>NC_092505.1:45455446-50993925 GCF_047511675.1 Marmota flaviventris | reverse complement strand
GGAAAAGGTCAGACTTTTACCTAGAACTTTTGTTTCAACTAGTAAGTTGCATTTTACAAAGAAAGAAACCACGTCAAAAATAATTCTTGTCCCATTTGCCATGTTTGGTGGCTTATATCCTTTTGCTGCTTGTTAGGCAATTCTCCGGAGAAAGTATCTTAAACAAGGAATGTTTTATTTTAATACAGCTTGAATGGGTATGGTTTTCATTACACTTTGGTGGGGGCGGCGTACCAGGGTTTGAACCCAGGGGCACTCAACCCTGAACCACATCCCCAGCTCTATTTGTATCTTATTTAGAGGCAGGGTCGCATTGAGTTCTAAGCACCTAACAAAATTGCTGAGGCTGGCTTTGAACTCAAGATCCTCCTGTCTCTGCCTCTTGACCCACCTTGGATTATAGGCATGGAATTACCAGGCCAGGACTCCATTACATTTTTTGTTTTATTTCTTGACATATCATATTCCACACTTTGATTCAAGTGGGTTATGAACTCCCACCTTCACCCCATACACAGATTGCAGAATCACATCAGTTACACATCCATTGATTTACGTATTGCCATACTAGTGTCTGTTGTGCTCCGCTGCCTTTCCCATCCTCCACCATCCCCCTCCCCACCTCTCCCCTCCCCTCCCCTCCTCTCTCTCTACCCCCTCCACTGTATAACCCTGAGGGTCTCCTTCCATTTCCATGCAATTTCCCTTCTCTCTCCCTTTCCCTCCACCTCTCATCCCTGTTAAATGTTAATCTTCTTCTCCTGCTCTTCGTCCCTACTCTGATCTTAGTTACTCTCCTTATATCAAAGAAGACATTTGGCATTTGTTTTTTAGGGATTGGCTAGCTTCACTTAGCATAATCTGCTCTAATGCCATCCATTTCCCTGCAAATTCTATGATTTTGTCATTTTTTAATGCAGAGTAATACTCCATTGTGTATAAATGCCACATTTTTTATATCCATTCGTCTATTGAAAGGCATCTAGGTTGGTTCCACAGTCTTGCTATTGTGAATTGTGCTGCTATGAACATCGATGTAGCAGTGTCCCTGTAGCATGCTCTTTTTAGGTCTTTAGGGAATAGACCAAGAAGGGGAATAGCTGGGTCAAATGGTGGCTCCATTCCCAGCTTTCAAGAAATCTCCATACTGCTTTCCAAATTCGCTGCACCAATTTGCAGTCCCACCAGCAATGTACAAGCGTACCCTTTTCCCCACATCCTCGCCAGCACTTGTTGTTGTTTGACTTCATAATGGCTGCCAATCTTACTGGAGTGAGATGGTATCTTAGGGTGGTTTTGATTTGCATTTCTCTGACAGCTAGAGATGGTGAGCATTTTTTCATGTACTTGTTGATTGACTGTATGTCCTCCTCTGAGAAGTGTCTGTTCAGGTCCTTGGCCCATTTGTTGATTGGGTTGTTTGTTCTCTTATTGTCTAATTTTTTGAGTTCTTTGTATACTCTGGATATTAGGGCTCTATCTGAAGTGTGAGGAGTAAAGATTTGTTCCCAGGGTGTAGGCTCCCTATTTACCTCTCTTATTGTTTCTTTTGCTGAGAAAAACTTTTTAGTTTGAGGAAGTCCATTTGTTGATTCTAGTTATTAACTTTTGTGCTATGGGTGTCCTATTGAGGAATTTGGAGCCCGACCCCACAGTATGTAGAGCGTAGCCAACTTTTTCTTGTATCAGACGGCGTGTCTCTGATTTGATATCAAGCTCCTTGATCCATTTTGAATTCACTTTTGTGCATGGCGAGAGAAAGGGATTCAGTTTCGTTTTGTTGCATATGGATTTCCAGTTTTCCCAGCACCATTTGTTGAAGATGCTATCCTTCCTCCATTGCATGCTTTAGCCCCTTTATCAAATATAAGATAGTTGTAGTTTTGTGGATTGGTTTCTGTGTCCTCTATTCTGTACCATTGGTCCACCCGCCTGTTTTGGTACCAGTACCATGCTGTTTTTGTTACTATTGCTCTGTAGTATAGTTTGAAGTCTGGTATCGCTATACCACCTGATTCACACTTTCTGCTTAGCGTTGTTTTTGCTATTCTGGGTCTTTTATTTTCCATATGAATTTCATGATTGCTTTCTCCATTTCTACAAGAAATGCCGTTGGGATTTTGATTGGCATTGCATTAAACCTATAGAGAACTTTTGGTAATACCGCCATTTTGATGATGTTAGTTCTGCCTATCCATGAACAGGGTATATTTTTCCATCTTCTAAGATCTTCTTCTATTTCTCTCTTTAGGGTTCTGTAGTTTTCATTGCATAAGTCTTTCACCTCTTTTGTTAGGTTGATTCCCAAGTATTTTATTTTTTTTTGAAGATATTGTGAATGGAGTGGTTGTCCTCATTTCCATTTCAGAGGATTTGTTGCTGATATACAGGAATGCCTTTGATTTATGCGTGTTGATTTTATATCCTGCCACTTTGCTGAATTCATTTATTAGCTCTAATAGTTTCTTTGTAGAGCCTTTTGGGTCTGCTAGGTATAGAATCATATCATCTGCAAATAGTGATAATTTAAGTTCTTCTTTTCCTATTTTTATGCCTTTAATTTCTTTCGTCTGTCTAATTGCTCTGGCCAGTGTTTCGAGAACTATGTTGAACAGAAGTGGAGAGAGAGGGCATCCCTGTCTTGTTCCAGATTTTAGAGGGAATGCCTTCAGTTTTTCTCCATTCAGAATGATGCTAGCCTGAGGCTTAGCATAGATTGCTTTTACAATATTGAGGTATGTTCCTGTTATCCCTAGTTTTTCTAGAGTTTTGAACATAAAGGGATGCTGTACTTTGTCGAATGCTTTTTCCGCATCTATCGAGATGATCATATGGTTCTTATTTTTAAGTGTATTGATGTGGTGAATAGCATTTATTGATTTCCGTATATTGAACCAGCCTTGCATCCCAGGGATGAATCCTACTTGATCATGGTGCACAATTTTTTTGATATGTTTTTGTATCCGAGTGGCCAGAATTTTATTGAGGATTTTTGCATCTAGGTTCATTAGAGATATTGGTCTGTAGTTTTCTTTCTTTGAAGTGTCTTTGTCTGGTTTAGGTATCAGGGTGATGTTGGCCTCATAGAATGAATTTGGAAGTTCTCCCTCTTTTTCTATTTCCTGAAGTAGCTTGAAAAGTATTGGTATTAGTTCTTCTTTAAAGGTTTTGTAAAACTCTGCTGTATACCCATCCGGTCCTGGGCTTTTCTTAGTTGGTAGTCTTTTTATGGTTTCTTCTATTTCCTCAATTGATATTGGTCTGTTTAGGTTGTCTATATCCTCCTGACTCAATCTGGGCAGATCATATGACTTAAGAAATTTATCTATGCCTTCACTATCTTCTAATTTATTGGAGTATAAGGATTCAAAATAGTTTTTGATTATCCATTACATTTTAATAACTTGACTGAAGTATAATTTACATACCATGAAATTCAATCATTTGAATGATCAATTCAGGTTTTTCAAAATGTATTTTTAAGGTTTCATTGAGATTATAGAGTTAGTAGCTGAGTCTTATATAAATTATTATTTTTATGTTACTATTACTGTCATATTTCTAGAGAAGTAATTCTACTTAAAATGAAATAAGTTTTAAGACATTTCACTTGCTCCTCTTTTATATTATTTTTCTTTTTGTCATAGAAAAGTTTTCTCTGGTGAATTATTAAAAGTCCTTTCCCTTTCACTTTCAGAGAAGGATTGCTTCCCTTCTGGAACACCAGCAGTAAGTTGATGATTTATTTCTTATACTTCTTGTTCTAATTAAGGTAACCAAAAGAAATCTGTTGTTTTTTTTTTTTTAATTTCTAAAATAAGAGGTAGGGCTGGGTTTGTGACTCAGTGGTAGCACGCTTGCCTGGCGTACATGAGGCACTGGGTTCGATTCTCAGCTCCACATACAAATAAATAAAATAAAGGTTCATCAACAACTTAAAAAAAATGTTTAAAAAACAAAATAAGAGGTAAAGAACTATTTAATGTTTCTAAATAGTACTCAAGAATATTTATCTTATATGTTTATTTACTTTTCCATATTTCAGAAAATCACCTTTACTTTTTAATTGATTATATTGGAACCAGTGAGGTTTAATCATTTAAAAATTAGCTATGGAAAAAATAACTTCTTAAAGTTTGTTTAAAATAAAGAGACCTGGTCACATTTTAATCTTTGACTTTTCCTGGCTTGCCTTCCTTTGCTCCTGAACACAGCTGAACACCAAGGGGCCGGAAACATCAGCAATAGTAATGGAGGAAGATGATGGTGATGGAAAGGTACAGCCTTTCACTGCCCCACGACATGGCCACACAAGACCAGTGAGTGACTAATGACCTGGTGTGCACATCTGTGCATGTGTGTTCGAAAAACAGCTGTTTGTGTTTGACTTTCAGAGATAATTTCAAAAACCCTTCAAGTTTAAAATATTTTACTATGAGAAAATTAATTTAAGATTAAATTAAAGATTTTACCTAAAGAGTACTCATCAAAAACCAATTTTTGAAAAATAAAAATCTATGGCTTCTTTAAAAGTTAGAATACTTAACTCACTGGGTTGTTTTCCTTCCATGTTTTGCCCCCTTTTCCAGAGAGGTCATCTATTGCTCTGTTTTTTCTCTGTTTCATAATGTGGGTAACTCTTCTACCTAAAACTTAGATCTTTCCTCTTTCCCAGATTATGTACTTTATTTCTCCTTTTGACATTTCTCTCAAAGCCTTGATGGTATTGTAAAGACAGTTGAGAGTGAAATTCCTCCCCTGCTGAGGAGAATTTCAGCAGTAAAGAGCTCAGATGGAGCCAGGGAGAGAAGTACTAAGGGGGCTGGACTGTGATGTGGTGGCTCCGAGGATTGCCATTGGATTCCCATCTCATGACAGATGGCTGTGTTTTCTATATTCCTTACAACTGGCTCCTTAAAGTGAAAGGGAGGGTAGGCTTTGTATTTGTGTAAAATGTTTTGAGACTGGATTAATGATAGATTACTGTAGTGGAAACTACCACAGTGAAACATGAAGATAGAAATGAAAACAACTTTTAAATGCAATAGCATCAGTGAGCTGTGAGACAGTTTCAAGGGTTTTCATGATGTGTAATGAAGTTCTGAAAGAAAAAGTCAACCCAGAATTCTGTCTCCCAAAAGCTAATAAAGGCTTCCTCAAATACAGTAAAGTCAAAAGCACCTCTGCCTACCTGAATAAATAAATGTCTGTCTGTTATAAAAGTATCTTTAAAAGATAAAACCATTTATATAAAAATAATAACAGTGGAGGCAGGAGATATGCATATAAAATGACAATAAGAGCATCGGGGCCAAGAACAACAACCCTAAGATTCTTGTCCTGTGTCACATGGTGTGTCACATAATGGTCTAGCATGATCATTGAAAGATGCGAACATTCAATAATAGAAGGGAGTCTTACCTAATCACTAAGCAACTTAAGGCCCTGGGTTTAATCCCAAACACCAAACACCAAAATAAATAAATAAATAAATAATAAAAAAACCCCTTTATGTATATATCCCAAATCACAAATGAATCTGTTACTTTCACATATATACCTTTTGACCCAGAAATGTAAGTTTTAGCATGTGTGTCCTAGGGGAACCATAGAACAGCATAGATTATGGGTTGTATGCCATTATTTAGATAGCAAAATGTAGAAAAAATCAACTGAAATATCATTAGTAGTAAATTGGTTAAAAATAGGGCATGACCATTTAATGTACTACTAGATTATTTTAAATAGATTTAGGGGAAAAAAAAAACTGTAATGTTTTCTGGGTTCAGTGGAGCATGACTGTAATCCCAGAAGCTTGTGAGGCTGATTTAGGAGGTTTGCAAGTTCAAAGCCAGACTCAGCAACTAAGCGAGGAACTAAGCAACTTAGTGAGACCCTGTCTCAAAAAATAAAAAGGCTGAGGATATGGCTGAGTGGTTGAGTGCCCCTGAATTTAATCCCTTATACTCCTCCTCCTCCCCACCTAAAAAGATCTGAAACAGTAAACACTGTATAAAGTGGGTTCTTGGTTTCAAAACCCTACATTTGTATTCCTTAAAGTGCTGAAGTTGGAATGGGCCTGCCGCCCTGTGTTCTCTGTCTAAAGCCTAGAGCAGAACCAGACATAAGCAAGCATCCTTCTTCCTCTTTGCTGTCCCCTGACTTTTGCTCTTGGCTTAAGCCTTTTCAATTAGGAGCTACTCTGGTGGGTGATGAACAAGAGGAAATACAGGTTTGACACTTCTGTCCATCTCCCCAAACAAGCCCAGCACTCCATTCCATTCCTCTGTTTGGATCTTTCCTGTTGATTTGCAAAATAAATATGGAAAAGTAGAGTTTTAGTAAACTAGACCATTTAGAATTTAGTCAAATCTAAAATTATGTGTATGGGTTTGTTTTATGTATGTTGATGTTTATCTCTGAAAATTGATAGTATTAGAGCAATTCAAACCACAACTCATGTCTGAATTTCTCTTTGTTAGGGCATGCCAGAGCAGCGGGCTCAGTTGCCACAAACCTTCAGGGTCCTCAAAGGAAAGCCAACGGAGCATCCTCTAGCTGTGCGGGGTGTCAACAAGTATTATAACGCCAGCGCTTTGAAGCAGAAAAATCTCAGATCTCCTCCTCCTGGTGAGACATCAGACAGTGGTAAAAGACTGAATCCCATGGAAACTTGTGAAGCACTGATAGATAAAAAGATCATTTCTGGAAAAATAAAAGGCTAAACTGTATTGTTCCTACTTTCTCCTACATAGATACTGCTTTTTGTCAACTGTCGGGATGGCTCTAGAACATCATCTGGAGACTGAGGATTTCATTGATGTCATAATTTTGTTAGAAATGGAATTGGATATGTTACATTGTTTTCCATATTTCTTATACGTTATAATTCAACATGGTAGTGGGATTCACACTTGTTCCATTTTGTTACTTACTTGGGTTTTTTTCCTCCTCACGGCTTTGAATGATTTTCAGTTGAGAAGGAAAAAGTGTGGATTTCTAGACATGTTTATGCTAGAGATATGTTTATTGTCAGTGGCCTAGAAGGAATTTTTGCTTTATAAATGCATAGACCTTGAAATGAAAAGTATTTTCTATTCAAAAATTACATGCAAATACATAAAAATAAACATCTTACCTCAAAGGATTTATTCCTCAGAGTTAGAATCTAAGTGGGTAGGAGTTGAAGTACACTGGATTTTTAAAAACAGTTTGTGTAAGGCAGCATCGGAATGAAGTCCACGTGGTGCAGTTGGTTCAGCCATCCCTGGAATGTCTTTCGAGATTTAGTTAGACTCCCCTTCCCCACACTGGTTCTCCTTCTTTCTCTTCCTTGCACTGTACTTTAAAAGATGCAAAATCATTTCTCCCATTTCTCTCTGTGTAGATTTTGCCCATTACAACCACAAGATATATAATTTTATTTAATATATTTCTCTGTCTCTAAAGTCATATATATAGTTTTTAAAAGTAATCTAAGTATGCAAAAATCATATGTGGTTGGATTAATTGTTTTTAATATTTACATCATCACAGAGATAAAGGCTATGTTCAAAAAAGAAGTAGACTTCTTTGCAAGTAATACTGATCTTGACTTTTTCTATAAATAACTTACCTGGTATCCTAGGAAAAGGTCAGACTTTTACCTAGAACTTTTGTTTCAACTAGTAAGTTGCATTTTACAAAGAAAGAAACCACGTCAAAAATAATTCTTGTCCCATTTGCCATGTTTGGTGGCTTATATCCTTTTGCTGCTTGTTAGGCAATTCTCCGGAGAAAGTATCTTAAACAAGGAATGTTTTATTTTAATACAGCTTGAATGGGTATGGTTTTCATTACACTTTGGTGGGGGCGGCGTACCAGGGTTTGAACCCAGGGGCACTCAACCCCTGAACCACATCCCCAGCTCTATTTTGTATCTTATTTAGAGGCAGGGTCGCATTGAGTTCTAAGCACCTAGCAAAATTGCTGAGGCTGGCTTTGAACTCAAGATCCTCCTGTCTCTGCCTCTTGACCCACTTGGATTATAGGCATGGAATTACCAGGCCAGGACTCCATTACATTTTTTTTTTTTATTTCTTGACATATCATATTCCACACTTTGATTCAAGTGGGTTATGAACTCCCACCTTCACCCCATACACAGATTGCAGAATCACATCAGTTACACATCCATTGATTTACATATTGCCATACTAGTGTCTGTTGTGCTCCGCTGCCTTTCCCATCCTCCACCATCCCCCCTCCCCACCTCTCCCCTCCCCTCCCCTCCTCTCTCTCTACCCCCTCCACAGTATAACCCTGAGGGTCTCCTTCCATTTCCATGCAATTTCCCTTCTCTCTCCCTTTACCTCCCACCTCTCATCCCTGTTAAATGTTAATCTTCTTCTCCTGCTCTTCGTCCCTACTCTGATCTTAGTTACTCTCCTTATATCAAAGAAGACATTTGGCATTTGTTTTTTAGGGATTGGCTAGCTTCACTTAGCATAATCTGCTCTAATGCCATCCATTTCCCTGCAAATTCTATGATTTTGTCATTTTTTAATGCAGAGTAATACTCCATTGTGTATAAATGCCACATTTTTTATATCCATTCGTCTATTGAAAGGCATCTAGGTTGGTTCCACAGTCTTGCTATTGTGAATTGTGCTGCTATGAACATCGATGTAGCAGTGTCCCTGTAGCATGCTCTTTTTAGGTCTTTAGGGAATAGACCAAGAAGGGGAATAGCTGGGTCAAATGGTGGCTCCATTCCCAGCTTTCCAAGAAATCTCCATACTGCTTTCCAAATTGGCTGCACCAATTTGCAGTCCCACCAGCAATGTACAAGTGTACCCTTTTCCCCACATCCTCGCCAGCACTTGTTGTTGTTTGACTTCATAATGGCTGCCAATCTTACTGGAGTGAGATGGTATCTTAGGGTGGTTTTGATTTGCATTTCTCTGACAGCTAGAGATGGTGAGCATTTTTTCATGTACTTGTTGATTGACTGTATGTCCTCCTCTGAGAAGTGTCTGTTCAGGTCCTTGGCCCATTTGTTGATTGGGTTGTTTGTTCTCTTATTGTCTAATTTTTTGAGTTCTTTGTATACTCTGGATATTAGGGCTCTATCTGAAGTGTGAGGAGTAAAGATTTGTTCCCAGGGTGTAGGCTCCCTATTTACCTCTCTTATTGTTTCTTTTGCTGAGAAAAAACTTTTTAGTTTGAGGAAGTCCCATTTGTTGATTCTAGTTATTAACTTTTGTGCTATGGGTGTCCTATTGAGGAATTTGGAGCCCGACCCCACAGTATGTAGATCGTAGCCAACTTTTTCTTGTATCAGACGGCGTGTCTCTGATTTGATATCAAGCTCCTTGATCCATTTTGAATTCACTTTTGTGCATGGCGAGAGAAAGGGATTCAGTTTCGTTTTGTTGCATATGGATTTCCAGTTTTCCCAGCACCATTTGTTGAAGATGCTATCCTTCCTCCATTGCATGCTTTTAGCCCCTTTATCAAATATAAGATAGTTGTAGTTTTGTGGATTGGTTTCTGTGTCCTCTATTCTGTACCATTGGTCCACCCGCCTGTTTTGGTACCAGTACCATGCTGTTTTTGTTACTATTGCTCTGTAGTATAGTTTGAAGTCTGGTATCGCTATACCACCTGATTCACACTTTCTGCTTAGCGTTGTTTTTGCTATTCTGGGTCTTTTATTTTTCCATATGAATTTCATGATTGCTTTCTCCATTTCTACAAGAAATGCCGTTGGGATTTTGATTGGCATTGCATTAAACCTATAGAGAACTTTTGGTAATACCGCCATTTTGATGATGTTAGTTCTGCCTATCCATGAACAGGGTATATTTTTCCATCTTCTAAGATCTTCTTCTATTTCTCTCTTTAGGGTTCTGTAGTTTTCATTGCATAAGTCTTTCACCTCTTTTGTTAGGTTGATTCCCAAGTATTTTATTTTTTTTTGAAGATATTGTGAATGGAGTGGTTGTCCTCATTTCCATTTCAGAGGATTTGTCGCTGATATACAGGAATGCCTTTGATTTATGCGTGTTGATTTTATATCCTGCCACTTTGCTGAATTCATTTATTAGCTCTAATAGTTTCTTTGTAGAGCCTTTTGGGTCTGCTAGGTATAGAATCATATCATCTGCAAATAGTGATAATTTAAGTTCTTCTTTTCCTATTTTTATGCCTTTAATTTCTTTCGTCTGTCTAATTGCTCTGGCCAGTGTTTCGAGAACTATGTTGAACAGAAGTGGAGAGAGAGGGCATCCCTGTCTTGTTCCAGATTTTAGAGGGAATGCCTTCAGTTTTTCTCCATTCAGAATGATGCTAGCCTGAGGCTTAGCATAGATTGCTTTTACAATATTGAGGTATGTTCCTGTTATCCCTAGTTTTTCTAGAGTTTTGAACATAAAGGGATGCTGTACTTTGTCGAATGCTTTTTCCGCATCTATCGAGATGATCATATGGTTCTTATTTTTAAGTGTATTGATGTGGTGAATAGCATTTATTGATTTCCGTATATTGAACCAGCCTTGCATCCCAGGGATGAATCCTACTTGATCATGGTGCACAATTTTTTTGATATGTTTTTGTATCCGAGTGGCCAGAATTTTATTGAGGATTTTTGCATCTAGGTTCATTAGAGATATTGGTCTGTAGTTTTCTTTCTTTGAAGTGTCTTTGTCTGGTTTAGGTATCAGGGTGATGTTGGCCTCATAGAATGAATTTGGAAGTTCTCCCTCTTTTTCTATTTCCTGAAGTAGCTTGAAAAGTATTGGTATTAGTTCTTCTTTAAAGGTTTTGTAAAACTCTGCTGTATACCCATCCGGTCCTGGGCTTTTCTTAGTTGGTAGTCTTTTTATGGTTTCTTCTATTTCCTCAATTGATATTGGTCTGTTTAGGTTGTCTATATCCTCCTGACTCAATCTGGGCAGATCATATGACTTAAGAAATTTATCTATGCCTTCACTATCTTCTAATTTATTGGAGTATAAGGATTCAAAATAGTTTTTGATTATCCATTACATTTTAATAACTTGACTGAAGTATAATTTACATACCATGAAATTCAATCATTTGAATGATCAATTCAGGTTTTTCAAAATGTATTTTTAAGGTTTCAT
Organism: Marmota flaviventris; assembly: GCF_047511675.1. Classification (NCBI taxonomy): domain Eukaryota; kingdom Metazoa; phylum Chordata; class Mammalia; order Rodentia; family Sciuridae; genus Marmota; species Marmota flaviventris. The sequence continues at coordinate 50,982,799 of NC_092505.1, read as the reverse complement.
TGAGATTATAGAGTTAGTAGCTGAGTCTTATATAAATTATTATTTTTATGTTACTATTACTGTCATATTTCTAGAGAAGTAATTCTACTTAAAATGAAATAAGTTTTAAGACATTTCACTTGCTCCTCTTTTATATTATTTTTCTTTTTGTCATAGAAAAGTTTTCTCTGGTGAATTATTAAAAGTCCTTTCCCTTTCACTTTCAGAGAAGGATTGCTTCCCTTCTGGAACACCAGCAGTAAGTTGATGATTTATTTCTTATACTTCTTGTTCTAATTAAGGTAACCAAAAGAAATCTGTTGTTTTTTTTTTTTAATTTCTAAAATAAGAGGTAGGGCTGGGTTTGTGACTCAGTGGTAGCACGCTTGCCTGGCGTACATGAGGCACTGGGTTCGATTCTCAGCTCCACATACAAATAAATAAAATAAAGGTTCATCAACAACTTAAAAAAAATGTTTAAAAAACAAAATAAGAGGTAAAGAACTATTTAATGTTTCTAAATAGTACTCAAGAATATTTATCTTATATGTTTATTTACTTTTCCATATTTCAGAAAATCACCTTTACTTTTTAATTGATTATATTGGAACCAGTGAGGTTTAATCATTTAAAAATTAGCTATGGAAAAAATAACTTCTTAAAGTTTGTTTAAAATAAAGAGACCTGGTCACATTTTAATCTTTGACTTTTCCTGGCTTGCCTTCCTTTGCTCCTGAACACAGCTGAACACCAAGGGGCCGGAAACATCAGCAATAGTAATGGAGGAAGATGATGGTGATGGAAAGGTACAGCCTTTCACTGCCCCACGACATGGCCACACAAGACCAGTGAGTGACTAATGACCTGGTGTGCACATCTGTGCATGTGTGTTCGAAAAACAGCTGTTTGTGTTTGACTTTCAGAGATAATTTCAAAAACCCTTCAAGTTTAAAATATTTTACTATGAGAAAATTAATTTAAGATTAAATTAAAGATTTTACCTAAAGAGTACTCATCAAAAACCAATTTTTGAAAAATAAAAATCTATGGCTTCTTTAAAAGTTAGAATACTTAACTCACTGGGTTGTTTTCCTTCCATGTTTTGCCCCCTTTTCCAGAGAGGTCATCTATTGCTCTGTTTTTTCTCTGTTTCATAATGTGGGTAACTCTTCTACCTAAAACTTAGATCTTTCCTCTTTCCCAGATTATGTACTTTATTTCTCCTTTTGACATTTCTCTCAAAGCCTTGATGGTATTGTAAAGACAGTTGAGAGTGAAATTCCTCCCCCGCTGAGGAGAATTTCAGCAGTAAAGAGCTCAGATGGAGCCAGGGAGAGAAGTACTAAGGGGGCTGGACTGTGATGTGGTGGCTCCGAGGATTGCCATTGGATTCCCATCTCATGACAGATGGCTGTGTTTTCTATATTCCTTACAACTGGCTCCTTAAAGTGAAAGGGAGGGTAGGCTTTGTATTTGTGTAAAATGTTTTGAGACTGGATTAATGATAGATTACTGTAGTGGAAACTACCACAGTGAAACATGAAGATAGAAATGAAAACAACTTTTAAATGCAATAGCATCAGTGAGCTGTGAGACAGTTTCAAGGGTTTTCATGATGTGTAATGAAGTTCTGAAAGAAAAAGTCAACCCAGAATTCTGTCTCCCAAAAGCTAATAAAGGCTTCCTCAAATACAGTAAAGTCAAAAGCACCTCTGCCTACCTGAATAAATAAATGTCTGTCTGTTATAAAAGTATCTTTAAAAGATAAAACCATTTATATAAAAATAATAACAGTGGAGGCAGGAGATATGCATATAAAATGACAATAAGAGCATCGGGGCCAAGAACAACAACCCTAAGATTCTTGTCCTGTGTCACATGGTGTGTCACATAATGGTCTAGCATGATCATTGAAAGATGCGAACATTCAATAATAGAAGGGAGTCTTACCTAATCACTAAGCAACTTAAGGCCCTGGGTTTAATCCCAAACACCAAACACCAAAATAAATAAATAAATAAATAAATAATAAAAAAACCCCTTTATGTATATATCCCAAATCACAAATGAATCTGTTACTTTCACATATATACCTTTTGACCCAGAAATGTAAGTTTTAGCATGTGTGTCCTAGGGGAACCATAGAACAGCATAGATTATGGGTTGTATGCCATTATTTAGATAGCAAAATGTAGAAAAAATCAACTGAAATATCATTAGTAGTAAATTGGTTAAAAATAGGGCATGACCATTTAATGTACTACTAGATTATTTTAAATAGATTTAGGGGAAAAAAAAACTGTAATGTTTTCTGGGTTCAGTGGAGCATGACTGTAATCCCAGAAGCTTGTGAGGCTGATTTAGGAGGTTTGCAAGTTCAAAGCCAGACTCAGCAACTAAGCGAGGAACTAAGCAACTTAGTGAGACCCTGTCTCAAAAAATAAAAAGGCTGAGGATATGGCTGAGTGGTTGAGTGCCCCTGAATTTAATCCCTTATACTCCTCCTCCTCCCCACCTAAAAAGATCTGAAACAGTAAACACTGTATAAAGTGGGTTCTTGGTTTCAAAACCCTACATTTGTATTCCTTAAAGTGCTGAAGTTGGAATGGGCCTGCCGCCCTGTGTTCTCTGTCTAAAGCCTAGAGCAGAACCAGACATAAGCAAGCATCCTTCTTCCTCTTTGCTGTCCCCTGACTTTTGCTCTTGGCTTAAGCCTTTTCAATTAGGAGCTACTCTGGTGGGTGATGAACAAGAGGAAATACAGGTTTGACACTTCTGTCCATCTCCCCAAACAAGCCCAGCACTCCATTCCATTCCTCTGTTTGGATCTTTCCTGTTGATTTGCAAAATAAATATGGAAAAGTAGAGTTTTAGTAAACTAGACCATTTAGAATTTAGTCAAATCTAAAATTATGTGTATGGGTTTGTTTTATGTATGTTGATGTTTATCTCTGAAAATTGATAGTATTAGAGCAATTCAAACCACAACTCATGTCTGAATTTCTCTTTGTTAGGGCATGCCAGAGCAGCGGGCTCAGTTGCCACAAACCTTCAGGGTCCTCAAAGGAAAGCCAACGGAGCATCCTCTAGCTGTGCGGGGTGTCAACAAGTATTATAACGCCAGCGCTTTGAAGCAGAAAAATCTCAGATCTCCTCCTCCTGGTGAGACATCAGACAGTGGTAAAAGACTGAATCCCATGGAAACTTGTGAAGCACTGATAGATAAAAAGATCATTTCTGGAAAAATAAAAGGCTAAACTGTATTGTTCCTACTTTCTCCTACATAGATACTGCTTTTTGTCAACTGTCGGGATGGCTCTAGAACATCATCTGGAGACTGAGGATTTCATTGATGTCATAATTTTGTTAGAAATGGAATTGGATATGTTACATTGTTTTCCATATTTCTTATACGTTATAATTCAACATGGTAGTGGGATTCACACTTGTTCCATTTTGTTACTTACTTGGGTTTTTTTCCTCCTCACGGCTTTAAATGATTTTCAGTTGAGAAGGAAAAAGTGTGGATTTCTAGACATGTTTATGCTAGAGATATGTTTATTGTCAGTGGCCTAGAAGGAATTTTTGCTTTATAAATGCATAGACCTTGAAATGAAAAGTATTTTCTATTCAAAAATTACATGCAAATACATAAAAATAAACATCTTACCTCAAAGGATTTATTCCTCAGAGTTAGAATCTAAGTGGGTAAGAGTTGAAGTACACTGGATTTTTAAAAACAGTTTGTGTAAGGCAGCATCGGAATGAAGTCCACGTGGTGCAGTTGGTTCAGCCATCCCTGGAATGTCTTTCGAGATTTAGTTAGACTCCCCTTCCCCACACTGGTTCTCCTTCTTTCTCTTCCTTGCACTGTACTTTAAAAGATGCAAAATCATTTCTCCCATTTCTCTCTGTGTAGATTTTGCCCATTACAACCACAAGATATATAATTTTATTTAATATATTTCTCTGTCTCTAAAGTCATATATATAGTTTTTAAAAGTAATCTAAGTATGCAAAAATCATATGTGGTTGGATTAATTGTTTTTAATATTTACATCATCACAGAGATAAAGGCTATGTTCAAAAAAGAAGTAGACTTCTTTGCAAGTAATACTGATCTTGACTTTTTCTATAAATAACTTACCTGGTATCCTAGGAAAAGGTCAGACTTTTACCTAGAACTTTTGTTTCAACTAGTAAGTTGCATTTTACAAAGAAAGAAACCACGTCAAAAATAATTCTTGTCCCATTTGCCATGTTTGGTGGCTTATATCCTTTTGCTGCTTGTTAGGCAATTCTCCGGAGAAAGTATCTTAAACAAGGAATGTTTTATTTTAATACAGCTTGAATGGGTATGGTTTTCATTACACTTTGGTGGGGGCGGCGTACCAGGGTTTGAACCCAGGGGCACTCAACCCCTGAACCACATCCCCAGCTCTATTTTGTATCTTATTTAGAGGCAGGGTCGCATTGAGTTCTAAGCACCTAGCAAAATTGCTGAGGCTGGCTTTGAACTCAAGATCCTCCTGTCTCTGCCTCTTGACCCACTTGGATTATAGGCATGGAATTACCAGGCCAGGACTCCATTACATTTTTTTTTTTATTTCTTGACATATCATATTCCACACTTTGATTCAAGTGGGTTATGAACTCCCACCTTCACCCCATACACAGATTGCAGAATCACATCAGTTACACATCCATTGATTTACGTATTGCCATACTAGTGTCTGTTGTGCTCCGCTGCCTTTCCCATCCTCCACCATCCCCCTCCCCACCTCTCCCCTCCCCTCCCCTCCTCTCTCTCTACCCCCTCCACTGTATAACCCTGAGGGTCTCCTTCCATTTCCATGCAATTTCCCTTCTCTCTCCCTTTACCTCCCACCTCTCATCCCTGTTAAATGTTAATCTTCTTCTCCTGCTCTTCGTCCCTACTCTGATCTTAGTTACTCTCCTTATATCAAAGAAGACATTTGGCATTTGTTTTTTAGGGATTGGCTAGCTTCACTTAGCATAATCTGCTCTAATGCCATCCATTTCCCTGCAAATTCTATGATTTTGTCATTTTTTAATGCAGAGTAATACTCCATTGTGTATAAATGCCACATTTTTTTTATCCATTCGTCTATTGAAGGGCATCTAGTTTGGTTCCACAGTCTTGCTATTGTGAATTGTGCTGCTATGAACATCGATGTAGCAGTGTCCCTGTAGCATGCTCTTTTTAGGTCTTTAGGGAATAGACCAAGAAGGGGAATAGCTGGGTCAAATGGTGGCTCCATTCTCAGCTTTCCAAGAAATCTCCATACTGCTTTCCAAATTGGCTGCACCAATTTGCAGTCCCACCAGCAATGTACAAGTGTACCCTTTTCCCCACATCCTCGCCAGCACTTGTTGTTGTTTGACTTCATAATGGCTGCCAATCTTACTGGAGTGAGATGGTATCTTAGGGTGGTTTTGATTTGCATTTCTCTGACAGCTAGAGATGGTGAGCATTTTTTCATGTACTTGTTGATTGACTGTATGTCCTCCTCTGAGAAGTGTCTGTTCAGGTCCTTGGCCCATTTGTTGATTGGGTTGTTTGTTCTCTTATTGTCTAATTTTTTGAGTTCTTTGTATACTCTGGATATTAGGGCTCTATCTGAAGTGTGAGGAGTAAAGATTTGTTCCCAGGGTGTAGGCTCCCTATTTACCTCTCTTATTGTTTCTTTTGCTGAGAAAAAACTTTTTAGTTTGAGGAAGTCCCATTTGTTGATTCTAGTTATTAACTTTTGTGCTATGGGTGTCCTATTGAGGAATTTGGAGCCCGACCCCACAGTATGTAGATCGTAGCCAACTTTTTCTTGTATCAGACGGCGTGTCTCTGATTTGATATCAAGCTCCTTGATCCATTTTGAATTCACTTTTGTGCATGGCGAGAGAAAGGGATTCAGTTTCGTTTTGTTGCATATGGATTTCCAGTTTTCCCAGCACCATTTGTTGAAGATGCTATCCTTCCTCCATTGCATGCTTTTAGCCCCTTTATCAAATATAAGATAGTTGTAGTTTTGTGGATTGGTTTCTGTGTCCTCTATTCTGTACCATTGGTCCACCCGCCTGTTTTGGTACCAGTACCATGCTGTTTTTGTTACTATTGCTCTGTAGTATAGTTTGAAGTCTGGTATCGCTATACCACCTGATTCACACTTTCTGCTTAGCGTTGTTTTTGCTATTCTGGGTCTTTTATTTTTCCATATGAATTTCATGATTGCTTTCTCTATTTCTACAAGAAATGCCGTTGGGATTTTGATTGGCATTGCATTAAACCTATAGAGAACTTTTGGTAATATCGCCATTTTGATGATGTTAGTTCTGCCTATCCATGAACAGGGTATATTTTTCCATCTTCTAAGATCTTCTTCTATTTCTCTCTTTAGGGTTCTGTAGTTTTCATTGCATAAGTCTTTTACCTCTTTTGTTAGGTTGATTCCCAAGTATTTTATTTTTTTTTGAAGATATTGTGAATGGAGTGGTTGTCCTCATTTCCATTTCAGATGATTTGTCGCTGATATACAGGAATGCCTTTGATTTATGCGTGTTGATTTTATATCCTGCCACTTTGCTGAATTCATTTATTAGCTCTAATAGTTTCTTTGTAGAGCCTTTTGGGTCTGCTAGGTATAGAATCATATCATCTGCAAATAGTGATAATTTAAGTTCTTCTTTTCCTATTTTTATGCCTTTAATTTCTTTCGTCTGTCTAATTGCTCTGGCCAGTGTTTCGAGAACTATGTTGAACAGAAGTGGAGAGAGAGGGCATCCCTGTCTTGTTCCAGATTTTAGAGGGAATGCCTTCAGTTTTTCTCCATTCAGAATGATGCTAGCCTGAGGCTTAGCATAGATTGCTTTTACAATATTGAGGTATGTTCCTGTTATCCCTAGTTTTTCTAGAGTTTTGAACATAAAGGGATGCTGTACTTTGTCGAATGCTTTTTCCGCATCTATCGAGATGATCATATGGTTCTTATTTTTAAGTCTATTGATGTGGTGAATAGCATTTATTGATTTCCATATATTGAACCAGTCTTGCATCCCAGGGATGAATCCTACTTGATCATGGTGCACAATTTTTTTGATATGTTTTCGTATCCGATTCGCCAGAATTTTATTGAGGATTTTTGCATCTAGGTTCATTAGAGATATTGGTCTGTAGTTTTCTTTCTTTGAAGTGTCTTTGTCTGGTTTAGGTATCAGGGTGATGTTGGCCTCATAGAATGAATTTGGAAGTTCTCCCTCTTTTTCTATTTCCTGAAGTAGCTTGAAAAGTATTGGTATTAGTTCTTCTTTAAAGGTTTTGTAAAACTCTGCTGTATACCCATCCGGTCCTGGGCTTTTCTTAGTTGGTAGTCTTTTTATGGTTTCTTCTATTTCCTCAATTGATATTGGTCTGTTTAGGTTGTCTATATCCTCCTGACTCAATCTGGGCAGATCATATGACTTAAGAAATTTATCTATGCCTTCACTATCTTCTAATTTATTGGAGTATAAGGATTCAAAATAGTTTTTGATTATCCATTACATTTTAATAACTTGACTGAAGTATAATTTACATACCATGAAATTCAATCATTTGAATGATCAATTCAGGTTTTTCAAAATGTATTTTTAAGGTTTCATTGAGATTATAGAGTTAGTAGCTGAGTCTTATATAAATTATTATTTTTATGTTACTATTACTGTCATATTTCTAGAGAAGTAATTCTACTTAAAATGAAATAAGTTTTAAGACATTTCACTTGCTCCTCTTTTATATTATTTTTCTTTTTGTCATAGAAAAGTTTTCTCTGGTGAATTATTAAAAGTCCTTTCCCTTTCACTTTCAGAGAAGGATTGCTTCCCTTCTGGAACACCAGCAGTAAGTTGATGATTTATTTCTTATACTTCTTGTTCTAATTAAGGTAACCAAAAGAAATCTGTTTTTTTTTTTAATTTCTAAAATAAGAGGTAGGGCTGGGTTTGTGACTCAGTGGTAGCACGCTTGCCTGGCGTACATGAGGCACTGGGTTCGATTCTCAGCTCCACATACAAATAAATAAAATAAAGGTTCATCAACAACTTAAAAAAATGTTTAAAAAACAAAATAAGAGGTAAAGAACTATTTAATGTTTCTAAATAGTACTCAAGAATATTTATCTTATATGTTTATTTACTTTTCCATATTTCAGAAAATCACCTTTACTTTTTAATTGATTATATTGGAACCAGTGAGGTTTAATCATTTAAAAATTAGCTATGGAAAAAATAACTTCTTAAAGTTTGTTTAAAATAAAGAGACCTGGTCACATTTTAATCTTTGACTTTTCCTGGCTTGCCTTCCTTTGCTCCTGAACACAGCTGAACACCAAGGGGCCGGAAACATCAGCAATAGTAATGGAGGAAGATGATGGTGATGGAAAGGTACAGCCTTTCACTGCCCCACGACATGGCCACACAAGACCAGTGAGTGACTAATGACCTGGTGTGCACATCTGTGCATGTGTGTTCGAAAAACAGCTGTTTGTGTTTGACTTTCAGAGATAATTTCAAAAACCCTTCAAGTTTAAAATATTTTACTATGAGAAAATTAATTTAAGATTAAATTTAAGATTTTACCTAAAGAGTACTCATCAAAAACCAATTTTTGAAAAATAAAAATCTATGGCTTCTTTAAAAGTTAGAATACTTAACTCACTGGGTTGTTTTCCTTCCATGTTTTGCCCCCTTTTCCAGAGAGGTCATCTATTGCTCTGTTTTTTCTCTGTTTCATAATGTGGGTAACTCTTCTACCTAAAACTTAGATCTTTCCTCTTTCCCAGATTATGTACTTTATTTCTCCTTTTGACATTTCTCTCAAAGCCTTGATGGTATTGTAAAGACAGTTGAGAGTGAAATTCCTCCCCCGCTGAGGAGAATTTCAGCAGTAAAGAGCTCAGATGGAGCCAGGGAGAGAAGTACTAAGGGGGCTGGACTGTGATGTGGTGGCTCCGAGGATTGCCATTGGATTCCCATCTCATGACAGATGGCTGTGTTTTCTATATTCCTTACAACTGGCTCCTTAAAGTGAAAGGGAGGGTAGGCTTTGTATTTGTGTAAAATGTTTTGAGACTGGATTAATGATAGATTACTGTAGTGGAAACTACCACAGTGAAACATGAAGATAGAAATGAAAACAACTTTTAAATGCAATAGCATCAGTGAGCTGTGAGACAGTTTCAAGGGTTTTCATGATGTGTAATGAAGTTCTGAAAGAAAAAGTCAACCCAGAATTCTGTCTCCCAAAAGCTAATAAAGGCTTCCTCAAATACAGTAAAGTCAAAAGCACCTCTGCCTACCTGAATAAATAAATGTCTGTCTGTTATAAAAGTATCTTTAAAAGATAAAACCATTTATATAAAAATAATAACAGTGGAGGCAGGAGATATGCATATAAAATGACAATAAGAGCATTGGGGCCAAGAACAACAACCCTAAGATTCTTGTCCTGTGTCACATGGTGTGTCACATAATGGTCTAGCATGATCATTGAAAGATGCGAACATTCAATAATAGAAGGGAGTCTTACCTAATCACTAAGCAACTTAAGGCCCTGGGTTTAATCCCAAACACCAAACACCAAAATAAATAAATAAATAAATAAATAAATCATAAAAAAACCCCTTTATGTATATATCCCAAATCACAAATGAATCTGTTACTTTCACATATATACCTTTTGACCCAGAAATGTAAGTTTTAGCATGTGTGTCCTAGGGGAACCATAGAACAGCATAGATTATGGGTTGTATGCCATTATTTAGATAGCAAAATGTAGAAAAAATCAACTGAAATATCATTAGTAGTAAATTGGTTAAAAATAGGGCATGACCATTTAATGTACTACTAGATTATTTTAAATAGATTTAGGGGAAAAAAAAACTGTAATGTTTTCTGGGTTCAGTGGAGCATGACTGTAATCCCAGAAGCTTGTGAGGCTGATTTAGGAGGTTTGCAAGTTCAAAGCCAGACTCAGCAACTAAGCGAGGAACTAAGCAACTTAGTGAGACCCTGTCTCAAAAAATAAAAAGGCTGAGGATATGGCTGAGTGGTTGAGTGCCCCTGAATTTAATCCCTTATACTCCTCCTCCTCCCCACCTAAAAAGATCTGAAACAGTAAACACTGTATAAAGTGGGTTCTTGGTTTCAAAACCCTACATTTGTATTCCTTAAAGTGCTGAAGTTGGAATGGGCCTGCCGCCCTGTGTTCTCTGTCTAAAGCCTAGAGCAGAACCAGACATAAGCAAGCATCCTTCTTCCTCTTTGCTGTCCCCTGACTTTTGCTCTTGGCTTAAGCCTTTTCAATTAGGAGCTACTCTGGTGGGTGATGAACAAGAGGAAATACAGGTTTGACACTTCTGTCCATCTCCCCAAACAAGCCCAGCACTCCATTCCATTCCTCTGTTTGGATCTTTCCTGTTGATTTGCAAAATAAATATGGAAAAGTAGAGTTTTAGTAAACTAGACCATTTAGAATTTAGTCAAATCTAAAATTATGTGTATGGGTTTGTTTTATGTATGTTGATGTTTATCTCTGAAAATTGATAGTATTAGAGCAATTCAAACCACAACTCATGTCTGAATTTCTCTTTGTTAGGGCATGCCAGAGCAGCGGGCTCAGTTGCCACAAACCTTCAGGGTCCTCAAAGGAAAGCCAACGGAGCATCCTCTAGCTGTGCGGGGTGTCAACAAGTATTATAACGCCAGCGCTTTGAAGCAGAAAAATCTCAGATCTCCTCCTCCTGGTGAGACATCAGACAGTGGTAAAAGACTGAATCCCATGGAAACTTGTGAAGCACTGATAGATAAAAAGATCATTTCTAGAAAAATAAAAGGCTAAACTGTATTGTTCCTACTTTCTCCTACATAGATACTGCTTTTTGTCAACTGTCGGGATGGCTCTAGAACATCATCTGGAGACTGAGGATTTCATTGATGTCATAATTTTGTTAGAAATGGAATTGGATATGTTACATTGTTTTCCATATTTCTTATACGTTATAATTCAACATGGTAGTGGGATTCACACTTGTTCCATTTTGTTACTTACTTGGGTTTTTTTCCTCCTCACGGCTTTAAATGATTTTCAGTTGAGAAGGAAAAAGTGTGGATTTCTAGACATGTTTATGCTAGAGATATGTTTATTGTCAGTGGCCTAGAAGGAATTTTTGCTTTATAAATGCATAGACCTTGAAATGAAAAGTATTTTCTATTCAAAAATTACATGCAAATACATAAAAATAAACATCTTACCTCAAAGGATTTATTCCTCAGAGTTAGAATCTAAGTGGGTAAGAGTTGAAGTACACTGGATTTTTAAAAACAGTTTGTGTAAGGCAGCATCGGAATGAAGTCCACGTGGTGCAGTTGGTTCAGCCATCCCTGGAATGTCTTTCGAGATTTAGTTAGACTCCCCTTCCCCACACTGGTTCTCCTTCTTTCTCTTCCTTGCACTGTACTTTAAAAGATGCAAAATCATTTCTCCCATTTCTCTCTGTGTAGATTTTGCCCATTACAACCACAAGATATATAATTTTATTTAATATATTTCTCTGTCTCTAAAGTCATATATATAGTTTTTAAAAGTAATCTAAGTATGCAAAAATCATATGTGGTTGGATTAATTGTTTTTAATATTTACATCATCACAGAGATAAAGGCTATGTTCAAAAAAGAAGTAGATTTCTTTGCAAGTAATACTGATCTTGACTTTTTCTATAAATAACTTACCTGGTATCCTAGGAAAAGGTCAGACTTTTACCTAGAACTTTTGTTTCAACTAGTAAGTTGCATTTTACAAAGAAAGAAACCACGTCAAAAATAATTCTTGTCCCATTTGCCATGTTTGGTGGCTTATATCCTTTTGCTGCTTGTTAGGCAATTCTCCGGAGAAAGTATCTTAAACAAGGAATGTTTTATTTTAATACAGCTTGAATGGGTATGGTTTTCATTACACTTTGGTGGGGGCGGCGTACCAGGGTTTGAACCCAGGGGCACTCAACCCCTGAACCACATCCCCAGCTCTATTTTGTATCTTATTTAGAGGCAGGGTCGCATTGAGTTCTAAGCACCTAGCAAAATTGCTGAGGCTGGCTTTGAACTCAAGATCCTCCTGTCTCTGCCTCTTGACCCACTTGGATTATAGGCATGGAATTACCAGGCCAGGACTCCATTACATTTTTTTTTTTATTTCTTGACATATCATATTCCACACTTTGATTCAAGTGGGTTATGAACTCCCACCTTCACCCCATACACAGATTGCAGAATCACATCAGTTACACATCCATTGATTTACGTATTGCCATACTAGTGTCTGTTGTGCTCCGCTGCCTTTCCCATCCTCCACCATCCCCCTCCCCACCTCTCCCCTCCCCTCCCCTCCTCTCTCTCTACCCCCTCCACTGTATAACCCTGAGGGTCTCCTTCCATTTCCATGCAATTTCCCTTCTCTCTCCCTTTACCTCCCACCTCTCATCCCTGTTAAATGTTAATCTTCTTCTCCTGCTCTTCGTCCCTACTCTGATCTTAGTTACTCTCCTTATATCAAAGAAGACATTTGGCATTTGTTTTTTAGGGATTGGCTAGCTTCACTTAGCATAATCTGCTCTAATGCCATCCATTTCCCTGCAAATTCTATGATTTTGTCATTTTTTAATGCAGAGTAATACTCCATTGTGTATAAATGCCACATTTTTTTTATCCATTCGTCTATTGAAGGGCATCTAGGTTGGTTCCACAGTCTTGCTATTGTGAATTGTGCTGCTATGAACATCGATGTAGCAGTGTCCCTGTAGCATGCTCTTTTTAGGTCTTTAGGGAATAGACCAAGAAGGGGAATAGCTGGGTCAAATGGTGGCTCCATTCCCAGCTTTCCAAGAAATCTCCATACTGCTTTCCAAATTGGCTGCACCAATTTGCAGTCCCACCAGCAATGTACAAGTGTACCCTTTTCCCCACATCCTCGCCAGCACTTGTTGTTGTTTGACTTCATAATGGCTGCCAATCTTACTGGAGTGAGATGGTATCTTAGGGTGGTTTTGATTTGCATTTCTCTGACAGCTAGAGATGGTGAGCATTTTTTCATGTACTTGTTGATTGACTGTATGTCCTCCTCTGAGAAGTGTCTGTTCAGGTCCTTGGCCCATTTGTTGATTGGGTTGTTTGTTCTCTTATTGTCTAATTTTTTGAGTTCTTTGTATACTCTGGATATTAGGGCTCTATCTGAAGTGTGAGGAGTAAAGATTTGTTCCCAGGGTGTAGGCTCCCTATTTACCTCTCTTATTGTTTCTTTTGCTGAGAAAAAACTTTTTAGTTTGAGGAAGTCCCATTTGTTGATTCTAGTTATTAACTTTTGTGCTATGGGTGTCCTATTGAGGAATTTGGAGCCCGACCCCACAGTATGTAGATCGTAGCCAACTTTTTCTTGTATCAGACGGCGTGTCTCTGATTTGATATCAAGCTCCTTGATCCATTTTGAATTCACTTTTGTGCATGGCGAGAGAAAGGGATTCAGTTTCGTTTTGTTGCATATGGATTTCCAGTTTTCCCAGCACCATTTGTTGAAGATGCTATCCTTCCTCCATTGCATGCTTTTAGCCCCTTTATCAAATATAAGATAGTTGTAGTTTTGTGGATTGGTTTCTGTGTCCTCTATTCTGTACCATTGGTCCACCCGCCTGTTTTGGTACCAGTACCATGCTGTTTTTGTTACTATTGCTCTGTAGTATAGTTTGAAGTCTGGTATCGCTATACCACCTGATTCACACTTTCTGCTTAGCGTTGTTTTTGCTATTCTGGGTCTTTTATTTTTCCATATGAATTTCATGATTGCTTTCTCTATTTCTACAAGAAATGCCGTTGGGATTTTGATTGGCATTGCATTAAACCTATAGAGAACTTTTGGTAATATCGCCATTTTGATGATGTTAGTTCTGCCTATCCATGAACAGGGTATATTTTTCCATCTTCTAAGATCTTCTTCTATTTCTCTCTTTAGGGTTCTGTAGTTTTCATTGCATAAGTCTTTCACCTCTTTTGTTAGGTTGATTCCCAAGTATTTTATTTTTTTTTGAAGATATTGTGAATGGAGTGGTTGTCCTCATTTCCATTTCAGAGGATTTGTCGCTGATATACAGGAATGCCTTTGATTTATGCGTGTTGATTTTATATCCTGCCACTTTGCTGAATTCATTTATTAGCTCTAATAGTTTCTTTGTAGAGCCTTTTGGGTCTGCTAGGTATAGAATCATATCATCTGCAAATAGTGATAATTTAAGTTCTTCTTTTCCTATTTTTATGCCTTTAATTTCTTTCGTCTGTCTAATTGCTCTGGCCAGTGTTTCGAGAACTATGTTGAACAGAAGTGGAGAGAGAGGGCATCCCTGTCTTGTTCCAGATTTTAGAGGGAATGCCTTCAGTTTTTCTCCATTCAGAATGATGCTAGCCTGAGGCTTAGCATAGATTGCTTTTACAATATTGAGGTATGTTCCTGTTATCCCTAGTTTTTCTAGAGTTTTGAACATAAAGGGATGCTGTACTTTGTCGAATGCTTTTTCCGCATCTATCGAGATGATCATATGGTTCTTATTTTTAAGTCTATTGATGTGGTGAATAGCATTTATTGATTTCCGTATATTGAACCAGCCTTGCATCCCAGGGATGAATCCTACTTGATCATGGTGCACAATTTTTTTGATATGTTTTTGTATCCGAGTGGCCAGAATTTTATTGAGGATTTTTGCATCTAGGTTCATTAGAGATATTTGTCTGTAGTTTTCTTTCTTTGAAGTGTCTTTGTCTGGTTTAGGTATCAGGGTGATGTTGGCCTCATAGAATGAATTTGGAAGTTCTCCCTCTTTTTCTATTTCCTGAAGTAGCTTGAAAAGTATTGGTATTAGTTCTTCTTTAAAGGTTTTGTAAAACTCTGCTGTATACCCATCCGGTCCTGGGCTTTTCTTAGTTGGTAGTCTTTTTATGGTTTCTTCTATTTCCTCAATTGATATTGGTCTGTTTAGGTTGTCTGTATCCTCCTGACTCAATCTGGGCAGATCATATGACTTAAGAAATTTATCTATGCCTTCACTATCTTCTAATTTATTGGAGTATAAGGATTCAAAATAGTTTTTGATTATCCATTACATTTTAATAACTTGACTGAAGTATAATTTACATACCATGAAATTCAATCATTTGAATGATCAATTCAGGTTTTTCAAAATGTATTTTTAAGGTTTCATTGAGATTATAGAGTTAGTAGCTGAGTCTTATATAAATTATTATTTTTATGTTACTATTACTGTCATATTTCTAGAGAAGTAATTCTACTTAAAATGAAATAAGTTTTAAGACATTTCACTTGCTCCTCTTTTATATTATTTTTCTTTTTGTCATAGAAAAGTTTTCTCTGGTGAATTATTAAAAGTCCTTTCCCTTTCACTTTCAGAGAAGGATTGCTTCCCTTCTGGAACACCAGCAGTAAGTTGATGATTTATTTCTTATACTTCTTGTTCTAATTAAGGTAACCAAAAGAAATCTGTTTTTTTTTTTAATTTCTAAAATAAGAGGTAGGGCTGGGTTTGTGACTCAGTGGTAGCACGCTTGCCTGGCGTACATGAGGCACTGGGTTCGATTCTCAGCTCCACATACAAATAAATAAAATAAAGGTTCATCAACAACTTAAAAAAATGTTTAAAAAACAAAATAAGAGGTAAAGAACTATTTAATGTTTCTAAATAGTACTCAAGAATATTTATCTTATATGTTTATTTACTTTTCCATATTTCAGAAAATCACCTTTACTTTTTAATTGATTATATTGGAACCAGTGAGGTTTAATCATTTAAAAATTAGCTATGGAAAAAATAACTTCTTAAAGTTTGTTTAAAATAAAGAGACCTGGTCACATTTTAATCTTTGACTTTTCCTGGCTTGCCTTCCTTTGCTCCTGAACACAGCTGAACACCAAGGGGCCGGAAACATCAGCAATAGTAATGGAGGAAGATGATGGTGATGGAAAGGTACAGCCTTTCACTGCCCCACGACATGGCCACACAAGACCAGTGAGTGACTAATGACCTGGTGTGCACATCTGTGCATGTGTGTTCGAAAAACAGCTGTTTGTGTTTGACTTTCAGAGATAATTTCAAAAACCCTTCAAGTTTAAAATATTTTACTATGAGAAAATTAATTTAAGATTAAATTAAAGATTTTACCTAAAGAGTACTCATCAAAAACCAATTTTTGAAAAGTAAAAATCTATGGCTTCTTTAAAAGTTAGAATACTTAACTCACTGGGTTTTTTCTTTCCATGTTTTGCCCCCTTTTCCAGAGAGGTCATCTATTGCTCTGTTTTTTCTCTGTTTCATAATGTGGGTAACTCTTCTACCTAAAACTTAGATCTTTCCTCTTCCCCAGATTATGTATTTTATTTCCCATTTTGACATTTCTCTCAAAGCCTTGATGGCATTCTAAAGACAGTTGAGAGTGAAATTCCTCCCCAGCTGAGGAGAATTTCAACAGTAATGAGCTCAGATGGAGCCAGGGAGAGAACTACTAAGGGGACTTGCCCTGGACTGTGATGTGGTGGCTCCAAGGACTGCCATTGGATTCCCATCTCATGACAGATGGCTGTTTTTTCTATATTCCTTACAACTGGCTCTTTGAAGTGAAAGGGAGGGTAGGCATTATATTTGTGTAAAATGTTTTGAGACTGGATTAATGATAGATTATTGTAGTGGTAACTACCACAGTGAATCATAAAGATAGAAATGAAAACAACTTTTATGTAATAGCTTCAGTGAGCTGTAAGACAGTTTCAAGGGTTTTGATGATGTGTAATGAAGTTCTGAGAGAAAAAACCAACCCAGAAATCTGTTTCCCAAAAGCTAATAACAGCTTCCTCAAATGCAGTAAAGTCAAAAGCACCTCTGCCTACCTGAATAAATAAATGTCTGTCTGTTATAAAAGTATCTTTGAAAGATAAAACCATTTAACTAAAAATAATAACAGTGGAGGCAGGAGATATGCATATAAAATGACAATAAGAGCATTTAGGGCCAAGGACATCAACCCTAAGATTTTTGTCCTGTGTGACATGGGGTGTCACGTGATGGTCGAGTGTGATCATTGAAAGATGCAAACATTCAAATAATAAGAAGGAGTCTTACCTAATTACTAAGCAGCTTAAGGCCCTGGGTTTAATCCCAAACACCAAACACCAAAAAAAAAAAAAAAAAATTTTAAATCCCTTTATGTATATATCCCAAATCACAAATGAATAAGTTACTTTCACCTATAAACCTTTTGACCCAGTGACTCTCCTGCTCCTGCTTTCTGAACAGGGGGGACTACAGGTACATGCCACCACACTTGGCTGTACAATCTCACGTTGATAAGACATTTTTACATGTGATAGGAATCCCAGAATAAAAAACAGCAATTTCAGATGACTGGGTGCAGTGACGTCTGCCTATCATCCCAGCAGCTCAGGAGGCTGAGGCAGAAGGATCATAAGTTTGAGACCAGCCTGGGCAGTTTTAGCAAGACCCTATCTCAAAGTAAAAAGGGCTGGGAATGTAGCTCAGTGATATAATGCTCCTTACTTCAATACCTAGTACTTCCAAAAACAAATTAAAGAATAAAAACATTAGGGCTGGGGATGTGGCTCACTGTTACAGTGCTTGTGCAGCACACATGGGTTAGAGCCTTAGCACCACATAAAAATAAATAAAATAAAGGTATTGTGTCCATCTACAACTAATATTTAAAAAAAATAAACATGAAAGCTGGGCTTTGTGGCACATGCCTGTAGTTGCAGCTACTCTGCAGACTGATAGACAAAGATCACTTGAGTCCATGAGTTTGAGATAAGCCTGGAAAAAATGGTGAGACCTTATGTCTCAAAAAAAAAAAAATCCCAAATAATAATAGTAATAATGATCATAATAATAATAATAATAATAATAATAATAATAATTTGTGTAGCCAAGCACGTTGGTTCACCCCTGTAATCCCAGAGGCTCAGAGAAGGATTGCTTCCCTTCTGGAACACCAGCAGTAAGTTGATGATGTATTTCTTATAGTTCTTGCTCTAATTAAGGTCACCAAAAGAAAACTTTTTTTTTTTTTTTTAATTTCTAAAATAAGAGGTAGGGCTGGGGTTGTGGCTCAGTGGTAGCGCACTTGCCTGGCATGCATGAGGCACTGGGTTCGATTCTCAGCACCACATACAAATAAATAAAATAAAGGTTCATCAAGAACTTTAAAAAAATGTTTTAAAAAAAATAAGAGGTAAAGAAATATTTAATATTTCTAAATAGTACTCAAGAATATTTATCATATGTTTATTTACCATTCCATATTTCAGAAAATCACCTTTATTTTTTAATTGAATATATTGTAACCAGTGAGGTTTAATCATTTAAAAATTAGCTATGGAAAAAATAACTTCTTAAAGTTTGTTTAAAATAAAGAGACCTGGTCACATTTAAATACATGTCTGAATGTTATAAAAGTGTCTTTAAAAGATAAAACCATTTAAATAAAAATATTAACAGTGGAGGCAGGAGGTATACATACATAAAATGACAATAAGAGCATCCGGGCCAAGAACAACCACCCTAAGAATCTTGTCCTGTGTGACATGGTGTGTCATGTTTTGGTTGAGTGTGATCATTGAAAGATGCAAACACTCAATAATAAGAGGGAGTCTTACCTAATCACTAAGGAAAGAAAGAATAAAAAAGTGAAAAATGAGAGATGGAGCAACAGGAATGCTCCTGCTTTGCTAGTGGGAGGCTCCATTCCAGAAGAGGGTTTTTTCAGTTTCTCACAAAATGAAACACAACCTTACCACATAACCCAGAAATGTGTTTCTAGGTATTTACCCCCATGCATTGAAACCTGTCCTCACAAAAACCTGTGCAAAATTTTTATAGCATCTTTATTCATATTTGCTAAATCTATAACAAGATGTGTTTCAAAAATTGAATGTGAGGACTGTGTGTAATTCAGTGGTAGAGCACAGGCCTAGCCTGCTGAGGCCCTGGGTTCCATCCCCAGTACCACAAAATAAACAAAAGAAATCCAATGTATGTGCTACATCCATACAATAGAATAGTATTTATGGATAAAAACTGAGATATCATAACACCAAAAGACATGAAAGAATTTTATATTATCTATTTAGTTATGACAGGGAAATAACTTGGATAATTGACTACATGCCTATGGCATGGGCATATTATTCTCTGAAAGATCTTTAAGAGCATAGTGCTTAGTGTTGCCCTTCCATCTAAAGGGGCTAGATGCTCTCCAATTGCAAGTGTAGCGTGTGGGCTAGAAGTGTTCATCCATGCTAGGGCACTACCTAGCATGTAAGTTTAGGACATCTCAAGTATGAAGAGTTTTAAAAAAATCATTGATTGCAGGATACAGGGGAGTGAAGAGGATGAGTAGTATGTTTTTAGGGCAGTGAATTTATTCAGTATGATGTTATAATGGTAGATACACATGACAATATTCATTTTTCAAAACCCATAGAATTATATAATCCAATACAAAGAGTGAACTCTAATGTCAAGTGTCAGCTTTGGATTAATAGAAGTACATCCGTATTTGTTCATTTGAGGTAGAGTGCTTGCCCGGCATGCACGAGTCCCCATGGTTCAAGCCCCAGCACTTCCAAAAAACAACAAAAGTGTATTAACATATAGATATGTATCCACAATAGGTATCATTGTAGTAAGTATACTGCACTGTAATGCAAGATATCAATAAGAAAATGAGGGGCCAACATGGGAACATTTCAAGACCCAGTATGCATTTTAAAACCCAGTATGCATTTGGAAAAAGCATTTGCAAGGCTATCTAGTTGTCTTTTCAGTTTTGAAGAAGGTCAGTGAGATCCTTTAAAGTGTTCTTCCTGTGTCACAGGCAACTCAGCGAGGGTCCCTATTGTGTGCTCTCTTTTAAGCCTAAAATTTATACTAAAAAATCCATTAACTAGAAATAATTTCACTTCTAGAAACTTAAGGGTAATAATCAAAAATTAAAGAATACAAAGATTTTTAAAGGGGATTGGTTAAACTATGAAAACACCCATATTAAGGCACTATTCAATTTAGCCATTAGAATCATTTTATGGTCAGTTCTTAGGAATGATGTAGCTGGCATATAGCTTTTGAAGAAAGAGAGTTTCAGTAAATCCAAATCATTGTGAAATGTGACTTTTAAAAAGCTTGCGAAGTTTTAACAGGATAGTCCACATTGATAGGATTGTCATCATTTTTCTTTATACTTTTATGCACCCCAGGTTGATTTTGTTTTCTTTAAGCAAATGTATTGCATTTATACTTAACCCAGAAAAGATGAAGCTGCCAGGCCTGGGGGCACACACCTGCAATCTCATCTTCTGGAGAGGCTCAGGCAGGAGGATCTCAAATTGGAGCCTGCCTGGGCAACTTAGAGATACCCTGTCTCCAAATAAATGAAAAGAGGGCTGGTGTATAGCTCAGTAGTAGAGCACTTATTTGCCTAGCATATTCCTGGGTTCAATTCCTGCACCACCCCCTACAAAGAAAGGGCGGCGGGGGTGGGCGGTTGGTGAAGAAAGGAGTGAGGGAGGAAATGAGGGAAGTTGAAGGAGGAGGAGGAGGAGGAAGAGGAGGAGGAGGAGGAGAAGAAGAAACAATAAAGGAAGAGGAAGGAGAGAAGATACAAAATTCAAGCAGGAAGAGATAATGATAACCTTATTTTACTCACTGTATTATTTATAGTGATTTTCTTTTAGAATTCAGAGGAGCTAGAGATGTTGTTCAGTGGTAGAGTGCTTTTCCAGCATGCACAAGGCCCTGGGTTTGGTTCTAACACCACACACACACACACACACACTCAAAATAGTTCCATTAACTTGATAAATTACATTATAACTTGTTGAGCTACCTTAAAAATGTCATAAATGCTATACCCAATGGTTGCATACCTGTAATCCCAGTGACTGGGGAGGCTAAAGAGGGAGGATCACGAGTTTAAGGCCAGCTCAAGAATTTGGTGAGACCCTATCTCTAAAATTGAAAAGAAGGGTTAGGGATGTAGCTCACAGGTAAAGCCACTCTGGGTTCAATCAAATATCTTGTCCATTTGATGCTGGTGTGAGTGTATTAATGGGCTGTTGTACTGTTGGTTTTTAGAATTTAGAACAATTAAAAACAACTGTTTTCAAAACAGCTCATAAAAGTTATGGTTGGGACTAAGAGAGGTTTGGGTAGGTATTAAAATATGGGTTGTTTAAGTCAATTGTATTCATAAGTAGTCTTCAGGCCTTATTTGAAAGAACATGTTTTGCTTCTAAATTATGCACTTGTTCTTTCCTCTCTTTGGCAGTACCCACTCCCGGACATGGCGAAACGGCTCACAAGTTAAAGCTGCACATCTTGGCAGCCAAGGAGGTTCTCCAGAAAAACTATGAATGGCATCCTACTCTTTTAATTTTCTGGAAAGGAAAATGTTAAAAATTTTAATAATTAAAAGTGTTCATTGTTTTAAAGGACTGGTACCATTAAATTTGCCATTTTAGCCATGTTAAGTGGACAACTCAGAGGCATTAATTACACTCACAATATTGTACAAACTTCTGTTTCCAGAACAGTTTTGTCCCTCCAAACAGAAGCTCTGCCACCATGTAAGTAAGAACTCCCATTCCTCCTCCTCCACCCGCTGGCTCCACCATTCTTTTCTTTTTCTTTTATTTGTTCTAATTAGTTATACATGGCAGTAGAAGGCACTTTGACACATCATACACAAATGGAGTATAGCTTCTCATGTTTCTGGTTGTACGTGATGTAGAGTCACATCAGTCATGTGGTCACACATGCACCTGGGGTAATAATGTCTACTCTTCTTCCCACCCCATACCTGGCTCCCCTCCTTTCCCTCCCCTCTGCCTAATCCAAAGTAACTTCATTCTTCCATAGCCACGCTCCTTATTGTGAATTAGTGTCAAAATATCAGAGAAAACATTTAAACTGTGGTTTTTGGAATTGGCCTATTTTGCTTACTATGATATTCTCCACTTCCACTCATTTACTGGCAGATACCATCACTTTGTTATTCTTTAAACCTGAGTAATATTCCATTGTGCATATTGACCACATTTTCTTTATCCATTCCTCTGTTGAAGGACACCTTGGATGGTTCCATAGTATAACTCTTGTGAGTTGAGCTACTTTATAGCATTGATGTGGCTGCATCACTGTAGTATGCTGATTTTAAGTCCATTGGAAATAGACTGAGAAGTGGGATAAATGGGTCAAATTGTGGTTTCATTCCAAGTTTTCTTAGGAATCTCCATACTGCTTTCCATGATGGTTACATAATTTGCAGTCCCACTAGCAATCTATGAGTGTGTCTTTTCCCCCACATCCTCACCAACATTTATTTTTGCTTGTCTTCTTGATAATTGCCATTCTGACTGAAGTGAGATGAAATCTGAAAGTAGTTTTGATTTGTATTTCTTGAGTTGCTAGAGAAGCTGAACATTTTTTCACATATTTGTTGATGAACATACGTCTTCTGAGAATTGTCTGCTCAGTTCCTTAGTCCATTTATTGATTGGGTTATTTGGTTTTGGGGTGTTGAGATTTTTGAGATCTTTATATATCCTGGAAGTTAGTGCTCTATCTGATGTGCGTGTAGTAAAGATTTCTGCCACTCTGTGGGCTCTCTCTTCACATTATTGATCATTCCCTTTGCTGAGAAGAAGCTTCTGAGTTTGAATCCATCCCATTCATTGGTAAGGAATATTGTTTTATGGCCCAGAATATGATCTGTTTCAATGAAAGTATGAAGTGCCCTTAAAGGGAACGGGAGTTCTGTAGTTGTTGGGTGTTGTATTCTATAAAGTCAGTTAGGCTGAGGTAGTTGATACTGTTGCTTCTATGTGTTTATTAATGTTTTTGCCCATTTAATGTATTTACTGAGAGACAGGTGTCAAAATCTCCCACGATGGTTGGTAAGTGTTTCTCCCTTTCATTCTGTTAATTTTTGCTTTGTATATTCTGAAGCTGTGTTACTGGGGTTTATTATTAATTATTGTCATATCTTTCTTCAGAATTTCTATTTATGGTAAATCTTTTGCAGTTTATTTTATCTGATATTAATACAGCAGTTTCAACTTTTATTTCTTTATTTTTGCAATATTATTTTCCTGACTTTTTAATTTTTAATCTACCTGTATCTTTAGATTTTAAGCACATCTCTTGTAGACATGATTAAGTCTTGATTTTTTTAACCCATTCTGATAATCTCTGCCTTCTAACTGGGAGTTTAATTCATTCTGTACAATGTAATATTGATATATTTGGACTTAGGCCTCATATTTTGCTCTTTTTTTCCTGTTTGTACCATCTGACCTTTGCTCTTCTGTTCTTCCTTTTCTGTAATCTTAAATTTTAAGCATCAACTTAGAGTTAATGTTTTTATTTAAAATGTAAAAAACTTCTAAGTCCATACTACGTTATTTTATTTTATTTTATTTTAGCTCAGTGTAGAGCACTTATTTGCCTAGCATATTCCTGGGTTCAGTTCCTGCACCACCTCCTACAAAGAAAGGGGGGGCGAAGAAAGGAGCGAGGGAGGAAAGGAGGGAAGTCAAAGAAGGAGGAGGAGGAGGAGGAGGAGGAGGAAGAGGCAGAGGATGAAGAGAAGAAACAATAAAGGAAGGGAAGGAGGGAGGATACAAAATTCAAGCAGGAAGAGATAATGATAACCTCATTTTACTCACTGTAGTATTTATAGTGATTGTCTTTGCAGAATTCAGAGGGACTGGAGATGTTGATCAGTGGTAGAGTGCTTTCCCAGCATGCACAAGGCCCTGGGTTTGGCTCTAACACCACACACACACACACACACACACACACAAAAAAAAAAATAGTTCCATAAACTTGATAAATTACATTATAACTTGTTGAGTTACCTTAAAAATGTCATAAATGCTATACCCAATGGTTGCACACCTGTGATCCCAGTGACTGGGGAGGCTAAAGAGGGAGGATCACGAGTTTAAGTCCAGCTCAAGAATTTGGTGAGACCCTATCTCAAAAATTAAAAAGAAGGGTTAGGGATGTAGCTCAGTGGTAAAGCCACCCTGGGTTCAACCCTTAATATTCCACCCCCTCCCCCAATAAAAAGAAAGTCACAGATGTCGTTCTATTTTTAGGCCTTACACCTCATTGCCACCAATGGAGCGCCAGGACTTGCGAACCCAGAAAAAGTTTCCCCGGTATTCCTGGACTTCTTGAATAAATGTCTTGAAGTGGATGTGGATAAGAGAGATTCAGCCGGGGAATTACTAGAGGTAAATTTGGAAATGATGCGATTTGGGGGAAATATTGACTCTTTTTGAATATCCAACAGAAAGTTTTCATTTCACTGTTCATTGATCACTAGCAATAAGGCAGCTGCTACATTTTAGGGTTTCATCTGCCAGGAGTAAAAGTTTAATTTCATGATAGTTTGTTGTGGTATATTATCAAATATCAGGTCCATTCGATGCTGGTGTGAGTGTATTAATGGGCTGTTTAACTGTCGATCTTTAGAATTTAGAACAATTAAAAACAACTGTTTTCAAAACAGCTTATGAAAGTTATGGTTGTGACTATAAGAGTTTGGGCAGGTATTAAAATTTGGGTTGTTTAAGTCAATTGTATTCATAAGTAGTCTTCAGGCCTTAGTTGAAAGAACATTTTTTGCTTCTAAATTATGCACTTTTTGTTTCCTTTCTTTGGCAGCACCCATTCCTGAATATGGCGAAACCACTCACAAGTTTAACGCCACACATCTTGGCGGCCAAGGAGGTTCTCCAGAAAAACTACTGAAATGCCATCCTATTCTTTTTTGTGTGTTTGGAAACAGATGTTTATTAACATACCATTTAAAAAAAATTAAATGCCTTAAACAAAAAACAATACCATAAAGTGAAAGACCTGGTAGCATGCAAATACTTCAGGTTGGAGAGGCATGTTTGCTCTTGATGAATGTACATATAATAAATTCCTATGACATTTGACTCCAAAATTAATGTATGAATCAGTTGGACATGATTATATGACTAATATTTTAAAGTAAAGCATAATCTTAAAGGCAATTTAAACACTGGCATTAATCTACAGGAGTCCATTCAAGGTCAGTGACTGGAGAACTATATAAAAAGAACGCTGTGCCTATGTACATCTGTAAGATTCAGGCTCAACTTCTGCTTTTGACGAACCTGATTCAGAAAAGGATGTATAGCATCCATTACACACCTGTTTCAAACACAGTCTGTTTCTAAAATTACACATCTCTTTGCAAATAAATTTCAACTATTAATAGCTAAAAGATGCCACTGGGATGGGCTCTGAAGTCTGCTGTTCTCACGGCCACCCTGAGACATATTTTTAAGGCATCATTTTTAATCTTGGGGCTTTAAGAACATCTTCTTTGCTTTAACTGGTTCTATGTCTCCAATTTCATCTTCTTCATAATTGGCATGGTCTATTTTCTTGGAAAACTTTTTTCCAGTTGTCCCCCCAAGGTATCATATCTTCTAGCCATTTCCTCACCTGATACATCAAGCTCTACTATTTCATCTTCATCTTCAGCTTTATTCTTAGCATTCCTCTGAAGCATCAATTTCTCAACTTCAGGATTAAATCCTCTGAATGACATTCCTCCACTCAGATCTTCACACTGCTCCTCTGTTATGACACTCTCTTTCTCTTTAAGCTCTGGCAAATCCAAGTTCCAGTGCTCTTCACTGATGATCTTCTTTTCTTCTTCCTCTAGTTGTTTCTTGGTTTTCGAGTCCAGTCCCATTTGCATGAACTTCATGTGCAGCAGGTTCTTTCATGAAGTTGGTCTTGCGCTCAGCCGCCACGCTGGCCGCAGCTGCCAGCATTCTTTAATTTTCTGAAAAGAAAAAAATTTAAAACTTTATTATAATAAAGTGTTCATTGTTCTAAAAGACTTGTACCATAAAATTTGCCATTTTAGCCATGTTAAGTGGCCAACTCAGAGGCATTAATTACACTCACAATATTGTACAAACTTCTGTTTCCAGAACAGTTTTGTTCCTCCAAACAGAAGCTCTGCCACCATGTAAGTAAGAACTTCCATTCCTCCTCTTCTACCCCCTGGTTGTCACCATTCTTTTTTTTTTTTTTCTTTTATTTGTTCTAATTAGTTATACATGGCAGTAGAAGGCACTTTGACACATCATACACAAATGGAGTATAGCTTCTCATGTTTCTGGTTGTACGTGATGTAGAGTCACATCAGTCATGTGGTCACACATGCACCTGGGGTAATAATGTCTACTCTTCTTCCCACCCCATACCTGGCTCCCCTCCTTTCCCTCCCCTCTGCCTAATCCAAAGTAACTTTATTCTTCCATAGCCACGCTCCTTATTGTGAATTAGTGTCAAAATATCAGAGAAAACATTTAAACTGTGGTTTTTGGAATTGGCCTATTTTGCTTAGTATGATATTCTCCACTTCCACTCATTTACTGGCAGATGTCATGACTTTGTTCTTCTTTAAACCTGAGTAATATTCCATTGTGCATATTGACCACATTTTCTTTATCCGTTCCTCTGTTGAAGAACACCTAGGTTCATTCCATAGTAAAGCTATTGTGAGTTGAGCTACTTTATAGCATTGATGTGGCTGCGTCACTGTAATATGCTGATTTTAAGTCCATTGGAAATAGACTGAGAAGTGGGATAACTGGGTCAAATGGTGGTTTCATCCCAAGTTTTCTTAGGAATCTCCATACTGCTTTCCATGATGGTTACATCAATTTGCAGTCCCACCAGCAATCTATGAGTGTGTCTTTTCCCCCACATCCTCACCAACATTTATTTTTGCTTGTCTTCTTAATAATTGCCATTCTGACTGCAGTGAGATGAAATCTGAAAGTAGTTTTGATTTGTATTTCTCTAATTGCTAAAGATGTTGAACATTTTTTCACATATTTGTTGATGAACATACATCTTCTGAGAATTGTCTGCTCAGTTCCTTAGTCCGTTTGTTGATTGGCTTATTTGGTTTTGGGGTGTTAAGATTTTTGAGATCTTTATATATCCTGGAAGTTAGTGCTCTGTCTGATGTGCGTGTAATAAAGATGTTCTGCCACTCTGTGGGCTCTCTCTTCACATTATTGATCATTCCCTTTGCTGAGAAGAAGCTTCTGAGTTTGAATCCATTCCATTCATTGGTAAGGAATATTGTTTTATGGCCCAGAATATGATCTGTTTCAATGAAAGTATGAAGTGCCCTTAAAGGGAACGGGAGTTCTGTAGTTGTTGGGTATTGTATTCTATAAAGTCAGTTAGGCTGTTGATACTGTTCCTCCAACCTTCTATTTGCCCATTTAATGTATTTACTGAGAGACAGGTATCAAAATCTCCCACGATGGTTGGTAACTGTTTCTCCCTTTCATTCTGTTGATTTTTGCTTTATATATTTTGAAGCTCTGTTACTAAGTGCAGGAGCATTAATTATTGTCATATCTTTCTTCAGGATTTCTATTTATGGTAATATTTTTTCAGTTTATTTTATCTGATATTAATACAGCAGTTCCAACTTTTCGTTCTTCATTTTTACATTATTATTTTCCTGACTTTTTAACTTTCAATCTATCATATATCTTTAGATTTTAAGCACATCTCTTGTAGACATGATTAAGTCTTGATTTTTTTGACCCATTCTGATAATCTCTGCCTTTTAACTGGGTGTTTAATTCATTCTGTCCAATGTATTACTGATATATTTGGACTTAGGCCTCATATTTTGCTCTTTGTTTCCTGTTTGTACCATCTGACATTTGCTCTTCTGTTCTTCCTTTTCTGTAATCTTAAATTTTAACCATCAACTTAGAGTTAATGTTTTTATTTAAAATGTAAAAAACTTCTAAGACCATCAATATTACTTTATTATTTTTTTAATTTTTTTGGTACCAAGGGGGTACCGAGGGGCACTTAATCACTGAGCCACATCCCCAGCCCCCCCCCCTTTTTTTAATTTTTAGAGACAAGGTCTCAGTACATTTTTTAGGGCCTTGCTAAGTTGCTGAAGCTGGCTTTGATACTCCTGCCTCAGCCTGAGTCTCTGGGATTACAGACACATGCCACCACACTCGCCTAGTCCATACTAATTTTAACCTCCTATTATATGCTGCAGTTCTGACAAGAATTCCATTTCCATACCTGATAAATCCCACCATACGATGCTGTCATTTTTCTTTAAACTGTAGGATATTTTTAAATGAATTAAGAGAAAAAGTGATAGTTTGAAACTATGCTCCTGCATAATTTACACAGTTACCATTTCTGACACTCAAATCTTTCTGAGGATCTGATCATCTACTGGTATCACTTTCCTTTAGTCCAGAGACCTTCATTTAGTGTTTCTTGGAGTACAGGTCTGCTGGTGATGGGTTTCTCAGCTTTCCTTTATCAGAAATTGTCTCCATTTTCTCTTAATACTTTATATATGTATTTCAATATATAAAGTGTACACATATATAAAGTATATACATATATACACACATTATATGTATTCATGTTCATGTAGTCATTTGGTTTTTTTGGCTTGATATAGAATTCTGGTTTGACAATTTTTCCTTTCAGCTCTTGTTTAAAAAAATAAACTTTTTTATAGAACAGTTTTTTATTTAAAGAAAAATTGCATAGATATAAAGACATAGTTCTCCTATGCTCTACACCCAGATGGCCTTATTATTACACCTTTTGTTAGTATGGCACACTTATTCAAATTGATGAACCAGTATATTCTGGAAGAGATGATGGAGAAATAGTACACCATTGAGGTCACTTTTTTTTTTTCAAAGAATTCACCAGCAAAGCCAACGAAACCCCATGTTTTCTCTTTTAGAAGGTTATTAGCTTTTAATTTATTTTCCTTAATAGAAACAAACCTATGCACATTGTCTATTTTTCCCTGTGTAAGTTTGAGTAGTTTAGTTTGTCAAGGAACCCATCATTTTAGCTGAATTATCAAATTTGTGGGCATAGAGTGGTTTGTAGTAAATTTTCTATTGTTTTTAATTTTATTGATTTTTCTTTTTTTTTTTCTTTTTGCTTGCTTTAGGCTTAAATTGCTTTTTTGCTTTGGTTTCTAAAAGCTAGATTACTGTTTAGCTCCCTCTTCTCTCGTCTGTGTCTTCAGTGCTATAAATTCCCCTAAATCCACTAAATGGTTACACATTGCATTGATAAATTGTGTAATTTTGATAAATTGTAATTCCTTTGTTCAATTCAAAACATTCAAAAATTACCCTTGAGACTATTTTTATTCATATGTTATTTACAAATGTATTATTGAATTCCCAAATATTTGGGGATTTTTCAGTTCTCTTTCTATTGGAGATTTTCAGATTAATTTCATTGTGATATAAGAATATATTTTATTTGATTTCTAATCCCTTAAATTTATTGATGACTATTTTATGACACAGAGGACATGGTGTGCCTTTCTGAATTTTATGTAAACCTGAATAGAATGTGTACTCTATTCTTTTGGGATAGAGTATTTTAGAATTCCAATAAGATCAGGTTGATTGACAGCGGCATTCTGGTCAACTATATCCTTATTGATTTTCAGACCTGCGACCAACCGGCAGAACAGGCCCAGGGGTCGGCGGGCGTGGTAGACACCTCACACCAATTGGAGGAGGGGCAGAGCAGAGCCACCGCCCGTGCCTGCAAGGTAGGCAGACCGCCGCCCGACCCTGCAAGGGAGACTTTTCAACTATACAAGAGCAATATAAATATATATGGGGAAAAAATTTTCAAAAACACAACAGTTTCACCAAGCAGAAAGAAACACAAGCAGTATGAAAAGACAAGGAAAGAAAGGACCACAAGCAATGCAGTTCAACTCAACTTTAGAAGAGGTAACAGCTGCAGCAGATGGAATGTCAGATAAAGAATTCAGGATATACATGCTTCAGATGATCTGGAGTATCAAGGAAGACATTAGACAGCAAAATCAGACAATGAAAGATCACTTCGACAATGAATTACACAAACAAATCCAGGAAGCAAAAGATCAACTATACAGGGAGATAGAGGTTATAAAAAACAAACAAACAGAAATCCTAGAAATGCAGGAAGCAATAAACCAACTTAAAAACTCAATTGAGAATACTACCAGCAGAGTAGAACACTTAGAAGATAGAACATCAGACAATGAAGACAAAGTATTTCAACTTGAAAAGAACATAGACAGCTCAGCAAGACTGTTAAGAAACCATGAGCAGAACATCCAAGAAATATGGGATAATATAAAGAGACCAAACTTAAGAGTCATTGGGATACAGGAAGGTATAGAGGTCCAAACCAAAGGAATGAACAATCTATTCAATGAAATAATACAAGAAAACTTCCCAGACTTGAAGAATGAGACAGAATCCCAAATCCTAGAAGCCTACAGGACGCCAAATGTGCAAAATCATAAGAGATCCACACCTAGACACATTATAATGAAGATGCCCAACATACAGAATAAGGAGAGAATTTTAAAAGCTTCAAGAGAAAGGAAGCAGATTACATTTAGGGGTAAGCCAATCAGGATAACAGCTGATCTTTCAACACAGACTCTGAAAGCTAGAAGATCCTGGAATAACATATTTCAAACACTGAAAGAAAATGGGTTCCAACCAAGAATTGTGTATCCAGTGAAATTAAGCTTCAGGATGGAAGATGAAATTAAAACCTTCCACGATAAACAAAAGTTAAAAGAATTTGCAGCTAGAAAACCATCTCTTCAAAACATCCTTGGCAAAACATTACAGGAAGAGGAAATGGAAAATAACAATGAAAACCAACAGTGGGAGACAGGACAGTAAAGGGGGGGGAAAATAATCAAAGAGGAAAACAAACCATGTTTAGTAACATAAATAAATAAATATGGCTGGAAGAACAACCCATATCTCAATAATAACCCTAAATGTTAATGGCTTAAACTCACCAATTAAGAGACACAGGCTAGTAGAATGGATCACAAAACAAGACCCAACAATATGCTGCCTACAGGAGACGCATTTGATAGGAAAAGACATACATAGGCTGAAGGTGAAAGGTTGGGAAAAATCATATCACTCATATGGACTTCGGAAACAAGCAGGAGTGTCCATACTCATATCAAATAAAATAGATTTCAAGCCAAAGTTAATCAAAAGGGATAAAGACGGACACTACATACTGCTTAAGGGAACCATACACCAACAAGACACAACAATCATAAATATATATGCCCCAAACAATGGTGCAGCTATGTTCATCAAACAAACTCTTCTCAAGTTCAAGAGTCTAATAGACCACCATACAATAATCATGGGAGACTTCAACACACCTCTCTCGCCACTGGACAGATCTTCCAAACAAAAGTTGAATAAGGAAACTATAGAACTCAATAACACAATTAATAACCTAGACTTAATTGACATATATAGAATATACCACCCAACATCAAGCAGTTACACTTTTTTCTCAGCAGCACATGGATCCTTCTCAAAAATAGATCATATATTATGTCACAGGGCAACTCTTAGACAATATAAAGGAGTAGAGATAATACCATGCATCTTATCTGATCATAATGGAATGAAACTGAAAATCAATGATAAAAGAAGGAAGGAAAAAGCATGCATCACTTGGAGAATGAACAATAGGTTACTGAATGATCAATGGGTTATAGAAGACATCAAGGAGGAAACTAAAAAATTCTTAGAGATAAAAGAAAACACAGACACAACATATTGGAATCTATGGGACACATTGAAAGCAGTTCTAAGAGGAAAATTCATTGCTTGGAGTTCATTCCTTAAAAAAAGAAAAAAACAACAAATAAATGATCTCACACTTCATCTCAAAATCCTTGAAAAAGAAGAGCAAAACAACAGCAAAAGAAGTAGAAGGCAAGAAATAATTAAAATCAGAGCTGAAATTAATGAAATCGAAACAAAAGAAACAACTGAAAAAATTGACAAAACTAAACGTTGGTTCTTTGAAAAAATAAACAAAATCGACAGACCCTTAGCCATGCTAGCGAAGAGAAGAAGAGAGAGAACTCAAATTACTAGCATACGGGATGAAAAAGGCAATATCACAACAGACACTTCAGAAATACAGAAGATAATCAAAAATTATTTTGAATCCTTATACTCCAATAAATTAGAAGATAGTGAAGGCATCGATAAATTTCTTAAGTCATATGATCTGCCCAGATTGAGTCAGGAGGATATAGACAACCTAAACAGACCAATATCAATTGAGGAAATAGAAGAAACCATCAAAAGACTACCAACTAAGAACAGCCCAGGACCGGATGGGTATACAGCAGAGTTTTACAAAACCTTTAAAGAGGAACTAATACCAATATTTTTCAAGCTACTTCAGGAAATATAAAAAGAGGGAGAACTTCCAAATTCATTCTACGAGGCCAACATCACCCTGATACCTAAACCAGACAAAGACACTTCAAAGAAAGAAAACTACAGACCAATATCTCTAATGAACCTAGATGCAAAAATCCTCAATAAAATTCTGGCGAATCGGATACAAAAACATATCAAAAAAATTGTGCACCATGATCAAGTAGGATTCATCCCTGGGATGCAAGGCTGGTTCAATATACGGAAATCAATAAATGTTATTCACCACATCAATAGACTTAAAGATAAGAACCATATGATCATCTCGATAGATGCAGAAAAAGCATTCGACAAAGTACAGCATCCCTTTATGTTCAAAACTCTAGAAAAACTAGGGATAACAGAAACATACCTCAATATTGTAAAAGCAATCTATGCTAAGCCTCAGGCTAGCATCATTCTGAATGGAGAAAAATTGAAGGCATTCCCTCTAAAATCTGGAACAAGACAGGGACGCCATCTCTCTCCACTTCTGTTCAACATAGTTCTCGAAACACTGGCCAGAGCAATTAGACAGACGAAAGAAATTAAAGGCATAAAAATAGGAAAAGAAGAACTTAAATTATCACTATTTGCAGGGACATGATTCTATACCTAGCAGACCCAAAAGGGTCTACAAAGAAACTATTAGAGCTAATAAATGAATTCATCAAAGTGGCAGGATATAAAATCAACACGCATAAATCAAAGGCATTCCTGTATATCAGCGACAAATCCTCTGAAATGGAAATGAGGACAACCACTCCATTCACAATATCCTCAAAAAAAATAAAATACTTGGGAATCAACCTAACAAAAGAGGTGAAACACTTATACAATGAAAACTACAGAACCCTAAAGAGAGAAATAGAAGAAGATCTTAGAAGATGGAAAAATAT
The DNA here is from genome assembly GCF_047511675.1 of Marmota flaviventris. Classification (NCBI taxonomy): domain Eukaryota; kingdom Metazoa; phylum Chordata; class Mammalia; order Rodentia; family Sciuridae; genus Marmota; species Marmota flaviventris. The sequence goes on along the minus strand of NC_092505.1, from coordinate 50,949,397 downwards.
ACCCTGTTCATGGATAGGCAGAACTAACATCATCAAAATGGCAATATTACCAAAAGTTCTCTATAGGTTTAATGCAATGCCAATCAAAATCCCAACGGCATTTCTTGTAGAAATAGAGAAAGCAATCATGAAATTCATATGGAAAAATAAAAGACCCAGAATAGCAAAAACAACTCTAAGCAGGAAGTGTGAATCAGGCGGTATAGCGATACCAGACTTCAAACTATACTACAGAGCAATAGTAACAAAAACAGCATGGTACTGGTACCAAAACAGGCGGGTGGACCAATGGTACAGAATAGAGGACACAGAAACCAACCCACAAAACTACAACTATCTTATATTTGATAAAGGGGCTAAAAGCATTCAATGGAGGAAGGATAGCATCTTCAACAAATGGTGCTGGGAAAACTGGAAATCCATATGCAACAAAATGAAACTGAATCCCTTTCTCTCGCCATGCACAAAAGTGAATTCAAAATGGATCAAGGAGCTTGATATCAAATCAGAGACACGCCGTCTGATACAAGAAAAAGTTGGCTACGATCTACATACTGTGGGGTCGGGCTCCAAATTCCTCAATAGGACACCCATAGCACAAAAGTTAATAACTAGAATCAACAAATGGGACTTACTCAAACTAAAAAGTTTTTTCTCAGCAAAAGAAACAATAAGAGAGGTAAATAGGGAGCCTACATCCTGGGAACAAATCTTTATTCCTCACACTTCAGATAGAACCCTAATATCCAGAGTATACAAAGAACTCAAAAAAATTAGACAATAAGATAACAAACAACCCAATCAACAAATGGGCCAAGGACCTGAACAGACACTTCTCAGAGGAGGACATACAATCAATCAACAAGTACATGAAAAAATGCTCACCATGTCTAGCAGTCAGAGAAATGCAAATCAAAACCACCCTAAGATACCATCTCACTCCAGTAAGATTGGCAGCCATTATGAAGTCAAACAACAACAAGTGCTGGCGAGGATGTGGGGAAAAGGGTACACTTGTACATTGCTGGTGGGACTGCAAATTGGTGCAGCCAATTTGGAAAGCAGTATGGAGATTTCTTGGAAAGCTGGGAATGGAGCCACCATTTGACCCAGCTATTCCCCTTCTCAGTCTATTCCCTAAAGACCTAAAAAGAGCATGCTACAGGGACACTGCTACATCAATGTTCATAGCAGCACAATTCACAATAGCAAGACTTTGGAACCAACCTAGATGCCCTTCAATAGACGAATGGATAAAAAAAAAATGTGGCATTTATACACAATGGAGTATTACTCTGCATTAAAAAATGACAAAATCATAGAATTTGCAGGGAAATGGATGGCATTAGAGCAGATTATGCTAAGTGAAGCTAGCCAATCCCTAAAAAACAAATGCCAAATGTCTTCTTTGATATAAGGAGAGTAACTAAGAACAGAGTAGGGACGAAGATCATGAGAAGAAGATTAACATAAAACAGGGATGAGAAGTGGGAGGGAAAGGGAGAGAGAAGGGAAATTGCATGGAAATGGAGACCCTCAGGGTTATACAAAATTACATACAAGAGGATGTGAGGGGAAAGGGAAAAATAATACAAGGGGGAGAAATGAATGACAGTAGAGGGGGTAGAGAGAGAAGACGGGAGGGGAGGGGAGGGGAGGGGGGATAGTAGAGGATAGGAAAGGCAGCAGAACACAACAGACACTAGTATGGCAATATGTAAATCAATGGATGTGTAACTGATGTGATTCTACAATCTGTATATGCGGTAAAAATGGGAGTTCATAACCCACTTGAATCAAAGTGTGAAATATGATATATCAAGAACTATGTAATGTTTTGAACAACCAACAATAAAAAATTTAAAAAAAAAGAAAATGGAAAAAAAAAGATAAAAGTGGGGTGCTCCAATAACTAACAGTGAGAAAATAACCCAAATTTAAATGTAAGGTCTCTGGTGTGGCTCAGTGTAGAGCTCTTGCCTAGCTCACTCAAGGTCAGTAGTTTTCATGCTTATTCATATTACCCCAAAGCAGAAATCTAAACTCTCCAAATCCTTCTATATAATGAAATATATATAATGTGTGTGTGTGTGTGTGTGTGTGTGTGTGTGTGTATACACACATTTTCCCCCAGCACTGGGGGGTTGAGCCCAAGGACATCCTACCACTTGGCTTTATCCCTAGCCCTTCTTATTTTGAGATACAGTCTTGCTAAATTGCAGAGGCTAGCCTAAAGCTGCCTCAGTTCCTGAGTTGCTGGAATTAGTCATGTGTCACCAAACCCAGTTTACAATCCCTTTTCTAGCCAGTCCAGTGGTGCACACCTGCCTTCCAGCACTCAGCACACTGACATAGGAGGTTTGCTTGACCTCAGAAGTTCAAGACTGGCCTGGCCAACATACTGGGAACTCCACCTCAAACAGACAGAAAACCCACAAAACTGATGGTCAATTTTTCTTTCCTTTTCCACGTCTGAGGATTAAATCCAGGGGTGTGTTACCATTGACCTACATCCCCAGGACTCTTTTTATTTATTTATTTATATATACTTAAAACAATTCTTTTTAAGTTACTGATCCTTGACTTGTGATCCTCCTGCCTCAGTCTCTTCAGTAGCTGGGCTTATAGATGGGCACCCCTGTACCCAACTCTATTATCAGTTTTCAAGTATGCAGTAAATTAACTGCAACAACCATATTGACCATTATATCTCCGATACTTACTCATGTTTAACTGAAACTTTGTAATTTCTGAGTAATCTACTACCCTATTAGGACTAACAATAAACAAGTTCCCTTCCTATTTTATGGAATTGTTTCAGGCGAACTTGGTATTTTCCAGGCTGGTGGGTGACTAGGTTGAGTCTCATCCTATATGCCCTGACTTCCCAAGAGGCCCAAGAGGAAAGGTCTGGAGATGCTAGGCTCTCCATCCCAGGTTCTGAGAAACTAATGTGACTCCATTTTTGAGAAACCAGCTTCTACCTCAAGGCCTGTCCAGAGGGAGGGGGCATGACTCTTGTCCTTGGAAACACCCACAGAAGGCTCTTAGGCACATATCCACCCTGCTGAGTTGTTTAACAGAAGGGATCTGCGGCACTAGGTGCCCCTGACTCAGTTATGCTAGGTGAGGACCCATAGGAACCCCCTAGCAACCACCAATCAGCATGAGACAGGAATGATATCTGAAATGACAGGTGACCCCCCAGTAGTTTTGGTGATTGATAACATGATTAGGCCACCCTGCAGTTTGGCATGTACACTCTTGCAACCCCTCCCGGCCTAAACCAATCAGTTCAAATGTATCCACCATTTGAACTCACCAACTACCCTTACCCAACTTGTTGCCGCCAGTGAATGTATTAATCAATGTTAAGAATTGTTTGATTTTCCCGCGATATAAAATGATTTGCTGTGGGATGTTGTGATGCATAGAGTATCCCCCCAAAACCTATAAGTCCTCACTGAACTAAGGGTTGGGACTCACTACTCAGGACCGCTGCTTTGGAAACGGTTGAGAGTCCAGGCTCAAGCCTACAATAAAGACTCTTGTGTAATTGCACCGGATTCGGCTCCTGGAGGTCTATTGGGGTCCCACGAATCTGGCATTACAGTTCTAGGAGCTTGTGGGCACCTGGTAGCCCTGCAGGTGTGGGGGCCATTTCTTGGCTCTTGGCCCTGGGTATGTGGACAGTGGGCCCCATAACTGGGCCCCCTATAACACCCCTTTCCTTATGTATAGGCCAAGGATTAGGTGGGGAATATCTGAGAATCAAGGGCACATTCAGCACAAATAAGAAGGGGGCAAAAATGGAAGGGGGTGCAGCCCAGTTAGGGCCTCTCAACTTGGCAAGGAGTCACAAGACTGGCCCAAGGCTTAGGGTAGAGGGTATGGTAGAGGACATCAAAGGAAGGAATGTTCTATGTCCCACTTAACGCTCAAGAAGCAGTGAGCCTGATCCAAGGGTCTTTCTTAAGGAAATCCTAGGAATCCTAGGCTGGGGGCAGGGGGCGGACACACACAAAATCTTCATCCCAGAGCAGGAAGTCTTTGCCTTTGGAAAGGCCACGTCCTCTTTTGAGAATCTGAGGGAAATTACATCCTTCCCTAGTGGGGAAACTGAGGACCAGATTGTCAAGGAGATGTCTCACATCTAGCTTAGGACTTGGAAGGCCCTTGCCTGAGACTGAGTGAGGCCCTGTGTACCTGAAGGCAGGGAGCCAATGAGTGCAGACCTGAACCAGGAAGGATGGCAGGGGGACAGCCAGCGGGGCTGGAGGAGGCAACATGAACTCCCCAGAGATTGGGGCCTGGCCTTCTCAGCCCCCCGTGGAGCTGGACTCCCTCCAGCACTTCCCCACCCAGGCAGTTCCATGATGCACATCCAGGCCTTGGCCCAGGCTCCTGGACCACCTCTCTCCTCCCTCACCCAGATCCAGTTTATCGGGAGGGCTCTCCTTTGGGAATGAGCTTGGGAGCCTCTGGCTTCCCCACTCGGCCTTTCCCCTGTTGGTCAGCAGGGTTGAGCCATCCCTTCTGCACACACAGGTTCACAGGCACTAAAACCTGGGCACAGGGACTCAAAAAGACTTCCCCCTCCTTCTCTGCCATGTGCCCATGAACTTGGGCTTCCCAGACAGAGGAAGTGAGCAAGAATAAGATTTGAGAAAAGCCTTAAGCCCCAAAGGGACTTGAGCCCAGGGGGATAGATACTGGGACAAGGAAAGGGGATGAGAAGAGTTGGAGTTCCAGCCAGGGCAGGCGGGTGGGGCTGGGCCTGGGCTTCCCAGGACAGGTTGGGGAGGAAAGGAAGAGGGAAGAGCAGTCTTGTGGTGGGACTTTGTAGTCTGGAGAGTTGGAGACACATCCTGCATCGTAGGTCACCCACCTCCTAAAGTTGGTCAGAAAGGATAAGGGGCTGGGTGAACAAACCCCCGAGGATGAGCTCATACCAACACATGTGCATACTCTCTCTCTCTCACACACACACACACCCTAGGGGACATGTATCTGATCCCTTGGGTGACATCCTTTTGCCTCCACCTTTATCACACAAGATGGTTTCACCCAGATACAAGTATGGAAAGAAGCAGTATGGTTTGTGGCTGTCCTGATGCTTCATGTGGCAAGATGATATGGGGTCCTTGATACAAATTCAGAGTGCCCCACAACCACTAATAGTACTCTGGAAATTCTGACATGGTCAGGTCGCCCAACTAGTGGAGAAAATAACCATAAATCATTCCAGCTGCATACATTGCTTGCCTGCTGTGCACCAGATGAAACACCTCACCTCCTCCTCCAACAACCTACTATGAAGGTGATATTATTCCCAGTCCCAAGGTCACACTCTGGAGACTAACATACCCACCGTTTGATGTGCCCCCTGCCCCACACTCTGGGGCCTGCAGACTCAAAAGACCTGAGTCTACCCCAGGGGCAGGACCAGAACCAGCACCTGATGCACCCCAGGAGGAAGGGACCAGGGTGGGACACAGTTGCAGGAGAGATGCAGGATGAATGCCCCCACCCTCCACATCTGGGGAGGAGGCAGCCAGGAGGGGGCTCCAGACTGCCTCAGGCTGGCTCACCTCCCACAAGAGGGCTGGGCAGCGGGCACCCCCTGCAGTCAGACAGGGATGCTGCAGGGCAGGGCTTGTTCCATCCCCAGTGCTAGCTGGGGGTTTTCTCTCCTCTCATCTTCAGCCCTTGCCAGGAAGCCAGCCAGGTCAGTCACTGTGATTATTACTGTTGCCACATTTTAAGGATGAGAGAAATGCTAAGTGTCTTGCTCAAGGTCAACGAGCTAGACAATGTTGGTTCCCAAGCTTGGGTCTCCAGAGAGCAAGGATCTTCCCTTCCAAGAGGGCTTTGTTCCAGCCCCTCAGAGCCTCCCTACACCCCCAGGAAACACTGCTTCTCTAAACCTAGAACAAACAGACAGAGCAGCCATAGGAAGAAGTAAAAACTATTTACAAATGTACAACAGGAATGGAAGTCTTAGCACTCCCAATAGGGGAGTGATTGAGGGCTCAGCTACGAGAGGCCTCCACATGGAGGCTCAGAAGGTGAAATTCAGATGTCCTGGTATCCAGCAGTGTGAATAGGTGAGTGAGAGGCTCGTGGATGGGAGGCCAAGCCTTCTCTGTGGGTTTTTTGCTGCGGCATCGGGCTGATGGAAATCTAAACACATAAGTCAATACATGGGGGTTCTTTCTAGCCTCTACCCTGCAGTTCACAGTCATGGCCCTGGGCCCCGGGAGGCAGGACAAAGGAGAGGGCTGGTACCTCAAGTACTGCAAGGGCCCGTGGGGGGCACCATGGGTTATCTACCCTACTGAACTCCTAATGCTCCACTTCATATGTTTCACATGGGATTTCAAGTACAAATTTCCATTTAAAAAAAAAAAAAAAGAGCCAGGCAGTGGCACATGACTATAATTTTAGTGCCTGGGAGGCTGAGGCAGGAGGATCACAAGTTCAAAGCCAGCCTCAGCAAATTGAGGCACTAAGCAACTTAGTGAGAACCTGTCTCTAAATAAAATACAAAATAGGGCTGGGGATGTGGCTCAGGGGTCGAGTGCCCTGAGTTCAATTCCCTGTCCCCCTCCCCCCCAAAAAAGAATCTCCTTTAAAACATAGATTACTAGTCTCAGTCCTCATTAATAACTGAGGAAACTGAGGCCTAGAAAGGTAAGGGACTGGCCAAGGCCAACTAGCAAATTAGTGGTGCAGTCTTTTCTCTTTGTCTATTCAGCAACACCTGGGAGTGCTCTGAAACCTGGACCCCGCACACTCAGGTCCATAATTCCATTCCTTAAGCTCCATGTGCTTCAGCTTCAGGGCCAGCCTGACCTCAGGGGCCTCCCCCAACACATGTGCGACCCACAGACATCCCTCTCTCAATGCATACCCACTATTCCTCACCTCCTGTAAAGCTGCAGCCTCGCCACTCCCTGGGGGGCCCTGCCTATGTGTTGGAGATGTGGGCCCAGGGAGCTCTGTGGGACGGTGTTGACGGGAATGTTGTGGCGAGAACTGTGTGTGCACTGGGTTCCCTTGCTCAGGGTCCCACTCCGTGCTTTCCTCCTGCTGCATCCAAATAGCTGCAGACATGTACCTGGGGTGCGACAGACCAAATGCAGGGAGTCACTACCCACCTTGGCCTGGTGCCCCTGACCACCCTCACCCTCAGCTTGGAAAGCACAGAGCCCAGGATTCCCAGCCAGGAGTCTCATCCCGGCTGCAGTTCCCCTCTACCCCATTTCTTAGGGCAAGAACCTAGAAGGGCAATGAATAGGGACGTTCCCAGTGGCTCCCAAAGTACCCTGGAGAAAAACCCAAAGGAAAGGACAATGGGTGACAGGGCCTCGGAGCTGGGGTCAGGGACCAGAGAAGAAGACCCAGCTTTATCCCACCCCACTCCCACCAGCCCCAGGTCCACCACTTGAGCCTCCAGTTTACCAACTCACTTGGGTCCCAGTGGCATACAAATGGTCAAATACCAGTTGTTGGCACAGCCCTGGTCGAAGGGGTTGTTGTTCTGGAATGATTTGCCCTGGAGGGAGATGGGGATGGGAAGAGGAGCTCAGAACCAGCAGGACTGGGCAAGGCCATCTCCCAGTGATCCTTCCTAAGTTAGTCAACTAAGCCAGGGCTCAACCCAGGCCTGGAGCAAGATTCTAAGGGCAGGGGAGCCCAAGAATGACCCAGGGCCTCCTGCCTTCCTAGGCTCCTAGGAAGAGTGACCTCCCTCGACCCACTTGTGAGCAGCTCTCCCCAGACAGTGCTGACACTGCACCCCCTTCTCCTGCCTTCTCAGGGCTCCTCATCATCTTGTGCCTCCCTGTGCAAGATCCTTGTTCTGTCTCCATTGGCTACACCTCTCCTCTTACCTCATCCTTCCATATACCCCCCTTTTTTAAAAAATATTTTTTAGTTGTTGATAGACCTTATTATTTTTTTTAATTTGTATGGGGTACTGAGGATCGAACTCAGTGCCTCACACATGCTAGGCAAGTTCTTTGCCACTGAGCTACAACCCCAGCCCCTTTCAGATACCTTTTAAACTCTTCCTTGTGCTGCTCAATTGCTCCAAAGACAATGTCACCACCCCACTCCCACTTCATTTCCCCACCTCTCATTTATTTCTAAAATTATGCCTTAATTGAATTTCACTATCTGGTAGGACAGGGGCAGTGGGGAGGCCCAATCATAGTTTCCTAGTCAAAAATCACATGGTCCAGGAAAATCTGGGCTGAAGGCCTTCAGTACACAAAGCAGTAAAGGTCAAGCTCAAAGTAAAGGCAGACCACAGGGCTGATGAATAAGGGCCAAGCACAGAGTCTCAGGTGGGAGGGGGACCAGATATGGCAGTGGTGGGCTGGTGACTAAAAGGATGGGAGGTGATGAGCAGAGAGGCTCCTTTGTCTGTTCACTGTCTTGGGGTCTGCAGCGTCCCCTCCCCCACTGATGCTGCCCACCAGTCTTCCTGAAAGAGCCATTAGTCAAGTGATTGCCATACTAAAGGAATCCCATGGCAGAAATGCCCACCCCTATCATTCCTATTCAACACTAAAAAGAAAAAGCAATAAAGATACACAGATTGGAAAGAAGGTAATGAAACTGTTCTTCACAGATGACAATTTTCTATGTAGAATGTACAAAAGCCACAAAATGCTGGGGGAGAACTCAGTGGTTGAGCACCTCTGATTCAACCCCTAGTCCTAGAAAAACAACACTAAGGACTCCTGCTCTTGGGAAGATGCTATGAAGAAAATGGAATGACAAGTCACCTATTGCAAGAAGAGATTTGCAAAACCTAGATCTGAATCTCATGTAGAAAACTCTTAAAACTCAATAAGAAAACAACCCGTTTTTTCAAATGGGCAAAAGATTGGAGTAAACGCTTTTTGGGGAGTGGGTACCACGGATTGAATATAGGGGCACTCAACCACTGAACCACATCCCCAGTCCAATTTTTTTGTATTTTATTAGAGACAGGGTCTCACTGAGTTGCTTAGTGCCTCGCTTTGCTGAGGCTGGCTTTGAACTCGGAATCCTCCTGTCTCAGCCTCCCAAGCTGCTGGGATTACAGGTGTGCGCCACTGTGCCCTGCCAGGAGTAAACACTTTACCAAAGACCTACTGATGGCCAAACAGACATGAAAATAGGCTCAACATCATTACTCATTAGGAAAACACAACCTGGAACCTTAATGAAATACTACAACTCATTTAATAAGACAGGTTATGATTAAAAGGCAAAACAAAATAACAAAGGACAGTTTGAGGGGCTGGGGTTGTGGCTCAGTGGTAGAATGCTTGCCTAGTGTGTGTGAGGCACTGAATTCGATTCTTAGCACTGCATATAAATAAATAAAAGGTCAACTGATACCTAAAAGATATTTGAAAAAAAAAGTGTGAAATGTTGGTGAGGATGTGAAGCAACTGGAACTCCCAAACATTGCTGATAGAATTTAGGAACCTTACAGTTGTTTTGGAAGACAAACTTGGCAATTTCCTACAAAGTTCCACACGTGTTTACCTTATGACTCAGCAATGCCACCCCTAAGAATTTATTTAAGAAAAATGAAAACTTATGTTCACATGCCTGTGTATCAATGTTTGGGGCAGCTTTATTTATAACTACCCCAAACTAACTGGGCATAGTGGCCCACACCTGTAATCCCAGAGGCTTGGGAGCCTGAAGCAAGAGGATGGCAAGTTGAAAGTCAGCCTAATCAACTTAGTGATGCACTAAGCAACTTAGTGAGACCCTGTCTCAAAATTAAAAAAAAAAATTAAAGCATAATGGAAGGGGTGCTAGGAATGTGGCTCAGAGATTAAACATCCCCGGCTTCAATTTCTAGTATGAAAAAAAAAAATACTGGCAAAACCTAGATATAATGTAAAAAATCCTTCGTTTGGTGAATGTATAAACAATCTGTAGGGCATCCATACGCTACTACACAGCAATAAAAATAAATAAAATACTGATATGAGCGACAAGATGGATGAATCTCAAATACATTGTGCTAAATAAATAAAGCCAGAGAAAAAAGGCAATGACTCCATTTACATGTGATCCTGGAAAAAAAAGAAAAACCAGAAGGACATAGGGAGAGAGACTGACAACAACAGGTGAATGAAAGGATATTCTGGAGTAAAGAAACTGCCTAAACTTGGTCATGCTGGAGAATGCAGGACAGTATCCATTTGTCAAAATCCCTTATCCTAGACTGAAAGGGTGAATTTTGCAGTTTTAATTTATTCCTCAATAAATGAGTTTTTTTTTTTTAATCCCACCATGGCTCCCAGGTTTCCACTTTGTCAAAACTAAATTTCACACTCCACTTTTAGGAGCTTTTTAATCTTGACTCCCACGGGGTCAACTTCATTGCCCATGCCACCTTGGGTTTGATTTAGAATAGTTTCCTCCTCATTTCCTTAACATCCTACTTTCAGGTTTCTGTGCCTTTTTGCAAAGGTGTGCCTCTCACAGACAACACCCTCCTGTCTTCTACCTTTGCAAAATCACACCTAGGACAGGAAGAGTGGCACGTCCTTCCTCTACAATGCTGGCTGGCCTCGCCAAACTCAGTTTCTTCCAGGCTGCTACACCACTCAGGACCGACCCCCGTCTCAAGCGTTTTCCTAGGCGTCTGCTGGTGTTATACTGATCGCAGGGTTCTTATGAACACAAGCGCAGGATGTACCCATCCCTCAAATAACAGGCTCTCCATGCAATGCACCCAGGAGGGAGAATGACCACTGAGCTCCAGGGGGAGGAAAGATCTGAGCTGCATCTTAAGGGGTGGGTCTGGAAGGACTCAGGAGGCACCATCAGGACCAAGGGCAGTGAAGATCAGCAGAAAGTGCCTGAGGCCCAAAGATGCAAGATGCCTCCGCACCGTCTGGTATTGCAGTACTCGCTTACCTTGCTCACAAACACAGCGTGGACCACCAGGAGCAGAATGACAGGCAGCAGGAGTACCAAGACCGGTACAGCTACTGTGACGCTGTGCGCACACAAGCTAAGAAGAACAGCCAAACTGTTCTCTCCTGGCCCCGCCCATCGACCGACACGCCCTCAGTAGCCCCGCCCCGGCTGCCCCGCCCACCCACTTGTTCCTCCCTGGCCTGGACGGTTAATCCAGCACACCCAAGAGAAACCTCACCCCACCATGCTGTCCTCCCACTTGTCCCTTTTCAACCTTCATTACCCCACTTCTTGGCCTCCCGAGATTCTTAACTCCATAATCCATCCTACCGGGCCCATCTACCTGACCCCACTCGCCTTCAACCTGTCCTTCACAGGTCCTCCCAAGTGGCTTCTCCCTTTAGCCCTGCTCACACCTCAGCCCTGCCCTCAGTTAACCCCGCCTCTTGGCTGTCCTGCCCCTTGGCTGTCCGCCCCTCCCCACAACCCATTCTCTTCCCAGTATGGGCCCTTGGGACTGTGTGGATACGCCATGGCTGAGTCCAGCGACCAGGGCATGTGTCTTGTACGAATGAGGAAAAGTGAAACGGTAGCCAGAACAACAACCAGATAAAGGCACAGGGACACCACCAGCAGCGCGAATACGCGGAAATTTCTTTCACCGACACAATTGTTTACCCACAGGCAGTGGTGATCAAAGTCCTAGGGGAGAGAAGGCAGACCTTGAGGGTCTATTTGGCTTAGCCCAACACCCCCAAATCTTGAGGCCCCCCCCGCAACCCAGCCCCTAGACCTCCTGCTCTTGGCCATGCACATGAGCCCCCATCTCCAGGGTGAAACCAGCACGTCCATGGATAGAACACAGTTAGGACGCCATGGCTCATCAGGTCATTTGTCATGAGTGAGGTCTTTAGAGACAAGTCCTGCCTGGTGTCACTTTGAGCAGGATACAGAAAAACTCTGAAGCTGTATTTTTTCAGATACTGGGTAAGGATGAGAAGAATTCCTTGCCCAGCCAGCCTTCTGTACTTGGAAACCCGTGCAGGATGTGCACATGAGAGAAGAGCACTCAGAACCCAGGAAACCCTCAATTGGACACCCAGAGGTGGACAGGCAAAGGTACCCAGAACGGGGCAGCAGCTGGCCTAAAGTTATGGGTATCTAGTATCAGCAAGCTAGGGGTTGGGACAGTCACTGCCTTTCCTCCCCTTGACTCCACCAGGCTTAGCACAGATGGTGCCCTTTGCATGTTAGCACCTGTGCAAGCAAGGCGAGCCTTTCAGGACAGGTGCAAAACTGGAGGCAATAACATATATAAGTGACCAAGAGTGGGTGAGAGCCACTTGTAGCAGTGTGGGAAGATGGTCTCATACCCACCCCTGGACCACATATGATGTGAGGTTCCTGGTCCTGGCCAGGTGCCCTGGGATGGGTTGGTGAGTGGTCAGGAAGGAGGAGTACTTACCTCCACACAGATATTACAGAAGGAACAGTGGTGGGTCCTGGGTGGACGATGGAAAGAACACTTGGAGCACCACTGCAGGCGGAAGTCCATATTGTTCACTCGTGCTATGTATTGAATGTTGGGGTCCTCTTCTAAGGAGCCTGGCAGGGGAAGAGATTTGGGCAGTGGCAGGAGGTCCTTCCACCACTCTACTGCTTGGAGCAGCCCCATAGCATCACTGGGCATCAAGAAGGTGGGTAGGAGGTGGGCAGGGGAATCCCGGTCCCCATTGAGCAAGCTGACCACTCAGATGGGTGGGCAGTCAAAGAGAAAGGGCTGTCCAACCACAGGAGCTCTACATGGAGCTCCCCCTTTGGAATAGTGATCAGTGCTTGAAGTGGTGTGTAAAATGGGAAAGAGGAGGAGTGAACTGCGTGGTTTGGAAGAGCCTGCTGGCCTCTCTTGCCAGCCTGCCCAGTCCTCCCTTCTAAAGCAGCTGGAAAACCTCCAGGATTCTGTTTTTTCACACTTCAGTGGCTTGGGAAATGAAGTGCCAGGGCCCAAGTAATGATGACATGGAGGGAAGGGATCCTGAGGCCACGGGGGCGGGGGTGGGGTTGAGCGGGGGTTAGCACTTTTGAAATCACCCCTATAGGCATCAGCCCTTGGGGTAGCACCTCCTTCTCCAGGGGTCTGAGGCCTTACCTCTGTGTAAAATGCCTGGGTCTGACCCGTTGAGGAAAATGAGGCTGCAGAAGGACACTAGAAAGAGTAGGCCCGAAACCACAGCAAATTCCCACTGCCCATGCTGAGCCAACCACCGGCACCTGAAACCAGAGCCAGACTCAGACCTAGTCTGGGGAAACCCAGAGCTCCCCACAAGGCCTAGTTCACCTGAGGTAGGACTCACTCGCCTTAAGGACAGATCTAAATATCCAGGTTAGAGACAGACCATGGAGACTCCACCAAATGCCACTAGCATTACCAGTCTCTCACAGTTCCCTAAATGCGTCAGGCACTCCAGACCTCTGTGCTTGCACATTGGGCTCCCTGTAACTCTATATCCTCCTTCTCCTGCTGACCCTCTCTCTCCACTTCCCTCCCTGCCTCTGTACTGTCGTTGTCTATTTTCTCTTCTGTGTCTAAGACACTGACACCTTCCATGGGAGACTCACGGGAAGCCGAAAAAGATGCCACTTATTGTAATAAGAAACATTGCACTAAAAGCTGCAAACAGGCTTGGTTTCAGCCATGAGGATTCGATCGGAGGTTCATTTGGGGGAGTGATACTCTGTGAAGAGATCATGGCTAGACCACCTAGTCTCACAGACTGAAGCCACCAACAAACTCTTCTGGGTTGGCACCCAGACTGCCATGACAACAGAAGTGACATCACAGAGGTTCTGGAATGGGGGCTCTGGCTGCTTCCAGTGACTTCTGAGATCAACCTTCCCCCACCCCCACATATGCACATGTTGTAGACTGGGACATCCTGCTCTTATGATGGTAGCTTTGTTGGAGCTTGTGATGATGTGATGTGGTTTGTCCCCAAAGGTTCAAAGGCTGGAGGGTTGGTCCTCAGTGATGAGGTGGTAGAACCTGAAAGAGGTGGGCCTAGTGGGAGGTAACTCAGTCACTCTGCAAGATGCCCTCTCAAGGGAGTAATGGACTTCTCATGGGCCCCCATTTGCTCCTGTGAGAGGGGGTTGTTATAAAAAGAGCCAGATTGGTCCCTCCCTGTTTTCTGGCCATGCATTCTGTACTCCTTGTATGTCCTCCCACCATGATGCCATTCACCATGTTGTGAACACCCTCACCAGAGATCACTTGCAGGAGCTGCCAAATCTTGGATTCTGAGTTAAATAAACCTTACCTCCTTACAAATTATCTGTTCTCGGGTATTTTGTTAGAGCAACAGAAAGCAGGCTAATACAGAGGCCATAAAATACGTGAAGATGGCATGGGGAGAAGTTTGGTGATGGTTATTCCCCTTTCAGGCCCAGTGCTAATTGGAGTCAACAGTGCTCATTGCTCATCCTAGCTCCACTTCTTCCTTTTTGTTGTAACAGAGCTCCAGTTTGGGGAAGGAGGTAGAAATCTACCAACTAAATATCTTCCCAGTTTCCCTCACTTCCATGGTGGGCTTTATGACGTAATTCTCTCTCAAAATGAGCTGGGGATGTGACTCAATGGTTAAATAATCCTAGGTTCAATCCCTGATGATGATGATAATAAAAATAATAATAATAATTTGTACATATTTATGGCATACAACATATTTTGAAACATGTATACATTGAAGAATGTCTGAGTCAAGTTTTTTAACATATACATTACTTCATATTATTTGTGGTGAGAACCCTTAAAATCTACTCTTTGAGTCATTTTTAGTGTAGATAACATTATCAACTGTACTCATTCTGTTGTATGTTATTAACTGTAGTCATTATATTGCACAATAGATCCCTTAAACTCATCCCTCTCATCTAAGTGTAATTTGGCCTCCTGGGACCAGCATCTCCCCCATCCCCTGCCCAGCCACTCCTGGGACCCTGGCAGTCACCATTCTGCTCTCTGTTTCTATGAGTTCAACTTTTATAGATTCCACATGTAGGTGAGATCATGTGATTGTTGCCCTGTGCGTGGCTATTTCCCTCAATAAAATGTCCTTTGGCCTCATTCATTTGTCATAAATGACAGGATATCCTTATTTTTTTAAAGACTAAAGAGTATCCCCTTATATTTCTAAACCACATTTTCTGTATCCATCCATCCACAGATTGGCTGGACCATACGGTAGGTTTTTGTTGTTGTTGTTTTTTATGGTGCTGGGGATTGAACCCAGGGCCTTGTCCATGCAAGGCAAGCACTGTACCAACTGAGCTCTATTTTTAATTTTTATTTTTAAAGAGAGAGAGAGAGAGAGAGAGAGAGAGAGAGAGAGAGAGAGAAGGAGTGAGAGAGAATTTTTTAATATTTATTTATTTATTTTAGTTTTCAGCGGGCACAACATCTTTGTTTGTATGTGGTGCTGAGGATCGAACCTGGGCTGCACGCATGCCAGGCAAGCGCGCTACCACTTGAGCCACATCCCCAGCCCCTCTATTTTTTTTTTAATTTTAATATTTATTTATTTGTTTTAGTTTTCAGCAGACACAACATCCTTGTTTGTATGTGGTGCTGAGGATCGAACCTGGGCTGCACGCATGCCAGGCAAGCGCGCTACCACTTGAGCCACAAACCCAGCCCCATCTATTTTTAATTTTTAAAGAAACTTCCCATACTGATTTCCATAATGACTGTACTAATTTACATTCCCCCAAACATAGTACAAGAATTCTAGTTTCTCCACATCCTGACCAGTACTTAATATCTTTTGTCTTTCTTTTTCTTTTATTTATAATGGGGGTTGAACCCAGGGGGACTTTACCCCTGATAGCCATCTGGAGACCTTTTTACTTTTTATTTTGAGATCAGGTCTCACTAAGTTGCTGAGGTTTACCTTGAATTTATAATCCTCCTGCCTTAGCCTCCTGAGTTACTGGGATGAAGGCATGTGCCACTGGTTCTTTTGTCTTTTTGATAATAGCCATTCTAATAGGTGTGAGAGGGTATCCCATTATGATTTTAATGTGCATTTCTCTAATGATTAGTGATGTTGAATATTTTTTTCAGATTTCTCTTGGTCAGTTGTGTTTCTACTGAGAATGAAGTGATGTTTGGGTCACAGTCTACCTCCAAATTTTATGTCAATTTCTGTTGTAGCACAAGAAGAAGGGATGACATGCATTGGGTCATGGAAAAAGGTCAGGAGTGGTACTAGAATCATAACTACCAGGTCTATTGAGCTTTGCAGCAGACCATACTAGCCTTAGGGTTTCTTTTTTTGTTTGGTATTTTTAATTAGGTATATATGACAGCACCATGCATTTTAATTCATTGTACACAACTGTAGCACAAATTTACATTTCTATGGTTGTACCCAATGTAGTGTCACACCATATGTGCATTCATTCATGTACCTAGGGTAATGATGTCCATCTCATTCCACCATCTTTCCTACCCCCATGCCCCCTCCTCACATCTGCCTCCCCTTTGCCCCATCAAAGTTCCTCCATTTTTCCTTATCAGAGAGAACATTCAGCCTTTGGATTTTGGGGATTGGCTTACTTCATTTAGCATGATATTCTCTATCTCTATTCATTTACCTGCACATAATTTTATTCTCTTTTAATGCTGAGTAATATTCCATTAGGTACATAGACCACAGTTTCTCTATCCATTCATCTATTGACGGGCATCCAGGCTGTTTCCACAGTTTAGCTATTGTGAATTGAGCTGCTATAAACATTGATGTGGCTGTGTCTCTGTAATATGCTGATTTTAAGTCCTTTGGGTATAGACCTAGGAGAGGGATAGCTGGGTCAAATGGTGGTTCTATTCCAAGTTTTCTAAGGAATCTCCATACTGCTTTCCAGATTGGGTTGCACCAATTTGCACTCCCACCAGCAGTGTATGAGTGTACCTTTTCCCCCACATCCTCATCAACATTTATTGTGGTCTGTATTCAGCACACAGGGCACTTTCTGGTGTAGCCACTGTTCTATGTGGTTTACATGAATTAACCCACAATTCCCTGTTTTACAGATAGGGAAGTTGACTGACCAGGGGCTAAGTAGCTACCCATGGTCTCCCTGCCGGACAGTTGTAGAGCTGTGATTTGGACTTATGAGGTCTGGCTCCAGAGTCCTTGCCACCAACCACCAAGCAAGGGACTCCAGGAGGAGTTGCAGTCAGGGGGCAGAGTAGAAAGGGAGTGAAGTTGGAGCATGGGATCAGTGCCTGAGATGGGTGCTGCCAATAATGGAAAGGAGCCCTGATTGGTGAATCCCAGAGGGCAGACCACATTTAGGTCCCTTGAGAATAGTGATCCTGGACATGGAGGGCCTCACTCTGAGCAGAGGAGGAAGGGTGATAGCCTATGGCCTGAACTGGGGCTAGAAGAACCACAGGATGGAGGAAGGGAACAGGCTGCCAGGCAAACTCAATGATGATACTAGAAGCTGGAGAGAGGGGAAGACAGGCAGACCACAGGGCTGAGGAATAAGGGCCAAGCACAGGAGTCACAGGGGGGAGGGAACCACATATGGCAGTAGTGGGTGCTGACTAAAAGGATGGGAGGTGATGAGCAGACAGGCTCCTCTGTCTGTTCAGCCATTTCACGGTCTGCAGCTCCCTCCTCTCCCACTGATGCTGCCCACCAGTCTTCCTGAAAGAGCCTTTAGTCAAGCGGTTGCCATACTAAAGGAATCCCAGGGCAGAGATGCCCACTCCTATCATTCCTAGTCAACACTAAAAAGAAAAAGAAATAAAAACACACATGTTGGAAAGAAGGAAATAAAACTGTTCCTCACAGAGGACATGATTTTCCAAGTAGAATAAATAACAACACTCAGTGGCAGAGCACCCCGATTCAATCCCCAGAACTGGAAAAACAACACCACTAAGAACTTCTGTTCTTCAGAAGATGCTATGAAGAAAATTGAATGAAAAGCCACAGATTGCAAGAAAAGATTTGCAAAACATGGATCTGAACCCAGTGTACAGAACTCTTATAACTCAGTAAAGAAAGAAAACAACATTTTTTTAAAAGAGAAGAAGATTGGAGCAAACACTTTGCCAAAGACCTACTAATGGGCAAGAAGACATAAAAATAAGCTCAACATCATTGCTCATTAGGAAAACACAACCTGGAGCCTTAAATGAGATGCCACTACTCATTATTAGAAACGCTTCAATAAAAAGAGAAAACAAAACAAGAACAAATGACAGTGTGAAATGTTGGTGAGGATGTGGAGCAACTGGAATTCTCATACTTTGCTGGTAGAAATTAGGAATGGTACAGTGATTTTGAAAGACAAATTTGGCAATTTTCTACAAAGTTACCTTATGACTCAGCAATGCCACCCCTAATAATTTACCCAACAGAAATGAAAACTTAGGTTCGCATTCCTGTACACCAATGTTTGTAGCAGCTTTCTTTATAGCTGTGAAAAACTAGCTAGGCACAGTGGCCCGTGCCTAAGTTCTAGCCACTTGGAAGGCTAAGACTGGAGGATTGCAAGTTCAAAGCCAGCCTCAGCACATTAGCATGGTCCTAAGCAATTCAATGAGACCCTGACTCAAAAGAAAAAACCATTTAAGAAAAATAAAGGGGGCAGATGGATCAGCAATGCAGGTCAGTGGTTAAGCACCGCTGGGTTCAATCCCTGGTACAAACAAAACAAAACTAAAACACTGTGGAAAAACTAGACACAATGAACAATCCTTCAATTGGTGAATGTATAAATACTCCGTAGGACTGCTCTTCCCAGTGTGGGCCCTTTTTCCCTTGGGAAAAAGCCATGGCTTTTTCCAAGGATAATGACATCACTCTGGTGGGCACAAGGAAGACGATGCACATCACCAGCAGGGCACCCAGGTACAGGCAAAGGAACACAAGTAGCAGCAGGAACAGCCAGATGTTCAGATACCCCAAGCTGTTGCTCACCTGCCCACAGTGGTGGTCCAACTCCTAGGGGAGAGGAGGCAGACCTCGAGGGTCTATCTGACCTGACTTCCATCACCCCCAAATGCTCAGGTCTTCCCCAACTCAGCCCTCTAGGCTGCCTGCTCTTGGCCCTACACACAGTTCTCATCTCAGGGACAACCTGGCATTTCCATGGTTAGGGCACAGTTAGGACCTCATGGCTCATCAGGACATCTGTTCTGAGGGAGGTTTTTGAGACAAGACCTGCCTGGTGTCACTTGGACCAGGACATAAAAATTCTGGGCCTCTGTTTTCTCAGATTCTGGATGAGGATGAAAAAAACACCCTTGCCCAACCAGCCGTCTGCACTTGTGAACCCGAGCAGGGCGGGCACATCAGACAAACGCACTCAGAACCCAGGAAACCGTACAACTGGGACACCCAGACCAAGACATGCAATGATCCCCAGGACAGGGCAGCAGTCAGCCTAAAGAGCTGGGGATCTAGTATCAGCAAGCCAGGGGAGGGGACAGTCACTGCCTTTCCTCCCCCTGACTCCACCAGGCTCAGCACAGAGGGGATGCCCTTTGCATGTCAGCACCTGTGCAAGCAAGGCCAGCCTCCCTGGACAGGTGCAGAACTAGAGGCAATAACAAATGTTAAGTGACCAAGAGTGGCTGGGAGCCACTTTTAGCAGACTGGGAAGATGCTCTCATACCTACCTGTGGCCCACTTATGCTGTGAGTTTCCTGGTCCTGACCAGGTGTCCAGGGATGGGTTGGTGAGTGGACAGGGAGGTGGAGCACTCATCTCCACAAATATGTTACAACAGGGACAGTGGAAGGTCTTGGGTGGGCAGTGGGAGGAGCAATGTGGGCACCAGGGCATTTGAAAGGTCCTTCGATACATCCAGGCCACGTATGCTGCCTCAGGGTCCTGCTTGAAGGAGCCTGGCATGAGAAAAGGTTTGGGCAGTGACCAGATCCCCTTCTATCACTCTGCTGCTCAGGGCAGCCCCATATCTGGAATGCAGGCATTATCTTCTTCTAGGATTATCTTCTATGTTGAAATATATATATTGTTAGAGAGGGACCTACCTTTGCTACTGAAATTTATTTCTACATACTGTGCCTGGTCTTATAATGAAACCATGATATTAGTAGCAGGAAGAACTCTGGTAGCTCTTGTGCTATTTAGCTCCAACGTAAGTATAAAAAGTTTTGAGAACATTTTACTTTTAATTGATATTCTTCCTAGGGTAAACATAAACCCTTTCTAGTCGGTGCCATAGAGATGTTGTCAAGAGTAAAATTATACAAGTTTGCTGTTGTCTGTGATGGAATGTTGGATGGATTATCCTCTATGTTGAAATACGTATATTTACATTGCAATAAAGCTCAAATGAAACAATGAAATAATGAAATTGAGGGCAGAATTCACAACCCTGGGTACTGGCCTCTAAATACTTCACCACTTTGAAGTTGGGAGAAAATATTCTTAGCAGCATACTGATTTTCCCAGGTGAAACTGGCCTATACAAAAAAAAATTTGAATGTGTGATTTCACTTAAAATGTTTGTCCTGTCTCAGAGACCTGATTCAAAAACAAACCATTCAAGCAAATGCATAATCCTTCTCTTGGGTTGCTTTATGAAAAAGAGAGGGCAGATTTTTTTTTAATAGAACAAAAATCTCTGTGCAGAATCTGAACTCTACTGTTCCTCACTGAGTTGGAGGAAAGGAGTGGAGGGAGTTTAGAAGGCTCTTTGAAGGAGAAGCCAAGTTATTAGAGCAAGCTCCAGGTTCTTTGAGACTCCTCTTCCTGTCTTTCACTGGGCACAGTCAGTACTTCCACTGCCTGTCCACCTGGGAGGAAGGCAAAGCATGGAGAGATGGGAGAGGGGGGAAAGAGGCAACTGAGCATTTGAACATATGTCCTTGATTTGAGTGCATGGGTGTATGATTGGCAGATGGGGAATAGTCTGATAACATTTGACTTTGAAAATGACTTTGACCCCTGCTACACTAAAACTTGCTTTACCAGCTTGGAAGACAAATATGCCCGCATCTGTTTGTAAAGTTCTAACTAATCACTATGCCACCCCACAGGCAAGTTCACAGGAAATGTTGTTTCCTTCAGGACTTCCCACTGGGTTTGCCCAAAAATTTTCTCCAGCTCTCTTTGCCTTTAGGAGCTTGGTGCTGGCAAAAGAGGGGGAAGGAAGAAACCCACAGGGTCCTGCCTGAGGAGACCCCTGCTTCCCTCAGTCTTTCACACCAACCAGTGCAGGGAGCCCACACTTGGGGAAGACTGGGGTCCTTTTGTTTTCTGACTGCATATGCTGCTTCTCCTGGCCTCTCTATGGGAGCTTGTAGGGAGTGGAAGGAGCTACTTGGAGTGCTTTCCTGCCAGCTGACCCCACACTTGTTCATCTCAGCCCACCAGAGAACGTCCAACATGTGAATTTTCAAAAGGAAGAAATCACGATTGCTTTTGAGCTCCCTGGCCTCTGCAAATTTGCCAGCTCTATCCCTCAGGTAGGGCAGTGGGGTGCAGGAGGGACACACACCTGGCTAAGAAAATCTCCAAGTCTGTAAACAATCGTAGGTGTAACTCTTCTCCTTGGCTATGGAGAATATTGTCTATGGTAGAAAGCTTTCTCAAGACATAGTGGACCTGTGATGTTCCACTGTTTTACTTCCCAGAGATTTTTGAGGCTTGAGGCAAGGGCTAGTAAGAGGGAAAGCAATTTACCTTGACCTCAGAGCACTGCCCCAAGAAGAAGAGCCATCTGGTAGAAGCAACCTTAGTTTTAGAGTCTGTGTGCTTAGGTATGTGCAACTAACTCAGACTATGTAGAACTTTGCCTGTCAACACTGCTTTTCTTTTTCCACTAAAATGTATTTTAAAATATTCACTTCTATAGGAAAATTTCAAGAATAGTAAAATGATGTGCACCATAATTTGTATACTTTTCTCTATGAGTGTGATATGTCGAGCAAATATGAAGATTAGTACGACACCCATACATTATTAAGCTAAATTCATCAATTTTAATATTTTGCTACAAATAGGAAATTCTCTTGTACTACCATAGTAATATCCCTTTGAGGAAATTTGTTATTGATATGAAACTATAATCAGTTATATAATACTGATATTCAAAATTTCCTAAATCCATTTTAGCAGGATTTTTAAAATATACAGCATATGATCAAGGATCACATGCTACATGTTCTTGTCATGTTTCTTTAGATTCTATAATGGTTCTCTGACTTTTAGTTTTTATAGAGCACTGACATTATTAAAGAGTCCTGGAGGCTGTATCCTCCACAAATTACTCACTCTCACACTAATTTACCAACAATTTATACAAACAAAACAGACCTGAGTGGATACAAATCAAAGGGCTAAAAACTGAATACCAAAATTTTTTGAAAGCAGCCAGAGAAAAATGATACATCACATGTAAATAATAATGGTTGGATTTCTGCCAGAAGCCATAGAGGTCAGAAGATAGTGAGAGGGATCTTTAAAGTGCTGAAAGAGACTTCTGGTTTCAGCTCCAACATGTGAAGAGCTTGGAAGTTGTGACTTCCAGCCTTATAAGAGGAACAAATGGAAAACCAGCAACTTTTACATCCCCACCAGGGAACTGAGGTAGCAGAGCACACTGCCACCATAGAGAAAGAGGTGAATCCAGGGTCATGGGACAGCTCTGTTCCCCTGAAGCAGAAGCCATGGGAGCCATCAACTGGTAGGAACTCCTAATGGTAATTCTGATAAATTGCTGGTAAATTAGTGTGAGAGTGAGAAACTCCTGGGTCACAGCACTAGAGAGCCCCTGCCCCTCAGGCATCCTCCAGGAACCTTACTAGCTTCTCTTGCTGAAGAGCCAATGGAGATACCCTCATGGCTCAGGCAGGGGTTGGAGAAAGGTAACCATTGTGAAAAGAGCAACCATTCTCCAGAACAGAAACCTACTCTCTAAGGACAAGGACTTCACCAGAGCCTTGTCCCTTGAGGGGGAAGGCATTCCTCCTACTCCAGGCTCTTGTCTCATGCAAGGTGCTAGTGGTGGTGGAAAAGTAAGAAACACCAGTGAAAGTCACACTCCAGCAATGCAGGCTCACTCAACACCATGATCTAATCATAGACCACAGAATCCTTCCTTCCTCTCTACTGTGCCACTATACCAAAAAGCCTCCAGCACAACTCTAGAGAATTACAGCTGAAAGAGTTGAAGACACAAATTCTTTCTGGGCAAGAAATGAACATAAAGTCATTATAGGAATCTGAAATTTCTCGCCTCTTTGGCAACAGAAAACACTAAAGACTTTGTGCTAATCTGACCGAACTTCTAGTCAGATTAGCACAAAATCTCACCAAATAAATGGCCTATTTACCTCAGTTCCTCTCAGTACACTATGTCTAGCTTTCAATCAAAAATAATCATAAGACATACATACTAAAGGGGAAGAAGAAACAAAGTCTAAGGACATGAAGCAAGCATTAGAATGAGACCCTCAGATGATGAGGCTGTGGGAATTATCAGACAGGGAACTTGAAACAACTGTGATTGAGATGCTAAGGGTTATAGAGGTTATAGCTGAACAAGAATATTAAAGAAAAGATAGATGATGTAAGCTGATGACTGAAATTGTAAACAAGAAAAAAAAAAGGAAGACTGGAAATCAAAACCACTAAGATAAATGCTTAACACCTTTGATGGGCTCACCAGTACCCTGCACATGACTGAGGAGAATATTAGTGCAGTGCAGATAGGACAGAAGAAACTTCTCCGGCAAAATTGCAAAGAGAAAAGAAAAACTGAAACAGAAAATTTAAGAGCTACAGTGCAATTACAAAAGATAAACATACGCAACTGGAATAGGAGGAGGAGAAGCAAAATAGAACAGAGTTGAGGAAAAGACTTCGAGTATTAATGATGGAAAACTTTTCTAAAGTAATAGATCCAGGGAGTTCGGAGAACATCAAACAATGCAAACACCCAAAATCTACACCTAGAATCTTTCAAATTGCTGAAAATCAAAGCCAAAGAGATGGTGTTCAAAGAAATAAATAATTTTACTCCTAGAGGAGCAAAGATAAGAATCTTAATGGACTTCTCCTAAAATGTGCTAGAAAGAGAGTTGAGTGAAATTTTGAAATGTTGAAAGAAAAACCTACCAGCCTACAATCCTCTATCCAGTGTATCTTGGTTTGATATGGTGTGTCCTCCAAAAGCTCATGTGGGAGACAATGCAGGAATGTCAAAGGTGGAAAAGTTGGATTGTGAGAGTTGTAGCCTAATCAGTAGATGAATCCGCTGATATGGATTAACCCAGTGATATGTGTAGACAGGTGGGTCAACTAGAGGCATGCCTTTGGGGCTTGTATTTTGTTCCTGGTGAACTGAAGTGCTCTCTCTCTTTCCTGGTTGCCATGTTCTGAGCTGCTTTCCTCTGCCACCTTCTGCCCTCATGTTCTGACTCAGCTTGAGCCCAGCACTATGGAGTCAGCTGACCATGGACTGAACCTCTGAAAATGTGAGCTAAAATAAAATTTTCCTCCTCTAAATTGTTTCTTGTTGGGTATTTTGGTCACAGTGAGGCAAAAGCTGACTAAAACAGTGAAATTATTCTTCAAAAGTGAAGCAGAAATAGAGTTTCTCATATAAACAAAAACAAAGGGAATTTGTCACCACCAACCTGCTCTGAGCCAACGGTCAAACAAGTTCTTAAAGGAGAAGAAAAATGATGTAGGTCAGAAACCTGGATCTACATAAAGAAAAGAAGAGCACTGGAGAAGAAATAAAAGTGAAATGCCATGTTTTCTTTGTCTTATTCTTGATATAAAAGATAACCATGTGTTTAGAGTGGTAACAGTAACATATATTGGGTGATTATAGCAAAGAAAAAAGTGAAATTAATGAGAGCAATAATCATATGCTACCTGCCCTACACATGAAAGGGTGGAGTATTATTTGAGGATGTTCTTATATTCTTATGATGTACATTGCAAACTCTAGGGCAACCACTTAATATCTATTTATGGTAATACTTTTGCAGTTTATTTTATCTGATATTAATACAGCAGTTCCAACTTTTCATTCTTCATTTTTGCATTATTATTTTCCTGACTTTTTAACTCAATCTATCTGTATCTTCAGATTTTAAGCACATCTCTTGTAGACATTATTAAGTCTTGATTTTTTTTAACCCATTCTGATAATCACTGCCTTCTAACTAGGGGGTTTAATTCATTCTGTCCAATGTAATACTGATATATTTGGACTTAGGCCTCATATTTTGCTGTTTCCTCTTTGTACCATCTGACCTTTGTCTTCTGTTCTTCCTTTTCTGTAATCTTAAATTTTAACCATCAACTTAGAGTTAATGTTTTTATTTAAAATGTAAAAACTTCTAAGTCCATACTATTTTATTTTATTTTATTTTTTGGTACCAGGGGGGAACCCAGGGGCACTTAACCACTGAGCCACATCCCCAGCCCTTTTTTTTTTTTAAATTTTTAGAGACAGGGTCTCAGTACATTTCTTAGGGCCTTGCTAAGTTGCTGAAGCTGGCTTTGATACTCCTGCTTCAGCCTGAGTCGCTGGGATTACACACATGTGTCACCACACTTGCCTAGTCCATACTAACTTTAACCTCCTATTATATGCCACAGTTTTGACAAGAATTCCATTTCCATACCTGATAAATCCCACCATACGATGCTGTCATTTTTCTTTAAACTGTAGGATATTTTTTAAATGAATTAAGAGAAAAAGTGATAGTTTGAAACTATGATCCTGCATAATTTACATAGTTACCATTTCTGACACTCAAATCTTTCTGAGGATCTGATCATCTACTGGTACCACTTTCCTTTAGTCCAGAGACCTTCATTTAGTGTTTCTTAGAGTACAGGTCTGCTGGTGATGGGTTCGCCCAGCTTTTCTTTATCAGAATTGTCTCCATTTTCTCTTAATACTTTATATATGTATTTCAATATACAAAGTGTATACATATATAAAGTATATACATATATACACACATTATTTGTATTCATATTTATGTAGTCATTTTTTTTTGGCTTGATATAAAATTCTGGTTTGACAAAAATTTTTCCTTTCAGCTCTTGTTTAAAAAATAAACTTTTATTTTAGAACATTTTTTATTTAAAGAAAAATTGAATGGATATAAAGACATAGTTCTCCTATGCGCTACACCCAGCTGGTCTTATTATTACACCTTTTGTTAGTATGGCACACTTATTAAAATTGATGAAGCAGTATATTCTGGAAGAGATGATGGAGAAATAGTACACCACTGAGGTTATTTCTTTTTTTCAAATTTTTCATAGAATTCCCGAGCAAAGCCAAAGAAACCCGATGTTTTTTCTTTTAGAAGGTTGTTGGCTTTTCATTTATTTTTCTTAATAGAAACAAACCTATTCAGATTGTCTATTTCTCCCTGTGTGAGTGTGAATAGTTTAGTTTTTCAAGGAACCCATCTATTTTAGCTAAATTATCAAATTTGTGGGCATAGAGTGGTATGTAGTAACTTTTCTATTGTTTTTAATTTTATTGATTTTTCTTTTTCTTTTCTGTTTTTTCTTTCTTTCTTTCTTCTTCTTCTTTTTTTTGCTTGCTTTAGGCATAAATTGCTCTTTTGCTTTGGCCTCTAAAAGCTAGATTACTGAGTTTAGCTCCCTCTTCTCTCGTCTGTGTCTTCAGCGCTATAAATTCCCCTAAGTCCACTAAATGGTTACACGGTTCATTGGATAAATTGTGTAATTTTAATTTCTTCTGTTTAATTCAAAATATTCAAAAATTTCCCTTGAGACTATTTTTACTCATGTGTTATTTACAAATGTATTATTGAATTTCCAAATATTTCGGGATTTTTCATTTCTCTTCCTATTAATGATTTTCTGCTTAATTTCATTGTAATATAAGAATATATTTTATTTGATTTCTAATCCCTTAAATTTATTGATGACTATTTTATGATACAGGACATGATGTGCCTTTCTGAATTGTATGTAAACTTGAAAGGAATGTGTACTCTATTCTTTTGGGGTAGAGTATTTCAGAATTCCTATAAGATCAGGTTGATTGACAGTGCCATTCAGGGCAACTATATCCTTATTGATTTTCTGCCTGCTTCATTTATCAAGCCCTGACAGAAGTGTTTGGAAGTCTCCAACTGTAGTAGTGAATTTTGTCAATTTCTCCTTGAGTTATAACCATTTTGGTGTCACATATTTAGATTTCTGTTGCTAAATGCTTACATATTTAGAATTGCTATGTCTTCTTGGAGTTTGTCCCTCTTTATCCCTGATACTTTTCCGTATTCTGAAATGTACTTTATGTAAAATTAATATAGCTATTGCAGATTCCCATTGATTAGTTGGTATAGTGCATCTCTAATTGTATCTAGGTGTTCATAATCCATGTGGCTTTCTTGTAGACAATATATGGTAGAGTCTTGTTTATTCAGTTTGACACTTTTTCTTTTAATTGGCATATTTAGACTAGTCACATTTAAAGTGATTATTGGTAGAGCTGGAGTAGTATGTTGTATTTATAACTGCTTTCTCTATTTTGCCTTTGTTCTTTATGCATTTTCCCATTTCTCTGGTTATATGAGCATTTTATATGATTTCATTTTATCCCCTCTCTTAGAATATCAAATATCCTTCTTTATCAGATGTCTAGTGGTTGCCCCAGAGTTTGCAATGTACATCATAAGAATATAAGAACATCTTCAAATAATACTCCACCCTTTCACGTGTAGGGCAGGGTACCCTATGATATTGTTGTCATTAATTTCACTTTTTCCTATGCTATGATCACCATATGATTACTGTAACTGCTCTAAACATTTGGTTCCCTTTTATATTAGGAATAAGATAAAATATGGCATTTCACTTTCATTTCTTCTCCAGTGCTCTTCTTTATGTAGATCCAGGTTTCTGATCTACATCATTTTTCTTCTCCTTGAAGAACTTGTTTGAACGTTGGCTCAGAGCAGGTTGCTGGTGACAAATTCCCTTTGTTTTTGTTTATATGAGAAACTCTATTTCTGCTTCACTTTTGAAGAATAATTTCACTGTTTTAGTCAGCTTTTGCATCACTTGTGACCAAAATACCCAACAAGAAACAATTTAGAGGAGGAAAAAATTATTTTCGCTCACATTTTCAGAGATTCAGTCCATGGTCAGCTGACTCCATAGTGCTGGGCTCAAGCTGAGTCAGAACATGAGGGCAGAAGGTGGCAGAGAAAAGCAGCTCAGAATATGACAGCCAGGAAAGAGAGAGAGAGAGAGAGAGAGAGAGAGAGAGAGAGAACTTCAGTTCACCAGGAACAAAATACAAGTCCCAAAGGCATGCCCCTAGTTGACTCACCTGTCTACACATATCACTGGGTTAATCCATATCAGTGGATTCATCTACTGATTAGGCTACAACTCTCACAATCCAACTGTTCCACCTTTGACATTCCTGCATGTCTCCCGCATGAGCTTTTGGAGGACACACTATATCAAACCATGATACACTGGGATAGAGGATTATAGGCTGGTGGGTTTTCCTTTCAACACTTCAAAATTTCACTCAACTCTCTTTCTAGCACATTTTAGGAGAAATCCACTACGATTCTTATTTTTGCTCCTCTATGAGTAAGATTATCTTTTTCTTAAAACACCATCTCTTTGGCTTTGATTTTCAGCAATTTGAAAGATTCTAGTTGTGGATTTTGGGTATTTGTCTTGTTTGATGTTCTCCGAACTCCCTGTCTCTATTACTTTAGAAAAGTTTTCCGTCATTATTACTCAAAGTCTTTCCGCAACTCTGTTCTATTTTGCTTCTCCTCCTCCTATTCCAACTGCACATATATATATCTTTTGCAATTGCCCTGTAGTTCTTAAATTTTCTGTTTCAAATTTTCTTTTCTCTTTGCAATTTTGCCTGAGAAGTTTCTCCCGACCTATCTGCAATTCCACTAATACTCTCCTCAGTCATGTCCAGGGTACTGATGAGCCCATCAAAGGTGTTAAGCATTTATCTTAGTGGTTTTGATTTTCAGTCTTCCTTTTTTTTCTTGTTTATCATTTCCATCATCAGCTTACATTATCTATCTTTTCTTTAATATTCTTGTTCAGCTATAACCCTCTATAACCCTTAGCATCTCCATCATACTTGTTTCAAATTCCCTATCTGATAATTCCCACAACCTCATCATCTGAGGGTCTCATTCTAATGCTTGTTTATGTCCTTAGACTTTGTTTCTTTTTGCCTTTTATTATGTATGCCTTATAATTATTTTTGATTGAAAGCTAGACATAGTGTACTGAATAATAAGAACTGAGGTAAATAGGCCATTTATTTGGTGAGATTTTGTGCTAATCTGACTAGAAGTTCGGTCATGTTTAGTGATTTCTGTCACCAAAGAGGCCAGAAACTTTCAGATTCCTATAATGTCTTTATGTTCATTTCTTGCCCAGAAAGAATTTGTGTCTTCAACTCTTTCAGCTGTAATTCTCTAGAGTTGTGCTGGAGGCTTTTTGGTATATTGGCACAGTAGAGAGGAAGGAAGGATTCTGTGGTCTATGATTAGATCATGGTGTTGAGTGAGCCTGCATTGCTGGGGTGTGACTTTCACTGGTGTTTCCTACTTTTCCACCACCACTAGCACCTTGCATGAGAGGAGCCTGGAGTAGGAGAAACGCCTTCCCCCTGAAGGGACAAGGCTCTGGTGAAGTCCTTGTCCTTGGAGAGTAGGTTTCTGTTCTGGAGAATGGTTGCTCTTTTCACAATGGTTACCTTTCTCCAACCCCTGCCTGAGCCATGAGGGTATCTTCATTGGCTCTTCAGCAAGAGAAGCTAGTAAGGTTCCTGGAGGATGCCTGAGGGGCGGGGGCTCTCTAGGGCTGTGTCCCAGGGGTTTCTCACTCTCACACTAATTTTCCAGCAATTTATCCGAGTTACCATTAGGTGTTCCTACCAGTTGATGGCTCCCGTGGCTTCTGCTTCAGGGGAACAGAGCTGTCCCATGACCCTGGATTCACCTCTTTCTCCAGGTTTCATGGTGGCAGTGTGCCCTGCTACCTCAGTTCTCTGGTGGGGATGTAAAAGTTGCTGGTTTTCCATTTGTTCCTGTTATAAGGCTGGAAATCACAACTTCCAAGCTCTTCACATGTTGGAGCTGAAACCAGAAGTCTCTTTCAGCACTTTAAAGATCCCTCTCACTATCTTCTGACCTCTATGGCTTCTGGCAGGAATCCAACCATTATTATTTACATGTGATGTATCATTTTTCTCTGGCTGCTTTCAAAAAATTTTGGTATTCAGTTTTTAGCCATTTGATTTGTTTGCACTCAGGTCTGTTTTCTTTGTATATGGGCTGTGTTTGGGGGGCTATGCATATCTAAAATATATAAATTTATGTATTTTGCCAATTTTGAACAACTCTTTCAGTGTTCTGGTAAAAGTTCTTTCCCCCTCCTGTTCCATTACGTCTGTCTTCTCCCTCTGAGGTTAGGATTCCATGTATTTTGGGCCTTTTGGATATCACCCTGCAGGTCACTAAGGCTCTGTTCATTTTGACCAAACATTTTTCCTCTATGATGTTCATATCAGATGTTTTCTATTCTCTTCCTTCAACTTCACACAACCTTTTCTCCTTTTTCTTTATTTTGAAACTCCTCTGTATTTGTGTGTTTATTATGTACTCAATGTTGGAGTCATGTCTATGAGATTAGCGTGGAAGGTGAGCTGTATCTTTGATCCAATCATCTGTGATTCCTGAGAGGGAACAAATATATGCCTGACTCTTTAAAGAGGCTGGGCAGAGAGAGGCTGGGGAGTATATGGAGGCTGGAGAACCAGGAGAGGCTCTCTCTAGGCTGGCCAGATGGGCCAGGTTGAATCAAAGAACATCTTCAAGCCAACAAGGATAATGCAGACTTTAGACAAATGGGAGTCAGTGTTACAAACAACCAGCTGGTCACCGATGGTGGCAGCTTGAATACATGTCTACCTGTTGTCCACAGCAGCCGGAATACATGTCCTGGTGTGTTTATGCCAGGGAAGTGCTTTGGATGAGAGTGAAATCCTATAAGGAATCCAAGGAGAAGACAAGAAATAAAGTTGACCATATGATAGCTAGAAGCTAAAAGGTTTGTTCCTTCTAGTTATTATTATTTAGAATGTTCTCTCAATGGACTCTTTCCATACGCAGTAAGTCAGGAGAAACCTGGCTGACAGCACTTTAACTTCTCAATCAAACAGCATCATGCTAACTGAATGATCAAAGTTCAGCATTACCTATACTGGACAACCGATGTTAAGTTTCCCAACCCCTACTCCATTAAATAAGTATCATCTGTCCAATTCTTGTAGAAAATATGCCTAAAACAGATCATGAGGAGGCAATCAGAAACATTCAAATTCTGCAAAACAACTGTCCAGGACACTTCCACAATGTCAGTGCTGTATAAAAAACAAATGTCAGAAAAACATTATAGATTACAAGATTCTAAAGAAAAATGACAACAAAATGTAACATGTGATCCTTGATCATATCCTGTATCTTTAAAAAATCCAGCTAAAATGGATTTAGGAAAATTTGAATATGGACTATATACCTGATGGTAGTTTCATATCAATATCAAATTTCCTCAAAGTGATATTAGTATGGTGTACAAGATAATTACATAGCAAAATATTAAAATTGATGAATTTAGCTGAATAATATATGGGTGTCATGCTAATCTTCATTTTTGCTTGATATATCACACACACATAGAAAGTATACAGATTATGGAGCACACAATATTGTACTGTTCTTGAAACTTTCCTATAGGATTGAACATTTTAAAATAGCATTTTAGTGAAAAAAAAGCAGTGTTGAGAGGCAAAGTTCTACATAGTCTGAGTTAGCTGCACATACCTAAGCACACAGACTCTAAAACTAACTTTGCTTCTACCAGATGGCTCTTCTACTTGGGGCAGTGCTCTGAGGTCAAGGTAAATTGCTTTCCCTCTTACTAGCCCTTGCCTCAAGCCTCAAAAATCTCTGGGAAGTAAAACATTGAAACATCACAGGTCCACTATGTCTTGTGGAAGCTTTCTACCATGGATGGAATTCTCCATAGCCAAGGAGAAGTGTTACACCTATGATTGTTTACAGACTTAGAGATTTTCTTAGCCAGGTGTGTGTCCCTCCTGCACCCCACTGCCCTACCTGAGGGATAGGGCTGGCAAATTTGCAGAGGTCAGGGAGCTCAAAAGCAATCCTGATTTCTTCCTTTTGAAAATTCACATGTTGGACGTTCTCGGGTGGGCTGAGATGACCAAGTGTGGGGTCAGCTGGCAGGAAAGCACTCCAAGTAGCTCCTTCCACCTCCCTACAAGCTCCCATAGAGAGGCCAGGAGAAGCAGCATATGCAGTCAGAAAACAAAAGGACCCCAGTCTTCCCCAAGTGTGGGCTCCCTGCACTGGTTGGTGTGAAAGACTGAGGGGAAGCAGGGGGTCTCCTCAGGCAGGACCCTGTGGGTTTCTTCCTTCCCCTCTTTTGCCAGCACCAAGCTCCTAAAGGCAGAGAGAGCTGGAGAGAATTATTGGGCAAACCCAGTGGGAAGTCCTGAAGGAAACAACATTTCCTGTGAACTTGCCTGTGGGGTGGCACAGTGATTAGTTAGAACTTTACAAACAGATGCGGGCATATTTGTCTTCCAAGCTGGTAAAGCAAGTTTTAGTGTAGCAGGGGTCAAAGTCATTTTCAAAGTCAAATGTTATCAGTCTGTTCCTCATCTGCCAATCATACACCCATGCACTCAAATCAAGGACATATGTTCAAATGCTCAGTTTCCTTTCTCCCCCCTCTCCCATCTCTCCATGCTTTGCCTTCCTCCCAGGTGGACAGGCAGTGGAAGTACTGACTGTGCCCAGTGAAAGACAGGAAGAGGATTCTCAAAGAACATGGAACTTGCTCTAATAACTTGGCTTCTCCTTCAAAGAGCCTTCTAAACTCCCTCCACTCCTTTCCTCCCACTCAATGAGGAACAGTAGAGTTCAGATTCTGCACAGAGAATTTCTATTAAAAAAAAAAATCTGCCCTCTCTTTTTCATAAAGCAATCCAAGAGAAGGATTATGCATTTGCTTGAATTGTTTGCTTTTGAATCAGGTCTCTGAGCCAGGACAAATGTTTTAAGTGAAATCACACATTCAGATTTTGTTTGTGTAGGACAGTTTCAACTGGAAAAGTTAGAATGCTACTAAGAATATTTTCTTACATCTTCAAAGTGGTGAAGTATTTGGAGGCCAGTACCCAGGGTTGTGAATTCTGCCCTCAATTTCATTATTTCATTGTTTCATTTGAGCTTCTTTATTGCAATGTAAATATATGTATTTCAACATAGAAGATAATCCATCCAACAGTCCATCCCAGACAACAGCAAACTTGTATAATTTTATTCTTGACAACATCTGTATGGCACCGACTAGAAAGGGTTTATGTTACCCTAGGAAGAATATCAATTAAAAGTAAAATTTTCCTCAAAACTTTATACACTTACGTTTGAGCTAAAGCACAAGAGCTACCAGAGTTCTTCCTACTACTAATATCATGGTTTCATTTTAAGACCAGGCACAGTATCTAGAAATAAATTTCAGTACCCTGCTTGATGTCTTGCTGTAGGAAGGCTTAGTGGCATAATGGCAGGAAGACAGCCAAAGGCAGGTCCCTCTCTAACAACACTGCCTGCGTTCCAGCTATGGGACTGCCCTGAGCAGCAGAGTGATAGATGGGGATCTTGTCACTGCCCAAACCTCTTCCCATGCCAGGCTCCTTCAAGCAGGACCCTGAGGCAGCATACATGGCCTGAAGTGTCGAAGGACATTTCAAATGCCCTGGTGCCCACATTGCTCCACCCATGCCCACCCAGGACCTTCCACTGTCCTTGTTGTAACATATTTATAGAGGTGAGAACTCCTCCTCCCTGTCCACTCACCAACCCACCCCTGGACACCTGGTCAGGACCAGGAAACTCACAGCATAAGTGGGCCACAGGTGGGTATGAGACCATCTCCCCAGTCTGCTAAAAGTGGCTCCCAGCCACTCTCGGTCACTTCCATCTGTTATTGCCTCCAGTTTTGCACCTGTCCTGGGAGGCTGGCCTTGCTTGCACAGGTGCTGACATGCAAAGGGCATCCCCTCTGTGCTGAGCCTGGTGGAGTCAGGAGGATGAAAGGCAGTGACTGTCCCCTCCCCTGGCTTGCTGATAGTAGATCCCCAGCTCTTTAGGCTGACTGCTGCCCTGTCCTGGGGATCAGTGCATGTCTTGGTCTGGGTGTCCCAGTTGTAGGGTTTCCTGGTTCTGAGTGTTTTTGTCAAATGTGCCCACCCTGCTTGGGTTCACAAGTGCACACGGCTGGTTGGGCAAGGGTGTTTTTTCATCCTCATCCAGTATCTGAGAAAACTGAGGCCCAGAGTTGTAATATTCTTCTCCAAGTGACACTAGGCAGGTCTTGTCTCTAAAGACCTCACTCAGAACAGATGACCTGATGAGCCATGGGGGTCCTAACTGTGCCCTAACCATGGAAATGCCAGGTTGTCCCTGAGATGAGAACCTGTGTGTAGGGCCAAGAGTAAGCAGCCTAGAGGGCTGAGTTGGGGAAGACCTGAGCATTTGGGGGTGATGGAAGTCAGGTCAGAGAGACCCTTGAGGTCTGCCTCCTCCTCTCCCCTAGGAGTTGGACCACCACTGTGGGCAGGTGAGCAACAGTGTGGGGCATCTGAACATCTGGCTGTTCCTGTTGCTGCTTGTGTCTCTTTGCCTAATCCTGGGTGCCCTGCTGGTGATGTGCGTCGTCTTCCTTGTGCGCACCACAGTGATGTCATTATCCTTAGACAAAGCCATGGCTATCCACACAGTCCCAAGGGCCCACACTGGGAACAGCAGTTCTGCAGATTACTTATACATTCACCAATTCAAGGATTTCATTGTGTCTAGTTTTTCCACAGTGTTTGTGTTTTGTTTGTATCAGGGATTGAACCCAGGGGTGCTTAACCACTGAGCAACATCCCTGATCCTTCTGCCCCCTTTATTTTATCTTAAATGTTTTTTTTTTCTTTTGAATCAGGGTCTCATTGAATTTCTTAGGTCCTTGCTAATCTGCTGAGCCTGGCTTTGAACTTGCAATCCTCCAGTCTTAGCCTCCCAAGTGTCTAGAATTTAGGCATGGGCCACTGTGCCTAGCTAGTTTTTCACAGCTATAAAGAAAGCTGCTACAAACATTGGTGTACAGTCATGTGAGCCTATGTTTTCAATTCTGTTGGGTAAATTCTTAGTGGTGGCATTGCTGAGTCATAAGGTAACTGTAGGTGGAACTTTGTAGAAAATTGCCAAATTTGTCTTTCAAAATTACTGCACCATTCCTAATTTCTACCAGCAAAGTATGAGAATTCCAGTTGCTCCACATCCTCACCAACATTTCACACTGTCATTTGTTCTTGTTTCATTTTCTCTTTTTATTGAAGCCTTTCTAGTAATGAGTAGTGGCATCTCATTTAAGGCTCCACGTTGTGTTTTCCTAATGAGCAATGATGTTGAGCTTATTTTTGTGTCTTCTTGCCCATTGGTAGATCTTTGGCAAAGTGTGTGCTCCAATCTTCTTCTCTTTTTTTTTAAAAAAAATGTTGTTTTCTTTCCTTACTGAGTTATAAGAATTCTGTACACTGGGTTCAGATCTATGTTTTGCAAATCTTTTCTTGTAATCTGTGGCTTTTCATTCAATTTTCTTCATAGCATCTTCTGAAGAACAGAAGTTCTTAGTGGTGTTGTTTTTCCAGTTCTGGGGATTGAATCGGGGTGCTCTGCCACTGAGTGTTGTTATTTATTCTACTTGGAAAATCATGTCCTCTGTGAGGAACCTTTTTATTCCCTTCTTTCCAACATGTGTATTTTTATTTCTTTTTCTTTTTAGTGTTGACTAGGAATGATAGGAGTGGGCATCTCTGCCATGGGATTCCTTTAGTATGGCAATCACTTGACTAAAGGCTCTTTCAGGAAGACTGTTGGGCAGCATCAGTGTGGGATGGGAAGCTGCAGACTCACCTCCCATCCTTTTAGTCAGCACCCACTACTGCCATATGTGGTTCCCTCCCACCTGTGACTCCTGTGCTTGGCCCTTATTCCTCAGCCCTATGGTCTGCCTGTCTTCTCCTCTCTCCAGCTTCTAGTATCATCATTGAGTTTGCCTGGCAGTCTGTTCCCTCCCTCCATCCTGTGGTTCTTCCAGCCCCAGGTCAGGCCATAGGCCATCGCCCTTCCTCCTCTGCTCAGAGTGAGGCCCTCCAAGTCCAGGATCACTATTCTCAAGGGACCTAAATGTGGTCTGCCCTCTGGGATTCACCAATCAGGGCTCCTTTCCATTATTGGCAGCACCCATCTCAGGCACTGATCCCATGCTCCAACTTCACTCCCTTTCTACTCTGCCCCATGACTGCAACTCCTCCTGGAGTCACTTGCTTGGTGGTTGGTGGCAAGGACTCTGGAGCCAGACCTCATAAGTCCAAATCACAGCTCTACAACAGTCCAGCAGGGAGACCTTGGGTAGCACTTAGCCCCGGGTCACTCAACTTCCCTATCTGTAAAACAGGAATTGTGGGTTAATTCATGTAAACCACATAGAACAGTGGCTACACCAGAAAGTGCCCTGTGTGCTGAATACAGACCACAATAAATGTTGATGAGGATGTGGGGGAAAAGGTACACTCATACACTGCTGGTGGGACTGCAAATTGGTGCAACCAATCTGGAAAGCAGTATGGAGATTCCTCAGAAAACTTGGAATAGAACCACCATTTGACTCAGCTATCCCTCTCCTAGGTCTATACCCAAATGACTTAAAATCAGCAAATTGCAGAGACACAGCCACCTCAATGTTTATAGCAGTTCAATTCACAATAGTTAAACTGTGGAAACAGCCTGGATGCCCGTCAATAGATGAATGGAGAGAGAAACTGTGGTATATATACATAAGGGAATACTACTCAGCATTAACAAGGAATAAAATTATGACATGTCCAGGTAAATGAATGGAGTTAGAGAATATCATGCTAAATGAAGTAAGCCAATCCCAAAAAACCAAAGGCTGAATGTTCTCTATGATAAGGAAAAATGGAGGAACTTTGATGGGGCAAAGGGAAGGCAGAGGTGAAGATGGGGCATGGGGATAGGAAAGATGGTGGAATGAGATGGACATCATTACCCTAGGTACATGTATGAATGCACATATGGTGTGATGCTACATTGGATACAACCATAGAAATGTAAAGTTGTGCTACAGTTGTGTACAATGAATTAAAATGCATTGTGCTGTCATATATACCTAATTAAAAAAAAACAAAATATGAAAACCTAAGGCTAAGCATAGTCTGCTCCAAGCTCAATAGACCCGTGGTTATGATTCTAGTACCACTCCTGACCTTTTTCCATGACCAATGCATGTCATCCCTTCTTCTTGTGCTACCTCAGAAATCGACATGAAATTTGATGGTAGACTGTGACTCAAACATCACTGCATTCTCAGTAGAAACACAACTGACCAAGAGAAATCTGAAAAAAATGTTCAACATTACTAATCCTTAGAGAAATGCACATTAAAATCATAATGAGATACCCTCTCACACCTATTAGAATGGCTATTATCAAAAAGACAAAAGAACCAGTGGCAAATGTCTTCATCCCAGTAACTCAGGAGGCTGAGGCAGGAGGATTATAAATTCAAGGTAAACCTCAGCAACTTAGTGAGACCTGATCTCAAAATAAAAAGTTAAAAGGTCTCTGGATGGCTCTCAGGGGTAAAGTACCCCTGGGTTCAACCCCCAGTATAAATAAAAGAAAAAGAAAGAAAGACAAAAGATATTAAGTTCTGGTCTGGATGTGGAGAAACTAGAATTCTTGTACAATGTTTGGTGGAATGTAAATTAGTATAGTCATTATGGAAATCAGTATGGGAAGTCTCTTTTAAAATTAAAAATAGAGCTCAGTTGTTAGAGTGCTTGTGTTGCATGGACAAAGCCCTGGGTTCAATCTCCAGCACCAAAAAAAAAAAAAAAAAAATTACCCTATGGTCCAGCCATCCCACTACTTGGTATATATCCAAAGGAAATGGCATCAGTGTGTTAATAGACATCTGCACCCCATGTTCATTGCAGCAATATTCTCAGAACCAAGAAATGGGAAAAGCTGTGTCTATCAGTGGCTGAGTTGATACAGAAAATGTGGTTAGAAATATAAGGGGACACTATTTCGTCTTTAAATAAAATTAGGAAGTCCTGTTCTTTGTGACATTGAATGAGGCCAAAGGACATTTTACTGGGGGAAATAAGCCAGGCACAGGGCACCTATCACATGATCTCACCTACATGTGGAATCTATAAAAGTTGAACTCATAGAAACAGAGAGCAGAATGGTGACTGCCAGGGTCCCAGGAGTGGCTGGGCAGGGGATGGGGGAGATGCTCGTCCCAGGAGGCCAAATTGCACTTAGATGAGGGGGATGAGTTTAAGGGATCTATTGTGCAATAAGATGACTACAGTAAATAATAACATAGAACAGAATGAGTACAGTTGATAATGTTATATGCACATGAAAATGACTCAGAAAGTAGATTTTAAGGGTTCTCACCACAAATAAGAATATGAAATAATGTATATGTATACATGTTTCAAAATATGTTTCATGCCATAAATATGTAGAAATTATTATTCTTGTTGTTATCATCATCATCATAATCATCATCATCATCATCATCAGGGATTGAACCGAGGGTTGCTTAACCATTGAGTCACATCCACAGCCACAATTTTATTTTTTTAGGTTGAGACAGAATTATGCCATAAAGCCCACCCTGGAAGTGATGGAAACTGGGAAGATATTTAGTTGGTAGCTTGCTACCTCCTCCCCAAACTGGAGCTCTGTTACAACAAAAAGGAAGAAGTGGAGCTAGGATAAGCGAGGAGCACTGCCTACTTCCATTAGCACTGGGCCTGAAAGGGGGATAACTAATGATCACCAAACTTCTCCCCATAAACCATATGACATGGTCTCTGTATTAGCTGCTTTCTGTTGCTCTAACAAAATACCTAAGAATGGGTACTTTATAAACAGATGAGGTTTATTTAGCACAGAGTCTGTCCAGGGAGGCTGGCCTTGCTTGCACAGGTGCTGACATACAAAGAGCATCCCATCTGTGCTGAGCCTGGTGGAGTCAGGTGGAAGAAAATAAGTGACTGTCCCCTCCCCTGGCTTGCTGATACTAGATCCCCAGCCCTTTAGGCTGACTGCTGCCCTGTCCTGGGGATCTTTGCCCGTCTCGGTCTGGGTGTCCCAGTTGGAGGATTTCCTGGGTTCTGAGTGCGCATCTCTCATGTGCCCACCCTGCTCGGGTTCATAAGTACAGAAAGCTGGTATGGGAAGGGCATTTTTCTCATCCTTACAGTACCTGAGAAAACAGAGGCCCAGAGTTGTTATATCCTGGTCCAAGTGACACCAGGCAGGTCTTGTCTCTAAAGACCTCACTCAGGACAGGTGACCTGATGAGCCACGGGGTCCTAACTGTGCTCTAACCAGGGAAATGCCAGGTTCTCACTGAGATGGGAACCCTTATGTAAGGTCAAGAGCAGGCGGCCTCAAGGGCTGTGTTAGGGGAGGCCTCAGGATTAGGGGGTGATGGAGGCCATTCCAGAAGGACCCTCTGACCTGCCTCCTCTCCCCTAGGAGTTCGACCACCATTGCAGGTGGGTGAATAACTGCGTGGGGCACCGAAACATCCGGCTCTACCTGCTACTCCTCGTGTCTCTGTGCCTCTATCTGGGTACCGTGCTGGCCACCTGCGTGGTTTTCATCATACGCAGGAGGAACATGGCGTTTTTGGACAAAACCATGACGTATCCACACAGTCCCAAGGGCCCTCACTGAGAAGAGCTTGTGTGGTGGGGAGGGAGGGGCAAACAGCCCAGGAGAAGCAGGGTGACAGGGGAGGGGCTGACGTGGGCGGGGCTAGAGGGAGAAGTCACTGGGGAGGACCTGTGAAGGACAGGTGGAAGGCCAGTGGGGTCAGGGACACGGGTGGGGTAAGATACCTGTGGAGTTAAGAATCTAGAGGGGCAACAGAGTAGGGTAATGAAAGTTGAAAAGGGACAGGTGGGAGGACAGTGTGGTGGAGGGAGGTTTCCCTTGGGTGTAGTGGACTAACTGTCCAGTCCAGGGAGGGAGAGCGGTGGGCAGTGCTAGCTGGGGCGGGAGGGAGGAGTGGGGTCCAAAGCAGGGCCAGGGAGGAGCTCTTCCATGGCTTCCCTTCTTAGCCTGTGCACAGCATCCTCGTGGCTGTACCCGCTGGGGCCCTCCTGGTCCCACTCATCCTGCAATTGTTCATCAAGGCAGTGGCGGTGGGCATGGTAAAATTTTGTAAAAATATCATTTATTGAGGGGTAATTACCAACAGAAATTTCACCCTTTTTAGTCTATAGTTAGGGATTTTGACGAATGACGTTGTGTACTGTCCAACAAGATCAAGGTTAAGCAGTTTCATTACCCCAGAAAATCCTTTCATCTCTTGTTGTCATTTTGTCTCCCTGAGTCCTTGTGGTTTTTCTCTTTCCAGAATCATGCATAAATGGTGTTGTGGGCTTTCTAGTCTGGGTTCATTCACTGAGCACGATGCATTTGAGATTCATCTATATAGTTGCTCACATCAGTAGTTTATTGTCTTTTGTTTCTGTGTAGTATTGTATTTCCCTACAGATTATTTATCCATTCACCAATTGAAGGATTTTTTACTTTGCATCTAGGCTTTGGCAGTATTTTTGTTGGTTTATTTTGTTTTGTTTTTGTACCAGGGATTGAACCCAGAGGTGCTTAACCATTGAGCAACCATCCTAGCCTCACCCAACCCCACCCCCAGCACTCTTTGTTTTCTTTCTGAAAAATTTTTAAAATTTTGAGAAAGGGTCTTACTAAGTTCCTTAAGGCCTTGCAAATTACTAAGTTACTGAGGCTTTGAACTTACCACCCTCTTGCCTTAGCCTCCCAAGCCATTAAAGTCATGGGGAACTGTGCCCAGCCAGTTTCAGGCAGTTATAAATAAAGCTGCTATAACAACCATTGATGCATAGACATGTGGACATAAGTTTTCATTTCTGTTGGGTAAATTGTTAAGGGTAGCATTGCTGAGTCATAAGGTAAACATGTGGGACTTTTTAGGAAACAACTGTACCCTTTCTACTTTCTACCAGCAATGAATGAGAATTCCAGTTGCTCCACATCCTCACTAGCTTTTGATACTGTCATTTGTTACTTTTCTTTTTTTTGTTTTCAAATTGTAGCCTGTCTAATAAATGAGTAGTGGTACCTCATTAGG
Organism: Marmota flaviventris; assembly: GCF_047511675.1. NCBI lineage: Eukaryota > Metazoa > Chordata > Mammalia > Rodentia > Sciuridae > Marmota > Marmota flaviventris. The sequence goes on along the minus strand of NC_092505.1, from coordinate 50,908,046 downwards.
ACTCCAGTCTGTGTTTTCCTAATGACTAATGATGTTGAGCATATCTTCTCAGCCATGAGTAAATTATTGGTGAAGAGTTGCTCCAATCTTTTGACCATTTAAGGAAAAAACCTGTGTTGTTTTCTTATTGAGTTTCAGGAGTTCTCTATACTGGATTCAGATCTATGTGTTGCAAATCTTTCCTTGCAATTCATGGCTTGTCATTTCATTTTCTTCATAGCATCTTCCAAAGAGCAGGAGTCCTTAGTGTTGCTGTTTTTCCAGCACTGAGGATTGAATCAGGGGTGCTCGACCACTGAGCTTCTTCCCCAGCATTCGTTGTTGTGCACTCTGAATGGAACCTCATGTCCTCGGTGAGGAACAGTTTCATTGCTTTCTTCCCCATCTGTGTCTTTATTGCTTTTTCTTTGAGCATCCACTAGGAATGATAGGAGTGGGCATCTTTGCCCTGGGATTCCTTTAGTATGGCCATCACTTGACTGAAGGCTCTTTCAGGAAGACTGGTGGGCAGCATCAGTGGGGGAGGGGAAGCTGCAGACCCCGAGGCAACTGAACAGACAGAGGAGCCTGTCTGCTCATCACCTCCCATCCTTTTAGTCAGCACCCACCACTGCAATATGTGGTTCCCTCCCCCCTGTGACTCCTGTGCTTGGCCCTTATTCCTCAGCCCTGTGGTCTGCCTGTCTTCTCCTCTCTCCAGCTTCTAGTGTCATCATTGAGTTTGCCTTGCAGCCTGTTCCCTTCCTCCATCCTGTGGTTCTTCCAGCCCCAGGTCAGGCCATAGGCCATCGCCCTTCCTCCTCTGCTCAAAGTGAGTCCCTCCAAGTCCAGGATCCCCAAGTCTCAAGGGACCTAAATGTGGTCTGCACTCTAAGATTCACCAGACAGGGCTCCTTTCTATTATTGGCAGCACTAATTTCAGGCACTGATCCCATGCTCCAACTTTCACTCCCACCATACTCCATTCCCTGACTGCAACTCCTCCTAGAATCATTTGCTTGGTGGTTGGTGGCAAAGACTCTGGTGAAGACCCCATAAGTTCAAATCACGGCTCTAGAACTGACTAGCAGGGAGACCTGGGGTATGCTACTCAGCCCCTGGTCACTCAATTTCCCTATCTGAAAAACAGGGAATTGTGGGTTAATTCATGTAAACCACATAGAACAGTGGCTGGTACCAGAGAGTGCCCTGTGTGCTGCTGTTACATCACTACCATTCCTTCCCATGGTCATCTACACATGTTTGTGCTCAGATTAAAAGTCATACAAGTCCCAGCCTTAACATCCCAGGCCTCCACTCCACCTGTTGTACCTTCTGGGCCTTATTTCCTGACAGAGTTGACCTTGTTCACTAGCTCCCCCTTCACTTCCTGGCCCAAGTCAGCCCAGCCCTTGCTGTCAGGATGGTGCTCTCATTAATGGCCAAATTCAGCAGACATCTTCAGACTACTCTTTCTGGTCTAGACACAGCCTCTGAAACCAGAAGTCGCTGTCTCAGAACTTAACAATCTGGGCTTCTCCTCTGCATGTACCTGGGTGCTGTGAGCTGGGTTGCCTACATGGTTCCCATGATACTCTCTCTCTGCTCTTCCCTTTCCACTCCCCTTGGTGCTCAGGGCCTCGGGTTGCAGCTGCCCTCACCACTGAAAGTAGGCTGGCCACGCTGTTTGCAGGGTGCTTTCCATCCCCAGTGCAGTGACGGGGGTTTGTTTTTTTGCTACTCGGTATTGAACCCAGGGGCACTTTACCACAGTCCCTACTACCTTTTATTGTGAATCAGGGTCTCACTAGGTTGCTGAGTCTGGTCTCAAATCTGCCTCAGTTTCCAAAATCACTGGGATTACAGGTGTGTGCCACCGTGCCTGGTTGGACAGAAGCATTTTTGATGCCCTGAAATATATCTGGTTGGGGGTGCATCTCAGTGGTAGAGTGTGTGCTTAGCATGTGCAAGGCCCTGAATTCTTCAATCCCCAGCACACAGAGAAAAGACATCCGAATAAATGAGTGAACCAACAAACAGAAGAACCAACATTTTGGGATAGAAGAAAAGAGAGAAAAGAACAGAGAGAAACCTGGTGCCCTGACCCCCCAGGATAAGGGGAAGAAGGAGAGGCAGCAGGAAGTTGGGCAGATGATGGGGCAAGAAGAAGATGCCTCTGGATTTTGTCCTGTGGAGTGTGAGGGCGTTTGAGACACAGAATTGGAGGAGGAGCCCCAGGAGTGGAGCCAGTGAGAGAGGCTGGTCTGGGTGCCTCAGAGCTGTTGGATTCTAGTTGTGTGTGATAGGGTTCCATGTGGGGGGGAGGATGGTATTCTAATTTACTTCTCAGTTGAAGAAATTTACTATCATTCCTTAAGCATTTTCTATACTTTATGTACAATCAATATTTTCTATACATGATATATATCTAATCAAATATTCTTTCTCTAAGTTTAAAAATTCTGTAATTTTTTAATACTCTGCCATTAATTAATGTATTTCTTCTGGTACTAGGGATTGAACCCAGAGGTGCTTTACCACCAAAGCTGCATCCCTAATCCTTGCTCTATTTTGTTTTGAGATAGGGTATCACTAAATTGTTGAGGGCCTTGCTAAGTTGTTGAGGCTGGCCTTGAACTTGCGATCCTCCAGCCTCAAAATCCCAAGTTCCTGGGATTACAGGTGTGCGCCACTGCACCTGGTGGTATACTCATTTCTTAAGTGCTGTGAACACCTTAAAGGAGACAGAACCTCATAGAGGACAATGATTCGAGTTGCTTTTTGGACATATTCCAGAGCTGTTCTGATGTGGAATCGTCTTTCCTTCTGGTGGAGAAGAGTGTTGAAGATGAAAGTCTTCATGCGTAGTCCATCAGAGACTTGGGGTGGATAGAGGTGCTGCTGGGCCACTTTCCATTATAACAGAGTATTTGCTACCTAAAGCTCATAAAGTTGGAGTGAAACTCAACCTGGTCTGGTGGAAGGAGGAGGGGTCGAGGCTGATGGATGAAGTCAGGAGAAAGAGAAAGTAGAATAAAGGAGAGGAGAAGCCAGTCAGTGTCCTGGGAAGGACATGACCTTTGAGCTTGACCTTTCCTGCTTTGTGTACTGAAGGTCTTCAGCTCATATTTTCCTGGAAAATCTGATTTTTGACTAGGGAAATATGTCTGGGCATCCCCTGCTCTCACTGATCTCCCAGATAGTGAAACTCAACGAAGGTAGATTTTTAGAAAAAAATGAGAGGTAAGAGACTCAAGTAGGAGTGGGGTGGTGACACCATCTTTGGATCAGTTGAGCAGAACAGCACAAGACAGACCTTAAAAGGTACCTGGAAGGATGAGGTGAGAGGACAGGTGTGGCCAATGGAGACAGAGCAAGGATCCTGCAAAGGGAAGCACTAGGGGTTGAGGAGCCCTGAGAAGGCAGGAGAGGTGGGTGCTGGGTCAGCACTGTCTGGGTACAGCTGCTCACAAGTGGGTCCAGGGAGGTCACTCTTCCTAGGAGCCTGGGAAGGCAGGAGGCCCTGGGTCACTCTTGGGCACCCCTGTACCTAGAGCCTGACCACAGGCCCAGGTTGAGCCCTGGCTTAACTGACCAACTTAGCGAGGGTCCCTGGGAGATGGCCTTGCTCAGTCCTGCTGATTCTGAACTTCTCTTCCCTTCCTCATCTCCCTCCAGCATGACAAGGCATTCAATGAGGGCTGCCCAAGAAACTGTTACCTCGCATTATGTGCGCCCTTGGGACCCAAGTGAGTTGGTCAACCAAGGGCTCAAGTGCTGGACCCTGGGGCTGGTGCGGGGGGTGGGGTGAAGCTGGGTCTATTTCCCTGGTCCCTGTCTCCAGATCCCAGGCCTTAACACTCCCTGTTCCTTTCCCTTGGGGTTTTCTCCAGGGCACTCTGGGAGTTTCTGGGAATTTCACTCTTCCTTGGTGTTGTAGGTTCTTGCCCCAAGAAATGTGCTAGAGGGGAATGGCAGCCTGGATAAGGCTCCTGGATGAGAGCCCTGGGCTCTGTGCTTTCCCAGCTGAGGGTGAGAGTGGTCAGGGAGACCAGGCCAAGGTGGGTAGTGACTCCTTGCATTTGGCCTGTTGCTTCCCAGGTACATGTCTGAGGCGGTCTGCATTCAGGTGGACCAGGGGACCAACTGGGGGCCAACAGAACACCTTAAAGACCTCCTTTGGCCCAGGTCCTCCACTCAGGCCCCCCAAGGAGTGGCAAGTCTGCACCTGTACAGAAGGTAAGGAGTATCGGGTGAGCTTTAAAACATGGGGGATCTGAGTTTGCACATGTGTTGGTTGAAGCCCCCATGTCGGGCTGGCCCTGAAGCTGAAGCACTTGGAGCATAAGGAGTGGGATTATGGACCTGGAGAGTGCAGGGCTTCAGAGCACACCCAGGTGTCCCTGGATATAGACAAAGAGGAAAGACTGCACTGCTAACTAGCTGGTTGGCCTGAGACAGTCCCTTACCTTCCTCAGCCATTAATGAGATCTGAGACTAGTCCAGTAGCTTCTAAAGTTTTAAAGAGATTCTTTTTTTTTTTTAATTGGAAATTTTTACTCAGTCATATGTGAAACAGATGGAGTGGAGTATTAGGATTGCAGTGGGTTGGGTAACCCACAGTGCCCCCCAGGGGCCCTTGCAATGACTTGTGGTGCCAGCCCTCTCCTTTTTCCTGCCTCCAGGAGCTGAGGGACTTGACTGAGCAGTGGGGTGGACGTTAGGGAGAGCCTCCATGTACTGACTGTGTTTATCTTCCCATCAGGCCAGTGCTGCAACATTTCACCAGGTGATGCCAGGATGTGAGCCCTACAAGGAGGTCTCTAGGGCCTGAGCCCTCACTTAATGCCCTGTTGGGGGTGCCATGACCCCCAAAGTTATCTAATCCTTATAAAATATATTTTTGTTGATTTTTATCACTTCTTTGCCTGTTCTACGTTCAGAGAATTGTGTTTCCTGTGGGATGCTATGTGGGGCTGGGACAGAGCCCTCCTGGAAGGGGGAGATCCTTGCTCTCTGGAGACCCAAGCTCAGGAACCAACACTGTCTGGCTCTTTGACCTTGGGCAAGACACTTATCATTTCTCTCATCCTTAAAATGTGGCAACAGTAATAATCACTGTGACTGACCTGGCTGGCTTCCTGGCAAGGGCTGGAGATGAGAGGAGAGAAAACCCACCAGCCTGGATAATACCAAGTGTACCTCAAACTACTCCACAGAATAGAAATGGAACTTGTTTATTATTAGTTCTAATTGTGTGTGCACATGTGTGTATTCTTTAGGATTGTGTGTGCGTGTTTGTGTGTGTGTGTGTGTGTGTGTGTGTGTGTGTGTGTGTGTGAGAGAGAGAGAGAGAGAGAGAGAGAGAGATTGTGTGTGGTATTGGGGATCATATCAAACCCAGGGCTTTATGCATGGTAGGCAAGTGCTCCAACACTGAGTTACATCCCCAGCCCTTTTTTATTTTCAGACATGCTCTCACTAAATTGGCCAGGCTGGCTTCCAACTTGTGGTCCCCTGTCTCAGCCTCCCCCATAGCCTCCCAATTTACAGGAGTTAACTGCCATGACTATCTTAGGGTTTTCTATATGCAAGATCTTGCCACCTGCAAATAGATAGTTTTTCTTCTTCCTTCCTCGCCTGGATATTAAATATTTTTCTTGCCTAATTTCTGTGGCTATAACTTTTAATAAGATTTTTTATAAATGCCCTTCATAAGGTTGAGGAAGTTACCTTTTATCTCTCTCTGTGTGTGTATTAATTATGGAAAGGTATTAGATTTTGTCAAATGGTTTTTCTGCACCAAATGATCATGTATGATATTTTTCCTCCACTATTAATATGATGTACTACAAATTGACATTTTCTCCAAGTTTTAGTGTTTAATAATTAATAGCTTGACAAACCAGGTCCAAGACACAAAGATACTATGTTAGAGAAACTGGGGGGAAATTACTCTATAAACTATCTACAATAGTGTGTGATATGAATGGGCATTATAATATAAAACCTTTCAACACATAGTAGTTAGCTGCAGGAAACCATTTTTAGCTTAGGAAAATGGTATTCCAAATTTCAGTGTAAACTACTAGCAAACTTCAATTCCTTTGAGTGGCAACTATCTTATTTCTGTTTGCAAACTCTTCCACCCCAGCCTGAGTTATAAGGTCTGGAGTGTTTTTTTTCCCAATTACAAGTGTGATTACCAATATTCTTGATTCTTACAATGATCTGATGAGACACGGTCTGACATGTATCTTACATTCATTGCAAGAGCAACACCAAGGTGATCCTGCATGATGCTGGAGTCAGTCTTGGCCATCTCCCCAGTTCCCAGTTTGGTGATGATGTCTCAGACTATCACCTATACATTTTTTTTGGGGGGGGATGTACTAGGGATTTAACCAGGGGATGATTTTTCCCCAGTCCTATTTATTTTTTATTGAGTCAGGGTCTCATTAAGTTGCTGAGGACCTAAGTTGCTGAGCCTGGCCTCAAAATTATGATCTTCCAGTCTCAGCCTCCAGAGTTGCTGGAATTATAGTCATGTGCCACCATGCCCAGCTATACTCTATTTTTAAATGTTGAATCATTTTTGCATTTCTGGGATAAATCCCAGTGGCAATGATATATAATATTTTAATATGCTGATGATTTAGGTTAAGTTTTTTAAAAAATATTTTTTAGTTGTAGTTGGACACAATACCTTTATTTCATTAATTTATTTTTATGTGGTGCTGAGGATTGAACCCAGGACCTTGCACATGCTAGGCAAGCACTCTGCTGCTGAGCCACAATCCCTACTAGCTTGTCAGTCTTGTTGATTTTCCCCTTTACTACTTTTAGCCGTTTTAGATTAGATTCTTTTTAGTTATTGGTTTTTAAGAATTTAAGTGCAATTCTAGTGTAAGTTCTATTGACATTATGAAATACTGCCTCTTGCAAGAATTTCACTTTGTAATAAGTTGTCATTGCAAAAATATTTTATATTGCAGCTGAGATTGGTGGGAAAGGAAGATGCTAGTATGTTATTGTTTTGCTTTGTTTCTTTGTTATTAATATTTTGTATTTTTTTATATTTACACTACAGTAGAGTGTATTTTGACATATTATACATACATGGAGTATAACTCCCCATTCTGGTAGTTGACATGATGTGTAGTTTCACCGGTGGTGTGTTTATATATAAACATCGGAAAGTCATGTCCAATTCATTCCACAGTCTTTCCTATTCCCAGTCTCCCTCCCTTCCCTTCATTTCCCTTTGTGTGTTAGCACAAAGTGCAATGAACTTCTATTCTTCCCTCCCTTACCCCCCTTGTTGTGTGTTAGCATCTGCATATCAGAGGGAACATTCAGCCTTTGGTTTTCTAGATTGGCTTATTTTACTTTTGCTTTCAAATAATTTTGTTATATAGTTTTAAATTGTAGATGGACACAATACCTTTACTTTATTTATCTATTTTTTAAATGAGGTACTGATGATCAAACCCAGTGCCTCACATGTACTAGGCAGTACTCTGCCACTGAACTACAGCTCCAGCCCCCCCCCCCCTTATTTTTTTAGAAAGGGTTTCACTATACTGTTTTGGCTGGCCTCGAACTTGTGGTCTTCCTGCCTGAGCCACCGAGTAGCTGGGATTTACAGGCCTATGCCACCATGCTTGGCTCAAGATGCCAGTTTTAAACGAAAAAAGATGTTTGAGTTCATAAGTGAATATTTTTGTGTTATGGTTTGTACGTGTTGGGGGGGAGGTGGTTTAATGTGGTACTGGGGATCCAACCCAGGGCCTGCCTCACATGTGCTAGGCAAGCGCTTTACCACTTACGTATGACACCAGTCCTTGTATGGGGTTTTGTTTACTATATAACATCATAACTCTATGGATTCAGATGATAACAAACAAGAATTCAAAAAGCTTTTTGTATTTGAAAACTACAAAAAATATTCAAAATACATAGTGCTAAAAGCAATAGATTAATGAAACAAAATGTCCACACACAGACTCTAGAGATCAACATGCAGGATGTTTACAGGGAATGATTTGGGGATAAACATTCCTGGGAGGAAGGGAAGGGGAGGAGAAGATGCAAGACTGAGCAGAGGGGAGTCACCTGAGGTAGGGGTCCAACAAAAGCTCAGCAAACCCAAAGGTCATGTGGTCCTTCAAAATTGTCCTGCTTTGGGGTACAGTGGCTGGTCCTGTATGCCTGTAGTGACCACTCCTTGGATGCAATCTGTCCCTGGAAGGAGGGGAGGCAGGACCCAGATTTGGGGCTGTCTCCCACCCACACTCCAGCAGCTGGGTGGGTAAGTTCTTCATTCCTGGAGGGAATCTGGGAGGCACCTCCTAGGGTCCACTCCACAGATCTGAGTGTATATGAAGAACTCGGTGTCTGTTTAAGTGTTGGTCATGAATCCGGGAGATGAAATCTGCTTGATAAGTGATGCTGGAAACATTGATTGTAACCATGGGGAACACACATGGATTAGAGTGTTATCTCATCTTACCCGACATTAATTTCAGATAGACTAAAGAATTGAAAGAAAAAAGAAATGATATACCTAATACTTATCAGCTTGAAGGAGAGGGAAACGCAAGTAAACTTAGATGATGCCAATAAAATGATTAATAGATGTAATCACATAAAACAAACATTTTGCATTCAAAATTTTACACAAAATTAAAAGGCAAACAAAACTGAGAACATGTTTGCAATAAACACACTGAAAACATTAATATGTATTCATTTATATTTGATTGGTTCTTTATGTCATCCTATCCTTTCCTCCCCCTTTCCTTTATTTTACTCCACCTTCTGCATTTGACAGAAATCATTTGACCTTTGAATTTCTGAGTTTGGAATTTTTCACTTCGCATGATATTCTCCATTACCATCCATTTATTGGCAAATGCCATAATTTTGTTCTTTTTAAAAAGTGATCCTGCAACTAAAAAAGAGAAACCCAATACTTAGGTCAAAACTACAATGAGCTACCACTTCACACCCAGTAGGGTGGCTATTATCAAACAAACAATCAGCCAACACCAGGAAACAAAAAGTGTTATCAAGTATGTGGAGAAACTGGATCCCTCATGCATAGTTGATGGGAATATGAAATGGTACAGCTACCGAGGAAAACACTATGGCAATTTCTCAAAGAATTAAGCAGGTAATTCCCATATGATGCAGCAATTCCACTCCTGCAGATAGATCTGAAAGCATTAAAAGCAATGACTTGAACAGGTGTTTGCATATCAACGTCCACAGCAACATTATTTATAGTAGCCAAAATGTAGAAGCAACTGCAATGTTCATTGGCAGGTGAATGGATAACAAAATATGACATAGAACGGAATATTATTTATTCTATTCATCTATATAGAATGGGCTATAATTCAGCTTTAAAAGAAATGAATTCTAACTTATGCTCTGATATGGACAAACTTGAAAATACTATTATGCTAATGAAATAAACTGTACCCAAAAGGATAGCTTGTATGATTTATCCATTTATCTGAGATCCCTAGAATAGTCACACTTACAAAGACAGGAAGTAGAGCCGTGGGGGTAGAGGGAAGGAGGAGGTGATGAATAGGCACAGAGTTTCTCTGTGGGGTGATGAAAAAGTTCTGGAGGTGGATGGTGGTGATGGTTACCTAACAAGGGGAAGGTACTTTATGCTGCAGAACCAGACACTTATAAATGGTTAAAATGGTAAATTCTATGTTAGGTAAGTTTACCATGATAAGAAAAGAAAATCCCAGCACATCCACACCAGAATGTATCCAATCTTGCTTTCACCTTGTGATCCTCCTGCGTCAGCCTCCTTAGTTGCTGGGATTGCAGGTGTGCACCACCATGCCTGGCCATTAAAATTTTTAATTTCTTTTTAGAAAAGAAAGGAATAAAAGAATGAAAAGGAAAAGAAAAAAGCCAAAAGTAAAACATTAAAGCACAGTCCAGGAAGAGGATACTGTAGGCGACTGAGTTCCTGTGATCCCAGAAGAAAAGCCAGGTTTCACAGGTTCACCATCAGTCACTGGGAGACTGAGCACACTCTGAAGAACAAGGGATGGAAGCCAAAGCAAGGTTAAGATAGAAGTAGAAAGCAAGGACAGCAGACAATGAATGTGCATTTAAGGCTATTGGTAAAACTCTAATCTATTTTCTGTTCTTTTCTTGCTCTTGGTACACAGGAAAAACATTTCTTAGCCCCTTGGATTTAGAAGTTGTTACTGCTTCTCCTACTGTGACAAGAGGAAGAAGCCTGGCTTTGAGAAGAAGGTGGACACGTCAGATTAGAATAGCTTGCATTTCTGGGTCCCTGCACCAAGGACAGTTGCTCTAAGGAGTCACTTTAGTCTGTAGAAGACCTTGCCTAAATGAAGAAAGATTTGGGGCATTTCTGTGCTCAATTTGGGGCTGTTTGTCATAGCATTATAACCCAGCCTATTCTAACCAATGCAGATGGAGCCTTGCTGAGAGGATCAATAGGATGAGGAGGGGCTTTTTTTTTTAATTAACCATGCAAGAATGAAAACAACCTTCCTAGTTATCATTTCTACCTATCCATTTGTTCCTTTTCCCTGAGAGAAGCCACTTGAATGTCACACTCCCTAGAAGAGGCATTCTTAAGTATAGGAAAGGCTTGAAAATTTTCGTGTACTGAGAATGATCCCAAAGAGATGGAGAAGAGGGCTTGCCTGGTCATTCAAATTTAACAGATGACAGCAGGTATGCAATTCCCAACAAAAGAGGAAAGTTTACTTTGCCTTAAGAAGAGAGACACTTCTTTCTTGGTGTCTTGGTCCATTTTGTGCTTCTATAACGGAATATCTGACATGGGTAATTCATAAAGAACAGACATTTGTTACAGTTTTGGAGAATGAAAGTTCAAGGTCAACGGGTCCTTATTTTGCTAGGGCCTTCCTGCTGTGCCATCCCACAGTGAACAGTAAAGAAAGTGGGAAAAAAAGATCAAGAGAGAAATAGGGTTGAAGAGAATGTACTTCTGTGATACTCAGCCCACTTATGCTATAAGGGCTTTAATCCCCTCATCACCTCTTCAGGGTTCCACGTACTGACACTGCCATATTTGGGATTGATCTTTCAACAGCAGACTTCAGAGGACACATTCAGGCCACAGCACTTGGGTACAAGTGGGAAAGGAGATGAGCAATGGATGAGAGCAAGAGGGGAAGAGAGCTGATGGCTTTTGTTTGTGGTTTTCATTTCCTCTGGAAATAATGGTGCCTGGTGAGAGGCAGGACAAAGTGATGTGACAGGACTTGAGACAAAGGGAAAAGGTTTGGGGAAACTCCCAAGAAGTCAGTCAATGGTGAGTGAAGCAGAGAAGCCTGTTCCAATAGCTCAGCGTTGAATTGTAGGGAATCTGATGTCTGAGAAGCTGTGGTCTGGTGAGCAATAGGTAATCCCCCCAGCCTGCTGGGAGGAGGGGTGAGCCTTGTCACTGCAGCTGGTGAGGCTGAGCTGGTAGGGCCATTGGCAGGATATGATGAAGGAGATCGATAATCAGATGGGATAAATGACTTTTAAGTTCCCTTCCAACCTTGAGATTTTATGATTCTCTAATTCCATGTGTTGTAAAGAACTTAACAAAATCAAATGACTTCCATCTTATTCAAATTATAGTGGCCTGCCTTTCAGCTTCCCAGAGGGAGTGGATTTAAGGACATTGAGCACTCAGAGTTGATTATGTGGCTGCCACACTCTCATTCCAGGTCAGTTCTCCTAAGTACCAGGGTAATTATGAGGGCACATCTGCTCCTCATCTTGAGGACTGATGAGTTAGCTCAGCATTTATCTCTCCTGTGCAGACGTGACGGAGCAGCCTAACGGAACAACATTCTGATGAATATTCTTTTGGTTTGCTGATGACTTTTCGAATTTTCTATTATTAAAGTTACATTTTCCTTATTGACTCCGGGTTGTTAGTATTCTTTAAATAATTTTATATAGCTCTTATATCTTACAAGCAGCTTTGTAAATTGGGAAGCAAGCAAGATTGGAGATGCCCTGGATGGCCCTCGCTGCAGAGGTACCACAGTCTCTCCTGATGGCAGGACCCCATCTAGGTACTGTACACCCCATATGTTCTGGAAAGAGAGAGAGAAAGCAAAACCGTCCTAATGTCATGAGGTTGCTTCATACTGAGACAGAGCTGTGGATGACCCCAGCCTGGCTCAGAGTAACCTTGCAACAAGGCTCACTTTGGAAGTCACAAGATCACTGAACATTTTGCAATTTTATTCTACTTTTAGTGACCCCCGCCCCTGCCAACTACTTCCATCACTCTAACAACAGTCCACTTGCTGACCAGCAGAAGATGGATTTTTAGAAAAAATGGGAGACATTGGCTCATTAACAAGCCCTCCAGCCTTATGAGGAGAGGTTTAAGCCCTTTTCTTTCTAAAGTGGCTTGTCACATCCTCCCAACCCCTGACATGTTTTACACAGAACAGGGCCTCCCAAAGCTCTCCAGCATAAGAAATGCTGCCTTCAGTCCTCATCAGAAACCAGGGGATAGCAACAATGCATGAGTCCCTCATCCAGTGGGAGTCAAATGTTCTAGGAGTACAGGGATTTTTGCCTGTTGAATATACAGTGAACTTGGGTACATCATGATAAAGAATGAAAGGGCACAACTGTTCATCAAAACCCCAATCTGCTGAAGTCAGGGGCCAAAAAGAGCTCCTCATTTCTGGTGAAGGTCATTCCCACCAATGTGGCCTAAAGTATTTCATTACACCCTCTTGACCTTCTGTTTCCTCTGAAAACATTGGGATTGAATGAGAATCTGTCTACTGATATCATCCTTGGCTGTTTTGACAATGGATGTTAAATGGCTCAGTAAAAGAGCCACAATCCATATGATTCTTTAACCAGAATAGAAGGAGAACCGAGTAGCAAAATGGGAAGAGAAAGAGATGTATTGGACTTCCAGCCTGACTAGAGGATCCATGACAGCCACCACAATTAACCTTTCATGTGTTTTTAACTATCTGTGAGATTCTCCACCAGCCTACAACCTACAGTTCTCATAAGGAATAGTAACTTGCATTTGTCAAACATGTCCTGGACAGACAGAAGCTAGAGTGGTGATATGAATCGCCATAAGGCCCAGGGAGAAAATGGACCATGGGAAATGGTGAATAACATAAACTCTTCTGCAGCACATACCTGGATAAGACATTACCAGAGTTATTAAAAATAAATGGACAAGTGCATGAGCCAGAAAGGAAGAACACCAGCACCACAAGCAAGGAGGGAATTGATAGCTGTTCCAGACATGACTGAGATCTGCCTATTCCTGGAGAAGGTGGGAGGAGCTGCTGGGAGAGACTGATGCTGGAAGAGCGTATGGTGGTCATGATATCACAGCTCCTGAAAGCCAGGGGCTAGGGCTTCATACCCACACAGGGCTTCATGCCCACACAGTAGCAGGAGAAGAGGCCTGGGCCCTGTGGAGGGAAGCCAGCTGGAACTAGACCTTTTAGCTGGTATGCTGGAGGTCACACCCCCAGGGAGAATATAGATTAGGAAAAGTCCTGTGCACTGGTACAGCTGGGTGACAAGGAAGCATGTCTGTGTCTGCCGGGGCTCAGGGTGAAAAATTATCCCTTGAGAAATCAAAACTCAGGGCCTGTGTGTCATGTAAATTTAAGTTAGGATTTGTTATTTAGAAGTGTGGGAAACTCCCAAGCTTTAATATAAGATGGGTCCCGGGCTGCTATTTTCAATTTGCATGGAGAAGTAAACACAGCAAGCTTGGGGGAACTCTTTCATAAGGTAGGATGAAAGGAGTTTTGCAAAACACCCAGCTACATTGAAGCTGAGGAGAACACACACCACACAAAAAAGAATGAGGGCACAGCAAACGGAAGGACTAGAGTTCCAGAAAATCAGGGGAATAGAAAGATAGATGAAGAATGCAAGTTTGTCTACAATTAATGAAGAAAGATCTTGTCCATGTAAAGAAGTGACTATGTACAAGAAGACTACAGTACTATTTGTAAGGGAAAGAAAAAAAAATGGAAACAGCTCACATTCTTCTTTGGAAGACTGATTTAATTTAAAAAAAAACATGATCCATCTACACAAAGCACTGTTAAGAATGCTGTGTGTCTGATGCATACCAATGTGAAGAGAGGGGTGTGTTATTAACTGAAAAAAGCAAACAAAGAAAACAGTATATATAGCTAGTCTCTTTTTATCTAAGAAAAGGGGGCAGGGAAGCAACAAAAAATTATATCTGTGTCTGAATTTATATTAACACTGAAAAATACATATAAAACTAATAACTATTTTTGTCCATAGAGATTGAGGTATAGATGTTGTGTGAGCAATGTGGCCAGGAGTGAGACTTTTCTTTTTTTTTTTTTATTGGTTATTCAAAACATTACAAAACTCTTGACATATCATATTGAGTGAGACTTTTCAACGTTTATGTTTTATGCTATTTTGATTTTTGAACCATGAGAGTGAGTTACCTACACAAAACTTAAATTTTGTTTTAGGAATGAAGAAATAAAACTCCAAAATAATAATTAAGCTGTGAAAAATTATAAGCAGATTTGAAAAAAGGAGTAAATATAACTTATGAAAAAGTGTATTTGAATTAAAAAAAAACCTACTAGATGAGTTAGAAGACTAAATAAGGTTTAAGAGAAAATTAATGAAGTGGAGGGCAGTTACAAGAAACTTACCAAAATGAAGCACAAGGAGGTTAAAAAGATGGAACTCACAGAGAAACTTTAAGAATTTCAGAGTACAGAAGGAGAAGTGAAATGTATACATTTAGGAGTCCAAAAAATATAGAAACAACAAGGGCAATAAAATATTTACAGAGATAATGGCTGCATATTTTTAAGAATTAACAAACCTTACATAAAAGAAACACAGGCGATCCCAGGCAGGATAAATAAAACAAGGTCCACACTTAAAGACATCAAAGGAAACCTCAGGACAGCAAGAACAAAGATAAAAATTTAAAAACAACTTGTGAGAAAGAAAGATTGCCTACAAGGGAGAACAAGAAGGTGGAAGACTTCTGGACCTTATCCTAATCATCCAATGGAATAATAATTCAAGGATGAGAGCAAAATAATGACATACACAAGGTCTAATAGAAATTTCCACTCAAACCTTAAATATTTCAGAAAGAAGGAAAATCAAATGGGAAAAAGGAGAGTAATGCAGGAAACAATGATGAGCAGGAAAAAAATGGTGAACAACAACAGAAAATCTAAACAATCAATGAGTATAAAATAATAGCAAGGATAGAATATTTGGAAAATCAAATGAAGTCAAACTAAAATAGTGGAAAAACTAACATACAACATGGAAACAGAGGTAAAGTTCTAAGTAGGGCTAGAAATAAATGGTGCTTACCTTGGGCCCAAAATGTAAAGGAACATCCAAAAAGTCAAAATTAAGATAAAGGACATTTTAAGGTGATATTTTTAAACCAAAACTAATACAAAAGTCCATGATGCACAAATATTAAAATTTCAATGAACACAAGATCAATATGACTGATTGTTTTTCCTTTTGTCTCATATTCCAATATGGCCTGACATGGTTCTGATTCTAAGGTTCTTATTTTTTCTGGGAAAGGCTAGAGTAATTAATGACCTTTACACATTGTATATCAAGTATGAGTCTTAAAAATTTTTAAGTGAAACAAATAGAATAATACAAACATAATGTAGAAACATTAAGCTGTTAAATAGGTAAATAAAGAAAAATTCACTCAGTTCAATGGAAGCTAGAAAAGGAGGTGGAGAAAAATCTGACAAAAAATAACACAAACAACATGATAGAAAAAAGTAAAATTACCTCAATTAATAGAGTAAACATAAGTGAAATGATCCTAACCAGTAAAAGTCAGAAGCTCTCAAATTGGATTTAAAAATAATGAAAAACCTAAAGGCAAGCTATATGCTATTGATCAAAGGCAAACCTAAAACACAATGGCACAGATAGATTAAAGCAAACAAATGAAAAATACTGCATCAGGCAATTATTACTAAAAAAAATAGTGAGCTAATAAAACTGATAGCAGATGAAACAGACTTTAAGACATAAAGCATTTTTAGGAATTGTGAGTCAGAACATAAAGAGAAATGGACAATTTACTGGAAAAGAAATAACATTTTTGAACTTGCATGAATCTAATAATAATAAAGTTCCAAACTGTATAACTCAAACTTGTCAGAATTACAATGAGAAGTTGGCAAAGACACAAAGTTTTTATTTTAAAACATGACCTGAAAATTGACGAGCAGTATATCATTTAAGAAATCAGCATAAGCATAAAAGAATACTTAAATAAAGTAGAAAAAAAGAAATTAATAAAGGTGAGGACATAAATAATAAAACTAAATAAACACAAGAGTGATCTTTGCAAAAATTAATAAAATAGACACACCTAAGGCGAGACTGTTAAACAATACATGAGAGAAGGCCCAAATAACTCACATCAGGAATGAAAAAGGGGCTGTCACCAGGGATGCTGAGATATTGCAAAGATAGCACAAGGATATTATGAGTACATTTGTGCCAATAAGTTAGACAATTGAAAGTAAATAAAAATTCACCCCAAACTTCTGTAGTCTGAGAGATAACAGGCCTGTCAGGCTTTTGAACATGGAGCAGTTTAAGTTACCAGGAGGAGAATGCTTATTCTGGAAACAGAATAAACTTGGATGTGGGAAGAGGCAGGGGAGAGCAGTGGGTAGGGCAGGTCTGGGTAGAGCACCTTGGAGGGAGGGATGTGGCACTGGGACACCATTGGGCACTGGGGCCTGGAGAGAGCTCCATGAGAGGATGAAGGACTTTGGTAGCCATTTTCTCGGGGTCTGGGTCACTTTTGCAGTACTTGCCATCTCTGCCCTGAATTGTTGTCCTGCTCTGCTGTCACCTGGCCTGCAGTCTTAGGAAGCTCCTTCTCCTGTTGGGGTTTCTGGTTTCCTTCTTTTGTCAAGTGAGAGAATTGGGCCAGATTATGTTCATGGTTCTTTCCAACCCCAGATTCTATGAGTCTGAGTTGTCCTATTTTCTAGTAAGAGATATGAAATATAAAGTGTTTGGTGACAATGCAGGTCCTCCACAAGTCCAAGTGGGACTAGAAGTTGGAAGGGACATTGTGCAGCTCTCCTGCTTCTAGTTAGGGGCTCCATCTTATGTGCAGGCTCAGTTGCTAGGAGGGTTCTGAGGAGGCAGAGCCGCCCAGACTGTCAGAGGGCTTCATCTGGCAGTCATCTCTGAAGACACATGTCCAGCTGCCGTGCTCTGGGTGGCCTCTTCTGGAGCCTGGGAAACACAACCAGGAAATGACGGTACAGAAAATTGCACTGTGACCACCCGGACTCTGGGTGTGAGATACCATCAGGAGATGAGCTGGGTACTGAGGCCTGGTGGGCTCAATAATTGGAGCCATCACACAGGCCCAGTTAGCTTGGCTCTGCACTGTCTAAGCAGTGCTCTGGGCCAAAGGCACATTTATGAAATGCCCCCATTCATTTCCTGCCAGAGATCCTATCTGAATCCAGGGTTCTGGCCTCCTAGAGATTTAGCTGTTCTTATAACACACTCCCTCCCACTAAGATGCTGAGGGAGTCTTGGGGAGGAAAACTCCCCATTTGGCAAAGCCAACTCCATTGCGGTATGTTTCCCATATATTTTCCTAAGTATACCTCTTTGCTTGCCTAAACATCTGGAATAAAGTATTGGCCCAATTTAATCCTGCATCATTTCCTATCACATATTTAGGTTGATCTGAGAGATTGGACTTAAAAGTGCTGAAAACGATCTGAGTCACTGTAAAAATGCTGCTGCCACCAGTCGTAAAAAAAGCAGCTGGATTCTGAAATTGCGGATGTAAAGCTGTCTGAGATGTTTCGCCCCTCTGCTAGGTGCTCTCACTGAGACTGCTAATATTCCCGGAGGTGGAGGCAGGGTAGAGAGTAATGTCTCAGTTTTTGCAAAGCAA
This sequence comes from Marmota flaviventris, assembly GCF_047511675.1. NCBI lineage: Eukaryota > Metazoa > Chordata > Mammalia > Rodentia > Sciuridae > Marmota > Marmota flaviventris. The sequence goes on along the minus strand of NC_092505.1, from coordinate 50,890,048 downwards.
CCTTGCAGGTAACCACTCATGTCGACCAGCTCACAGAATTGGTTAATAGCGTGTAGTATTGCTCTTGGCCATCTATCCTATAATGACAGAAGGATCAATAAAATCCAGTCATTAAATGGGGTTGGCTAACTAGTCCCTGGCCTGGGCCTGATGGAAATCCTTCATTGTGTAAATCTGATAGAAATTCTCCGGATTTAAAGTCGAGAACCAAGGTTTAGAAGTCAGAGCTTTGATTGACAATCCTGAATGACCCCTGAGTTTGGGTGCTGGGATGACCATGTGCTTCCCAGCCTCAGCCTGGATTGGGCACCAGCTGGGGGAGACAGATATTCCCCCACTCTGCCCATGGCTTCCCTGAGGCAGCACAAGCAGCAGAGGGACCAGGATTGCAAAGCCCGGGCAATGCCCTGTGGGACTGCCAGGGAGGTTGGGTATTGGAATGGAGGGACAATGAGTGTTTCTGAAATTACAATATTATGTATGGGAAAATAGACAAAATTAGACAGCCTTTCCCCAAAACATACCTCCAAGAAAAGTGAGGTCACCTGCCCAATTCTGCCCTGATCACCCTGTAGGCTGCAGCTCTTCCCTTTGCTCTGTCTCCCCTAGGGACTCCATCAGATTCTCTCTGGCCCCAACAGCTGCTCTCACTGTCTACCTTGTGTTAAAGGCCAGGGCCTGGATCTGAGGTTGGAGACAGCTCACCTTCATGCTGCTCTAGATAAGTACAGAGAGTGAGCTCTCGGTGCCTGAGCTCAGGAGTCGTGCCTGTGCCACCTCTCCTCCATGTTCTCGGCACACAGTAGGGCTCAGTAAAGGTTTGCTAAATCGAGGTTCCAGAAAGTAAGCTCTGAGAACCCTCTGCAATGGCCATTTGAGTTTGCCCCTGGATCCCTTGCATGTAGAGAGAATACTTTGTCACTTAGCCTGTGAAGTGGGTGACTCACTTTCCTAAAATCCGGGAGTTTGGCTCTGCACCTGATTGGATTGCTCTTGTGCCACCTCTTGTTTCAATGCCCTTACTTCCCCTCCTAGGCTGATGGAAGGAGGCTCACAGCCATGGCCCCCTGTGGCTAGACCTCAGCCCCCATCCTCTAGGACTCACCCTGAATTCTCACTGAGGTCCTCAGGGAGTGCAATGGGAAGGAATGGGGGTATGAACAGCAGGCCTTCTCCTGTAAGACCAGGACTCCTTCAACAGGTGACTTTGGCTCTAAGACCCTCTGTTGGGGGTGTGAGCCTCATCCTCCCTCACCAACCCCCTTCACAGGAGATCAGCATGGTGGTCTACAGCCTCCCTTTCCTTTACCCTGCATAGGCCTCCTTCCCGTTAGTCTCTTCTGCCTCTAAACTCGTCATGGTGTCTGCTTCTTGGAGGACCTGAACTAACATCTGTACCTTATGGCTTCCTGTGTCTGATTCTTTGGGGCATCGCCTATTGATGAGACCCACACAAGAGGAGGCATGAAGCAGGAAGTCACTTGCTTCAGATACAGCTGATGCCCTCTTCCATTTGCTGAGAGAATTGCGGCTTCAGAATCTTCCAGGTCCTCTAGTCCCAAATCTCATCTGGGGCATGAGTCCCAATAGCATCTTTGACAGATGATTGTTCAGACTTAGACTGAACGTTTTCAGAGAGGGGCCACTGTCTCCTCTGTTAGTCCACTGGAGTTCAGTGAACTAGAACATTCTTTCCTATGTTAGTCCACAAGATGCCTGACCCTCCTCCAGTGGCATATTTGACAGAAACCATTTGTTTTCTTATCTTTGAGGGGGCCTTACCTGTGTTGCCATCTAGGACTTGTGTGCTACCTCACTTCAGGGAGGGGAGGAGCAGACAGGTGATTGACACTGTCCCAGCCCAGTGCCTTTTCTCTGAACAGCAGGGACTGGCAGAGGTAAGCCTTTGGAGATGGCAAGAGGAAATGAGGAAGGAAACCAAGTGCCTCCATAAAGACTTCTGCAATGGCTGCCTGAGTGTCCTCCCCGACTCCTTGAAAATAGAACACCCCCCTTCTCTAGAGGGAGAAAAAAGTCTTGTTGCTCCCTTGTTCAATGGGCCCAGTTTTATGTCCTAGCCCTAATTCCTAGAAGCACTGTGACCCTGAGTACATCATTCTAACACTCTGCCTCTTGGTTTCCTCTTGTTTGAAATAGGATAATAGGAGCTGCCTCCCAGATCTCTTTGAAGATTCAAAATTTGATGTTTGTGGAACTTATTTTGTGGAAGGCAACTGTTGGTTACCATGGCACACAGGCAGCAGCCTGTTCACAGTTAGGAGGTCTCAGCTGGTTCTGGGTGTGAGTTTGGTGTGTGCACTCTAAAAAATATGTTCATGCTTCACTCCTGGAACCTGTGAATGTGACTTTATTTGGAGAGAGGGTCTTTAACGATGTAATTAAATTCAGGATCTGGAAATGAGATCATCCTGGATTATCCAGGTGGGCTGTAATTCAATGAGTGCCATATAATAGACAGAGGAAGAAGATTCTGAGAAGAGAGTAAGGTCATATAAAGACAGAGGCAGGGACAGAAGTGATGTGGACAAAAGCCAAGGAGTGCCTGCAGCCACCATAAATTGAAAGGTGCAAGGAAGGATTCTCCTTAGAGTCTTCAGAGGGATCATGGCCTTGCAACACTGTGATTTCAACTTCCAGAACTAGTGAGAGTCACTGTCTTTGTAAGACACTTAGCCTGTGGTAATTTGTTATGATAGCTCTGAGAAACCAAAATAAAAGAAGGGACATGCTTTCTTTTATTAGACTCTAAGGAACAGCCTTCTTTTAATATTTAGTATGTTTCTTGTCTTTGCTTGCCAGTTTATTAACTTTTTAACATATAATCATATGGCTCTCTTAGAGATAAGAAGTGACTTGTCTTATCTCTAGGTGAGCCATAAAATGGTCACTTTATAGGTGTTATAGGTGAGGTGTTCAGAACTCAGGGAGCTGAGGAAACGAAGTTGGCACAGCAAGCTGCTACCAGAGGCACAGGACTGGCACAGTGGGGCCTGTCTCAGGCTCTGCTTGGATCTTCTCTCCAGAGGATGTGGGGAGGATGATGCTCTCAGAACAACTGGAAGTTCCAGTTGTGCTTTTATGATAATGAGACAACAGGCAAGGCAGGACCAAGTCAACCCTGAAAAATGAAGAATGGGGCATTCCTGAAGCTGGCTTTGTCACCTGTGAGAGGAGCTGCTCTTCACCCGGAGATGGAAAAGAATCCAGGACTTAGTCCAGGATTGTTGAATCTATTGTTAATGCAGGAATTTTCACTAAAAGAAAAGTGAGCAAATTATCTCACATCCGAATTCAACAAGAAAAGCTGTTTCTAAGAAGCAGATTTTCATGTTCTGGTCAACTAAAAATGTCTTAGTGAAAATCGATTTCAGTAATTTCATTCTCTATTTTTCCTCCACCCACAGCATTTTCTCTGCAAAGACCATGGGAGAGGGGCCACCTCTTCTTACATTTGACATCCTCATCTACAATTTGAGCCCCCACTGGACCACAACCAGGTGACCCTGCAGGAGGGAAACATTGAGGACAAGCAGAAGGAACTGTAAGAGTCCATCTAGGTTTGGGGCTATTCTTAACTATGCCATCTTCCTGCCTGCCAGAGCAGATGGCATGAAAGGCCTGCTTGCTTTGGATATTCATGTCTTTGTAACTGGTAAAACCTCATTCTGGAAGCAGAGAGTTGTAAAATGAATGAAATATTATATAACATCTTGTATGTGTGAAGAACCAAAGAATAGGATCCACAGAGGTTGTTGGAAGTCTGAGTTTGAAGAAAGATCCCATTCATAATGGAAATATCAAGAGCTCCTTTCCTTCCTCCAAAAAATATTTGTTGAGTTTCCAGTTTGTGCCAGGCACTGTAGTAAATGTTAGGGTCAAAACTATGAACAAAGCAGATCCATTTTTCTCCTCCCAGGGCATTTAACAGATACTCAGATGAATAATTTTAAATTGTGATAATGATGTGTTATGAATTGCCTTGGTGCCTTTGTCAAAATCAATGCCCACATCATGCAGGCGGGGCTCTGCTTCTGGGCTCTCTATTCTGTCCCTGTTGACCTGAGGCTGTCCACAAAACCATCCCATCAGCTGCTGGGTGTAGTCCTTTAAGTTTACTCTTCTTGTCCAAAATTGCTTTGGCTATTCCGATTCCTTTCTTTTCCTAAACACATTTTAAAATCAGCATTCTTGAATCACCCACATAAGTCAAAAGTTATGAAGGTGCAATTCAGGGAGCGAACAATTTTTCTTAAATGAAGCTTTTCCCAATGAACACACTTAAAGTTGAAGAGGACAATTAAAAGGCAAAGGACATGATAAGGTCAAAGTCACTCCCTTTTCCTTTTTGAACTTTGTTACATGAGACTTTGAGATTCTGTGATCCTTCCACAAATGATATGGAGTAGCAGATGATTGAACTATTTAGAGACACCCGAAGCATCCTTTGTTCATTTCTTAATAAAACACCTATGTGAGGCTGGAGATAGGATACTAAAACAGAATGTTGAGGAGAGTGGGAAAGATTTGCTGGACCATAGCCTGAGCCTCACCTTGCAGGATGACAGGCTCACCTATCCAACCCATCCCATGTGGGCCAATAGTCCAGTTCCAGGGCTGTGATGCTCTGTTCAGGGCACTGCGGTCATATCTGGCAAATTCAGAAATGAGAGAAATGGCCTCGAATGTGACCAAACAGGAAGGCTGCCTCTTGCTCAGGAAGCCCTAGTGACCCTTGCAATGCTGGGAACTACAGGTTCAATTTGCATCAGCAACTTCCTGGCCCTGGCTCCTCCCAGATCCCGCCCCTCCAGCTCCTGCTGGGAGTGCACCGGGAAGAGAACTGCGCCCTGAGCTGGCTGGGAGCTGGTGCTCACCACTTGCACCCAGGTTCTGTACCACACCTTATTTATTGCAAGAAAGACCTGGAAATGTACTCTGTTTGTGCACCCCTGGACCAAGAGGTAAACAGCGGTTTCTGCTGCGCCGGGATCCTTTTTCCTCCTTGTAAAATTAAATGGAGTCACAGCCTCACCATCAGAAAGGGTCTGTGGAGGAGGAGGTGGCATGGCCCGGATACTGGAAAATTGGTAGCTTCTGTAGCTTCTGCCAGAGATGGGTTGGGCGGATGCTGTGGGCCCAGGGTTCCATATACTTGGAACTCTCTTCAGCACCCCACAACCCCAGGGCACATGGTGCAGAGGGATCCTACCAGCGACCTAGGATGGAGCAGGCTCATTAGGGAGGACAAGGAGGACAGCTTACACCAAATCTTGCGTGTTTCCTGAGCTGCACAAGTAAGCACAAATTTCCCTTCTTCTCACAAGGACAAAAAGTGGTCATTCTGAGTCAATAAGGTGCTTCTATAACCCATAATTACATATTCATTGGGGAAATGTAATAAAAATCATTCCTCTCATTTACTTCGATGTGATTTTTCTGTCGTCATTATGTAATTACTGGTGTATTTCAGTAACATTATTAAGAATGAATGAGCTACTACTTCTTAACTGTGACACAAATGTAAAATACTGATTAGAGAGGGAGGGTGGGGAAGAAAAGGGACCGCTTTTTAGTCCCTGGTGGTGCTCAGGGCGGTGCTCAGGCTCAGGTGGTGTGAGTGACCTTAGATGCTTTCAGGTGTAGGGCTGTTTCTCAGCTCCTGCCCTCCCAGCCCACCCCAAGAGCAGCTCAGGGGGGTGTCCTCTGTGCTTGGTTGATGGAGGCCTGCCTATGGTCTGAAGCCCCAGAGTCAGGGCCCCAGAAAAGGACAAGCTGAGTGTATATTATAGAACTTCTCCTGCTGTGTGCTTTTCCCCAGCTATTCCTTCTCTTTGATGGCTGGGATGGAGATCGATATTCTTTTTCTGAGAATATTATTTTAAACAGCAGGGCCTGTTTCAAAAGAGCAGATCTGTGGCCACTTTGAACTATATGTGCCCCATGGCTGCACAGCTGTTCCGAAGGCCCTTAAATTATTCACAAGAAACATGAAGTGAATTGTGGTGGGGTTTGGGGACAGGAACCTGGCACTGCACAATTCCAAAGGGAACCACTCACACAGATTTCAGTGTGTACCACCTGCATGGCTATAGGCAGGTGGACCAACTGCAGAATCCTGGACACAGCCCAGAGTACAAGGAGGCCTCCAGGAGCCCCCAGGCTGGTGTTGACAGGCTTTCTCTAATCCAGTGATGTAAACATAAGCCACACCTCTGTCAGAGGCTGGCATGTAGGCAACACTGTGTAGGTGGCAGAGCTTGGGAGCCATCAACTGACTTTTCTGCCTGAGCAAAGCCATGCCACTGACCTAGAGACAAGGTAAAGCTATGCTGAGAAATACGAATTTGGGGGGCTCGGGGTGATGAGGGTTTGTGAGAGGGCCTGGATGGCTGATGGGTGGGAAAGCTGAAGAATTTGGTGCATGAATCTAGATTTAAAGCTTGCCACAGCTTGATGCCAGATTCGGGTAGGACATTTGGAAGCCAGTGAGTGATCAGATTATATTCTTTTACATGAGATTGTTTCATATTCACTGAACCCTCTGCGCCAGGGACTGTGCCAACGCATTATCTTATTCCATTTAATCCTTCCAGGCCTTTGAGGAAGGAACTTCTGGGATCCCCATTTTAGAGATGAGGAAACTGGATGCATGGAGAAGGTCAGTAACTTGCCCAAGAATGCACAGCAATACACAGAGGAACTGGGATTTGCACCCAGTCTCTCTGCTCCAGAGATTCATTTCCAACCCTTCTTCTCTTCCCCTGTGTTCAAGGTTTACTGAGCAATAGTTAGTATTTGCTTTTAGGAAAGTGAAATTAGAGGAGGTGAGATGGACAGCCACACCTGTCCCCAGGCACCCTGATCTAGCCGGCTCTCAATTCCTCAACATCCTCTCCTCCCTTTCTCATTTCCTTTCTACCCTCCTTAGGCTCTTTCATGCCATACCACCAACCCTGCTTCCAGACAGGCTAGCCTTTAACCCCCTGCCTTTATTGGGGGACAGGAGGGTTTTTTCCTCAGCCCTCCACATTTTTCTGTCCTCCAACAAGAGGTCTTCCCTTTCAGATTTGGTGTCAAATCCACTGCCTTCAAGAAGCCTGCACAGGTTCGCTTCCTCATCCCTTCATTCAGTTCTCACTGAGCACCTATTTTTCACTGGGGACTCTTTCAATCCCTGGGATACAAAAATGAATGAACGGTGAGTTTTACTCTTCAAGCACTCACTGTCTAGCTGGGAGGCAGATCGGTGAATAGAGCAGATGTAGAATTGACTAGGAGCAAATGAGTCTCCTGGGGATTGGGGTGACAGGTCTGGGTGGAGTCCGGTGATCTATTGTTCCAGAAGCTCCCAGGGGCTGCTGCTGCCACTGCAGAGAATCATCTTTTGTGCGCTTCTTGGACGCTGTGACAAGAACAAGCACCCGGTGCCTGGAGGAGCAGGCACGTGCTCCCACAGGGAACGGAGCTGACCAAAGATGTCCTGTTCAAGGCCAAGGGAAGTGGACTCTGTGGCCTCCTGGAGGTGGAATGCACTCAGAACTGCCCCAGAAGCCGGGACAGCTCTGTTTCTACCCCAGAGCGCAGAGTCCATCTGTTCTGCCTTGACTTGCTCTGGAGGAGTCCGTGCTTCTGGGAAGCGTGGAGGTTTAGAGTAGGAGTCGGGCTATGATCCCTTCCAGCCCCGACCCCTTTAGGAGTCTATGATTCCCACCCAAACCAGCAGAACAGTGCCATTTTTTCTGAGTACTCCTAGAGTCTGGTAGACAGAAGGGATCCAAGAAATGATACAATTCATTCCTTCCTTTTACAAATGAGGACGCAGGTCCTAAGACTGATGTGGGAGTAAAGGGTGGGTGGATGATTTTGCAAGATCACATGTTGTGTCGGGGGCAGACCCCAGGCCCTGGGACTCACAACTGCCTCATGGGGTCTGTGCACTATGCAGCAGCAGAGGGCTCCATTCCAGTGCCTTCCTTGAGACCGCTCCATGGAGCCGAGCCACAGCGAACTGCTTCTCATGGTCCCTAACTGAGGATCTGAATGAGACAACTCGCCTGGGGGCGAGTGGGTAACAGAGCCCTTCCAGGAGGAACTGGCAACAATCAAAATAAAGCATTTGCAAGTCTGCCAAATTCTCAGACAGGGAAATTATCAAATCCTAGTAATTATCATCACATGGAGTTCAGAGTAAACACAAAGTCTCTCTCTTTTTTAATTTCAATGATTGATGTGAGGAGTGTGGTATCCCTGGTGCTTCCAGTGCAACAAAATGCAAATGGAACTCAGTCCTCCATGTGGGTTTGCTAAGGGCATGCCATCTGGCGTACACATGCAAATGACTCCTTGCAGCCACCCACAAGATCAAGCATTCACACACGTGTGTCCCCTGTATAGGCATGCACAATTGCACATACCTTTGCACATCCTTCAGTACTTGAGAATGCTGAGGAATAATGCTGTACCTGGTAGAAGGTGCTGGGCATGATGGGTGCTCAACAGATGCCCACGTGGGTCCCTGAAAAGCAAAACAGTGCATGCTGTGAACTGAGACCAGCCCTTTGAAAACTCAGCCCTGCCTCTCCCCTGAGGATTAACTGCGTTGACCTCATCAGTTGTTTAATTAATCCACAGCACAGCTGGCAGATGGAGGGCTGAAGCTGGAGTGGCATGAATGGAGATTCCGAATATATCAACAGGCTTTCATGGTCATTGCCATCAGGAGGCCTTGGTTAAATAAACAGGTTTAGCGAGAAATGCCCATCCACACAGAATGTTTCAGGTGCTCACCTGCAGGGAGGCACCCACCTTCCCCTGCGGTCCTTGGCCACTGTCCAGGCATGCCCTTCTGTTACAAAGGGATTAGGAGTCCCTGCTCATCCAGCCAGCAGACCCCACTCCTGCCAGCCCTTGAGGGTCCCCTTCTGGATCTTCCAAGCAGCTCCTCCACGCCTCTCTCTCCAGGTGAGTTCATCAGACACTTGCTGAATGTCTGCAGTGGGGAGCACTGAGACCCAGGAAACCTCCAGTCAAACTGGGAAGACAGATCTAAGCCCAAGAAACTCCAATTCTTCTTGTGGGCTGAGGGTTTCTCTGCACTTCATCCCACAGTGTCAGCCAGGACCCAGAAGGACTCAGTGAAAAATCTGTGTCATGAATGTGACACTGACCAAGTGCTCTGGGAGATTGCAGCCCCTGATGAAGTGGGGAAGGCTTAGCTTTGCTGGTTTTGGATCCTACCCAAGGGTGGTAGGTGGGGTCTGCACAAAGGGCTGGAGTGTTGGGAGTCTGGGTTGGGGGAATGGGGGAGGATGGAGAAGCATCACTGATGAGGGCAGAGGAGAAGGTGGGTGGGCCACACAGAATCTTGCCTAGCCTGTGGAAGAGTTTGAGCTTTACTGTGTAGGGGCAGCTGGGAGCCACGAAAGGGAGCTTCATCAGATCAGTGGCTACTATTGCCACTGACGAGCAGGGACATGGTGGCATGGAGGTACAGGTGGAGCAGTGACATGACCAAGGAACAACTATGACACATGAACTTAATGTTAGAGTGGCACTGTGGGCACTGTCATCTTGGGTAGAAGGCCCCTGGGGCACACACATTTCTTTTCTTCTGCCTGTTGGAATTTACATGAACGCCACTAAGAATAACTGGAGTTAGGGAGTTAGGGTTGGTCAAACTCAAGAACACGTATGGAAACCCCCAGGAGTCCTTGGTCCCTCAGTTGAGACATACTGTTGTAGCTACTCTGCTGCTCCCCTCCCAGCTAACAAAGACCACCAGAGATCTGCAGAGATGAACTGCAGGGTTTTAGTCCAGGACAAATGGATTTCACCACATTGTGCTTTGCTTAGTGCCACTGACCACTGTTGGGGCTAACATGTTAACTGAAAAAAGTTACAAATTTGCTCATAAAGTACTAGAGTACCCTTTCTTGAAGACCCACGTGATAAATTCCCTTGGGCCTTTGAGCCAGGAGGAGTGACTTTTTTCCTAAAGAACTGGTTTATCTTTACTAGCTCCATGCTCTTAATAATAAAACTGATTGCGTTTTGCTCCTGGTATTGGCTGCAAGAAAGCTCACAGGCAAAATTTTGGCCCACTTTCTGTCAGAGTGAACAGAGCTTTATCATGCAGCTTAGACTCTAATTTTATTTTAGTGTTCCAATTGGCTCTTCTTTTCCCTGCAATTTCCTCACTTAACTTTTTAAAATCTTGTGCCAAATTTAATTTTGTAACCCACCAAGAATCACAGAAATCTGAAGTCGAGCATAATAAAATGAAAACTAATTAAAAGTCATGGACAGGAAACTGGAGGAAACTTTAGAGAAAAGATGGTTCAGTTACAGAGAACACAATTAAGACTTGGAGAGGAGTATGGTGTCCAGTAACTTAGTGAACCCAGGGGCCTTGGGGAATGGCTGGGACTTCTCCAGAAGAGGATTTTTCCCACTGTTTTCACGTAGTCTCATGAAACCATCTGTGTTTCAAATAATCAGCTCATCTTGCTGATCTGCTTCCCCTGGGGGATTCTCTTTGCATCACCAGCCAAATCAACATCCCCCAAACACTCTCTGTCCAAACCCAAGGGAAGGTGAAATTTTCTGCATCACAGGGAGGCAGGAAATGGGCATTTAAAAGATGACCTGTTTTAAATAAGATCATTCTGATGTGTACTCTAGACCCCAGAGAGAGCTGGCTGCCTGTGCCAATTAAGAATCAAAGCAGGGAATGCTCATTTCTCTCAGTTCTCTCTCTGAAACGGAGTAGGGGAAGGGTGATCCATAAGGACCCTGAGAGAGAGATGGAGAGAGATGAGAATAACAGCTTCTGTCCTCGGTTGACACCAGCAGCAGTGCATCATCCCCTCCACCTCATCTGGAAACTGTAAACAGCAGCATTAGCATAAATTCACCAGGGAAGAGATCCCCAGCCTGAGAAGTGGGAGGCCCAGCGTTGGAGGAAAGAAATGGTTCTTCCCTCCTTTCTTCCCAGTGCCATTAAAACTAAATTAGACTGCATCTGCCTCCGAAGCTAGCTAACTGCCAGCCTTTGGTCGGGTGCTCTGGGACCCTCTGTTTCTGAGGCCTCCAGTCCCTGAACAATGGAATATTTCTGGGCTTTATGATTTTGAGGGCTGAGTAATGTAGCTCTTTGTCCTGTTGTTGAAGCAGATAGAAAACCACATGGGCCTCTTGGGCTGGGGAGTGGGTGTCTTGGCTGGTGAGTAGGCTTGGGCTTGTGTCGGGGGTGCCAGTTTCTGGGTAGCTTTCTTTTTTTGTTTGCATGTTTTGGAGAGTTTTCTTTTCTTTTTAAATTTGTTCTTTTTAGTTATACATGACAGTAGGATGTATTTTGGCAAATTATACTACATAGAGTATAACTTATTCTAATTAGGATCCTATTCTTGTGATTGTACATGAATTGGAGTTACCTTGATCATGTATTCAAATACAAGGCTAGGAAAGTTATGTCTGATGAATTCTTCTGTCTTTCCTATTCCCCTCTCCCTTCCCTTCCCTTCATTCCCCTCTGTCTAATCCAAAGGTCTTCTATTCTTCCTCTCCCCATCCTCTCTTGTTTTGGGTTAGCATCCATATATCAGAGAGTACATTCTGCCTTGGGGTTTTGGAGATTGGTTTATTTCACTTAGCAAGATATTCTCCATTTCCACCCATTTACTGGCAAATACCATAATTTCATTCTTCTTTATGGCTGAGCAATATCCCATTGTGTATATATATCACATTTTCTTTATCCATTCATCTGTTAAAGGACACCTAGGTTGGTTCCAGAGCTTGGCTATTGTGAGTTGAGCTGCTATAAACATTGATGTAGCTATGTCACTGTAGTATGCTGATTTTAAGTCTTTTGGATATAAGCCCAGGAGTGGGGTAAATGGGTCAAATTGTGGTTCCATTCTAAGTTTTCTAGGAAATCCCCATACTGCTTTCCAGAGTGGTTGCACCAATTTGCAGTCCTACCACGGGGGCAGCTTTCTTGATCTTGGCTCTCACCACCTACTCAGTGCCATGTGTACGGCTGGCTGGGCTTGGGGGCTCTGGGAATGCTGTGGGGTGTTAGAAACATTTCCACGCTTCCTGTAGCTCTCTCCAGAATTCCATCCTGACCAATTCTCACCATACCTTCTACTTCTTATTTTGAGAGTTGCAAATTTACATTAATTTGTGGAATGGTCCATTTAATGTCCTCCAAGGAAACGTGAACTCTGCTAGGGTCCAGAATACGATGGGCCCTAATGCCTTGCACTCAGGGCCCTGCACATCCAAGCTGCTCAATCGATATATTTGGTTGAATGAAAAAGTGATTGAATGAGCTGGTTCCTACACATTGTTAAGTCTCTACTGTACTTGATCCCTTGAGTTAGGCCTGATAACCATTGGGACTAGGGTTGGGGAGGGAATTTTCCCTGTCATTAACCTTGGGTAGGGGTTATTCTCAGGTAGATGGGCTCAGGCTGTGATGTCTGTGGTTATGGGAGAAAAATGTGAACCCCAGCCTAGGTCATCCAGTAGAGGCCTGGAGACAGAGCAGACCCAGGGGCGGGCACTGAGCAGGGGTTGTCTGAGTAGCTGACTGCTCTGGACCACTGGTCTAGGTTTTTATTTCATATATACTACAAAGAGGTGAGGGACTATAACCTGAAGTTTGTATGTATACTTTTAATCTGTTTTTTTAAATTTTTATTTTTAATTTTTTTATTTATATATGTCAGCAGAATGTATTACAATTCTTATTACACATACAGAGCACAATTTTTTATATCTCTGGTTGTTTACAAAGTATATTCACACCAATTCGTGTCTTCATACATAAACTTTGTGCCGCAGTCCGGCTGGCTGCAGCAAAATAACCGGGGGGTGACGAATAACTTGTGTATGTTGATACAGCAGGAGTGGGAGCCGTTTATTGCAGGACAACAGAGGTATTTATACATTCCACACAGCTTATCTAATTAACATAAACTAGATACAGCAGTCAACCAATCAGGAATCTCCACCCTTAATGGCTCACTTTTGTTACTTCTCAAACCACTCCCTCTGGCATTTTGCCAGGCACCATCCAGACTTGTTTATGAACTCTAACATTCCCCTGGCAAAATGCCAGGTGTTATTTTGACTTGTTTACAGACTCTAACACTTTGGATAATAATGATCATTACACCCCACCATCATTTATAACCCATGCCCCCTCCCTTCCCCTCCAACCCCTCTGCCCTATCTGGAGTTCATCTAATCCTCCATGCTCCCTCTCCCTATCCCACTATGGTTTAATCTGTTTTTTTTATGATTAAAAAAGTTAATAAAAACCTGAGTGTCCAAAATGTCTATGAAACCTCTTTTATTATTATAGCAATGTAAATTAAAATGAAAATGAGACACTATCTCCCTCCACTAGCTTGACAAAAAGTAGATGGCCTGACAGTGCCAGTACTGGTGAAGTGTGGGGACATCCTCATATGCCACTGGTGGGAAGCAAATCATAAACTGCTTAAAGTGCCACTTGAAGTATATGGTGGACATGAACATTGCATTTTCAAGGACAGAGTGATTTCATTTCTAGCTAGGTGCTCTAGTCCAGGACCCTAGCTCTCAAGCTTGCATCTGGAAGCTTGGTTAAACAGCAACAGGCTCCAGTGAAATTCTGGGACAGGGCCTGAGTATTGCATTTCTACCAAGTTTTCAGCATCCACTGAGAACTTGGTAGAAATGCAATACTCAATACTGGTGCTAGGACTAGACCTTGAGAACCACTGTTCCAGTTAAACTCTTGTTTATATGCACAGAAAAACATGGGCTAGTAATGTTCATTGTATCATTTCTCAGAGCAAAAATTAGAAACAACCCCAAAGGGATAATCATGGTGGCTCATTACACAATAGAAAAATCGGTATGGTATTTCACCACATAATTGTTGCAGATTTTATGCCAATTTTATTTTTTTTGCAAAAAAATGTGGTATATATACACAATGGAATATTATTCAGCATTTAAAGAGAATAAAATCATAGCATCTGCAGGTAAATGGATGGAGTTGAAGAATATAATGCTAAGTGAAGTAAACCAATCCCCAAAAGCCAAATGCCGAATGTTTTCTCTGATATAAAGAGGCTGATTCATAATGGGGTTGGGGGGGGGGCAAGGGAGGAATAGACAAACTTTAGAAAGGGCAAAGGGGAGGAAGGGGTAGAGAGGGTACATGGGGTTAGGAAAGATGGTGGAACGAGATGGACATCATTATCCTAGGTACATGGCTCTTTTTGTGTACAACCAGAGATGAAAAATATGTGTAATATGAACTGTAACACATTTTTATGTCATATATAACAAAAAAAGTTGTGGTATGACCATTCTGTGAAGCTTTTGTTAAAAAAAAGATTGTTCCTATATAACTTAAAAATAATTTTTTTTTGCTAAACTGTCTTTGGTTCAAGATTAGAATGCATGGAATACTCATGAATATATGTTAAAATTGAATAGTCCAAATTTAAATGCATTATTGCTTCAGGACAGTTTAGAGAATATTTTTCTGGTCTGGAAACAAAAAGTTAACACATTAGTTGTTATTGATTTGTGCATTATAGTTGAAATATTATACTAGAAAAAATTTACTACCGTGTTGCAAAGTATGGATTTACAAAACTTAATCTTCTGTGTCTGAAGATTCTGGGCCGCTATTATCGGATGTGTTGTCCTCAGCACCATTGGTAAGATGTGTTAACCACTAGCACTGCAGTGTGCTACACAAACTATGCACTTGGCCTTTGGAAATATACTAAGGAATTGCATGTGTACCAAGCATTCCAGGATCACACATATAATGTGCGAGACAAATGCACATCCATGTGCCATTGATGAATATACATTGCTGCTCTATTTACCTTTTAAGTGGTGTGATGATTATGCCATGAAAGTTTATGAACCAACTTTTTAAACTGAAAAAATAGGGTGCCATGATTATGCAGTAAAATGCTGTAGTTAAATAAATGAAAGGAATATGTATATTTCTATATCAAGAGCTCTAGAAAGATGTAAGTTACAGGGTGTTAGACATAGTATGGTATCATTTTATGTAAATGTTTTTAAAGTTTAAAAACAACTTAAAATCCAATTCTATTTTCACTGCATAATCCAAGTATAAAAACATAGACCAGACATCTAATCTAGAAAATGTTTCCTCCGGAGAGGGAAGGGAGGTCCTGGTGCTGGGCAAAAGAACATGGAGATGTCAATCTAATCTAATCTGCTGCTGTACTCATTAAAAATAAAGTCTAAATATGATTTTTCTTCATTTTAAGGAGGAATGATATGGCTTTTGTTGTATTATCCTTTGTGCTTTTCTATACTTTTTAAAGGATTTTTTTAAAGAATTCATTTTTTAATGGCAGATGGACACAATACCTTTATTTTGTTTATTTTTTAATGTGGTGCTGAGGATTGAACCCAGTGCCTCCCACATGCTAGGCAAGTACTCGCCACTGAGCCCCAGCCCCAGCCTCTTTAAAGAATTTTTAAACACAGTAACATATGCTTATTGTAGAAAATGAAGAAAAGAGTAAAGACAGAAGTTAAAAGCATCCACAAATCCACTGTAAATGTTTTGGTGTTTTTCCAGTTTGGTTCACCTATACAGAAAGAAGGTAGGGATTGTACATACTATGTACACTTTTTTTTCATGCTGCGTTTGTGGTTTAATATGATATTATAACCATTCCTCCATTCATTAAATTGTTTTGAGTGATTTTCTTTTAATTGGCTACATAGCAATCCATCCTACTGTGATACTTGGATTTAACCCAGCCCCCATTGGTCTTTCAGGTTTCCCGTTGTTTACTGTTATAAATAACAAGGTGGTGAATATCTTTATTCAGTTTTATTTAGGTCAATTCTTCTCTGTCAGCAGCAATTTCCTTGAGCTTGGGTTCACATAGCAGGTGACCTGGTCTGTGCCACTGGGCCTGGGATGCGATATAGGTCTGAAATAGGTCTGTGTAGGAGTGGGACTTGGGAACCAGGTACGCTCCTGGAGCCCTGGGAGGTCTGAGCCATGAGACTTGTAGAGTGAGGCTGCTTTCTCCACTCCTCTCTCTATTCATGCAGGGCATACAGGATTCCTGTAAGACCCTGGTATAGGGACATGGGGCAGTCAGAAATGCCAGGCCCTAGATGAGAGACACAAGCAGAGCCACAGGCATCACAGGTTGCTATGGTCTAGATAAGTTAATGTTCCCAAGAGACCCACATGTTAAAGTAGCAGTGACATTGGGGGGTGGTGTAACCTTTAAGAGGTGGGGTCTGGTCAGAGGAAGTGAGGTCCTTGGAGGCTTTCCCTTGAGTGGGATGTTGGGACCCCAGCCTCTTCCTCTTTCTCTCTTTGCTTCCCACCAGCCATGAGAGGAACAGGCCTCCTCTGCCACATGCTCCTGCCATGATGTACTGTGCGGCCACAGACCCAAAGTGAAGGAGTCCACAGATCAGGAAATCTGTGAAGCACGGAGCCAAAATAAACCTTTCTCCTTATAAGTTGTTTATCTTAAATAGTTGTGATGGAAAACTGACTGACATATAGGTTAAAGTACAGAGTGGGGGAAATCAAGGCAGGGCTCCAGGGAGGGTGCTCAGCTCAGAGCCATGGAGGCAGCTGGGAAGAGTTGGGAAGGAGGTCATGTGAGCTTGGGTGAGGTTTTGTTGTTGTCTTTGTTTTGTTTCATTTTGTCTTTATCACCAGCTTTGTTGAGATCTATTTTACAGATCATAAAGTTTAGCCATTTTAAGTATATGATTCAGTGATTTTTTAGTAACTTTACTGGGTGGCACAACCATCACCATAAAGCTGTTTAAGAGCATTTTCATCCCCTCAGTGAGATCCCTCATGATCATTTATAGTAACCGCCCTCCCGGCCCATCTCCAGGCACCTGCTAACCTACTTGCTGGCTCTAAATTCACAGGGTTAGAGCACATTTTAAGGATGAAAGCAGGATTTTAGATTAAGGTAATAGCAGGGAAATGGCAAGACCTGGGGACAAGAGGGCCGTCTATTTATAACAGAGAAGCAGCTCCACAGCCTTTAACTTGAATGAAACTCCACCTTGGAAGCTTTAACAGTTACCAGCTTGGCACCTGCTGGAAGCAGCCTCTGCCTTTAGTGGGGTAAAGTTTTTCTTTCCTTTAACCTTTCGGATGGCTGGATTCCTGTTCTTCCCACAGTTTCTAAGCTCATTCAGGTGGATCAGCTGGGCTGGGGGTCCTGGTGGAATCATGCTGAGAGGCTGGAAGGCCTGCTAGGAGCTGCAGAGGACTTGGCAGCTGAGCCATCTCTATAGTACAATGGGGTCTCTACTCACTTGATATTATCTGACCTGGTCCTGCTGTGGTGGTCCTCATGATCTCGGCCCACCTAGATCCAAATAGTTTCACCCTGAAAATGAGAGGAATGTGGGGTTGGTGGTGTAGCTCGGTAGTAGAGATTGGGCTCAGCACATTTGAGGCCTTGGGTTCTAGGCCCAGCACCAAAAATGAAGAGAGATCACCTGTGTTGAGTCTTCCACCTTTGTATAATCAGGTAGGCTTTCAGATGCTAGATACAAGATTCTTTAAAATAACAATTAAAATCTTCTTCTTAAAAAGATTGTAAGCCTGATGCAGGAAAAGAGCACCTCACAATAAAAATCCAAGGTCAATTGTTTGATTTCATCCAGTGACAGCCACTGCTGCATTTTGGGGTATATACTTTCTATCTCTTTATTTATTTATGTTTTAACTTTCCTGGGACTTTATCGGCTTCCATTAAACCCCTGTGGTGGGGAAAGAGGTGTTTAAGACCATCAGGGCCCCAGCCTGGCTCTTACTGGTCTGGGCTCTTGTTCTGGCTGAGATGGGGCTGCTTCTGGCACTTTGAACCCATTGCTCAACCTTCTCTCAGTTCTCCTCTGCCTTTGAGCAAGGGGCTGAGTTCTGGGAGAAGCCCTCTGCTAGGGCATCATCTTCTGTGTAAAAGAAGAGGCAACCTGACACTATTAGCAGCTAGAAACTCTCCAAAGAGTGTTTGGGCAGCAGACTGCAACATATCCCAGGATAATTCAATTTTTACAAAAGCTATTCCCATTAATCATCGCCTAATGACTTTCCAGCTGAGGCAATTAAGAAGACCTAGGATTAAAAAAAAAAAAGCCCTATATTCATTTTACATCTGTCCAATTACCCCGAAGTTCATGGAGCCCAGAAGAATGTGAAAAATGGACTCCATTCTTCTCCTTTGTACTTGGCATTTTTCTCTGGGTTTGGCTTCAGCCCCAAAGGGAGGCAGCCTCAGGGATATGTGTGTTTTTGTGTGTGTGTGAGTGTGAGTGTGTGTGTGTATGAGAGAGAGAGAGAGAGAGAGAGAGAGAGAGAGAGAGAGAGAGAGAGAGTGTCACCCAGGGGCCAGGCTCAGAAGATCAGGGGTTCTTGGGTTCTGCTAAGTGAGGAAGGCTTTGGGGCTGAGACAGGAGCTAGGGCAGGAGCAGTATGAGGACAGGGAGCCCAGAGAGCTCAGTAGGTACTGAGATCCCTGCACGGATCCCAATACTGAGCTGAAGAGCAGGTCACAGAGGGATGAAATGAGTGCCCCAGGCATCTTGTGTCCCAGGCACTGCCTCAGGCACCTTGATGCACACTCCTATTTACTCCTCCCCCAACTCTGGAGTCAGACTCCTGCAACCACAGTTTGAACCTGAGGAAAAGAGGTGAAGTGACTTGCTGGAAGTCACATAATTGATGGAGGGATGCAGGGCAGGGATCTGACTTCAGTGTCCTGCCCTGGCACTTCCCCTGGTTCCCACAGCTGGGGACTCCAAGACTCAGCCTCAGAGGAAGCCAACAGTTTTGCTTTTCCACTGCTCTGGGAATAAAGCTCTTCTGCCTTTTAGGAAATAAAGGGTAACTTAGAATTTTCAGAGCGTATTGGAGATGGGAAAGAGGCCTTCCTGGGCTTCCCCTGGGCTTTCGTTTCCCGAAGGTGGGAACTGAGCCTGCCTCTCCAGCAGCCCCTCCCACCACAGGCCTTGGTTTCCCAGAGGGTGAGTTCAGCCATTGGAGCCTCCTCCAGGAGAGGCTGGACGAAGAAAGGGAAGCCCAGCAAGAAAGTGCAGGGCAGAGAGGACAGGTGGACCTGGATGCGGAGGACCCTAGATTGATAAGTTGAGATCATATTCAGGATGCCAGTGCCTTGGGGCAGTCATGTTCAAAGTGAGTGGGGCCACATGGGAGTCTGGAGGTGGATCCATTTGAATCAGAGCAGGATCCACAGCTTTCTGCTGTATTTTCCCTAAAGTGGATCTCCCCAAATCACACCTGATCCTCTGAGCCTTTCTTACCTAAGGAAAGCAAGGTGCCCTCATTCTTCCAAGGTTGGGAAAACCTCCCAGGCCACTAAAAAAAGGGGAGCTGTCCTTTAGAACTACCCAAGTCACCCAAACCCCTAGCCCCAGGCATGAACCTTTTCAGGTCTCATACACATTTCTGTTACAGGGTGAAGTCTGGTTTTGGAAATGGGGAATCCGGACATAGTAGTAATATTCTGAATCTAGATATATAGAAGGGGGGTTGGAGGGTGCAGTAGCAATTCTTGTTTAATAACTATAATTCTCCCATCCCTTGATATAACTCTAATGTTTCCTAGGACTATCCTGTTTTTCAAGATAGAATGAAAAAAATACAGATAAAACTTTAATGTGATGTCTTTCATATTGTGCACATTATTTAATAAAGCGGTTAAGAGTTATTTTATCAAGGCATGTCATAAATTATTTATTCCAGAGATAATCAATCCTCAGTTTGTTTCATCTTATAAAATGTTTCATATTTTCTACCTCCCATTTAAAATATGCTGTTAACCAATTTATTGCCTCTTTCATGTAAATACATAGAAACTTTTATCATAAAGCCCATTAAAATTAATAGGATCCTTAATTAATTCCCAAAGCAGCCAAAGTTCAAATAATTATGTTGGATCAAAATGTGAACCTTGATCTGATTATTTTTAGGATATGATCAGATTTATTCCAAATTTTATTTTCTAGTTTTATAGTATTTTTAATATTCTTATTATTAGTATTTTTCTAAGTTTTACAGTATTCTTTGAAATGCCTATTATCACATTTCTAAAGTCAGTCTTTTTTTGAAAAAGTATCCTAATTTGATTGACAGGTTTAACAGTAAGGATGGGTTTGATACTTAAATTACATGACATTTTAGATAAATAAACTAAATTTGCTGTTTCTAAGTTTGGTGAAAATGTATAGTTTTATGATTGGAAATTTCTATAATAATTTTTTCATGTTCTTATTGATACATGATAATTATACTTAATGGTGGGATTCATTGTTATGTATACATATGTGCACACCATATGTTGATGTAATTTGGTCAATTTTGTTTCCCAGTATGAAAATATACTTTTAACAAGCAATCATACAAACATATTTTATTAAAAATACTTTGTTCGGGGCTGGGATTGTGGCTCAGTAGCAGAGGGCTTGCCTAGCATGTGTTAGGCACTGGGTTCGATCCTCAGCATCACATACAAATAAGTAAAAAATCAAGGTACATCAACAATAAAAAATATTTTTTAAAAAATACTTTGTTGGCAAAATTTAGTTAAATAAATAGTTTGCTTTCCCAAACTTGTCTGAAAACAAAGGATTAAATTAAGTGCCTCTAAGGGAGAGAATAAGAGTTTTCATAAATAATAATCATTTCATAAATCTTGTAGAACTTTTTAGTGTTTTTCCCAACAAGTGACCAAAAAAAAAAAAAAAAAAAAAAAAAAAAACTTTTATAGAGACTGGGAAAAAATTTCAAATCAAACAATTTTTCAGTTTTTTGTTTTCATCAAAATCAAAGAGTAGTTTACTATATAATTTTTAGGCCTATAATTCAGTAACTGAGAGAATGAAATGATGGTGTTGCTAAAACAAAACTTCCACTCCCATCTACTGACATGAGTCAAGTTTCCCAGCACGTCTATTTAAACAATCAGAAAAATAAGTACAGAACTAGTATGCCTCATTAGAGCAGTAAGTCACATTCATCAATGGATACATGACCTAGTTGGAAAAAAGCCAACCCCATTTATCTCATTAAGAAATGCACTTGTGGGGCTGAGGCTGTAGCTCAATAGCAGAGCGCTTGCCTAGCATGTGTGAAGCATTGGGTTCGATCCTTAGCACCACATAAAAATAAAAATAAATAAAGGAATGGTGTCCATCTACAATTACATAAATAAATAAATAAATAAATAAATAAAGATAAAGAAATGAACTTGTAATAAAGTTTGGTTTTATAGTTTTATAATTGTTAACTTTTATGTATTTGCTTTGATCAATCACATACTAGCAATTTTAATAATTAAATCCAGAATAAAATATTTTAATACTTAGAACTATAGCTATAAAAATTTAAAAATTAAAATTAGATGACTTAATATATACTTGTGTTTTTGTTACAGAGGGGGACAATCCAAAACACATCTTTGAGAATGAAATTATGTTGTGTAAGGATAAAATTCTGAGTGAGAATGGAATGAAAATCAGTTCAAAGAGGAAAGTGAACATGTAAAATCTGAATTTTACAGGGCTTGTCCACATATTTTTAAACAGAAGGTAGAATATCAAATTCATAGAGACAGGAAGTGGAATGGTGGCTGCAGGAGCTTAAGTGGGTGCCTCTGAGAGAATGCAGAGTCATTGTTTAAATGGGTAAAATTTCAGTTTTGTGAGATGCAAAGAGTTCTGGAGATGGATGGTGGCTTCAGTCGCAAACTTAATGATCAGAATGGTAATATGTTTTGTGCATTTCACCACAATTAGAAAATTAGATGGGAACAGGATCAAAGTGTTAGGCTATTTAGATGCTATTAGATACAGTCAACAGAACAATGTAACGATTTCATTTTTAAATGTCAATATTTGCCCTGTGCCAGAAATCACATGCTTTGCAAGTATTTCACTTACAATGGAGAAAGTTTTGGTATCAACCTAAAAGGTGTAGAGCATCCATAGATTTTTGAAGTTATTTTAGGGCATTCTCCAGCAGAAACATATGAAGGTTTTTGCTCCGGGAAACTCGGGTCCCCTGAGGTATATTCCTACAGTTCCACCAAACTGAAGAGTTTCCCACTAAAAGTGAAGATTTAAACTGCCTGAGGGAGTGTCACCTTTTTTATGAATTTATGTTGGAGTTCCCCATGACATTTTATTAGAGGAGTAAGGGAGGCGAGAGGAGGGAGAGAGGGAGAGAGGGAAGGAGAGAGAGAGAGGGGTAGGGGAGAGAGAGGGGGAGACGATGAATTATGTTTTCAAAATAAAAATGACTTTAAATTAAAACCACTGCTCTGCAGTAGGCTTCTGGACAGAGCACCACGACATGACTGAGAATGTCTGACCCTGTCCCCTGTGCAAAGACTGGTGTTGCCCTCCTCTTCTCAAATATGCCATCTCTACCTTCCCAGTGACCTGGCTTTCAGCCTCCTCTGTGGCCTCTGTGCTGGTCCTTTCCCTTTAGATTCTTTCTGGTCTGTCACCACTTGCTCCCCAGTACCAGGACAGGAAAGGTAGGTCATCATAGCCACAAGAGGTGGAGCCAGGACCCCTACCACGAGGTCAGCTCCTTCCAGTGAGTGGGCACGGGCACCAGGCATAGATGTATCCAAGGGAGCCATATCTAACATGAAGCCTTGGGTTCAAGGCTTCGTACATGAGGGTAGAACCTGTAGAGCCTAGGTTACCCTTGGAAAATCCCCTGGGAAGTCATAACATCAGAGTCAGACACTGTCTCTCTGGAACTCCCACAGCCAGCTTTTCCTCTAGCACTGACATTATTGTCAGTTCTTTGAGCTTCAGAGGAAGTGGTAGACATGCGTGGGACTGTGCACCATGGAAAACATGTCTCTTTAGGATCCTACTCTGCCCAGAGAAAGAATCTTTCTTTGACAGGGGATTTGTGGGTTCCACAGGTTACACCTGTGTGTGACACAGCCACGCTCCTCCTCAGTCCTGACACCAGGTGGCTGTTGTAGAGCACAGTCAGTGTTTTGTTGCTCTTCACGGAACACAACCTGTTTTCTGATGCGTGCCTCCTGCACCAGGTTGCAAATGATCACTAGTGTAGGTCACAAATGGCCACGGTTCTTCGCAGCTCCTCTCATGGAGTCCGTTTTCCTGCTCCTTGAACCTGGCCTTGTCTTAGACTCACAGAGAAAGGCAGAAATGGTGCTCTGTGGGTTCCAAATCAAGGCCTGGAGAAACTGTAGTATCCTGCTTGTGCTGCCTTCAAGTCCTTTGGCCACGGGAGCGAGGCTGCTGCTGAGGTCTCGCGAGAACTGCGAGCTTGGCTGTCAGTTCATGCGTGTCTGTGAGGCTGCCCGAAGACCACCCAGGCCCAGACGAGCTGTCAGCTGACTGGAACTGCATAAGTGATCCCAGGTGAGACCAGCAGAAAAGTCACTGCCAGGCCCAGCCCAAATTGCTGACATGCAAAACTGTGAACCAATGCCGGCTGTGGGAGGCCGTTGTGCTTTGGGATGGCGGGTTAACTGTTGCAGTGATGGCGGTTTATAAAAATTTGTGCTTCCCTTCCATAGTCTGGCCTTGTAATTGGCAGTTGGCTCCATTTCCCAACTCCCTCTGTATCGGATATGCCTCCGTGGAACTGGCACTTACCAGTGCAATGTGAGTGGAGGTGACATGCACTTCCTCTGGGCTGAGGCTGTAGGATTCAGTGTTGACTGGCAATGGAGGACTTCTAGGCCCTGGGGGATGGTGAAACTACAGGATCCAATGTGCTTGAGTTCCTGGTCACCATGTGGCAAATTTCCCCTCAATAAGGAATACCAGCACTGGATGTTACAAGTGATAAACTTGCATTTTGAAGACTTTGAAAGATTGAGATGTTTATTCAAGCAGGTGACTAACACAAGAGCTCACAATGACAAATCACTATGTTGGGCACTGTTCCAATCACTTTACATTCATTAACCTACTTCATCCTCCAAACCACTCCACAGGAAATTAGGACCATCTCACTTTGCAGAGGAGGAAATTGGGACTCAAAGGGATTATATGACTTTCCCAGGGGCACATATCTACAATACAGTGGGGCTGGGATTTGATCTGGAAAACTGGTGTGGTAATTTGTGTGCTAGAGTCCTGGTACCTGCCTTGCCATGGATTCACTGTGTTCATCTGCTACCTTTGCCTCTGAGTATCTTGTCTATAAGATGGATTGGGAGCGAGCCGGCTAAAACCCACAAACTTTCCTCTATGGCTATGAAATCCTGGGTTTCTATGGTGCATTAGCCTGTTTTTCATTATAATGAAATACCTAAAGTAGGCTACTTTTGAAAGAAAAAAAATGTTTCTTTAGATCAAAGTTTTAAAGGCTGAAAATCCAAATAACATGGCACAGAGACTGGTGAGGGCCCAGTGGTACATAATAGAAATGTATGTCAGGGAGGAAGGATCACATATCAATGTGGGAAATCAGAGAATGACTCAAGGGCAGACCCAGGCTTTTATAACAGCTTGCTCTCCAGAGGACTCACTTCAGGACACTAGTTTTCCCAACTTAGGATGGTGCCCTCAGCGACCTAAAGAGCTCTCATTAGGCCCCACCTCTTAAAGGTTCCACACCATCTCCCAGCACTGTCACACTGAGGACCAATCTCTCAGTGCAGATACTTCTGGGGGAACAAACAACATCCAAACTACAGTGTGTGACTCAAGGGGAAAGGTGAGTCATGTCATGAGGAAATTAACAGCAGGGCAAGAGTAAATCTCTGCTTCTCAAGCCATTGGAGGCCCATTCTGTCTCTGGACTCTTCTGTAGTCACCAAGGTGGCTGGGGAACACGGCTGACTTGGCCAATTCTGAGATCCACAGTTTCTCTGATTCAGAAGGCAGGATGTATGATGCCCGCACACCAGTGCCTCTCCAGGAAACCCCAGGCCTCACGTGTTCCTCCTCAGCACTCTGGGAATGTTGGTCCTAGGGTTGCCTGGTGGGGTACTGACCCAGGGGCTGGCAGTGTCAAACTGTGCCTTAGATAAGGAAACTGGAGACAGCAACTCTGGGTTCTTGAACAGAGAGTTATGAAGCCTTTTCCCTATGTGTTAAATGAAAAGCAAGAGCCCAAAGAGGCTAAGGACTTACCCCAAGTTTCCCAGCTGGTTGTGGGCCAGGCCTCCAGCCCAACTTTGGATGCTGGTCTGGGTCTTCTTTCCTGAATCATGCTGCCTTCCCAGTTTGGGCTGGGTTTGGCACATTGAGGTTTTTTGTTTGTGTATTTTCCCCCTAAGTGTCTGATGCAGGGAAGACATTTTTCAAATACAGCAGGAAGAAGCTCCTACTATTGGGAAATCCCATACAAATGGCCTCAGATGGAGAGAAGGGCCCTGAAGTACTGTTGAGTCTGGGCCTCAGCTGCCCTGTTCCTCTCCGAGGGCCTTGTAGTAACCTGATGACACTGATGTCAGAGGGCATGGCCTGCAGCCTCTCTCTGCTTTCCACACTCAAGGTTTCAGTTCATTCAGGCACCTGGCATTTGGAGAGGAGGCCTGCACTCTGCTCCCAGCTGCACAGATCATTGAGAAACCTTGATTTCCCCGTCTTGTGAGGTGGGGGGATGGGAAGCAGACTGAACTAAAAAGTCTATAAGATGCCCGTGACCCATTTCTACAGGAAGGAAAAGGTGTACTGGTGTGTGTGTGCATTTATATGAAATAATATGTATATATTATATATGATATATATTAATATGCATAAATTTCCTAGCAAACTTTGAAGTCCAATGTTTCCAAAATAACTTGAATAGAAAAGAAGTGATAGGAATCCAATCCTGTGGTTACATAACACTTACTATCTACACATTTCCTCACATAAACGGGTAGGAAAGAAACTACACAGGATTATGCTCAGGACCCTAGGATGGAGGCCGGGCTGTATTTTGACTCTTTGTTGCTTAGTTTCATCTTTGATTTTGCGTCTATGACCTGATCCTGGTTCAGCAATGGTTGATGGAGCATCTAGACCGCAGCTCGGCCCGCTCACATGCAGGATGCTTATGAAATGCTGTGGTGAGGCAGAGATGCTGGAGTGGGCTGCTGTGCCTGGCGAGGAGCCTGCCTAGACAAGTCCTGACTCACCTGGGCTCTAGACTTTGGTCTGAGAAGTGTTGCTTCAGCCATATTAGTCAGGACTCTTTGGATTGAATGTGCCAGAAATCCAACTCACACTGGCCTGGATGCAAAGGGGAATTTTTTGGCTCCAGAAATTGGGAAAGATGGGGTGGGGCAGACACCAGGCATAACTGAATTAAGGGCTTGACAATGTTGCCTGCTTCTGCTCTCTCTTCTTTCCAGGGCTCAATCTTGTTTCTCTCTTTGTGAATTATCCCCATCATTCTCTATTCAACATAGGATTACCTGGGATGGGGAACTAGGGGGTGGGGGTGGGGGGGAGTGGCCCCACTGCAGATCACCCCAGTTGGTGGTCCTAGAAGAAAGAGACCTCAATGTATACAAGGCCCCAGTAAAGGCTCCACTTAGTTACCTCGTGCTACAGTCCCGCCTCTGGGATCAGCATCATGTTCAGGCCAGGTTAGGGCAGAGGGTTCTGCCATTGCCCTACGAATGGTTCATGTGGGAGGGGCAGTTTTTCAATGTGGGGGATTATTATTGGGTGGGGATCAGAGAGATCTTGTGAGAAAGCTCTAAACAATGGGCATCCACTAGAGATGTGGTATCAGAGCTGGGCATGGTGCACACCTATAATCCCAGAAATGTAGGAAACTAAGGTGGGAGGATGGCAAGTTCAAGGCCAGCCTCAGTAACTTATCAAGGCCCTCAGCAACTTTGCAAGACCTGTCTCAAAAAAAAACCAACCAACCAATACACAAAAAATCCCCACAGGGACTAGGTATGTAGCTCAGTGGTAAAGCAAATGTGGTTTTCAATCCCATTAAAAAAAAAAAAGATATGGTATCAAGTACCAGTAATAAGAACAGATGGGATTAAATATAAAGAAGTGTTAGGTATAAAGTCATTGGCCAGATAGCTTAAAGGGTAAATGGAGACCCCTAAGGTGTGCAGAGGTAGAACTACAGAAAGCAGGCACCTTCCCTATGGCTAGAGAGAGCACAGTGGGGCAATTTGGACATAGAGGAGGGTCCTATAGGGATGAGATGACACTTGAAGAGGAGCCTCTGCTTGGCCATACTTGGGGACGGCCTCCAAACTCAGATAAGGGTCATGTGCCTGGCACCCAGACATATGAGCAGGGAGTCCAGCCAGCTGCTCATGGTATTTCTTTGGGGTCAGGGGGTGCATCTGGTTGTGTGAGAACTGTTGAAGCTGCAAACTGGGCTCAGCTGCTGCTATAGTTTGAACTGCCTGCAGAAGGCTGGGTAGAGACTGCGATGGCACCCCAGAAACAGGAAGCCCGCCAGAAGCAGAAAGCAACACACAGGAAAGAGCAAGTCTGTCTCCCTCTGCCAGCATTGCAGCCTCTGACTATCAGAGACTAAAGGGAGCAGCTGACAAAGTACAGCTATGGAGGCAGAATCCCAGCATCACCAAGGGACACAGCAGGGTGGGTTTGGGGCACAGAGGCAATGGCTTCATGACTGGCCCCACATCCTCTTTCAGTCTCCTAGTTGGTACAGCCTCCTGAGCAGCAGTCTGGGGAGGGGGCAGCTATATAGTTCAGGACATGTCTGAATGGACATCCTCCTCAGGACCTGGAACTTTTCCGTGGCAGAGTGGTCCCTACTGTGTATTATGCACAAGTAACTTGTGTGGCAGGAACCCACACAGGGCAAGTGGGTCCTGAGGCAACTTTATAGCCCTCCCTGCCTAGGCTTTAGAGTCAGTCTGTCTGTCTGTCTTTCTGGAGGTGCAGGCTTTTTCTGGAGTCCTGAATAGGGTGTGGGAAGGGGGTGTTGCACCTGGACTGGAATGACTAGGGGCAGGTGTGGCCCAGGCCTGGTGGATGTGCCCTCAACTCCGTTCTCACCCACTTTCTGATGGAATCAACAAGAGGATCCCAGCTCCACCACTTAGAAGCCACTATGTGGCTTTGGGCAGGTTATTGGACCATTCAGAGCTACAGTTTCTCTAGAATGGCCCCTCAGTGCCTTAATCCCTACACCAGGAGGCAGGGAGAGACTCTTGGTCCTTTCCATCTCATCCAATCCTCTCCCCTTCCCCTTGCTCCTCACAGGAGTGATATTTTATCATAATGTATCGTATTTTTGCTTTGAAGGCAGTTAATATTATCAGCTTGGAAAAAAGTGAAGACCCTGGACAACTGGTGGGACTTGCTGGGCAGAGTTGGTGGACAATCTCAGGTTAAGGCAGGACCCCAGAGTGTGGAAAGGGAGAGCAAAAGAAGAGAGAATGCTCGATGGTAGGACTTCTGCACCTACCTGAAGGAAGCAGGGGACCAGGAGCACACCAGGCCCTGGGTTCCCTGTGCATTTCAGTGCAGTAGAGCTTTTTAGTAGACTCTTTAGCTGGAGCCTTAAGCCTCCCAGGCTCAGCTATTTCCCAGCAGAACAGTAAGGGATGGTCAGGATAAGAGGCCCAGAAAGATTTATGCACCATGTGAAAATGGGATTAAGCCATATCTCAATACAGAGTAAATGCTCCAACCATACATGGTAACTTTTAGCTCCTTCACAGTGGGGGTGGGCAGAAGGATCAAAGTACAGGGCCCTCTTTTTTTCAGGCAGGGAAGGGATCATTGAAGAGCTCCGTTTCCCAAAGGATGCTCATTGGGTCCTGAGGACTGAAGGATGTTTTGAGACCCGCTTGGCATCCTCCCAGCCCTGGAGCACCTGCTTCTCCAAAATTCATTTAGTTTCCCTTTGTTGGTTGCAGCTCTTATGTGAGGAGTGGTTTAGGCTATTTCCGTCTTTTCTTTCATTTCATGAACCACTCTAGTCGGGAGATTCTAGTTCCTGGTCACTTAGAACTGAGGCTGATGGGCTGGGTCAGAGTGACATTTCTCTGAGGCCTGAGCACAGTGAGCACCTGTCCCCCTCCATCTGCTCAGTTCTGGCAGAGTTTGGATTTTTCTCCTTGGAATTGGTGGGTGGGGCTGGCCATGGGGAGGTGTCTGATCCCAGATTCCCAGCATTTTTTCCTTGGACCTTGACATACAGTGGGCATACTTCTCCTTCCTTTCCTGCTTGATAGCTGTCCCTGTTGGGCCACCAAACTTGAAACATGGGGCCATGGATGTTGTCGATGGCTCTGGAGTTGCCTGCCTGGATCTGAATCCTGACTCCCACTGTAGATTAACTACAGCAGGGAAATATTGGGAGGCTCAAGTGAGATGCTAAAGGTTAACGGTTGGCACGGGGACATAAACCTGATGGAAGTGTTACCAACTTTTATTATTAGGAGGGCATATGGATTTCTTGTGGTTGTTTAAATGAACTGTCATAGGCGGGGTGGCTTAAAACACCACTTTTTCTCGCGTTTAGAAGTCCAAACCCCAGATGGTGGTGGAGCCGTACTCTCTCTGGAGGTTCTGGGGACAGTGTGTTCCCAGACTCTTTCTGTTGCTGGTGGCTGCTGTGCTCCTTGGTTTGTGTCCTCAACACTGCAATCTTCAAAGCCAATGCTTCAAATCTCTTCCTGATCTAACTTAACATGGCCTCATCTCTGGTCAAATCTCCCTCTTCTCACTCACAGAGATATAAGTGATTGCATTTGGGTCCTAGCCATGTAACCCAGGATAATTTTCTATCTCTAGAGCCTTAATCTTATCTGCAAAGGCTTTTTTTTTTTTTTTTTTTTTTTTTTGCCATATAAGGCAACCATCATAGCTGCTAGGAACTAGGATGTTGAAGTCTCTTAAGTGGCCAATTTACAGCCTACTGAAGAGGGACAAGTGGGAGGGAGGGGGAGAGATTTGAATGTTTTGGGTGATTGTCTTAGGACAGGTTCCCCACTAGCAGACTCTTGGATGAGGATTCCCAGGCATTAGGTTTATTAGGAAAGTGTTTCTGAGAGAAACTGTAAAGAGATGGGAGAAGCAGAGAAGGGGAAGAGCCATAGATGAGAGGTGAGAGGTGAAGTGCCTGTCTCACCCTAATCCCACTCAAAGCCTTAAGAAAAAACTCACTGGTTGGCACCCGTGTGTGGTAGCACATGCCTGTAATCCTAGCTACTCAGGAGGCTGAGGCAGGAAGATTGCAAATTAGAGGCTAGCTTGGCAACTGAATGAGACCTTGTCTCAAATAAAAAAATAATTTTAAAAAAGGGCAGGGATGCAGCTCACAGGTGGCACCCCTGGTTCAATCTCCAGTACTGTATGAAGAGAGAAAAAACTCACTGATGAAATTGAATCTCACTTTTATCAATACCCAATCCTACTTCCCCTCTTCCCTTTCTTTAGGAAATTATTGTTATAAATTTGGTATTTTCCTTCTTGTCCAATAACAAGAAATTTAGTATATATCTACTTGTAAGCAATATGAAATATTGCCCTCATATTTCCAGAAAACTGTATAAATAAATGATATCTCACTTTATACATATTTTTGCCACTTTGTTTTTGCACTTAGTGTAGGGTTTGGGGAATCCGTTCATGTTGGGAGATACATATTTAATTCATTCATTTTAACTGCTTCAAATTAATATATATCACTTTGAGTTGAGTCATTATTTTCTTGGTGAAAATTCAGGTTGTTTAAAAAATGTTTTCATTCCTACAACAAAGTCAAGGTGTCTCTTTCCCCTTGTAGAAGAGTTTCTTTTGGGTTGCTACCTTGGGAATTTTCTGGAACATAAAATACATGCATTTAAAATTTTTAATAATGACTGCAAATCTGTTTACTGTCTTTTTTTTTGTACTGAGTTATAGAAGGCTTTTATGTATTCTTGAAGCACTTCTTTTCTATTTTATGTTGCAAATAATTCGAATCTGTCATTTTTTTTGACATCTTCCTGTGACTATTTCAAGTATGGGTGTTTTTGGACTTACAATGGGGTTCATTCTGACAAACCTACTATAAATTGAAAATTTCCTATGTTGAAAATGCATTGAACACACTTCCTGGACATCCTCATTTAGCCACACAAGGCACCAGGAATGTGGGTGGTTTTCCTCGTGATCTCAGGGATGATTGGGAGCTGCTGGTGCCCAGTATGGTGTGACAGCATGGTGACATAGATTGCTAGCCCAGGAGAAGATCAAAATTCAGAATTTGAAGTACAGTTTCTACTGAGTGTTATGGATTTTGCACCATCTGAAAGGTGAAGAGAAAATTCAACTATTGGAAGTCAGGGGCTGTCTGTAGAATAATGCCCTGTGTTTTTAAACTTCTCAAATTGATGATGATGATGATTAAACCCTTAATTAGATCCTACTGATTTCTCTGCTAATAACTTATTGTTATGGACTGAATCATGTTTCCTTAAAATTCAAGTTGAACCTCCAGTACCTCAGAATGTAACTGTATTTGGAGATAAGATCTTGAGAGACGTAATTAATTTATGTGGTCTTTAGGTTGGGCCCTAATTCAATGACAAATGTCCTCATAAGAAGAGGAAATTTGGACACAGACATATGCATGCACAGAGGTAAGGTTTCCTGAGGACACTGAGAGGTGGCTGTCTGCCAGCTCAGAAGAGTGCCTCAGCTGAAGCAGACCTACTGACACCTAGACCAGACTTCTA
The DNA here is from genome assembly GCF_047511675.1 of Marmota flaviventris. Classification (NCBI taxonomy): domain Eukaryota; kingdom Metazoa; phylum Chordata; class Mammalia; order Rodentia; family Sciuridae; genus Marmota; species Marmota flaviventris. The sequence continues at coordinate 50,858,288 of NC_092505.1, read as the reverse complement.
GCCTCCCAAACTGTGAGAACATAAATTTCTGTAGTTCAAGCCACCCACTGTGGCACTTTGTCAGGACAGCCCTAGCAAACGAGGACACATGACTTTTCTTCTTTCTTTTTTCCTTTCCTTCTCTCTCTCTTTCTGTCTGTCTATCCTCCCCTCTCTTTCTCTCTCTCTTCCTTCCCTTTGCATTGCTTACTAGTTCTACTTCTTTCACGGAGGATCTTAGTGTTTATTTCACCTCCCTCTAACTAACACACCTGGTTTGTCTCAAAAGGTAGTTTCAATGGATGCAGAAGTTAGGCGCGATGCACACAGTTCTAAATTAGTCTAGATGCAGCAAGCCCCATCCACCAAATTGCACTTCTCCTCCCCATGATTCTCTTTGGTCATTTCCTCAAAGGGCTTTACCTGGGCTTGTTTACAGTAACGTTGGCCCTTTCAGTCTGGATATATTGAAAGAGGGGGAAGGAGGAAAATGACCTACCTTGCAGTCTCTCTGAGGGTATTTTTCCTCAGCACTTGAAGATGTGAGTCCCCTTCTCACAGGGTCCATGTTGATGGAGCTCTCCTGTTATTCTCTTGTGGGTAATTTATAACTAGCTTTTATCAATTTTTTTTCTTTGTAGATGTGGATGCCTATTTCTCCTGCTTCAGGCTTTGTGGGCTTATTCAATGTAAGGCCACATGTCTTTCTGAATCTCTGAAAAAAACTTAGCCATTATCCCTTGGGGAGAAGTACTTCCCTTAGGCATAATGAGTGGCTCTCAGCCTCCCTCATGTATCTTACTCCCTCATATTTCATATCTCTTTATATCTTTATATCTCTGTGATTTCCTTCAGTGACTAGTGATTGTTTAACCTGACCATACTTTTAAAGAATTAATTATTATATTGTTCATTTCTGTAATTTTCTCTTTGACACCTTCTATTATTCTGTTGATCTCTTCCAATATTCTGCTTTTGCCTTATGAAGTTATACTTTCTCTAATTTCTTTGAATACTTTGAGTGTGGCTTTTTAAAAGTCCCTTTCCAATTTCTGTATTTTCAGTGTCTGGCTTGTGTTTATTGGTTGAATCTGCTGACTTTTACTCCTGGCTTTGGATTTCTTCACATGGTTGGCCGTTTTGTGGGGTCCTGTGTGTGTCTTGGCTGTGGAGATGCTCCTCTGGAGTGGCATTGTGGTCACATCTACTCTCCCCAGCGGATAAACGGTCTCTGTGCTAGCATTCAGGTGAGTTCCTAGTCTCAGGACACCACAGTCTGCTGGCAGCACAACATCTGTCCTCATGTCACGCAGATTAGATGTTCAGCTTATGTGTGATTATTCCCATTTTAGTGTAAGGTAAGTGGTTCATTTTGTGCCTATTATCCAGGCCAGGAAGCAGAGTTTTATAAATCCCAGTTCCTGGCTGGGAGAGCCCTTTCCTGACTCCTGACTTTGTTCAAGGTATTCATCTTCAGTTGCCTTGCTGTTTGCAAGACTGTGCTCCTGTCTGGGCACAGTGGGCGTGCCTGTCATCCCAGCTGCTTGGGAGGCTCAGGCAGGAGGATCCCAACTTCAGTGCCAGCCTCAGCAACTTAGTGAGGACCTGTCTCAAAATAAAAGATAAAAAGGACCAGGGGTGTATCTCATTGGTAAAGCACTCCTGGGTTCAATCCCCAGTACCCCCACCCCCCCAAAAAAATGAATGTGCTCCTAGGTAAGAACTAAACCTGCAGTCTCTTATACTCTCTAAGGTTCCTTTCGTGTGGAATTCTGGAAAAGCCCAAACTGTAGGGACAGACATAGATCAGTGGTTTCCAGGGACAAGGGGTGGGGAAAGGGAGAAACTACAATGAGCAGAGGGGAGTTTGGGGTGACAGAACTATTCTCTATCTTGACTAGGATAGTAATTATATGGCTGTATTTGTCAGAACTCACAGTCTATACACTAAAAATGTTGAATTCTACTGTGTGTGAATTACGCCTTCATCTCATTTTCTAAAATAGTTTTTTAATTGTTGATGGACCTTTATTTTATTTATATGTGGTGCTGAGAATTGAACCCAGTGCCTCACACATGCTAGGCAAGTGCTCTACCACTGAGCCCCAGCCCCTTCATCTCATTTTTTAAAAAAAGATATAAAATAATAAACTGTACTTACAGGTAAATATAAATTACACAAAGACTATTTGTAAACATGATAACTTGTAAAAATCCTAGCCTCTGAAGCATATGGTAGTTCAACCTCTGATCATAACCAAGAGTCTCCTTTTTATTCCAGCAGCCTGATTGTTTTAGCTTCTGAGCTTGGGGTGCAGGTTTTGAAATTTCCTTTTCTGTATTTTACCCAGCATTTCTACATGTTTGGAGTAGGAAGAGGACTGGCCATGTCAGCTCAGATCACCACTTTGACCCCTTCAGGGTCTTGGCACTTCTGGTCATAAAATGCCCTGAGGGCCCTCAGTACCCCATCAATGAAAATAATATTTTCCAAATATGCAGCATGCTCTAATCTGGGTGCAGCCAGGACCTGGTTTTTCTCCTCTAGATTCTGAGTCTTCATCCTTCTCCAACTCTGTAGGTCTCCTCGGGAAACTCCCCCACACCCAGTTCTGCTTCTGATACCCTGGAAATGCACTCTGCCCCACCAGGTTAGATCTTCCATGCAGCGTCTGAGCAGTGGATCACCCTGGAACACTGTGTTGAGGCTCTCAGTGCCACATCCCTCCTGTGCAAAGTGACTAAATGACCCCCAGACTCGACTTGGCACGTGAGAAGTCACCGCTCTGGCATCTATCCCAGTGCATGCTGGTTGCCCATTTAGGCAAGTAAGCATTTGGAAAATTAGAAGCCATGTCACTGGAAATAGGCTAACTCCAAGAGGCAGCTCTACTTCTGCCTTATGACCCACATTGGTTCCTGAAGTGAGCTTAAACCACTAAACTGGATTATTTTAAGAGTGCAGTGTTGAAGAAGTTACAAATCCTTCTCTACTTCACTGAGAATGAACTTTCCAAGCCTCATAAAAAAGAAAAATGGAATCATTTTTAAAATCATTAAAAGTATGCAATTAATATATTATTTTCTCAAAAATATAAGAGCATGCTTAAGAATTTCGAGTAATATAATAGTTTTATAAGACATATGCTTTGTTTCTGTCTTTGAGAAGATAGAGACAGAAAAGTAGAGAGAATGTCAGAGAGGGAATACCTCCATGGAGGTCATCCAGTGGAGCCCTCTGCTTTCACTGCTAAGGAAACAGGCTCAGAAAGGGGGAGTGACCTACCCAAAGCCACACAGCTGACTAGTAAGTAGTAGAGCCCAGGGTAAGGTCACAGAGCCCAGATCTCCTGAATCCTAATTGAGGACTTGTCCGCTTGAGCCTACCTTCTTGGAGGTCTCAGATCATCTGTACAGATGGAGATCACAGCGAACAGTGGTCCTCGTAAGGTCGCTGGGCCTAAGCCTGCAGGAAGTGGTGGCAACAGGCTAAGAGGTGAGAGTGGGGGAGGCAGGGATGAGGCAGAGGCTCCTTGGCTCCCTTAACATACCCTAGAAATGAGGACTTGAGTCCTCAGGCCCTGAAGGTGGGAAGCACTGATGCTTCCAGGAAATGATGAGGGACCAGATCCCTGTGCTCACTAATGGGGCCTGCAGTAATGAGAAGGGAATTGGTCTCACCCCCAAAAGGGCCTGAGTGATTTGTGCAACCTGACATGTGCTTTCATCTTAGCAACGAGAATGGGCTCCGGGACTAAATGTGTTCATGTCTTCATCCCCCATACCCCCCTAGCCTGGGGTCTTTAGGGTGGTGAGTTGGTGGGGAGCCAGAAAAGAAGTCACTGGTGTTGCTTCCAATGGTCAGCATAAGGGAAGAAGTAAAAAGGAGACTGACTTTTCCTCAGTTTTATCCCTGTTTAAAATTCTCTGCATTCCATCTATCCCTCTTTTTTGGTACCCAGGGGGGTCTACTCTCACCACCACTGTCCTCCTGCATCCAGAACCTCCCACCAGCTCTCTGTGGTTGTTACTGACCATGGGGCTGGGTGGGTGGCGTGGCCACCTCTAGATGAAAGAGCAACTGGGAAAGCGAGTTTTCACCTTTTCCAACCTTGACAACAGAGGGTGGCAAGGAAGGGGGCTGGCGGGCTGCCATGCCCCTCAACCCCTGTCCCTCCAAAGGTGGCCCAACTTGGGAGGTTTCTCACCAATCAACAGAGACCACCAAATCCTGCCAGAGCCCTATAGAGCTCTTGCCAAGGTCCACTCAGACAGAGTCAAGCAGCACAGCGCTAAAGGGGTAGGTCCCACAGGAAGGAGGCAGGGGCAGTGTTGTGGGTGTAGTGTGGCTCCGTGTTGAGTGATTTGGTAGCACCAAGTGCCAGGGCTCCTTTATTCATCCAAACTCAAATTTCAAAGTGTTTGGGAGAAATCAGCACAGCCTAAACAATCTCAATCCAAAATATCTGTCCCAATTAACAAATTCCATTAGAAAAACTGATATTTGGTTGCTGCTGCTAAAATACACTTTTCTATGTATCTTAGTACCTGTTACCAAAATTTAACACTCCCAATGGTGTTGCTGAGCACTCCTGTTGAATATTCCAATAAGCAAATTAAACAAGCTCAGTGATGTGTTTGCTCAGCCAGTGGAGCTCTGCATATTGGCTCTGGTGAACCTGCCTCTCACCTTTCTGTCAACTGGCATCTCTGGGGTGACCTAGACTCATCCTTGTGGATGGAGTCAGGATGTAAGAGTCCTCAGGGATGAAAGGTGGCATTGGGTCCACAGAGTGGAGGTGTAGCCAGCCCTGGAAGGTCCCTGGTAGGCTCTGTCTGCTCCCCACACTGCTTCAGCTGCCTGGATTGTCTCTGGTGAGCAGGGTCCACGTAGCTAAGGGGAACCTGTGGTTCAGCTTCCAAGGGACCACGTTAGAGAAATTAGCAACAGAAACACTGGGACGTGCTTGTTTTTGATGCTTCAGTAGCTCTGGAGGAATCAGGAATCTGAGGTCTTCTCTTTCTCCGGAAGAAATGGGCTGAATGCTTGAGAATTCCAGTGAAGACTATTTGTAAACATGTTAAAGACCCAAGTCTGGGAAAGACAGAGCTGAGTATCAGAAAGGTCAGAGCATGACAGGGTGAGTGAGGCGGCTGTACCCATTGGCTGAGCTGGTCTTTGGGGGATGGTGTGAAGCTGTACCAACTATGACTTTGCTTAAGTGCAATCCTGGAAGCACTTGAGCTCGGTCTGAGGTGGGGAGGGGGTCCTGGAGCAGAAGCCCTGTGCAAAATCCACCATCACACAATATTTCCGAAGGACTGTCACATCCAGTCCTTGTTAGCATGAAAGACTCTCAATACTGTTTGCAAAAAAAATTGTGTCATGTTTAATTTGCAAATAATTACAAAAGGCTAGGTGTGTATATGAGAGCAGGGTAGCTGGATTGTGGTGTTGAGTAAAAGAAGACATTCTGCCAGTTTTAGAGCATTGCCAAACTGGTCCATTTCTAAAAACAAAATACATATTTGTTGATTGACTTGATTGTTAATTATAGTTCTGCCTGCCAGTCCACACAGCTACTCCGTAAGACACACTTAATCATTGTTGATGTTTTTCTAAGTGTAGTATTGGCAGAGTTTAGAGTCTTTGAATTTTTTTTTTTCTAGGCAAAGAGGCTTTTTCAAGCTGGGGATGATGAAAAGTGTCCAGTGCAAAGGTCTAAGTACTTCATGTGACACAGGCTTTATTAAGATACACTGTGATAGGCTAAAAATGATTTTATTAAATTGCCAGGTCTTAGGAATGGGAGCAGATTGGGGAGCCTTGAAAGAGAGACTCACAGTGCTACCTGGATGTCTGAGGCTACTTGAGTCCCGGCCAGGCCTAAGATCCTGTCCCTGAGGCTGGGGTTTTACACTTGACATGTGCTCCTTGCTCCTGGTAGCATCTGTTTTTATAGCATCCCTCAGTTTCAGCACTTCTGGGAAATACTATATGTACCCCTGACCTCTCTTAAAAAGAGAAAATTCTCCACCACTAGCAACACATATATGGGTCGAATGTTATTTTAAAAATTTCACATTGAGCAGGAACCTGCTCTGCAGAGGAGCAACCCCACACTGGAAAAAAGGATATTCTTAAGTATGCAAGTTGCTGAATGAGTGGTTTATTGGTGTCCCCATTGCTCACCTAGTGGAATTTATTGTTTGTTTGGTTTTTTTTTTTTTTTAAATAGAGGGCAAGTGTTATTTGTCTATTGTTGCACAACAAATCACCCAACACTCAGAGGCTTAAAATAGCAATAGCTATTTAATAGCTCTCATGGTTTCTCTGGGCCAGAGAGCCAGGAGTGGCTTGGTGGGGCAGTTCTGGCTTGATCTCCCCTGAGGCTGCAGTCATCTGGAAGCTTGTCCATGGTAATTCACTGTCAGACTGGAAAGTGGGTGCTGACTGTTGGTGGGCACCTCAGCTCCTCTCCAGCCCACGGAGATGCTTGAGTGACTTCTGATCATAGTGGCTGGCTTCCCCAGAGTGATCCGGAAGGTCACAAAGGAAGCTGTAATGTCTTTTATGGCCCAGCCTGGGATGTCACAGACCACCTCTTCTGCCATATTCTTTGACACCCAGATTAGCTATGATTCAATATGAAAAGAAACCACACGAGGCTTGGCTGACCAGGAGGTGAGGATCAATGGGGAGCATCTTGCAAGCTGGCTGCCATGGTCAGTATAGAAAGCAGATGCACTCCTAGGAGCCACCAGTTCTGCCTGAATGCCCTCAGTCAGTACCAACATTGGTTTCACAGGGCCACGGAGTTGGATTATTTCCCAGTGCTATAGAGCCATGTTTTTTCTAAATCGAGGCTCTGTACTACCTTAAACGAGACCATCTTTGTTCCTCTGTGTTTGTGGTGTTGCTCTGAAGAACAGCAAACATTTCTCACCCAGGTTTGTCTAGATTGGAGTGCTTCAGTGCCTGCAGGGGTTGCTTTCAACTAGATAACTTTGACAGAGATCAGTCAAAGCCCAGCATCTGTTTAGACTTCTCATACTTAGCACTTGGTGTTATCACATTAAAGTCTAAATGTTGCTATTGCATGTGAGTCAATTATAAAGGAGACATTTCTCAGGAAAAGAAACATCATCTTTGGCTAGTCAAGGTACTTAATTGCAACAGTAGAAAGCAATTATGCTAATTTAAGCTCAAAAGAAACTTCCTGATATTGGGTCCTTTTCCACATCATTGGGAAAGTCAGAGAACTGAGCTTAGAAAATGGACCAGAACAGAAAGGTGAACAGCACTTCCCAGCCAAACCATTGCCCAGAACCAGACTGGGGAGGATGTTATTGCCACATCTGCTGGGAACCACAGAGCCTCAGCTGGCATTTCTGCTACCCCACAGCTGCCAGGGACACAGTGCACTCATTATTGCTGCCCCTGCTTCCACCCTATGACGCAGTACCATAGCCAGGTTCCTTCATCTCTAGAGTGTTTTCCTGTTGATTCTCCTATTCTTCATCCTCAGATCCTGGCCCAAGTCTGGGACAGGTGGGATTCTGATTGGCTGAGTCTAAACCATGTGCTCATCTCCTAGTTATGAGGGAAAGACATCATCCTAATTTTGTTTTTCACCTGGAAAACATGTGAGAAATTGATCTGGGCTGACTGATTTGTCTTAAAAAATGTCCAGTGAGAAATAACATCAGGGCTGGCTGTGTAGCTTAGTGGTACAGCATTTGTCTAGCATGTGCACCACAGGGGGAAATGACAGCAACATCAAAGTGAGAAGGTGTACAATTGGGGCTGGTGATGCAGAGTGCTTGCCTACCATGTATGAGGACCCATCCCCAGCACAAGGAAAGGAAATGGAAAAAAGAAATACAGCTCAAATAGAAGGACAAGTAGCCCAACTTAAAAACTGGTCAAAGTATCTAAAATAGACATTTCTTCAAAGAAGTTATACAAATTGCCTATGAAAGTTGCTCAATGTCATTAGCCTTCAGGGAAATACAAACCAAAATCACAGTGAGATACCATTTCACATTCAGAAAAATGGCTATAATAAAATGACAGATAATAATAAGAGTTGGTGAAGATGAGGAGGAATTGGAATCTTCACATATTATTGGGAGGGAATATAAAATGGTACAGCCATATTGGAAAACAGTCTAGCTATTCTTCAAAAGAGTAAACATAGGGTTATCGTATGACCTAGCAATTCTATTCCTAGAAAATAACCAAGAGAAATAAAAATGTTTATCAAATTGGGCAAAAACATGTACATAAATGTTTATAGAAACATTATTCATAATAGCCAAAAGGTAAAAACAACCCAAACTTCCATCAACTGATGAGTCAATAAATAAAATATGGTATGTCTACACAATGGAATATTATTTGACCATAAAAGAGAATAGTATACAGATACTTGCTGCATTACAGGTGAATCTTGAAAAACAGTAAAATATGCCAGATGCAAAAAGCTAGGTGTGGTATGATTCCATTTAATGACAGATTCAGAATAAGCAAATACATAGAGAGATAGTAGATCAATGTTTCTTAGGGCTGGGAAGGGGTGGGGGACTGGGAAAGATAGCTAAAATGTATAGGGTTTCCTTTCAAGATACAGAAAGTGTTCTAAAATTGAGTTGCCATTGTTGTATGTAACTATGGATATATTAAACCCCATCAAACTGTGTACTTTTAAAGGGTGAATTATATAATGTAAATTATATCTCAATAGTACTGTTATTCAAAAAGAAGAAATATTTGCTTATGATAGAAAAGTAAAAAGGGAGAGAAAAATAAAACTTTATAAATATTAATTTTGGAGTATGTCTTTTGCTTCTTTTCTAGGCAAAGCTTTCTTAAAAATTTATTTTATGTATTTTTAAGCATAGTACATATTTAATTTTGTCCAGTTTTTTTCTAACAAAAATATTTATCTTGTTTGTATTGCAGTCTGTGATGCAAACATTGTTTTTAGTGATTGCACAACATATTTCACCAAGTGGCTGTTATTAAGCCCCTCAAGCATTTGCTCCTGTTGGCCATTTAAATTATTTCCTTTTTTTTTTTTTGGCTATCATGCCTATACTTTGATGAGCATCTTTGTTCATGAAGTTTATTTGAGATTTAAAATCATTCCTTGGGGCAGATTGAAATAGAAGGATTTTTGGGTTAAAGAGCTTGCATATTTTAAGGCTCTTGATACATAGGGCGAGCTTGCTTTGCAAAGGAGATTTTCCCTCTTAAAAAAATGCCCTTTAAGGGAAAAAAAGTCTCATGCTTCACTTCCCCTCAACCCCCTGTGGCCTAAACTCAGCTTTTTCCTTTGATCCTCTGCGTTTTCCTTCTCCCTCCTCATTTCTGTTGGAAATGGATCTGTGCTGTGACATATGCGGTCAATACTGGAGGTTTTTCCACCTGGGCCTCTGAGTTGATGGCTGTCCGATAACATCTAAGTCATCGTATTGGATTTTTTCAAGGCATAAATGCACAAGGGCAAATAGCACAGGAGAAGAGCCAGCCAATGACATTTGGAAGCTGAGGAGCTACTGCCAAGTGGTATCTGACCTAGAAGACCCAGTGAAGCTGAGCTTGAAGTCAGTGGGGGGCTGGGGAGACACAGCCCAGTCTGTGGGTGGTGCTCAGGAATAGGGCCACCTTGAAAGTGACTTCTAAAAGTGACTGCACTGGCAGGACTCAAAAGAGAGACCACTTGTGATCTGATGTGCAAGATCACCTTGCCTACTCCATGTCTGCTCCACACCTCTGCTGAAGAGTGTGGATTTATTCTCTGGAAAATATAAAACAGAGGGTGCTGGACTGGGGACCTGGGGCCCAGATGACAGCAGCAGCGCTGTATTGGCAACAGGAGGATTATGTGAAAGTCTAGATGGTCAGCAATGAGGTACCACACCCTTCTGTCCCTCCTTAGTTTCCAGAACTCGACTGCTGGGTATATATACTGCATGTAGGAGATGCATAAATTTTTTCCAGTCTCTGGGCTGAGAAAATCCCCCCAAATACTGCCATCAAGATTCTGAAATGGCCTGGTTAGCTCAGCTTACTGTGAAGCCCACAGTCGACAAGCCCTGGACACACACGTGGTGCTTTCCATCAGCATGTTCCTGCAGCACCCTGAAATATGATCAGCCCAGGACTATTTAATCTCCCATTAAGATGCACAGTATGTCTCACCTTGCATCCAAGTCATTTAGGGCTCTTTAAAAAGTTTTATGTTTTATTGATGCCTTGCACATTAATTTTTAAGTTCATTTCTACATTTTGTTATCAGTTGTAAAAGTAAATTTCCTCCACATATTTTCAAACTAATTGTTGGCTACATTTGTATGACAGTTATTGCTTTTTGTGTTTTCTTTTATATCTCACTACTTCACCCAGCTTTCTTATTAATTCTTAAAATTTTCAAATGAATCTTGGGTTTTATGTGAAGACGATTCCACCATCTGCACATTATGACAAGGTGTCTCCTCTTTCTTTTCTGTAGTTATACTTCTTTCTCCTGGTTTCTGTGCCTTGGTCCCAAATTTCAGAAGAGTGTTAATTGGTGCTTAATAGCCATCACTCTTGCCTGTCCTTGACTTTGATAAGATGGCTTCTAAGTGCCTTGCCATCAGTTACTATGTTTGAATTTGGTTTAAGAAAGATATTCTTTATTATATAAAGGGAGCATTCTCTTTTCTTTCCTCTGTCCATTCTAGAAATATATGTGAATTTTATCAAAAGTCTGAGTACTTACTAAGTTGTGCATGTCATTTTCCTTTGACTTTCTGATATGTTCTGATGAATAAATTAGTGTCCCCTCAGGAATCATGTCCTGAATGGGTTGATTAGACATAGTGACAGAATCATGAGAGGACACAGGCTTCCTGGGTCCATCCCCATGAACAGCATCCCTGTGGTCCTCCCTCCCTGGCTATTTCTGCCACCTCCAAAGTCCCTGAAGGACCTCTCAGGAGAGGGAGGTCATTCTAATCTCTTACCACTCAAAATGTGGTTCACAGACCCTCCACTTCAGGATCACCAGGAGATTATTAGAAATGTAGAATCTCAGACCCCACTTCAGACCTACCAAATCGGAATGACATTTACTGAGTGAGACACCACCCACCTCCCAAAGAGATTTATGTGCACAAGGAAGTCTCAGAAACACTGTTCTCACATAGGGAGGGATACAATGGCTTTGTTTAATTTCTCTTATGCCAACAGGACAGCCCTCAGTCCCACACAGCAGATATTGAGAGAAGTTCTAGGGTGCTCATACCAAATGTATACACATGAGGACAGAGGTGGAGCCCGAGAGAGGGAGCAGGCCTGGGGATGTACAAACATGTGCACAAATCTTTTTAGGGATACCTGGGCAAGTGTCATGAGAGATTGGTACTCAAAGGTAAGATGAACTGTTCACGTCTGTGGCATGGGAAAGGGGTGCCTGAGTTAAGGCAGGCAGGAGAGCAGAGAGAGAGAGAAAGGGCAATAGAATTTTCTAGAAAGGGGCACCTGATGATTTGCTGTAACTCACTGCACATGGTGACTCCTAAAGTTCCTGAGCTGTGGAGGAGGGGATGCTGGTGGTTAACCGTCTCCAGACCTGATGGTTAGCAGCCCTGGGAGGCAGGATTTCCTCTGGTTCTCTCAGAACATTGATCTGGTTAAGAAGACGTACTCATTAAGATCCTGCGTCTGTCTTCTTTGGAAAGCATCCGGTCTCTGTAAGTGCTCCCTCATTTGTAAAAGAGACAAACATCCCCACCTCCAAGCCAAGCTCCAAGAGGACTTGGGGATGGTGAGGACCAATTAGAATGCACAGAGGAAGTTCACTGTGAGCTCCGAGTGGGGAGGTTGGTGGGGAATCAAAGCCATCTTCAGCAGGAGTGGCAACCGCAGGGCAGTGCCATCACCACCAGACACAAAGGATTCCTCATGCTTCTACAGGGAGCTCAGAGGAAACCAGCAGAGTGCAGAGATGTCTTTTCAGCTGATCCCCAGGTTCACGTGAGAAAGAGCCATCTTGCACAGCATCATTTTAACCCTGGAACGTAGACTGGGTTGACTTCAAAGAGGCTTGAATGTCAAAAGCATTTTGATATTAAGTTTTACAAGTGAGATCAGAAGTCATCATTTAAGACAGCACTACAGAGAGTGACTTGGTGACACAGCTCTTATAAAACTGGGGGAGAGACCAGAGAGTGAGATTAACCCTCTACTATTCAGATGGAATTGTATAGTAGGCACAGGGGAAATAATCCTGCTGAGGAATTGCAGTTTTTCAAACTGGTGAGTCATCTTTGGACAAGGACATAGGGAAGGGACTAAAATGACAGAGCCTCTGCCACTGGCCAGCACTGTGCTAAGCAGTCTATGGCCATGTGTGCTGGTTCAGATATGGCATGTGTCCCAAAGGCTCATGTGCTGGATACCTGGTCTTCAGTGTGGCAATGTTAGAGGTGGTGAAACTTTTAAGAGGTGTAGCATAGTAGAAGGTGATTCAGGGATTGGGGACACCACCCTCAGAAGGAATTAATGTAATTATAATGGGACTCCAGTTAGTTTCTGTAAGAGTAGGTTGTTTTAACAAGAGCAAGCCTAGCCCTTAACTCTCTGGCTTCCTGGCTCACCATGTGACCTCTTCTGAACTATGCTCCTACCATGATTCTGTTCAGTGGTGTGACTTCCAGTCTAAGGAAGCCCTTTCCAGAGATCAAAAGATGAGAACACTTGATTTTGGGCTTTCAGTCTCCAAAACTGTGATATAAATAAACCTCTTTTCTTTATAAAGTACTCAGCCTCTGGTATTTTGTTATAGAAACAAAACAGACTAAACACTATGCTTCCCCAATTTTAACATGCACTTGTGTTAATTAAACAACACATTTGGGATTCAAGGTCAGCTCTGGCGGCCACACTCAAATATACCAGACTGTCTTATAATCTCCCATAAAATAGTGCCCTCAGACTTCAGTGTGCTTTTTAATCACTGAGGATCTTGTTTAAATGCAGGTTCTGACATAGGATGTTTGGGATAGGGCCTGAGATTCTGCATTTCTTGCAAGTTCCCAGCAACTGACACAGCTAATACTTGGTCCATAATCACAAAAGCCTGGCTTCCAAGAGAGTCTGCTCCAGGGTTTCACAACTTTGCGTGATACCAGATTTATTTTTATTTAATTTTAATCTTGTATTGAAATCTCCCAAACCATGAGCCAAAATGAACTTTTATCCTTGTATATTAAGTTCATTATCTCAGGTATTTTATTAGAGTAATAGGAAGCTGACTAACACAGACACTAGAGTCATAAATAAAGACAGTTAGTCTTAAAAAATTAATGAAAAGAAAAAAAACAAAACCAGTAAAAAGTTGTGATTTGTACCCTCAGAAAGATCAAAAACTTATTGCTTCCATAAAACAAGTGTACGATATTGTGTTAAAAGTTGTCTGTGGAGAAGAAACAGAGCTTCTAGAAATTCAAAGCATAACTGGTAAAAATAAATGTTCAATCAGATAAGCTGAATAATGTAACAGATGAGGCTAAGAACCGATCTAATATTCTAAAACAGAAATCTCTAGAAATAAAAGCAAAATACAAAAATAAAAATCAGAGAAAAACCAAGAGAAATAGAAAAATAGATCAGAGGTTTCAATACCTATCTAATAGTAGTTTCAATAGAATATGGACACTGAAAGAAGTAGAAGAAAAATTTCGTGAACTAAAGAAAGCAGGAGTCTTCAGATTGAAACAGTCCAGCATGTCAGGAAGGGTTTATGTAGACACACTCTGACCCAGTGACAGGACTCGAAGGATAAGGACAAGAAGCAGAAAAGTGTACAGAGATTTTACACAGGACATCTTGAAAAATAGGACGCAGGCTGGTGTGAGACTTCTTCTCATCAGCTGTACTAAATGCTAGAAGCCCAGGCTGTGATGTTCTCTCACTATTTTGGAGAATGGAGTGTGAAATCAGTATCACTGGCCAAAATCAAGGGGCTTGCAGGGCCCCCTCCCTGCTGAGGTGGGCTGGGGGAGCCTACCTTGCTTCTTCCAGCTTCTGGAAGCTGCTGGCAGCCCTTGGCTTGTGGCTCCACTGCTCTCATCTTTGAGGCCAGTGTCTTCAAATCTCTCCCCACCTATCTTCATGTCACCTTCTCCTCTGGGTCTGTGTGAGGAGTCTCCATTACAAGGACACCTGTGATTGCACTGAAGACCCACTTGAATATTGCAGGAGAATCTCTTCATCTCAAACCCTTTCTCTTAATCACACATGCAAGGACCTTTCTCTCTCCCTCCCTTTGGTTCTCCATAAATTAACTGCCAAAGGTTCCAGGGATGAGGATGTCTTTGGGGAGACCAGTTTGTAGCCCACATAATCACCAGCCATATACCTTACACTAAAACAGATTTTTGAGGACCCACTGCAGCAAAACTAAAAACAAATTTTAAAAGTGGAGAACATGGGAGACGAGAAAAAGTGCAGCTGCAGGCCTAAAAGGAGAAACCTGAAAGGAAGCACCGTCTCTATGTATCAGGGTTCTCCAGGGAAACAGCACCACAGGACGTGGATGGGTACATAAGAGGAGATTCATTATGGGAATTGGCTCCTGTGATTAGGGAGGCTGAAAAGTTCCGTGAAGTGCCATCTGAAGCGGCAGGCCCAGGAGAGCCGATGGTGAGATTCAATCCGAGTGTGGAGGGGCAGCCAGTGGTGTGACTTCCAGTCTAAGGTCACAGGTCGAAGGGGGTGATGGTTCTGAGGATGCAAATCCTGGACTCCAAGGCTGGAGAGCCAGGAGCCCCAGTATCTGCAGCAGGGGAAGATGGATGTCCCAGCTCAGGAGGAACAGAGAGCCAGTATGCCCTTCCTCTGCCTTTTTGTTCCCTCTGGGCCCTCCACACATCCACAATGCCTTGGTGAAGATGATCTTTGCTCTGTCCACCAATTCAAATGCTAATCTCTTCCAGAAACAGGCATTCTCAGCCACAGGCGTCATGGCAGGACCTTGATGGATTCTCCAGCCCAGACATTCAGGCAGACACTGCTCTCCCAGGGCCATGACCGTGAGCCGTTTATAAAGGCAGCTTCCACATAATCACACCACCATGCTTGCAGGGACGTGACCAGCCACATGCCAGAAACCTGCACCCCATGCCCTTAGCCCACAGCGAGGATCACACTGGAAGAGGAGGCGTGATCTGGTTTTCTTCCAAAGCATTTAACTGCAACAGGCCATGTGTCTTCGTCCATTAGGCACTGCAGTTAAAAGAATACCTAAAACTGAGTGATTTTAAATTAACAGAAATTTATTTCTTAAGATTCTAGAGACTGGGAAATACAAGACTGAGGGGCTGGTGTGGTTTTCTTGCTATGTCATCCTGTGGCAAACGGTGAACAGTGGAAGGGCAAGACAAAGTGTGTGTGCGTGTTGTGTGCATGTTGTGTGGGTGGTCAGCGAAAGCACAGGAGCTGAACTCCTCATGATAATCCTGTTTTCCCACTCGTGGAACAACTGATCTGCTCTTGTGATAAAGACACGAACCACTACGAGGGCAGAGCCCTGGAGACCTCTTACCTCCCCAAACTGTTCCAGCACATGAACTTTGGGGGACACATTCAAATCACCACCTGAGGTCTCAACAGAGTCCTGTGTTCAAACAGTAAAGTGGTATCATCCTTGTCAGGGCAAGGTCCTTGGTGCTAGGACCTGAGGGGCCCAGTGCCCTCCTCTGTCTGGCCCAACTCACCAGCAAGAGTGTTTCTTTAAAAAAGACACCACTGGAGGGGCTGGGATTGTGGTTCAGTGGTAGAGCGCTTGCCTCACATGCGTGAGGCACTGGGTTCGATTCTCAGCACCACATATATAAATGTATGAATAAAACAAAGATCCATCAACAACTAAAAAAAAAAAAGACACCACTGGAAAGCTTCGCTCACCTCCCTGTGAGCCCCAGGCCCCTCAGCATCCCTGGGTGACCCTGACCACTTGACAGAAGAGTAAGAAGGTGGGTGACAAGATTTGAGGAAGCTGGAAGGCTTTATGGTGGCTCTTTCTTCATTGTTTTTCTTGAATGTTACAGATTTACTGAAGGTCAGTCTCACTATGTACCCACATAGGCGCCAAGCAAGACCCTGGAAGTGGAATTTAGGAATGCAAGAATTTAGGAATTTACCACCCCCGGGCTTGGGCTTCTTCTCATCCAGGACAGTGTGAGCATGCTTGCTTCTCACATTCGGTGGCCTGCCCCTCCCAAGGTCACACCCATGGCCTTGGCTTAGTGGAGATGGTGAGTGTGTATGTCTTATGGCTCCTGCCAGACTGGGTGGGGATGGGGGCAGGAATGGTCATGGAGGATAGGGATCTTATCCCTCCTCCACCTCTTCAAGAACTAACCCAGAAATTGACACATAATTCACTAAGTTAAGCTTAAGACTGAACAAATGCATAAACATCTCCTTTCCACCGCCTCGCAGGGCACAGGGACCAAAAAGCAGCCCCTGGAGGTGCTGGGGACCTGCATCTATCCTGCCCAGTGGCTATGCCTGTCTTCTTCCACCTCCTTTCTGGTCATTCTCTCGTCCCCTCTACCCACTTGGATCTCCTTGCTCTTGCTGATAGGATTCAGGACTGGCCTGGAGGCTGGTTCTGGGTCCCTCATAATCATCTCTCTCAATTGGACAAGAGAATCTTCTTCTAAGACTGTCACTACCTAGGTCTTATCTTCTCCCAGGGGTCCTCATGCTCACTTGCTCTTGCCTGAAGATAAGTTGTCCAGGGACTGTGGCCCCTGGAAGAGAAGTATGTTGAGAAGAAAGTGCCAAGTCCCCTGAGTCAGATGGATCAATTCCCAGTTCTGCCACTTTTTAGCTTTGGCAAGTCAACCAATCTCTCAGGACCTCAGTTTCTCATCAGAAATGAGTTATTGCGAGGACTCAGTGCTATAATGTACTAGAAGAACAATCTGCATGAGGCCTGGAAAGTCAAAGAGGCTCAATCATGGCAGAACAGACTGTGGCACCCTGGTCTGGATTTATAATAACCCCCCAGGGCTCTGCATCTGTGACTCATTTATTTAGTAAGGACATCAATCATCATCTAGGCTTTTCCTTAGCTTGCTGAGGTCCCCTATATTATACGCTCCTTAGAGCTGAAATACTTAACAGAGTTTATGGATAGACTAAAGCATATGATCACAAGTTAGAATATTTGTTTTTTCAAAAAACATTTCTCATTTCTGATATTTCTATTAGAGATTGAATAAATAAGCTTTTATATTAGAAAAAACACAAAGTTATGGGGCTGGGGTTATAGCTCAGTGGTAGAGCACTCGCCTAGCTTGTGCAAGGCCCTGGGTTCAATCCTCAGCACCACATAAAAATAAACAAATAAAATAAAGGCATGCTGTCCATCTACAACTACAAAAGAATTTAAAAAGAAAAAACACAAAGTTTATAACTTCTAACTATTACAGACTTGCTAAAGAGAGTTCTTGTTATTAAAGTTCAAATACAGAGCAGTAGTGAACAACACAATCTTCAGGGCCAGACTACACCAGATTTAAATCCTGATTCTATACTTGATGACCATGTGACCTTGGCCATGATGTGGAGCAGCCTGGGACCTTCGTTGACTTCTCTTCTGGGTGGGTCTCCTAATAGCACAGTGTCTGGAGTCTCTGCAAGGCTTGGGCAAGAGTGAGCTGAGTATGGTGCATCCAGACAGAGGTAACCAGCATCTTCAGGATGGCTGGGAACTGTGAGGTGGGATTTGGAGAGATTTTTATAAACGGTTTTTCATGTCTCCATTCACTCAATCATAAAAGATATGGTTTTCAAAATGCCTCAGTAGAGATGTTAGGGGAAAAAATGCTTCTGAAGGATGCATTTAACTAATATAAATTTTCTAGTGTCATTCTAGCCACTGGCCCCTCAAGAGTTGGGGTGGGGTACTGAGAGTGAGTGGTAGCCGCTGGGAACCTTCAAGTGCTGAAAGCAGCTCTCAAATACCAAGACGGACATGGAGCTCGAGGCTGGCCTCTGAGTGAACAGGAGCACCGTTGACTTCAGTGCAGGGAGGTTGTCAGCTAGTTTTTCTAGATGCCTCTATTTCATGAAGGATTCTACTAGAAAAGAGAGAAAAGAAGTGAAAATGCTAACACAGGTCAAATGTCCCCCTGTTGTGTCCTCCACCCTCAATTCACTGTCTCCTTGCACACTGATTATCTGCCCACACAAAAGCTAAATGACACGTTGAGGCTCCAGTAAAGACAGGGAAGGCAGTGCCCTGTGCCGGCTCCTGTGTGAAAGTAGCCCAGGCCGTACACATGGACGAACGATCTCACCGCAGACTCAGCTGAACTTGAGCTGACCCCCGTCTGTGAGAAGGAGCAGGCTGCTGAAGCTCTTGATTTGAATTTTCTGTCTGCTGGCCACGGAGCCTTGGCAAGCTGCAGTCTTCCTTCTACTTATTCTTTTGAGGCCTGATAGCTACTGAGCACAGCTAGGGACTAGGTGCTGTGACAGACCCGGGGGCCACAGAAATGAAAAAGCCCCACGACTCTCGTCACAGTGTGCCTGGTCTGACATGCCAGGCCGGCTGTGCTAGTGGTGGGCCCTCTATGCAACTAGAGGTGCTGACCAACTTGGGGGGGGGGAGTTCAGGGACAGTGACCAAGAGGAGGTGAGCAAGGCTTGCCAGACGACACCCCTGATGTCCTGAGTTCCTGTTGAACATCGTTTCACTGCTTTATAGCTCTGCCTTTCTGTGGCTCTGTAGGTGGGTCTGGTGGCCCTCCATACTTTTTGTTCCCTTTCAATGTTGAATCTTGCCATGGGCAGACTAAGATGTGATTGGGCTTTTCTCTCCACTCTGGCTGGAAGATGCCTGCCAGAACAGGGCACTGGAGTTAAGGACAGCATAGCCAAGGAAGGCTTGTAGTCTTGGTTGATAAGACGTGGGCCAGCTGAGGAAGAAGCTTCTTAGAACATGCAGGTGAGACTGTAAGCATCACCCAGTACCAGGGACATGGCATGTTGGTTGCTTCCAGATGGTGAGGGGCAGATCATGCAGAAGGTTGAGGATCCATGGGGGTGGAGGTGAGGGAGCAACAGCATGGGCTGTTTTTTTGGGACTGGAAGATAATCCTGGGGACTAGCGGGATGCTGTATGCCTTGGGTCTCTGGAGCTCTGAGCTAGAGTGGACAGCACCAGTATTATCCATTTCCAGAATTCTACAAAATGGGCCACTAATGTCCAAATTTCTGCAGCAGCTTTATGAATGACCCAAGAAGATGATGAGCACTGTTGGGAGATGCACCTGCAATCAGACCCTTTTATTAGTCAAAACCACCACAAGAGGCTTCAAGGATGTGTTGCTGAAATAGTGGGATCCCCAAAAAGAGGCCTGCAAGTGATTGGTGGGAATTGGAGTTAATAACTAAAAGGGGTGAGGCCTTAGCAAAAGGTGGTATGTGCCAGCCATGGGTAAAGTCCAGAATCACCACTAGGGGAAGAAGAGTAACTGGGAAGGGTGAGTCAGGTTTCTAGAACTAGGGCTGAAAACCATGGATTTGGCTATTTTGGCCCATGGCACATCCCCAGCCACACAGACCACTTTGCTACCACCTTGTTCTAGGCCCTCACCCTTTCTCCCCTGGACTTGCAACACCTTACTAACTGGGCTCCTTGCCTCAGACTAGGCCCACTTCCCTCTCTGGGACCTCTCTCACTCCCCAGTCCACCATCTACAGTGATCTGCTCTGAGTGTTCTCAGTATTCTAGGCTTCCAATGCATTCCATCTCCCTCAAGGGGATCAGAAGATGTCCTTTGCCTGGGTGAGTGAATGATGTGACAAATGAACTAATGAGAAAAGAGGGCAGGTGCAAGCCCATCAAAGCACACAGCACTGAGGTAAGCACAGCAGGTGAGGACCAGGCTAAAGCTCTCTGAAGGCTTGGCTTGGAGGAGAGGCACTGGGAGCTGGGACCTGGGTTCTCTCCCTCCATCTAGGAGAGAGTCAGAGCACAGCCTTGGGTCTCTCCTGGGTCTGGTGTGCTGGGTTCCCAAGCTTCTTCCCTGGGCAGCTCTTTGAGCTGCATTGAGAATCATTCGGGATGTGGGTTGTAACAATGTTGTGAGAAACTAAGCCAAGCTTAGAGAGAGAGAGAGAGAGAGAGAGAGGCTGTAGAGACCCCAGCCAATCCTCCACAGAGACACATTGGCACAGAGGCACCACACACCATCAGGTCTGCATGGCCCCTTCTCCTGTGCCAGCAGAAAGGTCTTTCTCAGGCACACACCTGCTCAGGTCCTTGGGGTTGCCGATAAGAAAGTGAGGGGGTAGGGGCTACTTCCTCCTCTTTAGAAAATACTTCCGGATTCCTTGTCTGGAGTCTTTGGTGGGAACTGGGAGGAAGTTTGGCATCTAAACCTTTGCCAAGTCTAGACTCAGGAGAGGATTAGCAACATCAGGAGGGAGACAAGAGAGGGAAGGCAGGGTTATCTCCTGCATCCAGGGGCCTGCCTGGGTCCTTCCCCAGATCTCACTGCACTGAGGCCTGCCGGACTGTTGCTGCTTCTATCACCTACAATTGTCAGGAGTTAAATCTGAGAGCCCCAGAACCACGACAGGAGGGCAGGGACTTCTCATGGAGCTTGCAGCTATTTCCATGGTCCCTATTTCCATATCATTCACATATTAGGTCAAACAGAATAATTCATTCTTCAAGATTCCCAAGGACTAATAATTATAGAACCTATTAAAAACTAGCACTCCAGTACCTACCTGAATATACCACAGTGAATCCCACCATTGCTTACATCCACAAAAAATCAATTTAAAAAATAACTGTGGTTAAGTGGAAGAAAGATCAATAGGTGGAGGAGGGCAGAGAGTCAGGGGAGGAAGGGAAAGGGAGATACTGGGGAAGGAATTAGAACAAGATCTATTCCTTTCTTTTATAACTTTGTCAAAATGGATTCTGCTATCATGTATAACTAGAAAGAACCAATTAAAAATATATATAACCAGTACTCCAAAGTACATTGATTAGTTATACATACAATTCATGCAGAGCCAGTGAACATTATTACATAGGGAAGTTAAGGGATGATTTAGAATAATAATTAGTCTAGCAATGCAAAATTGATTACACACGCACTAAATGTTTTTTTAAAAACAAATAACAAACCTTATAAATGTTTTTAGTGGACTGAAATGAAAGCTAAGGAAGGAGAGGAAATCCACAGAATGGAAACTTGTTGGTATAGGCACACAGCACAGTCACTCTGGAGTTAGCATGTCAGTTGGTGGTGTGTGGGCAACAGGGACAAGAACACAGGCAGGAATGCTTGGTCTTATGGGCACCATAAGGGGGATTGAACCCAGGACCTCATGCTTGCTAGGCAAGCACCCTACCACTGAGCTCAAACCAGCTCACCAACAACTGAGGCTTCAACAATGGGGAGTTGGAAGCTCTTGAGGTGAAGGAAAGGAAGTAAAACTTATAGGAAGAGGTGATAATAACTAAAAACATTAATTGAGTATTTACTAAGTGCTAGGCACACTGCTGAGTGGTTCCTGTGCCTTATCTTGTTTCATCTTCTACAACCCTTTCAGGGGTGATGTGATTGTTACCCCCTCTTCTATTTATAAATGAGAGGCTGATGCTCAGAAAGCTGAAATAACTCACCCAGGTCACGTATAGCTGCCCAGCCCTAGGCAGGTTTTGGAACGTTATGGCTGACTCCAAAGTCCAGGGGGCTTATCACCACATGGTACTGCCTCTGTAAGGTTCTAGTTCCACATTGAAGCATCCAAATTTCCTTCCTTCTGGCCCTATGTTATGTCTTTCATTAAGTAGAGGGTTTTTTAGGGGGAAGGGAGAAAATATTTGAAATATGTGTTTATTTAGATCCAGGTACTAAACTAATAATGATTTCCATTTATAGAAAACATACTTGGCTAGAATTGCTGGAGAAAGGCTTGCCCTTGACTTCTGCAGCCAGAACCGGACACATCTCAGTTCCAGATAGAGGACCAAGGAGGACTGGTTCTAAGTAGAACCAGCCTTGGAAGCCAAACTAATCAACTGTATCAAATGTCCTCATCATTACATAAGCATTTAAAAACTTCTATAAATTATATTTTACAATTTTAAGATATTTTTCTCTTAACAAATGATGGTACCTCTGACTGGAACAGAGGGCCATGCGCAGACTCACGTACTCCTCCACAACCAGCAGGAAGGAGGATGCTTATTTTGTTTTTTAATTGCTGCTTGGAGTGTGCAGTTGGAGAGGACGGCTGCCAGATTTGCTCACTCAGTGTTTGGAAATTTTTGCCTAAGCCCATACGACTCCAGTCATAACTTACTCAGAAGCATGCCAGGTGTCGACACGCTCATTCCTCTGCTCTGCCTCGCGGGGCCTGGTGGGCCCCAAATGAATCTCTGTTGATATTAGTGTGGATCTGCCACCTGCTGGAACAACCCCCCGCAAAGTTCAGGGGTTTAACTCAGTGCCAGCTTCTTTCTCAGGCATAGTCCAGGGCAGATTAGGGGTGGAGGGCTCTGCCAGGCATCTCCTTTCAGGACCTGGGCTCCTCCCTTTGTGTGACTTCCTCACCTGCCTGGCCTTGGAGTCATCCGGTGGCTTTATCAGTCTGGCAGGCAAAGGAGCAGGGGTTAAGTCACAGGTTACTTAGAGGCAGGCAGAATGGGGACTATGTTACATGTGCCCACATCCTTTGGTAGGAACTAATCATGTAGCCATGTGGATGTGAGAAGGCTGGAAAATAGAACTATTATGGGATGAATTTTGTCCCCCGCCCCAAATTCACATATTAAAGTTCTAACCCCCCAGTACCTCAGAAGATGACTGCTTGAGGAGATATGGCCTCTAAAGGGTTGATTGAGTTTAAATGACTTTTTTCTGGGTAGGCCCTATTACGATCTGACTAGTGTTCTTTATTTATTCATTTTATTTTTCTGAGGTATGGGGGATTGAACCCAGGACCTCATGCTTGCTAGGCAAGCACCCTACCACTGAGCTACAGCCTCAGTCCCTGAGAATGGGACAGTTGGACACAGAGAGACTCCAAGGACTGGTACCCACAGAGGAAGGGCTATGTGAGGACACAGTGAGAAGGTGGCCATCAGCAAGCCAAGGAGGGAGGTCTCAGGAGACACCTAACTTGATAACACATTGACCTTGCACTTCCGGCCTGCAGAACTATGAGGGTGTAAGTGTCTGTTGTTTAAGGGGCTGGGGCCTGAGGCGTTTTGTTAGAGCAGCCTGATTGATACACTATTGATACACTACTCTAGCAGCGAGCCCCAGATGGGCGAGCTTAGCTATCTCTGCTGCAGTCCACCCCCTTGCTCCCTTCCTCTCCTTCATCCTCTGCCTAGGAAGGACAAGCAAAATTCCAGCCAGCCCCTGCATCTAGCTCAACATGTAGGACTTTCAGGTATGTTGGGATAGTCAATGGCCTTTAAACCCAGGCTCCTGGCTTCTTCAACTATATAATTCTCTCAAAAACTTAGGAAGCTTCCAGTCACTTTGCTTCCAGTCAATTGTGCTAGTGTCAAGAGGGGGCAAAATTGCAACATGGAGTGGACGACCAGTTGAGGAGAGGGTCTTATGGAGAAATTGTGGCTCTCATCAGGGTCCAGACAAGGTGGTAGAGTTTGAGAGTGGTGAGGATCACACAGAGGATCAGGAAAACGATGATAAGTGATGGGATGTCAGGTCCTCATCAGGCTCTCTAGCTCGAGTGCATCCTTGTTTCGGCTGCCTGAATCCCTGATCATTTGCTCTATTATTTATACTAAATTTGGGGGCTTTTGACTCCCCTTTCAATCCTTATCAGCTATCACAGGATTGCTCCATGACATCATTTACCCTGGGGTCAGAAACATCTGGTCTGTTGGTCTCTACTCTGATCTTCTCGACTTTCCCTCTGATCAGGCGACTTTCCCTCTGATCAGGCGAGGACAGCCTGCCAGGGGCTTCACTCTGTTTATCAGGGTGAAGAAAAGTGACTTGTCTGAGGGCCATACTGGAGGGTTCTGTTAGAGGTGCCTAATGAGGCTGGAGTTTTCAAAATGGAGTGTTTTATATGGAGCTGCTTAGGCTCAGGCCTAAGGCCATCCTCACAGCTAGTAACTACCCCCACCCTGTGTTTGTTGTTTTCCCCTGAATCAGAATTCTGGACCCTGCCTTATTTTGGTTTGCTTCCTCAGGCCTTCTTTCTCAACTTCATGGTGGCTAGCTTGAGGCTGTTAGGCTTGGGTAGGAAGGTAGAATTCAAGAATTGATTTTTGCCTCAGGCCTAATTCTCTGTGTTTACTAGAGAAGGAAAAATTCATTGGGTCTTCATTGCTCAAAATCTATTAAAATTCAGACATTGAACAGTATCTGAGAAAGAAACCTTTATTGAATGAAATCCCTGAGGTTTGGGGATTGTTACAGAAGTTAGTAGATCCCCACTAATACGGGGATTAATTTTATCTGGGGAGGTAGAAAGAGCCCAAACAGGAGAGTTTCATAGGAGTTACCTTTTTTTCCCATTGCTGCAGACCTTTGGTTTCTCGTTCTTTCTTTTTCATTTCCTTTCTTCTTGGGAACTGATCAGTTCTTTATTGAGCTCATCTTTTTCTTGCAATATCTTGCTGATTACAGTCAACAGACACAGCACGGCACTGGTTTTCATCTTCTTCCCCCAGAGACTGTATGACTTCCAGGATATCCCAGGCAACAGTTTTTACCAAATGTGTTATCTGAGGCTACCAGAGATCTCTGGTTATCTATTTGCTATATCTCTTTTCTTTGTCTAGCTTCATATTTTCATTTTTTAAAAATGGAAGTACCTGGGCGATAGTGGTTGCAGAGGAGACAGCAGGAGAGGTGCTAAGAAAGAATGTAAGACAGGAAAATAATTAAATATTTTCACTGTGGCCACATATCCTTCAGTACCCAATGCCATTCATACTTCAGGATTCCTGGATTCCTGCTAGGGCTGGACACTGGAAATAATAATTAAAATTTTTCTTCATTTAAATTTGAAGTTGAGAGGCAGACCTGCAACCGACCGGCAGAACAGGCCCAGCGGCCCGCCGGCGTGGTAGACACATCACCCCAATTGGAGGAAGGGCCCAGCTGCCGCCTGCAAGGTAGGCAGACCGCGCGTCCCGGAGAAGGGGCCCAGTGGCCCGCCGGCCTAGTTGAAAGATCACCCCAATTGGAGGAGGGGCACAGCCGCCGCCCGTGCCTGCAAGGTAGGCAGACCTGCAACCTGGAGAACAGGCCCAGCGGCCCGCCAGCATGGTAGACAGATCACCCCTATTGGAGGAGGGGCCCAGCAGTTGCCCGCAAGGGAGGAAGACCACGCGAACTGGAGAAGGGGCCCAGTGGCCCGCCGGTGTGATAGACAGATCACCCCAATTGGAGCAGGAGCACAGCCGCCGCCGGCCCCTGCAAGGGAGACTTTGCAACTATACAAGAGCAATATAAATATATAGGGGGAAAATTCAATAACACAACAGTTTCACCAAGCAGAAAGAAACGCGAGCAGTATGAAAAGACAAGGAAAGAAAGGACCACAAGCAATGCAGGTCAACTCAACTTTAGAAGAGGTAATAGCTGCAGCAGATGGAATGTCAGATAAAGAATTCAGGATTTACATGCTTCAGATGATCTGGAGTCTCAAGGAAGACATTAGACAGCAAAATCAGACAATGAAAGATCACTTCAACAATGAATTACATAAACAAATCCAAGAAGCAAAGGATCAACTATACAGGGAGATAGAGATTATAAAAAACAAACAAACAGAAATCCTAGAAATTCAGGAAGCAATAAACCAACTTAAAAACTCAAATGAGAATACTACCAGCAGAGTAGAACACTTAGAAGATAGAACATCAGACAATGAAGACAAAGTATTTCAACTTGAAAAACACATAGACAGCTCAGCGAGACTCTTAAGAAACCATGAGCAGAACATCCAAGAAATATGGGATAACATAAAGAGACCAAACTTAAGAGTCTTTGGGATACAGGAAGGTATAGAGGTCCAAACCAAAGGAATGAGCAATCTGTTCAATGAAATAATACGAGAAAACTTCCCAGACTTGAAGAATGAGACAGAATCCCAAATCCTAGAAGCCTACAGGACACCGAACCTGCAAAATCATAAGAGATCCACACCTAGACACATTATAATGAAGATGCCCAACATACAGAATAAGGAGAAAATTTTAAAAGCTTCAAGAGAAAGGAAGCAGATTACATTTAGGGGTAAACCAATCAGGATAACAGCTGATCTTTCAACACAGACTCTGAAAGCTAGAAGATCCTGGAACAACATATTTCAAACGCTGAAAGAAAATGGGTTCCAACCAAGAATTGTGTATCCAGCAAAATTAAGCTTCAGGATGGAAGATGAAATTAAAACATTCCACGATAAACAAAAGTTAAAAGAATTTGCAGCTAGAAAACCATCTCTTCAAAACATCCTCGGCAAAACATTACAGGAAGAGGAAATGGAAAATAACAATGAAAACCAACAGTGGGAGGTAGTACAGTAAAGGGAAAAAATAATCAAAGAGGAAAAACAAACCATGTTAAGTAACATAAATAAACAAATATGGCTGGAAGAACAATCCATATCTCAATAATAACCCTAAATGTTAATGGCTTAAACTCACCAATTAAGAGATGCAGGCTAGTAGAGTGGATCAAAAAAAAAAAAAAAGATCCAACAATATGCTGCCTACAGGAGATGCATTTGATAGGAAAAGACATACATAGACCGAAGGTGAAAGGTTGGGAAAAATCATATCACTCATATGGACTTCGGAAACAAGCAGGAGTGTCCATACTCATATCAAATAAAATAGATTTCAAGCCAAAGTTAATCAAAAGGGATAAAGAGGGACACTACATACTGCTCAAGGGAACCATACACCAACAAGACATAATAATCATAAATATATATGCTCCAAACAATGGTGCAGCTATGTTCATCAAACACTCTTCTCAAGTTCCAGAGTCTAATAGACCACCATACAATAATTATGGGAGACTTCAACACACCTCTCTCACCACTGGACAGATCTTCCAAACAAAAGTTGAATAAAGAAACTATAGAACTCAATAATACAATTAATAACCTAGACTTAATTGACATATATAGAATATACCACCCAACATCAAGCAGTTACACTTTTTTCTCAGCAGCACATGGATCCTTCTCAAAAATAGATCATATATTATGTCACAGGGCAACTCTTAGACATTATAAAGGAGTGGAGATAATACCATGCATCATATCTGATCATAATGGAATGAAACTGGAAATCAACGATAAAAGAAGGAAGGAAAAATCATGCATCACTTGGAGAATGAACAATAGGTTACTGAATGATCAATGGGTTATAGAAGACATCAAGGAGGAAATTAAAAAATTCTTAGAGATTAATGAAAACACAGACACAACATATCGGAATCTATGGGACACAATGAAAGCAGTTCTAAGAGGAAAATTCATTGCCTGGAGTTCATTCCTTTAAAAAAGGAAAAACCAAAAAATAAATGATCTCACACTTCATCTCAAAATCCTAGAAAAAGAAGAGCAAAACAACAGCAAAAGAAGCAGAAGGCAAGAAATAATTAAAATCAGAGCTGAAATTAATGAAATCAAAACAAAAGAAACAATTGAAAAAAATTGACAAAACTAAAAGTTGGTTCTTTGAAAAAATAAATAAGATCGACAGACCCTTAGCCATGCTAACGAAGAGAAGAAGAGAGAGAACTCAAATTACTAGCATACGGGATGAAAAAGGCAATATCACAACAGACACTTCAGAAATACAGAAGATAATTAGAAATTATTTTGAATCCTTATACTCCAATAAAATAGAAGATAGTGAAGGCATCGATAAATTTCTTAAGTCATATGATCTACCCAGATTGAGTCAGGAGGATATAGACAACCTAAACAGACCAATATCAATTGAGGAAATAGAAGAAGCCATCAAAAGACTACCAACTAAGAAAAGCCCAGGACCGGATGGGTATACAGTAAAGTTTTACAAAACCTTTAAAGAAGAACTAATACCAATACTTTTCAAGCTATTCCAGGAAATAGAAAAAGAGGGAGAACTTCCAAATTCATTCTACGAGGCCAACATCACCCTGATTCCTAAACCAGACAAAGATATTTCAAAGAAAGAAAACTACAGACCAATATCTCTAATGAACCTAGATGCAAAAATCCTCAATAAAATTCTGGCGAATCGGATACAAAAACATATCAAAAAAATTGTGCACCATGATCAAGTAGGATTCATCCCTGGGATGCAAGGCTGGTTCAATATACGGAAATCAATAAATGTTATTCACCACATCAATAGACTTAAAGATAATAACCATATGATCATCTCGATAGATGCAGAAAAAGCATTCGACAAAGTACAGCATCCCTTTATGTTCAAAACTCTAGAAAAACTAGGGATAACAGGAACATACCTCAATATTGTAAAAGCTATCTATGCTAAGCCTCAGGCTAGCATCATTCTGAACGGAGAAAAATTGAAGGCATTCCCTCTAAAATCTGGAACAAGACAGGGATGCCCTCTCTCACCACTTCTGCTCAACATAGTTCTCAAAACACTGGCCAGAGCAATTAGACAGACGAACGAAATTAAAGGCATAAAAATAGGAAAAGAAGAACTTAAATTATCACTATTTGCAGGTGACATGATTCTATACCTAGCAGACCCAAAAGGGTCTACAAAGAAACTATTAGAGCTAATAAATGAATTCAGCAAAGTGGCAGGATATAAAATCAACATGCATAAATCAAAGGCATTCCTGTATATCAGCGACAAATCCTCTGAAATGGAAATGAGGACAACCACTCCATTCACAATATCCTCAAAAAAAATAAAATACTTGGGAATCAACCTAACAAAAGAGGTGAAACACTTATACAATGAAAACTACAGAACCCTAAAGAGAGAAATAGAAGAAGATCTTAGAAGATGGAAAAATATACCCTGTTCATAGATAGGCAGAACTAACATCATCAAAATGGCGATATTACCAAAAGTTCTCTATAGGTTTAATGCAATGCCAATCAAAATCCCAACGGCATTTCTTGTAGAAATAGAGAAAGCAATCATGAAATTCATATGGAAAAATAAAAGACCCAGAATAGCAAAAACAACGCTAAGCAGAAAGTGTGAATCAGGTGGTATAGCGATACCAGACTTCAAACTATACTACAGAGCAATAGAAACAAAAACAGCATGGTACTGGTACCAAAACAGGCGGGTGGACCAATGGTACAGAATAGAGGACACAGAAACCAATCCACAATATTACAACTATCTTATATTTGATAAAGGGGCTAAAAGTGTGCAATGGAGGAAGGATAGCATCTTCAACAAATGGTGCTGAGAAAACTGGAAATCCATATGCAACAAAATGAAACTGAATCCATTTCTCTCGCCATGCACAAAAGTTAACTCAAAATGGATCAAGGAGCTTGATATCAAATCAGAGACATGGCGTCTGATAGAAGAAAAAGTTGGCTACGATCTACATACTGTGGGGTCGGGCTCCAAATTCCTCAATAGGACACCCATAGCACAAGAGTTAATAACTAGAATCAACAAATGGGACTTACTCAAACTAAAAAGTTTTTTCTCAGCAAAAGAAACAATAAGAGAGGTAAATAGGGAGCCTACATCCTGGGAACAAATCTTTACTCCTCACACTTCAGATAGAGCCCTAATATCCAGAGTATACAAAGAACTCAAAAAATTAGACAATAAGATAACAAATAACCCAATCAACAAATGGGCCAAGGACCTGAACAGACACTTCTCAGAGGAGGACATACAATCAATCAACAAGTACATGAAAAAATGCTCACCATGTCTAGCAGTCAGAGAAATGCAAATCAAAACCACCCTAAGATACCATCTCACTCCAGTAAGATTGGCAGCCATTATGAAGTCAAACAACAAGTGCTGGCGAGGATGGGGGGAAAAGGGTACATTTGTACATTGCTGGTGGGACCGCAAATTGGTGCGGCCAATTTGGAAAGCAGTATGGAGATTTCTTGGAAAGCTGGGAATGGAACCACCATTTGACCCAGCTATTCCCCTTCTTGGTCTATTCCCTAAAGACCTAAAAAGAGCATACTACAGGGACACTGCTACATTGATGTTCATAGCAGCACAATTCACAATAGCAAGACTGTGGAACCAACCTAGATGCCCTTCAATAGACGAATGGATAAAAAAAATGTGGCATTTATACACAATGGAGTATTACTCTGCATTAAAAAATGACAAAATCATAGAATTTGCAGGGAAATGGATGGCATTAGAGCAGATTATGCTAAGTGAAGCTAGCCAATCCCTAAAAAACAAATGCCAAATGTCTTCTTTGATATAAGGAGAGTAACTAAGAACAGAGTAGGGAAGAATAGCATGAGAAGAAGATTAGCATTAAACAGGGATGAGAGGTGGGAGGGAAAGGGAGAGAGAAGGGAAATTGCATGGAAATGGAAGGAGACCCTCAGGGTTATACAAAATTACACACAAGAGGAAGTGAGGGGAAAGGGAAAAAAACAAGGGGGAGAAATGAATTACAGTAGATGGGGTAGAGAGAGAAGAGGGGAGGGGAGGGGAGGGGAGGCGGGATAGCAGAGGATAGGAAAGGCAGCAGAACACAACAGACACTCGTATGGCAATATGTAAATCAGTGGATGTGTAACCGATGTGATTCTGCAATCTGTATACGGGGTAAAAATGGGAGTTCATAACCCACTTGAATCAAAATGTGAAATATGATATATCTAGAACTATGTAATGTTTTGAACAACCAACAATAAAAATTATAAAAATAAATAAATAAATAAATATTCCCCCCCCCCAAAAAAAAATGGAAGTACCTCTCTTCAAGAAGAAAATTATAGTTATCAGTCAGAGAATGCTAACTGCTGAAACAAATAGCTACCAAATCTCGGTGAATATAACAACTGATACAAATAAAGTTTTGTTCTTCCTCATGTCAACCTCACAATGTTGATTGACTCAGGGTGGAAGTGGGAGAAGCAAGAGCTCTGCTCCATGCTGTCACTCAGGGATTCAAGCTCTTCCCATTGCTCGACTTGAGTATCTCTTAGAACACTGGATCCCTTTGTGAATTCTGATATCTGGTTGCAGGTGAGGAAAGAGCCATCACAAAGAAGCTCATTAGAGGGGCTGGGGCTGGGGCTCAGTGGTAGGGCACTTGCTTACACCTATGAGGCACTGGGTTCGATCCTCAGCACCACATAAAAAATAAATGAATAAGTAAAGATATTGTGTCCATCTGCAGCTTTAAAAAGAAGCTCATTAAATTTAGGGCAAGCCTGAAATGGCCTATCCATTGGCAAGAGTTATTTTCCTGGCCTCACTTGGAAATTCAGTTTACTCATCTCCCAGGAAGGAAATGAGACACACATAGCAGCGTGTGGAAGCATTCCCTGCGTACTCCTGGGTACCCCTGCAGTCTCCCATGCTACAAGAGTTGTGAACACAGAAGTAGGTCACTCAATACTCCCTTTAATGAAGCAATTGTTGCCCCAGCTGTAAGAAGGGCTGTGTACTGACAGCTTTCAACTCTTAGCTTTTTCAAGAATCATCTCAGCTGCAAAGAGCCACCTCGCCCAAGGTCAAGTCCCTCCTGGGGTAGTCCACATTCAATGACTTATTACAACTGTCCCCCTCTTTCCCACAGGTGTTAATCCCAGAGACACTCCCCAAGAGACATCCTGCACATTAAACTGCATCTCAGAGGCAGCTTCCTGGGAGAACCTATCCTTCAGCAATGGCTACATTCATAAGTACTTCTGTTAAGTTTCTTTTCTAGTATTGTACTTGTTTTCTGTTCTCTGCTGTGGTCCCAGCATCTGCAAATGGTGCTTGATACATAGTATGTATTCCCCAACATACATTTTAAATGAATGTCTATTTAAATATAGTTGCACACTTGCCATTCTCCTTTGCCAGGTTATAACTTCCTCAAGGACAAAGCCTATATGGTCATCCTGCCTTGTCACTAACTCCTAGCTGAATGCCTGACAATCATTCTCTCTCTCTCTCTCTCTCTCTCTCTCTCTCTCTCTCTCTCTCTCTCTCTCTCTCTCCTCCCTTATTGGTGAATACATAAATAGTATGAATAGTAGGAAAGAGCTTCTGAGACTCGGGGTCAGTCCTGAATTTATATGTAGGAAAGAAAGACTTGAATAGAAAACTGGTGGTGGGGGATATGGGTATTTATTGATTTATCTTGAGCTGATATTTGCTAGATGGTGTTCTTTTTGCCTACAGTGTTCTTATTTGGGGCTGACACTGGAGATTACTAGGGAGTAAAACCTGTTCCAGGTGCCCTTGATTGTGTCACTACCTCCAGTTGGAGGAGTTCCACCAGGAAGGGAAGGAAGGATGCCTGGGTGGTGGGTAAGAGGAGAAGTCAACTCTCCACATCCATTTCCTGAGCACTGCATTCTGGCCCATCAGGAAGGACTAAAGATGAGGTGTCCTTGAGGAGAGTAGGTTCTGGGGCCCATTCCTTAAGACACTCACAGGGAAACTGGGAATACAAGACAAAATTGCCATGAAAAATTAAACACCACTGGGAGAGTAAGGGAGACAATATACATAGATACTGACAGCTTTCAACTCTTAGCCTTTTCAAGAATTATCTCAGCTGCAAAGAGCCACCTTGCCCTAGGTCACTTTTAGGTGGCCTCTGAGGCCAAGAAGGAACTCAGCAGAATGCCTCTGCTCTGAAATAGAGCCATTTGTTATCCATTGGTTTTCAGCACCATGGATATACAGAGATGGATGTCAAGAGAAAAAATGGGATAAATAAAGGTTTTAGATGGAGTTGAAATAAGTAGAATAGGTGATGGATGAGGGAAGGAGTAGAAAACCAAATTGTGAGAAAATCGACCAGTGAGAATTTCTAGAAAGTGGGAGAGAGGAAAGAGAGTGCATGGGAGACCTTCCTCAGGCCTCAGAAAAGATCCTCCCATGCTGTCGGACCAGCACTGTTCCTCACATACCCTCCCCAGCCTTGTTTGGGGCTCAAGAAGTGAAAGTATGGTCCCTGTGCCAGTCCTAGGGCCCAGGTGTCTTCCCCCTCCTCCTCACAGCCCTGACAGTCTCCAGGGAGATCTGGACCCTGTCCTACATTTACTGCGCCATAATCTGGAGATAAAACCAACAATCTATTATTCTGGACAGGATTAAAGAAAACCAATGTGGGATGGTAAAGACCCCTGGGCCCCTATGGACAAGTAAGAAAGGGGGAGTATCAAGAACTCATGCTGGCTGTGGCTACTGAGCAGGAGCTGCATCTTTATGGGAGGTTCAGTTAGCCTGCAGTGACCCTGCAGGAGGAAGCTGAGGGTGTTAGTACCCTGAACTCTCTTCTCTTCTGCCACCTGTCTATTGCTGATCCTTCCAGTAGCTTGTATGGTTTTCCACACCAATTCTGCCATTCTCTGATTCTCCAACAGCAACTGGGCAATTCAATTCTGATACCAACTCCCAAGTTAGCCCAGATCCCCCCAGTTAAAGTCTCAGTCCCACAAGACTGCCCCTACTTCAGATGTCAGTCATGAGTTCTGGGTCCCCGGGCTTCCACTCTTCTGTCCAACTTGGCGACCAATCCAGGAGTCCCCCTAATCCTTGCTTAGGTTCAATAATCCACTAAAATGATTTACAGAACTCAGGAAAATACTGTGTTTAGCAGTTTATGATAAAGGATTAGAACCCAGGAACAATCAAATGGAAGAAATGGGCTGGGGAGGCATTGTGGGCTATAGGAGCTATGGGGGCCTAGTACAGAAACTTCTATGGCTTCCATGCTTCCCCTGGACAGGTCATCTTCCCAGCTCCCAGATCTCATTTATAACCCAGTCTCCAGCTCCACTCCCCTCGGTGGAGGTCAGGACAGGGCTGAAGGTTCCCACCTTTTAATGACATGTTTAGTGTGTTCTGCTGATCAATCTTTATCCAAAAGCCACGTGGAGGCCCCAGCATGAGTCACCTCATTAGTATAAACTCCTGGTGAGGTAAAATGGACTCATTATGAATAACAAAACATTTCTTATTACTCAGGAAAGTCCAAGGGCCACAGGAGATTGTGCCAGCAACCTGGAGACAAAGACCCAATATAGTTTTTATTATCCACACAGAGGGAACCCAGTAGAACCCAAAGGTGAGTCAACCAGGCTGACAGTCCACGGAGTCTCCTCCCAAGGCACAGGGCAGGGTGGAGAAGGGCTGAGAATGGGTCTGGAGTGGCAGAGTAGAGGACACCCAGTACATTCTGTACCTACCACACACACCTGCTGTCCCAGGGATCTGACACCTCAGTCTTCCCACAGGCCAGGGTAGAGAGGAGAAAATTCACAGACCTGGTACATCAGTGGGGGCAGTGGACCCCTTGCCTGGTCCAAACTTTGCAGGGTCACAAAATAGGTTGGGGCAGGGGCCTGAGTCACCTCCTTCCCCCTACAGCCCCTCCTATCCTGGCTGAGAGATGGAGCAGAGCCCTTTCCTTGGCTGGATGCCCATGGCCTCTTTCCCTCTTGGTTCTCACCCCCAACATTGCGGCCCCCATCCCCTCAGTTCCTGGCTGGGTTGCGGCCACTGCCTTATAACTGTTCCTCCTGAAGCCAGCCTCTCAGACCAGCAGGGGTACCCCACAGCCCCAGCCCTAGACTGTCATCTAAAGCCTGTCGTCCCATCTGCTCATTTCCCATTGTGCTCAATTCTGGTGCTCCAGATAAATCCAGCTCCCACCACATCCACATTCTGTGATGCTTCCTTCCCACTGAGGCTTTGCTGAGTACTTACCCTCCCCAGGAACACTTCCCCCATCTCACCTGCCTGCTCCTCCAGAAAACCCTTTCTACTCCTCAACCTCTGCTAGGCCCCAGCCCTTTAGATGCTCTCAGCTTTCCATCTGCAAAGCTTTAACAGTGACCTTGCCTTGTTTCCATTTATTTTAATGTATTCTCCCAGCATTTGTCTGTGGAGTCCTCGCTATGCCAGGCACTCAACAGAGAGCAGAGAGGCCCTTGTCCTCCCCTCGTGGGGCTTCCCACCAGCGTTGCTGGGTGTTTTAGTCAGCTTTTTTCTGCTGTGACTAAAAGAACAGTTGTAGAGGAAGGAAAGTTTATTCAGGGGTTCATGGTTTCAGAGATCTCAATCCATAGATAGCAGGCTCCATTCCATGAGCCTCAAGGTGAGGCAGAACATCATGGCAGAAGAGCGTGGAGGAGGGAAGCAGCTCACATGATGATCAGAAAGCAGAGAGAGAGAGACTCCACTTGCCAGATACAAAATATATACCCTATAGGCATGACCCCGATGCCCGTCTCCTCCAGCCTCAGCCTATCTGTCTTCAGTTACCACTTAGTTAATTCACTGATTGGGTTGAGGCTCTCTTAACCTAATCATTTTTCCTCTAAACCCTCTTGCATGGTTTCACACGTGAGCTTTTGGGGAACATCTCACGTTTGAACTGTAACAGTGCACGACACACAATAATAAAGTAATCAAGCAGATGACAGTACATTTTCACCAGTGGCAGGAGCTGCTAGAGTGGAACATGGGGCCAAGAGGGCATATAACAGGGGAATTGCCTGAGTCACCAAAGGCAGGGAACACTTCTCCAAGGAAATGACACTGAGCTGAAAGCTGAGGGAGGAGCAGGGAAAGTGAATTAGGTGAAGAGGCAAGGGAAGGGTGTTCTAGACAGAGGGTGTGGGGTGTGCAGAAGCCTCACGTCATTGTCACCTCTATTCCTGTCTTATCCCTGAACTGTTCACTGTGACCCTTTGAGTACAGATCCGCTTCTGGTTATGTCTAAACCTGGCCCAGAGCCTGATTTTTATAGGCATTCATTAAACCTTAAGTTGAGTTTCAATCAATTAAACTGAATACCCACTCCTAAATCAGAGCACTGCCCTCCCTAGAGCCTCCTCCCCTGCCTTCCTGAGCTTAGGCACAGGGCATTATGCCACCATCCTGAATGCCACTATCATGCCACATATGACCCTCAAGTGGGGTCTGCAGCCTCAGGCCCTTTGAGCCTGCCATAGGCATCAGCTGTGGGCTGACATCTGTAATTGCTAGGGGTGCTACAGGTGGAGCCAAGTGCAGGGACTGGAGCAGACAGCATTATCCTGATGCTGCTCTTGACCAAAAGATGACATCTGGGGGAAAAACTTTGCTTACCCAGGCATTAGAGCAGTTTCTGCTTTGAGCAGCTCTCCTGACCTTGACTGGCTAGTGCTTCTCCTCACCACTGCAGGATCAGACAGAGGACCAGAGTTCCAGAGAGGCCAGGGAGGCACCTGAGGCCCTGCTGCAAATCAGAGCCATCAGGGAATAGGCATTGTGATCAGATAGTTGACAAGGCTACTGTCTGCCAGAGAGAGCTGCTTAAACCAATTATCAAAAACATAGCTCACAGCTCCCTTGAATGTAGAAGGAAAGGGGCAGTTTAGGGCCCATTCTAGGGACATCACCAGGCACAGCTGTCCTAATCCTTGGGCCAGGTCTGGGGTAGGCAGGGCCCCTCACAGTGGAAGGAACATTTGGGGATGGGATGGAGGAGGGTAGACATACCCTGGAGAGTCCTTCAGGCCTGTTGTCCCCTTCATAATCAATGTGCTCTGCTCATATCACCTGTTCAGGCCTGTCACTAAGACACGAGGAAGAGTACTGGAATTCAGGATCCAACAGATGGCCTATACTCTCTCAATCCAGGGCAGCCCCATACATTACAGGCTCTCCTCATCAGCTCCTAAAGAACCCTAGCAATGGAAAATTCCATTCACAAGTACCATTTCCCACAAGCTTCCTCAGGCACCTGTGCTTCAGCTACACTGGCCCATGCCCTCCTCCCCAGCACACCCCTGCTCCTGCTCCTGCAATTTGGAGAGTGCTTGCTTCATCTCAGCACATCTCAATTCTGCCCAGCCCAAATCCTGTATCTATATGAGACCTTCTGGGATCTCTCCAATTAGAAGCGATGGGTCACTTCATATTTCTCAGCCTGGCTCATGGTTACTTGTGTCCTTGTCTGCTCAGCCCTTCCAGGCAGACATGCCCCTCCCTGCTCCGTTGCCTTCCTCCCTGTACCCTGCAGCACAGAATAGTGCCTTGGCCTCACTGAGCACCAGTGAATGCTGGTGTAAGCTTTGGGGGCTCCACCCTGGAGGCACCCAGACAGTGGGTCATCAGCATTTGGGAGGGCTCATGGGTCCCTGAGCCCTCACAGTCCCTCTCATCCCCTAGAGGGGGTTGAGTCTTCTTCCCCACTGGAGGGCAGAGCTAGGAGGAGGCAGTGCCTTCTGGGCTGTCAGTTCTCTCAGTGGTCACTCTGAATCCCTAGAAAGGCTGTGCTTAGGTAATTTTTCAGGGGAAAATATATAACCCAGAGCAAGGCTGGTTTTGGCAGAGGCAATGGCCAAAGAAGCCAAGGCCATTTATCAAGAGGGGAGGCAGCATAGAAGGCTTTTCCACAGCTGCTCCTCCCCGGGGACAAGTAGATCTAGCTCCTGCTTTTAGCCTCTCTTGCTTTCCTGGTTGCCTTGAAATGTTCCCATTCTGGACATGCTGATCCTTAAACCTCCTCTTAGTCTGATAGGGAGCAGGGGATGGCTCTGAGCTGGGAGAAGAAGCCAGTCTGGATGTAGGTGGCCCAGGAGGGTGGGTCTTTGAGCCACAGCTCCTTTGGAGAACAGGAATCGTCTTCCTATTTACTTATAAAGTTGTCTTCTCTGTCACAACTGGGGCCATGTGAGTGATGTCAGCACCTGTGACAGTATTATCTGCTACTCATCTTATGCCTACCACATCCGAGCACTGTGCTTGGCTCCAGATGTTAATAACACCTCTGTTTCTTTGGTAGTATTGGGGATTGAACCTAGGAATGCTCTATCACTGAATTACACCCTCAGCCCTTTCTATTTGTATTTTGAGACAGGGTCTGGTTAAGTTGTCCATGCGGGCCTTGAACTTGGGAGCCTCTGCTTTCTGAGTAGAAATGATTTCTATTCTCATCCTCATTTAATAGTTGGGGAATCTGAAGTACAATGAGGTTAAATAAATAACTTGTCTAGGATCACACAGATAATAAATAGGATTGGACTCACGATCATCAATTGCAAAGGCTGCTATTTCTGTCTGATATTTAAAACCCTACTGTCAGCAGCAGGGAACACGCACGTGCAACCTGGGCTGCTTCCTCATTGGCAGAAGGGAGGGGATCTTGGTAAGTAATTGCAGCGGGAATTCTCTAAGGGCATTTTGCTGAGTGCTTGGAGGCCCAAGAGATGGAAGTCATCTCACAGAAGCAGTATGGGCATAGACAGGTCCCAGACCTCACAGAGACCAAGATTTCCCTGAGGGGGCCATGTTGACGCAGTGACATTAGATGGTATGGTCACAGCCATGAGGTCTGGGCTTGTTCTGCCTCATGATGTCACCTCCTGCTATGGGTCCACCTTCTTGTCTCCCAGGACTCAGCGTTCAATTCCTTATGAGAAACCAAATCCAACAATAAAATAAGGAAGTCCAAACTTTAATAATGCAACCAAGGGGAGGGAATCAGTCTTGTAGATGAAACTCCCAGCCTTCTGTCATTCTTACTCTTTTATCAGCTTTTCACTGAGAAACAGGGGTGCTGGCTCTTTCCCCAATATCCTGAATGCAGCCACGAATCCTTATGAGTTCCTGGGTGGGGCAGCCAAGTGTACCAGCCTGTAGTTCATTAGGCAAAGCATCTGACCTGGTCCTCTGCCACCCTCTTGTCTGTAGGAGCCAGATTGGCTTAGGGTTTTGTAATGTTTCCTCAGCCTGGATGGACAAACAGGCACTGGCTGACAGACTCACAGCTTTTCTAAGTGATGACTTGGTAACTGATGTGATTCTGCAATCTGTGTATGGGGTGAAGGTGGGAGTTCATAACCCACTTGAATCAAAGTGTGGAATATGATATGTCAAGAAATTTGTAATGTTTTGAACAACCCACAATAAAAAATTAAAAAAAAATAAATAAATAAAAATAAAAAAGAACAATTCCTGGGGAGTTGAGCCCATGTGAATTATGGGAAGTTTGACTTAGAAGTGATCCCCACTTCTTAGAACTTGACCTCTATTGACATTTGAATCTTTTCTACTGAATTTCCTGCAAGTAGTTAGTTTCTGCTTGCATTCCTTTGTGGATAGAGAGCTCACTTCCTCTTTAAGACAGCACAGCTGGTGTGAATGTGGGGAGTTATTTAGTGATTTCCCAGCTGGACCCAGCAGAGACTTCCTAGGAAATCAGAACTATGGAGCCAGGACCACTGGCTTAACTAATTGGACCAGGGGCTCAGCAATAACCCCCCAGTTGTCAGGACTGAAGAGTCCTTGAAGATGTCTCACTGCCTGATTTTACAGAGATGGAAACACCTCCTCTAGGAGTAGGTCATCAGTGGGAGGGTCTTCCTTCATGACCTTGACATTAACAGCTAATATTTATTGAGTCCTGGTTACAGAAACTTCCATAATTGTTTCATGCTGTATGATCTCATTTAATTCAAGCTCCTGTAAGACAGACATCATTTACTTAGCAGATGAAGTGACTGAGGTTCAAAGAAGTGAAATCATGTGTCCAAAGTCACTGTACCTGATTAATGACACAGCCAGAACTTGAACCCAGGCCTGCCTAAATCCATCTCTCCTTTTAAGGCCACATGAAAGGTAAATTTCCTCTATGGAGGAAATTAAGTGGGACTTATCATTTAGGGAGTTAAAGACTCATGGTAGGCTCCAAGTCCATGCAAAATTCTGAGGTTGAGTCTATGCAAACAAGAAAATGAGGAGAAATAGATCATCAAATAATGGAACTCTAGTTCAGCTGCTAGTCTATACCTGTAGCCAGTTCCTCCCAGGCTGGTTTGTGCGTGTGGCGACTGCAAATAAAGTCTGCAAATGCAGCCTGGAGGGTACCTGTTATTCTCATCAGGAGAGCAAATTATTTCATTTCCTGACTCATATGATCTCCAGGTGAGATCATGAGAAGTTGGGGATGCCTGATATTTGGTTTATAAGCACAGAGCTCCAAAAAATGTTTTTTAAAAAATTGGAGCGGAAATGATCCTTTAGCTGGAAAAGAAGTTAAGGTGATCATATTTGAAACAATGGAAAGAACTTTTCAGCAATTATTTGAGATTAATTTTCCCTAAGGTTAAGCCTTCAGCTAACTCAAAGCTGCGATGGGAGACTCAGCTGTGGGAACTACTCTGGCATGGAGAGGCAGCCTTTGGGGTCTTGAGATTTTTAGTGCTGACTTAATTAAGGATTCAGAGCATCCCAAGGCACTCTTCAAAGCTCTTGTGTCTCCTTGACCCTCCCAGAAAAAAAATGCAGGCAGTTAGTTCCTTATGGTTTCTCACACACAACCTGCTAGTTGGAAGGTGGGGCTTTTTAATAGACTGGGAGCTATTTGGCAAAATTATTCTTCACAGTTCCCTCAAATCTGATAGGCCTTCCTGGAGCACTCTGACTGTGCAGCCTTTGAGAATCTACATGATGCTGGAAACAGAACTGCCTTCTGCCTTCTCAGGCAGTCTGTGAGGGAGGCTTTACACAAAGCTCCCTATCACTTTGCATGCAGGGCTGGTGCTGCTGGGCTCTGATCCGATCCTGTGCTTGGGGGCACACTGGGCACTTCTTTTTCTGGCAATTCGGAAACAGATTCCATAGGTTGGTGCATGGGATGAATACCTAGTGGGTATATATTCATAGATATTTATATCTATTTTCATGAACCTCTGGACTCTACAAATGTCTATATATTGGGTAACCATATAAGAATGAAATGGATAAGTTCAATGACACTTCATTTTGGTAATTTTGATAAATGTCAAATTGCTGTCAAAAAGTCCACATCAGTTTCAACTCCAACTAGGTCCCTAATTCAAGGATCTTCTTCCCCACATCTTTGCCAATCAGGAAGGCAGGAAATTGTTGGATTGTTTAAATTTGTTTTTATTAAGTTAGGAATAAGGTTCAATATCTTTCTATGTATTTCATTGTCATTTTTTAATGGGTTCCTATTCCTGTCCTTTACCCATGGTTTTATCCATTTTTATTGACTTGTAACTGCCACTCATTGAGGCATTGGATGGAGACATACTCTTCAACTTGTGAAGGGTTCCTTCCTGAGCTGAAAATACTGGTAAGAAAAAAATGCACTCAATTAAAAGTAAAGTCACTGTACTCTAGTGATACATGCACACCCATGTTTTTGGCAGCACAGTTCACAATAGCCAAACTACATGTTCACGTGAGTATCATTCTCCACTTGTGAAGAGTTCCTAGGCAACAGGGTCAGCCCAATTCCTAGCCGCTGCCAGCTATAGGGAAGAAAGTTCTGGATAAGGCTTCAGAATTTTTCCTGCAGCATCACCCAGAACTGAACCTCAGAGGGAGGCTCTCCACTTTTGTCCCACTTGCCCAAGTCTTCCTTAAGAGTACTTGGTGGTGGTTCTTACACGGGTGAACTCCTTTGGGTCTTCTGTCTCTGTCTCTGCAACTGCTATGCTAGCTCACTCTCACTCACTCTCTAGTGATTTCTGTAAAGTATTAGCTGAATTCCTCCTGCACCTGCCATCGCTTCCTTCCGTGCCTTGTCATAGGTGAACTAATGCTAGATATCATCTCCTTTTGGAAGCACTTAAAAAAATCAGTACTGGGGATTGAAGACAGGAACCCTGTCACTGAGCTACATTCTTTTTTATTTTGAAATAGGGTCTCACTAAGTTGTTGAGGCTGGCCTCAAGGTTGTGATCCTCCTGCCTCAACCTCCTGAGTAGCTGATATTACAGGTGTCAGCAGCACCTGTCTTTTCCTAGATTTCAGGCTGCTGGTTTCCCTGAA
This sequence comes from Marmota flaviventris, assembly GCF_047511675.1. Lineage (NCBI taxonomy): Eukaryota > Metazoa > Chordata > Mammalia > Rodentia > Sciuridae > Marmota > Marmota flaviventris. The sequence goes on along the minus strand of NC_092505.1, from coordinate 50,816,274 downwards.
ACTTCAGTTCACTGATGGTTCAAGATAAATTATAATTTTGGAGTCCTAGCTCCTCCATGTAACTCGACGGCCTCATCCTTTCTGAAGTCTTCTGCTCAGGCCCTCACATCCTCATGTTCCTTGGAACAGGGACCAGATCTCAGTTATTCATTTGACCTCAGCACTTGGCATGTTGTAGGTATTATTAAATATTTTTGGATTGAAATGGGCTTTGCAGCTGGTAGCCAGGTGGTCAGTGCTGCAGCTAGGGTCATGGGCAAAGGGAAGTTACTCAGGGAGGACCAAAAAAATTATTGCTAAATTGAGGTTGGAAAGGTCTATGCCTGAGATTCTTGTAACCATGCCCTTCTCCCTCTCTGAGGGGCCTCTTTTCACTTGCTGTCCCCCATCATGTCCTTCTCTAAAGCTAGGATGGACTTGAGATCCCATTCCTCAGGAGCAACAGAGGTCTCTTCCTCAGCACCTCTTCCAAGTGTTGGGGATACAGAGAATTTTTTTTTTTATCCATTAAGTGTTTATTAAACTCCTTTGTTCTGGGCACTCCTAGGTGCTCCTTGATCCTGGTCCTCTCTTAGGTCTCTGATAATTCCACGTTGTCTCTGTGAGTTGGGATAACATAAGTCTGATAAATAACTTCAATTTTTCAGCACCTTAACACTTACATTCATGCCATAATCAAATACTGATATTCCTGGCAGACTTCTATAAGCCAGGATCTTTCTGTTGTTAAAAAATATTTTCACTTTTAATTGACACATCAATGGTACATATTTATAGGGTATAGTGTGACATTTCAATGCATATATTCAATGCATAATGATCAGATCACAGTTACTATCACCTCAGACATTTATCATTTCTTTATGTTCATTCAAAATTCTCTCTTCTAGTGTTCTGTCTTGAACTCTTCCCTCTTGCTAGAGCCCTTTTCAATCAGCTTGTGGATGATGAACAGCCGTGGAGAAGGCATACTTACTTCATAATCATGACAACACAGCATTGAAACACACTGATTCTATTATTACTTCATTGGTGAAAATTAGTCATGTGGTTCCACATAGCTGCAAAGGAGACTGGGAAGTGTAGTTTCTAGCAGAAAACCTGCTTTGAAGCAATAAGTTGACACTCTGGAAGGAGAACCCCGTCTTGTGTTGTGCTACCTATCCCTGCCACAGTCCTTGGAAGGATTGGATAGACAATGATTTTGATCAATCGGTCCTAGCAAGGATTAAGTCTTTTTTTTTTCTTTTCAAAGGTTAAATCTTGAAAAGACTCCACTGAATATTTCACAACCATCCTGAGCTAGAGAACATATGTATGTGACCTTGGGGGATTTAGTGTGTGAAGTGGGGTAGACTTGGAATGTATGAAGCTATTTGAGGGAGATTTCAGGAGTCTGAACTGACCATTTCCTCTGCTTAAGCTAGGGTGGGTTCTAGTTTGCCATATGAAATGCAAATTCTTCCACTTAGTACTTAACTAGTTTTATAATGTTGCCCCAACATACTTATCTAGCCTTCTCCCACCTCAACTCTGCTTATCCCCAGCACTTAGGGTACATAGTATCCCATCATCTTCCTTATGAGTAGATCAATATTTATTCATTATTTTTTCACTCATTCATTCATCTATTAAACATTGTGCCACTTATTATAGAGGAACACAAAATGTGGTCCCTACCCTTAGGAAGTTACAGTGCTTTTGTGCACTAACCTTTTCAGAATGTGCCTTTGTTGGGAACTTGAAATGCTGATACCAGGAACTGCCTTCCTTAGGGAAATATCCTTTTATGGGCCTACCTTTCCCTGAGACAATGCTTACTATAGACTTTCTAGTCTGGTTCTGCCATTCGCAGAGTTCAAGAGCACCTTCCACAACCTTCCCAGCAATAATCACCCAGAGTGCGCAAGAGAGATGCTAAGGTCAATATGTCAGCCAGCTTGCCATCCCTCTTATAAAATACCTGACAGAAACAATTTTAAAAAGGAAACATTTATTTTGGCTCCTGGTTTCAGATGCTTTTCATCTGTGGTCAGATGCTTTTAGGCCTGTGGTGAGGCAGAACATCATGGTGGGGAATGTGATAGAATAGTGATGATTAGATCATGGGGACCAGGAAGCAAAGAGAGAAAGAGAGGGAAATGTTCCAGAACCAAAGTATAATAGAGATTGCACTGCCTCCTGAGGGACCCTGGAAAAATCATCTTCATTTTGTGGAACAAAGCCCTGTTTCCCTTTTGTTCATCCTTTGGTCCTCTGGGCCACAGTACAAATCTACCCCTTTGTTACCAGGGGAGACCTTCAGAAATGGATTGAGTCTTCCCTTTAGAAAGCAGACTGAACCTTCTGCTGGGAGACCCTGCTCATCTCCAGTTTTCTGCCTACCCCATAGAGGTCCTCCAGCTCATGCCACTTGCCCTCTCCATCTGTCCAAGGTCATTTGCCCAGTGCTGTCCTCACTGTGAGGACTGTGCTTTTCAGAGTGCTGCCCATGTGCTACAAAGCCCTACATTAAAACACAGGCTGACTTGATCTGATCACCCCAACGTCATGTAGGAGGGACTGTCAAAGATTCCTGGCAGAGACTTTGTCCTCTCACTGTTGATCACTTCAAGGAAAATCTGCACTTATTTGAGCATATTCAGATATGGGCTTAAAAAGGTTAAATTCAGTCTTCTAGAAGTTATAAATTTGCTCTCTTCCCTTTACCATTTTGGCATTTCTCCAAATGATACTTTTTGAAAAAATAAAATAGAATAAAAGATCCGTGAAATACACTTTAAAGTATATTTCAAGCAATAAAAATATGGCATCTGTTTAATTGGTTATAATTTACACTGGAAGATGTATGTGAGCGTCATTTTAAAAGCTTTTGCTCTGCCTTTTGTTTCTCTTTATGTCCCACTTTAGTAATTTCCTTTTGCATCCTTCTGTCCCTGGGCCTAGAAGCCTGGCAAATACGCAGGCCCCAGAGAGCTGCAGGGAGCCAGCAATGTCCTGGAAATGTGAGGCCATGAGGTTAAGCACACACACACACACACACACACACACAAAAAAAAAGCTCTCTTTCCAGGAAGGAATGACTGAACCAGAACAATGAACTTGGCTTTCTATTACCACTAACACTCCCCACTCTGTTCCTCTCTTGCCCCTTTCACTGGCCCCACGCTGTGGAGGAGCTAGAACTGCCCAGAGCTCTTTTGACCCCTGGGTGTTGTAGAGGCTACCCTGACTTGAGCCTGTGCCTCAGGATTTCATGTGTCCACAGAGCTGCTTTGAGTCAAGCTTCCTCTACAGCTCCAGGAAGAATGCCTGTCAGGAAGCTCAAATATTCAGAGAATGTGAAATACAGTATTTTTAATGGAACCATTTTCACCTCCTCCAGAAAGAGGATGTAGAGTTCGTCCTCAGGCTAGCCGCAAATTACACTTATCCACACTAGAGCTCCTTCCTGATCTTAACACCCAACCCTTGGTGTTTTTCTCTGCCACTAGAGATTTTGTTGGAGGTGTCCTGTGAGCAGATGCGGCCCAGTGAGGCTGGCTGCTGGAATGCAGGCAGTGTTGTGAGAAGAGGGATCTGCCTTTGGCTGTCTTCCTGCCGTTATGCCACTAAGCCTTCCTACAGCAAAACATCAAGCAGGGTATTGAAATTTACTTCTAGATACTGTGCCTGGTCTTACAATGAAACCATGATGTTAGCAGCAGGAAGAACTCTGGTAGCCCTTGTGCTATTTGGCTTCAATATAAGTGTATAAAGTTTTTGAGAACATTTTACTTTTAATTGATATTCTTCCCAGCACCTTTCTAGTCAGTGCAATAGAGATGTTGCCAAGAGTAAAATTATAAAATTTTGCTGTTGTCTGGGATGGAATGTTGGATGGTTTATCTTCTATCTCAAAAGATACATATATTTACATTGTAACAAAGATGCTCAAATGAAATAATGAAATTGAGGGCAGAATTCACAACCCTGGGTACTGAGCTCGAAATACTTCACCTTTTTGGAGTTGAAAAAAAATTCTTGTGTAGCAGTACTGACTTTTCCAGGTGAAACTGGCCTATACAAAATTTGAGTATATGTGATTTCACTTAAAACGTTTGTCCTGGCTCAGAGACCTGATACAACTCAACCAAATGCATAATACTTCTCTTGGATAGCTTTATGAAAAAGAGAGGATTTTTTTTTTTTTTAAATAGAGCAAGAATCTCTGTGCAGAATCTGAACTCTACTGTTCTTCATTGAGTGGGAGGAAAGGAGTGGAGGAGTTTAGAAGGCTCTTTGAAGGAGAAGCCAAGTTATTAGAGCAAGCTCCAGGTTCTTTGAGACTTGCCTTCCTGTCTTTCACTGGGCACAGTCAGTACTTCCGCTGCCTGTCCACCTGGGAGGAAGGCAAAGCATGGAGAGATGGGAGAGGAGGGAGAAAGGCAACTGAGCATTTGAACATATGTCCTTGATTTGAGTGCATGGGTGTATGATTGGCAGATGGGGAATAGACTGATAACATTTGACTTTGAAAATGACTTTGACCCCTGCTACACTAAAACTTGCTTTACCAGCTTGGAAGACAAATATGCCCGCATCTGTTTGTAAAGTTCTAACTAATCACTGTGCCACCCCACAGGCAAGTTCACAGGAAATGTTGTTTCCTTCAGGACTTCCCACTGGATTTGCCCAATAATTCTCTCCAGCTCTCTCTGCCTTTAGGAGCTTGGTGCTGGCAAAAGAGGGGAAGGAAGAAACCCACAGGGTCCTTCCTGAGGAGACCCCCTGCTTCCCCTCAGTCTCTCACACCAACCCATGCAGGGAGCCCACGCTTGGGGAAGACTGGGGTCCTTTTGTTTTCTGACTGCATATGCTGCTTCTCCTGGCCTCTCTATGGGAGCTTGTAGGGAGTGGAAGGAGCTACTTGGAGTGCTTTACTGCCAGCTGACCCCACACTTGGTCATCTCAGCCCACCAGAGAACTTCCAACATGTGAATTTTCAAAAGGAAGAAATCAGGATTGCTTTTGAGCTCCCTGGCCTCTGCAAATTTGCCAGCCCTGTCCCTCAGGTAGGGCAGTGGGGTGCAGGAGGGACACACTCACACCTGGCTAAGAAAATCTCCATGTGGTAAACAATCGTAGGTGTAACTCTTCTCCTTTGCTATGGAGAATTCTGTCTGTGGTACAAAGCTTTCACAAGACACAGTGGACCTGTGATGTTCCACTGTTTTACTTCCCAGAGATTTTGAGGGGTGAGGCAAGGGTTAGTAAGAGGGAAAGCAATTTACCTTGACCTCAGAGCACTGCCCCAAGTAGAAGAGCCATCTGGTAGAAGCAAAGTTAGTTTTAGAGTCTGTGTGCTTAGGTATGTGCAGCTAACTCAGACTATGTAGAACTTTGCCTCTCAACACTGCTTTTCTTTTTCCACTTAAATGTTATTTTAAAATATTCACTTCTATAGGAAAAATTCAAGAATAGTAAAATGATGTGCACCATAATCTGTATAATTTTCTATATGTGTGTGATATGTCAAGCAAACATGAAGATTAGTACAACACCCATATATTATTAAGCTAAATTCATCAATTTTAATATTTTGCTACAAATAGGAAATTCTCTAGTACCACCATAGTAATATCCCTTTGAGGAAATTTGTTATTGATATGAAACTATAATCAGTTATATAATACTGATATTCAAAATTTCCTAAATCCATTTTAGCAGGATTTTTAAAATATACAGCATATGATCAAGGATCACATGCTACATGTTCTTGTCATGTTTCTTTAGATTCTATAATGGTTCTCTGACTTTTAGTTTTTATAGAGCACTGACATTATTAAAGAGTCCTGGAGGCTGTATCCTCCACAAATTACTCACTCTCACACTAATTTACCAACAATTTATACAAACAAAACAGACCTGAGTGGATACAAATCAAAGGGCTAAAAACTGAATACCAAAATTTTTTGAAAGCAGCCAGAGAAAAATGATACATCACATGTAAATAATAATGGTTGGATTTCTGCCAGAAGCCATAGAGGTCAGAAGATAGTGAGAGGGATCTTTAAAGTGCTGAAAGAGACTTCTGGTTTCAGCTCCAACATGTGAAGAGCTTGGAAGTTGTGACTTCCAGCCTTATAAGAGGAACAAATGGAAAACCAGCAACTTTTACATCCCCACCAGGGAACTGAGGTAGCAGAGCACACTGCCACCATAGAGAAAGAGGTGAATCCAGGGTCATGGGACAGCTCTGTTCCCCTGGAGCAGAAGCCATGGGAGCCATCAACTGGTAGGAACTCCTAATGGTAATTCTGATAAATTGCTGGTAAATTAGTGTGAGAGTGAGAAACTCCTGGGTCACAGCACTAGAGAGCCCCCGCCCCTCAGGCATCCTCCAGGAACCTTACTAGCTTCTCTTGCTGAAGAGCCAATGAAGATACCCTCATGGCTCAGGCAGGGGTTGGAGAAAGGTAACCATTGTGAAAAGAGCAACCATTCTCCAGAACAGAAACCTACTCTCCAAGGACAAGGACTTCACCAGAGCCTTGTCCCTCGAGGGGAAAGGCATTCCTCCTACTCCAGGCTCTTGTCTCATGCAAGGTGCTAGTGGTGGTGGAAAAGTAAGAAACACCAGTGAAATTTTGAAGTGTTGAAAGGAAAACCCACCAGCCTATAATCCTCTATCCAGTGTATCATGGTTTGATATGGTGTGTCCTCCAAAAGCTCATGTGGGAGACATGCAGGAATGTCAAAGGTGGAACAGTTCGATTGTGAGAGTTATAGCCTAATCAGTAGATGAATCCACTGATAAGGATTAACCCAGTGATATGTGAACACAGGTGGGTCAACTAGGGGCATGCCTTTGGGGCTTGTATTTTGTACCTGGTGAACTGAAGAGCACGCACTCTCTCTCTCTCTCTCTCTCTCTCTCTCTCTCTCTCTCTCTCTGTCTCTCTCTCTCTCTCTCTCTTTTTCCTGGCTGTCATGTTCTGAGCTGCTTTTCTCTGCCACCTTCTGCCCTCATGTTCTGACTCAGCTTGAGCCCAGCACTATGGAGTCAGCTGACCATGGACTGAACCTCTGAAAATGTGAGCTAAAATAAATTTTTCCTCCTCTAAATTGTTCCTTTTTGGGTATTTTGGTCACAGTGATGCAAAAGCTGACTAAAACAGTGAAATTATTCTTCAAAAGTGAAGCAGAAATAGAGTTTCTTACATAAACAAAAACAAAGGGAATTTATCATCAGCAACCTGCTCTGAGCAAACGTTCAAACAAGTTCTTCAAGGAGAAGAAAAATGATGTAGATCAGAACCCTGGATCTACATAAAGAAAAGGAGAGCACTGGAGAAGAAATAAAAGTGAAATGCCATCTTTTCTTTATTTTATTCTTGATATAAAAGATAACCATGTGTAACAGTAACAGTAACCATATATTGGGTGATTATACATAGGAAAAAGTGAAATTAATGAGAGCAATATCATATGCTACCTGCCCTACATGTGAAAGGGTGGAGTATTATTTGAGGATGTTCTTATATTCTTATGATGTACATTGCAAACTCTGGGGCAACTACTAAACATCTGTTAAAGGAGGATAGTTGATATTCTAAGAGAGGGAATAAACAAAATCATATAAAATGCTCATATAACCAGAGAAATGGGAAAATGCATAAAGAACAAAGGCAAAATAGAGAAAGTAGTTATAAATACAACAAATACTACTCCAACTCTACCAATAATCACTTTAAATGTGACTAGTCTAAATATGCCAATTAAAAGAAAAAGTGTCAAACTGAATAAAGAAACAAGACTCCACCATATGTTCTCTATAAGAAAGCCACTTTGATTATGAAGACCCAGATACAATTAGAGATGCACTATACCAACTAATCAATGGGAATCTGCAATAGCTATATTAATTTTACATAAAGTACATTTCAGAATATGGAAAATTATCAGGGATAAAGAGGGACAAACTCCAAGAAGACATAGCAATTCTAAATATGTAAGCATTTAGCAACAGAAATCTAAATATGTGACACCAAAACGGATATAACTCAAGGAGAAATTGACAAAATTCACTACTGCAGTTGGAGACTTCCAAACACTTCTGTCAGGGCTTGATAGATGAAGCAGGCAGAAAATCAATAAGGATATAGTTGACCTGAATGGCGCTGTCAATCAACCTGATCTTATTGGAATTCTAAAGTACACATTCTTTTCAAGTTTACATAAAATTCAGAAAGGCACACCATGTCCTGTGCCATAAAATAGTCATCAATAAATTTAAGGGATTAGAAATCATATAAAATATATTCTTATATTACAATGAAATTAAGCAGAAAATCATTAATAGAAAGAGAACTGAAAAATCCCGAAATATTTGGGAATTCAATAATACATTTGTAAATAACACATGAGTAAAAATAGTCTCAAGGGAAATTTTTGAATATTTTGAATTAAACAGAAGAAATTCCAATTTATCAAAATTACACAATTTATCCAATGAACTGTGTGAGCATTTAGTGCACTTAGAGGAATTTATATTACTGAATACACAGACGAGAGAAGAAGAGGGAGCTAAACTCAGTAATCTAGCTTTTAGAAGCCAAAGCCAAAAGAGCAATTTAAGCCTAAAACAAGCAAAAAGAAAAAAAGAAAGAAAAATCAATAAAATTAAAACAATAGAAAAGTTACTACAAACCACTGTATGCCCACAAATTTGATAAATTAGCTAAAATATAAAAAATATAAAAATATAAAAAACTAAACTAGTCAAACTCATACGGAGAAATAGACAATCTGAATAGGTTTGTTTCTATTATGGAAAATAAATGAAAAGCCAACAACATTCTAAAAGAGAAAACAGCAAGTTTCTTTGGCTTTGCTGGTGAATTCTATGAAAATTTTTGAAAAAAGAAATGACCTCAGTGGTGTACTCTTTCTCGATAATCTCTTCCAGAATATACTGGTTCATCAGATTGAATAAGTGTGCCATACTAACAAAAGGTGTCATAATAAGGAGAGCTGGGTGTAGAGCATAGGAGAACTATGTCTTTATATCCATGCAATTTTTCTTTAAATAAAAAACTGTTCTAAAATAAAAGTTTATTTTTTTAAACAAGAGCTGAAAGGAAAAACTGTCAAACCAGAATCCTATATCAAGTCAAAAATCCAAATGACTACATAAACATGAATATACATAATGGGTGTATGTATGTATATACTTTATATGTGTATACACTTTATATATTGAAATACATATATAAAGCATTAAGAAAAATGGAGACAATTCTGATAAAGGAAAGCTGGGAGAACCCATCACCAGCAGACCTGTACTCCAAGAAACACTAAATGAAGGTCTCTGGACTAAAGGAATGTGGTACCAGTAGATGATCAGATCCTCAGAAAGATCTGAGTGCCAGAAATGGTAACTATGTAAATTATGCAAGATCATACTTTCAAAATATCACTTTTTCTCTTAATTCATTTAAAAAATATCCTACAGTTTAAAGAAAAATGACAGCATTGTATGGTGGGATTTATCAGGTACGGAAATGGAATTATTGTCAAAACTGTGGCATATAATAGGAGGTTAAAATTAGTATGGACTGGGCGAGTGTGGTGGCACATGTGTGTGCAATCTCAGTGACTCAGGCTGAGGAAGGAGTATCAAAGCCAGCTTCAACAACTTAGCAAGGCCCTAAGAAATGTACTGAGACCCTGTCTCTAAAAATTAAAAAAAAAAAAAAAAAGGGCTGGGGATGTGGCTCAGTGGTTAAGTGCCCCTGGGTTCCCCCCTGGTACCAAAAAATAAAATAAAATAAAATAGTATGGACTTAGAAGTTTTTACATTTTAAATAAAAACATTAACTCTAAGTTGATGGTTAAAATTTAAGATTACAGAAAAGGAAGAACAGAAGACAAAGGTCAGATGGTACAAAGAGGAAACAGCAAAATATGAGGCCTAAGTCCAAATATATCAGTATTACATTGGACAGAATGAATTAAACCCCCTAGTTAGAAGGCAGTGATTATCAGAATGGGTTAAAAAAAATCAAGACTTAATAATGTCTACAAGAGATGTGCTTAAAATCTGAAGATACAGATAGATTGAGTTAAAAAGTCAGGAAAATAATAATGCAAAAATGAAGAATGAAAAGTTGGAACTGCTGTATTAATATCAGATAAAATAAACTGCAAAAGTATTACCATAAATAGATATTAAGTGGTTGCCCTAGAGTTTGCAATGTACATCATAAGAATATAAGAACATCCTCAAATAATACTCCACCCTTTCATGTGTAGGGCAGGTAGCATATGATTATTGCTCTCATTAATTTCACTTTTTTCTTTGCTATAATCACCCAATATATGTTACTGTTACCACTCTAAACACATGGTTATCTTTTATATCAAGAATAAGACAAAGAAAACATGGCATTTCACTTTTATTTCTTCTCCAGTGCTCTTCTTTTCTTTATGTAGATCCAGGATTCTGACCTACATCATTTTTCTTCTCCTTTAAGAACTTGTTTGACCGTTGGCTCAGAGCAGGTTGGTGGTGACAAATTCCCTTTGTTTTTGTTTATATGAGAAACTCTATTTCTGCTTCACTTTTGAAGAATAATTTCACTGTTTTAGTCAGCTTTTGCCTCACTGTGACCAAAATACCCAACAAGAAACAATTTAGAGGAGGAAAAATTTATTTTAGCTCACATTTTCAGAGGTTCAGTCCATGGTCAGCTGACTCCATAGTGCTGGGCTCAAGCTGAGTCAGAACATGAGGGCAGAAGGTGGCAGAGGAAAGCAGCTCAGAACATGGCAACCAGGAAAGAGAGAGAGCACTTCAGTTCACCAGGAACAAAATACAAGCCCCAAAGGCATGCCTCTAGTTGACCCACCTGTCTACACATATCACTGGGTTAATCCATATCAACGGATTCATCTACTGATTAGGCTACAACTCTCACAATCCAACTGTTCCACCTTTGACATTCCTGCATTGTCTCCCACATGAGCTTTTGGAGGACACACCATATCAAACCAAGATACACTGGATAGAGGATTGTAGGCTGGTAGGTTTTTCTTTCAACATTTCAAAATTTCACTCAACTCTCTTTCTAGCACATTTTAGGAGAAGTCCATTAAGATTCTTATCTTTGCTCCTCTAGGAGTAAAATTATTTATTTCTTTGAACACCATCTCTTTGGCTTTGATTTTCAGCAATTTGAAAGATTCTAGGTGTAGATTTTGGGTGTTTGCATTGTTTGATGTTCTCCGAACTCCCTGGATCTATTACTTTAGAAAAGTTTTCCATCATTAATACTCGAAGTCTTTTCCTCATGTTCTATTTTGCTTCTCCTCCTCCTATTCCAGTTGCGTATGTTTATCTTTTGTAATTGCACTGTAGCTCTTAAATTTTCTGTTTCAGTTTTTCTTTTCTCTTTGCAATTTTGCTGGAGAAGTTTCTTCTGTCCTATCTGCACTGCACTAATATTCTCCTCAGTCATGTGCAGGGTACTGGTGAGCCCATCAAAGGTGTTAAGCATTTATCTTAGTGGTTTTGATTTCCAGTCTTCCTTTTTTTTTTCTTGTTTACAATTTCAGTCATCAGCTTACATCATCTATCTTTTCTTTAATATTCTTGTTCAGCTATAACCTCTATAACCCTTAGCATCTCAATCACAGTTGTTTCAAGTTCCCTGTCTGATAATTCCCACAGCCTCATCATCTGAGGGTCTCATTCTAATGCTTGCTTCATGTCCTTAGACTTTGTTTCTTCTTCCCCTTTAGTATGTATGTCTTATGATTATTTTTGATTGAAAGCTAGACATAGTGTACTGAGAGGAACTGAGGTAAATAGGCCATTTATTTGGTGAGATTTTGTGCTAATCTGACTAGAAGTTCGGTCAGATTAGCACAAAGTCTTTAGTGTTTTCTGTTGCCAAAGAGGCGAGAAATTTCAGATTCCTATAATGACTTTATGTTCATTTCTTGCCCAGAAAGAATTTGTGTCTTCAACTCTTTCAGCTGTAATTCTCTAGAGTTGTGCTGGAGGCTTTTTGGTATAGTGGCACAGTAGAGAGGAAGGAAGGATTCTGTGGTCTATGATTAGATCATGGTGTTGAGTGAGCCTGCATTGCTGGAGTGTGACTTTCACTGGTGTTTCTTACTTTTCCACCACCACTAGCACCTTGCATGAGACAAGAGCCTGGAGTAGGAGGAATGCCTTCCCCCTCAAGGGACAAGGCTCTGGTGAAGTCCTTGTCCTTGGAGAGTAGGTTTCTGTTCTAGAGAATGGTTGCTCTTTTCACAATGGTTACCTTTCTCCAACCCCTGCCTGAGCCATGAGGGTATCTCCATTGGCTCTTCAGCAAGAGAAGCTAGTAAGGTTCCTGGAGGATGCCTGAGGGGCGGGGGCTCTCTAGTGCTGTGACCCAGGAGTTTCTCACTCTCACACTAATTTACCAGCAATTTATCAGAATTACCATTAGGAGTTCCTACCAGTTGATGGCTCCCATGGCTTCTGCTCCAGGGGAACAGAGCTGTCCCATGACCCTGGATTCACCTCTTTCTCTATGGTGGCAGTGTGCTCTGCTACCTCAGTTCCCTGGTGGGGATGTAAAAGTTGCTGGTTTTCCATTTGTTCCTCTTATAAGGCTGGAAGTCACAACTTCCAAGCTCTTCACATGTTGGAGCTGAAACCAGAAGTCTCTTTCAGCACTTTAAAGATCCCTCTCACTATCTTCTGACCTCTATGGCTTCTGGCAGAAATCCAACCATTATTATTTACATGTGATGTATCATTTTTCTCTGGCTGCTTTCAAAAAATTTTGGTATTCAGTTTTTAGCCCTTTGATTTGTATCCACTCAGGTCTGTTTTGTTTGTATAAATTGTTGGTAAATTAGTGTGAGAGTGAGTAATTTGTGGAGGATACAGCCTCCAGGACTCTTTAATAATGTCAGTGCTCTATAAAAACTAAAAGTCAGAGAACCATTATAGAATCTAAAGAAACATGACAAGAACATGTAGCATGTGATCCTTGATCATATGCTGTATATTTTAAAAATCCTGCTAAAATGGATTTAGGAAATTTTGAATATCAGTATTATATAACTGATTATAGTTTCATATCAATAACAAATTTCCTCAAAGGGATATTACTATGGTGGTACTAGAGAATTTCCTATTTGTAGCAAAATATTAAAATTGATGAATTTAGCTTAATAATATATGGGTGTTGTACTAATCTTCATGTTTGCTTGACATATCACACACATATAGAAAATTATACAGATTATGGTGCACATCATTTTACTATTCTTGAATTTTTCCTATAGAAGTGAATATTTTAAAATAACATTTAAGTGGAAAAAGAAAAGCAGTGTTGAGAGGCAAAGTTCTACATAGTCTGAGTTAGTTGCACATACCTAAGCACACAGACTCTAAAACTAAGGTTGCTTCTACCAGATGGCTCTTCTTCTTGGGGCAGTGCTCTGAGGTCAAGGTAAATTGCTTTCCCTCTTACTAGCCCTTGCCTCAAGCCTCAAAAATCTCTGGGAAGTAAAACAGTGGAACATCACAGGTCCACTATGTCTTGAGAAAGCTTTCTACCATAGACAATATTCTCCATAGCCAAGGAGAAGAGTTACACCTACGATTGTTTACAGACTTGGAGATTTTCTTAGCCAGGTGTGTGTCCCTCCTGCACCCCACTGCCCTACCTGAGGGATAGAGCTGGCAAATTTGCAGAGGCCAGGGAGCTCAAAAGCAATCGTGATTTCTTCCTTTTGAAAATTCACATGTTGGACGTTCTCTGGTGGGCTGAGATGACCAAGTGTGGGGTCAGCTGGCAGGAAAGCACTCCAAGTAGCTCCTTCCACTCCCTACAAGCTCCCATAGAGAGGCCAGGAGAAGCAGCATATGCAGTCAGAAAACAAAAGGACCCCAGTCTTCCCCAAGTGTGGGCTCCCTGCACTGGTTGGTGTGAAAGACTGAGGGAAGCAGGGGTCTCCTCAGGCAGGACCCTGTGGGTTTCTTCCTTCCCCTCTTTTGCCAGCACCAAGCTCCTAAAGGCAAAGAGAGCTGGAGAAAATTTTTGGGCAAACCCAGTGGGAAGTCCTGAAGGAAACAACATTTCCTGTGAACTTGCCTGTGGGGTGGCATAGTGATTAGTTAGAACTTTACAAACAGATGCGGGCATATTTGTCTTCCAAGCTGGTAAAGCAAGTTTTAGTGTAGCAGGGGTCAAAGTCATTTTCAAAGTCAAATGTTATCAGACTATTCCCCATCTGCCAATCATACACCCATGCACTCAAATCAAGGACATATGTTCAAATGCTCAGTTGCCTCTTTCCCCCCTCTCCCATCTCTCCATGCTTTGCCTTCCTCCCAGGTGGACAGGCAGTGGAAGTACTGACTGTGCCCAGTGAAAGACAGGAAGAGGAGTCTCAAAGAACCTGGAGCTTGCTCTAATAACTTGGCTTCTCCTTCAAAGAGCCTTCTAAACTCCCTCCACTCCTTTCCTCCAACTCAGTGAGGAACAGTAGAGTTCAGATTCTGCACAGAGATTTTTGTTCTATTAAAAAAAAATCTGCCCTCTCTTTTTCATAAAGCAACCCAAGAGAAGGATTATGCATTTGCTTGAATGGTTTGTTTTTGAATCAGGTCTCTGAGACAGGACAAACATTTTAAGTGAAATCACACATTCAAATTTTTTTTTGTATAGGCCAGTTTCACCTGGGAAAATCAGTATGCTGCTAAGAATATTTTCTCCCAACTTCAAAGTGGTGAAGTATTTAGAGGCCAGTACCCAGGGTTGTGAATTCTGCCCTCAATTTCATTATTTCATTGTTTCATTTGAGCTTTATTGCAATGTAAATATACGTATTTCAACATAGAGGATAATCCATCCAACATTCCATCACAGACAACAGCAAACTTGTATAATTTTACTCTTGACAACATCTCTATGGCACCGACTAGAAAGGGTTTATGTTTACCCTAGGAAGAATATCAATTAAAAGTAAAATGTTCTCAAAACTTTTTATACTTACGTTGGAGCTAAATAGCACAAGAGCTACCAGAGTTCTTCCTGCTACTAATATCATGGTTTCATTATAAGACCAGGCACAGTATGTAGAAATAAATTTCAGTAGCAAAGGTAGGTCCCTCTCTAACAATATATATATTTCAACATAGAAGATAATCCTAGAAGAAGATAATGCCTGCATTCCAGATATGGGGCTGCCCTGAGCAGCAGAGTGATAGAAGGGGATCTGGTCACTGCCCAAACCTTTTCTCATGCCAGGCTCCTTCA
This sequence comes from Marmota flaviventris, assembly GCF_047511675.1. Classification (NCBI taxonomy): domain Eukaryota; kingdom Metazoa; phylum Chordata; class Mammalia; order Rodentia; family Sciuridae; genus Marmota; species Marmota flaviventris. Next base: position 50,800,963 of record NC_092505.1, on the reverse strand, counting down.
AGCAGGACCCTGAGGCAGCATACGTGGCCTGGATGTATCGAAGGACCTTTCAAATGCCCTGGTGCCCACATTGCTCCTCCCACTGCCCACCCAAGACCTTCCACTGTCCCTGTTGTAACATATTTGTGGAGATGAGTGCTCCACCTCCCTGTCCACTCACCAACCCATCCCTGGACACCTGGTCAGGACCAGGAAACTCACAGCATAAGTGGGCCACAGGTAGGTATGAGAGCATCTTCCCAGTCTGCTAAAAGTGGCTCCCAGCCACTCTTGGTCACTTAACATTTGTTATTGCCTCTAGTTCTGCACCTGTCCAGGGAGGCTGGCCTTGCTTGCACAGGTGCTGACATGCAAAGGGCATCCCCTCTGTGCTGAGCCTGGTGGAGTCAGGGGGAGGAAAGGCAGTGACTGTCCCCTCCCCTGGCTTGCTGATACTAGATCCCCAGCTCTTTAGGCTGACTGCTGCCCTGTCCTGGGGATCATTGCATGTCTTGGTCTGGGTGTCCCAGTTGTACGGTTTCCTGGGTTCTGAGTGCATTTGTCTGATGTGCCCGCCCTGCTCGGGTTCACAAGTGCAGACGGCTGGTTGGGCAAGGGTGTTTTTTTCATCCTCATCCAGAATCTGAGAAAACAGAGGCCCAGAATTTTTATGTCCTGGTCCAAGTGACACCAGGCAGGTCTTGTCTCAAAAACCTCCCTCAGAACAGATGTCCTGATGAGCCATGGGGTCCTAACTGTGCCCTAACCATGGAAATGCCAGGTTGTCCCTGAGATGAGAACTGTGTGTAGGGCCAAGAGCAGGCAGCCTAGAGGGCTGAGTTGGGGAAGACCTGAGCATTTGGGGGTGATGGAAGTCAGGTCAGATAGACCCTCGAGGTCTGCCTCCTCTCCCCTAGGAGTTGGACCACCACTGTGGGCAGGTGAGCAACAGCTTGGGGTATCTGAACATCTGGCTGTTCCTGCTGCTACTTGTGTTCCTTTGCCTGTACCTGGGTGCCCTGCTGGTGATGTGCATCGTCTTCCTTGTGCCCACCAGAGTGATGTCATTATCCTTGGAAAAAGCCATGGCTTTTTCCCAAGGGAAAAAGGGCCCACACTGGGAAGAGCAGTCCTACGGAGTATTTATACATTCACCAATTGAAGGATTGTTCATTGTGTCTAGTTTTTCCACAGTGTTTTAGTTTTGTTTTGTTTGTACCAGGGATTGAACCCAGCGGTGCTTAACCACTGACCTGCATTGCTGATCCATCTGCCCCCTTTATTTTTCTTAAATGGTTTTTTCTTTTGAGTCAGGGTCTCATTGAATTGCTTAGGACCATGCTAATGTGCTGAGGCTGGCTTTGAACTTGCAATCCTCCAGTCTTAGCCTTCCAAGTGGCTAGAACTTAGGCACGGGCCACTGTGCCTAGCTAGTTTTTCACAGCTATAAAGAAAGCTGCTACAAACATTGGTGTACAGGAATGCGAACCTAAGTTTTCATTTCTGTTGGGTAAATTATTAGGGGTGGCATTGCTGAGTCATAAGGTAACTTTGTAGAAAATTGCCAAATTTGTCTTTCAAAATCACTGTACCATTCCTAATTTCTACCAGCAAAGTATGAGAATTCCAGTTGCTCCACATCCTCACCAACATTTCACACTGTCATTTGTTCTTGTTTTGTTTTCTCTTTTTATTGAAGCGTTTCTAATAATGAGTAGTGGCATCTCATTTAAGGCTCCAGGTTGTGTTTTCCTAATGAGCAATGATGTTGAGCTTATTTTTATGTCTTCTTGCCCATTAGTAGGTCTTTGGCAAAGTGTTTGCTCCAATCTTCTTCTCTTTTAAAAAAATGTTGTTTTCTTTCTTTACTGAGTTATAAGAGTTCTGTACACTGGGTTCAGATCCATGTTTTGCAAATCTTTTCTTGCAATCTGTGGCTTTTCATTCAATTTTCTTCATAGCATCTTCCAAAGAACAGAAGTTCTTAGTGGTGTTGTTTTTCCAGTTCTGGGGATTGAATCGGGGTGCTCTGCCACTGAGTGTTGTTATTTATTCTACTTGGAAAATCATGTCCTCTGTGAGGAACAGTTTTATTTCCTTCTTTCCAACATGTGTGTTTTTATTTCTTTTTCTTTTTAGTGTTGACTAGGAATGATAGGAGTGGGCATCTCTGCCCTGGGATTCCTTTAGTATGGCAACCGCTTGACTAAAGGCTCTTTCAGGAAGACTGGTGGGCAGCATCAGTGGGAGAGGAGGGAGCTGCAGACCGTGAAATGGCTGAACAGACAGAGGAGCCTGTCTGCTCATCACCTCCCATCCTTTTAGTCAGCACCCACTACTGCCATATGTGGTTCCCTCCCCCCTGTGACTCCTGTGCTTGGCCCTTATTCCTCAGCCCTGTGGTCTGCCTGTCTTCCCCTCTCTCCAGCTTCTAGTATCATCATTGAGTTTGCCTGGCAGCCTGTTCCCTTCCTCCATCCTGTGGTTCTTCTAGCCCCAGTTCAGGCCATAGGCTATCACCCTTCCTCCTCTGCTCAGAGTGAGGCCCTCCATGTCCAGGATCACTATTCTCAAGGGACCTAAATGTGGTCTGCCCTCTGGGATTCACCAATCAGGGCTCCTTTCCATTATTGGCAGCACCCATCTCAGGCACTGATCCCATGCTCCAACTTCACTCCCTTTCTACTCTGCCCCCTGACTGCAACTCCTCCTGGAGTCCCTTGCTTGGTGGTTGGTGGCAAGGACTCTGGAGCCAGACCTCATAAGTCCAAATCACAGCTCTACAACTGTCCAGCAGGGAGACCATGGGTAGCTACTTAGCCCCTGGTCAGTCAACTTCCCTATCTGTAAAACAGGGAATTGTGGGTTAATTCATGTAAACCACATAGAACAGTGGCTACACCAGAAAGTGCCCTGTGTGCTGAATACAGACCACAATAAATGTTGATGAGGAAGTGGGGGAAAAGGTACACTCATACACTGCTGGTGGGAGTGCAAATTGGTGCAACCCAATCTGGAAAGCAGTATGGAGATTCCTTAGAAAACTTGGAATAGAACCACCATTTGACCCAGCTATCCCTCTCCTAGGTCTATACCCAAAGGACTTAAAATCAGCATATTACAGAGACACAGCCACATCAATGTTTATAGCAGCTCAATTCACAATAGCTAAACTGTGGAAACAGCCTGGATGCCCGTCAATAGATGAATGGATAGAGAAACTGTGGTCTATGTACCTAATGGAATATTACTCAGCATTAAAAGAGAATAAAATTATGTGCAGGTAAATGAATAGAGTTAGAGAATATCATGCTAAATGAAGTAAGCCAATCCCCAAAATCCAAAGGCTGAATGTTCTCTCTGATAAGGAAAAATGGAGGAACTTTGATGGGGCAAAGGGGAGGCAGATGTGAGGAGGGGGCATGGGGGTAGGAAAGATGGTGGAATGAGATGGACATCATTACCCTAGGTACATGAATGAATGCACATATGGTGTGACACTACATTGGGTACAACCATAGAAATGTAAATTTGTGCTACAGTTGTGTACAATGAATTAAAATGCATGGTGCTGTCATATATACCTAATTAAAAATACCAAACAAAAAAAGAAACCCTAAGGCTAGTATGGTCTGCTGCAAAGCTCAATAGACCTGGTAGTTATGATTCTAGTACCACTCCTGACCTTTTTCCATGACCCAATGCATGTCATCCCTTCTTCTTGTGCTACAACAGAAATTGACATAAAATTTGGTGGTAGACTGTGACCCAAACATCACTTCATTCTCAGTAGAAACACAACTGACCAAGAGAAATCTGAAAAAAATATTCAACATCACTAATCATTAGAGAAATGCACATTAAAATCATAATGGGATACCCTCTCACACCTATTAGAATGGCTATTATCAAAAAGACAAAAGAACCAGTGGCACATGCCTTCATCCCAGTAACTCAGGAGGCTGAGGCAAGAGGATTATAAATTCAAGGTAAACCTCAGCAACTTAGTGAGACCTGATCTCAAAATAAAAAGTAAAAAGGTCTCCAGATGGCTATCAGGGGGAAAGTCCCCCTGGGTTCAACCCCCATTATAAATAAAAGAAAAAGAAAGACAAAAGATATTAAGTACTGGTCAGGATGTGGAGAAACTAGAATTCTTGTACTATGTTTGGGGGAATGTAAATTAGTACAGTCATTATGGAAATCAGTATGGGAAGTTTCTTTAAAAATTAAAAATAGATGGGGCTGGGTTTGTGGCTCAAGTGGTAGCGCGCTTGCCTGGCATGCGTGCGGCCCGGGTTCGATCCTCAGCACCACATACAAACAAGGATGTTGTGTCTGCTGAAAACTAAAACAAATAAATAAATATTAAAATTAAAAAAAAAATAGAGGGGCTGGGGATGTGGCTCAAGTGGTAGCGCGCTTGCCTGGCATGCGTGCAGCCCAGGTTCGATCCTCAGCACCACATACAAACAAAGATGTTGTGCCCGCTGAAAACTAAAATAAATAAATAAATATTAAAAAATTCTCTCTCACTCCTTCTCTCTCTCTCTCTCTCTCTCTCTCTCTCTCTCACTCTCTCTTTAAAAAAAAAAATTAAAAATAGAGCTCAGTTGGTAGAGTGCTTGCCTTGCATGGACAAGGCCCTGGGTTCAATCCCCAGCACCATAAAAAACAACAACAACAAAAACCTACCCTATGGTCCATCCAATCTGTGGATGGATGGATACAGAAAATGTGGTTTAGAAATATAAGGGGATACTCTTTAGTCTTTAAAAAAATAAGGATATCCTGTCATTTATGACAAATGAATGAGGCCAAAGGACATTTTATTGGGGGAAATAGCCACGCACAGGGCAACAATCACATGATCTCACCTACATGTGGAATCTATAAAAGTTGAACTCATAGAAACAGAGAGCAGAATGGTGACTGCCAGGGTCCCAGGAGTGGCTGGGCAGGGGATGGGGGAGATGCTGGTCCCAGGAGGCCAAATTACACTTAGATGAGAGGGATGAGTTTAAGGGATCTATTGTGCAATATAATGACTACAGTTAATAACATACAACAGAATGAGTACAGTTGATAATGTTATCTACACTAAAAATGACTCAAAGAGTAGATTTTAAGGGTTCTCACCACAAATAATATGAAGTAATGTATATGTTAAAAAACTTGACTCAGACATTCTTCAATGTATACATGTTTCAAAATATGTTGTATGCCATAAATATGTACAAATTATTATTATTATTTTTATTATCATCATCATCAGGGATTGAACCTAGGATTATTTAACCATTGAGTCACATCCCCAGCTCATTTTGAGAGAGAATTACGTCATAAAGCCCACCATGGAAGTGAGGGAAACTGGGAAGATATTTAGTTGGTAGATTTCTACCTCCTTCCCCAAACTGGAGCTCTGTTACAACAAAAAGGAAGAAGTGGAGCTAGGATGAGCAATGAGCACTGTTGACTCCAATTAGCACTGGGCCTGAAAGGGGAATAACCATCACCAAACTTCTCCCCATGCCATCTTCACGTATTTTATGGCCTCTGTATTAGCCTGCTTTCTGTTGCTCTAACAAAATACCCGAGAACAGATAATTTGTAAGGAGGTAAGGTTTATTTAACTCAGAATCCAAGATTTGGCAGCTCCTGCAAGTGATCTCTGGTGAGGGTGTTCACAACATGGTGAATGGCATCATGGTGGGAGGACATACAAGGAGTACAGATTGCATGGCCAGAAAACAGGGAGGGACCAATCTGGCTCTTTTTATAACAACCCCCTCTCACAGGAGCAAATGGGGGCCCATGAGAAGTCCATTACTCCCTTGAGAGGGCATCTTGCAGAGTGACTGAGTTACCTCCCACTAGGCCCACCTCTTTCAGGTTCTACCACCTCATCACTGAGGACCAACCCTCCAGCCTTTGAACCTTTGGGGACAAACCACATCACATCATCACAAGCTCCAACAAAGCTACCATCATAAGAGCAGGATGTCCCAGTCTACAACATGTGCATATGTGGGGGTGGGGGAAGGTTGATCTCAGAAGTCACTGGAAGCAGCCAGAGCCCCCATTCCAGAACCTCTGTGATGTCACTTCTGTTGTCATGGCAGTCTGGGTGCCAACCCAGAAGAGTTTGTTGGTGGCTTCAGTCTGTGAGACTAGGTGGTCTAGCCATGATCTCTTCACAGAGTATCACTCCCCCAAATGAACCTCCGATCGAATCCTCATGGCTGAAACCAAGCCTGTTTTCAGCTTTTAGTGCAATGTTTCTTATTACAATAAGTGGCATCTTTTTCGGCTTCCCGTGAGTCTCCCATGGAAGGTGTCAGTGTCTTAGACACAGAAGAGAAAATAGACAACGACAGTACAGAGGCAGGGAGGGAAGTGGAGAGAGAGGGTCAGCAGGAGAAGGAGGATATAGAGTTACAGGGAGCCCAATGTGCAAGCACAGAGGTCTGGAGTGCGTGTCGCATTTAGGGAACTGTGAGAGACTGGTAATGCTGGTGGCTTTTGGTGGAGTCTCCATGGTCTGTCTCTAACCTGGATATTTAGATCTGTCCTTAAGGCGAGTGAGTCCTACCTCAGGTGAACTAGGCCTTGTGGGGAGCTCTGGGTTTCCCCAGACTAGGTCTGAGTCTGGCTCTGGTTTCAGGTGCCGGTGGTTGGCTCAGCATGGGCAGTGGGAATTTGCTGTGGTTTCGGGCCTACTCTTTCTAGTGTCCTTCTGCAGCCTCATTTTCCTCAACGGGTCAGACCCAGGCATTTTACACAGAGGTAAGGCCTCAGACCCCTGGAGAAGGAGGTGCTACCCCAAGGGCTGATGCCTATAGGGGTGATTTCAAAAGTGCTAACCCCCGCTCAACCCCACCCCCCGCCCCCGTGGCCTCAGGATCCCTTCCCTCCATGTCATCATTACTTGGGCCCTGGCACTTCATTTCCCAAGCCACTGAAGTGTGAAAAAACAGAATCCTGGAGGTTTTCCAGCTGCTTTAGAAGGGAGGACTGGGCAGGCTGGCAAGAGAGGCCAGCAGGCTCTTCCAAACCACGCAGTTCACTCCTCCTCTTTCCCATTTTACACACCACTTCAAGCACTGATCACTATTCCAAAGGGGGAGCTCCATGTAGAGCTCCTGTGGTTGGACAGCCCTTTCTCTTTGACTGCCCACCCATCTGAGTGGTCAGCTTGCTCAATGGGGACCGGGATTCCCCTGCCCACCTCCTACCCACCTTCTTGATGCCCAGTGATGCTATGGGGCTGCTCCAAGCAGTAGAGTGGTGGAAGGACCTCCTGCCACTGCCCAAATCTCTTCCCCTGCCAGGCTCCTTAGAAGAGGACCCCAACATTCAATACATAGCACGAGTGAACAATATGGACTTCCGCCTGCAGTGGTGCTCAAAGTGTTCTTTCCATCGTCCACCCAGGACCCACCACTGTTCCTTCTGTAATATCTGTGTGGAGGTAAGTACTCCTCCTTCCTGACCACTCACCAACCCATCCCAGGGCACCTGGCCAGGACCAGGAACCTCACATCATATGTGGTCCAGGGGTGGGTATGAGACCATCTTCCCACACTGCTACAAGTGGCTCTCACCCACTCTTGGTCACTTATATATGTTATTGCCTCCAGTTTTGCACCTGTCCTGAAAGGCTCGCCTTGCTTGCACAGGTGCTAACATGCAAAGGGCACCATCTGTGCTAAGCCTGGTGGAGTCAAGGGGAGGAAAGGCAGTGACTGTCCCAACCCCTAGCTTGCTGATACTAGATACCCATAACTTTAGGCCAGCTGCTGCCCCGTTCTGGGTACCTTTGCCTGTCCACCTCTGGGTGTCCAATTGAGGGTTTCCTGGGTTCTGAGTGCTCTTCTCTCATGTGCACATCCTGCACGGGTTTCCAAGTACAGAAGGCTGGCTGGGCAAGGAATTCTTCTCATCCTTACCCAGTATCTGAAAAAATACAGCTTCAGAGTTTTTCTGTATCCTGCTCAAAGTGACACCAGGCAGGACTTGTCTCTAAAGACCTCACTCATGACAAATGACCTGATGAGCCATGGCGTCCTAACTGTGTTCTATCCATGGACGTGCTGGTTTCACCCTGGAGATGGGGGCTCACGTGCATGGCCAAGAGCAGGAGGTCTAGGGGCTGGGTTGCGGGGGGGCCTCAAGATTTGGGGGTGTTGGGCTAAGCCAAATAGACCCTCAAGGTCTGCCTTCTCTCCCCTAGGACTTTGATCACCACTGCCTGTGGGTAAACAATTGTGTCGGTGAAAGAAATTTCCGCGTATTCGCGCTGCTGGTGGTGTCCCTGTGCCTTTATCTGGTTGTTGTTCTGGCTACCGTTTCGCTTTTCCTCATTCGTACAAGACACATGCCCTGGTCGCTGGACTCAGCCATGGCGTATCCACACAGTCCCAAGGGCCCATACTGGGAAGAGAATGGGTTGTGGGGAGGGGCGGACAGCCAAGGGGCAGGACAGCCAAGAGGCGGGGTTAACTGAGGGCAGGGCTGAGGTGTGAGCAGGGCTAAAGGGAGAAGCCACTTGGGAGGACCTGTGAAGGACAGGTTGAAGGCGAGTGGGGTCAGGTAGATGGGCCCGGTAGGATGGATTATGGAGTTAAGAATCTCGGGAGGCCAAGAAGTGGGGTAATGAAGGTTGAAAAGGGACAAGTGGGAGGACAGCATGGTGGGGTGAGGTTTCTCTTGGGTGTGCTGGATTAACCGTCCAGGCCAGGGAGGAACAAGTGGGTGGGCGGGGCAGCCGGGGCGGGGCTACTGAGGGCGTGTCGGTCGATGGGCGGGGCCAGGAGAGAACAGTTTGGCTGTTCTTCTTAGCTTGTGTGCGCACAGCGTCACAGTAGCTGTACCGGTCTTGGTACTCCTGCTGCCTGTCATTCTGCTCCTGGTGGTCCACGCTGTGTTTGTGAGCAAGGTAAGCGAGTACTGCAATACCAGACGGTGCGGAGGCATCTTGCATCTTTGGGCCTCAGGCACTTTCTGCTGATCTTCACTGCCCTTGGTCCTGATGGTGCCTCCTGAGTCCTTCCAGACCCACCCCTTAAGATGCAGCTCAGATCTTTCCTCCCCCTGGAGCTCAGTGGTCATTCTCCCTCCTGGGTGCATTGCATGGAGAGCCTGTTATTTGAGGGATGGGTACATCCTGCGCTTGTGTTGAGAAGAACCCTGCGATCAGTATAACACCAGCAGACGCCTAGGAAAACGCTTGAGACGGGGGTCGGTCCTGAGTGGTGTAGCAGCCTGGAAGAAACTGAGTTTGGCGAGGCCAGCCAGCATTGTAGAGGAAGGACGTGCCACTCTTCCTGTCCTAGGTGTGATTTTGCAAAGGTAGAAGACAGGAGGGTGTTGTCTGTGAGAGGCACACCTTTGCAAAAAGGCACAGAAACCCGAAAGTAGGATGTTAAGGAAATGAGGAGGAAACTATTCTAAATCAAACCCAAGGTGGCATGGGCAATGAAGTTGACCCCGTGGGAGTCAAGATTAAAAAGCTCCTAAAAGTGGAGTGTGAAATTTAGTTTTGACAAAGTGGAAACCTGGGAGCCATGGTGGGATTAAAAAAAAAAAACTCATTTATTGAGGAATAAATTAAAACTGCAAAATTCACCCTTTCAGTCTAGGATAAGGGATTTTGACAAATGGATACTGTCCTGCATTCTCCAGCATGATCAAGTTTAGGCAGTTTCTTTACTCCAGAATATCCTTTCATTCACCTGTTGTTGTCAGTCTCTCTCCCTATGTCCTTCTGGTTTTTCTTTTTTTCCAGGATCACATGTAAATGGAGTCATTGCCTTTTTTCTCTGGCTTTATTTATTTAGCACAATGTATTTGAGATTCATCCATCTTGTCGCTCATATCAGTATTTTATTTATTTTTATTGCTGTGTAGTAGCATATGGATGCCCTACAGATTGTTTATACATTCACCAAACGAAGGATTTTTTACATTATATCTAGGTTTTGCCAGTATTTTTTTTTTTCATACTAGAAATTGAAGCCGGGGATGTTTAATCTCTGAGCCACATTCCTAGCACCCCTTCCATTATGCTTTAATTTTTTTTTTTAATTTTGAGACAGGGTCTCACTAAGTTGCTTAGTGCATCACTAAGTTGATTAGGCTGACTTTCAACTTGCCATCCTCTTGCTTCAGGCTCCCAAGCCTCTGGGATTACAGGTGTGGGCCACTATGCCCAGTTAGTTTGGGGTAGTTATAAATAAAGCTGCCCCAAACATTGATACACAGGCATGTGAACATAAGTTTTCATTTTTCTTAAATAAATTCTTAGGGGTGGCATTGCTGAGTCATAAGGTAAACACGTGTGGAACTTTGTAGGAAATTGCCAAGTTTGTCTTCCAAAACAACTGTAAGGTTCCTAAATTCTATCAGCAATGTTTGGGAGTTCCAGTTGCTTCACATCCTCACCAACATTTCACACTTTTTTTTTCAAATATCTTTTAGGTATCAGTTGACCTTTTATTTATTTATATGCAGTGCTAAGAATCGAATTCAGTGCCTCACACACACTAGGCAAGCATTCTACCACTGAGCCACAACCCCAGCCCCTCAAACTGTCCTTTGTTATTTTGTTTTGTCTTTTAATCATAACCTGTCTTATTAAATGAGTTGTAGTATTTCATTAAGGTTCCAGGTTGTGTTTTCCTAATGAGTAATGATGTTGAGCCTATTTTCATGTCTGTTTGGCCATCAGTAGGTCTTTGGTAAAGTGTTTACTCCTGGCAGGGCACAGTGGCGCACACCTGTAATCCCAGCAGCTTGGGAGGCTGAGACAGGAGGATTCCGAGTTCAAAGCCAGCCTCAGCAAAGCGAGGCACTAAGCAACTCAGTGAGACCCTGTCTCTAATAAAATACAAAAAAATTGGACTGGGGATGTGGTTCAGTGGTTGAGTGCCCCTATATTCAATCCGTGGTACCCACTCCCCAAAAAGCGTTTACTCCAATCTTTTGCCCATTTGAAAAAACGGGTTGTTTTCTTATTGAGTTTTAAGAGTTTTCTACATGAGATTCAGATCTAGGTTTTGCAAATCTCTTCTTGCAATAGGTGACTTGTCATTCCATTTTCTTCATAGCATCTTCCCAAGAGCAGGAGTCCTTAGTGTTGTTTTTCTAGGACTAGGGGTTGAATCAGAGGTGCTCAACCACTGAGTTCTCCCCCAGCATTTTGTGGCTTTTGTACATTCTACATAGAAAATTGTCATCTGTGAAGAACAGTTTCATTACCTTCTTTCCAATCTGTGTATCTTTATTGCTTTTTCTTTTTAGTGTTGAATAGGAATGATAGGGGTGGGCATTTCTGCCATGGGATTCCTTTAGTATGGCAATCACTTGACTAATGGCTCTTTCAGGAAGACTGGTGGGCAGCATCAGTGGGGGAGGGGACGCTGCAGACCCCAAGACAGTGAACAGACAAAGGAGCCTCTCTGCTCATCACCTCCCATCCTTTTAGTCACCAGCCCACCACTGCCATATCTGGTCCCCCTCCCACCTGAGACTCTGTGCTTGGCCCTTATTCATCAGCCCTGTGGTCTGCCTTTACTTTGAGCTTGACCTTTACTGCTTTGTGTACTGAAGGCCTTCAGCCCAGATTTTCCTGGACCATGTGATTTTTGACTAGGAAACTATGATTGGGCCTCCCCACTGCCCCTGTCCTACCAGATAGTGAAATTCAATTAAGGCATAATTTTAGAAATAAATGAGAGGTGGGGAAATGAAGTGGGAGTGGGGTGGTGACATTGTCTTTGGAGCAATTGAGCAGCACAAGGAAGAGTTTAAAAGGTATCTGAAAGGGGCTGGGGTTGTAGCTCAGTGGCAAAGAACTTGCCTAGCATGTGTGAGGCACTGAGTTCGATCCTCAGTACCCCATACAAATTAAAAAAAATAATAAGGTCTATCAACAACTAAAAAATATTTTTTAAAAAAGGGGGGTATATGGAAGGATGAGGTAAGAGGAGAGGTGTAGCCAATGGAGACAGAACAAGGATCTTGCACAGGGAGGCACAAGATGATGAGGAGCCCTGAGAAGGCAGGAGAAGGGGGTGCAGTGTCAGCACTGTCTGGGGAGAGCTGCTCACAAGTGGGTCGAGGGAGGTCACTCTTCCTAGGAGCCTAGGAAGGCAGGAGGCCCTGGGTCATTCTTGGGCTCCCCTGCCCTTAGAATCTTGCTCCAGGCCTGGGTTGAGCCCTGGCTTAGTTGACTAACTTAGGAAGGATCACTGGGAGATGGCCTTGCCCAGTCCTGCTGGTTCTGAGCTCCTCTTCCCATCCCCATCTCCCTCCAGGGCAAATCATTCCAGAACAACAACCCCTTCGACCAGGGCTGTGCCAACAACTGGTATTTGACCATTTGTATGCCACTGGGACCCAAGTGAGTTGGTAAACTGGAGGCTCAAGTGGTGGACCTGGGGCTGGTGGGAGTGGGGTGGGATAAAGCTGGGTCTTCTTCTCTGGTCCCTGACCCCAGCTCCGAGGCCCTGTCACCCATTGTCCTTTCCTTTGGGTTTTTCTCCAGGGTACTTTGGGAGCCACTGGGAACGTCCCTATTCATTGCCCTTCTAGGTTCTTGCCCTAAGAAATGGGGTAGAGGGGAACTGCAGCCGGGATGAGACTCCTGGCTGGGAATCCTGGGCTCTGTGCTTTCCAAGCTGAGGGTGAGGGTGGTCAGGGGCACCAGGCCAAGGTGGGTAGTGACTCCCTGCATTTGGTCTGTCGCACCCCAGGTACATGTCTGCAGCTATTTGGATGCAGCAGGAGGAAGGCACGGAGTGGGACCCTGAGCAAGGGAACCCAGTGCACACACAGTTCTCGCCACAACATTCCCGTCAACACCGTCCCACAGAGCTCCCTGGGCCCACATCTCCAACACATAGGCAGGGCCCCCCAGGGAGTGGCGAGGCTGCAGCTTTACAGGAGGTGAGGAATAGTGGGTATGCATTGAGAGAGGGATGTCTGTGGGTCGCACATGTGTTGGGGGAGGCCCCTGAGGTCAGGCTGGCCCTGAAGCTGAAGCACATGGAGCTTAAGGAATGGAATTATGGACCTGAGTGTGCGGGGTCCAGGTTTCAGAGCACTCCCAGGTGTTGCTGAATAGACAAAGAGAAAAGACTGCACCACTAATTTGCTAGTTGGCCTTGGCCAGTCCCTTACCTTTCTAGGCCTCAGTTTCCTCAGTTATTAATGAGGACTGAGACTAGTAATCTATGTTTTAAAGGAGATTCTTTTTTGGGGGGGAGGGGGACAGGGAATTGAACTCAGGGCACTCGACCCCTGAGCCACATCCCTAGCCCTATTTTGTATTTTATTTAGAGACAGGTTCTCACTAAGTTGCTTAGTGCCTCAATTTGCTGAGGCTGGCTTTGAACTTGTGATCCTCCTGCCTCAGCCTCCCAGGCACTAAAATTATAGTCATGTGCCACTGCCTGGCTCTTTTTTTTTTTTTTAAATGGAAATTTGTACTTGAAATCCCATGTGAAACATATGAAGTGGAGCATTAGGAGTTCAGTAGGGTAGATAACCCATGGTGCCCCCCACGGGCCCTTGCAGTACTTGAGGTACCAGCCCTCTCCTTTGTCCTGCCTCCCGGGGCCCAGGGCCATGACTGTGAACTGCAGGGTAGAGGCTAGAAAGAACCCCCATGTATTGACTTATGTGTTTAGATTTCCATCAGCCCGATGCCGCAGCAAAAAACCCACAGAGAAGGCTTGGCCTCCCATCCACGAGCCTCTCACTCACCTATTCACACTGCTGGATACCAGGACATCTGAATTTCACCTTCTGAGCCTCCATGTGGAGGCCTCTCGTAGCTGAGCCCTCAATCACTCCCCTATTGGGAGTGCTAAGACTTCCATTCCTGTTGTACATTTGTAAATAGTTTTTACTTCTTCCTATGGCTGCTCTGTCTGTTTGTTCTAGGTTTAGAGAAGCAGTGTTTCCTGGGGGTGTAGGGAGGCTCTGAGGGGCTGGAACAAAGCCCTCTTGGAAGGGAAGATCCTTGCTCTCTGGAGACCCAAGCTTGGGAACCAACATTGTCTAGCTCGTTGACCTTGAGCAAGACACTTAGCATTTCTCTCATCCTTAAAATGTGGCAACAGTAATAATCACAGTGACTGACCTGGCTGGCTTCCTGGCAAGGGCTGAAGATGAGAGGAGAGAAAACCCCCAGCTAGCACTGGGGATGGAACAAGCCCTGCCCTGCAGCATCCCTGTCTGACTGCAGGGGGTGCCCGCTGCCCAGCCCTCTTGTGGGAGGTGAGCCAGCCTGAGGCAGTCTGGAGCCCCCTCCTGGCTGCCTCCTCCCCAGATGTGGAGGGTGGGGGCATTCATCCTGCATCTCTCCTGCAACTGTGTCCCACCCTGGTCCCTTCCTCCTGGGGTGCATCAGGTGCTGGTTCTGGTCCTGCCCCTGGGGTAGACTCAGGTCTTTTGAGTCTGCAGGCCCCAGAGTGTGGGGCAGGGGGCACATCAAACGGTGGGTATGTTAGTCTCCAGAGTGTGACCTTGTGACTGGGAATAATATCACCTTCATAGTAGGTTGTTGGAGGAGGAGGTGAGGTGTTTCATCTGGTGCACAGCAGGCAAGCAATGTATGCAGCTGGAATGATTTACGGTTATTTTCTCCACTAGTTGGGCGACCTGACCATGTCAGAATTTCCAGAGTACTATTAGTGGTTGTGGGGCACTCTGAATTTGTATCAAGGACCCCATATCATCTTGCCACATGAAGCATCAGGACAGCCACAAACCATACTGCTTCTTTCCATACTTGTATCTGGGTGAAACCATCTTGTGTGATAAAGGTGGAGGCAAAAGGATGTCACCCAAGGGATCAGATACATGTCCCCTAGGGTGTGTGTGTGTGAGAGAGAGAGAGAGAGAGTATGCACATGTGTTGGTATGAGCTCATCCTCGGGGGTTTGTTCACCCAGCCCCTTATCCTTTCTGACCAACTTTAGGAGGTGGGTGACCTACGATGCAGGATGTGTCTCCAACTCTCCAGACTACAAAGTCCCACCACAAGACTGCTCTTCCCTCTTCCTTTCCTCCCCAACCTGTCCTGGGAAGCCCAGGCCCAGCCCCACCCGCCTGCCCTGGCTGGAACTCCAACTCTTCTCATCCCCTTTCCTTGTCCCAGTATCTATCCCCCTGGGCTCAAGTCCCTTTGGGGCTTAAGGCTTTTCTCAAATCTTATTCTTGCTCACTTCCTCTGTCTGGGAAGCCCAAGTTCATGGGCACATGGCAGAGAAGGAGGGGGAAGTCTTTTTGAGTCCCTGTGCCCAGGTTTTAGTGCCTGTGAACCTGTGTGTGCAGAAGGGATGGCTCAACCCTGCTGACCAACAGGGGAAAGGCCGACTGGGGAAGCCAGAGGCTCCCAAGCTCATTCCCAAAGGAGAGCCCTCCCGATAAACTGGATCTGGGTGAGGGAGGAGAGAGGTGGTCCAGGAGCCTGGGCCAAGGCCTGGATGTGCATCATGGAACTGCCTGGGTGGGGAAGTGCTGGAGGGAGTCCAGCTCCACGGGGGGCTGAGAAGGCCAGGCCCCAATCTCTGGGGAGTTCATGTTGCCTCCTCCAGCCCCGCTGGCTGTCCCCCTGCCATCCTTCCTGGTTCAGGTCTGCACTCATTGGCTCCCTGCCTTCAGGTACACAGGGCCTCACTCAGTCTCAGGCAAGGGCCTTCCAAGTCCTAAGCTAGATGTGAGACATCTCCTTGACAATCTGGTCCTCAGTTTCCCCACTAGGGAAGGATGTAATTTCCCTCAGATTCTCAAAAGAGGACGTGGCCTTTCCAAAGGCAAAGACTTCCTGCTCTGGGATGAAGATTTTATGTGTGTCCGCCCCCTGCCCCCAGCCTAGGATTCCTAGGATTTCCTTAAGAAAGACCCTTGGATCAGGCTCACTGCTTCTTGAGCGTTAAGTGGGACATAGAACATTCCTTCCTTTGATGTCCTCTACCATACCCTCTACCCTAAGCCTTGGGCCAGTCTTGTGACTCCTTGCCAAGTTGAGAGGCCCTAACTGGGCTGCACCCCCTTCCATTTTTGCCCCCTTCTTATTTGTGCTGAATGTGCCCTTGATTCTCAGATATTCCCCACCTAATCCTTGGCCTATACATAAGGAAAGGGGTGTTATAGGGGGCCCAGTTATGGGGCCCACTGTCCACATACCCAGGGCCAAGAGCCAAGAAATGGCCCCCACACCTGCAGGGCTACCAGGTGCCCACAAGCTCCTAGAACTGTAATGCCAGATTCGTGGGACCCCAATAGACCTCCAGGAGCCGAATCCGGTGCAATTACACAAGAGTCTTTATTGTAGGCTTGAGCCTGGACTCTCAACCGTTTCCAAAGCAGCGGTCCTGAGTAGTGAGTCCCAACCCTTAGTTCAGTGAGGATTTATAGGTTTTGGGGGGATACTCTATGCATCACAACATCACACAGCAAATCATTTTATATCGCGGGAAAATCAAACAATTCTTAACATTGATTAATACATTCACTGGCGGCAACAAGTTGGGTAAGGGTAGTTGGTGAGTTCAAATGGTGGATACATTTGAACTGATTGGTTTAGGCCGGGAGGGGTTGCAAGAGTGTACATGCCAAACTGCAGGGTGGCCTAATCATGTTATCAATCACCAAAACTACTGGGGGGTCACCTGTCATTTCAGATATCATTCCTGTCTCATGCTGATTGGTGGTTGCTAGGGGGTTGCTATGGGTCCTCACCTAGCATAACTGAGTCAGGGGCACCTAGTGCCACAGATCCCTTCTGTTAAACAACTCAGCAGGGTGGATATGTGCCTAAGAGCCTTCTGTGGGTTTTTCCAAGGACAAGAGTCATGCCCCCTCCCTCTGGACAGGCCTTGAGGTAGAAGCTGGTTTCTCAAAAATGGAGTCACATTAGTTTCTCAGAACCTGGGATGGAGAGCCTAGCATCTCCAGACCTTTCCTCTTGGGCCTCTTGGGAAGTCAGGGCATATAGGATGAGACTCAACCTAGTCACCCACCAGCCTGGAAAATACCAAGTTCGCCTGAAACAATTCCATAAAATAGGAAGGGAACTTGTTTATTGTTAGTCCTAATAGGGTAGTAGATTACTCAGAAATTACAAAGTTTCAGTTAAACATGAGTAAGTATCGGAGATATAATGGTCAATATGGTTGTTGCAGTTAATTTACTGCATACTTGAAAACTGATAATAGAGTTGGGTACAGGGGTGCCCATCTATAAGCCCAGCTACTGAAGAGACTGAGGCAGGAGGATCACAAGTCAAGGATCAGTAACTTAAAAAGAATTGTTTTAAGTATATATAAATAAATAAATAAAAAGAGTCCTGGGGATGTAGGTCAATGGTAACACACCCCTGGATTTAATCCTCAGACGTGGAAAAGGAAAGAAAAATTGACCATCAGTTTTGTGGGTTTTCTGTCTGTTTGAGGTGGAGTTCCCAGTATGTTGGCCAGGCCAGTCTTGAACTTCTGAGGTCAAGCAAACCTCCTATGTCAGTGTGCTGAGTGCTGGAAGGCAGGTGTGCACCACTGGACTGGCTAGAAAAGGGATTGTAAACTGGGTTTGGTGACACATGACTAATTCCAGCAACTCAGGAACTGAGGCAGCTTTAGGCTAGCCTCTGCAATTTAGCAAGACTGTATCTCAAATTAAGAAGGGCTAGGGATAAAGCCAAGTGGTAGGATGTCCTTGGGCTCAACCCCCCAGTGCTGGGGGAAAATGTGTGTATACACACACACACACACACACACACACACACATTATATATTTCATTATATAGAAGGATTTGGAGAGTTTAGATTTCTGCTTTGGGGTAATATGAATAAGCATGAAAACTACTGACCTTGAGTGAGCTAGGCAAGAGCTCTACACTGAGCCACACCAGAGACCTTACATTTAAATTTGGGTTATTTTCTCACTGTTAGTTATTGGAGCACCCCACTTTTATCTTTTTTTTTCCATTTTCTTTTTTTTTAAATTTTTTATTGTTGGTTGTTCAAAACATTACATAGTTCTTGATATATCATATTTCACACTTTGATTCAAGTGGGTTATGAACTCCCATTTTTACTGCATATACAGATTGTAGAATCACATCAGTTACACATCCATTGATTTACATATTGCCATACTAGTGTCTGTTGTGTTCTGCTGCCTTTCCTATCCTCTACTATCCCCCCTCCCCTCCCCTCCCCTCCCGTCTTCTCTCTCTACCCCCTCTACTGTCATTCATTTCTCCCCCTTGTATTATTTTTCCCTTTCCCCTCACATCCTCTTGTATGTAATTTTGTATAACCCTGAGGGTCTCCATTTCCATGCAATTTCCCTTCTCTCTCCCTTTCCCTCCCACTTCTCATCCCTGTTTAATGTTAATCTTCTTCTCATGATCTTCGTCCCTACTCTGATCTTAGTTACTCTCCTTATATCAAAGAAGACATTTGGCATTTGTTTTTTAGGGATTGGCTAGCTTCACTTAGCATAATCTGCTCTAATGCCATCCATTTCCCTGAAAATTCTATGATTTTGTCATTTTTTAATGCAGAGTAATACTCCATTGTGTATAAATGCCACATTTTTTTTTTATCCATTCGTCTATTGAAGGGCATCTAGGTTGGTTCCAAAGTCTTGCTATTGTGAATTGTGCTGCTATGAACATTGATGTAGCAGTGTCCCTGTAGCATGCTCTTTTTAGGTCTTTAGGGAATAGACTGAGAAGGGGAATAGCTGGGTCAAATGGTGGCTCCATTCCCAGCTTTCCAAGAAATCTCCATACTGCTTTCCAAATTGGCTGCACCAATTTGCAGTCCCACCAGCAATGTACAAGTGTACCCTTTTCCCCACATCCTCGCCAGCACTTGTTGTTGTTTGACTTCATAATGGCTGCCAATCTTACTGGAGTGAGATGGTATCTTAGGGTGGTTTTGATTTGCATTTCTCTGACTGCTAGACATGGTGAGCATTTTTTCATGTACTTGTTGATTGATTGTATGTCCTCCTCTGAGAAGTGTCTGTTCAGGTCCTTGGCCCATTTGTTGATTGGGTTGTTTGTTATCTTATTGTCTAATTTTTTTGAGTTCTTTGTATACTCTGGATATTAGGGTTCTATCTGAAGTGTGAGGAATAAAGATTTGTTCCCAGGATGTAGGCTCCCTATTTACCTCTCTTATTGTTTCTTTTGCTGAGAAAAAACTTTTTAGTTTGAGTAAGTCCCATTTGTTGATTCTAGTTATTAACTTTTGTGCTATGGGTGTCCTATTGAGGAATTTGGAGCCCGACCCCACAGTATGTAGATCGTAGCCAACTTTTTCTTGTATCAGACGGCGTGTCTCTGATTTGATATCAAGCTCCTTGATCCATTTTGAATTCACTTTTGTGCATGGCGAGAGAAAGGGATTCAGTTTCATTTTGTTGCATATGGATTTCCAGTTTTCCCAGCACCATTTGTTGAAGATGCTATCCTTCCTCCATTGAATGCTTTTAGCCCCTTTATCAAATATAAGATAGTTGTAGTTTTGTGGGTTGGTTTCTGTGTCCTCTATTCTGTACCATTGGTCCACCCGCCTGTTTTGGTACCAGTACCATGCTGTTTTTGTTACTATTGCTCTGTAGTATAGTTTGAAGTCTGGTATCGCTATACCGCCTGATTCACACTTCCTGCTTAGAGTTGTTTTTGCTATTCTGGGTCTTTTATTTTTCCATATGAATTTCATGATTGCTTTCTCTATTTCTACAAGAAATGCCGTTGGGATTTTGATTGGCATTGCATTAAACCTATAGAGAACTTTTGGTAATATCGCCATTTTGATGATGTTAGTTCTGCCTATCCATGAACAGGGTATATTTTTCCATCTTCTAAGATCTTCTTCTATTTCTCTCTTTAGGGTTCTGTAGTTTTCATTGTATAAGTGTTTCACCTCTTTTGTTAGGTTGATTCCCAAGTATTTTATTTTTTTTGAGGATATTGTGAATGGAGTGGTTGTCCTCATTTCCATTTCAGAGGATTTGTCGCTGATATACAGGAATGCCTTTGATTTATGCGTGTTGATTTTATATCCTGCCACTTTGATGAATTCATTTATTAGCTCTAATAGTTTCTTTGTAGACCCTTTTGGGTCTGCTAGGTATAGAATCATGTCCCTGCAAATAGTGATAATTTAAGTTCTTCTTTTCCTATTTTTATGCCTTTAATTTCTTTCGTCTGTCTAATTGCTCTGGCCAGTGTTTCGAGAACTATGTTGAACAGAAGTGGAGAGAGAGGGCATCCCTGTCTTGTTCCAGATTTTAGAGGGAATGCCTTCAATTTTTCTCCATTCAGAATGATGCTAGCCTGAGGCTTAGCATAGATTGCTTTTACAATATTGAGGTATGTTTCTGTTATCCCTAGTTTTTCTAGAGTTTTGAACATAAAGGGATGCTGTACTTTGTCGAATGCTTTTTCCGCATCTATCGAGATGATCATATGGTTCTTATTTTTAAGTCTATTGATGTGGTGGATAACATTTATTGATTTCCGTATATTGAACCAGCCTTGCATCCCAGGGATGAATCCTACTTGATCATGGTGCACAATTTTTTTGATATGTTTTTGTATCCGATTTGCCAGAATTTTATTGAGGATTTTTGCATCTAGGTTCATTAGAGATATTGGTCTGTAGTTTTCTTTCTTTGAAGTGTCTTTGTCTGGTTTAGGTATCAGGGTGATGTTGGCCTCGTAGAATGAATTTGGAAGTTCTCCCTCTTTTTATATTTCCTGAAGTAGCTTGAAAAATATTGGTATTAGTTCCTCTTTAAAGGTTTTGTAAAACTCTGCTGTATACCCATCCGGTCCTGGGCTTTTCTTAGTTGGTAGTCTTTTGATGGTTTCTTCTATTTCCTCAATTGATATTGGTCTGTTTAGGTTGTCTATATCCTCCTGACTCAATCTGGGCAGATCATATGACTTAAGAAATTTATCGATGCCTTCACTATCTTCTAATTTATTGGAGTATAAGGATTCAAAATAATTTTTGATTATCTTCTGTATTTCTGAAGTGTCTGTTGTGATATTGCCTTTTTCATCCCGTATGCTAGTAATTTGAGTTCTCTCTCTTCTTCTCTTCGCTAGCATGGCTAAGGGTCTGTCGATTTTGTTTATTTTTTCAAAGAACCAACTTTTAGTTTTGTCAATTTTTTCAGTTGTTTCTTTTGTTTCGATTTCATTAATTTCAGCTCTGATTTTAATTATTTCTTGCCTTCTACTTCTTTTGCTGTTGTTTTGCTCTTCTTTTTCAAGGATTTTGAGATGAAGTGTGAGATCATTTATTTGTTGGTTTTTTCTTTTTTTAAGGAATGAACTCCAAGCAATGAATTTTCCTCTTAGAACTGCTTTCAATGTGTCCCATAGATTCCGATATGTTGTGTCTGTGTTTTCATTAATCTCTAAGAATTTTTTAATTTCTTCCTTGATGTCTTCTATAACCCATTGATCATTCAGTAACCTATTGTTCATTCTCCGAGTGATGCATGCTTTTTCCTTCCTTCTTTTATCATTGATTTTCAGTTTCATTCCATTATGATCAGATAAGATGCATGGTATTATCTCTACTCCTTTATATTGTCTAAGAGTTGCCCTGTGACATAATATATGATCTATTTTTGAGAAGGATCCATGTGCTGCTGAGAAAAAGGTGTAACTGCTTGATGTTGGGTGGTATATTCTATATATGTCAATTAAGTCTAGGTTATTAATTGTGTTATTGAGTTCTATAGTTTCCTTATTCAACTTTTGTTTGGAAGATCTGTCCAGTGGCGAGAGAGGTGTGTTGAAGTCTCCCATGATTATTGTATGGTGGTCTATTAGACTCTTGAACTTGAGAAGAGTTTGTTTGATGAACATAGCTGCACCATTGTTTGGGGCATATATATTTATGATTGTTATGTCTTGTTGGTGTATGGTTCCCTTAAGCAGTATGTAGTGTCCGTCTTTATCCCTTTTGATTAACTTTGGCTTGAAATCTACTTTATTTGATATGAGTATGGACACTCCTGCTTGTTTCCGAAGTCCATATGAGTGATATGATTTTTCCCAACCTTTCGCCTTCAGCCTATGTATGTCTTTTCCTATCAAATGCGTCTCCTGTAGGCAGCATATTGTTGGGTCTTGTTTTGTGATCCATTCTACTAGCCTGTGTCTCTTAATTGGTGAGTTTAAGCCATTAACATTTAGGGTTATTATTGAGATATGGGTTGTTCTTCCAGCCATATTTGTTTATTTATGTTACTAAACGTGGTTTGTTTTCCTCTTTGATTATTTTCCCCCCCTTTACTGTCCTGTCTCCCACTGTTGGTTTTCATTGTTATTTTCCATTTCCTCTTCCTGTAATGTTTTGCCAAGGATGTTTTGAAGAGATGGTTTTCTAGCTGCAAATTCTTTTAACTTTTGTTTATCGTGGAAGGTTTTAATTTCATCTTCCATCCTGAAGCTTAATTTCACTGGATACACAATTCTTGGTTGGAACCCATTTTCTTTCAGTGTTTGAAATATGTTATTCCAGGATCTTCTAGCTTTCAGAGTCTGTGTTGAAAGATCAGCTGTTATCCTGATTGGCTTACCCCTAAATGTAATCTGCTTCCTTTCTCTTGAAGCTTTTAAAATTCTCTCCTTATTCTGTATGTTGGGCATCTTCATTATAATGTGTCTAGGTGTGGATCTCTTATGATTTTGCACATTTGGCGTCCTGTAGGCTTCTAGGATTTGGGATTCTGTCTCATTCTTCAAGTCTGGGAAGTTTTCTTGTATTATTTCATTGAATAGATTGTTCATTCCTTTGGTTTGGACCTCTATACCTTCCTGTATCCCAATGACTCTTAAGTTTGGTCTCTTTATATTATCCCATATTTCTTGGATGTTCTGCTCATGGTTTCTTAACAGTCTTGCTGAGCTGTCTATGTTCGAACATATTTTCAAGTTGAAATACTTTGTCTTCATTGTCTGATGTTCTATCTTCTAAGTGTTCTACTCTGCTGGTAGTATTCTCAATTGAGTTTTTAAGTTGGTTTATTGCTTCCTGAATTTCTAGGATTTCTGTTTGTTTGTTTTTTATAACCTCTATCTCCCTGTATAGTTGATCTTTTGCTTCCTGGATTTGTTTGTGTAATTCATTGTCGAAGTGATCTTTCATTGTCTGATTTTGCTGTCTAATGTCTTCCTTGATACTCCAGATCATCTGAAGCATGTATATCCTGAATTCTTTATCTGACATTCCATCTGCTGCAGCTGTTACCTCTTCTAAAGTTGAGTTGAACTGCATTGCTTGTGGTCCTTTCTTTCCTTGTCTTTTCATACTGCTTGTGTTTCTTTCTGCTTGGTGAAACTGTTGTGTTTTTGAAAATTTTTTCCCCATATATATTTATATTGCTCTTGTATAGTTGAAAAGTCTCCCTTGCAGGGTCGGGCGGCGGTCTGCCTACCTTGCAGGCACGGGCGGTGGCTCTGCTCTGCCCCTCCTCCAATTGGTGTGAGGTGTCTACCACGCCCGCCGACCCCTGGGCCTGTTCTGCCGGTTGGTCGCAGGTCTGAAAATCAATAAGGATATAGTTGACCAGAATGCCGCTGTCAATCAACCTGATCTTATTGGAATTCTAAAATACTCTATCCCAAAAGAATAGAGTACACATTCTATTCAGGTTTACATAAAATTCAGAAAGGCACACCATGTCCTCTGTGTCATAAAATAGTCATCAATAAATTTAAGGGATTAGAAATCAAATAAAATATATTCTTATATCACAATGAAATTAATCTGAAAATCTCCAATAGAAAGAGAACTGAAAAATCCCCAAATATTTGGGAATTCAATAATACATTTGTAAATAACATATGAGTAAAAATAGTCTCAAGGGTAATTTTTGAATGTTTTGAATTGAACAAAGGAATTACAATTTATCAAAATTACACAATTTATCAATGAAATGTGTAACCATTTAGTGGATTTAGGGGAATTTATAGCACTGAAGACACAGACGAGAGAAGAGGGAGCTAAACAGTAATCTAGCTTTTAGAAACCAAAGCAAAAAAGCAATTTAAGCCTAAAGCAAGCAAAAAGAAAAAAAAAAGAAAAATCAATAAAATTAAAAACAATAGAAAATTTACTACAAACCACTCTATGCCCACAAATTTGATAATTCAGCTAAAATGATGGGTTCCTTGACAAACTAAACTACTCAAACTTACACAGGGAAAAATAGACAATGTGCATAGGTTTGTTTCTATTAAGGAAAATAAATTAAAAGCTAATAACCTTCTAAAAGAGAAAACATGGGGTTTCGTTGGCTTTGCTGTTGAATTCTATGAAAAATTTGAAAAAAAAAAAGTGACCTCAATGGTGTACTATTTCTCCATCATCTCTTCCAGAATATACTGGTTCATCAATTTGAATAAGTGTGCCATACTAACAAAAGGTGTAATAATAAGGCCATCTGGGTGTAGAGCATAGGAGAACTATGTCTTTATATCTATGCAATTTTTCTTTAAATAAAAAACTGTTCTATAAAAAAGTTTATTTTTTTAAACAAGAGCTGAAAGGAAAAATTGTCAAACCAGAATTCTATATCAAGCCAAAAAAACCAAATGACTACATGAACATGAATACATATAATGTGTGTATATATGTATATACTTTATATATGTGTACACTTTATATATTGAAATACATATATAAAGTATTAAGAGAAAATGGAGACAATTTCTGATAAAGGAAAGCTGGGAGAACCCATCACCAGCAGACCTGTACTCCAAGAAACACTAAATGAAGGTCTCTGGACTAAAGGAAAGTGGTACCAGTAGATGATCAGATCCTCAGAAAGATTTGAGTGTCAGAAATGGTAACTGTGTAAATTATGCAGGAGCATAGTTTCAAACTATCACTTTTTCTCTTAATTCATTTAAAAATATCCTACAGTTTAAAGAAAAATGACAGCATCGTATGGTGGGATTTATCAGGTATGGAAATGGAATTCTTGTCAGAACTGCAGCATATAATAGGAGGTTAAAATTAGTATGGACTAGGCGAGTGTGGTGGCATGTGTCTGTAATCCCAGAGACTCAGGCTGAGGCAGGAGTATCAAAGCCAGCTTCAGCAACTTAGCAAGGCCCTAAAAAATGTACTGAGACCTTGTCTCTAAAAATTAAAAAAAGGGGGGGGGGGCTGGGGATGTGGCTCAGTGATTAAGTGCCCCTCGGTACCCCCTTGGTACCAAAAAAATTAAAAAAAATAATAAAGTAATATTGATGGTCTTAGAAGTTTTTTACATTTTAAATAAAAACATTAACTCTAAGTTGATGGTTAAAATTTAAGATTACAGAAAAGGAAGAACAGAAGAGCAAAGGTCAGATGGTACAAACAGGAAACAAAGAGCAAAATATGAGGCCTAAGTCCAAATATATCAGTAATACATTGGACAGAATGAATTAAACACCCAGTTAAAAGGCAGAGATTATCAGAATGGGTCAAAAAAATCAAGACTTAATCATGTCTACAAGAGATGTGCTTAAAATCTAAAGATATATGATAGATTGAAAGTTAAAAAGTCAGGAAAATAATAATGTAAAAATGAAGAACAAAAAGTTGGAACTGCTGTATTAATATCAGATAAAATAAACTGAAAAAATATTACCATAAATAGAAATCCTGAAGAAAGATATGACAATAATTAATGCTCCTGCACTTAGTAACAGAGCTTCAAAATATATAAAGCAAAAATCAACAGAATGAAAGGGAGAAACAGTTACCAACCATCGTGGGAGATTTTGATACCTGTCTCTCAGTAAATACATTAAATGGGCAAATAGAAGGTTGGAGGAACAGTATCAACAGCCTAACTGACTTTATAGAATACAATACCCAACAACTACAGAACTCCCGTTCCCTTTAAGGGCACTTCATACTTTCATTGAAACAGATCATATTCTGGGCCATAAAACAATATTCCTTACCAATGAATGGAATGGATTCAAACTCAGAAGCTTCTTCTCAGCAAAGGGAATGATCAATAATGTGAAGAGAGAGCCCACAGAGTGGCAGAACATCTTTATTACACGCACATCAGACAGAGCACTAACTTCCAGGATATATAAAGATCTCAAAAATCTTAACACCCCAAAACCAAATAAGCCAATCAACAAACGGACTAAGGAACTGAGCAGACAATTCTCAGAAGATGTATGTTCATCAACAAATATGTGAAAAAATGTTCAACATCTTTAGCAATTAGAGAAATACAAATCAAAACTACTTTCAGATTTCATCTCACTGCAGTCAGAATGGCAATTATTAAGAAGACAAGCAAAAATAAATGTTGGTGAGGATGTGGGGGAAAAGACACACTCATAGATTGCTGGTGGGACTGCAAATTGATGTAACCATCATGGAAAGCAGTATGGAGATTCCTAAGAAAACTTGGGATGAAACCACCATTTGACCCAGTTATCCCACTTCTCAGTCTATTTCCAATGGACTTAAAATCAGCATATTACAGTGACGCAGCCACATCAATGCTATAAAGTAGCTCAACTCACAATAGCTTTACTATGGAATGAACCTAGGTGTTCTTCAACAGAGGAACGGATAAAGAAAATGTGGTCAATATGCACAATGGAATATTACTCAGGTTTAAAGAAGAACAAAGTCATGACATCTGCCAGTAAATGAGTGGAAGTGGAGAATATCATACTAAGCAAAATAGGCCAATTCCAAAAACCACAGTTTAAATGTTTTCTCTGATATTTTGACACTAATTCACAATAAGGAGCGTGGCTATGGAAGAATAAAGTTACTTTGGATTAGGCAGAGGGGAGGGAAAGGAGGGGAGCCAGGTATGGGGTGGGAAGAAGAGTAGACATTATTACCCCAGGTGCATGTGTGACCACATGACTGATGTGACTCTACATCACGTACAACCAGAAACATGAGAAGCTATACTCCATTTGTGTATGATGTGTCAAAGTGCCTTCTACTGCCATGTATAACTAATTAGAACAAATAAAAGAAAAAAAAAAAAGAATGGTGACAACCAGGGGGTAGAAGAGGAGAGGAATGGAAGTTCTTACTTACATGGTGGCAGAGCTTCTGTTTGGAAGAACAAAACTGTTCTGGAAACAGAAGTTTGTACAATATTGTGAGTGTAATTAATGCCTCTGAGTTGTCCACTTAACATGGCTAAAATGGCAAATTTTATGGTACAAGTCTTTTAGAACAATGAACACTTTATTATAATAAAGTTTTAAATTTTTTTCTTTTCAGAAAATTAAAGAATGCTGGCAGCTGCGGCCAGCGTGGTGGCTGAGCGCAAGACCAACTTCATGAAAGAACCTGCTGCACATGAAGTTCATGCAAATGGGACTGGACTCGAAAACCAAGAAACAACTAGAGGAAGAAGAAAAGAAGATCATCAGTGAAGAGCACTGGAACTTGGATTTGCCAGAGCTTAAAGAGAAAGAGAGTGTCATAACAGAGGAGCAGTGTGAAGATCTGAGTGGAGGAATGTCATTCAGAGGATTTAATCCTGAAGTTGAGAAATTGATGCTTCAGAGGAATGCTAAGAATAAAGCTGAAGATGAAGATGAAATAGTAGAGCTTGATGTATCAGGTGAGGAAATGGCTAGAAGATATGATACCTTGGGGGGACAACTGGAAAAAAGTTTTCCAAGAAAATAGACCATGCCAATTATGAAGAAGATGAAATTGGAGACATAGAACCAGTTAAAGCAAAGAAGATGTTCTTAAAGCCCCAAGATTAAAAATGATGCCTTAAAAATATGTCTCAGGGTGGCCGTGAGAACAGCAGACTTCAGAGCCCATCCCAGTGGCATCTTTTAGCTATTAATAGTTGAAATTTATTTGCAAAGAGATGTGTAATTTTAGAAACAGACTGTGTTTGAAACAGGTGTGTAATGGATGCTATACATCCTTTTCTGAATCAGGTTCGTCAAAAGCAGAAGTTGAGCCTGAATCTTACAGATGTACATAGGCACAGCGTTCTTTTTATATAGTTCTCCAGTCACTGACCTTGAATGGACTCCTGTAGATTAATGCCAGTGTTTAAATTGCCTTTAAGATTATGCTTTACTTTAAAATATTAGTCATATAATCATGTCCAACTGATTCATACATTAATTTTGGAGTCAAATGTCATAGGAATTTATTATATGTACATTCATCAAGAGCAAACATGCCTCTCCAACCTGAAGTATTTGCATGCTACCAGGTCTTTCACTTTATGGTATTGTTTTTTGTTTAAGGCATTTAATTTTTTTTAAATGGTATGTTAATAAACACCTGTTTCCAAACACACAAAAAAGAATAGGATGGCATTTCAGTAGTTTTTCTGGAGAACCTCCTTGGCCGCCAAGATGTGTGGCGTTAAACTTGTGAGTGGTTTCGCCATATTCAGGAATGGGTGCTGCCAAAGAAAGGAAACAAAAAGTGCATAATTTAGAAGCAAAAAATGTTCTTTCAACTAAGGCCTGAAGACTACTTATGAATACAATTGACTTAAACAACCCAAATTTTAATACCTGCCCAAACTCTTATAGTCACAACCATAACTTTCATAAGCTGTTTTGAAAACAGTTGTTTTTAATTGTTCTAAATTCTAAAGATCGACAGTTAAACAGCCCATTAATACACTCACACCAGCATCGAATGGACCTGATATTTGATAATATACCACAACAAACTATCATGAAATTAAACTTTTACTCCTGGCAGATGAAACCCTAAAATGTAGCAGCTGCCTTATTGCTAGTGATCAATGAACAGTGAAATGAAAACTTTCTGTTGGATATTCAAAAAGAGTCAATATTTCCCCCAAATCGCATCATTTCCAAATTTACCTCTAGTAATTCCCCGGCTGAATCTCTCTTATCCACATCCACTTCAAGACATTTATTCAAGAAGTCCAGGAATACCGGGGAAACTTTTTCTGGGTTCGCAAGTCCTGGCGCTCCATTGGTGGCAATGAGGTGTAAGGCCTAAAAATAGAACGACATCTGTGACTTTCTTTTTATTGGGGGAGGGGGTGGAATATTAAGGGTTGAACCCAGGGTGGCTTTACCACTGAGCTACATCCCTAACCCTTCTTTTTAATTTTTGAGATAGGGTCTCACCAAATTCTTGAGCTGGACTTAAACTCGTGATCCTCCCTCTTTAGCCTCCCCAGTCACTGGGATCACAGGTGTGCAACCATTGGGTATAGCATTTATGACATTTTTAAGGTAACTCAACAAGTTATAATGTAATTTATCAAGTTTATGGAACTATTTTGTGTGTGTGTGTGTGTGTGTGTGTGTGTGTGTGGTGTTAGAGCCAAACCCAGGGCCTTGTGCATGCTGGGAAAGCACTCTACCACTGATCAACATCTCCAGTCCCTCTGAATTCTGCAAAGACAATCACTATAAATACTACAGTGAGTAAAATGAGGTTATCATTATCTCTTCCTGCTTGAATTTTGTATCCTCCCTCCTTCCCTTCCTTTATTGTTTCTTCTCTTCATCCTCTGCCTCTTCCTCCTCCTCCTCCTCCTCCTCCTCCTCCTTCTTTGACTTCCCTCCTTTCCTCCCTCGCTCCTTTCTTCGCCCCCCCTTTCTTTGTAGGAGGTGGTGCAGGAACTGAACCCAGGAATATGCTAGGCAAATAAGTGCTCTACACTGAGCTATACACCAGCCCTCTTTTCATTTATTTGGAGACAGGGTATCTCTAAGTTGCCCAGGCAGGCTCCAATTTGAGATCCTCCTGCCTGAGCCTCTCCAGAAGATGAGATTGCAGGTGTGTGCCCCCAGGCCTGGCAGCTTCATCTTTTCTGGGTTAAGTATAAATGCAATACATTTGCTTAAAGAAAACAAAATCAACCTGGGGCGCATAAAAGTATAAAGAAAAAATGATGACAATCCTTCTACCTATTAAACCTTCACAAGCTTTTTAAAAGTCACATTTCAAAACAATTTGGATCTACTGAAACTCTTTTCCTTCAAAAGCTATATGCCAGTTACATCATTCCTAAGAACTGACCATAAAATGATTCTAATGGCTAACTTCAATCGTGCCTTAATATGGGTGTTTTCATAGTTTAACCAATCCCCTTTAGAAAATCTTTGTATTCTTTAACTTTTGATTATTACCTTTAAGTTTCTAGAAGTGAAATTATTCCTAATTAATGGATTTTTAGTATAAATTTTAGGTTTTAAAAGTGAGCAGACAATAGGGACCCTCGCTGAGTTGCCTGTGACACAGGAAGAACACTTTAAGGGATCTCACTGACCTTCTTCAAAACTGAAAAGACAACTAGATAGCCTTGCAAATGCTTTTTCCTTAAATGTGGATCCTGAAATGTTCCCATGTTGGCCCCTCATTTTCTTATTGATATCTTGCATTACAGTGCAGTATACTTACTACAATGATACCTATTGTGGATACATATCTATATATTAATACACTTTTGTTGTTTTTTAGCGGTGCTGGGGCTTGAACCATGGGGACTCGTGCATGCCGGGCAAGCACTCTACCACAAATGAACAAATACAGATGTACTTCTATTAATCTAAAGCTGACACTTGACATTAGAGTTCACTCTTTGTATTGGATTATATAATTCTATGGGATTTGAAAAATGAATATTATCCTGTGTATCTACCATTATAACATCATACTGAATAAATTCACTGCCCTAAAGACCTACTACTCATCCTCTTCACATCCCTGAATCCCTGCAATCAATGATTTTTTAAAACTCTTAATGCTTGAGATGTCCTAAACTTACATGCTAGGCAGTACCCTAGCATGGATGAACACTTCTAGCCCACACGCTACACTTGCAATTGGAGAGCATCTAGCCCCTTTAGACAGAAGGACAACACTAAGCACTATGCTCTTAAAGATCTTTCAGAGAATAATATGCCCATACCATAGGCATGTATCAATTATCCAAGTTATTTCCCTGTCATAAATAAATAGATAAGATAAAATTCGTTCATGCCTTTTGGTGTTATGATATCTCAGTTTTTATCCATGAATACTATTCTATTGTATGGATGTAGCACACACATTGGATTTCTTTTGTTTATTTTGTGGTACTGGGGATGGAACCCAGGGCCTCAGCAAGCTAGGCATGTGCTCTACCACTGAGCTACACACAGTCCTCACATTCACTTTTTGAAACACATCTTGTTCCAGATTTGGCAAATATGAATAAAGATGCTATAAAATTTTTGCACAGGTTTTTGTGAGGACACATTTCAATGCATGGGGGTAAATATCTGGAAACACATTGCTGGGTTATGTGGTAAGGTCGTGTTTCATTTTGTGGGAAACTGAAAAAACCCACTTCTGGAATGGAGCCTCCCACTAGCAATGCAGGAGCGGTCCTGTTGCTCCATCTCTCATTTTCCACTTTTTTATTATTCCCTTTCCTTAGTGATTAGGTAAGACTCCCTCTTATTATTGAATGTTTGCATCTTTCAATGATCACACTCGACCATCACGTGACACACCATGTCACACAGGATAAGAATCTTAGGGTTGTTGTTCTTGACCCAGATGTTCTTATTGTCATTTTATGTATGCATATCTCCTGCCTCCACTGTTATTTTTATTTAAATGGTTTTATCTTTTAAAGATATTTTTATAACAGACAGACATTTATTTATTCAGATAGTTAGAACTACTTTTGACTTTACTGTATTTGAAGAAGCTGTTATTTAGCTTTTGGGAGATAGATTTCTGGTTGATTTTTTTCTTTCAGAACTTCATTACACATCATGAAAACTCTTGAAACTGTCTCACAGCTCACTGATGCTATTGCACTTAAAAACTATTTTCATTTCTATCTTTATGTTTCAAGGTGGTAGTTTCCACTACAGTAATCTATCATTAATCCAGTCTCAAATATTATAGTTTCCATAGAGTGTTAGTCAGCTTTGTGTCACTGTGACCAAAATACCTGACAAGAAAACCTTAGAGGCATAGGTATTTTGGCTTACAGTTTCAGAGGTTTAGTCCATGGTGCGCTGACTCCACTGCCTTGGGCTCAAGGTGAAGCAGACCATCATGGCGGAAGGGCATGGTGGAGGAGAGCTGTGCTCAAGGTGACCAGGAAGCATCGAAGCAGAGAAGGGGAAAAGGGGTACAGGCCAAAAAAACCCTTTGAGGGTAGCCTCCAGTGTCCCATCTGCTGCAGCCACACTCCTGCAGTGACCACCTCGCCCATTCAAACTAGGAGAGAGTGATTAGGTTAGGACTGTCACAATCCTATCATTTCACTTATAAATATCCCTGCATTAAGACAGGAGCTTTTCAGGGACACTTCACACCCAAACCACAACACATAACTAAGCTGAATTTGGGTCTTTTAAAAATATGCCTTCCATATGCCTAACTTTTTAAAGCCTGAAACATAATTATAAAAATTATTTTCATGACCTTGTGTGCTAATTCTTTTATCTGTGTCAGGTATGGGTTGGTTTCACCTGAATATTTTCTCCTCATTATGGACTACATTAATTATTCTACCCCTTTGTCTTTCTGTTAAAGCTTTGACTGGGGGTCTGGGTGCCTGTTGGCTCCTGGCCACTTCTGGATTCCTATAAATATTCTCTGACTTTTTTTCCACACAGATCAAGGCTTCTTTTATTTGAATGACTGGTCTATGTAAGTAAGAAGGCCACACAGGAGGTAGAGCTTCATTTCTGGGCCTCTTCGTCTTTGGACAGTCTTGATGATCTCCTCCTTTCTTGGCCTGGAGGTGCTCTTCACAAAGGTGGTTGTCTTCCCTGGTTTCAGACCCATGGGCCTCAGCTGGGTCAGTCAGGATTCTCACAGGCCTTGTCTGCCTTCAGCTTGTGGACATGTTCCATGAGAATCTGCTTTGTTTGGGGCCATGTTCCTTCATCTCCAGGTACAGGCTCTGGTACAGGTGGAAATCTCTAGATTCATGGTATCTTATGAGAACCTGGTGCACAACTCTCACCCTCTCCTCCAGGTCACCTATTCTAACCTATGCTCATGCGATTGCTCTACCTGCAGGCCAAGGTGTTTTTCCAGATTGAGCCCAGGGAATGGACAGTAGCAAGCTCATGGATGACCAGCCCATCTTTGATCACCTTCTGGATCTACTGATAGTTGGCGCCATTTGGGATTTAGCTGGTTTCACTGGGGTCTACTCAGATCCACAGCAGAGGACACTAAAGACAAGCCCCTTCTGAGGCATGAGTAGAACTTTGGTTGTGGTTGTGGCCCTAAAAATATTCTTGAGCTTTGTTCTGGGATACAGTTTTAAGCTATTTGGGTCTTATTTGTAAGATTTGTTAGGTGGAACTGAAACAGTGTTTAAGGGTAATTATTTCCCATCATTGAGACAAGACTCTTTTCAGTCTTCTACACAATATCTTGTGAGTGATAAGGTTTTTCCATGGTGGCTGATAGAAACAGGCACTACTCCCAAGCCTACACATGTGGCAGGTGCTGTTCCTTCCAATCTTGTTCTTCTGATCTGGGGGATCTCACCATGTTGCCCAGACTTGAGCTCAAGTGATCCTCAGTCTTCCAACTAGCTGGGACTGTGGGTGTGCATCATCATGCTCAGCACCAGGATTTGTTTCTAGTGATGGAGATTGAACCGAGGATCTTGTGCAGGCCAGGCAAGCACTCTGCCACTGAACTACACCTCAGCCCAGTTCTTGCCAATCTTATCAGATAATTATATCTCAGTCTTTACAGTGGCTCTTCACACCAATCTCTGTTGAATGCTTAAGGGGGCCCTCCAAAGATCTCAAGAGTCTCCATCTTTCCTCTTTCACAGCTTTTTCAGCAATGTCCCATCTGGGTTGTCCCTCTCTGTACATGGCCTGGAAACTGGGGCAGTGGTAGGGTTCACTTCAGTTAGTACTCACTTTCTGACATCACTGTCCTTCATTCAAAATCTGATAGTGTCTTGAAAATCACTGTTTCATATAATCTAGTTTCTTGGTGTCGTTTCCAGCAAGAAGGGTTAAGCTGGTCCCTGTTACTTTATTTTGACAGAAAGCAGATGTGCCCATTCATCAAGTTTTCACCAACATTACATCTCAACTGATTAAGTCTCAGTGTAACTGTGGTTTCTGCCAAGCTGATCTCTCCCTCACTTCTTGCCTATAGATTCCAGGCGTATCTTTATCTAGATTTCCCTGTCTTTCCTGCCATTCCTTCTTGGTCTCCTTGCTGCTCTGCCTCATCAACTCTTAGTTGTAGACTGTGTCAGGATGCCAGGTAAATATTTGTCCATCTATACCCACTTGACCCTGTGACCTCATCTAGCCTGGCAGCTGTAGGAAACATCTGTAGCTAAGGAGCCTCAATTTTATCTCTCTAACCTGGATCCAAGACTTGCATACCCAACAGCCTCATCAACATATCCACTTGAACATCTTTCTAGGTGTCTTCACTTTTACATGTCTAAAACAAGTTAAAATGTTGTCAACTAAACTCCCAATTTCACCCCAACCCTTCTACCCTTCTTGCAGTCCTTCCCGTCTCAACTAAGGGAAGCTTCAAGTTCATCATTCCCATTCTTAGGCCATAATTCTTGGAACTCTCCTCAACTCCTCTTTTACATAGATGCTCCTTTCAAAATACACCCAGAATCTAACTATTTTTTTCATTACCTCCACTGATGCCATTCTTGTCTACATTACTGTCATTTCTCATCTGAATTATTGCAACAGCTTCCTAATTGGTCTTCCTGCTTCTGCCTTGGCCTTCCTTGAGAATCTCTTCTGAACAAATTGACCAGAGTGAGCCTCTTAAAATTTAAGTAACACCATTTGACTCCTCTGCTCAGAACTTTCCACTGGTTTTCCCATTCTGTGGAAGCCAGAAGCCCCACAAAGCAATACTCCGGGCCTCCTCTCACTGACCCTCACCGCCTACTGCTTGCTCAGTGCACTGTGACTCTGCTAAAGCCTTCAGGATCTTTCACTGCTCCAGGAACATTCCTGCCTCAGGGCTTTTGGATTTGTTGTTTCTTGGGCTTGCCGTGCTCTTCCCTAGGTAAATAAGCACCACTCTCACATCCTGTGTCCAAATGTCACCTGAGTGAAGCCCTCCATAAGGACCCTTTTAAAAACAAACCCCTGACGCTCTCTCTCCTGCTAGTCCAGCACTTAAAGAGTCCATTGCTTAGTGTAGTATTCTGATTTCCCTTCTTGTTTCTCTCCTTCCACTAGAATGGAGGTTCTACAGGGCAGGAATTTTTGTGATTTCTCTAGGCAGCAAGTTAAACCAGTGCCTAGCACAAGGCAGGGACTTAATTCAATATTGGCTAAATAAATATATGAAATGAAAGGGTTTTGAAAATTGCTCTGAAAAGTGTTCTAAATAAATCTCCTATTAAAACTATTTTAACTGCTTACTTCAACTGGCAATGGGGCAAAACGCATTCAGGAAAGAATATGCAAATCCAATTCCCTCTGTTGTCTGGCCTGTTTTCCTAAGTATAATGCTTTCAAGGGTCAATGTGTACATGTGTCAGAACTTCCTTCCCTTTTATGGCCAAATAATACTCTACTGCTCATCACGTGACACATAATTGGGTTGTTTCCACTTTTTCCTATTCTAAATAACACTGCTGAGAACATTTTGTGTGGACATGTGGTTTTATTGCCTTTTTTTCTTTTGTCAGTGCTGTGGACTGACCCAGGGCCTGCTGGGCACTCTACCATTGAGCTACATCTCCCACTCCATGGACAGATGCTTTTTAAAAAATTTCTTTTATTTGATTTTCGTTTTTTATGTGGTGCTAAGGATCGAACACAGTGCCCCACGCATGCAAGACAAGCACGCTACCAAGATCCACAACCCCAGCCTTGGACATACGCTTTTAATTCTGTTGGATATATACCTACTAGTGGAATTGCTAGGTCATATGGTAACCCAATATTAACTTTCTGAGGAACTGTGGAGTTATTTCTAAAGCTGTGCAATCTTTTCCATTCCCACCAACAATATATGAGAGTTCCAATCATTTTTTCATTTTTATTTCCGTAGTACTAGGAATTGAACTCAGAAGTGTTCTATCTCTAAGTTACATCCATGTAACAGAGTTTTGACACAGAGTTTTGTGAAGTTGCCCAGGCTGGCCTCAATCTTGCAATCCTCTTAACTCAGCCTCCCAAATCCCTGGGATTACAACTGTTGCCTGGCAAACAATTCCAATTTTCCCACATTCTTACCAGCACTGATTATTGTCTGACATTAGGTGTAAAGAGGTGTCCTGTGGTTCTGATTTGTATTTCCTTAATTACTAATGGCGTTGGGCCACATATGGTCATTGAAAAGGAGATGGGAGGATGGTTGAAATTCACCTCAGTTGCAAGAATATTTACTTGTTCAAAGTCTACTCTGTTTGAAAATGGGCTTGAACACTGTCAGTGATACAGTTTTCTCAGAGGAGTCATCTTGCTTTCCTCTTTTCTGGACCTTGGGGATCAGAGACTGAAATTCAAAGTGGATAACCTGGTTTCTATATCCAGGGTACTTAAATGGGTAAGAAAAGTACCTTCACTGTGTAGAGAGAGGCACATACCTAGGAGACTTCAACTATGTAGAAAGGTGAGTCCATGCTTACTTACACCCCAAACAGGAAACCATACAGCGAATAACAAACACCTACACTCTTTAGCTAACTCAGTCAGCTCTGTAACTCAAAAGCAGTGTGACTTGTAGATACAAAGTAAGGGCAGAGGTTAGATTTTATCAAGTTTTGATCCTAAATTCTTGGCCAATGAACAACACAAGGAAGTTCCAACTACACTTTAAGGGAAAGTATTGTTCTTGCAGTGAAGCTGGTGTTACACTGGTCTTACCTGTGTGGGATCTTTTTTCATGTATGGAGGCTCTCCTTCCAGCATCTCAATGGCCATGATCCCTAGCAACCAGATGTCGATTTTAGGGCCATAAGCTTTCCCCAGCACCATTTCTGGTGCCATCCAGTAGGGTGTTCCAAGCATGTCAGTGCATGTATTCTGCTCAGGGGTGAGATGAGCACAAAACCCAAAGTCGGCTAAGAAACAAACAAAAACAAAACATCCAGAGTTAATAGCTTCTAGATATGCTTTTGTAAAAAAAAGTTCACCTCAGATGACATAATCATATTTGGACGATTTGGGCTTATTTATTTTATTAAAAGAATTTAATAATAAAGTTATCCAGACTGGGATTAGAATACATTGGTGATGTTATATATTGCCACTTTTTGCTTCTTCTTCCTACAACAGAGTGCAGATTATTAGGTGGGCTTTTATTCTCAGTAATACATATTTTATCCTAAAAGTTTTAGTAAAATTGAAAGAGGTCCAAAAAGGGGAGAAAATCACTGAAGGTGGACATCAAACCCAAATGAAATGAATCAGGCAAACATCAGGACACTGAAACTACTTTAAATGAAATAAAGAGAAGCTATACTAAGCATACAAGTTAGCAGGGACTTTAGAAAACGAACACATTTGAGTGTAATTATACTGACAAGGTACATACTAGATTTCATCTACTCCAACTATCTCCACTATAACTAAGAAACAGAAAACTTTAGTACTTGATGTTAATTTTGTGGAAAGGTCAAGATGAGAATTTATGATCTTTTCTTCCCTTCTATTGTTAAAGCCATTCAAGTACTTACGTAACTATGGGTTATCAGGTCTGTAAGCTTTAGACTGTTTGATATTTGCATAAGAGTGAATATTAAGCTACGAACTGCTTGGTTTGCTTTACCTAACTAGGATATTTTGTAAACTGTTTATAGAAGAGATCCTTCCATATCAATACATTTATCTGCCTGTTTTAAAAACTATAATATATTACGGTGTATTAACATACCAGATTACTATTCCTTTACTGTTTGACATTAAAGATAGTTTTAGTTTTTCTTTACCATGTTGCATAGAATATCCTTCTACTAATTATGGTGCATATATTTAGTAATTCTATAGGAGTGAATACTGAAAAGAACAACTGTTACGTAAAATAACATTTATAATGAAAAAGAGTGTTTATAAAACTCAGGTACTATTCAAGTACCTTGTAAAAATATGTAATCCTCATGATAAGCCTTTGAGGTAGGGTAAGTTTTAAAAAATTTGTTCTGGGTAATTTCCTTTTTTTTAATTTAATTTTTTTTTTGTATTGGTGCTTAACCACTGAGCCACATCCCCAGGTTTTTAAAATGTTTTATTTTGAAACAAAGTCTCACTAAGTTGCTTGAAGTCCTTGCTAAACTGCTGAGGGTGGCTTTGAACTTGTGATCCTCCTGCTTCAGCCTCCCAAACCGCTGTAGTATAGGCGTGCTCCACTAAACCCAGCCCCAGGTATGCTTACTATTTAAATTATTCTAATTTACAAATAGGGGAACCAAGGCATATATGTTTTTAGTTAATTCACCTAAGATCATTCATCTAGTAAGTGGCAGAGTCACCACAAAACATGATCCAAAAAAGTCCAATTCCATTTTCATATGTCTCCACCAACAATGTATGTGATTATCTATTCCCAACTTGCCCACTAAGATAATTTAAAGGTAGAATCTTTTATTTTGATGACCTGATTGAGTAACTTTTACAGGATGTACTTTAATAGCTCTGCTTGACTCCTCCAGAGGGCATGGCAGAAACCCTGATACCCATGGACACAGGGGAAAGAAGTTCACTTTGTTTTGCATGACTCTGCTGTGTCTCCTTCTGAAGAACACTGGAAAAGTAGGATGTCTTCCTTGTCATCCCTGAGGTCAGGGTCATACAGCCCTCTCCTGAAAAGGCTATCCTGAGTGAAACTCAGAGAATGCTGAAGAGTACCATGAGAAAAACTAACAGATGGTGGAAACAAATGCAAATTGATCTCTAAGGCAGCATCCACACTAGCACAGGCCCAGGCACTGCTTCTTAGTCCTTTACATGTTTAACCTCCAAAAAAATCCTGAGATTGGTTCTATTATCTTCCTCAGTGAATAAATGAGAAAAGACACACAAAGAGATTAACTTACCCAAAATTATTGAGCAAGTAGTAGCACCTCTGCTATTTAAACCCAGTTCAGTTCCCAGCTCATAGTCTTTACCACTAGATTCTAGCCCCTTCCATATTTTAATTTTCAAAAATATTAACAGACAAGGGTTTTTTTTAATTTAAAAAGGAAGAAAGCATAATAAAAAATAAACAATGAATGCTTTTCCTTCACTTATTACTCACTAAGTTTGACGGATCCTTCCATCCCCAAAAGTACGTTGTCGCTTTTTATGTCACGGTGAATCACATAATTGGCATGTAAAAACTCCAATGCCTGTAAGCACTGAACACAAGAAGACACGTATCAATGAAACAGTCCTGGAAAGTTCCATTCACTAGCTCACACAGAGTCATTATAGCAGTAGTTGTGGCCTGAGCACTGTTTGTAGTCTTCAGCCAAAGACCCTGCAATACTTAACATTTATAAAGAAAAACATCCCTCATATGCAAAGTTCTGAAGACATAATACCTTAATTAGTAAGAAGATCCCCTCCCACACTCTGATCTCATCTAGAGGCATTATTAAATAATGTCTTACTAAGCCCTTTTTTTTCCCAGTGATTTTTTTTTTTTTTTTTTTTTTTTAAAGATAAGGCCTTTCTATGTTGCCCAGGCTGGCCTCAAACAATCCTCCTGCCTCAGCTTCCTGTGCAGCTAAGACTGCAGACACCTGCCTTGTGCCCAACTCATCCACCTCTGATTATTTTCCTTTTCTTTCTTCTTTTTTTTTTTTTCTTTTTCAGTGCTGTGAATCAAACCCAGCGCACTGTGTATGCTAGGCAAACTGAGCTACATCCCCAGTCTCTACCATAGATTTTTAAAACTTAGTCTTCAATGGTCTCTTATAAAATAAAGGATACGTCCATATAATATCTAGGCCTTTTCAGGTTTAAATGCCTAATAGTACACAGCACTTGGTAAACGAGCCTAAATTCTTTAGAAATTATTTCCACAGTAGAGGATAAACTTGTGGTTATTTGCACTTGAAACCTAAGGTACTCAGAAGTCTCATCATTGTGAGCCACTAAGAGAAGCAGGCAAGATGGAGGGTGGTCTGGTTGCATTGAGGGGGGTCGTCAATATAATGTTCTGTCCTCTTCATTTCTTCTCTGGTAGATTTTAGGTCAAGCTATCTCCACAGCCTGACACCAACCAGGAAAATATATGTCTAGGGGTAGAGTTCAGTGTAAAGCCCAGCATGTTTGAGGTCCTAGGTCTGATCCCCGAGCCGAAACAAAGAAACAAAATAACCACCACAATTAAAAAAACAAATAAATAAAATAATGTTATTGTGTCCATCTACAATTAAAAATATTTTTTAAAAAGTAAGGATAAATTCCCCCCTTCCTTAAAAACAAGAATAAAATGAGATTTAAAAAATTTCTTTGCTCTATGATTTTTTAATACAAACTGATAAGATAAATTATACACTTGGGAAAAGTTAGTTGTATTTTTATTCTCATTCCCATCAGAGTAGAACAACAAAGTCTGTACATTATTTGTAACCAGTAAAAATACCATTCCAAATATTATACTATTATACAAAGAAAAAACACATAAATGGTATTATCATGTTATATTTACCAGGCATTTAATCAGATTCTTGGAAAGATTTTTTTAAAGCCACAGAAAAATACTTATACAAATAAGTAGAAATAAACTATAGTCTCAAGTTAAATTTGGAGCACATAAAAGAACACCTAAGTGAATACAGTTAGAACTTCTAAAATAGATTTTAGAATCAACTATGAAAAAATTGAGAAAAACAATTAAGTATAAATAGATAAATTCTTAAGATGTGATTAGATTTCAAGTGACCAAATAAACTTTGTTAAGGGATGTGATATTCAGAACTATGAAAGAGCTGATTTCCTTCCTTTAATTACTCAGTTAAATACAACTCAGAATTAAATTTTCAAAGAATGTTACCTTAATGAAAATATTATACAAAGTTTATAATTCACTATGTCTTACACTATAGTCCATCATAAAATTTTATAATTTTGTCATTTATGACAATGATCCTGTGACATCAGGACAAAGTAGTATCAGTTTCAGTGACAATAAGCAAACAATTATCCCCAGTCTCCTCTACAGAACAAGTTATGGAGAGACAGATGGAACTTGTTTTTGGCTTAGACTTAGGCAATTTGGAAAATTTTACTAGCTTCAGCAAAAAGAAATTCATTAAAAAACATAAAGAAACCACCAGTTCCTTCACCTTCCGTGAGCTCAATAAAGCCAGAGGCAGACTTACTGATATTAAAGGTAAATGTGCCTTGTTTGTCTGTGACAGTTCTAGTTCCCAATTTATTTTGGGAGGGGGGATCCGGGTAGAGGTGGGTGCCAGAAAAGGGACACTGGAGATTTAATCTGGGGAGACTTTACCACTGTGCTACATCTCCAGCCATTTTACACTTTCATTTGAGACAGGGTCTCACTAAATTGCTTAGGGCCTCCCTAAATTGCTGAGGTTGACCTTGAACTTGCAAATCCTCCTGTCTCAGCCTCCTGAATCACTGGGATTACAGGCTTCTACCACCACACCTGACTGAGTGGTATATTTTTTAAAAGCACCCCACTTTGTTCTCAAAAGTGCACTGTCTGGATGATAAACTATCGTGATGACTATAAGGAGATTGCAGGTGAATTTAGTTCTTCAAAGACCTTAACCAGGCATGCGTGTAACCCCAGCTACACCAGAGGTGGAAGTAGGAGGATCACAAGTTCGAGGCCAAGCTAGGCAACTTTTGAGATTGTCTCAAAATAAAAAAATAAATGAATAAAAAGGACTGGGGTTGTAGCTCAGTGGTGCAGCACCCCTGGATTCAATCCCCAATTCCGCAAAAAAATAAAAATAAAAATAAAAAAGGGCCTAAACCCTATTCCCAATGTATCCTACACATGAAGGCCTGAAATGCTCATCTGAGATGAAACAGTATGGGATAACTTGCAGAGGATGTGTACAACCAAAATTCCCTGTGCAGAACAACTTTCCTTTAATTCATCTCTTGCTGACCACACATCACCCTGCTTTATCTCAAAGAAAGCAAACTCACCTCTCTGCACACAGCAGCAATCTGCGCCTCATCCATGCAGGTTTCGGTTACAACATCAGTGAGTGGCCCACTGTAAAGGTACTCCATTACTATAAATAAGTCATCTCCAACCAGGTAACTAGAAACAGAACATACAAAACATACCTTTTATTTTTTTAAACATCTGACACTCTTTGTTCAAGAGTTCAAATGTTAAGCGCCATAATAATAAAACTACAGAGCTGATAGTTTGAGAGCCAAGAAAAACACTGGAAAGTTACTATGTAACAGTCCAAAAAAGTCCAAGGGCCATTATGATATTCATTATGATTTTTAAGTCATAGTTTGCCCATAATAGTAGTCTTGGTGTATATTTTGGAGTTTTCCAACCAAAATAACCCTATCACATAAGGATTATTGGTTTTGTTTTGCAGATACAGAGACAGAGGCTTGGAGAGGTGAAGTAACTCATCTAAGATCACATAGAAAGTGACAGAATCAGCATCTGAAGTCAAATTCTAACGATTACAATGCCTATGGTTTATCTTAACTAGCATTCCATGCTGACTTGAAATATTATTTTATTTTATTTTTTTTTTAATTTTTTATTGTTGGCTGTTCAAAACATTACATAGTTCTTGATATATCATATTTCACAATTTGATTCAAGTGGGTTATGAGCTCCCATTTTTACCTCATATACAGATTGCAGAATCACATCAGTTACACATCCATTGATTTACATATTGCCATACTAGTGTCTGTTGTATTCTGCTGCCTTTCCTATCCTCTACTATCTCCCCTCCCCTCCCCTCCCCTCCCCTCCCCTCCCCTCTTCTCTCTCTGCCCCCTCTACTGACATTCGTTTGTCCCCCTTATATTATTTTTCCCCTTCCCCTCACTTCCGCTTGTATGTACTTTTGTATAACTCTGAGGGTCTCCTTCCATTTCCATGCATTTTCCCTTCTCTCTCCCTTTCCCTCCCACCTCTCATCCCTGTTTAATGTTAATCTTCTTCTCATGCTCTTCGACCCTACTCTGTTCTTAGTTACTCTCCTTATATCAAAGAAGACATTTGGCATTTGTTTTTTAGGGATTGGCTAGCTTCACTTAGCATAATCTGCTCTAATGCCATCCATTTCCCTGCAAATTCTATGATTTTGTCATTTTTTAATGCAGAGTAATACTCCATTGTGTATAAATGCCACATTTTTTTTATCCATTCATCCATTGAAGGGCATCTAGCTTGGTTCCACAGTCTAGCTATTGTGAATTGTGCTGCTATGAACATCGATGTAGCAGTGTCCCTGTAGCATGCTCTTTTTAGGTCTTTAGGGAATAGACCTAGAAGGGGAATAGCTGGGTCAAATGGTGGCTCCATTCCCAGCTTTCCAAGAAATCTCCATACTGCTTTCCAAATTGGCTGCACCAATTTGCAGTCCCACCAGCAATGTACAAGTGTACCCTTTTCCCCACATCCTCGCCAGCACTTGTTGTTGTTTGACTTCATAAAGGCTGCCAATCTAACTGGAGTGAGATGGTATCTTAGGGTGGTTTTGATTTGCATTTCTCTGACTGCTAGAGATGGTGAGCATTTTTTCATGTACTTGTTGATTGATTGTATGTCCTCCTCTGAGAAGTGTCTGTTCAGGTCCTTGGCCCATTTGTTGATTGGGTTGTTTGTTCTGTTATTGTCTAATTTTTTGAGTTCTTTGTATACTCTGGATATTAGGGCTCTATCTGAAGTGTGAGGAGTAAAGATTTGTTCCCAGGATGTAGGCTCTCTATTTACCTCTCTTATTGTATCTTTTGCTGAGAAAAAACTTTTTAGTTTGAGTAAGTCCCATTTGTTGATTCTAGTTATTAACTTTTGTGCTATGGGTGTCCTATTGAGGAATTTGGAGCCCGACCCCACAGTATGTAGATCGTAGCCAACTTTTTCTTGTATCAGACGGCGTGTCTCTGATTTGATATCAAGCTCCTTGATCCATTTTGAATTCACTTTTGTGCATGGCGAGAGAAAGGGATTCAGTTTCATTTTGTTGCATATGGATTTCCAGTTTTCCCAGCACCATTTGTTGAAGATGCTATCCTTCCTCCATTGCATGCTTTTAGCCCCTTTATCAAATATAAGGTAGTTGTAGTTTTGTGGATTGGTTTCTGTGTCCTCTATTCTGTACCATTGGTCCACCCGCCTGTTTTGGTACCAGTACCATGCTGTTTTTGTTACTATTGCTCTGTAGTATAGTTTGAAGTCTGGTATCGCTATACCGCCTGATTCACACTTCCTGCTTAGCATTGTTTTTGCTATTCTGGGTCTTTTATTTTTCCATATGAATTTCATGATTGCTTTCTCTATTTCTACAAGAAATGCCTTTGGGATTTTGATTGGCATTGCATTAAACCTATAGAGAACTTTTGGTAATATCGCCATTTTGATGATGTTAGTTCTGCCTATCCATGAACAGGGTATATTTTTCCATCTTCTAAGATCTTCTTCTATTTCTCTCTTTAGGGTTCTGTAGTTTTCATTGTATAAGTCTTTCACCTCTTTTGTTAGGTTGATTCCCAAGTATTTTATTTTTTTGAAGATATTGTGAATGGAGTGGTTGTCCTCATTTCCATTTCAGAGGATTTGTCGCTGATATACAGGAATGCCTTTGATTTATGCGTGTTGATTTTATATCCTGCCACTTTGATG
Organism: Marmota flaviventris; assembly: GCF_047511675.1. Classification (NCBI taxonomy): domain Eukaryota; kingdom Metazoa; phylum Chordata; class Mammalia; order Rodentia; family Sciuridae; genus Marmota; species Marmota flaviventris. The sequence continues at coordinate 50,756,153 of NC_092505.1, read as the reverse complement.
AATTCATTTATTAGCTCTAATAGTTTCTTTGTAGAGCCTTTTGGGTCTGCTAGGTGTAGAATCATGTCATCTGCAAATAGTGATAATTTAAGTTCTTCTTTTCCTATTTTTATGCCTTTAATTTCGTTCGTCTGTCTAATTGCTCTGGCCAGTGTTTCGAGAACTATGTTGAACAGAAGTGGTGAGAGAGGGCATCCCTGTCTTGTTCCAGATTTTAGAGGGAATGCCTTCAATTTTTCTCCATTTAGAATGATGCTAGCCTGAGGCTTAGCATAGATTGCTTTTACAATATTGAGGTATGTTCCTGTTATCCCTAGTTTTTCTAGAGTTTTGAACATAAAGGGATGCTGTACTTTGTCGAATGCTTTTTCCGCATCTATCGAGATGATCATATGGTTCTTATTTTTAAGTCTATTGATGTGGTGGATAACATTTATTGATTTCCGTATATTGAACCAGCCTTGCATCCCAGGGATGAATCCTACTTGATCATGGTGCACAATTTTTTTGATATGTTTTTGTATCCGAGTGGCCAGAATTTTATTGAGGATTTTTGCATCTAGGTTCATTAGAGATATTGGTCTGTAGTTTTCTTTCTTTGAAGTGTCTTTGTCTGGTTTAGGTATCAGGGTGATGTTGGCCTCGTAGAATGAATTTGGAAGTTCTCCCTCTTTTTCTATTTCCCGAAGTAGCTTGAAAAGTATTGGTATTAGTTCCTCTTTAAAGGTTTTGTAAAACTCTGCTGTATACCCATCCGGTCCTGGGCTTTTCTTAGTTGGTAGTCTTTTGATGGTTTCTTCTATTTCCTCAATTGATATTGGTCTGTTTAGGTTGTCTATATCCTCCTGACTCAATCTGGGCAGATCATATGACTTAAGAAATTTATCTATGCCTTCACTATCTTCTAATTTATTGGAGTATAAGGACTCAAAATAATTTTTGATTATCTTCTGTATTTCTGAAGTGTCTGTTGTGATATTGCCTCTTTCATCCCGTATGTTAGTAATTTGAGTTCTCTCTCTTCTTCTCTTCGCTAGCATGGCTAAGGGTCTGTCGATTTTGTTTATTTTTTCAAAGAACCAACTTTTAGTTTTGTCAATTTTTTCAATTGTTTCTTTTGTTTCGATTTCATTAATTTCAGCTCTGATTTTAATTATTTCTTGCCTTCTACTTCTTTTGCTGTTGTTTTGCTCTTCTTTTTCTAGGATTTTGAGATGAAGTATGAGATCATTTATTTGTTGGTTTTTTCTTTTTTTAAGGAATGAACTCCAAGCAATGAATTTTCCTCTTAGAACTGCTTTCAATGTGTCCCATAGATTCCGATATGTTGTGTCTGTGTTTTCATTAATCTCTAAGAATTTTTTAATTTCTTCCTTGATGTCTTCTATAACCCATTGATCATTCAGTAACCTATTGTTCATTCTCCAAGTGATGTATTCTTTTTCCTTCCTTCTTTTATCGTTGATTTTTAGTTCTATTCCATTATGATCAGATAGGATGCATGGTATTATCTCTACTCCTTTATATTGTCTAAGAGTTTCCCTGTGACATAATATATGATCTATTTTTGAGAAGGATCCATGTGCTGCTGAGAAAAAATTGTAACTGCTTGATGTTGGGTGGTATATTCTATATATGTCAATTAAGTCTAGGTTATTAATTGTGTTATTGAGTTCTATAGTTTCCTTATTCAACTTTTGTTTGGAAGATCTGTCCAGTGGTGATAGAGGTGTGTTGAAGTCTCCCATGATTATTGTATGGTGGTCTATTAGACTCTTGAACTTGAGAAGAGTTTGTTTGATGAACATAGCTGCACCATTGTTTGGGGCATATATATTTATGATTGTTATGTCTTGTTGGTGTATGGTTCCCTTGAGCAGTATGTAGTGTCCCTCTTTATCACTTTTGATTAACTTTGGCTTGAAATCTATTTTATTTGATATGAGTATGGATACTCCTGCTTGTTTCCGAAGTCCATATGAGTGATATGATTTTTCCCAACCTTTCACCTTCAGCCTATGTATGTCTTTTCCTATCAAATGCGTCTCCTGTAGGCAGCATATTGTTGGGTCTTGTTTTGTGATCCATTCTACTAGCCTGTGTCTCTTGATTGGTGAGTTTAAGCCATTAACATTTAGGGTTATTATTGAGATATGGGTTGTTCTTCCAGCCATATTTGTTTATTTATGTTACTAAACATGGTTTGTTTTCCTCTTTGATTATTTTCCCCCCTTTAGTGTCCTACCTCCCACTGTTGGTTTTCATTGTTATTTTCCATTTCCTCTTCCTGTAATGTTTTGCCAAGGATGTTTTGAAGAGATGGTTTTCTAGCTGCAAATTCTTTTAACTTTTGTTTATCGTGGAAGGTTTTAATTTCATCTTCCATCCTGAAGCTTAATTTCGCTGGAAACACAATTCTTGGCTGGAACCCATTTTCTTTCAGTGTTTGAAATATGTTATTCCAGGATCTTCTAGCTTTCAGAGTCTGTGTTGAAAGATCAGCTGTTATCCTGATTGGCTTACCCCTAAATGTGATCTGCTTCCTTTCTCTTGTAGCTTTTAAAATTCTCTCCTTATTCTGTATGTTGGGCATCTTCATTATAATGTGTCTCGGTGTGGGTCTCTTATGATTTTGCACATTCGGCGTCCTGTAGGCTTCTAGGATTTGGGGTTCTGTCTCATTCTTCAAGTCTGGGAAGTTTTCTCGTATTATTTCATTGAATAGATTGCTCATTCCTTTGGTTTGAAACTCTGTCCCTTCCTGTATCCCAATGACTCTTAAATTTGGTCTCTTGATGTTATCCCATATTTCTTGGATGTTCTGCTCATGGTTTCTTAACAGTCTTGCTGAGCTGTCTATGTTCTTTTCAAGTTGAAATACTTTATCTTCATTGTCTGATGTTCTGTCTTCTAAGTGTTCTACTCTGCTGGTAGTATTCTCAATTGAGTTTTTAAGTTGGCTTATTGCTTCCTGCATTTCTAGGATTTCTGTTTGTTTGTTTTTTATAACCTCTATTTCCCTGTATAGTTGATCTTTTGCTTCTTGGATTTGTTTATGTAATTCATTGTTGAATTGATCTTTCATTGTCTGATTTTGCTGTCTGATGTCTTCCTTGAGACTCCAGATCATCTGAAGCATGTATATCCTGAATTCTTTATCTGACATTCCATCTGCTGCAGCTATTACCTCTTCTAACGTTGAGTTGACCTGCAATGCTTGTGGTCCTTTCTTTCCTTGTCTCTTCATACTGTTCGCGTTCCTTTCTACTTGGTGAAACTGTTGTGCTATTGAATTTTCCCCCTATATATTTATATTGGTCTTGTATGGTTGCAAAGTCTCCCTCGCAGGCACGGGCGGCGGCTCTGCCCCTCCTCCAATTGGGGCAATGTGCCTAGCACGCTGGCAGGCCGCTGGGCCTGCTCTGCCGGTCGGTAGCAGGTCCGCCGACCTTGCAGGCGCGGGCGGCGGCTCTGTCCCTCTGCGGGCCGCTAGGCTTGTTCTGTCGGTGGTCGCAGTTCTGCCTACTTTGCAGGCGCAGGCAGCGGCACTGCCCCTCTGCAGGCCTCTGGGGCTGTACTGCCAGTGGGTCCCAGATCCGCCTACCTTGCAGGTGCGGGGGGGGGGGCGGCTCTACCCTTCCTCAGGCCACTGGGCCTGTTCTGTCTCTCGGTTGCAGGTCTGGCCTGTTCTGATGGTTCTCACAGTTCCGTCAACCTTGCAGGCGCGGGGGGAGGGGGCGGCTCTGCCTCTCAGCAGGCCGCTGCTCCTCTTCTGCCGGTGGGTCGCAGGCTCGCCTACCTTGCAGGAGTGATTAGAAGCTCTGTCCCGCCGCAGGCCACTGGGCCTTTTCTGTCGGTGGGCACAGTTCCCCTACCTGGCAGGTGCGGGGGGTGTGGGGCGGCTCTGCCCCTCAGCAGGCCGCTGGGCCTGCTCTGTGCGTGGTCACAGTTCCCTCTACTTTGCCGGCGCCGAAATATTATTTTAAAAAGCAGAGAAATGTACCTAAAAATTTATTTCCATGAATGCAGACCCCCAGACCCCATGATTCGGGCTAAAGTCTCAAAATATATTATCATTTTTCCATCCTAAACAAATTTATATATAGAAGAAAACCACCTGTAACCCTCTAATACAACTGCTATTACCATTTTTTACCAGTTGTCTTTCATTCATATATTTCATAAGTGTTTTTAAAAAATTTAATAGGGGGCTGGGGATATGGCTCAAGCAGTAGCGTGCTCGCCTGGCATGCTGTGTGCTGGGTTCGATCCTTAGCACCACATAAAAATAAAGTAAAAATGTTGTGTCCACCAAAAACTAAAAAATAAATAAATAAATATTAAAAAATTTCTCTCTCTCTTTAAAAAATTAATAGTATACTTAATTTTCCATTGTTTTTTCTTTTTTTAACATCAATTGCTAATCTATATGAATTTTTTATTGTTTGGGGGGGGTGCCAGGGAATGAACTCAGGGCACACAACCACTAAGCCACACCCCCAGCTCTATTTTGTATTTTATTTAGAGACAGGGTCTCACTGAGTTGCTTAGGCCCTTGCTAAATTTTGGCTTTGAACTCATGATCCTCCTACCTCAGCCTCCCCAGTCACTGGGATTACAGGCATGGACCAACACCCACGGCCTACATGAGCTTTTGATAAACATATACAATTTGTACACAAAGAACAGCATTTGAAATAAAAACTGATCTAAATGTTTAAGAATTGACTGCTAGTCAGCTCTGTGGATTAAGATATGAATCCCAGCTGACCATTTCTTAAATGTTTCTGCTTCTGATCATTTGCATGAATATACACATCATTTGCAATGTGCTTCATTTAGCTGCCTTCTCTCACTTGCCAAGTAATATCCTTGTAACAGAAGGACTTTCTAACTTGGAGTAGGCTAGTTTCACCTCTCCTCTTTCTCTTTTAAGTTTACTCTTCACTATTGACACTTCAAAGTGGCTAGCCTCCGTTGAACCACCAGACTATAAATTTCCATATTTTTATCCTAATGTTTAAAAGAACTTCAAACGTATTTACCTGTCCAAGAAGTGAATTATATTGGGATTCTTTAGTTTTTTCATCACCAAAAGTTCATTAAGGATCAGTTCCTTCTGTGGGTGTTTCTTTAAATCAATCTGCTTAATCGCAACCTATAATGGAAACAGAATAGAAAAAAAAAATGGTTTTCCTAGTTCTCTTAGAAAGTAACAAACACCAACCAGTCACTAATTTATAGTAACACATGATATTACATAGTGAGATTACAACTGACAAATAATTAGTATTTTCACTTGCACACTGACTATGCTCAGTGTTTTGTACTACCTGAACCCTAAATATGTTCAGAATTATTTTGAAGTTGATTAACCAACCTCAGATCAGTCCAGTGCCAGGAATTAACCCTCTTTTCACTCCAATCTGGGAAAACTTTAAAAAAAAATATTTGCTTATTTATGACATAATTCCTTCTTTGTTCACCCTCATGTGAGAATGGCTATAAAATTATATAGACTAATTCTACAACATATCCAACTAAAAAGTATATTCCTATTGATTATGCTGAGCATTGTCTAGTTTTTCTCCTAAACAAAAAGCTAATAGAACATCTAGAAGTATGAAAAAGTTGCTACCTTTTGCCCCAGAGCCACATCAATAGCAACAAAAACCGTACCAGAAAACCTAGGGGAAACAAGACACAGTCAGAATTCAGATTTCTAAATCACTGCCATTTATAAGAGCCAAGGACTTTACCCTTCTCACAGTTAAGTTTTAGATTTAGCATCTTAAAAACACGAAAAGGAAATGGAAAAGAGGAGGCAATCCTTGTAGCCAAAACTTTGATTTGAAATATTTCAGTCCTACAAAAATATAGGGGAAAAGATAAAGAAAAGAGTGAATAACAGACACTCATTCTGACAGCTCCCTGCTTAAGAAACAAACAACTGCACCTGGAAGTTTCTGGTGTGCCCTTGCCTGCAGCGTTCTCCCTCCACCTCAGGGAACCTGCATTGGGTGTTCATCCTGTATTTGATGTGCGACTTTCCAAGCGTGTTCCTATACTTTCAATTATGAAGTTAATGTTCAGGTATTTCTCTACAATTTGCTTTTAAAAATTCATCTGACTGGGCATGGTGGCACACACCTGTAAAGGGGCTGGGGAACTAGCTCAGTGGTGAAGCGCCTCTGGGTTCAATCCCCAGGACCACAAACAAACTAATAGATAATTCACCTGAATTTCTGATACCTATCCACATACATAGGCATGATTCTTATTCACTCATTATTAATTATTCAACATATTATCATGTTTAAAATATTAAGGTGATTTTCAACTTTTATTATTATTAAAATCAGTGCTGAACTGAATTTAGTTGTTAAAAAAGAAATTTCCAAAAATTCTCATTCTAAATCCTACTAATTCTCTCTAAGTTCACAGAACATTTTCTAGAGATTAGTAACAATAAAAATTCAAGATTATCATTTGCTCTAAAGCAATACAGGAAAGAGCTTAGCATAGTTTAAAAACAAATTACTGAATCAGAGTGGCAGATCAAAGATCAATACTCAATAATAGGATTCAAAAACACTTTGTGTATTTATTTATTTATTTAGTACTGGGATTGAACCCCAGGGGTACCTTAGCACTGAGCTAACTCCCCAGTCCTTTTGATCTTAGGTTTTAACTAAATTGCTGAGGCTGGCTGAAAACTTGCCATCCTCCTAACTCAGCCTCCTGAGTTGCTGGGATTATAGGTGTGCACCAGCAAGCCCAGATCAATGTGTGGGTTTTTGCTTTGCTTTGCTTTGCTTTTGTGTTTGCAATGCCAGGGACAGAAGCCAAGATCTTATATAACTCAGACACATGCTCTACACCGAACTTCATACCCAGCCCCAAGTCAAGAGATTTTATGGCCTATAATCCTGCAATAAAGTTGGCTTTTAAATATGTCATGGGCAACTTTTCCATCTAATAACCCCTTACCATCTATGAGAAATAACATTCAAGAAGAAACAATGATGTAAAGTCATTGCTAACATGTAGGGTTTTTGAACAATTGCATTATGTATTTACACAAATCCCTTAAGGTACCACTCATAGAATATAGTGAGTTCTTATGTTGGTGTGGGGGAGGGAGGAGAGCTTATGTTGAATACCCAGTAAGTAGTGAATATTATAACAATACAATCATAAACACTTACCCTTGTCCAATGTTTTCATATCTTGTATATTTTGTTTTAGGGTCACCGATGCTCACCATAGTTCCTTGTTAAACAAAAACAACATTGAATTCTTTCAGTCAAGAATTTTAAAAACAAATCAATTTTAGTATCATGATTCCTTTTAATAAACTCTACTGATTTTAAAACAGTCGTTTTCAAACACATCAAGTTTCAACAATAAATGGTTCCAAACAAAACATTGAAGAAACTTCAGAAAAGCAAAAGTGTGTTCGAAACAAGAAGACACATACTCTCCATTAGGTTGGGACTCCTAACTAATCACTTTCTCAAGCATCAAGATATTTCAGAACAATTGAATGTTCTAGTCTGCCTGAGGATTAAGGGGACTCTCAGGATGTACAGCTTTCCAAATGGTAATTCCAGCAGGGTATGGCGGCACATGCTTGAAATCCCAAATAACCAGGAGCTGAGGCAAAAGAATCACAAGCTGGAGACCAGTCTTGGAAACTCAGTGAGACCCTGTCTCCAAACAAAAAAACTGAAAAGGATTGGGGTGTAGCTCAGTGGTAAAGCACCCCTGGGTTCAATCCCTAGGATCAAAAACAAACAAAAACTTGGAAATTCCGCACTCTACATTTCTTCCTCACTGCATGTATTATATACTAATGATAAATTATGAAACAACTATCAGTAATAATAAATAAGTGATAGTCAAATGAATAATCCTAACTGACTTTTCTGACTATTCCAGGATATCTTTTTTCAATATATTTAGAAAACCACCTCCTTCTACAGACATTACTCTACTATGGAATAATCATATACCTGTTTTAGCAATGTTCAAAGTAATGACTACGAAATGGTAAAATTAGGAGGTTGGATATAAAATCCTAGTGTGAATTCTGATGACCAGTAAAGTCAATATATAAGAAAATCACATTAAAATTTCACTACCTCAAGATAAACAAGGACAGGGCCATGTCAAGGAAACCCACATAAATAATCTTATGAAGGTAATTCAATCTCAAGTTAACTACTAAGATTCAAGCCAAGAAACTAAGGGCATAAAGACAGGGGATGTGATAGATAAAGGTCACAAATGAATAATCACAGTAAACTAATTTTAGTTTATTTTTTAAAGCAGCACCCCTTCTAAGATAAAGATTATTATATACAAATATCCCTAGGATGTCACAGTTAAAGCAGTTTTATATTGGAAAATACTAAGGAATCCAGAATATTGAATATGTAAGTGCTTATAACAACCCATCTTCTCTAAAGTATTTTTCCTTGAGCCTTCTTCATCACATTGTTTTTTATAACTATAGTTACTGGGGGCTTGTAATCAGACATTATTGTGACCCCCTTCCTGGAACTGTTTACATTATTTATAATGCTTGATTCAGGCTACTGATAGTAAATGATTTAAAAGAGACATGGAAAACATGTTTTACAATAGTAAATGATTTAAAAGAGACATGGAAAACATGTTTTTCCTTGGAATATATTTTATGACTAAATGTTTCTATTGTGAAAAGCTATAGGTCTGGACAAATATATACAAACCTCCTTTGATAAGGTTTCCAACTATGACCATGGTCATACTCTTTACATTTGGCTCATAGGAAATAGTATTGCTCCCGAAGGGACTGACTTCACTATCAATGCATAATATATTTCAAATGCAATAGCAAACAAAATGAATAATATTTTGCTTTCACTTTTTGAGGGTGGTACTGGAAGTTGAATCTAGGGGCACTTTACCCCTGAGCTATATGCCCAGCCCTTTATATCTTATTTTGAGACAGAGTCTCACTATCACCCAGACTGACCTTGAACTTGAAATCTTCTGCCTCAATCTCCTAAATTGCTGGGATTATATTCATATGCCACCATGCCCAGCTCACTACATTTGAATTGAAGCAATTACTCCTATAAGAAATAGTCTTTCTGCCTTAAGCTAAAATAAAAGGTATATATTTCAGTTCAACTGGGTCTTTTTTTTTTTCTTTTCAGTGCTGCGGAAGGCCTTGCACATACCAGGCAAGTGCTCTGCTACTGAGCTCTATCCCCAGACGTGGGTCAAATGTTTTAAGAAATGCTAATTCATAAATAATATGAAAAGTAAATAACATACTTATTTTCGCCACAATCTCCTCATCGGTCAAATTTGTGTTCTTTCTCTTGGCACCACTGCCCACAGTCGCATCACCAAGAGGTGCAGGAAGAGCATCAGTTATAGACTGTGTGGAAATATGCAGAGATATTGTTCATGACTGAGATTTTAAAACAAATATTTTCAAATATTCTAACACTACTCAGAATTCCTTAATTTTTAACCAAAACTAAGTTATTTCTCTTGTTCTAAAGAAAGCCATACTTTCAGACTTACAAAAATCATGTAGTGAAAAAAAATGTGAAACATTTTTCTTTGCCATAGCATGAACTTATTTAAAAGTATAACTAGCAGCTGGATGCAGCAGTGCATGCCTGTAACCCAGCAACTTGAGAGACTGAGACAGGAGGATTCCAAGTTCAAAGCCAGCCTTAACAATTTAGCAAGACCCTGTCTCAAAATAAAAAATAAAAAAGAGGGCTGGAAATGTGGCTCAGTAGTTAAGTGTCCTTGGGTTCAATCCACAGTGCCAAAAAACAAAAGTATAACTAGCAAAATAGCAGGTCTATGAATAAAATCTCTGTGTGCCCAGATATAAAATAGTATAACAGGGGCTGGGGGTGTAGCTCAGTGGTAGAGTGCTTGGCTAGCATGTGTGAGGTCCTGGGTTCACGCCTCAGCACCACACAAATAACTACATAAAATAAAGGTATTGTGTCCATCTACAACGAAATATATTTTTTAAAGTTAAAAAGATAAAATAGTAAAATAACATAGCAGCACACTTTAAAACTAACATTTTTCACAAAAAGATAAAATGCAAAAGACTAGAAATCTTGACGTTGAAATAACTAATTTTCACAAAACATTTTACACAAATATAACCTACCCTCCCTCTTTCACTTCAAAGAGCCAGTTGTAAGGAATATAGAAAACACAGCCATCTGTCATGAGATGGGAATCCAATGGCAGTCCTCAGAGCCACCACATCACAGTCCAGCCCCCTTAGTACTTCTCTCCCTGACTCCATCTGAGCTTATTACTGTTGAAATTCTCCTCAGCTGGGAGGAATTTCACTCTCAACTGTCTTTACAATGCCATCAAGGCTTTGAGAGAAATGTCAAAATGACAAATAAAGTACATAATCTGGGGAAGAGGAAAGATCTAAGTTTTAGGTAGAAGAGTCACCCACATTATGAAACAGACAAAAAACAGAGCAATAGATGACCTCTCTGGAAAAGGGGGCAAAACATGGAAAGAAAAACCCCAGTGAGTTAAGTATTCTAACTTTCAAAGAAGCCATCGATTTTTATTTTTCAAAAAAGTGGTTTTTGATGAGTACTGTTGAGAGCCACAGTCAGCCACCTAGAGGTCAGTTCATCCGATGACGGGTAAGGACCATATGTTGAATTGGACTGCCTAACAGACACGGTCCCTAAGCCACATGCTTGTTGTTTAAACAGAGAGGGGGAGATGTTGAGAGCCACAGCCGAAGGGGCCCCAGCAAACTTCCAGCTGCCAGCAAACTTCCAGCTGCCGGCTGATGATTGGCTCACAGCGGCCCCAGCAACATCTAGCTGATTGGCTCCTTTGCGGTGATGCTCATTGGACTGTTTCCCTGCCCTTTCAGACCACGGAGCTGCTCATTGGGGGACTTTTTTGGCTCCGCCCACGTGACCCAGCCAATCGGCCTCAAGAGAGGAGGATTGTGGGAGGTGGGGAGAAGCTTGTGTGGGAGAGAGAGGCGTGTGGGAGAGAGAGTCGTGTGGAAAGCCGGTGGTGGGAGTTGAGGCTCTGAGGGTTTTTCCTGAGAGGCTGTTTTGTTTGGCGTGTGTGGTTCTAAAAATAAAGTTAGTTTCTTTTGACAAGTGGCTCCTGATTGTGCCCAGCCAGACTGCGGCAGAGTACTCTTTAGGTAAAATCTTTAATTTAATCTTAAATTAATTTTCTCATAGTAAAATATTTTAAACTTGAAGGCTTATTTTAATTATCACTGAAAGTCAAGCACAAACAGCTGTTTTTCTAACACACATGCACAGATGTGCACACCAGGTCATTAGTCACTCACTGGTCTTGTGTGGCCATGTCGTGGGGCAGTGAAAGGCCGCACCTCTCCATCACCATCATCTTCCTCCATTACTATTGCTGATGTTTCCGGCCCCTTGGTGTTCAGCTGTGTTCAGGAGCAAAGGAAGACAAGCCAGGAAAAGACAAAGATTAAAATGTGACCAGGTCTCTTTATTTTAAACAAACTTTAAGAAGTTATTTTTTCCATAGCTAATTTTTAAATGATTAAACCACACTGGTTCCAATATATTCAATTAAAAAGTAAAGATGATTTTCTGAAATATGGAAAAGTAAATAAACATATATGATAAATATTCTTGAGTACTATTTAGAAATATTAAATAGTTCTTTACCTCTTATTTCATTTTTTAAATTTTTAAGCATGCTTTTAAAGTTGTTGATAAACCTTTATTTTATTTATTTGTACGTGGTGCTGAGAATCGAACCCAGTGCCTCATGTATGCCAGGCAAGCGCGCTACCACTGAGTCACAAACCCAGCCCTACCTCTTATTTTAGAAATAAAAAAAAAAAAAAACAGATTTTTTTTGGTAACCTTAATTAGAACAATAACTATAAGAAATAAAACATCAACTTACTGCTGGTTTTCCAGAAGGGAAGCAATAATTCTCTGAAAATGAAAAGGAAAGGAATGTTAACAATTCACCAGAGAAAACTTTCTATGACAAAAAGAAAAATAATATAAAATAGGAGCAAGTGAAATGTCTTAAAACTGATTTCATTTTAAGTAGAATTACTTCTCTAGAAATATGACAGTAATAGTAACATAAAAATAATAATTTATATAAGACTCAGCTACTAACTCTATAATCTTAATGAAACCTTAAAAGTACATTTTGAAAAACCTGAATTGATCATTCAAATGATTGAATTACATGGTATGTAAATTATACTTCAATCAAGTTATTAAAATGTAATGGAGTCCTGGCCTGGTAATTCCATGCCTATAATTCAAGTGGCTCAAGAGGCAGAGACAGGAGGATCTTGAGTTCAAAGCCAGCCTCAGCAATTTAGCTAGGTGCTTAGAAATTCAGTGCGACCCTGCCTCTAAATAAGATACAAAATAGAGCTGGGGATGTTGTTCAGGGGTTGAGTGCCCCTGAGTTCAAACCCTGGTACGCCGCCCCCACCAAAGTGTAATGAAAACCATACCCACCAAGCTGTATTCAAATAAAACAATCCTTGTTTAAGATACTTTCTCCAGAGAATTGCCTACCAAAGAGCAAAAGGATATAAAGCCACCAAACATGGCAACTGGGAAAAGAATTATTTTTGACATGGTTTCTTTATTTGTAAAATGCAACTTACTAGTTAGTTGACACAGAAGTTCTAGGTAAAAGTCTGACCTTTTCCTAAGGATACCAGGTAAGTTATTTATAGAAAAAGTCAAGATCAGTATTACTTGCAAAGAAGTCTACTTCTTTTTTAACATAGCCTTTATCTCTGTGATGATGTTAACATATTAAAAACAATTAATCCAACCACATATGATTTTTGCATAATTACATTATTTTCAAAAACTAGATATATGACTTTAGAGACAGAGAAACATATTAAATAAAAATTATATCCTGGGGGTGTAATGGGCAAAATCTACACGGAGAGAAATGGGAGAAATGATTTTGCATCTTTTAAAGTACAGTGCAAAGAAGAGAAAGCAGGAGAACCAGTGTGGGGAAGGGGAGTCTAACTAAATCTCCAATGACATTCCAGGGATCACTCAACCAACTGCACCACGTGGACTTCATTCTGATGATGCTTTACACAAACTGTTTTTAAAAATCCAGTATATTCCAATTCTTACACACTTAGATTCTAATTCTGAGGAATAAATCCTTTTAGTTATAAGGTTTATTTTTATGTATTTGGAAGTAATTTTTGAGTAGAAAATACTTTTTATTTCAAGATCTGTGCATTTGTAAAGCAAAACTTCCTTCTATGCCACTGACAATAAACATATCTCCAGCATAAACATGTCTATATATCCACACTTTTTCCTTCTAAACTGAAAATCATTGAAATCCGTGAGGAGGAAAAAAAAACCCAAGTAAATGTAACAACATGGAACAAGGGTGAATCCCACTACCATGTTGAATTATAATGTATAAGAAATATGGGGGAAAAATGTAACATATCCAATTCCATTTCTAACAAAATTATGAGATCAATGAAATCCTCAGTCTCCAGATGATGTTCAAGAGCCATCCGGACAGTTGACAAACAGAGTATCTATGTAGGAGAAAGTAGGAACAATACAGTTTAGCCTTTTATTTTTCCAGAAATGATCTTTTTATCTATCAGTGCTTCACAAGTTTCCATGGGATTCAGTCTTTTACCACTGTCTGATGTCTCACCAGGAGGAGGAAATCTGACATTTTTCTGCTTCAAGGTGCTGGCGTTATAATACTTGATGACACCCCGCACAGCTAGAGGATGCTCCGTTGGCTTTCCTTTGAGGACCCTGAAGGTTTGTGGCAACTGAGCCCGCTGCTCTGGCATGCCCTATCAAAGAGAAATTCAGACATGAGTTGTGGTTTGAATTGCTCTAATACTATCGATTTTCAGACATAAATATTAACATACATAAAACAAACCCATACACATAATTTTAGATTTTACTAAATTCTAAATAGTGTAATTTTCTAAAACTCTACTTTTCCATATTTATTTTGCAAATCAACAGGAAAGATCCAAACAGAGGAATGGGAATGGTGTGTTTGGGGAGATGGACAGAAGTGTCAAACCTGTATTTCCTCTTGTTCATCATCCACCAGAGTAGCTCCTAATTGAGAAGGCTTAAGCCAAAAGCAAAAGTTAGGGGACAGCAAACAGGAAGAAGGATGCTTGCTTATGTCTGGTTCTGCTCTAGGCTTTAGACAGAGAACACAGGGCGGCAGGCCCATTCCAACTTCAGCACTTCAGGGAATACGAATGTAGGGTTTTGAAACCAAGAACCCACTTCATACAGTGTTTACTGTTTCAGATCTTTCTAGGCGGGGAGGAGGAGGAGTACCAGGGATTGAATTCAGGGGCACTCAACCACTCAGCCATACCCTCAGCCTTTTTATTTTTTGAGACAGGGTCTCACTAAATTGCTTAGTTCCTCACTTAGTTGCTGAGTCTGGCTTTGAATTTGTAAACCTCCTAAATCAGCCTCACAAGCTTCTGGGATTACAGTCATGCTCCACTGAACCCAGCAATACATTATAGTTTTTTTCCCCCTAAATCCATTTAAAATAATCTAGTAGTACATTAAATGGTCATGCCATATTTTTAACCAATTTACTACTAATGATATTTGAGTTGATTTTTTGCTACATTTTGCTATCTAAATAATGGGACACAACCCATAATCTATGCTGTTCTATGGCTCCCCAAGGACACACGTGCTAAATATTACATTTCTGGGTCAAAATGTATATATGTGAAAGTAACATATTCATTTGTGATTTGGGATATATACATAAAGGGTTTTTTAAAAAAATTTTTTGGTTTTTATTGTTTTGTTTTGTTTTTTGGTGTTTGGGATTAAACCCAGGCCTTAAGCTGCTAAGCACCTGCTAAACATTACCGCAAGTTACCTCTAGTCCCAAGGTCTTAATGATATGGAGTCAAATTGGCTTGTTTCCTCCCCCATCTCCTGTACTGGGGACTGAATCCAGGGGTGCTTTAACACTGAGCTTCATCCCCAGTCCCCCCACCCTTTTGCAAATTTGGGACAAGAGTCTTGTTAAGACCCCAACCCCTGCATCAAACGTGTGATCTTCCTACCTCAACCGGGAGCCTCTGGGATTGTAGGGGTGAACCAAAGTGCTTGGCTTCACAAATTATTATTATTAGTAGTAGTAGTAGTAGTATTAGTATTTAGTTTTTGTTTTTGAGACATATGGTCTCACCATTTTCCCCAGGTTTATCTCAAACTCATGGTCTCTAGTGATCTTTGTGTATCAGTCTGCAGAGTAGCTGCAAGTACAGGCATGTGCTACCAAACCCAGCTTTCATGTTTATTTTTTTTAAACAAATATTTAGTTGTAGATGGACACAATACCTTTATTTTATTTATTTTTATGTGGTGCTAAGGCTCTAACCCAGGGCTTCATGCGTGCTAGGCAAGCACTCTACCACTGAGCCACAACCCGAGCCCTAATATTTTTATTCTTTAATTTATTTTTGGAAGTACTAGGTATTGAAGCCAGGAGCATTATACCACTGAGTGACATTCCCAGCCCTTTCTACTTTGAGATTGGGTCTTGCTAAAACTACCCAGGCTGGTCTCTAATTTATGATGCTTCTGCCTCAGCCTCCTAAGATGCTGGGATGATAGGCAGACGTCACTATGCTCAGTCATCTTAAATTGCTGTTTTTGATTCTGGGTTTCCTATCACATGTAAAATGTCTTATCAATATGAGATTGCACAGCCAAGTGTGGTGGCATGTACCTGTAGTCCCCCCTGTTCAGAAAGCAGGAGCAGGAGAGTCACTGGAGCCCACAAATTTGAGACCAATCTGAGCATCAGAGGAAGCCCCAACACAAGCCCAAAGAAAATGAAAAAGAAAAAGTGGGGTCCTCCAATAACTAACAGTGAAAAAATAACCCAAATTTAAATGTAAGGTCTCTAGTGTGGCTCAATGGTAGAGCTCTTGCCTAGCTCGCTCAAGGAAACCAGTTTTCATGCTTATTCGTATTACCCCAAAGCAGAAATCTAAACTCTCCAAATCCTTCTATATAATGAAATATATATATATATATATATATGTGTGTGTGTGTGTGTGTGTGTGTGTGTGTGTGTGTCTATATATCTATATATCTGTGTGTGTGTGTGTGAGTGTGTGTGTGTGTGTATACACACATTTTCCCCCAGCACTGGGGTGTTGAGCCCAAGGACATCCTACCACTTAGCTTTATGCCTAGCTCTTCTTATTTTGAGGTACAGTCTTGCTAATTTCAGAGGCTGGCCTAAAGCTGCCTCAGTTTCCTAAGTTGCTGGAATTAGTCATGTGCCACCAAACCCAGTTTACAATCCCTTTTCTAGCCAGTCCAGTGGTGCACACCTGCCTTCCAGCACTCAGTACATTGACATAGGAGGTTTGTTTGACCTCAGAAGTTTAAGACTGGCCTGGCCAACATACTGGGAACTCCACCTCAAACAAACAGAAAACCCACAAAACTGATGGTCAATTTTTCTTTCCTTTTCCACATCTGAGGATTGAATTCAGGGGTGTGATACCATTGACCTACATCCCCAGGACTATATATATATATATATATATATATATATATATATATATATATATATATACATATACACACACACACACATACATACAGAAAACAATTCTCTTTAAGTTACTGATCTTTGACTTGTGATCCTCATGCCTCAGTCTCTTGAGTAGCTGGGTTTATAGATGGGCACCCCTGTACCCAACTCTATTATCAGTTTTCAAGTATGCAGTAAATTAACTGTAACAACCATATTGACCATTATATCTCCAAAACTTTCTCATGTTAACTGAAACTTTGTAATTTCTGACTAATCTACTAGCCTATTGGGACTAACAATAAACAAGTTCCCTTCGTATTTTATGGAATCCTTTCCGGCGCACTTGGTATTATCCAGGCTGGTGGGTATTGTCCATCTGCAGCCCTTGCCAGGAAGCCTGCCAGGTCAGTCATTGTGATTATTACTGTTGCCACATTTTAAGGATGAGAGAAATGCTGAATGTCTTCCCAAGGGCAAAGAGTCAGGCAGTGTTGGTTTATGAGCTTGAGTCTCCAGAGACCAAAAATGAACCAGGAGGGCCCTGTCCCAGCCCTTCAGAGCCTCCACCTAACGCCAGGAAACACACTTCCCTGAACCTAGGACACATAGGCACAGCTTCCATAGGAAGCAGCAAAAAAATATGTGTATATTACAGGCGTGGGGGTCTTGGCACTCTCAACAGGGAATTGAGGGCTCAGGCACAAGAGACCCCCACATGGGGCTCCGGAGATGAATTTCTGCTGCATGTCCTGGCATTGCTGGGTATGAAGGGAGAATGGGAGGCCAAGCCTCCTTTGGAAGCCTCCCAATGCACCACTGGGCTGATGAGAAGCTAAACACAGAGTCAGTACATGGGGGATATCTCCCTACCCTCCACCCCACAACTCACAGTTAAGTCCCAGGGTGCCAGAGGCAGGACAAGGGAGAGGGCTGGCACCACATCACGGTAAGGGACTATGGGGGGCACTATGCGTTACCCACCCCACTGTACAACTAATGCTCCACACAAATTTTTTCACATCATATGTCAAAAATTTCCATTAAAAAAAGAAATCTGGGGGTGCTGGGGTTGTGGCTCAGGGGTAGAGTGCTTGCCTAGCATGTATGAGGAACTAGGTTCAATCCCTGGCACCACATAAAAATAAACAAATAAAACAAATATATGTGTCCATCTACAACTGATATTTATATATGTACATACACACACACACACACACACATAAAAGAAACAGAATTTTCTTTAAAACATAAACCACTGGACTAGTCTCAGTCCTCATTAATAGCTGAGGAAACTGGGGACCAAAAAAGTAAGGACTGGCCCAAAGCCAATCAGAAAGTTAGTGTTTCAGTCTTTTCTCCTTCTCTATCCAGGGATACCTGGGTGTGCTCTGAAGCTCTGTGACCTGGACCCTGTACCCTCCAGGTCCATAATCCCACTCCTTATGCTCCAAGTGCTTCAGCTTCAGGGCCAGCCCGACATCGGGGGCTTCCCCCAACACATGTGCAACCACAGACCCCCATCGTTCAAAACTCACCCGATACTCCTTACCTTCTGTACAGGTGCAGACTTGCCACTCCTTGGGGGGGCCTGAGTGGCGTACCTGGGCCAAAGGAGGCCTTTAAGGTATTGTGTTGGCCCCCAGTTGGTCCCCTGGTCCACCTGAAGGCAGACCGCCTCAGACATGTACCTGGGAAGCAACAGGCCAAATGCAAGGAGTCACTACCCACCTTGGCCTGGTCTCCCTGACCACTCTCACCCTCAGCTGGGAAAGCACAGATCCCAGGGCCCTCATCCAGGAGCCTTATCCAGGCTGCCATTCCCCTCGAGCACATTTCTTGGGATAAGAACCTACAACACCAAGGAAGAGTGAAATTCCCAGAAACTCCCAGAGTGCCCTGGAGAAAACCCCAAGGGAAAGGAACAGAGAGTGTTAAGGCTGGGAGCTGGGGACAGGGACCAGGGAAATAGACCCGGCTTCACCCCACCCCACCAGCCCCAGGGTCCAGCACTTGAGCCCTTGGTTGACCAACTCACTTGGGTCCCAAAGGTGCATATAGTGCAATGTAACAGTTTCTTGGGCAGCCCTCATTGAATGCGTTGTCATGCTGGAGGGAGATGAGGAAGGGAAGAGAAGCTCAGAATCAGCAGGACTGAGCAAGGCCATCTCCCAGGGACCCTCACTAAGTTGGTCAGTTAAGCCAGGGCTCAACCTGGGACTGTGGCCAGGCTCTAGGTACAGGGGTGCCCAAGAGTGACCCAGGGCCTCCTACCTTCCCAGGCTCCCAGGAAGAGTGACCTCCCTCGACCCACTTGTGAGCAGCTGTCCCCAGATAGTGCTGACCCAGCACCCACCTCTCCTGCCTTCTCAGGGCTCCTCAACCCCTAGTGCTTCCCTTTGCAGGATCCTTGCTCTGTCTCCATCGGCCACACCTGTTCTCTCACCTCATCCTTCCAGGTACCTTTTAAGGTCTGTCTCGTGCTGTTCTGCTCAACTGATCCAAAGATGGTGTCACCACCCAGCTCCCACTTGACTTTCTTACCTCTCGATTTTTTCTAAAAATCTACCTTCATTGAGTTTCACTATCTGGGAGACCAGTGGCAGCAGGGGATGCCCAGACATATTTCCCTAATTAAAAATCAGATTTTCCATGAAAATCTGAGCTGAAGACCTTCAGTACACAAAGCAGGAAAGGTCAAGCTCAAAGGTCATGTCCTTCCCAGGACACTGACTGACTTCTCCTCTCTCCCTTATTCTACTTTCTCTTTCTCCTGAGTCCATCCCTCAGCCTCGACCCCTCCTCCTTCCACCAGAACAGGTTGAGTTTCACCCCAACTTCATGAGCTTTAGGTAGCAAATACTCTGTTATAGTGGAAAGTGGCCCAGCAGCACCTCTATCCACCCCAAGTCTCCAATGGCCTACACATGAAGACTTTCATCTTCAACACTCTTCTCCACCAGAAGAAAAGAAGACTCCACATCAGAACAGCTCTGGAATATGTCCAAAAAGCAACTCGAATCATTGTCCTCTATGAGGATCTGCCTCCTTTAAGGTGTTCACAGCACTTAAGAAATGAGTATACCACCAGGTACAGTGGCACACACCTGTAATCCCAGGGAATTGGGATTTTGAGGCTGGAGGATCGCAAGTTCAAGGCCAGCCTCAACAACTTAGCAAGGCCCTCAACAATTTAGTGACACCCTATCTCAAAACAAAATAGAGCAAGGATTAGGGATACAGCTTTGGTGGTAAAGCACCTCTGGGTTCAATCCCTAGTACTAGAAGAAATAAATTAATTAATAGCAGAGCATTAAAAAATTACAGAATCCTTAAACTTAGAGAAAGAATATTTGATTAGATATATATCATGTACAGAAAATATTGATTGTACATAAAGTATAGAAAATGCTTAAGGAATGATAGTAAATTTCTAAGAACTGAGCAGTAAATGTGAATACCATCCTCCCCCCACATGGAACCCTATCACACACAACTAGAATCCAACAGCTCTGAGGCACCCAGACCAGCCTCTCTCACTGGCTCCACTCCTGGGGCTCCTGCTCCAGTTCTGTGTCTCAAACACCCTCACACTCCACAGGACCAAAATGCAGCGGCATCTTCTTCTTGCCCCATCTTCTGCCCAACTTCCTGCTGCCTCTCCTTCTTCCCCTTATCCTGGGGGGTCAGGACACCAGGCTTCTCTCTGTTCCTTTCCTCTTTCCTTCTATCCCCAAATGTTGATCTTCTGTTTGTTGGTTCACTCATTGATTCAGATGTCTTTTCTCTGTGTGCTGGGGACTGAAGAATTCAGGGCCTTGCACATGCTAAGCACACACTCTACCACTGAGATGCACCCCCATTAGAAATATTTCAGGGCATCAAAAATGCTTCTGTCCAACCAGGCACGGTGGCACACACCTGTAATCCCAGTGACTTGGGAAACAGACAAGTTTTGAGACCAGCCTCAGCAACTTAGTGAGACCCTGATTCACAATAAAAAGTAGCAGGGACTGGGGATGTAGCTCAGTGGTAAAGTGCCCCTGGGTTCAATACCGAGTAGCAAAAAACAAACCCCCGTCACTGCACTGGGGATGGAAAGCACCCTGAAAACAGCATGGCCAGCCTACTTTCAGTGGTGAGGGCAGCTGCAACCTGAGGTCCTGAGCACCAAGGGGCGTGGAAAGGGTAGAGCAGAGAAAGAGAGTATCATGGGAACCATGTAGGCAACCCAGCTCACAGCACCCAGGTACATGCAGAGGAGAAGCCCAGAGAGTTAAGTGCTGAGACAGCGACTTCTGGTTTCAGAGGCTGTGTCTAGACCAGAAAGAGTAGTCTGAAGATGTCTGCTGAACTTGGCCATTAATGAGAGCATCATCCTGACAGCAAGGGCTGGGCGGACCTGGGCCAGGAAGTGAAGGGGGAGCTAGTGAACAAGCTCAACTCTGTCAGGAAATAAGGCCCAGAAGGTACAACAGGTGGAGTGGAGGCCTGGGATGTTAAGGCTGGGACTTGTATGACTTTAATCTGAGCACAAACATGTGTAGATGACCATGGGAAGGAATGGTAGTGATGTAACAGCAGCACACAGGGCACTCTCTGGTGCCAGTCACTGTTCTATGTGGTTTACATGAATCAACCCACAATTCCCTGTTTTTCAGATAGGGAAATTGAGTGACCAGGGGCTGAGTAGCATACCCCAGGTCTCCCTGCTGGTCAGTTCTAGAGCTCTGATTTGAACTTGTTTTACACCAGAGTCTTTGCCACCAACCACCAAGCAAGTGACTCCAGGAGTTGCAGTCAGGGGGCAGAGTAGAAAGGGAGTAAAGTTGGAGCATGGGATCAGTGCCTGAGACGGGTGCTGCCAATAATGGAAAGGAGCCCTGATTGGTGAATCCCAGAGGGCAGACCACATTTAGGTCCCTTGAGAATAGTGATCCTGGACATGGAGGGCCTCACTCTGAGCAGAGGAGGAAGGGCGATGTCCTATGGCCTGACCTGGGGCTGGAAGAACCACAGGATGGAGGAAGGGAACAGGCTGCCAGGCAAACTCAATGATGACACTAGAAGCTGGAGAGAGGGGAAGACAGGCAGACCACAGGGCTGAGGAATAAGGGCCAAGCACAGGAGTCACAGGGGGGAGGGAACCACATATGGCAGTGGTGGGGTGGTTTCTAAAAGGATGGGAGGTGATGAGCAGACAGGCTCCTCTGTCTGTCCAGCTGCCTCAGGGTCTGCAGCTTCCCCTCCCCCACTGATGCTGCCCACCAGTCTTCCTGAAAGAGCCTTTAGTCAAGTGATTGCCATACTAAAGGAATCCCAGGGCAGAGATGCCCACCCCTATCATTCCTAGAGGATGCTCAAAGAAAAAGCAATAAAGACACAGATGGGGAAGAAAGCAATGAAACTGTTCCTCACCGAGGACACGAGGTTCCATTAGAGTGAACAACTGGGGAATGCTGGGGAAGAAGCTCAGTGGTCGAGCACCCCTGATTCAATCCTCAGTGCTGAAAAAACAGCAACACCAAGGTTTCCTGCTCTTTGGAAGATGCTATGAAGAAAATGAAATGACAAGCCATGAATTGCAAGATGAAGATTTGCAACACACAGATCTGAATCCAGTACAGGGAACTCCTGAAACTCAATAAGAAAACAACACAGTTTTTTTTTAATGGGCAAAAGTTTGGAGCAAACACTTCACCGACAATGTACCCATGGCTGATAAGACACGAAAATATGCTCAACATCATTAGTCATTAGGAAAATACAGACTGGAGCCCTAATGAGATACCACTACTAATTTATTAGACAGGCTACAATTTGAAAACAAAAAAGAATAGTGACCAATGACAGTGTCAAATGCTAGTGAGGATGTGGAGCAACTGGAATTCTCATTCATTGCTGGTACAAAGTAGAAACAGTACAGTTGTTTTCTAAAACATTCCACATGTTTATCTTGACTCAGCAATGCCACAGTTAACAATTTACCCAACAGAAATGAAAACTTATGTCCACATGTTTTTGCATCAATGGTTGTTGTGGCAGCTTTATTTATAACTGATGCTGCCCACCAGTCTTCTTGAAAAAGCCTTTAGTCAAGTGATTGCCATACTAAAAGAATCCCAGGGCAAAGTTCCTGGGCACAGTTCCCCATGACTTTAATGGTTTGGGAGGCTAAGGTAAGAGGGTGGCAAGTTCAAAGCCTCAGTAACTTAGTAACTTAGCAAGGCCTTAAGCAACTTAGTAAACACTTTCTCAAAATTTTAAAAATTTTTCAAAAAGAAAACATAAGGGTGCTGGGGGTGGGGTGGGGTGAGGCTGGGATGGTTGCTCAGTGGTTAAGCATCTCTGGGTTCAATCCCTGGTACAAAAACAAAACAAAATAAACCAACAAAAATACTGCCAAAACCTAGGTGCAAAGTAAAAATCCTTCAATTGATGAATGTATAAATAATCTGTAGGGAAATACAATACGACACAGAAACAAAAGACAATAAACTACTGATGTGAGCAACTACATAGATGAATCTCAAATGTATCCTGCTCAGTGAATGAAGCCAGAGTAGAAAGCCCACAACACCATTTATGCATGATTCTGGAAAGAGAAAAACCACAAGGACTCAGGGAGACAAAATGACAACAAGAGATGAAAGGATTTTCTCCGTAATGAAACTGGTTAACCTTGATCTTGGTGGAAAGTACATGATATCATTTGTCAAAATCCCTAGCTATAGACTAAAAAGGGTGAATTTTACTGTTTGCAATTACCCCTCAATGAATGACATTTTCACAAAATTTTACCATGGCTCCCAGGTTTCCACTTCTTCCAAAGTAAATTCCACGCTTGGCTTTCTGGGCCTTTCTAATCTTGACCCCCATGGGGTCAACCTCATTGCCCATGTCACCTTGTGCTTGATCTAGATCCGTTTCTTCATCATTCTGTTAACACTCTACTTTCAGATTTCTGTGACTTTCTGCAAAATTGTACCTCTCACAGTCAATGCCCTCCTGTCTGCCTCTCCAAAAGCACACCTAGGACACAGAGAGTGGCATGTTCTCCTCTACAGCGTGGGCTTCGCCAAACTCCCAGTCTCTTCCAGTTGGCTACACCACTCAGGACTGACCCCTCACTCAGAGTGTTCCTGGTGTCTCCTGGTGTTATTCTGATAGCAGGTTGCTTATCAACACAAGTGCATGATGTACTTACTCACCTCTACACCCATCCCTCAAATAACCGCCACCTAGCACACCCAGCACACAGTAGGCTTTCAATGCAATGCACCCAGGAGGCAGAATGGCCACCAAGCTCCAGGGTATAGAGATTTCTGAGCTGCATCTTCAGAGGTGGGTCTGGAAGGACTCATGAGGCACCATCAAGGCCAAGGACAGTGGAGAAAGCCACAAAGTGTCTAATTGAAGAGGTGCAAGATGCCTCCACACAGCCAAGGGCACACACACTCACCACTTACCTTCTCCTCATAGGGTCGCCTGGCGGTGCCCACCGCCACTGCCTTGATGAACAATTGCAGGATGAGTGGGAGCAGAAGGGCCCCAGCGCGTACAGCCACGAGGATGCTGTGCACAGGCTAAGAAGGGAAGCCATGGAAGAGCTCCTCCCTGGCCCCGCCTGTCGACCCCACTGCTCCCTCCCTCCCTCCCCACCCAGCTAGCACTACCCACTGCTCTCCCTCCCTGGACTGGACAGTTAGTCCAGTACACCCAAGGGAAGCCTCCCTCCACCACACTGTCCTCCCACCTGTCCCTTTTCAACTTTCATTACCCTACTCTGTGGGCCCCTAGATTCTTAACTCCACAGGTATCCTACCCTGCCCATGTCCCTGACCCCACTGGCCTTCTACCTGTCCTTCACAGGTCCTCCCCAGTGACTTCTCCCTCTAGCCCCGCCCACGTCAGCCCCTCCCCTGTCACCCTGCTTCTCCTGCGCTGTTTGCCCCTCTCTCCCCACCACACAAGCTCTTCCCAGTGTGGGCCCTGGGGACTGTGTGGATATGTCATGGTTTTGTCCAGAAACGCCATGTTCCTCCTGCGTATGATGAAAACCACGCAGGTGGCCAGCACGGTACCCAGATAGAGGCACAGAGACATGAGGAGTAGCAGGTAGAGCCGGATGTTTTGGTGCCCCACGCAGTTATTCACCCACCTGCAATGGTGGTCGAACTCCTAGGGGAGAGGAGGCAGGTCAGAGGGTCCTTCTGGAATGGCCTCCATCACCCCCTAATCCTGAGGCCTCCCCTAACGCAGCCCTCTAGGCTGCCTGCTCTTGACCTTACATAAGGGTTCCCATCTCAGCGAGAACCTGGCATTTCCATAGTTAGAGCACAGTTAGGACCCCATGGCTCATCAGGTCACCTGTCCTGAGTGAGGTGTTTAGAGACATGACCGGCCTGGTGTCACTTGAACCAGGACATAACAACTCTGGGCCTCTGTTTTCTCAGGTACTGTAAGGATGAAAAAAATGCCCTTCCCCTACCAGCCGTCTGCACTTGTGAACCCGAGCAGGGTGGGCACATCAGAGAAACACACTGAGAACCCAGGAAACCCTCCAACTGGGACACCCAGACCGAGACGGGCAAAGATCCCCAGGACAGAGCAGCAGTCAGCCTAAAGGGCTGGGGATCTAGTATCAGCAAGCCAGGGGAGGGGACAGTCACTGCTTTTCCTCCAGCTGACTCCATCAGGCTCAGCACAGATGGGATGCCATTTGCATGTCAGCACCTGTGCAAGCAAGGCCAGCCTCCCTGGACAGGTGCAGACACAGAGGTGATGACATATATAAGTGACCAACAGTGGCTGAGAGCCACTTGAAGCACTCTGGGAACATGGTCTGATACCCCCACCTGGCCCACTCATGATGTGAGGTTCCTGGTCCTGGCCAGGTGCCCGGAGATAGGTTGGTGAGTGGACAGGGAGGAGGAGCACTCACCTCCATGCAGATGTCACACCTTTTGCAGTGGAAGGTTCGGGGCAGGCGGTGAAAATAGCAGGTGGGACACCACGGCATGTGGTACAACCTGCCATTCACTCATGCCATGTAGGGAGCCTCAGGGTCCTGCTCAAAGGCACCTGGCAGGGGGAGAGGTGTGGGCAGTGGAGGAGGCCCTTGTATCACTCTGATGCTCGGGGCAGCCCCATAGCATCACTGGGCATCAAGAAGGTGGGGAGGAGGAGGGCAGGGGAACCCCGGTCCCTGTTGAGCAAGCTGACCACTCAGATGGGCGGCAGTCAGAGAGAAGGGCTGTCCAGCCACAGGAGCTCTACATGGAGCTCCCCCTTTGGAATAGTGATCAGTGCTTGGAGTCGGGTGTGAAATGGGAAGGAGGAAGGGTGAACTGTGTGGTTGGAAGAGCCTGCTGCCTCTCTTGCCCGGTCCTCCCTTCTAAAGCAACTGGAAAACCTCCAGGATTCTGTTTTTCACACTTCAGTGGCTTGGGAAATGAAGTGCCAGGGCCCAAGTAATAAGGACAGGGTAAGAGGGGATCCTGAGGCCACAGGTGGGGTCAGCCCTTTACAAATGACCTCTGTAGGCACCAGTCCTTGGGGTGCCACCTCCCTCTCCCAGGAGTCTGAGACCTTACCTCTGTGTAAGATGCCTGGGTCCAAAAAATTCATGCCAATGAGGCTGTACAACTCCGAGGCCCGGCTTACCTGGGGTCAGACCCATACACCTTAAGGACAGATCTGAATATCCAGGCTAGAGACAGACCCCATTCCCTCCACCAAATGTCACCAGCATTACCAGCCTCCCACAGTCCCCCAAATCCTCAGGCTCCCCACATCTCTGTGCTTCCCACTAAATATCCTCCTTCCCCTCCTGGCCTCCCTCCACCTCCCTGCCTCTGCACTCTCACTGTCTATTTCCCTTCTGTCTCTTGGTGGGAACCCGACAGCTGGCCCGGAGACTCACGGAAACGTAAAGAACACAGCACTTAGAGAGACCAGGGCTGCCACTGTGAAACAAGCCCAGAGGCTTGAGAATAGCCAGGATCTGGCTGGGGGTGGGGGTGGGGGTGGGGACAATAAATCGTTTGATGAAGTTATGATCCGATGCCTGCTCTCAAACAAATGAGAGCCAACCGCTCCTTCTCCTGGGTTGGCACCCAGAGTACCATGAGTACAAGTGTGACATCAGAGAGGTTCCAGAATGGGGGCTCAGGCTGCTTCCTGTGCCCACTGATATCAACCTTCCCCTGCCCTCACATACACACTTATAGACGGGGACATCCTGCTCTTACAATGTGGCTTTGTTGGAGCTTGTGAGGATGGATGTAGTTTATCCCCCAAAGGTTCATAGGCTGGAGGCTAGGTCCTCGGTGTGGCAGTGTTGAGGGGGTAGAACCTGCAAGAGGTGGGGCCTAGTGGGAGGTAATTTGGCCACTGGGAATGAAGCCCTTGGAAGGGAGTAATGAACTTCTCATGGGTCCCTGTTAGTTCCTTTGAGAGGGGGCTGTTATAAAGAGAACAAGACTCATCCTCCCCAGTTTCTGGCCATTCAGTCTTGACCCCTTGTATGTCCTCCCACCATGATGCCATTCACCATGTTGTGATCACTCTCACCAAAGATCAGTCTCAGGGGCTGCCAAATGTTGGACTCTGTGCTAAATAAACCTCATCTCTTTATAAAGTACCCATTCTTGTGTATTTTGTTAGAGCAACAGAAAGCAGCTAATACAGAGACCATGTCATATTGTTTAGGGGAGAAGTTTGGTGATGGTTAGTTATCCCCCTTTCAGGCCCAGTGCTAATGGAAGTAGGCAGTGCTCCTCGCTTATCCTAGCTCCACTTCTTCCTTTTTGTTTTAACAGAGTTCCAGTTTGGGGAAGGACGTAGCAATCTACCAACTAAGTAACCTCCTAGTTTCCCTCCCTTCCAGGGTGGGCTTTATGAAACAATCCTGATTAAAGAGATGTGTGTAAATGTCTATTGAGCCCTTCTGGAAAAGCTGTCACCTTTTCTTTAAAAGGGAAGAGGAAGCAGTTAGCAGAACTCTGTCCTGCTTTTTGTTTTGAAGCTAGACCTGCTGGATGGGGTGCCACCTGGGACCCTTTAGGCAACATGTCATGCTACCCAGACACAACTTGAGAAATGATTGAGTTTCTGTTCTATCCCTTAACAGCCTCCCCTGAGCTGTATATTATGAGAAATTAACTGGGTTTCTATTACACTGACGTGTGAGATTGTATTGACCACTGATCACCTGAAACCTTCTGTGTTTGGTGAATTCTTCCCACCATAAGTCTTAGTAAGGGATGGACAGCTCCTAATTGGATCTGAAAATGGGCAGATACTTGTGGTTTCTCTGACAGGATTACAGAGGCCTGTGATCCAGGTGACATCAGTTTTACTCTAGAACTGCTCCCACCAACTGAGAAGTCTGTGTTGAGAAGCAGCAGCTGCACAGATGTCCAATGCCCATATATAGTGCCTCTGCCTCCTTTTTGGATTGGGGATTGAACCCAGGGGAATTGAGCACTTTTTAGTTTGAGACGGGTCTCACTAAGTTGCTGAGGCTCCATTTAAACTTGCGATCCTCCTTTCGAAGTTTCCCAAGCCTCTGGGACTACAGGCATGGGCCAATCATGCCTGGCCAAGAAAATTAAATTCATTAAAAATAGATCAGGGGTGGGTGGCACTGAGATTGTGGCAAAAGGACAGTCATGTTGATAATGTTTGTTCGGGTCAGGAATATGGGTGATGATTCAAAACTAAATAAAATTCCAGTATCTCCAGAGCACCTCTCCCTCCTCCAACCTGCTGCCAAGTTTTTCTGACTCCAAGAAAGAGTTGTTAATGAGCACCTCCTGGGCGGTTCCCTTTCTGCCTTACTAGGCAGATACGGAAAATAGGGAGAAGTACCCCCTGGGTGGCTTTCTTTCCTCTGTTTGGCCATATAGGCAGGATCAGAAGAGAGAGACATGAGAAGAAAGGAAACCTGAAATCTATAAAAGATACAGGACACCCCCACTCTCTTGGGCACCAGCTCTGGAATCCCTCCTCCCGGGAGGTCTCTCTCTTGCTCTTACCTTGGTGCTTTTTGGGTGTTTAATCTTCAACACGGGGTGGTGGTGGGGGGTGTGTGTGTGGACAGGACCTGATCCTGATTTTTCAGACCGATTTCAGATGGGGGCTCTGCAGGAATGATTACTAGGAGAAGTTCCTCCACACCTCACATCCTTCTGAGTTGCACCTTTCTTTCTTGAGGACAAAAATGGGCACCCATCAGTTCACTGAATGCAGTTAGTGCAATCTGCCATTCTACAAGACTTGGGTGGCAGGATTCATGGCCTAGGTGACTCCTAATCACCTGTCCTGCAGGTCG
This sequence comes from Marmota flaviventris, assembly GCF_047511675.1. Classification (NCBI taxonomy): domain Eukaryota; kingdom Metazoa; phylum Chordata; class Mammalia; order Rodentia; family Sciuridae; genus Marmota; species Marmota flaviventris. Next base: position 50,727,166 of record NC_092505.1, on the reverse strand, counting down.
GGCAAGTTGGATTCTCACTAACCTATCCAGGCTCAGAGCATGTCTGGCATGAGTACCCAGTGTCCCTAGTCCCAGTCTGCGTTTGGATGCATGGAGATGGACAAAGGTTCTGAATAACTTTGAAATTCTAGCCAGGGCCACATCCCGGGAAAACCACAAAGATCCCTCCCCCAACTCCTCTCCTGATCGCCCTTATGGGGTATCCTGTGGTGATTGGTCAATTTTACTGTGTAAAACCCCAGTGACACACACTTCCTGGTGAGCTGAACTGCACTCTCTCATACTCGTTCCTGCAGGACCCTCCTCTCTCTGATCAGACTCTAGTCACTGAGAGAGGGGCATTTAACATGGGGTGGTTCTTACAGAAATGCCTGGGATCCCTTCATTCACATTCCAAGCCTTCATGAGCCTGTGGGGATTCTCCCCATTGTTGTTTGTGTCCTCCACTAGTTTTCTTTGGCTGCAAAAGGGAGGCATTCTCAATGCACCCCTTCTTAAACTCCTCTGGGAAAAGGGTATTAAGCATTTAACCATCATTAGATGTCCTCCTTACCCTCTGGAGATTCCTTTGGCCCACAGAGTAGAGAAATATACCACACATAGGTCTTTTTTTTTCCCCAATGGGTTATCACGTTTAAAGTTTATAGTGGCAGGAGAGGTCAGTCCTGCCTCTAAGTCTGAACTTTCTAGGGTCTTTGGCATGAGGCCAAATAAAGGCCCCTGTTCACTTGGCCAATGATGCCAGCAATAGATTTATCAGAACCACGTGGTGAGAGAAGTGTTTGCTGGCTATAAGAAGCTCTTATGGCCTAAAAAAAAATGGAGTTTTCTCTGGCACAGGAGCCTGAGTTCTATTTTCTCATATTCAGATGAGAGCTTCATTCCCAATAGTTATGTTTGGTTCACTACTAGCCTACTACCTATTGAAAAAAAAATGGGATTTTTTTCATGTAGTTCAGAGAAGAGTCTTGTTTCAAAAAAGAGGAGTTGAAATTGCTGGCTGCTAGAGGCTCTGGGAGCCGGATGCTCAAAAAGCACCTCATTTTATTCAGCTGCCAGGCCTGGGAAATTACCTACTCACAGTTGGAAAAAGGAGATGTCTAATAATGTTCTGCTTCAAACATGGCCTGATTATCAACTAGGGGAATGAAAACTGTCTCTGGAGGAAACATAAACTAAACTAGGATAAGCTCCTTAAGACCACACCTTAAGAGACTGGTTTTTCAAAAGAAAAAATGGTTAAAATGTCCTGTGAATGAAGTTTTGCCTCTCAAGCTCAGAACAGTAGTTTCCCTTACTTCTTAGCTTCTTCCAGATCTCTATCTGTCCAAGGCTTAAAGAGCATGGAGAGTTTGCAAGACTTATAAGTCTTGCAGAGGACTGGTCTGAGACCTAAAGAAAAAAAAAAAACATCACTTTTAAATTCAAGCCACTGTGGGACCTAAATGGCTGGCTATCTTATCTGCTCTGAACTCTACTACCCTGCTTTCTTAAAAAGTTCCTCCCTAAACACTACCTCAGCAGTCAAATGGGGTAATAAAGAGAATTTAATCCATTCTTTTATTATTATTATTAGTAGTAATAGTAGCAGTAGTACTGGAGATAAAACCCAGGAGTTCTTTGCCACTAAGATATATCCCCCTAGTTCTTTTTTCTTAACTTTTTATTTGTTCTTTTTATGTTCTATTTGAGATAAGGTCTCACTAAGTTACTGAGGACCTCACTAAGTTGCTGAGGCTGGCCTTGAACTTGTGGTCCTCCTGTCTCAGCCTCTCAAGTTGCTAGAATTACAGGCATGCACCACTGCCCCTGCTTTACTATATTTTTAAATACAATAATTTATTTTTTGGATAGAAAGAATGAAATATATTGTTTCTTGGTTTAAAGAAACTATTGACTTAAAAAAATTTTTTAGATGTTGATGGACCTTTATTTTATTCATTTATTTATATACAGTGCTGAGAATAAAACCCAATGCCTCACTCATGCTAGGCTGAACCACAACCCCAGCCCCTACTGTTGATAGTTTGACAATTATACTCTCATGTGTTTGTATCAGAGAACACTGGTTAAGAATATATGAGAGAGACATAAGGCTCTTTTTATTTGGTTTACAAAGTCATCTTATTTAATCACTGGTTTCTACATTTTTTAAAGTATCTTTATATACTTCAGAACCTATATTTTCTCTTTTTTGAAACATGAAGAGTTATATATGTATAATTTCTTAATAAGCACAAATTCTGAATTTAATAATTTTGTGATTTTTTTCTAGCACAAAAAGTACTTTTCTTGGATTTGCACAATTTGCTTAACTAGTAAGGAAACGAGGTTCATGACTGTGCTCATTGTCTATCTCTAATCGCGCTCTCAGTATTAGCCTCTAGATCAAATCTATTTAAAGCACACGTATCTACATTCACCCCTCTCAATTTTGTCTCTCAATAAATCTTCTCCCACCCTCTCTTCTTCTTCTCTCTCTCTTCCCATATACCTACACACACTAGACACAAGTATTTAGGTTTGACTTCCATTCTGTGCCTTTCGGTTAGGAATCCTCTTCAAAGTATCTTTCTCAGTTCTTATCTTATTCCCTTATAAACATTTTTCTGCCTAACTGAACTATAATACAATATGATAGGATTCTTGATTCTGCCAGTCTTTGTTTTAGTGATGCCTAAAACTGGAACATCATAAAAATTTCACGTCAGGATAAACAGAGTGGCTACAAAGAGAATAAGATTAGCAACTTGGGCTGGAGATATAGCTCAGTTGGTAGAGTGCTTGTCTTGCATGCACAAGGCCCTGGGTTTGATCCCCAGTACCACCAAAAATAAATAAATAAATGAATGAAAATTTTAAAAAAGTTTAGCATCTTATTTGAAAATCTATGGTTTTTCTTATTTCCATGCTACATGTGGAGTTCTCGTCTATGCCCATCAAAAACTTAATTTTCTCTGGCATCCGCCATCATGTCTCACCACATCTTGCTAATTTATCCTATTATATAAGTTTTAAATCCAAGAAACTTGAATAAGCTCAAGAAGTGCTATTCATCACTTTTTTAAAAAAAAATGAAACTGAATATATATGCTTTATTTACAGTATTGACTTCGTGCAAATCAAATTTTTGTGAGATATTATTGCATCAAAAGAGTGTAATGTGCATTTTTTTTTGCATGGTACTAAATTTATCCTTAGGGGGAAAAAAACAGTAGAATAGCAAACAGCCTCTAATCTAAACTTGCCAAAAAATCTCTGCCATCACATTTGTACTTTTGTGAGTTCAAAACTTCTGTTTTTCTTGCTAATTATTTGTACTATAATTTGCACTAATTTTGAAAAAGTTTCAATTCATTCTTCAGCTCATAATAGGGCAAAAGTTTTTAATATATCTATAGATGGGAGACATTCATATAGATGGGAGAACTCTGGTCCCAGCAGCCTGCTTTCAAATCCTGCTGTACCCTTAGACTATTGAATAAGACCAATACAAAATGGACTGTATATACAAAAAGTATAGATATGGCTGTCAAGATACCTAAGACATAATAATTTCCCTCATGAACTTTTGGGGTAAACCTGTTATTTTAGTCAGCTTTTTTTGTTGCTGTTTCTTAAAGACCCAACCAGAACAACTGTAGAAGAGGAAAAGTTTATTTGGGAGTTCATGGTTTCAGAGGTCTTAGTCCATAGAAGGCTGGCTCCATTCCTCAGGGCTCGAGGTGAGGCAGGACATCATGGCAGAAGAGTGTGGCAGAGGGACATGGCTCACATGATCAGGAAGTAGAGAGAATAAACTTGCCAGATACAAATATATGCCCCAAAGCCATGCCCAATTCCCACCTCCTCCAGCCACACCCTATCACTTCATTTACCACTCAGTTAATCGCTACTAGGGGATTAAATCACTGCTTGGGTTAAGGCTCTCGTAATCCAATAATTTCTTCTCTGAACCTTCTTGCATTGTCTCACACATGAGCTTTTGGGAGACACCTCACATCCAAACCATAAAATCTGTGATCATTAAATATTAAGAACATAAAAGTGCAAATTTTTCTACTCAGAGCATTGTATGTGCAAGATGTACTGGGAAAAGGTAAATGGCACATATCTCTTTTTAGTTGAAGAATACCTATGTAAATTAAGCTTTAAAAAGTATATGTTCAGTTAGAATCTGTGATTATTGCAGAATGAAACATGTCAGAATAAAAGAAAAGAAAAAAAATCCAGAAAAGAAATGAAGATGCCAAGCAACTTCTTTAGCCTTGAATATCAGAAAGGCCAAAAAGCACTCACTTTTCAAGGGATAGAGAGAAAGAACTTTAGAGTCTTCAAAGTCAACTCCTTTATTTGTTGAGGTCAACTGCTTAGGAAATTATGTGGTGCATCAATGTATGTTGTTCAAATGAAGAATAAAATCTTGAAAACTGGAAACCAATTCAACATAAGTATCATAACCTTGGTGTACGAAGTCTCTATTTAATACTTCACCTGTGTCACTCCTCCGCAATCTATCTTGGACCAGAAATGATATCAAAGAGGACTACTTTAGTTGCAGGTCAAGATAATGACAAAATTTTTGATTATCAACTTACGAATTTAAATTGTTGGGTTAATTTTCCAGAGACATTGAGACACTGAGCTTGTCTTCATAGTTTAAAATTTTTCCTATTTATTTCATCCTCTGCCACCACCCTATACTCATATTTCTGTGGGCAAAACTTATGTGAAACTTATAAAAATGAATTCTATATCTGGGAAAACACCAGGGAGATTCAGTGCTGAAAAGCATATCTGGATCATTCACAGATAAGCCAGAAAAGCCACAGTGTAAGGAGAAAGCCAAAATGACATCAACAAGAATGTTCCATGCCCCCAAATATTCAGAAAGACCCAAATATTTGGTTCAGGATTATGAGAATTGGAAGCAAACAGGTGAGACCTCCTGAGCCCTCCATCTGTTATGTAATGAAGACAACTAGCTTTTTGGCTTTCTGAGTGAAGTAGCACTTATCCTAGAATCCAAAACTTTTCTGAAGGTCAGACATGATATATTTATTGCTTTCTCCTTGTCTACAAGCCAAAACATTCTGTCACTATTGTGATCCAAGCCAACAAGAACTCAATAAGGAATTCAACACCAAGAATAGTTAAAGACAAGAAATAATTAAAATCAGGGATGAAATCAATGAAATGGAAACAAAAGAAACAATTGAAGAAATGACAAAATGAAAAGCTGGTTCTTTGAAAAAATAAATAAAATTGATAAACCCTTTTGCACCCTAACAAAAAGAAAGAGAGAGAAAACTCAAATTACTAAAATTCATGATGTAAAAAGAAATATCTCAACAAACACTATTGAAATACGGAAGATAATTAGAAACTATTTTGAAAATTTAAACTCCAATGAAATAGAAAATCTAAAAGGCATCAACAAATTTATAGAGACATATGATCTATCCAAACTGAATCAGGAAGATATACACAATTTAAACAGATCAATTTCAAACAATGAAAGAGAAGATGCCATCAAAAGCCTACCAGTTTACAGAAGCCCAGGACCAGACAAATTCTCAGCAAAGATCTAAAAGACCTTCAAAGAAGAATTAATACCCATACTCCTCAAATAATTCCATTAAATAGAAAAGGAGGAAACCTTTCCAAACTCATTCTATGGGGTTAGTATCACCCTGATACCAAAACTAGACAAACCCACATCAAGGAAAGAAAATTTCAGACCAATATCCCTGACGAACATAGATGCAAAAATTCTTAATAAAATTCAGGCAAATCACATCCAAAAACACATTAAAAAGTTAGTGTATCATGATGGAGTGGTGTTCATCCCAGGGATACAAAGTTGGTTCAACAGAATTCAATACATGTAATTCTTCACATGAATAGACTTAAAGATAAGAATAATATAATTGTCTCAATAAATGCAGAAAAAGCATTTGACAAAATATAGCACATCTTCATGCTCAAAACACTAGAAAAACTATGGATAGTAGAAACATACCTCAAGACTAAAAGCAATCTATGCTAAGCCCAAGGCCAACATCATTCTAAATGGAGAAAAATTGAAAGAATCCCTCCAAGAACTGGAACAAATCAAGGATGCCCTCTTTCACCACTTCTATTCAACATAGTCATTGAAACTCTAGCCAGAGCAGTTAGACAGGAGAAAGAAATTCAAAGGATATAAATAGGAAAAGAAAAAAAATTATCACTATTTGCCAATGACATGATTATATACTTGGTGACCCCAAAAAAATCCCACCAAAAATCATCTAGAACTAATAAATGAATTCACAAAGTAGCAGAATATAAAATCAATATCCATAAATCAAAGTATTTCTATACATCAATGATGAATCTTCCAAAAGAGAAATTAAGAAAACTATCCCGTTCACAATAGCTTCCGAAAAATAAAATAAAATTCTTGGGAATCAATCTAAAAAAAAGAGGTGACTTTACAATGAAAACCACAGAACACTAAAGAAAGAAATTGAAGAAGACCTCAAAAGATGGAAAGATCTCCCATGTTCTTGAATAGGCAGAATTAATATTGTCAAAATGGTCACACCTACCAAAAGCATTATACAGATTTAATGCAATTCCATTTAAAGTCCCAATAACATTCCTCATAGAAATAGAAAAAGCAAGTATGGAATTCATTTGGTCCCATTCTGTAGTCTCTCTTCACCTCATTGTTTCTTTTGCTGAGAAGAAGCTTTTTAGTTTGAACTCAAAAAACTTAATACCAAAAGACCAAACAACCCAATCAATAAATGGGCTAAGGAGCTGAACAGACATTTCTCAGAAGAAGAAATACATTGATCAACAAATATGTGAAAAAATGTTCAACATCTCTAGCTATTAGAGAACTGCAAATCAAAATTGCTCTAAGATTTCATCTCACTTCAGTCAGAATGGCAGTTATCAAGAATATAAGCAACAATAAGAGTTGGCAAGGATGTGGGGGAAAAGACATACTCATACATTGCTGGTGGGACTGCAAATTGGTGCAACCAATCTGGAAAGTAGTATGGAGATTCCCTAGAAAACCTGGAATGGAACCACCATTGGACCCAGCTATCCCACTCCTTGGTAAAAGGACTTAAAATCAGCATACTACAGTGATGCAGGCACATCAATGTTTATAGAGCCCAATTCACAATAGCCCAAATGTGGAACCAACCTCAATGTTCTTCAATAGATGAATGAATATAGAAACTGTGGTATATATACACAATGGAATATTACTCAGCATTAAAAGAGAATAAAATTATGGCATTTGCAGGTAAATGGATGGAGTTGGAGAATATCACACTAAGTACAGTAAGCCAATCCCAAAAAACCAAAGGCCAAATGTTTTCTCTAATAAGTGGATGCTAATCCATACTACGGGGTGGGGGCCATAAGATGAGTGGAGGAACTTTGGGTTGGGCAAAGGGGAGGGTAAGGAGGGGAGGGGGCATGGAGATAGGAAAGATGATGGAATGATATGGTCATTAACCTAGGTACATGTATGATTGTACGAATGATGTGACCCTACTTGGTGTACAACCAGAGAAGTGAAAAATTGTGCTCCATTTGTGTACAGTGAAATAAAATGCATTCTTTTGTCATGTATAACAAATCAGAATAAATTTTAAAAAGTTAAAAATAAATAAATAGCTAAAAATATAAAATATATAGATAAAATAATATGTCACAAGTTATAAGCTGGCTCAAAAACTGAGAAGAAATCCATTGTCATTTGTTTCATTCTGCTTTTTTGTTTATGACATAGGATAAAGAGAATAAAGTCATTTAGTCAAAGGCCAAAAAAGAAATATTACTTAAGTTTTAAAGAACTAATATCAAACAGAACGTACTCTTTGCCCATAATAGAATAAAATAAAATGTCCAAAATAATAAGATATTGATGAAAACCCAAAATATCTGGAAAATGAGCAACACACTTTAAATAATTCAAGGATCAAAAAGAAGGATACAAAGTATTTTGAGCCCAAGGACAACAAAAATGTGATAGACCAAAATTTGTGGGATATATAGCTAACAGTCACAACTTTAAATTCCTATTAGAAAATAAGAACAAGAATCAGTTACCTAAGGCTCCACTTCAAGAAGGTAGACAAAGAAGAGGAAATTAAACCCCAAGTTTAAAAAAAAAGAAAATAATAAACATTTTAAAAATAAAAATATTTTTTTAAAAAAGATAGACAATAGAGAAAATTAACAAAGCAAAAGGCTGGTGATATATAATAAAAATCTAATAATTCTAAATCTACAGAAGAAATGGAATTTGTTAATGAAAATCTTCCTACAAAGAAAATTCCAGGTATAGATATTCCCGCTATTGAGTTCTATTAAATATTTAAGGTAGAAATAATACCAATCATGCAGAAAGTTTTCAGAATACAGAGGAAGAGGGATCAAGCCCAATGTATTTTCATAAATCCAGCATTCATCTAATTCCCAAACCTGACATTAACATTATTAAAAACAAGAAACCCATCCCATCCTGATTGACACACAAATCTTTAACAAAATAATAGAAAACTGAATCCAACAGTAGATGATGTATGCAATAGCAAGTATTTTTTTCCCCAGAAATACAAGTTTGATGGAGCATTTGAAAACAAATTAATGTAATTTATTTATTGACAGAAAGAGGGGGAAAATCATATGATCATTTCAATAGAAAAAGGCATTTGTCAAAAATCTATATTCATTTTTGATAAAATTCTCAGAAACTAGGAAGACTATGGATCTGTCTCAAACTGGTAAAGGTCATCTGAAAAACTAAAGCCAACATCATAATTACAAAATATTTTCCCTGAGATTGAGAATAAGGCAAGGATTCTCATTCTCACCACCTTGATTGAACATTGTTCTCAGGGTTTTAGATACTATAACAAGAAAAGGAAAATAAACTAAAGACAAAAAGATTGGAAAGAAACTATCCCTGTTTGCAGATGATATGGTTGTTTATACAGAAATACTTCAGGAATCTACATAATAAGATCTAATATATGGATTTAGCAAAGTTTCAAGGTAGAAAGCTAATATATAAAAATTAATTACATTTTTGTACAGTATCAGCAAATGGCTGGGAAATGAAATTTTAAAATGATTCTATTAATGATAGTGCCCCATAGCTATAAATCACAGAGGTATTTATTTAACAAGATATGTCAAGGACTTACACACCAAAAATTACAAATTAATGAGAAAAATTACAGAAGCCCTAAATAAATGGAGAGATACAACATGTTCGAGAATGGGAAGACTCAATATTGTTAAGATGGCAATTCTCCCCAGAGTGACCTACATAGCCAGGCATGGTGATGCACACCTGTAATCTCAGAGGCTCGGGAGGCTGAGACAGGAGGATTACTAGTTCAATCTCAGCAATTTAGCAAGGCATTTAGCAACTCAGTGAGACCCTGTCTCTAAACAACAACAAACAAAACAAATATATATATATATATATACATCTATATTAAATATATTTAAATATATTTAATAAAAATATATTTAAATAAATTTTATATATAATATATATATATTTAAAAAAGAGCTGGGGATGTGGTTCAGTGGTTGAGCACTCCTGGGTTCAATCCTCAGTACCAAAAAAAAAAAAAAAAAAAAGAATCTACATATTTATCACAATCTCAATAAAAATTCCACTAGGATTTTAAAAAGTACAAATTGGAAAGCTAATTCTAGAATTTATTTGGAAATGCAAAGGAACTTTTAAAAAGCCATTTTTAAAAAAACGAATAAAGTTGGAGGACTTTATCATATTTTAAAACTAACTATAAAACCATGGTAATGAAGACAGTGCCACATGGATGAGAAGACAGACATAAAAATCAATGGCAAAGAACAGAATCCAGAAGTAGAACCCCATGTGCGTGATAGATTGGTGTGCTATAGAAGGTTGATGCAGCTCAAGGTGGGAAGGGGGTCTTTTTAACAAATAGTATTCCCATTATATGGGTATGTCTATGGAAAAAGTGGACACTAGCCATTATATCACACTATACAGACCAAAATGTAAAATAAAATTCAGGAGAAAATATTCATAACCTTAGAAGTAGGAAAATATTTTTTGGAGCCAAGAAAGCACATTTCACAAGTTAATAAAATAAATATATCGGTCTTCTTCAAAATTACAAACTTTTGCTCTTTGTAAGACATATTTAAAACACAATGAGGAAAGTCATGGATTAGGGAACTTTGTGCAAGTTCACTCCCTCTGTTCTTGGAAAGATTTGGTGGGCTGGAGAAGATCAAAGAAGGTGGAATAACCAGGTGCTGTGGTGAGCACCTGCAAATCTCAAGAGACTGAGGCTGAGGCAGGAGGATCACAAATCTGAGGTCAGCCTGGGCAACTTAGGGAGACCCTACCTCAAAATAAAATAAAAAGGGCTGAGGATGTAGCTTGGTGGTACAGCATGCCTCTGAGTTCAGTCCCCTGTAGGGGGCTGGGAGGAAAGAAGACTAAAACCAAAAAGCTAGGAATGTGTCAAAAAGGAGAACTATCAGATGTATAGGGGGATAAATAAAAAAAATAATAAAGTGGCCGTGAAAGTCACAGATGCCAATGTGTTACTAAATCCCACGGGAGCTGAATGAAGAATGCCTTTAACAGGAGCATTCTCTGGGAGGAGCAAAATGAATGGACACAGTAACTCAGGAGAAGGAAATGTTTGGGTTTGTTCCTCCCAGAGATGGTATGGAGTTTTGTCTGTAATGTGTTCAGGGAAGCTGAATGTTCGGGAATTGCATTCCCTGACTCTTCTAAGCCTCAGCCTAATCAGTGAAACAACTCTTCTAAGATTGAGCAGATTATGGCCAGTCTTGACAACACTCCTTCCTCCCCTCTTGGACTTCCCCCATACCTTCCCCTCCACCCTCTGTGCTCTGCAGAGATCCCTGGACACGGGGGAGGAGATCTTGGAGATGGTGTTCTTTGCTGGCAGTGTCCATCCTTTTTCCATATGCTCAGGGGTGGAGGATGGATCACACCACCTCTGGCCCTAGAGCATATTCTCCTTACCAGTGGCTGGCCAATGTCCTGACCGCTCAGAGGAGGGAGTTAGATAAAATCACACATCTCGTAGTACAGCTTTGTTGTCACTTCATTAAAGTTTGAGCTAATTCTAATTCTTACCTTGGCTTGAAAAGTCCAACTAAGGACAGTGGTCCAGCCTGGAGTTAAGTGAACAAGGAACACAGCAGTGTATTGTGCAGAGTTTTAATGAAACCCAGCAATCTGGGAACTCTGTCTTCTAAATGCATTGAAAGACCACAAATCAAACTCTGAATACTTTAATGGATCCTGTCTTAAGTGGCATTTTTCTCTCCACTCACCTTGTATACCTTTTATTAAATAAGCTGGACTCTCTGATGTTCTTGTTTCATAGGCAATTGCCGTAGGTTTGACTGATGTGGGTTTTCAGACATAATCATCTAAATGCCCCATCATCAATTATTTTGTCCTTGTTTCAATATTGTTTTACTTTCACACAGGAGCCTGTAACCCTCTGTAAGAACTGGGACAATTAAGTGGAGAACCGTGGAAAGGCTGTCCAGGAAGGCAGTCCTGTGAACTTTTTTCTGGATTAGGTAGGATCACTGTGACCCACCAAGTAGCACAGAGAAAGAGCCACAGGTAACATGAGGGTGACCACAGCCACTGTCTGTCTAGAATCTGGGTCATGTGGGGGGAAAAAATAACTCCCTCTGGATCCTGTCTCAAATAATGCTCTGTTCCCCTGGCTTGGGAAATGGGGAAGGTGGTAGTGAGGGTCTTCAGGGGCGAGAGATTAGTTTCAAGTAAGATCCAAGACCAGAGGAACTTTCTCTGAAGTAATGAGCATTAAAATCTCGGTAGAGGTCCCCTGGCATGGCTGTCAGTGCCAGCTCAAACTTGAAAAGAGATGGTAGGGCCACCTTTGTTTATGGAGTTGAGATAATGTGTCTCTGTTTGGGATTTGTCAGTCTTTTAAGTGGATGGTAAATAATCAATTAATATGGAAATATATGCTTCTGCCTGCAATTGATGAGATTGCCTGGCAGCTCCTGGGAGGGTCTGATGTGGGGATCAGGAGACTCCTCCCAACCTGGTCTGAGGTTAGAGAAGCAGCCAAGTTCCTTGGTCTTCATGAAGGAGGACTGCTCCTTGGAACTGTCCCTTCAGGCACAGATGGGGTTATGGCTTGGATGTGAGGTGTCCCCCAGAAGCTCATGTGTGAGACAATGTAAGAAGGTTTAGAGGAGACATGATTGGGTTATGAGAGCCTTGACACAATCAATTAAATAACTGAGTGGTAGCTAAAAGCAGGTAGGGCGAGGCTGGAGGGGGTGGGCGTTGGGGGCATGCCTTTGGGGTATATATTTTGTATCTGGCCAGTGGAGTCTCTCTGCTGCCTGATCATCATGTGAGCCACTTCCCTCCACCTCACTCTTCTGCCATGACGTTCTGCTTCACCTTGAGTCCCAAGGAATGGAGCCTGGTGCCTATGGACTGAGACCTCTGAAACCGTGAGTCCCCAAATAAACTTTTCCTCTTCTCCAATTGTACTGGTATGGTCTTTCAGTCACAGCGGCAAAAAAGCTGACTAAAACAGATGGAGAAGGGAAGCACGAGAGTGCAAAGTCCATGCTCTGAATCACATCCAAGCAGAAAACAGGGCACCTGGGCAGCTGCTGCAGGAGCAAAAGGTCCAGTGGTTGCCACTCAGAGGAAAGCCACGGAAGTGAGAATCACCATTTCTCATGAGCTCAGCAGCTCTTCCATCTAACCTCCTGTTGCCTCTCAGACCTCATCTGACCCCCGCATCTGGACACAACACTGGTCTGGAAGTTGGCAGATGCTGCCCCACTAAAAGCAGGCTGTGGGGATGGACCAGCTCCCTATCTGTATTGTCTAGGTCACAGTGGCTGCTTCACGGGTTGTAATGGGTTCAGGGATGGCCATCTGCCCAGCACACACCTGTCTAAGGCTCATCAGTTTCCAGCCAGGGCTGATGGAGAAGTCAAGACAGTATTCTCATCCTCCATGAGTGCCAGGCTCTGGGGAAAGCCACCTCCCTGTGCTAAGCCATCTGCACCTTTCCATGGCCACAGAGCTCTCCCTTCTGCTTTAGGTATCAATACTGGTTACAGAAGTCCTTGATTCCCCGAATCTGAAGTATAAAACACCATTTTCAATATCAGACCTGATTTACCTAGCTACACTAACTACCTACCTATCTTGAAATCTGGCTTCAGTATCACCTTCATGTCACTCCATCAGGCTTCTCTCGCCTAAGTGTCACTACCTCTCCAACAAGCTGGATTAGATTACTCATTCCCCTGTTGAACCCTGTGTTTCTCCATTGTAGTAAATAACACACCTCTAATTACCTGTTCAAGTTTGGTTTGTATTCCTCACTGGACTGTAAGAATCAAGAAATTGAGGACTGTCTGAAGTACCACTTGCAATGCTACACAAAGGGCCTGGCACAAAATAGGTACTTGGAGGAGATTTGTTAAACCAAATTAATTAACTTTGGAAGAAGTGATGTTATGGTTTGAATATGTTACCTCTAAAATTCAGGTGTTTAAACTTCATGACTGATGTGATGGATTCAGATTTGGAACCTTTAAGAGGTGACAAGGTCATGCGGGCTGCTTCCCTCACAAATGAGGTTAAAACCCTTCTTAAAAAAATAGCTCCACATAACATTTGACTCTCTTTCCCTTCCACCTTCTGCCATGCGAGACACAGTGTTCCTCCCCTCCAGAGTTCACAGCAATAGGTGCTATCTTGGAAGCAGAGAGCAGCCCTCCCCAGACAACCAAACCTGCCAGCACCTTGATCTTGGACTTCTCAGCCTCTAGAACAGTGAGAAATAAATTTCTATTCTTTATAAAGAATCTCAGGTATTTTGTTATAGCAGCACAAAACAGACTAAGACAGATGAATAGGTAGAGCACAGATGATCTGGGGGCCAATGAAAACACGCTGAATGATAGGTTCACATTATTATACTTATGTCCCAATCCACGAAATATATATCACCAAGAGTGATATTTATGTGTCAAGGTAGTAGGGTCATCAGCTGTAACAAATTTCACACTCTGGTGGGGGATGTTGATAATGAGGAAGCTGTACATGTGCAAGGGTAGGAGGTACATGGGGAAATCTTTGTAACTTCTGCTCAGTTTTGCTGAGAACTTAAAATTCCTCTTAAAATAAAGTCATTAACTTTTTTTAATATAAAAAAGTAAGTATTGTAATTCTTACCTCCATAGATGAGGTACCAGATGCCCAAAGAAATGATGAGGCTTAATAAGGTCACAAGGCAAGATGATTGGCCGGCTGGGACCCGTACATAGCCTCCTGCCCCCTAAAGGAGGGAACGACCTCTATAGGTCCACCACTTACTATCCTAAGCAGAGAGACCTGAATTGGAGGGCAGGGCAAGCCAGAGGAAGGAGTTTGCTTTGTCTGACTCTCCTAAGAGTCTGAATGTTTCTACCACCACCTTATTAATGTGTCCTCCCTGACACTGCCAGTTTCTTATCAGAAATCATGGGCTAGGGATGTGGCTCAAGCAGTAACGCACTCACCTGGCATGCACGGGGCGCTGGGTTCAATCCTCAGCACCACATAAAATAAAAATAAAGATGTTGTGTCCACCGAAAACTGAAAAATAAATATTAAAAAATTCTCTCTCTCAAAAAAAAAAAATATCAGAAGTGTTGGAAAGTTGACATCATGCCATGCCATAACCCCCAGGTCCTAGCCAGAGACCATCATGGCATCATGGCATCTCTGAGGCCTGGTTGTTTGCAATGGGCCACAGGAACCACACAGTTCAAGGTCTTTGAAGAAGGTATGAAACTCAGTGCATATTCATAGCATACTTGGTAATGACTCCTGATTTTATGTACAGTGAATACATATTACAGAATTATCTTAGGGTAGATTTATTGGAGGTGGGAAGCAACTGAGTTTTATGAAAAATAATTACTGCCATCAAGTTGATATAATTACTTGCACTGGTTTGCCGGGACTGATTTCCAATTTTATTTATAGGCAATTTTTCTGATACCGTTTAAACTACACCCAGAGAATAATCATCTGTTTTAATTTATTTCTAGGCTGCTCCTCTGCTCCTCCAGTCGTGCCTGGAGGGGGACGTGTTGTTTGGCTTCTTCTGTGGTGGGTTCTGGGTGATGGCCCAGCTGTTGCCCTGGAAGGGTGGACTGGCCTGATTGCTGACAGAATTCCACCCTGTCTGCCCTTCTCAAATCAATAACTGTTCTTTGGGACTCATGGCCCAAGGGGAAAATTGCTTATAAATATTTTGCAAGGAGAAATGGAGTAGCAGGGAAGAAAGAAGGTACAGAGACCTATGTTCTATCCCTGATTCTACCACTCATGATCCAGGTGTTCTTCCCTTACTGGTCTTAGACTGTTTCTATATAAAGAGAGGAATGTCTTTAACTTGGAGAAGTGTTGAGATCCTTTCCTGGGGTAATGTAAGCCAGCCAGCTCAGCCTGTCACCATCAGGCTAAACGACAAAATGTTAGGAGGTGGAGGTTAGGGTTGGGAGAGGTCAGTCTCCTTAGGTGCCAGAGCCTGAGGAAGAATGGGGGAGTGTGACTGCCAGCTCACCGCCCCAAGAGGGGGCAGCCTGTTCCAGTCATTAGCACAGAGTGGCCACATTCTGTCATGTGGCCCTGCCTTCCAAACTCATAGCTGAGAGGGCTGCTTTGGGAACCTGAGCTGAGGGCAGCTGATCTGTGAGACGGCTTAGGCACAAAGGTTAATCCAAACCACACAGATGGGTGCTTAGCTGAGACTAGCTGAGCCAATTAGATTCTCTCTCTGAGTGATCCATGAGAGACAGAAGCAAGCAGGTATCCAAGGAGAAGCAAACATAAACACATTTTCTCTCATACACACACACACACACACACACACACACACGCCTGTGCACACACACACTCGGAACTAGCCAATGTGAGGATAGAACACTAGAGCTAAGTATGGTGAGCTCCTGTGATGCTGCATGTAGATAATAACCCAAGGACTTCTTGGACTCTAAACACTCTCCTAGGTACAAAACTGCAGTGCAAGCTCCTTGGGGTCAGGCTGAGGCCCACGCCTGTGTTCATCTGTGATTCTCACCTCCTTCATTATTCTGATTTCCCACAACAGCCCCCATCACTTGATGGGGCTGTTCCTTGCACCAGAGAGCCAACAGAGCACCAAGGGAGGCTGCAGCAGCGCCCAGCCAGGCCCATTCACCAGGTCATTCAGTGGGAAACCGGGTCCCAGAGAAGCCCAGCATTGCTTACTGAGCTCATTTCCAGCTGGGATTGGAAACCAGGTCACCGGGCTTTTACCTCATTGAGAAGAGGCTAAATTTGGGTTCCCTGTAGGGAAGGGGTAAAATGCCGGGTGAGTGCAGGGGCGGCTAAAGCTGCCATTCCTGGCACTAAAACCAAGTTGCTCCAAAATGCCGTATTTGCTGGAACATTCCTCCTCTCCTCACCCCCACTCATGTCAAGTCATGTTTGCAGTGACTTCTTTCCTGGCAGACCACCCAGGTTAATACTGACTTCACCCCTGTCACTCACTACAGGGCCATGTGTACGCTGCATAGCAGCTTGTTAATGACAGCCACGTGTTGTTCTGCACATGGCCTATGAGAGACTGTGGCTGTACTCACATCTGTCCTCTCAGAAAATCCAACAGGTTCTGAAGCCTTGGAAGCCCATCGCCCTGAGTGCTTCCCCCATCTAGTGAGCACTCAGGTTTCAGCTGAGAGCTCAGGGGTGCCCAATAAACCTTCCAGGTGCCACCTCCACACCCCCAGCGACTCTCATCCCCTTCCAGGCAATTGCAAACCTTTAAAGTCTCCTAAGGACCCTCTGCTGGCTATTTCCTGCTCCCCTCTCAGCAAATGGCCCTAACTTTCAATTTACTAGAGAAAGAAGCTGTAAACAAATCTCTCTTTCCGCTGTTACAGATTTATTTGCCTTGGAGTCCAGCTCTTTCCTTCTTCTCTCTCCTACCTGTGTGTCAGAATCACCCCAGTGTTGTGGAAATTCATTGTCACTTCCTCTTCCTCTTCTTAAACAAGCAGAATTAAAGGCTTAAAATGCTGGGGAATATTCCCAAATTTCTGATGGCTATTAATCTTTGGGATTGGGGAATTTTTTTAAAAAAAGTTGAAATACTTGGGAATTCTCAGAAAGTTCTCAATCATAACTTATTTTTAAAACACTTTCCAATATTTTTCATGCTAATCACTCATTATTATGGATATCTATAATTTTTTATTTAATGAATATGAGATACTAAATTTAGCAAACTTTGCAGAATATTTATACTTGACAATATTTTAAAAAGCATTTATACATTTATATTTTGGTAGTATTTGTAAAGAACTGTAGCTTATAGCAAATATCAAACATTGGAAATAGCTAGCAAAGAGCAGTGGGTAGTATAGAAGAATGCAGAGCTACCTCTCCTAGCTGGGTTAACAGCCCATGTCACTTATGGTTTCCAATGCTTGTTCCTTCTCTCAATCCCACCCAAAGAAGTTGGATGTTCACTGTACATTTTAAACACATTTTACATTTGTTGTATTTGAAAGAATCACTCACTGTTAGCTGCAAAGACTGCAAGACAATTGCAGGATGTTTATAATAAGTCAAGAGCCTCAAGTGAGTGACCAGTGAGGCTACCGTCAATTCTGTCCTGCATGTTCCTTCGAGTTCCCATCAACCTGTGCTTTCAGCTCTTGCTTTTTTTTTTTTTTTTTTTTTTTGACTTTTTGATAGTATCGTTTTATTAAAATATCAGAAATAATTTGGATAAAAAGCAGTGTCAAATTACATATTTTAATCAATCTCCTGTGAGGACTTAGAAAATAAAACAAAGTTACCATCATAGACAATAGAATTGAAAATATAACTATCATTGGAGAATTTTGAATGTAGTCAGTATAATAACATAAATTCAGTATTTATCAGCTCCTGCTTTTGACTTGACGTCAGTGACCACCTTTCACCAAAAATGTCTCTAAGTCGTTATCTTGATTCTCATAGAATTACAATACATTGTTCTGTTTTCTCAATTTCTTGATTTTTCTTGGTATATGGAATTTAGAAAGCATAAATTTCCCAGGAAATGCAGGGAAGAAATTTCTACATGGGAACACTATTATTGGGTTTGTCCTAGATGTCACAGTTGTGATTAAAGGGACAAGTTTGGGGATCCTGAGTTGGAAGTCTGGTTATATTACTTACTAGCTGTGTGAACTTAGGAAAACGACTTGACATCTGAGTCGCAACTTTCTAATCAGTAAACTTATTTCATTGTTGTTTTGAGGTTAAATGAGTTGTTCTGAGGTTCAATGTATTTGTAAATCTCAGCACAATTTCTGGTATACAACATGTATTAATATATATTGTGGTTATTAAGACACAAACCCTGATGAATAAATACAGCAACTAATACTATCCAATAGCATGATAATGTGAAGTGCAGATGTAAGTTTAAAGCTTCTGGTACTTACATTAAAAAATTAAAAATAAAGATATGAAATTAATTTCAATAATACATTTAATCCAATATATCTAAAATGCATGTATTTCCATTTCCATGTTCTCAAAATTAAAAAAAAAATAGTAATGAGAAATGTTATGGTTTAGATATGAGGTGTCCCCCAAAAGCTCATGTGGGATAATGCAAAAATTTTTAGAGATGATATAATTAGATTATAAGAAGTATAACCTAATTAGTGGATTAATCCATTGATATGGATTAATTGGGTGGTAACTGTAGGCAGATAGGATGTGGCTGGAGAAAGTGAGACACTAGGGCCATGCCTCTAGGGTTTATTTTTTGACCCTGGTGAACTGGAGCTCTCTCTCTCTGCTTCCGGGTTGCCATGCTCTGAGCTGCTTTCCTCCACCACAACCTTCTGCCATAATGCTCTGCCTCGCTAGGGCCCAGAGTCATGAAATTGGCCATCTATGGACGGAACCTCTGAAACTGTGAGCCAAATCAACTTTTCCTTCTCTAAATTGTTCTTGTCGGGTATTTTAGTCACAGCAACAAAAAGTTAACTAAAATAAGACATTTTATACTTTTCTTGGTACCAAGTCACCAAATCCAGCATGCATTTTTACACTGCATATCTTAATTTGGCACTAAATTTTTACTGGAAATATTTTATTTGTATTTAAATTTAATGACATTTACAGAGATTCTTATGCTCAAGTTGTTTTAAAAAAACACTTAAATGGTTTCCAGTTATGGAAGCAGTTATTAAAAAGTTACTTTTTAAACACTCATATTTACATCAACAAAACTGGTTCATCTTTTTCTAAAGAACCAACATAATTTCCAAGCGAAAAATTAAAAAGTTAGTTTCAAAGTTACTTCTATTCAAGTAAGTTACTTCTATTCAAGTAACTTCTATTCAAAGTTACTTCTATTCAACTTATTAACATAGAATTAAGATATATAAATTGAAAAGAAATTCTAAATTTTCCAATACTAACAAAGCATGTTTACTTTGGTTTTAGTATGCTATTATTTTTAATTGAAATCTTCACATTGATTCATGTTAGAAAATGTACAAAATCATTAATACTAATTTTTATTATGAAAAGTTTTAATGTCAGTATAAATTTTCTTACCTCTGTTGCTAGGACACAAATAAATTGTTCCTTTCCTGGGAACTTTAGATTTAACCCATTCATATATAATATGATAGTGCTATATTTTTTCTTTAACTATTTAATATTTAGCAAGAATTCTTTTTTTTTTATTTTGAGAAAATCTTGATTTGGAGTTAGTGCAACAAATCTTTGTAGAAAATTTCTACCCTTTAACCAATGAGCCAGTGCTCATTGTGTGCAAAGAACACAAGATTATTAAATTCATCATCTTTTATTTTTTCAACATTTCCATAAACTGGCAATAATTTACATATTTGCATGGGTTCAATGAATGAGTAGATCAATTATATGCATGATACTTTACATGGAAAATATTTTCATAAACAAAACATGGGTTTCTTGTTCTATAATTGTAGTCATGATTAAAATCTAGATTTTTTTAATCAAACATGGCTGGAGCACCATCCATCATCATAGAAATTTTTATACCTAACTGAAATTCTTATTTCACAGATTAAAAGATTTAAAAGTGCCATCGTTTTGATTTGTAGCCTACAAATGGGCATTTCTTTGTAAATTTGGAAGTCTTTTGAGTTGGAATGTACAGATAATATTAATTGGATAGTATCTTTTATATCATGTGAGTTATCTAAAGAAAAGTACTTGCAGAGGGTTTGAGAACCTTATTTTGTGATGCTATTAATGACAGTATTTATTCTGCTTAAATAATCTCTTTAGTTCATTTTACTTCTGTTTGTTATGGATGTTTTACAATTTTTTAAATTTATTTATTCTAATTTTGTAACATATGGCAGAAGAATGCATTTCAATTCATATTACACATATAGAGAACAATTTTCCATGTCTCTTGTTGTATACAAAGTAGAGTCACATCATTCGTGTCTTCATACTTGTGCTTAGGGTAATGATGTCCATCTCATTCCACTATCTTTCGTACCCCCACTCCCCCTCCATTCCCCTCCCTCCCCTTTTCCCTATCTAAAGTTCCTCCATTCCTCCCATGCTTCCCCCTCATCCCCATATGGATCAGTATCCTCATTATCAGAGAAAACATTTGGAATTTGGTTTTGGGGGGATTGGCTTACCTCACTTAGAATAATATTCTCCAACTCCATCCATTTACCTGCAAATGTCATGATTTTATTCTTTTTTAATGCTGAAAATTCATCTCCTCTTCATCCCTAAATATCACTTAAAAAATAAGAAGTAATCAAACACAAGTCATAGGGCATAATATTCCATTGTGCATATATATACCACAGTTTCTTTATCCATTCATTTAATAAAGGGGATCTAGTTTGGTTCCACAGTTTAGCAATTGTGAATTGTGATGCTATAAACATTGATGTGGCTGTGTCACTGCAGTATGTAAGTATATAAGTATATGTTTTTAAGTCTTTTGAGTATAAACCGAGGAGTGGGATAGCTGGGTCAAATTGTAGTTCCATTCCCAGTTTTCCAAGGAATTTCCATACTGTTTTCCATATTGGCTGCACCAATTTGCAGTCCCACCAGCAATGTATGAGTGTGCCTTTCTCCCCACATCCTCATCAACATTTATTGTTGCTTATATTCTTGATAGCTACCATTCTGACTGGAGTGAGATGAAATCTTAGAGTAGTTTTGATTTGCATTTCTCTAATTGTTAGAGATGTTGAACATTTTTCATATATTTGTTGATTGATTGTATATCATCTTCTGAGCAGTGTCTGTTCAGTTCCTTGGCCCATTTATTGATTGGGTTATTTGTTTTTTTGGTGCTAAAATTTTTGAGCTCTTTATATATCCTAGAGATTAGTGCTGTATCTGATGTGAGTGTGGTAAAGATTTGCTCCCATTCTGTAGGCTCTCTATTCACCTCACTGATTGTTTCTTTTGCTGAGAAGAAGGTTTTTAGTTTGGGTCCATCCCATTTATTGATTCTTGATTTTATTTCTTGTGCTATAGGAGTCTTATTAAGGAAGTCGGGGCATAATCCAACATAATGATGATCTGTGCCTACTTTTTCTTCTATTAGGCGCAGGATCTCTGGTTTAATTCCTAGGTCCTTGATCCACTTTGACTTAAGTTTTGTGCATGGAGAGAGATAGGAGTTTAATTTCATTTCATTGCATACAGATTTCCAGTTTTCCCAGCACCATTTGTTGAAAAGACTATCCTTTCTCTAATATAGATTTTTGACGCCTTTGTCTAATATGAGATAACTATATTCATGTGGGTTTGTCTCTGTGTCCTCTATTCTGTACCATTGGTCTACAAGTCTATTTTGGTGCCAGTACCATGCCATTTTGTTACTATTGCTCTGTAGTATAGTTTAAGGTCTAATATAGTGATGTCACCTGCTTCACTCTTCTTGCTAAGGATTGCTTTGGCTATTATGGGTCTCTTATTTTTCCAGATGAATTTCATGACTGCTTTTTCTATTTCTATGAAGAATGTCATTGGGATTTTTCTTGGAATTGCATTAAATCTGTAGAGTGCTTTTGGTAGTATGATCATTTTGACAATATTAATTCTGCTTAGAACAAGGGAGATCTTTCCATCTTCTAAGGTCTTCTTTAATTTCTTTCTTTAGTGTTCTGTAATTTTCATTGTAGACATATTTCACCTCTTTAATTGATTCCCAAGTATTTTATCTTTTTTGAGGCTATTGTAAAATGGGGTAATTTTCCTAGTTTCTCTTTCAGAGGATTTGTTACTGATGTACAGAAATGCCTTTGCTTTATGGGTGTTAACTTTATATCCTCTACTTTGCTGAATTCACTTATTAGTTTCTATAAGTTTTCCGGTGAAATTTTTTGGATCTTCTAAGTATAGAATCATATTGTTGGCAAATAGTGCTAATTTGAGTTCTTCTTTTCCTATCTGTATCCCTTTAATTTCTTTCATCTATCTAATTGCTCTGGCTAGAGTTTCAAGGACTGTGTTAAATAGTAGTGGTGACAGAGGACATCTCTGTCTTGTTCCAGTTTTTAGAGAGAATGCTTTCAATTTTTCTCCATTTAGAATGATGTTGGCCTGGGGCTTAGTATAGATTGCTTTTGGACATTTTAATACCGAGGACTTTCTGCCCATGTTGATGATCCTTTTCTGTCCAAACACATTTAAAAGATAGGCCTAAACAATGGCTATGGTCTGAATGTGTCCAATTTCATGTGCTGGGAACAAATTTACATGTCGGTGGTATTTGTAGGTGGTGCCTTTGAAAGGTAATGTGTACTAGATAAGTTGGGACCCTGTGGTGGGCCTGGTGGCTTTATGAGAAGAGGATACACACTTGCTCTCCTCATCACATGATGCCCTCAGCCATGTTATAATGCAGCAAGAAGGCCCTTCCCAGATGCCAGCGCCATGCTTTTGGACTACCCATACTCCAGAACCATAAGCCAAATAAACCTCTGTTCTTTATAAATTACTCGGTCTGTGGTATTCAGTGATAGTAACAGAAATGGACCAAGACAACTAGTCAGAAACTCAGGAAACAGGGACCTCGTTAATTGTGATTTTTCACTGTAGGGTGATCTATCTAGAGACTTCTAGCATCAATATATTTTGATCTTTTCTCTTAGGCTGATCAGCTGCCCCAAAGAACACTATTTGATTTCCTGCTTGAGGAATATACCCTTCAGGTTTCTAGTGTACCGGGATGGGTGGGAGAAGGAAGTCGGTGATCTCCACAGGCAGGATGCAAGCTTTCCTGGGTTGCTCTGTTTTGAGGATGATCCTCCTATCCTTGATATCACCTGTGTTCCTGCAGGGCTGAGCATCTGTCGAGAACTTGAGTTCTTCTTTTCCTATCTGTATCCCTTTAATTTCTTTCGTCTATCTAATTGCTCTGGCTAGAGTTTCAAGGACTATGTTAAATAGTAGTGGTGACAGAGGACATCCCTGTCTTATTTCAGTTTTTAGAGGGAATGCCAGGCTTCCTCAGGGGTCGTCCCCACTGTATGGAGTAGGGGAGGAAAGCAGGTACAGCCACTCCTGGTGCACACTTTTAACCAGTCCTCCTAGTGGAGCTATCTTTCACATTCCAGAGGGACTCAGTGCCACCAATGTTTTCAGACTTTTGAGAGCTCTTCAATATGCAGGAGACTACCGCCTGGATCCCGGTGGCTGTCTTAGACCTCAGCTTTCTGAGCTCTGCTGCTCCTCCCCCTGCTCCTGCCTGCTGTAAGGCTGGTGACAGCTCCTTTCTAGCTCTCTGTCCTTAAGCCCTGTGCCTTGTGTGTGATTACTTCTCATTTTTTAAGTGATGTTTAGGGATGAAGAGGAGATGAATGTGTACGTTCAATACATCATTTTAACATGAAGTTCTGATCATTTGTCATCAAAAAGAATTTCTCCAAATAGTTATTTTAAAGAGCCAGCTGCTGTGTTGTGTCTAGAATAATATTCGGTTAGCAAAGCCATATTTCACAATCTTCAGAATCCGTTGTTTTTGTGGAAAGCAAGGTGATCCTTGAGGTGATAGAGACAATTCATCATCAGGAGAATCTGGATGCCCACTCTCATTATGAAATTTTGGAGTTTTATCTTTTTAAAATTATTTTATTTCTATGAACTATTAAAGGTTTGCTATGGGGTGAAGAAATGGTAATTGCTTTAGGAATAAGCATGTGACTCAGGCCAACTAAACAATCAACTAGAATTTGCTGGGAGACGTTTTTCGGTTTTAGTTTAGGGTTTTATTATTTATTTATTTATTTATTTTGCAGTATTGAGAATTGAACCCAGGGCTTCACACATGGCAGGCCAGTGCTCTACCACCGAACTATGTCCCTAGAGCCTATTGGGAGACTATTTGGAGAGATTTTCTTGCTTCTCAAAGAGACACAAAAAAGAGACACCTCTCAGTGCCTTGGAATTTGTCATTTCTGGATGTCACATCCAGGGTTGCTGCAGCTATCTGGCAGGCATCTTAGCATCCAAACAAAATTGAAAAGAGAAAGACTGAAATTAACTTGGGTCCTCGTTTACCCTATTGAGCTGCTGATGTAGCTGAGCTTGGGCTTTTCCTTTCCTCTGAGCTCCCTGTTGTGGGAGGTAATATGTGTCCTTAGTTTAAAACTATTTGAGCCAGGGCTTTTCTATTATTTGCAGCTGGAAGCATCCCAACTCCATGTACTGCCAATATACAAGCCACATTCTTAGGCAGGAAAGCATTCAGTTTTTCAAAGATTGTGTAGAACTGTTGATTTATAGCCTCTGTTCAGATCATGGAAATAGGTTCAAGAAGAATGAGTTTAATATCTATGCAGATGTAAATAAACATGTTCCTTGCATTCAGGTGGGACTGAAGGTCACTTTCGATTTGGCATTTATTTTATTGTTCTGTATCTCCCATTCAATCAAACGAAATTTGGTCATTTTTCCCCATTTACTTGAGTCCTAGTAAATGTAAAATAAAGGAAAAAAATGAATTGCAGTGTAATAAACCTTCAGAAGTAATTGGAATAGATGATGCAATTATTTTTAATTGCTTGTATCAGTCTTTTTAGGTTGTCCTTTGAAGAGGACTTTTTTCCTGTTGATTACTCCAAAAAATTATTATTTTGAGCTTCAAGGATATGAATTCTCCCCTAAAAGAGAATTTTTTCTTCATCTCTAACAGTAAACAGCTCTAGAAGAAAATATCTGGTGTAGGAGTGGTCTATGTTGGAGCAAAAATTATGTGAGTAGATGTTTTAAATTAGGTGCCCTAATTGCATGGTGGGTAAGAACACAGGTTTTAAGCACTAAGAGAGTGGGTTCAAGTCCAGGCTTGACCATCCACTAGCTGTGTGATTGTGGATTAGTTATTTAACCTTTCTTGTGTCTACAATTAATCATCTTTGAAATGAAGGTAATAGCAATGCCTACCTCAAAGGTCGATGAGAAGACTAAATGAAGAAATGATGAAAATGTTTGTCTTTCCTCCCCAGCATCTGCCCTGGTCCTTCCTTCTCACCCTGAGACCTGAGATGCACTTTTACTCTCTTCAGCTTGTATCTCTTTGTCCTTCCTCTGCAGAAGTTCCTGCTTCCACTGTAGGACTTCTGCCCACTCTGAGGCCACCTCCTGCTCATTCCAAGTAATGCATGTCTACTCCGCTTCTACCTGAAGTTCTTCTGTTATCAAAGTCACTCAAACGATCCTAGACAAGGGATTGGGAGAGAACAAGTCTTGTCTTAATATAATATTAGGAGTTGGGCAGGAGGGTTGGGAGTTCTGAAAGGCCAAGAATCCTGAACCCCCTCTGCAAAAGGTCACTTTAGGCTCTGGGCACTGAAAAGGCCCAGAGAGATGAGACACATATGCTGTTAACCACCATTTGGCCCAGGAATAAGGGCTCTGCCAGAGTCGGGGTAAGGTCTTTGAGAGCATAGAGAAAGAGAATTTCTGAGTTCCTAGTTGATGGTATGCTATTGAGTCATGTCCAAGGATAGGGGACTTGGACATGCAACAGCAAAGGGGTGTAAGAAGGTGTTAGTCCACTTTCCATCTGTGTGACAAACAAACGAAACACATAAACTTAGAGGTAAGCTTATTTTGGCTCCTGATTTCAGCAGTTTCAATCCATGGTCACTGGCTCTGTCGTGTTGGGCCTGTGGTAAGGTAGTATATACTGGCAGAAGCATATGGAAGAGAAAACCTGTGCATCTCATGGCAGCCAAGGAGCAAAAAAAGAGAGAGGGGAAGGGGCCAGGGTCCCAATATCTCCTTCCCAGGACCTAACTTCCTTCTCCTTGACTCCAATTCCTAGAGGTTATATCACTAGTACAGCCCCAGCAGGCCACAGGCCAGGAACCAATCCTTTAGCACATGGGCCTTTGGGGTACATTTAAGATTCATGACAGCAGGGGAGGGGAGAGCACACACAAAGCCACCAAGCCCTTTTCTTCCCAGAACAGTGAGCACTGTGGATACCAGTCCTTCACTGCTGGACTCCTTTCCTGTCATGGAGTTACTTACCTTCTTCATTTAACCTGGGATTGCTGTAGCTCACACCTCCTCCTTTTACTTTGGGTGAATGTCCATCTTGTGCAGCTACCCAAAATGCACGAGCAGACTCCTGAAGTTCCTGAATCTGTGAACATCCCTTTCCCCAGAGCTGTTCCCTATTCTTTTCCTGCCTGTGAGGAAAGTGGAGGAGACTCAGTTATCTTCCAGGTCCAGCTCAAGAACTGCCTTCTGGAAGAAGAATAAAAGGAAGCAAACTTTAATTGAAGAGCAACTCCATGCAGGCCGCTGGCTGTGCCTTCCCTCCACACTCCCCTATTTAACTCCCCTGTCATCAAAGCGAGCTCCTCACACGGGCAACTGCCCCTATTACCTCGTGCTCTGGAATGCCGGCCCTGGAGGTGGGCATCTGTCCTCCCCTAGATGTCAAGTCCTGCCCCTCCTGACCCACACCAGAGCCTCCAGAGCACAGTCCATCTGCAGAGTTCTGACAACCACTGAGTCCCCAGTTCACCGCAAAGCAGGCCATTTTGGGAGTCCAGCCAGCCACTTCCTGAGGATGTGCTGTGGTGACTCATGACCAGCCCCCAAGGGAGAATAATCCAGAATCTACTCGCCAAAATTTAACAATAGCAGCATCATTTTAATCGTCTTCTAGGACTGATGGACGTCAGTGCCTCCAGGGGGAAAGGAGGTGGCCCACCAGCTGCATCCTACACGAGGCCTCCCTTCCTCTCAGGTGGGTGGCAGGGTGGGCAGGATGGGCTGAGGTGTGGGTGAAAGGTGGTGTCATTTTTTTTCACAATTCTGACCTCCTGAGCCTTGGGGCCCTTGTATATGAAGTGAAGAGATCATGTTGTAGGACTCCTAAGTCTCCCTGCAGCTCAGAAGCTTCTGGTTCTGAACCCCACAGAACCCTTGTGCTGCCCTGGAGGTGAAGCTGCTTTGGCAACATGATTGGAACTTGGGAGTTAAAGCCATGGAGCTTGAGAGGTGATTTTTCCTGCTTTTCCCCCTCATCACCCACAGCCAAGCCTGTCCTTACATCTGGACCCCAGCCAGCTTCACCTCTCTTATTTACTCGTCATTTTTAATGATCAGACTCTCAGACCATAAATTAGAGTTTCTAGGAAAAGTGCATGCAGCCAAAACTTCATCACCCAGCACACCTTCACCTGCCCTGGCTTGCATGTCCTGGGCTTCTCATAAGACATCAGGGTTTAAAATGATGGAATGCAAGGATGGCTGGAAAAGCCACTGTGATCAAGGACAGTAGCCTGTCACCTCTTCCAGATCAGCATCTTTTAGTTCAACCTGTCTCCATCTGAACCCTTTTCTTATTTGGAAGAAATGCTAATAAGTGTGAATCTGAAAGGGGCTAGGATTCCCACACCTGCCCCCAGTGACCATGTGTACCTGATATAGCGTGGCCTTCAGACCATGCCACTGGGACTTTTATTCTTAGAGTGATAAAAAGGCTAGACTGTTCACAGCAGCGGTGGAGATGGGCAAATGCAGCAAGGATGCCTTGGTAAGAATATTCTGACTGTTCCTATGGTGTGACCCTGTCCTGCCTTCTTGTGCTTCTTGCTTATTTTCTGAGTTTGGCTCCTTGGCCTTGCCATCGATCCAGAGAGCTCTAATAAATATACATCAAATAAATTCTTTTTCTTCTTTGACATTTGGAGTCAGCTTCTGTTATTTGCAACTAAAGCCCTCAGCTTCCCCCAGTCACCAGGTGGGAATCCTTCTTGACTGTTCCTTTACAGTTCATGCTACTGTCACTGAGGTCTAGTGATTCTGCACCATGATGTCACCTCTGTCACCCCCTGCCACCCATCATTATGTTTGCATATTCTTACTGTCCCCATGTTAGTGGCTCCTCTGGCTTCTGGGCTTTTCTGAATGAGGACCAAGTACTTCTGGCCAAACCTTAACATCCAAGAACAGACTGCCATCAGAATTTTTGAGGAGGAAAAGGAGAAAACAAAGGTTCTCAGTGAGTCTGAGTGGAGAGAGGAGAGATACAGCAGGTGCACAAGACACAGGTGTGGCTGGGTGTTACTGCATCTGCCTGAGGTCCTGAGTGTGCACAGCTTCTCTCCCTTCATGCTAGTTTTCCTTATTTTCTAAATTCTCAGCAATGAGAACATATTAATTACCCTTTAAATGGAAGTAAATTAACTTAAGAAGATGCAGTTTTATCTTGCTTTTATAGTAGGCAAGTTCCCTGAGGATGCATTAATTGATTTTAAATCCAAATCAGCCCTAATGCACTTGGGCTCTTTGCCCAGCGGAAATTAGTGATGACTCCTGTAGAGGGAAGGCTTCATGCCAGCTCCTCTTTCTGCACATTTTTACCGCTGCAAATGAGGTGAGCACAAATGTGGGTGGAGAAGGTCCAGGAGCACCAAGCTCTTTGTTTATTTAGTAAATATTTACTAAGCAGCTACTTTATGCCAAGGACTACACAAGGCACTGGGATCCAATAATGAATGAGGCAGGTTTGGCCCTCAGCTAATGAAGCTTATAGTTGGACACACTGAAATGCCTACTAGGGCCTTCCTAAAGTTTCTGTGCTCAGCTCTTCCTGCATGGATCTCACTGGAGCTGGCTTATGGGTGGCCAGTCCCACCAGGGACCCAGGTGGAGCATTAGGGGACAGGAGTGTGGACAGCTACAAATGCTGGGTGGACTTGTTCCCCTCCCTCTGCCAAGTTGCTCCTCCAGGAAGATGCAGTTTTATGTATGAACTGGGCCCAGAAAGTCTGGGGAGATGGTCCCAGTACCCTCTCCCTGACATCCCCATCTAGATTTAGCAAATAAAAATACAGGCACCCGGTTAAATTTGAATTCCAGATAAATAACAAATTATTTTAGTGTAAGAGTGTCCCATCGGCTCACCTCACTATTTGGGACATATTTACACTCAACTGGGTGTCTGTGGTTTATCTGGCAGCCCTACCACCCCTGCTTCCACCCAAGCCAGTCACCCTGTGCCCCCAGTAGCCCGGATCCCTGCCCTGAAGCCGCACCTCTCCCAGAGCAGGAGTGCAGAATGGACCCGCTGCCTTTCAAAATGCTCTTCTTGAGAGAAGAGAGGTCTGCTCATAGCTGGCTCTCCCTGGAAGGAACTGGATGTTGCCATCTTCACTAGGCACTGATTCCTTCAAGGATGGTGCATGCTAAGGAGGATACAGATGAGGACGTTGGAACCTGAGGGATGTGGAGGCATAGAAACCAAGGGGAAAAGAAGTAAGCTACTGAAATTATTGTCATTCTGTAGCAAATTACAATGATTTAGGTGCCAAGGGGATGCAGGGAGGAAGAGGCACATTTACTTTGGTCAGTGGGAGTCTTGCAGACACCAAGGAAGAGGTGACACTCACCATTGACTAGATTTATGACAAATCTGTGAATTGGGTTCTTGATGTCCCCCACAGCCCTAGCGGCAAGTCAGTCACAGTCACTCCAGATGAAATCTTTAAGCCATCCTTGACCTAGAAAGGGAACTAAGGCTGCAAGAACAACAACATTCCAGAAAAGGCATGCCAGGCGGGGCAATCAGTACCCATCCACATCCTGAAACAGTGCCCGTGTGTTTGTAGAAGTCTCACGAAGCCAGAGTCCAGGGTTTGTGTGGGATATGGGGCTGAAAGGCTTACCCATAGGTGCATTAAGGCAGGACAATTGAGGATCCAGGATTCCAGGGAGCTTGCACTTCCATTTGGAATCCAAGCTGGGGTCACCTGTCCCCGCTAGAGGCGGGCCTCCTGGCCAAAGGCTGGCCTGGGCATTACTGCTGTTCCTGACATTCTGTGCTAATGAGGGCTGCCAATCACAGCCTCGTCAATATAGAGCAACCTGAGGTTTTCGAACAGATAACATTTCAGAGACTGCTTTATGTTTGCCCCACATCAAACGAGGGAGAAAAAAGCCTTCTCATTCATCGATTCTTCATTGGCATGAGTGAGCATTTCCAACCTGCAAACATTTGCAGCGGCAGCTGCCAAGCCCAGCCCTGACAATGCCCTGGAGGTGGCCAGGGAAGAAAGCTACCTGGGAAGAAAACTGGCCATTTACTGAGAAGTGGCCGAGAGGCTGTTCCACAGGGGCTGTCGGGATTCTTTGGCCTGTTCTGCCCTCACACACATACCCAGAGTGTCCCAGCGCTGAGGTCTCTGGGACAGAAGAGCTGATGGTAGTTAATTAATGCTCTGCCAGCAAGTTGGGCAGACAGGCTCCCGCAGCATCCAGGCTGGTCTGTTAGTAGGTTAGGCTCCCTGCACAGGCCTATGGCAGGGCTGTCAGGGAACGGCATTGCTAAGTGGGTACACATAACAGGAGTAAGCCAGCTTCCTTCCTCTCCTCCCCCTGCCGGACAGAATTCCACTCAGAGGGAATGTCTGTTCCTGCAGCAACTTAATTAAAGCTGGCTGCATGATGGAGCCAGCCTGTGCTCATTTTCAAA
Organism: Marmota flaviventris; assembly: GCF_047511675.1. Classification (NCBI taxonomy): domain Eukaryota; kingdom Metazoa; phylum Chordata; class Mammalia; order Rodentia; family Sciuridae; genus Marmota; species Marmota flaviventris. The sequence goes on along the minus strand of NC_092505.1, from coordinate 50,696,021 downwards.
CTGGGTTTGTGTGGGGTGTGGCTCTTGCTGTGTCCACTGCCCTGCTACAATCTGCCCCGCACACTCCTCTGGACTCTGGGAGAATGGAAGATACAATGCCACAGGAGGCTGAGGCTAGAGCTTTTGGATGCCTCCTGCTCCTCTTGGCAGGGGCTCTGCCCAGCAGGCCCAGCTCTCTCCTGGCCTGAACCCTGACCCTTCTGAGTCTGCCACCGGTCAGATTCTAATCTCCCAAGATGTTTTCACCTTCCAGGGGCCATCATCACTAGGTTTGGGAGGCCAGGGCTGTTTGTGACCTGATCCTGTTTTCACTAAACACTGGGGCCTACTGGAAGGGCCCAACCCTACATCCCCACCCCCACCAGGAGGGCTGGGCTGGAAACCACAGGAAGGGGCGGGGTTGGCCTGGCTGCTGAGTCCAGAGCTGGAGGTGGGGAAATCAGGAAACCCAGGCTGGATTCCAACAAAAAGATCCCCAACAGCCAAGGCACTGGTAAATAAGAGTGCAAAGACCCGTGAATGGCAAAAGATTTTTTATTTCCATTAAATTTTGAAACTTTTTGTTTTGAAGCACCATCCTACTCATGAGGAGCAACATATCTTTTTATTAATTCTCATAATATAATACATGCTTATGGGAAGAAATTTTTAAAATACAGAAGGGTAAACATAGAAAGTGAAGTCCCTACCATTCCCACAACCACCCCGACCCCAAGTCCCACCTGCCTGAGGTAAACTGTTAACAGTGTCTCGGGATGATCAGGTTTTAAAGAAACAAAACTCAGAATTGAAACTGCAGAAATCCACTAGACTCTGGCTGGTAAGTTTGGGATGGAAAGCAAGAATGGGTGTGTGCACAGAATACCTGCCTGCATGAGCGTGTATAAGCCTGAGCATGGTGTGCTAACACAGGCTCTGCTTTGGGCCACCTGGGTTCAGATTCTAGCTCCTCTACTCCTGTGATTTGGGCAGTTTACTCGACTTTTTGTGCCGCAGTCCGGCTGCAGCAAAATAACCGGGGCGGGGGGGACGAGCAACTTGTGTATACAGCAGGAGAGCAAGAGCCCTTTATTGAAGGACAGGAGGGGTATATATACATTACACACAGCTTATCTTAATAACATAAACCAAATACAGCAATCAACCAATAAGGAATCTCCACACTTAATGGCTCACTGGCATTACTTCACAAATCACTCCCTCTGGCAAAATGCCAGGCGCCATCTTGACTTGTTTACAGACCCTAACATTTCCCCCTTTTGTTTAATTTAAATAACGACCATAGTGTTTTTTACACAAACACCATAAATAATCTGCTACAAGCAGAAGGGGAGGATACAAAATGCCACAATACCAAGCCAATTGATGGCTCCATGCAAGAAGCCCTTGGAAAAATTATACCAGCAATGACACTGTTAGCAAAGATACCAAGTTACAATTTGTTGTAGATTACAGTTTGTTGTCTCAGTCCAGGTAAAGCAGTGTCTCAATAGATTAACTCACAGTCCAGTAAATCACAGTCCAGGTAAGTTCTGCAGGCAGCTAGCTTAATGGTAAGTTCTGCAGGCAGCTAGCTTGATCCGAAGTCTTCTCGTCCGGTTCTCAGCAACACTGGAAATTCTTCCACCCTCGTCCTCACCGGCACTGGGACAAAGGCAGAACTCCGGCAATGATGTTAAAGAAAATCCTGTAGCATTCCACTAAGAAAACAACCTTCTGAACAATTTAGTACATTATCTCAAGGTTTTTTACATTTGAAATAAGCCTTAATAGTGCTCATTACTCATTAGCTTCCAGGTGTGGGAGAACCATTGTAGTTACTGGCCTTGGGAATGATCAAACTTCAGGGACGTGGCATCTTCTGCCTGCAGTGTCCCAGGCAGCCCCAGATGGCCCTGGGGAGTGTCCTGGACTCAAACTGCCACTGGGCAGAGGGAGCAAGAGCCTGTGAGACTGTGCCTCCAGGTCAGGTTTGTATTTCGGCTCTTGCAGTGGCCTCCCGCTCCCGGGCAGGGGGAGGGGAAGAGCCGGCTGCCGCTGCTTGGAAAGTCCTTGCTGCGCCATGACCAGCTCGCGCATGTGGCAGCCGCCGCGCCGATTCACACACCCTCCGGTAACGAAAAGTATTCAGTAATAGCCTTTTGCTGCAACTTTTTTCCTGATAATCCTTCCTCCTCTGAACTTTCTTCTTTCTGACTAGAGTTCCTGGGCTTCCATCAACACATGCCCTAACTATTCTTGGTTCCACTGGGGTGCCTTCTTCCCTTAGTAATTTATTTAACACCCCTTCCATATTTTCGTCACAAAGACAATACAACATTTCAAGACAAACAAGACACGAACATACTGTATCAATCTTCTCCATTTTCTCAAAATGGCCATATTTCCTCTCGCCCTATCTAGGGACGAGCAGATTTGCTCCTGTCCTATCTATGGACGGGCAGCTTTTTCTCTTGTCACTTACCCCTGAGTGTCCCAGGGCTCCCAGTACAGGCCACCATCTGCTGCAGTCTGGCTGCAGCAAAATAACTGGGGGGGTGACGAGCAACTTGTGTACATTGATATAGCAGGAGTAGGAGCCCTTTATTGTAGGACAGGAGGAGTATATATACATTCCACACAGTTTATCTTAATTAACATAAACTAGATACAGCAGTCAACCAATAAGGAATCTCCACACTTAATGGCTCGCTGGCATTACTTCACAAACCACTCCCTTTGGCAAAATGCCAGGTGCCATCTTGACTTGTTTACAGACCTTAACATTTTTGTTTCCTCAACTTTATCACTCAGAAGTCATGCATGCCAATAGAACCTCGCTGCCCTGTTGTGGGCATGTGAGTATTTCCCAGCTCATGAAACATCTGTGAACCTGCAAGGGTTTCCCATTCTGCTCATGCATGCTCGTGAGACCCACCTCTTTGCAGAAATGATGATGATGATAGTGAGCCCTCCTCTAGTTTGTGAGGCACTTAGCATCCCTGGGAGGCAGTTGCTTAGGAGATGCAGAAACCCGTGTTTTTGCATCTCTTAAGCAACTGTGGACTTGTGGAAGGGCCTATAAGCTGTCAGTGACAGAACTGGGTCTAAAATGGAGTACTTTTCCAGAATCCCGGTGCCCCTGTGGCCTGAGTTGGGAGGACAAGGTATATGACAGCTGGGCAGAAGAAGGCTCTTGCAGACCCCATGTTTCTCCATTCCCTTATAATTTTAGCGTGACCACTGGGACAGCAATTAGGCCTCTTGCCCAGGACTCAGTGGACAGGCCTCAGTCCACAGGCCTCAGAGGCACAAACATCCTTAGTGCAGAGTCTCTTTTCTTCTCTCTCCTCCTTCCCATTGAGATTTAATAGTTTTAATTCATCTAACTGCTTAACATTTTGTACCTTTAGAAATAAATCACTTTTTCTTATTATAAAAGTGATACCTGAGCCGGGTACAGTGGCTCACACCTGTAATCTCAGCAGCTCAGGAGGCTGAGACAGGAGGATTGTGAGTTCAAAGCCAGTCCCATCAAAAGTAAGGTGCTAAGCAACTCATTGAGACTCTGTGTCTAAATAAAATACACAACAGGACTGGTGTGTTCTATTTTGGGCACAGGGCTGAGTGCCCCTGAGTTCAATCCCTGGTATCCCACCCCCCAAAAAGTGACACCTGCACAGTATAGAAAATTCAGACAAACAAAGATAAAATAGAAACAATTCAGCAGAAGTATTTTCCACCTTCTTGGAATATCCCCCAGTCCCTCCTTGTGTCCAGTGATGCCCTCCAGTAACACAGAATCTTTATTTGGGGACCCCCTCATCCAACAACATGATATCATATGAAAATTACAAGTTCACCGAGTTATTGATTGCAATGATTTCTGACCCGCAAATGACTCATGCAATTTGACAATATCATGACTCAGTTTTTAAAGTTGCTTCTTAATTTAAAAATCAAATTCAACTTGGTCCATGGATTTAAAAATGCCCCACTGCCTCTGTTCCAATTCTTTGATACTATTAGCAGAGGGTTGCTTTACCAAGAAAATAAACTTGTTCTAGAGTTTCAACGAAGTGTTACCATGAGTCACAGGATTCAGAGCGGTAGGAAGAGAGGTAGGTGAGCTGCGGTCACAGGGCCGGGCATTGAGTGTGAATGGTGATGTGTACAAAGGGCGTGGAGGGCCAGGAGCACAGCGCTGACTTCCGCCTGCAGGGAGAGAAGGTCTGATGAGGCTTTCCTGAGGGATGGGCCCTTGAGTGGAACCTTCAGTGAACATTAGGAGACAGGGAAAGAGGTTTGTCAAGTAAATGGGTATGGCCAGGGAACAGGGCTGGATGTCTGGAGTGGAGAGGGCAGCAGGGGCCCACAGAATCAGCAGGTGCAGCAGAAGGAAGGCCTGGGAATCAGATTACCCAGGGCCTGTGCGCCATGCTGGCCGTGTGGTCTTCATGGGCCCTGGAGTAACGCTACAGTCTTGCTCAATGCTTTCCAGCTCTGGGCCCCTAGACTAGCTCTGTTTGAGCGACCTGGCCTATTGCAGAGGGATGGAGAGAGAAGGGCGCAGCCTCACATCCCAGGGGAAGGGTGCCAGAGGCTTTCAGGAGCATGTGGAGAAGAACATGGAGAAGAAGGCTGGGCTTTGGAAGAAGACGGAGGCTGGGCCCTGTCCCTTGCACTTCGCCAACCCCCTTCAGGGCTTCTCTGAAAAGCTCTTGTGTTTCTCTCACCAAGTGTCTGTCGTCAGCCAAGTTGCTTGTGAATATTAAAATACACACACATACGCCCCCATCCAAAGGAAAGCAAGTCATTTACTGTTTTTTTCCAAGAGTTAAAATGGGAATGTGGGACATAGGAAAATACTACTTAGGGATGAGGAAAATTAGAAGCGGAGCAGAGAGAACAGACAAAAGTCAGGAGGTCAAATCTAATCTTCCAAGGCTTGTTTTGACTTTCCGATTTTTAAATTTTCTTCTCTCTGACTTGGGGACCACGGAAATGTGGAGGCAAATGCTGGCTCTATCGCTGGTGAGTTGGGTTTTTCTTGGACAGAATTTGGCCATCTGGGTTCTGTCCGGTGAGAAATGTTTTCAGCAGCTGTAAAAGCCCTGGCATCCCCTGAGTTAATAAGTGGGTCACAGAGAGATCTGAGTTCCGCCGCTTTCCACCCAGCCCTTGTTCCTGGCCTGGCGACCCGCAAACCCCTGCCACTCAGGAAGAGAGCCAGGAAGTCCTGGAAACAGCTGGCCCTGCTCTGTGGGGTGGCCCCAGACAGCTAGCCCTCACTCTCTGAGCTGCTAAAACTGTGGGCAGCAGAGTGACTGAGTTGGAGGAGGCTTGGGGCCAGGACATGCCTAAGGGCAGAGGGGAGAACAGGGACCTGGCCATGCCAGCCCCCTTGTCTTGGCTGCTGGCATCTGTGGCTGGAAGCTTCCCTGGAGGTGACTCACTCCATCCTGGCTGCTGGAGAGTATGGTGTGATGGGCGTAGGGAGGAGGCGACAGAGAGACCTGGGATTCACCTCTCGCAGGGCTGGCCAGTGGGGGCAAGAGGCTGAGGACAAGGAGGCGCTCTTGTCTCTGCTTCCTTCTGAGTTCTCAAGTCAACTCTGTTCCTAAAATGTTTTCTAAAGACGCAGGTAGGAAGAAAACGGGTTCTACCTGCTGTGGCCAGCTACCCCCCATTCACCAAGGCCTGAGGAGTCACACCCACCTCTACAAGACACCTGAGCACCTTATGGAGACTGTGTGTGGCCCTCACGGCAGTCCCAGGAAGCAGAGGGGCAGCAGCGCTCTAACCCACAAGCGAGTGGTGGAGCATTAGAGGTTCTGTTCTTGCTCCAATCCCAGCGGCTTGGCTGCTCTGGCTGGGTATGGTTGGGTGTCCTCCAAGGCTTCGTGTGTTGAAACTTTATCTCCATTGTAAGCTCTTAAGAGGGTGGAAACATAATCCAACTGTGATGTTTAGAGGTGGGGCCTTTGGAAAATGATTAGGGTTAGATAAGATCATTAAGGCAGAGCCCTAATATAAGAAGAGAAACAGAGACCAGATAGACACTGGTGTATGCTCCCTGTCTCTTGCCAGGTGATACACCATGCTGCCTTGAGATTCTGCCAGGAAAAAGGCCACCACTAAATAAGGTCCTTAGACCTTGCACCTTTAGAACTGAGGGCCTAGAGTCTTAAATAAACCTCTTTTCTTTATAAAGTAGCCTCTTTCAGATATTTTGTTATAATAATAGAAAAGCAGACCAATACACTGACATTCTGGCACACCTCATCTGTACTCCTTCCTGAACAACCGAAGAAGTGAGGATTTCTCATTTTATTAAAATCCAATAGAATTGAAGAATGAGTTCAATATAACACTCCAGACCTCTTCTGAAAGAACAGGTGACCTCTCAAGACCAGATGAATCTGTACTTAATGAACATTTTCAGCTGCCATTTACACCAGCAGCTTTTAAGTAAAAATCATCCAGATGTTCTTTTGAGTCTCGATTGCAAAACGAGGCCCTGTTCTTTGGACCCATATGCTCACTCTAAGCTGATAAACCAAAGTCTCACCTAGCTTAGCACAGCTGAGAATCAGGAGAAGAGTTGTTCTTCCCAAGAGCCTGGTTCCAGAGAGAACTTGAAAACATTTGCTCCACTAATCACGTAGGTCCTGTAGGCAAACCAGCCCAAACTTTGTTAGTCTAAGGAGTTCATATTCCATGAAGGCTTGGCCTCCTGCACCATGTAATTAGGAGTCAACATGTTCAGAATAGAGGCCATAATGTGTCCTTATTTATTTATGCCAAGTGAGCCAATGAACACATCTCAAATTAACCACCGTATATAAGGTATTTTACAATATGTATTATGGTTCTTAAGAGAGAGTACAATTGATTCTCTAGGATACAATACAATAGATTCTCTAGAGTTTTCAAAGTCTAACTTTGCTTTTTTAAGTGTCTGGTTTTCATTTATGCTGCCTGCTGTCCAAAAAAATAACCTTATTGATTCTCCTCCACTCCTCCTGCTCTTCCCTCCCTCCCCATTAGCTGATGACACCACCTTAGTGTCCCCTTCTTTACCCTCACCACAATGATCCCATATTTGGTGTAGGGAAGTCTCATGCATAGGCAAGTAAATATAATCAGAAGTTTCTGGAGTCCACAATGTATTATCAAGGTGACTTTGACAGGAGAGCATCAGTGCCTCAGTTTCATGTCTGTAAGCCAGAGGTAATAATAGTACCTACCTTTTAGGAGTGTAAGGAGTAAATATGACAATTAAGAGACAGTTCATGGCACATAGTGAACAATGAAATGTTAACTGAGCTGCAGCTGCTGAGGTTTCTCTGAGTAGCTCATCAGCAAAGCCCATTAGAGTTTCTGTTCTTGGGGTCACAAAGGAATCACTCCTTATTAAATTAATCTAATCTAATCATTCTTCTTGGTTTAGTTTAACAACATTTAACAGAAAATTAACTAAATAAGGACATGGTGAGAGCCCAAAGGGACTCAGCTACTGCATTTGTGAAATGGCTGTTTCATCCCAGGGCTATTTTAGGGGTCAAGGAAGATATCAGGTATGAATGCAAGAGGGAAAGACTGAGCAGAGCTGAAGGATGTCATTGTTCCCCTCCTGGAAGAGCAAGTGCCTTCTCTGTTCTACCCCCTGGTTTCCCTTGAAGGTCCCCAGAGGGCCTCAGCCCAAGAGGAGGGAGGCATGGCAGTCAGAGGCCATGTCAAGGGTGCATGGGGCCAGAACTACGGGGGAAGACTTTCCTGGCTACCTTTTCTTCTACTACCAAGGCATCTCCAAGCACATCCAGGCCTGGTCAGTGGGAAAGTGGACCCCACTCTGGAGCTGCCCATCTCAGACTTGCTCTGACTTTTCTCTTCTCCCATCTGCTCAAATCTGCTGCCCTGCTCTTGGCCTCTGCTTCCTCTTATCCCCCTCTCTTCTTGCTTCCTCCCCACTTGGTCAAGCTCACCGTGGCAGCACAGCACAGAGCCTGGCCTGGCCAACAGGAGCGCCACGCCCTTGCCCTCTGCAGGCCCTCTTCCTCTTCCTCTTCCCTCTTCCTCTCTTTACTTGGTCAGTTCACATCATGATCCGCTCTCTGCCAGGCACCTTGATGGGCATGGGACATCATGGTGTCATGGACAGATGTGGTTCCACTCTCACTGTGTCACTGCTGTAAGAGCTGAGTGACCTTGGGCAAGTCCATGGCTCAGGACCTGTGTCCTTCCTTCCACACCTTTCTCTGACACCCAGGTGTTCTCCCTTCTGTGATGTCTGTGGTTGAGCGCTGGCTGAGGCCTGAATGCCACAGAGGTGGGACTGCAATTGCAGTGACAGCTCAAGGACATCGGACTCCATGTCTACTCCTCCCACATAACTATAAAAGACCACTTCCTCAAAGCTAATTTATTCATTTTCTATTTTTAAAACCATAACCAAAACCAGCCCTAATGTCCATGCAGTTCACTGGCCAAAACCCCAAATGCCCAGCAGACAGCAGGGGAACTGCTCCTCCCTCTCTGTGGTCAGCAGCCCTGCAGGAGAACCCACCCACCCATGCCGCTACAGTGTGGGACAGCGGGTGGGGAAGCCCAGGGCGTCTCCCAGGGCAGTGCCCTTGGCAGGAACCCAGTGCCCAAGCTGTCTTGGCAGAGTGAGCGCTGCCTTCTGCAGACCACATTCTCCCACAGTGGCCTCCAGGTGGAATCTGGGTGTGCCTCCTGTGTGGCAGGACAGCGGGATTGTGGTCACTCTAGGAGGTGCATCCGGAGTGACTTAGGCTCCTGGGAGGGGTCTTCCAGACTTGTCTCGAATCTGTATTTGCATAGCAAACACACTGATTTCATTTATATTGCATGTTATAAATCAATAAGAATAGCAGCATTCTATAAAGATGTGTGTGTTCATACTTTGCACAAGAGTGAGGGAACAGAATGTCCCCAAAAAGATTATTACCGTAATGTTGTGCTGAGTGACTTAGGGGTTTGGAGATGGGTGGTGATTGATTCTAAAGGCCACTGTCCTGGGAGGGACCTTGGGTATGGTGAATCCCGGTGACAGCTCAAAGCCCCTGGGGAGTTAGTGTGATCCTGGCCAGGCCTGGCACCATCCTGGGCTTTAACGTCACAATCTGTAAAGCTACGACGAAAGTTTCTGCCACTCTTGACTCTAGAGAATCGAATCTAATAAGTCAACAGGTGCAACAGGCCCTTATGAGGAGTGGCGTTCTGCATACAGGGAGGGGTGTCGTTGTTTTCATTGCAGTCTGGTACCCAGAACCTCACCGTGTCACATTGGTTTCCATGTTTCCTCCTGTCTCCTGCCTCCCCTGCCCAAGGCCCAGAAGAAGGGACCTTGGCAGCTTCTGGGATTGACTCATCAGCACACTCAGGTCATGACCTCAGAGGTCCCTTGGAATCTGCTGTGCCAAATCCAGTTTGTTCTGACTCCATTTTGACAAGAATGTGAGTAGGCACATGTCCTCTGAGTTGGGTGATGAAGGGGGGCCGGCAGAACGAGGCTTCCTTATTATAGCTATGGGCTGTGACTCTGACCACAGAGTTCCCACCTCATCTAGCTTTCTCAGAACCCACCCCTGGACATTTCCAGCAGCCTATAGGGTTGCAACTTCTGCAATTTTCTACAGTGGTTCAGCATCCCAGGGCATCTCAGTGACAGCCACAGCAAGCTCTTTCACCTGTGGGGACATGGAACACGGGCAGGTCTTGACCTCTTAGCTCTGCTCCTGAGGCCAAGCCTACCTACTTGAGATGGATTCCAGAAGTGTCCAGGGAAAGCCATCATGTCCAGGCCTCAGAGAGCCTCTGGTGCCCCCTTTCCTTCTCCAGATGGGGACCTGGTCATGGTTAAGTTTAGATTGCGAGAATCTTAATAGCTAAGCTCAATTAGGTTGAATAGTGTCTCCTAAATTCATGAATATGTGGTACCTGTGGATGTGACTTTATTTGGAAAAGGGACCTTTGCAGATATAATGGGTGAAGTTGAGGTCATGCTAGATTAAGGTGGGCCCAAAACTTAATGACCTTTGTCTTTATAAGAAGGGCATGTGAAGACCCTGACACAGAGGTTAGAAGCCACTGTGACAACAGAGGTGGAGACTGGCATGACGGGGCTGCAAACCAAGGAGTGCCAGGGATTGACAGCCACCCATGAAAACCTGGATGAGCAAAGGAAGGATCCTTCCTGTGAGCCTGGGACGGGAGTAGGGCCTGCTGACACACCCTGATTTCGGCCTCCAGAACGGTGAGAGAATAAATCTGTGTGGTTTTACATCATCCTGTTTGTGGTACCTTGTTCTAGGAGCCCTGGGAAGTAATGCACAGGCCAGGGCTCTTCCTACTGCTTCCTGGAGAGGCAACCACAGCCTGGGGGTTGGAGGGGGGGCATTGCGCTCACACACATCATTATATTTAATTCCCATAGCAACACTACAAACTAGGGCACTTTTTTCTGTCTATTTGTAATTTTGAATAGCAATAAATTCACACGGTGCAAAAATGTAAAAGTTACTACAGTGAAGTCTCCTTCCCACCTTACGTCAGCCCATGCTCCTGTACCCAGTGTTTTCCTCTAAGGGTAGCCATTGGGATCAGGTTTTTTTCAGGAGCTTCCAGGGCTGCTCTATAGGGAAACCTGCAAATTAGCAAAAATATCCCCCTCTCCAACATCCGTATTCTTAAAACACAAATTGAATATGCTATATTCTGCCCTGGTATACTGTCCTTCTGTCCTTGGCTTGGTAGCATTGAACTCAGGCCACACCCGACTTCTGGACACTCCCCTCCCTGGAACCACCCTGATCTGGCCTCGCCTTTTGCCTTGTGGTCACTCCTTTGCCAGCCTCTTGTTCTTGACCCTGCACTCTCCCTGGGCTGCTCTCCTCCCCTGTCTTCACTGGGTCAGCAAGTAGCACCACTTGCATTCCCTGGCTCAAGCCAGTGCCAGGGGAGGGGCATCCCATCCCCCATCCACCCACACTCCTGGGGCTCAGCTCCACTAGCTTTCCCTGTCTCCTAGGCTGTCCTGTGTCCAGCAGCCTCCTGGTGGGTGTCCTCCCTTCCATTCTTAACCTCCACACCAGCCCCAACCCTGTGTCCACACAGAAGCCAGCAAGATCATCTTAGCACTTTGGTTCTTGCCTTCTGCCTTTGGAAATCCAGATGGCTTCCTGGGTTTAGAAAACTCCTGTCTCTCCAGCCTCACCTGGCATTGACAGCCTCCAGGAACCCTCCCCTTGCCCCAGCCTCACTGTTCTCCTCAGTTTCCTGCATGCACCAAACTCTGTCTGACCCAGAACCTTTGCAAATATGCTCCCTTTACTGGGAAAGTCCTTTGCTTGATTAGTTCCTCTTCTTTGAGGTTCATGGAGGCCCTCCCTGACTCTTCTGCTATTTTCCATCTCAGCTCATGGTTGGTTTCTTTCATAACACTACGACTATGGTTGTGATCATGTTCACATAAGGCTTTTTGTTGCTCACTCTGCCTCCTGACATGCATACTCCACAGTGGCCAGGACCATGTCTACTTTATTTGCCAGTGTATCCCTGGAGCTCAGCAGCCTACCTCACAGGGCAAAGCTTTCAATAGAGGTCCAATGAATAAAAAAAACAAATGCCCATTTTATAGGTGGAGAAATTGAGGCTTAGAGTGGTTGAACAACTTACTCAAGGCCCCACAGTGAATAGGTAATAGAGCCAGGATTTGACACTAGGCAGTCTGATTCTAGAGATAAGTTTATATGAGAGAAATTGTGATGGAGAAAGCAGAGAAAATTCGTGCTGTAGATATTTGGATTTCCCCACAGAGAGGGAATAGAATCCCACACTCTCATTACAGTAGAAACCAGACCTCTCCAAATGCTTAGTCTCTTTGTCAGCGTAGCATCTCATAATCTAATACGGAAGGTCAGGGAGCAGGATGCGGCCTGACAGTAGTTTACTGTCCGCTTTTCAAACCTGAAGCCTCTTTGAATAAGAGGGATTTTTTCAGGACTGTTGGCTAGAAGGGAAAAGGTTGAGCTGGCCTTGTAGAAATCTTGAGCCTTTTAAATATTCATCTCCTGCCTTGTCAGGCAAAGAAGTTCAACCTTTATTAAGCAGTTTGATGACCATGGGGAGCCACCAAAGGGGGAACAGGGCTGAGGACCCTGGGGCTGCACCTCACCGCAATCCTTCTGCAGCATCCATTCAGAGGGGAGGAGGCGCCACTCCTCTGGCGGGGTGGCCAAGCAGGGAAGCCCTCCCTCTCCCCCCAGCAGGCAGGAAGCACACTGTGCACTGGGAAGCACATGCTCTTCCTTCCTTCTTCCCTGTGTTTGTTTGGAGAATTCCACAAGCAACACCTCCTCCCCACTAAGGGCCTGCACAGGGGCTATTCCTTTACGACTTTTTTGTTTGTTTGTTTCCTTTTAAAACATTTTATTTTTTTTCAGAAATATGAAATGCACACAGAAAACTGCACTGTTCGTAAATGTCCCAGATCAGATTATTGTTCAGCAAATATTTACTCCCCATGGGAGGAGTGTATTTCCCTACTCCATTGGTGTTGGACTCGGACGTGTGACTGGTTGTGGGCAGCAGTAAAAGGACACTAGTCCCAGGCAAGACCTGAAGAGAGCTGTGCCCTTTCATTGGCCCCTCTGGGCTCCTGCCTTTCATTTTGAGAGGACACGCCCCGGACAGCTGCCAGTTAAAGGAGGAAGAGAGACACGTGGGGCAGCTCTGCCTTTAACCCACAGCTGAGCCCAACCTCAACGAGCTGACCTCTAACCACTGCAAACCAGTCAGCAAGAAATGTGTGTTTATTGACTACCACTGGGCTTGCGGGGGGGTGGGGGGGGGCTTGTTATGGCAACAGCTGCAGACACTGTAAGTAAATTTTGGTGAATTTTCACAAACTGAATATACTTTTGTAACCAGTGGATAGATCAACATAGACCTGCACCTTGGAGGCTTGGCCTCCCTGGTACCCCACTCCAGTACCACATCTTCCCTAGGTAACCATTATCTTGACCACGAACAGGGGAGCTTTGTCTGTTTTGTTACTTTAAACAAAGGAAATATCTAGATATACCCATTCGGGTCTGGTTTCTTTTGCACTATATCATGGTGGTAGGATTTTTCCATCTGTTACTTCAGAGAGTTATGCTTCATACATTCTCACTGCTATTGTGCAAATACACCCTAATTCATCTTGCCATTCTATTGTTCAGTTGGTTTTGGTTTTAGCCCTCAGAAATAATACTGCCACAAATTTTTATTCTGATATCAGTCTTTTGGTGAAGTTGTATAAAATGAAGTTGTATAAATTATGTACAGAAGGTATCTGTGGGGTATTGTCCTAGCAGTGAAATTATACGTAAGGTATATGCACTTTCAGCTTTAGTAGAAACTGCTGAGGAGTTCCCCCAAGTTTGTATCCATTTACCTCCCTAAGAGTTGGTGAGAGTTCTGGTTGCTCCACATCCTCACCAGGGCTTGGTATTCCCTACTTTTTTAAATTTAGTCATTCCTATGGATGTGTAATGAGATTGCCTTGTGGTTCTTAATTTGCATTTCCCGGATGACTAATAAACTGAAGCCATTTCCACATATTTATTAGCCTTTGAATATTTTCTTGCGAAGTGTCTATTCAAGTCTTTAGTCCATTTTTCTACTGAATTTCCTGTCTTTTTCTTATTGATTTGTAGAAGTTATTTGTTTATTCTTGATATGAGTCCTCTAAGTATTCCCCCCAAAAAACCTCTCATTCTATGGGTTGGTTGCCTTTTATGTTCCCAACAGCAGTCTCTCTGATGAACTGAAGTTCTTCATTTTAATATAATCCAATTTATCAATTTTACTATTTATGGTTAGGAACAGTTTTGCCCTCTGTAAGGAATCATTTATCTGCTCCAAAATTATAATGATGTTCTCCTATGTTTTGTTCCCAAAAAATGTATTGTTCTATGACTTAATTGGGATTGATTGATGTGTATGGTGTGAGGTAAGGGTTTCAGTACTTTTTTTCTCCATATGAATACACAGTTGACCCAGAGCCATTTATTGCAAGAGCTGTCATTTCCCCTGCTGCACTAGGAGGATATTGTTTTTTCTTTAATTACTTTTTAAAAAATTGTGGCTTTGAGAACATGCTCTCAGACTTAAGAGACTAGGTTCATCCCGTCTTTCACATCCTTGCTGTGGATTTGGGGCAAGTTACTTTCTGTCTGAGTCTCAGTTTCCTCATCTGTATCAAAGAGTAAAAACGCTTTTCATCTGAGACTCTTGAGGGAATCAAATGAGAAAAGGCATTCACAGTGCTTAATTCAGTGCCCATGAGTGAGTGCACAATAGAAATCTGTTGTTACTATGTTCCCGGTGTTAGCAGAATGGAAGTCAAATGGAATTTTTCTAATCCAGGAAAATGGATTTTCTGTTTTTGCTCAATTCAGTTTCCAAGTCTCTATGAAACCTAATGTAGGCCAGTCCATTGCTCCCAGCTGGTTTTGTATTCCTCTCTTTGTTCCCCAGCATCCTCAGGCACTTTTACTCGGGGACCCTGACTATTGCCAGCTGTTGTTTTCCTGGACTCTACATAAAATCAGCAACCTCCCCACATTATTTGTCATTTGTTTCCCCAGTTCTCTGCGGCTCAGCTTTTGAAGCCATAGATCCAACTTCCCTAGTGAGCTGGCATCACTGAATATGCTTTTTCTGGTTTGTTTGTGACACCCAGCCAGCTGTAGGCCTGTCCAGCAGGGAACCAGAGGATGCTTTTTTAGGGCAACATCCTGTCTTTGTGAGATTGCTTTGTAGAGAAACAGCTGTGAAAGAAGCCTGGTTGGTCAATGTCTTCAGCAGTGAAGTTTTAACTCAAAGCAAAGCATAGATAAAATAAACATCGGACAGTTCACCCGTCAACCTAGGTAGTCATGTGATCTTGATTATTAAAAATGTCGTTTGAAACTTCTTGCGGTCAAGGAGAGTTCATGGTCCTGCCCAAGCTGGGATGCATAGTTTAGAAATGAGTTCCTCTGGGGTTAACTTCTGTCTATGGAAATGTCAACAATTTATTCACATTTTAAAAAGGTTGCAAATGTCACCCATTCCTGATTTTCAAGAGGAGGTTAAGTGTTTTTCAGGGGAGACGTAGGTAAAACAGTCTGGTCTTCTATAACCTGTTTATAAGACAGTGTCAAAGCTGTTCCTGGTCTCTGGCCTATATTGCACGTTCATTCAACCTGCACACATGCACTAACTTACCATACTGTGCCAGGCCTGTGCTGGGTGCAGGAGGTAGAGACAAATGTCCTACCTTTGGAAGTTCTTTTATTTCACCTAGATTGTAACACCACACACAGTATTTTATAAGGTAGGAAGATATTTTCAGAACCCAAGTTGGTCTTGCTTTTAAGCATTTTATGTCATGACTCTTTTTATACTCTGACTTATCATCTTGGCCTTTCACCTGGGGGTTCTTCTCCCTGAATGAAGATCCTGTCGTCCTCCCTGATGAGTAGAGATGCTCAATTTGGCTTGATCATTGATGTGTTCTGCTTTGATTCCCACCAGGGCATATCTCTTTTTGTTGCTACATTTATTTTCAAGCTAAATCAAGTATAATATAAGTTGATGTCCAAAATCTCCTTAGTATAGCCGGAAATATGTATTAAGATGTGAAGACCTTTTAAAAGTGACCTTGGAGATATTTAGAAGTCACATCTCTCCATGGAGTGAGCCTATATTGGGAATATTTCTTCAGATGTTAAAGCTTCTTTATTTGGCTTCCTCCATTGCAAAACAAAACTATGTTTATATTTCACATTGCAAAGGTTCTCATGCTATACACTAGTTACGTGTCTGTGGCATTAAATCATTGGTTGGCTCATGGTATAAAATTTTGCATTTTCAAAAATGTGTTCAACTATAGCTGGTTCAAGTCACATCATGTCCTTTTGCAACTACTCTCCATACCAGCAGTTTTCAAACATTTTTTTAATAAAACAAAAAAGATTTTCATTAGTTAAAAATTTCTAAACATCTCATTCCCGACATGTTTTATTTATTTACTAGTTATGCAACAGAGAGAAAGTGGAATGAGGACCTCCACATTTTGAAGAAAGCTGCCAACATGTTCTGATGGTTTCATGACAGCAAGACTTGTCCAGAGTTCACAACCCCTATCCCAGCTAAGCAAGCCTAGTGACTTCAAGATTCATGTCAGGGAATTTGGAAAAGTACAGAGGACTTTTGCTCTCTCCTCGGCTCTCCTGTGGGGAAGGGAATGGGAAGTACTTACGCTACTTCAAGCCAAATGATGGGACCTTAAGGGAACCACTCAAAACCATAGGAAGTGTCTACAAGAAAGCAAAGGAGAGGCCTGATGGGAGAGAAATTTCTTTTTTGTGTGTGTGAAGAGTAATTATAATTAACCTTTTCTAAAAGAAAAGGAATATATAACAGTACATAATAGAATAACAATTGAAACTCAAGTATGTTTCTTTTTACTTGAAGCATAAAGCAGAGACAATACTTTGTACCAGGTTAACATGCAACTTTTTTGTTTTAAAGATTAATGTACATATCAAACATGGAAATTTACCAGTAAAACTTTGTCATTACTGCTCAAACTACCTTGACATTATTCCTCCACTTCATAATCCACAAGGTCCTATTACTGGTCATCTGGCCAACACCTTACATTTCTGGAGCCTGACATTTCAGTCAATTATGGGCATAAGAACGTTGATGCAAGTATAATGAAGTAGCACATCTGTAAAGCAGCTGATTACACTGCTTTACCAATGAAAAGGTCCCCACTCCAATATGCCTGCTTCCTCCTTTCTTCAGAATAAACATAAATATCCTCCAGCCATCGAGAAATTTCTTGAAAGAAACTGAAAGCATCCTGAGGTATGGGTGAGCAGTTTACATGATGACTGTAGCCCACTGTGGATCCAGAGATCCGTGGAGATTGGAAGCTGAATGGATCTGCCTGTGATGAAGGACAAAGAAAGAGAGCGGAGGTGGGAGCTGCCTGCATTGACTCAGGCAGCAGAGCAAAGACACTTGAGTACCCATCAACCAAGAGGATGGTCCAGAGGACTGTGAGCTCTGAGGCACCTGGAGGGTGAATGCATTAGCCTGTTTTCCATTGCTATAACAAAATGCCAGAAGCTATGTTCTTATAATGAAAAGATGCTTATTGAGCTCACATTTTTGAAAGCTGAAAATCCAAACAGCATAATACCAGCTCTGGTGAGGGCCCCCCCTGGCTATTTCCACATAAAGGTAGATGGCATCATGGTTGGAGCCCATAAAAGAGGGAGAAATCCCATGGTGAGACAGGAAGCTAGAAAAAGATTCAGGAGTGAGGCTTTCTTTTTATAGCAACACTCTCTCAGAGGAACTAACTGGGGTCCCACATGAGCTACATTCATCCTTATGAGGGCAGCACCCCATGACCCACTAGACACCACTTCTTAAAGATCCACCACCTATCAATACCACCATAGGGTGGTGATACATGTAGCTTGGGGGACACACTCAAACCATATACAAACCATAGCATGACTTATGGAGCCAGTGAGATTCCAGTGGTAAAAATATAGGAGGTGAAGGTTGGGAGGTGGTAAGAGGCTATTCAGAGAACACATTGCTAGTGACAGGGACCAGGAATACCATGTGGGTCTTCATGGGGGCAGAGAAAGATGGAGCAACATTTGCAAATAACACAGAGCTGTGACTCTGGAAACAGAAAGAATTTGGTGGATGCCCACCTCAACTGAAGACACTGATGGCTGAATAAAATAGCACGATCCCACAAGACTTGGCCCCTTTCCCTTTTCTCTCTCTTTTTTTTTTTTTTTCCCAAATGGCCCTCGGCTCTATCCTCAGCTTGGGGAGCTGCAACAGGAGGGGACTAAAGATATGAAGAACAGATAGAGGGAGAGCAAAGAACAACTCTTGGTCCCCTGCTTCCTATGTCAGGTCCTCATGCCTTGGGTAGGGCCTGAGCATGGGAAGAAAGTGTGTCGAATTCAATGTGGGTTTGAAGTTTTGATTTAGACTGGCCTAAACTTTTTAATACTTGAGAAATGAGACCATTGTGTAAGCTGAAATGACCAGAAAGCTAAGGTATCTGTCCAAGAAGTCATCAAGGATAGGAAAGCCTGATCCAAAAACCATGTCTGAAGTCATGTGGTGGGAAAATTAGGAAATTATTTTCCGCTTGTACTCTACAAATATTACTCCACCTGATAAGCTGACTGCATAAAAAAGAAACCCAAAATTCCTTCCTTCCATCCTCTCTCCCTCTTTCCTTCCTTCTCAGGTAAAAAATCAACACAAATGCTCATCCTGATGTTATTTATCCTCTTGTGCTCCCCTAGATCCTCTCCTGCAGCTTCTGGGTGAGCACTCACTTTGAAGACCAGGACTCCACACCTGGTACCTTTGAGTAGGAAGCAGCCTGGTGATTCTGTGCAGACCAGGGCCTCTGGAGACCAAGCTGCTCTACAGAATCTGAGCAAATGTTCGGGAAATGCACAGCTGCTCACTCAAGCTGCCTAGGCTGATCACCTGTTCATTCATTCAACACATTTCCTGCCTGATCTCTTGTGTCAGGCTGCTCAGCTCTGAGAGTCACTGGCGAATGAAATAGACAACATACCCATCCTTGAGAAGCTTATAATTCAATCACATTAGAAAACACACCATAAAAACACAAATAAATAACTACAAACTGTGGTCAGTGTTGTAGCAGTGGCTGTAAAAAAGAAGAAGGAAGAAAGAAAAAATAGTACAATAGTAAAGGATAACGTGTGGTTGGAGGGTGAGGATAGGGGACAATGTGCTGGCAAATCTCTAAGCTGCTCAGAAGCTAAAAGGTACAAAAAGAAAAGCTAGTCAGGGGTGGTGGTGCATGCCTGTAATCTCAGTGACTCGGAAGGCTGAGGTAGGAGGATCCCAAGTTCAAGACCAGCCTCAGCAACTTAGCAAGACCCTGACTCAAAATGAAAAATAAAAAGGTCTGGGGATGGTAACGTGGTAACATGTCCCTGAGTTCAATCCCTGGCCTAAAGAGAGAGAGAGAGAGAGAGAGAGAGAGAGAGAATGAATGAATAAAGAAAACCCAGCAATTGTTATGCTTTAAATTGGTATTTTCATTTTAGAGAAATGTATTCCTGAAAAATAAATGTGAGTGGAGAGAGAGAGAGAGAGAGAGAGAGAGAGAGAAGAAATTTACTTAAAAGATAATTTCACCTAACAAGCATTTTCTGAGAATCTAGTTTGAGTATGGAAACAGGCCAGTCAGCGCTGCAGAGATAGATTTAGGGACGTTTAAGCCAGGAGCATCTTGGCCAGAGTCCCTGGTACTTAGGAATCTCTGAGCATGTCTGAGCCATTTGGGGCAGGGCAGTGAGTGTGCTATGCCCATGTCCTCCTGTCCCTGCAGTGTCTGGACCGGGAGCAGAGGCTCAACAGAGCTGGAAGAAGGGGTCTCAAAGGATGTCACAAGGAGGATTTAGCTGTCTCCTTTAGACAAGCAGCCACCTGACATGAGGCTTCAGCTTTCGGCTGCTGACTTCCTGGCTCTTTTGCTTCCACTTCTTGGGCTAAGGTGTGAGTGAGAATATTGGGTCCCTACGTCATGCTGGACAGCTTCCTAGGTGACTTCAGACACATCCCACCATTGGACCTTCGCCACCTCGTGGGGTAGGCTTTGTTGTCATCGTTTCACAGATGAGGGACCCTGGGCCTTTGACTAGTGGATCCCTAAGCCCACACTCCCTGCAGAGCCAGGGGTCAGATGCCCATTTGTCTCACTTTTCCCTTCACCCATGTGCCTCCAAACAGATGCTGGCCACTGAGCATCTTGAGGGCTGAGACTGCTGAGATCTTACATCCCTCTTGCCCCTAAATTGTAAGGAATGCAGGCATTCATTCATCCAAAATAAATATTTACTGAGCGCTAGTTAAATGCCAGGACCTACACATGTGGTCATTAATTATTTGGCAAATGGAAGAAGGAAAGAGGGAGGAAAGGGGGAAACCTAGCTGGGGAGGAGGCTGGGTGTGCACTGGTGCTCAGCAGGAGGGCTGGCTTGGGGACTGTAGGGCTCTGAGGAGGAGGGGCAGCAGCACTGGAAGAGAAGCCCTCCCCTGAGAACCATTCCTTGGCTCTGGCATTGATTGGTTGCCTGACATTTCCTCTCTGGACTTAAGTTTTTACAGAACTTTCTGGAGCTCCTCAGGTAGATTTTTTGGCAGGGAATTTTGAAAGCCCCATCAATAGAGCAAGCCCTTCCTTTCACTCGTGATCAGCCATTCAGAGGTGATCAGCCTAGGCAGCTTGAGTGAGCAGCTTGGCGTGGTCTGGGTGAGTTCTCCTGAGGAGGAATGACTTTTTCTGGAGCAATAAATGACTTCAGAAGATGAATGCATGAAGTTTTCTCTTTCTGTGTGTGGATTTAGATTTGAGCACTTGCTGTGTGAGAGGCACTTACACATCAAATGTGGATTGATTGATTGGTTGGTTGGTTAGGGATAGTGGATGGAATTCTGACCTCAGTTTTTAAAATCCTGGGTGATTCTGAGCAGTGACTTACTTTTCAGAGCCTGAAAGGTGCAGATCATTACATCAGATCAATCAAGGACTGGAAGGAGACAAGAGCTGTTGGTGTTCCTCCAAATTTTCCTGGGTAATTCAGCCATGATTGAGAATTACTTATTTATATGGTTTTATTCCCATTGAACTGGGAACTGGGTGTCCAAGGTTCCTAGCACCAGGTCTGTCCTATAGAAAATTTGATAAATAGGTTTTATTATTGTTGTTATTGTTTTAAGCAGTCCTGGGAATAGAGAGCCCAGGAGCTCAAACACACCACGCAAGTGCTCTACCGCTGACCACACCCCTACTCTAAATACACACATAAATAAATAGCACTGATTTGTAGCATTTGCCAGTTTCCTGATGTAAACACTCTCATCATGTCCATTTGCCCTTATGAATGGCTTCACAATGACTCAGAAGATTCCTGGGTATCCAAAGTCACTCTCCCAAGCCTGCACTGGCTATATTCAGCAGAGCACAGCAGGGGAATGAATGAGTGGAACACATGCATTGTTTGGGAGAATGTTCGTGGCTCTTTCTCCTCTTTTGATACTAACAGCAATCCAATGAGGAAGGTAGGATTTCCTGTTTTGCAGATAAAAAATTGAAGTTCAGAGAGTCTGTGATTTGCCAGGGCCACACAGCTTCTGTCAGTGGTGGAGTTGGGTCTCAGAAAAATCCAAGCTCTTTCTCCTATCATGGCTGCTACTTAACTTCCAGAGGCACTTATGTAGGACACACAATTTCCCTGACTTGGGGGGAGGTGGGAAGAGGAGGATGGATGATCTCATCTATTCAGCAAAAGCCCAGGACACTGCATGGGATGATCACATGAAGATGGTTCATCCAGCCTTGATAGTGTCGGTGAGCATTCTCAGGGAAGAGTCTCTCTAGGGAAAGATTATTAATTCATGATAAGGATAAAGCAGACCCGTCTCTTGCTTTTTTCTTTTCTTTTCTTTTTTGGGGGGGCAAGGGGGGTACCAGGGATTGAACTCAGGGGCACTCGACCACTGAGCCACATCCCCAGCCCTATTTAATATTTTATTTAGAGACAGGGTCTCACTGAGTTGCTTAGCACCTCACGTTTTGCTGAGGCTGGCTTTGAACTCATGATCCTCCTGTCTCAGCCTCCGGAACCACTAGGATTACAGGCATGAGTCACTGTGCCTGGCTTTATCTCTTGCTTTTTAACGTGAGCTTGAATTATTGTGATAATTAAGCTCGGCAGTTAAGGGCATGAGCTGTGTGGTGTGAGAAGCTGTGTGATCTGTCAAACACCAGGAGCAGCTGGATGGTGCAGGCATGCACAAGTGCCTAGTGAGAAGGCCTCCTGCCACAGTATAGAGAGCAGTGTCTGCTAAGTTGGGCAGCTCAGGGCACAAGGATGGGTAAGAGCAGTTCTCTGACTGAAAGCCTCTCTTTACCAAATAGCAATGCTGTGTCTCTAGGCAATGGAACAAGCCCCATTCTGTATTCAGGGATTCAGCAAGAAGTAGTGTTGGAAGAAGGCACACATGCAGGACCCTCATGACATCTGAAATATGCCATTGGTCCTGCAATGTGTCACATGCTCAGAATGGGTTCATCAAGATGGGAGGTGGATTGGGGATGATTCTCTTACATTTTCCCCATTCTGTGGTGACTTAGATCAGTGCTTGCAAGAGGACCTGGGGGAGAGGAGTGCTCGGTGGACATGGATAAAGCAAAGGGTCCACAGAGAGAGTGAATCTATGTCCTCTCAGTCCTGATAAGTCAACCTTTGGAAAGTTGGCCCGAGATGACATTTTGAGGGAAAATTCCAGAAATGTATGGACATACAGGAACTGTTAAAGACATTAGAAGAGAGACTTCTGGAGGTCCTTTTTTTTTTTAAACTTTAAGATTTAAAAAAAAAAAATGAAATCAGTAATTACAAAAGATTTACCTCCAGACCTTTGTTATTTTGTCTAGCATTGCTCAGAAGAAGTCATGCAGTGTCCAGGGAGAAAGTGGGTTCCAGGGAGCCTTTGCTGAGCAGTCCCTGAGGGCCAGACCCTCTGCTGACTGCTGACTACATTACCTCATTTCATCACCTCATCAGTAATGCGAAGCAGTTACCATTATCCACATTTTACAAGAGAAGCAAGATGCTCAGATATTCCACCCAGGAGGCAGCAGAAAACAGTGGACTTAGAACCTAACTCTGCTTGCCCGGCTCCTTGGAGCCCAGTGTTTGGAGCACAGGCAGCTCAGCTTGAACCCAGACAGCTCCTTCCTTGCTCCAGGCAGAACAATTCTTTAACGTACCCATGCATATTGCATTATTGACACAGAATGAGGACTAAAGTTAATTATGTACTGTTGCTGAGCCCTGCATGGAGCCCCTGTGAAAGGCAGCTTGCTATAACGGGAGGAGGAGCAGCTTTGGAAAGAGACGGCCCCGCATTCACGATCTGCTGGTCAGTTGTATAGTTTGAGGCAACTTAACCTTTCTGATCGTATTTCTCTTATCTACAAAAGGAGTATAATAATCCTACAAACTCTTCTTGATAGATTGGTTGTGAGGATTAAATGAGATGAGAGCACAGTAGATGTTGTGAATATTAGCATGATCACATATTCTTCATAAAACTAAGCTTATGTCCATAACACATCCAACACAACCACATAGTCTACAATTTTGTTCAAAATGGACCTTGAACTTTCATTATCACTATCTTCAGTGATATTCTCTCCCTCTTTTTGAAAATAGAACTGCATTTGCCACTTCTTTTTTAATTTATTCTTATTTGTTATATATGACAGCTGGATGCATTTTAATTCATATTACATAAACAGAGCACAATTTTTTATGTCTCTGGTTATACACAAAGTAGAGTCGCCCATTCATGTACTCAGGGAAATGATTTCCTAATGTCAAGTGCTTTTCTTAATTCTCAAAATATCCTCTACATAGCTTTATTAAGTCACCCTGGAGCTTGGGACTGTATTCTCTCCCTATTCATGGGACATGATAGCAAAGGCTCTGAGGGAGAGGGAGGGGAAATATTTTGTTTGTTCACTTGTCCTATGTTATTTAGCATATGCTCCATATGATTCTATGTTATTATTACATACATGTCATTTAGCACTAACAATGTGAGGTACTATGGAAGATAGAGATATGAAAAGCCCAGTCTCTGCCTCTAAGTAGTGCACAATTTAAGGAAAAACAAAACAGAAAACAAGGCAAACAGGGTTACGCTCCTGAAACATGGTGCCTCCAAGGAAATGTGGCATCTGGGGATGGAGAGATGTCCTCTTGTTTGGGCATTGCTATAGTCTGGATGTTGACTATCTCCCGGAGGCCATGAGTTAAACTTTGACCCCCAGTGTGGTGTTATTGGGAGTTGGGGCTTTATGGGAAGTTCTGAGGTCATTGGGGGCATGCCAATGTGTTTAACACTTCCTCAAAAGGGATATGGTACCCTATTTCTCTTTGTTCCTTGACTCTTAATGCAAGTGGTTCTGCTCCACTGCATACTCCTTCCATGATGTACTGCCCAAAGCTATGGGGCCAACCAATCATAGCCTGGAACATCCAAAACTGTGAGATGAAATAAATCTTTTCTCTTTATAAGTTAGTTATCTCAGGTTATTTAGTTATACTGACAGAGATTTGACTAACACAGGCATCATGAAAGAAGAAAAATTTGGACAACTGACTTAACCTTTCTGGAATCTGGATAACTTTGTTAACCTTTAGGTCAACTCTGAAGAGTGGGTGTGGTTTGGTGGAGATCCAGGAAGAGGAAGGGCAATCAGAGTTTATGGAGAAATACACAGGATATGACAAGGATCTGTCTGTCTGGTTGGAGCTTATAAGTTATGCGAGAGGAAAATGAAGTGATTTAGATGGGTGTCAAAGTGCGAAAAACTTTGCCCATCAGACTATATTTGACACTGACCCAGGATTTCTAACAGAGGAGGGATATGAGTCCAACCCAAAGAAGCTGTCAATTAGACGAGATGGAACCTGCAGGGAAGGCTGCTAGTGCAAAGGTCATTGGGTAGGTGAAAGAGAAAAGGTTGAGAACTGAAGTGGCTAGAATTGCTACAAGAGAGGTGACCCAGACAGACACCTTCTAGAATGAGCCTTATGAGTTCCTGACTGAGATCTGCCATGTGGGACCTTGCTTAATCTCTCTGAGGTTCAGGTGCCATAGCTGGGAAGTAAAGAGGTTGGGCCAGAAAGTGATTTTTTCAATGTCTCCAGCCCTGGCCTCTCATATCCTCCTCATATTTTGTCCTTGTTCTCCAAGCTTGATGGCCCCTGTGGTGGGACAAGGAGGACTGCTAGGCCTCCCTGCCAAGCCACTCCTTCCCCTCAACAGCCCCGGTCACCTTCTCAATAGCAGGTGGCTTTCCTTTTGTAAAACCTCACTGAGGCACCCAACTAATCAAATCATTTGTGTTTGCTTTGACTTCACAGACCTTCCCAGAACCAAGTGATGCCAAAACATAGAAACAGATCAATGGGGCAAAATAATAAAGCCCAATAACACATAAGAATATTCTTTTATTGCAAAGGTGACATTTCAAATCAGTGAAGAAAAGATAAATTCAATAAGTGGGCCTGAGGAAAATGGTTATTTCAGAAAAAGTAATGTTCCATTGCTACCTCACGCTCCACCAGTATTAATTCCAGATGGTGTTAGGAGAGAAATATAAAAAATGGCCATGAGAAACATTACTCTTGAGACAGGAAACACCTTTCTTACCATGACCGAGGCAGTTAACAATAAAGGAGAGAGGCAAGAGGAGAATAGGAAGGACAGTAGAATTAATCAGACATGACTTTCCTAGCCTTGTATTTGAATACATGACCAGGATAGCTCCACATCAGGTACAACCACAAGAATAGAATCCTAATTAGAATAAGTTATAGTTCATGTATGTATAAAATGTCAAAATACATCTTCTGTAAAACTAAAAAGGACAAATAAAATTTTTTTTAAAAAAGGCAGAGATTTAAAAATTCGGCTACATAAATATTTAAAACTGCATCCCAAAGACACCAAAACCATTTGCTGGTGTTGCAGCATCCCTTTGGGGTGTATCTAGGACCGGAAGGGAAGCCATTTCTAATCATCTTGACATGACATGGGTGGACCATGGGCAGAAAGAAGTGAAGAGAACTAGCTTCAAGGTGTCTTGGGCAGGGAAGAAGCTGTGCCATAGGCTGTCAGAAAGGAACCCTGAGAGTAGTTGCCTAGGGGAATGTGGGTCCCTACCTGCCAGGGCTGCATGCTCCTCTGCCCTGGGGAGTAATCTGCAGACCCTGCTGGCCTCCCTGCCCCATGGCCCCGAGTGTGAAGGCACCACCCAGGAGGTAAGTGAAGACCTGCCATGCTACCGTGTTCCTGCCACAGCCTGAGCTGTACACCAGCTGACAGGAAAGAAAGGGTCCACCTCCCCCTAGAAGGGGCAGTGGCCCAGGGAAGGTGTCCTTCGGCTACTCCTGGCAGCCTCAAGAGCTTGTCTTTCCTGTTCTGTCCTTACTGCCTGGTGTCACAAGGGAGGGATTTAGTGTCACACTGCCTTCCACAGTCCGTGGCTGCATGCCAGGCCTCAGTGCCCACAAGAAACACGATTCTACCTGCTCTAGGGGACAATGCGGCAATGAGCCTTACAGAGCTCACTGATGAGTGGCTGGAAGGCTGCAGCACATGGCAGTTTCTCTGAACCAGAGATTCCTCCCTGCTTGCTTTTCCCTTGGGGATACTGAGAAGGAGCCCCAAGGTGCCCTGCAGACGGCAAGCTCTCTTTATGGTCTTCTTTCCCTCCCTAGGCGGCCAGCCTTTAGGAGCCGTAGTCTGGGAGTAGCGCTGCCTGGACACTGCGCTGACCTCAGCAGAAAACTCTCTGGTGGCAATAGATCCTAGCCCACAATGGAGAAGTTTCGAAATGACAGATTATATGGGGGTTAGCCAGTTTCTGGGAATAGAATTCATGTTGTACCCACAGGTAGAATTTACACATGCCTGGGTTCACCTAACAAATGGGAACAGTGATCCGAGGAGAGTCTAAAGGCAGAAAAAGTGTTTTAGTCAGCTTTTTCACTGCTGTGACTTTAAAGACCTGACAAGAATAATTAGGGGAGGAAAAGTTTATTTGGGGGCTCACAGTTTCAGAGGTCTCAGTCCATAAATAGCCAGCTCCAACCCTCAGGGCCCTGAGATGAGGCAACCATCATGGTGAAGAGTGTGGTGGAGAAAAGCCACTCAAGACATGACAATCAGAAAGCAGAGAGTCTCCACTCACCAGAAACAAACCAAATGCATACCCCAAAGACCACACCCGATACCCACCTCCTCCAGCCATACCCTACCTGCCTTCAGTTACCACTCAGGGGATTATTTCATTTATTGCATTAAGGCTCTCATAACCTAGTCATTTGATCTCTGAATGCTTTTGCATTATCTCACACATTAGCTTTTAGGGGAACACCTAAAATCTAAATCACAACAAGAGGTAAGGAGTCCTGAGGAGAGCAATCTTCCTAAGGAAAGAAGAAATCAGGCATATCAGGTTTGAGTGGGTGGCAAAACCATTTTCTGGAAGAGATGAGCAATTCTGAGCAGTAGTTGAGGCTCGGATTCGGGTCCCTGTTAGATTCACACCTGAGATCCATGGAGAGCTAAGACCCTAAGTAAAAACAAACTCTGGACCATACCAGGCTCATGCTCAGAGTGTATTAGTTAGGATTCCTCATTGTAGTTGGCAAAAACGGATTCTGACTGGTTGAAGCCAAAAGGAATGTTGTGAAAGGATATCACGTAGCTCACACTATGGCAGGCCAGGAGGACTGGAACACTAACAGAAACAAAAGGTCACTCTGCAGCTGGGCACAGCCACAGAACCAGCTTGGAGAGAATACCACTACTATCTCCATGCCAAACCCCCATATCCCTTGTCTTTGACATTGAATATCACTACCATCCCCATCACCACCATGACACCATCTCTGTCACCACCATCATCACCATAGTCACCGCTACTACCGCCATCACCACCACCATCATCACCACCCCAGAAAGAATTTGCCCCTGCTGCTGCTTCACTGTGATCACTAGCTTCTGATTCGAAGTCCAAGAGGAGTGAGGCTAATTCACTCTTGGATATCCTGGCCTCAAAAATGACTAGGAAAATGAGCGTCTATCCTCTGCAGCTTCCAGATTCGTAATGGAAATTATCCCAACAGAGGGAGGTGAAGAGGGAACAATGAGACACTTGCTGCCCAGCCCCAGAAGAAAGAAGAGGAAGAAGAGAATAAATAAGAAATAGATCTTGGACAAGTCAATTACATTCTCTAGGCTTTGTTCTCCTCTTCCATAATGAAGGTCCAAATCTCCTGGGTCATGGGAGGAAATAGGTCTTAGATTCCATCATCCACTGTAGTGTAGACAAGTGGAATGAACCATCATCACCATCACCATCACCATCATCTCGAACATGATCCTTTGGGTCTCCTGAATCCCAGCACAGTGCAGACTGGCAGAGTTAGCAGAGAGCCCCATCTCCAACTCAGTCTTTTCCCAACCTGTGCTTTCTCGCCCTCAGCACTGCTGACATTTTGGACCAGATTATGCTTCGTTGCCCAGGCTGCCTTGACCATTGCAGGATGTTTAGCATCCATCCCCCAGGTGCTCATCAAACTTCCTCCAGTTGTGGCAACCAAGAATGTCTCTAATCATTGCCAAATATCCTCTGGGGGAATGTGGATTTGCCCTGAGGTGAAAACTATTGCTCTAATGTCATCCCCAACTTTCTCCCTTCCACAGCCACCATATTGTCCTGAGATGAATACTTCCACAGGCTCAGGGACAGAGTGCCTCAGTCCTCCTGCAGCCACCTGGAGAAAAAGGCCTGGACTTTCCTGGTGGTGAAGCAAGGTTCTTGCCAGGAACATGCAGAGTTCTAGAGAGACCCTCTTTACTCCACTGATGGAGGCAGGGAAGAGGGCAGGGATGCCTTGTGCAGTCTAGTATTTATGACTCATTGCCCTGCACAACCCCACCTCTAGGGCTTCCCTCGCTTAGCTTGCTTTCCTGAAGGCCCTTTCCACTTCCCCCAGTCTTACCCCTTCCTCCTTTCCCTGAATTGGCCAGCATCTTTCTCTTTCCCTAATCTATGTTCTATCCCATACTGTGGTGTAGACAGTGGGGTGGACTGGGGCAAGCCACAACCCACACTGAGATACATTATGAGCAGTCACCCCAGGAGGGTCCTTGTCAGAGACAGGCAAGGAAGACAGTGCTCATTACATCACATCACGCTTTTTAAAATTAGGGCCCTCAGAAAAGAAGCCCAGATTACTCGGTGAGGTTTTATTCAATGGACTCTAGGAACCATCTTTTCCTAAATTGCTCTTTCCCATTTGCTGTTAGAAAACATGGGGCTGAATTTGTGCTCAGCCACAGCATACGTATTTTTATTTCTGGTTCTCCTGGTTTAGTCTCATTCATGGCCCCTTTTATGCCCTTGACCTCATTTTTTTCTTTAATTCCTTCTTTTAAATTATCTACCCTTGTTACATTTTATGTATTTCTCTGGCACATAACAAGGTCAAAATAAAAAAGAAAATGGATGTAGATAAAGTATAGCCTCTTTCATATGAGAGCCATGTGTTTTCATGTCTCGTTTTTCCCTCAATTAATGTGAACCTCTTGAGAGCAGTTATGTCAGCTCCATTTCCTTGCTCACCTCCCCCACTCCTTCACTCCGTGCTCAGCATCCAGCCCGATGCCCATCACCACCAACACCCACTCAGGACTTGAAGCTCTGTTGGTGGGTGGTTCTATTAGGCACAAAAGTATTCTTTCCTTCTTTTTCCTTATCTCGTCTCATCTCATCTCGTTTCCTCTCCTCTCCTCTTATCTCCTCTCCTCTCCTCTCTCTCCCTTCCCTTTCCCTTCTCCTTTCTTCCTTCCTCCTCCTTCTCCCCTCTCTCTCCCCCATCTTTGAAGATACAGATGCAAAGGAGGAAACACATGCATGTTACAAAGAACTCCCCATCAGGTCCTTCAATGTATCCAAGTTTTAGGAGCTTATAATCAACTCCCCTTCTAATAGGCATGACAGGAGTCCACGGTGTGCATACTAAAGGGTGGCTCCAGCCCAGAGAAGGATCAGTCAGGAACTTTGACCCTGGGTAGAATCTCGGGGCCCTCTCAGTGACCCTGGTCTTATTTTGGGAGGTTATAGGCCAGGCTTGTCAGCTCACCATCTTCCCTCTGAAACCACCCTGTCTTTTCATCTGGATCTAGCAATCCTTGAACTCTGCCTTCTCCTGCTGTGTTACGTGGAGAATGTCAAACTCTGTGCTCAGTGAATATTAGTTGAGTGAGTAAATCCCATTTGACTTCCCAACTCTGCCTGAGCTACATCGAGCAGTTATGATTATCATTATCATCTTTATAGATGAGGAGGGCGAGGCTTAGACACGTGGAATCTGTAGAATCTGGACTAGAATTGATAGATGAAGCCAAGAAATCCTCTGCGGGTGCAGAGGGGTGTCTATTAGACAAAGCACAGGCCTCAGACCCTGCAGATGTACCAAAGACCCCACCACTGCTGCAGTTTTTAAATATTCATTTTTTCTTGCTTTTATAGGCAACACCCAAGTATACAACTTAACTCTGTGTTAGGCACAGTGAAGGCTGTAGAGATGTATGCCACCATTCTTATTATTATTATTATTATTATTATTATTATTATTATTTGTTCTTTTTAGATACACATGACAGTAGAGTGTATTTTGACATATTATATATACATGGAATATAATGTATTCTAATGAGGATCTCATTCTTGTGGTTATACATGATGTGGAGTTACATGGGTTGTGTATTCACATATGAGCATAGGAAAGTTATATCTGATTCATTCTACCATCTTTCCTATTCCCTCTCCTTTCCCCCCACTCTGCCCTGTCCAATCTGGTGAACCCACCCTCTTCCCTCCCTCTCCTCCCTGCCTATTATAAGTCAGCATCTGTATATTCTGTATATTGACAGAATATTTGGCCTTTGGTTTTTGGGAATTGGCTTATTTCACTTAGCATGACATTCTCCACCAAGTTCCCTCCATTTATTGGAAAATTCCATGATTTCATTCTTTTTTATAGTTGAGTAGTATTCCATTGTGTATATATACCACATTTTCTTTATTCATTCATCTATTCTAGGTTGGTTCCATAGCTTAGCAATTGTGAATTGAGCTGTTATAAACATTGATGTGGCATGCCACCATTCTTGAGCAGCTCAGATTCTAGCAGGAAAGCAGACCTGAAGACAAATACTCAAGATGCAGAGGGTCAGCGCTCTGGTGGCAAGTTTCTTTACCTAACACTTCCAAACCTGCGTGCAACTCCGTTGCAGTGATTGTCACATTGTATTGTCAATGCTTTGTGTCTGCTTCACTACCAGGTTATGAGCTCCTTGAAGTAAAGGGTGATCTTATTTTCATCTTTTCCTCCATAGCATTTGGCCTAGTGCCTGGTACAAGTTTCTGCTTAGTCAACAGTTATTGAAGGAGCAACCACAGAGGACTCTGGGGGCTTTAAGAAGAGAAAATGTCCCTCAGAAGTCATGAAATGCACCATGGAGGAGAAGATTTTTGCATGGAGTCTAAAAACCAAGGAAGTGTGTGCTTGTAGGAACAGGCCAGGGGAACCCCATACACATAACTCATCTTGGCCACACTCTTCCTGCAGGTCAGGCTGAGGTGTGTGGTGTGAAGGGCTTTACAAAGCCTGTCTTTGACCCTCCAACAGCTCTAAGAGATGGCTGGTATCAGGCTATCACCTTATAGTTGAGAAAGTGAAGACAGAGAGGCAACATGGCTACCAAGAGCGAGAGGGGAACTGGAACTCTATACTCCTGTCTCCAAAGTGTGTGTGCTGTTACGCACTCTGTTATATAACCACAGCCCATGCTGCATTGGGAGAGGCAATGATCTCCTCCTTCCCCCTCCTCCTTGAACCTCTTAAGTCTCTGAGATCCCCTGGAGTCTATAAGCAATAGACATTAACCATGTGACACCCCTGGGGACATGCAGCAATGTGAGACAGCCAGGCCTGAATGTTTTCTGTGCCCATGGCCATCAGTAGCCAGCTCCACAGCATCCCCAGGTTCTCCTTGGCTCTGGCCTGGGAGCTGAGGTGGATGAGGGCTTCTCAGGGACATGTTCCTTCCCATCTTAGAGGCCTCACCTTTGCCCTCCAGGTATTTGCATTCTGCAGGGAAAAGGACTTGGAACAGGAGCAGTCCAGGAAGATACCAGCTACCCTCTCTTAATTCAGGACCCTGTTTTCCAGAGTATTGCTGGGGTTTAGGAGGAGGAGGAGAATAAGCCTAATGGCTACAAAGAAGGCACTGGAATCCCAGGGATTTTGGTCCAAGCCTCCATGGTGTCTCTACTGGAACACTCCGTTCTGTCACCCACCATTTTCACACTAAACTCTACCTGAACCTGTCCTTTCACAAGACACAATGGGGTACTATGCATGACCTATTAGGGATCATTAGAACACACACTTGGTTGCTGAGCCACCCTATGGATCAGCCATGATAGAGGAGATTGTATAGTACATTCATCTAAGATCTGCTCTGGAAGGACAGGCCCAGAGCTGGGTTAGGCCTTGGGGACTTAGAGCCCAAAGAAGGACCCCAGTTGAGAAGGTCACAAATATGAAGCAGAGAACATCATCTGTCATAATCTCTATGTATGGCAAAAGACAAGCTTTTAGTGGGTTTTAGGGAAGTCTATGATAATATTCACTAGTATTTATTATCTACCAGGTGCCAAGCATATGGAATATCTCAAATCCTAATGATAAATTGGATATCAATGTCCTATTTTACAGACAAACAATCTCCAAGAAGGTAAGCCAATCTCCCAAGGCCACACAATTTGTAAATGCCATACTCAATGTTCACACCCAGGTCTTCCTGGCTCCAAATCCCATGCACTTTTCACTACACATATCTCTGCCTATGCACCAGAACTCTCCACCATCATCATGTCATCATTACCTGAGGTGCATACACCAGGGTGACAATGGATACTGGAAACTGCAGAAATAAATCTGGGCCATCTTCTTGGGGTATAGTTTATTTGGTGATTCATAAACATTAGCTTAATATTTAAATCGACATTGATATATTAAGGAAGAGACAGCAAAATAAGCATCACTGTTTAGGGTAAAAGCAGAATTTCCTCAGACCTGCGTCTCTTCCAGGCTCGGTCCCAGGCTAACAGGAGCTTGTTTCTCCCATGCCATTGAGGTGCTTGGGAGGAAAATGTTGAGAAGTCCTGGGTTCTCCTGGGAAAGAGTGGGGAGGGTTGCAGGGTGACCTGGATCCCTCCCACCTGATTAGGCGAGGCTGGGATTTATCTAAAAGGGATATTTCTGTGCATACAGGAAGTTAGGGGCAGAGGAATGAACTGTGGGACCTTTCAAATCTCTTATCTTGCTTCCAGGCAACTGTGCTATTTAAAGCTACATGTGGGGCTGAGGTGTGGCTCAGTGGTAAAACACTTGCCTTGATTACACAAGGCCCTGGGTTCAGTCTCCAGCATGGTGGTGATAGAGGTGGTGGTGGTGGTGATGGTGGTGGTGATGATACTGGTGATGGACAGTATTAAATTTACACCTTCTTGGAAATTTCATAAAAACTAAATTCTTAGGAAAATTCTTACCAAATAACACTTTCAGGTAGCCAGGAACTGAGCCTCCTCTTTTCCTGGCCTCTATGTGCCTCTCCTTGTGCTAAAGGAAATTAATTTAGTGGGTCAGCACTTTCCTTCCCTTAAGTACTCTCAAATTGGGCTGTGCTCTTGAACCTCCTGGGGAGTTTCAACAAACACTGGGTGGGCTGTAGTCTCAGGAGCTCTGATGTGCTTGGTCAGGGGTGGAGGTAAGTGACCATTACCTCCAGTTGAAAACTACCACAGGTGGTCCAGGGTATAGCAGGCCTGAGAACCTGCCTAGTTTTAGGCCCCAACCAGGATCCCTGGAACTTTGAGGAAAGTAATTTCAAGAAGATTTGAGCTGCAAAATTGCCATCACCTTACTCCTATTGGTTAACAAAATAGAGAGAAAAATCTCTCTGCTAAAAGCCTGAGGTGAAAAGGTTCCACTTTTGATGGATGAACTTAAAAGAAAAAGGCTTTGATTTGCTTGAAGTCATCCTTGGGGATTTTTTTTCTTGCCTCTATGAGAGAGTGCTAAAACCCTCTGAAATGAATTAGATTCTAGCAGCAAAGGTTGATGAAATGCAGGTACTAGGGAAGAGCATTTGAAATTGAAAAGCAGAAGGCCATGGCTGGCTTCCCTCTTGAGTAGTTTCTGTTTTTCATATTTCTGCAGTACTATTGGATCCATTTATCCTCACTGTTCGCCTTGTCACTGCCTTAAGCCACACACAGCATCTTTCTGCTGCAATGTAAGAGTCTCCCAACTAATTTCCCTGCCACCAGACTTTCTCTTCTCCAATCACTGTTTGTGTTATGTCCTAAGAGATCTTTCTAGAACAGCCACTTTGTTATGTCACTCTCCATTTTAAAAACTCCTTCCCTATTGCATGTGAAATGAAGTCTGAACTCCTTAGTGCAGCTCATCAAGTTGTTCATGATCTGTTGCGGGCCTACCTCTGGTTTTACCTCTCAATTCTTCCATAATCCCCTACCCTGTGTAGACTCCATGCCACAGCAAAGATAATGCCTCACAGTTTTCCAAACATGCTGTTCCCACTCATGTTCCTACATCATTGTTTAGGGGGTTTATTGATTGGGTACTTCCTTCCCATTACCTTCTTCTCTGGGCTAAATCCCACTGGTTTCTTGAGAAGCTTCATTGAAGCCCCGGGTCCAGGCTCAGTGGCCCTGCTCCCTTCTCCCTGTTTCTCTAGCACTTGGGCAGAGACCTCATCCCTACTCTTAGCACACTGTTATGAGCATCTGTTTACTCATCTATACTATACTGTGATCCCTTCAACATCACCCCATGCATAGCCTGTGGCCTGATACATTATCAATACTTATTATGGTTTACAATAAAAAGAGTCAAAAGAACTCTCAAAATGCATTCATGTGGATACCCCATGGCCTTCCAGCACAATAAGCCACTGAAGTAGTTTGCATGGACCCCAAGAAACATCTTTGTCCTAAAAACACTGGTGGGCTGTAGCCTCAGGGGCTCTGATGTGGCACTTAATTTTCCTTGTTAATAAAATCTCATGGAACAACATAGAGCATTTGCTGAATGACAAGCACTAGGGGTGATAAACAAAGAATAAAACATAATTGGATTTGCTGAGGCACAGGCCCTTGCTTTCTCTTTGTTTCTACTGCATTAGGTGTTCCTTAGCTGAATCCCTCCCTCCTCTCAGAGCACCTGTCATTGGGTCTGTGCCTTTCATGCCATCACCCTTGAGACAGCTGGACAGCAAGAATCATGCTTCCTGATCCCTTCATGACCCACCTTGCCTGGAAATATTGTCCAATTCTGAATAAGGATGAATTTAGAATTTGGGGACACATTCTGAAATGTTTGTTTCCGGGACACAAATTAAAACTTTCACCTCTAATGAAGATGCTTCAAGTTCTTTCTGGAATTTGGTAAATTATAAGTAAATAAATGGAGAACGCAAAAAATAATAAAAGTAAATAAGACATGAGAAATACTTCATAAACCAAACTATGGCTCACCTATTCATTTGTTGATTCATTTTTTTCCACCAGTACCTTCTCCCATTCAACCTGCCATCTGCCATTAACACAGAAGCACTCCTTTCAATCCCAGGTTTGTGTTCTAACAGGAAACACACATTCAACAAATAATTGTGTCACCAGGAGAATGAAAAGAGTGCACTGATGGGCACCAAGTGAAGGTGGCACTCATTCATTCAGCCAGTCGCCACTCACTGCACCCTTGATTCCCAGCACAATGTCTGGACCGC
This sequence comes from Marmota flaviventris, assembly GCF_047511675.1. Taxonomy (NCBI): domain Eukaryota; kingdom Metazoa; phylum Chordata; class Mammalia; order Rodentia; family Sciuridae; genus Marmota; species Marmota flaviventris. The sequence goes on along the minus strand of NC_092505.1, from coordinate 50,660,420 downwards.
TAGTGCCACTAGATGTTTAATGCAACCGCTGACCCCAGATTGTGCAATTAACAAAAAAGGATTTATGGAAGTTTCAGTTGAAAGCCTCAACTTTAAACTTGTGTGATTTTTCAAAGCTTCTATTTTTCTCAGACCTCTGCTGGAAAAAGGAACACTAGCATGTGTAACATTAGTGAGAACCTAGACTGGATAGTCAGGTCACTGCTATACTAGGGAGAACACTGGTCTAGAGGTGCTGGTGTCCTATAACACAGCTCCTGAGCTTAGCCAAAGGCAGTTTCACTTTCAAGGGCAAAGAAACAACATTTCCATCACCTGTTCCCTACCCCCACCAGGGAGAAAAAAAAAGACATCATATCATGGTGTCATAATTTTACCAGTAAAACAGGACCCAGATTGTTCTGCAAATGCACCATTGCTCTGGCTTGGCAAAGTTTCCTATGTTTCTGCAATGACAAGCCCTGTACCGTGCAGCCTCTCCTATCCCAGAGAGACCTAAGTGACACCAGCCTGCCTGATTGCACAGAAGGATTGGGCTTTGCCATTTCTAGCTAAACATGAGATGGGGAGAGACAGGAAAGGTGGGCTTTTGTGTATCACTGTGACCTTGGCTGGGGTCATTCTACTGCCAAGGCATCTGGAAGACAATGTCTCAGTTGTGAGCTGGGTTTTACAAGGCTTGACAGAATTTGAATTCTGTGGCAGGCAGATGATTCGTAAAAGCATCAGCAGCAGAGCTCAGAGCCTCTTTTGAATGTTTCTATGCCTTTCTGTCCTCCAGATCAAAAACTGGCTGGGTGTCCAAGTGCTGAAGACAGGATCCCGGGCATGAACTGGGAGAGCTGGGTGTAGTTCCAAATCTGCCACCACCCCTGTTTGATCTACCAAGTCACTTCCCCCTGTGGGTGCCTCTTGTCCCATCCATAAAATGGGAGTTAAACAAGCCCAAAAAGTCTTAACTTTTGGGCTCCTAGAGACTAAAGTCCTCCCAGAGAGTAAAGATGTCTCATATCAAAAAGCTTGATGAAATTTACATTTCTCAACAAAGATTTGACTTAACCAAAGGGGCAAACCCTGGTGCTTTCTGCAGCCTGATATAGATTCCATATGTTGGGGTTGTGCTGATCAGGAACCCCTGGCAGCAGCCACGCCTGTCTTTAATAATGGGGAAATCAATTCATGTTAACTTAACACATTTAGTTTTTAAGTATATAAAATTGTTCTAAATGTGGGACCAGAATGAAGGATGTCTCCTCAAAGTATTTTTGGTGGTAAGCACATTGGAGGCCCCATGGAACCCAGTGATCCCTCCAGCTTGAGATTGGAAAGGAATCTAAAGAGAGTCTCTTCCCTCCTTTTTCCTGCTCCCTTCCTCCACAGTAAGCAGCATCCCTCTGCCTCAGGACCAGGCTGCAGGCTCCCTTCAGATGAGAGCTCTGGCCCATCCAGGTGATTAGAAAAATATTGGGATGCTGATTTGGGATTATGATTCCTGTTTGCCTGGAGTATCTCTCTATACTCAATGATGATTCATTTTTTATCATTGCTTCAGTTTCCTTTACTGCAAAATAATGTTCATTTACCCCCCTCCTAGAATGAACTGTTAACTATTGGATATACTATGGGGAGAAGCAGGTGGGGAAGAAAAGTATAGACTCTCAGAACCAGAGCTAAAATTCGTTGAAGTTTATCCACCATATGTATACACATGTGTGCACATAAACACACACACACACACACACACACACACAACACATTAAATCACAAGCTCCTCCAAAATATAGGCATTACCCATCTTGCTCTCTCTTTGAGACCTTTCTTTCTGGCTTGGATAGGAGAAGAACTTGCTAGGTTTAGAGCCCAATACCTGGCAAAGACATGAAGATCATCAACTCCCTTCATTACAAAAAGAAAAAAACAAAAAACAGAGAGAGCTTGACCTCGGGTTTCGTATTAATGCTTCAATTGCCTGATGTTCAAGGGAGGACATGCAGGAGAGGCCAGTGGAGTTATCAGGGGGAAAGAATGCTCTGAGATAATGCATCCAAACTCCCTCTCAGCAAGCAAAACAATGGATCATTTAGGACTGGGGCAAGAACAGTCAGGCCATTAAAATCAGGACTTCCTCTCTTAGTGTGATATTTATAGGAGTTGCACATAAAATTCATCCAGCCCCAGTTGCTATCATCACTACCTGACAGATGAGCATCTGCTCGATGTCCTGTGAGTAGGAGAACAGCTTTCACATCCATTATCTTATTTGAGCTTTATCATCTCCCTGTAAAGCAGGCACAGCAGAGCTTATCCCCTGTTCCCCTCATCTCTTCTGAAGATGAGAAAACTGTAGCTCTAGGCTCGGGTCTTGCCCAGGCCTCCTGAAGGTGTTAGCAGACACAGGGCTAGAATCCAGCCCTCTTGCCTCTATCCATGGTTCCTGTGGTGACAGTTTGGGAACTGAAAAGGCGCCTTTCTGGGTGCACTGGCCTTTATTTTGACTGCAGACCAGAGCTGACACCCTGTGCCCTGAGGGAGGCGGGGCTGCTGATGCTCCTCATAGCTCCAAGGGAAGCAAGTGATTTTCTGGTTGGCTTCCTTGGTTGATTGCAATTGAGCTGAATCTTCAAGTTAAGTTTGTCACAAAAATTGGCACCAATTAAAGATGAACCTTCTGCTCTCCATGGCTGACTAGCCATCTAGAGGCTTCAGGGAGGCCTCCAGGGGGGGGGAGGGTCTCTCCCTGTGAAGTCAGACATTATACTTTTGTTCCCAAGTTTCCTTCCCTGCAAGCTGAAGAGAGCACCCTGCCACCAAGAGCATCTCTCGCTTTCCTCAGTAACCCTCAGGGTGTGCTGTCCTTCTGTAGCCTCACTTTTCCTCTTTCCTATTTTTCTTAAACCACACCAACCTAGGCTCAGAAATGTGAGCTAAAAACACATAACATCCAACTGAAAATATGGATGCTCCAGCTTCAGAAGGAAGTTAGGCCTTCAGCTGAGATCTAGGACACAGATGCACAGCTTCTGCACCCCCCACCTCCCCAGCCTTCCATCAACCGCTTACACCCCAAGAGCCCCATTCTGCTGATTCCCAGCCTGGTCCCCTGGTAGGGCAGGTCCCCACCTTTCAAGTTGGTACCTTTCTTGTTAGTCCATATCTCACCTTAGTAAACCTCTTAGAACTCACTTTTCACCATTTTCTACCACATATTTCCATGTGTCCTTGACAACAAGTGACCTCTTCACTTGCTAGTCACTGTTTGAACAAACCATCCCAGATAATTTATATTGGCTTTTGACTGTAGTTTCTATGGCCTCTGGATAATCTCCCCATTTACAGAATTATAGTATATGAGCACTGGAAGGGGTCTTGGACAGTCCTAGTTCACAGCTAGGGACACTGGGGTCCTGGGAGGAAAAGCAATGTGCCCACAGCCACATGACTACCAGCATGAACCATTACCTCAGGCTTCTGACTTTTTTTTTTTTTTGGAGTATTTCTTAGAGGCTCCCTTTTCCTGACCTTTCCACTGTTTGAATCAACCCCAAATCCACTAGTCCAGATTCAGCAGTGATACTATTGCATCCACAAAGTTGATAAATGAAAACAGATGTCTTACCACAAAGCAGACTGAGAATTTCTTGTTTGCTACATATCAGGGCTTTGTTTTCTGTCAGCCTGGATGCAGTCTCAAATAAATGCATGCACAAATTTCAACTGTCTTATCAGTTCAGGCCCTCAACATCTCCCCTGGTTATTTGCTGTAGCCCCATATAATTGCCTGATCAGTCTTCCAAAACCTAGCAGTGGCTCCCTGTTACCTACTGATCTTCTTTAGCTTGGTACCCCAGTCCCCTTCACTGGCTGCAAAAGATTTCCAGCTGTGTATTCTCTGACGACTCATTTCCTTAGGCATCTTATACCCCCGTCTCTGCCAGCCTCACTGCTGCCCGCCCCCTCCTTGCTTCCCAGATGCATTGTGTTTGGCCGAAATGCTTCCCTTGGCTTGGAATGTCCTCCAGTCTCTTCAAAGTCTGCAGAAATGCTATCTCTTTCTGTGAAGTCTTCTTTATGGACCCAGGAGATGCCTCTGAGTTCTACATGGTCTCTCTCTGCCCTCTGACTCACCTTACTCCACTTTGCTTTTACAACTATTGAGACCCAGGTCTCACGTCTCTGCTCTAGGATTGGGAGGGCAAGGACCAACACTTTTCCAGCTTGGGATTTGCTACTGCCCAGCACAGCAGCCTATTGCAAAGTTTACAAAATAAATATATTGCAAGGATGTCTCTAGATTAGCAAGGTTAACATGGAAAATGAAGCCTAGTTGTCAAACTTTGGGTGATTAAGGGAAATTCAGTCTTGGCCTGCCTCTCCTCCACAGACCCTGACCCTAACCACCCTTTATTCCAGCAGACTTTCCTTCTTGGAGATTGAGACTTGGATCCCTGTGGTTATGGAAGAGCCTCCTGGGAGACAAGCAGAAATTCATTTCTTGGTCTCTTGCAATTGCAGTTTGCCTGGAGAAGGCTCTGAACATAGGAGGTTAAAAGTTGGAGGTAGAGGCTGCCCTTCAAACTGGTAAATATTAAAGTGGCTGATGATTTCTTTAAAATCAGTGAGTGTTGTCCTCAGCGGCCACGGTATTTGCTCCCATTAAATCTTCCCTGCTCCTGGGCTCTGTGAGTCTAGAAGACCCTGCCAGTGTGCTATTGACTCCTGTGGTGCCTCCTGGAAGTGCAGGCTGTTGATTCCCACATTTGGGGCTTAAAAAAAAATACATCAAACAGTCCTTTCACCATTCTTTCCACCACAAGTGGTGCTCAGGGCTAAACTATCCTGGATTTTTCCATCTGAGTCAAAAAGACTCTTTGAACTGCCCATGGCTGGATCTTGTAGGGGATACTGAAAGCCATCAGTGAATTTCCACTGCCGTCAACATATAATTCATGCTCCCTTCTGTGTTCCTGGTCTGTAAGACCCTTCATGTCTGGCCCCTCCTGCCTCACCCCTCTCATCCCTGTTCTTCTCCACTCTCCCTTGTCTTCTCCTTTCCATTCCACCCAAGCCCACACTCTCCCCTGCCTGAGGTCACCGCAGGTACTGTTCCCTCTGCCCACCATGCCCTTCCCCAGGCTCTTCACTTGACTGATCCTACTTATCTTTGGTCCTACTCATCTCAGCTTAAATGCCACCTATCCCCAGAGGCTGCCCAATCTCAAGTGGGCCCTTGCCATTATTTTCACTGATGCCTGTCTTTTTTGTTCATAGCACTTGCTGATTTTTTTTTTTTGTCTGCAGTCTTTCCTCTCCATTAGATGAAAAGCTCCATGAGAATAAGGACTATGGATGCTTTGTTCACTAGTGTTTAACCAGCCCCCAGTTCAGTACCTGGCACATGATAGGTTTTTAGACATAAAGCCCTTTGAATGAGGTTATTAAAAAGGATGAATGAATGAATGAGACATCCCCCAATTTTTTGCACCTGTGTCCTCCCAACTACAGTTCCATGCCCCACCCCCAGTTCCCCCACCTCCATTCCCTCCACTCATATTTACCTGTTGAGCCTTGACTGTTTATGCAGCTATACTAGTTTCCCACCACAGGAAAACCTCGTCCATCGGAAGGACATCTCATATCCTCTTCTATTCAGAATGCAGCTGGAAAGCCAGAAAGAAGCTGAAAATCATCTATAATAATCCCCAAACTGCAATTCCAAGCTTTAAAGCTACCATGTTAGCCAATTTTATAAATATTTCTACACTTCCAGTAGAGATGAAGATGTGCTCTCCAAACCCACAGTTAATTAATTGCTTCTCTTTTGTTGGGAAAAGATGCTGTCAAATTCCATCAATCATGGCCACCCTTTCCAATGAAAGATCTCAAGAAAAGAAATTTATATCAAACTTTAAATAGAAACAGAATTCTTATTTTAATCCATTTATTAATCACAGTCTGCACCCACTCTGTGTTCCCACTAGCTCACTCATGCACAGCCAACATCACAGTATGATGTGCACCCTTCCAGGGGAAGTAATGGTCCCGTTCCTTGGTGTCCTACTAGAAGACTGCTATATGCCCAAAGGGGTCCCTATTTCAGGGGCCTTTCCTTACCGGGTGCAGAAATGCAGGGATTTTTGAGATGCCTTTGGCTCCTCTTGGATTACTTGGCCAGAATCCAGTACTCCAGAAGCTGAGAAGAGATCCCAGCAGGTCATGGATGAATCCCTTCAGCACCAAGCACTCATTTAGCATTCCTGTCCCTGTCAGAAGAGCACACATACCTGTGCCCAACCCTCCAAGGACCCTCACATAGCTTCCAGGAGGCCAAAATGAGGAAATGGAGCATTTATCCTATTCATTTATTTATTCCTTATTCATCCACATTTTTTGCTGCCTGGGAGCCAGACAGGCAATATGCAGGGGATACAGACTTAGCCCAACTGTCTTTGCCCTCAGATAGTGTTTTGTTCATGTGTAATTCATGTGTAGGCTGCACTAGGGATTTTCTCCTCCTAAGAACAAACCTTTCTTTCTTAAATAACACATCAGGCGGGAGCCCTTAGGGAGGGATCCTTAACCTGGCTCTGACAAGTTGTCATCATTTGCTTGCAATTTGTTCAGCTGTCTCAAAAACACTCCTCCTTGATTTGTAGATAGATGGCTCTCTAGGTTTTTTGTGTTTCTTCTGGCTCAACTGGAACTTCCTGTTGGGCTCCTCCTTCTCTGTCTCTGCACCCCCATCTGACCCAGGGTTGGGTGGATTTAGCCTGATATTAGTCCCATGGGCCACCAGAGGACTTTTTAGGATGGGAAGCAGATCACTATCAGTAAGCCTTTCTCTAGGGGGTGTCCTGTGTGGGTGAGGTAGTGGCGGTGGTTTGTGTGCATACGAGTTTTCCTCAATTCGTTGCAATCTCATTACTGGTTATTTCCATAAAAGAATTCCTGGAGAGTGCTCTGGGAATAAAAGTGGTTATGTAGATGTTTGGGCATTAGTAGCCCCAAGGGCTCTGAAAAGAATGGGACTAGGCCCTCAGGTGTGGCTGGAGCCACAGCAATGAGGAGGCCTGTTTTCTGTTGTTAGGTTCTAGGAGAACCAATAATCCTGACTTACTAATTGAAGGATTTAAAATTCAACGAGCAAGAAACTACGGAGCGTCTCTCATGAACACCAACTTCCAAAAACTCACAAAAATCTTCTGACTCTTCCTCCTCAGTGCCTCTTGATTGCATCTGCTTCTCTCTCTGCCCTGTCTCCTTAACCCCCTGGCTGCACCCCACAAGCTTCTTAAGCAGGCTTCCTGACTCCCCACTGGTCTCTTCCAGTTCATGCTCCAAGAGCGTCCAGAGCCACCTGTTTAACCACAAATCGGACCAGGCACTGTTGCCCCTCCATGGCTTCCTTAGACCTCAGGGTAAGGTCCCAGCCACTTTTCTCACAAACTCCTCCCAGCTTGACTTCTGCTAACCTCCATTCATATTCCTCTGTGCTCCTTTTCTTTCTCTGATGCTCTGACCGTTCATATCCCATGCGTGTTCCTGCTTCCAGGACATCCAATATGAAGCACTTCCTCCAGGGTCTCCCTGCCCTCCCTCTCCTGATTCCTAGTCAGTGTTAAAAACTGTTAAGATGCTAGCAGTGCACCCATCACCTTCCACCACAACCATGCCTTCCCAGCATCTGGATTAGGAGGCTCTGCAGTTGTTTCAGAGCCCCTGTCCACCTCCTTGGACCAGAGGAGGCCCTGTCTTTATTTGCTCCTAATTGGTGGCCCAGGGCTTCTGTGTGACAACTCCACCAAATTTCCCCTCCAGAGCTAATAAGTTTTCTGAATTCCAAAGATTATGGGGGAGGGTGAATGATTACATGCACTAGTCACCTATTCAGTCAGTTGCCCATTTTCTTACTGGAATGTAAGAGCCTTGAGATTTGGATTCTTTTCTATTCATTGTTGTCTCTCCAGTGACTAGCATAGTTCCTACCACACAGCAGGAAAGGTTTGCTGATTCCATTCATTCATTCATGAATAGAATGGCTTCAATGAGATAAATCTAGGTCTTGGTGTCAAAGGCAATCATGAAACAGCAAGTGACACCATGATATCAGATCATGAGGTCACTGTTCCTTTAAACTCTGCAAGTCACTTCTTTCTGTATAGATCTTCAGTTTTCCCACATACGAAAACCTAGAATCCACATCTCAGAGGTCCTTTTCAACTTTTTATGGTTTGTGGTGTTAAATCATACAGTACATGTTTTCTTTGAGAAATGCTCTTGTTCTTCTGAGTTGCCTGTAAGGGATGTCAGAGGGCCCTCATGTCCAGATGGACTCTCTTAAAGTCCACAAATAGCATCAAGTGCATAATTAATTAGAAACAGGAGCTAATTTGAGAGCAACAGGACTTAGTCCTCAAAGCCTAATTGTCAATACCTCCCACTGACATCTCCTTGGACCAGAGGAGGCCCTGTCTTTATTTGCTCCTAATTGGTGGCCCAGGGCTTCTGTGTGACAACTCCACCAAATTTCCCCTCCAGAGCTAATAAGTTTTCTGAATTCCAAAGATTGTGGCTCACAATCAGGACCTGAGAGGAACTGGAAGAGGTATCAAATTCCATGAATGATAATAAAGTGTCTAGAAATGTATTAAAACTCCCCAAAGTCCAAGACTGAGGCTGAAAAATGGTGGGCTAGAACACAGGGTGGTGGAAGAAAGGGCTCAAATTTATGTCTAGGGGTCCACAGATGCATTTATGAATCAAGTGCTGACTTGGGACTAAATGAGAACTAAGCCTTACAACTAACTATACCTAGTTATTCAAATGTGCAACAGATCTGCCATTGTGATCAACCAAGTAGACATCCATTGAAAAGTGGCTCTAAATTCATACCAGGCATCATGCACTTTCCTTTGCTCAGTGGATCCTATGGAGACTACAACAGGCACTGCAATGATTAAATTGTGAGAGGACCAGCTCCAGGAAACACCAACCTGAGGCTGTCTTGCTGCTGGTGCTGTATCATCATAGATATTTTTCAACACTCAGGGATTTTTTTTTTAACTTTATAAAAAGACATTTGAAAAGGTTAGGAACAGGGATGGGGTTGTAGCTCAGTGGTAGAATGCTCACCTTGCATGTGGAAGGCAATGGGTTTGATCCTCAGCACCACATAAAAATAAAATAAAGGTATTGTCCATCTACAACTAAAAATGTATTTAAAAAAAAGACTAGGAACACTGGGTAATCAAAATATTTAACGAATATTTAACTGCAATTTACAATTACTTTTTAAAAATTTCTCATGTATTACTTTATTGGCTCTCAAAAAATGACCTTGCAAGAAAAATGAAGCTCGGAGCTATGGGGGCTGCCTGGGCAGCACTGCAAACAACAAGCCATGGAACTGGGACTTTAGGAACACACTGTATGGTGACATCGATTTGCAATGCACCTCTCCTCTCTCCCTCTGGAAGCTGGGGTGGCTCAGCTTGGGTAACATCCAGATGAGAAAAGGCCCTCAAATATGACTGGGGTGTCATCAAGCCAGTTTGGATACTGTAAGAATCACAAAGACAGTACAGAGCTTCTTGCATTTAAAAAAAGATAGGGCCTGAGAAACTGCAGACTAGGTTCTCCTTTTGTATCTCTATTATCTCCCTTTTTCTGTTGTTAAATAGAAATAAAATGGTAGGGCCAACATGAGGGTTAGTGTCCGTTATTCATTTAAAGGGTGTCTTTTGTGTATTTTGGTTGAGGTCCAGGGTTTCAAGATCATAAAAGATGGTTGAGATACAAAACACAATGCAAATTGCCATCAGAGGAACACTGATGAAATAAAGTACATCCACACAATGGGATTGGGTGCAGCAGGTAAAAGGATAGAGATTTGTATTTATTGATATGTAATTGAATAAAGCAAGTCAAAGGATTGCACATACTGTATGGTATGTTTCCATTTATATAAAACTACATGTGCTCTTACAAGTGCTCAGATAGATGCCTGGAATAAATGATATCACTAAATCCTAACCAGCTCTGCATGGTAGGATTACATACAACTCTAATTCCATAGATTTATATTGTCATGAGCGTGTTGTGGAGAGGGGCTTTGGACTCTCTGTTCTCGGATCCCACTTGCATTGCTGTTTTCAGAGAATTTGATGTATCCCCAACAGAATGTTGTTTTGTTTTGTTTAATTTGTTCTTTTTAGTTATACATGACAGTAGAGTATATTTTGATATGTCTATGCAAACTTGGAGTACATTTTGTTCTAATTAGGATCCCAGTCTAGCAGTTATACATGATGTGGAGATTCACTGTTGTGCATTTGCATATATACATAGGAAAGTTAAGTCAGATTCATTCCATCCTCTTTCCTATTTCCTGTCCCCTCTCCCTTCCCTTCATTCCCCTCTGTCTAATCTTTTGTTTTCTTTTTTTTAATCTGGTCCTTACACAGTGTCTAAAGCTGATTGGGCTCTCTCAGTCCCCCTGATAACTAAGAAAACAGCTTTGACAGGCCACATGGTGAACTGGCACCCTTGGGGGCTCAGATGACAGTGCTCACTGCTGCTCTGAATGCTGCTTGTGAGGCTCTCCTGGGAGTAATGGTGACAGACAGCCAGTAAAGGAGCCCACAGTTTGCAAACCCATGGTCTGTCCAGCCAACATCTTCTGCAGACACTGAGCTCTGGGTCTCTACTTTTATTCCCTTGTCCTCCATGGGGGAAGTCATAAGGAAGGACAGCTGAGCACATGGGTCCCCTCCCAGCCAGACAAGTACTGCAGTGTTTGTGTTAGTAGCCATTGGGTATTCATTCACCTGTACCTCCTATGGGGACTGATCATCAAGAAATTTGGAATCCCAGGGCCCTGAGGGCTTACGGAAGGTAAACCACTTCACTCTCTGAGCCTTGGTGTCTTCATCTGTAAAATTGGAAAAATGCTGCCTCATGTAAGGATCAAATGAGATGTTTAAAGATGTGCTTTGAAGATGGTCTTATAGTTGAAAAACTGGCCAGATAACAGGGATTTGGAATTAGACATGGGTCTAAATGCAGCCCTGTCACAAATTAACTGTGTGACTTGGGGAGAATTAAACATCCTCTCACAGCCTCAGTTTCCATCCTATAAAATGGAGTTATTCTTCTGCTCTTCGTCCTGGCCACTGGCTCCAGTGAAACTTCCTCAGGGGTAATTTCCAGATGTTGTGGGGGTGGGGATGCCCCATGGCTGGAACTCAGCATCCCCCACCTTGTTTTTATTTTTACACCCCTGAAGCCCAAACCAGCTGTCTGAATCACTTGCAAACAGAGCCAAAACTATTTTCCTGCGTCACAGGAGGCCATGGGATCCAGCCCCGCCTCAGGATGGTGCACTAAAAATATCCTTCTAGTGCTATTTTTAAGGTCCTGCAGACTTCTAGCCATGGGCCAGGAGAGCTGCATGCAAGAAGAGGGCACCAAGCCAGGGCTTGATTCCCAATGGGCCCTTGGGTCAGTTCAGGAGCTGGACGTAAACCCCCTTGCTCTCCTCCATGACCACAGGAAATCTCATTGTGCAAAGGACCACACTGCAAGTGCTGGCTTGTCTGTCTCTGAGGACACTGCTAGGTGCTGAGGGCCACCACAGAGCCCACTGTGATGGGATCACTGTGTCCAGCTGTGTGTTCACACTGCTCTCCGTGTGTTCTCGACTGTCCAGAGGGTACATGGGTACTAAATGAACAATCATTCATAATTTTCAAAGTGTGTTCTTATTCTTTACCTTCTCTGATCCTCATGGCACTTCTGGTTAAATAGATAACATTATCTCCATGTTATAGATAAGGAAACTAAAGGACTGTTTGTGCTTTTCTCACACCATTATTATGCAATAGAATGCTAATGAACTGCTCCTGTGTCTGCAGAAGGGTTGGAAAACCCCATATTGGTTCAGTGTCTTCCTTTTTCTACACAGCTGGCCACAGTCACACCGGTTACCATCCATTCATTCATGTATTCATTTGATAAGCATTTCCTGAGCACCCAATTCTGGGTCAGAGATCATTGATACCATTCTTGTCCTGGGGAGGTGACAGTGCTGGCACAGAATTCAATAAGCAGGAGACTGGAGAGAACTGGGAGCCTGGGGAGACTGAGGGTAGGTTTGAGTGGATATGGGAAGAAAGCAGGGAACCATAGGGTTTGGACCACTATGTAGGACAAGAGCAGAAGCTGCAGGGGCTGCAGAGGGCATGGGGGATCCCAGAGGTTTGCAGCAGAGGACAGCTAGAGCACAGCTGGGTTGTAGAACCATTCTGGTGGTAGCTGTGTGGAAGATTGGGGGAGGTGGGCAGCCTACAGAGAAGGCCAGTTGATGGGTCATGGCAATAGTTCAGGCAATGGTGGGGGTGGGGACTGACTTAAGTCAATTCAATTCTAGAGTACTTCAAGGCACCTAAAAAGTAGGATAAAACAAGTCACTAAGCTTAGTGAACAGTTGGATATATGGGACAGGAGAAAAGACGAGTCCAGGGCTAGCCCAGGCTTGAGCCCTAGTAACTGGGGGCAGATTAGCCCACCCACTAAGTAAAGGAGCCCAGAAGAAATGGATTGGGGGTAAAGGCAGTCTTAACTTGAATCAGTTGTGATGAGGAGCCCCTTAGCTATCCAAGGAGTGATAATAAGCAGGAAGTCAGATACACAGTCCTGGAGCTCAAAGGAGAGATCAGGCTTGGCTCCACATCTCAGAAGGCAGTGGGCATCAAAGAAGCCTAGAGAATAGTGGGTCCCAACCGTCACTCTCATAAAAATCAGATGGGCAATTTAAAAAAAATACTGATACGGGCCCCATCCCCAGAAATCCTGATTCCATTACTATATGATGGTCTCTGGCTCAGGATCTTTATAAAGTCCCAGGTGCTTGCCGTAGTCTGGCTGGGCACAAATTACGAGCCACTCAAGCAGGAACAAACTTTATTTCTGAACTCCACCAGCACACTCCACACACGCTCCCCGGGAACTCTCCCAAACGCCATGCGGCTCCTCTAGGAACCCCCAACCGGAAATCCCTCCTCCGGCACTTCCCCAACCAATACAAACTCTTCAGGAATCCCCGCAAGAACTCAAAAGTCATCATCTTAATGGCTCGCTTGTGTCACCTCTCAACCACTACTTCTGGCAAAAATGCCATGTGTCATCCCGACTCGGCTGTGGCTCTCAACAGGTGCTCCTCCTGGCATGCAGCCAGGGATGGAAACACTGCCCTGGAGACAGGACAAGGATATCAGACCACATGGGCCAGGCCCCTCATGGTGCACATCAGCACCAACAAGCCAGGAAGGATGCGTACAGAGGCCCCAAACCACAATGGCCTCCCGGGACAAGAAGGAGAGACTGCTATCTCAAGAACCAGAGCAGGGTGGGGGTGTTAGGAAGGAGACTCTGTGACAGGGTGGGATGCTGTAAAAAGGTCAGGCAGTGCAGGGACTGGAGAGTGTCCCTGGGGTTTTCCAACAAGTTCTTCATGGGTGACACGGGCCTTGGAGGCTTCTAGGGTGGTGGGGGGCGGAGGAGAGATTGCAAGATCCATGTGGACCAGACTCCAAGGAACGTGGAAGGTGGGCAGCTCTGTTAGGCAACCTGGCTGTGAAGAGAAGCGGAGGGAACAGGTAGAGAAGGAAACAGGGTGTGGCTGGCAGGGTTGAGGAAGATTCTGTTCCCAGGGTAAGAGGCAAGGAGAGTTGACGGGGTCCTGAATAACAGGGGAAAGCTAGGCACCCAGAGGGCCGTCCCAAGGAAGCCAGGGGCTGGGCTCACCGTGCGGGGGAAAGATCAGCCCTAGGGGAGGGACACTTCTCCCTCTAAGAGGTTGAGGACCTGTCACCTATCCTCAGCAGAGCCCTGAATCTCTGTGGAGGTATGCTGATGGGCAGGTTGGACAGTGCCCCTTCCCCTCCCCGACTGACCCCATTTCTAGCCTTCCTTGTCCTGCCCCACTGCTCTGGCTGGACATACCAGACTGTGCCTACCTGTATACCATGCCACCATCTTCCTCACCCCCAGAATTTTTTTTAATCAATTATTAAGTACACTGGATACCTTAAAAGCAGGGATTCAAAGTGCAACTGAGTGCTTGTTTCTAACTGTGTGGTGGATCCTTAAGAAACAATTGTTGCATAAATTCATACACAAACAGGCATAAACATAAAAACCCTGACAATTATTTTTTGGCATGTGTGTATACCTAATTGTGCATGCTCACCTCGAGGTAGGCATGTGCATTCACAAAAAGATTTCCTCACAGAGCCCTGCTCAACCACTCTCTGTGACTGGTTCACACATCCCTGAAAGAAGTCCCTGTGCCACCCACATTTCCCAATGTATTCACCCCAGGCTAATAAAGGTCATAATCACCCTCAAATTCTGGAACATGAGCTCTTCTCACAGGTAGCTAAATGGACTGAAAATTTGCCATCTCATTATGGAATTTCTAATCCATAGAGCTTCCTTTCTCTCTAACAGTGAATGGCTTCTAGAAAGAGAACAGGAAGGAGTGTCTTTCTAGCACTCCTCCCTATTCCAACTTTGATTCAATATCTGATAGAATGGTGGCTCAGTTTCAACTCACAGTTTTTATATCCTGATTTATAAGAGATACAAATGAGTGGTCAGCAGAGCAGACACTCACATTTTTTAATTCCAGGCAAAGGTAATAAGTTATGTGAATGATGGATAGATACCATTGTGACATAATGCTTTTTGTCACCCAGTGTGAGGCACTCCATTAAATGAGGAGATGCTGCTGTCCCTCCTGTCTGTGAGAGATTGTAGGAGTCACATTTCATAGCACTTCACATACTGTCTGATGATTTTTAACAAGGTACAAACTTGAGCAAGGTCAGCTTCTGGCTAGATTTCTTAGACCTGGGGCCCCTGGCTCAGGAACACATCTACCCTGGAGAGGGCATTTGAGTCCCCTGTCCCATTTGACCCTCTGCTATCCTTGACCACAGATATGTCCCCTGATCCTGGGTAGACCCTGGCTATTCAGAAGTCCCTGGGTCTCCAGGCTGCCACTCTCTTTCCTCTGAGATTTCTGATCCTGGTGCTTGGACAAAGTGGAAGGATTCCCTCCCTTAGAATAAAAGGACAGGAGCTGAAAGGAGTCACCATTTTTTCTTAGAAGGGCATCTGGAGACAGATAATTTCTAGAACTGTGATCTCTTCCTGGCTTCTAGTCCTTTGCCACTCTCTAGTACTGACATTGTCCTGAGGTACTGAGTAGGTGACACCTTTAGGCCAAAGAACCTTTGTGTTTGCATAGAGAAGGGTGGATAAAAATGTTGAAGTAGAAGCTGGGCTGAAGGGGGACAGACTCTCAGGGGAAAAAGTAGGCAATGGTGGCCCCCAAGAGGAGAGGAAGACAAGAAGATCCATGGTGGATGGTGGATGGCAATAGCAGAAGTGGGTTTCAGGGTAACCAGTCCCATCCTTAGCCAGAAAGCAGAGAGGGAGGAAGTGGCCAGGCTTACTCCTTTTATAACTCAAGAACTGCCAAAGGGTGCCATGAGAACACTCATGCCCCAGGGACCTAAGAACCTTATACCAGGGGACAGAGCCTCCAATCACATAGACACTTGATACACAAATGATAGCAGCTGCCTCAGGAGGTGGTGGGGTCTCCTGCTGGGGAGATTCAAGTGGAAGCTGCAGGGCCATTAGTCAGGGATCCCATGGGATTGCTATTTAATTAGGATCATGTGATCCTTCCTGCAGGAATGAGTTGAAGCTTGTCTAGCTGCCATCTGCCCCATGGGTCTCCTTGGTGTTGCCTGGTCAGGGTTCATCCTAATCACTCCAAGACCCTCAAGACTGTGAATAACCTGAGCTGTCCTTACCTGGAGAGTAGAGCCTGTTCTTGGCTGGCCTGTGACCCCAGTACACACACACACACACACACACACACACACTCACACACACACACCAATGTCCAGGGCCTTCACTAGTGCCGCGTTAAGAACTGATGTCCTGGCTTGCACATAGGAGAGAGGTATTAGCAGTGTTATGACACTAATGAGGAAAGCAGGGCTTACAGAAGTTAGGTAACTAGCTGGCAAGTGGACCCAGGCTCCTAACCACCAGACCATTACCCATGTTTTAAAAGAATTCTTAGGTAAGGGGGATGATTAGTAAATAATTACTCCCCAATTTAACCTGTGTATAAACTGAAATTTTAAACACATTCCTTAAAATGTTGTTTAATGACATATGGTTTCATTCCTAGGCTCCACCCACATAATTTCTGATTTCTGATAGCCTTCTCCTCCTTTATAGGACACATAGACTACTAAACTTGTGGGAGTTGTATTTCCTGATAACACCCTTTTTGATTTTGCAATTCATCTTCCCACCACTTTCTAAAAATATTCTCTTGCTGGGTATGGTGGTACACACCTGTAATCCCAGCAGCTCGGGAGGCTGAGACAGGAGGATTATGAGTTCAAAGCCAGCCTCAGCAATGCTGAGGCACTAAGCAACTCAGTGAGAACCTGTCTCTAAATAAAATACAAAATAGGGCTGGGGATGTGGTTCAGTGTTTGAGTGCCCCTGGGTTCAATCACTGGTACAAAAAAAAAAAAATTTATCTGGAGGAGATAGAGGCACACACATTCATGTGTTAATTCAACAAACCACAGCACACTCTGTTTCCGCAAAATGTTCTGGGTGGTCTTGGATCTTACATCTTGGGGCAGGGATCTAGACATAATCCAAATCAGACAGCCAAAAGATGTGCACTGACTAGACTGGCTGTCGAATTCTTTGAGGTCACATTACCTCCCAGTGTCAGTGCTCCCACTTCTATAAACTTTGCGTGTGACTTGAGAAGTGGTAAAACCACTTCCCACAAGCTTGGGGAGACTTGCACCTGCTGGGTGGGAAATTCCTGCCTTGGGTCACACACCCACCTCTCCACAGAAGCCTCTGCCTTCTTGCCTTTCAGCAAAAAGTGCAACTCAGAATTTTTCCCAAGCTGCCTTTCAGCAGAGGCTTTCCAAGAAGCAAATACTCCCTCTTTTTATGGGACTCCTCCTTCATCCCTAGGGTCACAGCCACAGCACACTGATGAGGAGAATAGAAGCAAATAACACCTGATGATGGAAAGGTAGCAGCATCCTCTCAGAAATTTGATCTCTAAATGGAGATCACAGCTTAGAGCAGTCTACAGCAGGGAAGTGAGAGGTGAAAAATGTCTCCTTTCCAAACCTATAATTTATCGTTAGAAAACTTCGAAACATTTCCATTTCCTTATAATATAGCCAATCACATGCTGTGATGGATGCCAAAGGAGAAAGGCACCCCAGCCAATGAGAGCCAACACGTCATAATTAGGCCTATTTTTTGTCTCAAAATAAATAAG
Organism: Marmota flaviventris; assembly: GCF_047511675.1. Taxonomy (NCBI): domain Eukaryota; kingdom Metazoa; phylum Chordata; class Mammalia; order Rodentia; family Sciuridae; genus Marmota; species Marmota flaviventris. The sequence continues at coordinate 50,643,019 of NC_092505.1, read as the reverse complement.
TTGATCACATTGGAAATTATTTATTTGCTTTGGGTTATTCTGAGTTTTTTCTTTTTCTTTTTTTTTAAGGGAAGGAAAAAAGAAATATAGAGGAAAAGGCAAATGATTAGAGAAATTGATCTGTATGAATTACAGATGTATTCCCAAACTTTTAGAAAGGCAGAGGATTTGACAGAGAACAAATAAGATCCATTAAAATGAATCTAACTGTCACACCACAAAGCCTGAGGGAAAAACATAGGACACAGGGAAGAAAAGAGGAGAGAAGAGAGGAAGGAGGAGAGGAAAGATAGGGTCATCAAAAATCAAATATGTCTTCTTTAATTATAAACAAAGCTTTTTACAAAAGCATATTTAGTGTAAGCAACTGAGATGTCTGATTGTATGTTTTTCTACTGATATTTTTCTAGCAAAATTTTTTAAATATATTTTTTAGTTGTAGATGACACAATACCTTTATTTTATTTATTTATTTTTATGTGGTGCTGACAATCAAACCCAGTGCCTCACATGTGCTAAGTAAGCACTCTACCACTGAGTCATAACTCTAGCCCCTTTCCTAGAAAAATTTAACAGTGCAACTCAGAATTTTTCCCAAACTGCCTCATAATCCTGTGCTCTAAGTATCACTTATGTTACATCAAATCCTAAAGGAACAGCCATGTCTTCTTGACTCTATTTACTGGTGTGTGAATGAAGAATAAGGTAAACAAGAGCTTGTCTGTCCCTGAAAGGAACTAGAAAAACTCTACTTACAGCCCCCCCCCCCCCCCCGGGACAGTGAAGAGGCCAAACATCTGCCCTGGGACATGGTGGGAGAAGAGTCACTGAATGAAACCAGGAAACCAAGTCTGGATCACACCACCACAGGGGTCCATGCTGTGCAGACACCAAAGACCAACAAAGAAACCTCAAACCCAGTTCTGAACCAATGATCCCAGAGGATCCAGCAGAAGAGAGGCAGAAGCATCCCACAGGGAGATGGTAACCACAGACACAGAGAGCCCTGCTCCCCAACAACCCCTACTGAACTTGAACTTACCACCCAGAAGCTAAACTTGAACTTGAGCTTACCTCCCAGAAGCAAACTCCTCCATCAGAGAACCAGTTTCAGTTTATGTGTATCAGCAACCAAAGCAAATGACATAATAATCCTCAGGAGACTAGTAAGTTGAGAAGAGAGAATGGGAGGTGAGAAGGGGGCTTGGTGAGTGTAGCCAAGGTGTTGGGTAAGTTTGGTTGTGAAGAGGAACAGAAACCTTGCAGGAGTTGGTAAAGGCTGGAAGAGGAAAGGAGTTTAGTATTCAAGATGGACAAACATGTGCCCATAGAAATGACCGTAGAAATGACCAGAAGACTAGGGGAGGGATAACCTCTAAGGAGTCAAGTCCCAGAGAAGTGAGAAGAAGAGAGGGGTTGGAGGGAAGGGAATAGAGGTGGTGGTCAGGAGTTCACTGTCCCAAGGAGAGGGACTCTGCCTGGTTCATCAGAGCCACAGTAAACCAGGGGGTTCAGATGGCGGGATATGGCTCTAGCTTTGAGACAGGGATGATGACGGTGTTTCTCTCTGATGGCTTCTATTAAGGACATATGAGACAAGGTCACTGGATGAAAGTGATAATGTTTGAGGAGAAAGGACAAGGTTTGTGACCTGTCCCCTTGCAGAGAGGGACAACGAGCTTTCCAAAACTTCAGTGGACTGTCAAACGACATGGAGGAGTGTGACTGTGAGCGCAGCAGAGGAAGTGGGCATTTTCAGGTGAGCCATCAAAATGCCAGCTCACTGTCTGGCAGATGTCACTGCAACACGGTGATGAGAGGGCAGTTGGCCACGTCACTGATAGACCTCCAGACGTTGGCCTCTCAAGGTCTGTTCTTTGGTTTTTTTTTTAGAAAGTATTATTGATGCATATTAATTGTAAAATTATTGGGGTTCACCATTTCCATATGTGCATACCAACCCTGCGCATTGGTCACATCCATCCACCCTTCTTCTGTTCTCACCCCCTCCAACCTCCCTTCAGTACGCTTCCCAGTCCCTAGTAATCCTCAAGATCTGTTCTTGTCATTTGTTCAGTTTCTCCAGAGAGGAAGATCCCAGTCTCCTCTCTTGAGGGAGCGTGCCTGGCTGCAGGTGGGTGTTCTGCAGCAGGGTGCAGAACATTAGGTAGTTTCCTCTGAATCCTTCCGTTTGCACTCCCAGGTGGTACACCACTACTCTCCATTGTGCCTAGTGATCCTACAGTCAATGTCCCTGCTGTTAAATTTATTTAGAGAATAAATTTCCATTTTCTTGCAGGTGCTAGTGGGGAAAGGCTGAGGGTAAGAGGAACATAAGCCCCTGACCATATAAGGAGGGCATAGTCAACCCACTGACTTTAAAACAATGCCCCTCTTATTGTGTCTGCAGTATATCCTGACCCAGTAGCTTGGCCAGGAGGTCAGTTCAGGCCTGGAGGTGGCTGCTGCTGTTTGATCTAGGAATTCTGTAATCCTTTGCACCATATGGGGTCCTGCTAGGTATGGCAGAGACTTGGACCACCCTGCTGCATAGGAGATACTACACTTAACATTCAGTTAATGGGAGGATTATAAACAGCTCACTTTCCCTACCTCATTCTTTACTGGGGGGTGGGGGGAGGAAACTGCTCATCCAGATAGGAAATAAGAATGTAACAACACCTCCTAATCCAGATCACAAAACATGAAAATAGTGTTAAAAACTCCACCTCCCCCAGCATCTGCTGGAGTCTTAATCCATTAAGCACAGTCTGCTAAGAGCTTCTTTTTCTAGCTTGGCCAGAAATTCCATATCCCAGTAGGCAGAAGCTGAACCTCTCAGTTCACAGGTTATAAAAATAGGGCAGTCAATGCACAGGGCTGCTAGCCTGGATTCTTCCCTCAGATGGACCCAAGTGATAGTGGGTTCTGATAGATGGAGCCACGGGAAGAGACAGAGACCCCACTTTCTCCTGGGGGTCTCTGAACTTCTGTCAGAAGCTCCTCAGAACTTCCACATTAGGGAAAAGCAGAGGGCCAGGGGTCATGGGGCTAGGGATTGGGAGCCAACTTTCCTTACCAGCTGGTGACTGAGAGCAAGTCAGCTTCTGTGAAGTATAGCAGCCTTGGCGTGATCTAAACTTGGGCTGAATTCTGACTCTGCCCATTACTAGGTATGTGAGCTTGGATAAGCTACTTAACCTTTCTAACTCTCACTTGACCTGTGGTGAAGGTAGGAAATGATAGCTCCTCAGTCCCAGAGTTGCTGTGAGGACCAGTCATGTGAGGTATTCACGTCACTGATGCTTGTGTGGTGTTCAGCGTAGCGCATGGCACTTGGGGGATTATTTCACTAAGGGCTCTGATGCTGATGAAAGGATGATAACAGGTGCTTAGAGCACCAAGGAACATCTGAAGACAGTTTGCCTCTCCTTGCCTCAATTTGCTAACTTGTAAAATGGAAATATTGTTGTCACCCCTACCTGGTCTTCCTCAAATTGTCATTTTGGGATCACAGCAGTTCCCAAGTGCAGATCTTGGGATAAGAGTCTGCAAATGACAAAGTTTTCAACCATCTGTGGAGAGACACTTTTACAAAAGTATGGTGCCAATATAGTTTGTTTTTAAATGGCCTCAAGTTTTCAACTCTATATATTGGTCCCAATATGACTGAAATCATACCAGTCTGTGAAATCAGAACATCTATAAAGAAACTTTCCACATAAGGAATCTGACAGACTTTGACAATTTTATGTTTTTTAAGGAGACAACACCACATTTTGAGCCCCTACTATAGGCCAGAGATCGTGGAGAGTGGAAACACAATTCCTGCACTCCTCACAACAATCAGGCAGGCTGTGGTTTAGCCCATTTGGCAGGGGAAGAAACTGACTCAGAGAAGGTGCAAACCGGAGCTCGTCCGTCATTCAGGGGGAGTTCAATTCTAAGCCCAGTTTTCCCTGGGCTACCCTAAAGGATTACTATGGAGGAGACCTAACTTTGCCACTGAGATGTCACCCCTCTAAGAAGTAAACCCACCTTGGGCTTAAGTGCAAATCATTTACCCTCTCTCTGCCTGTAGCATCCAAGTAGGAAATTAGTAGCAATTGGGGTCAGGCTGAAAACAGATGGAGAATAAAACAGGGTTGTCCTGAGAAATAAAATTGGTCCAAAGAAGCCATTCTGAAGGATTCGGTATAATTCAGTGTCCTTTGACTATTTATGAAACCATGAACATCCCTGCCCAGGAAATCGATGGCATGCTGCCATGGCATGGCCTCTTTCTCTCTTTGACAAACCAGATTCTGCTCCTTAGTCAGCCAAGTCCTCCCCTCCTGCTGGTCTCAAGGCCGGTGCAGAGAGACCACCCTTGCTACTCTCCCACCCCTCACACTGTAGCAGGCAGGGTTCTGTGCATAGCTCCTTTGTTCTTACTTACCTTCAGAGCAATTCTGGAAGGAGGTTTGATTAATCTTACCTTACAGATGGGATTCTGAGACTCATTGAAACTAAGAAGCTGGCTTAGGGTTTTCTATTAGCTACCTAATAGAAATCTGCAAAGAGTAGAAGAAGAATCCTCCTCATCAGAGGCTGCCTGACCGGGGTCTGTGCCTCATTTCATCACTAAACACCCCTAGACTGAGGGAAGAAAATCTTGCACTTTAACAGATCCTCCTTTCACATAAAATGTGCCCTCTCTGGACACCATGCTGGACCCCTTGTTGAGGACCAATTCCAGCCCAACAGCCTTCCTCAGCTTTACACCCCAAGACTAGACTTGCAGCAGTACATCCAAGACATGCTAAGTCTGATGCAGCAAGGCTTCAATTCTAAGTTTAGCCTTTCTTTTTTAATTGGAAGTCAAGTGCTTCTTTGTTCTCTCTCCAGCCTCTTTTAATTAATTTGTTCTTATGAAAGACAATTTAACAAACAACAAATTTCAGGGTCTTTCAATTTTTGTTTTAAGACTTAACATTTATGGCTTGACATTTTGAGCGTTTGTTTCCATTGTTTTCCTCATTTTTACCGTTATTTTTAAATGTCCCAAATGATGCATGCACTTGATTTAAAAATTAGAATATATCAGAGTCTGTCAGAGAAAACTCCACCCCTCCAACCCAGTTCCCTTCCCCAAAGGCAACCGTTTACACTGAGTTATATGGTAACAAGGGGAAGATAGTTGGTTTTCTATTAGCTACCCTCCATGTCTCTAACTAGATAGCCTATAGTATGAATTCTTGAAGCACTACCTATTGTTCATCACCATGTCAGATGTAGATTTAGTTCCCTTACTCCTGCCACCATCCCATTGCCCCTCCCAACATATCTATACCTCTAGACTTATTCCTCTGCGGGCAAATTTTAACTAATAAAGTCACATGTTGTATAATGTTCCAGTAAATGATGGACTGCATATATGACCTTGATCCCATAAGATTATAATGGAACTGAAAAATCCCTCTCTCCTAGTGATGTCACCACTGCCCTGATGTCACCGTGCAGGGAATCACTCACGTGTCTTTGGTGATGCTGGTGTAAATAAACCTACGGCGATCTTATAAACCACCTTATAAAGTGTAGCCCAAACAATGATGGATAGTGCTTAATACTTGATAGTGATAATGAATGACCATGTCCCTGATTTATGTGTACACTATATTATACTTTATTATTTTACAGTGAATTCCTACTCATATAAGAAAAATTTACTGTAAAACAGAATGCCATGGGACACCGAAACAGCCTTGTACATCTTGTGTTTACCAACTTCTTAAATCTCTTGTGCTCGATGTAAGCCCATATGGTTTTATTCAGCATGGCCCTGGGAGCAATGGGCTATAATATACATGCGACATATAGCCTGTGTGTGTGGTAGGCAATACCATTCGGTTTGTTTCCATTGTTTTCCTCATTTTTACTGTTATTTTTAAATGTCCCCAAATGATGCATGCACATGATTTAAAAATTAGAATATATCAGAGTGTTGATATATAAACTTGATATAAACTTGAATATATCAAGTTTATGATGTCAGCATAATGACAAATCCACCTAACGACTTGTTTTTCAGAATATATCCCAGGAGTTAAGTGATGCCTGACTTTATCAGAACCTTGACTACTTGCTCTACCAACTATGGGTACTGTCTTCTCTCTTCTTACAGCAGTGGATTAGAATATTAGAACTTCCCTCCTGATATGGTTTGACTCATGTGTTGAACTTTGTCCCCAGAGCAGAAAGGTTCCTCTTTGGGGAAGTGCTTGGATCACAAGGGCTCTAACCTCATTGGTGGATTAATCCACTGACAGCTGAATGGACTGTTGGGAGGTGGTGGAGGCTGTGGGAGGTGGGACCTGGTTGGAGGTTTGCCCTTGGAAACTGTATCTTGTCCCCCACCCCTTGCTCACTCTGTCTCTGCTCTCTGGAAGCCATGAGGTGAGCAGATTTCCTCTGGCTCACCCTTCTGTCATGATGATCAGCCTCCCTCCGGCCTAAGGCAATGGAGCAGGCTGACCTTGGACTGAAACATTTGAAACCATGAGCCAAGATAAATCTTTCCTCCTTTAAGTTGTCCATGTCAGGTATTTTGGTCACAGCAATAAAAAGCTAACATGCCTTCTCTTTCCACTCATTCCATCTATACTCGCATGACACCTGCCTGTTTTGTTTTGTTTGATTGTCAATATGGATGGCATTTTGGTCTGTAACTGTGAATACTTTTTCTACATTTTGCCTAAAGTGTTTCCAAGCTAGTATCTGCCCTTGGCCTCCTGATCATTCGCCTTTGATTCCTTTTCACTGTATAGCGTATTAATATTCTGGTTTGCCACCAACCTCCTACCCTTAAGAAGCCATGCTCTGTCCACTCCATCTCCTTGGCTCTGCCCCCAGCTGCCACTCCATCCCTGTTGCTCAGTAAGATAATGCATTCACCTGGCTGCCGATGGCTTTAAGTGCCACCATCTGGTCCTTTTTAGTTCAGGGCTTTGTGGCTCCCATTGGTATTAGGGAGATCAGTTCTGTAACACCCAAGTTCAGCTCATTGGGTCCTCAGAGGACCACCCAACTTTTCAGTTACTATTCTCTATCACCTTGGAAAATGGAATATCTGCCAATCTGCTCATCAAACTGAGTCGGCTTGTGGATTTTCTGCCCTTATATAGTATGCCCAGGGAGCCTGTACCCCAGGATCCAGCATCACCTTGGGAGTTGAAGGCGCTTGGAAAGAAGAGACATCAGGTCTAAACCATTGCTCCCGTGACCCTGATGTAAGTCAAGTAGTGGTTCAGAACCTCAGGGGCCCTGCCTTAGTGAATCCTGGGCTACTTCCCAAGTTATCAACAGCCCACTGCTCCTAGTCCCTGTGACCTGCTCATCACTTATTGGCCTTCAGAGCTCTGTGGAGCTGAAGAGGGAGAGCAGTTTTCAGATATCAGCAAACACAACCACCTTCTCCTGGCCGCTTACAATACTGCACCCACCTCCCACCTGGGCTGTTGATACTTTGGAGGCAGACTGCTTTCCTTGCAATGGCTGTGTATTGGTGACCCTTAGCCTCCTCCTAAACTGACCTGTGTGGGTCACCAGGTAGAGTTGGCCAGGGTAAATATGAGAGACCAGCATACGAGGGGAATGCTATAGTTTCGACATTGACTATACCCCAATGTTACATGGGTTAAAGAGGTCCCTGGGGTGGCACTACAGGGAGTTAATAGAACCTTTAGGAGGCCAGGCCTGCTGGGAAGACCTCTGGTCATCAGATTGTGCCCTCAAAGGAGAATTTAGGATAGTGGCCACTTCTTCTTTCTCCTGGCCACAAGGTGAGCAGTTTGCTTTACTGCATGCTCACTATCATTACCATCTTCATCCCCTCCAGAGACCCAAAGCAATGGGTTCAGCCAATCATAGACTAGAGCCATGAGCAAAATAAACCTTTTCTCTTTATAAGTTAATTATCTCAGGTATTTTGTTATAGTGAAGGAAAAGTAACACAGGGAGTAACAGAGTTTTATGTGGGAAGCAGCCTTTCTTGAGTTTTAACCTTTCTTCTGATGTCAACAAAGCCAGAACTCTGAATCCAGGGAGTTCCCCTTCTTCAACTGTAAGATTCCTACTGCAATTATCTCTCATACCACATAGGCCATGGATACTGGAGAAACTGTTTTTATAGGTCTCATTGACCCTTATTCCAAAATGGGGGTCCAGTCCTATGGCTGTGCCTCAGAGCCCATTGTGCCTTGATCCTGGGCTCTGAGGAGTCATCATCTGCTCTTCCACATTGAAAAATCACAAGGGAAAATAAGAGAGCCCACAGCCCACCTGCTGCACTAGCCAGACCGCCTCTATGCACCCTTTCCTTCCCTTCCAGCTGATGAACAGACTGACAGAGAGTTTAGTGATATCCTCAGGGCTCCTTCTGTGACCTACATTTTTTCCTTTAGGACAAGCTAAGACTATATTTCTCCTTCATTTCTTGGGCACTATATATTTTTAATGGCCCGTCAGGAAAACAGTAATGCTGGCAGGCAGCTCTTCACACCTGCAGAACCAGGGACCAGTCAGCTCCTTTCTGCCCTAGTTGCCAATTTCCTCAGACTTACTTAAAGGTTGAGTTTATCTACTTGGCTTTTAAGTTCCACACCCTTGGATAAGCAAAAAGGGTTATAATTAGTGTCTGGTTTTAAAATAAAAATGGAAAGTTACCACTCACATCTTGATGGTGCTTTGGTTAGTGAGATTTCAACACAAGAGCACAGAAGGAAGGCCAAATCACCTTCCAGATGTGCTGAGGGCCTCTCTGTGTCAAGCACCCTGTTGAGTGCTTCCTTGTTGGAATGTCACTTCAGTCTAATGGGGCCAGCAGGGCACATCCCAGGATTCTCAACTTTCAGATAGAGTGAGACACCGGAAAGGCTTGGGGCACCCTGGGGGCAGAGGCTATTTTAGGCACCTTGGCATCTTCCCTGGCATCAGCTAGGATCCCCTGCACATAACTCACATAACTCGGGCACTAAATTGCTTGTCAAAAGAATAAAATGGCCAAGATCACAGAGCTAGTTAGATTTCTGGGTTCCTAATCAAATGTTCTTTCCACCAGTCCAAGCTCCTTTGTCTGAGTGAGCCAAAGGCTCCGAAAACAATAAATAAACAGATTTTACCAACTGCAAAACTGCAAAGAAAAATAAAACCAGGAGCATAAAGGAAAATTTTAGGCAAAATGAGCAGATCATAGAAACCCACAAGCTACTTATTCCCTGACTGTGTCACCTGTTGCCTATTAAATGGAACAAATGGGCTGTGACAAATCTAACCACATGAAGGGGTGCCTATTATTATTATTATTATTATTATTATTATTATTTTACAGAACTGTCCATTTTCCCTGTGGTCCTCCAGCCGGGGTGAACTGTGTCATCATGGGTGACAGCAGTACAACCTGTGTCCCCTGTTCTCCCCACTACTGCCTGTCCTTTCTCATGGTCCTCTCCCTGGCCCTCAAATGTGACTGGGCAGAGGTGTACTCCTGTCAGAGCGGGTCCACCGCATTGTAGGGCGAATCGAATCAATGCATGATGCTTTAGAGCATGGGAGGAAATGCAGTGAAGGCCCAGCCCAGAGTCTGCGCCATATTGCATACATCAGTCACCCATTCCCGCTGAGCAGCCTGCTTCCAACACCCAGTGAACACTGCAGGTACTTCTGGGACAAATGTTAGCTGAGTTTTAACTCCTCTTAGGTCTCCCCTGATATAGACATGGGCTGCTTAAAAAGGCTGGAACCCCTTTCCTTTCCAGTCCTTCAGAGTCATGAAACGGTGTGGTGAGCCGTTCCTATAGACCGTGGCCGCCATTAGAAGATGGCGCCGGCTTCCACTGTGGCCTGTGATAAACAACTCCTTTTATGGAGAATTGGCGTGCAATCCCTTACCACCCTATGAGAAAGATCCACGTGGCAGCTTGGGATTGGTATGCGGGAGGCTTTATTAGGCTGTGCTTGGGCGCTCGGCGGGGGGTCGCTAGAAGATGATACTTGAATCAAGGCCTGAATAAACTGCTGAAAGAAGAATCCTGTGTCGTGTTTTTCCCTTGCCGGCGAGGGGTCGCGACAAAACGGTCCGGAGTCTACCACTAAAGCAAAGTGCTGGACCCTTGCACCCCTGAGGCGGGCCTTCCTTTTCTCACCACTGTTCTATTGCAGGTGCTGCACTCAGCCACCTTCCCACCCACCAGCTATCCTGCACTTCCTGCCTGTGCAGGACACTGAGGAGTTGGCTGGGGGCACCATGGACGGGAACACACCCACTGTCTCATTAAAGCCTATCACATGCTTGCCCTGGGCTTGGGTACCTGTCAAGAAATTCACCTGTAATAATCTATAGATGCACCCTTGTGAATTACATTAGCCAGGTCTTTTGACCTTCATCCTACCATTAGATATTTATACCAACCCTTTGAGGGGTAGTGTTATGCTCATTTACTCCATATCCTTATTTATGGAGTGCTTAGCATATTTTACATACTATTCAAGGCACTACCATCCAACAAATTATGGAACCATTACATCACCCCCAAAAGGAAGTTCTTTTAACTTCATTTTTCAAATAAGGAAACCAAAGACTCAGAGTCACTAAGTAACTTGTTCAAGGTATTCAGCAGCCTGTGTGAACCTCCCAGTTTATCTCAAAGCAAGTGCATACCTCAGAAAGAAACCAGAACTCAAACTAGACAGATTATCATCCCTGTCCTGATTTGCCTTTCAATAATGCAAATTTGGAAGGTGGGGCAGGAAGAAGGAAATCTTTTCATGACCTCAAAATATCAGCAGGGCCTTTCCATAGAGGTTCCAGCCCTCCAGGAACCCTCCAGAAAGCTCTGGGTGCATTTAATTCACGTGGCACTCATCTTGGGCTTAGTGACACTTGCTAGCAACACCTGCCCCATACAGAAGTCAGTCTGGCTTCCTAGAAGAAGGTCTAGGATTGGGGAGACAAGCTTTGAAGGCAAGTGGGCCAGATTTTAAATCCTAGCTTCACACTTGCGATGAAGTCACTTATCTTTTGGGGTCCTCAGTTTCTTCATCTTAAAACAGGAAATAATACTTATTTTGTAGGATTCTTGTATGGCTTAGAGATAATTGGAAAGAATAGGTACTTATGAGGGTGGCTATGGTGGTAGCAGCAACTATTATTAATCCTTCTCTAAATAATCCACACTAATTTCCCTATATATTATTCTACCTAAAGATAAACAATAAAATGAAGACTATATAAAGAACTAAACAATAATTGCAGCAAATTACCCTTGGCAGTTAAATATTAGAATTGCTTAGTCAGGTTTGGAGGCCAAATTCTATTATTCAAATATCCTGATAATTAAAATTCTGAATAGCAAAATATTTCCAATAAAAATGATGACCCTTCACTCACTTTAAGCTAAACAGGAAACCCACATGTGTGGGGTACACTATAGTTAAAGAAGCAACCACCTTCCTTTGTCCTAATGACAGTAGATGTGGTTTCAATTCCCTAGAGGCCGGATAGGGCAAGAGGTGAAATCTATCTCAAGTTTTCAAAACCAAGAAACTCAAATCACAAATCTAATTCGTTTCCTGTGCTCAGTGCAACCAAATAAGGAGCACACCAAACCGCAACCCCACCCATTGTATTTCAACAGAATTGTAATTCCCCCATCTTTACTGAAAGTAAGCAAGTAATTCAGAAGCCTCACAAATTTAATCTTATCTTATTGCTTTGGCTTGTCATTGTGTCCTTCTCTGCATTCCATGTGCATTAAGCTAGAATCTGAACTTTCCTGCTTTGCACTAAGGCATCCTGCAGAGAAGAGCAGCAGTGACCAATCCTTTAGCACTGCCAGGCTCCAACTCTGCTCAGCACTTCACTTATCTCACACATCGCCAATCCTGCCTGCAAAGCAGCCACATGCAATGAGGAAAAGCAGAACCGTGTACACCCCAACACGTGGAGAGTTTAGTTGCCCCATTGAGGAAAGGACAGGAGAAGTATTTGATCCTAACTAGGAGAATCAAGGAGGTCTCAAAGAAAGGCAGCATTGGCTTTGGAACTTGAAGAAGGAGCAGAATTCCAAGATGGGAAGTTGGAAAGGGGAATCTGGTCATTGTGGACAGAGTATCCCGCACAATTGCAAGGCCTCTTTAGAGACCAAATAGGCTCACAAATGTGCGATGTAGTTATTGAGTAGAAGAGAGAATGGGGAGAATAGGTCTCTGTCTGCAGTCCCTGCAATGACTACAGGCTGGGAAATGAAGTGCAGTACAGTTCTGTTTACTTGAGCAGATAATCTTCTTCCTATTGTTAACTACTTCAGATTTGCTGGAAACACAGGCTGGGGGTAGAAACTTGGCACAAACATCCTGGAATGTTTGGAGCAGTCCCAATTATGCTGGTTTTGGCCTCAACTTTTCAGCCAGACCAAGGCTCAAAGAGGAGCAGTGAGCAGTCTCTAATGTCCATAACATGATGCATTAGAGCGTACCTGATGAATTATGTGTCCATTAGCTAAGTGGCCCTGGGGCTGTATGACTTGCTCTTTTTCTAAATCAAAAATAATAACAATAACAGCTCACCATTTTCTCCTGCTGCTTGAGAGAGTGAGTATTTCATCTGTCATTAAACAATTACAGCCGCTCCCCCAGACAACTCCATGCTAAGCCCCAGGATACAGAAGCGAATGTAAAATCCATGCTGACCTTTCCAGCCAGGACCCAGTACAGGGAGCAGCTTCTTATCACAGAATGCTGGCAACATAGCCAATTCAGGAGAGAAATTGGTTGTTTTGGTGCAGGAACCCTTCAGGGAAGGACCAGATGTCCCTGCATTAACGCCAAGAGGGCCCCAATTGGAAGAGGTCCCTAATAATTCCTCCTAATGACACTCTTCCCCATTCCATTCTGCTACACCCTTTCAGCCATGCCCTGTCTGGGCCTGGAGGTGTTGCCAGCCAGCTGGGAGAACAGAAAGGTGAGGTGGAGGTGAGTGTGTCTTTCTCAGGGCAAAAACAGGGCTTCACTCTAGGTAAATGACCCAGCTTCTCAGCCTCATGCTGAACCCCAAACAACCGTGTATGACTGCTTGGTGCTGACTCACCCCACCCATGGTGCATCCCTCCAAGGCAGGATAGAAATTTCCAAAGAATTTTTTTCCCCAAAGAGTGAAACACATGAAATAGGAAGAAACCAATCATTCCCAGACGTTCAGGATGACAGAGCCTGACATCATGGACCCGAGAACAGAGAACAGCCATGACTGAGAACCCGTGTTGTTTGTTATGACACAGCTCCCAGTGTTTCTTGCAGGGATTCTGTATTGAATGTGTTAACATACTTCCTAGTTCCCTGATCCCTGAGAGGCTGGGAATCCTGATTTGTCATTAGACAGAAACCTGCCCCTCCCTGGGGGGAGGCTGAAGTGTCATCTTCTATTCCCTGGCATTTGTTTTATTATTCTCTTTCCTTTTTATTACATGGGCTGCAGTTCCTGATATACTCTCATGATCGGTCCTCTTTGAACTAATTAATTAACTGATTAATGATATAATTAACACCATTGTTGACAATAATGTATATCTGACTGTGTTTCCCTGCTGTCAGGCCTCTCTTCCTCCCCAACTTAAGGCAATCACTTGTCTATTATCACCTTGGTTTTTTTTTTTTTTTAGAAAAAATTTAATTTTATATACATTTTCATTTATGTTCAGTTGTTTCTCTTGATAATTTAATGTATGCATCTGAGTCTTAATTTTTCATTGATATTTTATTTTTGTACATAGAGTTTATGTTATATGCGCTACATGTATATGTATGTGCTATATTAAATAGCATGTAGCTATAGTTCATTCATTTTTATTGCCATTATGTGGTGATGCTGCAATTTATATATATAATATCCTATCAAAGGGCATTATTGTTTTCAAATCTTTGCTGATATGAACAATACTGCTGGAGCATTATTGTATCTGTTTCCTGGTATGAACATGAAAGCATTTTTCTTATGTATACACCTAGTGGTGAAATTGTTACGTCACAGGATACATGAATGTGCAATTTTTTAAGATAATGCTAAAGTACCTGCCAAGAGGGTTGCACCAATTGGTACTTCCCCGAGGAAAGCAGAAGAGATTCAGTTGATGCACATATTCTGTTACATTAGATTATCATCAGATCCTACAATGTCCTGCTATGAAATGAGCACACACAGCAGTGGGAATTAATTGCTACCACAGTCTTTAAAAGTAATTTCAAGGTTAAAATGCAACCATGAAAACCAAAACTGAGTTAGGTATGTTTGTAGTGACTTGATAAATGCTTAATTGTAACATAAAAAAAGGCAGATCATAGAGTAACGTGTATTAGTTTTGTCTACAAGATCTCACCAAAAGACTTAAGCTGCCATAGAATCTTCCAGAAATTTATCTATTAAAATTTCAAATGGACTTGCTCTTTAATCCATGAGTATTACTTTTAAGCTTTTATTCTAAAAAAAATTAAAGCAAGTACAGAAGAGTGAATTTTAAGAACATTTATTGTATTATCTTTTTATAAAGTTTTTATTTTATTCATTTATTTTATGTCGTGCTGAGGTTTGAACTCAGGGCCTCACACATGCTAATCAAGTGCTCTACCACTGAGCTGCAACCCAGCCCCTGTATTATCTTTGGATTAGCAAAATTTGAAACAATATGAATGTCCACAAATAAGCAATTAGTTGAATAAATTAAGGAACATATATACCTAGGTTAAAATGCAACCATGAAAACCAAAACTGAGTTAGGTATGTTTGCAGTGACTTGATAAATGCTTAATTGTGACATAAAAAAGGCAGGTCATAGAGTAACGTGTATTAGTTTGTCTACAAAAGGAAAATAAGTGCTATAATTGCTTATATCTATACACACAAAAGGAAAGGTGTGGAAAATACCCCTTGCTATAGAATCTTCCAGAAACAAGTACCAGTGGGAATAGAGGGAGGGAGGAGAGAGATTGCTGAGAAGGTGGCAGATTTGGGACCATGATTCCAGTGCCTGTGGCAGTCTCCTCTTGGCCTTCAGTCTACTCTTCTGCACGTCACCTCTCTGTTTCCCATTGTTCAGTCTTCATATTCCCATGTGACATTGAATACCTGTCAAGAGCTGGCCCAACCCTATAGATCTCCTATTCACCTCTAGGTGTGAGATGTTGTAGCCAATTATTCTTGAGTCTTCACTAACATTCCTTGGCTTTTTCTCTCTTCATCTTCACTCATACCCTCTACTTGAAAACTCCACCTCACCCCCACTTTCCCTCCATTGCTGCCTGCAAATCTCATGTAGTGTTCAAGATCTCACCAAAAGACTTAAGCTACCATAGAATCTTCCAGAAACAAGAGCTAAGTACCAGACCTTGCGAAGAATAGAATTAGGAAGGTATAGGTTTACCAACTGTCTTTCCAGGGCACCACTTACAGACAATCCTAGTTTGACCAAATTTGGTCCCTATCTATGTCAAGACTTGAAATCCCAGGAGAGAGAATCCTAGTGATTCCTCTCTGATTTAACGTCCTCACCATTTAAATAATAGTACTCATTTTTCCTACTCTATTTCTGAATCAACTGAGACTAAGACAGAGGGATCAGGCAAATGGAGATAAAGATATTGTAATAGTTTGAATGTGAGGTGTCCCTCGAAAGCTCACGTGTGAGACAATGCAAGACGGTTCAGAGGAGGCATGATTGGGTTGTAAAAGTCTTAACCCAATCAGTGAATTAATCCCCTGATAGGGATTAACTGAGTGGTAACTGAAGTGGTAGCGTGTGGCTGGAGGAGGTGGGAATTGGGGCGTGGCTTTGGAAGACACATTTGTATCTGGCCAGTGGAGGCCTCTCTCTCTGCCTTCTGATCATGATGTGGGAGCTGCTTCCCTGTGCCACACTCTCCTGCCATCATGTTCAGCCCCGAGGAATGGTGATGACCTTCTGTGGACTAAGAACTCTGAAACTGTGATCCACCAAATAAACCTTTTTTCTTTAAAACTGTTCTGGTCAGATCTTTTAGTCACAGCAGCAAACACCCTGACTAAAACTGATATTATCTCATATCATGGGGTAATTCTTTTGCTGGAGAATTTGCTTTCAAATACAGAACCTGAGAAGTAGAAGCACCTGCCAGCCAGTGGCCTGGACTAGGGAGACCATACCCCCTGTGAAACAGACCATGGGCTTCCAGCAGATAACTCATCTAACAGGAAGTGAAAAGAACTGGGCAATGCCTGACCAGGAGAAAAAGCCAGAGATTGCACCCTTCTCCACATGGAAGCACATAGCATGTCCCCTTGAAAGGCTTGGTCAAAAGGCCAGGGTCCTGTCAGCAAAACCACACAGAGCAGACAGGACAGGTCCCTAAAGGAAGAGGGAACAGAAACTAGGCACAAAAAACAACAGATGTCCACTGTATTAGCCTTCGTCTCACGCTTAGCCCACTGCATAAGCTGGTCTTCTCATCTCCTCTAAATTCTCCTTTCAAAGTGCAGGTGCTCTTGGCGGGGGCCCCTACCCAGCCCTCACCTTTCATATGGGCCTCTGCAAAGTACATTCCCATCATGCAAAAAACAGAGGGCTGGTGAGTGGCCTAAGGTGAGGAAGGCCCCAAAAGCACAAGGTACTGGCAGGAATGAGAATAGGTAGATGACAGCAGGTGGGAGACTCCCCATTCAGCTTCCCTCCCCTTGAGGTACAGTCTGGGGCCTTGACCCCGCACCCCTGACTCTGCATCCTCCTAGCCACTGCCTGTGTCCCCAGGAGGTGTCCCAGTCTTGCAGAGTCCTTATCCAGCCCATACCTACTGACCAGGTCTCCTCCTCAGCGTGGCACCTCAGTGAGAACAAGGTAAAAGGCTCAGCTGGACCCACTTTATGGGGACCTGTGTTAGGGGAAAGTCCCAGATGGAATCAGGCCTGTATGCTCAGTGGATGAGCAGCAGTCTTAAAATAGTCAGAAAGCAGCTGGCCTAGGGCGGTGACTTTGTAACCTGAAAGGCCTGAGCAGTAATTACTGCTGATCAGAGAAAAACAATCCAAAGTCAAAATAGAAACCCCTAGGGAACACTGTGAGGGTGAGGAAGCTCCGGGTCAGAAGGACTTCAAAGACAGTTCCCATCCAGGGCTTTGGCGTTGGCATGAGGCCTAGCTTGGTGGATAGTAAGCATGGGTAATTCGTTAAACCTTGTTGAGAGCCACAGCCAAAAGGAGCCCCAGCAAACTTCCAGCTGCCAGCTGATGATTGGCTCACAGCGGCCCAGCAAACTTCTAGCTGCCAACTGATTGGCTCCTTTGCGTGATGCTCATTGGGCTGTTTCCCCGCCCTTTCAGACCAGGGAGCTGCTCATTGGGGGACTTTTTATTGGCTCCGCCCATGCAACCCAGCCAATAGGCCTCAAGAGCAGGAGGAGTGGGGGAGGTTGAGAGGCTTGTGGGAAGCCGGTGGTGGCAGTTGGGCTCTGAGAGTTTTTCTTGAGGAGCTGTGTGGTGAGGTGTGTGTGTTCTAAAAATAAAGTTCATTTCTTTTGACAAGTGGCTCCTGAATTGTGCCCAGCCAGACTGCGGCAAACCTGAGTCTGTGTCTTCACTTATCAATCAGTATTTGAAATCTCCACCTTCACAGGGCATTGTAACCCAATCACTATTTTAACTATTGTAACTTATATACACCTCTAACATGAGGCTCCCTGACCTAAGGGTCCCATGTAGCACTAAGCACACACCTGTCACTTTTCTATGGCCTAAGTCCTGGCTTTTTTTTCCAAATTCTCTTTCCCAAAGAATGGGAAGTTCTGAGTCTTCAACAAATGATGAGCTCTCTACTGCCCGAAACAAGTGGAGCAGGCTTGCTTTACCCATGAAGGGACTAGGAGGGACCTTTATGCTCCTGGTACCCTGCCTGGGGCTATGGACCCAAGGAAAGCATCTCCAATGACAAGTGAGGGCAGGGGTCCAGGGCTCTGAGAGTCAACAAAGGGCAGGGCCTCCTCTGGAAACCAGGGAACTTTTTGCTCAATCCCCCCTACCCCCAATGGCTCTAGGAGTCCCCTCCCTCCTCTGGGCCTCAGCTTCCCAATCTTGAGACTGGCTAGTGAGAAAAGACAGTATTTGATTATCACAGGCCTTGCCAGGTCAAGAGGTACCAGCTCTGAGCCTCCTGAGAGCTCGCTGGCTGTGGCCTCATAGTGCTGGCTCTAGTCACGATTCCAACAGCGCTGATGAAACAATTCTCTTCAGAAATGTTCTTGCGATAAGTAATTTCCATGCTCCTATGAAACGCTTTTGTGCTTCTGCTACAGGAGGGACCATTTAGTGAATTACTTCTTTTTCGAACCACTCGGTGCCCTGGGAGAGCTCATTCATTTCACAGAGGAAAGCAATTTACTCCTATAAGTTAACCATGAGCCTCACCAGGCCTCCAAAGTTTTGGAA
The DNA here is from genome assembly GCF_047511675.1 of Marmota flaviventris. Taxonomy (NCBI): domain Eukaryota; kingdom Metazoa; phylum Chordata; class Mammalia; order Rodentia; family Sciuridae; genus Marmota; species Marmota flaviventris. The sequence goes on along the minus strand of NC_092505.1, from coordinate 50,624,541 downwards.
AATTACCCAAACGTCTTCCCCACCCCCCAGCACACGGAGCAGAATCCTTCGAGGTTGTTTGATGGATGGCCAGTCCCCTGCTGAGCATTTATGACCTTCTGGGTACAAACCCCGCACAAGGCACCTGGCAGATGTGGAAGACAGATGTGCCAATCCTCCAGTGACTCATAAATAAGCCTGGGAGGCAAGACAAGCCCAGATTGCTCAGCAGACCTTCTCCCTGAGGCCCTGGGCCAGCCCTGTAATTCTCCATTGCTCTAGCTGAAAGATGAGGCCTCTTGATTATTTGTCTCTTAAAATTTTTCTCTTCAGCATTGCAAAAGGCTACACAAAATGTAATGAACGATTCCAGTGCATGAGGGAAATGGCTTGCTGGCTCCCCAAAGCCAGCTCCTTGCTGAACTTCAACACCTGCCATGAGCACCTGCCCTCCTGCCCCTAACTCCCAGCACCTGTGGCACCTCCCCTCCCCTCCCCTCCCCTCCCCTGCCCCAGTGCCTCTTCCTGAAGCTTTCCTTGTTTCTGGGGCTATTTAGTTTGGCAAGATCTTCAAACCTTTGAGTTCTAGTTAGAGCTATGTCTTGCAGTCTCTTTATTTGCAGACTGCAAGAAGTAGAATGAGATCAGGTCATCAATTTCAGGATATCAGAGTAGGAGAATGCTAAGGTTTTGTTCCTACTTCCTTCATCTCACAGGTGAGGATGCTGAAGAGAGAAGCAGCCTACCCAGGGCAGTGCAGGGAGCAAGAAGTATGGAGTTGAAGACTGGACTTGGGTCGGCTACTCGCTGGCTGTGGCCTTTTCTAGTTCTCATGTGTAGTAGTTGTTCGTGTGGGCCTCCAGCAAATGTGCCAGACTCTGGACTGAGGACCAGTCAGAAGATGAAAAGGGGCTTTTATGGGGTTTCCAGACAGACAGGTGAGACATACCTATAAACCATAGCATGCTGCAGAGGCCACAGGAAGGGTCCACAGGAAGCATAGTACCAGGGCATGTCCTCGTGGTGTTGGGTTAGAGCTTCCCCAGAGCATATGCTTTTGTAGCTTTCTTGGTGGCTCTCAAAGGGGCTGTAAGTCTGAGAAATTAGAAGCCCCATTAGTCTTTGAGCTCATTGCTTCTCCCAGAAAGAGGACCAAGATGGCAAGGACTGCCTCTGTCTAAACTCCAATTCCCAAGAGGCAGGGTGGGATGGATTGCCAGTACTAGGGGCCCCGTACAGGGAAAAATGGATGAGTTCTGTTTGAACGTGGTGCTTTGCAGCATCAATGGAAGACTCAAGCAGTTAGAAAGACTATGAATCTATGGGACCCAGGAAAGGTCTGAAGGAGAGATGTGGATTTTGGAGTTCTTAGAACTGGCCTCTGTCTGAACCCCTAGCCCTATCTCAGACTCCCTGTGATTGATAACCAGCGTCCTGACCCCTAGGTTGGACTCCTGTACCCACTTTCTCATGTCATCTTCTGTTAGAACCTCCCCAAGTGACCCACCATGCCCTGTAAACTGGCCCTGTGTGGGGGCCCTAGTACTGGCAATCCATCCCGCCCTGCCTCTTGGGAATTTAGAGTCCACAGGAAGCAGAGTGCTAGTGTCAGGTCAGAAGAGTCATGACCAGGAAGAAAATGGTTCAGTTGGGCCTGACAGAGACCCTGCTGCTACCCAGCTGAAGGGTGAATGTTGGGCTGGCCTCTGCACCATGCTAGGAGGAAGTCACCGCCTGAGTCTCTGGAATTGGCTCAGCTTCCTAAAAGGGAACATCTCCAAGTCACACTGGTCATGGCCAAGGAAAAATAAAAATAAAAAATAAAAGAAAGGAACATCTCACCTCAATTGGGGAAGGAGATAGATTAAAAAAAATAAAAACTCATAAGCTCTCTTTCTTTCTCAGGCTACACAGGTCTGAGAAATATCAGCCATTCTCATGACTTTGACTAAGTCATAGATATTTACTACACTATTTGTTTTAGTCAGTTATTTCACTACTGTGACTAAAGGACCTGACCAGAACAACTATAGAGGAGGAAAAGTTTATTTGGGGGCTCAATCCACAGACAGCAGGCTTCACTCCTCAGGGCTCATAGCAGAAGAGTGTGTCAGAGGGAAGCAGCAAGAGAGATTCCTCTGACCAGATACAAACTAAATACCCCACAGCCACCTCCCCAAAGAACCACTTCCTCCAGCCACAACCTACCTACCTTCAGTTACCACTCAGCTAATCCCACCGAGGATTAATTCACTTATTAGGTTAAGGCTATAACCCAATCATTTCTCCTCCAAATCTTGTATTGTCTCAAATGTGAGCTTTTGGGGGACACCTCACATCTAAATCATAACACTACTGCTGCTGAAATAGTCATTCTGTTCTACTCTCCATCTCTACCTTCTGGTATTTTCCCATCACTTTTGAGAAATAGGACAGGCATGCTTCCTGGATTTATGTTAAAATTCATGGGGCGAATTCTCTATAATATATGCATGGGAAGTTGTTGGTGTTTACTTCATTAGCCATCAGAGTTCTGAGTTGCAAACAACAAAATTGGACTCTGGAAATAGAGAAGGAAAAAGGAGAAGAGAAGGAGGAGGAGAAGGAGAAGAGTGGCGATGATGTAAGGTGGGAGTGTCACCTGTAGCAGCTAGGCAGCAGCCAGAACCACACTAAAACCAACACCTGGAGAAGGTGCTGCAGCCTGGCCACCAAATGCCAGGCATAACAACTGACATCACCAATGTCACAGACAGGGGACATTACTCATAGCGAACTGCATGCAACCATCTCCAGAAAGAATTCTTCCCAGGCCTCGTTCCTTTAGACATTTTACAAGGGTGCTTCCATCTTGTTGATCAGTATATCAGAGTGCCATGACCTGAAGGTCAGTCTCTAATTCTCTGTCTCCCATCTCCCCTCTCTCACACATCACATCCAACCCAAGACTGATCCAGCCAACTCTACTTTCCTTAAATCTGCAACCCTCCCTGGCCTCTGGGTTCAAATTCTCATTGCCTCTTGCTTAGACTTTCCTATGAGACTTCCTCTACACTGCCCCCAGAGCCAAGTGTCTAAGGCAGAAGTGGGACTTCAGTTTCCAGCTGTGACAGATTAGCTTGTATCAGACCTTGGGGGTTGGCAGATCCTCCTGCCAATAATAACTTAAAAAAATTGAATAAAATGTACTTCAAAAATCCATGTGAAGGGCCTAGATCCTGGAAAGAAGGGAATCACAAAGAGCAAGCCTGACATTTAGCCACTTTTGAGGCATTTGACCTTTTGTAAGAAGTGGTCTAGAATCTGAGAAATGGAGTGCAGCATTTGACAGTCCTGTGGGGTCAAACAGAAAAAGTTGGGATGCAGGATTTATCAATACAAAAGTGTCCCTGGTCTAATAGCTGGTCAGAAATGAGTTTCTTCTCCAGAGGCCGGCCCCATAATCTCTATACCAGCAATGTCCATTTTCGGCAATGATGAGAACGTTCTATAATCAGCACTGAGTGATACAGTAGGCACTAGCTGTATGTAATGACTGAGTCTCTGGAGTGTGGCTAGGGGAATTAAGGAACTGAATTTTGAATGTTGTGTCATTTTAAATTCACAAAGCTTCCTGAGACTAATTGTATTGGACAATGGCTGCTTTATACAAGGTCCAGTTTCAATTAAAAATTACCAGGGAGATCAGGAGGCAAGATCAAATGAACAAAAATCAAGAAATTTTAAAAAAGATATAAATAGATACAAAACATCCAGATGTTGGAGTTATCGGACATGGTCTTTAAGTCAGAGAGGCCTTGACTTCCTGTATGCATTACAATTAGTTTTTGGCTAAGCATTATAAACAGTCAATATAACAATAATTTAAACAACATAAAGGCTTGTTTATTTATCACATGAAAGAAAAGATGACATACAGAGTTGGTGGCTTCTCTTTCTACTCTGTCATTTTCAGTTCTGACTCTCATTCTCAAGGTATCTTTGTAGTCCAAAAGAGTGGCTGGAACTCCAGCCACCATGGCAAAGGGGGCGGCTCCTTGATAACTCATCTCCCTTTAAGCAGCCTTCCTAGAAATTCTACACAACACTCTGCTTACTCACCTGCTACCTCCTCACTGCATGGGAAGCTGAAGAAGGTAGTCTTTTGTTCCAGAAATTAATAGGCTCCACAGAGTTCTGTAAGTAAGAAGGAAAGGAAAAATAAATATTAAAGTAGATAACTAGCCAGCTCTGTTACACTTTCATTTAAAGACTTTCAACATCTCCCCATTGCTGGGCACATAAAGCTTTTTCTATATTGTCACCTACTCTCATTCGACCGTTATCTCCTGCCCCTCCCCATGGTGGGCCACACCATAGCCACCCCGGTAACTGATCACTTCTGAAATATCCAAACACAAGCCTTTAGGCCCTTGCTCCTGCTTGTTTGTTAGCCTTGGATGCCCTTTCTCTGACAAGTCTGGCTCATTTTCAAAGCTTAATTCAAAGGTCATCTCTTTTGTGTTCCCTTTCCAAATTCTCTTAGTAGAACCAAAGCCTCTCTGGTGCTCATAGCACCTGGAGCATACCTGCATTGCATTTGCATGGAATTATAATTCCAGGTTTGGTCTTCCTACTATCTCCCTTTTAAGTTATGAGTCTCTCCAAACCATAAACACAGCTTACTCTTCACCTTTATTCCCCTAGCGTTTATTAAGGTCTGGTACGTGTTACATGCTGTCAAGGTATATGGAATAGATAGTAAGAGAGTAAAAGATAAATTTAGTGAGTTAATCTATCTCAATGCATTCCCTCTCTACCTTACATAACTCTAACTCTGGACAATGTATTTGATTTTGCAAATTCTTTTTGTTATGCTAGAATCTGCTGTTATTGTACATTGTACAAAACAAGTGTGCTGAGCTGGGAAGTTACTCGCACACAAATTATTTGATACAATAACATAAAATCAACCTCAGAGCAACACAATTACAATTCATAGTCACAGGATTTAAATTTCATTCAGCGACGTAAACCAAGCATCACCTTTGTGTTCAGCAGCGTGAAAGATGCCACTTGAAATCCCATGTGCCAAGAAAAGAATTTATGGTCACTGCCTTTGGAAGTGTGACACCGCTGGCAAGACAGAACATGGAGCTCCAGAACAATTAGATGGCAATTAGGTTACAGCAAATGTCATAATAAGTGCTTCCTATTTGCTATAAGATGGTACCTATAACTATAAGTATTTAGAGAAAGATGTAAACAATATCAGCAAGAGCATAAGAAAAGACTTCTTGAGGCAGTAAGACCTTTGAAAGGCCTGTTCTTTAAAGACATGCCCAAATTGGGCAGGATCATGACTATCAAAGCATGAAATACAGAGCAGAGGTGGGAGGAGATGTGATTGACTAAGCATTATAAGCATGATATTGAGTAACATTAAATGGCATAGCAAGGTTTTTGCCTTTTGGTTCTCACTGTCTTCTGTGGCTTACATGAAGGAGAGAGTGTCATTGGTGCATCTTGCACAGATGGCAGTATTCCTGTCAGTACAACAGGGCGAGTCTCGAGCCCAGATCCTGGGCAGCCAACAATATGGAACGAAAGTGATGCTGTTCTGGTTTTTATGGCAATCGTTTGTACAGGTAGCTCCTATTTATAGCAAGTGATTCTGATTCCCACAGCACACCTTAAAATCAGTCAATTTCAAGGATAAAGAGTCGATTTAAAGACCATTAGTAAGTAAAAAAATAGTGCGCATGGTATGTGGATATGGAAATACGTGAAATGGCACTTAGAGGACTGAGGTTTGGGAAACATGATGAGAGACAAGAGGTTTTCCTGACCTGTGTGAAGGTTATGCTGGCAGAGGGCTCCCAAGGAGCCTGGTGGGAGTCAGATGACACTGGAGTCCAGGGAGAGGCTGAAGGCTCCCAGAGACTGCAGCATGAAGGACACCGCCCACCTGGCTGACGTTTCCTCCTGTGGCAGAGCTGACAGTTCCTCCTGTAACTCTCAATGTGCCCTCATGCTGCTTCCTGAGCCACATCCCTCTCACCCTTTTGCCTGCATGGACTCTGAGGACAGGGCCGTGGACACAGAGGGCAGACATCAAGGAGAGTTCAAGTTGGAGGAAAGAGAAAGAAGAAGCAGACAGGAGGCTGGGGAAGAGCATCCTTCACTACTGATGTTTGGAACTAGAGCTGCCACAGCAAGTCAGAGACACAGCACCTCCACGACAGCATCCTGTCCCCACACAGACCATGAAGGGGCACTACCCTGGGGCCTCTGCAAGAGCCTGCATGCATGGTGAGGGTCTGTCCAGTACATGCTGGCCTGCACGTCTTCACTCAGACAAGGCCTCTACCCTGCCCTCAGCCAAGCTTCTAATTCCACAAGATCTACTCCCCTGTCCTAGCTATTTTGCTTTGAGAACAGAAATATAAAGCAGCCTCCATGTCCCACAGACTAGAAAAGCAATAAAGGTGGAGAGAAACGGCAGGGAGAGTGTGTTCTGAATAAGCAATCAGCATGACATTTCAGGCCCCGCCATGTTTCTGACTGACCTGACCTAAGGTACCCAGCGAAGTGACACTAGGTGGAGGCTCCACGCCTCAGCATCCGACACCATCAATCTAGATCCTGCCACACACTAGCTTGAAAACATTTCAAAAAGAAAAGGTCACAACCATTTGTTTCCCCACATGAATGAATTCACAAAATCCTGGCTGTGGGCCCCTGAAAGACGGCTGCCCGATACAAACCTCCTAGAACAAGCCTCAAGGCTAAGAAAGACTTTCCAAGGCCAATCCCCCAGAAACAAGTCCATCCATCAAGAGTTCAGTCTCCTGAGTCCCCTGTATCCAGTCGTGTAGCAGAGTGACTGACGATGGTACTATGAGGGCTGGGGTTGGAGTATTCAGTATCTAAATCCTGACCTCTTCACTAACTAGTTATGCAACCTCGGCTTATTACTTAACATCACTGAACCTTTCTCATATGTAAAGCAGGCTTCACAAATCATCGTAGACAATGAAACAGCCATAACAAAACGAAATCCTGGCATTTGTGGCAATGTGCATGAAAGTGAAATAAGCCTGGCACAGAAAGAAAAATACTGCACGTTCTCACTCATATATGGAAGCCAAAGAAGTTGACACACAGAAGGAGCATAGAAGAGTGGCTGTCAGAGGCTGAGAAGGGGGGAGAGTGACAAATAGGTTAATGAATAAGAAAATACAGTTAGCTAAGAGCAACAAGTTCCCTAGCATGGTGGGGTGGCTATAGTTAATAATAGCTTATGGGTATATTTCCAAACAGCCCAAAGAGACGATTTTGAATGTTCCTAGCACAAAGAAATGATATATGTTTGAGGTGATAGATATACTAATTATCCTGATTTGGTCATTATACAATGTATGTATGTACCCCATAAATTTATTAAAAGAAACTAAAAGAACAAATAATTGGCATTATCCCCTATGGTTCTTGTGAAAAATCAAGTGGAATAATAAATATAGAATGTTTAATATGTTACCTGATACATAAATGGTCAGTAAAAATTGGTCACAATTTTTGTATTTTACATGAAATTTTTGTATTGTACATAAAATGGTCCTGAACCTCAATTGCTTTAGTTGTGTTTCACTGTATCACTGTGTCACTGTGAAATGAACCATTCCAAAACCTGATTGTTTAAAACTCAAACTCTTACTTCCTCAGATTTGGAGGACTGCCTGGGCTCAGCTGGGTGGTTTCTCTTCCCTGGGTGCCTCCACTGAAGTGGAGCCTGAGACTAGCATCAGCAGAAGACCACACAGGGCAGGAACATCCAAAATGGCTTCTTCATTCCATGTGTTATGCCTCAGCTGGGATGACTTGAACTGCCAGGGAATCTTCCCCCACATTGTCTCTTCACCTGACCAGCTTGGCCATTTTCACAGCATGGTGATCTCAGAGAAGTCAGACTTCGTACATGGCAGTGGGCTTCTTTCAGAGCAGGACAAGATCAAGAAGCTATGAGGCATCTTATGACCTAGCTTCAGAAACCACAAAGCATCTCCTCACCACATTCACTTTAGTGACACAGGGCCAGCCCAAACTCCATGCATACAGCAGCTGTGCAGGGTGTGAATACAGAAATGAGCTCCCCGAGGCCATCCTGGAGAAGCCACCACATCAGCCATCATCCTGTGCTAATGGAGAAGAACTATGGATTCAGAATTGGACACCTGGGGTTCAACGCTTAGGCAAGTCATGACCACCCTCAACATCCCCATTATTGATCTGTAGAATGGAGACAAAGACATGTGCTCCACAGTGTGGCAAATATCACGCATGGGAAGCTCTAGCATAGGGGTACATAAAAGTCCCCCTTACTCCAACAAGAAGACATTCTTAGTCTTTGGCAGGTCCCCGTGCCTGGGCTGCCATCACTCTCCATTCCTGAGCTCTGCATGCGTGCCAGCAAGTTTAGTTTAGCTCAGTACCTGCTGGGCTCATGGCTGGCAGGGAATAAATAATGTATTAGTCAGAAGCAGAGTTGTCACCTCATGCTGTTTTGTCAGGGTCCTTCTGAATGGAATTTTTGCTAAATCTGGAGTGAGTTATTTAAAAATTTAAAAAAAAAAAAAGGTTAAGCTACTTGATCTAGGAAATTTCAGAAATGCTCTTATTTTCTCTTGACTTCTATTCTTTGGAACCTGCCAGGAACCACACATACGCTCATTTGGGATTTAACACGAATTACCAAACAGCTGGTGAAAAATCAAGGTGACAAATTAATGACAACAGTTCTTAATGCTGCACTCAGGGGACCACAGCAAGCCACTTAGCCACTGAGTGGCTTTCTGTGCCCTTTCTGTGTGTCTCTGGGCCCACCTGGGTGCAAAGGGGGCAGAGAAATCAGCAGACACTCTGTCCTGCTCAGAGTTCCTGGAATTGCCAGTCATGTCTGTCCCCTCCTCATCCTAGCTCTCTCGCCATCTCTAAGGAAATGCTTTACCATGACTAGAGAGCATGGCTCCTGAAGACCCATGGACATTAGCTTCTTTCAGCAGGGAGGGACATGCGTATGGATATATGCAGTGCAGGTCTAAGATGACTCTGAGAACTTGGGACAGATCCCTCTTTGGGAAGTTGTCTGTGGTCCCTTATCCTCCTCCCTTGCTGGGGGATGATAGTATGGTTTAGTGGAATAGCACGACCCCAGCAAGCAGCTTTGGTTCCGATTTTACCTGCTATGAACTCTCCTTTGCAAATCCTTCTTTCCATGAGTTCAGCTTCCGTATTATGGTAGGATGCCATACCTGGTGCTCAGTTCTGTGCTCTGAGCTTTAGGAACACACACTCATTGTCCATTCAGTGACCCCTCCTAGATATCCCACAATCACCTTCCCTAAAGCATCCTCATTACCCATGCTCAAAGCCTCCCCTCTGCTACACATTCCTGCTCCTCTTAGTAATGTCTGCACATCCAGGACAGGCACTCTGAGCCCCATCCTTCTCCCAACTCACACACCTACAGGTTCTTTCTCACAATTATCTTTGGATACAGAGTCTGGCCCCCTTCCCCACGTACCCTGCAACTTCCAGGCCCAGCACATCTCACCTGGACTATGAGTGGCTCCCAGGGAGCCTTCCTCTCAGCCATCCCCTGTACCAGCCGGTCCAGGCTTCTCCTCCCTAGAACCAGGTACAGATAAAGGAGAGGAACTATTGGCTGTATTTACTCAGGCTCATCATTTCCCTGCTGGGCCCTTTGTAACTTCATCTGCAAAGTGAAGGAACTGGCTAGTATAACCACTTCCAGAAGCTTCTTCCTGCTCCAAGAATCTGTGATTCATCTGAGGAAATGTCCGCAGAAGAGATAACAAAAGAAGAAGAAGCAGCTGAGCTCCTTATCTGACTACAGGCCTCAGGCAGACTCCTCATATCTGAAGGGGAAATCACTAACCTTTAACTTCTCTCAGTACAAACTGCTGCCAATGATCTCTGCCATCCAGTTGGCTCAGCAGAAGGCAACCAGTGTGGAGGAGAGAGTGTGCTGGAAATAAAAGCCTGGAAGGACTCCCACTGGGAAGAGCTGACCTTTCAGAGACAGGGACAGGGAGCAGCCAGAGGCCTCTGTGGACATCAGAGCGTCATCTCTCGGCATTTGGCTGATGGGAGGTCGAGTCAACAACGCTTGAGATGACAGAGTTTGGGCCACATCAACAATCCTAGGCTGCAGGGTGGGCTCTGACGGGTGTGACTTGGGGTAAGAGACTCCCTCTGTCTGGATCTGCTTCTCAACCTCTTGTTGTAGATATGATTGCCTAAAGGGCAGGAGAGGAGGGAGCCTTTCAGGGTCCTGGGGTCTTTCTGGGCCCACGGGCAAAGAAAGAAGATGTTTCTGTTTCTCACAAAGCCTCAGTTTGAATCCACAAGACTTAATACAGGAGAAAAATGGGAGAAAGGAGCTGAGGTGGTTAATTTTATGTGTTGACTCGTCTGGGCCATGGTGCCCAGATAGTTGCTCATATATTATTCTGGATGTTTCTGTGAATTTGTATGTGTGTGTGTTGTTTTGTTTTATGAGACTAACCTTTAAAACAGTGAATTTTGAATGTGTTAGTCAACTTTTCATTACTGTGACTGAAATACCTGAAAAAAAAAAAAAAGAGAGGAGGAAAAGTTTATTGTGGCTCATGATTTCAGAGGTGTCCATGTTTGGCTGACTCTGTTGCTCTGGGCCCAAGGTGAGACAGAACATCATGGTGGGAAAAGCTGCTCCGTTCATGACAGCCAAGAGGCAGGGGGACAGAGAGGGAGAAGGGGAAGAGAGAGAGAGACAGACAGACAGACAGACCAATACATGCCAGGGACAAAATATTAACCCTAAAGGCACAAATCCAGTGACCTAATTCCTCTAGTCACTGCCTGTCTGCCTTCAGCTAGCATCTAGGATGGTAACGCATTCAAATGATTAATCCATCAAGTGGATTAATTTGCTGATCAGGTTACAGCTCTCATAATCTGATTATTTCACCTCTGGACATTCCTGCATTGTCTCACATGAATTTGGGGGAACCCTTCATGTTCCACCATAACACTGAATGAAGCAGATTACTCTCCCTATTGTGCATAGGCCTCACCAATAAGTTAAAGATATGAACAGAACAAAAACTGACCTCTCCTGAGCCAGAAGGGATTCTGCCAGCAGACAGATTCGGGTCTCCTTCCTGCCTGCCTCTCCCATCACACCTGAACTCACTAAGCCTCCACAGTTATGGGGGCCTCTTCCTTAGGTTCTCTCTCTCCTCCTCCCTCCCTCCCTCTCTCTGTCTTTCCGACTCCACTGTGTGCACCCCTTCTATACTGTCAGTTCTGTTTTTCTGGAGAACCCTGGCTAACAGGAGAGGACAGACCAAGCCCCTTGAGCTCTGCCAAGATTCCCAGGAGACTCAAGTCCAGCGTCTTGTCCTCTAGGCTGCTCTGTACAGGCACCATGGGATGGCACAAAGCCTCCCTCTGGAATCCAGGAGCCTCCTTCCCACAGGAAGTGCCACAGGTAGGGATCGGAGAGGCTGGCTGGGAGGGAAGAACAGGCACCCCAGAGCCCTGGCTTTGATAATAACAATCATCAACGACATCTGGCACTGTTCAGTGTACCTTCCTTCATGTCTCTCCCCGTGCTGTTTAACCATCAAACCCAAGAAATGGACACAATTAATATCCACTCTTCACCAACAAAGAAATTGAGGTCTTATGAGATTAATTCTTCAACTTGGAGCTCACACTATGTATTCTGCTTGTTGTGTTTGGGAGTTCCTGTGAGCCAGGGAACGATCCTGTGAGCCAGATAGCAGTATCTATAGCACTCAGGTGAGGAAATAAGACCCAGAGAAGTTAGGCAGCCTCATAAGGTCACACAGCTATTAGCAGAGTCAAGATTACCTTCCAAGTTCTATGACCACATCCCCGCTCTCTTGAACCAGCCATGCTGCTTTGTACCCATATGTCTTGCACAGGTTTACCCATTTGCTATGGGGGCTCAGCTCTCTTCACTCTTTGTAAGCCTACTGCCCCCTCAGCCCACATTTCAGGATAATTGTTATCATTATTCACCATCATCTTGATGATGATGATACCTATGTGCACAGATCATCAAGGACTTTCATGCACCAAATCCCCAAGGTAAACTAGGGCAGTGCATAATACCCTCCATTCTGCAGGGTCCTCTTGAGAAGGAGGATGAAGGACAGAAGCTAACATTTTGTAGTAACTGCCATACTTTAGGGTGGTGCTTGATGTAATAATTTAATTTGAACCATGATAACACTACTAATTCTCACCACAAACCTATGAGACATTACTGCCTCCATTTTACAAATGAGGATACTGAACATGTAGAATACCCAGCCAGGTAAGATCACAGAAAGAATGGATTCTCCCAGAGAATCGTCAAAATTCTTTATACGGCCCCACTCCCTGTCATTTCCAGTATCCCCCACCTCCCTACCTTCCCTTTAAGGAATGCATAATTCTAATTCCTCATCTTGGTTATCTCAATTCTGAGAATAAATTAACCCTCCAGATAGCAGAGAGACTGCTATCTCCCTCAGGCAGTTGCAGAGAGGACATGGTTTCATCCCCATGAGACCCTGATCCCCTGATCAGACCATGGAGCTATGTACCCTGGAGCTGAGTGACACAGAGCCATATTTCCCCACTTCTGTTGCCCACTCCAAACTAGCCTCCAGTTCCAACATCCTCTTGGTCCCCCAGTGGTCAAGATTCACCTCTTCTCCATGCCCTGTGGTCTAAACCAGCACCACTTCTGTCTGAGAATACCTGGCAAACTCCTACAAGGTATAGTCTCCATCCCAGGATGATGGTCCCTCCCCAGAACTATACCTGCAACCCTCCCAACCATCCCACACTGTCTAATTGCTTGCAAACAACTGCCTGTTCACCCTTTTGCTTAACTGCAGGCCCACTCCCACCCAACCCCTCTGCCTGGCCATTCACCATGAAGTTAATTCACTCTTGGCGTCCCCTGTTAAACTAAAGCTTTCACATCTTTCTTTTTTTTACCCCATCATCATATTCTTAGGATCTAGGCAGTTCCTTGCATATAAAGAGAGCTCATAAACATTTATTGATTACATGGATGTATAGATGGATGGATGGATGGATGGATGGATGGATGGATGGGTGGATGGATGGGTAGATGGATGGGTGGATGGATGGGTGGATGGATGGGTAGATGGATGGGTGGATGGATGGATGGATGGATGGATGGGTGGATGGATGGGTAGATGAATGGATGGGTTGATGGATGGTTAGATGGATGGGTGGATGGATGATTAGATGAACGGATGGATAGATGGGTAGATGGATGGATGGAGGGATGGACAGATGGATGGATAGATGGATGGGTGGTGAATGAATGAATGAACTAGCAGTATCATGGCACAGTATCTTAACAATGACTTGTGCCTTTTCACCTCCAGCTTCTTTAACCCCTAATGAACTTCTCTAGGCTCCTTGAAGACTGAGGCACAGAACTGGCTGAAACTTGGCTTTTTCTTTACCATTGGCCAGGTCTAGCCAACTGTCCCTCAATCAGATCTCTTATTTAACCTCCCAGAATGCCCTAAGGTCCTGCCTTCTCTACTCTTCCTTTCCCCCTCTTCTTGTGAGGCGAAACAGCCCAATATCCATACCCCTCCCAGCCACAACCCCTCCTCAGCACTGGGCCAAACTTCACCCTCACATCTGTGTGTCCTTGTCCAGCTCTCTCCCTCCCGAAGCACACTGACTTCTATTTATTCCTCCCTTGGCTGACCCTCCCTGAGGCAGGTGTGGGCTGTAATCTAAGGAATGATTACAGGTGCTGACAAATTCAATGGTCAGCTCTCTTGATCCATCTCACCCTAATGGGTTGCTTCCCCAGGATGGCAGGTAATAAAAATGCATCTCGTTACCCTCCAACGATTTGTGTGATCTCAGTTCTCTGTTACAAAGTTCAACTCCAACTGATGAAAACTTTAGATACACATGGAGAAGGAAATATTCATGTTTGTAGGAAGATGAGACTGCTGAGATGGATACTATTGTTCCAGGGCCTGATCCCAGGGGCCTGGAGAAGTTGTATATCCTGCTCATGGCTGCTATGGGACTGTTGGCTCCCTGGTCACTGGCTCTCCAGGAGACAGGGCCCCTGCAAACCTGAGTCTTGGGCTAAGACCAAGATTTCTGACAAAAACATACATGAGGGCACTGGAGCAGAGCTCTGCAATTCTTAAATAATATTAGCAAATTCTGCAATTTTCTTCCAAGGAAGAGAAACCATAAGAATATACACAGCTCCTTCTCAGAACAGCCCTTAGTTATCTTAGCAAACTGGGAGTCACCAGGGCCAAAACCATCCAAAAGCAGGCACTGAGTTCTCAGGACAAATATGGTCTCCAAAAGACAGTCTCCAGGGGACTGCTGGAAGAAGACGCAGCACCAATTGAGGCTTTGCATATTTTTGAACTATTCTAATTTTTACAACAAGCAATTTTTGGTTTTGTAATTTAAATATATAACTATAATTTAAAACTAAAAACAAAACAAAAACTTCTACCAATGTCTTCTCTTTTAGGCATAAATTCAAAGAACTGAATGGTCTCAAGGAACTATAGAACCATTGAAAGTCATCTAGCTCAGTTTACTCTTTGACAGAGGAGGAAACTGGGTTCACAAAAGGAATGGATGTCCCCAAGGTCTCAGAGCTTAGGATCACACAACAGAATCCTTGGAACCCACTTCCCAGACATACTAACATAGTCTGCTACAGAAAGTGGGCTTAAAATTTCCTCAAGAAAAAATAAAAAGGTACTGGGGTTGTGCTAAAACGCTGAGTTGGACTACTCTGGAGATGGGCCTGTCAAAGTCCTAGGAGTAAGAGAATGATTAGAGAACTCAACAGGGTCAAGGAGACCCCTAAGACAAAAGAGCAATATCCACCTGTTCATATCATACCCATGGTTCTATCACCTTTTCCCTGTACAGTAGGAGAGAGAGAGAGAGAGAGAGAGAGAGAGAGAGAGAGAGCAGGTAAAAGAAACAAGATCACATGAAAGGAGGGTGGCGTGGGCAAATTTATGGCTTCTTCTTTATCAAGCTCCAGGGAGAAAAACCCAAGTGGGAAGAAGATGGAAGAGCAAAGAAAGAGATAAAGTTCCTGGGGACCTTTTGGGAACCACGAAAGGGGGGACATTTGGTAGGTCAGAAGACTGGAAGGTGGGCCTCCCCTACAAGCTAGATGCTATGGTTTGAATGTGGCCCACCTCCAGGGTCTCTGTGTTGGAGGCCTAGTCCTCAGTGTGACAGTGTAGGAGCTGAGGAAAACTTATGAGGTGAGGCCAAGTGGGAGCCGGCAGTTGTTGATGGCACTGCCGTTAATCAGAAGGGATGAATGTAGCTCTTATGAGAGCAGGTTGTTATAAGAACAAGCCTGACCCTTGAATCTCTGCTTTGATTCCTGAATCAAGATGTGATCACTTGCTCCCACAAGTGTTCCTACCATTTCTATCCACCATGATGATGCTTCTGAGAGGGCCCTCACCAAAACTGAGCCAGTGCACGCGCCATGCCCTTGAATCTCTAAAACTGTAAGTTAAATAAACCTCTTTTCTTCACAAGTAGCTTGCCTCAGGTATTTAATTCTAGTGATGAAAAACTGACTAATACACTGAAGTAAACAAGGTAGGCAGGAGTCTTTTGTTGTTTATTGGTTTCAAATCCTGGCTCCTAAAGTATCACCAAAGCAGACTATTGATAAGAAAAAGATGAATTTAATTGACTTAAACTAATCACCTTGCATGGGGAGTGTTCATGATACATGCGGGCATGGAGCACATGGACAAATTGGGATATTATTAGCAAGAAGAAGGAGAGCTATTAGGTAGGTGAGGCTCACAGTCTGCCTTAGAGGGAATTTTGACTAGACAACTTCCTAGTTTGTTTGCAACTCTTTGATCCTATTTCTAAGTTTATTTCCAATTTGAGAATCCTAATTTCTCTAAGTAGCCATATCTCTCTCAAAAAAAAGCACTTTTTTTACTTACTTACAACCCAATTTTCCTCTTTACTCCCTGTCTTTGCAATTACAATTAGCCCCTGTGACACATTAAGCAGGTAACACTGAGAACAGAGTCCTGATGAGCTGTAGGCCCAGACAATAAGGGCAGGAGGCTAATTGCAGTTTACTCTTTCACTCAATGTTCCTGCAAGAAAAAAGAAAATAGGAGGTTCAAGATCAAAGTATGAGCTGAGGAAATGGGAACTACAGAGAACATAACTTCTTGGATTCTGCTGTGGACCAGGTCTTTCATGGCTCCAAGATGGACATCTCAGGGGCTCAAATGAGGCAGAAATATACTTTTTGGGCTGTTCTTTCCAATCTCTCTAAGACCCCAGAGATAACCTCGGTTATCCCAAACTTAAGCCGGCATCCCAAAACTGAGCCTGCCTTTGTGTGCAGGCCCTGAAAGCGAGACATAGAAGAAGAAACACATCCCGGCTTCCCAGCAATATTTAAACAGTGAGAAATCTCACAAATAGGAACCATGTGATCCAGACGCACCAGCTCTCCCCATTCAGCCACCACCCTTCACCCCTGCTCACCTCCTCCCAGCCCCACTCCGTGAATTCTCCTGCTAGGAGTTCATCCATATTCCATATGCTGCATGAGGAAGTAGATTTTGCCAAGCAGCAAGCAGGGAAGAGGGAGGCAGAGAGTCCGCTGTGATTTCTCATCAGTGGAATGAAAAGGCATCACGGACATCTGTGCCAGGGTACAGGACAGAAGCAGAAGTCAGAATATAAGAGTTACAGGCTGCAACTAGGTCAGAGGTCAGCCATCAATCAGATCGCCATCAGGCGCTGGAGATGGCATGCCTTCAAGAGGCATTGGGTTAGGAACCATCCTTCCCACACCCAATTACAGAAGCCTTGAGTGTTGCAGATCCTGATAAGTGCAGTGTAGGTGACAGAAAGGACTAAGATGGGAATCAGCACTCTGAGCAGAGCAGTCTAAGACGCCCTGCTGGGGAAGTAAGGCACTGACCTGGGAAAAACTGACTGTATGGGCTCCAGGAAGTCCCAACAACACTTCGCTGAGTTGCAATAGGTTCCCAACACCTAAAACAAGATCTAGTCCCTACTGACCTTCTACTGTGATTATAAAAGCACACGCTCCATGCTGTATTATATGTGTGTGATTTCAATTAACGCTACTGTATGAGTCATGTTATCCAGAAAAACAGAACCAATAGGAGATACAAATAGAGGCATAGGTACAGATGTAAGTATAAAGATATTTATTATATGGAATAAATCATGAAATTTGGGAGGCTGGTAAGCCCAAAGTCTGCAAGGCTTATATCCCAGCTTGAGTCTGAAAACTGGCAGCTACCATGGAATCAGGAAAGGTTGACACCTCACTTTGAAGGCCATCAGGCAGTAAGAATTCTCTTACCTCAGAGAAAGTCAGCCTTTTTTTCTACACAGGCCTTCAACTGATTAGGTGACCCCCGCCCCACCACCACACACACACACACACACACACACACACACACATTATAGAAGGTAATTTAGTTTACCCAGTGATATGGTTGACTTATGGCCTAAAGCATGTGTTGGAAACTCAAAACCAGTCTAACAGTGTGGGAAGGTGGGGCTTAATGACAGGTGATTAGGGTACCAGGGCTCTGTCCTCATGATTATTGCTGTTTTTGTGCGGTGAGTTCCGTATAAAAGGACTACTTCAGTTCCCTCTTGTCTTCTCCCACTCTCTCCTCCCTCTCCTCCTTTCCTTCTCCCTTCCTGTCCTTACCCTACCACTGTGTGATGATGCATCAAGACGACCCTCACTAGATGCATCCCCTTGATCTTGGATTTCCCAGGCCCTAGAACCATGAGCCTATAAATGTCTGTTCATGATAATTACCCAATCTGTGCATTCGATTATTGCAGCACAAAATGAACTAAGACAGTCTACTGATTCAAATCTTCAAAACACCCTCACAGAAATACCCAGAGTAATGGTTGATTCCATATCTGGACACCCTATGGCCCAGTCAAGGTGATACAAAAAAATTAAACTTTACACTTACTCACAACTCACAACTCTCACTGCATTATTTAGAGGTGAACTCAATGAAACCAGCATGAAGTAGCAGACCCAAGACTTGAACCCAGGAAACATGCAACCGCAACCATCACACTAGTCACCACTTCTAAGTCAGGCATGCGATGGACACGCAGTCTGTATTTATTAAATGGATGAATGAATGAAGCACCAGAAAACAACTTAAAAACCCCTGGGAGCACAGAAAAGACAGACTTCTGACTGCAGTGATTAAGGAAAACTTTCATGAAAGCTCATTTAGTTTGCAATTTATGAGCCAATGAGGAGGATAGGAAAAGGGTATGTGTGGCAGACAGATGTCAAAGTGACCCCATGATCCCCACCTCTTGGTATTCATGCCTTGGTGTAATTCCCATCTGTTGAGTGTCACAGGAATTGTGACTTGATGCTCTGAAATAAAATATAGCAGAGGTGACAGCTATGTTTTGTTTTGTTTTGGTGCTGGGACTGAACCCAGCCCTTCACATATGCTAAGAATGCAATCTATCCCCGAGCTGCATCCCAGCCCCTGGGCGTCACTTCTGTGATTACATGACACAAGTTTGTAATGTCTAACTTATTATGTGACCCTCTGCCTTGCTGGCCTTGAGGAAACAAGCACTCATGTTAAGCAGGGCCCTTCCATGTGTCAAGGAACCTAGGGCAGCCTCCACCAACCACCAGCTAGAAACTGAGGAATTTCTTTGACCAACTGCTGACAAGCTACTAGGACCCTTGGTCTGATCATCTTCAAGAGCCTGAATCCTACCAATCACCCCACAAGTCAGGAAGTACATTTTCCCCTAATCAGCCTGGAGTAAGTCCACAGTACTGACCAACTCCTAAATTGCAAGACTTTCAGAGAACCAGATAAGCCACGCCTGAATTTCTGAGCCACAGTAATTATGAGATAATAAATGTGCATTATTTCAAGCTGATAAGTTTGTGGTGATATTGCTACACAATAATAAATAACCAGAACAGCACTGTTGGCAAAGAAAGGAGCCGGAGCTAGGCCTGGAATTGGGAAGGCCTGGGGAGCATCTGGAGATGCTTGCTCTATGAGACTGGAGCAAAGCTGCTGGCTGCATCCCAGGAAGTGGAGATTGGACAGGCAGGCTGAGAGCAGACCATAGGTGCTTTCAAAGACAAAGTGAGTTGCCCAGACTCTGTCCTATAGGAAAGGAACTTCAGTGATGGTAGATTTAGGAGCCATCATGTGGGAAGTGAGAAGCTCCATGAGCAACTCCCAAATCATAGTATATGGGTGGATGTCTACAGAGAAGTCCGTTCCATATCTCTGTGGCTTCCTCATGATGCTCAGCCAAGATCCTGGGATAAGTAACCCAAGTTACTCCATCAACTTGTGACAAGGCAAAGGTCAAGAGCCTGGGGGAACAAAGGTACCTCTGAATTGTGGTCAGTTCCCTAGGCCTCCCCTGTCCTCTCAGCACTCAGTCCCAGACCCTAAGGAACTCGTGGAACCATCAGGGCGACAGCCAGAGCAGCTCTGTCTTAATTTGCAGACGTGGTCCACTACAGAGCCAGGAGACACTGCTGTCGCATTTTGAGAGTGATGCTGGAGGATGCAGGAGCATGGTAAATGGTTAATAGGGTCTTAAACTCAAGAGTTTGTGGATGGATTACAACAGCAACAAGAGATAGTTTCATCACTTGAAAAGAGTATTTATTGAAGAAGATCTCCCAGTGTTGTCTCTCTCCACTTGTAATAAATCAGTTGAGTGATTCAGAAGCTCCCATCTTAACAAGTGGCCTAAGGTCAAGGCAAAAGGTCAAGCAAAACTGCCTGGAAGTGCAACACTGTGTGAGAACTTTAGACTGTGGACTAAGGATCTAGGGAAATTTCTGTAAGGAAAGTATATCGGGCCAGGATGAAGAGAAAAGGTATGGGAGCAGCTAGTGAACCAGAACCCCAGAGGGGATTTAAAATGTGCAGTCCCCCAAGACCAGAAATCTCAAGGGAGTTTGGCCAATGTACAGAGGAATAAAAATACAAAGGCAAACCAAGGGCACATTCCAACCATTCCAGCTCCTGGCTGCATAAAGAAATTTTAAAGGGCATCCCCCAAAGAATTTCATTCATTCCACTGACACCTCCAAACCACCTTGGCACCAAGCTGAACACCAGCCATGCTGTAGGGCTTCTCACATTCTCTCCCCCACCCCCTGTTCTAAATCCATACACCTAAATGCTACCCATCCACATTAGTCAGGATTCTTCAGAGAAACAACCAGAAACAGAACCAATAGAATCTGTGTACTATATATACAGAAAGTGATCTGCTTTGAAGAACTGACTCGTGCTATTATAGAGACTGGCTATTCGGAAACCTTGGATAGAAGAGCAGATTGGAGACCTAGGTAGAGTTGCTATAGGTGTTGAAGTCCTAAGGCAGGATTCCTTCGTAGAGGAGCTCAGTCTTTTCTCTTAAGGCTTCTTCTGATTGGATGAGACTCATCCATATTATTCAGAGTCAACCAATTTAAATAAAATTACATCTAAAAATTATCTACAGAGCAACATCAAGACCAAATAATGGTACCATGACCTAGCCAAGTTGACATGTAAAATGAACCATCCCATCATCCTTCAGACTCAGTTCAAATTCAACCTCTTCCTTCATTTCATTCCCACTTCCAAATGCAAATAATTGCTTTCTCTTCTAAATTCCCTAGTCCTAAATCCAGCCACGCTTCTCTTGGGATGTTTAGCATTTGCTTCCTTACAATACAGTGATTTGTATCTTTGTGTTGGTTATTCTACAAGACTGTGAATTCTGAGGTCAATTAGTTGTATATTGTACCACTTAATAAGTAGGTACATGACCTTGGGCAGATTCCTTAACTTTACCAAGTCTTGGCTTGTGTAAAACATTGGGATGATATAGTATTTACCTTAGGGATTCCTTTTGGTTTACATGAAACAGTGCATGCAAATTACTTAGCACAGCATCTGGTATGTACCATGCATTCATTACACTTATAAATAAATATTCATTGAATGCCTATTACATGCCAGGCTCTGGGGAGACCGAAATGAAAGGGACAGACAAGCCACTGCTCTGACGGGCCTATCTTCATGACAGCTCCTATTAATAAATGAATTTTTAAAAACCTAACATGAGATGGATATGTGATAAGTACTTGGAATAAAACAAACTAGAATAAAGGACAGAGATTGGAGTTGGGAGAAAAAGACCTAAATTAAGAGAAGGACCTCGTCCTGCAAGACCTGGGAGAAGAACATTCCTGGAAGGCCAGGAGGGTTAATTACAGTTATAACCCAGTGGCTTGTTCTCTCCTCTGCTTGGCCCCCCATGCTTTGTCTTCTGAGATGGGGAAATTGAGGAGATAGATCTTATCTTCACTCCAGTCAGACCTTCACCTTCACATGGATGGTTCTCACCATCCAGGAATCATGGTGATGGAGGCCAGTGGCCATCACTTAGCAGGAAAGATTTTCCCTACCTGCTCCACATGGTGATACACCTTCCTCACTGCCTCACCTTACTGGTCTCCAGTGAAGGTGTTTCTTTGGTTAAGAGTCATTGTTACTATGTGATGTGCCACAGAGTCAAAAAGGAGAGAGAACACTTGTCCCCAGGACTTTTCGAGAGATGTCTCTTTTCTCCTAATACTCCTCCTCTTTCTGGCATATAATAGAATAAAATTAGGGATGCCAACAACCCTATAAGGCAGACTGTCCTTCCCAAAGGGTGAATGCAGATATTAATCCCCCGGGGTCATCCCAAATGTTACCTATCCCTTCCTGCCCTATACCTGGATTCTGTCATCTGTCTCTTCAGAAATAATCAACTTCCCACTGTGCTGTGTGAGTTGGACAGTTTCAGACGTGCAGTGCCAGTGCCTTCTACCTCTACCAGGAGAGGAAGGGCAGCCCCTCTAAGAAGCCAGTGACCACTGGCTCCGCCAAAGAGACGAATCAACTCTGACCCTGTGCCTGGACCAGCTGAGAAAAAATGGTGGGAAGTTCTTACAAGCTGCTCTGGGTGGTGGTGAATGAATTCTCCTCTGGAGTAAAAATAGAACACTTCTCACCACAGAGAGGATAACTACCCTTTGGGGTTTTTTCTTGTTTCTTTTTTTAGTTGTAGATGGACACAATACCTTTATTTTACTTATTTTTATGTGGTGCTGAGGATCGAACCCAGTGCCTCACACATATGATGCAAGTGCTCTACTACTGAGCCACAACCTCAGTCCATAATCACCCTTCTGATGAGAAATTTATATTACCCTTATTAATCACTCCTAATTCTAGCTCTGAATTACATTATAAAACATCCTATATAAACTTGACAAAGAGATCCAAATGCTTCTCCTTCTGGGACAAAAGCAATGGCAGTGAGAGAGGCAGATCCCCAGATTGCTTTGACATCGATCATTGTCATCACCAAATATTACTATTATTAGCCATACAAGGCTTTGCATAAATATGAGCACAGGTGGGAGTTTAGTCAGTGGAGGGTCCTAACTGCATGAATGATTGTTAGGAAGAGATGGGGCAGGGCTGTGTTCCCTCACAAAGGTCCTCTGGAAATCTGACTTCCTGATTTGCTTAGTGCAAAGCTCAATGCTTGATTATAATTGCTCAAGAAAAATGCTCTCAAGAGGAGAGGAAGAAGCCAGGGGCTTTGGGGGGTTCGTTTTTCATTCTTTAACTTGGAGAAATTGCAGGAAATGGGGCAACAACTCTTCGCTGCAGAAAGCAATCCTCCAGATGGCTCTTAAAAGCTGGCCTTTTTTTTTTTTTTTTTTTAGCAGTCTCGCCTGCCAGCATGACTTTCCAAATGTCCAAGCCAAAGCAGCACTTGTGGGAGATTCAGAGCAGGACTGCTTACAGCAAGAGTTCTGTCCCATCTGGATGTTTCTGTTTACTAAAACTGACAGTAGATCCTCTTTGTTCACAGAACAAGGTGTATCAGGTGTGTCCTGGTTTGGATATGATGTGTCCCATAAAGGCTTATGTGGTGAACGATTATTCCCTAATGCAACAGTGTTTAGAAATGAATTATTTTTTTTTTGGAAAGTGATTGGATCATGAGGGCTCTGACCTCATGAGTGGATTAATCCATGGATGAATTAATTGATGTCATCATTGGGAGGTGGCAGAAACTGTAGGAGATGGGGTCTCGCTGGAAGAAGTAGGTCACTTGGTGGGGAGAGTGCCCTGGAAGTGCATATCTTGTCCGTAATCCCTTCTCCCTCCCCATCTCCCTCTCCTTCCTGGCTGCCATGAGGTGACCAGTTTTTCTGCACCATGCCTTTCCACCATGATGGTCTGTTCTGCCTCAGGCCCAAAGCAATGAGCCAGCCAGCCACAGGTGGGAACCTCTGAAACCCAGAGCCAAAAGAAATCTTTCCTCCTCTAAGTTGTTTTTCTCCGGTGTTTGTCCCAGTGACAAAAAGTTGCCTAGCACAGGAAGAGTCATTTGAGAACTGAGCTGGCCACTCAAACAACAGAGCAGAGAAAAGGTATGAGGAGGGGTAAAGAAGGTGGGAGAGCCCCAGGGCTGGCAGCATCAGAGAGAAGTTTCCACCCCCAGGACCTGAAAGGCATGGGAAGGAGGAATCGCTAGAACCCTAAAAATGTGTTGTGGCCAAACCGTAGCCCAGCAGATTGATAAATGCAGAGATAAAGACCTATCTCAATCTCCTCCTGCTGGCAGAGGACAAAGAGCATAGGCGCATCCAGGTCAGCTCCTGACCACAGAGCGGGAGGGCTGGGTCAGGTCACTTCTATAAACCATCCCAAATTTCAGTGCCTTGAGACAATAACCACTTAATTTTGCATACTAGCAAGTTAGTAATTTAAGCTGGGCTCAGTTGAAGAGTTCTTCAGATCTTCTTTGAGATGATCTTGGCTGATCTCATATGTCTGCAGTCAATTGGTAGATTTACGAGGACTGGCTCATTTAGGATGGCCTTGTCAGAGATGGTTAAAAAGACAGGACCTTTCTCAGCATAGGTCACCTATTCACTAGATTGCTAGCTTGGACTTGTTTACAAAGCAGAGTTCCAAGAGCAGCAAGCAGGAAAACTCAAAGTATAAATGCTTTTCAGACATCTGCTTACATGAATCTTGCTGCTGTGGTTGATTTAGCCAAAATAAGTCACAAGGCCATTCCCAAATCAAGGGTTTAAACAATAGATTCTACCTCTTGAGTGTAACAAAGACAAATATTTTCTGCAACCTGCCATAGCCTGTGCTCTAGCCACAATAATTTCCATCAAAATATGCTCTCCACATCCCAGGGCCCCTAAATCTAGGCCTCTTGAATCCAGGCTTATTCCTGCAGCAGTTGACCTTGGCCATGTAACAAATTAGCCCAATACTTAGAAGCTTAAAACAATGGATACTTTTTGAACTCAGCATTCTTCAGATTGGCAATTGAGGCTGGACTCAGCTGGACAGATCTGATCTGGGTCAGGCGTGACTGATCTCTGCTGGGGCTCCCTCATACACCATTGGTCAGCTGAATGCCAGCCCAGGAGCCTCAATGCTACCCCATATGGCTCTTATTCTTCCTCATGCTCATTCATATGACAGCAGCATTCTAAGAGCTACAAGAAAGGAGAAGTCACAATGTGCAATCACTTTTGTTCAAGTCTCTGCTCATGCACAATGGCTAACACCTCATTGGCCAAGAAAGTCTGATGGCGTAGCTTAGTATAAGAGTTGAAAAGTAATGGAAAATCACACAACATGGGGACATGAATGCAGAGGGGGGAATGACTAGTGATCTTTGACCTTGTCACAGTTTTGTGTACCTCTCCTGACTTCTTCATCTCCTGGCTCATTGTTCTCTGGGTTACTCCCCATCTTTACCTGGCCAAATCCTCTACACTCCTCTTCATCCAATTCAAAGCCGCCCTCTCTCAGTCATCTTTCCTTTTCCACCTCTGCATCCCCTCCCCCACCACACACTTCCCGACTACACATAGAGCCACCACCACTGCCAAGACAGATAAGATTGAATTCCTAATCTTCAGGCTCTTACAGTAGTGTGTTTATTTGCTGGGGGATGTTATCTCCTTTCTTGGATGATGAGTCACCAAAGGGTTGAGTCCTTGTTTGACACATCCTTTATCCTTCTCTGCCCCAGGGCCCAACACAGGAGGTGTTCTTTTGACCGGAGGAGGTCAGTACTGGACAAAGCCAAAGTCTGCAGAAGCAGGCAATTCAATAGATCCAAGAAACACCCTTCAAAGAGGGTGAACTTCCAGTCAGGAAGTCTGTGCCTTCAAGAAACAGTGAACAGGAAGTGGCAGAGAAGAGCCAGAAAACCAGGAGTAGGGAGACTAAACAAGGAACAGGGCTTTAGACTTGCCATAAATCAACTGGGACCAGAAGTCAGAGTCACTGAGAGATCTTCCATAAAAGACCTTCCTAAGAGAACAGTACAGATCTGGAGTGGGCTAGCAAGAAAAGGGTGAGCCCTCCCGCAACTGGCATGTTAGCTTCTGAGAGAGTTTTTGTGGGGACTTTACTCTACTTTAAGGTTTGCACATTAATAATGCCTTCATAAGACTTGTGTTTCACTTTGGCACACAGGAGTGCATTCATAGGCTCCCAAATAAAGGGCCCTAATGAGCAGCAGCTCTCCCCCAAGGCAAGGCTGCACTGAGCTGGCAGCAAACAACTCCCTGAGAGTCGGCTGGGTGTTGGCATGTTGTGCACCATGGGCAAAGTGACTTGTGGTTAGATTGAGTGTGGAAGGCGTGGGACATAGATGACTGCATCAAGTATCAGTCTGAAGGAATTCTAAAATGTGGAGGAGAGTCTTGCCAGTGAATTTTCTACCACACATGTGTGCATGTGCACACACATACACACACAAACAAAACCCCGAACACACCTGACAGAAATCAGGGGCTCAGCCCAGCAGTGCTTCTTGGGTTGGTGGGTGGAGGATGTAATTGGAACAGTCTCTGTGGTTCCAACCCTTCCCTAATACACAGAAGTCTTTTCCTATTTACCACCAAGCATGCCCAACCCTGTGAGTTGGGCTTTCTTAGAGCTCTCTGAGATTTTAGATGACTCTTTGGCATAAAACAATCCTTCTGAAACCATAAGAACTGAAATTAATAGATCTGACCATTCACCTGCTTCTGCCTATGAAGAATCCAGTTAATGTCAGAACAGCCCAAACTGTTCCAAGAGACTGATCCTTTCCCAAAATTCCATCCCTTTCCACTTGTAAACTCAAAAGGAAAACCAATTTTTTTCTCAAAAATGAACACCAACTTTGTGGACCTCAGGTGCATCCTGAAAAATCCCTAGCAAGCAGGTAACTTAGAATGGACAGGTTAGAAGAAGAGCAGTGAGCCCCATGGCCCTAAGCCAGAGAAGCAAACATTTAAAGACTTTGGAAGAATTTTCACTTCCATCATCCCATGATTTCCCATTGGCTGCAGTAAAGTTAGATTATCTTGTTCAGAATTCAGGTACTTCACACTCCAGTCATTCTAGTCTTATCTGCTAGATCTCTTAATCAATAGCCATCTTGGAACATTAGTGCTTCCCACATACATTCAATTCATCCACCTACAGGTCTGTATTCCAACTGCTAAAATATCTTCTTAGTTTGGATTCTTAGATCTTTAGACTTCTTTTTCTTCCCCACTATCCTACTGATATTTTCTTGGATCCTCTCCCCCAGACACTGTCCCAAAGATACTTGCATTTGAATTCTTGTCTAAAGGGTACATTTTTTTAAATAGGTTTTC
This sequence comes from Marmota flaviventris, assembly GCF_047511675.1. Taxonomy (NCBI): domain Eukaryota; kingdom Metazoa; phylum Chordata; class Mammalia; order Rodentia; family Sciuridae; genus Marmota; species Marmota flaviventris. The sequence goes on along the minus strand of NC_092505.1, from coordinate 50,597,645 downwards.
ATTATTTGCAGATAAGATTCAGTTCTACTAGGGAACTCTGAAAGACAGTGTAGAACTCACTTCAGAATACACTGGGAGACAGTGCAGAACCCACTTCCTCTACCCTAGAGTACAGGAAACTGGGATATTTATCCACCAACTCCCATCAGTCATGGGTTTCTTCTGGAGTAACACCTCCAGCAAGCAAGTCCAGCTGGCACCAGATGGCTAATTCCAGGGGGATGTGGCAGCCCTAAGTGCACCATGGCCTCCTCCATGTCCCTCCTCGACTCCCCCCATCAGTTTTTAGTTTCCCCAAATGACTCACCCATCAAAGCTCAATGCCATTTTCTCCAACAAGCTTTTTAAACCTTCAGTCTGAACCAATGATTTCTTCCTTTGGTTTCCCAAATCACCAAGCACTACAAAAATCCTCCTGGTTTTGCCCTTTACTTGACCACTGCCAGTAAGAGTGTGGTTTGTTGGCATTCAGCCTCCTGCTCTGACGTCCTTCCTTCCTGCTAGATGTGTGGTTCTGTCTGTGATTGGCACCTTATCTCAGACTTTTAGCCTGATAGTTAACATTAAAAATCAGAAAATCCTCTGGTGCTACTGCTAGTCTTACTGTTAAAATGAAAATTTAAACTTATGTTATCTGAAGCAGTGCATGATCATTGTTGCATTGTAATTTAATATGAGTAGTCATATTTGCATAAAGGTAGTGTATTCTATCTGTGGTCATATGAAAATAAGAATAGATATCTAAATCCAAATTGCTCTTTGTAAGTTATCTGGAACTGGTATTTTCATACACTGTACGAAAACATTTACTTCTCTGAAGAGAAGTGAGAAGAAAAGGGAAAGAAGAAGCCCTAAACCCACCGGGGTTAAAAGTGGCTGTATGTGAGTAGTGAAGTGGTTTCTATGACATCTGAAGTGACCAAGGCAAATGAGGCAATTTTACTCTTAAGTTGTTTTCCTAAAAACAACTTAACTGAGTATTGCAATAAATTTGGGAAAAGAGCTTCCTGAGTCTTAGAGAAAGAGGAATGAGGAACTGATGGCTGTAGTTGGTAATTTAAGAAGCTAGAGCTTCCACAGATCACAAAAGAAGTTGGAGGTGGCATGTGATTAAAGGCTATAAGTAGATGTGTCTCACCCATGAGCTACCATGCTTCCCAGCTTAGAGATCAAGCATCCAGGTGGGCATGTTGCCCAAAGAGCATGGGTCTCACTTGATTATTGACTATTTCTGAGGGTTAATCCATGTCCCACCACCAGATGGGAAATCCAGAAAGCTGACTCAGGCTCCAACATGAGGAAGTGCCCATGATCACCAGAGCCACCCAATAACAAAAGAGGAAGCAGAGGTTGGACGAACATGAGTGTGGGAAGTCAAGGAGAAAGTTCTTGAATAAAGGAGGAGGATGGATTCTTTGACCCAAAAAAAGATCTGACTCTGAGAATCTACATGCAAGAATCCACCTCAGCAGCTTCACCCACATCATTCCCAGGTCCAGGTGGGCTTCCTGCTCTCCTTCTCTCCCAAAGTGGATCACTTCCACTTGGGGCCACTGCAGTTCTGGTGCACACCTCTGTGGCCTTTTTGATTTCCTACATTTATCCATCTATCATCAGGGCACTGCTATTGCCCTCACAGCCACCTCACACATGAGCCCCTTGGGGCAGACACCTATTATCTTCATCTCAGTGCTTGTAGTAAATCATCACTATTATTAATAAGGATTTGCCAAAGTTGCTTTTAAGTCTCTCTGTGGTATGCTTCCTTCCAATGCCCCTTGGTGCCTCTTGAAGTCCAGACCTCCTGTCCCTTCTATCTCTGGAGCCATTAGTTCCTCAGTTTGTCCCCATCCATATTGTCCCTTGATACATGAGGTTTAGTTCTGAACTAACAGGGAAGAGTAACAGACACATGTATCTTTTAGGGTGAGGAGTATCTGGATGCCTGAAAGAAATAAAAGCTACTGAATCCAACCTTATCTATTTATCTACTTACTCAGGGAAAGAAAATACTTTTGCCAGAGATTATAATAGACATTCACATCTACCCCTTTTCTCTCCCTCAGAAGTCTCTACCATTATTCAAATATCTCAAACACCAACTCCCTGGTGAAGCATCCTGACCCCCAGGCAGTCCCAATGGGCCCACTCACCCCATGCTGTTTCTATAGCACTCACCAGCTTCTTCCTTCTGCCACATTACTCAGGACCAGAGGGTAGGTCCTGGTGAGCAGGAGTTGCTGAGTCATCTCCATCCCACTGCACTCCAACCCCATCCTGACCAAAGCAGAAGAAAAGGAAGTACTGCCAAGAGCATAATTTGGTTCAGAAGGATGTCATTTTCACTTCTCAAGATGCCACTCTCTAGCAATGATCCTGAGGAAGCTAGTGTCTATCTGACACAGAACCTCCCTCTTGTAGCCTTGCCACAACATTCCTGGGATCATGGTCCTCCTCTTGAGGAGGGGTTCTTCTTGTGTTTATGAAGGTGAAGTTGGACCAAATGATCATAAACCCAGAAATGTGGGGCTGAGAGATGGCACTTATCCAAAGCTAGTATCCCCTCCCTCAGCACGCCTGCCAAGCAGACTTCCTGCCTTGGCTGGAACAAGCCACCAATGGGGAACTGACACCATTGACCTTGGACTGCTGAGCCTATGGGACACTTTCCCTAGATTCACATTCACCCTCTGACCCACTTCTATTTCCTTGGGCAGCACAGAACAAATCTGCTTCCTTCCCCAGGGTAGCCCTTCAGATGCTTGGGGTCAGCTCTCTTGTCCTCTTGAGTCTTCTTTCTCCAGACTAAACATCCTCAACTCTCACACTGTTTTTGGGTTGTCCCAACAAGGATATTGTTTTAGGTGCTCTGGAAAGAATATCCTCTGCAAGGTGAAATAGAAATGAGCAGCCATGTCCCTTCTGACCTGACCCCTTGCTGCACCTCAGTGAGAATAAATACTTTCCTGTCTCTCCAGTGGTGCAGAAATAATTGGTGAGAGTTGCATTCACACACACACTTGCTCAAAACAGGCCATTAAAAGGAGACTGGAAGTGTTTGAAGAGAGTATGTGAGGTTTATGGTTTTATAAAAAGACAGAAGTTTAAACCTCAGTATAGTCATTATATTTTTTTTCTTTAAACATAGATGAGCATAGTTTAAGAACACTGAGAGCCAATAACTTAACTGTAAACTTTCCTTTGAGAGCTTGAGGCAGGGCCCAGAGGATCAGAATGTGGGTTAGAAAGGGAATGGGCCAGCTCAAGAGCTGAAAGGGAAACTGATGGTTGGAAAATTCCTGAATGGTTACCGAAGAGGCCTTGCCCTAGTGAAGCACTTTTTCATCTTGTGTTCCAGAGTCTGTCCTTTGGAGAATACTAGAAAGTGTTCAATTTCTTAAAAATGAATTCCAAAAATATTCATGAGAGTCTTTTCTTCCTTCTCTCCTCCTTCCTCCCTCCATCCCTTTTCCCTTACCTACCCCAAAATATATGCCAGGTAGCATTAAATCACTCATTGCACCAATATTTGGAATCCCAAATTCTTTCTGTGATAAAGACTTTAGGCCAAAGCAGAATCTTTAAGGATGAGGTCTAACCTGTAATCAAATTAGATATCACAGTATTAGATTAAATTTCAACCCTACACATCTACTCCTATTGGATCCTATTAACTTTAAAAATTGATACAAAATTCTCTCTTAAAGCAAATTTTGTGTAGGCATAGCACATCAAGGAATATTTTTGTCATTGTCATTTTAATGAAAAGACCAAGCAAAAATGCTTTAAAGTGCAACTGTCTTCATTGCGTCACTTTAAATGCAATCTGTGGGAACTTTGGAAGGGGCATTAAAGCAGCAATGACAACATCTCCATTTCTGTTTGCTTCTCGGGCAGGAAATGAGAGCATGTGTTCACATAATGCCACCCCAGAGGACTTTCTAGCTTTACGAAGAGCAGTCTTTCCTCTCCTTCCTAAACATCTTGGCACCAGAACCCTGTCCGGCTTCGTCCTATGCTCTTTGACGTCATCTGAAGGAGGAAGTCAATTTTACTACCTACTTAGATTTGAGTAAAGCATGATGCATTCAAGCAACTTGCTACATATGTCAAAAATAGAGTTTAAGGTGATGGATAGGTCAATTACAGATCTAATCATTATATAGTGAGTATATACATATTGAAATGTCATACTGTACCCCCCAAAGGGGTACAATTAACACTCATCAATTAAAAGATAGATAGATAGATAGATGATTGATAGATATATCCAGGCTTCCAAGAGTCTGAGGAAAAGATAAAATGAGAGAGGTGGGGCACCAGGAAGACCTTATAAGGTGACATATTAATTTTTTCCTGCTTCAAATCTACTACTATTCCCCTATACCATAGCCTCCCAGGGGAAAATAAAAAGTCAATAGCATGTATAGTTTTTAGTCCCACGTGAAGAACAAGCCATACAAGAAAGTTCTAGGCCCCCAGTGGATTCAAATTCTGGAGCAGCCACAATGTGTCAGTGTGCTTCCTGTGTGGGGGGAAACCACACCAGACTGGCCAAGGAAGCTAAGAAAGGAGTGGTATGTGCCATGGAGAGAACACATCCCTTTTAAGTGGCCAGAACCGCTGTCATCTGCACAAGCTCTGCAGTCTAAAGGTAGCACCAAGTGGAAGGGCACGGTCTTGTACACAGAGCCGGGGACTCTGTCTGGAGGCCTGAATTCAAGTCCCTGTTCTGTCACTTCACTTACTAACATGTTCCTGGAAAGTCATGTACCCTCTTTGGACTCATCTGCCTTCCCTATAAAATGGGGATTCAAATCCCTGTGTCCCATGTAACTGATGTCTGTGATCTGGAGAACTTCCTGCCCACTCAACCTAGAAACACTGTCACCAGATCAAAAGTACAGTGAGTAGCTGGCCTCCTTTATAGGAAACTCTCTGTCTAGGAGATAGATGTAAGAAGGGGATACACTGCCACTGTGTGAGGTGGGACAGGCATGGCGTGGCCTCCTGGATGATTCCTGTGCCCTAGCAGCTCTGCTGGAATCCTCCCCTTCCTTCCACCTCTCCACCTCACTTCTCCATTAACCTCTGTATTTTCTTGGTGCCCCCAAATTTTCTGAATCTACCGAACTTTGAAACTGAGTCACTCAGTGGCTCTTGCCAATTCACTTCACCTCTCTAAATGCCATTTACCCATCTGCAAAACCCAAATCACACATCCTTCCCACCAGATGCATTTGCTGCTGTTCACTGTCAGACACAATCATTCTGCACCCATGATGTCCCTGGAAGGTGCCTGCCTTGCTCAATCATTGAGTGGTAATGAGGTCATTGCAAGAACTGGCAGCCCACAGAGCCTTGGAATTGAAACAGGGCACACCAGACTTCCCACAAAAGCAGCAGAGGCCTTGTGTGTCCCTGGGGTGACTGCTGCCCCTCTGATGCCAACCTTCCCTCTAGGAGCCTCCCGAGATGCAAGCTTGCTGGCAACTCTCAAAATCTGCTCAACACAAAACTTGACTCTTAGGAGTCATTCTTCATGGAGAGCACCTGATAAGAACAGGAGAAGATGGGAGTTCCTGAAATGCCACTTCTAGTCCCCATCTTTAACCCCTGGGAAGTGAGGGAACAATTGAATGTATCTGAGTGCAAACAGCAGTTCTCAAAGAGTGTGCAATAGATCCCTGGGGTCCCCAAGAGCACCATGGAGTCAGGGGCTCTATGAAGTCACAGCTATTTTCATAATAGTACAAAGACATCATGCCTTTTCTCCCTATGTTGACAGTTTTAATAATGGTGCAAAAGCTTCAGTAAGTAAAATTGCCATCCCCTTAATTTAAAAACAAAATAGATTTTAAAAGAATACCAGTTTCACTTAAGCTTGTCCTTGATGAAGCAGTACAAGGTATTAACATTCAATTCAACCCTTGAGGAACACAGTACTTGGACATTGTGTGTGAATGGGTCAGAGCACGTAGTATTACTGCCACGTATTAAAGCCTGATGCTACCTCAAGAAAAATCACTTCTGAGACTAAGTCGTGAGTGGAACAAATCACTTTTTTCAGAAAACATTTTTATTTGAAACAAATGACTAACAGACAAACTGTGATTATATAGACTTAGGTTCTGGTGGACATTTTCTCAAAAAATGAGTCTTATGAGAATGTCACTTCAAAGAAAGTAACTGACAGTATTTGTTGCCCGTGATAAAATCTGAGGTTTTAAAAATCTGAGTTTCAAAATCCTGGTGAGAATTTTGGGAACCTGTGTTTGCCAGTATGAGTTTGACAGCTTACCAATACTTACAGACTTTTACAATGATATTCCAATGGTGATATTAATGAATGAGCTTTTTAATATTTTGGTTAATGAATGAAATGTGTCAACATTTAGAAAGTGTATACAACTCAGTGAACCAATATTTTCTGAATGACTGATGCATGAAGTTAGACACTCAAGTATGAGTAAAAGGTATTCAAAGTGCAAGATAAGTAAATATATTTTATTGTGAGAGAGTACAGAAAGTTCACTGATGTGGTTAAGACTCCACACCATAACTAACCTCAAAGAAACCACCACTTAAGTTAACATATAATATCACAAAAGAATACCTGTAATTATCTAAGAAGAGTATTAAACTATTACTTCCTTTTTTGTATGTAAGGCTAGATTTTCCTCATGTACATCAACCAAAACAACACAGCCCAACAGACTAAATGCAGGAGCAGTTATGAAACATCTGCTTATCTATTAAGTCAGACATTGAAAAAGATTTATAAAGACATATAACAATACCACTCCGCTCAGTAATATTTCTGTTTGAGGAAATATATTTACTTTTTATTAAAAATGTGATTTATGTTGACATGTAATGAGTTTATTATTTCATTTAAAAATGAATTAGTAAATTGTTAAATTTCTGTTTTAAATAGTCACTGTAAATATTAAACAGATAATTCATATGAGGAACATATCTTGGAGAGTTAGTAATTTTTAATAGTGTGAACAGACTCTGGGACCAAACAGTTTGACAACCCCTGAGATCTGATGTTCTGTAATATGAAGATTGGTCGCAGCAACAGTGAGGAGACTGGCTCTAGTCAAAGATTGGATGGGAATCTTTGGCTATAGGATGGTGACAGATGATGAGAGACAGAACTAAGGTAGAGAAGTGACACTGGCCATGGGATGTGTGATGTAAGTTCATAATGAAAATAGGAGTCACTGTGTCCTGCTTTGGTTTGGTTGAGGTGTTGAAGCCCACAGACCACAGCCCTGGAGCATCCATAGTTTCCTCTGCAGGGAAGGGTCATTTCCGGAACCAGCTGCTTGAGGAAGATGCTCTGGAAAAAGGTGGAATGAGCAGGTAAGCAGGATGTCCTTGCTCCAGTTGTTCTGGGTTGAGACTTAAGGATTCAAGGTAGGTGGACACAAATCTGCATGGCAACTGCAGACATAGTGGCCACCATAGGAATGCAGAGAGGCTAGGATGGGGCAAGATCAGCAGGCTTTAAGGGAAAGGTCCACCCTGAACACATGGTGTCCTGTGTCACATGATATTTATTCCTTTCTGTTATTGTTGAGCCTCTGGTGAGACAAATCTCATCATATTTTCCAGCTATATCTCAGCTATGCAAAAAGATAGGGGAAGAGCTGTTTGTTCATGCAGGAAGAGTCACAGACCCTTACCAGTTGTTATGGGATGGGAGCAATAGTGAGAAAGAAATTCTCCAGAAGTAGGGAAATCTTGTGGATCATAGAGATGGCTTTTCCATCCAACGAAAGTAGACTTTATTGATGAAAACAAAATTTTCCTTAAAGGAAGTGGTAGATTTGAGCTATATTTTGGTAGAAAGAATAAATGAAATGAGTTGAATGCAGCTGCAGAGGTGACTCCAAAACATCTTCCAACATGTCTCCTTAGAGTTTGAGGTGTCCTTGAGACATTGCAGGTGAAGCTGCACAGGAGACCAAAGTTCAGGAGGTATGGAGTGAAGGTATTGTCTTGAGAACCATCAACCCACACAGGTCAGTGGTTCTCAGGCTTCAGAACAATTCAGAGTCACCTGTAGAAGATTTTTAATGGGAAGCTGCCTTGTTCGATCAACCAACTGAGAATCTCTGGGCTTGGTTCTGATGCACACCACCAGGAGTTCTCTAAAGGTGCAGGAGATGCTGAGGTCTCCCAGAAAAAGAAGAGAATGTGAGTTCAAAATGCAGCCAGAAACCCAAAGAAAGGCATTTTGCTGCGGAACAGCAGAAGTTAGCCTCTCCTGTCAGTAAAGAATGTGCTTCAACTTTAATGGGCTCTAAACTGGCCAGCACACTCCAGCACGTGGAACGTACCCATCATTCATCTTCAGGCAGTGCCAGAGTTCCCTACTAATATTTGAAGCTTTAAATGTGGCCACTTAAGCTGTCCATATATCAGGCATAAACAGAGATCCCAGAAGCTGTACAAGGCCAGTCATGGGGCACAGCAGGGGGGCCACAGGTGGCAACTCCCAGCCCTCCCTAGGTGAAGGCATGTCCAGTAGACACTTTCTCCTAGAAACAATCCCTTTCCCCTGCAATCCTGGACTGAAGGAAATTAACATTTCTGAAACATGTCCAGGGAACAGGCCGTTCCCTGGAAGACTACATCTAGCAGAGAGGGAGGAAGAACGGTGAATGTTTTTCATTTATTAGCATCTTTTGATTATGTAGAGTGGGCTAGATACCCAGGCCAGGGTTTCAAGCCTTCTCTTTTAAGTGTCATTATTTTGTTCTCTTTGTAGAGCATGGTCTGCTTGAGTGCGTTAATTAATAACTTATTTGCCCATACACGAATGAAGACACGAAAACATGCAAACTTCAGGCTCCACTGGCCTGACACATCAGAAGGACTTCATGAACATTTGCTGCAATGAATCCAACCCAGTGCCACAATATTTTGCATCAAAGGCAAAAAAAAAAAAAAAGCCTAATAGTCTCGTTACCAGCTAAGAGTTTGAGGAAATAGTTAAAAGTACTGACCTATAGCACAATAAAGCACTGGAGCCACAGGGAACTTAGGCTAGGAAGCACTTTGGCTCCCCAGATTGAATAATGAGAAAGTATGGACTCCTGCTTCCCATGAAGACTCACAGAAATTTTCTGGGAGAAGTCTCAGGAACAACTGGGAGAAAGAAGTGGGCGCCTGTTCAGTGGGGGTAATCCAGGTGTCTTATTTAGGCTCCAGGACTGGAGATAAGATGGTGTTAATCCAAGGACATATTCGGGAAAATGTGTAAGTTAAATCTGTTTGTGGGCAAGTGAAGCTAGCCTGCATCCAAGTGGGCCCCAGATGTGGTCTATGGACCACGTGCATCAGAATCATCTGGAAAAAAAATGTTAAATGCTGATTACTGGGCCCCACCTCCGGGCACTGAACCAGAATCTTAGGAAGACTCCGTAATATGCATTTTAAACAAGTTCCATGGGTGATTCTAATGTGTCTCGCCCTTAAGAGCCACTGCCAATCACCCTACATTGCCAGGCATGGTGAGCAAGTTGGTTTGTGGGTGAAGAAGGTAGGTCAATCCTAAGTAAACAGCTGAGTCACCCCCGCAGCCCCTCCTGATAGCATGGCCTACCAGGTGTTTACCACACATTCTCTCACACCCAAAGTCTTACTTCACCCTCACCAGGCTCAGGAGGTGGCAGAGGAGGCAGGAACATGGGCGGCTTCAAACTCCCTGTCAGGCCTCCCTCCCTCCCATGAGGCACCCTCACATTCACACACCCTCCAAGCGCAACCTGTGCAAATACCTAGGTGTGGCGAATTGCTGTACCTTCCCCTCCTCTCACCAGGGATACCTTCCTACCCTTGCCACATGGTAACATCTTATCCCCAAGGTATTGATGTCATAGCCCCTGCCCACACACTGGGAACTTCCTGACAAGGGACTCAGGAGAACATCGATTTTATCCAGAGAGAGTACGACAGAAAGGAGTGTTAGAACAGTATCACCTGGGCAGGGGAGACCCCCAGGCTCTACTCAAGGGTGTGTTTGAAACCTATGCTTCCTCCTACCCGTTCCATGGTTCTGAGGAAGAGGCTCACCACCCTTAATACCTGGGCCCTCCTTACAATAGGTCACCCTGGGAAGAGCTCCGACCTCCTGGCCACGCTCTGCTAACCCAGAGCCACCAGTCCTGCATTCCTATCTTGAGGAACTGCTGAGGTTCCAAGAAGTAATGGACAGAATGGGAAGGGATATTAAGGCACCAGAAATACTAATGGCCTTTGGTGGGCTTCGGGTGCCTTGTGGCACCACAATCCCTGGGCAAAGAGGCAGTCCAGACTAGGGGCAGGCTGCTGGTATTTTCTCAACTACAGTTGTCCAGTGATGCGTGGCTTGGAATGTGTGGTCCTGCCTGGCTCCTGGCACCCCTGAACCTCCTCTCCACCCTCCCCAACCCCAGTTGACTCAGCTTCCATCTATGAGCTCAAGACCAAGCCCTGCCTCACAAAGCCCTGGGCCCAGGCATGCAGGTAGCAAGTGGCCTCTCTGTGAGTGCTGCCTGTGTCTAACTTTTCTCTGCTTGAGCAGAGGTAAAGGGATCAGGAGTCTCAGGCGCCCCCTGTGCCCCTGGTGGGTGCTGACCATCCCACCAACATACACATCCCAGATTTTCTGACAATTCACCCTGCCTTATCCTTGGTTAGTGTTGTCATTGTGGCTCTGAGGGGCTGGCATGTTGGTGACAGGAACTCTGTCACCAAAGCCAGGAGCTGGCTCCTCCTCTTACCCCCATGACAGCCACCTCCTTCCCTCAGCAACCCCCTTTGTAAATAGAGTCCAATTCCAACAGCCACTCAGGGAAATAATCTTATAATAGATGTTGAAATAAGTGCTTAGGAGACTATAAAACAGACCTACTAAGTTTTAAAATGTTTCTTGCTTTTTTATGCTTGTAGATTTTTTGAAAGATTTCTTTTCCTGCTTGCAAGAGTTGGAAATACATATTGTGTGCATGTACATTCACAGATACACATATGTACATTGCAAAAAGTTTGAAAACAAAAACATAAAGAAAATATTATCCACACACCCACTACCTGAAAAATCCTGAGCATTTTTGGTTTACTTCCTTCTATTTTCTTTAACACAGTTGAGATCATACTCTGTGATTTCAAATACTGTTTGCAGGTTTTCTTTTATATATATATATATATATATATATATATATATATATATATATATATACACACACACATACACACACACATATTTTTATGCGGTGTTGAGGATCAAACCCAACACCCTGCGCATGCCTGGCGAGCGTGCTACCATTTGAGCCACATCCCCAGCCCCAGGTTTTCTTTTTTTAACCCAACACAGCATAAGTATTTTCCCCCCATTTTTTAGAAAATCTTCTTAGACAAATATATAATGACTGAATGATGTGGGCAATGAGCATTTTAAAGCAGAGAGCTTTCTGGTTTATTTTTATGGGATAATTTCCCAGAAGTCAGATGCCTGGGATGAAGGGTGTGAATCTCTTGATGTCTATATTGTAGCTACTGTGGTTCCTTTTTCCCAGAGTGGCAACGAAAGTGTGAGGATTGAAGTAATTTGTCATAGGTCACACAGCTAATCCTCAGCAGAGCCGAGAAAAATACATGGCAAGATGCTCTGTGGTCTGGGTTCTGTGGCAATATGGCACAAACGAGGAGACCGCTGCTTTGCTGAAGAGCATCTGATGTCTGTCGCACTGACAGGACAAACGGTCATGTGAGGGAACGAAGATTGGTGCAGTGAGGGAACAGCTGGGGTTCAGGGCCCCTGAACCCCCTAGGAGTTCTTCTGCTAACTCTGTCACCTGAAGCAAACCCCTTGGGCCTCTTTATCAGCCCTACAAGATGACGGGTCTGGCCTGAATCGAACACACTGCCTTTCTTCCCAGTACATCACTCCCAAGGCAAAATCAGAAAAATTTTGGTTTTGGTTTTGTGTAAAAAGACCAAAGATAATTCATTAGCTTCAGCTCCATCATAACTGTTGGCACTGCTGGCCATAAAACCGATCCAGCTGGATCCAAAAGCAGCAGGTTGGGGTTAACCAGACAGCCAGCTCCAGAAAACACGTGCCCACCAGCCCCTGCCAGAGAGCGGCAGAAGAATGTAGCCCTTCCAGATGAGGTCAGATGTCTGGAAAACACTCCTGGCACTGAGTCCCAGCACCAGGCTCTGCCATCGGCACTGTGAAGAGACCTCCCTGTCGCTCCAGTCCTGGGGACGGAGGGCATCGTGACCAGCAGCCCAGGGTGCCAGTCTACTGCCTGTCCTTTATATGTGCAGCAGGAGCTGGTGGTGCCTGCCCAGACTGTCTACCTGGGGGGCTCCAGGCATAGAGGGTGCTGCACTTGGTTGTTTCCCCAAGTGACGAGGAACTTGGAGAACCACATTGGCAGTTGTGAAACCAGGGCCTGTGGGACAAGCTTGGGGGGAGGCAGTTGTTTGTCAGATGCCTAGGAGCTCACTTGTTACTCTGGCCCCAGAATGCAGAGGTGAGTGGCTGTGTTCTGAGTGTAGGGTCAAGGTCCTGGAATCTGGGGATCTGTGAGGAGCGGGGCGTTCCTACATATCAGCATCTCTGTCTAACTTCCTGCTATGGGGCTAATGGATGGGGCAGCAGGGGTAGTGGATAATAAACCACCACATTTTTGAGCCTGGAAAAATGTCTCCTCCCCTGGTGGAACAACGACCTCATCTCTTTCATAAAGAAGAATAATGAGTTCAGAGAAGGAACCCGGGGGAGGCAGATGGTCTGTGTGAAAATGTGCATATGGGGTATGAGGAAGCCAAGTCACTGCCAGGAACTGAGCCCTGTGATGTGTCATTTGCATAAATAAAAGTACATGTACATAAACAAACACACTTTGCAAGAACATATTCAAAAAGATGCATGAAAACAGTGATTTTTATATAATGAAATGAAATCGGATTGGGACAGGGGAATAGTCACCTTTGTCACCTTGAAAGAAGAGCCCTGCTAGAGGCACTTAGGAGAACGGTGCCATGAGCTGACTGAGGAATGTCATTAACTCGGCCCTCCGGACTTGAGGTCCAAACTTTCTAAAGGAAAAGAAAGAGACAAAAGCAACCAAACCCAGGAGATGTCATTAACAATGGCTTTTGAAGGGTTGTTTTGTTGTTTTAAATGAAAGGAAGGAGGTCAGCTGAATCCACACAGGACTGAGAGTTGGGCACCACTTTTTGCTCTCAACCCTGCAAGCACATTTGAGTCCCCAGGGGAGTTCTGACCAAACCCTGGACACCTGCCTTGGTTGGCTTGGGGGGAGGCAGGCTCTGGAGTTTGAACAGAGCCCCATCGATGGGCTTAACAAGCAGCCAAGACCTCAAGGACTGCACTAGAGGATCCTCGCATGACACCTTGGAGGCTCCAGTGACCAGCAGGCTGGACAAGAGCTGGAGGAGGACATGTTTTGGGAGAGGAGGGGTCAGTTGTGGTCGGGGGTAGAGCCAAGGGAACACTGTTCTGGAAGAGGGTGAAGAGGAGGAACCATAAGAGAAGGAGGGGAGATGGTGGCCAGTGAATGCCAGAGAAGGGGGACAAAAGAGTGGTATATGCAAGGAACAGCAATGGCAGCAAGGAACAGGGCTAGCGTGACCACCGAGTATGGCCTCTCCTATTAAAGACGTGAGGAGAAAACTGAGACTAAGAGAAGGTGACTTTCCCAGAAACAGGTCTCTGAGACAGCCCCCCGACTCCATCCATCTTCCCAGTGCCCTTTCCTCTGTCCCACAGAGCAACCCCTGCTTTTCACGAGGGGTGCATCCCTGGACGACTCCTGCCACCTCATCAACACCCATCATGGAGGAGAGGCGAAGCCTCCTTTGAGGGAGCTGAAGTGATCTGAGCAGCCTGAGAAAAAGTAAAACGTTTAGAAAGAAATCCAACTGGTTATGATAGCTGTCGCCTTCCCTTTCTCAGGTAAATGACTTCATCTATGGCTGATTTCCTGTCACCCTCTGAATTCTGGTCTTCTTCTCTTCTTGACCCCTTCATTCGGGAAACTCACTTATTTGTTGTTCTTTCAATCTTGCCAGCCAGGCTTGGTGGTGGTCCTAATTATTCTCCAATTTCCTGCCACTCTGGTGGTCTATTTGGCCATGTTGCTGAGAAAGGGAAGTCCAAGGAGTTGGGGTCCAGTGGGGACATTAAGTTTCAGCTAGAATGTGTGGAGTTCTCATGAGCCCATCAAACTAAATGGTCTCAGATTTGCTCAATTTTTACAGACAAGCAAAGCAAGCCCAAGAGAGGTTTCATAAATTCTTAAATTATGGGCAAGCTCCTATGAGGGGTTGGGTCTTACATATTTGTACCCTGCTAGAGTCATAACCAGTGACAGCACATGGCACATTCTCATCAAATGCTCCCTGAACCAAAGGGAGCACCTGAGCTAAGAGCTGCCCCAGGTTTTCTGGCTGGCAGCTCAGGAGCATTGGCTCCTGTGGGGCACAGGCCCACCCAACCCCCGTAGGCCATCCTGGGTATACCTGGCCACAAGATCCCTGGCCAGGTCTGCATACAACCCTGACCCAATACAGTGCTGACCACACAACGGGTGCTCAGTCAGCCCTCACAGCTCTGTCTCTGGTCACCTTGGCCCCAACCCTCAATTTTCTAGCAGGGTGTCTTAGCAGAGAGCCTGTTCCCAAGGTGGCCATGTGTAACATTCCAGAAGAAAACCCAGGGCTGAGAGGGAAATGAAAAGTCATCCAATGTCAATGCCCATTCTCCCCCGCCTCTTCCCCACCCCAGGCACAAATACCTGCACTACTTCCCGCCCCTCTGATACACACACACTGCCATCGGTTGTTGGAATAGAAGGTACGTTTCTAGTTCATTAGTATTTATTTTTTATTGTAATGTGGAGAGAATACACAGAGAGGTCATGTGTCAATGTCTTGGCAGTAGTCCAGCTAACAACCCAATTGACAGTCGGCATTAATCCCTAGACATGTCCTTAGAGATGCTGCCGTACAGTAGACGGCACGAGAGTTATGAATAGGGTTACTGCAGCTCAGAGAGACAGTGATGCATTATAAAATGGGAAGTCAGGGAAGGCTTTCTTAAGAAGGTGGCAGGTGAGAGTGGCTTAAAGAATGGGAGAGCTCTGGGCTGGCCCATGAGTATAGTGAAGAGTTAGTTTAAGTAAGCTATGAATACCATGCTAACTGCAGTCACCCAGAGAAATCCATGCCCCTGGAGCCCCTGTAGCATCAGTGATGTTTGACTAGAAATTCCACACCTACCAGGGAGGACAGGAGTCAGAGGGTGTGGAGTCAAGTGCATTGGGAGTGCTTTGCTGGTATGGGAGAGGTTGGTTGGTCTGTTGCCACTTATCTGCTGAAGTGTGCCTCTACCTAGCTACTTAGTCTCATGGACTCTCAGTTTCCTCGTCTGCATTGAGGGGTGGTAACCTCTCCACCATCTACCTCATGCTTTTCTATGAAAACCCTTTAAGAAGCACTGCAACAGAAAGAGGTTGCCATGAATATCGCTGAGACCATCTGCTCAGCGGGCCCTGTGCTGTAGGATCCTAGCAGTGAATTTAGCATGTCTCTGCTCCATCCTTCAATGGCTTCCTATAGAAGTTTGTGACTGATCCAGTTTCTCCTGCTGCATAAAAAAGAACCCCAGGAGACACTATTTTGGGGCGTGATATAAAACAATCATTATCTCATGATGCTCAGAGTTAGGAATGTAAACCAAGCTCAGCAAAGATGGTTTATCCATGCTCTACCATATCTAGGACCTCATCTGGGAAGACATGAAGGCTGGGGGTGACTGGAGGCTGGAACACCTGGAGTATCCTTCATGTATGTCTAATGATCGATGTTGGCTCTCAGTGGGGTCTCAGTAGGTGGCTGTTGCCAGTACACCTACATGTGGCATCTGCAAGAGACTTTTAACATGGGCCAGTCTGAACCTTTACAGAGCATGGTGACCAGGTTCCAAGAGGAAGTGTTCCAAGAGAAAAAAAAAAGAAAGTGTATGCTTTAGCCTTGGAACACACATGATGTCACTTCCTCTATTGTCTATTGGTCAAGGAAGTCACAGAGCTCTGCCCAGGTTCAGGAGTAGGGAAGATATAGACTCCTCAATCAAGGAGAGGAGTATCAAAGTCACATTCTAAGAAAAGCATGCAAGATGGGCATGTTTTTGCAGCAATGTTTGAAAAACACAGCCTACAATGTTCCTTGCTCTGGCAATGAATACTGCTCAGTGTGCTCATAGCAGCGTCTCTGCTGCCTGGCAGCACAAACCCCACTAGGCCAACCAGCCTCCCCACTGCCCCCAGAACACATTGAGCCTGAGCTGGACCCAGTTCTGTTCATACTCCTCCTGATCATCCAAGTCCTATCTTGGATTTGGGGTCTTGATTGTGTCTAAATAACAATTAAGACAAAAACAGGCAGTCTCTTAGCAAGCACCATCCCTGGGGTCTCTAGCAGGATGCCAGCATCCTTCTTGGAATTGGTAAAAATTCTGCCTTGCTGAGAATCACTGGCTCAGAAAAACATCCACTAAGCATGGGGCCACTACCACTGTAATCATTGCTGGCGTACTTAGAAATTCAGGTTCTTTATCTCCCCCAGACAGAAATAATGACTGTAATAAATTAAAGCAGCTTGTTTCAAACCAACAAATGGTGTGGCTGACAATAGAAGTGTAAATATGGTTATAGTTAATGGATTTTTTCAGCCTTACTCTATTTCAGCTCATTAGATCCATGACTAATAAAGGGCTGGCTGCCATTGTTCACTAATTACTCCCCCAATTAAATCAAAGGCCAAGCCCCTGCCTCCTATGCAGACCCCAATTCTAGGAATTTAGGACATCTACTAGTGCTCACCAAACAGTGGTAGAAAAACAGAAACATACAAGGCTGCTGAACGATGCCTTTCCTCTATGTGCTACCTGGAGATAAAAGTCCCCCTGAGCAGCCAACAACACAGCCGTCACACCTTACAAAGAGTTTCACACTCATTCCTCACTCACAGCTAGTGAGGCATACAAGGAAGGGGTTGTAATCTCCATTTTCCCAATGAGGAAGCTGAGGCTCCAACAGGTTAAGGACCTTTTGCAGAATCAATGGCTCCCATGTACGGAGGGAGGACTTTGGGTTAAGTCTTTTCATTTCCTGGTCCAGATTCTTTCCTCCTGTACTGCTTCCAGTTCAGCCGGCCCACTCATTGAATTCTTCACTCTTTAATGGACCTGACAAAAGCGTGTTAAGCACATCTTTTATACACAGCACAGGCCCAGGGGAACGCTGGCCAACAAAAAGCTCCTGCTTTCACGGAGTGCATAGACCAAAGACAGAGGCAGCAAGA
This sequence comes from Marmota flaviventris, assembly GCF_047511675.1. Classification (NCBI taxonomy): domain Eukaryota; kingdom Metazoa; phylum Chordata; class Mammalia; order Rodentia; family Sciuridae; genus Marmota; species Marmota flaviventris. The sequence continues at coordinate 50,580,248 of NC_092505.1, read as the reverse complement.
AACACCTAAGCAAGCACATAATGAAGAGTCTCACATAGGACCAGGATGGTCAGGGTAGGGAAGTAAAGATAGGTCCATTGATGTCTTCCTTTTTCTTTTTGGTGGTGCAGGGGATGGAACCTCACACATGCTAGGTCCTCACATATGCAAGGCAAGTGCACTACCCCTGAGCAGCACCCCCACCACTGAGAGGGGCCACTTTAGACAGGATTGTCCATGAGAAAGAGAACTGAATCTTTCTTAATGATAGGAAGCCAGCCATGGAATGATCTGGAATAAGTAAAGTCCCAGGAAGGGGATATGGCAGGTTCAAAACCCTGAGGCAAGAATATGAACAGGCCTATCACTCAGACAGAAAGGCCCGTTTGGTGAAAATTTTTGAACAATGCAGAGAATAGATATGCTCAGAAGGCCTGGGCCCTGCAGGTCCCCAGAGGGAGGGTAGAGCTAAGGAGACCCAGCAGGACTGCTGTCCTGCAGGTGCCTGTGAGAATATGGTGGATTTGGCTTGTTTGCTTCTAACTTGTGTTTATTTCCAAGATAATCTTAAAGGCAAAAGCCTCTCAATGCCTGAATACAGCATCTATGTGCTTCTTTCATAGTCTTTCTCCCACTCACACCATCTGTCAGTAGCTTCGATTTCCTTTAAGGTGCTGCTATAAAACTCTCAACACAAGTTTGGTGGCAGTATCCACATAGTAAATTCATTACAAAATTTCCAATCCAATTTTCTTTTTAAAATTCCATTATATTTTTCTGAGACATTACCTTATTTTCTAATTACAGAAAATTTACAAATAGTTGGGCCAGGCATGGTGATACACGCCTGTAATCCCAGCAGCTCAGGAGGCTGAGTCAGGAGGATGGCGAGTTCAAAGCCAGCCTCAGCAACTTAAGAAGGTCCTAAGCAACTTAGTAAGACCCTATTTCTAAATAAAAGGATGTGGCTCAGTGCTTCAATCCCTGATACAAAAAAAAAAAAAAAATTGTTGGGACCTTCAGAAAAACACAAGAAGAAAATTTAAATCTCCTATAAAAGGTGGGGTTGATCTAAACAAGGAGGAATTAACTTTTTGCTTATTTGTTTTGTCCTTTCTTTATACACAAACAGTAGAGTGTATTTTGACATACATATATGGAGTATAACTTATGTTAATTAGGATCCCATTCTTGCAGCTATATATAATGTGGAGTTTCACTGGTCATGTATTCATATATGAACATATGAAAGTAACGTCTCATTAATTCTACTGTCTTTCCTATTCCCATCTTTCCTCCCTTCCTTCAGTCCCCTTTGTCTACTCCAGTGAACTTCTCCTCCCTTATTGTGTGATAGCATCCACATATCAGAGAGAACATTCATCCTTTGGTTTTTTGGGGATTGGCTTATTTCACTTAGCATGATAGTCTCCAAACAGTTCTATCCATTTACTGGCAAATGCCATAATTTCATTCTTCCTTATGGCTGAGTAATATTCCATTTTGTATATATACCCATTTTCTATATCCATTTATCTGTTGAAGGGCATCTAGGTTGGTTCCATAGCTTAGCAATTGTGAATTGAGCTGCTATGAACATGGATGTGGTTGCATCACTGTAGTATGCTGATTTTAAGTTCTTTGGGTGTATGCCAAGGAGTGGGATAACTGGGTCAAATGGTGGTTTCAAGAAATGAACATTTGAAAGGCACCCTGTATTCATTTCCAAATTCAAAGCAGTTTCTCTGCAGCCTCCCCAGCTAGAAGAGGCCTATTTACTTTTTTTTTTTTTCCTATTTACTTTTGGTAAAGCAATTTGCCTTTCTAACTTTTAGAATCCTTTTCTGCTCCGTAGAGATTTACTTCAAAGGACTATAATGAGAATCAAATAAGGTAATGTATGTAGGACATATTGCCTGGCTCAGCGTACAGGCTCAAAAATATTAGCTCTGTAGCCCTGAGACCACAACCAGGGCCTGGACATGTAGGGGTATACCATCAAGGAATGGTTTCTTGTCTCTAAAAAAGAATATTCTAGCAGTCAAGGTGCTCATAACTTATGAGTGCCTTGTCAAAGCATCACATCACATAATTTGCCAAGAACTTCCAATAATGAACTTGAAAAATTCCCTTCTATTCCCTTGCTCTCATTTTCCCCATAGATAAATCACATGTCATCTCCAGGCCCTGACTTTTCATTTCAGTTGTTCCTCAAATTGTTATTAAATTTATTTTTTATAATACGTGCCACTTTCTAGTAGGTGCTTCAGTATAGGAGTGACCAGGATGGGCATGGGCTGCTGCCTGGGGACTGACAGCCCCAAGACTCCATGACTGTCCCATGCTGGTGTCACTATTGCTTCAGCTACACTCTGTCAAGAGAGGAAACCGAAGATCTACTCTCCTCCTTTCACTGCTGAGGCTAAGAGATGTGGCGTGTGTGGAAAGGATTGAGAGGGGACAGTTTGGATTCCCAGGACCTTTGTTGAATTCAGTTTGCAACCTGCCTCCTAGACTTTGCCTGTGGATCCTAGAGTTGGGAGAGGAAATGCCTGGAATTCCATGACTGCTCCACACTGCCCCCACCAACCGCCACCACAATACTTCCAAACCAGAGCGGCCTGAAAGGAGGATGTCAAGAAGCAAAACAGCAGCCCTGACTGCCTGAGCCCATTGGCAACATCCTTCCACACTCAAGTGGACAGACAGGCTAATGAGTAGGTGGACCTGGAAATCCTTTGTGAAAGCGATGGTTTCCCTAAACTGAAAATTAATTCTCCTGAAATGCAAGAAGCACATCTAGAAGCCAGTCCCGCTCGATTAAGAATAGCAGCTTATTCTGTGTTGCTGCTTAGTTAGAGACTTGGGCTGGGACCCAGCAGCGGGCCCTCTCCACGTCACGGGAAGGATAAAAGACTAACTGAGGGAAAGAAGATGGTCTCCTTGACAGAAGACACACAGATGTGAGTGCTGGGAGCATGAGACTAAGGGAACAATTCTACAAAATAGGCCCACTGTGCTGACCCCCACATGCTTTCTTTTTCAAGAAGCAATTTACCTGCAGCCCTGCCTAGCTTAAGTGGCCGAATGGCCGAACTATGTCACATTCCTCAGCAAACTACCTGTTACCTGCAGGAGAAATACAGGCCCCAAACAATATTGATAAGAGGAATGCAGGTTATCCTGAAGGGGAAGACTTTGTTTGACCCTTTTTACAGACCAGATCACAGAACTCAGGGAGATGAACATAATTCCTCCTAATCATAAAATCTGTAAGAATTTATGGTTAAGAATCCAATGGGCTGAAGTGACCTAAAGTTGTCATGGCAGTGGGAAATTGAAAGTCTGATGTCCTCTTGCTGTCAGTCAAGAGGTAAACCTGGGCAGGACTCTCTGGAAACTACTCTGGGATCCCCAATAAAACTGGAGTGCAAAAGAGTCACACTGTTCCTGTCTTCTCTGAGGGAATCCACTCTCTCCCTTGAGAGCATCCCCTTTCCTTCTTATAAACTGTCAGTCTGAAAGTCTGAAATCCTCTGTCTTGATCATGAGAATTGGATTTTCAAGAGGGGTTCTTAGTGCTGCCTCAGTTTCCCAGAAGGCCCCAGCTCTGTAACATTATAACTACATCATCTCTACTCCATATCCATGTCCTTCCATTCTGGCCTAGTTGTCCTTTTACACACACACACACACACACACACATATACATACATATGCACATACACATACTCGCAGCACACACAGCCTCTTTTCCCATTTCATTCCCTCTAGATTGCTGTGGGTATGTGGCTTCCCCTCCCCCAACCCTGTCTGCATCCAACCAACGACCATGTTTACTCACAGGCTAACCTTCGGGAAAACACACATCCTGGGTTTGCTTCCTAAACTTCCTATTATGCATAAAGAACACATTGTTCTTCCAAAGCTGGGACTGAGACCTAGTATTTGTCCCATGAGTCGCCACATGACATAGTTACCAAGAACGCAGACAGCCTACAAACAGCCTTACAGGTCCCTGAAGGATATGAAGTCACAGCTACCCCGCTGCAGTTGGATACATCCCAGCTGAAATTTTAGGTTTCTCGTTGACTGATGAGCATGTGTCAACCTGCTGAACTCCCCACACACACACACAGCTTGCGTAAAAGACAGCTCTCAACATAGCAATCCTTCGCTCAGGAACTACTTGTGGCACTGTGGAGTCCCTCTCTGGGGATGTGCAGGCAAAAAGCCGCGATTATATTTCATGTGGTGCAATGCAGCATGGGAAGTCATTGTCTAGATGCCCATTTGGCAGCATGGGTGGATCTTAACATCTTACTGCCCAAAAAAAAGATAGAATTAGATATATAAAACCCACAGTCATTTGCCTACGTTACCTCAACATGCACCCTACAAAATTGAATACCAACACCCATTGGGCCATTGGTACTCCCGGATGGCAAGTCATGTCCTCTAAGGACTCTCTTCAAGGGACTTCCCCAAAGAGAAGCATTTTCTTCATAGAGATGCAACACTTTCCCAGGAAGACCCCTCCCAAAGAAGAGGCCCACAGATGTTTGGTGAATGGCCAAATAAGATTACTTCCATGAATCTTTTTTATAGGTAAGCTCCTTGGTCTCTAATAGCACTTTGGGGTCCCCAAGTCTCCCTTCAGACAACCCCTGAGTCTCAGCTAGTTTGCCTCCCCCGCTTTAAAGCCACTTCCATCTACTTTATCCTCTGGGCATTCTGAGTCCAAGTGTGGAAGTCATCATCCTGTTATTCCTGAAAACTACCCGTGATACCTTCATGATACCAGATACATCATCAGAACTCACCTGGAATCCTACAGACATGAATATTCTGGAGTTGGAAATCTTAGAAAGCAGTGAAAGCTTGCTTCCCCAGCTTCAGTATGTAGGGAATCTGCAAACAAATATTTGCAAGCTCCTGGTAGATGCTAGGTACTGGCTTTGGCTCTGGGGATACAATGGTTAGTAAAAGCAGACTAGACCTGCTCTCCTAGGGCCGGTCATAATCTACTACTTCCTAGGGTACCAATCTCATCTACACTCCAAAGATGAGCATATGAATTTTGGCAAATTCTAATTCCATTCTCCTGGGGCCTGTGCAAGGCTGGCAGCAGTGGGGAGCAGTTGGCTGGAGACCAGCTGCCTACAAGGCCCTGCCAAAGCTGGCACAGAAGGATTACTGTTTCTGTTCCCAGGGCTGGCTCCCAACCAGCATGGCATCTGCTCAGAGTTTGGAGCCCAGCATACTCTAATTGTCCTGTGGCCTTGTGGCACTTTCAGCCTATCAATTGGATTTTCTTAAAAAGCTACTCTGAGTTTATTGATTTTCTGTGCTGGATTTAGGTCACTAGATTATTCCTTAGGGATGGAAAAGCTCAGAGAACCAGACTTGGATGTCTCCCTGAATGGGAGAAACTGGTGACACATTAAGGAAAAGCTGGCCTACACCTACCATTTATAGTCCCCAGTACTTTTCTGAGTGGACAAGGAGCTGGAGGAACTTACTCCAGTTAGGTATCACTACCTTGCTTCATGGCCATTGGCCAAATCCCTTCCTCTCTGGGACAATATCCTGTTTCTTGAACAGGTGAAATCACAGATATAAAAAAAAGGGCTTTTAAGCTCTATGAAAATGTAAGTTCCTATTTAGGTTCTACATACTTTCCTCTTGGTTTTGCTTTAAGACTACAATTTTTCTAAAAAATAGAGTGTATTTAAAAAAAAAATAAAGTAGGACCCCATGGTGAACTCTAAGAAAAGGGCCCTAGGTTCCTATGAAAGCTCAAGTTCTTTCTGTTTGGTCTTTGGAAGCATGGAATCTGCTCCAAGCCTTAGTTTCCCTGTTCTACCCACTGTGGCCATTGTGAGAATTAAATAAAATTTGATTTTATTTTTAAACACTGAGTAAGTTACAAAGCGCTGTCCCTCTGTGAAACCTTTTTATTCTTTTTACATATATTTTTTTTTATTTTTAATGGACCCAGTATCTTTATTTATTTATTTCTATGTGGTGCTGAGAATCAAACCTAGTGTCTCATGCATATAAGGCAAGTGCTGTACCACTGAGCTACAGCCCCAGCCCCCAAATCCTCTTATTATTTGCCACTTACTAAAAGAGTCTGTACTGAAGGTCAGCTGGAAATTTCACAGCTTCTAAAGAACATTGGGAGCCCTAGAAACAGTGCACACAGATATCCCAAACGCACCGCATTCAAAATTGAGCAGGAGGAGAAGGAGGAAACAAGAAAAAGGAGATAAGATAAAGAAGGAGCAGGAAAGAGGAAGGAGGAGGGAGGAGAATAAGGAGGAGGAGAAGGAAGGAGAGGAACAGGGAAAAACAGAAGAAAAAGCAGAAGCTGCTCAAGGAGGAGGAGAAGCAGCCACTGCTTCCAAAACGGCTTCCAGAAATGGAAAAGTGGAAATGGATGCAGCAGAGGCAGAAAAGGCAGAAGAGGAGGAGAAGGAGGAGAAAGCAAAATCAGAAACACAGTAAAAGAAGCAGAGAAAGAGAGAGAAGAGGAAGGAGGGAAGGTGCAGTGGAGGAGGGGCTGTGGGGGGGAAGAAGTTGGAGGCAGAGGAGCAACTGCCAAGGGAGACACAGAGTGGGGGGCGGGCTGGGGGAAGCAGAGGAGGTCAAGTCAGAGAAAAAATGGGAAAAGAACAGGGAGCAGAAGGGAGCAGAAGAAGCCAAAGGAAAAGAGGAACGGGAAGAAGACGAAAAGAAAAAGCAGAAGAAACCAAAGCAGGAGGAAGAGGAGTAGAAGCAACTGCTGAAGAAGAAACAAGCAGACAAAAGGAGCAGAAATATCAGTAAAAGAAGCAGAGGACGAGAACGCAGAATAGGGAGGAGAACGCAGAATAGGGAGGAGAAGAGAGACAGGGGAAAGAAGGAGGGAGAGGAGGACACTTGGTAGTGGCAGGAGGAGAAGGAACAGCAGAAGATGCAACATAATCGGGAGGAGAAAGTGCAGGAACCAAGCCAAAGCTGAAGCAGAAATGAGAGCAAGTGAAACAGAAGCAACAGAAAAGTGCCAGAGGCAGAAAAAGAGCAGATGCAGGGAGGGGAGAGAAAGAAAGAACAGAAGAGAAGCAGAAGCCAAAGCAGGAGAAGCCAAACTAGAGGCAGAAGTGCAGAAATAGAAGCACATCTCAGGGGGCTGGGGATGTGGCTCAAGCGGTAGCGCGCTCGCCTGGTATGCGTGCAGCCCGGGTTCGATCCTCAGCACCACATACAAACAAAGATGTTGTGTGCGCCGAAAACTAAAATAAATAAATAAATAAATATTTAAAAAAAAAAAAAAAAAGAAGCACATCTCAGGGCAGGGCAGAAGCTAAGCACCCAGGAGAGTTAGGAAAGAAAGCACACACGGGGCAGGCTGGCCTGGCTATGCCCCATCTTTTCTCCAAACCTGTTTCCTTCTCAAAGAGGAGGTGAGCCATGAGATGTTCTTGCAATTCTAATAATTTGTGCCAAAGAAATGAGGCTGGGGGCCAAGCAGAAAAGGTTAACAAGACAAACAAGGATGAAAGAATGAATTCTGGTTGGTGTTTTAGTCAGATTTTCATCACTGTAACCAAAAGGCCTGACAAGAACAACTTAAAGGAGGAAAAGTATTTTTAGGCTCACAGTTTCAGAGGTTCTGTCTGTGGTTGGCCAAATCCACAGCTCTGAGCCTGAGGTGAGGCAGAACACCATGGAGTATGGGCATGGCAGGGACTGCTGCTCAGCTCATGACAGCCAGGAAGCACAGAGAGTTCCAGTGCAAGAGCCAGGGATAATATAATCCCCCAAAATATGTCCTAGTGTGCCCTTCCTCCAGCCATACCCTACCTGCCTATGGTTGTCACCCATTAACCCATTCAAATTTTAAATACATCAAATGGATTCATCTATTTATTAGGTTATAGCTCTGTAATCATTCACCTCTGATCATTGTCTCATGCATGAGCTTTTGGGGGATACCTCATATCTACGCCATAACAACTGGGCATATTCTGTGGGCCAATACTGACAAAGGAGACTTAGTCCCTGCTTTCCATAACTCATAGTATGGGTCAGAGTAGTGCTGGTGATCAGAAGAAGGGTAGAAATTGATAAGCTTCAGAATTGGGGAAATCAAGAGACATCAATAACTTTAGAAAGAGGTGGGATTGTTAAAAGACAAAAGTATTAAAGATCACTAGAGTTAATTTGTTAATGGATGTACAATATAAAAAGATGTGAATTGTGACATCAAAAATATTAAATAGGGGAGTGAAAGTATACAGTTTGTGTGTGTAATCAAAGTTCAATTATTATGGGCTGGGGATGTGGCTCAAGCAGTAACGCGCTCGCCTGTCATGCGCGGGGCGCTGGGTTCAATCCTCAGCACCACATAAAAATAAAATAAAGATGTTATGTCCACCGAAAACTAAAATAAATAAATTAATTAATTAATTAAATATTTAAAAAATTCTCTCTCTTAAAAAAAAAAGTTCAATTATTATCAGCTTAAAATAGAATGGTGTAACTATAAGAAGATGTTTTATGTAATTCTCATAGTAACCACAAAACAAAAACCTGTAGGACATACAAAAGAGAGAGAGAGAGAGAGAGGAACCAAAGCATAGCACTACAGAAAATCACCAAATCACAAAGGAAGACAGAAAAACAGAGGGGGAGAGGAGAAAGTAAGAAATACACTACAACACAGACAATAAATAATTAACAATTAACAAAATGGCAATACTAAGTCCTTACTGATCAAGATACAACTTTATGCTATCTATAACTGATTCACATTAGCTTTAAGGACACAAATAGGCAAAACAGATGGAATAAGATACAAAAATCAAAATGAAAGGAACAGGAGTTATGCTATGCTTATGTCAGACAAAATAGACTCAAGTCAAAAATTATAAAAAGAGACAAAAGGCATTATATAATGATAAATGAATTAATTCATTAAATAACATATTTGTAAATGTATATTCACCCAACATCAGAACACCTAAATATTTAAAGCAATGATCTGAAGGGAGACAGCAGTACAGTAATGGTAATGGGTGTCAATAGTTTATTTTCAATAATGGATAGATCATGCAGACAGAAATTAGTAGGAAGATATTGAACTTGAACTATACTTTAGACCAAATGAACCTAACAAACATAAACATCATATTCCATCTAACAGATGCAGAATATACATTCTTCTCAAGTGCACATGGAACATTCTCTAGGATAGTTCGTTCCTATGGTAGGCCACAAAACAAGTCTTAGAAAATTTAAGAAGTCCTATATTATATTGATTATCTTTTACGACCACAATTGTATGTGACCCAACCAAAATCAATAACAGGAGACAAACTGGAAAATTCACAAACATGTGAAAATTAAAGAACACATTCCTGAAGAACAAATAGGTCAAAAAAAGAAATTAAAAGAAAAATCAGTGTTGGGGATATAGCTCAGTGGTAGAAGCCCTGGGTTTGATTCCCAGCACCAAATGTGGTATACACTCACACACACACACACACACACACACACACACACACAGAGATCTGAAAATACCTTGAGACAATTGAAATTGAAGTACAACACACTAAAACTGCAAAGAGGTGATTTTATAGTAATAAGTATCTACATTAAGAAAAGAGAAAGATCTCAAACAACCTAAATTTTCACCTCCAGAAACTACAAAAAGAACAAACTGAACCCAAAGTGAGTAGAAGAAATGAAGTAAAAAAGATCAGGGCAGAAAAAATGAAATAAAGACTAGGGAAAAAATAGAAAAGATTAATAAAACCAAGAGTTAGTTTAAAAAGATAAATGAAATTGACAAGCCCTCAAGTAGACTAAGATAAGAAGAACTATTCAAATAAATAAAATCAGAAATTAAAGAAAACATTACAACTGATACCACAAAATTAGAAAATACCAGAAGAAACTACTATGAATAGAAATAGAAAAGACCAAATAGATTACAAAAAATATTTGGATATCCTAGAAGAAATTGAGAAAGTCTTAGAAACATACAACCTACCAATAAAATATGAAGAAACAGAAAACTTACAGACCAAAAATGAGTAGAGATTAAATAGGTAATCAAAAAACATCCCCCCCCCAAAAAAAAAAAAGAAAACCAGGGCCAAATGGTTTCACTCATTAATTCAGCCACATTTAAGAATTATTAAGCCTTCTCAGACACTTCCAAAAAAACAGAACAGGAGGGAACACTTCCAAACTCATTTATGAAGCCAGTGTTACTCTGATACCAAAGCCAGACACAAGCACTACCAGAAAAGAAAATTACAAGTCAGTATTCATTATGAATACAAATACAAAATTCCTCAACTGCTGGGAGCCATTAGCCAAGTAGGTATGACAATTTCCTTGCCAGTGTACCCCATGTTGCTTAGTGGAAGGACTTGTGGAAATAGGACATTTTGCAGTGACATTGCATGTAGGTGACCTTGCTCAAGGACCAAGGCAGATCCGGGTTTAGGGTGTTCCCGGTTTAGGACTATCCGGGTTTAGGGTGGTTCCAAGTTTAAGGTTATTTCTGCTGGGAATAGGGTGTATCCTGCTGCCTGAGTTCCCCTTGAGTTCTCACGGGATTCAGACAGTATTTTTTGGGAGACAGAAGCCCAGTGGATGTGGATTTGGGCAGAGAACGTGGATTTCCCCAGAACGTGATTGTAGACGGCTGGTGTGAGTTCTGGAATAAAGAGTTGCTGTTTGAATCTACAAGCTGTGTGGTGGCTCGTGATTTTGTGCCCAGCCAGACTGCGGCACTCAACAATATACTAAAAAATCAAATCCACCATCACACTAAAAGGATCACATACTATGATTAAGTGGGATTTATTATTGGGGAGCAAGGATGGTTCAACATATGTAAAGCAACACATGAGATACAGAATATTAGCAGAAGTAAAGACAAAAATCATATCATCAATTCAATAAATGCAGAAAAAACATTTGACAAAATTTGAACAACCTGAGTTGGGGATGAAGCTCAATGGTAAATCACTTGCCTAGTATGTGTGAGGCCCTGGGTTTAATTCTCAGTTCTGGAGGAAAAAAAACAGATGTAGAAGGAAACATAATAAAAGCATATATAATAAGACTACAGCTAACATAATACTCAATTATGAAGAGTTGAAAGCTTTTCCTCTAAGATCAGGAACAAGACAAGAATGCTCATTCTCACCACTTCTATTCAATATAGTACAGTACTTTATATAATACTATGAGTACCAGAAGTCCCAGCCAGACCAATTAGGTAAGAAAAAGAAATAAAAGGCATCTAAAGCAGAAAGAAAGAAAGAAAGAAAATCATCTATTTTTGTAGATGACATAATCTTGTATATAGAAAACACTAAAGATCACCAAAAAAAAAAAAAAAACTATTAGCAAACTCAGCAAAGCTGGAAAATATAAGATCAACATATAGAAAACAGTTGTATTTCTATACAGTAACTATATAAAATAGAAATTAGGAAAACAATCCCATTTATAATAATATCCAAAAGAATAAAATACTTGGGAATGAATTTAACCAAGGAGATGAAAGATTTGTATGCTAAAAACTATAAAACACTGATTAAAATTAAACTGAGGAAGATATAAATAAATGGAAAGACATTTCATGTTCATGGATTGGAAGAATTAATATTTTGTAAATGCCCATAATACTACAAGTGATCTGCAGATTCAACGTAATCCTTATCAAAATTCCAGTGACATTTTTCATAGCAATAGGAAAAAAAATCCTAAAATCCACATGGAACCACAAAAGACTCCAAAGACCAAAGCATTCTTGAACAGGAAGAGCAACACTAGAGGTTTCCTGATTTAAAATTATATTACAGAACTATAATAATCAGAATTCTAGAGTGCTTGCATAAAAATAGATACATAGACCAATGGAACAGAATAAAGAAATCAGTGTCAACTATCTTACACAAAATTTTCAAGAATATATAATGGGGAAAGAATAGTGTCTTCTATAAATGGTGTTGGGAAAACTGGAAATCTGCCTGCAAAAGAATGAAACTGGACCCCTACCTTATAAAAGTACATGAAAATCAACTGGAAATGGAGAAATGACTTAAACATAAGATCAAAAACTATAAGACTACCAGAAATAAAGCAGAGGAATAGATCCTTGGCATTGGTCTTTCAACAATTTTCAATATTTTTTTCTGGATATGACACTGCAAGAATAGATGACAAAAACAAAAATAAACAAATGGGTTGCATCAAATTTTAAAACTTCTGCATGGCAAAGGAAACATCATCAAAAAAGGAGGCAACCTGTGGAATGGGAAAAAATATTTTCAAGCCAGATCTCCAAGAAGGGGTTAATATCCAAAATATATAAGGAATGCATATAACTCAATAGAAAAATAATAATAAAAATAATAACCCAATCTAAAAAATGGGTAAAGGACCTGAATAGACATTTCTCAAAATAAGACATATAAATCACCAAAAGGTACACGAAAAGGTGCTTACTATCATTGATCATTAGGGAAATGTAAGTCAAAACCACAATGTGGTATTATTGCACACCTGTTAGGGCAGTTATTACCAAAATCTCAAAAGATATGTTTTGGCAAAGACGTGGAGAAAAGAAAATGTTTATATACTATTGGTGAGAAGGTAAATTAGCATAGCCATTACAAAAAATTAGCATAGCCAGTACCAAATATACTCCAGAAATTAAAATAGTACTTATCACATGATTCAAAATCCCAGTGCTGGGTATATATTCAAAGAAAATGAAATCCATATATCAAAGAAGTATATGCACATTCATGTTTATTGAAACTTTTTATTCACAGTGGCCAAGATATGGAATAATTAAGCATCCTAACAAATAAATGGATAAAGAAAGATATTTATGTCACAGATATACAATGGAAGATTGTTCATACTTTCAAAAGAAGGAAATCCTGCCATTTGCAATAACATGGATGAACCTGGAGGACATCATGTTAAGTGAAAGAAGCCAGGCACAAAAAGACAAAACCATAATTATCACATATGGTATCAAAAAAGTCAAACATGCAGGATCACAGAGAAGGACAGTCACCAGGGGCTGGAGAATGGGAGAAATGAGTTGGTCAAAGGATATAAAGTTTCAGTTACAAGATGAGTAAGTTCTGAATCTCTAGCACACAGCATGGTGACTATAATGACTACATTTAACAACAGTGGTATATTACAGACTTCAGATTTGCTGAGAACAGATCCTAAATAGAACTATTTTTAAAAGGTAGCTATGACAGGTCAAGGATATGTTCCCTAGCTTGATTGTGGCAATTGCTTCACAATGTGTACATATATTGAGACATCCCATTTTACTCCTTAAAGACATGATTTGTACTTGTCAATCAAAAGTCTCAATAAATCTGGGCATGAGAAAAAAGAAAGAAACAGAATTTGAGTTTAGGGTAAATGGACAGAGATGGAGTTTAGTAGATGGAATCGGGGACAGGGAAGAAGGGCTTTCCTCCTTGGAAAGGAATGTGTTAAAGTTTTCAGCTTCAGTCAGGCTGAGGTCACATGGTGGTCTTTCATGCCTATGGGTGAATGCAGCAAGCATCCATTTGAGTGAGGGATTCTGACAAATCCCTGCTTGTGGAGTTCCTCTCCCAGTCAAGAATGTGTGACAAAGAGGTCAGGCTATTATAGAGCAATCTTCTTAATGGTGTAAAGAGATGGCCACTGGGAAGTTTCTCACCTCACTGACTAGAAGCACCTTGAATCCCAGAGGGTTAAATAACAAATGTCTCCTGACAATGAGGGGATATGAATGAGGAAAGAAGTGAGAACTGGCAAGTGACCCTATCTGTCCCCAACTCTCTGAGGGGGTTGTTCCTTCTGGAAAGCCAACCAACTTTGGAGTTGCCTCTAAATCCAGTGACAATATTAGCATTTGTGTGGACTTCTCCCCTTCCCCTCAGGCCACTACAAACTCTACTGCTAGAGTGAGATAAGAAGGGTCTCTCCTGCAGAAAGGAAATCCCTCCACTTTGTCAACACAAGAAATAAAGCTTCCTAAAATGCCGCAGTCCGGCTGCAGCAAAATAACCGGGGGGTGACGAGCAACTTGTGTACATTGATACAGCAGGAGTGGGAGCCATTTATTGTAGGACAGGAGGGGTATATATACATTCCACACAGCTTATCTTAATTAACATAAACTAGATACAGCAGTCAACCAATAAGGAATCTCCACACTTAATGGCTCACTGGTGTTACTTCACAAACCACTCCCTCTGGCAAAATGCCAGGTGCCATCTTGACTTGTTTACAGACCTTAACATTTCCCCCTTTTGTTTAATTTAAATAATTACCATAGTGGTTTTTACATGAACACCATAAATAATCTGCTACAAGCAGAAGGGGAGGATACAAAATGCCACAATACCAAGCCAATTGAAGGCTCCATGCAAGAAACCCTTGGAAAAATTATACCAGCAATGACACCATTAGCAAAGATACCGAGTTACAATTTGTTGTAGATTACAGTTTGTTGTCTCAGTCCAGGTAAAGCAGTGTCTCAATAGATTAACTCACAGTCCAGGTAAATCACAGTCCAGGTAAGTTCTGCAGGCAGCTAGCTTAAATCACAGTCCAGGTAAGTTCTGCAGGCAGCTAGCTTGATCCGAAGTCTTGTCCGGTTCTCAGCAACACTGGAAATTTTTCCACCTTCATCTTCACTGGCACTGGGACAAAGGCAGGAACTCCAGCAATGATGCTAAAGAAAATCCTGTAGTATTCCAGCATGCGCTAAGAAAACAACCTTCTTAACAATTTAGTACATTATCTCAAGGTTTTTTACATTTGAAATAGGCCTTAATGGTGCTCATTACTCATTAGCCTCCAGGTGTGGGAGAACCGTTGTAGTTACTGGCCTTGGGAATGATCAAACTTCAGGGACGTGGGCTGTCTTCCGCCTGCAGCAGTCCCAGGGCAGCCCCAGATGGCCCCAGGGAGAGTCCCGGACTCAAACTGCTTCCAGGCACAGGGAGCAAGAGCCTGCAAGACTGTGCATCCGGGTCAGGTTTGGATTTGGGCTCTAGCAGTGGCATCCCACTCCCCAGGCAGGGGGCGGGGAAGAGCCAGCTGCCGCTGCTTGGAAAGTCCTTGCTGCGCCATGACCGGCTTGCACACGTGGCAGCCGCCACGCCAATTCCGATTCACACACCCTCCGGTAACAAAAAGTATTCAATAATAGCCTTTTGCTGTAACTTTTTTCCTGATAATCCTTCTTCTTCTGAACTTTCTTTTTCTTTCTGACTAGAGTTCCTGGGCTTTTATCAACACATGCCCTAACTGCTCTTTGTTCCATTGGGGTGCCTTCTTCCCTTAGTAATTTACTTAACACCCCTTCCATATTTTCGTCACAAAGACAATACAACATTTCAAGACAAAACAAGACACAAACATACTGTATCAATCTTCTCCATTTTCTGGAAATGGCCATTTTTCCTCTCTCCCTATCTGTCTAGAGATGAGCAGATTTGCTCCCGTCCTATCTAGGGACGGGCAGCTTTTTTTTCCCTCACTTACCCCTGAGTGTCCCTGGGCTCCCCATACGGGCCACCATCTGCCACAGTCCCACCGAAGCAAAATAACCGGGGGGTGACGAGCAACTTGTGTACATTGATACAGCAGGAGTGGGAGCCGTTTATTGTAGGACAGGAGGGGTATATATACATTACACACAGCTTATCTTAATTAACATAAACTAGATACAGCAGTCAACCAATAAGGAATCTCCACACTTAATGGCTCGATGGCATTACTTCACAAACCACTCCCTCTGGCAAAATGCCAGGCGCCAACTTGACTTGTTTATAGACCTTAACACTAAACCAGGTGCAGTGACACATACATCTAATCCCAGCTGAGTGAGAAGGATCACAAATTCAAGAACAATGAATACCAAAAATAAATAAATAAATAAGAAAGAAAGAAAGAAAAGAAAAAACTTCCTAAGTTTGGTGAATATTCATTGGAAAATGCATGGTGAAGTGTTTGTCACCATAGCCTCCAGTAAAATGCTGAGCACAAAGAGAAGACATTAGCAGGCAGCTCAGGGTAGGAGCTATGGTGGAGCCTCCAGGACTGCCTCCCTCTGCTTTTGTCTCACCATCCAAAAAATGGCACCCCCCTCCCCTTGTCCTTACTCTAGGTAAATTACTGAGAGCAGAGCATAGCATGCAGTAAAGAAATGCTCAGTAACTCCTAGTTGTTATATTAATGTAGGAAGTATATAATGAGCACCTACTAATTGGTAGAAAAATTATATTAAAACTTGAATGAACAGCAAAAATTTATATTCTGAAATTTTAAAAAAAGTGAAAAACAACAAAAGGAGGAACTACTCTAAAGGAAAGAAATGAAAGGAGAAACTAAATAAAAACCAGAAATAAACCAAAATGAATGGGAATACAAATCATATCCCAATAATAATCCTGAATATTAATGACCTAAACCCATCAATCAAAAGACATAGACTAGCAGGTTGGATTAAAAAACAAGTCCCAACAATATGCTGTCTCCAAAAGACTCATCTCATAGGCAAAGACATCCATAGACTGAAGGTGAAAGGATGGGAAAAATCATATCACTCACATGGACTATGTAAACAAGCAGGGGTTTCCATCCTCATATCAGATAAAGTGAACTTCAAAACAAAGGTAATCAGAAGGGAATTATACATCAACAAGACATAACAATCGTAAATATTTATGCCCCAAACAATGGAACGTATACATACATCAAATAAACCCTTCTCAATTTCAAGAATCAAATAGGCCACAACACAATAATACTGGGCGACCTTAACACACCTCTCTTACTATTGGATAGATCTTCCAAACAAAAATTAAACAAAGAAACTATAGAACTACATAACACAATCAATAATTTGGACTTAATGAACATATACAGAATATTTCATCCATCAACGAGTGAATACACTTTCTTCTCAGCAGCACACAGATCCTTCTCTAAAACAGACCATATCTTATGCCACAAAGCAACTCTTAACAACTACAAAAAAAAAAAAATAGAGAAAATACCTTGTATTCTATCCAATCATAATGGAATGAAATTAGAAATCAATGATAAAATTAAAATAGAAGCTACTTCATCCAACACCTGGAGACTAAATAATACACTATTGAAAGATGAGGATAGCAGAAGAAATCAGGAACAAAACAAAAAAAAGTTAGAGGTAAATGAGAACACCAATACAACATATCAAAGTCTCCAGGACACTATGAAGACAGTGCTAAGAGGAAAGTTCATTACACTGAGCTCATTCATTAAAAGAACGAAAAATGATCTGACATTACATCTCAAAGCCCTAGAAAAATAAGAACAAATCAACACCAAAAGCAATAGAACACTGGAAATAATTGAAAGCATTTTTATATGTAATCAATTTATGTTCTTTGGTGAAGTGTAGTTTAAACCTTTGTCCATTATTTTTATTAGTTTACTTTTCTTGTTATTATTGTATTTTGAGAGTTCTTTTTTTATTCTACCAATACATCACTTACAAATATTTTTTCCTATTCCATGACTTGTCTTTTTAGCAATATATTATAGTGTTCTTTGCAGTGGCTTACTATGTTTTGGGGGGTGTTTTTGTTGTTGTTGTTGTTTCGGTGTTCACAAGCATGTAAGATCTCTGGATTCATAATTCTCATCAATTCATTAAATATTCAGTAATTATATCTTCAAATATTTTTTTCTGCCTCCCCTCCATCTCTTCCCCCTCTTCCTGGATCTCCAATTACACATATGTCAGACTGTTAGATATTATACTATAATTTTCTGAGGATACATTTTTTTTCTTTTTAACCCTCTAATACATACTTTTATCTTATTATGGTTTTAAGTTTTCACATCTTTAGTGTTTATTCTCCTATGAATTCCATCCGACATATTGTTTATTTCAGATTTTGTAATTTCATTCCCTTGAGTTTAATTAGGGTCTTTTAAATTTTTCATACATTTTCTTCTTGTGTTCATCTTCTATTTTTCTTCAGATTCTTAAGATTTATAATAGACATTTAAAGTCCTTTTCTGATGATTCCATCACCTTTGTCATTTAAGAATCTCTTTGCTAATTGATTTTTCTTTTTTAGGTTATAGTTGATGTTTCCAGTTTTTTTTACACTTGGTAATTTTGTAGGACCAACTGATCTTGTAAATTTTGTTATTGAATATTAAGAGTTTGGGCTTTATCTCAGCACACTGTGGGTGACAGATTTCAGGATGGCCCCCTTGACTCCTGCCTCTCATTGTCCCTGCCCCAAATAATCTCCTCCCTTTAAGTGCTACTAATGAATAGAATGTGGTAAAGAGTGTGATGTCATTCTCCTGATTAAGTTTTGTCATATTGTAAAGGTGATGGATATCACTCCAACCTCTCAGACTAGAACTGGAGGCTTTCCTTATAGGAAAGGACAAGGACAGTGGCCATGTTGGCAGGTCAATGGTGCACGGAGTTGAGGATAGTATCCCGAGACCTCAGGGTGGCATTCAGTGGACAGCAAGCAAAAGCCAGGGCCCTCAGTATTAAAATCTTAAGAATTAATTCTGCAAATACCCTCCGTGAGTTTGGAAGCAGATTCTTCCCCAGATAAATGTTGAGATGACACTGCAACTTGGCTGACATCTTGATTTAAGCAGATTAATTTGTGATGATTTTATGTATCAATGGAAAATGAATGCACACAGTTAAGTGACTTTTGTTACAGTATGATCCTTTTGAGGCTTGCTTGTAAGCTATTTTATGAAGAGTCAGGAACACTCGTTATGTATAATATGCTGTCTATTAAGATGTGACCCTCTAGAGACCTCTACGGAAATACACTGCGTATGTAAGTTTCTTCGTTCTCCCTGGTGGGAACACAAACCATTCTTAGCCTGGGAGAGTATTAGGAATTGTGTGGTCTACTGCTTTCACCTGCCCAGCTTTGTAGAATTTCATCCCACAAAGACACAGAACTGTGCTGAAGACATGAAGAGGACCCATCTGAGATTTTAGACTCTTTCTTTTTATAGTCCCTCTCAGTGGTGGTACTCTGTCCGGCAAATTCTAGCCATCTCCTCAGCTCTTTTATCTGTATCTTTGACTCAGAAGACTGCCAAGCTCTGTTTGTTGCATCCTGGGAAACTCCCTGGGCAGTAAGCTGGGCAGCTCTTAGACTCGCTCATTCCTTTCCCTGAGATTTCACAGGCCTGGGCTGTCTGAGATTCAATGTGTGAAAACATACATTATTTTTGTGTGTGTGTTTTATTTTCGTTGATGGTTTGTTTGGTTTTGGCAAGAGAATGATTCTCAGATCAGTTGACACTTCACAGGCTGAAGCAGAGAAGTCCTGCCATGTTTTCTATTTTTATCTGTCACCATATATTATTGGTGTATGACGGCTGAGAACTGGCCTGCTTTGATTATGGCCAGAACTCTAGTACCTGGAGTGCTGCATGTATACAAGTGTATATATGCTCTGTGAGTAGATTTACATGAGTGGGCTTAGTCATAGCATTCTTAGTGTCTATGGAGTGTTATTTTTCATTTTCCAATTTATTTTATCTACCCTTAGAGGTTATATGTGCTTGCTTTCTCTCACTGTTCTGCTTGGGGTATTTCACAGAGCCTTTCTTGTTAACTCTTTCTTGCTTCTTGGAGTTAATTTCTGATGTAGGTTGTTCATGAAAACATACTACATATCAAGTCCTCTTTCACATTCTAGATAATAAAGCATGCTGTCCGGTTTTTCCCTTTTCTCTGCCATTAGCTTAATGTCTTAACTTTCTTTTTCCTTGTCTTCTTGTCTTAGAGCAGTATCTAAAAATTCTTTAAACATAGTAGTCATTTAGTGGATTTTCTTGCTTTAAGAATAGTGAGTTTGGGTGGGATGCAGTGGTACACCTTTAATCCCAGCATCTCAGGGATTAGAAGGATGGCAGGTTCAAAGCCAGCCTCAGCAAAGGCGAAGTACTAAGCAACTTAGTAAGACCCTGTCTCTAATAAAATACAAGATAGAGCTGGGGATGGGGTTCAGTGGCTGAGTGCCCCTGAGTTCAATTCCCAGTACTCCCTCCACCCATACACACACAAAAGAATAGTGAGTTTGAGGTAGTTATGCCCTTTTATGTAGTTGGACAGCAGTGATGGAATACCAGTTGACTTTGGGGAGGTGTTGAGCAACTAGTAGAGCAAAGGGTAAAGGTCAGAAGTAGTTGGTGTCTACTCTTTTCCACACTGGAATGTACTCTATCAGTGTGCCAAAAGGAAAACAAGATGCCCAGAGCATTATCCCCCCAAAATAAAGTGTTCAGGAAGATAACTGAATTAAAATAAGAGTAAATGACTTTTGAAATGTTCTAATTTAAAATCTTCTGAGGCTAAACTATGATTTTTCCATGAAAATGTTGTTGTACATGTCCATACACTGCTTTTCTGCACAGGAAATTTGATTGTTCAATGTATTTTCTATGACTCTAAGTGTTTCAGTTTGGAAAATTCAGTGCAAACCCACATTTTAGGGTCTTCAAAAATTAGGTGAAGCTAAGTTCCTGTAAATGATAATCACAGAATGATGTAGCCCACTTTCCCTAACAATAAATTAAATCCATCCTTTAATAATTCTATGGCTACAATATACCTTAGTTTGCTAAAAATATTTCAATTAATGTTTTCGGACACTAAAAATGCTATAATACTGTAAATTTATTTTATAATATCACTGTATTTTATTTTTTAAAAAAGCCATGTGCCATGGCACTCACTTATAACCCCAGCAGCTTAGTAGGCTGAGGCAGGAGGATTACGAGTTCAAAGCCAGCCTCAGCAACTAATCAAGGCCCTAAGCAATTTAGCAAGACCCTGTCTCTAAATAAGATATAGAAAAAGGACTGAGGATGTAGGTCAGTTGTTAAATGGCCATGGAATCAATCCTTGGTACCCCCCCAAAAAAAATTAGTTTTATTTTTCAAATTGCCACAGTTTTATTTCCATTAAAACAGAAGACATTTTTGGATTACCAATATAATCCAAGAATGTGTACATTCTAAGAGTTCAATAATTATTTGTTAAATAATTGGTTATCAATGATGTTAAAATAAGAATATATTAGTAATAATATGGATTTTGAAATTTTACCATATAAAGTTAGTCCTTTGTCAAATGATTAAATTGTGAAGACATGTGGAATTAAAAGGTGGGGTATATCTCAGTGGTAGAGTGCTTGCCTAGCATGTGCCAAGCTTTGGGATGAATCCCCAGCCATATCAAAAAAAAAAAAAAAAAAAAGTAAGAAAAAAAGAAAGTAAGGTAATTCTAATTAAAATATAATAATGATAATTAGATATTGGGGTGGGGAGGGTAAAAAAAAAGGTGTTTAAATCTGATCAACATACACTGCACACTGTACGTATATACAGAATTATCACAGTGAATTCAGTAATACGTACAATTAACACATTAATAAAATGAATATAAAAAAGAAATTCTAACTCATCTGATAAAAGAAATCATTTGCATTGGTTTATACCATATAGAAACCTTTATAACACTAAACATTTATTAAATGAAGGATATAATAAATAAAAGGAAAAAATAAAACATTGAAGTATATGTGTTTAGCAGAAAATATACATTTCTTCAAAAAAGCTAAAATGAACACCAGTCTCCAGAGCGAAATGCAGGTCAAAATTATTTCACTTTCACTTGATCTGGCATAGAGAAATTTATAAATAAAGGAAGCTCTGGAGACATTATAGCGAAACATTGAGTCTGAAGACATTATGACTTTTTTCAGGTCCTTTTTTAAATTTTATTTTTGGTGTGTGTCTTGGTTGGGAGAAGTGTCTCTTGTAGCTCTTGGAGTCTCAACTTCCTTGTGAATTTGCACAACCCATTAGAGCAAATATTGCCATCCTACACCAAAAGCCTCTTCTTTCTTCCATCTTTCCAGCAAGCCCAGTTCACCATGTTCCTGCCTCTGGCTTCCTAAGGACTCCTGTGAATGACTATTTTAAACCGAACCACTTCAGAATGTGCATCTGGCTTCCATCTGGACACAGGATACTTTGACCTAAAATATCATGAGAAGGACATGGCACAGCCAAAGAATGAGTACAGCTAGTTATCTTTTCACATTTTCAAAATCTTTGTTATCATTTTATCTATTTCTCCTTGATTACTTTTCTGGTGTGTTTTGATGTTTTCTCTGTCATTACTTCTTTTTGATACAATTTACCACTCGGTGTTGTTGGCTATTGGATTTGGCTCAAGGGAGTCATGATGCTCTCCTTCCTGGAAACTATATTTTCAGGTCTGCTTATGGATAAAATGAAGTGTTGCACTTGCTTCCTATTCCACAGAGAATTAGAGAAGGGAGAGATTTTTGTCCCTCAAAGTGTCTCTTAGCTCTTGGAGTCTCAGCTTCCTGTGACTTCTATGAAATGATGTCATATTTCATATAAGTCTCAACTTCCACTCACTTTCTTATAGTATTACCAACGACAAAATCTGTAAGTAACAATATTAGTTGAAGTGAGAACTCTCATTAAAAATGCAGTAATGTTTCCAATCTTTTGCATTTTCACAATTGTGAAAATCCACAATTCTTATCCATCTTGGATAGCTTTTGAAAGTAAAAACTCATTGTATCAAGTATGTAAAGCTTTATGACGAGTAGGATAGTCCCTAGAGTGAATTCTTACCTGTGGATACTTATAAAAGTGAATGAAAGTACATTGTTTTTGCTGTAGATTCAAATGTTATCCAAGGAGCAAAAGCCCATATTCATTCATTCAGATACTCTCGCTTCTCTTGAAGAAAATCAAATACTGTAGTTTATTTATTGAAAAGCACAGTTTTCTCTGGTCTTCAAAATAAGCCATAAAATTTTATAAGGTATAAAAAGTAATATTCTCTAATAATCCAGTGGAGACTTTTATTTTGAGAATGAAAATAAAATAAATAATTGAATGAAAAAATAATTCTATACCTTTCAGATTAGATTTTTGACAATGAAAATGAACATATTTTATATTATGTAAATGCTATTTTTATATGAAGTGAACAGAACAATTCTGTTTATTAGTTTCAATAGAGAGTTCATAAGATTATGACTGTAATACAAGAATTTTATTATTATCTAACTTATGAAACTGGTATTTTCTGCTCATACTTTTATATTTGCTTGTTCCCCCAACTCTCTCTTGTTAAAAACTTTGACAAGATACTATTTTTTTTTTTTTTTTTGCTACTGGAGATTGAACTCAGGACATTCAACCACTGAGCCACACCCCCAGCCATATTTTGTATTTTATTTAGAGACAGGGTCTCATTGAGTTGCTTAGCACCTCACTTTTGCTGAAGCTAGCTTTGAATTCACAATCCTCATGCCTCAGCCTCCCCACCCACTGGATTTACAGGCATGCACCACCAAGCCCAGCTTATTTTTTGTTTTTATCATAATTTTGTTTGTATATAATTTAGTGTCTGAATAATTTAGGCAATGAAATATACAATTTCCTTTTAAGCTTTTGATCAAGTGTATTAAATTTTCTATGTATCCAATTAGCTTTATATCTAAGATACTTAAAATTTTCATTTCAGTGAATGGGATTTTCAAGAATTTAACTTCCCAATGCCCTAAGACCTTTTAAAACAAATAGCTTGCTCTAAGGTATGGCATGAAAAACAATAATAGAGATCTGTGGAAGACATGTCATATGGCAAAGGTTGTGCTTTCTCATTTATTCATTGGGTAAAGAAGTAAATGACCAATTTATTCTCTTTTGCTTGGTATTTTTCTGGTTTTAGAACCCTGGAAACCCTTTCAGTCTATGTAATTCATATGCAAAATTTCAGTGTGTCAGGCTATATCTAATCTGTCTTTTTTTGAAATCTGTAAATGAATCTGTATCTGCATCTGTAGTTACATATGTGAAACTAGATATAAATACACATAGTACTTCAGGAAGGAGGAAAATCAAAAAGGGGTCTTTTATTCTTGTATATAGAGATATAGTATTTGTATAATATCTTCAGGTGCAGAAGGTTGTTAATTATAGTAATCATTTCATAGAAATTGTCATGATCGGTCCATTCCAAAATTCTCTCGTTATATTCTTTTCATCTTTTCTCCCGCATGCCACACTAATAGCATGTTCCATATGTGTCCTCAAATATTTTTTAATTCTTATAAAATTGAAAAATGTCAGTTTGTGTGGACATGGATTTTAATTTACACAAATGTTCTGAAGTAGAGATCTTATTCTATTCAAAATTATTTTTGTATTTGAGATTTGTCAGGCTCTGATGTAATCTAACTTATGATTTCAAATTACTCTGTGAGATTCTATCATATGTACCCACTACCTTTTCCTTACTAGTTGATATTTAAACTGCCCGTAACTCCTTGATATCATAAATCAAGAAACACTGAAAATCCTTGGGGCAAAGAAAATTATATTCTGAGCGAGTCAATGAAGGCAGTGTGAGGGACTATGGCCATTTCCCCAAACCAGTTTTGTCTTTTGGACCTTTCTTTGGGTGACAACACTACCAGCAGCCACCTCAGTCCAAAGTGGGTTTCCTCCAGGTTTGCAATTACAGTAAAATCAGTGAGTTTTCAAGGCCCTTAAAGGCAGGCCAAGCTGCCTTTTCCCCCCCTTCTATGTTTGCAAAATTTTGTAAGAGGAGATACGAGTGAAGAAATTGTTAGGAAGCATGAGAATCAAGACTCCGATGTGCCTTTCATGGGAAAGGAAGGAGCTGTGTTCCTGAGCATTAGGTAGTTACAACTCATGAGCCCCTCAGCTGACGTTCCCAGCCAGTTATCCAATCAGCCTTTCCTTCATTTGTTGAAATTTTAGTAAGCTATGATGGTAAGAAAAGGAGGTATCTTCTCTTCTCCTTTTCCATCTCCCTCCATCTCCACTCTATACCCCAGCCCAGGTGCCTGTGGTGGCTGCCAAGCCAAGAACCTGGAGAATGTCCTAATACCCACTGCAGCCACACAGATCTTGTTCCAATGAAAATCTGATCACAGCAGATCAGGCTTAAGATGTCCGTTGCCCTTAAACACAAACATCCTGCTGTGGTGTGCTCTCCCCCCCTGCCTCCTCCCTTGCCCTGCTCTGTCCTTCCAGCCTTTGCAGGATTTCTTCTGGGTTCTTAAACACACCAAACTTCTCCCAGCCTTGTGGCCTTTATCTGGAACATTCCCCTATTCTCCCCTTCACTCTCCCTTGTTCTTCTCCCCCAGTCACAACTCATATTCCCTCTTGGGCCATGTGTTTCCCAACCCCTGAACTGAATCAGGCCTCTTTGTTCTATGTTTGTGACACCCTGTATTTCCCTTTATAGCAACTCCCATGGCTGGAATTAATGTTTTTGTGTGGTTCTTTACTTAATGTCTATCTGCTCACCAAGGTAAGAAGGGCATCTTGTCAGGTGTGGTGGTGCACACCTGTAATCCCAGCAGCTCAGGAGGCTGAGGCAGGAGGATCACAAGTTCAAAGCCTGACTCAGCAATGACGAGGCACTAAGCAACTCAGTGAGACCCTGTCTCTAAATAAAATACAAAATAGGGCTGGAGATGTGGTTCAGTGGTCGAGTGCCCCTGAGTTCAATTCCCAGTACCAAAAAAAAAAAAAGTGCCTCTGTTTTGTCTGCCATTGCACACAGCTGTCCCTGGCCCCACTTCTACCCAGCGCTCCTGTCATCTTGCAAGGGCCTGGAAATAAATAGCTTCTAAGTGAATGTGTCTCCTTTCCTAGGTACCAGGGGTTGAGAAGTCCCATAGTAAGCACACAGGAGTGGGAGTCCAGAGGTCTGCATTTTAGCCCCACTTCCTTCTAATCAGCACCATGACCCTTTCCTTCATGGAAGTGGAAATCTTTAGATAGTGAGGATGTTGTGCTCTTTGGTCTCAGACTGCCGCCCCCAGCCCACTCTTTACCCCCCAGTTCAAACAGTCTATGGTTTCCTGTTGCTGGGTGTCCCGATTTGGGGCTTCTCTTCTCCTGGTTAGACACCAGAACTAGCAGTGAAGAGGCAGAACCAGAGGTGAGAATAAATATCTCTAAAGAAACAAATTCTCTTGCTCCCTTTGTTGCTGGAACATTTGTACAGAAAAGAGATTTTCAGAATTATAGCCAAGGGAACACTTGGTCATCTGCAATTTAGTTCTTGGTTCCATTACTTAAACCAGTGACTTAAACTTTCCATTCCCACTCAAAACAGCCAGAAATCAGGCACAACCACCACAGGGTGTTCCGGAGGCACCATGTGTAGTGTACAGATTAGCAGTTGGACATATGGGGAGTTTTTTAAAATGAATCATTGGTAATTATCGATGTTGCATTAAAGAATGAGTGGGGACATCTTGGGCACATTAACTTTCAGGGTCTCCTTTTTGTCCTAGGAGATATTTCTTCCCCAGTCCATCTAACTTCCATTCTTAGCTCTCTAGAATTATAATGTCTAGGCTTCTTTTGCTCAGAATACAAAGTAATAATTATCCCCCTTTGTTTCTGCAGTAGCAGCCTGTGTCTTTTATTTGCACACTTTATTTTCAAACATCATTTAAATGTAACAGAGAGAAAGTGGTCATGCCAGGGAACCAGATAGGAATCCAATTCCAGTCACTCCCTGAACAAGTCATTTTCTCTCAACAATTCAGAGGCTCTTGAAATTTCTACTTTCCCATACGTCACATTCTGTATGCCAGAATACCAACTCCTTGTTGGGAATTTACCGTAGGTGGGTTCACTCTTTTTGTAACTAACCTCCAAGAAACCTGATACTCTACCAGGGCCCCCAGGCCCCTGGGGATGACATTCATGGCTGGGGACTTCTTAGGAACTCAGAATCTGAACCCCTGACATTCATAGTAGCCTTCCTGCTGGAAAGTTCTTTTTTGTTGTGAGCATTAAACAAAAGATCCTTGAGGGGCACAGCAAAGCAATTGTAGATTGGATAATGACTCCACAAATGTCAAGGGCATCTTCTTGGCATTTATGCACATCAAATGAACTTGATAGTAAGAGCCTAGTGACTCCCTGGCCCCGCCTAGACTGTGACCCCCTTGAGGGTAAGACTTGAACCAGGCATCTGCCTGTATTAATCTGCTTCCAAGGACCAGCCCCTATCCAGGTGATCCTTAAGCATGTTAAGATGAGTTCCATCTAATTAGATTTTTTAAAGCTCTTTGAGCTTAATTAGTTGGCCCTAAGTAACTTGTATATGAAGCCCAAACACAAAAGAAAATTAAAATATGCCTGAAAGTGGTGTTGTCTTCCATCCCTGGTACACAGGTTAAAGAAATTTAGATTTGCTATCATGAAAATGGTAGCCACTTCGTATTTAATCAGAGGACTGGCCAAGATTCTTAACATTCCCATTATGTACTCAGGAAAACAGAAGAGTTTCTCTTCCAGAATATTTAAAAATTGCTATTGCAAAATTTCTACTGGCTCACCGTTGGTGGTTGCAGTAAGTCTAGGAAGTTGTAACCCCCACTTTCCTCTCGACACACACTGAACATTTGACTGTCTTCATCCCTCATGTCTGAACACCTCTCGACAGTAAACAAATAGCTTCTACATGCAGACACAGAGTGGCACACAGGTTCAGTAACATATTCCAGGTCACGCAGTCAATTACCACCAGAGCAGGGATTGTAATTCCCATGGTTCTGGCTCTTAGCTTCTATCAGGGGTTACTTCAATACCAGGTTGATTGATATTTGTTTCCTTTGTGGTAAAGTGGGATTTTCAAAAGAAAAAGGATATAAAAACTTAAAAAGTAAAAGAAAGCTCAAGTATTTATTCCCAGGCTTGCTCTCTTTAAACCTGGCTTTGGAAAATATTCTCTGTGTTGTTGTTTAATTTTTGTATCTCTACCATTTCATTGAAGATATTGGCAAGAATCAAAGGAGATTTTCAAAGGCTGGAAGCTCTTGGCCATGTCTCTCCTTCTCCCTCTCCTTTTTCCACCAGTCTCCACCTCCTCTATCCTCCACCACCACTACCCTCTGCCCAGGTACCTGAGGGGTTTGGGGAAAGAGATAAGCCAGCTAGATTTTAGGTGTCTCTCTCTCTCCCTTTCTTGTCAATGAATTTAATAAAATAGCAGTCTTGGTCACCTTATGGCCCAGAGTCACTTGCTAATGCTGCTTATCTAGCAGGGGCTCTTTAGTCAATGCCAAGTGTAGAGATACTGGATTGAACAGACAGTCTGTAGTTCCACGGAGAGGGATCACTTGATGATCTTTACAGAGTTTCCATCTGTACAGAGAGGAACACGTAATACCTAATGGAAGGGAGGTGTCAGTCCATCAACAAGCCACTTGCTACACCTACCGAGTGCTCAGCACTGTGTGTCCAGCCAGCAAGAATAAAGAGCACAGCTGCCACATGGACTTGGTCAATCCACAGCTCATTAGCTGGCTGGGTCCCCTTTGGCAGGTTGTTTCCCCTTTAAAAGCATCAGTTTTTCATTTGTAAAATGGGACAATAATAGTAACTGCCCCAAAATGATGTTGGGAGGACCAAATGAGATGCCCTTATTGCAACTAGTCAGTGCACAACAAAAGTACCTGAGATATTTCAGAATTACCATCTATCTTTTCATTCACTTTTGTGAAATTGTGTATAGTATGTGAGACAGGAGCAGGGAAGTAGGTATCTCTAAAGACTATCAGGATATGAATGCCCATGTCCTAACTCCTCTGAAATGGGTGGAATTGGTTCTAAACATCAAGCCAGACTGTTCAAAGGCTTCTGGGGAGAGTTGGAGAAGTCAGGTGTTCAGGACTTCTGTGGCTTTAGAATAGGAATGATTATCATCACAAAGGTTATAACATTTGCTTTCTGCATCAGTCCTCAGCGCTCGCCAGTTGAATTGCCTTCACTCCATCCATTGAAAACTGGCTCCTCTGTGCTTGGGGGAAGCCCCAGGTCCTGAGGGAGAGAGCATGTGTTCACCTGGTGCCAAACAGCAATGGCTTAGTGAGAAGGTGTTCACTCTTCCATCCCCCAAGCAGTTGCAATCAGAGTTGCCCAGCTCTGCCACTTCCTGTGGAAACCGGAACACTGAGCGAGTTATTCATCCCCTCTGAGCTTCCTTTCCCATCTGAAAAGTAGGCTGGACATTACCTGCTTGAAGGGTTGCTGTCAAGATTAGACATAACACGGAACATAAACATATGACACAATATGCCAGCACCCAGCAGATGCCTCATAAACAATAGCATGGGGTAGCCACACTGGAATGACATGTGATTACTTCTGGAGTAGAGAGGAGCATTTCCTCCCGTGAAAACCAGGAGGTGTTTGACAAATGTTAATCCTGATTCATTCACAGCACCCCAGAAATGAAGAGTCTTAGAGCAAGTTCCAACTCTGCCACTTCCTTGTATAATTTTTGCACAGGTCACTTTCTCAGCAGGAGTCTCAGAATTGTATCTGAAAGGGGCTAGACATAGAGCTCTGAGGCCATAGAGCTCATAGGCTCTAACATTTATTGAGAGTTCTAGTTCTACAATTATGCTCCTGGGCTTGCCGAGTTATAAAAATATGGTCAAAAGAACAGACAGCACTTGAATAGATGGCCCAGAAAACCCACTCTCAGGTATACACCCAGCAGAAAAGTGTACCCCTTTGTGTAGGAACATTCATTGCAGTGCTGTTTGTAAAAGCCAGAACAGCCAAGTGTCCAGCAACAGGAGAGTGAATAAACAGATTATGTTATATCCACACAATGCACTACTCCATAGCATGAGAATGAACAAACTGTACTAAACACACAAAGTGGATTCACCACAGACAGAATTTTTGAGTGAAAGAAGTCAGAAATGAAAGAGTACGTACTGCTTGCCTCCATTTATAGAAAGCTAAAAAAAAAAAAAAAAACAAACAACAACAAAAAAAACAGGCAAAACCAGTGCATGATGTTAGAAGTCAAGAGAGTGGCTACCTTTGGGTAAGGACTGAGGGGAGATGAACTTTTGCGATGCTGGTGAGGTGCTATTTATTGAGGGGAGGGGAGAGGGCAGGGAACTGGCTTCTCATAGGTGTTCACTTTGAAAATAAGAAACCTACATAAACACTACTTCTGCACGTATACACATACAATTAAGTTGTAATTCAATAAAAAGTATACTTAGAACCCTCTTGGATCTCCAAGGTACCCAATGTTTATCTCCTTCTATGTGCTGGATTCCTGCCCTGGAGGAGGGGTGGGGAGAGGTAGCAGCAAATAGAAATTAGAGAACAAAGCATCTGTGGTCAAGGAGTTCACAGTTCGAGGCAAAGCAGATGGGTAAACAAAAATGATAATGCGATAACATGCTCCTTTATAGATTTCTTATAGTTGTTTTAAATCTAAGAATGTCTTTATTTGATGTCCATTTCTGAACTATATTTTCTATTATTATAATTATTACCATGTATTAATTGCCCAAATTAATGGGCTTCACTGTGACATTTCCATACATGTGTATATCCTTTTATGATCATGTCCACCTTTCCATCTGCTACCCTCTCCCATCCTCCCCTCCTTCAACCCCTCCCCCAGCAGGCCCCCCTCTCAGTCCCTAATCAACCCTCTTCTATTCCTGGTCATCTTTTTCAATTTTTCATATATGAGAGAAAATATGCAATATTTGTTTTTCTGTGTCTGGCTTATTTCACTTAACATGATGTCCCCCAGTACCATCCATTCTCCCGTAAATGACATGATTTCATTCTTCTCGGTGACTCTAGTATATTCAATTGTGTGTATCTACCATGTTTTCTTTATCCATTCATCTATTGACAGATACCTAGGCTGATTCCACATCTTCACTATTGTGAATAGTGCTATAATAAACCTGGGCATACAGGTGTCTCTTCTTATTCTGATTTCATTTCCTTCAGATATGTCCCAGGAGTGGGACAGCTGGATCATATGGTAGTTATATTTTTAGTTTTTTGAGGAATTTCCCCACTGTTTTATTATTATTTATTAATAATATTATTTATGTTAACTAGTGGCTGTACTAATTACCATTCCCACTTATACCAACAGTGTATAAGGGATCCTTTTTCTCCATATCCTTATCAGCATTTGTTATTTGTCTTTTTGTTTGTTTATTTTTTTCTTTAAGCCACTGTAACTGGGGTGACATGGATAAATATAGTTTATTGGTGGGTTAGTTAGGAGGTTGGTTGGTTTTCTGCAGTACTGGGAATTGAGCCCAGTGCCTTGAACCTGCTAGACAAGCACTCTACCACTAAGCTACTTCCCCGCCTTTTGTTTTATTTTGTTTTTTGAAACAGGGTCTTACTAAGTTGCCCCAGCTGGCCTCAAGCATGATCCTCCTGCCTTAGCCCCCACATTGCTGGGATTATAGATGTGTACCACCACACCTGGTTCAACATAGTTTTGAACTGCATTTCCCTGATGACTAAGGATGTTGAGCATTTTTTCCCAGATATTTATTGACCACATGTACTTCTACTTTTGAGAAACAGCCATTCGGATCATTCACCCATTGTTATTGGATTATCTGTTTCTGTTGTTGCTGTTAAGTTTTTTGAATTCTTTCTGTATTCTGTATATTAATCCTTTGTTGAACAGCTGGCAAAGCTTTTCTCCCATTCTGTTTGACATTTGTTTTGTGAGGTTGTTTTATTTTGTTCTGCTTTGCTTTTGGTACTGGGGATTGAACCCAAGGACACTTACCACTGAACTACATCCCTAGCCCTCTTTGATTTTTATTTTGAAATGGGATCTTGCTAAATTGCCCAGGCTGGCCTCTAACTTGCAGTCCTCCTGCCTTAGCCTCCCAAGTCTCTGGGATTACAGGTATGTGTACACCACCATGCCCAGTGACTTTCTTCCATCCTGTAGGCTGTCTCTTCATTCTGTTGATTTGTTTCCTTTGCTGTGCAGAAGCTTTTTAATTTGATGTGGTTCCATTTATCAATTCTGACTTTTGTTTCCCAGGGTATTGAAGTCCTAGAAAATTGCCTGTGCCGATATCTTGAAGCATTTCCCCTACGTTTTCTTCTTGCAGTTTTGAGTAGATTATAGATTATTGTGGGAACCCAGAGGGACAGAAGAGTAGTATTTGAATGAGGTTTCACAAAGGAGAGCATAAAGAAGGCAGAGAGAGAGCCATGCATGTAAATACAGACTTGGGGACCCCACCCTGACAGGGACTTAAAAGGGTCAAGAGTGTGCAAGTGGGGAGCTATAATGTGGGGCACAGGTATTAAGCCTTGGAGTCCTGCATGCCAAGCTAAAATTACCTGGATTCTAGTGTAAGTCAATGGAGAGAGCCATTAAAGGATGGCTGGGCAGCTGAGACCTTACAAAAGCATGACCTATCACATTGACCTTCGTGCTTTCATCTCCCTGGTCTGCGGATGAAAGGGCCCCTCCTAGCACAAGCCAGCACCTCCCCACTCCACTCCATCCCATCCCTCTCACCCTCGAGACCACTGCTGAGCCATGTTTCCTCACTCACACACATCAGCTTTTTCTCTCTCGACAGGACCTTTTCCACTAGCATACAAATGTGCAATTATTTCTCCCATCAAGAAAGGAAGGAAGGAAGGAAGGAAGGAAGGCATGGTGGCACGTATATTGGAACCCGTCTCAGCAATTTAGTAAGACCCTCAGCAACTTGGCATGACCAGGTCTCAAAATTTAAAAAAAAAAAAATGAATTGGGGTTCAATCCCCAGTAGCACACACGCACGCACACATGCATGCACACATACACATACAACACCACACTCCTGACCTCATCTCCCTCTCCAGTGACCACCTTACTTTTCTACCTTTATGACTAAACTCTTCAAAGCATTCTCAATTGTTTCTGCTTCCTGTCTCCATCTCTCTATTAAACCAGCTTTGACTGAGTTTGAGGCCCTAGAACCCTGTTAGCACCATGGCCTTCATGTAGTGAGCTCACCAGCAGTTCTACAGGCTTCAACTTACATGAGCAATCAGCAGCATTCGACCTGTTCTAAGACTTCCTCCTTCCCAAAGCACGTTTTTGGTTTGAAGCCCAGGATTCTGTACCTCCTTACATCCTTGCCCTTTCTCAATCATCGCAAGTCCCTCCTCATTTCTGGGCCTCTTCTTCTTTGAGTTAGCCCAAAGATTAAAAACCTTTAAGGGTCTCTTCTTAATCAATACTCATAACTTCAGTGAGTTTTAGTTTCATGTTGAAATTCCATCTACAATCTGTTGATTCCCTAATTCTATTTCTGACCCATATTTCCCCAAATTTCCAGATACTTCTACCCAACTAGCCACCTAACACCCCACCTGGATACCTAACAGGCATCCCAGACCACTATGTCCAAAGCTGACCCTAGAGCCTTCCTGAAACCCTGCTCATCCCAGCCAGCCCCATCTCAGAAATGGCTACCCCGTCCTTCCAATTCCTCAAGCCAAAATAATCATCCATGACTCCTTCTCTTATGTTTCATCCAATCTGTCAACAAACCCTCTGAGTTGCCCTTTCAAGTTAGCCAGAATCTGTCCATTCTCACTACCTCCTGGGCCACCATCCTATCCAAACCACAGTTATCTCCCATTCGGACTCCCACAGTGGCCTCCTAAGTGGTGTCCTTGCTCCCACCCTTATCCTACTCCCAACACAGCACCCAGAGTGACCTCATTAAGCAATAAGTTGGACTAAGTCACTCCACTCTCAAACTGCCAACCAGACTTCCCATCTCACTCAGAGACCCTCCAGGGCCTGGACCACATTACCTTCCTCACCACAGCTTCTAGGCACCCCTTTCTCTGGCCACATCAATCTCCTCACTCTACCTTAAGCAGACCACTTGGGTTCTGACCTCAGGGCCTCTGCACCTGGGGAAAATCCTCTTCTCCCAGAAAACAACAAGGCTCACTCCCTGAGCTCCTTAAGGACTTGAATCTAAGGTCCCTTCTCAGAAAGGCTCTCCCTGACCACAGTATTTAAAATCGCAGCCACCCTGCCCCCACCCTAACCCCCTCTCTGGCTTTACTGCTCTCCATATCATCTATTAGCCTTCTGACACACTTTATATTTGCTGACTCATCTTGTTTATGGTTTGTCTTCCCTTCCTCACCATAGGGTAGGCTTCCCGTGGGCAGGAATCTTGGCTGCTTTGGTCACTGCCATAGCTCAGGGCAGGAATCTTGGCTGCTTTGGTCACTGCCATAGCTCAGGGTTTGGGACAGTACCTGGCACACAGTGAGTACCTCCCCTAGTGAGTGGGAGCGGTACGGCCAGATCTGTTCATTGGAACGGTCATTTTATGCTGTACAGTGCATGGATTTGTGTGGGGAAAGACTTGGTAGCAGCTAAAAGCCAGTTTCAATGATACAGATGAGATGTAATGGGGTTTGAATTAGGGAAGCAGGAGGAGATTGAGAGAAGAGATTCAAGCAATATTTAGGAGAAAAAAATGTTATGAGTAATAGAGAGGGAAAGGGGAAGAGCTAGTCGTCCTTCTGAGTCTCTGGCCTGGAGGACTGAGGGGATGGCCAGAAGAGAGAGAAGAAGCAGGGCTACACCATGTCAGGGGGATAAGGATGGGCAGATTTCTCTGTCATCCAAGTCACATGCACATTCATACAGCCCATGATTAAAAAAAAAAAAAAGACCAGTCCCAGAACCTGAGTCCCACCAGTGCACCCTGCCAACAATCAGAGCCATTCCACAGACAGCTCATTCCAAAACTCCCTCATTCAAAACTTGCCTGTGCAAACTAGAGCTTCTTTTCAGAGTCACTGCCACACTCTCCAGATGGCCAGACTCTCTATTACTTTTTAATTAAAATAACAACTGATCCCAACCTGGTTCATTCAGAGTCCCTTCGGCCAGGCCATTGCTTTCTGCATAAACAAAGGTTTATATTTCCTTCCGACCCTCTGAATCACTCACTAGCCTGCTCAGCTCGGCAAACATTTGCTTCTGTTTCCATATGGACTTTGGGCCACTAGACCACACAGGGTTTGGCTCTGTCAGTGACATACAATAAATTTTTCAATCACTCAGTCTCAGGGTATCTTGGGATCCCTCAATACCTAAGCCAGGGATTTGCAATCTTGGCTTCTTCTTTTATAGGTTAGAAGAATGAGTGTATAAATTGTGTGGATTCCTAAAAATCCTTTAAAAAGTTATTGCTGTCTATTTGGGGGAGATGGCCACTGGTCACAGATTGAACTAGGTTTTTTGCATAAAGCCAGGGTGGCCATATGTAGTCACATTGGGCACATCATGCATCTGGTCATGCTGCGGAATAAGTGGAAAATGCAAGCCCACCCAGGCTTAGCTCCCAAAGTAGTGCACCTGTGGCCTGTAACCTCTAAAGGAGGTGCCTCGTCCATATCCCCACTCAGCTGTGGTTTCGGCTGGAACAAACTTCACGTCATGCTGCTGGATGCAGGCAGTGGGGCATACAAGAGGGAATGGAACACTACACTGTCATGTGCTGCTTTCCAAAGGCCTGCTGGGCACAAGCCTGAATACAAAGGATGGACTTGGCCATTGTTCTTTGAAACAGAGTGTGGCTTCTGTGCCTGGTTCTTAAACGTTTCACAAACAACAAAATTCCTTATGAATGAATACAAATAGAACAAATGGCAATAGAGAGTGAGTGTTCAACCTTAAGCACAGAGGATTGTGTAGACCTTAGTTAATCTCAAACTAAATGCTTCACCTTGTTAGAGACTCTTTCAACTGGGGCTTCTAACCAAGGGTCACCACTTTGCATGACACACTGAATTCCCAACCTGGGCACATAGTTGTTTAGCAAATAAATAGTATTTCCTGTGATATGTACAAGGCCTATTGGCCAACCTAGGACACTCTTATGTTTCAAAACAAGGGCCTAAGAGGATCATAGCAAATGCTCAGAATTCTTACTTCCATTTTCTCTTCCCATGTGAAATAAGACATTGCAAATTAATCTCTCCCTCCAACATAATATCAGCCTCAGATCCATTTTCAATCGAGTAGTCCAAGCAGTCACTATGGCAAACTTAATTGACTTTATTTATCCAGTCTTTGCCAAGTATTTGTGCAGTCAAACTTACATACTCAAAACCCAAGACAATATGATAGCAACAATGCTATGTCATGAAAGCTAGGTGCAAAACCCACCCACCTCCTTGAGAGTGGTGGGTGTTTCTACCCTGCACTCAGCCCTCCCTTCATCTTTTCCACATACTAATACTTAAGTGTGAGATTAGAAGAGTTGCACTTTCTTACCAAGGTGTATTTCTGAAAACCATTTATAAGTGGATCACATTTTCTTATGATAATAATAAAATAATTAGAGCGTTTTTTTCCTAATTAAAAACTTTGAAAGTAAATAAATCATAAAGATGTTCAACAATACGTCATGCAACTAAAGTTATTGACCATGGTCTCCTATGATTAATTAAAGAGTAGAACTTAAAAATCCCTTAAAATGGGCCTCAGTATACTATTTAGGTAGGTAGGTAGATAGATATATTAGTTAGTATTTATAAAGTACTCACAGATCACAGAAGAAAAACTAGTTCTTTTGAATCCCCAGTTTAATCCATCTAAAATGAACACAAGAACAATAGTAAATGGTAATTAACTATTTAAAAGAATTGAGATTGCCTTATTAGGAATTAAGCAGGGTTTGGGGGATAATTTTATTTCTTTAAAGAAGGAAAGAAGCTGCCAAGGAATATTTGAATCACTTTTTCTTTTTCTTAAAAAGATGACATCAGGGGCTGGAGCTGTGACTCAGTGGTGGAGCGCTTACTTGGCCTACATGAGGCTCTGGGTTCCATTCCCAGTACAAAACAAACAAACAAACAAACAAGATGCCATCAGCCAATGTTTTCGGGAGCCTGCTCTGTGCCAGAAGCTGACACCACTAGGGCTCATTCCACTGACCTTGGTATTGCTCTTAACGGGGCCATTCAGCAATAGCACTGCTGCATTGTTTACCTATTTGAAGATTTTACTAGGGTTCAATTCTATCGATGATGTCACTGTTTTATCTCTCCTCTCTCCTTCCTATGCAAAGTTTTTATTAATTTCTCTTAACTCACTTTAGTTGTTTGAAAGTTTCACCCCAATTGCCTGAAATCCACAAGTACATCTACCTCGGCTGTAAAGCCTTGACTGTGCCTTAGAACCCCCTGGGGAGTTTAGACGGCCTGATGCCCTGCAGCATTCCACACGGGTTTAATCAGAATCTTGGGGTGATACCTAGGCGTTCATAGGGTTTCAATCTCCACAGGTGCTTCTAAAGTGCCCGGAGCAGATGCTGCTGTCAGCCTCTCTCTTCCTTAAGTGGAAGCAGGCCGGTGTCCCTCCTGACCACTGTCTCCGCCTCAAGCAAATCTCTCCGCACTGTAGTAGTCAGTCGGCTCCCGTCTCCAAGAAGAGCAGCATCTTTCTCAAATGAAAGTGTCTAGCCTCCAGCTATCAGTTAATATGATAATCAGGTAACCGGAGAAAAGCCTTCGGGGCTGTCACCTGTTCTTGACTTCCAGAAGCTGGCACATTGTTTGGGTTCCTGTCTGTGGGCACCTGATAGAACGTGAGACCCTTCCGAGGCCCCACTCTGAGGATCTGTGAGTTTCTAGTTTGGGGTGTCAGCCCACATTCCATCCAGATTCCCTTCTGGATTACCTTCCCGGGCAGCTGCAACAAACCACCACAAACTTGGAGGCTTCAGAGTAACAGAACCCTACTCTCTCACAGTTCCCAAAGCGAAGGTATCCGCAGGGCCACGCCCCCTCTGGAGGCACTGGGGGAGGAGCCTGCCTTGGCTCCTCCCAGCTTCTGGTGTGGCCTGCAGCTCTTGCCATGATTGGTCTGTAGCTGCGTCTGTTGTCACATGACTTTCTTCCCTGGGTCTCTGGGTCTCTTGTATGTGTCTGTCTTCTTATAAGGACACTAGTCATTGATGGTCCACCCTAATCCCTAACCCAATATAACACCATGTTAATTTGCCTCTGCAAAGACCCTGTTTCCAAGTAAAGTCCACATGCACAGATTCTAGGACACGAATTTTGGAGGGACATATACAACCAAGTACACCTTGCGAACTATTTGTGGGTGTTCTTGATATCTGTCCCTAGGATGTAGCCAGTGGAAACGTTTATCCCAGCTGAACTGCAAATGTGTTTATATACTTAATCCTTCTATAGAATACTAAAAAGTCGTCTGTCTGTGGTTAAAAGAAAACAATGTGGCCAATAAATTGGTCTTTTAAATATTTTAAGATAGATTCTTTTTAAAAGGCATACACTGTTTGTGTTTTTTCAGTCTTTTATTCCATGTTTTAGCCATTTAATTGGTTCCCTATCTATTTAGAAGCAGCAAATGTGTAATATTCAATTTTAAATTAAATATTGAGTAATATTTAATTTTTTTTCTTCCTAATGAAGCTTGACGGATTATCTGCCACACTCAGGAACTGAACTGCAAACTCCATTTTCCATTTTTTTTCTCACTTTAACATTGTGACTATTAACGTAGATGGCCCCAGGAAGGAACAGGCTGATGGTCAGATTTTGTAGAAATTCTTATGAGAGGCTCATTTAACACCCAACACTTCCACTTCATCCCAAGTTCCTTCCACAAAATCTGAGGCAGGTTTTAGTAAGTTCTATTGTTTATATTGCTCCTTAGCCCCAGGCACCAGGTATATTTGCACATTTAAACCGTGTTAGGCTTTGAGGAATGAGAAGAGGCATTTATAAAAACCCTGAAGTCCCCAGAGCTCCTATGCTGACCTAGAGGTCTGACTTTGGGAGTTTAGTATTCCCACTTCCATTTCTTCCTGTCATTTGAGCTGTCACCTTGGAGATGTCACAGCCCATATGTGCTTCCTTCTGTGAAATGAGGCCCATGCTCATTGGCTGTGGATCATCAAGGGAGCTGGAGGAGCAGCCAGGAGATACAAACTTAGCTTCAGCCTCAAGTCACACCAGCTCTGTGCTCAGAAAGGCAGCAGGCAGTAGATGAGGGATGGAAAATAGAACGCAGTAAAGGATGGAAAACAAGGATGTGAACTTTAGAGTTGAACTGCCTGTGTTCAAATCTTAGGTCCATTTTGAGAAACAAGATATTTAGCTTCTCTAAGCCTTTTTTGCTCGTCTGTAAAGTGAGGATCACAACAATGCCTGCCTCATGGAGTTACACAGAAGTACCAACAGTGAATGTGACAAGTACCTGGAACATAGCAGGTGCTCAGTAAATTCGAGCCTTATTACCATGCCAGTTGTACTGAATGTTCCTGGTTGCCTGGATCAGTGTCTTGAGAGGTCTCATTCATGCTTACTGGGAAGGAATGGGTGAACAGATGAGTGATGTCTGCCCTGGGTGTGGAAAAGAAGCCACACACAGTAACAGCTGTAGCTGCAGGAACAATGTTGGAGTCATCTCTTTCTTCCCAGGAACCCTTTTCAAAACATGAGGGGCACTCATCAAGTACATGGTTAAATGATGCATTGAGTGGTATTTCTTGCTATAGTGATGTAAGGCAGGAGGAGAAAGAATGAGAACTAAAAGTAGGTTCAGAGCCTGAGACAAAATCTCTCTCCTGATATGGTTTCTGATAGTGCCCTTTTGTAGGTGAGGCTGTTAGCAGGACTGCACCGAGCCACACTGGCAGGTGAATCTTTACTTTGCAATTGCAGCTGATGTGCAGTGCTGCATGTTCCAGCTGTTCCAGTAACTCAGAGCACAGTCCTGAGCTGACCCTGGCTCCTCCTGACCTCAGCATCCTTATCGATAAAATGGATGATGACCTCAAAAATGGGTGTTGTGAGGTTCAAATTGCATAAGACATTTAAAAGAATGGTGTATAAAAGGTTGTTATATAGGAGTAAAGAAGAATAAATTTCCACCCATCCATCAAGAGATGAAACAACTATCAAAAATATATAGTTATATTCAATTTTTAAGTCTTTTTTCTCTAATTTGAGCCAACCCTTATTGGAACTTCTCTGTCTCTTCTATGACTCAAATCCCCACCCTGGAAGGAGTAGTCAAGTAAAAATGAGTCTCCACCTTACCTTTACAACCAGCTCTTAGCTAAAGGCCTGTGGAAACGTCTAGCGTGCCACTACCTCGTTTAGCCAGAAGACAGGCTTCAGCCATGCCGCACATTGGATACAACATGATTCTGAGATAGAGTGAGACTCCAGAACCAACATCCCAACCCAAGCTGATGGACATACAAGAACCAAAGCCGAGAAGTTTAGGCACAGCCCACCAATTACCAAGCACTGCATGCCAGTTTCAATTGCTGTGAGCACAGCTGTGTGATGTAGAGTAAGTCAGTTCCACTCTCTGGGCCTTGGATCCTCCATCAGGCAGGAGACTGTGCCAGGAGTTGGGTTGAGCAGACCAAGAGACCTCCCACCTTGCTTTCTCATGCACAGCCGAGTTCACTGTGACAGTATGGATGATAGAGGGAAGATTATGGGCTAACATGGAAGATTCCAGAGGGGCCCACAAGTTAACAGTGCCTGCAAAGGCCAAGCACTAGGAGCTGCTCAAAAAGTTCAAACTTCAGCATTGAAGCCTTAGGAGTAGATGAACCCAAAATAAGTAGGAAATATCTCTTACATGCAAATTCTTCACAGCTAAAATATGGCTTTATGTGGCTGGGTTCGATTTGGGCTGTTTATTTCAAATCGGTGGCACAAATAAAAATGAGTCCTATAATCAGACAGGAGGATAGCTGGGTGCCCCCTCCAGCTAATAGAACAGAAGTGTACATCAGCCACAGGAGGAAAATTTGCCCTTCAGGACAATGTGGATTATTTCTGCTCCACCTACCATACAAGTTATCCAAGGAAAAAGTTAGGGAAAGATTTTATGAAGAACCTGTGAATTGTTACATGTTTTCCAAGAAAGAACTGGAGAAACAGAAAAAAAGTGAAAGTATGATCTTTCTTTTCATTGTTAGGATGATGGGAACTCCAGAGAAGAGAGAAGCTCAAGAGGAAGTGGTAGGGTTAGGGGGAGGTAAAGAAAATACTACCCTAGCCCAAGACAGAAGATGGAATCACATTCTCTGGGGGTGGGAGGAGGATATTTGCTGAGACTGCTGCTGCTGTTGGGAAGTCTCATCTAGACTTGGAGGCTGGGGCTCATGCTGTCCCACAGGAAACTGATTGCTCAGAGGTACCCCCGGAAAGCAGGATTGGAAAAGAGGAGCAACGGAAGGAGGAGAGGTAGGTTGGTGGAAAGAAAGAAACAATCTGAATCTAAAAACTCTGCAACATTAATTGCTAAATTTGACCCTGAAACAAAGTAAATTAATATATTGTATCTGGTGCTGGGCAAACCAGTCAGCTAGCTAGCTGTCAGGCATATGCTGCTTAGAACTTTGACAAATGATACCTCATGCAACCAAGATGTGGTACCAACCAGGGCAGGCAAGAACCTGTGCCCAGTTTATCATGCAAAGAATAGGGGGCGTTGAAAGACCATGGGACTTGCCTAAAGTCGTCGGCTACTTGCTGCTGCCCAAACTAGGGTTCCAGAGCAGGTCTGCCTACTCCCAGACCAGATAGCAGTACTGTGAGGAGGTTCAGTTTAGATTTCCTTGAATGTTGGCACAGACCTGGACTGGACACATTTTTAGAAGAATAGAAAAGATGAGATAGACAGATTAATAAGTGCATAAAATCAGGACAAGGGAGACTTTCATGAACTTAGTACTTGGGAAGTCTGAAAAACATCAAGTAAAATCAGGATCTCCAAGCCCCCCAAATTCCCTTTATTCCTTGGTGGGAGATGGGTGTGAACTTGTATTGTTCTCACACACCCTGAAGTATAAAGACTGCAGCCACCAAAGAGGTGACCCACTGGGCAGGCAGTACAGCTGTACCCAGGGAGTTCTGGGCTAAAGTCTTGCTGGTGAGACCTTCAATTCCCCCAAAAGGAGCCAGAAAACAGAGAGAGTGAGAGGCACAGCACGTGGGTTGGCAGGCTCTGCTCCATGCCGGGGGCTCCCCAGCCCTCCCTCCCTGGCAACAGCTCTGCCTGTCCTGTGCTCTGAGTTCCCTGTGTTGCTGTCCTACTTTCTATTTTTTACTTTATTTATTTTTTATTATGAATATTTTAAGAAAGAAGAGTGTAGAGAATGATATAAAATGTACTCACCACCTGGCTTTGTCAAGTCTTAACATTCTTTTCCAGATTTGCTTCAGATGTGTGTGTGTATGTGTGTGTGTGTGTGTGTGTTTTAAGACAAAAACTGCACGGACACCACTGAAGCCTTCATGTACCACTCCTTCATTTTCTTTCCCTCTTGTGTCCCAGAGGAAACCGCTTTCTAGAACTTGATGTTTATTATTTCCATGTATGACATCTTACTTTTATGACATCCATGGATATCCATAAATAATAGTGTTCTAGCAATATGCTAACTTAATCCTAATGGAATCATCCTGTCATATTATATTAAAGTAAAATAATATACATCACATAATAAAATATGACATATGAGCTATGATAAGTACAGGTGGAGTTAATATTAATGAAATCAAACTGCTACTTTCTTGGTTTGTTTGTCTAACACTTTTGATTTGGGATTTGCCCATGTCAATCTTAGTTAATTTTATGTATTTTGATGCTATGTGGTATCCCATTGTATGAAAATACTATGATTTATGGATCCTCCTTTTGATTGGCAATTTTTCCAACTTTTTAACCAATATTTCACCATTACGAGAATACTATAAGTAATATGCACACCTATGTGTGTGTTTATCCAGGTTGTGTATCTCAGTGGAATTTCTGGCTTGGGGGGAGTGCATGGCCTCAGCCTTAGGTCCCATTCTCTTGTTAAGCCTCTTGTCTGTTCCTTGCTATCACAGGTGTTTCCCCAGAGATGAGCACTCCGAGAACCTGGGATATGATCAGAAAATGCTGCCCACGGCACAGCCACTGACAGGCACAGGCTCTCACATCTCACACATATGACAGAGGCTCTGTGTACTTGTCAGTGTGCCCAGGTTTCCCCAAGGAGTGGAGGAGGCCAGACTGCTGCACTCAAACCTGAAGATGACCTAAGCCTGGTGGGAGGAGCCACCAGCTGTGTTTTGGGGCCCCACCTAAAATACGCAGTGACCTTGTCTTTATCTTTCTCTTTTTAAAATATTTACCTTAATATCTCCCTGATTATCTAAGCAATATGTGTTATTTATGTAAAGCTTAGAAAAAAATAGTTTTTAAAATGGTATTAGTCATCCAAAAAAACCATTACTCAGAGAGGTTCACTATTAATATATTAGCCTATTTCTCTCCAGCCCTCTTTCTCAGTGTTTTCCCCTTAAGTGTGTTTTGTTGTACGTTGATTTTTTTTATTGGTTGTTCAAAACATTACATAGCTCTTGACATATAATATTTCATACTTTAGATTCAAGTGGGTTATGAACTCCCATTTTTACCCCATATACAGATTGCAGAATCACATCGGTTACACATCCACATTTTTACATAATGCCATACTAGTGTCTGTTGTATTCTGCTACCTTTCCTATCCTCTACTATCCCCCCTCCCCTCCCCTCCCATCTTCTCTCTCTATCCCATCTGCTGTTAATTTAATTCTCTCCCTTGTTTTTTTTCCCTTTCCCCTCACAACCTCTTATATGAAATTTTGTATAACAATGAGGGTCTCCTTCCATTTCCATGCAATTTCCCTTTTCTCTCCCTTTTCCCTCCCACCTCATGTCTCTGTTCAATGTTAATCTTTTCCTCTTGCTCTTCCTCCCTGCTCTGTTCTTAGTTGCTCTCATTATATCAAAGAAGACATTTGGCATGTGTTTTTTTAGGGATTGGCTAGCTTCACTTAGCATAATCTTCTCTAATGCCATCCATTTCCCTGCAAATTCCATTATTTTGTCATTTTTAGTGCTGCGTAATACTCCATTGTGTATAAATGCCACATTTTTTTTTTATCCATTCATCTATTGAAGGGCATCTGGGTTAGTTCCACAGTCTAGCTATTGTGAATTGTGCTGCTATGAACATCGATGTGGCAGTATCCCTGTAGTAAGCTCTTTTAAGGTCTTCAGGGAATAGTCCAAGAAGGGCAATAGCTGGGTCAAATGGTGGTTCCATTCCCAGCTTTCCCAGGAATCTCCATACTGCTTTCCAAATTGGCCGCACCAATTTGCAGTCCCACCAGCAATGTACAAGAGTACCCCTTTCCCCACATCCTCCTTATGTTTGACTTCATAATGGCTGCTAATCTTACTGGAGTGAGATGGTATCATAGGGTGGTTTTGATTTGCATTTCTCTGACTGCTAGAGATGATGACATTTTTTCATGTACTTGTTGATTGATTGTATGTCCTCCTCTGAGAAGTGTCTGTTCAGGTCTTTGGCCCATTTGTTGATTGGGTTATTTGTTATCTTATTGTTTAATTTTTTGAGTTCTTTGTATACTCTGGATATTAGGGCTCTATCTGAAGTGTGAGGAGTA
Source organism: Marmota flaviventris (assembly GCF_047511675.1). Taxonomy (NCBI): domain Eukaryota; kingdom Metazoa; phylum Chordata; class Mammalia; order Rodentia; family Sciuridae; genus Marmota; species Marmota flaviventris. Next base: position 50,535,722 of record NC_092505.1, on the reverse strand, counting down.
AAGATTTGTTCCCAGGGTGTAGGTTCCCTATTTACCTCTCTTATTGTTTCTCTTGCTGAGAAAAAACTTTTTAGTTTGAGTAAGTCCCATTTGTTGATTCTAGTTATTAACTCTTGTGCTATGGGTGTCCTATTAAGGAATTTGGAGCCCAACCCCACAATATGTAGATCGGAGCCAACTTTTTCTTCTATCAGGCGAAGAGTCTCTGATTTGATATCAAGCTCTTTGATCCATTTTGAGTTAACTTTTGTGCATGGCGAGAGAAAGGGATCCAGTTTCATTTTGTTGCATATGGATTTCCAGTTATCCAGCAAAATTAAGCTTCAGATTTGACAATGAAATTAAAATATTTCATGATAAACAAAAGTTAAAAGAATTTGCAGCCAGAAAACCAGGACTGCAAGGCATTTTGAGCAAAACACTACAAGAAGAGGAATGAAAAACAGCACCCAAAACTAACAGTGGGAGGTACGTTGATTTTTAACCTAATGTGTTTTTTTACCATCAAAAACACTATAAACAATTACTTCAGATTTTTTTACTTTGTTTCTTTTTATCACTTGCTGTATTATTTCTATACATTTGGATTATTCCTGATTTTTATGTATACTTTTAAACTAAAGTGAGGACCTTTGGGCAAGAATCTTTAGTGGTCTTTTAGACCCTTAAGAAAAGATCCTAGAAGTATAATGCTCGGAAGGGCATTTTTAAAGCTTTTGATACCACTTGTGCTGCAGAAAGATGACGTGTGGCAGGCCCCCTGGCTAAGTCTATAAAATGGCTAGCTGGCCCACCTTCCCCCCGTCAGCCATTTGCAAGATCTCTTTACGCAGGGCTCAGATGTAGAAAGAGAACTTTAAATGTTGGCGTGCCCAGCAAGTGCCGGGTTTGGTGGAGAAGAATGCATGGCATCCTTCCAAGCACTGTGTATTACGTGGCTTCCTCCCAGGAGAACCAACAAGACAGCAAAATGGATGAATCATACTGTGGGGAGTCAGACTGCTCAGCCAGGTCTCTTCAGGTAAAGACGGTTGATACTGGCCACTGGGACAGTAGATGATATATTATGTCTATTTTGTGTTTGTTTGTTTTAGGTTGCAAGCAACAACTAAAAAGACTAAGTGAAGCAAAAAAAACTTCTGGAAAGATACTAGAGTCAAAGGGTTGACTACTTTGAGCACTGCATAGTTCACGTGTAGGGGGAATCATTCATTTTGTCATCTTTGTGAATGGCACCCGGTGGTATTGCTCAGTACACTGCCTACACAACCATAGGTAGCAACCCTTCTGGAGTATTTCATGGAACAGTGTTTCTCAAACTGTGCTGAAAGACTGGGTTTGTAGTATTAGTGATATGATCCAATCCATTGGAGGTCAATACTTTGGCAAAGTATGAGTTATCAGAAAAATAAAATGTCACTTGATCTCAGTGATGTCAATTATTATAAAAGTCATTAACAGGTAAGTTTCTGTGATATCAATTATTACAAAAATGATACAGTGATTTTCAATTATTATAAAAGTCACTAAACAGTGAGGTAAGGTCCACTGTTAGTTCAGAAACCTACCTCACTATGGACTGGTAACTCACAGTTTGGGAAATGACTCTGGTACACAGATGACACTTAGTAGCACAGTCAGAGATACCCAAATCACAAAAAAAGGTGTGAATGGAACTAAATATCCAAATACACCTGGACTCTCCACCTCCCATGCTTTTCCTCTCTGCCTGATGGCACTGAGAAGCCCCACTGCAGAACGCCCTTCTCTGGAGAGTAGGGAATTTAATGATCAACATGTTTTAGTCTTTACATATGTCTTAGAGCCTAAGCCATGAGAGAGAGAATTGGTGGTCTCAAATTCAAAAATTGTACAGAAGGGACTCAGTGGTCCAGCATAGATCTGCAGCTCACTGATAGGAGTAAGGGGTGGGTCACTTGTGCCCAAGGGATAGGACATATACAAAAACACCACCTCCTCTGGGGACCACATGAATGGGGCTAGGAACAGTTTGATGTTCCCAGAAATAAATATATGTGCTAAAAAAATATAGCAGTATATTTCAAATTATTATGTCTATGTTTTTCCATACCTATTTTCCATTGAATGCTTATTCTAAAATCTATCCCCAAATAAGGGATTGTGGTCAAATAAATTTAGGGAACACTATCAATTTTATCACCCTCATAGAGACTCATCAGGCATATTAGCATATTAAAGACTCTGAGAAGTCCTGTAGAAAAAATACATACAGATATTTTATATATATATATATATATATATATATATATATATATATATATATATATATTTAACTGTGTTTAATCCAGTGTTTTCCAAACTTGTTCAATCACTGGAACTTTTAAAAATACAATAACCAATACCATTTCATGTGATTAGTGTTCTAAGAACAGATTTTGGGAAAACCTTTCTGGGTAATATATGTTCTCCAGAAGGATATGAGACAAATTCTTAGGGGGAAAAAAAAGTTAAACCAAAAAAATTAAACAATTTATAAAAAGTATTCAGTAAATTATTTGTAAGGAGTTGTTTTAAAATATAATTTAAAAACCATCAAAGCTACCAATTTCTCAAGGTTTTATATGCTAGAGTTATAGGTCTTGTTAACATTGGGTACATCTCTGCAGCCCCAGACCTTCCCTCTCTGGAACATTCCTTTCCCAGGGCATTCCCACGGATTGTTCAGAACCCTTTCATGTGATGTCTGATACCCTGCCTCCTTCAGGGTAAGGTGTATCTTGCCATCATGTGGTTGGCCACTGCGGTTTGCAAAGCCAACTTAATAGCATGGGGACATCTGCTCTACCCTGTGTGCTTATGTAATAAAAGGCCCCACCAGGGTGAGCAATGCGCTTGGGATCAACACTAACATCACCTCATATCTGGGGCAGCTTGGAGGCTGGGTCAACATTAATAAGTATAATAAAGGTCTTCTCCTCCCTAATGAGAGATTAAGATCTTATCCCAGGTCAACCCACTGGATTACAGGCACAACTAAAGGGCACAGTGAGTGGTGTGAGCATTCAGAAACAGGGAAGTAAAATGCAGGCTGGCTGCCCAGTCTGGAAACAGATGAATATATAGTAAATACTTTACTGACATTAAATTATAATGCATGACAATACAATATCTAGTTTTCCAGACTTTGTGGTCACTCTGTAGCAAAAACTATTATTTATATTGAGCAATCACTGAACATCAGGAGGCACTGTTCTAAACGTTTCACCTGAATGAGCTAAATGTAATTCTCTCAATCCTATGAGATGGAGACCATTATAATTTCCACAGTAATAGAGAAGGAAAAAGGGAATTTAGTATCTGGCCCAAGGTCCACTGTTAGTAAATGTTGGAGCTCAGCTTCTAACCCAGGGAGCTTTGCTCTGGAGCCTACCACACTGCAGCTACCTTTTCAGGACCAAAAGTCCTCTGACCATGACTAGACGTCAGTAAACAGGGATTTAGGGTTTTCTATATTGTCTCTCATAAGACATATTAGCATATTAAAGACTCTGAGAAGTCCTGTAAAAAAATACATAAAAATATGTATATTTAACTGTGTTTAATCCAGTATTTTCCAAACTTGTTTTAAAAAACAACAACAGGTGTCATAGGAATAATCATTATAATTAGCATCTGGACAGGTGCCCCTTGGTATCAGGGGGGAATTGGTTCCAGGACTCCCCCACCCACCAAGAATAATAAAATCTGTAGCTGCTCAGGTCCCTTATATAAAATGGTATAATATTGGCATATAGCCTTGCACACATCCTCTTTTATACTTTAAATCATCTCAAAATGACTTATAATACTTCATACTATGTAAATACTATGTAAATAGTTGTTACACTGTGTTTAGGGAATAATGACCAGAAAGAAGTCTGCACCTGTTTACTACAGATGGGATGTTTTTTAAGTCTTTTCCATTGTAATTGATTGCATCCATGGATACAGAAACTAACTATGGAGGCTGACTGTGCTGTTTTGGCAACTTAGTCCTCACCACACCTTAGTATAGAAAACCAAGTGTTAGAATTTGGATGTAGAATGCCCCCCAAAATCTCATATTGGAATCATGGTCCCCAATGCAGCAAGATTGTGGTGGGACTTCAGGGCAATGATTGGATCATGAGAGCTCTGACCTCATCAGTGGATTAATCCATTAAAAAAATATATTTTTAGTTGCAGATGGAAACATTTATTTATTTATTTTCACGTGGTGCTAAAACCCAGTGCCTCACACATGCTGGGCAAACACTTTACCACTGAGCTACAGCCCCAGCCCCTAATCCAAAATCCATTTGATGGATTAATCCATTAGTTGCTGAATGGACTACTATAGGAGTAGTATAGTATACTTCCCTGTTTCTGAATGGACTACTTATTTCCTCCTAGTTGAAGGAAATAAGTCACTGGGGCCATGCCCCTTCATCTCTCTCTGCTTCCTGGCTGCCATAGCTGAGCAGTTTCCCTCCACCACACCTTCTGCTATAAGTCTCTGCCTTACCTCAGGCCCAGAGCAATAGAGCAGTCCAACCATGGAATGAATCCCCAGAAACCACGAGCAAAAATAAATCTTTTTTTTTTTCTTCAAGCTCTTGTCAAGTATTTTGGTCACAGTGATGAAAAGCTACCTATCATACCCGCAGGGACTACAGGCCCATTTTACAGATGAGCAAGCTAAGATTTTCATAGGATCCCTACCTACCTAATGACTGAACCATGTCCTTTGAATTCATGTGAATCATGTGATTTTGCTGGGGCCAGTCACACATGCCTGTAATCCCAGTGGCTCAGGAGGCTGAGGCAGGAGGATTGTTAGTTCAAATCCAGCCCCAGCAACTTAGCAAGGTACTAAGCAACTTAGCAAGACCAGTCCCAAAATAAAAAATAAAAAAGCCTGGAATGAGACTCAGTGTTAAAAGGCCCCTGGGTCCAATCCCCTGAGAAAGAAAGAAAGAAAGGAAGGAAGGAAGGAAGGAAGGAAGGAAGGAAGGAAGGAAGGAAGGAAGGAAGGAAGGAAGGAAGGAAGGAAGGAAGGAAGGAATCATGTGATCTAACTCATTATTTGTTGGGTTACAGCAGGAATTCAAGATGTTCCCAGTGATTCCTGTCTCTCATGTAATTTTCTCCCACACTAAATCAGACTCTCCTGTCTAACCACTGTGATACCATGGAAATGCTGATGTGTGACTTCTGAAGCCAGGAAATGAAAGACACGACAGTGTCTACCTTGGTCCCTTTTAGATCACTCCCTCAGGACGAAGTCATCTGCTATATGGTAAGGACACTCAGGCAGCCCTGTGAAGAGGCCCTCCTAGTGAGGAACAGAAGGAAACCTCTGGCCAACAGCCAGTGAGGAACACAAGCCTCCTGCCTACAACGGGCACCAATTTGCCAGCCATGTGAGTTAGCCCCATTGGAAACATGTCCTCCAGCCCCAGTCAGATGACCACAGCCCAGCTGCTACAATTCCACAAGAGGCCTCAGGCCACTTCCACATAGCTAAGTCACTCCTGGGTGCCTGGCTCACAGAGTTAATAAGTGTGTTTGCTATTGTCTCCTGCCACTTGGACGTTTTCAACTTAAAAAAAAAAAATTAAGGAATGCTAAGTGCAGTGGTGTACACCTGTAATCCAGCAACTCAGGAGGCTGAGGCAGGAGGATCACAAGTTCAGTACTGCCAAAAAGAAGGAGGAGGAGGAGGAGGAGGAGGAGGAGGAGGAGGAGGAGGAGGAGGAGGAGGAGGAGAAATTTGTTATGCAGCTACAGATAACAATACAAGTTAACTTCAATAATTCTGACCCTGAGTAAGGTCACTACCTTTGAAGTACTCTCTTGGACTCAGTTTCTTCCCAAGCTTAATAACAATCTAGGCCATTTAGTGAGTCATTCTTGAGGTGACTAATTTACAGCTGGGTTCAGGGAATTCTCTCCTAATACACGTGGGCTACTTTGCACCAGGCACCTGATTAAGGGCATTTCATTTGTGTATTCACTCTATCAACTCATAAAGATCTGATTTAGAATAGCCCACAAATGCCCGCTGAGCATACCTATGTTCCCTATTCTGTGCCAAGATACCCCAAAGAAGGAGAGCCTTTGCTTATGCTGAATGGCTCACTAGAAATGCCTTCCCTTATGCCACACCTACCATACCTATGCCTAATCCAAGACCCATGTCACTTGCCTCCAAAACTTTCCCAGGCAACTTCATGTGACACTGCCCTCCAGGTCACCCAGGCAGGAGAAGGCTCAGGTATCTGGCAGAGGTGTGGTAGTAAATGTGTCACAACCAACTCTCTGGGAGGGAAAAGCCTTTCTTGATTTCTGTGATGTTAATCCTTCTACCCTTGCTGATTAGATGCTACTGACATCACATCCCTAAATGCAGAACTGGGAAAAGATGTGCACAGTCAGTCTTCTAAGCCAGCGCCAGCTGTGCCCAGATACCCCTGCATTTCTGACACCTCCCTCTTCCTGCCTATTTCTTTGAAATATCTTTAGGACACATCTCCTCATTCCCAGCATCCTCTCCCTCAGTCCAGGCCTTCCTCACCTCTTGCCTGGGCTATCTTGAGAGCTTCTTCCTGGTTCTCTCCACCTCTAGATCCTCCCCACTCCCATCCCTCCTCAAATCTTCCACAGGGCAAGAGCTCCTGTGCCATCATCTCATACCACCATGCTATCCATCCTTTGTATCCTTCAAGCCCAAGGTTTCAATGAAAAGGTCAAAGTTGGATCTACAAACTCTTAGTGACCTGACCCTTGTCTACCTCTCATCTACACACACACAAACACACACACACACACACACACACATACACACACATACACACACATGCATATCTCACATACTTCATCCCAAACAGACTTCTCTGGTGAACCTGGTACTATTCGGGCCCCCATGAGATTCCTGCAGCATGAAATGCCTTCTCCCCAGTCACAAATCTCACTCCTCTTCCTGGGCTCACCAGCACTGTCTTCTTCCCTCTAAGCAGCCCTCCCTCAACACCCCTTGTCTTCTCATCCTAGTGGCTAGGGTTTTATTGGAAGCTCAGGTTTATTGAAAGCTGGCTCACCATGGGGAATCTTGGTTAGTTCTTTGTACTCTGACTTTCTCTCTCTTCCCAAAACCATAGCCCCCCTATGGGCCAGACCTCATGGTGGGTCTCCTATTCTTCAGTGCCTGGCATGATGGCCTGGCAATGGGAGGATCTGGAGAGGGAAGAGGTGTCAGAAGGAGGTCAGGGGTGAGGTAGTAGAAAGCAGCAGAGCCAGAGACCTCTCCTATGTAGGAAGTCTCCTGCAGAGAGGGGCACAGCTTGCTGAAGTGGAAGGAGGAGAATAAGAAGCTGGGGCCCTTCCAGAACTCTCTATAGTGACTACAGCATCAAGAACCGCCAGCACCCTCCATCTGTCTTCCATGTTCCTTTTTTCCTGAGATTAAATGTCCTACTCTCAATAATTCAAACCCCGCCCCTTAGGTTCTGTGTCTTTTAAATCGCTTCAAATTGGATAATTATGGGCTCAAAACAGCTCATAACTTAATCACATGCTAAAGGCTCTGGTCCAAGCCCTGACCCTGAACATTCAAACTGAAGTCACTGATCACATGCATGGTGTCTAGAATTTCAGGTAACTTCCTTAAAATAATTGCAAGAAAATGCCCTTGGCATGTTAACTCTTCTCCAATTACAAAAAGACCTGGGCGAGCCTCTTGGTTCTACTTCATGTTTCCATCTGAAAAAGAAAGTCTGTGACCAGATGTTCATTCATATCTCTGACACTGTGAGCCTAAGCCAATTCCCCCTTCTGTGCCTTAATTTCCTCACCTATGGGAATAATAATCTCCATCCATTTCAAAAAAGCTGTTTAAGATTAGATCAAGTAATGGATATAAAAATGCCATTGTAAACCAACCATAAAATATTAGTTATAATTTTAAAATTCCATTAGTATGCTAAAATATTTTATAAACATTTCTGGATAATTTAAGTCATTGCAACACAATTGTGGGCATCATGGTGAATGTTAATTTAGGAGGAAAGCAAGAATTTATTAGAGGCAGGTGGAGGACTTGGGCACTCCCCATGGCTGAGAAAACTCAAGAATCAGACCAAATCTAGCTGGGAGTGGTGTCGAAGTTCTGTAATCCTAGCAACTTGGGAGACTGAAACAGAAGGATAGCAAGTTCAAGGCCAGTCTCAGCAGTTTAGTGAGGCCCTAAGCAACTTAGTGAGACCCTGTCTCAAAATAAAAAGGGCTGGGGATGTGGCTCCGTGGTTAAGTGTCCCTGGGTTCAATCCTCAGTACCAAAAAATAAAAAGGAATCAGACCACATCTACTGGGTGAGTTGTGGGTGGACACTGTAGGTCAGGTCTGTATGGATTTTTTTTTTTTTAATCGTTTTCTTATTCTTAAGTTCTACACAAAGGATTAGCCATTTAAATCCAGGGATGCCTGTTTATCCTAAAGCTTGTCCTGAATGTTCAGTCATCCTTTTAACAAATGTGCTGCAAAGAATTAAAGTAACTCATGCCTGTTTGCCTTTCCCAGGTAGAGCATAACTAGGCCACTCTAGTATTGCAAAGTCTCTTCTTTCCATCTTGGTTATTATTATTCAGCTCTTCAAAAGCAAGGTCAGGATTCTGAAGTAAGCCAGGTCTCACTTTGATCTTTAAGAATACGGCCACACTCTGCCCAGCAGCCTTCATCCCATGTCTCCAAGCACAATAAAAGTATAATTAGGAAATCTTTTAAGTGTCCTTGAGAATAGGCACACCCGGAGTGACTGAAGCCAGGGACAGCCTGAGGAGTCTAAGCCACTGTACAGCTTTTGCTTGAAAATGACTGCCAACCACTACTCTGAGAATAAGACCTCCTTTATCTTTACTTCATAGTGGGGCAGGGACACAGAGACAGACCAACTAGCCCAGCAGCTTTTGTAGATGATGTTGGAAGTTTCAGTCTTTCCATGCAAGGTTTAGAATGAAAGTTCCAGTCTTAAGCAATTCACCTCTTCATCAATACATAGTTACTTGAACTACACAGGTGGACAGAAGCAGATGGGCAGATGGCTTATGTACAGGCAACTGTCTCTGGCTGCCATGTAAAAACCCTGCTGATGGAAGATATGGAGTAAGAAAGAACAACTTACTTATCCCACCACTGCAAATGCAAGAGTTAGGAAACACACCCAGTCCACCAACAAGCAAATCAAGGAAATCTTTATTTCTGAAACACATCCCATTAGAAATCAGGCATGAAAGAAAAGACCAATGGTGCTTTTGTGAAGGGACTAAATTACATTAATAGTATATTCTTATTATTATTATAAAATCAATTATATTTCTACATTAATTTACAAATAAAGAAGTATCTTTCTCATGACTGACATTTGCTGGTACAGTCACACTTATTGGTATAACATTGAATTACTCCTATTTCTTTTAGTAAACAGCCACTGGCCCAAGCCCCCTATAGGTGCCTTCTTGTGTCACCCAGCTGCACTGTTGCTCCTCTGGAAACCCTCCCCCCATGTGCATATGTGTCCACCATCCTGGAGTCAGAGTTAGCACCTCGCTGAGTAAGGGCCCCAGGACCAATACTAGGCCCCTGTTGGGGCTGATTTCATTCAGATTGGTGGGTGTGAGTATTTCCCCTGCCTCTGAGGTGGTTGGGGAGGAGCAGTCAACAAGGTGCCTGGCTTTGCATCCCACAATCAGCTCTCTGGCTCTGTACTGGCCCCAGTGTGGGAACACAGGGCAGGTGGCTCCAGAATAGCCACAAGGCAAATGCTGAGCGCCTGTTCAGGCCTTCTTTAACTGAGGGAGGAGCGGGAGACATCCTCAGTGACTAGCATTTAAACGTGGCCACCTTTCCCCTCGGCTTGGCTCCAAAGCCCCAGGTTAGGTACCTCTTAAAAACCAGAAATAATGACACATAACAGACAAATGGGCGAGTTCTTAACCTGCTGTCTGCATCCCTTTCCCTCTGTTCAATCCAATAGAGAAAGATAATGACCTATCTTAGGTTTAATTAACATCTGGGCCCTGCTGCTGGGAGATTCCCAAACCCACGTCTCCCTGTAATTGCAAACCTTTATTTATTTGGACATTTTGATGACAGCCACATAATGGAGTGATGGCCCCAACCCTACCCACTGCCTCATACTTGCCAGTTGCCAATGTCCCTTCCTTTCCCCACCTGCCCCTCCTGATTACTCTCTTGCTGTACCCTCCATCCCCAATGCCTTTACCCATAATCCCTTCTGCCTGGCCATTCTGTACTTACAGAATACTCAGAATCAGGAGACCTGGACCCCGGACCCAGCTCTGTCCATTACTTACTCTACCACACTTGAAGTCCCCAGTAGTTTGCTTGCATACTGTAAATACTAAACACTTGTTTATTCTGTTCATTTCTACTCTTTAATCCCGGGGTCTCTTATTTGAAAATTGAGTTATTACTCCTACTCTGTTTGCCTCACTGGGTGGTTATGAGATCAGGAGAGAAACTGAAAGCATCCTTTAACCCCAGTGGGTGGGGTTGGGGCCATCACTCCATTATGTGGCTGTCATCAAAGGTGCCACATACACTGGAGTGCCAGTATCACAGGCCAGACATGACCTCACAGCATGACAGCCCCAGTGCTTGGGTGGGGACACCCCAGTCCTTGGTCTGACCTTCAGTAATTCAGGTCCTGAGGAAACACTGTGTCTCCATCCTCAAGATGTTTTAGTGGAAGCAGAAATCCCAGGAAGCCATTAGCAAAGGATACAGCAGTCTTGGCTGCAATGTACAGGCCAGGGTCCACTTCTGGAGCTTCCCCACTCTGCCCAGGTGCAACTCAAACTTGGCTTCCAGATTCCTCCAAGACCACAGTGATAAAAAGTTTCTCACAACTGGTACCATGCTTTTCATAAAAAGTGGCTTATATTTATAAATTCCTTTGAATGGCAAAATGTTATAAGGTAGCAAATTGTCCCTATTTGCAAATGAGGGCACCAAATCTCAGAGAATTGCACCACTTTGCACAATGCCACGTTGCAGCCTTGTTTAATGCGTCCAAGCCCTAGGGCTTCTGAGTGGGAGCCCTGAGATTCTCCTCTGGGTGGAATCATCCTCTGAAAGAGATGCCACTGGGTCTCTTTGCTCTCATTTTTTTCTTTTTCTCCCCCTTTTTTTTTTTTTTTTTTTTGATGGTGTTATATTCATTTCAATCATTTACAGACTTATCACTAAAGTTATCAAAGAATAATAATTATAATAAAGTAGTGATGCATTCCATTAATACCCTCACTAGAAAAATTTCCAGGTATCTTTGTTTGGTACCCACAATCCTTTTTAAAAATGCCATTTTAAATGAAAATATTCCTAAAATGTGTTATACAGTTCTTGGTTTATTTTTAAATTAGATTAGTTTATTGCAAATGTAACATGCTATTGAAAATCCAGCAATAACTATATAGTACAATCACATGCTGTATAGTACAGTCACGAGCATCATGTAACAATGCTCTACTCAACAAGCAACCACGCATCAGGGGTGGTCCCACAGGATGAGTCACCTAGTGATGTTGCAGCAGTCTTAGTTTATATAAGTGAACTCTATGATGTTCATACAATGACAAAATTGTACAATAAATCACTTGTCCAAACATGTTCCCATCATTAAGTGGCATATAGCGGTATAAAATAAAAATCCACCTACCCTCACACCCCCCATGCTAGTGTGAAGAAGATTCAACAAGTCAGTAGAGGTGCTTCTGACAGGGAACTCTGAGGCTTCTGTCAGACATCTTGTGGGGCCACAGCAGGGGTGAAATTCATTTAGGGCCTTCCTAGAGCACAAAATGACCACTCACTCTTCTGTCCAGGGCCCTATCTTGTCTAGGAGGTGGAAAAAAAATCCTTTCCTTTCCTCAGGTGCCTGGGCTCCCTGGAGAGGCAGTTAGTGCCTCCATAGAAGAGAACACCAATCTCCCCTCAAGGGTCTGGGTCTGATCAAAGAAGTGGAGCAGGAGGGCTGTCCTGGTGAGGCTTCTGTCTGCCCTGCACACTAAGAAGAACCAACCAGCTCATTCTCTGATCTTTGCAGGGCTGAGGGAAAACCAGTATGACAGATCCCAGGAAGAGAAATCTCATAAGAAATTTCCAGGATGAGGTTGCCCTTTCAGGACCTGGACTGTTCCAGGAAGAAGTCTGCTTGCAAGGGCTGCAGGGCTTGAGGGATTCCCCTACTAGAGATAATCCACTTGGAATATTTCTTCTAGTCTTGAACTAATTTTTCAGCATCTTTTTTCTGAGAAGTTACTTGGACTGTTTTCCTGACCTATTCAAAATCGCCTCTAGGACCAAGTGCAAACTAGTGAGGAATGCTTTCACAAACTCTTATAAACAACTAATTTCCATGATCTTCCCAAAGTCTTAGCTCATAGAATGCTGGACCAGTGGTCATAAAATGAAGAGAGGACTAAAGAGTGGTTATTTTTATGTTGGGCTGATTCAAGTTGTAGCTTTCGAGATCTGCATGTCCAGTGTATAAACTGGATTGGAATGACCAGGTAAGTCTCCTCCACCATGTTGCAGAGCCTGTGTACCTCTTCTTCAAGCCTATTTCCCTTTCCTTCTGAGAGCCTGGCTAGACTACATTTCCCAGCTTCCATTGCAGTGACGAGTATCTATGAACTGAGTGGCCAAGAGAATGTGGGCAGAAATTATGTGAAGCATTTCCAGACCTTGCCCAGTAAAGCCCTTGAAATGGTCGTGCATACCCTTTCTCTGTCCATAGGAGGTCATTTCTTTGGCATGATGCAGGGAGGAAATTCTGGGATCTTAGAATAGGGGTCAGGAAATGTTTTTCAAAAGGTCAGATAGTAAATATTTCAGGCTTTGGGCTGTACATTTGTGTTAGGCAGCTTTCTGTCACTGTAATGAAAATTCTGAAATAACTAATTTCTAAGGAGAAAAGGTAGGCTGGGGATGTGGCTCAGTGGTAGAGTGATTGCCTAGAATGTGTGAGGCTCAGGGTTCAATACTCAATACCACAAAGGGCAGGGACAGGGTTAGAGAAAAGGTTTATTTTGATTCACAGTTTTGCAGGTTCTAGAACATGATGGATTAGCCCTATCACTCTGGGCCTGTGGTGAGGCAGCACATTATGCAAGAGCCGTGGTGGAACAAGGCAAAGAGAAGAGGAGGAGGCTGGATCCATAATCCCCTTGGAGAGCATGTTCCCAGTGACCTGAGGGCTTGTCACTAGGATCTGCATCCCAAAGGTTCACCAGCTCCCAATAGCTCCCCACTCAGGGGACCAAGGCTTTATACATAGGCCTTTGGATGACATTTATCCAAAGCATAGCAATAGTCTTTGTTGCAACTACAGTTGGCCCTCCATATCCTTAATCTTTGCACCTAGCTGGGGATCAAAAATGTTTGGGAAAAATATCAAGCAATAACGATAATAATGCAACAATTAAAAATACAAATAAAACAATACAGCACAACAAGTATTTATACAGCATTTACATTGTATTAGGTTTTATTAGCAACTAGAGATGATTTAAAGTGTTGCTGGAGGAAGTGTGTAAGTTACATTGCAAAAACTACATCATTTATATAAGGGACTTGAGCATCCTCAAATTTTGTTATCTATGGGCAGGGAGGGTCCCCTGGAAACAATTTCCCTTGGATACCAAAGGACAAGGACAACTGTATTAAGCACTGCTGTTGTAGGGCATAAGCAGCTGTAGTCAATATGTAAATGAATGGGTGTGACTGTTCTAATAAAACTTCAATAAAACAGCTGGAAGGCCCAATTTTGTTGAGGACTCTTGCCCTATGAGTTGGTGGAACCACAATATAAAAGGAGCCTGAGAGAACAAATTTAAAAATTTAGGAAAAAAAAAAAAGAGAGAGAGCCTGAGTCCCTGACAGAACTGAGAGTATTCACATTTAATATTGCATGAGGAAAAACAAATCCTCATTATGTCAAGCTAGTTAGAATATGGGATTTGTTAAAGCAACTATTATTCTTAACCATATTTAATTAAATACACCATACTCTATTCTTCTGGTTGCCAAGTTTTTGGATCAGGAAATGGACTGAAGAGAAAGAAAACTTGAATGTTCTCATGAAATGGACTTGAGGAGTACAGGACTAGAGAAAAGTTAGAGGTAGGAGATTTTCAAAATACCCTCTCTCACCCCCTGCAAAATAAATAAATAAATAAATACTTCTGGAGAACTATGCTTCCTCTGGAACATGGTCAGGCAGTTTTATGACTCTCCTTGGAGCCTTGTGTGAAGACCCACATTAATGGTCAAAAAGGATGACCATCTTCTTTGTGAAGAACTCTGTGACTACCCAGCCCTCTCTCCCATGGGAGAGGTGGCTGCCCTTCCTCTATGTTCCCTCAATACTTTATGCACTGATTATACTTGTTTTTTTTTTTTTTTTTCAATGCTGGGAATGAAACTCAGGGCCTAATGCATGCTAGGCAAGCGCTCTACCACTGAGCTACACCAGCAGCCCTTGATTATACCTCTCTTTATGTTGGGTGGGTATTATATGTTTTGGCCTTTTTCACTGTATTATCATGTGAACAGGCTCTGCTTGTCTCCCTAGGTTCATCCTTCCCCAACATACTCTCCCACCTCCTCTGACAACCAGAACAGTGCTTGTGCCACAGCAGATACATTATAAACGTACCTTCATTCTAAAAGAATAAAGGCTTGTACAGGCAAAGGTCAAAACTACAGGTGGACAACTATATCAGTTATCATCCACACTGGAGAACCTCAAAGTGGCTCTAATGTAATTATTTGAGGACATCAGATTTTAACCACGACTGTCTTGACCTATTTGGAACCCATGATCATCCTAGCCATAGACTCTTTGAGTCATGGTCTTCAGCATTCCCAGAGGAAAATGGTGGTTTTAATTAGTTTAAGGACCCTTTAAAATTAAAAACAAAGAAAACTCAGAGCACAATGGGAAAGAAAGAGTGATGCAATTTGAAGTTTTTCTTGGCAGAAATCTGGGAAGATCAGCATAGCTCTCTTACCACAGAGTTTTCACTGATCACTTGATGCTAATGCCAATCACAACAGCCTGAGTTTACAATACAGCTCATATTCACCCTTAGCCATGTCCCAGGCCTACCCAAGGGACACACACACACATTTCATCAGCACAAGAGGATCCTCAGTGAACTACACATAACATCTCCAAGAAAAGTGCACAGAACCTCCACATTTCTAGAAAAAAAATCAATATAGAAATTTACATTAAGATCTGTATCCTTTTCATGGACATCTATTTGATAGGTAAATGAAATCACAATTGCAAATATTTGTGGAAGGTTTTGGGGTGTGTGTGTGTGTGTGTGTGTGTGTGCAGAGCATTAATTACACAAGTAATGCTAATCTAAGCTGATAAACAAATGCTGACATAATGAATCCATTACGTGGAACAAATAAAATTTCAGCCAGTGAGCACAAGACAGTGGCCATGCTCCTCTGCCACAGTGATGGACAAGATTGGTCTGGAGATGACCACAGAGCCCATGTGGATACCTTTTTTTTTTTTTGGTTCCAGGGGATTGAACTCAGGGATGCTTAACCACTGAGCCACATCCCCAGCCCTTTTTAGTTTTTATTTTGAGACAGGTTCTCGTTAAGTTGTCTACCTAGGGCCTCATTAAATTGCTGAGGCTGACTTTGAACTTGTGATCTTCCTGCCTCAGCCTCCCGAGCAGCTGGGATTACAGGCGTGCACCACCGCACCCAGCAATACCTAACATTTCAGTCAGAAAGCTAGACCATAATCTTTCCACATGAAGCATGCCATTTTAAACACCCACCTATAGCTTCCTACTCTTATTTGATTATTTCCTTGTCTTTGTATGTTTTTCCATGTTGGGCTCTAGAATATGTTTCATGGAAAATGTCCCTGCCCAGGGACACATTAGAGCTGCAGGGGAGCCCCACTGAACCCACTGAGCCCCCTATGTTACTTCAGTCTGGATGTTCCAGCAGCAGCCTCTCCTTTCTTATGCTGCATTTTTTACACCACACATTCATCCAGCAGTGTTTAGATTTTGATCCTCAAAACAACAGAGAGATAGTTTAATCAGGCATTAGGGTCTCTATTTGACAGAAAAAAAAACTGACCCCAAAAAGAAACATGTTCAAAAGCAAAAAGTTATTATGTGGGGAAACTAGAACAGGACTAGAAATGGGTCTCAAGTTCATTTCTCCTTCAGTTGAACCTTACACCCTCACCCACAGCTTCACCTTACAGCCTCACCCACTGACCCTCACCCCACATCTTTTGACTAACATTGGACATGTGCCAGGACCTGGGTAAGAGGAATGGAGTAGCCAATTTAAGGCACACAACTGCCAAGCCTAGTGTCACATGCCTTTAATGGCAGAAATTAGGGAGGCTGAGGCAGGAGGATCTCAAACTCAAAGCCAGCCTCAGCAACTTATGAAACCCTATCTCAAAATAAAAAATGATAGGAAGATCTAGGGATGTAGCTCCCTGGTAAAGTGCACTTGGGTTCAATCCCTAGAACAAGAAAACAAGAGCACTATTAAGTATATGGACTGAAATCTGCTTTAATCTCATTGGTACAAATGCCTCCAAAAGGATCTGAGCAACCATGAACTCTGAAAGCTTCTTTCATTACACTAGCTGCTGAAGATGTGAAAGACACACTTTCCATGATGTACATCTCTTTCAGACAGGCAGTGTGGTTTGATACAAATAACAGCACCTTTTAAAGAGAAGATCTCCTCTACTGGACACCAGTGAACATTTATCCCTGGGAAGCAGGACCATGGGGACAAGTTGGCACAAAGGCTGGGACAAATTTCTCGGCAGAGGAAGCCTTGGGGGAGGACAGGCAGCAACAGCAGATAAGAAACTGATGGTGTTTTTGTAGATCTGTAGGTGGTGCCTGGGAGTCATTCACAAACCCTGAACTGGAAAAGCTGAGAGTCTGCTGATGCAAGACCTAGTGGCCTTACCCATCCTCCCTCCTCATTTGACTTTGGGAACATCGCTTTCTCTCCAAGCAGGAGTTCAACTGCAAGGTTGGAACCTTTAGGAATGTGATTTATAGTGCTAGGAAAATATCTGTAATGTTATGAGAAGTACTCTCCAAACTAAAATGTATTTTACTGCCTATGTTAGCTTCTTCTCACCATGGTGTCTGAAATACCCTTTTTATTTGGCTTTTTTATCTCAGAGGCTTCTAATCTTCAAGAGTCCCTTATTAAAATGTCAATTCCCTGCTCATTTAGATAAGAATCTTACATATCCACTATAAACTTGAGACAAAAAGGGGATTTCACCAGTTATGGGAGGGAGGAGAACCCTGACCTTTGTACACAATTGACTCATGTCCCATGAGGCAGTGGGGCTCTCTGCATTACTGTGAAGAGAATTCTGGAAGATGTCAGCAGGCATCTTGGAAAGAGACTAGGGAGAATTAGACATAACTTTCCTATGTTCATATATGAACACACCACAGTGAATCTCACCATCAGTGCCTCCATAAGAATGGGATCCTAATTAGAATAAACTATACTCCATGTATGTATAATATGTCAAAATACCCTCTACTGTCATGCATGTGTAGAAGAACAAATAAAAAACAACAACAAATAAGCAAATGAAAAGATAGGAGACATTATTCAAAGGGAGAGAGAGACAGACTGACAGAAATTTTACACCTGAGTTCAGCCAGATATGGTGGCACATAACTGTAATCCCAGCCACTCAGAAGACTGAAGCAGGAGGATTGCAAGTTTGAGAACAAGCTAGGCATCTTAGTATGACCCTGTCTCAAAATAAAATAAAAAAGAACATTATGTTGAGTGAAATAAACCAAACCTAGAAGGTCCAGGGTTACATGGTTTCTCTCATATATGGAAGCTAGAGAGGAAAAAGGAGAAGAAAGGCGGGGGTGGGGGTGGGGCAGGGGAGTGATCTCATGAAAATTGAAGAGACATCAGTAGAGTAGAGACAAGGAACCAGAGGGAGGGGGGAAGGGAAGGAAAGGCTAAATAGTGAAGAATGATATTGGCCAAATTATATTGTTATATTGAATGCATATTTGAATATGTAACAACGAATCCCAACATTGTGTACAAATACAATGCACCAATAAAAATATGGAAAAAAAGAACTAAGCATAAAAATATAAAATAAAATAAAAAGGGCTGGGGAGGTAGCCCAGTAGTAGAGTGCTTGCTTTCTACCTCCAAGCCCTGAGTTTCATCCCCAATTCTGAAAATAATAATTTTTTTAAATGTGAGTGCTAACATGAGTTCTGCTATAAACTTCCTATGGCAATGTTCCTAAACCCTTTCCCTTCTCCTGGCAGTTTTCCTAAGTATAAAATAAAGGAACTGGACCTGAGGAGCCCCAAGGTTCTGTCTGGTTCCCAAATTCTGAGAACACATAGGTAGAAGACCTTGGAGTGAACTAGGACCTCTTAAGCCATGATTGGCTAATGATGAAACAGAGGAAGGGAAAATCCCGACCCAGAATTAAAAACAAATTATTCTATGGGAAGGATCCAGGATGGAGATGGGTCCTGGAGAGGGTCCTGTTGCAAGGGGCTGAGGAAATGTTCCCCAGAGTAGCAGCTCCTTCTTTGCCCACACTTGCCTCAGGCAGGTCTTGGTCTCTGTTGTCAAGAGATCAAAATACACCACAGCCAGATGCTCCATGGCCTTCGATCATACACTTGGTCTCTGCCAAGTTTCCTTGGACAGAGATTGGGCTACATCCAAAATAACATATATCCAACCCAAAGTATACAGGGAAAAGAGTGTAGGACCTGGAGTCAGGAGACACAAGATCTCTCTGAGTGGTCCTAGGCAAATATTTTCACTTCTCTGGACCCTAGCATGGCCCATAGGTTCAGTGATAGTCCCCATTTCAGGACACATCATGGCCTCCAAGTGAAAAAGTTATGTAACAGAGGTCTTCTGCTCTGGCTTGGCCAAGAGAATATTACTTCCAAACCAGGTCTTTGTGAGGGTTCGGGTGTAATTGGTCGTAAAGATAAGCTTTGTTCTCTAGAAAATCTCTAGCCCACAGTCAGAGTTTCTTCTGTTCTGTCCTACTAGAGACTAGGGAAAGATAAACACACTTGACTTTAACTTTCGCTTCTCTGAAAGTATTCACTGAAAGTCAGCCCACACATTATACCTATGGGAGCCTAAGGCTGAAAAGGGGAAGGGACTTGACTGTCTCACATACTGAGAGAGTTCTGGACACTTTAGGGCCTGGAATCAAGTCCCTTCCCCTGGCAAACTTTCTGCCATACCACATTGTTTAGGTCATTGGCACAAATGGGCTGGATTTGAGCAATAACCTAGGGGCTGAAATGAGTAGAAATTAAAATTCTGAATCTACTCAAAGCCAATTCCAAATAAACAATGTGTCTCCAAACCAAGACTACTCCTCCCCAGGTCAGATAAACCCCAAGGAAAATGTTGGGAATTAAATCTACTTCATGTAGAGGAGTCAAATGGATCCCTATCATTCCTCCTCACCAGCCACACGTTCTTTTTTTTTTTTTTTTTGACCACAATAGATTTATTTAAAATGAATCTTTTTAAACATTACTTATCAATTAAAAAAAAAAAAACTTTTTCCAAATAATTCTGCAGCAAAAGAGAAAAAAACTTTTCTTATAATTATAAATTATTAATAAAATTATCAACAATGAATATTCTACCCCTTGAATTTATGGAATGAGAACTAAACTATTCTTTTTTTTTAATTTTTATTGTTGGTTGTTCAAAACATTACATAGTTCTTGATATATCATATTTCACACTTTGATTCAAGTGGGTTATGAACTCCCATTTTTTACCTCGTATACAGATTGCAGACTCATATCAGTTACACATCCATTGATTTACATATTGCCATACTAGTGTCTGTTGTATTCTGCTGCCTTTCCTATCCTCTACTATCCCCCCTCCCCTCCCCTCCCCTCCCCTCTTCTCTCTCTACCCCCTCTACTCTAATTCATTTCTCCCCCTTGTATTATTTTTCCCTTTCCCCTCACTTCCTCTTGTATGTAATTTTGTATAACCCTGAGGGTCTCCTTCCATTTCCATGCAATTTCCCTTCTTTCTCCCTTTCCCTCCCACCTCTCATCCCTGTTTAATGTTAATCTTCTTCTCATGCTCTTCGTCCCTACTCTGTTCTTAGTTACTCTCCTTATATCAAAGAAGACATTTGGCATTTGTTTTTTAGGGATTGGCTAGCTTCACTTAGCATAATCTGCTCTAATGCCATCCATTTCCCTGTAAATTCTATGATTTTGTCATTTTTTAATGCAGAGTAATACTCCATTGTGTATAAATGCCACATTTTTTTTTATCCATTCGTCTATTGAAGGGCATCTAGGTTGGTTCCACAGTCTTGCTATTGTGAATTGTGCTGCTATGAATATCGCAATGTAGCAGTGTCCCTGTAGCATGCTCTTTTTAGGTCTTTAGGGAATAGACCGAGAAGGGGAATAGCTGGGTCAAATGGTGGTTCCATTCCCAGCTTTCCAAGAAATCTCCATACTGCTTTCCAAATTGGCTGCACCAATTTGCAGTCCCACCAGCAATGTACAAGTGTACCCTTTTCCCCACATCCTCACCAGCACTTGTTGTTTGACTTCATAATGGCTGCCAATCTTACTGGAGTGAGATGGTATCTTAGGGTGGTTTTGATTTGCATTTCTCTGACTGCTAGAGATGGTGAGCATTTTTTCATATACTTGTTGATTGATTGTATGTCCTCCTCTGAGAAGTGTCTGTTCAGGTCCTTGGCCCATTTGTTGATTGGGTTATTTGTTATCTTATTGTCTAATTTTTTTAGTTCTTTGTATACTCTGGATATTAGGGCTCTATCTGAAGCAGCCACACCACACGTTCTTAAGACATTGCTGGTAATGACCTTGACTTGTATCATGACTTTGACAAGTATCAGGCCTGTTCTCCTAGCCTGAATGGAAATCACTTCTTGACTCCTTCCATAGCATTTTCTGAGTACTTACTAAGTGCCAAACCGTGTGTAAGTGGGGTGAATCTGCAATGCCTAAGACACATGCCTGTCCTTGACGAAGGCAGCCAAGCAGGAAGGTTACAGATGACTAATAACCATGATGCAATGGCAAGGGCTCCCCCACCCTCGACCTAGACCTGCTCTTCTAGGGCACAGTCTGGCTAGACCAGATCTCAAAGGTAGAAGCAACAGGAGATCAAGTTCCTCTAGGGGCTACCACCCCACCCACCAGCAGCGTTCTCCCCTAGGAAGAAAGACACCTGACTTCTCTATCCCTAGCATCACACATCCAGTAATACTCATTTATACATGGTGAGGGAAAGGTGCACTGACAGCATCATAAATACTTACCATCAAGCTTCTACTGTGTATAAAGCATGGAAATATGAAAAAAATGGGGGGAAACAAAGAACAATTCAACAGCCAGTTCCTGCTATCCCAAAGTTTAAAAATTGAATTATAATTCCTAAAAATCAGAGGCATATTTAAAAAAAAGAAAGAAAAAACATTAGTTTAAGAATTAGACCCCTGGATCTTGGTCCTTCCTATGTGACCTTGGGCAGGATATCACCCCTTGTGGGACAGGTTCAAAGCATGCCTTACAGAATTGGTGCTGGCTAATGTCAATGTTCTTGATTTTTTTTTTCCTTGAAAGTTTGGGCTTTCAGCCAAGCACAGTGGTGCATGTCTACATGGGGAGGCTGAGGCAGGAGGATCATGAGTTCAAGGTCAACCTTAGTAACTTACAGAGACCCAAAGCAACTCAGAGAGACTCTGTCTCTAAATAAAATATTTTAAAGGCTGGGGATGTGGTTCAGTGGTTAAGATCCTCTGGGTTCAATCCCAGGTACCAAAATTAAAAAATAAGTTTGGGCTTTCAGAGGTTAGAGGGTGTAGCTCAGTGGTAGAATACTTGACGAGCATGTGTAAGGAGGCCCTGGATCAATCCTCAACTCCTAAAAAAATAATAATAATAATAACAGTTGGGCTTTCAGGTGATTTAAGAACTGAACAAGTTTTTTGGAAAGGAGAAGAAATGATAGGAGAAGCAAGAGAGAAAAGATGAGTTAACAGAAGGAAATGGATAGAAGAGAGATGAGGATAGAGACAGAAAAGAAGGCTATCAGAAGGGCCACTATTTATGGGACTTAGAAATAAGAACCTTTGCTGGTACAAGAGAGAAGAGGGAACAAGTGCCAAACTCCAGGGACACCTAGTAATTCAAATCACCAAAATGGTGGTTAGTCAAAGTTATTCAAACTGGGTCACTTCTGAGCTGGCAGTAGGGATTCGGTCCCAGGAACCCAGGGTTCTAAACAGGGGAGCCAGCAGGAATCAAAAAGGCCCTGGCTAACAATAAAACCAATCCAGATGTGGCTGTGTGCAAAAAACCTCCTGCACGCCTGGGGCCTTGCGTAGTTTCCATGTGTCTGATTCGGCCCCTGGCCTCAGCTCCTGGCCCCAGCAGTCCACGCACATTTCTTGCTCTGTCATGCATTACTTACCAGCAGATGCTGAGGTTACTGATGCCTGCCACACAGAGGAAACAGGTCTGCTTATTAAATTACTAAATCCTGTTAGAAAAGAGGGCAACTTACTCCTAATAGAATTTTTATGTTTCTCCTGATCCTCAATGACTCCAATGAGATGTTTAAATCTCCATTGTGTAGCCACGGATAGATTCTCCAGCCAGTTTACATTCCTTTCACCAGCAGAACCCTCAAACATAGCTGTGTCCCCTGGGAAAGAATTTTGCTTTCTTAGTATAACAGAGTCCTTCTAATTTGTTTAAAATCTTCTGGGCTGCTGAGTGTGGGGCAGCACACTGCTTTAAAGAAGGGGATGCGTGTGCGTGGAGAGGTTGTTCTCTGAAGCAATCATCGTCAAGAGGGTCTGCCGTATTAGAGTTCATACCATCCCACTCCTCCCTCCTTCCTCTCCACATACATAACAAATTGTAGAGACTAATTTGTCTGTGCAAAGAGGCTGACAAACTCCTGCTCCGTGGCCTCATGCTGCCACCTCTGCAACAATCTCTCCTGCCGCTGGAAGTCCCTCCCTCGTTCACCACCAGGCAGTCAATGCTGCACTGTTGGACACGGAGGATTAGTTAGGCTGGGAAAGAATGTGCAAAGTGTCTCACTGCACTTAAAGTACCAGCAGGTCATGTAAAGGAGAAACTCAGGAAGTAAGAGCTAAATTGGATGAGTACACCAGACTGCAGGTGCTTTCTGGAATATATATTTCATCGACTACTTAGCTTTGCTTTTGTCACACCACTCTTATTCTTTGGAGTGCTGAAGCAAATTAGTTTATAGGTTTTTTTTTTTTTTCTTCTTTTAGTTCGAAGCATCTCTTCTTACTCTGGTACAGTCCCTGGCAGACTGAGATGCAACAAGAGGTGAATCGTGTATCACCTTCACATCTCTTCTAGAATTACATCTGTCAAGAGCCCCAGTGTGCAGTAGAGATAGGAACCAAAAAGCAGAGGACAGAAGAGGAGAGAGGGAGAGTACTAGGGGCCAGGGAAGAAGAGAGCTGGTTAGTTTGCAGTCTGTTTTCCTTCTTCTTCCTCCTCCTTGAATCCCTCCTTTCTATTTATAAATCGTATCAGAGGAAAAATCAGACTTTAAAGACAGTTGACTTATATTTATTGATGGTGTTGATTTAAATGCAATTTGTCTGAGCTTTTTGACCAATTACCATACCCGCATTCACCATAGATGAAAGCCAACCTTGGCATTCTCAACAGACACATAAATTGGATAAGAATGAGGCAGACACACCCTGCTCAGCTCCCAAGTATCAGCCATATTATATCCACGGTTTGTGGTCTTCACAAGTTTTGAACAGCAGAGGAGTTGGCAATGTGTGGAAATAATTGGAAATGTGAGATATAGTCCTACAAGATGATGATGGCCCACACAGCTATCTGCTGATGTGGAAGGCCACATCAATGTGGGTGTGCAGGTAGACTTGGCTTTGACCTTCCTGATCTCTACTAGGCATTTAGAAGTATGGTCCAAGTTGGGCATGGTGGCGTAACCTGTAATCCCAGCCACTCAGGAGACTGAGGCAGGCAATACAAGTTGGAGGCCAGCCTCAGCACTTAGCAAGACCCTGTTTCAAAATAAAATAAAATAAAAAGGGCCAGGGATGTAGCTCTGTGGTAGAGCACCTCTGGATTTAATCTCCAGTACCACAAATAAATAAATTAATTAAATTAAATAAATCGCCATTCAACGATATATATCTCAGGTATTCAGGGAGAGGAATAGGAACTCTTCCAAAACAAATAAAACAGTTTCAAAGGCCTGGCCCACATCCCAAGGTCCTTAAGAAGACACTAAATATTTTTTTTAATAAAATCAGCATACTATAGTAATGCAGGCATGTCAATGTTTATAGCAGCTCAATTCACAATAGCTAAACTATGGAACCAACCTAAGTGTCCCTCAATACATGAATTAATAAAGAAAATGTGGTAGATATACTCAATGGAATATTACTCAGCTTTAAAGAAGAGTGAAATTATGGCATTTGCCAGTAAATGGATGGAGTTGGAGAATATCATGCTAAGCAAAATAAGCCAATCCCACAAAACCTGAATGCTTTCTCTAATATGTGGATGCTAATTCACAGTAAGGTGGGGGGCACTAGGGAAGAATAGCATTACCTTAGATTAGGTAGAGGGAAGTGATGGGAGAGGAGAGAGGGGATGTGGGAATAGGAAAGACAGTAGAATGAAATAGACATTATTGCTGTATGTATATATGTAACTACATGACCAATATGATTCTGCAACATGTACACTCAGAAAAATGAGAAATTATATCCCATCTATGAATGGTATATCAAAGTGCATAAATGCATTCTACTGTCATGTATAACTAATTAAAACAAATAAAAAATTTAAAAAAATTTTTCCCACCTATCCCCTTGGTGTTTTTCTTTTTCCAAAGACAGTCTTATTCTTGAACCACTCCCACTAATTAGGGGGAAAAAAATCTTTCACCCTCCCTTCCTCTCTGGTTTCTGTGAATTCCAGACTCCTTGGGATCTCTGGTTCTAACTGCTCAGAACACATTTATGACAAAAACAAAGCAAAACATCAGGGAAGGCGGAGTGGGGGGGGGGGGGGGCAGATCCATTTCTATAACAAAGGAGGCCCAAAAGGGCAAAGGGGAAAAATAAATTGCAGAAGGCACAGTTGTGGCAGCATCTTATTACAACTTCCAGCTGATCGGGTGTAGCCCAACTAGAGACATCTGTTGGGAGTTTACAACAGAAACAAACGCACAGGAAAAAATGAAAACCCTATAACACACACCCAGACCAAGCTCTCTAACAGCCCCTCTGCCTTGCCCTCCATACCATTCCCACTGGGCCAGGCTGGGTTGTAGAGGGGAAGGAAAAGGGCTCTGCAAGCCGCTACCCACCCCCACCCCACCTGCACATGACTCATTCACACATGATTGGAACTTACAACTTTTCTCTCTACTTGGTTTTCCTCCCAGGAAAAGCAGAGACTGCCCCACTCCTCGGAGAGCCCATGGCAACTTCCTTTAGGTCTGGAATTCATTTCTAAAACTCCTTGACTGTAAGGGAATAGATCAGGCAGTATCCTTATTCTTGATCATTAAGACAACCCACAGAAGAGGTGGCAAAACCTTAGCAGACCTTGTCACTCCTCCACACATAGCCTCTCAGGTCTGAAAGTGGGAAATGGAGCTCACCCTGACCTCTCCGAAAATTAGCTCAAAAAGGTGAGGGAAAGCCCATGCTCAAACAATTTAAATGAAGAATATGGAACACTGTTGGGTCCCAGACACAGCACTGAGAGTTGTGTCGTCCAGAAAGGCCCAAGACCATGCACAACTTAGATCCGAGCACCCCCTGTAGCAGTTCCAGATGCTCACCTGTTCTGTTAAATTTTCCTATTTATTCTCTTCCCCATGGCATGCCAACAGAACCAGAGCAGTGCTACTCAAAAAATAACAAAATGTTTTATACACATTTCCATATATACAACTGAACAACATTTTACATGTTTCTTTTGCACAGCAAAAGTTATAAACATTCAGCTCTGAGAACACAGTTATGTACAAAAAATGTCAAAAATACTTCACAACAGTGCAAAAATATTTTACACAGCATCATGGAGTGAGATATTTGGGCCAGGAGGAAGGTGTATGTGACTCTAAAGGAGAACTCTTTTTTTAGATATTAGATGTCTTTAACTGTAAACAAAATGCCGCTTTCTTTCATAACACCCCCCCCCAATAGTTATTTGAGGAATTTGGCAGAATTTCAAGAGTCTGAGTCTGAGGTAAACAGCCCAAGCTCTCTCACCAAAAAGAACTGGGTGCAAAAGAGTGGTATTTAAACCTTAAACATTGTGAGAGAGATTTTTTTTTTTTTTTTTTTTTTAATGATATCTCAATGACAGGGCAAGGCCTCGCCCAGTGAGGGGTTGAGGGAGGAAGTTAACCCCTCCTCCTCAGGCCCCAGCTGCTTAGCAAACAGGAAACTGGCGGACAGCACCTCACACTGCCCTCCTGGACTATTTGAACTTCAGGGGCCCTTCTCTTCACCACCACCAAGAAGACTACCCCTTTCTCCTCCGTAGGGTTTTCTCTTTCACATCTCCCACATCCCCACTCGCAACCAGAGCCGCCTCCAAAAGAGCAAAAAGTGTTAGGGCGCGGGGTGGATGGGGAGGACCATAGGGAACCCAGGACCAGGGCCCCACGTGCCCGATTTCCCTTGGATGCAGGCGGGAATAGGGAGATTGCTAGAACGACGGTTGGGAAGCCACTGTGGGGTGCCAGGGGAGCACCGAGGAGTCTGCTGGGAGCTCAACCCGAGTGGGGCTCGTCCGGGCTGGAGCTGTCTGCGGAACCAGACTTGTTCCCAACAGTGGTGGAGGTTGCGTCCGGGCCTCCGCCCTCGAGGGAGCTCTCACTGCCAGTGCTCTCGCCCGACAGCAGGCGCGTCACCCTCAAGTCTGCCTGCAGGGTGCGCACATCGTTGCCGAAACTGAGCTCTCCCAGGTCGTTAATAAGCTGCGACAGCTGAGCCTTCACGTCTGAGGCGCTGCACGACAGCGGAGGTGGAGTCCCCAGCCCAGGGCCCAGCGAGACGACGCCGCCCCCCAGCATCTCCTCGCGCCCATTCTCCATGGTGTCTAGCAAGTCCCCACATTCGAAGTGCATGGCCACCACCAGTGCCCTCTGTGCCTCGGTCTCCTCTTCTGCTGGGCCCTCCACCCCCACACGATTCTCCTCCTCCTCCTCCTCCTCCTCTTCCTCCAGGCAGCCCTCGGGGTGCTCCTCTTCCTCTTCCTCCGGTAGCTCCTGCTCCTGCTGTTCGCCCAGCAGGTCCTCGGTGATGGAGCCGAGCTTGGGCGCGCTGCGGCTCCGCTCCACCGGCGGCTTATAGCAGCAAGATCCGTGCAGGAGCAGTTTGCGCAGGGGCACTAGCGGGATAGTGTGCGCACCCACCAGCTCCTGCTGCTGGTGACGCGCGTCGTCCCGCCGCTTGAGGCGTTTAAATTCCGCCAAAGCGTTGGCCGAAGTCTGGTAGAGCAGCAGGGCCATGGCCTGCGCCTTCTCCGGCTTAGACACCAGAACGGCATGGCAGCGCAGCATTACCGCCTTGTGCTTCAGCTCATGCCGGTACACCCAGGCGAAGACCTTGGGTAGCCGCGCGTCTGCCACGCAGTAGGTGACGCGGTGCAGCAGGTAGAGGTGGCCCGGGCGGCGCAGCGCGCGCTCTTCAGCGTGCACCATACGGATACCTTGCGCACTCACCGTGAGCTTCATCTTGGTACCCTGACGGCCCGCCTCGCTTTTACTCCAGATCTTACCCACGGCTAGGTCGGTGCAGCCGTCGCCGCGCGCCTGAATGGTGGTGGCATTGCCCAGGTAGAGCACGGTGTATGTGGGGTCCTCGCTGGTAATGTGCAGCTTCTTGCGCTTGGAGCGGAACATGCTTCCCACCCGACTGAGCGCGCCTTCGGGGCACGCTCTCGCTAGCGAGCTGAGCGCTGAGTAGTGCAGGCTCACAGCGTAGCCTTTGGGTTTGGACGTCTGCCGCGGCGGCGCTTCGGCCAGCAGCTCGAACTTGTGCTTCTTCCAGGGCAGCATCTCTGGAGGGCACCCGGGCGCAGCTGGGCGGCGGCGGCCGAGCCCCGGGTCTGAACCCAGCTGAGCCACCAGCCCCGGCCGGGCTTGGCCCGGGCAAGACCGAAAGATAAAACTGCTGGGAGCCGGCCAGTGGTAGGAAGAGGGGGGCAGGGAAGAACGGATAGTGCTTGGGATCCCCGCAGGGGGTGGGGAAGAATTGTTAAAGGAAAATATTCAGCTTCGAGTTTGTAAGGGGTGGAGGCGCACACACAGAGAATTACCCCAGCCTGGTCAAGGACGAGGGCAAAAAGTCTCAGGCAAGCAACACAACGAGAGAAAAGGGAAGGAGAGTGGAGCGGAAAATGTCAGAAGAAAAGCGAGATGCGCGCATACAAATAAATAGAGGGAGCCTCGGCAAAAGCAACGGGGTGGTGCGGGGATCTGCAGGAACTCCGGCCAACGTGAACAGGGCCCCCTGCCACACACACACAAACCCCGGGCCTGGGGCCAGAAGCCGCGGAAACTCTTCAGCAGTTTGCCCAGGGTCCAGGGCTCCCCACCTACTAGGGGTGCTGGAGACCGAGAACCCCTCAGCTGAGCAAGTCCTGGAATCAGTAGCGAGCCCAAAGTGTGGTTAGATGATAGGTCCGGCTGGCCGCGGCGGGCCCCGCGCAGCAGTCCCGCGGTGGCTCACTGCATCTTCGCTCCAGCGGGATGCCGGGGACTCACGCTCCGCCAGCTCACTGTCCAGACCAGCTCCACCACCGCAGCATTGGGCTCCAAGGTCGGGGCGCACGCATGGTCGGCTTCGGGGATCGCCGCTACCTCATTTCTTCTCTCCGAGGATTGTCCAACTCCACTCCCGGGCTCTCCACGGTCGGCTGCCGGTCTTTGCAGCGCGCCCTCTTCAGTC
Source organism: Marmota flaviventris (assembly GCF_047511675.1). NCBI lineage: Eukaryota > Metazoa > Chordata > Mammalia > Rodentia > Sciuridae > Marmota > Marmota flaviventris. The sequence continues at coordinate 50,506,570 of NC_092505.1, read as the reverse complement.
CTGCAAGCGGTGGCAGGCTGCCCTCACATCATTGCCGTCAGGGAAGGAAGATCTCGGGTAAATATAGGCCGGCACGAACCATTCGCCGCGCAGGGACAGGGGAGGAGCAGAGAAGAGGATCAGTTTCGAGCTGCGACGCCCGACGGTTTTCTGGTCTCTTAAAGGGACAAGGTTGCACGCATTGGTCGAGAGAAAGAGAAGACAGATCCAATCTGGCAACTATGCCTCAAATTTAGCAGTATCTCATTTATATACAAAAACCACGAATAACTGGGGTTACCCCGCAGCAAAAGGAACTTGATCTCTCACACTCCACCCCCACGGTGAATTGCAACTCACTGAATAAATGTACGTCTAGATCGAAACTTCTGGGGGAGGTAGTGGAAGTGGAAATTGTGAACTATAATTTCCTGTGGAAATGGCTGGGAAAATAGTCCCCTTCCCCTTGTGAGACAGCTCTCTCAGAATCTCAAGGTGCCATTTAATATTATTTTCAGAATTAATAATTAATTAATAATAAAACAGAGAGGCAAAGACTTGTTTTTTTTACTTTCTTGGAGCCAGTTACTTACAGGTAAACAGCTGATAGTGAAGTGAGTGGTAGGATGACTAGAGCGAACAATATTGTATACAGTTAATAAATTAGGTGCTTCCTAACACCCTCCTCCAGCAATAACCCTTCCTGCCCTCAAAGTAGAGCAATTTTCTGAGATAGGTACAATTTTAAGTAATGCTGTATATGGTTAGACCTCAGTTTACTTTGGCAGGCCTGTCATTCAGTTTTATTATAGCATTGACACATTCTGAATGAGAATTCCTAGTAAAAATTCTAATGAGTGTTAAATATCCTCCAATGGGAGTGATGATTGCATCATTATTTTTCTCATTTGCCAACTGGACATTGTAGTTTTAGTCATCTGACCAGCTTGACCCTTGGCTAATAGTTCATTTCTAGGTCCTTGAAACAACCCACTTGCCTCTATGGTTTGTTCATCCAAAGCAAAAAACGTCTTCTAGATGGAATGTGTGATAAATGTCCAGATGGTCCTGCAACAAACTCCCTGCCTCCTCATGGAGGCTGACAGTGGTCTCTCTTCTTAGGCTCAGGCCACTGGGGATGTTGGATTTTCATTTAAGAACCACTGAGGCTCCTGGAAATTCCCTGGCCCTACATTTGCTATCTTTTAACCTTTCTTTGAATTCTAACCCAGGTTTATCAGAGTCATGGGTATTGAATTACCTTTTGGTGACAGGTCCTGAGCTAGGAGTAGACCCAAATCCCATTCCCAAGAAGCTCCTGGTCCAAAGAAGGATGTAAATGCCACTAAACTCTGTCTGAGCTTCCCCTGCAAGGTAGGTTTTATGGTACCCTGTGTCCTCTGTGACTAGTACAAAGAGACAATAAATGTTTGTTGTTTTTATGAATGAGACATGCATGTGAATAAGAAGACAGAGTGATCTAAATGCCTTCAGAAAGACCGACATGCTCGGAGAAGCTATGATAAGAAAAGGTTCATTATGACAAGGAAAATCAGAAAAGACTCCATGGAGGTGGTGATGTTTGAAAGATGAACAGGATTTCTCAAAATAACAAAGGATTGGAGGTCTTTCTGGGTATACAAGATGGCAAAATTATAGAAGTATGTAAAAGCATGTACATGTGCAGAGTAGGATGGAATTCAATGACTGTAACAATGAAAGAAAAACTTTCCTCATAATGCTTTTTGGGCCCTCTTATTCTCTGTACTCTTGGAAGGAAGGAATGGCCTTCTCACACCAGCTGGCCCTATGACCTTCTACCAGAGCCATCATGCCTTACTCCTCAGCTGCCCTGATGGGTTAATGGAAGGATGCCAGACATGGCACCAGAATGAGGTGGGACTGTTATACACCATTAAACCAACATTAATTTCTCTTCTCTCGGATTTCTGAAATATCTTGCAGTGTCAGTGAAGTAGACAGTAACTTTTCCAAAGTGAAAAAAATTTCTGAAAGAAACACATCAAATTACCCTGTGCTAAGTGATCTTTAGCTGGTCTATAATCTTGAAATCAAAACTCCACAAAAGCAGACATTGTACTTAAGCGGTAGGCATTTCTAACTGTCTCAGAGGACCAAGGGCCAGAAGGTTCTGGAAGGGGAAAAGAGGAGCAGTAGTGAAATTTAAGGCTGATTTCATTCTCTGCAGGAGGCACCACTGTGGGATTTATATGATTAAAAAGACAGAGCAGGGAATTACAGTGGCAGGGAGGCATCCACAGGCCAACTGGGCCAGTCCCAGATGTACAGGTCCACAGAGATGTTCCTGGTGACTAGATCATGTCCTGCCTCAACTGCCTTTTTAATACAAGAGAGGTTATTAACCTCGGAAGAACAGAAAGGTTCTAGGCAAATGTGTGAGTTATGCCTTCTACCTGTGCTCCAAGACCCAGGAGGGAAACGGGACAGGCTCCTCCTGGCCTGAGCCTGGACCAACCAACCTCTGGAGCCTACCTTATCTTGTGAAGAAGCTGGCCACCCCCATTCCACTGAAGACATAAGTCACAACTGAAGCTGCGTTTCCTCAGCTGGGAAAGCTGAGGGCACTGTTTATGAGATCTGAGACACAGGGCTCTTCCAGAACTGAACCACAGCAAAGTCAGGTGAGAAATGGGTCAGACTGCAGACTGTACTTCTTGTGAAACTGCCCCATCTACTGGTGACAGGCAGAAGTACCAGTTGATGGGAAAGTTTCTCATAAAACTGTGCAAGCCAGTATTTGAATCAATGCACCTACCGCCACGTCACAGCTGGAAGGAAATGCTGCCACAAGGAGTCCCAGACCACAGTTTGGCATTGAAGAGTCAGCTTTTTATCTCACAAAAGGCTTTTGGACCCACTTTCTGCCACTTTAAGTGGTGCTGTATGCTTCTCCCCCAACATCCTATAGAATGGACATTGACTTCAGAGCTGACAAATGACAAATCTGGAAATTTCAAAGTCGTTCAACAAATATTTGTTGAGAATCTACAGGGAATGTTGATGTCGTTTCTGAGAATAGAACTGTAAAGAAGACAGAGATGTTTGCCTTCATGGGATTTATAGCCCATAGGGAGGCAGAGAATCAACAAACAACTAATAAAATATCAGATGGTGATAAGGTGAAAGGAAACAGTGCTAAGGATGGAAGGCGGCTGGTTTAGAAGTGTAGTCTGGAAGGTGTCTCTCTGGGCAGAGCTCTAGAAGAGCCTGAGCCAGGCGCACAGAGACAGGGGAAAGTGCTCTGGCCTGTGCTGGCCAGTGGGGTCATCACAGTGATGGTGACAGATAAACTTCACTCTAAGTACTCCAGAGTCTCAGAAGGAAAAAGAAGGTCTAGCAAACAGTGAAGAGACCAGAGACCCCTTTGTGGCAGGATGTACTTCATGCTAAGCATTGAAAGCTGGTTGGGGGGGGGGGGGGCAGATTGCTGTTGCCAGATGGGAGAAAGAAGCCCAGAGAGAGAAAACTGCTCCTGCAGAAAGTAGTTCATATGGAACACTAAATGACAGGGCAAAATCAGGAAACTCAAGTGTACTAAGCACCTGCATATGTCAGACGCTGTGCCAAGTGAGGTGTGCGCCAATCTCTTCCTTTTACAGAGAGAAAGGAGTAGGCATGGGGGAGTTGAATAACTTACCCAAGGTCCCCAAAGCACCATTCTTTTTTGTGCTTCGGTCTGGCAGAGGCCTGCCTCCCTAGCACCTTGAGTGGCAGGTGAAGGCTTTTTCCACACTGGGGGGCACTAGAGCAGCTGGAGCAGGGAAGCACTGGGATCAGAGGCAAAGCTCTAAGCAGCCCTAACACACTGGGGGTCCCAGAACAGGCTGCTGCCCCCTCTCAGGGCATTTGCTTCCCTGTGAGCTGTGCAAATTCCTTTTAGTTCTAAAGATTGCAGCAAGCTCTGTTCATTTCCTGGGACTTCCATAACTAATTACCTTGAAGAGGGGGGGCTTAAAACCACAGAACTGTGTCCTCTCACAGGAAGAACCTCCCTGCTTCTTCCCAGAGCCCCGTGATTGCCTGTAGTTCTGGACATTCCTTGGCTTATAGACATTTCCCCGTGGGCTCTGCCTCCATGTTCATGTGGTGTTCTCCCTATGTTCTGTTTTTTTCAAATTTGCCTCTTCTAAGGACAGGGGTCGTGGCATGAGGCACCACTCTAATCACAGTAATCTCTTCTTTCCTTGATTACATCTATAACACTTATTCAAATAAGATCACACCAACAGCCCTGGGGGTTAGGACTTCTCTTTTTGAGGGATACCACTCAACTCAAAACAGGGGCTATGGCAGGAAACTGCAGGAGTCAAGGAGGAACAAGGTTAGAAGTCCACAATCTCCTATCCTTACTCCTATCCTTGGTATGCACCCCCGGAAATGCGCTTGCTGTGCCCCTTACAGTGGAGCCTCTCCTTTTCTGGGCTGCTTGCTCAGAATGTTTGCCACAAGGACAAAGGCAAAATGCAGAAATGCAAAGGCACAGAAGGAAACCAAAAGAAGGGAAGCCACAAGCCTATGAGAGCCTTCTCATCACTGCCACCAAAGGGGCCAGGAAACAACTAGAGGAGTTTGTCCCCTCTGAAGGTAGAGGGAGGAAAAATCATTACCTCTGCATGGTTAGCTTTAAAGCAGAAACCCTGTGGCTTTTATTTATAAAGTGTTTATTTTTGACATTTCCATTTGTGACAATGGTAACTGATGATGAATGCATCTTCTACATGGTGGTTCACAGAACCCTCAACCCTCTCATGACAGAAAGGGCAAGGTGTAGTCTTCTCCTTGAGTTGCATGATAAAGGCACTGGCCTGCTCTTGCCAACCTAGGCACCCTTTGTGAGGCTGTCAGTATTGTCCCTGCTGTTTCAGATACCTGGGTGAAAGGCAGGGTAGCGTGAAGAAGAAGGGGAGGTATCAGGGTCAAGGGTCTTGCAGAGCACCTCAATGGTCATCCATCCAACACCCACTCTCTTGCATTAACCTCCCTTAGAACATCTTGACACCTGGTTAGGTAGCCTTCGATTCAACACCCCGGACTAGCAGATGGAATGTCCAAAGCTGCACATTCCATCTTGAACCACCCTAATTCTAAGAAGTTTCAGACCAATTAAACGTAAAATTGCAACTCTGTGGCTTCTCCCGTGTGTTCTGGTTCTGCTTGCCCTGTGTCTGCTCAATCTTCTCTCCCTTCCCTGTGACAGTCCTGCACATAAAATGGAAATAGTCCTCACACAGCCCTGGTGTCCTCCCCAAGCCAGTCATACTTCCATCACCTTTGTCTCACAGGACATGTTTCTGCATTCCATCCTCATTCAGATTGATATGTTAATTCCTATTAATGTATTTAGAATGAGTTAAGGGGAAGTGTCACACTTAGGGACAAAAAGCAAAACCTGGGTCCTCAGAAGGCCTGTTGGAGAAGGGTCAACTGTGGGTAAAAAGTTCATTGCTCTACTGCTGATTTGACCTGCTAAACCCTGTCTGATCACCATTAGAAATGTAAATTCATCAGGGCAGGAATTTGTTCATACTGAATCTCCAGTGCCTAGTAGAAGGAAGGAAGGAAGGAAGGAAGGAAGGAAGGAAACACTTTCTATGTACAGATTTTTAGAGTTGGTGATTATTAATCCTCCTTCTAGCCTCCTTTACTTTGTTTTACTTTCTTTCATTTAATTGGGTCTCAATTCCTACAACTCAAAGTGCCGAAAATAATACCCTTTCTCACTTGACTGTTGTGAAGGACAAAACTAGTTGCAAAGTCATTGTGAATAAAAGACCCTATATATTCCACATATAAGAGTTAGGAAAAACTCATGGGCATAAATCTAGTGCACATAGGATCCTGCAACCTGTGTCACCAAAACCACATGCTTTTGACATTGTTCTTGCATGTACAACTTGCACAAGCAGGCAATTGATGTTTAAGCGCAGTGACTCAATCACTTAAAATACCCACCAATAAAGTGTCTGCTGAATTATTGAATCTCACTTGTGTGTGAGAATCCACCCATTTCCAACAGGGATAAACTGAGAATGGCAGAAAATTCAAGGAAGTTTCCCTGCTGAGCCAAGGACACTCAACAGAGACAGCCAGACTTCTATTTTTCACAACTCCCACCTATGCAAATTGCAGAAAGAGGTGGTGTAGAAAATAAGAGTGAAGGGAAACAGGGTTACTACATACTTGTCTTGGAACAATTTTTCTGCCACTGACACACTTTTAGCTTAGGAGTGAAAGGCAAACCAAAACAGAAACCATCCACTCTTCTCTCTCCCTCCTCAGGCAAATGTGGAGCCCAGAGCTCAGCAGTGTAGAGTTGGATTGGCAAAGAGTGCTCCAAGCTTTATTTCTGGGCGTGAGTTTCGGGGTTTGAATATTGTTCAGATGAGGTAAATCGAGCATTATGCAACACCATGAATGAGGAACACCCACTGTCACTGTTTGAAGCCAGATACAAGACTTCTAATCCCCAAATCAATGCAACTTCCTCCAGGAGGCAGCTGTTCAGAGAATTCCGGCTCCAATGGAAGGACCTCATTATATGGGGGATTGGGAGACTCTGACCAATCCTTCAGACATAAGTCCAACAGATGAGTATTTCCATTGGTGTGACAAAAAGACCAGGGGCATTTGGCTGGCACTGGTATTTGTGTTGTTCCTGAAGTTTATGAGTGGACTCACTTCTGTAGTTAGAAGTCAGAGACCTGGGCTCATTCATCTTTGCAACCCCTCACTACAGCTTCATCCAGAGTCTTACTCAACCCTTCACCACAATCATCACTCCCCTCCTCAATCATGTACTTCATTCCTTGATCTGGGTCCTGTGATTTTTTTCTCATCAGCACCCTCCATTTCTTTCCTCTTTGCCCTTCTCACTTAACAATTAATTATCCAGCAGAGTTCTCACCTGCATCGCTCAGTTGGTGGGAAAAAAATCGTACACTCGTCCCACTAATGAATCTTGCAATCTAGCAATCTTGCAGCATTATCTCATTGGCTATCTCTGCTGGACAGGAGTTATGATTATCATTATTATCTCTATTAACCAGATAAGAAAACTGACACTCAGTTCTTTGAGTAATGCCTCTGGGAAAATATTAAGCTATGCTTCACACTTATTTGTCAACTGGGAATCAGTTCTGCTAGTTAATCTTACATTTGACTCCTCACCAGTTCTACTTACATTATCACTGATTTATTTGGTCAAGATATTTCAGAGCCCTTAAATGAATGACAATAGAAACCCAAAGTGTTTATTTTCTCAAAATCCTGGATGACAAGATCTAGAAAAGGAAATTAGGGTAAAGCCTCAAGTTAGTGATTGACCTATAGGAAGAGATGGCATGTTTCTCTAAACCATATGTTGTTGTTGTTGTGTTGTAACATGTAAAATCTACTTAACCTTATTTCTTGAGTTAGTGGTATCTTTAACCACTCAGCTTTGGCAAGAATTTCAGGAGCTGTCTCTAATTCTATTTTATGTGTCTTCTCCTCATCTTCCTTCTCAGATATTTTAAAGACATATAGCTTCTAAGTTGGCAAATGGGAGAAATCATGTTCTGGTGCATTCCTTTACCTGTCTGTAAGCACTACATTCCCAAAGGCTTACCAAGCACCACAGGGCTTGTCAGAAATTCCTTGGGAATTTCCCAAAGTTCCCAAATGAGGTGCAGCACACGGAGAGCTTGGGAGATTCCAGAAATGGGTAAGCAGTAGTGTTCCAACTCTGTTAACTTGCTGTGATTGAGCTCTAGCCAGACCCACTTCAATGACTTTGCCTGCACTAGAAAGTAGTGGACTACCCTTGCAACTCAAAGTATTACTCATAGCATCTGTATTACCTGGGAATTTGTTAGAAACAGAGACCCAGACCTTATTCATCAAAATCTTTGTTAAAGAAATTTCCAGGGGGGGTTGGAGTTGTGGCTCTGTGGCAGAGTGCTCATCTAGCACATGTGAGGCACGGGGTTCCAAACTCAGCACCACATAAAATAAGTAAAATAAAGATATTGTGTCCAACTACAGCTAAAAAACTTAAAAGAAATTTCCAGGGGATTCATATATGCATTAAATTTTGAGAGGTACTAGATGAGATGGTTTCTTTTTTGGGGGGGAGATGTGTACCAGGGATTGAACTCAGGGGCACAGCCCAATTTTTTATTTTATTCAGAGGCAGGGTCTTACTGGGTTGCTTAGCGTCTCCCTGTTGTACAGGCTGACTTTGAACTCATGATCCTCCTGCCTCAGCCTCCCTGCTGCGCAGGTGGAGACGGCTCCTTGATCCAGTGATTTTTATTTTTTTAAGTCTTAACTGACAGATCAAAACGTATATATGTATGATGTACATCATGTTTTAATGTGCTATAGGTAGTGGAAAGCTAAATACAGCTAGTTAACATATGCATTAACTTGATCCTATTATTATTTTTTTTTAATATATGCTAACAATCCTCATTCCCCAGTCCTCCCAGGAATTTATACAATAGTGATAAGATGTGGGTTTGATTCCTGACACTGCATATATTTCATCTATGACCCGGGAAAACTACTCTCTTCTCTGAGCATCACAATAGTGAAGCGGTTTTCTGGATCAATGAGAATGTCTTTTACACACGTCACTCTAAATTGACTTCATATTTGCGTTACAGATAAAATTAATAATAAAGTGAGAAACAAAAGCACAGGCTTTGAAGAGTGGAACCAACTCGCAGTTTTCTCTTTAACTATTGAAAAAAAATGTTAATGAAATTTTAACTGGAACTTCTAAGCATTATTATTATTATTATTATTATTATTATTAGAAATAAAGCAGACATCAGACCCTAACTTAATTTCCTTGAAACCTTACCAAACTCTGGAAATATTCAACTTCTCGTTCCGAACTCCCATTCAGGCAGCTAGGGAATCGTAGGTAAACAAAAAATGTATTTAGTTTCTGGGTTGAACCTCCGGGACTCCACACTTGGTTGAAAACCAAAGCGTGGGAGTCGCTTCCACCACTCGCCCGCCGCAGACACACCCTTCTTTGGAGTCTCCGCCTACTCCCGAAGAAACCAGCTAGGAGGCGGGGTTCGTACCTTGAATGTGAACGGCCATATTTTCCAGTTGTCTTCGTTTCCAGCCGGACGCTAAAGACTAAAGAACAAGTCTGGGATGTACCATTCTCTTGACTGAATCATTCTATACAAATTGAGATATTTACAGGGTCATTCATAGGAAAGACCCAGAAATTATCTTTAAATTTCTTTTATATAATACTGGAAAGCATCGTGGAGCAAGTCATTTCGCTTTTCCTTCTCATCTTTGGGCCTGAACTATTTGGACTCGCCCAAACGTAACTTCCTGAAGTAGAGCTTTGAATTCCGGAAGCGGCACGCGCTGGGAGGTTTGTACCACGACTGGATTGCTATGGGTCGGAAGAGAGCGCTGGGCAATGGGTCTCTGGGCCGGGCCCTTATCCGCCATCAGACTCAGAAGAGCCGGAGCCACCGTCACCCCGACCCGTGGGTAAGTTAGACACTGTCATCTTACTTACTCTGTGTAGTTTCGAGAGCCTGAGTGCTACAAAATTGGGGGTCAGAAGTCACAGAAATTTTGCACAGTGATGCCTAAGCAGTTTTCAAGTTGTCGTTTTTGCCAGACCGAGAAGTAGGCCCTAGCCAGCCACAGGGCCCAGAGGGAAAGGCCTGAAAGCTGACCTGGTATGACCGCGAGGCTGGAGTGAGAGTGCGAAGTCCCGGATGCCACACTGTCTTAAATGCGTTTGATTTTCGCTCTAGAGACAAGCCATAGGAGAAATGCTTGGAAGTTTCTGAGCAGAAAAGAAAACTTATTTAAAAACTGATTGGTTTAAAGAATTGAGCCTCCAAAACTATTGGGTTACCATGAGTACTACAAAATAACCTAGATCTGTGCTTCTCTCTCTCTCTTTTCTCCCTGGGGGTTTAATGAGCCATTTATTTCCAAGATGTGACAGCACTAATTTTTCTCTAGGCCTCTGGAAGACCCTTAAAAAGTGAATATGGTTTGGTTTCTGTTTCTCATTCAAGTCATTTATTCTCCAAGGTATTTGAGAACATCACTGAGTGATCAGTAAGATTCTCTGCTAAAGTTATTTTTTTCCCACGTGCTGAATTTGACTATCCTGGTGCCACTATCATGCCATCCGAGTTACAACCATATAGGCTGTAAAGTAATCTGCATTCAGTACATATCAGGTGTGACTTACTGTGGACATTAGATTACTAGTAATTTTAATTGATTTTGAAGGAACTCGTTATTAATGTGCAACCTTTAGAAAGTAGAAAATTGAATGTAGATTCTAATCTTTATTCTAATATTTACTGATGCTGTGACCCAGAGCATCAGTAAAGTTAAGGGCCCTTAAGTTTGGACCCTTAACTTTTTTGTTTTATTTATTTGTAGCTGTACTAAGGACATAGCTGGTGTTTTTATTAGACTATGGGTTCCCTCTGGAAATCAGTTGAATAGTAACATTGGTAAGAGAGAATAAGAAATATTAGTATTGTATGTGATAACTTTTGTTTCTAGATTTTTTTATTTACATTTTACAGTAATTAATAGTACTTATACACTTAGCTCCCTATGTGTCACACACCTTTGGGTCACTGTGTAAAATGTATTTCTTATTGTGGTCTATCAAAAAATGGTGACTGGCAGAGTTGGACAGTCTGGGTTCAAATTCTATATATACCACTTAGTTTGAAACTAAATGCAAATTATTTTGTCTTTAAATCTCACTTTCCTAATCAGAAAATGAGATAAAATAAAATTCACTTCAGAAAACTCTGAAAATTAAATAAATGATGAAGAGGAAGTACTTACCATGAGATTAAAAAGTGCTTATTTAAGTGTTGATTGTTAGTTGTATAGTTTTGAAAGGGGCTAAAGTACCCTCAAGATCACAGAACATTGTGATCTTGAACACAGAACAAATGCAAAGACATTTAGAGCCTGTTTGGATGTCAAGAGCAGAAGAGAGCAGCTTTATTTCTTACCCTGTGTTTTATTCATAGTTGCACACAAGTGAACTCAATGATGGCTATGATTGGGGTCGTCTTAATCTTCAGTCTGTGACTGAACAGAGCTCTCTTGATGACTTTCTTGCGACTGCAGAACTTGCAGGAACAGAGTTCATAGCTGGTAAGTTGTTTATTCCTGAGTGTATGTAACACTAGTCACATATCACCTTGCTGTCTAGATACAAATATGTTTTACTGGGAAGTGTTTGAGACTCTGCTAAACTCATAACTTTAAACTTCTTATACTTGGTATATCGAGTTCAAGAAATTCAACCTCTCATAGTAAAAATGACCAGTCAACAATATGGCATTCTCCAGAAATTGTTTTCTGACATCATTATTAAAAAATAAAATTCCATCCTTGCTATTGTTAGGCAGTTTGACTGTGGGTTTTGTTTTGTTTGTTTGGTTTTTGGGTTTTGTTTTCCTTATTTTGGTGCTGGGAATTAAATCCAGTGGTGCTTAACTACTGAACCACATCCCCAGCCCATTTTTTAAATTTTTTCTTTTGAGACAGGATTTTCCTAGGGCCTTGCTAAGTTACAGAGGCTGACCTTAAACTTGTCATCTCCTACCTCAGGTTCCTGAGTTGCTGGTATTACAAAGGTGTGTCACCATGCCAGTCTTGACTGTTTTTAAAGCACCAGCCAATGCATTTTGGTCAATTTTTGCATGCACATAATTTTATTCACTACTCTCCTTTTTTTTTTAACTTAGGAGAGTACCTGGCACTCTTATAAAATAGTATTATAAACTATTATTTCTATTCCTCTTCTTGTTACTATAAATGTCTTTTAAATGTTATTATGTTGTTTAGCAAATCATTCTTCATTTGTTCAAATGGTTTTTTTTGTTTGTTTGTTTGTTTTTTGTTTTGTTTTTCGTGGGGGAGTACTAGGGATTGAACTCAGGGGCACTCAACCACTGAGCCATATTCCCAGCCCTATTTAGTATTTTATTTAGAGACAGGGTCTCACTGAGTTGCTTAGCGCTTCCCCATTGCTGAGGCTGGCTTTGAATTCAAAATCCTACTATCAGCCTCCCTAGCTGCTGGGATTACAGGTATGCGCCACTGCACGCGGCTCAAACGCTTTTTTGAACATTTACTCTCAGGCTTACTGACTACTAGGTACTGACTACTCAGAGTATAGTGTTAAAAGATAAATTTTGTTTTAGCAAGATTTTGTTTTGATACTGGAAAATGAGATTGACCAGATTATGTTATATGCATGTATGACTATGGCATAATGAATGCCACTGTTATATAAAATTATAATATAGCAATTAAAAAAAGACTTTATGAACCAAAAAATAAATTAAAAAGATTTTGTTTTGGGTGCTATGAAACAAGTCTATAAAAGACAATAGGGTCATAAAAGATTGAATTAATAATCATTTCTATCTGAAGGAAGACAGTCCAGTCAAGGAAACTCTAACCTTAGAGCTGAGTCTTGTATATTGAGTAGATACTAAAAGGACAGAGGAGATAACACAGGTATCTATACACAGGCAGGCAGAGGACTCAAGGCAAGATGGGAAGCACCAGCCTGTTTTACTCAGAAAAAGATTAGAAGTTTGACTTTACTGACACGAAGGGGCAGGCTGTAATGAACACAGACACTGAAGAGGTGGACAAGGGGCAGATTTTGAGGAGAATAAAGACTTAAGGGAGCCTTAAAGGTTTTAAGCAAGTGAACAACATAGTTTTAGATTTCATTGTCTAGTGGTTTTGATTAATTTGTTGTTTGGGGTCCCCCCAACTTTGTTTAGTTATGGTGTACAGCAAGTTTGTTGTTGTTGTTGTTATGTGTATATATGATATATGTGTATATCTGCTATCAAACTATTTAGCAGATCCATCACCTCACTAGTTTTGTGTATATTCAGTGAGATCATTTAAGATCTACTTTTTTAGCAAATTTCAAGTATATGGTACAATATTGCTAATTATAGTCACCATGAGAAACATTAGATCTCCAGAATTTATTTACTAATTGAAATTGTATACCCTTGGACCAGCATCTTCCTATTTCCTCCACCCACAACTCCTGATAACCAACATTCTCTCTGCTTGTGTGAGCTCACCTTTTTCATATTCCACATATTAGTGAGCTCATGCAGTATTTTTCTTTCTGTGCCTCGTTTATTTCACTTAACATAATGTTCTTCCAGTTTGCTGTTATTTCAAGTGTCAGGGTTTTCTTCTCTTTTTTTTTTTTTAAGGCTAAATAATGTTCGTTTGTGTATGTATACTGTTGTCCTTGATATCTGTAGGGATTGGTTTCAGGACTCCCCCCCCCCCCATTGATACTCCTTCTTTTTATAAAATGTATTTGCCTATAATCTCTGCACATCCTCCTGCATACTTTAAGTCATTAGTAGATTATTTGTAATACCTAATACTATATAAGTAGTTATTACACTATAAGAAAAAAAAGTCTCTGTGTGTAGAACAGATGTGATATTAGCTTTTCTTGGAAAGTTTTCAGGTTTGGGGTTTGGTTTGTTTGCATTTTTGGGATTCAAACCCAGGGCTTCTTGCATGCACCCTGTGACTGAACTACACCCCCAGCCCTCATATATTTTCAACCTGTAATTGGTTGAGTTCATACAGAACTGACTGTATACCAGATTTTCCTTATCTGTCCATTCATTGATAATCACAGGTTGATTTCATATCTTGGATATTGTGAATTTTCATTTATTTTGCATATGGAATTTCTGTATCATACAGTAGTTCTAGTTTAAACCTTTTGAGGAACTCCCATACTAGTTTCCATAATGGCTGCACCAAATTTTATTTTTTAAAAGATCAGTGATGGATTTCTAAGGAAGAAAGATGCATTGGGAGACTTGCTTTAGTCAATAAGAGAAGCAAGTCAGAACTGAAGTAGAATAGTAGAGAACAAAATAGGAACAAGAACATTAGAAGCCAAAATAAACCAGACTTGATGGAAGGGATGGAGTAAGTGAAAAAGAGTAGAGTCAAGAATAAAGCACTGAAGTCTCCTTAAATTAATGTATGATTAAACGAAATGTGGTTCACCTATACAATGGGATATTATTTGGCCATAAAAGGAAGAAGGTTCTGATACATGATGCAGCATGCAGGAGCCTTGAAACATACTCAGTGAAAGAAGCCAGACACAAAAATCACATATTATATGATCCCATATATATGAAAAGTCTGGAGTAAGCATACCTACAGAGACATAATAGATTAGTGGTTACCTGAGAGGGAATGAGAAGTATCAACAGGTAAAATTTTCTCTTTGGGGTGATGAAAATGTTTAAAATTGATTGTGGTAACAGTTGCATGACTATATATTGTATATTAGAAATCATTGAATTGTGTGCTTTTAACAGATGATTTGTATGGTTCGTGAATTATATCTTGATAAAGTTGTTTTTTAAAAAGTCTTTAGTGATCTTTGCCAGAACCATTTTAGTTTATTAGGGGAGGGGGGGAGAGAGAGAGAGAGAGTGTGTGTGTGTGTGTGTGTGTGTAGAGTCAAACTTAATATTAGTATGCCCATAGGTTATAGTGGGGGTGAAAAGACAACATTTAATTTGACAGGAGCTATTAGGAACTTGAAGTACAAATTCTGTAATTTAACATGTCTACTTTTCAGTATATATTATAGAGCAGTAGTTCTCAAACATTAATGAGCAGCAGAGTTTCTCAGAACTTGTTAATGAACAAATTCCTGGGTTCTTTCTCTAGAGATTTTGATTCAGCGAGTGTGGGCTAGAACATAATAATTTCCATTTTTAACAAGATCCCAAAAGATGCTGTATTTTGACTATGAAAACTTGGAAGCTAAATGTTCCAGTACAGCAAAAATGGCCAAATATACTGTGGTACACACAGACTATGAAATTGAGATTCTGTGTGGCTATTAAAAACAGTGAATTATCTCCCTGGATATTAATTTGAAGGATCTCTAAGACCTATTGTCACATGAAAAGATCAATTTACAGAGTGATACATGTAGTTTAATACTATTTGTATTTCTTTTAAAACTGGCCAATCTATATATGTATGTGAATATTAGAAAAATGATTGGAAAGTTATACATTTAGTTGATAACCTTAAGAAGGGAAATGGAATTGCAGAGATAAAGAGGTAATTTGAGTTAAGTCAGAGAGAATGTTTACCTTACAAATATTGATTTTTTTAACAAAGAATTTTATATGATGTGATTTTGTAATTAAAATGTTAATTTTTTAAAACATAGAGATTAATGAGATGGAGCAAAGTTTGAGTCTGGAAGGAGATGGGAATAAAATAGGATCAAAAGTGAAGTTGGACAGATGAACTTATGTAGGAAGGGAACACAGATTCCTCTGAGGCTGGAGGAAAGAAGCCAGAGGTGGGTGCATACATGAAGTGTATAGGTAAGAGAGTGCTACTGGACACGATCTGTAATCCCAGTGACTTGGGAGACTGAAGCAGGAGGATTGCAAGTTCAAGTCCACCCTGGGCAACATAGTAAGACCCTGTCTCAAAATGAAAAATGAAAAGGACTGGAGATGTAGCTCAGTAATAAAGTACCCTTGGGTTTAATCCCCAGTATCAAAAAAAGAGGGTGCATATTCAGTAGCTTCAGTTTTTCTCTTCATTGATGTCAAGGCTATCTTGGGAAAGGAATCGAGCGGAGGAGGTGTAGGGGCTTTAAAGAATAGTTTCCATTTAGAGAATGGAAGAAATAAGCCAAAAATATAGGATTTCTTCCTTCTATGGGAAGTCCCAAAGACTTAGCTGCTTCTGGAGCCTGTACATTTGCAATAGCAGGTAGCTGCATTATTGTATCATTTCCTACAGCAGTTCACATAGCATTGCTACTGAAATGAGAAAGGTAATGCATAGTTGGAGTTTTGGTGTGTGGGTGCAGTGGAGTGAAGAACTTTACAATTTGGTTAGAGAATGGTTGAAGGGCTATACCATGCAGTTTTAGCCAAATAGGAAAAGAAGTGAATTTACAAAGTGGGTGATGGTCTGGGATAAAGAGCATAAATCAAAGGGCCAAAGTGTTTACAGAGGGTGGACAGAGCCAAGTGCGAATGTCAGATGGGGCAGACCACCATGAAGAAGTTAATGTTAAAAAAAGGCATCGAGAGCATGGGGCAAAGAGTTGTGTTTTGACTGTCATTAAGGATGACATAGATAAGAATTGTGGTTGGGTTGACTGTAAACCAGGGTAGTGGGCTGTGCAAGGGCCTACATGGCATTGTGGTGGTCTGATAAGGGCAGTAGACTGCAGGAGGTTTTTGGTTATCTTTGAAATAGGACCTTCCCTTGCCATTTCAGAAAAAAGCTTGCTAGCTTCCCAGGTACCAGTCTCCAGTGCAGTCACCACTGCCTATGGATGCTGAGTAGGTAGTGGCTGTGTTGGGGAAAATAAGAGAGAGACATAGAGCATCTCAGAGAGCAGAGAGAGGTAGAGCCCTAGAGTAGAGGTCTCTGTAGTTCATACGTCGGTTTGGCTTTTTGCCTTTTTTTTTATGATATAGCCACTAATGGTGAGTGCTGATCATAAATATCTTGTTTAGGGGTTGGGGTGGTGGCTTAGTGATAGAGCACTTGCCTAGCACGTGTGAAGCACTGGGTTCAATCCTCAGCACCACATAAAAATAAATAAATAAAATAAAGGTATTGTGTTTGTCTCCAACTTAAAATATATCTTGTATAAATTATAGCAGTATAGTAGTTTAGCAGTTCTAACTGGAGCGAGTCTTTTCCCTGAATCTTTGCCTACTCACCAACTCCCAGTGACTAAAATTATTCTCCATATATAAAGGGAGGAAATTGGTTGTGCTGAATCTTTACCAGTCCTTCCCCATTCTTTTTTGTTTCAATGAAATATTTACCATATGTAGTTTTATAAAATTAATACTTTTAGAAATGGTGTCCTTTTATGAAGAATTCTTAATTTCTCTCTTGGTATAAAACTTCATTTGGAAATTATAACTTATTCAGGGCTAGAAGAATAAGGTTTAAATTCTGATGTAGGCTCCATATCGTTAGTTTCCCAAGTTTATAAAAATGACCTACCCTCAGTAATTTAGAGTGCATCTTAAATAATAGTACTTTTCTTTTGTGTGAACAGAAAAGCTTAATATTAAGTTTGTGCTCCCTGAGGCTAGAACTGGACTGCTATCTTTTGAAGAAAGCCAGAGAATTAAGAAACTCCATGAAGAAAACAGACAGTTCTTGTGTATACCAAGGAGGTGAGTTGAGCAGAAATTTAGATCACTACATGCCATACAGGGCGGCTGAGTGTAAAATTTTTAGTTATTCACATTTTTTATGCTTTTTTTCCTCAGCTGCCATTATTTTCAAATTCCCTGTTTTATTTTGGTAACTTCTATATGGAATTTTTTTCTCTCTGTTTCAGACCACACTGGGACAAAAAAACTAGCCCAGAAGAACTTAAACAAGCAGAGAAAGATAACTTCCTAAAATGGAGACGTCAGCTTGTCCGGTGAGTGTTGTTAGACTCTTAAGGATTTATTTTGAAACCCTGAGTTCAAGCATTTGGTGTGCTTGTATTACTCTTTGCCTTTTGAAGTCTTGATTTCTTTAAAAGGGAAATGGTAGTGTTCTACTTGAAAGTCCATTCTGTAACATATGCAAATAGAGCATTACTAGGTGCCTGTGCATCTTTGCACAAAGATGGGTTGGTGGCTTTGTTTACTTCCTAGCCTGGTTTTCTTTCATTCCCCTATGCAGCTATCAGGTTCCCTGCAGTTGATCACTGCTCTCCTCAGCATTCTTCCAATAAGAATTGTGTGAGAAATATGTGATTTTGTGTGAGAGAGAAACTTTCAGGATTTAAATAGCTTACAGATAACATTTGAATTTGGTGAAGTATGATATGAATAAATTTTTATCTATATTGATTCACCAAGCGGCATATAATAATACTGGTATCATATTTGTGTACTTACATTTTAATGTAATGAATTTGAACCTTTATACTGCCTAAGACAGTTCTGTGATAATCTGGCAAAGATATAAACTTCTCATTCTAAAGCCAGGCTAGAAGAGGAACAAAAGTTAATATTGACTCCATTTGAACGAAATTTGGACTTTTGGCGCCAACTCTGGAGGGTCATCGAGAGAAGGTGAGTCGCCATTTTCTTTTGTGTAATAAAATATGGTAGTTGTGTTAGATTTGGATATTGATATATACCCATGCTCTGGGTTGGGGAAGTGGGATTAAATTATACAAAGAGCTATAGAGAATTATAATAAACTGAAAACATGATACTATATATTTTTTAAAATACAGTGGTTTTTTATTGCTTTTATAGGAGTACGTTGACTGGTGTATAAGAACAGTGAATGTTTTCTGTTAAGGTGAATTCTGAATTCTTCTGGTATTTGGAAAATATGGGCATAAAAAAGGGTAGTTCCTTGCCTGTAAAGAGTGTGCATGTTATGGGAAGAGCCAAGTGAGAGCTCATTTCAGCAGTCTTATGGAATTCAATGTAACGCCAAGCAAAGTGTCAGGCACCAGGGGCATGCAGATGAACACAGTGTGGTCCTTGAACTCAGAACTCAGTACCTAGTAAAATACAAAAGGAGCAAGATTCCTGCTATGTTACAGATAGAAAGGCCATGGGCTGTGCCAAAGCAGAGAAAGGAGCAGATGTGAATCCAGGGAAATCGAGAGGTGAGGTTTTTGTTTTTTTGGTTTTTTTTTAAACTGGGCTTTTTAAAAAAGGGGTTTGATAAGTTGAGTATGGGAAATTTTCATTCTTTTCCATGTACTCTTGAGAATTCCTAACTGTTAAAAGTTAATAAAATCACTTTCCTCTAATATCACCTCTTAGTATAGTTAGAAGGTTTCTGTTTTACTAAAAAGAGTTTTTTAGTTATTTTCAAGGACTCCATAAATGAATTTAATACTTAATATGGTGAACCTTCTGTCTGTATTTTTTTTTAACCCATGAAATAGGATGCTTTAATTGGTTCATTCTCAGGAAAAAATATTCCCACATTTAGCATTGTTACCAAGAAAATGAGACTTGAATAAAACTTGTAAAAAAATCACTTTTTTTTTTTTTAAGGATGATGAACATATGCTGAAATTAGTGGTGATGGTTACAGATATGTATGGATAAAATCACTGAATTGTACATTTAAAAGGGTGAATTTTATGATACATGAATTATGTCTCAATTTTTTAGGTGCCCCACCTCCTGCTTTCCAGGGGCAGATAGAGGGCTGATAGGCTGGGATATGAAAAAGTCAGAATAGTAATGTGTAAAAAGGAGAAGCTTGCTGTGGGTGGCAGTCCATACAGGCCCCTTTTACTCAGTTAGGCTTGAGTGGAGCTTGGGAAGTCTAGTATTGTTCTAGAGAACTTGTGCAGAGCAAAATGGATTCATATCTCCTTCAGTGCTTCACTAGCAGTTGAGGGTGTGTGCTGCTGAGAATGCCTGTTTTCTTTTTTAAAAGAAAGAATTGTTAACATGCTCTGCAGTGCTGCACCTTCAACCTCCTCCCACATACTTACAGTATTTATTTTAGATTTTCTCTTACTTTTGTATTTCCTGTCTTCTCTGTTTCTTTTATTCTGTTTATTCTGGTTTCTGATGTTCACGTACAAGGCCTTTCCCGTATGTCTAGTGATGGTTTTTGTCCATTCTTATTTATTTGCAGCACTGGGGATTGAACTCAGAGCCTTTTGCATACTACACAAGCACTCAATCACTGAGCTATATCCTCAGCTCCATCCCTTCATATTTAAGGGTGAAGCATTATAAAGCTGATTGACCTACCTGTTTGGGTAGAGTTTGCCAAGTGGTGAACCTCTCTGAGGTGACTTTGCTGGGATCAATTATATTTGGTTGGAATATCCCAAGATATTCCTGTTGGCCTTTTTTCTGTAAGACCATTTTCTTAATGTGAAGAATGATCTTTTTCTGAGAATGGGGCCAAACAGAGTGGTATGATGCCAGGAGGCTGGGCATCCTCACAGTTCAGTATGTAGGCTTATGTTTCATTTTCTTTTTTATGTATGACACCTCTTTCTCACCTTCTCCTGTGCCTAAAGTCCCAGTCCGAGAGCCTCTTAGATTCTTTTCTCCATGGTAAATGCTAACCCTCTACTGTTGGGGTGGAGGAATGGGAGCTATGGGCTGGATTGCAGTTGCAGTTGCCTGGCTGAATGGTACAGTGGAGCCAACCAGGAGCTAAGTGGGAAGGTGATTCTGGTCCCATATCTCATTCTCTATCCTAAAGAGAGCTGATGTTTCTAATCTGAGCTTTCTCACTGTTTAGTATTTTTTAGTTGCTGCTATTCTTTCTTTCTCCTTGTTCTAATGAGTTTCATCATTTGCTTTTAGATTTTACATTTTGAGAGGAAGCAGAGGCAGCTATATGTATTCAGTTATCCATGTTCAACAGGAAGGCTCTTGACATACTTTGTATGCCCCTAAAATAGCAGTTGGTTTCTCCAGAGTATGTCCACACTTGTTCAAACCCCTAGCTTTAGTTGAATTACAGAATTACTTGCTCTGATATTTTTATTGATTTATTTGATTTATCTCTTTTTAATAACAGTGTATTTCTAACTCAGGGAATATAGTTTATATCACATGAAAATAGAGCTGAGCTACACAGAAATGTTATTAATAAAGTGACTACTACCACATCTTGAACAGGAAATATTTATTGATGACTTCTCTACAGCAGATGTCTCCTGTTTGCTAACAGGCTGGCTAAGCCATCTGCCTCTTTAATTTCAACAGTAGTTATCAGAAAAGATTTGATGTATAACATGCCATTGAAATGCAGGAAACTGCTGAGGCACTGGGGGCAGCACACTGTATTCCAGTAAGATAAGGCGTTTCCACTGTGTTCACAAATGTTTCCTGCTACACAGTTGGCACTTGGTATCCTAATCAGCGCATGAAATAAGCTAGCTTAAAATGTCTTCTTTTCCTTCTGGTGTTTTGAAACCATTTATCCTGTCTGCATGTTTAGTTGATAGATGTAATGTTTATAGACCCTGTGGTTTTACCTTATTAGGCTTTGTCCCTTTTTTTTTTTTTTTTTTTCAGACATTCAGCTTAATTCAGTTTGCAAGTGAGATGTTACCTTAGAAAGGAAATTCTGGGGCCAGCTAAGACAACTTAAAAACAATTTGTCAAAAATTAGGAATTCTTTGAATTTGAATCACAAGGTTATGCTAAAATTTTGACTGTTGTTGGGGGGGGGGGGGAGATGCACTTTCACTGTCAAAGCCCTCCCCTAAATGGTAACCTTGATTCCTTGGTATTTAGTATGGTTGCGAAGAGTTACCTTAGAAAAGGTTGATCTTCCAAATTAGGATTTGGGGAGAGTGCTATAAGATGGTGATAGCTCTGCAGCTTCTCTTTCCATTGGCAGTAACAGCCGGCCCTTAGAACATCTTGCTAGCCACAGAGACTGGAGTGAGGGAGAGTAGGAGGGAGGCACTTCCCAGAGAAGCAGAGGATCTTTTCTGAGGAGAAAAATGTTGCAGTGTTGCAGTGCCATGGAAGGCTGCTGCAATCCCCTCTAATTTGTGAGGGATTCAAGGACTACAGAGAGTTTTTTTATTGCTACATATTCTTCTGTATGATGGAAGAAGTTGAACTCCTGATTCCTGCTCAGTATGGCAACTTAAATTGATATTTTACAGTTTTGTTGTTGAAGCATGTTCTTAGAACTGTTGAGTGATTGTTGGCTTTGTGGTAGTCCTGGGTTTAAATAAGATTTTGGCTTTTATAGAGGTAGCTGTCAGCAAGTGATTTATTAGCTTTCTTTTGAAGCTTTAATATGAATGAAAATTAGGAACTGAATATTTAGACTTCAACTTGGAGTAGACTATGTGGAATACTCTTTTATCTTACCAGGAGAGTTTAATAGAAATTATAATGGAAGTTTTAGCAATGAAATGCCGCCTGAGCCTCTCTAAGCCATTGTTAGAATGGTAGAATGTTATGGTTAAGAGCATAACCCCTGGTCCAAACTGCCTGGGTTCCTGTTTTGGCTCAGTTGCTTATAGCTGGTCCTAGGCTATAGGTCTTAACTATAAGCCTCAGTTTCCTCACACAAACTGGGAATAATAGTGCTTTTAAAATATGTATCAAGTGGTTAATATATGGAAAGTGTTTGCTACTCTTCCCTCGATATATGGGCAGCAACCCCTTTCACTTCACAATGATTAGATTCTCTCACTTATTTTTTTTTCCTAGTGATATTGTGGTCCAGATAGTAGATGCTCGAAACCCACTGCTGTTTAGATGCGAAGATTTGGTAAGTAAAGAATAAGTTATCTGTAATATGTCAAAATACACTGTACTGTCATGTATATCTAAAAAGAACAAAAAATAAATAAATAAAAGTTCAATTCAACACCTTTGGGGTAGCAAAGAAAGACAGCATCACTCACAGCAATCCCTGTAGGCAAGCATTCTGTACTCATTAGCTTTGTTTGTTTAGGCCTCTCTCTCCTCCCAAGGTCAGGAGCTTGCATAATGCCACTGTTTAGACAGATGTTTTCTCTTCTGAAACAATTGTTCCATTTATAGGAAGGCACAAACACTTGCATGAGTTTTCTAGCTTTTAGTTCAGAAGCTACTTTATTAATAGACATTTGCCAGTTTCCCATTTTTCAAGAGACACCAATGGAAATAACATTTTACTTATTTTTTCATATTCCATTCACTTCACTTTTAAATCCATGTTGTTAAGTTTTCCCTTCTTACACCTCAGTTATTATTTCCTGTAGTATTTTACAAGTAAATTATGTTTATAAAATTTCACAGGGTGTAGTAACTAAGGTATAAAGATTACATGAAATGATATATTACAGATTTAAACTAATAAAACACTATATTTTGTGAGGTGTGCATATTTCAATTGAGAACCATAGTTATACAGATTTTTTTTTAAACTAGTCAGTAACAAAAATCTTAATCATGAAACTTCTTTTCAAAGCTTAATGAAAGATTAATTAATAGAATGTACCAAGATTTAAAATCTTTAAATTAGCAAGTGATTTACTGTGGAGGGGGTGCAATTTTAAAAAACACTTTTATTGGGGATCTTTAAAATACCTAAACTAATATTTTACTTGTTTGAAGAGATATTTCTGAGTGTTCTTGTCTCACCTAGGAATGTTATGTGAAAGAGACAGATGCTGAGAAGGAGAATGTTATTCTGATAAACAAGGCTGACTTGTTGACTGCTGAGCAGCGGAGTGCCTGGGCCGCGTACTTTGAAAAAGAAGATGTGAAGGTTATTTTCTGGTCAGCTTTGGCTGAACCTGCTCAGTTGAATGAGGACTCTAAGGTAACCTGGAGCACTTTTTCAGGGTGTTTGCAGGGAGAATTTTGGTGTTTTGTTTTTCCCATTGGAGATTTGTGGGAACTGTTTTGTTTTTTCAGGGTTTTTCCCCCTAAATACTAATAGTAGGATGACCAATAGAAGAGTGAATCATAAAATTACTTTTTTTGTAGTTTTAAAATATTCTAACATCCCTATTGTTGCACACTGATATTTTAAATTTTTTTCTTTTTAAATAAGACATTTTATAGGAAGTCTCATAATGACCTTGTAATTACTTCTAAGAGAAATTAGAACAGAAAGATGTAGTTACATCTCAGGGTTTGATCAGAATCCCTTGACTTTGTTTTGAAAACAAAGAAATTAACCCTAAACTTAGATATACCCTCTTATTTCCTTAATCTTTTAACCCAAATTTTACAAAAATAGGGCTTTTTTCCTAATAAGATAATAACTATGAGAAGAAATTAATAGACTCATGTTTTATATTAATAGACATTTACAAGTAAATGTTTTTTTCCCCTATTATCCTTTCCTTTTCTCCTGTCGATCACACATCCATTTAGTGGGTATGCAGCTAGGTTCTTTGAATACAGCACCCTCCTCTGGGTGTACTTACAATTTAGCAAGCTCTAACCTCCAGTTCACCGTCTTGTTAGTCATGTTACCTCTATGTGACTGCTTTCAATGACAAGGTCCCAAGACCAGGTAGCTCATTCCTTTTCAATCCCTAAATTCAGAAAGTTCTTCCCTTAGTGAAGCTGTGTTAGCCCCCTTAATCTTTGATCTGAGCACTTGTCCTGTGTCCTCTTGGTTCCCTTGACTACACACTGTAATATCTGCTGTTAAATTCTTCATAGACACCCTCTTTGGAGCCCCCATTCTGAATGCCTATCTGCTTGTGTCAGGATTATGATTAAAATTGGCAGTATTACTCAGAAGTATATATAGAAGTATACTTCTGTATATTGCCCAGAGCATATACAGAAAGGTGCACATTTTTTGACATCAGGATACTTTTATTAATTCAAACTTTCTGTTAATTTCATCTGCTTCCAGGAGTTATATTATGCTGTTTGCTTATATTAACCTGTGGTCAACTGAATTTCTCAAATAGTTTTTTAAAAAGAGAATTTAGCAAACTATTTTTACATGTGGAAAAAGTTTGCTTTTACCTCAACTTGGGATAGTAACATTAATGGTTTGGGATCAAGGTAGAGTTTATTTTTTAAAGGGCAGTTTTTCTTTTCTCTCATTCTGGCTTTGAATCATCTGCAGACTTTGTGTGTTTACACTTCTGTATAGTCTATATATTCTTCTAAGTCATTGATAACATTTTTAAACATAATCAAACCAGAGATAGGAGTTCTGTGACCTTTTCTTGACCTACTAATCACTCTCTACCAAGCTTTTTTTTGAGACAGGATCTTACCAAGTTGCTAAGGCTAGCCTCCATTTGCAGACCTCCTGCCTAGCTTCCAGAGTTATTATACCTTCAGCATTTTTATGTGGTGAAGATAAACATACTCCACAAGAATAAATAAAAACTAACCCATAAAAGTGATATTAATAGAATGTTACTCCCTACCAGGCTTGTTATTCCAAACACATTACATATTTTGTTCATTAAGTCTTCTCAGCAGCATGCAGGTACTTCCTACTCTCTGGCAATTGGGCTCCGTCTTTTGCCTACGTGCCCACTATTTCTGTTGTTTCAAATCTGTCCTGGAAGTCAGTGTCTTAAAGAAATGTTTAACTAAATATTTATCACTTTATGGTTCTGTCCTGATAAAACAAGTCAATAACCCTATCAGAAATGGAAAAAAAAAATTATGTCTTTAACATTCTTCTAAGTAATAGATTCTAGAGAGAAATGAAATTGTTTACATGATGTGTTCTCAGGAAACCATGGATGCTTCCTATTGATGTCTGTCTTATTTTTAAGGCTCATCAACTAATTTGTGGACTTTTTCAGTTAATAGCCTATGCATTAACAGTGCTTAACTTATGGATATTTTTTCTGATTTTTAAAATGATGTGCCATTTGCTCCTCCCAAGTCTTTTAAAATCTCTTCTCCATGATTTCTCAGGTTGTGTTTTCATATCAGTAGCCATATCTAATTGGGTATTGAATATAAAACTTACTGCTTATTTGCCTTTCTGAAGAGTTTGGTTCTTCCTCTAATTGTTCAACCCCTTCTTATTTAAATATATATGACTCTTTTTAGTTGAATACAATTCTCTGGGTCATCTATTAATTGCATTGTCCAAAGGCTTGACTTTCTCATTCTTTTAATTTTTAACATAATTATTACAAAGTCCTTTTGTTGTCTTTAGCATTTTTTCTAAAGCTGAACTGCTTCTAGCCAGATTTTCTACCACACATTTCTTGATTTGTAGTTCACGTTCTTGTTTTTATGTTTCTTTCATATTTTAAAATGATTCAGAAAAGATCACAGTGAGGACACACTGACTTCTTTAGATTCATTGCTTATATATCATAAAAATTATTTCTAATTTTAGGATTCTCTTACAGGCCAGATTTCTTTTTGAGTGGCCATTGTGAAATCATATCTATTTTTCCTCACATGTTGTTGTTCTTTCTTCTTTCCTAACTTTTAGGATACCTGTTTGACTGTGTCCTCCTTGGTGGCTGTTACTCATTCTAGTATTAAATCAACTTAGAAATGATATAAAACATGTGTCACTTTCAAATCTAACCACTTCACACTTGTAGGTAAGAATTAGTGCTACTGTAGAACTTCCTATCTGCTATGTTGTTCAAGAGGGATTCAGAAGAATTAACTCACCCATGAGTAGTGATTTTTATCTTTCTCTTTTCCAAAGGAAATCTTTCATTGATAATGAATCATCAACTTCTGGATTGAAGTTTTGCTACTTCTGCATTTCACACTCAGGGGTCTGTGCTCCATGGTACTTTTTGACTAATTAAAGGCACTTAAAGAGTAGCAGGGCTGGGAATGTCCCAGTGAGAGCAGTTGCCTAGCATGGGCACAGCCTTGGGCTCCATCCCTAGCACCACAGACAAAAAAGAATAGCCATTTTTCGTTAAACATTAAGAAATGTAAACGAAGCTCAAAAGTTTCTTGCTTTGTTCAGAAAGGAGAATGTTAAAATGTTTTATTGTTAATGAAAAATGCTTTTATTCTACAGCCCGCTGCAAAATTATGTACTGCTAAAGAGTTCATCTTAACATAGGATTTTTCAGTTGCTTTAAGATTTATTTTAAATTAGAAAAGTAATTCATAACATTTGTACAAAGTTCAAATTATGCAGAAATTCATATGGTAAAAAGTGAAGATCTGCTACTCCTGCCCTCCCAGAGTGCACCACTATTGGTAACTTGCTGCACATCCTTGCATGGAAAGGCTTACTTTCCCTCCTCCTTGTGTTTGCCTTTTCCAGTCTCCAGCATAATTTTCTTGTCCTCTGTTCGTCTTACTTACATAACCGGCTCATTGAGTACCTTCACTAAAGTGTAAAGTGCAGCTATACACTTCTGAAATTTTGTGATTTTTTTTTTTTTTTTTTTTTTTTTTTTTTTTCAGCAGGAACAAGTGAACCAAGATGCTGGAGAAGCCAACACATCTGAGTCCGAAAACTCTAGTTTTGAGGAGAATGAAATTCCACACAGAGAGACCGACCATCTCCCAGACAGGGATTCTTTCTCATTTAATGATTCCTCTAGTGATGAAGATGATAGTGAATATGAGGACTGTCAAGAGGAAGAGGAGGAAGATTGGCAGACATGCTCAGAAGATAGCTGCCCTGACGAAGAAGCCCATGCTCAGGGCTGGAAGAAAAGCTGCACTGTGGATTCTGAGGCTCAGGGAAGGAAAACCCCACAGAGGAGGCAGATACACAATTTTAGCCACTTGGTGTCAAAGCAGGAATTACTGGAACTCTTTAAGCAGCTGCACACTGGGAAGAAGGTGAAAGATGGACAACTTACCGTTGGACTGGTAAGATGAAATACATCATTAAATTATTACTACCTAAGTGTCTATTCCCCATCCTTTGTTAGCTACACAAGGACCCCAAAGAGCAGTTAGTCTTCTGGCATCATAAGGAGCCATCTTATTGCCCACTGGCATCATGGAATGAAGCAGTGTGTTGGCCAGAGCCCAGCTTGAGGGGTGAACTCCCTCAAGGCTTATATTAGTTACACACTTATTATGTTAAATATATTATCCAATCTCCTTCCAGTTCAACTCTTAATGACTTGCAGATTACCAAGAGAAACTAAAATGAAAGCATTTAATATCTAGTTCAGTATTCTTTTGGCATCTTGAGGTCCTTGCCAACTTAAACTGTAAATGTTCCAGATGCATATTTGGGAGAATTCCAACATCTTGGCCAGGCAAAACATGACAGATGCTTTAGTTGTGTAACCACTGCATGGCACAAAGGAGAAAATAGATCACATTCCAGCATATATATATATCCTAATTCCAGAGGCTGTGAAAGTCCCTATACCCCAAAGGGAAACAGCATGGCTCTAAATGGCCCCAGCCTTAGCTAAAGAAATGTAAGACGTTAGAGAAGGTGTTTATTATAAAGATCTTCTATCCAGGAGAACAAAGAGTAGAAGAAGGGAGGTCATGGTGGGTTTGGAGTCTTGGGGCTCTTAAGTTGCATGCCTGCATACCAAGTAAAGCTAATCCTAATTATGTTTGAACCTTCTGTAGCTCCACTCAACCTACTTCCCTGGCCCTGCAACAACAACAACAATAGAAACTTGCTTAAAATGACAAAAGCAATTGACATTTTTCCCAGTCATGCAGTAGACTAACTTTGGAAAAGTTACTTAATTTCTTGGAGTTTTAAGGCTTCGTTCTGTGTTTTATTACTAAAAATTAATTTCTGCATGCATCAGAAAGCTCAGCTTTTCTACAAGTGTTTTTCATTTAATGAAACAAAAAAAAACAGCCTCTCTCACTTTCTGAGTGTGTTACTCTAGAAATACTGAAAATAGGGCTTGGGATATAGCTCAGTGTAACACTTCTTTAGGATGCACAAGACCCTGGGTTCAATTCCTAGTACTGCAAAATAACTAAACAACTTCAACATAATAAAATCCATATGTGAAAAAGCCATAGTAGAAATCCTAAAAAAGCAGGTTGGGGTTGTAGCTCAATGGTAGAGTGCTTGCCTAGCACATGTGAGGCACTGGGTTCAATCTTCAGCACCTCATAAAAGTAAATAAATAGGGCTGGGGATGTGGCTCAAGCGGTAACGTGCTCACCTGGCATGTGCAGGCGCTGGGTTCGATCCCCAACACATAAAAATAAAGATATTGGGTCCACCGAAAACTAAAAAATAAATATTAAAAAATTCTCTCTCAAAAAAAAAAAAGTAAATAAATAAAGATATTAAAAGAAATCCTGAAAAAGGTTAATTTACCAATTCTAAAAACATTTTTTGATCACTTGCTACAGGCCAGGCATTCTGCTGGGCCCAAACTAAACAGTTATTGAAAATTTGAAATAATCATATTGTGATTTAATGTCTGTCTGGTACTCATCTTCACCTCCTTATGGAAGATGCAGTGGAAACAGTGAAATGCCTGTAAATGGGGCAGTGAGATTTACTTAGGTTAACAGCAAAAGCTATAGAAATACAGTTTGTATAACTTAGCTATTCATCATGGAGGGAGGTGAGACTGAATAAACCCACCCAAACTGCAGGAGAAAGGGGGGGTCAAGGAACACACAAAGCATCTATTTCAAACAATCTTTTAAAGTAACCAGATGCTTATGCTAGTCTTGCCGCCATTTATGTACTATCTTTGGGTCTTTGGTAACTACTATGCCTGTTCAGTAATTTCTGAGTCTCTTCCAGGTGGGCTACCCTAATGTTGGTAAAAGTTCAACCATCAACACCATCATGGGCAACAAGAAAGTATCTGTGTCTGCCACACCTGGTCACACCAAGCATTTCCAGGTATTTCTACAGCCCCTTGCCATTCACATACCGCTCCTCTTTCCCCTCATCTGCTATATATCCAACTTAAATCTCTTGTCTTTCAGACTCTCTACGTGGAGCCTGGCCTATGCTTGTGTGACTGCCCGGGCCTGGTGATGCCATCCTTTGTGTCTACTAAGGCAGAGATGATTTGCAATGGAATTCTCCCAATTGACCAGATGAGAGATCATGTCCCACCTGTATCACTAATATCCTTTCTGCTCCAGAAAAAAACTGGTTGTTTGGTACATACTAAAACTTCAGGGATTGGGGGCAGGGGGGCATTGCCTTTCAATGGCATTTCAAGAATTCAGGTCTGATATTTTAAAGACACTAAATAAAATACTAAGAACCTACACAAGTTTACATCAAGACTTAAGTAATTAGAACCTTATCTCCTGATTTCATCAACATGTAAAAGTGGAAGAACCCCAGCTTTAGATTCTCAGCCCCAAGTTGCAAACCTTTATCATATTGTCATTTGACTATTTGAGTGACCTTAGAAAAACTTGATTAACCATCTGAATTCTTACCCTTTTCTATGAAATGAGAACAATGTCTGCCTCACAGTTGATTGAACTTAATCATTTTAACACTCATTAACTGCTTGCTGTTAATAATGTTTTCTGATGTTTACTAAGTATTAGTTAATACTCATAAGTAAGTCAATCCTTGAGGCAGGTATTGCTATTATTCCCATTGGACAAAAACAAGTTAAATCATTTACCCAAGATCTCACAGGTGGTAGTAGGTTAGGAATTCCACTGCCTCTCCAGCACCATGAGTTAAATGTGAAGCAGCATCAAGGATAGTACCTGGCCATCCTAAGAGAATATAGTACAAATAGCAACCTGCATAAACCTTAGAATGCTGCATATACATATATAGTATGACACCATTTTTGTAAAAACTTTTATCTCACAAAACAGTTTTCTTCTGGTCATAGGTATATGTGTATATGAAAGTGAAAAGTGGACTGAAGGATGTACCATAAACTGGTCTTACCTGGAGCAGAGTGGGGAACTGGTGTAATGATTTAAAAGCTTAATTTTTTTTTTTTTTTTTTTAAGAGAGAGAGAATTTTAATATTTATTTTTTTAGTTTTCGGTGGACACAACATCTTTGTTTGTATGTGGTGCTGAGGATTGAACCCGGGCCACACGCATGCCAGGAGAGCGCGCTACCGCTTGAGCCACATCCCCAGCCCAAGCTTAAATTTTTTAATACTTCTTTTTGTTTGTTTTTAGTACTAGGGATTGAACGCTGGGGTATTTTACTACTCGACTATAGCCCCAGATCTTTTTATTTTTTATTTTGAGACAGTCTCACTAAGTTGAGTCTGGCCTCAAACTTGCAGTCCTCCTGCTTGAATCTTGTAAATCATTGGGATTACAGGCAAGCACTACCATACCATAATTTTAATAGTTGAAATTTTGTTGTTAGTTGGGAACACAGGACTTAATATTTATGTTTTTCTGTATTTTTTTTTTTTTTTTGAGTCTCCTAATTAACAATAGACATGTATGAAGCATTTAAGGCAGATTAGGCTAGGTACTGTGGAGGTTAACAGGCATAACTCAAGTGGGTCCTGCCTTTTAAGGATGATCAGTCTGTGGGGATGTGAGATATGTTCATGAATAACTGTACAAGATAGAATTGTAAGGGACCTAAGGAAACTACAGATAAACTGTGGGAGATTAGAAAAGGGAAGAAAAGTCATCTACATAGTTGTAGGCACTAGGAACAAAGACATCCCGTGTTTTTATATCTTAATTAGGATTAGCTCACAAATTTATAGTTTATTTATAATCTTGTTTTTTTTTTAAATGACATCTTTAAGGTCTCTTATGGAGACAGTTTAAAATAGTTCTTTTGTAAGTGATAATTGCTGAATAAAACTGTTTAAAAAGAAAAACTGAGGGCTGGGGTTGTGGCTCAGCAGTAGAGCACTCGCCTAGCACATGCGAGGCCCTGGGTTCAATCCTCAACACCACATAAAAATAAATAAAGATATTGTGCCCAGCTACAACTAAAAAGTAAATATTCAAAAAAAAAGAAAAAATGATTCTTTAATGAAAAACTGTACTATTTGGAGAGAAGAAAGGGCACTTGTCATAAAAGTTTTGAAGTACTCTGTTTTTAGCAGTATGTTTTAGATGTCATGAGGCAAAGATGGTCAGTTCAAGAAAATGGATTCTTTGACCAGTTTACGTATGCCAGAATATTCCACGACATGTTTTAGAAGCCACCTATGGCATTAATATCATAAAGCCTAGAGAAGATGAAGATCCCTATCGACCTCCAACCTCAGAAGAACTGTTGACAGCTTATGGATGTGAGTTGTTTTCTATATTAAAATATGAACAAAAAATAGCAATATGGTTAATTAATAGAAATAGTTAACAGAAGTTTTGTGGGGATGTAGGCATTTAAACCCAAGGTAAGCATATACTCTACCATTGAGCCACATCCCCAGCTATTTTATTTTTTTATATTGTAAATATTATTTTTTATCTAGTACTACTTAACAAAGCCAGTAAAAGAAAATCCAGGGGGCTGGGGATGTGGCTCAAGCGGTTGCGCGCTCGCCTGGCATGCGTGCGGCCTGGGTTCAATCCTCAGCACCACATACAAAGATGTTGTATCTGCCGAAAACTAAAAAATAAATATTAAAAAAATTCTCTCTCTCTCCTCTCTCTCTCTCTCTTTAAAAAAGAAAAAGAAAAAAGAGAATCCAGGATGTAAAAACAAATGACCACAGACAGTTTCTGAGACCGCTGTCTGCAGGTCCATATAGAATTAAGGATTCTTGCAGTGAATTTTAAAAGGCATTGCCAAATTACTCTAATTTTGCTTTGTATTTCTTTAGATACTCGTGAAGTTGAACTTCTATGTTTGTTGCCCTTCTATATTTCTTCTGGAATCACCTTTTTCTACATATTGGTTGTATCTTAAAATGATTTGTAGAAGATCTTTGTTCTGTGTGGGCATATTGTGTGTGTTTTGTTTTGACACCCCCCCCCCCCCCCCAGTGTTTACTTATTTATGGTTTTCTTTAGCCTTACAGAAGAGGACAGTTTTAATAGACTGTCTTTTCCTCTTTGGATTTGACTCAGCTTGGTGTTTTACTTGGGGAAGCTTTCTCTATCCCCCCAAAATAATTGTCTTCCTGTAAAATTTATTTTAACATTTAGATTTTTAATTTACCTAAATTTATTTTTTGTGTGATGTGAATTAAGATTCTAAATACTTTCCTGAAAACAGAACAAGCCAACATCCATCTTTTGTATGATGAGAGCGCTGAGTTTTGAACACAACCTGTCTGCCACCATCTATTAATTGAATAATATTAAAAGGATCTTTATCATTTGTTTGGGAAACTACCAAAAAAAAAAATAGGAGTATCATGAAATAATAAAGCTTGCCGTGTTGCTTTTTATTTTGCTAATAATATTCTCAGATAGCCTCCTTAAATAAATATTTAAGATCCAGGGATCGAAGAAATAATTGGAATATAGAGAAATTTAATGTAACTTTCATAGTGAGGTGCTAGAGGTTGTTAAGATATCAGATTCAACTACATAGTTTATTCTGCATTAGCAAATATTTATAATGCTAAACAAAATATATAATGATAATTAATTTTTTAAAACATAGTAATCATGCTTACTTAAACTAAACATATAGTACCTCAATTATGTTTGTGATATTCTGTCTTCTGAGTTCATTCTGTTCATTTCTCCCACAGATATGCGAGGATTCATGACAGCACATGGACAGCCAGACCAACCCCGGTCTGCACGTTATATCCTAAAGGATTATGTCAAAGTAAGTGCATCCTGGATTTTTGTTTTTGTTTGTTCTTACTTTTTTAAAAATATTTATTTTTTAGCCTTTAGGTGGACACAATATTTTTATTTTATTTTTGAGTGGTGCTGAGGATCGAACCCAGTGCCTCACGCATGCCAGGCGAGCATGCTACTACTTGAGCCATATCCCTAGCCCTGTTCTTACTTTTGAATAAGCGAGTCTTTTCTCACATACTATATTCTTAACTAATGGCAACCTGTTACAAGTTTATGAGATTTTTTTTTCATTGAGATGGAGTAATAACTAGGGTTATATTCTTAATCCAGAAGTGACTAATAATATACTATGAAAGGAAAGATGAAGATCTTTGAACACCTGGAATCACTGAAATTCACTGATTTGTGCTTCTGGTGTTTCCATTTCTACAGCCCTTTTGGTTGTTCCCATTGTGACTGTTATTACAATCTTCCTTATGGTATACCTGTTTGCATGCCTTTCTTCCCATGCTTATCTAGTAACAGTAGTAGTAATAGCTAACATTCATATCAAAGATAACTTGCTTAGGAGTTGTAGATGTTTTATATGTATCTCATTAAAAATATGTACAAATCAGGCATGGTGGTGCATGCCTGTAGTCCCATTTACTCAGGAAGCTAAGGCAGGAGGACTGCAAGAAAGAGAGAGGGGGGTTAGGTTAATGGCTTAGTGGTATAGCACATGCTTAGCATTCTTGGACTAACCCTCAGCACCATGAATGAATGAATGATGTCCATTCCTTAGCACCATAAATATAAATGAGAAAACAAACAAGTTTAAGAGGATTAATGCTGTCATGTTACAAATGAGAACAAGCTATTTCGGATTATCTTCATAATTAAAATGGAGATGAATCATATGTAGCTCATGAAATTCTGGGAGACTCATGAAAACAATGCATGTTTTTAACATATGTATGTTACAAATATCATTAAGCTCAGTGCCTGGCACATAATAAACCCACAAGAATTATTATGGCCTTAAGTGTAATTCTTTACAAAATTAGCATTATGAGGCCCTGGTAGTAACAAGTTGCGAGGCTTTGGCTTTATTCCTTTCTTTCCTCAAGCCCACATCAATGGAGTTCTTGGAGCATAGAAATAAAATTGGGCAACCATGTTTTATTGACTCCAGTTCAGGAAGAAAGTAGTTAATGGTATTTATATGGATTATTTATTCTCTTACCTTCTTAACTGTGGAGGATGCAAAGATGAGTAAAGTGTAACTTTTAAGTCCTCTATGGTGGAAAGATGCACATGTGTACCCAGTGAGCAACTACAATCCCACATATAGGAATCAGGAACTGTCTTGATTTCAGATTTCTAGCCTAATGTTCTTTTAGTACAGTGACAATTGTCTAGTTGTATCCTGGTTTTTCTTTTGATAAATATTGACCATAAGTATAATAAAAGTATACTAAAGAA
Organism: Marmota flaviventris; assembly: GCF_047511675.1. NCBI lineage: Eukaryota > Metazoa > Chordata > Mammalia > Rodentia > Sciuridae > Marmota > Marmota flaviventris. The sequence continues at coordinate 50,471,930 of NC_092505.1, read as the reverse complement.
TGCTTAGTAGAAATGCAAACAAAGAAACAGAGAAAAAAGATTGTTTTTAGTCTTGGGGCCATGGGAGAGCACCATCTCTCTTTCACCATCAACATTGGTGTTATAAATTGAGGACTCTTAAGTTGCAGTAGACCCAAACTCAACTTAGCTGAATCAAATGTAGAAAGCTCCCTAAGGAGGTGGCTGGTGGAGATGTCTCCTGGGGATTTTTATTTTGGGGTAACACATGACACTTAGGAGACACTAATATCTTCCATGTTCTTTGTAGGGGAAACTACTATATTGCCATCCTCCTCCTGGAAGAGATCCTGTGACATTTCAGCATCAACACCAGCAACTCCTAAGGAATGAAACGAAAAGTGATGAAATAAAAATGCAGCCAGGTGGAAATAAAAAAACAAAGCAAATAGAAAATGTAGTCGACAAAACTTTTTTTCATCAAGTAAGTTTTAACTTTCTTTAACTTCTGATCCAACACATTTTTATAACAGTAAAGATTAAGATATTCACATACCATAATTAAAATTTAAGTTCCCACTCATCTTTTTAAAGGGTACAGTAATTTACAGTATATTTACAGAGTTGTACAACCACCACATCGGTCAGTTTTAGAATTTTATTATCCTAAAAAGAAAATTCATGCTGTTGGCAGTCACTCCTCATTCTCCTCTCCCCACAGCCCTTGCCAGCCACCAGTCTTTTTAGTTATATAGATTTGCCTATTCTGTACATTTCACATGAATGGAATCATATGCCATGTGATCTTTTACAACCCATTTTTTTCACTTAGATATCTATTGGTCATCTGATGGACATTTTCAACTTTATGACTATTATAAATAATGCTACTGTGAATGCTTCTATAAAAGTTTTTATATGGATATATATTTCACTGCTCTTGGGTATATACATAGGAGCAGGATTGCTGAGGTTAACATTTGAGATACTGCCAACTTTGCTGAAGTGGCTACTGTTTTACATCCCTCCAGCATTGTAGGAGATTTCTAATTTTTTCACATCCTGACAGTACTTAAATTTTTCTGACTTTATTTTAGCCAGCCTGACATGGGGCATGTATCTTAGAGTTTTGATTGCATTTCCCTAATGATTAGTGATGCTGAGTATGTTTTCATGTGCTCATAGGCACATGTATGTTTTCTTTAGAGAAATGTCTATTATTGTTAAATTATAAGAATTCTTCATATATTCTAGATATAAGACCCTTATCCAGTTTCTGATTTGCAAATATTTTCTCTCCCTAGTAGGTCCTTTTTCCTCTGAGTCAACATATCTTGTGATTTGGGGGGAGGGGGGAGACTTCTTAAATATATTCAAAATATTCAAAATCTACTTTATCTTTACAATATGAACAACTTTGTCAGGCATGGTGGCATATGCCTGTAATCCCAGCAATTTGGGAGATTGAGGCAGTAGCATTGCAAGTTCTAGCCCAGCCTCACAAACTTATTGAGACCCTATCTCAAAAAAATAAAAGGGATCGAGGATGTAGCTCAGTGGTAGAATACGCCTGGGTTCAATCCTCAATTTAAAAATATATATAACTTTAATTGCTTATATCATATCTATTGGATCTGTAAGTAGTATTTTAAAAGACAGATTTATGTGCAAGAGAGTTAAATCATAGAATTGTACCTAATATATATTTTAAATGCTTTTAAGTGAGTGCTACAGCAAAAAACAAATTTTTAAAATCAGCTGTATCCAGATACTAGTTGGGTATTTATCTGGTGCTTTACCTGTGTGTTTCACAAAATGAGCCTGTGAGGCAGGCAAGGTCATGTATAAGAAAGAACTTACCACTAGTTTTATTCTATAACTAACCTTTAGCCCAATATTTTACTATTACACAAAGATTGTGGGATCTTGCTTTCCATTTCAGATCATATTGGATTAGTTTTTCATACTACACAAACAAAATTTCTTTAAAAGAGTCAGTGTCTAATTTGGGTAGAGGCAGGTTGGATTTTGATAAGACAGAGATTTCCAAAACAGAGCTAATGCTATGAATTTAGTTATAGATGGCATTTAAACCTATGGGGCTAAATAAAGTAGATGAGGGGGAAAATGAAATGAACCAAAGAGAATCCTGGGAAGCTTAATATTTAAGGGGTGGAGAGAGAGAAAGAGAAGAAAACTCCACTCGGTGATATGTTCATGTTTATCTGGAAGTGATCCATTAACAGTACTGTGTATGTTCATCAAGGGAGATAGCCATCTGGCACTTTGTATATAATGTCTTTTATTTCCCAGGAGAATGTGAGAGCTTTGACCAAAGGGGTTCAGGCTGTGATGGGTTATAGGCCTGGGAGTGGCCTGGTGACTGCAGCTACTCTGACCTCTGAAAATGGAACCGGGAAGCCCTGGAAAAAACACGGCAACAGAAATAAAAAAGAGAAAAGTCGTAGACTCTACAAGCACCTGGATATGTGAACCTGGGCTACAACAGAAGTGGCATCTGCACTGTGCAGATGGAAAAGAACAGAAGCTGCTTGTTGCCTGTGCCTTGCAGCCACATCCAACAATCTTGATGTCAAGACTAAAGGGCTCCTGGAAACGCCATCTCTGACTCGAGTAGTCGTTGGACCCCCAGAAATGTACTCCTGTAGGAGGCTGGACTTCGGATGAGGGAATGGATGATGTATATTTGTTTGTGTAAACATACACAAAAATGCATATTAATTTGAGTTGGGATGCTTTTGAAAATATACTAAAATTAATTTGTCACTAATTGATGTTTTCATTTGTTTAAGTAGATTAAATGCCAGCTGAACATTCCATGATCTTTTAGCAGTTGTAATCAATTAAAACATGACTGGAATTTCAGGTGAATTCTTTTGAGGACACTTTGGATTAGTAGTTTAAATCTCACATAAACGCCCAACATATCTTTGATATGGCAGAGGGCTGGAGAGCTGGCATATATCATTTTTAAAAGCCCTGAGGCTGGGGTTGTGGCTTAGCAGTAGAGCACTTATCTAGCACGTGCAAGGCCCTGGGTTCTATCCTCAGCACCACCTAAAAATAAAATAAAGGTATTGTGTCCAAGTACAACTAAAACATAAATTAAAAAAAAAAAAAAAAAGCCCCTGAAGACCTTGACCTTCCAAAATTACCCTCCCCTGAGCCAATCTGACAGAAGGAAGCATGTGTTGTAGCTAACTCATCTGTAGAGAGCCACGGAGAGTGAAAGAATAGTTTACCAGTTTTTATTTTAGGCATAGGGATCCCAGATAAGCTTAGGTACTTACCATTAAGGGTGAGCCAGCACACTGTATTTTTATAGTCACATTGGCTCTTTCAGCTCCTCACTTCTTTTGGCGGGGGGCAGTTACTTGGGATTGAACTCAGGGACACTTGACCACTGAGCCACATCCCAGCCCTATTTTGTATTTAGAGACAGGTCTCACCGAGTTGCTTAGCACCTCACATTTGCTGAGGCTGGCTTTGAATTTTGCAATCCTCCTATCTCAGCCTCCCGACTCGAGTAGTCCTGAGCCTCTGGGATTACAGGCATGTGCCACTGCACCCAGCGCTCCTCACTTCTTGTGTATCCCTTTTTCTCTGCATCTTGTTATTCCTTTAACTCAGTTGCTTGCTTATTTATTTATTTTTAGTAATGCGGATTAAACTCAGGGGTACTCTACCACTGAGCTACATCCCCAGCACTTAATTTTTTATTTTGATATAGGATCTTATTAAGTTACCAAAGCTGGCCTCAAACTTCTGGTACACCTGCTTAGCCTCCTAAGTGACTAGGATTATGGATGTGCACCACCACACCAAGCCTTAACCTTGTTTTATTTTGTAAGTTTTGGAGGAAACTTTATAAAAATGTAAAGTCCTACATACAATTTTGCAAAATATCAGAGGATTTGCTGATACCTTTGTTTAATCCTTGAGTTTGTACTTAAGAAGTGACTGCAGCTGACTATATAATATTGCTAAATATAATAATTATTGTATATTAATTTTATAGTCAGTGCCACATAATGTTTCAGTCAACAATGGACTGTATATACTATGGTGGGCCCTTGATATTATATCGTGTACTGACATCATAGCTACTTTTGTTTATGTACCTGTGTCCTGATGTTCACACCGGGATGAAATTTTAACAATAACTTTCCTGTCACCAAGCAGCATACAGCTGTATTTAAGACTTGTTTTCCTGGGAAAAATGTTACTTCAGGGAATTTAATTATATTTATTCACCCATTTAATAAATATTTATTGACCAGCTACCTCGTGGCAGGAAGAGCAATCTAGAAAATGACCACAGCTGAGGAGGTCCTGAAAGTAAGAGCAAGCACCAGGGGATAGAAGTTAGCAAAAACCAGATCACATGGGGCCATAGGGCCTGTGAGGGGATTCTGGATATTTTCTGAAAAATGAGATAAGCCAACAAGTTTTATATAAGTGAATAATGGGATGTGTTCAAATTCTTAATTAGGGGCAAAAGTTTATTATAGATCAAGGCTGTTCTAGAGGAGGCAAAACTGAAGATGCTGGAAGTATTCTGTGTGTCCTATAACATCTATTTCCAGTCATTTTTTATGTCAGAAAAGAGCATAAAAAGCATGTGGTAGAAGAGGAGCAAGCTATTGGAGTATGGGCTGGAATGGAGCTTAGTGGTGGAGCACGTGCTTATTAGCATGTGGAAAGCTCTGGACTTGGGAAAAAAAATGAGTAGGCTATGATATCACCTCTATCCAGGAACAGGCATATGACAGAACCGCATAATGAATGGGCAAAGCATGTACATTTATTTAGAGTAAGCTTTGACTTTTATAACAGTTTTATTGAGATATAATTTATATACCATACATACTATTTGCTGTAAAGCTTACAATTCAGTGGTGTTTAGCATATTCACAGTTATGCAACCATCACCACAATTAATTTTAGGAAATTTTGTTCACCCCAAAGAAAACCTAGGCCCTGCAGTCAATCTTCTTGTTCCCTCAGCCCTAAGCAACCACTAATCTACTTCCATTCTATATAGGTTGCCTATTCTGGACATTTTATATAAATAGAATAATAAAAGGATGGGGGCTGGCTGATAAATCCCTCAGCTTCCATGTCACCAGTGGGTACATTCCACATGTTCCTCAAAAGATCCTGGAGGAAGTAGCCCCACTTGCTCACAACTAGAACCATCTCTTGAACACGCCCTTCATTGCTTTTTTCCCTTTTATCATTTTCTCTGCCTCATCACTCCAGTTCCTCCCCAATAAACTAACAGCCTAAGTCCTTGCTTAGTGTGAGGAACCCAAGTTAGGACATCCCTACATGGGGAACTTCTGTTTTCACCTTTGCTTCTGCCCCAAATGCATCTCTGTAAGCATTCCTTGAATTTTTTTGTAAGTATTGCCATCCTCATTGTGGAGGTTTGTACTCTAGACTTACAAATTAGTCATCTTATCATAGTATTTTGAATTTCTCCAGCATTTTATTCCAAGGAATATGCCACCCTTTTAAGCAGAACCTGCTGTACATCTGTCATCAGTTTACATCAGTTTGTCAAGAAGCCAGTAGCCACGTATGTTTTCTTGTTGGGTAAACTGGAAAAATCAGGCAGCAAGCTAGAAATCTACTCAGTGCCATTGTGTTTAATAGCCCTTTCCCTTCTCCGGTCTCTAATGTGAGGGAAATCATTCAGAATTTTCACCCTTCATGTCCAGTTACTGTGTGTTGCATTCTGCACATGGTATCCAGTTGATGGTGAAGAGGACATACGGGGAAGAAAGATCGTGCTTTCTGTAGATGGATTTTGCATTTTCAACAATCAGATGGCATTCTGAGTGAAAAGTGCACGGCATCCAGTAGACTGAACTTAACATTTGATTGTAGTGCAATATGTACACAGAAAGCACAACCCCTGTGCTTCCCTTCAGTCATACTCACCCTCCCAGAGTAACCACTGCTGGGACTTGCCCTGACTTTATACTGCAGATTGAGTCTACAGTGTGAGCTCTTTTACTTTGCTCCTTTAATCCAACATTGTGAGATTCATCCACACCGTTTACATGTAATAAATTGTAGAACATAAGTTCCCACTGCTGTATAGTATTGTATAGTGTGAATATTTTGATTTTGAGACAGGGTCTTGCTAAGTTGCTGAGACTGGCCTGGAATTTGCAATTCTCCTGCCTCAGCTTCCCAAGTTGATGGGGTTATGAGTGGCATTACCATGTCTAGCTCAGATATCTCTGATTAGAGGGAACTTTGACCCTGATGCTAATGAATGAACTAGCACTTAATTCACAGATCATCGTAAATCATAGAGCATCATAGGATCACCTCAGGTTTTTTACCATGTGTTTAGTTAGGGGACAAAGAGTGTGAGGTGCTGACATTAAATCTGAAATATCTGCAAATTGACATTGTACTTTTCTTCTCCCCATTAAGGTGTAGATAATATCAAAACTATTGCTGCCTAGGGTCCTTCTAGAGTGTCAAAGAGAGCCTGGATCTGAGCATATTTTCTCCTCAAACTGAATCCATTGCCTGGGCAAACGGATTCTAAAAGATGCTTTGTGTTACTCAACCCCACTCCTGAGCTTTGGGGAAGTGTTGGTTAGGTCTCAGTACCTGAGTCTCTTCTCTGGCAGAGGACAACTCAGGAATGCAGTTAGACAGACTTAAAGGTAAATATGGCTTTTGTTCTTTTTCTTTCCTTAATCTCAGCCTCTTATCTTCATTGTACTGTTTTCTGTTCTTTTGTCTAACTTACTGAATGTAAAAAGTGACTACCATCATGTTTTCCAGTGCATAGCTAACAGTTGAGCCCATTCCAGGAAAGAAACAAAACCAACCAATTTGGCTTCTATATTTAAAATACTGTCGTTGAAATTGCCATGACTATTGTTGGATTGATTTGGAAGCAGCAGCAACTGAAGGGATAACTATTTTAGACAGTCATTTTGGAAAACACTTTTAAAATGCAAGAGTTTTTAACCCTTGTTTTGGGCACTTGCTATCATTTCTGTAATTGAGTGGGATTCTGTGTTTTACTTTCTTGGTTGCTTAGCTATTGGGTAATAGAGAAGTAGAACAGCCATTTCAGGGAAAAATAGAATCTGATTAGTTTGCAGTAGGCAAGATGAAAGACATGTGCTCTGTCTGTTGCTACATAAGTCTGCATGTAGCACTTGGCAGCTATTTGTATTTGGGCTATTTTTTTTGCTTAAGATTCAGTCTTATGTTGCAAGGCGTGATGGCACATGCCTATAGTCCCAGTGGGTCAGGAGGCTAAGGCAGTAGGATTACAAGTTCAAAGCCAGCCGCAGCAATTTAGCAAAGCCCTCATCAACTCAGTGAGATCCTGTCTCTAAATAAAATACAAAAAAAAAAAAAAGATGGGGATGTGGCTCAGTGGTTAAGTGCCCCTGGGTTCATTTCCCGGTACCTAAAAAAAAAAAGGTTCAGTCTTATACACTAGAACCCAGCACTCTTAAAGTGTCTAAGATCAATGCTTCTTAAACTCAATGTGCATACAATCATCTGGAATTCTTGTTAAAATGTAGATTCTGAATGCTTAGGTCTGGGTGGGGCCCGAGTTTGTATATTTCTAACAAGTTCTCAGAGCATGCAGATTCTGCTGGTCTAGGAGTCACATTTTGGTAGCAAGCTTTTAGACATCTTCAGAAGCCCACAGCTAAAGACAATGAGAGCCTGGAACTCCTGCCTGACCCAGCAATCAAAGGCAGATGATGAGATTTGGGGGGATGCTAGAGTAGGTTTCACATTTATAATTTATCTTGTCCACTTCTAAAATTAGGCAATTGCCAGATACAGTGGTGCATGCCTGTAATCCCAGTGGCTTGGGAAGCTGAGGCAGGAAGATTCCAAGTTCAAAGCAACTTAGCGAGGCCCTAAGCAACTTAGCAAGACCCTGTCTCAAAAGGGATAGGGATATAGCTCAGTATTTAAGCACCCCTGGGTTCAATCCCCATATAAATAAATGAATAAATAGGCAACTAACAATATTAAAACACTTATAATATTGTATATGAATTAATAAAATGTTGAATTTTTTAAAAATAATTCTTGTACCCACCGTAGTATTTAGAAAGATGGAGAGCAGGGGAAAGGAAGCTCTTTTTTGTTTTTTTCTTTTAAATACAAGAACCTGTCAGTAACTGTAGAAGGAATGATTCAATCACCACTTTGAAATCACTAAAGAAATCAGTGATTCAGACAAATATCATCAAGGAAAGTGCTTTGTACTGTGCAGAGATCAGACATCAAATAAGTGAGGAAACTGGCACCACAGATAGTGCCCCCCACCTGGCATGCTGTGCCTCTAACCGGTGCCATAGAAGTACACATCACCTCCTTCTACTGTCTTCGTAAAAACACAGAAACTCAACAAATCACAAAGAAACAAGTAGGTAATTAGAGATCTGGGACATTCTATAAGAGGCCTGGACTAAGGAGACATAACAAATTAATTATGAAATCCCAAACTGGGAAATAAACACCATACTCAGAACACCTGAGCCAATTTTAATATGAGTTACATATCAGATAACATTGCTATATCAATGTATTAGAAGTATAGTGTGTTAGAAAATGCCCTTGGAAATATAAGCTGATGCATTTGAAGTAAAGTGTCATGATACCTAATTTCAAATAGTTTGGAGCAAGAAACGGAGAACAAATGTGGCAAAAAGTTAACAAATGATGATGCTAGATGGGTATTCTTTCACCTTTGCTATAGGCTTGAAATTAAAAAAAAAATTGTAGTTGTAAATGGACAGAATGCCTTTATTTTATTTGTTCATTTATATGTGGTGCTAGGGATCAAACCCAGTGCCTCACACATGCTAGGCAAGCACTCTGCCACTGAACTACAGCCCCAGCCACTAGCTTGAAATTTTTCAAAACATTTTTTCAATAAATTGAAGGGACAGGCCAGGTGCAGTGGCTCATACCTCAGGAGGCTGAGGCAGAAGAATGGAAAGTTCAAAGCCAGCCTCAGTAATTTAGAGAGGCCCTAAGCGAGACCTTGTCTCTAAATAAAATGCAAAAAAAGGTTGGGGATGTGGCTCAGTAGTTAAGTCCCCCTGGGTTCAATCCCTGTTACAAAAAAAAAAAAAAATGAAGGGACGTAAAAGGAGACAGTGAAATGCTCTAAGGGCTCGGGAGCCCTTAGGAGAAGAATGGATAAAGTTGAACCAAGTAGTTATCACAACAAACAAATGGAGTTCCTATCTTCCCTCTCTGCCTTCACCTGTGTCCAGGTTTGGGGAAGTATGTTCATCTGACTTATGTTGGCATAATGAACTTGGTATGAAGCTGGTTTCTTTCTGAATTATAAGCTACAGTGAAAATTTCTATTTCTTTAAAATAATTACTTGGATATAAATATTCAAGTGCTGAATTCTATTTAATTGACTCTCTAAAAACTAAATTGCCTTGCTATTAAACAGCATTCATTGATATATGCCTCTTTAAAACTATAGGGCTTTCTTTGACGTGGTATTTCAACATCTATCAGTTCCATTAGCCCTTTCTGAGCTTCTTGAGCATCATAAGGTCAATGAATTTCAGCAGTTGCCTGTTATAAATGAGGCTCATTGTGGGGGGGGATGTAAAACAACCTTCTGGAGATCATACAGTGAGTTGGTCACAGAATTCCAAAAAGTGTAGGACCCCAACAATCCTACCACCTGTTTTAATCATGACACCCCAACATGTCCACAATGGGATTGATAGAGATGTAAAAATGCCATTATTTCAAAATGCATTCTTTAAAAAATTATTTTTAATATATTTTCTTTAGAATTGGGTTTCCTACTAGGCACCATAGCGCACTAAGAAGGCTGAGGCAGGAGGATTATAAGTTCAAGGCCAGCCTCAGCAGCTAAAGCAAGACCTTTAAAATAAAAAGGAACTGGGGATTTAATTCAGTGGTAAAGCACCCCCGATCTCAATTCCCAGTACCAAATAATAATAATAATAATAAAATTGTTTTCTTTATTACAACGAAACCAGACTGATGTTTTATTTTTGTTTTTTGTCACTACTGTTTGTCTAGTAGCCACAGGCCCTTCCTCTAAATAACGTGTTTGGTAAGAACACTGGCAGGAAACAGCCCTCACAGAAGGGAAAGCTCCTGCAGGCTGCCCAGGTTCCTGCACCCTTCCTTCTTCACAAGAACAATGCCTGAGACCGAGCTGCTGCTGCCAACAGGAAATGCCAATGAGCAGTGACGTGGCCCGCAGCCCAAGGGGACAAGTGCTACAGTCCTCTTGTTAGTTTTTCTTCTCAGCAAACTTTGAACAGTGGCCAAAAAACATGTCTTTATCTCCTGGGCAGCTGTGGAACCTCTGAGGAGCCTGGAAAAGGAACAGATTCACCTCTGAGGGTTGACTGTGTGCAGAGCCCTATGGCAGGTACCGGGTGACTCCGGGAGGGGTCTTAAAGGGTGGGAGGGAAGGGTTCTAATATATATAATCCCAAGTGCCCTCCATAGGATGGAGCACCGATTCCCCATGGCTGGGAGCCAGTGACTCCCTGCTCGGGTCCTGTCCTTGCTGTGGTACCCCAGCTGTTTGCCTTTCTCTAGGCCATCCTCTTTTGGTCACCAGGAGGCCTTGGCAGGGTGGTGCCAGAAAGCATGAGCTGGGCTGCCCAAACTCCTCCACTCGAAATCTGTGAGACCTAGGCTAATTCAGTGTCCTGAAGGTTTGGGAGGGAAAAATCAAAAGCTTGGTTTTCAACAAATTCAATTAGACATGCCTGTGGAACTCTCCAGCGGGAAGCTACATCTGGCTGTAAAACTTGGGAGATTGGTAACCTAAAGGAAAGAGAGAAATTCTGAAAAAAAGTACAACTTCTATATCAAGGTTGAATCAGAAAGAAACAGAAAACCTAAACAGACCAATAAACAATAAAGAGATTGAGGTCATAATTTAAAACCTCCCAACAGCTGGGTGCAGTGACACAGGCCTATAATCCCAGCAGTGTGGGAGGCTGAGGCAGAAGGATTGCAAGTTTGAGGCCAGCCTCAGCAACTTAGAGAGACCCTATCTCAAAAACTAAAAGTAAAAAAGGACTGGGGATGTAACTCAATGGTAAAGCACCTGGGTTCAATCCCTATGGAAAAAAAAAAAAAAAAAAGCAGACTCTCTCAACAATGAAAAGCAGCCCAGAACCAAACAGCTTTTATAGCTGAACTTGACAATGTCAAGGAGGAATTAATACCAATATTTCCTAAATTCTTCCAAAAGCCATAATACTTCCTAACACATTTTACAAGGCCAGCATCAGCTTGATACCTGTGCCAGACAAAGACAACACAAGAAAATGAAACTACAGGCCAATAATTCTGATGAACATGGAGGCAAAACTCCTTGATAAAATATTAGCAAATCAAATACAACACATCAAAAAGATGGCACATCATGATCAAGTGGGATATATCCCTGGCATGCAAAGCTGGTTTGGCATATGCAAATCAATCAGTGTGATACATCACATTAACAGGCTGCAAGACAAAAACCACATGATCACATCAATTGATGCAGGAAAATCATTCAACAAAGTTCAATATCCTTTCTTGATTAAAAGAAAAAATTCTGAAAAGTTTAGGTATCAAATATGATAGAGGCCTAAATATAATAGAGGCCATTTATGAAAAACCCATTGCAAACATCAAAACAAGTGGAGAGAAACCAAGCTCTTCCTCTTAAGATCTGGTACAAGGATGGTCACACTCACCACTTCTATTCCCTGAGGAACCAAAAGTACTAGTTAGATTGGCCCCTTGTGGTAGCGCTCACTTGTAATCCCAGCTACTCAGGAGGCTGAAGCAGGGGAATTGAATGTTCAAGACCAGCCTAAGCAATTCAGCAATATCTTACCCCAAAAAAAGAAATTAAAATAGGCTGGAGATATAGTTCAATGGTAGAGGACCCCTGGGTTTAATCCATGTACCAGAAAAAAAAATTGTTTTTGAAAAGTTAGAAAAAATGAGTAAAATGCATACAAATCAAAAACGAAGAAGATTATCATTTGCAGATGGCATGACTCTACACACAGAAAACTCCAAAGACTTTTCTCCAAAAATCGGTGAGATCTAATAAGTGGTAAGGTCACAAGACATAAAATCAACATATAAAACTCTGTGATATCTCTCTTTTTTTTCTCATGGGGGAATTCTAGGTGTTGTGGGAAACAGACTGGTTGAGAAGCAGCAAGCAGCACTCAGAGAAGAGAACTCCAAACTATTTTACTTTATACCGTTGGGCCCAGAGGAAAACAAAAACTCCAAATTCTGTGCCCTGATCCACAGTTTCTCACAATATTTATAGTTATCTGACATCATCTTAGACCCATCCTATCACTGGGGCTTTTTCCTCTTTTTAAAATTTCCTAATCTGTGTGGCTGAAGGCTTTGTGCAGGGTCTCTAACATAAAGCATGCTCACAGTAACAGATAAGAAGAAAGGCGCTTTTCACAGGCATCTATTACATTTCAGAGTCCTAGGACAGTAATTTACAATCCAAAAGGTAGGGACCCCGGGGTTAATTAGGCTTCTTGGAGACAGGTTGAGAGAGGGGAGCAGAACTGACCCCTTCCCCAGGCACTGGTCTCTTACCATATGTTTTTGTAATTTCATTTCACAACCAGGACTGGTTTTGCCATCACATAGGGATTGAACCCAGGAGTGCTCAACCACTGAGTTAATCACCAGCTCTTTTGTTAAAGTTTTCATTTATTTCAAGACAGGATCTCACTAAGTTGCTGAGGCCAGCCTCAAATTTGCAATCCTCCTGCCACAGCCCCCTAAGAAGGTGGGATTAGAGGCATGGGCCACTGTACCCCACAAAATCCATGGCATTTCTATGCACAAATAATGGCCTAGGGGGGGAAATCAAAATCTCACAATAACATCGAAAAAATTATAATACTTAGAAATAAATTTATCAAGAAGGTAAGAGATATGTATACTGACAACTGTGAAACGTTAATGAAAGAAACTGAAGAAAACACAAATGAAAATACAGTTCATTCTTATTAGGAAGAATTAATATAATTAAAATATACATATTAACTAAAGCAAAATGCAGATTAAACTCAATCTCTACCAAAATCCCTTCACAGAAATGAAAAAAATATTTAAATCTGTATGGAACCACAAGAGACCTTTATCTGAATAGACAAAGGAAAGCAATTCTAAGAGGGGAAAAAGGTGGAGGTTGCACATTTGCTGATTTTTTTTTAAATAGTTTTTTAGTTGTCAATGGACCTTTATTTTATTTATTTATATGCAGTGCTAAGAATTGAGCTCAGGGCCTCACACATGCTAGGCATGCTAGTGCTCTACCACTGAGCCCCAGCCCCAGCCCACATTTGCTGATTTTATATAGTTATTTTTTATTCTTCAGCTAAAACAGCACACTCAGCTGCAACTGAGAAACAAACTAGTCCAGGATGCCAAAGGTCCCGGGCAAAGGACCAACAGGTGCTGTTATGAGCAAGGTGGGTCTTCTCTCGGAGGTAGTGTTGATGATGGGATGGTGTTGATGATGGGATGGCCATAGAAGCTCTAGATCCTCCAACACAAATTCTGGACAGTAGTAGGCAGTCCAACAAGTTGTACCCATGTCCCCAGTCTCCAGCTTTCCTTATTTCTGCTTCCTTGGCCTCCACGGTGCACAGGTTGGTTTACTTGGACCTTCTGCCTCATCTTTCTTCTTTTGCACTTCAGCCTGTGCATTTGCTGCTTGGCTCTCATGGCACAGAAGTTTCCAAGAAGATGGTGGTAAGGCTGAGAGAGCGCATTTGCTGATTTTAAATTATTTAAATTATACCACAAAACGACAGTATCTAAAATAGTATGGTGCTGGCATAAAAAGAGACACATAAATGGGGTGCAGTGGTGCATGCCTATAATCCCAGCTACTTGGGAGAATGAGGCAGGAGGATAGCCAGTTTGAACCTGGGAAGATTAGCAAGACCCTGGCTCAAAATAAAATTTGTAAGGGTGGAGGATGTAGTGCAGCAGTAGAGCACTTGGCTAGTTTGCATGAGGCCCTGGGTTCAATCCCAAGTATCACAAACACGGCATGTGCATGCACACACAGACACAGAGACCAATGAAATAGAAAGCTCAGAATAAATCCAAACATATATGGTCAACTAATTTTCAGCAAAGGCACCAAAAGCCGTAGTGGAGAAAGGATCAAATAATAGTGCTAAAAAGAAACAGGATTTCCATAGTCAAAAGAATGAAATTGAACCTTTCTCTAATCCCATACACAAAAATCAATATGGAGAAAAGACATAAAATCTGAAAACATAAAGGTCCTAGAAGAAAACACAGGGGAAAAGCTACTTGACATTAGCCTTGACAGTGATTTCTTGGATATCACACCAAAAGCTTAAGCAACAAAAGCAGAATTAAATAAATAGGACTACATCAAATTAAAAATCTTCTGCATAGCAAAGGAAACAATCAACAAAATGAAAAGATAACTAGAGTTTAGGGAATTTTTTTTTGCAATACTCATACCATATAGACCAAGTGTAGTAGGCTGTACTATCTAGTTCATGTAAATTCATTGTGATGTTCACACAATGCTGAAATCACTTAATGATGCAGCTCTCAGAACATGTCCCCATCATTAAGTAACACATGACTATCAGATTGTGGTTAATATTCAAGATATACAAAAACTCACATGACTCAACAGTAAAAAAAAAATATGTGTGTATACACATACACACACACACACACACACACACACAGCCTTACTAAAAATAAATGGGCAAAGGGTTTGAATAGATTTTTCTCTCCAAAGAGGACATAAAAATGGCCAAATGTAGGGCTGATATAGCTCAGTCCGTAGAGTGCTTGTCTCGAATGCACAAGGCCCTGGGTTCAATTCCCAGCACCAAAAAAAAAAAAAAAGGGGGGGGGGGACAAATGTACATGAAAAGGTGCTCAAAATTACTAAGAATTAGAGAAATGCAAATCAAAACTCCTATGAAATACCACCTCCCACCTGTTAGGACAGCTATTATCAAAAAGACAAGAGATTAAAGCTGTGTATGGTAGCACACACCTGTAATTCTAGCTACTTGGGATGCTGAAGCAAGAAGTCCGTGAGTTGGATTGGAGGCCAGTGTGGGTCATTTAGCCAGACTCTGGGAGTAGGGGTGTTTTATTTAAAAAAAAAAAAAAAGCTGTTTTGGTTTGGTTTGATTTTTGGTACTGGGAATTTAACCCAGGGGTACTTAACCACTGAGCCGCATTCCCAGCCCTGGGATAACAAGTTTTAGCATAAATGTGAAAAAAACAAGAACTGACTATATGCTGTGGAATGAACTGGCACAGCCATTATGGAAATTCCTAAATTAAAACTAGAACTACCATTTTGTCCAGCAATCCCTCTTCTGGACATACACCCAAAGGAAATGGAACCACTCATGAAGTCCTCTCCCATCCCATGTTCACTGCAACAGTATTCACAATCGCTAAGATGTGGAGACAACCTAAGTGCCCAGCAGTGGACGAATGGCTAAAGAAACTGTGGAGCATGTGCACTGCATACACAATGGAATAGTATTCAGCCTTTTAAAAGGAGGAGGTTCTGCTGTTTGCCACAACATGGATGGACTTAGAGGATGTTGTACCAAGTGGAAATAAGCCAGCCACAGAAAGAAAAACATTGCATGCTCTAATACATGAATTGTGTTTAAAAATGAGTTCAAAATATTAAGAATAAAACAGTGGTCACCAGAGTTGAGGTGAGAGAAGGAAATGGAAAGATGTAAATCAGACACTACAAAGTAGCGAATATGTGGGATGAACAAGGGGGAGACCTAATGTATTTAGGACTTTGACTAAAAGAGTGGATTATAGCTGCTCTTATTGGGGGTGGGATGGGGAGAGTAGGTGACTATGTGAGACGACTGTGTTTCTCTATAGTAATCATTTTCCTATATATGTACCTTAATTAAAAAAAAAAAAAACTGGGGAAAGAGGTCTGACTGGAGAAATGCATTTGGGAGGCACAGGCCGAGTATGTATAGCCAGAAGACCCAGGAGACCTCCCAGGGGGCAGGTAGGAAAGAGAAGCAAGAGCTGAGCCATGTGTCTCCCCATCATTGGCTGAGCTTCCTCTTCACACCTTCACACTCTTTGGACTTTTTCTTTCTTATTTACTTTTGTTTTTTGTGGACCTGAGGCACCTCCTAGGCAAGAGAATGACAGTCGTAACTTCTGCTATTGACATGTGCCTTTCTTGACCTACAGGATTTCTAAGAATCACTGCAACACTAAGGTGGGTCCCATCACCTTCCTTTTCTAGGTAGGAACACACACAAGTGTAGAGAGGTCCAATGCTCTGCCCTAAGTCACAGCTGCAAGGAGGCGGGGCGGGGGGTGCGGTATTGCAGTCTACCTTGTGCAGGCCCCAACAGCCCACACTCTTCCCATAAGTTTTTCTGTGAGCCACCAGGGCCAATGACTATAAGCAGCTTCCCTCTGACGGCCATCTCCATAAACCAGTGTTTCCCACAAGACTCCCAGGAAACACAGTGGAGAAACAGAGTAGGAGGCTCAGATCCTAATCCCTACAACCTGTAAAGGGAGCATTTACTAAATGTATGTAAAGGGAGCATATACTAAAAACCAATGAATAGTACACTTTTAAAAAGTAAAGTTTATGGTATATGAACTATGGCGCATATAAAGCTGGCAAAAGGATCTTTGCAATTGTGATCAAGTTAGGGAACTCAAGATGGAGAGATTACTGTGGATTACTTGAGTAGACATAAATGCAATTACAAGTATCACAACAGAGGGAGATTTGACAGACACAAAGGAGAAGTCAATGTGACCACAAAGGCAGAGAAGGATCAGAGGGATGCAGTCGAGGCCAGGCAGTCACCAGAAGCTGCAGAAAAGAAGAAAGGAAGAGATTCTCCCCCTGTCCCCCTAGAGGGAGTGCAGCTCTGCCCACATCTTGACTTTAGGACAATGAAACTGATTTCCCATTTCTGGCCTCCATTCTGGGAAAGAATCCATTTCCGTTTCTTGAAACCACATTATTTCTGGTAATTTATTACAGAAGCCTCAGGAAGCCATGCTTATTCCAAGGATACACACCCAGAAAGTTGGATAATAGGTCTGCTTTGTTGACAGGCAGGCAGAGTGATTCTGATAGACAACCTATGCACCACACCGCCCAACTGCCCAGGCAGAGACTCATAGGGAAGAACTTAAACCCTTCAACTAGAGGAACTTAGGCTGGACTTCTTTCCTCCATAGAACCCAGAGTTGAATTTCAGAGGGGTCCCCACATTGCTAAAGATTGAGAAATTTTTCAAGGATGAGGTTTTCTTCAGATTCTCAAAGGAGTCACCACACTGCCTAGGTGTATAAACCTGGTCCAGGCTGGCAGGGACAAAAATAAAGCAATTTTAAAGTTTTGCCCAGACTGTGAGAAACTTGAGTTATGCATTTTCTTCCTATTAATTTAACTTCATCATGCCTCCACTGGTATTCATTTTATATAACTTCCTTTTAATCATTTTATTATTATCATTTTGGTCCCATTTGGTTAATAACATATTTCACATGTTGAACATCTCTCTGCTGCTGGACTGTAAGCTTCATGAAGGTAGGGAACCACTGTTTTTCTCAACAATATGTCCCGAGCTCCTAGCACAATACCTGTTTTAGTCCATTCTGGCTGCTATAGCACAATACCCTAGGCTGTATGGTTTATAAACAGCATAAATTTAATTCTCACAGTTGTTGAGACTAGAAAGTTCAAGATCAAGGCACCAGCAGGGTTGCTATCCAATAAGAGCATGCTTTCTGGATCATAAATGGTGACTTCTAGCTGTGTCTGCTCTCATGATCCAATCACCTCCTAAGGGTGCCACCTCCTATCCAATTGATGATTAGGTTTCAATATATGGAATTTAAGGAGATGCAAATATTCAGACCCCAGCAATGCCTAAGACACCACATAGTGTTTCATTTCTCCTATGAGTGATCATAACTTTTAAAAAATGAATGGACCAACAAAGTAGTGTAGCCACTTTGGAAAACATTCTGTTTCTCAAAACATTCAACATAAACTTACCATATGATCCAGTAATTGCACTCCTAGATATATACCCAAGTAGAAATGAAAACATGTCCCACAAAAAAAATCCTACACAAAAGTTCATAGCAGCATTGTTCATAATCTCCATAATTTCCAGAAAAAAAAGCCCATCAACTGATGCATGGATAAATAAAATGTGATATATCTATACAATGTATTACTATTCAGTCCACAACAAGGAATGTGGCTAATACATATTACAACATTGATAAAACTCAGAAACATGCTAAGTGAAAGAAGCTGGTCCCAAATAGGTCAACACTGAATGACTGCAGTCATATGGAATGTCCAGAATTGTTAAGAAACAGGTTTATGATCCCTAAAGTAGGAGAGTTGAGGAGAAATGTAGAGTACTTCTAGGTAGGTGTTAGGAAGGAGTAATGAAAATGTTCTAAAACTAGTTAGTGGTGTTGATTGCCCGACTCTGGATATACTAAAAACCAATGAATAGTAAGTACACTTTTAAAAAGTAAAGTTTATGATATATGAACTATGGCGCATATAAAGCTGTCATTTTTTAAAATGAAATGATAGTCACGTCCTGCTTTAAGCAAACTTACTAAAATCAATAAGGAAATTTAAAAATTATAGCAATGTGTTTTCAAGAAAAACAGCCTTTGTTTTTCGTGCAGCAGTGTGACTATGGGAAGGGGCAGATTCCAAAGAGACTCCGCTCCTAGGCTGTGGTCTGGATGATGTCCCTTGGGGCGGGCGACTGGAAGTGGGCAAAGGTGAAGTTGACAGCTGTGGAAAGAGCTGAGAGGAGGATGTCGGGGCGGTTGAATCCCGGTGCGTTTGCTCTTTCTTCCCGTTTCCCACCCACTCTTTGTATTGCACCCTTTTAACAACGGGGACCAAGGCCCGCTCACCTCGGGTTGCCAGCTCCCAAGCGCTTCTCCAGGACAAGGGTGTGTATTGTTTGGTTCAGAAAATGTGAATTAGTGAAGGGACGAGGTGCGTTAAAACACCCCGCCGAAGCTCGGCCCGCCCTCAGCCCGCCTGCCGGTCCCGTCCGGCTGCGGGACTCGGGCTGGGTGGCTGCGAAGAGTCTGCGGGGCTCGGGCGCCACGGCGGAGTGGCGGGGGCGGGGACCACAGCCTTTGTGCGGAGGCTTCTCCGGCTCCCGCCGCTGGGGGGCGGCCTGCACCCCGCCGACCCCCGACAATAGCGCGAGGGTGGGGAGCCGTGCGGTCCCGGAAACTTTCCCCGGGTGTCGCCGTGGCCGCGCGCGCCCGGGAGCGCGGAGCGGGGCGCGCCCACCTCTGCCGCGGCGGCCGAGGGGAGCCTGGAGAAGGGTGCGCAGGCGGCGCCCCGGCTGCCCGCAGCGGAGGAGGCTGGAGCTCCGGCCGGGCGGTGCGCGCCGAGCGGTGCCATGGGGGAGGCGCCCAGCTCCGCGCCCTCGCCTGCGCTCTGGGACTGGGACTACCTGGACCACTGCTTCGCCCGCCACCGCGTCTGCATCTCCTTTGGCCTGTGGATCTGCGCCTCCTCCTGCTGGATCGCCGCCCACGCGCTGTAATGGGGCCGGGACCCGCGCGAGGGGGTGGCGGTCTGTAGTGGGGGGATTGGCGTTACCTTCCTGCTAGTCCCTCTTGGAAACCCACAGGAAGGAGTATTAAAGGGGGGCGGGCGGAGGAGGCAGCACAAATCCGGGATCAAATCTATCATTTCTCTACGAACTGAAGTCGGATACTTCTTTCCGGATTCCACGCACAAGGAACCTCGGCTGTGAGCCAGCAGGAGGAGGCTGGGTAGTGCAGTGACTGGGGCCCCGACTGGGTTCTATTGTCAGCTCTTAAAACTGACTCACAGCGTGAGCTGAAGGAGTTATAAAGACTTTGGG
Organism: Marmota flaviventris; assembly: GCF_047511675.1. Taxonomy (NCBI): domain Eukaryota; kingdom Metazoa; phylum Chordata; class Mammalia; order Rodentia; family Sciuridae; genus Marmota; species Marmota flaviventris. The sequence continues at coordinate 50,451,932 of NC_092505.1, read as the reverse complement.
CCTCTTGTGAATGGCAATAATTCATCATAAGATGGATGGGAGGATGAAATGAGGCAGTACAGGGAAAGCACTTAGTAAGTGCTCATTAAACACCATTATCACTCCAGCTCTGCCATCAATCCCTGGGGGCCTTGCCAGGTTCTTTGATGTTTCTGGCCACAGTTTACCCAGAGCTCTCCTAGCTGCTGTGCAGTGGGGATGGTGATGACCAGACTCTGGCTACAGCTTTTGCCTTTGTCTGTGTAGCACCTTTAGTGTTTTGGCCAGTGGTCAGGGTAGCCTGGGTTCTATGGGTGAAGCCTCCAAATCTTTAGCCACTCTGTCCTGGGCAAAGAAATCCAGAGGCAATGCCAGGATAGAGCTGCCAAGTATTCCCTGGTAGGGGGGAATGGACCAGCAATCTCCAAGAGTGAATGGAACCAGCTCACCCTAGAACTGCTCTCAGACACTTGATAATGCTCCCAGTGACTGGAACAAAATAAAAGACTGTGGGCTTAATGCTGTACCATTCACTCACCCTATCCCTGCCACACCCCATGAGGTAGGCACTGTAACTGCACTTACAGAGGAGGAGTTTCTGAGAGAACAAAGCACCAGCTCCTATTACAAAGGGCAGACTTGTGAGGACTGAACTGTGGATCAGAGAATGGGAACTCAGGAGACCCTGCTTCATGATTACCTTTGCTCCTCGCAGTCACCCTCTGAGGTCAGTGCTGTTAGGCATTTTACCCACATGGAGGCCAAGGCTTGGAGAGGTTAAGGAACTCCCTTGAGAATGTCCAGCTGGCCAGTCTGAGAGTAGGGCCTCTGCATTCTCACCCTGCCTGGAGCTGAACCTGTCTGTTCTCGGGACCCCGCCAACCCGAACCTCCAGCTGTCTTAGGGTAATGTGTGTGGCCATGCGGTGTGTGGCCTGGTCAAGGATCTCTGGCCCCTGAAGCTGGAGAATGGCTGAGAGCAAAAGGGTACAGAGCAAGGCCTTTACACAGGAAGCCTGAAGGCCTGCCGTCAGCCTGCCTTGTCAGCATAGGCCTCACTTTGCTCCTCTCTCAAATGGGAGGGTTGAAGTAAATTATTTCTCATTTGGCTCCAACTCTGAGAGTCCCTAATTTGAAAGTCCTAACTCCTTGGCCTTGAATTGGTTTCAGGATCCAGAGCCCAGGTTAAAGGTGGATGTTCCCACTGTGAGCTTTGGGTTTGGGCTGGTGGGTCAGGAAACATTTAGGAACCCAACAGCCTTCCATCCCCATCCATCATTCCCAAGGACTGAAGCTCAGAACCTCACAGTAGGGAATGGGTACTAACTTCTGGTTAAAGGAAATGAAACCAGAGCTGTTGTCAAGCCTCAGTTTTCCCCAGAAATGTAACAAGGAAACATCTAGAACAAATCATGTCAGAGACCCAGTCAGTGATCCTGCCAGAGAGACCACTGGGCCCTTCCATCCTGTCCTGCCCTTCTGGTTGTGTTCCTGGGCATGTGGGGGACTGAAAGAGCCCTAGGCAGAGAAGCTGGTAGTAGCTGAGGATCTAGGTGGAGGGAAGGCAGCCCAAAGTGCTGGGTAAAGAACATGCTCAGGTTGGACACAGGCCAGCCGAGGCCAGCCACCCAGTGGCAGGGATGGATCGGAATTTCATTTCGATTCCAAAGAAACAAGTGTCTTTTCTTTTTCTTTTTCTTTTTTTTTTTTTTCTTGGCGATATTGAATCCAGGTATCTGCAAATGTTGGGCACATACTGAGTATTGAACCAGGTCTTTGCATAGGTTAGGCACCTAGCTACCTCTACCTCCCCAGCCTGTTTTAAGTATTATTTTGAGACAGAACCTTGCTAAATTGCTGAGGTTGACCCCGAACTTGTGATCCTCCTGCCTCTGCCTCTCGAATTGTTGGGATTACAAGTTTGCACCCCTGCATCTGGCCAAGTTATCTTTTTAATTTATGCAGTTAGCTCTGCAGTTAGAGCAGTGCTTAGGTGACTTCTTGCTTCCCTTTTAGAAAGTAAAACCCAAGAGCCAGCTTGTCAGGGTGGAGAGGTGGCTCATTACATGGATTTGACCTGATTTGGAGGAGGAAAGTCACCCTCTTCATTAGAAGGCGGTGGTGTCTCCACGTGGGTGAGCTCTGGTACCAGGGATCAAACCCAGGCCCTCGAGCATGCGAGGCAAGTGCTCTGCCACGGAGCTGCTCCCCAGCCCTGGCCTGGGCTTCTTGACCAGAGGCTCAGTGTTCTTCTGATCTTTTCTTCCCCATCTGTAAAGTCAGTCCTGAAACGCCTACTGCGTACCTAGGGGAGAAAGTGCTTCATAGAGACGCAGAGTCACGTTGCCCTTTTTAGACATCTACTGAGACTCACTGCTCCTGTGTTCTGTGCACACCCCGTCACTCCAGGCTTCTCTACCTGAGATGTACAAAGAAACATGGGCAGGGTCAGTCCCCACTGTGCGCCGCCTGCTGCCTCCTGACCAGCCTGTGCGACACCGTTGGGGCGATTCTGGCCAGACAGCTCACGATCCAGGTATGTTGGGCCCCACGTGGGGGCAGCCACAGTGGCTTCTGTTTTCTTCCTTCCACCGCAAGGCAGTTCCCCCTCAGGGCCTGTGTCCTTCTGATCCTTCTAGCGCCCATCAAATGCTCTTCTCCCTGATGTCCATGTGGCTCACCACTGACTTCCTTCAAGTGTCTGCTGAAAGTCATCTTCAAAATAAGTCCCCCAACCCCCCGTGTAGAATCATAACCCACCTCCTCCTCCAGCAGTCCAGGGCCCCTCATCCTGCGCTATTTTTTCCACAGCTTAACCCCTCATTCACCACATACTTACCCTTATTGCTCATTGTCCATTAGCCCCACCAGAAAATCAGCTTCACAAGGCAAGGAGTTCTTTACCATCTTACCCACCACTTCAGAAAGCTTATAGTAGATGCTCAATAAATAGTTATTATGGTTGTTACGGTTTTTAAAGCTCTGAGCCCAGCCCCAGCTGACTCAAGGGCAGCTGAATCCTTTCCCAGCTGCTTATGCGGGCTTTGGAGCAAGTGAGAAGCCATCTCTAGTTTCCCGAAAGTCAGGCCCTCACACAAACCTCTGTAGAAACGTCCTATCTGCAAACATCTCCTAAGGAAGACTTGCTGGGTCCCACTGCAGGGACCTCATGGGCCTTGTGCCCACCAAGGTGGAAGTAAAGGAGGTGACCTAGTGGTCAGGACACAGGTTGCGAGACTTCTAGGCCCTGCTTTGAGCAGTGTTCTCTCAGAAGTAAACCCCTTTTTTTATGGGTGCTCATTCCATAGAATGAGGCCCCATTCAAGTCCAAAGATAATAACTAATGTTTACTAGATACTTAACTATATCCTTTCATGTATTACCTATTTAATCCTCAGACTCTCCTCTGGCATGTGCTCATCTCCCCCCTTCTATATAGGTGGAAACGGAGGCATCAAGACATTAAATAATTTCTGAAAGGTCACCAGCCAATAAGTAGTGTCAGGATTCCAACTCCACCACGCGGGCTCCTAACCTAAGTGTACTGTCGTAGTCACTGGCACCTTCGTAGGTCCTTTACTCTCTCCAGGCACTGTTCTAAGCACTTTCCACCAATTATCTCAAGAAATCTTCTCAACAGGTTTTGGGGAGGCTCTGTTATGCCTGTTTCACAGGTGGGAAAACTGAGGTTCAGGGAGATCAGTGGTTGGGCCATAGTTAGACAGCCATGGAACGTGTGCGGAGCGAAGCAAAGGGCTGGGTTCTTGTCCTATTTCCACCTGTGGGCATCTGTGTAACTTGGGGTCAGTTGTTGGAGGACGCTCCATGTGCTCAAACATGGGTGGGAGGGATCACTGGACTGATTATACTGGGGCAGGGGGTCTTGGGCTGATAGCCACCATAATTGCTGGGAAAAGACGCTCGAATGCCAAGACTGTTTCCGTCTGCCCCCAGGTTTTCAGTGGTGCCTACCTAGCCACTATTGACTTAGCCAACTTCATGTTCATCCTCTTCCCAGTCTGTGGATCCAAATTCAAGTCTCATTCGGGTGAGCATGTGGCCGTGTGCTCCTGTCTTCATTCAAACATTCATTCATCAGTTGGCTTGGTGCCTGCTGCTTGTCACACCCTGAACTGGGCCCCAGGCAGGCACAGACAAATGAACGAGGTCCTTGACATCTGCCAGATGAGACAGCCAGGGCCCTAAGCTAGTCTCTAATCACTAGTGTCAGCTTGGAGATGTGTGCACACTGTGGGCAACCAGAGGGAGGGAACTGGCTGCAGGTATCAGGGAAGCACTCAATATGGAACTGGGAGCCCAGGAAGGGGCAGTCAGGTGAGCAGAACAGCCTGGGCCAGGGCTAGGAGCAGGGATGAACAGCACATAAGTCTGGGTAGCCAAGCAAAGCCCCCAAACTTCTGTAAATGGATACCAGAAAAAGTTTGGACCAGCCCTAGCAGAACAGGGTCTGGAATGACTGAGATGGACAAGGAGCCCTGAATATGTGAGACTGATGGTTCCTGAGAAGGGATATCCATGTGCTGGAGTCCCTGTTCAAATGAGGGTTTGCTTGTCCCAGTGAGGGATATACCGTGCCCCCAGCTGCTCCATGCTGCCTAGAGGAGAAGTGTTCTTAGATGCTCAGAGGAGTGTGTGTCTTAGATCTCAAGTAAACTGTCAAAGACTTTTCTTGTTGCTGTTTGCCCTGCTTATCATGCACGAGCCTGGTATAGACTGTTCATTCATGGGTGCATTCATGAAACTTGGCCCAGTTCTGCTCTGTGCAGATTATGGAAATGACCAGGGCATGGTGTCCATCCTTGAAGTGAAGGGCACCAATTGTTAGGGGAAGAGGGAAGGCATCTCAAAGAGGTGGCCTAACCCCAGGGGCTTGAGGTGGGAAGGACCTGGCTGCAGCACAACATGCCAGCTCTTCCCATGCAGCCACCTGGCAAGTTCTAGGTTCCAGAAGACACATGGGATTTTGGTGTCTCTTGCAGGCCGACACACCAGAAAGAGGAAGAGGAGGAAGCGGTTCAGAGCTGGCGTATTTGCCCTGGCTCTGCCACTGAGCCTGGGCCCAGGCTGGGCTCTCTGGGCTGCTGTTCCAAAGGCTTCAGCTCTGGTCCGGGGGCCCCAGCGGAGGCTGCTGGGAAGCCTGCTGCAGGTGAGGCTGAGCCCCCTCAGTGAGCACACAGGGTAGGGAAGGTTGCCTCACTCCTTGGGGTCCCTGCTTGCTGAATGCCCTGGGTGCGTTGGGAGTGGGGCTGGGGGCCAGTGAGCCCTTGCCATTTTGGGAAGGAAACTTCTAAAAGCAGAAAAGTGCCCATCAGGTTCTTCTGCTTCTTGGGACACATGGATGATCCCATAGAATGCTGAGAATGTCATCTATTCTTGCAGGAAAATACCGAAGTCCTCGGCTACCTGCTGGGTGTCATTGCTGCCTTGGGCGCCTGGGCCTCTCGGATACCCCCACTCTCCAGAATCGTGAGGCTGGGGTGGGGCTGGGGCTATAGGTCATGTGGCAGGTTCCAGGACACAGGGAGCATCCTGGAGGCTCCAGGTCATCCTGGAGCTGTGGTGTCACTGTGCATGTGACATACATGCACTTACATTTCTCTGAAGAGCTACAACAAATGACAGAAGTGAGGGTGTGTATACAGGGAGTGGGCAGCTGAGCCAGGGCGTCCTGAGGCCATCTGGGGGCTCTGATGGAAGGCCCACTGTGTTCTTTCCCATTTCTTTCCCTTTCTTCTTTTTTTTTAATGGTCCTGAGGCTTCATTCATGCTAGGCAAGCTAGGCAGGTACTTTACTACTGAGCGACATCCACAGTCCTTTTTATTTTGAGTAGGAGTCTAAGTTGCCCAGGCTGGCCTTGAACTTCAGGCCTCCTGCTGCAGGCTCTCGAGTCACTGGGATTATAGACGTGTGCTATCACACCAGCCTGTTTCCCATTTCTTATAGCCAAGGAAAAGCAGACGAGGGAAAAGCCACTGGGCTGGAACAAACAAGGGTCCCTCTCAAGTGCAAAGGGCCTAGAGGTCAGGTGCATTCAGCTCCTAGGGCTCTGTAGTCCCAGAGCATCTTATTAGCAGATGTTTTGCAAGTATCTGGGGTGAAGGAAGCCCTGCTGGCCAGTCCTGTTGGGAGTACAGATGTGAGGTGTCCTTGAAGAGCTCATAGTCTCATCAGGGACAGAATGTGCAACAAGATATTTTAGTGCTCTAAGAAAGGTAGAAAGGAAGGTTTGGTATTTTGGAAGACGAGGGAGAAGGCTCCTAAGCAGTTCTAGCAAGCAAAGAGGAAACCATCCCCGCTGCCAGGCTGTGAACAGTAGAGAGCTCTCATGGGGGCTCAGAGGGGAGAGTGGGATATGAGGCAGCAGAGGTGAGGGAAGGACAGTTGGGCAGAGGAAGAGGTACAGGAACGTCACCATTCACAGAGCCTGAGAAGGGCAAGCTCCAGAGCTGGTGTGAAAACTGCTCTGCCAGGTGTTCTTGGCAGGCTCTGACACAGGTGTTCCTGTCTCAAGAACAGCGCCAATGCTAACTCCATGAAATGTAGGAGGCCCATCATGGGGCCTAAAAAGGATCAAAGCCCAGAAGCACCATGTTTTGTTAATATATTCTTTGTTGTTAATGGACTTTATTTATTTATATGTGGTGCTGAGAATCAAACTCAGAGCCTCAAACATGCTAGACAAGTGCTCTACCACTGAGCCACAACCCCAGCCCAAGCACCATGTTTTAATAACAGAAGGGAACAGGATTCAAGGATGGAGGTGGGGACTGGGGACTGGTGCTCATTTGCCTGAAGGTTTAGTCCCTTGCTAAAGGCCAGAAACACCCCAGGGTATGACCTCACCAGCAGGTGTCCCGGCTTCAGACTTAAGAGGGGGGACTGGGGAGCCCCACTGCAGAAGACCTTTGACGGAGCCAGGACAGCACCCTGACTGCCTGTGGTGTTCCCTAGGGCCACAGTGGGGCCTTCAGGATGGGGAACCCCAAGGCCTCCAGTTCCAGCTGCCCTGCTGCCTGTCTGAGGTGGGAAGGCCCATGGGAAAGGGCCTCAGCCTCTGGGGCAGGGGCCAAGCCCACCCCTCCTGGCCAGGTACTCTGTACCTGACTGTGCTGTCTTGATTCACCAGTCTCCAGTGGATTGTGGCCAGAAACAGGCCCTGGAGCAAAAGTAGATGAAATGCAGACACATTCATGAGGATTCTTTTTGAGAACTAAAATGGGAGGAAATTGGCCCAAACATGCTCTTCCCTGCATTTTTTCCCATTCCTTAGCCAAGTCACAATGCCTCTAAATATGGTCATCTAGTAAAAATACTATACATAAATAGAAGTAATTTAAAATATGTAATTGTATCCAATTAATAGTTTTGTGGACATGCATATATATTATCTAGATAGATAGATAGATATAGATAGATATATGGTGGCTCAGTACCTGTAAAGGCTACTTACATGTAAATATTGCATGTTTCTTGTTTTTGAACCAATATGTTTCCATTACTAGTTCTGCAGAAATGTCCCCTTGGCTACTACCTCTCATTTTCCTGACCTTTTCCATTTGTCCTGGTTCAAAGTTGGGGGTCCCAGCAGGAGAAGGGTGGGTGTGGTGTTTTATAACTCAGTCTCACCCCTCCCCTAGCTGGCAGTCACGAAGTCCTGCAGTCCAGCCTCAGGAGCAGGGGCACTGAGATGGCAAGGACCTAGCACGGAGCTCTGTGAATGTGTAAAGAGTGAAGTCATGCTCAGCAAAGGCACTCTGCCAGGGGATGGGTCTAGTGTGACAGGGCCCAGAAGAAAGGGTTCCTTGCTCCCCCTCTGGTGGAAGGGCCCAGGGAAGGTTTCCTAGAGTTTAGTTTAAGCCAGGTTTTGAGGGATGCGTAGGAGTTTGTGAGGCAAAGGAAGCAGCTTGAGCAAAAGCTGAAAGCCAAACAGAGGCAGCATGGCCCCTGGAGAGTGGCTGGGGTGGAGGGCTTGCCCCGGGCCACCTGCTGTGCCACCAAGGGTCCTGGGCCTCAGGATCTGGGGTTCCCCTGCCACTCCCCTCCTCTCTCTCTCTGCCCAGTGCCGGGGGAAGTCATTCTCCTACATCCACCTGTGGACACGGCTGCTGTCCGCCCTGGCGGGCCTCCTCTACGCCTCAGCCATTGTGGCCCATGACCGGCAGCCTGAGTACCTGCTTCGGGCTACACCCTGGTTCCTGACCTCCCTTGGCCGAGCTGCTCTGGACCTTGCTGTATCCACCCTAGGCCCCATGGGTGGGGGAGGGGGGAGCTGATTGCAGCCAGAGGAGGCCTGTGTCTCACCCCCATACTCCCTCCTTCCCTCTTGTCGGTAGAACTCTTGAGAGATGGGGTGGTTTGAAGCCTGGGACAGGCAGGCACAAATGCGATTATTTGTGGTTTGGTGCTTCCCCTTTTTAAAACAAGAAGAATTTATCTCCTGGTTGGGGCTCTCTATAACAGCAAAGAGGAGTGGCAGGCTCCTGGCCCTGAGGTCAGAAGCCCCAGGTGCTAGGCTCAGTTCAGCTCCCCAGGGAGTATCTCCTCGGATTGGTGCCACTCTCGCCACTCCCATGAGCCCTGATCCCAGCCTTTCTCCCAGCCCTGCAGGCCCTTCTCAGGGAGTTGCTCCCTTTCTGCTCTGCTCTCTGGAGCTGGAGTCTGTGGTGCAGGAGCAAGGATCAAAGCTGACAAATGCTGCATCTGTTGGTGACTGCAGAGCTCCTTTCTGGTTCTCCAGGTGTGCCTGATGTGCTGGTACCCAGGTGACCTTGACATGAGCGCTTCAAGGGCAAGCTAAACTCGGGCAGTGGACTGCAGGTTTGCTGGGGTCGAGGGCAGTGGTGACGGAGTGCGAATAACCCAGCAGGGTGGTCCCTGAGGTTGAAGGCTCTGGGGAGACTCTTCCCTTGCCTCTCCCAGCTTCTGTAGCCCCTTGGCTTGTGGCCTCATCATCTTGGTTTCTGCCTGTATCTTCATATAGCCTTCATTTCTTCATGCATCTCTGGTGTCCTCTCTTCTTATAAGGACTGTGGTCATTAGATGTTAAGACCCACCCCAATCCACTGCGGCTTCCTCTTAAATGATTTCATCAGCAAAGACCCTACTTGCAAATTAAGGTCATATTCTAAGCTCTAGATGGATATGAATTTTCAAGAGACACTTGCAACCCACTTTATGTTCTGTCACTGAGAGCCAGTCAGGAAAGATGTTTTTCAAAATGTTTTTGTTTAATGAGTGTTTGCCAGGGGCAGGAGTGCAGAGAGAGACCTGACCCAGATGAGCACTCATCTGGGGACAGACAGGCAGGATAATTCTGGGAAAGGAAGGGACAGGAGCCCAGGGTGAGCAGGATGGAGAAGGGGCTGCTGGGGAGGGTGCATGTGGTGTGAGGGGCAGTGCCGGGCAGCTGGAAGCTTTCCACTTCCTTGTCCCTTAACTTCCAAATCTCAGATCATCTTCCTTTCGTGTGTGATGAAGAGCAAGATGAGGCAAGCCTTAGGATTCTCCACAGAAGCCAGAGAGAGCCCCGACACCCAGGCCCTTCTGACCTGTGCAGAGGAGGAGGGAGAGAACCAGGAGGCTGGGACCAAGGACAAGGTCTCTCCTGGGAAAACCTCTGGCCCCACAGAAGTGTTTACTAGCTGGAGAGTCTGAGAGCCTCGCAGAGGGCTGGGCTTGGGAACTCTGGAAGTCCTTCCACCATTGGCCACCTGGTCACTTAAAAAGCTGCTGTTTCTGTCCAAAGCTAAGTGACCCCAAATGCAATGGAATCCTTTATCTTCCCAGTTTAAAAAGTGTATCAAGTTTATTTAGTGATATACTTTTAACAATGTAGGTGTAATAGTCAAATATCCACTTCCATTATTTGGTAACAAATGAACTCACAACTACGGCGCCAATCCATGTATTAGTTTCACAATTTGATTTCCATTCATATTTTATAAAAATATGTCTGCCCACTTTCATATGGCTCTTTGAGATCCATATCATCACCCCCACAAGACACAGTGTTCCAGAGCCCATCACCATACCAAGCCGTTTGGTCTGGACTTTGTGAGAATCTGTGTGCAGTGCTGACTCTAGAAATTTGTCTTAAGCCATAATGACCATGTGCTATTTGTGATCACTGCACTGTAACCACACTACACTTTAGTTGATATTACTAAAAAACTGATCTTCAGAAGTTTCATTTACAATAATGACCACCATTTATGATTTTGTTATACCACTAGTAACTTATTATGTCTGAAACAAATGTTTGTTTCCTTCACATGTGTTTGTTACTAGGGAATAACACTCTACCACTGAGCCACATCCCCAGCCTTTTTTGAGACAAGGTCTTGCTAAGTTGCTCTGGCTGGCCTTGAACTTGTGATCCTTCTGCCTTTTTTTTTTGGTGGTGGTGCTGAGGATTGAATCCAGGACTTCACACATTCAAGGCAGGAGCTCCACCACTGAGCTGTGCCCCAGACTTTTGCCTCCATTTTTAATAATTCAATCATGTAACCTCTACAAGTAGCCAGAACTTATTCTAATTAAGGCAATTTGTCTTCATCAAAAGAACTTGATTCTAAAGAGTCGAGACAGTAACCCATAATACAGGAAAACTTGTAAGGACTTAAATATAAGTCAGCTCCCTCTTTACTAATTTTTTTGGGGGGGAAATATTTTTGCCTGTTACCTGAGCTACCTTAGGTTCTTCTCAGAGAGAGTGGGAATGAGACTGTGAGCCAATATCCTTTGTGGCCAGGAAGAAGGAAGAGGGAGGTGGACAGTGGGTGTATTTGAACAGGTAAAAAGTAAAGCTGCTCCTTGGAGTATTTCAGGCTTACCATTGTGATCTGAGTTAATAGCTAGAAGACAATGGTGTATATGACAAAGGTAAAAGCCTTTTCTTTAGGCTTTACGAAGCTCCTAAGCGGAAGTTACTTTCATTCTATTCCAGCATGGGGTATGAAATCATACCCCAAAAGGAAAGCCAAGGATGTAAAGTTCTGCATGTCTGAGTATTCTGAATAGAGAAGTAGAAACCTTTGGAATCTCGCAGCAATCCTTGGCAGCAGTGATTCTCAAAGTGTGGTCCCTGGACCAGTCTCACCTGCTAACCTGTTAGGAATGAAAATTCTAGGGCTCTGGTGGAGTCCAGCAATCTGTATTTTAACAAGCTCATGCTAAAGATTGAGAACCCCTGCTTTACAAAAGCATTTTTTTTTATTTCCAGTACTGGGGATTGAACCTGGGAATACTCTATCATTGAGCTGTGTTCCAGCCCTTTTAACTTTTTATGTTGATATCATCTCTTGCTAGGTCATTGATGCTGACCTGGAACTTGTGATCCTCCTGCCTCAGCTTCCCAAGTAGCTGGGATCATAGGCACGCACCACTGCATTATTTAACACCACTGCAGTGAATCCCAAATTCTGCAGCCCATTAGAACCACCTAGGAAGCTACCCAGCCCCAGGTTCCATCCCATGCCAATTAAATCAGAATGTCCTTGGGTGGCAACTAAGCACCAGTGTGTTGCTTTTTAAGATCCCTAACTGATTTCATTGCACTGCAAAATTTAGGAACCACTGGCCCAGGGGTGACCTCAGTAGAGAGCACATCTTACAGGAAGCCAAAAAGTGAAATTGTACCTTAAAAACAAACAAAATGCCCTAGGCGTTCCTTTAAATAAAATGGGGACCTCATTTCTAGAAAAATCCCTTCTGACTTTAAAATTTCTTTCTCCCTGTCTCCACTTGAAAGACTTCAGATTGGGTGCCACTCACCACCCTGTCACACTGCAAGTCACTGAAGACGATGGCAGCAATCAGTCATTACATGGAGCTGACCGTCGAACCTATACAGCAGGTGAGTGGCCAGCCTGGGCCATGGCTAAGTGTCCATAAGGGTGGGAATTAGTCCTGGAAGGCTTCCTGGAGGAGATGATACTTTAGCTGATAGGAACCATGTGAAAAAGGATCTCTCCAAGGTTGCAGGTGGGACAGCTGGAGGGGAGCAGAGTGGAGGAAAAAGGCTTTTCCTCTACCCTCTTAGGTATAATGGCTGAGGATTATGAATCAAACCAACAAAAGACAGAAATGAGTAAGAGAGAGCACATTTTAGCTACTTGTATGCGGAAGTTCACGAAAAAAAACTATGGCAGGAAAAGGGGTTTGGGGCTTCTGGCGCTGGGGAGCAAGTTAAGAAAGACAAGGGAGGAAGTGTATGGTGATTAAGGGTTGTCTTGTTAATGCAACAAGTCTCTAGTGGTGAGAGTTGTCTCTGGAAGTGGCTCTTTTCCCAGGGAACAGATGTTAAGTTTCCTTTGTAAAAATAAATTTCCTTTACAAGGAACATTTATATCCATGGGTTCTACATCCTTGATCAATTCACTATAGATCAAAGATATTTGAAAAAAAAAAAGTATTTCCATACTGAAGATGTAGTCTTTTTTAGTTGTCATTGTCTCCTAGAGAACATACTATAGCAACCATTTCCATGGCATTTACATTGAATTAGATATTAGGCGTATCTAAGAGATGATGTAGAGCATATGGAGGAGGTGCAAGGGTTATATGCAAATACCACACCATTTAGCCAAAGGAGTTGAGCATCTGAGGGGTCCTGAACGACTTCCCCATCGACGCCAAGGGACAACTCTTCTTTACTTGTAGGCAGTTAGGTGCATATCTTCTCCACTTGTGCTGGTTTTCATTTGTGTTTAACTCAAAGTAATCCATATGCCAACGAGGCATATTTGAGGTTCCCTACTCGATTATCCTCCCAGAATAAAGGAGATAAAAAGGTACAGATCCCTACCCAGGGAGGCTAACGATCACCCTGAGGGTGGTGGGAGCCCCACCTGGGAGGCTTCAGTGCTGGACTTAGGTCAGTTGTGCATTTCAGAGCCTCACTGGGCCTTGTTGGGTAAGCAGGAGAGAGTGCCTCAGCCTCCTAAAAGCAGGGCCATCAGCCAGGACAGTGGTAAGTCCTGGGAAGAGGGGATTGACTTACACCAAGGCTGCAGCAGGAGAAGCAGAGGTGGAATCGAGAGCTGGGAAGCAGAGTGTGTGAGGGGCCAAGGATGTGGGGTCAAGGGGAAGGAGGGCTCTGGGTGACTCTCAGGATCCTGGCCCACACTCCAGGTCCTCAGGTGGAAGAGGGTTGAGGAAGAGGGGAGAAGTTCACCCCATCGTCCTACTATTCCAATCAGACTATTCTTGTCAAGGTCACTAGTGACCTTCCTGTTGCTAAATCCAGTCATTTCTCTTGTGATTTCTGTGGTCCCCGTGTTCCTGGCTTTCCCACCACGCTCATAAGCTAATCCTTCCCCATGGCTTCTGCTGGCTCCTCCCATCAAGCTTGGCTTTAGAGTGGGGGGCCCCCCTTCTGTGGGTGTGCTCTTGAGGACCACAGTCCCAGCTCTTGCTGGCTTCCCTGGTTTGCATCTATGTCCTTTTCCTCTCCACTCAGTTCCAGTCCCAGCTGCCCAGATGCCTGTTTGGTGGCACCACACAGCATCTCACACGTTTGCCTCCAACACAGAATCCTGGATTTCCTGCCTATCCTGGCTTTAATCCCATTTTCCTCATCATGGTAAATGACACCCTTGTCCATGCAGTGGCTCAAACCAGAAGTTCCTTCTTTGGCCTTGCTACACCCCCATGTCCGCAGTCCATTTATGGCTCCTGTAAATGCTTCCTTTAAAATAAATCTTGAGGGCTCAGGGTATAGTTCTGAGGCAGAGTGCTTGCCTAGCCTGTGCAAGGCCCTGAGTCCCATCCCCAACACAAACAAAATAAAATGAGATGAAATGAAATAATAAAATAGGTCAGCAGCTTCCTAGCTGGTCTGCATCACTACTCCACCTGCACCAGCAGCCAGAGGATCTTATACAAACCTATTACTGTCTTGTCCTTGATTAATACACTCCTCTGGCTTTCCTTTTTCATGCAGAATAGAATCTAAACTCCTTTTTTTTTTTTTTTTTTTGGTACCAGGGATTGAACCCCCAGGGGCACTTAACCACTGAGCCACATCCCCAGTCCTTTTTTATATTTTATTTAAAGACAGGGTCTCACTGAGTTGCTTAGAGCCTTGCTAAGAGGCTGGCTTTGAACTTGCAATCCTCCTGCCTCAGCCTCCTGAGCCTCTGGGATTATAGGCGTGCGCCACTGTGCCAGACAAAAATCTAAACTCCTTTCAGAGACTCCCAGGCTCCCCAGGCCCAGGCCACGCCCCCTTTGCTCCCCCTGTTCTCTCCCTGCTTCACTCCTCTCCAGCAGTGCTTCATGGGGTGCCCCACCACAGAGCACACACCAGCCCACCGTGGCTGCTTCTTGCTAATCTTTGTCACCTTCCCCACAGGCCTTCCCCAATCCCCAGACAGAAGTAGCCTCCACTGCTCTGTCCTGTCACTTTGCTATCTCTGGAAGTTCTCTGCAATGCTCTTCCCCCTGCCTCTTACCTTTGTTAGCTGGCTATCTCCTGCTGGGAGGGAACTTTGTCTCCTGTCTTGATGGCTCCCAGTGCCTGTAACCTGGGAATCATGGCCCCTGGGTAAAGGGATGTTTTGAGCGCATGCTCAGCAATGTGGTCCCTGCCCAGCTGCCCAGAGGACACTAGTGCTGGGAGTGAGTTTGGCCTGACCGATAAGCTTTACTCCTGGCCATTGTTGTTCCTCAGATGTTGGATGCAGCCACCCCTGTGTGATAAGCGAAGGTCAGAGTTAGAGCATGCTGTCACAATTAAAGAGTCCACTTCAGCCACAAAACCATCCTTCTGACTATAGGGAGGAGGGTGAGTGGGTTGTGGGAAGCCCTCAGGAGGACACAGGGAACTCTGGTGGCATTTGGCCAAAGCTTTGCACTAGACGATTTTAAATTATGGAACTAACTTCTGAAAAAGAAGCAGTGTGCGAGGCGGGCATGTACTGTGTGGTAGAGAACATGCCTGGCACACACAAGGCCCTGGGTTCCATCCCTAGCACCGCAGAAAAGAAAGGGCAAAAGGTATGTTCACTATAACTGATTCTGTAAGTCAGGGTTGCCTGGGTCCCTGCTAGGGGCGCAGGTTCCTCTTTCATGGGGAGCAATTGAAGCCCCCAGCTGGTTTGAGCTTCTGCCCGCCTCTTCCGTCTGTGTCCACCAGAGGGCGAGACCACGGGGGGAAGCCCAGAGCCTCACAGTCCATCCAGCACCAGCAGAAAGCCCTTCCCGGGGCTCCTGGGATGGCACTGCAGCCTGCTTACTGAGTGAGGGCTACTTGCCAGGCTCTGAGCAAACAGTAACCATGAACACTACCTGGTGTGTCTTATAGAATAGAGTGCTGACCTAAATCCTTTACAAAGATTGGCTTTTTTACCCTCATTGTCAACCCTTGAGATATTATTCTCATTTTACACACAAGGAAACTGGGGTACAGAAAGAGTATGCAATTTGCTTAGATCACACAGCTTAATGGTGGTAGATCCAGGATTGAGACCTGCTTCTACCTGAGCTTGTGCCCTGCCCCACTATGCTGCCCATCCTCTAAGTGAGCACCATGGCTGACTCCAAGTAAGTGCTTTATAAACAGTTGTTAATATTAATACAAATTATCACAACATCCCCAGAAGTAGATACTATTATTAATCTATTTTTTAATCTTAACTAATAATAATTATGTTGAGTCACAGAGCCAAGCATGGTGGTGCACACCTGTACTCCCATCTATACAGAGGCTGAGGCAGAAGGATCATTTGAGCTGGGAGTTCAGTGCCAACCTGGGCAACATAGCTAGACCCAGTCTCCAAAAAAAATCCAGGTGCAGTGGCGCAAGTCTACAATCCCAGCAACTTGGGAGACTGAGGCAAGACAATCATGGCAAGTTCAAGGCCAGCCTCAGCAACTTAGTAGGATCCTGTCTCAAAATAAAGCATCCAAAGGGCTGGGGATATAGCTCAGTGAGAAAGCACCCCTGGGTTCTATCCCAGCACAAAACCAAAACAACAATAATAACAAAAAACTTGAGGCACAAAGAACTTAAGTAACTTACCTAAGATTCCACAGTTAGGAAATCACAGAAACAGGTTTCAGACTAAGCCTATCTGAGTTGGGGGCCTGAGCTTTTATAAAGAGAACACACTTCCTCTGCTGCCATATTGTACCTGCTCAGTGATTTTCTGGTTTTACCTTTTTTCAATGAGATGACCCCAGTGGGCTAGGTTGTGGTGAGACAGGTGCCCAGTTGGTCATATGCACTGACACGGATCCTGTTTGGACAGTCATCTAGAAATGGGTAATAAGGGCCACAGGGATGCTCCTTGTTTTCCCAGCTCTTTGCTAACAAAGAGCTGATCCTAAGGGGAGACTTTGAGGAGGTGCCAGGGGTGCTACTCATCCTTCAGGCCAGGCTTAGAGAGGGGCATAGAGCTTCATAGATCAACTGCCACATTCTTGCTTGGAGCATTTGAAAACTCCGCCTCTTTGTTGACTCGGATGTGGCACGCCCTAGCAGATTATAAGATTTATCCGTGTTGCCAGGGAGCCACCTGCTTCCCCACCTCTGCCCACAGGTTCCTGTTTCAGCACCTTTGCGGGTGAGGAGAGCCGCAGGGCTGGCACCTCACCCATGTTCTTGGGCTGAACACTGAGTGTATTTCTTTGTTTATTTTCTCTGCCTGTTCCAATGACTCACATGACACTGTGCATTTAGCCCATTGAGGGCCAAGCCCTGCTTGATTTGGGGACAAACACTCCCAGGCATTCTTTTCCTATGTCCAGAGCATTTACACAGGGCCCCGTGACACTCCTTCAACAGAGGCCAGGCAGGGATCACCTCCTACTTTGAGAGATCAGGAACCTGAGACTTAGGGCTGATTTCCTTCTGAGGCCCAGAAAGCAGGTGAGCTGCTTCTGTGTCTTGGCCTGGAATGTCTGGACTCCCATGTGACTCTGAAAGCCCAGTGATGGAGTTTCTCTGAACTCTGAGGAAGCCCCCTGTGAGCCCTGCCAGAGAATAAATAGATATCTTTCAGGTTACCTCTTCCCTTACCTCCAAACTCTCCCAAATGCTCTCTCGTATGCTGCCACAGCATGAATAGGTAAGGTAAAGCCTAGATGGAGAGCATTTTTGGCAAGAGCTGACTAAGTCACACATGCACACACCCTTCGATCCACTAATTTTCCCTCTAGGAATTTATCTTCTGAATACCCTGAAATCTTGGATGTCTGGTGGAATTTGCTGCAGTCAGCACTGATTGTAAATGCAAGGGATAAGAGGCACCCTAAACCTTCACCACTAGGGGATTGATGAACAGATGATGAACACCCACAATGGTACCCCCAAGCTCCAAGGCTTCTAAGATAGAACTATCTCAAGGCATATTGTTAAGTAAAAAAAATTTAAGTGTGTAAGAGAATATGAATTGTGCTAGAATTTGTGCAGATGGGAAATGTGTGTGTCTGTGTGTGTGTGAGAGTGTGTAAGATCTGGAAGGACGCAGGAGCTTGGGCACTGGCTGCCTCGGGGTGGTCAAGGGATGATGGTGCCAGGTGACCACTGCACACCCTTTGGATCTTTTAAAACTGAAGTGTGTGGATGCTTCAACAATTCAAAAATGAACTAAAATAAGTGTCCCCACCTGCCCTTTCCCACACACCTTGCAGGCAAGCTGTGGTGCCATGAGACTGCCTGGTGATGGACAGACCAGCACAGGAGACGCGTCACTGCAAGAGCCCCCCTCATACCCTCCCGTTCAGGTCATCCGGGCCCGAGTGTCTTCCAGCAGCTCCTCTGAGGTGTCCTCCATCAACTCAGACCTGGAGGTACAGGGTCTGCCTGCGGGCGGGTGCAGGGGTGTGTCGCTCACCCACACTCACCCTGCCTCCTCCGGCTTGCTGTGCTCTTCTCTGATCTTGCCAGTGAACCTCACCCTGCTGTTAAAGAATGCGCCTCTGCACAGCTGCCAGTCTGCCTGCTGCCAGTCTGCCTGAGGAGCTTCCCAAACCATCTTGGGACTAAGAAGAAGGCCCCATGGTCAATCTGGTCAGGGGAACACTGGGTTTTGGAGTCTAGTCATCAGGGATCGCTTGCACATTTGAGTCTACAGAAGCAAATGCACAAATAATAAACTAGTTTTTAAAGTCTCAAAAAGTCTTAAAAGCTAGGGGTGTGGCTTGGTGGTAGCGCACTTGTCTAGTGTACACCAGATGCACCAGGCCCTGTTCCAGCCATTGCAAAAAAAAAAAAAGAAGAAAGCCTTTGTGCTTCCCCAGCCCATTTGACCATGGAAGCTTTTCTTTGTCCCAGGGAATGTCAGCTCCTCCTGCCGTGCCAGCACACAGGCTGCACACTTTATTTAGTACCTTTGCTTCATTTTGTATCTGTGAGCAAAACTCATGTCCCATCTTGGATGCACAAGTCTCATGTCTGAGTTGTCCCATAGCTATGGTTTCTGGCCCCATTCAACGAGGAAGTTTCCATTTGTCTGAGGAAAAAAAGAGAATGAGGTCGATGTGGTGGCCATGGGCATGTTGGCAGAAGGGGGCCAGCTGTCTCTTTTTGGTGAGGAAAGGACTGTCTTTCTTTCTGATTTTGTGTTCTTCCATCTTTTTTGGTGTTAAGTGCCCTTTTTGAAATGATGGTAATAATAGGTGGTAGTTAGGGTTGAGTTTTGGTTCGGGTTTGGTTCCTACCCTACCTCACCCCACCCCCAGTACTGGGGACCAAACCCAGGGGTGCTCTGCCACTGAGTTGCATCCCCAGCCCTTTCTATTTTGGGACAGGGTCTTCCTAAATTGCTTAAAATGGCATTGAACTTGCTTTCCTCCTGCCTCCAGAGTTCTGGAGATTACAGATGAGTGGTGCTACACCTATTTGGTTTGGTTTTTAATGGCCTCATTTGGCAAAACAATCATTATCTATTCTAAGTTCTCAGATTTATCAAACTTATACTGGACCCTGACATCCAAAACTCAGAGCCACTGATTTGGGATGAAGTCCAGTTCCTTGGTGTGATGTTCTAGCCCTTCTCCATTTGCCCAGCCTCCTGTTCTTCCCTGCCCTCACCCAGCTCTCTGACCTGACCGTGGACTCTTCTTTGTCCCCAGGCCTTTGGGCCTCATCTTTCTAGCCCCATTTCCACGGTTCATAATCCTATCCAGATGCCACCTCCTGGGAGAAACCACCCCATCTGTGGCCTCTTCCACTGAGTGCCCAGAACACACAGTCCCTTACACACCTGTACTTTGGAGTGTGCGTGGTCTGGTGAGCTGTGGAGTGACTGTCATCTTTCTCTATTCCTCAATTCTGGAACACAGTGGGCATGAAGAACTAGGTTGGTGTTAGGACTTCTGTACCCTTTGGGTCATATTTCTGTGTCAGTTCATGTCATATATTTCTTTTTTTTGTTTTTTATTCTAATTTGTTATATATGACAGTAGGATGCATTACAATTCATATTACACATATAGAGCACAATTTTTCATGTCTCTGGTTGTACGCAAAGTAGAATCACACCATTCATGTCTTCATACATGTACTTAGGGTAACAATGTCCTTCTCATTCCACAGTCTTTCCTACCCCTCCCTTCCCCTCCCTCCCCTTGCCCTATCTAAAGTTTTCCTTCCAGGTCCCCCCCCACCCCATCCTCATTATGGATCAGCATCCTCATATCAGAGAAAACATTCAGCATTTGGCTTTTGGGGATTGGCTTGCTTCACTTAGCATAATATTCTCCAACTCCATCCATTTACCTGCAAATGCCATGATTTTATTCACTTTTCATGCTGAGTAATGTTCCATTGTGTATATATACCGCAGTTTCTTTATACATTCATCTACTGAAGGCATCTAAGTTGGTTCCACAGTTTAGCTGTTATGAATTGTGCTGCTATAAACATTGATGTAGCTGTGTCCCTGTAGATGCTGTTTTTAAGTCCTTTGGGTATAAACCAAGGAGTGGGATACCTGGGTCCAATGGTGGTTCCATTTGAAGTTTTCCAAGGAATCTCCATACTGCTCTCCCTATTGGTTGCACCCATTTGCAGTCCTTCTCACCCACATCCTCTCCAACACTTATTGTTGTTTGTCTTCATAATAGCTGCCATTCTGACTTAGTTTTGATTTGCATTTCTCTAATTGCTAGAGATGTTGAACATTTTTTCATATATTTGTTGATTGATTGTATATCATCTTCTCAGAAGTGTCTGTTCAGGTCCTTGGCCCATTTATTGATTGGGTTATTTGTTTTTCTGGTGTTAAGATTTTTGAGTTCTTTATATATCCTAGAGATTAGTGCTCTATCTGATGTGTATGTGGTAAGAACTTGTTCCCAATTAGTAGGCTCTATATTCACCTCACTGACTGTTTCTTTTGCTGAGAAGCTTTTTAGTTTGCATCCATCCTATTTGTTGATTCCTGACTTTATTTCTTGTGCTAGAGGAGTCTTGTTAAGGAAGTCAGGGCCCAATCTGACATGATGAGGATTTGGGCCTACTTTTTCTTCTATTAGGCACAGGGTTTCTGGTTTAAATCTTAAGTCCCTGATCCACTTTGAGTCCATGTCATGTATTTCTTGGATCCAGTCTCAGAACACGTGGGACACCCAGGGTCCACAGCGGTGTCTGCCAAGGCCTAAGGCTAAGGGAGAAGGAATAATCTGGACACTGAATTCATTAAGGAGAAGGGACAGGAAGGCTGCTGAGGGCAGGCTCGGGGGAGAGGCGGGCAGCATTCGCTCTGTGGAAACAGCATTCGCTCTGTGTCTTGCTGCCCACCTTCGGCTGAGGCGAGAACTGAATAGGGAAACTGAAAATTCCGACATCTGTCCTTGTGGCTGGTTTGGCCATTTCTCTGTTTTGCAGTCCTTGTTGTTTTACTCTATTTTCTCTCCATTTTTATAAATCTGTTGTTTAAAATATGTCAGTTCCTAGGATACAGGGTCACACTCTTAAATTAAGCAAGTGGAAATGATGCTTTTGTCCATGGTAAAAGGAACAATCAGAAGCCCAGTCCCCCCGGCCTCTCCCCTGCAGTCTTTCTGCTTCACACCCTAAAACATAAATGCACTGTAGACAGGCCACCAGGGCCCTTCCTATAAAGAGATAACCTCACCTTAACCACACACACACTAGCGGATCAAATGGAATTGTGACGCTCCCAGTATTGATTGTTTAGTGTGCGAGCAGGAGGCTGGGTGTGTGATCCATCAGGGCTTCTGTTTTTAAAGTAACACCGCTCACCTGTTCAGGAGGCTGAGGCGAGAGGGTCGCCTGAGCTCTTCAGTTTGAGCCTGAGCAACCGAGTGAGACCCTGTCTCTAAATAAAGAAATAAACGTAATATATGTTTTTGGTATAAAATTTGGAAAACAAAAAAAAGTAAAGAAGAAAATTAAGCCCACTCAACCAATGTGGGACTGGGCATGATGGATATGCCACCTGGGTTTTGGAAGTAGTATTTTTGGAGATCCTGGTTGGCTTGTGGAGAGGAGGGGCTCAGCAGATGGTTAACAAGTCCCCCTCAGCTGGCCATCTGGTGGCTCATTCAGCAGATGTGTTCTGAAGGCCCAAATTGAAAGGGAGAATACCTGAGGACACATAGGCCCCAGCCTGCCCAGCCTGCTTGGTAAATTGGCCACAATCTGATCCTCTGCCTCACGCACACTCCTTTTAGGAGTGTGACAAGATGAAACTGTAGAAATCAATGTCAGGGCTTAGGTATTACTTCTGTGGTTTGTGACTTCTCTTGCAGAATTCACATATTTCATGGTGTTGGACTCAGGTAACCTAGGGCATCTCTCCCCACTCTTGCCTACCCATGCCTCTGCCCTCTGCCCTGGACTCCACTGAGGTTGGCTTCCGTGGTCTGCCTCTTACTGACCTCCTGGGTTTCTCCTTGACCCTTTGGGTTGACAAGTGAATGCTTCCCGACTCCCACTGTCCAGGCCCAGGGGCCTGGGAGCTATTCTGGACTCAGAGGTGATGTGTCCATCCCCTAAGGTCCTTGATCATCTCATAACTGACCTCTGAGGCCAGGTTTTGATGTCCTGTTCTCGGCCGTGTGCCCCTGTCCTGAGCACCACATCCTGTGGTGCGCAGGGGGAGTGGGGGACAGGCGGGTCTCAGCAGCACAGCGTCTCCACACACTCAGTTCACAAAGCGTCTCCAAATCCATTCGCAAGGAAGTAAGGTGCTTGCCAAAGTGCTGGGCACGGGGTGGTACAGTGAAGACTCACCAGGACTTTGTATAAGCAGCCCTGAAGCAGGAGACTAGGAGTAGAGGAGTTTAATTAGCCACACGAAAATGAGGAGAATAAGGAAAGAAAGGAGAAGAGAAGGCAGATCTGGGGTTTGAACCCAGTGTCATCCACTCTGAAACTTCCCACGTTGCCCACTGCACTCCAATGCCTTGAAGGGACTAGTACCCAGGGGGCTTTGCAGGCCATGTCTGTTATCCATTATTCCCATTGAATGTCCTAAATAACAGAGGGTAAAACATTGGGATTTACAAATAAATCCAGGGAGGAATGAGACAGGACCATGGAGGGACAGCTTGGATTGTTTTTGTCAAGATCCCACGGGCTGGATCGACCAGGGTACCAGATGAATGGTTTAAGAGCCCCAGTGAGACCAACAGCCATGTAGAGAGGCCATTTTCTTGGGCCCTGTAGTTTCCAGATACCTTCCAGGAGGTACACCCTCCGCAGACCGTAGATCCACTCACTCAACCATCACCCACCCGTCCAGCACAAGGGCCGCCTCGGTCCTGGCATAGCTGTCCAAAGGGTGCACTGAACAGCTGCTGACAAAGGGTCATTGTAACCCCAGTGGTCAGGAGTTCAAAGCCAGCCTCAATAAAAGCAAGGCACTGAGTGACTCAGTGAAAACCTGTCTCTAAATAAAATACCAAATAGGGCAGGAGATGTGGCTCAGTGGGTGAGTGCCCCTCAGTTCAATCCCTGGTACCCCCCGCCAAAAAAAAGAAAGGGTCACTGAGCTCATGGAGTCTGAGTCCACAAGTGGGAGGTCAAAGAAAATAGTAGCAGGGCTTACAGGAGTGGCCTGTCACTTTCCAGGAAGCCATCTGAGTGCAGGGCCGACCTTCCCCAGCACCGGAACTGCTAAAGATGTGTGTGTTGTGTCCCCCTGTGCTGACCTAAAGCACGGTGAGGGTGTGAGTGTAGAGACTTGGGAAACTGCAGAGGACCCAGCACTGCTGCTCCTGTGGTGTGGCTTTCGACGGCTTCTTATTCTTTTCTTCTGTCTTTTAGACTGTGGGATTCTAGAACACACAGAGTCCAGCCTTGTGACCAAAGAGTGTTTATGGCAGTGAGTTAATCTGTTCCTTCTGGGTTCCCAGCAATGGCACAGGCCTGCTGTAAGCTGTGTAGGAATTCTGTAAGGAGCTGTTTCTGTCACTGGCACAAAGTGTGCACAGCAAAGATGTCCAGGACAGGAGCTTCTGCAGCCATGTGTGTGTGTGTGTGTGTGTGTGTGTGCACAAGGGTGCACATCGAATGCATGCAGCATTGTGTGTGTGTGGCATGAGAACAGGGCTGAACGCCAGACTGCTGTGTCGGAAGAGGGTCAAGTGTCCTCACTAATTCTGTGCCTCAGGCTCTTGGTAACCAAGACTGCTTATTCTGTCTCCAAACCACATTCAGAACCAGCTGACCAGGACAGATTCCCTTGGACATGTGCCATTCTTAAAGCCAAATCATTCTTTTAGGAGAAAAAGACAGAGAAATGACTATGAAAGTGCTAAGTTTAAGCCGAGAGTGGCGGCACACAGGTGTGATCTGATTCAGGAGGCTGACAGGAAGATCCCAAGTTCGAGGCCAGCTTCAGCAACTTAGCAAGACTCTGTCTCAAAATAAAAAACAAAAAGAACTGGGGGTGTATCTCAGTGGTAGAGTACCCCTGGGTTCAATCCCCAGTACCAGGGCAGGTTGCCAATTTTAGAAGAAAATTTATGTAAGCATGAAGAAGGAAATTAGAACATGCCAAGAGGCAGCAAAGGTCAGGAATCAAGTTAAAGATGTGGCTTCTGCCCTCCACAGGTCTTTTTCCTCCTTGGGGAGGTGAGGGCACCTGCCCTCAGAACCAGCACAACATAGTCTATCCTGAAACGTGTGGGGCAGCCGGTTCCCCTTGGGTAGGGAAAAGACTTCACTGGCCCCAAGGGGAACCTTGGCTATGTAAGGGAAAGAACAGTGGCCCAGGAGTGGGGTGCATGCAGGGGCTTGTCTGGGGCTTGGGCCTGCACAGGACTTCTCAAGTTGTAGTTTCTCCCTCTGTAAATGGGAATCATGAGACCCGGCTCCCATATGACAGAGGGACTGGATGGGTCCAATGGGAGTGCTGCCAGCTCTTTGCAAGATTACCAAGGCACCACACTTGTTGCCATGGAAAATGCAGAAAGTGGAGGGTCTGAGCTCAGATACTGGCTCTGGCCTGTATGGCTGAAGAACTGGGCACCACCCATTCATTTTTCACAACCTGGTCTGGAGTGGAGATGATGAGCCCCAGAGGGTAAAGGAGGCTTGGCCAAAGTCAGATGTGAAGGAGCTTTGAAATGCAACAGAGCGCTGTCCACCCAGAGGCCATGGTGAAACTCCAGCTTTGGACTGGGCCATCTTCAGGGCCCACCTCGCAACAGAACCCTAAGTGGAAGGTGTATGTTGGAAGAGGCAGGCAGAGGGTGATTATGTGGGTCAGTTCTTGGACAGGCTTCTCTCAGGAAAACAAATGGGCAACTCAAAAGCATACTCTGCCAGTGTCCTTGCTAACCTGGTTGCTGAGTCTGCCTAGCTCCACTCAGAACCCTCCCCGCCTCTGTGGTCTCTAGAGTATTTCCAATTCCACTGACCTGGTAGGCCTTTCCTTCCAACCCTGGGGTATTTCCAAGGACACTGTGTCCTCTCAATAAAGGAGGTCTGTCCACAGGGGTCAGAACTTCACTGTCACTGATCCTGCTCAGGAAAGACCTGTGCAGACCTGAATGGAGAGGGATTTGCATGGTCAAACCAACCAGCCATGGGTTCATGTTTTGCCCTTGCACAGAGCACTTCAGGGCCTCTGGAACATTTCCCTTCTTACATCCCAGTTCTTTCCCTCTACAACATCCCAGGAAGGAAGAGTGAGCAAGAAATAGAGCAGGTAGGGAGGAGGAGATACAGCCCGTTGGGGGGTGAAGCCCTGGGTGATGCAGAGTACGTCCATGGTGTTGGCTAATTAGACAATATTTATAATTGGGTTTTATATATTTAATAATTTGTGTTTATGTATATTGTATAATTTGTATATATTTAATAATTTGGGTTGTATATATATATTTTTAATTTCTTTTAGTGGTTGATGAACCTTTGTCTTATTTGTTTATTTATATACATTGCTGAGCATCGAACCCAGTGCCTCACACATGTGAGACAAGTGCTCTACCACTGAGCCCCAGCCCCAGCGCTGTATATTTATATATACTTTAAAAGTAGGACTGGCGTGTAGTTCAGTGGCAGAACACTCACCCCGTTGGTCATGGCCCTGAGTTCAACCTCCAGCCCACCCCCCAATATAAATAAATAAATAATAAAAATAGAGAGATGAGGTTTTTTTTTTTCTGTAATGTTTTAAAGGGACTTGGTCAAAAGGCAGTTGGTTTAATGGAATCTGGGAGAGCTGAAGCTGGTGTGTAGTTGGCCATGAAAACATTATGACCTCTGCCAAGTCTAGCACCATCTCCCCTCCCAGCCTTGGGGAAGGTCATTTCTCCGCAGATGCAGGAGGAAGGAGCTGGACAGATGGTCTCTGAGGATCCACCAGCTTGAATTTAAGACAGTGACTCTTATTTCCTCAGTGACTTAGCCACACCTCCGATTCCTCAGGAATGAAAGAAATGTTGCCACACGCTGTGTAGACCAGAGCTGCAGGGTGCTGCTTCCACAAGCATGGGAAAGTGAGCTTGTAGAGATGAAGTGAGTTGCCCTGGGTGCTGGCCCATGCCTGGAATCCTAGTGGCTCAGGAGGCTGAGGCAGGAAGATCACAAGTTCAAAGCCAGCCTCAGCAACTTAGCAAGGCCCTTAGCAACTTAGAAAGACCCTGTTTTTAAATAAAATATTTTAAAAGCTTAGCTGGGGATGTGGCTCCATGATTAAGTTCCCCTGGGTTCAATCCCCAGAGCACACACAAAAAAGAAAGAAGTGAATTGAAATGCCACATGCTGTAGCTCACAGAGACGATGGTCCTGGACACAAGTTAAGAATATGTGGAGCCAGCTGGAGCAGTCCCAGCTACTCTGGAGGCAGGAAGACAACTTAAAGCCCAGAAGCTGGAGGCCATCCTGGGCAACACAGCAAGGACCCAGCTCAGGAAAAAAGGAGAGAGAGAGAGAGAGAGAGAAAATGTGGAAATGCTTGTTATATATAGCGGGAGAAAAACTATGTGAATAATTTAATTATATTTCATTAGAAATATATATTATTATATATGTTTCAGAGGTCTGTTTAGTAACAGTTCATAGAAGTGCTGTTTTAGGGATAGAATTATGGAACTTGTGTTTTTTGAAAATTTATCTATGATAAACACATTTTTGCTTTTTTTTTTTTTTTTCGGTTCTGGGAGTGAACTTGAGATGTGGCGGAGGGAGCACTGAACCGCTGAATAACATCCCCAGCCTTTTTAGTTTTTATTTTGAGATGTGGCCTTGCAGAGTTACTGAGGCTGGCCTCAAACTTGTGATCCTCTTGCCCCAATCTTCCAAGTAGCAGGGATTACAGGAGCACATCACTGTGCCTGGCTTACATTTTGTTATTCAAGCATGTAAAAGACTATAAAATGTTATTTATACAGTTTTGGGGAGATGAAGAGACCTCACTTAAAAAGACTTGGGGTAACTGTCCCTTCAGATATTATCATAATTCATTTGAAACAGTTTAACATTAAAAAAAAAAAAAAAATCCTGACTACTATCTCCACTAGAGGGCACTCTTCTCCAATTGCTGGGGGTTTATTTATTTATTTATTTTTAGGTGTGAATGGACACAATACCTTCATTTTGTTTGGTTTGGTTCCTTTTTTTAATGTGGTGCTGAGGATCAAACCCAGTGCCTCACATGCAAGGCAAGTGCTCTACCACTGAGTTACAACCCCAGCCCCCATGATGGAGATTTTTAAAGGCAGTTCTAAAGTTTTATTTCAATCCACTTGGGGAACTCAAAACCTATTTATGTTTGCTTTCTTATTTGTTTGGCTTTAAATAAACTTTTTATTTTGGAATAATTTTAGGTGTACAGAAAAGTTTCAAAAATTAGTACAGAATTCCTTTATGCCCTTTGCCAAATTTCCCTAATATTCGCTTACATAACCTTCCTACATTTATCAAAATTAAGAAATTAGCGCTGGTACATTACTTTTAACTAAACCACAGGTTTTGTTTGGATTTCACCAGTTTTTCCACCAATGTTCTTTTTTCTATTCTAGGCTACAATCCAGGACACCATATTGTATTTAGTAATTTTTTTAAATAAACAAATATACACTAACTGTAATAATCATAAATTACCATTTACATTTTGCATGAATACCTGTATTTTCCCAGAAAGGTGAAGGTTAGTATTTTTATTTAATTTCTCTTATTAGCCACCAGGTGCAGTGGTGCACACCTGTGATCTCCACAACTCAGAAGGATGAGGAGGCTAGCCTCAGCAACTTAGTGAGACCCTCACTAATGTAATAAGACTCTGTCTCAAAATTAAAAAATAAAAAAGACTGGGGATGTAGTTCAGTGGTAAAGCACCCCTGAGTTCAACCCCCAGTGGATAAATAAATCATTTCTCTATTTCCATGACCTTTGTAAGTTATTGAACTTTTTCAACCCCTACTTTACATCATCCGCATTTCTGTTTTTTTGTGGTGCTGTGGAAACACCATTTATGTTCAGTTTATGTTCCTGCAGCAGATGTCGGCAAAAGAGTAATGCTAGCTGGGGGTGTAGCTCAGTGGTAATAAGCATGTGCTTATTAACATCTATGAGACCCTAGTTTCATCCACAACATCCCACCCCTCAAAAAAGGTGAATGCTGGGGCTCGGGTTGTGGCTCAGCGGTAGAGCGCTCACCTAGCACCTGCAAGGCCCTGGATTCCATCCTCAGCACCACATAAAATAAATAAATAAAATAAAGATACTGTGTCCAACTACAACTAAAAAATAAATTTAAAAAAAAAGTGAATGCTAAGGAATTGCCACTGGTTTTGCTAGATATAATCACAGCATTATGCTTAGAACTTTTAAAAATGAGTCTTTATCTATGAGATACATTCTAGAGTAGTTACAAATGAAATTATTTACTTTAAAATACTTTAGCAAATGAAAAGATTTGGGCACTAGATCAAATAAAATGGATTTATCCATTAGTGTTCATTAGATTACTCTTTTACTTTTCTGTGTGATTGAAAGAAGCTGTTTGAAATGAAAATTTGAAGGAGTTGAACAGCAGAGTCTTTGTTTTCATGTGACAGTGACCCCAGATCTTGTGCACAGTTCATATTGGCAGCTAGTAAGGTTAACAGATATTTCACAGATCAGCCTAACACGTCTGCAGTCCCCAGCTCTGTGTCAGAAATACAGGGCTCCCAGGCTGCGCAGGCGCGCTGGAAGAGGGAGCGCTGACCTTGGTGCCCGTGCTCCAGGAACTTGAGTCAGACATACTTGAGGCTTGGAGTAGAACCAACCCTGCAGTAAATGCTGATTAAAACTGAATCTTGGCTGGTAGCAAACACCCCGTATTTCAAGGTGGGGATTTTATTTGCATCTCTCTTTCTTAGTTTTATGGGTTTGTGTTGAATCATCTCAGCCATGTGGTTAGCTTTATTATTATTATTACTGTCCCTAATAACACTAATTTATAGTAATATTAATTTAAAAATCTCTACAGTCATTTTTCCCAGGGCCTGCAACCCTTTTTAGTAATCGTGATTATTCTTTTGATCATTTAACTAACCTGTCACTGCTAATAACTGCTGCTTTTCTGCTTGCTGAAATTGGCTGTCCCTTTGCCTCTAAACCATCTGAGGGTCTGTCTCCTGGCTCCCTGAGCAGATGGGCTGGCACTGAGCTCTGCTCTGCTGTGCTGTGTGATGATAGCAAAATCAGTCCAACATTTTTCTGTCTCTCTTTTTATCCTGCAGCAGAAGTATTGGGAGGCCCTAAACTCGGAGCAGGTATGGACAATCATGCTGTCTCTCTCTTCCAGGAGGGACTTCTATGGCTTGATTTCAGCTTTTGTTTTTGTTAGAGGCTCTCGGATGATGGCACATGACAAAATCCATTAAAAAAAAAAAAGATGTAAAAAGCAAGAGACAAGTTTGAGGACTAGCCGGGCTCTCTTAGTTCAGAGTCTTTTGCTTTGGGGGTATTCACATAAGCCCATACTATCCACTAGGGACTCAGAAAACAGGCATAACCCAGTGAAGATCCATGGATTGGAACAGGGCCTATGAGCAAGCGAGAGTCGCCGTAGGTCACCAATGGTAGTGCTGGTGTGACATGGCTGCAGCAGCTGATAGGATAAACAGTTCCACACATTTGTCTTTCTGAGACCTGGGGCACCTGGTTGCTGTCACCATGCCATCTTTGCCTCGCAGTAGCAGATGAGCACGTGTTTTATGACAACTGCCTGTGCCTGTCATCTCCCAGGATGGTTTCTGAGAGGAGAATAAATGCATTATCTTTTGTTCAAATTATTTTTATGACTGGTTTCCCACAATATTTTTATTACTTAAAGTGAAGTTTTAACTGGGCACAGTGGCACTACCTTTAATCGCAGTTACTTGGAAGTCTGAAGCAGGAGGCTCACAAGTTCAAGTCCAATCTCAGCAATTTAGCAAGACCCTGTCTCAAAATAAAAAAATAAATAAATAGGGCTGGGGATATAGCCCAATGGTAGAACATTTGCCTAGCATGTATGAGGCCCTGGATTCAATCCCGAGTACCATGCGGGAGAAAATGAAGTTGGTTTTTTGTTTGTTTGTGTTTCCTTCCTTCTTTTCTTTTCTTTTTTTCTTTTTTTTTTTTTTTTTTTGTACCAGAGATTGAACCCAGGGGCATTCAACCACTGAGCCACATCCCCAGCCCATTTTATTTTTTATTTTGAGAGAGGGTCTTGTCAAATTGCTGAGTGTGGCTTTGAACTTGTGATTTTCCTACTTCAGCCTCCAAGCCCCTGAGATTACAGTTGTGGCAATAAATGAAGTCTTAAAACATATTATTCAAAAGAAAGGGATTTAAAATATTGTCTAATACCTAGTTCATTTCAAAGAGTTCACTTGATCAAAGTGGCAGGTTGTTTCTGTTTGCGAGCAGCTGATTTGGTCAGGATTAGCAAGAATAACTTTTAAGAAGTCATTTCAGCAGTTGGAGCCATAGTTCTCAAACATCAGAGCATCTAAGAAATATCATAGGAACTTGTTAAAATGCCAAACCGCAGGTAGGAGCTGAGGTGAGTCCTCAGCATCAGTCTGTTTGAACAGTAGCCCAGGTCCTTCTGGTGGGGTTGGTCCAGAGTACCTTCTGAGAACTCTGATGTAGGACCCAGGCTTCAGCTCCAAAACAGCCTTCATCAGAGAGCACACTTCCATCCTCTGAGAATGGAATGGGCCCATACTTGTGCCACTGGGCAAGTGGGTCACAGAGGCTGGCCAGCCAGCTCTTTTACTTGGAATCTTTGATAACATCAGGGAAGAATTTACTTAAAGGTGTCCAGCCAAGTCTATAACCACAAGTAAATAAGGAGTTCACACCAGGAGTGGCTGTTACAGCGGGCAGAACTGCATCAACTAATCCAGCTCATCCCCAGGCCTATAGGGTCACTGGGGTCTTTTTAACATGATGGGTTTTTAAATCATCAAGTAATAGAAGTTGGTTCAATTATTATCAGTGAATTTCTAATTGAACCAGCTTTTCTTTTCAAAACAGAGACATAATGTGTGTTTTTTAACTGGCATGACATGGATGTTATTTGGGAGACCTTATTTGGGACCTCTAAGAACTAGACTGTTTGATTCAGCTCAAGTTTGAACATCTGGCAGAGTGTCTTTGTCAGACATAAATCTGGGGTCTATGACCTCTGTCCAAATACATAATCCAGCCTAGTCTGCCACATTTTCCATCACTGTTGCTTGTTTCTGTGTTTCCCAGTACTGTCAAATGTGACCTCATGGCTCAAAATCATCAGTCATAGAGGCTCAGAAATGGAAGAGGTCTTATTATCTAATTGTTGATCCAACCCTCAGCTTATGTACAGAGAAACTGAGGCCCAAAGAAGAGCAAGCAAGTTTGTGACAGAAGGAAGACTTGGCCCAGTCCCCACTTGCCTCTGGAGCTAGAACATCAAGGGTAGCACTAAGAATCCCTTGGGTCTTGACCATGTGCAAAGTTCTCTCTCTAATCCATCATCTGCAAATACCTTCATAAAGGCTATGTTCCAGCTTTTTTTTTAACTTTTTACCCTTACCCTTGAAAATTTCAATTTTCCATACTTATCTGAGTCAGATTATGAAATATTAACTGGCAGTGCCCACCATTCTGAATTGGGTTTTAAATGTTTATTTTTTCAGTGCCAGGGATTGAACCTGGGGGCACTTAAACCACTGAGCCACATCCCCAACCCTTTTATTTTTTGAGACAGGGTCTTGCTAAGTCTCTTAGGGCCTTGCTAAGTTGCTGAGGCTGGGTTTGAACTCATAATCCTCTTGCCTCAGCCTCCCAAGCTGCTGGGATTGCAGACATGCACTTATACCAGGCACAGTGGCTGAAGTGTTTATTTTTAACAAATCTTCTGGACCTCAAACTGAGAGGAAACACCAAGTGAGAGCCCTGCTCTTCAGGAGTTCATCATCTCCCTAAGAGAACAAGGCAGATGTCCAAAGAAAGACTGAGGCCATCCATGTGCAGGTACGGATGAGTAGCAGATGTAATACTAAGAAAGGAGCAGGTGCAAGCTCACTGGGCTAACACAGCCAAGGCAGGCTTCCTGCCAGAGGAGGTATTTCCTCTCAAGAGTGGGTTGAGGCCAGGTATGGTGGCACTTGCCTCAATCCCAGCTACTCAGGAGGCTGGGGTGGGAGGATGAAAAGTTCTAGGCCATCCCAGGCAACTTAGCAAGACCTTGTCTCAAAATAAAATACATAAAATAAAAAGAGGGGCTATAGGTCACCAGCAGAATGCTTGCCTAGTACACATGAGGCCCTAGGTTCAATTCTTAGCATCACCAAAAAACCAAAGAATGGGTTTTTATTGGTCTTTTCCAAGAATGAATTAGGCATGGAGGTAGACATTTTCAAGATAAAGGGATCGTGTCTCAGACTCACTAGATAAGAATTTGCTGAATATGGGGGACAGTAGAAAGGAGGTGGCAAGGGAAATGGGGCTGGTCTGTTCAGGGTAATGGTTCATTAATTCCTTGATTTAAAGGTGTACTTGCTCCCTTTAGGTGCAGGAAACAGAGGCCTGGTTAACTTGACCTCGCCCAGTTGTCCTTATCTTTGCCTGTGTCAGAACTAAGATTGAGTTGTTGTTTAGGGTGCGGGATAGTAATAGATTGAAAGGACCTGTCCCACCAAAATATCTTTGTGTCTTTTCTTCACAGTGGGATCCTGAAGATGTCAATTTTGAAAGGAACAATGACAACATGGAGACCTTCAGATTCCAGGTGCCGAGGGGCTCTTCGACGACAGTAGACTTGAGCTCTGCTGATTAGTATCTTCTAAAAACCAGTCCATCAGCTCAAAGACCAGGATGAGGCATTCATCAGTAAAACTGAGCAGAGATCGGACCTACAGTGACACCCATAGCAGGGATTTAAGCCACTGAAGAAGCTGCCCAGGGAAGTGAGGAACCTGGAGCTGAGCGTGGCTGGTCTACCTGGCTCAGAATAAATCTAAGATTGTGGGTTCTATGGACAGACCTGGATATGCCATTTGTTCTGAAGATTAGAAGCTCACAGATGGCTCCTGCTTTGTAAAGATAAGCCTTCATCCAAAGGACAATGGGCCCTCTTTTCCTGTCTTTCCTTTCCCTCTATTCCCATGAAATGCAACTGTAAACTCAGTATCTGCTGGATGCCAGGAATGAGTTCACCTAACAAATAGCTCATGTGTTTGGACCTCAGCAGAGCCTGTCCTGCAAGCCCTGGCTTCTGCCCTCCAGTATCTGCTGGAAGTTATCCATAGGACTGCTTGGTCAACCAAGTATCTGTGAGATCAGTGGTATGGCAAGCACAAGCAAAAAAACAAAAGAATGGGTTTTTATTGGTCTTTTCGAAGAATGAAAAGCAAGAGAACTTCCTCCAGCCTGGCAACGCGTGTGCGGAGGCAGGGTTTACAGGTGAGGGGCACTGTGTGCTTTAGGAGGTCACTGAGAGCATACAGAGGGTAATAGGTATGCTGGGACATGTTAATTCAAGCACAGTAACCCCATTTGAAGAAGATTGGTAGTGTGATCACATGTAAGGGGAAAGGTGAAGGGAATGGGGCTAAGGTCGGAACCACTAGAGTGAATAAAATTTAACTGAGTGAATCAAAGCATCTCACACTGGAATATAGTGGTAAGTCAGAATCCCAGCAGAGCCACAGAAGTCTGCCATGAGGGGGTCTGGGATAAATGCCAAGAAACACAGCTCTGCTGATGGCTGGCTCACAGTGACCTGTGACTCAGCTGCAGCTGCCCAGTTTCTCCTAAGGGCATGTGCAAGTCCCAGCAGCAGGAGGAAGGGGGTGCTGGGAAAGTGGGTTGGTTCCACAGGTCTCTGCATAGATCCTAATCCCCTGGGTGACCTCTGAACTAGCAGAAAACTCAAAGCTACTTTATTTATTCCATTTATCTGCTTTGGGTTCCTGGTTGTCTTATCAAAGAACGATTGCTAAAGGCAACTTTGTTTTGTGGGGTCTTAGCCAATGTAGCTATACTTTGAAGGAGGAGGAAGAGGTGAATAGAGGCCCAAAGCAAAGGAAGTTGAAGGGAACATGCCAGTAAGTGAAATGGTAGAAGCCTGGGGGCAGGGAAGGGTGGAATCTAGTTGATGGTGCAGTGTGGATTGTAGAGGGTAGAAGACACTGGAAAGGAACTGGAGCATGGAGGCTAGGGAGTGGGTGCTTCAGTCTGTGGCTGATGCTAGCCATGGAAGATACCAAAGGGTGACTGACTTGCTCAGGGGCTCAGATACTCAGTGAGTCTTTTACTTCTATTGCCACAGCTTTTCAGGAAACAGAAATGTATAGTCATGTATGGAGTGAACATGGGGAACGTGTTTCATTTAAAGACTATTGAGTGGTAACCGCAAGCAGGAGGAGGGATCAGCTTTAGAAAAGCAGAAGGCATAGGGATAGGATGACATTTCTGAAGTTCATGTTTAGCATGTGCACACACACTCACAAACATTTTCTCAAAGGGAGATTGGATCATGCTCCCTGGGGTATCAGAATCCCTTGAGTCCTCATAGGAATGGCCATTCTCAAGAACACTAAATGATCTTGCTGCCTTGGAGTAGCACAAACTATTTCAGCTCCAGATGTTATTTATCTCCCTATATCCTATCATCCCAGTCTTTTCTCTTCACAAACCAGTTACTATCATTATGGTCCCAGATTGTCTCAAGTCTCTTCATCCACAGTAAACCACCCTGGGAGTTTAGGAAGTAAAGTTTGGCTTTACTGTTTAGTGAGAACCTGCCTGTATGCAAAGCTCTAGAACCCCAGGACCTTTGTAAAGAGGTACCAACCAAAACGACTTTCTCCTAGTAGGAGAGCAGCTTCATTTTTAGCTATTACTCTGGCCACAAAGACTATGGAAGGTCCTTGCCCTGAGGACCCACTAAGCAGTGCAAAGAATTACCTCCATTGGAAGGGCTGGGAACAAACCATGCAACCATCCTATCCAGAGAAGAGATGGTGTAATATGTCTTAATTGTCTTACCTATTATCTACATGGCCCAAAGCATGTTACCTAACCTTTGTGAACTCTTAAGGCAGACTAGGAAACCTCCCTAGAAAGCTTACGGTAATGACTAAGTGAATTAACATAAATGAAGTGCATTATACCTGACTAACAGCAGATTTTGAAGAGTGATTAGTTTCCCTCCTCCCTATATTTTTGGACACATGTGCTGAAAGACAGTGAAACCAAAGAATCAGATCCACAGATGGAAGGGATTTCAGAGATTTGGATCTCCTTAAGAATAACCACAATAAGTGATTATCCAGCCCCTGCTTAAACTCATCTAAAGAAAACAAAAACAGAGATTTCATCTGCCAAAGAAGTTTGTATAACTTAGGGAGAGTTCTGATGACTCTAATTTTCTAAAGAGCCTGTATAGAGCCTGAAGAACTAGTTTTCTTATGTCCCTCTGATAATTCAGTAAATGCATCATCTGATGATATATTCACATCATGTTTGTTACAGTAGACATGAGCTATAGTTTAAGGAGAGGCATTGGGCCAAGGAGTATGATGAGGCTCCATTTCCCAGGTCTGATTCAGTGTAATATTTGTCATTTCCCTTTCTGGGTCAGTCTCCTCATTTATAAAATGAAAGCTAGGTTAGATTTATTTCCTTTTTTCTTTTTTTGTGAATATGCCAGTTAGTATGTTTCCCACAGACAAACGGACATTTTTATAAACGCTCAGAAAAGAAACATAATTTTAAAGACAAATTTCAGATATGCCTTGAAGATATCCATTTAAGATGAATACTGGTGCTGGGGTATGTGACTGGCATGTGCAAGGCCCTGGGTTCCACCCTCAAAACACACACACACACACACACACACACACACACACATACATACACACACACTCCATTACCATACTTCCCAAATTCTCTGCACTCCTTTTTCTGCCCTTTACCATTCTCCTTCAAATTTTCCAACTATGCAGGCACTGACCTATTCTCTTCGACTTTGTTTTTTCTGAAGTTAAGGTCAATGCCCTGGCAGAGGTGGCTGTTTTGAATGAACCCAAGCTATACTGCAGTGCCCAGGAAGAACTCTTCAAGAAGTTTACATATGCCTCTCCTAGTATTCAAGAGTCATCATGTGAGAGGGACGATCTTAAGAAGTTCAAGAACGATACTAGATAAAATTACTTAGAAGTCTAATCTGCTTTTTCTTGATACCTAACCTTAAAGCCAAACAAACCATGGGACATTCGGGACTGCTCCTTTCCAGCAGGGCAAGTCATTAACCAGCGTTAAGTTTCAAGAACCTCCGTTGATTGATTGCCTGGAGAATTCGGCACGCCCTCCCAATTCCCTAGGGCATTTTCCATCAGCGCTGGGTACTGGCAGGAGGCTCAGGTCTCCTCTTGCTAGTCCTCACTCAGGGTCTGCAGCTGTGACGGCTGAGGGGTCTGTCTCCTGCAGAGCGCCTTCTCTCGTCAGTCCCCAGGGGGATCGTTCACAACCGCCTGAGGGCCAGTCGATGGCCTCCCCCAAAAGAAGGGTGGTGGCCCATTGTCCATATGAGTGGGAACTGAACCACGTCTCCCCACGCCTACCTCTTGGGAGAACCGGCCACCGGCAGACAGCAGGTAGCCCATTCAAACCACTCACCTCGTACTTCCGGGAAGAGGGGAAGAGGCGCAGCCCTGCGCGTGCGCACTCCGCAGCCACCGTCTCCCGAGGGGAGTGCGAGTCCCGCCCCCGCGGAGTCCGCGGCTTTCGGGCTCCGGCCAGCGCAGCCGCGGCCCGGGAGACCACCAGCGGCTGGTAGCTGCTGTCAGTCTGTCTCCTCTGAGTTTTTAGGGAGTTAGTCACATAGTTATTTTTTGGTTCCTAGTGTAGTTAGGACCAATCAACAGACTTAGCCTGCACTGTAAACCATTCTTTAAGTACACTAAAAAATTTTTGAAATAAATATAATACAGGTGCGTGGTTTAAAAAAGAAAATCAGATCCGACCAAGTTTATGAAGAACAACAATTCCCTGGCCCTCCGTTCCCAACCTGCTTACTTCTTTCCTTCCTCGCAATCACACTTGCTCATGTTCCCAAAGTGTTTTGTCCAACTGTCTTCTCCATTGATTTTTTGTTTTGTTTGTTTTGCTGGTGTGAAACCCTGGGCCTCACACAAGCACATAGGGCTCTATTAGTTTTGAATTGGAACCCAGCTGCTGTCAACAAAGTTCTAAGATTATAGTTTTTTAGCTAAATTATCTCTAACTTCCATTAACTACAGGCTAATGAGGTGCAGTAGGTGGGACAGGGATACTGGCATGTTGAGAATGGTGTTAAGAACTGTCTACACATCTGCAGGTTACTGCGGAGTCCTCTGTACCACTAGAACCCAGTTTCTGAGTCCCAGGTTACTGGATCTGAGCCCACTCCAACTGACATCTGCCTTCAGGACAGCCTGGCAAGTTCTACCTATCTACTCTGGATTTGACCTTTCCCTCTATCCCTCTACCTCTTCTCCTGCAGATATCTTAGCCCTTGGAATCTCCTGTGGAAAACAGGGTTTTCTAACCCCACCACCAGAACAAAGGACTGTATACACTTTCACCACCACAGTCTTTCCCAAGGACAGCCTGGCCACGTGTGAAGAGAGCCATTTCATAGGCCTAATGTTTTAACCATCACACTTTGTGAAATGTGTACCCTAAAGCTCTGATATTCAAATATAGGTTCTTAAGCTCCAGCCTAGGTCTGGACAGGGCCTGGGAATCTTAAGCTCCTCAAGTGATTCAGTCACAGAGGATAGAGGACCACTCTTTGAGAAACACTGTCCTTAGGAAATCAATTTAAAACTGATCTATTTGTGTAAGAAGATGTTCCCATGAAACTACTTAAAATAGGGGGGGGGGGGAGTGATAAGTACCCCATGATTGGGAAACATTAAACATTACACCTTTATTTTTTTGTGTGTGCAGTATTGAACCCAGGATTGAACCCAGGGGCTCTCTGGGCTAAGTTACATCCCTAGCCCTTTAATTTTTTGAGACAAGTTCTCTATAAGTGGCCTGGCTGACCTCAAACTTGTAATCCTCTTGCTTCCCAAGTGGTTGAGATTACATATGTGAGATATCATGTTCAACTAAATAGTATAATTTAATGAAATTACATTTTGCCTTGAAGTCTAAAAGATTGTGGGACAATAAACTGAGGCACATACCTGAATTGCCTTGAAATTATTTGGTGCGATGCCAGAGTGCAAGTTATTCTGATAATGAATTTCTAGTTCTCACATGGTGAAAAAAAATCCTTTTAAAAAAAAATTTATTGTGGTGGTGGTTATAAAGTTGTATGTATGTTTGAGCTTCTGAGGAGGCAGGATTGAGACACTGAAAGGCTGAACCAACTCCGCGTGAGCAGAGTGGCAGAGGATGTTTTTGATAGCACCCCTAACCAGGAAACAGATTCCTGTGGGCAAGCAGTGACTCACCCCCAAGTCTCAGTGAGTCAACAGTGTCCTAAGGGAGCCAGGGCTGGCAGCCTTCTGCTGCAAGGGATGTAAGCAGGGCCTAGACTTAGTCCAGGATATCAGTGTGACAGATCAGGGGTGACAGAACAGATCCCAAGGAGTGGAAAGGGAGCTGAATCCTTTGAATGGGTCAGGTTAAAAAAAAAAACTACAGAATAAAGCAAGTTAAAAAAGAGAGAAAGAGAGAGGGCAAGCCAGGGCAGTGGAGCATGCCTATAATCCCAGCAGCTTGGAGGCTGAGGTAGGAGAATCTCAAGTTCAAAGCCAGAGTCAGCAATTTTTGGACGCCCTAAAGCAACTTAGCAAGACCCTGTCTCAAAATAAAAAATAAATCAAAAGGATTGGGAATGTTGCTCAATGGTTAAGCACCCCTGGGTTCAATCCCCAGTACCCACTCCCCCTATAAAAGATAGAACACAAGAGAGCATGTGCCATTATTAGTAATTACAAGAGAAAATTTATTAGTATCAGAAATCATTAGATTCCATGATAGATTATGTGGAAGTTGGTATAGTGGCACACACCTGTGATCTCAGTGACTTGGGAGGCTGAAGCAGAAGGACCACAAGTTCAAAGATAGCCTCAGCAATTTAAGGAGGCCCTAAGCAACTTTGTGAGACCCTGTCTCTAAATAAAATATTTTTAAAAGGGGTAAGAATGTGGCTCAGTGGTTAAACAGCCCTGTGTTCAATCCCCAGTACCCCCGCCCCCCCAAAAAAATTAAGGAAGGGGGCAGAATTTTTCCAGAGTTCTTATTCTGAATAAGAAAAAGGGCATTTGAAAAACAGCTGGGGTAGGGATGGGAGACAGTGTTGGAGATAGATTTAAGTGGCAGAGGGCTTGCCAATCATGTACAAGGCCCTGGGTCCAATCCCTGGCACCAAAATTAAAAAGAAAAATAGCCAGGCACGATGGTGCAGATTCATGGTCCCAGCTACTGGAAGGACTGACACAGAAGGATCACTTGAGCCCAGGAGTTTGAAACAAGCTCAGTCAAACCCTGTCCTTAAGTGTGTGTGTGTGTGTGTGTGTAAGTATATATAAAAAATATATAAATATATAATTTTTTCAGGTTTATGTGGAGTGAGAGCTATTAAAAGCACATGTGTCCAAAGGGGACAATTAGTGAACCTAGGTGAAAAGTCTAAACATGTTCATGGTGTTATTCTTTCATCATTCCTGTGGGTTTGAAGTGCTTCAAAACAAGGCATTGGAGAAAGTATAGCAGTGAACAGACTCACAATTGGCCTCCTTGTTGAGGTGGCTTTCCAGGGACTACAGTCACATTTGCCAGCAAAGGACCCCGACATTCAAGGGCTATTGTTTGATTTTGTGTTACTAGCAACAGACTTCCTGGGACTTTGTGAAGGAAGGAGCTGGACTAGTAGGGGCTGCTTTTCAAGCAGATTCCAAGTGTACGAGATTCTGAGCTGGCTGATGACGATGGCAGGCATTCAAGGGTGGACAGGTTCCAGTTTGTCTGGTGTTGAGAAAAAAATATGCCCTATATCTTAGACAGCCGTGATAAGGTGCCTCCATGGATATGAGTAATGGTCAGACCCAGGGGATGGACGGGCCTAAGAAGTCTGGACAACGGAAAGCCTGGAGCACCGCGACAAGGAAATTCTTCCCCTGAATTGCCTTTTCCTATTGAGATAAGATAATGCACAATAAAGCATGGGGCTACAGAGAAGTGCTGCCACCACCCACAGCGAGCAGCCTTTGCACAGGCCCAGTGGAGGAGGCACGTAGCCTCCAGGGGGCTGAAGCTGGCCTGCTACCCACGGGATAGAACCATTGACCTTAGATCCTGAGGCAAGTCATGACTCCCAACACTCACCAGCTGTGGAACTCTGATTCCCATTATTCTTTTTTTTTTTTTCTTCTTTTTCTTAGTTATGGTGCTGGGGATGGAACCCAGTGCCTTGTGCAGGCTAAACACATTCTATACTCCAGTCACCAGCCACACCACCAGTGCCCGAGTCCCTTTATTCTTTAAAAAAAAAAAAAGACTACATGTGTGTGTCTCTATATATGTATATATACCCCTCTTATACCTTACTGAATGGTTGCAAAAAGTGATAATAAATCATGAAAGGACTTTGTCAACTCCTAAGGGTCACAAAAATATCAGTTATTATCATTACTTACTCAGCATGAGGCAATTATTTCGTAGATATCCCCATTTAAAAGTCCAGTTCCAGATTTCCTTGAAAGTCACCTGGATGTCTGTTAAGGCCAAGTGCATTGTTGGTATAAAGTTGTGTGTACAGATGGATGAACTTCTGAGGAGGCAGGATTGAGACACTGAAAAGCTGGGTCGTCTCTTGCGTGAGCAGAGTAGCAGAGGATGTTTTTGATAGCACCCTAACCAGGAAACAGATTCCCGCGGGCAAGCAGTGACTCACGCCACCCCCCTAGTCTCAGTGAGTCAGTAGTGTCCTAGGGGAGTGAGCGCTGGCATCCTCTGCTGCAAGGGAGTAAGCAGGGCCTAGACTCAGTCCCCATGATGGATCAGGGGTGGCAGAGCAGAGCCCATGGAGTGGAAAGGGAGCTGATGCCTTTGGATGGGTCTTTAGGAGGAGGGGACTGAACTGACGGGCAGGTGACACAGAGGATTTTAACTCAGCATAAGGGAGCACTTTCATCTGGTGCCCCCATTACTAGAGTCCTTCCAACACAGTCCCTCACCCTTCCTCTGTAAGGGGAAGGTGCACCATTGCCCAGAATGTTGGGCCAGATGACATATCAGGGCTCTTTCAACTTACTTTCTAAGTAAGGGCCACAGTTCCAGGGTGACAGGTGAGTTCACTGATTGGCTGTCCCATAGGTCAGGGAAAAGGTCACGGTTACTCAATTTCAGTAACCATCCTCCAAACAGGATTACCTTTTACCTTTTTTGTCTTCCCTATCTCTCTGTCTTTACTCCTCCCATCTTTCTTTTCCTCGTATTCATTTAACTAACACTTTCTGAGAGGCTGCTATTTTCAGGGCAGCCTGCTGGGTCTGGAGGGAGAGAGTGTAAACACCATCAAGTGTTTGACTTCAAGTGTGTCTTGGCTGGTCGGGGGAGCAAAATGCCCAAGGTGGAGGTTGGGAGAGAAGGAGACTGGAGACCGGTAGTATTCACCAAGAATAAGACACTTGAACCTGGCTTTGAAAAACAGATCATGGGGCTTGGGTATAGCTCAATGGGAGATCACAAGCTTAGCATGCTCAAGGCTCTGTGGGTTCCATCCCCAGCACCCAGCAACACACACACACACACACACACACACACACACGATTTTCCAAGTAGAAAAAGCAAAGGGAAGATCAAGAGCAAAGAATGGACAGGGCTGGGTCTGTAGCTCAGTGGTAGAGCACTTGCCCTATATATCAAGGTCTTGGGTTTGATCTCCAGCACTGAGGGTAGAAAGGAAGGAAGCAAGCAAGCAAGCAAGCACATGTGTTTTATTGTAGTAGGCCCAGCACACTCCACTACTTTTTCCCCTTGCTTTAATGTCCTCATCTGCAAAATGGGAATAAAAATACTTCCCATCTCATAGGCTCATGGTGAAGACTGAAAGTTCAGAGAAAGATGAGAAATACAAGACCAGCAACCCTGCTAGGGGGCTTCCACGTGTCTCTTAGATCCTTCATGCTGGACTGAGATCTATATGGCCTATTGTTCTATAGACATATGTAAATATGTATATTATGGAAATGACTAGAAATATGTATGTAGCCATATAAATATGTTTGTGTATAAAACATGGAAATTTGTTCATATACATATGTGGCTTTATCTGCCTGACTTGATGGTCTCACCATATTCCTAGAATAAGATACATATTTAATATACATGTCTAAATACACAAATAGAAAAAGAAATATTTCTAGTAAATAAACCATATGAAAATGTATCTATTTATAAATACCCACAAATAAGATATATTAATAACAAAATATGAATAATAAAATAAAAGTGCACAGAAAATATAATAGCAGATAGTAAGTGCTGGATAAATGATGGCTATGCTGGGCACAGTGGCACATGCCTGCAATCTCAGTGACTCAGGAGGCTAAAACAGAAGGATTGCAAATTTGAGGTCAGCCTGAGCAACTTTTCGAGACCCTTCTCAAATCAAATAAAAAGGGCTGATGATGTAGATTAGAGTAGAGTGCCCCTAGGTTCAATTGTTAGTGCCATAGAAATAAATAAATAATGTCTATTACTATGAAGATAGCAAGGCCCAGGAGTGGGCTCTGGCACACGGCTGCTTGAGTCCATAATCTAGAAACTGCTCTCTAATTCTGTAATCTGCATGCCTATGTTTCCTTTTATACAACGAGGGTGATAATGATTCCATCACAGAACAGTTATTCCATGTTATTAAATGAATGCATGACACACATAGATCAATGCTGGGCAAGTGACACCAAAGAAATCTGGGCAGTTATGATCACCTTTGCTGTGACTCCTCATTACCTCATGGTATCACTATCACATACTGGTCCTATTCTGTCTTCAGCTGGCACCCTCTGGCTGCTCAAGCAGCCTATCAGGACAACTGTGACCCTTGGAGAGATCACCCCTCCTCCTTTACTAACCTTGGCTAAGGGAACCCCTGCTTAGACTCCTAATATGCAGTTCACCTGCACAGCCTCCTCCCAGCTGGCCCTGGAATGCTAGGTCAGACGTGATTCCAGCCCCACCAGCTCATGGAACCAAAACCTGTCTAGCCTTCTCCTTCCCAGAGATCCATCCTAGGGGCTGCAGCTTTTCTTGGCCATCCTGGAATCTGTAGGGTCCAAGGACATTCCTTCCCCTAGATAATGCATCCATTGTTTTAAAGGAGATGACCATGGTAGGTGGTGGGATCCCCTCACCCCATTCTGTTCAGAAGATTGTTCCCCATGGCTCCTGGTGATGATTCTCATAAAGGAGATTCCTCAAGCAATTGCCAGGTGCTAACACCTACACTTCTGATGGAGCCACTGTCTGAGATTCCAAGGCAAGTTTTTGCTTCCATAGAGAAAGGAGAAAATCCCACTTGTCTATCCCCTGCTTAGAAACCATAGTATGTATAATTTTCAAAAACCCCAAGCATGATTCTCATATTCCACCAAGATAGAGAATCACTAGGTAGGAAGATTGAGACTTCATGGTTATTAAAACACAAGTGGCGGTGCACGTATCATTTGAGGCTTCATCCCTTAGAATATTGCAATCCTCAAATATTGGAGCGACATTGATTCTTTGGGATTAGCTGCTCAATGATTCTCAAACTCGGGCAGTAGAATCCCCAGAGTGTTGTGTTTATAATATGGATTCCCAAGTTTTAGCTCAGCTTCCCATCAGTGACACTGGTTCAGTAGATTTTGAGGGTGGAGGAGTGGGGAGAAAGCCCATATCCTATTGAGGTGCCATGGTGAGGGACGCTGAGTGGGGAAGGCATGGGCTAGGTGGGTGGAGGGCTGCCCCTGCAGTCCTGCCTAGGCAGGGAGTCAGGAGAGGCAGCAGTAGCATCTCAGACAGAATCAGATGTGAGAGTTGTCATCAGAATCTGGAAACAAATGCAGTTCTCAAAGTTAAATCACAAATCTCTTGCCAAATAATAAAGTGTTCCCGTCTAGCTATCAGGGTATATTTTCAGATGGAAGAAAAAGTATGTCCAAAGCAGGATCCCAATAT
Source organism: Marmota flaviventris (assembly GCF_047511675.1). Lineage (NCBI taxonomy): Eukaryota > Metazoa > Chordata > Mammalia > Rodentia > Sciuridae > Marmota > Marmota flaviventris. The sequence goes on along the minus strand of NC_092505.1, from coordinate 50,407,825 downwards.
CAGAACCCTCTGTGGGAGCGGAGGTAAGCCCCTGGGAATGCGCTGGGAAGACAATTGCTGCCAGTGGTCATGAGGAAAGCCTTGTGCTCCAATGACCTCATGGCTCTTTTCTGTCGCCGGTGACTGGACACTCCCTTCCCCTCTGCCCACCTCCACCCACAGGCATATCAGACAGATGACCACATGAGTGCAGGGGAAAAGTGTTCCCCATCGATAACACGTTTTCTCATGTGCTGCTGCCCCCACCCCCAGCCTCGTCTCCCGAATAGCTCGAATAGCTCGTGATGGCAGACAGAGCAAGAGGAAGCAAGCAAGGTCACCCAGAGCTCATGCTCTCTTTCCCTGGAGATCCAGGATTTTTTCCAACCCCTCATACTAGGGATCAAAAACCCAGGGGCACTCTACCACTGACATATACTCACAGCCCTTTTAAAATTTTTATTTTGAGACAGGTTTTTGTTAAATTGCCCAGACTGGCCTAGAACTTGCAGTTCTGCCTCAGACAGAGCAGCTGGATTACATGTATGCACCAGATTCAGGCATTTTTGACAAGTTGCATAAGGGCAAATACCTGATCATGCCTTGAATTCCTCCCATGAAACCTTTACCTGGACAGCTTGGGTCACATCTATCCCCTGAATGACTGGGTGTGATTTTGTTTTTCTGAGGCATTTTCACCATGAGAATAGTCCCACATCTCCTCAGAGGGGTCAGAAAGGCTGCCTGGCCAGCTGTGAAGCAGGGAAGAGCTGAGGCCAAGGAGGCTCAAGTGCTTCCACCTGCAGAACCCACGGCTCTGGTGGAACCTCCACTGTATCTTAGCATTAAGGTGGTGAGTGACCCTGAGGTGTCTCCCTACCCTACTCCTTCAGAGTTAGTGACAGCTCAAATGGCAAAGCCAGGCCTGCTCACCAGTCCCAGCCAAATGCAGAGGTCACCCAAAAAAGTCCTTCCCCCCATGTCATCATGCTCTGGAACCTCTGCCACTTGCCTGCCCTCTCGGGCCTCCTACTTGGCTAAATATTTGGGAACTGAAACAATAGCTTCACTAAAGCAGTGGTGGGCAGTTACTGGAAGGTCATGTGATTGTCCGAATTGGACCAATTTGTCAAAGACCATTTTCCTTTCACTCATCGCCTCTCCCACACCCCATGATAAGATAGGGTCCCCAGAGCACAATAATCCTTTCCTGAGATACAATTTAGAGGCTCCTGAGAAAAGAAACAACAGTGAGGCTAATTTTGGCTTTTCTGAGACTAAAGAAAAGCTCACAGGCAGGCCCTGTCCTGCTGGAGGAAGCCGGGGTGGGCCTCCTTTCTCCCTCAAGGGTATCTGCTGGGATCCCAGGGGAATGAGAACAATGCCAGGGGATAGGAGGGGAGGATGGGAACTGAGCCTTGGCCCTGGCTGCTTTGGAGAGATCTCTGAAATGACAGCCCAAGGCTTCAGACTTACATTTTTCTTTAATTGCCAACTCCTTATCATCCCTCCACCAACTAAATTATTAATGAATTAAGAGTTGGGGATTCCTTACACCCACCCAGGGTCCTGATGCTCTTCAGAGCTTTGTGAATCCCCTAGAGTTTTGGGGTAAAGTTGGCATACATCAGAATTTTTTTTTCTGGGGTATTTCTGGTTATTTCAAAGGGATCTGTGATCAAAAAAATGTATGTGTCTCTGGGAAGAGAGACCCCCATCCCCGGCAGAGCTCTTGTCCTTTCGGTTGATGCCAGTCAAATGTCAGTGTACTTTAGAGTCATCTGAATATAAGGTTGAAGTGTAGATTCGGATTCAGTAGGTCTGGATGAGGCTCACTGTTAGCACAAAAAAGATCAGGCCAGATGCAAACGTCACGGGTCAGCTCAACTCCTTATTCAGGAACAAAGTTTCATGCAGGAACAGGGTATGCAGGAATGGGGTGACACACCTCTGATGGACCCACTCTCCTGGTAGAAAATTGAGCCACTGGCCAAAAGGGAAGTTTGGGCTTATATAGGTTATACTCTGAGGTAACCTAATTATTGCCAGAGCGTGTCTAGTGGAGGGTCCAGGGTCAGCAGTCAGTGGACCAGATGGATGGTCTTGAGTCCTTCCAGGATCTCATTGTACTATTACTGAGAAAGAACTTATTTTGGGAAGGATCAGTACTTCAGCTTCTTCCCAGAGAAAACTAGTCTAGGCTTGGATGGATATTTCCTCCCCAGGGCTTGTCTTGTCACTAGGAAAGAATGCATTGGAAAGGATCAATGCTATCAATGTATGGCTTTCTTTTTTACTCTGTTTTCCCAGGCTGCAGTATTTTGGAGTTTTTCATTCATATCCAACACTCACAAGTCTGCATTTCTGACTAACTGATGGTGACTCAGAGACTGCTTATATGCAGATGGCACTTTGAGTAGCAAGGCTTGAAGGCAAGCAGATCTGCTCACCCTGATCCTATACTATCCTATATAGTAAGTCCACCCTCCTTATTGCCACCAGAGGGACCTCAAGGCACCTCCTTATTGCCTCCAAAGGGATATCAAGGTCTTCCTTGAGCTTGTTCTCCATTGTATCACTCCTGAGCAATGAATTCCATCATGCCAGACTACATAAGCATCAGGACTTGGGAGTCAAATCAGTGTCTGAATCCTGCTTCTGCTGTTTACTAACTTTGTGACCATCTGAACTCCATTTTCTTTAGATGTAAAATGGGAATAAGAATACCTACTAGGAGGACCAAATGAAATAGTGGATGTAAAGCATTTAGCTTTCACATAGTAAAGTTCAATGAACAGGAATGTGACTTAACCATGACATGCCCTAGAATTTCCATTTGCTTACAATTCCCTGGTTAGACTCTTCTCCCAGGACCCTTTCTCTGATGCCTCAAACCCTCCCTGGACCCTTCATCACCATTTATTCTTTCGCCTTAATTATAATACTGTGGGTGATTCATTTATATTCTCTGACTGCAATAATGCCCATACTTTGGAGCACATATTAATAATATTCGCTAGTAAAGTTAAAGAAACTGAATGACTTCTATTTCTTTTTGTTGTGTGTGTATATAACATACCTATAACAACTATGCCTTAGCTACAGTGAATATATATGCTGGTATATTTGTGTCTTCTCTAAAATTTATGTTGAAATTTAGCAGCAACAGTGTTAATCTGGGCTATGGGTGTAACTCGATGATAGAGTGTCCACCTAGCACACCTGAGGCCCTGGATTTGATCCCAAGCACTGTAAAAAATAAATAAGAACTTTAAAAGCCTAAATGATCAGTAATTATGGGGTAGGAATGTAGTTCAGTGGTAGAACATTTGCCTAGCATGCACCAAGTCCTGGGTTAGATACTCAGTGGAAGGAAGGAAGGAAGGAAGGAAGGAAGGAAGGAAGGAAGGAAGGAAGGAAGGAAGGAAGGAAGGAAGGAAGGAAGAGGTGGGCATTTAGGGGGTGATTAGGCTTTGAGGGTGTTGTCCACATGAATGGGATCAGTGTCCTTAAAAAAGGATTGGAGGGAACTAGCTAAGTCCTCATTCTGCCCTTCCATTTCCTCTGCCACAGGAGAAGGTGGTATCCATCCCTTTTGCCCTTCCATCCCTTCTATCACATGTGGACACCTAGCACCATCTATGAGGAAGAGCCTTTAACGGAAACCAAACCTGCCAGCATCTCCATCTTGGACATCCCAGCCTCCAGAACTGTAAGAAATAAAGTCCTATTGTTTATAAATTATCCAGTCTCAGGTATTTTGTTACAGTAGCATAGACCATGAATGTGTATCAACCTATAATTGAAGAGATTAGTTTGGTGATTTCTTTTTTCCTAAATTAATTTAGTCTTCAGTATTGTCTATTACTTCTATTGTCTATTAGGTTGCAGATCTCAAGAGAATAAGTAGTTCAGCATGGGCACTACTTTATACAGGAATCAATTCACTCAATAAATGTTTGTGGGCATCATGCAGGTACTGGATACAATAGATGAGAACTGTGAAGATCATCCATTTGTTTTGCAACAACACAGGTGCAAGTGGCCTTCCTTGGCTCCAAGATAGTTTCTGCCACCCAGGAGGGGACAAATTCATGCCATAACCTTCCTCTGTATGCCATTCTATGCCTTCAGAGAGCCCACAAATACCAAGAGGCATCACTCTGAAATGATAAGGGAGATTCTGACTTTCTCCAAAGCTCCACAGCAGTTGTTGACTTAGGCAAAGAATCCCTGGCTCTGTTTCTCAACTCCTGGGTGCTTTGGGCAGAATATTTCAGTTCCCTGAAAATTAATCATTGTGGCTATTTGTGTTCCCATCCAAATAATAATAAAGACCCTCTCTCACCAGGCACAGTGACTGGAGCATGCCTTTAATCCCAAGTACTTGGGAGGTTCAAGTAAAAGGATTGTAAGCTCAAGGTCAGCCTGGGCCACGTAGTGAGACCCTGTCTCAAAAATAAATATGTAAAATTAAATGAAAATAAATAAAAATAAAAGGACTGGTGATTTAGCTCAGTGGTAGAACACTTACCTAACACAAGCAAGGCCCTAGGTTCAATCCTGCAAAATAAATAAATAAACAAATAAATACCCTCACTCAGGCAGTCTGTACAGCTTATGAAGATCTTTCACACAAATTAATAAGAATCAGCATCATCATAACCCTGACAGGTCGACAGGGCTCCAGATCCCCGCCCCCCCTCCACATCTTTTTTTTTTTATTGTTGTTTGGTACTGAGAATTGGATCAGGGGTGCTTTACCACTGAGTCATATCCCCAGACCTTTTTATTTTGATATAGGGCCTCCCTAAGTTGCCCAGGCTGGCCTTGAATTTGGCCTTGAATCCTCTTGCCTCAGCCTCTCAAGTTAATGGGATCATAGGAATTAAGGGATTTATCTAAGGTCAGACACTTAAAACCAGAATACAGACATACTTACTACTGATCTATGAAACCTTTCTGCTGTTACAGGATCTTGAATCACAGCTAGAAAAAGAGCAGAAAAAAAGAAGAAGAAAGGCCCCCAAACCCTATGCTTGTTCTTGGTGGGTTTTCGAAAGGAAATGTAGGGATGAGGTGAGGTCCTGCAGCCGTGGAAGGCACAGGTAGAAGGGAGGGTGGCTCTTGTGTCTTTAAAATGGTCCTTAGACTATCTTCCAGTTTTGTCCCTTGCTCTGAACTCCAAAGTCTGCAGTCAGGCCTAATGAAGATTTCTAGTTGACTGGGGAAAGAAAATGGTCTCTGCCACATGAACTCAGGCACTGAGGCAGACACAGGTATCCTTCTTGGAAGACAAGTGAGCCAAGGTAGGAGTAGGTTTTCTTGGTAGGTGTACCTTTCTGTAGCCATTTTTCATCAGTTGTCCCTCAATATTTTGTGGAGCTGTATTTAGTTGGGAGTTAGGGACCCTTTGTTTGGTATTAGCCTGTGTGTTATTTGGTACTGATTTAGGAAAAAAAAAAAAACTATCAGTGGGATATGTGGATACTGAGGATTGAACCGGGGCACTTTATCACTGAGCCACACCCCCCAGTCCTTTTTATTCATTATTTTGAGACAGGATTTCACTAAGGTGCTGAGAGTCTCACTAAGTTGTTGATAGCCTCTGTGTTATTGGGATTGCGAAAGAGAAGGGGATTCTCAGGAAATCGGAGTCAGCACATGATCCAACTCTCTCTTCCAGTGTGGAGATGGCCCTCCTTTGCTACTTTTAGGATTGAGGATGGATTTTATTGAGAAAACCTGGAAGAGGTAGTGATTTCTCAAAATCACTCTTAGGTACCTTTCAAGGATTGGGGGTCATAGTCCCTGCCCTGCTACCAAATAACAGTGACTTTGGTTCAAGACCTATACCTCAGCCTCTCTGACAAGAGCTGTATATCCTGAAAGGTTAAAAGATTCTCAGTTCTGAATGCACGTTTGAATCACCTGGGGAGCTTTATAAAAACTCAGAGAAGAGTGTATATATATATATACTCAGAGAAGAGCCCCACCCTCAGTTTCTTCTTCAGTTGTTCTGGGTGAGGCAGGGAAGTTTTTACAAACTCGCCCAGGTGATCTATAGTATAGTCAGGGTGGAAAACTGGCAGGGTAGGGCAATCTCTGAACTCTTATAAGGAGATGGAAAATCCAGAACCTAGATTTTCAGCTGGCCTGCTTTTCACAACCCACCATGTGGTCTTTCCAGGTTTTAACTTATTATTTATTTTCTCAGACACCATCTTGCTCTTTTTTCCCAGCCTCTAGACTCAAGGCTGGGGAAAGATTAGAGCAAACAGAACTGCAGTATTCACTGGTCAAGTCCCTTATTTTATAGCAGCAGACCTCCAGGGAAGCAATATGTTCTAAGGCAGAGCAAGGGGTGTCCAGCCTCCCTGCACTCAAGCCATCGTCCCTGTCATGATGCCCTGGGCACTGGAGGCTGTCAGGGGAGTTACAGGTGAGTGGAATAGTTCACTTTGGTCCCGAGTTCCCATAAGCCTCTCATCTAATAGTGCTTTGGAGTTTGGAGATACTACCTCATTCCTTCTTCAATTTAATCACTACATGTCCATTCCCTAGAGAGGTAGCATTATTACCTACAGATGTAAAACTACAGGTGGAAAGTTGAGACTTGTCCAGGTCACAGTGCGATAACAGCAGAGGCTGTGTAATGGAAACGGGCCCTTGTTTTCCTAGAGGAAAATCCCTTCCTTTTCACCCTTAGTTGTTCTGCAGCAGCTGGTCTTAGCTGCAGTGAGCTCCATTCGTCACAGAGTCATACCTGTCTGAGGTGACTTCTGCTCTCCTACCATGCCAGGAAGAAGAGAGAATGCATTCTAGAACACTTCCTAACAGGCAGCTGTGCTCTGTTTTCGGCAACTCGTACCTCTCTTGTGTTTACTAAGCTTTTTCACATGTTGTTCCCTGCCTTTGTGTCCTGGCTTAAGCTATCTTGGGCATCCCTGGCTGCACCATTCTATCCGGAAAGCCAAAATGGCAGGAAAGCTCCCACCCAGGGGGTGGAAGAGGTGATGAGAAGGAAAAATATTTGGTTTCCAAGTTGTCCTGTGGGTCAGTGGAACAGCTGCAGAGGTGCTCCAGTGTTTAGCCATGATGTGCCAAAGCGAAAGCCCCAGTGGGCTCGTGCAGAGCAGGTGTATTACCATCCATTCACACTCAGGACCTTCTGATTACAAAGGAGAAGAAGACTTTTGTCATCTAAATTTTCTGTCATGTACATTTGCTTTGAGCTTTGCCCAGTGCAGAATCATTTCTGAAGCTTGCGTGGTTTCATTTCCCCTTCCTGATCTGCTCTAAATCCATGAGTGGCCACAGACAATGTAGGTCCAGAAACTGGGCATCTAATGGTTGTGCAGCCAGCAGAAAGTACACTCTGCCCAGTGATGGCCCTTTGTGTGATTATTTTTTGAAGGTGCAGCTGGTGCTTTCCTCTTGGAAAACTATGAACTCTCCACCATGTGGAAGGTTATTTGGGCTGATGGGAAATCTGATAGTGCAGGGACATCATTTATAGGTCTGTTGTCTGGAACAGCGAGTACAATGAACCACCTCAGTAAGGCCTGGGCCTTTGCCAGCTGTCAGTCCTTTAACATTTTGTCAGTACTGCTCTGATCTGGCTTTAACTAACTGCTGTCATGCCAAGAGTGGCGACCAGTCTCCAAGATGAGCCCTAATAATCCATACATCTTGGTTTCCTTGCCTCATGGGGAGCACTGATCCATGTAGCCAATAGGATATTGCAGACCTGATAGTGTGACTTCCTAGATGAGATTTTTTTTTTTAATTGCAGCTTCCATCTTGAGCCTTTGAATTGTTCCCTTTAGGGGAAACCAGCTGCCATGTTGTAAGGAAACTCAAGCAACAATATGGAGAGACCATGATATAGAGAGGAACCAATTTACCAGCTTGAACTTGCGAGGCAGATGAGGGAGCCACGTCCGGAAGTGAGTCCTCCAGCCAGTTAAGCCTTCAGATGATTCTAGTCCTTCAGCTTTTGGAACTTAGCTGAGTTCTCAGATATCATGGAAGACAGACAAGTTTTCCTACTATGCTCCATCTGAGTTCCCAACCCATATGAATAATGGGATAATAAACCATTGTTTTATGTCACCAAGTTGTGGGGCAGCAGTAGATGACTCCAGCCTAGTTACATATGGATATGAGCCACCCCCCTTTCTAAAATAATCATTCAAAGATGGATTCTTCTAGACCTACATTTTAAACTGCATTCATTTATTCTGAGAATTCCTAAGAGACGTCTTCTGACTCAAGTTCCAAGGAAGACTCAAATGCACTTTGCTCTTGGAAGAAGCCATGGAGTCAATTAAAGAGGCCCTTCTTGAACAAACAAAGCAGTTGGTACTTTCCACTTCTTCCCACCAAACATTTCTTAGCCCGTGAAATCTGACTTTGGTCTTTACCACACCTTTGAAAATATCTTCTCTTTAATCCTCATCTCTAACTACAGGAACCTGACTTTAAACTCTCCTGGACCCACTTGGTTTGCCTTTTCTTTGACTTCCCTAATACCAACCTCCTTTGTTCCTCTGCTACTTCCTCTATTTTACTGGCAAAGCCCCTTCCAATTCTTTCCATCCTAGACTTCCTGCAAAAGTCAGCCATTTTCTCTTTGTGACTGAAGAGAACTGAACTACCTTGGAAGGCAGTAAGCTTCCTGTCCCTGCTGGTTAGGAAAAACAAAGTGGCCACCTAGAAGGGCAGCATGAGAAGGACTCAGTGGCCTCTGAAGTGCTATTCAAAAATATAATTCTGTAATTATTGAAAGATTTACATCCCAAGATAACTTTAAGAGTATTTAAGACCAGTTATATTGACTATGGGATAGGTCAATCATAATCCCAGAATTGAAATGCATCATAAGAGAGCCAAAGATGGAAAGGATCTTTGAAATCAGCTATGTGGTCTTGTCTACTCTTAAAATTTTAACTCCTCCTGTAGAGATGATTCCCATCATTTTCTCCTGACTGGACCTGTTTTCCAGGAACCAGTCTCAAGTCCCTGCCATGTCTGTTCCATTCAGCCTGCTATAACAAAACACCATACATTGGTGGCTTATTAACAACAGATTTATTGCTCACAGTTCTGGAGGCTGGCAAGTTCAAGATCAAACTATCCAAGATACCAGCAGACTCAGGGTCTGGTGAGGGCCCATTTCCTGGTTCATTGCCTTCTTGCTGTATTATCACATGACAGAAGAGAGCTAGCTAGCTCTCAGGGCCTCTCTATAAGGGAACTAAACCCTCAGACATAATCACTCCCAAAGTTCCTACCCTCCTAATGTCATTACCCTACAGGTCAGATGTCAACATATGAATTTTGTGCATCTGTCCCCAGATGGGTCTCATCCCTCTCAAACTCCCTTTCTTCTCCCTCAAACCTATTCCTCCTCCTGACTTCCTCACCTCATTTAAGTCTACAGCCCTCTCAGCAAATCCCCTTAGAACCATTCTTGTCTCTTCCCCCTGACCTCCTAATCTACATTTGATCAGAGTCTAACACTTGTCCATTCTTTCTCTTTAATACCCCCATCACACACACACACACACACACACACACACACACACACACATACAGAGGATTTATTAAAAATAATTGACCCATGTGTTTATGGAGGGAAGGTCTTGTTTGACCTCCTTCTTCCCTCTGCCCCAGTTTTATATAAATGAGAAAATTAAGGCCCAGAAAACAAATGACTAACTAAATCAAAGAGATGCAGCTTAATACAAGGAAAGTTTCAGGTCAAATCTGCAACCTGTAGGCATGCTCTATCTTCTTTGCAGCTCTCTTTAGCAAGTCTGCCTAACAATTTCTGGAACTGTCCCAGGAGGGGAAAATGGAAACAATTAAACCTTGACAAATGACAGCTTCATCAGATGTGATCTAAACACAAAGAACTATAAGGAACTCAACTGCTGAAACTCTTCGATAACATCAAGGAAAAGGAGTCATTTCACATAAATCTCAGGGATGATGTCATCTAAACATACAAGTAGTTAGTGGAAGTTCCAACTCATCATGAAGGAAATGATTCTTATAAATAGTTTGATCTGGAGATACTGTTTGGCGTCTTAAAAATCATAGACTCTGGAAATAGGCAGACCTACCACATAAGCCATTCGATCCAGAGCACACTCACCCAGCTACTATCAGGCAGAGTCAATGCCACTCTCGAATCTGTTTCCTGGGAACTTCATCCTGGAGGCTACTGCAGCATTTTTGCACATTAAATTTTACTAAATTTGATGGGAAATAAAAAATAAAAATAAAAATCATTTTTTCCTGATGAAACAATAAACATGGTCATTGTAAAACTTCAAATAATACAGAGAAGTTTGAAAATGAGTTACCAGAGGAATGGAAGGGTAAGTGGAGGAGAGACAACTTTAAGTAAATACTGAGTGAAAGCTGGAGTTAATGGTCCAGGGGAGGAGGAAAAAGAGGTCAGCAATAAGGAGAATCCAAGAGAATGAGCAAGTGGAAAGGGGGTTTCTTCCGAGTCTGGTGGGGCTCGGTGAATGCCCAGTTGGACTCTCTTGCAATAAGCACCAGACTTAACCTTCAATAACAAAGGTGAGATGAGGGTTGGGGTGATCCTCAATTTCAAGGAGCAGAATCCATGCTATTGGTGTATTTTTTTCCTTAACCACTGTGGTACAGAAGCTCATCATCAGATACTTGAAAAACAGATCCTCGCTGGGAGCAGTGGCTCACACCTGTAATCCTAGGGGCTCAGGAGGCTGAGGCAGGAGCCAGCCTCAGGAATTTAGCAATGCCCTAAGCAACTCAGCAAGACCCTGTATCTAAATAAAATTTTAAAAAAGTGCAGGGGATGTGGCTCAGTGGTTAAGCACTCCTGGGTTTAATCCCTGGTATGAAAAATAATAATAATAAAAGACCAGAAAATCTCACCATCTAGAGATAATTGTTGCTAACATTTTAATGATTATCATTGAATTATTTTTCCATGCACATTTATTTATACTCACATATCCACAGTTTTGCAAAATTCGGGAAAGAGTATAAATGCAGTTTTGTCATAGTCTTCTTTTCACTCAATGATTTGTAAAGATCTACATTTTCATTTTGAACAGTGCATAGTAGTCCACTGAATAAATAAACTTTAATTAAAAATACTAGATTGATGGAGATTAGGTTATTCGTCGTTTTTCACTAATTTGGGGGGTTATTTCCTGTTTTAAGGAGAGCAGTCCCTTGGTCCTCTTGGTAGGGTTAATCATCCTGGAACACTGTAAGTAGCTTGTTTCTCCAGTGCAGTACAGGGTAACAATGGGGCTGAGGAGAGCAGATGGTGAGAAGTTCTCTTGTCTCCCCTGAGGCCTCTGGAACTATACTCCAGGGGAAGGCCTTAAGGATATATCAGAGCCTGGAGCCCCACCTGACCCTGGCTGACATCCAAGTCATCTTACAAACATGCCCTGTCAACCTGCCTCAGGTGAGAAACAGACCTGAGGACAAGCCCAGCCCTTGGTCCAGGATTCAGCACACCCAAACCAGTTGTAGCTTTTGTGACTCCAACAAGAGATGTGGCTACCTAACAGCGTAGTCAATAAATGAGGCCACAGATTCATCCATTTCTGGGCTTTGGCAGATTACCAAACCACTGCCATTCTGTCACCAACCCTTCCCTTGGCCATTATAGTGAGAGACACCATCAGCAGCAAATTCCAATGGGTATTATATGGGTTGGAGACTGAGAAGCTCTGGCACCTACCCAAACTCTGGGGACAGCCTGGGATATTAAGGTGCTAATATAAATTCCTTTAAGTGGCATTGCTGTCAGCAGGAAAATATTAAATCTTGTAGTAACGCTGAGTGGTATCTGGAAAGTACCAGCTGAGCAGCTGCTGAGAGCCTCTGCAGGACAGCAAGTTAGTACAGAAGTAGCCTGTGTTCAGGATCCAGACTTGAAAACTCAGACGTAGAAACTCATCCTTGCCCCAAAGTTATCAGGACTCTGAAAACCTTCACATGAGTACACCTTCTGGGCTCACACAGAGAGCCCAGAGGGGATGAGACAGAGCACCTAATGATAACTTTATGGTGAGATTCATGAATGCCAGGTGAAGCAGGCACTTGGGTCAGTTTGTTCTCTCTTGCTATAGGAAATGGGCACAGGGAGCCAAATCACATTCAGAAGGCAGCACTGGGAGTCAAGAAGGGGAGTTAGTTTGGTAATCCGAATACATTCATCTTCTTATCAGGTGATATGCACCTCTCAGGTGACAGTCGCTGCAAAGGAAAGCCAGGTAAATGGTGAATACAGAACCTCCTCTGTGGCTAAGACGAATCCCTAGCCATTCTCTGGCAGAGCCCTTCTTCTATCTGGCAGTCTCTGGGCAATTAGGGACACACAGCTTTTCTTGCAGATGGAGAGGGTGCAAATACGTCAAATCCCACCATAAAGCCCTCTTGTTGCTTTTTTAATGTCTGTCCACATCTTACTTCTTCTATTCATCCATTCATTTATTCACTCTTCCAACAAATGTGGCAGAACACTGTTGAGGTTCTGGGGAGATGGCAGTGAGTAAAACAGATAAATTGTTTGCTATCATGGACTTCACATTTCTAATGGAGAGAGAAAGACAATGGGCATATACTCAAATCAATACTCAATAATTGAAACAAGTGTTGATTGATCCAAACTCAGAAACTACAAAAGTGAAAAGGGTTTTGTTTGGGGTCTTCAGAATTGCAATTCTGAAGACCAGGGTTCAGATGGCTTTGAATCAGTGTTCTGAGGAAGGCAGAAAAAATGGGAGCTTACTGTTGAGAAGGAGCAGGGCTGGGTGACTAATAGAAGATAAAGAAAAGAATGTATAAAAAGAACTAAATGCTCATAAAACCAGAGTCAGATAACCTCTTTATACGCATCTTGAGTCCCTGGGCACAATGTGACCGTCTGGTTCTGTGGATCATTTAGATCAGTCCAGGTGCCTGCAGTCACAGTGGAGCTAATCAAAATTCCTATCCAAGCAGCAACTGGAACTGTACACAAACTGTTCCTAGTGGCCTCCTGGTTCCATTTGGAAAGGTTCTTTCAATGATGTTTTCCATGTAATTTTCCATTTACTTTCACATGAGTACACTATCAATTAAATAGGACAATTGCTAAGTATAAAAAATCTACATGAAAGATTTCAGATGATGATATTTGCTATAAAAAATTTAGGAGGAGGCCAGACATAGTGGTGTACACCTGTAACCCCAGCAACTTGGCTGAGGTAAGAGGATTCCAAGTTCAAGGCCAGCCTTGAACTTAACAAGGCCCTGTACTGCAGTAAAAAATAAAAAGGACTGGAGGTGCGGTTCAGTAGTAGAGTGCTTGCCTAGCATGTGTGAAGCCCTGAGTTCTTATGCGCTTGAGCGTGGAGCAGCGTAAATGGTGTAGGGATATAGTCCTAGCTAGTGGGGAGGTTGAGGCAGGAAGATTGCTTGAGCCCAAGAATTCAAGGCCAACATAGGCAACATAGTGCTACTCTGTCTTAAAAAAATTAAAGAGGGGAAGGAGTTAAAGAGTGATAAAATGGAAGTAGGGAACAACTTTTATATGGTGACCAGAGAAGGTCTTTTGATAAGGTGACATTTTAACAAAGATCAAACTGTGTAAATATGGGGCTAGGGAGTATGCCAGGTAGAGAGAAAAGCAAAGGCAAAGACAGTGAGGGTTGTGCATAACCTGGGACAGCAAAAGGTCAAGGTGGCTAAAGATAAGCAAGGGGAAGAAGTAGTAGGAGATGGGGTCAGAGAAATGATAAGGTGGGAAAATCAGATCAGGTGGAGCTTTGCAAGACTACATTGTCAAGATTGGATTTTATTCCCAATCCTTTGGGAAGCCACCAAAGGATTGAACTTTGCTTTTTATACAGGATCTCCTGCTAAGTGGTAAGTAAACTGATTGTCCTAGGTTATTGAGCCATTAAACACTAGGAAAAGAAACTTGGAGATCATTGAGACTCCTACTAATCAGAGTGTGGCCCATGGACCAGAGAATTGTCATCATGCGTAGCTTTTTAGACCTGAAGACTCTCAGACTCCACCCCAGACCTCCTGAACCAATGCATTGAACGGTACCCCTAGATGACTTATGTCCATAAGAAAGTATGAAAAGCACTGGCCCAAGCCCAACCCCTTTGCTGATTTAAATGTTTCCCCCAAAGGTTCACATATTGGAAACTTAATCCACAAATTCATATTAATGGTATTTGGAAATGGGACCTGTGGGAGGTAATTAGGATTAGAGGAAGTCATGAAAGTGGGGGCCCCATGATGGCATTAGAGGCTTTTTAAAGAAGAGGCAGAGAGATTCAAACTAGGTGGGATGCCCTCCACCATGTTATGATACAGCAAGAAGGCCCTCATCAGATGCTGGCACTACGGTCTTAGATTTCCAAGTCTTCAGAACCTTAAGCTAAATAAATCTCTATTCTTTATAAATTTCCTAGTTTCAAGTAGTTTCTTATAGCAACGAAACCAGATAAAGACACCTGTAACCTGTGTGTGTGTGTGTGTGTGTGTGTGTGTGTGTGTATGTGTGTACCAGGGATTTAACCCAGAGGTACTTTGCCCCTGAGTCACATCTCCAGCTTCTTTTAAATTTTTTTTTTTTTATTTTGAGACAGGATCTCGCTATGATCACATGTTAAGTTCATAACAGGACTAAACCTGGAGCCCTGGGCTCCTAATTCAGGTGGGCCCACTTTTCATTGCACCACATTACCTCACATGGTGATAAAGCCAATAAATTACTATTTATATTTATTCAGTCAATTGGTAAATAACTCATTTGATACTGGTGGGTGTCCAGTTGCGGTCCAGGTTCTTGGCATCCCAAAGAACTGAGCAAGACACGCAGAGGTAACAGAGCATAGATTTATTGAAAGTAACTCCATAAAGTAGAGCAGAGTGGGCAGCTGGAGAGAGTTGACTCAATGCCCTGTGTATGGGTGAGTATTGTCTGACATACTGTATGAGCTGTGTCTTGGTCCCCTCCCTGCACCCACCTGATTGAAGACCTTATCCCATGGAGTAAGTAACTTTGTTCCCATTGGTTACTTTATTTTTACGTAATTAGAATACAGTTTCCAAGGCTGAGGCAGGAGGATCACAAGGTTGGTTGAAACAGTTTCAGCCACTTAGTGAAGTTCTAAACAACTTAGCAAGACCCTGTCTCAAAATAAAAAATGAAAAGGGCTGGGGATGTGGCTCAGTGGTTAAGCACCCCTGTGTTCAATCCCAGATACCAAATAAATAAATAAATAAAATAAAACAGTTTCCATTTGTTACTTGATTTTCACCTGATTAGAATACAGAACCTGTGGTGGGAGTTGCCATGGTGATAAGCCCTCAGTGGTGGGAGTTGTCATGGTAATGGGATGTATGTTAAACTGGGACATGACAACTCATCACCCTGTCTTGTACTCCAGTGGGCATTTTTCTTCTATCTTGCTTCTGCCATCTTGATGTCCTTAAACTCCTGCTTCATATTCTCTCACTCACTGGTCACTAAGGCACCATCCCCCAATGCCATATAATCATATCACTAAAATTTTTTACCCTTTAAGAACTTTAAGAGCAATATTGCTGGGGATATAGTTACCTGGCAAAGTGCTCGTCTAGCAAGCACAAGCCCCTGGGTTCAAAAAAGGAGCCAAGAGGAGTCAATATAGGTTAATATAACTCAAAACCTTTAGTAACAGAGGCCTCAACTTCAATATTTTTCCCCCTGCATCTCCTCACTGACTGAGATTTGCTGGACACTTCCAGGATGTTTAGGTGTGGTGCCCCCTGAAATGTTTCTTCCTCCAGGAGGGTGGGAAAGAACACAAATGTCATTGTCTTGGCAGAAAAATCCCCTATGGCCTAAAGCAATTAAAAAAAAAAAAATCTGTGTGCGGTGTACCACCCCAGGATCTTGGAGATTAGACATAGAAACCTAGGTCGTGTCCCAGAAGGGAAGAGTCAAGAGAGGAAGGACTGTTTTCAGGGATTGATAGGGTGAATGGCTGGAAGTTTCCTACAATAGAAAAAAGGCTGGGTTATCATCTCTGTCATTGCTATTATTGTTGTTGTTATCAAAAACATGTAAATAGTGCTCTTAAATTATTGTCCCTTTAAAACAATATAGGTGATAACAGACTTCTTTGTGCATTTGCAAACCCACGGAGAATGTTGATGTTCACCAGCAGCTTTGCTGAGAAAAGTGTCCCAGCGATGTCTGGTGGGATCCAGGTCATTGTAGGGCCAGGGCCAGGTGTGCTGTTGAGAACTGAAAAGGATCAGAGGATTCTTTAAAGGCACGATTCTGGCAGGGTGGTAAGGGATTTTTCAGGGGGAGAATGCCTCTCTCTGGAGGCCATTTGAGCAGTTCGGGTGACAGATGTGAAGAGGGAAGTGATGGGCAGAAAGGAGAGGGTCGATGGGAGACACCTTGGAGCTAGACTCTATGGCAGGGCAGCTGGCTGGGAAAGGTGAGCAAGAGAGCGGGCTTGAAGATGTCTCTGCCTTCAAACATGAGTGATGGGTGGGAACTGTGTCTCACCTAGAAACCATGGTTGTTAGCACAAGCAGTCGCCCACACTCCCTCACTTCACAAAGACTTGTTGATTGCTCACTCCTTCCAATATATGGTGCGGGTGCCGCTGGGGGGTGGCACTCCTGGAATCCTTTGTTTCTGGCTAGATGGACAAACAAGAAGGCAAAGCTGTTTCTTTAGCACCAGAAACCAGAGTGACCCATAGCTCCTGCTGGCTTCTGTGAGGATTGGTCACCCCACCCATCCAGCTGCCTGCCCAAGAACCAAGTAGGACTCTGGACACAGCCAAGTCTCTGCCACTGGATTTAATCAGATACTGCCAAGGCTTTGTGCAGCTGCTCAGGTGACCTGTCACCAGGAAGCGTGCCATGTAGGAGTGGGGAGTTCTTGGTGACTGAGTGGAAAGGAGTTTCCCTGTGTGCTGACTCATTCTGAGTTACACTGAGCAGAACTGTCTTGTCTGGACAGCCCCAGGTTACAGTAAGGGTTTGGAGGACACCAAGACCACTGTGCCTCTGGTTGTGCAAAGCCCTGTACTACACGTTCTTTCATTGTTCACTGGCATCCTGCTGTTTGACCTTTAAGGCTCTTTCTGACACGGAGACTTGTTAAGGAACATCCAGGAGCTTTGGATTGCCCTATTCTCTGCCATTAACTTACCTCTGACCTCCAGGAGCCTTCTCCCTGGGCTGCAATTTTGCTAGGTGCAAAAGGAGCTGAGTGGGTTGGCCTGGATGACCTTTACCGCTCTCTCCAGGACTGAGAGTCTGTTTCCCCTTAGAGACAAGTGGGAACCACCCCATTTCCACCTCTCCTCCTAAGATCTTGGGAGAGAGTTAGGCCTGGAAAACTTGGGACCACTGCTGTGAGCTTTGGCCTCCTCTGATCCTACCCAAAATGGCATCAACAACCCAAGAGATTACTTTAGCTGGCCAGCAGCAAGCATTCTCTGGCTGGCAACTGTCCAGAAAAAGCAGATCCTGAACGGGCAGAGGGAGAGAGCCAAGGACCTGTTTCAGGCACAGCGGTCAGATTCACAGCAGCAAAATATTTTGTCTGCCTGGTCCTCTGCAAGATCCAATGTGAGCAAGGCCTGAGCATCCATAGATGGGAGACCAAGTTATACCAGTCGGGGATCCCAGCAGGCAGCAGTTCGATGCCCAAATGTGTTTGATAAAGGTGCATAAAAGCTAGAGGAAGGAACCATTTATAAAGATGTGGCCAGAGATAAGAAACCAACCATGAAGAGTGAGGTCCTCGGGAATGGGAGCAGGCCTGAAGAAGTGAGGGAAGAAATGGTATGATGGGCGTCTGGGAGAGCTGTGGCCATGGGAGAGGGGCCTCCCCACAGAAGCCAGAGTCGTAGACGAAGGTAAAGGCAGTAAACCCCAGTGCACATGGGGTGGGAGAGAGTGAAGACTAAATGTGTGGACCTCCAATCTCTTGCCAGTGGCTGAAGCCAATGGGAAGCCAGAAGAACTGGGAGCCTGGTGATTGATAACAGTGTGGAAAGACAGAGGGCCCAGAGCAGGAGAGGCAGTCAACAGGGGAGCAGTTTCCTGGAGAATAACCAGCACAAGAGCCTGGGGTCCCATTCCATCTTTTCCCCTTTCTCCATGGGAGAAGTTTGAATGGCCTGAACCGGGTGGAACACTCCCGGTGAAATTCCCAACCAGGTTGATGACAGCAGTGACAAGGAAGATGGTAACATCATCTTAGATTCATACAACCACAACAATATCTGGTTACCTGGAGCTTCTTTCCCAAGCATCTGAAGGAGCCGGGTCACATTCTTTGCATCTTGCCCTTGAGACTTCTTTTAGATACAGATTTGGATCCTGTCTTGCCTTTTTCCTGAATGGTAACACTAGCTGCTCTCAGTCCTCTGAGAGTTCAAAGAGTGGGATAAATTTAGACCAGAGTTATTGTGCAGGAGCCAATATTTTAAATACTTGATTTTTAGCATGACCTTGACCTCCATGCCTTGCATAACTGCATTTTTCCTGTCCTCAGTTTGACCAGCTTCTCAGTCTCTCACCCCCACACTCCTGTGTGTCTCCCCGCCCCCACAAGCTATGAATAGTCGGTGTACACAATGGGACTGGGTGTTGGGCTATAATCGGTTCCCACTCTGCCAGATACCATCACTGTCAAAACAAAATCGGCTATGTGAGAGCCCCCACCATGCCTCCTGCCTCCTCTTGGAATGCACTGTTCTGACTGCAAGAACAAAGCAGCAATTTACAAGCATGAGTTGGGGCAGAAAATAAGACGCGAAACCAAGAAAATGAATATGACATGGCATAGCATGAAATCCAGAACTGTAAACAGGGAGATAGGGCTGCAATCAGAAATAAGATGACATTCAAGATTAATACACCTGAGATGCAAGAGCCAAGAAACCAGACCTTAGCTAGTTCCTTTCTTTCTTTCTTTCTTTCTTTCTTTCTTTCTTTCTTTCTTTGCATGCTTGCATTCACTATAGAATTACTGCCAATAGATTATTTTACTCTGACACTTTTTATTTTATTTATCTTTTTTCCCCTACATTTTTGCTCCCCACCCTGCCCAGTTCTGGAATTGAATACAGGGCCTTGCACATGCTCTCAAACACTTTATTACTGAGCTATATCCCTAGCCCTTTTTCATTTTGGCACAGGATTTTACTAAGTTGCTGAGGCTGGCCTCCAATTTACAATCCTCCTGCCTCAGTCTCCTGAGTAGTAACTCAGGATAACAGGCACACACCACCACACCTGGTTTTACTCTGATACTCTAAAAAGTAAAGAAATGTGTTTGTGCATCAGTCATGCTTTTTTAGTACTATTAAGAAAGGAAAATAGGGCTGGGGATGTGGCTCAAGTGGTAGCGTGCTCGCCTGGCATGCGTGCGGCCCGGGTTCGATCCTCAGCACCACATACAAACAAAGATGTTGTGTCCACCGAAAACTAAAAAAAATAAATAAATAAAAACATTAAAAAAAAAAGGAAAGGAAAATAAAAGATGCAGAAAGATTTTTTTTTTTACTCTGTTGTATAATGTATTATTTTCAAACTGTGGGTCACAATTCATTAATAGCTCATGAATTTAATAGTGTGTGGTCAGTATTTTTCAAAAAATAAAATAGAGTTGAATTAAACATCAGATTATGTTGCACATAGAAAGTTTAGTATTGTATTCAACACACACACACACACACACACACTCACTTGGTGTGGACCTACACTGTGGGCCTCAGTGTAGTAGAGCTGGCTGGGTGTCAGGGCACTTGGCTCTTGTCCCAGCACAGCTATTAGTCTTCTAAGTGGCCTCTTCAGACAGTTGTCCTCTCTGGCCTCCGCATCACGTATAAGGTGACACATTTGCACCAAATAAACCCTAAGAAGTTTTCAGTCACCCCATTTAACACGTATTTTTTGAGCACCTACTTACTAGATATTGGACATTGGGGACCTGGCAGCAAACAAAATGAAGACCTTTTTCTCCCTGAGGTTTGATTCTAGTAGGGGGATGACAGACAAGTAAATGAACAGACAACGTACTGAGTGGTGACATGTGCAATGAAGAAAGCAGGCCGAGGGGGCTGGTGTGCATGGAAGGGGAGAGGCCATTCCACAGAGCGGCCAGGGAAGGTCTCTCTGGTGAGTAATGTCTCGACAGAGGCTTGGAAAAAGGGGTGGTGCTGTAGGGAAGGGCCAGAGTGGCTGCCGTAGAGAGTGAGGGAACAGCTCAGAGAGGAGACAGAGACCGTGAAAAAGAACCAGGTAGGAGTTTTGAGTAGTAAAGTGGTTTGATCTAAAGTGCTTCAGAGAAGACCCCTGTGGACTGTAGGGAGCCCCCTTAGGAGGCTCCTAGGATACACCCAAAGTGAGTTAATGACATCTCACTCTAGGATGGTGCTTAAATATGGTTTGTCGCCTCAAATTGAAATTTGATTGCAATTTGGTGTTATTGGGAGGTGAGTAAGAATTGGGTTGTTCTCACACAAGTGGAACAGGGTGTAATAAACCCAGCCCAGGCCCTCTTGCTTCCTCCCTCCTCCACATGTGCCACTTCCCCTCTGCTTTTCCAGTGTGGTATGATGCAGCAGGAGGCCCACGCCAGAGGCAGCCACTTGATCTTGGACTTCCGGCCTTCGGAGCAAGGAGCTGAATAAACTTCTTAGATTTATAACTACCCAATCTCAGTTGTTCTGTTATAGCAACAGAAAATGGTAAAAAGAGAGGAGGTGAGAGAGATTCTCAGTACATTTTGAAGTGGGAGCAAGTAGAATTTGCTGATGACATATACGAAGTGAGAGGAATGTAGAGTGACCTCAAGGTCTGAGGCCTTCCCAGCTGGAAATAGAGGCTTCAATTTATAGAGAAAATGAAGACTGTATGGGAGAGAGGCTTTGGGGGGTCTATGTGTAAGTAAAATGTGAAGTCAGAGATGCTTATTTGTTACTGACTTGTTTTATTTTTATTTTATTTTTTCAGTGCTGCTGATTGAACTCAGGGCCTCGATTTTTACAGATTTTTTAGTCCAAAGCCTGGGCTCTGTTTCCATCTGGGAATTGTGAAACCCGTGACAAGACCAATTGAGCAATGATGGTGACTTTTATCCTTGGCTAATAAGGGGAAGGAAGAGTCACGCACTTTATTATGATGACGTCAGAGGCTCTCTGGGTCACTCTGGCAGCCATCTTCGATCCAACTGGTTTCTGTCGTCCTCCTCAGAAGAACTGGCCTTCAGGCATCCAGTCCTCAAAGACAAGCGGGAGTAGGACAGGGTAAAAATTCAGCTACGCCGTCCAGGCCGTCCAAGAACAGGCTGAGGCTGCAGCATCCACCGTCCAGGGGTTTGTGTTGATGGCACTTGGAAATCTGAATCCAGAGAGGCTTTGCCTTAGTCAGTTTGTGATGGTACTGAAAGCCACGGGGTGGACCAGGTGACCCAGGCTGTGGTAGACAGAGATCGGAAGAGGCCCTAGAACTGATCCTGAGGCCCCCCCACAAAGGAGAAGGAACTGACAAACATTATTTGACTGTGACTCTTCAGAAGAAGTTACTTAAACAAGAAGAGGAAAATCCAGAAAATACAGTTTATATTTTGAAAGGATTAACATGGCTTACCAATTGTTGCTAATGACCATAGTAGTGTTTTACACGCAGCTAGGTAGCAGATAGTTGATAAGTTAAATGGCAATTGTGTATTGACTGACTCAGTGTTTCTTCTTTTGTTGATGTTATGATAAACTTGGGGGAATTTATTTGCTTTAAGCAGCCTATTCAGGCTGGAGGAGATTGATCTCCTGGGTTTCCCCAGCACCTCTCAAGCCTGCAGGAGACTTCAGATTGGGTTTTCCAACTCTGCTGTCCTCACTGTCATCTGCATGTCAAAGTATAATTCTAGTGCTATCTCAGGAGCACAGGCTCTCCCAGAACTTTTTCCTTTCAGTGAAGGCAAAAGAGGTGACCTTGTTTTAATACCTTTCCAGTGCTTTCTCAGGGGATATATATATATATATATATATATATATATATATATATATATATCCAGAAATGGAACCCAGGGGTGCTTAACCACAGAACCACATCCCCAGCACATTTTATATTTTATTTAGAGACAGGGTCTCCTTAAATTGCTGAGGCTAGCTTTAAACTTGAGATCCTCTTGCCTCAGCCTCCCAAGCCCCTGGGATTACAGGTATGTGCCACCATGCCCAGCTTTTCTCGGGCTTTGGGAATAACTCTCCAATAAGTGTTGATTGTAAGCCTTGGCTTATTAAAGCTTGTCCCTTTGAGATAGGATTCTAAACAGCAAGGGTTAGTGAAATGTGTGGAATTGCAGGGTGGGCCTTTCAGCTGATGCTGGATTTCCACTGCAGTCAAGGCCACTGTTGTGATGTAGCAACAGACTGGTCGAAGGTGGTAATGGCCACAGTGAGATTAGAGGGGACAGCACTAGGCTTCTATATTAGGAGCAGCCACAAAAGGAACCAGCAATTTTGGAACCCCAGGAAAACTTCCTAAACGGCCCCACCACCATTCTCTCCCGCGAGTTGGTCCTCATTCCTCTCCCTAGCAACAGAGTCACTCATTCTATTGTGAATTCTGTGGGCACAAAAGTCAGGACACTGGGCATTCCAGGAACTATACCCTGGACCTTCAACCTCCCTCTCTTCACCACCTTGTCCTTGGGGACTACATTGAGAAATGACAGCTACTAGCTTCTGGGACCTGTTGAACAGATTTTAGAAGCATGGCTCGGCGTAGGTTTGGGTATTGTCTGAATGAGAAGTAAATAAAGCCGAGCGTGGCACATGCCTATAATCTCTGTGGCTAGGCAGGAGGTTAGCGAGTTCAAAGCCAGCCTCAGCAACCAAGGCCTTAAGCAACTTAGTGAGACCCTGTCTCAAAATAAAACATAAAAAGGGTTGGGGATGTGGCTCAGTAGTTAAGCATCCCTGGGTTCAATCCAGGGTCCCAAATAAAGAAAAACAAAAAATGAAAAGGAGAGTTGTTGACCATTCTCAAGACCTCTGGGGCATCTCCCCAGTTCTGCTCTCTAATCTCCAGTCGGAAAGAGGGAAAAGGAGGAGAATGACATGGGACCAGTCTACAGCCTAATAGTGCTCTGTTTTGGATTCCTCCTTGTGCTGCTTGGGCAGTGCGTTAATTTTAAGAGTCCTTCTCTAATTTCCTGCTGCCAGTAGTACAGGAATTAACTTTGGTGGCCTCTCATTCAAAGCATCACATCATTTAGATTTTACACAATAGTAAACCATATCCTTTTATAGATCCATATGCATGAGCGCGCACGCACGCACACACACACACACACGCACGCACACACACACCATACACAATCCCTTCCATTCACTATAACCACAAAATTGTTACCCCCAAAGTCTTCCCACATTTCTGGGCCTTTGTCCAAGTCTTTTCCATGTCTCCTGGTTCTCAAATCCACCTACCCAAACCCTAAATTACCCTGTCCTCTGGGCTGTCAGAATACTTTATAATAGGACTCTCCACTGTCTGCATGGCACTCAGGATAATTGTGTACACTCCTGCCGTCCCCACCCCCAATGCCCATGCGCATAGGAGGCTGAGTTCTCTGAGGGCAAACTGGCTCTGTGATAGCCCAGCAACAGGGGGATCGGGCACCCTCAGAGAATCCAATTTAAGATGTTTCTAGTTCAAAATGATGCCAGGCTAGCAGTTCCCACTGTTGGGAAAACATAACGGCGGCAGCACCCCAGAAAAAAAAAAAAAAAGAAAAAACCCCAACATGGCGTCTAACGACCCTCTTTCCCCTCTTTGTTTCCTTCACTGGCGAGAAACGTTCCCGCCGGCACCAACGTTCAAACCCTGCTGGTGGGAAGCCTTAGCCCCAATTAGAATTAACTTCTTGGGCTCCGGAACTGACATATGGAAGAGCTTGCCAATAAACGGGGGACCTGTTATCTACCTCAGCCCTGCGACCTCTCCTTAGACCTATATAAACACACAGCCTTTTGTAATAAAGTGGAAAACCTCTTTGGTGATCTGTGTCGTGTGGTGCAGCGTCTTCCAGTCTTACACCCACCGCAATTCCTCTAAATTTCCTTATGAAGGCTCTGGTAAGGTGGAAAATTCACATCTTCAAAAACAAAGGAAAATTGTCATGGGACCTAGGACTTGGGCACGCGAAATACCCTCTAACTGTGTTCCCAGAACATGGTGGCCTGAGACTTGACCAACACAGCTACCTGAGCACAGGCTTGGAAAGGGGCACCCTTCCCCTCCTTGATCCAACAATTCCCCTTCTAGGAATTTGTCATAAGATATTGTTAAATATGCCGGTAAAGATTTGACCATAAAAGGAAAAACAGAAACATATTACATGCCCACACAAAGGACAGATGGAAAACTTGTGGTATATTTATGTAAGGATGTACCACACATCCAATAAAAATTATATACTAAAGGTATATTTACTGATATGGAAACATGGGTGTGATTTATTATTGAGGGAAAATTTTAGTTACAAAACAGAATATATTATCCCCCTTTTTTTTTTTGTGGGGCTGGTGATTGAACCCAGGGCCTTGTCATGTGAGGTAAGCACTCTACCAACTGATCTATATCCCCAGCCTGACCATCCAATTAAAACAAAAAACAAAACCCTACCATACACACACATTCCCCCCCCCCCCCACACACACACAGGATAAAGATTGGAAAGGTGTTTGTCCAAACGTTAACAGTGGTTGTCTCTAGGTAGTGGAATGATGACTCACAGTTACTTTCTTTGATTATTTTTGCTTCATCATTAATATATGGAAGGACAAGAACTAGAGAGACAGCAGACAGACATGAATAAAAATGTAAGTTCATTGGCAGACCACTGAGTTGGATTTCATCCACCAATTACTTATTGGGTGATTCTGGAGAAAGTCTCTTAACTTTTCTTTTTCTATAAAAGGTACATAAACATAGTATCTAAAGCAATGCAATGAGGGGGCTGGGGATGTGGCTCAAGAGGTAGTGCACTCGCCTGGCATAGGTGTGGCCTGGGTTCGATCCTCAGCACCACAAACAAATAAAGATGTTGTGTCCACCGAAAACCAAAAAATAAATAAATAAATATTAAAAAATTCTCTCTCTCTCTCTCTCTTTAAAAAAAAAAAATAAAGCAATGCAATGAAGAAAAGATGTTTGTTTTAATACACAGTGCTGAAACAACTGGAAATCTATATTTAAAAAATTAATCTAGACACAGACCCTGCATAAAAATTAACTTAATGAATCAGAGGCCCAAACTATGAAATTCCTGGAAAGATAACATAGGCAAAAACTTAGATGACCTTTGGGCATGGTAATGACTTTAGATACACCACCAAAAGCAACCATCCATGAAAGAAAAAAAAAAATTGATAATCTGGACTTCATTAAGATCAAAAACTACTCTATGAAAAACAAGGCCAAGAGAATGAAAAGACAAGCCATAGAAAATATTTGCCAAAGACCCATCTGATAAAAGACTGTTATCCCAAACAATCAAAGAACACTTAAAACACAAGAGTAAGAAAACAGACAACTCTCCGGTGCACTGGTGTATGTCTATAATCCCAGTGGCCTGGGAGACTAAGGTAGGAGGATCGCGAGTTCTAAGTCAGCCTCAGCAATTTAGCAAAACCCTAAGCAACTCTAAATAAAATACAAAGGGCTGGGATGTGGCTCAGTGGTAAAGCACCCCTGGAATCAATCCCTGGTAGAAGAAGGAAGGAAGGGAGGAAACAACTCAATTAAAAAATGTACAAAATACCTGAACAGATACTTCACCTTAGAAGTTGTAGGGTTGGAAAATAAGCATAAAAAAGGATGTTTAACATCATATATCATCAGGGAATTGTAAATTAAAGTAAGGTTTTTAACACTACCTATTAGAATGGCCCAAATCCAAAACACAACATCAAATGCTGGCAAGAATGTGGATAAGAGAAACCCTTGTTCACTGCAGAAGGGAGGGCAAGAGGAAATGGCCATTTTGAAAGATAGTTTGTCAGTTTCTTACAGAAACTAAACATATTCTTACCAAATATATTAACTCAGGTTGCCACAATAAAATACCATATACAAAGTGACTTAAACCCCATATACAAAGTCACTTCTAGAGAATGGGCATTGAGGTGACAGAGAGAAAGAGGGTGAGGGAGGGATGGTAGGGAGAGTGGGGGTGGGGGATGCTCTCTGGTGTCTCTTCCTGTAAGGACAATAATCCTACAAGATCAGGCCCCACCCTATGACCTCATTTAACCTTGACTACTTCCTGTGACATAATAAGAAATGCATGTTTGGTTTCTGCCCTTAGTTCCTGACACAGAACTCCTAAATCCTTTGGAATTTCCTGGGTGGTAGGCACATCTATTGTCCTAATGAGGTAACTCCTGGTGAGCTCTTGGATATCTTCAGAATACAGGGCTGGTCACCAGAAAGACTAAGCCATGACTGGAAGCTTTCAGTCTTATACCCCATCTTCTGGGAAGTGGAGGAGGACTGGGAACTATTAGTAATAAACCATGCCTACAAAATGAAGGTTCCACAAAAAAATCCTTAAACTGTGAGGTTGAAAGAGCTTTAGAGTTGATAAATGCATTCACATGGTACATCCGACTCCAAGGGAAAAGAAGCCCCTGTGTTTAAGACCCTTTGGACCTTATCCTGTGTACCTTTTCATCTAGCTGTGTATCTATATATGCTATGGTCTGAATATTTGTGTTCTCTCAGAACTTGTATGTTTAAATCCTTACTCCCCAGGTGAAGGTTTTAAGAAGTGGGGACTTTAGAAAGTGATTAAGTCACTGGATAGACCCCCATGAATGGGATTAATAACCTTTAAAAAGAGATCCCAAGGCTGGGGTTGTGGCTCAGTGGTGGTGCACTTGCCTGGCATGTGTGAGGCGCTGGGTTCAATTCTCAGCACCACATAAAAATAAATAAATAAAAATAAAGGTTCATCCACAACTTAAAAAATATATATATATATATATATATATTTATATTTATATATTTATATATTTTTTTCATATATATATATATGAAAATATATATATAAAGAGAGACCCCCCAAAAGCTTGTTCATCTCTGTGTCACCATGTGAGCACACAGTGAGAAGTTGGCTATTCATGAGGAAATAGGTCCTCACCAGACACCAGATCTGCAGGAACCTTGATTTTGGACTTTCAGCCTCCAGATTGTGGGAAATACATGTCTTATGTTGATAAACCCTAAATCATTGATATTTTCTTATGGCAACCCAAATGGGTTGTCATTATCCCATTTGTTATCCTATCCTACAATCAATTGGCAAATATTAATAAATTGCTTTCCTGAGTTTTTATAAGTCATTCTAGCAAATCACCAAGGCTGAAGGGTACTTTATCGCCATGTGTGGACTCATTTAGTTGTGACTAGGTTTTAAAGTAGAAGTCTTTTGGTACTGAGCTCTTTAACTTGGTGTCTGATGGTAACTTCAGGTGGTTTGTCTCAGAATTAAACTGACATTCAGTTAGAGTCTGGAGAATTGGTGGTTGGTGTGGAAAAAACATACATGTTTAGTTATCAGACGTGTTGTGAGTAGAGAATTAGTTTTCCTTTACTTCCTTACAGGGTCCAGCTCCAAATAAAACCATTCCAGGGTTATAGAATCAACATATGAATCTGGGGGAGACACAAACATTTAGTCCATAACACCATTTAATCCGGCAATTGTGTCCCTTCGTGTTTATCCAAATGAATTGAAAATTTACATCTACACAAAAATCTACATGTGGACGCTGGCACGGTGGCACAAACCTGTAATCCCAGCCACATGGAAGGCTGAAGCAGAAGACCCTCAAGTTTGCAGCCTCAGCAGCTTAATAAAAAAAACCTGTCTCAAAATAAAAAATATACCCTGGAGATGTAGCTCAGGGGTAAAGTGCCAGTGGGTTCCATCCCCCCAGTATAGGAAAAAACATCTGTATATGGATGTTTTATTCATAACTGCCAAAACATTGAAGAAAACAAGGTGCCCTTCAGTAGGTGAGTGAATAAATAAGTTGCAGTACATCCAGAAATGGAATATTATTGTGCCAAAAGGAAAAGAGCTATCAAGCCATGAAAAAGCATAAAGGAACCCTAAATGCATGTTACTAAGTGAAAGAAGCCTAGTTGAAAAGGTTAGGCATTAAATAATCTGACTTTATGACATTCTGGAAAAAGCAAAACTGTGGAGACAATAAAAAGATTGGTGTTTTCCAGGGATCAGTGAGGAGGGAGGGAGGAAGAAATAGGTGGAGCACAGAGTATTTATAGGCAGTGAGACTCTTCTGTATGATACCATCATGGTGGATACAAGTGGTTGTGCCTATTTTGAATGTCAACTATAGAATGTCCAAAACCAAGAACCAGCTGGAATAAAACCTATGGGCTTTGGGTGATGATGATGTGTCAGTGTGGGTTCATTAATTATGATAACTGTACCACTGTGTTGTGGGATGTTGATAATGGGGGAGGTTATGTATGGGGAAATGGGGGACATGTGACTTCTCAGTGCTTTTCACTCCATTTTGCTGCGAAGCTAAAACTGCTGTAACAGACAAACAACAACAATAACAAAAACACCATTGCATTTTTTTAAAAGTATCTACCTCATTGGGTAGTAATGACCATAAAATGACTTTATTCTTGTAGAGCTTTTAGAATAGCTCCTAGCACAGCACCTAACACATTTTAACTAAAATTCAGTGAACAACAGCACATACACATAAAGGAGAAGACAATTTTTTAATACAAATGAAAGCAGAATCCTTATCTGGCTGGAAAAGCCCAGGTGTTTCCTACTCAAGGCCACAGACTCTGGCACATTGAAAGTGTTCCATGAATCCTTGTCAGCTGGTGGGCAGTGGTTCCATCCCAGTTTAAAACCAAGGATGAATGAGATAGGTCAGGGATAAAGCGTTGTGAGAGAAGAGCCCAGGACTGAGTCTTAAGTTCCTCCAAATGAAATAATCAGATAGAGATAGAGAAATGGGGGTGGGGTGGGGGGACAAAAAAAACCCAGAAAACTGGCCAGAGAGGAAACAGGAGAGTACAGTGTCTCCAAGTCAAGAAAAGGAAAGGAGGAAGCTGTCAGCGGTGCCTGGTGCTCTGTTGAACGGCCAAAGAAAGAGGAGTTATGGAAGGCACAGGGGCACACGCCTGTAATTCCAGCAGCTTGGAAGGCTGAGACAGGAGGATCGAAAGTTCAAAGCCAGCCTCAGCAACTGCGAGGCGCTAAGCAACTCAGTGAGACCGTGTCTCTAAATAAAATACAAAATAGGACTGGGGATGTAGCTCAATGGTCGAGTACCTCTGAGTTAATCCCCAGTACCAAAAAAAAAAAAAAAAAAAAAAGAGAAGAGGAGGTATGAACACAATTTCTTTCAGTTCTTATAATGACCACAGGATCCTAATTTCTGGCCTTTGGGCACTTCAAACCCTCTTCTCTTCCTCTCTAACCCTCACTCTACTAATCTCTCATCTACCTTTTAGAAAGATAGTGAAAGAAAAAAGCCAAGACTAGAGAGCGCCTAACAACCCCATGCCTAATTAAAAAAGCCATCACTTTTCTTAGAGGTAAATGAAAACTCAGACACAACATATCAAAATCTCTGGGACACTATGAAAGCAGTACTAAGAAGAAAATTCATTTCATGGAGTTCATTCCTTAAAAGAAGGAAAAGCCAACAAATAAATGACCTCACACTACACCTCGAAGCCTTAGAAAAAGAAGAACAAATCAGCAGCAAATACAGTAGAAGGCAAGAAATAATTAAAATCAGAGCTGAAATCAATGAAATCGAAACAATCGAAAAAATTGACAAAACTAAAAGTCGGTTCTTTGAAAAAATTAAAAAGATTGATAGACCACTAGCCACACTAACAAAGAGAAGAAGAGAGAGAACCCAAATTACTAGCTTACAGGATGAAAAAGGCAACATCACAACAGACAATTCAGAAATACAGAAGATAATTAGAAATTATTTTGAAACCCTATACTCTAATAAAATAGAAGATAGTGAAGGCATCAATAAATTCCTTAAGACATATGAACTACCCAGATTGAGTCAGGATGATATAAACAACCTAAACAGACCAATATCAAGTGAGGAAATAGAAGAAGCCATCAAAAGACTACCAACCAAGAAAAGCCCAGGACCGGATGGATATACAGCAGAGTTTTACAAGAACTTTGAAGAAGAACTAATACCAATACTCTACAATCTATTTCAGGAGATAGAAAAAGAGGGAGAACTTCCAAATTCATTCTATGAGGCCAATATCACCCTAATTCCCAAACCAGATAAAGACACCTCAAAGAAAGAAAACTACAGACCAATATCCCTAATGAATTTAGATGCAAAAACCCTCAATAAAATTCTGGCAAATCGGATACAAAAACATATCAAAAAGATTGTGCACCATGACCAAGTAGGATTCATCCCTGGGATGCAAGTCTGGTTCAATATATGGAAATCAATAAACGTTATTCACCACATCAATAGACTTAAAGAAAGATAAGAACCATATGATCATCTCAATAGATGCAGAAAAAGCATTCAACAAAGTACAGCATCCCTTTATGTTCAAAACACTAGAAAAACTAGGGATAACAGGAACTTACCTCAACATTGTAAAAGCTATCTATGCTAAGCCTCAGGCTAGCATCATTCTAAATGGAGAAAAACTGAAGGCATTCCCTCTAAAATCTGGAACAAGACAGGGATGCCCTCTCTCACCACTTCTATTCAATATAGTTCTCGAAATACTGGCCAGAGCAATTAGACAGACAAAAGAAATTAAAGGCATTAAGATAGGAAAAGAAGAACTTAAATTATCACTATTTGCTGATGATATGATCCTATACCTAGAAGACCCAAAAGGGTCTACAAAGAAACTACTAGAGCTAATAAATTAATTCAGAGTGGCAAAGTGGCAGGGTATAAAATCAACACGCATAAATCAAAGGCATTCCTGTATATCAACAACAAATCTTCTGAACTGGAAATGAGGAAAACCACCCTATTCACAATATCCTCAAAAAAATAAAATAAAATACTTGGGAATCAACCTAAAAAAAGAGGTGAAAGATTTATACAATGAAAACTACAGAACCCTGAAGAGAGAAATAGAAGAAGATCTTAGAAGATGGAAAAATATACCCTGTTCATGGATAGGCAGAACTAACATCATCAAAATGGCGATATTACCAAAAGTTTTCTATAGGTTCAATGCAATGCCAATCAAAATCCTGATGGCATTTCTTATAGAAATAGATAAAAGCAATCATGAAATTCATATGGAAAAATAAAAGACCCAGAATAGCAAAAGCAATTCTAAGCAGGAAGTGTGAATCAGGAGGTATAGCGATACCAGATTTCAAACTGTACTACAGAGCAATAGTAACAAAAACAGCATGGTACTGGTACCAAAACAGGCAGGTGGACCAATGGTACAGAATAGAGGACACAGAGACCAATCCACAAAATTACAACTATCTTATATTCAATAAAGGGGCTAAAAGCATGCAATGGAGGAAGGATAGCATCTTCAACAAATGGTGCTGGGAAAACTGGAAATCCATATGCAACAAAATGAAACTGAATCCCTTTCTCTCGCCATGCACAAAAGTTAACTCAAAATGGATCAAAGAGCTTGATATCAAATCAGAGACTCTGCGCCTAATAGAAGAAAAAGTTGGCTCCGATCTACATTTTGTGGGGTCGGGCTCCAAATTCCTTAATAGGACACCCATAGCACAAGAGTTAAAAACAAGAATCAACAAATGGGACTTACTCAAACTAAAAAGTTTTTTCTCAGCAAGAGAAACAATAAGAGAGGTAAATATGGAGCCTACATCCTGGGAACAAATCTTTACTCCTCACACTTCAGATAGAGCCCTAATATCCAGAGTATACAAAGAACTCAAAAAATTAAACAATAAGAAAACAAATAACCCAATCAACAAATGGGCCAAGGACCTGAACAGACACTTCTCAGAGGAGGACATACAATCAATCAACAAGTACATGAAAAAATGCTCACCATCTCTAGCAGTCAGAGAAATGCAAATCAAAACCACCCTAAGATACCATCTCACTCCAGTAAGATTGGCAGCCATTATGAAGTCAAACAACAACAAGTGCTGGCGAGGATGTGGGGAAAAGGGTACACTTGTTCATTTCTGGTGGGACTGCAAATTATTGCGGCCAATTTGGAAAGCAGTATGGAGATTCCTGGGAAAGCTGGGAATGGAACCACCATTTGACCCAGCTATTGCCCTTCTCGGACTATTCCCTGAAGACCTTAAAAGAGCATACTATAGGGATACTGCTACATCGATGTTCGTAGCAGCACAATTCACAATAGCTAGACTGTGGAACCAACCTAGATGCCCTTCAATAGATGAATGGATAAAAAAAAATGTGGCATTTATACACAATGGAGTATTACTCAGCACTAAAAAATGACAAAAATCATGGCATTTGCAGGGAAATGGATGGCATTAGAGCAGACTATGCTAAGTGAAGCTAGCCAATCCCTAAAAAACAAATGCCAAATGTCTTCTTTGATATAAGGAGAGCAACTAAGAATAGAGCAGGGAGGAAGAGCATGAGAAAAAGATTAACATTAAACAGGGACCAGAGGTGGGAGGGAAAGGGAGAGAGAAGGGAAATTGCATGGAAATGGAAGGAGACCCTCATTGTTATACAAAAATACATATAAGAGGATGTGAGGGGAAAGGGAAAAAAATAAAAAAACAAGGGAGGGAAATGAATTACAGTAGATGGGGTAGAGAGAGAAGATGGGAGGGGAGGGGACGAGGGATAGTAGAGGATAGGAAAGGTAGCAGAATACAACAGTCACTAGTATGGCAATATGTAAAAACGTGGATGTATAACCGATGTGATTCTGCAATCTGTATTTGGGGTAAAAATGGGAGTTCATAACCGACTTGAATCAAATGTATGATATATGATATGTCAAGAGCTTTGTAATGTTTTGAACAATCAATAAAAAAATAAATAAATAATAAATAAATAAAACAATCAATATTAGGGACAATAAAATAAACACATTTTTCTTATAAATAAGAAATGTGAAAATCAAAAAAAAAAAAAAAAGCCATCACTTAAAATTACTTAATCAAAGAAGCTATCCCTGATACCTGAAGAAAATGACCTCGGGGCTGGGGATGTGGCTCAAGCGGTAGTGCGCTTGCCTGGCATGCGTGCGGTCCGGGTTCGATCCTCAGCACCACATACAAAGATGTGTCCGCCAAAAACTAAAAAATAAATATTAAAAAGTTCTCTCTCTCTCTCTCTCTCTCTCTCTCTCTTTAAAAAAAAGAAAAGAAAATGACCTCTCTCTATCATAGTATTTATCACACTGTGTATGTGCACTTATGTGCTTGTGTGTGTGTGTGTGTGTGTGAGAGCGTGGGCACGCCTGTGCTGCCAGGGATCGAACCCAGGGCCTCTCTCATGCCAAGCAAGCACCCTACCACTGAGCTACAACTCCAGTCCTTTAATAATTTTTTTTTTCCCATTTTGAGATAGGGTCTGGCTGAGTTGCTGAACCTGGCCACTTGAGATCCAACTTCCCTGAGCAGCTGGGATTACCACACAGACTGCTAGGGAACCCAGCAAGCAAAGCTCACCTGGGCTGGCACGTCTTGCTCAGATATCGAACCTAACGCACTGCGGCCCTTCACTCTAATTGGAGGAGTTCCGGATTACAGTCTACATGATTGGCTAATTTTAGAATTAGGGAGGGCAAAGGGAAAGGCTACAGTTGGATCCAATTAAGCAAATACTAGATTTTGAAAATGACCACCAGAATTTCTGTTTCTCACACCTTAGGACTTGGGGAAACAAACTTAGATTCTTAGAAAATTGCCTTCCCTAAATTGGGACATAGATAACATGTTCATTTATAGACACCCTACCTTATTCTGGGAAGGATTTCTAGCCTCAGGATCTATCAGTTGCTAAAAAAAAACATATATAAGTCCTGTTTATTGTGAGTGTCCAGATGCTCCACATAACTGAGTTTAGCCATTATGGATGCTGCTAATTAAATCACGGTGTTTCCAAAGGGCATCAGAGCTCATTATGTACATGAATGCAAAATAAATTGCAAATTAGAATTCCTACCACTAAAGCTTGTCACATTGGAAAGATAGGAGTAATCACCATTTATCTCCTCAACAGACTAGCTGAGCTCATAAGGTGTCTCTGCAGCTACATGGATGTGAGTCAAAGAGGAGACTTTGCTACCTTGCTGTGGAAGGAAACAGGCTCTTGCCCATGAGAGACCTGAGTAGAGCTCAATCTAGGGCTGTAGAGAATGTGACAGATCAATAAACATGGGGTTGCTAGGCGCCCTCTATTCTGGGCTTTTTTTCTTTCACTATCTTTCTAAACCAGTTCTCTTCTGGGTCTAGTTCTTGATGGAGTAGATAAACTGAAGCATTCTTGCAACTCCAACACTGAACTTTTAGAATCAAAACCATTTCTGGCTGTGGAAAGGCCTTCCACAGTTTCTTGGGTGTTGAGGGCACAGAAGCCGCCTGCTGGTCCTGAAGGCAGTCGGCACATTCACGTGAACACTGAGCAGCTGCTTCTAAATGGTCAAATGACTCCCCTGTGACCCACATAGGCTCTGGGCTTGCTCCTCAGTGCACATCCTGGTTTCTAAAACTCTGCCACACTCTAATACAGGGTAAACTGGCAAGTGTGTGTAGCTTGGTGGCATTAGCTTTCTCTATCACCTGCTAACTAAGCAGGACCTGCCCCTATCTACAGTCTGGCCTAAGGAATTACACACAGGAAGATAAGCAAAGACCTTAAAGTAGCCTGCCTGGGAAAAAGTCTGCCTGTGGCCTGCACTTCTCTATTTTCTGCTTCCACTTCCTGAATCCTTACTATGAGCATTGTGCAAACTTAGGCTGGGGTTCATAAAAGCAGGAGGAGGCCCTCAGGCAGGTGGGTGGGCTCTGCCTTCAGCTGAGGGGCTCCAGCCTCTGGTTAAGCCTCGGGGTCAGGCCACCAGGCCCTGGGAAGGGTGCTACCCCTGTGGAGCAGAAGAGGGTCCTCTGGCTGGATCAGGGTATGCAGGCTGCCTGAAACCAGTTAACCGTGTTGTAGGCAGGCGCTTTGCTGGGCACCAGGAATTTAGAGATGCACAGGACAGGATCCCTGTCCTCAAGAAGTTCACAGGTGGCCAGTCATAAAGAGGTATTACTTCCAAGCCTGAGAAGTTCCAGAAGTGGCTAACACCACTGGACATGCAGAACTGAAGACCAGACTCTTAATACTCTTTAAACCCAGCATGAAGTTGCGTGCCAAAGAGCTGAAAAGCCAGCTGGACTTTCTCCCTTCCCTGCCCAATTAGCAGACTGGATGGCAGTAACCACTTCCCTCTCTAACCAGGCACAGGTTTATTAGTATGTTAGAATATCACAGTTTCCTTTTATATTTAACTTGCAATTGGCAATGCGTCTGCTCATATTCTAACCATCCACAGCTGAAAACCAAGAGAGGAAGCAGTGTTCTTTGTGTATCTTCATTATTATTAACTATTATTATTATTATTTTAGCAATACTAGAGATTGAACCCAGGGGCACTTTACCATAAAGCCACACCCCCAGCCCTTTTTATTTTGTATTTGAACCAGGATGTTTTAGTCAGCTTTTTTGTTGTTGTTACCAAAAGATCTGACAAGAACAATTTTAGAGGAAGAAAGTTTATTTGGTGTACCAGCTCAGAACATGACAATCAGGAAGCAGAGAGAGAGAGAACCCTGCTCACCAGGGGAAAAATATATACCCCGAAGGCATGCCCCAGTGACCCACCTTCTCCAACCACACCTAACCTGCCTACAGTTACCTCCCATTTAATCCCTATCAGAGGATTAATGCACTAATTAGGTTAAGGCTCTCATAATGCAATCATTTCACCTCTAAAGTTTCTTGCTCTGTCTTACACATGAGTTTTGTGGGGGACACTTAATATCTAAACCATAATACAGGGTCTCACTAAGTTACCCAGGCTGGTTTCAAACTTGTGCTCCAACAGCTTTAACCTCTCAAATTGCTGGGATTACAGGCATGCACTAGCATGCCCGACTCCAGCTTTTAAAATTGTAACATGTATCATATTTACAGAAGATTATATGCACAGTTCAAAGATAAGTAATAGAACAAACTCTACTCACTAGTACCTTAGGGCCTGGCAGCCTGCCTGGGTATACCTTTCTAGTCTTTGCTTCCCTCAACTTTCCCCACCCC
Source organism: Marmota flaviventris (assembly GCF_047511675.1). NCBI lineage: Eukaryota > Metazoa > Chordata > Mammalia > Rodentia > Sciuridae > Marmota > Marmota flaviventris. Next base: position 50,371,424 of record NC_092505.1, on the reverse strand, counting down.
CAGGTAAACACTCGGCTGCCTTTTTTATTAACCATTCCAGTTTTCTTTATGGTTTACTCCCTATGCAACATATCCCTAAATAATGCATTACTTGAACTTGAATAATTGAGTGGCTAGCATAAACTTAACTGTGAAAGGAAAGAGCACTATTTCCAGTTTTCAGTGAGATTTTCCAGAAAAACAAGCAAAATTGAATGGCTGAGTTATAGTGTAGCATTCAATTTCCTGAGCTTTCAAAAAAGCCTCTTCTAAGATGGGCATGGTGGCGCATGCCTGTAATCCCTGTAGCTCAGGAGGCTGAGGCAGGAGGATTGCAAGCTCGAAGTCAAAGTCAGCCTCAGCATTTTAGTGAGGCCCTAAGCAACTTAGTGAGACCCTGCCTCAAAAAAAAGGGGGGGGATGGGGTTGTGGCTCAGTGGCAGAGTGCTTGCTTAGCATGTGTGAGGCACTGGGTTCGATTCTCAGCACCATGTATAAATAAATATATTTTAAGAATATATTCTGAGGGAAGGCAAAGGGCAAAGTCATAAGCAAAGCAGATTCAGGATTTGCAGAGCCTAAAATCATACAATTTGGAGGACCCATTAAGAAGATTATAAATTAAAATGACATATGCTAAATTATATACAGGGTACAGGGAGGGGGCATTACTGAGGAAGGGACATAAGTTTCATTAGTAATGTCTCTAGCCATGAGTGCCCACCTGTGGCTGAGCATCTGGCAGGTCTGCAGTGTGGCCAAGCCCGGAATACCCTATAGAAATAGGGTTAGTGCAAGAGGGATATTTTATACTTTCTGCTTCTAAGCTCACCGCAACCTGTGGCCCACTCTCAAGAGCATGTCAAAGAAGAACACTTCAGAAATGGGGATATTTTTTGTGAAATGCATATCCTTAGCTAATTCTAGCAGCAGGGCATAGAGAGGTGAGCAGGAATTTCCATATTATATGGTGAAGCTATGACAAATGTAGGTAAACCTGTCCTCAAGTTTGAACAAGGGTGTAATATCAGTGGAGATTTTAATGATGACAGTTCTCAACGTATCTATTTTTATTTATTTATTTTTGTTCTTGTTGTGGTTTGTTTGTTTCTTTTTGTTTGTTTGGTTTTTGCAGTGCTGACGACTGAACCAACGCCTTACACATATTAGGTAAGCACTTTCTCTGGGTTCTGGGCTCCAGCACCATCTATTTCTTGAGTTACACTTTGAATGGAAATGGTTGCCCTCTACATATTAGACACAACTGTAACCACAGGATTTCCCTTTATAATCTTCTTGGGGAATCTCTTTGCCTCTGTGCTCTTTAGCTCCTCCTTCTTGATTTGTTCCATCTTTGGGTGGAGTATATTCTTCATTAGTTTATTGAGAAAGGTTGCATGATAGGTAAAATTTTTAAGACCTTTCACATTTGAAAATAATCATTTCTACTCATGCACTTAATTGATAGAATGGCTGGGTATAGATTATAAACTGGAAATTATCTTTTTTTTTTTTTGCATTTTAAAGGCATTGCTTTATTGTATTTTGGCTTCTAGTGTTACTGATGAGAAGTTCAAAGTCGTTCTAATTCACAAACTCCATATATGAACCACTCTCTAAAGGCAGTAACATCTTCTTTTGGTCCTTAAAAATAGTACTGGCCTTTAATGGGCCTCTCAATCTGGCATTTCATTCTGTTTGTAAATTATGCCATTGCTTGATTTCTTCCCTTGTTTGCTCTTTCTCTTTCTGGAAGCACTGATACCCAGATGTAAGATCTCCTGGACTGTTAATCTAATACTTTAATCTTTTCTCTCATATTTTCTTTTCTTTGTTATATTTTGGGTCTCAGTATGTTGCCCAGACTGTCCCAAACTCCTAGGCTCCAGTGGTTCTCCTGCCTCAGCCTTCAGGTAACTAGCACTTCAGGTGAATTACTTCACATCTCACTTTTCTCTCTTACCTTCTATCTGTATTTTGGGCTCATTTTCTGGGAAATATCCCAGGTGTTATAGTTCAATTGCTGTGTTGAGCAGTTTTTTTCCACCTAAGTGATAATTTTTCTTTGCATATATCCTTGTCATTTTTTCCTTACCACAAAGCATTGGATGCACATTAGTTAGAAATGAAGTATTGCAAATAAACAAGCAAACAAATGAAGTATTGCAAAATTCTGCAGAAAATTCCATCAAGTAGACGATGAAATAGATTAGAGTCTAAAAATAGATTCACATATATATGGCCCAAATCTTTGTATATAAACCACATTGTATTTATATTTTTGACAAAGATGCCATGTAGTAAGGAATCCAGACTCCAAAAAGGAGTCTGGTCTTTTCGAAAATTTCTGGAGGATACCTCTAACACTCTTGGAATTTCCTGACTGATAAAGTTGTCTTTGCTATTCATGATGGGCCTTTAGAAGTACACATGACATTTTAGGCTAATGAAGTTCCTCAGGATAGCATCTAGTCATGGCAAAAAGACCAAACGTGTTAGACGATTGGGGTTTTGGTACATATGATATCAGCCCTACTTCCAGAAAGGAGGGCCTGGAAATTGAGTTCAACCACATGTAATGAAACCTCAATAAAATCTCTGGACACCAAAGCTCAAGTAACTGTCCCTGGTTAATGCAGGTAGGAAAAAAATTCCTGAGGACAGTAGAAATTTTGTGTTTGGAACCATCCCAGATTTCAACCTATGTATCTATTCCTTTGGCTGGTACTCATCGGTATCCTTTTGCTAAACTGTAATAGTAAGAATAGCACTTTCCTGAGTGCTGTGAGTCTTTCTAACAAAGTATTTGGGGGTTTTGAGAAACTCCCAAACTTGCAGTTGGTGTCTTGACTGTTCCCTCTGACTATGCAGTTTCATAAACTTCTTACAAATGCAAAGGAAGTTTAATGAGAACGGGGCACTCTTTTCTCACAAGGAGGGCAGCAAAGATTGATATTCACATGTCAACAAATGCACCTCCTATTATATGCAAAAGTTCACTTCAACTGAATCAGAGGCCTAAATGTAAGGACTAGAGGTATAACATTCCTAGAATAAAAAATTGGAGAAAATCTTTGTGACTTGGGTAATCTTAACATATTAAACAGACCACAAAAAGCAGGGGGAAATGCTGAGTTCAACTTCATAATTTTTTTAAAAAAAACTTCACTTTTTAAAAGATCTGTTAAGGGGACTGGGGTTGTGGCCCAGAGGTAGAGCGCTTACCTAGCATGTGTGAAGCATTGGGTTCCATCCTCAGTACCATGTAAAAATAAAATAAAGGTATTGTGTCCACCCACAACTAAAGAATAAATGTTTAAAAAAAAGATGCTGTTAATGAAATGGTGAGCTGGGGCTGTAGCTCAATAGTAGAGCACTTGCCTAGCGTGCACAAGGCCTTGGGTTCAATCCCAAGCACCACATGCACACACATGAAAAGGTAGAAGTAATTGGCAAAACACGTTCCTGTCAAGGGACTTGTATTCAGACTATATAAGGAATTCTATGGCAACCAGTTGAAAACAAACTTATTTTTTATAACAAGCTAAAGATGTGAATTGATAATGGCTATATTTCAAAACTGTCTCCCAAACTTCAGGTGTTAGAACTTTGATCTCCAGTGTGATGGTGTTGGGATAGGAGACCTTTAAGAGATGAGTAAACCATGAGAGCCCTCAGGAATACATTAATGCTGAGATTATGAGAGCGGATTTCTTATTGTGGGAGTGGGTTCCTTGTAAAAGGATAATTTGGCCCTCTTTTCATAAAAAATTGGAGTCCCCCCTCCTTTCTGTGGTTCTGGGCACCAAACCTAGGGCCTCACACATGCTAGGCAAGTGCTGTACCACTGAGCTGCATACGAGGAATGGCTGAATTTTAAAATATGAGTCATAAGCAGTGTTGGCAAGGATGTGGAGCAAGTATACTCTCATACATTGCTTATAGGAATGCAAAATGGTACAGTTTGGAAAACAGTTCTGTAGTTTAAAAAAAAATAACATTAAATACATATTTACCATATGTCCCAGCAATTTCACTACCAGGTTTTTATTTCAGATAAATGAAAACATATGTCTACATTTTAAAAATCTGTGCTAATATATAAAAGGGAAAATTGATGAATCAGACTTCATTAAATTTTTTTCTGTGAAAGACTCTGCTGAAAGGACAAAAAAGCAATGTACAGGGCATGACAAAAATCTCTGTTAGGACCCAGGGCTTCACCCATTCTAGACAAGCCCTCTGCCACCAAGCTACATCCCTAGCCCTGGCAGTTTCTTATAAAATGAAACATGTGACTCCCACGCAATCCAGCAACTGCTCTCCTTTATCTCAGAGAAAAGAAAACGCATGTTCACATGAAAACCTGAACACAAACATTCATATCAACTTTGTTTATATTATTTAAATACTGAAGTGAAACTCAATGTCTTTCCATAGAGGAATGGTCAAGCGGACTCTGGAACATCCACGCCATGAAACACTACCAAGCAATAAAAAGGAACAATCTAATAGTACATGCGAAAACTCAGATGAATTTCCAGGGAATTATGCTGAGTGAAAAAAGCCAACCCCCCAAATTACATATTATTTGGTTACACTTACATTTCATTCTTGAGATGACAAAATTATAAAAATGGCGGTGAAATTAGAGATTGCCAGGGACTGGGGAGGAGGAAAGGGAAATGAATGTAGCTATAAAGGACAACACAGGGATTGCTATGAGGAAGGAACAATGTTGAGTCTTGACTGTATTAATGTCACTGTCCTGGATTTGGAGCTGGAGTGTGGCACAGTGGTAAAGCAAGTGCGAGGCCCTGGGTTCTATGAGCACGCATACACATGTAAGTGCATACACACACACACACAAGTCTTCATTTCAGTAGTATTCTGTACTCCTACAAGTTGTGACCACTGGGGGAACTTGGATAAATGGACCCTTTTTCTTTTTTGTATTATTTCTTACAACTGTGTATGAATCTATAATTTCTCAAAATTAAAAGTTTAAATAACATTTACATGAATGTTTATGAATTTATTCCTGATCTTCAAAAACTGGGAACAACCCCAATGTCCATCAGTTGGTAAATGAAGGACATCCTCAACATATGTGGTAGTACTCAGCAATGAAAAGGAATGAACCATCAATATGTAAAAACAAGTGAATCACCAAAGCACTGTGCTAAGTGAGAGGAGCCAGGCTCCAGTCCAGATATCTTATAATTCCATTTATATGAAATTCTAAAACAAGTCAAATACCTTAAAAAATCAGATCAGTGGATGCCAGAGGCCAAAGGATAGAGATATGAATGATTGCAAAATGTTCAAAGTCACTTTTTGGGTAATAGAAATGTTCTATCAATACTTGATTATGGTTAGGGTTACATGACAGTATAGATTTGTTACAACTCACCTAATTGTGCACTTAATATAGGTAAATTTTATTGCATTTAAATTATAACTAAGAGGCTGTAGGTGTAACTCAATGGTAAAGTGCTTGCCTATCTTGCGTGAGGCCCTGTGTTTGATTCCCAGAACCATTAGTCTCATTTTGACCATGAAATGAGACTAATACTTTTAGACTATTTTGCCAATTGCTATTTTCTTTTAAGTGTGTATTTTGAATTTCTGGCTTTGGACATATAGCTTTGCCTTCTTTTTAATAGTTGCATAGATTTTCATTATATGGTTATATTGCAATTCCACAATTGATTTAATTAGTGCTCCTTTGATGAACATTCTGAGCTATTTCCAATTTTTTATTCTTACAAATAATGTTGTAACGGTCAACCTTTTCATATGCCTTTGTACACTTGAGCATTTCTATTAAGTGAATTCTTCATAGTGCTTCATCACTTAAAATCTATTTCCATTTATAATTTTAATCTGGAGCACCAATTGCCCTACAGAGTAAGGTTGTGTCAACTTGCATTGTCCCCAATGGTGAATAAGAGTCCTGTGGTTATTTTTAAAGCATTCTTTGTAAGATTATTGACTTATTCCTTTTCCCACAGCATTTTCATCCAGTTGATGTTTCCTTAATCACAACTCTGTAGGATCTGTAGCTCCAAGCTTTGACTGTTAATGCTCTGGTAGGGCTTGTAGAATGACCTAGTTATTTGATGATCATTCAATTAACCAGGAGCCTATGGGTTGGTGAGGAGACACACATCAAAAGCAATACTACAAAGCGTTAAAAAACGACAAGACATATTATACATACTGATGATTATGATGAAAGAAGGTGATGTTGATGAGGATAATAATAATCATATACCAAGAGGTCATTTAAGAACTAACTACACATTAACTCATCTCATTTTCACAACTCTCTTTGGCAGAAATTACTACAGTTGTCCTCTTACATAGATGCCTGGCTGGGCACTGAAGAATGAGTGGGTGTTAACTAGGTGAAGAAAGAGTGTGAATTCGATGGAATCCCAGGAACGTAGAAAGTAGACATACAGCACCAAGCTATAAGAAAGTAAAGTGCATTCAGTAGTTCTATAACTTCAGTTAGCAGGCACCCAGGGGGACCATAGTCAAGGGAAAGAAGTCGGAGGGAGCTCATGAGTGGGTGAATGTGGATGTTTCTCATATCCTCTTGCTAAACACACACACACACACATTCTATCTATCTATCTATCTAAATATCTACCTAAATTTTGCTGGCTCAGTCTTCCCAGTCAGGGGAAGACTCCTCATTAGGCAGTGATACCTGACTTGAGATCCAAAGGTTAAGAGTCAACAAGATGATTGGGAGTGGAGGCACTTGCCTGTAATTTCAGAGATTTAGTGGGCTGAGGCAGGAAGATTGCAAGTTCAAGGCCAGCTTCAGCAACTTAATGATACTCTGTCTCAAAATAAAAATATAAAAAGCATTGGGCATGTGATTTGGTGGTAAAGCACCTCTAGGTTCAATCCCCAGTACAAGAAAAAAAAATTCAAACTTCAAGGTGATTTCAAAAATCAATAAATGAAAAAGAAATGATTTGGCACTGGGGCTGTAGCTCAGTGGTAGAGATACATGCCTAGCAGATATGAGGTTCTGGATTTGACCCCAGCACCACACATGAACACAAATTATCCAGTCTCAGGTATTTTGTTATGGCAGCACAAAATGGACCAAGACACTGGGCAATTTATAAAGAACAAAACTTTATCTTTCAAAGTTCTGGGTTCTTTATTTGCAGGGGGAGGGGATACTAGGGATCTCAGGGGCACTTGACTGCTGAGTCACATCCCAGCCCTATTTTGTATTTTATTTAGGGACAGGGTCTCACTGAGTTGCTTGGCACTCACTTTTGCAGAGGCTGCCTTTGAACTCACTATCCTCCTGCCTCAGCTTCCTGAGCTGCTGGGATTACAGGTGTTCCCAGCTCAAAGTTCTGGATTATTGGAAGTCTAAGATCAAGATGTCAGCAGGTTGGTCTCTGGTTCCAGGATGGCTCCCTGTGGCAATGTCTTCACACAGTATAAAGTAAGAGGCAAGAGAGGACAAATGTCATATCCTCACATGGCAAAACAACAGAAAAGAGCAAACCCATTCCTGTGAACCTTTTTAATAGTAGCATTAATTCCCTCCATCCTCTCCAATCCCTCCCATTAGGTCCCACCTCCCAATAGTATCACTTTTGGGGATAAAGTTTCCAGCATGAATTTGGAGGGACACATTCAGACCATAGCAGTTGTGTAAGGTCAGATTGCTCAAGGTCCCATGCACAGTGCCAGAGAGTTTGAGTTGAATCTCCTGAGAGCAAAGGATCACTCTCCCTTTCTCAGCATGAGACACCTGGATTAAGGAATTGTGTTTGATGATTAATCCTGCACAAAAGAGAAGCAAGTCTGGGAGACAAGAGATCAGTGGAAGTTCTAGACCAGATTGGTTGCAAAAAGGAAGAAATGAGGCCTGGAGGGGGGATGAGTGTGCCTGATATGAAAGCCACTGGGCAGGAAGGCTGCTTTCTTCCTTGCTGGTGGAATCTATGCGACAGTATGGTGGTTTGTTGTTGTTGTTTTTGGTGCTGGGGATTGAACCCTTGGCCTTGTGGATGCAAAGCAAGGCCCCTACCAATGGAGGAGCTATATGCCCAGCCCTGGTATGGTGTCTTTTAGCAATGTACATTCAATTTCTCCAAAAACACTCCCTCTCCCTCCCCCTCCCCCCCTCCCCCCCCTTTCTTGATGTTTTCCCTTACTTTAATAACCATATGTATACCATGTTATCACCATGAAATGACAGTATTAAAACATTCTTGATACAAAGATAAGATAGGTAGAAATTAATTAAAGGGATATTTCATCTTTTTTCTTTTTATTCTCTTAATGTTGATTTTGGTAAAGGGGTATTTATATTGTCCTTGTTGTCTGAAAATAAGGAGCAAGTGCCACCTGTGTCATCTTTTGAAGGAATTCTCAGGAACTCTTATTGTTTCTCTTTATTTGTACCTCTTCTACCAAATGTAGTAGTTCTTCTCCTCTGTTAAGTCAGGATCCCATGAGACTGTGTGTGTTTGTGTGTGTGTGTGTGTGTGTGTGTGTGTGAGAGAGAGAGAGAGAGAGAGAGAGAGAGATTTGTTTTGTTTTTCGGTACCAGAATTGAACCCGGGAACCCTTTACATCCCCAGTCCTTTTTAATTTTTGAGACAGGCTCTTGCTAAGTTGCTGAGGCTGGCTTTGAACTTTCGACCCTCCTTTCTCAGCCTCCCAAGTTCCTGGGATTACAGATGTGAGCCAGCATGCCTAGCAGAGACTATATGTTTTAAAAACATGGATCATCACTCTATCCAAGAATGTAGGCATTCTTAGGGGTTCATGAACTGCTGAAATTTGTAGCCTCCAGGTTGAGAATCCCTGCCCCTCTGTCCAGTAGACAAGAGCTGTCTAAAGGCCACGCAGAACTGAGACAAAATTCTATCACCTCTACATTACTAGGGGAAAGGAAGAGAAAGTATGAAATAAATCTCAACGAGGAAATTGAATAGATTTTTTTGGACTCCTGATTAATCATTTTAGTGAAAATCTATTTTAAAAACACCTAAAGCCATAGTGTCTTAGTACAAGAGGCCATAAATGTTTTCACTTTACCTTAGGAAGGGCCAGAAGCATTAAGTGATCTGTTCATCAGTGATGAACCAGACAGTGACAAGCAAGCCTAGGACACAATCCTTCAGACCAAAACTTTCCTCAGGCTGTTATGTTAGACTTCCCAATGGAGGCTCAGGGCACTGTCATGATCAAGTTAGCCTGTTCTAAAATTTAAGTCTCTATCATTTTAAATTCTTCCCTGATCATTTCTTGTTCCTGGTCATACTCACTATCCTAATGCATTGTTCTTTTGTATTGTTCTCCTTTCCTTTCTTATTTTGTCGCCTTTTGATTTGTTTCCTCTCTCTGTCACTTAAACTTTTCCGTTCCTCTTCTGATAACCTCTTCTTATTCTACTCTTATCTCCATTCTCCTACTAAATCATCTATTTGCTCTTCCTTTTTTATTATTTTTATATGACAGCAGAATGCATTATAATTCATATTACACATATGGAACAATTTTTCATATCTCTGGTTGTATATTGAATATTGAATATATTGAATAGATTTTTGAAAGGGAAGGTTAATAATAACCAAAAAAGTTCTGTCTATAGACACTGTAAGATGTTACATAAATTTAAGGGATTCAGTGTCCATTCATGTGTCATATGTGCAGAGCTGAAGGAGGAGGAGAAAGGTTATCCCTTTACTTTCTGTCTGCACGTGCACTTGGCCCTGCTGGGACAGGGCTGGATAGATTTCCAAGATGGTCAGCACTTTATTGAGGAAACTTAATCCACAATGCAACAATGTTGGGAAGTCAAATTCCATGGTGATTGCAAGATCAATAAATGAAAAATAAGTGATCAAACATGCGCACCAGGCAGCCTAGTGAGAGACTTTGGGGGTGGGACTGTTCTGGGCATCTGAGTGGAAAGAAAGACCTTTGCCCTATAGTAGTGATGTTTATAGCCTGGGGAGGCGGGTAGGAGAGGAAAAAAAAAAATCACACTAGTAAAATGTGTCATGTGCTGCGCTAAAACAGGTGTGTGGAAAGCTTTGGAGGAAGGCAGCGGTACTCATCCTCTCCACCACACACACTCATAGGGCTCATTTTGTTTGGAGACAGTACTTGGCAAGAGCCCAGAAACATGGAAAGAGGGGGCAGGTGGAGAAGTCTTCTCTTTTCTCCTTATAGCAACAGGAAGAGAGAACTCCTGGGCCACCTACGCTCTCCCACCAGGCTTATTGCCAGCTGTTTCCAAAAGGGAAAGGCCAAGAGTACTCCCCCTCCTCCCTGGCAATAAACAGAAGAGGTCACTGTATGTGAGGAGCTCTGCCAAGCTTTGCCCAACTGTGCTCTCCATTCTGACAATGACAAAATAGTATAACTATTATCACCATTTACTATTGTACTGAGAACTGCAGGTGACAGAGCTGAACCTGTCCATGGTCACGGTGGCTAAGCCAGAACTATGCCAAGACAGCCTCACTTCAAAATGCACTTTCTTTCCTTTGTTCCATATGGCTGCTTTGGGTTGATTTTATCACCTTGTGATCGTGCATGGCATACTCACAAAGACACACACAGAGCCGAAATTTAATACTTGTCTAGTGAATAAATGGAGAGGTAGAAAAAGAACAAAAGACTACACTCAGTAGGGCAGTTACCCCAAAGTCCATTCTCTGCACCCAGCAGAATGATCTCATCTGCCTTGATATTTCATATTGTCAGTCAGCCTCCAGGTGCCTAGGGACACCCCAAACCAGGATAAAATGTGTGGGAGCAACCCTTGAGCTTCAAGAGAAAGGACAGCTTTTGAGCGGTGGAGGCTGTGCTTGGGGCTGCAATTCAGGAGTGGGGCACTACCATCTGAAAATGTCTGTTTTGTTCTGTTGTTCAGCTTTTCTGAGGCTCCATTCTTTATTTGTCTTTTCTTTTTTTTGTACTGAGGATTGAACTCAGGGACACTCTACCACTGAGCCACATCCCCAGCCCTTTTTTGTATTATATTTAGAGACAGGGTCTCACTGAGTTGCTTAGGGCCTCTCTAAGTTGCTGTGGCTGGCTTTGAACTCATGATCCTCCTTCCTTAGGCTCCCAGGCTGCTGGGGTTATAGGTGTGCACCACCACGACCAGTGACTATGGAAAATTTCTAATATAAAAAGACAGAGTGGGGCTGATGAAGTGGAGTGCTTGCTTAGAATATAAAGCCCTGGATCCAACCCCTCAAAATGGAAACGAAGTGAAGAAAAGAAGGAAAGAAGGAAGGGAGGGAGGGAGGGAGGAAGGGAGAGAAATTAAAAAAAAAAGAAAGAAAGAAAAAAGTTGGGGGAGGGAAAGAGACTAGTTTAATGAACTCCCATGATCTTATCACCCTGCTTCCATAACTCATCGCTAATTTTTTTAAAAAAGGATTTTAATTGGCTTTATTTTCAGTTCTACAGTTGGGCAACACTTCATTCCATAGAATAGAATAAGCGTTCTCGCCAATATCATTTTATCACTAATCCCTCCCTAGATTATTCTGAAACAAATCATGTCATCAGATCACTTTCATCTATGAAGATTTTTAGTTATGCCTCTCAAGTTTCTTTCACTTGGTAGTGTTACCGCTGTTGACTGGTGACAAGTCCTTGCTTCCCCAATGTTGAAGAATAACACCAGAGAAGCACGCTGAGGCAAGGTCAGAGTGGAAAGTAGGGGCTTCATTAAAGGACAGCAGAAAAGACTTCTCCTGGAGGAAGAAGGGGACCCAAGAGATGGAATCTGTGGAAGTGCGGTTGTCTCCCCATTTTATAGTTCCTTCAGTGATGGAATGTAGGTGGGAAGGCCCCGAAGGGTGGGGCATAGGTGGGCCAAAGAAGTAATCTGGGCAGGAAGGACTTTTGAGTCAGCATCTTAAGTTTGCTGGGAGCTGTTTCATTAACACTTCTTTGGGATGGGCTCTGGGCCTTGGGCTTTTCCTGGACTTCATTAACATTCCAAGATTTGTTCTGCTTTTCCCGGAATTCATTCTCAACATGGCCTCCATTTTGGATCTTACTTGATATTAGACCCGATTTACCTAACTACACTGACTACCTAACTTTAAATCTGGCTTCAGTAGGATCCTCCTCCCTATAATTTATTTGTTAAAGAAGCTGGATCAGATCTGGTACAGTGGCACAAGCCTATAATTCCAGCTACTTGGGGGGCTAAGGCAGGAGGATCACAGCTTCAATTGCCAACCTCTGCAACTTCCTGAGACTCTGTCTTAAAAAAATAAAATAGAAAGGGCTAGGAATGTAACTCGGTGTTAAAATGCCCCTGGTTTCAATCCCCAGTACCAAGAAAAAATAAAATAAATGAAGTCCAGGTATAATCATTTGGGATTGCAAAATTATTATATTTTAATTCTTCTAGTCCTTCTTTATTTAATAATTACAATTTATTCATAAATAGAGTCTTTCCTGATTGCCTATGTGGTTTACCTAAGATATATTTACCATTGCAAAGGTAGGAAAACCTTTCTTCTTTCTCTTTAATTATCCATTTTAAAAAGAATGAATTCATTACAATTTATTTAGAGCCCATCAGAGGTGCCCACTGGACTTGAGTTTTAAAATATTATGAATTTTTGGCTTAAGATATAGTTGATGAATTTGAATCCATTGTAATAATAATTGTTTTGATCCCAGTTTTGCTTAGCAGGAGCCTCTTTGACTCTTCTGTCCTTTTGATATCACTCCACTATCCTTTTTAGGGTTTTTATTGTCTGGTGTGTAATATAACATTGTAGGCCCATCTCGTATATTTCCTTACCGGGTGCCCAGATCTGGAATCAGCCATTTTTCTAAGAAACCCTGGTTCTTTTTAGTAAAATGACATTTACAGACTACATTCTATGTGTGAGGACTGCTTGCTCCTGAATTGACTTTATTTTCTAGAAACTTTTTTTTTTAATAGGACAACAATCCATGAGTTCTTTTTTCTTTTGTGCCCATGGGCAAGGCAGAGGCTTGGAATTGAACCCAGGACCTTCCTTATGTTAGGCACGCACTCTATCAGCTTATTTAAATTCCTGATGACCTTCTTTCCTTGATAAGGGTCTCACTAGTTACCCAGACTGGCCTTGAACTCATCATGCTCCTGTCTCCGCCTCCGGGTACTTAATGATATTTCTATTTCAAATTTAGGACTAAAGACTTTGTACCTAACATTTGATTTTACGGCTATACTTCCTTTCTCCCATATCAGACATCCCATGATACATGCAAAAATAGTTTTAGAACAACAATACCACCACTGCCACATTTCATTACCCTTTTTTTTTTTTTTTTAAGACAAGGTCTTATTATGTTGCTGAGGCTGGTCTCAACTGCAAAAATCTTCCTGCTCCAGGATTATAGGTGTTCACCATGGCACCTGGCTTCACACTTCATTACTAAAAACAATGTAAGGTGTTTGGGTTTGATTTGGTTTGTGTTTGGTCACTAAGCGATACTTCCCTAAGGATTCCAAATCCTGAGTTTTAGGGTCATGTGTAGTAGTTCCTCACTGTACAGTTATGACACCAATTTAACAAATTCACTTGTTTCATTTTGTCAAGTTGAATTTTGTCTTATCATTTAAAAATATTTACAAATTTCCAAAATAAATCTACAAAATAAGATATCATTGGAAAAGACTATTTCTATGCTAGTCTTCTCTTTCTCATATATATGTTCATATTTTCTTCCCCATTGATAGCCTACTATGTGGAGGAAGGAAACCAAGACCTCCCTGAAGGATCGATTTTCACCTCTGCAGGAGTGACTCACCTGGATAGGTGGCTTGTTCATGTGTTGCTGCAATTGGGCGTTTCCCAACCTTCCAGGCAGGAGAGGCTCTCCCAAATCCTCACCAAGATGAGATGGGCTGCAGCGCCAGGGGGAGCACTCCTGTAATCCCAGCAGCTCAGGAGGCTGAGGCAGGAGGATTGTGAGTTCAAAGTCAGCTTCAGCAGCAATGAGGTGCTAAGCAAGTCAGTGAGACCCTGCCTCTAAATAAAATAAGAAAAGGGCTAGGGATGTGGCTCAGTGGTTGAGTGCCCCTAGGTTAAATCCCCAGTGTCTGGAAAAAAAAGAGAGAGAGAGAGAGATGGGCTACTGTTTCCTCTCTTCTCCCTAAGCCTGTTGCTACAGCCCACCTCACCAGCTTGGATGGAAGGACAGCAGTGGATATGTTAAACCAAAATCAGTCTCATAGGCTAAAAAGTGAGAAATAATGTAGCAATTTATTCTGTCAAGTTGCAGCCAATTCTCTCCCCCAGGACACTAGATTGTAAGAGATGGTGCCAAGCAACTGGGCAGTATAATTGAAGAAGGCAAAGAAGGCCATGTCCTTTAATTGAAAGATGACAGTACCTGTTTCTCTCAATGCTGACCTTTCAGCTTTTGTTGAAGTCAAACATCTGGAGATGACCCTCGCAGCATGAGGTTCCAAATGTCTGCCTTCAGCAAGGGTGTGCCCTATCAGCCACAGCACTGTGCAGTGATGTGGAGCTCTGCCCATCCAGTTTACATCCTTGTGCCTGCAAACTGACAAGCTGACAGCACTATCTCTAACGCCTCTGCCAGACTTTGCCACTGTGCATATCAAGATCTTGCTTTGCATATGAGATTGATCTTGCTTTATACATGTCCTGATGTTGGAAGTCCTGCCTGCATCATCCTGAGCTTCCCCCAGGGTCTATAGGACTGTAGGACTGCCACTGAGTAGCTGGCAGAGCTGGAACAGCCTTGAAACAGGAGCCCCCTTCCTTTTGTGAGGATTTACAGAAACATGGTTTGGCATGATGCCCTCTGTACAAAGTAAAAGGTCAAATACAGTTATTATTATTATAGAGAAGCACTTGATAGATTTAACAAGTTTAAGTTTAATGAATGATTAAACAAATGGCAGTGTAAAAAAAAAAAAAAAGTATAGTGGGAATACGTGCTTCAGGAGTTTAGATGGGAGTGGGGAGGACCGAAGGAGGGGAATTTGGAGAATGGAAGAATCTGGACATGTAGGCATACAAGCATGGAGAAAATTTCCAGGAAGGAAAAAACTGGCATCAACATTTGATTCAGCGCTGAGCACGATTTATTTGCAGTAACATCCTGGTCAAAGGAGTCCTATAAGGAAGGAGTGCAGAATAGGGTCCAAAGGTAACTACATGATAGCTAACGCTGATCAAGTGTCATTCTGTGCTGGGGATGGAGTTAAGTGCTTTGCCTGGGTGATCTTGTTTAATCCTCACGACAGCCCCATGAAGTGACCACAATTATCATTCTCAACTAATAGAGAAATTGAGACACTGGGAAGTTCATTAGCTTAGCTCCAGGCCGAGAGGAACCACTGAGTGGGCTGGAGTGGAGATGTGACGTGGAAACGTGGGTGCTTCAGAGAAAAGCCATAGAGTAAGGTAGTAAAGTCTGGACTTTGGCACTGAACTATGTGGTGTTTCAAAATGCCAGTCCTTCTTTCTCGCTTTATGATCTTAGACATATTCTCTGACTGTTCTGTGCTTCATCTATAAAATGCAAATGATAAAGACATCCAGGTTATAGGGAGTTTTGCTTCTTTTTATGGTACTGAAGATAGAACCCAGGAGTGTTCTACCTCTAACCTACATCCCCAGCCCTTTTATTTTATTTTGGGACAGGGTCTCACTAAGTTACACAGTCTTGCCTCAAACTTGCCATCCTCCTGCCTCAGCCTAGCTAGTAGGTGGGATGACAGATATGTGCCACCATACCTAGCCAGCTTATAGTAATTTTATGAGGAGTGAATGAGATGTGTTAGTCAGCTTTCTGTTACTATAAAAACACCCGAGATAAATCAACTTACAGAGAAAAGAATTTTATTTTGGTCTGAAGTTTTGGAGGTTTCAGTCCATGATGGATTGGCCCTGGAGCTTTGGACCTGTGGCAACACATCATGGGGAGTGCATGGCAGAGCAAACCTGGTCACCTCATGGCTAAGAAGCAAGAAAGCAAAAGGGACCTGGATCCTACCATCCTCTTTAAGGACTCACCCTCAGTAACTCAAAGTACTCCCACTACACCCCACCTTTCTGTGTACAGGGTACTGGAGATGGAATCCAGGAATGCCCTGCCACTGAGCTACATCCCCAGCCCTTTTTATTATTTTTTTTATTTTGAGTCAGGTTCTCTCTAAGTTGCTGAGGCTGGCACGGATCTTGAGATCCTCTTGCCTCAGCCTTCTGAGTAGCTGGAATTACAGGTCTCTACTGTCATGCCCTCTTACTTTATTTTAAAGTAAGATTCAACAGGATTCATTAACTGGAAATGTGGGATAAAGATGAGTTAATCATGACCCTTGGATTCCAATTTTATTAACTGGGAAGAAAAGAAATTTTCATGGAAACAGGAAAACCAGGGTAAGGAGCTAGTTTTAGGGGGCAAGACTACACTTTAGGAAAATGTAAGTGGGGTGGGTATGGGTGGGGAAAGAGGTCCAAAGGACCCTGGGTTGCATTGCCAGTTCTGCTCACAGCTTTCTGTGTCACCTTGGTAAAGCCTCCTTCCTCCTCTGAACCTCAGTTTCCTGTCAGTCCAAAGAAGCTTTACACTTGAGAACTCAACATTTTCTTCCAAGTCAGATATTCTCCAGTGTCTCCTGGGACACCTTACAGTTCTCCAAAAGAAGGATGATACTGACAGCCCAGTTGTTGGTACTTTTTATTGGGGGGGATGTACTGGGGATTGAACCCAGGGGTGCTTTACCACTGAGCCACATCCCCAGCCCTTTTATTTTTTATTTAGAGACAGGGTCTCACTAAATTGCTGAGGTGGCCTTGAATTTATAATCCTTCTGCCTCAGCCTCCAGAACCATAGGGTGTCATCACACCTGCCCAGCCTATTTTTTTTTAATTTAAATGTTTAGTGCCCTCTAAATGTTTATTGGTCCTCTGCTCCCCAAAGATCCCCTGCTCTGCTGTCTCAGCACTTTGGTGCCATTGGTTTCAGACACCATTTTGCCATTCACGATCCTGTGGGTGGTGGTATTTTGGATGGTTTGCATGGAGTTGCTGCTGTCCGGGTCATCACTGAGTTTGAAGTCCTCCTCTATCCTCCAGCAGGTAGCAGTAAGTGTCAATGATCTCAGCCTCCAACTTGACCTTGATGTTCATCAGGGCCTCCTAGTCCTCTGCCAGTTCTGATTCCAGATGCAGCAGAACCCTGTTGATCTGCTCCATTGCCACAATGTAGCAGGGCCTCCATGTCCCTCAGACTCTTCTCTAAAGCTGGCCTTCAGATTCCTCATGGAGTCCAAGTGGATCTCCAAGAACTGGGCAGTGTGTCTCAGCCCCGTGGGCGTCATCTTGGCAGCTCTGATTTCTGCAAACTGAGAAGTGGCCATCCTGGTGCTCTTCTCCACCTGCTGGATCCAGTACTTTTCCAGCTCCTCTTGGATCTTCTGAGTCAGCTTATCATACAGGCCCAGATGTCTTCCATGATCTTCTGAGGTTCTGAGATTTGGGGGCATCCACCTCCATGGTCAACCCAGAGCTGACAATCTGGGTTCAAAGGCCTTTGACCTCCTCCTCATGGTTCTTCTTCATGAACAGCAGCTCCTCATTGACAGCTTTTATTTCCATCTCTAGCTGCAGCTGAGTGATATTGGTGTCATCAGTGACATTGCAGAGCCCATGGATGTCTCTCTTCATAAACTGGCACATGACCAGCTTTGTCTCAGACTTGACTCTAAAGTCATCAGCAGCAAGATGAGCCCTGTCAACCTCCAGAATGATGCAGGTGTTGTCCACAGAATTTACAAAGATCTGAGCCTGCAGCTCCTCAGTTGTCTTGAAGTAATGTCCCCAGTCTCTGACCTGGGGCACCTTCTCCTCCAGATGTTCCTGAATTTTGCCCTCCAGTCTCCTCATTCTTTCCAGGTAGAAGGCCAGGTGATTGTTCAGATCTTGCATGGTCTCCTTGCTCTAGATGCCACCCATTCCCAAATACCCCCAGCCATCCCCTGGGACACGCAGCCACCCATAAAAGTGGTGGAATGGTACATGAAGGTCCAGGAACCTGAGCCCCTGGCATCTGCATAGATTCTGGCTGCATTGCTGGTGGGTTGGATCCAATGACTGAGAATTGCCAAACCCCAGGGACCAGTAATTGACAGAGAAGGTGGTAGAGTGAAGCTTATGCTGTCCAGAGAGAAAAGCAAGAGAGCAGGACTCAGTTTGGGCCACACTGGTTTTTTTCTTTTTTGGGGGGCGGGGAGAACCAGGAATTGAACTCAGGAGCTCAACCACCGAGCCACGTCCCCAGCCCTATTTTGTATTTTATTTAGAGACAGGGTCTTACTGAGTTGCTTAGCACCCACTTTTGCTAAAGCTGCCTTTGAACTCACGATCCTCCTGCCTCAGCCTCCTGAGCCACTGGGATTACAGGCATGTGCTATAGATCCTGGCTTGTTTTTTGTTTGTTTGTTTTTTAGATAGGATCTTACTATGTTACCCAGGCTGGCCCGGCACTCCTGGGCTTAAACAATTATCCTGCCTTAGCCTCTTGGTAGCTGGGATTACAGGTGTACCACCCACCAGGCTTCTTAAGATCTTTTTTGAGTCCAGAGGTAGGTGATGGGAGGAGATAGCAATACAGAGGAGAAAACCCTTTCCTTTCTTCATCCTCCCTTAACTGTGGTACCTGGGGCCCTGCAATAGCCCTAGCAGCAGGTGCTCCCAAGCAACCCCAGTCATAGATTCTTACACCTTTCCAGAGGTTCTGAGAATTGGCGTCAGAGAAAATCAAGCGCAATATTATTTGGCTTAGCCTCACTCTCCATTTGATTGGTTTCTAACTCAGGCTTTGTTTTTCTACCAGATTAAAGAAGAAAGGGAAGGCTGTTTTGAAAAGTTCTCTATCCTTACCACTGACATCAGAGTCATAGCAACAGTGAAACCAGAGACCTTGGTGGTGGCTGCAGCCCAGCAGAGCTTGTATTTACCAGAGGATACACCTGGTGTGTGGGGGTGGGGGTGGGGGGGATGGGATGGTGCCCAGGAACGTCACCTGTCCAGGTGTGGGTCCTGGAACTAGCCCGAGGCAGTTGCAGAGATCCTCCTTTCAGGACAGCCTGTAAAATAGCAGGCACTCTTCTGAGAAGAGCTACATTTTGAAACAGAGGTTTACATCAAATAAAGCAGAATGATGAAACTGAGGCTGAAGAGCACACATGTTGAATGCATGCCAGTCAGCCTAGCTAGAAACCAACACCTGAGGAGACAATTTCTTTTTCCAAATAAAGTACCAATTACACAACAGAGCAGAATAGGACTACAAAGAGACAATGCTCTTTCCCCTTTGTTTTTAGCTGGTCTCTGTGCCTCGACTCTTCAGGTTGTGAAAACGTTTAGCAATTAAATATTAATTCTAGGGCTGGAGTTGTGGCTCAGTGGTAGAGTGCTTGCTTAGCATGTGTGAGGCACTGGGTTCGATCCTCAGCACCACATAAAAATAAATAAATAAAGTAATTGTGTCCATCTACAACTAAAGAAAAATATTTTTAAAAATTAATTCTAACATACAGTGATTGATAGTCATTTTAAAAATTCTAATTGACTGTCAGACTTAATGATGAAAGGGAACTCTGACCTTAAGGAGATTTCTTTCAGCTCATATGGAATTGTCATTGTCATTCTTGTCAGCAAACACACTTATTGGACATTTTTATATTAAATAAGATTTTGTTTCTCAAAAGTGCCATGCAGAGATGTTAATGTGCTTGCTGGATTCATAGATTCCAAAAATAATATGACCCACCTTTTTTCAGACAGAGGAAACTGAGGCCCTCAGAAGCAAAAGACTTAATTATCTTTCCTTATTTTAAATGATAGCATCAGGCTCTGATAATTCAAGGAGATGATACACGCAAGTAGTTTTGGTTTTGTTTTTATTTTTGGTTTTGTTTTACAATACTAGGAATCAAATCCATGCCTGGCACATGCTCAGCAAGTTTTCTACCACTGAGCTACACACCCTTATCCAGAGACATGCAAGAATTGATAATGTTGCTCAAGAAAGAGACCAATGAGAATTAAACCCACAGAGTTTAGTTCCTCATTTGTCTTCATATGAAAAGCATGTCTGGGTGCCTCTCTGAGTGAACTGGTGAGCCAGGAGTTGAAATCTTCCCAGCAAGTTTGGAAAGACAGTAGCAAAATCTAGAAGAGGAGACGCGTGAGAGTGACTGGGTACAGAGAGCGGGCTACTGAAGATTAGTAGTGATGGAGACCCTGAAATGAGGGATAGTCTTCAGAGAAGGCACATGCGAGGAGACCAAAGTATTAGATGTCTGGCCTTCCAGAGAGCCTCAGCAAGGTGCAAGGGCACCTGAGGCATACCATCATTCAGACTCTCATTCATTTGTCACATTCATGAAGTTAGTTCCTATTCTGTTTCAAGCCATAGATCCTGGCATATACAGCAAATGGGAGTCCATGGAACCCAGCAGTCAGCAAGGGGACAATCATGAACAGTGGTGAGAAAGGTAAGGGTGGAACTGGGAGAATAAGAGTCATTCATTCAATGACAAACATCCTCTATATGCCAAGAACATTTCTAGATATCAGTGAGAGAGCCATCGGCAATGGACAAAATGGCCTTGTAGACATTACATTCTAATGGATAGACAATAAATAAAATGCTATCTATAACATGGCAGGAGGCAATTAATGCTATGGCATGAAACAAACCAGGAGATGGGGATAAGGAGTCTCGAGGGGAGCTGGCCATCATGGTGCCACCTGTAATCCCAGCAATTTGGGGGTCTGCGTTAAGAGGATCACAAGTTCAAGGCCTGCCTAAGCAACTTAGCAAGACCCTATCTCAAAAATTAAAAATAAAATAAAAGGGCTGCTGGGCGCAGTGGCACATGCCTGTAATCTCAGCAGCTTGGGAAGCTGAGGCAGGAGGATCACGAGTTCAAAGCCAGTCTCAGCAATTTAGTGAGACAGTAAGCAACTCAGCGAGGGCCTGTCTCTAAATAAAATATAAAAAAGGGTTGGGGATGTGGCTCAGTGTTTGTAAAACATCCCTGGGCACTCAGCAGTAAAGTGCCCCAGAATATGATTTTTGGGAAGTGAGACTTCTAAAGAAATGATTAACAGCCAAGCATGGCGACACACACCTGCAATCCCAGCAACCCTGGAAGCTGAGGCAGGAGAATAACAAGTTTAAGGTCAGCCTCAGTAACTTAATGAGAACCTCAGCAATTTAGTGAGACACTGTCTGTCTCAAACGAAAAAATCAAAAGGACTGGGGATGAAGCTCAGCGGTAAAGTGCTCTTGGGTTCAATACTCAATACCAAAAAGAGAGAGAAGGAAGAAGAAAACTCTCATTAAAACTCTTTTCCTTATGTCTGTGGCAATCCAGCAACATATGAAAAGAGACAATGGTTTGTCACCATGAATGAAGGTCAATATGATGATTCAAGTAACTTTGCACTAAAAAACAGATGGGATGGGAACACGGGGATTTTGTGATTTGTGCAACAGGCTGAAGGTTGGGCTCGGAAACTTGGCCACAATTTGCCAGAGCTTTTTGAAATCTCCTACCAGTCTATTTGTTAATGTGTGACTCCAGGTCATGGAGAGACAATACATACATGCTTACAGTGAAAAGTCACTAGCAAAATATACCAGTATTGCTGAGTGCTGTGGCTCACACCTGTAATCCCAGCAATTAAAGGGGCTGAGGCAGGAGGATCTAAGTTCAAAGCCAGCCTTAGCAACTCAGCAAGGCCCTGAGCATCTCAGCCAGACCTTGTCTCAAAATAAAATATAAAAAAGGGCTGAGGATGTGGCTCAGTGGAGAAGTGTCACCCTGGGTTCAATCCCCAGTATAAAACAAAACAAAACAAAAAAACCCCAAAACCAAAAAACAAAACAACAACAACAACAACAAAACCCAAACAAAACAAAAACAAAAATCTATGAATGTTAGTTGCTAGAGGCTAACACTGAGGACTAGCTTCAATTCTAGTGATATTTAGCAGTGAATACCCATTCCCACACTTGTAGATGAAAACAGACCATCTCCCTCAATACCACACTGTGTTTTCCTTTACAAGCTTAAAAACTGCAGAGTTTTGGAACCATAGACCTCCCTACCAACAGCAGGCTTAACACACTAGCTTCACCTTAGCTTCACTCACATGCTCAGAACAAGGTTCACTTAGCCCACAGCAAAGGTGGGAATCTTAGAAATACAGCTGCAAGTTTTAGCTTGTGTGTTCTTCTGTATCATGTGCTGGCTGTTTTCTGATTTGCTTGGCTCTGAAAGCTTAGCTTTCGGGTTTTAAACTTAATCCCAATAGACCTGAATTGATGCCTCTTAATTATACTTGTGATGTAGTAAATCAACACCCTATTAGGAAGTCATTCAAATATTAAATATTTAGGAACTTATTACAAGAGAATTGCAACATGGAAGCCCTCAGGCGGAGAGAGATGCTGCTAATCTGTTTTCTCTGAGCAGTGCTAGCTGACACTCTGCAAAGCAGGGCTGAGCTCCTTGGTCAAATGTTCATTTATATATTTCATCAATCCAAGGGTTTAAGTCCTGACTTTTAAATAACTCACTTTTAAATAACTCACATCCTCACAAACTTTCCTACCTATTTCTTTTGACTCTTTGTGGTCTCCTCATCAAGACTTAAGCTGAAATGATGTCCTGATTTGCAGAGAAAATATTCACTCATTCTGCAAAAATTTCCAGGATTGAGTACCTACTTTATGTTAGACACTGCTCCAAACACTTACGATATATCAATAAACAAAACAAGGATCTCTGGCTGGGGTTGTAGCTCAGTGGTAGAGCACTTGCCCAGTATGTGCAAAGTCTTAGGTTCAGTCCCCAGCACTGCATACCAAAATGGATCTCTGTGGAGCTTATATTCAAATGGGATATAAAGTATAATAAACAAGAAGATTGTATAGGATATTAAAATTGGACAAGTGAAACGGGAAAAATAAGCTGTAGGATCATTGTTGGAGAGGTAGAAGAAGGAGTTGCCGTAGTAGTAGTTATGATTTGTGCAACAGGCTGAAGGGTGGTAAGGGTGCTTCCTATGGAGAAGATGAAATAAGTAGATTTGAAAAGGAGGGTGGAACTAGGCACGGTGGCATATGTCTGTAATTCCAGTGGTTTGGGAGGCTGAGGCAGGAGGATCACAAGTTCAAGGCTAGCCTCAGCCATTTAGCAAGGCCCTAAGCAATTTAGTGAGACCCTAAAACGGGATGGGGATGTGGCTCAGTGGTAAAGTGCCCCTGGATTCAATCCCCAGTACGGGGTGGCGGGGGAGGTGGGGTTTACGGGGGGAGGTGTGGGAAGTTAACCAAGCAAATATTTGGAGGAAGAATCCTGAAAAGAAAGATAGGGAAGACAGGGACCAGCCAGAGCAAAAGCCCCAGGGCAGTTTGTGTCAGAATCCTAAGGAAACTGAGTGAGTCTGGGAAGGACTTTTGTGTGCATGTCAGAGAAGAAAACAGGAGGAGAAACAGATCAGGTAGCCCTTCTGCAGAAGGGTGCTTGTTGACTTAGTTTATATAGAAACTGTAATGTGATGGACAAAGCTGGTTGAGGATTTTCATTTGCTTTTTGCTTTTGTGATGTTGAGATCAAATCCAGGGCCTCTGAGCATGCTAGGCAAGAGCCCTACCACTGAGCTAAATTCCCAGCCCTTCTGCTGCTTATTTGAATGAATGAATGAATGAATGAATGAATGAATGAATGAAGACCTGGGAATCAGAACACCTGGACTTTTTTTTTTCTCCTTCTGACACTAATTGAAGCATATCTCATCTTTTCTTTTAGATAAGGCCTATACCTCAGGCTCCCTTCAGTTTTAAGATACTGACTTCAAGCAGCTATCTCCAACATGTAATTTGAACAGTGGAGAAATATTGTCCTGCAGTCCAAATGTCTCAGACAGCTCTAGCCACCAGACATACATTGTCCAGGAAAGCCCCAAGGCCTCAGCCTTTCTGGAGTCATGGGACCTTTTTGAAAAAACCTGAGTCACATGCAGTGGTGTGTGCCTTGCCTGGAGTCTCAGCTTCTCAGGAGGCTGACGTCGGAGGGTGGTTTGAGCCCAGGAGTTGGAGACCAACCTGGGCAATAGAGTGAGACTCATCATAAAAAAAGAAATGTCTGAACGTCTCTAATAGTTGTAAGGAAGAAGGTAGTGGAGTCATGGAGTCCTTGAAGCACAACCACATGAACCACTTTCCAGGTGATTCAGGGACTACTTGGAGTAATCAGAATCCCAAATCCTCCCAAGTGTGTGTGTGTGTGTGTGTGTGTGTGTGTGTGTGTGTGTCTAGGATCAAACCTGGGGTCTTGCCCACTCTAGGGAACACTCTACCACTGAGCTACCCCCCACCTCTGAGCTATACCCCCAACTTGTGCCCCCAACTTTCTATAATCAAATATTTTCTACATTCAAAGAAATTGAAAGGCTAGTAAAACGAGATCCTAAACATCTTACATTTTAATTTTTTAAAATGTTAATATTCTATGACTATATTTACTCTATTTATCCTCTGATTTGTTGTTATTGCTCCTTTTGGAAGTTATAGATATCATGACACTTTGACAAAAAATAATTCCAGTAATATCTATTATATAAAAATAAGAACAATCTATTATACTACAAAACCATTATCACATCTAAGAAAACTGCAACTGGCTCTACAATCTTACATCTAGTTACATTCTAATTCCCTTCATTTCTAAGAATTCCTTTTACATGCCACAGGAGCCAATCAAGGTTCACATCTGCATTTGATTGTTATGTTTTCCTGCTCTGTTTTATTCTGAACTAACCCTCCAGAGTTCAGACTAGTTGTCTTATAAAATGTCTCTACTTCTGGATTTGACTGATTGTTCCTCATTAATGTCCTTCAACTCATTCCTCTATATCCTGCCTCCCTTATAAACTAGACATTAGATTTAAATAAAATTTTTATTTTAATCATATTAATGTAAACATAATCCAGGAAGGGGCAATTCATTTTCTAGGTATTGACTGGATTAGACATAATTTTGTATCATTAACACTTTTTTTAATTTTTAAAAAATGTTGATGGACCTTTATTTTATTCATTTATTTATATGTGGTGCTGAGAATCAAAACCAGTGTCTCACACATGCAAGGCAAGTGCTCTACCACTTAAGCACAACACCAGTCCTAGCACTTTATTTTTTAAATTTAATCTATTATTTATTTATCTGTGGAGATTGAGACCAGAGGCACTTAACCACTGAGTCACTTCCTCAGTATTTTTCCCTTTCAAATTTTGACACAGAATCTTGCTAACTTGCTTAGGGCCTCACTAAGTTGCTGAGCATGGTCTTAAGCTTTCCATCCTCCTGTCTCAGCCTTCCAGAGTCACTGGGATTACAGACATGCACCACCACAGACAGTTTGTGGAAGAGTATCTTGAGCTATATAGGCTCCATCCCTAGGGAGGAGCACTAGGGAGGGACATGTGATTATATAGAGACACCAGGGTGGAGGCGGGGGGCATGTTCCACCTATCCGTGAGAGAAACAGCACTGCATTTGGAATTTAGTTCTGAAATCCATCATTATCACTTTACTCAGTTTCCTCATCTAAAATTGTGAGTAGTAATAATTTTCTCATTAATGGCTTGTTAGGTTCAAATGAGATAATAGATCAAAATTGTTTTTTATGTAAACTAATATGCAAGCAGCTATGATGACATGTCTCAATCCATTTCCTGCATAAGTGAGCAAAGTGTGAATTTGTCAATCATTCTATTGATCTTAGGGATGCATTTCTGATTCTTCTTAAGGGTTACTGGAAATGGTAGGTGTCAGTTTTTCAATGATGATTTGTTACAGTGGTTCTCAGCCCAGCCCAGCTTTGCCCTCCAGGGGATATTTGGCAATGTCTGAGTACATTTTCAGTTGTTACAACTGAGGAGATGCCGCTGGCATCTAGTGGGTAGAAGTCAGGGACCCTGCTAAGCATCCTACAGTGACCAAGACAAAGGTTCCCACCCAACAATGAATTATATAGCTTAAAGTGTTACTAGGCAGAGAAACCTTGATTTCATGTAAGGCATGATTCTCTCAAATATTGAGAGAATCACAGCGTTTGAAACAGGAGTCCCCTGTATTTCTCCTTTGCTAGCAAAGCCATAAACCTTTCCCTTTTTCTCAAAACCATGTCCTTGTTATTGTATTGGCATCAGGGACAAGGACTGAGCTGTCAACAACAAATTTGGCACTTCAGGTGGGACCCAAGAGCAGCCCCCACTCCAGCTTTCTTCTTTTCCAAGGAACCCCACTTCCATGCTGAGGAGGCAAGGTGGCTGAAGAACTTATTGAGAGCCAACTGCTTGAGAGTTAGGAGATGGGGTGAGTTTGACTCAGGTGGAACCCTGGAGCTATTCCTGTGAGTAAAGGGAGGGACTGAGGGACCATCCCCGCAGCTGCTGAAGCTCCTTTTGCTTCGGGGGACTCCCACCTTCCTCCTTGAACTGTACAGGTTGCTCCATTGTGGTCCACTTTGAGAAAAAGGAAACTGAACTCAGTAAAGTCTCGACACCCTTGGCCATCTGAGACCCTTGAGTCTGCACATCTGGTTCCTCTTCATGAGAACATCTGGTCCCTCATTATGACGTCTGTGTTGCCACTGGTGTAGGAGTTATGGTTAAGCGGGACTCAAGAACATAGGGATAATTACTCTCTTTTGGTCTGTTCTAGGTCCTCATCTGTTTGTTGGCATTGGGTTTGGGAATTCCCTCTGATTCTCTGTGTTTTTGTTTTGTTTGTATCTGTTACTGCCCCCTTTTAAGACATGGGCAATACTGCAGTGATCCTATAGATAGTCTTTTGGGAAAGATCTTGGCTGGTCAATTTAAAGGTTCTCCTTTGTCGGCCATGGTTTTGGGGCTTCTCTGGTTGTCTCTCCCTGTGTTCCTTTCTGTACAATCTTTCAATTGGAGTTGGTCTGTCAGAGATAAAGTAAGTTGAAGAAAAGGCCACCTATATATGTCTAAGATAATGTTTTACTGTAATGATCTGGCTTTTAAATAGCTTTCTGGATTATTGTGTAATCTTGCAGATGGAGTTGGGCTGTCAAAGGTAAAGTAAGTGGAAGAAATTTGTAGGTGCGGGTCTGTTTTAAAGGTTTGTGTCTGTCAGTTCTCATTTTGGTGATCATCTCTTATCTGTCTGGTTTTTTGTTTTGTTTTGTCTGTTTTGGGCCCTTTAAGATATGGGCCATTCTGCATGGTAGTCTCTTGAGTAAAGAGATCTTGGCTGCATGGGCCACCTATAGGTATAAACCTGTCTAAGAGAAAGACAATTTTCTATAACACAATCTGGCCTAAATGATTAAACTGGTTAAACAAACCTCTGTTATTTAGGGTATAACAATACAGTTAAATGTTATATCTTGAATATATGTGACTAGGTATATGGATGCATCTGAGAACTATATCTGTCTAAGCCTTGTCTAAGTATTATGTAAAAGTTTATAAAAGTTTAAGTAAGTTTACATGCAAGATAACCAATAAGTGCTGTTTTTTATATATTGGATCTGACATAGAAAGGCCACACTGTCATTTAAAGACATGCCTTATATCTGTTTGCTTTAAGTAAGTCAATTTCTGATCATTAGCATTGTTTCCTAAATGTATAAGAGATTTAAGGCTATCTTTTGATTTTTGCTAACCCATGCAGACCTGTGATTATTGTTATCGTACATTATGGATTCTAACCTGTACTTTTAAAGTTAAACTTAGTTAAATATAAAGCTTAGGAGAGCACTTTGTCAAGCTGCTATTCTTCAAACTAAAATTATCTGTAGCAATAGTCTCAGATATGTATGATGTTGAGAGTCACAGCCAAAGGGGCCCCAGCAAACTTCCAGCTGCCAGCTGATTGGCTCCTCTGCCGAGATGCTCATTGGGCTGTTTCCCCGCCCTTTCAGACTGTGGAGCTGCTCATTGGGGGACTCTTTGGGCTCCGCCCACGAGACCCAGCCAATCGGCCTCAAGAGCAGGAGGAGTTGGGGGCGGGGTTGATAGGCTTGTGGGAAGCCGGTGGTGGCAGTTGGGCTCTAAGGGAATTCCTGAAGAGCTGTGTGGTCGTGTGTGTGTGTGTGTGTGTGTGTGTGTGTGTGTGTTCTAAAAATAAAGTTCGTTTCTGCTTGATAAGTAGCTGGTGAATTGTGCCCAGCCAGACTGCGACAGCATAGAAATAAAATATTTGATTGGTATTTTTTCACATCATTTGATACTTTATAGCTGGATAAAGTATCCTGTTGCCAATAAGTTATATATACAATTTTGTGTTATTCTTCACAATGGAATTAGAATTTAAATGTATTTTTTTTTTTTTTTTTTTAGAGGAAGAGGTTGACAACCTCCATCCATTTTTTTTTTAGTTTTAGTTGGACACAATACCTTTTATTTATTCATTTATTTTTATGTGGTGCTGAGGATTGAACCCAGGGCCTCGCATGTGCTAGGCGAGCGCTGAGCCACAACCCCAGGCCCCCAATTTAAATGTATTTTTGGAAGGTAATAAGGAGACCCTGATCTGTTTAAATGTGACATTGTAAAACATAAAAGCATTTTGCCACTTATTCCACAGAAAGAAGTTAAAAGCTCTCTTAGCCTTTGTTTGATTCATGTTTTAGATGTAATGTTGTATTGTGTTATTTGGGAAGAGCTCTGCCTTACCTGAGGTAAGGCTCTGCTTCTCCCCTTACTCCATGTTAAAATGGCTCCAAAATAGGCTAGACTTGAGCTCATTTGGTTTTGTGTTTAAAAGATCAAATTTTGTTGTAAAGATTACTGTGATCTCAAAATAAAGAGGGGATATAATATGTAACTAAGCAAAGATTTATGATCATAAAAAAACAGTTAAATATTGACTCTTAGACCAGAATTCTAGACCAGTGACTCAAATAAACTCAAATATTAAAATTTGAGGTGATTTACACCCAAAATCCATGCAATAAAATTGTAAAATATGAATAGAAGTAGAAAGACAGAAAGAAAAAAATGGAGGTACAAATATGTTAATCATTTCAACCCACAGAATTGCTATGGTTCAACTCAACTTCCTCCAAGGCTCAAAAAACACCAGAATCAAGTGTACAGTTTGATTATTAGAAAAGATGATTCAGAATGTGCATTGCTTTTCCTAAGATAAATTGTAACAAAGTTTTCATGAAGACAATGAGTGATGTGGTGATAGTGTGGACGGATGTCATCAATATTTGTGCAAAAATGCAGAAGGAAGTTCCTCATGGCTATTTTAGCAACTTTGATAAAAGCTATAGGGAAAATATTAAGATGAAGCTCTGTTAAGGTGATTCTGTGAGGCATTGTATTAACATGATTGCATACAGAGACTTCAGATAGTGTCATTTGAACAAATAATTGAATTATATTACCCAGGTGGACATAAGATTTAAGCAAAATCACAACAGACCCATGGCCGGGAGCCTTTATTATGTTACTTTAAACACTCTGTAAATATACTGTTTTTACAAATAACAGCATTATTGAAATATTCACCTACCATAAAATTTCCCTTTTGGCATATACAAAGTCAGTGAATTTATAATATCTTCAGAATAGTTAAACCATAATCACTATCTAGTTTCAGAATATTTTCATCACCCCTAAAGAAACCCTGAATCCATTAGCAGGCAATCCCTATCTCAACCCCCTTCAGGTCCCTGGCAAGCATTAATCTACTTTCTGTCTCTGGATTTATCTATTCTGGACATTTCATATATTTGGAATCAAACAAGATATGATCTTTATTGTGACTGACTTATTTTACTTAGCATATTTTCAGCATATGTCTATGTTGTAACATGTACCCTACCTCATTCTTTTTATTACCAAATAATATTTCATTGTGTGAATTTGCCATATTTTGTTTATTTAGTCATCAGTTGATGGACATTTGAAGTTTTCCCACTTTTTGGTTATTATGAATAGTGCCAGAATGACCATTCGTGTACAGATTTTTGTGTAGTCCTAGGTTTTAATTAATTTTTTTGGTACAAAAGATCGAATCTAGGGATGCTTAACCACTGAGCCACATCCCCAGCACTTTTTTTTTTCTTTTGAGACAGGGTCTTGCTAAGTTGCTTACAGTTTCACTAAATTGCTGAGGTTAACTTTGAAATCACAATTCTCCTGTCTCAGCCTCATGAGCTACAGGGATTACAGGCATGCACCACCACATCGGCTTTAATTTCCTTGAATATAAATACCTTGAAGTGGAATTACTGGGCTGTAGGGTTACTCCAGCTAGCATTTTTGTAATTGCTAGATTTTTCCAAAGTGGCTGCACAATTTATAATTCTAATAGCAAAGTACAAGGATTCCAGTTTTCCCCACCCTTGTCAATCTGTTCTGTCTTTTCTTTCTTTCTTTCTTTCCTTCCTTCCTTCCTTCCTTCCTTCCTTCCCTCCCTCCTTCCTCTCTTCCCTCCCTCCCTTTCATTTGTAGTTCTGGGTATCAAACCCAGGGGCTGATACATTCTATGTAAGTACTCTTTTTATTGTTGAGCTATAAGAATTCCTATTTTTTTGGACAATAAAAAGAAAATTATTCAATTTAGAAATGGACAGGGCTAATGTTGCTCAGTGGTAGAGTGCTTTCCCAGCATGCATCTCAGGAGGCTAAGGCATGAGGATCACAGGTGTGCGCTACCACACTTGGCTTTTCATGTGCTTTTTGTCTATTGGTATATTTTATTGAGAGAAATATACATTCAAATTTTCTGTATTAAGTAATTAATTTTTATATGCTAGAAATTGAACTCAGTGCCTCATAAACGCTGGTCTTTCATTGTTTTTTTCCCACCACAGTGGTACTGGGGATTGATTTCAGGAGCACTCTTCCACTGACCTACATCCCCAGCCATTTTCACTTTTTATTTTGAGACAGGCTCTTGCTAAATGGCTGAGTGTTGAAATCGTGACCCTCTTGCCTCAGCTTCCTGAGTTTCCAGGATTGCAGGCATGCATCACAATGACTAGCTAGTTCTATATTCTTGGGGTATTTTTGTATGATTTTGTTATCAGGTTAATATTGCTTCATAGAAAGAAGTTGAGGAGTATTCAGGCTCCTATTTTGAGGAAAAATTTGTAAAGAATTGGTATTAATTCTTCATAAAGTTTGTACAATTGATCAGGGAAGTCATTTGGCAAGGATTTCTCTTTGGAAAATTTTGATAACTAAATTGATTCCTTTTATAAATCTGTTTAAAATTTTCTTTTCCTTCTTCTTCTTCCTCCTCCTTCTTTTTAATAGAATCTCATTTTATTGCCCTGGGTGAGCTCCAACTTGCCATTACCAGTCTCAACCTTCCAAGTAGCTGGGATTACAGGCATGCACTACCATGCCCAGCTGTATTTTCGTCAGTTTTTATAGTTTGTCTTTCTAGTAAGGTACTTATTTTATTGAGTTATCTAATTTGTTGTCATATAATTATTTATAGTATTAATCTTTATAATTATATATTATTCCCTTCCTTTATACATATATTAGTAAAACTTTGTACAATATCCCATGATGTGGCTATATTATTATCTATCCCATTCTAATTTTGCTGAATAGCTTTGGAACTTTAGATTCCTCCCTTCCTTTTTTTCCCTTTATAAATGATGTTGAAATGACCAACATTTTCTGTTTCAGTTTCTGTATTGGGTAGTAGTTAGAAGAAATGGCTTTGGAATGCCACCCTGCTCCTTCACTTTACCCAGCTGTGACCTTGGACAAGCTTTCATATTTGGGTTTCTTTATCTGTGATGGGGGAAATGATAATCCTTTCCTATGTACCCAGGTTATGTTATTATTGGGATTGTTTTGTATCATTGAGATACTTGGGGCAGAGCATGTGAACATTCTAAGAACATTTGACACGCAAAACAATATTTTCTACTAACCATTTGTCTAAGGAAAAGGAAAAATTATATATGGAAGTATTTATTTCTGAAGCTCTAGCATAGGTTTTTGAGGAACTTGATGGTTTGGTTATTTTTTATATCTCAACTTCACTAGGTTATGTCCTTAGTTATTCAATCAAACACTAAACTAGGTTTTGCTATGAAAACATTTTGTATATGTGATTCAATTATATAATTTATTTTTAAAATAGGGGAGATTATGCTAGATAATCTGGATGGGCCTGATTGAATCATTTGAAAGGGCTTAGGAGCAGAGTCCAGGATTCCTTGAAGAAGAAATTGCAGCTAAGTACAGTGCCGTACTCATGTAATCTCAGTGGCTCAGGAGGCTGAGGCAGGAGGATCGCCAAGTTCAAAGCCAGGCTCAGCAACTTAGTGAGGCCCTAAACAATTCAGCAAGACCCTGTCTCTGAATAAAATATAAAAAAGACCTGGGGATGCCGCTCATTGGTTAAGCACCTTTGGGGTCAATCCCCATTACCAAAGCGGGGAAAAAGAAAAAAGAAGGAGAAGAAGAAGAAGAAGAAATTTTAGTCTGCTTTTCCTTGGAACTTGTCCTACAAATTTCAGAGTTGCCAAGCCAGCCCCCATAATCTTGCAGACCAATTCCTTGCAGTAAATCTCTTAATATTTAGCCCAGACCAATTCTGCTTACTCTTAAAAGGAGGACTACATTAACTAGAAAGTTAAAATTTTAAAACCCCCTTCTTTGACATTTATTAAGGATATGGCTAACCTATTCAATCTTTTTTAGTGGTCACTACCTGCTGGTTACTGTCCTAGTTGCTGGGGTATAGAAGTGGCCAAACAAAGCTTTTGCCTTCATAGAGGTTACATGTCAACAGTAATGTGTACTGACCACTTACTACTATATACAAATATTCTGGTACTTTTTTTTTTCCCTTCCTTTTTTTTTTTTTTTTTGTACCAGGGATTGAACTCAGGGGCACTCGACCACTGAGCCACATCCCCAGCCCTATTCATTTAGAGACACCTCGCTTTTGCTGAGGTTGACTTTGAATTTGCGATTCTTCTGTCCCAGCCTCCAGAGCCGCTGGGATTACAGGCATGCGCCACTGTGCCCAGCTAGTAAGGTACTTTGGAAACCCCAAAAAGCTATTCAGCATCTCTTGAAGGAATAATCTTAGGGTCTTGAGTCTTTTTAAAATGCAGGTATACACACAGCCTTGACCTAAGATGATTTGATGTGATTTTTAAAACAGTGCAAAAATGATATACATTCAGCAGAAACTTTAATTTTCTGAATTTTGAATATGGATTTTCCTGGGCTAGCAGTATGCAGTATGACATTCTTTCATGAAGCTGGGCAGAGGCAGTGAACCACAGCCCCTAGACAGCCAGGTGATCACAATGGAAACAACCATTGCTCTAAGGCTACTATTGCTAAGCTGTTGTTTCAGCATGTTAGGTACATTAAATGCATTTTCAATTTATGATATTTTCAATTAACAATGGATTTATGGAGACATCACTTAGGTCAAGAAACATCTGTATTTGAAAACTGAAATTAAGGTTATAATTTTATTTAAAGGTACCCTAAAGAAATCACATTTACCTAAATTATACAAAGAATTTTAGTAACATCCAAAGAGGTTTCACTTTGATCATCTTTGCTGGTAATAGGAGCCATGTAAGTGTATTCAGGGAGCATAGTGACAATGAGCATGTGGAAATAGCAAGATGTTTTTGGTTTTCTCCACCCTAAAGCCATGTTCACTTTCATTTTGTAGTGGCAGCTGTTGTGCCATTTGCAGAACCTCGAGCTGTTTGGACTCTGCTTCCTAGACTGGATTAAGTTACAGGTGGAGGCGTGTTTTGGATTGACTCACTTTTGAAATTCACTTTTGCACTCCCACACTGCACCTGGACATCAGTGTTGCCTTAATTTACCAATTCTAATAAGGCATCTTTGCTTTCAGAAAAAAAAAAAAAACTGAAGAAGAGCTAATGGCTCTTTGTTTTTATGATCATAAGGAAGCAACAGTCTTTTTAGCAAATAGAAGATAACAGCTCCTGGCTCTCTTGAGATACTGACTCAAGGTTTCTAGTGCAGGAGACTATCTACGTGGCAATCAGGTGCCAGTCTGACCTACCATCCTTTCACTGAGCAATTCTGTTTGTGTGGCCAGGAGCCCAAAGAAACTCAGTAGACCACCTGTAGCCTGGGCTTGCTCTGCATTTGCTCTAGAAGTCAAAGCTGCCAGCTCTGAAAATAGGTCACGAGTGACTGGCAGTCCCTGAGCGGCTCACAGGAAGTAGTACAAAGGTCAGGGGAAGTTTTTAATGACTATTCAGGAGGCCAGTGAATGACAGGTTTTTGAGTTGCTTCTCTGCTTGGCATCTGAAACAGACACTTGAAGAATCTGCCTCATAGATAGAAGAACAGGGGTGCAGATATGAGCCTGATATCTCAGCTCCATGAAGAGCTGCCTGTGCTCTGCTGTGCAAGAAGCCCATCTCCCTATGGGGAATCATCTTGCAGGACTCAAGGGATGATCATGAAGCATTAACTTTAGAAACCCAGTGTAGTGCCAGGCACAACGGTGCATGCCTGTAATCCCAGCAACTCAGGAGGCTGAGGCAGGAGGATTGCAAGTTCAAAGTCAGCCTCAGCAATTGAGTGAGGTCCTAAGCAACTTAGTGAAACCCTTTCTCTAAATAAAAAATAAAAAGGGCTGGAGATGTGACTCAGTGGTTAAAATTCCTGGGTTTAATCCTGGGGTACCAAAGAAAATAAACGAAACTCAGTGTAGTGATCCTAAGAGGAGAGTCAGGATAGGGATGAACAAACTTTGAATTAACTCTAACAGGGAGATGTTGGGATCCTATGAGAAGTCAGACATGTTTCTATTGATACACATTTTTATGGATCATTGTTACTGAAGTCCATACCTTATGCTCAAGAATGTCACGGACAGAATTGTCATAGTACAAAAAGTTAGGGCATAGTCACAATCTTAACATTTTTTCTTGTCTTATTGGCCAGCAACACAATTTCCAAACCAGCTTTATCCTGGGGACTATGAAGCTCCAAATAATAATCAATGTCTCCCCCTGTACAAAGTCAGGCTGCCATAGAACAGAGGAGAGTGAACTTTCTCTGTAAGGGGCCAGACAGTAAATGTTTTGGCTATCTGGGCTATTTGTCCTCTTGTGACTCCTCAACTCTGCCATTGTAACATTGACAATATGTAAATGCATGAGCCAGGCTGTGTTCCAGTAGAACTCGGTTTAGAAAACTAGTGCATTTGTGGGGTGCCTCAGTGGTATGCCAAGTACTAACCAGGCATGTGTGAGGCCCAGAATTGATCCACAGCACCAGAAAACAATAAAAAGAAAAACTATGCACCTAGCTTTGACTTGGGGCCACAGAGGTTTTTAACATGGGCTCTAGAGCCAGGTTCAAATCCTGACTCTATTTACTTGCTAACTGTGTGAACTTGGTTATCTTTTCTATGATTTTAGTCTTTTCACCTGTAAACTGATACTAGTACTCATCCCACAGTGTTGATAAAAAATGTAAAATGAGTTACATTTGTGTAAGTACTGAATGCCTAACAGATACTAAATACTGTAATAGGTAATTAAACATCCTACGAACTGCATGATACTATTCTGACTAAATTAAGAAATAAATACCTGGGGAAAAAAGAAGTAGAAGACTTGGACTCAGTTTCCCCATTTTTAGCACAACTGCTCTTTTCTTATCAGAAGTCAAATCACTACATTGAAACACAAAGACATTCTCTATAACAGCTGAAGTGCCAGGCATTGGATCCAAAAAACATAATTTAAAGAACTGCTTGTATTTCTCTTGTCCCCATCCACACGAAGAAGAGTTACTATGAGCAGCAGTGTGCTGGAGCAGATTGTATGTGCTCACTGGAGCTGATCACTCAATTTTCAGGGAATGTATGAACCACTAGTCAAACTGTTGGTGGCTTGAAATTGTGTGTGGTGGGACTATTTACATTATGAAATTGGCAGGTGCTATGAATCAGGGCTTTTTATCTATTGGAGAGCCAGTTTTCCAGTACACAGTTGTGAACAGTGTTGCACTCCTCCAGTAGGGCACTATATCCTAAAATAACAAGTTCATAAATAATATTCAGTGGCATGTGACCCACCAGGCCCTAGGACATAATGGCCTCAGAGGCAGATCAGGCCCGTGGGTTTTGCTTCATGTCGGAGGCAAACAAACAAAAAATGCTTTGTTTAGCCACAGAAATGTGCCAGTGGATTCCAAGTTCTAGACATCTGACTTTTAGCCCTGTAACCTGTTCCAGCACACACACACACACACACACACACTCATACATATGCACATGCACACAAACACACTCACAGATATGCTCAAATAATGACCTGTGGAGTTCAAGCTAAATAGGCACAGAATGGCTTAGGAGGCACTAAAAGAGAGACAGAGTTTGTTGGACAAACATCATAATCAAAGTACTTTTTTTTTTATAGTGTTTGAATCAAACCCAGAGCCTTGTGCATGCTAGACAAACGCTCTATCACTGAGTTGCGTCCCCAGCCCTCAAAGTAATTTTAATGGCCACTTCTTTTCTAGGAAAAGCAGTGAATGCTGTGGTTGTTTTCTTTTGCAGTACTAGGGGTTAAACCGAGGGATGCACTACCACTGAGCTACATCCCTCTGCCATTTTTTTTTTTTTTTTTTTGTATTTTGAGGCAGAGTCTCACTAAATTGCAAGGCTGGCATTTAACTTGTGGTCCTCTTACCTCAAACTCCGGAGTAGCTGGCACTGTGCCTGGCTTGTTTTTCTCCCTTATTAAGGTGAAGTCTTCCTCATCTAAATGTGTGTCTTCTGAGTTTTTGTGGAAGCAGCAGGTGGAATATAAAAGACTCAGAAGACTCGGGAAAATCAGTTCCTCTTGTAAAACTCAATTTTCTTCTTTATTAAATGAGAATCATTCTATCACTTGTCTGCCATATTGGAAGTGAAGCTCAAAGACAATTTGTTATTCATTAACTCGGCAGACTTGGTGTTGAGTGTGATGTACTGAGTTTTCTGAAGGGGTGGAGGTCCAGAGGTGGGTGAGGAAAGTTCTTGTTCAGGAGGAAGTTAGAGTCTGGGTACTTAAACAAACAATTCAAAAAATTTGGATGCCAGAGGATGATTGTTATGACTTCATTTGGTCATGATAGTCAACAGTTTGGCTCTAGACATGAGCTGCTTGGGTTTAAATCCTGGCTATGCTGTTCACTAGCTCTGTGACCTCGAATGGGTTATTTAGCCTATCTTCCTATTCTATCAAATGGGATTTTAAGCTTTCTTCAGTTTTTTTTCCATAAAAAGAGTTAATAATAGTATCTATTTCTTTGGATTGTCATAAAGATTAAATGAGATAATATGTGAAAGTATCTAGAGCCTTAGAAACAAAACAAACAACAAAAAAGAATAAGATATAGACTAATGGAGACACAAATTCGAACTAGATACTTAGGCAAGGCTGTAAATGCAGCAAAAAAGATATTCAGAGAAGTGCTTCTTAATTTTAACCTAGGAGTCAGCGGGGGGCATTTGGAGGAGATGATGCTTGAGATTACAAATTCACTCACTTATGTGCTAGTTCATATCAGACAACAAACATTGCTTTATCTCGTGCTGGGCATACAGCAGTAAGCCACACTGACTGACTTAGTCTTTTTAGTAGAGCACCAAGAAATGATTTGGGAAGGGGGGAAGTTTTATGTGCCCTTTCCCATAATTCCGAAAGTCCTTCTCTCGTATACAAAAATGGATAACCAATATATTTTTCTTTTCCTTGAGGTATTGGGAATTAAACCCAGAGCTTCATACACGTTAGGCAAGCACTCTACCACTGAGTTACATCCCTTGCTGTTTTTATTTTATTTTGAGACAGAGTCTCACTAAGTTGCCAAAGTTGACCTCAAACTTGTGATCTTCCAGCTGCTGGGATTACAGGTGTGTATTGCCGTGCCCGGTGGACAACTGATACTTTTTCAATCCTACATGAAGTGGACAACTGATACTTTTTCAATCCTACAGGAAAACACAGTCTTAAGCCCTTCTAGAAAAATGCTAGAGCTGCAATTGGTTCCCATCTTCAGAGTTTCCAGTATCATGAGAGAGACAGTTTTTTTTTTTTTTTTTAATTCAAACACTATAAAAAAAGGCACTTAGCCAATGAGCCACATCACCAGACTGCCCCCACCCCTTTACTTAGAGACAGAGTCTCACTGAGTTGCTTAGGGCTTCACTAGGTTGCTGAGGCTGGCTTTGAACTTGAGATCCTCCTGCCTCAGCCTCCCTAGTCTCTAGGATTACAGGTGCAGGCCACTGTGCCCAGCTTGAGAGAGACGGGTTTAAAAAGAGTATATGCATAAGCACATAGATAACTCAAATTGTGATAATGGTTATAAAGAAAAAAGGAAGTCATAAGAAAATAAAGGGAAAATGAGTGGTCAGGCAAGGCCTTTTTCAAGAACTTATGCTTATGTATTGGAGTCAAGAGCTGAGTTTATACGAGTTAGCCAGGCCAGGAGAAAAGGGAAGGAAGAGAAAGAACAGGTTGTGCAAAAATTTTGAGGCAGGGGACAGCTTGTTGTGTTGGAGGAACTGAGAGAAAGCCTTGTGGTTGGGATGAGGTAAGGTGGGGAGGGGATCTGCAGTGAGAGGATGGTGAGGTGGAGGAGTTCCAGCAAAGGGGACTGGCAGGCAGGCCGCATCCTACACTGGGCCTTTAGGCCAAAGAAGTTCACATTTTATTCTCAGTGAAGTGGGAAGTGGTTGAAAGCTGCCATCAGGAGCTACGCTGCAAGTCATGCACAGCAATACTGTGCTGTTTTGTGAGAATGGATGGAAGGGACAAAGGTAGGGGAATCACTTGGGGTAAATGCAGTATAGTCCCAGATGTTATGGACGTGGCTTGCATTATTTTGGAGGTAATGGAGATGAAGAGATATGTAAGGATTTGAAATGGACTTGGTATTGAATTGGATGTGGGTGACGAAGGAGAGGAAGGTATGAAGAATGACTTCTGAAGGAAGTAGAATCCTGTAAAAGAGACACCTGCACTCCCATGTTATTGCAGCACAATTCACAATAGCCAATATATGGAATCAGTCAATGTGTCCATCAATGGAGAAAAGGATAAAGATAATGGGGTATATAATAGAATATTATTCAACCATAAAAAGGATGAAATCCTATAATTTGTAGCAACATGAATGGAACAAAAGGCCATCATTTTAAGTGAAATAAGCCAGGCACAGGAAGACAAATACTGTATATTCTTATTTATAGAAACTAAAAAGTCAATCTCATAGAAGAGGAAATTAAAATAGGGTCACTAGAAACTAGGAAGGGAAGGAAGAAAGAGGATTAGATAAGAAGTACCAAAATAAGGTTATCTGGGGAATTAGTTCTAGTGTTCTGTGGCACAGTAGGTTGGCTATAGTCTATAACAATTTATGATATATTTCAAAATAACCAAAAGAGTCCAAAGTTTGCCAGCACAGTGACATGGTAGGTATCTGAGGAGACATTATACATATATTGAATTATTGTACTGTACCCTATCGATATGTAGAAAATAAAAAAATAAAGTAGCCTTTAAGTAACCTTAAAAAAAAAAAAAGAATGCCTCCCAGGTTTTGGGTTTGAGTACTGAGCAGTTGGATGGCTGAAAATATCCTTGCTAAGGTCAGGAAGCCTGGGAGAGGAGCTGGTTGGGGAAGAAGGGAAGAGGTGATTTTGGCATAAGTGCCTTTAAGAGATGCTATGAGATCCCCTGTGGAAATGGTAGGCATGTATGACCCAGCGAGTCTGAAAAGATGCCTGGGCCTGAAGCAACTTAGTTCAGTTCCTAATGTTCGGGCAGATGATAGCTATAACTGTGATGTCACTTGGGGGAGAACATGTGAATCAGAACTCTTATCTTTTTGGGGGGCCCTTGATACTCTGTGTGTGCATGTGTGTATGCTTGTGTGTGTGTGTGTGTGTGTGTGTATGTGTGTGTCTGGTGTGAGGGACAGAACTCAGGGCCTCATGCATTCCTGGCAAGTACTCTACCACTGAACTACATCTCCAGCCCTCCCAGTTATCTTTGAGAAGGGGACAAAAGCTCCTACTCTTCCTTTTTAAAATATTTACTTTCAAGTTTAAGGAATTTATAAACCCCCTGCTACCCATCCACAACTTTAAAAAAGCCTGTAGATGTCAAATTAAAAAATAAAACATAAAGCAGACTGGTGAAGGGGCACCTGCCTATAATCCCAGTGGTTCAGAAGGCTGAGGAAGAAGGATCACAAGTTTGAAGCCAGCCTCAGCAATTTAGTGACACCTTAAGCAACTTAGGAAGATCCTGTCTCAAAATAAAAAAATAAAGAGAGCTGAGGATGTGGCTCAGTGGTTAAGGGCCCCTGGATTCAATCCCTGCTAACAAAACAAAACAAAACAAAAAACAAACAAACAACAACAACAACAAAACAGGGTTATGGTGTATTTCAGTGGCAAAATGCATTCTTAGCATGTGCCAGAGTCCGGGTTCCATCTCCAGCAAAAAAAACAAAAACTTCTGTGGAGAGAAGAATGGATGGTGGATCAAGCTCTGGGCAATAGCAACTTTTAGAGGCAGGATAGAAGAAGCATCCACAACAGGTTGAGGGGTGGACAAAGAAAGAGAAGAGGTAAGAATTACAAAAAAGAGTCCATCATCAAATGGAAGAAAAAGTGTTTCAAGAAGGGAATATAGCTGGGTGCGGTGGCACATGCCTGTAATCCCAGCAACTCGGGAGGCTGAGGCAGAAGGGTTGCTTCAAAGCCAGCCTCAGCAGATTCAGACATTTAGCAACTCAGTGAGACTCTGTCTCTAAATAAAATATAAAAAAAGGGCTGGGGATGTGGCTCAGTGGTAAAGTGCCCCTGGGTTCAATCCCTGCTACAAAAAAAAAAAAAAAAAAAAAAATTCTTCCAGAAAGATAGAAAACCAAGGTCCACAAAGTGCCCACTGGAGTTGGCCATGGTGGTAATCACTGGAAGGCCAAGTAGTGTATTTGTGGAGGGTCAACTCTGCAGGAGGGAGCTTTGCTCCTCAAGAGCAAGAAGAGAGGACATTGGATACTGATGTGGAATGATGTGTAAATTTGTGGGAGGGTTAGCATTTTCCTAGTGAAATAAGAGGTAAAGAGATGGGGGTGAAGGGCTAAATAAGGATAGAAGTTTTGAGGATGGAGAAATACTTTTTGTGTAAATTCAGAAAGCTCTGACTTTACACAAAAAGTATTTCTTCATCCTCAAAACTTCTATCCTTACCAGTAGGACTGTTACCTATTTGGGATTGTAGTTATTAGATGAATCTCTTTATGTTGTCCAGTCTGGTCTTCAGCTCCTGGGTCAGGGGGTCCTCCTGTTTCAATCTCTCCAATAGCTGGGACTATAGGCACATATCATCTCACTCAGCCTGGGCTAGGTCTTGAAGAGAGCATCAGAAGACAGAAGGGCTGCGCCCAGCATGATCAGGGTGCAGGGTCCAGAATCCTTGAGAGGTTGTTTGGAGGTTCTAGCAGGGGAGCGCAGCTACTCGTATACCCTTGACTGAAGAACGGTCCTCCTCTATCGGGGAAGGTCGTCCTCTTCCACTGAGCGAGCAGCTTCGGGAGGGACGCACAAGGAGCGGTGAGGGAGGAAGAGGACACTCGCATAGCCATCCAGATCAGTAGAATCAACACTGGCGATCAATGGGGTGACAGATGTCGCAGCCAGATAGCCCTCACATCCAGGGTCCAGAATCCTGATGGGTTTGAGTATCAGTACACCTTTCATAACTTTCAAGACTTCTCCACCTCTTCCCTTCCTCCTGTTTTGGACTCCCCCGCCCCCTCCGCCGCCCCACACTCCCTTTTTGTTGATCCTTTTTCGTTTGCTTATAAATATGCTCAAGTCTTTCAGTATCTCCTTCAAAGTCAGTGGCCAGGTACTTTTTACTCCATACCCAAAATATCTACAGCAGGATACTTTAAAATATTCAACAGCTCTTTTCTCTCTCCTTCCTTCCTTCCTTCCTTCCTTCCAACTCAGGGGCATTCTACCACTAAACCACATCCCCTATTTTTTATTTTATTTTATTTAGAGACAGGGTGTCACTGAATTGCTTAGTGCCTTGCCATTGCTGAGGCTGACTTTGAACGCTCAATCTTCCTGCCTCAGCCTCCCAAGCTGCTGGGATTACAGGCGTGTGCCACGTTGCCTGGCTCTTATTTTGTATTTTTGAGATAGAGTCTTGCTAAGCTTTAGAGGCTTAACTGCTCTTTTTCTTATTTCCTTGTCCTTGTATGCATTGCCTCACTTTGGAAAGTTTGGCTACACCTTGAAGTTGGGCTCTTCATGGTGTTTTATTTGTTTGTTTGTCATTTGCAGTACTGAGG
Source organism: Marmota flaviventris (assembly GCF_047511675.1). NCBI lineage: Eukaryota > Metazoa > Chordata > Mammalia > Rodentia > Sciuridae > Marmota > Marmota flaviventris. The sequence continues at coordinate 50,328,961 of NC_092505.1, read as the reverse complement.
ATTAAACCCAGGGCTGTGCACATGCTAGGTAAGCACTTTAACACTGAGCTACATCCCTGCCTCCTCCCCCCTTTGACCCAGGACCTTGCTGAGTTGCCCAGGCTGTCTCAAACTTGAGATATTCCTTTCTAAGCCTCCACAGTAGCTGAGATTACAGGCATGTGCCACTCTCCTGGCTCTTCCTAGTCTTTTAAAAGCCTAAATGCATTGCCAGATTTGTGCTGGGCAGGTTGGATGTACACACTGCATTCAGAAACTCAGGGAACCTCTAGGTAGCTCACTCTGGAGGCCAGATGGAAGATGACTTCTTCCAAAGGAGACTCTTTTTTGTGTGTTCCAGGGATTGAACCCAAGGGCATTTTACCACTGAATTATATCTCCAGTCCTTTTTATTTTTTATATTTGGGGTACTGGAGATTGAACCCAGATTTGCTTTACATTGAATTACACGCTTGGCCTTTTTTATTTTTTATTTAAGATGGGATTTCACTAAGTTGCTTAGGGCCTCACTAAGCTGCTGAAGCTAGCCTCCAACTTGTGATCCTCCTGCCTGAGCCTCCGGAGTTGCTGAGATTACAGGCTTGCACCACTGCCCCTGGCCTGAAAGAAATTCTTAGGAAGCTGCTACAACTGTGCAACGTAAAAATGATGACTACCAGTGAGAAGGGAGGAAGGAATTTGAGGCTTATAAAGGAGGTGAAATAGATAGGACTTGATGATTAATCAGGGATGACTCACGCATTCCTGACTTTCTAAGTCTGATGACTGTGTGATGCTGGTGCCAACAGTTGAGGGAGGAGCCGGAATGAAGGAAGAGGATGAGTTCTGCTCTGGACACACCATGTTTGGGGTGTCCCTGTGAGTTTAGATAGAGCTGCTTGTCAGGCAGTTGGATATTTGATTCTAAATTTTGTGGAAGAGGTCTGGGTTAGAGATTGCTGATTTGGCAGTTGAAAGCACGAGGGTGGAGTTGAGCCCTCAGAAATGAGTGGAGTGAGAAGAGCTATGGGTTTAGAGCAGAGACCTGCATTTAAGATTTGCAATTGGTGGCACTTAGGATGCCACTGAAGGAAGCAGTGAGCTTAGTTATTGAGATGTGACAATTGGGAGTATGCAATCTTCTGGAAATGAAGGTAGTACAAATATTCCAGAAGGTGAGAGCATCCAAGGTGTCCCACATAGCAGAGATGCAGAGGGGACTGAGGAATGCCTGACAAGTTTGAGAACCTGAAGCCCTGGGTTACTCTTGCTTGAGCAGGATGAAGAAGGATGTGAATGGGGAGGGGAGAAGTCAGATTGCTAAGTGCTGAGAAGCGAGGAAGTGGAGGCCAGCAGGGGAGACCACATGAAAGGGAGAGAAGCGCTTGGCATTTAATCAGAGAGGGTATTCTGATTGGCCGGTTGGCTTGATAGTTTTGCTTTTAGGACTGGGAAAGATATGAGGCGGAAACAACTTAGAGCTAAAGGAATTGGGGAAGGTTCAGAGGAGGTTTTTCTGGCCCCACCCTACCCAGACTGCTTTCTTTTTTACCGTTTGCCTAACACATCCACACCCCTTATCTCATGTAATCATTTCTACACCTTGAGGTTTGAAACAAACTGTGAGCTGAGGAGTTGATAATGCACAGCTGTGGATCATTTCGGCTCAGTGGCAGTCTATACCACCATTGAGAGGAAATGCCACAAAATTCTCCAGGCCCACCGAGGGGGACAAGGGGCGCTGTGTTTCTTGCCTTCTATTAGGTGTCATCATGGACTTGACACAGTGATTGTCTCAAATGAGATGTCACCCTGAGCTGTGGACCCAATAAGTGTTCAGGCTGAAAGCTCCTTGCACCTGGTGAGGTGTTCCCAAGTGTGGAAAATAGAGGCTGCACGCAGGCGGTTCCTTCTTCTAAGATGCTCAATCATCTAAGAGTTCTGTTAGCCGCAAGGTGGAATAAGAACTGTGATGACCAGGCGTCAAGGGCGCGGGCTAGATAAACACAGGGCAGGAAGATGGCGGGAGCTATAGGCAGCAGGTGGCTTAGCGCGCTCCCTGCTCCTTTCCCCGTGGCGAAAACCAAACCCGCGATTTGAACATCCGGCCTGGGCCCTACCAAGAGATAAATCTTCTGCGGAGGGAAGCATTCAATTTTCATTCAGCGTTAAGATTCCTTCCCCTCGGAGGAAGAGGGTAGGTGCAGGAGATTTCTCGTGCTCCTCCTGTTCTGCCCGAGGCAAGGACGCAGAGCCCTGATCCAATTCTAATTATAGTATTTGGTTGGTTTATTTGAGAGGAGGAGACCTAAAGGAATGAGAGACCTGGATTTGGAGCTAGCACCTGGTTTCCTCTTCACCACTTCTAGCTCAAGCTTCCTCCTTTGACCTTGACTCAGGGCAAGTCTGCACTAGTCACTGGGCCTCAGTTTCTCTGTTCGTAAATGGGGATTTGGCCTGTGATCTTGCCTCTGCACGGCCGGGATGGCGAATTTCCACTCCATTCCGCCAGAAGGAGCCGCCCTGCTTTATCCATCCTCACCCGAAACCCAACTTTTTGCGACTACCTTTTTCTAAGCCGTTCTCCCCTAGGTAGGTTTGCGGCCGAAGATGATGTGGTGGGCGGGGTAGAGCCATCGCCCCGCCCCCGCCCCGCCCCCTGACGTCCCCTCCGCGCCCCTCCGCCCACGGCGCTGGAAGAGGCAATCACGTGACTTCACATCCGGCGCGGGATTCCCGAGCTAGCGGCGCGCGTTCCCCCGCTTGCCTGCCGGCTCTCCCCGCAGCGTGATCGGGGCGCCGCGGCCGAGGGGAGGGGGGTTCGCTACGTCGCCGGCGGCGGGAGGCCGTTTCGGAGTGCAGACCGCCCCCCTCCCCTGCGCGCCTCCCCTGCCGCCCTCCCTTGTTCTCGTCCTGTCCGCCTGCACGCTGCCGCCGCGGGCGCCGAGGAGCACAGCGCGGACGCCCCTGCGCCCGGCCCGGCCCGGGCTCCGCCGCGGCGCCTCCCTCTCCTCAGTCTGAGCCGCAGCGCTCGGCGGCGGCGGCGGCGGCGGCGGCGGCGGCGGTGCCTCGAGCCCGAGCGACCCGCGGCCGCCGGCGCCGGCCGAGAGCGATGGGACTGGGCTGAGGCGAGGCGGTGGCGGCGGCGACAGCGGTGGCCCGGCCCCCCGCGGCCTCTTGTTTGCTCGGGCCGGGAGGCCGCAGAGGAGACGGTGCGGCAGCGTGGCGAGTGAGTGTCCCCAGCGAGCGGGGAGCGGGCCGGGTGGGTGGTGGCGATGGGGAAGGCTGGAGCAGGCCAATGATATTGTCGGGGTGGCGGGTGCCAGGTGAGTTTACAGGCTGTCTCCTCGAGCCGGAATTGGGCATCACTTGTCAGGGAAGGTGTGTGTGATGGGGAGGGGGCGCTAAGACTCCGGAATCTAGGACAGGTGAGGCGAGGAAGAAGGGTCCACGTGGTGGGTGCGATGGCCTGGTGTGGACCCGCCGCTTGCGAGGAGGGCAAGTGTGCGAGGACGCCGGGGCGCGGGATGGTGATCCAGGGCCTCTAGAAAGTCCGGGAGATGGCGTGGTCGAAGATGGAGTGTTGGCAGGGCTCTTGATGGGTTTGTGCGGGTGCTGACTATAGGAATCCAAGTTCGTCTTCACCCGCGGATTAGTAGAGTCTCTTCCTTATACCGCATTGTATAAACTAATCCCCAGAGAGGAAAAACGACTACTTTGTTAAGGCCTCCCTTTCCTACTCTGGTAGTATGGACTAGAAAAACCCAGAGCCATTTACTTTAGTACTTTCCTGGCCATTCTGTGGCATTTCTTTCCCATTTTCTTCAAAGGGTCAGATTCTGGTGGAAGCATGCCTCTGGGTTTTGGGGGGCGGACTGGGGGTGATTTTAGAGTCGGGGAATGGGATTGGGAATTGACAGTAACTCAGTTCGGGGCTTCCCAGTTTGGAAAGCTCTGGTGACAGGTGTTTATTGTTTCCTCTTCCCATAGATCTGTCAGAAACATCCTAGGATCTTGGTGTCTGGACATAGGAGGTATGAATCATTCTTGTAATTAACCACTTCTAATCATCAGTGTCTTAGAGCTATATTTAGTGGTTATATTAGTGCAAAATGAATGGGTATGGAGTTGTAAACCTAGAAACGGAAACCTGTGTTCCTCTACACATGATTCTGAACTAAATGAGTAGAGCATACTTGAGTATGTAATGGCTATTTTAGATCTATGAGGCAGGAAGTTAGAATTTAAGAAATTTAAGAAATGCACTGTCTTCAAAAGAGTTTTTTGCTAAAATTAAGGTGTTCTGTAATTCTTTTGAAGGGCGAGTACATAATTAAAAGTGCTGTGCTTTCTCCCTTGGTTAAAACTCAGGTTCTTTGTTAAGGCACATGCATTAATTTTGTTCTGGTGGCTTATATGTTGCTTTGCTGAATAGGCTACAGTTGCTAGAATACGTGTGTGGGTATACCATATTGGTTTAATCCCACACCTGAACCCAGGGCATCATGTTTCAAATGCTTTGTTACTAAGCTACAGCCTTAGCCCTTTTAAAAATCTTATTTTGAAGCAGGGTCTCACTCTGTATGTCTTGAACTTGTGATTCTTTCGCCTCAGCCTCCAGAGTCCCTGGGATTACAGGCATGTGACACCAAACCTAGCTTCAACAACCTCTTTTTAAAGGCACATAGTTCCTGGAAGTTCTTTGAAACAGTAAACCTATTATTAATGATTGTTGTAGAAGATACTTTTTTTTCTCCTTTTTGAGTTATAAAGAAAAGAGGTTTATTTTGGCTCATGGTTCTGTTCTAAGGTTAAGGGGCTGTATCTAGTTTTGTTGGGGGAGTCCTGAGGTGGCACATGTGTCATGTAATATGTTGAAAGATAAGGTGTCAGAATGTAACTTTAAACTTTTTTTTTTTTGGCATTATATACCATTAGGTCAGGCAGAGAGAAAATTAAATAGTTAAGCGAGGTTTTTAAACATTCTTAGAACAGTACTGCCTGTTTTTGGTCAGGGGAATGGGCAGGAAGTGATACTATTTGATTGCTTCAGTTAAGTAGTATAATAAAAAATTAAATAGTTTATTTTGAAAATAACATCAGGCTTCAAGTTGATGCAGTGCTTTGTTGTAGGAGGACTGATTTCTTTGTCCAGACCAGCCAGTAAGCTTTATTTAGATAACTTATGGTAATTAATTTTTTTTTAAGAGAGAGAGAGAGAGAGGGAGAAAATTTTTTAATATTTATTTCATAGTTTTCGGTGGACACAACATCTTTGTTTGTATGTGGTGCTGAGGATCGAACCTGGGCCGCACGCATGCCAGGCGAGCGTGCTACCGCTTGAGCCACATCCCCAGCCCTGGTAATTAAAATTTTAATTTACAAGTTTTTTTTTTTTTTTTTAAGTTGTTGATGGCTTTTTATTTTTATTTATTTATATGTGGTGCTAAGGATCGAATCTAATGCCTCACAATGCTAGACAAGCGCTCTACTCACTGAGCCACAACCCCAGCCCCTACAAGTGGTTTTAAATAGAGTAAATTCCTGTATGGGTAGGAAAATAGTAATAGTGATTAGAACAAATTATGTATTTCTGAATGTCTAAACAGTATTTTCTAATGAGCTATATGATCTTGCTTTTCAGATATTAGAGCTAAAATACTTAAGTTGGTTTAGTTAGCTCTTAATAGATTTAGATATTGTCCCTTTCCTGTCGTTTTTTTAATGTATTGATTCTTATGTGGCTAATAACTATCCACATAATCTGTAGCAGATTTTAGTAGAAAGAGCATGGACTTGTGAATCAGACCTGACTTTGATTTCTTATTTTTTTTAAGTCTAACTTTGACTAGTGCTAATAGTTATTGAGTGAGGTTATTGTGCATAGGTTCTGAAAAAAAAAATCACTTAACATGAATTTTCTCACTTAATAAATCCTATTATCCAGATGAGGAAACGGAGGCTCAGCAATGTTGTTACCCAATTATGTACAGCTAACTTGATTAAACCTAGAAATAAAAACTTCTAGGACATAGACAGTAATATAGAACTTAGATTCTGGCTGTCTTTGAATCCCTTAGACCATAAGTTGCTTATTTCTTTTTTTAAAGTTCATGTAAAAAGAGCCTGTTATTATAATTTGCTTGAAAGCAGAAGACTGTCCAAGTGAAGATACCATGTAAAAGAGAAATGATGTTTATATAATAAGTGACATTAAAGATGAATTCTAATATATCTATTAAGGAAAATGAACCATAGGGCTGGGAATGTGGCTCAGTGGTAGAGCTTTACCTAGCATGTGTAAGGCCCTGGATTCAATCCCCAACACTGCAGCAAAACAAAACAAAACAAAAACAACAACCCTAAAAAGCTTTTAAAACCAGTAGATGGCATTTTCTCTTTAATGCTCTTTCATGTGTTGTTACCAGCCTTCCTCCTATCTAACTGATTTTTATTCATCTTTTTTGATGATAGTCTCTTCCTCAGGGAAATCCTTCTTGAACTTGCAGATTTTTTTTCTTTATCTTTTTTTTTTTAATTTTACTTTTATGTTCGAGGGATTGAACCCATAGGCACTTAACAACTGAGTCACATTTTCAGTGTGCCCCCCTGAACATTTGTTTAAAAAAAAAAAAATTTTTTTTTTTTTTTTTTAAGACAAGGTCTAACTGAGTTGCTTAGGGCCTTGCTAAATTGCTGAAGCTGACTTTGAACTTGAAATCCTCCTGCCTCAGTCTCTTGAGCTATTAGGATTACAGTTGTGCATCATGGCACCTGGATTTTTCTTTTCTTTTTTTGATGCAGTACTTGGGATTGATCCTAGGGGTGCTGTACCACTGATCAATACTGTACCCTTAGTCCCTGTGTGTTTATGTTTTTTTGAGACAGAGTCTTCCGAAGTTGTTGAGGCTGGCCTCTTAATTTGTGATCCTCCTGCCTCATCCTCCCAAGTGGCTGGGATTAAATCTAGCCAAACTTCTAGATTTTAATGGGTCTTTTTATACACCACTAAGGCCAACTGCTCTTCTCATTCCACTCATCTGTTCAGTGTCTGTTATCTCCACTGGCTTGTAAATTTGATAAAGCATGAATTGAAACTTTTGTTCAACAATATGATCCTTAGCATCTGGCAAAATGCCTGACATAGGATAGACATTCAATAAGTATTTGAAAATAAGTGACATCCTGAGTAATAGCCAGGAAATAAAATGACTTACCAAAAACTAGATAAAAATAAAATAGCATGATTATAAGAAGTCAGTACCCACGAATAACAAGTTCAATATAGCCATATATGTAGTCAAGAAATGCAATTGAGAAAAATTTATATGGCTGAAAATGAAGGCAAAAATAATGATTCAATGCTAGTGAGATTATGGTAAGCACATGGAACTAAAGTGGTTATCAGATGTATATGTTACAGAAAGAAATGTAACAAAATATTAATTCAGATACTCAAACCTTTTAACACAGATTTCATTTCTTAAGAAACATCAGATGTGTATTAGTTGCTTAATGTCTCAGATTTTTTCTTTTTTTTTCACAAAGAATATTAATATACTTCAGAGAGGTTTTAGAATTAGCTCATAATATAGGTTCTGAGTACTATTTATTATTGGCACTTAGTAAGTAGTTCCTTTCTCCTTTCCATTTCATATATTGAATCAGCATATGCTTTTGTGGCATGGTGGTTTTGTGATCACTGTTAATATGAGACTTTAAAATGTGAACATGCTTTATTCCTAAAATGAATAGTAATCCTAGGAGATATATCCTAGATGATGTTACTATAGACTTATAACCTACTCAGCAGTCAAACAGTGAAAATGAACAGTGATATGAAAGTACCCTGTAGAACTTTGTTTTAATTTATTTTTTCTTAGTACTCTGGGTGTTGGTGAAATAAGAACTTTATGCTTGTGAATGATAACAAAATGATTGTAATTTCTGAAAACATGGAAGACAAAAATAGAATTTCAAAATGATCTTGATAAACTTGATTTATCTAAAATAGGTTCTGTCTGCTGGTATATGTGGTGACCTCAAATAACTAAATAAATAAATGGACCATAAATGGAACAGGAGTTAGCAGCAGCTTATCACTTATTAAGGAGAACATTATTAAAGAGAACACTTTTTTTTTTGGTACTAGGGATTGAACCTAGGGGCGCTCAACCACTGAGCCATATCCCCAGCCCTTTTTTATATATTTTTTTGACACAGGGTCTCACTGAGTTGCTTAGGGCCTCACTAAGTTTGCTGAGGCTGGCTCCGAACTCTCCATCCTCCTGCTTCAGCCTTCCAAGCTGCTGGGATTACAGGTGTGGGCCACCATGACATCTTAAAGAGAACACTCTTAAAACTCTAATTATAGAGGTATGCTGAAAGATGATAATCTAAGCCTAGCCTAGGGATACATGCTTGTAATCCCAGCAACTCTGGAAGGCTGAGGCAGGAGAATTGCAAGTTTGAGGCCAGCGTTAGCAATTTAACAAAACTTAAGCAACTGAGAGGGACTCTGTCTCAAAATTTTTTTTTTTTTTTTTTACATAGATTTATCTCATAGTTATTAATTTTGTACTTTTTTTTAAAAATTTTTTATTGTTGGTTGTTCAAAACATTACAAATTTCTTGACATATCATATTCCACACTTTGATTCAAGTGGGTTATGAACTCCCACCTTCACCCCATACACAGATTGCAGAATCACATCAGTTACACATCCATTGATTTACATATTGCCATACTAGTGTCTGTTGTGCTCCGCTGCCTTTCCCATCCTCCACCCTCCCCCCTCCCCACTCTGTCTCAAAATTTAAAAGGGTGGGAGGCTGGGAATGTAGCTTAGTAGAAGGCACCCCTGAGTTCAATCCCAAGTACTGGGGTGGAGTAGGGTAGTTAATCTAATGTCTTGACATTTCTGAAGGTGACAAACCTGACAGTAGTCTGTGCTTACTTGTTCGTGATTTCACTTTTTGCAGTTTTAATTATTCTTCAGTCAACTATGGTTTATGAAGAGTATTGGTTTGAAAGTATTAAATGGAAAATTTCAGAAATAATTCATATGTTTTAAGTTTCCTGCTGTTCTGAGTAGTGTGATGAAATCTTGAACTGTCTAATCCTTGTCCAGGATGTGAATCATGCCTTTATTCTTCATTTCCACACTGTGTATGCTACCTGCCTATTAGTTGCTTAGTAGCCATCTCTATTGAGATGGACCATCATGGTATGTCAGTGCTTATGGTCAGGTGACACATTTTACTTAGTAATGGACCTAGGGCATTAGAATAGTGATGTTGGCAATTCACATATATCAAAAGAGAAGCCAAAAAGTGCTTCCTTTAAGTGAAAAGGTGAAAGTACAATAAGGTATTTTGAGACAGAAAAATGGAGACACCAAATTTACATAAATGTTATTACAATATATTGCTATAATATTTTATTGTTAATCTTAACTGTGCCTAATTTATAACTCACACTTAATCATAGTTGTGTGTGTATACGTGTGTGTGTACACATATTTAGAGAGCAAAACACAGTGTGTGTGTATATATATATGGTTAGTAATATCAACTGCTTCAGATATCCACTGGGGGTGTTATACTGTGTCTCTTGCTGTAAAGGAGCAACTTTATGCCATCTTATCTGAATAAATCTGAACCTAGAGGTAGCTGACAGGATTTACCTTTTGATTTTGGAATTTTATGAGTTAAAGTTAACTGGTTTATAGAGAGAACAAATCTGTAGTCATCAAAACCGTTCTAGCTAACCTGCGTTAACTAGATAGTTCAGATAACGTGCAAGAAGCCAGGAAATAATTCTTAGATACTTACTTGAATTTATTTTCATATTTTGAGAGTAAGAAATAAGAGAAGTTGAGAATTGGGGCACATTTTAGTTAAGATTTATTGAAAAAAAGTGTTCTGAGATTATTTAATCTTGAGAAAAGTAGGTATTTTGTAAGGTAGAATGTCCTGAAGTTAATGATAACTAGTGGTAGGGTAAGTTATGAATTAATATCATTTGCATTACTATGATTAAAAATAGAGGTAATGTTGTTGTATGTGGCATAGGAAAAGTGGTATCTTTTATCCCCACTACTCTGGAAGAGGGAGGATCATTTGATTCCTGGGGTTCAAGGCCAGCCTGGGCAACATAGTAAGACCCTGTCTCAAAATAAAAATTTAAAGGGCAGGTAGCATTTTGTAACTCAGTGGAAGAGTGCCAACAGCAATAACAAAAAACCAAAACAAAGTGTGGGGGGGAAAGGTAATATAAAATGTCATTAATGAATGGTATCTGGAAAAAAATGATCAGTGTTACAGTAGTTTAAAAAATATTTTTATGGTACCAAATAAGAAGGGAGAAAAATAGAATGAAGGAAAGAGAGAGCTATCCAAATAATCAAATGTCTGAGACTGAGAGAAGTTATATTAGGATTGAGATTGCTGGAGAGTATCATAGAGCAGTTCTCTAAGAAAAATACCCCAACACTAGATCTGTAAACATCTTAGACTCACAGGTCATATTGGGACTTTTGCTAGGATTAAAGATGGTAAAACATTAACTCTAATAGCAAACTTTTAAGATTGCCAAATTAATCTGTTAATCAGAATTTTGTCTCTTACACTTAGCTCTGTGGATCTTGATTGGAAATCATCAGGTGACACTCAGAGACTAGTCAGAAAAGAAACTAAATTTCTAGGAGAAGTGAGTTACTACATAAAGTAGAATTTCTTGATTACATATTATGGAATTTGCTGATGTTTATAGAATCTCAGAAACTTTAAGTACAAATACTTATATAATATTGTTGGATAGTCAGGTAAAAGATGATTTCTGCCTAAGTAATAGCAAGCTGTATTAATTGACTATTGTATTTAGTTTTTCTTATTTTCTTGAACATTGAAATGAAGAGGGAAGGCTAGAAAAATAATAATACTAATAATTTAGACTAACCACTTCTTATAAAAGAGGAAACTGGAGAGGTGCCACCATGTTAGTAAGGAATCCGAGGTTAGAATTCCTATCTTTCTCTTAGTTGGGTATTCTTTTCACCTTTGCCTTTATTTTGTACTCTGTAGTGATGGCACACCTCAAAACTCAAAAAATGTTTTTTTAGGGAGAACCAAGTTTTTAAATTTTGTTTTTTGGTACTGGGGACTGAATACAGGGAATTTAGCCACTTAGCCACATCCCCAGCCCTTTTTATATTTTATTTTGAGACAGGGTCTCACTAAGTTGCTTAAAGGCTTTCTAAGTTGCCGAGGCTAGCTTTGAACTTGGAATCCTCCTGTCTCAGCCTCCCTAGTTGTTGGGATTACAGGTGTGTGTCACTGTTCCTGGCCTGAGAACCAACTTTTAAGGTTTGGTTGCTTGACAAACTTCTTAAACTATTTTTAGTTTGTTTTAAAATGAGTCATGGAATTGCTCCCCTATATGTGTCTTAGGTGGCTTTTTTTACAGCATCTCTGATGCTTTGTTTTTTCCCATTTATGAAATTGGATGAAAAATACTTTAGTAATTAATTTATTTGAATATAAAATGAAAATGCTTTGGCTCCCAATTATTTGTGATTGATCTAAACAGCTAAATAAAGTGAAGTCATGTTTTTATGTGGGGCCTTTGAGCTTAAATTCTCATTTTAGATAAAAATTCTATGTAGTAAAAATTACCCTTTAAAACAGTCATGTAAAAAGTCACTAGTTTGAATCTCAGCAACTTAGGAGGCTGATACAAGAGTATCACAAGTTTGAGGCCAGCCTTATCAACTTAGTGAGACCCTCTGTCTGGTACCAAAAAAAATTTTTTTTTTTTTTAACTAGTTGACAGTTGGTTGGAAGCTCACGGTCCATCAAATCCAGCAGCCAGTTTTTTTGTTTGTTTTTTTTTGGTACCAGAGATTGAACCCTGGGGCACTTAACCACTGAATCACATCCCCACCCTTATTTTATATTTTATTTTGGGACAGGGTCTCACTGAGTTGCTTAGGGCCTTGCTAAGTGACTGGGATGGCTTTGAACTCATGATCCTCCTGCCTAAGCCTCCTGAGTTGTAGGGATTATAGGTGTGTGCCACCACACCCTGCCCAGTTTTTCCTCTAGCTTTAGAACAGGTTACTTTCTCTTCCTCTTCCTCCTCCACTGCTGCTGCTCCCTCCTCCTCCTCTTCCTCTTCCTCCTCCCTTCTCCTCCTCCCCCCCTTCTCCGCACACTTATTTTTTGTTTCAGGATGTAGTTGTAGTGTAATCTTTTAAATATTTTAGTTAACAATTTAAACTCAACATTGTACTACCAACAATGCACATTACTTAAATGGCAATAAGAAGAATGGAGACACCAACTTTGCGCAAGTATGTGCAATGACCCTTGCGTCACAAGCAGTCACTTGCTGACCATAACAGTAAGGTTTAGAATGAGTTGCATCTGAAAAATATTCATCTGAGAATTTAAATTTCAAAGACCATCTTTAAATTGTGAATTGAAATGTTAAGTGTTATTAGGGTATTAATAGCATTGCCTTACAGGTTTTGTGTGTATGTATGTGTGCATGGTGTGTGGTACTGAGGATTGATCTCAGGCCCTCTACCATGGAAGCCACAAACTGAGCCATTTAATTTAATTTAATTTATGACAGGCTTTTGCTAAATCACTTAGACTGGACTGGAATTTCTATCCTAGTACCTCAACCTGCTAGGTTGCTGGAGTTACACGCGTGTTCCACCATATCCTGGGTCATTACAGTTTCAAATAGTCAATAATTTGTGTTAAAATGGAAGAAACTCCTTTTATATATTGCTGAACTTTGTAGTTTTTAGTTTGTGGAAATTAGGCTTACTTATCAATTTGGTTTGTTTACACAAGCTGTTACTGGAACTTTTTTTTTTTTTTTTTTGTTACTGGAACTCTTGATTTGTCAATTCTTATTGTGTTAATTACCCATATCATCAAATTTCTTTTGCTCATTTAAAAATATTCTCATTTGGTCAACTAGGTGATTTTGCCTCCAGGTACCCACTCTCACCTCTAAAGAAAAATAAAAGCACAAAACTGTTAAGTCTATTTCATAAGTGTAACAGTGCAGAGGTATTTGAAGTACCTGTTACTGGTAACCTATGTCCTACAACACACATACCCTTTGAGATAATGTTAATAATATTATGTGTATTTTATACCTTTCTCTGCTTTAAAAAAAATCTATACAGTTTTTTGGTTGTTAAAAAAATAGTATATTTGTAATTTTTCCCCATTTTTATATGTTGTGTGGAACTGTCTTGGATTCTACTCATAAATCTCATTTTCCTTAATTTCATGAGTTATTCATCCATTCTGTTAATGGACAGTCAGGTGTTCTAGTTTTGATTTTTTTTGTTTTCCTTTATTATAAAAAAGATAGCCAGATACATATTTTGTACGTACATACTCATAAATAAGTAATGTGTTATGGATTTTTAAAATTGCAATTGTTGGATCAAAGTATATATAGATTTTAAATTTAAATATATTATAAATTGATCTTCTGAAAAGACTGTTACTCTTAACAGCAGTGTTATAAGGGTGCCTCTTGTCTGTTTTCTTTTTCTTTGCCTGTTTAATGGAAAGGTAATGTTTTACCACATACTATTATGCTTTATTTATTTACTTTTATTTTTTGGGGTACTGGGGATTGAACCTGGGCAGGCATGCTACCACTGAGCATTACATCTCCAGCCTTTTTTATTTTTAGTTTTGAGATAGTTGAGATAGTTTTTAGTTGTTGTTAAGTTGATGAGGCTGGCCTCAGACTTGTGATCTTCCTGCCTCAGCTTCTCCAGTTGTTGGTATTATAGGTGTGTGCTATGGCACCTGGCTCATATTATACTTTAAATATCATCTTGTCCTCCAGTAGATTTCTGTGTTCTCTAATTGTTATGGTTTTCCCTCCTTTGCTCCATAACATTGTAAGATGCTTGAATTGTAGTTTCAGACAATTGTAAATTTGGGAGTAATCTATATAAAGGGAGTAATAATATACCTGTCTTCCTCTCCCATTATCGTTTGTTTTGTGATTATTGCATACTTTATTTTTCTGTGGAGACACATGAATACAGTGGCTCTTTTAAAAAGGCAACTTATTCTTTCCTTATGATCTCCAGTGGTACTAAAAAGTCTTATATATAATTTTTTTCATCTTTAATTACTCCTTTGATTACTTGGAATAATTGCAGCTACTCCATTTATTAAGGCTTATTAAAACTGTCAAACCCTTTTCCTTACCAATGTTGTATCGCCATCTAGGGATTAAAAAGTGCATCATCAGGCTATACACAAAGGCAGTGGTCCTGTAGGCCAAAACATTCATGATTGAAATCTGTCATAGACCCGTATCCCTCTTGCTTCATGGGAGTGGAGGAATTGAGACCAAGAGAGGTATAATAATTTGTACAATAGTTCATATTGAATTGTCATTTATGAATGAGTTAAAGCTGTTACCCGATTTCTGTGTTCATTTCATCTTTTTGTTTGTTTCTTTTGGAGTGGGGACAAAGTTATATCTTTCTGTTTCTAATATAATAATGAACATGGCATATATGCTCACTTAATCCTTACAAGTGAATTATTTTTATAAAGTAAGAATTTCCCGCTACTTATGCTGTATTATTAGATAGTACTTTTTCAAAATGTAGAGGAGATAAATAAATCTGATCAACTGTAGCTTCATAGAAATGGCTTGTTAAAGAAACCTTTAAAATGACTTTCTCTTGCCTGAAGTAAAATGACTTGTGAGATCCTGGCAGAGATGTTTTTAAGGTCCATATATCTTCAACTTAGGGAAAGTGTTAATTGAAATAGAAAAATCTTTTATTCACAAATCTTTTATTCATTTTTTGCTAAGTACTATACAATTAGACAAAAAGCTACTATTTTGTCTCATGATGACAATCTTACCATGTACGTAGGGTATTTGTGAATAAAAGTCATGTATGTAATAAAAGTGATAAAGATGTATGCAAGAATGGTGTAGTACAGGCAACATTAATTCTTCATATTAATCCAAATACAGGTAATTTTTATTATCGTTTCTAATTATAACTTATTTTGTTATAGCTATCACATTGTTTTATAACATACAAAAAAGTGTAATTATACAAAGGCCTCACTTTACAAATGTAAATACAGTTTTGGTTTGGTGTATATTGGATACAATGGTCTTCCTTAAGCCTAAACACAGAAACAAAAGCATGTATTATAAGAGAAAGTCTAAGATGGGAAGTGATAAAATGGGTATTGAGTAGAGCTTTGTTAAAATTTAGCTGGTATCCTTGTAAAATTTCCATGTATTCATTAAATTATATTATGTCATGCTTATTGTTAGGAGCTGACTTGAAGTTTTAAGTTTTGCATTCAAAGAGTTGTCACATTCTGGTTACTGCAGTTGAAAGATTTAGATATTTTTATTCTTTTTTTTGTGTAAATATTTATGTGGATATTAAATTGAGGTGGTTCAGTGTGTAGAGTCAGGATTTTATGTATATTAGGGTACATTTTATTTTCATTGCAAAAGGTAGAACTGCTTTTGAGTCACAGGTCATTCTTTTTGTTGTGGATGCTACAAAATAATGTTCAGAATGCTAGCTCTTCTGTTCCTGTTTCACAGCCTTTGAAGCACACTATAGCCCTTAAGATGGGTTTATCAGTCTCTTTATTTAGCATCGGTAAGTATTGGTTAATTATCAACAAAAAAACTATAGCTATGAAACAAAAGGGACCGTTCCTTCTCTCATTCTAGTAGAGGTGTCCCAGAAGACTTAGTGTAGTTTTTTAACTCAAGAGTTATATATGTTACAAATGTTTGAAAGCACCATTGAAAGTTCAGTTGCTTCAATTTCTTCTATTCTTATTTAGTTTTTGTGAATTCTGAATGATACTTTAATTTCAGCTTTTTAATTGGATCCTGCTAAAAGTGACAAATAGAATGAAGTAAATAATTAAATTAAAAATGTATTCAGCTGGGCACTGTGGTACATGCCTTTAATACCAGGGACTGGGGAGGCTGAGGCAGGAGGATCAGAAGTTTGAGGTCAGTCTCAGCAACTTGGCAAGACTGTCTCAAAATAAAATATAATAAGGGCTGGGGATTAGTTCAGTGGTAAAGTGCCCCTGGGTTCAATCCCTGGTACCAAAAAAACAATATCATTAACAACAACATTATTGAAAACAAAATTGACCAAATTACCAAAACAGCAACAACAATAACAATGACAACATTATTCAAAACAAAATTGACCAAATTATATTGATATAGTTTTTGCATGTACAAATATGTAACAATGAAACATACTATTGTGAATGATCATAATGAACCAATTAATTTTTTTTGAATTACTAAAAATTGAATGTATTATTTAGACTTGTTTGTTTGATGTTTTACTTGGGTAACAGATCATTCTCTAAATCACCTTGTGAAATAACCTACTTCTTAGTTTTAGGCACACACATAGATTATCCTTTTTTAGAAAAACTCAAACCTTACTACTCAGTTAACTAATTACAGTATTATTGTTATATAACTTCTGAAAAGTTCAGGTTTGAAGCAAAGGTGGGTTGGAGGTTTGGAACCTGTTGAAGCCAGCTTATCTTGTTATAGGAAATGAGATCTGACCACCTTTTAATTTAAATTAAACACCATTCTTTTGAATGGTCCTTAATAAAAATTTTATAATGTGAAAAGATAAATAAACTTTCAAACATAATCATTATGTTAAATTTCGTGAGAATTAATTCTGATAGTTTCACTTTGTCCTGTATTGCCTTTTTTTTTTTTTTTTTAAACACAGCAAGTCAAGTTCATTATAAATTCAAGGAAGGGTTTGGTTAAGCACAATAGCCTATAAGCTCCTTGCTATTAACATCAAGACTCAGGCATGCACTGTGGAATTGGAACTTCAGAGAGCTAGCAAGATAGTATTTATTCAAATAATAGGATCTCTACCAGTGACAGATCTTTTGAAACCCATTTAAAATTGGTGAATTAATTCTAAATTAATTCTAAATTTTAAAGCCTTAATCATTTTGAAAGCAGTTAAAACAATTAAAATAAATATTTGGAGTAGAATTCTCATTTGAATGAATTTTTATGCTTAGTTTTATTTTCAGTAAGAGTCAGATTTTGAAAGCCCTATTAATATCAACAGTTGAGAAATGATGATATAATGCTATTGGTAAGAAAAATTTCTTTATTTTCTGTGATTTAAAAATTGAATTGTTTAGAAAATACACCAGCAAACTACCATAGTTATACTTTGTTTAGTATATTTTAAAAGTTTGCTATTCTTCAAGTAAGAATCTAATTAGATATATGATAGAATGGTATTTAATGTGTATCCTGATAAGCACTGTTTAAAATATTTTAGGATATTTTATGTAATTCTTTATTTTTATGGAGTCATTGATAATTTTTATGTACATGTACATGTTTTTAAAATCTTAATATGCATTTATAATATACCTATGTTTTAAATAAGTAGTGGTACAGTTGTCTCATTGAAGTTTTCTAAAAGATTATGTAAAACGTGAATTCTTGACAATTTCCTATCAGGTATGTATAATATGCTTAAAGTGAATAATTGGTTCTTAGAGCAAATTTAATATTTAAATTCTTTTTAGCACTTTTACTTTGGCGAAATTTGATAAGACTTAAGAATTTTGTCTTAAAAAGCAACTGAATTCTGGAGAAATAATACTCGTGAAATGAGTGATAATTATAATATGGTCAGTAATTGTATTTAGAAAAGTATTAAAATAAGATTGCTAAGGCTGTAAATTGTGGTAGCTCATTTAAAATAATTGTATTTCTTGGTAGGTTTTTTTTTTAACTATTGAAGATGAGAATACAGTTATGCTGCACTAAGGTGAACTCATTCAACATATTTAGAGAAAGTTTTAAAATATAAATACATAAGCTTAATGAAAACATTGAATTTTAGTGGCATTTCATTTTCTAAAATGGTGAAAACCATGTTTATTTATCTACTGGTGAGGAGGTTATTGTAATGAATTAAGACAGATAATGCCTGGAATGTAGCAGATTGAGCAGTAGATTTGGGACTCCATAGGCAGATTTCTCAAGATTTATGTCCCCTTATGCCAGGAATAAATGTCTTCAAAAAATTTTGTTTTCTACCTGAAAACTTCACTAGGTAGCTTTTGTTTTACTTATTAAAAAAAAAAAAAAAAGCACTTTTGTTATGGGCAAATTCTACATGCTAAAATGTAGAAAGATTGGTATAATGAACTCTCATGTACCTATTCAGTTTTTAACTCAAATTTAGCAGTTGTCATTTTATGACAACTTTAATCTCTAAAGATGAGTTTATTTATTTAAATTTTTTTTTATTTGGAAGCAACAGAAAAGGTGGTGTATTTAATGTAAAGTTGTTCACAAAGCTCCTTGATTAGCCTTCTCATATCTGCAGATTCTGTTAGAGAATTTGTCTCTCTTCATATTCCTGGGTAAATTTGGATCTTCCCCAGCTCTTTGTCTTTTAGATGTGTCTTTCTAGAAATTATTAATTTTAATGAATCTAAAAAGATCATCTTTGGACTTCATCACCTTTTCTCTATTTTTGGTTTTTATTTTATTGATTTCTTCTCTGAACCATCCTTCCCTTTTAATGCTTACTTACTCTCTTTCCTCTACTGTTTATTATGGTGGTAGTTGTTGGCCGAGATCATGACCTTTCTTCAGACATTGGAATTTGTTGTTATAAATTTCCTCTAAGTACTCTTTTAGTGGCATTCCGCAGATTTTGGCATGTTACACCTTCATTTTAATTCAGTTCAACATACTTTGTATTTTCTACTTTAATTTCTTTGGCCTGTGGGTTTTTAGAATTTTCAAATTGTCTTTTCCTGTTATGGTTTCTAATTTAATTACATCATGTTAAGTACATGCTTTGTATGACTTGAATCTTTTTTATGTTCTAGAATGTGGCCTTTCTCTGTAAATGCTTTGTGTATGTTAAAAGAATGTGTATTGTGCTGTAGTTGTGTAGAGTTTTATGTAAATGTCAGGTCCACTTGATTGTTGTTTAAATCTTATATGTTCTGTTTTTGTAATTTACTATCAGTTATTGAGAGGAGTATTAGGAAAATCTACAATAATTCTGAATCTTTTCTTACAGTTTTATCTGGTCTTGCTTCAGATATTTTGAAGGTCTTAAGTGCATACATTTTTAGGATCATTATTTTATCTCCATGAATTGACCCCTTTTTCATTTCAAAAGACTACAATAATCACTCCAGATTTAAAAAAAAAATTAGTTGTAGATGACTGGAATACCTTTTATTTTATTTATTTATATTTTATGTGGTGCTGAGAATTGAACCCTGTGCCTCACATGTGCTAGGTGAGTGCTCTACCACTGAGCCACAACTCCAGCACCAGATTTGTTTTTAAATGTATTGGCATATTGTATCTTACTTTCTTTTACTTTTAACCTTCTTGTGCCTTTATATTTAAAATGCATTTCTAGGACTGGGGATGTGGCATTTGCCTAATAAGTGTGAGACCCTGGGTTCAATCTAACACTGCACCACCACCACCACCACCACCAACAACAACAACAAAAAAAACCAGGTTTCTTTTTTTTTTTTTTTCTTCTATGTTTATTTTAATTTTTATTTATTTATTTTTTTAGTCATACATGACAGTAGAATGCATTTTGATATATAATTCATACATGGAATGTACATACATCAATCATATTGTCTATTCTATTCTGCTGCCCTACTCCTCCCCTCCTCTTCTATCCTTTCTCTCTATCCAATCTAATGTGACACTTTTTTTCTTTTTCTCATTACAACATCATGTATGTAATCTGTATAGCAATGAGGTTCTCCTTCCATCTTCTGTGCAACTCCCCTTCTCCCTCTTTTCCCCTCCCACCTACCTCTCTTCCCTATTTAGTAGTAGTCTTCTTCTCATGCTCTTCCTCCCTATCCCGTTTTGAGTCACCCCCCTTATATCAGAGAAGACATTTGGCATTTGTTTTTTTAGGGATTGGCTAACTTCACTTAGCATAATCTGCTCTAATGCCATCCATTTGCCTGCAAATGCCATGATTTTATTATTAAAAAAACCAGGTTTCTTATAGGCAGAATATGGTTAGGTTAAGGCTGTTTGGTCAAGTGAGGTTTTTTTTTTTTTGAACATTTTGATTATATGTAGTATTTGGGTTTATTTTGACAAAATCATACTTGCAAGCAATTTTATTGCAGTCCCCATTCTTCCCCCTTTTCCTCTTCCCCATCCTACTCTCTTCTAAATTTCTAAATATATGTGAATATAACATGATTTTGTTAAATTCATTTCATTTTTCTTCCCTTTTTTCTTTGCTCCTCCCTCATTCTCATTCTTCTCTACCAATCTTCCCTGTATCGTTAAGGTATTCAGTCCCCAACCCCCCTCAGCCACACCTTCTTTCCGTGATTTTCTGAGCCCTGGCTTTCAATTGCATGTTTCTTTTTATGGTTCCATTTGATCATCTTTGTTGGTTTTTTGGCTATGAGTCTTTGTTTTATTTTAGTGCCCAGCTTAGAGTTTATAGTATACATTTTTAATTTACCACAATCTACTTTCAAGTGATAATAAACTTTTTGGTATATTCTGTGAGCATTTTATAATAGTATAGTTGTTTCTCCCCTTCTTCTTTGTGCTGTTGTAATGTCTATTTACCTACATAGTTACCTGTTTCTGATGCTCTTCATTCCTTTGTCGTCTGTGTTTTCATTTGTTGTCCTTTTCTTCCCTTCCTGCTCGAAGGACTTAACACTTTATTTAATGTAGGTCTGTGACTTATGATCACCCCCTCCCAAGTTTTATGTCTGAAAAATCTTTATTTCATCTTCAGTTTTGAAAGATATTTTTTCTGGGCATAGCATTCTCTTAGTGGTTTCACTATTTGGAAGCTACTGCTTTGACAGATTCTATCTTATATAGGACTATAATGTACCAATTTAAAAAAAACAGTCTTGTTGTGGTAATTTTCATTTGCATTGTTTTGGACAAGAAGGATAACATCTTATTTGTCTTGTTATTAACATGTCTATTTTCCTATAATTAGATGATTTTTTTTCCCCATGACTCTTTTGGGAGAAGTTTGACATTACTTCTTAATGTTTCTTTAGTACTTTATTAGTTGAACTTCTTGGCTCTGTTGGTTTGTAGTTTTCATCTAATGTGAAAAAATTTGACCATTACATTATACATTTTTGGGTCCACCCCTCTTCTTACATGTATATTAGCATGCTTCTGCCCCACAGCTTAGTAATGCTGTGGGGTTTATTTTCCCCTCTCATCTTCTTTCTCTTCATTTTTATTTTTGAATAGTTTCCACTATAATGTCTTCAAGCTCATTAATTCTTTTTTTCCTTTTGCAGTAATCTAATCTGCTGTTGATCTCATGTAGTGCATTTTCCATCTTGAACATTGAACTTTTTTATTTGCAGTTTAATTTTGTTCTTTCTTTATTCTTTGGGGGCAGTACTGGGGATCAAACCCAGCACATGATAGGCAAATGCTCTAACCACTGAGCTACATTGCTAGCCATTTTAAAATTTGAAACAGGGTTTTCCTAAGTTGTGTATGCTGGCCTCAAATTTGTATCCCTCTTGTAACCTCACAAGTAGCTGAATTACAGGTGCGCATCACCATACCTGCTTGGTTCTTATTTTATGTCTTTGATGTCTACTTTACATGTTCTGCCTTGCTTCTCTGAATATATAGAATACAGTGACAATAGTTGTTTTAATATTCTTGTTTAGATTCTAACTTTGTCAGTTTTGGGTCCTTTTTTGGTCATTGAATTTCTCATTATTGGTTGACTTTTTTTTTTTCTAATGACTTTTAAGTTGCGTTTCAGTTCAGTGCCAAACATTATGAATTAATGATGCAAATATTACTGAACTTTGTTCTGTTAGTTTAACTTGGAAACAGTTTTATTCTTTCATGCTTATTATTTTCTTTTTTAAAATTTCATTTCAGGTCTTATTTTTAAGCTTTATTAGGCAGGAATAGAGCAGTTTTTGTTCAGGGCTAATTTTATCCCAGTATTGTAGCAAAAATCTTTGAATACTCTTCCCTCGGTTACTTTTTCTTTTTATTGAGGATGGAACTCAGGGGCACTTAACCACTGAGGCATATCCCCAGTTCTTTTTGTATTTTATTTAGAGACAGGGTCTCACTGAGTTTCTTAGGGCCTCACTAAGTCGTTGAGGCTGGCTTTGAACTTGACATCTTCTTGCCTCAGCCTCCCCAGCCTCTGGGATTACAGGCAGGCACAACCACTTGTCCTCATTTACTTGTTTTTTTTTTTTTTTTAAGCTGTTGATAGAACTTTAATGTTATTTATTTATATGTGGTGCTGAGAATTGAACCCAGTGCCTCACAAATGCTAGGCATGCGCTCTACCACTGAGCTACAACTGCAGCCCCCTTATTTACTTTTTGACCAGTGAGGTTTTCCTTTCTGGTTGGTGGGAATGGGTACTATTCCCATCCCTGAATGAGCAGTGGTTTCCCCCCCTTAGTCACTTTGAGTTGTTCTTGTTCTGGCCTTTGTTAGTTTTCCTTATAAGCTCTGAACAGTCCTTAGCTGAAGACTAGAGTTGGGGGAATCAACCATCTTGCCGACCTTTGGAGTTCTTTCTTTGTACAGATCTGTCTTTTTTTAGAGATGTGACCTATAAATTGAGTTCCTTTGATGCCTCCCCAGACTCCCAGCTTTATCTCACTGCTCTCTTTGGTTTCCTTGTCCTCCCTTTTTGTGGATAAACTCTTCTCAGTTAATAAACTGGAACAATCGTAGAGCTCACCTTGTTTATCATTTCCCTTCATTGTCCAGTGCCCAGTTCATTGAAAACCATTATATAGTTTGTCCATTTTCTTGTTGCTGTTTTAGGCAGCTGGGCAAATCTGATCCTTGCTTTCCATCTTGGTTGAAAACCAAAGTCTCTCTATGTAAAAAAATTCAATTCCTTTCCTCAGGAAACATATAAAGGTGGTGGAAGTGGGAAATGAGGATCAAAATTGGCTATCAAAAATGACCCCAAGAGGACCCCGTCCTAGTACAGTATCCTTTAGTGAGAACAGTGTTGGAAGAGAGGGCTTTTGCCTTATCCTTTGAAGGTTGACATGTGTGATATTGGACTATACCCTACACATTTAGATAGTGACTATTGATCTTTTTCACAGGGAAAAGAAGTTGGGCTCACTTAATCTTTCCATGGTCTACAGCAGCAGGCATAGACTTTGAGAATAACTGCCACTTCAGGTCATATTGATTTGATGGGTCACTGTTACCATAGTGGAACACCTTTAGTAGTATGTTTTAGGGGCCACACAGTGTCCTAGATTGAGAAGAAATTCTTAACTGAATTGCCAAAAGAGTTTTGTGTAATTATGTGACTTACTATTGGAGAAGTTGGACTTTTTCAATGTCTCCTTTTCTAGTGTGGCACCAGGTCTGATATTTTTATTATTTGGTTAATGAGGTTTCAACAGTTGTATTAGGGGATTATTTTAAAATTCTGCATTTGGCTTTTATTTGGCAATTTGTTATAAGAAACAAATAACTTCTGTTATCTTAGTACAAATGTCTTCCTCAGGTCTTTTATTCAGACAGGTGCTTTTGAGTTCCTGACATGTGTCAAACCTGCTTTATAATGAATAGAGTAGTAGTCAAATATAGAATCTGAAATGTGGGGGTGGGAAATAGTCCCACTGTGTTCTGTAAAGATGAGCCTGGATGCTAAAGAGCTTTTGTTTCTGTTTATCAGTTTGTACCATATTATGAGTTAAAACTTATATTTAAATATAACTGATCTCTGTGGGGGTTTGCTTCCAGGATTCCTGTCAGATACCAAAATATGAGAATGCTCAAATCCTTATATCAAATAGTGTTTTATCAATTAAATGGGAAAAGTATCTGCATTTAACCCATGCATATTCTCTTGTATACCTCATATCATGTCTAGATCACTTATAATAGCTAACACAGTACAAATGTTATATAAATAGTTGTTATGCTGTATTGTTTAATGAATAATGATTCAAAGTCTGTACATGTTCAGTACAGATCCAATTTTTTTCTCAAGTATTTTTGATGCTATTGTTGTAATTAGCAATGGTAATTTTAGCAATGATAGGTAAGCCATGTTAATAATAGCTAGAGGGTTTTGTAACCATGGGATACAGAAAACGTGTAGCTGTATATCTAACATTTGATTTGTAAATAAACGGAAAAATGTATCAGTAGGCTCAGTGAGTTTTCTTGCCTGACAAGTTTCATGGATAGTCAGAAATAATCACAAGTTTGCTTAGTAGACTTGGATTCTGACAGGGGAGTCAACTGAGTGCTTTCCAGTAGGAATATGGCTACCCTAGCAGTTGACTCTTGGCCAGTGATTCCCATTTGTGTAATAGATGCCCAGCAAATATTTGTTAGGTGATTAATAACCTGTGAAAAGTTTTGGGTAGGTTTTAAAATTGGTACATTACTTCACAATAGTTTAAGAAATAAAATTTAGTTCTGTGAAGTATTTTAGCTCAAGGTGGTTAAAGTAGGCTACTTTCCTGAATCTAGGGGATGAACTTTTGCTTTTATTTATTTACTTATTTCCTTATTTATTTCTTGCACTACTGGGGATTAAATCCAACGTTTAATGCATGCTAGGTAACTTTACTCTGTCACGGAGCTACATCCCTAGTCCTGTTTCTGGGGATTGCACAAAGAAGATTCTGTGTAATTGCTCTCTGAATTTTAGTTCTGTACCATGAGCATAAATTAACTAATGACATACTGAATTTGATGATGTTAAATAAGGCAGGTTCACAAACTGAAATACCATTGGAACTGTCATTAGAACCAGCTAGCATTTTAATGACTAGGAGATCAGATGAACTTTAATGCATGTATTACAAGAAATCTCCCATCAGCAGGTGTTCATCATTGCTTTGGAGGTATTTAAATTCTTTCAAAGTATTTTAGAACTTTTTTTTTGGGGGGGTGGGGGGAGGTGTACCAGAAATTGAACCCAGGGGTGCTTAATCACTGAGCCACATCCCTAGCGCTTTCTTATTATTTTTTTTTTTTTTTAATTTTTAGACAGGGTCTCACTAATTTCCTTAAGGCCTTGATAAATTGCTGCGGCTAGCCTTGAACTTGCAGTGCCGCCTGAGCCACTCAGATTATAAGCATGCACACTGTGCCTGGCTTTTATAGAATGCTTTGATGGTATAGTAGAAACTTGATAAAGTCTACTAAGATTAAAAATAGTTCACTGACATTCTTTTCTTTCTTTCCATCAGTTCTTCAGTTGTTGTGAAGCATAAGACCTTTCAAACCACTGTAGATATGGACAAAGAAGAAAGGAAGACTATCAACCAGGGTCAAGAAGATGAAATGGTAACCACCTTTCATAATTTACTTGTGAAATATGAAGAAGTAATCTCTTCCATTTATTATTCTAAGGAGTAGAAAAGTACAGTTATGAAACAAATCTAAATCAGTGAGTTTCTCTCCTCATGATGTTCTTCAGTTGGTATTATGTAATATCTATATTTGTTGTTTTCAGTATAATTCCTTTTTTTTTTTTAACCTGTGAGCTGCTCAAACTTGGGAAAAGAAGTATGCTTTTACATTTGGTGATTTGATTTGGTACATTAACTAATGTTTAAATATGACTCCAAATGAAGATTTGTAATTTTGATTTTAAAATTTAAAAATCAACTTCATAAAAACAAAACAAACAGAAAAACCCAACTTTAGCTGCATGTGGTGGTGCACGCCTAAAATCCCAGTGGCTTGGGAGGATCGAGAGTTCAAAACTAGCCTCAGCAATTTAGTGAGGCCTTGAGTAACTTAGTGAGACCCTGTCTCAAAATAAAAAATAAAAAGGTCTGGGAATGTGGCTTAGTGGTTAAGCGCCCTTGGGTTCAGTCCCTGATACCCCAAAACAAACAAACAAAAAACCCAAACCAAAACAAAACAACTTTTCATGCTGGAGACATAACAGCTCAATTGTAGAGCTCTTGCTTAATGTGCAAGCGCTCTACAATTGAGCTGTTATCCCCAAGTTCAATCCCGGCACCACAAACAAAACAGAACAAAAAATGAACTTCTCAACTCTTTGGTGAAGTGCAAGTGGAAATATGCCAGATAAGATATAAGTTTTTCTATTATGTGTAAATTTCAGATAATCAAGAAATAAACCTTTAGTATTACATATACCCAGAATGTTGCATGGGACCAGCAAAGTTATTTGTTGCTTATTTGAAATTTTAAGTGTAAATAGGTCCTCAGCATTTTAATTTGCTATGCCTGGCAACCTCTGTGTATGTGTGCATTTGTGTTTCTGTTTTAACGGTAATATTTAAAATAATTTTAGTCAGGGGTCTAGTTTATCCAATTACAGTGTTACTGAGACATCAAATTACTTGGGAAAAAATTAAAACCTACATTATCTAGATGCAGTGTGATATTCTGGATTATGTCCTGGAATAGGAATAAGATGTTAGTGGAAAAACTTGAAATTCTAATATTGAGTTTAGTTAATAGTAATGTAGCAGTGTTAATCTTTTGGTTTTGACAAATGTATCAAGATGTTAACATTAGGGTGAAGTTGACACAGAAACTCTCATTTTTGTAACTTTTCTGTAAATAAACTACCTCATAACTGTGAATTCTTGAAGAATTATTAAGACTTGTAAAAATTATAATAAAAATGGGAGTTCATAACCCACTTGAATCAAAGTGTGAAATATGATATGTCAAAAACTATGTAATGTTTTGAACAACCAACAATAAAAATTAAAGAAAAAAAAATTATAATAAAATATACTTACTATGAATATACTGTGTCAGTGGAAAAGAACTTATTAAACATCAAATACCATACCATAAATTATAAATAGCCAATTTAACTTTAAAATTAGTTAATTTTATTCATAAACTTGTCAAGAACAAAATATAAATTATTGATTGAGAAAATATTTACTATTTATGTGACAAAATATGTGCTTGGGATGAAAAAGCATTTTTTAATTCATTTGTCTGCTGTATAATTTGATAATTAATCATCTGATCATTGTGTCCATACAGGAGATTTATGGTTATAATTTGTGTCGCTGGAAGCTTGCCATAGTTTCTTTAGGAGTGATTTGTACTGGTGGGTTTCTTCTCCTCCTCCTATACTGGATGCCTGAGTGGCGGGTGAAAGCAACTTGTAAAAGAGCTGCAGTTAAAGAATGTGAAGTGGTGCTGCTGAGGACTACTGTAAGTCCATATATTGACTGATAGCTGCTTATTTGAGGAATAAAATAATGGTTTTGTATTTACTTTGTTCAAAACCATGCACGAATGGAACATTAGGGGGAGGTGCCAGAATATAATGAATTTTGAGTATGGTATTTCTAAAGTATCTGTGTTTAAAGTGAATATTATTAGAGTGATTAGAATTTAAAGGAATCTTTAAAATGGTCAGGTTTCTCCCCTTCTTTTATAGCTCTTGATGCCCCAAGAGATTAGAAACTAGTCTGACCCTTTAGGACTCTCTGGGCTGTTTCTCATTTAGTAGGCCAGCTGCTTATCTACTGTGTGATGCTGCTTTATCTCAGACTATTTTGGTTGGTTTGTTTGTTTTTATCTTAATTTGAAGCATTTTAAAAAAGGTTTTAGTTTCTAATGCTCATGTACAGATGCGTGAGTAGATTAAGGAATTAGTTGTGATCTTTCATGGAGTATATTGATGTTTGTACTGGTGAAATGTGTCATAAAATTTGTGAGCAATGAAATATACTTCATGTTTGAATTTATTCATCTTCTTGTAGTTTAACATTTAGTGAACAGGAAATTATGTTTTTTTTGCCAGGTACCATGGTGCATACACATAATCCTGGCAACTTGGGAGGCTGAGGCAGGAGGATTGCAAGTTTCAGGGCAGCCTCAGGAATTTAGTTAGACTTTCAGAAACTTAGTAAGACCCCCATCTCAAATAAAAAGAACTGGGGATATAGCTCAGCAAAACATCCCTGGGTTCTATCCCTAGTACCAATAAATAATAAGTAATGAAAGAAAGAAACAGACAGACAGATTAAAAAAAAGCCTGGGGATATTGCTCAATGTTGAAACAGCTCTGGGTTCAATCCCCAGCATGGGGTTGGGACCATTTGGGTTGGGGAAGCAGGAGGAGAAATTATGCTTTCTTAATTAGAGGTGAGTAAGTATGTACAAAATGGAAATTAAAAACACAGGCAGTCATACAATATACATAATTGACTCTTTTTCCCCTTTTTTTTTAAGGATGAATTCAGAATGTGGTTTTGTGCAAAAATTCGTTTTCTTTCTCTGGAAAATCATCCATTTTCAAATCCAAAATCTGTAACTGATAAGATTTCAAATGGCCATGCAGTTCATTTAACTGAGAATCCTGTTGAAGAGAATAGTCATGAGATGAGTAAATATTCACAGACTCAGACACAACAGGTACTGTGATCTAGTGTCCAAATTTCTTTATAAACTAGAATTGTGAATATTTTGTGCTATCATATGTAACTTATAGGATACATATTTTGGGTTTACTGTTATTGCTTGAGATAAATTTATATGCATATAAAATAAAATCTCTATCACTAAATGTAACAGTTTAGGTGTTCCTTTAAAAAAAATTACATGTTACAACAAACGATGATATGCTTTGATGTAACATTTATGTATGTTCTACAGATTCGTTATTTCACCCACCATAGTGTAAGATATTTCTGGAATGATACCATTCGCAATTTTGATTTCTTAAAGTAAGTATCTTTCTTTTTTTGGACTATATTAAGAATTTTCTGAAAATGTTCTAAGTAGAAAAGAATCTATTGTAATTTTACATAGAATTGAAGGGATTTTTATTGCATAACTTTTATTCATTTGTTCATTAACAACTTCTGTAGTTTCTTCTTTTTTTTTTTTTTTAACCAGTGATTGAACCCAGGGTGCTTAACTACTTAGCCACATCCCCAGCCCTTTTATATTTTATTTTGAGACAGGGTTTCACATAGTTACTCAGTGCCTCATTTGGGTTGCAGAGGCTGGCTTTGAACTTGAGATCCTCCTTTCTCAGCCTTCTAAGCCACTGGGATTATGGGCATACACCACCATTCCCAGTTCCTCCCAGTGTTTTTGAAGACTCAGTAATTTTTTTTTTTCATCCCTACCTGTAACTTGTATTGGGTAAAATTTACATAAAAGTTAGAAGCAGTATGATACCAAAGTATTCCCAAGTCTGAGGTCTTTTGATTTTCACCTCAAAGTGATTTTTTAAAAAATTTTTTTATTGTTGGTTGTTCAAAACATTACATAGTTCTTGATATATCATATTTCACACTTTGATTCAATGGGTTATGAACTCCCATTTTTACCCCGTATACAAATTGCAGAATCACATCAGTTACACATCCATTGATTTACATATTGCCATACTAGTGTCTGTTGTATTCTGCTGCCTTTCCTATCCTCTACTATCCCCCCTCCCCTCCCCTACCCTCTTCTCTCTCTACCCCCTCTACTGTCATTCATTTCTCCCCCTTGTATTATTTTCCCCTTTCCCCTCACTTCCTCTTGTATGAAATTTTGTATAACCCTGAGGGTCTCCTTCCATTTCCATGCAATTTCCCTTCTCTCTCCCTTTCCCTCCCACCTCTCATCCCTGTTTAATGTTAATCTTCTTCTCATGCTCTTCGTCCCTACTCTGTTCTTAGCTACTCTCCTTATATCAAAGAAGACATTTGGCATTTGTTTTTTAGGGATTGGCTAGCTTCACTTAGCATAATCTGCTCTAATGCCATCCATTTCCCTGCAAATTCTGTGATTTTGTCATTTTTTAATGCAGAGTAATACTCCATTGTGTATAAATGCCACATTTTTTTTTATCCATTCGTCTATTGAAGGACATCTAGGTTGGTTCCACAGTCTTGCTATTGTGAATTGTGCTGCAATGAACATCGATGTAGCAGTGTCCCTGTAGCATGCTCTTTTTAGGTCTTTAGGGAATAGACCGAGAAGGGGAATAGCTGGGTCAAATGGTGGTTCCATTCCCAGCTTTCCAAGAAATCTCCATACTGCTTTCCAAATTGGCTGCACCAATCTGCAGTCCCACAAGCAATGTACAAGTGTACCCTTTTCCCCACATCCTCGCCAGCACTTGTTGTTGTTTGACTTCATAATGGCTGCCAATCTTACTGGAGTGAGATGGTATCTTAGGGTGGTTTTGATTTGCATTTCTCTGACTGCTAGAGATGGTGAGCATTTTTTCATGTACTTGTTGATTGATTTTATGTCCTCCTCTGAGAAGTGTCTGTTCAGGTCCTTGGCCCATTTGTTGATTGGGTTATTTGTTATCTTATTGTCTAATTTTTTTAGTTCTTTGTATACTCTAGATATTAGGGCTCTATCTGAAGTGTGAGGAGTAAAGATTTGTTCCCAGGATGTAGGCTCCAATGGAGGAAGGATAGCATCTTCAACAAATGGTGCTGGGAAAACTGGAAATCCATATGCAACAAAATGAAACTGAATCCCTTTCTCTCGCCATGCACAAAAGTTAATTCAAAATGGATCAAGGAGCTTGATATCAAATCAGAGACACGGCGTCTGATAGAAGAAAAAGTTGGCTACGATCTACATACTGTGGGGTCGGGCTCCAAATTCCTCAATAGGACACCCATAGCACAAAAGTTAATAACTAGAATCAACAAATGGGACTTACTCAAACTAAAAAGTTTTTTCTCAGCAAAAGAAACAATAAGAGAGGTAAATAGGGAGCCTACATCCTGGGAACAAATCTTTACTCCTCAAAGTGATTTTTTTAAAAAATTATGTCTAAAACTTGTTTTAAATAGATTTATTCATGTAGGTGGTGCTGGGAATTGAACCTAGGGTCTTGAACCTGCTAAGCAGGCATTCTACCTCTGAGCAGCATATGTAGCCCACTATGATTTAATTAGAGGATCTGAATTATTAATTTCTGATTTGTTGACAGTCCCATCCAGTTGTACTTGAGGACCATACTAATATACAGAAATAGAAATTTAATTTTACTATTTGGATAAAGAATGAAATGTTGTCAGATGTGTTATCTTTGGGTAGCATACATTGGAGTAATACCTTAAAATTTATTTTTGCCCAGGCTGGCCCCAAATTCTTGAGCTCAAATGATCCTCCTGTCTTAACCTCCTGAGAAATGATGGAGGGACTATAGGTATAGTTCAGTGATAGAGCACTTGCCTAGCATGTATAAGACCTTGGGTTTCATCCCCAGCATGTGAGTGAGCATATGTGTGTGCATACTCAAATGCACATATAACTTTTAAGAAAGTGGAAATGGATCGAAATTGAATATATGTAAGATTCTGTTTGCTGTGGAGTACTGTGCTTATATCTTAGTTAAAATAAAGATAAATAAGACATTTTGGGGAAAATTAAATGTTAGTTGGGTCCCATTTAAGATTTTTACAGATTTTAGACATTATCTATGACTCATAAATTGTGTACTTCTAACCTATGCATTATTTAGCTCAGGGAAGGATTTGAATTGATTCCTTTCTGAAGATGGTAGTCTATGAATAGGATTTCTTAGTTTGATGCTAAAGGTATAAAGGAGAAACTACAAATAGAAAGTAAAAATAATTTAATCTTTAGTTTGGAATTCTCAAGTCAGTTATGCTTAATCTTAACTTTTATTATTGACTCTTATAGCTTTTGCACAGCCTTAAAAGGATAATGGTGTTACATAAACAAGAATTTATGTGAGAAATGCATTGATTAACTTATTTGTTATGTTTTAGACCATTCATAATTATTTATGTTAAGATTTTGAGATTTTTAATTTTTGTTTTTAAATTTATGCTAAGCATTTCTAAGAAGATTATAAGGAAGTTACACTTTTAAAATCAGCCATGTAGAAAAATGAGACATTAAGAAATTTGGATATTTTAAACTTTGTTTACAGTGAAAACTTTGGATTTATTTAGGGGGCTGGATGAAGGTGTTTCTTGTACATCAGTTTATGAAAAACATGGTGTGGGACTGACAAAAGAGATGCATGCCAGCAGGTAATTTTTATCCAACTAAAGTTAGATCTGTTCTCAAAATTTTTAAACTTAGAAATATATATGTATGTGTATGTATACACACACTCGGTCCTTTGCCTTGTGGTACATATTAACAGGTGTTTAAATACTACAGACTAGTTGTTGAGAACTTACATTTCATTTGAGTAAAACTGTCTCAGTTTTAATAATTATAAAAATGTTAAAGCTGATGTTGAAGTTGATGTACCCAAAGTTCCACAGTATTTCCTCAATTCTAAGGTGCACATTTTTTCCCATTTTAATATCTCTAAAATTGAGCCATTCCGTCTAGCTGTTTGAATGTCATCCTTTGCTTGACAGAAGATTTATCTTTCTTGATCATATATAAAATAGTGGTGTATCTTGTAAAAGGATAACATCTTAGATTTTCTGAAATATATTTTCAGATTCACACAAGGAAAATTTGTAAAATGAGAGTCCTACTCTTTCATGTTATTCTGATAAAGCAGGAAATATACATATTGTATATTTTATACTTATTTGTGAAGTATGCATATTGCTTATTTTAGATAAATGCCATTTTCAGATTATAATAAAAATTTTATTGTATTTGTGTAGCTTTTTTTTTCAAAGAGTTGGAACAAAAAAATCAGACTTACACTTTCCTATAAAATGCAAAATTATTATATAGAAGGTACTATAAGGAATTATCTAGAAGGATTTAAGGAACATTTTAAAAATATTTTTTCCTTATAAGTCAAATGTACAATCTTTTGAAATATATACTCAGTACAGTATTCTTATTAGAGGAATAATATAGGATTCCTTAAATTTATTTAATCTCTTGTAAAACTTAATTGTAATTCAAACTTTGTTAAGATCTGTTGCCTTCAAGGATGGAGAAGAGATCCTTTTGCTTATTGATTATTGACTAGTGGGATTATTATCAACTCACATGTAAGATGTGAATAATGAAATGAAACACTATAGTTATTCAGGATTGACATCTTTGATTTAAATACAGTAGGTAGAGAATTTTTTTCATAGAGAATTTTAATTGAAGCATGTTTTTTAAAAACATAAATTTAAGAACAGTCTGTGGTTTGAATCTTATCTAATGCAATCTTTCCTAAATTATACTGTTATTTCATGATACAGTGTAATACTATTAATTCTATTTTCCTGTTACAGAAAATTGCTTTATGGTGTAAATGAAATTACTGTGAAAGTGCCTTCTGTTTTCAAGCTTCTAATTAAAGAGGTAAGACCGTATAGAACTCAACATTTGTGATCAGTGAATTTGTCTATTAAGAAAGGGTCACAATTAAGCAATAGAATATTCTTGGTTTCTGTTTGCTAACTTTGCTTGCCATTTTACAATGGAAAAAACTTGGCAGAGAAGAATTTGGGGTATGAATTTTTTATTTTGTTTAATTTTGTTTTTATTGAGTTTTTTTAAATTTTTAAAAAGTTGCACATGTAAATCTTTTCCTGTGTTACAGATGTAATACCTTTCTTCCTTTTTAAGAAAAAATTGTCTGTTTTCTTCACATGGTATTTCATGGTACATTATTGGAGACTAAGCATTGTACCAGAACTTTGAAAATCAGCACATGACATGTATGATTCTTGATCTTGAGGAACTTGCACTGTATTCTGGGAAGAACCATGTTAGTGGTTATTGTGATGAGGGTTTGTTTGTGCCATTAGAAGCATGAATAAAAGATAATGGGCATGTCAAGGCCGGGGATACAGACTAACCAGCAGAGGAAGACTTGCCTGCCCTATTTTTTTCTGGCTTTTTTGTTTTGAAAGCATTTTTTCTGCTGTTTTTTTATCTACAAAATTAGAATAAGTTCTTTCTAAATATCTCATGGTTTTGAGTAAAGTGGAACTGTATATATGAAAGTGCTTTGAAAAGTATAGAATCAGTGTTAAGACATCAGAGAGGTTATTAATGAAATTGATAAAATACCATGAAATTTGGTTAGATGAATTTTATTGTCAGGGCTCCCTTATTTTTATTCAGGATTTAATCCTTAATTTCCTTTAAGAAATAAGAATAGTTTAACCAGTATCTCCTATTTGTTTTCCCTTTGAACTTTGACCTTTTGACATAAGCAGATTTGTTACATTTGATAAAAGTTTTGTATCTTTACAAGTACTGAAAGGCTGGTTCCACAATTTTCTTTTTTAAAAAATAGTTTTTTACTTGTAGATGGGCACAATACCTTTATTTATCTTTTATTAGTCCAGAGCATATTAATTATTGAAAACAAATGTATTTTATTACTGAAGCAGAATGCAGAACAACTATTCATATACTTTAGCTTTTTCTATGCAAATCATTTAAATCAGGCCAAATTCTAGTAATTTCTTGGTAAATAAGCATACCTATAATCCCAACAACTCAGGAGGCTGAGGCAGGAGAATTGCAAGTTCAAAGTCAGCCTGGGCAACTTAGCAAGATCCTATCTGAAAATCAAAAAGGGCTGTAAATATATCTCTGGTACAAAGAGTCTCTGGGTTGGTTTAATTCCCTGTACAGAAAGAAAGAAAGAACATACTAATATACTGCCCTACTCTTTAGAGTAATACATGTTGTCCTAGGCTACTACAGAGTTTATCCCATATCTGGTTAAGGTTGAGAATCTACATGATTGTAAATATGTCATTCAATTTACCTTTCAAAAAAATTTTTTTTTTAGGTTCTCAATCCATTTTACATTTTCCAGTTGTTCAGTGTTATACTGTGGAGCACTGATGAATACTATTACTATGCTCTAGCCATTGTGATTATGTCCATAGTATCAATTGTCAGCTCCCTATATTCCATTAGAAAGGTAAGTCAAAATTTATGGTTTTAGAACTATATTTGTATTTTATGATAACCCGATAAAGGTATGGAATAGTATTTGATACAAAATGAATACTCAATAGTCATTATTTTAGTTTAATGGATTTATAAGCCCTTGTGCTTTTTTTTTTTTTTTTTTTTTTTTAAGGTTAGGGAAGCTAGATTTGTTTTAGAATTAGATTATCTACCACTTGACTATTGGAAATCTAGTTGCTTGTCACAGAGTGGAATACTGAAAGGCTGGTTCCACTATTTTCTTTCTTTTTTCTTTTTTTTAATAGTTGTAGATGAGCACAATACCTTTATTTTATTTTATTTTTATGTGGTGCTGAGGATTGAACTCAGTGCCTCATATGTGCAAGGTAAGGTAAGTGTTCTACCACTGAGCCACAACCCCAGTCCCACCACTATTTTCAGAACTATTGCAGAGTACTTCTTTTTTTTGTTTGAGATAAAACAGTGAATGATCCTTCAATCACTGATTCTTGACATTTTTATAAAGGTGGAGTACTACGTATTTATCATATTAATGTGCCTTATATTTTAGCATTCTTTCTAGTGTCTTTACAAGTTGATTTATATTGGCTGTTTTAAATTTCTTTTCCTCTTTCAGCAATATGTTATGTTGCATGACATGGTGGCAGCTCACAGCACTGTGAGAGTTTCAGTTTGTAGAGTAAATGAAGGTAGGTATTTCAGGTGACTATTAAGAATTTTTTTAAAATGACCATTAAGTGCTAAAGTATAAAATAAATCCAAATTATACATATACATTCGTTTTTTAAAAGAGGTAAAAATACGTGTTTGGATTCCTGAGTTTGTATCTAATTCCTTCATTTATGTAAAATTTAAATTTTCTTTTTCTACAATACAAAAAGGTAGTGTAGTGTAGGCACTATGCGCTCTAGGGATTTAGTCTTCTTGGAAAGACAGATGTTAAACAGTAACAGTAAGTTGTGATAAGTGTGCCAGGTGTAATGGTGCACACTTGTAATCCCAGGGACTCGGGCTGAGGCAGGAGAATTACAAGTTTGAGGACAGCTTGGGCAACTTAGTGAGAACTTGTTTCAAAACAAAAAGAGTGGGGGCATAGATCAGATGTAGAGTGCTTGCCTAGCATGTGTTAGGCCCTTTGTTTGATCCCTAGCAACATACACACACAAGTAACACACAGTGTGATAAATGCCATGATACCTAGATACTGCAGGTATCAGGGATAGCTTCTTTGAGGAAGTGATTTTAAGTGGTGACTATTTGAATTGGCCAAATAAGATGAGAAATTGGTAAAGTGAAGGACAGAGAGGGAGAGAAGAAGATTCTAAGTGCCTAAAGGCCAGAAATTGCAAATTGTGTGGTCATTATAAGAGCTGAAAGAAAATCAGTGTGGCACATATAGTAAGTGGATGATGGGCAAGGCATGTTAAGGAATTTGAACTCAATCCAACAGTAAGCCATTGAAAGACTCCTTTGTGTGGTCCTGATGTTTTGTGGTACACTGAAAAGAACGGAATTTTAAGTAGTGCTAAAGCTTTAAGAAAAATAAAGTCTTATTTTTATTTTTTTGTACCAGGGATCGAACTGTTAACCACTGAGTCACAATCCATTTGCTTTTTTATTTGGAGACAGGGTCTCCCTGAGTTGCTTAGGGCCTCTAAATTGCTGAGGCTGG
The DNA here is from genome assembly GCF_047511675.1 of Marmota flaviventris. Classification (NCBI taxonomy): domain Eukaryota; kingdom Metazoa; phylum Chordata; class Mammalia; order Rodentia; family Sciuridae; genus Marmota; species Marmota flaviventris. Next base: position 50,292,344 of record NC_092505.1, on the reverse strand, counting down.
CTTTGAACTTGCAGTCTTTCCTTCCTCAGCCTCCTGAGCTGCTGGGATTACAGGCGTGCACCATCATACCTGCCAAAGGTCATGGTTTTAAAATAAGGCTTTTATTATAAAAAATGAATTAAATATCATTCTTTAAAAGTTGTTTAATCAAAATTTAAACTTACATCCTTTTTTAGAGAAGTATTTGTCATATAGACTAATATTGCAAAACAATAGTGTTTTTCCTCACCCATCTTTGTATTCGAACTAATGTGACTCTCCTGCAAACAATATTAAATCTGGGGGGCTGGGAAATGAAGAAATAAGAGGAAGAGAGAATGCTTAAATATTAGGTGACTCAAGAGAAACCTCTTGTCCTTTGGAAGATCTTTTTAAAAAGTGTTTAGCTAATTTAGGTTTTCAAGGAAATAATACACTAGGTAAAATGTTATAATGCTTAATTTATTTAATAAATTTAGTCATATTTAAAATAATATGTAAAAAGACTAAAGAATATTGAAGGCTGTGAGACATTAGGGTTATAAATAGTATAAAAAGAATACTGGAACTGGTATTCAGAAATAGTCTATGGATATATCTTTCATGTGCAAATTTTCAAATGCTGTATATTTTACACACACATACCACACATAGAAGAATATTATAAAAATACTCTTTAAAATATGCTGAATTTTTAATGTTTTCATGTCAATAGAAATTCGAGTTTGACCTGTTTCAGTGACTCTTCTGTATAGATGCATTGTGTTTATTTTCTGAGATGGATGGATGGATAGGTTATAGCTAAAATTGATCATTCACAGGTGTCGTGAATATTAAAGTGTACAGGCACTTGTCATCACCTGTACACAGTTTATCCTGTCAGGAGACAAACTGACACACCCATGCTTTGTTGGTTTAATCCTATTTCTCAAAACATTGGATTTATGAGTATTTTTGTGTTAACACTAAGATCAGGAGACCTTTGAATGGATCATTGATTTGTTTGCCCTGCTTTTATTTCAAGTTGAAGGATATTCTTTTCAGATTTTTCTTTCTTAAAATTCAGAAATAGAAGAGATATTTTCTACAGACCTTGTGCCAGGAGATGTGATGGTCATTCCTTTAAATGGAACAGTCATGCCTTGTGATGCAGTACTTATTAATGGCACTTGCATTGTAAATGAAAGCATGTTAACAGGTGAGTTAAACTAAACCAATAAAATTGTATCAATTGTTTATAACTGATACTAACATTAAATAGTTAACTGTTTAAACTTTTAAAATTAACTGTCATGTATATCTTTTACTCATAAATGTGCGTAGACCAAATTCTGCAAAATACTTAACTGTGATCGTAAATAACCATGCTGGTATTGGCTATGTGTCTTGGCCTGTCTCTTGCTATTTTTTTAAAATATTTATTTTTTAGTTTTAGGTGCACACTTTATTTTACATTTGTGTGGTGCTGAGGATCAAACCCAGTGCCTCATGCATGCTAGGCAAGCACTGTACCACTGAGCCACATCCCAGCCCCATCTCTTGCTATTTTTTGACATAAGAAAATGGTTTATAGTAAGGAAAGAAGAAAAGTCCTTTGCCTACAGAAAACATAACATATTTGCCTCCCTGTTTGTTGTGTAAAAAATGGGAATACATAATGATTTATATTTTTGCTAAACTGGGGAAAAGTAAAAGTAGACTACCTCCAGACCATAATCTGGAGGTAGATATTTATATCTTTTTAAATATGTGAATGTAGTCAGTTTGACAAGAAGATGTTTCTGTATAACCTTTAATACGCTTTAATATACAGTGCCTCCTTTGAACCAAATATATAAATGGTACAGAGAACTAAATTTTGAAAAGAATTTGGCTGTTAGTGATGGCTTGGGATAAACCCCAAACTCCTCATTTCTATCTCCCTTGCCCAGATGCCTTTTCCTTACGTGTGTGTGGCGCGCGTGCGCGTAGGGGTTGGCTAGCCGTGGATATTCATATTATAGGGTATTTGAGGTAACAGTGCTTTCTAGTTCAATTGTTAGGGGTATAAGAACAGGTGCTGGGGTATTGCAACTACCCTGGTCATTTTCAAAATTATTTGAAACTCAATAGCACTATCATTTCCAAATATGGACGAATACTACCTTTTAGTCACAGATCTCTTTCTGGAATTTGTATGGGAGACAAAACTTTATTTCTAGGTGACACAGTTCAGAGAAAAAAGGCTAATTAATTCAGCTGTAATTCTTAACAACTATTGTAAGCAGTACTCTAGTATTTATAGTATTTCACAATTTAAGGTTTTTATGTTTGGTACTAATTCTGTGAGTGCTTTCATTTAATTTAATATAATCTATGATATTTTTTAAATAGGAGAAAGTGTTCCAGTGACAAAGACTAATTTGCCAAATCCTTCAGTGGATATAAAAGGAATGGGTGAGGAAATATATAGTCCAGAAACACATAAACGACACACTTTGTTTTGTGGAACGACTGTTATTCAGACTCGTTTCTACACTGGAGAGCTCGTCAAAGCCATAGTAGTTCGAACAGGTAGAAAATACATCTCTTGTATATTTTAGCACGTTTGATACCTGTTGAATGTTTAAAAAGATTGTCTGTCTGGGAGATAATTGTTATTTCTGTATAAAAAATATAAGTAATTTTAATTTCTTTCTTTCTTTTTTTTTTTTTTTGTGGGGGAAAGGATTTAGTACTTCCAAAGGACAGCTTGTTCGTTCCATATTGTATCCCAAACCAACTGATTTTAAACTCTACAGAGATGCCTACTTGTTTCTGCTGTGTCTTGTGGCAGTGGCTGGCATTGGGTTCATCTACACGATTATCAATAGCATTTTAAATGAGGTATGTATGAGGGCTCTTACTAGGGTTGATCCTTAACTATTTTACCACATGTGATTATTGAGAATTTTGAAATGTGACTAGTAAGACTGAGGAACTAAATTTTTAAGCTAATTTAAAGAAGACATATGAACTAATAATTATTGTATTACAAAGAACAAATATAGGATATTTCTGTCATAGCATTCAGGGGTTTTTGTTTTTTTCCTTCTTTTTTTTTTTGATGACTCTGGGTTAGATAGGCTTTTACTTGCCATTTTTTTTTTTTTTTTTGGAGGAGGGGAGGCGCTAGGGATTGAATGCAGAGCTTTGTGCATGTAAAGCAAGCACTCTACCAAATGAACTATATCCCCAGTCCCTCTTGCCTATTTGTGACTTTAAAAAAGAAAAAAGAAAAAAACACACAAACCAGAAACTTTATTTTTTATCTTTGGGATAGAATATACAGAATAAATTTATTTTTTGAACATTTAATTGAAAGGACCTTGTAAGATCTCTTTTCTTTCCCCGGTAGAGACTGGGACAGTATGGCACTTACCAGATGAACTATATCTGGCAGAGTTTGTTGAACTTGTTTTAGAAGTGTGCCTTGTGAAAAATGTAGGAATATAAAAATATAATTGTTAGAAGTTTCCTGTAGCTGGGATTTTACAGTTCTCTTGACCATTCATTGAGTTTTCTATTTTGTAGAATCTCTGAAGGAAGAAAAATTAGATATCATAATAGATGTGTATATGTATGTATAAGTATACATATATACACATGTAGCTATACACATGCTTATATATCAAATTAAAAATGTTTATAGACTTATTGAATAAATACCCACATTAATTTAGTAAATATTTAATATGGTTTGACATTTAGTTTTTGTTTCATTTGTAGGAAGAAGTTGGGGTAATAATTATAGAGTCTCTTGATATCATTACAATTACTGTGCCACCTGCACTTCCTGCTGCAATGACTGCTGGTATTGTGTATGCTCAGAGAAGACTGAAAAAAGTTGGTATTTTCTGTATCAGTCCCCAACGGATAAATATATGTGGACAGCTGAATCTTGTTTGTTTTGACAAGGTTGGTTCAGTTTCATAATTGTTCTCAAAGGTTACTGGGTAGCTTTTAAATATTTAGATTGCTTTCATTTTTCTTTGTCAGCTAATTTACAGTCATTTTTTTTAATGTTTCTCTAATTTTCCTCTTTCTCAGTTTGTTTACTTATATATCTTTTTTTAAAAATATTTTTTAGTTTTTAGGTGGACACAATTCCTTCCTTCCTTCCTTCCTTCCTTCCTTCCTTCCTTCCTTCCTTCCTTCCTTCCTTCCCTCCCTCCCTCCCTCCCTCCCTCCTTTCCTTCCTTCCTTCCTTCCCTCCCTCCCTCCCTCCTTTCCTTCCTTCCTTCCTTTCCTCCTTTCTGTCTTTCTTCCTTTCTGTCTTTCTTATTTTTTATGTAGTGTTGAGGATCGAACCCAGCACCCCGCGCATGCCAGGCGAGCGCGCTATTCCATGAGCCACAACCTCCAGCCCTATACATTTTTTTAAATATTTTTTTATTTTCTCAATTTTTAAAGCTTTGGGATGTTACTTATTTGCTCAAATCTGCAATTGATTAAGTGCATCCAGTATTATGCCTTGTTCTGTGGTAATAAGTAAGCTGGCCACAGTGGCATGCACTTTTAGTTCCAGTGCTTGGGACAACATCTGAGACAGGGCTCTCTTAAGTCCACAGGTTTGAGGTCAGCTTTGGCAACATAGCAAGAACCTGTCTCAAACAAAAATAATAACAAAAGAGGTTCAAATATAGTAGCAATAAGTGTAAAAATTATGTGTACTTTTGTATTTTTAGGTAGTCTTAATTTAACAGAATAGGCTCTATAGACACATTTGCTGTGATTTTTTTTATTTGCTTATAAGTATATGTGTTTAATGTTGCTCTAATTTTGAGTACATGTTTCAAAATTATGAAGGTCAGAAATTTTATGTGCAAATAACAAATTGTGTACTTTTGTGAGATATATGTTTTCTCTATTTTTTTTTTTTTTTGGTACTGGGGATTGAACCCAGTGGCGCTTAACTACTGAACCACATTCCTAGCCCTTATTTACTTATACGTGTACATGTATTATATTATATTTGGAGACAGGCCTCAGTAAGTTTCTGAGGCTAGCTTTGAACTTGCGATCCCAATCCTCCCGCCTCAGCCTACCTAGCTGCTAGGATTACAGGTGTGTGCCACCATGCCTGCCCTATTTCTCCACTCTTGAAGGGAAGTTAGGTATTGCTGAAAGATTAAACTAGAAAACCTTTCTTCAAACTGTTCTAGGTAACTGATAAAATAATTTGATTTTTTGAGCACTTTATTTTCAAACATGAGAAATGCATGTTTTGCTTAACACCAAAAAACCAAATAACCCAATCAATAAATGGGCAAAGGAACTGAGCAGGCACTTCACAGAAAGAAGAAACGTGATTAGTCAACAAATATATGAAAAAATATCTAATATCTCTAACAGAGAAATGCAAATTTAAACTACATTGGGATTCTATCTCATTCCAGTCAGGCAATTATGAAGAATGCAACTAACAATAAATGCTGGCAAGGATGTGGGGAAAAAGGTACATTCATACATTGTTGGTGGGACTGCAGATTGGTGCAACCACTCTGGAAAGCAGTATGGACAGTCCTCAGAAAACTTTGAATGAAACCACTATTTGACTCAGTTATCCCAATCCTCACTTTATACCCAAAGGACTTAAAATCAGCACACTACAGTGATGCTGCCACATCGTGTTTATAGTAGCTCAATTCACAATAGCTGAACTATGGAATCAGCCTAGGTGCCCTTCAACAGATGAATGGATAAAGAAAATGTGGTACATTTACATAATCAAATGCTATTCAGCCATAAAAAAATTAAGTTATGGCATTTACTGGTAAATAGATGGAACAGAGACTATCATGCTAAGTGAAATAAATCAATCCCAAAGAACCAAAGGCTGAATGTTTTCTCTGATATGTGGACACTAATCACATTAAGGTGGGGGAGGGTAGGGAAGAATAGAACTACTTTGGATTAGACAAAGGGGAATGAAGGGAAGGAAGAAGGAATGGGAATAGGAAGTAGAAAGAAATCAGACATTACTTTCCTATGTGCTCATATAAATACATAACAGTGAATGTAATTCCACATCATGTATAACCAGAAGAATGGGAAGTTAAACTCCTTATGTGTATGATAAGCCAAATATATTCTACTGTCATCTATAATAAGAACAAATAATGTACTGTATGACTAATGTTATTCTACAACATGTTCAATCAGAATAATGAGAAATTATGCTCCATTTACGTATGTTATGTAAAAGTGCATACATGTTTTCTATGTTTGTCATGTATAACTAGAACAAATTTTAAAAATTAAAAAAAGTATGTTTTGAAAAAAATTAAAAGGTTATATACTCCCATCACTTTTATTATCTCTTCAAAAAATTTGTTTATGCTGTGTGTGTGTGTGTAAGAGTACTGGGGATTAAAACCTAGGCCCTCACAAGCATGTTTAAGTACATGCTCTACCATTGAGCTGTACCCCAGCTCTTGGAATCTTTTGTATTAAAGAAGTTAGTTAATAGATGCAAAAGTGGAGAAAAGATACAGGTATAATAAGCTCTCATCTACTTATTAAGAGTTATCAGCATTTTGTCTCTTACCTCAGCTATTCTCTCCTTGTGAAGGAGGCAGCATCAGACATTGTAACATAACATCTACACCAGTAATTACCTACGAATGTCTCTGGAAAATAAGATACTTAAAAAGAAAAAATCACTACCACATCACCTCTATCACACTTTTAAAGTTTAACAGTTCTTAAGTTTTGTCTAATATCCATTCATATTCAGATTTCATTGCCTATCTCAAAAATGTCTCATATTTAAAGGTGGGATTTTTGTATTGTGTTGGTTACATAACTAATCTTTGCCTTTCTTTCTCCCTCAACCTTAATCATTTTGTTGAAGAAACCAGGTCATTACATCTGGACTTAACTTCTTCCCCCAATACCATTTAACTTACTTCTCTGGACTCCCTATACCCTAAGCCATCTCAGCATTATAGGTATTGTTTACTGACTAATACGTTGATTGGTGCATTCTTTTTATAATATAAGCACATAAACATACGATTGTTCAGATATGTCCACTTTGCTCCTACATGGTAGGGCCATATACTGACTACTGTTCTGAACCTTGCTTCCTATTTTAACCCTTTGTCCTAGAGACATTCTCTGTTAGTACTTGGTGATCTTTCCTGTTCTTTTCTTTCTTTCAGATTCTTTATAGTACTCCATTGTGTATATGTAGCATAGTTTTTAATGATATATGTGTGCATTTTGTTATTTCTTGAGATATAATCCTTACTTTGTGCATATGTGCTCTTTTTATTTTAGACTGGAACGCTTACTGAAGATGGTTTAGATCTCTGGGGGATTCAACGAGTAGAAAATGCCCGGTAAATATTAGCTGGATTTGATAGTTTATTAGTTAACTTTTCATATTTTAGCACATGCAGCATTCAGTTATATAACAAATAAAATGAGACAACTGCATAACTACTGCCAAACTGAACAGTAATCATTTTGCCATATTTACTTTAGATCTTTACTTTTATTGTGGGGGGGGTGGGTATAAGGGATTGAACCCAGGGGTACTCAATCAGTGAGCCATAATCCTAGCCTGTTTTATTTAGAGAAAGGGTCTAGCTGAGTTGCTAAGGGCCTTGCTAACTTGCTGAGGCTGTCTTTAAACTTGTGATCCTCCTGCCTCAGCCTCCTTAGCCAATGGGGACTACAGGCATGCACCACGTGTGCCTGGCTATATTTACATTTAAAAGATTAAAATATTACAGAAATTGTGTAGAAATTAGAGTCCCACTCTCCCTTTCCCTGGTGCTACTACCATTCTTAAATTATTTTTATTTTTGTATATTTTATATTTTTATTACCTACATAATCTGAGTAAACATACATGAGTGGAATGCTGTATGTGTTTTTGCAGCTTTTTCTGCCTTTCAGATTGTTTTTAATATTTATTCATGTTGATATGTAGATCTAATTTATTAATTTGAATAAAATTATTCTGATATATAATTAAACATAATGTCTGTTCTACTAAGACAATATCATTTTTTCTCCTTGCACTTTAACCATAATGCTACAATTAAAATTCTTGGACACAGCTTGTGAAATGTGACTGAGTCTACATAAGCCAGATCCTTGTAAGTGATAGCCTGGATTTGGCTTCAGCTGTGCTACCAGATATTGCCTGTTTGCTGCCTGGTGGATGGTAGTTCTTATTTACACTCTCCCTCAATAAAGAAGATTACAGTCTCCCCATTGCTGCATATCCTTGCTAAATTTAGTTTTATTGGACTTGTAATTTTAGCTGAATGAACAGATATGAAATGGACATTTATTATTACTTTATTTACATTCTTCTCATTACTTACAAAGTTAAGCATCTTCATATTTTTGGGGAGGAGAGTCATTTGTCGTTCTCTCTGTTACCTATTTATAACTTTTTGTGTGGTTATTTTCCTTATTGTTAGAAGTCATTTGTATTTTTTGGGTTTTATATTAAATTTTTTTAGTATTGTGCATTGCACATTCCCTTAGGCTCATCTATTTACTTTTTTTTGAAGCTTAGAAGTTCTAGTACTATAGTTGTGCTTATATCATTTTTTAATCCCCTTAGAAATCTTCCAGATTTGGGTTTATATATTTTGACAGACTGTATTATTTGGTTATGTAATTTTAAGAGTTGTATCTTCTTGCTTGTTTATCTCAGTAATACATATTGCCTTAAATTCTATTTTGTTTAATATTTATGTAGCTACACACAGCTTTCTTTTGCCTAACACTTGCCTAGTATATCATTCTCCATCTGTTCGCTTTTCAGTCATTGTGTTTGATGTACTTATTGTTATAGATTTACATATAAATATATTTAGATATATTTGAAATTATTTCTACTATCCTTCATCCCAAATTATATGCATATTTTTTTATTTTCTCCTATTTCACTGTCTCTCTCATTTTCTCGGAATTTATGCATCCTTATCTTTACTGCTGGTTCTTAATTTCTTTTTTCATTTCTGCCTTCTGAAAACCCAGACTATAGATTACTTTTACCCTGCTTATTCCTCTCCTTTCTTAAATATATTTATTAATAGTGTTTCATGATTTTGATTTTATAAAGTCTGCATGTTTAGATTTGCCATTTTAAAAAGTTCCATTCCTCTGGATTAAGTTATCATTTTATGCAACTACATTCATGGATTTTATTTCATTGTCACTCATGAATGATGGTGTAACTATACAGGTATCTAGGTTGTCATTTCTGTTTTCTCATCATTTTGAAGGTGTTACTTCATTTCTCCTGACACTTTTGTTTTGTATGTGGCTATAGCTTTGTTTCCTATTCCTGTATTATATTAAAATCCAAGTCCTTGGGGTATAGAGATGGCTTCCTCCCTCATTGGCCACAGCATCAGCTCATGTGCACAACCTTCCACTTTTCTTTTCCCTCTTTTTCTGGCACTTGGAACGCTTCCCTTTCTTAGGAGATCAGTTTTGGATTTAAAAGTTTGTCTTTGTTTCTCCAGCCCCTGCACTGGGGCTCAAACTCATGTATCCCCAACCCTTTATATATTTTTTTTTTTAATTTTGAGTCAGGGTCTCACTAAGTTGCTTAGGCTGGCTTTGAACTTGCAGTTGTCCTGCCTCAGCCTCCTGAGTCACTGGGATTACAGATGTGTTCCACTGTGCCCAGCTTGGATTTAAAAGGGTTTTGTTTTTATTTTTGTTTTTTTAAATAAAGTCTTGCTGTGTTGACCAGGCTGATTTCAGATTTGTGATCCTCCTGCCTGAGCTTCTCAAGTAGCTGAGATTATAGGCATGTGCCACCTTAACCTGGCTTGAAAGTAATACTAAACTGAAATTGCCTGTTAGAATATTGTCTTGAGTCTAGGGATTTATGAACCTAATTCAGTGTATTTTCTGTTTAGATTTCTTTTACCAGAAGAAAATGTTTGCAATGAGATGTTGGTAAAGTCTCAGTTTGTTGCTTGTATGGCTACCTGTCATTCACTTACAAAAATTGAAGGAATGCTTTCTGGTGATCCACTTGATTTAAAAATGTTTGAAGCCATTGGATGGGTAAGTTCAACATTTTAAAATATAAGTAACTTCAAAAAAATTATATTAAAATTAAATTACTCTACAGTAGGATTATTTCTGTTGGTAGTTTTGATAACAGTCTATCTTAGAACTGTAAAAAAGAATCAACTATGGGGCTGGAGATGTGGCTCAAGCGGTAGTGCGCTCGTCTGGCATGCGTGCGGCCCGGGTTCAATCCTCAGCACCACATACCAACAAAGATGTTGTGTCCGCCGAAAACTAAAAAATAAATATTAAAAAAATTTAAAAAAAAAAAAGAATCAACTATGAAATTTCTAATGATGGAGAAATATTTCTAATTGAATGAAAAGTATCTGTTTCAGCTGAATTTACACATTTAAATACCTTTAAAAAATGCTAATCACTTAGGCTGTGTTTAATGTTTATAAAGTAATTCAGGTATCTGTAGCTGGTGCAAATATGTTAGAAGTCAATAAGGAGGACCTTAAATGAGTCAGTAGGATGACTTCAGACCTCAATTTCTTGGCATTTTTCAGTTTCCTTCTGTTTTGTCACTGGTAATTTTAATTTATAAGTACTTATGGTTGTTACACTTTGACAGCATTCACTTCTTGTTTTTTTTTTTTTTAGGGGGGCGGGACTGTGGATTGAACCCAGGGGTGTTTAATTAACCACAGTCTTGCTAAGGTGCTAAGTAAGGGTCTTGCTAAGTTGCTGAGGCTGGCTTTGAAGCCTCCAAGTTGCTGGGATTATAGTCGTGTACCACTGCATTCAGCTACAGCATCTACTTCTTTTATAGGTGCAATAATAGGTTTTTAAAGATCCTTTCTAGCTTCTGAGTTATTCAATTTGTCTGGGAATATTTCCCCTGTTCCCCACTTGTTTGTTTTTGGTTTTTATTATTCAACTGGATGTTACTTTGCTATTCAAGTTTGAAGGTCTGATTTGATAATTCTGGGTAGTTGCAGTCAGATTTTTATTTTTGCCCATATGTCTCTTTTAAATCAGTTTTTATTAATCAGTATTTGAGTTTGCCTTTTGTTTACTATTTGAAATCTGCTCTAGCCCCTTCTTTGTTTTCTTGTTGTTGTTGTTTTTGTATTTTGTTAACATTTTGAAAGGGAGGGAGGTGGATGATACATACTCTGTCTGCCATCATTGAAAGTTCACAGTAAGTACTCTTCAAATTTAATTCCTGAAGAGGCGCCTCACTTTATTTATAGAGAGAGAAGCAAAATGGGTTGATTTATCTTTTTTGTTCTTTAATGCTTTTCTCCAGTAAATGTGTTTTCAGTAGATTTAGTGTTCAATGTTTGTTCTTTTAAAAAAATTGTATAAATAAGTAAATTTGCATAATAGCATTTTTGCAGACCCTGAGATGTTTTGATACTTGACTTGATAAGATCTTATATATCAGTTGATGGTTTCATATAACTAGGCATGAATGATCCTTGTAATTAATGTCATAAAAGTTACATCCCAATTCCAGAGACTTTAACATGTAGAGAGAAATATATAGAATTATATAAGATTGGTTAATTGGTCACAATTTTCCTCATTTTTTCACTGATAAATCACTTCAGTTATAGTCAAATTAGTGTGTTGTTTCTCTTGAAAACAAGTTTAATATAGGGTTTTGTTTGAGTTAATTTATTTATTTGATGTCGGGGATCAAATCCAGGGCCTTGAGCATAGTAGCACATATTCTACCATTGAACTATATACCCCCATTTGAATTTTTTTTTTTTTAACCAAGGAAAATGTTTTTAAAGTAAATTTCAAGGGATTAAGGTAGTACTAGCCTAACAAGAAATGTTCATACTAAAACTCTAAACTCATATTTTGGTGCCTTAGTCTGTTCTCTACCTGTTCTATTAACTATATCTGTGAGCTCCATATACTGTGGAATCTTCTGTTGGAGGAAAGGAGTCCTTAGGAGCCACAAGAACTCTGTTTTCACAGAGCTATTATCTAAACCCAGAGGGTTGTAGGAGCAAAATGAGAGATGTTTGTCTCATTTCTTTTCTCAACTTCAAACCTCGTGTCTCCCTTATATCATGTGTTGCTAGGTATCTAACTATTTCCCTTTGTATTTTGTTTTACTTATGTGAGATAGCAGGGTTTTTTTTTTTTTTTTTAATTGACTGAAAATGGCCATTATATTCCATTTAAAAATGAATTCAATGAACTGAATTTTATGAAGTGATACAGTGAATATTTTCCTTCCAGATTCTGGAAGAAGCAACGGAAGAAGAAACAGCACTTCATAATCGAATTATGCCCACTGTGGTTCGTCCTCCTAAACAGCTGCTTCCTGAATCTACACCTGCAGGAAACCAAGAAATGGTGTGAAATTGCTTAATGCTGGATAGTACTGTTGATGCATCCTTAACGTTTAATTGTCATTTTGAAATATTGCTAGAAGAGGGAGTCAGATGTCTTTCTCCTATGCAGACATCTATGTTTTAGTTGATTTATCAAACTATACCTTTGGTGTGCTATGTGCATTCTTTATAAAATGTTGAGATTTAATTCTCATGCCATTACTTTTCTTTCCTGTATAGTGAGCAGCTTTTAGTGTCTTATGACTTACATACATGATCATTAATCCTTTAAAATTACATCTGTATACCTAGAATTTCATGAAAAGAATATTTAAGTGATTTTTAAAAATTTTCCCTTGTAGCTTTTAATGTTTTAATATTTCTAGGATTCTAGAATATTTGAAAATTTTCAAGAACATAATGGTAGAGAAGGAATATCAAGTCTTGACTTTCAAATAATGAGGGATCCTTGATACTCTCCCAATGTCTGTGGATGCTTAAAGTTTTTTCTAACTTGACTACATTGATTGGCTTAATCTGTACTCTTTTCTTTTGGTTTTAGGAGCTGTTTGAACTTCCAGTAAGTGAAGAACATTTATTTGTTACCTAAATGCATTTGTTTTTATTGTTAAAGAATAATAAATGCTTGTGCATCTTTTGAAATTATATAGGCTATTTATGAGATAGGAATTGTTCGCCAGTTCCCATTTTCTTCTGCTTTGCAACGTATGAGTGTGGTTGCAAGGGTGCTAGGGGATAAGAAAATGGATGCGTACATGAAAGGAGCCCCTGAGGTCATTGCCAGTCTTTGTAAACCAGAAACCGGTAAGGAAATAACTAGGATTTGGATAAAATTCTGGTATTTCTGTAAGCTTGTATTAGTAGTGTTAACAGTGAAATTTACTTTTTCTTTTAAAAGTTCCTATTGATTTTGAGGAAGTTTTAGAAGATTATACTAAACAAGGCTTCCGTGTGATTGCTCTTGCACATCGAAAATTGGAGTCAAAACTGACATGGCATAAAGTACAGAATATTAGTAGGTAAGGTCCTACAATTTTCTCAGTAATGCATCATATATGTTTATATGTCAGTAAATACACATCTTTATTGAATGTATGCAAGTATATATAGCACATGTCCATTTATAATGCAATATGGTTTTAGACAACTGAGGTAAAAGTACATTTTTTTCCGATATCTAATTTCCTTTTATTTTTCAAATTATTTATTTATTTATTTATTTTTAATAAACTTTCTTTTTTTTCTTTCTGTATTTTTATGTGGTGCTGAGGATCGAACCCAGTACCTCATACATGCTAGCCAGGTGCTCTAATGCTGAGCCACAATCCCAGCCTCTAATTTTCTTTTTATTTTATATTGACTTTTTGCCTATACTATTATAACATTGTATGCTTTTCCTTAAAAATGATTGAAACTACTTTAAATTTGTTAAGTATCAAGTGTTTACTGTGTGTCAGGCATGTTCTTGAAACATTGAGCAATTCTACAGAAGTTTCTTCTTCCCAGATAATCTTGTTTTGCCTAGTGTTTGGATCTAAACACTAATTTGGTAAAAAATGTCATGAGTCACAGTACCCAATACCGTTCCTCCACTCCATTTATCTCTGCCTCTGGTCAAATGGCTTTACCAACATCACATTTCTTTCTATATATAAATATGGGTTTCACATTCAAGAATTGCTACTTTTTGCCCATGAGCAGTGTCACATGCCTCTAATCCTAGTGACTTAGGAGGCTGAGGCAGGAGGATTGCAAGTTCAAAGCCAGCCCCAGCAACTTAGGGAGGCCCTAAGCAACTTAGTGACTCTGTCTCAATAAATAAAAAGGGCTGGGAATGTGGCTCAGTGGGTAAGCACCCCTGGGTTCAATGTTCAATACCTGCCCCCCAAAAAAGAATTGTTACTTTTATTATAACTGGTTAAGTCTTACCCCTTGAAGATAGAGTTTTTGTTTAGGAACCTTATGATGTGCCTAATATTTTGCAAACAGAAAGAAATGTCCATTGGTTGTCCTGGTAATCTGTATATTTGAGGGTATTCTAAGCATATGTTGGTTTTCCTGGTAATTCCATGTATTTGGGGGTATTCTAAGCATGTGTTTTGTTTAAAACAACTTCTACCTAGTGATCTGATGCACATGCATGGGCAGGAACCACAGATGTATAATAATACCTCCTAATTCCTGCAAAGGGCACATTTGTCTCTTTTTTCTCTTTATTACTTCACCTTTTGCTGTTTTCCTCTTAAAGATTAATTGGTGAATTAGCTGTAGTTCTCTAGCCTTTCATGTTTCACAGAGCCTTCCAAGCCTGTCAATAGGTTGTTTCTTTTGCCCAGAATGTTCTATCCCTCCCTATCAACCGTCTCTTTCTATTTCCTTTATTCTTCATCCTTTAGTGACCAAGACCTCTGTTTTTGCATTCTGCCTTACAGAAATAAGCCTTTCTCTTATAGCTTAATCTTTTATATCTTGAACACTACAGTTTATTAGAGGACATGATTTCCTTAACTTGTATTATTCACAGGTGAGTTAGGAAACCAACTGAAGCCAGGAAATAGAACCTTATAGGAAACCTGGTACTGTTGACCCAATAGTTTCACATTGGTACAACTTCATACTTAAGACAATATCAGGCTTCAAAGCTTTTTCTCCTTCCTTTACTACAGAGTGTCTTTCACTTTGTTTTCTATCTGTTCTTTAATATCTTTACTATTTATTGATATAGATTATATATTTCAAAGACATTTAGGTTGCATAAGTGTATACTCAGCTCCTTTACTATTGAATTTTTATGTAGACAAATTACTTAGCTAATTGCAAGTCTAAAATTCTAGTTGCTAACTTGATAAATAGGGAAAGTCCTCTTTCCCTATTGAAAAACATTTCTATGGTATGATTTTGGTAGCATGAAATTTCTTGAGAATGTGACTGTCATTGAACAGACTTCATCTTCATTATAACGCTGAAGTACACATTATTTTTGCATATTTCCCTAGTTACATGTCATTTCCCTCACTAAGTATCTTAAAAGTAGTGGTCATTTATGCCTTTTTGTCTTTCACCTCCCAGTGATTGGCATAGTGGTGACTAGCATAGTGCTGGTGCATTCAGCTATATGAAGACTAGCATCTTGATAACTATATTGATTATCTGTATTCTCAAAGGCTCATCTCTGGATCTTGAATAGATCTCATTGTTGTACTTCTAATGGTTCTTAAATTTTCTAGGATTAAGAATTCTATTTCTTAGAAATTTTATAGTATTGAGACATAATAATGAAAATAATAGCAAATGTGCTTGTGGTACAGTTTTTTTCCCTTTTCTCTTGACATTTAAATTAGGTTATATTGTATGAAGGACAGTAAAGAATATATTTATGCTTATATTTGGATAGGATATAAAATGAACATTCCTAGACTAGTATTCCTAGTGCTAGAATAGATATTGTTTCACAAAGATATAGATTTCCAAATGTTCCTTGTTTTTCATGTTTCAAAGTGTGGAATTTTATTTCAATATTTCAAAAGTATAGTTCTTGGAAATTGTTTTCCAGGTTTAAATTTTTTTGAAATATTGAACTTAGATGCACACATGATTTATTCAGCATATAAAATGTTTTACTTTATAATTTATAGATTTCAAAATGTTTTATTAACATAAAGAGAACAACATTGTTCTCGTGACTAAACCATTATGTGTTAACACTTTTTTTTCCTGCAGAGATGCCATTGAAAACAACATGGATTTTATGGGATTAATTATAATGCAGAACAAATTAAAGCAAGAAACCCCTGCAGTACTTGAAGATTTGCATAAAGCCAACATTCGCACTGTCATGGTCACAGGTTAGACTTTGTAAAAGAACACAGAAGAAAATTGAATGTGGCTATAAAGTCCAAGTTATGTAATACTGAGGAATGATAAGTTAGTTATTAAAGTATATTATGTAGTGGCTCCATCGTACATTGTCCTGCTTCAGCTCTGAATATCTTTCCGAGGTTTAAGATAATCTTGGAGTACTCTTCTTGAGGTCTTGCAAATTCTGTTTATAAAAAGTATGATTAAAAAAAGTATGATAAAATAATGAACACTATAAAATTTCGAACTTTCCTTTTTATTATTTCTTTAAATCATATATTTGTATAGCACTTAACATACCTTGCTGTATATTAGTTACTTGTAAATTAGTTTGTTAATTAGTTACTTTCTCTAGAATATAAAATTATTGAGTTAAGAGCACGTTTTATCTATTTTGAGCTCCTTTACAATTTTCAGACCTGCCAGGTATATAGAAAATTATTAATAGATACTTGTTAGAATTAGATTTATATACATAGGTGTGTGTGCACATATATAAAATATTATCCTTACTTGAATTCATAATGACTTTCGAGGTTCATTTTGCTTTTTTGACACAATATTTGATTTTCTTTGGTGTTTTTATACTGTTGAAAATGTTACATAATTTCTGTTCTTTAGCTGTGTGAAATTGTGCCAGCACTTTTCATAGTAAATAATCAGGTTTAAATTACCTTACTTTTTGGCATTTGTGTGATCAGTAAGACTTTTTGAGAAAAAACCTGAGGACATTTTTATGTCTTTAACTCCCAAGATCTAATAGCATACTTCTTACTGCATGGCTTAAGATAACTAAATCTATCGGTGTTCTGAAAATTCTTAATTATAATGTCTCCTTCAAGGCACTTTACATCTGTGTCTCCTTCTCCTTCGCCATGACAGAATGTGACTATTTCTCAAGGGCCACAGGAAGATACTCTAGGAAGTAGTCTATAGGAAATGGAGAAAGATATTTAACTCTTCAGTTCTGGTAGCAGTGGGATCCCCAAACCTTTGCCTACTTCTCCTGTCCTTGCTTCTCTTCAGTTCTTTCCTTCTCATGACTGAGAAGTTCTTTTTTACTTCTTATTACATCTATTCCTATTACCTGTCTTAACTTTTTGTTTTGTGTAATCTTGATTTTCTATCTAATCTTTTTCTGTGATACCACACTAGTATTCTTTCTCCTAGGATATTTCAGTGTTTATTGTGCATCTGCTGTATATTTTGCATTGTGTTGTTTGTTATGGGACACAAATAGTGTCTGGAAAAGATTGTATTTGTATTTAGAAGTTGTGAGCAAGATTTTAGCATATATGTACTTTGCATCATTTGAGGCTTCCTTAATAAGTGTGCCTATTGATTTGCTTATTTTAAAACTTCCAAGGATAGCTGGGCACAGTGGCACATGTCTATAATCCCAAGGACTCTAGAGGCTAAAACAGAAGGATTGCAAATTAAAGGCCAGCCTCAGAAAATTAATGAGTCCCTCAGCAATTTAGCCAGACCTGTGTCAAAATTAAAAATAAATAAATAAAAGACTCCCAAGGATCAAGGATGTAATCCTCATTCTTCCCAGCCCAGTCATAGTGACTCGATTTGATTCTCAGAAAATACTTGTTTGATACACATTCATGTTGTAATTTTAATCTTAATACATTGAAAATATTTCGAAAAATAGGTGACAACATGTTGACTGCTGTCTCTGTGGCCAGAGACTGTGGAATGATTCTACCTCAAGATAAAGTTATTATTGCTGAAGCATTACCTCCAAAGGATGGGAAAGTTGCCAAGATAAATTGGCATTATGCGGACTCACTAACACAGTGCGGTAATTCATCAGCAATTGACTCTGAGGTAATGTCAAAATTCTCTTTTGAAGCTTGCTTATTTGAATTTAGTCTGGAAAAAAGAAAAATGGTGTATTAAAACAAAACAGAACAACAACAACAAACAAAATCTAAATAAAAACAGAAACCTCAACTAACTCCCCAAAGATTCATTAGGACTGAGGAATCCCATTTTTCTTTTCTTTGAATAAATGTTAAAGTCTTAGTGTCTTATATGAAATATATGGAATAATTTAGTTTTGGAGGAAATACATTTAAGATAAGATTATGTTTTTTGGTTTGGCTGTCTAAGTATTGTTCTGCATGTTTCATATACAGGCTATCCCAATTAAGTTGGTTCATGATAGCTTAGAAGATCTTCAATTGACTCGTTATCATTTTGCAATGAATGGAAAATCATTTTCAGTGATATTGGAGCATTTTCAAGACCTTGTTCCTAAGGTAAGTGATAAGGAGTTTATGGACATGTTCATGATTATATGTGAACAATATTTTTAATAAATTTTAATTTTTTCCAGTTGATGTTGCATGGCACTGTGTTTGCACGTATGGCACCTGATCAGAAGACACAATTGGTAGAAGCATTGCAAAATGTAGAGTAAGTATTGGTGGATTTTATGTTTTGGAATTTTTAAAATGATACTTGTGGATTTTTTTTTTTCAATAATGTTTATTACATAACAGGTTGAGCATTTTGAATCCAAAACTTCAAAACTGAAATGCTTTTTGAGGGTTCAGTAAAATTTGGAACATCTCAGATTTTGTGTTTTCAGATGAGGGATGCTCAACTGTTAAAATAATCTAAGCAGATATGCCAAAATCTGAAAAACCTTGAAATCTGAAACACTTCTTATCCCAAGCATTTCAGATAAGGTATATTCAACCTTTGTATGTGTATGTACTTACATGCAAATAAATAAATGTCACCTGTAATACAGGTGGTAAGAACTTTAAGTGCCTCTTTTAAAGGAAGACTCATGCTCATTTGTTTCACTAAAAGTATAGTATCTACCCTTCCTCTCTGGGTAATATCTAGGTAGAGTTCATTCATTCATTCAGGTGCTCTATCTTTTTAATTTTAGGGAACAATTGTTTTAATTTTTTAAGGAAAAATGGTAGCCTTAATAATAAGTTTGTTAAAGAATATATGGGCACAAGTATTTTGCTCTAAAGATGAGCAAATTGAGATATTAGCCCATTTTATGACAAACAAATCTGTATCTCAGGTCCTTTCACTTTCAGGCCAATTCTACTGGCAAAGCATTGTGCCCATGTTCACTGTAATGAAAAGATTCATTAGTTTCATCCCAGAAATCTCTTCTTCTGTTAGCTTTTCATAATTCTGTATTAGAGAAATCTTATTAAGTTAAACACTCTATTTTAAGAAATTAAAATTATAAAATTATTTTCCTTCTTAGTTACTTTGTTGGGATGTGTGGTGATGGTGCAAATGATTGTGGTGTAAGTATAGATTTTCTGACTTACTTTTGTAGTTCTTGCTGTAGCCTAAATTACATTCATAAAACTTACCAGTTTTCTTAAAACCATTAGGCTTTGAAGAGGGCACATGGAGGCATTTCCTTATCAGAGCTTGAGGCTTCGGTGGCATCTCCGTTTACCTCTAAAACTCCTAGTATTTCCTGTGTGCCAAACCTTATAAGGTAATAAAAACTGAAATTTTTTTTTATTTTGTACTACTGATTAAAAAGGGCAGATTATGATTAAAAGTAATGCCAATTTTTTAAAAATAGTAGCACATATGATGTGTAATTTATTATTTAATAGATTGCTACTACTCATTTGTTCCAATTCTCCTTTTGATTAGGTTTTTTGGTAGACAGGTGCTTTGTTGTAACTGTCAAATGTTGTTCATCTGTCAAGATACACTTGTGTTTTGGAGGAGGAGCTTAAAATGCACTTATTCACATGCTGACGTTTCTCTTCACAGGGAAGGCCGTGCTGCTTTAATGACTTCCTTCTGTGTGTTTAAATTTATGGCATTGTACAGCATCATACAGTACTTCAGTGTTACTCTTCTGTATTCTGTGAGTACTAACAGTGTGCACAGAGTTGGGGCTTTATGTTAAGACACTTTAAGATATTAGCTATTAATGCAGATTGGACAGCTTTGTTTCACTCTTCAAAATGTAATTCCATGGCATATTTTTACAGTTCATTATATGTTCACAGGAAAGGCCAGAGTAAGGAAAGATGTTTTAGCAATAGTTTGCAGAGGCCAGGCACAGTGGCACATGCCTGTTAACTCCAGCAGGTTGGGATGCTGAGACAGAAAGATCTAGAGTTCAAAGCTAGCCTCAGCAGCAGTGAGGTGCTAAGCAACTCAGTGAGACCCTGTCTCTAAATAAAATACAAAATAGGACTGGGGATATGACTCAGTGGTTGAGTGCCCCTGAGTTCAATCCCCAGTACTCCCTCCCCAGCCCCACCCCCTGCCACTGCCGCCACACACAAACACACACACACAAAAAAAAGTTTGTAGATCTGTGCGTTTGCAGGAAAGAGAGTAAACAATGATGTCTAGGTATCAGAGTTTATAATTGAAGTGATTTTAGTGTAGATTTTTCTCCTAATGAATGTTAATATCCCAAGGAATTTGTGTGAGCTATCCTCTTCAAACCATTTGTAGAAAGTCTCATAAAAGATGGTGTTGCATATTAAGAAAGTTTCAAGATACTAATTTCCAAGTATATTGAATAATTTAAAGTTTGGTTTTTGCACCCCCAGCCCTCCACCCACAAAAAAAAATCCAAAAAACTTTTAAGGTTTTTTACTGAAATAATTTTAAGAGATGCCTTTTATAGTAATATCTTAAATCAAATTTTTATAAATGTGTTAATGTGGATTAACTTCAAGGCAAATATATTTGAGTTTTTAAGCAGGTCCTTTTGAAGTTGTCATAATGGGGGAAAATAATCTATGACTTGGGAACAATGCTGTAAAAGTACTTCTTGGAAAGTAACTGTTTTAAAATTACTTCTATAGATCTTAAGTAACCTAGGAGACTTCCAGTTTCTCTTCATTGATCTGGCAATCATTTTGGTAGTGGTATTTACAAGTGAGTATCTTGCTTTGTTACTGGTTTGAAAGTATTATGAAATTCTGATGTGATTCATTAATCTTTGGTAAATTTACATCAGCAACTGTAACATAGTTCATCTCTCCCAGAATCCCTGTAAATGTGCTCTTTTATTGCTAATTGTTTATATCTTGTCTCATTTGTTTTATTGTTCTCCCATTTTTCCCTCCAAAATATTTGTAAGTTTTGAGTCATCATGCATGCCCCTTTACCACTGAATGTTTTAGTGATTCTTTCCTTTTTGTTTGTTTTTTATTTTACTTATTCTTTTTTTTATATATGACAGTGGAATTCATTACAATTCTTATTACACATATAGAGCACAATTTTTCATATCTCTGGTTGTATTTAGTGATTATTTTCCAAAAGCAGGTGTAGTTACAAAGATCAGAAATTTAACATTGATAGTAAGAGTACCTAGTCCAAACTCCACATTTAGTTTTGTCACTTGTTCCAGTAATTTCCTTTATACTTATTTTCTCACTTAGATTAGAACCCAGATATAATCCAGGCCCCCAGATTTCATTTAGTTATTACATCTTTTTAATCTTGTTTTTTTATTCCGGAATAGTCCCTCAGGTTTTTTTTTTTTTTTTTTTTTTTTTTTGACATTTATGAATATGGGTTTGTCTGATTTATGGAAGCTATAAATTTTTGGAGGGAATGTAAGAAGTGATGCTATGTCTTATTTGCATCACATAAGGAGACACAAGGTATTAGTATGTTATAGTATGGGTGATGCAAACATCCAAATAAATAATGGTGATAATGGAGTATGGCCAATTGAATCAAATAAAAATTCACAGTTCCATTTATGCTATAAGCAAATAAATATTTGGGAGATAAGAGAAAGCTCTTGTTTAAGGAAAATGCTAATAGAAGAAATGTTTGACTTGGACCATAGTGAGACCCTGTTCTTATTGATATTTTAAGCAGATAGCTCATTATGGGGAGCTTTCTGTGCACTGTAGGATGTATAATATAATCTTTGTTCCTCTCTCCACTACCTGCTAGTAACCCTTTCCAAGTATGCCAACCAGAATATCTCCAGGCATTACCAGATCTTCACTGGAGGTGTAAAATCACCTTTGAGAACTACCAAGTTAGACTAAATTTTGCCTATCCTATTCCCTCAGCCTGCAGAGTTGCTGGGATTACAGGCACTTGTCACCGCATCTTTGTTAATTTTTCTCCAGAGTAGTTGTAGTTTTGCAATTGAGTATTCAGAAAATAATGAACTCTTTCTTAGTTATATAAAGGTGGTGATTAATTTTATAATTTTTGTACTTTTAGTTTTTTTTTTTTTTTGAAACTAGTGTTTTTTTTCTGAATTTCAGTAGAAATATAAAAACTGCTCCTCAAGCATTTTTGCAAAACTTAGATTGTTTACTTTGAGAGATTATTTAAATATGTATAATATCTGGCTTGGTGTTTGGAAATTTTTCTTATTAAAGAAATTTAGACTAAAACAAATTCAAAGGTTTCCAAATGAAAACATGCATGGTGATATATGCCTGCAATCCCAGTGACTCTGGAGGCTGAGGCAGGAGGATCACAAGTTCAAGGCCATCCTCTGCAGCTTTTGGAGACCCTATCTCAAACTGAAGAATAAAAAAGGGCTGGGGATGTAGCTCAGTGGTGAAGCACTTCTGGTTCAATTACCAGTACCAAAATTTCCAGATGTTTTTTATTATATCTTTTATTGTGACTAATTGAGATACAAACCTCTTCTTTTTCTTTTCAATATAGTGAGTTTAAATTCTGCCTGGAAGGAACTTGTGGCACAAAGACCACCTTCAGGCCTTATATCTGGGGCCCTACTCTTCTCTGTTTTATCTCAGATAATCATCTGCATTGGATTTCAATCTCTGGGGTTTTTTTGGGTTAAGCAGCAGCCTTGGTATGAAGTATGGCATCCATATTCAGAGTAAGTTGGTTTCTTCCTGTAAAAATCTTTGTAATATGTGCAATATGTGTGCATATAAAAATGAGTCCAGAAATGTATATAAAAGTTTTCTTGTGGCTTGATTCAAACATGTAATTTGGCCTATATTTGCCTTCTTGTCACAGTAACTCCTATCTGTAGGGATGTGTCTTAGTCTCCTTTTTGTTGCTAATAACACAGTACCACAGACTAAGTTGTAAAGAAAAGAGATTTTGGGGTATGGTTTTTGATCCAGGTTGGAGGAGCTATATCTGGTGATGGGTCCTTGCTAGTAGTATCCCTAGGCAGTGAGGGACATCACATGATAAAATACAAAGAGCTCAAGAGAGACATAGCCAAACTGACTTTTCTAACAGGCCACTCTCAATAGCCCATTGATTCATTAATCACATAGTGGATTAATCTATTCATAGGGTCCTAATCACTTCTTGAAGTTCCTAATATCTCATAATGGGGATTAAATTTCAGCATGAGCTTTGAGGGGACAAGCCATATTCAAACCATAACAGTATATTCAGGCAAAATCCTGAGATCTTAGATAAAAATGTTGCTTAATTTGCTACTTAGCTTTTGAGTTTCTTATCTGTACAGTGAAAAAGTTGAAATTGATCTCTAGTGTTTCTTCTAAAACCAGAATGTTTGTGCTTCTAACTTTTATAAACTTTTTTAGGAAATGGCATTTTAGAACATTCTTAAAAAATGATATTAGGTATTTCTATGTATTTTTTGGAGTACTCTACATTTCACAAATTATGAAAACATGATTTTTTTCATTACACATGATTAACTATCAGATTAAATTTTTGGATGTAAATATTTTTTAGTTTCCTTGAATAAGGGAGATTGTCATTAAAAAAATCAGAAAAATTTAAAAATTTAATTTTTTTATATGTCCATACTAACACTGTCCACTGTTGAATCATCTTGAGACTCTCTCCAGAATTAATTTGTAAACTTGATTAATATTTTGTTACCACTTACCTGTGTACATTTAGGTAATGTTTTAATCATGGGTCGAGACTTCTGATAGTTATTTCGCGCATGCCTGATAGTGCTGCCCACCTGGAAATAGAATTGAGAGTGAGCTATCAGTAGAGAATATTGAAGGCCCCCAGTTTTTGTTAGCCACTTATAAAGTCTTCTTAGTTCAGTCCTCACAGTAACTCTCGTAGAACAGGTAGTAACCACAGGTGAGGCTGTTGACTCCCAGATTGCTAAATAATGGCAGAACCAACTGGGCACGGTGGCGCGCACCTATAATCCCAGTGGCTCTAGATGTGGAATCAGGAGGATCAAGAGTTGAAAGTCAGCCTCAGCAAAAAGTGAGGTGCTAAGCAACTCAGACTGTGTCTCTAAATAAAATACAAAATAGGGCTGGGGACGTGGCTTTGTGGTTGGGTACCCCTGAGTTCAATCCCTGGTACCTCACCCCCACAAAAAAAGGGCAGAACTAAAGTCAAGTCCTTGTTGTTGATTGAACATTTTTTCAAATTTGATATCAAATTTTTAACTCATTGTAATGTCTGGCTACTGAGAAAACCCTCATTAAATTCCTCATTATTGTCCTACCTGTTGTGTATCTTACATTGATATAGTTGCACCTTTTGCTATTAACAGAACCTTATTTCTATTTGTTATAGTAATGATTCGAGGCATCTAGGGTAAAATTTATTTCTTTGTGGGAAATGGGTGTTGTGTTTACTAACACAGATTTTTTTTGTGTGTGTGTTCTAGTGCTTGTAATACAACAAGAAACCCACATTGGAATTCTTCACACATGTATAATGAAACTGAACCTGATTCACACAATATACAAAATTATGAAAATACCACGGTGTTTTTTATCTCCAGTTTTCAGTACCTCATAGTAGCAATTGCCTTTTCAAAAGGAAAACCTTTCAGGCAACCTTGCTACAAGAATTGTAAGTTTGACTTTTATTGTGATTTCCACCCTGCACCTCTCCTTTAAAAATACTGGTGAAGAGTTTTTATTGTCTTCCCCAAAGTTAAAATAGATCACAGATGGAAATAACTTAATGATTTAAATGCTTACTGTCTTGTTTTACTTTCATGAGAGTTGCCACCCTAAATTTAAAATTGAATCCACCAATATTAAATATTTCTGGTATTCATATTCTGTTACCTTTCGCTCTTTTATTTTGGCAACCCATTACAGAGGGAGTTAGGATTGCAAGGAGGATCAGATGTCCTCAAGGGAGACAGTGGGTGTTATACTTCCTTCTGGGTGGTCTGCTAAGCACCAACTAACTTTTTATTTTCTCTGACACTGGTATGGCCAGTGTTCACCTCTAGAATTCTTCATTTCTGTCACCTTTACATGCTGCTGCAGAAGGGGTCATTACAATGAAGGTTTGTGCCTGTTTGGACATATCTGCCTGTGGCAATAGCCCATACAATTTTAAATGATCAAAGTTAGTATTAATGGACAAAATCACTGATTATGTAATTGAAGTCTTTAAAAATTGAGAACATATTATTAATGTATGGAACAACATTAGACTTTTGCAGTATGTCAGAGTGAATAATATGCTTTATTTATTTATTTTTTGCTCTAGTTGTGGAGAGACATCAGTGTTCTGCTTGGCAAAATGCCAGCTCATAGATTTTCACATGTCATGGGAATAATAACTATCAGAATCTCTTCAGTTAGAGTTGACAAAGCATTTTCACATATATTATATTATATTATATTATATTATTTTATTTTATTTAATTAATTAATTTATTTATTTATTTATCTTCCACCCTGTGTGGTTTGTAGGGCAAGTTTATTTTGGAAGGGTAAGATTGAAATTTGTTTTTAAGGGTGACTTTTCTTTTTGGAACTGATGTTTCTTATTTAACAAGTAACTATATTATTATATTATTGTATTTGTTACGTATATTACTAGTAACTATGTTACTGAGAGTCATATAAAAGCCATATCAAAGAAAGACTTATCACTATTTCTAATAGGACTTTATAACTAAAGATAATTTGTTATTTTAAGATGATCTTAAAATCAAAGCTCATATACATATCTTATTTTTAGTTCAATATTTTTAAATTTCAAGGAAATATTAAGCATGTTCAAAGGCAGCTGTAAACATCTACAAAACAACAATGCCTTTTTTCCCTTTAATATGAAGAAAACTGATACTCAGACTACTTTATAAGTAAGGTGGCCCTATCAGGAATATTAATTGTAGGAATCTAAATAATTGTACTCTATCCATACATCTGTTATTGGGAAAAGAGCTAGAGGTGAATATTAGTCATTTTTCCCCTCCCTTCCTCTCCCTCTCCCCATCTCCCTGGCCCCACTCCTGTGGCACTCCCCACCCTTTACAGTGCAACCCAGGGCCTTGGGTACTCAACCACTGAGCTGCAGAGCCATACCTCCAGTCCCAAGTTGCCTATTTTTAAAATGTGTCTTTTATGTGATTTGGAAAAGTTCAAAGGAGTTTTGTACTCCTGTATAATTTCAAATTGCATAGATAATACTTTATTATTGACCACTGGACTAATTTTGAAGAGTATTAAAAATTCAATTTTAGGAAATATAATCACAAAACCATTGTCCTTACTATAGGAAGCTGTGCACTTCTGACAATGAATAAGGATAACTACATCCTAGTATAAAAAATGGTGTCTGGAAGTTACAAATGGAACTGTACAGTGTACTGTATATTTTTGTTAATTTTCACCTCTAGCCTCTTTGTCATTGAAGTGCATTGTTATTGGAGTTCATTGTAACAATTCTTTGCTAGGATATGTTGGTTCTTGTTATATCTAGTTATTATAATACATTACATTTATTTTGAATTTTTTTTAAAAAATTAATCTCCATCTTAGGTGTTTAAGGCATTCTTTCCTAAGCTCTTAATCCTTTTCTGTTTCAGTTTCATTTTAGATAAAACTTAATTTCAGCCTGTAGTTGAAATTTGTTTTCAATTTTAGCTTATGCAGTTACATTTTGTAGTATGTTTGCCTATGCTTTTATTGCAACAGTTACAGTTATATACACTTAATTCTTCTACTCCAACCAGGTGTAATTTCTGAGGACTCAGCTAGTTTTGCTTGGTCTTTATAGTTTACTGCTTGTTGAATTCAGTCCCTTTCTCTGTCATAAAGATGTTTTTGCTAAAATGCTAATTTCTCTCCTGTTCAGGACTTATGTATCGTTTTCCTGTTCATTTGACAATGTCTTAATTGGTGGGAACAGTTCAAATACTTTATATACTCTACAGAATAAGGTGGTTTTTCAAAGACAAGTAACTGAGTAAAGGAAGAGAGGATAGCAGTAAAAAGACTTGATGTCTGGTTATAGGTCAGAAGGGCCAAGTTATTGTTGAAGAAGGAATGGGAAAGATTAAAAGGTAGAAAGGTGTATATCAGGGTTCAATATTATATGTTTATTTATATAAAACTGCCAACAATCTGCCTCTCCTATTACATAATAGCTTTTTTGAGCAGTGCCTGTTCTTTTTCTCTAGGCTAAACAAAAATAGACTCAATTATTTATTTTCCCCTTCACATAGAAGGCTTGGCAAATTTTTAGGAGCAGAATCAAGGACTGGCTCTGGGAGTAGAGAGGAATTTTTGAGAAGCACTCTTTAGGTAGATGTAAAGAATTTCTAAGGCTGAGTAATTTTCTCTTTCCAATTAACACTCATGTGTCAGGAGTCAGATGAGAGATCTAGTTTTTCTATTGTTTTCAAAATGCAGTAAATTTGAAAAATATTTGGTGTGGGTCATTCTTTATTTGAAACTCTCTGCATGTTTTTCTGGCATTTGTTTTCTTATCATGTCTTTCAGTTCTTTTCTCATTTTATCCTTTTTTGTTTGTGCTTCCAACCTGCACTTTCAAAATACTTTCATCGACTGTACAAGCTTCAATGACTAACTTACATATTACTTTAGTTTCTGCATTTTTGGAATGGAACATGACATGTCCTGATTGCAATTTCGTAGAATTTTTTTAAAAATTACAAATCTAGAAAAAGTGCTTTTTATCCAGCACAGGTCCCCAATTTTTAAAATATCTCATAGTACAATGCTTTCCCACTTTTTGGCATGACTGTCAGTTTAACTTTCAGCCAAAGCTGTTAGATATATATAATGACTGTCAGTATAACTTTCAGCCAAAGCTGTTATAATATATCTACTGTATATATCACACACATGCTCACAGAGTGTAGTTTCTGTACAACAGTTTCTATAGAACAATAAGAATTGGCCTATGGATTTAAACTGACATCAACAAAGTTTTTATTCACAGATTACTCCTACATTTAAAAATAGCATTGAGAGCCTTCATTTACTGTCACTAAGAAGGACACTAACTTCCTTAACCCTATCTGAAGGCTTTGTGATAAGGTCTTGGTAATATGTGGCCTTAGTTAAAATTTGACATTGAAGTTGACTTCAAATAGCAACTTGTAAATAAAATGCAGATCAAAGAAAAAGGAGGGAAAATGTTTGGGGTTGCAAATACAATTGGGACATTTCTGAGCCTTTCATGGCTATAAACGGGGATGTGTGTGTGTGTGTGTGTATACACACACACACACATACATACATACACACATACATACAAATATGTATGCACATGCTGAACAAAATGACCGTGCATATGTGTATGTTTTACTTTTGAGTTAAGAAATGGACATCAAGTATTACTGGAGGTCTTTGCCATTCCTAGCTTCCATAGGAAAGCCATAAGGTTAGCCTTCATTTAAAAAACAGTAGATCAACTCATTCTCACCTTTTTGGCTAACACCTTCTGAAGGAATTTTTCATGAGTAAGTTAGTGAAAATGGGGTTCACTTGCCAGAGATTAGGATTGTGGCATACCTAATACTGAAAATGTCATTCATCATTTTTAAAATCAGTAGTTGTCATTGAATACTAGTTTTATTTTTTTTTTTTTTTTAAATATTTATTTATTTTTTTTAGTTTTTGGCAGACACAACATCTTTGTTTGTATGTGGTGCTGAGGATTGAACCTTGGCTGCACGCATGCCAGGCGAGCGTGCTACCGCTTGAGCCACATCCCCAGCCCCTGAATACTAGTTTTAAATGATAATCCTGTTTTGCCATACATTGACTGGTCTCTTATTTGTAAATTATGTTTGTTTTTTTTTAATATTGTTGTTTAGCTATCTCTCTGGGAGACATAAATGTCAGTAATCTGAATTTTATTCTTAAAGTATTGATTATTTTCTGAAATATCATTAAAGTTTAAGTTAATGGCTTTAAAATATGTATATCTCATCACATACATGAATTTATTGGGGACCTAGAACAATCTCTCCTGTTGTAGGAAATAACAGCAGCACATGCTTTATATATTTCATCAGCTAAATTCAAATGAATTTAGAAATGACAGTATGCCACTGTTGGATCCCTTTTTATGAACTTCCTAATTTGTTTTACTTTCTTTTCCAGATCTTTTTGTTGTATCTGTGATTATTTTGTATGTTTTCATATTATTCATCATGTTGCATCCAGTTGCCTCTATTGACCAGGTTCTTCAGGTAAGGTTTAAGCACATCATTTGTGACTAGTCTCATGGTTGATAGTAATTGAAAGTGACACTGAAATATTACATGGAATCTAAATGACTAAATGAAAGTTTTGGATGTTTGATGGAAGGGCTTAAGATGTGTCCCACTCCTTTGCTTTTTTTATGTTACTAAAAAAGAGACTAAACTGCATCCATTTCATTTTCCCAAGATCTCTTCTTTTCCTTTTTTCTAAAATAGAGTAACCTAAAGACACTGTGAAACAAATACAGAACATAACTGAAATAACAGCTTTTATTGACTATACATGTTCAGTCTGTTTCTGGTTCCATTCCCTTTGTCAAGCAAGTGTTCCTTGAACTTTAAAGACTTTTTAAAAAGCCTTGATCCCAATATTTCCTTACTTTTTCATCCTTGATACTATTTCTTGAGTGATCTACATGTGTTCTCTCTTGTTTACTTGCTGGTCATGTAGTTGTTTCTTTTAATTAAAATTATGAATGATGACATGAAAATATATCTTTATAGAAAAGAAAATACACATATTTAAGATGTAAAGCATCATAAAAAGTTAGTAATAAATTAAAACCATCATTCAGCCTAAAAATAGATAACATCACCAATCAAAGGTGTTTGTGTATCTTTCTTCAAATACTGTGAGGGAACCTGTATTCTACTTTTTTCTCCTTATTCTGTTTTTTATTTTGTATTTACTATATATGTATGAGGTCATAAAAAACAACTTTACTTGCTTTCAACTTTATGAAAATATTTTGCTCTTTGTATTTTTGTGACTTTTCATCATAAATACTGTTTCTAAGATTGTCCCTATTTATTAGTTTATTTTATTTTCACTATATAGTATTCCATTGTAGGATACTGTAATTGACTTTTCCATTCTTTATAGGCAAATAGTTGGGTTGTTTTAGTCTTTTCTTATTTAATAGTACTGCTATGTCTCTTATTGTGTTAGGGTAAGTAATGATGTACCAAAGAGCTGCTACAAGCAACAAGGGAATGGTACAGTACTTGTAGAGAATTCAAGACAGTAATAAAACCCACCAAAAGTCTATCTGCTTTTAAATCTTACCATGTACTGTTGATTCCAAACAGTGTCAGTGATACATACTTTTTCTACTGCTACGTATCCTATTCCTACAGTGTCACTAGAGATAAAAGAGTTTCTCTGGTGAATTCTGGTATAATTTTGAGTTCCTACTCTTCCACCTTCTAAAGTATGCTAAGTTGCTTTCCAAAATGATTGGATCAATTTATACTTCCATGCTGTATGAAATCCTGTTGTTCACACCATTGCCAACTAATCTGTCTTCCACCCCTGCCAGTCTACAGAATTTTCCCTTACCAAGGTTATTAACAGCCTTCTTACTGATGAAGTCCAATGGACTTGTGTCCTTAACATTTTCCCTCTGCTGTCACTGACCTCCCCAGCAGTGTTGACCTATGTACCCATGTCATTATTCTTGAGCCATTTGCCCCCTTGGATTTTGTGATACTGTGTTCCCTTCAAGCCCTTTCATGCGTCTGTGACTCCTTTTTCTGATTTTCCATTTTGGTTCTAGTTCTACCCCCTTCATTTATTCCTTAAACATTAATGGTCTTCATCTGGGTGATCTTATGCTTCTTTTCACTCTAAATTCTCTCAATCTCACTTATAGTCATAGCTTTACCCACAGTTGCCATACATATGTTATAGACTCCCTGTTTTTTTTTTTTTTTTTGAGATTAGACCCAGGTGTGCGCTGCCACTGAGTCACATCTTCCAGGCCTTTTTACTTTTTATCTGAGGCAGTTTTTTTATTTTGAGGCAGGGTCTTGCTAAGTTGCTGAATTAGCCTTTAGCCTGAGATTCCCCTGCCTCAGCCTCCTGAATTGCTGGGACTATAGATGTCCTCCACCACACCTGGCAAGACTTCCTACCTTTATACCCCGGGCTTATCCCTCACTATTGAACTTTAGACATAGCCATTTATATATCGATTATTACTTACATGCTTCAACCAACAGTTCCCCAAATTCAGCATTTTTAAAACTAAGCTTACTATGTTCTTCTCCTTCCACGCTGCTTCTTCCCTTTTTCTTGATATCACCATTTATCCAAGTTGGAAGTAAGTTTGTGTGTATCTATCTGTCTGTACTTGTCTTTTCTTGTTTTCATAGCCAGTCAATTGTTAGTTTCAGTTTCCTTATTCTGAATGTAGTTCTGTCTTTACTCCAATCCCATTTGCCACCCCTCTAGTCGGAACTCTAATTGTCTCTCACCTGGGTCATTTTACCAGTCTCCTCACCTCGGGCCCTTCTTAATGGAGCAATATTTTTCTAAGTGTATTGGATCATGCCACTTAGCATATAGCATAATATCTTTGGTATTCAATAATATAATTTTGTTGACTAAAAGGTAGATGTATTAGAAGGATTTTTTTTGCTTTTATTTTTTAGATCTTAGAAATTAATCAGGTTTTAGTCTGGTTCAATAGTGTGCATTTGTATTCCCAGTTACTCAGGAGGCTCAGGCAAGAGGATCACTTCAGCCTAGGAGTCAAGAGCAGCCTGAGCTATATAGCAACACACACACCCTGTCCCCTGTAAAAGGAAACCAGAAATAGAAATGAATTGTATTTTAAAGTGAGAACTTTATTGTATTTCTTAAATTGATCTGTAGCATTCCTTATGAGTTTTCTTCATAGTAACGTGAGATTTGACCATTATTTCAATATTAGATTAGTGTCTGCCTCAGTGTTAGAAGACAGGTTTTTATTTTTAAAAATAATGACTTGTTAGAAATTTGTCATCTGGGCTTTCTAGTCTGAGTGAATAGGATTTGATGCCAAGTTCATCCACTTGGTATTATTTTTAACTTTGAATTACTTAAAATATTATCATCTGAAAAGATACAATAAAAACTTTGTGCCATTGTTGAGGGTTAAGTGGATAATGTGTTTGTAGGTGTTTGGTACATAATAGAAATTCAGTAAATGCAGAAATTATGATATAATGTCAACTAGATAAAACAACTTTAAAATTTTTTGTCTTACAGATAGTGTGTGTACCATATCAGTGGCGTGTAACTATGCTCATCATTGTTCTTGTCAATGCCCTTGTGTCTATCATGGTGGAGGTAAGCACTTTTGATAGTCAAATGGCAATCTTGTTGTTTTGCGTTCTTGGGTGATTAAATGGTGAATGGGTGAAAGAGTACAGGTAACATTAGAAGCCCATAGTCGTGAGTTTCATTTTAGGCAAATTAATTTAGCCTTCTTTTTTTTCCCTGACTTTTTCCTTGAAAAATATGATAATAATAATATTAAGAGATTTGACTTAGCTGCACTCTTGCAGATAGTGCATGAGAAACTGTAAAGAGTGAGGTAGCAAAAGTGAATGTTGAGTAGAAAGGAGAAAAGTTTGTTGGCCAGGCAGGCCTTGAAAAGTAGAATGCCTGATTTAAGGATTTAAGTCGGTGGGGAGGTTCTTTGGGAAATGTAGTGACTATTATGCTGAGTTTATTGAAAGTATAAAATAATGACCATTGTGGACTTAACTAATTTTGCCATTGGTTACTGGCACTTCCTCCTTGATATTTACTTTTAAGCGACCTCTAGAAGTCTTAAGTACTCTCTGATTCATTGTATATATTTTATTTCCTATTATGATTGCCTTTAGGTCAGCATCTCTAAAAGGAATTAGCAAGTTCTCACTTGCTGCTTATTAATCAACTTTGCTCTGCCCTCAGAACTATGATCAGAATTCACTCCTACCACAGCAATATAAGAAACAGATGAGGGAAATTAAGTTGTGATCTTTAAGTTTAAGGAATAGGCTTTTGAATGAAAATTAAGATACTTTGTGGGGAAATGTGTGTTTTAGAGATCATAGTTCTAGACTTAGAAATTATGCTCAATTTCAGTCATTACACCAAAAGATGAGTTGGTATTGAATTTGAGATATGATTTGTAGAATAGATATTCTGGTAGATCTTTTTAAGCTTGCCTGGTGGAATGCATTTTTCCACTGAGGATGCTAGAAAGCACATTTAAGAGAGAGTATCTAAAAATGTACCTTTGTCTGTAGAATATAATTTCATTTTTTCACTCATTTATTATTATTAATATCTAATATATTATTTGTGTTGGATGCTAGTGAAATCATACTTGTGTATAGGTATAGACAATAATAGTAGATATTCAGTAAAAATGCATTGTTAAGAAAAAGGCTTCAAATTAATAAGCATTGTTTTAATATGGATAAGCACTGAGGAGTTACATAAAAACCACTCTTTGTGGAAAATTTGTAAGTTCCATTTTATTAAGAATTTTATGGTTTGTATGTTACAGAAGTCCTGTTATTCTTTATCATTTTGTAGTATTAACTAAATTTTGCTATATGAAAACCAAATCATGTTTTTACTAATGATGCAGCATTGTGTGAATGTTTTTTAAATGTGCATGTTAAAAAAGAATGACTTAGTCATTTTTAATTCTTAACTCACTGGAATATCTCTCAGAGCTTCTTCCTTGACATGGTCCTTTGGAAAGTTGTGTTCAATCGAGACAGACAAGGAGAATATCGCTTCACCACCACACAGCCACCACAGGTTGGAAATCAGCAGTTACTATCAATTCTTCACGTATATCTTGGCTCTTCCAGTGTATACTCTGTGTTCTCAAGGGTATTCTGTGTGTACTGCTTCAGTCTTTTCCCCTTGCCTGGCATTTCATTTTATTTCTCTCTCCTCTCTCATTTTACTTATATAGAATAATGGGTTACATTGTGGCATTTTTCAAACATTCAAATAACACTTGGGTCATATTCCCATCATCCCAATTCAACATTTTAGGAAAAAGCATGACTCTTTTCTTTCTGTGTCTGGCTTGTTTCACTTAACATTAAGATCTCCAGTTGCATCCATTTTCCTGCAAATGATGTGATTCCACATTCTTCTCTGTGGCTGAATGATACTCTGTTGCATGCGTGTGCATGTATGTATATATATATGTACATATATACATACACATACATATGAAATATGTAATCAGTGGAATATTATACATATATGTGTCATGTGTGCACACACACATGTATGTATCACATTTTCTTTGTCCATTCACTTGTCATTGATAGGCACCTATGCCATTTTTATAACTTGGATATTGTAAATTGTTGGACATTGCAGAAAACTAATGGCAAACATTTGTTATAGGCTTTTCAGGGCTTTAGAGATAAAGATGTCTCTTCCATTCCAGTCCTAATCTTCTGTGCGTGAAGGTCTTGTCCTCGGAAATATGAGTTAATTTTTCCATTTCTGTCTATACTTTATGATTATATGAATCCCATTTGAAGCTAAAAGAGATTCATGTAAACAAAGTTTTTTTGTGGGGGCAGGTACCAGGGATTGAACTCGGGTACTCGCCCATTGAGCCACACCCCGATCCCTATTTTTATATTTTATTTAGAGACAGGGTCTCACTGAGTCGCTTAGTGCCTCACTTTTGCTGAGGCTGGCTTTGAACTTGCAAGCCTCCTACCTCAGCCTCCGAAGCCTCTGGGATTATAGGTGCGTACCACCATATCTGGCTACAAAGGTTTGAAATAGTAATGGTTTCTACTTGGATCAGAGTCCAAAGGCCAAATTTTTAAGGGACTATTTCTGATATCTTATTAATGCCTTAATTTTGGCTGGCTTTTTGGCTTTCCCCAACATATGTGCCTCATCATTTAGAAAACATGTGTTCATTTTTATGCAAGCCATGGTTAGGGCTTTTGAGGTCAGTGAAATGGCTTGTTATTTGAAAGGTATCACAAACTTTGTGGCAACAAATAAAGAGAACCGGATAAATAAAACCTATTTCCTAGTGTCAAAATGTTAAAAGTATAGTTCTTGATAGAAAATACAGATTAGACTTACTTTTCAAACTGCCATCATTGAATGAAAGCTTTGTGAGCCAACCTTTTGAGTATAGAGAACTTGAAAGTATAAAATTTCACCCCTGTTATCTTGGGTAGTGTACTTTACAAATGTGAGTTGTATCTTCACTCATCCTTGAGCCACAGGGAAGTTTGCAGAGCTCATGAGAACTCCCTTGCAGGGTTCAGGGGTCTCCCGGACAAGAATTTTAGTCTTCCAGTTCTAACTTTGGTTACTCACTTGTTTTTAACCACCTTTTACTTAGGTGGCAACTTAACTTACTTAAGCTGTATTTTGGCAATCAAGCAAGCCTGATGCCCAGGTAGAGTACCACAGCATTGCTGTATAAGAGATCCTATAGAATGCCATTTTCATTTTCTAGTGCTATATGATGAAGAGTGATGGTTCTTAAGTGATGGCATGAGTCTGTAGTTAGCTTCAAAGCAGCATAATACCCATTTGTCCCTAGTAGTAGATGTGTCCAGAGCTGTATAGGGGCTCGAGTATAGGGGCTAAATCTCTGTGCCTGTATGTTTTCATTTTGTATTATTTTAGAGATTTAAGTTTGGCTCATATCACCAGTTCCAATGTGAAAAATTTATTGTGGCAAAACTTGGATCTAGGGAAACATTTCAGTTGTTTTCAGCTTCTCCAAAGAGATCTTTGACCATTAATCTAAACAAGAGATGCATGTTCTAAAGAAGAGTTATACAACACTGAACCACATCCCTAAGCTTTTATTTATTTTATTTTTTTATTTTGAGACAGGATCTTGCTAAACTACTGAGGCTGGTTTTAAACTTGTGATCCTCCTGAGTCACAGGGATTATAGGCATGTATCACCAGTACTCAACTGCTCTCCTTATTTTTAAGAGTTTGTGTCTTATGTGAACCCTCTAAAATGCTTAGGGTACTCAAAAGTAAACAAGATTTGGCCTTTCAGTTCTGTGGTCATGATTAAGACATTACTTTTTAAATGGTTTTAGAAAAGAGAATTCTTATAATATCTTAGCACAGAATGATATACTTTTATGTTTGGACAGTTCTGTGGGTAATGTGGTTTCACTGTTTACATTTGTGGTCCAGCAAGAGCTAATTAGTTAATTATATTAGTTTATGGTTCTCAGTCAGGGGTGTTTGTCCCCCCTGGGGAACATTCAGCAGTGTTTGGGGACATTTTTGGTTGTTCACAGTTGAGGGAGGGAGGTTGCTACTGGCATATCAAGGGAATAGAAGCCAGGATGCTGCTTAATAAATAGCATAGTTCCCAAGACAACCCTATCTAAGATGTCAGTAGAGCTGAGGTTGAAAAACCATGCCATAAGGTGAAAAGCGAAGTCAAGATGAGAATGACTAGCCACCCGAAAGACTTCTTTGAGGCTGCAATTCTTCTTATATAGTTGGGGGACCAGTGAGGTGGGTTGAAAGTTTGCAAAGTCAGAAACCACAAACTAGGCTTCAGGCCTCAGGTAGTTGAACTGGGAAGTAAAGAAACTCACCTGGAAATCTCTAATAACTGAGTTTGAAATAACCTGGTGATCTGCAAGGCTCCATATATAACACCTCCAAGATCCTCCCAGATTTATATCTAACTACATTTCATACATAAAGAAACTACAGTCAGCTTGCCAGGGTTATGCATCAATGAATGGTAGAGGTTGAAACCAGGATTTCTGATTTTAAGAGGAGTGATTTTTCAACATTTTGCCAAGCTGCCTCTAATACACCAGTTACAGAGCCGTAGAGGTGCAGACATCTAAGACTCAAATGACAAAATAGAGACAAACAATAGCTACTATTATTAAGTATACCTTCTCTGTGGTATACTACCGTACCTTTATGGTGGAGCATTTTGTAAACACTAATTGTTATAGCAATCTTAAAGAGACAAGAATATCTTTAGGATAGTGCCTGTCTTCCACTTTTCCCAGATGAAGAAACGGTGTCAGAACTGGAATTCAAATTCAGATTAATCTTGACCCAGGACCATCACATTTCTTTCCACAAAGCCCCCATCTATTCTTTAAAGACCAGATAAACTTAGAGGTGTTATTTTACTGGAGGCTTCCACCTCGCTCACTGATTACTCATGCAGCTAGCCTCATTTAGTTATAGGAAGTAAGATTTTTACATAGTAATTTGTTTCCTGTAGTGGTTTTTACTGATGCTCACTTGACTCTATCTATTGAATCAAATTGAAAACTAAGTTAAGTCATTTGCAAATAATTAAATCTAACACTATTATGTAGCTACATATTTTTCCTATAATGTTATTTAGCAGTTCCAGATATTCATACTTACTTTCTTCCAGAAAAAGATTCTTTCTGTATCAGTGATTTTCAAGTAAGGGTATTAATCAGAAGTGCCTTAAGGTTTTACTCCTGTGCAGTCTGTTCACTTTAGAAGCATTTGTGCCTATGTCTGGCTAATAAAACTGAGGCTACTTAAAAGTAGATACAGAATTAGGACCATCTTGTCATGTAATTTGATCCCACTGAGGCTAAGGACAAGTGCCTGACTTCTTTTTTTTTTTTTTTTTTTTTGGTGAAAAATCTAAGTGCTAACTATAGTCTTTAAGCCACTTAGGATATTATTTGAACTTATTTAGATAGGATGCTAATTCTGATGGTCTGTTTTATATTGAAAATTGGTATAGAAGAAGATTTTTATGAAAACCACAGTACCATGAGACCATTTTCCCCTCTTCAAGCATGGCTTTATATTTTATGTGCTACTCATAAAAACATTTCCTAAAAGACTGGCAAGAGTAAACTTGAGTTCTAGAATGAACAGCTTGGGATGGTCTAAGAAGCAAGAGAATTATAGCTACAAATCTGTGGAAAGTTCTTTATGGTTTCTCTGCCAAACCCTCTTTTTTCTGTGAGGGGATAAATTTGGTCACTTAACATTCCTTTCAGAAATAACAAAAATCTAGCTGGTGTAGCTACTGTGTTCTCCTGCTTCAGGGATTTGGGTCTTGGATATTTTGGAGAGACCTAAGTGTTGATTCTGAGCTTTTGCAGTATTGTGCCTCATTACCTTTATGTTGTACAGCACTTGCCTTCCTCCTTAACACCAGCCTTTCTTCCCTGATTGATTTCATATTCCAGCATGCCCGCAGCACCTTTTATTTTTCTCTTCCAGTGTTTGAGGATGTATGTGGTATGTTCGTGTTTGTAGACTAACAAACCTATGCTTGTATATATTGTGTTTTTTGTGTATGATATTTGGGGGACAATAAGGGTACAGAAATAATGTTTCTAATTATGGTGGTGGTGGGGAATCCTTAGTGTTCCTTGACTTGATCTTAAAAAAAAAAAGAAAGAAAGAAATACAAATGTACATTGTGTTTTGGTAGTACTGGGGATTGAACCAGGGCCTTGTGCATGCTAGGCAAGCACTCTACCAACTGAGCTATATCCCCAGCCCCTGGACATTATTTTTAATAAGGATTAAAAAAAAAAACTTTAATGTAAAAAGAATACTATCCAGTTGTGATTATTTGCAATTAAATTAGTTTTAATTTTATTGCTTGCCTTACTTTCCACAGATAGGAACAATGAACTTAGTGTGTTTGTCGGTGTATATTAAATTAGATTACTCTTTGCTTTGGCTTTCTTTAACTCAGCCATCTGTGCATTGCCCTTCAACAACTCATCTGGATAGACAAAATCTTTTTTTTTCTTTTTAAGTCAGCAGTCAATATGAGCCTTCTTCAGTGATCCCTTTAACAGTCCTACTTGTTATAAAATAAAAAATGACAGCTTTCACATTGATTTAGGAACAGTGATCTTTTCCACATTTGGATTGAAGAGTTTAAACACTTCAGGAAAGAATAAAATCAAGTAATGAAACATCTTTCAGATTAAACACCAAGTTTGTTTGTGTTTATGTTCCTTCACTGGAAAAGAGCTGTCATCTGTTACTTGGATCACCTGAAGAATCCTACACATAGTAACTTCTCTATCCTAATGCTGTATATTTTCCTTCCGTTTTTTTTTTTGGGGGGGGGAATGGTAGCATAATGACTTTGTATTATGATGATAATTAAGAGACTACTAGATGAATATTCCTAAATCTTTTTTCCCCAGGAATATTAGATAGCTTACCTGTGACCACAGGTAGACGTGCAGCTTAGGGTACTTTGTTGACAAATTAAGCTAGAAGACCTTTAAAGTGAGAGCACTGAGTTTTTGTTTATCTTGCTCATAGTAGTATCCTCGAGAAGAGGGAAAGAGTTGTAGTTCCTGGTAGTCAACTCAATAAGATGAGAAAGACCTCTCAAGTGAATGTATGAAACATTTTTAAGAGCTTACAATTAAGAGTATTTTTTTCTGCTCTCCCTGGCCAATTTATAAGTGTGTTCCACATCTACATTATAGAAGATCTGCCTTTCTTTGTCGTAAGGTTTTGGATATTCACATTAGAATATGTGTCTCAGTTATGCTGTGCTTCTTTTTTGAGTGTGTAGGATTGCTTGAATTGGAGATTAGAGCCTAATATATATTGGCTGGGTTATAAGTTGATTGGCAAAGGTTATTTATCTAAGGTCATATTCATTAATAACACCAGGATTGATCTGTAGGATTTTATAATACTAAGACAAGTACTTGCTTTATACCTTTCCATGTATCTCTTCAAGTTGAAACCTTTAAAATGAGAATATTTTTGTATTAGTGAGAAATGTAGTTTTAAAAGATGGTGACTGATGTTAAACATGTCCTCCAAGTCCTAATTTTGACCTAACAATATTTCCTTTGTGCTTCATGTTTTGAAAACTGATATTAACAATAACAGTGATATTTTCTACTGCTTTCTTCCCAAAATGATGAGATAGCTAAGTTGTTGAGAGTATCGGTACCAACAGATAGTTTGGGATAGCATGCAAGGATTTCCAAATTAAGTATTAAAAACATTTTCTTTTTCTGAATAGTTTGAAGTTGTTCTTAATATATTAGAAATTTTGTTACAGAATCCACATCTCCAAGTTATTTTAAAAATTGGATCAGTATGTAGAAGAATAATACATGAAACTAAGTAAAGTGAAGTAAATGACATTGATAACCAGAAAATTTACTCTTATAAAACATCTGCTCCTAAATAATTGAAAGCTGACTTTTTTTTTTTTAACATGGACTTTTAGAATTTGTTTATTGTTCCCAGAAGTCATGTCCTCTTATGTTTGTGTGCCAGTGTATGCTTTAACAAGCCTGTTCAAAACAAGAAGCCCTTAATCAACTAGGGTGTTCTTTTTTTCCTCCCCTTGTTTTCCTAGGAGTCAGTGGATCGATGGGGAAAATGCTGCTTGTCCTGGGCCCAGGGATGTAGAAAGAAGATGCCAAAGGCAAAGTACATGTATCTGGCACAGGAGCTATTGTTTGATCCAGAATGGCCACCAAAACCTCAGACGACAACAGAAGCTAAAGCTTTAGTGAAGGAGAATGGATCATGTCAGATTATCACCATAACATAGCAGTGACTTAGTCTCAGTGGTATGCTAATAGCAGTATTTGAAGGAATGGTTTTAGGATTTTCTGGTCCTGTATGTTAGTGTGGCACTCTTTCAATTTATGTCCCTTCTGATAAGTATCTGATTCAAGAGCCTTATTTAAAACAAAACAAAAAAGGGTATTGGCCTCATTGTTGAAATTAACTGTCAGTCCATCTATATCTTTATTCTGTAACCAAATATATACATTTCCAGAATTTTGGTTGTTACCCTTAGTCATACTCTTTATATTAGGTACAAGAGAAATTTGGCGTTTGGTAAATACTTAGACATTAGCTTTTGGAACTAGTTTGCCTCTTTATTTTCACAACCCTCTTATTAGAAAAAGTTTATGTTTATATACAGGCCCTAAGTTTGTGATCATTAAAAATAAAATGGGTGTTAATTAGCCTCCAGTGAAAACAGGTTGAAAGCCTGTTTTCATTTTATTCCAATATTTCTCCCAAAGAATTCTGTGTAAACCTACACCAGTTCTCTTTGATAGTTTAGAATTAGTAGTGGGTTTTTATAGTGTTGCTTATAGAACAACTCAGGTAATTCCTCTGTATGGTGTTATATTTTCTGTACAAACTGCCTGGGTTTTATTTTTCTAATCGGCAAGGTGCTTCACTGCCTTCTTAAGATGTCCCTCAAAACTGTTAAGTGGATGTTTTTCTCTGTCTAGTGTCAGTGGTCTAATTGTTTTGCTTCATTTAAATGTTGTGAAACCTTTTTTACTAGAAAAAGATGATTTCTTTTGGAAGTAAATGTAGATCTGTCTAACATCTCAACATACATTTTTCCCCCCCTTCAGGATCTGTATTATTTAATTTTTTAAAAATTTTTCTCCAATTTTTTAATTATCTAAAGACATAGGATAATAATGAATTTTGTTTTTTGTGTTTGAATTTTACCTTGAAAGATTTTTTTTTAAGATTAGGTGTATCTCTTATCAGTAATAAGGCTTAAAAAATAATGAGTATTGGATTTGAGAGACTGCTATTTTTTTTTTTCCAAAGTGATGTAAACTTGGTGAGAGCTTGTTATGCCATTAGGTGGCGCCAGAGGTCAAAGCATACCTACTTTGCTGTAAATAAACATACCTGGTGTAGCAATTTCTGGGAGGAAAAAAAATGAGGAAATAAAGAATAGACATTCATTGAGCCGTAAGAAATGTAGGAAATTACTTTTCACCTTTCTGTTTTGCTTGATTAATGTTCAAATTTTTCAGGAATTTAAAGTAAACTTTAAAATGGATCTATAGGTAGGATTCAGCAGTTTGGCAATGCCCACAGTTATGACAGACACAGGAAACTGTAAAACACACCCTACTCTATTAAAACAATATAATATTCTATGTGCTTTCTTAACTAATCACATACTTGTGCTTTCCACTGATCATTTTTTAGCTGATCATTGTTTTCCCAGTACATTTTTACCAATTTACCAAATGTTATCTGGAACTGTAGAACCAAATGGTTCTCATTCTTTATGCTGCAAAGACCTGAATGGTGTTTGGTAACTGTAGAAAAATGCAAGTTACACTCAGGATCACTGTTATTGCTGTTGCCACTGATGATTCTTACAAAAAATATAATCGAAGTTTTCCATCAAAATGTATAATAAGATATTAATACACATTAGATGATAAGAACAATTGTTCCATGAATGATTCTATGAAGCTATGCATCTTAGACCTCTTGAGCTGTGAATTAGCACTGTTTTCTATAGTTACTTAAATCTCTTGATTGTTTTATAATTTCCATATTCATTTTAAATATACTCAAGTGTTATTCTTTGGTGATTTCTAGAATTGTAAATTTTATTCTTTGGTTTAAAGACTGAAGCATATAAACAAAGTAATTGCTAAGTAGGAGATTAAAAATCCAGTTATCAGATTGTATTTAACATCTTTAAGAGCATGATCATAAAGAACTATTTTTGACCACGCACACCCCTTTTAATATTTAGAGTTAGTAAGGGTTTTATATCTCATCTGTTCATACTGTTTTCCAGGGAATGAGGTTTTAGATAGGTGGAAAAGCATTTGTAGGAAGTTAGAGTGAACATAAACAGGGTAGGTTATTCAAGTTCAGAATGTATTTGCAGAATGTCTGAATCCAGGTGTGGGTCCTCCTCAGTGCCATAGGTAGACTGAGCCCTCTCTGTAGGTCACCGTTACATAGTAATTTTGGTTCTGAATTTTACATTAAATTATTTGAGTGTATACAGAACTAAATTTAAAAATCTGTACATATATTATTTTGATGTATTAAGATTGATAAATATTGCTGATTTAAATTTTATTTATGCACATAAAGGACAGAAATGTCCAGGAAAGTAATTGTTAAATAATGATATGTAACTTTTTAACTTTTTAAATAAATAACAAGATTTTTAATGTGTGTCTCCCTCAGGGTTGTTGAAATTTTTTTTCTTTCTCCCTCAAATATAAATAGTGGTAACTATGTTTTCTATCTTCTAGCACCAACTGCTGTAAAGCAATGCTGCAAATAATGCTTGAATAAAAGTGGCTAAGCCAACAAAAAAATAAATACTTTTTATAGTAGTTTTATAATCCTTAAATTCGAAAGCTTTCCAAATTGCACTTGCATTTAAACACAACTGTTGCAGCTTTTACTCATTTATTTTGTTTCCCATGTTGATGAAAGTACTGCACAGTTTCAAAGGCATGGCAAATAATATATCAGTGTTCATGTAGTTTGTCCCCAAAGTGCAGCTATAGATAACAACATCCAGTGAAGAGCAAAATGCAGGCTTTAGAAAAAATTCTAATAATTCATGCATGTAATTTTGACATATCTGAAATAGGTTTTTGTATATTTATGGTGGGAGGTGGTTGGGAACTTTCAACA
Source organism: Marmota flaviventris (assembly GCF_047511675.1). NCBI lineage: Eukaryota > Metazoa > Chordata > Mammalia > Rodentia > Sciuridae > Marmota > Marmota flaviventris. Next base: position 50,248,429 of record NC_092505.1, on the reverse strand, counting down.
AAGTGGGATGTTAATTTTTGTACAGTCTATGGGCATTTACACATATTTTTAATGTATTAAGATTTGGTAATTATGTGCACATGAAATTAATTAAATAGTTACTTTCTGTTATGATTTGTGAATTCCCTAAGACCTTGGTTTTTTTAAAATAACTTTATATCGGAAATGATACTGCATCTTTATATTTTTAAAATTGTATTGCTGCTCAAGAATGGTACCCTGTTGTCAAAAAGACGTACATTCATAATTGTACATTCAGCATTGTAAATAACCTTATGAAATCCTTTTTGATTGAAGCTATTCAAAATAAAAATTTAAATGAATAATATTTTCATAATTCTTTTTGTGTCACTATACATTTGTTTACATTGGAGCTCTCTCTGGATTAATTTTGGTGGTTAATATTTCCCTATTTGAAATTTTTGGGTATTCTTAAAACAGTAAGTACAAGTACAATATTCCACATGTCACATCAGGCCTATGCCCATCCTGGAGAAGCTCATCTGTCAGATGCAATGTAGAGTCAAATGTTAAGTGTCAGGGGGTCTTAACATATAAGACTGAAGGACCCATAGTCCTTTGGTAGTTAGAAAGGTCAAGCCAAAAGCTAGCCATGTAAGACTTGGTAAACCTGTAGTGGCATCCATTGGGTGCAGAAAGAACACTCAGGGAAAGACAGACAAGAGAAACTGGAGCTAAATAGATTGCAGAAATAACAGAGAAGGTAGTGGCTTTCCTCTGTGGTTTACAACTGTGTGACTTAGAAGGTGATTTCAGTCAGGTCAGCATTTTCTTGGCTGCCTGCACTTGGCTACGTCAAAGAGTGATTGAATTCCAGTATTTTTTCTATGACACCTACAGACGTCTTTGATTGGGAGACTTCTTCCCTAACCTGGATGAAGTAAGTTAGGAAGTAAGTGCTTGACCACTCCATTCTGTAATTCCAGAGAAGAATGTTTATTCTTTATCAATTCAAACACTGACCTTCACTTTATTTTTGTGTTAAATTCTTTAAAATCAGTGATATAAGCACAGGATTTAAAAAAAATTAATGTTGCAGGGTGCATGCCTGTAATCCCAGTGGCTCTGGAGGTGGAGCAGGAGGATCAGGAGTTCAAAGCCAGCCTCAGCAAAAAGCAAAGCACTAAGCAACTCAGACCCTGTTTCTAAATAAAATACAAAATAGGGCTGGGAATGTGGGTCAGTGGTCGAATGCTCCTGAGTGCAATCCCTGGTACAAAATAATAATTATATATAATTATTATTCAATCTTTTAGGTATATACAAAGAAGTCTACTTGTTTCCTGGACATATCTTTGTTGTATCATTACAGGAAAAAAATTGTATATGTAGTATGTTTTTAAAAATTATATAAATAGGATTCCATGTAAACATGTTTTGTCATTCAGTAAATCTTAGATAAGTCCACACTTAACACCTCAACTTTTTAAGTTTGCAAGGCTTCCCATTGTATGCATATTCCATAATTTCAACAACTATGTCATTTTAGGTTTTTTTTTTTTTTAACCTGCAATAAATGTTTTTGTGCATCCACCTTTTGTGGGGGGTGGTGCCGGGGATTGAACTCAGGGACACTCAACCACTGAGCCACTTACCTAGCATGAGTGAGGCCCTGGGTTCCAACTCTAGTACTACCAAAAATAGAATTTAAAACAAAAGAATCCAGAGACAACCATTCATGAGATACTGATTTTGACAGTGCTAACATTGCAACTGTGGGGGAAGAAGGGATTTCCATATTTAGGTTAGTAAGCAGCTAGACAAAAAATTGAATCAATCCTGGGTGGATTAGAGATCCAAAACTAAAATGTAAGGGAATATAGGGGAATATTTTCTGACTTGGGAGGAGGACTTTAACAGAGGCAAGTCATGAAAGGAAAGATTAATAACCTTACTTGTATCATTTCAACCAAAAGACAAACCCCACACTAGTTGGAGACATTTGTAACATTAACTGACAAAGGATATATATAAAGAATGCCTACAGTACAGCTGCATATAGAAAAATGGGCAAAAATAATTAAATTTCTCAGAAGATGAAACAAAAGGGGGCCCTTAATATTATACAAAGTTAAAAGTCAATCATTAAACAGGAAAGTACAAAATGAAAGCCATGATCATTGTAAATGATGAAATTTCTAAAAAAACTGAACAAAGATGTGACGCTCGGGAATCCTTTCAGATTGTTTATCAGCATAACCACTTTAAAGTGGAAAGCAGCTTGACGAGTTAAAATGAACATGTGAACTCCCTTCAAACCAGCAATGCCATCACTGAACAAGTTTGACAGTGTTTTTCTTCCCCTCCCCCCCCAAAAAAGTGGAGCATTTTAGAATGTCCTTAGCTTCATCCCTAAAAGAAGGGGGAAATGGAGCACCGTATTGCCCAATGTGGCACGCAAAGGAAGTGTGACCCGTTTAGGGGTGTGGCTGCTGCGATGATCCAGTGAAACTTTTCTAGCATCACAGTCATCTTGTGCCATTTATGGAAAAACTTTCCCTCCTATCACTCAATTTAGACAGTAGAATTCAAGTTACATATGGTCTCTGAAGATATTTATCATTTAAAACCAGAATATGCCCTCTGTGATAGGGTCCTTTCCCTGACCATATTCTGGGGAAGTCTTTATCCTCAGGATGCAAGGATGTTCCCTCTTCCTCTGCAAAGTACAGAATGACATGCACAGCTCTAAGCCTTTCGGTTGCTTTGGGGTGCAGATCCATTTCAGGTAAGGTCAAATATATATATATATATATTTTTTTTTAATTAGTATAGGCAAGTACAGGGCTCACTCAATGTATGCATAAGAAATAAAATTTGGTACAAGAAACAATTTATGTAAAATTTTGCTTGGGAAACATTGTTTTTCAGATTGGTATTGTATTTCAGATAATTCAATTTCCTGTTAATTTTTATTTTTAAAAAATTTCTTATTCGTCCTGATTAATTATACATGACAATAGAATGCATTTTGCTACATCATACATAAAAGGAGTGTAACTTCTCATTCTTCAACTGTTAATTTTTATTAAAAATCATAGAAATAGTAGCCCCTTATTTATGGCTATGTCAGAAATACTGTAGACAAAATTTAACTGTGCTATCCTAGTTAAGTTACTTGACCTTTCGGTGCCTCAGTGTCTTAATAATCCTAGAGGATAATTATAGTACCTATGATAAATATTGTAAGGATTAAATGAACATAAATTGCATGGCATAAAGTGATGGGTATTAGTCTGTGTTCTTAGCTTGGCTGTAAACACGGTATTCCCTGTTCCTTTTTTTTTTTTAGTGGAGTAAATTGTACTTTGAAAATAAATGACAGAAAACAAGTCGGATGGGGGTGGGCACAGACTGTCCTACTTCCTGTCCTTGTAGTCATTGCCAGTCCTGTCCCGGGTACATTACAGCCAGCCTTGGTTAAATAATGAAGTCAACAACACAGCCATTTTCATAATGGGCTTGGCTTTGTTAGATCCGTGAACCTGAATATGAGAATGATTAATTAGTTCTCTTCATGTGAAGATTTTAAAACATTCGCTATTCTATAGCTTGAAAACGCTTTCATTTCAATGTTTTAAAACAGTGAAAATCAATAAAAGCGAGACCAGGTAGTGTAGAATGAATGTCTTTCACCACTCAAGCACACCTGCACTCCTAAGAAAAGGAAACGACTTAGTTAAATCTAAGCAAAATTGAAAGGCAATGGGAATCTTGGTGAAAGGGTTGTGCCCATGCAAACTGCGTAGGATTACAAAAGGCGCCAGGAGCAAAAACGCCGGTTATGTTTGTTGCCTATTCAGATATGCTAAGGAGCATCCTGTTGTGCGCATTGCTCCGGCTCCTGCGCGCCCAGCCTTTCTCCTGCCCTCAAGCCTGCAAATGTGTCTTCCGCGACGCCGCGCGGTGCTCCGACATCAACGTGGTGCGCATCGCGGACCTGGGTCTGCCCACCAACCTCACGCACGTCCTGCTCTTCCGAATGGGCCACGGAGCCTTGCAAAATCATAGCTTCAGTGGCATGACGGTCCTGCAGCGCTTGATGCTATGGGACAGCCACATCTCTGATATTGCCCCCGGTACCTTCAATGACTTGATAAAACTAAAAACCCTCAGGCTGTCGCGCAACAAAATCACCCATCTTCCAGAAGCTCTCCTGGATAAGATGGTGCTCCTGGAACAGTTGTTCTTGGACCACAATGCACTAAGGGACATTGACCAAAACATGTTTCACCAATTGGCTAACCTGAAGGAGCTCCTTTTGAATCAGAATGAACTCACTTTTCTTTCTGCTAACCTTTTCACAAATCTGGGGAACCTGAAACTGCTGGATTTATCGGGAAACAATTTGACCCACCTGCCCAAGGGACTGTTTGGAACACAGGCTAAGCTTGAGACACTTCTGCTCCACTCCAACCAGCTCGTCTCTCTGGATTCGGGGCTGCTGGACAACCTGGACGCCCTGATCGAGCTGCAGCTCGACAAAAATCACCTCCGTGCCATCGCGGCTGGTGCCTTTGACCGTCTCCGGAACCTGAGGATCTTGTCTCTTTCGAGAAACCACCTCGGGTTTCTGCCCCCCGCACTCTTTCTTCATTCTCACAGCTTGACTCTGTTGACCCTGTTCGAGAACCCGCTGGAAGAGCTCCCCGACGTGCTCTTCGGGGAGATGGCCGGCCTGCAAGAGCTGTGGCTGAACGCCACCCAGCTACGCACTCTGCCCGCCTCCGCCTTCCGCAACCTGAGCGGCCTGCACACCCTAGGGGTGACAGTGAGCCCGCGCCTGAGCGCGCTCCCGCAGGGCACTTTCCAGGGTCTGGCTGAGCTCCGCGTGCTGGCCCTGCACTCCAATGGCCTCGCCTCGCTCCCCGACGCCTTGCTGCGCGGCCTCGGCAGGCTGCGCCAGGTGTCGCTGCATCACAACCGGTTGCAGGCCCTGCCCCGTGCGCTCTTCCGCAACCTCAGCAGCCTGGAGAAGGTCCAACTGGACCACAACGAGTTGGAGACTCTGCCTGGCGATCTATTTGGGGCTCTGCCTCAGCTGACGGAAATCCTGCTGGGGCATAATCCCTGGCTCTGCGACTGTGGCCTGTGGCCATTCCTTGAGTGGCTGCGGCAGCACCCGGGTCTAGTGGGTCGAGAAGAGCCCCCGAGCTGCCACGGCCCCGTGGAGCGCGCTGGCATGTTGCTCTGGGCCCTCCTGGAGGGTGACCCCTGGTGCCCGAGCCCTCGGGGCGCGCCTCCCCGCCCTCTAGCAGGGAACGCCCTGGAAGCCCCCATCCCCTCCTTGCTTCCTAACAGCGCAGAACCTGGGGCCCCCACCCAGCTGGTGGCTACCAGCGAACGTCAAGATCACAGCCTCTTCTGGAGTCTGTATTTTTTGCTTCTAGCTGCTCAGGCCGTCATAACCGGCATCATTGTGTTTGCTATGATTAAAATAGGCGGGCTCTTTCGAAAATTAATCAGAGAGAGGGCTCGTGAGTCAACTGGAAAACCTCGTCATTAAAACCTGACCAGGGTATTGTCAGATGTGGCTCTGGGGAGAATCCAGACGGGGCTGCTGTTCTCCCTTTCCTCCTCTCTGCCACTTTTCCCTCTCCCTTTTCTCCCCTCTCCTCCTCAGCCCTTCTCTTTCCCTCTCCTCAGAACTAACCTTTCCATTTGTGAGTTACTATCACTGTGCAGGCCTCTTGTCTCCCCTCTTTAATACACTCCATGGACTGTGATTGGCCCACACTGTCCCACTAGCCCTGCTTGGTGTCTGGGGGAGAGGGAGGGTTTTGAAATGTTTGAGACTACACTTTCTGCCAGGGCCTGACTCCCGCACATGACAAGCCTCCTGTAAATGTTTGTGAAATGAACGAATAAAATAAAATCTGAGTGATGATGGCTTTTCCTGAGAGAAAGGATGGGTTGTTCTCCTTATCTACTTGTATTTGAAAAGCAGAACTCTTCCAGTTCTTTGTTTTTGTGTTTTTGGTGGGTGCTGGGACTGAACTATATCCCCAGCTTCCAGTTCTTTCCCTTGCCTTTTACTTCTCCCTTCATATATCTCTGAAAGCACTGGACTCCATTCATTCAGCAAATAGTTTCAGGGTAGGCCAGGTTGAGACAGGTTGAGAAAGAAGGAAAACATTGAACCTTCCCTTCAGGGGTGCAGTGCCCAGTGAGAGCAGCCATCGAGCCTGCCATGACCGAGAATATAGGAGCTCACCAGGCCACAGTGTGGACTGAGGAGGGTCCCCTAAGTGGATTCAGAGAGCCAGCACGTGACTGTGAAGGCTGGGAAACTGCTCAGCATGCTTAGTCACCTCCCCGGAGTTTCCACTTGCTTTGCATCAGTGAAATATGTCATTTGGTTTTCATTTCCTGGAACTAAACACCACATCATTTCATAAGCATTTATGGAGCAGCAAACATATGACAGGTGTTCATGAATGTAATGATAAGCTTGGTTCCTGGTTTATTATGCTTGTATCACATTCTCATTTATTCTTCCAATTGAAAGCAGTTAAGCCCTTGTTGCTTTAATTGAATGGCTGTGCTTGTGAGAGGCATTGGTTGACACAGGGCTGCTAAATTGACAGCTGTGGGTTCCGTCCTGGCTCCTCAACTTACTGCATAGCACCTTGGGCAAGACACCTACACACATTGTCTAAGCCTTGGTTTCCTCATCCCTGAAAGGGGATAAAATAATACCTGCCTCACAGAGCGGCTGTGAGGATTAAAGGTGATAAAGCATATAAAGACTTAACCCAGTGCCCTGCATACAGTAAATGCTCAATGAATGGCAGTTATTATAACTCAAGGGTGAGCAATGATTGCTGCATCATGATTTCTAAAGAAGAGTTTTGAGTTGTGTTTTTCTTTGGATATAAAAGAAAGAGCAAACTTTCTCAAACTGGAAGTTCTATTCAAACCCGTCATCCTTACCTGTGGGTGGTCTCAGGGCTGTGTGGTGAGGCTCTGTGCTCACAGCAGAGCTGTGGATCCTCCCAACTGGATGTGGAGCAGGAAGACCTGGATCCTGGCATTTGTTGATGTACTTCTCTTTCAAGGACAAGTACAAATGTCTGCTTGCATGGTAGACTCATGTGTTCCCATGGTGCTTTCTATCTGGCACTGGGCACCCCTCCCACTAGGTCCTGGACACCCTTTACTTCAGGGTTTCGATTTAGGGTATCTGTTTAATGCGACTCTTGCACTGTAAACTTCTTAGCTGGATGTAGTCTTATTTTCAAATTTTGAAATTACTTACAGCTAAAAATCCAGATTTTTTTTTTTTTTTGATGGAATACTGACTGCTTTCTAACCACTATACTCTCAGGCAAGCTCCCTAGCTCTCAAGCCTCTGTCTCTTCACCTGCAAATGAAGATGATAACAATTCCTATTACTGTTGCAAGGATAAAATGAGATAATCCACTTGAGATAAAGTCAGTGGCTGGTGCCCTGGGGCTCAAAATAAGTTAACAATTCTGATTAGCTATTTCTGGAACCCCTCTGTATTCTAGGCATTTCTCAAGGCCTTAGCATGTGTTCATTCATTTGGCAGATATTTTTTGAGCACCTACTTTGTACCCCTTCTAAATGGAAGGACAGAGCTATGGATAAAACAATGTGCACACTTACATGGGGTTTGCATTCTACTGTCCCTTCCCACTGTAACTTTGATCCAAAACTCTTGGCCATCTTCCAATATTCAGAAAAGTATGGGGGACAATTTTGAGCACATTGGCTACTATAAAATGTTTATACTTGGCTATGCTTGCTTCACAATTAAATTTTTTGTTTTTTAGTTATAGTTGGACACAATACCTTTATTTTATTTATTTATTTTTATGTGGTGCTGAGATTGAACCCAGGGCCTCACATGTGCTAGGCAAGCGCTGTACCACTGAGCCATAACACTAGCCCTTCACAATTTTTTTAACAGAGTAAAATACAACAGATAAAGTTGAAGGCTCCTGTAGATATCTCTTCCCTGATTTCATTCCTTTCCTTCTCTCCTGAGAGATCACCTACTTAACAAATTTGGTGTTTTGCATCCATCCCTGTGCATGCTTTTAGATTTCTACTTCTGTTTTGGTAGAGTATTTTGTTGTTGTCATTGTGGTTTGTTTTGGTTTGATGCATCTTCAGCCACATCCCCAGCCCTTATTTTTATTTATTTATTTTGAGACAGGGTGTGTTAAGTTGCTTAGGGCCTCAATAAATTGCTAAGGCTGGCTGTGAACTTGGGATCCTCCTGCGTCAGCGTCCCAAGCTGCTGAGATTACTGGCGCGCCCTACTGCGCATAGCTATTTTTACCTCATGTATTAAGATGCTCAGTTTTTTTTTTTTCCTCCTTCAAGGTGTTGAAATGGTAAATAAATTTACAGATTTTGAAAAGCAAATTCATATCCGCCTTCCTGAGGTAAACCCAGCCTGGCCATGCATTCTTAAAATATATTAATAGACTCAGTTGGCTAATGTTTTGTTTTGAACTTCAATATGTATTCGTTAGATTTGCTTATGAATTTTTTAAAATAATATCTTTGAGTAGTTTTGATGTCCAGATTATAAACTGGTGTTGGCAGCAGGTCCACCCTGGCCCCTGGAGCCCTACCTCCACTAGTTTGTTCTGCATGCCAGTGTGGCCAGCTCACAAGGCCATGGCGAACTTGCGGTTTTTCTGTTCCTGCTTGTCCGTCTGAGACATATGTATCCCACGGGAATGCCTTGACCTTTTCTGGTCTGATGGACTTATTGTTAAGGGAGGTTTCGGTACCTGACAATAATAGATGTTGAAACTAAATTTCTCCCCCCTCCCTCCTGCTTTTGGGTAGTTTTCCACTTCTGCTGCTTGGGGTATAAAAAAAGGTGTGTTAGCAATAAAGATTATTATTGACTCCTGGATGAAGAACCTCGCCGTCCCTCACCAGACTCTGCTCCCTTGGCCGGACGCGGCAAACTGGGATTTTTTTCTCTCACTCTACTTTGTAAAACTGGGGTCATCTTTTCCTTGATCTTGTTGTAATGCTCCTCTGAAAACCCTTCTTGGCCTAGTTGTATGTGTATATGTGTGACATATCTATTGCTACAGAACAAATGCTCCAAATCTTAGTGACTTCAAACAATATGATTTATTGTCTCACAGTTTCTGAAGGTCAGTAATTTGGCAGTAACTTCATTGGGTGGTTCTGGCTCAGGGTCTCTCAAGGACTTTTCATCGAAATCTTTGCTGAGGCTATCATCTGAACAGGGGTGGACAGTCTGCTCCCAGAGTCTCTCACACAGTTGGTAGTTCCTTGCTGGTTCATGGCAGGAGGCCTCAGACCCTTGCCACATGTACGCCTGTAGTAGTTTGTTTTGTGTTACTCTGACAAAATACCTGAGGCTGGGTATGGAGACTGGGGTATTTTATAAAGAAAATAAATGTATCCAGATGTGGTGGCACATGCCTGTAATCTCAGTGACCCTGGGGGCTAAGGCAGGAGGATCCCAAGTTCAAGGCCAGCCTGGGCAACTTAACAAGACCCTGTCTCAAAAAATAAAAAGGGTTGGTGATATGGGGATGTAGCTCAGTGGTAGAGAGATCCTGGGTTTAATCTCCAGTACTGAAAAAAAAAAAAAAAAGTGTATTTACTCACAGTACTGGAGTTCCAAGAGCATGGTGCTGGTGTCCTGGTGAGAGCTCCTTTGACGGACTCACAACACGGTAGAGAAGCTGGAAATGCAACATGCAGAAGAAACATGCAGAAAAGCCCATGAAGCATCCTCATGATCTGATGACCTGTTCTCACAGGACTTCCCAAGAAAGCAAGAATGGACCCTCATGAGAAAGCAATAAATCTTTTTGTTCTTTTTAAACTAACCATACTTATAGTACATATTAATGGGATTGGATGAGATATTTCCATGCTCTATACAATAGGCATGGATCATATCCAACAACCCTCCTGCCATCCCCTTGCCCCCACAGTAACCATGATTCTATTATCAGGTCAACTTAAAATAAAATCTGATGTCACGTATAACCAAAAGGAACAAATTTTTAAAAAGGTAACAAAATTTTAAAAATAAAATAAAATTTGAAAAAAAAAATACTGAACTGTATACTTTAAAATAACAAATTTTCTTATATGTGAATATATATCAAATTTACAAAGTAAATTCAAGGAAAGCAAATAGGATCAAGAAAATATTCATTGTAAAAAATGACCTACAGAGAAGGAATGTCCCTGTGAGAGAAGGAGAGAGGCATCCATTCCTTCCAAAGGTGGGGCCTGGGTGGTATGATCATCCCCCAGCACGGCCACACTAGAGATGCATTTCCAAGCACATGAGCCTTTAGGGGACAAACCATGTCCAAACTGTAGCAACTTCTTTTGGGGCTGCTTGAATGTCTTCATGAGAGGGCAGCTGACTTCCCCAGAGCAAGTGATTTAAGAGCAAGATATCAAGGCAGAAGCCCACAGTGCTGTTTTATGGCATAGCTTTGACGATCACAATCATTTCCACAGTAGCCTCCTGGTTTGCACAGGCAGGTCTGTGCAGTGTGGGAGGGCCTTACTCACCAGGTGAACGCCAGGAGGCCAGAATCACTGCGGTCACATTGGAGTCGGATTGCCACAGTATACATGACTTGTGTGTGTGCAATTTATCTTAAATACTGATTGAGTTTTTTTTCCCAGTGGTTACAGATTTATTCATTCTCTACACCCTCACTTTTATTACAGTCTTTATTTTGAAAGTGTCCATTTTGTCCTAGCATTTTTATTTAGCTTTAAAAATCTCCACCAGATCTTCAGTTGTTCCTTTTTAAAAATCCCTATTATTATTTATATCCATTTTTATCTTGTTCACTTTTACAACATTTTTTCCCTCATTTTATTAGATCTTTAGTAAGGTAAGACTTTGAGCTTTGGTGACCCACTGTATTGTATCATTGTTTTGTTTTCTATATCATTCATTGTCAATTTTTGTTTTTTTCTTTCCTATTTTTTTTTTTTTAAACTGGGAAATGAACCCAGGGGCACTTTGCCACTGAGCCACATCTCCAGCCCTTTTTATTTTTTATTTTGAGACAGGGTCTCACTAAGTTGCTTAGGACACTAAGTTGCTTAGGGCCTCGATAAATTGCTGAGGCTAACCTTGAATCTGGGATCCTCCTGCCTAGACCCCAGAGTTGCTAGGATTACAGGTGTGATTGACCACACCCAGCCTAAATGCATTTTTTAAAAAAATCTTTCTCTTATTGATTTTAAAATCAGTTGTGGTCTCTATGATTCCAATTCTTAGGACTTGTTTTAAGGCTTAGTACATAGTCAGTTTTTGAAATTGTTCTCTATGTGCTTGAGAAAAATAATACATAATCTCTTCCCCATTGGGTTCAAGATATTATATATCCATTAGATAAATCTTGTTAATTTTGTGCTTAAGGCTTCTGTAAAGTCACTAAGTTTTGGTTTTCTTGTTAACTAATTTTTGAGAAAAAGTTGATTGTGAATTCATTGATTTTCCATGGTAATTCTATAAATTTAGCATATATTTTATTGTAAGTCCCCAAAAGGCTTAATTCTGAGATGTCATAAGAGGTTTGATTTTAATTTAAAATCACATAAAAGCTTAATTTCTAATGAATTTAACCTTTTATAGTTATGTGGTATCACTGTTTATCCCCATATTTTTTTTTTTAATCTGTTTTGTCTGATTTTCCCTTTTTTGTAGGTCACCTGTTTTCTTTTGGCCGGCATCTTTATAGTACTTTTGTTTTTCATTCCTTATTTTCACCTTTCCTCTTTGGTTTGACTTTAGGTGTATCTTTTGTAAGCAGCATCGTTTGTGTTTTTCTAAACTTTATTTAGATAATATCTTTCTGCCAACAATTGAAATTGATCTGTTTACATTTAGTTACCTGCTTGCTGATGTATTATTATTAGAAAGTCACTGTGTGTTTCCTATTTTCCATTTTTTTCTTTCTTCTTCTCCCACCCCCTTTCATGTCCTCTGGTAGGTTGATAAAGTTTGATTATTATTTTCCTCATATTTTTAAAGGTTCTTTTTAATGGTTATCTTTTTAAAAAACATACTTAATGATAAAAATTTCCAACAAACTCAAAAGTATTAAATTTCTCTTTTCTCAAACGTGGCATGGATTTTATTGTCTATCCCCCTTCTGGCAATTTGGATCCCTTTTATATCAATTTTGATAATTGTTGAGAAACTTGAAAATGAATAAAAAGGAGCAAATGCCATTATTTCTGTGTAACCCTCGTTTACTTCGGTGTCAGGAGTATAATATCATTCCATGTCTGTTCTATCACTTCCTTCCTGTTTCTAGAAATTCTGGGCCTTGTGCCAGCTGATTCCTGGAGCTTCTCTCTACAGCCTTCCTTAGTTGCTTCCACAGTTTCCTGAATTCCATGTCCCCTTCCTCCTTGTTTACTCCTTATTTTATAACTGCCTGGGAAGCGGGAGACAGAGGGCATCTCTATACTTGACTGCTATTTTAACTGGGAATTCTACATTCAAATCATCTTGCACCAAGATTGCTGGTAAGAATTTGTTGTAATTATGGATAGGTGATCCTTTATTCTTTCTTTTTCTTTCACTTTTTTTTTTGTACCATTGAACCCAGGGGTGCTTAACCACTAAGCCACATCTCTTTTTTATTTTGAGACAGGATCTTGCTAAGTTGCTTGAAGGCCTCACTATGTTGCTGAGGCTGGCTTTGAACTTGTGATCCGCATGCTTCAGCCTCCCGAGCCACTGGGATTACAAGCGTGCACCGGGCTCTTTGCAGTCCTTTGTGTTCTGATCTCACCAGGCACAGCTCTTTCATTTCACTGATGACAATGAGAACTTCCAGGGTCCTCTGGAGACTTTTGTCCTTGCATTTTGTGAAATTCTCTGTTTTTTTTTTTTTTCTCTTTTAATCTCCTTCCTTCTTACTTTTCTCTCATTTTTTAAATCTCTCTCTTCTGGAAGAGTCCTCAGCTCTGTCTCCCAATTGAAATTTTAATTTCTGAAATTACCTTTTAAATTGAGAACAGTGTTTGTTTGTTTTAAATAGACTCTTACTCTTGTTTTATAAACACAGATTCTTTTAAAATTTTTCTTAGGATACAGAAGTTAGTGTTTTTGAGGCTTTTTTTTTTTTTTTTTTGGTGGGGGTACCAGGGATTAAACATAGGGGCACTCAACCACTAAAAAGCCACATCCTCAGCCCTATTTTGTATTTTATTTAGAGACAGGGTCTCATTGGGTTGCTTAGTGCCTTGCTGAGACTGGCTTTGAACTTGTGATCCTCCTGCCTCAGCCTCCCGAGTCGCTGCGCTGGGATTACCGGTGTGCACTACTGCACCCGGTACATTGTTGAGTTTTAACATTTCCTTAACTACGTCTTTTTTTTCTCCAGGATTTCTTGTTGTTTGTTGCTTGTTCCTCTCAACCTCCTGCTTGTGGTCTCATATGTTAGAAATGAAGCAACAAAAATGACTGACATTGGGAGCTTTGTACGCACAGGTAACTGTAAGTGACTTTGTACGCACAGGTGACTGCCAGTTTCACTTTAGGGTACTGGGGTGTCAAGCTGAGGGCTGTCTTGGCAATCTCCACAAACCACAGTGCTTGTGGAGGGTTGCTTCTCCGGGACCTAGTAATCTCTTGTAGCTTTTGTTGGTTTGTTTTCTAGGGATGGGAGCAGATGCAACTGTTACGTACTAGCTTTCAAATAACTCCACATTTTTAAAAAATATTTTTTATTTTGATAGTTTACATATTTTTAGTTTTTTTCTTTCTCTTCTTTTTTTTTTTATTTGTTCTTTTTAGATACACATGACAATAGAGTGTGTTTTGACACACTGTACCTACATGAACTCCTGGCTTTATTCCCCCATTACCTACCTGGCCTGTGTTGTACCTGGTGCCATGAATTTCTCTTGAGTTCTGCTCGGAAGGGATCCGCCACCCACCCAGCCATGCTCCTTCTTGCCTTCCACTCTTTCAACTGTTCTGTTTCATAAACTTGCTTGAACCTCCATCCATTGATGATTATCTCCTGCTCCCCGTGACATTGTGAATTGATAACTTTTTCAGTTCCTGTTCTGCCATCCAAGTGGGGTCCCCTGAAGGAGAGGCCACACATTGATATTTGAACTAAATTGAGCTTTTCTATTCTCTAAGTTTCTAGCTCTGGAAGTTTCCTTGACTTCTCTTGGGTCTTCCTCCTCCAGGGTTCCTCCTGCACTCTGCACCCCGCCCCCCTGCTATATGTTGTACTGGACTTTTATCTTCCTAGAGCCTCTGCAGGTTGGGCTCTGGACCTCTGTGGACATTGGAACTGACCGAGGCTGTTTTGGGAGAAGTCACTCTGGGCTTCCCAGCTTTTAAAACTCACCATTACTCCCAGGGCGTGCCAAAGTCAGGGAGATGCCAGGACTCACTGCCAGGAGCTGTGCACCCCCTCATTAGGCACCTGGAATGTTACAAGATGATCCTATCAACATCATAAAAACACAAACACTCATTGAGTTCCCGGGCTGAGCCCAGAGTACGGGGAGGATGAGATGCCCAGGGGGAGAAAACAACCCCACCCCTTCCACCTCTCTTCCAGGAGCTGCTTCCTGGATTTTATAACCCCAGCACAGACACTGATATTTCCAAATCCAGCCTCTGGGAGGGTTCTGTGTTTCAGGGCCCATGTTCAGTATAACCTTTATAAAACATCTAATATGTATCTGGTACCATGGAGTTAGTTTGCCTAGCCCTCCTAACTGCCCTGAGAAGTGGGTGTTACTGTCCCACTTTACAGATGGAAAAACTGAGGTCCACCGTGAGGTGGGAAATACCTAAGGTTATGACGGGGAGAGCTGTTACAGGAGCTCAAGTCTCTAGGCTCCTGGAGGGATTCTAAGGCCCCCACCCCAGCCCCATCTCCTGGTATGGACTGGGTCAGCTGCCAAGCCAGGGGTAAGTGCCAGGGGACACCACTCGTGTTCATGGTCATAGACCTCTTGACCGAGCAGCTCTAGTCCTTCAAGTCTATCAGGGACCCCCTGGGAGCTGAGCATTGTTTGTGGGGACCTTCACTGATGAGAAGGAGAAAGAGGAGGGAAGGAGAGGAATAGAGAAGGAAAGCTGTGTGGGGAGAGTGGATGGGAGGAGAAGAAATGAGAGAAAGGAGGCGGGATCCTGAGCGCAGACACTGCTGACAGTGGTGACGGCTCGGCCCTTCCCAGGCAGGAGCCACTCAGGGTCCACCGGAGGCATCCTGTATGGCAGGAATTCAGAGAGTTGGTCTCAGCTCTGCCATTGATTGAGTTTCCCCTCACCAGGGTTTTCTGAGTCAAAGAAGGTAATGGAAGGTAGGTGCACAATAAGTGGGGGTCTGTTGGGCTTGAGGGTTCCCTGCTGGCTCACGAGGGAGGGGGGGGGCTGGCGGGTGGGAGAATGTGGTATCTGCTCATTCCTCCACACCCCTAGTGTGACCCTGAACAGCGACACTGGCACAAAGGAGACCTGGAACAAGGTGTCAACAGAGCTACAGAGGGGAACAGGTGTGGGGGGAGGCCTTCTAGACAAGTCTCTCCCATGGCCTGTCCTCTCTCCACAGACTCCCAGTCCAACCCTGCCACCCTCTCCTGCTGACCTCCACTACAGAGACCGCCACCACTGGAGGCCTCTACAACCCCAGCCTCCTCTCAGCAGAAGGCAATGAGTTGGGCCTCCTTCTTCACTCTGAAGAGAGGAGGAAAATACCAGTGTTTCTGTTTCTGTCCCTTTCAAGCTCAAGTACAAATTCATCCTCAGTTCAAATTCCTTTCAGGTGATTGTAGAGGAGTAGAGAAGATGGTGTCAGTGAAACTCTGCTGAGCACCCAGCTTTGAGAATGGCATTGCTCTACTGAATCATTGGCCTAGAAACCTGGCCAGAGGTATTTAGGGAGAACACAGCCTATCCAAGGACAAGACCCAGAGAACCTCTTGGATATGCCAGGTCCCCGCTTCATTGCACCATGACCCTCCCACTGCACAGCACCCTTTTGTGGTCCCACTACAGTTACTCCTAGGTACCAAGAGGCCTTTCTATTTCCAGAGATGATGAAAATATCAGGGCTTAATTAAGGAAGGTTCTTCTCTGTTCAGAGTTGTCCATGGGACTGCACAGAAGAGGGCTCCGGAGGTATGAGGCAGTGAGGCTCTCAACACCAGAGGGTCATCAGGAAGATGCTGGCCCTTTCTGAAACAGTAAAGCAACCAATCCAAAAAAGGACAAAAGCTAGCCCTGGTGGCTTGTGACTTCATGCTTTATGAAAGGCCATTCTTCTTCCTTGTAAATCTCTTTTCCTATTTATGCCAGTGACTGCTGCATACATCTCCTGCACAGCCTTAAAGAATCCCCCCCAGATGAAATCATTCCCACCGTCAGAGTTTGCCATTTCTCAAATATGAGAGGCAGAATGATGGTCCCCTAAATGTCCTCTTCCTAATCCTGGAATTTTGTGGATATTACTTTAAATGGCAAATAAATAAGCTTCTTACGCACGATTAGGTGCAGAAACAGAGATGGAAGATTCTTCCCGGAGCCCAAGGCCATCACTAGAGTCCTCCTCAATGATAGAAGGAGGCTGGGGCTGGAGTAGAGAACTGAAGATGTGACAAAGAGGCCACCAATCCAGGAACGCCGGCAGCCTCTAGAAGTTGGAAAGAGGAAGGATAACATTCTCCCCTAGGCCTCTGGCAGGAGCGCAGGCCTGCTGACACCCTGAGTTTAGCCCCATGAGGTCCATTTGGGGTTTGTGATAGTTCATCGCAGAGGTGACAGGAAACCCACTTTTTCCATTTTCTCAAGCATGGCCACTGGCACATCTTACTACAACTCTATACAGACGGATTTTCTTCCCTGGGATCCTGGTGATAAAAACTGCTAACTAAGCCTGGGGTTGTGGCTCAGTGGTAGAGCGCTCACCTAGCACATGCAAGGCCCTGGGTTCGATCCTCAGCACCACATAAAAATCAATCAATAAATAAACAAATAAGTGCATTTAAAAAAAAAAAAAAACTGCTTACTAATTTTCCTCCCATGGGGCTGGGGCAGGGTTTGGCATATAGTAGGCATTTATGGTGGGTGCTCTTCTGAATGGATGCGCATGGGCAACAAGCCAGCCTGGGCCTGACAGAGGCCGGTGATGACACATGCTGTGCTCTTAGGGGCAGGCCTCATGGGACCCACAACCCTGCAGAGAGGTAAATCGTTCTTACTAAGATTTTGGAAAATCAGTTTTTGCCACTGATTTTCCAGTGGATGATTATGAGCCCCAGAGGCCCATAGTTTTTGTCTCTGAGCAAGTGTGGCTTTCCTGTCTTGGATCAGAGTGTGGGGACACGAGATGGCAGGGAGGACAAGGGGCTTGTGTGTTAGCCACCTCCTCAGGACTCTAAAGGGAGCATGACTCGTAATCCTGGCCTGTAACTTAACTGTTCTGGTCCATGCTGAGGTCACAGCCAAGTGGAGAGAATTTAGAAGAAAATCGGAGGGGTGTCGGGGAGGGAGAGAGGCGCCGACGGGCTGGAACTGCAGAGCCGGAGCACTCAGCCTGCAAGTGAGGATTCGGAGAGCACTGGTCACACCAGTAAAGGGTGGATACAAGGCAGAGGGAGGGGACTTGTTCCCTGTGGTTTCAAGAACAGATTGGAGGTGGATGGGCGGGAAAAAAAAAGGGGGGGCGCAAAGTATTCTCTGAAATGAGGAGAGACTTGAGCATCCTCTCAGGTTGCAGGGGCCCAACATGCACACCCAGACGCCAGCCTCTGAGACCCAGCAACCACAGGCCTGAAGGAATGCGGGCATTGGACGGAGACAGGTGTGGGGCTGCAAACTGCTCCTTAAGGTCCCTTCTACCTCACCCAGTGCATGATTAGCCACCCCTGCCCTGGGCTGAACTGGGTGGATATGGGTGTAACCTGCTGTCCAGACACTGGTCACTTGAGACACTGGCCTTGACCTCGTTAAGCTGACCTGTGCTGAGTGGAAGAACAATTTTCAGGGGTTGTTTTGGCTTCGGCGCTTAATGCCCTGGGGACAGTCCAACCTCAGACAAGCACATAAAGCCAGCTGCTCTGAAGCTAGGCTTCTTGTAGCTTGCTCTTTCCAGGGGAGGGGGCGTGGTTTTATCTTCCCAGCTGCTTTTGAAAAAGCTCAATTGTAGTGTCCCACAGAGTCCTTGCCAGGCACCAAGGTGTGGGTCTGGCTTTCTACCCCCTTCCTGTGTCTTCGCCCTGGTGCATCCTAGCTAGGCCTCGGTCCTTCCTCCCTCCCTTTATCCCAACTCGACTTTCCTGTATCTTCTTCCTTCCCTGCTAAGTGTCCTATTGGAGGAGTCTGTGTGGTGATCTCTGTAGTGAGGTGAGGCTTGATCATGCAGTGGTGGGTCAGTGGTCCTTCATCAGTGGAGGAGGGGACCCAGCAGATCATACCAATCTTCACACTTCAGATAATGAAATTAGAGAAGACAGAAAAATGTGAGGGGTTTCTAGATACGAGTCCTGTCATATATGTTAGCGAGATTCAAGTGGTCACTCTGACTGGCCGTGTGACTTTGAGTGAATCCCTTCTCCTCTCTGGGCTTTAATGTCCCCATTCTGTAAAATGGGAGTCTGGATCAGCAGGTCTTCCCACTCTACGCTCTGGAACCCAGAGTCCGGCTCCTGAATCTAAGTGTCCTCACTCCTCTCCTCCCTTCCCTTGCAAATCTACCTCCCTCCCTTCCTTGATGCATCCCTGTCACCTGTTCCTACCCCACCCCCATGTTGCACTTGAATGGTGGCCCTGCTCACATCCCCTCACATTCTCAGAACAGTTGGAAAATCAGTACAAGTGTCCACCTTGGTGTCTCTGTCCCCTGTGCATCCCCACAGTCCTTCCCACACCCAGCAGAATTGTGCTGGGATGGTAGTCCTGGCGGCTCTTGGCTGGAGGGTCCCTGGTCCTGCTGTGCTGTGGCCAAGCCCAAGGATGGCTGCTACCTGGAGCTCTGTCTGTGGCTCCCAGGTGGTTCCCTGTCCCACCTCTGTCGGTAAGAGAGCGCATTCTCAGGAACCTCACAGCACAAGAACACAAAGTTCCCTGGCCCCGCTGTGACTCCGCCATGTCTGGGACAGGCATTCTTGGGACAGTCCTAGTGAGGACATGACTGGGAAGGGACTTTGTGACCTGAGATCTCTGCGTAAAGAATGGCCACACTCAGAAGGTCCAAGGACACCCCCAGTGGCATTTGGGGGGCACTTTAGGTCAGCAGGTGCCACTGCACTGGGGCAGAGGCCTTAAGCTCAGGTGCTTGCTAGAGAGGGGAGTGGAGGGCACTGTGGCCTCCTGACTGGGCTGTCCCCTCAATGCACGAGCTGAGTGAGGGCCTTCTTCTCTGGACTCCATCCCTGGCCTGGAGAGTAAGAAGGTCCATCTCCCCACCATAGTCATCGACATGATCCCACAGTGGAGTGCCCCTGTGGACCCGAGGGCCTTTTCTGCTTCCCTGAGAGCCCTGGGTCACTCAGCTCCTGGTCTCCACTGAGGCTGAGGAATCAGGGAAAGCAGAGCAGGCTGAGAGGCCGAGATTGCCTGTGGGAACCCACCTGCAGTGAGGCCCTGTTCGGCTGCTGCTTGGGCCTCCTTACCATAGAGAGCTTAGGGAGGTGGGGTGGTGGCCAGGGACCCATCCCCACCAGGGGCCACATGGCCTCCCAAGTGTGGGTCTGACACATTTCCTGACACAATTCCATTCTCCTGATGGAATGCAGTGTCACCCTCTCAAATAGGGCCCAGGCCTTTGGACTTGGCTAATAGATGACCATGGGTGTCACTTCAGTGCCTGCTGGATCCAGCCCTATATTTCTTTTTCCTCTTGAGGAATTCCTGCCTGTGCTTGGATTGACCTAGTGGTTCCTTTGTCAGGCACTTAAGGACCCTTTCTTTTTATACAACTGACTTCATCAAAAGAGGTCAACTCTAGCTAGGTGCGGTGGTGTACGCCTGTAATCCCAGCAGCTCAGGAGACTGAGGCAGGAGGATTGAGAGTTCAAAGCCAACCTCAGCAAAGCAAGGCATTAAGCAACTCAGGGAGACCCTGTCTCTAAATAAAACACAAAATAGGGCTGGGGGTGTGGCTCAGTGGTTGAGTGCCCCTGAGATCAATCCCTAGAACCCCCCCACACACACCACCACAAAAAAGGGGTCAACTCCAGTACGGCAGGTCTGGACACGGGAAGCCTCATACTTTGTCTGACACTTGGCCAGAAGGGCAGGATCAGCCTCATGGTCATCTGAGGCACATATTTAAAGAGCCACGTTAATTGTGTTTTCATCATCTACCTAAAATAAATATCATAAAGACAAAAAAAAAAAGTTCAGATGAGAGCAGTGATATTTACAAGAGCTGCTGGGAAGAGACGCGGGCTCAGCTGCTCCTCCTGCTAGTTTACAAATACATCCCTTAGACAAGCTCCAGGTGCAGAGAGCAGGGGTCCTGGTCCTCAGTAGGGTGCCCTCCTATTCTGAGGCAATGCCATCTGCTTTTGTGGAGGGACATTATAAGAAAAGACCCCGTGGGGCTCATGGCTCTCAGTTGTTAGAATGCTTTCCCGGAATGTTCAGATCAAGTGACAAAGTGTTCACTGCAAAGACCCTTAGGAGAAATGCTCCTTTGGCTGATGTCACAGGGTCACTCTCCTCTTGGGCCACTCCTCTTGTCTGGACATATGGATGGGTTTGGTTTCCTTTTCCTTATTGTCTGCCTGGAAGTTGAGGGGGAAGTGTATGTCTGCTCTGTGATCCCTCTGTCCTGCTGCTCTGGCAGTGTCCCCTGGTTCCCTGAAGGTGCAGCCTCTCTCACTGCTCTCCCCTGCTGAGAGCCCTGGAGACATTTGCCACTCCCTCCTCTCACCCCAACCCCTGCTCTGTGACATCCTTGGCTTCATTCGCGCTCTTCCGAATGGCACTGGGGCTGCATGTGTCAGACCCACGGAAAACACTGGCCTTGCTGAGTGGGGGAGGGCAGTCCTCCTGTGCCTGCTGACCAGACATCCGGGGCAATGCAACCTGTCCATCACCTGTGGTCTATGGCCGCAGCACCTCCAGCCTGTGTTTCTATCCCAGGCAGGAGAAAGGATAAGGACAAAACTGAATGTCAGCCAGGTCTATCCACTGAAAAATAAATTTTTAATATCCAGACAGAAAAGCACGTAAGTCGCATGCATGTGGCTGGATGGACAATCCCAAGTTTAATTTTGAGGTGTTCACTTAGCCCCTTTCCTCCCTCCCTGTTGGCCGTTCACTTCTGTTTTCCCACCTTTAACTTGTCCTATCCTGGCACATTTTACGTAAATGCTAAATCCTCTCTGGAGCCAGGGCTTCCATGAAGACACAGCAGGTGAACCTGTAGATGGGGAGGTCTCTAGTTCTCTGACACGACCCAGAAGCTGCTCCAGCCAGAACCCACCCTGAACCACGGCTCTGCCCTTGAGGCCTCCTAGGAGCAATGGGGAGCCAGGCAGATCCCAGGGATCATCCACCGTCAGCCCCAACACCAAAAGTCTCCACACATCACTTCTTAACCGGGTCTCCATCACACTGTCCACCCGTGGTTACTGTGTTCCTGAAGCAATCAGGACTTTCCTGTCTTCAGAGTTCTGTGCTAGAAGAAGCAAGGTGAAGTCCTTTCCCTTAGTTTTCTAGGAAGGAAATAGCCCAGGACCAAGTCTGTGGATTGGTATGGTAGCACATGCCTGTAATTCCACAGCTCGGGAGGCTGAGTCAGGAGGATTCCAAGTTCAAAGCCAGCCTCAGCAACGTAGAGGCCTTAAGCAACTTAGCAAAGACGCTGTCTCAAAGTAAAAAAATAAGAAGGGGATGTGGCTCAGTGGTGAAGGGCCCCCGGCTTCCATCCCTGGTACAAAAAACAAACAACTTAAAAAAAAAAAAATTCCAGGTGATGGCTCTCACAGTGGAACCTAGGCTCAGTCCTGTCTTAGCATGTATTAACTAGCACTTGGGCTGGAAATGCTGAAGACCATGTTGACACACATGTAGTGGTCAGCACCAAGCATCAAAGGGTCTGGAACCAAGAAAGATGCAAATGTGGACTGTGAACAAATTCCCCTCCTCTTTCTCTCCCTTGTTCCTGCCTCCCTTCTCCTTCTTTACCAAACGAGACTAGGTGAAAAGATGATTTTATTCATATACAAGTAGGCTGACATATATGGTTATCTGGTATAGCGTCCCCACTTTATAGATGAGAAGACTGAGACCCAAAGAGGGAAATGACTGGCTAATGTCCGTGTCTGGGTTCCTAACCGCCCCCTGTCTTCTTGAACACATTCATTAGCCTGTTTATCTGGCTAAAGGCATTTCCCTCTGTTCCTTTGAGGGCCGCTCTCCAAGAGGAATTGGTGGCAGGGGCAGGAGAAGAGCAGGCACCCATGGAAGCCTCAGTGGAAGAGTGGGGCTCCGCTCCTGTGCGGGCACAGGGCTGGCGGGGCCCTCAGCAGAACCTGTTCATTCACGCAGCGATGAAGGAAAACACCCTTGTGGCTCCGTCCCTGACCTTTAATTAGGTGTGGTGACGCTGGAGACTGCTCCCGCCGTGAGGGCTGTGAGTTGTTCACTTAATCATTTCAAAGGCTGCTCTGTTTTATTGTGGCATAAAATTTGGACGTCTCACATTAAAATGGACCATTAAATGCAACTTGAATTGCTTGAGGCCAGAGAGAACTTTTCCCTTCTTCTCCCTGGGACCAGCCCCGTCCCTTCCCTTCCCCTTCCCGCCCCCACCTGTTAACTGTCTGTCTTCAAACTCTGAATCCTTTTGAGGGAAAGGAATGGGAAGGTTCTTTGGAAATCAAAGTTTTTCAAGCCATCTATCTGGCAAGCTTCCTGGCTGGGTTCAGATGGTCCTTGAGGCTGACAGGAGGCAGCCTCGGGTCTGTGGGTCCAGGTGGACTGAGGTCTCCATAAAAAATGAAACCACAGTCATGAGTGTCAGGGGCTGATGCCCAGGTACCTGGGGAAAAAGTTCAAGTTGCTTCTCCCTCCAGGCATATAGGGCCTCCCGATGCAATGGCTCTAAAAGCTCACTCCCCCTACCACAGGGCCTTTGCTTCTTGTCTAGATGGCTTCTCCTTAGTCCTGTCCCTCCCCACAGTCCTGCAGCCACCTTTCCTCTTCTCTGTGCCTTCCTGGATTCCTCCAAGCTGGACACATCTCTCCCTCCTCCGTCAGATCAGGGAACATTGCTTACAGGAGGTCAGGACTGGCTTGAGTTTGGGGTGCTTCATATTCCTTGTGTGTGTATCTCAGTCCCCAAGCTTATTTCAGCTGGACCCTGCGGACCCCTCGCATTGTGCCTGCCTGGGGTCCAGCAGATGGCCACAAAGTTGTGCAGGACTTTTGTTCATCTAGACAGAGTCTAGCCCGTTCTTACCAGCCTGCCCGCATGACTCACCCACGGAAGTAGCATGTCACCAGTCACTCCGGAGCTATTTCCAGGCCCGCTTGAGAAACATTGCTGGGGACGCGCGGAGGATGGGGTTTTTAAAATAGAGAGAATTCAAGGAATGTTTCCTCCATTATAAAAATCATCAGTCAATGGCAGAAAAATGTGAAAAAATATAAAAGGCAAAATTATAGGGCCAGGAAAGATGGCTCATATCCCGTCACCCCTAGCCAGGCCAGCCTTCCCCGAAGGCCTACGCCACACCTGCAGGCTGAGGGCAGCAGGTTCAGGCCAGGGCAGAGGGGTGGGTTCGTGACCAGTTGCTCTCCCTGTGGAACTGGGCACCAGCTTGTCCAGAGTGGGTTTCCATGGCCTTTATTTTTTAAATAATATTTTAAGAAGGGACTAAACTTTAATTTCATAGAATGACATTTCACCAGTAAAACAATGATCCTCAATCCAGCACAATTTCACCTGAAGTTTGCTTTGTGTGTGTGTTAGAAATATATATAACATAACATTTATAATTTTCTCCAATTTTAATTTTGGCAAAAGACATACAAATTTACTCTCCTGATTTTTTCTTCTTCTTCTTTTTTTTTTTTTTTAGCACAGGGTATTGAACCCAGAGACGCTTAACCACTGAGTCACATCCCCACCATGTTTTCATTTTTTATTTTGAGACAGAGTCTTGGTAAGTTTCTTAGGGCCTCCCTAAATCTCTGAGGCTGGCTTGGAACTTAGGATTCTCCTGCCTCAGCCTCCCATGCTGATGGGATTACAGGTATGCACTACCAGTCCAAGCCTATCTTAACCATTTTTTAAAAATTATTTTTTAGTTTTAGTTGGACACAATATTTTTATGAGGTGCTGAGGATCAAACCCAGGGCCTTGCATGTGCTAGGTGAGGGCTCTATCACTGAGCCACAACCCAGCCTCTTTACCATTTTTTGAAAAAGTTTTTTTAGTTGTCAATGGATCTTTATTTTTTACTTACTTTATTTATTTATATTCGATGCTAAGGATCGAACCCAGTACCTCACACATGCTAGGTAAGTGCTCTACCACTGAGCTACAACCCCAGCCCCATATCTTAACCATTTTTAAGTGTATAGTTCTTTGGCATCAAGTGGATGGCCACCATCCATCTCCAGAACTCTTTTATCTTCCCAAATGGAAGCTCTGTATGCATTAAGCATTGACCTCCATTCCACGCTTCCCAGCCCCTTGGCAACCTCCATTCCACTTTCTGTCTCTATGAACTCGACTACTTTCTGTACTTTATATCAGTGAAATCACTTGGTATTCGCCCTTTAAAGATTGGCTTGTATCACTTAGCATAGTGTCTTCAGGAATCCCTTTCCTGAAGTTAAACAGTATTCCTTTGCCCGCATGCGCCACATTTTGCTCATTCTATCATCTGTCCATGGACTGGGGCTGCTTCCATGGTTTGTGTGGTTGCTGTGACTGCTGCTGCTGTGAGCACGAGTGTACAGGTTCTGCTTTCAGTTCCTCTGCGTAGAGGTAGAATCCTGCATCACATGGTGATTTTATGTTTAATTTTTTGGAGGGGTACCAGTATTGAATTCAGGGGTCCCTGACTACTGAGCTATATCCCCAGTCCTATTTTATATTTTATTTAGAGACAGGGTCTCACTGAATGGCTTAGTGCCTTGCTTTTGCTGAAGCTGGCTTTGAACTCGCAATTCTCCTGCCTCAGCCTCCTGAGCTGCTGGGATTACAGGTGTGCATCACCACGCCTGGTTTATTTTTAATTTTCGGAGGAATTGTCGTGCTGTTCCGCAGTGACTGTGTCATACATCCCTACAGGCAGTGCACAAGGGTTCCAATTTCTCCACATCCATGCTGACGCGTTATTTTCTGTTTTTTGTTTTTGTTTCGTTTTGTTTTGATAGCAGCTATCATCCTAAGGGTAGGAGGTGGTATCCCTCTGTGGCTTTGGCCTGCACTTCCCTAACAACATTGACATTGAGCATCTTTCCATGGGCTTGTTGGCCATTGGTGTATCTTCTTTGGAGAGAGGTCTATCTAGATCCTTTGCCCATTTGTTTCATCGAGGTGTTTGAGTATTGCTTTCTCACGTGTGGATACTCTCTCCTCCACCCACTGCTCCAGGCGCGACACTCCAACCAAACACTCGTGACTCTAAAAGTCATCATCATCACCAGGAACAGATGCTGGGGACCCAGGGCAATCTTATGAAACTCGTCTTTGGAGAAACACCACTAATAACTGGGTAGGGATGGAGATGAGTCTGGGAGTTGCCACTAGGGATTTTAAAAAGGTGACTGTCTGCTTGTTTGTCCCGTTGTTATTATTCTATATATTTTCAGTGTTTCTGGCTTCATTCTTCCCACATGAGGATGGTGCCTAATATAGTCATGTGCCATCTAATGATGCTGCGATCCACAAGTGGCCGCATATGCAACAGTGGTTCCATAAGATGATATCTCCCAGTGTCTTCCGGGATGTGTAAGGTGCCTCTGTGATGCTCGCACAATGATGAAATCGCCTGATGCTACCTCTCTCGGAAGGCACCCCTGTCGTAAGAGATGCATGACTGTTCCTTGTAGAGACCTGTTTCTGCCCCTTTGGGATGAGAATGGAGATGATAAAGCCATTTCCTTTTCCATGATGAAGGAACATTTCCTTTGTTCCTGGTTGCTCATAGCATTGACTCTATGGGACAGGGCTGCAGAGGGCAGGGGCTGCTCCCACCCAGGGGCCACTCCCACCCACATAGCCTCTGCTGAGAGGGGGCCACGAGCTTGCCATTTCACACGTGACTTTTCTTCTAATCTCTGCATCAGTCAATGAGGCAGGTTGTCAATGGAGTTCACACGTGGGGACAAGAAGGCCCAAAGAGGCAGGTCAGAACTGGGCAGGGTTGCAATTGGAAGCCACTGGGAGCCTGGGCCCTTTCTGTGACAGGGAACACTAGAGTGGCATTTGCAGCCTGTTTCAAGAAGAAAATATCCTTCACTCCATCTCTTCTCAATCCTTCCCTCTCCACCAGACATTTCTACTCAGTCTGTGGATGTGCTTAATTCTCTGTCATTTGAAAACAATCCCTGTGTGCTGTGCTCTGTAGGAGACTATAATGGTGGACACATGTCCTTACATGTTTGTCCAAACCCACAGAATGTCCAACACAGGTGAACCCTGGTGGAAACAATGGACACTGGGCGATGACGATGTGTCAGTGCAGAGTCATTGGTCCTAACAAGACTGCCACTCTAGTGGGGGGTGTTGATAACAGGGGCTGTGTGTGGCAGAGGGTGCAGGGGCAGAGGGATATGGGAAATCTCTGAATCTTTCACTTAATCTTGTGGGAACCTAAAAATGCCCTAAAAAATTAAGTCTAGCCAGGTGCAGTGGTGCATGCTGTCATGCCAGCAACTCAGGAGGCTAAGCAGGAGGATTGCAAGTTGAAGGCTAGCCTCAGCGATCTAGCAAGGCCCTAAGCAACTTATCAAGACCCTGTCTCAAAACAAAACAAACTATATATATATATATATATATATATATGACTTGGGAATGGGGCTCAGTGGTTAAGCATCCCTGAGTTTAATCCCCAGTACCAAAAAATAAAATAAAGTCTTTTAAAAAAGAAAAAAAGACAAGCTGGGCTCCGTGGTATATGCCTACAATCCCAGAGACTTGGGAGGCTGAGGCAGGAAGATTGCAAGTTTGAGGCCAGCCTCAACAACTTAGTGAGCCCTGTCTCAAAATAAAAAAAAAATAAAAATAAAAAAGGCTTGGGATGTAGCTCAGTGGTAAAATGCCACTGGGTTCAATCTCAGTAAAAAAAAAAAAAAAAAAAGAGAGAGAGAGAGAGAGAAAAAAAAAAAAAAGACAAAAAGCCCTATAGCCCCATGTCCCCTCCAAGACTGGCTGGCTTTCTGTCCAGTTCCTCCTGCTAGATCCTGTCTCCTGCACCTGTCCCTCTGCTTCCCTCACACTGACATGTCTAGCCGAGGGTTCCTGGTACCCTGATCTTGGGGGCTACCTGGGAGTACAGGATCCCTGCTCTGCCTGCTGCTCCTACTCCCTCCCTCAACGCTGCTTCTTGGTTCCTTTGGTTGACTCCTCTCCCTCTGTCTTCGGTTGCTTTTCTTACCTCGCTCTGCACCCAGACCCCTTAAGAAACTGCTGAGAGAGTTGGGCTGCCTCCCTAGAAAAGTGCACGCACATGTCCAGGAACTCCTAGACTGCAGCCCTCAGTCCTGCAGCTGAGAGTGGGTCAAGGGGTGGGGTTGGCGGGGTCCAGACTAAGGAGGCAACCTCCTACCTTTCCGTGGCTTCTGAGCTCTGTCCCAGACCCAGGCCTTCCCCTGAGCTCAAGCCTGGGTTTCAGATTTTGCTGGATGGGCCACGTTGGGGTCCCTCGGAGCCTCAGACCCAGCGTGGCTCCACACCTGTCCCTCCTCCTGTGTTCCCCAGCCCTCATATGGTACCAACCATCCACGCAGTCACCCGGCAATTGGACTTCATGATTTTTTCTCTTTTATCACTTATGACTTGGACTGCTGATGCCCCCCAAAAGCTGCTCACCCTGACTTCTACAGTTATAAGAGTTTAAATTTCTGGTGTTTAGCTCAAGACAACATTTCTCTTGCAGATAGGAGCAACCATGTGACTAAGATCAGGGCGATGGAATGTGAGCAGGAGTGATGAGTGTGGTTTCTACACCATACCCTTAGAGGGAAGGACTAAACTTTTTGCTTCTTCTTCCTCTCTTTGGCTGGAATATGAAATGAGAAGGCAAGATCTGGAGCAGCCATTTTGGATAAGATGGTAACCATGGATTGAGGATGGCAAAGCAATTAGATGGTATCTCTGTTCCCAGTACGATTAGGCCACCATTCCAGCTCTAGATGGGAAATGAACACCTTTTATGTTCTTGTTGCTTTGGGCTTGTTTGGTTTTGGTGTCCTAACCCATATCCTAACAGGCCCACTGTGTCACCCCCCTGCCACCATAATGGATCTATCCCCAAGCCTTACCATGCTTTACTCCTTGTTTAACTTACTGGTTGCGACTTCTCGTCCCATCCTCATGGGCCTGTCTTAGTTTGGGCCTTCATCATCTCCCAATAGAGCTTATGCTATCATTTTTCATCAGATATTCCTGCTCCCACCTTTCCTAGCAATCCATGCCCCATACTGCTGCCCAAGCTCCCATCCTCTAGCTCAGCATTTCTTGACCTTGGCATCTTGGATTATCTTGGACCAGATGAGTCTTTGTTGTGGGGATTGTCCTGTGCATTGTGGGACTGTAGTATCTCTGGCCTCTTCCTACTAGAGGCCAGTTACATTCTCCAAGTGGTGACAGCAAAAATGTCTCCAGACCCCGCTGCATATCCCTGGGAAGAGGGCAACAGCAGCTTGGTTGAAAACCACTGCCTTACACTGAGCCATCATCTGTCTCCCCTGAGAAATGCTTCTGTGGCCTTCTGTGAACTTCAGAATGAGTCCCTGTGGGTGGACTCTTCATTTGTCGGCTCTCGTCGCCTTCCAAGATGACGTTTCTGTTTGTTCTGCACGTGACCCTGCTCTGTGAGATCTGCGCTGTTTCCCACACACTGATAAGCAGTGGTCCCTCATGCCTTTGTGCTTTGGCAAAAGCTCTTTTCATCCTCTGTGTAAATGCACAGATGCCTCCTCTTCCTCCTCCTCCTCCCGCCAGCCAAAGCCCAACTGTCACCTCCCTGGCAAAGCCTTCCTGAGGTAGGCTCAGCAGCTCCCTGCGTCGCCCCTCCTCACACAGGCCTTATACTTGAACTTGACTGCCGGTGATCAGAATGGATTCACTCCTGCACCCCAGCACCTAACCCAGGGCCACTTAACGAATGCCACGAGGGCCAGTCGGGTGATTGAGGGAGGGGGCCTGGGTGTCGTGTGCCCACAGCAGAGGGGAAGGCTTTAGGATGGTGAGACTGCTCATGGGTCCCAAGGGCTGGCTTATGGGCAAGAGCAGGCACTAGGGGGCCCCAAAGTGGAACAGAACCCATTGGTGGAGCTTCCAGAAAGGATTTAGTTTAATAGAAAGCAAGAGTTCTTAGAAATAGGACTTTATTTTTGTATTTAAAAATAGTTGTCCTAGAGGCTGGGGTTGTGGCTCAGTGGCAGAGCGCTTGCCTGGCATGTGTGAGGCACTGGGTTCAATCCACATAAATAAATAAAGGTATTTTGTCAGTCTGCAAACAAAGTTTAAAGATTTAAAAAAAAATAGTTGTCCTAATTACCTACTAGATGCTATTCAATAATGCACATTTATTTCAATGAAATGCAAAACTATGTAGAGTTAAAAATGTCATTCACCACTGCTCCCTGCCCACACTGCAGCAGTAGTGCTGCACCTAGCCCTGTACATCTTTTCCTGTGCATTTGTATATGGTTGTCTCTCTGTATCCATGGGGCACTGCTTCCAGGATCCCCTACCTGTATCCAAATCCTTGGATGCTCCAGTCCTTAGATAAAATGCTGTAGTATTACCGTACACACAGCCTCTTTCTTTTTCCTTCCTCCTTTCTTTCCTTTCCCCATCTCCCTCCTTCCCTCTCCTCTTCCTTCCTTCCTCTTTCTTTCTTCCTTTCTCTTTCTCTCTCCCTTCCTTCCATCCTTTATCTTCTTTTCTCCTTACTCTCTCTCTCTCTCTCTCCCTTCCTTCTTTATTTCATTATTTCTTCCTCTGTGTTGTCCTGGGGGTTGAACCCAGAGGTACTCTATCATGGAGGTATATCCACAGCTCTTTTTATTTTGAGACAGAGTCTCTATAAATTGCCCAGGCTGCCTCAAATTTGCAATCCTCCTGCCTCAGCTTCCTGAATCACTGGGATCCTAGGCGTGTGCCGCTGTGTCTTGCCTCTTATACACTTTAAATAATCTCTAGGTTACTTGCAGTACCTAATATAAATACTATGTAAATAGTTGTTACACTGTATTTAAAATTTTTTTTTGTATTTGTTTCAATTAGTTATACATGAAAGTAGAATGCATTTGTCCACATATTTACACTGCATTTTTAAGGGAATAATGAGAAGAAAAATCTGTACATGTTTGGTACAGACACAATCATCCTGGGCCTACTTATATTTCTAATCCTTGGTTGGTTGTATCTATAGAACCCATGGACACAGAGGCCCAATTGTACAGAAGTGGATAAAGACATACTTATACACACATGTGTATATAAGTGTACACATACATACCATAGAGGTAGATAACATTTTCCTTCACTGTACTGTTCTTTCTTGTTCCTCCTCATTTGTATTGAAAAGTTCTTATTAAACTGAGTAAATCAACAAAGACTGAAGTGGCAGAACACTCCATTAAAGTTCTTTTATAAAAAGGCGTCCACTGAGCAAAGGGGATGCCTGTTTGTCTCTGGGATTCACTGCTCTGAGGAACAATCTAATATTCACAGAACAGCCAGGACCGTAGGAGCTAACCTGGAGCCACAGGCCACTCCCTGGGACCTTGAGGGTCCATGGCCTTCTCTGCCTCCAAAACAGAGGGGCCACTGCAAGGAGAGCAGAACGGAGTAGATGGAGGGGCTGTGGAGAGGAAATAGGTGGGAGGGACCCTGCAGAGATGGGAGCCCTGAAGAGCCCTCTGATGCAGCCTCTGTGGGCACTGAGGGCCACTCAGTGAGGACATAGGTTCTGCCCCAACTTTTAACCTTTTGTGTGATTATGATCAACAGATAGTTAGATGGCTTTCCTTACTGTTTCCTATATGTGGAGGTATAATAAAACATTTATGTCTTTTTTCTAAAGTCAATATATGCAACCGTATTACATAATCTATGATTTGCTTCTTTTGCTGATAAATTTTTCTTTTCAGCAAATAAAGACGTATCTCACTTTTTTTTTTTTTTGGTACTGGGGATTGAACTCAGGAACACTCGACCACTGAGCCACATCCCCAGCCCTATTTTGTATTTTATTTAGAGACAGGGTCTCACTGAGTTGCTTAGCACCTTGCTTTTGCTGAGGCTGGCTTTGAACTCACAATCCTCCTGTCTCAGCCTCCCAAGCTGCTGGGATTACAGGCATGTACCATTACGCTTGGCTATATCTTATCTTTTTAAAGTGTCTATTTGTTGTGGATTTTCTTGACATATGTGGCCAGTCTCATGGACGGACACGTTGTTTAAAATGATCCATTTTATATTTAGTGCTGCACTGCACATCCTGGAAAGTACAGCTTTGTGAACACGCACCACCATGTCTTCCTAAGTACACCTGACACTGGTGAGTGCATTTACATACCTTGAATTTTCATAGCTATTGCTCTACCCATCTATATTCCCATCAGCATCAGCCGTGTGAGACCACCCACATCCTTGCATATTTTCCACCTTTTTTATTTTGCCAGTCTACCAGGGGCTTCATGGTGAGGCAATGCCCCTCACCCTGAGGTGGACTAAGTAGGATGGTAACTGCCCCTATCCAGTCCCTGTGCAGGATTTCCTCCACAGAGGGGAGCTCAGACCTGTGACCTGCAATCCCCTGGATTCTACGCTTCTTACCCAGAGTAGAGACACAAAGGTGGGAAAGATCAGAGTTTTCTGGAGCCCTGAGGCAACCTTGGCTCTCAGCCCCCACCTCCTACAAAGTGTGCCCTGAGGTTACACCTCCTGTGGTGATGTCAATAAGGCTAATCCATCTCAACTGTGGGGGCCAACTGGGTGCCATTTTGTTTTTCTCTGAGAAGAGGGTGGCCTCCCCCTGGAAGAAGGGGTCTCAGTGGACTGAAACTGAGAGCTCTTGCAGCTGGATCTCTGTGGCATCACCAATCTGGAGAAATGGTCCCTCTGCATGGCCTGGTTTCTATATTGAAGCCCATGTCTTGTCATAAGGGCCAGAGAGGTTGGCCCTGAGTGCTTTGAGGGTCTGCCATGAGACCTTGAAGCCCAGCCATACTACACTTCCTGCACTTGCCTCTGAGTGTGCTTGTTCTTCCCTGCAACATCCATGGTGGCCCCTTTCTGCCTGCAGAGGGTCGTCATGCCCTTCAGGGAGGCATCCCAGCCCTCAGAGAGGACCCCCACAAACCTGGGCTCCAGCCAAATGTGATATTTGGTCAAGTGCTCTCTCTCCTTCTCTGACATGATGCTTTTCCACTTCCCCACGTGTCTGGGTCCTGTTCATTTTTTAGGGTGGCCTTCTACATGAAACTCCAGCGCCATCCCCTCAAATGCATGCACATTCCCAGCCTTACCATGAGGAAGGTTCTGCCATGACCTCACTCCCCTCATCCTTTCACAGTCCCTGCTCTGCACAGTTGAAGCCAGACCATGGTTCTATCTCTAGTAGGTTGTGTATCCCAGAATTCAATCCAATGGTGGTGCAAATTTAGCACACAATCTGCAAGCTGGGTCTTAAATCCTGGTTCCGACTCTCAGCATATGACCCCAGGGAAATTTGTTAACTGGCCCAAGTCTCAGTTTCCTTATCTGTAAAATGGAAGTGGTTATTCCGCTCACAGAAATTTCAAATAGATCAGTAATTCTCCAGTCAGTGTGTGTGTGTGTGTGTGTGTATGTGTGCATGCGCACGTGTATGCAAAATGTCCAGTACATTTTTGGCTCTCACAGCTTGGGGTAGGGGATGTTACTGGTACCTAGTGGGTTGCTAAGCTCTTATGACAGGGAAGTTTCCTCACATCAATCACCTGGCCCCTAATGTCATAAAATATGAAGTGACATATAGATGTTAAAAAGTCCCTCATGGTCTCTGTCTCACAGCAGTGCTTGCTGAATGTCCATCCTAGAGTGTATCCAGTCCATGCCTGTGTGGTCCATAACTCTCCCAGCATGGGCCTAGCACAGAATGGCTGCAGTTAGGATTCAGAAAAGAAGAGAAATGGGAGTCATTCTTATTCTCACAGGTTCAGTGGACAGGAAGTTATTACCCCTGGTTTGGGATGTGGCAGCCTCAGCAGTGAAAGAATGGGTTCTTCATGTGGAATGTGATTTCCAAGGGAGGTTAAGGATTGAAGAGATTAGACTGGGGGTAGACGGGGTGGTAGTAGGATTCACTCCTAACAGTGTCTATCCTGCTTGTGCTCCTGTCATTGAATGGTCAGAGTACTTTTTGATTCTGGCTCTGAATCACAGTGCCCAGGTGAGGAGGAATGTAGTATGATTCAGGCTGCAGAGCATGACCATGGCAAGCCACCCAAACGACTATTTCAGTAATAACACTATGCACTTTTATGTCAGCCTTTCATCGCAGATCTCAAAGCACTGTGCAAACATTAATTAAGGCTCTTGGCATTCTGTGAGGCACTGAGTGTAATATCACTCTCCCTGCTTGGTAGAGAGGGTAAACTGAGCCAGGGAAGGGCAGGGTGGCTTCAGCCCAAAGCAGCTCATAGCATGTTGAGGATTAGTCCTGGAGGAGAACCTGGGGACTACCAGCCTCCTGCCTCTCCAACTGTGATTTCCTCAGTCCCCCCAAAAGAAGTGATGTCTTGGTCCCCTACCAGGAAGGGACAGAGGGTAGACAGGTCATGGGCTGTAATGCACAGGTAAAGGGCAAAGGAGAACGCACGTTTCATTCTTAGACATGCCCCGTTGATTGCTGTTCCTAACCCAGCTCTGGGAGCAGGCAGAACGGGCACAGAGGGTGGCATCGGAAGAAAACCGAACGGCTGTTTTAAGGAGAGACTCAGTGGGGGTACTTTTGCCTTTCCTTGTAATTTAAAATAAATGTTCTCCAAATCCTCTCACCAGGCGAATTGGGTTAAGCATACCAGTGTTCCTTGTATTATTCTTGCAATTTTTCTGTAAGTTTGAAGCTATTTTTATATAAAAGTTTAAAAAAGAAAAAAAAATGAACACATTTTCTAGGGCCACAGCGAGCGGCACTGGGGACAGCTCTTAGGAGCAAAGCAGGGCTGGCTCCTTGGGCCGATGAGAGGCAGCAGGGTCCGCGGTCACTTGGCCAGGGGGCTGGGGCTGGGGGAAACTACCTTCTCCTGAGCAACCAACGCCAATGCAGCAAAAGAACCCAAGAGGAACCCAGGGGGAGAAAAGAAGAAACCGGTTTTAAAATGCGCTCCAATAACACCCCTTAAACTTGAACGCAGGTCGTGCGTCTGCCGGTGCCACTCCAGGACGTCGGGGCAGTGCCGCGGCCCTCGGTACCCCCGCCCCCGCCCCCGCCCGGCGCAGACACTGCCCCCTGCAGTGACTCACGCCCCGGATCGTTTAAATGTCGGGAGGGCACGGCCAGCGGCACTCATGCTGCAGCCTTGAGCCGTCCCGCGTCCCCCTCTCGAGCTCCCTCTGGTCGACTTTGGAGGCGGGCGGGCGAGAGCTGCTGGTAAGTGGGCGAGCCGCCCTCCCACCCCTCCGCAGCCATCCTCTTCCCTTTTCTGCGGGAAAAAGCCCGCTTGGGCTCCCCCTGGAGCGACCTCAAAAAGGGCAGGGCTGGCGTGGTGCCTGGGAATGCGCTCAAGACAGTGCCAAGTGGAGCTAGGGCTGGGGTTCCGGGTGGGTGCCAATCTGTGCCCCCACTGCCCCAGCGCCTGGGGATTCTGGTCAGCCTCTTGTTCCTCTTGTCCTTAGCATCTTTGATGTGGGCAGGGGTTGTTGAAGGTGCTGAGAGGCGCTTTAGACTGGTGATGGGTTGAGAGTTGACTCCTTTATCCCATGGCGTCACTTTCCCACCCAGTCTACCACTTTCTGGATACTAGAGCCATTGGGGTAAGTGTTGCTTGCTTATTTATTTATTTATTTAAAGTTAGGGTTATTTGAATCGTTGTCCTTCTTCCATATGCTACTTGTTGCCTTCCCTGAATTTGTGTCTCTCCAGGACATTAGGCTTCCTTCACCTTGTTTCCCAGGGGGGATATCTGTCCTCTGATTTTCAGACTGATAATTGCTACAAATGTGACTTCAGCAGATGTGCGGGTGCCTGGTTGGGAGTTCCTATTTGGAAGACAGCTGTGGACTCAGGCATAGTTTGGATCCTAACTGTGTGTGTGTGTGTGTGTGGTTTAGGTGACCCTATTCTGGCAGCTTCCCCCTCTTCTTACTAGTCAAGAAGTGCCTGGGAGCCCAAGGCTTTGAACAGGGAGGCGGGGCTGGAGGTGGACCTGCAGGAAGGGTACTGTGAACATAAAACTGGCCTGCTGGACCTTTACCTGCATATCTGCTCCAATGTAGAGGAACCAACTGTAGAAAACCAGATCTTTTTTGGGACCTTCCCACCTGTGCCAAAATTTGGGAGAGCCCTTCTACCTCCAGGATCAAATGTGTTACCTCAGGGCAGGCTGCACCTCGCTGCGATGACACACAGGATGCGATGGAAGGAGCTGGGTGCCTGCGTGTCAGGCTCCACCTTCTACTCCAGGGCTATCTGGGATTATCACCTAATCACAGGCAGCACTCAGATGAGTTGAAGCCACTTGCTCCCTAACTTAGAAATTTCCTGACGGCTGCCACTTTTGTTCTGCATCCAGTGACCATCTGGGGTAAATTCAGGGCCAGACAGTCCAATTTGCCTGTGGTCTTGAGTCAGCCGGGCAGGCTCAGCAGTGTCAACAGTGAGGCAGGCCTGTGAGAGGGTTCAGGGTCAGAGGAGAACTCTGAATAGAACCCTAGAAAGAGCAGGAAGGTTCTCCCAGGGTTGGGGGATATTACCTTGTTTTGTTCATAAATGGAGAGAGTGGTGAGGCACTGGTAGAATTAGATCCAGATGTGGAGAAATAAGAGATGGGAGAGAAGCTGCCCCAACTTCGTGCTGCCAGGAAACACTTGTAGGCTGTGATTAGAGATGGTAATTAGCTTCCCTAAATCCTGACCACGAAAGAGCAACTGCAGCTTCAGGGGTTCATTGCCTCTCTCGGCTTTGGGACACAGCAGTTGGAAACAACTTCCAAGGTGTTTGGATCAGGGACTGATCCATTTCTAGCTGCTTGGGCCCCCTAGGTGCTACCCTGAGAAAGGACATGTTCATAGACCCTGGCTTCTTGGGGAAGAGTCCTGTTTGGGAAGTTCTCCCTGTTGTGCTGGGCAGCGTGTCAGTAGTTCCTGCCACTCTTGCCAAGCTAATTACAGCCCTGCTCTGGCCTCCATAGGAAGCCAACCTCCCCCAGCCCTGGGAGGATCCCCACAGAGGGGTTGTAAAAGGAATTGCTTTTAAAAAATGTTTTATTAGTTTTTTTTTTTAAACAATGAACATTATTTTGTTTTGAGGGGCTGTGAGAGATGGGGGTCAACAATGGAACAGTTGGAGGATGAGTCAGTCTTGCCTTAGAGTTTCAAGAATGCTTAGGGCAGAGAATTCCTAAGTCAGGGACCTGCCAATGGGGCTGTGGGTGTTGGATTACTGGGGTCAACTCCTTTCTGTTCCGTCGCTCCCCTGCTCCAGGATACGTAGGTGAAACTGAACAAACAGAAACATCAGAGTAGCCTTAAAGAAGAAAGCCCTGGAACCACGCAGCCCAGGAGTTGGGAGAGATGCTTTTTTCTTGGTACTGGGGATTGAACTCAGGAGCACTTGAGTTCACTGCTCCACATCCCCAGCCCTTTTTATTTTATTTTGAGAAAGGGTCTCACTGAGTCGCTTGGCACCTGGCTTTTGTTAAGGCTAGCTTTGAATTTGTGATCCTCCTGTCTCAGCCTCCAAAACCACTGGGATTATAGGCCTGCACCACCATGCCCAACAGGAAGAGGCACTTGAACTTGGCTGATAATGCCAGACAGGTGGACAGTGAATTGTGTATGAGCTGTAGATAATTTTTTAAAATATTTTTTAATTGTCAATGGACCTTTATTTTATTTATTTATATGTGGTGCTAAGAATCGAACCCAGGGCCTCACACATGCCAAGCAAGTGCTCTACCACTGAGCCACTACTCCAGCCCCAGCTGTAGATGATTTTAAAATGGAGAAGTAAAGCCACCTCTTTGCCCCTACCAGACAGGTAGTAAGCAAGGTCCTGATGCCTGGTAATAAGGTTTAGGGGTTTGCCCAGCTCTGAGGTTAGGGACCCTGACAGGGTGTCAGGACTCTTCAACAGACTGCATGACCTTAGGCAAGTCCCCTCTACCCTGTAGACCCCTCAGGTTTCTCATCGACAAAACAGCCAGATGGTTTGACCAGATCATCTCAACAGGCCTTTGTATCTCTGACCCCCTGTGCTCTAAATGCTGTATCTGGAAGCAATTTCTATGTTTGGGCTCAACTTAAGGCAAACTGTGGATTCCTGACGGGGTGCAGAATGGGCCGCTGAAGGAAAAGCTGACAGCGGGAGCTGGACCAGCCTGTGGCATGACCTTCCGGCTCCCTATCCTGGTTCTCTGTCTGTGCTCTTGGTAGTAAGAGGTACAGGTGGTGGGAGTGGGTTCCCAGCTCGACTAGGCCACACTAGGTGTATCTGAGTGTGGTCTGTGGACCCTTGTGTTGGAGCTGCTTGGGGGTTTGTTAATTGTGGATCTCTGTGGGTGGAGATCCAGAGATCCAGAAATCAGGATCTCTGTGGGTGGAGCTTCCAGAGATCTGATTTTACTCTCCAATGAAATAGCATCAGTCATCACTCACATTTGTTGTGTACTCACTTTATGCCAAGAATGAGTCTAGGTGTTTTCCATGTATTAACTCAATTTAAGACTCCAGTGGAAGACCTGTGAGTTCAGTTCTTAAACAAGCTTTCTTGGCCATTTGAACGTGGTGCTCTGGGGTGAGGTCAGTGAGACAGGGAGGTCTGCACACACCCAGGCTGAGTCTTTCAGTGACTTTGGACCCAATGCACTGAGCACCAAAGAGCAAGAGCAAGAGCAAGAGTGTTGTCCTGAGGACAAGCCTGGCTGCTGGGAGCGGGGCACAGCTCCAGGCCTGGCATCTCCCTTGGGAGACCTCAGGCTGCTTGGGGACCATCTCATTGCAGAAAAGGCCACTATTAAGAAGCCCTCTGAAAAGAGAGGGCCCAGACCTGGGGAAGCCTCTTTCGGGGCCTCGGTTTCCCCAGGTGGCCTGGGAGAGTGCAGGATCCCTCTCAGGCCCTGGGTCCCATGAAATGACCATGTTTATGTGAAGACGTGAGATTGGCTAGTGGGTTGGCTTGCTTGGAAACTTCTAACACGAGGTGGGTCTGACAAGATGAGTACAGGATCCTTCAGCCTCAGCATGCAGATGAGGCCAGGCCAAGTGGCACTACTGGTGATTCAGTGTGACCTGTGGAAAGAAAGGAGAGGAGAAAGGCGAGTCCCAGTCACGTCTCCTTCCTGCCTCCAGTCAGAAGGTGTTAGAGCTGCTCGGGCCTTAAGAGTCCTCACAGAAGGAAGGGGAAACAGACCTGGAGCACTGACCTCCGCTCACACTGTACCTTAGTGTTCAGAACAGAGCAGAACGTGGGTCTTCCGAGCTCCTTCCGAATGTTTTACTTTGTGGCATTGAAATAAGAAGGTGTGTCCTCCCAGGGAGCTTTGTGTTTAGGGAATGTGAATGATGGTATTAAACCCCAAAAGTCCCAACTCACCAACCAACAAAGCCCAAGGCTTCACGGCTAATTATGTGTTCACTCATGAGTCACAGGGTGTTTCTGTTGGAGATCCACCGCCAGCGTGCCTGGTTTCATCACTTCTCCTCCTGGGGAGGGGCCGCGTCAGTGTCCAGGTGAGCTGTCTGGGTGTCCTTCTGTCTCTCTGCCTGGCTCGCTGACTTCATGGGTCAGCGGCAGACGCCAGGTGGACCCCTTCTCCAGGGGCTGGACAGAGGCTGGACCGAGTCTCTACAGTGATTGAGGACGCGCACGGCGCCTGAGGGAGAAAGGTGTAATTAGGGCGCTTCGTGGGCCTTTAACTGCCATCCCTCGGCTGCCAAGCGGCACTGGACAGCGTGGGCTATTAGTCTGCTGTGTGCTGGGCTCCTGAGGGCCAAGGGCCACACACGTCTGCACACTGGCTGAGGATCCAGGGGCCCAGCCCTGGCCTGCTCCTGTGCCCCTGAGGGCCCTGCCGTTGGGCTGAGGTGGGCCCTTTGGGGGTGGTTGGAGCGGTGACAATCACAAGTGCTGGAAAACAGGAAACGTCTGGCTGCTCGTGGTGCCGGGTGGGCTCTGCAGACGGGAGGGTTTATAAAAAGACAGTCTGCAAATTCTTGTAATCTTTGTCACACTGAGTGTGGTCCATTTTAGACAACAGGGAATGGCCCTCTTCCCACAGGGAATTATCTCTCCATTCCTCCTCCTGGCCCTTGAGGGACCCTCCACAGGCCTGACTTGACACCCCCTCCCAGCTAAGGGGTGCAGACTCAGAGAGGTGGGTCCTCAGAGGAGCCTCCACCTACGTGCTCATTTACCTGTGAAGAAACAACACATGTTTTTCAGGTGATGGGCTCTTAATTCATCTGGGTATTTGGGCTGTGACACTGTTTTCGGAGTGTGCTGGGCATAGGAATGTGTGGTGACAATTCATGAGCACTGGGTAGCCCCACACCAGGCACCATCAGAGCCTCACCTTTTGTAAATCCATCTGGGGGTCAGCTGTCACACACACATACCCAGGGAAAGGACAGACACCCACACCTCTGCACAGAGCCCTGACACAGGCACAGTCATCCTATAAATGGATCTTATATCACCCTCTGGGACTCGGCCCTAGAATCCTGAAATCTTAGGGATGGACAGGACATTGGCTGCCCAATACCTCACTAGGTGTGGAGGCTTCTCTGCAGCTTCCTCATCGGGAGGTGGCTCAGCTCTGCTTCAGCACTTCCAGGAGCGGGGAGCTGACTGCCTCTATGCTGCAGCCATGGGCTTTACAGACTCTCTTTGGTGGTGAGCTGAAACCCAGCACTTTGAAACTTTTGTGCACTAGCTGTGACCTCTGGAACTGCTGAGTTTGGTTGCTTTCTTTATCCCAGGGCGGCCCTTTCCGTATACTGGGGAGAGTGCTCCTGGGCTCCCCGCGCCTTCTCTGTTTCTGGCCATTCCTCCGCCCCTCCTTCAATGGATGCACAGATGTTCTGGTTTCTGGGTCTTCTCACTATCAACTAGAGAAGTTCTTCAAGAAGCCAGTTTGTCATTGGCCTTTTTGAAATTCAGAGTGGAACTGAGCATGGCAGTACAGGTGTGGCCTGATCAGGGACTGTGGAGTTGAGACTATCTATCATCTCCTTTGTTCCACGCTTGATACGTCTATTGATGCAGTCTCTGGTCATGGTAGTTGCTGTGGGCAGCCTCTTTCTATGTGCATGTTTATATATAAAGTGCTTCTCTCAGGGTGGTGGTTGAGCCGCTTTTTCTGTGGTCCCTGCTTAAGCAGTTAGTTTTCTGCTTTCAATTTCGGGATTTGGGCTTTTTCTATACAAGTTCATGATTTTAGATCTGTCCACAGCTTCATCTGGTCCCATTCTTTCACGTCTAGATTCCGTCAGCCAAGTTATTCTTTTTCCTTTATTTGTACCATTGTGCTGCATACTTAGCTAAATCCTTAATGAAATCGTAACAGGTCAGGGCTTGGACAGGCTGGGAATAAGTGAAGAGTTCAGCCTGTATAGGTGGGGATGAGCTTGGGGTTTTCCTCAGACGCCTTGTTGAGGGTCGGGAAGCAGCATGTGGGGCAGAGGCCAGGGCGGGAAGCCTGCATTATTTTGAGTTATGCTCCAGGCTCAGGCCCCCATGAGTTCAGGGGCACAGGGAGAAGCCAGACAAGGGCCTTCTCCACGCAGCCCGTGTATGCCTTATATGCCATCTTTTCCAATTCCTTCCTCTGATGCTGATGTTTGCTCATTAAGAGAGAGAGAGAGAGAGAGAGAGACTGCATAAACAAAGGACTCACCTAGGAGTTGGGGCACCTAGGATTTAATACTTGATCCTCAGTTTCCCTGCTTCCCCATAAAATGAAGAGCAGCAGTCACTCCTCGACCCTTCAGGAGTTACAGGGCCCTTTAAACCTTGGGCGGAGGTCACAGATGGCCTCTCTGAGTGTGTCTAAGTTTTCTGGAACCTACTTCAGGCCATCTGGGAACTGGGACTCAAGTTCCAGGAGGCAGGTCCCAGGCATCGGCTGGGGTCCAGCAGCCTCCCCAGCTGCAGACAGTTGCTCTGCACTGGAAGGTGGTTTGAATTAAACCTCCATGAAACACATGTGGACAGGTTGCTGGTGGTGGCGATGGGCTGGGTGGGGCAAGGCAGAGCGGGGGGAAAAGCTCGGCTCTCCCTCCATCTTTCTGCACACCAGCAGTGTGGTCCTCCCTCTGCTGGCTGCTACTGCTCCTCCAGGCAGGCCACCACATTTATAGGCTGGGCATCTTCCCAGGTTCAGGACCTATTTATTTGTTCCTATCTCTTCTCTGTTCCTCCTGACAAGGCCATGTTCCAATATCCTTTTAGCTGCTATGAGGGCTACAGAGCTGGATAAGATATAGTTCCCACCTTAAGGAATGTGTAGGAATGAAAGATGTGGCCCTTGTCCTTGAAAAGCATATTAATGAGGGAAGGAGATAGTTGGAAACACAGTGAATGTCCGGCTGTGGAATGACCATGGGGAGGTTGGGAAGACCACCTGCATGGGCGGGAAATGAATCCTGATTCATGGTACAGGGAAAGCTTCCTCGAAGTGATGGCATTTGAGCTACACCTAGAAGCATGGGGGAGATTTGATGAGGATGAAGAGCACTCTGAGTGGGGGGCACTTCCTGGGCAAAGGCTTGGAAGTGGGGAGGCAGGGGGAAGGCCAAGAGGCTTGCTGACCAGAGCAGAGGGGAGCACTGAACTGGGTCCATGATGATAGATAGCACTTGAGGCCAAGCCACTGCTGATATCAAGGTTGGTGTTGGCTTAAAACAAGCCGTAGTAAGCCTGGTAGGTGGTGCATAACTGTAATCCTAGCAGCTTGGGAGGCTGAAGCAGGAGGATCTCAAGTTCAAAGCCAGCCTCATCAATGGCCAGGCACAAAGCAACTCAGTGAGACCCTGTCTCCAAATAAAATACAAAATAGGGCTGGAGACGTGGCTCAGTGGTCAAGTGCCCATGAGTTCAATCCCCAGTACCCCCCACAAAGAAAAGAACTAGTCACAGTGTCAGTGAGGTGACCCTGACTAACACGTGCTGTCTCCTTGCAGAGGCCATGCTGCTGAAACATTACCTCCTCTTGCTGGTGGGCTGCCAAGCCTGGACTGTAGGCTTGGCCTACTATGGCTGCCCGAGTGAGTGCACCTGCTCCAGGGCCTCTCAGGTGGAGTGCACGGGGGCACGCATCGTGGCAGTGCCCACGCCTCTGCCCTGGAACGCCATGAGCCTGCAGATTCTCAACACACACATCACCGAACTCAGTGAGTCCCCATTCCTCAACATCTCGGCCCTCATCGCCCTGAGGATCGAGAAGAATGAGCTGTCCCACATCATGCCTGGTGCCTTCCGCAACCTGGGCTCGCTGCGCTACCTCAGCCTCGCCAACAACAAGCTTCAGGTTCTGCCCGTAGGCCTCTTCCAGGGACTGGACAACCTGGAGTCTCTCCTTCTGTCTAGTAACCAGCTGGTGCAGATCCAGCCCGCCCATTTCTCCCAGTGCAGCAACCTCAAGGAATTGCAGCTGCATGGCAATCACCTGGAATACGTCCCCGATGGCGTCTTTGACCACCTGGTGGGACTCACCAAGCTCAATCTGGGCAAGAACAGCCTCACCCACCTCTCACCCAGGGTCTTCCAGCACCTGGGCAACCTCCAGGTGCTCCGGCTATATGAGAATAGGCTCTCGGACATCCCCATGGGCACTTTTGATGGGCTTAGCAACCTCCAGGAGCTGGCCCTCCAGCAGAACCAGATCGGCATGCTCTCACCTGGCCTCTTCCACAACAACCGGAACCTGCAGAGGCTCTATCTGTCCAACAACCACATCTCCCAGCTGCCTCCCGGCATCTTCATGCACCTGCCCCAGCTCAACCGACTTACACTCTTTGGGAACTCCCTGAAGGAGCTCTCCCCAGGGATTTTTGGGCCCATGCACAACCTGAAGGAGCTCTGGCTCTATGACAACCACATCACTTCTCTACCCGACAACATCTTCAGCAACCTCCACCAGTTGCAGGTCTTGATCCTTAGTCGCAACCAGATTAGCTTCATCTCCCCGGGTGCCTTCAATGGACTGACAGACCTGCGAGAGCTGTCCCTCCACACCAATGCCCTGCAGGACCTGGATGGGAATGTCTTCCGCATGTTGGCCAACCTGCAGAACATCTCTCTGCAGAACAACCGCCTCCGACAGCTCCCAGGGAATATCTTCGCCAATGTCAACGGTCTCATGACCATTCAGTTGCAGAACAACCAGCTGGAGAACCTGCCCATGGGCATCTTTGATCACTTGGGGAACCTGTGTGAGCTTCGGCTGTATGACAACCCCTGGAGGTGCGACTCAAGCATCCTTCCGCTCCGCAATTGGCTCCTGATCAACAAGGGTAGGTTAGGGACAGACACTCTCCCAGTGTGTTCCAGCCCAGCCAATGTTCGAGGACAATCCATCATCATCATCAATGTCCCTGGCCCCAGTGTTCCGGCCCCAGCCATCCCTGAGGTTCCCAGCTACCCCAGCTACCCAGAAACACCACGTTACCCAGACACACCACGGTACCCAGATGCACCCCCGTACCCAGATGCTCCGCGGTACCCAGACGCACCCAGCTATCCTGACACACCCAGCTATCCTGACACCACATCCATCTCCTCTACAACTGAGATCACTAGCTCTGTAGATGACTACACTGATCTGACCACTATTGGGGCCACAGATGACCGCAATACTTGGGGCATGACCCAGCCCCAAAGTGGGTTGGCCATTGCTGCCATTGTAATTGGCATTATTGCCCTGGCCTGTTCCCTGGCTGCCTGCATCTGCTGCTGCTGCTGCAAGAAAAGAAGCCAAGCAGTCCTGATGCAGATGAAGGCACCCAATGAGTGTTAGGAAGGCAGGCTGGAGCAGGGCTCAGGAAAGGAGAGACGGGAGCATCTAGGAATGTGAGCATTCTGCCTCTACCCTTGGGTCCACAGAGCCAGGCTCTCAGGGCTCTTTCCAGGCCTTAGAGAGAGTTGCCCCACCTTGTCCTGACCTGCCTGATTCTTCTGTGGAGAAGCAGGTCTCACAGGACATTCTTACCACCAGGGAGATCACATGGCTGTAGAAAAGCCCCTGGAAAATTTCCTATTCATATGCTTGGGTTTCGCTCAGAGGGGCCTTCCCCCAAATCCTCACCACCTTTCCTTCAAGAACAACTTTCCCTGCACCCAGGCCCCCTCCTGGCCTCTGTAGACTCAGTGGTGAGAAAACCTGCTCACTTTGGGGG
Source organism: Marmota flaviventris (assembly GCF_047511675.1). Taxonomy (NCBI): domain Eukaryota; kingdom Metazoa; phylum Chordata; class Mammalia; order Rodentia; family Sciuridae; genus Marmota; species Marmota flaviventris. The sequence continues at coordinate 50,203,621 of NC_092505.1, read as the reverse complement.
AACAGTTCTCCACCAGGACAGCCCCTCTCCTCAGAGTATTATGTAAGTTGATTTCCCTTCTTTTGCTTCTCTTGTTTGTGCCATGGCTTAACCCTGTCCCCTCAGATGGAAGTTCTCCCCTTAATTTTCTGCTCCTGAAGGCAGGGTGAGTTCTCTCCTCAAAGAAGGCTTCAAATCATTTAGCTGGTTTCTTAAGACCTGCAGACCCCCCGGCTTGGAGGATGTTGTGAAAGAAAGAACGAATCCCATACTGCTCAATTCCTGGACATACATTTACCATCGGATCTCTCTTGTGATTTTTGTCTAGAAAAGAAAGACACACGTGCAACAAACTCAGCCTTGTAGAGGATGATAATTCCAAACTACAAAGTTTGCTTGGCAATTTTTAGTCCTTTGTGGAATAAAATCGTGAAGAATTTTTGACTTCTAAAACCATTTAATTTGTAAAATCAGCTTATTGGTACTGAATGGAGAAAGAAACCTGGTGTCTGGGGGTCCTTTCAGTCACCCCTAGGGGTTTTCTTTTCGATTTTTTAAAATTGAAGTATAATATACGTACAGAAAAGTGGGAGCGTGATAATGTACATCCATGTGATCAGTGTCAAATCAAGAACAGAGCATCACCAGTATCCCCAAACCCAAGCTTTTACTGAAGGACTGGGACATCTGAAGATGACACGGACTTACCTGGATTCTTACCAGGGGCCTCGCTGCCCCCCCGCTCCATGGCCAGCTGTTGCAAAGGCCCAGCTGCCAGGATGACAAAGATGTGATATGGACAGCACAGGAGACTGGCCTGGAGAGGAATCTTAATAAACCCTGAGATCTGGAGGGACCCAGGCTGGCCAGGTCAGAAGTGTCCTAACTACAGTGGCCCATGCAACCACAGTGTCTTCCCTGCTGATAAGCTGCAGGTCATTGGAGGTTCCTTGTCTGGGCCCTTTTATGGGCATGATATGCCTATATCTGTTTTTAATTCACTTTCCATTTGGGGGAAATGAAATAGCTCTGAGATGAGATCTTTTAATTGAACATTCAAGTGTAATGGGAACCAGGGATCCCTCTAATGTTGTGGAAAAATTCTTCGTCAACATTAGTCAGCTAGCAGCAAGGCTTCAGGATTTTCACAGACAGCAGATATCAAGATACACTGACAGGTCCCAGTGGTTGGAGTGGCTCTCTGAAGCTCCTCCTACTTATCATCTGGTTATGAGTTAAGTCATTTGATCCAGGGTTTTCTCTTCCTTGAGTTATAGTTGAATTCTTGCTTTCATGCCTTTCCTGCTACACACATATTCACAGATGTTAAAGAAATTATGTTCAAGGCAACACATGTCTTTTTCTGGACATCTGATCCACCAGTTCAGAAATAAAAGCAGTAAAATTGAAGAATTTCAGGTCTCCATATCTGCCCAAGAAAGAACTTCAGTTGATCTCAGGGATGTAGGTCTCAGGGATCTACCACCAATCCTGATTGGCTTTTATTAGGTCCCTCTACCTCTCAAGATGAGTAAGAAGCCTCCGCAGCATCATGATGACAGGATGGCCAGGCCCCCCAACACAAAATGTCTCAGAAGGAATGTCTAGTGCATGTCGTAGCTTTTAACTGTCCCCAAGAATCTGATATCCAGGCAAAAGATATTATTTCCCCAAGGCAAATCTGGGTCTACAAATGTTTTCAAAATATTAACAGAATGAGTGCATGTGTATTAAGTAAGGCTCACCAGGACCCAAAAGGAAGGGAGCCCCAAGCTTGGGGCATGACCTTCATCCTATTGACGGTGGCCTGCCACGTGGGCCCAGGGGCTGGAAAGGGAATGTGGGTCTGCTTTCCTCCAGACAGGAAGCCTGGTTTGGCATCACATTCCTCAGACCCAGAACACTCAGGTGCTTCTTGTGAGTGAGCTCCAGTGTTTCATTGTGCTTAGGAACAAGTGGCTAGGGATAGAGAGAGGTAGGAACCCTCAGCATTCCATGCTCCCTGCCAGCCTTAACCCAGAACCCCTGGGTGTTTCTGACATTGGCCATGACATTGGAATACCTTCCTTTCTGGCTCAAAATACTGGTCTGAGAACAGGTGTCTTCAGACGACCCACCCAGGTAGATCCCAGGTGAAGGGGATGGGCCTGTTAGATGATCCTTCCCAGCTTGCCTGTTCCTTTCTCCCATCAGAATGGTTTGGAGCCATCATCCCTGTTGTTCCTTGTCAGGACTTTTGGCCTCTCTGATCTGTGCTGTTTGGTCAAGGAGTGGCCCCAAAAGCTGAATGGAGTGCCCTTTTCAATACGGCACTATTGAATGATGTATTTGCTCAATTCTTGGGACTGGAGTGAGCTGAGTGGTCCCTGAAATGTTGGGTAGGGTACAGAATTCCCTTCACTTCTCCTCTGTGCACTGGTTTCTAGGCCACCTTGCCGTTCACCAGCAGCCTTCATGTGACACGGAAGGAAGGAATCAATGTTGGAGGAAAGGACCATTTTAAGAAGTGCTTACTGTGCACAAGTGTCCTCCAAAGCTCTGGACACATTCCCCTTTAACCCTCCCAGTGCCCCCTTGGGACAGGGCAGAAGACCGTCACAATAGGTTCTCAGTAGGCTGGGGGTTTACTTCTGTCTTCAGCCTTTACACAAGACCACATGCTCTGACTAGGGTTTTCACCATGAGAACAAAGCAAATGGGAGTCCCCGTCCTGGTGCTCCTCATACTCTTAAGTCACTGGGACCTCACCTGGTACTGTATGGATCCCAACTTTGTAAATACAGGAAACTTGTTCAGCCATGAAAGAAAAACTGGCCCCTGTCCTTAGAATTATTGGTCTGTGTGGATAGTGGTCTTTCTCTTGAGAATGTAGAGGTTCTAGATCTTCTCATGGGCAACCACACGATTCCCATACTTCAGATGTCAGGGTAGAGCTGATCCAGGAATCTACTCCCAAGCTCAGGAAATGTATGGAGAGCAGACAGCTAGCAAGTCACTAGATGACTGGAGGTGGGGGCAGAGGTGGGGTATATCCCACCCTTTAGCTATAAGCTACTCAGATTTGGCCCACGGCTGATCCTGTGGCCAGAACCTAACCCAGTTTGTTGGGGGAGGCTGTGGCGGTCTTGTGAAGGAAGCCACCACTGTGGCTGAGAGAGGGTGTGCGGCAGGCTGCTTCCAGGTGGAACTCCTCCCGATCCTGGATTCCTTCTTCTATGGAGAGATGGTTCTCACCACCCATTGCTTTCATGCTGCCTGCAAAAATAGATCACCTTTGCCTTGCTAAGAGAATCACTGCAAATAGTCCCAGGTGCTTGGCAGTGCATGTAGCGATTTCTAGGCCCCCAGGGTTTTATAGAGTGTGAACCCTGGTGGGCAGGGTTAGGGGTCTGTCTTTTGCTAGATGCTGCTTGTAACAAATTTGGTGTACAGAATCAACAATAAATGGTATACCCAGGACACGTGTGCCCTCTCTGAACTTCTTGGTGGTGGTGGTGGGGGGGTCTCACACCTGTGAAGTCTGCTCTTGCCACAGAGATCAAGCCTGGCCTGGATAACACCTCACAGAAAATAGATTCCAAGAACAGGACTTTGGAAAGTGAATGGGGACCAAAAAGGAAATAACAAATCATCTCCATAGGCTTCACGAACTTAAGACAGGAAATAATTTCCCAGAGTCACCTGGTGAACTAGGGGTTGAGCGAGCAAGAGACCCGGGCTTCCAGTTTTTTCTGTGCCACCCGGAGGGCATGTTGCTCAACACATTCACACGTGCAGGGCAGGAGGGCAGGAGGGCAGGACTGAGCTCCTGTCAGGACTCAGCACCAGGCTCAGCAAGTCACAGGCTCTCAGAATACGCCCTCGGAGTGAAGGCGATCGCTTCAAGTATCTAAATGTCCCCAGGCCTCCCTCAGGCCTCTAGTCCCAGGGGTGCCACAGTTGCTGGTGTAGGAACAGCAATGCTAACAGGGATGAGCCCACTGTTCCTTAACACACCGTCATCTCAGGAAAGGGCCTTCACATGGGATTGTCATGTGTTCGCTTACATTCCTGTCAGGTGTCAGCTTGTCCCAGGAATTTGGGGCAGGACAGAGGTCAATAATGTTCATCAGATTATGTGGCTGGACCCCTTCAGGAATGAAGGGCAGGGCCTTGCTGTGCTCCCCTGACCACTGAATCTCTGTCTACTCGGACAGGTTTCCGAAATATGAGATTAATAGAGTCTTCATCCCTAATCTCATGGAAGATCTCTGGAGTTCTTAATGCAAATCTCCCTTCACGCATGACCCACACGCCCATTACCTGAAGTTTGATTACATGTGCACACACGGTGGATGTGCATGCACACACATGCGCACACACACACACAGAGCTCCCTAAACCCTCAGCCATACCTATCCCACAGAAGAGAATGCAGGGACTTATGGTAAATCTTGAGTAAATCATGGTCTAGAAACTGGCTAGTTATGCTGGGTGCGGTGGCACATGCCTGTAATCCCAGCAGCTTGGGAGGCTGAGGTAGGAGGATCACAAGTTCAAAGCCAGACTCAGCAATTTAGTGAAATCCTAAGTAACTTAGTGAGACTGTGTCTCAAAATAAAAAACAAATGGGCTGGGGATGTGGCTCAGTGGTTGAGTGCCCCTGGCTTTAATCCCCAATACAAAAAAACAAAACGAAAAACCCCCTACAAATGGTTAGTTAGTTGAAGAGTCAGAATTCAAACCCTGATCTCTCTAATGCCCAATTTCTCTTGTTCACCACAACATGTTGACGAATGGACTAGCTGTGTTTCTGGGGGTGTGGATGCCCTGAGAGCCTGCTCAGACAAAGGTCCATTCCCTCACCTGAGAGGGAGGCTCCCCAGAGGTGCCTCTTCCTCCCCATCCCATCCTGGAAGCTGACACCCTGCTCTTGCCAGCCGAGGTGCCATCCAGAGTGGGGCTGGGTCCACTCCGTCCACTGCCTCTGTCCCTCTCAGAAACACCTGCATTCCTCTGCCAAGTGTGGATTTGTAACCTGTCTCTATTGAAAAAACGCTTCCTTGGTACAATCTGTTGGATCTTTGTAGTGCGGCTGAGGCAGTGTGCTCACGTGCAAAAGAAATATTATTTTGTCCTGGTAAAAAGAATGAGCAGAATATTAATACCATGCAACAAGTTTAAAAAAAAAAGCCATCAGACTACTTTGAATGGAAGACTCCTGGCATGGCAAATGATCTTCGATTGCTTGCTTCGGGCTGCACCCCTGAAATCATATGAACACTCCTGGGCACACATACACTCTCACCACACCCTCCACCCACTCTCAGGAACAGTTACTCTCACACATTTTCATCATGCATGCGTAGACACACACATTCCTTCCCTTGCACACTCTGACTTGCACTTATATACTCTCCACACAGTCTTCAACTGACTCCACGGTCGGACACCTCCAGAGGCGGGAAAATCACTCCCTCCCAAAGCTGAGGCTAACATCCTTCGAGAGCCTGAGTGGGGATGTGTTCCACTTTATACGGGGCCAGAAATTCACTTCCTATAGTTTTTTTCCCCTTTTAACTAAGAAAGGGTTCAGAAAGTTAGTTCATTAAACAAACAAATCAGCAAACAGACCAACACACACACAACCCTCTTAGTTCTCCAGTGGCCGGGTACAGAGTGGAGGAGGGACCTGTGGCCAGGGGAAGTGGACCCTGGGTGGAGCCCTCACCTCAGTGCAGCTGCTGGGTGCCTTCCAGGGCTGGTGGATGCCTTGGGTCCCAAAGGCGCCCAGCCTGCCACTTTAGAAGGATTTTGGCCCCACCAGGCACCTGTGTATGGGAGCAGCTTCGGGTCATTTTGTAATCTTTAGTGGCCTTGCCCAGGTTCTCTCTCTGCCCTGTGACCCTGATGACATTCCCAGAACAGGTCACGTGAGGGGAGGAACCACTGTCCAGAACTTTGATCAAGGCTGGGGCTGGATTCAGCCAAACACAGGCTGTACCAGACGCCCCTCTGCTCTGGAGGAAGATCCAGGGCTGCCTGTCCCACCTGCTCAGTCTTCATGGTAGGGCTCCCGGGGCCACGCCTGGGTCTATGGGTGGTGGGGGCATCTGGCCTGGAGTCCTGGCTGGGGGGCAGGAGAGAGGCTTGCCTCTCTTCCCCGTTTGGGAGCATTTTCTATCTCCAGCAGGCTGCAGTACCCGGGTTCCCCTCCTGTGGGAGGAGCAGCAATGAGGGGCTTGGCTCTCTTGGGCTGGAAGGAGGCAGGAGGAGGCCTGGGCAGGGGCTTCGGAGATGACCACCTGGTCCCTGACTAAGTGGCAATCATCAGGGTGATCCATGGCTGGATCTGCCCTTGTCTAGACCTGTCACCTGGCATAATTATTGCTAGGTCCCTCTTCATTTCCATAAGTGTCCAGGTTTAGATGATAAAGTTTATTGTCACCTAGGACTGAAACCTGCACACAGCTGCTTTTTATTGGATGTCTGCTAGTGTCCAGGGCTTTATTCTTACTGTCTAATTGAGCATGTTCATCATCTAATTGAGTACCACCGTGACCCTGAGGGCTACAATCATGGATGAGGAATTGAGTCTTGGAGGGATGGAGTGAGAGGACAAAGCCCACACAGCTAGTAGCTAGTGTAGAGACAGACTTTGAACCCAGGTCTGTCTCTGCCCTGGCAGAGCCAGAGTGCTTTCCTACTCCACTAAGCAGGATGCAGAGCATGGCCTGAAGTTAGGGGATCCCAGAGAGCAGTGCCATCTCTCTGCTAGCCCCAGGCCAGGTAATGAGTGCAGAGCATTGAACCCTGGCCCCCCTCCCCACCCTCGAGTTCAATGAAGTGGGTGTAACTGATTTGAATGCAGAGCAGAAAGACCCAAGCCTTCAACAGAGGATGAGAGACCCAAGGATCCAAAGGAGGGGCAGTCAAGGAAGTGGGGAAGTGGGACATGTGCGGCCTTAGGAGGGTGGGTAGGATGGATCAAGGCAGCAGTAGGAGCTGGGCGTGGTGGTGCACGCCAGTAATCCCAGCGGTTTGGGAGACTGAGTCAGGAGGATCAAGAGTTCAAAGCCAGACCCAGCAATTCAGCAAGGCCCTGTCTCTAAATCAAAAATACAAAAAAGGGCTGAGGATGTGACTCAGTAGTGTAGTGCCCCTGGGTTCAACCCCAGTACCAAAAAAAAAGTGGCAATAAGAAAAGGCAAGCACAGGTGCTCCACAATGTCAGTGGGACCTGGAGTTGGGGACTGGGGTGGGAGAGTGATGGCACCCAATTCATGACCTCCTCTTGTTTCAAAATTCTGGCTGCCTCCTCTCCTAGAACACCTACGCGGCACATAGACAAACTCCCCTGAGCCTCGCAATGCCACGCCAACAGGTACAGAGCTCCAGGAAGCCCCTGTTGGGCACTTGGGGTGGCACATTTGTGTGTGCACAGTGAGCCAGTGTGACCCAGTTCAGCCTTCTGGAGGGGACTGGGAGTTCTGCCTCCTTTTTAACCCGACTATCTCCATTTTTACAACAGAATAACTTCCCCGTTTTTACCAAAGTTATACATGTTTATCATTTCAAAATGTAGAGCATACATTTTTAACCAAAAGAAAAAAAGTCACCCATAATTGTATTTTTCAGAAATAACCACTACAAATATTTTGTGTATAATCTGTTTTCAGTGCACGGATATACCTTAAAAATGGTAATGTAGCATTTTGGGATTCTACATAGATTTCATTTTAAAAAGTGCAAACATTACTAAACACATATCTATAATTTTAAAGATAGCAGAGAAGATTTGTATTACATCTGTGTAGCATAATTTACCTAACCAAGCCCTCAGGTTGCACATTTAGGCTGTATCTTTATTTATTTGGTATTTGGGATTGAACCCAGGGTGCTTAACCTCTGAGACACATTCCCAGCCCTTTCTTATATTTTATTAGAGACAGGGTCTCGTTGAATTGCTTAGGGCCTTGTTAAGTTGCTGAGGCTGGCTTTGAACTTGCGGTCATCCTGCCTCAGGCTCCGGAGCTGCTAGGATTACAGGTTTGTGCCACAGTGCCCAGCTTCTCAGTCTCTTTTATTTATCTATTTTTATTGTTTTCATTTTGAGACAGGATCTCGCTAAGTTGCTTAGGCTTAAGGGCCTCACTAAGTTGCTGAGGCTGTCCTCAAACTCTCGATCCTTCTGCCTCAGCCTCCCAAGCACTGGGATTACAGGCGTGAGCCATCAAGCCCAGCTCTTTTTATTTTTATTTTTTTGATAGTCTGGTGCCTGCTGTCTCATTTCAGTGCCACACTGGCCCTAATAATGCTAGACTGTAGGTGTCCTGATTGGCGTTGTCATGGTCGCTCTCGATTTACAAATGTGAAAGCAGGGGCTTAGAGGGTCACACCTGGGCAGGTGTGTGTGGCCAGCAGGATAGGAGCCCAGGCTGGAACCAGCCCCAGTCTGCCGCCTCAGCCCCTTGACTGACTTCGTTGGGTTGAGAGGGAAGGAGACCAGGTCTGGGAGCAGCAGATCTTCCTTGGGGAAACGGATAAGGTTTCCATGTGCTTCAGAAGCCCCTTTTCCTGCTTCCAGATGTGTGGCAGCCTGAGTGTAGAATCCAGCATGTACTGACGCAGTCTGGGGACCTGGGCCAGGGTTCTGGGCTCCCGTCACCCTCTGGAAGGAGTGAGGCTTAGCTCTGTGGTGGATGACAGATTGGCTTGCAACGCACACAGAAATGTACCAACCCAAGGGCAATTTGAGAAGAGGAAGGAGTTCATTTGCACCCAGTCAACCAAAAAAATAAAAATAAATAATAAAAATGTAAAATCATGGAATAGGCCAGACTTCCTTGGCTTGCTGAGTGTGGAACATTTTTGAGGACATGTGCTGGTCTTATTCCCAGATGAAAACCAGCAACCTTCTGGCTGTCTCCCCATGGTGGCCCTCTGGTGTCCATCTCCACCATCCTTTGGTGGGGTGCTTCCCATCTCCGGAGCTCCCCAGTGACCTGCTCTCTTGAGGGTGGGCTGGGAAGGGCCTGAGTCTGTTCCTTTAAAACAAGGACAAAAATGCACTTTCACTTGGCCAGAGAGGACGAGGCTAGAAAAAGTGCTGTTGAGAAGCATCTCTCCAGTCCAGAATGGGGCGGTTGGATGATCTCATCGGTTTTTCCAGAGCTAACCTCCATGACTACTTCAGAAGAAAACTAAGGCTGGCTAAATTCAGGAGAATCAGATTTGCTCTGAGGATGGAGATGCATTTAGCATGGCTAAATACTCCGAATCAGCCAGGCTCTAGGAATGGAGTTTTCTATGTATTCTCTCACTTAATCCTCACAACAACCCCACAGGGAAGGTAGTATTGTGTTGGTGGTTTTGGAGGTGAGGAAACGGAAACACAGAGAGGTTAAATAATTCAGCTAAGATCACACAGTTTATTAAGGATGGATATAGGACTTGAGTCCAGATTGTTTGACTTCAGAGTACAAACTCTTAGTAAATCCAGAGCAATGCAAGAATGAGTCTTGGGCCAGGAGTGGATCATTTGGAAATTATTGGTGTTCTGCACCCTTATTGCTAGTATCCTTCCCTGCATCCCCACTCCATCCCTGTTGGCTAGGGCAAGAGGAGTCTTGCCTTGAACCTTAAAAGACCCTGTTCTGGCCTTCCTGTTCCTAAAAGATCCCTAAGGGTTTAGAAGATGTCAAGACCAAGGGGCACATGCCGACTGGAGGCTGGGTTCCCATCTTGAACCACGTTTCAACTACCCAGGACCAGGTCCATGTTCTCCAGGGTGATCTTGCCACAGAAGAGCACACCTTGGCCTGTGGTCCCTTGGAGTAGCTATGGATGGGGTCTCAATACCAGAGACTCAGGTGAGAAGAGAAAGACATAGACCATGGGTGGGGTTCCCTGATATGCATTCACCCTGGGGCCTGCAAATGTGAGGAGCAGGCCTGCCCATCCCAGCCATTCCTCAATCTTGGCACAGAAGCCGGTGGGGTCACAGCAACACCCTACTTTGAGCGCAGACCTCAGAACTGATCCTGCCCCTTGCTTCTGAGTGTGTGCATGAGAGTCTCCATTTCCCTGTCCTAGATACTTCTAGATTTGCTCTGAGGATCAAGATGCATGTGGCAGCTTTGGGAACTGGCAGGTGGGAAGAAGCCCTTGGCTCGGCCACCCTCTCAACAGATCCCTCCCGCCATTGCTGGAGATGGTTTTTTGTGCCACAAGTCTCATGGTCTTGCTTCAAGGCCTGAAATGAAGCAACTGCCTTTTCTGGGAACTTCTAAAATGTATTATTTCCAGGTGACAGGATTCAAGAGGCCCAGGCAAAGGGAGAGAGGACACAGTCTGGGGCGGGCTCAGTCGGGAGGCACACGCTGCAGCAGGCTCGGTTCTCCTCATGGTGCTCCTCCCACTTCGGCCACAGTGTTCCTGGCAGAAGCAAGTGGGAACACAGGAGATCTGGGTTGTGCCACCCGGCCCGGCTGCAGACACCCCGGGCCTGCCTCCCTGTCCTGAGAGGAGGCTGGCCTGACAGTCTGCAGGGCTCTCGAATCCTAGTGTTGGATGGCCCTTCATACTGGGGGAGTTTATTCCAAAAACTGCCTTGGAGAACCAAAAATCCAAGGGGTAAGCCAGCAAGAGTGACTGGTCCCTGGATACCATCATGGCACATTAACAGTAAGAATTGCTGGTTTCTTATTGTTGGGCAGATTCCAGGCTGTGATCCTGTCCTGACTGGTGCTTCATGGGTCTGTGCAGCAGCATTCCAGGGAAGGACCCTGCGCCTCCCAAGCTGCTCATCCCTGTCTAGGAAGTTCCATTCAGCAAACACTGACTGAGCCAACAGGAAGTCACTTGTGCCCTGGATGCCAGGCATAGAGAGATGATGAACACACTCATCTTCACACAGAAAGGACAGCCATGATTGGTCTTTCAGAGTCCCTGGGTATTTTGTCCACAGGGGCGGCCCAGGTATGTGACATGCACAGGACGCCATTCTGCCGAAGCCAAAGTCCGCTGCATTTAGGTTTCTATGCACATGGTCTCCTGAGAGCAGTCTCCTTCAAAAACTGAGCTCTGTAACTGCTGGCCCAGGGGACACACACTGGCCTGAGGTCCTTCCTTTCCTTCATGTGTCTCCAATTGCCATTGCAGGAGTCCCTTCTAATGCCACCGCCTGGAGTTTAAGCAAAGGTGCCTGAGAGAGGAATGCGTTTTCTCAGGGAGACACTTTCCCTTCTCTACAGGCTAGAAAGAACATTTCTGGGAAAACCGAGAGTCACTGAGTGTCTGAATGGATGAGGCTAAGTACACTGGCCTTTCTAAGTGCTCTGTGTGCAGGAAGACCTTGGGAACAGCCTTTCACAGCTGAAGCTTGAGGTGGCGGAGGCAGCCAGCAGAGGGCAGCAGAGAGACAGCCAGCTGCTCTTGCCAGGGGATGGCCTCCAGGGGACCAGGGTAAATTCCAGTTGAGGAGAGGCAAAGAGAAAAATTAGGGTCATGCTGCAAGAGGCTTTTCTTTCTTTAAAACAATTTATTTTGATAAGGCCAAATGTATTCTATCTAGAATATTTTGTATTTTTCTACTTTTTTGTTCACATTGCCTTTTCTGTAATGATTGTGGCTTGCAAGCTTTAACAATAGTTAACATAGTTACTAATAATAGTTCTAATAATAATAGTTAATAATTTACTTTAATACTAGTTAACATAGTTACATAGTTACTAATCTCTTGCACTGTCAGACCCTCATCTAAAACCTTTATTTATACTTACTCATTTAATCCTCCCAATTATCCTAACACACTACTATTACCTACTTCTTAGATATAAGGAAGTTGAAGCACAGACGGGGAAGTAACATACCCAAGGTCACATGGCTAGGGATTCGAACTCACTACAAACCTCTACATGAGTGACGTGAGCAGGGTCATGGCCTGGAGAACACAGAGTCCCTAATGGGGCTGGGGCATTGAGCCCCGGTTATTCTTGCCAGGTGGAAATGTGAGCCCCCAGATCATCCTAAAATGTGGACTTTTGATCTGACATTTCCTAGTCTTTCATGTGCGAGCTACTGATTAATAAATAAAAATGACCACAGAGGAATAAACACAATGCACTTGTAAGCTTCGTCACCTATTTGTGATTCGTCAGTAGGTGCTGGCAGGTTTTTCTTTGTTTTGCTTTTGATTAATAGTTAGCACACTGGAAGCTTGGACCCCTTGGTCTACTGGTTTGTGGAATTCCCAAGTCTGGGACCCTCCTGTCCACACAACACTGGAAAGTTCCTGGGCTCCATCATGGTGAGGTGGGGAGAGACATGGTGAGGTTGAGGAGAGCAGTTGATGGCAGTGCTGAGGAGCTGCTGTGTGGCACTGTACACACCCTCTGCGGATGGTGCAGAGAGCAGGTGGAAGGGTATCCTCACCATCAGGCCTGGAAGAGTTACATTTGGAAATTCCCAACACAGTGACAATCTTCCCATATATTGTTTTATTTGTTCTTTTTAGTTGTACACGACAGCAGAATGTATTTTGACATATCATACATACATGGAGTATAACTTCCCATTCTTGTGGTTATACATGATGTGGAGTTACACTCGTCGTATATTCATATATGAACATAGTAAAGTTCTGGTTCATTCCACTGTCTTTCCCATTCCCATCCCCCCTCCTATCCCCTCATTTTCCCCTGTCATGTCCCCACCTCCATTGATCAGAGAGAACATTCAGCCTTTGGTTTTTTGGGATTGGCTTATTTCACTTCGCGTGTTAGCACGATAGTCTCTAGTCCTATCCATTTACCAGCAAGTGCCATAATTTCATTCTTCTTTATGGCTGCATCTTCCCATAGTTTACATAGTATCTTGAAAAATTCTGCACTACCCATGGTCTCCTTTTACTCATCTTTCCTCTGTCTTTTTCTCTCCTTTCCTCCTTTCTTTCTCCAATCTGGAGAGAACATGGAATGTTTGCAAAACTTGGATGTTGGTTCTGCTGTGGGCACTACCCTGCAGGTGTGACCTGTCAGGCCATCTGAGACCTTCATCTTCAGGAGATGAGACCCCACCCCACCTATCTTGCAAGGCTGCTCTGGGTGCTAAAACTATGAATAGGGGCTTGGGTGTGGCTTAGGGTGGGGTACCGCCCAGCATGCATGATGCCCTGGGTTGGATTCTTAGCACTACAAGAAACAAAACAAACCCAAATAAGAAAACCCTGTTACCACAACTGTGGCTTTCCCAATGAGGCTAATCCTCCCTCATGATCCATTCCTGTTTCTAGGGTCACTGTCCAGTGCTCTGGACACTGTGCCATGCTGCCCTTGATAAAGGTGTCCCTTCTGTTTTCTCTCCCTCCTCGGATCTGGAAGATGCTCCCTGGAGCCTGGCTGTGCTGGGCTTCCTTCCTGCTCCTGGCCAGACCCACCCAGCCCTGCCCAGTGGGCTGCGACTGCTTCATCCAGGAGGTGTTCTGCTCAGATGAAGGGCTGGCCGCCATCCCGCTGGACATCCCACCACACGCCACGGACATCGTCTTTGTGGAGACCTCATTCACTACAGTGGGAACCAGGGCCTTCAGTAGGAGCCCCAATCTGACCAAAGTGGTCTTCCTCAACACTCAGCTCCATCACTTTGGGCCAGATGCTTTTGGGGGGCTGCCAAGGCTGGAGGACCTGGAGATCACGGGCAGCGCCTTCTCCAACCTCAGTGCTGACATCTTCTCCAACTTGACCTCACTGGGCAAGTTCACCCTGAACTTCAACATGCTGGAGGCTCTGCCCGAGGGCCTCTTTCACCACATGGATGCCCTGGAGTCCCTCCAGCTTCAGGGGAACCGATTTCAGACTCTGCCTTGGAGGCTCTTCCAGCCTCTGACGCGTCTGAACACCCTGGACCTGGCTCAGAACCACCTGGCCCACCTCCCCAGGGGGCTGTTCTGCAGGCTCAGCAACCTGCAGACCCTGAAGCTGAGCAACAACATGCTCTCGAGGCTCCCTGAGGGTGTGTTTGGCAATCTGTGCAGACTGCAGGAGCTCTTCTTGGATGGCAATGCCATCAGGGAACTGTCCCCAAACGTCTTCTCGGGGCTCTTCTGCCTGCAGAAGCTGTGGCTGCAGCACAACGCCATCCGTCACCTGCCACCCTCTGTCTTTTCCTCTCTGGGCAATCTGACCTTTCTGAACCTGCAGGGCAATGAGCTGCGGATGCTGCCTGTGGGTCTCTTTGCCCACAACCCAGGCCTGGTGGGACTGTCCCTGTCCCACAACCAGCTGGAGACTATCACTGAAGGCACCTTGGCCAACCTGTCTAGCCTTGTGTCCCTGACGCTCTCTCACAATGCTATCACCCACCTCCCCGCGGGTGTCTTCTGGGACCTCAAGGAGCTGGGTAAGCTCTACCTGGGCAGCAACAACCTGACGGTCTTGCACCCAGCCCTCTTCCAGAACCTGTCCAGGCTGGAGCTGCTCAGCCTCTCCAGGAACCAGCTGACCACACTCCCGGGGGGCATCTTTGACACCAACTACAACCTGTTCAACCTGGCCCTGCACAGCAACCCCTGGCAATGTGACTGTCACCTGACCTACCTCTTTACCTGGCTGCTCCAGTACAGCGACCATCTCTTCCACATCAACACCTACTGTGGGGGCCCCGCCTACCTCAAGGGGCAGTCAGTACTCTCTTTGAAGGAAGAACAGCTGGTGTGTCCTGTCACCCGGGACCGTTTGGGCTTCCAGGTCCACGGGATAGATGACAGGGAGCTAGGGGACATATGGGATCTGACAGTGGAGGAAAGGGCAGTCTGGAGGAGGTGCACCTATAGCAACCCCGAGGGCACTGTTGTGCTGGCCTGTGACAAGGCCCAGTGTCGCTGGTTGAACATCCAGCTATCTCCTAGGCAGGGCTCAGGCTTCCTGGCGATGAAATACAATGCCAGTCAGGAGTGGGACTTGAAGTCCAGCTGCGGCTCTGTGAGAGTCACTGTGTCTATTGAGGCTCAGGCAGTGGGGCCCTAGCTATAGAGCAGTTGGATCTAAGAATCTGGACAGTAGCTTCTGGGACCTGACCGGGTAAGGGGCAGGGGGAGACAGGTGCTGGGTCTCCAAAGCTTTGGCTTTTCTGCTGCAAGGGACATGGTCACATCTCCAAAGTGGCGGAGGTGGAGTCAGGTCTGTTCCCCCCAGTTTGTCCTCCTCCTCTCCTTCCCCCATCATCCCTTCTCGGAGTCTGTGGACTGACAAGGCCATCCTTATTCCTTTCAAAGCACCCTTGAAAGCTGTGCCAGGGTCTGGAGAATAAACCTCCCCGGCTCCAGTGGTTTGCTATGACTCAGTCCCACCCCCTCTCCCCACCCCCCTCTCCAGCCCCAAGGAGCGGCCACCATTGCTCCAGGGACCCATCCAGCTCAAAACCCACATGTCGGTTTCAATGTCTCACCTTGGAATTTTGTTTTAAATGGATACAGAGATGGCAAAGGAAATGACAGAAGTGGGGGTGGCCTGCGAGGCAGGGCCTGGCTTCGTGCCGGGGCATCGTGTCATCAGCGCCCTCCTGTGGCAAGGGGAAGTCGAGATGAAAGAGTGCCCTGGGAAGGTCAAGGCCAGCTGGTGGCTCTCATGACAGGAAGTCCCAGAGGGCAAAGGTGTCTTTGCTGGATAAACACACAGAGGGCCACTCTGTGAGGTTGCAGGACAGAGTGGAGGGAAGGACAGGGCAGGGACAGGTGAGCCGGGTGGGCTGGGGGGCCGCTTTGGCCACCTGGTTTTCTCACAGCCTCTGACTGTCTGGGCTGCTCATTCCCTGGAATTGTTGTCCCTTGGTTCTTTCCCTCTTTCTACTTTTTTTTCCCCTTCCTTCCTTCCTTCCTTCCTCCCTCCCTCCCTCCCTCCCTCCCTCCCTCCCTTCCTTCCTTCCTTCCTTCTTTCCTTCCTTCCTGTACTGGGGATTTAACCAAGGAGTGCTTTACCACTGACCTATATTTCTAGGCCTTTTCATCTTTTATTCTGAGATAGGATCTCACAAAATTTCTGAGGCTCACCTTGAATTCAAAGTCCTCTGCCTCAGCTCCCCAAGTCATTGGGATTATGGGCATGTGCCACCGCACCTGGCTCTTCCTTGGGTTTGGAGATGCTGCTGCTGACCCACCCCACCGTACTTTCAGTGTTCCTCACCCACCACCTACAGAACAGCCTTTTTAGGGGTCCTATATTTCTGCCTCCCCAATAATCCCAACTGAGGGCCCCCTCCACACGGATGACCCCCCAAAACTCCTCTTTGGGCTCAGCTCACCTCAGCGGCACACTGGCCTCTGCCTGCTTAGCAGCCACATGCTGGTCTAAACCAAGCTCTATCCCCAGCTCCTCCTGGGTTTCCGTCCAGCAAACTGGCAAACCTAAGGAGCTGGAGGTATCCTCCAATCTTTTCCCCTCCTTATCCTTGTGGCCAGTTAGTTAATGAACGTCCAGCTTTGGCTTCCATTTCTCTTTCCCCATCCCCAGACTCTGTCTCCTTGTCTTCCTTCCTAGTTTCCCAGCTGCAGCATGGAAAGCCTTGGGGGTATGGGGAGCAATGAATCAGCCAGTCCCCCAGCGGCCTACCACTGGGGCAGAGATCAGCCAAGAAGGCAGAGGACAGCAGGGCACGGAGGCGCGTACCTGTAACCCAGCTTCTCAGGAGGCTGAGGAGGAAGCTTGCAAGTTTAAGACCAGCCTGGGCGAATTAACAAAATAAAAAGAGCTGGGGATGTATCTCAGTGGTAGAGAGCTTGCCTAGCATGTGTGAGGCCCTGGATTAAAAAAAGAAGAAGAAGAAGAAGAAGGTGTGATGAGAACAGAACACAAAGCACAAAGAGGAAAGAAGTGAGCATTGGCAAACACTAGGGGGTTCAGAAGATCACACACCTCAGACGACAAGAGCCTCAGGGAAGGCTGGCCAATAGTGGGCCTTGAGGGGAGCAAGACAGGGTGCACAGGTGACATGTGCAGAGAGAATGGGAGCCGAGGACTATAGACCTGCAAGTGGGGAGGTCAGGGCTGTGGGACTGTAGAGCAGGGCACTCAGTGGGGGAAAGTGGAGGAGGAGGAGCAAGACTGGGGAGAACAGAGGAGCCTCATATTTAGTAAGGATGCTGCAGGCAGTTTATGCAGAGGAGGGACATGCTCCTGCCTGTGTTTCAGGCAGGTGGCCCGGCAAAGTTTGAGGGGAACAGGAGGCGGCCACAGAGTGAAGGCTGTTGCCTGGCTTGAGATGGAAGCCATGAGGGCCAGGATGCTAAGGAAATGGAACCAAAAGCTAAAAAAGATTCAAACAGCTGACTGCAAGGCACAGAAATGCAAATTATAGCAACAAGATATCACATGACATCTATTAGACCCGCAAAGACTAGAAAGTTGGATCATGCCAGGTGTGGGGAGGGTGGGGACTCCAGGGCCTGCTGGTGGAGGCCGCCTCTGGGAAATCCAGCAGTTCTGAGTTAAAGAGGGCTTGGGAGGGAGCTGAGTGGGTGGGCTGGGCAATGTGGAAAAGAAACCTGTGGGCAGTCTCCAGTTTTTCTTCTGGGTGCCTGAAGATAGCAAGAACAGGGCCTGAACCAAGGGTCGGGCAGTTTCAGGAGAATGGAGGGGCAAGATGATCAGACAAGGACACATGACTCTCCTTCCAGCTTCTGTATGGCATTTTGCAGACAAGTTTCTTTGTCTTTTTTACCCTTGCAGTGCTGGGGATGGAACCCCTGGCCTCGTGTATGCTAGGCAAGCGCTCTGTCACTGAGCTACATCCTTAGCTCACAAATGGGTTTCTGGAGACTAAAATCAATTAATGTTAAGGTGATGGACAGTGGTCAGCAGATTCACCAAAGCATAGATTCCCATAGACACTTGGTTCCATTTCCAAAATCATTTGGCTTAAGGGTGCTCTTGGTCACATCTTCCAAGGGTGGAGAACTTGGCCTCAGAGAGACAGAGGAGGCTGGGCTGTGTTAGGCTGCTGGCTCCCATCCAGGTGCTGACCACCATCTGGGGAAGTGACATCACCCTGCACCACAGAGGAGCTTCGTGAATCTCTGTCTGAGGAATGCCTGTCTGAGCTATAGACGTGGCCCAAGTCGTTCAGAGTCCGCTGGCAGGGTGAGAGGGACAAATATATGCCTAGCAGATGTTTCTTTCAATTACACTTTTCCCAAAAAATGTAACTCTGGATTAAATTAAAATAATTTCTCTCTCTGTCATGTGATGCTGAGAAAACAGCCTGCTCGGATCAAGGTGAGCCAGACGAGTGGGAGGCTCTGAGTGTGCCATGTACCCCAGGGTCTTCATGTCCTGTCTCCTTACTGGGTGCTCCAGTCTGGTCCAAGAGTCGAGTTTTTGATGGGTTTTGGTCTGGAATCAGTGCAGCCCCCCACTTCCTCAATGCTTGGCATTTGGTGAATCATTTTTTTCACGTGTATAACAAGGTTGGTTGAACCCTGGTATTATCTGGGAGAGTTAAAGACAACAGTAGGAGCTGGAGGGCAGCTCAGTGGGGGAGAGCCTGCCTAATGTGCACAAGGTCCTACTTTCAGTCCCTAACACTAGAAAAAATTAAAAGTTAAGCTTTAGCTGGGCGTGGTGGTACACACCAAGCTCCCAGGAGCTGGAGCCAGCCTGGGCCATATGAGGAGACCTCTATTTCAAAAAAGCAAAACAAAACAAAGTCCAGCAAAAACCAACCGAGGTGCTTGGGCCCCATCTTCTGATATTCTGATTAATTTCCTTGGGACATGGAGGGGAACCAAGATATCAGCTTAAAACAAACAAACAAATCAAACTAAACCAAACCACTCAAGTCCCAAACCAAACACTCCCAGTGATTCTAACATGGCCAGGGCTGAGAACCCAGGGCTTGGTTTTGCCTCAGGCACTGGTCAGGTCAGGGTCTCACAGTGGCAATTTGCACCTTCCTCAGGTCCCTCAGGCGATGCTGGCCTTGTCACACCCATCGGTATGACACTACCTGAATGTGTGATGAAACAAGCCACGCATAAAAATGTCCATAGGTGTTCTTTTTCTTTCTTGTTGATGTTTTTAATCTTATCATCTTCGGTGCTCTCGGTGGTTTGCATTTTTGGAGACGCTACAGCTGGGTGCCCCCTGCCCTCTTTTCTTGCTGTATAAGGGAGGTTAAGTCATCTGGAAACATCATGGGAATCCCTTCCGGACACTTCACTGTTTGTAGTCCAGGGATTTCCTGGTACTTACCAGCCTCGGAACCCTGGGCAGGCCTCTAAGCTCTCTGTGCCTCAGTTTCCTCACCATATTATTCATCACCTAACAGTTTGCACCTGGCTCAGATCAAACTCCTGTCTTCATGTGAGGTACCCAGGATGATGGCATATGCTAAATTCCCAACCAATGATCTCTTGCAGTGTTAGCGTTACTCTTTGAGTCCTGTGCTGCATGACGTTCTGGTCAACAGTAGAACACATATTCAATGGTGGTCCCCTGGGATTATAACAGCTGAACAATTCCTATTGACTAATGACACTGCAGCTGTCCTAGCGTCAGAGCACATCACTTACCTGTTCGTGGTGATGCAGGGTTAAACGAACCAACTGCTCTGGCAGTCACATAAAGAGAGAGCACATACAATTATGGACAGTACATCATATTGGATTATGATAATGGCTATGTTTCTGGCTTATGTATGTACTATACTACATTTTTATCATTATTTTAAAGCTTTCTCTTATAAAAAGACAAAAACAAAAAACAACTTTACTGTTAGGCAGCCCCCACATCTCCTGTATATCACTCTCTTGGTTACATCAGGAGGCCAGGAGGAGTGATTGACCTGTACCACTTAGGTTTGCATAAGAACAACTCTTGATGTTCTCAGGATGACATGGACAAACATGATAAAATTGTCCACTCATGCATTTCTCAGAATGTGTCCCCGAGGTGAAGTGATGCAAGACTGTATTTATAGAGAACTGTGGGTGTGGGTGGATATTAGGCACACACTGGCCAATTGCGTGACCATCATTTTTCCTGCTCCTCTTGGTTTGTTTCTGTAAGAATGTGAAAAATACTGTTTACATATCAAAATTATATCCTTTGGGAGGACTGGAAATGCAATTTATAAAATATTTCATTGCTAATACCCGGTATTGGAAAAAACGGATGGTGCTGTCAACGATGAGAGCAGCTGGGTGCGATGGCACATACCTGTAATCCTAGCCGCTTGGGAGGCTGAGATAGAAGAATCATGTGTTCAAAGCCATCCTCAGCAATGGTGAGGAGCTAAGCAACTCAGGGAGATCCTGTCTCCAAATAAAATACAAAATAGGGCTGGGGATGTGGTTCATTGGTCAAGTGCCCCTGAGTTCAATCCCCGGTACCAAAAAAAAAAAAAAAAAAAAGATGAGAGCATCTAGCACAAGTCCAACCATGGCTTCTTTCACTTTTTCTGCTTTATTTTTCCACACGGTCATCTGCAGGTTTTTCCAATCCCAACCTGCAAATGTTCTGATTAGGTCTCAGAACGCCCCCTAGTGGCCCAGTGGAAGTACGGCTTTCCACAGTAACAGGGACTTCTCCATCTCTCCTATAAACCTTTCCAAAGATAAATGGCCACATGCTTTTGCCCACTCCTGCTGTAAGCAGCACAGAAAACACTTGAGAGACAGTTAAACTGACCCACCATTCTTTTCCCCCATACTCCTGGGACTTTGGTATAAATGTTAATCACACCTGCTGGCCTTTGTTTTTGCACTTGGACCCAGAGTTGGGCAGTTTTGTGCAGTTGATCACTGTGCCCAGCAGAGGCCTGCCCCATGTGCCCCTGAGGTTGAGAAGGTTGCAAGGCGGGGTAAGTCCCAGGACAGAATTCCACTCACACGAGAGTCACCTGTGGTCCTCCCAGGCCAAGGTGGGACATACCTCCTCCTACCCATGAGATGTGACTTTTCAAGAGATGAGAGGGGACTTCTGGGTTAGACTTGGAGGCTGAATGGAAGGATCTGTATTCAATTCCTGGACTGATTTTTATTTATTTTTTGCTCTGAAGTCTGTGTGTAAGCCACTGGTTTGTGGTGTGTGATATTGTTTTGACATCTGTGAAACCAGCAGACGCCTGGAATCTTAAAAACTAGATCTATGAAATTGGCGTATCCTGATACATGGCAAGCCAAGAGCCCCAGGGCATTTGTGATAAGTATTATTAAATCCAGTGAATTCACCCACAAACATGTCCCATATTTAATTTGAAATGTTAGAACTCATTCATACAAAATTTCATTTTCTAATTTCTATACTCTCTAAAACAGAGTTCTAAACCAGGGAAAAATAAAAATATCTCCTGAACAGCCAAAATAAGCTTCCAGTGCCTTAAATAAAAGCTCATGCTTTTACTCCAAACCCCCCTCCCCTCAGAATCTGCTCACCTTTTGATAGACATAAGCCGTCAGGTTTGGTTTTAGGGTATCCAGACTACAGATTAAAGACAGAAATGACAAGTTGTGGTGGTCCTACTGGAGGAAGACTTATTAGCAACCAAGAAAGTTGATATAAAAATGGCTAAATCAGACACAAACTCCTAAAGAGGAACAGCCTGGGCCACTGAGTGGAGGCAACTAGCAGTTCCTGAAATCAATGCGTTGTTAGGGTTGAGGATGCCGGTTTGGGCTGGGCCTGTGGCTCAGTGGTAGAGCACTTGCCTAGCATGTGTGAGGCACTGGGTTCAATTCTCAGCACCACATATAAATAAAATAAAGGTTCATCAACAACTTTAAAAAATTAAAAAAAAAAGCATGCTGGCTTAGTTTGCATTTCCCTAAAAGCAGAGTTTAGGACAAGGACTTAGACACAGATCAGTGGGGTGGTGATTCTAGGAAGCAGTTCCATGAGACAGGGAAGGAGGAACTTCAGAAGATGCTCTGTGGAGGCTGTGGCAGTGGCTTCCTGAGAAATATCCAGAATGTCTTGCCTTCCTAAAGGACAAGAGGTAGAGCATTCACCCTCCAGCTCCCCTCTCCAGCTATCATTTTGGGCTCATTGCATAAGCTGGGTTTCTGCAGAACCTGCTACCGCAGCAGATGCTGGGCAAAGGGTGGGCGGTCAGCACAGGCTACAAGTGCCCTGCTTGAAGCAACCACAGCTGAGGGTGATCCCCACTCCAAAGAGGGAGCATTGGGGGTTTCGTCAGATAAGAGGCCAGCGCTCAGTTATCCAGGGATGAGCCCATCCAAACTGCTTGTCTCGAGGGCTTGTGGTTAGCAAAGTGTCCCTGGCAGCTGTGAGGCTGCCACGAGGCAGCCATGCGCATGACTCTGAGTGCTGGGCATGCTGCGGCTGCAATAGCTCATGGGAGCTTTTAAAGAGGTGGCACCTGAACACCCCGCGACTCCCAGCTTCAGCTCGCAGGACGTGGAAGTGCAGCTTCTACTGCCCACCCTGCCCGGGTCGACTGTGACCTCTTCATCTGCACCTCCCTCCACTTTGAGATGAGGCTCCAGAGGCAAGGTGATGTATTCAAAGGAGGTGATCCCGGGGAGACTGGTAAAAGGGTGAGGACGGGGGCAGTGGTGCACAGGACGTGACTAGGGGACCCCCAGCCACAGGAAAAGCTCTGAGTGCAAATGATTTCTCAGAGTCTGTTTCAACTCAGTTAAGGGAGCTGGCTCCTGATAGTCATCACTGGCTGAAGAATGCCCCCGTCACCCACCACATTAGCCGAGAGACAGGTCCCCAAAGAGAGTCGTGAGTGCCTAGTTTAGACATAAAAGCTCCCAGAGGCTTCACCGTGTGTGCCCTCGACTCCCTTGGAGAGGACTCATTTTTGGATGTTCCCGTCCCAAGTGCACTGCAACCTAGATGAACCGGGTCTCCACCTGACCCTTGACCTTAAGGAAGTCACTTTTGGGGGCCTCTGTTTCCAGGTGTAAGTGTGGGGTTTGGCCTCTGTAAGGTCCAGAAGCTTGTCACCATGGGCTACTGAGTGCTATGGCTAGCAGTCATTTTGTCATCCTTTTCTTTTTTTTTAATTTAGAGATATATGATTGAAATTCTTTTATAAGGCTGTTGGTGAGACGGCCAAATTGTCTTGTTAAGATGGTAGAGTCACGTGACTTTATGTCAATTCAATGCCAAGAGCTCAGGAGAGGGTGAGAGAGAGGGAGAGAGAGGAAGAGAGCAAGTGTAAGCGGTTTGTGGTTTTAGGTGGAAGTTTTTAGGGCGTGAGATAGTTGAAGCAAAGAAGCTTAAAGACAAAGGGGAGAAATAAAAAGTAACTGCCACTTGAAGCAGAGACAAAAGAAGTGTAAACAGCTGAGCTGCCGCATTCTTTGGCTTTTGCCCACCCACATTGCCAGGAACACAAAGGCCAGCTTTTCCACAGAGTGGGGAACTCTAATATGGCCTGGGCCATCGGGCCACGTATGGTGCAGAACCCACCCTGACCAGAGCATCAGGGTGCTTTCTGGAGCCCGACTCTGAAGGGGTGGTGTTTCCCACCACCTCCAATACTGCTCTCTCCTGCCTGTGTCTGGCATCCATAAAGTATATTGGCAGGACATGGGGGCCTTGCCACGCACGGTGTTCCTGGCTGACCCCTCTGTGCCTGGGGCCAGGGTTGGGGCAGGCTGAAGGCTGGATGTGAGCAGTCATCCCAGGAGATGGATGGACAGCGGGTGTGCTCTGGGGGAGGCCAGCAGCCTGCTGCAGTTTTATTGCTGTTATTTATGGCTGAGCTGGGGCATCAGTCAGCAGAAGGACAGCTCACTGTAAGCTGACCCGGCTGCCGCACAGCCTGTGGCCTCCCGCCTGCCCATCCCAACGCTTCAGGGCTGTCAGCCTCAGAGATAATGACCAGACCTGGGAAGTGTGGACAGAGAGATTCCAGAACGCATTCTAACCCCGAGGCCTCTTTATCCAGAGAGAGGCGTGCGTGACTGTGGGACACATGCTTGTGCCCGTGAGTATTTATAAGGCAGACATTTGTGAAGTAGACACGGCACAGGTAACTTGATTCTTATTTTGGTGAAGTAATAGGTCCTCCAGACACTGTTCTTTGAAATGGACTCGAGTCAGGATTTTTGTTCGTCTTTTTGGTGTGTTTGTTTTTGCTCTGGGTGTGCACGTGTGCATGTGTGTGTCTCAGCAATGGAAGTACCAGGGGATCCTATGTCAAATGTCTGAGCTTATGTTTCCTGTGCTTGCCTAATGCTTGTGGGTCCAGGGGTCCAGAAATGTTCTGGGTGCTAAGAGTTAATGGGATGGCTAGGTGATTCACTCCCCCCTACCCTCCTACTGCAGGACCCTCCCCGGTGGTTGGTAGCCACCCCACTGACACTGACCAGACTAGGTGAGAGCCAGGGATATGGAGTCAGAAGTCCAGAGTGGGGTCCCAGTGTAACCAATTCCCTTACCAATGACAAGGGTCTGGTTATCCTCTGTGATCTGCCTCAGTGGAGGGCATGGAGATCAAGTGAAATGATAGAGGAGAAAGTGCTCTGGAAACAGCAAAGTGTTCCTGGTGGGTCCTGTGAAGCCCCTGCCTGGGGGCCCTTGGGCCAGCAGTGTAGGTCCAGGAGGGAGGCCAGGGTGCATCTGGAGTGCTTGGGTGGATGAGTCCCGTGGTGGGGGGAGGAAAGGGAGCTGGCAGAGTCCTAGGAGGTTGGGGAGCAGGGAAGTGATGTTATTCAGATGAAAGATGCCTGCTCTTAAGGAAGCTCGGGAGTCCCAGTTTGAGAAGTGACTAAGTAACTTGGCGGTCTCATGAAGTCAGCTGGGCCAAAGGGTCAGCTTGCCATTGGGCCCTGTTATGGTTTGAATATGAAGTGTTCCCTGAAGACTGGTATGTTGAAGGCTTGGTTCCCAAGGCAGCAGGGTTCAGAGGAGGGGACTCGGGGAGCTGATTGGATCATGATCATCAGTGGATTAATTCACTGAAGGATTCACAGCTGAGAGCAGTATTGGGAGGTGGTGGGAATAGTAGGAGATGGGACCTAGCTGGAGGTTCTAGGTCCATAGGGATGTGCTCTGGAAGCGCTTTTCTGTTCTTTTGTGGTGCTGGGGATTGGACTCAGGGTCTTGGGCATTCCAGGCAAGCACTCTGCCAACTGACCTCTAGCCCCAATCTTGGAAGGGCATTTCCTGTCCCAGCCCCCTTCCCTATCCCCTCTCTGCTTCCTGTCTGCCATGAGTAAGACGGTTTGCTCCATCATGTCCTTCTGCCATGACGTCTCTGCAACGGAGCCAGCCATGGACTGGAACCGTGAACCCAAGAAATGCTTCCTCCTTTAACTCAATTTTCTCAAATGTTTGTCACAGTGACTAAAAAAGTCCCTTTACCTCCCTTCTTCTGTTTGCTCCACAAATAAACCTCCAGAAGCCCCACTGGGACCAGGCTTCACAGGACCCATTCATCAAACCTTAAAGGTTTACGTGGATCCTATTCACCAATACTTCATTCATTTAAAATATGTCGTCTGGCATGGCCAGGGCTCTAGCTCATGTTTCTGTACCTGGGAGTTCACTTTGACACACCAGATTCTCTCTTTTCCTGGGGTACTTGAGTGCCAGGCCCAGGGCACTGCAGATGGCATGATGGTCCCTGCCCCTGCGTGCTCACAGTCCAGTAGGAGAGGCAGAGTTGTCAGCCAGCATTAACCCTCCAGAGAAACTGCTGTGACAGCGCACTATACAGGACATGGGACTCCAGAGGAGCATAGCTGCCAGTCATTGCATTACAATTGCCCTGAAGTGCAGAAGCTTAAAACAACAGGGCTCACAGAGGCTCTCTTGGGGTTCCTGTGGGTCACGATGCAGAGAGGGCATTGTGGGGACAGCCTACCTCTGTGCTGTCCGGTGTAGCCTCTCCCTGTGCACTGGGTCTCCTCACAGCAAGGAGGCTGGGTCCCAGGGCAGGCTAAGGAGAGAGAAGTGCTGATCCTTTTGTGACCAAGCCTTGGAAGTCACAAGTATCACTTCCCCTGTGCTCCATGGGCCAGGGAATCACAAGTCCCATCTAGATGCCGGGAGACACTGACTCTATCTCTGGGCCAGGGTGAGTGTGGTAAAGCAGGAACATCATGCAGGATGGGAAAGCATATCGGAAAATACAACCTGGCACGTCTGTCTAGGGAGGAGGGGAAGGAATCAGGGGAAGCTTCTGGAGGAGGCGATGCTTGACCTAAGTCCTCAAGACTGGAGAAAAGAAGATGTGGGGGGTGGGGAAGGAGAGATAATCCATGGCGGGTGGTGGGGGCAGCACCACACAGGCCAGGGGGTTGAAATCACTAGGGAAGTCAGAGCCACAGGCAGCCGCCTAATGCTGGAGAGCACGTATACAGCAGGGGTGGCCAGGACAGGCTGCAGGGGGAGGAGCTTAACCTGAAGATGTTCATCAGCCCCCTCCCGGGGTTGCTGATCATCCCGGAGTTGCCAACCCATTCAGAGAATCGGAGGAAAGACACCCACAGATTTTGTATTCCATTGCCAAGACTTGGGTCAAGTCCCCACCAAGGTGATCTCAAAGATCACAGGGAGGCGTGGAGAATCTCCCCTGGCACTGCATCAGGAAAGGAATTTTGAAGCTCAGGTGGGGACAGTGACCATGGCCAAGGCCTGGTGAGGAAAGGCCCATTTGGGAGCTCTCTCTCCACCCAAGCTCCAGGCATCCTGGCTGTGTGGCGTGGCGTGGAGAGACGGTGCTTGATGCTGCCCTGGATAAACTGTGCTAGGGACACAAAGCTCCCGGGCAGGCTTCCAGGAAGTGCCATGGGAGGCAGGATGTGTGGCTCAGTCCCCATCAGGATGGCAGGTGGACATCTGAGGTCAGTGTTTCAGTGCTTAGATTCATGGACTAGCAAAGCAAGGATACAAAGCATGAGTTTATTTTGCCTGTTAAGACAATCGACTACAAGGACACTTGTTATCTATCTCATGAAGGAAAGGATGTTTCGAGACTCTGAGAAGAAGGAAGGACATCATCTCAGAATAAAGCACCTTCTTTCCTAAGATCAAGCCCTGGAGATTGTGCACAGACACATTCCTGAGTCAGGCCTGCCATCCAGGTGGTGTCTGCTCAGGGTTCTCTTGCAGATCCACAGGCACACAGACCCAGGGGTTTGTGTGGCCCTGCGGGGACTTACCCTCAGCTCAGTGGTCTCCCTGCTGTCTATGATGAGGTCACAGGTCCAAGCTTCAAAAAGGCAAATCAGTGTGGCTCTACCTGGGGTTCCACCTGTTGCTCTGTGAGTGGCTGGTCACAGGGGAACCAGAGAAGATGGGACCAGCCGCTGAAACCCGCCAGAAATTAGCCTTTCAGTACAGCAGTCGTCAGAGGGCTGTCGAAGATCATGACCATCTTCAGAGGCTGTCTACCACTGCAGGTTATGGAACCCCAGGGGATTTGCCGGACTGAAGCCAGCTCTTGTCCCAAATGCCTTGCCCAGCACGCTCTGGCTAGACTTGGCATTCACTCGTCATCCTTGTCCTCCAGGTATAGACTGAGTGTCACTATTTACATAGTGTGATTTGGGCTGGGTGCAGTGGCACAAGCCCAGGAGGCTGAGGCAGGAGGATCACAAGGTGGAGACCAGTCTGGGCAATTTAGCAAGACCCTGTCTCAAAATAAAAAATAAAAACCAAAAAAGGGCCGGGGGGGGTGTTGTGGCTCAGTGGTAGAGTGCTCTTGGCATGGGGTTTAATCTCAGTAACACATCACACACACGCATGTGCACATCCCCCCCCAACCCCCCAAAAAAAGCATACACACACACAAAATCAAAAATAAATAAATAAAACCAAAATGCAATTTTGATTTTTGAAACTTGGGCTTTATAGCTAGCACCTAAGTCAATTCTTCTTTTTGAAATGTTATGAATAGGTACCAAGGCCCAGAGAGCATTGTTTACTTGTTTGAAGTCGCACAGCTTTGCTCCTAGAAGTGGGATGATGCTGCAGGTCTGACAGCTTCTCTGGGCCAGTCTTATTTGCACTGCACCATTTTCTCTCCTAGTCCTGAGGTCTGGCATGTCACTAAGCCACCAGATACCACTTTGCCCTGCTCCCCCAGGAGGCTCAGCTCCAGGACAGTGTGACACAGGCATGAGCCAGCCTTTGCCCTGGCTGGGAAACCTGAGGCAGAGAGACACCCTCATGCCTGCCATATCAGTCCATCCTAAACTCAGTTGTCAGCTGCAAACTGGATGTCCCTTCCTGGGAGGGTCCTCCCATGTTCTGTGATCAAATCTAACTTCTCCTGTCCTCTCACCTCGGCTGCCTCCTGGTGTTCCAGGGCTAGGCATTGACCACTGTCCTTCTGTCCACTCCCTCTCTTCTGGCTGCTTTCTGTCTTGAGACACATTCCCCACCTGCTCTCTGGACCAAATAGGTTTGGCTGATAGCAGGTGGCGGACCAGAGGATGTGCAGAGGGGAGGAGCCAGGGCATTGCTCCTCCTCCTCTCTCTCTCTAGTTCCAGTGCCCATTGTACAGGCCTGCCCTGGGTTAGCTCAGCCGGCAGCTCCTGGCTTCCAGTCACAGGCCACCCTTCTCTGTCCCTCTCGCTCTAGATGATGTCTGGGGCTTCCTCCATTGCCGATCTCTGGTGCCCCAATGCCCGGTTTGGCTTCTTGGGTTTTATAGCACCAAGTCAATTCTTCTTTTTGAAATATTAGTGTGGCTCATACACTGCTGGTGGGACTGCAAATTGGTGCAACCACTCTGGAAAGCAGTGTGGAGATTCCTCAGAAAACTTAGAATAGAACAACCATTTGACCCAGTTATCCCACTCCCTGGCATATACCCAAAGGACTTAAAATCAGCATATTACAGTGACATAGCCACATAGATTTTCATAGCAGCTCAATTCACAATAGCTAAACTATCAAACCTACCTAGGTGCCCTTCAACAGATGAATGGATAAAGAAAATGTGGTATAAATATATACACAATGGAATATTACTCAGTCATAAAGAAGAATGAAATTATGGCATTTGCTAGTAAATGGATAGAACTGGAGGCTATTATGCTAAGTGAAATAAGCCAATCCCCCCAAACCAAAGGCCGAATGTTCTTTTTGATATGTGGATGCTGACTCACAATAGGTGAGGGGGCCAGTAGTGGAGGTTCACCAGATTGGACATGGGAGAATGAGGTGGAGAGAGGAGGAATGGGAGTGGAAATGACAGTAGAATGAATCAGACATAACTTTCCTCTGTTCATATAGGAATACGCAACCACTGGAACTCCACACCATGTACAACCACAAGAACGGCAAGTTATCCTCCGTGTATGTGTGATATATCAAAATACACTCTACTGTCATGTATAAATAAAAAGAACAACAACAACAACAAAGAAATACTAGTGTGGCCCCTGCTACCTGCTAGACCTCTGGTTGATGTGTCCCTTCTTGGA
Organism: Marmota flaviventris; assembly: GCF_047511675.1. Lineage (NCBI taxonomy): Eukaryota > Metazoa > Chordata > Mammalia > Rodentia > Sciuridae > Marmota > Marmota flaviventris. The sequence goes on along the minus strand of NC_092505.1, from coordinate 50,174,255 downwards.
GGGCAGTGTAAAGAGTGGCCAGTGTTACTTCCCTCTGCCCAGTGAGTCAGGAGACTGAGCCTCTAGAACCCTTCCAGTCTCTTCTCCCTGCCTCAGCCTTGGACAAGTTCTCATCTCCGCTCCCTCCAGGGCTCACGGCCAACCCAGTGGCCACCCTCCCCACCACTGTTCTGGGGGCCATTCTAAAATGTCAATCAGATCATGCTTTGGATCAGCCCCCTCCCTCCCCCACAGCTTTACAGATCAAGCCTGCACTTTGGAGTCAGCCTTGCCAATTTGGTCCCAAGCTGCACCCCATCACCAGACTAGTCATTTTCCAAACACACCACGCAGTGTCCTCTACCTCTCGATCTACCTGGCTCCCTCTCCAGGGCTGCTTTCTCTTTTTCACTAGAGAAAAATCTGTCGATTCTTTAAGTCCTACAGCAAATGCTGCCTCCTCTGGGGTAAAACATGCCACTCCCCATTCTGCCTTCTGTGGCCCCTCTTTCCTGCGTCTTTAGCAGTCCTTGCAGGCGAGGGGGATTTCCCTGTCTGAGGCCTCCTTGTCTCAGGTACTGGGTGTCCCATGGCAGAGCACCATGGCCAGCCCAACCCAGGAATTCGGTAAATGTTTGTGGACTGGAATGAAAAATGCTCTTTTGGAATCTGCTGTCTGCCCCTGCCCCACACTCTGGGAGATGGGGCCTGGTTCTGAGTCCCATTCCTGTTTGAACAATCAACTGGAGAGTTACAGGCCTCCCCCTTTTTAACACCGGGGCTGTGCATTTCAGTGACATACTCAGTGACCCTGGTTAATGTTTAATTTCAGCGTCTTTGTTTTCTATAAAGCTGATAACAGGGTAGTCTACCTGGGAATGCAAGAGCAAGACCCACAAGAAGAAAACAAACACCCACAGTGTTTTTACTTAACAATTAAAAATTAATCATTTTCCAGAGCTTTTCTGGGATGGATGGAAATGAATTTGGAATGCTAACTGTAGTTCTACCAAAGGAAATAATCAGATAAAGTGATTATTATTAGTGATGCTTTCATCCAGCCCTCTATAGCCAGAACTTGGCACATCAGCTATAGGTTCGGCTCTAGAAAGGTTTGGTTTTCCTGAAACTTCCATCAGGGTCACTTTCCTACATCACAACAGAGATAGCTTCCTTTGCAGCACTTATCAACTATAAATTCAAGGCCTCTTTTTTTTTTTTTTTTTTTTGGCCTCTCCCTTCTTTTTCAGCCTTGACTGTCTGGGTTGAAGTCCTCTTTTCCAGCCAGACACATCCTGTTTATAGATCTCAGGCATGCCACAAGGTAGGGTTCACTCCTGCCTCTGTGAAGGCAGGGTAGACTAGTGGTTAGGAGTTTGAGGTCCAAATATGGACACCCTGGGATTCATGTCCAAGTTCCATCATCCCCTGGCTGTGACAGCCACCCATCACCTCCAGGAAGCCTGCTCTGATTTCCCCGACCTCTAGCATGCATTTCTCCTAGGGGTCTACCTGCTCAAATGCCATCTCATTGCCCCTTGTGGACATTTCCATCTCCACAGTCTTGTTGTATCTATTTCATTCCCCATTTATTCATGTGTTTGTCTAGACTGTCCACTTGGACTACAAACTCTGTGGCCAAAACAGGTCTATCATGGGTCTCTAATCCCTGAGACTGCCTTCACAAATAAGGGCCACTGAAAGCACTCACCATTGGCTGACCAAATGAAGGCAGCATAGCCCAGAGGCCAAGGGCATGTGAAGAACTTCATGGGTCATTGAACTTCAGCCAAATAACTGATTACAACAGACGGAAATCCACCGTAAGCCATGGCCAGAGCTAGCCACTTTTGGGACAGGGGTTTATTTTATTTCTACTTATAAGGTAGGCCTCAGATTTCCTTTTCTCTGATAAGTCAGAAGAATAATCATGAACAAGAAATGGGTGTGAGTTAACACTTAGGTCAGTGGCTAACACTCTTTTTCTCCTTTCAAACCCGCCTCTCCTGAGCCACCCTGCAGGGCGGTCTGGCACCAGATTCTCTCTAGTGGTTTTCTTATGTCTCTACTTGCTGCCTCCACCCCTCCCAAGCAGCCAGGACAGAGCCTGGGCTGCATGTGCCCTTCAGAGCTTGCTTCCTGACTGGTGGGGGAAGACCAGGAGCACAGGTGCTACCTTCTGGAGTGATGTTTGCCAGTATAAGAGATCCCAGGTGCACAAACTGATAGGTCACCCTGGAACCCAGGACCTTAGGTAAGTTTCTTTCCTTCTGTGGACCTCAGTTTTCCCCATCAGTTATTCAAGAAAATTGGATCATATAACCTGGAAAGTTCTATCCAGCTCTCTGACTCAGAGATTTGGGGGAGGCTGTGAAGAGATCTAGCCTGAACACAACTTGACTAAATAGCATTTAGAGTAGTGTTTCTAAACTATATAACATATGAATCACTTGTACCTAGATACCATGTATCAGTGAGTCTGAAGAGGAATCTCAACCTGCATTTTTTAAACAAGCTCCAGGTGATGCCAAATCTTTGCCCAATCTGGTGTATTTGAGGAGTGAAAGTTTAAGGTGTGGTCCTAGGACTGCAGCATCAGCATCACCCAACTGGAACAGACTTGGATCAGAAACTCTGGGGTGCTGCCTGGCAGCATGTGTTTTAAGTTGCCCGGAAGGTGGTTCTGGTGCAGTTCAAGTCAGAGAACTACTAATTTATGAGAGCCGCTTCGGAACTTGGGGGCACACTGGAAACTTTTAGAGTTTCTGAAATATTGGCAGCTGAGTCTGGTACCCAGGTGTTCTAATTTAACTGGGATGGGGTGCTTTCTGGGCATTGGGATTTTTACAAGATCCCAAAGTTACCAGGCTGGTGGCGCACACCTGTAGCCTGTAATCGCTGCGATCTGGGAGTCTGGACAGTAGGTTTACAAGCTAAGAGCTGCTTGGCGATTTAGTGAGACTCTCAAAAAAAAATGATGATAAAATAAAAAGGGCTGGGGATGTAGTTCAGCGGTAAAGAGCTCCTGGGTTCAACTCCAGTATTTCCAAAGGAAAAAAAAAACTTAGGGGATTCTAATATGAGGTCAATGAGCTTTGAGAATACTGAAGATGAGGGGTGTAGGCTCTTAGACCAGTGGGCCGGCGATTCCCCCGAAAGCGCTCTCCGGGCAATGGCCACTAGGGCGCGCTGTCGTGCCGTCTGGGAGGCCGGCGGGTGGCCGGCGACTGGCGGAACTCCAGCCTGGGAGGCGGCGCGCTGCGCCCAGGGCCGGCGCCTCCGGGAGCGGCTCCTGGCCGAGGCCTGCCCTGCGGGTGCATCTGTACCTAATTAATGTTGCTGCTGGCCGCGGCCTCGCCGCGCTTGACGTCAACGATGAGCCGGGTGCTGGGGAAACGTGCCCTGCAGCCGCTCGGCACAGGGCGCTTCACCGCGGCCAGCCCTGCTGCTCTCCCTTCCAGAAGGGACTCCGCGTTCACCTTTGGCACTGAGCCATGGCTCATGCTGCTCACATGGGCCAGGATCCTTTCCTCACTTCCACATGACTGGGCACCAGTTTTCTCCCTGTTCCTTGGGGTCCCTTGCTTCTCCCCTTCTTTAGCAGGACCCGAGATCCCAGGAAACCCCAGATCAGCTGCAGGAACCAACTTGCTTTGCAGGTTTCTGTCTTTCCCCAGCTGCCTTCCCTAGGTTCTTTTCCTTTCTCGCTGCTTGCTCTTCCCTTTCCTCTCTGATCTGAGCTGTGTGGATCAGGTATTTCCAGCTAAAATGTTTTCATACATAAGGGTGGAAGAGATGAGGCCGGGCTTGCCTTAGTTCTCTGCGCCAGGTAAGACAGTGCCATTTGGAAGGAACATTGTATATATGTATTGCAGGTTGGCAGGTATCTGGTTGTTGATAAAACTTCAAATAAAGAAAAAGTTCTCCCTTTAAGTCGGGGTGGGAGTTTTTTTCTGGAGCAAGAACCCGTCAAGTACAGCAATGTCTCTTGTCTAGCTTCCCTAGCTGGCTGGAGACATCCTCCTACCCCCTCCCCCAGGATTCTGCCGGTGGCACACCAGCCTTGCCTTTATCATAAAGCTCCACTTCATACTTCATTCCTGCTTATAACCCACCCCCCTCATCTGTTTGATATTCGGTGTCACTGGTGTGAGGCTGCTTTTGGAGAATAGCCATGTGAGTAAAAGAAGCTCGACTCCCCTGATCTGGATGATGCCTGATGCCCTGCTGGTTCCACAGCTCATAATTCTGAGAAGAGAGGAGGCGGCGATTCTCAGGAGCAGAGGCAACCTTCCTTCCTGTCCCTCCCTCTGGCCCTGACTTCAGGGCCTGTTCCTGGTTTCCTCATGTGAACCCCAACCTGATCCCCAGCCAGCATAGTCAGGTGGGCATTCCCTGAAGCCCAGGTGGGCCAGGCTGTTAATACTGGGCAATTGGTAGGAAGCCAGGCTAGCCCAGGGGAAACTGAGGCGAGAGAGGGGAAGGGACTGGTTCAAGGTCATATACCTGGTTTCTGGAAGATCCCCTTTCCAGCTAATTCCTCAGAAACTCCGGCTGGGCCCAGGTGTGACACATTTCTGCAGTATTGAGAGTGTGGTCACCAGGCCCAGAGGGAGCTGGTTAAATTAGAAAAGCACAAGTCTCCCCTTGAATCTAAATGAGGTACTGTTCCTGAGGTGCAAATGTCATTCCAGAGCTCAGGCTGACCCTGGGTGCCAGTAAGTCACAGCCTGGGCAGGGGCTAGGGGTGGAAACTGCCTCTTAAGGGTTTAGAAGGGAATTAGCCTGTCAGGATAGAGGATCCGACAGGGATCAGAGGCTGGGAAGGAGGTGTGGCACATCAGAACAGATCTTGCTTCTTCCAACATGGACTCTGGAAATTAAGGTCCAGGTCTTGATTTGGGTCTCAAATGGGAGTGGCCAAGGAGATTTCGGCAGCCACACCAGTTTCCCTACTGCCTTGAGTATGTGTCTGGCTAAAACCCACTGGAAATCAGAGACTTGTGAAAGAACAACTCAAGGAAGACCAGAGATCTGTGCTTGTGTTTTCCAGGGAACTCAAGAGTAGACCTGGAAAGGGACTGGCTCAGGGTCACTGGACAATTAGCAGCACAGCTGGAGCTTGGATTCAGGCTTTGGACACTGGGCCATGTGTCCCCACCACACTATCCTTCCCCTGTGGATAGATGTCCTGATCCCGTTCTGCAGGGGCCTCCCTCTTTCCTCTCTTTGGGGTATATACTGTGCGTATGTCTTTATGTGTGCAGATATTTCCAGGTCTGTCTCTACCTAAAATCCTAATGGCTTCCTAGAACCCAGGAAAAATGATTCTATAACCTTAGTCACCTATTCCAGGAGCACTGTCAGGAATTTTTTTTGTGTCCACTTCACACAAATCCCCCATGTTCTAACTTAAGTCGCTCCAGGTGGGGCTGGGTGAACTCAGAGGGACTTACTCCAAGGGCCCCCTTAACCCTAAACCAACAGGATGCCTAAGGAAGAATGCTTGCCCCAGAGCGTGCGTGCCTGACAGGGCTGCCTTGAATCCAAATTGCAGTCCCGAGTTTGCCTGCTGTCTCTGCCTGAGATCCTGAATGATGCTGCTGTGGGGGGTGCTGCTTCTAGCCAGTGATTTATCATCTGTTTACTCAGAGAAACTGCCTGTTCATTTCTGCTGGTGGGAGGGATGGAGGGAAGGAGGGAGGGGAACGCGTGTCCTCTGAGCTGCAGAGGTAGCTGGCAGGGATGACTTATACACTCCCCTGACTGGTGACCTCCATTAACTCTTTCTCCCTGCTGTTCTCTACCTGATGAGAAACAGGGACTGCTCTCCCTCCCACCAGGGAGGCTTCAGGTTCATTTTCTGTCTGAAGGCCATTACTTGCAAAAGTTCCACCCACATGATAAGCCAGGAGGAAAGAAGTCAGACCGTAGAGTCCTACTCTGTGCCGGGTGATCTTACTGGATCCTGTGTGGCAATCCTCAGATGCAGGCATTGTTTCCATTTCACAGATGAGATAAACCGCGCTGACAGAGCCTCAATTGTCTGAAGTCACAGAGCAAGGAAGTGGAGCTGGGATCCAAACTCTCATTCGGCTAGTGCCAAAGTTCATGCTCTCCCTGGACCAGGGTTTCTGAAAGTGTGAGTCTCAGGCCACAGGCCTTGCAACCGCTTCCTCATTCAGATAGTTGTTTCAAACACGTAATTGTTGACCCAGGCACTGTTCCAGGCTCAGGGGATTCAGCAGTGAACAAGACAAGTCCTGTCCTCGTGGACTTCCCACTCCTTGGGAGGACTAAGAAGTATAAAACATAAGTCAATTGCATGGTATAATTTCTATCATATCACTTCTATGATAGTACTTGGAGGGAAAATAAAAGGAGTATGGGATAAGGAGATGGGGCATGAGGAGGAGGTGAGTGGGTTTTGATTTTAAATATAGTGGTCAGAATGGAGCTGACTGTGAAGGTGACACTTGAACCAAGACTTGGATGAAATGAGTGCTTTGCTACTGACACTGCATTTTTCTGTGCTTCTTTCTACCGCTTGTTCCTGGGAGCCGGAAAAGGATTTTACTAAGTCATTTATTGCACACCAAAGTTTGGTAATCCCTGCTCCTCACCCTGTGTGCCTTGCCTATGCAAAGGACTTTTGCCTAACAGGTCAGGAAGTATTTGCTCAGACCTACGTGCAGCTTCAGAGATCCTAGCAAGAAGAATCCAGAGTCCTGCTGATGAATCCCTTTGTGACTTGGTAATCAGCTCATACACAGTAACTCAAACAGGCAAGATGCTCCCATGACTGTGACTGAGTTGGGAAAGTTCCTAGTTGGCATGGGACAGGATGATGGTGTCTGGTCAAGGTGCAACCAGGTTACCAAAGCTGCAGGTTGGTGTCATGAGAAGGGCGTGGCCTGGAAGAGTTAGGTTGTAAGTCAGACTCACCTCCTTCGAGCTTGGGCCAGTCGTTTGCTTTGGGGAGTTGTAGTTTCCAAGGTTTGGAACTGGAGATGTTAAACTTACCCCTTGGCAGCCCACGATGCTGCCATCACCTCTACCGCCAGCCAATCCTTGGGTCTGTCGACCCTCCATCATTACCCCTACCTTCAATGTCTTCATTTCATTATCATCAGTATTTCTGGTGTGGCCTATACTGAGATCAACACAATTCCAGCCCGATTAAATAATTTGGAACCTTGCCTAGGACTTATGGGAAGGCAGTTTGACCTGAAATAATAATGGAGAAAAACTGTATGGGGAGTCATTTACTGGGATATTGAAGTCTTTAATTTTGGAAGCTCTGTTCACTGAGGTCCAAAGGTGGGGTTCGTGTCACTCACTCTTCTTCTGGGGGAGCCAGACAAGTGTCTTGTAGCTTTAGTTGCAGTAAAAGCTGCCACCAACAGCAGCTTCAGACTTCCCCCAGTGGCAGGGAGCTGCCTCCATGCCCAGCCCTATTAACTGTTGGCTTCCCAGTGGCTGGACCCAGCCAAAAACATCCTCTGCTGTTTGAAGTGCTTATTGGAAAAGCAGATTTGGTCTTGGCGGCAGCTCTGAGCAGTTCCTTGTGTGGGGTGCTCCCCAGGGCTGTAATTGAACACAAGAAAGCATCGCCTACTTTTGGCATTCTTGCTTTCATCTCAAAGTCACATTTAAAATTTTATATTTAAAGAAAGTCAGGGAAAGGGGCCAACACGGCTCACACGGCCACTGGTGCCAAAACACCCAACACAGCAGCTCCAGAAACGAGGCTGCAGAGGATTAGGGGGGAATTAGAACCATACCATGGGCCAGTGCTGCACGCCAGGCTTCCGGGCGCTCGGCCGTGCGGCCTGACCTGCGAGGTGCCTTTGAGGCTGGGTCCCGCTGCCATCTGGGCTCTGCAGAGCAGGGGTTCTGAGGGTTTGACTCTGACCTCCCTCACTCCAGTCCAGCCAGGTGAGAATTTTCTAAAAGCCCAGAAGACAGGGAAGCTACGGTCTGCATGCAGGCTCGGCTCCCCCAGCTGACCAGCCTGTTCTATGGGAGGGGCACTCTTCCCAACCCTCTGCCAGACTGACACTGGTGACTGAACCATGGAACTCGTTGAGGGAAAGGCCTGTGTCCTCCTCCTTTGCCTCCTCCCCTCCTGGCCGGATTCTGAAAATAGTAAGGGTTGCAGGGATGTTTGTTAGCAACCCTTGCAAAGGATTATTGTTGCATGATCACCTTGCGTCCCACTGTGATCCCTTCATCTTTATTAGGAATTTTTGTTTATAGGAAATCATCATTATTTCTGTAGTTGGTTTCCCCTGTGGTTGTAGGATCCTGTATTTAACCCTGATTTGCACTAGGCTTATTATTATTATTTTTTTGGTTGTAGATGTACACAATACCTTTGTTTTACTTTTATTTATTTATTTATTTTTGTGGTGCTGAGGATCCAACCCAATGCCAGGCAAGCTACCACTGAGCCACAATCTCAGCCCTTGCACTAAGCTTATTGATACCTTGTGTTTTGAAAAGGAAGGAAGGAAGGAAGGAAGAAGAAAGGAAGGAAGAGAAGGAAGAAAAAGATTGTGTTCTTTATAACCAAGAAATATACTGTATAAAATTATTAAAATAACCTTCCTATTTTCAGAGTCATAGAAAGGAGCAGGGAAGTAAAGGTATAAAACTTAAAACTATTCTTAAGTTTAATTCTGAGACTGTTAGTGCCCAAGAAAAAAGAAGAGGGGAAAAGGAAGTATATAGCTTCCTTAGGAGAGAGAACATTTATCTGTTTTTGAGTTCCAAGAGAAATTTCTGGGGTTGGGGTTATAGCTCAGTGGTAGAGTGCTTGCCTAGCGTGCTCAAGATCCTGGACCCAGTACAGGGGTGGAAAAGAAGAAATTTCTAAGGATTTCCTATAGAGTATCCAACGGACCAGTGTGTTGACAAAAGTTTTATACAAAATGCAGAAGTTGATTTGTCTGTGAACCAGCATTTAGTGTCATCATAGGGACTAGTGGAGGGATTGGTGGGGGAGGCGTGGAGTTTAGATTATAATAGAAGAAAATCCAGGAGGACTGATCAAGTCCTCTGACCTGTTCATAGTGCACTCCATACTTAAGGGCACTTTGAATTGGATCTAAGACAGGCAAGCAACAAAATGAATAAATGTCTAGGTCAGAATGCATGTCAGGGGCATGGTTTCCAGTACTACAGCCCCAGCCAAAGACTCAGTGGATCAGCTAATACCTGAGTTTTGGTGTTATGCCCGTTCGTGTGCCTTACATGTGTGCACATGTATGAATGGCTGTGAACAGAAGCCCTCTCCTCTGTCCTACCTCCCCCACCGGCTATACACACCCCATCACAGAGAGGGGCTCTCAGCAGCCTGTAATCAGCTCCTCTGCCAGTGGTTGATTTTGATAACCAGCCAAAAATACAGGATCTTTCCGGGGTCTGAAGATCATTAACTCTTTGGAAGAACAACAGGATAGTCTCTGAATTCTCAGTACTGACAGCCTGGGGGCAATAGGCTTAATTACTTCAACTAAATATTCAGGAACAGAATGAAGGAGTCTTTGCTCCTCTGCTGCAGATTCCCTGTTAGCTGTGCTGCCCTCTCTGGAGCTGAACTAGATTCCCCGGCCCCCTCTCCTGCCCTTGATGGTGTTTCTCACTTTGGGTGATGTTGACTTTAGGAGCCAAACTGAACAGTGTTTCTTCTCGGTCCTTAACTGAGGACCTAGTGTGTTCCAGGCACCTGGCTTGCAAGGGGTGACCAACAGGTCCCCTACCCTGGAAGAAGTGGAGAATGTGACATCCCCTCTCCCATGCGTATATAACTATGAGACAACGTTATCCCACATGCAATGAGAATATGCTGGGAAATAAAAGTAAATTCTCAGATTCTGCCTTTCTCAGCTGGCTTTCCTTCTCTGGAGCCAGGGCCCATTTTCTTTCTATATCATGATTGACGCCACTGCCGATCTTTGGGCCCTTTGACCAAGGTTGGCATGGCTTTGGTGTAAATGCTATAAGCTGAGTTGCTGCAAAGACTCTCCTGAATTCTGAGAACAGGGCCTTCCCCTCTGCCACAAATGTGGGCTGAGCCAGGACAGGTGGCTGCAGCAGCGAGGGGTGCCTGCCCCTGCATTCTCTTCTTGCCAGGTGGCCTGAGTGTCAATCCCTGAGAGACTACAGACTATGGCCATGGGACAGGCCTATGTGGGGAGGGAACCCCTGTCCTATTTATCCTCCTCCAGCTAAAAGAGCAGCTGATGTTTCCCTGCCTTGTTTTCACCTGGGACAAACAAGGGCAGCATGAGATCACAAATGGGACCAGGGAGCCTGGATGCAGGCAGAGCCTTGGTCTTGGCTCAACTCTGATTGTGGACTCTCAAAGCCACTTCCCTTAGCATTTCACAGAACATAGCCACACTGTCTATATAGAGAAGCTTGATCTTGTGACTTCCCATGAAACAGCAAGCGGTTTCTTTCCAAAACCAGTTGTTCTTAACCATTGTCTACCTCAAAAACCTGAAGGATTCTCAGCGAGGTCCCTGGACCAGCAGCACCGGGGAACTTGTTAGAACTGCGTCTCAGAGTATTGACTTGGAAGCTTGGGCTCGGGCCCAGTGATTTGTGTTTGACCAAGCCCGCCAAGGACTTCTGATGCCTGCTGGGTGTGGAGCTGCTCAGGAAGAATGAGTCAGGATGGTAGTGATTCTTGGCCACAGGAGGATCTTCTGGGGTGTGTGCCAGAATCTCTGGAATTGGGGTGGGATGACACACATAGTTTGAAAAAGCCACCCTACTCTCTATGAGAGTAAGGAATCCAGAATTGAATGTTGCATAGGAGGAAACATCTCATGCAATGGTCTATTTTTTTTTTTTGAACTTTTTTTGGTAAGCTCTGGAGATTTTATAACATTGGAGAGACTTGTGTTTGGCCTGGACACCTCCCTTATCTTGTTTTACAAAGAATTCCTCTATGGAAGGAGGGCATTGTGGCCCCTGCAAGAACTTGAGTTTTTAGACCCACGAGTGTGGTATTGCTTTGCCATCATCAAACAAGCATGTGTATCTCTTTCTTTCTTCCTTCCTTCCTTCCTTCCTTCCTTTCTTTCTTGACTTTCTTTTCTTTCTTTCTTTTTCCTCTTTTTTTCTCCCCAACATGTTCCTTAAAGGAAGCAGATGTCAGGAGTCCCTTTTCATTGCCCTTGACAGGGAAAAAGTATAGCCTAAATTGTTTAAAGTGTTTGTAAACAGTAGTAGAAGCAAGTTTTTTTTTTTTTTTTTTTCTCAACAATGTTCTATCTGGGAAGCTCTTTGGACTTGAGGAGTTGGGTGGTAAAAGTAAGGAGTGTTTTCCTTAACCCACCATCCAGCTGCTATCTGCAGCTAGATATCCTGTAACCCACCATCTAGCTGCTATCTGCAGCGACTGCTTCTACTTGCCAGGCAAACCCCAGAGGAAGACCTGCTTCTTAGAAAGTGTGTTTTCCTGTTGAAGTGGGTAGCATTGATCTCAGGGCTTATCTGGGTGACAGGCTCCACCTCCTCTGAAGGTGGTGTTTCCCTTGTGGCTGCTGAGGCAGGAAGCAGGTGTCAAGGAGCTAACCTCATGGCCTCCCCAGAGCCAGCCAGGTTTACCACCAACTGTGGCCTGTGCTGATCTTGCTGATTCCTGAGTGGCTCTCGGCTCCCTGAGAGATGGGGTGTGCTGATGGTGCTCAGCAGATCCGGTGTGGCAGGTCAGAGTGGAAGTCTCTGGGCCTCCCTGGTGTCAACCGAAGTTCTGAAAGGACCCAGGGCTGCCACTCACTTTGAGCAGATGGCCCAGCAGGCACCTCATTGGAGGAAGGGAAGCCAGTTTTGTAAGCGACGGTCTCCTCTGAACTCCGACGGTGCCCCTCACTAGAGATCCACAGACAGGGCAGTTTGTTGCTACTCAGACGTTCCAAGCATCTAGAATAGTGTCTGGCATACAGTAGGTTAATAAGTATTTGTTGACTAAATAAATTTTTCTTCCACCTTTCCCCCAAACGGGACCCAGCATCCTCTTAACCTGACAGGGAAGAAATTAAAGGACTTGTCCCTAGGTGGTCGGCTGCTCTTCTGATGCCCTAGGGACCAAGAAGGGAACTGAGAGATGATTGTCACCCTTCTTTAGATCTGACCAGGGGCAGCTCAGAATGACAGATGAAATGAATTCCTCGTACTAGTGTGTTACCTGTTTATAAAATTGCTGGGCCAACCCCTGCCATCTCACCCCTCCCCAACTCTGAGGCTGGAACCCAGCATTCCAGGTAAAGACAGAGGAGGTGACTTAGATGCACAGGGCTTTGCAGATATTGAAGGCAACTGATTCTCTGGAAGCTGATTTATATATATATATATATATATATATATATATATATATATATATATATATATATACTGGGAATGGAATCCCAGGGATCACTGAGGTACATCCTTAGCTCTTTTTAAATTTTTTTTTTTTTTTTTTTTTTTTTTGAGGCAAGTTCTTGTTAAGTTTCTGAGAGTCTCACTAAGTTGCCAAAGCAGGCCTCAAACTTGTGTTTCCTCTGCCTCAGCTTTCCAAGGTGCTGGATTAATGGTATGCACCACCATGCCAGGCTGACAGCTGACTTTTAAACCAGTAGTTCACCCAGAAGTTAGGGGACTACCTGACGGGGCTGCATAGGGGTTCACCATTGGAGGGGCCTGTGGCCAGTGTGGTGGAGCCTGGGGCTTCTATGGTGAATTCCTGCTGAGTGCAATGTGACAGAGGACTCTCTGACCCAGACCCTCCAGCTTGAAGGACCCCACAGAATCCTGACCTCCATCCACCACTCTAGCTCAGACAGAAGTCAGAGGATTATTGGTGATAATCATAGAATATCAGTGATATTAACAGAAAGGCCCTGGGCCTTGACTGAGCAGTAGATGGTAACGTATAGAGTTACGTGTGTCTCTGCTGTGATTTTTAAACCTTCCTTTCTGTCTAGAGGTGGTGACAGTGATCCTGTGGTGCCCTCCTTGGTGGGGTTGGCAACAAATATGACAAGATGAGGGTGACTGGGAAAAAGAGCAATGAGTGGATCCAAAGGTAACATGCCACATAGATCTCAAATTAGATAGCACTGGTCGTTGTTTTTCAAGGAAGCCTTGGCCTCGCTCTTCTAAGCTCAGCTAGAAAGGAAACGCAGGGAAGAGACTTGCTGGAGGCCCAGGGTGGCCCTGGGCGTTGATGGTTGTGAATATAACTGAGTCAGAATAGCACGGGGCACCTGGCGAGAGACCATTTAGGACTCATTCAATTGTTCCACCATTCATCATTCAAAAAATGTTTCCTGAACAGCAGCGTGGCCCACATGGTACAAGCACCTGGGACAATGATGAGTCAGAGATGCCCTCACGGAGTTTACAGTCCAACTGGCCTTGCACTGACTCGCCTACCCTTCTTCTCCAGGGATGAGTTGGCTTCCTACTTCAATGAAAAATAGAAGCCATCAGAGAAGACTGTCATAACCTTCTTCTTATTATTTATTTATTTTGCAGGGGGATACCAGGGTTTGAACTCAGGGGCACTAAACCACTGAGCCACATCCCCAGCCCTATTTTGTACTTTATTTAAAGACAGGGTTTCTTTCACTGAGTTGCTTAGAGCCTTGCTTTTTTGCTGAGGCTGGCTTTGAACTCGCGATCTTCCTGCCTCAGCCTCCTGAGCTGCTGGGATTACAGGCATGCACTACCACACCAGCTTGTCATGAGCTTCTGTTCCCATATCATCGCCCACCCCACCGCATGCCTGTGGTTTGTCTCTGCCTCTCTCCTGTCATGTGGATAAACAACCTATTCCCTGGCTAAGGCCATCTCTCCACCTGCATGGTCTATCCCATGTCCTCCTGGCAGTGCCAGGACATGCCCAGTGTCTCTCCTCCCTCCTGGGACCATCAGTCCTCCCCTCTCTGCTGGGTCTCTTCTAGCAGCATTCTGTCACGCTATCACCTCTGCCGTTCAAAGGTACCCTCTCTTGCCCCATGTTCTCCTCCAGGAAAATGGCTCCGGTTCTTTCCTCTTTACAGCTAAACTCTTAAAACCGTTATCTGCACTTGCCATCTCCAAAGCCTCTCCTCCCATTCACCCATGAACTCACCCCAATCAAACTGTCACCCTTTGCTCTTGCTAGGGCTGCCAGTGTCCTCATTTTGCTACACCCAGTGGGTGTTCTTGAACTCTTCTTATCTGGCTCCTGGCAGTAGCCGCACCACCACCCCCTGCCTTCAGTCTCTTCTCCACCCAGCTTCCACAGTGCCTTTCTCATTATTTCCCACGTACTCTCTTTTACCTCAGGACTTTTACACTTCCTGTTGCTCCTGAGCTTGGACCTTTTTTCCTCCAAGATTTTTGCTCAAATATCACCTTAGTAAAGACTTCCTATTTAAAATCACAACCTCTTCCACCCACATTCCCCATCCCTTCCCCCTGCTGTATTTCCTCTGTGTTCTTATCACTGTTTAATTTAGTGGCACACCAATTCAGTGGTGGTGGGGGTGGGGGAACCTGTCCTGGGTTCAGATAATGAGATGCAATATCTGAGAGAATTGAGGGGATGGGGAGGGCACTCAGAGTCAGGCTGCTCCTCACAGCGCCATGCCCTTAGCAATGCTGTACAGCGTTCCCTCCAGCCAGGGTGGGCTGCCTCTAACCTCCAACTATTTCCCCACACTGTATTTCCATGTTTATTCTGCTAAGTCCCTGCACTAGGATGTAGCTACCAGAGAGTGGGGTGTTTTGTCTCTTTATTCACCACTGTGACAATATCTGACACATGGTAGGTGCTCGTTAAGTTTTTATGAATGAATGAATGCAGTAGAGGATGTCAAGGAAGCCTGTTGTTAGGGTATCAGGAGGGCTTCTTGGATGATTTGGTGTCTGCATTGCTCATAACAAGGAGAAAGGTACTCTGGGCAGAGAGAAGAGTAGGCACAAGAGCCTGGGGCAGCTTCATTGTCAAGGCCATTTGTCAAGGGTCAGGGAGTCCTGAGTGGTGTTCCTTATAGGCTTTTCCTTCATAATGTTACTGTTTAGTAAATGAATGCTGTCCTTTATTGTCAGCTGATTGAGGTTCCTGTTGACATCTTGCAGAAGGCCGGTTGTCCCTTTTAATCAGAATGGTCATTCCCCACTCCTGCTGAGGCACTCCAGGCCCAGCTAGTCAGCACCTCTCCCAGCACAGTGTCAGAACTTTTACCTACCCTTTGCTGTTAGTGTAGAGGCTAGATAGCTCAGCACACTGTGGGTACAATCTGGGGGAGGGACCATGAGAGCTGGGAGCCATTCCCAATGCCACCTCCCCTAGGGGCTTCCCTACCTTCTCTTCCCTGCCCTGAGCAGAGTTTGTATATTCTTCCTTTTGTCTTCCTGTTCATTTCTTTACTTTAAAACTTATATTACCATCTCTATTTACTTCTGTGTTTGTGTCTTCTATTAAATGTGACTCCAAGAACAGATTCACTTCAATTCCTGCTCCTTATGGAGAACTGACACCCTGCAGAAGATCCATAAAGGTTTATTGAATCCACACCAAAACCAAGTAGATCTTATGTGTAGAGCTATACCAATATCAAATGAATCCAATAGTTTTTGTGATTATGCTTTTGGAGGATTAATCATGACAGGGATGTGACTAGCCCATGAGGATTACATATAAACATATATATGTATATACACGCGCATATATATATATATATATATATATATATATATATACACATATGTACCACATATATTTTTTTCTGTGAAGGTAATATATCACTTATTTTTTCTCTTTAAATTCCAGAGACCAAATATCATCCATAATTATTCAAATATTATCAATGTAGAGTGCTTATTAAAGCATCAAGCATGTTATCTCCACCAAAAAATTGTGAATTAGATTCAAGATCATTTTTAATTTTTATTGGTATGAACCCAAACACTGTTTTTATATGTATGCCAAACCTGAGCTATGGAGACCAGATTATATACCAGTAGGCTGAGTGGGCCAAACCCCCCTAGACAGAAATCTTACAGGTTTCAGAAATAAGTATACTGAAATAAGCTTTTTAACTAGGGCAAAATCAGAGTTCAAAAACAGTTCAGTTAATATTTGATTATCAAGTTAAGATAGGTTGAAAAAAACAAAACTTTAGGCTTAAAATCGACTGTTTCCTTATGTGAGATGCATTTGAGAATTAAATATGTTAAATTTTTCATTTAGCAGATTCCTCCCCAGACTTTTAAAACCACTGCCAATAAATATTTACATATTCTCTCCCCTCCCCAAAGCATTCCCCCAGGTACACATGAAGACCACGCATTTGGAGACGCTGTTGCTTCAGATTAAACAGGCTCTTCTTCCAAGAGCAGCTCATAGGATTCTGCCCCAGCCAGAGCAGGGTTTGTGGCCTGTGGATAATTTCGCTGCCTCTGGTTGACGGATCAGGGCTGGGAATCTCATTATGGATGCCTTGGGACTCTTGTTATGGAAGTCTTGCCCCTCCTTCCAAGCCAGCCTTCCAGAAGAGGCCAGGATTGCATCATCTGTGCTGGGCCCCAGCCCACCTTGCCTGAGACCCACTCACCTAAAGTGTTTCCAGAGACTTCCAACAGCCCAACTGTCATTTGCACCTCTGTTCCAGATGGGGAAAACTTGTGTGGCAGAAATTTTTCTTGTGCTTGTGATCCATGCCAGCCATCAGGTCTAGGAGTTTTTGGGAGAAGGAAATGTCACTCTTAGGAACAAAATAATCTTATCTACAAGGACAGAAAGTGGAGGCACTTTGTAAACCTGGGACCCAGGGCTTCCTCACCTGACCAGCTCGTACTTGCATACAAACACCCAAACACTCTAATACCTCTTGGCAGTTGATAAATCTATTTTAATCTCAGCTCAGAGTTTCATTCTCTGGAATATCTGAGTTCACAGATTATCCAATGGGTCTCTTTTATTTTTTAATATTAAAAAAACTTCACAATTAAGTCAAGGTCACTGTAGGAAAAAAAAAAAAACAACCCTGGAGAATATATAAACCAAAGTTTAAAATATGTATACATCAAAGAAGTTACTAATCAGGTTTGCTGGACTCAATCAGCAAGGAAAAGAGGTTAAGCTTTGAAAATGCCAAACCTGCTTCTTTCCTTTTCTCCTTTGGGGGACTTAAGTACAAGGGCTGGGGTACTGTGGCCAAAAAGGTGTCACTATTGTCTAGGGCCAACCAGAGCACACTACCCCTTCTGAAGGGCCACTGTTGACTCTGTACCCCCAAACCCCTCCGTGATCCCAGGGGATAGTCTTGATGAGGCTATGGGCTGGGACCTGGGGAAAGGTTTTCCCATCTCCAGCTTGAACTGCTGTCTGCTCCACTCTGCAATCTGTGGCCTTCCCTTATTGCCTGTCCCAAGTAGAAGGAGCAAACAAACTGTCCTCTGCTGGGGTGGAGGGAGATTACAGCTGCCTCCAGCTGCCTGTGGGTCTCTGCCTCCTCCTGTCCCACCCAAGCTGCACCGGATGCTGTCATGAGTCGTCTGTGGAGGCACCAGGGGAGCACCCATCCTTAGTCGCAGAGCATCGTTGAGGAGCTGGAATGCCAGTTCTATGAACCTTTGGGGAGCTCCCCAGGAAGGTGTGCTCTTATTCCACTGGTGAATGTCCTTTCACTCCTGTCCTGTGGGCACTGGCTAGATCCTATATGAGAAATGCAGCATGACATGGTTCCATCTGGAATTGCCCTCCCAGGAAAATCTGCCTCTTCTGATTTGCCCTGGCTTCCCACAACATGGCCCATTTGGCTTGTCTGTGGGTCTTATGCATCAGGATTTGCCAAGGGGAGCACCAGCCCCAGGGCTTGGCACAGGCTCTGAGAACCTCGTGAGGCAGGGCAGCAGGTACTGGTGGATCAGGCTTCCTCTCCTGGAAGGGCATGCACTAGGACTTGCCTGGCCTGCGGTTTGCCCCCACAGACCTCATTACTCTACTCAGAGGCCTTTTTCAGAGCTACTGACTGCCCTTGGAAGCCCACTCTAATGGTATAATGACATTGTAATTATGATTTAAGCAACACCTACCGGAAAGAGGAAAGGTGCATACATTACTGTTCACCCTTCAACTGCCTAGCTCCATTTTGTCCAACAAGAGGCCTAGAGACCGTCTGAGGTCACATGTGTATATTTTATGTTAAAACTAATCCTGACCCTTGTGTGGCCCACTCCTGGTTATGGTCAGCCAGGTCTGTTCAGCCAATGGCGGACGAGGAGAGTCAGATAACCATAGATAGGAGTTGGTGTGCACCCCTGAGCTAATAAATGTGGCCCCTCTCCATGGTGGATTGGGTCCCAGTCCTTACCTCACCCTCCTAATGACTCAGAGCTTCCCCACCAGGAAGGGAATGCACCTGGGGTTGGAGGTATTTCCCAGGCAGGTCCTGAGGGGCCTGGGTGGTTTCATAGGGCCTGGTGGCACATGGGCCAGGGCTGAGGCTCAGGGTGCAGCGGCTGCGAGGAGAGGTATAGACAAGCGGCAGACTTGAGGGGCGGGCAGGACATCTTTGGGGCCACACTGTGGCAACCAGAGAGGTGGCCTGCTAGCGTGCCCAATGAGCACATAATGAAGCCCTGCTGCCTGGGCCCCCTTTGTTCCCAAGAAACCATTTAAAAAACTCTTTCCTCAGCCCCCGTGCTAGGTGTGCGAGGTGAGCAGGGACAATGGCTGCAGTGGCAGTGGCAGAGCAGAGTACCTTGTTTAGAGAGGCCTTTCTGTGGCCCAGCCTTGCAGGCTCTGGGCGCCATGAGGGCCGAGGGCTGGGGCACAGCAGGCCAGTGCACAGTGTCCTTAGGATCCAAAGGACCAAGAGTAGAACAACATCAACAGCAACAATGTCTCCATTGAGGTGAAGGGGCAAGGCGCTAGGACCTCGGGGGTCCTTGGTTGATGGCAGAAGGGACTTCTCAGTCCCCCACGTGGCACAAGAGAAAGGAGCGTTGCAGACAACCTGCCTGCACTTTCCTGAAAGCCACGGTGGCACATTCCTGGCGTTTGCAATTATTGGGAAATGAGAGGACCTTTTTTCTTTCCACGCTACCCTCCCCTCCTCCCTCCGTTTTTCTTCCAGGCATGGAATTATCTACTTTAGCAGTTCAAAAGACATTCCATTCCCATGACAGAAGCCAGGCCGTGATGTTGGCACACACGGAAGACTCTTTTCTTACAGGGAGATTCAGGCAATAAATCATAATAAGTGCAAAATTTAAATAGCATTTCTTTAACTTTTAATGGCCTACCTTGCTTACTTTCCAAGTGCCATTAACAGCTATTTCTTCCTGTTTCCCAGCAAGGACCCATCTCACTAACAACCGTGAGTTTTATTCCTTTAATATATCCCCAAAGAAAATAGGTTGAGGGGATTCGTTCTGAACTCGCTCTCAGCTCTAAAATTCCTTATCTATTACTGAACAAAGGCTGACAGAAGATTTTAAAATAGATTGGGAAAAAAAATGATCACCATGGCCAATATCTATCCTATCCTATCTTCTCTTATTTCATGCTTTTCTCTCCTTTGGCAAGCCACCTACATCTGTTCCAGAAGCAATCACACATATACATAGATCCGTTGACTCACAAGGCAGTGTACGCTAGAGAACGTGGAAGTAGTTAACCAAACACACCCCATAATGTACTATCCAATGGGAGACACCGAACTGCTCAAGAAGGAACCATCAGAGGATATTTCCCCTAGAGAACAGATCATTTGAAGTTTGCACCCATCTATAAATAAGGGGGTCCCACACTTCTATTCCTAAAAGTGTTGTAATTTACCGCTGGGCTGGAGGGTGAAAGACTATCTCTCTAGCAAGGGTCATTGTCAGTCTCTTAAAACATGACTCTGATAAAAATCACATTGTGCAGGTATTTATCACAGTTCACTGGGCTTGATGGGTGTGAGAGTATTTAAAGTCTGCCCTGGAGAGGCGTCTAGGGAGATGGTGATTGGGGGGGCTTCTGCAGGAAGCACGGTGGAAGGGACAATGGGTCAATTACCAGCAGAGCCTGCGGTCTCCCTTGGAGAGGTTAAGGAGGAGAGCATGCAGCCTTTGAGCTACCGTGTCATCTGTCCTGGGGCTTAATCAAGTTATCATATCACCGCCAGTGTCCCCCGGCCTCTATCCATGGATTTGAATGAAGAGAAAAATTTGCAGACAAATTTCTAGCAGCAGGAAGTTGGTGCTCTCCTGTGAGGCTGGATGAAAAGCACCTGTAACCTTGTCGGCCCCCATCCAGCTCCTGCTGGGAGCCGCTTCAGGCAGCAGCCTGCTGGCTTCAGAGCTGGCTTGTCAGGGGAAGCTGGGCTGAGGGATGCTATTATGTGTTTCAAGAGAATGGCCCGGAACGGGCTCAGCTGTGGCCAGAACAGCACAATGCGGCCAGCTATCCATGATAGGGTAGGTGGACATTGTCCCCTTCCTTTTGATATTGGCCTGGAGTTATTTAAGTTAAAATGGGGCTGGCATGAAACAATCTTCTTGGTGGCATGTCTCTATCTATAGGGAGAGTGAGAGGCAAGGAGGTCTCCAGCCTCCCATCAAAACCAGATCTCTGTTCCTCTTTCAGCTGCCGTTTCCTCCTTTATGAAGTTCAGGTGCCTTGTGATTTTTATCTAACCTGCAGAGAGGGAATTTGATGATTTTGATGTCATATTGATCATTGGTTCAGGGTCATGAGACACATCTTGTAGACCTAGCTTTGTGACTTGGGGAAGTGGCTTAGCTATTTTGTGTCTTCGTTAATTAATTTGTAAGATGGATAATGACCCAGACTGTTCCTTTCTTCTCAGGTTATGAATCGGGGGAATTGCAGACTGATCAGTAACTGAAAAGCCTTAAAACCACATTCCTGATGCCTCTAAAATCCTTCCAGCAGGCACATACTTTTTGATTCAACGTCACAAAGATGGGTAAGAGAAAGGAGAGTTATTAATTAGCATTAATATTTGAGCATTCCATCCTGAGAATAAGTTAATCACTGAATGTGAATTTCATAGTCATTAGCAGGAAAAGCCAGAGGCTTTTTTAACACTCTGTGGGACTTGTCGATCGGTCAAAATCAGCTTTTCTGAAGTTCCCAGGAAGTTGGACTTTTTGGCATTTCCATGAAAGGCTCAGAGCCTACATAAAAATCCAGGTGGAGACCTGGTTAAGAAATCTCTCCCTCTCCCACCCCCGACTCCCTCCTGCCCTTCAGACTGTTGTTTCTGTTCTTCAACTACAACGTGGCAATACCTATGGGCTTTCAGTCTAGTTGTAAGCTCCAGCCCTTTCTCCAGCTGTAAAATGGGGTACCCTTTCTCTGCCTCCTTACCTCATGGGAACAAGGTAGAGTGGACTGGTCAATGGTGGGGAAAGTGCTTTGTGAAGTGTAAGCGCTGGGTAGGTAACACACACTCACTAAGGAGCATATCACCCATCTCACTGGGGTGAGAGTGAACACCGTGAGTCTTGCAGGCCTGACACCATGAGCCCAATGTCGCGGGTGATCTGGCTCAAAGGAGGATTCTTCTTGCCAAGTTATGCCCTGGTCACTGGTTTGGATAGAACAGACATAGGAGGTATGATGCTTTTCTGAGGGGGTGGCCCTGAGGGCATGGACAGGACAGGGACATTGATGCCCAAACACAGAAATAATCACACAAGAAAACAGCTAAAATATGGAGTGAATGATTGCTCTCCTTTATTTTGCATTGGTTTGCCCCAAGCCCCTGCCCCAACCAACAGCCACTACTTTCCTGAATATGGCATGAAGCGCTGCCCAGCGATTTTGCCTGGGCCATGCCTCTTGTCTTCTCTGCTTATTGAATTTTCCTAGTCGTCAGGGTCCTATGCAGTGTTCCCTCCTGTACGAGGTAGCTGTCTTCAAGTCCTAAGGCACTCTTTACTGGCCCCTGTGAACCTCTGTTCTGTCCTTTGCCCCATCACAGTCGGGTTGGTGTCAGCTTCTACTGTGGGTCCTTTCTCTCCTGCTCACACTGGGAGCTTCTCAAGGGCAGCAAGTGAGTGCTTCTGGCGTCCCAGCCTGAGGGTGGCTGCTGGAGAAGACTGTAGTTTATGTGTTCTGATGTTGGATTTAGTTTTGCCACTCTTAACATGTCTGTGCTGTGAAGGGATTGTGGGATGGGAAGAGAAGATAAAATCTTATCTTTTCATGTTTATTTATTTAAACCAAACCCATTTTTGGTTTTGCCTTTCATATCCTAGCTGATAAGAAAATTTGCATAACCGCTTTCATGTAAATGGGAATTTCAATGTAAGTGTGATTGTAGGGATTGTCTGTAGAGAAACAGCACCAATAGATGTGTGTGCATGCATGAACATGTGTGTGTATGGAAGCATGTTTACTTGTTTATTATAGGAATTAGGTCAGCAATTATAAAGCTAAGAAGTCCCACAATCTGCCATGCGCAAGGTGGAGACCCAGGAAAATCAGTGGTGGAATTTAGTCTAAGCCCAAAGACCTGAGAGCTGGAGGTGGGGTGGGGGTCTGATGGTTGATGGTATTAGTTCTGATTTGAGGACCCCCAAACTAGGAGTACTGATGAGGACAGGAGAAAATAATGAACATCTCAGCTCAAGAAAAGAGAGGATTTATCCCTTCTATTTTTTCCGCTCTCTTTGGGCTTCAACAGATTGGTTGAGGACATCCTTTTCCCATTCTGTTGATTCAAATGCTAATCACTTCCAAAACACCCTCAGAGAGCACCAAGAAATATTTTACTAGCCATCTAGGCATGCCTCCGCCCAATAAAGGTGACATACAAAACTAATCATCACTGTAATTATGACTCCTTTTCAAATTTTAGTCATGCCTCACTAAAGTCTTCTTTTTGCTGTCTTTTAAGAAATTTCAGGAAATCCTTGCAGAATTAGTTCCTGGCCAAGCAGACAGGAAGGCAGCCCTGGTCAGGGACCCAGTCTCACAAAATATCTCTTGTGCACCAATCTCCACTGGTTCACTTCCATAGGAAGGTACAAATTTCACCTTATGGCAAGGACCCAGTGTCAAAGTTTCTGTTTCCCAATTCCATATTTTTCATATTTGATCAGGGAACTCATTGGTCAGGGAGACCATTTCCTTCTGTGATTCTTAGTCTAGATCCCTGAACTCCCAGGCACTCATGAAGGTGGTAAACAAGTCAAATGTGGTGCTGCACAACTTCTTGGGAGGCTGAGGCCAGCCTCAGCAACTTAGAAAGATCCTGTCTCAAAATTAAAAATAAATACGTCTGTGGATCTAGCTCAATGGCAGAAGTCTTGCCTAATGTGCATGAGGCCTGGATTCAAACCCACCAAACCAAATAACCAAACCAATCAAACAAACAACAACAACAAAAAAAGAGAACTAAATATAAATATAGATAAACAAAGCTTTTTGAACTTTTTTAATGTTTCAGAAAGCCTGAGATAAGGATGCTGGATCTACGAACATGTGAAATTTCTAGGCATTTCCTTTTCTCTTTTTCTTTTTGGTTCAATTCACTATGGTAGTACTGAATAATTCAGGATAATAATAATAATTTAAAAAAAACCCCAAGACATACCTGTACTTAAGTTTTTAGATCAAAGGTTTTTTTAATTGAGGTATCATTTACACAATAAAATTTATACATTTTAAAGATGCAATTTACTGTTTTTGCAAGCATATACGATTATGTGATAGAGCATTTCCATCATTCCCAAAAGTCTTCTCATGCCTCATTGCTGTCAACGTGATCCCCAGACCCCTGGCTTCAGGCACCTGCTAATGCTGTCATGGTGGTTTTGTCTTTTCTAGAGTTTAACTGAAAGCTGACTTTTGTATCTGACTGCTTTCACTTCCTATACTGTTTGTGAGACTCGGCCATGTTGTTGCATTTATCAGCGTTTTGAGTAGGATTTCATAGGATAACTACAATTTGCCCACTCACCAGCTGATGGACATTTGAGTTGTTTCCAGATTTTGGTTCTTACGAATATGTGGGTATGAAAAATGTCACGACAAACTTTCACATAAAAGTCTTTAGGTGGACATATGTTTTTGTTCTCTTGGGTTAAGTATCTAGGAGTGGAACTGCTGGGCTGTATGATGGATTCATGATTAATTTTATTAAACACTGTCAAATGCTTTTCCAAAATGGCTGCACCATTTTTACACGCCTACCAGCAGTGTGAGAGGACATTTGTTCTTCATACTTGCTAATACTTGGTGTTGAATGCTTTTTTTTTTTTTTTTTTTTAATTATCCTAGTGGGTATATAGTGGTATCTAATTATGGTTTAAATTTATATTTCCCTCATGACTAGTCATGTCCACACTGGCTATTTATATATCTTTGGGAAGTGTCTATGTTTACCCATTTTTTTATTGCATTGTTTTTCTTCTTATTTGTTTATTGAAAGAAGTCAAGCCTTTCCTAAGACATATATTTTCAAATATTTTCTCCTAATTTGTGGCTTGTCTTTTCAACTTTTTCGGTACTGGGGTTTGAACTGAGGGGCACTCGACCTCTGATCCACATCCCAGCCCCATTTTGTATTTTATTTAGAGACAGGGTCTCACTGAGTTGCTTAATACTCACTTTTTGCTGAGGCTGGCTTTGAACTTGTGATCCTCCTGCCTCAGCCTCCCAAACTGCTGGGATTACAGGCATGTGCTACCTTGCCTAGGCCCATAATTCCTGTTGTTGGTGTTCAGGTAATTTTGACAAAATAACCTCATAGAGATTTTTGGCTAGAGATTATTTTCTTAGAAATTTTATCGTTTTAGCTCTCACATTGAGATCCATGATTCATTTAGATCATTTTGTACGTGATATAAGGTTTAAAATTCAATATTTTGTGCTGTGGCTGTGGCTCAATGGTAGAGCATTTGCCTAGCATGTGTGAGGCACTGGGTTCGATCCTCAGCACCACATAAAAATTAATAAAATAAAGGTATTGTGTGTTTATTTACAACTAAGAAAAATATTTATTTATTTATTTTTTATATATGACAGCTGAATGCATTACAATTCTTATTACACATACAGAGCACAATTTTTCATATCTCTGGTTGTATACATAGTATATTCACACCAATTTGTGTCTTCATACATGTACTTTGGATAATAATGATCATCACATTCTGCCATCATTTATAAACCCAGGCCCCCTCCCTTTTCCTCCAACCCCTCTGCATTATCTAGAGTTTGTCTTTTTCTTCCATTCTCCCTTTCTCTATCCCACTGTGAATCAGCCTCCTTATATCAAAGAAAACATGTAGCATTTGGTATTTGGGATTGACTAACTTCACTTAGCATTATCTTCTCTAACTCCATCCATTTACCTGCAAATGCCATGATTTTATTCTCTTTCATTGCTGTGTAATATTTCATTGTGTATTTATGCCACATTTTTAAATCCATTCATCTATTGAAGGGCATCTATCTAGGTTGGTTTCACAGTTTAGCTATTGTGAATTGTGCTGCTCTAAACATTGATATGGCTGTGATCCTATAGTGTGTTGTTTTTAAGTCCTTTGGGTATAGACCAAGGAGAGGGATAGCGGGGTCAAATGGTGGTTCCATTCCCAATTTTCCAAGAAATTTCCCTATTGCTTTCCATATTGGCTGCACCAATTTGCAGTCCCACCAGCAATATATGAGTGTGCCTTTTTCCCTACATCCTCGCCAACACTTATTGTTGTTTGTCTTCATAATAGCTGCCATTCTGACTGGAGTGAGATGAAATCTTAAAGTGGTTTTGATTTGCATTTCTCTAATTGCTAGTGACGATGAATTTTTTTCATATATTTGTTGATTGATAACTGTCTGTTCAGGTCCTTGGTCCATTTATTGATTGGATTATTTATTTATTTTGGTGCTTAGCTTTTTGAGTTCTTTATATACCCTAGAGATTAGTGCTCTATCTGATGTGGGAGGGGTAAAATTTTGCTCCCAAGATGTAGGCTCTTTATATACTTCACAGCTTGTTTCTTTTGCTGAGAAGAAGCTTTTTAGTTTGAGTCCATCCCATTTATTGATTCTTGATTCATTTTGATCATTTTGTACATGATGTAAGGTTTAAGATTCAATATTTTGGGCTGTGGCTCAGTGGTAGAGCATTTGCCTAGCATGTGTGAGGCACTGGGTTCAATCCACAGCACCACATAAAAATTAATAAAATAAAGGTATTGTGCATTCATCTGTAACTACAAAAAATATTTTTTAAAAAAGATTCAATATTTTGAGCTGGGTACAGTGATACACACCTGCTATCCCAGCAGCTCAGTGAAGCAGGAGGATTATAAGTTCAAGGGCAGCCTGGGCAACTTAGACCTAGCCTTAAAATAGACATAAACAAGACTGAGGATGTAACTCAGGGTACAGCACATGCCTAAACCCCTGAGTTCTATACCTAGTACAGCAAAAAACAAAACAACCAACAACAAAAGCAATTCAGTATTTCTTTTCTTTTCTTTTGGTACTGGAGATTGAACTCAGTGGTGCTTAACCACATCCCCAGCCCTTTTTATATTTTACTTAGAGACAGGGTCTCATCTAGTTGCTTAGGGCCTTGTTTAGTTGCTGAGGCTGGCTTTGAGCTCGCCATCCTCCTGCCTCAGCCTCCTGAGCTGCTGGGATTACAAGTGTGTGCCACAGTGCTTAGTACAATTCAGTATTTCTACCCCATAGATACCCATTGCATTTATTGAAAAGACCAGCCATTCCCCATTGAATTACCTTGATGCTTTTGTTAAAAAAAAAAAAAAAAAAGTCAAGTGATTAAATTTGTGCAAGTTATTCTTGGACTTTCTATTCTGTCCTATTAATCTATATGTCTATAATTTTGCCAGAGCCATGGAGCCTTGATTACTGTGGTTTTTATAGTAAGTCCTGAAATTAAGTAATGCAAGTCATTCAAATCTGTTTATATTTAAATATTAATTTGGGCTATTTTAGATTCTTTACTTTTGCATATAATTTTAGAATCAACTTACAAATTTCTCTAAAACAACTTTCTACATATATATTTTTTAAATATTTATTTTTTTAGTTTTAAGTGGACACAATATCTTTATTTTACATATACGTAGTGCTAAGGATTGAACTCAGTGCCTCAAGCATGCTAGACGAGCACGCTACCACTGAGTGGCCATCCCAGCCCCTGTCCTTCTATATTTTTGATCAGGATTGTATTAAATCTAAAGATCAACTTGGAGAAATGAACATTTTAACAGTATTGACACTTCAAGTCTCCAAACATATGTCTCCATTATTATTTAGGTTTTCTTTAATTTACCTTAAAATTATAATTTTCAGCATATAGGTCTGGCATATTTTTCTTTAAATTCATTCATCAGTATTTTTAATATTATTCGTTTAAATTTATTTCCCATTTGATCCTTGCTTGTACATAGAAATACAACTGATTTTAATTAAGCTTTATATTTTTAAACAATTACAGGTTTGCAGGAAGTTATAAATGTAGTTATTAAGACCCATGAAACCTTCACTTGGTTTCTCTCACTGAGCCACATCCCCAGACTTATTTTTTGTTTTATTTAGAGACAGGGTCTCACTGAATTGCTTAGTGCCTTACTTTTGCTGAGACTGGCTTTGAACTCATGATCTTCCTGTTTCAGCCTCCTGAGCCACTGGGATTACAGGCATGTACCACTGTTCCTGGCTCCGATGGTTATATTTGACATGGTCATAGTATAATATTAACTGGGCATTTGACATTAATACACTGTGTGTGTTTGTGGTTCTGTAATTTTATCATATGTGTATATTCTTGTAGCTATCACCACGATTCAAGATGCAAATTATTCTGTCACCACAAAGGTCTCCATTGTGCCATTTAT
This sequence comes from Marmota flaviventris, assembly GCF_047511675.1. Lineage (NCBI taxonomy): Eukaryota > Metazoa > Chordata > Mammalia > Rodentia > Sciuridae > Marmota > Marmota flaviventris. The sequence goes on along the minus strand of NC_092505.1, from coordinate 50,146,391 downwards.
TTACAGTCACACTCCTCATTCTCTCTCCAGCTATCCCTAACCTCTGTCAATCACTATCCTGTTTTTAGTTACCATACAATGTGTTCCCTTGGGCTTCCCTCACCCGACTCAACAAAATGCCTTTGAGATCAATTCAAACTGCTGTGTGTATCTATAATCTATTCCTTTGTATTGCTGAGCTCAGTACTCCAGAAACCTGTGGTATGAAACCATTTGTTTAACCACTCAACTATTGAAAGACATTGGATATTATAAATAAAGTGGCTAAGAACAATCATGTATAGACTTTTGGGTTGGCATACGTTTTCATTTCTAAGGTATAAAGACCAAGGAACATAATCATTATGAGGTACATTTGTTTATTTAGTTTTTAAAGAAACTGCAGCAATAGTTTCTTAAAAATGGTTGGAAGCAGTTTCTGAGATTCATTTTCTCTGTATCCTGGTCATTATTTGGTATTGTGACCATTTTTTATTTTAGCTGTTTTAATAGATGTGTAATGATATCTCATTGTGATCTTACGTTGGATTTTTCTAATGGTTAGTGATGTTCAAAATCTGTTAGTATGCTTATTTGCCATTTGTATATCCTCTTCAGTAAAAATCTCTTTATGTGTTCTTCCCCTTTCCAAATCGAATAGTTTTTTACTGTTGAGTTTTAAGGATTCTTTATATATTCTAGACATGAATTATTTATCAGATATGTTGTTTGTGAATATTTTCTCCCAGTCTATAATTTTTCTTTTTATCCCCTTAAGAGAATTCTTTTCAGAGAAAAAGTTTAATTTTGACAAAATTCAATTTATTAACTTTTTCTTTTACTGTATCTTTTCCTTTGGCCTTAAAACTCTTCACCAAGCTCTAAATCCTGAAGATTTTTCTTTATATTATCTTCTAATCGGTTTATATTTTACATTTAAATCTGTGATCCATTTTGAATTATTCTTTGTAAAAGATATGCTTTAGGTTGAGGGTTTTCTTTTTTCTTTCTTTATTTTTATTGATTTTGGGGTTTGAACCAGGGCCTCATGTGTGCTAGGCAAACACAGTACCACTGTGTTACATCCCTAGCTAGTTTTAAAATTTTACTTTGAGACAGGGTTTTGCCAAATTGACCAGGCTAGCCTTGAACTGGGATCTTCTTGCCTTAGCCTCTCAAGTAGCTGGGGTTATAGGCATGTACCACCAAGCCAAGATCTTTTCTTTCTTCTTTTGTCCATGAATTTGCTTCAGCATCATTGGTTAAAAAGTCCTTTGTTTCTCAGTAGACTTGAATTTGCAGCTTTGTCAGAAATCAGTTGGCGACCTTGTGTGGGGATATATCTGGTTTTCTGCTTTGTTCCATTGCTCTATTTATTTATTTCTCTTGCTTACTTGATTACGGCAACTATATAATAAGTCTTGAAGTCAGATGGATTTCTCTCCCTTTCCCAAATTGATTTAGTTATCCTACTTCCTTTACTTTTCCATATACATTTTAGAATAAGCTCATCTACATCTATGAAAAACCATGCTAGGATTTTGGTAGGAATTATATTACATCTGTATATCAGTTTGGGGAAAATTGACATCATCGTTATTGTTGAGTCTTTTTATCCAAGGGTATGGTATGTCAACCATTTGCTCAGATTTTTCTTTGATTTCTTTCATTAGCATTTTGAAGGTTTCAACATGTATGCCTTGGACAAATTTTGTTAGATTTACACCTACATATTTCAGTTTTTGTATGATTATAGATGGTACTAATTAAATTTTTTTGCGTTCCATGTATTTGTTGCTAGTATATAGAAACACAACCTATGTTTATTTTATATCTTACAATCCTGCTGACTCATTTATTACTTCTAGAAGTTTTAGAGATTTTTATTTGTTAGATTACTTGGAATTTTCTAATAGAGTTTTATTTTTTCTTTCTTCTTGTTCAATTCTTGTGACTTTTATTTCCTTTTCTGGCCTTTTTTGTTCTGGCTAGACCTTCCAGTGCTATATTGCATAGTGGTGGTAAGAGTGGATGTCTTTAAAGTTCTCTTGGTCCTGGTGGGTGGGATTCAATCTTTCACAGCTAAGTACAATGTTAGCTATAGGGCTTAAAAAATATGTAGACACATGTTATTTATCAAATTGAGGAAGTTCACCTGTATTCCTAGTTTTTGGAGAGTATATTTTTGCTTTTTTAAAGTCATGCATGAAAAATTGGGGTATATATGTGTAATAAGAATTGTAATGCATTCCACTGTAATATATTTAAAAATATAAAATCAATAAAACTAAAAAAAAAAAAAAAAAGTCATGCATGGGCTGGGCATGGTAGTGCATGCCTATAATCCCAGAAGCTTGAGAGACTGAGGCAGGAGGATTACAAGTTCGAAGCCAGCCTCAGCAACTGAGAGACTCTAAGCAACTCTATGAGGCCCTGTCTCTAAGTAAAATATTTAAAAGGGCTCGGGATGTAGCTCAGTGGTAAAGTACCCCTGGGTTCAATCCCTAGTACCAAAATAAATAAATAAATAAATAAATAAAAATATAATAAAATCATTCATGGATGCTGAATTTTTTCAAACTCTTTTTCTACATCTATTGCTATAATCATGTTTTTCCTTTTTATTCTATTAATAGGGTGGGTTACAATCTTGAATTCTTGGATTAAATCCACAGACTCATGATATATTACCATTTTTATGTATTATTTAGATCTTATTCTAAAATTCTGATGTGTGTGTGTTTATGAGGGAGATTAGTCTTCAGGTTTCTTTTGATTTCAGTCAGGTTTTGATGTTGGGGTAGTACTGACTTTCTAAAATGAGTTTATAAGTTTTCCCTCTATTTTCTTGAAAAAGATTAGGTGGGGTTGTAATTTCTTCTTTAAATACATGGTAGAATATACTAGCAAGGCCACTCAGGTCTAAATTTTCTAATGGAAAAGTTTTTATTTATCAGCTTATTTTCTTTAACTAATATGAAGCTATTAAAATCTTTTGCATTTCAAAGCATTATGCAGATTTAATGTAATTCCTATTAAAATCCCAATGTTATTCCTCATAGAAATACAAAAAGCAATCATAAAATTCATTTGGAAAAATAAGAGACCCAGAATAGTCAAAGCAATCCTTAGCAAGAAGAGTGAAGCAGGAGGCATCACAATACCCAACCTTAAACTATACTTCAGAGCTATAGTAACAAAAAAGACATGTATTGGCACCAAAACAGACATGTAGACCAATGGTACAGAATAGAAGACATAGAGACAAACCCACATAAATGCAGTTATCTCATACTAGACAAAGTTGCCAAAAACATACATTGGAGAAAAGATAGCCTCTTCAACAAATGGTGCTGGGAAAACTGGAAATTCATATGTAGCAAATGAAATTAAACCCCTATTTCTCACCCTGCATAAAACTCAACTTAAAGTGGATCAAGGACCTAGGAATTAGACCAGAGACCCTGCCCCTAATAGAAGAAAAAGTAGGCTCAAATCTTCATCATGTCAGCTTAGGACCTTTCTTCCTTAACATGACTCCTAAAGCACAAGAAATAAAATTAAGAATCAATAAATGATATGGATTCAAGCTAAAAAGCTTCTTCTCAGCAAAGGAAATAATCAATAATGTGAAGAGAGAGCCTACAGAATGAGAAAATCTTTATCACATGCACATCAGATAGAGCACTAATCTCCAGGATATATATAAAATCCAAAAATCTTTACACCAAAACAAACAAACAAACAAACAAACAGAAAACAAACAAACAAAAAAACCCCCCAAATAACCCAATCAATAAATGGGCTAAGGAACTGGACAATACACAGAAGAAGATATACAATTGATCAACAAATATATGAAAAAAAAATGTTCAACATCTCTAGCAATTATAGAAATGCAAATCAAAACTACTCTAAGATTTCATCTCACTCCAGTCAGAAGGGCAATTATCAAGAATAAGTAAGAGTTGTTGAGAATGTGGAAGAAAAGGCACACTCATACATTGCTGGTGGGACTGCAAATTGGAGCAACCTCTCTGAAAAGCAGTATGGAGATTCCTTAGAAAACTTGGAATAGAACCACCATTTGACCCAGCTATCCCACTCCTCAGTTTATACCCAAAGGACTTAAAATCAGCATACTACAGTGACACAGCCACATCAATGTTTATAGCAGCTCAATTCACAGTAGCTAAACTATGGAACCAACCTAGGTGCCCTTCAATAGATGAATGGATAAAGAAAATGTTTATATATATACATATATACACACAATGGACTATTACTCAAACTAAAAGAAGAATAAAATTATGGCATTTGCAGGCAAATGGATGGAGCTGGAGAATATCATGGTAAGTGAAATAAGCCAATCCCCAAAAAACCAAAGGCCAAATGTTTTCTAGGAAAGAATGGAGGAACTTTGGATTGGGCAGAGGGGAGTGAGGGGAAGAGAGGGGGCAAGGTGACATTATTACCCTATATACATATATGATATGAATGGTGTGACTCTGCATCGTGTTTAGCCAGAGAAATGAGAGATTGTGATCCATTTGTGTACAAGGAGTTGAAATGCGTTCTGCTGTCATGTATAAGTAATAAGAACAAATAAAAATAAATCTTTTGCATTACTTCTTGAGTTGGTTTTGGCAATTTGTGTTTTACAATGGATTTACTCATTTAATCTAAGTTGTAAATTACATTGACAAAAATTATTTAAATAAAACATAAACATTTTCATGTCTGTAGGATCTGTACTCATGTTTCTCTTTTGTTTCTGGTATCAATAATTGTGTCTTATTTCTTAGTTTTTTAATCAGCTTGGCTGGAATTTATTAATCTCATTAGAAAGACATCTTTTTTTTTTTGGAGGGGTAGTACCAGGGATTGAACTCAGGGGCACTTGGCCACTGAGTCACATCCCCAGCCCTATTTTGTATTTTATTTAGAGACAGGGTCTCACTGAATTGCTTAGCACTTTGCTTTTGCTGAGTCTGGCTTTGAATTCTAAATCTTCCTTCCTTAGCCTCCCAAGCTGCTGGGATTACAGTGTGTGCCATCGAACCTGGTAGATAGACAGCTTTTGTTTCATTTTTTTTTCTCTATTTTTTTTGTCCATCTTTATTTTATTGATTTCTACTCTTACCTTTATTATTTCCTCCTTATGTTTTATTTGGATTTAATTGCTTTTCATTTTCTAATTTATAAGACTTATATATGTCTCAATATGTCAGGATTTCTTTTTATTTTGTCATACTGGAAATTGAACCCAGAGTCTCATGCATGCTAGGCAAGCTATCACTGAAGTTTTAATTACCAGCCCTTTTAATATTATTTAAATGAGTGTCTTATTAAATTGTGCTGGCTGGCCTCAAACTAGCAAACCTCCTATATAAGTCTCCCAAGTTTCTGGGATTATAGGTATGTGCCACCACACTTAGTTCATGTCATGATTCCTGATGAGCAGACGATGTACACTTGGAAAAAAACCATGTATTCTTGCAGTCAAGAGTATTATTTTACAAATATCAATTAGATCAAAGTGGTTAGAATCATCCCAAACTTTTGTCTTTTCTGATTATATTTATCTACTTGTTTCATCCTGATGAGAGTGGGATGCTAAAATCTCCAATTGTGAGCATGGAATTATTTATTTCTACCTCAATTTTTTTTTAAACACACATATCTTTTAGCTATGTTATTGGGTATCTATATCTGTTTTATTTTTTTTCAGAATTTTAGAATTTTTATTATTTTTTTATTTGTTCTTTTTAGATATAGGTATATATATCTTGATGATTGTTATGTCTTCCTGTTGAATTGATTCTTTTTATTATTAAAAATGTTCCTTTTTATTTCTTTAATTTTTGTCTTCATATCTACTTACACCTGACAATAATATAGCTCATCTGATATTAATATAGATTAATACGTGTTTCATCTATGTGTGTTGTAAACTATACAAGACAGTGACATAGTTTTTGTTTTAGACAGCCATATATTATAAATAAGTTAAGAGGAAAAATATATATGTAGATTTTTAAATTTCTTTTCTTTCTGAGGATTGACGTTCCAATTTGGTAAATTTTCCCTTCAGTTTGGAAAATTTCCATAGCATATTCTGTAATGCAAGTCTATTGGAGGCCAGTTTGCTCAGTTCACTTTTTAAAAATGAAAATTTCTTATTTGCTATTTATTAAACATCCTGACTCTATAAATTTATATCTTTCATCATATTTGAGAAAAACTTGTCTATTATTTCTTCAAGGTTTTTCTGTTTCATTCTCTCTGTTCTTTTTTTTTTTTTTCACATTGTTTATGTTTTTCAATACCCTGTTAATTTATATTTATATTTTCACTCCTTTTCCCTTTGTTCTTTACATTGATAATTTTTTGTTTCATATTTAAATTCACTTTCTCTTTTCTTTGCCATCTCCATTCTGTAGTTAAACCCATGTAGTATATTGATCTTTTAAAGTTTTTTTGATATTGTATTTTTCAATTCCAGAATTTCTGTTTTTATCATTTGTATTTCTTTGCTCAGCTTTTCTACCTATTCACTCATTAGGAGCATGTTTTCTTTTATTTCACTGACTATAGTTATAATGCATGATAGAAATTCTTTGTGTCCTAATTTCAACATCTGGATCATCTTATGTTGTCTCAGCTGATGTTCTTTTGAGATTGTGTTCTATTTTCCTGGTTCTATGCATATTAACGTTTTTTTAAATTGTATTCTTGATATTATACATGTTAAATTATTCTAGATTTTTCTATTTTTCTCTAGTGGATGCTATTTCTTTTCTTTATTTATTTTTTCTTTTTTCTTTAGGTCATTATCTTAGGTTATATTCAAATTGCAAACTCCATTTCTTAGGTGGCAAAGGCCAGTTATTGACTCAAATCTTTCTCTGGTATCTTAGCTGCTTTGAGACTTCTCTGTGCACCTGTGGCTTAGGGTTTGCACAGATATGTGGACAAACAGAATTTTTGGACCTTATCTCTGGCTCTTTCCTTGGATGATTTAGCTTCTCTTGGTTCCCAGACCCCCCATTTTTTTTTTCTTTTCTCCATTAGTCTCCCTCCACCCCCACTCGTTGTACTGTACTGAATCAACTAAAAGTGATATTTTCCATATTTGCAGCTCAAAGCTGAATCACTCTTCAGAACATGGATGGTTATCATATTCTCGCTCTTTCTGCTCACTGAATGCAAGATGATTCAGACATTACTAGAAAGGGAAGTTGGCTATAGTTTAATCACTAGAAATTGAAACTTATATTTTTTCATAAATCAAAGAATGGAGTGATTTTAGGATTAGAAAGGACGTGTTGAATCAGACACAGAGTAAGCCCTAAATTAATCCTCAGGGCCCAAATCTTCTCCTCAGCACCCCCTTTTGCTGGACTACCCTCAATGAAGGGTGCTCACTACTTCATAAAGCCGCCCATTTTATTGTAGATAGTTCTGAGCTTTTGAACAAGTTTCACTGACTATGATCACTGACTATGACTCTTCATTCCCAGTTCAACCCCAGGGACACACATCACGAGCCCAATCCCTAAACTCTCTGTAGGGGAGAAGCCTGCACTCCTCCTGGCAATCTTTGTAATGAGATTTCTAGTCTCCTCTTGATGCTGGTCTCCTCCCTTGAGCAGGATCTTCTAATTACACAGTTCTCTTAAGATGTGAGGTTCAGGAAGGTCCCCAGAAGCCTGTTCTTTCCATGGTGCATCAGGTTTCCATTGGCTCTTCTGGCAGCCATGTTACAATTGGCTCACGCTAAGCTAGCGGCCAGTGAGCACACTTGGGCCCTTTTCATCTTTCCTTACTTAAGTGCACACATCAATTTTCCCTGACTGTCCTCCCAGCGCTGCCTTCTAAGGGATCTACCATCAAGTTTTGGAAAATTTGCTACCATAGTCTGTCTTGCTCTGAGATCTTTATCATGCTTAAGGTTTCAAGCTTGGACAAGGCTTGGAATTACATGTCTCAAAGCCCTTAAATCTGTATTTCTGCTCTATAACTTACACAAAAAGTAATTTTCAGTGTGCAAGGGATTTTGTTCACAGCCAGTGGTGAGAAAAATTTATAAATACAATTTAGATCTTATGGTTTATCAAAAAATTTCTATATCACCTCATTGGACCCACAGAATAACCAGAAAAACTATATGAAGTGGGCAGGAGAGGATGTATCATCACTATTTGACAGATGAGGAAAGAGAGGCTGCGGTCAGGGGACAAAGAATGGTCAAAACCAATGAGGAACTGTATACTCTCTACAAAACACTTTTCTCAACCTCTCAAAGGCTCCAGACTTCCATTTGAATTGTCTCAGCCATCCTTTGGGTGGAAAGTTTTTTCCTCGGGGCATTTTAGGGTACGGATGATCTGAACTAATTTCCCATCCCCTCACCCCTGGCTCCCAGGGGTGGGGGAGGAGTACATCTGGGCACCGTCAGAAGGGAGAGGGGTGTCAGCCTGCTTTCCAAGAGATTACTTCTGGAATCAGTGGCCTCCAGCCCCAAACAAAAGCTCAGGTATGGAAGCTTGGCTGCCCCTGACCTTTTACATGCCAAGAGCCAAGCTGTGGGGAGGAGGGGGACTGCTACACAAAGGGGTCTGCAGAGTGACCCGGCCTGCCTCAGCTACCTGCTGTTCGCCACAATGGGGCCCGAGGCCTGGGCTGCCTCTGGAGGCCAGAGAAAAGGCCCGAGATAATGACAGCCTGGGCTACCGCTGCTCTCTTCAGAGGAGCGAGAAGAGGGAGGCGGCAAAAGCTCCCGGATAATAAAGAAGTAACAAATGAGGAATAAAAGCTTATGGAAGACATCTTAACCCAGGGATGAAAAAAAATGTCAACATCTGTGAGGCTTTCTGCACCAGCAGACCCGGGCCCTAAAGAAAACCCTCGAAAAGCCATTCACTGGCGCAGAGGCAAAAAGGCTACATTTTTCTATGGGTTCGAAGAGGCCGCCCTCTCCCTTTCGGATGCTGCTGAACCAAACGCTAATGTTCATCTTCAGTTTTATTAAGGAAGCCCGGGGCAGGAGGAGAATGGAGGGCCAGGACCATCTTTATCCCCAGGCTTGTGAGGTGGGTGGGTTTAGGAGCCCGCTAGAGTCTGCACATGGAGCAAGGAAGAAAAGCCAAAGGAATTAGAGAAAACACTGTTTAACAAGGGGTTCTTTTGACCAGGGCCTTTAGGAAGGACGGGGCACCAGGAAAAGTAATCCTCTTAGCACCGACTTACGTGTGTGTACAAAACAGACCAATGGAATCCGAATGTCCTCATGGAGCACTTGCTAAAACACCTAATGAAAACACAAAGATTCCCCGTTCTGAGCGTCACCTTTCATTCAGAAGATAGAAAGTGGCAGATGTTTGCTTATAAGGGCTGATTTAAAAATTCAGGCTGGGAGTTGGCGGGTGGGAGAGGAGCCGACCCACTCTTCCTGTGAGGTGTGGCCGGCACAGCCAGGCTTCCCTGGGAGATTTCACCACCCTCCTGCCTGGTGCCTCGGAGGTGCTATGTGTGCTGTGATTTCTCAAGTTTGTGCTTCATGTTAACCGTTGGAATGAGTCTCCGCAGGCTGAGTAAGAGAAACCGCAAATTCTGGCCAACAAATGCAGCTGCCTGGGAAGGGGGTGGACGTTGACATGGGAAGAAGTGAGCTTCCACATTTGTGACTGCTTTATAGTTGGGGACCACTGTGGCTTGGCCAGAAAGCACCAAGATGGTCCTTACCATCCCCACACACCCACATACTTACACACAATCCCCTAAAATAGAGGCAGACAGTCCCCTTCACACAGAAACATAGACACACACACACACACACACACACAAACCCATCCCACTGACCACGTGTGCACACGCACACACCTGCACCCTTCCAGGTATAAACACACACATCATCATCCTTGCCCCCCAGTACATGCCCCCCGCACACCCATCCACTCCCTCCCAGTCTCTTAGTTAGCCCTCGGGCCAGCATCGTCCTCAACCACTTCCATAGCACACAGATTTTGGGGGCCAAATGTTTCCGTTATGATTTGGCTCTAAAATGAAACAAGATGCAAATGAGGATAAATGAAATATTTTGGGGATTGCTATGAAGGCTTTACCTAAGCTAAAGCAAGAGCATACACTTTGATTTCCTCTTTCATGTGGTAAGGGGCTATTTGAAATTCAAAATTGTTGTTTGCTGTTGGGACACAAAGGAACAGAGGTGAGGGGGGGGGCAGCCACAGAGAAGCTGGTGATGGGCTTCAGTGCTGGTGTGAGCTGTCCATCTACGGGTTGGTTCTGTGGTCCTAGGCTGCCCGGGCAGGCTGTGAATTCGTAAGTCCTCCCAGTACTTGAGTGGTGGTCCCAGAGCTCTCTATCATCTGTCATGTTAAATTGCGGGGGGGGGGGGGGATTCTCATGCTGGGCGTCTTGTTAAACTGGAGGCACTCAGATATCTTTAGTGATCCTAATAATAATATTATTATTTATGAATATGGTTATGTACTAGCCACTGTTCTAGGAGTCTAAAGTAGATTATATCATTTGATTTTCATAGTTCTACAGTATAAACTCCTTTATTATACCCAATTTGCTGATAAGGAACAAGCATGAAGGAGTTACGGACATAGTTGGCAGTGACCACAGTATCCACACCAGAGCCACTTAACACCAAGCCTCAGATATTAACCTCACACTACCAGACCTCTTCAGGGAGCTTATTCTAAATGGTCCTCTGTTCCCTTTTTTTCTTGGTCAGCAGATGAGGACTGACTCTGTCCTTCTGAGTTCATCTTTGACACCCTTGCATGGTCCTCTCTGTTCCTTTGGAGGAATGAGGGGACCTGAGAACATTCCAGGCATCAAGTCCTGCTGGAGAGGGACACTCACCTGCTGGGCCCCACACCATTGAGGTGTTTGAACATGGCTCTTTGCTTCAGCAGGAGGGTGCACATCCAGGGACTTATTTCCACTGCTACCTCAGGCCCTGCCTCCATGAAGAGAATGGCAGCCTCCTGATTGGCGCATCCCTCTGAAAAGCACACCTTCCCAACTCCATCTCTCATTCTCCAGGTCCTCATTGCTGAGGAGCGAACCCAGCTAACCTGGAGAAAGTTCTGCAGACATTTCCTATCTACCAGGCCCATTGTTCCAAAGTGTGGGGAGCCACAGTCCCAGAGAGGAATCTTTACTGATGATTGGTTCTGACTCCCTTGTGGTACCTCTGAAGCCGTGTTCTCACAGCCTTTGATTCCGGAAGCAGAACTTAGTTACTCCTCTTTTTGAATGTGGACTGGGCTTAGCGACTGTCTACCAGAGAATAGAACATGTCTGAAGGCGTGGGATCTCTCTTCCAAGATGGGGTTATTGAAAGACAGTAGTTTCAGCCATGGGTTCTCCATCTCTCTCTGTCTCTGACCTTCTTGCATCTGGGGAAAGCCAGCTGCCTTGCTGTGAGGCTGTGTGGAGAGGCCCACGTGGAGAGCACAGGCCTGCCAGGCACCACACAAGTGAGGTTGGAAATGGATCTTCCCAGCCTGCTGACAGCCTCCAGCCTGCATTGCGACAGCCACTGAGTGATCCTGAAAGCAGATCTAGCCCCTGTTTCACCTTGGGATGACAGTACTCTTGACAGCAACCTCACGAGACCCCCCAGGCCACAGTCACTGGACCCAGCTGCTCCCAGATTCCTAACTCCATAAAACCACAATGAGATAGCAAAAGTTTTGTTTTGTTTTGTTTTAAGCTGCTGCATTTGGGGGTGATTTGTTATATAGCAGTAGATAACTAATGCACTACCTTAGGGTGCAGTTGGGAGAACTGAGGCCCTGTTGGGGGAAGTCACGTCCCCCACTTCACAAAGAACAAGTCAGTTCTTGAAATTTACTCCGAGACCTTGACTGCTTTTCTATGTTCTTTCTGCTACATCACATTTTCAATCACTTCCATGTTCCTCAAATAAGCCAGAAGTATTGAATTTGGCCAGCCTCTGCCTGCCTGCAAGCTCAGGTCTTTACGTCCAGAGCAAAATGGACATGGCGGAGGGATCAGCGATGACCCAGGGCAGCTAGAGACAGTGGTCACATAGGGGCTGCTGGAGAGTAGGACACCCCACCCGCCCCGTTTCCCAGGGTTTGTGTTTTGGCTCACATGAGGAGTTCAACCCATGTGTAAGAATTTCAAATTTCATACTGAACTTACCACCCAGAAATAACTATGTGAAGTAAGCATAATTCGTCTGTGTTTGCTTTTTTTTTTTTTTAAATTTATTATGAACTTAAGCAAAGTTTATGGAAAGAAAGGAACCTGATGATGGTGAAGCGCAGCTACTGACACCTCTCCCAGTTCTCTTCCTTAGTGTTCTCTGCACAGCTGTGATGGTGCAGCCCACCTCCTGTTCCTTCCTCCCTCATCCAGCATCTGCCGTGCCCCGGGCCCTCTGTGTGCGGTTGGGGACTCAGGGCCCACGGTGTCTGGCAGTCTCCCAGACCTCCTCCAGTTCTCTCAGTCACCCCTTTGCCCAGCTGCCCCAGTTCTGTGACCCCCCTTAGCTCTGCCCAGCCCCTCTCCCACCCAGCCCTGGTTCACTGGCTCAGGAATATAGCCGCATGCTGGGACTGGAGTCTTCTTGTTCCCCCAGCCTCTTCTCGCTCCTCGTCCTGCAGAGGCAGTAAATGGTGCCTCTGCTGCCCCCAGACCTGGAGGCTGCACAGCCTTGCTGCTGATGAGGGCCCTCCTCTGTCATTGTTCATGACAACTTTATGTCCTCAGTGCCTGTCCTGGGATGTCATATTGAGTACTATTCCAGCGTGTCCACAGTGTGGGCTGGGCTCATCAGAATGCAGTGACCAGGCCCTCACCCAGCCCCGAATCTGAGAAGGGTTTGGGAATCTGCATTTTTTACAATCTTTCCAGAGAATGCTAGTACTCACTAAAATTTGGAAACAATGCCTCTGCTGTCTCCCATTATTTATAATTTAGAGCTCCTAGAAACTTCTTGGTTGGCCTGGTTTTTAGTAGCTTTTGAGACTGACAGAAGCAGCCCTGGGTTCTCTGAGTGCAGCCCTCAGCTGGACCAGGCCTTTATTCTACCTCAGTCTTCTCTAGGCCTTTTCCTCTTCCCATTGTCACTTGTTACTTGTAGCAACGGGAGGGAGGTTGGAGAATGCCAGCATCTCTTTTTCGTGGATCCTTTCAGCTTCCTGTCCGAAACAGAGGGAGGAACTAAGAATTACGGGTTAAAATGAGGGCTCGAAATTTACTATTGACCTCTAAGAGTTGTTCTCCTGTGTTCTGTATCGGAGGGAGGGATTACGCTAGCGGGGGGGGGGGGGGTTCTACACCCTGACCATGCGAGGACTTTGAGGTCCAGCCTCCCATAGCTCCTCTTCCTGCATCCTCCCACTCTACTTGTGGGGGCCAATCCCCAGGGCTTCTGATTCACTGCTTCCCCCAAAGTAGAAGAAATCATTCCTGACCTGCCTGACAATGTCCCTCCCTTTTTATGATCCTGGACAGGTTCCCAACCCAGCCTCAGTGGTCCCGGCTATAGGATGAAGGTTCTGGGAGGATGGTCTGGGGAGGACTTTTCAGCTTTAAGGTTCTGTGATATTTGCTGCAGTGTGTGTGGGGGAGGGTCTCTCAGTACCAACTAGATCCCACCCTGAACTTGACCTCCTCTCTCCCATTAGTGGCTTGAACCCCTACTGTTTGTGGCTTGGTCCATTCCTCTGCAAGGAAAGAACAAAGAAAGGCTCCAGACCCAAGTCCTATGAAATCCAACCACACACAGAAACATCAGTCAATTTAAGTGTGTGTGTGTGGGGGGTGGGCTGGAGAGGTCTTAGGAAGTGCTGTGGGCTGTAACGTCTGCAGAGCCTGTTTACTTTCACACCCTAGTGAGTGCCCTCCCTCCCAGTGCGGCTGGGGCTGGTAGTTGAGCAGCAGCCAGCTCCTGGTTTTGTAGCTTTGCTTTAGGTCCAGGATGCCTGGATTCTCCCCAAGGCACTTCCCAAACTGCTTGCCCCCTGGAGAAACAGCCCAACAGTAGAGATTCCAGGGTGGCAGATGCACAGTGGGAGATGTAATCGGAATCTAAACAAGCCCTGCAGAGTGGGTGATAAGTTTGACACACAGGCACAGGCGTGAGCCCCAGCCCCCACAGCTGTCCCTATGTGACAGCCAGCCTCAGCCTCAGCCTGGAAATACCACCCTGAGCCTCATGGATGTTGTCTGCAGTCACAGGTGTGACGGCTTCCAAGCTGACATTTTGGGTCTTTTGAGGTATCTGTCAAGAAGAGATTGATTATTGTTTGCAGCTCACATTGACCTACCCCTGGTGTTTCCCATCATGGGCACAGTGTCCTCGCCTGCTGGTCAGTTGCCCTGAGTCCAGTTGCTCTTGGCAGGCCTCATCTGTCTGAGGCTCCATGCAGGCACTGAAGGAGGGATGCTGCCTTGGGGACAGGTGCTGAGTTTTGTTCCTCTGCTTCATCTCAGCATCATGACCATGAATGAGACAAGGTCAAGACAAGGTTCTGGAGCCTTTGGTCCAGGGACTGGCACTGTTCTATCAGCTCAGTGCTGACATCCACAGTGGGGGGCTGGGTCCACAGATCCTGACTCAGACACACGGTGGCAGAGCAGGGAGGATGCTGGAAGCTGCCATGAAGGAGAGAGGAGATCCAGGGCCTGATTGGTCCCGGAGTTTCAGGATGGGGGCAGGAGGGCAAAGGTCGCTTCCCCCCAAAGATGATATCAAGATGTGATTATGGCAGATGTGAGGGCAAGGCTGTGATTGGAAATAAACTTCTAGTCCTGGCTCTGCCATTCACTGGCTGGGTGACGCTGGACAAGTCAAGTTGCATCTCTGGGCCTCGGTTTCCCTATTGGTAAAATGTCAGATGCCCTGTGTGACAGTCCCAGCACTTACGTTCTGTTTCATTTCCCTTTTGTGATTCTTTAGTTTTCAAAAGGATGCGTCTGAGGGAGGGGTGGCTGAGGAGACAGGAAGCGTGTCTTGGAGGTGGGTGTGAGAGGACTGTTCAAGAAGGTATTTCTCAGAATCAGAGAATTATTTTCCTCATTCCAAAGAGGAGGAAATAACTCCAGAGGAGCTCAGCAAGTTTGCCCGCTGGAGCAGGGCGGGGCGGGGGTTTGGACCACATCTGCTCTGCCCTTCTCCTGCTGCCTCGCTTGGTCAAAATTTTCCCATCCTCCAAGCCGCTTCTCAGTGTCACCTCCATGTGACTTTCCCTGGAGTCCCTAAGGGGAAGTGGCTGCTCCACCAGCCCCTATAGCACGAGTCTACCTTTTTCTTGCCTCTTGACTTCATTTTACACCAGAGACAGTCTGCCTGCCCCAGTGGCCTAGAAGCCCCCCAGAGCCTGGGACTTTGACTTACTAAGCCTGTCCCAGCTCTTCCATGGTAAATGACACATATTAGGCACTTACTGAATGAGTGAGAAATTGAAGTTACTCAGAGGATCCTCTGCCTCAGCACGGGGGTTCCTCAAGGCTGTCACCTCCTCCTGTGTCTCAAAGAAGAGGCTATGTATTCCCTATTCCAGCCCCATAATGGTCCTCAGTATTGAAGCTCATGGCCCAGTGTAGACGGGGGCTTAGAGGAAATCCACTCTGTCAACTGTGCTTTAAAGAGGATTCCCTTGAGGGACTCTAGATCAGGGTCCCCTGTGCTTGCCTATGGAGAGCTGATGTGACTGTAACCTCTCCATCTTTCCATGACCCATTGTTACCTCAAGCTACAGGAGGCCAGAATATGTCACTCTGATGTCCATTACTTCCTGTGAGAAGCCCCATGAGGCCAGGACCATGGACAGTTTAAGTTTGCCTTGGCACCTAGGCCCATGTGAAGCATGGAGAAGAGACTCATGAGGGATTTTTTAGGATTGCATAGAATGGACTATTCCTATTTATTCCAAAAACATGAGATGCCAAGCATGGCTGAGCCTCTGAAAGACCCTGGAGCTCAGGTAATGCGTCCACTCATTGTGGGAATGGGCTCCTTGACTGTCAAAGAGGAGGAGAGTTGAAGAAGAAGTTTGCCCTGTGCATCTGAGGACTGTGACTTCTCCCTCCACAAGGGAAGGTCTGCACAGGGGCAGGGTGGGGGATGTTGTCTCAGCAGGTCTCAGCAGGTGGCAGCCAGGGCAGGAGAGGCAGCATGGGCTTTGGAGTCAAAGAGACCTGAGTTTGAATCCTGACTCTGTTTCTTTCTGTGTTGCCTTGGCAATGACTTGGTCTTCCTGGGCTCACTTTCTTTGTTGTATGAAAGGGGGTAACATCTACTGGCAAGGTTGCTGCCATGTTTAAACAGCTTGTGGAGTGCCTGAGTTCCAGGCACTACCTTTCCCTCTTGTGGGACAGGGGTAGGTTTTGGTCCCTCTGGGGACCAAGGGAGGCATGGCAGTTTCCTCAGCTCTGATTATGACGTCAGCTGCACAGTGAGTCTGTGAGATTGCAAAGGTCAGAGGGAAACCCGGCTGCAGGAGGTGGGCCTCCTGCCCTGTGTGCTGCTGGGGCCTCCCAGAAACCTTCTGGCTTCTTTGGCAGTACCTAGTACTTGGGTCCTTATCTGACTTGCTGTGTGGCCCAGGTCAGTTTCTTTCCTTCTCTGAGCCAGAGTGCTCCTGGGATTTTTGGCGGATCACACTTGCCTTGTGCACAATGTGAGTCTGTGTGAGGGTGTGTGTCAGCCTTTCACCTAGAGCTGAGTGCGTGCCAACACCAACCATCACCATGGACTAAAAACTCTGTAAGGAATAAAGGAGCCTTGCACCATAATTCACCAAAACTTTTTTTTTTTTTCCCAGAAAAAATAAAATGGAGAGGGAGAGGTTAAAACGAAGGGGTGGGGGGGAAAGAATTTGAGCCAACACTCTGACTCCTTGTCAGCCAACTGGAGGAAAGAAGTGAGTAGCAGAGGTTTGTTTCCAAGGGAGTCTGTCGGAGCCAAGAAGAGCGGCTGCCAGCACTGCTGGGCCTGGAGCCAAGGCCTCCTCCAGGGGCCAACCGCTCTGCGCCCTCCAGACCCCACTGTGTGTTAGACAGGCTCCTTCCATCCGTGTGGGGTCAGGGTGCAAGGAAGCCCCAGGGCCTGGCTTCCCGGGGCTGGGGCTGCTTCTCCTGCTCTTTCCTCTGGGGAGAGGAGGAGGAGGGAAAGCAAGCCCCAGCTGGGCGTTCCATTCTGAGACTCAGCTAGAGACCATCGTGACCCCCACATCAGGGCTGGGAGGGGGGCAGGAGGAGGCTGGGGCTCTGTTGGGGAGGACCTGGGGGTTGGTGGGCGGGGCCACCCGCCTCTTGCTTTCCGGCCTACTGCAGAGGCGGTGGGTGTTTGCTGGCTTTAGTCCTCCATCTTTGTCTGCCCAGCTATCTTCTTTCCCATCCCTCCTTTCCTGCCTTTCTCACCTGTTTCCCAGCCCAGGTTGTCCCCGGATGTCCCCAGAAACAAAAGCAAAGCCCTTTGAAACAGCCTCTTGCCCCTCTGCTCTCCAGGGACCCATCGAGGCCCAGGCTGTGCTCCTGGCTGCCTGTGGATGGTGGAGGGGGCGCTGAGCTGCTGGCATGGGCCTTTGGTGCCTTCTTCAGGTTGCGGAGGGTGTATGGGGACCTTGGCAGCGGGCATGCAGCCAAGTCAGGAAGTCCTGAAAGTGGTCCAAGGCCCAGAGAGAAAGGGAGGAGGGGGTGGAGTTGGTGACTTTGACAGCTACTGGTAGTCACCGAAACCTTACCTGGCCAACAGGAGGCACTGAGGATGGGGAGGCTGAGGGAAGGGGCAATGAGCATGTGGCTGGTGGGTGCACTGACATTGTTCCCTTTCACCATGGTATGAAGACAGAGGCAGATGGGGTTGGTGGAGAGGCCAGGCTGCAGGGCAGGGGTGGAAGGCAGGTGGCTGGGAAAGGTCAGTGACAATAGGTGCCTTAGAGTGAGCCACTGACCCTCTTATCTTACAAAATGGAAAACTGAGACCCAGAGAGGGAGAGGATTCACCCAGAGGCAGAGTCTGGCCTGGCTCCTTACCTTGTGCTCCTTCTCTCAGGCTGGTCACCGTGCCAAGCCAGGCCAGGCCCCTCTAGTGTACCCATGGACGAAAGGTGTGTCAATCAGTTGACTGAAGTGGGGGCAGGGGTGCATTTTCTTAAAGGGAAAAATTATTTCATGATCAGCTTGCCTCCCAGTGTTCTTGGGTCCCCTCCCTCCTTTGGCTTTTTGAAGTGAATCAAGGTGGACATTTCTCAGGGAAGATCTCTTTACTCTAGTTAATCAGATGCTGGGATTTGGAGTAAAGGATGAGGGTTCACCCTCAGGCAGAGGCAGTGGTGGAGACACCTTACCCTCCCTCCCCTCCCGCAGCTGAGCACAGTATTCTCTGGAAGCCTTTTCTTCTGGCAGCATCTATCTCAAGGGGAGCTGTGAACTAGGGACTGGAGGACAGGATCTGGGCATGGGTTGGAGAGGGAAATTTTTTTTGAGGGTTAGGGGTGCCAGGGATTGAATCCAGAGGCACTTAACCACTGAGTCACATCTCTAACCCCTTTTTAATTTTTTTATTTTGAGACAGGATCTTGCTAGGTTGCTGAGGCTGGCTTTGAACTTGTCATCCTTCTATCTCAGTCTCCCAAGCCGCTGGGATTGCAGGCATGCGCCACCACACCTGGCCTGGAGAGGGGATTTGCTGTGGCAGGGAGGGAGGAATGCAAAGAGCTTGTTGTTATTATTTTGGTTTCCCCAACTGCGCCTCCCCTGCCGTCCTGTCGGAGCCCATCATCTATCTCTGCCACGTTCCCAGCTTCAGTCCCAGTTTCCCTGGATTCTCCAGTGCTTTCAGGATCAGGTCAGAACTCTTTGGCTATCTGTCCTCATCTGTCATTGTCCCTTACACATTCCCTGGTCCTTGCTGCAACAGGCTGATCTCCATTCTGCCAACACTCTGCCTCGTTTCTGTCCACCTTGCTTTCCCAGCCTGCTTCTATACCCCGTCTCTCCTGACTTCCCTTTCCTCTCCTGCCTCATAAGCCTCCCTGCAGACTGTCGACCAGCCAGCTCATGCCCACCTGTGCACTCACTGTCCCTCTGCCAGGAGAACCTTCCATCAGACTATGCCCCCACTCACCAGGCACGTGGCCGGGGCCATTCCCTCCTTCTCCCTTAAAGCTGAGCCTCCACATCTGGACACTAGCATCCCTGCTATGCTTCCCTCTCACCTGCTCTTCTTCTTTCACGGGACATAGGACAGAAGATTGAGATTGTTGGTAATTTATCCTTCTTCACATGACCACTGCTTATGGTCAGGTCTAGTCTTCATTCATCATAAGTCTCCCAGTATTTAGCACTTAGTAAGTGCTTCCTCAAATATCTCTTGAGTCAAAATGAGCTCTTTCTTACTGGCCTAAGAGCCCCTGAAAGATAGGACCCACCCCCACATTGCCAGAATATCTGGCACAGGACCTGGCCCACAAATTGTCCATAAATGCTCAATACACTGAATTTCAGTGCTGCTAGGTAGTTCTGGGGAGAGTGGTCAATAGTTTTCTGCCCCTAAACATCCCCCTGTTTGCAAAAAGAACTTCCTAGCTGTCTTGAGATGCCATCATTCTCAGCTTTCAGAGGTGAAAAGCAGTTTGTCACAAGCAGAGAATGACAGACACTCGGGGTGGGAGAGGAAGAGGGACAGGAAGCAATTATGGGAGGGGCGGGTGGGGGAGATCCAGGCTGTCACCCATCTCCCTAGCTTCCCTTCTGCAAGTGAGAAGGAAAACAAAGCTTAGGAAATCCTATTTACCCTTTCAGGGACCTGGAGAGTACTTTGTCCTCCTTTCCCCATCAGCTCTGCCAGCAGGAGCAGAAGGAGTTATCTGAAAAGGAGAACCCCATGTAAATGTTAGGTTTAACGATATCTCCACAAATATTCAGCATGCCCACCAACTCTGGGCTGTTTGCAATTAAAAATGCATGTGGCATTTTTGGTCATTCTGTCATATTTTTTATTCCACCAGAGTCTGCTTCCCTGGCATTTACGTCTTAGTGGAAGGAGACAGATGAAACACACATATAAAACCAACAGTAGCGCATCCCATAGTGCTCTGCAGAGAAGTGACCCAAAGCAGTACCTGAGTCATGAGTTCACCAGCAGGGAGGGCCTCCTGGAGGAGGTGCCTCAGAGCTGGGGCTGGGATGACTCCCTGGAGCTGGTTGAAAAGATGGGAAGAGCCACGTGGCAGGACCAGGTGGAGGGACAGCGTGTGCAATCTTGCCTTTTCCTGCCCCAAGGAGCAAATTTGCTGAGTCCCATGTCATTGGGAGAGCAAGGGAGGGTGAAGGCCACATGAGGTGGGTCCCAGAGGCAACAGGTGCCAGATTATTTGTGTCCACCTCCTTAAACCTGCAATTCCTTGGAGCAGGGTTTGGTAGGAAGAGACCTGCAGCTTAGGGGAGAGGCAGCTGTGGACCTGGGTCTACCACTGCCTTGCTGTGGGCCTGGCCTCTGTAAGATGCTGTCCCCCTCTGGGACTCTAGTTCCTCTCTGATTCTCTGCTTCCCTGCGGGGTGATGCCTGACCACCCTCGGGCCTGGAAAGTTTTGCCATTTTCATGCCCAGCCCTTGCAGCCCGCCTGAAAACAAGATAAAACAGAACCTGGTGCCTCAATATTCATTTGCCGAAAGGAACCAGTGTGCTTCCATGCAGGGCTGCACCTTCCTGGGGCCTGCACTGGGTCTCCTCTTAAAGTGAAGACTGCTTTTCAGCCGTCATGACTGTAGGTTGCTGGTTTTCCTCACACCAACAGCTGGTCTGCAGCTGGCTGTCTGCTGGCCTGGTTCCAGGCTGATAGGGTGGTTGAACTGATAGGAAACTCCACAAGAGCAACCACGGGGTCCCAGCCGCAGGACTCACCAGCCGCCTCCTTAGAAATGGGCCAAGACCCAGCACCTTCCCCAGCTCCTAACTCAGGGTGACCCGTGTGTGGATTTTGGCAGGTGAATGCCATGCACCAAACTCGTGTGTGGCAACTAGGGGACCACCCAGCCCTGAAGAGTTGGCCCGCCACATTTCAGGGTGGGTTCTTTGCATGCGCAGACTTGTTTTTCCTGGCACTGGGGAGGCCACATGCTTTGTGGCAATAAGTGTGAGGCACCTAAGTGGCCTCCATTTCCACAGTGAGGGGAGAGAGAGAGAGAGACACTTTTTGTGCGGAACAGAAGGTTACGTGGGAACAGAACCATTTATAACCCATTAAATTGCCTGTCCTGATAGACAACCAGCCCCTCCTCCGTGGGGGTAATATGTACAAGATGTGTAGCCTTCGGGCGGTGCAGCAGTGTGCTGGGCCAAGGCTTATGTTCTGAATAACCGTCTAGGCAGCGCTTGCTAATTAAAACCAGGAATGGCCTTGCGTCCTGTGGCGAATGGAGAAGCTTGCAGTCCCAGGACACGGGGAGGATCCTCTAATGCCCTTGACTCACTATCCCCTTTATAAAATCACCTCCCCACCACCATGCGGTCCAGATAAACACGCCTGATGACCAGGACTGTATAGCCATGAAAGGAGTCTTTTTTTTTTTGGTACCAGGGATTGAACCCAGGGGTGCTTAACCACTGAGCCACATCCCCAGCCCTTTTTATACTTTCAATTTTGAGACAGGGGCTTGCTAAGTTGCTTAGGGCCTCTCTAAGTTGCTGAGGCTGATTTTGAACTTGCGATCCTCCAGCCTCAACCTCCTGAGGGCTGGGATTATAGGCGTGTGCCATTGGGCCTGGCTGAGAGTTCTTTCTTGAAGCAATCAGAACCTGTCATCTACAGATAGTCACTCTAGGGCCTTTGTCATGCCCTCTGGAGTCAGACACAACCCAGGCCCCTCTCAGTGACTGCTGGCTTGAGCGGCCTGTGTTCCTTGACTGCTTTTCCTGGGACCTGGTTTCTACCCCTCCTCCATTCTTCCCAAGTATCCTTTACTTCCTGATACTTGGGCACCACCCCTCTGCCCAGTGGTGGGCAATACCTGCTCTGGCTACCACAGGAGGCTGGAATGAGCCCTCCTGGGGGGACTCTGTGTGAGTGCTTTGAGAGCCCACTGCCAACCAGCGGCTCCCCCCATCCCCAATCTTCATTTCCACCTTTGTTTCCCCCTAAAATGGAAAAGTGAAGTGTTAAACCAGGTCGATGAGACTCTCTAAGACTCTTTAGTAAGAAGAAGCAGCCCTCACAGCAGTATCCTGTTTGTGTACCTCTTAGACTTTGAGAATTGGGGCTACCAGGAAGGTGGACACAGCGTGGGTTATGTTCCACGGGATTGCTGAAGACACTGAGACTAAGGGGGAGAGATGGCATACCATGAGCCCACAGGTAGGTGGCAACACTACCCAGGAACTAGAGTCCAGTGTTTCTGAGGCCTGTCCCAAGCCCTCAGACAGCTCCACTGAGCAGGGGAGATGGGACACACTTTGAATGCAACAGCCTGAGACTTGTACTCTGTGTACTCTTGGGCACATGGTGGATGGCCCTGAGGTCTGGGGTCATGCCCTGTGCCCCCTCACACAGCACTGTCTGGTTCATGAGGGAGTGGGCAGAGGAAGAAGCTGAGTGTTTTTGGTCCCCTCCTGCTGTAGTTCTCTGTCACGGAGAGCAGAGACAGGGTGTGCCCACCCAGCCAGGGCCTGGAGGGGGCCGATGACAGCGGGTGCCTGTCCTGCCGCTCTCCTCAGTGCCCGGAAGCCTGAGGGCACAAGGACTGGCTGCCTTCCCAGGAAACACAGCTCTCTGTCTGCCTGTTCTGTCCTTGAGCTCAGGCCCAGCTCTGTCCCATGACAGGATCCGGGCTGTGGGTGGCAGGCGGCAGGCCTGCTTCCTTCTCTGGCCTCCAAAGGTCTGGGAAAGCCTCCAAGCCAGGGTCCCAGGCCAGGCCTCCAGGGGATGTCCCCCACCCAGGATTCCCCAGGGGCGCATGTGGTTGCATTCAGTACTGGAGGCCTATCTCTGGAGAGCTCAAAGGAAGGACTTTGTTTTCAGGGAAGAAGACAGGGCAAGGGTCACCTCCCCCGCTTGATGAGTGAGTAGCTCAAAATGGCCTCTCTCCAATCTGTCTCTGCCAGGGCAGGGGTGACAGGAGGGGCCTGGGCCCACTCTCCAGGGAACAGCCTGCAGGCTGCTGCGGCTTTCATTGACAGGGCTGGAGCCGCTCCCTCTGCCCCCCACCCCAGCGTTTCAACTGCCCTGGGCCCCTACACAGCTCAGTGTGTGGGTGTGCACACGCGTATGTAGGGCGAAGGTGGCTCCAGGGGGAGGCCTTCTGAACCCTGGCCCCACCACAATGAGCAGAAGGCAGCCTTCTCCTGGAGACTGTGGGGTCAGGCCGGCTGTTAGAAGGGAAGGCTGAACTGAGAGGTGAGGAGTAAGAAAAAGGAGGCTGATCTGTCTGTCAGTCAGTCAAACTCTTCATCAGGCTATCCTGCGGGGCACTTAGGTTCTGGTGATGGAGGGCAGAGAGGAGAACCAGTCTTACTCCTAAGATGGTGACATGTTAGTGTGCAGGGCGGGGGTGAAAAAGCGTGGGCAGTGAGTGAGAAGGTGGTCACTTTTTTTTCTGCCAGTTTTGAATGTGATGCACTCAATAATGCCTATGTGAAATAGAAGGAAAAGATCTGGTTTCCAGTCCCAGCTCTGCAGCAGACAAATTGCCTGAGGCTGACTCAATGTTCTCATCTGTGAAATGGGAACCAAAACGTGTCCCATTTAAAAATCGCCAAATTGTTGTGGGAATCGGAATCGAAAGGGCCTGAAAAACAGTTGAAAAAAGGCGATGTGCTGTAGGTCTGGGGAAGGCGCCACATGTGTTCAGGCCCCGGAGAGAGGGCAACCTAAGGGCATCGCGCATCATGCTTTCCCCGCTAGGGGGAGCAGTCGGTACTTTCAGAGACAGCCCGCGTGGCACTGGGGAGCGGGAGGGGCAATGGGCCTTTCCGTGCCCCCACCCTTCGGCTCGCCCTCCACCCGAGCAGGACCTCGCTGCTCCCTCTGCCCAGCACTCCCTCCTCGGCGCTGGCAGCCTTTCAGAGGGCCGAGGAGGCGGCTTGGCTGCCAGGAAGGGTGGGGCTGCCAGACACTGCTGAGCGGCAGGGTGACCCGGCCAGTCCCGGAAACTCTCCAAACCTTGGACCTCAGAGGCACATCCGGCGACTCTGAGGGGTGGCCACAGGGGCTGTCACGGGGCCTGAGGGCGTGTGGGATGCCTCAGAGGTCAGGTTGCAGGAGACTTCCAAAACGGGAAAGAAAAAGCACGTTTTATCCTATTCTGGGGCCACAAGACTTGTGATGTACTCATGGTGTTAACAGAAGCAGCCTTCAAAAATGTCTTCCCACCCCCGGTAGCCGCCATAAAGCATGCGTGAATCCTAGATTTATTACTTTTTTTGAAAAGTCAACCCATATTGAAGTGCTGGGCACTGTGCCATGCTGGTTACCTACATGAATTCTCCAACAACTCAACGAGATGAGATAATTACCATGTCCATTTCATAGATGAGAAAACTGAGCTCAGGAGTTAAGAGTGACGTATCCAAGGTCACCTACATACTAGTTGTTGGATTCTGGTCCAGGCAGGTCTGGCTGATTCTGGACTTCAAGTTCTTGGCTTTCCTGGAAGGCAGGGATCATAATTAACTCATCTCTGCAGAATCCCTAGTACCTAATATAGGCCCTTTGCATTTGGGGGCGGGGTCTCTTCCCCACTGTTGATTGATGAAAGGACATAAAGCATGTGACAGCTTAGCTCAGTGATGAGCCCCTGGTGGTACCATGTAACCTGGAGCCGAGGTCTGCTTTCTTCCTTTCCCCATAGAGTCCCTGTGTTGGTGAACACCAGTTTCAGAGAACACAACCTTCCTTCAGGGCCTTGCCTGGGCAAGACTGTTAAAGGCCTCAGGCTGACCCTGACAGCCAGGGTGAGGTGCCTTACAAGTGGGGGACAGACTAAGATTTACTCCTCTGTGTCCCAGATGCCCCAGGTCTGGGGAGTAGGAGGGCAGCCACCTGCTTCCTTTGCTGAAGGAGCCTTCCTCTTTTGCCTTGATGGAGGTGACATGAACCTGGAAGTTCGGCCTGCTCAGAGCCCCAAGAGGCTGAGTCACACCGTCTGGACCGTGTACATGAGAAACACTGACTCTGTGTCACAGCCTCAAAGGATGTCACGGCTGGCGAGGGCCGTGTGCAGCCAGGCGTGAGAAGGGAGGGAAAGGGCCTGCGGAGGGACAGCTGGGATAGACTCCAGGTCCCTGGTTCCCATGCAGAGCTGAGTGGACCTAGGTTGCCTCGTCATATTGGCAAACACAGACCTGAGCTTCTCTGTGCCCCTGGCCTGCCCTGCCTCTTGGATCCTCCATTAGGTGGTCAAGATAGAACTGCCCCTACCTCTATCAGTTTGGCCTTTTCTGGGCTGGGGCTCCACTCACGCTGACTTGGAGGGAGATGGTTGGAATCCAGGCAGAAAACAACCCATTCCAGAAACCTTGATAGAGAAAAACTGGTTCTAAAGTTCTGGAAGAGATGGAAGGGCATCCTGGGGGGCAGCCTGGAGAATGGCAGCTGCTACCACTCCTGGGCCGCAAGGCCGGAGAGGAGGTGGTGTTTCCAGGATTCAGTGAGAGCCAGGCCACTAGGGGAAGTTCCCTGGCAGAAGTTGGGACCCCAGAGATGTTGCCGGAGAAGGGAGAGGGGAGAGCATCTTGGTTTCTGCTTCCTCCACTCAGTCTCCTGGCACCAGGAGACTGCATTTTGGCAAATGTGGCTTGCAGGGGTAGGAACCTGAGATTGGAAGAGGACAGGGCAGGGTAAAGCATAGATTGAAGGTGGAACAAGCAAAGGACCTGCCTAATCCCCACCTAGTGACACTCAGGGATAGCCTGGCATTCCTCCAATGGGTGGCCAAAAGGATTGGCCCTTGAAGAGCACATTTGCCTGTGGAAATAGTCTCAAGTCCTTTGTTGGTTACTTGATGAGTTATTATGCCCCAATATTATCTGTGCCCAGAGTGGGGTGGGGAAGGAGAGGATCATGTTTGGAGGTTGAGCTGTTTCCAGTACGTTTTTTTGAAGATAAGGGAGCCTCTGGTGTTTAACCAAACACCAGTTTTTTTTTTTTTTTTTTTGTTAGAGCAAAACAAAAACCAAAAGACCTGTGGGCAGTGGGCAGACAGAAGTGCATATTCTGAGGAATATTGGACTCAGAATCAGGAGTCTCCAGGGTAAGTCTTAGCTTGCGCTTGTCACTTATCTTTGAGCCGGAGGCTCTGCATCTTTCAAATGGGGACTTTTCAGGGTTCTGCAGAAGTGAAGAAGGTATGTAAAGGAGTTTGCAGATAGCGTTCTTGATAAGGGCTGTACCTCTAAACATGCACCCTGCAGGAGAATCGGTCAGCCTTGTCCTGCGGTTATTAGGGTGGCCCCTGTCATCTGTAACCTGTAAGCTACACAACTGGATTCAAGAGCCAGCTTGTCTACACTCTCCCCTAAAGGAGGAGTTTGATTGTCAAGGTTTTGAACTCCCTTCCTTTCTCTTTTCTTCCCTTCCTCCCTTCCTTCTCCTCTAGTCGTGTGGTAGTGGATGGAGATAGGCACAGGCCTGGTCCTCACAGAGTTTGCAGATGAGCCCTTCAAAGTCTATGAGGACAATCTCCCTTGAATACCTCCAGTGATAGGAGGCTCACTACCTTCTCAGACAGCCTGGATGAATTCTGCCTGCCTATCATGCTTGCTCTGAGCCCCTGGAGCTATCCGGACATCCAGCCCCATTTCCTATATCATGGTCCTTGAACTGTGGGGAAATAGACCTTAGGCCCACCAAATACTCTCATCCTCCAATTTCCACTTGTGAAAGGGGACCTGATTCTCATCCATGAAGTTAAGTCCCTGGAGATTGAGAACCGGGATGGGCTGCCATCAGGTACCTGAGCCCCTGGGGCAGAGGGAAGGTATTTGGTGGAGATTCATGAAGAGACACAGGCAGAGATTTGCAGGTGGCCAGAAAGGTGGGCTTAAGTGAAGCATGGGGGGTGGGTCTGTCCATCTGGGGTGTGGGGTGTATGTGAGGCACGCTCTGGCCCCCTGCCCAGGACAGGCCTGAGCTCCAGTGTTTCTGTTCTGATTCACAGTTTCCTCTCTTCCCAAAGGGATCCCCTTTATAGTTATTGCAGCCTGACCCCAGCGTCCCTGTGAATGTCAACTGACAGCTGCACGGAGTGCAGCCTCTACGGCAACCCTGCCGGGTGCCAGCTGGATGTGCTTGGCGGCTGGGGCCCTGGGAGCCACCTCTCAGGGATGTCAGAGCAGAGCTGCAGGCCGCCCTTCCGTCAGCAGGAAGCCCAGCCACAAATACTTGGACAGGAAGCCTGTGTGCTGGCCAGCTGAGCCAGCTCTGGTTTCTCCTGCGTCTGAGGGTTTGGCCCAGGGTAGAGGAAGGCGAGCCAGGTGCTGCGGGCTGCACTGACAGGGCCACGAACTCCCCCTTGGGCTGGGGATGTGGGTTCAAGGGTGTGAGCGGAAAAGCATCATCCAGGCTGGAGCAAGGAGGCACTTCCTGGAGGAAGGGCGAGGAGCAGGGACTACGGTGTTTACCGGGCTGGGCCAGCAAGACCCCTTTGTGATGGTTAAATTGTGCCCAGATAAAATGTGCCCAGTCCCCCAGTGCAAACCCAGGCTGCCTCCACCTCAGGGAACATACTCTGCAGTCTCGTGGGGTGGGATGCCCGCACAATCCCAGCTTGAAGGATGACTCCTTTCAAGAGAACTGTCCCATTAGAGAATGACTGAAAAACAGTGAGTTCAGCCGGGGACAAAGGCGATTTTGCATGCAGGGCTCATTCTAGGTGTGATTATCCTTAAGACAGTTTATGTACCTACATCAGCCACTGACACCCCCAGGATTATAGAGCATTTGAACTTCTTCACAAAGACTTTCGGGTATTTCCCCTCACCTTGGCATCTTGCAACCTGATAGACCAGTTAGAGATGGCCAGTGTCAGGGCCCAGGTAAGTAGCTTGGCCCAGCTCAGCAGTGGCAGAGCCCAGGTCATACTGTGACTTCTGTTGGTCTAGAAAGAGAACCAAATGGTTTCTTTCCAGGCATGTGGGCATCTTTTATTGTGCAGGCTGCCTGGGGGATGAGCCCTGGGCTGGGATCTGCTGCTAATAGACTGTTCGGATGTCGAAGCCCATTCTGAAAGCCTCCTGGGACATCCTGCCGGGGGCTCTAGTCACTCCTCCGCATTCTCACATCTTCATTTATACCTAATAATCCAGAGTTGATTGTGGTCTGTGGCCTCTGTGGTTCTGACTCTAGGCCAGGGCTCAGCAACTTTTTCTATAAAGGGCTGGGTAGTAAATATCTTAAGCTTTGTGGGAAAACGGTCTCAGTGGGCAACTGCTCGACTTTGGCAGGATGATGCAAAAACAGTCACAATGTGTGAAAACGTGGACGTGGTTGTGTTCCAATAAAACTTTATTCACAAAAACAAATGGTGGGCCAGAATTGGCCCCCAGGCTGTCATTTGTCAACTGTTCCTTTAGAGCTCCATGGAGACAAAACCCCTTACTTCTTCTTCTTCTTCTTTTTTTTTTTTTTTTATAAAACCACAAGCACTGTCCCCACCCCCAGCATACCATCTTAGGTTAATTACATTTATATTTTGTGCTTAATAGGAGTTCCATGTTAATCCAATGGCTGAATAAATGAATTAATGCTTTTGCAGACGAGACTACTGTAGTACTCATTAAGTTTCAATCTGGATCGCCGTCTGGGGAAGGTGTCATGTGTTGAGTGTAATCTCCTTGAAAGAATATAGAGGTGGTTTGGAACCTGATTCTGCTCCTTTCCAGCTGTGAAAACATGGGCAGGTAACTGGCTCCTTCTCAGTCTGGTTCTGTTTGCTATTTTGAGATATAGGGCGATACTCAACTCAGAGGGTGGTTGTGGTGCAAACGGAGAGTCCATGAACAGCACATAATATGTGTTGGAGAAATGGCAGGAAATGCTACCTGGAGGGAAACGGTATTACTACTGAAGGCCACTTTGTGCTGAGAGTCAGGATACTACTTAAAAACTGCTTTATAATCTCTTAAAGAGGATGAGATTAGAGTGGAGGGAGCAGGCAACAGTATTAAATATGGAAGAAATAAGAATGTACATGGAGATGTCCATCTCTGAGGCGCAAATGTATGGCCCGGGGCCTCAGCTTTCTCTTGCCTTTGACACATAAAGAGGATATTGTGAGAATAAATGGAAAGATACTCCTCAGCCTGGAAACCCAGGCTCCTGTCCACCAGGCACCTTGCAGAGCGTGCCCATGTGACTCTCCTGTAGGCATCTGTTAGCTTTTTCACCACTGTGACCAAAAGATCTGTCAAGAACAATTTTTAAGGAGGAAAATTTATTTGGGGGCTCATGGTTTCAGTCCATAAATGGCCGACTCCATTCCTCAGAACTAGAGGTGAGGCAGAACATCATGGTGGAAGAGTGTGGTGGAGGAAAGTGGTCAGGAGAGAGCTGAGAGAGAGAGAGATCTCCTAACCACAATAAAATATAACCTCCAAGGGCACACCCTGATGACCCACCTCCTCCAGCCACTTCCCACCTACTTTCAGTTACCACTCAATTAATCCCTGTTGGGAGATTAATGCGCTGATTAGGTTAAAACGCTCGTAACCCAATCATTTCACCTCTCACCCCTCCTGCGTTGTCTCACACATTAGCTTTTGGCAGACAGCTCCCATCTACTCTATGACAGCATCCCAAACCCTGTCTGAGATGACCACCTCATCTTCACCCCACTGCCTTCTCCATCTCCCCAGATCCCAAGCTAGAAGGCTGAAGTTCATCTGTATCAGGCTTGCTCTCTATACCTCAAGGCCAGCAGCTAACAAAGTGACCACCATCCTCTAGTACCTTCCTCTCCATGTCCCCGCCTGGTTGGGGTATGTCACCTGTGCTATTGCAGTAGCTGCTTCCAGTGGGTCCCTATGTCACCCATTTAACTAGGGTGCCATTGGAGTGATGTTTTAAGATGCAAATCTAGTCCTGTCCCATTCTGCTTTTATGCTCATCAGCACCTGCACCTCTTTATCATAGGTCAATGTCCAGTTAGTCATGGTCTTTTCCGCTGGTCTTTTCCAGCCTCCTCCCTTAGCCTCCTTTGCCATATATTTGCGCCTCAGAGATGGACCTCTCCATGTACATTCTTATTTCTTCCATATTCAATACTGTTGCCTGCTCCCCCCACTGTAATCTCATCCTCTTTAAGAGATTAGAAAGCAGTTTTTAAGTAGTATCCTATGGATTGAAGTTTTAAACCTCAGTCCCAATAGGATATTTTTTAAAGCATGCCCTACCCCCCAACTAAAAGGGAATTTGGATATAAGACACTTTCTTTTTAAAGCTTCCTTGGCATGTCAGAATTAGCCAGGTGCTGTGCTTGCATCACCCCTCCACCCACAAACAGGAGGCTTTCAGTCCAGAAGAGGAATGACAGTGGCAAGGAAGGGTGCTATTTGATTAAGTTATCCAGAATTCTTCTGTGTCAAAGGCTGGAGGGGTCCTTCCAGCCCTGGGAGCCTCCAGTAGAACCTGTCATCAGCTGGCAAGTGAATGCATGACCACTAGTGCAACCAACACGACCCACAGCTGCTTGGCCTCCTACAATTTCAAAGCCCTTGTCCTGTGAATCTGGAATGAAGAATAAGTCCTCCAGGCTATAGGAACTGGCGGTGAAAAATCCTTCTGACGGGTATGTGACTCTCATTGTCTAGGAAAAGGTCCCAAGTATACATACCTAATTGGATGGAGATACACACAGGCTTGTTCTGATCTTCTCTGTTTGCCTCTCTTCAACCCCAGCCAGGCCCTGGTCTTGCCTCCAGGTCACTGAAGTCCTGCCAGTGTCTCCTGTTCTCCTGAGGATAGGACACCAGTAGGCAGTGCCCCAGCATGGTGTTGACTGAGCTTCTGTTTGCATGCCACCTGTTTGCATGCCAGAGTTAATTAATTAATCAGTGTCCTTTCTTCTTTCCTGTGGAAACTACAAAAATCTTTTTATTTAAGGAGCAATGTATAAGGTGTAATTCTTCTCAGAGGTCAGCTGAGCTGAAAACTTAGGTGAATGCAAGGAAATGTTCTTAAAAATAGGGAAAAAGCCATCTGTTTTGGCTTAAAATCTGTCATTACTAACTTCTGTGTTGTAAAATTCCTGTTCAGTTTAGAAGCACTGAGGTGTGTTTGACAGAGAATGAAGTGGGAAAATTTCCCTTAATTAGAAAGGGAAATGAGATCATCTTTCTCATAAAAATTTTTCTTTCTTTCTTTCTCTCTTTCTTTTCTTTTCTTTTTCTGGTGCTGGGTATCAAACCCAGGGCCTAGAAAATGCCAGGCAAGTGCTCCACCAACTACTAAGCTACACCCCCAGCCCCAAAATGCTACTTTTGATGCCAACTCACCTATTTTCTAGGAATGTTAAGAGAAACACTGTTGGATTGAATTTCTATAGTGTTTAGGATTATTAGTTAGAAAATACTGTGAGAGGCATATCTTGGCTTTATTGAAACTTCAACTTATGAAACATACACATAAATAGATTTTGGCATTGTGAAAGAATCCATAGAATAATAAGGAATATCAAATATATTTAAAATGTAGTTATATTCACTGAGCTTGATTTAACATTGAAATGAACTTTCTAGGCATAAAGCAGTAATAGGATTTTTTGATATTGCATTGGTTAGGATTAGGTGTGGGTAAACAAGATGGAAATTTGTTTTTCTCTCCTGTAAAATCTAGGTGGATGGTATGCAGCTGACATCCTCTCCCTACCACAGGTTTATTCATTTATTCATTCATTTAATCAGTCAGCCAGCAAATATTTATTTAGCACCAGCTAGATACCAGGGTTACAGCACTTGGGTGGTGGGGAACAAAGATCTTCTCTCAGCACATTTTGTTGATCCCTTGCCTTGACTTCACGATCAAGATGGCCACGTCCCTATATTCTAGGCAGCAGAATGGAGGAGGAAGAGATTACACAGGTGCTATCTCTTAAAGAAAGTTCTCAGCAGCTGCACAACTCCCTATATCACATGCAATGAGTCTCACAAGGTTCCACCTAACTACTAGGGGTCCTAGAGCAGGTGGTCCAGGTGACCACAACTTGGCAGCTGGAAGTCCATTATTAAGGAAGAGGGGGGAGAAATAATTGGGGATGGAAGGGAACTATTAGTTTTTTTTTTTTTTTAAACAAATCAACTCGTGCTTTCAAAATTAACTTTTATGGACTCCAATAGATCCAAAATATTATTATTCTAATATAAAACCAATATAAAAATTATTGTGTCATTTTATGGTACTGTCTTTGAAATCCAGTACATTTTTTTGCCCTGTTATTACTTCCATTCTCTCGCACATTCACTTATATCACATCACAATTCAGATGAGTCATATGCGGGGGGGCCGGGGGTGGGAGGCTGTTAGAAATGCTGGCTCTCAGGTCAAGCCCTGCATTTTAACAAGCCCCTCACCCCAGTTATTCCTGTTTATTGGAGTATGAAGAGCCCTGTTCTGTTATTCTTCTTCAGGTGAGAATTTCCATTAACATCTAATTAAAAAAAAAAAAAAAAACTACAGGAAAGAGACACCGTCTCCTGAGGACTCTCTGTATGTCAGACCCCTTCTTCCTTTTTCTGATCCCTTTGGACTGCTAATGGGATCTTCTGAGAAGGGGCGATTTCAAAAAAAAAGTTATACCAAAAAAAGTTAATCAATCTTGGTTAATTGACAAAGGAAGAGACTTAACACCAAACCACATAGAATTGTTGGATCGGGCGTGGATTTCATTTTCAAGACTTTCCTCCAATGCCAGGAGCACAGTTCGACAATACGTTGGATTTCTCTTAAACTTGTTGTCTGACTTTTTAAAATAGCTTTATAGAGATCCAATTCAAATATCGCACAGCTCATCCGTTTCAAGGTCTTGGTATATGCACAGAACCGTGTCATCACTACTACAATTTCCGAATTATTTTCATCAAACCTAAAATAAATCTGTGGGCACTACAGCCATGCCCCACTTCCTCCTAGCCCTAAGCTACCACCAGTCTACTTTTTATCTCCATAGATTTGTCTATTTTGAACATTTATATAAATGATTCATACCTTAAGTGGTCTTTGGTGCTGGCTTCTTTCTCGTGGCCTGGTGGTTTCAAGGCCCATCTATGTTGTTGCACGTGTCAATACTTCATTCCTTTTTAAGTCCGCACACCATTCCATGGTATAGATTTACAGCATTTTGCTTATCCATTTGTAAACTTGTGATGTTATAATACAGAAATCAGAGAAGCAGCCAAAAAGTAAAGAGGATCTCAAAGAAATCACAGCTCCTGCAGGATTCAGAGTCACAGAAAACTAGAACCGGAAAGGACGTTAACGATCACACAGTGTCTTGCTGTCCGTGTGGGGATCTGAGATCCATTAAAGGAAAACCATTTGCCCAGGGTTCCCCCACATTGGGGTCAGGCTGGGATGAGGACCCAGATCGTTCCTACTCAGAATCTTGTACTATTTCCTGTTACTTCCCATACTTACAGCTTCAGGCTGTGCTTCCAGGTAGCCATGGAAACAGTAGTTCCTGGCAACAGTGGGGATTCACACCAGTCTTTTCATCTTAGTCTTGGGCTCAATCTTAGAACACCATTTGGAGTTTGGAAACCCAGTGTGGATCTGGAATTTACTTTTGGAGGACTGTTTGGAAGAACTATACATTATTGAATTTTCCATCACTAAAACAAAAACCTGAGAGAATCAACTCATGAAGATAAAAGATTTATTTGGGGCTCACATTTTAGAGGTTTCAACCCATGATCGATTGGCCTGGTGGCTTTGGTCACATAATGATGAGGCCGCTTGGTGGAACAAAACCACTCCCCTCATAGAGAGTAAAAGAGAGGAAGAAGAAGGGGCTGGAGTGTCAGTGTCCTCTTCAAGGGTGAGGGCGAACACCCGGCCACCTATGAATGGCACCACCCTGGAGACTAAGCTTACCATGTGAACCTTTGGGGACACTTAAGATGGTGAAATGTTTGTGTGCTATTATGGACCTTTTTCTACCTCACTTTCAGCTACATTGCTTAAGTAACAGAAAGAATGCATTGAAACCTCAGTGCTTTGCATCTCAGGCCATTCGCTCCAGCAGAGGCCCAGGGAGGGAAGATGACTTGTGCAGAGCCTCTTTCAGGGTGTGTGGCTAGTATTCTCTTACCTATCAGGGCCTTAATCTCAGACTACAGGAGCCGGTCTGCCCGCATGGTGCCACCACCCCAGGAGGCTTGCTGCCCCCCACTGGACCCTTGCTTCTGCCACCACCACCATATGTAAGTGCCGCTGTCTCCTCGTCTTTGTGCTTTCCTGATGGCTTCCAGCTTTCAGGCACGAGCTTGCGATTAGCTGAGTGTGGCGAGGGAATGCCACCTCCTGAACAGCCTACGTGACAAGAGGCGGGCTGCGCTCCCACCTATTTTGGATTCTTCTAAAATAGACTGTTTAGATGCTGCATGGTCAAAAAACAACAGGTGTCCTCCACAGTTCTAAATATAGCGTTCTTGAGTGAGGGAAAAAACAAAGCTTTGTCCCCCACAAACAATACCCGTGTTGGGCAGTGAGTCAGGCAGGCAGCAGCCAGGAAAGGCAAGCGAGGGGGATTTTTCTAGGGGAATGCATCCCCTTTTGACTGAGTCTTAGCAGACAGGAACAAGTTGAGGTGGGGACTAGAGTCCAGTGGAGGATGAGATGTTCTGTTAGAGTTTGGATGTGAGGTGGCCCCCAAAAGCTCATGTGTGAGACAATGCAAGAAGGCTCAGAGGAAAAATGATGGGGTTATGAGAGCCTTAACCCTATCAGTGAATTAATCCCTGATGGGATTCACTGAGTGGTAACAAAGGCAGTTAAGGTATGGCTGGTGGTGGTGAGTCCCTGGGGGCATGACTTTGGGGTATATATTTTCTATCTGGCTAGTGGAGTCTCTCTCTGCTTTCTGATCATCATGTGAGTCACTTCCCTCCATCACACTCTTCCGCCATGATGTTCAGCCTCACCTCCAGGCCCAAGGAATGGAGTCTGCTGTCTATGGATTGAGACCTCCGAAATCATGAGCCCTCAAATAAATTTTTCCTCCTCTAAAATTGTTCTTATCGAATATTTTAGTCCCAGGAGTGAAAAAGGTGCTAAAACTATGTTTATACAGAACAGAGATGCCCCCAAGTTAATGGAGTGGAGACCTTTATAGTCCTGGAAGTCTTTGCATGGAGAAATGGTCAAGGGGAGCAGGTTCCTACAGGCACAGCTCACAGATGGTGAGCATCTAAGGCTGTGCTGTTGACTACTGTAGCTACTAGCCCCAGGTGATGTTTGGGTACATACCGAAATTATAATCTTTTTGACATATTGGATAAATAAAATGGATTATTATGATTAATGTTACCTATTTCTTTTTTCCTTTTTAATGTGGCTTCTAGAGGATTTAAAAAACTTGAAGGCTCATGTTCTAGTTTTGTTGTACTGCATAAGTTCTCTTCTGGATCTAAGAAGTTCCATTCTTACACAGTTGACCCTGTATAAGTGGGGGGCAGCAAACTTTCTGCCATGGCTCCCTTCAAGGCTGCCCTGGGTGTACATATTGGTGGGTATCTATGGGATTAAAAAATATAACAATATTTTCCTCTTTCTAAAACTGAGAGGCAGTATCACCTTTACTGCTCAACTGGAGAAAAACATGTTAGGTGTGTGGTCAAGCAGGCTTGCTGATTCTTGTCCTTAGAGCAGAGACCCTTGCTTGCCTGGTACAGATTGACAGGTGCAGACCCCCCCCCCCACACACACACACATCCCTGGTCAGAAGGCACCTCTTGTCTCATGGAGTGGAAGGGCTGACCGCACAGGTGGAAGCTCCTTTCCTAAATTCACCAGTGAGACCCATCATCCTGCTTGAAGCTGAAGCATGGCTGGGAGTGTTTCTCTCAGTGCTACCAGTGTATGGAGTGTGTGGGAGAAAGAAAAAGAGTCAGGTTTGTCCAGCCTTAAACCTCCAGAAATAGCCCAGCGTCCAATGGGGTGAAATGGGGATCTGGGGGTTACGGGTTGGACATCCTGTGTCATTGCTTGGCAAATGATTTAGCCTATCTAAGCTTCGTCCTCTCACAGGTGCTGCCCCCATGGCCATGAAATATGACAATGCACAGAAAGACACAACTCCTTGCCCAGCTGAGACCAAGTGCTCCACGCAGACCAGCTGCTGTTCAGTGCCTGCGGCCAGCACTCATGTGCTGTGTGTGTCACATCGTGTGAGCTGCGGGTCGGGGCTGGGGTTTTCCTGTCTTTCCCTAACCGCTCTCCTATCTGAATTATAGACCTGCCGGAGTTCAGAGCCGTTAGGATCCTGATACCATCAAGGCTCTTTGCAGATTAGGTAACTGGTCTGTGAAAGGGGAAGGGAGGCGGCAGCTAGTATGAGGGCTGTGTGGGGGTTTATGAGACACGTGGAACTTCCCCACCCTCTCCCCCGCCCTGTCACCACCACTTCCTAGACCTAGTAATTCAGGAAGGCAGTCTGTCTGACCAGAAGCCAGGAAGTCTGCCGGACCCACTCCCATCCCAGTGGCCAACAACCACTGTCCCTCAGGCACCTCATACAAGTCCCGCCTCCTCACACAAGTGCAGGATCCGCTGCTTTCAGAATCCACTTCTGGGTTGTTCTGGTTTCCTCATAATTTATATCTCTGTGACAACCTCAGGTCACCTCAGGTTCCAATGGAGCTGTCCCACACCCAGCATCTGGAAGGAGATAAGGAAATATTTGTGTGTGTGTGTGTGTGTGATTTATCCTTTTAATACTTTCCCCATTTACTTTATTTATTTATTTATTTTCAGTGGTACCAGGGATTGAACCCAGGGGTGCTTAACCACTGAGCCACATCTCCAGCCCTTTTAAATATTTTATTTAGAAGTAAAGTCTTGATGAGCTGTTTAGGGTCATGCTAAGTTGCTGAGGCTGGCTTTGAACTCAAAATCCTCCTGCCTTAGCCTCCTGAGTCACTGGGATTACAAGTGTGAACCTTGTGCCTGGCTTACTTTATTGTTTCTTAGTAAAAATATTGTTTGCTATTTTAATGCAAATCTATTTCTAATTCCAAGTATTTGATAGTAAAAGGTTATTTTTCCTAAAATATTTTTAAAAGTAAATACATAATCTGTGCTGCATTCAATAGAAGATATGTTACAAAATTGATTTCACCTCAAAATTAATTTGAGTCATATTTGCTAGCCATAACCTGCAAGTGGCATATACCTAACCTATTGAATCCACATCATTGGCATTTCTCTAATACTTGTTTCATATACATGAAATGCATTTCAACCATTTACTCTGGATAAATCTGCTTTTTGGAGAGTAGAAAAGTTGATGAGAAGAAGCAATGAATTTTCTATTTGAAGAGAAACACAGGCAGATGAAGTTGAGTTTGCTCCGAGTTCCTGTTCACAGCACAAACGGGGAACAGTATCAAAACCCGAGGCAGACACCAGGGTTCTTATCTCTGAACTGGAGATCTTGAGTGGTCACTTTCATCTCCAACCCTAAGGGATTGGCCTAACATAGCCCTGTCACATAAAGATGGCTTTGGGGTTGCAGGAAAGATATTGTCCCTGATGCCCCTTTGGTGAATTGCAGGGGTGGTAGCTCATCAGGCAATTGTATGGGTTATGTGCCACAATTGCAGGAAGGGGTCTGTACTTCTGAACCCTGCAGCTAGCCACTGTGACCCCTCTGTCCCATTGGGTAAGCTCTTCTCTTCCCTGTTTTAAGTTTCCAACTGCTTTTTTTTTTTTGTAACTGATATCAAACTCAAGGGTGCTTTACCACTGAGCAATATCTCCAGCCCTTTTTATTTTTATTCTGAGACAGGGTCTAAATTGCCCAGGCTGACCTTGAACTTGTGATCCTCCTGCCTCTGTCTCCAGAGTTGCTAGGATTATAGATGGTCACCACTGCACTTGGCTCCAGCTGCTTTTTAGCAGGAAAACATTCGGATCCAGTCATTCTAGGTTTGCCTTCCACATTATTCTATTAATTGATTAAAGTTATAGACTTTTGAAACTTGCCTATTCATATGAGGCCCTTTCTAAGGAAGATGAGCTTTCTTCCCATCTTTGATTGCTGACTGCTCTCATTTATTCCAAACCCTAAATTTCAGCCCAACTTGTGATGTCTGCATATCAGTTTTAAGCAGTCAGCCTGGACTTCGTCACAAAGGCAGTGTTTTAGGGAATCTAGTTGTAGGGTAAACACCTGGGGTTTCAGAGTATAAGCTGAAGTCTCTGCCCTAAGCTCTAGAAGAGCAAAGGTCAGAACTAAAAGCTGCATTTTTTTTTTTTTTTTTTTTTTTGGTGCATGTGTGGGACTATTAAGCACAGTAATCTCCCTTCATCTGCAGGGAATATGTTCCAAGGTCCCCAGTAGATTCCTGAAACTGAGGATAGATAGTACTAAACCTTATATGTGTTTTTTTTCTCTTACATACATATCTATAATGAAGTTTAATTTATAAGTTTGCTACAGTGCAAAATAATTAATAATAATAGAACAATTATAACAATGTACTGTAATACAAGTTATATGAATGTGGCTCTTTCTCAAAATATCTTATTATTCTGTAGCCACCTCTTGTGATGGTGTGTGATGATATTTAAGAGAAGACTTTACAGATTCCCTTTGGAATGTCCCAATTTCCAGCATCATTAGGCTTGTGCTTTGGGGCCATTATTAATTAATCATATAAGGGTTACTTAAACATAGGACTATAATGCTGTGAGAGTCAATCTGATAACCAAGATGGCCACTAAGTGTCTAATAGGTAGGTAGTGTATACAGTATGGAAACAACTGGATAAATGGATGATTCACCTTTTGGGTGCAAGAGCGTAAGATTTCAGCATACTGCTCAAAATGGCATGAGATTTAAAACTTATGAATATTTATTTCTGGAATTTCCCATGTTTTTGGATTGTCATTGACTGGGGTTATCAAACCATGGCAAAAAAAAAAAACCCCAAAAACTGCAGCTAAAAGGAACTGTTATAAATGGGACTCTCCTAATGCAGTCAAAGGAGGTCAGCAGCTCCAATTCAATTCAAGAGAACTTAATGGGGGCCACTCAGGCCACACACTGCACTCATCACTAGAACCTTCCACACTTGGCTGAAAGTTTACATGCTCCTAGAAGAATATGTGTTGGGCACTAATTATCTGACCAGCTCTGTTCTAAGTGCTGTGAGTGATCCAGTTAGGGAACAAATCTAACACATAGAAGACCACTGTGTGGTACAGGTGGCTCTTTCCACAGCAACTTTCATTGGTGCAAGCTTCAGGCAGGGGACTTCTACAGCCAGACCTGATGAGGCCACTGGCAAGAAGGGCTGGCCTTTGTTTTGCTACCACAATCAGGTTTCTGTAGCACCTGGAATTAACTGAATATTTGCCTTTAGTACTTTAGTCCTCATTTAGAGCTAGCTCTCAATCCTGAACCCTATTCTTCTAGGTTGGGGCCCAAGCAGCAGACTAATCTGCCACCTTCTTGAAACTGTTCCCTGTGTCTTGTGCTGGGGCTTTGCTCCAGTCTTGATGGCCACCAGCTCCCCACCTTGCTCCTGCCTCTTTGACCCTGCAAACAAGCAAGAGCAGCATAGACATATTGTCCCCGACCACCACCATGCTTCTGTTTCTGTATTTCCCTCTCAGGGAAGCATGCCTCCTCCATCTAGACCTCCAGCTAGAAACCTGAAGTCCATCTTACATTCCTGCCCCCTCTCTGCCCTGTCCAATTAAAGTGAACTATGCACCCTCAAATCTGTTGGTTTCTCTCGGTTCCCAGGTTCCCACATGCGTCTGCTTTGCTCTGCTCCCCACTGCAGTCTCAGCACCCAGAGTGGCACCTATCAAATGGTTTTCACGACAGCTGCCTAACAGATGACCATGAGAGAGCACGAGTGAGCCACGGGGACCTTGCCTAGCTCTTGCTTACCTCCTGAGCCTTGTCTCTCCCCTTCCCCCAACCTTACCCTTCTCCTGGCGACCATCCTAAACCATCCTTGCAGCTCTGTATATCCTGAGCCCAGGATCCATCTTCCGGAGCCTCCTCTTCTCCTCCTATCTGAGTTAAATGGCTTCTCTGTACCCTCAGTCCCTTTCCTAGAGAGCACACAGCTGCTGACATTGCTATTGCCTGTTTGTATATCAGTTGTCTTCTCATGATAAGTTCCAGGAAGCAGAATCTGTGTCAAATTAATCACTGCATTCCCAGTGTTTAGCACAAAGTAGGAGCTCTTCAAGTCATTGTTGCCCAAATGAAGATCTAGAAACTCTGGAGTCTGTTCCTAACTCCCTCCCGCCCTCACATATCTCCCCTGGTGCCTGCTGCCCACTATCCATATGTATTCTGGTCCTGGCACTCTGAGGTCCTCTGCTGTCCTTGGGCCTCAGGACCAGCTCCACTTGGCAATTTGTCTGAGGCTGGTATCACCCATTCTGTTCTTTCCCACACCAGGCCACTTGGGTCAGCGTGTCCTGATCTGCGCTGTAGGACATGGTTTTCTGGCCCTTGACCTTCTAGGGTCTATCCAATGCTCATGCCCTCTCTGGCATGTCCTGACTGGGCCTCCTTTGGTGCTCCATGCTGATTCCTTCATGAATCCCACAGCTCTCTTGGGGCAGGGTCAATATCCAATCCATTCCTGACCCTGTTCCTGTCCTCACAGCACCCAGAACAAGAGCTTGTGTGTATTCTGGTCCAGGCAACGGTCAGCCAGGTTGAGCTTGGTTGATCTGAGGTTAATGCAAGGAGTGGTGTGGCTCTGGGGATGAGGATGGTTGGAGGGAAGCCCTGAAGGTGAGGGAGAGAAGAGACGAGGATGTTCCTCCCAAGAGTGTGGGTGAAGGAGAAGATGAGGAGGACTGAGCAGGAACAGTGGGGAACAAGGGTGTAGGGAAGGAGGGAGCTGGCAGAGCAGAGCTTTGACCTCAGTACCCTGTTTGGCAACCCCAGGCCTCCCAGGCAGCAGAGAGCACACTGGAGGTGTCTGCAAGTGCTCTTCCTGGCCACAGAGGTGCTGGGAAGGGCGTCTTGCTTCTTCTCTGCCCTGCTCACCCTTGTGTGTATATTTCACCCTTTTATCAAGGTAGGAATCAAGTCAGCCATGTTCTTTATGTCTCCTCCTGAAAGGATATGAACCACCCTTATCTTCACCACTGTCCCCACCCATCCTTCTTGCCATTTCTCACATAAAGAAGGCTGCATAGTTTCCTGACATTCATTTTATTATATCATTTTGGCCATCGGGGCTGTCATGATTTATAGCTTACAGTTAAGAACACAGAAGTTCAGAGAGATGGGAGGGCTAACCCAAGGTCACACAGCTAGTCTTGTGGTGGGGTCAGGGGAGCATGGATGGAGAAACCAGCTCCAGAATTCTCTTAGAAAGCATTGGCAGGCACAGCCTGAGTCTGGGTGTGCGCATGCGTAAACGTGTCTCTCTCAATTTGTTCTGCATGCACCTGTGTCTGTCTATACCCCATGCGTTGGTGGTTGCTTGGGCTGCTGGGCAGGTGCCTTTGTAAGCATGGACGTGTGGAAGTGTGTTAGGAAAGTCCTGGGGTCAAGCATGTGTGCATATGGCCTTGGCGTGCATGCATGTGTGCAAACCGGCACTCTGCTCCCTTCTCAGATGTCTTGGCTGTGGCTTTGACAACTGAAACCCAGCTGCGCTCTGGCCGGGAAACATCCGCTGTGGAAACCTAGGAGGAGCTGACAGTCCCTAAAGAGGGGTTACGCATGCTGCCAGCGAGCGCTCCTGGCGCGCTGCCTAATTCCCTGCACATGCTCTTTAGATCTGTTTCTAATTTGGACTCTGCCTCCTTCTGCCCCCACCCATCCCTTTCCACTCTCTCAACTTGCCTCAAACCGGTCAAATTATGCTGAATAACGGCTGAGCAGGGGGGAGAGTGCTAAAGGTCGCTGGTGGGCTGTTGGAGGGTGTAATAATGTCACATTTTAATTTATGCAGGGAACAGTGCAGGAATCAAAAGCAATAAATAATTTGGGCTGCACTCGTAGCTCGGCCAACAGTTACTACTGCAGGTCATGCCACTTCCAGGGGAGAAATCGCTTAACTGTCACACTCTGCAGTCCACGGTGCTTGAGAAAACCCATGTAAATATATAGAGATGCAAAATACGGTATCTTCTCTCTGCAAGGGGACTTGTATTTGGAGATTTGCAGCATCAGCAAGAATCCCTCTAGTTGTCTGAGCATTATCCAGATGTTCTGGGCGCAGTGATTCTAAAACAAAATATGTCTTCCATATATTTTGTCGTCCTGTGACACACTCAATGCCTGAAAGACCCGACTCCATGGGAAAGTGTATACAAAGCTGAGAGAGAAGAGGGTAAAGCAGAGTTGTATGTACACATTGATGGCAGCTCAGAGAAACTCATTTTCATGCCTAGAAAGAAGCGAGGGGGGAAAAAGAAAAAAAAGGGGGGGGGGAGGACTCCTGGACACATTTGTTGGAACTTGTTCATGTGTTTAGGGCTTAGGGATGTGATTGGAGATAGAGTTGTTTCAATGATTAATGTGGACATGGAAAGAATGCATGGATTTGAAGGCAGGGGATTTCCCTTCTGATTTCTTCTGGTTCCTTGCAGGCTCCAGAGCCTGGGAAGGTTGGAGGTGGTTCTCACCTGTGCCCTGTGACTTAGTAGCTGGGGTTTGCACCATGTCTGGGCCTTGCAGGGAGACGGTGGGTATGCTTCTCTTCCCTTCCCCCAGCATGCTAAGTGTGTGCAACTGATGTGTGCTCCAGGGGCTGCTGTGGGAGCCTGGCATGCTGCCTCTCAGCCAGCTTAGCAACTGCAGGAAGGTGGGGTTTGCAGCCTGGGGGCCACTGCCTGGGAAGCTATAGGGCTGTCAAGACCTGGGAGCAGCACCCTCCTCCATCTGGCTGCAAAGGAAGCAGGGGGAGAAGCAGCTTGGGGTGGAATGGTACCCTGGGGACTTTACTCCTCTTTCCCTACCACGTGGCAGATTTGGGCCAGCCACCAGGACACCGTAGGAAGAAAAGGACGGAAGGGAGTCTACATTTCTGTGTGCCACAGGGCCCGTCTCTTATTTCTCCTGTTGCCATTTATTTAGTTATTTAATCATGTGTCATGTTAAGGATTCCACATTTGTCAAAACCCTCCTTTAATCCTCAGAGCACCCTTGAAGGTGCATATGACAGAAAAGCCTAGATGTCTACTACAGGTGTGCTTTCCCCCTCTTTAGAGTGTATCCCACTGAGAAATGGCTGCTCTGTCACATCTTCCAACGCCCTTAGTGAGTTCCAGCACTAGGATTGGGGTCCTGGCCCGTGGAATGTGAGTAGGAGTGAGCTGTTCTGTGTGGAGCCTGGCCCCTGGAAACCACCCAGCAAACATTCCCAGAGCTCTGTCCCCTTGGATGGAACAAGGGCAACCCCACCTACCCTTGGAAACCACCCAATTAAAATGGCAGAACATCCATCATCCTGGCTTTCTGGATGCCTGTATGGAGAGACTGCCCAGATA
This sequence comes from Marmota flaviventris, assembly GCF_047511675.1. Classification (NCBI taxonomy): domain Eukaryota; kingdom Metazoa; phylum Chordata; class Mammalia; order Rodentia; family Sciuridae; genus Marmota; species Marmota flaviventris. The sequence continues at coordinate 50,102,705 of NC_092505.1, read as the reverse complement.
GCATGTCCCCTGCCTCATCCTGAGCAAGAAATGAATTTATATTCTATTGTTCCCAAGCTATTCAACTTTTGTGGTGATGTTATAGCAGTGAACTCACCCTAAGTAATTAATTAGGAATTTTCACTCTCCTTATACAGATGACTGTATAATGACACTCAGGACAGTTATTGCCCAAGATCACATATTCAGTAAATATCAGGGTCAGTGCAAATCTCAGCCTTTCTGGTTTCAAGGTCAGGCTGTGATCTTGTGAATTGTCCCAAGTGTGTTTCAGAGAACACTATAAAAACCACTACCAAGCTGGGTGCAGTGGTGCACGCCTGTAATCCCAGGGACTTGGGAGGCTGAGACAGGAGGATTGAGGGTTCAAAGCCAGCCTCAACAACAGCGAGGCGCTAAGCAACTCAGTGAGACTGTGTCTCTAAATAAAATACAAAATAGGGCTGGAGATGTGGCTTGGGGGTTGAGTGTCCCTTAAGTTCAATCCCCAGTACCTGCCCCTCCCAAAAACCCACTACCCAAAATACCCCCACAACTCTGGAGTTCAAATTGGTTTGGGAAATACCAACTCAAGGCCGCAGGTCTCTTGGCTGCAGCTCTTTTTAGGATGGCAGCATGCCAGTGACTTCTGTGAGCACTATCAGAGATCAGGCTCCTGCATCAGACGACCGAGCCTTTGCTCCAGAGCTTCCGGCGGAACAGGCTTTGGGAGGGGTTGAGCTCCCATGTCTTCAGTTGTGGGGTGAATTGCATGCCCTTCCTACCCCCTCAAAAAAGGCACTTTTAAGTTCTAACCCCCAGAATCTTAGAACGGATCTTGTTTGGAAATAGGGTCCTTTGCAGATTTAACCAAGCTAAGATGAGGTCGTTAGGTGAGCTCCAATTCAATGCCACTGGTGTCCTAATAAAAGGGGAAATTTGAGCACACAGAAAGGGACAGGCAGAGTGGGGAGGCCTTATGAAGATACACGGTGACACAGCCAGAACACCCTGTGAAGACAGAGGGTAGGACTGATGCTTCCGTCAGCCACGGAACGCCAGAGATGGCCTACAAACATCAGAAGCTGGATGAGACAAAGACGGACCCTGCCCTGGAGTGGTCAGACAGAGAGTGTGACCCTGCTGGCACCTTGATTTTGGTCTTGTAGCCTCCAAAACAGAGAGGATGAATTTCTGTGCTCCATGTCTGCACATTGCTATGGTGGCTCTGGGAAATGAGTAGACAACTTTGGACTCCTGTCAAGACTTAAATTTCTTGGCAATGTTATCCTCCCAAGAATCATCCAAATGATAAACTGGGGTGGCTTACCAAAAGCTAGATGGAGGACAAGAGCGAGCCTTGAGGGATAAGCAATAGCACCAATAGCAATTGAGAGCTGCAGCTTTGGGGCAGGGCCACCGGGCTTTGCATCCCACTTCTTGTTTATTTATTTATTTATTTTGGTACCAGGGATTGAACTCAGGGGCACTCGACCCTGAGCCACATCCCTAGCCCTATTTTGTATTTTATTTAGAGACAGGGTCTCCCTGAGTTGCTTAGTGCCTTGTTTTTGCTGAGCCTGGCTTTGAACTTGTGATCTGCCTGCCTCAGCTCCCCAAGCCAATGGGATTACAGCCATGCACCACCACGCCTGGCTGCATCCCACTTCTAGTGTGCCCTGGGCCCATTACCTCCCATTACCTCAGCTCTCTGCACACAGCTTCCTTTTCTGTAATGTGGGGACACCAACGCTTCATAGGTGACAAGAGACTAAAATGCCTAGGCTAGTAGCTGGCAGGTGGCTAGTACCTGTTCCTTTGAAATGACACAGGGAAGATTGCATGGTAACTTTAAAGGCAGACAGGCCACACTAGAATCCACCACTCCTGTCTCCATGGGCAATTTGATAATTGCTAATCACTAATCTTTTGAAGTCTGCATTTCTCCATCTATATACTAGAAAAAGTAGTCTCTATTGTGAAAAGATGATTGTTTTTTTTAAAAAAGGTAAAATCATGACTCTGAATAGATAACAAAAAGAACACACAATATTTTTATTAATAAATGAACCAAAGATGTTACAACTGATTCAAAAGAGAATGCAAAGGACAGGCATATTTATGGATCAGGAATTTTGATTTTCAGAAAGCCACAGTGAACTGGCTTTTGCATGTGGTAGAAGGGTTGACAGAACTTGTTTCCTGTCCCCAGCCAAGAGCCATTCTGTCTTCTGTTCCCCAAAACTTACAGAGCTGTAGAACAAGCTCAGAGCGGAAATCAGCCCGGAAGAAAGGGCTTGGAACAACACATAGCTCTTCTTGCAGACACCCACTAATCCTTTTGCTGATTCCAGATTTCCTTATTGTGTCTCACATATTGTATGGATGGGGTTGGGAGAAGATGAACACATGAAAAAAACAAGTTGCTGAATAAGGCACAATCCTATTTTCATAAAAACAAACTAGGTGTATTTGTACACACACACACACACAAGTGGGCGTGCTGTACTGTTGATTAAATATAGACAAATGTCAGGAAGAACACACAAGGGTTGTCAATGGTGACCGCCTCTGGAGGGCAGGATTAGTGATGGAGATAGTGGAGGGAGGCTTCCATGACTACTTCTTCTTTTTTTTATTTGTTATTTTTAGACATACATACAGTAGGATATATTTTGAGATATTATACATACATGGGGTGCAATCCATTGCAATTTATTTTACTTTATTTAGTTGTCAATGAAACTTTTGGTTCTATTTATTTAGTTAGTTGATTTATTTATTTAGGATTAAACCCAGGGCGTCCCACATGCCAGGCAAGCTCTCTACCACTGAGCCACAATTTTGATCCCATTCTTATGGTCGATGATGATGTGCAGTTACACTGTTCGTGCATTCATATATGAGCATAGGAAAGTTATGTCTCATTCAGTCTACTGTCCTTCCTATTCCTTTCCCTCCTCCCTTCCTTTCATTTCCCTTTGTCTAATCCAGTGAACTTCTATACTTCCCTTCCCTACCCTCCTGTGTTATAGGTTAGCATCCACATATCAGAAAGAACATTCTACCTTTGTTTTTTGGGGACTGAATTATTTTACTTAGCATATTAGTCTCAAGTTCCACCCTTTTACCAGCAAATGCCATAATTTCATTCTCCTTTATTGCCGAGTAATATTCCATTGTGTACATATACATTTTATTTATCCATTCATCTGTTGAAAGACACCTAGGTTGGTTTCATAGCTTGGCTATTATTAGTTGAGCTGCTATAAGCATTGATATGGCCACTGACATGACTTATTTTCTAACCCTACTTCACAGTATACCATGAATGAGGCATGTCTGAATGAGAAAACTGTCCATTATGCTTAGCACCATGGGTAACATTTCATATATTGTTGGCTTCTTTATTATTATGAACTTATATTTAAAGAGCCCAGATTTCCCAGGGTTTTTCTGCGGACAGAAATCACCAGCTAGACCCACCTGAATGTAGCCCTACTACTGCTCCCTTTCAGTAAAGCTGGTTTTATAATCTGGCCTTGCATTTTGGAAACCTGAGAACTGGAGAAGGCCTTCTTCCTGGGGTACAGTCTTGGGTGGCTCTGTCTGTTTTTTCCTCCAACTTCCCCAACCCCCCCGACTTGGGCTCACCCAGTATTTAGCTCCCTGACCACAGGTGGGAGTCCTGATGGGGGCCAAACTCTAGAAAAATGGGCTGCCTACATCCAGTGCCATCCTCCTGCCCAAACTGAGACCCTGAGACACCCACTAGCTTCATAGGAGACATGTTGGCACACTGCCCTGGAGGAGGTGTTGGGCACAAGGGTCAAAGAATACCAAGTTTTTGATCACACAAATTCAAGGATCTAATTTTAGCCTCCTGTTTGTCCCCCAAGGTTGGCCATGGTGCATTGGAGAGGACTTGGGATGGGGTCATAAAATGTGACCCTAGTATAGGTTTGGCCTCTCACTAGCTGTGTCTCTGTGGATTGTGCTTTAGTTTTCCCATCTGCCCAAGGGGAATAAAAAAATGTTTATTACCAAGAGCTACTGTGAATTTCAAATGAGGTGATGTCTGTTAAGGTATTTTGTGATCTGAGGGTTCTGCTGAGATTTGACTATATAGTGTAGTATATTTCAGGCTGCTCTTACTATATAGTAAGAGCAAATGCTATCTAGTACTTCCCTGTGACCTAGTGTGTGTGTGTGTTTTACATATATGTAATCACTCACTGTTCACATCTTTGCCATGAGTAAAGTACTGTTTTCCAGTCCTGATTTTACAGATGAGAAAACAGAGGCAGAGAGGTAAGTCACTTTCCCCAGTTGGATGGAATCTTTCATTAGGGAACCATCTTTTCACTGTCTCCCAGGCTCAACTGTGTTTCCTTTTCTTTTCTTATATCCTTTCTATTGTAGAATATGTCAGTACATGTAAGAGTAAAAAGGATATGATAACAGTAATAAGGATATGAATTTATTACCTAGCTTCATAAATTCCCAAATTACAGCCAATCTTGCTTCCTTGCTTCCTCCCATCATTCCTCTATAAAACAAAACCTTTAGGTCATGTCAAATCTTTAGCAGTTTTTCAACAATTCCCTAATAAAATGACTATTCAATGTTCATATTTCCCAGGTTATTTTCTACCTTTTAAATTAGATTGCTTATTTCAATTGGAATTCAAATAAGAGTTCCACAAAATAGTTGAGTGTTAGGTTTCTTAAGATTATTTTAGCATATAGGTTTCCTCCTCTCTTTAATTGCATTCTTTGGTTTGTTTGTTGTTGTTTTTTTGAATAAAGTATGTGGATTTTGCTGAACACACCCTTATGGTTTGTATACGGTTATGATTCCTCTGTTCCCTACATTTTCTGTAAAATCATATTATATCTAGAGGCTATCCAAAATCAGGTTTTCTAAAAATAGACTTGATTTTTTTTAGGGCTGTTTTAGATTCACAGCAAAACTAAGAGAAAGGCACAGACATCTCATATGCCCCCCGGCCCAGCACATGAGTAACATTCTGCGTTGCCAATGTTCTCTGCCTCAGTGATATACTTTTTGTGGTTGACCCTACATTGATTATACATATTAATCATCCAAAACCTGTTTTAGCTGGGGATGTGTGTGGCTCAGTGGTAAAGCATTTGCCTCATATGCACAAGGCTCTGAGTTCAATCCCCAGCATCATCTAAAAAACAACCCCTAAAGCCCATTTTACACTAGGGTTCACACTTCATGTTGGTTTTGGACAAATGCATAATGACATGCATCCATTACCATATTACATACCTTACATTAGCATGTATCTATATATCCCTACTATAAGATGGAAGAGCTTCATTGCCATAAAAATTCTTTGTAGCCATTCATGGTGGTGCACACCTATTGTCTTAGCTACTTGGTAAGTTGAGGCAGGAGGATCACTTGAGCCCATGAGTTCCAGACCAGCCTGGGTAGCAGTGAGACCCCATCTCAAAACAAAAACAAAAACAAAAACACTTCTGTGCTCTATTTATTCATCCCTCCCTGCCTCGCATCTCCTGGCAACCACTGGTCTGTTTTCTGTCTCTATAGTTGTGCCTTTTCCAGAATGTCTTATAGTTGGAATCATGCAGTATGCAGCATTATAAGGCTGACTTCTTTCACTTAGTAATGTGCAGGTGAGATCCCCCATGTCTTTTCATGGCTTGAGAGCTCATTTCTTTTTAGCACTGAATGATATTCCATTGTCTGGATGTGCCATAATTTTTTAATCTAGCCACTTACTGAAGATATCTTGGCTATTTTCAAGTTCTGGCAATTATCAATAAACATTCATGAGAAGGTTTCTCTTTGGACTAAGTTTTCAACTTCTTTGGATTCAAATCAAGGAATGAGATTGCTGGATCTCATGGTAAGACTACATTTAGTTTTATAAGAAACTGTCACACTGCCTTTCAAAGAGGCTGTGCCATTTTGCACTCCCACCAGCAACATCTGAGAGTTCCTGTTTCTCCACACCCTCACCAGCATTGGGTTTGTCAGAGTGCTTGCTTTTGGCCATACTAGTAGTTATGGAAAGGTATCATTGCTATTTTTATTTTTAGTTTCCTAATTATACATTCTATGGAGCATTTTTTCATATGTTTTACTTGCCATCTGTATCTTCTTTGGTGAATGTCTGTTAAGGTTGTTGACCCATTTTGAAAAAAAATGGCTTGGCTGTTTTCTTCTTGTTGAGTTTCAAGGGTTCTTTGTAAAGTTTAGTCCCCTATCAGATATGACTTTTGCAAATATTTCCTCCCAGTCTGTGGCTTATCTTTTCATTCTCTCTGTCTTTTTGACAGAGTAGAAAAACTTGATTTTAATGAAGCCCAGATTATCAATTCTTTCTTTTATGGATTGTGTTTTTGGTGTTATATCTAAAAAGTCATTGCTAAATTGAAGTCACCTAGGTTTTCTTCTACCTTTTCAGGACTGTTATGGTTCTACATTTTACATTTAAGTCTGATTCATTTTGAGTTGATTTTTTTTTTTTTTTTGTGAAATTCTGTGCTTGGATTCACTTTTTTCCATGTGGGGATCTACTTTTCCCAGCATCATTGGTTAAAAATTGTCTCTTTCCTCAGCCGTACACTGTTCCCTTGTCAAAGACAAGTTGACTGTATTTATGTTTGTCTATTTTGGATTCTCTGTTCTGCTCCACTGATTTATTTGTTCTTTTGCCAATATCACACCATCTTGATTATGGTAGCTTTATAGTAAGACTTAGAGAGTTGCATAATATAAGTCTCCTTCTGTATCATGTTTGTTATTCTGGATCTTTTGCCTCTATGTATAAACTTTAAGATCAGTCTATTGATACCAATCAACAAAATAATTTGCTAAGATTTTGACTGGGATTGCCTTGACTCTGTAAATCAAGCAGGAAGAATGGACATCTTGACAGTATTGAGTCTTCCTGTCTTTGAACATGGAATATTTCTCCATGTACTTTAAAAAAAAAAGGTTTTTTTTAGTTGTGAATGGATATAATACCTATATTTATTTTATTTTTATTTGATGCTGAGAATCAAGCCCAGTGCCTCACATGTTCTAGGCAAGTACTCTACCACTGAGCCACAACCCCAGCCCTCTCCATGTACTTTTAAAATATTACTTTGCTTATCAGAGTTTTGTAGTTTTCCTCATATAGATCTTATGCGTATTTTGTTAGATTTATACTGAAGTATTTCAGTTTTTGAGGTGCTAGTATAAATGGTATTATGTTTTAAATTTCAAAGTTTACTTGTTTGTTGCTGATGTATAGGAAAGCAACTGAGTTTGCATATTATCATCCTTGTGTCCTACAACTTTGCAATAATCATTAATCAGTGCTAAGAGAGTTTTTTGTCAATTCTTTTGGATTTTCTAAATAGACAATCATGTCATCTGTGAACAAAGAGAGTGTTTTTTTATTTCTTTACAATTCATATGCCATTTTATTTCCTTTTCTTGTCTTATGGCATTAGCTAAGACTTATAGTAAAATGTTGAAAAGGGGTGGTGGGGGGGACATCCTTGTCTTGTTCCTGATCTTAGCGGAAAAGCCTCCATTGAGTTGATAGCTGTAGGTTTATATATATATATATATAAATCAACTGAGGAAGTTCCCCTCTATTCCCTAGTTTTCTGAAAATTTTTATCATGAATAGGTGTTAGATTTTGTCAGATGCCATTTCTGCATCAGCTGTTATGATTCTGTGGGTTTTTTTCTTTAATCTGTTGATGTAATGGATAAATTCTCTGAGTTTTGGATGTTGAACCAGATTTATATACCTGGGATAAATTCCATTTGGTTGGGTTGTTTAATTTTTTATACATTTTTGGATTTTATTTATTAACATTTTATTGAAGTTCTATTTTTTCATATATTTTTAGGAGAATATATTAGTCAGCAGTTTTCCTTTCTTGTAATATTTGTCTGGTTTGGTTTTAGGGTGATGCTGGCCTCATAGAATGAGTTAGGAAGTATCACCTCTGCTTCACACTCAAAGAGATTGTAGAGAACTAGTATAATTTCTTCTTTAAATGTTTGGTAGGGCATACAGTGAACCTGTATGGGCCTTGTGGTTTCTCTCTTTGGAACTTGTTAATTATTGATTTAATTTCTTTAATAGATATAGATCTATTCAGATTGTCTATTTCTTCTTGTGTGAGGTTCTGTTTTGTTTTTGTACTGGGGATTGAACCCAGGGGTTAACCACTGAGCCACATCCACAGTCTCTTTGTATTTTTTATTTTGAGACAGGGTCTCACTAAGATGCTTAGGGCCTCACTAAATTGCTGAGGCTGGTCTTGAACTTTCAATCTTCTAGCCTTAGCCTCCTAAATCACTGGGAATACAGGTGTATGCCACCACGGGCTTGCATGAGTTTTTTTTTTTTTTTTGCTGGGTGGGAGTTACTAGGGATTGAACTCAGGTGCACTCACTCACTGAGCCACAACCCCAACCCTAGTTTGTATTTTATTTAGAGACAGGGTCTCACTGAGTTACTTAGTGCCACACTGTTGCTGAGTCTGGCTTTGAACTTGTGATCCTCCTGTCTCAGCCTCCTGAGCTGCTGGGATTACAGGTGTGTGCCACCATTCCCAGTTTATGTGAGTGTTTAACAGATTCTATTTTTTAAGAAATTGGCCCATTTCATCTAAGTTATCAAATTTGTGAACATAGAGTTGTTTATGTATTCCTTGGTTATCATTTTAATATCCATGGGATCTGTAGTGATGTCCTCTTTAATTTCTAGTATTATATCCCTCCTCTCTCTTATTCTCTATTTATTTATTCTGAATGAATGGACTAAGAAAAAAATTTTCAGTGCTGGGAATTGAACTCAGAGGCTTGTACATGGAAGAGAGAGCTCTATCCATAAGTTTATCAATTATATTTATCTTTTTAATAAACCAACATTTTATCTTCTTAATTTTCTCTATTGATTGCCTATTTTCAACTTCATTGATTCCTGTTCTATTTTTTTTCTTCTGCTTGGTGTGGATTTAATTTACTCTTCTTTTTCTAGTTTCCTAAGTTGGAAGTTGAGATGATTTAGATACTTCCTTTCTAATATGTATTCAACACTCCAAATTTCCCTCTAAGCACTGTATTACTGAATTCCACAAATTTTTGGTAAGTTGTATTTTAATTTTCATAAAACTATTTTGAGGTTTTTGTTTTGGGGGCCATGTGTTCTTGATAAATGTGTTGTCTAATCTCCCAGTAATTGGGATATTTCGGCTTTCTTTTATTGCTATGTAGTTTTAGTCCGTTGTGGTCTGTAGACATTGTATGATTTCTAGTCTTTTAAATTTGTCAAGGTATGCTTTATGAATAAGAATATGGCCTATCTTAGTGAATGTTCCATGTCACTTTGAGAAGAACCTGTGTTCTACTGTTGCTGGATAAAGTAATATATATATAGATGTACATAATATCAAGTTGATTGATGGTGTTGTTGAGCTCAATATCCTTACTGATTTTCTGCTTGCTGATAGAGGAGTTTTGAAGTCTCCATTCAAACTAGTAGATTTGTCTAGTTCTCCATGCAGTTATATCAGTTTTGCCTCACATATTTGACACTGTGTTAGATATATGCTTGTTAAGGATTGTTATATATTCTTGGAGATTTGACCTCTGTATTATTATATAGTGGCCTTCCTTCTCTCCAATAACTTTCCTTGCTCTGAAGTCTGCTCTGCCCAAAATTAATATAGCTATCTCTATTTTCTTTTGATTGATATTAGCCTAGTATAGCTTTCATCATCCATTTGCTTTTATTCTATGTGTGACTTTATATTTAAAGTGGAGTTCTTGTAAACAACCTGTTGGTAGGTCTTTTTGATACAGCCTGATGCCTTTTTTTTGTACTCAGTGGCACTCGCCCACTGAGCCACATCCCCAGCCCTATTTTGTATTTTATTTAGAGATAGGGTCTCACTGAGTTGCTTAGAACTTCACTTTTGCTGAGGCTGGCTTTGAACTCACCATCCCCCTGCCTCAGCCTCCCAAGCTGCTGAGATCATAAGCATGCGCCACCACATCTGGCTGCCTCATGACTTTTAATTGATGCATTCAGAACATTGATATTCAAAGTGATTATTTATATAGTTGGGTAGATAGCTGCAGTATTGTTTTCTATTAGTTGACCTTATTTTTTGTTCCTGTTTTTGTCTTATACTCTTTTTGCTGTCTTTTGTGGTTTTAATTGAGAATTTTATATGATTCTGTTTTCTCTTAGCATACCAGTATTATTTCCTTTTTTTAAAAAGTGGTTGTCATAGAGTTTGCAATATATATTTACAACTAATCTAAGATAACTAATCTAAGTTCAAATCACACTATTCTGCATCAGAAGTACTGTGAGCACCTTAAAATAACAAAACCATTACAATTTTTTCCCACCAGTTGAATCGCTGTTGCCATTCATTTCACTTATATGCAATTGAATACATTGTTGTTATTTTGTACAAACTGTTATCTGCAATTCAATAAAATATAAAATAAACATTTTTATTTTATCTGCACTTTTCCTTCTCCAATGCCCTTCCTTTCTGTATGTAGATCTAAATTTCTGATCTATGTAATTCTCATTCTCGCTGAAGAAATTTTAAAGTTCTTGCAAGGCAAGCAGGTCTATTGGCAACAACCTTCTCAATTTTAGGTTTACTGAGAAAATGTTTATTTCTCCTTATCACTCAAATGATTTTTCAGAGCATATAAATCTAGGTTGGCATTTTTTCCTTTTCAATACTCTAAATATTTAATTTCATTCTCTTCTTTCTTTCACAATTTCTGAGGAGAAATCAGAGGTAATTCCTTTTTTTTTCCTGCAGTCAGAGATAATTCTTAACCTCTATAAGTAAGGTTTTCCCCTTTCCCCCATGGGTAAGGTTCCCCCCGCTCTAGTTTATTTCAATATTTTTTCTTGATTTTTTTGTAATTTGAAAATGATACACACAGGTAGTTTTTGTTTGTCTGTCTGTCTTGAATTTGTCCTGCTTGGTGTTCTCTGTGCTTCTTGTGGTTTAGTATCTGACATCAACTTAGGAAAATTCTCAGTAACAATTCTTTCAAGTATTTTTTCTTTTCTTTCCTTCCTTCCTTTCTTCTACTTCTGATATTCCTGTGCATATATGTTACGTCTTTTGTAGTTGTCTCAAAATTCTTGGATATTGTATCTGTTTGTTTGCTTTTTCAATGCTAGGGATTGAACCTAGGGGTGCAGTACCACTGACATATATCCCAGCCTTTTTTGCTTTTTATTTTGAGACAGGGCTTGCCAAATTGCTGAAACTGGCCTCAAATTTGTCATCATCCTGCCTTGGCCTCCCAAGTTGCTGGGAATACACTTGAATATCATGTTTCTGTTGGATTTTCAGTTTGGGAGTTTTCTATTAGGATATACTAAAGCTTGGAGATTCATTTCTCAGTTTGTCCAATCCACTGCAAATGTCCATCAAAGGCGTTCATTCTTCTTTACGGCCACAGTATGTTTGACCTCTAACATTTCTTCTTTGCCCTTAGAATTTTCATTTCTCTGCTTATGCTACCCTCTGCTCTTGCATGCTATCTGCTTTGCCCAGTAGAACGCTTGGTACATTAACCATGGCTCTTTTATATTATCAACATCCCTGCTCTATCGGAATCTGTTTCTGGTGCTTTCCTTGTCTTTCAAACTGAGGTGTTTTTTTTTTTTTTTTTGCTTTTTAGAATTCTTTATAATTTTTTCTTCATAGCTGGATATGTTGCGGCAGGTAAATCGGCTTTGGTGCTATGGCAGTAAGGGGTGGGGAGAGAAGTGTCTCCATCAGCAGGCCTGTGCCTCTGGACTGGAACCTGACACACTTCTCTGTTCACCCTCCTCCCTTCCAGTGGGACAGGATGGCTAAAGGGACTGGGGTCTGCTGTTTCCCCTGCCCCCTGTGGAGGGGACTGGAGCTGTTTTTCCCCTTCCCTCAGATCAGTTAGGCTTTGATGAAACTCCAGGGTCTGGTAAAATGGTTTAACTGGAGGGAAGGTCTTGTTAAGAAGAACCCAATGCTCTGGTGTATCTTAAAAATAATTCCCCCACACTGTGCCAGAAACATGAGGGGATTTTTCTCTAATATTCACTGTGAAAACTAGTTGAACTCCTGGCGGTAAAACTCACTAAAGTGTGGGACCACCCTACGACGGGGTGCCCCTGGAGTCTTGAACCCTCTGATGAACCCCCATGTGGCTTCCAGTAATGAGTTCTTTACAGTTTTTGTTTTCTTCTAGCCTAGCGCTGGCTCCCTTGCAGCTTGCTGCTCTGATATGTTGTGATTCTCTCTATTTGACTGTCCCATCCAGTGTGGGGACAGTGGTTTTCCCTGTTCCTCTTAACAACCCCATGTGCTTGACACTAATATTATTACCATTTTTGATATGAGGAACCAGCACCAAAGAGATCACATCACTTTCCCCAAATGTCAACACTGTGTTTTCCAAAGAGAATAGTTCTATCGTGGGAAGTCCTTGACTTGGGGACTCTCTGAGCTTATTTCATCGACACACTTTGAATGCTGTATTCTGACTCTGACTGGCCTCTCCTGACCTCAAGATACAGCATCAACTGCAAATTCTTCTCTTATCTTTTAGGGGGGTCGCCTGCCAAGGCAGCCACTCACGTCCAGATTCCTTGTCCCAGCATCCCCATATAGATAGAAGATTATGCTTTCTCTTCAAGTAGTATTTTCCAAGCTAGATTTTGGGGAAATGCGCATCTGCTTGGAGCCCTTTGGCCTTCTGAAAGGTGACAGCTGCTTACCTTTTCTGTGATTCTTGAGAACCACACTATTGTTTTGCTACAAAGGCAATCTGTTAGGTACTATTTAGTTTGATTATTTTACAAAATATCCATTCCCCTTTACATTTACCCTCTACTCCCCAAAACAAGTGTACCCTCCCACAGGTCCTTGACTTAGAGCTGTTCCCACCTACCCTGGGCTATAGGTAAAGTCACATATTTCTGTTTCACCTGCAGATCTAGGTAATAATCTTTGTTTCTCATGGGACTATCACATGTCTAAGATTCCTTGCTGGAAAAAGGGAAGTAACAATATATCATGTCAAAATTTCAAGAACCAAACCTCATGCTTCTATAGGGAACCATGCTTCTCTATGTGTGCTTCTATAGGGAACCAAACTTCTCTGCTGCCAGAAATGTGGGACAGGAGGTATGGGGTGAGGAGTAGAAAGTGGCACTGGGAAGCAGTGGGCAGAGCCTGTTCCAGATGAAAATGGAATAGGTGGGTCCCCTTGTTCAAAGGTGATCACGAGTTTCAGGATAGCCGCAACAATAGCAATAAACCAAACACAAAGTCCTTTCAAATGCAGGCCCTGTAGCACTGCACCAGGGACACACTCGTGAAGTCGGCCCTGGCCACGGGAGCCCCAGTGGCACTTTGAGAGCCTCCAAAAGACTTTCATAAATGGTGCAGTGTTTTCATAAATGGTGCAGTGTTTGTGAAATGAGACCGGGTGAGAGTGGGCTGTATATGCTGCCACTCTCAATTGCGTCTCAACTGACTGACCGTTGAAATACTTCAGACAGAGATGGAGTAGGAATCAACAATGAGTGTCCAGGAATCAACGAGGAGTGTTCAAGTGGAAGGCCTTGGAGTGTTGGAGCTGTGCATGACCCAGCACTCCAAGGCAGTAATGGCCTAGCACAGTGATACCTGCTTCAAGATGCTCCTCACCCAGGACAGGTCCCAGGAGAACACGACAAAGTACATTTAGACCCCAATAGTTCAGGAAATGAGAGTAAGAATTAACAAAAGGGATTACATCATTAAAAACTTGTGTACAGCAAAGGAAACAATCAACAGAGAGAAGAAACAGATTACAGAATGGGAGAAAAATTTTGTCAACTATTCATCTGACAGAGGATTAATGTCCAGAATTTATAAAGAACTAAAAAAAAAATTAACATGAAAAGAACAAGTAATCCATTCAACAAATGAACAAATGAGCTGAATAGACACTTCTAAAAAGAGTACAAAATGTCCAATGAATATATGAAAAAGTTCAACATCTTTAGCCATCAGGGAAATGTGAATCATAACTACATGGAGATTCTATTTGAAGCCCAGGCAGAATGGATATTATCAAGAAAACATAAAATAACAAATTCTGGCAAGGATTCTGGGGGAAAAGGAGTTCTTACACACCACTGGTAGAAATGTAAATTAGTACAGCCCCCACCTAAAAACAAACAAGTAAACAAACAGTATGGTATTTCCTGTTTAGTTATACCATTCTGGGTATAGACCTGAAGGGATCAAAGTCAGCACGCAAAGAGATACCAGCGTACCTGTGATTATTGCAGCATTATTCACAACAGCCAAGTTATTGGATTAACCTAGATGCCCATCAAAAGATGAATGGATAAAAAAATTGAGGTATATAAAGAAAAATTAATAGGGAGGATGAAAACAATCAAAGCACATCATACATGTATAGAAATATCAATGAAACCCATTAAACTGTACAATTAATAGGACTAGTAATATAATAATAAAAAGCAAATTTAAACCATATACATATGAACTGTGGAAAATAAAGTACTCTGAAGTCTTCTTGACCTATCCTGATGCAGAGGAGGTAGGGAGAGGAAGCATTGGATTGGCTTGGCTTGGAGAAGGTCAAGAAAGGGTGCCTTAGCTTCTTTTTGGAAAACAGAAATGCAAGGAGAAGTGTCTGGTAGATACTTATGTATGTGAAAGAGATCTGGGTGTGCAATGGCAGACACAGCTGGGATTTTGCCTGCTGAGCAGCCATCGCTCCTCTTCCAGAGGAGAGACCACCAATAGATAGGCCATACCCAAGACTGGGGGCTGGAATGTGTGAGTTTGGGCACCAGGCAGTTGTCCTCAACTATGGCTGCAGGATCTCAGAGACATTTCCCTCAAGACACCAAGGAATAAGAATTCCCAGGCATAACTCCAAGGAGCACCATTCACTTCTAGTCCACACCGGGCTCCAGAAAGCCTTTCCTCTGCACCGTGATAGGAGTCTGCAGTGAGGCTCAGTGTCCTCCTCTCTGGAGGTTTGCTAAATTATGGCTTTCCCACTGGTGGTACTGGGACCTCCACTGGTGGTTGGGGTGAGGGGTTGTCCATGCTCCGCAGTCTGGTCTATGATGAGGCCTAGGCTGGCGATGGGCATGACATTCTGTGTTCTTCTGGATTTCCCTATATTGCACCCCAAAATGAGTGCCCATTTAGCAGGCAAAAGCAACTTGAAGCAAAATCACTCTAACTCCTGAGAGCAAAAACTTGGTCTTCCTGAATTTACTTAATATAGTTTTCATGCTCATTTAATCCTTAATCTGGCTGATTTTTTTTTTCTGGCCTAGTGGTAATTCACTGTGATTGTGAATAGAAGGTTGAGGATCCCTGTGCCTAAGAGTGCAGAATCTACAGGCAGATTGCCAGAGTTCAAATCCCACCTCTGCACACCTGTAATCCCAGTTACTCAGGCAAGAGGGTTGCAAGTTTGAGGCCAGCTTCAGCAACTTAGCAAGATACTGTCTCAAAAAAAAAAAAAATTCAAAAAAATAAAAATAAATAAATAAATAGATAGATAGATAAAGGGCTTGGGGTATGTAGCATAGTGATACAGTGCTTGCCCAGCATGTGTGAGGACCTGCATTCAATCCCCAATACACACACACACACACACACACGAAGAAAGAAAAAGAAAAGAAAAAAAAATCCCCCATCTGCCTGCCAATACTAGCTGTGTGAACTTGAAGGAGTCATTTGGTGTATTTCCTCATCTGCAAAATAGGACAAAATATTATGGGTTGTGGAGAGAATTATAAGAGTTAATATGAGAAGATTTTCTGTCCTATAATGTATTTAATTATTGTTAATGAGAAACATAATAATAAAATACACAGAGACAATTACGATTAACTCAGAAAAATGACCTAACTGGTTTCTTAGAAGCATTAATACCTTGCAGAGATGGAGTCTTGGTCTGTGGCTGAGATGTGGAGTATTACTCTCTGAAAACAGGCTCTCAGGAAAGGCCCTATCCCTTGTCTCCACATGAGCAGATTTTTTTCCTGCCTTCAAAGAAAAATTAGAAGAAAAGAACTGATTGCTTCCGTAGGATTGGACACTTTCCAGAACTTTATAGCCATGCTTTAAATTGATGAATGGCTGGATGGCTGGTGGAGACCCTGACGGGCTGGGGCTGCAGGGATGTTAAAACAAAATGATAGAAATTAAGACAATTCAGCTTGAGTTTCCACAGAGGCATTTGACCCGACCAGAATTCCTTCCAGAACAAATGAGACCAGGATGAGCCCACACCTGTAACAACACCAATGGTGTCCTTGGCTGAAGGGAACCACCAGGACATGGAAAAGCAAATAAACAGTCAGGGAGGGCAGACAAAGGAAAGACAAAGACCTAGGGATGGAACCTTTTTTAAAAATTTTTATTTATTTATTTTAATTAGGTATATACGACAGCAGAATGCATTTTGATTCATTGTACACAATTTCTGCACAACTTTTCATTTCTCTGGTTGTACACGATGTAGCGTCACACCATATGTGCAGTCATAAGTGTACCTAGGGTAATAATGTCCATCTCATTCCAACATCTTTCCTGCCCCCATACCCCCTCCCCTCTCCTCCCTCCCCTTTGCCCAAAGTTTCTCCATTTTTCCCATGTCCCCCCTCCCTCTCCATCCACTTATCAGAAAGAACATTCTGCCTTTGGTGTTTTGGGATTGGCTTACTTTGCTTAGCTTGATATTCTCCAACTCCATCCATTTACCTGCAAATGCCATAATTTTATTCTCTGTTAATGCTGAGTAATATTGAGATGACAGCGGGTTTTCAGAAACCTACCTGTGACTGAAACAGGAAAAGAAGCGGCTTCCTGCTACTTAAGGGGATGCTGTGAAACTCCCAGGTGTAGAGCTGTATGTGACCAGCAGCCTGTTCTCCTTGGGGACACTGTGTGTGTGTGTGTGTGTGTGTGTGTGGCAGGGGGTGGGGGGTGGGTGCGGAGACTGCCCCATAAGGGAAGCATCAGGCTCCATGTGGTGGGGAGCAGATCTTCATAAACTAAATGCCAAAACTTAGATACTTTACCATCTACAATGATTATGAAACTGCAAAAATTATGTGAAATCATAAAATTACAAAATCAATACAATTTATCTGAAGAAAGCTTAGGAAATACAGAGTACTTATAGCCAACTACCCATAACCAACCTTTGTTAAAAGTTTGGTATGTATTTTTTTCTAGACCAAAAAAAGAAGAAGAAAAAAACCAGGGAGTTATATGATATCTTTAAAAAAATATGGTTGTGATTAGACCTTATTTAATATCACTTCATAATTACTTTGCATAAAATGAAAACATTTTATACATATGATTGAATGGCTTATAATATTCTGTCAAACAGATTATTATTTGGTATCCTTTCAAAACATTTTGAGTAATTCCTTTGTTGTTAGTATAAATATTGATGTAAAGATTGCCTTTTAAATAACTGCTTTATTAAGATGTTATTCAGGTATCATAAAATTCACCTTTTAAAGTTCCAGTGCTATAGTTTTTAGCATATTCCCAGTAGTACAAGCATCACCACTATCTAATTACAGAATATTTTTATTATCCTAAAAAGAAACCCTAGACTCATTCCTCCCTCCTTTCAGCTCCTGGAAACTACAAATGTCCTTTCTCTTTCTGTAGATTTGCCTATTCTGAACATTTCATGTAAATGAAATCATATGACATTTGACTTTAATTTTGGCCTCTTTCACTTAACTTACTTTCAAGGTTCATCCATATTGTTACATGTGTCAGTACAATCATCCCTCCATGTGGTTCTGGGATCCCTTGAAGTTATCAAAATCCATGGGTGCTCAAGTCCCTTGTATAAAGTGGCATAGTAGTTGTATATAACCTAGGCCCAACCTCCCCTGTTCTTTAAATCATCTCTAGGCTACTTGTAATACTTAATGCAATGTAAATGCTATGTAAATAGTGTGTGGGAAAAAGTCTGTCTATCTTCATTTAGTACAGATGCAACTTTTGAATATATTCAACATTAAATCATCTCTAAAATACATATATATATATATATATATATATATATGAAGGGAGATATTTATAGGGAATATATATGTTTCCATCTGCATCTGCAATTGGTTGAATCCACAGATGGAGAACTGGCAGATATGTCCCTCAGATGATGGACGTGTGTGCCTCCAGCTTTTGGTTATTGTGGACAATGCTGCTATAAACAACCATGTACAAGTTCTGCAAAGATGTACATTTTTACCTTTCTTGAGGATAAACCAGGAAGAGGAATTTCTGGGTCAGATGGTAACTTTATGTCTAACTTTCTGAGTAACTGCCAAGTCCTTTTCCAAAAGTGCTGGAAATTTACATTTCCACCAGGAACGTATGAGATTACCAATATTTTCACATCCTTACCACACTTGTTATTTCCTTTGTTCAAGAACAGCTATAATAGTGGGTGTGGTATCTCATTGTGGTTTTGATTTTCATTTTCCTGGTGAGTAGTGATGGTTAGCGTCTTTTCATGAGTTTATTTGTCATTTGTATTTTTATCTTCTTTGGAGAATTGGGTCATTTTTCCTTTTATTGTTAAATTTTAAGAGCTCTTGTCATATTCTGGGTAAAATCCAGCCATATGCAACTCCCCGCCCCCATCTGCTGCCCATCTTCTTAATTTCTTGACAGTCCTTTGATACACAAAAATTTGTTTTTTTCCTTTGGTTGCCTGTACACATTTAGCATCATATCTAAAAACCCATTACTTGGACCATAGTCACAAAGATCTACTCCTTTGTTTTCTTCTAAAAGTTTTACAGCTTTAGTTCTTATATTTAGGTTGCAGCATCTGTGTCTCATGGGAACACCAATGACTGCTTTCTAGAATAGAACTTGCTAGCTTACGTGGTATGAAAATTTGGTGTCTCTGGATATATATTGCCAAATTGCTTTCCAAAGTGGTAGTACCATTTTTCATGCCTGTTGGCAAGTATGAGAGAGTCCATTTCATTGCACATAATAAGCTTTTTAAAAGTCTACCAAGATTAAATCAAATTCTTGTTGTGTGTTTCTCCCAATGATATCATTCACCTTCTTCCAACCCCAAATTTTAAAGGTACTGAGATAGTTAGCAAACAGTAGAGTTTTGTGTTGCTATAATAGATATAATGGACTCAAACTGAGACAACTATAGAACAATTTATCTCATTGTTGGAAACGAACATCTATGGAGTACCTCCTTGGTGCAAAGTGTTGTGGAGGGGAGGGGAGAAAAAGGAGGGGAAGGAGATACAAAGATGAATGAGACAACCCATCTTCCCAGGGATCTCTCTCTATATATCTATTTATCTATCATCTACCTATCCATCCATCCACCCGTCTATCCTCTCTCTATATCTCTATCTATATAGATATATCTCTCTACATATATATCTATATAGAGATATATAGAGAGAATATTATATAGAGAATACACACACACACACACACACAATGGGTGTGTGTGGGTAGAGAGAAAGAGAAGGAGAGGGAACAAGAGAGTGAGAGCAAGAGAGAGAAATTAATTATAAGGAATTGGCTCATGAGATTATAGAAGCTGAGAGGTTCCATAAAGCCGGCAAGCTGGAGGCTGGTGGTATAATTCCAGTTTGAGTCTGAGGGCCAGAACACCAGGAGAGCCTATGGTTTATGTTCCAGTCCAAAAGCTGGCAGAGTTGGGACCAAAAAAATGCCAGTGTTTCAGCTGGAGTTTGAATGCAGGAAAGACGGATGCCCCAGCTCAAGGCAGTTAGGCAGGAGGAATCTCCCTCAAGAAGGAGCCCTTTTGTTCTAGGCAGGCCTTCAGTGGATTGGACTAAGACCATTCCCAGTAGGAAAGGTAATCTGCTTGACACAGGGTGTGATTCAAATTCTAACTTCATCCCCAAACACCATTCTGGACATATCCAGTATCACCAGATACCTGTGCACCCTGAGGCCTAGCAAAGTTGACATAAAATTAACCATGACACCAAAGGTTGGCAAAGGCTTCACTGAGGTGGTGACATTTGTGCTAAGAGTGTGAATATTGGGGAAAAGCATTCTAGGTAGAGGGAAGAGCAAATTCCGAAGTGAGAACAAGCCAGCGTTTTTAGGAACAGTCAAAAGACTAGCGTGTTTGGGAGGAGATAAGTGAGGAGAGGATTAGTAGGCGAGGAGACAGGCAAATCCAGATTGTATGCAGGTCATGACCAGAAGGTACATAGGAAGGCATTGGGATCGTATCAGAAATGCTAGTCTCCTGCCCTACCACACATGCTGTGTACACGAAAAGGGTACACAGCATGTGTGGTAGGGCAGGAGACTAGTTGTGAGGTCAGGTTGGTCAGGATGGTGGTGGCCTGAATTAGGGTGGTTGTTGTAAAGGTGGTGGTCAAAGCTTGGATTTATGTTGAAAACAGAGCATGTAGAACTTGTTAGTGGGTTGAGATAAGATGCGAGACTAACAGATGAATCAAATATCATGCCTAGATTTTTAATCTAGCAACAGAATGTGTGTTGGTGTCCTTTATCAAAATGGGGAATTGTTTGCTGGGGTTTTGGGCTGAGCTGTGATGCTTTGGAGAAAATCAGAAGTTCTCCTTGACCCCTGGAAATTTCAGCTTGTTACCTCTGGCCATAGCTCAGGCCTTCTGTCTTAGCCTTTTTGGGCTGTTGTAACAAAATACCTTAGATCAGGTAGCTTATAGATAACAGAAATATCTCACCATCTGGAGGCAGGGAAGCCCAAGATCAAGGCACTGAGGATCCAGGGTTTGGTGGGAACTCACTTCCTCATGCAAAAGCTTCTTCTCACAGGGCAGGAGAGGTGAGGGAACTATCTTGAGCCTCTTTTATAAGGAAATTCATTTTATAATTCTTTTATATATTTTATAAATTTATTTTATAAATTAATTCTGCCCATTCCCCAGGTCCTATTTTCTAATACTTCCACTTTGGACATTCAATATAGGAATTTGGGAGCATATAAACTTTCAACCCATTATATATTTTTTAATTGGGGCACATAAACATCACATAAACATTCAATCTATTGCATATCTTAACCAGGAAGGGTTTTCCCTACAATGCCACACTACTTATCCACTCCAAATAAACATACTGAACACCTGGTATGTGCAAAACTCTATTCTAAATGCTGGGAAAACTGCGTGTACAAGCCAGACCCAGCAGGGTGTTATCCCCAGCACAGCTAGCCTTCAGAACCAGCAAATCTTGATTGAGGTCTGTCATGTGCTGGGCACTGGGCAGAATACAAAATGGACCAGCGCTTCAAATGTTTACAACTTAATTGGATAGTTTATGCAGAGAGACAACTGATCGCCATAAATTAGCTCCAAAGACACTTATTGAATACCTGCTAAATTTTAGGTGCTATGCTAAATTGGCCACAGCTGGGTGTAGAAAGATGTGTTATAGTACATTCTTTTTCACCAAAAAGTTTGCCTTCACATGGAGAGAGACTTGCAAGCAGATGATTTCAGTCCAATATGCTGGAGAGAGGACAATATGGAAACACATATATGGTGCCTGGCTGATGCTGTTGTCCTGCGGTAGGGGTGCAGTTGTAGTAGCTAACACCTCAGCTGTGTGTTGAAGGATGAAGCAGACAGGAAAGGGAAGAAGTCATCTCTGTCCAAGGGAACAGCAGAGAACAGAGCAGTTGTGGTGGGGGAGGGGAACAGAGCTAAGGGCTTTATCCTGTAGGGGACAGGGAGCCCTGCAGGGTGCTCAGTAGGGGAGTGGACACAGGGGCTTGCATTTTACAGCTTCATACGTGTAGGCTCCTGGTTATTGGGATGGTGTGTGTGTGTGTGTGTGTGATGGGAGGGGAAGGGATTGGAGGTGGTGATAATAGCAGGAGGCTGACAAGGGAGAGAGAAAAGATGGGAAATGAAGGCTCAGAAAGCCTGGGGCTCTGAGATCCTGAGGACCAGATCATAGTGGTCAGGAAAAGTGTCACTAGGGAGGGGGGTGGAGAAAGGTTGAAAGGGGAACTTGGGGGAACTTAGACCAAAAGTAGATGAAGGGGCTGGCGGAAAGGGGTCAAGGAGGGCTGTGGTCAGTGATGACAACAAAGCCTCCCTGCACTGGTCTGCTTTGGTGATGGCATTGAATCCTTGTAGCAGTGCCCTGGGTTAGGCACACACTCCACTTTAAAGACAAGGAAATAAAGGGTCAGAGAGGCTGAGTGATGTGGCTGGGATCGCGTGCTGTGGAGCTGCGGGTTTCCATGCCCTGTGTTTGTTTTACCCTCTTTTGTCCTATGTCTCTCCTGGAGTTATGGTTAGAACTGAGGCAGTGCCACCCCCAGGGAGACCCTTGGCTTTATGCTAAGGACCCCAAGGAACAAGAATGCACGAGAGTTTCTGCCTCTTCCAGCCCAGCAGCCCCTCCATGCACTCCCCCTGAGACTCATCCCCTGCCTTCCCTGAACCCCAGCACGTCTGACAGCCGTCAAGCTCATCACCTCTGAGATCAGAAAGGCTTGGAAGTAGACATTAGTGGTCGTGAGCTGAGGAAACACACAGAAGAGCAATTAAAGCGGGCGCATGGTGGTGAGCCTGCCTCTAATGGTTTGCAGCTGCAGAAGGCCCTGCCTTCCCCCCTTGGGCTCTGCCTGGCTGCTGGGGCTGCCTGTCTGTATTTCGCATCCCGACCAATTAGATCCCCATGTGTGCCGCAGGCGTGAAAAAATAGAAAGTGAATAATCCTTCATTCTCCTCTGCATGGAAAGCAGCTTTGATCCTCCTGGCGCGGTGGCCCTGTTCCTTCAGAGAGTGCATCCCTTCTCAGTTTCTTTCTTTCTTTTTTTTTGTTAACCCAGTTTCCTTGTCTCAAGATGACATTAACTTCCACCCAGAGACCTGCGAAATGACCACAATTCGTCTTCAGACCCTTCTGATCAAAGCTGGGTTGGATTTTTTCTTCACGGCTCTTTTTAGGTTTTTGCTACACAGTCCTCTTTCCTAACATTGGTTTGCTGCCAGTGTTTCCAGGCTGAAATCAAAAGGAATCATCTATTAATATCAGGCTTCAATAACAAGGCCACCATTGTTTGCTTTGTTTCAGAGTACCTGTGGTCTTCTGGGGAGAGAGAGAAAGTGTGTGTGTGTGTTTGGATAAGCAGTTTCAAAAATGAGCAGGAATTGAAATAGTTAATAATCCTGGTTTATTTCAAATGTGCGATAAATCTCAATGACTCTAGGTAGAGATTCAAATACTGAGCACCCGATTAATTTTGAAGGACTTGGAGGCATTTTTGGTAGGAAGACATTTTAATGCTATCAGTAGGGGATAGTGGAGCTGGTGGTGATGAATACTCTAGGAATGTAGGCAGTGAGGATGGAGGTGAGAGATGATAGGGTGTTGGAGGTGGGTATAGGAGGAAGTGAAGTTGGGGTGGTGGGGATGGAGTTGGTGAGTACAGAGACATTGAAGGTAGAGCAGGTGGGGGTGGCAGTGGTATAGAAATGGGGTGGTGATACAGAAAACATGGAGGTAGCAGTGGAGGTGCTAGAAGTAGAAGAGGAGTAGTAGACAGGATGATAGAGGTGGAGGAGGGAATGGAGGGGTGCTGGAGGAGGTGGTTGTGGAGATATGGAGGAGGAGGAGGTAAAGGAAGTGAAGAAGGTAGTGTGGGAGGGGGAGGGGGAGGGGAGGGGGAAGTGGAGGAGGGGTGGGGAAGTGCTGAGAGTAGCAGGTTGGATGAGAGGAATGAAGGCAAGAGAATCATCTGGAACATCCAACTTGAAGGTGCTTGGAGCTCTTGAGTGAACTGCATGGTTCAGTAAAAAAAAAAAATGCACTTGGAATCATGGGCCCTGGGTGCTCACCCTGCTTCTGCTAAGCTGGTGGCCTTGAAAAGATCACTTTGCCTCATCATTCCCTGCTATTCATTGTATGAAATGAGGTTGTTGAATGAGAAGATCTCTAGCAGCTTTGTCCTTTTTTTTTTTTTTTTTTTTTGAGAATTTAATACAGTCACTAGAGTTTTGCTTGCAGTTATTCTGGACATTTTGAGGATGGAGTTCTACTTCCCATTTCTTTGGTGGTCCTTCCTGAAAGTAGAGCAGAGTGGTCCTTATTCGCTCTTTGGCAGTGCTGGGTAACTGAGCTGGCCGTGTTGCCTAGTGCTCATCACCCTCAAGTCATGTCTGGAACCAAAGTCAGACTGATTCTCTATACACTGGCCTCAAAGGAAAGGCCACCAGTTTGGTGAGAGGGTTCCAAATTGGCCTATTTTCACCTGTGAATGCACACTGCCAGAGACAAGAAATGCAAGCGAGAGCCCTAGCATAAAGCCAGACTATCCTGAGCCCAGCTAGTGACATTGGTCTAGATGAGCTGGTGGCACAGGATCAAGGAGGGTGATTCTGGAGTGCATACTCTGCTGCTGGTATGAGCCTGCCACAGCCTCTCTCATGCTTGGAACTGCACACCCCAAGGCAGCAGGAAGGACTTTTAAAAGAATCAGAGCCAATTTATCCCTTTGGACAAGAAGTCAGTCCCAAGAAGCCAGGAGGACAGTTGTTGATATTGAACTTTTTCAAGACAAAATCCCTTTTGTCAGGATTTAGTGGTGTGGCAGGAGCACTGGACTTTTAGAGATTGGCATTGAGGTTGGTTCTAGGGGCTGGAGAGAGCACTTGGTCTAGCAAGTGCTAGATTTAATCCCCATCACTGAGAGAGAGAGAGAGAGAGAGAGAGAGAGAGAGAGAGAGAGAGAGAGAGAGAGAGGAAGATTTTGAGTACATCACTTCCATTCTAGAGCTCAATCTCCTCATCTCCATTTTAATGGAGGCAGTACTAAAGCCAGTTCTGTGTTGCCCTCTCTGTTAAGAGCACTGGGAGCTGCTAGATATCCAATTCATCTTAAAGGGTCTTTAACTGGGACTCTCCTTGAAACTTCTGCCTGGTGAGATTGATGGGGCAGGTGAGAGCCAAGGTGATCTGACGTAGAGTGCTCCTGGTGCCATATCTAGTGGTCCAGGGCCCATTGCTGACTTCAGCATGAATTTCCAGTTTGGAGAGCACCACTAATGAACCAGAATTGCAATCTCTCTGAGATTCACTGGCTGTAACCACATCCGAATGCCTCCAAAGATGTAATTACCCAATAGAAGAGCCAGGCCTTGTGAGGAGGACATCCAACATTTCCTGAGTGTTGACAATCCATCAGACTGGGTGCTGCTCTAAGGTGGGTATTATTATCCCTATTTGACAGATGAGGAAATTGAGGGTCAGAGAGATTTAGTAAATGCCCAAAGTCACTGAACTGATCCCTGGAAGAATCAGGATGGAAGTTTAGGTCTATCTGTCTGCTTGTCTGTAAATGTCTTCACTATGGCCTGTTGACCTATTTCCAAGACAGGTTGAAGTCTTTGTACGATTGATTTTTAAATGAGGACAAAGTGGTCTGTGTGACTTGGGGCCTTGGAGTTTATACTCATTTTTCAAACCCATTTCTCTAGCCTATAGGTAAGATCTGGAATCTTGAACACTTGGTTGCCAATAATTCTTATCTCCCCACCCCAAAATAGGGACTTGTGGGGGGGATTTCTGGCCAAACTCAGAGGGGAAGGGGCTTTAATGTTCTTGGTTTTGTTTTCTTGAGGGCAGGGTCAGTATTGCTCAAAAGCTTTGGTAAAGGCACCTAAGTGATGGTGTCTGGAGGTGGCTGCTGGTGCAGACAGACACTTGGGAGACAGCATCGTTGGGATGCCAGTAAAAGGGGAAACACATCCCTTCCATCCTCAGGAGCTCTGTTTAAAAAAGAGATGGAAGCAAAAGTCACTTTTTTTTTTGTCCCTCTTATTGAAATGCTGCTCTTTTTCCAAACCCTTCTGAATCCTTATCGTCGTTCAGGTCATACTTTATTTACTTCCTTATTTATTTATTTTGGTGCTAGGGGTGGAACCAGGGCCTTACGTATGTGAGGCAAGTGCTCTACCACTAAGCTACATCCCCATCCCTCAGGTCTTAGTTTAAATGTCACCTCCTTGGGCACACCTTCTCAGACTCCTAGCTGTGAAGGCCATCATCCTGTCACTCTGTCATACAGCAATATTCTTGCCCTTTACAGGCACGATGGCCTCAAATTGTAATCGGGTCTTTGGTCATTGACCATGTGACATCTGTCTCCACACTTGTTCATTAGACCCATAGACTGCTCACCACATGGACACGTCTGTTTCTTCCCCACGAGTACATGGGCTGAACAGACATGTGAAGGTGCTTAGAGTAAAACAGTTTTTGTGTTTGAAGGGGTGGCGTGTGAGCTCTGTGGGAAGTGTCAGGAGACAAAGGGAAGAGAAGTCCATGTATGAGCAGTTGTAAAAACAGGGCCTTTCCTACAGCACCTGACGGAGCTGAGCAGCAGGGCTGCCCAGAAGGGCCCAGGGTTCCCTGATGTCCTCAGTGATCCAGATATTTGCAGCCTTCTGCTTCACTGTCCTCTGGATCATGGAAAGTGGTGCTACCATCCCAGGGGCCCATGCCGACCAATGATATGCAGTAGGAAGCCGGAGCAGGATCTTTAATAAGAGAAAGGCTGCACAGCAGATTTTTTCTAAGGACAGGCCCCTTGGCCAAGACTGGGTTCTACTTTCCTGCTCTAATGTCAAGGAAGGTTGGCAAAAGGGTGTCAGGCATTTCCCTTCTCTGAAGTGGGAAGTGGGCTTCACCAGCAAGCAAGGAGGTGGGTGGGGGTGAGGAGAAGACAACCTTGCACATGGACAATAACTGTGCCCACTGCACTTCCTAGATGAGACCCTCGTGGTCCCAGGTAGGAGGATGGACTTATAAATAGTAAGATTAAGAGAGATCACATTGTTTTTATAATTAAGGAAAAAGTTCACAGGTCAGTCAGCTTTCCATTTCTGTAACAAATACTGAGACAATCAATTTATAAAAAGAAAAGGTTTATTTTGGTTAGCAATTTCAGATGTTCCAGTTCATAATCAACTGGTCCTGTTGCTTTGGGCTGTGGTGGGGTAGCACATCACAGCAGAAGCACATAATAGAGTAAAATCACTCGACTCTTAGCCAGGACATGAAAGAGAGGATGAGGAAGGGCCAGGGTCCCACTGTCTCCTTCAAGGTCATGTCCCCAGTAATATTAAGATTTACCAATGGGCTCCACCTTTAAAAGTTTTCACCACCTTCTAATAGCACCATGGGTTAGGAACTAAGACTTTAAAACAAAGGCCTTGAAGGCCTTTGGAACCCTCTGACCAAACTGGTGGCCTTTCCTTTGAGGCCAGATTCTAGATCCAAACTATAGCAGTCTATATTGCAATTGTTCTCTGATGCATTGATGTAAGTATGGAATCCTTTCTCAGTTCAGGAATACTAGTTAATTCATTAGCCATCTGCTGTGAAATTAGCCACACCTCCCTGCAGCTGAGAGATGAGACCAAGGTCTTTTCCTTGGAATACCATGTGTCAGAGGTTCCTATGCTAAAACCATTAGAGAGTGTCACCAGTCCAGTGGCTAGATAATGAGACTTGAAAATAACTAGGAGACCTCTCTTTCCCCATCTCCACTTCCTGCTGTGGCCTGAGTCTTCCTGTTAGTATGCAGAGATTCCTCCCTTATTTTATATTCTTTTAGTTGCCTGATTACTTGGCATCTCCACTGGACTGTTTTGTAGACCTCTTAAACTTCATGTCTCCCAAAGCAACTCTTGGTTACCCCTCCCCCAAAGTTCTTCTTTCCCAATCTTCTCCATATTAGTAAACGCACCACCATTCACCTACGCTCACGCCACAATAAAGGAGTATCTCTTGAACCATCTCTTCTCCTCACAGCCCACATCCAATCTGCCAACAATTCTTGGTAATTCTATCTCTAAAGTATATCCCAGGTTTGGTCACTTCTCACAGCTGCACTGCCCTTGGTCTCCTCTTTGAACATTTCTTCTCTTGGCTGGGCCACTACAATTCATTAGTCTCCCTGTCGCTGTTCCTCTTGCTTAGAGGCCACCCTCTATTTGGCAGCCTTAGTGGTCTTTAAGAAATGAGGATGTATTCCCTCCTCTACTTAAGACTCCTCAATGGCCTCTTGGTACCTACAGAATGAAATTCAGTCTTCCTTCATGGTCTTCAAGACCCTCCATGTTCTGCCCCACAACACAGACTCCTGACAAGCTTCGTTGGTCATAGGTTAGCAGACAGGCCAGGTCCTTAGGACCTTCATGACAGTAACTTCCTCTGCTTGGACTTCTATCTCTGTGTGCTCTGCAGACTGGCCTTTTCTTCTTTGGTCTCAGTTTAAATGTGGCCTTCTCAAAGAAGTCTTCTTTAACTTCTGATCAAAAATAGCCCACACCTCCAGTCTCTTAACATCCTTACCATGTTTTATTTTCTTCATAGCTCTTTGAATTATTTTATTTATTGGCTCTACTTTATTATCTGTCTTCTGCAGCAGAAGATGTATGGCTCACTGCTGTAGAACCCTCTAGAACAGTGTCCATAGTTATGAGTGAGTACTCAGCGAACGTCTGTTGACCAAGAACAAATCTTAAGACCTTTTAATCTCATATTAAAATACAAAACTCTTTGGAAGAAGAAAGAAAGCAATAATGTCCTCTTGGGCCTTGGAAGGACTGAGGTTCTGTGAGACAGAGGGCATTGCAATACCCATAGAAGAGGCCTAATACTGCAGTGAGCTTAAGGACAGGGGAGGACAATGGTGGTTTATAAGCAGATGGCTCAGGATTTGATCTTGATCCATTAGGATAAATTTGGAGACTGAAGATACCTAGGTCAAGGGAAAGAAAGTCACTCAGAGATTGTGTGGAGGGGCTGGGGTTGTGGCTCAGTAGTAGAGTGCTCGACTAGCATGTGCGAGGTCCTGGGTTCGATCCTCAGCACCACATAAAAATAGATAAATAAAATAAAGATATTGTGTCCAACTACAACTAAAAAAAGAAGAAGAAGAAGATTGTGTGGAGTTCTTAGCTTCTCAAGATGTTGGGCTGCGTGACCCCTGAGGTTTTGACTAACGATGATTGTTCCAAGTTCACTCAGTGGTTCACTCAAGCATTCAGTAGGTATCCCTTGAACATCTACTGAGTACCCAAATCTGTGCTGCTTCCTAGGTTAGGACAAGGTATTGTCCCTCTCCTCATGAAACTCTTAACATAGAAGACAGAGGTCAAAGAGCTACACAAGGGGATGGGGTATAGCTCGATTGGTAGAGGGCTTGCCTTGCATGCACAAGGCCCTGGGTTCAACCCCCAGCATCATACACACAGACACACACAAAAAAAACCCAAGAATCTTCCTGGGTTACCTGGTATCATCACCACATTTTTACATTTTACAAAAATGCAGCAAGAGACTTGACTTTTCAGGCAGTATTTTGCTTACTGTCCTTCAGAAACCCCTGAGGCAGAACCATCTGCATGCTTGGAAGGTTTGTGAACACTCAGGGAAAAAAAAAATTCACACAAATCAATATTTTTAAAAACAATCCTGCAGTAAAAGTGGGGCTTGAGAATCAGGGCAAAACAGCATTTGTCTAAGTCCTGGTTTTACTTGGGCAAGTTGCCACTTTTTTAAGCCTCATTTTTCTCATCCATAAATTAAGGAACATTATAGTGGAGACTCCTTTGTGGAATCGTTATGAGAATTAAATAGGGATTGCATGCCAATAATTAGCACAATGTCCGGCACATGCCAAGAGCTCTATAAATATCAGCTACAGTTTTACTAATACATGGTTTTAGCTATGGTTATAAAGACTAATTATTGGGCTGGGGTTTAGGCTCAGTGGTAGAGTACTTGCCTACCTAATATGCACGAGGCCCTGGCTTCAATCCCCAGCACCACAAACAAACAAAATCAAACAAACAAAAAAGAACTATGCACTACTAATTATTCTCCCCAGCTCAGTGATTATAAATGAAGGATTTGTGTAGCATCTCTGGATGCTGCTGGGCCTTCCCCTCCTTGCACAGACTGTGACCAGGGCTCAGCCAGGCTGGCAGTGAGTCTCATGTTCCCCGAGGACAGGTGCAAGTCTGGTCACGATTTCTCTCCATCAACCTTCTTGTCAGATCTGTAGAAAATGATCAATCCCCCTTGGAGGTTCCTACTTACTGTGTGGCAGCTTCTGAATTATACCTCTCTTGTTCAGACAGATTTCCCCCCAACCTTCCACTGCCTCCTGCCCCCCACCTGTGCTTCCTCTCCAAAGTACAAGTAAATGTCATTTACATTGATTTTTAAAACTTTCCCTCTGGGGATCCCATTTCCACCCCCTGTAAGTCTGAGAGGCCAGCCTCTGATGATATTTTTCCTAAGTTTAAATCAATTTTTATTTGTTATGGAAACATTAAGTCTTCTTCAAAAATAGCCTCAAGTCTTTGGGATAAACTCTAATGTGGGCTGTGTACACACGCCGATGACAGGCCAGGAGAAGCCCTTGGGAGATGGCAAGGCTTCTGCTGCAGATGAGCCAGGGAGATGGGGCGGGACAACAAGGGAAGAAGGGAGGAGGAAATATCTTCTCTGATAAGTGGATGCTGATCTATAATGGGAGGGAACATGGGATGAATATTATATTTATTTATTTATTTTCCACAGTGCTGAGGATTGGACCCGGGGCCTTGTAAATCTGGAGCAAGCACTTTATTTATCAAAGATCTAGTCCCCATCTCTTTTATACTTTCAAGAAACAATACTATTGACCTTGTGGGCTTTGCTGAGAGTGTTTGAGGACTAGCTTTTATTTGATACCTATTAAGCATTTAGTAGGGGTGACTTTAAATGTGACTGAACCAACCATAAAAACAATCCTGGGTGGAGGGTATTATTTTCTCTTTAATAAATATGGAAAGGGAGGCTCTGAAGGTTAAATTGGTTGTCTGGAATCATGTGATCTGTAAGTACAGAGTTGGGCTTCAAATTGGGTCTAGCTTAGGCTGACTTTTGAGTCCTGTCCCTTTCACTAGACGGAACCAGAAGACAGTCTCTCCAACATTGTGCCACCTCATCCTGTTTCCAAACATCAATGTTCTTGGCTCCAGCTCCTCATAGTTTCCTTCCTTCCCCAATTACATTCATTCAAAACACTGGTCCTCCCTCACCTGGAACTTCCTTGCTCTCTCACTCCATGCTTGGACAATGGTTGCAAAAGGGCCAGTACTTCCCAGGTATTTTAAAACATTTCTTGACTAACAACTTCCCAATGACATTGGGACCCCTTGACAACCAACACAATGTCTGACTTTAAAATCAATAAGCCAGTGGCTTTTTGATTATAGTTTTTGCCTTTACTGAAGTTATACCTGCATAAAACTTAAGAGATTCAAATAGTTCTGCAAGAGAGAGCTCCAGTGTGCATGTCTTTCTGTGTTTTGATCTTTTCATTGTAACCATTAACTCTTGAATTTCTACAATGAAAGCTGAGTTTATACTTCATCCTGTGCCTTGGCACCCCACCCCCAATGATATATAAGCTTCTCTTCCATTCCACAGCCTCCTGATGTTGTAAGGTGCTAATGTAGTGTATTCAACATTCCCTATTTACAATATGAAAATGTAAATTATACTTTGAATGGAGTTCTGCAGTACTCTGTGATTACTTTTTCTTTGCTGGAATGAGTAGCTGTCTGATCTTTTTTTTTCTTTTGGTGTAGTTTTCTTTGTGTTAAGCAATCATTAAAGTTCAAACTCTGCCAAAGTTTTAAATCCCTTCCACACGTGCTTAGATGACTGAGTCTTCTGTCACAATCATCTGAGGGCAGAAGCCTGTCCTGGGTTCTCCCTGCAGCAGCGCAGGCAGCTGCCCTCTGCATCAGGTGGATTCTGGGATCCCCCTCTGCATTGGAGGGATTGCCTGCACTGCCCTTCTCTGCCAGACCTGCTGTTTCCCACAGTCTGTCTTCCTCTTTCTTGGTTTACTCCCTCATTGGTGAGAAGCTCCTTTCTAACCACTTCATGAGAAAGGGGGCATAAATCTTGGTATCCCCAGCACTTGGCATCATAGGTGCCCAATAAATGTTTGCTATATTGCTGAAAGAATAAACGAAGAAAGAAAAGCAAGAAAAACATCAGCGGAGATAAGCTTATCACTAGTGTAAGAGATGAAAGGGAAACAACTTAATGAATCAAGATAATCTGATGTTTACCTGAGCTAAGCTTTGAATTTATGATTTATGTAAGTAATAATGAAAGTTCATGAGAACACCTGGATTTAGAGAACTCTTATCTTTTCATAAGGCAATCAGGTGCAGGACGGGAGCTAGGCTGTGAGAGAGCTATGGAAAATTTCTGTATCTTGGTTTCTTTGTCTATTAAAAAAAAAGAAGAAGAAACAACAATACCTACTTAGGAGAACTGTTGTGTTGAGTGAGAACTAGTAGTTGCTGAGTTCTTTGTCATGCCATCTTGCTAAAAATGGCATATAACTTCAATTATTCCAGCACCTCAAACAAAACAAAACAAAAAGTATAGATTCGCATTCGATGTTATAATGGCAAGAGAGGTGACATGCCCAGTTTAAATCCTGAATCCCATGGTGACTTGCTGTGTGTCCTTGGGAGAGGCTCTTTCCCTTTCTGAGCCTCAGTGCTTTCTTCAGTGGTGCTGGGTGGCTGGTGACTAAGGTCCCCCACCCCAGTTCCGTGGTACTATGATCTTGTTCTGGGAGATGCCCTCCTGCAGCCCAGCCGCCTCCGCCCAGCTGCTGTGAACATGTTTGCCTTGGAGGTTGAAGCTGTCTTGCTCCTGGCACCAGACTCTTTAAGGCCAGGACCCCCTGGTTGGTGTCCTCTGAGGTGGACCGGGAAGAAGCAGCCCATGTTCCATTCTTCTGCAGTGTAATGCAAAACAGATCCGGCCTTGGCTCCCCACACCAGGAAGGGGACTTCATCGTGAAAGCCACCTTGTCAGCGTCAGGCCTGGGTGATTAATGACTCTTTAATCCCATAGCCGAATACCTGACAAAATCTGCTTGGACCAAAAAGGCAGAACAAACCTAATTAGCCCGGTCGACCCACTCACAAGGTGTGGGTTGCTAAGGCTCCCCACAGCTCCAAGAGCAAGCCTCTCCCTGCCTGTCCCTTTCAGGTCTGTGAAAGAATCAAGTGGCCACAATGGGCACGGACTCCATTAAAAGGAGGGGGCTGGCCAATGAATAAACATGCAGGTTACCGTGTTGATATTTCACTGAATGCCATTCTGAAGTGGGGTGTTTGGGGCCTTGGAGGCCTGCGCCCCTGGTATTGTGCTGGGGGAGGGACTGGCCATTTGAAGTCAAGGTGAGGACATACTGGGGGCAGATGGAACCTGCTTTGTTTGTGAAAGAGTTTTTCTGCTATTTATGCTAATGAGTGGGAAACACTTCCCAAGCATTTCAGATGGTTCTGTAATGAGGCCCGGCAGAATGTGCCAACATTGTTGGCCCTGGACAATTTTAAACTCCCACTCCGCACATTAGCAGCCCCTTTCTTTACAGGAAGGCCCTCAGAGGGTGAAAGAGGACAATGAAGGAAGAGTGAAAACATCACAAAGAGGGGCTTTTGTTTCGCCTTCCTTTGAACCCTCTGAAAAGCCCGCTCTCAAGGGGTGTGTTGGGCCTGCCTTTCAAGGTTACTGAACCCAGAATCCCCTGTTGTTTAGCAACATAGAAAGCTGACCTTAATTGACTCCACTTCTGAGCAGGCTTTGTAAATCACTCTGCCCCAGACTGAAATTTCCTGATGGCGTCTGCATGAGCTATGGAGTGTCCCTACATAGGCTTCCAACATGCCAGGGCAGCGTGTCGGCCTTCGTGTGGACAGTGATGTATAGCTTACCCTCCCTTCTCCCTGGAATTCTCGTGAGGATCTGCCTCGGGATTAGGAGACGTTCTTCCCATTTTGCAGGTAAGTGAAGGGAGGCTCAGAGCAGTTAAGCAATCTACTCAGTCATACATCAAGAATTGGAGCTGTGACCCAAGGATTTTAGATTGTATAATGCATCAGAAGAGATACCTTCACTGATGAGTTTCTTTAAAACATTATCTTGAGCTGGGCGTGGTGGCGCACACCTGTAATCCCAATGACTCAGGAGGCTGAGGCAGGAGAATTGCAAGTTTGAGGCCAGCCTGGGCAATTGAGTGAGATTCTGTCTTGAAATCAAATAAAAAGGGCTGTGGATGTAGTTTAGCGGTAGAGCTCCCCCTCCCCCGCATTTAATCCCTAGTACCAATGATAATAATAATGATAAATAAAAGAACAAATAAACCCATGTTATTTGTAGAGAAAGAAGAATATCCCTAGGTGAATTCATGATAGCATTTCCTCCATGAGACTTCTTCCACTCTACTCCAGATGTAGGCAGCTCATTTGTACCTTCCCCTCCCCTTCCTGATCCCCAAGTTGCCCAGCCCCACCAGGTAGATCTTGGGTGGGGCAGACCTGGGAGCTCCATCTTCTGTTTGGGATGACATTTTCCTGAGGCGCATCTGGCCCAGGGGTGTGGCAAGGCAGGTCCACCTTGGATCTCACTTAGAAGTTCACCTACAGTTCAGCCCTCAGAGACATGTCCACACCCTCAAAGCCTTTGAACTAGTCATAGTCAAAGCTGACCTTGGCATGCGACTGGCAGCATAGGATTCCGTGCTCAGGAGGACGCTGTGCTTGGTTTGACACTCTGCTGTTGCCATCTTCACATTTTGGTGATTTCATGTCGAAGCTGAAGCCTCTGCTTGGAAAGTAAGATCAGATGAGACAGTAGAACAAATGGTTTATGCAATGGCAGTTCCTTGTTACCCTGTCCACACAGCAATCTCCATGTCCCAGGGGTACAGAAATCCAGGGGGTCCAGGAGTTCTGTGAGACCCAAGGAAGGTGTGTCATGGCCACAGCTGAGTGAGTGAAGGGGGTGGGGGTGGGGGTGCTGATGGTACTCAGAGACTAGGTTTTCCATTCGAACCACATGGAACGATTGGATCAAAGACAATGACATTCTAAGAAACATGAATGACCAAAGGACCCTACCATATCTTTTCTTACTCATCTTCCTTCTCTGTATCAGCCAACTGTCTATGCTAAAATAACAACAGAAGGAGATAGTTCTCCTACCATACATACCTCCTCGTCCTTCGGGTTAACCTCATCAGCAGAGAGGGCTGGAGCCTGTGTGTGCATTTCCCAGAGCAAGAACCTCAGCAGAACCTCAGCAGGCTTAGTTTTGTGACTGCCACTGTTCTGGTAAACAACAACAACAACAACAACAAAACACGTGCATGTAAGGGCTGCAAAATAAAACTCCTGTGACTTCCATGATTCTATCTAGGAGTTCAACGCCTTTGGATTTGTATTTAAGACTGGCACTGTACAATTTAAAGATAAACTGCAATATCTTCGATCTCAGCTATTCAGGAGAATTGCAAGTTCAAATCCAGCCTTGATAACCACTGAGACCCTGTCTCAAAATGAAAAATGAAAAGGGCTAGGGATATGGCTCAGTGGTAGAGCCCCCTGGGTTCAATCCCCAGAGCCACAAAATTATTTTATAAATAATATTTGATTTATAAATTGAGTTGTTTTATAACTCAATTAAAGAATAACGATGAATAGATTAAAACTCATTCTAACAGTTTAAAATTTTCCATTTTTCTTTACTTAGAATGACATTAATTATAAAATTTAAAAACCTACCATTATAAGTTGTGAGAAAAACCACCAGAGAAAAGGAAAAAGCTTTACATTTCAGGACCTTTACTGGCACATTTCCCTTGGTTTTTGAACAAGGATGCCAGCCATTTTATTTTGCACCGGGCATTGTGAATTATTAGGTAGGCAGCCAGGTTTCTGGCAGAAGACCTATAGAAACGAAGACTGTGTGTTAAGAAAAAAATCTGTGGTCGTAGATCTCACCATTAACTCAAAAACTACTCTGTTAGCAGTGCTGGGCTGCTCTGCATTGTGTTTGGGTGCCAGCTGTTGAGTGGTGCTGTATTGCTTGGTGGGCAAAGAGTGTTGTGGAGGAAGCCAGTGTAGCCTGACTTGCTACATGATCTTGACAAGTCACTCACCCCCAGACCTCTATTTTCTCAGTCTGTAAAAGAGAGATAGCACGTGTCTTGCTGCTCAACAGAGGTTCCCTTTAAAACGATGCATAAAAAAAGTGTTTCAAAAAGTTTAAGATGTTGTGCACGTTTCAAGTACTTTATAAATTTTATTACCACTAAAATACTATAAGGAATCATAAATTGCTATCTTTGTTCCTTCTGGTTTGCAAATTAATTTTAAAAGAATTCCTGCCAAATTCTCATAAGCTGAAATACATTTTTTTCCTCTTTTAAACAAAACAAATTCAGTGATAACTGTTTGGAAGGCAGTATGGAAACTCAATAGACTCACAACCCCCCTTCCATCCCCACCGCTTGCAGTAATGCAATATACATCCATGTTTTTAAGAATTGAAGTGGTTTGGCCAAAACAAGGAAGTTTTACTCTATAATAGAGAAAAAAGCAGAATATAAAAATTGTTTATATAGTATTCTGTGATTATACAGTTGTCAAGCCTGTGTATAGAAAAATGACCAGGAAATAAACCAAAAGCCTAACAATTAGAAAAATAAATAACTTGTGTAAGGATGAATGAGCCCTAATCACACAGGCCCTAACCTAACATGGTCCTACTGTTTTTATCACACCCTTTGGATAACTTCTGGATGAAAATATGTCTCTCTGAGTGTAACAGCTGTTTGTAGGCAAAGTGTGATTTCACAGGCAAAATCTGATTAACCTGATGAAGCTACAGGAAATGTGTTTGTCTTATTCTTTCAGTGGAGGTTCTCTATTATATGATAAGAACTTTATGATAAATAGCAGGCTGGTGTAATAGAATAATGATTGTATTGGGAGGGAAAATGTTTTTTTCCCCCTGTGTCATTGGGAAAGAATCTTCTCTTACCTTGGACCTCAGTTTCCCCATCTGTTCCTGGAATGGTGTGGAAAGGGCCTCCCAAGACCAACATTCTGTGTTTTGATGGGTTTGTGTGACTTTCTAACCCTTAATGCCAATGTGACTCTCAGGGCCACCTGAAGTGAGGTGATAAACCCATATGGGGCTACCTGGCTTCCTGTTTCTAGGTGGCTAAACTGACCTAGGCTCTCAAATACCTGTTCCAAGTCCAAATCCAACTTTCCCTCCATCTGATGTCCTCTTTCATGAATGGGACCATTCTCCCAGGGTGGAAGGTTTTTCTCCCATTGCTCAGAGGGGTTTGCTCTGCTTGGTCTGGCCATGTCCCCAGAACACCAGCACCAGCACACTTTTAAGAGTTTGCTGGATGTCCACTTAGGGTTTCATTCTTATTTATTTCTCCTTCTAGACTTGTAAGCTCTTTAAAGACAGAGACCTTATCAGATTCATCTCTCTTTCCACAGTCCTAGCCACATTTCCCCACCCCTACTCCACCTAGTAGGAGCTCAGTTGATGGACATCCAGATATTTTGAGCCGACACAAATGATGCCAACACCCATTCTGCTGCAGTAGATGTTCTTGCTCATGAAAATTCCCAGGCCACCTAGATTGGTCCCAGTATCTGCCTCCAGCCCACCAGCGAGAGGAATGGAGAGGCAACTTGTGAATTTTAGGAAGGATGGGGACAACAGCTAGAAAATGTCATGTCCCAGAAAATCCTTCCTGTCTTGACTGGAGACCACACCAATCATGACCTGTGGCTTTCCTTATTTTGCAATGGTGTTTAAAATGGCATTTGGATTATATCCCAATCCTATGACCCAGAAATGAAAAAATTCTATAAACCCATTAATAGCACTACATTCATAATAGGCTTACATAAGAAACAACCTAAGCATCTCTCTCAGCAGAAAAGATAAACCAGTTTGTTAGATCCTCACTAGGGAATCCTACTCAGCAAAGAAAACAAAGCAAAGTATAAGGATGAATCTCAAAAGGTAGAGAAGGAAGACACCTAGAATACTGTTGTATAATCTACTTAAATGTAGTTCTCCAGCAGACAAATGAACTGAGGGTGCTAGAAATCAAAATAGTGATTGGCAGGCCATGGGGAGACATGTTCCCTCCCAGTATAATCATTATTCCATGATACCAGCCTGTCATTTATTATAAAGTTCTTATTATATAATAGAGACCCTATGTTCCACTGGAAGGATAAGATTAGCACATTTCTTGTAGTCTCAGGAGGTTAATCAGGGGGCACAGGGGAAACTTTGCGGGTAATGGAAATGTTCTGTGTCCTAACTAGCCAGTAGATACCCAGGTTTCATTTACCGTACTCAGTGAAGAGTACACTGGACATTTTGTCACTTTTTAAATTAAGCCGCGATTAAAAAAAAAAAAAAAAAGCCACACTATTGAAGTGAAGTTTCATCTGTCTTGTGCAGACTGGCTCTGGGGTCAGAGACCAGGAGGGGAGGCTGTGTCTGGCTGGTGCAGCTGGACCACACTGCAGATGTCCTCACATCCACGAGGGCGGCCCCTGCACGTGGCCCATTTTTCAACTAGGCACTTTGCTGGCACTTGGTGAACGCCTGTTTCTCCCAGGGCTCTCTCCTGGGACCCTCAGAAAACTCATCCGTTTTCCCCTGGCACTTCTTCAGCTCTCAACTTTTCTCCGTTTTTTCTTCTCCAGGCTAATTCCCCTGTGGTCCACCATGCTTCATTGGATGGAGTTTCCAAACCCTTCTTCCTCACAGTTTCCTTCCCCCAGGATAAGCTCCAGCTGTCTAGGGCCCATTTAAAGATAACTCTGAACACTTCTGCTGACTTCTACCTCCAAAGTGATTTTAGCAGGAGGAGGGAACTGTGAGTCTTAGCCTGAACAACCTTCAGGTTAAACGTTTGTTTAAGATGGAGCAGAGAAAAATGAAAATGTGTTGGGAATCCCACACAAGCCCCTGCGAGTGATTGACACACATTTAAGCAGACACGGTCTTTGTGCAATGCCAGGGGGCTGATACATTAATAGATATAATTTGTAGGCTCCCAAGGAGAGGTTAAAGAGGAGAGCACAGATTCCTTTGAGCTGACTTGGTGCTCCCGTGTCATCTGTCCCCAGACTTAATCAAGTTATCATATCAACCCAGTGTCACTTGGACCCCAGCTCTCTGTCTGAATGAGGGAAAAATTTGCAGACAAATTTCTAGCAGCAGGAAGTTGGTGCTCTCCTGCAAGGCTGGATGAAAAGCACCTGTAACCTCTCAAGGCCTCCCTCCTGCTCCTGCTGGGAGAGCAGTTCAAGTGGTTCCCTTATTTGATTACGCCTCTCAGGCCCTCTCTGGTGTAGGTATCCAATTCACCGCCATGCCCACTGGCTCCCCACGAAGCAGCAAACATTAGAGTCACTCTTTTGTGAAATTATGGGGAAGCTGAGTGGCCCAAGCGCTAGTGTGTGTGTGTGTGTGTGTGTAGAGACACATGTGTATAGAGGGGAATGCTGTTAGAAAATTTGGCATTGATTTATGTTTACTTACTGTAGCACAGAATGACTGAGTGGCATCTCCAAATTCTCACAGTAATAATAATAAACAGTAGGGAGGGGGAAGAAAAGACTACCACATTAAGTGCTCTGTATTATTATTTTTAAGGAGTTTGCAAAAACTTTATAACAAGTATAACTTACAATCAATGGATCTAATTCTATTATAGATTTCTTTTTCCCATGACCATCTAATTCAAGTTATAGTACTATGTATTATTTTCTAATGAGCATATAAATTATGATCGTCTTTGTAACTTTTCACACCAGAGTTATTTATTGCTGGACCGATGTTGACGCCTCGCTGGAGTTGTGCATATTTTCACTTGTCAAGCAGATAGAAGTGCTGTGGTATGTGCTGTGAGCGCATGCCCTCTCCAGATTGCCTCTTAATGGTTTTCTTCAAAAAATTAAAAGAACATCTATGTTCCTATGTAATTACAAAAAAAAAAAAAGAAAGAAAGAAAAAAGGAAAGGAAAGAAAGGAAGGGGGGGGGGGAGAGAAAGCAAAAGGGAGTAAAAACTCTGCAAGACAACGTTTTGTGTTCCTTTCAGGAAATGTCAACGCAATGGAGGAAAGGAAAGGCAACATCTATAACCTGGGAATCCAGAACAGGAGAGGCGTTTTCCAATCAGCCTGGCACCGAGGCTCCGGTGGAGCTGGCAGCGCTGCACACTCAGAATGAGACTGGACTTGCCCGGAGAGTCGGGGACCGTGCTGGGCTTGTAAGACGTGGAGTTATCATTCATCTATTCATCCCCAGTGGGTGAAAAAGGGAAGTAGACCCTGCTGGACTCAAG
Organism: Marmota flaviventris; assembly: GCF_047511675.1. NCBI lineage: Eukaryota > Metazoa > Chordata > Mammalia > Rodentia > Sciuridae > Marmota > Marmota flaviventris. The sequence continues at coordinate 50,062,321 of NC_092505.1, read as the reverse complement.
ATGCTTATCGATTCATCCCTTTAGCAGGCAAGCAGGAAGACGCGTGAGCCCCTCGGGCTTGGGGCTTTGGCTCCTGGAGAAGTTCTGCCCGGTTCCCACAGGGGCTCGGGAGCCAGAGGAGCTGGGAGGGGCGGCAGGACCCCGGCGGCTTTTATTTTGCGCCATAAAGGCCTTCACAATGTCTGCTGGAATTTCAACAGTTAAAGAGACCCCCGGTACAAAGAGGCGCTGCGACAGTAATCGGGAAATAAATTTGATTTTCTGAATTCTTTGGCAGCTGGTGACAAAGGGCCAGGTATGGCGCCGCGGCAGGGGTGATCCCTGCAGAAGGCGGCTGCGCAGTGGGGCGTGCGGCCCCCGAGGCACAAAGGCAACCGCGCCAGGAGCGCGCCACAAAGGAGCTGGGGCTCTGCGATGGCCAGGGCCGACGCGGGGCGGGAGTCGCCCACTGCTGCTCCGCCACGCTCCCGCGCTGCGCCAAGGCCAGAGGCGGAGAATCAGGGGCGCAGTGCTCGGTCTTCGACCTGGGACTTCAGGGGCCTCCACTGGGGCCACGAGCAGCAGGAGACTTTTATAGCTTAAATCAATTCAAGAAATGTCAATTAACCCCTTGCCTAATTCAGCCTTTTGCTGGGGTTTTTCAAGGGTCATTGGGGGAATTCCCTTCTCTGTGAGGGGCCCCAATTTCCCCCAGGTTCACCAAACCGAGGAGGCCCCCTTCCTTTATTTATGGGATTATATTTTGTCATTTCAAATGTCTTTCCTATTTGTGTGTCTGTAAATGGCTTTCAGGGCAGTGGTGGATCTTGTTCCTCCTTAAGAGACAAACCAGAAGTGCTAGGGAGAAACCCTAGGAAATGGTGCTGCTAGGCCTCTCAGGCAGGAATGAGGACTTCATTCATGCATGCATGCATGCATGCAAACACTAAGCATCCCCTTTCCCTCCAGCCCTTCACTGATCTTTGACTATTCTGATCTCCTCCAGTTACTTCATGCTTCTATGTCTGCTGCGTCTCAGCGCCTCTCCAGTGCTATTGGAATAGAACCTCCAGCTCCCCCACCAGCCTGGAAGCCCCAGGGAGGGAGCAGCGTTCACTTTTTCAGCCACACACCCCAGCCCCCTCACTTATGGAGATGCATGCCCATGTCGAATTTTCTCAGCACCCCTCTCCGATGTTCCAGCAGCCATCACTCCAGAAGCACATCAAACTTGGGTTCCCTTCCTTTTCTGTTCAAAGTGAGGCAGTCCACAATTATTTGTAGGGGATGTCAAGAGTCCAGAAAAGCAGACTTGGATAGAACAAGATGTGTTAGCATGCAGCTTGCTAATGCTTGAGCCCTCTGTGGTGGAAGCAAATATGTAAGTAAAAAGAAGATGAGTATTATTTTCTTGTGTGTGTGTGTGGGGGGGGGGGGCAGGGGTGGTGGTACTTGGCATTGAATCCAGGGGCATTCTTCCATTGAGCTATATCTCCAGCCCTTACTTTTTACTTTGAGACAGTACCTCACTAAATTGCCAGGCTGTCCTCGAACTTGCAATCTTATTGCTTCAGTCTCCTGAGTCATTGGGATTACAGGCAGGTGCCATCAGACCCAGCTAGAAACCCAGTATCCTTATCTGCTATTAATCTCCTGGTTATGACAGGACTTTTTTTTTTTTTTTTTTTTTTTTTTAGTGCAGAAATGGAAGTCTCTTGCTGGACTAATTCTTCCTCAGACTGAATTCATTTCAGCAAAGTTTCTACATGAATCTTTCTCTCAGAACCAACAATATTAAATAATCATACCAAAACCTTTTGCTTAATTTCCTCAGAATGTCCCAAAGAAACACTGTTTCCTGTTGGAGGCATTTCATTTCAGGTTGATGTCTCATTAATTTCAGAGTAATACAAGACTTGTGTGTAAATGCAGCGTTTGCCGTCAGCAGCACAGAGCCCGAAAATGAGGTCTAATTAAATGAGAATCTCCACACAGAACAAGTACCCTAGGAATTCTAGAAAGATACATGATTCTCAGCTTGGCCCAGTGACAGCTTCTGTCTATGTCATATTTCTGTGTGTTATACTGGTAGCATGAGGATGTCATTGTCATGCTCATAGGATGTCAGGTATGGAAGCTTCTAGCTGCTATATTGTCTTAATTAGCTATTGCTGCATAACAATGACCACAAACTTAGTGGCTTAAAAATAACACACATTTATTCTCTCACAGTTTTGTAGGGTAGGAGTTTCAGGCACAGTTTAACTGGATCCCCTGTTTCCTGACCTCTTACCTATGGGTGAAATTAATGTAGCTTTAATCAGGTATGGGCCAAGGCTGGGGCTCATCTGAAACTTGAATGGGGAAGATCCACTTCCAAGCTCATGTAGTTGTTGACAGGATTTCATTCTTCCTCAGCCAGAGGCCACTGTCATTTCCTTCTCATGTGGGCCTCTCTAATGGCAGCTGACTCTAGCAAAGCCAGCAAGGGGCCAGTCAACAGAGAGAGTTTGCCAGTAAGATTGGTGTCACAACTCTATGTAATATGATCATGCGGGTGACATCCCACTGCATTTGCCATATTCTGTGGGTTAGAAACAAGTCACAGAACTTGTCCATACTTGAAGGGAGGGGATCCCACAAGGGCTTCGATACCAAGAAGCATGGACCTGGGGGCTTCCTCAGACTCTGTCCACCACATTCATTATACCCATAATTAAACTGATTCACTATAATGCGGGTATGCCCTGGTCACAAGCTTAAGGTGTTAGTTTGGTGCCTAGACTCAAATCCAGGACTTTTATTTTGTCTTATGCTTTTTCCTCTATAGAATACTGATAGCCTTCTATCATTGTAACAAATACCTGAGAAAATAAGCTTTCAAAAAGAAAAGCTGAAAAAAAAAAAAAAAGAAAGAAAAATGAAAAGCTGCTAGTAAATCATGGTTTGGGAGTTTTCAGTCCATGATCAATTTGCCCTGTTACTTTTGGACCTGGGACGGACGAGGCAGCACCTCATGGTGGAGGAATGTAGCAGAGAAATACCATTCATCTCAGGGCCAGGGAGCAAAAGAGAAAAGGAGGAAGGGGCTGGGGTCTCATAGTCCCTCCAAGGGCATGCCCTCGTTGACTTCAAGGCCCTCCAGCAGCCCCCATCTCCCAGTAGCTCCATGCTGGGGACCAAGGCTTTACCCCGTGGGCTTTTGGAGGACGCTCAAGATCCAAACCATAGACTATACCTCCATTATACAAACTTAAAACATAAGAAACCTCTGGCTTTGAAAAGCAGGAAGTGTTCACATAACAATCTAGGTGAACTGCCTAGGTGAACTGCCACCCCCAACCCTAAATCTGTGTGGTCCTGACTACAGAATTCAAGGAAACACAGCTCCCCTGCCCCACAATCATCCCTAAACCAAAATGGGAGGGAGTTTAGGAATCAGTGAAATCAGGAAATTTTAAGAATCTCAGGGTTTGCTTAATCCCTGACCCCCCCACCCACCCTAATCCCGTTTCCCTGAGTTCTAAAAAGGAGAAGTGATTCATTCAAGCTCATAATGACACAGACTGCTTCTCTTTCTTTTTAACACACTTGTAGCTATTTCAGAGAGTATATTAAGGAGTGGATGACCAATGGAACAGCTGGACTTAGGACTCACTCCTGTCCCTTCTCTCCATAGCAAACTGTAGCTCTGGGTCCGCAGACCCACCCAGGCTGTGATTCCAAAAGGAAAACAAACAGTCCTGGTAACAACACAGCATGTTGCCTCTTAAGAGAAACTTGTCAGATCATAAATTCTGGGTATGCAAAACCTTGTGTGATCACTTGGGATCAACTTGGGATCACAGATATAGTATTGTGTAATACCACCTTGACTTCATCTCAGTAATTCAATAATGCAACAGTTCCTACCTCACAGGGTGGACTTAAGTCTGCTTTAACGTACGTGTGTGTGTGTGTGTGGGGGGGGGGTGTTTCTGGATCCAAACCTTTGTCTCACTCAGTCACACTTCCTCTCTGCCTGTGTGTACTGGAGATAAATTTTCTGGCTTCAGATCCCTGTATTTGGCCAAACAGTCTCCCAGCAGTTATGATCAATAGTTCCTCCTGCATTTATGTTCTTATAAAAGAGACCTCTGGCTGCATTCAGGTTCCGACGTCCTCTGAGAATAACTGATAGAACAAATGAAAGGTTATAATGAGCCCTGTGCCTGTCCATGTTAGCTTAGAGGCCCTCAATTACCTCTCCCCTGGCTTTAAGGAGTGAAATCACTCCACTTGTCCGGGTAGTTCAGAGAATATGATGAGGTTGCCTCTTGTATGGGCTAGCATGGGTTTCTGATCCTGAGCTGCCTTTGAGTTTTATTTCTGGGACCCACGTGAACTTTCTGAAGGTACTCTTCCCCTTCCTCTCCTCCTCTTCCTCCTTTCTCTCGCTCTCTCTTTTTCTGTCTTTCTTTTTCTCTCACTCTCTTTTTAGGATTAGAGACTGAACAGAGGGGTGTCTTACCACTGAGGTATACCCCCAAAACATTTTATTTTTGAGGCAGAGTCTTGCTAAGTTGCTGAGGTTGGCCTCCAACCTGTGATCCTCCTGCCTCAACCTCCTGAGTCACTGGGATTATAGGTGTGTGCTACCACCCCTGGCTTGAAGGCACTTGTTTTCTAACAATCAGAAATATAGTTCAGAAAAATAGCCATCAAATCACTGGAGAAGAAATAAGAAAAGACATTTATTTTAGCAGTAAAGATGATCTCTTCTGGAATTCATCACTAATTTGTGAATGTATTTCTATTTTTAAGGTCCAGATCAGCAGTAGAAGAACGTGGATTGATTCACACTGAATTTTGGGCTCGCTGACCTAGACATTCGCTGAATGTGGACTATCAGGACTGTCCCTTTGCACCTGTTGCTCCTTGTCCTTGGAGTAGCTTCCAGCTCCTCTTTCTGACACACTTCTTCCTGCTGCCTGTTAGGGTCCAGATGGACTGTCCCCCGCTCTGTGAAGCTGGCTGCAGTTCCTGCTTCCCACCCTTTCCTCACCATGCACAGAGGCAGTCCCTCTCTGGACTCCCGCTGCTCCTCCTTGCAGTCTTATCTGCGGTCACTGTGTTTTCCTAGGAGGCTGACAGATGTGAGAGTGAGGATTTTGTCTCACTCATCTTCATAGGCTTTTCAGGACTCAGCTTATACTGGCTCACATCCATGGGTGGGTGGATTGTAAATCTCTTGAAGGAACATCTCTTTGATTGGCTGGTTTGACTTCTTTTTAACAAATAGCTACTACTAGCTTTCCTCCTAGCCATTCCTGGCTAGATGCAGCCAGATATCTAACAGCATTGAAAGGATACAGAGCTGCCAGGTACAAATACGTGCTTAAAATAAAATTAAGACCTGGCTTGGTGGTGCATACCTGTAATCCCAGCGGTTTGGGAGGCTGAGGCAAGAGAACTGTGAGTTCAAAGCCAGCCTCAGCAATGGCGAGGCCCTAAGCAACTCAGTGAGACCCTGTCTCTAAATAAAATACAAAATAGGGCTGGGGATGTGGTTTAGTGGTTGAGTACCCCTGAGTTCAATCCCTGGTACCCCGCCCCTGCCCAAAAAATTAAAACTTCTAGGTAGAAATGTGGTGCACATGAATCAGTGCACTCTGGAAATCAAAGATCATAGTGCTAACATCCCCTGTTCCTCATGGTAGCTGACGTTGAGCACTCACAGAGGGTCCAGACAGCATGCTGAGGGCTTGGTATAAATTATCACAAAGTCTCTCTCAGGTGCTGTTATGTGCATCTTGCAAATGAGAAAAATCAAGATGCAGAGTTGGGCTGTTACCCCAGGTCACCTGGATAGTGGCAGAGGCAGGTGTTAGAGCCTGAGGTATCTGACCCAGAACCCAGCTCATGACCTTTAAAAGAAACAAAAACTGTGTCCCGGGCATACATTGGCTGTAATGCAATTCAACATTGTACACTGCCATGGTGCTGTGATACACAGAAGAAAGAGATTGGGCCTCTGTCCCTGAAGGCTTTTTTTTTTTTTTTTTTTGTACTGGAGATTGAACCTAGGGGCACTTAACTACTGAGCTGCATCCTCTCCCATTTATTTATTTATTTATTTATTTATTTATTTATTTATTTTTGTACTTTATTTAGAGACAGGGTCTCACTGAGTTGCTTACAGCCTTGCTCAATTGCTAAGGCTGGCTTTGAACTCACGATCCTCCAGCTGCAGAAGGATCCAATGCTGCTGGGCATGGGCCACTGGTGTGGGCCACCATGCCTGCCTGGTATCCCTGAGGTTCTTGAATGAGGGACAGGGATGGGAGCTTAGAGAAGCACACAAATTGTTGAAATGCGGGAGGAAATTAAAGTGTCATAAAGAAGACAGTGTGCCATGGGGGTCCTAGGGGAAAGCAGGAAGCCATAGAGAGGGTCAGGGAAGGCCGCCTGGAGTGGGTGGCACATGAGATGAGACTTGAGGGACGATTTGCAGGAAGGGATCTGGATGGAGCTGCAGGGCCAGGTAGGAGCAGAGTGAAGAGTCTGGAAGGTGGGTGGGGCCAGTACATGGAGGCCAAGGGCTATGTGCCAAAGAGTTTGTGGTCAGTTTGGTGAGCAGGGCCGGGGCTATTTTAAGTTAGCCAGAGGACCTGCTGTCCAGATGCGTGGAGCACTAGAGGTGGGCCTGAGGCTCCAACTGCTGGTCTGATGCTGGTTAAACCAGCTCCCGACCCCTCCCTCCTTGCTATCTTTACTGTTGCTTTGTAAGATTTCTGCTCCTCCCGCACTTGCATTTCCTGTGCTCCTCCCCATTACCCTTTAATTTTGATTTGTGAATTCTGTGGGGATTTCTTCTTACCCTTCATATATGTGAAGGGATCAGCTCGTCTTTCTGCTACCCCTGCAGCTGGCCCCACCTGGTTCCCTTCGCTCCCTGTCCCAGCCCTGTGACCCTTCTTGGAACTCTCCCTGCCTGCTCCTCTGCACTTCCAGGAACACTCAGCCCCAACTTTAAAACATCACTCAAATGCTCCTTTTGGCCTCTCTCAGCCTAGGTAAACATTAAAATTCCATTGTCTATAAAGCGAATAGAAATTCACTCATGAGAATCCATATAAGGGGCTTTTAAATGAAGTAGTGCTCAAGAGTTCAGCCTGGAAGGTATTCAAGGCAAGGGGCTCAGGTCTACCATCCCCAGCCCAGATAACTCGCCACCTCTGCCTGAATGCGCCCAGCTCTGGAAGGTGGGCAGATGGCCTGGCAATGTGTGAGCAGCTTCACCTCCTTCCTTCCTCCCTGTTGCAAGCAGCCAAACCTGCTGGAGAAGCCTAGGCCACACAACAGGAGTTGGGTTCACTCACTGTCTGTGCCTGGTGGCTTCTGCTCATTCATGTCTTCCATTCCCTGTGGCAAAAGGAGGTTGTGTGGAAATCCAGACATGCTCTGAAGGGGGTGTCTTGATTTTTTTTTTTTTTTCATTTTTGGATCCCTTGGCATGGTTATCTGCACATGGGAGTTATTCAATACGTGTTAGCTGGGTCACTCCCTTCCAGTCCACTAAACTCCATGTACTTGAAATCCTTTCCATAGACTCTCCTGGATATCTTGCTCTACAAGAGCAGTCCCAGGCACCCCAGTGCCTTCTGCCTGGCTCTGTAGGTCTTGTTGCCGGGCATTGTCTTTATGTGTTCAGCTCTGTTCAGACTTCTTCCTACTGACCATGCCCTGCTAAAGCTACAGAGCCACCAACTTAACTCTCAAAATGGAGACCTTGAGTTCAAACTACCCAAGTAAACACAAACTCCAAAATGATGTACAAGTATAGGCAAAACATCAAGAAATGATGGATTTTCTATGAAGGATCATATGAGATAGCAATAGTGAGAGGAATGGTGGGCTAAGGAACCACTTTTAAGTATTCAGACAAAGCAAATGAAAATGAATTGGTTATAGTAATATTAAGAGAATAGGCATCTTTCTTAAAAAGCATTGATGAGGTCTGTCTTGTATATTTCTAGTCAGAAAACATATTTTGGTTGTATGATTTCTATTCTATCTACTTCCAGAAATGGTTTGAGAGATATAGAACAAGTCAACAGGAAAAGAGAAATAATTCATTGCATATTAGCCCAAGCTTTAAAACTGTGTGACCTCTTCTCCTCTGCCTCCCGTGTGTGAGATGAAGGGGTTAGAACAGGTCATCTGTAAAGTTCCTGTTGGCACCAACAGGCTGTGGTTGATGGAGAGCAGCATGATTTCTTATAGGAGTGAGTTTACTTTCTGTGTGTGTGCGTGTGTGTGTGTGTGTTTTAATGGAGCAGGGTACTCATTCATTACTGGCCATTCTTTAAGTATATTTTTCTCTGATTAGACTGTGAGCCCTCCAGGGTCAGGACTGCCATCTTCACAGTAACTGGCACATAACAGATGCTCAGCAAATATCATCTAATGAATGGACAGGGAAGGCAGGTGATTTCAAAGAATGAAATAGAATTCTCCTATTCTTGGAAGGAAATTTCCTGGGAGAAAAAGATTTTAAACCTGTCTGAACACTTTCTTCTGGGGTCTTTTCCCCTGTCATCTAAAGTTGGTGTAAGCCTCAAAGCATAGCAGGTCACCCCTGTGCTGGGTATTTTCAGTTTTTATTAGCTGTCTGACTTCTTTTAGATTCAGCTGGTGTCTTCCTGGTTATCTTGATCTCTGACAACAACATAATAAAATAAGCAGCTTTGCTGCTTGATGGGGAGGAGCTGTCCATGTCCACCTGGCCACGTGTTCAGAAGTGCCTGGGTTGTTGTGGTTCAGGGGTTCTCACTCCTTCTGAGCCACAGAGATGTCAAGACATTTCTTCAGTAGAAAACTCAGTCATCCATCCTGATGTTTTGTCTTTAGGAGTAAATATCTTGTAAGATTATACATCAAGATTCTTATTGTGGAGTCTATTGATTTTATAGGGTCCAAAAATATTCTGAAAAGTGGATACAATATGTCGAGACTAATCCCCCTCTGAGACTGAGGGATTTTCTTCCCATCAGAAGAAATGTCACAGTCTTAGTTTGATCAGTTTTTTTTTTTTTTTTTCTTCCTTGGTAGGAGGTAAGTAGCCTTACACCACCTTTGAATTCATTTTCCCTTTTGGAAAAAAAAAAATTCATAGGATCACACAAATGGAAACCACTGTTGAAGCTTTTTTCTTTCTTTTCTTTTTTTCTTTCTTTCTTTTTTTTTTTTTTTTTTGCATTTAGCATGATGTTTCATGCACGAATCCCATAGTATCTTCTCCTTCGGGCCTGGAAAGGGTCCTAGACAATGTGGTTTCCAAGGTTTGCTGACTCCTGGAGTCCTAGCCAAGGGAGGTCAAGTCCTGAACAGATTCAGTGGGCAGAACCCACTCTGTAAACCCCAGTCAAGAGCCTGGAAAAAGGCTGGACAAGTGTTATGCCTTGCTTGGCTGAGCAGATAGAATGAGGAGAAAAAAATAAACAGAAGATGATGACTAAATTCAAAGAGTGAAATTCAGAGGTAGACAAATACAAAGAGGGGTAATATCGTCACAGGTCTGAAGTTAAGAAAGGGAGACCTGAGTAGAAGAGGACCTGTGCAAGTGGGCCCCGTCTTTTGTTTATATAGTGGGAAACCGAGGCTAGGGAAAGGGCCAGGATGGCTCCATGTCACACAGTAAGTTAGAGACACAGCGGGGGTGGGAACCGGGTCTCCTGACTCCAGGGCTGCTCACGGGACACCATAAGGTCAGCCCAAACTTGTTCCTCTAAGATCACGTATGTTTAGTGCAGTCAGAGGGTCAGAGAAGAAAAAGAAAGTTGGTTAGTTATGGTTTGCCCACTGCACTGGGCCCCGGGCGAGGCCTTCTCCCTGTAAGCACTCTTTCTCTGAAGAGTGGTTATGAAGGTTTGTTAGTTCCATTGGCCTCCCAATTCTTCTGGAAGCTTCAGCAAAGAGAAAGGGAAAAAAAGAAAAAAAAAAAAAAACCCAAGTAAATCTTCAGTTTTGGATCATGAGAGGAACCCAGAAGAGGCCTCACTTGAAGGCTCACTAGGCTTTCCTCAGAGAATAAGATCTTCCCCAAATCTGTAGTTTCTTTGAAGCTTTTTCTTTCAATTTTTTTTTTCAGTCTTTAAATAGGAAGCAACTCAAATATTTCTTTGTTAGCATATGCTTCTTCATTTGATTGGCTGGCAGACAGTATCATGAAAATCTGACTGATATCATCCCCTTCCTCCTTCCCTGCTCTCTTTCCCCCTGGCTGAGTCCAGGACTTCCTTTCACTCCAGGCCCTTCCTCTACAAGTCTAAACCACGGCCTGGGGGTGCCTAGCCTATGATATTCCTGCTTCCAGGAAGGCTGTGGCATCCAAATACAGAGAGCCAAAGGATCTACTCCTATGCCTAGTCGAGTCGCAGGGGGATGGGGCTGGAAGAGTCACCAAGGTCGGCTTTTGAAGGTCTTAAATTGCCAAATGCAAGAGTTTTCTCTTGATGCTCTAGGCCATGGGTGGCCAGAGAAGTCTTTAAAGGAGAAACATCGTGATCAGATTGAGTGTTTAGACAAGACTGTGGAGGAGCTGTGTGCAATTGGAGCGGCAGAGAGACGGCTGCCCAGGCTCAGGATGCTCTGCAGGAGAGGTCCTGATGGCTTGACCTTGGGTCGCGCCACAGTGACGACAAAAAGGAGATGGATTCAGTACATATAAAAGAGAGATTCAAAAGGATCTGGCTGTGACGAGCACGGAGAGGGTGGAGGGGATTATTTGGTTAGGGAGGAGGAAATGGGCAGGGGAAGTCCAAGAATGTCAGGTTTCTGGCCTGGGAGCTAGAATATATCCAATTAAGTAAGGAGGCAGAGATATGGCAGGATGGGAGCTATGAAGGAGAAGGAATGGTGCGTTCCTCTTGGGGCATTCTGAATTAAGGACTCTTGGGACATGCAGATAGACATGGGATAGACAGGTCTGGGATCAGGAAGGCACCACAGCTAAGCATCCGGACCGGCTAGCCAGATGGTGATGAAGCCAGGTGCAGAGGACTCTGATGGGTTTATGCCTAGATCTATGTCCACTACCCTAATCAGAGTCTCTGTGTCCTCTACACTGTCACCCCATTGATCCTTCTGAAGCACTCAGCTCAGACTGAATGAACTACCAGTGTGCACAACCTTCAGTGAGTTTTTAATGCTCAATGAAAGACTTTTTCCAAGGTCTTTCATGCCCTGGCCTCTCTCTGCTCTTCTAGAATTGTTTTTATCTCCATACAAACACCCCATGCACCTTACAAACTAAACTATATCTTTTCTTGAATATACTCATTCTTTTCTGTTTGCTCAGGATGTTTCTTTCACCTTTTCCTCTTGAAAGCCTATCCTGTCCACAGAGAATCAGATGAAATTTTCCTTGGTCACCCACCCCCCTATAGTGATCTTTTGGGTCCTGATGCCTCCTGATTTGAATTGTGACACCCCTCCATGTACCATGGCCACATGGTTGTGATCCTCTTCAACTCCCAAAAACAATAGGGCTAAGTTCCGTACCACTTGCCTCAAGGAAGGGACGTAAGGAAATATAGAACTAGGAGAACGATTATTAAGACAGACCTTGGCTTTTGAGTTTTAAAAGTCAAGGATATGAAGTTCTAAGGACTTGGACTTTTGAGTTTACATTTTATGTAATAAATTATAGATTATTTGGAAACAGATGTGAAGCCAGACTTCCTAACTGCCAGATTAGAAGCAGATTCTCCAGATTGAGTAAAAGGAGAATTGGAGGGCTCAGTCTCCAGGAATCCTACAGGCCGGGGTCTGGTGGGCACTGACTGCCACTACAGCTACTCAGTCTCTATCCCAGGAAGTCTTTCTCCCACCACCGCATGAGCTGACCTTGCAGTTGGAACATCAATAGGGACCCTCCATCAAGGTAACTCCTGTCAGGTCCGGAAGACACTGTCTAGTCTCTTTCTGGGTTGCTCAGATGGACAACTCCCTTTCCCATTGTCTAGGACTCTACTGTGAATTCTACTCATATGTCCTAAGATAAAGGGTGGGATCCCAGACATCCAGTGGTCTGCTAGTGATATAACTCCTGCCCCACACCATGTTTGTACTTCTAGGATAGCTCAGAATCCCCTCTGGCAGAAATATACTCTGTCCCTGACTTTTCTACTACCTTTAGATTATGATCTTTCTCATACTATGGATACTTGTTAGGTTGGGTATCTTTGGGGGCCTCTCCATTCTTCCCCACTTTCCTCTCTTCTCCAGAGGCTGGTCAACCAGGACTCAGGCCTTTGGATTTCCTGTTGACTCAGACATCAGGGAGCCCTGGTAGGGAGGGGGAGAGGGCAGTCAGGCAACAATTCCTCTGGCTGCTCCTTGTCAGGTAGCTGCTCTCAATGGGATCCTCCCTGACCTCCTGTCTCCTTTGGAGTTCCTGTCACCTTAGTCTTATCTTGCTCCTTCTGAACAAGGTGGTGAAAGTTCTGTTACCAGCAGCCTCAGACACCACACTTATCTCTTGTTTTCCTCTACCCTTGTCTGTATCTTCATAGCCAGTGCCTTGGTTAAATCCTCCTTGAATTATTCCAATTCAGATGGGACATCTGTTTTCTAATGGAATTCTATTGCAGATTCCATTTTCCAAAAATGGAATGATATGATAATATCTGCCCTTCCACAGCTCTTCTTACAATGTGACTTTGACAATTCACCCTCAAGAGGAAATGACACTGTGACTTCTGACTAGTCATAAAAGATGATACTGCTTCTGCCTCATTCTTTGGGCAGAAGAATGCCTTTGGAGCCTGGGCCTGTCATGTAAACAGTCTGACATCCTGGCGACTGCTGTGCTATGAGGAAGCTGAAGCCAGACCCTGAGTGTGACCAGTGGAGAAGCCCTGTGGCTAACTGAAGAGACAGATTCATGACCAACGCCCAGTGGCTTCAGCACCCCCTGACTGCAACTACCAGAGAGACCAGGGCCAGAATTGCCCAGCGGAGCTCTTCCTGAATTCCTGTCTCACAGGCACCATGAAAGAACTCGAATAATCACTGTCGTACGTGGCTCTCTGCGAAGTGATTTACTATACAGCGACAGATAACTGCGACTGACGGATATGCTTCAGAGACATCTGCAGATGTGCGTCTGCAGGGGCAAACAGAAGGTGTCCATTCTGGGTGGCAAGCTTCCTGTGATGAAGGGATTGGGCCTTATTGTATTCCCCAGAGTGGCCATCACACAGTGGTCCATTCATGAGTATTTGTGAATGGCCCAAAAGATGTGCCAGTGAGAGTTTTGGTCTTCAAGGAAGATTTGGGCATTCTGATCATGTGATAAATAAGAAAATGGAGGTCATTGCATTGCTGATCCCCTGAAGAACAGACTGTGGGTTCTGTTTCCACTTACAAGTGTGTTTCTTTGAGCCCTGATGATGAAAATCTGATATCTTTCTGATTTAAGATATTCTTTTGAACTGATATTTTCATTAAGAAGCTGAATACTAATTGTATTAAAAAGAGATAATGGACTTTCCCAAAGACTCATCCAAACCTCCACACTAAGAGTGGCTTCCCTGTTTTCTCTCTCACGTGTGTGTGTGTGTGTGTGTGTGTGTGTGTGTGTGTGTGTATGGTGTGTGGTCAGTTCAAGGCCAGAAAAAGAACTGCCCCAAACTGGGAAATGGAGTTCAGTGTGGGGAAAGAGGCCACCGCTTGAGTAACATTCCTGCTTGGGTTTGGAAACTGGGTGTGCCAGAAATTTCCTGGAAAGTTTATTTTTGCTGAGTTTTAAGCCTGACTTCAGACCATTAGAGCTCTTGGATAATGCCAGTTTGTTCAAACATGCAAAGAGCCAGCTGTCCCTAGAAATGAGATTATCTCTTGCCAGCTGAGAGTTTGTGGTCTGGCTCGTCTACGTGCTTGAACACTAAACTTTTAAAGTAAATTTTAAGTAAAGGTCAGGGAGATGTTGTGTTGCCCAGAGGCAGGGCTGATATGAGTCCATCTAAATCAGTGCCTTTCCCAGGGGACCTTATGCACATGCAGATTCTGACTCAGGGAGTCTGGAAGAAGACTTCAGATCCCATGAACTGCCAGGTGAGGCTGAGGCTGACCCATTGACTATATTTTGAGGAGTACCCTTCGAGTAGGGGCTCTGCTCATTCATCTTGGGGAGGTCCCTGACTGAGTGGCCTTCAGCCTGACCTACCTCCACTGGGCAGTCTTTCCAGTTGGGTCCCAGCATAAGTATTTTTGGCTTTAAGAATCTCTAGTAAAATGAAAATGTCCTTGGGTTGGGCAGGGTGCAGGAAGGGTCTCCATTGATTTCGGTCACCAAATATTTCATTACTATTGTTAAAGAAAAAATTTATGCAAATGCTTGTTAAAGATGATAAGGTAGAACTGGCTGTGGTGGCGCACGCCTATAATCCCAAAGGCTCAGAAGGCTGAGGCAGGAGGATTGCAAGTTCAAAGCCAACTTCAGCAACTTAGCAAGGCCCTAAGCAACTTAGTAAGACCGTGTCTCAAAATAAAAAATAAAAAAGGTCTGGGGGTGTGGCTCAGTAATGAAATGTCCCTGGATTCAATCCTTGATACCAAAAAAGAAAAAAAAAAAAATGACAAGGCAGACTTTATTCAAGTGGGCTATCGAACCAGTGCAGCAACCTGTTGCAGTAGGTGAGAGAGACTGTACTCAACCCAACCCCAATGGGAACAAATAACAATTTATAACCGAAGCACCAGCAGGGTGCAAACAGAAAAGGACTGAGAGGGAAGGATCAGAGGTTTTCTGGATAAAAAGCGTGGTAGGGTTATTGGTGAAGGCAGGCCAAGGTGATAAGGTCCCTAAAGTGGAAGAGATTTTACTGAACTCACTTAGCCGGGTTCTTGCTCAAACTGGATTCTACAAGGACAGAGAGGGAAGCCTGGCATAGGGCCTTGTCAAGCCAAGGACTCTGAGAAGCCCAATTGAAGTTGTTGGCAAAAGAGAGATCTTGGTCACTGCTTGAAATAAAGATTATAATAATAACAACTAAACTTACCAAAATCCACTCTGGCCAAGGCTTGATGTGTTGTACTGAGTCAATTAACCCTCACAATAACCCGGCCGCAGTGGGCCCTTCTTAGGAGAGAACCAAGGCAGATAAGGTAAGTTCCTTGCCCAAGGCGATCCAGCTCTCATGGAAGAGCGCTGAGACTGGTTGTCAGACATGGGAGCCCCAGGTCCTGAGGTGGACATGGAAGGGCCCTGGACAGAGCTGAGGGTCATGTCCTGAAGCAGGCTGGGGGAGAGCATAGTGGGTCAGCCTTGCCAACTTTTTGACAACCCCTGGAACAATATGGTTGCATGTTTGTCCTGAAGAGGGTTATGT
The DNA here is from genome assembly GCF_047511675.1 of Marmota flaviventris. Lineage (NCBI taxonomy): Eukaryota > Metazoa > Chordata > Mammalia > Rodentia > Sciuridae > Marmota > Marmota flaviventris. The sequence goes on along the minus strand of NC_092505.1, from coordinate 50,046,965 downwards.
TGTCCACATTAACATGTCACCCGTGTCTTTCTTGAGCACTTAGGGCGCATGCAGTGTTGTGCCAGATTCTGGGCGCCAGGGCTGCACAGCCAAGTGTGCCGCATTCCTATCCCCAGGGGGATCAGTGTCTGGGAAGAGGCGAAGCTGTATTGGTATCAAAATGATATACAAACCATACCACCATCTGCTGCCAATCTCGTTGCCATTTTTATGATCCTCAGACCCATTTCCAATGTTGAAGTTACAAAGCCTCTGTCCCTAAGCATTGGCTCTCAATCGGTGCCTGGTGGCATCTCATGGTCATCCCTTGCACATTCCTGCCTCTCTGTATTGGCCTGTTCTATGTTCTCCTTCTGGAGCGCCGTTCAGCCCTTCCCCCCCTATCTAAATCCTACACTACTCTGAGGCAGGACATTTCTTCTAGAAAGACTGCCTGGGTTTCCCAGCAACATCTGTAACAGGGGTCTACCCCCATCAAGTGTGACCAACTGTCCCAGTTTGCCTGGGACTGAGGATTTCCTTGTGTATCACATTTCTATCGTTGCTTAACAAGTGACCACAAAGTGAGCAGCCCAGGACAACACCCACATTTGCTTATAGTTCTCTGGGCTTGGCATGGCGTGACTGAGCTCTCTACTCAGGTTCTCAAAGGCTGTTAACTGTGGTGTCCGCCAAGTGGAGGAAGTCCATGCTGAAGCTCATTCAGCTTGCCAGCACAATGCAGTTTCTTGCGACAGAGGGCAGAGGTCCTATTTCCTTGTCAGCTCTCAGCTGAAGACCTCTCTAAGCTTTCAGAGGGCACATTTCTTGCCACGTGACTCTCTGGTTTCAAAGCCTCTAGAATCCTGCTTCAGACCACCCTTGACTTTTCTGCCTGTGACCTGTAGACCCACATTTAAAGGGCTCCTCTGAATGAAGGCAGGCCCACCCAGCCAATTTCCCTATCAATTTCATCTTCACCACCCCTTTCCAATAACACTTAGATTCAAGGTGTGACTGAATAGCTGGAGGTGTGTGTACTGGTAGCTCTGAGAATCTTGGGATTCATCCTAGAATTCTCTCTCCCACTGGATTCAAGACTCTTGGTGATCAACCTGTGATGGTCCCAGGCAGACTTGCACTCTTGGTCACTCTGCCAATGGATTCAGCACAGGCAGGTTTCATGATTCATTTCTCCTCCCTACCTCTGATCCTGGCCCTCAGCTCTGCACATAACAGGTCTTGGTCAGATGTGCTAAAGCTGAGTGACAGACATCAGCACCAGGCAGCATCAGAACAAGTGGGACATAGTGATAGTTAGCATGGGTACTGAGCCAGATGAAGCCAGACTCAAATCCTAACACGTCTGCTCTGTGATCTGTGACTCTGTACCTATATCCTCTGGGCTTTGTACATACATTTTCCCCAATAACATAAAGATAGTAACGATACTTATTTAATAAGGTTGCTGTAAGGATTAAATAAAATCATATGCATTGACCATTAAATCATAGAGGAAGCGCTTAGTGAAGCTAGATATTAGTATTATTATTAACCATACCAGAGCCAGATAAGTATTGAAAACGGCCATTGCCTGTGACACCATCTCTAGGGCAGGCTGCAGGAAGAGGGGCTAGCTGGTGATTGCCCATAATCCCCCAGCACTTTGAAAAATAGAAGGGTTTTCCTTCAGTGATGTCCAGCCCAACCTAGGTAACTGAGCTCTCCTCTGCAAATTCCTTTGATAATTTAGTGCAAGAAACACATCTTCCTTTAATTTAGAACTTTTGGGTGGTACAGCAGTACAGATGTTAAATATTTTCTGTGTATGACTCCAGAGGGTAGGGGGTGGATTGGTAATTCTGAATCCTTTGAACATCTTAGGGTCTCTCTGGATGAAAGGTACATGTTGAATGTGGCATTTTATAAAATTAAAAGAAAATAATTTTCTGCTAAAACAGCTGTGGGGTCTCTGCAGACCAGAGGGATGTCTCGAAGCAGTCCTTGTACCTCAGAGCACAGGGCCTTTTGGAAAACATCTGGAAACTGCACATCCAACTTCATACACGGCAAATCAAGTATGAAGTTGTTTATTGAGGAATTCCTCAGTTTCAGGGCATTTCATGGCAAAAAAAAAAAGGGGGACCTTCTTCTAGTGCAAACTTGTGCTATGAAAAGTGTACTCAAAGGGCTTTATTGTTCCAATTAAAATAATTTCAACTTTAAATGATTCTTTACAAAACAACACACAGACACAAACAAAAGACATCCAAACTTCCCCTTCTCCTCTTCCTCCTCCTAAAGTACACAGCTTTAGCCTTCAAGGGGGGATTTGCTGCCTTTGTCCAGAATCCAGCAAACCAGGTGGTCACACAATCAGCAAACCAATAACAACTACAGACACTGCGATTTTCTACTTGGCTGCCATAAACAAACACTGAGCAATGGGGCAGAGAAGACCCGCAGCATCCGCAGCTTGAATAGAGGAGCAAGACAAACAGAATCACGTCCCAGGATTTAAACTAGGCCCTAGGCAGCTCCAGAGCAGAAGAAAGCAAGAAAGAAAGGGAGGGAGGGAGGAAGGGGAAGGGAGGAAGGGGAAGGGAGGGGAGAAGAAGAAAGAAAGAAAAGGAAGGGAGGAGAAAGAAAGATAGGAAGGAAGGAGGGAGGGAGGGAGGGAGACAGTCTTCCTCCTCCACCTCCCTTACTCCTCCTCCTCCTCTTTCCTTCAACACAAATGTTCCGAGGAAGGATCCCCTAATACCTAAGCTTAGTGGAGCTTAGTGAACTGTAACAGGCCCAAACAGGGGCCATTGTGACCTCTATGATGGATCACTTTTGTGTCCCTTGGGAGATAGACTTTCCTCACTCTCTGCCACTCCTACCCTTCCTGCAGATATTTAGGGAGTTGAAGTTGAGGGGAAATTAAAAGAGGAAAAAAAATGCCTTTTCAAGTCAGTTTATTTATGTGGATTGTATTTCCCATCATGAGGGTTATTTTATTGAAGTAGCTCTTAGAGCTATGAGTTGGCCTGCCCTCCTTTTCCATGTCATTTAAAATAAAGTTCCATTCCCAAAAGACTTTGATGTAATTTACAGTAATGTTTTAAAGTGACAGTCTCTGGCTGTCTCTGGGCTAGAGAGGACTTCAGAGGTCATTTAAGTGCAGGGTTCAGGTCAGGCCTGTTTATCAGCACCTGCCTGAGCTGTGGTCAGAATCCGGGGCTGACCCCCACGTGGGGAACCTGATATGGCCTGCTGGAGGAGCCACATCTATGAAGAACAGGTGGTCTAAGCCTGCTGCCCACCCCTATGACCCCCAATTTATATATGTGAAAATTGAGTTCCGGAAAGAGGTTGGTGATCTGTCCAAGGTCACCCAATAAATCAGTGGCAGGGCTTCCAGACTCTCAATCCTGGATGGTGTCCATGGCCTGTTAATCCCCTGAAAAGTTCTCTTTGGTACAGGGAGGGACCCTGACAACTCCCCAGCAGTGGGTGTACTACGCTCTCAGGTGAAAGCAGTGGCCATGTCACCAAGAGGACACTGACTCCAGGGCTCAGAAAGGATAAACACCCTTCGAATTTACAGGGAAGCTGCCTCTTCTAGTGACCACAGAAGCATGTCACAGAAACATTCCTTAGACGAAACTCGGTTCCTTGCCCAGCTGGCTTCATCTGGTTCTACAGCCTCCACTGAACCCCATCCCCAGCCCTATTTTGTATTTTATTTAGAGACAGAGTCTCACTGAGTTGCTTAGCAACTCACTGTTGCTGAGGCTGGTTTTGAACTTGTGATCCTCCTGCCTCAGCCTCCTGATCTGCTGGGATTACAAGCATGTGCTGCCTCGCCCAGCTCTAACAGCTAAACTTGCGATTCACAGTAGCAACAGTATCATGGCTGGTGGACTCTCGTTTCTCTTTCTTTCCCCTTCCCCTTTTCTGCTTCCTTCCCTCTCTCCCTCCTTTCTTTCTCTCCACAGAAAGCTATTCTTTCCTTTAGCCTCCAATCCGTAGACTATCTTTATTTCCTGGAGCTTCCTGAGCCAGGAGAGCAGAGCAGTACAGCTGTAAGTGCTCTGGAGGTGGCGGACACCTCCTGTCTCCCCCTGGGGAAGCTTGTGGCTGCAGCGCCTGCCTGGATTTATAGCTCCTTCCCTTACCAGAACCAACCAACAAGCAGGCAAAGGTTTAGCATCACTCTTGGGTTCTGCAGTCTGCATGCAGGAGAGGGAACAGTTGTCCATTCTAAAATATAATTTTCTAAATAGAATTTAATTCTAAAGTGAAATAGTTTGTTCATAATTTGGAAAACCAATGACGGTTGATTCTCTTTCTCACTTGCTCTTTTTCCACTTTTGTTTTCTTTTCTCTCCTTTGGAGAAGGAGCTCCAGGAACTTTGGAGTGTGACGATTTGATGACTTTAGCCCGGGTTCGGGCACCTGGCTGGAGGTCAGGACTGGTATAATCCACAGTTTGCCCTGTGTGTGCAGCGGGCTCTTTCCTGGAGTCCCCCTGTCACATTTCATTTCATGTAGGACAGCAAAGTAAAGGCTACCGTTTCTTGTGAGGAGAGACTGGATTTGGTGATCTTACTCCTGGGTTTAAATTCTCTTCTCCCCAACGTTATACAATCCCAGAGATTGTTTTTCACTCTGATATTGGGTAGACATCTGTGCATTTTGAGGGACCTGAACGTCCCTGTCACAGCTGAAATAAAACCCATCGACTTCTCCACCAAACCAATTCCTTCTCCCACCAACAATTTTTCTTTTTCTTTTGAGCATCTCAATTTTGTCACCTGGGAGTCGATTGGCATTCAGTGCTGGGCTGAGCCATATTGGAGACTGAGACAAAAGAAAAAAAAATCATCATACATTATATCTTTATTTGCAATTTTAATATTTCATGTATAATGAATGTTGACATTAACTTTTATTTTAAAAATATGTTAAAATATTATTTATCTTGATTACTGAGTTTTTCGACACCCTCTTAAATTTTTCATATTAGGCTTGGATTTCTTGATCCCTCTTGACCCTCCTTATTCAACTTGGCTGGAGATCAAGTCCTAAAGTCCTGGAAATTCCACCTTGAAACTTATTAGTGGTTCCTTTTTTTAGTCAGGACAATAGCAACTCCCTCTAAACCTGGCTTCCTGCTTCCATCGACCTTTACTCCCTATCAATCCTTCTCCTCCAATGACCTCAGGGTGCCATACTCCACTGCCATACTCCAGTGACTATGGCTGCCATACTCATTTGTCCTCTATCCACTCTGTCCCTTCCCCCTTCGGTGGGGCTGACTTCATTCCCAGTTCCAGGGTGGGTCCTGGATGGGGTAAGGCTCAGCTACCAGCTCAGGATGGCTCCTATCAGTGGGGCCCAGGATGTTGCAGGAGGGAAAGCCTCTCTCTCCTTCCCTCTGAGCTATGGTTTGTGCAGCCCTCAGGCCAGAGTGCTGTAGAGATCTGGCTGCTGAGTCATCAGAGATGAGGGTGATGCACAGAGAAGAGTAGAGTCAGGAGAATAACAGAAACACTGTTGAGAGATGATCTAATGTGATCTGAAATGCCCTACTTCCGGACTTTTCCACCAAACAAGCCTGCCACAGTTGCTGGGTCCTCCCTGAGGTAGAGGCACAGTGGTCCATGGACAGGTGGAGCTGTGGTTTAGATGTAGTTTGTCCCCTCCGAAGCTCATGTTGACAGTTGGTTGCTCTTGTGGTGGTGCTGGGAGGTGGGGCCTTGAAGAGGTGATTGGGTCACTAGGATGAATGCCTTTCTCTTGTGAGTTCTTACTCTGATGGAACTGGATTAGTATCCCGAGTGGGTTGTTGTACAGCAAGGCTGCCCTTGTGTTTGGCCTCCTTCACATGTGCCCAGTTGCCCTTTCAACTTCCATCTGTTGTGGCACCCTCACTGGACGCCATCACTGTGTTCTTGGACTTCCATTTCCAGAGCTGTGAACTAAATAATCTTTATAAATTACCCAGGCTCAGGAATTCTGTTACAGCCACAGAAAATGGACTAAGATTATTATTTCACCAGGACTCTATCATCAGGCTTTAAGATTATTTGTGTTTTTGTTATATAAATAATTCTGCAATAAATATCTCTGTGTTGCTGTTTTGCATATCTATAATAGAGTGTGTAGATAAAATAACTGGAATTGGAATTACTGAGATGAAGGGTTTCATATGCATACAATTTTATTCTGATAGAAACTGCCAGATTATATTCTGAGGAGGGCAAACTACCAGTAAGAGAATTTGAGAGTACTTAGGAGTGAGATATTAAATATCCTGAATTACACCTGCCAATCATGCAGATGTTAGCTATCAACCTAAGGTGCTAAAGCCAGGTCCTTTGAGGTCCTCTACTGGGCCAGGTGCTATCCTTTAGTGGTTGAGGGTGAGGAGTCAGGACTCCCAAGGGAAATACTAAGGTCAATAGAGCACACAGAAAGGATTCAGGTGAGTAGCTGTTTTCGGGCTGTCATGGAAGGACTTAAGCACATTGATCTTTTTGCCTCTGTCTGCACCAATAAAAGAATATTGTTTTGAAAGCTATGCAACTTTGTCTAACTTTATAGTAAGTGGTGCTGTTTAGTGAGTTTCTCTTTATTGTTCTTTTTCAAAAATTCTCTTGGTTATATTTTTCTCTTCCAGCTAAAGTTTGTGCAACAGACTTCTAGATGTCTAATTTCATCTTCTGCTAGAGAAGGAATGTGCCATCCTCTCCTGAGGTAGATCTTTGACCAGGTCTCCTGGTCATTCTGTGGGATATTTTTCTCATTTAACTAGTTAAAACCAAGAGTAGAGTAACTATTTAGAATAAAAGTCAGAGAAGACGATGCAAGATAAACAACAATGGGAGAAAAGAGAAGTCTCTCATCCTGCTGTGTCCCATCTTGCAAAAGAGAACCCTCGCATCCAGACAGATGAAGATGCGGGGGAGGCCACACTGAGAGTGGGTGGCAGATCAGGAGACACAGGGTGATGATCCTTGGTCCAGGGCTGCCCCAGGCCTGGTGGTGTCTGTTGCTTTGACTCAGCCCTGGACAGCTGCCAGGGCATGCTTGTGAGGCTGAGTTCACATTTCCTGCCTGCTCCCATTACTAGTAAAGGGGGATGAGATGGCGTTAGAAGGGGCCTGAGCCCTCTCAGTCAGTATCCCAGCCCTTCTGGAGATGCTATTCTGAAGAAGAATGTCCCCCTGTCCTGCTATGTCTTCTTCATACCATCTTTCATCCCCTGAAATACTATTTATTATTTCTATTCTCCATGTCCCAGAACGTGAGTTCCCTCAGGGCAGGAACTTTGTGACTGTATCGCCACATGGCTAGAACAGTGCCTGCACATTGTAGCTGCTCAATAAATCACCGAGTGATGGAGGACTTGCTTGTTTCTCCAAGAGGATGAGGAAGGTGACATCAGTGAATGGCACAGCCCTGTTAAGGGTATAAGTCAAGCTGGAAATCAACTCGGGAAGCAAATAGAGATTAAGGACACAGTCCAGGAATCTTGGCACCAAAGCTCAAGGACCCCAACCAAATAGCCCTGAAGATTTTATACAATTCTTTCTACCTTTCACTAGATTTCTTTCCCAAACTTTCAAATGTTGAGGAGGAACAAAAGTGGGGAGGTTGTTTATGATTTTTAGGGGGAACTGACAGATGAACGAATAAAAACAATGAGGCTCAACCCAGTCACAGTTGCTTGGGGGTGTAGAAGGGAAGGAGGAGAGACGTCCCAGAGGGCACTCACCCGTGTTGGTGTACTGAGAGTGCATCCAAGTGCAGAGGGTCTTTGACCTTTGGTTTCCAGACTCTCGAACTCACCCCCACCCTCAGAGGCCCAAGGTGGAGGCAGAGCCTCATGGGGGAGAGGCTGCAAGCCCAGGGAGCCCCATCTTTGCAGAGGCCATAGTACAGCAACAGGAGCAGAATTGCTGCCAACTTGCAGGGACCTTGGCTGTGAGGCCTGAAAACCAAGCAGAGTCCTCCCTAGCTGCATAGCTGTGCCATTTCCACAGCCTCGTTTCTCCCATGGCCCGAAGGTGGGCATGGCTGCTTCCAGGATGAGCCTATTCACTAGAGACTGAATGGGTGAGTTTCTCCACCAACCCAGTGAATGGGGGGCCCCTGATCAGAATTCATTTATTTTTAGAAAAATCATGTGGCATTTCTTTCATGCCAGGTTTGTGAAATAAACCTCTACAGAACACAATATTGAAAAAATACCCTTGGGCCCAAGTGAAAGATAAAGAACAACACTTGGAAGAGGCATGTCCAGAAAGAACCGGCAGAAATCAGGAAAGCTCTGTGCTGTTTTTGCCTCTGACACCAACAAGCTCTGTGACCTTAAGCCAGTCACTTCCCCGACCTGTGCCTCTTATTTATTAATTGATTCAGTGAAGGGACTGGGACCAAATTCCTGGTCCACGTTACTACAGATGCAGAATGGATTTGGGGGACATGGAATAGTCATGCAACCAGATTCTTGACTGAGGATGTTGCCTTAGGCACGGGCCCAGTACCGTTAATTTCCACTTCAAAACAATTGACTTTTTGGAAACTCGGGGTTCCTACAATTGCAGAAGATGGCCTGAATAAATGTGACATTCTGACTGTTACCTGCTTCAGCAACACTTGCTCATGCACTTGCAGTCTCTGTTGAGTTGGGGTCTTTATGGAAGTCCATACTTCTTGGAATTTTATTTTAAAAAGAAAAGAGCCTTTGGAAAACAACCAACCCTTCCTAACAGGCTCATCTTTCACCGGAGCTGGAACAGTGTAAACATGACTGCGTGAGGCTCCATGTTTATGTTTTCTCAATGACTTCCAGATCAAATTTGCTGTGTTTACAAGTTGGAGACACTTTTTCTAACCGCCGGCATTGCAAACTCCAACCAGGGGCCCAACGCCCCAGCTGAGTTCTTTCTGCTTCCAGTTATCCTGGTTTGTGACAATATCTCCATGATGTCCCAGCAGGAAGAGTGCCCGTATACTCTGGTTTTTTCATACTTAAATGGATCAAGATGCCAGGTTATTACTATTATTATTTTAAACTTGAAGCCTTAGGCCCAGAGGTGAGATGCTGACTGTGGAGGGGACTCCCCCACCATGCTTGACCATTGCTTGAATGTTCCATGAGCCTCCCCCAGTTCTTACCTCATGCAGACCCCATGATCTGACTTTGAAGTTGCTCTTAAGTTCCTTGAACCACAGGCAGCGTTAAACAGATGCTGGAAACCCTGGGTGCTGGGGAGCTTGCAGGGCGCCTGTCGAGGTAACCCATCAGTGCTCCAACTTCAGATAACTGAGGCTTTGACTCTCTTCCCTTCATGAAAAACAGTACCCACTAAAACAACCCTTTTACTTCCCCTCAGGCTGGATTTTAATGCTCATAAGAGATGGTGCTTTCACCAGTGATATCCACGTGTCAAAAGTTGTCCCAAATCTCAAAGTTTTCAATGGCAGGCGATGGAGTGTGCTGAACCATCTGTCACCTCCCTCTGTGGCACTGATAAGAAAGAGGGGACCTGGCTGAGGAGCCTCTCCCACCAGTGAGGCCTGGCAGGTCATGTGACCTTGGCCAAGTCTTTGGCTCGGTGATGTCCATTCTCCTTCTCTGCCCTCTTGCCTCCGAGTTTCCACAGGATGGGGAAGGTGTGAAGGACTTGGTGCCCAGTCAAGCACTAGGGAGGCAAAACATTCCCTGATCATCAGGCTCAAGGTTTTAGGAAGGTGGTGCAGGCTGTTGCCATGCAACTAGGGATAAAAACAACAACAAAAATTTGTTTTGATCATGAACATTCCTGAAATGGATACAGTGCAACCCACTGACTGTCTCTGCAGCATCCCTGTCCCCACTGCCTTTTAAAATATTCTGCCTTTACTGTGGCCAAGAGGAAAAGAGGAATCTTTAGCTAAGCTATAGTAGAGGTGTTTTTTGGGGAAATAAGCAAAGAAAAATGTTATTACCAGGAAACTCATCCTAAATCAATTTTAATGATCGTTCTTATTAGAGGTTATGATTTCCAAATTATGTATTCGTGGCCAACACACACACACACACACACACACACACACACTTCCTTCTTTCCTTCCCTCCCTTTCCCCTCCCATCTTCTCTCTCCCTTCCCCTCTTCCTCCCTCTCTCTCTCTTTCTGATTTGATTTCAAGTGTCTTATTAGTACTTAAAAATTCTCTTGAAATTGGGTAAATAAAAATATTTTTTTAAAGCAAAAAAAAAATTTACAAAGGATTCATACAGGAATCCGATTGTGGACCTTTGTATTTTCATATTTCTGTAGCTCAGTACACGGAGCTCTTCTGGCTATTGATCAAATAAAGCCTCAACCTGGGTCTGAAGGAGATTTCATAGTCCTGGCTCTGGTGTTTTGCTGTGTGGCCTCTGGACAGTCACTTCCCCTCTCTGGATCACAGCCACCTCATTTAGAAATACAGGGGCTGGATCAGGTGGTCTCTGAAGTGCCTTTCAGACTTAAATTTCTTCCTATAAATGTTGTTCACATGAATAGAACCCAACACCTGAACAATTAATAAATAAATCCCACCCTCTCCATACCTTTTAACTTATAAAGCAGACCAATAAAGGTAAAACTGCTTATATTATAAAATTTTTTAAAAAATAGCTGCTTCATTTTAGAAATAATTTGATTTACGTGTAGCTTTTCAAATTCTCGCATACCAGTAATTGATAAATTTCATCTAGTTGGACATTTCAGTGATGGTTCTTTATCCTTAGCAGCTGACCCTGCCACATCCATCAGACAAATTCCCAAGAAACACTCCTGTAATGCTCAGTTGAAATCTCTAATGGGCCTGAGCAAATCAGACCTAATGTTCACTCTGGTGAGCAGTCACTTTGAAAGCATGTGTTGCTTTCTAATTATCATTTTATTTCTACCATTAGCCACATTGGAAATATAAATCACAGCTAATATCTTTCAGAAAGATGGCTAACCCCTCCCCCAAGAGCTGACCAAGGGGAGCCGGGGACATTGTGGAAAGCATCGGGGATACAGAGTCAAGGAATCATAGGTGATGTGACCTTGAATAAGTCACTTCCCTCTCTGGGTCTTGGGTTCCCCAAGTGTAAATGGTCCAGGTCACTGGGAAGAGTCCTTTGGCCCTGCTATGGACTGAATGCTTGTGTTCCTCAAAATTCTCCTAAGTTGAGACCTGACTCCTATGTGGTGGAATTAGGAGGTGAGGTCTTCGTGAGATAACTAGGTGTCTTAGACTTTTCCTGTTGCTATAACAAAATGCCCAAGACTGGGTAATTTATAAGAATAGACTTTACTTCCACACAGTTCTGAAGCTATGAAGTCCAAGATCAAGGCTCTGGGAGTTTTGGTGTCTGGTGGCTGTTTTCTGGTTCCAAGATAGCACCCTGGTCCGTGTGTGGCATATTATGACAGAATTTGGAAAGACAACAGGCCTAGCTGGTTCCCTCTAGCCTTTTCATAAGACATTAGTCTCCTTTGTGGGGACCAAGTCTCCATGGCCTAATCACCTCCTTAAGGCCCTACCTTTTAATACTGTTGCACTGGGGATTAAGTTTCCACAAGCATTTTGGAGAGGATGTGAACATTCAAACTACAGCACTAGGTCATGATGGCAACAACCTCTTGAATAGAATTAGAGCCCTCACAAAGGACTGGGAAAACCAAATTTCTCTCCTGCCACATGAGGATATATAGAGAGGAAGCAGGATATATCAGAAAGCATGCCCTCACCAGTCACTGAATCTGCCAGCACCTTGGTCTTGGACTTCCCAATCTCCAGAACAGTGAGAAATTTCTGCTGTTCATGAGTCACCAGTATGTGGTAGCTTGTTTATGGCAGCTGAATGGACAAAGGCAGGTCCTGATGTCCAATAATCTCGTCAGTCACTGGGATACTGGGTGTAGGAAAATTATCCCTCCAAGTATTTCTGATGACTGCCTCCTTCATGCAGTTCAAGCAAGCAGGTGTACACTAGACCTCAGTCATTGTGTCCTTTAGCTTCAGAAGGGAGGTGATATTATTTCCTATAAAATCCTGCAAGATATACATGACTGTATGACCAATGTGATTCTGCAATCTGTACAATCAGAAAAATAAGAAATTGGGCTGGGGATGTGGCTCAAGCGGTAGTGCGCTCGCCTGGCATGCGTGCGGCCCAGGTTCGATCCTCAGCACCACATACAAACAAAGATGTTGTGTCTGCCGAGAACTAAAAAATAAATATTAAAAAAAAATTCTCTCTCTCTCTCTTTAAAAAAAAAGAAAAATAAGAAATTATACCCCATTTGATTCACATGTATGATATGTAAAGATCATTGTACTGTCATGTGTAACTGATAAAAAATAAAATAAATAAAAATAAAATAAAATCATGCAAGAATAAGGACATGGCTATGATGAGGTTGGTTTCAGGGTTCTGGGTAAGTAGGTGAAAGGTTCAACTTCTCTTTATCTTATTTAATTATATTTTCATTTATTTTGAGACACAGTCTGGTTATACTGCCCAGGCTGGCCCCCAACTCCTGGGCTCAAGCAATTGTCTTTCCTCGGCCCTTGGGTAGCTGGGACCACCAGGTGTGCACTCCTGCTTCTGGTTTTCAAGTTCTGGCTAATGGTGTAGGGAGGAGCTTTACAACTTTTTGAGATACAAAGTCTTTTTTTTTTTTTTTAAATGAGTCTAATATATCGGCTTAATATATGTCCCAGGATATACAATAAATAAAAGTGGCATTTAGCAGGCATACCTTATTTTGTGCAAATTTACAATATTTATCACAAGTTCAACTGGAGAATGTTTGTTTTGACTAATAAAAATTTGAAATTAGAGAATCCGGTGACAGTTGCCTGTCTTATCAGTCCCTGCATCTGATAACCTGCACTTTGTTGTGCTGTAGCTTTCCAGGTTGCAGAGGGGTAACGTGGCCGTCAGAGGAGACTCTTCTAGAATACAGAGTGTAAACTTTTTGTTCTAAGGTCAACCCCCAAATGAGTTACAGATCCCTGTTATTGGTTTCTGATGTGTTAATAATACAGTATAATTCAATTGAGTGTGCATATTATTTCTTGTTTAAGTTTAAAAGAAATAGTTCTAACTAGTATTAAAAAAAAAACATAGGTTTAACTGTGCTGTGAGTCACTTGTGAGGAATGTCTTTGGACTGTGGACCTGGAGAATTCGAAGGGTCTGAGGCAGCCCTGCTGGGGATAGACAGGATCTATGTTGTGGGCCACACTGAGGCAGGGAGAAAGGCCCAGGGTGAGCCGCAAGCAGACAACATGCAGCCCCGTGGTTCTCAAGCCCCACGGGATCCCTCAGTTTCTTCCCTCTTATGGTATCCTATTCCCTCAGTTGAATCAAAACAAAAAACAAAACAAAAAAATGGTAAGACTCTTGCCTCCCTTCACAGGCTTCAGACCACACCTGGAAAGGTCCTCGAAGCCAACATGTTAGAGGAAACATGGCATTTCTCTGAGACCACCAGGGAGGTAGGAGTGGTGGTCTTCAGAAGGCTGCAAGGTCTTGCAGCTGCCTTCCACAGGTCCCAGCCTCCGCCTAGCCAGTCTCCTAGTGTTGCTGCTGGAGGATCTGGGTTTTATTTTTAGTAATTATATTTCCTAATATGCCTGTGTGCCAAGTTTTATACCAGGCACTGTGGGTCACAGGGACAAACAGACTTAGGGCTGAGACGGGAGCTCCTAGGTCCTTTCAACTGAGAAAGAAGCTGGATTCCTGGTATCCTTGAAGATTATTTCCAGCATTGACTTGTCTCAGAGATCTTTGAGCACTAATTCATTTTTCTCAGTCCCAGTAAGATCTATTTAAATGTTCACATTCTTCAACCCCACAGCCACCCCAAGCATGAGTGGTAAAGTCCGCTCCCCTGTGTCTGCTGGTGATTGATGGTCCTGCTCTCTCTCTTTGTATTCTTCGGGCAGTAAGTTTAGATTCTGGATTGTTTCAAAGTGGCGAGGAGCAGTCAGCATGTGGTGTCTCTGAAATCTTGGAGACATCAGATCACGTGCTAGTAACATCATACAATGAAGGAACTAAAAAAATAAAAACCACCACTACCAGAATTCTCTAATATTTGTTAGTCAAAGGCTGAAGCACTGAGGACTAGAATCCTGGGGGAAGTAATATTGCAAAGGAGGAGAGGGAGGAGAGGGAGGAAGAGAGGCAGCAATGCTGTCCGAAGCTCATCCACTATTTCTTCTTTCCCAGGGTCTCCAGCAGTAGGTGGGACTGGGAGCCCTGCTCTCTGTGTCCTTGTGACTTAGCAAGCAATTTTCTCTGAACCCTCAAACTTCTGGAGATTGTTAGAGGTGTTGATGGCTTGGCAGATGAGAAGCAGTCCATGAGGAATTGTCTATATTTCAGCGAGGCTAGTGGTACTCTTTCATTTGCCTGTGTGGTGACTCACGCAGACACGGAGCATAGCATTATGCTTGCTCCTTGATGGAGCTACTTGGTCTCTGTGAACCTCAGGGCTCTCCTCTGTAAAATCAGGAGATTAACATCTTTCTCAGAGTGTCATTGGGATTGGCCATAGCGAGCCCTCTATAACAGATAGCTGCTATTGTTAATGGTTTTGCTTAATGAAAAATGAGAAATGGAATGATTACCTAATAAAAGCAGCATGTGGGTAGTCAAAAGCCTATCAAAATTTGTAGCTCTGAAGAGTTGTAAGTGATGAAAAGCCAGGACCTTTTACGCCAGGTGACCCTAAGATTTTTCATTTTCACTGGTGCTGTAGAGTGGACATAAAGGCATGATTAAATTTTAATTGGGAAACTTTCATTTTATTCCCTTGGGCTGATTATGCATATCCACTGGTGTCATAAAACTCAAGCCTAGGACCATAGTGCAGGCCACATGCCCCATGGTGACCTCCTTCTAAGCCACCTCTGGGTCCTCTAGATTGAAAACTGTTGATTGAAAAGGGCAGAACAATACCCTCTGTCACGATGGCTACAGATCCCATTCAACCAGGACAGTGTTCTATTGATTCACTCACACACCCCAGCTGGGGACATCAATGATGAGGACAGTTCACCTGGGACTGAAGGTTTCAATGACACCACCACCCAGTGGTGGTGGGTCAGTGAAGGCTGTGCTAAGATTTTTGCTAAAACTGTTTAATCTTGTTGCTACCCTTTGTTTCTGGAGCTCTTCTTGGCAATATGTTGAAACATGTGGTTTTTCTTCTTCAAAAAAAATATTGAGCACCTAAAATGGCTCAAAAAAAAAAAAGTCTATTAAAGGTATTATGTGTGTGTGTTGTGCTGAAAACAGGCCCATGAAACATAAAATATGGTTCCCAATATTTTCATAATAATGCATTCCATGATTCTAAGGCTAGAGCTCTGTACCTTATATGGTTTTCCTATTTATTGAGTCCCTGTGGAAATGTCCTGAGGAATGCCAGCTCTCCTCCCGCCCTCCCTCCCAACCCATGGTCCACCACCCACTCAGTTGTAATGGACACTCTGTAGAAGGTCTTTCTTAGGCTGCCATGAATAACAAGGTCTGTCTTTCTATATTTGAAGACTTCAGCTTAAAAAAAATGGAAAAAATTCATTTTTTTCTTTATGAGACACTTGAAATGTAGTAGTTCATTGAAGGGAGGGGGAAACTCATTGCTGAAATCCATTTAGTGTTAGTCTTGACAAAAATGAAAGGAATGAAGATTAACAATTCAAAAATGGAGCTTGTTAATTAAAATTAACTACAATTACACAACTTGTCATACAGCTCCCTGGGATCATTTCTCTCCTGCTTAATTATGATGATGAAAAACTTATCTTTTACTGGGATAAAATGAAGTCATCCTTATCACAGAGAAAAATTGTTTCCCAAGGCTGGCTGCAGAAGTAATGTTTCTTTAGAATTGGGAAAAAAAAAAAAGAAAAAGCCACTCAAATAATTCATTAAGTGAAGTTCTTCTCCAGAGCTAACCATGTATTAGCATATGTGCAGAAAAATGTCTCACAAAATGAAACCAAACATAATAAGCCAAGTGTGTGCCCTGTCTGGTGGTTCAAGGCTGAGCAGGGGCATCTCTTGAGGCTGAGAATTGGAGACCCACCTGGGCAATGCAGAAAGAGCCAGTCTCAATACAAACTACCCAAACACCCAAACAAATACATTCAGATTTCTACAATTAGGAGTTTCACAGTTGCAAGAGCCTTAACAGGAACATAATTTCAAGATCATTCTGTTATTGAACCCATACTCAAAATACCTTGTGCCTGGGTCATGTGATTGATTAGATATGGTGGTTACCATGTTCTAGAATTCCCCTCCCTCAAAAAATAAATTCATTCTTACATGGTTACTGTTACATGCTATGTAGCTATGACACAGTTACTAAGCTAGACATGGGCTTTTGAGAAGTGTCCTCCTCCTTTTCAGAGAAATAAAATGATTCCAAAGGAAGAGGAAAAATGGGAAGAAAAAAAACAGCAGGCTTTAATCTCCAGAATAACTTCAGCTCTCAGATAAGGGAGAGCAGGACTTTCCTAACAGACATCTCCTGGCTCCAGGGATTTAGGGTAGCTCTGCACCTCTGTTGCCATCTGTTCTGCCCACCACTGGCCTTTGGAAAACCTGTTAGAAAGTAAAAAAAGGTCCTTTTATGTTTAAATCTCACTGCCTCTGAAACCCTTCAGCAACAGGCTCTTTCCTGGTCTCTCTTTTCTTGGCAACACTAGAAGACCTTTGTAAACATCCTCCCGGAAGAGTCTGTAGATCTCTCTGATAAACTTGGAATGGGGAAAGAGTTAAACTCCTGTCTGAGAACAGATTGGATGGAGAGTCTAAAGGATTATTCCCTTCAGAGAAGCAGCTGAGATCACCAAGCTTGAAAAGGTGTCAGGGAGCAGAAGGATCCCTTCCCGGTCTGCTACACAGGCTTTTTTTTTTCTTTTTCTTCTTTTTTTCTTTCCCAGAACCCAAGGTTCTAATAAGCCCTGTTGCTGATCAGGAGGAAGGAGCACAGTCTTTTGTCCTAACTGCACAAGATTGGGAGCTCAAAGGCAATGAAACTTTAAAAGATGTGCTCAAAACCAATCAGAGCCACTGGCATGCAGACTACTCCACCCAAACTGAAAGAGCCCATCAGGTCAGAAATGAAAAAAAGAAATTATTATTATTATTAAGGAATTTATTACCCCCCTTTCTGTCCACCATTGACCTCTGGACAACATCTCATTTATCAGATCCATCTATTTTTACCTTTCTCCATCATAGGTCTAAGGAAATGTATTTGTCAATTGAAAGATAGTAAATGAATATAATCAGGTGAGGTGGCACAGGCCAGCAATCCCTGCTACCCAGGAGGCTGAGGCAGGAGGATTGCAAGTTCGAGACTAACCTGGGTGATTTAGGAAGATCTTATCTCAAAATAAAATAAAAAGTGGTGGGGTGTAACCCAGTAGTAAACCCAGTACCAAAAATAAAAATAAATAAATAAATAAAGATGTAAGATTTCTAAGGAACCACATTGAAATGAAGGCTAAGGATCCGCAGGGTATCAGGGCACACTCTCACTTCTTCTTACCCTACCTTGGTTTCTTCTCACTGGAATGCAGCTGTCTCTTTACTGTTGGGCACCCAGTGAGAGTTCCCAGGAGACACTGTCAAAGATTAGATGATGGTTACTCCAAAGTAGAGGGGATTCTCAAAATGGTTGGAAGTGGGACTGGAAGGCCCCTAAGTCCCCTTCTCTCCAGTTCTAAGGTCCTGTGGACTAGGTCTTCAGACCTGTTTTTTAGAAGGCCAGGACTAGTGGTTCAGACATAATTTGTCCAAGTCGAAGAAACTAGAGTTAGATATTGGCACCTTGTCCCAGGCAGATGGTGGAACAGCAGGTGTGGATGCTTCTTGGGAACAGCAGCACATGGTGAGTTTGTTAGGGCAGGTGCTGAGTGGTTGTGGAAAATACTAACTAAAGGGTGGTAAAACAAAACAAACAAATAAAATCCCTTCTCTTCTTGGAGTGGTATCTCTTAAGTGAGACCATGACTCAACTCCTAGATGACAGATTGCATCTATTTTTTTAAAGTAAGCTTTAGTGGAATATAATTGACACAAAATAAATGCAAATAAAGTGTACAATTCGATGGATTGTGATATATATATATATATATATATATATATATATATATATACACACACACACACACACACACACACACACACACACATACCCATGAAACTATAACCACAAACGAGACAGTGAATATATCCATCTCTGCCGAAGGTTTCATGTCCTTTTCTGATCCTTCCCGATCCTCTCCTGCATCCTGTCTCCCTCCATTTCCCAGTCACAGGCCACCCCTAATTTGCTTTACACTCTTGCAGATTAATTTGCATTTTACAGAATTTTATGTAAATGGAATCATGGAGGATATCCACTTCTGATCTGTTTTCTTTTACTTGGCATAATTAGATTGAGAATCATTCATGTTGCTACATGTACAATCAGGTGCCACACAAAGACGTCTGGGTCAACGACAGATTGCGGTCCCGTAAGATTAGATCACATTAATGACATTGTAGTAGTTTTTATCAGTATCCTGTGACGTTTGCTTACTGATGGATTTCTCAAAATGTATCTCTGTCAGTAAGTGAGACAATACAGCAGTAGTAGTTGATTCCATTTTACTGCTGAGTAGCAATCCATTGTATGGATATACCATACTTGGTTTATCCATTCACTTGTTGATGAGCATTCATATCATTTTTCCAATTTTAGGCTGCTACAACAAAGCTGCCTTGCATATTTCATGTACAGGTCTCTGTATGCTTTCATTTCTCTAGGGTGAAGGTCTAAGAGTAGAATGCCTGGATCTCATGTTAGGTGAATGTTCCAAGAAATTGTTTCTCAAAATAGTTTGGACCATTCTATATTCCTACCAGAAGTGTGTAAGAGTTCTGATTACTTCACATTCTTGCCAACACTTGCCAGGTTCAGTTTTTGCTTTTTAGATATTCTAGTAGGTGTGTAGTGGTTTTGTATCTCGTTGTGATTATACTTTGCATTTTCTTAATAATCAATAATATGCACCATTTGTAATCCATATTCTTCTTGGATGAAGTGTCTATTTAAATCTTCAATTTCACTTTGTAACTAGTTTGGCTATGGTTTGTCCCTCAGTGGCTCAGATGCCTGGCATGGTAGTGTTGAGATGGTAGAACCCTTTAAGCGGTGGGCCCCCTTGGTTTGTGGGGATACCACCCTTAGAAAAAAATAATGTAGTTCTCAAAGGACCAGGTTAGTTCCTGAGAGAATGGGTTATTATTTTTGGTACAGGCAATTGAACCCAGGGATGCTCTACCACTGAGCTATATTCCAAACCCTTCTTAATTTTTATAAATTTTGAGACAGGGTCTCACTGAGTTGTTCAGGGTCTCACTAAGTTGCTGAGGCTGGCCTTGAACTTGTGGTCCTCCTGCATCAGCCTCCCAAGTTTCTGGGATTACAGGAGAGGGCCACCATGCCCAGCTAAGAATGGGTTGTTATAAAAGAGCAAGCCTGGCCCCTCTTGGTTCTATTTCTTCCTTGTTCAAACATATGCCCCTACTGCCAGCAGAGGGAGGGGATTCCCTTCCCATTTCTCTACCATGTTGTGATGCAGCCAGAGTGTAGCACCATGTTTTTTGGACTTTTCAGCCACCAGAATCATGAGCCAAACAAACCTCTTTTCTTTATACATTACCTGTTGTCAGGTATTTTGTTATATCAACTCAAAATACAGTTAGTTTTATATGATTTGATACAATTCCCATATCAGATCTGTGATTTGCACATGTTTTCTACAAATTCTTTTTTCTCTAAAGTTTTTTATTCTGAAAGCACTATCTTTTAAAGAAGTGCTAATTTTGATGAAATATAATTATTCATTTTTTAATGTACAGTGCTATGCTTTTGATGTTGTGTCTAAGAAACCGTTGCCTAATCCTAGGTTACAAAGATTTTCCTTTATGTTTCTTCTTGGAGTTTTCTGGTTTTATATTTAGTTAAGATCTAATTTGGGTTATTTTTTGAATGTAATGTGAATTGTAGACAGAAGTCCTCTTTTACATTATTGTTCCAATTTTTCCAGGACAGTTTGAATAGGTTATCCTTTCTCCACTCAATTGTCTTTGCTGAAAATTAATTGACTATATGTTTGGAATGAATTTCTGTACTGTATATTGTTACTTTGATCTATTTGCCTTTATTTCACAATCACCATACTGTCTTGATTACTGTAGTTGTAAAATAAATCTTGAAATCAGACTGCCTAAGTCCTCCAACTTTGTTCTTTTTCAAAAGTGTTGGTGTATTCTATTTCCTTCACATTTCCAAACTGGACAGGACAGGTATGAAAGTCAAACCCACAGCACTAACTGAGCTATTTCATGCTCACATCCTTTAACAGATTCCATCACACCTACCTACTTGCTGTTGCAGTCAGCAGGAGGAGGAAGGGAGGAGAGAAGGGAGGGCGAGGCCTTGTGGGAGAGGTTGATTGGCAGCAGGGCTTTAATTTCAATGGAATGTTTTCCTGGGCATCACCTTTCTTTTTCTGGATGGGTGGATGAGTGCAGATTTCTTGGGAGTGTTTTTCTTGGGCACTTTTATTGGGTTTCAACTAAAAGCACAGGATATTGGTATGGATCTTCATGGTTTAGGTTGATTTGCAGTCCACCCCAAAAACGTCCTGAGGTTGTATTTTATCCAGCCCTTCTCACCATTCAAAAACCTACCTCAGATAGATTTACAGAACACCAAAGCTGGGAAGGGCCTCAGACCATCTAAACCATCCTTATCCTCTTAGTCTCCCTTTCTATGAAGAAATTAGAGTGAGAGAGAGTAACTCAATTCCAAAAATGTGAATCTGACCACAGCATTGACCTCCCTGTAAAACCTTTCAAGGCAACCCAGTGATCGTGCCTGCTGGTTGGCCCAAAGTAGTCCTAGTCCCTCCTGGTTGCTCAGATGCAATTAGTGACAATAACCCCTTTCACTTCCCCCAAACAAACTTGGTTAGATTATAAATTATATGGTCAACTTAAGTAAGATTTTCCAAACTATGGATCCCAGTGTGGAGACACGCCGGGATGGTGACGTATCAGAGTTACATACCTAGGTTCATTCATGCATATAGAGTTTCCCAAGCAGCAGACAGAAAGGAAACTAATATGTTTTAAGGGTCTAGGAAGAATGTTGAAGTTCAAGGACCGGAATCACTTGAAAATAAGGACCTATGACCTCAGGAACCCGGCCCTCCTTATCCAGTCTCCTGGCTTCCCTGCTCTTCTCTCAATGCTCCACCTCCTTCCTGAGGGTCCAGTCATGAGGAGCAATTCATGGTTCTCTGACTCTGCCATGTGACTTCAGTGCTCTATTGAACATGTTTTCCCTCTGCTGGAAGATACCTGCTCCTCACCTTTCCATCAAGGCTCCCAGAATCTCCTCTAGAAATTGGTACTCCCTCTTTTCAGCCTCCTTTTGCCCTCCATGAATTTCTTCCTGGCTCTCATTATTGCTCTCCACCAGCTACGCATGTTTATAAGCCCATGTCCCTCCAGGACAGTAATGGACTTGAGGAGCAGGACTAAGCTCTCAGCACAGGGACTAGCACAAGAAGCGGATCCAGGCCAACAATACCAACCACATTCATTTCATAAATATTTATTGAGAATTAATTTTGGTCCATATCTGACATTGCAGGGGACACAGCAGTGCACACAAGATCCCTGTGTCCTGGGAGTTGCTTCCCTGGGCCAGGATGGGGCACACTGAGAGTGTGGGACAGATGCATGCATCACACAAATGTGTACATTTGTACCTGTGCCTGTTCATTTCCTAGAACCTTGTGTTCCTCTCAGGAAGCAAAAAAACTAAAAAACAAAAACAAAACAAAAGTGTCAAAACAAATCAGTCTTTTTTCTATGTAGTTTCTTTGTGAATTAAGCAGCATAAATCTCTGATCTATTTTGAAACAGGGAAAGGGAAGTCTTGAGAGGCTAAAATAACTTTCTCAAGGTCACTGAGTTGAGTGGTTGGTCCCTTGGGAGGGAAGTCTTGTGCCCTGGACGCGAGCTCAGCCCGGCCAGGGAGTGGCCTGTGCAGGCCTTGCTGGCTCCCTCTGAGCTGCAGCCTGTTCACCTGAGGCCTGGGGCTGGGGCTTCTCAGCCAGAGTGTTTGTGGAAGGCAGGGCTATGTTTGTGCCTGTAACCAGGCAGGGGCTCTTCCCAGAGGCTGGCCCAAGGCCACAGGGGCTGAGCAGAAGCCATGTGCTGTTTGCTGTGAGGAGAGCTCTGTCCTCAGCAAGTTATTCTTGAAATTCCTGGAGAAGGGAGGAAGGCTTACAGCCAGACCCAAGTAAATACCCGGTTTTGAGAAGCTTGGCAAATGATAATGGGAACCACTGAAGAAAGAGAATAGAGAGGGGAAAGAGTAAGGGATTGAGAGAGAGAGAGAGAGAGAGAGAGAGAGAGAGAGAGAGAGAGAGAGAGAGAGAGAATGAGAGAGAGAGAGAGAGAAGAGATTGAAAATGATTATCAGGCTGAGTCCTGAGATACAGCTTTGGAGAAGGAGGAAAGATGGAGTCAAACTTAATGCCTCTCTCTCTCACCCAATTAACTTCGGCCTTTAAACAACACCCCACGCCCATGCTAGCTCAACAACTTATTTTTAATTTTCTTTCATTCAGAGGTTGCAACAACTTTGGGTTACTCTGGGTCCCCTGTCGACCTCTTTCTGTCTTCACCAACTCTTTAATTGCATAAATGGACACTCTTCAGGTGCAAGAAGAAACTGAGTAAGATGTGTTCTCTTCAAGATGAAGAGAAAGGCGATTGGCCTGGGGAGATGTTTCTTCCCAGGCCAGTCTGGGTGGTGGCCTGCCCTGCTCTGTCCATGGCCTTGGGGAACTTGGCCTGTCTCCTTTGGGATGGACTTCCCCTAGCTCTGAGCATTGATTAGATTGAATCACAGCTTAATTCCAGTTCACAGAGCCACAGGGAAAAGACAGAAGGTGACTTAGAAGTGCAGAGAAATGCAAGCTGCTGCCAAGTAACCTGAACCCAGAAGCACAGATTACTCAATCTCTGAGTTTGCCAGGGGCCTCACTTCAACACACCCTGTGCCTTCTCCCTCCCCAGTCACAAGCTTTGACTGGAGGAAGAGAGAGAGAGAGAGAGAGAGAGAGAGAGAGAGAGAGAAGGGTATTCCTGTGCCTAAGGGGAGGGGAAAAGGGAAAGGAGTCACAGTTCGATTTGGAAATGCTTCATCAGAGGTGTGATGGGATACTCTTGTTCTGTAATTTCATTATTCTTCATTCCAGGAAACCGAGAAAAAATCCAGAAAACAGAGGGCAGCTGCAGTAGAGCCCTCACACAGGGAGACAGCCCCCAGCCCCGGTTTTGCTTTGGCAAGCAAGAGAGCTCCCAGGTTGGGAGCTGAACATCAGACTCCAGGACCAGCCTGATGTGTATGGCCCCCTCTCCAGGACACTCCCTGCCTTCTCTTTCCCCTTTCCACTTGGAAACTGCATCCCAGAGTGGGCTTGGGGATCTATTGGGTCTTGGTGCCCATTACAGTGTGTAGTATGTGAGAGGTGCTAAACACAGTCATTGGATGAATGAATGATTAGAACACGAAGCAATCAGAGAGGGAGAAAAGAAGGTGGAAGTCAAGACTGGTAGAGAGTTAAAGGGATTCTGGGTCTTGGTGCAGAAAATGTATACTTTTGACTCAAGGACCATAACCAGCCACTTCTAACTGCAGCCTCTATCATAAAGAGCTCCGTAGCTCACTCTGCACAGCTGTGCCCCATCCATGGGCCAGGCCTGTGCCATTGGCAGTTCAGGGGATTTCCGTAGCAGCGTAGAGGAACCTTATGAGCCAAGGCTCCCATTTTTAAATGAGGGCAAGTGACATTGCCAAGGTCATAGTGATTTGGGGCAGAGTTCATCTCCAGGTCAGTTTCTTCTGGCTGCACCTGGCCCCCTCCAGGGGATTTAAAGAGACAGCTTTTCCTGGATAAAGATAGATTGATGGCTGTGACTCAGGAGCACATGAAACCAGTTCCACTTGGCCTGGCTCTGCCTTGTCTCTCAGTCACTCCCAGCCCTGGAGCTGCTTGGAGCCATCCTCTATTTCTCCAATGTTCTCTCACCTACCTGGAATGCCCAGTCTTTGTAGAACACATTGCTTTTGCTTTAATCACCTTAGGAAGCTCCTCATTTTCTTTCAATTCTTGATCTTCATTTAAATTCCCAGAGACTCAGAGCCCAGGGTCTCATTCCCTTGTGCCTACACAGTCAGAGCACACGCAGGTGCTCAGTGAGAGTGTACCACCGGGAAGGGTGGAAATGGTGGAGCACAGAACTCAAGGCAGCCTGGGGAGCCACGTGCTTTAAAAGCTTTGTGGGTTTTCTCAGCAAAGCCTTGCGCTGGGTGGTCTGGCGAGGAGACGCATTGCCTTTCTGTGCCTATTAGCCAAGTAAAAAGTGTTTGCTCTTCAACCTTCATTTATTCTCAGACACATGTGAAGGACTGAAGTAGCCTTCCAGGTCAAATTAAAATCAAGCCAAATCGAGTTGGTAGATAAGAATGGGGACTCCAGCCGTAGCAAGCTTGTGAGCCCCTTGCCTTTTAACATTAATTTTCAGAGATCCAAGTGCAAACTTCCTTCAATAACAATTTATGACTCAATTCACTTCCAGTCTAATTCAGGAGTGAAAATCCCACACCCATAAATAGTCAAGAAAAGCTCGTAACATGCACTGGCATGCAAATATCATGTGAAATACTTTTTATTGATGGCTCTCTTGGAGTGGAGTCTACAAAAAATACATACTCAGTTACATCAGTGTTTCAACCACAGGGGGAAAGCAAAAGACCAGGCCTTCAACCGGACTTCAAAGATGGTGGCTAAGATGCTCCTACAAGGTCATAACTAAAGCCAAAGAGAATTTTAGAGATTCCCAGCTACATTTGCAATATCCCATAGTGTTTCTTATAATATCAAGTGATGTCACAGGTTGCTCAAAATCCAAGCAAGTATACTTTGGTTTAAAATTTTACACACACACACACACACACAGAGAGTCTCACTTATGGACATTTTGTTGTATCACTTTTGCTAGACATTTACTTTTGGGATGAGAACTAAGAAACCATGTAACAAATAGGCATCTCATATCCAAATGTTGTAGATCCCTAGAACTGCCATTAAGAAAAAAAATGCATCTGGTGAAATAAAAAATTATCAAATAAGAAAAAAAATAAAGCACCTTTTTTGAGAGGAACATTATTATTATTCAAAGAAATAATAAGAAATAGAAACAACCATGAAAGCTTTCACTATTTGACTACAATTGTTCCATGGTGTTTAAGGATGTTTGGAGAAATAAAATGATGTTACTTTCACAAATCGTTGGGTATGTGTGATGATGTGAACCAAACTGGTTACTTACCTGGATTTTAACTTGTCACACAAAGGGATCAGTGGAAAAGGAGGCTAACACAATGGGTGGGGCTGTTTCTGAGGGATCTCAGAGGTTCTGTGTTTGAACCTCACTGGGCAAAAGGAGCCATGGATGGTTTTGAAGGGAAGGAGGCAGATGATGGAGCTCTGCGTTAGCAGATTACACCAGTTGCCTGGTGGAGAGAGATTGAAGAAGGTAGACCAGAAGCAAAAAGCCCAGTTCAGAGGATGTAGCAATAACTGATGTGCACAATACTGAAGACACTTGAGCTGAGGCCAAGATGTGGAGGTATTTAGATGAAATTATCTAAGCTCCTGATGAATGATGATGGCAGGTAGGTATGAGGCAAAAGGATTTGAAATGAAAGACAGCTCTGGGATATCTGGGAGGATAAGGATCATTAAATCCTCCAGTGCTGGGCTGGCCAGTGTGGCAGCCACTAACTCACAGAGCACCTGAAATGTGGTTAGTCTACATTTCTGAATTTTTGATGTGCTATAATTGTACTATTACAAACCTATTCCAAAGACTTAGTACTTTAAGAAATGTAAAATGTACCACCAATATTTTTATATATGGGTTACATGTCAAATAATACTATTTTGGATATACTAGGTTAAATAAAAATATTATTAAAATGAATTGTTTTTAAAGGTGGCTTCTAGACTACAAGACCATCTAAAAAAACTCATGGTTGATTTCTCTGGGACAGTGCAACTCCAGGGCCTCTCCCTGAACTTAGGATTCAGGTCCAAATTCCTCACTGTGACCTGCAAGGCCCTGTGTGATCTGACTTCTGCCAGCCTTTCTAGCCTCAACTTGGACACAGTCCTTGTGGTTGCTCCTCTCCGCACAGCAAGATCCTTTCTTCCCCAGGGTGGTGCCCTGTTCCTGCCATGTTTCTATCCTTGTCTTTACGGGGTTGGATCCTTCCACCATTCAGCTGTCACATAGCTCAGAGGCTGTCTTCTCGGAAAGACCACCTTGACCACTGTTTCTAAAACAGCCCCCCCTCCCGCTATAGTCCACCCTTCCTCCTATTTTGTTTTTCTCAGAACACTTTGACACTTTATTATTATAGAAATTCCCTTTCTTTCTCTCTCTCTCTCTTTCTTTTCTTTTTTTGTTGTTGTTTCATGGTGTATCGTCTATATCCTGAGAACAATTTTTTTCTTTTTCTTTCTCTTTTTTTTTGGGGGGGGGGCTTTGTACATCCTAGATAAGATATATTAGGTTATATATATTAGGTTAATCACTGAGCTACATCCCCCCACCCCCCAGCACAATTTAAGTTCCAAGAAAGCAAGAACCTAGTCTATCTTTTTCTTCCTTATACTCCCAGTGTGTAGCATACTACCAGGCACCTAATAGATATGTGATACATATTTGATGAATGAATAAATTGAGAAATATAGAAACACTGAAAAGCCAAAGGTTCAAGGAACATCTCAACTGTTAGTTGTTATCTTTGGGAGGGGGGGAGCATGGTGATTTGGCAAGTGCTCTACCACTGAACTACACATTCGGACCTCTCCATATGACTACAAGGCTTCTCCCTCTCCCTCTGGTCTGTGTGGTCTCTCCATCAGAGCAGCTGGCTTCTTAGATAACCATTCTGGGCTCCCCAACATGCAAAAACAGAAGTCCCCAGGCCTTCCTCAGGCATAGGTCTGGAACTTGAACAGTGTCACTGATGCTGCCTTCTATTCTCTGAAACAGTTTCAGCTTCAGCCTAAACTCCAAGGGAGTAGAAAAAACTCCACCTCTTGATTGGGAAAGTGACAACAGATTTGCCTTCTCCTGAACCCACCCAAGAGCTGAGTTCAGAGACTTGGATGCTTGTCAGCAATTATTATCAGTGGACAGACCCAGAGAGTCGACCCAGAGGTCAGGCAGAGCCAACAAGGAGGAGAGCCTTCCCCTCAGTCCTCAGGCAGAAGGCATAGGATTGTCTCCAAACCTGTCACATGAGCCCAGGAGCCACTCAATATTTTCTGAGCAACCACACCGTGACAGGCAGGGTGGGTTGATTTCGGTATAGAGGTGCAAAGAAAAGCAGCGAATGTTTCCACGTGCCAGTTTAGCAGCAAAAGATGCAACCAAGACACTCACGACTTAAGAAGAGGGTAATCAAATGCTGTGCTGAGCTGAACTGTACCTATTAGCAGCATTACCAGCATTCATAAGAGGGAGAGATTTTCTCCAAACTATTGTCAAAGACTCATTTTTAAAAATGTAAATATTTTAAATATAAAGTAGCATAATCACTATGGAACATGGAGAAAAGAAAAAATATGTATTACCCATATTCTCTTTCCCCACCATTTCTGGATGTTGCCTCCTAGTCTTATTCTATAAGTGGGATCTTTTAGGGTACTTGAGAAACTGCTGAGGTATGGGTGGCTTTGTGGGGCTCATCTATGATTACAGGGTAACGGATGAGGGGACTTCCCAATCCTGTGCACAGGCATCCAGCGGGGGAGAAACAAGCCTGGTCAGGGCATTTCCTGGGTCTCATCAAACAAGAACACCCCAGACTGGGTAGTGGATAAGCATAGTATGAATGGTCTCCTGGGCAATTCTTGGAAGGCAGATCTTGGTGGGACCCTGGCAAAGTCTGAGGAGCAGCCTGGAGGTGGGAGGGGAGGAAGGGAATAAAGAGGGAGGAGGAAAAAGCAAAGACCAAGGTTGTCCTGGGGTGCAAGGGGACCAGCATCTTGCCCAGGGTATCTGCCTATTTGCTTGCCTGTTTAACAAAACTTTATTAAGCCCCTACTGCCAGTCAGGCATTGTAATAAGTCCTGAAGAGGCAGTTATGTGGCCATTATGGGCAGCTCACAGGTTCATGTGATAAATGGGCTTCTGGGGGAAATACTCATGGCAGCAGGACATGGTAAAAACTCAGCAAAATGAATTTTAAGGGAAGGAGGCTCAGGTGAGGCTTTTGAGGCAATAGAGTCTGAGAATTGAAAGCTGAGTATTAGCAAAACGGACAGGCAGGGGTGAGCTGGAGACAGGAGGGATTTTCTAAGTGAAAATAACAGCAAATACAAAGTTAAGAGATGTGTGGGGAGGCAGTGGGGCGCTGAAGCAAAACAATCCCCAGACCATAAGTCTGCCATGGAGGCGCTAGTTCAATCTCATCCCTTGCTAGAACCAGGTGGGCTTTTGGGGTGATGGCTCTCAGCACATTTTTCTCCTAGGTGACTTACATTCTGTGTTCTCACTTGACTGTGATCTCCCTAAAGACATTTGGCATTTATTCATCTCTGCATCCCTCATGGTTCCCAGCACAAAGCAGAGCTCAGAGGATGTCTCTGGAAGGAACAGTGAATGCGAAGCCAATCAGTGCCATGGGTCATTTCTTCACACAGAGAAGCAAAGAGGTTGAATTGGTCGTCTCAAAATCAGTTTTCACCTCAAATATTTAGAGTGTTTTGCAAACTGTTGAGTAGTTTATGGTAGTTGTATGACCCGAAAAACAGCAGCAAACAATACTGATCCTGAGGCTGGCCCTGGGCCCATTTATAAACACCACCCGGGCTGGCCAGAAGTAACATTTTCTACCTTCACCCACTGGCCCTGCAAAATCAGATTGGACTTTTTGTTTGACCAGCTTTGTTCTGCTATGTTTTATGACTTTGGGAATCAGCTCCTCTGGGAGGCCTCTCTTGTCCACCATTCTAAATTAGACCCCAGCCCATGTCAGCCCTTCTATCAAAGTGTCCTACATTAGCCCCTTTACAACATTTATTGCAAGTGCACATGCTTTCTTTCATTTATTTATTTTCTTCCCCATGGTGGAATGCGAGCCTCGGCCTCGCCTGTCTTGTTTGTTGCAGACACTCTGGTGCCTGGCACGGTGCCTTGCATGGAACAGACACTGTGCTAGTCCTTGCTGAATGAATAACTAGACAGCACCCACTGGGAACTTTTTTGTGGGCCAGTGACCCACACAGGTCCAGGATGCCCTTCACTTCGCTTCAGGTACTACAGGCTGAACTGCAGACGCCTTGAAGAAGCTATAACGTCTCTTCTAAGAAAATCCCCCAGTTATTAAATGCTCTGTTCTTTTCTTTTCAGTAAAGACTTGCTCTGTTGCTCAGGCTGACCTCCAAGTCCTAGGTTCAAAGAATTCCCCTACCTCAGTCTCCTAAGTAGCTGGAGCTACAGGTGCTTGTCACCACACCTAGGGAAAAGATCTTTGGTGTGTGTGTGTGTGTGTGTGTGTGTGTGTGTTCTGGCATTTAAACAGAGGGTACTGCATGTGCTAAGCCTCTACCACTGAGCTGAGACCCTAAATGCTCATTTTGATCTGGAATGCAAAACAGCAGTCACAGACAGGAAGAAAAGTCCAACAATCATATCTGGAAAGTCAGCAACTGCTGCACAGCTAGGGAACATTTTGCTTACAGAGACTGTATTGATCTTGTCACAAATAGCCACATTGTATTTGTGGCTTTTCTGGTGTGGCCTCACCCACAGCTGTGCTTCAGAATCACTGTGACACCCTGATATGTTTCGCCTGCTGGTTTCTCTGGGTCACAGTGTGACTCATTCACCTATTAACAGACAACTCTTTTTCAAAGCTGCTTCACCAAGAAGATCTTCAAAATGGGATAATTTTCTTCCTTCCTAAAGTGTAGGATTTATCTTCCTAGTCTCTTTATATCAGTTTTGATTCTGAAATAATCCTGGTAATTCATTTGTGCTGAGGATCATGAATCTTTATGCTTCCAAAAGATTGTGTTTGATTGTTTTAACCTGATGTCATTTTTGAGAGACAGGAGGGAGGGAGGAGCCTGCAGTTCCTGTTGGCTGATTTTTGTTACACATGTGTTATGGCAGCAGAGCTGGAGTGAAAACAGATTTCCAGAAAAATGGCTCTGGTTACATATGAGGCAAAAGTACACTGATTACAGAGATTAAAACTATGTTTATTTGCCCTGGACAGACAGCAAGGCAGAGACCAGCTTTGGTATGGTGCTCACAGAGATGTGAATTCTAGAGACCCTTCCACTTATGTCACTTCCTAGCTGTCATCTTGGCCAAGTTGACTACCCTTTTTGAGTCTAAATAGCCACATTTGATGTGAAGATAACAGTCTTATTTATATGCTGGGATTCATTTGGGGCTCAGATAAGATGGTGTTTGCAAAGACACCCCGTGAACTTGAAACTCTTGTTCAAATGTGAGTTGTTAATTTTGTTAATATCATTCTTCTTTCTAATCTAACAATATCCAATTTCCATGCCAGCTACTGTGCCAGGTGCTAGGGGCACAGAAAAATTTGCATAGTGTCAGGTATGGAGACCAATAAGTTAACACTATAGTCCAGAATGAGCAGTGTCACATTAGATCCCTCAGAAAGACAGCATGAAAGTGGGAAGGGATCAGAGCAGGGGGCCTGGTAGGCATCAAGATGGGCTTCCTGAAGAAGGTACACTGAGCCAAGGACATGTCATAGGGGAGGTCTCCTGGAATAGAACAGAATAGGAGAACTTCCGGCCCAGGGATGGCAAGATAGGTGGTGGGTTTGAGAAGACACGTTAAATCTAAGAAAGCAGGGACAGGGCACCTGGTGAGGGTGGGGCTAGGGTCATAGACTGGGTTTGAGCCATACTGACTGCCAGGTGGAAGTGTCCTGAGGATAGCTGAGTTCATGGTTTGGGAGCTCAGGAAAGAATTCTGCTTGAAGACATTAGATTGGGTGGTGTTCTTCATGCAGATACTCATCACTGCCCTGAGTGGTTGAGTGACAAGAAAAAGAGATATGGATAGAATAGAAGGAAAGAATCCATAGTAGGTATTGAGAAATCACTAGAAAGTTTGGAGGAACTTAGAAGAAAGAGATGCCACTGTGTGTAAGGAGGAGGGTATTTCAAGGATGGAGTCTGAACATGGTCAGGACCTCACAAATGTCAACAGAGGAAAGGACAGAAAATAACCATCTGGTTTGCTCCTTGAGTTGCCCTTGCCAGAGCTTGTCAGTAGAGAGCAGGCCAGAGTGAGCCTGGCTGCAAAGATGAGCACAAGAGAGAGAAGAGGCAATGCCCGCCCTGAGCAACATCCAGGCATTGTCAATGAGAAGGGAGCAGAGGCCACAGGATGTCTCTTGAAGTCTGAGGAGAAATAGATGTGCTTATGTGTTGAGGGAGGGGGGCTTAAAAATGGCAAGGGAGGTTGAAAATTCAGAAGAAATGCAGATGTTTTTGGGTCACCTCCCTGATGAGGGGAAGAAGACTAGATCCAGGGCAAAGTCCTTAAGAAAGGAAGAAAGGATGGAGCCAGGTGAAGGGAGAATTCAGAAGATGATAGGAAGCAGAAGACAATGCAGGGGAGAGTGGATGGCACCAAGGAAAGGTTCTTAAGTGAGGAGGGAGGAGTAAGGCTGTGAGAAGGCAGACTGGGTGCCCTCTCTCCAGCTCCAAGTCACACCCCTGAGGCTAAGGTACCCACACTCCCCGTCATTGTACCTGTGCTCTGTCATCAATGAGCCTGCAGCATCCAAACAAAGGCAGAGCCAGGCACTGAGGGGATCCACGTAGAAGCTGGAGGTAGAAGGTGTTTATTTCAAAGAGATCAAGTTTCCAGATAGTGCAGTGGAAAGGTTGAAGGGAAGTTCTGATGTCATATGCTAAACATGAAAACTTGGCTTTTTAAAATATGAAGTTGAATTCAGTTCCATAGCTAATTAAAAACTGATTGCTATACCTTAAGAATGTCAACTGATTGAAATCAAACTTATATTTTTAAACCAGTGTGTCTTATTCTGTTTTCTGTGGCTATAACCGACTACCTGAGACTGGGTAACTTATAAAGGAAGAAGTGTATTTAAGCTTATGGTCTGGAGGCTGGAAATCCAACATCCAACAGCCATACCTTCTTGGCTTCTGGTGAGGGTCACCTGCTGCACATGCCTGATGGAAAAGCAGAGAAGCAAGTGGCCAGAAGGGAAGAGAGAAAGGGGAGCAGAATTACCATTAGTTAACTCATTCCTGCAAGAAAGGCATTAATCCACCCATGAAGCTCCACTCCTGTGACTCAGACACCTTCCACTAGGCCTCACCTCCCAACATTGACACAACAGCAATCAAATTTCCACACCAGGGACAAAATCATATTTGAATCACAATACAGTTTATGTATATAAATATGTAGCTAAGGTATCTGATAGAGGAGTTGTGAAAATATTGGAAGCAAAAACATTAAACTATCTCAAAATGCCTCTTCTTTGCATGGAAACTCCAATTTTGAACTCCAAATGAAATTCAGTGAAATTTCAAAACGAAATCTCAAAGAGATCAAACTAAGTTTTGTTATCCTCTAGACAATCATATATTATTATGTTCCAGTCTGGGCCTCCCCCTATTGCCCCTCCCCCCCAACTCTAAAACAAGAAAAGAAAAACAAAAATAACTCAAATGAGTCTTTGGTTTCAAAGTTTTTTAGAGGCTTGTTCTTCTCAGTGAAGCATCAATGGCCAATTCCACGATCACTCTATAAAGGAATAGTAATGATGGACAGTTTTAGGAGAAATACCTATTTGATCCTGAAAAATTCTATTTTTTAGGAAAGTAATCATATGAGTCATAATTATGGAACAGAATGCAGGAAAGAATAGCTATGTCCTCAGAGTATTTGTTCTTCACAAATCTGGGCTGGGGGAAGCATCCCTAAAGCTTCATTTCTACTGGGTATTCTCTAAAATGAAGAAACACCACAAGCAGTTTTTTTTTTTTTTTTTTAATTTTCAATGGACTTTTATTTTTTTATGTGGTGCGGAGAATTGAACCCAGGGCCTCATACACGCTAGGCAAGTGCTCTATCACTGAGCCACCACCCCAGACCCCCATAAAGAGTTTTATACTTATCTATGGAAGGGGTGACAGAAATAAGTGAAAAGCTTATGCCAGATGTTTCCTTATCTCATCCCAGGAAACAATTCTGGGGCTGTTAATACATCTTAAATGTCATACTCTCCCGTCTCTGTTAAGGAATAATATTCCTGGTTTTACATTTTGATATCTCAGGGACAAATTTTAGAATCATATAGCTAGTGAGAAAAACTGAAGAGAAACGATGTGGCAGAAAACATGAAGTTTGGAGGCAGTGTTTGTTTTTTTCTAGATTTTTTTGTAAACTAAATTTATAAGTTTCATGTCTCAGATTGATGACTAAATTAGTAAAAAAATTAGCTTAACATGAAAACAGATCATATCTGTGAGAAACATAAAACAAGCAATGTTTCTTCAAGGAACATACCTCTAAGTCAAACTTGCAGTTTTGAGGGGAAATTGCATAGATCCCTGCTTACTAAACATAATTTGGAAACAGATACATTTCCATAAATAGAATATATACAATAAAGTCTTATTATTAATTTAGATTCTAATGATTTACTTCAGTTGCAGTCATGGCTCTTCTTATTCTTATTGTAAGGATTTATAATATAAATAATATTTCCAGAATCATGTTTAACTGCTCAAAAGAATATGTCCTTTAAATGATTTTAATGCATTAATTTTATCAAAGCAAGTACTTTTGTAAACTGTGAATTCAGACTCGTTACAAGAACTTGTAAATTTACTGCTTTTCCCACTAGATATTTAAAATGCAGTTTTCCCACTAGTTCAGACTGACATTTTTGTTTAGCCTGACTAGTTCAGCAAGTTTACTGAATTCAGTAAATGTACTAGGGGGAAAACCCCAACCAGTTGGGGAAATATGTTTCCTAAAGAAACTGTAGGTTATCGGGCAAGAGTCCCAAAAAACTGCAGATCACATTTCCTTCTCAGAAAAGAAGTGGGCAGATGCAAAGTTTGGGGAGATCCATTTTAGGGTTGAGAGGGAAAATGGTAACATTTTTTTAACTCTTTCTGCTCTGATATCACAGCAAAAATAGAGTCTGAGTAGCATGTACGTGAGCAGATCCTACCAAATGTAGTTTTCCTTTGATGTGCAACACAGTGGACGTGAGTTTCACTAGCGAGACAGGTCTCCAAGAATGTAATGTGTGAACTACAATGCCCGTTCTGCAGGTTCTATATTTTTAATTGCAGATTAAAAGAATGGGCTATACAATTATCATAGAACCTTGGTCAACAGTTCTGAAATATGTCTAATGCACAGGCTTTATGGAATTGAAGGACTTTAGAGGCTTCCTTATCTGACCTTCTTATCTTACTTGTGAGGAAACTGGAGCCCAAAGACTTAAGGGGACTTGTTCAGTACATCATAGATAGCAGCCAATTTGGAACTAGAAACGACATTTTCTGACTTCGAGTCCCACTCCTTAACCATGTCAAAGTGGCTGTGTTTATTCAAAAGATATTAGTTTGTTGTTACTATTACTATTTTGGTTCTGGTGATCAAACCCTGGGCCTCATGCATACTAGGTAAGCACTCTCTACCACTGAGTTGTATCCCCTAAAATGATTAATCTTGAAATTCAACATTTGACAATAAAATTTCCTAGGTGAAATTTGACTAGTTAATGACTGTGCTAGCAATTTGTATGGTCACAAAAATTGATTATTTGGAAGACCAAAAGTTACCTGTTATGAGGTATAATCTTTTGTATCACCGCTAAATAATATTCCTTGTTTACAGCATTAAAAACAAGAGTAATTTTAAAAAAAACTATCTCAACTACCAGTCTGTGAGTATAGCTGCAGAAATCCTGTCTTTTTTCTCCCCTTATTCCTCTAGTGCCTGGTTCAGTAATTACCAAATGAATGCATGAAATTCAGAAACTGAGGAAGAGATTGTGGTCCTCTTCGATGGGGCCTGGGGTAGTTACAAGCAGACCCTGAGATCCCTGGGCAAAGCCCCCGGCTGGCTTTCTGGTCTGGTG
Organism: Marmota flaviventris; assembly: GCF_047511675.1. Classification (NCBI taxonomy): domain Eukaryota; kingdom Metazoa; phylum Chordata; class Mammalia; order Rodentia; family Sciuridae; genus Marmota; species Marmota flaviventris. Next base: position 50,011,606 of record NC_092505.1, on the reverse strand, counting down.
AACATCCTCCCTGGTTGTTTAGGAATCACAACAGCTGACATACACTGATGGCTTATGTCCAAGCACCATTCTAAATGCTTCAAGCATATTTTTCCTCACAACCCTAATGAGGGTCTACCCTTATGAGTCCTAAAGTACAGATGAGATTACTACACAGAAATCTGAGGCATTAAACAAGGAAAGGTGGCCAATGCCTGCAGTCCTACTTATTCTAGAGATAGAGGCTGAGGCAAGAGGATCACTTGAGCCAAGGAGTTCCAGGCCACTCGGAGCAACACTGCAAGACCAGGCTTAAAGAAAAAAAGAAGAAAGAAGAAAGAAGAAGAAGAAAAACAGAGAAGTGAGAAACTGTGCCTTGGGCTTAAAACCTTAAGCAATCAGGAGCCAGATCAACGTACTTTTAACCTCTAGTTACACTGCAGTGAACCAAAGACCCAGGCAGGTAACTTAGTCCTTTTGACCTCTAAGCTTATCTGGACAGGATTTGAAAATTCAAATGCAATGACCATATGTGAACTTCCTGAAATTTCCCCAAACTGGACCTGTATTTTTTTCTGTTTGCCCTCACCTTCCGATTCCTGACTTTTCCTATTATCTTTCACCTCTGGACCTCAAGCACCAAATTTCATGAATATGTCCCTGGTTTCCTCTCCAATCAGAATTAATCTTTCCGTTCTGGGTGCCCTTTATTTAAACCTCAGTCCTGGCACTTAGCACATCAAGCGTGGGATGAGTCACTTGTGTGTGTGTCTGTCTCCCTGGTTAAACAGAGCGCTGCGTGAGGGCAGGGGCAGTGTGGTGTCATCATCTCCGGCCTGCTGCTGGCTGCTGGACACTTAGTAGGTGCGCCGAGTTTTCAGAAATGAGGTTCCTTTTCTTAAGGCATCCAGAGTGGCGGTCTGGTGGCAAGGTCTTTTTCTGGGACAACTCTGGGCTGAGATGACCTCGCCCCGCCCCTGCCTGCCCACTCCTGCCCTGGCTCGGCCGGGCCGCGAGGACCTCTGGTTTGCCCTGACACTGGCCTCGGCCCAGTTTCCCGGCTTCTAAATGCGGCCCGGAGCTACCGGGGGAACTGGAAAAACACTGGCAGGCGGCCCCACCCCCAGGCCCCCGCGGGCCGGGCGGCCGCGGCTCTGCGGCTTGGGCCTGCTGCTTGGGAGGCGCTGGGGCCTGGGGCGGGGGAGGCGGGGGAGGCGGCGGGCGCGGGCGGCTGCCTGCCTGTCAGCGGGAGCGGGCGCGGGCTCGTGTGTCAGCGACTCCCTCCTCCCTCCTGCCCCCGCGCCGCCCGCCCGCCCGCCCGCCGGGCCTCCCGGCCTCCCGCCGCCGCCGCCGCCCGCTCCCCCCGCGGCCTGGCAGGCTGCCGGCTGCACAGGCGGGGGTTCGCGCCGTTCTCACGACCTCTCAGGTTGCCTGAGCTCATCTGGGAGCTATTCATTTCCTGCCAGAAAGCAGCCGGGCCTGCTAAGCAAGCCACCTTGGCCGCAGGGCCGCCGGGGCCGGCCCGGCGTGGCCGCCCTGGCCCGCTCCCTCCCGGGCCGCAGACCCCGGAGGCCTCCCAGGAACCCGAGAGCCGCCCCGGCGGGCGCGCGGCGGGGGCTGCTGGTCCGCCCATCTGGTTGCACTTAGGAGCCGGGAGGAAGCTAGCAGAGGGTTGTTACCGGCCAAGGGGTGTGGGAAAAGTTAATTGACTTTAATGACAGGTTCCCCAGGACGGCGGTGTCTATGAGGGGGTCCAGTTAAGCCCCTGGGTCCCCAGTGCAGAAACACGTGGGGAGGGATGGGGAGCGAGGAGGGGCGAGCCTCCAAATGGTGCTCAGGCGTCGCTCGGAGAAAACTCTGGTTTTGACCTAAGAGATCCACCTCCCTTCCCACTTAGGCGCCTTTCCTCCGCACTGGAGGCTGGAGACCGAGGAGGGGCGAGGCAGGGATGGTCTCCAAAGAAAGGCTTAATGCGCACAGCCAGCGAGACTTCCAACACCAACCTAGGAGCGGTGCCTTATCTCTCTGAGGGATCAGTACTGCTAGAGGCTAGTGAGAGGGGCTGCTGGGTGTGCCCCAACGCTGTCCAATTAAGTCTGACCCAAGGGACCTCCTGGGAGGCAAAAGGCAAGTGTTCTTTGAAACTTTGTCTCTCCCCTGGCTACTCATTCCAGAAACAGCCAGGACCCAGGCGAATAGTGTCTTAGCAATAAATTCACTCAATTATGCACTTGGAAATGCTACAGAGAAGGAAAATGACTTTTCCAAGGCGACATAACTGGACCAAGAACCAGAAAGTCCCACCTTATTGGGTCCTAGGGACACCCCCGCCCCCATCGTACAGAAACAAATGCTTCATCTAATAGTCTAAGCCCACATTTTAGGGAATAAGTGTTCTTTTCAAACCACCAATTAAAATAACAGATGACTGATTTTCCTTCCATTTATTTCTCCTCTCCAGGAAGATAACCGTGTCTATGTACTTTTGGTGATATTAGTAAGTGCTTATTTTTGATATAGGGAAAGACATAGAAATTTAATTTTCAGTTGATATGGAGAGTGTAACCCCCCCATCCCATAACTTTCAAAGACCATCAATGTAAAGCAATTACTTTTATAAAAATTAAGACCCTGATGACTGGATAATTTTTACCAGGACAGTTAAGAACTCCTACTGGGGCCAGGGGACAGGCTTACCAAATGAAGCATTGAGTTTGGGATGGTTGTCTTGATGGAGCAATTGTTACTATGTTTGTGTTTAAACGAGGGAAAACGTGCAAAAATGATATGATAAAGAAGGACATGTGTGTTTCTTTGGTGGAGGGTGTGTTAAGACATCTTTCGTGTACATAAAATAAGGAAAGTAGATCCATTTTTTTTTTTAAATTCTCTTTTTAAAGCTTTCCCTCTGGGGCTGAAGCTGGGGCGAAGGTATTGGAGAGAAAACCGACTGCTGTCTACTAGATCATTCCTGTGATAGAGCCGCTCTCCACACTGGCCTGTGGGAAAGGCCAGAGCCAGGCAGGGGAGAGGTAAAGCTTTTGAAACAAGACAGAAAATCGTTGGCTTTATCTTTGTTAGGAAAGCTTCAAAGATTGATCTCTCCCGCCTCATCCTTCTCCTCCCAGAAGCCGCTCTTAGAGAAGGGGGGTGAGAGGTTGGCGGGAGGGGCCTGGAGGGAGGAGGACTGGCCGGCGGTGGGGGTAGTGGGGGAGGAGGGCGCGCCGGCCAGACCCACAACGCGGCTGATGTGTCTGGTCTCGCAGGGCTCGTGGTTTTCATTTCCCCAACACCTGGATGCAGTCAAACACCTGGCCAAATCTGACAAAATCTGACAAGCCTTTGTGATGGGATTTGGAAGAAATTCCCTGCAGATCCTGGCACAGTTTAAAGCTGTCCGCTTTGAGTTAGGACTTGTTAAGGAGGGTTATGTGAGCTGAAACCCGAGACAACCCTTTTGCTTCTATCTGGAGCCCACATCTTGCCTGGAAATGGGGCATGACCAAGAGAAGGGGTCGCTTGCTGTTTGTATTAAAAGGGGAAGATGGCCTGTGTGCCTGCCAGAGTAGCCCCCACATGCTTTCTCTATTAGAGCCAAGCACAGAAACTTATCAAAAACACATGTCTGGTGTTAATCATCTGGGTTTGGACTCCACTTGGGAGTCTAACTAGCTGTCCCTTGGCAGAAGGAATCTGTTGACCTCTTCAGCTTGCTTGAAGAGGGTACAGAGAGGCATTTCAAACTTTTGGATGCTGGTGCTAGGGAATGTCTAACTACACCTATGTAAAGACTAAGTACCTCAGTACTTGTAGGTAGGAGGCTGCAGCCGCTAAGAATGTTTTTACTTTGGGTGTTGGTAGCTACCCTAGGGGAGTAGTGTGCAGGAGACATCTTTAATGTGCAATGGGCAGTAAGACTGGATCCAGTGAACTTCATAAGTTCAGTTTTTCTCAGAAGGAATAGAACAAGGACTGAATAAGTTTAAACTTTTTGAAATCCTTGAAGAGAATGACCAAAAAGTTTATCAGGGAAGCCATATAAGATGGGTTCTTGTAAGTTACATGGAACTTACTCTTTTTTCGTTCATGGATTTAATTAAAAAAAAAAAAAAAAAAGAGCCAATTTCTGGATTCCCAGACTACATGTATTTCAAATCTACAATGAGTCTTTTTTTTTTTTTTACATATTCTGAAATAATCAGTTCTAAGACATAAAAGCCTTCACTTTTTTCTTTTATTTTCTCAAACTTCCCCAAAGGAAGATACTTTAAGAGCATTTTCAAACATCTTTGGCATCACATAAAAAAGAAATCTCGTGTAAAAAACGAAATGTCATCTCAAGTTTTATAATACAAAGGCGCAATCCAATATGAACATATAAAATATATACAAATATAGTGCATGGTCAGTCACTTAATACAGCTCTCTACAAAAAAGTAACTTTTTAGAAATTAAAAACAAAAACAAAAAAATCCAAAGTAACCACTTAATCACAAAAGTCTTCTTTCCTAACAGCAAGTTCCTGTTTAGTGTCCGGAGGGGAGAGAGGTGGGCTGGGGAATTTAGGGGAAGGGTGGTCTGAGCCCCTCAGTTCCGCCACGGCCTCCACATGGAGTCCGCCGTGAGCGAGGAGCCGCTGGAAGGAGACACTGCGTTGGGACCCACTGAGGTCCCACTGTTGCTGGTGTAGACCGGGATGACTGGGCCGCTGTGCGCGAAGGCCCCATTGGGGATGAGGAAGGCAAATTGGCCGTCAGGAGCCGGCACCACCTGGAAGCCACCAAACACCTTGGCCGCCTCTCCAGCCTGGCTGCCCAGCTTGCAGGGGGCGCCGCCGGGAGGGGGCGCCGCACCTCCGGGGATGGGCACAAGTGGTGGCGGCGGCGCGAATGGCGCGTGCTGGGGGCCGCCGGGTCCTGGCGGGGGCGGTGGCGGCGCCTGCAAGGCGGGATGCGGCTGCCCAGGGTAGGTCATGGCGTTGATCTGGGTCATGCAGTTGGCCAGGTGGCCGAGCAGCCGAGTGCGTACCTCGGTGTTAACGCCCTCGCACGTGGACAGGAAGCGGGTCACCTCGTTCATGCACTCGCTGAAGCCGGCGCGGTACTTCCCCAGCACGCTCGGGTCTGTGCTCAGTGCAGCTGAAAGGCCAGAAGGAGACAAACCGGTCACCAAACAGCCACTGCTTCCCGCCCTGGGAGGTCCCTGCGGCGGGCCTCCGTGATTACGCACCCGCAGAACTACCTCTGGCTGGGAGGGTAGGGTACATTTAGAAAAACCAGTCACCTCTCTACACTAGCGTAGTGATCAAAGCCGCGACACTACGTCCTCATTCCCTGTCGCTCCATTTAAACAGATTTCAGCCTCAGATCAGCCACCCCACCCCCTCGCGCGTGGTGACCTTGGGTAATGCCACCCAATTTGCCATCCAACTCCCATTTTCCCTTCTGCAATGAAGGTATGATGGTGTGGGTGACTGCTAGACCAGATGACCCTAGGCTCCACTCAGCTCAAACCCACCACAGTCTGCAGTCCTTTCGCCCCTACCCGCTTCCTCCACAACCAAGCTGCCCGACAACCTCAGGGCTACAACCTCTCTCCCTCCCTTTCCGGAACAGTAACAACTTGGAGTTGTGGCTATAAATAAGACCCAGACCGTGGGAACGCGAGAGTGAGCCAAGGCAGTAAAATGTAGCTGAATGCCTCTCACAACCACGGGCGGAAGTCTGGAAGAAATCACCGCGGGGCGAGAGGGACGCCCGCAGAGGGGGACGCGGCGAGCTGCCCTTACCAGTCATCTGCGCCCGCTGCAGGTTCCGGAGGTGCTTCACTGTCATTTCCAGAATGTCCGCCTTCTCCAGCTTGGAATGCCGGGAGCTCTGCACATATGAGGAAGCGAGAGAGAAAAGTCAGACCCCTGTCAGCTGCCTCAGAGTGTTGGGGTCCCTAACTCCGGCCGCAGCTCCCATATCCCCGGACCCCTGGCAAGAGGGCCCAGCCTTCCTGTTTAGGAGAAGGCAGTGCTTGGCTGGGTAAGATTTTCGCACAGCAAGCGAGAAGGTTTCATTCTTAGTGGCTGAGAAAATAGGGCTTCTTATTTATTAATTTTTTTTTTAAAGGCAGCATTCCCCACTTACATCTTTTTTAAGGGCATCCAAAATCAGCGTTTTCAGTTGGCTCAGACTTTCATTTATTCTTGCTCTTCGTCTTTTCTCCATGATAGGTTTGGATGACTGTAAAGGGAGTTTAAAAAAAAAAAAAAGCCTGAGTTCTCTTGAGATTTGCCATGTCACCCCGGGGTTTTAAAAGAGAAAGCCCCCCCCCCCCCCGTCCCCATACACACCAAATAATTTCGTGGGGCTGCAGATATACAGGTATTGCCCTTACCTTTCTGTGCTCAGATGCTGTCTTTGGTTTATCCGGTGTCGTGTTGACACTGGCTGGGGTAGCAGCCACCGGGGACGAGGAATTTTTCTCCATTATATCGGCTGGCATTTTTTTTCTATTCCTTTTTTTTTAATCCCTAGAGAATTTTATTTTTGGAATACTTCATGCAAAAAAAATTTTTTTTTTTTTTGCTTATGTCTCTTTTACTTGAGACATTCACAAAACTACTGAGCGAGTGCTGAGAATTTATTATTTTATGGCTACTTGGTGATCGGTAGCGCTATTCCAGGACCAAGGAGAGAGGTAGACGGGGGATTCCGCTGTTATCAGCACCAGCTCCGGATCCTGTGTGATCCCCAGGCCCTGGCGGCCTCTATATATATCTGGGACTGCACGCGAACGGCTCGTGTGAAACTTCCCAAACTTTCTTTCCCACAGTAACTTTCAGCCAATGGGAGGAGGAGACACGCGGCACCGCTCGTGGACCGCGCCCCCCCATTGGCCGCCAGGCACAAGGTCTGGCGGCCAATGGCGCGCGCCTGAGCCCGGGGCACCGGAGGCTACAACGTCAATCAAAAGGATTTTAACCCTTTACTACTCTCCCCTCTGGGCTTTCCTTCAGAGAAGTTTTTCCGCTTTGGTTTTGATCTGGGCTATTTCTTTCCAGGCCAAGGTCTTTGCTCTTTATTCTCTTAGCTATATGTAATACAGCTACTTTTTAATAATTTAACTTGAGATTTTTTTTTAAATAAAAAGGCATAGAAGGCCAAGGGGAAAAAAAAAACATATTTGCGGTGGTTAAAAAAGAGCGGGGGAACTCATGCGAAGGTATGTTACCAAAATATCTGAAGTGATTTCTCACTCAGATGATGATATTCAGGGGGGTGAAAATAGATCATGTAGAAAATAAAAGATCTTTAAAATTCTTTTTTTTTTTGCAGAAGAAGTACTTTCCACTTTACATTGGCAGGGTTTTTAGAGCAAAGTGGCTTTTAAAATGCGTCCCTCCCCTCCCCAGTCCCTTATTTCTCTTCGGGAGTTGGGGCTTTGGACTCCATGCTTCCTCAGGAAACAATCAGAATAATTTCCAACGGAGTAGAAAGGAAATGGAATTTCAAATGAAAAATGAACAAGGGGGTTTTGATGCCGATGCCCTCACGGACGCGCGAGCTCCTTCGCCACCCTTTCCCTTCCACCCGCAGGCGCTTAGTTCTTCAGTACGTTGAGGTGGCAGGCAGGGAGGCAGCCTCTCCCCTCCTCAACCCGCGGGCGGCCAACTCGGCCCGGGCGCCCAGCACACGCGGGCCCTTTAAGAGCTACACCAGCCGAGCTGCAGTTTGACATCAGCCGGCCGGCGAGGGCGCGCCTGGAGCCCGAGCACGTGCCAGGATGTTTTATTGCCGCCGCGGCTGCGGCCGGCCCGGAGGATGTGTGTGTGCGTGCGTGTGTGAGTGTGTGCGCGCGCCCCGGGGGCAGGGAGGCGGGGGACGGCGGCGGGCGGCTGTGAGCGGGGGCTGGTTCCTAGTCCCCGGGAGAAGCCAAGAAGGTAAATAGCAGCTGCTGTGCTCGAGCCTGGGAAAACCCCGCCCCCTGCTCCTGGCCGGGGCTCATTGGCGCGCGCTGCGTGTGGGGTGTGTGTGTGTGTCCGGGGCCCCCTCCTCCGGCCCCGCCGGGCCAGGAATCCGAGGGGGCGGCGGGCTGGGAGCCGAGTCTCGGCGCTTATCCTCCCCCCCCACCCCCCGCCAAGGTCAGCCCTTCCGGGCGGGGAGCGCACGCCCCGGGGTGGAGAGTGGAGAATTAGTTCGCCCCCCCACCCCCACCACCACCACATTTTCGGGCTTGGGGTTTTAACTCCGCCGAGAGGCTCCTTTGCAATAGCCCGGGGGAGGGGTGGGGGCCTCAGTGTTTGCTCCTTGCCCCTGCCCGCCCGCCCGCCCTGCTTCTCTCCGCAGGGCCCCCGGCGCCCGCCGCGGTCACGAGATGCCTGACCGCACTTAGGAAGCGGCCGGGTCAGCCTCCTGCCTCCGCTCGGCGGCTGCGGTTAAAGCGGCTTCGCGCCGCCCTCCCCTTCCCCGGGTCCAGGGCAGCCGGGCAGCTCCCCCTCGCTGCGCCCGGGAGGCCGCCGGCGGGCGGCCGGGAAGAGGCGGGCGGCGCGGGCGGCTGCGTGCTGCCGGCTGGCCGGGCCGCGCGCCGGGAGGAGCCGCCGCCGCAGCCGCCGGGTGCCACGTGGCGGGCGCCGGGCCGGGAGCGCCAGGGCTCTGGCGGCGGCCTCCCTGGGGGATTTGCCGCGCGGGGCGGGCGGCGCGCGCTGTCCCGGCCGACCGGCCGCCACCGCCGCCTCCCACCCGCCCGGGTCGCTGGCCCCCTCGCTCCCACCCCAGTGCCCCCATCTGCCCACATCTGCCCCCAGTCATCCCCGCCGCCGGAGAGTCGTGTTAGTTGCTCGGTGGGCTACCGACTGACAGCCCGGGATCCCAGCATCTTGTTTGATGTAGCCCCCCACCCCCACCCCCCAAGCACGTCCCGGAGGCCTGGCACACATTTCTCAGACACTTCATTCCTTCCTTCCTCTGGGCTGCCTACTGAGATAATGTTGTAAATGATTTCACCAGATCTCGTCCCGGATGAGATTCTGCGGCTCCTGACTCTACGTGACCTTGGGCAAGCCCCTCTTTTGCTTTTATGATGGAACGCACGCGCAGTGCCAGACACTGTTCAACCCTGGGATTACCACGATGACAGATACAGTGGCAGCCTGCAGAGTCTGCAGTCAACTGCAGAGACAGATAGACCCTGATTTTCTGACTGATCACCAGGCATTCCTTAGTTTCCCTTTCTTGTAGGGTTTAGATGATGGTCTGACAGATCAGGAGGACCTAACCCAAACAGGAAACCACACTTCTGGACAATAGTATTGCCAGGCTCACTGGGGGATGCAGGAACAAATATGACAGTTACTGCTCACAGGAAGCCTACAGAGTAAAATACACACTCATGAATACAGCTGACATATGGATCTCCTAAAGGATTCCTCTGGGAGGTCCTAGGTTCAAGGGAAACAGGTGTTTAGATAGAGGTAAAATGCTATGGAGGTCTTGGAGAATTAAATTACTTTTAACTTGGGATACTATGGAAAACTTCCTGGAGGAGGTTGCTTGTGCATTGTACCTTGAAAAATAGGTAGGATTGGGGTATTGGAAATGTGCCAGGTCATGGGGCTGGCAAGGCTGGAAATAGCCAGGACATTAAAGGGCTAGATCCTGGGAACTTGGATCTTTATTCTGGGAACATGGTCTGGTGCTCAGGGTGAGAAGAAATTTGAAGCCATAACACAAGACCTTTAAACATTTTGTTTTATAGAGAATTTTGGACTTTGCATAATGGACAGTCATAAAATGTTGAGTAGCAGAGAAGGGATAACAGGTTTCTCTTTTAGAAACATGGCCCTGGCAAAAGTGTGGAGTGGGTGCAGGGTCTGGAGATAGGCCAGTTAGGACGGTCAAGCCAGGGAATTCACCTAAATAACAGGTATAGACTGACACCCAGAAGCACCTGTTTAGAGCCAACTCACCTGGGCATTGACTGCTCACTATCCAACTACTTGAGTTCACCTCTTCAACCCAATGTTCCCCCCACCACCTGGAGTCTGGCCAAGGCATCCTTGTGTTTCTAACCATCTTTACCTTGTAAGCCTCATTTCCCACCTTCCAGGACAGCCCTGGAGACTGCATCCAAAACTACCTTATTGCAGGCTTGCTTTACTCCTCTTGCTCCTTGGGCTACTCTCTGGGGTGTGTCTGTGTGTGTGTGTGTGTGTGTGTGTGTGTGTGTGAACGAACACACAGCAGAGTGAGCTGTGCCCTATCTCGTTCTGAAGAAGTGATGAACAAAGCTTCCTTTGTTGACCTGCCACCTGGTCCAATGGAGTTGGACTTTTCTTTCTTACTTTACACAGAAAGGAAAAGTGGTGATGACAGAAAATTGTCTATTGCTTTCAAAAAAGTGGGGTTTCCCATGTATTTGAAAACCTCTTGGTGAAAGATGGTGAGTTTATGAAGTTAGCCTCCTTTGCCCTATGCTCCCTCAAACTTCACAAGCTTCTTAAAATGTTTCTGCTCAGCATCTGACTTTAAAAAAAAATGCATAAATGCATTGGCCCAGTTTCTTCTAAGGAACTAACCCTTTCCCAGGTAAGCTTGTTAACCCTCTCCAAGATCTTCCCAATTTTTCAGAGCCAAAGCCTATAAGCTCTGTTAGGACCACTGTCTGTTGCTGCTGAGCCCTAATGAAATACTAGGTTGCCACCCCTGTCCCTTCAAGGCTGAGAATTTTTCATCTAATTCTGTTATCCCTGATGATGCGTGGAGAATGAAATATAGTCAAGTAGAGTCTCATTGCAGTACCACAAGCAGTCCCCTAGGTCAAATGGTTATTCAGTAACTCCTTTACTTTCAAAGTGTTTGGTAGAGTGAGACAGTAACCCCACACACACACACACACACACACACACACACACACTTAGATGGAGGGACAGAGGGCCCAAGTAACCAATAATTAGTCCTTAGCTATTAGTATTTGCATCTGGCAAGATAAAAACAATTCACGAGCTCCCTGACTTTCTCCACTGTAATCATTGATGAAGAAAGTCTTACAAATATGCTCGAAGATTATTTTTTTAATATCCTTATTCTGGTCAGTGAAAATAGGACCAAGTTGGCAGTCTCTCCCTTCTTTCTCCAGTGAGGCAGTAAGCTCCTCAACTCAGGAGAAAATGTTTGGGTTTTGAAGCCTCTGCTTCAGTAGGCAACCACCTTTATTTTTTCAGTTATCCTTTTCCTCCAACTGCCAAAGAAGAGAGAAATGTAACAGTGGGCATCAGTGGAGGTCACTTCTTTGATCCCACTGTGATATCAGCAAAACGGAATCTTTCCCACTGCATCATGCCCAACAAATGCAATCAGGGATCCCAGGTTGGCTCCTCCCAGCATGCCCCCCACTCACAAGGAGAGATTTTTTTTGTCTTGTATCACATGTTTGCTTTTAAAGCATAAGACAAATACCTGCATCTCTAGTGAGACTCCCCTTTGTTCCCTAGGTATGGGAATGGTTTGTGAGTTTGGTTTAAAGCTACAGAAAGGAAAGAGCAAAAGAAGAGAAAAGGTATTTTGCCTGAGGTCTTGAAGCTTGCTCCCTCGCTCTGTCTCTCTCTCTCTCTCTTTTTTTTTTTCCTTTTCCTCCGCTTGACTGACTTTCTCACACTCGGTTTCCCCGCAGCCTGCCAGGGACGTGCTAGCTGCCTTGCCAAGAGCTATCCTGGGAGGGCTATTGAAAGAGCCTCGAGTAAGTACCCACAGGGAGGATTTTCTCCTCCACTCAGTACCTGCCCCGCACCTGTGCAGGGGGCAGTCCCACACATGTCACCTGATCGCAGCCCTTTCAGAGACCGTGAGAAAAATACAACCAAGGGTAGAAGAGATATGTTTGTCATCTCTCTGCCAGGGCTACAGCCAGCTCCTTGCAGTCCAAGTGCCCAGAAACAGCACATTCCAGGCTGCTTGTGCATGCATGTCTGCCTGTGTGCCTGCCTACGGGGTGGCGACTGGGACGGGGTGGGAAGCTGGAAATCACCTTCATAATGATTGTCTCTCTGCTCTGTCCTCTGGCATCTGGATGGCTAGTAGTTTTATGATTCTTTATGGGAATCATTATCATAGTCTTTCCTAGATGAGAGTCTCTATGTGTTCAACACAGAATTTATGACTGGATTTTTTTTTTACTATGAACCCCCAGGGAGCCTGTAAGCCCCCTGAAATGGAATTCTAAATGTGTCTATATATGCATCTTCATCAAGAGTTTAATAATACTTCTCAAATGCATGAATAAATGCACCCTTTTTAATTTTTTTTCCCTGAAGAGAATCCACAATTTTCAGCAGAGTTGCAAAGTTTTTTTGTGTGGCTAGAACAGGTTAAAGAAAGCTGATCCTGGCAATCTGTGCTTACTAGTGGGTATTTTAAGCCCCAGAGAGTGAAAGGGACTGGCTCAAGGGCCCACAGCTATGTAAGTCTGGGTAGGGTAGGGTGGGCAAAACCAGCTCTGTCCACTGCTCTGCAATGCTGTGGTCCTTGGGTAATTTTAGGGCAGGGTTTATAGAGCCGAGATAGCCAGCCAAAGCCTGCATTTAAAGTAGAGACATTAATAAAGATATTTTGAATTCCTGCAACATTGTTTTTTATTAATTCTGAAGCACTTGCAAAGCTCTGGGTCCAATGTTTGGATGGAGAAAGGGAAAGGCAAGAAAGAAAAATGTCTGTTGAAGAAAGAGGGTTCAGGAATGCTTGGAGCAAGTGCCCGGTTGCCATGCAGAGGCGGCAGACACAGGGCAACTCTACATTCCATCTTTGATAAAAATAAGTAGCCACTTCTGAAAAAAAAAAAAAAATGCCTGGTTGATTCCTGGCTAAGCCAGGACCTCACTAGGCAAACTGGGGGTGGGGGCAGAAAACAGAAGCTGTCAGCATTGGCTAATAGCAGCCTGTAATGCTCCCCCGCCCCCAACACTCCACTGGAGCCGGTGAGACCAAGGGATTGTGCACTCTTCTAATGGGATCTGAAAGAGGATGGCTGCCAAGAAAGCCCTTTCCAGCAGGATGGGGGCAGGGCGCCCTGGAATGACTGAACTCCCACATTTGGCCTGGCCACAGCTGCGGTGGTGAGAAGGCTCTAAATGTGCTCTAAGTTAACCTCCTAACCTCAGAACAGGGCTCTGGGGGCAATCCTGCAGGGCCAGGGGGAAGCAGGGCAGGCCCAGGGATCACAGTGATGCTACCTTACACCCTGGTGTATGAAAGGCTCCAAGCTGTGCTAGGGGCTAGGGCATGTGAGGGCAGGCCCAGGGGCCCCATGAAGGCTCAGGAAGGTAGGGGTGAAGCCCAGCGCCTAAAAACCCAAAGCATACAATTACTCGGCCTGCTAATAAACTGCTCAAATTGTGACATCAGACCAAATTTATTTAAAAGCAAAATATCTAGAAAAAACATTTGAGTAAAACTTAGGACTTGAAAATAATGCGGGAGGAATACATACAATATATTTTAAATTATAATCCTCATCTCTCCTTTCGCTATCTCACAAAATATAGAAAGCTGGGGACAGGGGAAGAGTTGGAAGAGACCCTAGAGATCACAGAATCAGCCCACTCACTTAATGGATGAGGAAACTTTGCCTAGAAAGATGTGACTTACACAAGGTCAAACAGCTTCCCTGGGGGGGAATAACAAAGTTTAAGTTAGACTCACATTTTCTACCTGCCAATCGAGAACTTTCCCTACTGTATCTCTTTAGAAACAAACATTTTAAATGGCATCGATGGTAAGTTACTAACATTATTCCAAAGATTAATTTGATTGCTGATGAGCTATCTGTTGGTGAATTATTGTGATAGCATTCTAGAGCACAGTTCATGTATTAGCTGGGCATCAAACCCGGGGCCTTGTGCACACTATGCAAGTGCTCTTACCACTGAGCCATATCCTGAGCTCCCAGTACGTGGTTCAATTCCAGGTTTGCTGTAGTATGATTCTCTCTTGGATTCGCTCATTGCCCTGTATGCTCTGGCAAGGAAGGAAGCTTGATTTCTTAGTTCTAGGAGACAGGAAACCTTTTGCCTGCCTCCCAATTAAATACGTCAAGCCACATATCCTTTTTCTTTCTTATTATTGCCAACCCTTATTTATGCTCTAAAAGGAAGACTGGGGGAGAGAATATTCCAGCTCCTGAATCTGTGTTCCCCTGATGCTAAACGTAGATCTCAGGACCAGACAATGTGATCCTAGGAATACAGTGAACATGAGACATTGAGCTGCTTGCTGGCTGATGACACATTTAGGAGAGGAATGGGTGAGACAAATAATGGACTTCACAAGTGGTTGGGATGATGTCTATATATGCACTATTATTTTTACTGCTAGATATTAGGCTCAGAGAATGAGAGATGATGACTCAGGCAGCTGCTACATGGGCCGCCCAAGACCCTGGTGGGTTCTAGCATGGTTGGGACCTTCTGGTCTCTTTCACAAGTTGGAGACACCTGTCTCCCTACTTCTTAGTACATGATAGTTGACAAGGTACTTTCATGTCCTCATACGCAGCCTTATCACCTAACCTATCTAGACTGAAGAAGCTAGGTGGGCAGCCCAGGGAAGGAGGGAGAGGATTTGCGTGATCAGTACAGGTGACATTTGGTTGGACTACAGGCTAATGGGGACACAGGATATGTGGCAGACAGGCTTTCTGTAAAATAATACCTCTACGAGGAGCTCAGGGGCCAAGAGAATTGATTTTCTTTGTCAGGGAGAGCCATGGGCGAGAGTAAGATTTCCAGAGTTGTCTGCCCATTTCATTTACAGGGCAATCCCAGTAATTTGAAGGACATTTTGTGGGGGAAGGGGCAAGGAAGGAATGTGATTTCTTGTAGAGGAAAACTAGAAGAGAAACATGGGAGAAGGAATCCCACTTAGCAAGATGACTGAGCATGTTCTGGAAATGACACTGCCAGCTGATGATCTAGGCTCCCCTGAGTGAGGACAGAGCTGCTTAGTTCAGCACCCAGTGCCTTCTGAAAGGTTTCCTAGGAAGATCTCAGAAAGGGACACCAGCTATGCCGCTGATGGGCCTTGGAGAATCCTCGAACTTGCCTCACTTCTCACTAGTGAGTTGCTTATTCTGTGCGTCTGTGTTGCTATAGGCATAACATAAAATTGCACTGACTGGGAAAGGCTGTGGGATTGTTTGGAGTCATGCCAGGGAACAGGGGCAATGGGAAGACTACATCCTGCTCTATAGTCAGTCTGAGAGGTGGTTCCAGAGGGGCGGTGGGTGGGGGGGAGACCGAGAGTTAATTTCCATTGTCTTCCACCACTGTGGGCAGCTGCCACAGAATGGAGTTCATTTTGGATCCCCTTAGCTTCACTCAGTGTGTGGACATTATGTGAAGTTGGGAAAGGAGTCCCTCCTTTTGCAAGATTGGACTGACACAGGCCAGCCTTGGCTGAAATCTGAGAGGGCCAGGGGAGGTCAAGCTTTCTGGAAACATGCTGGTGTGTGCCAGGCTTGTCTGACCTGACTGGAGGTCTCTTGATAAAGTTCCAATATGTTGCTGGCTCCTGGAGGAGGTTGTCAAACTGTGCGTGCATCATATACATATCCAGCTGTGGCCTTTATCTCAATAAGCTCCCCCAGTCACGTAGGAACCCAAGCACTCACATTCAAGTATTTGATCTCCTTGTCCTGGGTGGCTAGTCAACCCTCTACACCCTCCTCACCTGCCCTCAAAGTCCTGCACCTGGGACAGACCTAGACTCGATATCTGGGACTGCCTATCACCTAGATAGAGGGGTAGAGTCTCAGCTTGTTTGTTTTATATCAAGGGGGAAACCCATATTGATGGTGGTCAGACAGCATAGCCAGGTTAGAACTGTGTAATTCCAAGTGTCTGTTCAACTTAATTTTGTTCAATGAGTACTTATAAGCACCTACTCTGCAAATTAGAATTGTGCACAGACTTTGACAGGTACTTTTGTTCCTGGGTGCTATTCATTTATCAGAGTGATGGCATCCTTGGTTTATATTCTAAGAATTTCCCCTTACCTCCCACATTCTTCATCTCTATTGCTTCTCTGGTAAGGAAGCTACAAATCTCCTCTTGGTATTTGGTAGGTAGAATATCTTTCACAAAGTAGGCACCTCCAAATATTTGGAAAATAAACACATGAATGAACACAGACTTAAGAATATATTTGGTGATTCAAGGAACCCTCAGAGAGTCAGCATATTTCTCTAAATTTTCTTTGATTGCTTAATCAAAGGGTGTGTTTACTTGGCCACTCCTGGGGACCACCTCTGGGTAGCCAGATTACCCACACAGACAGCTCCTCTCTGTTGCAACCAGGTGAATTTAGAGGAGTCTGTGACCATCCGTGGTTTCCCAGGCCTATCTTTATTGATGGTTATTAAAGACACACTACTACATGGCAATATGCAAGTACAAAGCAATTCCCAGGGTAAGGTACGTGGGAAGAAGTGAGATACTGAGCTCCCAAACAATCCTGCTGTCACCGCAGCCTGCCATATCTACGTATAGTTAATAAGTAAAATTTAAGCAGGTTCCACCACTGGGCAACAGATGGAAAGGGAAGAAAGACCAGTGGGCAGATCATGGTTCTTTCTGGAAGACTGGAAAAGAAAAAGAGGAGGCCCCCCGGGACAGGTGAGTCTGGTGGCAGCCATTTCAGCAGTGCACAAAACTAGTGAATGGTCAGGAGGTGGGGCCCTGCTTCTGTATCCTGCCCTCAGACTTCCTTTTTATGCCAGCTCCTCATGGAAGGTTCTGTATAGTCAAGAAGTAAATAGTAACTATGCTCAGAAGTATTGGGTTGAATAAGTGTGAATGGAACACACAAAACCACCTGTTTTCATAGAGCACTCCAACACACCTGTTGATTTACAATGCTGAGTTTTAGCAATATAGGGGGCTGTAAATTTGAGGTGCAATGTCCTCTTGTATATAAATAGAGCCTCTGTGAGCTTCAAGTTTCACAGCTGAGATTTGACTGATATGAATTATTTCTACTAGGAATATTGAATGTATATCCATATATATGTTTAAGAAAAATAGGGTAATAGAGTAGCTAAAAAGTCAACCCTGGAGCTGAATTTCTGGGTTCATGTTGAAGCTTGTTTACTTTCTAGCTGTGTGTCATAACAATTCTGGACCTTAATTTGCTTATCTGTTTAATGAGAAGATATTCAGAGTGCCTATCTTATAGGAATACTCTGAGGATGAATACGTGTACTGTGCCTGTAACAGTGCCTGGAAAATTGCAAATTCAATATAAATTCTTAACTACTTTTATTTCTCCTATATGTTTGATCTGATATTTAAGAAGGTACCTTCAGCCATCTTGGACCCTTCCTGCTCTCCTTCTGTGTAGGTGACTATATAATTTATGGCCCAAACTGGAACATTTTGAGGACCAGAGACAATTAAGAATGACGTCAGGAGAACTGGTGCAAACCTGACACCCCCCCCCCGCCCCCCCACCCCCCCACCCCCCCCCTCCCCCGTCATCCTGGTTCTGTGGGTTGTATGTGCTCAATTTTTCATTTGTTTACTCAATCATCTAGATGCTTCTTTATGGAAAGCTAGGAGACATTTTATTGTAAAGTCCACAATGTTCCAGCACTTTCACATCTGTAGGAGGTGACATGGATTTAGGGTCTATAGAGAGAACAGCCCCAGTTTTTGGACCTGGAGGACATTATGCAATGTATATAAGATAGGGAGAAGGAGAGAGAGGCTCTTTCATGGTTTTACTCATAACATATTTGAAATGACTTGTTTTATTCTGGGACAGAGCAAGTATTCTCTGGGCTCTCCTACTTATCAATTTGTATCCAGCAATCCTACCAGGGACGCTTGCATCTACCAACCATGACTGAGAACATCCATTTTCCCTGGGTGTGTGAATATGGAAAAGGAAGGCACTACAGATGGAAATTTAGGCCATTGTTCAGGGCTGTGGGAGACCTCAAGGGAAGGAACACTTTCCCACCTGAAATATTTGCCCTGTTAGCCTTGAATTTGACAAGTCTTTGTGGTTAAAAAATATACTCCTTTTCTGAACAGGCCAAAGTCAAGGTTTAGGCTTTGTTAATTTTATAAAAAAAAAAAATAGACAAGAAAGAAAAGAAAAATGGTCTCCTTGACTAAGTATTCATATATGCCCCTATTTAATGATTAATAATCCCTAGTGGGCTATTGTTTGATGTGGCCTCAACTGGTTTGAACAGGGGAATACTGATTCACTCTTCAGGCATTTAGGAATCACAAGTGTTTACCTTGAGACAATAAATGAAAGGAGAAGATAAAAATAACACCCAAATATGCAGAGCTCTTTGAGCAAAAATGGGCGATAACATGGGATCTCAATCTTTGATACCCTGCATGGGGCCTGCTGCTTTCTCTCAGAATAAGACTGTATAGAATGACCCAGACAAGGGCTTTTGAGTATTATAGATTTTTCCTTTCACTTGTTGATAGGTTCAAAACAAGTTTTCACCCTGGTTTCCATGTCATGAGCTTTCATTCCCCACTCCCACCTGTCTCCACAGGTGACCCCATGCCAGTCTTTTGCAAGGGAGTTTCTTTATGGGGCTTTAAAGAGCACCCTTCCCTAGAGTTTTGCTCGCTGCTGTCTTCTATTTACCCTTGTTCAAGGGGACGCTCCAGCAGGAATCCATAAAGGGAGATGCAGACCTGTCTTAAAGTGGGACACATGGGGCTTATACTTCCAGCCACTAAACTTAGACTCCATTGAAGGATCTTGCCCATGGCAATTATTACTGGGTGGTCTCTTGGTGATTTTTTTTTTTTTTTCTGGGAATGGAACTAAGGGTCTTTTGCATGCTAGGTAAGTTGTCTTCCACTGAACTCCACCCCCAGCCCTTAATGGTGATTTTTGGATTTGCCTTAACATGTCTATATTTATGAATTGGGCTATAGGGACAAGTTGGAGCAACAGTTAGCTCTGGGGCTGCTCACTGGAGCCTTCTGTAATCTGGCCCACCAAACATGCCCTCTCTGTTCCAGGGCCATCCTTCCCCTCAGACCAACTGTCCCTCAGATCTCCCTTCCCTCAGTGCCCTCAGCTCTCCAAGACATTCCCTGCCTCCAAGACTCAGCCCCATCCCCACTTCTTCACTCCAAACAGCTGCACTATAAGTTGGAGGCAATGATTCTACTCTGCTTCACATCTGTCACTCCTGGAGGTGACACAAAGAGCCCTGGGACCCCAGAGTCCCTTAAACACAAGAATGAACACCAAGTGTGCCTTCAGCCTGTGTGTGGCTAAAGTTGGTGTATGGCATTTCACAAGAAGGGAAATTTTATATTTCCTCTTACTTTTCAAGTACATTTTGCATTATATTCTCCATATATTCATATTTATTTTAATATAAAAGTCACATTTCTGCCCCTTTCTCTGCCCAACTTTTCAAGTAAAATTGAAATTCCAGCTTTCCTTTTGTTGGGCCACTGTACACTTAAGAGAGGGCCACTTTGAAAAGTTAGACAATTTAACTTAAATATACATGTTTAAAAATTTCAAACTGTCCAAAAAGGTAGATCCTGAACAGTAGTCCTTCTGTCTGTAGACCCTGTCCCCCAAGCCCTGCCAAGGGGCAGTCATCCTTACCTGTACCTTATATACCCATCTGGGGATTGCTAATAAATAGTCAGTGGCTGGGAGCAGATGGTAACTGACAATTGAAGGTCAGCTGAGGCCCTGTGAAGCCAGCTCCTAGCACTGCACTTCCAGAGCTAAAGCGCTCCTGTGCAGAATGGCTGGCTGCTGCATGGCCAACCTGCCATTTTTATTGTTGTCTTTGGCACAGACCCTTAGGGTGAGTTTGCAAAGACTCTACACTTGAGTGGAATTGGGGCATTTGGTGCCACCCTCCCTGGCTCTGGGTCTGTGCCCTCACAAGGGGTTTGTTGTCATTGAGATGTCCCAGGGTGGCTGTTGTCTTCTCTGTCCCTCAAAGTCCGCCAAAGACAGGAACACAGCCAAAGCCACATCAGGAAGAGAGGCAGGTGGGAGAGAAGGGGTGGAGGGACCTGCCTCTGCCTGGCTGTTACAGCAGAGCCAGAGACAACAGCGATTTGAGGGGGGGAGCCTTCTCATTCTCCCTGCCCCTCCTGTACCTGACAGACCTGAGGCTCACCTGAAAGGCGGTGCTCCGGGTCTACCTTTCCCGTGGGAATTCAGCGCAGCCAACATAACCCCTGAACTCTGCTGGGCCACTGCCAGCAACTCTCAGGCCTTCCCCCTGCCGATTGCAGTGACATGATGTCGTTTTTATTGAGGCAAGATTAGATTTTTTTTCTTTAAGTTTTCAGAAGTGTGGTTCACATGATCTCTAGTACTTTTCCTATTGCTTAAAGACCACAGAGCTGACAATTTCAATTTGCTCCAGCTTTTATCACTAGAAGAAGCTTAAAAGAAAAAAGAAAGAGGGTAGATGAAAATATTCTCCTTGGCCCTGGCTGTCAGGGTGACGATGGTAAGGACCTCCGCATCGCCCACTTCCCTCATGTCTCTCCTATGATACGAAGATGTGAGGGTGCTGAGCACCGGATGTCCAGCCTTGCTGACCAACAACACATGATGACCTCTAGATCCAGGGGTCCTCATGCTACAGGCAGAGAGGGAGCTCACAACCTTAAGTCACTACCAGCTATCCCCAGAGTGTTTCAGAGGATGCTCATCTGAGATATGGGCAAAGTAAGCTCAGAAAAGTTTTCCTTCCTTTTGATTCTATTAGCTAATTCTCCTCCTCGGAGGCAAGATTTCTTGTCCCTCCCTTTCACCTTTTCCTCTCTCCCTCCGTCCCTCCTGGCAACTCATTTATTGAGCATAGTTATTTATTGCTTGGCTCTACAAGGTGAAAAGACAAAGTTCATATCACTCACCATTTTTAAAGGAAAGTTGAAGGGGACTTATTCACATGAATCATGGGTTTCCAAGTGTCAATTTAGCCCCCCCCCCCCAAATGGGTCATGTCATGAAAAATCATGAAAAACCCGAGAACTTATCACAGTTTTATTTTGTTATAAAATCAGAGAAGAGCCTCCAAGGACTGAGAGACATGCTGAAGAAATGACTCCCTTCTGCTCCAGGGAAGACTCAGAGTGGAAAGAATATTTACACGCCTGGGCCACGGAGGAGTCATTTCAGATCCCAATAGTCTGATGCTCACAACATCCTGCCGAGGAGGGAGGGGGAAGTGCAGCATGGCCTTGCATGGGACCAGTATGTCATAGGTGCTCAAGGGGTGGGGTGGGGGATGTTGAGTGAATGTTGAATAAACCCCCAATTTACAGCTCTAAGATGGGATCAAGAGTAATCAAGAGATTGGTCCCAAGTCCGCAAGTTAGTGGCACAGCCCATCCTTGTACTCAGACGTCATAAGTACACACTCCCTAATTCCTAGAGGCACCACCCTCTGGAGATTTCTCCAACCTTCTGCCTTCCCTAGGACAGGCAGGAAACAGACTCCAGAAGCTTTGTGAGTCTTTGGAGAGTAAATTTTGTGGATGAAGGTTAGACTGAGATCAGACATGGGCAGAACCTTTCATTAGGAGACCCTGCCCCCTTGGAAGGTTCTCCCAGGATGAGTTGGTTGACTAAGAAGCCTGGGTGTAGGGTATTGCTTTGGGATGTGGACTTCTGAGCTGTGCCCAGGCCACTGTGAAATATCCTTGGGGATCATTGCCTTTTGGAATTCTATTTTTTCTCCCCCTGAACCAACTTATTCTGTAACTTTCAGTAATGTAGATCAGAAAAAGCTGGATTCAGAGCTTGCCCCAAGGAATGACTCTCCATTTGGTCTTGTGGACCTTGATTTTTCTCCTTCAGAGAGGGAAGGAAAGGTGATTGTGGGAGTGAAGTGAATCCCAGTTAGCTCAGACAGCTTTGCCAGGGTTACAGAGCAAGGAGGCTGCAGAATGGAACCAGGACTTGGAAGCCTGCTGACCCCTGCCACATGACTAGGTTGGAAAAGACCCAGAAAGACATTGAGTCCTTGCATGGCCACCCAGAGGTGAAGATCACAATCCAGGCCAAGGGCCTAGGGCTGAATCTGAAAGATGCCTCTGGCCAGGAAATGCAGTGTAGGTGCAGAGAGGAGGTTGAAGGAAAGGAGAGTCTGTGTGGTTGGTTGAAAAGGGAGACCAGAAGGCATGGCAGCCCACCTTCCTGGCCACTCTACTCTGAGAACATGAGACTGTACAGAAAGCTTTGGGTTGGAAATCAGAGAAGAACCCAGGTTCTGGTCCTGTCTCTGCCATAGGCTCATTGTGTGCACCCCTGACAAGGTTGTCTCTGCCATTTCTCTGGGGCCAGCTTCTCCATTGTTGATCTAATGGTTTACAAGCCACAACCTGTGGGGCTTCCTCCAGGGACTGTGGCTCTAGGGCCTACAGGTGGTGCATGCTGAACAGGTGAGCCTTTCTCAAGACCTATAATTCTTCTTCTAGAACCATTTGGCTTTGCCTGTTCAGATATTGCATAACCTCATAAGATTTTGGTCAAAGAAAGTGCCCCATTGATTTTTTTCTGTTGAGTTAAAACAAAACAAACAAACAAACAAAAACACGGGAACTAAGATGTTTTCAAATTCTCTCCATCTTGAGAATCTTGCAGTTCTCCATGTGGCTTTTGGACTTTGTCTCCTCTACTGTGTAACACGTTGCTCTTTAGTCACCGTGTTGCTTTTTCTCTTCCCAGGGGATCCTTGCAACATGATACCACATGAGTCTGTGAGACCTCTTGCAAAGGATGTCTGGGACAGGGGGCCTGGCCCTCAGACCGTTCATCACCTACCTGACACAGGTGAACAAAGAATTTCTAATATTCTTTATCAGTAATAGGGACCTCTACTTGTCTCTCTCACCTTCAGTCAGCCCCTCTGGGTACTCAGTAGTAGGTGCTTAGTAAATATTGATGAAGGAATAGCTTGCTCCCTTTGTAGGAAGAATCACTGATGTACTGATACCTTTGCTGATGCAAAAGAAGTTTCCCAGGGTTGGCAGGACCAAAGTGGAGCTGTGGGTCCTATGTTCCCTTTTATCTGATTCTAGCTATTAGAAGTTGTCACATGTTATGGCCCCTGCTGACACCTTGAGTTTGAAATTCTGGCCTACAGAACCCTGAGACAATATATTTCTGTTGTTTTAATCTATCTGTTTGTGGTACTTTGTTAGGGGGCACTCTAGGAAACCATTTCAACCCCTACCTCAATACTGTGCTTAAAGAGGAAATCTATAATCATTTTTCCTTGAACTTCTATGAAATGTTCTGAAGAAAATATGTTTGGCTAGAACTTACTTTTTGGAAATATTAATTATAGTGTCCTTTCAAATATTTACTTTTTTTGAAGCATTAATTACAGTGTCATCAAATATTTCATGTAGTTTTAAAACTATGTTTTTGCATGTTGGGTCATATGTGTGGCATACATTAAGCAGCAAAATAAACAAAAGAAGCAATAAAAACAATAACCCTCCTCAAACATAATTTTTTTTTTCCTACAGACTCCTCTCCTCCAGGTTTTTGTGCTTTTTTTTCTGATTCTGGGCTTCCCCCCACCCCCACCCTAGACAAACATTCTGTCATCCAGCTGTCCCCCAGCCCTCCCACAATCTCTTCAAAAGTAAGTTTGCTGAGAACTGGCTGCTTTCTTTGGCCTGAAAGTCGAATGTGTGTCAAGTCTGGGGGATTTTGGCCTTCCCCTCTAGGAGCCAGGTACGATTGTTTGGATTAAATGGAGTGCAGAATCATTTTCAGCTCTCTGCAGACAGGATGCCACTTGCCTCTGAATCTTTCTTGTGTGTTGCTCCATGGACCCAACTTCTGGGGAGGTTTGCAGCTGGAGCCTCCCCTTGGGTGCCCTTGAGCAAACCCACAGTCTGGCAGATGAGAAGTGTAGCTCTCCCCCTCCATCCCCCTGGAGATGCAGGAATTTGTGGGACTCACCTCGTTTCTGGTTATTAAATAACTGGCAGGGCATCAAATGTCAGGGCTGAGAAAACAGAAGGGCCTACCTGTTGGACCAAATGACCTCATAGCCTGGGCTGTTCTCATGGTGTCACCTTGCACTGTCTGTCAGTGACTCTTTCACCACAAGACTTACATCATACTGTTCCAAACACCTAACCTGCTCCTGTCACTATGCTTACAACACTGCAAATGACAGTGGCTTAAGGCTGTGATTAAGCCTGGGGGGAGGAGATGGAATGAGTCCCTTTTTGCAGCCTTAAATATGGAGGATGTGAATGGGAGCAGTGAAGTGGTGACCCTGTTAGAATTCCAAAGTCCCCACAAACCTCCCTACCTGGGCTTCAAGTCCCAGGCTTCCCTGGGCAGCAGGTGGAAAAGAGAAAGCCATCTGCCCTTTCCTCCCCAAGATCTCGCCTGGGACCCAGGGATTTCTTGCAGGGAAAGGCAGGTTCTGGCACCTTCCTCTAACAGAGCAGCCACAATTACAGATGTCTGGTTGGAAAATGATCTTCTCTTGGCTTTAGTGGGTGACTGGAGCCCCCCACCCCACCCCCCATTGGAACTACTTTTCACTTCTGGGCTGGGTTCCCAGGCAAAGATTATGCAAGACTCCCACCAAAAACAAGAAGAATGGAACAATCTTGAATAGCAAGTTGTAGTTCTTCAAGTTAGAGGTGGAAGAATTGGGGGGAAACTGAAAGCTGCCTTTGATTAAATAACAAACTCTTTCTCCCCCTCCCTCCCTCCCTCCCTCCCTCCCTTTCTTCTTTCCTTCTATCCTCAGTAATGGAAATGGAACCCCAGGGCCTCATATACACTAGGTAAACCCCCTATCCCTGAGCCGTACCCCAGCCCTAAATAACAATACTTTGCCCTTCATTTTTATTTCAAGTTATTGCAGAAACTGGCCACGTAAAAACACTGCATATTCTGCTAAGCCATCACTGAAGACTCCATCAATTATGTTACTCAATGTCTCTGTGTCCTAACTTATTTCTCTTTCACTTTAGCCACATTTTCATAATGACACCTTGCCATCAGGAAGCTCACCTGTGCTTGCTGGCAGTGAGGAACTCTACAGTCACTTTTCCTCCTTGGGGTGATTGATAATAGTTCAAGACCATGGTCCAAGTACACTTCACATAGAGAATGATGAATGATGAGGTAAGAGCTTCTGTTGGGGAAGGGGTGGGACCACTGATTCCTTTCTTAATATGGACTTTGGGGCCTGCATGATCCACCAAGTAGGCTGTGAATCCACTTATTCAATCTACTGCAAAGAAAAGATCATGCACCTGCTTCTAGAAACCTGGGAAGCAGCAGGAAAACAGGCACCGTCCTGATTGTAGAAGTGGGGAGTAGGTGTCAATGATGGTGAATCCCTAGCTGTGGCTGATCATGGAAGTCCAGGAGGGGCCAGAAAACAGGAAACAGCTCTACTCTGAGCAGACTGGGGGAGCAAAAAGCAGTGACCCTGTCATAGTGCTCCAGGCAAATGTGACACACAGTCACCCCCATTATCTGCTCTTCTCCCCCAGGGGAGGAGATGGGAAAGATTCTCTCTAATCCATGCCCACGTGCACTCAGGAGTGCAAGCTTCCCCTCTGAAGAAATGTGAGGAGAGGCACTGAACTACAACAGCCAGCTTAAACTGGACCCTAAACCTTTCCCTTTTCTCCCTACTGTAGACTGAATTGTGTCCTTATGCCCTTCAGATATACATGTTGAAGGCTTAGCCCTCGGTGGGAGGGATTTGGAGAAGGAGTCTTTGGAAGGATCAGGGTTAGATGATGCATGAGGATGGAGCCCTCATGCTGGATAGCTGCTTTTACTAGAAGAGACACCAGACAGCTGTGTGTGTGTGTGTGTGTGTGTGTGTGTGTGTGTGTGTACACACCATGTGAGGACACAGCAAGATGACATCCCCCTGCAAGCCAGTGGGAACACTCTCACCAGAAAGTGGCCTGATCTCAGACTTCCAGCCTCTAGAACCATGAGAAATTTGTTGTTTAAACTGCCCAGGCCACCACTTTGTCATGACAGTCTAAGCAAACTGATATACTCCTCGGTGATGTTCTTGGTTTCTTCCCTCCAGTTTTGTTTTATTTATTTATGTGGGATTGAACCCAGGGGTGCTTTACCACTGAGCTATATCCTAGCCTTTTTAAAATTTTTTTATTTTGAGACAACATTTCCCTAAGTTGCTGAGGCTGGCTTTGAACTTGCAATCCTCCTGCCTCAGCTTGACTTGTGGGGGTTATTAGTGTGCACCACCACGCCCAGCTCTTTGTTTTCATCTTAAGCTTTGAAAATCATGTTTCTTTTCTCCTCCCTTCATTCCTCCCTCCTTTTCTCCTTTTTTGGGGGGTGTGGGGGGGTTCCCAGAGATTAAACCTAGGAATGCTCTACCATTGAGCTACATCCTCAGCCCTTTTTATTTTATTTCTGAATCAGGTTCTTCCCTAAATTGCCAAGGGTGGTCTTAAACTTGTAATCCTTCTGCTTCAGCCTCCTGAGTTGCTAGGATTACCAGCATGTGCCACCAAGCCTGGCACAGTTTCTTTTCCTGTGGTGGGACTGAACCTGGGGACTTGCATATGCTAGGCAAGTGCTTTACCACTGAGCCACATCCCCAGCTCCTGGCATAATTTCTTTTTAAATTATAAACTACAGTTTTGTGCCATATTATCTGCAAGCAAATGAGCGTGGGCTTGGAGTTCGAAGGCTAATGTGCACAGGCACAGAGAACAAGCACCTGCTTTACGAGTGAGACCTTAAAAGCTAGATTGGATGAGGACAGGAGTTCCCATGGGTTTGGAGTGGGGTTTGGTAGGACATGGCCAAGGGCAAGGTAAGGTGAGCTAGGAGGCCAAAGGGAGCACTGGAGGTGGGAATAGTCATGAGTAAATATGAATAACTGTCATTCCTTTAGCCCTTTACAGTTTGCAGAGTAACTCACATTCATTACACCTCTTAATCCTCACCCTGTCAAAAGGGGGATCTGAGACTCGTACCTGGGCTTTTTGGCTCCAAGTTTCATCTTCACCCCTAGCCCCCTATTCTACACTGTCTGAGCTGCCTGGGGAGATCAACTTGACGAATGGGGAGGAAGGCTATTCCCTGAGAGCAGTGAGAAATGTAGTGTTGAGCTAAGGCCTGGCCAGACTGAGGATCCAGGCACTATGAATTTCATGTGGAAGGAAATAGGAGTCATCAAAAGGTTTTAAGTGGTGAGATCCATCCTACTGAAAGCTAGGTGGAAAGGGGAGAGATAGGAGTGGCCGTGTTAGTGTGGGGGCTTCTAGAGGGAGCCTGGGTCTCTAGTTTGTACTGTTAGTACCCAGGATATTGTTGGTTTCTTTCTTGGGACTCATCACCACACCACTGGAGTTGAAATTGGAATTGGAAGGCAAAATTGAACTATTCTGTTCCTTTCATTCACTATATTTATTAATGGGCCAGTGTCTTGAGAGTAAGTTCATATTCATTTCAGCATTTTTGCTCTACTTGCCTCTCTGGAGACCTCCCTGCTTTCTCCAAAAAAAAAAGAAAAAAAAAATTGTGCTTAAGTCTATGCTCTAACCTGACTTACAGTTGGGGCAAACATCAACTTGACTTTTATTATATTTACTGAATATTTACCAAGAGTTCCCCGTGTGCCTGGCACTGTGCAAAGATCCTCTATTGGAGAAACAGGAAAAGAAGGGATACAGGATAGATTGTTAGAGTGCTCAAGGACTGTGGTCAGCAGGGGCCTGGGCATGAGGGCTGTGGCTGGTGGGAAAGGAGACAAGGACCCAAAGAATGCAGGAGAGGGTTAGGTGGGGTCTACCTGCAACAGTGAGGGTTCCTCCCCTCTGAGATTGGCTTTGCCATGTGATCAAAGGGTGACCTGGAGGCCACTCAAACCCTCAGTCTTTCTCTTCTGCCCTGGCCAGCTAATCTTCCTACAGGGACTGCCCTAGCAGGGTCTGTCCGCTCCCCTCCCACCCTCATGGTGTTCCCCTGGGACTGCAGTGGGGAGCCCCACCCTCCATGAGGGAAGTCTGTGCTATGAGGTGCAACAGGACACCTGGGGCGGGTGACAATGACTCACTGTGTGCCCTTAGGCAAGTTATTTCATCTCTTTGGTTCCTTCCTCTTTCAGAATTGGAGCAGCTCCCTGTAGCTATAAAGGTTTGGTAGTTGATTACTACAGAATTGCAGTGTGTGTGTGTGTGTGTGTGTGTGTGTGTGTGTATTGTGAGACTTGCTGTTTAATAGGGTGCTAAGACAGCGGGGAGGCTGTCCTTCCCGCCCCCCAGCCCCACACGTGTGGCTCTCATTACTGTCAGGAGGCGTTAAGTCGGCCCCATGGAGAAGAGAACAGACCCCTTAATTAGGCACTGTTCCCACATCCAGAGAGGGAGCGGCCTGAGCCTGGCTGCCCTGGCCTTGCGGGGAGTCCAGCCCGCAAGGCGGAGGGGCCTGGGAGGGGGAGGCTGCGGCCAGGGCATCTGAAGGGCTCAGCAGGTTTACACTTCGCTGACCTGATGGATGAATGGGGCCCTGTCCACCCACATGGGGGCCTGGAATCTTCAATTATGGCAATTACATCAACAGGTCGGAAGGGCAGCACTTTCCACTGAAGAGGTTCAGGGCTTAAAAGAAAAATCCTAAAGCCACTGTTCCCCCCTCTTCTTTTAAAGGGACTGGGCTGATGAAAGAAGACCCCCATCTCCAGTCTAATTGGGCCATGGATAGAAAACAAAGATGTGGCAAGTTTTTGCGTAAAATGGGGCTGGCACGTGCTTGGTGCCTCTTCACTTCTGACTCAGTTCACACTCAATTTTGTTTTATGGTCCCTGGTGCATGTGTACCACCCCATGGCCTTTCTTAGGATGGACAGGGCCTGGTGCCTTCATCTCTGAGTTCCCCCAGCATGCAGAGCAATAGGTGGCAGTCAAGATGGTGCTGCACTGGTGTCAGAAAGATGGGATCCTTGGAAAAGTCAGTGTGTCTGACTCTCAGTTTGCACATCTGTACAATGGCAAAATGTCATCTATCCTCAGAGATTCCAGGTGCTACCACACACTCAGACTGATGCAGTATTTTCTTTCTCTCAGCTACCCTGTTAGGTAGCTAAGACTTAAAATGTGGCCCTTGGACCAGCGTCATCGCTGTTATCTGGGAATTTGCTAGAAATGTAGACTCTTAGGCCCTACTCCAGACCACTCCAGACCAACCAAAGGAAGATCTGCCTTTTACCAAGATCCTCAGGAAAAGTGTGTATACATCAAAGTCTGAGAAGCACTTTTCTGTGCAGATTCTCATGAACATTAAATGTAAGCAAGTAAATGAGAGTGAGCCTGTGACCGTGTTCTCTTCTGGGAAAGGATAGGACTCTTTACCTGAGGGCTACAGGGAGGCTCAAGTGAAGAAGTTGTGTATAACCGGCAAGGTCTTTGACAGTCACTCACTGATTCCTTCAGTGAACATTTCTTGAGCAACTACTATAAAGCAGGTTTGGCGCTTGTGCAAAATATGTTCTTTGCTTAGATATTTAAAAGAACTGAGTGAAACATGTTGAATACTGTTAAATAGCTCTAGTTAGTACAGAGGGTGATAAGGGAACGAATAACTAGTTCTGACTAAAGTTCAGGGCTGGGTAGGTTAGGGGAGGCTTTCTTACAGTGGTGGCATTGAGCTTCTACTGGAATGAATGAGGCAGAGATCCTTCTGGGCAGAGGGCAATATAAAAAAGAGCTCTGAGCCATGAACAGGCATGGGGGATTTGAAAGTGACTGTTAATCCCCAAACAAGAACCAGAACCAATAAAGTGATAAATAGTGTATTGGGGGATGGAATCCTGATCTGACGGGTAGGTACTGACAAGAGAGGTGTTCGTATTCAGCCTGAAAAGTATTGTGCCTACAGTGTCGATTACCTAAGAGGAAGACACTGTAATTTTTCCTTTTTATTCCTCTCATACTCTAACTGATGAGGTTTGTTGCCAGCATCGACGTTCTACTTCCTACGATTTTAACCTAACACTGAGTAGCAGTGTTTCGGTAAGGACGAGAATAGGTTTCCCGATGTCATTTGCATGTATGACCTCACTGGAAAGGCAAGGGGGCACCTTCCGTAACTGAGAATTTCTATGTCAGCATGTTTCGCAAATGGCCAAAGCTGTCACCCAGCACCACCTGAGAGATGTCACTGCCTTCCTTCCCAACTACAGTGATGCATGTGGCTCTCAGTCGGAGAGCACAGGACAGAAGTAGAAATACCACGGAGGCCGCAGAGAACAGAAACTCTGATGTACCCAAGAAAGGGCTTCCATCCTAGACTAACCAAGAGTGGGGGGGCCCTGTCTCTCAGAAAACCACTGTGATGTGGAGTCTCTGCCTGGTCACAACCAGTGAAACCTGGAGTGAGAGGGGGTGACACCAATGTGATCACATGCAGAGGCAAAATCACTTCCTGAAGTGGGTCCGTGAGCTGCATAGGGTATAAACTGAGTTCTTCTGTGAGTAGAGGACCTTTAGCCTGGCCAGAGGGGTGAGCTCCTGCCCGCGTCTCTGGTTGTGAGGGCACTTAGGCTGCCCTTCTGCAAGCTTGCGGTGGTAAGGGCAAAGCACCCTGCACTGGGCCCCTCTCGGTGTGAAAGGACAGCAGTGCCCCAGACACTCAGGCTCCTTTTGCTCACAGGCTGAAGGCAAGGACTTTGTCTGCTTATATTGAACAGCACCCTTAGGTGCTATGTTAATATTTAACCCAACTTGCAAATAAGGGTTATCTGTTTGTTTCTGGCAAGGACATTGGGGCAAATGGCTTTCTGCACCACTGCCCTCAGTATTTGTGCTCATTCTCTTTGGGCAAAGGAAAGAAATGACGCTTAGTCACGGGTCCTTTTCAGTTCTCTGTTGATTTAGGTAGCCAATGCTTAAAAAATTGGTCCCAGCAGATGGTTGCTGTGGGCAGATCTTTACTATGAGCAGTATGGTGCAGTAGACAGGCCGAGATTTGCAGCCAGGTGGTACTGGATCCAGGTCTGGGCTCCTCCTCTTACTCGTTATGGCACCTCTTAGAACCTTGGTTTCTCCATGAGGACTGCAGGAGTGAACTGCCCTCTTGCCTGTCATGAGGACTCAAGGAGACAGTGCAGCAGCAGCTCCCCAGGCTAATGCGTTAGCTCTGAATCTGGAGGTGACACAGCTCTGGAGAATTGAAAGGCTTTCAGTTCGTGAAAACCATGTCAGGATCAGAACAGGAGGCAAGCACAGGAACTGAGTGCCAACCCCTTCATCAGCCAGAAAAGGAAACTGCAGCCAGGAGCACCCCACCCTCCCGGGGCCCAGTGGCCACCACACCCGTCCTTAGACCCATGTGAGTGCTGCAGAACTGGGTGTCTCGGCCCTCAGGTTTCTTGGACCCTCCCTCACCACTCCTCCCACCACCTGGTCTGGTATTTCCTCTCCTTGCCCTGTTTTGCCTTGCTTTGGGGATTAGGCCCTTGCAAGTCCCAGCTACAGCCTGGAGTCCCCTTAGTAAGGACTTCGGTTACAGCCAGTGCATTGTTTCTGACTACTTGGCAAGTACCTCCTTTTCCAGTAGGGCAGATATTCATGTCAAAAAAAAAAAAATGTTTTTCTTCTCCCCCTTTGTTAGTTTTTGGGCTAGCATGCCCCACCCTTCTTTTTTTTAAGTTTTTTTTTTTTTTAACAGCTGGGAGCAGTATTTGAAGATTTGGGGTACACATGGCATGAGTCTGCTTCATTGAAGAGTAGGGATCAGCGGGAGGAAGAAGGATATCTTAAAAGTAATGTAAAGCCAGGTGTGGTAGTACATTCCTGTAATTCCAGTGACTTGGGAGGCTGAGGCAGGAGGATCACAAGTTCAAAGCCAGCCTTAGCAACTTATTGAGACCCTAAGCAACTCAGTGAGACCTTGTCTTAAAACTAAAGAGAAAAAAAAAAAAGTAATGTTAAGACATCAAAAAGAGCTCGAAGATTTCTGCAGCGGGTGATCTCCGTGACAAACTCTGTCTCCTTTAGATGCTACGCAGTGCCTTAAAAACTCTATCTGCCTGAGCTGAGCCTCAGTTTCCTTTTCTGTAAAGTGAGGGTAGCAATGATTTCAATCCAGGTGACTTCAAGTTGTTGTCTGGACCACAGCAGACCCTGGATGTGGGTGTCCTTGGTAAGCTACAACCCTGTGCCCTGTGGAGGGGTTGCCAGTATCAACTCAGGTCTATTCCAGGCCTGAGATCTGTCTATCTTCAACTGGACCAGTCCTGGCTGTACTAAGCAGCCCCCCGGAAGCAAGTTGCATGGACTCCCTCTCCCCAACCCCTTCTGCCTGTCAGATTATGCTTTGTGGGTGGCACAGAGACTCCAGGTATTTGCAAGGTCACTTTGCTGGGAGACTGTCTCCCTAGATGGGATCTCCTAGGATAAACACATCTGAACCAAGAGCCCCAACTACCATCAGCCCTCTGTTAGGGGTCCAGGTTGGTGTCCGGGAAGATATGTGGGGCTCGCACCAGGACATCGCACCCCTGGATAGGTAGGGAAGGAAACATTCCTAACAGGTGTACCCAGCTACCAGTGGCATCTGCATAAGATGTTGACATTCACCATAAAGGAATCAAGATAGTTGTCACAAACTTTTCTTAGCTCCCATTTGGAATACTTACTAGTTCCTTCACTGGGTATTTGTTCTAATGTTTGCACATTTCTTCAATCATGGCATTTTTATCAGTGACTTATTATGTGTCAGAGCAATGCTAAGGGCTCTGCATTACATAGACATACATTAGGTCTCATTTTAGTCAGGATAGGCTAGATGATGCGCTGGTAACAAATGACCCCACATCTCAGTGGCTCTAAGCAACAAACAGCCATTTCTCACTGACATGATGCCCTCAGTACAGCTCTTCAGGGAAGGGACCTTCAATCCAAGGAGTGCTCTGTCATCATTCCAACAGCAGACTGTGGGATCTGCTGCATGGGGAGAGTGTGTAAATTGTGCACCATTCAGGAACACTCTGCCTGGAAGTGACACCCTTCATGTTGCTCTTGCTTCGCTGGCTAGAGGGTGTTACATTGCCACCTCTACCTTCAGGCAAGAGTAGGACAGTGGACTCCTTCCCTGAGCCTTTAGGAAAGGAAACAGGTATATATGTGGATCTCTGTGCAACAAACCAGCAATGTAGTCATTTTTCTATTTTACACAAGAAGAAACAGGCTGAGCAGCTTCACTTACATAGCTTGTAGGGGGAGAGGTGGGATTTAAACTGGGGAAGGCTGACTGCAAAGCCTTTGCTGTTTCCTGTGTATCACTCCCTGTGGTGCATGTGAGATGGCTGTGTCACAAGGTAGGAAGCTGCAGCCTGGCAATCAGAGGATGTGTAAAGGGCTGTGAACTGTCAGAGGAAGGAGAGATCACATCCAGTTGGAGAAATCCAGGTGGCCTTCAACGGGGAGGTGGCACTTGCCTCTAGATGATGGATAGGTCCGATTTGGATGTTTAGAGATATTTATTCTTTCGGTTAGTCAGTTATTCCTCTGGGTCTCTTGTGCCTGGAGAACCAACTGTTTAGAAATCATTTAGTCACACTGCACCCTCACTAGAGAGGTCTGGTGTAATGAGGGTGGGTGGGAGCCAGTTCTGAACAGTGTTTGACCAAGGAGTGTTCCTGGAGTGGGCCCTGGGGAGAAATTTGATGCAGTGGGCAATTAGGAACTGAATTTTATTGCAGATTTTGTGTACCCTTCCTCCTTCTGGTTCCCTCCTTCCTCCTCCCCTTTCCCTTTCCTTCCCTGGCCACTCCTCCCCTCCCCCTTCCCTGGTGCTGAGGGCTGGGAAAGGGGAGGAGGCAGACACAGCTGGGCCTCCCTGGGGGTCTCCCTGCATAAGGATGGGAGGGATAATGTTGCAGGGCCCCAGGGTCCCAGTGTTTGCCTAGAAACTTAAGAAGAAACCTCCAGTGTGAGGCAGAGTGACCCCTTGGAGGGGTGTGGATAACTGGAGTCAAAGAAAATAAGCCAGCCACGGGGAGCAGGCAGGACGCCTGCAGGCAGCCAGGGCGGCCAGGCCTGCTGCGGAGAGGGGCGCGGGGCCTCTGCTCCGTGGGCTCCAGGCCCTGCGGCCTGGGGCAGCTGGTCCCTCGGGCTCACCCAGCCGCCTGCACCTGGCCTGGCGCACAGCTGTGCTCCAGCGAGCTGCCCCACCAGCAGCCAGTTTCCGTCAGAGCAGCTACAGCGGAAGTTGGCGCTTCGCTGATTTTCCTGCTTCTCCTCCCCCAATCAGTGAGAACTTGAGGTTAGGGGACAGACCATGCCAGCTCCGGGAGGGTGTGGATGAACCGAGGACTGAGAGGAGCTGGGAGCCACCCTCACATGAGGCTGAGGCTCCGCCATACCCCTTGTCCTTCCAAATTCTCAGGCTGCAGCAAAGGGCCTGAGGTCTCTTCTTGGAGGAACTGTTGTGTCTTCCTGGGGCTCAGAGAGGAGTGCCACTGTGTCTGTGTTCTACAGTATGTCCCCTCTTTCCTTCTATGGCATCAAAGGATCTCAGTGCTGGAAGGGATGGGGGTGGTTTACCAAGGCCAATGGTTGCTAGACCTGCTGATGGTCACCTAGGAAGCTTTTAAAAAGGCTCATTCCAGGATTTGAGCCCAGAAGTTCTGACTTAGAAGTTCTGACCTGGCCGCAGGTTCCCTGGGGCCACACCCAGAGTGCCTCAGTGACTTGTGCTTGGCCACCACCCTTTCTCCTGTGAATTGATCGTTCTCATTAAGGGGACTGCTCTCAACACCTGCTGGGAGGATCAGCCTTGGTTTATTGCACTCTGTGAGCACTTGCCAGTTCATTGGGCCCAAGTCACCCCAAACCCCACACCCAGCCAGGAGTGGATTTCTGCACCAGCTATGTTCCATTTGATCCAGGAAAGGAGACTTTCCCCAGGTGGGTGACCAAGGTGTTTGTAGGCCAAAGCGGAGAGGAGAGCCTGGGAGCCAGAAACATGGTTCCCAGCACTCCAGATGCCTGTGCTTGACAGACAGGAAGGGCTGCAGGAAGCGTGGGCCATCCCTCCTCCAATATAAGAGCCACCATTGTAGTGTGTGTTATTACACACACACACACACACACACTCCAGACACTGTCTTCTGGAGACACACCCAGAGTATCTCTCCAGGAAAACATTTTTATCTTCATTTCTGAATTTCAAGAAAAGCTTCACAAAAAGTGATGGCTTTGCTCCAGGTGTGGACTCTACTCCTATAGCATCTCATTGGCTTGTTTTTTTGTTCTACCAGGGAGGCAGAGGGTGCAGGGTGGACCTTCTCCTGCACTCACAGAGCACATTGAGCTCAGAGGGCCTGTGGTTCTGAGTTTCTGGTGGTAAAGAGCTAGGATATGTGGACTGTGTTCTCACATTATGCAGACAAAAGTCATGCATATGTGTCCAAGTGTGCACATATGTATAATATGTCATGAGTGTGTATATACACACAGCTGGCCCTCCATATCCGTGTGTTCTTCATCCAGGGTTTTAACATGGATTTTAAAAAAAATCAAAAAATGCATTTGTATTGAACGTGTAAAGACATTTTTTCCTGTCATTTCCCCCTAAACAAGATAGTATAAAAGTGTTTATGTAACATTCACATCTTATTAGGTACTAGAGATGGTTTAAACTATATGGAGGCTATGTGAAAGTTATATACAAATATGCAATTCTATCTATCTATCTATCATCTAGCTTTTGAAATAGGATATTGCTATGTTGCCCAGGTCAGTCTTGAGCTCCAGAGCTCAAGCCATCCTCCTATCTCAGTCTTCTGAGTAGTGGGGACTACAGGCACATGCCACTGCACTTGGCAGCTACTATGCCAATTTATATCTCCTGAAATGATCTTTTTTTTCCTGGTATGGGGGACCAAACACAGGGCTTTCCATATGCTAGGCTAGCTCTCTACCACGGAACCACATCTCCAGTATATATAAGAGACTTGATCATGCAAGGATTTTGGTACCTGTGGGGTCCTAGAACTAGCCTCCCCACATATTAAGGGTGACTATATATGCAGAGAGGAAGAGAGAGCACACACAATCGGTGAGGCAAGTAGGGTGAATGCTAACTATAGTGGCTCGTCTGACTAAAACACATAGGTGTTCTTTGTACTATTTTTATTTTTGTAATGTTTTGCAATTTTAAATTTATTTCTGAATAAAAGTATTTAAAGGTGTATGTTTTATTCAAAGACAGGAGGCAGTCTGAGTCTGTGGGGTACTTATCCATGGAA
The DNA here is from genome assembly GCF_047511675.1 of Marmota flaviventris. Lineage (NCBI taxonomy): Eukaryota > Metazoa > Chordata > Mammalia > Rodentia > Sciuridae > Marmota > Marmota flaviventris. The sequence goes on along the minus strand of NC_092505.1, from coordinate 49,975,333 downwards.
GTCCTACTTGTCACATTATCATCTATGCATTTTATTTTTTATTTTTTAAAAAGGGCTAGTGGTTAGTCAGTGGTACAGAGCCTCTTGATATGTGTGGTGGGGGAGAACTTGGATGTGGCCTCTGGTCTTTTTTTTTTTTTTGTACCAGGGATTGAGCCAAGAGGTGCTTTACTGCTGAGCTACATCCTCAGTCCTTTTTGTTCTTTATTTTGGCATAGGGTCTCACTAAGTTGTGTAGGGCTTTACTAGTTGCTAAAGCTGACCTCAAACTTGCAATCTTCCTGCCTCAGCCTGCCAAGTTATGGGGATTACAGACGTGTGACACCATGCTGAAACATTTATGTATTTTAAGATTGACTTAAATGACAGGGCTCATATGCAAACTTCCCTGGCCTCCCAGTTCATGTACCCTGATTTCATGTATTTTTCCTTCCACTTATTCTGACAGGTAGAAGTGAATTATTTTTAATTTAATGTGTTTCTCCTGCTGGACTATAAGTTTCATGTAGACAGGACCTTGTCTGTCTTATTCCTGGATGAATCCCAAGAGCGAAGCACAGCTGGAATATCATATGGGTTCAAGGAACATTTGTTGAAAGAATAACGAATGAGTGAATGAATGACATTGTGGGCCACAGATGCACATAGGTGGACACACATGTGCAAACAAGCTTATGTCCTATTTTCTTAGCTCTATTGCTCTGTTCGGCAGTTAGACTGGAGATGCCAGGATTTGGAGGGCAGCTGGCAGGGTGGCATCATGCCTCTGGAAATGAAATCCTGGGAATGAATGACATCCTTTGGGAACAGAGGAGGATGCCCCTTCCCAGCCAGGGCCCCCTTCTCCTCCCGACCTCGAACTCAGAGGCTCTTCCGGGGGAGAAATGATGCTCTTGTGGCAGGTGGCACAGGCATCCCAGAGACAGCGGGCTGTGAGGGGGGCAGGGATGCTGAGTGGAAGCTACTGCCTTTCTGGAAACAAAAGAGCCCTTTAGAGTCACTCGGTGTCATGTCTTCCTGCCCTGGGCTTCTGCCAAGCTTCCCTCTTCCTATTGTGGAGCAGCGGCAACACCACAAATCTGACCTGCATTTGCTCCTGATGCAAAGCCATGGGGCGTGAGGCAAATGGGTGCAGGAGCAAAGGGCGGGGCCGGCCTCATGGCCAAAGTGTGCTCATCAACAGAGAAGTTTTTGTTTTAATCTTTGAAAACCTAATGCATCTACGTATTCAAAATTGAAAAAGCATAAAAACCCATGCCCTTAAATGCCCCCTCTCCCACTGCCCTCTATCCATCCACTTGCCCTTGATGATGTTCTTAGTTTCTTAGGATCCCTTCATGGAGAGTTCAGATATACATGCAAGCATAGAATTCCATACATGCTGCCTTGTTCACTTATTGATAGACTTTGTCTTTTCTATAAGTGTTCATAAAAAGAATGTCCTCGATTCAGTTTTGCTTTTGTCTGCATAGTATTCCACAGTGTCAATGTCCTAAGGAAAATGCCCTGCACAACTAAGGAGCCAGACCAGCCTCTATCTATGAGGAGCCCTTGGTTCCCCAAGGGTGGTGAAGAGTATTGAGGAGACATCAGGAATCCTAGGCCCATACTGTTCTTCAGCGTTGAAATACGACTGTCAAAATTGACATGTGTGATAAAGGTAAAATGCAAACTGGATTTTGAAGATTTCACTTACAAATGTAAAGTATCTTATGCATGATTTTTGTATCATTATAAATCAGGACAATGATATTTTGACTATATTGGTTAAATAAAATATACCATGGGAATAAATTCTACTGGCTTTTTTTTTTCTTTTTCAAAATGTAGCTACTAGAAAATTCTAAATGATGTATGTATGGGGCCAGCATATTTCCATTGGAGCCTGCTTCCCAGGAGACTTAGAGCCCACGACAGAGCTGAGGGTGGGAGGCCCCTGGAGCAGGAGGGGGAAGGCAAAGGAATAGGAAGGAGCTGCCTGGGCTGGGTCAGGAGTTCTGCTCTCCTCCCGTCTCACAGCAACATGCTGGATGATCCCAGGAACCTCCTTACCCTTGTTTCCTCCTGTGTGCAAATGTCAGGGAGGATCAGAGAAAGTCCACGAGGGCTGGGTTCCTCTGTTCTGTCCACAGCTGGAAAAACTCCTGACCTGGAGTGGGTGCTTGCTGAGTGAATGAATGAATGTAGGAAATAAAAGGGGGAAATTTGAGTTTTTTCTTTCCAGGGAAGTGAAGTGTAGGAATCATGGAAGTATTAGGATTAGCGGCCCCTCAAGATTGTAAAGATACCTCCCTGTATGAAACCAAGAATCAGAATAAAGGATGAAGTGACTGGCACTGGGCCAAGAGGTATTGATGGCAGAACCAGGGCCACCCCCAGTTTCTTCACTGACACAATCACTGAGAATAAGGGTTGTTAGAAATTCTTATCTGCTCTTGGTACTATCTGCTGCAAACAGGGCCTGGCCCGGGAAGCCTCCTTCCCTTCTGCCCATTTTAGGGTGGATAATGATTCTTCTGTGTGGCCTGAGGCATCAGGTCTGATGAAGAATGGGCCCAACAGGAACCTACTCAGACCAAGGCTCAGCGTTTTCCAGGACACTCCCTTCAGCACCAGGACCCAGACAGAGGCCCATCATCTCCCCAGACCTCCAGGGCCTGGGGCCTCTTCTGCCCTGGCCTGGAGAAGCTGGAGTCCACCCCAGGGGAGGTGGAGAGGAGCCGGTGGCAGGTTGGGCTCAGCAGCTAGCAGTCCCTAAATCATTCACGCTGGGGTGGGGGAGGCTGTGGAGGGGATTTTCATAGATTATATTGAAAGAATTACAATGGCGAGGGAAAAGAGCCTAGTTCCCACAGTGTCCGGTCACTCCTGTGGGGGGCTGTGGGAGCCGGGTCTGGCTGCCTCTTTCTCTCCAGGGCAGCAGCACACAGTTTTTAATAATTAAGTAACTTTAATTGTCCTGGGAAAGCTGAGCTTGCCTTGGGGCACGCTGCACAAACTCATAATTAATGTTACCAAGAGAGATTAGCAAAGGAGAACTGAGAAATGATTCACTTTTTAAAAAGCGCCTTGCTGTTAAGCCTTGTTATCCTTAGTTTAGAACCTCATTTATCTGCTTTGGGGAGAGAGAGAGAGAGGGGAAAAAAAAGTACCCAGCTAATGCATGTGAAATGAAAACTCCACGCCTTTGTAATGTGGTTTAGAAAACATCAGACCAGGAAAATGTTGCCATTTATTGATCCATTCTGGTGACTGAGGGAAAATTTAAGACAGGAATATAATTAATAAATAATAATAATAATAATACCTTAATAACAACTCATGCTTCTTGATGCCATCTTTGTTGCTTAGAAATTGTCTTAATTTGGGATTTTTAAAAATAATTTTCTCTCCTTTTTTTTTTTTTGAAAGATGAATCAAATTCTGTGTCATTTTCAATGATTATATATAAATTGATACTAGGGAAGTGTCTGGCACTTCCAGGTTCAGGGAATACTTGATGAATTCATGAGCACATGAATGAAAGAGAGAAGGACCTCAAAAAGGAAAGATTGTCCTTCTACAGCAATCCATGGGCACTATGGAGGGCAAGACCAGAAAATCCTGAGGGAGAGGTTTGTGATGGGGAAAGGAGGGTAGACAGAGAAACAGGTGGCAGTGGTGTGTGTATTGGGGGAGGACTTTGGCAGTAATGATAGAGCCAGGGGTGGGAGGAGAGGCCTCGGAAATCAGGAGTGGGGATAAGGGCTAAGATCCTCATGCATAATCAGCCATCTATAAATAGTACACGATTGATTGCCCTAAACTGGTAGGTGTGCTTCCTGATCAATTCCCAGTGTCTCCACAGCACTGCGCTGTTTTTTTTCTTCCATACCAGACAACAAATTTGACTGAATCCCTCTGATGTTCTGGGTGCTGATTTTAACGTGGACATAGATGAAGAGACTGTGGCTCTATACCAGAATATCTGACACCCCTCTCTGGGCACCTCGGTTTCTTCACGTGTAAGATGGGATGATAGAATGCCATGTAAATGTCCAGGAAGGTGGAAGTCCATAGTATGAGTTCCTGAAGTCATTTTTCCAGAGAACTCCGTGGAGGAATTTTTTGGACAGGTGCTTCTTTTCTTTGGGCATTTCCGTGGCCTGGGTCCTACCCAGGGTACTGTTCTCATCCAGGGGCTAGTTAGGTGCCCCACTAGGTATGGCTCAGGTGGCTCCTCCTCCTGAGTCCTGGGGTGGGGGCTGGGAAGCAGTTTGTCCCAACTTTCCTGAGATTGCTGTTCTGTGGCCTCTCTGTGGAGAGGCTGGTGAGCGAACAGGAAGGAGGTGGTGGCCTTCAGCTCAAGGAATGAGTCCTCACAGGATATTACGTAGGAATAGACGACTCACAGAGACTGCCAGCTGTTGAAGGCACACAGCCCTTCTCCTCCTGGTGCTTCCCTGTTACCTCAGGCAAGTGTGGAGGTCTGAGCCACGGTGGCCTGGAGTGGGGTGGGTGGGAAGGTGACGTATCAAGGATATCCCAGTCCCTGAGGTTTTCCACAGGGAGGCTCCTGAGCACCTGGAAATCAAGACACTGAGGTGGCCAATGCAGACCCACAGGTGGAGAGGAGGGGGTTCAGGACTGGTTGGGCTCAGGGACATGAATCAGATCACTTTCTTCCAAGGGAAATCGGCTAGGTAGTGGCTATGGTCAGAGAAAGCATACTCTAATAATAATGAGTGTTACTGATAATAACAATGGCCCTCCAAACCATTCCGAACACTAGACGTTATGTGTATGTCCATGTATGTGGAAGTGTGTGTATGTCCATGCTCAGAAGGGTAGCAAACAATTCATACTGTCTTTATACCTTGATTTCTTGCTCATAAAATTATATCATGGGACTAGCTCCATATCAGAATATACAAAGTGGTGCCAATGTTTCAATGGTCAACTAGCGCTTCATTTTATTTAACCACTGTTTTTAGCAGTACTAATAGACATTGGGGCATTTTATCCTTTGGTCATTCCTGGGTTTCCTTAAAATCTGAGCCTTCACATTGTCTGTTAACATATTTGAGTGCAGCAGAAACTTCGGGGGGACAGATTATTGAGAAATGAATGTTCTAACCCTAGGTCTACTACCTGTTTGATTTGTTCATCCCTGCACCTCAGTTTTGCCATCTGTCCAGCAGGGACTTTGGGCTGTATCTGGTATCCCGTGTGCCTTGCAGGATGTCTGTCTCCAGTCCCTTGAGTCTCCCCAAACCCCAGATGCGGCCGAGCGATCACTTCACAGAGGGTCACCCCGGCTGAGCTGTGTGTGGGTGGGGAGGCAGGCTGGGTGACCCGGTGCGCCTCTCCTGTCTCATGATGCAATGGTGAACCCGGGCAAGTTTGGCCTTGCTCTCCTTGGGATCCAGCGTGATTCAGGCCGGTAGCGTGGCTTCCCCACCAGCCAAGGAGCTGCAAGGTAACTTTCCTGGCAAGAGCTCCCAGAATGTCTGATTACTCACCTGTTTTGCAACCACAGCAAACTCCCAGCAAGAAAAGGAGGCAGCTAGCGTGGCTTCCTTCCTGAATTAATGACTTCAGCCTTATGAATGACTAATCAGTTCACTGCGGAGCAGAACTGGGTGGTTGGGTTGGGGTTGGGGGTGGCAGCGAGGTGCCAGGTTGTGGGCCATGCTTTCACCCTTTCTGTCCTCTGCTTGAATGCCTTTGGGTCCTAGTGCTCTCTTTTTAGGGGTCAAAACTGAGGCCAGACATCCTCCCTAAACTCCCAGGGCCTGTTGACCTGGAAATTGTTGCTCTCAGCTGATTGCAAACTTCCTCTCCAGCTTTAGCTTCAGTCAGGCAGAGGGAAAGCTAACTACTGAGGGAGAAATCCAAGGTGAGAGGGCTACATAAATTTTATATAATAGATTCTGTGTTGTACCTAAGAGATTTTTGAAATTAACCTTTTCCTGGGAGAAGGTTTACAGGCAGTCAGAACTATTTAAAGGAGAAGTTTAAGACCAGAACTATGGATCTGGGACTTCTTCAAGAACGGCAGTGCTACCTTGGCTGGTTTCTTTGCCTCTCTTATTTCGGACAACTCATTGTAGACTCTAAGATGAATGGGGACTGGAAGGAATGCATCTTATTTAAAGCAAATTCTCTAATGCAAATCAAAACTACACTGAGATTCCATCTCACTCTAGTCAGAATGGCAATTATTAAGAATACAAGTAACAATAAATGTTGGCAGGGATGTGGGAAAAAGGGTCCACTCATACTTTGCTGGTGGGACTGCAAATTGTTGCAACCACTCTGGAAAGCAGTATGGAAATTCCTCAGAAAATGTGGAATGGACCCGCCATTTGACCCAGTTAAGCCATTCCTCAGCATACACTCAAAGGACTTAAAATCTGCCTACTACAGTGACACAGCCACATCAATGTTTACGGCAGCTCAATTCACAATAGCTAAGCTATGGAACCAACCTAGATGCTCTTCAACAGATGAATGAATAAAGAAAATGTGGTACATATATACAAAGGAATATTACTCAGCCACAAAGAAGAATGAAATCATGGCATTTGCTGGTAAATGTGGAGGCTCTCATGCTAAGTGAAATAAACCAATCTCCCAAAACCAAGGGCCAAATGTTCTCTCTAATATATAGATATCGTAATAAGGGGTTGGGGTGGGAGGGAAGAATTGAAGTTCATGGATTAGAGGAATGAAGGGAAGAGACGGGGGATGGAAATAGGAAAGACAGTAGAATGAATCAGACATAACTTTTCTATGTTCATATATGAATTCATGACAAGTGAGACTCCACATCACGTACAACTGTAAGAATGGGAAGTTATACTGTATGTATATATAATATGTCAAAATACACTCTACTGTCATGCACATCTAAAAAGAACAAATGAAAAAGAAAAAATATAAAAAGCTAGTCCTCTGGTTTCCCTGACATTTTTGCCCTCTGTTTTTCTTCAATGTGCCACTTTCAGGCCTGCCCTGGTCCAGTCCTCTGCCCTTCAGCATGTGTTGGGCAACAACTCCTTGCGGTGGCCTTGGGACATGCCTAGGCTGTCACCGACTGGCACAAGTTGCACATGGGCCTCAAGTATTGGCCTCCCCTGGCTGAGGAGTCCTCCCATGCTCCTTTGGTCTGGGCACTGGCTCCTGCCATGATTCTCCCTCTGCTTTGCCCTACTGTCCCTGCTCCCCTGAGAAGTGGGCTCTTTCCCTCTGGCTTCAACCCTTTGACTTCATTTTGAAATTTTCTCCCAACTAACACCGATATGTCCCCTCGGTCTATGTCATGCAGGGCTCAGGCCACAAGCAATCTCTGAACGTCCTGGGTGTGTTAGGATGTTTGTTCCTAGCCATATGTGCTGGGCCCTGTCTCTGATGATCAGGTTGAACCACCTTCTGGACCCTTCCACAGGAAGCTAACTTAACGGGGGTTCTGTAAAGTTCCCGTTATTCCCTTCACATTTCCTTTCCAGGGCTGTGTGGGCTTACTTTGTCTTCTGAGGTTGAAGGGAATCCCCAAGTAATGCAGGGGTTGTCTCCACCCAGACACTTGGTCATTACGCGATTGGATGGGAGGATGGTTGTTCCCTGGGCAAACCCACATGGCCTTGAAAATGAGCATTGCCTTTTGCTCCATCTGCGGATCTGAGGCTTAGCCCTCAATCCTCAGCCACTGTCTTGGATAACAGCTCTGTCTTCTTTGGAACAATGGCTGCAAAGTTCACCTCATCCAGGGGGTTTATCATTTCCATTTCCATTGAGGATAGAGTTGGTCTTTGTGGAAATCACCTCTCAAGAGAAAAGCTTTAGTAATTTAGTACAAGCCCTACTCCTTGAAACTTCTCTGAAATCCCCCCACAGGTTCATTTTATATGCTCATAGTAGGCAAAAGAGGACCTCTTCAGGGAGGCAGATCTCTGGGTAGCAAGGCTTCCCAAACTCGAGGTGAAATTGTTCTTCCCCTTTTAACATCTGGATAAGCCAAGGTCTTAATGTAAAATGCCCCAAAGAGCAATCCCTATGTCTCCCTCCCCTGCCAGTGCCTCCAAGCTCTGGCCCCTGGGCCTCTGCCCCTTCCCCCATTTCCTGTCCCCAACCTCTTGGCCTCAAGGGGCACAGCCCTTCCCCTTAGTGCAGAGATAACGCCTTTCCCAGTAACAGAACCAACATGTGCATTTCCTGAGACTAGAGACGAAAGCTAATGAATCGCCCACTTGAAGATCAACAATCTGTTTGACTAGAGATTTTTCTTTTCTGTTCTCCACCCCTTCCCCTTCCCCTTTGGTGTGCTTTTATACCAAGTTGCTGAAATTACAGGGCATGGGTGGTATTTTTCTCTTTAGAAATCTTTTTTTTTTCAGCCAACTATGTCAAAAATACCTTCATACTTTGGGCTGGATGGGAGGAAAGGAGGGAAAAGGCTTTAATCCCCCCAAGATGAGGCTTTATCTGAAAACAGACATGCAAATGCTGAGCTTGTCAAACCCTCAAATGTTTGCTTTATTGTTGAGAATTATGGCATCCTGCCTGCTGAGTCTAGGAGAACTGAGCTGGAGGAGGGAGCCCTGGTAGCCTAGCACGCACCATGTGGAAAAGGGCAGCAGAGGCACGTGCCAGATGATGGGGACAGATAGGAACAACTGCCCACAGCACCAGTCCATCCCGTCCTGGCCCCTCAGACTCTACCAGATTGGCACTCTCCTTGTAGGAGCCAGAGATGAGGACACAGGAATATCCAGGTGCCAGCTCACAGACATCCCAGGATTGCTCATAGTAGGCAAAAGAGGACCTAGGAGGGCACTAGGGCACTTGGACACTTGGACACTAGGGCCAGCTGGCGGAAGCTCGTCTCTGCTAACCTGAATGTAACAATAGAGACTTCAAGAGAAACTATCTTGCATGGGCTAGTCATTTGAGGTCTCAGGTGAGCAAGCTCTGGGATTCTCCTCCATCAAGGGACTGTGGGGGTGCAGGAAGGGGGCAGGGTTAGCAAGGGCTTCCTGAGAACCACTAGATAATTATAAAGTACTCCACTGGGTTTTGCTCTGTGGGCCTCCTGAGTCAGATCTACTCTCCCGAGGTGGCAAGTTCAAAGCTTTGTGGGAGAGAGAGAGGAAAACACGCGTGCTAATGGGGCACAGTCTGGGATAAACGCAAGAAGAGAAGGGCAAATGCTCGTCCCTCCAAAACAAAAGATTTACACAAGATGAGAACATGATTTAAACTAGTTTACTGCAACTATACCTCTATAGAAAAGCATTTTTATAATTAATTAATATTTCCTACCCCTTAACCCGTTGCCCTGCCTAAGGAAAGGATAGAAATAGGACAAGAGGTGACATGTTCTGAATGACTGGGTGCTTGGATCGGGCATAGGTTTTTACTGTGGCTATAAGGCTTCTAACTCTCCTATGTTTGGATTATTATTGTGAGCACCAAATGAGTTAATGGTTATAATCACATGTACACTCTGCACATTATAAATCAGTAAATACCTTACAGTCAGTATTATTTCCTTGATAAGGGCAAGCTTGAGAGCTCGAATTATGTATTTAACTTATTGAGCACCTACTATGTTCCAGGCACTGTCTAAAGACTTAACACATTATACACAACTAGAATGTAAGCTTGATGAGGGCAGGGACTTGACCTTATCACCTGTTGTATTCCCAGGGTTTAGAAAAGTGCCAGTCACAGGAAGCCACAACATGTATTTTTTAAGGGTCAAAAAAGTGATTTCTAATCCTGACTGGCCCCTGGGGCACTATCCTTGCTACACAGATGAGGTTGTGGAGGCCAGGAAAGGCTGAGTAACCTGCTCCAGGCCTCTCCCCAGCTATTTAGTGAGCTGGAATTGTAGCTCAATGCCTGTATCTGTGAAATTCAGGCTCTTTCCATGATGCTCAGGCTGGCCTGAGGCTCTACTGGCCTTAGTTATCCTCAACAAAGCAGACGGCCATGCTGAGAGGCTGTAGGATCATGGACAGACAGATTGTCACTTAAAGCTGCAAGGACGCTCTAGAAAGTCAGCTTCAAATGCTGAGGTCAAAGCTGAGTATAAATGCTGAGGTCTTGTTTTGGGAGAAGGCAGAACAGCGTCTGTACTAAGCAGAACAATGGCACTCAAAGCTGCTACATTGTGATCCCTAGAACCTGTGAATATATTGTGTTATGGGCAAAGGGAAATTAAGGTTGCAGCTGCAATTAAGCTTGCAGGTCAGCTGTAACCACAAGGGACCTTGTAATAAAAGAGGGAAACAGGAGAATCAGATTCAGCTCATGAAACTCATGAAAGAAAGACTCAGGCCTGCCATGGCTGCTTTTGAAGACAGAGGAAGAAACAGGTGGCCCCTACAAGCTGGAAAAAAGCAGGAAAACAGATTCTCTCCTGGAGCCTCCAGAATGAGAACTCAGCCTGGCTGATACTTTGATTTTAGCTTAGTGAGACCCGTTGTAGATTCCCATCCCAGTACTGTAAGAAAATATATTAGTATTGTTTCAAAGCACCAGGTTTATAGTAATTCGTTACAGTAGCTCTAGGAAACAAGTGCAGACTCCAGCAGGTTGAGCCTGTACCCTGGACTCCAGGGAGAGACATGTAGAAGCAAATGCAACACACCCAAGTCTTCTGGAAAACTCCTTTTCAGGCTCCTTCCTACTGCAGCCAAGCTGTAGCTCCCAGATGGTTGCAGACTTCAAGAAGTTCCATGCAGCACCTTGCCCTGGGCCCACCACATACCTCTCACTTCCTGTTCTGGGTCTTTCTGTCCTGCTATAACGACACTTGCCAATCTGCATCCTAGAACTTTCCAGAGCTGTCACCCCTGGAGTGATCCTTGACCCACGAAGACAGGAACCTATGGGAAAAATGCTTCCCTCTTTGACCTATAGGGTGGGCCGTTCTGGGATGCATTTCTCCAAGTTTTTTCGAAGTTTCCATGGAATTGAGTGCTAGCTTCTCCTGTGGCTGCAGCCTCAGCAATGCCCCCTGGTATTGTCTTTCTCTCTCATTTCCAGGTTTCACTCTCCAGCTGCAGCTCACCCCTGCTCCTTGGGATTATCCCCAAACACACCTGCATGTGAGCCCTGGTCTCCAGCCTGGCCTTTGGAGGAAACTGCTCAGACAAGGTTGCCTGTACATAGCAGCTGTCCATGTAGTACTTGTTCTGAAGCATAGCCCTTGCCCAGCCTCATAGAACTGACAGGAACTCCAGAGGAGCTTCTGGTGGCAGTGACCCCTGGGACTCGCAGACAGCTTTAGAGCCTAGAATGAGCTTCTATCCTCAGGTCCCGACTCAGGGTGCAAAGGATACTTGCTAGTCCATAATGTCTGAAGGGGTAGTTTTGAGGCTCTTAGGGACATCAATGCTCCTGGTTGTTTAGTGACTTAAGTCCCCTGCCTCTGGTGAGCCTCCATCAGAGCATGGCCAGCGGTCCTATCATCCAGAACAGATGTTTTTCTGATGAACTTAATTGCATCATTAGCAACTCAGCTACAAAATGGGTGATTTGAGAGCTGCTGGGAAGCTGGGAGCCTCCTGGCCCCTCCAGGGCAGCTGTTCCCAGGGTTGGCTGAACAGGCTTTTGCAGTGGGATCCTTCCTGACCCCACCCCCAGGCTGGCCTCTCAGATCCTGAGGCTTTCTCACCAGCCAGGCCCAGAACAGATGGAAACAGATCTCTAGGGCATGTCCAGCTGATGTGGATTTCACAGCAGGCGGAAGAGAGAGGGGAGCAGACAGCCCAGCCCCTTCCCACGGACACTTGGGAGGCCACACTGGTTGTCCAGCTGTCCACCCTCACTCTTCTGAAAGGGGTAGGACTTGAGACTGGAAGATCCATTACAGCGGTGGGGGTGGGGGCTAGAAGCTAGAAATAGAAAATCTTGCAGTTTTTAACTTGAGCTCCAAGGAGCCTTGGGGGCTGGGGAACCTTTGCCATCAGTGCTTCAGCCTGAGCTGAGCTGCTTTTCAGCCTCACTCTGAAGCACAGCTGCATAAAAGGCTGGACTAGTCTCTAGTCCATAGATGTCCCCTCCCCCTCCCCTACTTCCTGCTCCTCAGCCCCCCACCCTTTGCTCCTTTCTGTACAAGTACATCCATCTGATCCCCTAGGCCTGGCTCAGATGCTCCACTTTTATTAGGAAGAGGTGTCCTCCTGTCCCTCTCCCCCCTAATTTTAGTAGTGCCTGATTTCTCTTTCTTGTAAAATTTCCAAGGACTCCATCTGCATTGATCGAATCACATCTGGGATCATAATTCCTCCTGTACTTGGCCATTTTTCTCACAGTACTGAGTCCTCCTCAGAGCAGGGTCTGGTTCTTTCTTGACCCTGTAGTCACCACGGAGGTACTGGGTAAAATGTCTTTCTTGGCTTGCTTTTTTCTTTAATGAGTGTGTGTCAAAAGGCTGATGTTGAATGCTGCTCTTCCCAAAGACCCTATCTCAGTTGGCTCAGGATGTTTTAACAAAATATCACAGACTGGCTGGCTTCAATGTCAGACATTTATTTCTCAAGGTTTGGAGGCTAGGAAGTCTAAGATCAAGGCAGTAGCTGATGCATGGTGTCTCATGAGGGCTGTCTTCCTGGTTTGCAGAAGTCTGCCTTCTTACTATGTCCTGAGATGGCAGAGAAAGGACTCTGGTTGCATCTTCTTCTTATAAGGGCATGGAATCTCATCACAGAGGCTTCACCCTGATGACCCCTCACTCTGAAGTGAAACCTAATTACTACCCTCAACCCCCTCTGCAAATGCTATCGCTTTGGAGATTAGGCTTCAACATGTGAGAGGAATATAAACATTACAGTGATTGAAGACTCTGACCTTGTAATCATAACAGCCTTGGAGTTCAGTATTGGGAATTCTGCTCAGAACAACCCCTTTTGAATGCCATCTGCGTGACAGGCATTGGGTGGAAGTTGTAGAGGTATTCAGGGATGGGTGAGTCCAATCCCTGTCTCCCATTTGCTCACAGCACAGCAGAGTTGCTGCTGCACACATAGTCATATGTCATCCGTGCTGGGATGGGAATGATCCATGGGGAGAGTGTGCCAGGGGCCACTGGAGGGAGAGGAGGCATCCTGGAGGACATCCTGCTGCTGGGTGCTTCAGGGAGGGTGCTGCCACCAACTGAAGGCAGGCCTTGATGGAATTTAAAAAATATAGTGCCTGGTGAGAGCTAAGAAACCAGTTCCTTCTTTTAGCTAGTTTGCTTATTGTCTTATTCATATTTTTCAAGGATTTATAAAGTTCACAAATACTTCAAATTTTGTCAAATTTCGACCATGGAGATGAATCCAGAGCGGAGCTGCTGTCCAGCACGGTTGCTACAGACACGTGCTGCTACTTAAATTTGCTTAAATAATTTAGAATGTAATAATATAAAAAAATCATCATAGTCACACTAGCCACATTTCAGGTGCTCAATAGCACTGAGCCACCCTAACACTGGTAATACTTGTCCCTTTTGTCCCTCAAGCCACTGTAAGAATAAATGGGAAGGGCTTTAAACTAACAAGAAGAAAGTTGTTAGGAGGCCCAAGCACTAATGGTCTGTGGTACCTAGGGAGGGCCTGTCCTTGCTCAGAATGGGTCGCACTGACCTGGTGCCCCACCCTCAACTGAGGATGGGAAGGAAGACAGGTCTTAGGGAGCTGGTTTCTTAAGTTCACCCAGGAAGCTTTCAAATGCAGGCAGGAATGAACAGGAGAGAACATGGACAGAAGCCTCAGCTGAGTTACAAACACATCGTGAGGATCATGAATTTTTGTTGTGCTTTTCCCCTAGGTAAGTGTGATCCCTTTCACATTTACTAGTCTGCTTGTCCCTTTGGTGTTCCCAAAGTGGAGGAGGACATCTTTGGTGAGACAGACCTTGAAACTTACAAGGCATCATTCAGCCTACCAGGAGCCCGTAGGAATGTGACGTAACACCCTTACAATGCCATGAAGAGCATGTTACTGATTTTAGGGTATCAGTGGGCCACACTGATGACAGAGTTGCTCACCATATACACAGGTCCCATGCCAAGGGCCAGAGTTGGCTGGTCAGAGGAAGCTCTCAATGATGTCTCAGGACATCATTCGCCATCCATGCCTTCCCTCATACTTTACTGGTCTGTGTACCCAGTCACTGTACTGCCTATGTTCCTGAAGAGGTGATAGAACCAAGCTCTTATCCTCCAGCTGTAAAGCTAGTTAAGTAGAAGTGACCAGGTTTGGTGAAATAAAAATCTACTGCATGTTGCAGCGATGTGCTGAGGCATCCAATCAGAACACATGTCCTTCCCCTGCTCTCTCACTAAATTGGGATATTGCTTTAATCAACATTCTGAGTTCCTCTTGTGTGCTGGCCTGGGCTTGGTGCTGGAGGGATACACAGATAATCAGTGCAGGCCGTGAGGCAGGAAGCTCACTATCTGTAATGAACAAGCAGCTTGCATCAGTTCCCAAAGCAGACTGGTCACTCTGACAAGTGCCACTGGGAAAGGGCATAGACTCACTGAATGACCCTCTGAGTCAGAGTCCTCAAAACCCCTTCAGTGTTCTCCCTCTTCAGTGGGTTTGCACGACTTTCTCCCAGTGTCCTCACCTTGGGGCTCCCCTCTGGTTTGAGTGACTTTGGAAACTGCTATCTGACAGGCATGAGTAGAGATGCCCACTTCTTCCCTCCCAGTAGGCCATGTTCCTGTTTCCTTGGCAGGGCTAGAAGACAGAAGCCATTTCTCATGGCCCCGGTGAATGCCAGCCTTGGAAAAGGCTCTAAAGAGGGATTGGTCCAATTTCTCTCACTTGGGGAAACCGAGGCCCAAAGAAGGGAAGCAACCCCCTTTGGGGCCTCAGAAAGCGAAGCAGGGACTTGGCCTGTCATGTGGACCTCAGGGTTTGCATTCTTGCTTTTAGAGTATCTGAAGAAGAGCACAGAGAGGGAGGGGTGTCCTGCTGCCTACAACACATTCACAGAGATAATCTGTCAAGGGAAGGAAGAAAAAAACCAAGGCGAACAAGCCATCTATTCTTGTCTGCGCCATTTTCCCATGTCAGGAGCAGACTGTGCTGAAAAATTTAGGTTTCTCCTTTCATGTTTCCTTTCATTGCACTCAGGACAAAATGCCTTTCTTCTCCCCCTTTTCTTTGGCAGGATTCTGACCAGGGCTGTAGAAAAAGAATCTTTTAAGAACATATATATCTATCTATCGATATACATTCAGCCCCTGACAGTGACACGGAACTGTAGTGCCTCTTAATTACCCAGGAAGTGACAGGGTCAAGAGGTGTCTGAAAGCTGCCTTGTGGTTCTGGGCATTGATTTCTCACCATTGTCCCTGCTCCGCAAGCTGGAGTGGGAGCCGCGGCCGCCTGGGTTTTGTCCGCTGTTCAGATTTCTTCCTTTCTTCCTCTCTCACTTTTTTTTTTTTTTTTAATTTGAATAGAAACTTCTGGCATTTTGAGTATTGATTGGAAATTCATAAAAGCAGGATGTGTTTCGGGTTGGCTGATCAGTCATAATTGCTGCTTGGATTCTGGGGGAAGAGGTCAAGTTCTTACAGAATGCTCTCCCACCCCGCAGTGCCCCTGTTTCCTGGTTGCTCTCTCTTTTTCTTCGTATTATCGTTGGATTTTTCCAGGGGAAAATGACAATTAGAAAAAAAAAAATTAATGGTCGTGGCTGTAGTTGGGATACGTAGATAAGTTGTGTCCTTTGTTATTTACAGAGTTTTGAGGCAGATATTGGTATTATTTTAAAGGAGGGAGCTGAGGTTTTGAACTACAGTCATCAAGAAGTGATAATTCCAGAATAGAATTGAAGTTGTTTCTGGAAATTTTGGTTCAGAGTTTTAGAAATTCCTGGAAAGTGTGGTTAAGCTGTACTTGGGGGTTGAGAAACCAGAGGCAGGGTATCAGAGAAATCAGTAGTACGCAGGCTTACCTGCGTATGTTGTTCTTCAATAAGTGGTTACCTTGTGGAAGCAGAGATTGGTCAGTTCTTGATGTGGTACTGGGGGATTCTCAGAGTATTATCAAGTCCTGGTAGATGTGATAAGTTCTGCTAAGAAGGAAATTCAGAGTCAACAGCATGAAGTTCTCCACTTATTTTTTTCCAAATCATATTTTCCAAATGTGTTGACTGGGTGAACACACTTTGGAATCTTCCAGAGCCCCTGGAAAGTCAGGGGCACAACATTTTTCTTTCCATTGCACAAACAAGACATTGAAAAGTTAAGATCTCAAATCTAATGGTGTTAAGCAGAAAACGAATCTAAAAGTCTTACTCCTCTCCAGAGAAGTCTTGGGTTTTCTTCCTAAGCCTCCATGTTTTTAATTAAGGTCTGAAATACAGCAGAAATGGATAAGCCAGTCCTTTGGCTTTAAGTTGGAAGGTTTAAAGGATAGGGCCAGGCTTTAAGAGTCAAGACCCAGAGATGTAGTCTTACTGTACCTCTGATCTTGAGCAAGACACTTTCCCTCTTCAGACCGAAGTTTCTTCATCTGAAAAGCAAGTGGTTGGACAAGTTGACCTCCCACTCAGCTGGGGCCCAAAGAGCAGAAACAGGAAATATGTTGATATCTACTTCTGAGTACTGGCAAAAAACTCTTTTGGTTTTAGGTTGGGAATGAATAAAAATGTCTTTGTCTCTTTGTTTTTCACAAACACTAACTACATAGGACTTAGGATTCAGCTTGAATAAAATATATCCAAATACCTGTCCCCTAGACCAGACATAGATTGCAGATGGATGGGTCAGATATTGAAGCTGTTAAATAAATATCGAACAAGTACATATATTAACATGATGCAGAAACTCAGGTATAAGAATATCTTATAGCTCTAGGAAATGTTGCCTGCTTGTTACCTATCTATCTACTCAAAGATTCTTATACATTCTACACCTAGGTGCATTCTGAATGCATGAGTCTATCCATCCATCCACCCATCTACCCACTCACCCATGAACTCAGGAACCTCTCAGTCTGTGGGAGGGAGAAAGGAACGGATGCCACAACAAGGAGGTTAAGAGAAGTACCATAGGGCTCAAAGGAAGGAAGAGAGTACTTACATTTGGGGACATCAGGGACAGTTTCATGGAGGAACTGGCCTTTGGTCTAAGTTTCAAAGATTGGGTACTCTGTGAAGAGAAAGGGAATGTGATGGAGACAGCATAAGCAAAACTCAGGGATAGGAAAGTATTGTGTTTGTTGGGGGAACATTGAGAAGTCCACAAAGAAGTTCAGTTAAGCCTCGTGCAGTGGCGCATGCCTGTAATCCCAGTGGCTTGGGAGGCTGAGGCAGGAGGATGGAAAGTTCAAAGCCAGCCTCAGCAACTTAACAAGGTCTTAAGCAACTCAGCAAGACCTGCCTCTAAATAAAATATAAAAAAGGGTTGGGAATGTGGCTCAGTGGTTAAGTGCCCCTGGGTTCAATCCCCAGTATCAAAAACAAACAAACAAACAAAAGGTCAGATAATAAGAGAAGACTGAAGACACATGAGACTCTAGGAGCAAGGCAATTAAGGAGAATCACCAGCAATGTCCTGGAGGACTAGCCATCTTTAACAGCAGAGAGTGTGAAGAATAAATAAGCCACATGGTGGGAGGGCTGGGGAGTAACTAGGCCCTGACTAGCACATTTTGTTACAAGAAAACACTGCCTGAATAAAACACAGAAAAGCAAAAGGAAACCCTGTGCATTATGTGAAATTTTACAACAGCCTCACATTTGGTCTCTGAGAGAGCTACAAGTATCTTCATAAAACTAGGAGAGTTTTATGTTTATATACAAGGAGACTTTATATACATAGGAGACTAATTAAGGGGTAAGAGGGGTGTGTGAAAGGAGTTCATTGTTTTTGTGTAGAACAACAGCCTGTCCATCTTCTTGCATCTGGCCCTTGTAGGCTACTTTTCTAGGACTGCAGAGATAACAACATGGTGAGTGGAGACTGTTGCTGTGGCCTGGGCTACAAGGCCTTCTCCCCTGGGAACTTCCATGAGGGCCAAGCACTGAGAAAAGGAGCAGAGGCCTCAGCTAGCATCTAGTCTTTGCTCCTCAGTTAGGTGTGACTTGGGAGAGTTGCCCAAACTCTTTAGAATGGTGTCATTGAAATGTGTATGGTTAGAACTCATTACAAGAAATATGAAAAAAGAAACTAGCCATAAACCTTGACTCTCCCAGTCTGGCAGATGCTTTCACAGGTTATCATTTATTCTTAAAATAGATCCCTGGGAATTATTTTTCCTAGTTTGCAAAAAAAATTGAGCTCAGAGAATTTGAGTAACTTGAACTCAAGACACTGGATGACTTTGATAAGTTACTAGATGATCTTTGTGCTTTAATGGCAATTAAAACTCTTGGAGACAGGGATTCCTGACGGCCTGGGACTGTTGACTCACTAGCATGTATTTCTGTAAGGGTTTTAAAGTGGAAGAGGGATGGGAAGGCAATGGATAGGAAGAAGGGAGAGTTGGAGGAAAATATGAGGGAGTGGAGAAGAACAGAATCACTTTGCAAGTTTTATAAATGGATTCCTCAAAGATGGGGGAGGGAATAGCCAGCTGGAGGAAGGATCAGCTGGGTTGTGGGAAGAGCGGGCCAGGCCAACCTCACCAGGAAGGGATGGGCTCTGTCTTGTGGCTGGTGGACCTAGTAACCTCAGTGGGAGATAAAGCAAATAATACTTTGTTGGTTTTGCTAAAAGAAAATAAAAGAAACCCAGTTTACTCCCTGAGGCTCATGTGCCTGGCCAGCTGTTTTGTAACCTCCAAGCTGGTCTGTGGTGCTTGGCTTCTAAGGTACCTGGAGTGTTCTAGTGAAGTGAAACCAAGATTTTCTAGTTGCAATGACCTTTTTCCTTCAGAGGCATAATCTATTTATATATAATGAAATATGAAATAATATCTTTCACACTTTCATTATGACTAATGCATATCAAGGTCCAGGGAAGTCCCCCCTCCAGCAGTCATGATCTCTCCAGAAAAGTCCCCCCTGCAGCAGTCATGATCTCATTTTTGTCACCATTGGTTAGTCTTGACTATTCTAGAACATCATATAAATTGCAGTCACACAGGATGTTCTTCCCCTGCTTACTGTCTTTCGCATAGCTTCATCTTTTTGATATTTGGCACAATCTCAAACAAGCCTGTCGCGAGGTTCAGTAGATCAATCATTTTCATCAAGGAGTAGTTATTCCATGATGCTCCGTTGTGTGACTCTAGCACAGCTCATTTATGAATTCCAAGTTTGGGTTATCATGAGTGAAGCCTTTTGTGGACATGTTTTCATTTGTCTTAGGCAAGTACCTCTTATGAGGGTTGCTAGGTCACTGGATAGATGCAGGGTGTGCCAGGGTGGACGGGAACCAGCTAGCAAGATTTGCGCTCATCTTTTTCCAACTCTGCTTTCAGTGATGTCATGTTGTTGCCTTGCAATTGGCCATGGAAGGAGTATTTACAGCAGGGAAATCAGCAAATCAGGCTTGTTATTTTTCTCAGACAACCCATTCTTAAATACTTGCCAGTACACCATTCTGTAGGTAAATGTTCAACTCTGTGAGAAACTCTTCATGTCTTGAAGTGGCTGCACCATTTGACATTCCTGTTAGTGATGTACAAGAGTTCACATCGTCTCCAACATCTGGTATTATCAGTTTTTAGTTTTTGAGTGTATCTCAGTTTTAATTTGTATTTCTCTGGTGACTGATGATGTTGTGTACTTTCACATTTATGTATTGTGGTGAGTCATTGGTATATCTTCTTTTCATAAAGTGTCTATTTTCTTTGGTCATATAAAAAATTGGATTATCTTTTTATTACTGAGTGACAGAGTTCTTTATATGTTCTGTACATAAGTCCTTTGTCAGATCAAGGTTTTGTGAATATTTTCTCCTGGTCTGCAGTTTGCCTGTTTGTTTTATTTTTTTGTGATCAGACATGTTTAATTTTGATCACATATAATTGCAAGCCTTTTATTTATGGTTCAGATTTTCTGTGTCTTATCTAAGGTATCACATCCTATTTCTTCTGCCTGAGTGGCCTTCTTATTGCCTCTCTCTGGAGAGCCACTCATTCTTCAAGGCTGCTGTGGTTTGAATTTGTCTCCCGATGCACCAGTGTTGGGAAGTGGTCCTAGTGAGGGTGATTAGGCCATAGGGCAGAGCAAATAGATTAGCACTTGAGCTTGGGAGTGAGATGGAAATAAAAGAGGGAGTTTGGTTCCCTCTTATTGTCTGTCTGTATCTTTCTCCTTGCACTGCTACCACAGGTTGACAGAGCAAGAAGGCTCTCACCAGATATTGACTTCTAGATCTTGACTTCCCAGCCTCCAGAACCATAAGCCAACACATTTCCATTCATTATAAATTATCCAGTCTGTGGTATTCTGTTATAGCAGCATGAAATGGATTAAGATGAGGCCCAACATAAAATCTAGGGAATGCTTTCTGGACTTTGACTAGAACCATTCTCAGTTCTGCACCCCCACTTAATAATTACTAATTAATTATGACCTCTTTTATCATGCTATAATTGTCTCTTTTTTTGGTCTCTCCAATCTGCCTGATTTAGAACCCCAGATGAGGACTGTGGGTCTTTGCCTTACTCCTCTTCTGCACCTGTCCCCTCTGTCATCTTCATCTGCACCCTGCTAGGTGTCTGACCTAAAGTAGGTTCACAGAAAATGCTAATTGATTGAGTGAATTATCTTGAATATACCCTGTTGATTGATCATGAATCTCCAAGATTGACATCTTGGTTCTTTGATTTTCCTGGAATAATTGAGAGGATGAGGTCATTTATTTCACCAACCAAAAGTGAGTTTGAAAAATTCTACCAGTTTCTACCAGAGTCAGAGCCACTGAGGATATAAGTGGCTTGGAAAGGATAAAGATTGGGCAGGTCTCTGTGTGTGGGTGAGCACATGCATGCTACTGGGAGGAGAGAGGAGAGGGTGTGTTCATGGAATGTAATCTGAACTGCATCTAAACTTTGAGACCTAGTCAACACAGCACTTGCTGGTGGTTAGATGAACCCGGGGTCAAGTACATTTACAGCTATGCGACCTTAGGCAAGTGATTTCACTGCTTCTCAGTCCCTGTAGGTATAAACCAGGAGCACTAATATTACCCACCTCACTGGGCTGCTGTGAGAATTGAAGGCAGTGTGCATAAGACCCTTTCTCCCCTGGGGTCTAGGCAGCTCCTCTGCCAGGTTCTTGGTGGAGCGCTTGCTCTGTGGGATTTAAAGTGAGTGAGGACTCCCGTTTTCAGTGTGGTCTCTACACAGTTGTAGATGCAGTAACAGTTCGATTGTGCTAATTTACACAGAAGCCCAAGGGAAGCTGAATATGGGAGTGCTCAAGCATCCCACAGGAGCAATCTCCTCGCCCAAATCACAGGGACCATTTGTGTGTTTGTGTGTGTGTGTGTGTGTGTGTGTGTGTGTAGCTTTCCAGTTATGTGCTTTCGTATCTGTCACATTGTCGCCAGAATCAGCTGCGGTCAAGATTTCTACATCCCATCAACTCACAGAGGTTTGTGGAAGGGGGATGGGACAGAGGTTGGCCACTTTCAGAAGTGAGTGCTTCCTTTGGGCGATGGGAAGGAGGCAATGACGAGTGCCACCCACCCACTTCACATCTCTTTGGTAGTTCGGTCTTAATCTAGAAGCAATAGTGGCGCCACCTCTCTCAAGTCGCTTCTCTCTGTGTCAAGTTTTCGGTGTTGTATGGGAGGGAGTGCCAGCACCACCACCTGCCCCCCCCCCCCCCCCGCTCCCTGCACCCCGTTTCCCGCACACTGTTCGGTGTTCTCTCAAGAAAGCACTGAGAACGGGAGTCCGGAGCTTGCAAATGGCAAGAACCTGCACAGGTCAATTGTCGCGTAGGTACGTAGTGTGTGCTTTTCGGGCTTCCTTTGGCGTGCATGCACTTTTCCCCTCGTTCATTTAGTATTAATGCATTTATCTGTTGGTTCATCCATTTATTAAGCACTCAGGCGAGCCACGCAGGCGTTGGAGACCTGCTCCGCCGCGGGTCTGGATCGCGAGGGTTAAAGCAGGCTACGCTCGGCGTCCCTCCTCCGCCCCCGCCGGGCGTGGAAGGCGGGAAGCGGCCGCGGCTGGGGCCAAAGTCGGAACCTGCTCGGCGGCCGCTGCCGGCGCTGCCTTGACTCGCGGCCAGGCCTGGCGCGACCGCCGGCTGTGGAATGTGTGAGCGCCATGTGTCACCGCCCCAGACTGTGGGAAAACGCTGCTCCGCTCACCTCCCAGCAGCTGCCTCGCGCCCGCCCGGGCGGGAGCCGGGAAACAGGAGCCGCCTGCTGCGGAGGACGCCCGGGGGCACTTCCGAGCGCTCGCCGCCGCCCGCCGCACGGCTCCCGCCCACACGCCCGGGCGGGCCGGACCCCGCGACCCGGGGGGGCTGGCCGCGGTCGGCGCCACCCGCGGAGACAGGGCCGGGAAGGGGCAGCCCAGCACGCCCTGTTCTTGCCCTCGTATCCTTCGTTGCTTTGGAAGGATACAAGTGATCCAGAAAGGCCCTGTGCTGAGCGCTTCTGAGCGCTGACCTTAAGAGCCAGGGATGAAGGGCTGGGCGCAGCGACTGTGGGTGGACAGAGACAAGGCCCTCCCCACTGGGGCTGTCTGATTACAGCACCTGCATCAGGCCCACGGATCAGTCAGCCCCGGGCGGGAGGCTCCCCACTGCCTGCTACTCCCAGATCAGAAACAGCTTCCCTAGGGCAGCAGCAAGAGACCAGCCGCCCCAGTGCAGGGTCACGCCTCCACTGCAGCCCAGAGACTGGGGTGCTGGGAATCACATGTGATATAAAGTCACCTGAGGCCAAGGGCTTCTAAGTCCAGCCACTCAGAGAGATGTACTCAAGGTCATCTTGCTGGGTGGCAACTGAGCCCTGTTGGACTCCAAGCTCAGAGTGCCTTCTGTCTGACCCCAACTCAACTCTCCTCTCCTGTCCTCCCCTCCCCTCCCTTCCCCTCCTCTTCCCTCCCCTCCTCTCCCCTCCCTTCCTAGGAGGTGCCTTCTCCACAGTCTAGTGCCCCCAGATGAGTCCCCTGCCTAATGGAGTAGATGGGGATGAGGGCAAACCATGTGTCTTGGAACTCCAAGAGCTTCACCAAAAGTCATGCTGCCCAAGGCCCTAACCCTGTTACATCAGCCTGTAGGAACTTTGAATCCTGGTTAGTGAAATCTCCAGTGCACTCCAGCCCCCTACCAACACTCTTCTATTTCCACATCTTGCTCCTGTTCTTCACTGGGTCACCTCCTCTGCTAGAGCCTTCCCAGTTGGGCTCAATCTGCATGTAACTTCAGCCTCTCCTGGAGTCTGAAGTACTTGATTCCATCTCCTGTTTAGGTATTCATAGTTACCTATACTTCACCATTTCTATCTGTGCCCCCTTCCTTCTGCAATTTTGATAGGCAGAGACTGTTACTCTCTGTTCGAACTTTCACCAACAATATATGGGGGCTCTGTTTACATATGCTGCTCTATTTGTTGGCTGAAGGTACCAACAAATGAATATTGTCACTGTGATTTATCACGGACTGGGGATCTTATTACCAGATGTGTGGCCTTGGGCAAGTAATTTAATCTCTCAAACCCTCATTTTTCTGAGATAAACAGAGATAAATATTGGATCTAAAGTGATTTGTATCATGGTTGTCACATAGCAGGATTTTGCATGTTTGTCCATGTGTGTGTCTATATATGTATGTACACATATGTGTATCTATGTATATACATGTGTGTATACATACATATACATGCAGTCATGAGCAGTGTGATATTTTATATGATATTTTAGCAAATATATGTGTATGTGTGCGTGTGTACACACACACACACACACACACACATATATATTTACTAAAATATTATATACTGGTGGCTTAAACAGACTTTCATTGCCTCATAGTTCTGGAGGTCAGGAAGCCCAAGATCCTGCAACCCACTGGCCACAGTCCAGCCCATGGAGGCAATGGAAGGGGTGGTCATTGTGGAACCAGATGAGTGCCATATCTGATTCTGGTGGCCCAATAACCTACTGTGTGACTTGGCCCCAGCCTCCGTATCCTCATCTGGAAACCAAAATCAGGCAACTTGTTTCGTGGTGAGTACTTTTTCTCCTAGGTGGCCACTTTCTCTTTGCTCTCTTTCTCTAGCTCTCTCATGTCTCCTCTTATAAGGACACCAGCCCCACCTTTATGGCCTCCTTTAACCTTAATTATTTCTGCAAAGGCTCCATCTCCAGATACAGCCAACTTGGCGGTTAGCGGGTGAATCTTGGGGGACACAGTTCAGTCCATGGCAGTGGGGAAAGAGTATGACTCAGTCTAGGAAGTCTCTGAGGATTGAGTGCTTAGGTTGGAGTGTGGTGGGCCTGCCTTGAGAGGAGAGCAGGATGGGCACAGATGCAGAGGCAGAGCAAGCCAGCAATGAGGAGCCAGGCATGGGCTCTTCACTCAAGAGCATGTGCTGCGTGGGAAGTAAGTTTGAGAAGCTTGGGGGTGCACCAGATTACAGAGAACTTTTAATGCTGTGCTTGCGATTGATGTGTCTGAAAATAGCTGAAGAAGACTGGGGAGTGGAGAAGAACATGTTTTTAAATGGCAATGATAAGCCTTTGAAAAATGCTTCCCATGGCACCAGATGTAGGAAACCTGATTCTGGTTTCCAGATGAGGATACTGAGGCTGGGCCAAGTCACACAGTAGGTTAGTGGGCCACCAGAATCAGATATGGCACTCCTCTGGCTGCACAATGACCAACCCTTCCATTGCCCCATGGGCTGGACTGTGGCCAGTGGGTTACAGGAAATGAGAGCTGAAGCCAAAGTCACCTGGAGCCTCTAGAAGTGATCCAGATGAGACCCCTGACCTGGCTGAGCACATGAAGCTGACAGGGAGCAGTGGGGAGTGGGTTGGAATTGGGTCTCAAGGAATGGAGAGGATTCTAAGTATATGGGCAGGAAGAAAGAGGGACATTTCTTATCTGTTTGGGTATTTTGGCTGCTGTTCTGAAGGCAGTTGAAGATGAAACCCCAAACTATGCTGTTAGGTTCATGCTTTCCATAGTGATGCTTCAGATTTGACTGAAATGCTGGGGGCACTCCAAACAAGGGAACACTATAGACAGACTGTGAGTAGTTTTTCTGATGTGTCAAAATCTATGGGGCCAAATTGTAGGAAAACTAGCCATTTTCCTGATGTAGAAACCAAGGGTCAGAAAGAATAAAAACTGCCCAATAAAAACTGTGTGGCACTGTCACACAGATAGTAAGTGGCAGAACTGGTTGACTCAAGATCCATTTGGCTTCAAAATGGGTGCTCTTACCACCCCAGGATTCTGACACTAGCCCACCTTGACATTTGACGTTGGGTACCCACTTGGTAACTATATTTTCCAAACCTCAAATAGGGACACATGGTCTCACAAGTGTAAAGGCACTTAAGAGGACAGGAGACTAGAATGTTTTAAATTGGGACCATCCCAGCAAATCCAGGACATCTGGTCATCATAACTATCTGGGGGCTGCCCACACCCCTGGCACAAGGCAGGCTTTGCCATTTAATAGGCCTTCCCATATCCTGAATGCCCAGGGTCTATTTTTTGGTTGAAGCACATGCTACAGACAAGTGAGAGACATTTAAAAAGATCAAGCAGCTGGAGAGAGATTGCAATGGGCATTCTTTTTAGAGAGGCCTTGGCAGGCGAGAAGGCAGGGCAGTGGTGAAAGGTCAGAAGAATTATCCATGAATTCTGGGGCCCAGGAGGTGTCAGAGCTGTGAGCTAGGGGACTTTCCACCAGCATCAGGCATGTAGCTCCCCCCTGGTCCTCTCCCCGCCTCTTCCCCCAGCTCTTCTCTCATTGGAAGCTCTCCCTCCTGCCTCCACTGGGAGCAGAAGGCTCTGCAGCTGGCTCATGGCACCTCATGGAGGGGCAGCTGGCTTCTGGGGAGGGAGACAATTTGCTGCCTCATTGTGTGGCTGCATTGAACCTGCTGGTGTAGAATGGGCCCAGCGATCATAGGTTGTGGTAGAATTATGGGAGCCTGGATATAAAACTTCCGTACACTGTAAAGAATTGGACACGTGGGTGCTGAGTTTCGCATTCAGAGTTAATTTCACATTGAAATTGTTAGAATAAAATGCCAGTCTGAGGAGAGGCCTAACAGCAGCAAGTTGAAGTTTATGTGTTTGTCTCACAATGGTACAGTTGCCTGCTGATTCACAAATATAGGGAGAAGAAAGGAGAAGTAAGGTGTAAGGTAGTGTGAGTATGTGTGCATGTGCGTGTGTGTGTGTGTGGTTACATGTGTATGTTTCTCTGTGCGTGTACGTATTAAGAAATAGGAACGTATGGTCTGATATTTGTTAGAAAATTCATAATGAGAATTAAGGCTGAGCCTTATAGGATATGTGATCCATTCTTTTCACTTTACAGGTGGAAGCACTAAAGCCCAGACAGAAGTTAAGTTTCCAAGGCCAATAGATGGACAGTGGCCATATTGAGCATAGTTGCCAGGTCTTCCTGTCTGAGCCTAAGGCGTCTGCTGCCAGACCATACTCAGTCGGATTGTACAAACTACCCCATGCAAGGAGCAACAGGGGACTCAGAGGGAGAGGAGATATAATGTCTAGGGTCAGCATCTCCAGGCTAACTGGGACAGCCATGCCTGCAACAGTGACCCAGCCAGAGAGGAGACCCAGACAGTACTGGCTGGGTGGTGAGATCCAGGGAGACAGCCCAGGGGACTGTGAGAAGTGGGACATGGGAACAGTCCTGCAGATGAGGGTGGCTGGGGAAGACTTGACAGAATAGCTGAAGGAGTGAACATGGTGAACATGGACCCTGGAATGATAAAAAGCAAGCGATAAAGTAGCACAGGCTTCAGGGATGCTCAGTGGTCCAGCTACTGCCTAGTGGTTAGTCAGGCTTTTAACAGCATCTCTACTTTGGATTTTTTTTTTTTTTTTTGATACTGGAGATTAAACCCAGGGTTGCTTAACTACTGAGCCACATCCCCAGTCCCTCGACCTTTATTTTAATATTTTATTTTGAGACAGAGTCTTGCTAAGTTGCTTGGGGCCTTGCTAAATTGCTGAGGATGGATTTGAACTCATGATCCTTCGGTGTCAGCCTTCAGAGTCTCTGGGATTACAGATGTGTGCCACCATGCCTAGAGGATTTTTTTTTTTTTAAGATGGGGGTTTCACTATGTTACTAATGGTGGTGTCAGATGGTCTTTCCACCTCAGTCTCTTGAGAAGTTGGGACCACAAACATGAGCCACAGTGCTCTATCTCATCTCTATCTTGAGTTCAAATGAACCAGTACTTTGCTTTTCCTGAAAAGTCTAAGTTAAAACCGATACTTCTAAAACCTCTCTGCAATGGGTTAAATGTCTGTGTCAATGACAGAGAGCATCATCAGTTAATATCTACTTCTGAATGAGCCCCAGGTGTGAGGGAGGCCACTCACTACGTGGTTGACAAAGCTATTTGTCAATCTGTGTTTGGGCCTACTGCACATTATTCTTCCGAAGCATTTTAAAAATTTCTTTCTGTAGTTTCTCTTGGAAAAACCTATTAACAAGCAGTTTTCACTTGTGCTATGCAATATGGACCCTTAAAGTTACTCATATCATTTTCTTTTTATCTGGAACCCTCTGGAGATCCAGGGACACTGTTTGATTGATTTCGACCCCTGCCACAGCACCTCCTTTGAGTTCTTTGCCCAGAGTAGGTTCTGAGGGATCTCATGTAGATTTGAACTGATGATCATATCAGGTTGATTCCTAACATCAGCCAGAAGAACTTCACATAATTCAAAGATGTGGCATGTCCAAGTTATCTCCAACTCTCTGGCCCCTCCATTTAAGCCTCTAGCTGTGAGCCATTGGATCTATCAGCACAAAACTGTGGTTGTATGAAACCTCAGCTAGACTCCTGTAAGCAATGCCACCTGAGGGGGGTTTCCCGAGAAAGGTGACTGAGTCTTACTTAGCTTGTACCTTTATGCTTATTCAGTGCCTGCTTGGTACATAGTAAGTGCTCAATAAATGCTTATTGGATTAGACTGAAATGAAACACAGTTTCATTAGGTTATTTCTGGCCTAACTTGAAGATAAGAAAAAGAGAAAAAAATATATAATTTCCTGCTCTGGAAACTGTACTATTAACTTTTTTTCTTCCAAGGTCAGTGTTTCTGATTCCTATTTCTGATCTCTGTATGTCACACAGGAGTGACAACTTCCCTGTTACTTCAAAGTCTGTTTCTCTTATCTAGACTGATTTATTTTAATTTTTAAAAGCACAGATTCATCTTTGATCTATGTACGGTAACGTATTTGGATCGATAAGATGTTTGCTCTCAGTTTCTTCATTTAAACAAGCTTTAATTGGTGTGTTCCCAACTTGTTCATTTCATTCACCCAGAAAAAAAATGTTTGACCCAGAGTTTATCATGGAAACTTGCATTAGAGACAATGTCTACATCCTGCTGGGTATTTCATCTTTACTTTATTAGGGTCAGTTCCTCCCCCATTATTTGGATGATAATTTATCTAAGAATATGATCTTGGGCTGCATTTTCATTCATGTGAATATTAACTAATCCAGATGAACCACACTGGAATGTAAATACTGTGGCTGGAAGGCAGGATCAAAACCATTCCCTGAACAGAAATGTTAATCCTTTTATTGCCAAGGGGAAAGAACAGTTTAGCATGTAGGGCAACTGCAAGCATTTTTACATTAAGCAGAATCTTGTATCTGTTTTGTGTGATTGAGACTATCTACAAGTAACAGGTAAAGGCCAAAGGTCTATAGAATTTCTAGAGATCCCTGTTTAAATATCAGTCCTATCAAAGAGGTTTGCAGAAATCACTGTTCTGGTGATGGTCACAACTAAAATCAAATGTAGTGTTTCATCTACATTAACTATGCCAGGGGTTAAGTACTTGTTTCTCTATCTGTCTCTCTCTCTATATATGCAGATTGTATAGGTTAGTGTCTCATTACTGCCATGAAATACCTGAGGCAAACTAACTTTATTATAAAAAAAAAAAAAAAGAGGTTTATTTCGCTCACCATTTTGAAGTTGTAAGGGCACGGTGCTGGGTCAGTTCAGTTCTGGTGATGACTGTCTTGTTGCCAGAGTTTCCAGTTTGATGATGGCACCACATAGCAAGAGACAGGGTGTCTGGGTATCTGGTCTTTCTCTCTCTTCTTATAAGACCACCAGGATTAATCATGGGCTTCACCCTAGTGAGCTTATCTAAACCTAATTGCTTTCCAAATGCCCTAACTCTAAACACAATAGTCCAAGTTTCGACCCTCTTAATACTATGAACACATGGCTTCTGGAGTTAAATCCTTGCACAAGATGAGGGCGGGGGGAAAGCCATATTCATGCCATAACACATCTGTAAGACTTCAGGGGTGTGTGTATGGTGGGGGGTGCTGCTCGTGCCTGTGTGTAGAATGCGGTGGTGGGTGATGGGTCTTGAGGGGTTGCACAAAATAGCAAGAGAGAAACTTAGTTTAACTAATAGTCTAAAAATATTATAAAGGTTTACCTGGGTCCAAACTCTAGATTTCTTCTAAATATCAAGAAATTGGCCTTTCCTCCCTTAAAGAAAAAGTCCATCTTTTTGATTTGTAAGAGTGTTTGGACTTTCCCAGGATACTTATGCCATTGGATATCATTTAGATGGGCTGCCTTGGAAAGCTTGCCTCCCTCCTACAGATGCCAAAATGAGGGACTACAGGACATAAAACGGCCTGGGGCCCTTGGGGATTTAAAGGGCTCTGGGCTGACCTCTTAGCTACCTTTTTACCTCCTCCAGCTTAGGCCAGTCTGGTAGGCCTGGTCTAACACAGGCTACTTCCGAAGTACAGGGTTCCTTGGGTTAAATCAATATTTTGAGTGATTTTTTTTTCCACCTGACTAATCAGTTATTGGATTAGATTGATCTAGAACCTTCTGGTTATTATAGTACTTATCTGTCTCTGCCCGTGAGGAAAGAATCATCTTCATCATTATCATCATCAACACACACACTCTCTCTTTCTCACAGCATCTTGAAGTTTTAGTGAGACACCTTAACTTATTTTAGCAAAACATGCAATTAAATAAAATTAAAGCTTCCAACTGTTTTGAGATGAATTCTGGTAGCATTAATGGTTTTGGATTTTATAAAAAGAAATTTCAGTTATGGCAACCACGTGTACAAAAGCACAACTGGGGTGGATGAAATTGGAGTCTTTTGCTGGGTTAGATCAATATTCCACCCTAGCTACACATTCACCAAGGAACTTTAGAAAAGTACTGATGACTGGGTCACACTGGAGACCAAGTAAATAGACTCTCAGGGGATAAGACCCGAGTATTTGTAGTTTTCAAGGTTCTTTCAGGAGATTCTGATGTGATGAGCCAGTGATGAGAACCAGAGAGTCGGATAAATGGAACTAGGGAATCAGGAAAGTGACGACATGCCTCGCAATAACAGGCTGACGCGTCTAAGTTTATAATTTAGGAGATATCTTTAGGTGTCAGCTAGATTGGACCTTGATTATGTCTCCTTTTAGAGAAGGGAAACTGAGACTCAGAGCCCATTTAGGGGCTATAGGGCAAGAGAAAGGAAGCACGTGTTCTAGAAATTAGTATCTTTTGCTTGTGCCTCTCTGCAAAGCTACCTTGAAAATTAAGAGAAAAGACCATAGCATATGTGAATACCTGGGTTCAGTCTCCATCGCGCCTGTGCATGCGCGTGCGCGCACACACACACACAGAAAAGTGGGGGATAGGCATGCTATGTTTCTAACTATCCAATTATTTAGATCACTGGGAATGGTTAGAACGCTGGAAATGGCTCCTGGTGGTGAAAGAGCACAGCTCTGCAGCTCTTGGACCTGAGGAACACAAACAAAAAAGGTGCCACTTATTAATCTCTGCTGCTTCTCTCTGAGCCTGTCTTCCCATCTGTAAAATAGGAATTAATAATAAATTTGTCCTGATATTATTGCAGATAAGAGGGTAATAGGAAAAACATGTCACAGGTGCCATTGTGTATGCACAGAAAATTAAATGGTAATTATGATGATTAACTGCATTTAGGAAAAACAATATTGAGTTTTACGTAAAAATAGCTGCAGAAGGGATTAAAAAGATGTCTTGGAGCCTAAAGTCATGAAGTATGGTAATCTTGCAAAAATTGTTTTTGGTTTCCACTGATCGGAAACGCAAGTAAACCCCAACTGGAGCGCATCTTACTCAGGAATGAATGGATTTCCAATCTGTGTTTTCTTGCTTACCATGGAAAATATGCAACCCAAGGAAAGCACAGGTGGTTAAACTGTTCAGTGCCTCTATTTTTATCACGTGCAGAGGACGGTACGCATTCAAACCCAAATATTTTACTTAATAGAAAACGAAGACTAATTTCTCAAGGTTAAGAGGCTCCCGGTTTCCTGTGGCAAATTTAGGTTTTCGTCCATTGGAAAAGCTGTCCGGATCCAGGACAGACTGAATTCCAAAGCAAAAATAAAAAGCTCCCAACTAGCATTTTAAAAGAAGCATTTCTTTAAATTTAGGATTTCTCTATTTTATTTATTTTTTTCTTTCTCAGCTATCTCTTCTTTTCCCCCAAATCAGGTCACAGCAGGGAGGAACGTCACCTCCCCAGTTGAAGGTTGGATGTTTGTGAAATGAAGCCGAGACCCCGTGTGTCCCTAGGGAAGGTGACGCCCCCGCTCTCCCGGGCTTGTGCGGACGTGTCTCGGGCGTGACCTCTGAGCAGCTGCGCCACCCGCTCAGCCTCGAGGTGGAGAAACCCGAGCTCGAGGCAAAACCCCCATCTTTGGCAAGTCCTCCGCTGTTTCAAGACGCTGCCCGCGGCGGGGAAACGGGCCGCGTGCCCGGGGCTGGGGGGGGGGGGGTGCTCTTGCCTGGCCTGACATTCCTAAAGGGCTGAGCGTCAGCTCACCTCGCAACCGACTTGTTACTGGGGCTGGGGGTTGGGGTTGGGGTTGGACCAGAACAGAGGGATGTCCAGGGAAGCAAAGCAGAGAGCTTGGTTCACCTTCTGCCCTCGGGGGATCTCCAATTTTGAGATTTCTTTTTTCTTTATCCCCCCTCCCCACCCCACCCCACCCCACCTCCTACTTTTTTTCTTGCAGATTTTATGAGATTATTTATTTAGACCCTGACAAAACAAAATCTTCCTGTTATTCCACCCCTGGCCCTAACACTGATAAAAGTTTTTCCAGACTGTGCAGCCTCTACCAACCTGAAGCACTGGGCTACAAAGCTCAACTTGACTCTGAATAGTGGATTCCTGTGGAGGTGGTTAGTTCAGAGAGATCACATACTAGTCAATAATAGTTATTTGAGGGCTTCTTCTGTGCTAGGCACAGTTCTCAGCACTTTCATGTAATAACTCATTTACTCTTCACAACAATCCTATGAAATAAGAAATTTTATTCTCCCTACTTTACAGGCACCAAAACTGGCATAGAGAAGGTTAGCAACCACATGGGGTGGCAGAGCTATAACTGGTAGGTTGGGCTGGGGTTTAGATTTCTGCAATTTAACTCCAGAGCCTGTGCCCATTCAATGAATGTTGTCCTGAAGACTTCCTCTCATCTCCACCAGGCAGAGGAAGGAGCCCTGGGAAGTTTGAATGTCAGACATGGTAAGTCAGGTGCTCTGCTTTGGTTAGAAAGAGCTGGAAATTGTCTCTGTTTGGGACAGATCAGCAGTTTGTTAATTCTCCTCTTGCTGTTCTCAGAAAGGGCCATGGAGGAATTTGACCTACTGAAGGTGACAGGAGATAAAGACTCTAGTTAGCCACCCACTGGGAACTTATCTGAAAAGAGGAGAGAGGGGTGGGAGAGGGAGCTGCCACCTGACTGCCCAGCCATGCTTCACCTGCCAGTTCAGTCAGGGGCTGTGTCTAACTTTTGTGGCCCTGGGAAAATGTTGGGAACCTGAAGGGCCCCATGCTGACACTCTGAAGTCTGGCAGTGCACTTACTGATGGACAAAGTTGATTGAGATGACCAGGAGTTAGGAGTTGTGTTCCCTCAGTGGTAGGGAGGTGTGCGGCATGGACTGAGTCAGTAGAGGGTGCTTTTGGGGAGAAGACAGTGGAGACCACGTTTCTGGGATGGTTTGTAGGCTAGATGGGCCTCCTTTCCCATATACACACCAAGGCAAGTTCCATCCCTCTGTCTGAATGTCTCTCTTGGTTAATTCGTACTCTTGGATTCTACTACCTACCTCTCTGCTTCACAGTTCCCAAGACACCATTCATTGCAGCTTTTATACCCAGCACACCTATATCAAGTCAGGCAGTAAGAGACTCTCTCTCCCCATCCCTCTTGCACACAGTGCACAG
Source organism: Marmota flaviventris (assembly GCF_047511675.1). Taxonomy (NCBI): domain Eukaryota; kingdom Metazoa; phylum Chordata; class Mammalia; order Rodentia; family Sciuridae; genus Marmota; species Marmota flaviventris. The sequence continues at coordinate 49,941,907 of NC_092505.1, read as the reverse complement.
CTGAATGTGGAAAGTGAATCCCACTCTCCTTCAGAGAGCGGGGTCAGAGTACAGGGCAGTCCTGGAGCTATACCTGGGTCATCCTGACTGTTCCTGGGTGCACCCAGGTGAACCCTCAGAATACAGTATTTCTTCAGAATTTCTTCAGGTGGGTAAACTGATGTGATAGGACCCTTTGCAGGTTAATAAGTGTAAAATGTCTGGCTCATGGTAAGTGCTCAATGTATATTGGCTTCTGCTTTTACTGCCATTATGATGCTGCCCCTCTAGGCAGGTAACTCTGCCTTCCTGAATCTCATTGTCCTCATGTGCAAGGTTGAGGCAATACTATCTGTTTTATAGGATTGTTGTGAGGACTAAATAGTGTTAATTACTACTGTCAAGTTTGCAATAAATCACAGTGCTTCATGGGTTGCTTTAGCCTAGTTTATCTCCCAGGGGATGACTTTATTTCCAAACAGAAGACAGCTTCTTAGAAGAGCTTCAAAATATTGACCCTGGCTGGTGAGGGCATTTGGACACTTAACTCATCCAGCATCCCTTTCCCAGCTGTGAACTGGTATGATAATAACCACCTCTAGGAATCTCCAAGATGTTATGAGGAGAAAATATGTGATAATATACACAGCACTTTGAGCCCCTCTGAACAGAGACGCCCGTAAATAGAAGGTGGTATTATAAGGTGGAGTAATCGCTGGTGACTCCCCCTCCCTTTTTTATTTAATTAGGAGAAAACTAGTAATTAGGAAGCATGGCCTTGTGAAAGCTGTGGCCTGGGAAATAGTTCTCTTGGCACCTAATCAGAACTGTGACATGGCACAATTTTCTGCCAAATGTGGCAGCAGGAGACCTCGCCCCGGGCTCAGAAACAGGTCTGGAGATCATGAGGAATTCACTGTCTGGAGTGCAAGGCCCTGAGGTGGCTGACGCAGAGCCAGCTGGGGAGCCTCCTTGGTCTCCTGCTCCAGAGGAGATCCCCACCCACAGGCCTCAGTGGCCTTCATCCCTGGGGACTCAGAGTCCGTCTTATCTGCAGGTTACAGCTTGCTGCAACCCCAGAAACAAGCTGTCCCACCATGGGGCTCGTAAAAGATGTCTGATCTGGTTTGGTCTCTGATTCCCTTGCTGGGACAAAGAGTTCTCTTTAAGAAGGGCCAGTGTGGAGGAGGCCTTTGAGCCCTAGCTAGCCCGTGTGCCTCTACTCTGCAGCAGCCTCAGCTGGAGCGACTTTCCCTCCTCCCTGCAAATCCCCTAGGTGCTGCTGCAAGGTAGCCTTGGCCCGGAGGCCTCCCAGTCTTTCCAGTTCCATTGCACTCAGGCCTTCTCAGCTCTGTTTGGTAAAGTGTGGACTTTTGCTTTTTGTCCTTCAACTCTCCCACCTCTGCCTCCATGATGCTGGATGGGGTGGTGATGGAAAGTAAGTTGGGGAAGCAAAGTGTTCCCAGCCCAAGCTCCAGCACAGTGATGTCACAGGGAACATCAGCAGCAGGATTGCTGGTGGGCTCTGACTTCCCCTCACCACAATGACGATACAGGCTAGAGGCTTTCTCATAAACCCCGAAGACAGCAGTTCCTTTTTTTCAGTTATGAATTATATTTTAAAGGTGCAGAAAATATAAGACACGTATCACTCTGATTACCAGTTGTTGACATTTCTCATCTTTGCTGTGGATGTCTTCCTATGTATTTTTAAAAGTTTTCAATACAGCTAAGTTTTCCACCTCTCCAGACCCTCCCTGTGGGTCCCCACTGGCCTGTCATTTACCTGCACCTGTGGATGGTACTCAGGGGACTGGAAGGCTGTTGATTTTGTGCACATCTTCCTCACCCACACAAGTCCTCTCAGGAATGCCTCTCCACTCAGTCTCTTGTGGTGTGTGTGGCCGCCATTAACTTGCACTTGGACCATTTGCTCCTATGGACATTTTAAAGTCTTGGTCAGATCATATGGCCCTTTGCTCCAAGCCTACACATGGCTTCTGTTTCAACTCAGAGTAAAATTCAAGCCCTGAGGACCGATAGGACCCTATGTGATAGTAGCCTACTCTTTGCCTCTCTGACCCCATCTCCCAGGATACAGCCTTCTTCCCCCCCTCCCTCAGGGGCAGCCACACTGCTCTTCTCATTTTTCCTGGGACTTTCTGTGGGCAAGGCTTCAGGCTGTTCCCCTGACTGTCACCCTCTTTCCCCAGATACCTACAGGGCAAAACTCCATATTCTTCCATTCATTGCTCACATTTCACTTCTCCCTGAACTCTAGGCATAAGGCACTTATAAATATATCCCTCATTCCCACCATTCTCTCCCTTGTCTGGTCTAATATTTATTTTTCCATAGCAGGTATTTTCTAGCAAATTGTATATTTTACTTATTTATTATTTGTTGCCTATTTCTGCCTACTACAATGTAAGTTCCCCCAGAGTAGGAATTTCTGTTGTTGAGGCACTAATACTTCCTTCATTTCTACAGTAGTGCCAGGCACACGGGGGCTCTACAAAGATTTACTGACTGATTCAATAAGCCTATGGATAAATGCATCTGAGAATTTCTTTCTGGAGACGTTCCAGAATTCGTACAGATTTTCCAGGGTGTCTATGACACAAAAAAGGGTAGGAACCACTGACATGATCACCCATCAAAGTTTGCTGACCTCCTCTGCTTCTCGGGAGTCTGCCTGATGAAGATTATGAGCTTTTTATCTTTCTCCAGTTTGTGTCTCCCTGGAGAGCTAATCCTGGCAGCTACTGAGCCCTTCTCTCTGAGGACTGGTGGTAAGTCTCCCTGGATCTAGCCCTGGCTGGACTGGGTAGGGAGCTGGGAGGCTTTGGTAGAGAGTGTGGGCAGGAGCTCTGGCAGTGGGCCTGCCTCAGAGAAGCTGTAATTTTCCTATTCCTTCTGTGGAGACGTCTGGGAGCAGAGGCTGAATGTGGCCACGGCCTCTTGGGCATCCTTGGGGGAGGTAGGCAAGATGCCCAGAGCAACAGGAGCTGCTTCCTGCTTTGCAGGCTCCACACTAGGCAAGGAGCAAGACCAGGAAATCTTGCAGGAGCCCCAGCCCAGGAAGAACAGACGCTAGCTTGTGATGGGAGAGAGCGAACACAGATGAGTGGGGGGAACCTGGAAAGCAAAGAGACACAAAAGGCCATCTGGAGGTGATAGTGGGAGTGAATTGGAGGTGAGTCAGCCAGCTCACAGGGCAGTTAAAAGACAAGTGGGTAATTGTGGGTGCAGTCGGCGGGTCACACAGAAAATGAGGAACAAGTGGTTAATTGGGCCCACAAGCCCAGGATCCCGCCTATAATTAGCAAATTGCAGGGCTTTGATATTTGCTTTGGTAACAACTTGTGTAGTAAATTGCAGGGAGGAAAACTGCACCCCCAGCCTGGGAGGTGACCCTGTGTCTATGTTCCCTGAACCATTCTCTTACAAACACTGGCAAGCAGCACACACATGAATGTACCCCAGTGATGGGGCTAGGGCTTGCACCTTTCTGCAGGTTGACATCATCTTCTGATGCTTTCTGTGTTCCTCTGTACCCCATGCTTAAGTTTTGCCAATCAGGGCTAAAGCTGAAACCTAGTTTGCTGGGGATATGCTCTCACTATTCCTCTGCTTCCTTAAGCCATAGTCCTTGGGGTAAGAGACTTTCTGGACAGAGACATGCCATTGGAGTGGCCATGGGTAATTCCCATGTGAGTGCCATGTGAGAGAGGAGGAGAGACAGCATTGTTGAGTTGTATTCATGAGGTTGGTTAATGCCAATCCCTGATCAGGCACTGGCCTTCATGGGTTTCAGCTCTGCAGGTAGCTCTGCAGATATTCCAACTAAAGTGCAGACTAGAAGCATACAAAATTTACACTGGGATTATCCATGGCAAAACCCTACACATGGTTGAAATGCAGAGATGAATGAGCACAGATGATGCGAAAATGCCAGGAGCCCTGGGTTTGAAATTGGACTCATTCTTGATGGATCTTGTGCAGTTAAATATTTATACATCATCTTTGTCATTTATGGGTCTGTTTCTATTGACTGCTTTTTCTTTTAGTTATAGTTATTTATGTGTCTAGTAACTTTTTATTAGATGGTAGACATTGTGCTGTTATATTAAGTATTTGTACTGTGCTATCTTCTTTTAAAGAGCATTAGGCTTTGTTTTGGCAGGAAGTTAAGTCATACAGGGATGAGTTTGATCTCTTTGAATCCTATCTTTAAGTTCTACTATGAAAGGCCTCGGTGAGTTTCCCTGCAGGAATAGTTCAGCCACTTTATTCACATGTGAAGACTCTGGGTTCTCCATGGAGTGCCCAAGGGATCAACAAGGACTCTTCACCTTTTCTGGTTGTTGCATAATCATTTCCTCACCTTGTGAAAGCTCTGGATTATTCTGTTTACAACTCTTGTCATTGTTAATAGATTATTATTTTGTCCTGGTCTTGTAGAGTTTCACTGGGCCTCCAACTTCCCAAAGATTCAAAGGGATATTTTAGCAGATTTATGGCTTCCTTTTCTGTGTATCTCCTTCCATTCTGGAATTGTGAGCCTCCCCTCCTAGCCACTTTATCTTTCTCACTCTCTGTTCTCTGTCTCCTCAACTTAGTGAAGCTACAAAACTGTGCCCATAGCCTAGAAATTATCTCCAATCCTAAAGCCAGGATTGTTTGGGGCCTGGTCTTGTTGATGTCTTACCAATCAAAAGTTAGCATTGCCCATTTCCCAATGTCTGAAAACAGTAGTAATTCTATCAAGACTGGAGGTTTAAATCTTATCAGGTTAAAATTCAGTCACCCCAAATATAGAAAGAGAATATACTACTAATTTTTACTTAAAATTCACTTATGATAAATAATGTACATAATGAATCTGAAAGCACCTACAAACATTTAAAAATTGTTTTTGGAACAGTGTGGTAAGTCTCTTCATCACCATCAGCATTTCCTTACCTGACTGGGTCAACACTGGATTCGGCGGGAACACTCCTTGTGGACCAAGTGTGATGGTGTCAGTCATGAATGAGACTGGATGTGTATCCCTCCCTGGCTACACCCAGAATGGGTCTCTATACTGTCTTTATCATCATGGGAATAATTTCATTGACTGTCACATGTGGTTTGCTGGTGGCTTCTCACTGGTGAAGAGAAGTTACAAAATATGCCTAATGGATAGCACTCACTGGAAGTAGGTAGCCTGTGCTTACTAAGCTGTCTAGAAAGCTCTCTCTCTCAAAATAAATAGTATTATTAGTATTAATGAAGAATCAGTAATAAGGTCTCTATAATCATCAGAGAGCAACACTTCTCCACAATGCCATCAGTTCTTCAAAACTCTTAACAAGTCCAGACATCTCCAACTGTAACTGCTTTGTATGAAATGCAAGTTTGATGAATCTTATTTTTGCATACATTGTGACATAAGTATTCTGGTTTGTGACTCAGAGTATTGTCTATCAAATCTAGAATAAAAATGCTCATTTTCCTTTGATACCAATAATAGCAATGGATTTAGCATTTTCATGAAATACAATTTAAAACTGTAAGGGATTTGTCTTAAAAAAAAAGATAAAGTTGGATTGGCTCAAATGCCTAATGTTACAGATAAGCAGACTGAGCCTTGGTGAGAAGAAGTGAATTTCCCAGTCCTTGATGACCTCTTAGTAAAAGAATGAGACTGAAACTCAGGCGACCAATTCCTAGTCTATAGGCATCCGTTCGTTCAGCTCATAATTATTGAGCATCTACTAAGTTCAGAGTACTGAATTCCTTGATATATGGACAATATATAACATGCTCATTCACAGAAACATTTAAAAATTGATTTTGGAACACTGTGGTAAGTTCCATAAATCAGCATATAATTTTGAGCTTTCTTGATTCTGACAAGCTTAATCAGAGTAGCCTCCATTGTCCAATGCAGAAATGCAAAAGGCTTTCAGCATTCAGGTCCTGTGGGATATTTTGAGACATATGAACATGTCAGGTAATTACTGTGGTTTTATGGCACTGTCAGACATGGTTATAGGAAAGCTAAGGATTTACTCTATATGCAGCCATTTCAGGGACCCAACGCAAAATGGATAATAAAACTTTAAGGAAATCGTTCATTGAGTTGCAAGATGTGAAGAGAGTGCTATATAAAATGGACAGAGTCCTGGGCTCCAGAACTGATTTCTCTGTGTCTAAGCATTTCTGTGAGGTGAGTACAACAGAGTAGATGACCTACAATGCCCGTTCCAGGTTGGAGAATCTGCATACCTGGTGCTCTATAGCAAGCCATCTTAGTGACATGCACAAAGAAGGCTGGGGATGGTGGATAGGACCTGAGTACCAAGAATGTGGGATGACATTCTAGGGTTTATTTATTTATTTTTGAGATAGGGTCTTGCTAGGTTGCTAAGGTTGACCTCAAACTCAAGGTCTTCCTCCTAAGAAGCTGGAACTGGGGGCATGTGCCATCATACTTGGCTCAGAAGAACATTCTTCATCAGAGGGGAAACATTAGTAAAGGTGATGAAGCAGGGATATGGCTAAAATGGAATTTGTGACCTGACCCACATGGAAGGACTAGCCTCGCTCAGTTGGATGTCTAGAAGAATTTGAGGATGCATGAGCCAGAAGCCTTTCTTGCACCCAGTTTGAGAAGTTCTGCATTAAAAGTTAAAAACTGTGATTTGAACTGTTAATTTAACATCAGAGATTATAAATGCAAAGTATAAATAAGACAGATTAAAATAGGAAGGATTGAACAGAAGGTGGATGGTTTTTATAGATCTATATATTGGTATTTTTTTCTTTTAATTACCACTGAAACAAAGACAGAAAATTTCAAGATTATTCAATAGAACTGTTCTCCTCCCCCAAAACAACGCTCAGAGCTTTGCAGACTTCACTTTGCAAAATGGCGTTGAAAGGGGCTGATGGAAGATGCCAGGGGGGTGGTGATTAGAAGGTCGTGGGAAGCCTGGGATACCAGGCTTGAGGATGGGTGGCAGTGAGCATTTCTGTGTTCTCAGTCACAGTATGGCGGCTGAACTGGAGATTGGAAAGCAGAACTGGCACAGAGTCCAGGTGACAAGGATGAAGCATGGAAGGCTGAGGAGCCCGACATAGGGTGAGTGATAGAAGAAGCCCCAGATGCACGGATCCTGTTTGCTGATTGACGTGGGGCTGAGGGAGGAGCTGCGTTGCTCCCTAGGCATCCCGCAATCACTTGGGGAGTGGTGATTGTAGACTCCCTGAGGCTGAGCAGCATTAGGCAAAGGGCTGGCGAGGTGGGCAAACCTGGGCCTTCATAAGCTCATTCTGTTTCTTCCATGGTAAAAAAATAAAATAAAATAGGTGACCGCACCTATCTCTTGAGTTTAATAACAACTGATGAATTAGTGTGTATGAAAGTTCTGAGGACATGTTGGTCACTTTGTAAGTTCTCAGTAAATATTTATTTCATTCATCTGTCTATTTACAAATTCAGTGCAACTTGGGAGGGAAGTAATTAGTTCATTTAGGACCATATCAAACTGATTCTGAATAAAGAGATTGTATCTGAGGGGCTTTTTGTAGGATGGGACCACTCCTAGTCACTAGGCTGTGCCATACTTAAGGCTACAAAGTTCCAGAAGTCCCTTTCTTGACCTTCCTTTCATTACCAACCCCTTACACTGTGGTGCGTTTCTAGGTCTGTAACGCAGTAAATGACAACAGCAAACAGAAACGAAGGACAGGAGCAACATGAGGAAGGCACGCGATTGAATTGATACGTTTACTCCGTGAACCATTCCGAGGACATCTGCGGGATGCTGCCATCCTCCTCTTCTCTGTGGCTGGACAGGGCCGTCTGCCCTGAGGCCGCAGAGTTGCCTGGTCTTGGGAGATGCTCTCTCAGCTGCGAGTCTCCTGTGCCAGGAGCACTACCAGGCACCGTTTCTCAGGCCTCCTGATCTCTGTTTGGTTTGCATGTTGCTCAAATTGGATCCACCCTTCCAGGCTGGCCTCTTGCCTTTTTCTTAGGTCCAAGGGACCAATGTCTGCATACAGGTGAGGTACTTCGCTGAGTTGCTTTCATCATGACTGCCAGTGCTGTGTGCAGGGCTGCGAGCAAGCCACCACGCCACGCCATGCCATGCAGCAGCACTGGCAAGAGAGTTGCAAGCACTATAGCAAGAGCTGGGGGTGGTGACTGTGAGCTCCGTGGAAAAAGTATCTTCAGTTGGACCTGGTGTGGACTTGGTTTGGTTTCCAATGGCTCTAGTAATCCCTGAGCCTAGTCTTCCAGCCATATCAAGCAGTGCACCTGACATGTGAGCCAGGGCATCTCAGACCCTGTGGACCAGCCACATTCCAGCTGAGTACCTCTGACTAACCTCAGTTGGTACCAGAATCTCTCAGCAAGCCCAGTCTGAACCCTGACCCAGAGAACCATGAGCCCTAACAAAATGGTAGTGGTTTTAAACCACAAAATATGGGGGTAGTTTGTTATGCAGCAATAGATAACTAAAACACTAGACATAAACGGAAGAAACTTTGCTGTCTGCTTTTGATAAATTTAGGACGATTTTGTGTGATTTACCCCAACCATCTGTTTCTGTCCATGATAATTTCATTTTGCTCAAAATTTGGATCAAGTTACCTTTTAACGGAGCTAAACCTTCACCTGGGTTCACTGACAGCTTCCTGAGCCTCAGCAAAGCTTTCAGGCTCCCCAGCTGTGGCCAAGCTGGCAGTAGAGTCCCGCCTCCAGCTGCAGGCACACTCAAGCTTGCCCCAGCACCACAGCTAGCTACATGCAGCTACCTTCCACTGTGATTTTGCAAAAATTGCCACAAGTTGCAACTGTGGCTGCAGAAGTTATTTTGCATGGGCCTGGATAAACAATGTACAGATGACATTTTCTCAGGAGCCCCACATACCACAAAGGGCATCTTCGTATTTGTTGTCTTGCCTTCCTCAGAGGCAGAGTGCATTATTTCTACATGGCTGTGTCCACCATCTACAGGGAGATCTGGAACTAAGTCATTTTAAAATGAATAGGAAGTCAATGAGAATTGAATAAGACCAAGCCATTGAACTGTTTTGTTTTAGCTCTGGCTTAGGCGAAGTCCCCAGTTCCTGAATAGTATAGGAAGGAGAGTAGGAGTGGGTAGTGCCCTCAGGATCAAGTAAGTACCAGAAACGTGAGTGTCATTCTTTCAGTATGCCAACATGACTGGCATGGCTTCATAGTCAGAGGGATGTGGGTTCAGACCTGAGCTTACTATGTACATATAAGATATGTATTCTGAGCTTTAGTTTCTCATTAGTCAAATGGGTAAACCTTCCCTCAGTCAACCTCACAGGCAATATGAGGATGTCTTATTTGGGGCTTGATAGAAGCAGACCCTGAGACAAGGCTAAGTGCAGGTGGTTTATCAGGAAGAGGAGGGATCAAAGGTGGCAGAGTGGGCACTGACAAGGAAAGGATGACAACCAGCAAGAAGTTCATTATCAAGCCAGTTACCACGGTGGAAATTGCAGCTTCATCCCAAGGAAGAATCTCCGCAAAGGTGTAGACTTGATGATTACTATTCCCATTTTACAGATGAGGAAATGGAAGTACAGTGAGATATTAGACATCTTTTTCCAAGGTCGCAGTGCTATCAAGTGGCAGAATCAGAATTTAATCCAGGTTGCTGCCATAAAATAATGAAAACACATACACATGTATTTCTCTAAATTCACTGTAGAGCATGGTGTCCATGTCATAAATTATTTTTTTTTCCCTTTCTGTACCAGCATTCAACAAAGCAAATATTTGTATATGGCCATTTGGAAATTGGTATTGATAAATATACTATTATCTGCTTTAAAAACTTTAATTATATAATCCAGTTATATCAAATTTTTAGCACATCCAAGAGATTGATAGTATACTGGTAGCTCTGGAGGGTAATTGGGGAATGGGTTTCACTGCTAAGGGCTACAGAGCTTCCTTTTTGCAGTGAGAAAAAATATTCTAAAATATGGATGGTGATGTTGCAGGACTTTGAAAATACAAAAAAAAATGTTGAATTATACATTTGAAAAGTATGTGATGCTTTTTTTGATATGTGAATTTTATCTCAATAAATTTGGTTTTAGGAAGAGAAAATTATAAGTATTAAACTTTGTTCTAAGCATTTCTTAATATAGTTCTTTCTAAAGGCAAAATTCTGAATGGAAAAAAATAAAATAAAATAAAACCAGTATCCACCCTTCCAGGAATGTAAGCTACTGCTTCATTCCAAATGCCTGTGTTAGTCAGTTCTCTGTCAGTATTAAAAAACAAAACAAAACTAAACTAAGATAATCAACTTATGAAGAGAAAAAGCTTATTTTGGCTCATAATTTTGGAGGGTTGAGGTCACCAGAGATTTACCCCATCACTTCTGGGCCGGTAGTGAGGGAGTACACTATGGGAAGAGCACATGGCAGAGAAAAAACAGCTATGTCAAGGCCAGAAAGCAAAAGAGAGAAAGAAGAAGGGGAAGGGCCCTCTGAAGACACACCTCCAATGACCTAAAGACCTCCCATTAGGCCCGTCCTCTAAAAAGTTCCACCACCTCCCAATAGCACCACGGGGGTGGGGGGGACTCAGTCTTTAACACCTGGGCATTTGGGGACAGTCAACATCCAAACCATAACACAGTCTAATTTTAAGGGGGAATAGTGACAGAGTGGAGTGTTTCCAGGGGAAGTAAAGAAGATGGCAACAGAACTCATCATCCCATGAAGAACAATTAAAAGACAAAGTTGTGGTTTGAAGAACAAATGCTTAGTAAGGACACAGGATTGCTCCCTAAGTATCTGAAAATGACTGACCCACTATTGATTCCCAACATTCAGAATTTGGAACAATGGATTGAAACTACCTTTGTGCAACATGAGGAGCAGCCTGCCTTGAGAAGTACCGAAGCTCTTGTCACTCACCAGGTGACAACTGATCATTGGTCAGGGATGTTGTCAAAGTAAGCTGTCCATGGAAAGACCATAGAATGAATCGGACATGACTTTTCTGTGTTCATATATGAATACACGACCAGTGAAACTCCACATCATGTGCAAACACAAGAATGGAAGTTATACCCTATGTATGTGTGATATGTCAAAATGCCCTCTATTGCCATGTATATATGAAAGAGCAAATTCGAAAAATAAGCTCTCCTTGTTGAGGACATTAACTAAGATGGCCTAAAAGACTGTTTCCAATTCTGGAATTTGGTGCTTCCAAGTTCAATTCCTAATATTTATTTTCATTATAAATTACATGGCATCATTGGGAAAAAATGACTGGTCTTTAGAATGGTGGCTTTCTGTAAACGTCCTCCCCCCATGGCTAGTATATCCACTGTGACCAGAAAGGATAAGCTTAGCTGGGTGGAGACTGACTTCCCAGTGAAACAGTGTCTCTGAAGGGTCTGAATTCCTCAGAAGGTAGAGGAAGGAGGTGAGCAAGTCAGAGTCTGGATGGGCAGTCAGGAGGTGTGGATTCCTCTGCAGCTGGAGACTCACAGCCTAACTGACCACAGAGTAAGCTGACCTGGGACACAGGGTTTCTGGTAAGCAGGACTTTTAATGCAAAAACCTGGGGAAATGCAGATGGCTTGTCACTATAATGCTTATCTCAAAATATTAAATGAGAACTCTGTTTTTAACTAGAAAACAAGAAGCTCTACAGATTTCCTAGTGCCTAAAAAACAAAACAAACAAAAAACCTTCTGAGATGTATCTCAGAAGCCAAGGTGTTGAGACTTAAGCAGGTTGCAATGGAAGAAACTTTGAACCAGCAGATCTGGGGTTCCATTCATCCACTTTATACCTGTGTGACTTAGGAAATGTTCCCAACCTCTCTGAGCCTCAGTTTGCTCACCTGAGAAAGGAAGATGATGGCCGATTATTGGTCAGGGTCTTACTCATATCCTTTATTTCAACCACCATCAATCTACATGATGAAATTAGAAAGTTTACTCCTTTGCAGATGCTCGCCATGTTCCTAGAGGATGACTAAGGGCCATGCTGAACAATCACCATGGAAGGTGACAAGGTTCTGGTGACTTGCTGACTAGGGGAGGTCAGCCGATTGGAGAAGAACAACACCTCTACAACATAATACCACGGGACGTCCTGGGGTCCTGTCAGCTGACCCCGGGTCTGTTGACACCTGAGAAGTGTCAGTCCCTTCAGATGGCTCTAGGATTTGAAAATTGTTCCCACAAACTCAGAGGAAACTATATATTGATTAAGAGAAATATCCAAATCACTGGGGGAACACTTCTGTTCCCAGAATCTGTAATGACCTGTTCCTGGGCTCGTTCTGCTTCTCTCTGATGTTGCTCCTGTGAGCAGCCTGGAACTCTGGACTCCGATGTCACCTGAAGTCCACCTCCCTCCCTCAGGACCCAGACTCCCTATTTTTTACTCTAATATCCTGCACCAGCTGTGCTTCTTTGTGCTGACTCCTGCTGTGGTCTAGACTCAGGTGTAAAGGGGCTGGACGGCCATCTGCTCTTTCCGGAATCAGAGCAATGACGTGGGCTTTGGAGGCTGGGATCTCAGGACTTGAGCTCCAATAAATTTCTGTGAACTTGAGTCTCTTCTTTCTGGTATGAGGCGGGGGAAAAGGGTTTCAGGGGGAGGGTGGATTCCAAAATTGGCTGATAATGGACATCCAGAGAACAGGTTTCTGGGACACTTTATAGCACATTGTGAGCTTTCCAGATTGGTGATTCTCAAACTGCAGAAGCGTCCTCTAAAGAGCTTGTTAAAATGCAATTTCCTGGGCCCAATCTCCCTGCCTTTCTAATTCAGTACATCCCAAGAATCTGGATTTTTAAAATAAGCTCTGGGTTGCTTCTGCTCTATGTACATGTTCTGTGAGTTTTATCTCTTAGAACCATTGTTGAGAATTGAATTGCTTTAAAGAGCTCTTCAGGCCAAGTTAGAAATATGTATCAATAACTTTTAGGGAATGAGAATTTAATTTAGTCTTTGGTGCTTTGCCTCAGGGTGTTACGTCGGCCAGGGTAGGCACTGTTTAGAGCTGAAACAAGCTTTGGGGTATATTTCATTTTCTGAATGTTTGGGTGTTGTTGAAATGGAAAATTGACCCAGGATCTTAGATAGCTTTGCAGATACCGCCTCTGCTGTCTTCCCAACACTCAGGAGAGTGCAGCACAGATGTTGTTATACCAATTTTATGGATGGGGAACTTGAACAGGCTCCTGGGCTAAAGGAAGACCAACAATTGTGCTATTTCCCTGTGTGAAAGCATTTGCTCATATAGTCCCTTAGCTGGCCCTCCCTGGAGTCTGTGTTGCAGGTAGCACCATTGACTCTGTTCCAAGGTGAGGACATCCAGGTGCCACAGAAGTCCCGGGACCTGCTTAAGTTCACAGAGTGAGTCAGTGTGGACTGACTGAGTCAGATGGGACTGACACCTCTGGAGCATGATGGCATACTGTCCTCAACACACATGACCGCCGGTCTAGACATGATGGCCCACTGAGGCTGGAACCAGGAGACATTGACCTTTGGCCTGAGGCCACCCTGCTCCCCAAATTTCAGATCCATTGTAGAGGGTGCTGGATGTGCCCATCACATCAGTGGCCTATCTCTTTGTCCTGTAAAGGAGGGAAATAAATGAAAAGGGATCAGCTCCCAGGGCTTCCTTTACAACTTCCCAGGTACCACAAGGACAGGTGGTAGATTAATTTAAAAGAAATGGGGGAAAAGTGGGAATAAAAAAAGTGACAAATAGGCTGGAGTGTGCTCCTAAAATTGTGACCTCCTGGCTGGGTACCTGCATTCTGTTGCAGACTCTTCTGTGTCAGCCTCTGTCTCACACCTCCTGGGGCACACAGGAACCAGTGCCTCTCCTCTTTCCACCCCCCTGGTAGGCAGGGGAAGATGATGGATCTCCTCCTGGGTAAACATTTCCACAGGAAGCATTTATCAGATGTCAGCAGGGGCAGCGGAGCAGACTGGGGAGGGATGGGGCTCAGAGAAGCATCTCTCCTCCCAGACCCAAGGCGCACATTCACGCCCTCTCTGTCTTGGGTCCCTTCTCCTATCAGCCATCTGTCCTAAAACACTCCACATCCAGGCCACCCTTTGGTTCTGAATAACAGGCTTCTGACCAGCTGGGCATCTGTAATGTAGATTGTCCAAATCCTTCTAGAAAAAAAAAAAAAAAAACTCTGAAGAAAATGTCTGGAAGACCCCAGCAAATAAAACTCCATCATCAATGCCTGTGTGCTACACTCTACCAGGCTTGGATACTGTAGCCATCCCCTACTCTGAGGGGGCTGGGACTCATACCCGACTTTCTGGCAGGGAAGGCTGACAATGCAGAATCATGGAGTGGGGTGGGGGTTCTGTTGTGGCCTTCACCCTCACTGCATCTGCCACTCCCTCAGACCTCCTGCAGCCTGATAAACTTTCTCTGCCGAGAACCAGTATAGTTCAACTCCAGGGGGATTTGAATCTCCACTCTGCCCACTATTGATGGTGTGACCTTGGGCAAGTCACTTAACCTTCCTGTACTCAGTTTCCTCTCTATATTCTTTTTCAAAACTTACTGAGGACTATCTCCGTCCTATGCACTGTGCTAGGTGCTGGATAAAAATGTTACCTCCTGAAAAAAATTTATTGTGAGGCTTAATTGAGACAATTCAGTAAAACACTTTGCAAAATTGTTGTTGAACAGGACTCCATAACTGTTCGTGAATACAGTTATTCTTCCTACTATTATTTCTATGTTTGTCTTTGGGAAAGAGTAGAATCTGGAAGGTTGTTAGAAGTCTTTCATGCCTCTGACCCTCCTAGGCAGTCACTAGATCTCCTCTTGTCCTCTGTCCTGGTGGAGAGGTACTGTCGGCCCAGGCATCTCTGTGGAACCACGGTCTGTTCACTCACTCGCTCTTTTAATCTTTTGATAAAAATGCATTGAGAGTGTCCTTTGTGCTGGCACATAGGTTAAGCACTCCGGAAGATGCAAACAGAATTAAGAAGGGCACCAGTCTTTGGCAACACCCAGAGCCGGTGGAGGTTGCAACTCAAGTTAAAAACAAAGCTAGAGAGCAGACCGAAAGTAGGTCTCCTTCTTCAGCTGGGGGTCTAGAATATCTACCTGGCATTTGGACTGTGCTTTGAGGAAGAGGAAAGCTTTGGTGAATCCTGTAGAGGCAGGAAGAAGGGACATGCAGAGCTGTGAGGTGCTTGCCAAGGCAATGGCACTTGAGCCCAAGGAAGCAAAGCCCCTGGTGTCCAAGCTATCTCACTAGCTAACTGTGTAAATATTTTGAAGGTTACAACGTGTCATCAATAATCCTTGTGGGCCATTTTCCACATGCATTATATTATTTGAATTTCATAAAAATGGAGTCAAGCAGAGAAAGATTTATTATGCCTCTTGTCTAGATGAGGAAACTGTGAATTTGAGATGAAAGGATTTAGTTCACCAAGGTGGTCAGTGGGGATGTGGTCACCAAGCTCAGGACTGCTGGTTCCAAATCCAGGGTGCTGTTGATGGCATCGAGCTGACCTTTCCACCCTACCCCCAGGCTGGAAAGCTAGTCACTGGGGCCAGAGGAACTTCAGGCTGGTCTCTTCACCTTAGTGATACCCCAGGACTTTGCAGTAACATCTTTAGAAGTCCCCTGATTCCATCTGATGGCTGCCAATTGCCCTTTGATAATCACATCTGTACAGAGTCACCCTTCTAAATCCTGGATCTAATCACACCATGCTTTTTACTTAAAAAAGAGCTCTGCCTCTTCTGGGTCACTTATTACCTGAACAACTTGACCTGTTCTTCTAGGCCCTTTGAGATCCATCCTGCCCCTTTGACCTCCACAGCCTCCTTCCTTGAGGGCCTCCTTTGTGCTTCCTGTGTGTGAGATGCTGAATTTCTTGGAATTTCCAAAAAGCCCCAGGCTGTCCTCCCATAGATTTATACCTGTATGGGCTCTGAAGTCATACTACCTGGGTTGAGAACTCAAGACTCATCACTTAAATAGTTCTGAGATTGAGAACAGCTCCTTGGCCTCACTGTGCCTCAGTTGCCTTATCTGCAAAATGGGACTGATGGTAGGATCCATTGTATGGGGCTATTGTGCAGACTCAATGATTTCATGTATTTCAGGATTAGATCAAGACCTGACAGAACTGGTGTTTGATAAATGTTGTGGCTATTTTCTCTGCAGGAACCCCTGTGCCATGAATGAATGCCTCGTGAATGTAGGCAGGTCTCCTGGGCCCCTTCCTATCCCTGCTGCATCAGGGACAGCTGCCCTAACAGTCGGGTCAAGTGCCTGCCTCCTTCTGTCCTGCCTTCTCAGGTGCCACACACGCCTCTTACCTGCCCAAGTGTCATCTTGCTAGAGTTGGTGGTCCTTGGAGGGCACAGATCTTGTCATTATCAGGCTAGGCGACATCTGAGTCACCATAGAGATTGCCACACTTATTCTCTTCCTGACACCCACAGTGGGCCCTGATGTAAGCTGTGAGTGTAGGAATGGTGCAGAGCTGGCACTGAGGACCTTGCTTGAGCATGGCACTGACATGTTGGATGACCGACCACGGACACACACCCCTCCACTCTTTAGTTTCCCAGGAAAAAAAAATGGATGTCTGTCTCCCCTTGTCTGACAGGGAGTCCCAAGGAAAACAGTACCTGCTGGACCACACAAGGCACAAGGGGAAATGAGACAAGATTTAGAAATGAGATACTGAAGAAATAAATGTCTTATTATAAACTTCTAGTAGGTTGCCAGAGCAGGGTCAAGTCAGGGCCCCCCACTTGCCTGAGCTCCTTCAAGGCCCTGTACCTCACATTGTATGTGCTATTCTGCACTATTTTCCTCGAATCTGACTCTCCAAATTGTGGAAGCCTAGCTCCCCATCTCAAGATCTCCCTGGAGCCAGCTCTCCCCCATGGTGAGCTCCCTCTGCTTCTCTGTTTCACCTCTGGGCCTCCTGAGCACAGTCAGAAGACTAGGAAATGAGGCCCATTGCGCTCTGCCCTCTCCGGGCTGGGCTTCTCCACTTAGAGGATGCCCTGAGAGCCACTCTGGGGAGTTGCCTGCTTGTCCAGCATTCATGCAGACACCTCCCACCACCACACCCCTGTGCCTCCCACAGGGTTTCTGGGGTCTTTAAAACTTCCCTCTTGGTTTTGGCTCAGAGCTGTGCCTCATCTCTCCCCACCCCCCACCCACCCCCTCTGCTCCCTTTCTGTCCAGTCTCCTGGAATGCAGTCCTGCCTGGACTTTGGGCACTCAAGCCTCCCGCGCCCGCCCTGCAGGTCCTGGCATCCAGGTCCACACCCGACAGCTGGGGAAACAGCCCCTGCCCCGCTGCACAGCAGGCCACGGGGTCAGAAAGGCCAGGCCTGTCCCTTGACCCTATCATTGTGTGGGAGGACGGGTGGGGTGGTATGAAACACATTCAAACTACTTTCTTGGGGAGGAAATGTCATTTTCATAGTGTGCTATTTGAGGGCTAGGTATACACACCCTCAGCAAATCAGCCTGGGGTTGTACTTTGGAATCCCTTGGGGACCTTAGAAGCCTGGGTCCTACCCAGAGGTTCTGTTCTAATTGGCATGATGTAGCTTGGGACAAGCTCTTTTATTTTATTCATTAAATTTTATTGTATTAGTAGGGCTGGGATGGAACCCAGGGTCTCCCTGATGCTGATCAAGCACTCTACAACGCAGCTACATCCCCAGCCTGACAAGGCTCTGTGAAAGCTCCCCAGATGATTCCAGTGTGCAGCCAGGATCCAGAGCCCCTGCTTCAGGGAATGCTCTGGAAATGTGAAGGCACTGAAAGGCAAGGCTTCAGAGCAAGACGGTGACATGCCTTTGTCCCCCTGAGTGGATCAGAAGACCAGAGCTCTCTGTCCTACCCCTGCTCTGTCAAATGACTGGGACGTAGGCCCAAAGCACTGTATGTGGTAAAGATCCACTGGTAAAGCCTTATCCCCTCTGCAGTCCCCATCCCCACGAGGGAGTCTTAGGTCACACACAGTGACTTTTGGGGAGCAGGGCCAAGTATTCATTCTGGAATACTCTAGGCCTTATTCAGAGGTCAGGAATATGAGGCGAGGGCTATGGGGTTCTTTTCTAGTGGAAGCCCCTTACCTTAGCTTCCAGGCTGCTCCCCATGTCCCCACATCCACCTTCTCCTGTCACATCAAATCAGTGTTCCTCTCTTGCTAAAGCCTCTTTCATTGTTTAACATGGTCTCCAAGTAATCCAGGATTGGACTTTCTGGAATTTCCCTCTGCCTAACCCCACCCAGGGTTCGTAAAGTGTCTTCTGGAGACCAGAAGCATCATTGTCACTTGGGAACTTATTAGAATACAACTTTCTGAGTCCCATCCTAAATCCACTGAAAGGGAGACTCTGAGCATGCCCAGTAGTCTGTTTGAACAAGCCTTGAGGGCAAGTCTGAGGTGCACAAGAGCTTGATAGTTCACGCCACCCTCCCTCCCGCTGTGGCATTGAAGCTTGTAAGGCTGCCCACTCTGCAGTCCTAATTTACCAGTTTTCTCCAGTTCCCAACAGTGACTTCCTGTTTTCCATACCTCTTCATAGGCCCCTCTCCAGAAAAGCATTTTTGCAATGTCAGAGTACTGAAATCCTACTTTTCCTTCAAGATCCAGCTCAAGCACGACTTATTTTCACAGATCTCAAGATTCCACCTACAGAAGAAATTTTCCTTCCTTTGATCTCCCCAGTATTATTTTTCTCTGCTCTTCTTTTCTGTCTTTCTCTGAAGGGGCTTCTTTTCAATCATGGCTACACATCAGAATGACTCAAGAGAATTTTTAAAAATGCATAAGCCCAAGCTGTATTCTAGAACAATGAAAGCAGAATTTTAGGTCGAGGCCTGCCATAGCATATTTTGAAAGTTCTCTGGATCATTCTGATGGTGCACTGAAATTAAGACCCTCTCTCCTGAAGCTAGCTCCAGAAAGAAAATCATAATGGGAAGAGAAATGAATTTTGGGGATGGGGGGCACTACTAGGGATTGAACTCAGGGGCACTCAACCACTGAGCCACAGCCCTGTTTTGTATTTTATTTAGAGACAGGGTCTCAGTTGCTTAGTGCCTCGCTTCTGCTGAGGCTGGCTTTGAACTCTCCATCCTCTTGCCTCAGCCTTGGGAGAATTTTAAGTTAGGAAATTCGGTTTATTCTGGGAGCTCTGTCCCAAATGTCAAATTAACTCTGGACAAATCACTTCCTGTCTTGTGCTCAATTTCCCAAACTGCAAAATGGAGCTTGAAATTACTGTATATCTGGAGAACTCTCCTGGAGTTCCCATTGAATCCACCTGCAGCGGCCCAGATTCTGATGCACAGGCTGGAGTGAAGCAGTGCCTTAGCTCTCATCCCAGAGCCAAGAGCTGTGTCCAGCAGGAGCAAGGATACCTGCCTCTTTAAACACTTGACTTCTCTGCCCACATGGCACCTATTGTCTTTCCTCCCCATAAGGGTGAGGCTTCACACCTGGTACAATGAGGATGGGCACATGAAGTTTTTTTAATCTGAGACTGTGAACCTATTTCGGGCAGCTGTGTGTGGGGGGGGTTGGCCAGGGTGGGAGGAGGCGGGTGGAGCAGTCCATGAAAATCCTTCGCAGAGGCTTGACAGAAGGTGACTGGAAGGACTCATTCTCCTGCAGCCTCAGGGCTCACCTTGAGCTTCTGAGCTCCCCCCAAACTTTGTTACACCAGCACAGGCTGCAGGACATAAGATTTTCCACTGCGGTTGGGTCAAGGTCTCAGGGACAGAACATAAAGGGCAGGTATAGGAAGAGTGCTCCTAAGCAGCAGATGGACGCAGGGGGAAATTGGGTTCTGAAACTAGGTAAGTGAGTTGGCAACCCCAGGTAGGCAAAGCAGGGTAGCGGGTGGCCAGGGGTGGGGCAGAGGAAACAGCCTTTTCTCTGAGGGTGGGAGAGGGAAGGGGGATGCTTAAGGCAGCACCTCTGAAGGTGTTACTGAACCAGAGACACCCAAGTGTTATCCACAATGGGCCTCTGTTTATCTGCTCTGCTACAAAAGGAAGCTCAGCTCACAGACCCTTGACCTCCGGGCCAGGAGAGTAGAAAAGACATCCCCTAAGTCTTCACCTTCCCCCACCCCACCCCTAAAACATCACTGACTCTTTCCTTACTCTCTGTAAGGACTTCATCCTGCAAGATGGGCTAATTAGAAGTCCAACTGTCACCAGATGAGGGAGGGGGCTGTGTTCTTCAGTGACAGATCCCAGTTATTTTACAGATGGGAAAACAGTCCTGGGAGTGTGGTGTCTGGCTCAGGCCAGACTGGGGCGCCAGGACAGAGGTCAGGCTGTCTGTCTGGAGCATGGGGCACTAGACCATGCTTCCTGATGACTTACAGTCTAAGCCACCAAGGAAGAAAAAGTACACGGAAAAGGAGCTTTGTTTTGACTCTGGGACACTGGCAGGACTGGTTGGCTCTCCTGCTGGGATGCTGAGAATGTCACAGGGTGGGGTGTGACCTGTTTTCACCCCATGCCCTCTCTCTGGGAGGTGTCTGTTGGAGGCTAAGAGGAGGTGGTTCCCGGAGGTTAAGACTCCCAGGTGTTCAGGTAAACTTTCCAGTTTTTAAGCTTGAACATTGACCAAATCAACTTTCTGGCCCCAAGGAGGGAGAAAATTCTTAAAAACCACCCAGCTGGAGGCTCCACATGGTGTTGGAGGCAACAGATTCCCTTGCAAGGGCATTTCGTTGTCTGAGTTCAGTGAAACAGCACACTCTGAATCCACCCTCTGCCACACAGGCTGGGCAGGGGCACAGGCTGGGCAGGGGCACAGGCTGCCACAGGGGCGTGTGAGGAGGAGTAGGTTGGAGGGGAAGGAAAACCTGATGGTTGGGTTTGTTGTGTCCCCAGGACTCCATGCCAAAGAGAAAGGATGTAGGGGGCATTTTCAAAGTCCTACATTGTAAAGTGGTTGGAGAATCTCAAAGTTGGAAAGGGTCTTTGATCCATTTAATATCTATTCTGTTTCAGATAGCCCAACCTTCTAGATTTACAGATGAAGAGACTGAGGCCCTGGGATGTGTGGTGATGTGTTCATGGTCCCCCTGGGAGCCACCACAGAGTGAGGCCCAGGCACTCTTCCTTGGCTCCCTGGATGAGCTCAGCCTCACGACTCAATCTGGCTTGCTCTTAATATTCCTGCACTCTGGGAGGGCCATCCAGATTTGTGATGTTTGTCAAATTTCTTCTGGGAAGACAGGCTGAATGCAAGGCTCCTAGGAAAGCAGCAGAGGCACCCACGGGCCCTTCTCTGCCAAGTTCCCCACAGCTTGGATAGAACTGGCTGGGGAGGGTTTGAAATGGCCTAGCAGCAGCCCGATACAGGCTTGACCTGTGCACCAAACCCTCGAACCAGGAAGAACGGAAAGAAGAAACATTTTAAATGATGATTCTATGCAAGGAGGACATCCTTGGAACTTTGACTCACTAATCCATAGGATTTGTTTTCTGAAAAAAAAAAAAAAAAAGAATAAACGAAAGGAAAAAAGAGGTTGAAAGGGGGACAGAGACTGTCCCTGAAGAGAATAGACCCCAAACAACCATTTCCAACTTTATTTGAGTAAGGTTGCCTGCAGAAAGCCACTGAAGGACTCAGAGTTTTAAAATGTTATTATTTTTTTCCAGAAAAGTTTAAAACTGGAATATCCTAAGGACTGCTCTCCCTTCCCCTGCATTAAAAGGGGAAAATGCAGGCTTGGAGAGGGAAGGACATGGTCTGAAGTCAAGCAGCCGGAGGTAGCAGCAGGGTCAAGAGCAACTCCAGGTCTTTCCTGCCTGTGGAGGACTCAGCTGCATCCTGTGACTGTTTGCACAGGTGAAGGTCAAGCCTGCATTTCTGTATTGCTCAAGCAGCCAGACACCAGTCTGCCAGGTGAAAACAATGGCCAGAGCCCACACCAGTTATTAGGCCAAAAAGTGACGTCTGTGTTGGATGGGTCACCCTCCATTCTCAGCTCTAGTTGGGAGGGGAGGAAGAACCACAGATCCTGAGATGTGGGCACAATTGCAAGTCACTTCAAAAGCCACCCAAAGTGAAGTGACCAAGGGGGAGGGAGCCTTTGTATTGCTAGTTCTGTCACCTGAGTTTCCCTTTAGCATCCCAGAAACATCCTCCTTTTGGTGATGGAGCTCAGGCAGGCTCAGGCACAGAACCTGAGATAGAAGAGTTTCCAGCTGCAGAGGAGGAAATCTATGGTGCAAGAAGTGGGCAAGCAGGGAGTCCTCTGCCCCGCCCACCATGACCAAGGGTGTCAGGGCCACAAAGCTTAGGGGGTTACGAATACCAGCTTTGCAGACAAAAAGGCCCTTACTCAACCTCTTCCTATCTCTGTGGACGTGGGCAAGTTGCTTAACTCCTCTGAGCCTTAGGGCTCATGAGGATTAGAACACCAGTCCTGAAGGTCACTGGGAGACTTCACTGTAACAACATATGTCCAATGTTCACCATGAAAGCTCATGAGGATTAGAACACCAATCCTGAAGGTCTTTGTGAGACTTCACTGTAACAACATACGTCCAACTTGGTATAAAAGTTTTGCTTTTTTCTTTCAGGGATTATTTCTAGATTTCAGGAAGAAATCATTTCATTTTCTGGCTTATGGAATTGGAGTCTTTCTTTTGGCACCCAGGAGAGATACAAGAAGAGAAGGTGTTTTAGTCAGCTTTTCACTGCAATGACTAAAAGATCTGACATGAACAATTTTAGAGGAGGAAAAGTGTACTCGGGAATCATGGTTTCAGAGGCCTAAGTCCATAGATAGCTGACTCCATTCCTGCTGGTTTGAAGTGAAGCAGAACATCATGAAGGAAGAGTGTGGCAGAGAGAAGCGGACAGAGACTCCATTCACCAGATACAAAATATATTCCCCCAAAGCACACCCCCAATGACCCACCTCCTCCAGCCATGCTCTACCCACCTATGGTTACCACACAGTTAATCCCATCAGGGGATCAATCCACTGATTGGGTTAAGACTCTGATAACCCAATCATTTCTCCTCTAGACCTTCTTGCATTGTGGCACACATGAGCTT
Source organism: Marmota flaviventris (assembly GCF_047511675.1). Lineage (NCBI taxonomy): Eukaryota > Metazoa > Chordata > Mammalia > Rodentia > Sciuridae > Marmota > Marmota flaviventris. The sequence goes on along the minus strand of NC_092505.1, from coordinate 49,918,792 downwards.
TTGGGGAACTCCTAATATCTAAACCGTATCAGGAGGCAGAACCAGCTGTCTGTGGGACATTACCTGTCTGGATCCCCTTTTACCTCAGACACAGTATGTGGGGGCAATGAGGCAAGGAAGCCACATGGGCCACCTGCAGCTATATCAACACTTATTAATGCTTCCAAAGAAAAACGTCCTTCTTCTTAGGATGTAGGCCAAAGATGAGGCCTCTTCCCTGGGCTCATTCAGGCAATCGTCACCCCAAATCCCCTCTTGTGCTTCAGGTATCTTTCAGTCATCCTCACAGTGTGGGAAGGGAAGGGACTCAAATGGCTGAAGTTAGACCTGGCACAAGGCCTCACCTAGCCAGGTGTGACCTCCCCCTTGCCTTTGAGCTACTGAGGTCCCAGAACTCTCTGGCTGGAGGCGGGTGTCTCTCTCTGAGGGATTAAGCTTGCTGGGTGGTGTGGTTCCTCTAGGAGATTCCTAATCCCAGAGGTGCCTCTTCCCTCAACCTTCTGGTGGCATTGCACCCAAAAATCCTGAATCACAGGAAGATTAGGGATGTGCCACAGTCTGAGGCAGCCCTAAAAAAGGACTGGGGATCTTCATAAGATCTGGGGGCATCTCAGGAACCAGAGTGAGCATTTAGGCAGGACTTCCACAGGTCAAGCTATAGCTGTCTACCCCCCTTACGGTCAACAGATTTCAGTTTTACCTCAAAACAAACTTTTAACAAACATTTAAAGAAGAATTGAAGGGGAGGGAGCAAATTATTAATCTCCATGGGGCAGTCATAGGTCTTGGTATGAACTTGACTTCATCTGAGTCCTTAACACAAGCATAACATGGAAGAGATTCTAGCAGTCAATTCCATCTTATTCTCTTCCTGAACACACAGTCAGACTACATCTCCCATACTCCTTTTCGGCTGGGCATTGCCATGTGGCCAATGGAAGGTGAGCAGGAGTGATGGGCCAGGAAGCAAAAGATCTGCTCCTTCAAGAGCAGATCTTATGTTAGTCAGCTCTTTGTTGCTATGACAAAATATCTGAGAAGAACAATTTAGAAGAGGAAAAGTTGATTTTGGTTCATGGTTCTAAAGGTCCATCCCAGGCCAGGCTGACTCCATTGCTCTGGGCCCAAAGTGAGGCAGAACATCATGGTGGAGGGCATGGCGGAAGACCTCTGCTCCACTCATGGTGTCCAGAAAGCAGAGAAAGTGGGGAAGGGGCCTCAGGGAAGATGAACCCTTATGGATGAGAAGATTAACTTGTGTGACAGTGAATTCATGGCAGAAAACAGAAGGGAGGTGGCCCAGGCAGAAGGGACAAAACACAAAGGGCAGCCTCACCTGTAACAACCAACTCTCATGGTAGCTTGCCTAGTCTCTTGGGAGTAATTTCTCACTCCCAAGAGGTGGGTGTTAATTCCTTCATGGGGGCAGATCTTTTATTACCCAAATCCCTTTTAAAGGCTCAGGTACCTCTCAGCATGGTTACATTGGGGATCAAACCTCAGTGTGAGTTTTTTGGGGGGATGAACCATATTCAAATCATAGCCTGATCCACCTCTGTGTCTCCCAGGATCCCACTTCCTTCAGTTCAGTAAGCATTATATTAGGTGCTTTTCTCTCTCCCTTGTTGGATTGTATGCTCTATGAGGACAGAAAATGTATTTATTATTACAGCCCATTCAAAGTGCCTTAAATAATGAGGGTGTGTTTTTATTCTTGGAAATAAACATTTTGAAGGGTAACCTTTACATTGCTTTAATTCAATGGCTCAGGGATGTAACCAAGGACCCAGTTTCTTTTGCTCTCTCTGCTTGGCCTAGAGTAGGCTCCTGTTCTGGCTATTCTGTATCTGCTCAGAAGCCTCAGAGTATTTGCTTTTCTTTTTATGGGCAGAAAGAGAAAGGAAACAGTGGCTCCTCCAACTGTCAAATATCTGATTGGATGATCTGAAGTCATATGAATTGTAGAAAGAGGAACAGGATCACCCTGATTGATTGAGGTCTTGTTGCTTGGGTGGCATCTACATAGGCAACTGGCATGGCTATTGTAAAATAGGGGAAGGAAGAATGGAATGGGTGTTAGACAGGCTAAACATAGTATCCAGTGGAGTAAGAGTGGCAGGAGGAAGGTCTGGTGACAGGAAAATCCCTGAGGAAGTAAGTTCTAGATGACATGGGGACCTTGACACGTTATTAGAGAAGGGCCTTAGACTCACATGGACCTTCTGACGGAGGTAGGAAGGCTTGTACCGAGACAGGCACTGCTTCTAGAATGAGGGCCGACCAGAATCAGACTTGGAACACAGTGATCAAGAGGCAGATAGCAGTGAGCTAAGAGGGCACAGCAGGGAGCAGCCAGATCATGCAGAGCTTTGCAGGCCATTTTAAGACTTCAAAGATATTCATATGAACCAGCTTCTCCAGAGAGGGAGATGAGGAAAGAGACCCAGACAAAAGGCCACAGAAGCCGCTTCAACTTTTGGACTGAGTAGTAGGAATGTCACTCCTCTGTCACAAATCTTTCTTGATGACATGTGAAAATAAAAGCAGGGCAGCCACCCAAATGTTTCCACAGACTGATTGCCAGATCTTGGCTCCTTCAAGAGAAGAATTACTTAAAACCATTCCCCTCAAACTGGGGTAATGGTCTTTTTTTTTTTTTTTTAAGGATAGTGTGTTAGTTAGCTTTTCATGACTGTAATGAATACCTGAGATAATCAGATTATAAAGACAAAGGTTTATTTTAGTTCATGTTTTTAGAGGTTTTAGTTCATGACCCACGGGCTCCATTGGTCTGGGCCTGTGTGGCCCATACGGTGGCAGAGCAAACTGCTCTCCTCAGGTCACGGGAAGTGAGAGACAGCAGGGATACAGGGTCCCTTTCTCCTCTTCAAGGGCATGTCCCCAGTGACCTAAAGACCTGTCATAGGGCCTGGTCTTTAAGGTTCCACTACCTCCCATTCTGGGAGCAAACCATTGATGTATGACTGCAGGGAGGCCTCTGGGGTGATGGTTTCACTTTCCCCTGCTGTCCAGGCTACCATAGGAGGAAATGAGAAGCCATCGCTTCACAGTGCAGCGTCACCCATGACTGTGTTTCAGGACGAGACCACTCTCTTTTTTCTTTGCAATGCTGGGGATCAACCCTGACCTTGTGTATGCTAAGCACATACTCTGCCACTGAGCTACACCTCCAGTCCCAAAACCCACAACTCCAGATCAGAAGGCCAGGTCGCTTCTCCCTCTGTCACATTATAACAACATCCTTGGGGACTTTTTAAAGGTAGCATCTCTTGGATCTCTCCAAGACAGAAGAATTTGCACCAGAGTGACACCTGTGCCTGAATTGGATACCTCACCAGGAGGCAGGTGTGAGAGGCTACACCTCAAATGCAGTGCCATTTGGACCTCTGGCTATGATATAAGGAAAGAGCAGGAATAGGGTGGGGACTGGACACCTCATGAACATTCCTCCTGTCCTTGGCCTCAGTACAGTAGAGGTCATTTGTTTGAGATTGTTGCCTTTTTTCTTTTTCTCCTTCCTTTCTCTCTCTCTCTCTCTCTCTCTTTCTTTCTTTCATAAATCTCCATTCTGACACCCCTTCCTCAGTATACTTACTGCTGCCGGCATTTCTTCCAGACAATGAGTGCTAAGCTTTTAATCTTTGTGATTTTTCTCTGAGAGCACCCCTCAGATCAGGAAGGACAGAGTCTGTTTCGTTATTCAATGAGTTTTTGTCCCTGAGGACTACAAGGAGGTGAAAGGATTTGGGATTCTTTTTCTTTTCTGGGGAATTTTCTCTGTTCTTCCTTAGGTAGTTCTTGGCTGAATGAGTCCTGGGGGCAGTGAACCTCTTGGTACCTGGGAGAGTTGGAGACTTCCTGCATGTGCCTCAGCAGCAGCCTTCTCTGGAATGTGTTCTTGAAATTCTGCAGGGTGGCCCCTCTCCCACAAAGTGGGACCTGTTCTACATGTGCCCAAGAGAGGAAGGAAATGTCAGACAGGTGGAGTTATGAGAATTATACCGAGGAAACAGTCAAAATGTCACTCTATAACTAATTTGAGTGTAATAGAAATTTAATAATGTACACCCGGCCATTTTGCATTTACATACCATGTTTCATCTGACCATGGAAAATATTAATCTTTTCAGTCCCATGGTCTGGTTTACGCTAAGAGTCCTGTCTGGGTTTTGTGGTTTTTTTTTTTTTCCCTTCTCCCCAAGGCAAAGAAAGAGTAACTGACTTATTCAAGTTGGTACAATAGCTCCTCAGATTTGAGAGAAATTGGTGTTGGTGTTATTTTCAGGCCCCAGGGACAAGAGAAGGGATTGGAAACAGAGATTGCTTTTCCCTGGCCAAATGGTCACCCACGAAAATACCTTACTCGATGGGCCAGCACTTTCAGGTGAGCACATTGACTCAGTTAAAAAATATGAAAATGAAACAAAGACCAGTGTGACCTGTGCTTTGCAGGGGGTCCTGGAGAGGCCAGGGTGTGGCATGGCCTTTTGCCCCTGGGATCCCTGACGGTTGGCTAAAGAGTTTGTCTGTTTTAATTTGTGAATGCTGCTGAGCACTTGGCAGGAAATTTTTCAGGGGTCTGAGGTGGGTCTTTCATGGTGATGGTGTCAGAGTTTAGGGATTTTGAGTGTTGGCAGCATCCAGGAAGCTGGGGTGAGGCCTGTTTTATTTGGTGAACTGTGGTTCTTCCTGATCCCAATTAAACTGTGCCCATGGAATAAAATGCTTCTGGAAGCTAAATTTAGATCATTTATGGATTTCACTTGAGGAGACTTGTGGTGATCATGTGATTTCTCTCTTTATGTATAATTTATATCTCATCTATTTCCATCAGAGTTACTAGAGGTCATATAACGAATGTTTGAAATAGAACCCAAGGATCAACACCACAGTCACTAAAATAGAATAGTAGCTTTAACTCTACATCAAAAATCACAAAAACGTAGAAAGAAAACAGCAAGTTATATACCATGTTTTGTCTGGTAGAAACACTTAAATGAAAGTATTGAGGTGAGAAAACTGTTATCCAGTGCTGCTTTGATTTCTGAAATAAATTAATATTAAAGATTTGCATACAAAGCACATAGTAAGGCATGATTGTATTTTCAGTAGCACTTTCGCATTGCCTGCAGCCACATGTGTACTTGTGGTGGCAAGTGTGACAGTTAATTTGACACTCCTAGGCATTCTCGTATCCTGGTTCTCCTTTTGAGGACAGAGGGCTTTAGGGTGGGTTAGGTACAGGCAAGTGTCTCTATTACAGGCACTAAAACCTGCTTCCAGCCAACTCCAGTAGAGATGGAGTGGTGGGACCAGCCTTGGTTAACTCCTAGTGCCCAGGCAGCAGGTCCAGCTGGACAGTCCCTTTCCTAGGGCAGTTTGATGGGTGGCATGCCGCTCTTCCTTCTGGCATCCCTGTGTTCAGGAGGACAAAACCCCAGGAGAGAGTCTAAGTGGCAAAACTGGGGTCAGGTGGCAGTTTCTTGGTAAAGAGATATCAAGGAAATTTACAATGCCATCAGGACTTCATTCAATTGGAAGAGAGGGGTCCCTAAAGGAAGTCAGATGCTATTATCAAAGAAGACTTAGATCGGGCACCATGGCACACACTTATAATTCCAGCGCCTCAGGAGGATCTCGAGTTCAAAGCCAGGCTCAGTAAAAGTGACTTGCTAAGCAACTCTGTGAGACTCTGTCTCTAAATAAAATTCAAAATCGGGCCGGGGATGGGGCTCAGTGGTTGAGTGGCCCTGAGTTCAATCCCTAGTACCAAAAAAAAAAAAAAAAAGACAACTTAGGACTCTTGCCAGGCTGGTTTTGCTTAAGGAAATACCCAAATTAACAGCAAAGCTGCTTTTTACAATTTTTCCTTGTTTGTGTTATCCTAGGGATGTTTTCATGCTCAACTGACCTGAGCATGATCAGCTGAGAGCCTGCAGAGTCTGGATTTTCTGTCATCAATAAAGGGGCCCTTGGGGCAGTGTGTTAGTTTCCTAGGGCACCCAGAGCACATGAGGTGGCCTAAAGCAATCCGAATTTATTCTCTTATGGTTTTGGGGACTGGAAGTTGGAAACAGGTGGTCCACAGGGCCTCGTTCTTTCTAGTTCTAGGGACGAGACTTTCCTTTCCTCTTCCTAGCTTCTGGTGGTGGCCAGCAACCCTCGGCTTCTCCGAATCAGCCCCATCTCTGCCTCCCTCGTGAACACGGCTCTTTCTTGTGTGTCTGTGGCTTCACTTGTGTTTTTCCTCTTCTTTAAGGACATTTGGATTTAGGGCATTTGGATATGGGGCCCACTCTAATCCAATAAGTTCACATTTTAACTTATGTTTTGATTACATCTACAAATACCTTATTTGCTAATCGTCACACTCAAAGATTTTAGATTTAATAATTGGTGTGTGTGTGTGTGTGTGTAAGGGGAAGGTTTTAAAGTTCTTGGACTAAATTACAAATATGTCAAGACTTTATCTGCAGTCAGTTTAAGTTGCTCTATCATGCAGAAAAAAAACAACATTTTTTCTTTTGATGTGTCCATAGGTTTGGAGCAGGGGTGTCCTTAGACCTTGAAAGTCCCCATTTTTTCTCAGTCAGTGTATTGTAGCCTACTGATGAGGCTTGGAGTAGCCTGAAGTCTACTTTTGTATCTGTTCTGCTCAATTTCCTTTCCCCAAATATAGAACAATCCCTTGAGATACTTGGAGGGAGAACAAGGGGTCTGGTCTCTAAGGGAGATTCAGAAGGAGAACAGGAACTCAGGAACATGGCATGTTTTGTTGGTCTCTGTGTTCAAGCTCCCTCTGGGCTGTCACAGAAATGTGGTTCCCATGGTGACCCCCAGACACGGCCAGAGACTTCTCTCGGCATCAGCTCAGCTATTTCTTTCTAATCTTGTATAACACAGCTGTGATATGGAGAAATGCAAGTGCGCTTGACTTTAATGTGGTTTTATATCTTTTTCTGATGCAGGTCTGGGCCCTGCAGAATTAGGGAGCAGGTTTTTTCTTTCTTTCTTTTTTTTAAATACTGTCTAACTTATTTATAATTATTTTTAGTTGCAGATGGACACAATGCCTTTATTTGTTTACTTGGGGCTGAGAATCAAACCCAGTGCCTCACAAGTGCTAGGCAAGCACTCTACCACTGAGCCACATCCCCAGCCTAAGGGAGCAGAATTTTAAGCAGTGAGGCTGGAATGGTGGATGAACACAAGATGACCAAAGGCTATGTCCAAAGTGAACTTTTGTCCAGGAGGCCCGTCTTTCAAGAACTGTAGTGTCAGACCACCTACATCAGAATCCCTTGTGGGTTCATGTTAAAAATGAAGATTCCTGAGCTCCACCCAGAAGTTCTCAATCAGAATCCAGGGAGTGGCTGTCAATTTGCATTTTTTTGCAAGCACCCCAGGAATCTTGTGCAAACTAACATTTGGGAGCCACTGTGGAGTCTGGCAGTTTGTGTTTTAGCCAAAGTATTTGGATATTGGAGGAGAAGAACAAAGCTAAGAGACTGTTTAGTAATCCAGTATTTTATGAAATACCTAAATAGCATGCTTCACTTTGTGGCATGCACTCTTTTAGCTGCTTTAGAAATGTTACCTCATGCGTGATGCAGTGATGCATGCCTGTAATCCCAGTGGCTCAAGAGGCTGAGGCAAGAGGATCGTGAGTTCAAAGCCAGACTCATCCACTTAAGCAAGGCCCTAAGCAACTTAGGGAGACTTGCCTCAAAAATTAAAAATAGATAAATAAATAAAAATGGCTGGGGATGTGGCTCAGTGCTTAAGCAATGCTGGGTTCAATCTCTGGTGCTAAGGGTGGTGGAGAGAAAAGAAATGATAACTCATGTAATCCTTACAACAACCACAATCTCTGGAATAAATTCTGTTACTAGCTCCACTCTCTGGCTGAAGAATCAAAGGAAACAAAGCAGAGAAACTTTCTAAGTTGAAGGGTGTGGTGACCTATTGAAGGAGCAATTTGAGGAAAGGGACACCAAGAATAACCAAAAGAATGATGGAATGGAATGGAATGGTGGATGACATCCTGTCATTTGTACACCTGTGACCGGTGCCCCCATTAGTGGAAAGAAGGTGTAAATCACTCAGAGCACCCCACATGTAGCACATATCAGATTGCACTTGTACCAAGCCCAGAACCAGGGGTCAAGGTCCCAGATCAGCTCTGTCCTTACCTTACAGTATGGTAAGGTAGCAAACATCAGTAAAATGAGGGTGTTGCGTGATGTTTCTTCCGTTATATTGGGCAGGTTTACAGAGTGGCATAACTGGGTGGGGAAAGGCGTTCCCCAGGCTCTCCCAAAGGTAATGTGAAAATATGCCTGGTATTGCACAAGATGGGGTTACCGAAGAAAGGATGGGTGACAGGAGTACCTGCTGGAGGACTGAAGGCGTTAATCCAGGTTAAGTGTTTAGATCATGCCTGGAGAATGCAACTGTTGCCCATTGTTATTATTTTCTCTAAATTTCTTTCAGTTTGAACATTCACAGTCTGAGATCTTTTGAATGATTTAGTCCCCAAGAATTTGGAAAGAGGATTAGAACTTGAAGGGTAACAATGGCCTGTAGGTAGACAACTTTCTGACTAGTTTTCTTCTAACTAGTTACTTCCATTGGATTCCTGTGGCCTTCTTTCTGGTGTCTTCTTCCCTGGAAATCCCCACTCCTGCTAAGTGATGAGAGCACACAGCCTTTGGCAGAGGCTGTCCTGACCAGCACCCTCCCTGCTTGGCTGGCTCTGCCTCTGTAGATGGCCCAAGTCGCATGCATTCAGTAGGTTTTCCCAGTGCAGGCTGCTTGCCTAGTGCTAAACCCTGCTGCGGGGGTGTCTGTGCCTTGTTGCAAGAAGCTCAGAGAGACAGAGATGGGTGTTCTCAAACCTGGTATATGTAAGGATTTTATAAAAAAATTCCAGACTAATGGAAATTCTTTCTGCTGTTCCTAAATAATATTAATCAGGCAAAGACACTTTGGTCCATTTCCTTAGGATTTATGACCTCATACTTAAATTTGGAAATACTGTCCTCTGAGGAATTGCAAGGAAATTCAGTTTCATGTTTTTCATTCAGTCATTCAAACAACTTTTATTAAGTGCCCATTTACTGTATGCGGACACATTAACATGTTGATGCGCCTATGTACTCTTTCTGTAGACTAGAGGTCAGAAGATCTGTATTCAAATCCTTTAGAACCCACCAATTTGGCCAACTCTGTGAGCCTCCATCTGCTACCTCACAAGATATTATTGGAGACGAATGAATTAAATTGATTATAGATACCACATGTACATGGGAGATGTCAATACCTGGAATGCTCTGTTAGGGAAAGCCTTAACTTGGCAAATAGCCCTAGAATTCTTTCCGAATAACAACATACACAGGTGACTTGAGACAGGAAGCAGGAGACAACTCATGTTGCTATAGTGGAGAGTGGGTGCCTTTGGCCATGTGCTTTACCTCTAGAGATGGACGAAACCTTTGAAACCGTTTCAGAAGCTGGACATGATGGTGCCCTGTCATCCCTGTGCCTGGGAGGCTGAGGCAGGAGCACTGCAAGTTCAAACCAGCCTCAGCAACTTAGCAAGGCCCTGTCTAAGAAAGAAGAAGGAGGAGGAGGAGGAGGAGGAGGAGGAGGAGGAGGAGGAGGAGGAGGAGGAGAAGAAGGAGGAGGAGGAGGAGGAGGAATGTGGCTCAGTGGTTAAAGCACCTCTGGGTTCAATTCCCTGGTATAAAACATTTTCAGAGTTGGGGACATCCCACTTCCAATTTTCCAAAGTCATAATTTTCCAAGACTACTGACTTTCAAATTTTTTTTTTAACCATCTGCGATCAAGGAATATTTCTTTATGTCACACCATCGTAATACAACTCCAGTCTGCTGGGGAGAAACGACCCTTCTTCCCTCCTTCAGTGATGAACTCTGGAAGAGTTGGCCTGAAATGAAAGAGTGGGAGCAGAGTAGAACAGGCTCAGTAGGCCTATTTGATTCCCGTTGGGCATAGGACTCAACATTTTTTTTTATTCCACATCTTTTATTGTTACATTATAGTTGTACATACTGATGGGATTCATCATTACATATTCATACATGCACATGATACACAATATAAAAACATAATTGGACTGATATCACTCCCCATCACTCCCCAACACTCCCTATTTCCTACCCCTTGATCCCTTTCCTCTTCTGATCTCCTTTTGAATTTCATGAGATCCCTGTCCCTGCCAACTTTCTTCTCCTTTTTCCTCTCTAGCTTCTGCATATGAGAGAAAACATAGGACCCTTAACCTGAGTTTGACTTATTTCACTTAATATAATTGTCTTTAGTTCCATCCATTGTTCTTTTTTTTAAACATTTTGATTTGTTATATATGACAGCAGAATTCATTACAATTCATATTACACATATAGAGCACAATTTTTCATATCTCTGGTTGTACACAAAGTAGACTCATATCCTTCGTGTGTCTTCATACGTGTACTTAGGGTAATGATGACCATCGCATTCCACCGTCTTTCCTACCCCTATACCCCCTCACCTCCCTTCCCCTTTCCCCTTTGCCCTAGCTAGAGTTCATTTAATCCTCTCACCCTCACCCCCCCACAGCATATTATAAATCAGCATCTTTAAATCAGAGAAATCATTTGACATTTGTTTTTTTGGAATTGGCTGACTTCACTTAGCATTATAGTCTCCAGCTCCATCCATTTACCTGCAAATGCCATGATTTTATTCTCTTTCAATGGTGAACAATATTCCATTATGTATATATATACCACATTTTCTTTATTCATTCATCTACTGAAGGGCATCTAGGTTGGTTGCACAGTTTAGCTATTGTGAATTGTGCTGCTATAAACATTGATGTGGCTATGTCTCTGTAGTATGTGGTTTTTAAGTCCTCTGGGTATAGACCGAGGAATAGGATAGCTGTGTCAAATGGTGGTTCCATTCCCAGTTTTCCAAGGATTCTCCATACTACTTTCCATATTGACTGCACCAATTTGCAGTAGTACTCAACATTTTGACCAGTCATTTGTAGAATGGAGGACTTAAGAATTATTTCCTGGTCCTATGGACCAAGTCAGAGCTTAGTGGTGGGAGGAAGGTTGATGTCCCTCTTGGATGGTTCTGCTCCTGAGTCATGTCCCTCATTAGTTCATAAGGTCTTGAGTTTGGAAAGGCACCAATCTAATGGGCCCCATTCAGTTCTAGAAGTTTGACAAAGATCCCAGAAGATACTGACTACTCTTGAGGACCTTATGCAAATTTCCTTAACTTCAGCCCGAGTCTGCTCAGTAATTACATTCTTGGACTTCAGTTTGGAGCATAATTTGGGCCTGCTGGGCCACTGGAGACCCGCTACTCCCTAGAATTGACTGTGGGATACGATGTCCATTAACCACATGTGGCTATTAAAAATGTGGCACATATGAAGACACGAAGGATATGACTCTACTTTGTGTACAACCAGAGATAGGAAAAATTGTGCTCTATATGTGTATTATGAATTGTAATTGGGATGTAAGCACAAAATACTCACCAGAACTTGAAGACACAGTACTGTAAGAGGAATGTAAAATATCTTCCTAATAATTTTGTAATGTTGATTACATATAGACACAATATTTTGAATATATTGAGTTAGATTAAGTATACTTAATAATTAATTACACCTATTTAAAATTATTCTTTTAATGTGGCTATTAGAAAATCTAAAATTACCCAAGTGGCTCAGACTGTATTTCCCTAAGCATGTGCTGGTTCCCATTCCCTGGCTCCCATCTAAAGAGTTTTAGACCCTGATCCAGAGGTCCTGCCAGAAGAGACAGCCTTAGGCTCTCTTCCACAGGGCTGTCTCATGCTTGCTATGAGCTTAGGACCTGGGACAATACTATGAACTCCGTCATACTTTTTAATCTGACTTGCTTTACAAACTTGAAAGTCCTGATAATTGTTTGGGTCTTAGTACCCTATTTTGGAAAAAACTCTCTCCTGCTATTATGCACTGAATTGTGTCTTCCCCACAGTTGCACATTGAAGCCCTAACTCAGAGTCCTGAAGAATATCAGTGTATTAAGTTCAACAAAGCCAGGGACTCTACTACAAACAGACTGGTGTCCTTGCTTATAAGAAGAGGAAAATTGGACACAAAAGGAGATACCAGGAATGTGACACAGGAGAAAGATAATATGAAGACACCGCAAGGAGGCAGGGTCATCCACAAGCCAAGGAGGGTGGCCTGAGAAGAAATGAAACCCACTGAGCCTTGACCTCCACCTCCAGCCCCCAGAACTGCGAGACAACCCACTTCTGTTGCTTAGGCTGCCCTGTCTGTGGTGTGCAGCCCTAGAAAACTAACACACTAGCTTATTTCTTGGTGGAGTTGGGGAAAACCCGGTGACAAGAGAAATTATTTCTCCGTGGCTGGAAATCCGGCTTCCTTCATTTCTTGGTTGGAACCTGGAAGAGAGCTTTGGACATGTCTCATGTCATCGTTGTCTTGGGTCAGCGTCAGTTTCCAGATCTGTGTGCACGTTGTATGCTCCCGTCTCCACTGCTACTGATGTCCTCTTTGTTCTCTGACAGATGATGAAGATTTAAGGAGCAGTAGTGTCAGAGAGCTGGCGCTGGGAAGGTTTGAAGAAAGGGCCAACTTGGAGATTTTGTATCGAGGTTTATGTAAATACTCAGAACCCTTTTATTCCTGCCAGAATTCTTTCATTAAACTCATTTGAATGAAAGATTGTACTAAAAATATTCATGAGACTTTGAACATGTTTATTAGTAGAAAGAGTTTAGTTTTCTAGAAAACTCATTTTGGTTCAGCAGAAATAAGCCAGAGAAGTGACCAGTGGTTCAGAGGGAAAGTACTAGGCCAAATGACCTCTAGAATTTTCTTCCAGCTCTAGGATCAACAAGTCCACAACTCCTTGTTTGGGGTTTCATCCACTCCCAATGGAAGCCATCTCAGGGATGGGGAGGAGGTTTAAATCAGGTACATCCGGAAGATGACGGACACTAGTTGCAGCTTCATCTCAATAAAAGTTTACCTTGTAGAAATAGGCTCAGGTTAACCCCTTTGCCAAGAAGCCAAAACACTGCCTTCTCAACTAGGTCAGCAAAGGGGGTACAAAAGGCCATAGGCAACACTGAAGGTCCTTAGAGACTTTTTGAACTTTCAAAACATATGTCTATACACTGGCCTGAAACCAGAATTCACTGAAGGAAGAAAAAAAAAATGCAGAAGACTACAATAGATCCCAGGATTATCTTCTTGGCATTCCCTAGAACAGCTGTCTGGCAAATGTTACACCATGTCTGAGATTATTTTAGAAACTTTGTCTTGAAGAAGAACATGTAGGGAGAATACCAGACAGATTCACCCTCATTTTTTTGTCACAGAATAAGAATTTCAAGGACGTTTTTACTTTCAGTGAGATCACCCTGGCAATCGTCTTATCAGCTTTTGAAACAAGTTGTGTCATATCTAATAAGTTTATAGTTACATGCAGTCACAGCAATGAGTTGATACCAATACCTATTTTTGTCTTCTTTGTCCTTTTTGTTTCCTTTCCTCATTATTATGATAAATAGAATATTTTAAAGATGTTTTAAATTTAAGAAAAAAAATTCTATCAAGTATCACTAGGAGACTGTCCTGAGTGAAATATATATTTGATGGTAAAGTGACAAATAATGTTTGCCTTCCTAATTTTCTTTTCAGTCCTCATTTTCTGTTCCAATATCATATTTTCTGGGTTTAGTGAAACAGATCGTGGGGGTGGGTGGAAAATTAAATCATAGCAAGAAATGATCAAAGCAGAAACACTGGGTGTGGGCCTGGGATCCAGGCCTGTGGGAGGTAGGGAGAGCTTGGCTTGACACCCCTCACCATGCTATTGCTTACAGCAGAGTCCAAGGGAAGAAGCGATTTGTCAACATATCCCCCTTCCTACGTCAACGTAGTCTCTAACTTGGTGTAATTGACTCATGGCCTTTAACTGAAATGCCACCTTCTTTTTTTTTTTTAAACTCAGAGGCACTTGACCACTGAGCCAGCTCCCCAGCCCTATTTTGTATTTTTATTTAGAGGCAGAGTCTCACTGAGTTGTTTAGCACCTCACTTTTGCTGAGTCTAGCTTTGAACTCGTGATCCTCCTGCCTCAGCCTCCCAAGCCGCTTAGCCCTCCTGATGATGAAGTTTGGGGTTTTGCATGTGAATGCATGTGTGCATGTGTGTGAGCACTTGTGTGGCGATGCCTCTGCAGGATGAGATTTTCATTTCCAGTAGGCAGCTCTGGCCTGGGAAGCTGAGAAGGGCATACTTGCCAGGGAGGAAGCTGCCTGGGGAGCAGGCTTGATATGATGGAGTAAGATCTGTGGAGTAGGAAGGACCTGGTCCAGAGGCCTGAGTTCCAAATTGGATTCAATTTGCTTTTTCCTGGTGAAACAATGTAAAAGTGTTGGTTAGTTACATTTCCAGGCTAGCTCATAAAAACTCACCGATGCATGAAAGCAGGAAATACACTGTACCTTTTCTCTGCCATTGTTTTTTGCTATATGTATGTACTATGGGTGGGTGTGTTAGTTAACATTATACACTAATTATGGGGAGTTCTGTGGCTAATTGGGAAATCAAACTATAATTTGTAACATTATTTCCAAGTTCTAAATAATAATGGTAAGGAGCACTTTCAGAACATAGTGGGCTTGTGAATTGGGGACAGCCTGTTCCACTTAGAATGAAGGGTCATTGCAACATCCCGTGGAATGCTGTGGAAATAGTCCAAGCATCCCCAGGCATGGCATTTCTTTGAGAAAGAGGGGTTGAAATCGTTGGAGAGCCGAGTTAGGGCCAGCACACAGAGAGCTCTTCATGAAGAGAGACTTTACTTGCCTTTCACAGAGGAAATAGGACAAGGCTAACTCCATATCTCTTGTGATTGACAGGCTTCATTTACTTTCTCTCCTGCCTTCCCCCAGGTTATATTAAGCTTAATTATAGGTTCATGAGGTGTTGTAGATTTCCTATAGTCTGTAAGAAAAATAGACATTCTGATCGACCCAGACAGCGCTGAGTACATTAGGACAGTGGGGGAGGGAGGGTGGCTAGCATGGGGAGACAAGAAGAGACAGACACTGTATAATATTTCATCATCTAGCAGGAAGGCAGTAGAGCGCACAGGAGAATACCGCACAGGAAGGTCTGCTGGCCTGTATGGTGGTGAGCTAGGGTTGGCTTTGTCCATCTCACACACCGAAAGATAGCACCTTCATTTCCGGTGCCCTTTTAAGAAAACCAGCATTCATAGTACGGGATCAGATTTTTTTTTTTTTTTGAAGGAGCATTTATTAAAGTGTTCTTTTAGATGGAAGCTTTTTCATTATCCTTTTTTTCCCCCCAGAACATTTTCTCATTGAATGGGTCAGATTTTAACAGGTAAAATGAAAGAGCTGCTGTTAACCAAAGGTTGACTATAAACAATGGTCAGACATCACCAGTTTACACTAGCGGGGACCTAGGACTGGTTTATAGACACTCATTGCACACAAGGTTCTCTAGAAGGGTACTGAGCTGTCTCAACGGACAGGTTACCACCCTGCCTTTGACAGAGGCTGCCTATTTCCTGGAATAAATAACAAAATATGTTTAATTCTCTCTATTTTGATTTGTTTTTGTCTCGGGGTTTCTTTAAATTATTTATTCTTAAATAATTTCATACTTACACAAAAGTTGCAGAAATAGTACAAAAGACTTCCCCCCCCCCCCGCAGGCCTGATACCTGGATGTCTAATTCCTAGAAGCAAAGACATTCCCCCTCATAATTGTAATGCAATCATCAAAGAAAGAAAATTAACATTGAAATCATTACCCATAATCCTCAGGTGTCACTCAAGTGTTGTATGGCACAGCAAAGGATCCAACCCAGGATCACCTGTCACATTTGGTTGTCACGTCTCTCTAGTTTCCTTCACTCAGAACAGTCCCTCAAAATTTCCTTGACTTCCATAACTTTAACACTTTTAAATATTATTTATTTTTTAGCAATTCCTCAATTTGGATTAGTTTGATGTTCCTCTGGATTCCACGTAGGTCATATACCTTTGGCAGGAAAAGCACTAACATGATGCTGTGTTCCCTTTGGGTCTGATCAGGTGGCAGGTGATTTCAGTTTAATCTGTCGTTGGTGATACTGCTTTGATCAATCAATTAAGATGGTGTTTTTCAATTCTTTTCATTGTAAGTTACTACTTTTCTGGTTTTAGTTACTAAGAATTTTCCAGGGGAGGGGAATGTGGCTCAGCAGTAGAGCGCTTGCCTACCAGGCTGGAGGCTCTGGGCTCCATCTCAGTACTAAAAAGAAGTTTTGTTTTTTTGGATGGAAGTGCTCTGAAACTGCAAGTTTCACATTTCTTTTTAAAATTTTACCCACTATTTTTAATAACTACTGAGGTTTCTTGACTGAATTAATTATTACTATGATGGTTATTGAATGATTGTTCTTCTAATTTCATGTTTTCACTTATGAGCTGGCATTTTACCATTAGAAAAAGCTTTTTCTTCTCTCCATTTATTTGTAGGTATCAGTGTGGACTTACAGATTCCTACTTTATTCCATGGTTATAATTGATTGCTATCACTTTATTTTGATAAATAGATTGTCCCAGATTTGACCAGTGTGATGCAGCCACATCAATGTTTATTGCAGATCAATTCACAATACCTAAACTATGGAACCAACCTAGATGCCCTTCAACAGATGATTGGATAAAGAAAATGTACAGATATATGTAATATTACTCAGCCTTAAAGAAGAATAAATTATGGCATTTGCAGGTAAATGGATGGAGCTGAAGAATATCATGCTAAGTGAAATAAGCTAACCCCCCAAAACCAAAGGCCGAATGTTCTCTCTGATAAGTGGATGCTGATCCATGATGGGGGTGGGGTGTGGAAGAAAGAAGAAACTTTGGATAGCGCAGAGGTGAGTGAGGGGAGGGAAGGGGGTGTGGGGATGGGAAGGACGATGGAATGAGACAGACATTAATTATTACCCTGTATACATGTATGATTACACTACCGGTTTGACTCTGCACCATGTTCAGCCAGAGGAAGGAGAATTTGTGCTTCATTTGGGTACAATATGTCAAAAATGCATTCTACTGTCATGTATAACTAATTAGAACAAATTAAAAATAAAAATAATAATACACAAATATACCAAATCCTTGAAGTTTCTTATACTTCTAAAAACTCTGCCTGAAGAAGTTGGACTCCATGCTGTCTTTCCATTCTCAAGAGTAAAATTCTGTGTGCTTTCCCTGGAGCTTTGATTCCAGGATCTATTTATTTTGAGCATTACTTCCTGCATGGTCCATAATCAAGGATTCAGCCTCTCTGGGGGCTGGTGTCCTCCTCTTGGGAGGAAGTAGACCAGTCAGGTTCTGTGAGCTGGCCTTCTCCCCATCTAAGCATAATTGAGGGCCTGCCCTGGGGACAGGAGAGAGAGAAAGGTCAGCTTTCTTCCTAGTCCATTAGCATACTGGTTTGCAGCTCCTGCCTTTAAGAATTCTATGGAATAGAGAAGCTCAGGAAAAGACATTTTGCTAAGGTGAACCATTAATTTGTTTCTATCATTGTGGAAACAAATTACTATCAACTGGGAGAAAACAATAGAAATTTATTCTCTCCCAGTTCTGGAGTCTGAAATCAAGTGGTCAGCAGGCTTTCCCAAGCTTCTTGAGGAGGATCCTCCTTGATTCTTGGAGCTTTTGGTGGCTCCAGGTGTTCTTTGGTTTGTGGTTCCATAATTCTAGGCTCTACTCTGTCTTCTCTTAATATTTTTGGTGGTGCTGGGGATTGAACCCAGGGCCTTGTGCAAATGAGGCAAGCACTTTACCAACTGAGCTATATCCCCAGCCCTCCTCTTAATCTTATAAGGACACTTGTCAATAGATTTAGGGTGCAACTTGGTAACCCAGAAAAGTTTCATCCAGACAATCTTAACTCAATTACATATAAAAAGACCCTTTTCCAAATAAGGGCAAAACTTGGGCTATCTTTTGGAACTCACCATTCAACCCTCTTCGAGTGGCATACCGGGAGGAAGTATGGCATACTGGCTCCTCCCTGAGCTCCAAGGGACTCAGGTGATAGTGGATAGGAAGTGTGCTGTTGACAATATCTATGAGAAGGAGTGTGCACATGGACTTGCTGACTTTGGCTGGGCCTCTAATCAACAGCAGCTTAGTGAGGACTGCTCTGAGCATCTACCTTTCTTCTTTTCCAAAGGAGGATGGAGTATCAGTAAGTTATATTTGGCTCTGCTGCAGTAACAAGCAACTCCAGAATTGCAAGGGCTTAAAGCACTGAAAATATTTTCTTACACTCACCTGAGCCTTGACAGTTTGACCATGGAGGGCACTGTTCCAGGTCACTTTCCTGCTGGGGCCAGGCTGATGGAGCAATGGGTGGAAACTATCGCCAGCCTTGTGTCAGGGAAAAGAGCACACTGTGAACTCTGAGCGGACTCTTAGCTCGTGGGCCTGGAAGTGATGATGGGTGCCACTTCTGCTCACTTCACTGGGCAAACACCACAGCCAAGCTGATATCAATGAGATATCCTAGTCATCCTCTCCCAGGGAGGGGTGGTGAATATTAAAGGAGAACTGTAAGGTTAGCTTCAGGTGCCACAGGACAAGCACCTCTACTTGTCGGGAAGCCACCTTGCTCCCTTTGCGGCTTCCCACAGGAGGAGGATTGCTGCTCTCCCAGGCTTTCTTGAGCCCCCTGAACACTGGCTTCTTGAAGGACTGAGCAGGTTCTGACCACACCCCAGTCTTTATCCTGCACTATCCAGGCTTCCCATCCTTCCCATTCCCCGTCTTCCAGGGAAATATCATCCAGTTATAGTTTCGTGCCATGGCCCTGAAGAATTGCTTACTTGGACTGTGCTTTCCAAACACACCCTTGATTGGGTTTTTAAAGCATGGTGATTTTCACAGCATCTGGAGAAAGAACACTTTGCTCCTTCCTGTGCTTGCAGAGGCTCTGAGGAGTGCCCAAGGCCACTCCTTAATTACTTGAAGTCAATTAAGGTAGAAGGGATGCTAGGGAGTGCATAGTTCAGCTTCTCTGAATCTGGTGGTCCAAAATGGGTTCTGTGACTTCCCAAAATTGTAATTAAAATGTGTGAGAGTTATGTGTATTTTCTGGGACCGGGAACTAGAGCTTATATCTTATTCTCGAAGGATTTGTGAACCCAGGAAGATTAAGAATGATGATATCTAATCGAATTCCTTCATCTTACTGATGACATAAAAATTAAGGTTTGGTTCCTTGCACCGAGCAGACAGACTGTATGTAATATATTAGCTGATAACTTCATTAAAAGCTTTTCCCCTAAACCTTGATTTTGTTTAAGTTAATTTCTCTAACATTGTAACCTACTCTGGGAGAAAAGACGATGCTTTGGAAAGTTACATTGACTTTCAAAGCCACAAGGGTATCATTTGGTGCATTCCTGCCCCTGCAATTATTACCCTTTGAGAGTCTGCAGAGCTACCTCCTGCCTTCCCTTTGGTCTCCGTGGGGACTCGTTATGTTTCTAACAGGCAAGTATGAAAACTTACAGTGCTGGCTTACCAGAAGGGGTTGTTTCGGGAATTTCACAGGCAGGGCTGCTTCTGTCTTGCAAAGAAATTTACATCCCATGAAGTAGAATACAGAATGACTATGGCAGATGATGGTAATAGAACCACATCAATATTACGTGTCTTCCAGGCAGAGAACCAATAGGTTTTGAGAGCCCATTTATTTATCCTGCTTTTTCTGCTGTGTTTTTATCCTGCTGGATGGGGGCCGTGGTATTTCCTCTCTACGGATTAGGAAACAGATGCTCAACGCTGCATTATCCTCCAGAGCAGGGATTCTTAATAAGGTCTTTGGGTGTGTCACTGGACAGGAATATAAGGAGGTCCCTCCAAGGGAGCAGTGGCACCTCAGCTCTACCTGGCAGGTTCTTGACATATGCCACTGAAAGAATTTCAAGATGACACAGATTTATTAAAGAACAGCAAAGCAAAGTCTATACACTCCTAAGGTAGGGTGTAGATGCTCCTTGCCTCTCGAAGAAGAGAAGACCAGTGACAGTCACACCTAAGGCTGAGCTCTCTATCTATAGAGAGGATTTTCCTGGGAAGAAAAGGGCAGGTTCGCTAGCAAGCTTTTGTGAAGATGAAATCCCACGTCAATCATTTGATATTTGGGGATCAGAATGTTTCTTCCTGGGTAAGCAGTTTAGCCATAAATCAGTTGTGGGCACATTGTGTAGGTCTTTGAATCTGGTGACATTTAAATTGATTATGTTTTTGTTCTAGTTGATCTGGTACAAGCATGTGCTGGAGGTTTTTGTTCATCTAACTAAAGAGACAAGCATGGCAGCTTATGCTCATAGATATGGGTCTCCCTCCAGTAAGGGCCTCTTTCTCTCTCTTCCTGAGCCTACCATCTCCAATAGAGTTCCAGGAGTCTGTGAATCTCTGAAATGATCTGCAAAGATAGGTTGATATTTGTAGGTCCATGCAGGGGGAGGTTCATCAAGCTTTACAAGTTCTGTGACTCTACAAGTTTCAGAACCACTGCATTAACAGATCTTGTTCTTGTAAAATAATTAGCAAGTTAGCCTAATCAATGTTCAGCCTTACCTTTTTTTGATGTGGCCCCTCCCACACTCCCCTGCCTTAGTTGCTGACCCCTCTGGACAATACCAAACCAAATTGGAAGCAAGAACCATTTTGGAGAAGTCACATTTAGATGTTTCTTTTACCAGTCTCTGTTTGGACAAGTTTAAAATTTTATTCTCATGGTAAGGTGTTAGAGTCCCAGGATAAAAGAGTAGAAAGAAACCCCCAAAGTCATCAGGATCTGCAGACAGCATAACTGAGACTCAGAGAGTTGATCCTACGCACATAATAATAGATCAGTGATTGAGATAGCATTTGTTCCTTTTTAAGGAATCAACGCCAATAGAAGTTGGGGACCTCTTGCCAATATTTCTTAACAAATGACAGTTCAATGTGACTCATTTTTTCTTGGCATTATGCAAATGAAGAAAACAAGACTGAGTGGCCTTCTGTCCAGAGAGCAGGAAATGAAGCCTGTCTGGGCCACATGTTCCCTGGGACATGTTGTAGTGTCAGAAATGATTTTGGAAGAACCAGGCCTTTGTTCATTTGTTTCGTGAGTGAGTTCCTTCTCTAGGCGATGGTAGGAGGGGTTAGCTCCCAACCCATATTGCCAGTGTCACACCAAGGAGAATCTGATCTGGAGGCCTCTGTTCTGTGGTCCTGCAGGAGCTCCTTTCCTGCTAGCCTGGCTTCTCACTGAAGCAAACATTTGACTGCTCTGGAAAAAGTGTTTTTAGCCTGTCCCAGGGGAGCTTATACTGGGGGCTGATCTTGTGAGAGTTTACTGGGTTTTTGTATCTTTTCCCCTCACAGGCTGACTTCATTCTGGCTGCAGCCCCCTGAACTTGTTCAGCTTCCATGAGACGCAAATATAGTGCTAATCTCACTGACAAGGGATCACTTATGCAAACTGTTCAAGCCAGGTTTCTCCCAAGCAGACATAACAGTGTTTCTTCAGAGGAGCCTGTGACAAGACTTCTCAGGAACAGACTGTTCATAAGAAGGATATTACTTCCCATCAAGTAAGAGAGCCGGAGGAGCTCTTTAGAGAACATTAGACAGATGGGGAAACTGAGGTCCAGGGAGAGGCGGTGGCTGCTTAGGGCCGCAGAGTCAGGTGATGGTAGCCAAGTTAAAGACCAGACCTTGAAAATGAGCTGGTGTACTCTGGGCTGCTCCACAGCCCCTGTCTTCATACCCAAAGTCATCCTTAAGCTTCAGTCTCCAAATTGTACCAAGGTTCTTCACCTAAACGTGCCCAAGTACACTTTTGTGGACCAGCTTCTCATCATGACATGCCACCAGAGACCTCAAGCCTTTCCTGATGCCCCTCCCTTCCCAGCTCCGATCCCTGTACGTTGTGCAAGAGCCATGGGACCTGTGATAAAGAAGCCACACGCCCAAGCCCAGCCCAGGCCCAACCCAGGCCCTAGGAACTTGACCCCAGGCAAGAGGATAAGAGGGAACTCTACACTCCTAACTCCCGGGCAAGGGACAGGGGGTGGGGGTGGGGGTGGGGTGGAGGCAGCCTCAAGGAAACTCCTGGGCTTTTTATTGAATGCATCAAAAGAAAAGGAGAGGTTCTGGGTAGGGGAGGCATGCGGTTCTTATTTATGGCGTTGGTCTGGCGAGGGGGAGAACCGGGGATCTCTCTTCAGCTTGGCGCATGATTCATTTCCCCCGAGAGCTGCAGCGCCCGGGCAGGGCGTGCGCGCCGGCCGCCCCCGACAGCCGCACGCTCTGCCCACTCGGGGCTGCTCGTTTATTTATGGTGTTTTATCAGGGGCTGTGCATGGCGATAAAGTTTATGAAAAGAGGCGGCGTCTCCGGCGGCGGGCTGGGCCGGGCGCTGCTTTCCCACACTGATTAGGATCAGCCAGGCCCTTGGAAGCTGCAGTTAAGGATCTGGGTGCCGGCAGCCGGCTCCCCTTCCTGCCCTGCCCGCCGCTGGCCGCCGCTGGCCCGCGTGGGAGGAGGTCAGGGCTGCGGCCGGTGGCCCCGGGGAGGCGGCCAGGCGCGGGCGGCGGGGAGCGGAGCGCAGGTCTGGGCAGCGGGACAGCCAGAGAAAAGCAGCCCCGGGCTTGTGGCACATCTCAGCCCCCGCGATCACGCGCCACATCCCCTCTGCCTGGTCTGCTTTTGTGTTTCCTTTGGACCAGACTGTTTTCCCACTTTGGGGTGGCAATATTTGGTCCATCCCTTCAGAAGACAGTAATGACATCCCTCCATTGGGGATACCTCTAAGTCCTGCAGGGGAAGATGCAGAGATCAAGAGCCCTGGCCCTGGGGTCCTCAAAGTCACAGAAAGAGTGGAGATCAGCTGTGGCCCAGTGTTCTAAGTAACAAGGGCAGTGCTCTAAGTAAGACCCGGGCAGGTGCTTGCTGGAGGGTCATTATCTTCTTTAGTCCTCACAGTGACCTTGGGGAGGTGCCATTATTAGGCCATTTTACAGATTGTAAAACTGAGGCCCAGGGAGGGTAAGTGACTTACTTATGATGACTCAGAAAGGCAGTGGCCCCGCCAGGATTTGAACTTAGGCGCTGGTGGCAAAGCCTTCTCATTTAACCTCTAAATTTCCCTGTCTGGAATAGATGATGATGAGAACGCAGTGGAAGGAATAACTAACCCTGCCTGGGACAGTCCCTGGACTTCTCAGGGAGGTGTCACTGTAGGGGGGTCTTGAAGAGGAGGTATTCACTGGGCACTGTGGTGAAAAGGCAGCAGTTTTAAGCAGAAAAAAAAAAAAAAACCAAAAATGTGGGGTCCTGTATTCTCAGACCATCTCCTCTCACCTTCCAGCTCTCCAAGGAACATGAGGGCACCAGGGCAGTGCCTTTGTGTTTTGTGAAAATGGAGTTGCCTCAGAGACTACTTCCTTGATCTGGACCACATGCCTGCCTCTGCTGAAACCCCTGAACCTCACTAGTCTTAGTGACAGAGAGAGCCCTGCTCAAGGCTCTCCCAGACTCCTCCGCCTCTCACGGGCAGGGAGGGGAGCAGCTCTTCCTTCCCTCCTGCTGCACTCCTGCCTGTGTGCATGGAAGCCCTTGGGGTCCCGCCTGCCAGTCTTCATTACTGGACGGTGGGCTCCAGGACACTGGTGTTGTCTTCCCCCTCTTACCTGATTTTGCCCCAGACCTGATTTGATATCCTGCACACAGGAGGTTCTTGGTAACTGCATTTGGTAGATACATGGGTAGGTGTCTTATTTACCCCTTGACCAGTGTCATAGTCAAGCAGGCTAAAAATGGAGATCTGTGTTCCCACCAGAAGTCTAGACCACTGTCTGCCAACAGAACGCAAGACTAGAACAGGCCCAGCAACCGGGATAGCTGAGACCGAGCAACCCAAGCTGCTCACCCTTAAAATCCCTCAGGACAGAAAGGAGGATTAGTCCTGGGGCCGGGGCCTAGCGACCAGTCAACAAATGGAAGTCATGTTGCCCCTGTTGTGGGGAAGAGGGTTGTGAGGGTGGAGATCCAGGCAGGGTGTTGCATAATCTATCTTGACGTCAGTGAAGCATTCCTTGGGGCCAATGGCACAGGGGACGTCTGACGCCATGGGGTAGAACATCAACTACATCCACCTGCCAGGACCAACGCTCAGGAGGTCAGGGCTGTGTCTTGTTATTTGTTGGCTTTTTTTTTTCTTGTTTACAACTAGACATTTAAAAAAATAATTGTAAAAATAATAAATGCATGTAATTAGACATTAGAATGATTCTAAAGGTTATGCAAGAAAAATCCTGCCTCCAACCCCAGACTCCTTAACTCCTCATCTGCCTTTGCAGGTCAGCCATCATATAGAATTTCTTTTCTTAGGACTGCTTGACATAGACACTACTTTGTATTTTTTATCATAAACTGATGAGGTTGTCTTGAACTTCGCAGGCAATAGTGATGGTGATGTTCTGATTGTTGGTGCTCTGAGAATGGGAGAATTAGACTTGTATATTCTGAATAATGTTCAGCAATGAAAAGTGTGTAGATCTCAGCAAAACGGCCACCACCAGACCCATGTCAGCTGATTCCACCATCCTGGACTTACTGGCCAGAAGTGAGGTCATCAAGTTCACCAGCAATAAAATCCGACCTCAAGGCACAGAGAGAGCCCCCACGAGGAGCACGCCACAGCCACCATGGGGGCCATGTAGAACCTGGGAGCCCAGCCGGGAGGGGTGATCCAGGCTTTTCTCAAAGGCAGCCTCAGCCCCCCTTTTCTCAAAACTGCTTCCTGGATTTGTAAATGTGAAAGTAAAATGATATTTAAAATATGTGCCAAACCTGATCCTTGCTGCAGTTCCGGGGGAAGGGGCACCAGGGCTGCGTGTGACCCTGAGGCTTGGCGACCAGGACGGGTGTGCGCAGCCTGCTGGGGCCGGGATCGTGGATGGGAAGCGAGGCTTGGCCCTTCACCCTCGATGGACACACCAAGGATGTAACCTTGAGTTATTTTTCTATGAGGTTTTTGCTGTGTCTTGTTAAAATCCTTTCAGACTCAATGAGCTGATTGATGACCCCTTTCCTGTCTGAAGAGTAACCATGTGAATCATGTATGTGAATTTAAGGCCTTAAAGTTAGTCCTAATTAAAATAGCCTTTTCTCTCAGGAAAAAAAAAAAGTGTATAGAAATAAAATCTGAACATCTCAAATACTACCTAGACAAGGCCACTCTGGCCCAAGGGTGAAGAAGGTGTGGTTGACCACAACTTAGGTCATGTCAGGCCATTTGATCAAGTACCAACAATCTGTTGGGATGGATCATAAAAGCATAAGTGATAGAGATCAGCCAATTTTTGTTGGGTAGATTCTCATTAAAGTATTTATAAATGTTCTATCATTATTCTGTTCTACCTTGGTAGGAGTAGGAGTCACAGAGATGAGTAAGGTAACTTCTAGTTGAATCAGGAGAACCAAAAATGCACTCATATATTGATAAAAATAAAGGGTGTTGTCATTAGAACAGTTGATGAAACTGGCCTCATTCAATCCAGACAAGAAAAGGATAAGAAGTGACCTAATTATGGCAGTACGTGCTAAAGTAATTTGAGTTCCTTGACCTTCTTTGTGGTCCTCCACATGCCACAGCCTGCCTATACCAACAGCTTTCCAGCTCTTTCTGATTTGGAGTTGTCCCAGAAGCCCTTGGGTTGTGCTTCTGCTGGGTGCTTAGGCTGTTGCTCAGCATCACAGTTCAGCATCACTGTAGCCAGAGCACTGTGGAATATGGAAAAGAAATGTCTTCACCCTTTTCCCTGCTGTATAATGTTCCAATAGCAGATCCCCAAGTTCAACTGTCTATGCTCAGGTTTCCCACAAATGGTCTTTCCAGTTTTTTCTTATGCCCTCGTCACTCCTAACAGGACTCAGATATGAGTCTGAGCATGTTTGACCCATAGGATACTGAGAATTAGTTGCTCTTCTCCTATGAACAGTACAGTCTTCCTGAGTCAGCTTGGGACACTCAAATCTTTTCCCACAGAGCAGGTTACCTCCCAGAAGGCTCCGCGCCTCACACATTGTCAGGCATGCTCAGACACATCCAAGATCAGCTCAGGTTCAACCCAGGACCTAGCTTCCCTCTAATAATAACCAGCAAGTGTCAGATGTTTTGAGAAAAGATTCTAACCAGTTGTTCTATAAGGAAGACCAAACAGGATGCTTTGTGTATAAACTATAGCAGGAAGGGTTTTTAGTGAAAAGGAAGGATTTCTTATCTCAGGATGATAGCAAGACAAATTATGGCAGTCTAAGGAAAAGTCTACTGCTTTTCTTGTAATAGGAGTGCTTTCCAAGCTCAACCCTTGGTATTCCTGTCTTGGACTGAGGTGGCCCAGCTTTAAAAATCCAATCATAAGCCAGATGGTGCCTGTCTGTAATCCCAGCAGTTTAGGAGGCTGAAGCAGGAGTATCTCGAGTTCAAAGCCAGCCTCAGCAAAATCGAGGGCTAAGCAATTCAGTGAGACCCTGTTTCCAAATAAAATACAAACATAGGGCTTGGGATGTGGTTCATTGGTCTCGTGCCCTGAGTTCAATCCCTGATCTCCCCCAAAAGAAAAAAATTCAATCATAGTGATCTTTCCCTTAGTTCAGATCATGTAATTTTTCCATGTAAATTTTTTCCATACATTTTTTTTCTTAATTCTTAAACCTTTACACCTGCAGGCAACAAAACTAATGAACAAGCCGTAAGCAGATATGAATGGGAAATCTTGGAAACCGGGATCCTGCTGCGTTTGCGGCTTTTTGCAAAGAACACGTGTGCCTGTGGTTTTCCACGGCTTGCCCATAATGCAGCCATATTTTCTGCTATTAAAATCGTTCTTAGTTCATGGGGTGGAATGAAACAGGCCATTATTCCCGGGTGTTCCCGGAAGAGCCTCATGTTTCAGGAAGCACATTGTGACTTTTAGTTCTCTGCCACCTGAGCACGCTTGAGCGCCGCTGTCGCTGTCTGGGTCTGGAGTATTAGTTTCCTCTCCTTCCCCGCCTCCCCCTGCGGTTCGCACCATGGCCTGGACTGACTCCCCACCTCTGCCAGGCTAAAGATAACTTCTCCACCTGGGATGTCACCCACAGGCTAAATTTATTCTCCGGGGTGAGTTGGGGCTACCCTGACCAATGACTGTAGGCAAGCATTTGAACACCCCTCATCCCCACCCTACCACCGCCACCCCGTCTCTTGTCTCTTAAGTCCTCCCAAGAGGCGAAGGGAGCTTGGAAAAGGAAAGGGATTCGATGGGAGGAGGGGAAGGAATAGGAGTGAAAGTTGCAGAGAGACTGAAGGGAAGCTGTTAATGAACCTGGAGAAAGGTGGACACACCCAGGATGCACTGCGCCTCCAGCTCAAACTGAGCCAGTCCAGAAGGATCCGACGGCTCCTAGTAAAGATGCCTTTTCTGCCAGTTCTAATGTTACTGTAATACAACCCCCAGCGGGAATCGCCCAGCGCTAATCAGGGCTCAAGGAGTCAGCGGACTGGATGTACAGAATGGGGTGTTTAATTTTATGATATGGCTATGGGTTACATGAGAGACTAATAAAAGAACTCCATAAAATGTGGCTTGCAGCAATGGGGTTGCGGTCTCTGCCAGAGGGTCAGCGCTGCTCAGAAGTGGTTTCAGAGCTGGGTTGGTATCCAGTTGGTATGCACACTGGGGTGGCTACTCTGGTTCTTAAACCATTGCAAGCCTTTTGTGCCCGTTGTTAAATAGCTGCTGTTTCCTGGCTGGCTGGTCACACTTTGGGACTTACCTAGGATCAACCAAGCAAATGCAGAGACCCCCCCCCCCCCGCCCCTGCTCTGCTCACACCATATCTCTAACGTCAATCACCCCTGAGCTGCGGATGCTCCTGCAGTATCTGTTGCCAGTTCTTGGAAGATCCGCATCCTGCAGCTTGTCTTCCTGAGCATGGATCTTGCAGATAGATTCGGTGGAAGGGATACCAAGTCTATAAGACTCCGCTTCACCAGTCCCAGGGTGCCTACTGGAGGCTTTCTTGAGGGGTGCTACAAGGACACACCTGATATTTCCCTTGAATCATACTTGGCAGCCTCAAAGGAGAACTTTAATAGGCACAGGAATGACTTCAGGGTAGAATTCTTTTGGAAGAAAGAAACAAATTTGCATAAGATTGCTCAAGCAGGAATTGCATTTGCCATAGAGTTTGAATTAGAAGGATTCTGGGGGTGCATCTGCTCTCTCCTCATGGCCAGCACAGACATTTCCATTTGGGGTCCCACAGGAGTTAGGCAGTTCCTTCTTGGTCACGTCCACAGACAGGGAATCTAGTTTTTTTGTTTGTTTTAATTTCAAGCATTTTATACTTTCTCCAGGTAAGAAGGCTACAAAGTTAGAAATGGGCGCAGCCTTTTAACTCTGGATAGCTCCCAAGTGAATTACACAAAAGCCTGTGGAACTGGGAACCTAGCTCTTGGAAGGAAGCCTCCTATGTGAACCAGTAGGGTCTGAGTTCTCCCTAAACAAATCACTATGTGAACCCCTTTTTCTTTAGCTGAAATTAACCTAAGCAACTTAAATTTTGGCCCCTCAATTAGATAGAAGTGCAAGTCCAAAGTTGGCTACAAAATAAGCAAGGCCATCTACTAATATGTCCTATATTATCAAGTGAGCAGAAAAGTCATGCATTCATTCATTCAACCAGTGTTTAACTGAGTAGCTACCAAGTGCCAGGCAATGTGCCTGGTGCGGGACATTCAGTATAAACTGGAAATGGTTCTGCTCTGAGAGACCATCCAGTTTATTTGGGTCAGTACTGGATAGTTGGGGATAACTGGGGACTCAAGGGTCGCTAATCTTTGCCTCTGAACTTCATTCTGGGTCTAGGTCCACCCTGGTGTCTTGGGTGGCTCAGGGCAAGAAGCTTCTGTCTGTGGTCTTCCTTTGTCCCCACAGGTTACTAACACCTGCTCAGTCCACTGAGAATACACTCCTCACAAGGGGCTCTCGTTTTCCAGATACTAAGAGGGACGGGCCAAGGGACGCACACCTTCTCTTCTTCATGCCCTTTGAACATACCTGTGACAACCAAACAACATTTTATAATGCATTTTGATGAATGAACAACTGAACAGAAGAATTCTTTTATCCTTCCCATACAAGAAATATTAGGCAATTTAGATATGAGAACAGAAGACAATAATGTTATTTGTGTGACCAACAGATAAAAATTTGGTTTTATACTCGTAAACTTTTTTTTCTGGGTGTGTTTAATATATCTATGGATGTAGAAGACACACACACACACACACACACACACACACTCCTGCCTTTTTCAACCAGATATATTCCCGATGAACATAGTTTTAAAGTAAATTCCATTATTCAAAGATATTTAATTAATGCACATTACTTTGAAGGACTTCCTCAAAGAAATCAGAGGAGAACAAAGAGTTCAATCGTCTCAGCAGTAAATGCTTCAGCCAGGGGCACAGATAAAGTGTGTCCTTTAGTTGTATTGAGAGACTGGAGGTGGGATAGATTTTCCTGAATGGTACCCTGGAGGCCCTGACTCCCATCTCCGGCCTGGTGCTTCTGATGGGGCAACCCCTGGGAGTGATGGAGGGAGGGCATGGGAGGGCAAGGGCCCGCTGGCCTCTGGGGGAAGCTGATGCAGGCAGCTGGGGTTTTCTGCCCTGGCAGCCTGTGGGTGGAAGCTTGGAAGTGAGGCTCCAACAGTGTTGGCCTTGGGCTTGGCCCTCTTAGATTCATGGACTTGAGGAAAAGGGTTGCCATGGAATTAGTGAGTGGGTCCCCTAGGCACCTTGCTGAGGAGTAAATAAATAAATAAAATAAAAAGTTAAAAAATAATAATAACTGAAGCAGATACCTCAAGATGGGTAATAAAGAAAGCAGTTGGTGGGCAGATGAGCCTCTCTCTCTCTCTCTTTCTCTCTCTCTCTCCCCCTCTCCCTCTCCCTCTCCCCCTCTCTCTCTCCCTCAGTGGCTTGAGATCTTTGGAGCAGGAGTTCTGCATGAAATGGGCTCCATGTTCTCACTCTGGGAATGGACTAGTTACTCCAGGATGTTGCCCCCAGGGAAGGGAGCAGGCTGGGGCTCTGACAGTCCCTTTAGTTGAAGGCATTTCCTAGAGAGGGACTTGGACTTACGCTGTCAGTAGCCAATGCTCAACAGGAGGGAGATGGGGTATTGTACCCATTTGTATGACCTGGTGCTATTTCTGTGAACATTTGTATGTGTGTGATGGAGGAAGAAAATGCTCAGGAACAGTTCTGGGATGAGGGAAGGGGAGAGAGCTCTGATTTGTGGCATTTGCTGACTTCCCTAGTCCCAAACACACTCATCATGGATGATATCAAACCATCCATGCGAGGTTGTTGAAAAGTGTCGCAGGCCTCCCTTAGCAGCACTGCAGCACGTGGAAGCTGAGGGACCTGTGTGAGAGAGGAGCTGCCCGGGGAGCTAAAGTCCACGCCCAGGTGTCTTGTTCTGGAAGAATGCTCTGAATTTTTCTCCACTTAACTCCTTTTGGTCACTTTTCCAAACCTCATCCCTAGAGTTTCCTGCTCCTATTCCTTCTACCTGGGGAGTTGGGATTCTTGGAAGGTAATATTCCAGAAGAATCTCACACACTTGTTCACATGAAGCCCATGTGGCTATCAGAACAAGAAGCTGCTTCTGGCAGGTGGCTGCAAGATTCATGTGGTATGTGCTTCAGGTCCCTTAGTGAGGGACCAGCCAGGAAACGACTTTGAATTTTCAGGATGTGTGGTCTCTGTTGCAAGTACTAATCTCCCGCAGGACATAGTTTGCTGACTCCTGTTGTATGGGATTCCATTGTATCATAAACCTCTGCATGAGTGTTAATTATGCTTTTTTCAAAGTGCCCAAAGGAAGGAATCCTTTAAATCTAGACTTTCAGACCAACCGACTCAGAGGAGGCAGGAGGGCGTCAGGCCTTAGGGGAGGTGTTTGTGGTTCAGCCGGCTTTGTGAACGAGGCCTTATCCAGGAACAATTTTTAACTCCTTTTTATCCAGTGTTAAATAAAGGAGAGCCCCTGGATTATAAAAACAAAACCAAAATACCCAAACTTCCCTCAAAGCCCCAAACTCAATTCTCCTGACAAACTGCTTGACATTTCAGGATCCTGTTCATTTGGAACATGAAAAAATATACCTGGGGGGAGGCAGGCCCTCCTCATCACATTGTCTCTGAAGAAAGGTAGAGAGAGGGAAGAGGAGAGAGCTCTGATTTGATGTAGGTATCAGAGTAAACCAGGTCAGGCAGGCAGAAACCTTGATACCGTAAGAAATTAAACCCTCCTTCCGCTTTCTGGAACAGGAAGTACTGTATTGCTAATAAGAAATCAACAGCATCCTGTCCATACAAATGGAAGTGTAGGATCTTTCTGGCAATGCTTGAGCTCCTGCAGCATGCAGGTACTCGCCAGTCAGGAGTCCTCTCGTCTCTGTCACCCTTGACTGGGTAGCCAGCACCTTTACATACAGTCTCACTTCATCCCCACCAAGCTGGGGAGTATTCTTGGTTTCCAGTGAAACAATGGAGGAAGAAAATATTTAAACTCAGAACTAGCCAGTGATAAAACTAAAGATTCAACTTAGTTTAGTGCTTTGGGGCTATGTGACATTCCTGGAGAAATGCTCTCTTCAGAGTTGCCTAGCTTTTTGGATCAAAAGAAACAACAAACAAGCCCTTCCAATCCTGTCTGCATCTCTTCTGAGTTTTGCAGTCAGTAGGTACATTAGCATTTGGGGTACCAGAAAATAATGCAAATAGAATACTAAACATAGTAGCCAAAGATTTCTAAAAGGAGTCATCAGAATCCACTCCATACATATATGAATGCTTCCTAATGGATTCGCCATTCCTCCCTTCAAATGCCATTGGAATCTGTGAACCAGAAAAGATCATGTTACTGAAAGATAATTGCAACGTAACCAGGGTGGTCTTGTCTAGATTCTAAACTTGGAGTTTCCTGGTCTCTAGGGGAAAGTCAACAAGGTACTACTTTAATGGATGCTACAGAAAGAAATGTGATCCTTGGTGCTGATTAGTAGGGGTTTTCTTTATACGCTGAAAGGGGTTTTAAGCAAAGCATTATAGAATTTGATAAGGTAAGAACTTTCTCTTAGAAAATAACTCTTTCAACACCGATGTTAATGTAAACACACACACACACACACATACACACCCTAAGACAATGAGAAGCCAAAATAGAATCGGCTTTTATATAGTAAACATGGGCTGGAATGTAGCTCAGTGGTAGAGCACATACTTAGCATGGTTTAGCAAATGCACGGGTTCAATCCCCAGCACCAAAAAACAAAAACAAAAATACATACAGTCAATCTTGTGCAATTACAAGATGAGTAGCAGTCATTTTTTTTCTTTTTTAGAAAAAAGACTTAATTTCTTTTTAGTGAAATTTAGGAGTCTATACAAATAAAAATTCACAAGACTGCCCAGGAACTCTAAAGTACTCATCTACTCATGTAAAAAACAGAAACTTGATGAAAACCAGGAGAAAATACATTGGCCCCTAACTATTTGGAACCCGTAACTTTAGTACCTGCACCTCATGATGACCATCAGCAGTGCCAGAGGAAACCACGAACAAGGGATGGACATGCAGATGCCATCGTCCTTGCCTTAGGAAGTCTGGGCTGCTTGTGGCATGACCCAAGCGTCCAATGCCTCCATTTGTTTTATGCAGCCTCAGAAAGGAAGATAAGTATTTATGGAGGTTCCAGTATGGCTTGAAATGAGCACTTAGAATCTACCAGGCCAATGAGGCCAAAGGACACATCTCTGGGATGCCTGTGAGAAATGCCTGGCTCTACTGGCGCTCTTCCCCTCCACCCTCCATCACTGCACACAGGCAGCCTCTCTGTTGAGCTCCAGGTCAAATACCAGTCTCTCCATGGAAGCTTCCTTGTCATGGGATTCTTGTCCATCTGATTCCAGGAACATTTACTGCTTATTCTGTTCCCCTGTTACTAGAGTTTATTTGATACCCACTATGCACAAGGCTTTGGGCTTAACTAATGCTATATTGCCTTTATTCATTTTCCCCCAGACTGTTCATCTCTGGGTGAGTCTGAAATCATGGTGGTACATGCATCTTCATACAGGCAGTTGACAGCTAAGCGTGTGGGCGTGACTCATCCCTCACTGACAGAATCCCAGCACAACATGACGGTGAGTAGAAGACAATGAGAAAAGCGCCCAATTTAAAAGTCGGGAAATACATGCAAGTATAACTTTATGCATGATTCCACCATGCAGAGAGAGCCACTGTCAATATTGTGACCCATGTTTTTTTTTTGTGTGTGTGTGTGGTACTAGGGGATCAAACCCAGGACCTTGCAAAATCTCTACTGCTGAGCTATAACCCTGACCCAATATTTTAGTGTATTTTTAAAAAAAACTTTAAAAAAACCTATATTTCTAATTATATTCTATTTTCACCAAATTTGGATCATTTTATATGAAAGGTTTTGTGGGTTTTTTTTTCATTTTGGGGTTCTGGGGGTTGAACACAGGGGCACTTAAACACTCACCAGCCCCTTTTTGTTTATAAACAGAACCTTATTAAGTTGCTGAGACTGGCCTCTACCTTGTGATCCTCCTTTCTCAGCTTCCTGAGTCACTAGGATTACAGGTGTGTACCACTCTGCCCAGCAGGGTTTTATGTTTTTAACAACTTCTTTTTTTTTAAATTTTTTTAATTTTTTTTTATTGTTGGTTGTTCAAAACATTACATAGTTCTTGATATATCATCTTTCACACTTTGCTTCAAGTGGGTTATGAACTCCCATTTTTAGCCCATATACAGATTGCAGAATCACATCAATTACACATCCATTGATTTACATATTGCCTTACTAGTGACTATCGTGTTCTGCTACCTTTCCTATCCTCTACTATCCCCCCTCCCTTAACAACTTCTTATTTGAAGATAATTGTAGATTTATTTGAAATTGTAAGAAGCAGTACAAAGAGACCTTGCAAATACTTCTTCTAGTTTTACCCAGTGGTAATGTCTTGCATAACTATAGTACAATATCACAACCAGGAAATCAGTATTGACAGAATCCAGGAACCTTATTCAGATTTCATCGTTTTTGCATATACTCGTGTGTGTGTGTATGTGTGTGTGTGTGTGTATGTGTGTGTGTGTGTGTATGTGTTTAGTTCTGTGGGATGTTTTTGTATAAGAAGACTCATGTAACCACCTCCACATAGATCATCCAGATATTGAACAGTGACAGCTCACAGATTTCTCCAGGAAAGGAGACCATCAACTTCTGTAACCATGATCACTGTCTTCCCCCCATCCCACCTTCCTACTTTCTGAGAATCACTAATATTCTCTAGAATGGTTTGGAACCCCACATTTTCCCATGCCAATTTTCAAAACATAACTTAAATGTCTTTCTAACTTTCCACCATATTGATCAACCCTCATTTCTTTACCAACTTCCTTATTGGATATTTAGGTTGCTATTCATTGTGATGAGATTTTCTTTAAAAAAAAAAAAAACAACACTATGTCTACATGTTACCATGCCCACATATCTGATCATTTCCCTTTGGTATATTCTTGGAATTTACATTACTATTGAGAGAGCGTGGAACTTCTAAAATTATTGGTTTATGTTATCAAATTGCTTTCAGAAAGTTTTATTGTTTCTAGACCCACCAGCATAGAAGAATGTCTGACTTATCATTCCTATGCTAACATTAATTATCTTCATCTTTTTGTAATCAATATTTACAAATTTGATTAGAGCATGTGGATTTTTGGTTTTGCTTTTATGTACTTCTTACGTACTTGGTAAACTTAAACATTTTAACATATTAACAACTTTTATTACTTTTTCTCTACCTTATCTACTTACATGTTTTTACCATTTAAAAAGTGAATATTATTTTTTTTTATTGATGTGCTACCGATAACCCCCTGAAGGGCTTAAATACCATTTAAAAACCACTGTGGTGCTGGACGTGGTGGCACATGCCTGTAATCCCAGCAGCTTGGGAGGCTGAGGCAGGAGGATTGTGATTTCAAAGCCAGCCTCAGCTACTTAGTGAGGCACTTAGCAACTAAGTGAGGCCCTGTCTTCAAATAAAATATAAAAAAGGGCTGGGGATATGGCTCAGTGGTTGAGCACTCCTGGGT
Source organism: Marmota flaviventris (assembly GCF_047511675.1). Lineage (NCBI taxonomy): Eukaryota > Metazoa > Chordata > Mammalia > Rodentia > Sciuridae > Marmota > Marmota flaviventris. The sequence continues at coordinate 49,883,374 of NC_092505.1, read as the reverse complement.
TCAATCCTCAAAGTCCTGAAAAAATAAATAAACAAAAACCACTGTATTTCTTTGATGCCACACCATCCATGTCCATGTGAGAAGGAAGACCTGTCCCAGGCAGAGAGTGAACTTCTGTTCAAACACAATCTTGGTGAAGGTGGGCTCTGGAGCAGTTTCTCTGGGTAAGGAATGTACGAGAGAGAGAGAGAATGAGTGCAGTGTCTTCTGCAGCAGTCCTGAAATAGATTTGCAGTCCTGTCAAACTAGGCGACACTGCTGGCAAGAAGAGGCACATGGGGTGATGTTCACACAAGAATGAGAAGATCTCCGTGGGCCAGTTGCAGGATGCCGACCCTAAGGGCTGTGTCCTTCCTTCTCTCCCCCACTCCCTTCCTTCCTACCTTCTTGTCATTCTAAGTTGTCAGAAATTATTTGATTTAGTAAACTTTACATATTTTTTTAGAATGTTAGTTTTGTACAGTTTTCCTAGATAATATAGATTTCAGAAAGCATTACAAGAATAAAGCCTTTTTTTAAAAAAAAAAAAAAGTCCATTCATAAGCTGCATATGAAAGACTCATTGCAGAAACTTTGATCAATCTTTTTAAAAAATAGACTCCAACTACTCCCTTGAGATAGGTAGTAGCATTATTTTTGATTTCACAGGTGAAGCTGGCTTTACTTCTGTTAAACAATGTGCTCAAGATCAACTGGGCCCAGTTCTGCTGATGCCCAGGGACATGCTCCAGTCTATGCCACTCAGTGGAACTAGTTGTAGTCCTTAATTAAGTGCCATCAGGAAGCTGTAGTTATAGTCTTTATGTGTGAGCAGAAAGCCCATAGCTGATCCATGAGACAGGCATGCAGGGGACAGGGCCCAGTGATGGGATATTTGCCAGTGCATTGGACCATGAGGCTGAGAAAGTCAGCAAATTGGTGAATGAAAGAGAGTCCTTTATGGAAGCCAGCGTGACTGTCTTTTGGGCAAAATGGCAAAGAGGAAATCAGACCATTGGTACAGAAAGACAAAGAAGATGGGTAGTCAAAGGTATTAAGGTGATTTCTTCCCTACTTCAGAGACTTTAGGAACTCCATGGGTGGTTGTCTGTTTCAGAGTAATTGCAAAAGGCTGTGTGGAGTTACTCAGGCTACAGAGGAGGAAGAGTGGGCCCCAGGGGTTGGAAGGGAATCATGTGAGGCCCCACCAAGGTGTAGAAATGAGGACCCAGGAGTGAGGGGGACAAGCCTCAGGCATGGTGTGACTTTAGCTGGAGGAACACATGCAGGGGTATGGACACAAGCTTGATTTCACATGTCAGCACCTCTCTCGAGGATCACAAGGATCTGGGATATCTCCCAAAGCTCATGTGTTAAAAACATGCTCCTCAGAGCAACAAGACTCGGAGGTGGGGCTTTTAGAAAATGATTGAATTGTGAGAGCTGTAACCTCATCAGAGGATTAATTCATTTACTGGATTAATAATTTAAATGGGCTATGGGTTGGTAACTGTAGACAGGTGGTACAAAGCTGAAAGTAGTAGGTCCCCGTGGGTGTGGCTTTGGGGACTATATCTGTCCCTGGCCCCTTCCTGTCTCTCTTTCTGCTACTTGGAGCATTTTTCTTCCACCAGGCCTTTCTGCTGTGATGTTTCTGCCTTGGAGTGGTAAACTGTGGACTGAAGCCTCTAAAACTGTAAGCCAAAATAAATCTTTCCTCCTCAAAGTTGTTCATGTCAGGTATTTTGGTCACATCAATGAAAAACGGACTCAAACACAAGGTGTGTGGTGAACTGTTCTCATTAATTGAGTTCCTTATTTTAACTGCAAATAGTGCTCTCAAGAGTGGAACACAGGCAGGACACAGGTTGGATAGGGGAGGAACTCTACTTCCCTGCTCAGTTATTTCAGGCTAGAGTGGGAGCAGGTTTTCTGGGACACAGGTGAGGGGACAGAGCTTTCTGGGTTAGTGGAATAGATTCTCTAAGACAGTGGCTTTCACACACTTTGGATCATAACTCACAGTGAGGTGTGCCTCACAAGCCAGTGACACATCCCTGTATAAAAGACTGAAGCAAATTTCACGATGCAACACTAACTCTTGCTATACAAGACTCACTGCAATATTTCCTGTCCTCTTTTAAGTTAGCAAAAGTGCTGGTATCTCTCACTAAATTGATTTCTTAATCCATTAACGGGTCATGGAGTTATTGAGTGAAAAGTCACTGTTGTGAGCAGCACCATACATCAACAAAACACAATGCCCACAGACGCCATCATCTGGGCCCTCGCTAGCCACAATCCACAGCATGGAAGTTTGCATGTAGAATTTTTTTTTCCAGGGAGAAGGTATTTAAAAAAAAAAAAAAAGGTGTTTGAATTCTGATTGGCCTCTGTCTTTTTAGCCTGCAAATAATTTCCACAGTGGTGCATCTAGGATTGTCCAGAATGAACTCTGTACGGCCAGATTTGGAAACCTGTTGGAAGTACGTGCAGAAGTTTCTAGAGTACCATTTTAAGCTTAGTCTTGCTTTGGCCTGAGATAGGGCGTCATCTCTCACCAGCTTCCCAGGACCCTTTGGCTGTGTGCACAAAGAGAACCGGGCTTTTCTTGTTTGGGCCTTTGCTCCTTCCTATTTGATTGAATTTGAAGAGGAACTGTTTGCCTTAGGCCGCACATCCTGAATCATAATCAGGATGCTGCTGGCACAGAAAACCTGCTCCCACCCTTGCCTGAAATAACTGAACAGGGAAGTAGAGTTCCTCCCCTCTCCAACCTTAAAGAAAGAGGTTCATAATTTATTGTGTGCTGGCAATACATCAAAAGTCAATTCATTCACTTACAGTAAAATCAAGGAGGGCAGGACAATGAATACAGAGGGAGGTTAAAGTACCTCATTAAAAGGAACAAATTGTTCAGTTGACACCAGAATAATGAGGCTTGCATATTTGTCAGCCAGAGTCCAGTGGCCTTCAGGGATGCTTCCCTGCCTGTGGGATGGGAAAAAAGGTATAAAGCCACACCCTCAGCTTTATCACATCTTCAATTCCACAAATAGGCTTTGCTTGAGCTCTCCACCAGGGACCATGTGACCAGGGTGTATTAGTTTTGTAGGGCTGCTGTAACAAATTATTATAAACTTGACAACTTTAAGGTGACAGAAATTTATTTCCTTATAGTTCTGGAGACCAGAAACCTACAGTCAAGGTGTCAGCAGGCTACACTCCCTCTGAAGTCTCTGGATGAGAATATTTCCTTGTCCCTTCCAGCTGCTGGTGGCTCCAGGTGTTCCTTGGTTTGTGACCGTCCCTCCAGCCTCCGTGTCTGTCTTCACCCAGTATTCTGTGTTCTCCTCCATGAATCTTTTCTACAGATATCTGATTTTGGATTGAGGGCCTCCTGGATAAGCCAGACTGACCTCATCTGCAGATCTTAGCTGAATTATATCTGCAAAGATCCTTTTTCTAAATAAGATCACTTCACATGCACACGTAGGTGTCTTGCAACTTTCCAGGGGGCTGCCATTCAACCCAACACAGGGGGGCACAAAGTGGAAAATGACAGAGTTGCTGTTCTCAAGGGGCTCAGTTCAGTGGGGAGACAAATAGATCACTGCTCTGTGGCTATTCCTTTGACATTGGTATTGAAGTGCTGAGGGGATCTCCAGAGAGTTCCTGTGGGCGTTGATCTGGAGGCAGAGAAGGGGTATATTTTATTTTATTTTTCCTTTGAACTCTATAATTTCCTGGCATCCAGAAATCACCCTTGGAAGCCATCAGGCTGAAACACAAGTCTAGTCTGAATGGAGAGGATTAATACTGGCCCAGCCAGACTGTGGGGTCTGGTTGAGTTCAGCCAGCCCTGTCAGTTGTCTTGAGGTTTGGGGGAGTTTCCAGGGAAAGGAAGGAGGGCTGACGCTGTAAGTGGTGGAGATTTTGGATGGGCGCATTGCTGGAAGGCAAGTAGCTGGTGCCATGAAGTAGATCTCTGGCTTTCTCTGTGACTGAGACTGGGAAAGAGGAACCTTACTGTGTCCATTCTGTCACCCATGCTGGGTCAGAGTGGGAGCACCCCTGTGGGGACACCACAGACCCAGGGAGCTGTCCCACTGAGTTCTCCTTTACTCCACGACCTTGAATCAGTGTTCTATGTTGGTCCCTGGAGGGGTATGGGAAGGCAGTTCCTGCCCCAAGATGCACCTGAGAAGCTTGGTTCTCTTTCTGTGATTTTTGCAGAATATCATCTGTAGCTCTTCCCACATTCTTGGGACCCTACCTCTTCATCATTGCTTATTGGATTATAAATGGACTTGATAGTAGACATAATGAAATTATTATTAACATTCCTTGTTAATTTGCTTGGTGTTATGATGAACAACATCTTTATTTTTAGGAGAACGTGCTAAAGTACTTATGGTGATGTTCTAATGCCTACAGTGCTCAAATATGTCAGCAAAAATATCATTAAAATGTGAAGAATTGCTAAGTCTAAGTGGAAGGTATATAAATGTTCATTTTTCTATTGTTGAAATTACTCATAAAAAAAAACCCTTGGGTGAGTGATGAGAGGAGAAAATTCTTGAAGCAGAATTTATTGGCCTATGTTCTCTGGGTTCCAGGGAGGAGGAGTGGAAAGGTTTCAGAGACTAGGAAGCTTCTAAATTTATTTGTGAACTCTGTGGGTGTGTTTGTGAGTCTGTGTGTTTCTTTTCTTTTTTGGGGGAAAGGTTTATTGCTTATAATTTTCCTCTGAGTCTCAAAGATGTCTGTTAGCCCCCTTTCCCAGGGTTAAACGCCACTGCTTAAAACTGGAGGTGAATTTGTGTACATCAGACTTTTCATAAATGGATACAAACAGGCAAAGAGAGTCTGATCCTGATATATCATCAGAACTTTGCTGCACAATTTGATCCTAAATATAAATTATGTAGTTCTCTCCCTTTAAGTTCATTAGCTCTTGATCTTTTAAATTAGTCCTTTCTTATTTTAATTGAATTCTTAGACATTTACACAGGTTTAATTATTGGTTGCTAATATTAACAAATTTGTTCTCCCTGGTACTAATTTAAAACTAAAATAACAATTTTGATATCTTTCTAGATGATGACAGTAACATAGACTCATTATATACAGTTTACAATGAAGGAAGCAAAGTTACCATTAACCCATACTCCAGAAAGCCTCACTATTAACACAGAGGTGGGTATTATGAGTAACTTAGAGATGATTTAAAGCAGGAGGGTGTACCTAGGTTACATGCAAATATAACCTGTGACCTTGGTATCCGTGGGGGTTTCTGGAACCAATCTCCCTCAGCTACTGTAGTTTGATGGATTTCTTGCTTTTGATATGTGTGCACCTCTGCATATATATGAAACAAAACTGAATAAAACCAAATGTACAGATTTTGTTATGTAAGAAAGAAAAAATTTCAGAATTTTACTTTTTTATGCCTTCTCAATTTATAGAAAGAAGCATTAGAACTGACTTCTCCAGTCTTTATATTAAATATTATTGCTCTAAATCAATATTTTAGGTTTTAGTGGACATGAAGGGACATCTTTCCCCTGAAGTCTCTTGTCTCCTTTGAATATTTAGTAGTGGGAGTTATGTCAGTTATGCTAATTGCCTGTGGTGGCAGTCTGTTTGACTCCATTGACTTGCTACTCTGAAATAGGTAAGAAAACTATTTATTTATTTATTTTGATTATTGAGAAGGGAATCAGGGCAAAGGAAACTCCAAATCGCTGGGAATCTGGCTGGTTGGGGTGGGAGGAAACCTTGAGAAACGCTATTTTGTGTGTGGTTCATTCTTACAGTTTGGCTATTTGGTGGCTTCAGAATAATGCAAAGAAAACCTGTTGCAGCACCTGCATAAGCCCACTTCCAGAGGGGCCAGGGGGTGCCTGACTTTCTGATCCACAAGACCATCAAGGGATCTGAGTTGAGAAGAGGGGTTCATAGATGAAGCAAAGAGAGGCTGACCGTGTGGCATTGGCCTTCCTCCGACTTTAAGTAGCACTTGGCAAGGACCTAGTCACATCTTGATTTGGACTGGAGTAATTTGTTTACCTACGTTAATATATGTAAAGCCCCAACAATGTGTCTTGCCTTTGATAAAGCATGTAACAGATACTAATTCCCTCCTGTCATAGGAGACAATGAGTTTGGGGAAGGCACTTGAATTCTGCACAGTAAAAAAGAACATGGGGCTTGGATCCAGACACACCTGTTCAGGATCTTGAGTTTGACTCTTATTAGCACTCTGACCTCGGGAAACTTGCTAAACTTGATGTCTCTGAATTCATTTTCTCACCAGGGAAGTGGGAATAGTAGTAGTTCCCATCTCATTCGGATTTTGAAAGAATTAAATATAAAATATGCCCACAACAATGGCTAGCATCTATCAAGATCTGGGTGCATTTGGAGTGTTGTTTTTAGTGCTTTAGATGTGACTATCTTATTCCACTCTGATAATTCTGTGAGTTAGGTGCTAGCATCCCCGTTTTGCAGAGAAGAAAACCAAAGCACAGAGAAGTCACAGCATGCCCCAGGTCACACAGCTTGCACAGGAGAACTTGGATTTGAACCAAGGAAGGTTAGTTCTCTCTCTGGTATTCTTATATCCCACTTTGCACAATTCTTTGCCCATGGATCCTTGTGTGACTATACAAATGAAATGCCTGGTAAACATGTGCTGAATAACGACCACAGGAGTGTCTTCCCATGTTGTTAGACAAGCACTATGCATATTCCTATCATGGTTGAGAAAATGCACTTGTTTAGAAAAGAGATGCCTTATATGAGCCTGAAATAATGCTTTAAGACTCGTATTTGAATAACCTCATGGAAAGAGGCTTGGCCCTGTGAAGATTTCTGCCATTTTCTGTTCCAATCAGCTGCTGAGTTTGGGCTGGAGCCAGAGTGATGACTCTTCTCCCATGTGCAAGAGGGTGAAGCATGAGGGTGTTACCAGGAATTGAGACCTGGACGGGCTTGCAGGGCTGGGCACCCGGCCGAGTCACACCCAAGCAGTGGGTGCTTGCCAGCTTCAGGGCTAAGCTATTGCCCCTGAGTGGCTGGGCAGGGCAGGCAGCTCTTTGCTTGCTGATTCTCTTGTCTCCCAGGGCAACCGCCTGGAGCAGACCGTGGTCACCCGTGGGAATGCTCCTCCTGAGTCAGCGGGGCCTGCAGGGCCCCTGGGTGTGGCTGCGCGTTCCTTTGGCCCCAACACAGATGCCTTTATCTCACAGGATGTCACTGCGCCATCACGGGTTCAGGGTCGGAGCTGCAGGATGGAGGCTGTTTGCTTTGCGTCCATTTTTAGGACTGTTCCTTGGGCGATTACTGGAAGCGTACAGCGTCTGGGTGGGGACTTGACTGTCAGTGTGTGACCATCAGAAAGAGAGGAGAAGCTTTGGTTCTAAAATCAACTTTTTCCCGGATTTGTTGCATAAATTTGGAGACTTTGTTCTCTCCTCCAGGCCTCACTTTCTTCTCCTGGAGAACTGAAATGATTCCATGCCTACCTATGTCACAGGATCGTGCTGAGAACCATGGACAAGGAGCGTAGCAGTCGATAAACTGCAAGGTATCACACAGAAGCAAGAAGACTTTTTTTTTTTTTTCCCCCACAGCTGGGTATTAACATTTCTGATCCCTTCTAGCTGCTCACCTGTTTGAAGAATCTCATCCATGTCTACCCTTGAAGGGCTGGAGTTTGGTATTCTTGAGACAGATGGTTGGATTATTTATTTTTTTATTTGTTTATTTATTTGGGATAGTACCTGGGATTGAACCCAGGAACACTTTACCACTGAGCCACATGCCCAGCCCTTTAAAAAAACATTTTATTTAGAGACAGGGTCTCACTGAGTTGCTTAGGGCCCTACTAAGTTGCTGAGGCTGGTTTTGAACTCGAGATTCTCCTGCCTCAGCCTCCTGAACTGCTGGGATTACAGGCATGCGCCACCGCACCTGGCTAGAGAAGGCTGGATTCTGACCTCGGGTGCCAGAGGGATCTCCAAGAGGTGAAGCGCTTGGGGAGCAAGTGACAGAGGCCATGGGACCCAGTCACCCTACTCGGTCATAGAGCCTCCTTTACCTCCAACAGCAGTGGATTGGGATCTCATTTCAAAATGCAGAATAAAGGTTTCCATTCTCAGTACCTCCCAGTCTCCAGTGGCACTCGTGTGAACTCTCCTATTTGGGGGGCACATATGGAGGAGAGATGCCCCCTCAGAGTAGAGACTTCCTTGGGAGAGGGAACAGTTGTGCTTACAGAAACCTGAAGAGGAGGGAGAGGTGCTGACAAGGTTACGCCTCAGCCCCAGGCTGGGGAGAAGGGTGATTCTTGCCAAGTGGCCACTCAGGGACTCCAGTGCCTTCAACGTAGATTTTCATCAGGAGCAACTCAAGAGTTTTCAGTTTGCTTTGGGGGGACAAGGGATCAAATCAGGAGTTGCTTTTCATGTGTCTGAGACTGTGACAAGAACCCAGCTCTCCTGTCCCTGTGCATGGAGACACAGCTGGTTTGCATTTCAGCAGGCTTCTGATGGCTGAGCAGTGGTGGCAGAGTGACGCTGGCCCCCAGGAGTTTAGTACTGCATTCCTACCATAGTGTGTGCCCAGGAGCTCAGCCAAGAGAGTGACAGACTGGATCTCAAGTCACCAAAATTAAAGGGACAGAGAATGTTTAGTTTGGAACCTTAGCCTTGTCTTCATATACTTGAGAACCTGTCATGGGGAGAGGGTCCCAATTCTGCTGGACTCACCGCCCCCAGCACTTCCTCCCTTGGGCCCAGTCTCCAGGACAAAGAGTTTAGCTACTATAGGAGAGAACTTTCTGTATGCCAAGATGCCTGAAAGTGGAGAGGCAGAACCTGGCTTGCACACGACTGGGTCAGGGTGGAGGATATTCAGAGACCTCGGTGCTGAGTCCTAGAAACAGGACTCTGGAGCTTCCTCCATGACCGAAATACCCAGTAGGCCTGTGGTGCGGGCTCCTTCTCCACAGCCACAGGTCTCTGGGGTGAAGTACAGTTCCTTGACCCTTGGGTTTGCTGGGAAGGGAGGATGGCCTGCTTTTATCATTCTCTCTCTGACTAGCCCTCATTTTCATGTGTCCTGTTCCTTCTTTATTCTCAATTTGTTGCTCTTGGCACAAGAGTTTTATGGATTTGTTCATAATAATTATCTTCTGCTTTGAGAAGCATGTGGAATGCTTCAGGGACAGTTTTATAAATCTTGGGCCATATTTTTATGGCTGGAAATGAACCAGAGAATGCAAAAATACAGACTTGCTTATTTAGCTCTGCATCCTGAAGATGCGCTACCTCCCGCCTCTCTCAAGCTCCGGGGGAACATCTGTACTTCCTTGCACCAGAACCTTCCTCTCCAACAGGGGCTTGGGGTTACTTGCAACTCTGTGTCTTTCTGGTCACGTCTCTTGTCCTCTCTTCACCTCCCAGATGCTGTCATACTGTCTCATTTCTGTCCTTGCGTCTTCCCGGTATCTTCCTCCTTAGAAACCTCTAGTTTTGAGCTGAAGCTGCCTGTTCATGCCCCTCCTTCCTGAAGGGACCCTCATAGGTCAAGGGTATTGGGTGGGAATATTTAGCTCTCTTTGAAGTGGCTTGGGTTCTTTTGGGGAAGGAGTTGGTGGGATGGGAAACTCTAGCAAACATCTTTTGGTTCTGCCACAATTGTAAAGTCCTAGTATATTTCCAAGTTTTAATCATTTCAATCATTCTTTTCAGACTCCAACATAAAGATGTTTTCCTGGTTTGATTTATTTTCAAACTTAAAACACTAAGGCCTGATTGCCAGGTGCAGTGGCCCATGCCTGTAATCCCATTGGCTCAGGAGGCAGAGGCAGGAGGATTGCCAATTCAAAGCCAGCCTCATCAACAGTGAGGTGCTAAGCAATTCAGTGAGACCCTGTCTCTAAATAACATTCTAAATAGGGCTGGGGATGGGGCTCAGGGGTCAAATGCCCCTGAGTTCAATCCCCTGTGCACCCCGCCCCCCAAATGCTAAGGACTGAAGAAAACTGAACCGTGATTGGATTCTACAGGGTTCTGTGTTATCCTGTGACTCCACATTAATTGGCACTGGCCACCTGACAGGCATGGGGTAGGCATTGAGGACAAAGAAGTGGATTTAACAGCTTCCTACCCTTGGGAGCTCAGAGTCTAGTTGTGAAGCCTACCCCTGTGGCATGGGGAGTGCCACACACAGAGTGATATGGGCCTGCTGAGGAGGGGGCTGAATTTGACCTGGGTGGAGATGGAGTAGCAAAGTCTTCCTGGTTAGATGGATCATAAAGTTCACAATTAAGATGTGTCTAGGGAGACAGATATTATGAGCAAAAGGAAATGGTAGGAAAAGCAAGGGATTATGAGAATATTGATATGTTTAGAAATCCAAGGGCAGCTGGACCTAGGTGGATGCAGTAGAGGAGACAGAGTGAAGGGAAGGGGAGAGGCGGGGTGTCCTTATGAAATTCTTTTTGAGAGCCATGGGTGACACGTGAAATTTGAACCTTGTCAATGAGAATCACTGGTCTCTACCTCCCACCCCGTCCCTTCACCACAGCCTTTCTGTAGGAGGTTCCTGGTGGATCCCCCATCTCACTGGAATATGCCTTGAGAGACTCACATGAGTCTGTGTTTTAGAAAGATCCCTCAGCCTGCAAGTGGAGGACACGTGGGAACATCAAGAGACCAGTCACCTGGACATGCCCTTGGAGGATTTCATGATTATCCAGGTGAGAACGCTCAGGAGTCTGCAACTGCCCTGCCACACCCAGTGACATGTGCTTCACCTGGTGTCCATGCAGCCTGGCTTGACTCCTACGCTCTGCAGTCACTCATCACCTCACTTCCCAGAACTCATCTGCACCTTGTTTAGAGAGGCCTTGACCTGGATTGCACCACCCATACTCCTAGGGCACTCCCCCAGGATGCGCATGCCAAAGAAATGGAAGCCTGGGTGAGGTACAGCCTCAGGCCACCAGTGGGGGAGACACTTACAGGGAATCAGAGGTTCTCTGTGGCTCAGCTGAGTTAGGGTGGGCTTACCATTTCGTTAATATCTAGTGTAGTTCTTATTACCAATCAGTCTCCTTGGAGTAAATGGATCCAAGGGGCTAGGGAGGCTTGCCCATGCTAACATGAACCCCAAGGTTCCCTGCTTCTGGCACGGGATGGCTTCCGACATGTTTCTGCAGGCCTTCAGCTGCACCTCAGTGGGTTCCTATATTATCTCACCGGGCAGAACGTCTGCCAGTGTCATCCCGAGGAGTGTGGAAGCCCTGGAAGTACATACTCTGCAGGATCCCTCCTCCCACAGACCAAATAATAGCTGAGGAAATAGCCACCTACCTGCTGCCAGGTGCTCTGAAAGAATTTGTGTGAGAAAATACCAGGAAACCACCCTCCTTTAGGGAATGAGAAATAAAAAAGGAAGATGTCCAACTGTGCAAGACAGGGACCAAATAGGTGAAGAATTAGTATATCACAGAATTTTTTGAGGAAAAGGAAAGAACTTCAACCCTTTTTAAAGGCAGCAACCCCAGCCCTTGCCTCTGAATTTTGCTTCCAAGGGTTTAGAACAGAGTTTGCCTGAATGTTCTAGGTTTGGGCATGAAACAAGATCTCCCAACACCTTTGGGAAAGCCGGAATGGAATAATGCTAAGTAATTTAATCAACTTCAATCCTTCTCGGCATCTTACTAGTGCAGACTGTGACTCTCCAAGAGAACACAAGGACATGGACAATCTATTTCCCATTCTCAGTTGACCAAGGGACCACCCAACTCCTTGCTGTTGTGGCTGCTTTTCCGCTGGCAAAAAAAAGCTTAGCTGGACCCAGCCTTGTCTGGAATCCATTCCCAGGGCAGCTAGACTTTCCCTCCTTTGCTTTGGAGGGATTTATAACTGGGGGCAATCATGTCCAGGTTTGTTTAGGGCAGTCCTTAAATATATGGGTTCTCTCAGTATAATTGTAATAGATTCCCCTCTTTTTCCTTTCAAAAATGTCCTGGTTTGGGGGTTAACTTATGTGATCCTGACCATAGTTCATTATAGACTCCAGGTCCCAGCCATTTGGCATTTTGAAACCCAAAGGGCAGCTAGCTCATTGTCAGATTTTGATTCTGCCTATAACACAGTCTGATGTCATCCTGTGACTCATCACTTACTCTCTGACAATCTCTGATATTTGCAACTGAGACCTGAATTCTTTTCTCTTTATTCAGCCACCATATTCAGCCTGGCAAAATGTCTCACCTTCTCAAAAATCCTTCCGCAAAAGGGTTGAGAGAGCACCAATGATCCTAAGAAACGCAGACCCTTTTGTGGTAGGTGTCTCTTCCAGATGTCTCTAGTCCTGGCATTTCTGAACTTCGCTGGCTTGAAACAACTGGCTCTGCATCTGCTGGTCCATTGCTGGATTTTTGCTGGGTCTTCTTGCTCCTTGTTCTCTTATCTTCCTGTCTCCCTGCTGAGGAAACAGCCAGCCACCTTCCTAACGCCAGGTGCTCTGAAGGAATTTGTGTGAGAAAATAACCAGGAAACCACCCCCCTTTAGGGGATGAGAAATAAAAAAGGAAGATGTCCAAATGTTAAGACAGGGACCAAATAGGTGAAGAATTAGTGTACCACAGAATTTTTTGAGAAAAAGGAAAGAGCTAGAACCTTTTTTAAAGGATAATTAATGGTCCATAGGATTTGATATCAACTTTTATTCACTTTTTTGATGTTTCTGTTAACAAATTCATTTTTCAAAATGTAGTCTTTAGAGCTGGGCAGGTGGTGCATGCCTGTAATCCCAGCGACTCAGGAGGCTGAGACAGGAGAAAAGCAAGTTCAAAGCCAGCCTCAGCAATGGTGAGGAGCTAAGCAACTCAGTGAGACCCTGTCTCTAGGTAAAATACAAAATAGGGCTGGGGATGTGGCTCAGTGGTTGAGTGCCCCTGAGTTCAATCTCTGGTACTGCCCCCATCCCACCCCTGCCCCAAAATGTAATCCTTAGGATTAAAGAATTCTTTAGTTGGAGACTCAAAGTGCAAAGATTTATTGCAGAAATGCTTTCTTTTTTCATTTGACAAGAGCAAACAGTGAGAATTTTCTTTAATATTTGCAAAAACCTTAAGAAAAAAAATCTACCCCCCCCCCAAAACAAACAAACAAACAACAACAACAAAAAAAAAAAAACAGGAGTTAGAAACACAAGAGGAAACTAGTGCTCAGGTATTTGGGGTCTGTTTTGTTATGGACTCTTTTGGATATAAGTCCTACATACCTAATTTTTTTATCTGGTTGTAAATGTCCCAAGTAATAGGTTTTCCACTGTTTCTTCATGAATACTTTGTTAATGTCCTTACATACATCTGGGACAGACTTTTAAGTCCCTGCCTTTCTTCAAACAAACAAACAAACAAATAAATGAACTATTTTGCCTTTTACATTTAATCTTTTAAAAAAATTCTAGGTCTTGAAAAACTTTCTTGATTAATCATTTTGCATATCTTCTAGGTCTTTCTGAAGCTGTCTCCCCAACTTTGTAGTTTTGCTTTGCCTTTTTTTGAGGAGATGAAAGAAACATTCTCTTTTTCCTCTCTTCACTTTTCTTCCTTTCTCTCTCTCTCTCTCTCTCTCTCTCTCTCTCTCTCTCTCCAGGGATTGAACCCAGGTATGCTTAACCACTGAGCCATATCCCCAGCTCTTTTGCTCTTTTTACATTTTATTTAGAGACAGGATGTCACTGAGTTGCTTAGGGCCTAAAATGCTGAGGCTGGCTTTGAACTTGTGATCCTACTGCCTCAGCTTCCCAAGTTGCTGGGATCACAGGTGTGTGTCACCGTGTCTGGCTTCCTTTTCACTCTTTTGAGAGAGTGGGGTTGCTTCGCTTTAACACTATCATCTAAGCTTCTGATGTACACATGTGGCTGGTAGTTTCAAATGGGCCTTTAATACAACAGTTTTCAGCTCGCTGGCCTGACGTAGAATCTTCATGATTGTAAACCAAACTTAAACCAAATCAGAACCCACTGTTACAGTACAGCCAAGGGGGTTGAAGTACATTGGCTTAATTTGATTGAGCTCCCTCTGATACTCAAGAGACAAGTAGCGTTTCTTTCTTCCTGTGTCTTGTTTAAAAATCATACCTACCTACCTACCCTCCACACACTTACACACGTATCAGTATTTCATTTCAGATTGTGTTTCAAAAGATGCTTTAACTCCAGGATGTAACTATGACTGAAAAAAAAATTAAAAGAAATTTATGTTCATAGACATGAAAATCACACCTTGATTCCACAAGCTCTACCTCATGTTGTTGACTTTATTTTTAGAGGGGAGGGCATTTAATTTAAAGATTCTCATTTTCTTTCCTTTCTTGCTGGTTCCCCTCCCCTGGCCCTGCATGGTCTCCCAGGACCAGGAAGTTGATATGTAAACAGAAGCAGTACTCAGACCCCTGACCTCAGGGCTTTCAATCTAGTATTTCCACAGAGGGATTAACCTCCAATACCCACTTGCTCTCAGAGCGAAATTGTTCCCGAGGCGGGTGCCACCAAAGCGTTTTCTTCTTTATGGGTTTTCACATTCACCCCGCAAATCAAGTCTCCTCAAAGGAAGGCATGCCGGGCGAAAGCCAAGTGCTGCAGCTGGGAGGGACACTGTGCATTCTGGTCCCTCAAGCCACTTACTCTGTCCTCCCCCACCCCCAGTGGACAACCTTCCAGATCCAGGAGTGGGATGGGAAAGAGCCATGTGGCATGGTCTAACAATACACTCTGTGTGTGTGTGGCCATCTTGGTTGTGCCCACGGGTATCCTGTGACTGCTGGTCCTCACCCAGGCAGCCCATGACATCTCAGGGGTGCTGTGAGGGAGGGTGGGTGGGGCCTGGTATTTCCCTCTCAGGGGAGACAGGAGCAATAGCACAGGCTCTTAGAATCACAGCTGTTTGCCTACCTCGGGGAACTTTTGCTAGTCCTTCTGTTTTATTCTTCTCTGCGGGTCTTATAATGTCCACTCAGGAGGGAACGCTTTGAACCTGGCATAAAGCTCTGGGCTGGATTCCAAGTCAGTCTAAAAACAGTCAGAGCTACCCTGGTCTTCAGCTTGCTGTGCACTGTTGAGAGAGTGGGTCTCACTTTTGCTGTCCCCCACCAGCTTTGGGTCCCCATGGTTGCCTGAACAGCCCAGCTCCAAACCAAGACACCAATAAGACCAGGAGATCTTTCTTATGACAGAACATCCTCTCCCCATCTGGACCCCCAACAATTTCTCACCAGTGAGACAAAGTATCTGCATTTTAAAGGCTCCATGTAGCATGTCCAGAAATTTCTCATGTTATTAAGAAGGAGGTGGGGGTGGGGAAAGGGCCCAATGAGGCTACTTACTTAATAGCTCCTAACAGCTGTGGAAAGTTTGATGCAGCAGGGGCACCCAGACAGAAATTAAAAAACTAATAAAGTCCTCAGTGTGGGGGCGCTGGCATCAGGACAGCTCTGCTTCTCCAGACACCTAATAAAGAGACATTCCGGGACACTAACTCATAAGGGAAATCTGCAGGGGTCACCAAGAACAGTGGAAAGTGAGCCATGGAAACATAGCAGTCACTCGAATGGCTGTAGAGAAGGTTCGGTTGCTCCCTCCTCCCCTTTGCAGTTTAGAGAAATAGGAGGGTGCTCAGGACCAAAGGAAAGGCCAGGAAGCGAGGGTTGATTCCGGGGTCCTTGATGTAGAAACCTCACTTTCATAGGCTGTGTGAGCATGAGGCTGATGCTTGACACTTCTGGCATTGGAGGGACGGGAGGTGATGGTCACTACAGAGGATGTTGCGATTGGAAGGTGGTGTGGCTTCTGGAAGTGGCAGAGAAAGGGAGTTTTGAGAATTAAGATTTATCCAGCTGGATTTAATGAAGTACCTGCCTTATAGCAGGTTTTCTTATGTGGCTTTTCCACTGGGGCTGTTTGGTCATTTTGGATCCGAGTTTTGTGCGGTCTGCTCTGTTATGGGGTTGTTGGTTGAGAATTTTGGTTTTGCCGGCATTTATATTATTTTGACTTGGTTCTCAAGTTGGGCTGTGCCTATTTGAAGAAAAAATAAATGGTGACTTTGGCTTTCAACCAAACCATCAGTTAGGAAGATACAGTAGTCCACCTGTGTCCACAGTTTTACTTTCTGAAACTTTGGCTACCAGTGATCAACTGTGGTCCAGAAACATTAAATGGAAAATTCCAGAAATAAACATTTCATGCTTTATAGTGCACACTATTCTGAGAAGTAGACTGAAGTCTTGTACCATCCCACTCCATCCTGACTAGAATGTGAATTTGTTCCCTTTTCCAGTGTATCCACATTGTATATGCTACCCACCCATTTGGTGTTAGTCACTTGGTAGCCATCTCAGTTATCAGACTGACTGCAAGTAACCCTTATTTCAAGTAAACCCGATTTGACTTCATAATGTTCCTAAAGTGCAAGGATAGTGATGCACAAGATCAGAGCATGGAAATGGAAAAATGGACTAACTCTGGTCTTATGAGTCAATGTTACAGGAAGTATAGGGAAAAAACAGTGTATAGAGTTCAGTACTATCCACAGTTTTAGGCATCCACTAGGTATCTTGGAAGACTGCCCCCAGGGGATAAAGCAGGGGGCTACTGTACTTGATTGAGCTGGTGGTACTTGACACAGGCAATGTGCATGCACAAAAGGTAGAAAGAAGCAGCTCACTAAGACAAGAGGTGAGGCAGGCACAACGGTACATACCTTTAATCCCAGCTACTTGGGAGGCAGAAGGAGGTTGGCAAGTTCAATGCCAGCTAGGCAACTTAGCAAGACTCTGTCTCAAAATAAAAAATAAAAAGGGCTGGAGATGTACCTCAGTGGTAAAGCACCCCTGAGTTCAATCCTCAGTACAAAAATAAATAAATAAACAAACAAACAAAAAGATTAAGAAAAAGTTGGCCATCTTTTCTAATCTGAAGTATTGAATTCAGCTCACGTTTTTAGAAAGATTCTGGTTAGTTCTCACTTTCTGTTCAATATTCCAGCTGGTTTGTAATCTAGAAAGCATTGGTGGATCCCGCTTCTCAGGATTATCTGTCCACAACTGTGGTTATAACTGTGCAATGTTATATTTGCTTTAGAAGAGAACATTTTCACATTGTACAAATTTTGAAATGGCTTTTGCATGCCGACCTTGAGAGAGTCCTTGCACAGATTCCCCCAAGGTCTCCTGGTGTGAGGGAAAAGAACTATAGACAGCGTACCTGGGCTCAATCCCAGCCAGCTCTGCCACTAAGGGTCATAGGCAGCTTGGACAAATCGCTTGCTCTGTGGGCCTCGGTTTGTTGTGTAGGATGAAAGGATGGGAAATGACTTCTAAGGCCCCTGCTGACTCCTGCATGCTGTGATTCCATGAGGTTAGAAGGTTGGGCTCTGTCTTGGAGTTCCTGGCTCTCCCATGTGGGACGAGTGTTTTCCTTCTGGCTTTTCGTTTAGCTGTGGGCTTGGCAGAGGCCGAGCGGCAGCCCTTGGGTGTGATACAGGAGGGGTCTGTGGTTTGGTGAGCAAAATAAAACATGGGCTTTTGAACTCCATGAGGCCAGGAGCATTTTCTTGGTCTTTTCTGTTTCTCTCTTGGTTTCTTTTATTTTTAAAAAAAATGTTTTGGTTTTTTTTTTTTTTTTTCTCTTCCATGAGAACAGTCCTACCTGCAAAGAGGTAAACCTGGCTGCCTGGAGGCTGGTTAGGGATTCTAACTTCTGGAAGGATTTGCAACAATGCATCCTAAAATTCAAAGTGCATAGGGCCACTTGAGGGTCTGATTCTGATTTGGTAGGTTTGGGGTGGTTTGGGAATTTGCATTTCCAGCAAGCTCCCAGGTGCCACTGCTGGCCTAGGGACCACACTTTACCAGAAAAGTTAGATGGTCCCCTAGGCCTATCCAAGAGCAGAACTTTTGAAATGAGGGCACTGTTACTATGCGTTCAAGTTCATCTTCAGCCCAGAATGAACCTACCATGTCAGCTCGTAACACAGGGAATCCTGTCCCTGGAAGGCTGGCCTGTTACAATCCAGCTGGGAATTAGGCTTCATATAGGTTTTAGGTTTTCCCTTCTGTCATCTGATACCTGAGTGGTATTATTTTTTTTCTCTCTCTTAACATTAGGAAAGAAAAAATTGATCAGTGGGGTGAGGAAGAACAATGCCTCAATTAGTTAGAAAGCTACAGTGTGGAATTAAACGAGCCCCATGCTCTGCTCATTAACTACATCCTATTACTTAGCCAGTCTAGAACTAGCATTTCAGCTAAATAAAGAAATGTGCATCATTTTAATATACCTTTCTTAATTGAGCTGCACTCCAGGGGCAACCTCCTAATGGTGTTATGGCACCAATTACCTCATTAGGAGACAAGAGTGGCTTTTATGACAGGTTTAGAAATGAAAACGGCAGAGAGACATCTTTCAGGAGCACTAACTCTGGACTGTGCTGTGTTAAGCACTGTGTGTGGACTGAAAGGACACCTGGGGGCTGAAGGCAGGTTGGTGGTCCTTTTCTGGTCTGACCCTGACTTAGGTGTGAGACCTAGACCCATTCTGCATGCTGTTTAGTGAAGAATGTTAATCCTGTGGCACCTGTACACCAGATCCTCTGGGGAGGCTTAACAGTTCAGGTTGTAGGGCCCCACCCTGAGATACTGACCCAGGAAGTGTGGACTAGGCTTTAGCCAAATGATACTTGAGATAAGGTCCCTGGGCAACTCCCAGGCAGGAAGCTTAGCAATACTTCCAGAAACAGAGAGGTTCCAACAACTTCAACCAAGCCTCAGCTGTCTACATGCAGCTTCCTCCGTCTCTCAGGGTTTCATATTTCCAAAGAATTATCCAAATGAGGATTCTTAGGCTTGCTTCTTTAGATACAATCCAGCCAGCAAGGTGTGGTGGCACATACCTGTAATCCTAGGGATTCAGGAGGCTGAAGCAGGAGGATCACAAGTTCTAGACCAACTTCTGCAACTTACTGAGATCCTAAGCAAGTTAGCAAGACCCTGTGTCAAAATAAAAAACGAAAAGCACTGGGGATGGAACTCAATGGTAAAGCACTTCTAGATTCAATCTCGAGTGCCAAAGTAAATAAATAAACAAACAAATAAATAGCTACTTTTTCCCTCTTCGTCCCTTGGCTGGCCTGCATTGGCTGGAGGATGTGGTCTTGGTGCAGGCAAATTGAGCTTGACTGTTCACTTGGATGCTTATTTGCTGTGTGACATTGGGCAGGGCATTGTACCCTGGGGACTGCAGTTTACTCAACTCAAAATGTGCATAGTCATGTTGGAATCACAGAGCATGGGCACTTTCTTGGTCCGACACTTTGCCTTTTGTGCAACTCAGTTTCCTTAGCTGTGAAATGAGAATGCGACTTTTGCAGATGAACAGGGTGAGTGGAGGTAGGAACTGGGCTTCTCTTTCTGGCAGCTTTTCATGCTTTCCCTCCCTACAGTAAAAAGAACTTCAACCTCCAGATTTTGTGTAAATATTGAATTTATAGCAATGGTTTCATAGAGTGTTCCAGTTTCCTGGGTTGATGATTAATGTGGTTTTGTCGGAGAGCATGATGTCTTTGCAAAAGGCATTCCTGCCAGTCCTGTGAGCTACATGGAGGCTCAGTGTAGTTTTTGCTTTTCTCTGGGGTCATGTGGAAGAGGGAGCCGAGGCATTCTGTGTTGCCCATTGGGCAGAAGACGCATCAGCTGACAGATGCTGGAGGATGAGGAAATGAAATTGAGCTTCATCTCAGAAGGATTTCCTAATAATTAGAAGGGCCTCTGTGGTCCTACATCTTTGCTGGTTTTACATTGCCTAGCACATCATGGCCAGACGCCTCTATCTGGCTTTCAGTGTCTTCATCATCTGGCTTTTGCAGGCCTTGGTAATCCTCTATCCTTTCCCTAGACAACTTGAATTGCGTGGCATTAACTCAACTTTTGTGATGGTCACTCTCCAACCACATTTTTAACAGCCTTCAAAGTATCTCTTTCTGATGGACTCTTTTGTCAGTACCACAAATTCAGAATGTCCACAAGCTTGTCCCTCAACTTTCCCTTGACCTTGCTGCTCTCCCCATCTAGCTCATTTCTGTAGAAGCACCATCCGGGTTTAGGAAAGGAAAGATAGTGTGGAAGATCCCAAATTTCTCATGCTATCATCTGATCTTTCTCTAGGACTCACTGCTTTGAAAAACCTTGAAATTTAATAGTCACAAGAAACCTTCTGCAGTTCTTCCAGCCCATACTATTTCTTCTTCCTCCAAATCAGCAATAAAACCTAGAGAGGTTTTGTAGCTCATGGGTCTGGTTGAATTTCATATAAGTAGGAAAGAATAGTTTGTTAGTAACACACATGCAAATGGGGTTTGTAGGTAGCATGAACCAAATATGAACCCATGGGGCATGGGTGCCAAAGAGGCTCACATACTTAGGCTTTAATTTTTTTAAACATTGTAGCCTCTAGAATGGGTGAAGTTTTGTCCCAATCAACTTTGCACTGATTGAAACACACTTGAAGTGTTTCTTAACTTGCTAAATGATTATATGCATGTTACTTTTCTGAGGAGTTGGTGACATAAAAAATCTCCATTATCATTTCATTTCTATTAATTTTCCCTGAATGAGTGGGAATCCTTGTTTATTTTTATTATGCATGATGTAGCATATAAAAAAGATTCATGATAGTTGTTTTCTTTATGTGCTGCTCATTTTTGTAAACATTTGTCTAAATTTCACTGGAGTTTTACTTTGGTGCAAAATATTGTGATCTTGATTTCTTTATGAATTGTGTCCTGTGGTGTAATTGCTAGTTTATCTTTACTTATTCTAATACTTTTCTTTCTTTCTTTGAGGTATGTCTTGAGATTACTTCTATATTTATTGTTAAAGTTACTATGTTAGTTTTTACTTTCATATGTATTACTAAAATCACTTCAGCCAAGTTGCTTATGCTATTTGATTTCTTCAAACATTTTCTTGCTCTTTACTGAAAATTGTTTTTTTCTTTGCTATGTCATTTGTATTTTATTTTTCTATTTGTGATATGAAAAGTACAGATCCTATTTGAAAAATTTATTTGAACTTCCTTGAAAATTTAAAAAATATATGAATGCTTAGTTTTCTATTATCTTTTTTTTTTTTTTAATTCTACATACTGACTGCCTTCTTTTGTGGTGCTGGGGATTGAACCCAGGGCCTTGTGCATGTGAGGTAAGCACTCTACCAACTGAGCTATACCCCAAGCCCATACTGACTGCCTTCCATGTTAAATAAGTATATTATTATTTTCCTCTTCTTCCTTATTTAACTCAGTTTCCCATTTTATTGAATCTTGGTTATATACACAAGTTTACTTTTCACCCCAGCATCTCTTTTAATGAAAACTTCTAAATATATAAAAAAGCTGGATTTTGTTGTAAACATTCATATACCAACCACCCAGCTCCCACCCTTGCCATTTTAGTATGCTTGTGTTATCTACTTTTCTATCCATGTTTTTTTTAAATGCATTTAAAAGTAAATTAAAGATAGTAGTATACTTCTCCTTAAATTTTTCAGCACAAACAGGATTAGAGTTTAGCAATTGCTTGCAACTTTTTTCCTTTGAGGTAAAATCTAAAAATAATGAAATGCATAAATTATAAGTATATATTCATTTAATTAAAAAAAACCTTTTTAGTTATATATGGACATAATAGCTTCATTTTATTTATTTATTTTTATGTGGTGCTGAGGATTGAACCCAGTGCCTCATACTTGCTAGGCAAGTGCTCTACAACTGAGCTACAACCCCAGCCCCCAAATTCATTGAATTTTGACAAAATATACCACCTACTATTTTTAACATTGTTTTCTTTCAAGAATTATTGTATTTAAAGACTCTTTCATATACATACTTTAAAAATTATTTTGACTTCTTTTAATAGAAGTCACCATGAACTCTATTTTTATCAGAACATCCCCATTTTTCATTTTGATTTGTCCCTCAGTTGGCTACAGTATAATTTAAGTACTTTTTAAAGAAGGATATGAGTGGTGTACTTTCAGAATCTCTGAGTAGCTGACAGTTTTCTTATATTTCTTTAAACATGAATGACAACTTGGCTGAGTTTAGAATTCTCGACTAGCAGGCAACCTTTTGCACTCAAACTGGTTGTTTCTCTATTGTCAAAATCTGCTGTTTAATATTATAGGGCTATGAGCCTAGCCTGGTCTTTCAAGCTTTGTAGGCAAGCTGACTTTTTTCTGCCTAGATATTATTTTTAATTTTTTCTTGAATTTGATATAGCAAGTATCCTGTTTGGACTGCCTTGAAAATTAAAAAAAAATGTGAAGGCATATTTTCCTAATTATTGGATTTTAAAAAAATGCTTCCTATTGACATCTCCTATGTTAAGAAGTAAATATACTTTTATTTTCTTCTTCTGTATTTCACTCAGTTTTCCATTTTATTTAATCTTGGATATTAGGCTTATATTGTTCTTGACTTATCTAGCTGTTGAAGTCTTTATAATTGTGCCAGGAACTCACTGAGATCTTCTGATTTGCAGATACACATTTTTATTCAGTTATGGAAGAAATTGGTAGTGGTTCCCCCACATCCATATTTTTTTCTTAGTAACATAATTCTCAATTTTTATATAACTGCTTGGAATAACAATTGTATTTCTCAGCTTCCCTTAAAGTTAGTGTTGTGTCTGTCACAGGAAGGTGACCCTGATTGTTATAGATATATCGATTTGAAAAAGTTCTCTTCATATATATATATATATATTTAATTTTCAGGCTTTATTTATTCTGTTTCCCCTCCTCAGGTGCATCTCAAAGCTATGTTTTCTGTATCCTGTTCTTCAAACCTCCAACTTTTTCTCTAATTACTTTAATTCTTAATCTTTTTCCTCCTCAATCCTTGGCAGTTTTTCAAGTTTTTCTTCTGCATTACTGATTTTGGTTGTTTCTAGGGCCCATTCTACTCTTCATTGCTTTGAATGAAGATTTTAATTTGCTATAACTCTTTTCACTTCCTTAACTCTTGCACATTTTTACCTTCTCTGAGCAGCCCCCTTTTTATTGCTGACTTCATCTTTCTCCTCCTTTATCATTTAATTTCCCCTTTTCTTGAATTTTCGTGAGAATATGCATCCGAATTTGCTAAGTCTTATAATAAGATTTTACTTCCTAAAAAAAAAAAATACTATCTTTCTCTGTATTCTGAAATCTTAGGTTTTCTGCCTTTTATCATCTCCATATCAGTTTTATTTACCAAAAAAAAAAGAAAAGGTCTATCTAGGTCTGGCAGGCAAATTTATCAGGAAGATTTGGGAGGGACTGGTGCTCTCTGAACCATTCTCTACCAACAGTAAAGCTGCTGTACTGATATTCTGAGTTTCATTTTTCTCTCTGCCTGCTGTCCTTCCTAGGTTGAAGCTGTGTTGGGTTCCACCTCCCTTGGGACATGATATATTTTCAAATGCTCCTGATCTGCAGTCCTGGCAAATCACCACCTTCTTACCTAACCCACCTGCACCTCTCCCTCTGGCTCTCCACATTTGGCAATGAGAAGGGGATGGTCATGCGTGGTGGTACTAAAGTGGCAGTAGTGTTCTGCTACTTCCTTCCCAGACCCACTGCTATTTCTCAGGAAGAAGATCTGCCTTCGGAGTTTGCCTTTACATGGTCCCTTCTGAAACGTATTGAATAGGATGTCACCACGTGGAAGGCACACTTGCTGAGGTCCCAGTGTTACTTTAATCCTTGTTCTCCCTCTTTTAAAAAATTATTTTTATCTTTTATTCTTCCCTGGATAATTTCATTAACATAGAGAAGAAATCTCTTCTCCCAATGCCTTTTTACCCAGAAGTCTGAACAAGGCATCCTTGAAGACTTTTTGTATTGTGAGAGTAGATCATATGCCATAAATTTATTAAAAGCAACCTGAGCCTTTGTGTCAGAGTAGAGATAGAAGATCACAAGACTCGGAGTCAGAAGACCAAAGCTTCTGCCCTGACTCGGCCACAAACCGTGTGATCTTGGCCACACATCTTCAGTTTTGTAAAATGAGAGAAATTCCTTGCACTGAATGGGACCAAACATAAGAACACATTTTTAAGCTCTTAAAGGCCAAAAAAAAAAAAAAAATTGAGATGCCCTTCAGTCATCCATTTGCTTTTCTGTCTCTTTTCTGCCATGCTTAGGCCGGGCCCGTGGTGCAAAGTGTATTCAGTGAATCCACTTGGAATGAATGTTCAGAAAATACTGAAGAAGAACAGGGAGACAAAAGGGGAATGTTGGAATAATTGAGGACATTATTACTGCCTTCTTTGATTGTATGCTTATTCGCTTTCCTTGAGCACGTGGTTCTGTCTGCCTGAGACAGTCCATCCTTGCATTATCTCATTAATCCCTCCTTGGAACCCTCGCTGTCCATTCACAGAACACTCAAAATTTATTGCCCCAAGGTGTTCTTTTAAAGATATTTTTAAAGAAATGTAATTACCTATGGCTCAGTGTCATTTTTAAAGTTGTCCCTTGCTACTTTCTGGAGGCTGCGAATATATTTAATTTCCAAACATTCTTGGAAGTTATCCAACAAATTCTGGCAGAGAGGGAGTGACAGGGTACAGCTTGTGCGTGGGGATGGCACTGTGTGTTGGCTGGTATCATTTATTATGGGCAATCCAGCAGGTGTGTAAATAACTCCTACTGGGAGGTTTACCACTCAGCTTCCCAAAGTGGCTTCATTTCAACATCCAGCAATGACACTGTGTTCTCAGAATTGGATTAGCTCAGGCCTGGGCCAGAAAGAATCCACCAGAGTCCAAAGGAAAAGTTTGCTTCTCCATCAACAGCATCAGTGTGAAACAGGCTTTGTTCATTAAAAATGGTAGAATTCATCAGCTAATTGAAGAATCCAGTTATCTGAAATGCAGCTATACATATCATGTTATATAGTTCAATCCTATATATGTAGTTTTGAGCACTTAGTCTTAGACCCTACGGTCAGTGCCGTGGGGGTTAAAGAGAGGTGCAAGACCTAGCCTTGGCTTCACGAGTCATTTATTGGGAAACAAAGCCCTATGTATCTTCCCATCATAGGACAGATTGAGAAATGCAAAGTACTATTGGGTTAGAAAGAAAACTTTGGATGTGCTTCTTGGTAGAGAAGGAATTAAAACAAGGTATTCCCCGCCCCCCCTCTTTTTACACACAGACATTTTATCAAATGGCAAACTGGGTCAGCACTGTAGTATGATCACCCAGAGAGGGCCAATTTTAGCTGTGTAATTGTTTACAGAATAAAGTTCAATAGGCAGAAAAGGCAAAGGAGGGCACTCCAGAGAGAAGAAATTGAGTTGAGACCTAAGGCTTCATGGAATGCCCAGGAAATGGGGAGATGGCAGGTGTGACTGATGGGATGGGTATCTGAAAGTGGAGGCTGCAGGATGGGGTGCAGGGAAATAGATCAGAGCAAAGCTGCAGAGGGGTCTGAAAGCCCAATCAAGGAATAATGGGCCAGGTGGGGCTGTGCATGTCTGGAATCCCAGCGGCTTAGGAGGCTGAGACAGGAGGGTCACAAATTCAAAGCCAGCCTCAGCAACTTAGTGAGGTCCTAAGCAATTCAGTGAGACTCTGTCTTTAAATAAAATATTTTTAAAAGGCTAGGGATATGGCTTAGTGGTTAAGTGCCCCTGGGTTTAATCCCCAGTGAGAGAGAGAGAGAGAGAGAGAGAGAGAGAGAGAGAGAGAGAAAGGAACCCTTTAGTGGGTGTTTACTAAAGCATAGGTGTGGCCCGAGAATTTGCATTTCTAATGAGCTCCCAGGTGCTGTCCATCCTGCTGATACACTAGCCACACCTGCAGGGCCTCTGCTATACCTTGTTTTGCCCTGGGGGCAGACCCTGTCTGATGTCTCCCCAACAGCCTGCCCTCTTCTCTGAAGACAGAGTCCTCTGAACCCCTATGGAACCAAAGTTCCATTCTTACTAACTCCTGGGTCAGAGCTGGGTATTTACCATGAAACCTAAACTAGTTTGCATAGCTAACAACATTTCCCTTTCTATATGAAGTGTTATTATTTATGTCAGTTAAATTACCCTAGTAGTTCACTCATTCATTCATTTCTTCATTTGAGAATTTTTATTGAATGTTCTATATGCTACAGTCCTAATGACCCCATTTCTCTCTGTTTATACAGTTAATAATTCATAGTTTATAAAGCATTTTCATAGTATTTGGGCTGGAAGCTGAGTTATAATGAAGACAAAAATCAGTGCATACAGATAAAACATACTTATCTCTGTTCCCACAGGTATTTGTTAAAAGTCATGTTTACATGTAGCTATATGTTTTTACTCATTTCTTATTGCTGTTATGTTAACATACTTATATACACACGGACATATATGTCATTGCTTGCATGGTAACACTATTTTCTCAGTGAGGATCTTGACTTCGCATCATATCACTTGTTTAGTGTTACTATCATGAGCAAGGGAAGGAATTAACTTGATGTGCTGTTTCCCTTCTATTAAGAAAGGAGGAATTGATATGTTCCTGTCTATTCTGAGCTTTACCTATATGACCACTGGCAGCTACCTGGCTTTTGATTGTCACTTATTAATCATTTAAGTAATTACTTCCACCTGTGTTGACTGAGCAGCATTCAACCAAATTTGGCACTTTGGAGAAAGTAGAGACTTATAAGGTCAGAACTCTTAACATCAGGAGCTCATCAGACAGAAAAATAAGTAAGACTTGAAGGTGGTATAGTTCAGGGGTAGAGAATTTACAGAAATAAGACATGCACAAATATCTGAAGTAGAATCTAAGAATCCAGTGATAAGGATAATAGAAAAAGAGTGGAACAGAGACCCAAGGAGAGAGAGTCTTCTGGAGAATCAAAGAAGGCTTCGTGCTTCATGTGGAGAAATGTATGCCCTGAATTGCCCAGGATCCAGCAGGATATGGGTACTTGGACTGAATTAGAGATTATGAGAGGATAAAACATGGAGGAAGCTCTCTTCGCTCTGCCTGAGAGGCCAATAAACCCACCAGATGAAACCAGGATGATGCTCATCAACCACAACAGACCCTATTACACCATTGCAGAAGGACTATCCCACTTTAGGATTCCTTTGGACTAGCTCTGGCAGCAAATAGCTCATCTGCAGGGTTCCACAGTCTTTGGGGTAGAAGTTTGGGTGAGAGCGTTCACATTTCTGCTTGGAAGAGGGGGTTGACCTGCGTACAGTCTTGGGAATGAAGAAAAGCTGAATTAACTAGCACTTGGAAAGTATCCTAGATTCTTGGCTGAGGAAGTGTTTGGGGGTGCATTTATATAATGCTGTTGCTTTTCCTATAGCACACACACACACACACACACACAAATGACAGGAGGATGAGGAAGAAGGGTGATCAGACAGCAAAACAGTGCCCAAGACTTCAACCCAGCCCCTCTGCATTAACCCCGCCCCAAGTTATGAGCAGCTGAATTGAATTAAAAAAAAAAAAGTCCATCCCGTTGCTTGGAACTGGCCTGCCAAATTCTCAGCTGGCATGAGTTTTTACAGCTCCGTTATAAACCCCTGAAAAGTGAGGCATATAATGGAAACATTGACATAACCTGAACTCCCAGGAGCGGCTTGTGCCACTCTAATTATCCTCCTGTCTCATTGGCCGGTCTCTCTCCCTCCGCAGGCACAACTGGCAGCAGCAGCTCTGCCCGCCGTCCTGGACCCTGGAGTCTTGAAGCCGGGTTTTCAGGGGAATAATGAGATAGTGTGTGCTGGTGGGAAGCCCCCTGTTCCATACATACGAGCCCCTCCCTTTCCCCTTCCTTCCCTTGTTCTCCCCCTGCACCATCTCCCCCACGCTCGTCACCCCCACCAAAAGGCAGAACAGTTCAGTTGGTTGTAAAAATTAATGAGTTCAGATACAGACTTGCCTTATTCCGGTCCAGCTGCGTAACCAGGGCGATTCCGACCAGCATTCTAGACGCTGACATCAGCTCCACACCCGGCACAATGCTGCTCTGTTTGATCTCAGAAACAGATCAGGCTCCTGGGCTTTATACATCCTGCTTCCTCCCTACGTAAACTCATTTTATTACCCACCAGGAGAGCGCATCTTGACTGCTCTCTCCCCGGGCAGCCAATACCAGAGGATCAGGCCCCACAGCTGACTCTTCTCTTACCAGCTGGACACTTTGATCCAGTTTTCCTGGTCCTCTTGGAGGCTTTCCCCCCACCCCCAGGCGTTGACAACGGGTGGAGGATGATGCTGATAATGATTTCACCACTTTCCATTTGCACAGCACTTCACAATTTTCAATGCACTTCTATGTGCTCCTCTGGTTTGTGGACCACCCTGGGAGCTGGAGGTGGTACACCCATTGTATAGATGAAAAAAGTGGGTAACGCTGGATAGCAGCAAAACCAGGAACAGATTCGAGATTCATTCCCTTGTGCCCAGGGTGATGACCTCTTGGTGCCAGCCCCAGGCAACGTAGACTGAGTTTCTGTGGGTGATCTGAGTTGGAAGAAAGCTCCATGGACCCACGTTGTTAGACCAAAGAAAGGAGAGAGAGGTGACAAACATTTCGCAGGCTCTTCCAAAGTGCAGCTCTGAGTTCTTAATCTGTCATTGCTCACTGCTACAGCACCCCACCCCCACCCCCATCAGAGTGTCACTTCCTTGTCAGATGCTCCAAGAATATTCATTTTCCAGGAGCACAGACAGACCTCTTGCTTACAGTGGTTCTAGAAGCATCACCCCCAAAGATGTGCTATAAGCCAGTCCCTAAAGAGATTTCTGGGGAAGCTGCTAGAACAGTGATAATGCTCTTTAGAAATAAAATATAGAAGTACAAACCTCAGCACAGATGGAACCTCATTCTGGAGTTGAAGAGGTTTTCCAGGATAAATGTAATAGTAATTATGTGCTGAGCAGGGCAGGGAGCAGCAGACTCTGCAGCACTCTGCAAAAGCTGCCATGATTCAGGACTGCAGGCTGGGGGTTAATCAACAGAAATGTATTCTCTGGTGGTTCTGGGGAACAAAAGTGTAAAATCATAGTGTGGACAGGGGCCCTGCTCCCCCAACACACTCTGGTAGTGGCCACAGATCCCTGTTGCTGTTTGGCTTGGAGTTTGAAGCTCTCCTCTCGGCCTGTGTCCTCGCCTGGAGTTCTTGCTGCATGCTTCTATCTTGGTGTGGCAATTCCTCTTATAAGAACACCAGTCACCCTGGAGTAGGCTGCACCCTAAGATAAAGTGAAGTCATACTTGATGGGCAGGGTGGGGTGAGGATGCGGTCCAGTGACTGGTGTCCTGGTAGGGAGAGATCCTTAACTTTATCACATTAACAGGTACATTCTGAAGATCCTGTTTCCAGAAAAGTCACATTCAGAGGCACAGAGTGTGGGTAAGACTACAGCTTACCCACAGAGACTCTGTAACAGAGTCTTTTATATCTTTTGCTTGTCTAACTGCTTGTCTCTCTACTAAGAAGCAAGGGAATTGGACTGGTCTCCAAATAGCCATTGACAGGGATATTAGGAAGAATCTAAGCTAAGGGTATTAGCTAAGAACCCCTTATGCTTGTTCACATTTTTACTCAAGTGTTTTCACACATATCCTCATTCAATCTGCATGACAGCTCTGGAAATGGCAAGGGGGTGTGATTTTCATTTTACAGGTGAAATAATGGAAATGAGGAGAGAGGATGCCACTAGCTCAAGGCATCCAGCACCAGAGGGGTGAGTATCAACTCACACCCACCAGTCAGGGCTCTTCTCACTTGACTACAGAAAGAGCCTCAAAGCGGTTCATTAAACTGCCAAGGATCCCCTGTAGGACATCTCTCAAAACTGCATCCATTCCATTCCATGTCATGTATAGTGGATTTTGATCTGACTCAGCGCTCTTACTGAGGTGCTTTGGGAAGGTCCTGGGAACCAAGACTGTGCAGAGCCACTTCTCTGGAGCCTTAGTAGCTGGACCATAGACTGGAGCTCCCTGCCTTGTGCTCTACCACGGGCTCCTGCCTCAGCATTATCAGACAGCATGGCTGCCTTTAAAGTTGCTTAAACTTGTGTTGATGGTCATTTTCCATCATTTCTGCTTTTTCATGACCCTTTCATTTGTGGAGTACATATACTCATCATTTTCGCTTTTGAAATAGATTCGCTGTGCAATTTCATGGTTCTTTAGTGGCTTAAAATGTATTGTTTTGTGAGTCTGTGCCAGTCACAGCATTCATTGTGGCAAGGAGCAGGATACCAGGGACACTGATGTTTATTTGATTTTAAGGGGCTCTAAAGCATTCCTGGGAACACGTGGAACATACATACTTTGTCTCCTAAAGCTACTAAAATATTCTGGAAATGGCCATGTTTCAGCAGCAAAGCTACATATTTCAGATGACCTCTTGTATCCAGGAATGCCTATCATCCACAGCCTTCTATAAGCTGCAGCGAAAGTTCTAAGACTAGAACAACCTAGTCCCACAAACACCAAATACCTCCCAGCCTGAGATTGGAAACCCTTGCCAGGGCTCTGATTTACAAGATGCTACATGAGTTCTGTGTTTAATAAACATGTCCGGCTGCCCTCAATACACAAGATTTGCTGTTTTTGTTTTTCACGTGATTAGATGTTAATTATTGCTTAGGTATACAAGCAATCCTTGCTTTGCCAGTACCACCTTAACGAAAACATGTGCACACTGGAAACACATTCTCAATTGGTATAGTCCCCCAGTAACTTCAAAGTGAGAACATAGATCTGATAGGAATGAGTTTTGGTGAACATGGTCCTGTCCAAAGTGAGGACTCTCTGTAATTGCTTTTAAATAAGATTGGATGAAGAATGTTATGTCAATAGTTATCATTTCTTAGAGAAACAGCAAAGGCCCACTGGGCAGGAGGTGCCCCATGCTTATGTGTATGCTAGAAGGTTGGAAGGACCAGATTACATAGGGAAATGGTGGAATGAAGACAAAGACTACTGAAAGTTATGAGATGAAAGTTATAACAGAAGCTTGGGGGAAAGGAGATGATTGTTTTCTAGGGACAGGAGAATTGGAGAAATTTAGGGACGAGTCAACATTTGAATTAAGCATTGAGACAGGAGTGGAGTTTAGAAAGACACAAGAGGAAAAAGGGAGGTGGGAATTCTGGGCTGAGCCAACAACAGGAACTAAAACTTAGGGGGGAGAATTCTGAAGCCTAGAGCTGGGAAGCTCTTATTGGTGATCTTGGTGGTTCTGACCAAGGGAGAATATCTACTACTAATGTGCACTCTCTGAAGATGACTGGGGCTTATCAGTCCTGTGCTAGGGGTCCTAAGTGCTGTTGCCTTCATGACCTGGCTTGATTCCCAGAATAAACATGTGAAGAAAAGAATCTGGATATATGTCCAGATTACAGATGAAGAAGCAAAGACTCATCCATGCTTGCACAAATTGACTAAGTAACAAGAATGCAGGTTTTCTGGGACCCAATCCATGCCTTTTTCTAATGGTCATACTGAAAATTCGATGCTTTGAGAATACATTGTGTCCATCCAAAATTGCACAGCTTTGCACAATTTTGCTTACAAAAAATACTAATTATCAGAACTAATCTCTTCTTAATGAAATATCCATTGAGAGAAAAATATGGAATGTCTTTGAGTTTTATTGTTCACTTATTTCCTGTATACCTAGTTTATTTTACATTCATACTTAGTTTTATTTGAAAATGAATGTTGATTATATTCTTAAAATTTTTTGGTTTTTAAAATGAAAATTTTTAATTTAAAAATTTCTAAAAAAAAAAAAAAATACCCATAGGGTATTTTCAGTGGACAAAAAGAATAGTCCCACCACAGAGGGTTTTCACCATGTGGTAAAGCTGTCTTCCAATTTGAATCCCTCCCCCCTTTTTTAAAATATTTTTTTAGCCAGTAATTATTGCAGGAGTATTATCTTGGGCTCTTCTAGGTACATGAACCAAAGGGTCCTCTAAAGAACATTGCCTCCATGTTGGAATTCTCCTATCTTCTCACTTTTATCAACAGCATCACAAACCAGTCCCTCCATCAATCATTTTTTTGACAGATCAGCACGAGTTTAATCCTAATGAGAGCACCCGAGAACTAGCAAGATGGGGCTGTCCAGAGGCCCACCCTGGCTCCTCTGAAGACTTTGGCTGAGTAAATACAATCTGAAAGGGCTGGGGAGCTTGAAAGCAAAACTGTAAATGATCCCATCTGTGATTCTTGGCTGATTATTCCTCTGGGGTAGACCAAAGAGGGGAAAACTAGAAGAGAGGGCCTCTTTTTGCTTTAAACAAAAATATGGCTACAATTCTGCATCTTCCTTGTTCGGGGCATTTTCCAAGGGAAAGTTCATTAGGGAGACTCGGAAGCACGTTCCACTAATATCCATCAAAGAGGAGTTCAGTTTCAAAGAGCAGGAGAAATACAATAACATTGAAGCAAACTACGTGACAAAGGTCTGGTGCTCCTGAGAAGCACAGGACAAGTAAGAATGGTAACTTGCATTATTTTTTTTTTAAGTCAGTCTTTCTTTGGGACAAAATAAGTGAATCTCAGCAAAATAACTGATATCTCCTGAGTGCTGTCTTATTTACATAGAGGCAGCTTGAACTAAACATTTTTGAATGTTTGTAAATGTTTGGGTTTCCTTTTCCATATTTTTTTCCTGTTGGCACCAAACCCGAAAGGCTCAGAATTCCCCAAACATGGTTCTTCCCCACCACAGTGACTATTTTAACATGATTGATCTAGAGGATCTACGGAAACAGCCAGACATTGGATGGGCTGGTGAGGAGAATGTAAACAGGGATGTTGAGAGGTGGGCATGGGAAGGGCTCATTAGAAGTCTGCACTTGGGAACAGGGTGGATTGGTAATGCTGGTGAGCATTAACCAGTCCCCTGGCTTGGTCAGAATGTCCCTTCTTAGAACCATCTAAGGGTGTTGGGGGAGGTCCCAGGACTACATGTCCCTCTGCAAGAGGCACACATCCCGGCCAGGGAGAGAATATTTTCTCCTGCATTGCATTAGTTGATCTCTCATTCGGGAATGTTCCTTTGGGGGAGCTGCCTCTTGTTCCAGAAGGATCCCTTGGCTGCCCTCAGGGAAAGAGGTATTTGGTGCTTCAAATACTTGTGCACTGTGAACCTCCCCAAAATATTTCTTTCAAAATAAGGCCTTGGTTAAACCTAAATGAAGAACTCTAGCTCTTCAGGAGAAAATCTGTCACAAGAAGTCAGGCCTCCCCTAGGTAATAATGAACCTGGGATTCTAGCAATGGGATGGAGAGTGTGGGACAGGTCATCAGGATGGATCTTTCCTGCCTCTGCTCATCAGGCCCAACTATGATTGTGAGCATTAACCAGGCCCTTGGGCCCTTGAGTCCTCAGACTCTTTGGTTCATTTGGGGGAGTCCTCTAATCAGGGATTCTCAGCAGCAAAAAAAAAAACTGGGCAACACTGGTCTTCTCATGAGTGGCTGGAACAAGGGAGAAGCATATTATTTGCTTGTTCCGTGGCATAGCAATTATTATCACAGACTTTGGACTCCAAGACATGGGTTCAAACTCCAGGGATAAGCTCAATTTTTTTCTTATCTGTTGAATGGGGATAATGTCACCCATGTAAGAGAGTAGCTATGAAGAATAAATGTGGTAATATATGTAAGTGGAGCCTTGTCACAGTGCCTGGCACGTATTAGGTGCCAACTAAATGGTAGGTTTAATATTTCTTGAGGACTTTTCAAAGTTGTGTATGAATGGGGATGTTAATATTTAGCAAACACTTACTCTGTGCTACCCATCCTATGATGGCTTATGTGCTTGCAGGGAGAAGGGATCTTTGGCTCCCCAGATGTGGTACCAGCCATTGACCTAAGAGGATGCCAATGCCTGGCACCAGGAGCTGAGTGTGGAAGAAATGAACACCAATAGCTCCTTTTTCTTAGATTGAATAGAAAAAAAGTTGCAATTTGCTCTTCTCTAATGACTTCTTTGTTCCTAATTCATTTAGATACTGTAGCTTGCATTAGCAACTGAGATTACAGCTCCAAGTCTATGAAGAAAAAAGACTTTTATTTTCTGTTTTGACCAGGTCTTGGATTTTTACCAAGGTCCATAGCCAGTTGCGATCTCAGCAGTCAGTTTCTCCCCATCCCTCTACCCAGCTATTAATGTTTCTTCAGAACCTTCATCTTTCAGAGCTTGGGATCTCAAAGCCTAGATAAGAAATCCTGAATCATCCTGTCAGTCAACTCAAGGAGAGCCAGAATTGGGAGGAAAGGTAAGCAAGTCCAACAGACAAGAGACAGAAAGATAACCATTCATCGATTCAGTCAACAACCTGTTGTGAGGTCCAAACTGCAAGCAGCGCTGTTCAGTGCTGATGTTACAAAAGTGAACTGAACTGAACTCGGCCTCTGACCTCAAAAGTACAGAGGCTGCTTTTAGCTGTGGGTGCTGGTTAAACTTTGAAAACCTTCGGCAGGTTGTGTTCTTAAGATTGGGACAACTTTTGATATATGTTATTTTTCAAGAAAAAGTTTGGTTTTGTGATAGAGGACTCCAGCACCCAGTCAGATGATTCAAAATTCCAGACATAGTTATGCCCAGGGCACTTTGGGGGAACTGGAAGGCAGGTGGGTTGTGCTGTGCTTCAGGGAGGGCTTCCCACAGGGGCAGGTTGGGACCTGGCAGAGGTTTCAGGTGGGCAGACTGAGGCAGGGTAAAAGCCACATGGTGTGAGTAGGAATTGCAAAGGGTCTGTGTTCCCTCAGCATAAACTTCAAGACAGGATATGCTGAGATAGGAGAAGGAGGCAGAGTCTTTCTATTTGTGGGGGCGGGCTTTTTCTTATGGGCAGTTGGGAGGGAATGATCTGATCTGTATTTAGACAGCAATGCAGAGTTGGCTCAAGGGCAGAAGCAGGGCTGAGGTGGTAGCTCAGGCCTGTAATCCTAGCAACTGACGAGGCTGAGTCCAGAGGACCCCAACTTCCAGGCCAGCCCCACAGTTTATCAAGGCACTTGGCAACTTAGTGAGACCCTGTCTCAAAAATTAAAATCAAAAGGCCTGAGGGTGTGGTTCAGTGGTAAAGCACCCCTGGGTTCAATCCCCTGTGCCAACGAATGAACAAACAAACAAACAAAAAAAAAACCCACAAGCAGAATCAAGACCCTTTCTATTCTCCATTCTCCAGATGAGACGTGGGAGAATTTGAAGTAATATATGAGTTATTTTGAATAGTGGAACCACATCCATGTGCACACACACGCACACTTATACTTCTGCCAAGGATACAATAGAAGATTTTTATGCATTATTCTACAGAGAAGCCCACTTGAGCTTACTAAAACACAAAGAAAAACTCAATTCTCTCTCTTTACAAAGATCTTTTTCAATATCAGGAGATTTTTAGTGTGAGTTCAGCATCTCCTGAACCCACATCTTCTATCTTTTGTATTTTTTATTTCGGAGTAATTTTTAAGGAATTCTTCCTTATTCTTTTGAGGCTTATTTGCTACGTTTCTCTTCTTTGAAATATTTTCTGTTATCTGCTCTCCTGGCAAGACTATAGTTCTAAGCAGTGAACACCTCAGATTAGCTAGCTCATCTTTTCTGCCTTGAGCCATTCACCTTTTTCTCCATATATCCCAGAAAAAACTCCCAAGAAGCAACATTAATGAAGAGATTTTTATCTCCTCTTCTTGGGTGGCCTGATGCATTTTCTTATATCCTGTTCCTTTAAAAGAGGAGAACTGAAGAGTCAGATCAACTGCTCTTGACCCAGGCCTACTCTAGTTGGACTCTGGGAGAGGCATTGATGATGCTCCAGACCCTGGATGAGGATGGAAGCTAGTGGGTACAGACAGGGTCTCATCAATCACAGGAATTTAGGTGGAGTACCTGAGGACTCAGGTGGGGGAGACAAAGGGGGTGGTGAAAAGGACATATAGTGTCAATCCAAACATAGACAAGGGTGGTGTTTCAAATCACATTGATTTCATGGTCCCCAAAGGGGAGAGCGCATAAGCAGCCCTTGTCTAAGCCAGGTTGCTTCCTGCTGGAGATTAGAATTCTGCAGATTGTTCGATGACTTGGGCTCTATGTCTGTAGTAGCCCCGTAGGAGTTTGGCTTTGGGCAAGTTCCTTCTTCTCTTGAAGACCCATTTTTTCCCTCTATACAAATGGAGACAATAGAGCCCAGATTTTTGCCTTTACAGTTTATATGCTCTTAGTGGGCAGAAATATTTCCGATGCTGAAAAGCACATTTTGAAAACAATAGTCCAGTATGAAATTTTTCTCCTAAGCATTAACAGAAGCACCGTTGAAGCAGCCTTGATTATAATAATGGGGTTTGGAGAAATAAGAAGGTATGAAAAGTTTTCCTGGAGAAAGGCCAGAGTATTGTCCATAGATCCAGGGAGATCTATGGCAAACACTCACTCTGGCCTATCAATGTACTTCTCTCCCTCTTTCTTTACAGTTTTGACAAACTTATTTCCATATCAGCTAAGGCTAAAATCCACTGAAAAATGAGAGCTGAGACTCACTGATGTCAAAAGGCAGGGACACTGTCCCCAGTACCACCATCTGGTTTGGGGTCTCAGCTCTTTCTTTCTCCTCCTGTGAGCACCTGGGTAGATCTCTTCACCTCTCTGGGTCTCAGTTTCCTGTGCATATACTGGTGAGAATATTGTTACGATCCTTTCCAAACTGCAAATGAATCTGTGCTGTCCCAAAGCATCTAGTCAATAATATCTTCCAGGGGCTGAAGAACCCTGGGTGGCTAAAGTGACTGGGCTCCTGGTGCAGTACCTCCTGTCCACTCACTACTGTACTCAGGAGGTGATGTGGCTGTGCTAGGTCCTTCTCGTTCCTCATGGTGGCAGGCACAATGGATTGGATGTGCCACTGCTGTGGCTTGGTGGCTCAGCTTTCCTGGCCAGGAATGTGCAGGGTGCATCCAAGTGCTGTGTCTTCCATCAGTCCCACCTCTGAGGAGGCAGCAGAGGAAGAAGCTAGGGAGGGACATGTAACTCTCCAGGACAACCAGGGCCAATGGGGATGGGAGGGAATGAGGGTAGTAGGAAGAGGGGTCACTTGTAAAATAGCAGGCCACCAGCTGAGTGAGACCTGCTGAGGGATGAGCATTACTCAGAGGGCAGTTCCAGTTCCCATTTTAGACCCAAAGTAAACTCCCCAAGCCCTGTTGTAGTTGGCTAATGGCAATCCCCAAACCACAGGCTCCAGAGAAACGAGGCAGTGCTCCAGGAGAAGCCACCCATGGGAAAGGAGAGGACAGAGGGAGAAGGCCTGGCCCAGGGTCCTGCATGAGTGGGGCTGAATGCTTCAGATGGAGGTGGAGTGCACCCCCCATTTTTCAACCTTCAGTGCTAAGACCTGAAGTGGAATCCAACGCACTGCATAGCTGCTTATGTGGGCAGGGAGCTGAGATCACCCTCCTCAGGCAGCCTCAAGACAATCAAAGAAGTCATGGGGTCACTTGGATGCTCTTCCTTCTGGGGTTTTCAAGCTTAGAGAGACCGAAACACCACTTGGGAGACGTGGTTTGGAAAGCTCTCCAAAGCTCTGGTCAGATTGCTGTCTTTCAGCTAAAACACAGGTTTCACCGAGTTCGCTTTCCAAACTCCATTTGAAACAATTATCTTGGCACATCATCCTTCCCATTGCCTTTGGAGAGTTCCTCCATGTGATAGCAACAAAAACAGGCTCCCATATCCTGTGAGTGGCTGGAGGGAGAGAGAAAGCCCCAGTAAGTCAAGATGGGTGAATATCTGAGTGACTCACAAGCAGTAGCTGCACTGACAAGGACCCCAGGGGGTCATCACAGAAGGAGAGAAAACACCACCTAGGAATATAAACTGGACACCTTCCCAACACAAAATCAGAATGGGACCTTGACATATCGCTTATTCAAGCCCTTTCCCTGAGGTGGGATCATACTCGAATCTTTGGTACCTACTCGAATAATAGTCCTTGAACACACACACACACACACACACACACACACACACACACACACTATGCTTTGTATTTGTTTGTGATAATGCACCCTCATCCCTCATCCCTGTCCCAGTAGCTCACTGCAATTAGGCATTTGCCCTGCTGACTTAGAGACCCAGCAAAAGGAACTCTTGAGAAGGAAAGAGGAATTCCACACTGGTGAGGTTAGGGCTGCAGTCCTTAAAGGGAGATTTCTTTTTCTTTTTCTTTTTTTTTTTGAAAGAGCTGCTCTGATGCTCAGAGGGAGCTGGCTGAAGGGCCGGGAAGGCCATTCTCAAGCCCTAGGACTGGAGTAGGCAGGTTTCACCTTCTGAGCATTCCCATCCATCCTGCATCCACAGCCCAGGGCCCTGGAGGTGCTCTATTCTCCACCCACTCCTGAAAACCTGCCCTCTCTGAGGCTACTTCAAAGCCCCCTGGGAAAGCCAAGTCTCCAATTAAGCCTCTTTGAGGCAGGTTCTCATTCCTTCCCCACTAATTGAAATGTTACTCCTTTTACTAAACCCATAAACCACCCAAACACAACGGTCTTCCTCATTTGCATTGTAACAATGTCCCTAATGTGCTTCCAAGAGCTTTATGTAAAGGCGAACCTTTTCTCCATCCCTGTATGAACGGTCAAAAGCAATTCCGAGGCAAGGGCCTTCATTTCCATCCCTATACAGCTGCTCATTAGCTAAGGTGGAATAAATTCCTTTTATTCGGGATTCATTTCCCAGGATGACAATGTCTTTTTTGTCTCAGGCCACTGTTCCCAAACTAGGCCTTAATTGCTGATAGTAATTGAGTTAATACATATTTACCACGGCTAAGGTTAAAGAAGGTCTCCTGTAGTTTTATTTGAGACATTTTATTTAACCTGCAATAAAATCATTAACGAGTTGTTGAGTGTTAATTCTCTCTGTCCTTTATCTTGTCTCTGTCCCTTGGGAAAGTGGGGCAAGGCAGATGGCTTGGGCGTGGGATCAGTGCTTAGGCACAGGGACAGGGGAGCCCCAGGCTTGCCCC
This sequence comes from Marmota flaviventris, assembly GCF_047511675.1. Classification (NCBI taxonomy): domain Eukaryota; kingdom Metazoa; phylum Chordata; class Mammalia; order Rodentia; family Sciuridae; genus Marmota; species Marmota flaviventris. The sequence goes on along the minus strand of NC_092505.1, from coordinate 49,844,251 downwards.
TCACCTCCAGGTTCTTCTTGGTGAAGAGAGGAGGCCTCTCCTGGTGAAAGCAGATAGCCTGAGGCCACGGCTCACTCAGCCACTCTCCCAGGCACCCCGCCAAGCACAGGCGGGTGATGAAATCCCATCAAAGCCGCAGGGCTGGGCCAGGCTCCTGAATCAGCTCCCACCAGTAGCTCCAGCCCAAAGTGGCCCACAGGCTGGGCAGGAAGCCGAGGTGTCAGGCAATGTGACAGGTCTGCTCACTGGTGCCCACCCAGAGAAAGGGACTGAGAATGGGGCAGAAGGAGGGAAAGGGCAGAGGGCAATGCCAGGGAAGCAGGGGGTTTCCAAACTTCATCCTGGGAGGCCCAAGCCTTCCCTGTGGAAGGTCTGCTTCTCCGACCTTTTCCGCCTCCTTCCCAAAAATGACACACAGAGGCCCTCTTCACCCCGCGTCCAGCTTCTCCATCACATTGGAGAGAAACTGGCTTCCCCCAAACGAAATTGGCTTGAGTCAACCTTCCGGGCTGCCAGCCCTAAAGGGCTGCTCCCAGATGCCAGGAATTCTGTTCCTTTCTGGACACTTCTCTTTCTAATCTATCCAGAAGCAGGGCTGGAGGGATGGACCTAACGGACAGGAGTCGCTGGCCTTCCCTGGAATCCACACCGCCGCAGATTTCCGCGGCACACAGCTGGACTCTATTTTCTAGACCCCCCTTCTCCTTAGATGTACCCATGGGACAAACTTCCTGCTTCATGGAGTCCCTTTCCACACAGGAAAGGGACACAGGGCTGGAGGGAGTGGCGATGATGACCTTCTGGGCAACTTCTGAAGCCAGATGTTACAAGTGGCAGAAAGAGTCAGCTCAAAAATTTAAATCAGGGGTGGAGGACAGCAGTCCCACCCATCCTGTGTATGAGAATGAAATGAATGTCCTCAGAATTTAAACCACTGTGCACTTTGGGGACTATTTATTGTGGCGGAGAATCGACCACACAGTCAGACATGCAAAACGTGGCCTGGGGGCTGTTACCCTTGCCCACATACTGGTCCACTGATGCATCTGCCCCTGCCCCTTTTTCTTGCAAATGGGGATATTGAGGCCCAGAGTAGGGAACAGACAGAATCAGCATGGGACCTTCTGACCTGAGCCTTATTTAACCTTATAGCTCCTTTACTGCCTTATGTAGGAACAAGGCTGGCACTGGTGCCTTCCTAGCATCCCTACGCAACTTCTGTGTCTGCTTAGCTTTCCTCATGTGTCTCCATCAACCAGGCCATACTTGCCTTCAGGGCTTCTTTCCAAATTCTCAAACCTCACTCCATATCGCCACCCTCTCTAGGAGCATTTCAGGTCTAAGCTCCCAGCGCTGACACTTCCTTGTGAGCATGCTGGGAAGCATGGACCTCCCAGGGTAGCTGAATTCCATGCTCATCTGGAGGAAGGTGGCCTAAGGCTCTAGAGAAGACAGGGACAGGCAGGAAGTGTAGCATCCCTAAACCACTCCCTGTTTCTCTGTAGAGTTGGGGTGGGAAGAGCCCCAGGAGAGGGAGTCCTTCCCTGGCAAGTGAGGCTCAGCGAGGTTTGGGGTTTGCCTCTGCAAGATGAAGGGCAGCTTTTCTGATTTCCTGCCTTGCATTCTCTGTGCAGAGAAGGGTGCTCATCAGAGCGAGGAGTTTCTCTTCTTCTTAGTCACGAAAGAAAGAAACACTAGGGTACAGATTGGTAGTATATTTTGTCATTTAAAACTCAGTCAACACAACTTCTCTTACTATCTCCCAAAGCACAGGGTTATTTTCCAGTGTTAATTTCTCAGAGTCTCAAGGCATGCTGGTCAGATCTTGGGTCTAACCTACCCTTTGGTGGATCTAGGTCTCCACCATGCAGCCCCCTCCCGCATCATTCCTAATTGCTGAAGCAGGTTCAAATCCTATACTTTCTGCCTTCCTACCTTCTTCTCAGGAAGTCCCCAGGAATTCAGTCTTGGATGCTTTCTTAAGAGGAATCGATAAGGCCACAACGTTCAATCCTCATTCTACTCATTACTGGGGGGTCTTCATGGGAGAACTGGGAGATGGGATCCAGATTGGTTAGTGTCTTCATACAGGAAAAGAGGTATAAGCAATTTTTTAAAATCCCACAGCCCATGTCCACCATTGTCCTTTGGGAAATATGTCACAGGCCACCCTGTCTATCCTTGGTTTATGAAATGGTCACCTTTTCAGAATGCTTAGGAAAGTTTGCCCCTGTTACCTGCCCACTTCTCATTCATCTCTTCTGCTTTATCAGCTGTTCTTTCTCAGCTCAGTGGGTGTGTAGTTGGGGAAGTGGTGGTAAGGGAGTGCCTGTCACAGGCGTGGTGACCGTCACCCAGAATTGGAGATGGAGAAGCGAAGGGAAGGTTGACAAGTTAGTGCTAAGCATGCCACCAGTGGCCATTCTTTATTGACATAGTGTTTGTTAACTATGACACTATAATGAAGGAAGAATGTTTCATAGCTACACACTTTATAATTCACTCGGTGCTTTTTCCACTTGGTATATCTTTGTGACCTTTTTTCAAAAAAAAAGTGAAAACGAAAATTTAGGAAAGCAGAAGCCTGGGGAGGAAGAGCCCACTGGGGTTTCTAGCATATCGTAGGCAACATGCTTCTCGTTTTCACTCAGATAAGAAACTCAACCCTCCACAACCCAGGAGACCAACTGTCCCTTTTGTTTGTCTTTGGTGACACTGGGGATAGAGCCCAGAGCCCACTCAGGCTCTACTTTCAACCAAGCTACACCCCTCCCAGCCTTAAGTCGCAACCCTCATGACCAGGAGATCTGCTCTCAAAGCAGTGACTTGTGAAAGCAGAAGAGGCAACATTTGAACTCACACCTGCCTGGGTCAAAGTCAAATTTCTTTCCACAACATAAAATCACTTCCCTAAGTACATAGAAATATTAGCAAAAAAAACCCAAAACCACAATTATCCCCAATATATACCTTGAAAAAAATGAGTCTGAAGGTTAGAGAGGCATACGGACTCTAATCACAGTTTCAAATGACGGTTTCTAATCACAAGACTGTGACTGAGACCCAACCTGTGCTAAGTAAAATTGCAAGTTTGGACCCATCTTCTAGAGACCAGCCATCAGTTGGGAGCCCAGTACTTTTGTCCCACAGGGAACAGTTCAGAATGAGCACCTTGGCTCTCGCTGTGTGCTGTAAATGATAAAAATGGAAGATGATGATCAGCGGGGGCTCCAAGTTCTGGCCTGTCAGTTTGTTAGAATGGTCTTTGCCCTAGGGCATGTCTCCTCTGCCATCATTTATCAGATTCTCTTGTGATTTGTAAATTTGGGGACTCAGAATATCAGATAGATATTTTGCAGTCATTGCATCTCCTTGGCAGGGGCAGGACCATCACCCCTGGAGACTGAGGCTGCAGCCCCTGTGGTCAAGGGTCAGATCTTCTCCTCACAATGGCCCCTGTACAGAGTCGGAGGCGCGGGAGAGCACTGGAGCCTCTCCCCTCCCTCCTGGCTCCCTCCAAAAAACGCACAGGGGATAAACACCCCCTTAAGACAGTTGGTCTCATTTTGTGGGATGTGAATTCAATGGCTCACAGTTCCATTCTACTCATCCTGGCTCCAGCTTAAGTTTTAAAAACTAATTCTCTCTGCATTAATCTGAAAAGATCCTTCAAACAAAAGCTCAACATCTGAGTCTATTTACTGAGTGTACAGCTGTGTCAATCGGCCAAGACAAAGCGACAAAGCGAGGCTTCCTGGTCGGCCCACAATGGGCTGCAGGTAGTCTTACAAACAGAGGGACACAGGGCAGGGGCCTTTCACCAGTCAGCAACCTCCTTCCAATGAGGAAGAGCTGGAGCCCAGGGGTCAAGAGAAAAGGAGGGGCCCCGCCCCCATCTCCCCACACACAAGTGGGGACTGAAAGATATGATCTGTAAGCCCATCAATTAGGGCTATTAAAAAGGTAATTAGCCCTCTTCCATGGAAACCAAGGACAGCCATGTGAAAAAGGGGAAATTCATTTCCATGTGGTTACATTTTAATGTGACTGGTGCCCTTTAGTGAGAAAGCGAGGTGCTATTGTTGAGAATGTCACTTGGGCCATCTTAATGGGAAGGTGGTGTCAAGTCAGAGCGCTCTCCTGGAATAAAAGGAGTCACCATTTTTTATTCTTGAAAAATATTTATTCTTTTATTTTTCTCTGCCATCTAACTCTAGATATAAATCCAACATCCAGATGTGGGAGACTGGGGAGGAGTTGGGAGTTGTTCGCTCTTCAATTTCTTTCTCCAACACAATCACAGCAGGAGCTGAAATCTGAAAATGTCAACAATCAACAATTCACGTTGGATTCTTGTTGAAAATTATTTTTATTAATTTTTATTAGTTCTTTTTAGCTGGACATCACAGTAGAGTCAATTTGATACATTCATACAGACATGGCGTCTATCTTATTCTAATTAGGATCCCAGTCTTGTGGATGGACATGGGTGGAGATTCCACTGTGGTGTATTTTGCCTTGGATTCTGGTGAGTGTGAAATTCAGAATTAGTGTTTCTGTTGCCTTTCTTTTAAACACGTGTGGGTATTTTGAAAATAAAGCCCAAGAGAGAACAAAATGAATAGAGAAGAAATTTTTCTTAATAAGATTTGAAAATCTTTATTGAAATGGATTCAAAATGTCTGATGCTCTGTGCAACACGGACCCAATTCACAATGAGTGTACTTACACACATTTACGTGTGCGTGTGTTTGTGGGTGTGTGTCTGAGTGTAAAGGATAATTTAATTTTGTTTTTCTTCTCTCTACCATCTCAGGTTCTCCTTCTTCATCTTCCCTCTCCACTTTTTCTTTCTTTTCTTCCCAGTACTGGGAATTGAACCCCAGAGGTGCTCTACCACTGAATGACATTCCAGATCTTTTTTATTTCTTTTATTTTGATATAGGGTTTAAGTTACCCAGGTTGGCCTCTAGTTTGCGATCCTCCTGCCTCAGCCCAAGTCCCTGGGATAACAGATTAGCACCACTCTGCCTGGGCTCCTCCCCACTGTCTGTCTCTTTTTTCTCTCCTGAGGTAAGATGTACATACAGCACAGCACACGGATCCAGATCCTAAGTGGACCATTGGATGTTATCTCATCCTGTTAATCCACACACCAATCCAGATGCACAATAATTCCATCAGTTCAGAAGTCTCCCAACCTCCTCCCAAGCCATCACTGTTTCCATTTTTATGACTGTAGATTCCTTTTGCCTGTTCCTGAGCTCATATGCTATGAATTATTTTGTGTCAGGGACCTTTCACTCAAAATAGTGCTTTTTGAGATTCATCAGTGATGTCCATTAAGTCTATTAGTAATTCATTCTTTTTTACTTATAAGTGATATTTTGCCATGTGACTACTCCACAATGTACCCAATCTTGTGTTGATGGACATTTAAATTGCTTCCAATCTTGGACTATTCTGAAGGAAACTGCCATACACATTCTTGTATAGGACATTTCGTAGATATGTCTTTATTTCACTTATTACCCAGGAGTGGAATTGCTGACTCATGGATTAAAACTGGCAGTTTTCTTAAAGTGACTCTACACCTTGCCTTTCCAGCAATGTCAGGAGAGTTCCAGAATTTCCCAATCCTCCCAAACATTTGTTGTTGTCAGTTTGGGGAACAACTGCTGTTTAATGGGAATGAGGAGGTGATCTCATTCTGGTTTTAATCTGCCTTTCTCTGATGTCTGATGATGTTGAACATTTTTTTCATGTGCTTATTACCCATTTGCATATCTTCTTTCATGAATTTTCTGCTTAAGTTTTTTGGTCTGCTTTTTATTGTTTTGTTGTATTAATTTGTAGGTATTCTTTTATATCTTGGATAAAGTATCTTCTAATATGTAAGTACTGCAAATATTTCCTTTTGGTCTGTGACCTTTATTTTCATTTTCTTAATGACACTTTTCTTTGAACAAATTTATGACTTTGATGAAATCAAATTTTCAAATTGTTATTTTATGGCTAGTGCTCTCTCTATCCATCCCATCTAAGAAATCTTTGCCTAAGACATTCTTCCATGCTTTCTTCTATCAGCTCTGTAGTTTGCTCTTGTGACTAAATCTGTAATTCATTTCAAATTAAATTTCTTTCTTTCTCTCTCTCTCTCTTTTTTTTTTTTTTGGCACAGGTTATTGATCTTAGGGGTGCTTAACCACTGTGCCACATCCCCAGGCTTTTCCTTTTTTATTTTGAGACAGGGTCTTGCTAAATTGCTTAAGGCCTTGCTAAATTGCTGAGGCTGTCCTTGAACTTGCAATCCAATTCAGGCATGTGCCATTGCACATGGCTTCAAATTAAATTTTTATGTGCGGTGCGAAGTAAGGATTGAGGTTTATTTTGTTCTGATATTTATCCAGTAGTTCTAGCACTGTTTGATGAAAACTTTTCTCTTCCCATTGAATGGCTCCAATGTCTTTGTCATAGATCAACTGGGTGTTCTATTTCTAAATTCTCTCTCTCTCTCTCTCTCTCTCTCTCTCTCTCTCTTTCTCTCTATCAACAAAATCAAATTGCTGAGACTTTTGTCTGTTTTTAATGTCTTGAAATCAGTCCACATGTGTCATTTAATCTTGTTCTTTCTAAGGATTATTTTGGCCACATGAAGTCCTTTGCATTTTGATGTAAACTTTAGAATCAATTTCTACAAGCAAGTTTTTTGTGGTTTTGATTGGATGTGCTGATGTGTAGATCTGTATGGTGAGAGGAAGAATTAACATCTAAATAATATTGAATCTTTTAATAAATGAACATGTTTTATTTTCCTTAGCAATAGTGTATAACTTTTAATGCAGGGGCCCTGAATATCTTTTGTCAAATTAACCTTTAAATGTTTTTGATTTTATATATTGATGGGGTTTACTGTTATATATTCATATATGCACAGAATATAACAATATAATTTGACCAGTATCACTCCCCAGCATTTCCCCCCTCCCCTCTTCCTGTCACCCCTTAGTCCCTTTCCTCTGCTGATCTCCCTTAGATTTTTTAGGAGATCCACCCCAATTTGTTTTCCCTTTTCCTCTCTAGTTTCCGCATCTGAGAGAAAGCATATAATTTTTTCACTTAACATAATGGTCTCTAGTTCTATGCATTTTCCTGCAAAAGCCATAATTTCATTTTTTTATGGCTGAATAAAACTCCATAGTGTATATACACCACATTTTCTTTATCCATTCGTCTGTTGATGAACACCAGGCTGGTTCCATAGTTTGGCTGTTGTGAACTGTAAGGCTATATAAACATGGCTATGCATGTATCACTGTAGTAAAATGACTTTAATTCCTCAGAATAGATACTGAGAAGTACTAACCTTTAAATGTTTTTAATATTTGATGCCATGGAAATGCTGTTTTGAAAATTTTATTTTCTAATTGTTGTCATTAGAATATAAAAACAGAATTGATTCTTGTATATTTGACTCTGTAAGCTTGCTAAATTGCTAAATTCCCTAATCAGTTCTACTTGTGTCTTCATAGATTCCTTAGGGTTTTTTACACATATATTCTTGTCATCTGTAAAATAAAGTCTTTCTTTACTCTGTCCACTTTTATTTATTTTATTTTTTTGTTGGGGGGGGGGGGGCGGGAGGATACCAGAGATTGAACTCAGGGGCACTCAACCACTGAGCCACATCCCCAGCCCTATTTTGTATTTTATTTAGAGACAGGGTCTCGCTGAGTTGCTTAGCGCCTTGCTTTTGCTGAGGCTGGCTTTGAACTTGTGATCCTCCTGCCTCAGCCTCCTGAGCCACTGGGATTACAGACGTGCACCACTGTGCCCAGCTCTCTGTCCACTCTTTACATCTTTTATCCCCCGTGGCTCTGGCTTGGCATAGCATTATCAGGCAGTTCAACTACTAGTGGTTACCTTAACTTTGTGGAGAACTGTGTTAAGGATTTTTTAGGATGGGTATTTTTCTTATTTTTTTCTCTGGATATACAGTCAAATGTCACTTAACAACAGGTTACATTCTAGGAAATGCATCATTAGCAATTTCACTTTTTTGTGAACACCATACAAATTTAGATGGCACAGCACAAGAACAAATGATGAACCAAGAGTCCTGGGAATGTGGGGTCCTCAAGGCAGCTGTGGGTACATGCTACACATTTTTTTACAGTAAACTTCTTTTTAAGTAGAAATTGTATACTCTAAAATGACAATAAAAATATAATGTAGTAAGTACATAAACCAAATGACATTTTCAAATGACATTATGATGTAACTGTGCATGCTGGGCCCTAGGGCCCTAGGTTTGCTCACAGCTGCGTCACCACAAACGTGAGGAATACTCTGTGCCACCATGTTGGTGGCTACAATGTCACTAGGCAATAGGAATCTTTCAGCTCTGTTATAATCTTACAGGACCACCGTGGTATGTGCTGTTCATCATTGACCAAACCATTGTTATGTGGCGTGTGATAATGGCTCTTGTTTATAGCAGGGTCTCCTCTCTTGAGGTGTGGAATCTTGAGTCTCATAGGAACACATGAAGTGCTCATCAAGGTGTCTTCTCTCTGCGAGGCTAGACTCCACAGTCTTTCATCATCGAGGATTTCTGGTGTCCCCAGATTTCATTCCCGTTGGACCTGTTCTCTGATGGGCCTTGTGGAGTTGTACTCTGCACATGTACAGCCCTGCTCTCAGACAGGTGCTGGGGGTCAGGTTCCCCCCCACAAACTCCTGCCAGGCTTCTTGTACTGCTGTCTCTCCTCTGGTATCCTCCCTGCTGATCCCACGGCTCTGGCACCCCGCAAACTCCACCCTGACTGAGCATGCTCACCATATTCTCCCTACCTATGATTTCTCAAATATCCCCAACTTCACAGGTTTTCCTTCTCTCAGGGATCATAGTCCCACTGCCTATTGCTCAATGCCTGAAAACAGTTGCTTCAGATCCTTGGTCTTGTCCGATCATTACTTCTGTGGGGGGGCACATCCAATACGAGTTGACTCTCTCCTATTCAAAAATTCAGTTTTACCCAAGCTTAACATCTGTCAAGGCAGCCTTCCACACAGAGAACATAACTGTGCCATGTCCTTTATTTCTCATGTGCTTAGTAGAGGGAAAAAAATCATATTTTTGTCTCGTGCAACACTTGCCATCCAACAAGGAAATCGTGTATTTTCTAAAAATTCAAACCAATCCCTTAGTTGTGCTTTCCAGGCAGGCATTTCCCAGGCTGCTTTCTGAGGAGTGCTAGTCCCACACTGCTGAATGGTAGTTTGGAAATACAACTGTCTCTGATCAAATACCTTTGGGAAAGGTTATTTCTGATTTTTCTTCCTGAGAGTCATATGCCCATGAACGCACTGAAGACTGATATATTTTGTTGAAAATTTTCATCAATTCAAAGTTTCCCAAGCTTAATCGATCAGTGGAACTTCTTTTTTAGATACTCATTAGTATTAGAAACGTTGGCTTTTTTAGATTCATTGATTATCTGACCTCTTATTTATTTTCCCCAAAGTTTTGGAATAGTACTATTCAGAGAGCAAAGAGAAGGTTTGGCAAGTCAGTTAAAAATCAAGGCTGCCGACATGGTGTTTGAGTATTGTTGGGAAGGCCAGGAATTAAATAGATAATTTGAATCTCCCAGCAGTCTGGATGTCTGTGTTGTACACCCCAAACGTGCAAATTAGAAGATATTCTAGGAAAACAGACTTTTTCTTCTGAAGTTGATAGACTCAAATGGGCATATTTATTTTTTAAAGCCCTCAAATCTGAAAGTAAAACTCTAACCCATAAAATCTTGCCTTCCAAAGTATTTCATATAGAGTATATTTTAAAGATAATAATTCACATATATAAATTTTATTAATCATTTATGAACCCTCCTTAAAATACTTGTGGAAACATTTTCCAGCTCAAACACCCTTTTAAAACAAAATGACGTCATGTCTGTTGGTACATGCCTCCATCTCCGGCTCCGGAAAGCTTCCCCGCCCTCCACAAAGCAACTTTGCAGGAGTTTGTCACCAATTTCCCTAGAAACAAGAACCTGGAAGATGTGAGAGCCATGATCCCCAAGATAGAGCTCGAGCTAGTGAGCTAGACACTCTCTCTGGGGAAACGGCCTCCCGTAAATCCAGAAGCAAGGAGGCCCTTCTGTGGGACATCAGGGCCATGAGTTGTGTCACAAGCAGGGGCCTTGGGCTACAGGGTAAGTCCCAGGAGGAAATCCTCTTGCTGAGGGCCTCTGCTGGACCTGCTGTCTCCTCGCCTGCACCCCCTGGTTGCCATCTACTAGTTATGACTCAGGGGCAATGTGGATGCCACAGACTCTTTTGCAGTTAGTCATTTGTTAATTCAAAATGGATTTCTCAAGTGCCAGCTATGTACCAGACACATACCGCAGGTGCTAGTGTGCAGCAGATGAGGACAAAACCCAGTTCTTGCCCTCAGGGAGTTGACATTCCAGTGTGGAAGAGGAACAACTAATCAAGCTACATGGTAAGAAGGGCTGCAGGGGATGCAGTGGTGCAGGTCTGTAATCTGAGACTGGGGAGGCTGAGGCAGGAGGATTGCAAATTGGAGGCCAAATTCTGCAATTTAAAAAGATTCTGTTTCAAAAAAAAAAGACTGGGATGAAACTCAGTGGTAAAATGCCCATCAGTTCAATACCCAGAACCAAAACCAAACAAACAAACAGAAAGAAAGAAAGATGTACTATAGGGAAGTGCGTGGAGGGGAAGTATGTTATAGCATGTTACCTAAAGGTGATCAGAAAAGTTTTCCCCTGAGGAAATGACATTTGTGCCGTGATATGAATGAGAATGAGATGGAGAACACTTAGAAAAGGAACTTTCCAGGCAAAGGGAACATTATGTGCAAAGGCTCTATGGTTGGGGCTTTGGGTTGAATCTAGTGGCTCCTAAACACCACCTGTATGCATCCAGCTCACCTAGGAATCTTAAAAAACAAATCCTATTCCTGAGCTCTACAATCTCAGAACTGACTCAGTGAACCAGGAGTAGGACCTGAGCATCTAGTCTTCTCAAAAAACTTCCCAATGTAGGAAATAGATCTAATTCAATTACCTCATTTCACAGATCAAGAAATTGAGGTCCAGAGAGCGAAAGCGATTTAGCCTCTTGTCACAGAGCTCAAAGGTGACAGAGGCAGGCCTAGACTCACAGTCCCACAGTCCCAGCTCTTTCCCTTCTGACCGGCTCTCTTTTCCCTCATCCCACCGTTTCACCCCTCCTGCAAGAGAACAGGCTACTGGAAATGGTTTTCTTCTGATATTAATAGTTGTCCTGTTTTTATCATTACTGTAAATAATAATTACCCACCATTGAGTGCTTTATTCCAGCAATTGTTCTGAGTACTTTCCACCTGTGAACCCATCCAGCCCTCACAATAGCCTCCTTGTGTGCCGAGAGTTGGGTGCTTATTATTCTCACGCCACAGATGAGGAAGCTGAGGGTGGAGAGGTGAAGCAACTTGCCCAAGGTTGCACAGCCGGCCACAGACAGAGGTGGGCCGTCTTCCTGCAGAGTTCATGCTGCTGGCTTCTGCTGGGTGGCTGCCTCCTGCTGACCTTGGCGAGAACTCTGCGAGGGTCATTATTGCTGTTATTGAGTCACATCAACAGGAACCTCTGTCTCATCCTGTGCGCATGCGGCTGGCTCTGACCCTACCGCTGCGCTACTCAGGCAGCGGGCCATGCCCGTGGGTGCGGGTGCGGGCTGTGGTGTCTGCCCCTTCGGAAAGCAACTGCAGTCTGAATACGACTTATTTATCACCTAGAAACCTCAGGTGATTCAAGTTTCCTTTTAGTGGTTTTTGAAATCAAGCTGGGTTGAGACTTCAGGAGCCATGAAGCTGTGCACTCGCTACATGTTGATGGAAAAACTTGGCGCATCATCTAAGTCATCCAAGTCAAAGTGCGTCCAAGGAACAGCTCCCGAGGAGGACTTCCTCCCTGAGGCCAGGATGACTGGCAGTGTCATCTCTCTCCTGGGAAAGAGTCCTAAAGCTGAAGCCGAAGGCATTATGATGTACCAGCTGACAAATAATTATAATTCATGGCACAAAGGAGGAGGGACAGTCTCAGCAGAATCACAGAAGTGGTTGGGGGAAAGGAAATGAATGCAGGAGTTAGGGGAAGAAAAAGCTTATTGATCTCCCTTGCATGCTCCAGGCCTGGGTTCCATCCCCAGCCCTGAAACAAAATAGATCTCATTCTGTATATAGCCTGTAAATTTTTCCAAGCTAGGAGATCGTGGCAAGACAGGCTCCATGACATATTTTTACTAGCTTTCCAGAGCATTATTCTCCAAACACTCAGACCAATAATACAGAACACACTGTACCAAGATCCTTGTCATAGAGTAGAGAGCACATGGTTTATTAATGACTCTACTTCTCTAAACAGCATGATAGTGTTTTCTTTTTACTATTCTCTCTAGATTAAAAACAGACTGTATGGTGGGGCTATTGATGGAAGGCACTGAATGGGGGGCAGACTCTTGCAACTTCTCCAGCCCATGCCAGCCTGATGCATTATGCTTACCATAGGTCAGACTTGAAGTCTTCATGTGCCCAAGCCGCAGTGCAATCTGAATCTTCTGTGGAGCTCTGGTATGTAGGTGAGGAACTGTGTGGGTCCATACTGTGTTAGGGCCTTCAGAAAACAATTGTCTATTTCACATCAAGTGTAGAAAGGATGAAAGAGAGGCAAACATCGTGAAACTTCAAAGTCAGCTGTGAAGACAGGGCCAGATGCCACCACTAAGGCCCAAGGGTGTGCTAGTGATAGCTCATAATAAGCTCATGAGAATTCATTGTGAAGTTTGTAGGAATTTGCAGGCCAGTTGTTAAATACAGCCATTACTAAAACTGAATTATATAAAATTACAATTAAATAAGTTGTATTTTAAACAGAAAACAGATACTCAAAGTCATCACTGACTAGTTATTTCACAAGATTTTGCTACATGAAATGTGCCTTTGAGGTTATTTTTTTATTTTCAAATGCATTGGTGATATCATTATTATGAATAAAATATTGTTAGATCAATTTAGAATAAGAAAAATAAGAGTTTTATTTTAACTTCCTCTACTTCTTCTCTAATGTTCTTCCTTTTTCTCTTTAAATCTGAGTTTCTGATCTATTTCATTTTTCATCACTCTAAAACACTTAGCATTTCTTTTTTGTAGAGCACAATTTTTCATATCTTTGTATATAAAGTCTGTTCACGCCAATTCATATTTTTATACATGGACTTTTTTTGCATTACAATTCTTATTACACATAAATACTGCAATTTTTCCATATCTCTGTTTATAAAGTAGGTCGACATCCAATTCATGTCTTCATACATGTACTTTGGATAATGATGTCCATCACATTCCACCATCCTTGCTAATCTCCTGCCTCCTCCCTTTCCTCCCACCCCTCTTCCCTATCTAGAATTCATCTATTCCTCCCATGATCCCCCCTCCCTCCCCTCTATGAGTCAGCCTTTGAGGTTATTAACTGCTATTGCATCTGCATGGCAGATGGGAGGTTATATGGAATGGTGTCCATCCATCTCTTCCCAATTCTGCATTCATGTCACATTAGTAGCCCAGAATCAGTTACAGTATGTGTTTATAACTGAAATAAGCAAAGGCTATAAATCAGAGAGGGAGTAATTTGTTTTGCTGTTATCTTTCCTTAAGAAAGGGATGGAGGCAGGTATGCTGTGCATGCCTGTAATCCCAGCTGTTTGGGTGGCTAAGGCAAGAGGATCCCACGTGGAGGTCAGCCTCTGCAGCTTAGTGAGATCCCGTCTCAAAATAAAAATAAATAAATAAATAAAAAGTGCTGGGGATATAACTCAGTGGTACCCCTTTACCACACATACAAAAGTGATGAAGAAATACTAATATTGTAGATTAAACTTGAAAGTATATGGCATCTATAGTCATTACAGTGTGAATAGCACAAAAATTTGAGGAAATATTCCTCTAGCACTCTAAGACTATTATCCAAGTCAGCAAAGAAGATGCACATCATTGATAGAAGAATAAAGTTCCTACATACCTTTATTATTTCACTTTTGCTTTGCTCATGTAAATGAAGATATCAATTAACATTCATATCATAACATTTTTCAACTGCTACCATAGATTAGCTACATGTTTAAGATTTCAGCAGCAATCAATGAAAGCATTTTGTGATACTCATTTGGCTATGTGAAATTTGCAATAAATTGTATCGTGATGGTTAATTTTATGTGTCATCCTGACTGGATTAAGGGATACCCAGATGAAATATATTTTCTGGGAGAAGACCTAGCTTTACCAATCATACAATCCATCGAGGACCTGAGAACAAAAGGGCAGAGAGAAAGAGCAAATTGCCTCTGTCTGCTTGAGCCTGGACATCTCTCTTCTCCTATGGTTGGACGTTGTATCTCTGGGTTGTTAGGCCTTCGGATGCCAAGACCCACACTAGCAATGCCCGTACTACTCCCAAACTCACACACTGTTCTTGAGTCTTTGCTTTTTAGTCTGGAAGTCACACTATTCGCCCCCCTGATTCTCAGTCCTTCAAATTCAGATGAATCATGCCCCTGGCTTTCTTGGTTCTCCATCTTGCAGACAGCATATTAGGGGACTCCTTGGCTTCCAAAATCATGTGAGCCAGTTCCCATAACAAATCTCCTCTTATGTGTCTCTATCTAGCCTATTATTTCTCTGGAGAACCCTGATGAATATATGTATTATGTGCTGTTACTTTTAGGTTGTGTGCTACACATTCCTTATATCAGTGAAATTTGTAATACACTTATGCCAATCTATCATTTACCTACCTACTTACCGACCTATCTTGTCCCTCGAGATCCGGTGGTTAAACCTTTGTGAGTGCATCATTGCTGACACATTTGTACCTTGTAAGTTGACACAGAGGAAAAATAATTCTGCCACATCACACAAATCAATTGATCTGGGAGGACAGAGCTGACTTGCTTTGGGTGAAAGGCTCTCGTGGGAGCCAGTGAGGAGCAGGCTGCTGGAGGCGCAGTTGAATGAGTAGGGTTTGCTCTTCTGGGAAACACAATACATTTTATCCAAGGAGCCCAGCAACTTCTCAACATGACTGCATGATGTCTTGCAGTCATGTTGAGAAGTTGCTGGGCTCCTTGGATAAAATGCATTGGAGGTTTGCCTCTCGCCTCTTCCTATTGATGAGCTCTAGGAGCAGTCTGTCCAGGCCTGGCGTCTCCTAAATTCTTCCTCATTCACTGAAGACCAGCCCCCTTGCTGTCTCCAGGCTTGCAGCTGTGGTCCTCTCTGCCTGAATCAGTCTACCCGAGATGCTCACATGTGCCGCAGTCTGGCTGGGCACACAATCACGAGCCACCACACAGCTTGTAGATTCAAACAGCAACTCTTTATTCCCGAACTCACACCAGCCGTCTACAAACACGTTCTGGGGAAATCCACGTTCTCTGCCCGAATCCACCTCCACTGGGCTTCTATCTCCCAAAAAATACTGTCTGAATCCCGTGAGAACTCAAGGGGAACTCAGGCAGCAGGATACGCCCTATTCCCAGCAGGAATAATCTTAAACCTTAAACCTGGAACCTAAACTGGGAACGCCCTAAACACGACTATCTTAAACCGGGAACACCCTAATCTGCCTTGGTCCTTGAGCAAGGTCACCTACATTCAATGTCGCTGCAACATGTCAGCAACATGGGGTACGCTGGCAAGGAAATTGTCATACCTACTTGGCTAATGGCTCCCAGCATCTCCCCCCTTCTGATTAATTAAACAACAAGCAATGTGGCTTAAGGACCGTGCCTGGTAGGTTGTCCAATTCAACATATGGTTCTTACCCGTCATCGGAAAACTGACCTTTAGGCGTCAGCCTCCTGTCTTAGGTTGATACCACTGCAATTGAATCATACCCGTCACTGACTACCGGTCCAGCATACAGCCATACTTGTGGATAGGTCTATGCACCAGTGGGGGGGTGAGGTTCTTTGCCTCACCTCTGTTGGCCCCCAAATTTGGCCTTGGTGCCAGTGGGGGAGTGAGGTTAATGTGGCTTATGGACCGTGCCTGGTAGGTTGTCCAATTCAACATATGGTTCTTACCCGTCATCGGAAAACTGACCTTTAGGCGTCAGCCTCCTGTCTTAGGTTGATACCACTGCAATTGGATCATACCCGTCACTGACTACCGGTCCAGCATAAGCCATTGGCCCCCAAATTTTAGACCATCACTAGCAGAAGGGAGGAGGATACAGAAATGCCACGACACCAAGCCAATTGACGGCTCCTTGGGAAAAAATTGCATCACTGGTGACACCATCAGCAAAGATATGTCAGCACTACCACAATTAACATGGGGTGCGCTGGCAAGGAAATAAAAATTGCATCACTAGTGACACCATCAGCAAAGATATGCCAGCATTACCACAATTCGCTGCACCAAACGATAGTTACATAGTCCAGGCAAGTTCTGCAAGCAGTTCAAAGCAGAGGAATCTATCAATATGTCCATTTCCTCCCAAAGTAAGTTTCCTCCCAAAGTAAGTTGACTCTTTGATTGAGCATTACTTGTTGAGTTCTTCACCGGCACTGGGATGGAGATAGGAATTCTGGCAATGATGCTAAAGAGACATTATCCTGAAAAGAATTATTAAATATAATGAAAAGGAAAGGTGAAAGTAAACAAACAGATCTGTTAACCTACTTTAAAAACAATCCTTAACAGCCTTTTACCTAATTTAAACTAGTAAACAAACAGATCTGTTAACCACCTTTAAAAACAATCCTTAACAGCTGTTTACCTAATTTAAATTAAACCATTTAAATCACGTGAATAAAAATAATAATAATTCGGATCCATTTTTTCATGAGCGCTCATTTTTTCATGAGTCCATAAGAAATATGGACATACGCACATACAGACATACAACACAAAACACAAGAGTGTACACAAACGTACAACACATAAGAAAATAGTAAAGGCCTTGTAGCTTTACCTAGGTGAAATCTCCATTGCAATGTTTAAAAACTCCACAGTCAAAAAATAAAACTGATCAGAAAAACATTAACCTAGGTTTGTATGAGCTCAAAAAATAAAAATAGAACCTTATGATGTGGAAAAATGCAATAATAAAATAGCTATTGAAAAAAGCATCCTGGTTAATCACTGTCGCAGATGTAAGAATGGCCAAGCTGGAGTTCTGGATATCAGCTGTTATGGATTTGAGTCAAATCATCTTCTTTTCGATCTGTAGAGACTGTTTTAGTTAATCTCTCTGGAATCCAAATGGGCTGCTGTTCTCCCTGTGGAAAAACACAAACAGACCCCCGACTCCAGACAATCACTGGGTCAGGACCTTTCCATTGTCCTGTTAGAATATCTTTCCAAAGTACTTTAGGCTTATGTACATTTTTTGGATACATATGTCTTTCTGCAGCACTAAGTCCTGATGAATCCAAATTTAAAAAGTTTAGAGTAAAAAGCGTTATTTTAAGTTTATCTTTGGGGGATATATACCCCTTTCCAATTCCCTCTTTTTGCTTTAATAAGTATGTTTTAATAGTTTGATGAGCTCTTTCAACTATGCCTTGTCCCTGTGGATTGTATGGGATTCCTGTTATATGAGTAATACCAAATGATGAGCAAAATTGTTTAAAAGAGGTAGAGGTATAGCCAGGACCATTATCGGTTTTTAACTGTTTAGGAACGCCCACAGTGGCAAAATTTTGTAAGCAATGAGCTATAACATCTTTAGTTTTTTCTCCGGCATGAAGGGAGCCCATCAAAAATCCAGAAGAAGTATCGACTGTAACGTGTAAATATTTTAATTTTCCAAATTCTGGCAAGTGTGTGACGTCCATCTGCCAAATATGGTTAGGTATCAGTCCTCTAGGATTGACTCCAAGATTAACTTGTGGTAAAAATGTCACACAATTTTGACATTGTTTTATTATATGTCTGGCTTGTTCCTTAGTTATTTTAAAACGCTTTTGTAAAGTATTAGCATTAACATGAAACCTTTTATGAAAATTTGTAGCTTCTTCAAATGTAGAGAAAATATGTATGTCATGTGTAGTTTTATCTGCTAAATCATTGCCTAAACTAAGGGCTCCAGGCAATCCTGTATGTGCCCTAATATGTCCTATGAAGAATGGATCTTTTCTGTCCCAGATTAGACTTTGTATAGTGGAAAACAAAGAGAAAACAGTAGAAGAAGGGGAAATCCTACCAGCATCTTCAAGAGATACTATAGCATTAACTACATACTGACTATCAGAAAATAAATTAAATACAGAATCTTTAAACATCAAAAAAGCTTGTAAAACTGCATTAAGCTCTACCTTTTGAGCTGATTGTTTGGGTACTAAAAATGTAAAAGTTTGATCAGGGGTAACTACTGCTGCTGTACCATTATTTGACCCATCAGTGAAAATATTTGGAGCATTCATGATAGGTGTTTTTCTTGTCATTTTAGGAAAAACTACAGGATGCTTAGACCAAAAAGACAACAAAGGATTAGATGGTAAATGATTATCAAATGAAACATTAGATTTACACATGATTATTGCCCAAGTATTTAACTCATTAGCTAACTCATCAATTTGATCCATAGTATATGGAGTAATAATTTTATTGGGAGAAATTCCAAACACTCCCTTCGCTGCTTTTATTCCTTTGAGTATTAATTGTCCTACAGCCTCAGGATACCTAGTAAGAATAGTGTTAGGAGAATAAGATAAATGTATCCATAATAATGGACCTTCTTGCCAAAATACTCCTGTAGGGATATTTTTTGTTGGTAGTACAATAAATAATAAAGGCAAACTTATATCAATTCTATCCAAATGCATATTTTCCATATATGTTTCAATAATTTTTAATGCCTTTCTTGCTTTAGGAGTTAACATGCGGGGTGAATTTGGATCTGATGGACCTTTTAGAATATCAAATAAAGGTCCCAACTCTCCTGTTGGTATACCTAGATAAGGCCTTATCCAATTTATGTCTCCTAATAACTTTTGAAAGTCGTTAAGTGATTTGAGTTGATCTACTCGTATTTGAATTTTGGGTGGACGGACCATGGTTGAGGATAATAAAACCCCTAAATAATTAATTGGAAGATTTAATTGTACCTTATCTATTGCTATCTCTAGATTATGATTTTTTAATAAATTTGTAAGTGTGGCATAACATTCTAGCAATGTGTTTTTATCTTTATGTGCCAATAACACATCATCCATATAGTGAAATATTTGTAGTTCAGGATTTTGATTTCTAAGTGGCTGGATTGCTTTGTTAACATAAATTTGACACATAGTTGGACTATTAGCCATCCCTTGAGGGAGTACTTTCCATTCATATCTCTGATCAGGACCTTCATGATTTAGTGCAGGGATAGTAAATGCAAAATGTGGACTATCCTCGGGATGAATTGGAATTGAAAAAAAACAATCTTTAATATCTATAGCTAAAACATACCAGGTTTTTGGTAAAGCAGACAATTGGGGAATCCCTGATTGAGCAGGTCCCATAATAACCATCTCATTATTAATGGCTCTTAAATCTTGCAATAATCTCCATTTACCAGATTTCTTTTTAATGACAAAAATGGGAGTATTATGGGGAGATACGGAAGGTTGTATATGTCCCTCCGCTAATTGTTGTTTGACCAGGTCATGGGCTATTTGTATCTTTTCTTTAGTCAGGGGCCACTGAGGAACCCACACTGGTCTTTCTGATTTCCAAGTAATTTTGATTGTCTCAGTGGCCCTTTCTGAAAACCCAATCCATGTCTATTTGTTTCTTGATTTATTTGAATTGGTGCTGTCATACCTTGTTCTTGTTCTCTTAATCTTTCTTCTTTCCTAAAGCCTTGTCTAGCCCTAGTAGTGGGCGCATTAGGATTGATGTTATTTGTTAATGTCAAACCTAATTGATCTAGGACATCTCGTCCCCATAAATTTATAGGAAGATGATCCAATACATAGGGCTGTATAGTTCCTTCACATCCTTCAGGATCCTTCCAATCTAATACCATTGCACTTCTATGGGGATTAGTTGCCACTCCTAGGCCTCGAAGCGTTTGAGTGGCTTGTTGTAATGGCCAGTGTTTTGGCCATTCTTGACGAGATATTATGCTAAGGTCTGCACCTGTATCAAGTAGCCCATTAAAGTCATGTCCTTGAATATTTAGTTTTAGCATTGGGCGAGAATCTAGATTTAAAGACAGCATAGCCCAATCTACACCTGTGGAGCCTAATCCCCTGGAACCTCTTTCTACAGTACGACTGGAAAATTTATCATGTAGGCTGGGTATTATTAATAACTGTGCTATTCTATCTCCTGGTGAAATTACTGATATACCTCTTGGAGAACTAGCTATAATTTTTATTTCACCTTCATAATCGGGATCAATTACCCCAGGACTTATCATAAGTCCTTTTAGTGTTGAAGAACTGCGTCCCAATAATAAGCCTACTGTTCCTTGGGGAAGAGGTCCTTTTACTCCTGTGGGAATGATTTGAACTCCCATCTCTGGAGTTAGTACTGCTCTGGCAGAGGCGCAGATGTCCAACCCTGCGCTCCCTCTAGTTTGTCTGATGAGGGATTTAATGGACAATGTGTCCTGGGCACTACCCTGATGGTGTTGCTGGGATCCTCCACTGCCCCGTATATTTGTGGTTGTGGGCCCCGGAGCATTGGGCCCCCCTGTCCGTTTTTTGGCAATGGAGCCTGATGCCTTTCTCCACGATATCTTGGATAAATACCTGGTCTTTGTCCGTTTTTTGATAAGGGAGTACCTTCTATGGTGGTTTGAGAACGGCATTCATTAGCCCAATGTCTCCCTCTACGGCATCGTGGGCAAATACCCGGTATTCTATTCCTTTGATACCTACTTTTGTTAAACCCTCCTCCTATGGGGCAATTCCTTTTAAAATGTCCTGTTTGTTCACAATCATAGCATGTTTTTGGCCTGGCATCTAAAGCCTGTTGTACTGCAGCTGCCAAGACTTGCCCTTGTTCATTAATATCTCTACATAATTTAATATATGTGTTTAAATCTTCATGTCTCCATGGTCTAATAACCTCTCTGCAGCAACGATTTGCTTGGTCATAAGCCAGTTGTTTTATTAATGGCATTGCTTGTTCTGTATCCCCAAAAATTTTGGCAGCCGTTTGAATTAGCCTATCTACAAAGTCAGCGTAAGGTTCATTAGCTCTCTGTATTACCTTAGATAGCTGACCTTGTAAATCTCCATGTCCTTGTAAAGTCTTCCATGCCCTAACTGCGTCTGCAGCAATTTGTGCATATATAGCAGGATCATATTCAATTTGTTGCCGTTGACCCTCATAAGGTCCTTTTCCTAACAACATATCTAGATTTCTTTGAGGGTAACCAGCTGCTGCATTTCGCCTAGCTGTCTCCGTGCAAAATTCCTCATTGGCAACCTTCCATAACAAATATTGTCCTCCATTTAGTACAGATTTACACATGCTAGCCCAATCTGCTGGCGTCATGTCCAAGTTAGTAATGGACTCAACCATGCTTACCGTGAAGGGAGCTTGGGGACCATAGGTTGTTACAGCCTCCTTTAACTGCTTCACTGTTTTAAAATCTAATGCACGGTGAATTCGCTGCCCTCCTGCCTGTTCAAGTACAGGGCATGCTAATCTTTGAGGTCCTGTCTCAGGATCCCATTTATCAACTACGGGGTTTGAGGGCCACTCAGCTGTCTCCATCGGTGGGGCTGTTGGTTGAATTACGCCCTCTTGTGATAAAACGGAGTTAGTAACAGCCTCCTGTTGTGGCCTTTTTCCTAACAACCCCTTTTCCTTTAAATTTTCTTCCTCTGTCTGACTAGCTCGAGAGACCTTCTCTTTTGCTTGATCTAAAATGTCTTTCTCCATGGTCTGAACCTCTAACAATTTACTTAACATCTTTTCGGTTTGTTTTTTACTAATTTCTAATCTACTATAAAGATAACGCAACCCAATAAGATAGCACAAAACAAAGCCGAAACTGAATGAAACAAAAACGGAATAAAAAATCGTTGTATCAATTTTCTCTTCCTCAGGGCTGACAAACTTCAAACCTTTAGCCAACCATTTTTCCCAGTTTGCCTGAGAAATTTCTAGGGATAGGCAGCTTGAAACAAAAACAAGATAAATCAAAACAATAACACATTGTTTTTTGAATTGGTCACCCATTCTTTCGCTCTTCCTCAGGGGCGAGCAATTTCACTTACCTCCAAGCTTTAGACGTCCCCGCACGGACCACCAAATGCCGCAGTCTGGCTGGGCACACAATCACGAGCCACCACACAGCTTGTAGATTCAAACAGCAACTCTTTATTCCCGAACTCACACCAGCCGTCTACAAACACGTTCTGGGGAAATCCACGTTCTCTGCCCGAATCCACCTCCACTGGGCTTCTATCTCCCAAAAAATACTGTCTGAATCCCATGAGAACTCAAGGGGAACTCAGGCAGCAGGATACGCCCTATTCCCAGCAGGAATAATCTTAAACCTTAAACCTGGAACCTAAACTGGGAACGCCCTAAACACGACTATCTTAAACCGGGAACACCCTAATCTGCCTTGGTCCTTGAGCAAGGTCACCTACATTCAATGTCGCTGCAACATGTCAGCAACATGGGGTACGCTGGCAAGGAAATTGTCATACCTACTTGGCTAATGGCTCCCAGCACACATGGCTCCTGTGCTTCTTTACTCAAAGATCATCTCCATGACCACCTGATTTAAAACATCAACTCCTCTTCCTTTCCTCCTTCTCTAATTTTTTTTCCTTCATAGTACCTATCACTATTAGATGGTATATATTTATTATCTAACTTGTCTACTAACAGGTAAATTCTAAAAGAACACAGATTTTTTTTTTTTTTGGGGGGATACTAGGGATTGAACCCAGGGGCACTTAACCACTGAGGCACATGCTCAGACCTTTTTTATATTTTATTTGGAGTCAGGCTCTCACTGAGTTGCTTAGGGCCTTGTTAAATTGCTCAGGCTGGCTTTGATCTCGCCATCCTCCTGTTTCAGCCTCTGAGCTGCTGGGATTACAGGCGTGCACCATGTGCCCAGCAAGTTCATAGATTTTTGACCAGTTTTTCACCCCAGAACTTTGAACAGTACCTGGCACAGTATAGGCATTCAGTAAATTTTGTTGTAAGAATGAACGGATGAGCTTGGCTTTTCTTTTTTCCCCTCCAGGATTCTGTATCATCTCCAGTTTTGACTCCACATCCATGAGATAGAATCAGAGGTGTGGGGGGGGGGGCTGCCCTGAATCAACTGGTTTAGGAAGTGGGTAGGAAGCGGGGAGCAGGCAGCCTTGCTTGTTTGTTGACATTGTCTCCCCAGGGATGATGCTCTACTTTGCTGGGAGGCTCAATCCTGGTGCAACCCTCTGAGGATGGGACTTGGTGCTGGTATGTCATCCAGATATGTCCTTTTTCTGTCAACTCTGTGTTGACAAATGTGTCCTATCTGCCATCTATAACCGGCTGTCCTTGTTTAACTTTCTGGAAGATGGATGCTTTTGAATTCCACTTTGACTTAAAGCTGGTGAAGGAGAGAAATAACAAAGGCTTTTGAGAATTTAGTCTTTCCTATTGTTTGACCCAGTAAATAGATAAACAAAAAGGGGGGAGGGGGGAATGAAGAAAAAGGGAGCCTGCATCAAGCCCTCCAGCTGTGGGTCCTGAGTGCCTGGCTGACATCAGCCCAATTATCGAGGGGCCAGTGCACCTGTGTGGAGTTAATGAGAAAAACCCAGAAGCACTGCTCCCACGAGGGCTCCGATCAGGACCCCACAGAGGCAGGGCCACCCCCTTCTCCTGCCAAGTTCTAATGATGGGATTAATCTCAGCAGGTGGTATTTGAGGACATTCCACCTCTTTCCCAGTAGTAAGGAGGAGGTATAGGTGGCCTTTCTGCTCATTTTGTTTAAGGCTTTTAGATTTTGAAACTGTTTCTGGATGCAATACCAAAAAGCCATAAACAAAAATAAGTGGGGGCAGGGGTGTATTTCTAATGGGCCACTCAAAAGGAAGTCAGCACGAATCTGTTGGAGAGTCAGAGGATGTTATTGATCCCGCTTCTCAGATGGAGACACTGAGACACACTGAAAGCCACTGAGGGGCCACTCTATCACCTATGAAAATACAGTTCTGGGAAGGACAAAACCCTTGTCTAAAACCCTGGTCAATCTGATGACCGGCCAACCTTACCAAAGTTTTCGGTCCTCCCTGCAATCTTGTCTGTAAGATGGGAACAAGGGTAGTTGCC
Source organism: Marmota flaviventris (assembly GCF_047511675.1). Lineage (NCBI taxonomy): Eukaryota > Metazoa > Chordata > Mammalia > Rodentia > Sciuridae > Marmota > Marmota flaviventris. The sequence continues at coordinate 49,819,892 of NC_092505.1, read as the reverse complement.
TGTCAAAGTTGTTGTGAAGTTCAAAGGCATTGGTACCCATGACAACTAGAGAAAGGTCTGGACCAAAGTGCCTTTAAGTGGGTATTGTATTTTATGATTATTATGGTCTTTGCCAGGCTCCCCTTCATAGTCCCACTCCTAGGGAATGTTCTGAGAGGCTGGGATCAGATAGACTGCAGAAGAGGGTGGATGGTGGTCGGACGCCATTCACTTTAGTCCCACAAAATCATTCTGAGCACCTATTTTATGCCAGGTACTCTGGGAGTCACTAGCTGTACCAATATGTAAGCGACGATGTGAGAAAGAGGTCCCATTCTAAAGAGCCACTGGAAAGAGATTTAGGCAGGTCTCCCTGGTGCTTCTACATGCCACCTCTGCCAACTGCCTAGCCTCTATTGATGTCCGGTCCCTCCTATGTCAGATTTAAAGGAGGACCCTTACCCTGCCTTCCTTGGGACTCTATCGAGGATCATGTGATGTGATGCACATGGAGAGATTTCAACTATAGCGGCATGCTTCTGCTTAGGTGATGTAGCAGTGGGAATGACATGGCCATTAACTTAGAGGGCCTCTGATTGAACTCGCCTTGATGTGCACTGGACATTAACAGTGTTGACGGTGGGCAACAGGAGACTCCTAGGTACCACTGGGTACACACACTGGGTACCGAATCAGTGGCCAGCAGTCAGGAGAGTCTGGGCTTGGATCTCCACCCTACCACCTCCTGGCAGCATGACCTCGTGTAGACTACTTAGCATCACCCATAAACTTGGAATCATAATGTCTCCCAGGATGGTTGTGAGGGGTAGATGAGAGAATACAATCGAAGGGCTCACAGCAGGGCTTGGTAGAGTGTTCTCTGGGAGGGGTGGCTGTGTTTTGATGAAGTCACCCCATTTCAGAGTCCAGCCCCAGTTGAGCCCCTGAGAGGATCCTGTTCACAAAGCCTGCCATCTAGGTAACTGACACGCAGGTGGAAATTCCAATTCAACCTCTTATTGGGTGGACGTGACTTCACCTGGGGAGACATGGAAATGCCTGTCAAGCCCTTATTCCCCTGCGGCCAAGCTCTCTGGGGAAGCTCACGGCACCAGCTTCTTTCCTGGTAAGCAGTGTCAGGGCAGGAAGAGGTAGGACTGCTTATGTTTGAGGGAATTGTGTCTGGATGACTAATGTGTCCTTCTCCTATGACACCTGCGTCCAGAGGTGTCTGCAGCCAGAACCCTTCCCCTCTGTACAAACAATGCCAAGGTCCAGGGCTCTGTCTTTCCTTTCCATAGTGTTTTTTTCTGAATTATCTCTCTTATGTACTTGATTTGACTTTTTAAAGGTTCAGGCCCTGGTTTCCCTTGCTCCTAGCCTGGCTAGTCCTGCTGCTGGCCTATGACATCTCCTGGCTTATGGAATATCCTCTGCCCACCTGCTGTCACGCAGGTGGATGCTGCCATTCCCTAGTTCCCTGCGTGCAGCCTGCACACTAGCTCTTTGCCTCCCTCCAAAGTTCTTGCTTTCATGGAGATGAGTCAGCATCTTGGCCCTGCCTAATCTATGCAACCACTTCGTGACTTTAAGCTCCCAGAGGGCTGAGCTTGGGATCGGTTTTCACTTAGACCCTCACCACCTCCTTCCACAAGGCCACTGATGTCAGGGCCAATGGTAAAAGCAGAGCTCTGATCCTGCTATTGCCCAGCTCCCGATCCTTAGGTGGCTCCCGAGTGCTTTTGAAGTTAAGTACACATTTCTCACCTGAGTAGTCAAGGCCTAGCCTCTGCACCTGACCTAGTCTTCCAAGGGGGCTTCCATTTGCTCCCTACCAGCTGTTGGTTACATTTTCATTGCATTGCTCAGTGTTTTCCAGACTTCTCCTTGAAAGCTTTCTGTCTCCATCTCTTTCTTCCTCTTCTCTCCTTTGGAATAACCAGCCCCAGTGAAAGGATGCTCAAGAGGGCTCTTTGATGTGGTCAGTTATTCCTCTGCCTGCTGGAATCACAGCTTTATGACCTGAGTTCGAGAGACCCATCTCCAACAACATTTTGTTGACCTACCTCTTCTTATGCTCTAGCATGTGCATCTATAACTTGCCTCCATTGTTTTTCTAGACTTGTGATTATTTCTGTGAATCCCTCATTCATTCCCATTACTGTAAAACCAAAAGTTGTTTGAGGATAAGGACTTGGTCTTAATTCTTTTTCCTTTCCAAGCCACATGCATTGTATTTTCTCAGGAAATAGTGGAACTTTGCAACCGCTCCACCAAGTAGCCATTAGGTAAATGAAGGTGCTGCCTCTACAATTATTGCTTCTCATTTCTTTCCAGATTGCTTGAACTTTACAAATAAGAACTTTTGTTTGTTTATTTGTTTTGTTTTGTTTTTACAATACTGAGGATTGAACCCAGGGGTACCCTGCCACTGAGCTACATCCCCAGCACTTTTTATTTTTTAAAATTTGAGACAGGGTCTTGTTAAGCTTCCCAGGCTAAACTCAAACTTACAATCCTCCTGCTTTAGCCTTGTGAGTAGCTGGGATTACAAGTGGGAGATACCATAGCTCATAAAGGAGAGATCTTCTTTTTTTGTTTGTAGTCTTCAACAAAAACCAATTTCAAGCATCATTTGAATAAGTTGCCAGATCAAAAGCAGGCACATTTCAGATCGGGTTAAACATGCACTGATTCTTACTCTATCTGCAGACCTGGAAACTCAAATGGTGATTGCTTGCAAGTTAATCACAATGGCCATTCCTTGCCATATTGATCATTTAAGGAAGTCACATATGGTTTTGTCTCAGATCTAGGAAGACCAAACATGAATTTCTCAAACCTGTCCAACCAATCTCTATTTAGGGATGAAAGATAGAGGTTGGATCATTGTTCAAACAACAGTTTGATTAGTGAACACACATTTTTATAGTACTTGAAAGATTGTTGAAAATAAGTTCCCATCTTATCACTAGGGGTTACATGCCTGAATCTGTAAAATATTTAGTTAGCAGGTCTTTATATTCTTCCCATGCTGTTAGATATACCTGTTTCCAGACATGTTTTCCAGATGTATCTCAAGAGACTGTAAGGAAAAAATACTTTTTTTTTGGTGTGTTATAGAGATTGAGTCTCTTGACAATGTCTTTAAAAGAAAAAGAATAAAATCTATTTTGCATCAACTGAATGTCTCTAATTGGGTTTTGGAGGCTGAAAAGTTCCCTTCAATGCAGCCAGGGCTTTGGGTAGCCCCAAACCAATTAACTCAAATTATATAATTTTCCTTCCACTCCCCACCCCCAGAGTTTGACTTGTGTGTTTAGTAAAGGGAAGGATTAGCACAGCACTTCGGAGCCACTCTCTGGGTATCTGGCACTATATGTGAACTTAGTCCTGGGTGAGCCAGAAGCATCCTGGCTGGGAAGAGAAAAGCAAGGGAAGCTAGAGTCAACTCGTTTCCTTGGTACAACTCTCCTCTTTCTTGGGATACAATGGAATTTGGCATAAATATATGACTGGATTACCAGAGAGCTGAAAGCATCCTAGCTTTTAAATGGAAACGAGCAAGGTTTAACCCTCCTAAATCTCTGAAAATGTGCAGGAGCTGATTAAAGCAACAAAGTCATGAGTTGATCAGAGAGAAATCCGAACAGTTGAGGAGGAATTTGAACAGGTGTGTGTGTGTGTGTGTGTGTGTGTGTGTGTATGAATGTTTTCAAAGCAAAAAGACTTACATGAAGTAGATTTCATCTTCTCTTTCCAAATGATTTGTTAAGTCTTGGTTGAATATTAGACAAATGATAAAATTAAGTAATGAGTCCACGTGCATATTTTTCAAATAAAAAAACACAATGATTTTGAAAGGCGAAATAATACTCTACATTGCAACTACATCACAAAAATATTTAGGAAATTTTGTTACAAACAGCTTCATTTTTTTTTCTATTTTATATAAAACATTGTATTCTTGTAACAAGAGCCCTGTAATGAGGCTGTGAAATATAAACAAATTTAAAATAGCTTTGTTTTAATAAGATAGGGTAATTAACAGTGCCCAGATTGGCAGGGCCCTTCAGGGAAGCCCTTTCTCATAATTATTGGCCTAAGAATCCCAGCTCCTAAGTGCTGACCTTTTAGGTACCAAACAGGGAAAGAAAAAGGTAGACACCCCCAAACGTCTCTCTTCTCGTCTAAGCATATGAAATACGGCGCTGACCTTACTCTGGTATTTTCTCACACATTCCTTTCTGAGGGAACGCTGCCCTGGATACTGTTGGCTGCTTCAACTATTAGAATTGAATGGTTTCCTGTAACAGAATTCTGTGCTATTGTAGGTTCTGGGAGTTATCTTCCAAGCTTGACTTTTTGTTCATAGGTCTTCAAAAAGAACTCTAGTGAAATTCAAGTTCTCCGGGAAGTTGCAAGTGGATTTCCTACAGCGCCCATAGGTAAAATAGTGTTTTGTCATCTTTTGATGATTTCGTCTCTAGGATTTTCTGAGATCTATGGTAGAGAGTCTAGAGAATCTATGGTTATATCTTAATTTTTGGAACATGCCACTTATTTTTCTGACTGCTGATTATTAATGTCTGGGGACCCCTGTGACTTACAGGTTGAAGTTTAATTCTGCTTGCCCTGGGAGGACAGAGGGGCATCTGTGGTGGAGGCTTTAAGGTAGAAAAGGAGACAGGGTCCTAATGGTGCTTCTATCCATTGGATGCAAGTTAATGAGCTGTGTTAATTAACTTCCATCTCAATGTCTCATTTCCTTGGTTCTCTTTCAGAAGCTAGACTCAGCTGAGAAACACATGCCTTGGCCCACTGGGACATGGTACCAATGACCAAGGCATGGGCTTTTTCTGTTGATTGTCTTTGGGGAGGTCAATTCTCAAATTCACAGGCTGCAGCCCCAGATATTCAGCTAAGATATTCAGGTAAGACTCAAGTTCAAATTCTGAGGAGAATGTTAACAACTACTCGGTCTGCTACATCCTGTTAAAGATAGAACCATGGCAGCCCAGAAAGGAAGGTGACTTTTTTAAGGCCACATGGTGACCTCATGATATAGCCTGAGTAGAACCTGGTTCTCCTGACTCAAGTGAAGAACAACCCAGAGCTATCAAGATGATCAATTTTTTTTTTGTACTGGTGCGATTGAATTCAGGGGTGCTCTACCTCTGAGCTACAGCCCCAGTCCTTTTTTATTTTTTATTTTGAGATAGTGTTAAAGTTGTCAAGGCCTCAAACTTGGGATCCTCCTGCCCTAGGCTCCCATGTTACTGGGTTTGCAGGCATGAGACACTATGTCTGGCTGCTGATCACATCCTAATCACAGGAACATGTTACTTATTCTTCTGATTGTGATGATTGCTGATGTCTGAGGACCCCTATGACTTACAGGTTGAAGTTCTGCCCTGCTTTTCGTGATAGGACAGAAGGGGCATCCGTGGTGAAGATTTGAGGTGGAAAGCACACAGGGTTCCTCTGGTGCTTCTGGGTGCAAGTCTATGAATTGTATTCATTAACATAAAATTGCTGCTTCCATCTGGAAGCCTTCCCCAGCACTCTGCTTTGGGATTCTACCAAAACCAAAGCACCTCTGTGGTTAATTTTAAAAGTATGTTGAGAAGGATAATGTTTGGCCACTTCCCTGCTTGGCTTTACCTCCATGTGCTGGGTGTAATGATCCAGAGAGAATCAATTGGACACTGCATTTTAAAGATAAGCGTTGGGATTCTACTTCTGGGTAACCTGGTGACCCCAATCAATCTTTGTCTTACAAACCCTCTGAAGATTTGATGCTCTGGTCCGCAATTAAGTCCCAGCTTCCAAGGATGGCAACAGATGTTGCAATCCAAACACCTTTATTAACTATTTATCTTCAGATGTGTATCAACGACCTCTTGGCCAACAGAAACAGTGGACTGCTGCTTAAATGGAAAATTGCACTCTTTCATCTTCAAGCTCTTTTACTCTGTAATCTCTTTGAGAAGAAATAAAGAGATATATTAAGAAAGAAGCTGACAATATTGAGTTGCTTGAAGTTTTTTGCCTTTTCTAAAAGCGGTTGTTATCTAGGCAGTGAAAATATTGCTTTTAAGTTGCATACCCCCATCACACCAGACATCAGATGGTATTTAGGGGAAGCAGATAACAGAAGCGGAGATTTCAATGTTTGATGGCTTCTTTTTTTTCTTATAAAATTTGCTAATTATATATCATTTGCTAGACTTCGGCCCTGTTCAAACTAGAGCTGCAAGCCCATAAAGAATAATTCTTGCCACCTACCTGCCTTACAAGAATGTCATGAAGATTATAAATGACAATGGGGTAATTTAAGCCCTGAGAATGAAACACAAGGCCAAAATATTTTAAGCAGGACCCTGTGTAATCCTTTGCAATTGAGCTCGTCAAGGTTTGTTCTACAGCTGAGCTCTTGTCTGGAGTTTATTGAGGTTATTCCACAGAAAGGAAAATAGACTATTGTGGGTCAAGGAGGTTTCCTCGCCCTTAATTTAACTCACTCACTACACTTGCTAAATTCCTCTCACACAGGTAGGGGAGAGGGCAGGTTTTTGCTTCAAGGGCAGGAGGGAACTCACAGGGAGATGGTGAAACCTTCCAAGAGCTCTCACTGCCATTTGTCTTCATAAAATTTGCAAATCTTAGATATTTCACCATAATACCATCAGACTTTCCTAAAGCTAAGTGGAGTTAAAGTGGCCCCAGAGCTACTGTGCATTCTAGCTAAGGGGACCTTACATTAGTTAACACTTTAGTTGAGATTTGTGTGCTATATTTGTGTGGTTTGCTGTCCTAGAATTCTGTGTGTGACTAAATCATTGCTAGCCTTTCTGATGTACAAATAACTTTCAGGAATACTACCCCTCTAGGCAGACTTTAGCTACCATCATGGCATATAGCTGCAAACCAAAGGTTCCAAAAAAAAAATTAAACTAAACACCAGAGGTCTGTGGGGAATGGAGGATAAGTAGTATCCAAGGGTTGGAGTTAGAAGTCAGCCTGTGGAAAATGTGTCTAATCACCATATGTGTACAATTGTAAATGAAAGAGCCTATTCAATGCCTGGCTAAAAGAAAATTCTCTCTGTCAGAACTATACTTAAAAGTGTGATTTATAATTACAAACATAGTGTATGTTTTTTTTTCCTTTTTAAATGGCAATTGTGTGGAATAGAATTCATTGAATTTCTATGTTTATAGACTCAGACTTGAAGTACTACAAAAAAGCAAGTACATCTAGTGAGAATTTGTGAGTTTTAAGTATTCCCAACTTTCCCCTCCTTCCCTTTTCTCCCTCCTTCTCTCCCTCTATCTATCTGTCTATCTATCTATCGTCATTTCAGTACTGGGAATTGAACCCAGTGATGCTTTACCACCGACCCATATCAGTTGTCCTTTTTAAAAATATTTTTATTTTGAGACAGGGTCTTGCTAAGTTTCCTAGGCTAGCCTTGAACATATGATCCTCCTGCCTCAGCCTCCAGAGTCTCTGGGATTTCAAATTGTGTGCCACTGTGCCTGGATTCAACTTTCAATAAAACAAAAATAAATTCCAGCCAACTCTTCTAAAAGAATGAACAAATTATCCTTGTGTTATTTCTATTGAAAATAAAATAACAAAATCATTGGCCTATCAAAGGCAAACAAAAAGTAATAAAATACATTATTAAACATGTATTTTGAAAGTATTATAGAGGCATATTAAGCAATTAGTTCTTAAACATACTATTTTTTAAATTTTAAGATGTTTATGGCATTTGCCAATATTCTAAATAAGTATCTATCTTGCTACCTACTTTTAAATTTGTAATTCTTTGTCTTATTTTTCTCCCCAAAGGCCCACAAAATTATATGTAAAAATCTGTCTCTGGGGTGGGTGGAGGTGTCAGACAGAAAAACTTAATCCTCCATCAAAGATTATTTGATTCAGAGGGGACCTTGGAGGCCAACTCCATCCAGGTTCTTTGCCCTCCTCCACGTCCTCCCCACAATGTTTAAGGAAACAAAGGCTTTGAAGGGAAGCTCTGCCCATGACCACACAGCCCCTATATGGCAGAAACCGGACCTAAGGGAAATAAGAGAGCAAGCCATATGGGTATCTAGAGCTTTGTACGGAGAGGAAAGAGCAGCTTCTGAGCCAGGCGTGTGCATGGCTTCTGGGGGAAGCAGCAGGAACTCCAAACTGCTTTGGTGGGTGAGGAAGGAAGGGAAAGGGAGGCAGGAGCAGGAGAGGACAGAGAGCACAAGAGTGCAGCCCCCTCCCCCCCGGAGGCGGGGATGAGCGCACTGCAACTTGTGAATGTCAGAGTGACATGGACTGATAGGCACCTGTCATCCCTGGCTGTCCAGAGCAGGGTCCAGAGGAGACAGTGCCCACAATCACTTCCCTTGTGAGGTGCAGAATGGCAGGTGTCTCAAAGCTCTGAAGACGATGCTTCTGCAAAGAATAAGCTGGATACCATCAAGCGGGGAGGGCGTGCAGAGGGAATGGCATGTTTGTAAAGGAAATGACTCAAACAAGGTGACTGGGAGTGGGGAAGCTGTGCCTTCAGGAGAATTATCAGTCAATTTTTGTGCCCCTCAGAGACAGGGACAGTACCTTTATCTAGCTGGTAGAAGGCTTTCAATGAGAACACATTTGCGTGGCACTTTGGAGGCACAGAGTGAGTGGCAGCTCTCACTGTTACGAAGGCATTTGTTATTAAATGTTTATTAAATGTTCAACAAAGCTGAAGCATAAGAAGAAAATGGGCAGAAACATAGAAACTTAACCAACAAGGAAGACCTTTTAATTCCATTCTGGGAAAACAAAGTGGAAGGACATCACCCAATCTCTTCAGGGAGAGCTCCCCAGGGTAGCTTGATTATTAAAGTCCCCAGAATTGCTTATTGGAAATGAAATTCTCCAGCCCCTATTCCAGCATGGGGCCCAGGAAACTGGATTTTACAGTTGCAGGTTATTCTTATGTTGGTGTTGCTTAAGAAATGTTTTGTTTGTTTGTTTGTTTGTTTGTTTTGGTCCTGGGGATTAAATCCAGGGGCACTTAACCACTGAGCCACATCCCCAGCCCTTTTTATTTTTTATTTTGGGACAGGGTCTTGCAAAGTTGGTTAGGGCCTTGCTAAGTTGCTGAGGCTGGCTTCAAACTTGCTAAGCCCCTGCCTCAGCCTCCTGAGCCTCTGGAATTATAGGTGTGCACCACTGTGCCCAGCTAAGAAATTGTTTTATGATTATTATTTAATTTAGGGATTGTGAGTGGACATGGTCTCCCACTGCAAGTGGTGGATAGATCTATTGCAAATGGAAGCTACAGTGATGAGTTTCTAGTTGGTCAGGGGAGAAAGAAAGCATGTGGCCTGGAATTGAAGGAGAGCTCCGGGGTCCTTTAAGAGGCCTTTCCCTGGGAGGCTGGGTAGGGCAGTGGCTGGAGCTCCCCTTCCCATCTCAGTCCCAGCTCCAGAACCCCTGGTCACTGTGTGTCTTTGGGTGATTCATGCCTTTTCTCTGAGCTGCAACTTCCTCTTCTGTTTTGGAAAAAAAAAAAAAGAGTCAAGAGGGCGAGTTGGGCAAACTCTAAAGTCCCTTCCAGCTCCAAGTTTATCTATTTATCAAACAGCCTAATCTTTGCAAAGACACTTGCAAGGGCTACAGCCTGGAGACAGTCTTTGCAAACTTTGCCGCCAGACTCAAGGCTTTCAGGGTTACAAAAAGGGCACCAAACACCACACCATCAAGATAAGAGGAGGAACACCTCAAAGGGCCTTTCTCCCTGGTGTTCACATGCACCTCCTCATGCTGAAGCTGGGAGGCCCCAGACTGTCTGATTTAACCCTTATCGCACGGCACCTTTTGGGGGAGTGGAGGAAGCAGTTAGGTGGTGCTATCTGCATCTGACTTCCTGGCACTGGGAGGGGCGCAGCCCTTTCTTTTGCCTGAAACAAACGAATTGGATTTTACAGCCCTCTGGTTGGAAGCCTTGTGATTCTGTGGTGTGGAGAACAACAACAACAACAAAACAAAAAAAAAAAAACAGCCTTCGGTTTTGGATGAATCACTTACACTCAATTTCTTTATCTCAAAAATTTCGGTTTCCTTGAAGAAGATACTTTTGTTTTATAATTGATGTAAAATTCTGATGCTGTTGACTTACTGCATCCCTTTATTCTTCCTAACAAAATTATGGGATAGTCTGATTTTTGCTTATTATTATTATTATTCTGGAATTGAACCCAGGGTGCTCTACCATTGAGCTAAATCCCCAGACATTTTTATTTTGAGACACTGAGGGTCTTACCAAGTTGCTGAGGTTGGTCTCAAATATGTGATCTTCTTGCTTTAGCCTCTTCATTGCTGAAATTACAGGCATGCACCACCACACCTGGCCTAATAATCTGATTTTTTTAGAATTAGTTTACAAATAATAGTTTGAACCAGTTGTGGTGGTAATGCACCCACAGTCCCAGCTGTTTGGGAGGCTGAGGCAAGAGAATCCCTTGATCTTAGGAGTTTGAGGCCAGACTGGACAACATGATTAGACCCTATCTTAAGGGGAAAAAAAGTTTCATCTGAAGCAAACGTTCATTTTGTATTCATCTTCTTACTGTTAAAAGCATATTTACATTTTGGGACAAAAAGTAGTAAATAGGGACCTTAACAAAGGCCTTCCTCCTACGTGTCTCAAACCCATCTCTCTGCACCTGCAGATTTGAGAGATCTGACTTAATTTTAAGAGACCCATTAAGTTTTAGACTGAGTGTATTCATGAAATCTCTGCCTAAAGATTCACAATGAGGGCTGGGGTTGTGGCTCAGTGGTAGAGCGCTTTCCTAGCATGTGTGAGGCACTGGGTTCGATCCTCAGCACCACATAATAATAAATACATAATTAAAGTTATGTCCATCTATAACTTAAAAAAAATATTTAAAAAAAAGATTCACAATGATTTCTTAATATATGTCCTAAAGCAAGAGCAGGGATACATTTAGGCTATAATCACTTGCTAATTAATTTCCTTGTTTCCAGATTCAGGGGTGTGGGGCTCATCATTTGCAAAGGGGAAAAATGTGAAATCTCAGGAAAATACGCATCACTAGGCTGTGAGGGGGTGGCTATATGGGGATTAGTTCGTGGTAACACCATCCACTGACAAGAAAATGGTGACATTTTTCTGCCAAAGGTTGAAGGAGCCAAGAGGGTTGGGAGTCAATTCCTGGCCTCAACTTGCCTCTGGCTGTGTAGACAGCTCCTGGGCCATTATTTCTTACACTGTTATTTTCCTCCTCCCGTGGAGTCTCCCATGCACTGAGGAAAGCATCCGTCTCTCCGTGGACAGGCATCCGCCAGCAGGGTTCACCTTCCTTCCCTGCAGCCGCCTGCCTGGGCTTCTAAGCTGGGGCTGACTTCCCACCATGAGGCAGGGCACAGAGAGCAAGGGGGTCTTCTCCAGGGTCAGTCCCTGAGTGCATTTTCCACATCCTCTTCCACAGCACAATGGGTCCTCAATAAAGCCACTCTGCATATGCCAGTCCCAGGGGATCTCCCAGAATCCCCTTTAGCTACTGAGTCTTCAGAGGTGGAGGTGGGAGACTGAGTGCCAGAGGTCTCCCACCTGAATGTCTGAGAGGAGGAGTTAAAAAGTAATGTCATCTGAGAGTGTCAATGTGCATTTCTGTTTGACTTCAGGGACGTTCTGGGACAGATATTCATTGAGCCCTGTGCTCAAGCATGCCTCACGGCGTAGACACAAGAAAGAGATGCGGCCCAGCTGGGCATCCGAGGTCCAGCCAAACTCCTTGCCAGAATCCTGAGCTTCCTTCTTCACTGAAAGTCTGGAGGCTTGATGGATAGGCACAAGGGGACAAGGAGGAGCTAAGGGCAGACCCTACTTCTCCAGGCTCTGAGTCCTCAGGCAGTGTCCATCTCTGGTGACCTTGACACCCTGTGACCTTGGCTCCAGAAGCAGTGAGCACCAGCTACTTGCTGGACTCACTTCTCTTAAACCAAGGTCAAGGTCTGCCCCTTTTGCTTGCTGACTTCTTCTCCTTCTCACACCCCTCATCTGGTTTTTGTTCCAATCCCTCCTATTCTTTCCCCGACCAGTCCTAAACAAGATGTGGAAAGATGTGGAAGGTTGAATCTTTTACAGTAGGAAAATATTCTAGCCCAGTTCTCCAATAATGAAATACGCTGCCTCAGACCTCAGCGATGGGCTTGGTGAATGGTCGGTCACCCACTGGGGAGACTGGAGGAACTGCAGAAACCCTTCCTGATGCACTTACCTACTGAAGTACATTAACACCCTGCCCTCCAACTCAGTGGCTTAACACAATAGTGACTTATTTCTCACAACTCTATTGGTTGGATGAGCTCAGCTGGGAAGTTTTTCTGCAGTTCTTGCTTGAGTCACTCAAATGATTGCAGCCATTTGACAGATTGACTGGAGCTGGGGGAATGAAGATGGCTCCCTTGCATACCTAGTAGTAGCTATCAGCTGGGCCTCCTTCTCTGTACCTGCCCTTATGCATCTCCTGATGTGGTGGTAACTTTGCAGGAAAGGTTGTGAGGCTTCTCAGAGCTTACCATGAGCAGCACATAAAATGTTGCTTCTGTCCTGTTCTGTTAGTCAAAATGAGCCCCCTGCTCCCAGGTTCCAGGGATGGGAAATAGACTCTACCATCACATGAGAAGAGCTGAAAGTATGTGTGATCATATTTAATTCACCACACATCCCAAACTGCCATTGATTCTGAGTATTCCTTCAGAGTCTGTGAGCCTCTGAGACGGCCGTGTGGTAAGTTGCTGTAATAGGAAGGGGCTCTAGTGGGCTGGCTGCCCACCAAATATCAATCCAACCCCCTTGCCCTATCTCCTCCCTGTCAGTTCATTAGGGGAAGCTGGCCTCACCCCAGCTTCGTTAGGAGAGCTAATGAGTGAAATGCCTCACTCTCTGGCTCTGGAACACAGATCTACATCCATAATCACATATCATTATCCTGAGAGATTGGTTGATAAAAGATGTGCAATCTCATGCAGACCAACGAGACATTAGGGAATGTTTTCTAGAAACTTCTGGGAAAGAAGTTTCCTCATTCTTAAGAAAGAACCACTGGAAAGGACAAGTTCTCTTCTCTGAGTGTAGAGTTGAGGGTTGGAACTGCTGCCTTCTTGTTTACAAACTAAAACCATCAAAGAGGAGGGCTAAGTCCAGAGACCGGCCAGAAATGGAGCAGGAACCCTGATAATTCCATTCCTGAGCCCTGGTCTCCACCTCTGGACTTGTTTCTGCTACATAAACTAATGTCGGTTCTTTAGTGGCTAAATCCATTTCAATTGGATTTTCTATTTCCTGCAACTTTGAATATTATATCTGTAGCCCAGAGCTTGAAGTTGCTAGATGACAAATCAAATAACTCCATTAATAGGTTGAAAGCAAGTAATGACTTTCAAAGAGAATGATAACTGATGAATTTTTGTTTTCCTTTCCTAAAACATGATGAAATGCAAGATTCTTTATGTCATAATAGAAATAGAAAAAACCTTAGACATCATTTTCTCAACCACCTCACTCAAAAAATGAGGAAACCAAGACCCAGATACTTGAGCAGAACTGTGACAGGAATGTCACAGCTCCCATCTGGCCACTGCACTACATGGCCTCCCTCTGCATCTCCTGATGTGCCATTGTTCACATACCTGAAGCACAGGGACCCTTAAATGTGAATTTCTAAACAATGTTGCAGTTTCTTAAAAACTTTAATATGTGTCTGCCTGTGACCAGCATTTACACTGCTAGATATTTGCTCTGGAGGAATGAAATAATTCATCTTCATAAAGAATTACACAAGAATTTTCATAGCAGTTTCATTCATAATGGCCAGAAAGTGGACGCATCCCAGATGTCCAACAACAGGTGAAGGAATAAACACTAAACAGAGGATATTCACAGTAAGAAAAGAGAGGAACAAATATCTGTGAATATCAAAAACATGCCAAGGGATGAAGCCAGCCATGAAAGAGGACACATTGTATGATTCCATTTGTTGAAAGTTCTAGAATAGGAAACCCAATCTGGAAGACGGAAGTCAGGCCAGTGGTTGCTGCACGAGGAAGGGTCATGAGGGACATTTCTGGAGTGACAGAAATATTCTGTACCTATCCTGAATGGGGCACAGAGGTGTGTTCATTGGTCAAACCTGAACAAGACTTGGGCTCTGAGTATTTCACTGTTAAGTGAATTATACCTCCAAGAAGAGTTTTGAAGTGAATTTCTTGCCACGGGCAGGAAGGCTTGATATTAGCCCTCTGTCTAGTTGGAGGGGGAGTGTCTGAGCTCAGAACAGTGAGGCTGCTAGAATGGGCTGCAGTGGTGTGTCCTGGAGCCAGGGTGGGAGGGCTGTCTATTCCCGCTTGTGCTAGAAGCTGGGGTCAGCCAGCTTCCTGTGCTCTCTGACAGAGCCGAGCCGTCAGGATGGGCCCAACCACAGCTGCTGTAATAGCAGGTTGGGAGAGCCATTTCCTTTGGGCCCCGCAGCCACATCCTGGGGACTAGCCATCCTCTTTGGCCTGCTTCCCCTCACCATTGACTGCCTCATGGAGTTCACCAAAGAACCTTCCCTTTCCTCACCCTCAGATACCATTTCCAGAATCTTCCTGGACCCAGGCTGTACTTTTACATCATAAAAATTTCGTGGGTGATAAATTCTGGCTTTCTGATATTCAAGGACTGCTGCACTGGGTCATTGCAGCCATTTTTTCTATAAGTTTTTAAAATTCAATTTCCATTTTTTTTTTCATGTTCCTTGCCTAATCGTCCAACCAGGGACTCTCTAGATGCCAACATCTGGTCTTAAAGAGCAAGACTGAATGGTCTTCCCAAATAATGTTTTCTAAGAGTCAGGGAACTTGTTTTGCTCGCATTATTTCTCTGTTCGGATTATATCATGTTCTTTCACTGATTTCTCTACTGAAACATGTCTTTCAACAGGCCAAGACCATCTCATTTAAAATGGGCATGAGGCCAAAAGCTACTTGGTTGTTTTGTTGTCCTCTTTTTCTTTTCCAGTTAAAAAGAAAAAAAAATCTATACATCACAAGTAAGCTGTTTGGTAAGCATTGAATGGATAAGTGACTTCAGCTTTCCCCCCTATTATGTTTATATTTTCAATGTAAAATGAAATCTCTAAGATGCCAGACATGTGGTACCCAGATGAAGTCTGCCTGTCTGAATGTGGGGCTGGAGTGGTTCCGGGATGCTGTAGCCCCTCGCAGTGGCCTGCAGCTTGGGCACATGTGGCTGGCACGGGGAGGACCCACTGCCCCATCCTGCTTCTGTCTTCTTCAACCTCAGCAACCTCCTTCCTCTTTTGTAGAATCAGGAAGTGCGGATGCCCGGGCACATGGCTTGCCTGGGGTGTGAGGGAAAGCTCCCAGCTGAACACAGGGGACTTGTTTCTGGTCCCAGCGACATCGCTGACACCAAGTGACCCGGGTCATTTCCCCTTCTGCCCACTTGGGTCTTGGAAAGGATCAGTTGCTTCCATCCTTAGTGCCTTTTGTGGTTCAGCTGAGAGGAGCTGGAGTGTTGGTGGGGGAGGCGGAAGTGATGGCTCAGGGTGGGCTCCTACTTCTCCTTCAGCCCGAGCTCTTACACGTTGATCTGTTTTTCTAATCTCAGGCTTCCATGTAAACCTGACCAACAAAGGTAATAACCACCACCTCCTTTTCTGTCATGTCCAGCCTTAGATGACTGATTTCTAAGGGGCCCCTCTAGGTGACATGTGAGGGTATATTGTTCCTTCATAGAGCTGAGCCACCGTGGATAACCATCAGTGCCTCGGTAGGAGCTCTGGTTACCAACTGGGGAGACCAGACAGGCATGGTGAATGGTGCTCTGGGTAATTTGGCATGAGCACCTTCTGTTACATGCCCTTCCTTCTGTCCTTCCTCCCTCCATTGCTTCCCTCCTTCCACCCTCCCTTTCTTCCTTCTTTCCCTCCCTCCCTCCTTCCTTCCTTCTTTCCCTCCCTCCCTCCTTCCTTCCTTCCTTCCTTTCTTCCTCCCTCCCTCCCTCCTTCCCCCCTCCCTCCTTCCCCCTCCCTCCCTCTTTTCCCTCTCCCTCCCTCCCTCCCTCCCTCCTTCCTTCCTTCCCTTTTCCCTCTTTCTTCCAGAGCAATTCCTGGTGTTTTCCCTGCATGCTCTAGACCCTTCAGTGGCCATAAATTCCTTTCACACTTCAATCTGTTTCAAAGTGAATTTAGAAGGTGATTGTGCCTGGGCTCCTGTCTAGACACAGTTTCAGTGGGCAGACGGAGCTGGGCCTGCACGAGAGTCTCCCGTGAGCCCACCTGGGCCCATCTGCTGCTGTTGTAAATCTACAGGGAGTGGAATTCAGCTGCCCAAGGGAGAGTTTCCAATCCATGGCTGCCAGCTGTTCCAAATTGCCTCTGCCAGGCATGCTAAGTGCTGAGTCAGTGAAAACGTGGGTGCCTTTAAGAAGAGATGGGGAGAAATGTGGATTTAAAATCACAACACAACACAAACCCGCCACAAAACAAATGTTGAACAAAAGGTTAATTCCATGGATAAACGTCTCTTCATGGCGCTGGACTGAGCGTCTGGTTCCCATTTCGTTGTGCCACTCAGCCAGATGTCCCCTCTGCTAATACAGCCTGCTAAGGCCCAGATGAAATGCAAAACCAGAGAGCTGCAGGGGCTGCTGGCAACGTGGTGTGTCAACACGCAGGGACAGACACATCTCTGAAATTCTCCTACATGGGGCAGCATGTTCCCAGAAATGCCAACGTGACAGGGGTCTCAGGACAAGCTAGTTGTGCCTCATGAAATCTTGTTCAGCCTGAGATGTCTCTTAACACAAATGTGAGTAGCGGAGAAGAGTCATTTGCTATCTCTTTTGTGCATCCCGGTCCTTTAAGAGATGAACATGAAGGTCATTCTCTGAGTTTCCTGGTCTGGGAAAGCCAGACTCGCCTCTTACAGTAACTTCCTTTGTAAATTGCTCTCATGGATCAGTCAAGTATTCTCCCTGTGAACTTGCATCGAGAACCTCCCAGATGTTAGGCATTAATTGTATCCTATTTTAAAGCATGACACAGTCCCCTATACTCCCTTTGGGCAAGGACCAAAACTTACTTATCTTTGTATACTCCATAAGTTAGGAAATATATGTGCATGATGAATCACTGAGACAATTCTTTATTTGAGTTCCTTCCCCTCTGCCCAGAAATACACACACACACACACCACAAAATTAAAATTAAAAATAAAATTAAAAAAAAAAAACAACAACAACCTTTTGTCGGGTCCTATTTCAGCATTGGAAGGTGAGGATGCTGTCGTGGATGCTTTCCACTCCCAGGCAGACAGAACAAAGGACACTGGCTCTGGAGGTATTCTCCATCATGGTGAGAACTGTGTCCAATCTCATTGTAAGAAGCAGCAGGTAGCTGTGGAAGGCGCTCAGGCCGCCATTGTGGTCGCCTTGGCTACAGGTGAAAGGTCAGCTTGCAGGCAAGACTCTGACCCTCCACTTTTTTGTTGAGAATGTCACAAGGTAAATTAATCAGATTTATGGCATTAAGCTCTGCCAATATCTTTATCCTCTCTGTTCTTTTTCTCTAGCAAAAAAACAACCCTCTCTCCTGAGATGGGAGGGGGGATCTCCTTTCTGAGCAAGGGAGAAAATGCTTTTTGTTTTCTTCTTACAATTTTTGCTACAAAGTGAATATAGTTGGGCACAGACTTGTAAACTCAAGGGAATTTTCTGGCACTCAGTCAAATGCCCTTTAGCTTAGGGACAATGTAGAGGCCAGGGCTGGCTGGTGCTGATAGGCTTCTTGATTTCTGGACAGAGTCCTTTTCTTTGAACAGAGCAACTTAGCAAGGCCTATTAGGGAGTGTCACCAGTCTGGATGTGGACTTAGGCCTCATCTGGATGCAGCCCAGAGTGGCAGTGGGGCCAGGGCAGGGTTTCAGAGGGGCAGGTGAACTGGAAAGGAATGAGCAGAGAACCCCCAATCCCAAAGTCAGAACTCCAAGTGGCTCCCAGCAGGAGGGGGCGGTCGACTGCTGATGTCGCAGGTGCTTTTCAGGCAGCTCACAGGAGAGCACCAACTTCCTGCTGCTAGAAATTTGTCTGCAAATTTTTTCTCATTGAAAAGTGACGGGATCCAGTAGACACTGGTTAGATATGATAACTTGATTAAGGCTTGCACGGGCGACCCCGATGCCTGCGCAATGGCTGAAAGGGAGCATGCGCCTTCTCTAACTTGTTCCCGGGAGAGAGCTGACAGGTCACAGCTGGTAGATTTCTTCACTGTTAAGTTGTAAGAGTGTCAACATTTCAGACTCACAGCCTTCTCTATATTGCAGCTGTGTTTTTGATACAGCTCCTCTGCAGAAAAGAAAGTTAACAATGGATCCTTTTCCCACACCAATTTGCAGCATGAGGATTGGGTCACACTGACTCAACAAATGTTTACGGTACCAACTGAGTTCTAAGCCTGTTGAGGCACTGGAAATACAAAAGTGAGCACTTTAAGCAAAGTCCCTGCTTTCACAAAGTTTACAGTCTAGGTAAGGGAAACTGATGGGAATTATATACAGCTCACACTTGGAAGCCATGGGACATTGATTTCAAAACCCTGGCAGATACCAAAATCCTTTATATAAAGTGGCCTAGTATTTGCATATAACCTACACACATACTCTAGTGTACCTTAAATTACCTCTAAATGACTTATAATACCAAGAATGGATAAAGAAAATGTGGTATATATACTCAATGGAATATTACTCAGCTTTAAAGAAGAGTAAAATTATGGCATTTGCCAGTAAATGGTTGGAGTTGGAGAATATCATGCTAAGCAAAATAAGCCAATCCCATAAAACCAAAGGCTGAATGTTTTCTCTAATATGCAAATGCTAATTCACAATAAGGCAGGGGGCACTAGGGAAGAATAGTGTTACCTTAAATTAGGTAGAGGGAGGTGATGGGAGGGAAGGGAAGGGGATGTGGGGATAGGAAAGATAGAAGAATAAAACAGACATTATTACTGTATGGATATATGTGATTGCATGACCAATATGATTCTGCAACATTTATACTCAGAAAAATAAGAAATTATATCCCATCTCTGTATGATATATTAAAGTGCATAAATGCATTTTACTGTCATGTATAACTAATTTTAACAAATTTTAAAAATACATTGCAAATGCTACGTGAATAGTTCTCATGCTGTGTTTTTTGGGAAACAATGCAAGAAAAATATGTATGTACACGTTCAGTATTAGACGCAACCATGGTAGATCCAACTATATGGTGCACAATGTGTCGTTGGTTGAATCAGAGGATGTGGAACCCACAGAATCAGAGGGCCAACCATAATACATTTATAATGTGCTTAAAATGTTATAATTTTTTTTTTTTAAACCAGGTCCAGGGGATAGTAGGGGAGGGATGCCATTCAGAGAGAGCAAACAGGAGCATCCTATCTAAGATGACAGGAGGCTGGATTCCAACATGAATGCAGGGCATAAGTTAAGCTCATATGTGGGATAAAGGATTCCTGAAAGAGGGACCAACAAAGAGAAGGCCTGAGGAGGAACATGCTTGTCCCAGGAAGACTCTTTTACAATCATATTTCACATGTAAAGGCCACAAAATCCCATTTCATGATTATAGTCATAGTGGTAGAATCTTGTGATAGTGTTTGTTACTAGGGTTAAAGGAAATATTGCCCATAGAACCCATAGCACTGTGTGTTTGGATAGTAAGAAGCTAATATATATGAATGGTTTTATAATTATAATTGTCAGTTATTAAACATTCAAAAACCACAGGACCCTTTAAGGTAGGGGGACACAATTAACTCCCTCTAATAAATGAAAAATCTGAAATCAATAGAAGGGAAGTGATTTGTCCATGGTCACACTGCAGGTTACTAGGAGATAGAAAAAGCCTGGGTCCCTATGACTGCCTGCAGAGACACCCAGGAACCTCCAATCTGGGTTTGCCTAAACAAGAAATAAACTCTAATTGTATTAAGCCACTGAGTTTGGAGGGTTATTTATTACAGTAGCTTAGCATTACTTAACCTGACTAAAGAGTGAGCTGGCTCTAGGGTGATAGTGAGAGGGTTCAAGAGGCCAAAAGGAGGAGCCTCTCTAAAAGCAGCGTTCATGGTTTTGGAAGAGAAACTCTATTCCAACAAAGAAGAAAGAGGAAGAGATTAGGAAGTGTTGCTTTTGTGGTTCGTTTAGAATTGGTGTTTTCACAGTTTCTTTTTACATTCATGGTTGGATGTGGCAGTTTTAACCCACATCATGTAGAACACAGAACATTGACATGCTGCTGAATCATACCACTTGGAAAAGGAGAATTTTTCAGGGTTGGGTGGGGACAAGGAGTGTCTGGTTTGAAGGAAAGATGAAGTCAAGAATAAACAAATACAACATTGCAATATTTGGTGTCGTTAATCCTCCACCTCCTCCAGGAAGCCTTCTCTATTTCTTTGCCATCAACCAGTATTTCTTACCCTGTGCATCCACTGCTCCCTGGTGACCACGCCTCGCCTTCCACTCTCTTGGATGCACAGCTTCTGCCTGAGTCTGTGCCTCCTGAGGTCAGGCCTCTGCATTCCCTGTTCTCAAAACAGGCCAGGGGCAGGATTTCATTTGGAAGGAGATGAAATAAAATGATAATTTCTATTTTTTAAAAAAGACAGGTGCTGTTCAATGCTTGGGCAAGCAGCGTGGGAGAGCTGACTCGGGGATGTGCGGGCCTTCCTCTTACACACAGGGCACCCTCCCACACGGGCACTTCCTGCAGGGCCCCTCATTTGCATGGGCAGAAGGACCGTGATGATGCGTTTTGCCATTGCCTCTTCTCCCATCACCCCGCCAATTATTGAAAGCCTTAAAAAAAGAAAAGGAAAAAAAAAAAAAAAAACCTACCCCAGCAGATGTGTGTGAGCTGTTTGATCTTGAAGCTGAATAGGAACTAAAGTTTCTGAGACTCAGATTATGGTGCAGAAGAGGGGAAAAAAAAATCTTAACAGGAACTCTGTGAAGGAGAAAGTTTAGCTTTGATCTTACTATTGAATTTTGCTAGTGGGGTGTGTGTTTATATCTATTTCTATTTATCTTTTTAGCTCTGAAATTCTGTGCCGCTGTGTCCGTCTTTTGTAACATGACTGAGGGCAGTTTTGTCTGGCACTGTGCATGCGATTTAAGTCATTTAAGGTAAGAATTTAATTTCTCTGGGAAATAAGGAGAGGCCTGTAACGTAATTTATGGATATCTTTTCCTTTAAAGGATTCTAAAATAATTGGGGCCACTTTATCTCAAACCAAATGGAAAAGAGGCCTATTAAAAAGCAGAGAGGCCATGCTCAAGGCAAGGAGGTCTGACTTTGCCATTTAATTCCTAATTTGCACATCTTCCTTGCTAAAGAAAACCCAGATTAGAAAGTAATCTGACCTTTGCAATTTAGAAAGAGGGAATTAAAGTGCATTTATTTATAGTTAAATTCTATTTCAACTGTTTTGCCTGAATGAGGTTTCTTCTTAGAAAACGAAATAAGTTTAAAAGTTACCTTGAGAAATTTTAAAAGGTACCTTCCCCATGACATTGTGAAATATAACATAATACAATGATCTGAGAGTCCTGGGTAGAAGACGTTTAGTTCATGCAATTTGCGGGATTGCGGGTTTTCAATGAATTTCAGTGCGGCATGGGGACATTCATCACCATCTCCCCACTGGCTTTTCATCTTGAACTGAGGACTGCTGTGGTGCTTGCTATAGCTTTGCTTTCCTTAAATGCATTTTCCAGTCAATTCATCTGTTCAGGGATGGAGATGTAGCTCAGTGGTAAAGCCCTTGCCTAGCAAATGCACAGCCCGGGGTTCAAGCCCCAACACTGCAAAAGAAAAGAACCCATTCAATCAATATTTATTAGATCTACAATTGACTCAATAGTTTGCTTCTACATTTATGTCCATGGCAGGAATTAAAAAAACAGATAGTTCTCTGCACCCCAAAGCCAGCAAGAGTTCTTAAATTTGGTATTCAACAATCCACATACAGTCATTTTCAGAATTTGCATTACTTAGCCTTTTGGGAAGTATTTATTCAGCATCAACCCAAAAGAAAACACAATGCTGAATGCTAGAATGGCCAGGAGGTAAATCGTGTACAAATCCAAACCATGCTTTAGAAATGGCGTGAGGGTTGGTAAGAGACACACCAGGTACTGCTTGGGAGAGCATGGGGGTGAGAGGGTCACTACCTGGAAGGGGGATCCCTCAGGTACCTGCTGCACTCCACCCTGCATGACTTTTTAAAGTCATGGGTCTGTTGTTGCTTTCTCTTGTCCCACCCCCACTCCTGGAATGACATCAGAACCTGGTGCTGCCTATTGACTTTGTGACAGGATGTGTTGGCCCCAGGATATAAATGTGTCACAATAGGCCGACTGGCAGGATCTGGGTCTCTATTTATTTGTGGCACTGGGAATCGAACCCTGCATACTAGACAAGCCTCTACCAAGCTACACCCCCAGTCCTTGGTCTCTATTTAAATCAGCCTGGAGAAGCTCTCATCTAACTGATCCTCACCTCACCTGGTTGAGTCAGTGGGAAATAAACACAAAGGCCTTGGCCCTGCCATGTCTGGTATTAAGACAGTTCACAATTTCTCAGAGAAATTTTAGTATTCCTGGTGTCTGATGCCACTATTGGCCAAGTGTATTTTAGGCACATAATTGTTGTTAGGTTTTCTTTGGATTTAGCTAAAACTAAATTAGAATATTAAAAAATATCATCTGTGTTCTATGCATCTAACCATACATATCTAAGAAACCTCAGGCATTTAAACAACTGTGTAAAAATGACCACTCTGTACATTAAATCCCAACTATGAAAAAATGAATACAAAAAATGAATTATACCCCATTTGATTCAAATGTATGATATGTCAAGATCATTGTACTGTTATATGTAACTAATTAAAACAAATTAAAAAAATATTTGAAAAATTTAAAAAAGGGAAAAAAAAGTAATGCATACCATGGAGAAAGGCAAGCTTTTCCTCCATATTTACTTATGCAACAATAGAGATGCCTGTAACATGACAGAAGCTTTGTTTCAGAAGTTTTTCTTGACACATATTAACTGTACATATTAATGGGGTTCAGGGTGATAGTTCAGCCATGCACTTATCACATCCAACCTTCCTCTTCCAGCCCCACCCCCACCCTTCCCAGTCCCTGGCAATCTCTCTTCTACTTTTAGGTTGACTTTTGAAAACTTCATTTGTGATAGCATCTTGTAGAAACTTTTATGATTCCATTTTGCTAGTAAATTGAATAATAATAAAGACTTTGCAAGCATAATATTTGGTATAGGCTTTGAAGTTAATTAAGTATGCCCAGCTCAAACAGGCATGTTCCCTTGTCATATATCCACGTGACTCTGAGCAAGTCACCTAAACTCTTATTTGGTAAGGTGCTTAGCGCTCTGCTCATGAAACGCTGGCCACATATCCAGTTGACATATATATTTTTAGTGGCTATAGTTGGAATTTAATGGTTGTGATCATCTTTTACCTTACTAGAGAAGTTGGTATTCTCCTTGTACAATATCAGGGTCTGTTGGCTCCTCCACTCAGGCCGTGGGGGCGGAGATCTGTAGCCCATCTTGATGATGTTTGAGACCTTGCTCTCCTACTGCAGGCACTCAAGGCCCCAGCGCGGCTGACAAGCCTCCCCAAGCCTGCAGGTTCTCCTGAGGTGGCAAAGTCCTCTCTGGTGCTCAGATGGCAGGCCTGCACTAAGGGAAATGGCAGGCCCAGGCTTTACGCTCCTCTGCTGTGTTGTCTCACAGACACCTCTTTGAACCTGTGCCTCCCTCCCTCTCAGGGGCACAGAGCGCATCTGCCCCTGTCAGCTTCCAGGAGCTGGGCTTCTTGAAGTCATTACCTAAGGTCATTCTCTTTGGCCTTCACAAGGACACCCAATCACACTGCTGGCTCCACTCTGTTTTCTCTAGCTTTTGAACTCCCCCAGTCGCTCTGAGAAAACTTTCCCATTTCCTTTCATCTCTGGGAAGGCTCACACATCTGCATTTCTCCCGCTGAGGTCCAGGCCTATGCAGCTCTCCCTCCTGGAGAGGCAGGGAGCTTCGCCCTTTTGCCTGTGGCTCTACCCGCTCTTGCCTGGAGGCTGCACTTGATTTTGCTCCAAGGACCCTCCAGCCCCCACTGAGTGCTGTTGTGGAGGAGGAGCTCTAGCGCTGTTGGTCGGGTTGTCCCCCATCTGGCTGGCCAGGGTTTGGCGTGTGAATGTGTTTTGGTGGATCAGATTCTCTCTTGGGAATCTGCATCTTGGACAACCTGATATAGCTTTAAGCCATGGAAGTCAACTGCAGCAGCTCCCTATCCAAACCATCCATTAGTTTCTGCTACCCAGGGCTCACCTCTGTTCCTGACTATTCTGACACCCATGCTTCTGATTCTGATTCTGTAAGCAGTCCTCTATCTTCCCCTAGACTCCTTTTGTACTTAAGATAGCAAGATTCTGTTTCTTCTGTCTGTAATGAAGTAATTCTAACTGACAGAGTATGTTAGTCCAAATAGCTACATTTCTTCATTTCTTTTCTTTCTCTCTCTCTCTCTTTTTTTTTTTTTTTTTTTTTGGTACTGGGGATCGAACCCAGGGAACTTAACCACTGAGCCACATCTCCTGCCCTTTTTAATTTTTTATTTTGAGACAGGGTCTAGCTAAGTTGCTTAGGGCTTAGCCGAGTTGTGGAGGCTGGCCTTGAACCTATGATCCTCCTGCCTTAGCCTGCTGAGTCACTGGGACAGCAGGGGTGCGCAGCCAAACAGTTACATTTCTGGAGATCAGTTTGTAATGATAATTCCTGGCTGGTCCATGTGAGTGCTCTCTGAAAATGTGTATTTGGGAATGAAGGCTTTGGCAATTGTGTTTTAGGGTGAACTTGCCATTCTCCTGTGTAGAAACAGATTCTCTTAATCATGTTGTGAATTATAACTACAAGTGAAGTAGAGTGAGCTGAAGAGAGACTGGCTTCTCTAAACTGCCTTGAATCAGTGTTTCTCAAGCTTTAGTGTGCATGAGGACCACCTGGGGAGCTTTTTGAAAGGGTCTTACTCTCAACACTTGGACTCAGAAGGTCTCAGAGCAGGATCCCAGAATCAGAATTTCAGACAAGCTCTCAGACAGTGCTGATGTATATAAAGACAGCATTTTTGAATAGTGATTTCTTAAATATTATCTTTTCCCCAAGGAAGAGAGACTTTGGAAGACAAAACAAGACACAATGAGACTTGCCTTTCTTTGAGGCGTGCCTGCCGCTGACCTCACTAACCAAGATTCGTTCCATTGGCCCTGAGTAGGACAAGATGGTAAGGTGTGTCAGGATAGGATATCTCCACAAACCAGCCCGACCCTCCCATAGAGCTTCTCAGGTTGCTGGGTAGAGTGTCTAGGGCCACATCAGTGGGACTTTATTTTTAAGCAAACAAACAAACAAGTGACTGAGGAAATGCAAGGCTGTCCCCTGGGTCTACTGAGGGATGACCACAGCTAGAGCTGAGCTGGCTGGACTGAAGCTGGCCTTGCTCCTCCTGTCCTCGTTTCCTACTCAAACTCCCCTTCACGTTACGTCTTCCTCACCATCTTTATCCTGCATCCCTCCAACATCTACATTCCCAGGTTTTAAAATGTCAACAATGCAATTTTGGTGTCAATGACAGTGCCTACTTCTCTGGCCTTCTCTACATGACTGGAGCCTGTTTCTCTATCTCATTATTCCATTGGCCCAGAAATAATCCATGAGGTAAGTATTATTTCTCCAGTTTATAGATGGGAAAACAAATTCAGAGAAGTATCTTGTCATGGATAAACTACTTTGGAAAATTAGAGGCAAAATTTTTTAGGGAGTGGAGTACTGGGGATTGAACTCAGGGCTACTTGACCACTAAGCCACATCCCCAGCCCTATTTTGTATTTTATTTAGAGACAGGGTCTCACTGAGTGCTTAGTACCTCACTTTTGCTGAGGCTGGCTTTGAACTCATGGCCTCCTGCCTCAGCCGCCAGAGTCACTGGGATTATAGATGTGTGCCACCAAGCTCGGTGAGAAGCAGACTTTGAACCCTATTCTGACTCTAAAATCTATATCTAAAACCTGAGTCAATTCAGTATGTGTGCACATGTGTTCTGTATGGGTCTAGTATTTGTTTTTGTTTTTTGCCTACTAGATAATGCACCCAGCCAGGACCTGGATGGTCTGGAGAATATTCTGGTGGTTCTGGAGAGCAAGCTCACATCCTATGGAATGCTTAGGGCCACATTTCTTTCCAGAGTAATCATTTGAGAAGCATTGCTTACCACTGATGTGTTGTTCTCTAATAGTTGACATTTCTGAACATGGGCAGGGTTGGGCACATTACTGGAAGTGGGAAACATTTTTTCCTGCTTACCAATCAGCTGTTTTCTATTCATATCTATGAGACAGATTCAAAATCAGTTTCCCAAGAGGAATAAAGAGCTCATTATTCATCAGCATCTATTGAGAGTCTGTTTTGTGCAGACCATGAGGCTTGGTCCTAGAAGGAGCCACAGAGAAGGACCCTAATTTTGGAGGTCTTAGACAAGGGGTATCCTGGGACACAGAGTTGGGGAAGGCAGGCCGAGCAGTGAGGGAAAACAGATGGGATCAGGCTGCACTGGGTTGGAGGGGTTGTCCTTGGATTGGTTGCAAACCATCCTTCATGCTGAACCCAAAGGCATAGGCACACCCAAGTGCCACCTGAAAGGTGTCACAGTGGCTTTGGACAGAAGAGGTCTGGGGTTGGCAGTGTCACTAGTCCAGGTTTTTGATTCACTCAGCATAGGAGCCCAGGCAGTGACTGAGAAGGTACAGGAAATGCTCACATACTCACTCTTCATATATTAATTCGTGAATTCTACAAATATTTATTGAGTATTGAACTTGACCCTGAGGATAGGCTATAAACAAGACAAATGGAGCCCCTACCCTGTTGGAACTCATGAGGAAGGCAGATGTGAAATACTAATGACGCTAATGGTAACCTAACTATAGTCACGATCGATGCTGTGGAAAGGTCCTAGTGCTGAAGAGGGCTCATGCTCCGCGGCTGGGCAGAGCGTGTCAGTGTCCCTGGGCAAAAGGGCAGGAGTTCAAGACCATGCTCCAAGGGCAATGGCCTCGGTGCCTGCAGTTCATTTGGACCAGGGTGAGGCAAGTACTTTCTAGAGCTTGCAACCCTGCCTTGCCCTTGAGGAACAATCCATCTTATTGTGGAGGCAGACCCCTTGACTGTACTGAGAGAGGGGGACTTGTTGAATGAGGACTGGACTTAGGACAAGAAGAGCTGGCATCCAGTACCCACCATTCCGTGTCCTGGCAGTGTGACCTTGGGCCAGCTGCCTATACTTCAAGAGATTTAATCTCTTCTGAGTCTCAGCTTCCTCAGTGGGAAAAATATTTTCTGCTTGTCTGCTTTATAGAGTTCAAGAGTAAGAATGGGAAAGGATTTTATAAACTATGAAAAACAGGAGATCGTTATGACCAGAGGCATGTACACACACACACACACACACACCCTGAGCTTAATGAGCCCAGGACCTTCAGGGCTCAGTGCAGACATCAGTGCTAATGAAGTATTCAAAGGGTTGGGTCTGGAGAGATTTCCCACGAGCAGCTTCAGAGGGATGAAGGCGGCACAGGGAAGAAGGAAGTGGCCTGGCTGGACATTCCACAGGGGCAACTTGTGTGAAGGCAGGTCATGAGGAGGGAGGAGCCCTGAGGGGAGGGCCAGAGGTATGCTTGGCAGGAGTCAGGAGCCTCCGTGTGGGGTAATAAGAGCTTGAAACACATGATCTTCTCTCTATTTTATTTTTTATGGTTCAGGTTTAGTTCAATCTCACTTAGAACATTTAGGTTGTGAATTTTGTTATTTATCATGGAAGTTTAATTCTATCTCAAAGAAGAGGGTCTCCTGTTTTTGCATATAAAACAGAAGGGGTCAGGTGGTGTTGGGAATGTGGGCCATTCTCTGAAGAAAAATGAAGTTAGAATCCTTACTTTATACAATGTAAAAGGTGAATTTTAGCTGAATTAGAGACCAATGGGAGAAAGGTAAAAGTACAAAGATATATATATATATATATATATATATATATATATATAGAGAGAGAGAGAGAGAGAGAGAGAGAGAATATATAAATGACCTTGGACAGGGAGGAACTCTTACAGAAGAATCCAAAAGCACAATCCTTGGGGAAAAATATTGATGAATTTGACTATAGTAATATTACATTTTTGTGTTCCACAAAGGACACATTAGATAAGTTTTAATAGGGGCAATAAAAAGAGAAGAAGTTTCCAATACCTAATGTGAACAGACAAAATGAACAAGGAATGCCTATAAACCAACAAGATAGAAAAAGAGAAGATTCAACAGAAAATGGCCAAAGGTTATGGGCAGATAATTCACACCAGGGAGACTTAAACAAGAACACAAAAAGATGCCAAACTTACTAACCATCAAAGAAATGTAAAATTGAAAAGATTGCATTTAAACTCACTCAATTAGCAAAAACTAGAATATCAGATAAATACCATGGAGGATGAGAAAACCCACCTTGCATTGCAACTACAGTCATGCTAGCAGAAGGGTTAATGTGTTACATACACTTAACTGAGGAAAGCACATGACCTTTAATCAGCTCTAGCTCCGGAGGAAAATACCATGGAAATACTCATATAAGTCAGGTTGGGTAGTTTATGATATGGGGAGTGGTGGTGGTGATATTCTCAGAGACCATCTCAGAGGAAATGGATAAATAAAATGAGGTGTTTGCCTATCATGCAATAGTATGAGTAAACAGCAACAGTGAATTAGAAATATAACACCGACATAAACAGATATTAGTAAAGTGATTTTTGTATGAAAGAAAAGAAATAGAATGAGATAAATAACACAATAGCATTTATACAAATTAAAAAGAGAAAAGCCCCTGTATTTCTGAAGGATTCATTTATATCCAAGGATGTACATTCAGCACACTAGATCAATATTCATATAGCAGCAAGAAATGGGAATACTGTGTTAATCAGGAAAACAGAAACATGATAGCTATGTCGAACAGAGGGAATTGAATATAGGGAATTGGTTATAGGCAATTGGATGGTCAAGAGATCAGCAAAGAGACACTGAGATAACTAAAGTCCTGTAATTACAGAGAAAAATCTATCACACAGTGAAGATGGTGGTACTAGACCTAGGAATGGAGAAGAGACAACCATGGCTGATGTGAAGGAAAGGTGCTCAGACCTCTGGGTAAGGACACAATCGGTGCTGTGGTTGGTCCTGGGAATGCTGAAGGAAGCTGAGAACCGGAGCTTTGCCTGTCCTCTACTGCTGGGGGATGCTGATAGGAGGTGCTTTCTTCTCTTTGGCAAAGAAGTATGGAAAATGAATTTAGAGCTCCAGGATTACAGAACAAAATATAAAATAATGGACTTGGACTCAGAGATAATAAAAAATTAAAAAATGACCAGTACTGTCAAAAGAACAAGAAATAATTTTAAAATAGGAGCTTTGTTTTAGACTGCTGGTAATGGTTCACTTTTGAATTAAGGAGCATGATAAGCTCAGTTCTGTAAAATGTGTCTAAAACATAATTAAAAAATAAGTGCTCAAGGTAAGAAGTCATGTGATATGAGATCGACCAGTTTAGGTCTGACTTGCCAGTCCCTCTTGACCAAATCACCAGACACACTAATCTCAGATCTTTCACCTGCACTAATCAGGCTTAAGTGTAAGAGCTAAAATTATGGAAATTCTAGAAGAAAGAACAAAAGAAAAATCTCAGTGATTTTGGATTTGGCAAATGTTTCTTAAATCTGATTAAAAAAATATCAACCATAAAATTGTTTAATCCAACAAATGGAATTTATAAAAATAAAAACATTTGCTTAAAAAAAACACAAAATTGAAAATGCAAGTCACTTATTGAAGAAATATTTTTGCAGAATATATTTTATAAAAGCATTATATCTAGAATATGTAAAGAAAACACTGGCAATTCACGGTACAGACAATCGGTCCAATTAAAAATGGGAAAAATAGGGCTGGAGAGGTGGCTCAAGCAGTAACGCACTTGCCTGGCATGGGCGGGGCGCTGGGTTCGATCCTCAGCACCACATAAAATAAAATAAAGATGTTGTATCCACCAAAAACTAAAAAATGAATATTAAAAATTCTCTCTCTCCATTAAAAAAATGGGAAAAGTATTTGAATAAATGCTTTACCAAAGAAGATATATGGATGGCAAGTGAGCACATGAAAAAAAAAATGCTCAACATCTTTAGTCGAACCAACTGGGGAAGTTAAAACCACAGCGACATAGTCCTAGGCTAAAATTCCAAAGACTGTTTCAACCTAGTGTTGATAAGAATGGGGAACACTGCTGGTGAGGCAGCAAAATGTCACACTGCTAAGGAAAATAGACTGGCAGTTTATTTTAAAACATCAAACTGGCACCTATCTTAGGATCCAGTCATTCTCTTCCTAGGAGAGACTTAAGGGAAATTAAAGTATACGTCACACAAATACTTGGGTGGGGATTATTATAGTAGCTTTATGTAATAGCAAAACACATCTGGAAACAACCCAAATGTCCATCAACAGGGTGTTTGGATAAAGACTGTAGTATAGCAGGGGATGGTGGCTCACACCTGTAAGCATAGCAACTTGGGAGGCTGAGGCAGGAGGATTGCAAATTTGAGGCCAGACTCAGCAACCTAGCAAGATCCTAAGCAACTTAGTGAGACCCTGTCTCAAAGGATAAAA
This sequence comes from Marmota flaviventris, assembly GCF_047511675.1. Classification (NCBI taxonomy): domain Eukaryota; kingdom Metazoa; phylum Chordata; class Mammalia; order Rodentia; family Sciuridae; genus Marmota; species Marmota flaviventris. The sequence goes on along the minus strand of NC_092505.1, from coordinate 49,788,964 downwards.
AGATCTGGGAATGTAGCTCAGTTGTAGAATCCTCCTGAGTTCAATCCCCAGTACAAAAAGAAAAAGAAAAGAAAAAAATTGTGGTATAGCTGTCCTACAAAGTATTATACAAAAATAAGAAAAAATAAACTTAAAATACTCAACAAGTAACAATAAATGTTGGTGAGGATGTGGGGAAAAAGGTTCATCTAGATTTTGCTAGTGGGACTGCAAATTGGTGCAACCACTCTGGAAAGCAGTGTAGAGATTCCTTAGAAAACTTGGAATGGAACCATCATTTGACCCCGTTATATCACTCCTCAGCATACTACAGTGACACAGCCACATGAATGTCTAAGCTAAGCTATGGAACGATAGCTAAGCTATGGAACCATTCTAGGTACTCTTCAACAAGTGAACAGATAAAGAAAATTTAATATATACATACAATGGAATATTACTCAGCCATAAATAAGAATGAAATTATGGCATTTGCTGGTAAATAGATGGAACTGGAGACCCACATGCTAAGTGAAATAAGCCAATCCCCAAAAAACAAAGGCCAAATTTTCTTTCTGATAGGTGATATTAACACACAATAAGGTGTTATATATGGGGGGAGAATAAAAGTTTATTGGATTAGACAAAGGGGAATGAAGGGAGGTGGGGGGGAATGGGAATAGGAAAGACAATAGAATGAATTGGACATAACCTTCCTGTGTTCATATGTGAATACACGACCAGTGTAACTCCACATCATGTACAACCCCAAGAATGGGAAGTTATACTCTATGTATGTATATAAGTCAAAATGCCCTCTACTGTCATGCATATCTAAAAAGAATGAATAAAAAAATACCCAAGGGAATGGATAAATCTCAAAATAATTTTACTGAGTGAAAGAAGCTAGACAAGAAAGACTATATATTGTATGATTCCATTTTATATAAAATTATAGAAGGTGAAAATAAATCTATGGAGTGAGAAAGCAGATGGGTGCTTTTCTGGAGGAGGAGCTGTGGACAAAGAGGGAGGCAGGAATTACCAGGGGACATGAGGCGATTTGGGGGAGTAGTAGTCATGTTCATAATCTTTATTGTGGTGACACTTTCATGTGTGTACATATGTCACAATTCTTCCAATTGTACCCTTTAAATATGTGCAGTTGATCATATGTCAATCAAACTTTAATAAGGCTGAGAACAAAAACTGCTCTAGGCAAAGTGTCATGTGACATGAGTCTCTTTTTCCAATTCTGTGCTCAAGTTGGCTCAGTCAAGTCACCTTGGCCAAGTTCAACAACACAGGTTCTGGTCTCTTCACCTGTGCTTTAGGAGCTTGGAATTAGATCAGGGATGATAACTGCAAATGCACTCAGGAACCAGGAATGACAAAAGCCAGGTTCATGCAGGCTTAGGGTTAGGGGCTGTGGCACTTGAAGAATGTATGCCCCTGTCCAGAGTGACAGCTCCCAATCACCTCCACCTGGTGTGCTACTTTGATGGAATGTAGGCAGGGTTGCCAATATTTCAGACTTTCAAGAGAAACCAGAATTCTGGTTTTTTTGGAAGGAAATTTTCCTGTTATCAAATACAGGCAATTAATTTAAAAAAATTGAAATACTATGTAGCCAAACCCAACCATGTACAGATAGGACTCTGTCTGAGTCCCACCTCTGTATTTGTGTTTGTGACCTCTGTATTCCATGATGCCTACAGACTTTCTGAGAGTCATGACCAAGGACCAATTCTCAATTTTCAGCCAAAATTGATCTCCTACCTTTTGCTTAAATAAGAAGACTTTCCCGCCAATACCCATTGCATCCCATCAGGTTTCCATCTACCATTAGACCACTAGTCTCTTGGTAGGTTTCAAACAATTATTTCTTCAGCTCATTGGGAAGAATTCTTGGGTAATTTTACAGAGTTGAAAGAGGCTGGAATATATGCTAAATAATCAAAAGCAAGGTCTCAAACAGATTATCTATATCCCAGTGTTCATAGCAGCACTATCCTCAAGAGACAAGAGAAAGGAATAACCAAAGTGACCACTGATGAAAGGATGGATAAACAAAATGTGAAAGAAAACAACAAACTATCATTCGGATTTAGAGAGGAATGAGATTCTGACTTATGCTATAATACAGAGGAAAATTGAGGATAAGTAAAATAAGCCAGACACAGAAGCACAAAATTGTATAGTTCCACTTATAGGAGATACTCAGAGTAGTCAAACTTACAGATTGGGGAAGGATCTGGATATCAGAGACTGAAGGGAGGAGGAAATGGGAACTACTGTCCCCTGAGTGCAGAGTTTCAGCTTGGTGAGTTGAGAAAGTTCTAGAGGTGGATGGTGGTGATGGCCTCACGACACTATGTTTGTACTCGGTGGCACTGAAATCCACCTTAAAATAGTGAAAATGGTAAATTTTATCCATGATTAATTTTTTTTTAAAAGGAAGGACACGGGTCTGGAATTTTCAGATCAGCAGAGGCAACATGAGAGGCTAAGGAACCATGGCCACCACCCCCACTGGCATTTGTCACTGTGACTGCCTCCTGAGGCTGCTCACACACCAAGACACTTTGTGTCATAAGGATCACCAAGCCTTCATCCATTCGGAAGAGCAAGCCTCAGTCTCATCTACACAAAGGGAGTTTCTGAAAAATACTGATGTCTGGTCCCCACCCTTGAGGATCTGGCTTGGTGGGAGTAGGGGGGGTGGAGTCTGGTTTCCACAATTGTTAATTAACCTTCCAGATAGATCTAATGTGCAGGCAGAGTTCAGAACCTTTGATCTGAAAAAAAATCAAGGGGACATTTTATGGATGTTACAGGTGAGTAACTCACACACTGTGCATCAAGCTGAGCTAAGCAGATGCCCTGGGGTGAGCAGCCTTGGGCAAGTGGTTTATCTTGGGAAGAGTCCTGCAGGGCTGGATGGGTCTGGAAGTATGAATATCTGTACCCTATAAAAAGTTAAAAATGAACAAGTCATGCTTAAGGGACTTGTTTGGTAGAGGGGAAAAGAACAGGGTTGGGATTAAGTAGAAGAACAAGAGAGAAGAGGGCCTAGGACTCTTCTCATTCTTGGGAGCAGAATCTAATAAGTGGGAAATATTCACTTCTGCAGAGAGCTTCTTGGATAGGGGTCCTAGGAAATTCAGCCATAAAAGTAATTCAGGATTCTCTAAACAGGGATCTCCCTAACCCACCTCTCTGACAACTTTGTCGAAATGTCCTACGCTCCAGTCTCAAGGTAGAATTTCATTCACAACAGTATCTATCCATGCAAAAGCACTGGACTGAAGTTAGCATTGTTTAATTCCATGACTCAGCTTTGTTGGTGTTGCTGTTGTTGAGGGATTAGAGGTAAAAATCTAAGGAAATACTGGACCATTTTAAATTTAGGTTCTTTGACTTTGTCATCGTAAATCCTTTATAGCAACAAAGTGGAAGAGTGAATCAACTTGCTCAGTCTTATTCCTTTTCCTGAAGAGTATTTTTTTCCAATCCATTCAATGGAATCTGTAGTGAAATGGCTGTCATGTGATAGGGGTCAAGCAATCAACGAAACCTATCGGAACACACTTTTTAAAGAATCAAGGGATGATGAAGATGTTCTGGAGAGAACATGAGTCTAATTCATGGTAAAATGCTTTGTGGTGTTAATTTGATCAGGGGTCTGAGAGTGTTGACCAATCTGTAGGTTATGTGTTTCTGGCAGCCTTCCGGTTCATAGCAGTGGAGAACTGAGAATAACAAAAACTTTAGTAACACCAGCCACTCTGCCCTGACTGCTTACTATCTTCTGGGCCTTCATTCTGCATCTATCGAGATCATGCATCATCCCAAGAATCCTCTGAGATTGTCATACTGCCTGAGAAAGATACGAGTTTTGCAAACCCCATTCTAACAATGAAGAATCTGAGACACAGAGAATCATTTCAGTCATTTTCCCAAGGTCACTGACTAGTAAATGGCGTGGATCCAGATGCAGCTGTCAGTTTAGTCCGGTTCAGAGCCTGGACTCTTCACATTCTGTTACCACCCTGGAAGAAGAAACAGACGGTAGAAATGAACACTGAGCAAGTGTTTATGAAGTGCCAGCTACTTTACACATTATTATTTCACTGAACCCCCACAACCCATCTCTAGCCTCATGTTATAGCCAACGAAATGAGGAAACTCAGACATAGTTCAATGACTAGCTAGCAAGAGACAGGGCTAGGGCTTGAACCTTACTTTGACCTTAAAACTGTGTTTTTTCACTAACTCATAAAATTTCAGAGTGGCGTCCATGCATGAAAGTTCAGTGAAGAAAGTCTGTTGCTTAGAGCATTAGCCCTAACTCTGTATGATTTTAACCATCTTGGTTATCTGGTTTCCTTGTTCAAAGTCAGGAAGTATATGAGGCAGGGGCAAGAGGGTAGACAGATAGATTGCAGGGGAAATCAACTTGATAGGGAAAATAAGAGTCCAAGAGAAAAGGATCCTTAAATAAGAAGTGTCTTAGCTATCCTTTTTTTTCTTTTTTAAAATTTCTTTGCATAGAAGTTCTGAGTGGAAAACCATATGCTTTCTTTTTTAAAAAATATTTTTTAGTTATAGATGGATACAATACCTTTATTTTTATTTATTTATTTTTATGTGGTGCTGAGGATCGACCCCAGTGCTTCATACATGCTAGGCAAGTGCTCTACCACTGAGCCACAAGCCAGTCCTACCATATGCTTTCTTTAAAGGACTCAAGGAAAGAATTTGGAGGATTCATCCTGTAGTCTAGTCAACTTTTAAAACTTTGAATAAAAACAAAGAACTCAAAATTAAGTCAAACCAAAACATGTTTCTTAAACAGAAAGCAGTTTTATTTGATTCTTTAAAGAATACATTGCCGTTTACTCTGACCGACTTCATGTGAATGAAATTAGGATTCCAAGATCACTCAACATCAGCAGGTATGCAGGGCTCAGACTCTATCTGTGGCCTGTGGTTTAGGTCCTCTGCCGGGGCATGCCCTGCCTGGTGAACTCCTCTGCAGGCTTCAGGGCAGGTTCTTGGGGCTCATCTGAGAAGTCAGCCCTACCCTCTGCCCCCACCCACTATGTCCTATTCCTTGTGGGGCTGTGGTTCTCACACTTCAGAGGGCATCGGAGGGAGGAGGGCTTGTCAAAACAGATTGTCAACCCCACCCCTGCAGTCTCTGATTCAGGAGTCTGGGTGTGGCACAGGATTTGTATAACCAAGTTCCCAGTTGATGCTACTGCTTCTGGTTCCTTGACTACACCTAGAGGACCACTGCTCCAAGGAAAATCTCTCTCTCTCTCTCTCTCTCTCTCTCCCCCCCATCCTGGCCTGGCCTGTCAAATTTCAGCTTGGGCTGAGTAGACAATTTTTGTGTCTTCTTAAGGATCTGCAAGCTTTTTCAAGGGGACAAGCTTTTAGTCCCCTCTTTAGTCCCTGTTTCAATCTCTTCAAACTCTTTGGAGAAAGGTAGTGGCAGAGAGGTTGAAGGGGCATGCTGGGAGGGGATTCTGGATGATTCAGTGTTGAGCAATCTATTCAGTTAGGAAACTGAAAACTGTCCCAATCCCAACCCTGGGGGATTCCCAGGCCCAGTGGAAAGTAGGGAGTTGTGATTTAACACAAAGAGCTATTAAAGAGAGAGAGAGAGAGAGAGAGAGAGAGAGAGAGAGAGAGAGAGAGAGAAAAGCGGTGTTCTCTAGGACCCTAAAACATAGCATGTTTCAGGGGAGAAAGGTGTTTTCCTCCCTTCTCCCACAGACTACCTTTTGACAACCCTAGGAATCCAGACTCCCACAGGCAATGCATGAGCAAGATGATGGTGGTGTACAATATGGCACCCATTAGCCACGTGTGGCCATGTGCTGTGATGTGGATGTGGTTCAAGTGTGCTCCTCAGGAGTTCATATGCTAAAACTTAATCCCCATTTTGAGGTATTAAGAGGGTGGAAACTTAATCCAACTCTGGTGTCAGAGGTGGGGGTATTAGGATTGAATCCTGGTGGCTTTATAGGAAGGACACTCTGTCTCCTGCCATGAGATGTTCTGTGCTGCCCTGGGACTCTAACAGCAAGAAGGCCACATGCAGCCCCTTGACCTTGAACCTCCATAACCATGAGCCCAAATAAACCTCTTTCTTTGTAACTCACCTAGTCTCTGGTATTGTGTTAGTGACAACAACAACAAAAAAATAGGCTCAGACACTATGCAAAATGTAAATTAATCAAAGAAAATTTAAAATGCAGCTCATCAGGCACAGTAGCACTTTTCAGATGCTCAGTAGTCACAGGTAGCCTATTAGCTATTAGCTCAGATATAGAACATGTCATTGCAGAAAGTTCTATTGACCAGCACTATAGAAGGGGCAGGAAAAATGTTGCAGTAAGATGGCGACAGGGCAGGGCACTTTGTGTCCCTCCACCTACATGCTACCAGCCAAAGATTGATGAATCCCCACAGATTGTGCCTGAGAACATGTGAACCCCTCCGCTTCTATATTTGTTCCTACATTCCTGGTCTAGGACTTTATGACTATTGTGGTGGAGGGTGTCCATGGGACAGAGTAGGATTGTCCTTGAGCAGGTGTGAGTCACTCTCTGGGACTCCCAAACAAGACCCAAGGTTCTTTACAGGTGACCCAGCACCTGCCAGAAACACTGGGGTTTTACTCTCCTAATATCCGTAGCTCCTTCCACAGCAGGAATCTTCCTTCTTTTCCCTCTCCAACTGGGGAATCTCTTGATTTTACTACCACTCTTCTTTTGAAAGCAGTTTATTCTTTTTACTAGAGTACAGGGATTTAAAGGAGCTGTGTTTGCAGGTCAGTTGTTGCTTCTCTAACGCCTGACCTTTTCCCTGTTGGGTATTTTGGTAATGTGGTTTCCCAGCTTTCCTTGGTGACATATCCATGGTCCAATAAATCTCTCTCCATAGACGAGTTCCTAGTTAAATGTTCCTTTACCTAATTCTTTCTTAACTCACCATAAAATGAGAAAAGAGACCCAGACTTCCTCTAGGCTGGCTAAAGGTCTTAGGTGGGTGGAAAAAGCACTCCGGGTTTCTCTTCGGGTTTCACGTGTGACCAGGCATCTAGTAGATGAGCCTTTGCCTGTTTCTGCCAAGGTGGATTTGTGACTCCTCCATACTGAGTATGATAGGGTCTTAGACCATGGAATGGGTACTAAAACAGAAACACTGCTTTGGCACACTAGGCACACGGAAGAGAGAGGGAACATTCCAGAATAGAATGCCTGGTCAGATCATTGAAGTTGGTCTAATTTGAGCCCAAGCTGTTCCCTGATTGGAGTTTAGAAATGTCCAGAGCATGAGACAGTGGTGGGGAAACTGATATCTGTTTGTGTGGAGGCCTAGGGGAACCTAGGGAGCTTCCTGGAGGTTACTTATTTTGAGAGGATTGGAAGTCATTGCAAGCTTGAACTGGTCAGTGCAAAGTCTGAACTGGAAGAGGGGAGGGAATCCCACATGCACAATGGTATTTGTCACCAATCCAGACTGTGGAGGGAGGGGCCCTGCACAAGGAGAGGTCCTATGTAAAAGCTGTGGACTCTAAACCCTGTAAAACATTGAGTCCAAGTAGGATGCTGCTTGGGGACTTTCTGGCCAAATACGGCAAAGCAAGGCAAAGGTGTCCTTCTGCACCTTGCATCAGAACCCAGATGAAGAGCTTTCAAGCCTTCAGAGATGGCACAGAAAATGGAATAGGAGATGGGAGGCCCTGTTGGTAGCCCGTGGACACCTCATTTACCTGGAGAAGTCAACAACACCAGGAGACATGGTGGTCCCAGAGAACAGAGATCTGAAGGAAGGAGGAGGTGGGGCATGGGGATAGGTCAAGAGAATATGCTTCCTTCTTCTTTCCCTCTTTTCCAGAAAATTCCACTCCGAAGCCATTAGGCAAGACGGAACAAGGCAGCCCTCTGCACCTGATTGCTGATGAGCCAGGAGATGGGAAGAGCATTCTTGCAGGAGGGCAGCCCAGAGCAGGAGTGGGGGTTCAGCCAGGGTAAAAAGGAGGCTCACACAGCAGGTGGTGGCCCAACAGGAGGTTGGGCCCATATGGAGTGAGTAGGGCGTCCATAGGACAGTGTATGTCGGAACCCTGGGAAGAGGGGAAGGGACGTCCACAATTCGGTCAGAGCGAAGTAGGGTGAGAAGAGAGGCCCTGCCTGGGAGATGTCCTACCAGGAGGACTCAGACCCTGAGTGGCCCTGGGAGCGGTTTTCGTGGAGGGTGGCCAGTTAAGGATATCAGAACCAGAGTGGCTGAGGAGGGTGGGTGCAAGGGCGCCCCAGAAGTGTTGATGTGGCCAGGGGTGGGGGAAAGAGCACTCATGCAGGAGGGAAGCCCAGGGCAAGACACTGATAGCCAAGCAAGAGCAGAAGGTGTCTTCATGGAGGGTGACCTGCCCTGGCTGTCAATCCTGAGCAGGGTGAGGTGGTTCTGAGTACCACTCTTCTTTCTGAAGACTTTCACTCTTTCTTTCTCAGTCTAGCAGAATGTAAGGCAGGTGATAGTAATTGTTGAATGAATGATGGAAAAAATAAAAAAGCCCTGAATTCCAGTGTTTTCTTGACCATTTATAATGATGCATCCCTGGTGAGAGACAGCAGGCTTGTGGCCACTGCTGTGCGGACCTCGTGACCTCTCCCCCCAAGCCCTGTCCACCTTGTTCAGCCTCTGTGGTTCCTGCAGATCGATGGGGAGTAGCATTGTCTTCTCCTCTCACACCAAACATGGCAATTTCACAGTAAAATGAGGCCCTGGGCTTGTTCATGGAGTACCAGGATAACTTCCGGTTTTAACAGATGATGGTTCTACCAGGAGCATGTACCAGTGAGGACCCTGGGTAGGAATCAGGATCAGTCATGTGATTTTGGGCAAATGACCCCCTGGACTGAGCAGCTGCTGAGGACTGATAGTACACTGGCTGTGTTCTAAGGTCTTAGCCCTTGTAATTGCCCTCTGGGTCCTGGGAAGCCTTGTGTAAGCAGAGGACACAACCTTATTGACAAGCAGCTTGCTATTGAAGGGCACGTAGAAGAGCATCAGACCCAGTCCCGAGACCTCCCCACACTTTCTGGAATCTAGCAGTGATGTGTCTGTGAGGCACACCTTCATGAAAGACATTTCACCAAATATTTTTAAGATGTTATTCTAAACCAAATTATTTTGAAGTTTGGAAAATGTGTGTGTGGGGGGGGATTGTTTTGTTTATAATTAATGATATTATCTTTACTGTCTTGAATCAGACTTTCCTCTAAATCCTTGGGTGTTCTCATCCATTCCAGTTGGCTTCAATTAGCTCTTTTAAGGTGAATTACCCCAAATTGTAAATCTCCCAGATGTGCTCTCTTAAACTGCAGACTTAGATATCAAACTGCTTCCTGCACATGACCACTTGGGCAGCTCTCAGGCTCCTGCTCTCATGGAGCAGTTTAAACTCTTCCTGCTGTGGGGACTGTGAGTGTTTCTGCCAATGCCTGGCTTTTTGGAGGTCTCCCTTCTGTACCTGTAAGTGCTACGGGCAGGAGTAGAATCTTCCTTGGCCCCTGTTGTCACCTGTTATCCTCTGTACAGTGCCCACTGGAAATCTCAGCAGTGGTTTTTAGATTAATCATGACTCGCACAGGGACATCCCATACACGGAGCCTGTGTGACTTATTTTGGTTTTTTAAAAAATTTGTTTTAATTAGTTATACATAACAGCAGTCTTAGGAAAATACCACCAGTTTATAAGTACATGATAAAATGTAGACTAGTACTCATAGTTAAGTAAATGCAAAATAACTATGAGGTTGGCTTTTTACCACCAGATTCTTAAAGATCACAAGGTGGTGAGGCAACCAGGATATCACCAGACACTCTCTTCCACGAGGCAGGAGTAAAAATCTGTAAGAGTCCTTCAGGAGCTGTGTGGCCAACTCTGCTAAAAGTTTAACTGCACAGTTTTTGATCATTTAACTCCTAGAAATGCATCCTACACATAGTTTTTAATAAGTGCATCGAGCATTGTAAGCAATGAGGAGAGAAATGGGGAACAAACCCATTCTCAAAAGGAGAGTCTTGCCACAATGAATATCTGTGTAAAGGAGTATTCTGAAGGAATTTTTCAATCAGGAAGGTTGACATGTGTTCTTAAGAAGCATTCCTCAATGCAGAAACAACAACAACAGAAAAAGTAAGGTCTAAATGTGCTATCATCAAGATGTCCAATTGGTGTCCAAGTTCTTGGTGTGTCCCAAAAAAGAACTGAGCAAGACACACAGAAGTAACAGACAAAGCACAGATTATTAAAGGTGAAGGTGGAAGTAGCAATCTGTAAGGTAGAGCTGAGTGGGCCGAGCAAGACAAAGAGGCTCAAGGCCCCAATGTCTGGAAATTAGAGTTTTATATGCTGGGCTGTGAGACATTCTTTCTCCTCTGCTGACCTGATTAAAGACCTTACTCCATTTGCTCCCATTGGTTACCTTGTAATACCTGATTAGAACAGTGTCCAATTTCCCCCCATTGGTCCCTTTAGAAAACCTAATTAGAATATTGTCCACTTCACACCCATTAGTCATTTTAGAATACTGAACCTGTGGCAGGAGTTATCATGGGTGATATGTCCTCAGTGGCTGGGGATGTCACTGTAACAGGACTTATTGTAAACAAGGATATGATGTTTTTCACCATATGAGAAAACAGCAAGAAACCACCATTTTAAAAAATTTTTTAAATTTATATATGACAGCAGAATGCATTATAATTCTTATTACACATATAGAGCACATTTTTTCATATCTCTGGTTGTATATAAAGTATATTCACACAAATTTGTGTCTTCATACATGTACTTTGGATAATAATATCCATCCCATTCCACCATCATTTCTAACCCCATGACCCCTCCCTTCCCCTCCCACCCCACTGCCCTATTTAGAGTTCATCTATTCTTCCCATGCTCCCACTCCCTACCCCACTATGAATCAGCCTCCTTATATCAGAGAAAACATTCAGCATTTGGTTTTGGGGGGATTGGCTAACTTCACTTAGCATTATCTTCTCTAACTCCATCCATTTACCTGCAAATGCCATGATTTTATTCTCTTTTATTGCTGAGTAATATTCCATTGTGTATATATGCCACAATATTTTAAGCTTGACAATCAAACCAAAATAGATTGCACTGTCTACCAAGATCCATGTCAAACCCACATAAGTATACACTGTGGCTTTACTACTTTTAGACTTGTCAGTGGCTATCCTTAGGGGAGCAGATTCATCTATTGGTTGGTTCCACAGTTTAGCTATTGTGAAATGTGCTGCTATAAACATTGATGTGTCTGTGTCCCTATAGTATGCTGTTTTTAAGTCCTTTGCATATAGACCAAGGAGAGGGATAGCTGGGTCAAATGATAGTTCCATTCCCAATTTTTCAAGAAATCTCCATATTGCTTTCCATATAGGCTGCACCAATTTGCAGCCCAACCAGCAGTGTATGAATATACTTTTTTCCCCACATCCTTGCCACCATTTTTAACCAGAAAGCACACCATCACCAGACACCAAATCCATTGACACCTTGATCTTAGACTTCCCAGCCTCTAAAACAGTGAAACATAAATTTCTCTTGTTAAAAGCCATGAATTTTGTGGCATTTTGTTATAACAGCCTCAGTAGACTAAGGCACATTTTCAAATTGGCAGGCAGAATCTATAAATGATACCCTTCACATTGGGGTCATCATTTCTCCAATTTAGATCCCTTTACTCTGATTTGATGATTTGAGAAAGAAGAGATCCTCTGGTCTAGCTCATCCCACCCTGGTCTAGCTCATCCCTGTAGAGTGGAGGACATATGTGACTTGCTCAGTTAGCAAATCCAGACTCCCTGTATGTCTTTCCACACATCTGTGGTGTCTCTGATTTGTGGCGTCTTCAGCTGATGAGCATTGATGGCCATCTCCAGGCAAAAGTCCCAGCCCTGCCCAGCCCCCATCTGTTCTTCAGATGCTGGACCAACCTTGTCAGCCCTAGGTCAAGGTCACCATCACCCTCAGGTTGGAGACCCTTCAAAATGTTGCCAATACTCTTCAAGCAAGACTGGAAAAGTTGTCTGGTGGCCTCCCATTCCCTCAACCTGCCTCTTTCCCAGAGTGGTACTCTCCATTCTCTGTGTTACTCCTTCAAAATAAACCATCTAATTTGGTTGTAGCAAATTCAGCGAAGGAAATTTCAAGTTGGTGAGAAGACCTACAGAGAGGTCTTCATAGCCTACCTTTAATGGCCTTATAACATAATTACCTGTTCATTCCTGTCTGCCTTTAAGTGATAAACAATATTTTAAACTTGATAATCAAACCAAAATAGATTGCACTGTCTACCAAGATCCAGGTCAAGCCCACGTAAGTATACACTGTGGCTTTACCACTTTTAGACTTGTCAGTGGCTGTCCTTAGGGGAGCAGATTCATTTGGATGCTCCATAGACAATCTGGAAAGGTCCTTTAGGAATGATAGGATTGAAAGCCTGTCCTTTGCCTAAGGTCACGTGGTGAAAGATGAACAGATACTGAGTAATTGCAAGGAGGAAGTGAAGTTGATTCCAATAGGACACCTGGAGAAAGAACTGGAATTCTTAGATTCAATAAAAGCTCCCTTCACTCATTTTATTTTTCTACTACAATTTGAGATTTGGAGGTTGTTACCCTCATTTTTCTACTGAGGGAACAGGTTAAAGGAATGAAGGGTCTTGTTTCAAGTTGCATAGCTAATCAATGATAGAGATTGGACTGGAATCAGATTCTAACTCAAGACCGGTGTTTTTCTACACATCTGTGGTGTCTCTGATTTCTGGAGTCATTGGCTGGGGAGCACTGATTGTCATTTCCAGGCAACAGTCCCCACCCTGCGGAGCCCCCACTTGTTCCTCAACATCTCACTCTGTTTCTGTGACTCCTCCCTCTCCACCCTAGGGCCTGCTCATTCGATCGGGGATGAAGGGAGCTGCTCTGAGTCCCTACCATCATTTGATCTTCCAACCCTGACCCCAAATGCCTTCCCCTGGCCACACTCCTTATCATTCCAAGCCCTTTGGGTCAGTTGTTTTCTTCCCTTTCTTTCAAATGGCTCCATCAAAACAGAGTTCTTTATGACTGCCTACTTAAAAAAAAAATAAAATAAAAACCACATTTAAGCCTCCCTTCCTTCTGTTTCTTACATGCTGAATGAAGTTCAAAGCTTTGGCCTGGCATCAAGGTTCCCTGTGATCAGGGCCCCATAAATGTGACTGGGCCTCCACTGCTTCCAATCACAGTTCTGCTGTCACTTAGTTATAGCTTTGCACACAGTTGGTCTTGCAATTTAGTAGGTAAAGAGTGAGATCATTTTTATGCTCAATCTGTCATACAGTCTAGTTCCTAGTGGGTGCCCAATGGTGGCCTGTTGAATGGGATGGCCTCATGCCTGTTCTTGGAAGCATGGTCTATGTGGCCTCTGTAGAGCACTTCACTCCATCTGGGGAAAAGTCTGGAACTATTACCCTTTGCATAGACACTAACATGCAAAGGTCTGAGATTAGCTCTTGTGCATACACTGAGGGATGGATGAACCCAGACAATAATTGTAAGTGTGCTACCAAAGCAACTTAATGATTCTGAATCATGACAGCAAGGTGTATTTCTAGAAACTGTACCTGAAAACTACTGATTTCTGATATTGATCCCCCAAGTTGTAGCTGCTCAAGATCAAGTTAGGAGGAGCTGTGTTTGAAATTCCACAGAAATGCCAGCACTGTTTTAGGGCTATGTGCTGGGATACCAAGATAGCTTACAGAGGAGCTTACACACTAATGGGGGTTGGGATAGGCTGGGGAACAAACCAACAGGTAACTAATGGCGGTACCCCAAAACAATTGCATACAGGTAGGAATGGCTGGGAGATTGAAGATTAAATGAGAGAGTCTATGGATAGTACCTATACAGTGCCTGGCAGAGTAGATGCTCAATAAATAATAGTAAGTCTTATTCCCACTGTCACACATTTAGCTGGGTGCACAGATGAGCAAGGTCTCTGCCTGTCCCTGATTGCCATGGCTCTTCCTCCCTGCATCCAATCACCATCTGCTCCAGTCTGGTCTGATCATGAGAAACACATCAAATTCTTTACCTCCTCCAAAGGGAGAAGCTGTTCTTTATGCCAGGAGCCCTCTGTTCCAAGCTCCTGGCAAGGCTGACTCCTATTTGTCCTTCAGACCTCGGGATAAATGCCACCTCCCTGGAGAGGACTTCCCTGACCGCCCATCACACCAGGGTTATTCTCTATCACAGATTGGTTATTTCTTTCTGTGCAATCCCTGGAAGCTGCCTTGTTTCTTAGCTTGTATATTGTCCCACGAGACTTCAAGCTCCAGAAAGAGAAGATCCAGCTGTTGTTTTCACTGTTGGGTCTCAGTACCTGGGAATGCTCCTTGCACCATCAGCATGTGCTCATTCCTGGGGAGCTGGAAAGGCCTCACAAATGATGGTACATTGGACTGCAGCCTTGTAGATGGAACAGGGGTTGCGAAGGCAAGATGGCAGGAAAGGACTGTCCTTCAGAGGGAAGCAAGTACCAAGGGGAGGACTTCATTGTTATGAGCGGCTCTGTCCAGGGGAGGACAAGGTTCTGAGTTCAAACCAGCATTGAACATTTGAACAGAAATAAACCCCAAAGAATGGCAGCAGAGGGGACAACGCATGCAGCTCAGAGGCTGAAGACTAAGTCCTCTTCCTCTCAGTTCTTCTAGAAGTTTTCTGGGTTGGACTTTTTTTTTTTTTAATGATAGGATCACCTCATTGGACAGGGGAGATCTTATTAAGGGGCCAAACCTAGTTTTCAAACAATAATAATGAAAGAAATTATAAGTATTACCATTTATTGAAATCCTACTAAGTATCAACTGCTGTAGTAGATATTTTAGACACTACCAGATTGGCATTTTCCTCCCCCATTTTCAGTGGCTGAAACTAGGATCTGAAGAGAGTGAACAACATGTGAAGAGTCACAGGGCTAGGAAGTGGTGAACAGAGTTTCACTGCCTCCAACTCAAAAGCCAGGGCTCTTGACCACAGTCTTTCTCTTGGGCTGGTTTATCTCACAAGTCAATCAATTAATTGGGTTTGGCTCAGTCCCTTGTGGGCTGAGTCATCATAAGTCAGACTGCCGGAACCTGTTCCTCCCCAGGAAACTGATCCAAACCTAATCTTTAAACTGACAAGGCCGAGGGCAAGGCTCTGGACTTTGGTAACCCCATGACAGGGCTGTTACACCCTCTCCCCACTCAGAGTAGAGATTGCTTCTCCCTGGGGCAGGACCCAGGGGACTCATGGGGTCAGTTATTGCAGATGTCTTGCTTGGGTCTGTCATGGAGCAGGGAGGCTGAGCCTGGATGGGGAGGCCTGGTTTGAAGTCCAGCTTTTAGTGACAGAGCAACCCTGGCTTGGGCAGGTTTCCTCACTACTCTGCCCTTCACCTTCACCTTAAAGTGGGGACAAGAACAATCTCATGCTGTTGCTGTGAGTATTACATGAAAAACATGTGGCGTGCCCAGCCCTGTGCTCATCCCACTGCAAGCTCTCAACAAGGAGAAATCTTTGTCATTATGGTTAGTAGTGTCAAGGGCAAGTGCAGTGGGATAGAGTTCCAATCTTGGCACCACCACTTGCAACCATGTGGCTTTGGGAAGGCTCCTGAACTTTCCCTTGTCTTTAAACTCTGGATAATTTAGAAAATTTTGAGTAAGGAAGCCAGTTGCCTTCATTTTAAAATTAAAGTTGGCATCTGTTGAGGAATTAGGAAACACCAGAGGCAGGGAAAGGTCCCCACTGTGAATGGATGGCATCTGGGCTGTCTGACTCTCATCACTGTGTCCTGGGTGTGGTCTCCAGAGTGGTCTGCCAGCTTGTCTACAAACCCAGTCTATGGTTTTGCTTGGAGCATGGTGAGCATGGTGAGCACAGGACTTAGGGAAGGAGAGGCCACCAAGGGATGGGTAAGTCCATCCTCAGGAGCTCTCCCCATAGAAACGCAGTTCCTAGGTACTCAGCACTCCCTGGTGTGACTCTAAATCTCTGGTACTGCTTCCATGCCCCCAGACGACCTGCCTGGATCACAGCACTCAGCCTCTTACAGGTGGAAAAGCTCAGCTCATTCTGCACCCGAGTCTCTTAGTAACTGAAGTCCAAGTCTTTGTGAGTTATTGTTAAGACATTGACACCCTCTGAGGGCTCCCATGTCATTGAGTTTCTGGGCCTCCAGGCTGAGAATTTGTAACTTTCAGAGGGAGGCCCCACTGAGTTACTATCACTCTGGGGCCTTGCCAGAACTGGCAACCATTTTTCCTGAGGGCACCAGTCTCTTCCAATCATCTTCTTTATCTGGAATGATAAAGGGTTGAATAGATTAAATGCCTGGTATACACTAGATGCTCATCTAACGCTGATGCTTCCCTCATTTCATGTAATCTCTACGACCTGTCTTGGTAAGAGATTGTGATCGCCCTTCAAGACTGGAGCCCTGTCTCCTATTGCTCTGGTTTCTGTCCCTTGCTCCCTAGTAATCCCTCTCTGGCATTATCTTATTCAAACTTGTGGGTTCTAGCCATCCTGACTTTCCCCCACATGCTGTTCATGCCCCCTAGGTGAGCCTCGCAGCAGCTACAAGTGGAGCACAGCATGCTGGGCAACATGGCACCCAATTCTAGAGCTGTCAACCCTTCATTTCCACCTCTGGGCCTCCATTTCTCCCATTTGTGAGATGATGGCATTGGGCTAGCTCCTCACACGCAGTGCTTGTATAAATGAATGATCCCATCCATCCACCCACCGACCCAAGGCACCAATGTTTAGCTCCTTCTCAGGTTGTGTGAGGGACAGCGGCAGGAAAAGAGTTGAGTGGCACTTGACCGACCGGGGCTTCCAGTCCCTGACACCAGGGTGAAGAGACATCTCTGCGCGCCACAGCAGCGTGAGAAGAGGGCGGTAGAGGGACACCTCCCTGAGCCCCGCTCCCGGCCCCGCCCGGGCTCTGGCCATCCTGCGTTGTCTCTGCGGAGCGGTGGGGCCCCGGGGTCGCCGTGTTCCGGTGCGATTCCTCCTCTGCGCGCATTACTCAGCGCGCTGCAATGTCTGCCTCGCTCCAGCCGGCGCTCCGGGTCCTCCCAGAGCGCAGCACAATGGTCTTGTTGTGGGCCTGCAGCCCCGGCGGCAGACGAGCCTCTCGGTGACTCACTCTCTTGCCATTTCCTTTGTGTGGCTCCCAGGCTGGTCGCTGGAAGGGAGCGGGTGGCTGTGGGCGGGGGCGGAGACGCGGCGGCTGCTGGCCAGCGCTGCGGCTCCGGGAAGGGGACAGCTCTGGCCGCCGCCCGCGGGCTTTCATGTGGGCTGGGGGCTCCCGCACGCCCAGAGCCTCCCGAGGCTGCCAGCGTCTGGCGCGGGGACGGCAAGAGGTTTGCAGCCGCGCCTCTGCACGACTCAGAGCGCCCGCGGTGGCGGAGGCACGTGTTCCCCATCAGGCCTTCCTCCGCTCCTGGTCCCCTAAACGGACACATCTTTATGAAAAAGTGAAAATTAACCACGGCAGGGAACGTTCGGACGGCTTGCGAAACAGCGCGGGCTGCCAGCCTTTTGGTGGGTCTTTGGTACCAGCTCCAATGCTGTCAGCAGCTGCAGAACCTGGCATTGGAGGGTGAGGGGCAAGGGGAGCATCTGTCCTGGCTCAGGGCTCAGGGGATGGGCTCCTCGCGCTCAGCACCCGGGTCAAGGCGAGGGCTGAATATCCTCTGAGGCAGTGGGGCCAGAGGGCACTGAATGAACAGTCCATGGACCAGTAGACAGTGCACTAGGAGCCTGGAGACTCTCCCTCAGGTTAATTGAGGGATCTCTAGCAAGTTTTTACAGAGGAATTTCAGGTATCCTTCAGAGCAGGTCATAAGCTGTGCTGCAAGGCTCCTGGGCCCACTGCGGCCCTGAACTGGCTGGCTTCCTATCTGCTGTTTACACTCAGCTATTCTAAACAACTTGTGCTTGCCGCAGCACCCCAGATTCTCACTCACCTCCAAATTCTGCACAAGCTATTGCTGCTGCAGGAAAACTCACACCCTCCTCTTCAAGGGCATCTGGTTGTTATCCTTTTTAGAGTCAGTTCAGGTGCTACCTGGGGGTAGGGGCTTCTCTCTGGAGTCTGGATGGGTGCTTCGTGGCACTTTTATAAGAACCTTTGCAAAGCCCTCTCACAGACCACACCACCCCAGCTGGCTGTGCCTTAACTGCTTGGGCACAAGGGGAATCTGAGGAAGGTAGTAAGTGAATGAGTGAGTGAGTGACCCACTGACTGACTGAATGAAGGACTTGGGCAAGAAAGTTTCTTGACACACCAGTGCTCCTTGGGTGGGTACTGAGACAAGCCCTACAGGATGCCTAAGAAACCAGTTCTAATTCTGACCTTGCTTTCTCAATGTTTAGCACCTCGTGTACAACTGTAGGCACTTTTGTGAAGTTATTGCCCTGGACTGAAGAGGGACCTGTGAGGATCAGAAGTGCCACTGGCATCAGTACATAGGGGCAAAGCCAACAACTGTTTGTAACCACACTGTGGAATCAAAAGCATGGATGATACAGTGATGTTACACCTGTTTCTCTCAAACCAGGTTAGCAGGTCACTTGTGAGAACCATGATGTAATGGGTGTGGGGAATAATCCCTCCACACTGCTATGTTTTTTGGGGATTTGCAAAACTTCCCCAGCTGTTGGTCCCAGGGATGTGAGTAGGCTGGGTGAAGATCTTTCTTGCCCCTGTTTTTGAGATAGGCCTCCTAAGCCTTAAGAAAATTGAGTCTTGCTCAATGTCCACAGAGAGTAAATGGGAAGAAGCCAGGTCTTGCTTTCTTCAATACATCCTGAGAATCTAGTAAATACATCCCAAGAATCTAGTAAAAACTGTACCAGGCATGGTCTCACCACCAGGAGCACCTGGGCTTGTCAGGGAGATGCACAAAGAGCATAATACATGCTACCTTCATGAAAGGATCACAGGAGGTGGGAGCCCAGAGGAAGGAGATATTTGGTCTGGCTGTGATGTCGGGGAAGTCTGTGTGGAAGAGGAGACTTTTGAATCGGGTCATCAAAGGTGGTTAAGAGCGCTGCCCCCCCCCCCCCCCCAAAAAAAAAGAAAGAAAAAGAGTCTCCTGAAGATGGAGGGAAGATAGGAGAACCTGGTGGGGTGGAGGCCATCTCAGGGGAAGCATGACATCACATGGTTGACCTTTGGCTATCTTGCATTAGTTTTTCCAATTTTGAGCAAACGGGGACATAAGAGCACATGTAGTGGTATGTGAATTTGAAGGTCCTAGAAGTTTGTTTAAAACACCATTCTTAGAATCTCATCTCTGTGGTAATGAACTGAACCCAAATGTTCCTGGGGGGGGGGGGTAATTCTCAGAGGCTATATGAATTTGAGCATCATCATTGATTGAGCAGAAAACTGGGGTAATTATTACAGTACTCTGAACTGAATATTTGTGTCCCTTCCCCCTTAAAGATGTTGAAATCCTGCCCCAATGCAGTTAGGTTTTATGCAATGGGACCTTTGGAAGGCAATTAAGTCATGAGGGTGGAATCCTCATGAATATGAGAAATGCCCTGATAAAAGAGACCCCAGACAATGCTTTAGCCCTTTTTGTTATGGAAGGATACAATGGGCAGCCTTTCCAGCATCCAGGAGAACCCTACCATGATGACACCCTGATCTCAGACTTCAGAAATAAATTTTTATTGTTTAGAAACTACCCAGTCTTTGGTAGCTTGTTATAGCTACCCAAAATACCCAGGAAAGAGAGGGCTATAAAGGGGACAAGGAGGGTTTTATTTTTTATTTTTATTTATTCTTTTTAGATATACATGACAGTAGGATGTATTTTGACATATTATACATATTGTACATGATGTGCAGTTACACTGGTGGCGTGTTCATATATGAGCATAGGAAAGTTATGTCTGACTCATTCTACTGTCTTTCCTATTCCCATCCCCCTCCCTTCCCTTCATTCCCCTTTGTGTACTCCAATGAACTTCTATTCTTCCCTCCCCCATTGTGTGTTAGCACCTGCATATCAGAGATAACATTGGGCCTTTGTGTTTTGGCATTGGCTTCTTTACTTAGTATGACAATCTCCAGTTCCATCCATTTACTAGCAAATGCCATGATTTTGTTCTTCTTTATGGCTGAATAATATTCAAGGAGGATTATTTATTATTTATTATTTTATTATATTTATTTATTATTTATTATTGCAAGAAGGGAAAACTACATCATGTCAGGCTCAAGCAGGGAAAGGCAAAAAGCACACCCATGCATCTACCTGAGGCACCATCCTGAGCCCGCTTTAACTGATAAGCAGTGGCCTCTTACAGAGTCCCCCGCATGACTTACTTGGAGTGCTCCTAGCTCCTCAGATACACGGTTCCTATCCCCACCTCTTTCCTTTTCCCTTAGTTCTCATTCTGTGAACCCCACAGTTACCTTGGCTCGCAATGGGGAGAACAGAACAGAAATATCCATCTGGGTAAGGCCACGTGCTCCATTCCCATTTCTCTTGAGAAGAAAACAAAAATGCAAGTAGAAAGTTGAGAGAGACTGAGCCAAGCTGTATGTGACCTTCAGTTGCCACAAGCCCCAGAGACCCACATCAGCAGCACCCATGAGCTCCTGTTTCAGCCAACGCTGTGGTTCTCAGTGTGGGTCCTTACTGTAGTCTCCGAACACCTCACTGCTTTTTGTAGACATTCTTGTATTCGATTCTGCTATGATGATGATTCCACCAATGGCCAGTTATTGGGAAACATTCTAATTCTCCCCTCCTTCTTGCAGAATTCTAGTTTCTTGCTGAAATGGTGGAATCCAGCAGGTCATACTGTTATCAGACATTCCTGCTCCTAGGCTGCTGGTTGCCACAGAGGTGCACATGTGATTTGGGGCACAGACTTGGCCAAGCCAATCACTTTATTTTTTGATAGAATATTAACTAAGAGACACAGAGAGTTAGGAGGATGCTTGAAATGGAAAGTCCTGAGAGAACAGGACAGGAGCTGGTATTGTGCATAATAAAACAGGAGTCGGGCAAAGCCTAAATTACAAAGACAAAACCAAGAGCCTTACAGAGAGGTTCAGGCTACCAAGAGAAGAGAGTTGACGTACAGAGAAAGAGGCAATGCAAGACCCTGTATCCCTTGAAGGACAGACATGGGAAACTTTTTCTATTTCTTTGTGACCCAACATTACTCACTTCTTGTTCTCAGAGGTCAATAACACTCCCCTATAATCTCACAATAACCTTTTTTTAAAAAAATCAAAATTGATTGAGAAGGTACCGTCTTTGTTGCCAACAAATAAATAAGAAAAATGTTCAAACCAAAGACTTGATGTATATGACTTAACCCTTACAATCCCTTGGCTCATCTCAATAAACATTCATAAACATCTCTCATGTGCCGACAGAGATATTCTTAGAAAAATTGAGAACGAGGGTCTGTCCTCAAAGAGTCCAGTAAGATGTGGTCTGGGAAGAGCTGTTTCCACTTCTAGAATACAAAGCAGTTTAATAGTATCATCCTAAGAGAAATGCAGTTGGAAGCTGAAGGTACCTCAGCTAGGGAAGCAGGAGGAGCTTGGTGGAAGAGGGCCTTCAAAGATGAGTGGAAATTAATTTTGCAAAGAAAGGAGGAATGCAGAGTTCAAGAATCAGAAGTCTGATTGCAGAAAGGGATGTGATATGGAGGGGAACACAGTAAACTGCATGGGTTGGGAGAAATATGGGGTTTATTCTAGGAATTAGAATTTTTGAGTCCTTCCATGTCTCTGACCTTCCAATATGGTGAGTCACCCACTTCTCCCATCAAGCTGTTCTCTCACTGGTTTGATTCCAAACTGCAGAGGAGGTGAGATCTGCAGCCTACCTCTTCTTGGCTATCTTGGGTCCCCCAGAAATATGGGGTTTGGAGGAATTATGATGGATGCGTCTGTAAGACTGACTTGATTGGGTTTAAAATGGACCTTGAGTGTCAGGCCTAGCTGTTATCACAGGATCATCAGAATGGATCGTGAGATATTTTGCAGTCTAACTTAGGTGAAGTAACGTGGTCCCAGTCCCTCTTAAGGTGCCCGTGGTGACAGACCACATCCTGAATGCTTATCTGATACTATCATTTCAATGGCAGGAATCCAAATTATTCCTTTCTCTTCAAGAACTTAGAGATCATTCCAGAGTGGTCCTCTGACTCCCAGCATCTCAGGCCAAAAAGAACTAGGTCTTGAGAGTTTGCAGCGTGTCATCTGAAATAGCAGCTTATGATGGCCAAGAACAGAACAGGAACATTCACCATGAGCCAGCATCAGGCACTGTGCTTCTAAATCTTACAACACCCACTCTGTGAGGTGGCAATTGCAGTCTCTTTTCAGGTGAAAAGACTGAAGTTGTACGAGGATGTCCAACAGCTCAAGAAGAACTGGCCCACCTGGATCAGATTCCCTTGCCATGGGTGTATTTCCCTCCTTCCTGCTCCCCTTGAAGGAGGCCTGCCTTCACACAGGTCTGCCTTCAAGGAAATATCACCCATGCACAGAGGAATTCCAAAATGGCATTCATTTAAACTAAAGGTCAACACAGAAGTGGCTATGTGGAGGGAAGAGATTACAGTTGGCCCTGTGGATCTGTGGGTTCTGCATCCTCTGAATCAATCATTTGCATATTGAAAATATTTGGAAAAAAATGCATCTGTACTGAACATGTACAGGCTTTTCATTCTTGTCAGTATTCCTTAAACAATAGAATACTAACATCTATTTCCATAGCATTTACATTGTGTTAGGTATTATAAGTCACTTTGAGATGATTGGAAGTATAAAGAAAGATGTGCCTAGGTTATCTGTAAATACGAGGACATTTTACAGGAGGAATTTGAGTGTCCACAGATTTTGGTATCTGTAGGGGGTCCTGAAACCAATCCCCCTGGATACCGAGGATGACTGTAGAATTATATGAATTGAGTAAAGCTCTAAACCACATGCATCAGAAGTCTACAGTCACATTTAGCAAAATGTTTACTTACAATAAGCCTGAGCGAGCCCCCAAATTCAAAAGGAATTATCATCTTATGGACCCCTCTTGAGACCACACAGAGCTTCCGGCTTCCGGAGACAGCAGATGCTATTGCTTCCATGAATAATGTCATCACTCTGTACACAAGGGGGAACAGAGGAAGGAAGGCGTACAGATGGGGACAGGGAGGAGGGGCAGCAGTAGATCCTCTCTGGGGCTGTGCACAGCTCAGACACTGCTGGAGAGAGAGTGTTGTTCCCTGTACTTATGTTGGCAGCTTAGGAGACCAGGAGCCTTAGATGAGGGGCCAGTGGAGGGGGTAGCAAGCAGGGTGATGTGATCTGGGTGTGAGAGAACTCTAGAAGGAGCGATTATAGCTGGGGGGCAGGTGAACAGAGCAGATATTAAAGGACAACTGAAGCCCCTGAGAAATGTGGGCTCAGGCTGTATCTAAACAGAAAGGCCAGAGAATTCTGCACAGGTCCCAGACTTCAGGGTACATCAGAGCTCCCTGGGGAACCAGCTGAAGTCCTAGTTTCAGAGGAAATCCCCAGAGACCGAGTTTGGGATGGGTCCCAGCATTTGTGGCATTAGTGACTAGTTCCCCAGGAGATTTCATGCAGCCAGTCCTTGGGAAACACCAGCCACAGGATTTTTTTCTCTGGACCTCAGAGCCCTGCTATGTAAGTGGAGAAGGCTGTCAAAGACCATTCCTATTGTCTCTGCCAACTTCCTGTTCTTTTTCGTCTGTAATGCACGCAGGTTGCCCCATACCTGCTCGGCTCTTGGCAAAAGCGTCCAGATGATAGACTCTTGCAGCTCCAGCTGGACTGCCCATTTGGGTGAAAACAAAGCAGCATCGTGTGTGTTCACATGGGAGTCCAAATGGGACAGTGTTCCTCTCTCTGGAGGCCACGGCTCAGGGCCAGGACGAAACCACTTCCAGGTCTCAGGTCACAAGATCATGCAGCATGATTTATTTAAGGAAGAATGCTCACAGCGCTCAAAAGAAATTAAACGTGTATTTCTCCAGCAATTAGGCATGTGTTTTCCCTTGAAAAATAGTCCCCATGCCCTGCCTGGAAGACAAGCCAGGTTCTCAATGAAGCTGTGTTCCAAAGGCCTCTAGGAGGGGACTGTTTTCTAGCAGAGAAGCCACATGAAAGTCTTCACAGGAGCTTCACACTGCTCCCACGACAGCTCCAGCAGACTGGAGAATCAGGGAGTCCTGTCTGGAAAAACGAGACAGGCCGAGCCTGTAAGGTTGATTTCTGGTTCAAGTTTCCCAATGCGATGTGAAGGAGGAATTTTCCACTTTTCTTCATCCCGATTCACCTTGGCAGAGTCTTTGGAGTCAGAGGCTGGGCCAGGCGAAATCTGTTTCAGGTGGGAACCCAGCCAGACTTGCACCCCTGATGAATAGTCCTTTGTGCAGGTCCCTGTATCAGTCACCTCCCATTGGCCAGGAAAGGACTCCATCCTACTGCCTCCACATGATGTCTGCTTTAGCCCATTTGTTCTGGGAGGAACCTGCCAGGATATCAGGACAAGAAAATGTCATGGTGTCCTGCAAGTCCACCGCACTGGACTTGAACTTAAGTGGGTAAAGAGGTCATTGAATATGAACAGACTCGCTGGAGTATTTTGTGGAAGGCTTTGGAAATCAAAAAGTCAATAAGACACAGTCCCTATTCTGGTCGAGAGCCTGTGGGGGTGACAGGTGGGCAAATCTCAATAGGGCAGACATTAATAAATGTCACAAGAGAGGTCCTGGCTGGAAGGCATCAGGCAATGCTTCCCAGAGGAGCTGGTGTTTGTACTGGGTTTTGAACAGTGACTGGGATCAGAGAGAGAGAGAGTGCAGAGGGCAGGGAAGGGCAGCAGAGGAAAGCCCTGTGGTGCATAGGGGTGCAGAAGGTAGTCTGGGATTGTTAGCAGAAAGATAGATGAAAGGATAAATAGAAGAAGAGACTGGAAGAGCTGAGGCCAGGTCATAAAGGGCACTGTAACTCATGGAGCAGGTCTGTACTTGACAAGGTAGGCAATGGGGAGCCATCAAAAGATTTATAGCTGGCAAGAGAGGAGTTAGATATAGAGAGAATCTGCCATAAATTGGGTGAGGATGAAATTGGCCTGTGTTAAGCTGAGGGAATTAATATAGGGACGGAGTCAAGAGAACTTTTAGAATGAGGCAGGAGATGATTGTTCACTACAAAGAGAGGGACAATTTCTAGATTTCCACGTGTGTGTGCGTGCGCACGCATGCGTGTGCTGGCTGAGGATGGCAGTGTGGTGTGGTGGTTACTCACATAGGCTCCAGGGTTAGAGGCCTCTGTTCAACACTTGGATTTTCAATTTCCTGGATAATGACACAGGCAAATTACTTAACTTCTCTGTGGTCAGTTGCCTTGTCTGTAGAGGGAATGAACATATAACATAGTGAAGCACAGCTGCTTTCCTCTGAAAGCAGTTGGGGTATCTGTTATTCCCGAGGGTGCCCTGTGAAGAACAAGTACCTGGCGTGCCACTTACTTCAAGAGGGTGGTGCCCATGTTGCCCATTTTACTGTCTATCTGGAAACATCTATGACAATCCTGTTAAGTGATGACTTCTTCTTTAACCAAAATCAATCATCAATCAATCAATCAAAAACCTCTTTTGAAAGAAGTCTAAGAAAGTGTTGTTCCTTAGGCAGAAAACAAAAGTCTTAAGGGTCGGGGGGGAACTGCCAGGTGGCATTTGAGAATTTGGGGTTTCTCAAAAGAGCTTTGCAAGACATCCTTAGTCTTGTCACTGTCACAGTGAAGCTAGAAGAGTGCTGTGATGTGTGGTGCTTTAAAACCCATTATTATGGTCACATATGGAATACACACAGACAGAAACATCCATAAAACACGAATGACAGTAGAACAGGCCATTATATAATAAGACCTTGCCTAACCATCATGCAGGTCAAGAAACCACCTTGTGAGTACCCCACTACCCTTCCTGCTACCCCCTACCAAGAATGATTTTTATCTTGACTTCTATGGCTACCACCGTCCTGGTTTTCTCTCTTCCCATACCAAAGTATGTGCTCCTGGTCCCTAAACTAGATTCCATTCTCATTGTCTCTGACCTCCATGCAGTGGAATCCTGAGCATGTCCTCTTGTGTCCACAGTAGGAGCAACACCACCCCGGCTTGTGTGAGGCTGCACTTGGTATATTTTCACCTCTGCACTAATAGAATGCACCTCAACAGACTTCTCCACTTCCCTCCAGTGGGCATTGGTGTTGCTTCTTGTTTGGGATCCGGGTGCAGCTCGGCAAAGGCCTCTGCTTCTCCCAAGCAGTGTGTGCAGGTCTGGAGTCAGGCACGTGTGGGGAGGGTTCTGATTCTAGATCCCACAGAGCAGGCCTGAGGGGTTGGGAAAACTGCTTTAATTCTCAGTTTCTGCATTTATGAAATTGGGGGATTAGATCTATCAGGCACAGCTGCTATGAAAAATAAATGTAATCATGTACACAATAGGCAGTTTTACCAGTTTGGGTTTCATAAGGAAAGCGGAATCACTATGAGGGATACAAAATAAAGGATTTATTACAGGAATTTGGCCATTGCAGTTGTGGAAGTGAAGATCTGTGTTAGAGTTTCCATGCCTCCTTCCAAATTTTATCTGTGAAAACTTAGTCCCTAAATCCATATGCTAAGGGCATTTGGAGGTGGGACCTTGGATAGGTAATTAGGATTAGATGAGGTAATAAGGATGGGATCCTTATGATGGCTTTAGTGGCTTTATAAGGAGAGAGAGAGAGGCCCAAGCTAGCCTGCTTGCTCTGTCTTGCCATGTGTACCCTCCATGATATTGTGATGCAGCAAGAGAGCCCTCGCCAGAGGCCGAGCAGACAACTTGCTCTTCGGTGTCCCAAGCTCCCAAACTGAGAGCCAAATAAACTTCTATTCTGTGAAAATTTTCCAGTCTAAGATATTTTGTTATAGCAACAGGCTAAGACAATCTGGAAGGGGACAGTTGAAGGATCAAAGTCACTCACCAGGCCACAAAGTGATATAGGTAGAGTAGATAAGACTCCGCATTTGGTGGTGGCCTGAAGTTACTCCAGGTCAGCAGGAAAAGCAACAGGAAGAACAGCAGCACATGAAGCAGGAGAGCACAAGGGTAGACTGGAACTAGAACTTATCACATCACTCAGGTTGCATGATAACTTGGTGGCCCATGGTCAGGAATTCAGTCTCTATTAGGCCCCAAAATAAGGCAGAAGTTTTTCTTAAAGGGAGAATAATAATGTGCAGAGTATGGCACAGTTTTATACCCACGTTCTAAAGGTCCATATGGTCACTTACCTGTAGAGACCTGCTACAGCTACTTTTAGCACAACTGCTTGTGCCAAGTCATTTGTTCCATTCAGAGGGCAGAATATTAGCCTGGGTCTTTTACATAGTCTTCTCATTTCCCAGACGGCCCTCAAAACCAGCAGCTTTACAGATTGATAAAGTTGGAGTAGCATGCCCCAAAGAAGTGCAGTTGCTTCCAGAAGCTGACCAGGCATGGTACCATTGCCTTCGTGGTAAGAGAGGCCAGATGCTGCAACTTCTCTTTCATGGTTCATGAAACTTCTCCACATGACCTGATTCTCAGATCTTTAGAAATTTCACCCATATAGATTGCCCCTGAGTTTTCGTGGGATTTATTTATTTTTCTCTATTTGCTTGTGTTTTTCTTAACAAGATATGCAGAGTAATTGCCTTTTTCTACCAACCAGGACCACATAGCATGATATCAGCAGCATAGTAGGCCTGTGTGGCACCCTGCGGAATAGAGAGGTTATCGAGGTCCACAGGGTTAGGTTATGACAGTAGACTGAGGAGTTACAGCCCTGAGGTAGGACAGTGAAGGTATACTGCCTGCTGGGCTGTTTGAAAGCAAAGTGCTTCTGGTGGTCTTTATTAACAGGTATAGAGAAAAAAGTCGCATTTTTCAAATCAGTAGTGACCAGAGGTTGTATTTATCTCTTTAACAACCAAACTACACTGGAAAGCAGCTACCGTTAGAATTACCACCCAATGAAATTTAGGATAATCCTCAGTTGTTCTCCAAGATCCACGTATCTTGGCCCCAGGCCAAATGAGCAAGTCAAATGGCAATGTAGTGGGATTCACCATCTCTCCATCTTTCAAGTCCATGTTGGTGGCATCAATTTCAAAATTGTGTGGCCACACCTTCAAAAATGTGATACTTCTTTAGTTCACTCTTTTGCAGGCAGTGGGGATTCTACCATTATTCCCTTGATTTTTTTGTATCATACTAACCCATACCATAGAGAAGGAAATCAGTGTGGAGATCCCACTAATAACGGGTCATGTCTACTCCTAAAATGATCAGTTCTGGAACCAGGAAATAACTATGTGATATTCAGGGTCACCCTGAGCCCACCGTGAGATGGATTCAACCATAACTCTGTGGATCATCTGATCCCCACAAACCGGTATTCTTACAGTAGGTCACATTGGCATTATCATTCTCCTGAAATTAGTGTCAGTTTAGAGCCAACGCCCAGCAATTCCTGAAAGGTGTAGTAATTTCCTTTTTCTTAACACAAAATAATACTGGTAAATGTCCTCAGATTTCTTTGGGAAAAACAGGAAAAAAAAAGATTTACTCTATAATTTTTGGCTGATTAGTAGGTTCCTTCCTGAGGGGATCCACTCCCCTCTCATTCAAGTGGCAATGGGGCTCAGAACTGGCTCAAGTCTAAGCAATCAGTCAAGTCTCTCTACTCATAGGATCTAGAACTTTTCAACGTTATGTAAATCAGACTTGAGCAGGCCACACATCAATCTGTGTTAGGGACAACATGATCAAGTAGTGAAAGCCAAGAGATCTCCATTCTGATGAATGTTTCGGGTTTGCTGACCACTGCAGTGTCCACCTCGTCTCTGGTGGGGGATTAAGTGCCCTCCACTTGGATTCTGATACCTATGCATATGATCATCCTCATGAATTTCCAGAGCTTCCTTCAGTGCCAACAGTTCCATGTCATTCCTGTTTTATCGTGATGTGCTACCCAGGGTCTTATGGTTTAAATGTCATATCTCAAGGTCTTGATAACAGAAGCATCCTTTGGACCCCCCTGGGGACATCATTAGAAGGTAGGCAGGCAGGTCTCACATAATAAACCTACTCTAGCATTCTGATCTCCCTAAGCCTTTGGCTACCTTCCTCTACTTTGTATTAAGAAAGTTCTAATATTTCATTTGTACCAGGTATAAGCCACCATTGGCTCTAGGTTTTAGTTAATGTACCAAGGAAACCACGAAAGTCATTCAAAGCCACTTAGAGTATCACATAGAACCCAGAATATCTTTTCAGTTTCCTGTATTGGCCTGTTTGCCCTGGTCCAGCATTATATTCCTTTCACCCTAGTTCAACATTATTAAGATTAATTTCTAAAAAATATTTCTCAAGTTTCTATGACTGTAAATTGGCAAGATATGACTCTTTTGATATATATGAAATTTTGTTTTTCCACATGGATCACACTTTAAACTATGACTCCTAGGACCTGCTGAAACCTGAATCTAGTTATAAGTCTAGAAGCAATGAGAAGGGCTAGGGTAAGGTCTTGTGGAGATTCAGTAGTTTATTACAAGGTACTGCAGGTCTTTGTCCTGAACCAATTCTAATGAAGTTCACTGCAGTTTCTTCAGACAAGGTGAGACTCGGCTCTTCAGTTATGGAGGAAGTGCTACTTCAACTAACAAAGGAGACCCAGCAAAACCAAGTTCCCCGGCTTCATTGGAATCTGCTCATGTTTCCACCCCAGTCTTTTGGGGACCCTCTTCCTCCCAGCTGAAGTTCTAACTTTAACATAAGAGAGCCTGGGAGGTTGTAATTTCAATCTTCATTTTTTAGCCCCAAATTTGACATTGGTTTAGATTTTTAGAAATTTCAGTCCAGTGGCCACAAAACTAAAGGTTTTCCTTAGTTGGACCTTGAGATAGGAACTTAGAGCCCTAAGATCATCATTTTCTTTCTCCAAGTCCTCTAGCATGCTTAGAAGCTACCTATGCATTCTTTTATCCTCCTAATTTTTATTGAAATGTTCTATAGAAGCAAATACTTGGCCATTCAAAGTCTCACCTTCTATAGGCATTTAATGACATGTGTTTACAGGTGATAATTTAACTAGCTATTTTACACTCATACCATGACTACCAGTGTCTCTTTTACCCCTGCCATCAGGGTCCTTGATGCCTTTAAATATAATCAGACCAAAGAACCAATTCTAGAACCAAGTCAGAAACCCATCCCTTAGGCTCTCTTCTTCAGGAAAGTTGAGGTACTCTCACTGATGTGAAATAAAGAATTTCTTACAGAAATTAGATTCCACACAATTCACTATTCATGAAAAGCTATGGAAATGAAAGTCTTGGAGAGAAAACTTACTATGCAGGTCCTGCAAAGAGAAGTGCTGTGGTTTGAAGGTTTGTCCCTACCAAAACTTGTGCTGAGGCTTAATGCTCCAACATAATAATATTGAGGGGGTGAGGTCTTCAAGGAGATAATAAAGTCACAGGAACACTGCTCTTGATCAACGCTCCTCTCCAGACAGTGGAACATGTCTCACAGGACTGCATTAGTTACAAGAGTAGGTTGTTATAAAAAGAATTCAACTTTCTTAGCTTGCCCTCTTGTTTCCCCCATTCCTTTCTCGCTCTGGCATGCACTTCAGCCTGCAATGTGATGCTTTCTGCTATTAGGCCCTGAACAGAAGCCAATGCTGGCACCATGCTCTTGGACCTCAAAAACTGTGAGATAAATAAAACCCTTTTAAAAATAACGTATCCAGTATGAGGTATTTTGTCATAGCCACAGAAAATGGATGAAGATTGACAGCTAGTGAAGAATTCTGGGAATACCATTGCCTCTTTATCTTATGGTGGGTCTGAAGTTAATGCAGTGTAGGGAGGAGGAAGTCTAAGTTGGACCTGAAGCAGGAGAGAGCCAAGACAACCTGAGATCTATACCAGACCTCTGTCATCTCACCTTACAGAAGAAGAGCATGCCCTTTAACGGAGCTCACACATGCCTGACACAGGACACAGCAAGAGCTGTGGAAGCTGCAGAATTGGTTTCTGCTCCACACCAAGGAGAACAGCAGATCAGTGACAGAGCATGTGCATGAGCTATGATGGCACTTGGGGCTCAGCACTGACATTTAAGTATGATAGTTGCTTTGCTTTCAAAATCTCATACCAGTCAGTTTCTCTTGTGGCCAACCATAAGGGAGGGCAACACAAGGGAGGAAAGTCTGGGAAATGTTTGAGCTTAGGGAGGCTGATCTAGAACAAAACCACCATAGATCAGAGCCATCAATATTTAGTAGTTCTTATTTAAAGAGCTCCAGATTTAACCTAAAGATCACAGGGAAGAGCAATTCAAAAAAAATTAGAATGTGAATCAGCTTATATTAAGACTGTGTGTGGGATTTTACTTATAAAATCAGGATCAGGAAAGCCAGAGGGGAGGGTGGGCCTTGCTCTCGAGCATGTCTATATTTGACAAAGATGGTGATAACCCAACTTGTTATCATAGAGCATTGTATAGTTTGCTAAGTGTTTCCACATGCATCGTTTCATTGTGTATGGATGGATCTACTTTGGTTACTCATTCACTAAATGTGTGTTGAGTATCTGTTTTCAGCCAGGTACCATGTGAGGCATTTTACCTGTGCTGTCCAAATACATCTTCTTTATATTTCACACATCTCTGTGAAAAAGATATCTGGGCTATTTTACAGATAAAGAAATTCTAGCTAGAGATACAAGACTCCAATAGAGATACAAGATAAGGGCTTGTTTTTGCTCTCAAGAACAGAGATTGGGCTGAGTGTGGTGTACGTTACAGGATTACACCTGTAATCCCAGTGGCTTGGGAGGCCGAGGCAGGAGGATCATGAGTTCAAAGCCAATCTTAGCAATTTGTAAGGCCCTAAAATTAGATACAGTGTCTCAATAAAATATTTTAAAATGGCTGGGGATGTGGCTCAGTTGTTAAATGTCCCTGGGTTTAATCCCTGGCGAGAGAGAGAGAGAGAGAGAGAGAGAGAGAGAAGGGATGGGAATTAGTAAGCTTTTTGTATCAAGGGACAGGTAATGTTTTAGGCCTTGTGATCCATATAATCTATCACAGTTATAGAGAAAACAGCCACAAACAATACAAAAATTAATGGGAGTGGCTATGTTTTAATAAAACAATTTACAAAAGTGGGCCTTGGGCCATATTTGTCATTCCTTGTACTATGAGGTCACAGTCTAGAGAGGGGACTACTAATGTCAATAGCTCACGATGACACAACCAGGCCAAGAGGTATACACCAAGGGCTGTGGAGGCAGAGGGGACACCTGGCTGGGGACCTTGGCAAAGCCTACATTTCTAGATTCATGACCTCTGTGACTCACAGTTCCAGGTCACTGTCATACAAGAACCAGGAAATGGCTTGCAGACAAATGCAGGTGGGTTAGAGGCTCTCTGTCATCAGAACACGTGTCTCCTTTCTGAGCTGTCTTCCCATAAGCTGAACCTGTAGTGCTTCTTCCTCCTCCTCAGACATTAACCAGCCCCTAACACTTCCTGAACACCAGTGTTCCCCAGCTTTGGCAGCATGGAGGCTGTGGGTTTCACATGACGATGCTAAAATGTACTCCCTTATAGGTGAGCCTCAACTTCTTCTGACCCGGAGCTTGGAAATATCACATTGTAGTCAGTGATCATGGGCTTACACCCCTCTGAATGTCCCCTGGATTTGTGCCCCAGGAGTAGATTCATAATTATGGTGTGGCTTACAGTTGGACATTATGAGGAAGCTCAGCAAAAGCAATTTTATAGATAAAGAAATTCTAGGTATGCAAGAGAAAACTTTCTATGCAAGTGCTGCAAAAACTTTCTCAAACAATAAAAACTGTCTCAAAATGCAATGGGTTGCCTAGGTAGGAATTTCTGAAGAGTGGAGAACTTGAACTTGAGTGACTAGAGATGATCATATGATTGCAAAAGTCTACTATGAAAAAAGTCCCTGGTTTAGGAGTCTTTCTGTTTCACTGACCTATTCAGTAGCTCTATGATCTTGGATGATGTTCTGGACCTCTCTTAACTTGTTTTTTTGATTTGAATATGGAGATTACACATCTCATGGGACTGTTGTGATAACTAAATGAGCATGTCATCCAAGTTCCCAGGATGCATTATCCTGACACACAGTTGGTCCAAGACAGCTTTAAAGGGGTCTGACATCAAATGGGGTGGGGTGGCCACTATGGGTTAAAATAACTTCTGAGCTCTGGGGTTTACATCTTTGGTATACAAATCTGATAAGGATTCCTTTGCTTATATAAAATTATTTCATGTAATCCCAGAAACAAAGGGATGTGGCCTTAGAGAATCTCTGTGTGCTCCCTAAACTTGCACATTCACGGAGGAGTATTTATTAACACAAGTGAATTTTATTTGGAGAGAGAAATAATTATAGGATTTTTTTTATGTATAATAGTTTCTCGTGTATGTAAGACATTTTGGATTTCAACATGAAGTGTTTCCATTTCAAACTGAATCAATTGTGGTTTCTAAATGTCGCCATTGACGAAGCTTTCATTGAAGTTCAGAGAAGGGGGAATTTAAATTTTTTTTTTTTTGCTTTTCCCTATTTTAAAATATATTACCCAATAGGTTGGTATTAGGGATAGCCGTCCATTTCTGTAAGTCTTACACAAAATAAAGGCATCTGACTTTGTGGGCAGAGGGAGGTCTGATTTCTTTTTTAAATGCAGATGGAAAGAATCCCAAGAGACCAGTGAAGCAAGAAATTATCAAAGCCACAGTATTTACTGAGTCACTTTGTGCCAGTGCCCCGGCAAGCTGCCACTACGGCGGCCAAGCCCTGTCACCCTCGTTGACCAGGACAGAGAGGGGCTCACTGTACTGGGGGAGAGGAAGCAGGAAGTTTGCTAAACCCAGACAGAAGAAAAAGACCTCCTTGGGGACAGTCCCAGCAGGTGGGAGAGCTCCTTTGCACAGGAGGTTCTTTTGACCCAGAGCGCACACAATGGAACCCTCTCAGGAAAGATTTTTTTCCATGGGTTTCTTCTTGGCTCTTGGGATTTGTTGTGGGCTGGCTCTCTCGGCATGCCACTTGTCTTGGCCTTTCTGGTTTTCTTTCCCTTTGGAACCTTTCAGATCTTGCCATTGTGTGCAATGCCCCGGTAAAGGCCTGAGTCACACTGCCCCGAGCTTTGCCGCCTGCCTTCAGTGACACAGAGGTACCAGGGTTCAGTCAGGAAAGGACGCTTTATCACCGGGCCCTGGCCCCAGGACCCCCTGGGAGCATTGTTGAGGGACTTTTTCAGATGAGAATGTTTCTGTAAAAGGCTGACAGGGGCTTTTTAGGACAGATGACCTTTAGAAGTCTTTTTCAATTCTGATTCTAAGATTTGAAAGTGGTGTGTGGCCCCCAAACAATGTCATCTAAGGAGGACAGATGGAACTAAAGAGGGCTCAGAGGAGACAGTTAGGGATGCCCTGAGAGCCTCACAGGACAGAATGAGGAGGAGACATTGGTCCTAGTAGGGGGTCTCAGTGGGCTGATCCTGGCTGGAGTTTGCCCACAGAATGGGAGTTTGCAGTTTATATGGAGAAGAAATCCTGGTAGATAAATCTCTGTGCCAAGCCAGAGGGCTTTTCGAATCCTCACCCTGTTTGACATCCGGGTGGCCCTGGGCTAGTGCAATACCTTGCCGAGCCTGTGTTTTCTCTTAGTCAATGGTGATAAGGTTCACCTTGCTTGGGCCTTAGGGCACCTGGGAGGATTTCAGAGGATGAGGGAAAGTGCCTGCAAATTCCAGAATACCACAGATTGAATCCTATTGACCAACCCTAAAATTTTATAGGGCAGATAACAATGTCTGGAGAAGTTAAGAAGGGTATATGAGACCACACAATGTTGGTCTAAGATAGTGGGCGATAAGGACCTCCCATCTACCAGGGATGCTTGCATTGATCCCTGGTGGCCCTGGGATCAAAGGCTTGGGGGAAGCTTTGGGACCATGACATAATCCCAACTTCCCGGTGGAGTTTCATCTCCTAATTTTATTTTTTTCTGATTATAAAAAGTATATGTGCTCACTGTGTGAACCTTGTTGAACACAAAAATCACAAAGAAGAAAACTTTGAAACATTTTCTGATTCTGGTATATGGATAGATATACTGTCAAAAATATGATATAGAACCTTCTAGCCTTTTTTTTCTATTCTTGTGCATGTTTGAACATAATTGGAATAAATTTTATGCAGTTTTTTATGTTGATTCTTTTTCTACCTAACAGTTTGTTATGCACTTTGCCATTAAAACACATGAAGCAGTGTCATTTTAGGAGATGGGGAGGTGGGGGCCTATTGACAGGAAGTAAGGTTTTGGAAAGCATGCCCTTGATATTGGAACTCTGGCCCCTTCCTCTCTCTTTTTGCTTCTCCCGCCATGAGATGAACAGTCATTCTCTGTCATGTGCTCCCACCATGATGTGCTGCCTCATCATGGTCCCCAAAACAATGGGCCACTCAACTTATAAAACTATGAACCAATAACTCTTTCTTCTTTATAAGCTAATTATCTCAGGTATTTTGTTACAGTAATAAATATAACACAGACACTGAGGTTATTTTCTAATTGTTCATTATTATAAATAACAGTTTGAAACATTCTTACACCCCAATTTTTGCTCTTCTAGTCTCTCTTTCAATTTCAACACCTTTTATTCAGTTCAGGGAGCTGCCTAGATGTCAAGAAGGCAGGTCTGAAGCGAAAACTGCTCCTGATTGTACTAAATACTGTAAGTGCTGCCCCATTAACAAACAAATGCTTCCTATAGGCTGCCCCAGGGTATTTGGTCACTTTCTAAACCCAAGCATCTTGATTTTTATAGAGGCTCACAAATGTTAAGGTAAAGTATTTTCTTTAAATGTATATAGTTTACATTAAGTATTTATATTTGCCCTGTGTTATTCTCAGAGATATTTATGGTAACTGAGTTTAACTTGTCTATCCTGGTTTAAGTTTCAAATCAGACTTGTCCCCTGTCCTTGTGAAGTCCCCTCCTCCTAATCTGCCCTGCGCCATGACTTAGGTGGGAGCATCTGGATGTGGCAGTAGCAGTGTGGCGTGTCTTCTGCAGAGGAGGTCGCAGGAGCCTTGCAGCTGTGGCTGAGTCTCTGGGAACACTTGCTGGAGGAGAGCCGCTGCCATGTGGGAAGCCTGGCTGCCCTGAGCCTGGAGTGCTGTGGGGACTCCTAAACTTGCCACATGGAGAGGGGCCCCTGGCCAGGCCCCAGGTCTCTCAGCCATCCCAAATGTGGCACCAACTGTGTAGGAGAGAGGCCAGGAGGATGCCCTGCCCAGTGGAGTCTGCAGACCATCCCTGTCTGGCCTCCATCTGACTGGAACCAGAGCTCAGGCAGGAACCAGAGAGCAGCTAAACCCAGTCCACACAAGTCCAGGCAAGTTCAAGGCCAGCCTCAGCAACTTATCAAGGCCCTAAGCAAGAATGGCCTGTTGTGCAACAGATAATCAGAACAAGACTCAATTCTTCCTTCAGGGGTGTAGTTGCAAGCATTTATTAGCTCATATTTTAGCCACATGATAGATTCTGTGTCACAATAAGCATTTATCTAGCACCTTCTATATAGGGACGATGCCAGGTTCAAAGAGTAAAAGACAAACAGGACATGGCCCTGTTCACACTCAGGAAGCCCTCGTCCAAGTGAGGAGGCACATGTGGAGCAGTGACCCTAAGGGGTGAGGGCCACAGGAAGGATCCTCACAGTGGGCTTGTGGCTCTGCCAGGGGTGAGGGGATTCTACATTCAGACTAAGGGAAGAATTGCTGAAAGGATGACATTGAGCTGCCTCTTGAAAAACACCTGGGAACTCACCTGTAGACACAGTGAGGGAAGGGCACTCTGACAGAGGGGGTCCGAAATCCTTGCACCTCATTCCCTAGGGGGCAAAGGACAAGCCTCTCACCTGGAATAAGGCCCAAGATGCCCTTTCTCTGCCTTCTCCAGTCTTTTGATAAGAGCTGGAGGGGTTCAAAAGTAATGATTGGCAGTGGGGCTGGTTTGGTTGCTCTTCAGTAAGCCTTGGGCAGGGTTCTCAGCCCTTTCCCTCCTTGGGAATCATCTGAGAGCTTGTGTAAAACATTCATAGGGTGCTACTTTAGAAACTGGTGCACATACAATGATGCAGGCCTCTAAACCGAGCAACTCAGGAGGCTGAGATAGGAAGATTGCAAGTTCAAGGCCAACCTTAGCAACTAAGATAGGCTCCAAGCAACTTAGAAAGACTGTCTCAAAATAAAAATTTTTCAAAGGGCTGGAGATGTAGCTCAGTGGTAGAACATTCACCCAGCAAGCATGACAACCTGGGTTCAATCACCAGTACCTCTCCCCTCCACACATACACAAAAGGAAGAAGCTGTTTGGTTTTACCCACTAACGGTAAACATATATACATCTTTGAAATTCCATCCCTACACATAGATGTATGTATCAAAACAGATGTATAAGAATATTCAGAATTGCATTATGTATAAGTACTAGAAAACTGCAACTAATTCACATGTTTATCAATAAAACAGTTATATACTGTGTGTTTATAGTCAGTATCAGTCCACTCAGGCTGCTAGAACAAAATAGCCTAACTAGGTAATTTATAAACAACAGAATTGATTGCTATACAGTTCTGGAGGCTGGGCCATCCAAGATCATGGCACCACTAGGTTTAGTGTCTGGTAAAAGCTTATTCCTCATGGATGGTACCTTCTTGCTGTGGCTTCACATGGCAGAAAGGGCAAACAGGCTCCTTCTTCTTCTTCTTTTTTTTTTTTTTTTTCAGGCTCCTTCTTTATAAGGACAACAATTCCATTCATGATGGTGAAGCTCTCATGATCTAATCACCTCCCAGAGGTCCTCACCTTATAGTACTACACAAGATTAAATGCCAGTATATAAATTTGTGGGGAGGTAGAAACAAATATTCAGGCCACAGCTTATAAACAATGGAATACTATGGAAACAATATAGCAATGAAAATGAATGAACGACAGCCACCCAAAAGAACATGGTGAATCTTCTACACAAAGTCAGGCATAGAGTATACATATTCTATGATTTTAATTTCTACAAATATCAAAATAAGGCAAAACAAATATATAATTTAGAATTTGGGAAAGTGTTACTATCCTGGGAAGGAGGGAAGAGTGACACAGGAGGATGTAATTTTGTCTTGATGTAAGTAGCAGTTACATACGGATATTCACTTTGTAAAAATTTATCAAGGTTATTATCTAATTTTCTGATGTGTATTATAATTAAAATTTAAACGTCTGCTTACAAAACACCAGTGCTTGGTCTCCACCTCTATGAACTCTGATGTCATTGGTCTGAGGTGGCACTCAGCCTTCTTGGTATTTAAAGTCTCCAGATGATTCTAAATGTGCAGGCGGCTCAGGGAACAAGCTGTGTCGGGTTGCCAGCCTCCCTCTTTGGGGTGCAAGAACTTCCACCTTCTGTTTCCACCTATTGGCCAGGCTCCGCCCCGCTCACATCTGGTTCTGGTTTTAAAACTTGGGAGCAAGATCCCAGCCTGAGTCATCAGCATATAAATCATCTATGCCAAGAGTGAAGGAGTTGGGGACATTGGTTAGACTTTTTTTAGGTTGATGGATTCCAGGGTTTAAGGAGATAGAAAAAAAAAAAATGAACGAGGAGAAAGCTACAGACTTAGAAAAAAATGGGAGAAAAACCCCCAGATCTATAGGGCTGGATGAGGTTCCATGGCAGATGCAAAACAGAGAAAGGAGCAGGCACGGGGAGAATAGCAGGCCTCGGTGAGGGAATGGATTTGGAGGTCCAGGAGCCCAGGGCAGGGCAAAGCAGGGGCGTCACCAGTTGCCGCACTCTCGAGGTGCCCAAGTGAAATGCCTGATGCTTGGGGAACTGTATGAGGAAGTACAACCTTGGACCTTTCCCTGTTTGCCTTTTTGAGGTACCAAGACAGCAGCTTAGTTCTGAATTTGAGTCCCAGAGCTGCCTCCAGTCAGGTGATCAAGCTTGGTAAATGGCTCGTTTTCCAGGACTCTGGGACATTTCTGGTTAGATTAAAATAATTTCCAAGTATGCCCTGGGAAGGCCCCCAGAGACCACCTGTTTTCAGGACAGTTTAGGGAGAAAAGGAAAGAGAACCATGGCCCCTCTACTCTAGATCAGACCAGAATGAGACTTCTCTGCTCTACACAGCCTCTCTGTAGCTAGAGAAGCTGGAAACCTGTGGATTTAATGATTGCTGTGATTCCTTCTGGTGCTAAGAATCTGAACTTCCTCTGTCTCCTCAGTTGGGCAACCTGTGAATTAGGACCCCTGGCCACACTTCAGACCTCAGGATCCTTCCCCTCCAGAATCCACCTTCTTCCCGTCTTCTCCCCATATCAACCTGGCTTTAGGAGGAAACATATTTGCAGGTGCCCAGGGGCTGCCAGTAGATAGGCATACCGGGTGATGCCTGCATGCTGGTCTGGGTAGAGCCCACTGTGCACAGATCCCTGGGAGGGTCAGCTTGCTCCTACCACTGCACAGAACCAGTGAGGAAGAGGTTGGGACCAAGGTGAAGACCTTCAGCCAGAGGAGCAAAGATGGGGCTCAGATTAAAAGCAAGACTTTTTACTTCATAAAAGGGAACAGAGCCAGGACTTAGCACAGTGTCCATAAGCACCCCCAAGCTGAGTAAGCATGATACATTTTGAGCTGTTTTTAATAAAGGGTATAGCAGGGCAGGGTGGCGCACGCCTGTGATCTCAGCAGATTGGGAGGCTGAGGCAGGAGGATATGAAGTTCAAAGCCAACTCAGCCACTTAGCAAGGCCCTGAGCAACTTAGTGAGACTCTGTCTCAAAATAAAACATTAAAAAAGGGCTGGGGATGTGGCTCAGTGGTAAAGCACCTCTGGGTTCAATCCCTGACATCAAAAAATAAGTAAATAAAGGTTTTAACTATTTCAATTTCCAGAAGCAAAACTAAGCTGTGGACCACTATGAAATAAGCCCACATCTACATGTGCAGAACTTCTAAATAATTTTTCTCAACTCTCAGAATTTGAGAACACAGAAAACTGAGGTTCATGAAAAGGACTTGTTCAAGGTCACTGAAATAATTCGAGGGAGAATATGTGGTTGGTGTAAAAGATCACTGTCACTGTTTGGAGCCTGGGACAGATCCAAACTCTGCTCTGTGACCTTGGGCAAATTCCTTAACTTCTCATTTCCTCATCTGTAAAAGGAGGGGCAGGGATATAATAACACCTACCTAGTAAGGTGCCCTATTATGAGGATGAAATGCAAAAAATACATGTAAAGTGCCTGACTCTAAATAGCACTCACTGACCAACGGGTGTTATTAAACTGAAGTGTGAGTGCTCCTGGTATAAAGTGGCCCCTTTAAATGAAAGGTAGAAAACCCACACTGACCGGGCAGTGCTGGGCACGGATGGGAGAGTTTGGTGGCAACACTGCCCTTGGGGCTAGGTGTCTCTGGAGCTGTCTTAATGGCTCAGGAGGGAGTCTTTCTTCTTGTCCTTTGTGAATTTTGTCCCAATGGGGGAGGGCTTTTCAATATCTTTGGACAAAGAGCAACCAGTGAACCACTGTAAGGTCTCAGTCACCTGCTGAAAGACTAGGACCAGGGACCAGACACTAAGTTGCATCACCCACTCACTTAACACACACTCGAGCACCTACTCCACCCCAGGCACTGTGCTAGGTGCTAGGGATACAGCAGTGAGCAGATAAAACACCTGCTCTTACAGAGTTTACGTTCTAGTAGATTCTAACAATTCAAAGAACGTAGTAATGGGGCAGATGCCAGGTTTGGAGCACATCTGCTCAGAAGGCTCTTCCCTTAAATTGCCACAGACCCTGAATCTTCTTCCCCACTGTCACCCCCACCTCTTCTGTTCCCCATTTTTATGGTTCTTTAAACCATTCCCTGTTAACTGGGGATGGAGGATGAATGCAAACAGCAATTGCATTTAGAAACAGGGAATAAGACATGTTGTTCAATGATAGAAAAATTAATCCTTTTATAATTTTTTTCTCCAAATTGGGCCTCATACTAACTGATGGAGTTGCTCTTGCGCTGTGTGTATGTGTGTGTGTGTGTGTGTGTGTGTGTGTGTGTGTGTGTTTTGCAGCAGTTGAATTTTTTCTGATCCTGGCTGGCCTGCGATGAAGGGCCACCTCCCCTCCCAGGACCCAGATTTGGGGTGTGTCTTTGATGGCAAACAAGGCACCCCTGACCCCACCTCCTTTATCGCTTGACTTCAGCTGTGAAAAGAAAGAAAAGAAAAGTAGGTTTGTTTAGTGGGAGCCTATTCTGAAGCCAACAGGGAGAACAGGATTTGAAACAAGAGGAGGCTGCCCTGGGTTCAATGGTTAACCAGTCAGATTAATAAATGCTAGAAGGAGGAAATAGCCGGCAAGTCAAGAGGCAAGGAAAAAAAATTAAAAAGTCTCCTTGTGGTTCAGAAGCCAACAAGAGTTTACCAAGATCTGTGACCTGTGATGAAAATGTCCTCAGGGGCCAGCTCTCATCGGATTCCTGCTGCCTTGCTACAGTGTCACCTGGCTCTTCTCAGCTGCTCCACACTGACCCCCACTGACCCCCCAGACCTCAGCCGGACTGTCCCTGCCACACAGGTCCCAGGGTTCAGCCAGCTCCACAGACTTCCTTCGCAGGGCTGGCTGCTCTGTCCCCACAAGCTCTGTCCCCCAACACAGCTTCCACCCGATGCTTAGAATCGGACAGAGCACTCTTAGCCAAGAAAGAACTTTGGGCCATTGTCAATCAGGAGATATGGGGCTGTCCCAGACTCTGTCCACACTGACTTTATGAATTTTGGCAAATTGCTTGTTCTGTCGGTGCCACAGTTTCCCTGTTATTAAAATAATGATATTGGGGGGGGGGGCGGTGGGGTTGTAGCTCAGTGGTAGAGCGCTTGCCTAGCACATGTGAGGCACTGGGTTCGATCCTCAGTGCCACATAAAAATAAATAAATAAAACAAAGGTATTGTGTCCATCTACAACTAAAAAAATTTTTTTAAATAATAATATTGGCCTAGAGCAGTGGTTGATGAATTTCTTCTGTAAAGGACCAAATATTAAATATTTGAGGCTGTGGGCCATATGGTTGGCTTCAACTACCCAACCCTGCCACGCTCATATGAAAACAGCTCTAGACAGTGAATGGGAACAGCTGTGTTCCAGTAAAACTTTATTTATAAAACCATGTGGTGAACAGACTGGCCAGAATTACCAACTCCTGACCTAAAC
This sequence comes from Marmota flaviventris, assembly GCF_047511675.1. Classification (NCBI taxonomy): domain Eukaryota; kingdom Metazoa; phylum Chordata; class Mammalia; order Rodentia; family Sciuridae; genus Marmota; species Marmota flaviventris. Next base: position 49,746,403 of record NC_092505.1, on the reverse strand, counting down.
CTCTAAGGATCCTTGCAACTCTCAAATATCCAAGATCCTGGATTGTTTGACACAGAGAAAACATGAGACCCTTGGTACCGCATGGCATGTCCCAAAGCACCAGAGTATGTCAGTGGTAGAGTTGGGAATGAAGGCGAGGTGTCCCGGCTCTCGTTCACTGTGGCTCTCAGTCCTTCCAGAGTCAGAGTACAAGCTGCTGTTGGCACACAGGGCTCACCTTAGGGCCTGTTGTCACGGTTGTGACTTGGTGCGGGGTGGGGCATGCTCTCTCTGCTTTAGAAGAACTTCCTGGCTCACTGAGGACCCCAGACTGCATTCAGTGATATAAAGGATACCATCAGAAGGGAAGAAGGGGGCTGGCTGGGAGATATTATGTTGTTGCTTTTGAATCTGGAAAAGCTGTGGGTCAGAGGAGGGAAGTCCCAGCATAGACCTTGTTGTGACCTGATGTTTCCAAGTCCACACGTGTGCACTGACCTCGTCTTCGTCCAGATGGGACAGCAGGGAGGGCCCCCCCGCACCCCCCCCACCCCGTGCGTGCTCTTCCTGTGGGTAGGAATGTTCCACCCAGCAGGCTCCTCCCAGGAGATGGCTCTCCAGCCTGTTACCCTGTGTCAGAAGTGGAGTGGCCGGACCAACACGGCTGTTTATTGTTATGCTTCAGTGACGTGCTTCCCTTCAAACGACCTCGTGTAAATTTGTACAGGACTCGCTGTCCCTTGGCCGAAGACCCAGGGAGCTATTGCAGTATGAGTCAGTTTTCCTCTTTGTCCCTAGCTTTCCAGGGGAGAGAGGCTCTGGATAAGGTCCCATGGGGTCAGGTGACACTTCTTTTGCTGGGAATGTCAAGGGTTCTGAGGTCCAGCCAGAGGGACCCTCCCCTCCACATGACATTCACCACTCCCGATGTGAACCTCTCCATGGGACCAGGCCACCGGGGTCTAGAGCAATGGTACTCTCCCACCACACCGTCATCGCTGTCTCTAAACTTGAGTCAGTGCACCCAACTGCATTCTCTAAGATCCAGGGAATGGCCCAGTGTTATCTGTGGTGATAGGATTTTGTTGCAAAAATTAAATAAATAAATAATGCGGGAAAGAAATGAAGCTTGAGGATTGGCTTTCTGCAGTGGGATTTTCTTGCCAACTGAGGAAGTGAGATGTTTACAGCCAGCTTCATTGTGAGTCTTGGACCGGGAAGCTAGACTGGTTCTGGAGAGTCTTTGCAGAGGCCTCTCCTGGGAAGGTAGGTGGAGTTCATGGTCAGCCCACATCTTCTAGCTGTAGGATCAGCTTAAGGTATAGCCTCCCTGGAGACTATAGGATAAGGTCCTATGGGGCCAGTTTTGAACACTGCTGAAGGTATGGATACGGCAGCTGCAGACAGCTTGAACATCCTGGCCGGCCCTCACACTCCCTAAACTGACTCCGCTTTCAGAGCCTGACTTCTCGGGATGACTGCTTCTCTAGCTCTGCCTCCCTCTTCCCACCTGCACCCTGGCACTTCTGACAAACTCTGTTCCAGTAGCCCCTGGCCTGTGTCTGCTCTCTGATCCCTGTCCTCACTGACAATGTCAGCTTCTGCTTTGGAAGGCCCTTCCTCTTCTGGGCGACCTCCGTTAGACCTCAGCTGTCAAGTCTTAAGGTTCTTACCATCCCTTGGGTGCATTTCTGCTATTTATATCCCTCTGTTCTACTAGACAGTGACACTCTCTAGGGCAGGGACCCTAACCAATTTATTACTAAATCTCCTGCTCCCTCTATGACCCACACAGATCTCAGCTGGACTGTCCATGCCATCTAGGTCCCAGGGCTCTGCCAAATCCACAGACTTCCTGTGTGGGACAGCTTCATAGTGATCCCCAAAATATGTCCAAGTACTAACCCCCAGTTCCTGTGAGTGTGATTTTTATATGAAAGTATGACTTTTTATGAGTCTTTGCACATGTAATGAAGTTAAGGGCTTTGAGATAAGATCCTCCTGGATTTAGGACATAAGACATATAAAAGGGAAAAACATAAAGACACAGGCAAGGGAAGGCATGTGAAGATGAGGCGGAGATTGGAATGATTCATTTACACAGGAAGCCCAAACTGCCAGAGCTACTAGAGGGTCTGGGATGGGTTTCCCATTCCCCACACCATACACCCAAACAAACCCAAAAGAGAGCAAAGATTTGAACGTGAAGCTAAAATGATAAAACTCTTAGAAGAAAACATCAGAATAAATAATGACTTTGGATTAAGCAACAGTGTCTTAGATATGACACCCCACACACACACACACACACAAGCAACTGCAACAAAATAGAGAAGTTGGAATACACAGATATTAAAAATATTTTGTGTTTCAGAGGACACTTTATGGAGGGACCAATCCCTTCTGTACAGCATCGCTGGCAAAAGAATCTGGCCTCCACCATCCCCCAAGAGTGACAGGAGCAAGATCACGTCTTCCCAGGCTTGGTGCTCCCGAGGAAGGTCTGCCTTATTTCGAGTTGAAATGTTTCTCTTCAGAGCTTTCCTCACGGGTCTCATGTGGCTTCAGAAGCCACAGGAGCCATCTGCTTCTCTTCCCCATGACAACCTTTCAGATATCTGTAGATTGTGCCAATTCCCAGACACTTCTCGGTTTCAGACCTGAAACCTGTGACTCCATCAGCCATTCCTTCTGTGAAGCTATTGTGAGAGTCAGGATTCTGAGTTGCAAGCAATAGAAACTGACTCCAGCTGACTCAGAAGACGTTTTTGGTAAGAGGAAATAGAGGTGTTCATAGAATGGACAGAAAAATTGAAAATTTGACCATGGGCTTTCAGACAGCCAGCACCACACCAAAATGTATCTGGAAGCATCCTGGGAGGGCACATTGGATGTGCATGGATGCTGCAGCCCCCTGGGGAGGAAGCAGCCTCTGTCTCCTGAATCATGAGGATTGAGCTATGTACTCAGTGCAGGAGGCCACAGCTCTTTTTCAGGAATTTATTAGAAAAAAATATGTCATGGAATTTATTTGGACACCAATTTGCCTGGTTAGGTCAGCTTGGCTTTCTCTAAAGCAGCAGGCATCAGTAGTACTGTGGACTGAGGTTTTATTTCCTCCTAAAATGTATATGTTGAAGCCCTCTTCTCCACCTGTATTTGGATACAGGTGGTGAGGAGGATTAAATGGGGTCATGAGATGGGGGCTTCATCTGAATGGCTAGTACCCTTAGAAGAAGAGATACCAGAGTTCTCTGTCCCTTCCAAAAGTGAGGACACAGTGAGAAGGTCTCTGTCTTCCTGCCAGAGAGAGCCTTCACCAGTTACCTAGCCAATCGGCTCCTTGGTCTCACACTTCCCTGACTTCAGATCTGTGAGAAATGAAGTTCTATTATTTAAACCTCCTAGTCTGGGGTGTTCTGTTAGGTTAGCCCCAGCTGAGTAATATAGTTAGGTTGGTGGTAGTTGTATGTTTCCAGCCATCGGAAATACACACAAAACCTAGTAGCCCCTGGAGAGACACGAAACCAGGGCCAAGGCCCAGGGGTTTCCCATTCAGACTTGAAATCACGGTGGTGATTTTGGATGTAGACTTTTCCAGGGAGCAACAAGTGAAGGAGGAAAAACCATTCCAGGAAATACAGGCTCATAAGTTTCTAGGACAGTGGCTCTAACTTTGGTTCTGTGCTTAGCACCAGGCAGGCTATGTACAAGTTGTCTATGAGGAGTTTTTGTTTTACAATTGTTCTAATTAGTTAGACATGACAGTAGAATGCATTTTGACACATGAGACATAAATGGAGCATAACTTCTCATTCGTTTGGTTGCACATAATGTGGAATTACACTGGTCATGTAGTCATAGGGTAATAATGTCCAGTTCATTCTACTATTCTTCCTATCCCCATAGCCCCCTCTTCCCTTCACTCTTCTCTGTATAATCCAAAGTACCTATATTCTATTATTTTTAGAAATACAAATTTTAAGCCCCACCTCTGAGAGTCAAATATAGTCAGTCCTGAGAGGGGACCTAGAGATCTGTGTTTTGAACGAGCATCTGGGAAACAAGGTTAGGCAGAGTGAAAACTGAGAACCCGGCTCTGCACAAGCCCTTCATCAGCACATGTGGAAACTGAGGTTGAAGAAGACGACATAGGTCCAAGGTTACTCACGGATTTCCAGGTTCACCATAGGCCAGACTTGGGTCTCCGTGCCTCCAGGCTGTTGGTCTCTCTTCACTGTACTGGTGAGCCCTCTGCATGTGAAAGAGCATTTGCTAGAAACCTGGGTTCTGCTTTAGAGGGATGAGAGGGAAGTGAGGGGTGGGGATTTGGACTGGGGAAACAGATGGATTTAGTTTTAGTGATTATTGACTTAGAGCTAGGCCTTAAAAACTGGTGATAGGAATCCTAAGGCTAAGCAGGAATTTAATAAGCCAATAGGGGAAGAAAATTCCAGATGGAAGAAATAGCTTGGGCAAACCCCTGGCTGCTCCTGGGAATTTGTAGGCAAAGTGAGAAGAGATGGCAGCCTATTGTTACTGCTGCTGGCCTCGCCAAAGTGCCAGGCATTGCAGTCGCACATGGATGCACCTGCTTGGATGGTAGATCCAGGTAGTAATTCTTTTGTAACCCTAAAGCACCAGTTACACCCCTGTGCACTTAGAGATGGGAAACAATGTCCTCATAAAGTCATTTGAGAACTTTCCCCTAGTTCATGAAGTAAAGAATGAGCAGAGGTCTTGGTAAAAACAGCGAAGGGACTGTGATTCATGTCACTGAGTTTGAAGCAAATAGATTGTCCTCAAAGAAAAGTGCAGACTGCAAAATCCTATAGAGAAAAAAGTTCCTTCTTTTTAACTTTACCACTGAGTTCTTTCAGCTCCCTGGCAGATTTTATATATATTTGTTTTACAATTGTTCTAATTAGTTTGACATGACAGTAGAATGTATTTTGAAACATCAGGCATAAATGGAGCATAACTTCTCATTCTTTTGGTTACACATAATGTGTAATGTCATAGGGTAATAATGTCCAACTCATTCTACTATTCTTCCTACCCCCATACCTCCCTCTTATACATACACACACACACACATATATATATATATATGATTTTTTTGTTGCCTTTCATTTTTAATGCACTTGAGGGAGAAGTCACAAAAGCAAAGCAAAAGTGACGCCTCCCTGGTGACTCAGTGCAGAGGTTGCCCACTCCATGCTTCTGGGGGTCAGATGAACAGAGCAGACCCCACCCCATCTTATCAGCACCCTGCCATCCAGTCCCAGGTTTTTCTGAGGGGTGGAGGTGGCCGCAGAATTAGATAAGTGCAGCTCCAGGTAATGCCGGAGGCTGTCCCAGGCCCCACCCAGGACCTCACATGACCTCAGGGCACAGATCCCAGCACCCCTGCTTTTCAGATCTTGGATCCTTCTACTGAACTTGTTTTTAGAAGACTAATAGTGGCCAGACCCTGCCTCTGGGAGGAAAGCTCCTCATGCTCTCTTCTCAGAATGGCACCACGCTCCTCGTGCTTCCTGGCCTTTGCTCCTGCTGCCACCTGCATCCAGAGTGTCCCTCCTCCCATACGTGAATGTCCAGACCTGCCCATGAGGCCCAACTCCAGTGCCTCCTCCAGCATGGCACGATGGTGCCCATGAACTTTATCTACTCTCCACCCTCAAAGTGGAAAGGACACTCCCTTCTTTACGTTGTCACCACACTGTGCATCTTCCTCTCTGTGATCAATAGCTATCAGCTTACATGATTTATTGTGTCCACAGATCCTTGAATACCGGGCTATGTAACCTTATCACAGAGCCTGGCTTGGCACATGGCAGTTAGTATATGCTCAGGAAACACCTTGAAGCGATAGAGGCCAGAGGTCATCAGAAAGGGTTAGAAGTACTTTTCAGGATAAAAATGAAAGGTAGAGATTTGTGGAAGGAGAGAGTGGGTATGCACTTTCCCAAGGCCAGGCAGCCACCGAGGACAAAGGGCCATCTGAGGTTGGGCAACAGGTGAGACACTGTGTATTTGGAGCGAAAGGGGATGTTTGTTTAGTCTTGCAGACTCTTACTCTCACGAAGCCCTCCCACCAATCCAGGAAGCTTCCACTTTACCTGCAACTGAGACACACATCCCAGTTGGATTCAGAACAGGGGCCTTGAACCCGAGATAGGGAGTGTTTGACTCAGAGACATAGGGAGGCACTGCTGCCTCTTGGAAATTTTTCTGGCAGGATGGAAACCACATTTTGTGAAGACAACCTGGGTCATGTTCCTTCTTGGCTTAAAATCCTCAGGAGTCTTTTATTTCTCTTAGTGTACAGGAAGAACTCCTTCCTGTGGTTCCTGTGGTCCTCAGAATCCAGAGAGACTGGGTCTACTTGATTTACCAAGCTCAACCTGCCCAGAGGTGACCACTGTGCCCTTCCGTCTCTTTGTCTTCCTCCCATGCTCTCTCCTGCCACTGACATTGACACCAGCCAATGCTTCCTGGCCTTTGCTCCTGCTGCTACCTGCATCCAGAGTGTCCTTCCTCCTACCTGACCACTACTAAGTGTGCTAGGGAAGGGGATTGGGAGGAGTGGTAGGAGTCACAGATGGCTGAGGGAGGTGAGAGGGATAGCTGTGAAAACACTAGGAACAGACAGAGGGCTGGGGACATTGCTCTGTGGTAGGGAACTTGCCTACCATGCACAAGGCCCTAAGTTCAGTCCTCAGCACTGCACAAAGAGAAGAAGAAGGAGGAGGAGGAGGAGGAAGAGGAGGAGGAATAGATGGATATTACATTTGAACACCAAATTAAAAAGAGTGCAGAGATGAAAGAGGGAAAGAAAAGGAAAAGGCACTGCATTTATGGGGTTCTTCTCGGAGAGAGAGCACCGTGTAACAGTTAAGATCTGACAGCTGGGTTTCAGCCCCAGATGTTGCCATAAGGCGCATACCAACCTCATCCTGGGTGTTTGCTGAGTAGAACTTTTCTTACAAATAGGATGAGTTAATATATACCAAGCACTTAGAGCACAGCCTGGCTCACAGGAAGTACTTTAGCCATTACCATCAGCCCTCTATATTGTATGCATGGATTTAACCAAATATGGATTGAAAGTCTTTGAGGAAAAAGAAGTCGCAACTGTACTAAATATGTATAGACCTTTTTTTTCATCATTATCCCCTGACAATATAGTGTAATAACTATTTGTGTGGCCTTTACATTGTATTAAGAATTACACCTATCCTAGAGATGATTTAAAAGATTGTGTAGGGCATCTGCAGATACCATCTCATTTTATGTAAGGGTCTGGAGCATCTGAATATTTTGGTATTCAGAGAGAGTCTTGGAACAAGTCCCCCAGGGACACCAAGGGACCACTCTGTTGGCATTGCTGTTGGCCTGAAGGAAGAGCACCCATCGGGAATTACCTAGCCCTGTTCCAAAGGCAAGAAGACTGAGGAAGGAAGAGGTTTCAGGAACTGTCACAGACACTCAGCAGAGCCCAAAAGGAATGTGGACATTACAGTTGCAAAGCTCACTTGTGTTATTTTCCCATGGCACTGTGCTGAAAGAGATCAGAGACCATTCTAGTCCAATCATCTCTGGATAAAGATGGTAAACAAAGGCCCCCAAAGAGAATGTGGCTTAACCCAAGCTTGAGCTGTTAATTGTAAATGTCCAGAGATCATCTTCGTTCAGATGTCCCAGGGACAGTTAGGAATGCAGGACCTGAGACTGGACAAACGGTCAAATTGATTCCTCAGTATTGGTGGAACCCCACAACTAGTTTTATATACTCAGAACCTTCTGCCTTGGCAGAAGGTCAGTGGTCCCTGTGCCCTTCCCAAGGGACACTGCAGAATGCTCTGGTTACCGAAGATTCCAAGGAGCAGTTCAGACAGGAGCCACGTCAGCAGCCTCACTCCTGTGTTACCCCACAGCCTTGATTAACTGCTACGCAAAGGTGCTGGGCATGGGCCCGAGGGTGTGGTGGGGACCAAATTAGTAATACACACTTGGTGATCTCCCTAGCCAGGTTTCACCGCGTGCTTATGACTACACCATTCCCTCGAATCCTTGGTGTCTCTAAAGTCCAAAGTAAAAAAACGCAAAGTTTTGCTAGGGTTTGGCAGGAGGTAAAAGTAGCCTAGATCAAGGAGCCCCTCAAAATGAAAGTACACACGATTGGCTACTTATAGCTTATGGTGCATGAGATGAATCCGTCAAAACTTGAAAGTGGATTACAGTGGAACAGGCAGTGGCCAGAAGGAGGCAAAAAGGTGTAAATAATCCGAGGTGAATGTGGGTCTTGTTGGCATGGTGGATTTATATCCTGTCTTCATAATGTACTCTTTCATCTTAGGAGCTGGATTCCAAAAATCTAGTCTGGACAGGAAATGATGGTGCTGGTGCGACCTCTCATCTTACACGGCTCAAGGTGTCTCAATGGCCAGGACTCCTGAATATTGATGGGCACAGCCTGCCCTGCCAGGGGACGTTGCTGGGAACTCAGGAGGCCAAAGGCTCCCTTCTTCCAGGTAAGGAGGCTCTGCTGAGAAACAGCCTGCAGAGGCGCAGTCACTCCTTCTGGGGTGACTCTGTCTGTGTCTCCTCTCTGAGTGAGAGACAAGTCCAATCCTGCCTACGACCCAGCAGCCAGCCTCCTGTTCCTTCCTTACTCTGTTTCATGTGAGCGTGGTGCTGGTTTCGGTGGCTTTCATCAGACACTGAAACTTGCCCCCTCCCCGCCACCTCCCAGGGCCGGGCAGGCCTGGGCCGATGAGGCCAGGCCCGGAGTCTGGGCAACGGTAAATAAGGCGGCTTGGAGGACTTCTCGCAGCCCACAGCTCTGCCCAGGCAGGCCTTCCCTCCTGGGTGGCCACAGTGGGCCCAGGAGCCCCCTGCTGCAGGAACCAAGAGCCTGAGAGCCTTTGCTCCCAGGGAAGCCCCCTGTTCCCAGTCCAGCAAACCCAGTCTGGGAACAGGGGTGGCCAACCTAAAAGAGAAGGGGGAGCAGGCCAGGAGCCAGGAATCTTGGTAGTGAAGCATGTGAGGTGGAGTGACAGAGATGGGAGCCCGAGAGTTAGAAAATAGGCTCTTGGACTAAAAATTAAGTGATCTAAAGAAATAGACAAAAACTATACATACTCAAAGAGAGAGAGAGAGAGAGAGAGAGAGAGAGAGAGAGAGAGAGAGAGAGAGAGAAGGAAAGAAACATGGGCTCAGAAACCAGTTTTTCTTCCTTTCACTCTGTGAACAGCTGGGAATCCCTGACTCATGTACTGTCGCCTGTTCTTTATGCCCCAGGAGCCAAGGAGGGGCCAGATGATGCAGGAGACAGAGCAGAGAGCTAAACCAACACCACCAATTATTGATTGTGTGTTCTTGGGTAAGTTAGTGGGCATCTCTGAGCCTGAGCTTCCTTGTTTGCAAAATGGAGAGATTCCTATTTACCAGGGTTGTTGTTAAAGGTAAATGAGGACTTGATTAATCATATGCCTGGCACTTGGTAGGTATTTAAAAAATGGTCACAAGTATTATCCCTCAGAAAGCCTATCCCAGAAACCAACATTCCTTGCGCATACTCAAGGAACTTTTGAAAAGACCTCATCTTACCCATAGCCCCAGACTCTGTGTGTGTGTGTGTGTGTGTGTGTGTGTGTAAGAGATGAGAAAAGACAAAGGAAAAAAAATGTGCTTTTGGTGTAGTATCCCTATCCTACCTATGTGTGTGTTGGGCCTACATAGACACACACCTGCAGCCCTGGGGGTAGGTAGGGCAGAGATAATGGTTCCTCTTCTTAAAGGTGAGGATGCTGAGCTTCAGAAAGATTAAGTAACCTAAATAAAGTCACACAGCCTCTGTGCTTCTTCAAAAGAAAGAATTGGGAGTCACCATTTCTTCAAAGCACTTATCCAACAAGAAAAAAATGATGACAAGACTCTGAACTCACACCGTTAGGGCTGTTTGGCAACGTCCTCTCAACCTAAAAGGTAACTGCCTTAAGAAGGCAGGTTTCAGTTCTTACCCATGAAGGAAAAGGCGCTTCCCTAGGATTATTCTGATGAGCCCCAAATCCAAATTCCTTGAATAGATTCCTGGGAATGTCAAGCCACAGAAAAGAGCAGCTGACACCCTGAAAGAAATGTTTCTCCTCTAGGCACCACTGGGACTCGATGACTCCTCCTCTGCCACTCCACCCTCTGCTGCTCCATGTGCAGCTTCAAGCCACTTTCACTGCAGTGACAGAGCCAGTGGCCAGGACAGCCCTCAGCCAGGCACCATATCTTTTCAGCCACCTGGCACTTTCCCTTCGCCCTAGGAGGGAGGGGGCAGGCTCGTGGTCCCCCATGTACGGGTGCAAAGTCAAGGCCCAGAGGCATTTGGCTCCTTGCCCTAGGCCAGGCATCTTGCAATGGCTGAACCTGGTCTTCTTACCCGATAGGTGCTCTTTTCCCTGGACCGCAGCACCGCTTGAAGGCACAATGCTGTGAAATGTGGATTTACTTTACCTCTTGTTATTTTGTATGTTTGGAATTATCACTGCTATACAGATTTAAAAATTTAAATTTGCTCTCTTTTCCTTTGAGAAAGCGACATGCTTTGAAGAGGGAATTGGAACACGAACAGTCGTGTTTTGTAGGCATGAGTGTTTATTTCCCAATGATATTGTAGCTTCCTCTGGAAAAATCCAACCAACACATCCGTTTCAAGTCCTGAGAAACTCTCCAATGTTGACCATGTGTCTAATTCCTGTGTGGTCAGAAGAGTGATGTTTCTCAATGCCCGCAACTTATTTCCATGTTAAAATAATTCCACGCTTGACTAAATCCCACTTACACACAAGGGTGCACCTGTTAAAATAGGTCATTTTTCACTGTTAATCTTTTAGATTCCATGAGTATGTGTGGGAACCCCAGACAAATGCAACCCGAAAGTCACAAAGGGCATTTTTCTCTGCTGAGTGATCCTAGTAGGTCAAGACCCCTCCAATCTCTTGCTCCCATAGATCTGTGAAACTAAGGAAGATGACTTTTGCTAAAGAAGGGGTTGTAATAGAATTTTAGCATATAAGGCCTGTGTGAAATCACACTGGCTTTTGTCTTACAACTGGGTTATATTTTAATTAGATTTCTGAAGTCCCCCCCCAAACTCTGATGTACTACAGCATAGAAATTCAGAAAAATAGCTTTCCTTACAGCCACCAGTGAAATTGGGGGTGTCGGGGAGAGAGTATGCAAGTGAGCAGATTTGCGGAGCAGGAAGTTCTACCATGTGAGGTTTAGTTACTGGAGCAGAAGGAGTAGGTCGTCTTTGTCATAATCTTTAAGGCTCAAAAGTAAATACACGAAACAGCACTTTTGGCAATGAGATTTTTCTTCTTCTTAGCCAGAAAAAGCACAACAGCTCTCAGTTAACATCAGGGAACAATTCCAACACCTTAGATTTTCTAGGGCTCATGGCAAGTGTGGGGCCTGGGTTCCAGGGAGACAGGCCTAAGTCACCAAGGAAATGGGTGGCAAAGGTGGGAAGCCCAGGCTCCATGGCCGACCTCAGTTCCAGGAACCGTGCTGAAATTGCCTCTCTGCCTCTCTGTGATTTGTGAGGGGCTCACTGTGTTACTCTTCTTCCCAGCAGTTTTTTCTGAAAACAAAGTGTGTCGAAGCCCCCAACGAGTGACCCCGAAGTCTGCATCGGACAAGCCACAGGACTCCTTGGAAAACATCCATGTTCTGGAAGAGGCAGATGTCAACTTCTTGCTTTTCCATGGGGTCACTAATGAACATGGGAAACTCAAATCTAAGAATGGGGTCTCCAAACTGTTTACTCAAACATTTCTTCTGAGGTCTGTGTTTCAAGAAGGGGAGGAAGAGAACAAGATGCAGCTTGTGTGCTGCTCATGAAGACCTGTGCTTCTGGGCAGAGCCTGGCATAGAAGCTGGCCCACAGCACAAACTCTGTAGACTGTCTTAGCAGAAAGGAACTTCCCTAATGTCCTTTCACCACCTGCAGAGTGACCACACAGTAGCAGTGAGAACAGGGTCCTTCAAGAAATCTTCTCCCAAGGTTCCAGCCAGTCTCCTTCTTCAATTCACTATCACAAACTTGACCTTGCACCCACCATTCCTAAGCACTGTGGCGAGTGCCACGGGCCAGCCGAGGTGAACAGGACATGGTCCTTTCTGCTAAGGCGGCGGCAGGGCAAGCTGACAGCCACTGTCTATTTGCCAAGTGTGTGGCCAAATAAATGAAAGAAAAAAAAAAAAAGCACTGATTTAGTTCAAGGCCTACACTTGGGAGGGTAAATGATGTCCAAGCTCTGCCTCTCTGCAGACCAAGGGCAGTTTTCAGGGGCATGGCAACAGCATGACCAATATTTAGGGAACATAAAACCTTGTCACAGGAGTGGAGGGCCTTTGGCCTGGAGAGAACGACTTGGGGAACAGGAGAGCGGGTGTCACATTCCTGAGGAATTGTCATGAGGAAGATCCCAGTTTGTTCACTGCCCCAAAAGGCAGGATGGGGACTGTGGGTGGGTAGTGCCCAGAGAAGCTGAGGGCAGTTCCAAGTTGAAAGATCTGCCCTTGTTGGAGCTGACCCAAAAGGGGAAGGATGCGCAGGGAGGTGGTGAGTTCCTGTCACTGGAGGGAACTGCGTTGGGGATAGGAAGCCCACTAGACATGGCTGTCGGGAGGGGCCGAGCCTGGGGAGGAGGTGGAGGGCTTGATCATCCTCCTCAAAGCTTCAGGCTCTCTTGAGAGTCCTGGATTCTTCCCTTCCTCCTACTGTAACTTAATGAGTTGCTAACACCCACACCTGGCTTCTTACGCAAACATGCCTAGGTGTGAACAGGTGGGCAAATTAATAACAAACTCCCTTAGGAGGCTCTGAAGTGATAGCCGGCCTGAAAGATGTTGGATGTTGCACCCTGTGTCTCCAGGGGTCCCCCAGCCCCTCCTGAGTGGGCTGTTTTCTGCATCTAGCCAGATTGCATGCCACAGAGCACCGTGGTGCGGAATGCAGCTGATGGCTGCGTGTCCCCAACCTTCTGCAATGGGCTCAGGGCAGTGCTGCGACCAGGCCAGGAAGTGAGATCCTTAAGGGTACAGCTCCAAGGGGTAGGCACAGAAAACCAGTTCTTCTCCACTCGCCCACTTTTCCCAGCAGAGAGGGTGCTGGGGATTGAACTGAGGGAATGGTGCCTCTTCATCTCCTTCCCTCCTCCCCATCCCTCCATGCACTACTTTTTTTTTTTTTAAGATAAAATTGTGAGCCATATTTTCCTAATACCTGGCATAAGGAATAAATGGCTCATTTGGTCAGCAGGCACTTGCTGAGCTCCTGGCACAGGTTGGGGTTGTGAGTTGAGTGATAAAGTGACAGAACCTGATGATGTCCACACAACACAGGGGCTGTCTGGGTGGCCCTGCTGCCATGGGACCATGACGACGAGGTGTGGGTAACTCTGTCTGAGAATTTACAGGATTCCAGGAGGAGATGCCATTTAACTCAACTCTCAGAGGAGACAAAGGGCTGGGGTTGTGGCTCAATGGCAGAGCACCTCGCACACGTGAGGCACTGGGTTCAATCCTCAGCACCACATAAAAATAGACAAGTAAAGATATTGTGTCCATCTACAACATATATGTATATGAGCCCGAGACAGTGGGGGTAGTATTTAAGGTAAAAGGGTAAAGGAAATGGCCAAGGCCCAGCAGCAGGAGACAGCAGGGTGGAAATGAAGTGATTAGCACTGCTGGTTTGCAAATCAGGACCCTGGAGGGGATGGAGAGTGGCTGAAGCCTTCACACTGGACACACAGGAAGGACCTTATTGTCACCTAAGGTGCCTGATGTTTCCCTCCAGGTTATAGGAAACAAGAGAGATGTGAATTGACTTTTTCCACCGATATCAAAGAAATACTACACGAAGGGGGCCGGTGACAGCTTAGCTGAGACATGGGGAGGGCCTGAGCTGGTGAAGCTGCAGTGGGAGATAAAGAAGTGGCCGAAGAGGAGAAAGAGTTCAGGCTTAAAAACCAACCAGGCTGTCCAGCAAATGCAAAATTCAAGAACAAATGACCCAATAAAACAAGGCTCAGAAGACTGGAACAAACACCTCACAAAAACAGAGAATGCCCAGGAAGCACCTGAAAGAGTGTTCAACAGTATTAGCTATGGAGGAAACACGCAATCATAACACAGTCTCATCCCACACTGCGATGGCTAAAGTCGGAATGATGGGCCACATCAAGGGCTGGTGGGAACAGGGAGAAGCTAGAGCTCTCCCCCTCTGCTGATGGCAGAGTGAAATGGTGCAAATGCTCTGCTAAACTCTTGGAGGGTTTCTTACAGCGCTCAAGATACATCTAATCTATGTATTTATTTGCACAAGAAAATGTTACGAAAAATTTGCACAAGAAAAACACATCTCCAAGAAAATTGTAAAGAATGCTTTATAGCAACATTATTCAAATACGGAAGAACGGGAAACAACCCAAATATCTCCCAGCAAAGGAATTAGTAAACAGCCTCTTGTACATCCTTGCAGTGGAACACCACTAAGCAATAACAAAGGATAAACTCTGTACACACAATGAAATGGGGGGAAACAGAAAAACCCTGTTGAGTGAATGAAAGCAGACACAAAATAGTACAAATTGTATGATTACATTTACATGAAATCCAGATTGAGACAAAACTAATACATAATAACTAATATATATGATGTATATCAGACACATAATTGCCTATCACATATATAATATATAACTAACATGTAATATACATGAAGTTAGAAATGAAATGGTAGCTATATGCAAGTGTTGGAGGTGGGGGATTATATTGAAGGGTAAGAGGTCTGATGGAATTTTCTCAAAGGATAGAAAGGTCCTATGTTTTATTTTGGTTATGATTACGTAAGTATATACAATTATCAAAATTTAATAAGCTGAACATTAAAATATGAAATTTTTATATGTAAATTTTATCTTAAACAAAAAAAGAACTATCCAGGCACCTTGGAACATGCCTGTAATCCCAGTGACTCAGGAGACTGAGACAGGAGAATCTAAAGTTCAAGGCCAGCCTCAGCCAACTTTGTAAGGCCCTAAACAATTGGTGAGGCTCTGTCTCAAAAGATAAAAAAGGAATGGGAATGTAGCTCAATGGTAAAGTATTCCTGGGTTCCCTCTTAATACCTAACTACCAACCAACCAACCAACCAACCAACCAACAAACTAGGTCTAGTGGTTGATTTATATATGACCCTCACATTTTTTTTAAAGAAAGTGACACATTTTATTATTTTATCTAAATATTATGACAACCTTATAAGATAGATATTATCATCTGACTTTTTAATTGATTTTTTAAAATAAAGTACATGTATGAAGGCATGAATTGGTGTGACCCTCACATTTCTAGTTTGAGTGTTGGTGTGAATGGTGGTGACACTAAGACAGATAAAGGACATATTAGTCAGTTTTTTGTTGCTATAATAGAATATCCAAGACAGCTACTTTTGAAGGAAAAGAGGTTTATTTATCTCACAGTTTGGGAGGCTAGAAGAACAAATAGCATGCTATAGGCTTGGGAGGGCCCCCTTGACTTCATTAGGAGCAAGTGGGCCCATTGGTTCATCCGCTGGTAATGGTGTTCAAGGCGGGCCAGGGCATCACAAGCTAAGAGACGTATGTATATATCTGTACATTCTCTCCTTATAAAGCCACCAGGATTCAATCATGGGGCTCCACCCTAATGACCTAGTCTAATGTCATCACTTCCCAGAGGCCCCACCTCTGAACACCACTGTCAGACTGTTCCCGTCCTCTTAATTCCACTGGCATAAGACTTGGGGCATTAATCTGCATGAATTGGTGATGAGGAGCAAACCACATTCAAATCATAACAAACCTGAAAGACCAGGTGAAGCGGGTAGAAGACAAGTAAAATATTCCAGTAATGGATTGTGTGGCATCAGTGATCGCAGGCACCAGAGGTGATCTCTTGGGAGCGGAGGTTGGCAAAGAAACAGAACCAGTGAGTCTGGAGCTCAGGAGGGCTCAGGATAGGAACGCACCCAGGAAAGTCACTTGCCCATAGTCAGTGATCAAAGCAAGAGGAGTAAAAATGTGCAGAGAGGGACTCTGTCCATGGGCAGCCCTGAGGGCAGAGTTTGTTGCTGGGCTGGGGGAGGAAGGTGGTCCACCAAGGAGACCCGGAGTGGGAAGGAGATTCAGGAAAGGGCAGAACCACAGTTATCCATGAAGCAGAGTTGTAAGTGGGTCTCTTTCCTTCGTTTCCTTTTTCTTTCTTTCTTTTTTAAAGTAGGTAAGTTTTATATAGTAAAGATTTTTGAAAGCAACTTGTTTGTGGTATGAATTATATACCATAAAATTCATTCATTTTAAGTGTATGGTTCAATGGGTTTTAGTGAGTTTATATAGTCAAGCAACTACTACCACACTCAAGTTTTCAAACATTTTCATCACCACAAAAATCTCCCCGGTGCCCCTTTACAGTCAATCCATGATCCCACTCCTGGCCCTAGACAACCACAGACATGCTTTTGTCATTAGTTTTGCCAGTTTTAGAAATTTCATACAAATAGAATCTGTAGTCTTTTGTGTCTGGCTCCTTTCTGGCTTTTCAACTTGTTTTTGAGATTTCTCCATGCCTTCATGTTTCTTTGCGATTTTCCTCTCCTCTAGTGCTGAAGAGTTTTCCGCAGTATGAATAGATCACATTTTGTTTAGCCATTCCCCAGCTGATGAATGTTTGCACTTTTTCCAGTTTTCTGTTAGTATGAATAATCCTGCAATGGACACTGACTTAACACCTTTCTGGAGGATGCACATTTTCATTTCTCTTGGTAACTACCTCAGAGTCAAATTGCTAAGTTGCATGGCAAGCATGTGTTTACTTTTTTTTTTCTTTTTTTTTTTTTTTTTTTTTTGCATGTGTTTACTTTTAAAAAAGAAACTGTCAAACTGCTTTATAAGAGGCTCTTCCATTTCACATCTGTACTAGCAACTTATGAGGTTTCCAGTTTCTTTACATTTTTACCAGTATTTACTATTGTTTTTGTTTAGTTTTGTCGAGCAATTCTAGTATGCATTTAGTGGTCCATGTTGAATATACCTTTTCTGAAATGCTTGAGACCAAAAGTATTTCAGATTTTGGATCTTGGAGTATTTGCATATACCTAATGAGCTATCTTGGGGATAGGATCCAAGTCTAAACATGAAATTCATTTATGTTTTGCATATACCTTATACATATAACCTGAAGGTAATTTAATGGTATCAGTGATCACAGGCACCAGGAGGTGATATATTGAGGCAGAGGGTGGCAGAGAAACAGAATCAATGAGTCTGGAGCTTAAGTGATTTTGTGCAGTGGAACAGGTTTATGGCGTGAGATTTTCCACCCAGTAACATCATGTCAGTATTCAAAAACTTTCAGACTTTGGAATATTTTGGATTTCAAATTTTCAAACCACGGATGCTCAACCTGTATCTCATTATGGTGTAAATTTGTGTTTCCCTTGGGACCAGTTGAACATTGTATTATGTTCTTGTAGACTATTTATATATCTTCTTTGGTGAAACATTTGTATAAATCTTGTGTCTATTTTTTAAGCAGACAGTTTGTCTTGTTATTGAGTTGTAAGAATTCTTCATATGTTCTGAATACAAGTCAGATAGCTTGCAAATATTTCTTTCTCATCTGGGGTTTCCCTTTTCATTTTCTTCCAGTGAATACATTTTGAAATTTTGGTGAGATCTAATAGGACTTCCAGTTCAATACTGAAAGAAAGTTTTGAGATTGAGTCTTAAAATAAAATTATTGCCCTTATGAAGTTCCCTAGTGCCTTTTGGCAGAGCTGTTCCAATAGTGCCTCAGGGCAGAAGCCAGGCTGCCACAGAAAGTGAGAGCTTGCAGGGTATCACTGCATTGGAAGCTTGACTGCAAATCCAGTCCCTGTCCTCAAGGGGTTCCAGAGATAGCAGATGCCTAAACACACATTTCTCCACCTCCTTCCAGCTCCCGTTCCTCCTGAGACTTCCTCAGTCACTGACCTGTCCTCCCAAATTCTAGTCTCCCCCCTTCACTATCCAGTCTGTTCTACTAACGCAAGTCAGACTGAATGTTTAAAAATAAAAATCAAATTAGATAACTCCTCCACTCAAAACTCCCCAACCAGGGCCAAAAGGCACCGCATGGCCTGACCCCTGTCCACTCCAGCTTCATTACTCCCCAGTCTCTCCTTCCTCCTCTGCTCCTGGCACACAGGTCTCCTTCTCTCCTGGGCTTGTTCCTTTTCTCCCTCCCTCCCTCCCTTCTTTCCTCCCTCCCTTCCCTCCTTCCCTCCTTCCATCCTTATTGGTGCATTATACCTATACATAATAATGGGCTTCCTGATGCCATATCTGGGCTATTGCTTTCTTGCTGCTTCGCTGACCCTGCAGTGAGCACTCCCAGGAGCTGGTTAGAAATACAGAATCTCAGCCTTTACCCCAGCCTTGCTGGATGAGATATGCCCTATAACAAGATCCCCACAGGATTTTGGTGCATGCTGAGGTCTGAGAAGCACTGAACTAGAACCTTCCCCACCTTCCTGCCTCAAAGATTCTCTGACTGTGCCATTCTGCCCTGAGCGTTCTTCTCTAGGTCTTTGGACAACTGTTCTCTCTCTCACCTTGAACAGGCTCCAGCTCCAACATTACTTCTTCAGAGAGTCCTTTACATGATGTGCCTACCTGCTCATTCTCTATTCCCTGAGCCCCTTTCTCTGTCCTCACAGTCCTTTGCCTGTCGTATCCTCAATAGAACCTACACCTCGCAGAATGATAAATATCTTTAAATAAATTAAAAGTTGAACATAAAGGAGTATATAATAAAGTGGATGTGACATCATAAGAGAGGTTCAAAGTACTATGCAAAAAGAGAGGAGTGATCAGTCTGGCTGGCGATGAAGGATAGCAGAGAAGGTTCCATGCAGGAGGGAACCTTTGAACTGAACCCAGAAAGACAGAGAAGATTGCAGAGGTGGAAGGGGAGCCACTCAGGAAGACAGAATGTGAGCAAAGACCTGGGGGAGAAGCACAGACCTGCTCAGAGGGAGGAGCTGCTCCTAGTAGCTAGAGGCAGAGTTCAGGGCGTAGATAATGTTGGGGAGCACATGCTCCCAGCCAGAGAAGGCTGCAACTGCTGGGCAAGGAGATTAGACTTCAGTCTACAGCCAGCAGACATCATTAGAGGTCACTGCATTGATCAAACATCTCTCAGACCCGTCACAACTGTCCAAATCAAGAGTTTGCCCCTTGGCGCCAGAGCAAAACAGTGGTGGCTTCCAAGTGCACACACAAATATTTACATAATCATGCTGGTGCCTCTGGGTGGCTTTGGGCCTGTATTCTCTTTCACCTTGGTTCTGTGTACAGCACTCTGTCCCCATGAGTATGGGGCAGTGAGCTCAGTTTGAGCTGGGATGTTAGGTCAAGCTTGAAGAAATTGCCAATATTCAAGTGGGTTTGACCTCCCAAATGGAAAATGTTGTGTGAACTGCTGGGATCAGAGGGAGATCAGTGTTTCTGCAGAGGGCTTAAGGGAAGACCTCACCTCTCACTAAGCAGGGTCCCTTCTTAAGTCCTATTTTCTTTCTGTGCAACTCTCAGACCCAAACAGGAAGTGAAACTGTCCAGTCATGTAAGAAAGATTCAAAGATTCACACTAAGGGAAAACTCATTGGCGGTTCGTGTGTTCATAGCTGATGTGAATCCAGGCACCCTGCCAGGGTTTCTTCCAAACACACCTGACTCAGGGTGGGGTCAAGGTGGAAGTGAAGCTGTCACCTACCAGAGACTGGATGGGGTTTCTTACACAAGCATAGGCTTTCAAGAGAGCATGGCTTCAGGGACTCAGGACAAGATGCAGCTGAGCAGAAATGTGGGCCCAGAAATGTGGCCATGGGTGCCCTGTGACAGGGGACTGACTCCTGTGAGAAAGAAGTTGCACCAGGCTGCTAAAGTCCCCCTCTCGAGCTGGACTTGCACCCTGGCTGCTGGGAGCTGTTCTGAGCACAGGTGCAGTGTGTGTCTGGCTCTGTGGTCTCCAGGTTTCAAGTTAAGTCTGTGTCTCATGGGCACATGACAAATGTGCTCCTTGAAATGCTGTCTGGGGACCAGTAGCACGGACACCACCTGGAAATCCTGGGCTTCGCCCAGACCTCATGGAACCAGAATCTACATTTTAGCAAGACATCTCAGTGATTCTCATGCACATTAAAGTTTGACACACCATAGAAATCTAATTTTGGACTGGGGATGTAGCTCAGTGGTAGAGCATTTGCCTGGCATGTGTGAGGCCTTGGGTTCAATCCCTGAGGAGAAAAAGGAAAAAACCCACTTTTTTGAAGCAGGATTTTCTGAAGCCCACTCTCTCTAGCAAAGAATATTACTTTTTTTTATTGTGTCAATGAATGAAAATTTAAAACCTCATAAGGGTAAATAGAAAGACTTGTCCACACCTTTGAAGAATAAATGGGAATAAAACCTGATTAAAGAGAAAAGGAAAAAAAGAAATCTGCATAAAAAGCAATAAGGGAACTAAAATGAGATGCCGTGGAGGGAGGCCCCAGCCACGGAGATGCGTAAGTATGGTCTACCCTTCTTCATCTGACTGATGGCTTCTCCCTTAGAACAGGGACTACTGTTGGAAAGATCTTTTCTGTTCTCACTGTCACTCCCCACTCAGCAGACAGTCCCATCTCTGTATTCAGGCACAAACGAGATCAGGAAATGCAGTAAGAAACATTCCAACACCATCTGGGTGCAGTGGCTCATGCCTGTAATCCCAGCGATAGGAGGATCAAAAGTTCAAAGCCAGCCTCAGCAAAAGTGAGGACCTAAGCAACTCAGTGAGACCCTGTTTCTAAATAAAATACAAAATAGGGCTGGGGACGTGGCTCAGTGATCAAGTGCCCCTCTGTGAAATCTCTGGTACTCCCCCCAGAAAACAATAATGAAAAAAACCCCAAAACACTCCAACACCAAAAAGCTTCATGGGCACTAAGGCACAAGCGGCACTCAGGCCCCCACCTGCTGTCTTGAAATGCAGGCCGTGAGAGTCATCTCTGAGAACAATGGCATGTGGATGTTGTAACACAGACCAACTGGTCTGGGAAAAACCACACAAGGCACCCAGGCTCCCCATGAGCAGAAGCCTTTGTAAATGGGAGGGGGCTGGCCCACACGCTGCACCATTTTCTGGGGTTCCCTTTTTTGGTGGTTTTGCAACAGTGTTGTGACCCCTGGAGCCCAGTTCCAGCATTGCTGCGCTGGGCTTCTTCCTCTTAAGGTACTGCCCCTACACACCCCTCTGAAGCAGAGCCCTGTGGGGCAGTGGCATGTGCTTCTGATTCACGGGTTTCAGTGTTCATCCAATTCTAGGCAAGCAGAAAATTCAAAGAATAAACTGTACGTCATTGCAGGCAATACGACTGTTCTAGTGTCCAAGCTGAAAGAGACCTCATTGACCCTGACAGGCTTCGTGCATAATCCATCATCGACAGGAGGCAGAATAGCAATGTGGTAAAGAGCTCAAATGTGGGCAACTGCCTGTCTTTGAATTTTGGCAGCTGTGTGATTTTGGATTAAATATTAATTCATCTCTTCCTGGTTTCTTCATCTGTTAAGACAGGCATAGTAGTAGCGTTCGCTTCCTAGGGCTGTCCTGAGGGTTAAACAGAACCATCGACCTACAAACCCTGGGAGAATGCCTGGCACACAGAATGCACTCAGTAAATGATAGCTAGTGTAATTATTGGAGATGCTTCTGGCCTGGAATCTCAACGAGGAAGAAGTTCCAGGTGCTTATGGGAACTCTGGGGAGGGGATTCACGAAGGCTGGAGAAAGGCGGGGATCCGGAAAGGCTGGAGGGGTGTCTAAGAGCCCAGTGAAAACTGGTCACTTCATGGGCTGTCCATTCAACCTCTGCATCTTATTTTTTCTGCTAGGGTGCAGGCGCACACTGGGACACACATCCCACAACAGGAGAGCTGCAGCTGTCGGGGAGATAACATGGGAACAACTGCCAGCAGCTGGGAGTCCAGCCCCAGTGCTCACTCTGGCTGATCCAGCTCCAGCTGTGAGGGAGGAGGGAGACTGGAGCCAAAAGTCAGCTCCCCCCACCTCTGAGAAAATCCCCCCAGATTAGGCAGCTGCCTGTTCTACCTCCTCCCCGCTGGCCTCTCAGCTGGAGAATGGGAAGTCGGAGAGGAGGTGAGGCGCCCCGAGGCCAGGAAATTGGCTCTGTTTATTCCCATCTTCCTGGAGAGAAAGCAGGAGACCCCTGCCCGGGGACCTCAGCGTCTAGCCCTGCCTCCAGCTGTTCTGCCTCTGTGTCCAGGCATCTGTCCTGCTCCATTGTGAGTAGTGGGAGGAGGGGGCTCCCCTCCAGCTCCAACAGCAGTTCTTGGCCTTGGCTACACGTCAGGATCACTGGGGAGATTTGGCCTGGGCCCCAGCCCAGAACAACTGAATCGGAATCTCCGGCAGGGAGGGCCTGGGCGCTGGAATATTTTAAAGCTTCCTAAGAGATTTTAATGAGTGCTCAGGGCTGAGAACCACTGACAGATAAGGACAGGCATGGCTCTGGGGAGTCATAAACCACAGACCTTCAGATCTGAATGGGACTTTGGAAACCGTTCAGCCCAACACCCTTATTTTATAGACGGGAAATGTGAGGCCTGGACAGTGAGTTATGGCAGAGCTGAGAGAGCCCCAGTGTCCCAAGTCCAAGTCTAGGGTTGCTTCCACTGTGCATAAAACAGCAGATTTTAAAGGTGCCCTTTGAAGGACAGTGCTCTTTGCTACCAGGGTACAAAAATGGCAAGACAAGGCACCTGTCATCCCAGAGCTAGACAGAGGGGCAGGCTTATGCTACCAGAATGTCACCATCTGGTTTTAGATAAGAGTCTACATTTTCTGGGCTGGTTGGTTCTACCCACGCAGCTATGGAGCTTAACCCTGGGGCAAGGGGGTCCCATACTTTATGGGGCCATGGAGTACAAGGAGTCCGAAAGGTGCTGTCCTCCCTATGCTATATCTTATCCTGAGTGCTTGCAACTTTTGTTTCCTTCCAAAATACCACCAGTCACTTCCGGGGCCTGTGACGACCTTCCCCTCAGGTCTGTCTTCCCGAGTGTGTGTTGTGTTGAAAGTGTGTGTATTCTCAGACCAGGTACCGTGAATAGATAGTTGGATCCAAGGGATTTGGAGGAGAACTTGGACATTGAGCTGATGCCCAGATGTTTCCAGATGTGGGTACATGGGGCCCCTTGTAGACCAGGACTTACTGGGGGAGGGAAGAGAAAGGAATTAGGCTTGGGTCAGGGACAAGCTGCCCTGTGCTATCAAGTTCCAGAGCACAATTCCAAGAACCTGAGAATTCTAAATTAGTACAAGTCCTTCAGACGATTATAAAGATATCTTTGTCAAGATGGGACGATAGAAAATATTTCAATTAATAGTTTTAAACTTATAACTTTTTAAATAAGAGAAGAAGAAATTTACATTCTTGACTCAAGCCCTACAGATATTAAAGGCATGCATGTACCCCCATGCTTTGCTTTTTCTGTGTGAATTACAAAAGGTATCCCTTCTGCTGGATGAGTAAGCCCCCATCCGAGCATACAGCTCAGGGAGTAGAGGGTGGTTTGGATATCATCCCTACTTAGCCTCAAGGCTGGGAGTCCTGGAGTTGGGCAAAACCCAGCACACCCTTTCCTGAAAGGAAATTTGCCCAAGCATGGTCAGAATAAGGAATGAGTGTAGGGACAGGGGCAGGGGAGGCCCACAGTGGGAGACTTGCATTTAGAGCTCACAATGCCCTGGCCGTGGCACTGAGGAGACCTACAAGGCAGATCTATTTTTATCCTGTGGGTCATTTTTGGCACCAGCTAAGTGTGAGGCTCCTAAATTATCACCTCCTTGTCTTCTCCATCTCAATATTGACACTTGAGGAACTGAAGTACCCAGGGCCCCCTTCTCCACAACAAACCAGTGGGTCCACAGGGATGCCAGATCCTGCTGGCACCCTGGAGTTTCACACCATGTTGGTGGCCCCACTGTGTGTCAGAGCCTCTAATTTGAAGGGATACACTCATCCTCCTCCGGTAGCACAAGGGAGAAAGATTCATCTCGAGTTTTGAGATCAGGATAACCTTCCTCTGGTGACAACTTTTGTGACTAGCTGGAGGTTGAACCAGACAGAGACAAGGACATCCATGAGCCAACTCCTGGCGGTGGGGAAGCACGGAGTGTTTGAGAAGAGCATGATAAGGTCAAGGGGCTGTGCTGAGAGCAATCAGCACGGTAGGTTCTGAGTCAGGGGCAGGAAGAGGCAGGAAGGAGTGGATGGGTGGGTGGGCCTAACTTCGTGACAAGCAGGTCAGGGACCATTCCACACTGATGTTCTCAGTGGCACTGAGGAGACCTACAAGGCAGATCTATTTTTATCCTGTGGGTCATTTTTGGCACCAGCTAAGTGTGAGCTCCAGCACGTGAGTTCCATCCTCACCCACTCTGGCGTCTGGACTTTGTCTTCAGGGTGGAATTTGCTCGGAGTGGAGTCCGAGGCTCAGAGGCATTCATGGGAACCTCCTCAAACAGGGAACCTCCTCAAACCTGAGAACTGACTTTTGCCCCCTGGAATCCCCTAAAAGCAGGGCCATGATGTGCTCATCTGGGTACCATTCATCCATTCATTTGTTCATTCTTCACCCATCAGCCACTCATGGAGGTCTCTTCCACACTAGGTCACCACGAGAGTCAGGGACAAATCAAACAAGCTACTGGAGGGAACCTTGTCTACAGAAGCCCCATCAGTCACCTCTGCCAGAATGAGTCAAGACACGAACACATGCTGCTTACTTCTCAAGCAAGCACTAGCCTTTCCCCTCTCAGGGGAACATATTGCCCATGAAATCTTGCAGGAAAGTGGCCAGAAAAACCCGAGACTAGAAATGTGAGGGTCAGTAGCCTGGAATGCTGTGCTGTACTGGAATTCTCAGGGGCTTGCTTTTCACTTTGTGACATGGCTGTGCATAGGCCTCTCCTCCGCTACAGACTGTTTTCTTGAAGCAAAATCTCATGGCCCCCCATTGCTCCTCCTCAGCTCCACCTCCGTCTAGCACCAGCCAGGTAGTGAGATTGTCAATGATGTTGAACTGAATACCCCATGCAAACACTCTGTGTTCACACTTCCACCCCCAAATACACATCCTGATCCCCCACCGCAGAGGCAGGTGGCCGCTGGAAGTGTTCTCTTTTAGTGCTGGGAGGGATGGTGGGCCTTCCTGACATGTTTCACATCAGAAAACAAAATCCTGGATTTCCTTGAAACTCCAGTTCATTCAAAGGAGTCACCCAGCCCTAGGAAGCTAAGAAGGAGCAGACAGAATTAATCCTGTCCTTCAGGTTGATCCATAATTGAGAAGTGTCCATGCCAGGGCATTGCAGTCTCACCAGTTAACAAAAGTCCCCACAAACATTTCATGCAACAAGCCCTGACAGACATGCTCTTTTGCAAACTATGGCCTGCATTTGCCTAATCCAGTAGACAGGGCAGATGTTATCAAAGGGCTCCCCAAGGCTGCAGGAAATAGGCCTACTCCCTGGTGTGTGCAGTGGGAGGGAGGCCTCTCCACCGATCCCAGCCAGAGGACCCCAAGCTTACTCTGCCCCCTTTCGTCCTCTGCCCGCCTCCACTTGATTTGGAAAAGTAGAAGGAGGTTGAAGAATCATGTTCCTAAAGCAATAGAGGCATGTGAATTTTACTTTTATTCTGGGTGCCAGGTCCCATATTCTCTCATTTTGTTTTCACAATCACTCCCCAGGGTTGCTGTTACTCTCCTCATGTTGCAGATGAGGAAACTTAAGAGAAGCCAAGAGGTCAAACAATATTCAAGCTCCTCTAGTAAGTAGGTAGCACAGCAAGGATTCAAAGAAAAATTCATGCCAGACATTCAATCCTGTGGTCTTCCCACTACAATATAGGCAAGCATAACAAAACCAAGAAGCACTTTGATCTCCCCATATGATGCTCCAGTCTTTCCACAGCTTTCTCCTTCCTCCAGCATCAACAATTACAAAATCTCTGCATTATCTGCACAAAGTGATGGCTGTTACACAGGAAATGTGGATGCTGTTCCATTGTCATTGCTATAGGGTTACAGGTATAGGCTTCCTCAACACTGAGGGGTCACTTAATCTCAGTGCAGGGGAAGAAAATTAGAACCATCCTTTCTGAAAAAGAAGTCAGATTTCAGTGAGAAACTTTCCCAAGATGCCACAGACTTAAGTAAGAGGCACAAGACAGTCATTTCACCATCCTTACCCTCATTTGGTGAGCCAAGAGGTGTGTGGGCTGTGACTCTTTAACATTTCTCATGCTTCCTTTGGAATGCAGCATTTTGAACTTGGAGCTGGCCTTCCAGGTCCTGCAGTCAAAAGAAAAAACTAAATCCTAGTAGAAGGAAATGATTTGTCCAAAAGAATGATGAGAAATACAATCACAAACTTCCAAGTACAAAGCCAATGTTTCTTCCATAGATGCAGCAAACTGGCTGTTGAGAACAGGTGACATCATTTCCTCGTGGTAGTCCTGGTCTTTCCACTTCATTGAATTTTTAAAAATTATTTATTAGTGCATTATAGTAATACATAATAGTGGGGTTCATTTTGACATAATCATAAAAGCATATAAAAATATCCTTTTCCATTATTATTATTATTATTATTATTATTATTATGGTATCAGGGATTGAACCCAGGGATGCTTAACCATTGGGCCACATCCCCAGTCCCTTTTATTACTTTTAAAATTTTTGAGACAGGGTCTCACTAAGTTGCTTAGGGCCTCACTAAATTGCTGAGGTTGACCTCATATTTGTGATCCTCCTGCCTCAGGCTCTCAGTTGCTGGGATCACAGGTGTGCACCACCATGCCTGGCTCCCCACTTATTTTTAAGACACTATTTGAAGTACGCATTTGGGCATTATAAGTAAACAGTGACACATAAACCACTTTTTGTTTCAATGAAAGGCTAAAACAAAAAGAATTCACTTATTTTAAATTTCTAGTCAATATCTAAATCTATTTTGACTTCTCACATACCATGAGATGGATCTCTGGTAATGGTGAAGTGTTGATGCCACAGATTTGCACGGTATGTCTCTTCTAGGCATTATGAGGAAGTCCCTTAGAATGGGGGATAGCACCTCTTTGAATAATTATAGTTCGTTTAAGTGGACACAGGCAGGGGAGGGCTTCAAGCAAAACTCCTTCATAGTTTATTCTGCTACAAAATGTGAATCGAATCTGAACTGTCTCCATTGCTCGAAGAGATGGGCTGAGGCAGTGTAGTTGAAGACAGAGCTCTCTCTGGAGTTAGGGAGCCGGGTTCTGTCCCTGTTTGTCTTCTGGCTATATTGGAAAAGTGAGAGGTCACTGAAGAACAATATTTCTAAAACAATAGAGGCCACTAATCTTTACTGGCCTCATCCTGTGTGCTAGGTTCTATATTCTCTCATTTCATCCTCTTATTCAACCCCCGGTGTTGCTATTACTATACCCATTTTGCAGATGACACAAGGAGTGAGCCTTGAAGTGTGTTGGCTGTGATTTTGTTGACAAGTCCCCTTCCCATCCCAGGTCTTGTTTTCCTCACTTGCAGGAGGAGGGACTGGGCTAGGTTCTCTCTTTCTAGAGAACTCCAGAGCTCTGTAAGGCATTAATATCTGCCATTTTTCTTCTGACCTCTTCTGACCAACAGTAGGGAGGAGCAGGAGCCCCAGATGGAGGAAAGGAAGGGTCTATTTTAAGGAGACAGATGACTAAGAAGAAAACCACTAGCAAGGAGAGAAAGAAGCCTAAAGAACCCTGGCCTGTGCGAAGACCTGACATTTTTATGTGATTTTTCTGGCCTTGGATCATGAGCTGCCCACACACACACACAGGGACACCCCAGTAGCCACTGAATGCTGCATTGTGGCACTGGGACCCTCCGGCCAGCAGGCCTTGTTTGCAGACTCCATTAAAGCAGACGAGGGGAGCAGGCAGTTCAGCCTGTCAACTTTTACCAGACTTAGCCTGACTGTGTCCAGCACAGGGACCTCCCAGGGAGAATAGAGCAGAGGAAATCAGGTTGGAAATTCACTGACGGCCCACACTTGACCCCATGGAAAGTGCTGGCTTGGGCTAGAAGGCACAATTTAGTGTGGCAGACTGCCCTGTCCAACCAGACTCATGGAAAGCCCCAGAGTGGTGAGTGGGGCCTCCTACAGAGGCTGACCCTTGAGTAGTTGGACATGCACTGTGTGACTGGCACACGGAATATTAAGGTTAGAAGACAGGTCCCTGTCCTCACAAAGCTTGAAGTCCAGTGGCAAAAGCAAGTGTGCCAACCTTGGCCATGATTTACTTTGTTAAACATCATGCCTGACAAATACAGAGGGAGAGCATCAAAAATCTAGAAATTAGCTGGGCGCAGTGGCACACGCCTGTGATCCCAGCAGCTGGAGAGGCTGAGGCAGGAGGATCTGGAGTTCAAAGCCAGCCTCAGCAATGGTGAGGTACTAAGCAACTCAGTGAGACCCCGTCTCTAAATAAAATACAAAATAGGGCTGGCAGTGTGGTTCAGTGGTTGAGTGCCCCTGAGTTCAATCCCTGTACCAAAAAAAAAAAAAAAAAAAAAAAAATCTAGAAATTGATTCTGAGAGATGGTGGGAGAAAAGAATGACTTCACAGAGAAAGGAAATGTCCCCTGATAATTTAGAGTTTCCAAAGATAATTTGGAGTTTCTTATGTGGGAGGAAAGGGACAGAGAGGAACATTCCGGGGTGTAGGCCCTGCATGGGGCAGGCAGGGAGGTGTGGGAATGTGCTGAGTTTGGAGAGTTGCACACACCTCTCAGAGCCTGGGGAAGAGTGTGGAAGTGCAGAAGGGCAGCAGGAAACTGTGTTCCTCCAAATCATATATCAAACACCTAATGTCTAGTACTTGTAGATGAGTCCTTATCTGAGAATAAGGTCATTGCAGATGTCATCAAGTTAAGATGAAGTCATACTAGATTTGGCATGGTGGTGTCCTTACAAGAAGAATACTTGGACACAGACATACAGGGAAACACCACCATGTGAAGACAGAAGTACATACTGGAGAGATGCATCTGAAAGCTAGGAAACAGCCAGCAATCATCAGAATCCAGGAGTAGGCCAGGCACACATTTACCCTCTGAGCCCTCAAGAAGGAACTAATATTGCCAATACTTCGATTTCAGATTTTTCACCCAGCTCGTGGTAATTGTTTTTTTTTTAATTTTTATTGTTGGTTATTCAAAACATTACATAGTTCTTGATATATCATATTTCACCCTTTGATTCAAGTGGGTTATGAGCTCCCATTTTTACCCCATATACAGATTGCAGAATCACATCAGTTACACATCCATTGATTTACATATTGCCATACTAGTGTCTGTTGTGTTCTGCTGCCTTTCCTATCCTCTACTATCCCCCCCCTCCTCTCCCCTCCCCTCCCCTCTTATCTCTCTGCCCCCTCTACTGTCATTCATTTGTCCCCCTTGTATTACAGCTTGTGGTAATTGTTATAGCAACCATCAGATGGGCACATGGGCCACCCTGAACTCGTACTCATTGGTAGCCTAGGATGCCTCTGACTTCAGCACTGCTTCTTAGAGAACTTCTAAAATTCTTGAACCCAGATATCCAAGCTGTCACTCTTCCAGATTTCTTTTGATACCTGGCACCTGCGCATAATCTTTAATCAGACTATGTATACTGATTATGTCTCTTTTTCTTTTTCCTCTTGATTCAGGAAGATACATTTTCCAAAATTAAAGAGTCATGTTGTGAGAATCTGGATGAATCAGCCAACTCACAATTTGTGCCAAGTGTCCTCATTCATTTCTCTGATTTGCCATCTTTTCTTTGGGATTTCCAGAATTAGATTGCTTGCAGAGATGGAAAAATGATTTTCACCATCTCACAGGCCCATATGTGCACATGACCATCTTGTTTTCAAGCCTGTACCTCCAGTGCCATCTTGGAAGAGAAAGGTTTTCCCATGAGCCTCTCTAGGGCAGGGCCCACCTCCTAGCTTACTTCTGATCCTGCAGAATGAAGTTCCCTTTCAGGATGTCTACTCTGTGTTGGCTGATCAACAAACTAAGTTATATTAGACACCCTTAACAACCCAGCAATCTGGTGGAGGCTGGGCCTGCCAGTCATAAAGATTTGAGTTGTTTCAGTACATTGCAGTCAGTGACCCAACAGATTCATGCACATGGATGCCTTAAATCCCAGAGAAGAAGCATTTTGCCCATAAGTTTGGCTTCCATTTGTTGAGCACCTACTGTGTGCAAAATGCTATAACAGAGGCTTTATATACATTATTTTTCATCCTCAAAGGGCAAAGTGCATACTTTCAACCTTGTTTTATAGACAACGCAACTGATATGCAAGAGGTGGCTAATTAAGTAACTTGCTCAAGGTCACTCAGCCAGTGATGACAGAGTCATCCTTGGAACCTGGGTCTGTCTGACTCCCAAGGTTATACATCATTTCTCCACAGTGCCAGGCTGACTGATCTCAGGGCATGTTTCATCAAAGCAGACACATAGATATATTTACTGACGCTTCCATATTATTTGTGCACTGTCTCAACATTTAGTTGAAAGATAAAGATTAATCAAACCCCCTCAAGGTTGCCAACAATGTACTCAGTAGTGTTCTTATCTCACTTGACCTTTCTGAAGGTTGATATTACCTTCCTGAAAATTCTTCCCCCCTTGGCTTTCATGATACATGTGGCTGGTGTTTTCCTTCCTCTGTGGATGTTCTCTTCAGTTTAATCTCTGTCATCTCCTTTAAGGTTTTGACCTCCATCCTTTTTTTTTTTTTTTAACTACTCTCTTGGTCTCTCTTCAGGAAAATTCCATGTATCCTAACTATTTCAATTACTTTCCTAGTAATGGTTTCCTCGTTTGTTTCTTGTTGCTTCTCAAATATCTAGATCCAGCCTCAACTCCTCTTCTGAACCCCAGGCCTAGATATCCAAGGGTTCTCACAACCATCTCCACCTAGAGCTCCGGCCAGCACCTCAAAGTCACCATGTTGACATCTGATTCCATCCTTCCTTCCAGAGGCCACCTCCTCTGTTCTCTATCTCCATCCTTAATCTTCCCCTTCACTCAATCTCTCACTTCTCTTCATTCCATCACTTAAATATCTTTCAAATGTGCCTACCTTGGCTATCCCCACCGTCACTACCTTGGGTTTGTCCCCTGGATTCTCTATTCTAAATGATTATTTTAAATAATTTTAAATTTGTAGAAGTTTCAAGGATAGTGCAGAGAGTTCCCTTATATCCCTCCCAGAGGTCCCCTTATATAAGCATCTTACATAACCACTGGGCAATTATCAACACTAGGAAACTAACATTGTGCACTGAAGGATTTTGATGGCTTCTGTGACAGAGAGTCTTGGTGACCTTGTTGCTTTCTCAGATAACTATTTTTCTTTCTTTAGTTTGAAGCTGAAATGTGCCCATCCGCAGAGGATAGATTAAGGTAAGGTAGGTCTCTCGTCCACGGGGGGATAATTTCCACTCATTCACCAACATCAGCCAGCTTTCCCCAAATCACAATAGGTGTTCCTTCTAGAAGTTCCCTTAACATCCTCACTTCCTCCATGCACACTGGGTCAGAACACTCTGAGAACTTGTCTGTAATTTTCACTGGTCTTATCAGCAGAACTGACTGATTAGGCATTCAGTAAATATTTGTGATATGAATGAATGAAAGAAATCAGGTTGGCTGGACCTGGTATTTGTAGTTGGCACCAGAAGAGTATCACCTATAAACTGAAGGGTCTGAACAACTATTGGGGACCCAGCGTCCTGTATAGCACAGTTCCAATGCAGATGAATTTTAATGCCATTTCCATCCTCACTCTGACACCCTTAGTGATGAAAGACAGGGGCAAGTCTGGCACCACAGGCTCCCTGGATACCATGTCTGGGAAAGCACCTTGAATCCCAGTGGTTCCCAGGCCTGGCTGGCCGACTCAGAACCTCCAGGGATGGCGCCTGGCAATTAATAAGTTTGCAAGGTGATGCAATCTGCTGCAGGGGCCTGGCTTTAAACCAAGAACTGGCATTCGGAAATCCCTGATGTGGGGAATCTACTTATTTTGTAGACAGTATTGGACAATCTGGTTGTGAAGGCTTTTTCAGTTCTGACTTTTCTGGTCGATTACTCTGTTTCTTTAATTTTAAACTAAGCTGATAAATCCAAATGTGAAACACATCATAAATATACTCATTATACTCCTAAAATATGCCTTTTAGAAAGTCATATACAACAGGAAATATATCCAGTTTCTTAATCTTCAAAATTTGTATTTCAAGTCTCAATCTATAGGATGAGACACCTGAGATTTTTTGTTTATGCATCCTGCAGTAGTTCTTAACTGTGATGGGCAAGTGATACACGTATCAATTCTGATTTAAGTTTGTAAATTTGTAGTCAGTTCCTACACTGGTTTCAGAGCACTAGTCACTAGCCTTTATTTCTACATATAGGATTTGCCCATTTTTACTAATAGAACATAGTACTGGTGTAGAGTCCAAAATAGATTAGTTCTAATGTTCACACCTCTTTAGAATTTTTATCTCAACCTGAGGAAGCCACATTGCAGTAGATTTTCCACCCTTTATAATATCTAATGTGAGTCAGGCATGGTGGTACACACTTGTAATCCCAGCAACTCAGGAGGCTAAGGCGGGAGGATCACAAGTTCAAGGCCAGCCTCAGGAAATTAGTGAGGTCCTAAACAACTTAGTGAGAACTTCTCTCTAAATAAAAAATGTAAAAAAAAAAAAAAAGTTGGGGATGTAGCTCCGTAATTAAGCACCCCTGGATTCAATCCTCAGTACCACCACCAACGACGACAATAAAAACTCCTACTTTTCCTGTAATAGTTTGGTTGTTTACTTACTGTATAGACTCAGAAATATTATATATCAAAAACCTGACCTAACTTTGACTCTCCCTCTTACTGTGGACAAAGTGAAGGAGTTGATATTCAGGAGAAGTGTAGGCAGCCTCTGCCATGATCTGTACAGCTATAGTTGGTGCAGGTGCCTGGGTGGGGGACACAGTCTACTTCCATGTTAATCCACCTCAGGTAGAAACAATGCAGCTTCCAAACCTGCAGATTTTCACCCCAGAGCCCCTTGCTGAGGGCAGCCTAGGTTGAGCATGCAGCCAGGCAGAGGAGGAGATGAGAGAAGGAGCCATTAGACGAAGAGCTTGTGGTCTAGTTGGAAGAAAGATCTGGGAGTCCTGGGAAACTCAGTGGTCCACACAACAACAATGAAGTTTTTTTTGTTTTGTTTTGTTTTGTTTTTAAAGTCCCAGGTTAATTTTGAATCCTTCGAAGGCAACGAACACTAAATGTTTCATGGTTGAGGTGGAAATGGTTTTCTAGTCTGTTTTCATCTTCTTCACATAAGTATTCATTTCCAACAAACCTTGAAGAAGCAATGAAGCCTTCACGGCTAATCATATGTACAGGAAAGTGCTTCAGTCACCATGTCCTGGGTAACTGCCATGGCACATACTCTATACCACAGGGTTCTAGGGAAAGACGCTATGACTTTCCAAACTCATTTCCACAGCCCCTGCTTCCTGTGCCTATAGGAAGGCGAGACGCATCATTCACTAAAGAAGTGAAGCTCCTCTGACTTCTCCAGTTAACAGAAGGACAAGGAGACCCTTTCTGACATTTTGACTTTGGCAACCTCAGGTTTGAAATTTGTAGTCAATGCTTTCATCAGAAGAGTAACAAGTTTCTTTCTACGTCCTTTCTTGTCTCTGTTTACACATGCTGAGCACGTATTAAGTACAAGATCTTATGCCAAATTCTACTTTAGTTGCTTGGGAAGAGGGATGGGGTAAAGTGGCTGCTGACAGAGGCGTACACACCCACGGGTATGTCCAACAATCAGTTACTGTGCCAATGCTCTGTTGCGTCAGAGACAGAGATAAAATAGAATGAGTTCCTTTTTCTTAACGACTTCACCATCCAGTCATAGCATCAAAACAGAAGCAGCTATGAAACAGGATAGACAGTGCTGACTGACGTCAAATGCTCAGAGTCCATCTAACATCCGTGTATCCAACAAGTATACATTAAATAGCCACGATGAGCCAGCTCTGCCCTCAGCTTTGGGGGTTAAGCATTGAACAAAACCAGAGTACAAACCAAAAATAAGGTAATTAATGAAAGTGGTTCATTCTGATAGTGAAAAGTTCTACAGAGGATGAATGATATGATAAAGAATGTTCCAGGTGTGGAAGGCCTCTTTGAGGTGAGAGCATTTGGTCATGAGGGAGGCAGTCATCTGAAAAAGAAAGAGCAACAACAAGTGCAAAAATCCTGAGGTAGAAATAGGCTTACAGAATTCAGAGGACAGAAAACGGGCCAGAGTGGCTGGTGTGTAGGAGAGGGAGGAGGCTAGGGAGGAACAGAAGAGATCTGAGGGAAAAATATGGACTGAATCATGCAGTCTTTCATAAATTTGATTCTTTTTAAAAATTTTATTTGTTCTTTTTTAGTTTTACAGTAGAATATATTTTGGCATATTATATATACATGGAGTAGAACTTAATTCTAATTAGGATCATATTGTTGTGGTTGTATATGATGTAGAGTTACCCACACCCACCCCTGGTCATGTATTCAAATACAGGGCAAGTGGTGCAACCACTCTGGAAAGCAGTACGGAGAGGCCTTAGGAAACTTGGAATGGAACCACCATTTGACCCAGTTATCCCACTTCTTAGTCTGCACCCAAAGGACTTAAAATCAGCATACCACAGTGATGCGGCCACATCAATGTTTATAACAGCTCAATTCATAATAGCCAAGCTATGGAACCAACCTAGGTTGGTTCCTTCAACAGGTGAATAGATAAAGAAAATGTGGTATATATACACAATGGAATATTATTCAGCCATAGAGAAGAATGAAATCATGGCATTTTCAAGTAAATGGATGGAACTGGAGACTATCATGCTAAGGGAAATAAGCCAATCCCAAAAAACCAAAGGCCAAATGTTCTCTCTGATATATGGATGCTAACCCACAAGAAAGAAAGGTGGGGTGGAGAAGAATACACAAGACCATCGTATTAGACAAAGGGAAACAAAGGGAAGGGAGAGAGGGTAAAAGATAGTATTTGATTCTTAGATTGGATTTTATTCTAAGCACACTAAAAAGCTTTTGAGGAATTTACATTGGAAAGGTCATATCCTGACATGTTTAACTATGTAATGTTTTGAACAGCCAACAATAAAAAATTTAAAAAAAAAAAGCTGCTCTGAACCTCTCCCTCGGTAATAACATAATAATTATATAAAAACACAGAAGTAAAGATATAGATTCAAACACACATAGCTGAATTGATATTACAGATCATTCCACATCAGTAAGACTATCCACATTCTTCTTAGTTGCAAATAGAACATTCACCAAGATCAAACATTGTCAATCCATAAATATAAAGTCAATACATTTTAACCAATTGAAGTCTTATAGAAATATTCTCTAAGTCAATGTAATGGAAACCAATCACAATATCTAGAAAATCACCTAAATATTTAGCAATTCAGTAATACATTTTCACACTTTGAAACGGGTCAACAAAGAAATGACAAGGGAAATTAGTATTTTGAACCGACTGATAATATATTATATAGAAAGATTTATGATATGCAACTAAGGCAGTACGTAGAGGGAAATTTATAGTCCTAAATGTCTATGTTAAAAAGGAAGAAAGGTTTAAAATCAATGATCTACATTTCCAAGTTAACAGGCTAGAAATAGTAGCACACAATAAAATTGAAGTAGGAAAAAAAATAAATAAACATAAGAGCAGAAAGCAAATAAATTTTTAAAAATATTTCAAACAGAGAAAATTGGCAAAGCCAGAAGTTGGTTTCTTTGAAAGAATTAATACGATTTATAAATCCTTATTAATGTCAACCAAGAAAAAGAGTAAATGGGAATGACTAACTTCAAGTTTGAAGGAAGGGATACTCTCCAGATTCCATAGGCACTGGAATAATGACAAGGACATCTCATAAACTGTATGTCAATAAAGTCAATCATGTATTCTAAGAAACAAGTTCCTTGAAAAATATAACTTACACACTTTGATTTAAAAAGAACACAATATCTAAATAGCTCAATTTCAAGTTAAAAAATATTCAATTAATCATCTTATCTCCCAACATTTCCACAAAGAAAACTCAAAGCCCAGATGGTTTCATGTGTGAATTCTGTCAAATATTTGTGGACTTAATAGTATCAGTGTTACACAAACTTAGGGAGAAACAACCATTTCCCAATTCATTTGATGAGACCAATATAAAGCCTAATGAAAAACCCAACAAAGACGTTCTGAAGAAGGACTACATCTTCCCCATCATGTGAATGAGGACACGGAAACTCAGGGTAGAGGCTCCACTTGGCCCAAATCCTGGGATTCAGAAATGACGGTGCAGGACTGGGGCCCAGGTCTCTATCCAGAGTTTTCCACCATGTCATGTTCCAGAAAGCAGCCCTACAATCTGAAAATCACATCCTGTAGCAACCTTTAGAGGCTAGAAGCCCACACCAAAGACATCCCTTGTCACTGCTTCTGACCCCAAAAGGATGTTGGAGGGTTGATTTTGCACCCCACATTACCCACTGTGGAGGCCTTGGTGTGAGTCTTTCTGTTTTCAATGACCAGCTGTGGGAGGCCTGAGGTACGTGTGGGTCTAGAAAATCCTCTTCCATATCACATCTGGTTTTGTCATTTGGGCCAATAATCCTGTCCAACAATCCATTATGTTTTGCTTTGTGTAATAGATACAGCACAGAAAAGTGCTTGAAAGTTTTAGCAGGAGAGCAAACTGCTGCCAGATAGAGATTATGGCAGAAGAGCAGCGTGAGAAGAACAGCTCCGCTCGGGGCTTAGCCTTGCAGAGGGCCAAGCGTTCAGATTCAAGCCTAAGGGTTATTAATTAGTATTCAAATCAGTGACATGTCTTGTATTTAACCTATAGTCAGAACTTGAAATAACCATCTCCGTTCCTCTGGAACCCTGTAGTTACGATGTCCTGGGCATGAGTTTGGAAGTGGGGCATGGGCTGTACACGTGGGAATGTACTTCACCGTGTCTCGTGATGGTTGTGCATCTTCATGACCTCGTCCTGCTGGGGACGTGGCTTGAGCTGGTCTTCATTTGTCAACCTTGACAGCTACTCATGCCACCTTCTCCTGCAGATGCTACCTCCTAAATTGCTCTCAGCTCTGCTTGTTCTCCTCACTCACCTCTGTGCTTGTGGACTCTTCCTCCTCCGCTCCATGGTCTACACTCGTGCAGTCTACCTTCCACAGCATCACTAGAAGTATTTCTGCACTGGCTTTGGGATTTAAACTAAAAATGTATTAACATGTCTTTCCAAATACTAGCCTCAGCCTGTATAATCGACTTCCCAAGTTCAAACTCGCAGGCAGAGCTCTGATGGCCCTTCCCTTGCTGCTCCTCAGTCTTCCCCATCTCAGTTAAAGACCATCCTATCCACCCAGTTGCATGGGCCAAAAGCTCAGAGTCACTCCCAGCCAATCCTGTCATCTCCCCTCTCGCTGCCCTCTCCTCCCACCCTGAATGAGCCTCCTGACCTCTCAGATGAATTATTGCAAGAGTCTCCCTACTGGCCTCACAGTTTCCCCTCCTGCCTCACAACTATTATTTCCAAAATAGTTTCTGTTTAAACCTGGAAATCAGGCCTTAAAACCACTGTGTGCAAAATCCATGCTTGCTGCCTTGCTCACAGTAGAATGCACTTTATGTCAGTGTCTGACAAAGTCCTCCACCATGTGGCTTTTCTCTTCTCTCCCTGAACCCACATCTACTCTTCTCACCAGTACTTCCTCCACCCCAGGCCACATGGGCCCCAATACGCTCTAGTAAACTCCTATGTCAGACTTTGGGTCCTGCCACTCCTGCTGCCTGCACACTCTTCCCCTGGATGTTTGCAGGACCCTCTCCTTTGCTTAATTTTAGGTTTCTTAGTATATGGCCTTCTCTTACTCCCTGATGTAAAATGTCACTCGTGCCCTGGTCTTTGCTACCTTTTTCTTTTGCTTCATTTTTTGTTTTTAAATCAGAGAACATACACCAGTCTGATGTCCTATATGCTAATCTAATAATTTTTATAGCTTATCTTCCCCAGTAGCATATAAGTTCCATGAGGGCTGGACATTTCCTGCTGTATTCTAGTGCCCAGAACAATGCCTGATGCCTATCAGATACTCAATAAATATTTATTAAATGTACAAATGAAAGAATATAGTGCTCCAGCATCATCTTCCAGACGTCACTCCCATTGAACATTAGCTTTTAAATGATTATGATGATGATGATGGTGAGGGTAGTAAGTATTATTCCTTGAAGAAAACTTTGCCATGTGCAAAAGAGTATTAAAAAGCACAACATCAGCAACAACAGATAACTGTTGTCAACACACACACACACTCACACACACACACACACACAGTAAAGCAAGCAAACAGATAAAGAATGTGGCCAAAGCACATACAAAAACACTTCAGTACAGCGTGAGGAAAGAGTTAATTGTGTTCCAAGGTCTGGGGGTTTACAATAGCTCCCTGGTCTCATCAGCATCCCGTTGGTGATGACACAGATGAGAAACCAGATGTTGGGTCTATTGTGCAAAGCTTTGCTGTGCTGTGGGTGGGGTTGTGTTTGCATGTCTCCTCCAGGTCCTACCTACTAAACTTTGTGATTATTTTGGCAAGAACAGAAAGCATTCCTGAGACTGCACAGGGCCTACGTGGGGTCCTTATTAGGAGAGGGATCTCTCAGGCACAAATGGATGGCTCAGGCTCTGGAGGTTTCCGGACAAAGGAAACAGTGAAGTCTCTTCAGTACTGTTTGACTCCCCGTGTCTGGGATGGCCAGATGTTTCAGGACACAGGTGCATGAGTTGGACCCTTTTCCTAGGACCTTGTCCTGTTTCAAGCTGTGTTGGGACATCTCCTGAAATCAGGACTGAAGTTTCTCCCTGATTATAATTTTCTAAATGTCATTTATAAAGATGAGTCTTCTGTCTACAGATGACCTACATCAACCCACTCACCCCCCCTATCTTCCAGACTCCCTGTGTAGTTGGGGGTCGATACTGTTAGGAGACAGGCCATCATGGCTCCGATAGTCCCATGTTGCTACGCGGGCCTTCTAGCATATGTCCTCTGGCCGCAACACGTCCCTTTCCCTCACCCTCAGCCTCTAATCAAAAGCATCTGCATCTCCTGAAGGGCACGTTGAAACACAGTTTCCAGGGCTCAGATGTAGCTCACTGACAGAGCACTTGCCTCGCATGTGCAAGGTCCTGCTTTTGATTCCCAGTATCACAAGATAAACAAATAAAAAACACGGTTTCCTGGGACCCACCCTGATAGATTCTGACTCAGTCCTCTGGGATGGGACTGGAGATTTACATTTCTAACAGCTTCCAGTTTGATGCTGCTGGTCCTGGGGCCAAACTTTGAGAACCACTGGTTCACTTCACTTCATCACTTGGTTGGAACTATGCCTTTCCTCCATCCTCTCTCCATTCCCAGTGCCGCTGACCTGATTCAGACCTTACAGATTCTCAAACGTTGAGAACTTGGAGAGACACTCAACATGTTATTTCAGACAAGAGAATCTCAGGCTTAAAGTCATACTGCTGGAAGGAGGTGGAGCAAGTATCCGACCTCAGACCCTCCAGACCCCACACGGCACTGTACACCAGCTCAACCCCACACCGCAGGTGGGAGAGCTTTGCCTAGAGGACAGGCCCTGCCCAAGGCATGGGGCGAGTTAGTGGAGAGACAGGGATCAGGACCCACTCTCCTACTCCTGACACTTCTCTTCTTCCCATTCCATTCACCTGCTCTAATGGGCACCTACTATGGGCCACGCATGAAGTCATCCCTTCATTCTGTCAGATATGTCTGTTACTACTATGTGACAGTCATTTGTCCTGACTTCATGAGCTCATTCTCAATGTGGAGATAGACATTGATCAAATAATTGCATTCAAAATTAAAACTGAATCATGTTTAGGGTTAAAAAGGCCATATACATAGAACTCTAAATGGAGAGTTTAATGTACCCCCCATTATGCACTTTTCTAATGTACCAACAAAAAAATGTGGAGAGACTTTACTGTAGACCAGGTGTGGAGAAAGTATTTCCCAGGGGAGTAACAAGTAGGTTGATAGGTAAAGGACAAGTAAGTGTTAACCATGTAAAGGGGGGAGCAGTATATGCAAAGGCTCTGTGGTAGGAGGAGCCCTAGTGAGTATGAGAGAATGAAAGAAAAGCAGCATGGCTGGAGCAAAAAGGGTCTAGGAGGTGTGGCAATGGCAGGCCATGCAGAGCCCAACAGGGCACATTGAAAGATTTTGACTTTAAGAACAGGAATAGGATGCCTCGGGGGATTTAAAGTAGGCAGAGGTGGCATAATCAGATTTATTTTTCTGAAAGATTCAGGTGGCTGCCCCATGGAGTTAGGCAAGTGTGGATACAGGCAGTTAGCCAGGAGGCTATAGTCAGGAGAGATGGTGACTCTGCCTTACATGACAGTGGTAGACACAGAGAAGCAGACAGAATCAAGAGGTAACAGGGCCATATAGGACTTGGTGATAGGCTGCTTATGGGCAGAGAAAATGGTGTTGTGCTGACCCCTGGATTTCTAGCACACATGTATTCATTCAGGAGAACACTATTTCTTATTTAAAACACTATTTTTGTATCTACAGTTTAGTAGCAATCATTTTCTATGTTATTAAATATTTGTTGAAAAGTGATGAAGTCCCTAGTTATTGTGAGAAAGAACTTCCTAATTTCCCTACTAAGTGCTGAGCATTCTGACCCTCCCATCACCTGGAGTAAGGGACATGCCCAGGGGGCCGTGCTCCTGCCATGTCCACCTCAACACCCAACTCACCATGGGGGATTGACAGACGGTGTGGGTGAGACATCATTCAAGAGAGATGTCTGGGTTCAAATCGCCCTTTAAGTTTCCAGATGAATGTGGATATACAAAAAGTAAGACTATATATATATGATTATTCTCAGTTCACAAGCTTCTAGTCAAAAGTTATGTGAGATATTAAGCTTGCTCCCTTGGAATCAGAGTATGTCTGTCAACTTCAGGGGAAGAAAGCAGGGCCAGGACGGAATCTCAGATCTATGGGAACTAGACAGAACAACCCACCGAAGGGATCCAAACTGGATATTTTATTAAATTGCAAAAGTCTCCTAAAACAGAAAAAGTAATCATGCATTCCAAATATGTTCATTAGAAGTTACTGCATGAGGCATCTCTAGCTTTCCCAAATGAAAATATCTGGCCACTTGGCCACTGTGAACTTAGATTTATCTTACCCAATTCCTCTGAGTTCTTAAACCCTACTGGAAAGTTCAAATGTGTCCTGCTATTTATTTATAACCTTTTCCTCAAGGTTATCGATTTCAACTAAGCACCTTTCTTCAACAGCTCACAACTTGGGGTCTCCAGGCATAATTCCCTGTTAGGAAAACCTAGATTCACTCCCATGCCTCCTTCTCAGACAGGAGACATTTCTTAGGTAACCCCCGCCTCATTTTCTGATAAGCAATTTCCTCAGCGAGCCCCTGGCGGCTGTGTCTCCCATCTCCTGGCTGAGACGCCAGTCTGATATGTCGTCTGTGTTTTGCTTCAGCCTGAATTCTGGGAAACATTGCAGTCTCCTTTCCTGAGCATTTGCTTTGAAGATAAAGAGAGGATGTTCATCTCCTGCAAGAACCTCCCAGGGCGTTCCTGTCCGTCAGTCTTCTCTCTGCCTTGGGAAATTCCATCAGACAAATACGGGCTGGACCAATAGCACATCAGGTGACTGGACTCACACAAGGGGGAGCGCAAGGAAAAGCTGCGCAGATCTTTTTCCTTTGACACCTCATCAGTGACTGCGGAAGGTGACTTGCAGATTTAAACCCATGCTCGGGAATACGCAGATGCAGTAGCTGGAGAGGGGCCTGGAGACCTGGGTTCCACATATGGCATTGCCACCGACCAGCTCTGTAAACTTAGACAAGTTTCTTTGCTTCTCTGACCTCTGAGTTTTTTTTTTTGTTTGTTTGTTTTTTTGTTTGTTTGTTGTTGTTGTTGTTGTTTTGGGGGGTGTAGTGGAGATAGAAGGGATTGAACTCAGGGATACTCGACCACTGAGCCACATCCCTAGCTCTATTTTGTATTTTATTTAGAGACAGGGTCTCACTGAGTTGCTTAGTGCCTGCTTTTTGCTGAGGCTGGCTTTGAACTCGCAGTCCTCCTGCCTCAGCCTCCCGAGCTGCTGGGATTACAGGCACGCGCCACCGCATTTGGCTCATTGACCTCTGAGTCTTTCACTGGAAAATAAGACGGTTGGATTGAAGTGGTGGTTATCAATGTTTTCAATTTTTAAAAATTATATCCTCCACTGCTTTGTGCCCTAGGTTCGAAAGAATTTTGACTTTTAAACACACTGAACTTATTAAGCAGCAGTGCTTTATTTTACTTCCCTTCTTTATTGATCAAAGCACACACCAGAGTCTCTGATCAACACGACTGGTTGATATTATTCTAGCCAAATAAAACCTCATTGTGGGGACACGTGATTTTTTTCACAGGATGTTTGAAATTTTTAAAATAGGTTACAAATCCGTACTGCAATATTCACGGAGGCCCTAAAAAATCTAAGGATCCCAAATGGAGGAAGAAATGGGCTAAAATCTCTTTAGATAATTCTTTTGTGTCCAGTGTTCTGGCTAAGATAGCAGGACCCCCAAGCCCCCTATACTAGAGGAAGAAGTGTTACAGCGCTGATTACGATAGCCCATACTCAGGCTGTGAAATCCTGGGCCTCTGTCTCTCTTCTTCACTGAAGGAGAGCCATTATGTGTCTCTGGATGACATCTGTCCATGCCTCCCCTCCATTTAATCTTGCCAGTAACAGTGTTCAGTGAGGAGCTTAGATCTCCCCATCAACCTCTTCCCAAAATGATGAATAACAAACAACTCATTGATCTTTCTGATGGTTCCATTTACCAACTTCCCTAATACGTATGGATTATTCCAGACTTCAAAGGCACACAATTGGAATTCGTTTCCTATACTGACTTCATTCATTTTTTTAATATCCTGATAGAGTGCCTACTATTTCCCAGGCATATAGCAGGTACATAGCACATGCTTACTGAATGGGGGAATTAACTTACCAACACACGTATGAATGAACTCTATTAGACGTTTCCACATATTTATCATGTCATTTAACTCTCTCAACCACCCCAGAAGGTAAGGAACATTTTTCTCATTTTATAATTGAGGAAATTGAGTTTCTAATAGGTGCTGTGACTAGTTCAGGGTCATCCAGCTGGTAAATGGTTAAGACAACTTGAACCCAAATCTTTTGTTTCCACATCCCTGGGTGGGTGCCCTGTAGGACAGCCCCTCATGGATTCCTATGTCCCTTCCTTCAACCTTCATGAATGCACTGACCCATCCTCCTACTGTAGGAAACTAGACCATGCCCCCTCTCCTAGAACCTTCTTTAGCTCCCTCTAGTCCTCTCCTCACTGCCATCTGAATGCTTCCTTTATTATGCAAAGTGTTCATCCTAAAAGTCCACTTTGTCACCAGTTATCA
Source organism: Marmota flaviventris (assembly GCF_047511675.1). Taxonomy (NCBI): domain Eukaryota; kingdom Metazoa; phylum Chordata; class Mammalia; order Rodentia; family Sciuridae; genus Marmota; species Marmota flaviventris. The sequence continues at coordinate 49,702,541 of NC_092505.1, read as the reverse complement.
GGGCCATGCTGAGCAGGTCCATCCCCAAGTGAGGTTCCCATTAGCTAAGCAGGGGAATCTGTGCGATGGCCTTGACAGCTTTGATGTGTCTCACCCTTTCTTCTCCTCCCTCCCGTTCTCAAGGTCACACCATCCTTGGCTCAGCTTTCCCTCAGCCAGGGGGACCAGAGAACTCACTTTCTTTCCCATGTCACCTCTGGAATCCCAGCCCTCAGAGTCTTCCTGAGCCTGGTGGCCCAAAGAGGCCCTGCTGAGCCTCTTGACTCTGGCCCCAAGCTTAAATATCCCTGGACTTGGGAAATGGATGGCATTAGAGCAGATTATGCTAAGTGAAGCTAGCCAATCCCTAAAAAACAAATGCCAAATGTCTTCTTTGATATAAGGAGAGTAACTAAGAACAGAGTAGGGTCGAAGAGCATGAGAAGAAGATTAACATTAAACAGGGATGAGAGGTGGGAGGGAAAGGGAGAGAGAAGGGAAAATGCATGGAAATGGAAGGAGACCCTCAGAGTTATACAAAAGTACATACAAGAGGAAGTGAGGGGAAGGGGAAAAATAATACAAGGGGGACAAACGAATGTCAGTAGAGGGGGCAGAGAGAGAAGAGGGGAGGGGAGGGGAGGGGAGGGGGGATAGAAAAAAAAATATATCCCTGGACTTGGGACCACAAACTCCCAGGGAGATACAGAGAGTCAGGGTAACAAAGCCTGCTGCTCCTGGTCTGCCTGCATCACCACATCTCAGCACTCCTGCCAATTTGGGGACCTCAAATGATGTTTTCTTACCCCCACCCCAAACATGGGAATGACTTTTAGGCACAATGGGTTGGTTCAATGCCTCTATGATTACCCCTACCTGTGCCCCTTTCACAAAAGAAGAAACTCAGTTCATAAAGCCCTGGATAAAAGGTTATAATAGAGAATTCAAAGGATGGCAATAACAAATGCTTTCCTGGTGATCACTGATAGAGGTGTTTGAAAGCTTGCCTTCCTCTGTCTCAGGACAGACTGGCAAAGAACCTGCAGGACAATGCCTCTCCGTATTCTTCATACTACTGATGAGGAGGCCTGTAGTTTTCCTGCCCCTATTGACTGGCACACTAGCTCCACCGGTCAACAAATAAGGTGTCCTTGGTGGCACTGTGGTTCTACCCCTGTAGCTGACTCTCTGAGACCAGGCCCATGGCGGTATTCCTAGAGAGAAACAGGAAGAGAAAACCCATTAGCTAAGCATACCCCGTGTGTATATGCATACACAAGCACAACGCCATCCTGCCCCTTTGATTAAATTAATTTTATACCCATCATGCATTTTTTAATGAAGGGAAACAATATCCCTGGGCTGGTGTTTAGGGACTTCTTCCCTCCTTAGCTGGTTTGCTAAGTCCAGGATCCAGAACTAGAAGAAATGGAACCAGGATCCTGGCTTTGATCTTGATTTAGTGTTCAACCTGGAGCCAGTCTTCCCAGGGACTGTTTTCTGAGACATAAAATGGAAAAGTAGTGCACACAGTGTTGTGGATACGAAAAGAATAAAGCCTGTGGAAATATATATATAAAATATAAATTTTATTTTTGTGGATATAAATAAAGCCTGTGCTACTCAAACCAGAGTCATTAATACCCAATTTTTCACTCCAGGGACCTTCTGGGAAGCTCACATGCTTTGAGGTAGGGGGATCTCCCTCTTTCAATGCTGTCAGCACAAACAAGTAGGTCTTGTTACAGTTCTAACCAGCGAGAGTGGTGCAGGATCTGTCCCAATCCATGCGACTCCATGACTCCCCAGTGCATGCACTGCCTTTTAAAGAGGTAAGCTGTCCATCACTGCAAATATTTAGGCATGAAATAGACAACCACCCAGCAGAAGAGCAATGGGAGAAATCTAAGCATCAAGGAGATGTTACAAATGATGACTGCAAACTTCTCCAGTTTTAGATTTATTCATTCCACCAAAAGTGCTGGTTCTAGGAATTTGTGCAAGATGCTGGAAAGAGGCTTTGGAAATAGAGGGTCAGAGAACTTGGGCTTGAGGAATTGAAACTTTGGTACAGGGAGACAGCACATGCCTATGACTGCACAAACTCTGAGACCAAGAAGCTCTACAAGGAAAGAGGGGAAGGTAGTGCAGAGGAGAGGAAGTCACTTCTGTTGAGAGTATCAGCAGTATCAACCCCCCAACTACAGGAGGAAACATAGAGAAATAAAGCTCCCTCCAAAGGGCAAGCTTTTGAATCTGCCTAGGGGTCACCGTGGGTTTATGCCATTCAAACAGAGGACACTGCAGGTCTCTTTTAGGGCACCTGGATTCATGCTAAAGGAGTGGGAGAGACGGAACCCTGTGTGACATACAACAGAGAGAGCCTAGGTAGGTGACCTGGTAATACATTGCAGGGTCACCTGTATCTCCCCCACACACACACTGCTCCCCAACAAACTGCTGCTTCTCATCTTTCCAAAGGGTAGTAGGTCTGTCCACACAACTTGTTCACTGGGAAAGTTAGGGCCACTTTCTCATGTCTGATGCCTAAAGTCTACGTGAAAACTTTGATCATCCAAATGGTGACCCCGACTGACCACTGCAAGCAGCCAAACTGACCCTCTTCTTACCAAACCAACCATCACTCTCCCTCCTGCCTACCATCTCACATCTAGAATGATCTGAACCTTCCCTCCTCCCTCACCTCTGCAGGTCAGGAGCCCACCCATCCTTCTCTGCACAATTTCAATGCCACCACCTCAGAACTCTTCCCTGACTGCATGTCTCCTCCAGGTCTTACCTACTAAACTTTGTGATTATTTTGGCAAGAACAGAAAGCATTCCTGAGACTGCACAGGGCCTACGTGGGGTCCTTATTAGGAGAGGGATCTCTCAGGCACAAATGGATCACTCAGGTTTCTGGAGGTTTCCGGACAAAGGAAACAGTGAAGTCTCTTCAGTGCTGTTTGACTCCCCGTGTCTGGGATGGCCAGATGTTTCAGGACACAGGTGCATGAGTTGGACCCTTTTCCCAGGACCTTGTCCTGTTTCAAGCTGTGTTGGGACATCTCATGAAATCAGAACTGAAGTTTCTCCCTGATTATAATTTTCTAAATGTCACTTATAAAGATGAGTCTTCTGTCTACATCAACCCCCCCCCCCCCATCTTCCAGACCTCTCCTGTAGTTGGGGGCTAATACTCTCAACAGAAGTGACTTTCTCTCTCCTGAACTAGCTTCCCCTCTCCTTTCTTTGCAGGGTTTCTTCTTGGTCTCAGAGATTGTGCAGTCATAGGCATGTGCTGTCTCCCTGTACCAAAGTTTCAATTCCTCAAACCCAAGTTCTCTGTCCCTCTATTCCCAAAGTCTCTCTCTCTAGCACCCTGCACAATTCCCAGTACCAGCACATGTTTGGTGGAATGAGTAAATAGTTAAACATACTTTCTCTTCCAAACACAAAAATCACCAGCAAAATGACCTGGTGAATTCATTCTTCTCTTCCTGAGTGTCAATCTGGTAAAGGCTGTCACATCTGGGGCTCAGACAGAGATCTGAAGGATACCAGCAAGTAGAGATGAGTGGAAATGGAAAGCACAGGAGGGAAAGTCAATTAGTAACATGAAATCACACAATACATGGATTGGTGATTAAGCACCAATAAATCACCAAGCCCAGACATATTTTTAAAAGTAGCTAGAGTTATTGGCCATGTCTAATAAAAATCATGGTAATTATGAGCTGATTTAATTTTTTAAAATTTTTATCCTTATTTATAAATGGGGTATTCAAGCCAATATCCAACCTCAAAGGGAGGAGCTTAGAGTGGAGGGGTGATCGTGTTGAAAACATCGCAGGCTGGGAAACAGGAGAAGTGGCCTTGACCCCAAGCTCTGCAACCTATGGGGTATGTAGGGTCAGTAGGATACCTCTTCCACCCGCTCCAGCCTCCTACAAATCCAGTAGGAAGGTGCTCACTCAGATTCCAGAAGTTCTCTCAATTTGCCTTCAAAACTGCCTTGGCCATTTCCAAGTGACAGCTAAGTTTAGGTTTTCTGAGTCTACTTCCATAGTAACATGTCATTGGCCAAAGCTAGGTATGCTGGTTACCACTGTGAAATGGGAGCTCTGAGAAACAGAGGGCTCACAGCAGCCCATGATCCAGAGTCTGTTGTTCAATTTCAGATGTTGCAGTTACTAGGATTCATAAAGCAGGGGAGTCAAGGTCAATGGTCATAGCTTGGAGATCCTTACTCTGCCACATACAGCCTTGGCATTCCCACAGGTAAACTGAGGCAATACATTTAGTCTGGAGTCCTGTGATTGTGTATTAGCTAAACTGGCCACCAAAAAAAAAAAAAAAAAAAAAAAAAAAGCCCATTGGCTGTCTCCCCAGAACCCAGAGAAGAGGGGGAGCCATCTGCAGGGGCGGTGGGGGGGGGGTGCGCAAGAAAATCAGCAATGCCCTGTTCCCACCCCCTGCCACCCACTGACCAATACAAATACAGAACTCATCCGTGGAAGTGAGCCATTAGATGTTCCCAGCGGTAGCCTGTAAATTCCTAACTTCCCTCTTCGGGAGGTAGAAAGGAAAAGAACCATTGTTGAATATTTCTGTTTTTCTCTCTGTGGGTGCATGTGTACTAAGAGAGAGAGGTTGTGAGGTTGTGTGTGGAAGCACGTCCCCCACCCCCCACTCTGTGTCTTACACAACTAGGTATTTACACACCAGATGATCCCTGCAGGAAAAGGCAAGTCCCCAGCTGCTGTGGAATTTTAAGAGATCTCCCTGGAATGCCCTTATGGGATGTCTGGTTCTAATTGCCTCCCATCAGCCAGAGCTGGCGAGCTGGTGGGAGCAATGAGAGGTGAAATTGAACAGATTCCAGTTCACATCAGACCCCCAGCCCTGCCAGAGTCCCCCAGGGGCCGGAAAAGAAAACAAATGTGGCCAGGGCGGTGGGTGTGGTGGAAAGAGAACTACACTGAAATCCAAGGGCGCAGATTCTCCTCGTGCACTGCTGCTGACGCCCTGTGTTGCTCTGGACCCCTCACTTTCAAAGTAGTGAGGATCGGCTGGTCTCCAAGGCCCCTTCCTAGTCTAATATCCAGGGACAGAAAGGTCCAGCTCTCATTATGTGATGGGAGAGTAAAGACTGGGACATTGTCTTCTGAATTTTCAAACCAGATGCTCTGCATTTTAGATCTTTAAGCAGAATGGGGAAGGGCGAGGATTTCATACCAACCCACTTTAAACTAACCCTAGTCCCAGCCCCAGCCCCGGGCACCGTCCCTTCCTCTGCCCTTGGCCAGGAGCGGCTGGAGGTCTGAGCACCGACCTCCACGGAGAGGAAACAAGATCGGGTAGTTCCTTAGTGCCCTCTATGGGTCCAAAGGGCAGTCACGCTGCAATGGAAGCTGTCTCCACCCCAAGGGCTCCGGAACACCCTCTGCTGCAGCACCTCTGATTTTAGAGGCAATCGGCTCAAATTGACCCCTGATTCATGGTGAATGTCTGTCGCCTTTAAGTCTGTTGTTTTAAGACTCAGACTAAAACCAGTTAACGAATTGGATCAGGCGAGCCCTCCCAGGACCGCAGCACAGTGGCTCCCTGCCTCCACTGTGGGGACAGCGGCACACCTGCCATTGCTTCTCCCAGGATCCACGGGTGGAATGGCAAAGGGGAGGTGTTGGGGGTTAACAGCTCACAGAGCGCGCGTGGCATGCGCACAAAACAGCACAGGTTTCCAATGCCAAATACCGAAGGCTTCTAATTTACAATCCCAGCCTACTCTTAGTAGCCCTCCCCCAACCAGCTCCCTCCTCCTCCCCCCCACAGCTGTGGTGCATGCATGTCTCCAGAGACCCCCAAGCTCATTTCTTTCCCAGTCAGCTTGTATCAGTTAGGAAATCTGTTTGGCTAGTCGAAACAGAGTCCTAGTCACAACGACTTCGCCAAATTGGGGGTTTATTTGCTCATCTAAGAAGACATCTGCAGATAGGCTGCAGTCCACAAAATCATCAATCAGCCCTAGAGCTTGACTTTCCCATTGGTCCCTATCACCTCGTGGGCCAAGATAGCCTCTTAAGTCCTAGCTGTCCCAGAATCCTCCAGAGAGGAAGATTTGGAAGGGCAAGGGTGGATGTGATGCCCTACCTACTAATTCAGCCCCCTTTAAGACCACTGATAATTTGTGCCAGCCAGCTGCAAGGATGCCTGGGAATGTAGTCTCCTTATCACTCTCAATAAGATCAGCATGTATCATTAAGGAAGAAAGGGGCAATGGATATTGAGTCAACAACAAATAGATGCTGCCACACCACCCACTTTTCTTGAGAGAAGTAATGAATGGGTGGTCATCTCCTTTGGCCACTAGGTTTCCCCCACAGGAAGGCAAGGAGCTGTCGTGTCTGCTCACCTGATCCAGGAGAACTCCTCACCTCCCCACACAGGCCCAGACACCTGCCAAGTTGGTGGGGAGAGATGGTATCTGCCAGATCACTCTCTCCTGAAGATGATGCCAGGCCAGCTTCTCTGAGCCAGCCTCTCTGGTACTTTCCCTAGAGAGAAGTATGCCAGCTCACCCACGGAGGACCCAAGTCCAACTCCAAACACGCCCATCTAGAGCTTGCTGCCAGGTCTGGGACCAGAGAACAGCTCCTTCCTGGCAGGCTCCAGTAGGTTTTTTTTCTAGTCCCCTGCCACATAGGGCGGGGGGGTCCCCAGGCCACATTTGGGTGCACTCCCCACTCCGGGCAAAGAATTCATTGCTTTCTCGTCATTTGTTCTGCTGGGAGCTAAAGCACCCATCAGCTCAAAGAGTAAAGCCTTAAATGTATAAATTTGATATTTAAAATCATAGACATGAAATGCATACCAAACTGACTTGGCCCTGTGGGGTTGGCCAGTAACTTCCTGATGAGCTGGCTTCTGGTTTTCCTGGGTCTTTGGGTTTAGAGAGGAGGCCTGTGCATTGATCTTCAGGCTCTGCACCATTTGGTGACTGTGGGTTTCTTGAAGAGAAAGATTAATATTATATTAATATTTTAATATATCTTTTGTGCTGTTTAATGCTGTTTCTTGAAGAGAAAGAAACCCAAAGACCTTTCTTGATTTTTTTTTCTTTTGTGATACTGAAGATTGAGCCCAGGGGTACTCTATCACTGAACCTCACCCCCAGCACATTTTTTTTTTTGAAAAGGGTCTCACTAAGTTGCCCAGGCTGGCCTCAACCTTGTGATCCTGCTGCCTCAGCCTCCCAAGTCATTGGGATTACAGGCATGTGCCACTATGCCTAACTCTTCCCTGATGTTTTATCCCTTCTTCTTGGAGTAGAAATGGCTATAAGGCCACTTTCCTGTGAAGGAAACTGAGGAAGGTTGTCAGTGGTGGTTGTTCCTTACACTGGATGGAGGTGTACAGGATATAGAAGGGCCCAGGTGAAGAGAGGAGAAAGCTTTGGGTAGCACTGTGAGCTCCATGAGGGGAATCATTCTCTAACCCTTCTAGATACACTCAGCTCAGTGCTATATGTCTGTCTCAATGAGACTTTTTCTGTTTGTTTTTTTTTTTATTTCAATGGCCACCTACATAATTCAATAAATGCACCAATTGTTCATTACACTAAACCACATTCTCATTATAGAGCATCATTTAAAGCAGGCTTCAGTTTCTGCGACTCTTGTTTGACATGGTCTAAAAATACCTACCCCTCCTTCCCGTCACTTTCATCCATTCAGTTCTCTCAGGAGACTGAATGTGTTTGAAGAGAGAGACCCTTAACCATAGAATCAGGGTAGGATTTCCCTTTACGGTGGAGTTTCCAGGAATGGAACATGCTTAAAAGCAGAGACCACTTCTTTGAGAATATGAGGAAGAGAAATAATAAGCTTCAATTTGTTAAGAACCATTTATCATGAATGCTCTAAAACTATGTCTGTTTTAGATCTTTTCTCTAGTATAATCTGGTGATTGCACATACATCATGGACCTTCCCTAGACTCCAGGGCTCGGGCAGACAGCCCCCCAGAGGCCAGCTTCCCCATTTCTCATAATATACTTAGGCAAAGACAGAGTGTCATTTCTAGCACTTTACAAGTTGGTATTTTTTTTAATATATTTTTTGTGCTGTTTAATGCTGGGTATTTAATACCGTGGAGCACTTAAGAACCTAAGAGCAAGTTGAATTATCACTGCTTTGCAGCCAGGGAAGCTGAAAGAAAGGTTAAAAAAGTGATTTGGTGCAGATTCCATCTTCCATTCAAGGTGGAGGGAGGCCTTTGAGTCCCACTACTGTGTCATGTGCGGCTCCTTCGGAGCACCTCTATGGATATTGAAATGACGATTAAACTCAGCTGTGCCCCCTTTTTTTTTTCCAAAGCACAAAATCAAAGAAGCTGAGATGGAGCTGCAACTTAGTTTGAATAAATCATTTCCATCTCTGGATGATTCCTTTCCTTTGTACAGTGGGGGTTACATCCCCACAAGAGCAGTACAGTCTTAAATTCCTGGAAAATGTACATGGGAAATGTAAACAAAAACACATCCACAGTCATGTCTTAATATCTACATGGAGTTTATTTGTTTCATAAGCATGGGCTGAAAGCTTCATTGTTTTGTGCTGGGTGCAGCAGGTAGGGTTCAGGTTTGGACCACTGACATTATGGCACATAGAGGGTAAATTTTAACCTGGGTCATGAACTTGAAGATATATACTAACAACAATAACCAAAAAAGGTATTTGAGGGGGCTGAACCGTGGACACAGAAGTCTGTCATTTGTATAAAAACAGAGACTGGGGATACACATATACATCTTGTATTCTCAGTGATCAAAACTGAATACGTGAACCAGAAGTGGGTAACTCTGGTAAGTAGGAGAGGGGGGACCAGTGGAAGGAGAAAGGAATTGAGAAGAGAATTTCAACTTTATATCTTTGGTACCTTTAAAACTTTAAGCCATGAGAATGTAGAAGGTATTACCCACTCACAAAAGAATAAATAAAATTTAATTAAAAGCATGATGCATCCTATTCCAAGCATCAGAGTCAGTGGTTGCCTGGGAACAGGAGAGCCGTCAATGCAGAGAGCACTCTTAAAACGTGTCTCAGGGCTTGACCGACAGTCCTGATATCCTTCTGGCTCAGTCTGTGCTGCTCCTGATACCCAGACCCCTCCCAAGAGTCCAGGGATCAAGGGGTCACAACACATGTTATTTCTTCAAGCAAAAGATGAAGTACACAGTTGCTGGCTGGTACATCATGTTTTTCAAGCAAAATAACAAGGACGCTCAGATCCCTGTCTTGGACCTCACTATGCAGACCTTCAGGTCACCCCAAGGGCATCCCAGAAGCTGGGCAGGATGGGCTGCTAGGAAGACATCAGTGTGTACCCTGGAGGCCAGAGGGCTTGAGGAGCAGAACCTGGGTTTGACTGTCTGAGGGGAATCAAAAGACAGGCTAGACCCGAGCCCAGGTGGGCTGTGTGTCCTGGGCAAGCTAAGCACTTCTCTGAGCCTCCTTTTCTCACCTGCACCAGAGGAACTGTGACATCTACTGCAACAATATCTCTGGGGTTTAAATGTATGCGAGATATTCAGTCCTTAATAAGTATTCTGCAGAGGTTTCCAAGTTTCATCCCTACTACACATATTTCCTGTAAAAGCAAGTAAATATGTTCAAGGTGGCCCTCATGGGTAGAAACTCCAGAAAAATAGACTTGGGCTTCAGTGAGTAAAGACTTTCCTGCAGACAGAACTGTCCAAGGACAGAGCCATTCTCCTCCTTGATGGACATTGTTGAGATAACTATTTTACAGGAAGAACTGACAGTTCTGCCGTTGGGGTTTCTAAGTTCATTGCAGAAGAGGCAGGATCAAAGCACCAGGGTCTGTCCTGTCATCCCGCCTGGTCTTCCACCCGCTGTCCCCTCTCTCCGTCCCTCCTCCAGCCAGCCTGTGCGGCTCCCAGAAAGCCTCAATTAAGAAGGCATTTCCAGACCTCTCTGCGGCTGGCACCACCACATTTTTTGCATTCCCTGTCTCCACTGCTCCTGGAGTCATGAGTCTGTCTACGTGAGTCTCTTATCTACCTCAAGAGAAAAGGACGAGTCTTGTGACACCCACCTAAGAGGGATTTTCGCCTTTGACCTCACAATTTCAGCTGGTGGAATTTTCCCCTGGGGTCTCATGGTGACCACAAAGGTGACTCCTGAAGTGATGTTCTTTATCGTGCTTTGGCTCTCCAGGGCTCTGAGCAGGTGCTGTTCGGGGTCCATGAGAATTTCAGAACCCCCAATTAGGGTCTGGAACCTGCAATGGAAGCAACCGTGGTGGAGTGGGGGTGGCCCACACTTATGCTAGTATCTCTCACACTGGGTGAACTGTGATAGATGCCAGAGGTAGCCAAGTTCCCTGAGGCCCCAGGTGATAGTAAAGAGTGATTGTAAATGTGTGATATGATAATGGCAGGTGATTATGTTAAAGAGAAAGCAGACCTTATCAGGTAGAGATGCATGCTGATGTCTAGGTGGTTTTAATATACTCTACGGGGATAAAAAAAAGTCCTCATAAGTGTTTTTGCAGTGAGGTGATATAATGTCTGGGATTTGCCATAAAATATTCCAGAAAAAAAAAGCTGAGGAATACATGAAAAATCTGGCAAAAAACTGATTGTTATTATAGTTATTGAAGCTGGTGATAGATAAGAAAGGAGTTTGTTATATGGTGTTCTCTACTTTTGTGTTTGGAAAATTCCAGAATAAAAAACTTAAAAAGGAAAATTAATGATGAATTCTGACAGGAGGCATGCAGGTCAGGGATGGCATCCCACAGCAGGTGAGACTGACCGGAGGATGGGTTTCGAGAGACAGTGGGAAGGATAGTCAGGATTTGAAAGCTCTTGTTGGCTTTATGTCAGAGAATCCTTTGGGTCTCCCAGTTTTTCATACCAGTGAAAGCATTTCCCCCTCCAGGGTGGGACCCACACTTGCTCCAGACACCCCTAAGGGTATGGCCTTGCAGTGAGGACTTCTCTGGCTGCCAGAGCTGGATCTGTCCTGGCCCTGACCAGATCTGCCCCTGGAGGCTCTGCCCCCCTTCCTTCATCCTCTCTCCCCTCCAGTCCTCCGTCTGGGGAAGATTATCCAAGCTCCAAGTAGTAAATTTAAGGCTTTGGCAGCCCTCCCACAGATGACTCCCAAATTATCCCATTCCAAGGGTGGGAGTGGGGGAGGCCAGAAGTTCAGGCCTGAGGCATGGGCGGTCGTCTGAGAGCTCCGGGTGCCATCTGCTGGTGAAGACTAGTAGCCACCTTGAAAAGGGATGCTGGGGATGTACAGAAATTTACCAGTGACAAGGACAAGGCCCACTTCAGATCCATGATAGTCAAGGAAATTCACTGCTTGGCAGACACCAAGAGCATGTGTGTATGTGTGTGTATTCATAAAAGGTGACTGACTCCATGCTGGGCTCTGTAGGAGGGTATGTTAGGATGGTGTGCATGCTTCTGCCATTGTCCCTTAAGGTCTCCATTGGGCCTAGTGGTATCCTCCATGGGAAGTTTGCAGATGTCCTTTCATCAATAATCCTCAGCCTGAAAACTGAATTGATTCTATTTTCACTTGGGGAAAGTGAGGCACACAGCATCATCAAAGCCCAAAATGAGAACCCTGGTTTTACAGCAAGCATCAAATCACCTGGGGATAAAGATCCTGGAAGCTATTTAATTCATCCTCACTATTTTGCAGGGAATAGATCCAAGTTCTATGAAGGAAAGAGAAAAAAAGATATACTGTCTTTAAAGTCTGTTTCCACCATGAGTTCTGGTGGACAGACCCCATTCTGCCACTCCTGGGGGGGCTCTCTGCCCTACCCAACTTCGGCCTCACCTCTTCTCTATTTTCTCTCCAGGAAGAACTTCTTGACCCTAATAAATCATGAGAAGTTTATTATTTCCTGAGGCATCTCTTAGTTTGGAAATGTGGCTTTGTGGCCCAGACTCGGACCCACCCTGAGGTAATGGCTCTAAGTAGGAACAAAACATCTCCTGGAGGGAGGTGGGAGACATCAGGCCTCCATCTGCCCTAGAGAGGCTGCCAACCACACTCCATACTCTTCCTGGCTTCTTCCTAATGCTGCTGGAACGACCAGCTCAGAAGTTTCTCTCTGCAAGTTGTCTAGGAAGAATGGAAGGCCTCATTCCCTCTCCTCACCACCTGGAAAGATGGAAAGAGGAGGGAGACTAGGGGCTTCTGTTCTCATGATTCTTTCTTTCTTTCTTTCTTTCTTCCTTTCTTTCTTTCTTTCTCTCTTTCTTTCTTTGTCTCTTTCTTTCTTTGTCTCTTTCTCTCTCTCTTTCTTTCTTTTATTAGATGATTGCCTCCAACTCTAATCTTTTCCCCTCCAACATGAGGAAAATCCTCCTAAAACACCATTCACTTCAAATCCTACTGAGGGTGTCTCTCTGTTACCTACAGGAAAATTCCAGACATCTTTCCCAGAACTCTGCAAGTTCCTCAAGACTAAGCCCCTCTCCCTCCAACACATGGTGTCTCTTGTTGAAACCTCACGCACTGAGCTCTAGCAGGCTGGTTCCTATCCTGTTTCTGGTCCTGCCCAACCCCAGCTGTTCTGAGTGGACACCAGCCATTACTGTCACTTCCTGTTTCCCTCAACCTCAAATGCCCTTTCATTTACCTTCAAATGTTGAAATCCTTCCTTTTTTTACAAAGGCCTTCCCAAATGCCACCTTCTCAGGGAAGCCTCCCTGACTCTCTTCTCCACAAACTAAACTGAATGTCCTGGGTGTTCCCTGGTAGTAGTCAGCTTATACCTTTTTAGGTTCTTGCAGGATGCTTTGATTTACAGTTTCTTGTTCCCATTAGTGATTCCCCACTCCCTTTAGATTCTAAGCCCCAAGGCCAGAGGCAGCCTCTGCCGAATGCTTCTCTTATCCTTGATCCCCATCCTCACTCCCTCTCCCAACTAAAGACCCAACAAAGTCCTTGGATTTGAATTGAATTTCCAAATAACTTGCAAGTGATGTCCATATAATCCAATATTTTTACTTTTCCAATCTTATCTACTCCTTCTTAGGGTGAACTAACCCAGAAAAGCAATGCACTTCAAAGAATACAGACGAAATTTTCACTGTTGTCATGCTTCTAAGAAGAGAGCCCAGGGCGCAAACCCCTGGTGTCCCAGGTGCAGCTGTGCAGGAAGGGTGCACTGGCTCCCCACATGACTACTTCAGGCTGGTACAGTGCCATCTCCAGGGAGGTCACATTCCAGCCCAGGACCTCTACTTAGAAGAAGTCACCTAAGCCTCCTGAATTCACACCTGGAGAACTCCAGGAAAGAAATTCCAACCTGTTGCTCCTCTACAGATGTCTGGACATTTTTGTCCTGACAAAGGGTTCTGATCCTGACTTTGCTGTGACCAGCTCTCAGATCTGAGCAAGTCCCTTCCTATCTGTATAACTTGGGGACTGATCTGGATCCTCATTAAGGCCTCTGGGAGATTCACACTGAGAACACATCAGGTAAATAGGGTTTTTCCTTTGAAGATCTTCACACATTTTTTTCTCTTAATACACTAAAGTCCCCCACAGTTGCAGATATGGCAAACTGTTTGGGTCATCCACAGTTGATAGTAAGACTCTCCAACTGACTGCTTCATTAGGAATGTTCAGGCAGTGAGTCACTACCGACCCTTGGAGGTTGCCGCCAGTTGTCATCTCATGTGTGTGAAAAATAAACCATGAAGAGAACATATTGATTTGGGACCATATTGATTATTTCTTTTAAATAATTTCTGTAATTATTTTCCGATTCTAAGAGTGATATATGTTCTTTGTAAGTAAATATTGGAAATATGGAATGCTATAAAAAAGAAAGGCATCTCCCAGAATCCTACTTCCCAAAGATACAACATTTTGGTATAGCTCTTCCTAGAACTCTCAATAGCTACATTAAAAATTTTTTTTTTTTTTTGCAAAAGGAGGTTCTCAGGGAATAACTGTGTAACTGAATTTCCAAGTAACTTGCAAGTGATGCCCATATGATCTAATATTTTGACTTTTCCAATCTGATCTGTCCTTCCTTAGAGTGAATTAACCCAGAAGAGCAAGGCACTTCTCTTAAGAGGTCTCATTTAGAAACCCTCCATTTTTGCATAACAAAATGCTGTGAGACTCTCTCTAGGTTCATAGTTCTCTATCCTGATATTTTTATTGGTTTCACGGTACCCCATCATATAGGTTTACTGTATTTTATTTAACCAGTCTTTCATGGTCTCACAAATACCCCATTTTTATACATTTGTCTAATTTTTCCTTGGGTCATGTTTCCAAAACTTAGAATTGCCAAAAGATATGGACTGTCCAAAGATTTCTTGTATTTGACCTTTGCTGTGGCCAAGTCACCCAGCCTGTCTCTGGCAGTCCCATTATGTTGAATGATAGGATGTCAAAACTCGAAGTCACCCTAGGCATGAAGATCTGCAGATCGTTTAACAGATGGGAAAACAGGTCCACAAAGGGCAGTGCCATTCTGCAGTTCTCAAAGAGAGTCAGCGACAAAGTCAGAGCAGAAGCCTGCCTACCTGGCCAGTAAGCTTCTCCTCGGTTCACTGCCTGCCTTCAAACTGGAACCCTGAACTATGTGGACTCAGAGCATGCACAGTAGGTTTTATTTTATTTGGGGGAGGCGTTTACTGGGGATTGAACCCAGGGGGCGCTTAACCACCAAGCCACATCCCCAGCCCTATTTACTTTTTTATTTAGAGACAGGGTCTCACTAAGATGCTTAGGGCCTCGCTAGTTACTGAGACTGGCTTGGAACTTGTGATCCTCCTGCCTCAGCCTCCCAAGCCACTGGGATTACAATTACAGGCATGCGCCACTGCACCCAGGGCTTCCAGCAGGGTTTTAAACATACAGGCTGCAAATCTGAGAATTTACTGAGTTGGCATTGAAACCAGGTAAGTGTCCAGGCTAAATGCCTGTATTCAATATAACCTGAACTAACTAGGACATCAACTGTCCCTTAGCTCAACAAATAAATTCCCTCCTAGGGTTAAGATCTTGGTTTTTGGTTTGAGTGGTAACATCAAGAGGCTGAAAAAGAACTACATAGGCTGAGCCTTCTAAAATCTGGGGAATCAGGGGAGAATGGTATGAAACAACTTAAAGATGGAAGGATTTAAATGTTCTCATTAAAATGAAAGGCACAGTCAATGTTTGAATCCTCCAGGGTGGATGGGGCAAGACTCCATCTTGGCTCTGGTCTCTCAGCATTGGAGCCAAATAATCCATGCCTGTCCTAGGTAAGTTCCCCACAGTTCCTGAGAAAGCCTTGGGTGGGGAATGGAGCAGGCTGGGGAGGCCCTACTTATGCTAACAAGGCACTAAATTAGTGCATTACATGCCTCATTTAGCACAACTGTGCAAAATCTAAAAGTACTAATAAATTTTCCTTCTGGGGTCAAGAATCATAAAAGGATAGATGATCAACCATTAATTAGCAGGGCAATTACAGCTTGACGGCTTCTGTTCTATCTCTGTCTTCTCTCAAATGGCACAATTTGTTCCAAATGCTTTTTTGCAAAGAGGTCTTTCCTAGATAGGGAGGGAAATGTGACATCAGCTGGGAGAGGGTCTCCCATCCTCTGTGGCTCTCAGGGAGGGAGGACTTGCCTGGTCATAACTGTTCTAGAAGATCAGCCCTGGGCTTTTTGATCAAAAGAGATGAATCTTGCTCTCCTATAATTACTTAATTTTTTTCCCCTAATAGCATTAGTATAAAGTATATTGGGTGTCACTTGTAGCAAAGGACATTCAACCACTCTGAAGGGTCTCAATGACACCAGAATTTTGCCAGATCCTGCAAATCAGAGACCTCTGGGAAAGAGGAATCTGTCTTTCATTGAGTTTGTCAGTGACTTCTAACTTTTTTCTCTCTTTTGTAGGAATATGTATTCATGTATTACGGTAAATTGGGTGCGGGGTGCACTATAATTATTAGCTGAAAGTCTTACACCTGCTGGAGATCTACCTCTCTGCCAGTTTCTGCCCAGCTTCAGTGCCTTCAGGGTGCCACTAAGTAGAAAACAGTGAGCCCTGGGCAACAGGATCAAAGTAACTGCCTGAGATTGATAAAATCCCTCCTCCACCCAGGCCTAGGTTGACTGGAGGGGCAGGTGATTGTCCTCAGAGAGCAAGGAAGGGTCACCCCGAGGCTCCCCATCATCACTGAATGCTCCTGGGAAGCTACAAATAAATGTAAATAAAAGCCCAGAGGAAGGTTCTGCTCACTCTTGTGTCTAAATCCTGTGGGTTTCAGTCATGGCTTTGGGGGTGTAAATACACCCAGATGTTTTAAACTTTCCCCCTGTTGTATCTAATCTCCAGAACAGCTGGGGCTTTTGCAGAGAACCTAATTAAAAGGACTCCCCTTTGTTTCCCTAATAGCTCTCTGCCCTGGGAGCCCAGAGCATTTGGTCAACAAGAAAAAACTCTAAGGCCCCACACATGGGGATGACTGCCCAGGATGTTCAAATGCAGATTGGCCTCCACAGGGAACCTAGAGGCTGGAACTTGAGGTGCAGTGGACATCAGTCATAGGGCCACCTGAGGGAGGAACCCTAATTGGGTCAAGGATTTTTTTCAGCTAGCAGCTACCAGGCTGCTGAGAGCCAGTCATTCGTGATGTGATAAAGAATCCAACTCCCTCCTGGCCAGGGGAATGGGTTGGACATCCTCCTCAGTCCCTTCTCTCCCACCTTCAGTCATTGCCCATCCCTGGCCCTGCAACACATTCTTCTCTCGCCCTTTAGTATGTCACTGGACTGTATCACTGCAAACCCAGGACACTCCCTGGCTTGAGGTCTTCCCACAGCTCTCCCTGGTCTCTAGAATGAAGTGCAAAGCTGTAACCTTCAAGTGTAGCCTCATTTCCCACCTGCTTCCCCTGTGATAGGGCTGGACATCTCTGCTCTGCCTGAGCACCACCTGCCTTTGATCTTGCTGTGCCTTCTGCTTTGAAAGTGCTTCCCACATCTGGGCCTGAAAAAATCCAATTCACCTTTCAGAGATAAATCAGGCGGACTCTCTGGGGCGCAGCCCTCGGGACTCCTGCAGGCAGGGTCTGTGGTCCACAGGCCACTCTGTAGATCTCTGTGTGCATGCCTCCTTCCCGACTGAGAACCATGAAGAGAGAGGCCTGTCTTACTCATCCTTGTACCTCCTGTCCTGGACACAGGGTCACCACCTTTTTAAGTGTCATACACAAAAGTGGTGACATTGCATTTTACTATTTTGCAGAAATTTTCTGGCCCATTGAAGGTAATCTTTAACTTTGGTCACTAGATCTATTTGCCAGGGCATTGCTAGTTAGATGTTAATTAACTTCTAATGTCCACCCAGCCATCCTAAAGAATCCCTATACTGTAGCTTGGGACCCAGCAGCACATGTGATCCCTTAGCCCAGACCATCGCTGGAGCACTCATCTCCCTTTCCAACATGGCCAGTCAAGGTACACCTGAAGAAGAGGTCAAACTGAGCTCTTAGAGTAGGGCCAAGGAACCCCCTAGATCAGAATGTATGTGAATCAGAAAACACTGCCTGGACTCCATATCAGACTAAGTTGTCACAATTTCTGGGGTGAGGCCCAGACCTGAGCAAGTCTGAACTCCCAATGCACATCCCAGATTCAAAGCCACTGCATTAGACCCAAATAGTGGGACCCTGGCAGCCCCTATGAACTCCCATGAACAGACAAAGCCATCTGTCCAGAGCTTGGTGCAATGCCTCTCCTTCCCCCACTTGAAGGAGTCACACAGAGTAAGTTCAGGCGACTTCATTAGCTACAGTCAGCTGACTCCTGTGACTTCAAAAGGCAGGCAGAGGAACACACAGAAACTTCTCCATGCAAAACCTGGTCTCAAAAGGATGGGGTCCAAGTTCACACTCAACCATTCCCTGTCTCTGGCCAACTCCAACTGTGGTTTTCTTCATGTGTAAAACGGATTTAGTAATAATTCCTACCACATAGTATGTAATGAGGGTTGAAGAAGAGATCTGAAGGCATTCTGTGAGTTTTCAGGTCAGATGTTGTTATTTTTGGTGTGATTTCACATTTCTGAGTTTATGAGAATCAGGGTTCATGTCATTCATCCCTGCATCCTTTGCAAGAGACCCCTGCACCTGATGCGTGTCATATGCAGAGTTTATATTGAATATATAAATGAATGAATGGTTTGAGTGAACGAACACTGTAATTCCATGTCCCCAAATCCATATGCCAAAGCTCTGCTAGCCAGAGACTGAGCTTGTCCTCCACACCTCCTTGCCTTCAGCTAACATGACTTCCATGTGGAGCAGCTTAGCAGAGAAACTAGCATCTGGGGACCAGAACCACTGTTCTCCAACCAGTGGACCTCACCCTGAAGCTGGGAAATTCATAATCCTTGCAGTTGCCACTTTAATCCTCATACCACCAGGTTGGTGGTGGCCAAATGGACAAGGATAGGGATCAGGACAAGGAGGAGGAGGAGCTGGGTGGCCCCCCCCAGGCCCCAGAGCCCTGAAGTGAGGAAGCTGATTGTGCCCTGGTAGCTCTGGACGGAGGCACCAAATGTAGCTTCAGGAGGCAGAGCTGCTGTGGTCAGGGGAGGGAGCACTGAACTTGGTGTCAAAGACCCAGACTCAAGTCCCGGAGTCACCACTCACCTCAGCTTGTGTGTGGCCTTAAGCAAGTCACTTAATTCCTTTGTGTGTGGTGGGGGTGTCGGGGGGTCCTGGCACAGTACTTGGCTTGAAACATTCATTTTCTTTTATTTTTTTTTTTTTGTTCATGTGTTCAATAAATCTCATTTATTATGACTTACCAAGTGCCAGATGCTGATCCAGAGCACTTGATAAATCCTTTCTACCTCTTCCTCCATTCTCTTCCTCAGAGCAGGAAGAGGACTTGGGTGTCATCTGGTCTCAATGCACAGGTCTGCACCCAGGATACCATGATTGTCTTCCTGAGAGGGCTTCTCCCAGCGCAGGAGAGAGAAAAGACCGAGCAGAGAGCTGTGCAAATACCCACTTCTCACCACAGACAGAGCAGCACACGTAGCTTCAAGATGATTTTTCTCAACAGGCTGGAAAAAGGGCAAATTGAATTAAAACCTCTGATTGGTGAAGCCAGCACCTCCCCAGAGGAGACTTGCAGGGCCAGATGTGTCGGATAGTGTCAGAGGGCTGGGAGCTCTGGGGGTGCTCCTCCATGTTCCCAGTTATCTCCCATTTCCTTTGGGAGCCCCGGAGACACGGCCTTCCCAAAGCGGCCTCCGAGGTGGCCTGTGAAGCTTTTGTCCTCAGCAGCAGAGAAATTTCTGCTTCAGTGGCTCCAAACAAGGCCTGCATTAACTCCGGGCCTGTGAGGGTAGCACGTGCAACAAAACCCAACACCGTGTCCCAGCCCTCAGACAAGCACAGAAACAAATGGTGCTGGAATTTTTCAGAATAGAATCATCCGCTCAATGTCACTGCATACATTTACCTACCTCAGTGGCTATTCAGGGCCCCTTTTCAAGGGGGTATCAATAGAGATGGATCAGACAACATCTCTATGGCAACACCTCCACTGAGAAATGATGGCGGCCACAGCAAGGGGGGTGATGACCATTTTTTAAAAATATATACAAATACAACATGATTCATCCCAAAGGGCCCTTTGGCTCCCAGGGCATAAGACTGTTAAAACAATAGTGAAGGAACTCATGACAAGACTAATTAGGGGCACAAGGGGAGCAGGCAAACTCAGGACCCAAGAGTTTGCACAAAGAATTAAGACCTTGGTCTTTGGGACACTGAAATTTGTCAATAAAATTAACATCCCCCTCCTGGGAACTCTCAAGCTGAAGGAGTTTATGAGGACCTTATTTTAACTGTCTGACTTAGAGGGAATTGTTAGAGGGAGCCAGAGATTGTTAAAACAAATAGTAGCCACCATCAGACTCTTAAACAGAATATTAAGCCCAGCACGGGGTGGGGCCCTGCTGACCATCCCTCACAGGGACTGCTCCTTCTCTGGTGCTGTCACCCATTAAGATATGGGGAAGGAGTAGCTTTCACCACCTCAAAAATCAGAAGGCTTAAAGGGGCTTTGCATTTTAAAGGACTGTGGTGGGAGAAAGCTCCACAAATACTACTGCTAGAGTAACCACCACCCCATAAGGAGAGGGAAGGTGAGACATGGATTCCATTGACAGAGATACCCTTTAGGGGTCTTGTACAATAAATCTTTGAGAAAGCAATTGGCCCCTGTCTCTGCAGTTTTTCCAACCATCAAAAAAGATAAGAAAAGGAAAAATATTCTTTCAACAGTTGCTTTGTGCATCCTAGGAAAGAAATGGGACGCAACGCCATGACCAAGGTGAGAAAAGCTTGTCATTTCTGTTTTCTCTGCCTCATGTCCCTAGGTAAGCCATTGACCTTGCCTCTCCAGCTTCTTCCATAAAAGTGAAACACTTGAGGATTGTTACATGAAAGATTCTCAGGTGAGTGTGGAGTTTCTGTAGACACCCTGTATGTCCTTCCCTTTATGTCCCACACAGGAAAGACAGAGTGGCAGGTGGAGGTACTGTGTGCTATGGTACATGGACCAGGGGGTTTGGATTCCTGAGCTTTGAACAGCCTTGTTTTAAGAAATCTTGTCAGTGGAAAGTGGACTGTGGCTGATGGCTTCTGTCACCTGTGCTATTGTTTGGAGGGCAGGGCTCTGGGTCACTGCTCTGTCAGGCCCTGGGTTTACCAGAAAGCAGGTGCAGGGAAGACTTCATCGCGGCACTCCCCAGTTCCCAGTATCCCAGACCCCCAGGCTCCTCAGATACGTCCCCAAGGGCTGACTCTGTATATCTGTCCTCTTTCAGTCCTTCTCTTCATTCTTTCAAAAATGCATATTCCCTTTAGGTAGTTGTAAGAATTTTTATGATGATCTTGTTCTCATTTTTAGGAGCCACAAAATTAAGTGGTTCTTTTTTTTTTTTCTATATTAAATGAGAGCTCTTGAAGTTACACAAATTAGATCACTAAATCCATTCCTTTTTCTGGGACAGCTATCTCAAAACAAATACCTCTTATAGAATTTAACATTTCTATTAACAGAGTGAAAATATATGTTTTATGCCAGGAGTGGTCCCGCACCCTTGTAATCCCAGCCACTGAGGAGGCTGAGGCAGCAGGATCCAAAGTTCAAAGCCAGCCTCAGCAAGTTAGTGAAGCTCTAATCAATTTAGTGAGACCCTGCCTCAAAATAAAAAATAAAAGGTATGGGGATGTGGCTCAGTGATTAATCACCCAGGGTTCAATTCCTGGTACCAAAAAAAAGCTTTATATCTGTTTTGAGATATAACAACTTAATTTTACTAATTTATACTGATATCTCTCTTTCACTAGTCTATAACCAATGTATGTTAGTTATAATTTTTTCCAAGGGCTACAAAAGTGCATGAATAAGGACTTCGAACATTAAATTAAATAAAAAAAAAACCAATACTGTTAAGTTCAACAGTAGTGGATCTAATTTTTCTCACTCCATGAATTCTCATTTTATGTTAATAAATTCTTTCCATGCTATCATAATATAATGCTGTCTCAAACCATATTGTTTTAAATGGTACATATTACATTTTATAAATAATAAGTTTTGACTCTTATAATGTTACTTCTCTCTCTCTCTTTTTTAAATGAAATCAAACTTTTCTCCATCTTACTTTAATATGGATCAGTTTCAGTCCAGTGAAAAGGCATGTGTTGGCTGTTTGGTTCATTGATGATAAATATATGCTGAAAGTCCAGATTTTCAACCTTGTGTTTTGTGAAGGGAATTGAGGGCAGTTGCCATTTGGACAGGGTCTAGCACTCTATCAACTATACATTTTTGAGCACGATGAATTGATTGATTGAGATTCTGCTTATTTTATTTTTGCTTCCAAGAGTATTTGTAGATTAAGATGAAATTTGTAACACAATTCAGGGCTGATGTATACAGTAGTAGTCTACCACCCTTGCTGCCCTGAGCAGAGTTGGACCATGAAAATGAACGGGGAAGCCTTGGACCGTCTGTTCTCCTGACCAGCAGAGGACCTAGAAAGAAGGGGCCATCTGTATAGCAACAGATGGTCCCAACCATGGAACAGGAGAGCTCTGGGTCCATTTTCCCCTACCTGTCTCCTTTGTGGCCAACAAGAAAATGGAGGGACCATCAATTTCTGAGGTCGCCTCAAAGATTTCAAATGTACAGGTACCACGGGGTTCTCTGGACATCACCTCATCTTCTGACAACACTTTTCATGTTCTGGGAGAAACTTGTGAGCACAGGTACCATCAATTTAAAAAGAAAGTCACACAAAGAAGTTACTGCTATGGTTTGGTTATGGTTTTTTTTTTTTTTTTCTCCAAGTTTCATGTGCTAGAAGCTTTGTCCCCAGAGGAACAGTATTGAGCAGTGGTGGGACCTTAAGAGGTTGCGCCCAGGGGGAGGTCATTAGGCCAGGGGGATAGCACCTTCCTGCTCATCTGGCAAGACAGGATGTTATAAATCAAGGCTACCCCACAAGTTTGGTCTCCCAGGCTGCCCTGCCCGGTGATGCCAAGCACCATGCTCAGACACAGCATGACACCCTAGCTGTGTCAAGTATGTGGCCACCCATACTTGAACTTTTCAGTCTCCCAATTCATAAGCCAAATAAGATTCTCTTCCTTTTACCTAGATATTTTGTAGTGACAATACAAAATGGACTACCACAGACACTTAAGGTAGATATATTCACTGCCGATTTACCAGCAAGTGAGGACATGTTTAATTTATTGATTTTAATAATGACATTTGCCCTTCTTCAGAGAGTATGTGTGTTGGGGAGGAGAGGTAAAGTTGTATGTTTGTAGGGGGATTCACTCTTAGAAATATAGTAACTCTAGAAGTTTGCATGTTAATATAGCCTTTCCAGATAGCAAGGCAAAACATTAGAGATCATAAACCAAATTTTACAGGTAGGAAAACTGAGGCCCAGATGGGGTTGTGCCTTGCCCAAGTTCATTCCCTAAGTGGGACTAGAAAGAAGCCAGGTGTGCTGGCTCCACACCAAGTCACATTTCGTTTTTTGGATTGACTCCACCATCTCCATCACGGGCTGCAGTTTTCACATCAGGGATCGTGTTTAAGGGTCATGGCCCTGTTAACTTACTGAGATTTTTAAAAATTCAGTTTTATCCCTAGTAATATCCTGCTGACCTAGCCAGAGAGCTATGAGGTCAGATGAATAATGAATGAGGAAGTGGTTCATCAAGTGATAGGTGATATGTAGGTACAAATCCAGCTCCTGCTCAGCCCCGGTCACAAGTCCGTAGCAACCTTTCCCCACACAGCTGATGGTGCACTCAGCCTGCGTTCCCAGCAGCCAGAAGCAGAGGCAGGCTCAGGGGCCACTGCATCTCCATGTGGCCATTTGGAAACTAGAAGCATTTTGATGCAGCCAAAAAAGAAAGGAAGGAAGGAAGGAAACCTAAACAAAAACAAAAACACACTTCTTTTTGCTTGTTTTCTTCCTAATTACCAACTACCATCTACCACAGGAATCCCCACCCTACCCCAGGGGCCTGGAGAACAGGCTCAGAGAAGCTGAAGAATGGGTAAAGGCCAGGATGTCTGGTGTCACATTGCCTGCTTGCTGGGGATGTCGTGACACAGAGACACAGCAGCATCTGGGTCTGAAAGTCCCCATAGCTGCTTGCAGCTCTGTTCTGATAGCTGGCCATGGCCTAGTGCCCAGAGGAGAAACCAGGCCACCTCTCCAAGGCCTGCCTGACCCACTGTGCTTCTAGAAACTGAACTACCACCTCTTATAAGCAGGGCACAGAGACAGGCTAGAACAAGCCTAGAGAGGAATGGAGACTTTAGAATAAAAAATAGTGAAAAGTGTTAGGGCAAGACCCTCGCAAGAGTATCCCAGACTGAGGTCTCTTCCATACCCTGGCTAGCTGCTCACTGAAACTGGGATGAGCACATCTCTTCTCTAGAATACAACAGACACTAGTATGGCAATATGTAAATCAATGGATGTGTAACTGATGTGATTCTGCAATCTGTATATGGGGTAAAAATGGGAGCTCATAACCCACTTGAATCAAATTGTGAAATATGATATATCAAGAACTATGTAATGTTTTGAACAGCCAACAATAAAAAATTAAAAAAAAAAAAAAAAGAAAATGGAGAGATAATGATCCCCGTCCTGCTGAGTTTCTGAGGCTGCTGTGAAATTAATGGGAAAGGTGGTACCAGCAATCGTTAGGTGGGAGAAAGTTTTATTTTCAACAGAATTTACTAAATCCTTTCTGTGTTCCAGGTACCGCGAGGGCCTAGGAGACATGGAGATATAACACCCACACCTTGCCCAGGGAGAGCTTCAGGCGTGAGAAATAGCGAGCACATACTGGGACCTGCACAGAGGCAAAGCCTATGCACTCCTGGCTATAGAGGGTCACTTTGGAAAAGAGGCATGGGATTTATTAAGAAGCCCATTGATGGAGTGCTCAGGGAGGCTCACCCTACTGGAGGAGTCAGGGAAGGCCTAGAGGGGGAGGTGGGAGGCTGGTGAATCCATGGGTGGTACTGATTTTATTTCACATCCATCTACAGGCCATTCTAAGAATCTCACAAACTTTCATTTATTCTTTTTTAAAAATTAATTAATTTATCTTAATTAAGTATATATGACAGCAGAAAGCATTTTGATTCATTGTACACAATTGCAGCCCAACTTTACATTTCTATGGTTGTACACAATGTAGCATCAGACCATATGTGCAGTCATACATGTACCTAGGGTAATGATGTCCATCTCATTCTACCATCTTTCCTGCCCCCATGCCTTGTCCCTTCCATCCCTCCCCTTTGCCTAGTCAAAGTTTTTACATTTTTATGCCTCCCCGCTCCTCAGTATGGATCAGCATCCACTTATCAGGGAGAACATTCAACCTTTGGTTTTGGGGGATTGGCTTACCTCACTTAGCATGATATTCTCTAACTCCATCCATTTACCTGCAAATTCCATAATTTTATTCTCTTTTAATGCGAAATAATATTCCATTGGGTATATATACCATAGTTTCTTTATCCATTCATCTATTGAAGGACATCGAGGTTGCTTCCATAGTTTAGCTAATGTGAATTGAGCTACTATGAACATTGATAGACCAAGTAGTGGGAAGGTTCCATTCCAAGTTCTCTAAGGAATCTCTGTACTGTTTTCCAGACTGGTTGCACTAATTTGCAGTCCTACCAGCAATGTATGAGTGTGCACTTTCCCCCACATCCTGGCCAATATTTATTGTTGTTTGTATTCTTGAAAACTGCATTTTGTCTGGTGTGAGATGAAATCTTAGAGTAGTTTTGATTAGCATTTGTCTAATTACTAGAGATGTTGAACATTTTTTCATATATTTGTTGATCGAATATATATCTTCAAGAATAAATGAAAGAATATAAAGAAGATATACATTCTTTCATTTATTCTTGAAAAGTAGATTTCATTATTATCTCCCTCCTGCAAATGAGGAAACTGAAACAGAGAAATTAAGACAGTTGTCCATCCCACAGAGAACTGGGAAATGGCAGAGCTGGGATTCCAACAGATGCAGTCCAGCTCCCCTTTACCTATTTGAAATATGTGAGTAAATTAGAAGAATATCAGGAGGCTAGAGACGGTATCCTTCAAGGGAAAAAAGATTTTGCTATTTTTGTTTTGTCATTTTGGTGTTTTGTTCATGGATTTTTACTGTAAAATTAAATAAAATATTTAAAATAAGTTATCAACATGGAGATCATGGGCCAGCTTGTGTTCAGCCTCATAACTGCTGGTTCCATCCCTGGGTCTCCTGCAATGGGCTGGTCCAGGGCTAAGGTACAAAACAACAGCTTGCTGAGATTTGCCTGATCCTTCAGATTTGCCCTCTTCTTCCTCAGCTGGGTCCTCTGATCTCTACTCTTTCTCAATCCCACCTCTCTGATCTTTATGGCCTCTTCAAACACTGCACTTTATACCTGCTCAGAACATCTGGGTCTAGGACTTAACTCAAAAAGAGGATCTCAGGGCTTTACTGATTATCTGCACCCTTACCCCACCTCTGGTAAGTTATTTATATAAACCATCCCTGTCATGAGTGAAAAGATGGAAGGTCAGCATACCAGTTGTCATTTAATATGAATAAAGAGGTGAATGTAAGGTCACTTCTGTTCCACTTGCAGAGCAATGGTCCAGATCAGCATGGTGGTCTTGATGCCTGGATAGTGGTCCAGATTCTCTTTCTTTGTCTTCATTGCCAGCTGGAAGCAGACTCACAGACCGATACAGAATAGAGTGTGGTTATGGTCTCCCCAGGGGGAGGGCTTGAACCCCGGGTGGGGATGAGTAGATGGTGGCCTGTGATCTCTGCAAGGCGGTCACCCCAGGAGCACCACAAAGTAGGTGAGGGCCTTCTACCTCACCTGCCCGTCTCCTGCATGCCATCTGAGCCCTCTACACTGTACGCACCACTCAATGCAGGCTGCCCCTGAAGTAGGTGAACTCAGTCAGCAGCCCAGAAACCTAACCCAAACCCCGTGTTGTCACTGTCTTCCACTGGGATCACCTTTCTTTCACAGACTCACAGAGTCCAGAGCTGTACCAGGGACCCTGACAGTGCTCATCGACCACCACCTCAGCACAGTGCAGAGGTGGATCTACACAGGAGCATCTCCCCCATCATGGTCCAGGTTCATACCACACTCAAACCTGCATTAGAGCCCAGTGATCCCAAGAAATCAGCAAGAGAGGAGAGGGCAGGTAGAAAACCAAGCAATTCTAAAATTAAACCCCCACATTCATTGCTTCTGCTTTGGCCTCTAAAGACATTTGGGGTAAATGAAGAAGAAAATAAAAAACAAGCAATGCAAACAATGACTCCACTCTGAAGCCTGAAATGGGAACAGAAGGTCAGATTTGAGATAGCTGGGGCCACCAGTCAGATGTTTTTTCACAAAACCTCCACCTCTTGTGGACAAATGGAACTTCATAGCCACCAGGAGACAGAGATAGGGGAGCTATTGAGGAATGCATGGCCTGTTACTCTATCTTTGCTCTTGAATGACACTCTTTTCAGCCCTCATAACAGAGCCCAAGGCCCAGATTCCACACAGCCCCACAGGCCTGTCTCCTGCCTGGCTCCTCCCTGGCAGGGCTCTGATCTCCTGCCCAGATTCTCCCCAGACTCTTGGGGACAACCTCAGGAAGCCCCTATATCCACTCTGACTTTACCAAAGGCAGTGCCTTCTGCCTGGCAGATGTGATGGTTTGGGTCTTCTCCCCAGAGTCCTCTGGGACGGCCCAAGGATCAGAGGATGCCAAGCTCTGCTTAACTGTGGCCTTTCCTCCATCAGGCCAGTAGGTGCAGAGCTGTGGCTATCAAGCTCACAGGAGATATTAGTCTGTTTTCTATTGCTATTACTGAATACCTGAGGTTGAAAAAATTATAAAGAAATATGACTGGAAACTGTAAGTCCAAGGTCAAGGGGCTGTATCTAGTGAGGGTCCTCTTGCTGATGGAGAGTCCCAGGGAGGCACAGGGCGTAGCCAAAAAACAGCCAAAGTGGCTTATATAACAGACCTCTAGAGATAACCATTAACACATTAATCCACCAATGGATTAATCCTGCCCTTATGACCTCATCACTTCTTAAAAGTGATGAGGTCATGAGGGCAGGATTTTATTCTCTTTTAATGCTTAAAGAGAATTTTAGCATTAAATTCTCTTTTAGCATTAAAAGAGAATTTAATGCTAAATGACCACAATGGAAATTAAAATTTAAAGTAAGTTTCAGTGGGAACATTCACACCACAGCATAGCACAACTGGAACTCCTTTAGGGCATAGACCAAATGTTAGCTCCTCCATGAAGCCATTTCCAATCACCCAAAGCCACCAGCAAGACAGAGCATCTCTCTCCTTCCGCTGCAGCTCCATTACACTTTGAGCTCTTACTAGAGCACTTATAAGTATTAAAATGTAGCATCAGAATTAGGTTATGGCACATATGTCTCCCCCCCAAGATGGGGAGTTCCTTGAGGGGTAGGCTCAGGGCGGACCCCAGCAAATGTTTGATAATAGGATTAAAGTATAAATGTCATAAATCACATTTCTCTGACCTACTGTGCACCTGCATGGGAATAAATCTCCTTTCATTCATTCAACCAATATTAATCAAGTCCTTTGATATGCCAGGCTTGTTCTTGGTTATAGAAGAAACAAAAGCAGACCAAAATGCACATCCTCATGGAATTTATAGTTTAGAGAACAAAAACAATGTGAAGAGGGAAAACAAAAACAATGGAATAACTGTGTAAAATAGACTAACAGCAACAACTGAGGGAGCAATGTGAAGGTCCTAGGCATGATCCAGGAGAGAAGTGTGGCGGGGCGGGGGCCGGGGGAATGAGAGAGGAAAGAGGGAAAGAGGGGCGAGATGTGAGGGGCACAGGTCATGGAGGGCCTGGTGGGGTATTAGTGAATAGGGACCCTAAAAAGAATGACATGATCCGACTGGGTTTTAACAGGCTCATCCAGGCTGTTGTGAGGCACACAGACCACAGCGGGCATGCAGATAGTCGGAGGCTGTCAGGACAATCAGGTGAGCGTTACACTCATGATGAGTTGAGACAGGCTGATGGCACTGAGATACATGAAGTGGGAGGATTCTGGTATATTTTGAAAAGAGAGAACAGAATTTGATGCTGAAATTGTATATGGTGTGTGTGTGTGTCAGGGTGGGTAGGGGAATAAAGAAAGAGAATTGGGGAACTGAAGGGAGCCTGAGAAGATTTTAGGCTGGGCAATAAGGAGGAAGGGATTGGTGGAACCTGAGGAGGGAACGACAGGCACAATAGCCCCTTTCCCATTGTCGTAGCCACGTGGCAGAAGAGGTGATTGGTATCCACATCCACAGTTAGAGGGAGTTCATCTGAGTTGGTTTTGTGCTGCTATAGGAGACTGTTTTACAGACAGGGTCATTGATAAACAGAAATTGTGTCATGGTTCCCCAGGCTGGGAAGTCCAAGATGGGGAAGCTGTCTTGGGTGAGGGCCTTATTTGCTGCATCATAATAAGGCATTCCTGGTGAGAGAGGGAAAAAGGAGGGAGGCCAGATTCACTCCTTTACCAGGAACCCACTCGCACAGCCGTTAACCAGCTCCTGTGATAACAGCATTCACCCAGCAGCAGGGTGGAGCCTCAGGACCTCACCACCTTCCAAAGACCCGTCTCTCAACACTGCTGCTCTCTACACTGTTAACTGGGATTTAACTTCCACTATGTACTTTCAGGGAGACAAAATCAAACTATAGCAGAGGTCTAGCTAAATGAGATGCTCAGTAATATTCCCCCAAATATGTCTGCATCCTAATCCCCAGAACCCATGAATATTACTTTATGTGGAAAAAGAAATTCTGCAGGTGAATTTGAAGACCCTGGGATGGGGATGATCCAAGTGTGATCTGAGTGGCTCTTTTGAGGGGGATGCCAGAAGAGCAAGAGTCAGAGGAGAAGGTGATGGGGTGGAGGACAGAGTCAGAGATTAGAGTGATGTGGTCCTAAGCCAAGGAATGCTGGCAGCCTCCCAAAGTGGGAGGGCTGGACTCTCCCCAAAGCCTCCAGAAGAAATTGGCTTTGTGGACATGTTGATTTTTAGCTCCATAAGACTCTGACCTCCAGAATTACAAAACGAAATTTGTGTTATTTCAAGCCACTAAGTTTATGGCAATTTGCTGCAGTTACAAAGGGAAACAAATATAGCTGGAGATATAAATTTGGAAGGATATTACTGAAAACTGTGAGAATAGTGAGCTCAGTAGGGGTAAGTGTGGGGAGAGGAGTTCCAAACCCAGAGATTGGTTGGGTGATGAGGAGGGCGGTACGTAAGAGACTGGGCAGCATGGACAGTCCCAGAGGATCAAAGCAGGAGATTATGGTGTCCAGGCAGCCAACTGAAAGAGAACTTCAAGGAGTGATTCCTTGGGCGAGGTCCTGCTGACAGTCAAGAAAAATAAAAGGCAAGCACCAACTATGGGATTTAGTCACAAGGAGACCCTTGGTGACCTTGGTAAGAATAGTTGGGATAGAAAGTGGGTGGGGAGACCCAGCAGAGGGTCAAAAAGAGATTTGAAGGGGAATTTGGTGATGAAATGAGAAGAAAACTGTCTCAAAGTGGTTTGGCAGGAAAGGGAGGGAGAGAAACAGTGAAGGGATCGGGGAAGGGACATTTGAGATCCTGTTTGATTTCTGTTTAGGCTGTTGACATGGATCTAATAGAAAAGGGAAAACTGAGGATTTAGGAGAGGAAAATGCCTGGGATGACAACCATGAGGAGAAGAGGGGAGATGGGATCTAGTCGTTCCAGCTTTTGTCTAGGCCACGAAGGCCTCTCCTCCCTCTGCAGCCGTGTCCAGCCCTGTGAGCCCGCAGGGCGGCAGAGTCCTAGGAAGAACCCCCCCCCCCCCCAGCATCGCAGGCCCAATCTTCCCTCTAGCCAACTTTGGGAGTTCTTCAACAGAAAACTCTGAGAATATGACCTAGGGACTGCAATAGCTTTGTTGACCTCTCCAGGATGTCCCCATCCCCAGACTTCTCAGGTTATGTGTTTGGGATGCACACGTAGGCCTCTGTTTGCATTGTTCTTTAGGGACAGGGAAATCTTTTCTGTTTCTGAAGATACACAGAGAAAGAGAGATTCTATAAATACATACAGTGGTGCTCCATGAAGGCAGCTATTTAGAATGGCATGTTAAGATGGAATGGTAGAGAGTCGGTCCCTGATGGAGTCCAGTCTGTTATTTTACATATGATGAAACTAGGAGGCAGGGAAAGGAAAGGTTTCCCCTTGTTCACACAGTGGGTCAAGGACAGCACATCCTCAGACCCTGGATTGCTGGGCTGCTTGACTCTCCATCCTATCCTGTTCCCTAGTATGGTCCTTTTGGATTCGAAGCAGTCATTAGGCTTTTGATGGAGGTCTCATTTCCCTGTCCTGGGAGTGTTGCCAAAAATGAAAATCTTTTTTTACTTTCTCCAGTCACCCTGAATTGGAAAGTATCATGCTCTTTCTTGGGAGTATAAGGTGATTCCCAAATAAACCACCCTGCTCTGTTGGCAGGGGTGAGTGGACAGGGTAGAGGAAAGAGAAACGAATGATCAGTAAGAGCCTGAACCAAGTCGAGGTCCTAGAAATAGTCCTAGTACTATTCTTTGCTCATTAGGTGTCTCTGGGTTTGTTCTGTCCCATCTTGGATTCTAGACTGTTTCTCTGCCCAGAAGATGGGAAATATAGACCAAGTTATCCTTAGTGTTCTGGGGCAAGGTCCTCTTCCAAGAATGCCTGGGCTTTGCTCTTGTTTTCCTTGGCCACTACATCCAAGAGAGGACAAGGTGTTCTCAGGACCACTTGTGGAATCTTTCATGTTGTGGGAGTCATCAAAACCCATGCCTGCTGAGCCCTCCCACAGACAGCAAGGAACCCTTTTAGGTACATGCTCCTGCCGGGGAAGGCCAATCCAGGAGTAGAGCCTGGGGGCAAAATCCACTGCCAAAGAAGCCTGATACACTAAGACTGCCTCTAGGGAAAGGGCAGATGTGTTCATGCCTGGTTCTCAGAAGCAGCAACATCTTTTGATTCTCCAGGAACAACTTGTTTTCAGCAAAACAGTCATATCTATCCAGAAAGGCCTTGGTGTCTTGAAGAATAAAAACCACAGGTATAATTTAGGAGCTAATTATTTGTTTTTAATCCTTTTTTGTATCATTCTAAAAGGATCTGTTTGCTGTGGATTCTCTTATTTATTCCTTCATTCAACAAATAGTTCTTAGATCCTTCTGTAGAGGAATCCTCCCATATCTGTAGGGAATAGTTCCAGGACCCCCAGTGGATGACTAAAATCATCAATAGAACCAAAACCCTATATATATCATGTTGTTTTCTTTCTAATCGTGATAAAATTCAGTTAATAAAGCAGGCACAGGAAGAGATTAATAGTAATAACTAATAATAGAATAGAGCATTACAATTATATACTGCAATAAAATTATATACTGCAATAAAACTCAAGTTTTACTTGAACACAAGTCCTGTGATGCTGCGACCATCAACTTGATACTGGAGACAGCTATTCTGTGGCTGATGGGCAGGTGGCATACAGGGTGAATACGCTGGAAGAAAGGACGATTCACTTCCCAGGTGTGCTGGAATGGCCCGAGATTTTATCACATTGCTCAGTATGGTACACAATTAAAACTTATGAGTGGTTTTAGTTCTGGATTTTTCCACTTAATAATTCCAGACTGTTGTTGACCATGGGCAACTGAAACCATGGAAGGTAACAATGTGGATAAGAGAGGGATGCTGAGTATCAGTGACCCTGCTAGACTGGGGCCACAGACAAAGGTTTTGCCCTCGTGGTGCTTCTTACCTATTGGAGCAGGTGAAAAGGAAGCCACAGGTATACGTGTGACTACACATCATTTCCAGTGTTCTGAAAGAAAGAATAGCAGGTGAGACCAGCAGCACTGGGCGGTGAGGTAGTGACATGCTGAGGCAGGTATATGAAGATTTCTGTGGCCGTTTGTCTTAGATACAGCTCAATTTTCTGTTAACCTAAATCTGCCAGATGGTGGTGTGCATAATTGAAAACAATGGTTTCATGTACTCTGACATCACATTTATTTCCGAGGTGTAAGAAAGAAAATTAGAAGAGTCAGTCTGCCCCGGGCTGAATATCTCACTTTGGGGGAGTTTGTAGTCAGAATAGATACTGTTGAGTAAGGAAGCAGCCATTTCTCTCTTATCATATATGCTAGTGAGTTTCTAGTTAATCCTTACATACCTTCTCAGTTAAATCACTCAGTAACCCAAGGCTGAGAGAAACGTGACTTCATGACTTCCTTGCTTTAAGGAAAGGGCCTTTGTTAAAAGAATATTACAATAGTCTAAGAGAAACCGACCCTGCAACTCTGCATCATCAGGAGGGCTAATCTTGCAGAGAATTAAGAACACATGGGGATTTCTGTGTCTGGCCATGATACAGTAACTGATAAACAAGTTTCCCTCATGTTAAAAAGTTACAAACAGGGGAAAAATAGATAAAGTTAACTGTTGCTGAGCAACAGGCAAGAGAAGACTGTGGTTTCCAAGAGAAGTAAACTCCATGTGGGGAGTTCCATGGTCACCCCAGCTTTCTACTCAAGGGACGCCCCTAACGTCATGGAGCTGGAGCTGAGCAGGGCTCTCTCTGAGCTGAGGACTCAGAGACTTAAGCCTCAGGCTACAGAAGAGGCTGGAATTTGTGGGGCAGGATAATAGGGGGAAAAAGGAGCAGCATAGATAGGCAGGTCTCTGAAGGTGCATGGGGATTGGTGTCTGAAGACATGAAGCAGATTTTAAAAAATCAGGATGCCAAAAAAATAAAAAAACACTTTCAACTCTGAAGTCTACCTCCAGTGAAAATATGAAAATTAAAGACAAAAATAAAGACGTTTTTTAACCAAAGCAAAGCTGAGTGAGTTTTTCATTAGCTAGAAAACACTAAAAAAATATTGAGGAAAGTATTCATGTAGGATGAAGATAACAGAAGGAAACTCAGATCCAAAGAAATTAAAATGTCATAAATGGTAAATCTGTGGATACATATTTGTTTTACTCATGGTGTTTAATTTCTTTAAAAATTATTGGCTGTTTAGACAGTATCATAGTGTTTATAACAGATGATAAAACAAAACATATATTGTAAAGATGGGAGGCAGGAAATAGGGGTGTATTCCTGTAAAGTTCTTAAATTTTACATAAGATGATAAAATATAAATGGAAAGTAGACCATGACAATTTAAACATATGTATTGTAAATCCTAGAGAAAGTTCTAAAATATAAATTAAAAAGGTAGAGCCAATAATGAAGATTAACTGTAATACTAAATAGTATTGAGTTTGGGCCATATCCCCAAGATAACCCCAAACATTATAATCCTGAATGTTTAAAAAATCTCAAAATATCAAAGCCTATAAAATCTAATATTCTTATAATCAAAAGTTCTGAAATATCAAAATCACCAAAATATCATTCTGGACAACATAATTTTAAAAATCTTCAAAAGGCATTTACATTTTAAAAAGGGATTTATATGAGAAACATATAAAAACATGACAGAACACTCCACAGACCACTTTTTTTTAAAAGTTAATTAATTAATTAATTAATTAATTTTTAAAGATGCATATGACAGTAGAAGGTATTTTAACATATTGCACATACATGGAGTATAACTTATTCTAATAGGATCCTTTTCTTATTGTTGAACATGATGTGGAGTTTCACTGGTCATATGTTCATATATGAACATAGGAAAGTTATGTCTGATTCATTCTACTGTTTTATTTCCATCCCCCCTCCCTTCCCTTCATTCCCAATGAAATTCTATCCCCCCCCCCACCCCTCATTGTATGTTAGCATCTGCAACATACAATATTGGCCTTTGGTTTTTTGGGGATTGGCTTATTTCATTTATTATGATAATCTCCAGTTCCATCCATTTACTGGTAAATGCCATAATTTCATTCTTCTTTATGTCCATAGGCCACTTTATACAATAAAATAGGCAATAGTTAGATACATATTTTTGTAACCATAAACAATCAGAATAACATGTTGCACAGTAAAACAGTGATGAGGATCAGCAGATGGATCATATTCATAAAGAAATAGGTACAAACGCGAAAGGTATAAATGCATATCACAATTACATGATACAAAATTATGTGCACACAGCTTTATAACTTGTCTTCTGAAATACTGTGATAGCCAACCTGTCTTTTAATGAGAGATCAAACACCTTGATGAATCTCACCATGGATGCAGTTGTCCAGAGACCCAAATCTAAAGAATTTTTAACTTTCACCAATGTGAATGTACAAAAAGAACACTTCTTAACATACATACACAGAAGCACACACAGTACTTACATACGAAATTAACATTGTGATAATGCACTTTTGCAGAGTTCAGTTTTTAAAAATGCATAAAAATGAGTTAAAATTCTTTAAAAGTCTTCAAATAATGTTTACCTCAAGTATTGGGAAAAAATGTGAAGATGATTTTTTTTTTTTTTTAAGCACTTTTTATTGCTTAGTGCCTCACTAAATTGCTGAGGCTGGTTTGAACTCATGATCCTCCTACCTCAGCCTCCCAAGCTACTGGGATTACAGGCATGTACCATGGCACCCAGTGTGAAGGTAAATTTTATCACATAGGGAATTATAAAAAATGATATTGACCATTGAAAATGGTGGGAAAAACTTAAAAGAAAAACTGACATATGAAAAAGAGTACTACAAGAATGGGTTATTAGTCAATTGCATGGAGGTTGGTTCACAAGAGCTGGTTGACTTTCATGATCACTAACTACATTTTGAAGTCCTGCTCCAAGAGAAGCAGCTGCTTTTATTTTATTTTATTTTTCTTTAAGGACATACCTCTCCTTGAAGAGTATGCTCACATCTTCTATCTGGTTCTGCTCTTTTTAAAATTCTGATTTGCTATTCATTAATGTGAATACTCCCTATGAACTTCCTCCATCTTCTGTGCTGTGCTTCTGTGTTGTTTTGGGTACACTGAAACCTGTTCCACATGCACTCATATGCGGACCACAAATCTGGCAGAAATAATAACACAATTACCTAGATGTCTTCATGTTCTATGATGCCAATAACTGTTTTCAAACCAGTTAGTAATTTGACTGTCTTCTTCAGAAAATGCTGCTGCAATCCACTGAAAGCTCCTGGAATTTCATCAACTGGAAGGAACACCAACCCAGACAAATGACACATTTTAAAAAGTTTTTATTGTTGCTATACCCCATGCCAATCCACTCATCTGAATTTTCCACCAAACTCATGAGGCTTAATATTTTAAAAAAAAAATTTATTGATATCACCTTGAAATTCACGGTTAGAACACTTGATTCTGTCTAATTCCAAATCTGTCATTATGGTTTGGGTATTCAATGAAATTGTTTTCTTCTGCAAAGCGTATTTTCAAATAAGCATTTGTAAAGTGATTTACTTTTTTATACACATAAATACATAAGCATGGAGATAAGTTCTAGAATTTCTGAATCCAATAGGGGCATAAATTATACATATTTGATCAAAAGACAGGGGGACTATTTTTCTATGTTAGACAACAGCATTCTTCTATGTTAGAGTCAGTGGTAAACATAAGAAGTCTATCTTCTTCGACAGTTAAATCCTTAAACAAGAATAGTTCAACATTTAGTGTATTTTAACACTGGAGGATCCTCTCTGTCATCAAGTGTCTGTTTCAAAGAGTTGCTGAGCTGTTGAATTCTTTTTATTCTTTTATAAAAGGCATTTTTTGTAATCTATTTTTTTAATTTTTATTTTTTTATTTGTTTTAATTAGTTACGCATGACAGTACAATGATCTTGACATATCATACATTAAAAGGCATTTTTTGAAGGCAAGGGGCAGAAATGGTATGCGATTGAAAAACTTAGCAACTATCTGTGTACAACTAAAAATTCAGTAATCCCTTCCCCAGAGTTGGCTTTCTACCCTCTCATAAAGCCTTTTGTTTTGTTTTATTTTGTTTGTTGCTGTTGCTGCTGTTTTCCTTTGTTTTCAGTGGGAATTGAGGTTTTGGGGGATTCCATTTTTAGGATTTGAACATTCAGGATTTTAATCTTTTTGGGATTGTGATCTTTAGGGATTTTAGACTTTAGGGATTTTGATCTCTTGTGATTTCAACATATGAGATTATGTCATTTGGGATTGTGTCTTTTGAGATTATGATCAGCACCAAGAAGATATACAATCCAAAAGAAGATGAGAGAAAATAGAAATAAATAAAAACCCAAACAAATAGAAAACAAATAGCAAGATGGTAGATTTAAATGTCATTAATTATATTAAATATAAATTATATTAAATATAAATGATGAAAATGCACCAATGGGGTGAATTGGAAGGAAAAAAAGGGAACATTTATCTACATGGTGTCTATAAAAAAAAACTTTATTTTATAGTACTAGGGATTGAATCCATAGGTGCTCTACCACTGAATTATATCCCCAGTCCTTTTTATTTTTTATTTTGAGACAGGGTTTCACTAAGTTGCTCAAACTAACCTTGAGTTTGAGGTCTTCCTGCGTTAGCTTCCAGAGTCACTGGATTATAGGTGTGCACCATTGTTTCCAGCAAGAAACTCATATTCAATATAAAGATACAGGTAGGATATAAGTGAAAGAAAAGAAAAAGCTAATGAAAAATGGTAATCATAATAAAGCTGGGGTGGCTTTGTTATAATGTTGTAATATAATCTGATATTGATATCAGACAATGTAGATGTTAAAACAGGAAAGTGATGGTAATAATAAAAGAGTTGATTCATCAATAAGATATAGCAATCCTAAATTTGCATGCACATAATAACAGAGCTTCAAAATACATAAAGCAAAAACTGACAGAATTGAAAAAAGGAAATGGACACAATCAGCACTTCCTTTCTCAGTAATTGGTAAACAAATGTGTTAGTTACATTTGCATTTCTGTGACTAACAGACACCTGACAAAAATAACTTAGAAGAAGAAAAGTTTATTTGGGGCTCCCAGTTTCAGAGTTCTCAATCCATAGATGCCTGAGTCCATTGCTCCAAGATGAGGCAGCACATCATGGAAGAAGGGAGTGATGAAGGAGCACTACTCCATTCATGGTGCCAGGAAGAGGAGAGACAAAGAAGAGAAGGAGCTATAGGGAAGATGAGTCCTTTCAGGACAACCCCCATGACCTCTTCCTCCAGTCACTTCCCACCTGCCTACAGCTCCCACCCAATCAGTCCATGCAAACTAGGATGGACAATCCAGTCATTTCACCTGTGAATATTCATGGAATATGCAAGAGCTTTGGGGGGACACCAAATATCCAAACCATAATAACCAAGTAGGGAGAAAAATATCAGTAAGGATATCACAAGATGGTAACGTTATCACCAAATTGACCTAATTGATATTTATAAAGCACAATACCTAAAATCAATACATAAACACAGATGTATGTGTAACATCCACGAGATGCATCATATTCTGGACCATAAAGCATATTTCAATAAACTTAGAAGGTAATAAATCATAAAGAATATGATCTGTGACCTCAGTGAAAATAGACTGGGAATCCAAAACAAAAAGTAATCTGGAAGTCTCCTAAATGTTTCAGAATGAAGCAGCATACTTCTAAACAATGACAGGGCTCCTATAAGAAATCATAAAAGAATGAAAGTATTTTGATTGATAATTTGAAATGCATCATATCAAAATTTGTGAGATTTCTGAGCATTTTAAGAATGTTCACTTCTGGGCTGGGGATATAGCTCAATTGGTAGGGTGCTTGTCTTGCATGCACAAGGCCCTGGGTTCCATCCATAAAATAAAATTTAAAAAAAGAATGTTCACTTCTGATCAAGATGAGTAATGGAGACCTGATTTGCCTTTTCATCTGAAAAAAACTAAAAAATAGACAAGATATATATTAAATGTAGCACTCAAGACATTGGGTATTCATCAGTGAAAGATAAAGATAAGACTGGAAACAAGTGAGATGAGCCCTACAGTTCCCCTAGCTTGCTTCCCAGAGGAAGCTTATAAGCCATGACACAGCGAAGGAAAGCCCAGGGAGAGTTCTGTGGTCTCCCTGAGTCTAGAAGGAGCTGGCAGGTTGTGCAGCAAAGACAGCTGGTGTCCATGTATCAGAACACATGAGAGGTGAGAGTCTCATGAAAGTCTCAGAGAGTCCTCCATGAATTTTTGGCTGAATATTGATGAGCACATATATGAGAAAAGTACCCAAAGCTGAAGAAGAACCACCTGAAAGAATCAGTAGAAATAGTACTTAGAGCTCAAACTGGGAATAGAGCTTGTTTCCAAATACTGGCATGGAAAACCTCCTAATTATGAGTTTATTAATCTGTAAGTGTAAATTGGGTCCCTATTATTCATCTTGAGCAGACACAAAAGAATACTTACAGGAGTACAAAAATATCCAGTATCCAAAAAGATTAAATTTAAAATGTCCAGCATTCAATAAAAAATTACTAGGCATGTGAAGACACAGAAAACACAAATCATAATGAGGTAAAAACTGATCAAACGGACCTGATGCCTTACTAAAACAGGGTATTCAGTAATCAGATTATTTGATCAAAGGGACAGAATAAAATCCAGAAACATCTCATATATACAATCAATTGATGGTTGGCAGACACTGAAGCAAAGTCAATATCAAAAAGAAAGTCTTTCAACAAATGATAATGGAATAACTGGACATCCACATAGAAATAACCAAAGCTGTCTCCTATCACATACAATTCACAAAACTACTTATGGATCTTAGATCTAAAACTAAAAGCTAAATAAACTTTAAAAGAAAGTAGAATATACTTTTTTTTTACATCTTGGAGTACATAGATGTTTCTTTAAAATAACACTAATCAGTAACCATAATATTTTCAAAATCACTAAATTCATCAAAATAAAAGTTGTTGTCTACTCATTAAATCAAATTTTTAAAACATGAAAAACAGCTACAGCCCTGAACAAAATATGTATAATAATAAAGTGTCCCACTAAGAATTTGTGTTGCAAAAACACAAAGAACTCCCATAAGTCAATATTTTAAAAAATAAAAAATCCAATTGTTTTTAATTATAAAAGAACATAGAACCATGGTAAATCATGTGAAAGTTACATTCAACATCCTAACCATCAGAGAAACACTCTCATAGTGCCTAAAATTCCGAAAGGAAAAGAGACATCAAAGGAGCAATTGAATGGTTTTTTGTTGTTGTTGTTTTTCGATATACATGACAGTAGAGGATGTTTTGACATATTGTTACATCCATGGGGTATAACTTCCCACTGAATGGCGTTTGATGGACACAATGATAGCAGTAACATACTAAAAAGGAAGACTTGTTGGGAGCAATCAGCCCCAAGTACCGGCAACAGGGAGGTAAATTATCTACAGTAAATTTTGAAAGAATAATAAACTAAAAACTGTCTGCTTTTTATCATCACCATGTGACAGTGATCCTAAATAGTATTAGCAATTATATACTCTTTCCCATATGCCCTTCCTCCTTCCTTCCCAACTTACACAGAAGATAGGCAAGACCATATGGCATATCTAATGTGCATATCATTTCCCCCTTAACTTACTTCCTCACTAAAAGCTTCTGGAAATAGGAATTTTTAACCATGACACAATACTCCTTCACATTTTGTTAACTGATTTCCTACCATTAAACATTAAGGCTGTTCCAAAATTTTCAATCTTATAAACAACATTGAGGCGATGTGCATGATCCTTGACTTTTTTAGGTCATTTTTTGAGAGAGAAATATCTCTTCTTGACTTTTGATTTCTGAGGAAAATCTTGGACAATGAATTAGCTAGAAATATGTAGATGGGAGTATACAATAGAGGAGGTCAGTAAATATTTACACACAGACTAACAGAGGCAGTGCGATACGGGATGTGGACCAAGGAGCCCGGGATGATTCTCCAGAGAGAGGATCATGGTAGGGCTCACCTGGGTAGAGAGCAGAGGGAAAATGAGGCCATGTCTGGACCCAGAACAAGGCTAAGAAGTGCATGACAGTTGCCATGTACCTTGGGACTGAGTAGACTTTACCTCTCTGCACCTGTTTCCCTGTCATTAAAATGAACTAAGAAACAGCAACTAACTCTGTAACCCTGTTATGTTGGCTGAATAAGTTACTATGTATAGAGCACCTAGAATGTTACCAGGCACACAGTGAGCACCATATATATGTTTGGAAAAGAAAAGAACAAAGTGTTACTTCTGGATGAAGCAGAGTATACTCCGGCAGGAAATCCTTGCTGAAGAGCACACAAACTGGAGGCCTTGTTTCCCTTCCTGAGGACAAGTGACTGGCAGTGTTACCCTGTAGCTGCCTTCCAACAGAGCAAGTGCTGGAAGCCTAT
Source organism: Marmota flaviventris (assembly GCF_047511675.1). Classification (NCBI taxonomy): domain Eukaryota; kingdom Metazoa; phylum Chordata; class Mammalia; order Rodentia; family Sciuridae; genus Marmota; species Marmota flaviventris. The sequence continues at coordinate 49,661,430 of NC_092505.1, read as the reverse complement.
GTGCATAGTCACCGCCTTTCTTTCTGGCCAGTATCTCCAAGGTCAGCTGTGAGAAAGGAAACACACACAACTGGGAGACCGAAGGCAGCTGCCCTCCTCTTCCATCAGTTCTTTGGGGATACCAGTCACCACTTATTAAGCAGTTTATGTCATTAAGCATCTCCCTGGGGACCTGGGGAACCATAGGACAGTGTAGATAATGAAGATCTATTGCATAAGCAGAAAAAGCTCAATGGATACATGCCTCCCCTGCACTCCCTGGCTGCCCCCACCCCAGCCCTGTCTCCCTTTCATTAGCAGCTTAAGAGGGTTCAACATGGATTTGATTTTTTTGCTCGCTGTGGGAAAAGTCATTGATCCAGGCTTAGGAAGCCTCTCTGCATCTGTTTCCTTGGGCTGAGAATTGGGTTCCAGTTTGGGCTAAATATTCCTCTGGATGAAGGAGGATCACTTCCATCATCACTTCTGACCCAACTCCCTTCCCTTTTAGGGCCCATGAAGTCAAGCTAAAAGCCCACTTGCAGGCCCTTCAGGCCAAAGAGACCTTCCTCAACAATGAAAAGGCACCTGGGAACAGGAACCAGGAGCTGAGATTCCCTCAAGGTCTTCAATTATAAAATGCCAGCCAAGGAGGCAGTACATGAGATCTGAGGGCCTTCCAGGGTGGACATTCTGTGAAGTGGGAAGCCACTGATGGACTAGGCTGCATCTGGATTCAGGTTGGGCTCAGGACAAGTAAGTTCACCGGAGGAGAAGTAGAAGCAAATGGGTCACCTGGCCCCCAGGTGAGTGGAGTCCTAGACATGCCTAACAGCAACCATGGCTTATTGTCCCATGTCTATTGACCTCTCACTCTTTGATCAGGGCTGGGGTTGTGACATGACTGAACAGAAGCAGGTGAAAAGCTTCTCTCCAATTTCTAGCAAAAAGTCTCAAAGTCCCTGTCTAGGTAGTTTGGAGTGCTGTATTCCATTTCTGACCTCTTTGGCCTCCCATCTTGCCTGTCTGCCCTGAACCTGGTTTACCAACTCATTCTGAGCTTTAGAAATGCCACATGGGTCTCCTTAGCTCAAATATGGGACTTGGAAGATTTCCACTCAACACCCCCCGACACACAGTGTTGATTTCCATCACTGGGACCCCCAAATACTTCTACCTACCCCACCTCTCTTTACTCTTAGAACCAGAGCCCTGAGATCACATGAGATACTGCATTGTAGTCACCCAAATTTGCTTTACAAGAAAAGTAAACACCTCTACCCTTTGCCTGCTGGTCTCTTTGGTTTGAAACAATGATGTTATCTGAATAATTGCCTGAAGTGAGTTATGAGAAGGGTCTTTCTATGGAGCCCTGTGAAAGCCTCTAGTCTAGAGGCAGAGAGTCAATCAGAAAAGCTTCAGCTGGAAAACAATCCACAGGCCAAGCCCAGAAGCATGTGAAGTCCTGGAAGGACACACATGAACAAGGTGTGGACTACCTGGAGAGGAAGGCACCGCCCAGGGTATCTGAGTCACGAGGACCCTGAAGGGCAGCAGCGAGAAATCAAAGTAAAATACTGAAATTGCCACACTGAGAAATTGCTCTTTAATTCATTGTTTACTGACAACTTCGCTTTAACAAACAATCTTTGTTATAGGGTCTGTCCTTCGCATTATGGGATGTATGAGCCAGAATTCCTGGCCTCCATTCACTCAATACTAGAGGTGCTTTTCCCCCATTGGTAACAATCACAATGTTTCCTTCTGGGGCCTGATACCTGCACCCTTGGGAGGCAAGTCCAGCCAGATGAGGGAAAGAAAATATAAAAACTTCCATTTATTTCTATTTGATTATAAAGTGTTGAATTTATATTTATTAACATTAATGACACCCTTAGCCAAGATAGGCCAGTGAGATATCTGTACCTTGGACAGCTTGAAAGAGAAACCCTCATTTGTTCTATCACTTTCAGCTTATTACAAAGAGCTGTGGTTCACGTGTGTCCAATTAAGTGTATTTAGAATTATTTCAAATGACAGATAGCAAGAATCCATGAAGATCCAACAGGTTACATCACAGCAAGGCACTTAAAATTGTGCTGCACATTTTTTCTCTTATGAAAAAAAACAATTTTTCCAAATTAGCCACCCTTTACTTGAATAGGTAGTTGTCTATAGTATGCTACCTTGTAGATATTTTAAATATAAATACGATCTATCTCTTCAAAGTAGAAGTGACATTCGACACAGAGTAAGAAGTGATACTTTCGGAGAGCAACTTGTGCTGTAGCATTTTTGGAAAATAGTTAAATAGACTGGAAAGCCCTCTGGAAATGAAAAATAAAGATATTCTGGATAAAATATAACATGCTGTGCTAATCAGCTTCCATAACTGTAAATAATACTTTAGACAAATCAAAGACAAAAGATTAATTTCAGCTCATGGTTTTAGAAGTTTCAGTCCAGGACTGATGGGCCCTGTTGCTTTGCTTGGCTTTGATCCTATGGTAGCACAATTTGGTGAAACTAAAGAGAGAGAGAGAGAGAGAGAGAGAGAGAGAGAGAGAGAGAGAGAGAGATTGAGAGAGAGTGTCTTTCCACAATATCCTTTGATAAAACCTCCTAATAGGTCCCACCTCTTAAAAATTTCTTGCATCTCTCAATCAGGCACTCTGGAGAACAAACCTTTAATACATGGGCCTTTGGGGGGACATTTCAGATCCAAACTAGAGCACATGCATACGTTTAAGTACAGAGCTGAGCTGACCTGAATTCGGAACTGAACTGAAAGTAAAGGAAGTCACCAGGAAACAAAACTGAAGAGTGAATTTGAATGTGCAGCTATCCTGAGCATGTTGGTCAATCTCTGAAACAAATTTGAGTTTTAATGACCCTACAGGGAACAGAAGGCTAGACATTTTAGTCTTAGTAAAAATGAAAATTGGAGCTGATACACCAAAGAAAGTAGGAAGCCTCAAGGGCTATAGTCTCAGTAAAGGCTGGCCTAGAAAAAGTCATCTGGGAAAGAGAAAATAAGACCCATCATTCATATGCACAAGGTTACATCCATATACTCATACTATGTTTACTAAAAACCGCCACTTGAAGAATTAACTTTTCTTTGCCCTGTTCTCCACTTCCCTACTATACTCAGGATTGAATTCAAACCTCACACATGCTAAACAAGTGTTCTACCATTGAACTACAACAGCAGCCCCTAGAATTACTGTTAGTCTGGAATCAGCATCCCAGGGCCACCTAGCCAAAGTAAATGCACATTCTGTCTGTAATCATGTACTTAAAAGCTAAACCTCATGGGTTCCCACAGATAAATTCAGCTGCATATGAGCTCACAATTGAAAATTTTAAAACACATGAAAAATTGAATATAGATAACAGGATTTTTAAAAAAGTGTGTTCTAAGGAAATAAAAGATGTTTCAGGAAGCAAGAGGGAATAAAATGCATGAGCAAGGAACAAAAGACTTTCAAAAAGTCTCAGACATTTATGGAAAGCAAACAAGTATGATTTTAAGCATGGGAAAATATAATTAATATAATTAAAAACAAAATTAATGAAAAAAAAATAAATTAATTCTAAACATGAATTACAAACACCTAGAGAAAGAATTAGTGAACTAAAAGAAATATCTAAAAAATATACAGATTGTATATTGCTGAAGTCAATAGAAAGACAAAGTACAAAAGAAAATATCAACCAAGAATTATGAACCCAATTAAGGCATCATTCAAGAAAAAAAACAAATTAAAGACATTTTAGACAAATAAAAATGAGAAATTTCATCATAAACAGATTCTTGCTAAGGGAACTTCTAAAAAGAAGTTCTTTGGAGGAAGAAATCATTCTTTCCAGGAAATTTGGAGTTGTAAGAAGGAATGATTTTCATTTAGAACATGGATTGCTTCATTAATTCCTAATTATTAACAGTCCCATATAGAAATTTGCATAACTTAAGTCATTCATTTTATTTTATTATGGTAAAAAAGTATTTATTTAGAATTAACCAACTGGTCTCACGTCAGATGATTCCAATTTTGTTGGCAACATCCAAAACATCATAATTAGGAGTCAGTTGACTCCATCAGGCCTGACCGGGTGTTCACTTTGGCTACGTCAATGTTTCAGCGCTTCTTCACAGCCTGTTTGATCTGGTTCATGTTATGGTGTGGTCTTCTGCCCTCCTCGTGGCAGGTGAAACTTGGTGATGGGGTAGTGGTTCAACTTGTATCTGCTGGGGTGCTCCTCCGAGGCTATTTGAGAAGCCCAAGCACCCGTGTCTTGAGAGGTCGGCACCGTGTGGGACTCCTTTATTGGCTGTACATGCCCTTAAGCATTGCTTCTTGGCTTTCAAAGTCTTTGCTTTGGCTTTGAATATGGGAAGGGCAAGAGCTTTCTTCCTTCTTCACTTTCAATATGGTCTTAGTGAAAAGGCTGCTTCAACCACTTAAATGCAGTGGTTAGATTTGAAAATAAAGTTAGGGGTTAAGGACTTTATTTTGCCTAAATTGAAATTTAGGCCTTTTAAAAAAGAGGAAAGAAAATTGGGAAATCATGATAATAAAAGCAAATGTTTGTTTGGAAATCAGAGGTAAATAAATTAGGAATTGAAATAAAACTATTTTTCTTCCTTCCTTTCTTTCTTTCTTTCTTTTTTTTTTTTTTTTGGTAGTACTGGGAATTGAAATCAAGGGCACTTTACCATTGAGCTACATCCCCCAATATTTTTTTTTCTTATTTTGATACAAGGCCTCACTAAGTTGCTGAGGCTGGCCTCAAACTTGCAATCTTCCTGCCTCAGCCTCCCAAGACACTTTCATACATACCAAAAATAAACAATTGTAATTTGAAATTAAAAACAAAATGCCATTTATATTAGCATCCCCCAAGAGCAATACATTGGTATAAATATAACGAAATGTTTACAAGACATGTAGTAGAAAACCTACAAATCTCTGGTGATAGAAATGGAGAAACAGTTCATGGTCGTGGATAGGAAGACTCAATAGTGTAAGATGTCAGTTCTTCCCAACAATATTGAAGGAGAACAAAGTTGGAGGACTTATACTTCCTGACTTCAGGACTTTATATAAAGTTCTACTAACCAAAAACAGTGTATTGGAGAAAGAACAGACAAATAGATCAATGAAACAGATTGAGAGACCAGAAATAGACCCACATAAATATAGTCAACTGGTCTTTGACAAAGAAACAAAGACAAAACAATGGAGGAAAAATAGTATTTTCAACAAATGATGCCAGAACAACTGGACAATCACATGCAAAAAAAAAAAAAAAATGAATCTAGACACAGATTTCAACAAAAATTAACTCAAAGGGATCACAGATCCAAATGTATAAAGTGAAACTATAAAAACCCTAGAAATAACATAGCAGAAAATCTAGAACACCCTGGGTTGTTGAGGACTTTATATGAATAACACCAAATGCAGGATCCATGAAAGAAAGAAGTGAGAAGATGAGCTTCATTACATTAGAAATGCCTGCTCTGCAAAAGACAATGTCGAGAAAATGAGAAAAAAAAATCTACACTCTGGGAGAAAATATTTGCAAAAGACATTCACTAAAGGACAGTTATCTAAAATATACAGAGATTACATATTATATGACTTCAGCTATATGACTTTCTGGAAAATGCAATCCTATAGAGACAATGAAAAGATCAGTGGTGGCCAGGGTTTTGCAGAGGGAGGAACGATGAATCAGGAGAACACAGAGGAATTTTCGGGCAGTGAAATGTTCTGAATGATGATGTAATGGTGGATACAAGGTAGTATGCATTTTTCAGAAAACAGATAATAAAGAATTGTAGCTAGTCATGATGTGTCGATAGAATCCATCCCTTGTACAAATGTACAGCATCAATGTCAGATGTTAATAGGGGAGGCAGTTGGATAAAGTATATGAGAAATATTTGTATTTGCCACTTGGTAGCCATGGGACATTGGTTCCAGGACCCCTCCCCTTTACAGACACAAAAACCTATGGATGTTTAAGTCTCTTGTATAGTATTTCCATCTAGCTTGTACACATGTTTCCAGAGACTCTAAACCATCTCTCGATGGGGTGTAATACCTAATACAATGTAAATATTATATAAACTCTTGTTGTACTGTAGTGGTTAAAGAAGAAAAAAGTTTGTACATATTCTGTATTAATGCAGTTTTTATTTTTTTCAAATATTTTGGACCTGTAATTGATTGAGTCTATGAATGTAGAACCCATAGATGTGGGAGGCCAACATCTATTCAATTTTTCTTTGTACTCTATTTTTCTATAAGCTTTAAAGTTCTCTAAAAGAATTAACTCCATGAATTAAAAAGGAGAATAAATCAATTCACTAAGCTTATAAGATATAAGGTTAACGTGAAAAGTCAATTGTATTTCTGTATAACAACAATGAAAATTTTGTCACCATGGCCATAATGTAAACCTGGGAGTACTGGCCACTATCTGGGACAATGCAGATGCAGAACATTCCCACCACTGCAGGAAGTTCTACAGGATGGCACCGTTCTGGTACAAAATAACTTCTTGGACTTTTCACTAGAAAAACAAGAAAGAGTCTCTCTCTCTCTCTCTCTCTCTCTCTCTCTCTCTCTCTCTATCTCTATCTCTATCTCTCTCGGGTTTGGGGACTAGTAAATAAAAAGATGTCTAAAGGTAGTTTTTGATGACCCCTTCCGGTATTTGTCACACTTCACATTCAAGAAGCCCTGTCAGCCCCCTGGTGGCCTTGGTCTGGCAGTGCTGGCTGCTGGGAAGAGATGCCCTGTGGTAAACTACTGACTCTCTGGGCCACCTCGGATAACTGAGCTCCCGTCCTTTGAGTCTCAGTGTCCTTGTCTGGAAAACACAACACTGAATAAGATGCTGGGGACTAGTTTTGACATTTGAAAACCCTTTTGATCAAAAGATCTTTCTGTGATAAATGATTAAATAAATTCTGTTACTCTGTTTCCTAGAAACGCTAAAATGTAACAAAAAGGAATCCGAACAATGAACTGGTTTTCTCATTTGATTTGCTCCTAAAACTTTTTGGTGAAATTTAACAATTAAAGACAAAAAAAAAATTAAAAAATAAAAAGATTCACTTTCTCAGCATTTTGAAGAAGGAAGAAAGGGCCGAGCGGAGGGAGAGGGAAGCATGTCAATTTACAGGTTGATTCAACCTGTTTCAGCTGGCAGCTGGGGTGGTGGGGCTGGGGACACTTGACCTCCATATATCTTCCAAACAAAGTGGGAGGGAAGGGTTTCCTGCCATCCTTTGTCATCAGGCAGGCCAAGCCTGGCTAATGGGAACTGTCACCTGGGCCTTTCCAGGTCAGAAACGAAGAACAGCAATTAACTCCTCTCAGGGGCTGTGGCCCTGAGCAGGCCCTGCTAGGCCAGGTAGCTAAATCATTAAAGACACAGTTCTTTTCTGTGATAAATTGTGCAGGCGCGTGAAACCCGCTGCTGGCCATTAATCTGGGCTAATCAGGTTGAAAGCTGGGTTGTTTTATTTAGTAATTAACGGGTTATGTGAAAAACATGATCCATGGCCTGGGGTGCGTCTATAGAGCAGTGTCCGGGAGGAGAGAATGGAGAGCAGCAGGGATTCTCTGGAGAGCCACTCAGGCCTATGCAATTACAGCCATTGGCAGGGCCTGAAAAATGACCCTGGGCTTGTATTGACACCCAGGGAAAAAACATTCCTGCCAACAGCGCAGGCGGAGTCTTGAAGGCCGATAATTGCTCTCTCCCTCCAGCCCCTCGCTGCTGCCTGCTAAGCCAAACCCAAAGTTTCAGAGATGCACGGTCATGAGGCAGGGGCCATACGGCTCTGCATGGCTGTGGGCGGCCTGTATTTGAAAGCAGGCTGATTGAAGAATGGTGCTGTTTGCAGAAATGATGGTCCCGAAAGGAAGGGGAGTGGTGGGAGAGACAGAAGTGTCCTTCTTAGCACATTAAGATTGTGGCTCAGAGCTGGCCAGTGCGGGTTGACCAGTTGGCGACTAGATGGATGCAAATGAAACTCAGGATAGAAGGTCAGTGCCTGAGCTGGGAGCACAAAGAGGGGGATGTGATGCCACAGAGAGAGCCAATGTCACTCAGGAGCATGTGTTCAGGGTAAAGAAGAGAAGGCCTTGCTCAGGGCCCAGGGAGGCCAAGCTGGAGGTCAGAGCCCAGGGTGCCTGGTGCCACTGGTACAGTCTTCCTGGATGCTCTTGAGGCAGCAGAGACCAAGCCTTGCCTATTTGCCGTCTCAGCTGTCTTCACCTCTTGCCTGCTTTCTCCAGGACCTGCCTCCACACCAGGTGCAGGACTATCTTTTGCAGTGTCTGTGGCAATAGCTACCTCCTGTCTCTGGTTCAGTCTCCCCATGGAGCCAGGGTGATCTTTCCAAATTACAAGTCAGCCTAAAACCCTTGGGGCTCCCCTGAACGGTTTAAAGATCGAAATCACCATTTTTAATAGGACTGACAGGGTCTGGCATGAAGTCAAGGCCCTGCTTGCCTTTGGCCCCTTCTCTGGCCAGTTTCTTCTCCTTTGTCCATGAGACCCAGTCACACTAAATTTCACTTGCTTCTTCAGATATACCAGGTTCACAAATCCACAAATCTGTGCCCTCCTCTCAGAAATCTCTTCCCAGTGCCCCCATCAACCCTAACTCCTACTTCATCTTTGGTTCTCAGAAGAAATGGAAAACTCACCCAGCCCTTGAACTGGGTCAGGAGCCTTCCTTGAGATGCTACTGCTCTGTGCTCTCTGAGCAACCTTCACTTTGTGGTCCATATTGATTTGCTTCTCTCTTCCCCTCCAAGCTCAGTGAAGACAGGGACCACATGCCTATTGCTGTTAGCTTTGCATTTCCAGCTCCTAAAATAGTTTTTGGTACAAAGTAAGCGGTCAATAAAATGTTGAGTGACTGACTGAATGAAGATATTCATTGACTCAGGAAGGCCTTTTGAAGGGTGTTAAATCTCAACCTCACAAACACTCCACAGATGGCTAATAACTTCTTGGGTCATGCTGCAAGTTAGTGGCAAACCAAGAAGGGTATGTTTGTCTCCTGCCTGGTCTAGGGGTCTCCCTGGGTCACCCCAGCAATCTACTCCATTTGGATTCTCACTTGCCACCATTCACATCTTCTTTGGAAGATTTGTTATTTAAATTCCTTGTGGAAGGCCCTCAATCTTTTTGATCAACTTAAGCAATTCCTCCAGATGTGCCGCCTACTCCTGTCAGTGGGAATATTTGACATTTCAGCATAACATCAATGACTAGAAACAATGTCAGGAACTCCTGAATGTTTACATTAAGCTTCAAGAGTCCCCAGAGGCAGTTTAGTTGACAGTAAAAAGTGAGCATTTTGGAGCCAGAGAAACCTAGGTTTAAATTCTGGCATTGCCATTTATTAGCTATTTAATTTTGGGAAATTTACTGGAACCCTCTGTGCTTTTCTTATTTCATCAATAAAACAGGGAGTGATAACAATAATAGTGGCAAGTCAATTTTTTTGTTGTTAATAAATGAGATGCTAATAAAAAATAAAAGACAATATGTATTTAGTTCTTGATACTATGCTTTCTATGTCTTATCTTACTCTCCAAACAACATATTCTTCTTATTTCTATTTCATGGGTGAAAACGAAGTATAGTACAGAAAGTTTCAATTAATTGTCCAATAAAGGTCACAGTCACAAAGTGGACAGCCAGAATCTAGACAAGGGCCATCTATTTCAATTTTAACCACTTCACTGAACCATTCCCAGCACTACCTATGAAGCCCAGGGCTGACATAGGTGCTCCATCCATGTTACCTGGTTTGAGTGGTAGCAGCAGCAAAAACAACATTAGAAGTCACATTTTGTCAAGTTCTTGGCTTATAGCAGGCACTCAATAAATGGAAGATTGCAGAACTATTTTTTGCCTAAGGAATCTGTGCCCACAAATTTTTTTCCTACTTTTTCTATCCTTTCGGTAAAAGGCATCTGTTGGAAACCCACCCAGCAGTTTTCTGGGGAGTGACTGATGATATTCTGGTCTTCCAGGAGCCAATTCTGTGTGGGTCAGGTGTCCTGGCACTGGCTGGCTTCCAGAAAGTTAGCTGCTAGGACAAGATGTGCCAGGTCCTGAATGGTTGGTTTCATCTCCTTCCAGGCGCAGGGCTAAGTCCTGTGCACACAGATCAGAAGAATATCAGATCAAAATATCCAGGGTCTGGCTGGTGCAGTCCCTGGAGGAGCATGCAAGACCTGGGGATCTCAGCTGTCTGTGGAACAGGGTTCTGGGTGTCAGTTGGAGAGCACATCCTGATGGTGGCCTCCTGTCCCTTCAAGAATAGCCATGTCCTAGAGAAGACATTCTTACTGTCTTCTTCCCTCAAAAGATGGGCATCTTTCACTGGTCTTACTCTCTAGCTAAGCAAGGGCAGGTACCAGCCACTCAGGTCCCACCTAACAATATACCAATGGCAGCTGCCTTGGCAATGGGAGTTCCTTGAACCCCAGAAAGAGTAGGGTGCCTGCTTGGGGATTTCCTATGAGGGTGGGTGTTAGCATGAAGATGAAGAGCCTGGACCCAAGAGGTTTGATTCCAGGCTCTGTCTCTCGCTAGTTCTGTGATTTAAGAACTTCCCAGAGCCTCCATTTTTCCCTCTGTACTAATGGGAATAGGACAATACCTATTTAATAGAGTTAGTTCTGTGATGATCCTAAGAGATAACCTACGAGAAGCATAGGGACATAGTGATTGTTCAGTAAAGTTCAACTAGGTATTCTTGTTAGTAGAACCTTCTTACCCAGTGCAGGAATCCTTGCCATAGCTAACCTGCAGCTGCTCTCTCTTTGGCCACTTCATCAAAGTGAGTGATGGAAGGCTCACTTTCTTCCCATGCTGCTCTACTGTTGCCCAACAACTCTGATTATAGGGTGGTTCTTCCTTCTCTATGTGGCAACTAAAAACGATACATGGCAAGCCTGAAATGAAAGGTATCCAAGATTTATTAAATGAAAAAGATCCAGCTGCAGAATAATATACTCATTAAAGTGAAAATTGCCCTGCTCAGCCCTGAGACATCTCAGTGACTAGTCATAGATATTGACCTCTCTCTCTGGCTGATTGGTTCCCTAGAGGGACTAGAGGAATTGCCTTCTCATGGTGGCTTTTTAAGGCAGCAAGGAAGGCTGATGGGCAATTGGAGGTGGGTTTAGGTGGGAAGATTCCTAGCTTCCTGCTGGTTTATTCTCAGAGCAAATCAGCCCCAGGAGCTTGATGAAAGGAAGCCCACTGGCCTCAAAAAAAAAAAAAAAAAAAAAAGTGGTTTAGGGCCTGGGGGGTGTAGCTCAGTGGTAGAACACTTGCCTAGCACTCTTGAGGTCCTGGTACTGGCGATTGTCAGTACCACCACCAACAATAAAAAAAGTTATAAAAGTAGTTTAGATCATGTTTTTGGAATGACATCCAGGATATAGAATTAATGGGGATTCTCAAATCTGTCATTTAAAAATTTCCCTATATTCTAAAGAGTGGGCCAGGCATCTCTTATATCAAACATGGTTCATGCACCTTGGGCAATCTTAAAGAATTCTCTTTTAGAATATTTTAAGAATTTGACTGAACACTTCTTGTCATCCTGGGATGATGGCCTACAGCCACCCACAGCACCTGTTCCCTCCCCAGCCCCAGGGGGAATCAGATTTCCTCTCTGCAACCATTATACCTGGGGAGGATTGCATTAGTATTATGTAACCACTGCATTAGCATAAAGAGAAGGCTTGTCTTGTCTACTGACATTGCTTCTGCCGAGGAGGTTTCTGTGGGCTCCTGCAAGTCTACAGATCTGGGCCACATGACTATGTAAAGCACCAGTCATTCTTTTATTGGCTCTTACAACAAACCCATATGGTGGAGCCATTGGATCTCCATTTTATAGATGAGGAAACTGGGGCAAGTGGGAGAAAGCACCTCATCACACAGTTCCATGTGGAAGGAGGAGCCCTTAAGTCATGCTTTGAAGAAGCACAGAATTCAACCTGATCAAGGAGGCCAGGTGGTGGGACAGCACCAGCAGAGTGATTTCACAAGGCATCGTCACTTGCAAGAGAAAGAGAAGGGGAAAAGAGACACAAAGCAGATAATTGAGTCAATCCCTGTTGTGCTAAACATTGCCCCAAAGATCTGGATCCTCAGCATCTAAGAGAGAGCTGAGGCTACCTGACATAGCCACTCTGCTCATTTGGATTCTACTCTGCAGTCTCTACCTTCGTACCAGGTACCAGGTGCCAGGTACAAGGTAGACAGAAGGTCCTGTGGAAAATGTAGCCTGAGCTTAGGCCAAGGGGCCTGTTTAGGGAGGCACAATTGAGGGCATTGTCTTATGCTGCTGCTGATGGGACCCTTCCCCAACCAATGGGACCTGAATCTCTGGAGCATATCTCAAGTGGCCACCTGAGAATGGGAAAAGCTTTTCCTTTTCGAGCCAAACTTGATAACTTAGAACATTTATGAAATAAACAACCTGTTTTAGTCAGCTTTTTCACTGCTGTGCCTAAAAGATCTGACCAGAACAACTGTATAGCAAGAAGAGTTTATTTGGGGACTTATGATTTCAAAGGTCTCAGTCCATAGACAGCAAGGTCCATCCCTTGGGGCTCAAGTGAGACAGAACATCATGGTGGAAGATTGTGGCAGAGGAAAGCAGCTCACATGATGCAGAAAGCACAGAGAGACTAAGCTCAGCTCACCAAATATATACCCCAAAGGCATACGCCCAGTGATCCACATTCTCCAGCCACCCCCTACCCACCTTCAGTTGCCTCTCACTGATTGGGTTAAGACTCTCACAACCCAGTCATTTCTCCCCTAAACTTTCTTGAATTGTCTCACACATGAGCATTTGGGGGACACCTCAGATCCAAATCATAACAACCTAAGAGTTTGAAGTGGGGGAGGGGAATCTTTCATAAGATGATCTCCTCCTGGGCTAGGAATACAAAGGAAGCAAGGTTTGCAGTCCATTCTTCTAAGTAAATGTTTCTTCCAGGCCTCACTTTCCCCATCTGTGGAGCAAAGGACTTTGAGTTTCCTCTACTCTGTTCCTAGGTGACCGTAAATCCCATACCTTGATTTCCTGTGTCCCCACATGCGGAAGTCCGAGGTGCACATATCTGAAATTTTATTCAAGAGGGAGGCTTCGATTTACAGAGGGAACCCCGGCATCAAAAGCAAGAAAGCACTCCATTTTTCTGCAGCAGCTTCAGATGTGTGCTGGGAGCCACATCATCTGCACTGTTTGTTACCTGATGATATAATTATGCAGGAGTTCCCATATGTCCCTCAGCTGTGGCCTGCCACAGCTTTGGCCTGCTGCGCCCCGTAGATTCCTCCAGGTCTAAAAGTACCTATTTCAGGTCCTGGTGCCAAGTTCTACCTGTTTTTCAGATTTCAGCAACTGAGGAATAATGTTTTTAAAAAAGAACCTAAAAAGTGGTGCTCTCTTATAATCCCAGTGGCTCAGGAGACTGAGGCAGGAGGATTGCGAGTTCAAAGCCAGCCTCAGCAAAAGCAAGGTGCTAAGCAACTCAGTGAGACCCTGTCTCTAAATAAAATACAAAACAGGGCTGGGGATGTGGCTCAGTGGTGGAGTGCCCCTGAGTTCAATCCCTGGTACCCCCTCAAAAAAAAAAATCTTTAAAAAATTTTAAAAATACACGAGAAGACACACACACACAAGCATGTGCACACACCTACACATATTGTTCAGCAAATGTGCTCTTGGGCCCTGTGCTGGGTGCCAGGGCAGCAGGATCGTGAGGGCGCAGAGAAGACAATCACTCAGGAAGTGACATCAGGGTCTGGTGACTTACATGCCCCGTGCATTGGGCATTTGGCATCACATCTGATCACAGGAGACTCAGGCTGAAGACAGAAAGCTCACCTCCCCCATTCATAGAGCTGGGGAGGTCACAGAGACCAGGCTGCTGACCCACCGGCCCCTCACTCGATGGTCTGATCACGTGCAGCTCCCTGGGGACCCCATTGTCTGAACAGACAAGCCAGGGTTCATTTGGGAAACCCGTCCCTGGGAATGGAAAGGGAGATTTCAACCATGGAGCTGGACTTTTGTGTTCATACAACTGTGTTTTGTTTCGGGGTTTTGTCTTTTTTCAAATAACACTACACAGAGAACCCTAAGAAAGTCCCCAGGCTGTAGCAGGCAGAAGCATCATTTCTTTTTATTCCATCAGCCAGGGGGAAAGGAATAAAAAAGATAAAAGAAAGAGAAGAAAGGGAAAGAAGCCCCATAGGACCCCTCCTGTGTCCTTCCCATCAGCCACGTGGGTTTGCACAATTAAATCTCAATAGTTCCTTCCAGGGCTTTGTGGGGCTGCGGATGCCCCATGAGGACGGTCCCTGGTGCTCAGAGTGACTTCGCTCTTCACATCAAGAGATGAGGGGTAGAGCTATGCCTGCAGCTCCTTCCAAATGCACCTCTCTGCACGGACCCCTCCAGGGGCTGAGTTGTGTCCCAGCAGCAGGGGAATCCCATGTCAGGCAGTAAGGGACCTAGGTTGCAGAAAATGACTTTATTTGCCTCTTAATTTAATTTAATTTTTTTGTAGTTGGCAAAGAGAATTTATCACAAATGTTTGGGTGGTTTAGAGCAGGAATAAAAAAAGTATTTTTTAAATTTCAGATCCATGAGGGATCATGTAAATTGGACATAATCCAGTGTTTTCTATTTTAAAAATCCTGAATTTCCAACTAATCTGGTAATAAATTATGAGCATGGAACTTAAAATATTTTAAGTGTGTGTATGTGTGTGTGTGTGTGTCTTCAATCTAAGCTATAGTATCCAATAAACCTCTGTCCCATTTGTTAAACAAAAAATGTAGGTAAGTAGAAGTAAAGCAAAGAAATTCTCTGGAATGGGGTCCCTCATATTTCTCCCCTCTCCTCCCCTTCCATCCATCCCCTCCCCATTTCCAGGGCAGCCTCGGGATGTTGTTTCCTTGGTCCCTCAGCCCCCTTCCATAAATCGATGGTTTCATTCCTAGGGATTTCTCAAAGCCCACTGCCGGCACGGAGCATCGCTTGATCCTCTCCCTGACCCTCTGAGAGTGACCTTGGCATCACCAGAGCCCTTGCAGATGTCTGCCTACATCATTGTTTTTCTACTTCATGCACTGATAAAAGAGCTTTGCCAATCTAGTTTATCCTCAGACTTGTTCTTGTCAAGGTCAGTAGCTGAGATGAATGTGTTCCCTGGTGCCACTGCCTGATGTGCAGTAAGTGCTCCACCTGTCTGGGCTGAACTTCAGGGCACAGGATGCAAGGCTGAGCCTGGCTAGCTGCCACCTGCATCCACCAGGATATTGGTTGTGGTGCTGGAAGTTACCTCTACCACTTTGTTCAACAAAAGTGTATTAACCCCATGAATCTGCTTAATGTAAAAGAACTCATTTGGTCTTGAAGGTGTGTGTGTGTGTGTGTGTGTGTGTGTGTGTGTGTGTGTGTAATTCTGGTCTTCCTGGTGCCAGAAGTGGAATGAGACTCTGCAGGGGAGGTGTAAAAGACACTGGATAAGAAAACGGTACAGGTCTGAGTATGAAACTGTGACCAGAACGGAAAGGAAGCCCTCTAGGTCACCTGGGACATGAAGGTCAGGTGGTACTGAAGAGTCTGCCATGTGAATTAGTGGAGTCCTTGAAGTTTTTCAGCAAAGAAGTGCAGTATCAGTTCTTTCTGAGTATGACCACTGTTTTGCTCACACTGGACTGGGAAGGGAGATGCCAGAGACAGAGACTCTTGCACAGGTGACTGAGCCACTAGGCCATAGTGAGGCAGGGGAGGGCAGAGTAAGAGCCACACTGGGGGAAGGAGCCTCTGCAGGGAGCTGCTTGGGTGTGAGCCATAAAGTCTGGTCAGGTGCCTCACCTGGGCCCCTGGTGCCCTGTTGGTGTGTGCTTGTAACTATCTGACGCTTGCCTCCTTCAGGACTGTGTATTGCTTGAGGCCTCAGAACAGCACTCATCCCCCGCTTCTGGCCCCGTGGAACATGCTCAAGACTATAAATGTTGAATGAATAAGAGTAACTCAAATTTATACAATGTCATTAAAAAACAACAACAGTGAAAGGTAGGTCTCTTGTTTGGAAAGGAGCTAAATTTTGGGTAATGTGGCCCCTGGGTTGATCCCTGTCCCTGGAAGGGTACAGCTCCTAGAGGCCTCCCAGCTTTGCCTTGGCTCTTGTCACCTAATGCAAATCCAGTGAGAACACTAGGCCAACCTGGTTTCTAATCCTGCTCATCATGATAGTCAAGGCCAAGTTCATGGGATATCTGCCCTGTGCTGGGCCCTGCGATATGACACATCATCTCATTTCATTCCACTTCATCTCATGATGATCCTTTGAGTAACAGGTTATAATCCCATTTTTCAAAGGTAGAAACTAAAGCTCAAAAAATTCAGTGACTTTTCCAAGGTCACACAAGATATGATGGACCCCAATTGTTATACCGTGAGCTCCTTGAGGGTGGAGTATGGAATGCTCACCTTTCTGTTCTCCAAACCTTGTCCATGATCTGCAACTTTAAAATATTTGTTGAATGTATGGGGGCTTCTGACTGATGATATATTTGGGAAACCCAGGGGGACATAAGCCCCCTTCTTTCTAGAATTCCTGAAAACTCTGACTGCAGACAATGCTTGCAGGCATCCTTTTGAAGAGGTATGGCCTTCAAAGCTCAACCTACTTCTCATTAAGTCTTTATTGTGAGCCAGATCTGACACTTAAAACCAGCACGGTCACCTGCTACTAGGCACAAGAGCAAACTTTCCATCAAAAGCTGAACAAGCTCCTTTTATGGTGAATGCATCTGAAACCTGCTCACCACCCAGCCACTGTCCCTAGCCTCTCAGCTCTACCCCTCCCGTCTCCAGCCCTTTGTCAAGAAACTCAGAGGAAGGGACAGTTGAACTCAGAGGGGAACGTCTTTGTGGCTAGAATGAGTTAGTGCTGGGGCTGCTGGCCCAGCCACTGCTGCTAAAGTTTCAGCTGCTGTGACCACACAGAGCACGCCTTGTTCTTTCATGAAAGTTCTAGTCCTAGTTTCCTTACAGGGATGGGGAGACTTCAGCAGAGCCTTTGTGACCAAAGAAATCTCCTGGACAATAGGGGCACCCTCCTATAAAGTGCCAGTATCACCCTAGAGAGAGAACTGAGGCTCCCTCACTGCACAGCTGCCCAACACTTGTAGACCTGGAAAGTTCCATGAGAGCCCAAGAGAAACAGAGGGCTTGGGACTCTGCTGTGCCAAGCTCCTCTTAGGCCAGATCACCATACTTAGAGAATGTTGCTAACACCAGCCACACCACGTGAGGACAAGATGACAGTACACCCAGCTGAACTGTCTTGCTCAGGAGCTGGCTTTTCTGTCTGGTGTAACGAGTGAACTCTCTTTTCTAGAGTTTTTTTTTTTTTTTCCCAAGAATTTTATGATCAAACACAGAAAGTTTAATGGGAGATGGTAAGGATGGAGATGGGTGAGACTTAACTGAGCAATGACCTAACGTCAGTTGTTATAGGAAGCACTTCAACTATAATTAATGTTCATTAAGCACCTGTTATGTCCCAAGCACCTTACCTGCATTATTTCAGTCTATATTCATAACTGTCTTATAAGGAAGGTAGAAATATTATCAACCTCATTTTATAAATGAGGATGCTTAGATTCAGAGAAGTTGAGTGACTTGCCTAAGGTCATACAGTTTTCAAGTGGTGAAGCTGAGATTTAAAGGTAGGATGTGAATCCATGTCTGTGCAACATAGAATCCCATCTATTTTTTTCTTCATTGAAGTACAACTGACTTATAATAGACTATACGTATTTTAAGTGCTAATAAGTTTCAGCATATGTGAAACCACATCACAATCCATGTAATAAACATCCATCAACCCAAAAGTTCTCTTGTGGGCTTTTGTAATACCTTCCTCCTGTATCCAGACAACCAAAGATCTGCTATCACTATATATTAGTTTGTAATTCCCAAAATGCATGGTTCCTGGAATCATACAGTGAGTAATTTTTATTATTTTTTTAAATACATCTTTTTAAATTCAGCATAATCATTCTGAGAATCACCCACACTGTTGCTCACATCTGTGGTCCATTTCTTTTGACTGCCAAGTGGTGTCCATTGCATGGTTGGAAAGAGCAGTTTGTTTATCCCTTTTCCTGTTGGTGGACACTTTGTTTATGTCCAGTTTGGAGCTGTTACAATTAAAGCTACTGTGAACATTTGTGTGCAAATCTTTATATAGACACATGCTTCTCTTCCTGGTGGGAAACACCTAGGAATGGAATGGCTGCATCATATATGAGAGTTGTGTATTTAACATTTTGAGAAACTGCCCACTATTTTACAAATGGTATGTCATTTTACATCTCCATCATCACTGCATGAAGACTCCACTATTCCATGATCTTGTCAACACTTGGTGAGGTCATCGTAGCCAATCAAAGAGGTGTAGAGTGTGCTATACTATCTCCTGGGTGCTCTCTGCCATTGGTGAAATCTCTCTTTAAATATATTGTGCATGTTTTTATTTGTTTCTTTTTTATTTTGTCTGATTGAGTTTTGAGAGTTTTTGTATATTTTGAATATATAAAGTCCTCCCTTAACCTGATATATGATTTGCAAATATTTTCTTCCAGCCTGTGGCTTGCCTATTAATTGTCCTACCAGTGTCTTTTGAAGAGAAGAAGTTTTAAATTTTGCTGAAATCCATTTATCAATTTGTTTTTATGGTTTGTTAGTTGTCCTATCTAGAAAAATGTTTGTAAAGGATTTTTCCTGTTTTTTTCCTATAACTTTTGTAGCTGTAGTTTTTATATTCAAGTTTATGACCCATTTCATGTAATTTATGTACAGTAGTTGCCTCTTATCTGCAGAAGATACATTCCAAGACCGCATTGGATGCTGCATTCTTGAATGGTACTGAACCCTATATATATTTTTTCCTTGACATGTACAATTGTGATAAAATTTTGCTCATAAATAAGACGCAATAGAGATTAATAATAACAAAATAGGACAATTATAACAACTTACTGCAATAAATGTTCTATGAATATAGTCTATTCTCAAAAATTTCTTATTGTACTATATTCACCATTCTTATAATAATGTGAGATGATACAGTGCCTATGTGATGAGATGAAGTGAGGTAAATGACAAGGTGTTGTGACATAGTGTTAGGCTATTCCATAAGGATTACTTGAACACAGGCACTGCAATATCATAACAGCAGATCTCATAACCAAACAGCTACAGAGTGATTAACAGGTGGGTAGAGTATACAATGCAGACACACTGGGAAAAAAAGAATGATTCCTGTCCTAGGAATAGAGCAGGATGGCTAGAGATTTCATCATACTACTCAGAATAGTATATAATTTTAAAAATATGAATTGTTTATTTATGTAATTTTCCATTTAATATTTTCAGACCACATTTCTCTGTGGGTACCTGAAAACTGCAGAAAGCAAAACCGGGAAAGAGAGGGGATTACTTTAAATGTCATGGTGAACAAAGGATTTGTTTGTTTGGTTGGTTGGTTGGTTTTATTCTTTGCATGTGGATGTCTAATTGTTTCAACACCACTTGTGAAAAAACTACCTACTTTGCACTTTTGTCAATAATCAAGTGCCTATGTGTATGTGGATCCATTTCTATACTTTTCGCTGTTTAATTGATCTATTTGCCTGTCTCTATGCCAAATCGCACTTTCCTGATTCCTCTAGCTTTCTAGTAAGTTCTGATATCAGCAAGTGTTAATGCTTTCAGTTCTTCTTCAGCAAACGTGTTTTGACTTTCCTATTCCTTCATATTACTGTATAAATTTTGTAATCAGTTTGTCAATTTCCATTTAAAAATCCAGATGGAATAGTGATGAAACTCAAATCTCGAATTACATGCTATCATTCTGAACTCTTACCACAAATTGAGGATTTTTGTCATTATTCTTACCATTTTTTAATAATGTAAAATCCAAGACTCACACGGGTTATAGAATCTTTTAGTGACACTGTAAAAACTTAACCAAAGTCAGCTGCCATTCTTACTACCAGACACAACATCATAGGACTTAAAGGAGCCAGGAGGATTGTAAATCACATCCTCAGCTGGAATTTCCCACTGGAATGAAGCCATCATTAGGTGTTTTCTTCATTGTAAAATAGCTTTTCAAAAATGCCTTCTTCATAATACTCTTTTAGTATCCTAGTTCTTCAGTGAATGGGAAAAATACACACATCTATGCCTGCAGTGCCTCCTCTCCAAGCCTCACTAGCACCACCCTGATGGGAACCCATCTGCCTGACTCATTTAGAAATGCTCAACTATCCATTACTTAAAAGGCATGCACTCTCCTGCTCAGAAACACCAATGACACTCAAATGCTACTGAAATGAGGTGTTTTGTTTTGTAGAGTTATGCACATTGAGAGCAGAAAGCGACCTTAGAGATCATCTATACCAAAACAACAGAGAAGCAATGTCCAGCTGTTTTGTTTCAGATGTGCAGGTTGATAACCAAGCAGAAAAAGTGACTTGAAGGCAAGGAATTTGTAAGTCCACTCCCACCAGGTATTCTAGTCTTGATTCTGTTTTGTTTTCAGCTTTATGATGGGGTTTGATTCCAATCTCTTATGTTTTTTTTTTTTCCTCTAAAATTGTAGAAGACTGACCCTGACAGGGCTTTCCCCCAATTGCTTTCCATTCCCTGTCCCTGCACAATCCTCCAGGCTGCCAGTGTCCACACTCTGTGCCTTGGCTTCTCCTGGTCCCTCTGCCAGTGGTGCCTTCTCCTTCATCTGTCTACAATGGTTTGTTCCTGAAATACCTTCACTCTCTACATTTGATGCTGATGTTAAATGCCACCTCTTTCATGAAGCCTTCTCTGATTGTCCCAGTTGCATAAGTAGGTTCTCCACCTACCACCCCCGGTTCTTATCATCCTGGGTCCGAGATGAAAACATACCAGATGGGATGAACAGCATGTTGGTGTCTATAGAACAGAAAATGAGTGAATTCAAGGACACAGTAACAGACACATAAAATCAAAGCCAGAATGAAACCCAAAGAGACGAAAAGAGAAAAATCAAAAAAGCCTGGGGAGTCAGTGATCCGTGGGACAACTTCAGGTAGTCTTTAAGGAGTCACAGGAGAAAGGGGGTACCTAGAGTAATATTAAAGAAATCATGGCTAAGGTTTTTCTGAGTGTGATAAAAACTGTATACTCCCAGACCCATGAAGGTCAACAAACCCCCCAGCACAAGAAACATGAAGTACAATCAGGCATTATTTTAATCAAATTGCTTAAATGTGGCTGCTATGCTTTGTATATAGTTGGTCCCTCAAAGGTTTATGTGTTGAAAGCTTGGTCCCCAGTATGGTGGCACTGAAAGTAGTGGGTCTTTTAAGAGGAAATGGGTCCTTTAAGAGATAATTAGATCCTGGGAACACCACACTTAGAAAGAATTAATAGTTCTCACAGGATCAAGTTAGTTCCCCCAAAAGCAGGTTGTTCTAAAAGAATGAGCCTGACTCCTCCCCATTCTCATGCTTCCTTGTCCCTGCCATGCACAGCAATTTCTGCAGGTAACGATCTCCCTTTCTGCTTCTGGGCCATGTGGATGTAACCATGGGGGGCCCTTGCCAGTGCCAGCACTGTGCTGTTGGACTTTTTAATCATCAGAATCGTAAGCCAAATAAATCTCTTTTCTAAAGTACTCAAGTATTTTGAGAAAAAAACAAAGCAAAAAAGTCTGTAAGCAGCTTAAGAAGAAAGATGTTATCTATGTAATGGGACAAAATATAGAATGAGAGCAAACTTCATGTTGAAATGATGCAAGTTAAAAGTTTGGAGCAACATTTTTCAAGTTCTGAAAAGTCAACCAACTTCTCTATATCTAGACAAACCATCACAAATAAAGGGGGAAATAAAAATTTCTTCAGACATATAAAATCTGGAAGAACTCATCAGCAGAACATCTACATCATAAGAAATCTTAAAGGAAATATAGGCGTTGGGTAGAAGGAAATGATACTAACGTCATCAGGATCTGTAGAAAGGAATGGAGAGCACCAGGAATGGTAATTGCATATGTATATGCATAAGATCTTCTCTCATCATTTAAGTTCTTCTACAAGATTATTTTAAAAGATAATTGCTTAGAAAACTAAGATGTCCCTCTCAAAGATTTTTCTCAGATTCACAGTACCTTCTGTTTCCATAATGAAAATCAAGACACAGAATGCCTTCTTCTCTCACAGGCTTTTCTTGAATTATATTTTCTACCTGTAAACTCAGACCCCCACCTCTGATTGTCTAAAAGCTCAGGTATTAGCAGTGCTTGTCTGGGTACATAATAGTCACTTGTTTAATGTTTGTTGAATAAATTAATGATGGCATTTGTTAATGGGGGAAAAAGAGATAACTGCCATTTAAGACAAAAATAATAAGATATTGGGCATCCATAGAAGTAAAATTTATAACAATAGCACAAAGATTGAGAGAGGAGAAATGGAAGTATACTGCTGTAAGGCTGTTATA
This sequence comes from Marmota flaviventris, assembly GCF_047511675.1. NCBI lineage: Eukaryota > Metazoa > Chordata > Mammalia > Rodentia > Sciuridae > Marmota > Marmota flaviventris. Next base: position 49,638,806 of record NC_092505.1, on the reverse strand, counting down.
TGTGAAGCATAACATTATTTGAGTTAGATACATGCACATAAACCAAAGCTAACATCCCCAAACCATGTAGCTATAGCTAATATGCCAATGGAGGAGATTAAATGGAGAAATAAATTACAGTCAGTTAGTGTCATGAGCCACCCATGGGCTGTGTATGGACTGTCACACATCACTGCCTAATTGAATAGGAAAATCTGGTGTCTGAGAACTTCCAGTGGACATTTCCTCAGGCTGACTGCCCAGAGACATTGTGAGCTCTATTCAAGTTCTGCCAGGTCCCACACAGCAGCAGAGATGGGGTGACCTGCAGCCGCACAGCCCCTCTGAGATGGGTGTGACCTGCTAAGATGCCAATCAACCTGCTGACTGAAGGACATCACCAAGCAAGACTCCACTCTTGAAACCTTACCCTTGCTTTTTTAAATAAAACACAGGAGCCATTTTCTAATTGTTTAGCTCCAGCTCCTGCGTCGACTGAACCTATCAGGGCTCCATCTTTAAAACTATCCTTTCTGACTCTTTGTCTTTTGTTCTTCACTAATTATTCTAGACTTCAATTTATCAGGATGCTTATCCCTCCGAGCAGGCAAGAATTCCCTGGCAAGGTGCTGGCCACCCAGTAATAAGTTAGTTCAAAAGAATGAAAAAAGAGAGGGAAAAGGAGAATAAAATGTCAATCAAACATGTAGAAATATCAAAATGATAGGTTGAAAATGATTGGATTTACACCCAACATGTCAATAATCACACTAAATAGAAATGGTCTAAACTTATAAATTAAAAGGCAACGTATGAAACAAATATAGAAGACTTAACAATTGGTGAGTCTGATTGAAAAGTATTCCCATATATTTTCTTATAATTTTTCTATAACTTTGAAATTATTTTAAAAATTAAAATTAAAAAATCATAACCTTTGTAATTATTTTTTAAAGCAATAGATACTGTTTTTCTTTTAAATTTCTGTTCTTAAGTTCTTACAGGCTCTTGCTTTTCCATCTCACTGAATTCTGGTGGGGTTGTGGCTCTGGGTAGGGAATCAAGACCTGAATTTCAATTCCTGTTTCACAAGGCATATGACTTGATCTCTCAGAACCTCAGCCTTTTCATCTGAATATGGACACAATAAAACCTATCCCACAGGGAGACAGTGTGATGTGTACAAGGATGTCCAGTGCTGGTCAGTCAGGAGCACTCAGTTAAAGGCTTGATGCTCAACAGAAGCCTGGACCCAGGAATCTTGAGTCATTTTTAACCCATAGGGTGCAGTTGAGAAAACCCTTGTCTCTGGAGTGAAGGCTTAGGCAAGACATAAGAAGAAAAAAAAAAAAAAAAAGAAAGAATGCCAGGGGTGGTCATTGATTAGCTCCTGGACAATCTGCTGTCCTCACCCACCTCCAGGGGATCCTTCCTGGATCCTGATGGCTGAGAACCATTCAAGTGCAGTACACACCAATGACTCTTTCAACAGCCCCAGCAATGAGGGAGAGTGTGCCACACCACACAGCCAACCCCTGTGCTAGTTCTGTCCGCTCATCTCCCTGCTCATTAGGGCTGAGACCCTGTGATTTCACAGCTGGACTCTGGTTATAGACCTGCAAATAGTCTCCTACCCTCCATTCTTGCTTTGTCAGCTTCCTTCTCATCTCCAAATTTACTCCTATCTCTGTACTATAGCCAAAATGATGTTAAAATATGTATTTTTTAATAGACTGTGTTTTAGAGCAGTTTAAGTTCTCAGCAAAATTGAGAGGACAGTCATAGATTTTGCATATGCTTCCTGCCTGCCTGCATGCATAATCTCCCCCATTATCAGCATCTCCCAATTGGTACAATTGTTATAATTTATGAGCCTGTAATGATACATCATTATCTTTGAAAGACCACGAGGGTTACACTAGGGTTCAGTCTTGGTGTTAAACATTCAATGAGTTTAGATAAATGTGTAATGACATGTATCCACCATCATAGAATCAAACAGTTTCGTGGCCCTAAAACTCCCCTGTGCTCTGCCTCTTCATCCCTCTCACTTCTAACCCCTGGCAACCACTGATCCTGTGCCCACTGTTTGCCTTTTCAGAATGTCATACAGTTGGAATCATATATATGTAGACTGTTTTTTATATTGGTTTCTTTCAATTAGTAATACACATTTCTGATTCCTCCGTGTCTTCCTCCATGGCGTGTGTGTACACTTGAGCACATGTGTGTGTACATGCCCATATGTCCTTTGTCCAGATATACTAAAGTTTATCCACTTACTTATTAAATTATATCTTGGTCATTTTCAGGTTTGAACAATTATGAATAAAGCTGCAATCAATATCTGTGTGCAGGTTTTCATGTGGACATGTTTCCAACTCATTCAGAAAAACGCCACAAAGTACAATTGCTGGATCACATTGAGCATATGCTTAGTTTTGGATGAAATTGCCAAACTGTCTTCAAAATGGCTGTACCATTTTGTGTAATCAGCAGTATCCAATAAGGGTTTCTCCACATCTTTGTCAGCATTTGGCATTGTCAGTATTTTACATTTTGGCCATTCTAAACCACATGCAATCATATTTCCTTGTTTTTATCTTTGCTTGTTTGTTTGTTTTGTTTTTTGCTGTAGTGGGGATTGAACCCAGGGCCTTGCACTTGCTAAGCAAGCACTCTACCACTGAACTACATCTCTAGCCCTTTTTATTTTATTTTGCGACAGACTCTCACCAAGTTGCCTAGGCTGGCCTCCAACTTTCCATTCTCCTGCCTCAGCCTCCCAAGTAGCTGGGACTACAGGTGTGCACCATTGTGCCTGACTCTTGTTTTTAATTTGTTATCCCCTAATGGCATATGATGTTGTACAATATTTACATGCTCATTTGCCATCTGTCTGTCTTCTTAGGGGAGGTGTCTGTTAAGATCTTTGATGCACTTTTTAATTGGGTTGCATGTTTTCATGTAAGTTGTCAAAAGTTTTTGTATACTAGTTTTCTGTATACTAAAATATACATATATCTGATATACTTTATCAGATTTTTTTTTTTTTTGCAAATATTTCCTTCCAGCAAAACAACCTTTGGAAAAATCAATTTGGATTATGTCACTTTCTTGCTCAAAATCCTTCAAGGGCTCCTCATTTTCTTCAGCATAAAAACCCAAACTTCTTAGTTTGTTCCAATTTAAATCAAACCCAGACTTCAATGTCACCCCCAGCCTTCCTTAAAGACACACACTTGGTTCCAGTCAAACTAGGCTGTCCTCTGCTACCTAACCCTCTGCATGACATTTATTATGGAGCACCTATTATGTGCCAGATACCATATGATGTATATTTTTATAATTTCTTATTATTACCATGGTAAAGTAAGGGTTTATTCCAAGAAGACAGTTGAACTGAAGGACACCTGGATTGGTTCTGCTCTCTTTGACATCCCATAGCACTCAGTGCCCTCTTCAGAGAGGACTTCTCTAAAATTATTTCTTGCCTGTGATCAGGATTCTTACTGTTCCTTATGTTCAATTTATACCAAACCATGTGAGCCTCTTGAGATGAAAGCCCTCTCTTGTTCGTATCTATTTTCAAGAACAGGGCTGAGCCAGGAGTCCGAACTGAATGAATGGAAATCTCCTGTGCCTGAACCCTGTGCATTCCAGCAGCGTTTTGGAAAGAGTCACCTGGGCCTCCGCACACACCACAGTCTGCTTCCAGGGCATTGGGTGACTAGGCCTGGGGTGTTGCTGGCACTGTGTTCTGGAGGGAAATGAAGCAAAGACCTCAGGACAAGGGAGGTGATAAAGTTGCCAAGACTCTGGGTCCCTGCATGGAGGCCTACAGGCTAAAGGTGACCACGGGTCCCTCTTCCTCTAGTTGGTAGAGTCTCTTGACTTTCTAGCCACTGTGGATCAGCATGTGTGCTCTGGTAAGAGGGTAGCATGGACCCAGGCTCTGGGTTTGGGTTTGAGGGAAATTTAAAGGTTCTATCTCATTGTTGGGGCAGCTGGGAGCACATAGTCTCTCAAGTCATCACCAACCCAGCTCCAGGGCCTGGCACGCAGCATCGGGCAGCACACTGCAAAATGCAGACCTCAGATCCTCATCTGTAAAACAGCAGTCATGATGGTTGGGCATGGTGGTGGGGACAGGGGAAGGAGGGCAAGGGCACTTCTGTAGCAGCAGTGTCCTGGGGATGTTGCAGGGGTTGATGTGAACGCAGGAGAGAAGTAGATGAAACCAAAATTTTGCATGGGAGTAAACAACTGTTGGTGCTGCTGTGGTTGTTTGTAATTGTGTTTCCTTGCTGGGAATGAGGTGATTTTTTTTTTTTTTTTTTGTCCCTTGACAAGAGACACGAAGTCCTTTAAAAAAAGCCTTCTTGGGGATACATTTGTTAGCTTACTCCTTTCTGCCTGTGGATACCTCTGCGAAAGCATCATTAAAGTCTCCCTCCCTGCTGTCTTCATGTCTAAATCGGAGTCCTCGAGAAAGCCCAGACAGCTGTGGAAGCTATTCCTCGAAGGGCTGAGCTTTGAAACAAGTGATGAGAGTCTGAGAAGCCAGTTTGAACAATGGGAGACACTCACAGACTGTGTGGTCATGAGAGACCCAGACACCCAACGCTCCAGGGTTTATCACTCATGCCACCGTGGAGGAAGTGGATACAGGCAGGAATGTAAGACCAAACAAGGTGGTGGAAGAGATGTGGAACCAAAAATCTGTCTCAAGAGAAGATTCTCAAAGACCAGGGGCCGCTTAACTGTGAAAAAAATCTTTGTTGCTGGCATTAGAGAAGACATTAAAGAACATCACCTATGGCCAGGCATGGTGGCACACACCTGTAATCCCAGTGGCTCAGGAGGCCGAGGCAGGAGGATTGCAAGTTCAAAACCAGCCTCAGCAAAAGAGAGGAGCTAAGCAACTCAGTGAGACTCTGTCTCTAAATAAAATACAAAATAGGGCTGGGGATGTGGCTCAGTGCCTTGAGATCAATCCCCAGTAAACCCCTTCCCCCCCAAAACAGAAAAGAACATCACCTACAAGATTATTTTGAAGAGTACAGGAAAATTGAAATGATTGAAATCATGACTGACGAAGGCAGTGGAAAGAAGAGGAGCCCTGCTTTTGTAACTTTTGACAACCACAATTCTGGATAAGATAGTCATTCAGAAACACCACGCGGTACATGGCCACACTGTGAAAGCAAGAGATGGCCAGTGCTTCGTCTAGCCAAAAACGCAGAGGCAGTTCTGGAAACTCTGATGGTGGTGGTGGTGGTGGTGATGGAGGAGGAAACTTCAGTGGCTATGATGGCTTTGGTGGTAGCCATGGTGGTGGTGGATATGGGGCAGTGGGGATGGCTACAATGGATTTGGTGATGATGGTGGTTATGGAGGAGTGGCCCTGGTTACTCTGGAGGAAGCAGAGGCTATGGAAGTGGCGGGCAGTAATACGGAAACCAGAACAGTGGTTACGTCAGGAGTGGCAGCTGTGAGAACTGTAATGAGGGGAGGAGGCGGAGATGGCTTTGGGTGGTACTGGAAGCAATTTCGGCAGTGGTGGAAGCTACAATGGTTTTGGCAATTACGATAATTAGCCATTAAATTTTGGATCCATGAAGGATGGAAATTTTGAAGGCAGAAACTCTGGAGGTGATCCTTGGTCAAACTAGAAAACCAAGGTGGGCTGCCATAGCGCAATAGCGATGACAATGACAGAAGGTTTTGATACTGCCAGGAAACAAAGCTTAGCAGGAGAGGAGAGCCAGAGGAGTGACAGGGAAGCTATAGGTTACAGCAGATTTGTGAACTCAGCCGACACACTGATGGCAGGGCCTCGCTGCTACACAGAAGACATGGTTTAGACAATACTCAGTCCTCGAGGGCTGTAATTGTGATTCATCATGTAACAGGTTATTTTAGTTTCTGTTCTGTAGAAAGTGGAAAGTATTCCAACAAAGGGTTTTCATGTAGACATTTTTTTTTTGCACCCATGCTATTGACAACCAAATTGATAATTCGACCATGAAACTGAATAAATGTATCTTTAAAAAATAAAAAAAGGCCTTCTTGGACTGGGTGTGGTGACAGAGGAAACCTGGCCCAGACACTCTCTACAACTCGTCTCCCCTGTGAGGCCTTTGTCCTGAGCTGAGAGTGCCAGCTCTGATGTGCCTGTCAGCCATTCCACTCCCCATGCTGCGTCCCCACGCTGTGCCCCCCCCACACACACATAGAAAATGCTGTAGGCATGCTTAAGGGAAGGGAGATCTGGTGACAGCGTGTCCAGAAGGTTAGTCTCCAACCTTCTGCTTTAAATCTGCCTGGGACACGTTTAAGAAAGAGTGGGCCACATTTAGGACCCCAAAACAACAAAAAAATTTAAGATACCTCTGGTGGTGGCATGGCTTTGGGATGGTGGTATGGAGGAAGGAGGCAGGTGAGGCACTGTGGGCCCAACAGAAGCCATTGTCTTAGAAGGTACACCTGAAGCTGTGTGTTGAGACTGGCTCACAGTCCTCCTGTGTCTGCACCTCCCATGCTTAAGACCAGATAGTGGAGGAGCCAGGGATTGTACACTTCCATTGCCAGAGGCTGAGAGACAGGAAGACCAACTCTGTTGTTCAGTGGAGTCAACCATTGCTGCCAGAGCTTGGAAGGGGCTTGCATGAGAGTTAGAGGTGGAGCCAAAAGCCAATGGTGCCTGGCTGAGTTGGAACTATGCCCTGATGGTGGAACACATGTAGTATTGGTTTTCAATGCCACGTTTCAAAATCTTGGGGCTTAAAATAGTCAAGACTAATGTATGCTAGAGGTCTAGATAGAGGTTACCTTTGTTGCAGAGAGTGCCTGGAAGGGGACACAGGTGGGTCTGTGGGATGTTAGAAGAAGTCAGGGTCCTTGACACGGATGCTTGATACCAGGGAGTGGCAGTGTGTGAAGAGTCTTCCAGCTGTACAGATTATATGTATACACATGTGGCCCAGGCACAGTGGTACACACCTGTAATCCCAGTGGCTCAGGAGGCTGAGGCAGGAGGATCGTGAGTTCAAAGCCAGCCTCAGCAAAAGCGAGGCACTAAGCAACTCAGTGAGACCCTGTCTCTAAATAAAATACAAAATTGGGTTGGGGATGTGGCTCAGTGGTCGAGTGCCCCTGAGTTCAATTCCCAGTACCAAAAAAAAAAAAGAATCTTGTGACTTAGCTACAGCTTGGCTGCTCCCTGAGGTATGTTTTAAACACCCCCAGCCGTAACCATGGCAGGGGAGAAGGTTGGAGGGCTGGCTGCTGGTGCATATTGGCAGAGCAAACACACGGGCCTCCCAGCACACCATCCTCTCTGTGTACACAGGGTGTTAGGCCAGGCTCTGCAGAGCTGCACTTCATGGTAACAAAGACAACAATGCCACCATCTCCTAACTGTCAATAGCATGCCTTACTCAAGTCTTTGGTCCAATATTTGCAGAGCCGGAGGAGCCACGTCTGCTTTGCAATATTGACTTAGATTCATCACTTACCAGGAAAACCTGAGTGTCTGTGCTGCCTGCTCATCGGCCGTGGCCTCAGGCAACACGTGTGGGGTCGTGGAAAATCATGACTTGGTTTCATGGCCGTTGTGGCTGTTGTCTTTCCCACGTTCCCTGGGAGTCAGGCTGAGGCGGGAGTCAGGAGTTTCCAGGCCGCTGATGAAGGTCACCTGAGTCCTCTGTAATGCCACCTGCAAGATTTGGGAAGAAAGGAGTTGGGAAAAATGAAGCTCAGAACCCTCATCTCTCCAGCTGCAGCTTCCAGGACATGGCAACTAGAAAGCTTTTCTTTATGACAAAAATTTTTCTTTTTCATAAGAAAAACAAATTTCTTTTTTTATGATTGGGCTAGACCCTGTAAATGCCAAGCCTGTGAGCCTTCCCTTCAGGACTTGGCTTCTCCCAGGAATTTCTGAGTGAGACACTTTATTTTTTTTATTTGTTTTAATTAGTTATACATGACAGTACAATGACCTTGACATATCATACATTTGAATCAGATGGGATATAATTTCTCATTTTTCTGAGTGTCCAGGTTGCAGAATTACATTGGTTATGCAGTCACGTAGATATCCACAGCAGACACTTTACATTGACAAATCCAAGAGACTGCTTTCCAGAGACTCTGTTGCCAAGGGAAGCAGTGGCTCCCCCTTTGTAAGCTCCAGGGTCCCTGAGCCCGGCTGTGACCTGTGACCTCCTGGCTCCCTGCCTCCCTGTCAGCTGGTGAAAGCAAGGGGCCAGCCTGCATCAGCTGGACAAACGAGGGCCTGGACACACTGCCTGGAGGCTCTGCTTTTGCAAGGGGCTGACCCCTCTCTGCAGGTGCTGTGTCCCCAAGGCAGCCCGACTGCCCCTGCCCCGTCAGGTGGCAAGGAGCTTCCATGTCCCTGCTCTGAGAGTGTTTCTCTTTGCTCCCTTTTATCAGAAGTGCTCTGACCAGCCTCCCTGCCCTGCCCTTTCTCTGCCTCCAGGGCCCACACATTCAGTGAGGCCCCCACAACCATTAATTTAGCCAATTTCCTGGGCCACACCATCCCCTGGGGACCCCACTTTGGTGGGCAGCAGCGGAACAAGACTCCCTGCTGTTTCCCTTCCCTTTTAATGACATGGGACAAGCTTCCTTGAGCTGACTCTGGGAGGCAAGCCCCAGGCCAGCCTGGCTGCCCTCCGCGAAACAATGCACACATGTTCCGGAGAATTCCCTCCTCGCCTAATCCTGGCTGGGAAGAAAAGGGCTTTTCTTCTTCTTGTCAAAGGGGGTCTTCGATGCTAAGATACCATTTTGTGTCTCAAGTCATGTCACGGGACTTCTGCCTCGGCCTCGCTGCCTGCTCTTTAGAAATGAAAGACACAGTCCTTGATTCACCTCAGGACAAGTGCCCCCCACCCTGCCCTCCTCTGAAAATAAAAGGGGGCTGGGGGCCAAGGGAAGCAGGAAAAGCTCCCCACGCCCACTGTTCCTTTCTCATCCTGGCAACCTCTGCTTTCCGGACTGTTTGCGCAAAGGATGAGCAGAGAGGGCAGAGCCTCACCTGCTGATCTCAAGGGTCATGAATATTCTTATAATCCCCTGGAAAGAAGGGCCCTTTCATTAGTGAAGCAGATCCTGTCCTGGCGGCCTCAGCTCTGCCACCTCCTCCTACCCACTGGCTCTGGCCTCCTGTCTGCTGTCCTCTCCACAACCTGTGGGCTTTTCAGCCTGGGCTGGATGGAGACCCAGGTTTCCACCAGGCATCGCAACACTACTTTCCATCTCTAATCCACTTCCCTATTTTATAACAATAAAGAGGTTACAGACATGCAACCTGCTGCTACAAAGGAGCTGGCTTCGGTATACAGAGAACAAATTTCCTGTATTGCTGGTGGTTGCATACATTTATGTTTACACAGTAACCTTAGGTGATGAATGGATTTGAAGTAGCTTTTGGAAATACCCACGAAAATTCAGATGAAGAAGTCAAAGTTAAACGGGGGAAAGTAGCAAAATGAAATTAAGTCAAAGAACAAGTTTAATACCATAGACAAGACATGTAAAGGCAAAGTTCCCTATCAGCACAAGGATAGGCTGAGGGCTTCCTAGCAGCCAAAGAAAAGGGAGAACAATGGTTAAGAGAAGCTAAGAGTGTGGTTGGTTTTAGTCAGGAAAAGCAGTTCTCCCTCACACTGAGTCTGAGATACCTCTATCAACTTGTGGGACCGCAAACAAAACACCATACGCTGTGTTGAAAGTGTCTCCCCTAACATTGCCACACTAAAGATATCATTTCATCAAGCCATGCTAGAATTCTCTGAAGTTGGATTCTCTGCATATTCTCAAGAAAAACAGGCCTCTAAGGCTGTTCAAGTTTTCTTTGGAGTCCATAAACACCACCACCCAGTCAGTGCCACACAGGTATTACTCTCAGAGACCTGTCCTGAACATACTAATGCAAGAGACAGGCTGTAAGCTGCACTGTCCATTGAGTCCACCACCCACAGTCCCAGCACAAACAGAGCCACAAGGAATCCACAGAGCAGAGCTGGGCCTGGGCAGCTCCACCGGCTGATCTAGGCTGGCTGGGGGAAGCAGTGCCCTGAAAAGGTCAGGGTCACCGTTTGCTTAACAGAGAGCTCAGGAAACATCTCTGGAAAATAAATCATACTCCGGCGTCAGGGTGAGTGGACCCTGCAGGAAGAACACAAGATTCCATCAATATTTCTGATGTCAGTCTTGGCTTTGGTTTGGAAACAACTGGAACTTAAGTTACACCAAAGTAGTATCCTAGTAACTATTGGTTTTGAATAGTTAATGATGAACGCTCATCATTAAATGCTAAGCATTTAAGTGCTTTAAATGTATTGGGCTTTTAACCTAAAAAACCCTGAACACATAACATATACACACTCTCCTTTTTCCTTTTTAATGAAATGACGAAATCAAGACTTAGAGAAGAATTTGACAACACACAGCCAGGAAATTAGCAGTGCCAGGATTACAACTCAGTTCTACGGATTGGAGGTCTCACAGTGTTCACAGGATACCATCCAGGAAAGAAAATCAGATTAGAATTGAGCTATGGAAGTCTTTTGGTTCAGAGACCATTATTATAACAAACCAGCCTCGCCATATTGTCCTCCAGGGATTCATTTTTTGCTATATTTGTTTCGGGATTGGGCCTCTAAAATCCTTTACAGCTAGGACATTCTGATAAACTCATTGATTTGATAATAAGTTATTGTATTTGGCACTGCATTGTGGGAAAATCAGATGAAGTCTCTGATCTCTCAGAATTTACAATCTAAATGGGGTAGATGGACACTAAGAACATAATTAGAAACATGGCATGTAGTAGGAAGTCACAGTTCTGGGTGCTCCAGAGGCATCAAATTAGTCTGAGTAGGGGTGAGGTCAGGGAAGAGCTCCCAAAGGAGGTACTATCCAAGCCAAACCCTAAGGATAAGTAGCAGTGAGTGGGACACATGGGGGTGGGGGTCGAGAAGAGCACGTGCCCAAGCCTAGGGTGGCACCCAGTGTGTTTGAAGAGTCTATTTAAACAGACCTAGAAAGTTTGTGTGACTGAGGTTCACAGAGGGGAGGCTGGAGAAGGCAGAGGTACACCTCTCGGGGCCTCCAAATGCCTTACTGGTGATTTTAGGTCTTTTCATGAGGACAATCAGTAGCACAGGTTTAAGCAGGAGAATAACAAGTACATGTGTGCTTTAAAACATCATCTGGCTGAAGTAGTGAGGGTGGGCTGGGGGAAAGCAAGAGGGGAAATGAGGAGGTTCTGCAGGAGCTCTTGGCCAGACTAGACGGGGAGAGGCATGGAGGGCTGAGAGATGTTCAGGGGTCCAGTAGGCTCTAGAGAATGATTTGATGTATATATTGGGGGAGAGGGAACACTCAAGGACAACTCCTAGTTTCTGGCTTGGGCACAAAGGTAAATATCACCATTTAGTGAAGTAGGGCAGAATGGACTGAGTGCAGATTGAGGAGGATGATACTGGGGTCAGTTCTGACGGACCTTTGAGAAATGCAAGAGAAGAGGCTGATGAGGCTCCAGTTTCATCACCAGCCTGGACTCACTGGTGATTAAACTATGGTTGGAGCTTTAACAGTAGCTGAAATCCAGGGACAGTGGACAGACTGAGGGAGGACCAGGACAGAGCTCTGAAAAGCACAGGAAGAACTGGCAAGGGAGACACTGAACACCCAGAAAGAGGGGAAAACCAGGAGTACATGCTGTCATGGAAGCCAAGAGACATCTAGTACTTCAAAGAGGCAATGGCCAAGAGTGCAGAATGCAGTGGTGGTCATGAGGGTAGCCTGGCCACTGTCCAATGGATGTCATGACATGGGTGCCACTGGGGATCTTAGGCAGAACAGTCCTGGTGGAGTGGTACAGGTCATCTGGACAGAACTCACACACGGGGATCCCTGGCTGGACCACCTTCTAGAACTTCACACCCTGGCTGGACCACCTTCTGGAACTCACCATTCACATAGATACATCCTGATTTCAGGTGAAGAGACAAGAGGTAATTGTCATGAGAGCAGATCTTCAGATATTTTACACAAAGGGTAATTTCAAATAAGTCACTGCTTTGTATTCTGAGGTTTGGCTATAGGATCAGAGGCTACACTACAGAATAAAAACAGTGATTTTTCAATTTTTTTTTTAGTTGTAGATGGACACCATATCTTTATTTATTTCTATTTGGTGCTGAGGATTGAACCCAGGGCCTCACACGTGCGAGGCAAGTGCTCTACCACTGAGCTACAGCCCCAGCCTGATTTGTAAAATCTTAATGTTACAAGTTTTGAGTACCCCAAGTGTTTGTTGGTTGTGTCTCTTTGCTGGGAGCCATTAGCCAAGTAGGTATGACAATTTCCTTGCCAGCATACCCCATGTTGCTGACATGTTGCAGCGACATTGAATGTAGGTGACCTTGCTCAAGGACCAAGGCAGATTAGGGTGTTCCCGGTTTTAAGATAAATCGTGTTTAGGGCGTTCCCAGTTTAGGTTCCAGGTTTAAGGTTTAAGATTATTCCTCCTGGGAATAGGGCGTATCCTGCTGCCTGAGTTCCCCTTGAGTTCTCACGTGATTCAGACAGTATATTTTGGAGATAGAAGCCCAGTGGAGGTGGATTTGGGCAGAGAACGTGATTGTAGACGGCTGGTGTGAGTTCGGGAATAAAGAGTTGCTGTTTGAATCTACAAGCTGTGTGGTGGCTCGTGATTGTGTGCCCAGCCAGACTGCGGCATTTGGTGGCCCCTACGGGGAACTTCTGAAGTTTAGAGGTAAGTGAAATTGCTCGCCCCTGAGGAAGAGCGAAAGAATGGGTGACCAATTCAAAAAACAATGTGTTATTGTTTTGATTTATCTTGTTTTTGTTTCAAGCTGCCTATCCCTAGAAATTTCTCAGGCAAACTGGAAAAAATGGTTGACTAAAGGTTTGAAGTTTGTCGGCCCTGAGGAAGAGAAAATTGATACAATGATTTTTTATTCCGTTTTTGTTTCATTCAGTTTCGGCTTTGTTTTGTGCTATCTTATTGGGTTGCGTTATCTTTATAGTAGATTAGAAATTAGTAAAAAACAAACCGAAAAGATGTTAAGTAAATTGTTAGAGATTCAGACCATGGAGAAAGACATTTTAGATCAAGCAAAAGAGAAGGTCTCTCGAGCTAGTCAGACGGAGGAAGAAAATTTAAAGGAAAAGGGGTTGTTAGGAAAAAGGCCACAACAGGAGGCTGTTACTAACTCCGTTTTATCACAAGAGGGCGTAATTCAACCAACAGCCCCACCGATGGAGACAGCTGAGTGGCCCTCAAACCCTGTAGTTGATAAATGGGATCCTGAGACAGGACCTCAAAGATTAGCATGCCCTGTACTTGAACAGGCTGGAGGGCAGCGAATTCACCGTGCATTAGATTTTAAAACAGTGAAGCAGTTAAAGGAGGCTGTAACAACCTATGGCCCCCAAGCTCCCTTCACGGTAAGCATGGTCGAGTCCATTACTAACTTGGACATGACGCCAGCAGATTGGGCTAGCATGTGTAAATCTGTACTAAATGGAGGACAATATTTGTTATGGAAGGTTGCCAATGAGGAATTTTGCACGGAGACAGCTAGGCGAAATGCAGCAGCCGGTTACCCTCAAAGAAATCTAGATATGTTGTTAGGAAAAGGACCTTATGAGGGTCAACGGCAACAAATTGAATATGATCCTGCTATATATGCACAAATTGCTGCAGACGCAGTTAGGGCATGGAAGACTTTACAAGGACATGGAGATTTACAAGGTCAGCTATCTAAGGTAATACAGAGAGCTAATGAACCTTACGCTGACTTTGTAGATAGGCTAATTCAAACGGCTGCCAAAATTTTTGGGGATACAGAACAAGCAATGCCATTAATAAAACAACTGGCTTATGACCAAGCAAATCGTTGCTGCAGAGAGGTTATTAGACCATGGAGACATGAAGATTTAAACACATATATTAAATTATGTAGAGATATTAATGAACAAGGGCAAGTCTTGGCAGCTGCAGTACAACAGGCTTTAGATGCCAGGCCAAAAACATGCTATGATTGTGAACAAACAGGACATTTTAAAAGGAATTGCCCCATAGGAGGAGGGTTTAACAAAAGTAGGTATCAAAGGAATAGAATACCGAGTATTTGCCCACGATGCCGTAGAGGGAGACATTGGGCTAATGAATGCCGTTCTCAAACCACCATAGAAGGTACTCCCTTATCAAAAAACGGACAAAGACCAGGTATTTATCCAAGATATCGTGGAGAAAGGCATCAGGCTCCATTGCCAAAAAACGGACAGGGGGGCCCAATGCTCCGGGGCCCACAACCACAAATATACGGGGCAGTGGAGGATCCCAGCAACACCATCAGGGTAGTGCCCAGGACACATTGTCCATTAAATCCCTCATCAGACAAACCCGAGGGAGCGCAGGGTTGGACATCTGCGCCTCTGCCAGAGCAGTATTAACTCCAGAGATGGGAGTTCAAATCATTCCCACAGGAGTAAAAGGACCTCTTCCCCAAGGAACAGTAGGCTTATTACTGGGACGTAGTTCATCTACATTAAAAGGACTTATGATAAGTCCTGGGGTAATTGATCCCGATTATGTAGGTGAAATAAAAATTATAGCTAGTTCTCCAAGAGGTATATCAGTAATTTCACCTGGAGATAGAATAGCACAGTTGTTAATAATACCCAGCCTACATAATAAATTTCCTAGTCATAGTGTAGAAAGAGGTTCCAGGGGATTAGGCTCCACAGGTGTAGATTGGGCTATGTTGTCTTTAAATTTAGATTCTCGCCCAATGCTAAAACTAAATATTCAAGGTCATGAGTTTAATGGGCTACTGGACACAGGAGCTGACCTTAGCATTATCTCTCGTCAAGAATGGCCAAAACATTGGCCATTACAACAAGCCACTCAAACGCTTCGAGGCCTAGGAGTGGCGACTAATCCCCATAGAAGTTCTATGATATTAGATTGGAAGGATCCTGAAGGATGTGAAGGAACTATACAGCCATATGTATTGGATCATCTTCCTATAAATTTATGGGGACGAGATGTCCTAGATCAATTAGGTTTGACATTAACAAATAACATCAATCCTAATTCGCCCACTACTAGGGCTAGACAAGGCTTTAGGAAAGAAAAAAGATTAGGAAAACAAGGGCAAGGTATAGCAGCACCAGTACAAATAGATCAAGGAACAGACAGACATGGGTTGGATTTTCAGAAAGGGCCACTGAGACAATCAAAATTACTTGGAAATCAGAAAGACCAGTGTGGGTTCCTCAGTGGCCCCTGACTAAAGAAAAGACACAAGTAGCCCATGATCTGGTCAAACAACAATTAGCGGAAGGACATATACAACCTTCCATATCTCCCCATAATACTCCCATTTTTGTCATCAAAAAGAAATCTGGTAAATGGAGATTATTGCAAGATTTAAGAGCCATTAATAATGAGATGGTTATTATGGGACCTGCTCAATCAGGGATTCCTCAATTGTCTGCTTTGCCAAAAACCTGGCATGTTTTAGCTATAGATATTAAAGATTGTTTTTTTTCAATTCCAATTCATCCCAAGGATAGTCCACGTTTTGCATTTACTATCCCTGCATTAAATCATGAAGGTCCTGATCAGAGATATGAATGGAAAGTACTCCCTCAAGGGATGGCTAACAGTCCAACTATGTGTCAAATATATGTTAACAAAGCAATCCAGCCACTTAGAAATCAAAATCCTGAACTACAAATATTTCACTATATGGATGATGTATTATTGGCACATAAAGATAAAAACATATTGCTGGAATGTTATGCCACACTTACAAACTTATTAAAAAATTATAATCTAGAGATAGCAATAGATAAAGTACAATTAAATTTTCCAATTAATTATTTAGGAGTTCTATTATCCTCAACCATGGTCCGTCCACCAAAAATTCAAATACGAGTAGATCAACTCAAATCACTTAACGACTTTCAAAAGTTATTGGGAGACATAAATTGGATAAGGCCTTATCTAGGTATACCAACAGGAGAATTGGGACCTTTATTTGATATTCTAAAAGGTCCATCAGATCCAAATTCACCCCGCATGTTAACTCCTAAAGCAAGAAAGGCATTAAAAATTATTGAAACATATATGGAAAATATGCATTTGGATAGAATTGATATAAGTTTGCCTTTATTATTTATTGTACTACCAACAAAAAATATTCCTACAGGAGTATTTTGGCAAGACGGTCCATTATTGTGGATACATTTATCTTATTCTCCTAACACTATTCTTACTAGGTATCCTGAGGCTGTAGGACAATTAATACTCAAAGGAATAAAAGCAGCGAAGGGAGTGTTTGGAATTTCTCCCAATAAAATTATTACTCCATATACTATGGATCAAATTGATGAGTTAGCTAATGAGTTAAATACTTGGGCAATAATCATGTGTAAATCTAATGTTACATTTGATAATCATTTACCATCTAATCCTTTGTTGTCTTTTTGGTCTAAGCATCCTGTAGTTTTTCCTAAAATGACAAGAAAAACACCTATCATGAATGCTCCAAATATATTCACTGATGGGTCTAATAATGGTACAGCAGCAGTAGTTACCCCAGATCAAACTTTTACATTTTTAGTACCCAAACAATCAGCTCAAAAGGTAGAGCTTAATGCAGTTTTACAAGCTTTTTTGATGTTTAAAGATTCTGTATTTAATTTATTTTCTGATAGTCAGTATGTAGTTAATGCTATAGTATCTCTTGAAGATGCTGGTAGGATTTCCCCTTCTTCTACTGTTTTCTCTTTGTTTTCCACTATACAAAGTCTAATCTGGGACAGAAAAGATCCATTCTTCATAGGACATATTAGGGCACATACAGGATTGCCTGGAGCCCTTAGTTTAGGCAATGATTTAGCAGATAAAACTACACATGACATACATATTTTCTCTACATTTGAAGAAGCTACAAATTTTCATAAAAGGTTTCATGTTAATGCTAATACTTTACAAAAGCGTTTTAAAATAACTAAGGAACAAGCCAGACATATAATAAAACAATGTCAAAATTGTGTGACATTTTTACCACAAGTTAATCTTGGAGTCAATCCTAGAGGACTGATACCTAACCATATTTGGCAGATGGACGTCACACACTTGCCAGAATTTGGAAAATTAAAATATTTACACGTTACAGTCGATACTTCTTCTGGATTTTTGATGGGCTCCCTTCATGCCGGAGAAAAAACTAAAGATGTTATAGCTCATTGCTTACAAAATTTTGCCACTGTGGGCGTTCCTAAACAGTTAAAAACCGATAATGGTCCTGGCTATACCTCTACCTCTTTTAAACAATTTTGCTCATCATTTGGTATTACTCATATAACAGGAATCCCATACAATCCACAGGGACAAGGCATAGTTGAAAGAGCTCATCAAACTATTAAAACATACTTATTAAAGCAAAAAGAGGGAATTGGAAAGGGGTATATATCCCCCAAAGATAAACTTAAAATAACGCTTTTTACTCTAAACTTTTTAAATTTGGATTTATCAGGACTTAGTGCTGCGGAAAGACATATGTATCCAAAAAATGTACATAAGCCTAAAGTACTTTGGAAAGATATTCTAACAGGACAATGGAAAGGTCCTGACCCAGTGATTGTCTGGAGTCGGGGGTCTGTTTGTGTTTTTCCACAGGGAGAACAGCAGCCCATTTGGATTCCGGAAAGATTAACTAAAACAGTCTCTACAGATTGAAAAGAAGATGATTTGACTCAAATCCATAACAGCTGATATCCAGAACTCCAGCTTGGCCATTCTTACATCTGCGACAGTGATTAACCAGGATGCTTTTTTCAATAGCTATTTTATTATTGCATTTTTCCACATCATAAGGTTCTATTTTTATTTTTTGAGCTCATACAAACCTAGGTTAATGTTTTTCTGATCAGTTTTATTTTTTGACTGTGGAGTTTTTAAACATTGCAATGGAGATTTCACCCAGGTAAAGCTACAAGGCCTTTACTATTTTCTTATGTGTTGTACGTTTGTGTACACTCTTGTGTTTTGTGTTGTATGTCTGTATGTGCGTATGTCCATATTTCTTATATGAGGAGCGCTCATGAAAAAATGGATCCGAATTATTATTATTTTTATTCACGTGATTTAAATGGTTTAATTTAAATTAGGTAAACAGCTGTTAAGGATTGTTTTTAAAGGTGGTTAACAGATCTGTTTGTTTACTAGTTTAAATTAGGTAAAAGGCTGTTAAGGATTGTTTTTAAAGTAGGTTAACAGATCTGTTTGTTTACTTTCACCTTTCCTTTTCATTATATTTAATAATTCTTTTCAGGATAATGTCTCTTTAGCATCATTGCCAGAATTCCTATCTCCATCCCAGTGCCGGTGAAGAACTCAACAAGTAATGCTCAATCAAAGAGTCAACTTACTTTGGGAGGAAACTTACTTTGGGAGGAAATGGACATATTGATAGATTCCTCCGCTTTGAACTGCTTGCAGAACTTGCCTGGACTATGTAACTATCGTTTGGTGCAGCGAATTGTGGTAATGCTGGCATATCTTTGCTGATGGTGTCACTAGTGATGCAATTTTTATTTCCTTGCCAGCGCACCCCATGTTAATTGTGGTAGTGCTGACATATCTTTGCTGATGGTGTCACCAGTGATGCAATTTTTTCCCAAGGAGCCGTCAATTGGCTTGGTGTCGTGGCATTTCTGTATCCTCCTCCCTTCTGCTAGTGATGGTCTAAAATTTGGGGGCCAATGGCTTATGCTGGACCGGTAGTCAGTGACGGGTATGATCCAATTGCAGTGGTATCAACCTAAGACAGGAGGCTGACGCCTAAAGGTCAGTTTTCCGATGACGGGTAAGAACCATATGTTGAATTGGACAACCTACCAGGCACGGTCCATAAGCCACATTAACCTCACTCCCCCACTGGCACCAAGGCCAAATTTGGGGGCCAACAGAGGTGAGGCAAAGAACCTCACCCCCCCACTGGTGCATAGACCTATCCACAAGTATGGCTGTATGCTGGACCGGTAGTCAGTGACGGGTATGATTCAATTGCAGTGGTATCAACCTAAGACAGGAGGCTGACGCCTAAAGGTCAGTTTTCCGATGACGGGTAAGAACCATATGTTGAATTGGACAACCTACCAGGCACGGTCCTTAAGCCACATTGCTTGTTGTTTAATTAATCAGAAGGGGGGAGATGCTGGGAGCCATTAGCCAAGTAGGTATGACAATTTCCTTGCCAGCATACCCCATGTTGCTGACATGTTGCAGCGACATTGAATGTAGGTGACCTTGCTCAAGGACCAAGGCAGATTAGGGTGTTCCCGGTTTTAAGATAAATCGTGTTTAGGGCGTTCCCAGTTTAGGTTCCAGGTTTAAGGTTTAAGATTATTCCTCCTGGGAATAGGGCGTATCCTGCTGCCTGAGTTCCCCTTGAGTTCTCACGTGATTCAGACAGTATATTTTGGAGATAGAAGCCCAGTGGAGGTGGATTTGGGCAGAGAACGTGATTGTAGACGGCTGGTGTGAGTTCGGGAATAAAGAGTTGCTGTTTGAATCTACAAGCTGTGTGGTGGCTCGTGATTGTGTGCCCAGCCAGACTGCGGCATCTCTTGATATTTATTATATTTAAAGTTAAAACAGAAAAAGATTAAATACTTATCAATTTATTTAAAAAATCATAATCATATTATCATAAATAACACGAGAAATGCATGTAGTGGTGAGAGCATTGTTTTCATTTTGGCATTTCTCTTGAATGTCTGTCTTGATGAAAGATGACTGAATTCTCATATCTTCTTGTGCATTAAGCCTATTGAAATCTGTTGTTCTGGTTGAAGTATAGGAAGAAAACTTAGCCTCACAGTTATGTAATAGAAAACATAAGAATTTAATAATTTTTTCAGGTAATTGCAAATCTACTGTACCTACAATGTAGAATCTGAAACAATCAATGAACTTGTCAAATTCTGTGAGCTAAAATCCATTAGTGTGCCTCCCACTTTGTAGGGATCTCTACCCATCCCTGATTGGCCATTTGTAAATATGGATTCCCTGGGTTATGCAGATCTTCCAGAGGTTGGTGTATATTTATTCTTCAATATTAAAAAATCACATTAATTCCTATCACCACCATTTCATCAGAAATTTACTGAGAATCTGTCAAGTGCATGATGGCAGATAAAAAGCTTTTCAAAATTCTCATTTTTGTTTGAATATGCAGCTTTATTGTTGGCAACAGTTACAAGAGGGCTGTTTTCCTTGAAATGGCAGACTCACTCTGCTCATTGGGTGAGAATCCACCTGCTAAATGATGAAGTCTGCGTTAACAGAAGTTGTCAGTCCATGCTTTGAAGCAAAATATTCCTTGAAGAAAATGGTAGTTTAGTTCACAACTCTAACTATCAACACAGTGATAAGGGCACATTAGCATTATAAAAAATCATGCTGTCTCTTGGGACTCTAAAAGGATCTCAAGGACACCAAGGGTCACAGAACACTCATGGTCCACTGGTGGTGCAGAAGGAGAGTTGGCATCTCAGAAGGCAGTTAATTATCAAGACTCTCTTTAATGCTAAAACCAAATAAACAAACTAATAATAATAATAATAAAGAGAACAACTTGATAGTTAAAGGAATTAGAAATGCAGACTGTGCTGCAGTTTTAACTGTGTTAGAAATTTAGCACAGGAACCAGACTATTCCATTAAGATTTGATTAATTGCTGGGTGTGGTGCAAATGCCTGTAATCCTAGGGACTCCAGAGGCTGAGGCAAGAGGATCCCAAGTTCCAAGCCAGCCTTGGCAAGTTGGTGAGGTCCTAAGGAACTCAGTGAAATCCTGTCTCTAAAATAAAGTAAAAAAAGGGCTGAGGATGTGGCTCTGTGGTTAAGTGCCTCTGGGTTCAATCCCCAGTACCAAGAAAAAAAAAAAAAAAAAGAGATTATTCTTGTCTGTTAATATCTTTAAAAGACTAGAAATAATAACTCTGAAAGCTATATGTCAATTAAGGAGAGTTTTATTTATAAAAGATAGTTTCATAAAAACAGAATCAAAGCTTTCACAAAGGTTCAACATGACAAGGGCCTTTAGTAAAAACCAATCAAATCCTCTTATCGATGGGGGAATAAAGCAGATTTTAATTTTAATTTTAGATAGCTCATTCTGTCAAGAATGTGGATGGTACATGAGAGGTGAAAATGATGGCCAGTAGCAGTAACAGAGGTGAGGACATGGGTCGAGTGAACTGTGCCAGGATCAAGAATTGGAAGGAGAAGATGGTAAAAAGACATGAATCAGATGAGCTGTGTCAGAAATGCTAGATCCACACCCATCCACACACATACTTAGCAGATAGCAGACTATCCCTTATGATAAAGCAACCGTGAGTGAGATGATTTTATATAAGCTGTGCAATAAATATAAAATAATGATGATGATTCTGGTTTACTTCTTTCTCAATGAATTTTAAAAATAAAATGTGCCTTCAACATTCAGAATTCATTAAAATGTATAAAATGGGCATGAGAAATGCCATTTTCCCCTGTTGACATTCACCCGTGGGCCTTTCAGAGTTTGAAATAGTTTGATGTTTAGAACAAAAAGCTTCTGTACAAATATGTGCATCTCTTTTCAAACAAGGTTTGGACTTATCCATGGAGCTGGAAGTAGTGCATAATGGCATCTCTGTATGAATACACACACATTTTTGCAGTTTTTTTCATTGTCACCAAAAAAGTTGATGAGAACAACATAGAAGAGGAAGAGTTTATTTTGGCTCACAGGTTGAGAGTGTTCAGGCAATGTACAGCTGACTTCCTAGCTCTGGGCCTGAGATGAGGCAGAATATCATGGTGGAAAGCAGTTCAGATCAGGGCAACAGGAAGCAGAGTGCCACTCACCAAAGATAAAAATATAAACCCCAAAACATGACCCCAGTGACCTAACTCCTCCAGCCACACCCTACTGTATCTATAGTTACAAACCAGTTAATCCATATCAGTGAATCAATTCACTAATTAGTTACAACTATCATGATCTAATTGTTTCACCTTTGGAAACTCTTGCCTTGTCTCATGCATGAGCTTTTGTGGGTCATCTCATATCTAAACCATAAAATTCCACCTCTAGCCCATGAAAGCTCATAATCATTTAACAATGGAAAATACACTTAGTACACTTCAAAGAGTTCCCAGGGTCTTAAAAGTTCCAGCATTCCTCAAAAGTTCAAGTCCAAAATCTCATTGGAAACTCAAGGCAAAGTTATAAAGATCAAAAGCAATATATGCATCTCCAATATATAATGGCTCAGGAGAAACATTTCCATTCCCCAAAGGGCAAATAGGAGTATAGGATGGGACCAAAGCAAGACCCAAATCCAGCTGGGCAAACAAGTCCTGTAATTCCATATGGAGTGCCTGAGACACATGGCATTGTGATGTTTTCCCCAAAGGGCTTGTGTAGCTCTGCCCCTGTGGCCTTGATGGTTGCAGCCACATGGGCTCTCTTTTGGCTTGTCTCTGCTTGATTCCTACAGTGGTCCTTGGCAGATGTTCCACAGTACTGGCATCTCCTAATCTTGGGGGTCTCCACTGCAGCTTTGGCTTTCTTCTTAGGTCATGAATTGCCCTCTCAAGGACATCCTGCAGGCGACTAGGATCTTGCAACACTTTGTCTGGCCTCCCAGGCCTTCCTTTGAAATCTTGGTGGAAAGCTCCACAACCCCATAACTTCTGCATCCTGCATTAATGCATAGGTAACACCACATGGATGATGCAAGGTCTGCTACCATCTTGAGCAGTAGCCAAGTCTCCTGGGACCAGCTTGCAGCAGCCTTTCAGTGCTTGGGTGGCTGAGCACAGCAAAACAACTAGGCCCCTCTGGGCAAGCAGGGTGCCCCCATGGTCTCAAAGGCATTTTTACCTTTACAACCTTGAGTCTTAAGACAGGTGTGGCCTTGTCAATTCCAAGTTGCTCTCAAGCCATCTTTCCTATTGTTTCTGGGTAAAGTATACAGTGTCTCTTTAGTGGTTGTAATAGTTTTAATAACCTCAATTTCCTTAGCCCCAGTTTTACATGTACTTTTCTGGTCAAACTTCAAGTTTTTCAAAATTTTCTCCTCCTGATTATCATAGTAAACTTGGCAAAAAAACCACCCATAATATCTATGTCACCACTTGAATGCCACATTAATGAGTCCATCACTTTTTTTTAAACTTTTATTATATTTCTGGGTGTAGATGTTTAAATTCATCCTCACAGAAAATCTCAGGACACGGGCAAAATGTAGATAGTTTCTTTGCCAGAATGTAACATGAATGGCCTCAAGTCCACATTCCAATAGGGTCCTCCTCCTCTGACACTTCATGAGCCCAGTCTTCACTGTCCACAGTCAACGGACATTTTGGTCTTCTGAGCTCCCACCACTGAACTATGCTTATGGCACTCTGAAGGTTTTCCAGCTTGCATCTCTAAACTTTTCAAAAATTCCTTCCCCTGCAAACCAGCTCCAAAAACTTCTGAACCACATGGTCTGGTTAGTCACAGAAATAACCCCTCCAACTGGTACCAATTTGTTTTAGTCAGCTTTTTCATTACTGTGACCAAAAGACCTGACATGAACAACATAGAGGAGGAAAAGTTTATTTTGGTTTATGGTTTCAGAGGTTCAGTCCATGGTTGGCTGACTCCATAGGACTGAGGTGAGGCATCATGGTGGAAGGGCATGGTGGAGGAAATCAGCTCAGGTCACAGCAACAGGAAGCAGAGAGCTCCACTCACCAGGGACAAAATATAAACCCCAAAGACATGACCCCAGTGACCTCCTTCCTCCAGCCACACCTTACCTGCCCGTAGTTATAACCCAGTTAGCCCGTATCAGTGGATTAATGCAATGATTAAGTTATAACTATCATACTCTAATACTTTTATTTTCCATCTAAACCATAATACTGGACTGCATGAAAAGGAACTGTTACCTCAGGGTGGTGGAATAGGTGGGAAGGAAACTACTACTACACCTCCATCCCATCTGTACCTGCTCTTTTTCTAGGCTCTGGTCAAACTAACATGGCCTCTCATAAAAGGCCTTATCAATTAGTGAGCTGTGTAACTTCAGACAACCTCTTGTCTGAAGAGTTGATCTGTTGGTAAAATGGTTATGATGCCAACCTTGGTATGTTAAAACAAAAACAAAAACAAGTGAGGCAATGTATTTAAAATACCTGGAGCACAGTAGATATTTAATAAATGAGAATTTCCCTCCAGTTCAGCCTCATAATAAAGCTGCATCTCAAAGAAGGACTAGAAGTCATGTTATTTTACGAAAGCCTCATCAGCAGCATCACCAAAATCCACTGAGGCTAGAGATCAACAGAAAGCTGTAATTTAGCTGCTAGAATTTGAAAATTGAGAGGTTTCACATCAATACTCAGAACCCCAATTTATCTTGCAAAATGCCTGGCTGTGGAGGCACTGAATCATGGCCCTATACCTAATTCTTCATGTGACAGAACAGAACATGCCTTGGCATCAGGATATAAAGTTTGTAGCTCTAACACTAGCTTAAAAAATTATTATTTTCTCTGGGCCTCTTTTCTTTTTGCAAAATTAGAGCTATCACTGTTTTAAAGCTGTAGTTCATTTTTTAGATAAACAATGAAAATCCGAGGGCAAAAAAACTTACATATCACTTTTCTAGTCACACCATACTCTATACAATTAGCCAGATATTGGGAGGCTTTTAAACTACTTTAGAATATATAAATAATTGGTTTGCACAAAAGATTATTCAAACTACAGACATCAGTATAAAAGCCACAATGATTCAGAAAGGGGAAAATCTTTTTAAAACAAATAACTATTTTATGCTTAAATACATAGGAAGATTTGAGCTTCCCACTATGAGATGATGAACATGCAGACATGCTGCATATCCATCTGCTCTAGAAAGTTGCTCATTTCCATATTCTCATCTTGTAGCTGTAAGGAGGTTGAGCATGCCACGCCTCATCTGTGGAGGCTTTCTGCTTGGCTGGCTTCAGACAAAGTTACCATTAACTCCCCAACCTGCAAGAAAATGATTTGACACAAAGGATTCCAAAATGTCCTCCTCTCCCCCTACAAGCCTGCAAACAAATGGTACAGGAATGAGGTCAGAAAGGAATCCCCGCCTACCAGGCCGCTGAATTCATTTACCTACCTCAGAGCCCATTCAGGGAAAGGGGTGGGACAGGGAACAAGAGATGCCTGGAGGCCAAGTGGAGTTTGGGGGTCGAGCGCTACATTACAAGATTTGACAGGCCTTTGCCAGCCTTCAGCTTCTTTGTGTCTCTAACATAATAGAGAAACACAAACTGAGCAGCCCAAGATCTGTGGTTACACCCTTGGACAGAGCACACTCTTTGCAAATGCTAATAGTATTGTAGCATCCTGTCACCCAGGAACACAAAAAAGGATGTTGATTTTCACATGAACCAGAACAGGCCCATTGTACACAAGTTTGTGACCAACTTGTAGTATCTGCACATCAAAAGTCCAGCCAATCATAGAGTACACAGCTGGCGAATTGTATCAAAGGGGGGTGCCCAACGAGAACATCCAAGTCCAAATGCTTCATTCCACCAATAGGGTACCATAACATAGTACTTTTGACATGAACAAAAATTACACTCCACAATCTTGATTCAGCTATAACCATAGTAATTACAAGAATGTAAATGTGTCAAATGTTTAGAAAGAAGAAACAATGTGTGGAAATGGAAGTGGTTTTGGGCTTGTACCCACAGCCTCTGAAATGGCAGAGGCAGCAAATGTCAGCGATGTTCAATACACACTCATTTTTGAGGTATTCTGAAAAGATAAACTCAGGAGAGTTTTGGCAGAAAAGTAGCAATTTCTATTCTAATAGCCTTGGGAAGCCAGAGATATCTCAAGGCAAGAAAATTAAAGAAGAAATGTATATAAGATTTCTGGAAATAAATTTAGTTGAAATTGTAATGGCTTCTACTAATAACTTTCAAAAGGGTTAGATTTATTGGACAAAAGAAGACAGTCAAAAGGAATAATTTGAGAAAATCAAATATTCAATCAAGGTTTTAAAAACTGGGATAAAAGTAATTGTTTCTTAACAGGGCAATTCAAAAAAACTAAGAGGCTCTGCATGGGTAGTGAGAATTAACATGTTGAAGAGAAATTGCAAAACTCTAATTTTTACTCCTAACACTTAAGGCCTTTCTTTGGCTGACATAAAATCTTAACTCCCAAATCTCATCTTCTTCAGAACAGCTGCACGAGGAATCACATCTTTGTTGGTAATTCCATTCTTGCGATGCAACAACAGCTTTGTACAGTCAGGGCTACTTCTATTATTAAATGAGCTCATTTTGCCCTTTTTAGATGTATCATGTGCCCTGACGGAAAGTGTTCCTGATAGCATAAACATACTACCTTTCCTAAAAGTATTTCTGGAAGGACAGTGCATTTCAGAGAGTACACAGGTTTGTAATAATACTGCTTATGATAAAGGATGCCAAAAAAACAAACAAAAAAACACCCTGGTTTCTTTGCTCTGGATTCAGATTTTCTACTTAACTCCAACATTTCGAAGGAAAACATAAAATTTCCATAGGACGAATTTGGCAAGATAGGATACTGAGAGTTAAAAGACTTCAGGGGAGTTTCTAGACCCCAAAATTCTAATGGGCAGTTATAATACTCCTCTTTGTTTTCTGAGTCCAGCTAAGACTTTATAGGAGCTTCGTAAGGATGTATTCATACTCCAGGAATGGCTGCAAACTTTTGGCACTTCTCGACATCCTTCCTCCAAACATGTAAGATTGACAACAAGAGGTGCCTGATGTGCCTCTTGATGTCAGTCTTGCTCATGGCAATGAGAAGGCAGGCTCACCATTGTCACTGGGTGTATGCTACTTATGTCCTTGAGACCTCGATATGGTGATTTCTAGTTTTTACTATATATAAATTAATTGTAGAAAAAGATTATATATATATATATATATATATATATATATATGGCATGCAAGGGGATAGGCTGTATACATCATGGCAAATGTGAGCACTTCCAACGTAAGTTCTCTAGACAAATACATTCTTTCCATATTTTTAATTGGTACATTATATTTATACATAATGGTGGATTCTTTGTGACAAAGAGGAGGAAACTTTGCTGGTACAAAATTATCCAGTAATCCTGACATCAATGAACTTAAGTGATAACAGATTTATTAGACTTTTGCAATATACTATGTTTTTCCTTCAAATAGATGCATCATATTCTATTTGTTTGTGGAAGTCAAGGACATTAATATTAGATAAAGAGGTAGTAGGTAAGTAGTCCAGATAGTATTGCTTTCTGATGATTTGGCCTGATTCTCAAATAAACTTTAGTGAAACAAGAAGTTGAAATGAACCTATTCCACACAAATTATTTCACAAATATTGCAGATCTCATGAGCTTTGGTTAAGTGTGAGATCACGTAAGCCATAGTGAATAAAATTCTTATTTCCATATTGTTCCTCAATGATTCAGTAACTGTAAGAGTAAATTCTGCTTTGAATATTATAAAGTGCAATGTGTATTCCCAACAGAGCCATAGAGATCTATCTCTGGGCTCATGCTGACTAGGTCTTCAGCAGTGCCTCTTATCTCATTCTCAATTCCTTGTTACACCTGGGTTAATGAATAAAAATACAAACAAGAATTTTTTTCTTTATCACGTAAGACAAAGGAACAACTTTGATTTAAAACTGACTAAAAGTAGTGGTTAGCTGGATGTGGTGGTGCATGCCTGTAATCCAAGCGGCAGGGAGGTTGAGGCAGGAGGATTCCAAGTTTAAAGTCAACCCCAGCAACTTAGTGAGACCTTAAGCAACTTAGCAAAATCTTCTCAAAAAAAGCAGGGGTGGGTGAGTGGGTCCTGGGGATGTGGCTAAGTGGTTAAATGTCCCTGGGTTATATCTCCTTATCAATGACTTGACCCTAAATGAACCTTAACATTGGCCCTACAGAATGTGAACATCACTCACAAATAATCTTTCAGAGAGGGACTATGCACAAACTCCCAAGTTTTAAGCTAGGAATTCTGTTATTTTAAGAAACAGGTTTAACTTAATAACTTATGATATAGGTGTGTCTTACCCTCAGTTCTTCAGGCTCAAGATCACCCAGTTTACTTGATATTGTCCTACTTTTTTTTTCTTTTAAATATATTTTTAGCTGTCAATGGAGCTTTATTTATTTATTTATTATTTATATGTGGTGCTGAGAATCAAACGTATTTTTTTAAATAATTTTTGCAGTACTTGTCTTAACCCTCAAGTTTTCCATATTTATCAATTTAGTTTAATGTGTGTATAACATGACAATCCTAGTTATCATAAATTGGGTATGTGATTATTTTAAAATACTTTGTAACGTGATATATCATATTTGTAAATGATAGTTACATTAATTCTGAATTGAATATGCTAAAAGAAAATATAAACTGCTCTTAGAAGTTTTCAGTAACTAAATACTTCAAACTTCTTGAAGATTCTGAACTTGAACTACACGGAAGATTAAGAGCTAGCATGACTGAAACTTATCTTGCCTGTGCACCTTCCAAATGAATTTTTTTTCTTTATTTTAAAAAAAAGGGTATTGACATTTATTGATCAAAAATATAGTCTACAACTACTGAGTCCTCGTTATTGAAACAATCATGACTTTTGAGTCTTAGTAAACCTCATATACGACTGAATATGTTAGCATCACTAATGAAAATGATGGCCACGGCAGCAGAATGCAATTACAAAACATGTTATATATTTTACAAAAAAAAAAAATACCAAATGCTTTGACAAGTACTGAGATATGGAAAAAAAACCCTTACCAGTTGAAAATGGTAATTTTATAACTGTGCAGTGTCAAGTATGTGGAATTTAAGCTTTTGTGTAAAGTATGTGGAATTCAGCTACATTTGTTAGATCATGAATTTGGTTACACTATAGGGTTCCTCATTAGAAACAAAGAAAATTTTTAAAAAGATGCTCTTCAATAATAAAATTATAATGTGATTTAATTATCTTTTAATTACTTATCTACACAAATGACCTTAGATCAAGCACAAGCAAAATATAAGTTGCAATAACATCTACATGTAGTATGAGGTTTTTAAAAAATAATACAAAGTTCATTCACAGTGTACAGTGAAAAACAAGCTTTAAATATTTAAATAACACATAGCCATGATCATTCAAAAGGTGAACACATTTTTAAGCATATTTCCATAATGCTAATATATCTGAAAGTAAAATACATATCAGCCTTGAAAATTGAGATAAAGACCATTACTATGATCCCATTTATTGAAGAGAAAACATCATGTTTGTTTTTTCAGGTAAATATATCTAAAATAAATACATACAAAATTATTAACTAGCTAAGGAATTCATCTTTAAAACCCATACACTGAATCTTGTATATGAAATTCCCAAATTGTAACATTAGGAAGCAAAACTCTCCGCAATGTTTCCTACTCACTTTTACATTATTGGTTCACATTTGGTCACTAAATAATTTATGTGAAGGAGTCCTTCTGAATAAAGCCTGGAAAGCAGAATAACACAAAGAGAATTTAATTAAATGACAAGACAGGCTGACTGCTCTGCCTGTGACTATGGCCACAGTCAATTAGACAGTGAAGAGCAAGAGCTGCACCACTTGCTTCACCTATACACACTGATTAACATCCTGTCCAACTAATTTTGGCTATCATCTGTTAAAAATTCTTCAGCCTCCATACAAAGCTGTATTCTCCCCATTTTTTGAAAATTCTGACATCAAACAAATGATTTCTTGTCCTATTTGTCTTCACTTCTGCATATTGAATATCTGAAATTATTTTTTTACCTTGAATTTCAATCATTTTAAATTTTTGAACTATAGACACAACACACAAGATTTACTGTTGAGACTGAATTTTATTTTTTTCTCTTCACAGCATCTGCATTTAATAAATACCTGTTTTTTGAGGGCGGGGGAAGCATATTTAGTGTGAGATCAGCTAAAATAAAAAAGAAAAGAAAAAAACCACGAAAGAAGCCAATTTTAATGAAGGGGACAGATAGGAAGAATGTCAGTATTCATATGGGATTGTTAATAATACGTTTTTATGATCTATTTAACATATTTAAGTTATAATATTGATCTCCTCAAAGAAGCCGTTCCTTCGTCCCCACCACCACTTTTAAAATTTATACATATGGAAGTGATAAAAATTACTACCTAACACGAGGGCATTTTTTTTCCCCTCTAAAGTTCACAGTAACAAATATGGTCCTATTTCTTTCTTTCTTTTTAAAGAAATAGGTGTGTAGTTGTAAGAAGTATTTTACAACTTCATGAATATTACCATTGCAAGATGTCTGCTTCAGTGAGGGGTTACCTACCTATTGTAGCTATAGGTAGTAGTAGAGGTAGAGGCTAGCTAGAGTGTTCAAGCAGTGAAGCCATCTCCTAATCCTTGTATAGAACATCACAAAGTTCACTCCCTTTCTGCTGACCACTGTCCATAGACCCCCCAAAACCCACAAAATGTTCTTGACTACTCATCTACAAAATAACAATATGTATACTGCTGCTAGCTGCTAAAAATGGGATCTACTTATCTTATCAAACAGTGTAAAGCAAATATTCACAGAATTTCTAGTTTCTGAAATATTTTGTGACATTCTCCAACTCTGTATATGAGGTGTCATATCTTAAGGGGTTATCAATTTTTCCTGATTAAAAAAAAAGTGGGAATTGGGCAAAGGAATTGTTATCAACAAGGGAATTATAACAATTCCAAGAAAACATAAAATTAGGTAAACTGTAGAATAAAAACTGTTATACAATGGGCATTTTTATTAGCATAATAAAGACTTAAAAAGGTAGCAAATGAGAAAGACATTTTAAGTAAAAAAAAAAAAAAATGGCATATTTGCTTTAAAGCCCTTTAACCAATAAAGATTATACAAAACACAAGAAAATGTTGTGAGGGTATTATTATAACTGAACTGCAAAGAATTAAACTTTAAATTTTTCTTTAAATTTTCAGCTGAGAGAGGGAATGGTCAACATCATTCTAATTGTTGAAAGTTTTTAAAATAGTATATGGAGGCCCTGGGAGTGTAGCTAAGAGTATAGCATTTGCTTGGTACATGCAACGCCATGGGTTTGATCCCCAGTACTGAGAGAAAAAAAGAAAAAACTCATATGAAAGAAAGTCTTTTCCTGATTCCTAGTTCAAATGTTTGACAATATTCTAAATAAAATTAGTCAATTGATTATCCTTCATCTTTTTCATCATTTGTCATAATCCAATGGCTCTGTCAATAGGAAAAAGAAACCACTGTTAACAGGAAGTCTAACTTAAGTATACAATATTCAAAATTAATTAATTTCAAATGGATACAGGGAGTGTAAAAATAGCAACTGAAGGTAAGCTGCTACTGACAACTTCCAAGGCTAACTTCTTGTCTAGCAATGAAGGGTTGAGGTTCCTTTCAATGAATATACACTGAATTATTATAATCCAAATTAACCTATCCAAGGGGTTCTTCTGTTACCCAGTTTTCTTTCATGTGGTGAATATAAATTGAATTATCACGCTCAAATAGTTCCTGGATATAGAACATTAAAGATACAGACAATGACTTAGCAGGCTACCATCATTTTATATACAATTGATAACTTCTTAAAAATTGCTATGTTTTATTCCAAAACAACTAGCATTACATTCCTGGAAAAGAAACTTGACAGTGAGTAACATCTGTTAATAAATTTAGTGCCACCACAAATAAGACAACAGCAGAGAGCAAGTTTCTTATCTTCAAGGAGTATACCTAATGGTGACACCAATCTTATAATCCCAATTTGTCACTCCAGAACAACTGAATAGGATGTCAATGCCATTTCCACTGTTCTTTCATTCAAGGCAGCTGATGGTTAAAGTGCCTGTAATGCACATAAATTATTTGTATCCTATGACTTTACTGTATGGGTAGAAAGGTGGAATAGCAGAAGAAAAAGAGGCAGGACAAAAGACTTTGAAGTTTTCTTTCTCTAGACGTACGTAGAGGCGATTACATTGTGAGTAGAGTTCTGTAAAAATAAACCCATTTGATAAATTTAGGTATAGGGAGACAAATGCAAAACTTCTAAACAAACTTTATTACTGCATGATCACAAAAAAATTGAAGTTTCACTAAGTTTGCAAGTTTTATTGAAATTATTTAGAATATCATCTACCATAAAACATTAGCATAATTTTATCAAGTATGATGTCTGAATGAAAATATATTAGAATTCATTTCTTTTTAAAGAAAAAGTTTAAAATCTAACTAGTAGAGAAGACTACACAGTTGTGTTGGGTATAAACATCCTCAGTAAATATTAGAATTATAATTACTTCAAACTATTTTTTAAAAAGCAAAATGAAGGCTAAGGAACTCCACATACATTAAAACTATAATTGAGCAATTATTTCTCCCAATGCTTGGTAACTTTTCTAAAATGATTGGAATGAAGAAAGGTTACCACTCTGCCAGATTTACTGTTTTAAATGGATCTTTAAGGTAAAAAAATAGATCATGTGTCCAATTCATAGATATTTTGCAAGAGTTTAGAGTCATAAATCACAAGGATTGCTAAGGGCCTTAGAGACTCCAGGCATGTAGGAAACAAGAAAAATTGGGATGGTTTTCCTATGTGCAAGGTCTCTCCACGCACCAGTATCATCACAACCTGCTTTTTAGGATTGTACTATACTGTTCCTGAGACACTCTGGCAGAGAAGAGGAATATCTCTAGCAGCAATCGCAATTAGATATCACATTGACCACATTAGAGGGCAGACACTATTAGATAAAACATTGGCTAATTGGAAAGCTGAGACAGGAGGATCACGAGTTCAAAACCAGCCTCAGCATTGGTGACGTGCTAAGCAACTCAGTGAGACCCTGTCTCTCAATAAAATACAAAATAGGGCTAGGGATGTGGCTCAGTAGCCAAATGTCCATGTCCCTGGGTACACTGGTAACCCCCAAAACAAACAAACAAATAACACTGGCTGGCTTTGAACTTCCTCAGTTAATTACAAAACCCAGAAATGTAGCTTGTAGTTTTAATGGATTTGGTTTCTGTGGGTTTTCATAAATTATTTCCCCCAAAGGCCATATCTATAAATGAAAATGTCATGTGAACACTGGTGCCAAAAAGGAGAAGATCCAGATCACGAAGCACTAAAAATGTTCATCGCTAATCCTATCTAGTCATACTAATTACCATGACCAGAATGATACTGGAACATTTTATGGTTTTAAAATAACTTTTTACACATGGAAGATGTAGAAAAATTTATAAATGTAAATAAACACCTTTAAAAGCACCAAAGTTATATTTGGCTTGTGTTAAAGATAATTCTGCATTTTTGTATACTTCTATATATCTGTTCTTTAAAGAAATAAGCAAAACAAAGCAACAAAGCTTTCCTTGAAATGTGTTTA
The DNA here is from genome assembly GCF_047511675.1 of Marmota flaviventris. NCBI lineage: Eukaryota > Metazoa > Chordata > Mammalia > Rodentia > Sciuridae > Marmota > Marmota flaviventris. The sequence goes on along the minus strand of NC_092505.1, from coordinate 49,605,182 downwards.
ACTCCTTCCTTTCTCATTTATTGCTGGAGTACTGTTATGAATGATGTATGATCTGAGCAGTACCTCTCTTTTTAGTTTGCTTTCTCAAAAATATTTTCCCTATAGTAGAGAAGAGGTGGTAGTTTTGCTAAGACTGAACTGGGTGCAGCCAGGGAAGTAACTTTACATTTCTACTCCTTCCAGTTCCCACCCTGTCACATGCAGGCTGCTTGTACACAGCTCACAGATAAGGAATGGAAATTTTACAATAAATGATAATGGCTTAACCATAGCATTTTTTTCCCTTCAAATTCTTCAGTAAAAGCAAACAATTACTGATTATAATGCTACTAAGGGAAATCCTTAAATATGTATTTTATTAGAAACATGCTTAGAATGCCAGACTTCACAAAATCAGACAAGTGTCAGTATATCAAGATCAGTAATAAATTCTAAGGCTGTGTAAGTTAAACAGAAAAAGGTTTATCTAAATGCTTTTAAACAAAAGAGAAAAAGATTAAAAACAATTATTAAAATTACTATAGACAAGCCAAATAAGAAATTTTACAAGTTGAATATTTAACATATACATAATTATCCAATAATTATGAACAAGGGATAAAACAAATAACACAGTTCAGTTTTTAACATGCAGATGATGAGTGATCTGCAGATTATAAAATATCTTAGCTCTTTACATTCACCTTTGTTCTGCCTATAATGAATGCTGGAGGATATTTTTGGTTCAGCCAGACAGCAATCAAGTTTTTTAAAGGAACATTATATACATGAAATTCAGAAGCTATTTCTCAGATTCATGCCTTAAAGTTATTACATTGTAAGGAACAATCAGGATATAGTCAAGCAGAGTAGTAAACTACTAATAAAAATTTAGAATACAAATTTTGTACTTGGTACCAAAGCAGCAGCAGACTCTTTACTCACTTAATACAGTTTACTTCTCCTGATGAAGAGCTTCAATGAAAGCATCAAGTTTTTCTTGAATTTCTCTAACTTTCTCTATGGAGATAAAAAGAGATAATGAATGAGTTAGCTAAATAAAAACAAATTTATTTTTTAAAGGCATTGCAAACCACAGGAGATAATCACTTACTAAAAGGTCTAATATACTTATTTAACTATCTGAAGAATAAGGAAAAAGTTAGAGCCCCACTACCATACCATCTGAGGTCCACATAATGTTTTTTGAAAGAGGGAGGACAAGATGTGTGTGCTTTGGAATCTATTAAAAGTTAGGGATTCTTACAGAGAATACATGTATAGAATAGATGTACCATTCTGTATATAATTTTAGTAAGTTCTCAGATTCTTTGAAGCCCAAGCAAGGACTCAGCAAATCTAAAACAAAAAAATTTAGCAAGACCATTTTAAGAACTGAAAAAAAAGGGGGGAGGGGGACCAAAAAAGAACCAAAAAATATATTTTTAAAAAATGAAAATACAGATGGATTTCTAACTGTTATCAGACTAGGAAATGACTTTTTAAGTATAAAGTAATGAGAAATAACAAAGGAAAGATCAACCATTCTGATCACATAGAAATGTATGCTTTCACTTCTAAATATCACAAGATTAAAAGGCAAAGAAAACAGTGGGAAATATTCACAACATACAGAGAAAGGTGATAACACTTTAAAAATACACACAAAAAAGTACTTTTCCAGTTGTAAATGAAAAAAGTTTTAAAACACCAGAGCCAGTAAAGGCAGATTTACAGTATTTACTTGATATAAGTTTTTCAGGTTTATAGACTTCCAAATGAAATCTTGGAAATGTACATTTTTCTCTACAAATGTGAACAATCTGCAGTATATAATGATCTCTTACTGAAAGTGGAAAAGTCATGATTCATATTACTGACAACTTAATCCTGCATCTCCTATATTATGGTTTACACTAAGCATGATTACAAATAGTTTTGTAATATAACTTAACATATTATGGAAATTATCAGATAAAGTGAGCTGACTGGTTCAAAGCTAATGATCTACAGGTAAAACTGGCAAGCATTCTACTTGTATCCACAGAAAAATCATAGATGATACAGTTCATATTCAGCATTTATATTTGAAAGAAAATAATCTGCAATTAAAGATACAAGTGACTTTTTTAACAGCAAGGGGCATTAGTGATGAGTACCCAATAAAAGAAAGAACTGTTCTTTTTGTAGATTCTTAGCATCGCATGCAATCAACAAAGCCTTCTATGGCTGTGTATTACGACCGTAATATCACAATCATTTTCTGACAATTTAGTATTTCTAACTTTTGATTAAATTAAGATTAATATAAAACCTATGGGGAAGAAGGGTCTCCTGTTTTAATCAAAGTATTTGTTGAGCATAACTATGATAATAGTTATCACAATGGTGACGTTACTTCCTTATAGACAAGATTAAACTAGAGGACTGTAGAGAAAAATAATCCCAACCTATGTCTTAGTTTAGTCCATATATTTTGATAGGCTGGCTTTCATTTCTTAATAGCAGTCAAACTAGTAAACATAAGTACCTTCCCAAAATAAGGCTACATTGTTAGTTTTTAAAATTATTCCGTCTAGTTGCTTAGAAACAGTCAAGTCTGTTTTTTGCAATGAGTAGAAACGTTTCACAAAAGTACAATTTATCAGTTAAAGGATTTTTTAAAAGGGTGTACAGGAGGAGGATAAAGTTTTCTAAACTGTCTCACAGAATTCTGGAAATGGACAAAGTCTTTAAAAACTTGAATAGCACAACACACAGAAACCTCAGAGGCATTTAGAGGCTCAGTAGTGCCTCTGAATGCTTCCATGATAAATACTTCTACTTGGGCATATCGTACCTTATAAAGAGATTTGATACATGATTTGAGAGCAACCAGGCAGCTAGCCACACTTTTACCCTATTAATGACTTCTACCCTCAGCTGGACAAAATATCTGTAGGCATGAGGTACAGTGGTATCACTTAAAAGAACTATTTAACATGAAAACCATAGAATTAAAAAAAAAATAAAAAACAACCTGTCAAATTTCCCTTAAGAAGTTACGCTTTTATTAAAAAATTTTATAATTAGACTATCAGGACATAGTACCACCATGCCTTGAAACCTCAAGAATGACACAAAGGGAACTTAAGTGGGGAGCAATTGGGATGGGTGTCATGAACAGAGGGGAAGCTTACAAGAAAAAAATATCAGTTGTCACAGATGTATTCTTTTAATGCTAACTAAAAAAAAAAAATTCATTTATTTGTCATTTTTTCACCTGTCCAATGCACTTATGGTACACGAAGATATCCTTTCTTTGGGAAGCATTCCTTGGTTACTCTTTCACTCAAAATCTATGAAGTATCTACTATGTCTCTGGTAATTTCAAATGTGACATTTCAGTTGCAAGTGGTGGCACACACTTATAATTGTAGTGACCTGGGAGGCTGAGGCAGGAGGATCAAAAGTTTGAGATCAGCCTCAACAAAATTTAGTGAGACCCACAGAAACTTAGGGAGAATCTGTTTCAAAATTTAAAATAATTAAAAAAAAAAAAAAAAAGACTGAGCTTGTAGCTTAATAGTAAAGTGTCCTTAGTTCAATCCTTAGGGCAAAAAGAAAAAAGAAAAAGAAATTTCATTTGGTCCTCATTCAATCCTGTAGGTGTAACTACTAAAGATGTGGATGTTAAAGCTTGAAGAGTTAGCTCTGTCTGTGTTCCTATAATTCAAATGTAGTATGATTCAGTATCATAAACTGAACATCAACAGTAATAAAGCAAATACTATTATTTTAAGTCTATTTGTTACAAATACTACCTTTAATGTGAAATAAGATATATTTCAGTTAAAATCAGGAATATGAATATAAATCAGATTAAGTGTTTATAAAGCAAACTCCCTTTCCTATTAAAATTTTATAATTAAAGAATTCTGATAGAATTTGTGATTTATTTGATAAATGAAACCAACTCAGGAAGGGATTATCAAACTACTATTTCTGTTACACAATTCTAAATGAAGTGAATATGGAGTCTACTTTCCATTTTACCCAATGTTTACTTAAAAGATGAGCTATTTCAAACATCAATTCATTGTGCTTCTTGATTGAGTCATGAATATTCCCATAATCCCCGACTCATAAACCGCCAGTCTCAGTGAATGAAGTTCCTTCTTTTTTCTTCTCTTTAGATGACTTGACACCCATTCACGTTTTGGGTCTCTTTATCTCCACATGAAATGATACTGCTACTCTCATTTTCTTTTTGAGTCTTCTGATACTTGCTCTAAAAGTCTCAAATATAGACTAATCTGTAATTAGGTTTTGAATACACTGTGAATGCCAAAGGCCAAACCCAGGAGAAGGTTCACTTCAGTGGTTAATACCAGTTTAGAACAGGAACAAAGAGCTACACACAAAACACTACCACATGCACTGAAATAAACCTTTTACAACTTTTGATGTTTTTAAAGAAAGCATGAAGAAACAAGCTGCAAGCTTAGTACTGCAGGGTACTTTAAGCAAACCACACATCCAAAGATCCAAATGTCCTCAACAGAACTGTTTTATAACATGCTGCATAAGCACTTTGTACCATGCTTTAAGATACCTCGTAGGTGAGATTCTGTTATAAAGAGCTGTTCACTTCTAGACTGAAAATTAAAGGAACACTTCTTACTAGTATATGTTGTTCCTTAAAAGATTTGCCTTTTATTAGACAATTATACTATGCAAGTACCTTTTAGAAGAAAGAATATAAAGTGTGGGGAAACATAGGGGGAAAAAAGAGTAAAAACAGATTCAAGATAATGAACATGATAGTTAAAATCTTCGATTAGACAAAGGCAAAAAAAGTGTACTTTACAGCTGATAAAAGGAACCAGAGATACAGTCAAATGGGTATGCCTCAACCTAGCATTTATCTTCTGAGTCTTGAACACTGTTTTTTTCCCCTTAGAAACAGGCATGATTATTTTTAAAGACTCATTAATGAAGACAAACAGAATTCTACCTCCTGTTACATGAGGAGGAGGCACCAATTCATATCTCCTGAAAACCTAGTTAAGACTGGCATAGACTTCCAAAGCTGGGGTCCTAGACTTCTGGGATCTGTGAAGGCTGGGTTATTTCCATTATTTTAAAAATTCAAATGGAAATTTTTGTTTGGGCTAGAATTATATCCACTTTCTTCATGACTGTTTATTTAGGTTGATTGGGAACTATAATTGATAGCTCCATGTTTCTAATTTAAAAGCGTGTAAGTGTATTATTGTAGACAAAATCTTCTAAGACTCGACTTCACAAACAGTAATGAAAGGTTTGATGACCTCTCCCCCCTTTAAATCCCTGTTCTAATCCTCTGATTATCAATGGGGGAATATTTTATATCATTTTTAGAAAGGAGAGAACATAATGTGATATATATCACCTCATAGCTTATACTACAATGTGGCATTTTGCCATTACCCTTACAACTGTGGAGAAGTCATAGTCCTAGTTCTAATTGATCACATGCCTATAATTATATCTTTTAAAATTTTTCTTTCTGTTTATTCCTCGGTGTCTATTTATTTGATGTTAACATTCTGGAAAAAAATGTAATCATAAACTGCAATATATTTTCACAAAGCTATATGATTCATCTTGGAAAGATCAATTTTATAAAAGTTTTTCTCATGAATCAATGTGGGGAACAGCAGGGACTGCTTTTATGAATTCCCTACTTAAAATCATTGAGCCTAGTTCAATACTTGCTCTGTAATAGATGTCCATGAATATTCATTCAGTGTTCAGAGTTGAGTGAACCAACTTAACCATAACTTAATTCAAACAGTAAAGATGATTATTAAAATATCTGCTATTTTATGACCCCTAAACCATATGATTTTGAAAGAAAGTTTGTCTTAAGAAAGTCCGTGAGGTAAATTACAACTTATGTTTGAGCCAGGCTCATTTTTGACTAATATGATCAAAACCTCTTCAAATACTTTCTACATATTTTGAAACCTATTCTCCAGAAGACTTCAGTATGAGTACACACAGATTAGCCTTGTATCCATGTTTTCACACTTGTTAGACCCTTCACCTTTTCAAAGTGGATGGTGAACCTAATTTCAGCTCACTGATTATTGATCTGCTTTAATTACCAACAGAGTATTATCATTCCAGGTGCTTGTCAATATCAACAAATATAAAATATTTTTATATTTTAGAAATAATATTTATGGAATATTGTCTATGTGGTATGTATAATTCATCTAGTTCTTTAGATATGTTTTATCTTTAGGTAAATTTAACCAAAGAGCTGTGAATTTGGACTGCATCATTTTCATTTTTCACAGATTCCTTATGAACTTACACTGAGGAACATTACTATGAAGAGTCCATGAAATGCATGATTATATGTAGGCATTTGATTCACATTCCTCAATTCTGTCTCTACTTTAAGAGGACGGATGAGCAATTTCTCTCAGGTATGTGTACTTGGCATACCTACCCATCTCATAAGTACCTGTCTGACAGTCACCATGAATCAGGTAACCAACTTAGTTTTCCAATGTACACCAACCATTCTGCCCCTAGCAAAACATGTGGAACCCTTGAACATGTTATTTTGAGGGGTTAACAATCTTAATCCAAACTTCACTTCATTTGCTTTAGATTTTCCCTTTCTTCCCATTCAATGTTTTCACTTAAGTATTTTTATTTTTTGCATAGAATATGTTTATAAACTGCCTCAAGTCCTTTTAGGGATACGCCAGGAAACTGATAAACAAACTAACAAGCTTATTTGTAGAAAATGCCATTAGCCAACTGATTTACACAATATGCCATAATATTGTAAAAGTGGTCTTTTTATATTAGTAATGCTTTCTAAATCAGTAATTTAAGAACATTTTGCAGGGTGGGGACAGGGACTACATATTTGTCATATTTAACCTTCTAGGAAAAATTTCTACATGGGCAAAGGAATTTATTTTTATTTATGCTCAACAGTTGGAAAGCTCAACATTATAAATACCTATAGCATTTGTTTTCAGCAATAGAAGTAAAAGATAATAAATTTTTATGGAATTCATGATCATCTTTTTAAATATAAAAGCTATACAGATTCTACCATAAGATTATTGTAATCTTATCTACCATAAGATTACTGTGAATTATTTTGTATGAAGTACATGAAATATTTCATATTATAACTATCAATTCAAATTATGAGCAATAAAATCTTTAAAAGTTTTTGTATAACTAATTAGAACAAGTAAAAAAAAGTTATTTTACATATGCATTTAACACAGTTTTATTTTCTCCAATAAAGGAGAACATACTTGCAAAGCAGGTAAATAAATTCCATTTGCCTGCTTCTGCAGGAAAATCTAAATATCAATATATTTTTTAAAAATTTAGGCAATTAATTAGGAAGACTGAAAAGAAATCAGTGAAATATTCTGTCTCAATAAGCTTAAAAAAATTGATCATGTTTTTCTTTTCTATTTTCCTCCATTCTCAAAAGTATATTATTGCTCTGAGTTTTGTTAGGAGAAAAGCTGAAACATTTTAAGAAAAGAAAAACCACCCAGGCAGCCCTTAAAGAGATAGGACACCATTTATCACCTGCAAAGAGAGATTTATAAGAAGAGGGCCCCTTCTGTTCCTTTAAGACTGCAAAACAGATGGGAAGTGAATGGACAGTCAATGGGAGGAGAAAACACATGGGAGGTGCTGCTGTATGTATGTTCCCAGCATAAGAAAGAGGTCAAGATTGTAACTGCATGACTGGGTCCTGGAAAGGGTCTTTCTTCAAGCTGTTACAAAGACAAACGCTGTTCCTCATCCTGCTGTCAAACTGTTATAAATATTGGTTTGTCAAAAGACCTTCAGTGCTGAAACTTTAAAAAAGGAGGCGTAACAGACAAATGAATCATGAGAATGATTCTTAAACAGATCATAAATGTAATTTTAAAAGTAAAAGGAAATAAGATCAGAGAATGTACTGATTCATGAAACCAACTAAAAATTCATGAAAAAAAATACAGAATTAAAAATCTCGGTATTTAATAGTTACAAATTGAGATAAAATGCAAAAATGAAATAAAAGTCATATTTCCTAAAATAAGATGTTGCATTAGGACAAAGTGTACTAAACAAGAAGAACAGAATTCATGCTTTATTAGGCTGACTTTACAACTTATGTTATTCATCACAACAATCCTGGAAGGAGGTATAGTTACTGGTATAGGCTGAATATCCCTTATCTGAAATACTTGGGACCAGAAATGTTTTAGATGATGCTGCTGCTGCTGCTGCTGCTGCTGCTGATGATGATGATTTTGGAATATCTGTTTAGACTCTATGGGATGAACATTCCTAATATGAAAATTTAAAATTCAAAAGCCCAGAAAAGTGTCACATTAGCACTTAAAACTGGATTCTGGAGCATTTTGGATTTCAGATAAGAAATGCTCATCTTGCATTGGTTCCATAAGTTGAAATACAGCTCAAAAAATGAAAATAACTTCAGAATTACTTTCACATATCTGTTAAATTAGAAAATCTTTTAAATTTTACACCACAATTTCTTTTTCTCGGTAGAAAAGGAAAATCAAAAGTTAATATTGCAAATGACAAATATTATAAACTCGAATTACTTTTTTTAAACAAATGAAACCATTATGCATATCTTGAGGAAATACACTTTTTCTAGATTCTTAATGACTATTTTCACTAGGAGAGTAGGCTCTAAAACTAACAAAATCCAAAAACAATTCCAAAAAGATTTTATCTCTAACATATATTGTTAGACCCAGCTTTATCATAACTACTTATATAACTGGCTAAAAATCATTAGGCTCAATGAACATCAATTTACCCGCAAAAAAAAAAAAGGAAAAAATGTCTTATAAGCTCCATATGACTTTAAAAGAAATGTAAGTTTTGTAAACTGTAAAGCACTATACAAATGTGAGGGACAGATGAAAGCTGATTCCAAAGTATCAAATGATGCAGTTACAATGGGAATATTTTCTAATCCCAAGTGCTAATGCTTTCTCTTATTTTCAGTAATCTTGGAAAAAATCTATTTCAGCAGAAGTGAGAATAAAAGATCACAAAGTTAAGAAGCAAGTGCACTGTTATAAGTAGGGCATCAGGCAAACAGAGTTTTCCTGAGTAAAACAAAATTAAGATCAGAAAGTAGCTGGACTGTATGTAAAAACCAATCATTAGTTTTATGATGAGTTTGATTTGAGCATTGAGAATGGTTTGGGAGACATAATGAAAACATAAATACACATAGGAAGGCTAAGGGTCCTAAATGTAGGTAGGGGATTAACTTTCAAAGGACAGTGATTCTCAGTACATGTTACACTATATTCAATATGGTTTCTGAAATATTTGGAACTATATAAAGTAAATGGAACCATAGGTTTTATTAATGTTGCTTGTTTCTCTGAATGAACATTTTGAACTAAATTTATGTGAGGAAAAGTAAGTGAAATTTAGCTTATTCTGACAGATGAGAAACTAGAAATAAGGGCACCGAAAATGAAGATATAGGGGTATAACAGGAAGTCAACCAGAGAGCACTCTTAATGAAAACTGTGTTCCAGAAATTATTATTTTTTTTTATTTTAATTTTTTTTTTTTTTTTTAGAGAGAGTGAGAGAGAATTGTTTTACTATTTTATTTTTTAGTTATTGGCAGACACAACATCTTTGTTTGTATGTGGTGCTGAGGATCGAACCCGGGCCGCACGCATACCAGGCGAGCGTGCTACCACTTGAGCCACATCCCCAGCCCATGTTCCAGAAATTATAAATTGGTAGGACTACATTATAAATTTTGTTAAATTACAATGTTAAAATGGTAATCTCTGATTGGCAACACTTAAATAAATTTTACCATCTATATTTTTGTAATTCACTATAATACATGTGTACTAGTTTTGTGATAATAACAATTTTAAAAACCCACTAAAATTATGATAGTGTACTTGGTAAAGATCTGTCTAAAGACATATACCTCAGGGTATAAAGTGGTACAATAAAAGGAGATTCTAAAGATTAAAAAAAAAGAAATCAAATTCTTGGCGCAGAAAGGAAATCTAAGTTAAAAACAGCAAACTTCTTTCTATGACACAAAATACTAAAAGTAGGGAATAGATGAAAGAAATGTTCTAAGGAAAAATTAGAACAGAATGTTCTGTACACAGGTGGAAACAACGAAAGAGAAAATCTAGTATTTAAAATATGCTAAACAAGCTGGAAAACTTCACTAGTACAAGAAAGATTTCAATTCATTTTCAGAGGACAGACCCAAGATTGGAAGTTGCAGTAAACGAGAATTCACTGTGAATTACAACCACTGAGGATGATACCATGATGTGCAATTATCATGTGGATCTCATGCAATGTCTCTTGGTACTTACATAACCATGAAGAGGTTATCTGGGAAAATATCTTGTTACTTTGAAGACTGCGCATATCATGTACTATCTTCCCTTCCCATGGACAAGATAATTAAGATTATAAAATTTCTAAGGTAACTTTTAAATTGTGCTAATGGGGGGTAGGGATAAGAGTTTAGAAATGTATAAAATTTAGAAATTTATAAAATCATAAAAAAATTAACATTCCTTTCGCCTTAGCCCACCCCTCCAACCACCCTGAGAACTGTACTTCACAGAGGCTACTAGTTCGGTGGGTATCAATTCACCAATTTTTAAGCTCTCTGTCAAAAATGTGTTCATATCTTGCTTAATTTTGTTTTTTATAATTGTTGCATAGGTCAGTGGATTGTTTTCTGATTATATTTAGGTTTCTGTTCTATTTTTTTCCATTTTGGAAATGGGGAGAATACTCAAAAACATAAAAGTTAAAAAACCAAACCAAACAAAATTTAATACAAATAAAAATATTCACTCTAATTTCTCTCACTGAAAACCACAGTAAGCATTACTAGAAGGGGAGAAACAGCCTAATCTCTAGGTTTAAATATGTGCACTGGCTTTTTGAAAAAATCAAAGAATATTTTCACAATGGCACATAAATAAAACTTAACTTTAATATAAAACTGCAGATTCAATCCCTAGATTACTGAAGCAAACTTTCTTGCTTTTATTAGTACTTTTAACAAAAGCTGAGTTTAGAGTAAAAAGAATATACTTGCTAACAAAGTGTTGAGTACCAGTAGCCTATATAATAATATGGAGCAGTAAATATCCTTTTAATCTTGTACCAATTTATCGATATCCCACAGTCATGATTTTCAAAGAGACTCAGGCCATGAAAAATGTGCTCCATTCTAAAAGCCCATTTTGATTCTGGATTTCCTCATCAATAATTTGGAAAGCTAACTACCATAGCCTTGTCATATGGAATTCTGTGTATAAATAACTACTTCTCTAACACATAGGAGTTTCCCCAAGGATTATTATGTTTTGTGAAAACTCTTCTTCTTCTTTGTTTCTATTTATTTATTTATTTTTTGTGGCTAGAACACAAAAAAAGCAGAACCTGCCTCATTTTGCAGACTAAATCCTTTACTATCTTCCTTAGCAGCTTTCATCTGTCAATTTCACTTTACTATTAAAAAAAAAAATTACAAAGGTAGAATTTAAAACTGCAATCACTTTTACCCCCAAAAAAGATGTCTTAAAGAGTCCATGTACATAATGCATGAATTTAAAAAGAAGGGGAAAAAATAAATATTCACTCAATACTGAAAAAAAAGTTTAAGCACTGATAGCTTAAACCACTGATGACCTATAAATAAGAGGCTTCTATGTAGCTGAAAGCGAGACTACAAAATATGAAGAAGCAAGTGGGTGAGTATAAAAGTGAATATAGCAAATGTAAACTGCTGTATGAGAGAAACGAGATGACAGTTTTCTGATGAGAGAGAGTAGAAGAAGGTTTCTTAGGATGAAAAGGGCCTCCCTCCTCCTCCTTTTAAGTCAAGAGAAGGGGATTAATGAAGACTCTGTACTAAAAGATCATGATCAAACATTCACAGAACTTGTATAATATATAACATAAGGTATGGTGAACTGAAGACTGAACCAGATCACATGGTCAGAGTGGGTCAATCATAACAGACATGAAAATATTTTCTTTAAATGGTTATTTTGGTTGACTTACAGTTGCTAATAATGGGAAGCCTTCATTCTGTTCAACTGAACAATCCACTGGCAGTACCTGAATAAGGTTTTTAATAACCGAAGGAAGGCAAATATGTAGACAGGAGGGAAAATAATGGTTTAGTTTCAAGTGATAATTATCGAAAAGGAGGTACATAAGAAAAAAAAGAAAGGAAAAATACTGTTTAAAGAAATGCTAGAAGCTAGGAGAGATGAAACAGTGTTGAGGCCAAACAAACACAGTAATAGTATGAGAAACAAATGAGGATATACGAATTATGGTCCTTATAGTGCATCATTCCCGCCAGAGGACCTTATTCTATTCTTTATGATGCACCCCCACTTTTTTTCCTTTTAAAAAAGATTTCCTCTGGCCAGGGATGGTGGATGCATGCCTATAATCCCAGCAGAAGCTGGGGAGGCTGAGGCAAGAGGATAGCGAGTTCAAGGCCAGCCTCAGCAAAAGCAAGATGCTAAGCAACTCAGTGAGACTCTGTCTTTACATAAAGTACAAAATAGGGCTGGGGATGTGGCTCAGAGGTCAAGTGTCCCTGAGTTCAATCCTGGGTACATACACACACACACACACACACACACACACACACAAACTCTCTCTCTCTCTCTCTCTCACACACACACACACACAAAGATTCCCTATGGATCTAGATATCTAGAACTCTACAGCTCAATGTTACCGTCTCCACCTTTAAATCCCTTTAAAATCATTTTCTTGGGTTAAGTCTTTAGAATGAAAATGAACATATTATTGTAGTTGGAGTTCAAATTAACTTACCAAATTTTCAACAGTCACATTATCGGACTTAAAATTTTTATCCCAATTAAAAAAAAAACAAAAAACAATAAATTGTCTTGTTGTGAAGAGGAAGAACTCTCCAAGAGTACGGGTCCAGGAGTAGGTGATGATGGATGTTGGTGGGATGACAAAAATTACCTTTGGAGTCTTGTCAAAATATTCATGTCAGAGCCAAACCTCTAGGAAAATAGTTTTTTACATGTGTACATGTAACTTACTTTTCTGTGAAATATAAAGTTCCAAATTCTAATAATATTTTTGGGGTGATTTTCAGTCTAACAATATTTCAGGGTCACTGTTTTTATCTACCACACTCAAAGATATGATATGTATGGGAGAAGTTTAGGAATGTAAAGTGACCAATGGAAATTAAGTTCAAGAGTTATCTTAACATTTTTACTTTCTAAATACATTAGAATAAAACCATACTGGCTAACTAAGGGTTCCATTTAGCTATCTGATTTTTATTCAAGTTTTACCATGACATAAAGATATTCTATAGCTATTCCATAAATCAGAATAATATTTGAGTTCAAAAAGGTCTTTTTAGGTTTAAGTAGCTATAGTACATTCCTCTTCTCATCTTAGCTTTTAAAATAATAGTTTTAGATTATTTTGCTGCCTTCTTTCCATCACTTCAGAAATGAACTAGTACATTTAATAATGCAATTATTAAATATTAATATGAATAAAAACATTTTCATTATAAAAATGATTTGTTACTGAATATCTGGTAGCTAAGAATAAAAAAGAATCTTCCATCTATAGACTGTATTTTTAAGTTTTAGGATCACAAATGAATCTTATGCAGATGAAGATACAAAGGTTCTATCTTGGCTCCTTTCTAATTATCCAGAGAAAGCATAGGATGAAGGATAAGAGCAGACTGGGAACGTGAAGAAACACAAAGAGAAGCCCCAACAGCATTGTATACACCCAAGAGAAACAAACTTTAAGTTTCCAGAAACAATTGCTTGCTGTCTGGGAGATGCTCAGGCATCAAACAATAAAGAACAGTCAACAGAGGCAAGAGGCCGAGCACGCTGCTGTGATTCCTTCTCTCTAATCCCTCTGAGCTCCAGTAAAAAGGCCAGCTGTTGCCACCTCGCGTAGGGAGTCAGCAGAGCAAATTAACTGCCAGTATGGGGGAAGTTGAGGATATTGGAAAATTCTAATTTACCAGCCTCTTTAGTTATACTGTTTTTAACACTAAGGATATCAAACTATACCATTACAATAAGCCTGTACAATGGAAACCCGAGTAAAGAAATTTATCACTGTTGACACATTTCATTACTAAATATGAAGTAATACACTGAAACTTGTTAGAAAACATTTCAATGCTCCCAATCTAGCTCAACAAAAAGCCTACATTTAGAATAATGGCCACTTTGTTCAATTAAAGATTCCATATCTGTCACAGCTGGACTTTAGGACTCTAAATATGAACACAACCACACTAAAAAACTGTCTGAATTTTGGGCAACTTAAAGGCTACTTAATTATGCTGCAATCTGACAGAGTATATTTGGAGATATATTTATAAGTCATATAAAGAAAATTAATTCATTTAATCTGTTTATGGCTTCACATATACTTTGGAGTTCTTTGACCTAGATGTTCTATCAAAGTTCTCATATAGTTTGAAAGCTTTTTAAATTATAGGAAGTACACAGGATAACTGTGAAGATGAAAGTCATCATCACTAAAATGTATGTCTTTCTGACCCACCTTGTGGAGGATACTGTTAATCATGGAAGCAACCCAAAAAGAATAATTCTGTATAATTATATTTTTTCAAAGGTTTGAGTTTTCCCCTATAAGTTAGTTCAGTGCAGTATTAAAATATCAGGTTGAAAGTTGAGCAATCTAAATGATAGTTAATGGCTCTTTAATTTTTGGGTATTAACGATTACACAGAGAATACCAAGTAAAAGTTGGGCTTTAGTGAATGAAAGACAGAAACCGAAGTCTCAAGCAATTTTATAATAATGGTCCAAACACTCACAATAACCTAATTAATAGTTGATACAATAATCACAGAATAAAGAATAAAAGAACTCCATGTTGTACTGAGGATGCTTAGCAACAAACAGTATGAGCCATTGTTACCGTGCCCAGATCTCAGTTTCAAAGGAGGGATGGGGGAAGAACAAATTACAACAAAAGTTTATTAAATCTTGGGGCTGGAGTTGTGGCTAAGTGGTATAGTGCTTGCCTGGCATGTGTGAGGCACTGGGTACAATTATGGCCACCACATAAAAATAAATACAAAAAAAATAAGAGTTCATCCACAACCAAATATATACATAAAATAATATACATATATATATGTTTATGAAATCTTATTCATTTGTTTTATATGACAATCAAAAAAATTTTAATTTATAAATCAAAATCTATTATAACAGAAAGGACAACTCTGAATTGAGCCATAATATCAATCTTCATCTTTCTAAAGAAAGTATTTTAAAAGTGGTCTATTTCAACAAATAGTTTGGTCATGTTACTAAAAATTACACTAGGAGTTAAAATGGATTCCATCTAAGTTGACATTATATTTAAAAGGTTGTAAAAAATCCTTTGAAATTAATCTTACTAGAAAGTCAAAAGAATCTCAGAGGTCATAATGAATATATTTCAATACTGGACAGTTCTAAGTGTAAATAGGTACTGAAAAAAAAGGAATAAAGGTACAAAGATGAGCTGCATTCTTATTAAATTGTCCATGAAGTAACTCAGTCTTTTGATATATTCAGGTCATGTTTTCAAATGTCATTTTCAACCAAGATCCTTACATTAGTTATAAACCACAAATCTTTTTTTTTAAAAAACCCTTTGTGTGAAGATAATGTCAGAATTACAAAAGTTGCAAGAACACTACAAAAACATTTTTTCCTGAAACATTACTGTCTTTATGTCCCATTACTCCAAAATATTCTATTATGTACTACCTACAAATTAGGATATTTTTCTAAATAATTCCAATTTAGTAATCAAAACTTGAAAACTAATAGTGGCATATTAGTACCCAGAAATGCTCAGATCTCATTTAAGTTTCACTGATGGTCCCATTTATGTCCTTTAGACAAAATTCAAAAGTTCAGGATCAGACACTCCACTAAGTTTTCATGTCTTTAGTCATTCTCAGTTTTTCCTTCTCTCTCATGGTCCCAGTAGCTGAAGATTATGTAGACTGTACTTTAATTTGGGTTCTTCTGATATATTGTTATGACTGGATTTAACTTATGCATCCTTACTAAGAATATCTTGGAAGTGAAGCTAGGGTCTTCTCATTGCACTCTGTAAGGTGGCACATGGTTTTGATGTGAACATTACTGATATTAACTTTGACCACTTGATTAAGGTAGTGATTGTCAGGTTTATCCACTATAAAGTTACTCTTTTCCTTAATGTATTTTCTGTGGAGATATTCTGTATGATCATAGAAACATCCTGCTACTCACCACTGATTTTATTCACTTATTGACATAACTATCAATTTATGGATTCCTATTTCATTTGATGAGTTAAGATTTGTTATTATTATTTATTTTGTCATCTAAATTGTCCCAGGTTTGGCCAGTTAGAGTCTCAACAGGGCCTCTATGTCCTGTTGACATGTGCCCATCATCCTTCAAGCACTTCCTTACTTTTAAACCCTAACATGCTGCAGACTTATCCTGTCCTCTCCCTGCCTATCTCCAGAGATTCTCATTTCTAAATATGAATCCTCTTCTCTGTGCTTCTTGAGACATTTTTTTCCTTCCTCATTTCTTTGCTCTTCTTAACTAGCTTCATTTCAATAGTGAATATATCTTTTCCAGAATGAGGAGAAACAATGTACTATTTCTGATGGACTCATTTTAGAGTAAAAATCAATGAATCACTGAAGTAATGAAATAATTTAAGACCCAGGTAAGCTTAAGACTGGTAAAAATATGATGCATCAAAATTTTAATCATCCTCACATTATACTACTCTTCACTATTTTGAAATTATAATGAAAATTCTTGATAGCTGCTCTTTCTCTAAACTTTATAAGCTAACATACTACCCTCTTAAATGAATATGCTGTATTAGAAACTTTGGTCTGTATGATACAGTATTGGCTATTAAGCTCAAAATTTCAGACTGAAAGCATCCATGATGATATTCCCAAGAGTTACACCAAAGATAAACAATAAGGTGAAGACACTTTCAAGACTCTTTTTCAACTACTGAACAAAATCATGGCTCATCTCTTTTAGTGTGAATGATGAAGCTGAGTCACTGGTGAAACCAACCCTTGCTTACGAATATTATTTGGTACATTAACATCACTATAATTTTATATGGACAAAAGGAGCACTAAGAAGCCATAGGACTACTTGCCCTTAAAAACCATCAAGAGAACTTGGCTTGATAGTACACAGAATTTGAGTTAGTAATATTCTTTCTTTAAATAATCAAACTGGGAGTGGAGTAGAGGGTATAGGATTATGTAGGCTCTATTATAAAATATTAGAAAAAAACATCATTTTTCAATCACTTAAAATATATATGCTGATAAAATTCATTGAAGTATTTTACGGTCTGATAATTATCCTGAGGGATTAAAAAAATTGTACACAATTGTGACAGTGACATATCTAGTACTAATTTAGCATGAAATTATGAACCAGGGACTTCTAAATACTTGCAGAACAAATTCTCTCAACAATCATTATGATAGCAGTCATCTTATAAGTAAAGGAGACATGACTTTGGGAGATTCTGCCTAAGATACAGCTTATAAACGCAGTTCAGATCTGAGTGCAGGTTTTCTGTGTTAGCACATACTTACCTCTAATGCCAAAGTGGCATGAGAAACCTTTATATCAGAGATGTAAATGTGTGGATGTGCATCTATACATGTACACAAACACAACAGTATTTCTAACTCTCTACACTCTACACTGAGAATACATGGGAATTGTGATATTTCAATAATAATGAGACTATCCAGTTCTCAGATCTTGATTTCTAAATAAAAATCTCTAAAAACTGAAAGCTGGGTTAGGGAATGAGCCTGGAACATTTTGCTATCTGGAAGGATGATGCTGGGACAACAAGTAAAACTTGAACGGAGTCTGAGAATTACATACAGCAATGTCTCAGTATTAGCATCCTGATTTGGGTAGTTGCTAGAAAATCCTTGTTTCTAGGAAATACACAGGAAGTACTTGGAAATGATGGGACTTTAAGTCAGTTTCTTACTCTGACAGTTCCAAGAGAAAAAAAACAAAGTTCCTTGTGGATAGATATTTTAGCTTTCCTATAAATTCTAGATTAAATGGAAAAACAAAACAATGTAAAAGGTGAAGGGGGAATAGGAGGTAAGGTAGGGAGCAGGAGGATCTACTTACTGAGGTCTTCTGCCAGTTGAACTCGTTTGCCAGTCAGCAATTTAACTTTCTTCTCATTGTCTTCAGCAAAATCTTCCAATACCTCTTTAACGTTTTTCTCTAATCGCCTAACTGTTCAAAGTAAATAAAAAACTTGAGGAGCACTGTTTTTATGATGCAAAGAATGATAAAATTAACCATACACGAAGAGTAAGTCATTTTTTAATCATTTATCAATTTTTGCATAAAGAAGGTAGATGCTTGGTATGCTTTATCTCCCAACCTTTTTGAATTACAATTTATTTTTACTATTTTCGGGGCAAATTATAATTTTCAGCTTTTCTAATCAATCTCTTTTTAAGGAAGTATTTTGGAATTGTTTTATTAAAAATGTCAAGTTAGCCGGGCATGACGGTACATTCCTGAAATCCCAGTGGCTCAGGAGGCTGAGGTAGAAAGACTACAAGTTCAAGGCCAGCCTTAGCAACTTAGTGAGACTGCAAGCAACTTAGTGAGACCCTGTCTCAAAAAAAGTTCAAATTAAAAAGCAGTTTCTATGTGGCTTACCTTCAGTATTTGTAAGTTGTTGTCGTAGAGTATTTGCAGTGATAGCAAGCATGCGCTGTATTCGCCAAAACAAGACCACATCATTGCATTCCAGCTGAAATATTAAGTAACTAAGATTAACAAATAAAAAGTAAAAATGAAAACCATGACTGTAAATATAACTATCAAAATCAGTATTTATCCAAAGTTTTAACAAAATATACTTCTTTACTGTAGTTTATATAAACTACAGAATTTTTTCTATACAGATTGATAAGATCTTGCACGATTTGGATTCTATCTCAACCATACCTACATAGCTTTGTTTTAATTTCTATGAGTAAGCAAATAAACTTGGTAAGTAGAAAATTTCATTGTGTTACAAAAAGTAGAAATTCATAATGTATACTCTCAATTTATATTTAGGTTTAGTTAACAACCATGTTTGTCTTAAATATGTCCTTAAGTTAACCTCTTTTCTTTGAGTGTGCAAGTTATTTTTTTTTAAAGCTTATTCTATTACGAAACGTTCTTTTCAACAATTAAAGTTATGCAAGAAACTTGACACTTTTATATATAGGTTCATTTAAACACAGATTTATTTTAAGCTGCTGAAAACAACAGAAAAGTGTTTTGGAGGTCTCACAAATACAGCTTTTTCAAAAGGATATTTAAAAGTACTTTTACTTATTAAAAAAATGGTCAAAACACATCAGTCTGCTGCCATCTAGGGGTTACTTAGAAAAATGTTCTAAACTATAAAACAGTTTATTATGACTTTAGTTCTTTCAAAGAATCATTTAAAACAAGATTCTAGTGATATGAAGAAATAATTAAGATATATGATAGACTTAAAATAAAAATTGCTTTGCTGTATGATTTCTATTATGCAAATGGATTATACTACACACACACACTCCCCAGAAAAAGTTAAAACTCAGAAGCACATAGAAATGCTAACTAAAATAACTTTCAAGTCTAAGGAGTATAAGTGATTATTTATTTTACATATTCTTTTACATTCTTTAGAGGCACTGGGAATGATACATATGGTAGATGTAGTCACTACCAAAGTAGCACATATATTTGAAAAAATGAGTTAGAATACCTTTTATAAACTATATATATTTTCTAGATGAACAAAGGACTTAAAATTCATATTAAAATTAAAGCTTAATTTTCAATATCTTTAAACAACTATTGCTAAAAAATATTTCCCTTTGTTTTGGAAAACCTTACCTCAGAATCTACAAAATGCCTTTGGTAATAATAAAAGCCTCTTCGACAAAGGTTACAATGATTTAGAGCTGTTTTTAAGAAATGTCTTCTATAAACTTGATGCCAAGTATCCTTAATCTAAAATATGAAAACAAAAATTAGAGTGTTATTTTATACTCTTCACATTGATCAATCACACCAAGAAGTTATACATAAAATTTATTACAAAAATGTTAATTAAAAGCAACAGCAAGGTTGTTATTTTATCAACCTTCTTTATTCACTTACATTGTTTTTCAAGCCAAAATTACATTTACTAGTTCATGTATTTCAAAACATGCAATGCTTTAAACAAGCTTGTTGTTTTATTCAACCAATTTGTAGAACAGATAGCGTGGGAATTATCCTTGCCTAATCAGGACAAAGGAAACCAAGGCAAAAAAGAGGTTGAAAGGCAGAGTTAGGACCAGGAATCTGATCTTGGAACAACAATATTTCTTTCTTGTTGGTGCTGGAGATTGAACCCAGGGACACTTAACTACTGAGCCATACCCCCAGCTCTTTTTTATGTTTTATTTAGAGACAGGGTCTTGTCAACTTGCTGAGGTTGGCTTTGAACTCACAATCTTCCTGTCTAAGCCTCCCGAGCTGCTGGGATTACAGGTGTGTGCCACTGTGCCCAGCTAATATTTCCTTTTTGATAATTAAACTTCACTGCTATCATACCAGTAGGATCCCTACCACTTTATTACTACATAATAGTATTAGAGCTCAATGCTTCTTCATACCTATTGTCTTTCTTTGAATATAACATGAATAATGCTAAGTAGACAAAACAAGTATCAACAACATGATTTGACAGATGGGCAAAGTGGGGCTCAGAGAGCTATCAATTATTAAATGTAATGTAATGAAACTGTACTAGAATTTACAACTCCTGATATCCAATATTCTTGTGATGGCATTTGGCTTCTTATTTTAGATTTCTGTAAGACATACGAAACAAAGTATCACTTAAAAAAATAGATTTCTCTTGCTTACAGAAAGGAAGATATATATATATATATATATATATATATATATATATATATATATATATATATATACACACACACACAATCTATATCTTTAGATTTGGGCAAAAGCTTAAAAAAAATCATACAACATTTTCTACTCCACTATTAAGAGAAAATCCTTCCAACTGTATTAACCAAATCAACATAAATTTAAAAGTATCAAACTGAATATAAGAAGAGTATCACTTGAGCAAAATATTTGGGACCAGACATATTTCAGATTTCAGAATTTTTTGAAGTATCTGTATACATACAACAAGGATTCTTGGGGACAGGACCCAAGTCTAACCATGAAATTCATTTATGTTTATATACACCCACACAGCCTATAGGTAACTTCATACAATATTTTTAGTGCCCCTGAATTTTGACTATAACCAGTTACATGAGGTTTGATTAGAATTTTCTTTTTGTGGCATCAAGTTGGAGCTAAAAAAGTTTCAGATTTTACAGGATATCAGATTTCTGAATTAGGGATGCTCAATCTGTTACAACTTTTTATTAATAAGAGTAAAGACCAATGTAGACAAATTAAATCTATATTCAACTAAAAAATCTCATATTCAATTTATAAATAATGTTAGTTTTATAACAGCTTTAACTACTTTCATGTTGACCAGTTTTTTCTTTTCTTGTGAAATTTAAAGCAAGTATATGTATTTCTCAAGTGCAGAAGAAATATAATCTTTAAAAAAAATCTTCTGGGTGATTCTGAAATTTTTATATGACTGTTCTCCCCACTAGATTAACTTTTCTAACTGGGTTTCACTTAAGCTAATATTAAAAGGAGCTTCTGAATCCTTTATTTTCTAGCAGGAAATGGAGACCTGTAAAGTTTTATTTTGTTTTTTAAAAATTTGTTGCAAATAATCATTATGAAGGTAAGCAAAAAGTAGTCTGAAGTTTAGATTGTCCTCTTATTTATCATAAATAAAGAAAATGAGATAAAACACAAAGGTCTTATCCAATTCAATAAAAACATTCATATTTTTTCTAAATCTATCATATGTATACTTGACTGCAAAACATACACAATATATGTGCAGAAATGAGCCATATTTAAACAGAAATTCTATTTTGCAATCTAAAACAGTGTGACGTGATGCAGAGATACGGGTCAGTTTCATCCTTTTTTGCAAGAACTGCTGAACTTGCCCAAGAAAATCCAATTTTCTAAATTTCAATTTCCTATTTATAGATTATCCTTTAAAAAGCAATACTGAGCATAACATTTCTTCACAAAATAACTTCATATAATAAAAATGACCAAGTTTTCATGTCAGCAAACGTGGAAATAAAGTAACATTAAGCAGTTAGATATCTATGTAACACATTACAAGCAATAACATTGTACTGCATAAAACAATGATTAAGAAAGCAGATTTGTATTTTTCAGCAATATTTATTACCAAGCTTGGATCTACTTCTACTCCTCGGGATTCCAGGTTCTTTCGGACGGTGGTTATCTCATCACTTGCCAGATAAGCTGGGTGTTCCTCATTACATTTCAACATCTTCTCCAATTCATTCTTTGTTTCATTGTGAACAGACTTTAAAATGTTGAAAAGAGGATTATGCTTAGATGCTTTTACTTTGGCACTTGTAAAAACAGAGTCCAATTTTAATAGGTACATCGCTATTGCATAATAGGTGACACAAGCTTAATCACAGCAAGAAAAAAACACAGTATCTAACACAAATATGGGTAAGTGATCTATGAATGCAGGGCAATTTGCCTTAAAAAGGGGAAAAAATAGGAATCAGACCTATTTATTAAATTTTACTCTTGCTGCAATGTTTTACTATTGAAGTCACAGCACCAGGTATCTTATTATATACTTCCTTTTCTCCACCTACTTTAGGCTTAGGGAAAAGAACTCTGAAAACGAGAAAAGATGATGTTCTATAAATGCCCAAGAGAACTCAGATCTGTTGACCTTTTTTTCCCCTGATTAAATACAAAATGCTAGTTTGACATTTTAAAAAAGTCTTTTCATTAAAAATCACACTTCAGACTGTTCCTGTGAGGTACTTATCATTCTTAAATGATTCACTTTCAGCCTCTTCTCTATAATTGTTCATAAAGCTCAGCAAAGAAGGAAAACAGATATAATACACATAAACACACATTATAAGTTTGAAAACAAGACTTTTATACTGTGTCAAATTAATTTTTCATTTTTCAATCCTTCATTTAAAATTGTATGATAAAAAAAAATCTATTACTCTAAACAAGTTACAACAAGACTTTGCTCCAAACTGTACCACAACTATGGAATATAAGTTTTTAAACAAGAATAACACTTTTAAATGCAACTAATTAGCTTGTAAATGGAAGTACCAATTACTACTCTCTGAAGATATGGCACATTAGGAGAAATATTAGGAAAGAGGCATTCACTGTTTGGTTAAACATTTCTATTCAGTCTGAGGTAGGAAGGAAATCTCTGTTAAAGGAGTTCCCTCTAACTCGCCCTGACCTGCATTTTCACTTCTACCTTCCTAGACATCAAGCACTTCACCATGACACTTAGTCTTCAAAAGACAACTTCTCTCTTATTTATCCTGAAAATTAATTCAGCTCAGACAGGTGAAAATGTTTCAAAGGGTTTAATTTTCCTAGGAATCTAAGGAAAACATAAAATAAAAAATACTTTTCGGAGCATGTAGCATGTATTTCTAATTTACAGGACAATCTTTTTTTTTTTTTCTTTTTTCCTTTCCTGCTAAGTCCTGTTACTCAAGACAGAACTGTAACACAGCTACCTAAACTTGCAATATGAGACCTGGAGCTATTCTCAACCTCTTCTAGAATTTGTTTTCTATGGTAATTTCTGAGTGTGAGGTATAGAACCAATCAGGAGTAGGAAGGATTGAAGGTCAAAAGAGAACTTGACTTGCAAGTCTGACACGGCTATCTTTTGAAGGAAAAAACTAATATAAAGACATCTCCCCAGGTGATTCAGAAGTGTCTCCCCTCCACAGCCTAAATGTCGCCTCTGTTCAGTCAGCTGGGTACACATGTTGCCCTGTAATTTTTGGGAGAGAAAGCTCTTCTCTGAAAGGTTTTCATTGCTCATCCAGGCTTACACATCTTTTGCAATGACCTTAAAATAAATTCCTTTACTTCTCTTCCAATTCTAGTAAACAAACAAACAAACAAAATTTTAAAAACCCTGATAATCAGGAATCTTTTCCAAGTATGTTCTGGCAAAGGATATTTACCACTAGATGCTAAGGCAAGTTCTGCTACTGTTGATTATTATGGATATTTTAGGCCCAATTTCACCTAAGCTTGAATTGAAAATTCATTCAATTTTCTCTTGAGTTTATCTGTCTTACACCAGCACTTTGTAATCAATCAATGCCTCTTCCTGTCTCAAATGTCAGAAGCCTCTAATGGATTCCCCAGAAATCCTCCTCTGACAGATCCCCTCCTCTCAGCCCATATGTACAGGAGAGATAATTGATGTACCCTAAACACATGTTCTAATCACCCACTCTGTCTACCTTCCCAGCTTCTCTGCAAGCTCTTAATGAGTCATTTTCCACAAAAGTCTTAAGAGGAAAAAAGAGAAGGAGAGAGGAAGAGAAAGATGGGGCTGGGGGAGGGAATTGTATTCAATATTTGAGCCAAGTTGAGAAATCGGATATCTTATGAAACAAGAAATGTGAAAAATTAGAAGAAAATAGGGTGTTGATTATTTAATTCAACTATTTAAGATGAAAATAAAAATATAAAGAACAAAGTGTATGTCCTTAGGTAATTTTTCATTATTTTTATCTCCTCTCCCAATTTTTCTACTTTTTAGTCATTTTTTTCTCTAATTAAATGGGTACAAAAAACAAAACAAGAACAGAAAGTAGATTGGATGTTACCTTTTTCTTACAACTCCACTCATTTGTATATTTAGATTCTATATTCTATTTAGATTCATTTAAGGAATAAGTGTAAGAACAGAGGTATAAGCCTGAAAGTGAGACAGGAAAACAAGCTAAAAATAAAGAAGGAAAAAAAGTGGTGAAGGCAGGGATGAGGACATGAATGACATACATTTTTCTGCAATTTACTTATTTTTAGTTATTTATCATTAGACTTTTCCATTTTGTTCTTCTGAAGTGCTCTTTTAACATTTACTAAAGGAACAAATTCTGTAACTATGTCCTGTGTGAATCTTTATATTACATTGCAAACACAGGAACAAAATATACAAAGCAATAAAATAATTTGAATAGATTTCCAACAGAAAAATCTAGGGAGAACAAAATACAGCAAAAATCATTATATTATTTTTCTTCCTAATCATATTCTATGCATCTTTTGAAATCCTTTTCAGTTTTTTCCTGTTCATAACTAATCCTTTTTTTTTTGTAGTTGTAAATGAACAGAATGCCTTTACTTTATTTGTTTATATTTATATGGTGCTAAAAATTGAACCCAGTGCCTCACCTGTGCTAGATAAGCATTCTGGCACTGAGCTACAGCCCCATCCCAATCTTTTTTTTTTTTTCTTAATCTCAAGTAGAGAACTGAAATAAACAAAGTAATAAGCCAAAAAAGAGTCATGCTTTATCTTCATTTTCTTTTATTAACACAGTTACTTGACTTTTAAAACCTTCTCAGATAGTTTCTTCTTTATTTTAAAGATTCATTATATCTTAGAGAGGCAAATATAAAATATTTTAAATTCTTAGGATTAATCTAGAGCCAGGCAAAGATTATATTTTAATGCTTGAATTAAAATGAACAAAATTATATTATTATGAGACCACAGAGTCGTTTTTACCTGTTCTTGGGTCCGATTTTTCCAGTATATCCACCTTTTTCTCCAGTCTGGGCCTATCATGTTTTCAATTGCATTTTCAGCTAGGAAAAAAAAAAAAAACTTAAATTAATTCATCAAAGGACTTAAAAACAGCATACTAACAGGGACACGGCCACATCAATGTTTATAGCAGCACAATTCACAATCGGTAAACCCCGATATTCAGGAGTTAATAATTTAGATGATCTTTTTTTTTTTTAATATTTATTTTTCAGTTTTCGGCGGACACAACATCTTTGTATGTAGTGCTGAGGATCGAACCCGGGCCGCACGCATGACAGGTGAATGCACTGCCGCTTGAGCCACATCCCCAGCCCGTTAGATGATCTTCACCTTTTTTTTTTGCCATATGAACTAACATCTAGGTGGAACCAACCTAGATGCCCTTCAGTAGATGAATGGATAAAGAAAATGTGGTATATATACAAAATGGAATATTATTCAGCATTAAAAGAGAATCAATTCATGGCATTTGCAGGTAAATGGATGAAGCTGGAGAATATAATGAAAAGTGAAATTAGCCAATCCCCCAAAACCAACTGCCGAATTATTTCTCTGCTTTAAGCATGCTGAGCCATAATATGCTCTGTGTGTGTGTGTGTGTGTGTGTGTGTGTGTAGGGGAGGATTAAATGAACTCTAGATAGGACAAAAGGGAAAAGAGAAGAGAGGGGGCATTGGGTTAGGAAAATTAGTGGAATGCGATGGTTATCCTTACCTTAAGTACATGTAAGAAAACATGAAGGATGTGACTCTACTTTGTGTACAACCAGAGATATGAAAAATTGTGCTCTATATGTGTAATATGAATTGTAATGCATTTTGTTGTTATACATAACAAATCAAATTTTTTAAAAAAGAATTTTATTACTTAACAAGGATAAAAATTATTATTAACAATGATCTTACTTTCTTAACTATTTCATGTCAACATAAAATCAGTTGAAATAAAGGAAAAATGTTGATTGATATGGGTACATGTATAAGAAAGAATTATGTGTCTAAAATTTATGAAAAGTACAATTGCTTATAGAATTCCTAAAAGTGTACCAAACACAAATATTCTGAATTATACCTTTTTAGAATATGAATACATGTAAACATCATGTATCAAATTTATTTATTCTTTTTAGTAGTCATGAAACACTTGACTGAAAAATCCAACAAATATTCAACTATATGAATGACGAAAATCTTGAAATGTTTTATTTTTACACTGTTCACTACTGCTTCACCACTGCAAATGTTCAAAACTCAATTCAGAACCCACATTCAAAGATACTTACTATCCTTGAGACGAGCCTGAAGAGCCTCTTCCATAAAATAAATAGCTGCATCCCACTGCTGCTTATCAGAAATGGACCGGTCTTCTAAGGCATTGTGCTGAATCACCCTCTGAAATACAAGCAATGAAAAAAGCTGGGTTTGACTCAATGTCTCCTTATTTCAGTAATTTCATATTAGCTTAGTGAATATTCAAAATAACAGATGTATTTAAAATAGCATAAAAACATATCCCTTCCATCAAAATGCAGTTCTTTTTATTTGCCTGCTTATTTGTTATCTTTCTGTCTAAAAAAAATAAACAGTGGAGATCCTCTCCTGGCTCACATTAAACAAGTTAACTATGAATGAAGGGGAGATAAAGGTAGTGGTAGGTAGGTATAATATGCATTGAACTGCACAAAATGCAACAGTCAGAACCCCGATATTCAGGGGTTAATAATTTAGATAATCTTCACCTTTCTTTTTTTTGCCATATGAACTAACAGTCATTAGTATTTTTTTAAAAAAGAGGAAAAATTAATAACTATTATTTCATTGTTAAAAGCAATAAAAATAGTAATAGGGTAAATAAATGCTTAAAAGACCTAGATCATATATGTTAGATATTTGTTTTAGCTGAAAATTTGTTTCCAAATTTTATAACTTTTGAATGAATGAATGCAAATGGCATCATTCTCTAAGAAACCCAGTCTTTAAAGCACTTAACAAGAATAAACAGTTTTCCAATATGAAGACAAATATTTCTTCAAAGCAAAGTTATAATTACAACCAGTTAATGGTGAGATACATACGTTTCTATAGCACTGCTCAATCCTTTCATTCAACAGTACCTCTCATGACTCTCTAAGCACGGCAGATACTTAATAAAGGTCTGATTATGATGGTGAATACTGGATGTTGGTCAGGAACTAGACTCTGCAGTCTGAGCAGGCTCTGAACCCCAGCTCTGCCAATGACAATTGGGCTGTCCAAGAATTACATCAAATAATGCTTGCAAAATGCTAAGCAGAGCTCCTGGCACAAGGCAAACACTGAACACATGGTAAAGATTTTAGACCCAGTTATCTACACACAGGCGAATAAAATGACTAACGGATGACAATTTGTGGAAGTTTACGGGAGCCCGCTTACTGCAAAGTTTGACTCATTTCTGAAATGATAGCCAAGATGAAATAGCAGAGAGTGATTTTAGAAGAGCAGAGAAATGTTAAAGGGAAGATTACAGAAAATAAATCTATTTCCTTACTTTAGTATTTTAAATTAAGAATTTAATATTTAAAAAGGCATATAAAAATTATCTCCTATGGAAAAAACTCAATTTGAGAAATCATGTTAAAAATGATGCTGACATCCTAATTAAAAAAAATGACATACCAAACTATCTTCTGCAAAATCATTCCACTTGTGGCGTTTAATACTTTCTTCTTTTACAGCCTCTTTAAGTTTATCAAATATGTCATCATGTTCTTTTCCCTTGGGTTCTGTCATGAAGCGGGAAAATTCTTCCTGTAGGGTCTCCCAAGCAACCTACAATTATTTAAAAGAAAAAACCCCTGTGTTTATACTACATACTTTAATATGAAAAATAATGAAATCAAGTCAAACAGATGTGATAAATCAGCTTATCAGGAAATCCATATGAAGGAAAGTACATTAAGAAAAAGGCAGCAAATATAAACTATGGTCTAGGTAGTAGGTGGGACAGGTTTGGCTTCCTGACATGTTTGACTATTTAGACACAGTGTATTAAATTTTTAGAAATTAGTCACCAACATTTAAAAACTGAGTGACTTCATATAAATTTTATGGACAATCTGGAAATAATATACCCACATTCCCACATGACAACACCTGGTAGAGCTGAATAGGGGCCACTTCCTTTAGATGAGGTTTGCATTCCAAGTCGGCTAGAAGATTTAGTTAACTTGTTTATCTTTATCATCATCATCATCATCACTGTCTTTATTTTGGTCCTAGGGATTGAACCCAGGGGTGCTTAACCACTGAGCCACATCCCTAACACTTTTTATTTCAAGACAGGATCTTGCTAAATTGCTGAGGGCCTCTCCAGCCACAGGTATTACAGGTTTGTGCTACTGGGCCTGCCTTAGTTAACTTGTTCATTTCACCCTGTAAGACAACTGAGTGTGCTGGCTTCTACACCATAAAAAGTTCAAAATTTCTTATTGAGTCAACTATCTTCACATCTTGGCCTTTAAGCAAACACATGAAAAAAGGCATAATTACTTTCAAAAATAGCTTGAATACAAA
Organism: Marmota flaviventris; assembly: GCF_047511675.1. NCBI lineage: Eukaryota > Metazoa > Chordata > Mammalia > Rodentia > Sciuridae > Marmota > Marmota flaviventris. The sequence continues at coordinate 49,575,679 of NC_092505.1, read as the reverse complement.
CAAGATACAAGCATTATTCACTATTGTATTATAGCTAGCTCCTAATAATCTAATAAAAGGAAGAGTACTGTATTAAAAAATAATTAAGAACTAAATCTGGTTATGATTAGGTGGGCTTTTAAATGTTGGACTTTGTTTATCACACCCTCATTCTAAATATAAGAAGTTATGGCATAAAGACAAATGATTGTCAAAAGGACACAGTGCGTTGTGAGGTATTAACATCTGCACTTCCTGACCCTCACCAGATTCATGTTCTTTCCATTGTGCCTAAGGTTAAGAACAATAAGTGGGGCTGGGGCTGTAGCTCAGTGGCAGAGCGCTTGCCTTGCATGTGTGAGGCACTGGGTTCTATCCTCCCCACCACATATAAATAAGCAAATAAAATAAAGGCATGCTGTCCATTAAAAAACAAACAACAACAAGAACAACAACAAAAACAGTAAGTGGCAGGAGACGAAATCATGGTTTTTATGATCACTTACCACTTACACTTGAATCTTAGGAATGAAAATATCCTCTCATGGGATAGGACTCAGAAAACTGTTAGGGCCAGTAGTAAGGAGGGCTAGTGAAGTGGTGGCAGTAGCTCACCAATTTTTATTCAGGGTAAATATCTTGAGAACTGTGTGAAGCAACATACTACTTAGGCAGAAAGGCAGCAAGAAAGAGAGGCTTGAGGAAACTGAGAACAGAGTTAAAGCAGCATAGGACTGAAGCAGGACAGGAAAGGGGAGAAGTCACACCTGAATAATTAGAAACTGATACTTTGTTTTTAATGTCAGTGTGAAAAAAAAATTACTTTCAATGTTGACTCTAATTTTGTGAGCAACCTCACAAAGAGTACTCCGCACAGAGCAATGTGCAGGACAGGTCAGCCTGGACAATGATGATGATCATAATAGCAGCTGCATTTCCTCAGTAGTTACTATGGGTCAGGTGTTAAGAATTTTTTACATATATGAACTCATTTAGTCCTTATAATAACTCTGTGAGGTAGGAAACAGCATCATTTCTGTTTTTTAGATGAGGAAACAGAAAGGTTAAACACCCAGCCCAAAGATCACACAGCTAAGAAGTCGAAACAAGATACACAAGTAACAAAAATGGATTCCTTAAAGTACTTTTTATAATTTTTAGTCTAATTGGCAAGAGCCTACCTATGAAAATGAATAGTGTAATTTGAGCATTATAAGAATGAATAAATAAAATGTTTGATCTATTAAACATTTTCCTAAGTTGTTCAATATATTTCACATTCAAACAAATTTTGCTGGTTTTGTTAAATGTTATCTTTTGGAGAAGAACCAATGCCCTCAGGCAAACACCATCCCAATTAGCAAATTTTTATATCTACATTAGCTGGTAGCAACATTAAAGTTAGTTCCAACAGAGAGATGAGGAACAAAGCATAAATGAAGTATAAAGGCCAAATAGAAAAATAGTGGCTGTGATGAGAGTAAAATCTAAAATTCACAGCTCCTACTCTCTTCAGATAATGCTTCTTACCCATTTAATTAAATTATATCCTAACCTCTACTGCTTTATTTGGAAGCTGTTTATCAGTCCACTGTTTAAGCTTGATATCCACTGTGGTATTAAAAGTTCCTGAATTCATGGTTTGTGCAGCTGGAAGATAGATGTTTTCAATCACATGAGTTGATACTCTTTCCCACAAAGACTGTTGAAGGATTTCCTCCCTGAAAAGCAAAACAAAATTATAAGAACAACAAATTTAAATATAATAAGTTTCTAAAAACAGCTTGATTGAAGTATCATTAACTTACTATAAATTGCAAATAAAGTTTTGACATGTGTATGACATCTGTGAACTACAGCAATCAAGATAACAAACATATCTAATATCCCCAAAGCTGGAACCACTCTATGTACTGTGACTATGATTAATTTATACTTTCTAAAACTTTATTTTTGTCTTCTTTCACTCAACAAAATTATTCTGAAATTCATCATGTTGTATGGGTTAATATTTCACTTGGGGCTGGGGATGTGGCTCAAGCGGTAGCGCGCTCGCCTGGCATGCGTGCGGCCCGGGTTCGATTCTCAGCACCACATACAAACAGGGATGTTGTGTCTGCCAAATACTAAAAAATAAATGTTGAAATTCTCTCTCTCTCACTCTCTTTAAAAAAAAAAAAAAAAAAAAGTTTAAAAAAAAATGTTCTGCTATTTAAAAAAAAAAAATATTTCACTTATTTTTATTGCGAGAAGTATTCCATCGAATGAATTTGTTCATCCATCCACCTGTTGATGGATGCTTAGGCTACTTCTAGTTATTGGTTATTACAAGTAAAGATGTTATGGGAATACATTTAAAAATCTTTGTAAGGACATACGCTTTCATTCCTTTTGGGAAAATGTCTAAGAGTGAAATAACTGGGTCTTTTGATAATTATATGTTTAACTTTTTAAGATATCACTAGACTATTACACAAAATGTTTGCACCATTATACATTCCTACCAGCAAAGAATGCAAGTTCTATGTCCTCTATGTCTTTAACGGCATTTGGTATGCTCAGTCTTTAGTTTGGGCTATTGTAGCAGGTTTACAGTGGTATCTCCTGTGGTTCACATTTCTCTAATAACTAATAATTTTATGCATTTTTCATGTGTTTATTTGTCTAACATTAACATATACTTTATGTGTTTACTGTAGAGTTTAACAAAGAACTTTTGATATAATTTTTACAATTTATCAGACCACATCATAAAGCATAGTGGTTTTATGGTATTGCTAGATGAAATAACTTAACACATCATGATTAAGGAAATAATATAAAAGATGCATGATCAAGTTGAAAATATTTGTAAGAAATTTTAAGAATACAGATCACTAAATAAGAAAAAGAAATTATTTTAATTAAGAAAAAAGTGAAATCTTAAGAAAATATTTGTCTTCCCTTGAACCAAATTTTACTATAATAGGATTCAAAAACAAACAAAAACTAAAGCATAACCAAATCCAACCAAATGAAAACAAAAAACCACATTGTTTATCATATGGTCAGTCTTCAGCATAACCTCAGTCAACGCTGGAGGTCAATCACAGAGCTCAGAGTGGCAGAAACACCCCTGTTGCCCAAAAGCAAAACAAAGAGCTTAGCTGCTGGTTTCAACTGGCCAATTTTAAGGTCTTTGGTCAGTTATAACCAGAAAACCAGAGTTCAAGGAAAGGATACATCACTGATGCCCAAAGAACAGAGACCATTCAGTCACTGAGTAATGACAAAACGTGGATGAATTTAAGAAGATGAAAGAAAAGGAGTTTGTAAGGGATTCCTACTGAAATGCCATTTGAAATACAAATAGGAAGATGTATGAAAACAGAACAGAAGACCAGGGTACAGTCTCTGACCTCTAGGGCTTTTTTCTACTCCTGCCTCAGAACAGGTCTGATCTGTTATTTCTTTTTAGGACTCTTGGACCAAGAATCTACATCCTTGACACACTTTTGAAACTGTAACAAAATCCAGAGTACCAAATTCTGACAAGCCTACTTCTTTCTATTCCAATCCATAACAGACAGTTGCTATCACTTTCCTTTATACAGCCTCTCCTACCCTTTCATCACCAAGTTGTTGTCCTCTGTCCCAGGCTCCTACTGCTCCCCTCCATCACTATTTTTAATGTGGCCACAATATCAGTTCTATAACAAATAAGGAATTTTACACTCTCACTATTTCCCTGTTCCTTTTATCTTTAAACCTTTCTGGCTCTCCCTTAAGGAAAGTGATTGTCCTCAAGTTTTACTGAATGGAAGCTGTCAGCAGTTAAATGTGCTTCAGAATTGGGAATTAGAAGCTATGTTTTCTTCACCCTATAATCTCTCTTCTAGATCATTAGTCCTCAACTCTCATATAAAAACTCCTGTACTATGAAGACACCCATCTGGTTGTACCCATCTGCTATCCTTCCTGTTGCCATCATCCAACAATTCCCCTAGCGTGTTCTATAGATTTCTTCACTGTAGGTTTGTCCATCATCCAGGGATACAGTCTACAAATACCCATACATATAACTCTTTATCGCCAAGAACTTGATCTACATTTCATTTTAACTAAGAAATACTTTTTGAAGTGGATTTTTTTTTCTTTGAAAGAAGAGGACTTATGCTGGTTGCAGTGGTGCATGCCTGTAATCACAGGTTGACTTGGGAGGCTAAGGCAGGAGGATCTAAAGAAAAATAAAAAAATAAATAAATAAAAAGGGCTGGGATGTAACTCAGTGGTAGAGTGCTCCTGGGTCCAATCCCCAATATCAAAAAATGAATAAACAAATAAAATGAAAAGAAGAGAACTTAATATAATAATTTCAACCAATACAGAGAAAGTAATAAGTCCCCCAAATCTTTTTTCTAGGAGACACACACTTTGTAGTTTATTATTAAAAAGTATAGTGCCTATATAAATATTGTATATGGGTGTGTGTACTTACACAAGTGGACCATATTATTCATACTAGTTTATAAATGCTTTTTACAAATCTTAATGTACATTGTATATAGTTTCCCATGTCAACATCCTGTATTTTTTAGTGGCTGCCCAGTAATCTATAGGAAAATCAAATACTATGTAATTCTGAATAGAAAATGTAAGTTACTGTCCATTATTTTTTACATTTATAAACAAAACCAAGGTGAAGATTCTTCTGTGTTCATCTTTTTCAAATATATCTTCATTTTCATATATTCCTAGTAATGTCATTGCTGGATATAAATATATTCACTTAATGTACTCTTCTTCATTAGCTACCCATCAAAACACTCAAATCTTGTCAATTCTATTTTTAAGGTAAGCTTTTGAATATCTTGAAAATGGCTCCTCTTCTTCACCTACACCACCACTACCTACATTTATTTAAGCCATCATCACCTCTTATTGTAGCAGTCACCTGCTTCCTTACTTCTAGTTTTCTCCACCTGTATTCCATTGCTGTATCACAAAGATCTTTCTAAAATATAAATCTGATCTAAACCTCTTCAATGGGCCCCACTTATGGAATAAATTCTAAGCTTCTGAATATGGCTTGTAAAACTTAATATTCTGGCTGTCATTTATTGTTCTATTTCTTACTTCCTGACTCCATCTATGCTAAGCCAGTGGAAACAGCTACCTGGCTTGCCTCTCTTGCTTTTACTGCTTGGTCTCCGTGATACCTAATACCAATGCACCCATTAAATCTCTGATTATGATTTTGTAGCTCTTCAATTCCTCAAACTTGAATTAGGGGATTCAACTGTGCTTTTCTTTTTTACTTTTATTTTCATTCTTTTAAACTAAATTAAAATAAACAATACTTTTCACCAAAAATGAATACCAGAGTACCTTTTTAAAGTTCATATCTATGAAGCCAACCAACTCTCCTACTGGAAAAGACATATACTTGTTGATGGTCACATGTTAATGATATGCCAGTATCTCCTACTTATATTAACAATTGGTTCTTGAAAACCAAGTACTTTATGTAGAAATGCTGACAGTCTACAATCCAATACATGACAAATCAAAACACCAACTTTTTAAAAACACAACTAAAATACAGTTCAATGTCTACAAATAAATAAAAAAATGTTAGGAGCTAAGGTGCTTATAACACTGAAATATAAATCAGTCCTGTGATTTAAATAATTATATAGCCATTAGGCATGTGCCCTAAAACATCACAAGACATTATGCAGCAAGAGATACCAATAAAAATTTATAAGGCAATATCAACCATGTCACAAAAATTAAATGTTTTTGGTGTAGTGCAGTTAAATTCAATGTGGCATAAAGTTAGATTAGGACTTGTCCTTGTGATTCATGTCCTTTTAAGCTCTAGAGTCTGAAGGAAAAAAAGTCAATGAAAAGATGAGAGAATTATCTGATCTGACAGCTCACAGAAATAATTCTCCAGGAGCTAGATGTCGCAGTTCTCACCCTTGCCTTTTCAATGGTCAATCTTGCAGTACAGGTTTCTTATTCCTTCACTATCCATTTAGCCCCCTGGCATTAAATAAATTAGATTTATCTTCTGGGTTTGCATCAGTGTACATATTCTTTGATTTCAGGATTGCTCTGTCCAACCAAAACTAAGCTTTCCATTTGATGATGCCAGAAATTAATTAGCAGAAGGATCAGTTTTCCCTCCCATAAACTAAATGATTATATGTTTTAGTTTACAAATCATTTACGAACATTACTCTCATACAACCTGACAAAGCAATTAGTTCTGTTTTTGAATCTAAACACAAATATTTATGTATCTGTTTCTTGCAAATTCAAAAGCTAACTGACTTACACAACACTACTGCAATAGGTTAAAACATAAATATATCAAACATAAGAAGTTGTATCATATATATATGATTTAATAAATCAACAAGTACAGATAAGATCAGATCTCTTTTTTGGGGGGTGAGGATTAAGGAGAGATTAAAAATGGTCAAGTACTGCTAAACAGATCTTACTTATCTGTGACGCTGAGATGGGAATGGCAAACTTGAGAAGCAAGTCTGGGAATTTAGAGAGACCTTGTCTCAAAATACAAAACTAAAAAGGGCTGGGGATATATCTGAGTGGCAGAGCACTCCTGGATTTTATCCCAGTACAGGAAAGGAAAAAAAGGGGGGCAAATATTGACCAAGAGAAAGAAGGATCATTACTGAGGAAGAAAGGACACTGGGATGGGGAAACTAGTGAAACCAAATTCAAATTTAAGGACTAGACACTAGTGTCCTGACTTGGTGGTGAAAACCTTCAACTGAGCAAACATAGAAGGTACTAAAAATATTTATCATGAATGGTAGTAAGAATAGTTTTGCTACAAGAATGATAAATTCTTAAATATACCACAGACCATATATGGAAAATAATTTAGGCACAAAGAATTTATTAATCAATATAATGATTGCAAAAATTTCAAAGCTACTTTTATATAGCTGACTGAGGTACATGTAGTTTATTTGTTTATAATGCCCAATCCAACAAATTTAAGAATGCCCAAATTAACACAAAACATAAACTGAAGGTGATCCTTCACGTTAAAAGAGATTCGTGTGAGAATTTACCTTAGGTAAAATGCTGCAGAGGTAAAAAGGCAAAAATAAATAAATAAATAACAAATCTTGAAAATGTGATCTGTATACAATATAGCAGGAGTATGTTTAGAAAGCAATCACTGTCCTTACTCCAAAATGAGAACTTGGGAATATATACTACTTTCTCTTTATAAAACAATTTTCTCTACAGTTTTTTTCTCTATGATTAATCTAACAACGAATTCTAATAGATTGTTTGCTATGTATATAAAGCATAATTTATGAAGACTTCACCTAAATGATTTTATAGAAAACATGATTATATATTTATTAACTGTAAAGAAAAGCCAAAGATTTAAAAGACCATGTATAAAGCTATCTTCCAGAAATTCAATGATTAGGTTACAATTGCAGACATCTTGCAAAGATATAATTTTATGCAACAATAAACACTGCTTTATCAATCTAAGTTTGCATATTTCATTTAATTCAACTAGTAACATCACTGAGACAAGGGATTAATGGCAAAGTCAAATACTCACCAATGTTTCGGTGTAACCTGGCTCAGACTGATAACTTCATCAAGGATTTCATTTTTAGCTTTTTCAAATAGTTCATTCTAGGCAATATAGATACAAGTAAGATTTTTTGCAAGACAATAAATTTGCCCTGTTATGATTTTAAGGAAATCAAAAGAAAGCCTTTGGTAGGGTAGTAGGCTGAATTTATGTATAAATATGCAGTTCTAGCAAAAATACTCTTATAATCTATTTTTTTGATTTTTTTTTTAGGAATATCATTATCCAGATAAGGACAAAAAAAGTGATATGAATATTGATATAAATGACCACCTTACTCAGTTCCAAATGTAGGTTTTCATTAGCATTTTTTCCCCAAAGATTTCCATATTACTGATGTTATATGAAACAAGATTTATCTATTTAGTGTAATAGTAAATAAATGTTGGTTGGTTGTTTTACAACAAATGGTATTTTAATATTAAGGAAAAACAATATTCAGTTTCCACTAAATTAGAGTCTACTTCTCTACGGTAAAATGCTGAAAGGTAATTTTTAAAAATTTTTGATTACACTTTAAAGAATATTCTTCAATTCTCAGGACATTTTAACACTTGTTTTGATATCTTATGATACCTAATTACATTATGAAATACAGTAAACAATTTATTTTAGAAGAGATAACTGTGTCTATATTATAGTCCAAACCAAAGCAATTTAGCTAGAGATCTCTCATTAACATCAATTCTGTTAGAATACAGTAAATTAAAATATCCACAAAATATACGAGGTACCATGTATTACCCGATCAAGTTCTCGCAGCCGAGGATAGTTATTCTTCCACTCAGTTTCAAGGTTAAAACGTGTTGCTGAGGAAGAAGGAAACTGTTTTAAGTTTATGATTCTCATTTATTTATTTATTTATTTCTATGTGGTGCTGAAGATCAAACCGAGTGCCTCGCACATGCTAGGCAAGTGCCCTACCACTGAGTGACAACCCCAGCCCCATGATTCTCTTCTCAGTTGTAATGGTGAAAGGCTATCTTGCATATCTTCTGTATCAACCGTATTTCTGAGGGTGCACCTATGATTCCTTAGTACTCTGGGTTCTTAACATCTCAGAATTTTATAATTACAATAGTTATCTAATATTTTCTTTGATTCTAGTTTTCCCATTTCACAAACAGGTGCAGCAGCTTAGTATGGCCTCTAAGAGAAGGATCTGGAGTTAGACCACTAAGATTTAAATCCTCAGTCTAACTGCTATGTGACACCAGTTGTGTAAATTACTCTGTACCTGTATTCTCTTCTGTGAAATGGGAATAAAAATAATACTTAACAGGTTGCTCAGGTACTAAGTGGGATAAATATATAAATTTTCCAAATGGGAAAAGAGAAGACTATATTCTCATCAGGTGATGCTATGTAAGGAAAGACACAGAGCAGTAAATTGTGGGACTAAGAAAACAGGACAATATAGCTGAAGCACAGGATGCTCTGCGTCCCAACATGTTTCCTCACATTTCTTTATAAAGAGAGAATCGAAGTTCTGTATAGTTTAGTAAGTAAGCTTCCTCTCAAGCATGACTACAAACTTCTTGACTTTTTTAATACTCTGTAATGGCTCCTAGCAATGTTTCTTCTCAAAGGGAAAATCCCATAATTAATGACACACCAAAGGTTTGTGTTTTTCCATTTTCCACATATTGTCTAACAGTAAATCAAGTACAACTTCTAGGTAACTATAAAGAAAGGGAGTGAAACATGATGGATGCTGAAGATTGCCAGCTAATAAAATGTCTAAATTTGTTTGCTTATTTTAAAAATCCAACTTACCCTTAAAACTATCAGCCTGTTGTTCAACTGACTCTCGTACCATTTTCCAAAAGCAGTCTGATACAGCAAGGCTTAAATTTCTTGTAGTCACTTGGTGTGCCTTTAGCATACTTGTCCTATTGAAACAAACAAGGGCTAAAATATATTCAAATGGTAAAGAGACAATAATACTACCACTATCTTGGAGAATGCACCTGTGTGTTATGAGAATAGACACTTATATCTTTTATATAAGTTACGACACTATTAAGTATGACTTTCTGTGGTGAAGGAAAAGTTCCACAACTGGGCAATCCAATAGAGTAACTGCTAGCCACACAGGGTTACTGAGCCCTTAAAATAGTTGGACCCACTGGTTCTCTACTTGTCCAGTGTCAAAATCCTTTCCTGAGTGTGATAAAATTTTTAATTTTATCAAATATTAACTAATTTAAATTTTTAACAATTGCAGACTAGCAACTATTGTATTGACAGCACAGTTCCATGTCTGTCAGTTCTTCCCAACAGACACTTCTGTAGGCTGTTGGCAGATACACTATTCTATTTCCAGAAACACTCTACGTATAAAGCTTTAGTATAATAAAATTGCCCTTTTAGCTTTTCCTTTTTAGTCAATACCTCTATTAAATTCTGATAATACTTATTCAGAGATATTCTTTTGACATCCTCAGTTCAACTTTCCTTAATACTTTAAAACAAAATGTGAACACATATTTTAAAAAGAAAATGCTAATTTTAAAAAATCACTTTCTAAGTGAAATAACATAGGAGGTGTGAGTGCTGTCTTCCAGTGTCCACATCTTCAGGGGCAATTTACCTTCCCTTCATCTGCATACTATGTGACAAACTATTCCCAATTCTGTCAGAGTAGCTGAAGAACTTGCTTATTAGATACAGACCACTAGTTGGGGAAAAAAGTCCATGTTAAATTAATAGCTACAAAACAATGACTTTTTAAGTGAAAAGATTTAAACTATCCTCTCACTATAAATTTTAAAATACTTTTGCAAGATACTTACTTTAGAAGTTTTGAATTCTGAAAAAATTCTTCTTCATATTCTCTTATAGCTTCAATGCTTTCAGAGCTATTTCCTAAGGTAAAAATGATGATCAAATTTTCACCAAGGAAATTAATCTTTATTACTTGAAAAAAAAAAAAACTGAAAATGAGTTATAATAATCCATCTTGCATACCTTTTCCTGTTACAACAGCAAAATAGCCCAGAGCTTTCATTGGGAAGAGCTTTCCTTCAATTATCTGTTGAATCTGTTTTTAAAAGTAGGAAAAATAAATGAGATAGAAGCTTACATAATTTTTAAAAGGATAATACATAATTTAGAAAGCAAAATAATTTGTGATGCTATACATGTTGAGCAAAATATATTAGTATGTACAAAAGCATTTAAATGTAATTCAATTCCTATTTGAGAAAACCAAATACATTTAATTTTACTATTAAAATGTCTTATTAAAACATATGCACTGAAATTAAAACTTGGAATGATTATGTAGTGCTTTGGAGTTAATCTCTGAATTCCTGCTCTGCCACTGAACAACTATGTAGCCTTAATTTTTTCAAAAAGGTTGTTGAGATTATGAGATAATACAATACTGCGCATAGGCAAAGAAAAGCACTCAAATGATAGCTTTTTATTATTATTTCCCCAGTGTCTTCAAATATCTAACCTCTAAACAAGCTGGATTGTCTTCTTTTAGTCTTTCTTCTTTCTCCTTCCCCCACTTCCTTTTTTAATAGTTGGACCCATTGGTTCTCTATTTGTCCAGTGTCAAAAATCTTTTTTCTGAGTGTGATAAAAACTAGATGCTAAACCCAGAAAAGTATATATATGCACAGAAAATATAAGAGTTTCTACCCCTGAGGCCCATTCAGATGAATACTGGGGTAGGAATTCCTCTTCTAAGACTCATTACAATCTAGGCTAATGCTGAATCTTTGACATGAAAAAGAACAAAATAAACTTTAATTCTATTTCAAATGAAATTCAAACTGACTATCCTACAAAGGAGAAAAAAAAAAAAAAGAAAGGTCTGGAGAGAAATGGAGGACACAGAAATTTGTTTCTACTTTACCTCTCTCCTCTACATCAGGACCAATACAGCCACATCAGGCCTTACTCTTAAAAATAAGGCACAGCGGAGGTCATGAGGATATGGAGAGTTAATACAGCAGGCCTGCTTCCTTTTCCTGGCATCTGGGAACTTAACTGATAAACAATCCCCTATACTGATATAAAACTTACTCTAAATGAAAGTGGCTCTTTGTACAAGTAATGTGGTTTATGCTGAACAATGTGCCTTCCTTGTGGGAGTCTGGAATTTTGGTACATGAGGATGTCTATCTGACAAGCATCTGACAAAAAACCTTAGGTGTGAAGTCTCTAACGAGCAATTTGTGGCTGCCAGACTTCCTTTGTATCCTTTCACTGTAATAAACCTTAGGTGTAAATATAACTATGTGGTAAGTCCTGCGAGTTCTTCTATAGAATCACTGAATCGAGGGCTGGTCTGTTTGGGAGACTCCAGATACTGAGGAATAGTCCCAGAAGGTGTAAAATGGGAAGGACACATTCTATGAAGTAGCAGTGGGGCTGGGTACCAAAGTCTAAAGCTGTTGTCACACACAGGTAGGACAATATTACTCAAAGATGATAGCTTCCATGTATATAACAAACACTTCTGTGCCAAGCATTATTCCAACCATTTTACCATATTTATTAAACTCATTAAACCTTCACAACCTATGAGACAGTACCATGAATATCCTCATTCCACCAGATGATGAAACCTTAAGCTCTGAAAAGTTAAAAAATTTACTCAAGATTACACAGCTACAAATGATAAAGCCAGGATTTGAAGCTAAGCAATCTGGCTACAGATTCTATACTCTTAACACAGAAGTTTCTGTCTTTGCAAGTAAATAGAGAACATCTTTAAGAGAAGACTTGAACCCTAATAAGACACACAAGGAGGGGGGAAAAATAGGAAAGCTGTTAACAGATTTCAATGAAATTATTCTAAACATATTTTTCTAAGATAAGAGACACTTGAATACTACATGTAGAACTCACAGAATTTAAAAAATGAAAATGATCTTAGATCTTATCTAGTCAACTAGACTAGTGGGCTGGATTCTGGATTGACTGGATACAGAAAAGTGATTAAGTTTGCCTAAGACCACACAACCAGTTGATAGTGGAGCATGGATGAAAGCTGGGAGCCTGATGCTCAATAAAACTTATCTACTATACCACGCAGTCTTGATGAATGAGAGAAGGTAATCCTTCCTACAGTAAAATGGCATATGTAAGATCAAAATAAATCTATACTACCACTCATTTGTGGAAGAAAGGAAGGAAAGGAAAACATTAGCAGTTTAAAATATTTTGTAAGTAAATTAGTTACAATATACATGGAATTTTATTTATATTCCAAAATTACACTTGAGTAATTTACTATAATTTTCTGATACTTCATTTTAAAATAGGAATCAAATCCCACAAATGCTAACAAAGATTAAAAAATTAAAAAAAAATTAACTAATCCCTATTACAGCTAGAGCTATTATGAAGAATCTGTTTTTATAATAAACAATTTGCCCTTACCCTGCTTGGACTAGCTACATTCTTCTCTGCCAGGTCTACTTTGGTCAAAACAAATATGGTTCTTCTTCCATGAGGATCCATTTGACTGACTAAGTCTGTAACAATACTGCGTTCAGCATCCACAGATCCATCTGAAAAGTTGAAAAATGACACTATAATAATTGCAAAGTAAATACAAACTATACCTTAATGTCTGCTTTATAACAAGAACCATTTTCTTAATACATTTACCTTACTTATGAAAGGAAACTCTGAACAATAAAAATTTCTATGATTCCTAGAACGAAAAATATGAAAATATCCTCAACTTCAATTCTATATGCAAATAAAATGAAAAAAAAGGAAAAGTAAACATCTATTTGTCTTGTACATTTACATAATGTGCATTATTGGGGGTGAAGCTTGGATTACTAAAGAAAGCATATCAATGTAACTACAATTGTTTAGTATGATTTACCTTGAATACACAGTATGATGGCATTAGGATTCTGCATGTAAGCTTTGCTGATACTGAAAATAGTTTCCTTTGTGTCAGGAGCCATGCCTGATGTGACAGTCTTGAAGAAAAAGGTTTTAAATGTCATTATAAATGTTACCCACAGTAGAAATTTAAGAAAAAAAAAAATCATGTTTTGTCTATACTTACATTTATCACACCTGGTAAGTCGACGAGCACCATCCTCTGTAATCCAGGGCCTTTCACATTTAAGGATATAGTCTATTCAGGAAGAAAAAACATAAATATGGGCGGGGGGGAGCGGATTGTTAAGGATTTTTTTGGTGCTATATATTCTGAAAATTCAGCATCTCATCCATTCAGATGAAGCATTTGGAAAAAAAAAGTTGTTCTAATCTTAAAAGTAATTATTCTAGAATATTATCCACAAAATGATACATTATTTAGAATATTTTTCAAAAAATCTCTGTATCTTGGGACAGCTATAATCAAACATCAATACCAATACTGAAATTTACTTGAAACTATAAACAATGCAATTCTATAAAACATTTTGAAATAAACTGCAACCCTTACCTCAGGGCTAACTGTACAACCTTCTTTCACATTTTTCCTCATTCGAAGTTCTATTTCATGTCTTAATGCTGCAAGCTGTTAAAGGAAGACAACAAAATTCAAAGAAATATTAGTTCACAGATATTCCATTTAATTGTCTTAAAAGCTCACAGGGCTTATAAAGTTACACACATAAGCCTTAGATGAACTCTACTTACATCTTCCTCTTTGGTAAGATCAAACTCCCGAGAACTATCTTTAAACAAGGCCACATGGTGAGGACCTTCACTCAGAGTCACCTGAAATTATAGAAAACAAATAACAATGATACATTATAGTTAATATTAATTTCTACAGCACTTACCTGGTCCAGCCAGAGCCACTGCATCACACACATCTGACAGTTCTTCACACTAGAGCTATCACTCTGGCAGTTCTGTATTGCTCATGTATATATCATATGTGTTGTGATTTTCCAACAAGATTACTGGCTACTTCATATCTTGTAACCAAATGCTCTTCCCCTTTTCATTCCTTAGTCAATGTCATGAAGAATACAGTGAAACTTGAAAAACTCAAAGAAAGGACTACAATTAACTTCAAAGGTGAATTCAAGTAAAGGACAATTCATTTATTCAACATTTATGCTTATGACCTATTTGTCAAGTGTTGCAGTTAAGAAAATACAGTTGACTGGCCCTGTCTTAGGCCTCACTACATAGTAGGAGAAATATACATACACAGAACAGAGTGGCAAAGCCTAAGGTGCCACAGATAAGAATGGCAATGATATTAGGAGAGTCTGAGAAGCTTTACCCAAGGAGTGGCCCTTGGACAAGGGGTTTTATAAGAACTTCTAAATTTCACATTCCTTAATTTAGCAATTATACTTTTCACACTTTAATTTTACTATTTTACTTTAAAAATACAACTCCTTCCACTGACAGTAACTACCAGGTTAGATTAAAAAAAAAAAAAATAGCGCTGAAAACAACTATGGCATATCCTGGACAAAGTCCAGGATCCCAGGGGGATTTGCAGGGGATTCTCCTGCAGCTGTTTTCCATCAGAGCATTTGTTGATTTGTGGCACAGGGCAGAGGACAAGAAAAAAGCCTGAAACCTGCAGCAGTTTTGCTGGATTAACTAGACAAAAACTGGAGTTCAGGTTTATCAAGTAGACATGATTCCAGAGAAAAATTAACTGCAAAAGTGACACCCCGACAAAACTAAGCCCTATATCCTGTGCACTGTTTGCCTTCAAGACATGTGCATATTAGAAAACCAAGCAGAAAGTAGCAGCAAAGAGACTAAAATGCTAAGTCAAGACTTTGCTAATTTCACTGTCCTGGGGAGACAAAAATATGGAGTGCAGGGTCCATCAAGAAGGAGAAATCTGGAAAAAACATTAGAAGACTAGTGGCCAACTTAAAATAGACAAACCTTATCTGTTTCAAGAAAATCTGTTCACACTACAACTACCTACCAGAACAAAGTTAATTCTCTCCTGCATTATTATCCACAACCTCTACAATTAAGGTACTAGTAACAACACCAAATGTAGATTTCCAATTGATTATGAAATGTGATATGAAGCATAGGTTCACTTTGAGATGGTGGAGGTACCCCAAATTCCTACCAATAGTAAAATGGATTTAAAAAGTATAGTACATTCACTCAATAGCACGGAAACATGAAGAAGGAACAAGTATCACACAACACAGCCAGACCCAAAAAAGTGCATTCTCTTGTTTGAATCATACTAGACCGCCCAATACTCCTTGTTGCAATTATAAAGATTTCACTTCTTGAAGATTTTGATATCAGCTCATTGTCTCATTTTCTACCACTATTCTAGCTATAATTCTTGGTGATTTCCAATTTCCCAATTCTTAATAATTCCATACCCACCCCACCAGCTAACTGTAAAACAAAGAACAACAAGGAACACCCTCTCCCCACCAAAAAACCCACAGATTCACTTTAAATTTATGTCCACAGATCTTAATGGGGATTTCTAACTCATCAATCCTAACACTACTTGACTTCATCAATTACTACTACAGGTACATCAACTTCTCATAAAGTCTTCATTTCTTTCTCTTGTCTCAATTCTTTCTCCTTATATAACAGCTGATAATTTGGCTTCTCATTTCATTGAGGAAGCAGAAGCAATCAAAAAATTTCCATATATATTCCACTTATGTGTCCCCACTGGTAAACTGAAATGATTGCTTTTCTTTTCTTTTCTTTTTTTTTTTTTTTGGTGGTATTAGGAACTAGGAATTGAACCCATGGCTTTGCACAGGCTAGGCAAGCAATCTACCACTGAGCCACACTCCCAGACTTTTTAATTTTATTTTGAGACAGGGTCTTGCTGAAGCTGCCCTTGAACTTTTCATCTTCCTGCCTCAGCTTCCTGAGTAACTGGGATTACAGTGTGTGCCACCATATCTGGCCACACCACTGACTGACTGCTCCTCAGTCTTTGTTGTAACCTTTCAGCAGCATTTGACCTTACTGATCACTTCTTCCTCCTCACTATATTTTCTCCTGATCCCAGTAAGGTCCTGGTTCCCCTCCTATTGCATTGGCTGGACCTTCACATTCCTTTATTGTCTCTTCATTCAACTTTTTAATATTGAGAGTGCCCAGGACACAATCTGGGTCCTGTGTTTAGGTCCACAACCTCCTTCATCACTAGCATATACCTCCTTTTTCCCTATTAAATATGGCAAGAAATCCTGTTGTTGCTACTTTAAAACAGATTCAAAATCAAATTATTTCTTATTACCTTCAATGTTACTTCACTGGTCCAAGGATCAACTGGATAATCTGATAGCCTCTCACCTGGTTTCCATGATTCTGTCTATCTTGCCTTTATCTAGTTTTAACATAGCAGCCAGACCCCTTAAAAGGCAATATAACTCTGCTTTAAATTCTACACTGGCTCTTCATCTTATTCAAAATAAAAATCATGGTTGTTGCAATGGTGTGCAAGGCCCTAATGATTTGCTTCACTCAGTCCTACATTATCTCTGTGACATCATCACAACTCTCCACTCTGGTCAAGTCACACTGGTGTCTTTACTGTTCCTTAAACATGACAGTGCTTCTCTCCTCCAACCACCCAAGGAGCTGTGTACTAGCCTGGCCAGCCACTGTACCTCCACTGTCCTCATCCACACTCTCTTTTTCTGCCACATGGGCATTCTGGCTGTGCCACTTACTCATTTCTACACTAGGAATAATTCAAAATGCTATATAAAACTTCTTTTAACTAAAAGTCTTGATTTCCACCCAATGAACAGCCCTCATCAAGTGGTGACTTTCCTGAAGCACTTCATTCAGATGGCTATTTTTCCTACCTTCACTGGAGAACGTGTCATCATCTCTCCAGATCCTCGAGGGAATATTCGTGCTTGAGCAATCATTTCCAACACACTTGTTTTTCCAGCACTCTGATCTCCAACCACAACAACCTTATCACAAAGCAAATAACATTTATTCATATTTCTCAGATAAAAAATTTGCTTAAATAGATATGAAATGTTGCTTTTTTAATCTTTTAAAATTATTATAGTTAAAAAATGAGTTTTTGTCTAACCTACTGAGCCTATCTATTCATTCCCTCTCCCTACTTATTGTGGGTTAGCCTCCACATATCAGCAAAAACATTCAACCTTTTTTTTTTATTAGTTGCTCAAGACAATACAATGATCTTGACATATCATACATTTGATACAAATTGGGTATGAATTCTCATTTTTCCACGTGTACAGATTGCAGGATCACATTGGTTATACAGCCACGTATATACATATACAACAATACTAGTGTCTGTTGTATTCTGCTACCCTCCCTACCCCCCCTCCTCTCCCCTCCCATCACCTTCCTCTACTCAATCTACTGTGACATATTTCTCTCTCTCTCTTTTTTTCTTCTTCCCCCTCACACCATCATAATAACGATGAGGGAAGGGAAGGGGGATGGGAAAAAGAAAGACAGTGGAATGAATCTGAAATAATTTTCCTATGTACATTTCATACGAGTACACCACAGTGAATCCCACCATCATATGCATCTGTAAGAAGGGGTCTTAACTAGAATAAGATATATTCTATGCTGGTACAATTATATCACAATGAATTCTACTGTCATGTATGATTAAAAAGAAGCAATAAAAAAGTAGAAAAGGATGATATAATTTTAAAAAAGAATAATTTATAAGATAGATGTGTCAGTTAATATGCTATATTAGGTCAAATTTCTAAGAATAGGGGTTAATGCTATATTAATGTAATCCATCTTTTTGGTATAAAATATCAGTTAGATGGAGGTTCTAGTTTCATAGAGAAGTAGGAAAAAAGTAATGTAGAAAAGGTTGAATTTGCATTAGAATGAAGAACAAATGCCCTTGGAAGCAAAGGGTTATTAAATATCATATTAGATTACTGGGGAAAGTATTGTGGTCATCTTCAGGGTGGACTAAATGTACATCCTTCTGAGAAGCCTCACGTAAAATCTGATAGAAGATCATCAGGCAATTGTAGCCCTGAGTTGACTGGTTCGTGCTGCAGAATGTAGTTGTTTGTTTTGATTTCCTTTCAACACATGGTAATTTTTCTCCCCTTTGAAAGGGGAAAAAAATGGCTTTTTTTTCTTACATGTGCCATGAGCAAAAGATAATTTTTGTTTTTGGAAACAAGATATTCAGACATCCAGTTTCAGAATCCATGATCAATAAAGCCAAATTAAAAATTTAAAAAATGAGTTTTTGAAAACCCATGACAAAATGATGGTTGATAATAGCAAAACATTAATTAGATCCATTATTTATAGCCAAATTTTAATTTAAAAAAACTTGTGCTAATCAATTAAAACCACTTTTTCTAATACTAGATTACTAACTCTCCACAAACTTTCTATAGCTAGTTTACTCTTTAGAAATACATTTAAATTCTATTAGGTTAAATTTCATTTGTGTGCCTAATTTAATTCATGGTTCAGGTATTTTACTATTATAAATTTAATGAATTTATAATGCCAAATATCCAATAGACTTCCTTCATAACATTATACAATACATAAATAAAATGTTAATATGGAGCAAAATAAAGAGTCAAACAATACTCACTGCTTAAGCTATCATCTGAATACATAAATAATATTATATAGGTAAAAATTATGTATGTCTATGTGTGTGTATATATGTAAATGCATACAATATGTGTATAGATACATAAAACTTTTAAGAAGGTGATTTTTGCTAATGAGCAAGTTCATTGTGTATTATTTTTTCACTTACCCGTGGTAGATGATCTTGTGTATTATAACTGGCATCATAATCAGAGAGAACATCAAGAACTTCTGAATACATATCAATCAAAGATTTCTGTAAAATTTTAAAAAATTAATAGAAGACTGAAACATTAAGGAAAAAAATACTACAGATGTGTCTAGAGAAAAAAAATGTGATATGTTCAAATTGTTTTTCCATGATTATACTGCTTTTTCCAGTTACATAAATATATCTTCATAGTAAACATTAAAACACTAAGGGATGGGAAAAGGAAGAACAGTGGAATGAGTCTGATCTAAATTTCCTGTGTTCACATATGAAGATACCACAGGGAGACTCACTATTATGTACATCTATAAGACACTATTAAAAAAAAAACTGTAAGAAAATCAGTTGAATAAAGGGTAAAATGCCATTTCATCTTCAGTTTACCTTAGAGTTTCAGTTTAATTTAGAGAAAAAATTTAGAACTTCCTAAAATTAAATAATAAAAGGAAGGTATTATTACTGATGAGCTAATATTAAATGTCAATAGAGGAAGACCATTAATACCAAAAAGGCCATAAAAGAGGCCAGGTGACCAACTGACAAGGAAGCTATTATTCTCTGCCAAGTATGGGGTGTGTGTGTTTGACAGGGAGAAACAAATAGGATAGAGAACATATGCAAATAAACATCTGAGGCTAAAACTAGAGAAATGATCACCAAGAGGACTGTTAAGCCAGTAAAAGAGGTTAAGCTTCCTCTGACACCTAGGAAGGCTACTATGTTAGAGCATCTGGGACAGATATCCTGGATTGCTTCTCTGTAGATAAGGAATGAACATGGTGTCTTACATATAAGTAAAATATCTGAAGACCAAACAAATAAGCAAAGTGGTCTGGAAAAAAAAGACCCATTTAATAATTAAAAATAAGGTGCTTTTTTTTTTTTTTTTTAAGATAAGTTATTTAATGCCAAGATAGAAACAACATTAGGGTTTAAGTGTCTTAATCTTTTATACCTGAAAGTAATTAAATGGTAAGCAACTGTCATTCCATCTATCTAAAAGCAAGCAAAAAAATTTAAAAAGAAATTTCATTACCAATGCATTTTATGAGAGAAAATGCCATCTTTTAGGTAAATTCTCAACATACAGTTACATTTGAATGTGGCTTTTCTCAACTGGTAAGAGCCACTTGTAAATAAAGCCATGCTAGTTATCTATTTGTACTGTCACGACTTAAGAGTCAGAGCTACCAA
Organism: Marmota flaviventris; assembly: GCF_047511675.1. Taxonomy (NCBI): domain Eukaryota; kingdom Metazoa; phylum Chordata; class Mammalia; order Rodentia; family Sciuridae; genus Marmota; species Marmota flaviventris. The sequence goes on along the minus strand of NC_092505.1, from coordinate 49,555,106 downwards.
CACATTCTTTAAACTAGAATGAAATCTTTGGACCTTGGCTACAGAATGTATGTGCCATTAGTACTTATTGTGCTTACTTACAACATTTAAGCTAAATGATTTACTTTAATTTCATTAAACACATATGGCTTGGCTTGGTTTGGTGGGAGATAGTGGTAATTACCAATGTGATAATAATAATAATATCATCATAGGCTTTTTCGAAAAATTCTTATAAATGCCAAAGAAGCTTCCCCTAGAAGATGAATGTTAATTTTTAAAATCAAATAAAATGGCTCGGTCATTCACTGGACATAATAGTAAGGCAATGATGATGTCATAGTTAAATGTCCATCAAATTAATAATTCTAATTATATAGATGTAGAAATTAAGCCTAGAGATAAAAACTTTATTTCAGAAAAATAAATTCCCAAGGAATTACTCTTAAAAATAAGGCTTTTAGGAATCCAGTATAAGAATAAATCTGGGAGACTGTTGACATTAAGTTGAAAATAAAAGGATAACAAAACATTTTACAGTTCCTTAAAAACTGGTATCAATGAACAAAGGTTATGTGTCAAAGTTTTGAGAATTAATAAACTGAAAGAAAATACCTTCAGCTTTCTATGATGGATGCCTTTATCATCTTTCTGCAATACTAATTTTCTCAATTCTTTGTTCTCCTTTTCTAAACGTTCCAAGATTCTCTGATACTTTAGCTGCAAAAAAATAATACATACAATTATATGAGAAAAAGATGGGTCAACAAATATTAAGTCCAAATTAAAATCTTCCAAAATTTTGAAGTCATATCACCTATTTAAAATGTATATTACTTTTAAAAGGCTTATAAGGCAATAATGAAACTCTGAATATTAAATAGTGAAATTCACAATTTTCTATTGTAATTTAGCATTTAATTTGAAAAATTCTTTACAAATTTCTTACACTGAAAAAATTAAGTTATTTAGAAATATCAAATATGTATGAATTTTAAAAAGTAGGTTCTGAAGTACACCATAAAAAGGCAGTATTTCTTGTTATGTCAAAATTTAAGGTTTTCATTATAGGACCATTCGACAAAAATTCAGATTCTTTCCATTCCCAAGTTATTTTGTTTTAATTGATGCTATGATATAAAGTAATAACTACAATACTTGAGCATGTAGCATGTGATAGACTCTCTACTAAGTTGTTTCCCATGCATTAACTATCTTAGCCATCCTAGAAACGTCACATGGCAGGAGTTATGCAGAGTAGGATCTTAATTTAGGGATGTGTGGTGGCATGCCCAAGGCAACCTAGCTTGTATTGGTGGAGAAAAAGAGTTTTTGAATATAGGTTTGTCTGAGTCAGAGGTTCAAATTCTTCCGTTTTGTTAAATGCCAATGCCCAGAGAAAATATGTCAATATTTAAAATAATGATATAAAAATAGATTGTAAAGAAAACTAATAAATTCAAAGAGGATATTCTGTTAAAGGAGTTGCTTGGTAACCATCTCCTCTTCTTAAGTGAATGTGATCCTTTTGAACTGGTCTTCCTCATTCTTATTTCTTCTAAACATTGAAAAATGTACAAGAAACTACTAAGAAGCATTCTTCCCAATAATCAGCAGAATGTTCATGTATAAATGTATATCATAATTTTCATAATAGAAAATAGTTTTTAAGAAAAGTTTTTTAAAAAGTTTCAATCTTTTGATTAAAAAAACGTATTAGAACAAAGTAAATATCACTTAAACATGGTCCTATCCTCTGAGAATGTCCAGCTTAAACCAAGTTAAAGAAAACATATAATTGAATCATATAATATGAAACAGTTTACGTTGCACTATAAACATTTTTTACACATCCATTTATATCCACTAATAGCACATATAACAAAATTCTGGTAGATTACTGTTGCCTAATATGGTAGTCACAAGCCAAAGAAACTACTGAACACTTAAAATATGGATGGTCTATGAAGATACACTGTAAGCATAAAATATCTTATTTAATACTTTTACATGGATCACACATTAAAATTAAAGTATTTGGGACATATTGGGCTAAATAGTATATTGTTAAACAATTTCATCTGTTTCTTTTCATCCTTTTTTAATGTAAAACTTTCAATTTTTCAGGTGACCTGCATATTTCTTTCTACTGGAAATCACTGATACAGACACAGCTAATTCCTTGGTTTTATTATATTATGAATTCTCCACACAGTGTTGTGTCAATGCTCAGTGGCTAATAACTACAACTGTACAAAGGGTTGTACTTTTATGTATCCCTTAATATCAAAGGGTTGATATTAAGGGATACATAAAAGTGGTAGGATTTCCACTGGCTCATTTCCTTGTAAATATGGAATCTATTTGGGGATTTATATTTTCATTCTTTAGTACACATGTCAACTACAGCAATGTGCTATTAGCCTGTCTTGCAAGGTTCTAGAACAATAATATACTGTAGGGCAAATCACAACTTCCTTGAAAGATTTTCAAAACAAAGATTGCTAGGTTCAGGATGTATAACCAATGTGATCCTGCAATCTGTATACGTGGTAAAAATAAGAATTCATAACCCACTTGAATCAAATGTATGAAATATGATATGTCAAGATCATTGTAATGAGCAACTAATTAAAAAAAAAAAAAGATTGCTAGGTCCATTCCCAGAGTGGGACAGAGACAAGAATTTGCCATTTTTTAACATACTCCCAAAGAACACTGATACTTCTGATCTAGCGATCATACTTTCAGACCAGTGAATTTTTTAACTTACAAAATGTAGTTTTATTAATGAACTTTAGGATAAGTGCCATTCTTAGTCTACCTTCTTCTTGAATAGATATTGCCAATTATTAATAACCACGACAAAATTTTCATTAGGTAACTATGCATGCGGGGGAGGGTGACTGGTTCATTTATATCACACTGTAAATAAGTATAAACACTGAGCAACCATATTTCCTTCTAAATTTTCTTAAGGCAGGTCTTTTTAGCAGTGTGTATTTACACAGTGTAGTGCAGTTTTAGCAAAGTTAACTATTTTAGTTACTCAATCAAAATAATATACATGGCCAGGAGCCAACAACAAAATCTCTTCTAGTTATTCAACCTTGTCAGTTTTAAAAACATAAGTTCCTCATATGTGTGTGTGTGTTATGTGTGTATGTATGTGCATATACATACATTACCATATCAAACCATTTTAATAGACTTCAGTTTCAGTTTCGTCATTTACTTGAAAGATTTCTATATGGAATGTTTACTCAGAATTAATTCCTCACTGGGATTTCAGGGTTCTATGTCAAATATGCCCAAGTCCTTCTTCATTGTACTGCTAGACATTTTTTGGGTTCATTCACACTTTTCTTTCAAGGGTTTCCTAATTTTACTCTTGGATCTTCATTTTTGTTTGCTTGAATTATTTCAATTTTCAGATAATGCAGGTTGATATCTATATAAATAGCCATACAGATGAAGATAATAAACAAGGTATTCTTGATTGTTGCAGAATCAACATTGTGAAAAGAAACTGTCAGATCAGAACAGTAACCAGGACCTCTACAGGAGGATAATATTTATAGTAACAGTACCAAAAAGTTCTGGGTAGATAACCTTTGATTAGGTGGTGTTCTTGTAGAAAGGGATGAAAAGTTTATTTTCCAGTGATTACCTCTGGAATCTCCAGGTTTACATTTATAATTTACATACATTTTTCCCGTTTTCATTGGAGGAATTATGGGTACATCTGACTGTTTTAAATGCATCACTACCAAATCTCTTCAAGGCTTCTTTGATCTCCAGTCATGCAATCCTGCTCTACACAGTACTTCTCCCAAAGTGAATTCGTTCTTCAGCATCATGATTTGAAAGTAGTCATCTCAAATTGTCTAGTATGACATATGTATCATCATCTGCTTTCACACACCAATTAGCATCTTCTAAATAATGGTCATGAACATACTGAAAAGCTTTAATTGCTTTCCAGTACAGGTGCTCTGCTCCTTTGGTTTTTAATCCCACAGCAGGAAAGTCTTTAACACCGCTTTATTATGACAATGAACTCATGGTAGCTTTTACATGTTTGGACTTTTTCTCTAGATTCTGAGGAACTACCACATCCCAAAAAAGAATTTTAACTTTTTGATAGAGGTTTTCAGTGATGTCTGTTTTCATCTTTATGTTGGCTAGAAACTGAAATCAAATTCATTTACCCTTCTAGATGTTTCTGTCATCATCATCTTTTAACTTTTAAAAGTAATTCTAGCATGAAGATCATTATGAAGAATATTAGCCTATGTGCCACCTGTTCTCCCAACAAGATACTTACTAAATAGCTGAAAACATAAAAAATCCACAGAGGATGGTTAAAAATTTCAACCAAGATTTAGAAGTTATTTCCTGAAAGTGTATTTGTGACATCAGCAACTGCTCCCTCTTGCCCTCCTGGGGACGGAGAGACAAGACAGATTGATGACCTTTCCTCCTCCTCCTAGCAGCAGCAAGGCTGCCGCTGCTGTTGAGATCACTTTAGGCAATGAAGACGGCTAAGGTAGGCCCAGCATGCATTCCAGCTTGCTTGCTCCACTTCTCTCCACAGCATGTCCACATCTATAAAACCAGTGATTCTTAACTCCTGCTGTATCACTATACTATACTGCTTTTAGTTTCTTTAGATAAATACCAAGGAGTAAGATAGCTGGGTCATATGGTGGTTTTATTCCTAATATTTTGAGGACTCTCCATATTGCTTTAAGAGTAGTCGTACTAATTTGCAGGCCCCCCAACAATGTACAAGTGTACCCCCCGATCCCTGCCAGGATTTATTATTGTGTTCTTAATAACTGCTATCCTGACTGGAATGAGATAAAATCTTAGTGTAGCTTCTATTTGCATTTCCTTGATTGCTAGAAATGTTGAACCTTTCTTAATGTATTTGTCACCCATAAAGAAGAAAAAAATTATGAAAACAGAACATCATGCTAAGTGCAATAAGCCAGACTCTGAAAATCAGGGATTGAATGTTTTCTCTTATGTGGAAGCTAGAGCAAAATAAGAGAAAGAAGGTGGTGGACAGGGGTGGTCAGTATCATAAATATATGGGGAAGATCATTAGAGTAAAAGGAGATCCAGAGGGAGGAAGGAAGAAAGGGAAAGGGAAGGAAATATGAAATGAATTTAACAAAATTACATTATATGCATATATAAATGTACCACAGGAAATTTTACCTTTATGTATATGTAGAAAGCATCAGTCAAAAATAAATAAGCAAGTGAAAGGAAGATCAGTAGAAGAAAGAGAATGGGGAAAGGAGGGGAGGGAAGGCAGGGAAGGGAGAGAATGTGATTAAAATCAAAGTCCATGCCATGTATGATTTTGTCAAAATGAACCCAACTACTATGTACAACTAACTATAAGTGCTCTATAAATAAATAAATGGCAAATAATAAAAAATATATGGGGCCACCCAGAACAGAGGTGATTGTAGCATACAGTCAGGTATAAGACTCAATGAAAAAAATCAAGGAAACCTGTAACTCAAAATGTACATATTAGTTGTTTAATTTCATCCAGATTGATACTTGTTTTTTTTTTTTCCAAAATAGAAAGACCCAAGATGAAAAATCTTTTAACTTTTAAAACTAACTCTTAATGATTGTACATTAATGTTATTTATATAGAATATAGATGATGAAGTGATAAGGCAATTTTGCACTAGAAAGTCATCTACTAATAACACTGCACAAGTTACCTACTCACAGAACAGATCTTTAAAATGATGATTTTACAAACTATTAAAAGAATAGCTTTTCAAAGTGGAACCAGAAATACCTTTAGAAAAGTACCATCTGATTGGTTTCAGGCTTCAGAGAAGCAAAGAAAAAGATTTCTGAGAGCTCACTAGACATATGTGGTAGTAGACTCAATTCAAATTTCTTTAACTGTTGCCAATTAAAGAAATTATTTTATCAATATAAAAATGCAAGAGTCAGTTCATACAGAAACAACCACTTTCCTTCCTTTTTTCACAGTACACTCAAAATGAGACACATAAATGTGTTAATTCAATACTTACATAGCTCCTTCTTAGTTCTCAATTAGCTTTTCTCTCTTAGTGATAACAAGAGTTTATCAATAACAATTCCAAATATTGCTTTGTTGAAAAAAGTAAACTTCCAAACTTACATATCATCAAACTTACATAGGATTATTTTTTAAAAAGATCCTGGGTTTTCTTACTCATCAGAATTACCTGAGTATGCAGAAGTTCTTCTTGAAGTTGGTCAATTTTCTCTTTGTCTGACACCTAAATATTTAAAGGAAACTAATTTTAGTTGACTAGAGTTAGGTTTATATAGAATGTACAGTAAGTTAAATTTTTAAAAAAGTATCAAGAATGAAAACCGATAACTTTATATGTATAATTAAAACAAACTTTAAATCAAGTGATTTTTTTTTAAAGAAAATACCAGCATCCAACATTAAAAATAGGTCATCAAAATTTTATATATTAAGAAGTAAAAACCTTATAATAGAATAAATTTCCTGTTGTCATTCCAGTCATTTCTTATGAATAACTTGTTAGAAAAATAGCAGACCAACCAACATGTTTATTCTTAAGAGGTTGTTCTGTACTAAAGCACAGGGACTTACATATTTAGAGAATAAGCATTTATCTCTCTCTAGAAATAAATTTTGGGACATCAGATACATGGAATTAAGTACAGCTACTGTAAAAGCTCATTGGTCACATTATATATTTTAAGGAAAAGTTATTCATTTCTATACTTTAAATAAGTTCATAATAAATGCAAAAAGGTAAGTTGCATTTTCAGAGCTTTAAGTTGAACCAAATGCTTGTTTTTAAATTCAATTCCAGTGCAAGATCTGCTAACCCTTATACTTTAGGGAATGCATTTGCAGCAATGAAACCAAATACAGCAACTAACATCGATTTGAACACAAAACGAAAAAAGAATAAAATCCACAGGTATTGTGTAAACTACTTCAAATTGTTATTGATAATGTTAACATAAAATATTTTTAAAAACTCCAGAGAACTTTATAACAGGTTTTAAAGTAGTCACAATACAAATCTAAATGCAAAATACAATGATCAATTGTAATAAAAACGATGTCACTTATGAAATTCACAAACTGTACTTTGACTTCTTGATAAGGTACAGAAGTTGTCATCCTTAGTCTTTAAAAATTACTTTCTAATTTCTGAAAAGTTAAAATTTGTAGATGTGAATTTATATCACAGGAGAAAAAAATCAAGTTAAATTCATATTCTTTTTCATTTAAATCTTTGCACATATTCACTGTGCAATTTAAGCAATCAGAACATCAATGGCAGCAGATACATGCGAAAAAATTTTAAATGATTACTGAGGTAGACATTAATAAGTCTTGTCCATGCTATAAAGTTATTTTCAGTTTTTTTTTTTTTTTTTTTTTTGTACCAGGGATCGAACCCAGGGGCACTTTACTACAAAGCCACATCCCCAGCTTTTTAAAAAATATTTCATTTAGAGACAGACTCTCACTGAGTTGCTTAGGGCCTCATTAAATTGCTGAGGCTGACTTTGAATTCATGATCCTCCTGTGTCAGTCTCCTGAGCTGCTGGGATTACAGGCAAGCTGTAATCTACTGTGCCTGGCTATTTTCAGATTTTAATTCCTATTTCTAAGCATTTTTCAAATTTTTCTCCAAACTTTTACTTAGATAAATGGCAATACTTGCTAGAAATAATAGACATATTTTCTTTTTCTTAAAAGACCATGTCTGAAAATCTCCAAGAATGACTTGGTAATGAGAAAAAATATAAAAAAAACTTTGTTTTTGCAATTCCGTATAGCAAGCAGAAACTTGCTGATAATATTTTTTCTCATTTTGACTATGTGTATGTAGAATGGACAAGAATTATTAATAGTCTCCTAAAACATAAGGAGATAAGCAAGTTGAGGAGGAGCCCATAACCCAAAAAACAAAATTTAGAAGGCCAATGAAACAAGAAATAATTCCATGTTCAATCATATGGTATGCCATCATTTTGTAATAATATGGTCATAAATAATTTGTTATGCAGATCAAATACCCAGATCATTTAAAAAGGCACTTTGAGATTTATTTTGCTTATTAAATATTACCCAAAGGGAGCTAAATATGTAAAACATACATAAACATTAGTTTCAACTATTTTAATTTTGAATATGAATATTTACTGATTTCATATAATATATCCTAAATTATTATAGAAAATCCAACACACTCAACATCTGGGGCAATAATTAAGAAAATAATAATAATTATACAAAAAAGGTTTAAATGTCTCTTATAAGCCAAGAACTGTAAAAGGTTAACTTAGTTATTAGTTTGGTAAAATAAAAAGTTTCAATATAAAGTAAAATGATGTTTATTAGCACATAACTCAATCTTGATTTTAATATTAGTGTTTAGAATAAAAACTGTTGAGATCTATATGTATTTGGATTTTGGGGAATATTTAAATTTATTATTTGCTCTTCTGGCAAAATTGTGAAAAATAACTCATGCATAGTTTACTGACATAGTTCCTATCTGCTTAGTTTAATGCAGCATCAAAATTAATCTTAATGTTATATTAAAAGACAAGTGGTGGTGGAATAAAAAACAGATCTATTTTTTTTCTAGAAAACTTTTAGGTTTCTAAAACAAATGTAAAGTTTAAGGAGAATATACGTTTATATGTTTTCTTCTACTTTCAACCAGAAACTTATCCTAGGTCTTAGCTAGTAACTTGGGTACATTTTATTTTGCTGTGCTTTGCTATTAAATTCAGCCACTTACAATGAGAAGCTCATGTCCTGTTGTTTAACATTTTAGTTTTTGTTATGAAATTAATTTGAAACTCACCCTGACAGAAATGATATCAATGGTCTTGAAACCAGAGCTTTTCTACAATTCCAGGGCTGTGAAACTGATGGAGAAAGAGCGGAATCCTCCGCAGAAACAAGCTAAAGCTGAAAGAGAAAAACCTTTACTAGCTCCTCACAAAACCAAGCCTGATTTTAAATAAGTATTTCTTACTACTAAGCCATTGTGGCATTCTGAAATACATATACAAGAGGGTCACTGAAAGATTTCTATATATATACATACTTTTAGGAGGCAAAACTACCACAGGCAGTTTTAATCTACTAGCTCTTCTTGAGCTCTTTCACTTAGAAGATACTGAAAAAACTTGTTAGTTGCTTCTAACAAAATATTAAAAAATGAAGACCTTTTTATAGTTTCAAGAAGGTAAGGGAAAAACAATAATTAAAAAGCAACAAAAAGTACCTCAAATAAAACCCAAATGATTGAAATGACAAAAATCTCATAAGAATTTTGATCATGCCAGTGAAGAACTGAAAAGTCACCTCTGTACCAACTCTAGGAAGGAGGAGGTAAAGATTAACTAAGGAACTATTGTTTCAGAACGGTAAGGAGAACTCGTTACAAAAGAGTGTAAATTATTTTTTAAAGTCCCACTTATAATTCACACAAGGTAACAAAAAGAGGGCACAAACAAGGCCTGTCTGGTGCCCAACTAAGTGTATTTTAATAAACAAAATAGAGACCTACCAGTCTCTATTTTATAAACAAGGAAAGAGGTACAAAATGCTTAAATGAATAATCCAATAAACATTAGAAATAGGAATAATATTTCTAAGTCAGAAATAAAAACTAGTAAAATAGGCCTACAATGGATATTAACCTTTTACAATGTAGAAAATGAATGAGTGTTTATTCCTAATATCCCTGTATTGTTAGATTCAAAAGCACAATGATAGTCTTTAACTATATCTTAGAATCTTAAAATGACAGGGACATATTTCATCATTATAAAAAAAACAATTCAGAACAACTTGTAAATAAAGCTATATTTATATTTCTAAGTATCATACTAGAACATACTAACTCCTCCCCCTTCTTTCTGCAACAAATCTATGGTATGAATAGGTTAGCCTAAACATCCAATTAGATAGACTATTTAAATGGTACACTCACAGGATACGGAAAAGAGACAGTTAAAGTACCACTTAAAATAAGTCCTTCCTTTTAACACATCTACTTTAACCACATACAAAAATAACTTATTTTCTTTTCCTTCTTATGTTATTCCTTTATTGAATGCTAATATAGATTTTTGATTCCACAGCCATGGAATTGAGAAGAGCCAGTAAGTGACACTGAAAAAAATAACAGAATTATGATGAGTACTGTAAAGTATTAACCACCACCAAATCAGATAAGGTTAGCCAGCAGAATTATGGAGCCTAATTATTATCTACAGTATTGGTTGATGTAGACATCAGAACTCTCCTGGAAGTTAACTGTGTGAATTAATCTTTTTTCCTAAATAAGGTCTGTGTATAACTTTAAAACTATTTTATCTAATAGATGTAACATAATTAACTGATTTTTTGAGATTTCAGACTATAACAGCAAAATCATTAATTATTTCACTGGGACCTAAAAATCTTGTCACAATACAAACTTAGGAATCTATACTCTGGTATTACCTAACAGCCAAAGCAACCTCTTAACTGCATCAATTTTGGGGTGACTCAATAACTGGACCACATAAACAGTAACTCAGAAGCTTACTCTAAATACAAATCCATGGACACTCACAGATAAACTAATCTTTGGAAACTAAATTGCTATGCTTGAGCTTGATATTTTGAGTTTTGTCTATACTATACTACATCCACTCCAGGAAAGTTACATATCTTTATGATGTATCTTTTTTTTTTAACTTTGTTAAAAATAATTTCTTGTAACTTGAGTCCATGAATGGATTAAGGCGACATGATCTTGGCAGAAATGGCTGATTAGCGTGAACATATCAGTAGCCCCCTTAAATCATCCATCACCTTGCGCTTCTGTTGGGCATAGCTCGTGCTATACTGGCCAGCAGCTCTGCGTGCTTCTTCTTCATGCTCTTGAATTTGCTGTTGTAAGAGAATGAGCTCACCAAGCAGACCCTGCCATGAGTTTACAATGAGGAGAAGAGGAAAATTGGGGAGGAGAACAATGTTAAACCAAAGGGCACAACAAAGAATAGATGTAAGATAGGGAGGAATGGATAGCTTAAAACAAAAATGGAAACTCATGCACCTTTAGAGCCTTCATTTAGCTGGGCTCAGTACTGCATTTCCATTTTCACCCTCAGTAAAATTAGATGTCTCAGAAACATAAAACAGCATAGCTTAAAAAGTGAAAAGGAAAATGCAATCGTAACTGTTGAATAAAGTAAGCCGGATATATAATATCAACACACAGTAAAACCTAGACTAACTGGAATATTCCAGGAAGGCAGCATTGTAGTTCATTGCATTTCCTGGTATAACCCTTAATTTTGAATTGCCAATGTGAGCCAATGTATGCCCCTAACTTGGAGAAAAAAGCAAAACTGCTCATCTTACAGGCCTAAATCTAATACTCATCCATAATTCTCATAGGACTAATTGGAAGACCATAATAGCTTATTTACTTATTAAGTTATTATTCTTAAGTAAATATTTTTCTTCGATACAATTTCTTCAACTGAAGACTACAATCTCTCAAAACCCCATTAATCTGAGTTTTCTAGCATCAAGGTAATCAAGGTTTTACATTAACTCATATATTCTATGTGCTTTTTCACACAGCTAAAATTAAAATTTTTTATAAGTTAAAAACTGTGTTATGCTCTATTTTGATTTTATATAATATTAAATAACAAGCTTGACTGTATTTTCACTTTTTATGAGCTGTTTTGACATTAAATAGAAATAGACTCTGAGAACATAACCAAGTAAATATCAACTACTAAGCAAAAGAACTATAAAAGAACATAATAAAGACATAGAGATAATATAATTATTATGAAAATTAAAAATGAAACAAAAGCCAGTTTGGATCCAGACACAAAATAATTACCTTTTCTACTTCTAAAATTAATTCCACTTAATTGGGAAATGTTAAATGGGTACAATTTTTGTTATAATGTATTCACATGAGGCATGATAATAAAAACATGTAATTGTACAGTATTTTTAGTTACTGGTCTATAAGATAATGAATCTTGAGAAATGTGGAAGAAAGAATAACTAGAATTTGATAAGGGCATAAGTTTCATATTTTCTCAATCAGAAATCCTAAAAAGGTAGTTTCAATGAATGAAATAACTAATCTGTATAAGAATAGTGTCTGGAAATCAATGGGCTCTGTTTTTATAAAGTCATAAAAACACAGACTTAGGAAAGCCCCTACTTACTTACAAAATAACCTAAATTAGGAGTTTCAAATAGTTTCAGAACTTTTTAAATGACTTCCAAAAATACTTTGTTTTGTAGAATTAGAAAGTCTAAAATGCTAGTAAACATTGTTAAAATCTAATTTATCCAGAGGCTTAATTTATTTTATCTTATAGAACCCAAAGACTTAAAGAGTTTTCCAGAAAATAAACACAAAAGTTAGTATTATAGTAAAGCATTTTAAATTGTATAAATGTTAATATACAATTTGGGGAATCTGTGCTTGATCCTTAATTTTAATACAGTAGGCTATGATCATTGCCAACATTAGATAATGCATAAAACTGATCGGTTTACTACAAATCAAAGGATGGAACTAATTGATATTTTTTCCATATGACAAGTGAAATTTCAACATTTGTTTCCAGATTCAATAATATAAAATAGATTTATAAAGTCTGAAGTTATCTTTAAACACATATCTTTTGAATAAATCAGTTTTATTAGTCATTGTCAAATCTATCAAAAAATAAAATGCCAACTATCTATCTTCATCATTTCCATAATTTCTGTCATTTTTTATATCTTTGCTTTTCATCAAGCAGGAAGAAAAGTAATCTGACAGATTTATTAATTTGTTCATTTATTTTGGTCCATCACTTTTCAAATCACCCAAGTGTTTAGATTTCTCTGCCTTAAAAGAAGTCTTCCTATGTTGACTTACACAGTAATGTGCCTACTATCTATTTATATACCACCAGTAATAAAATTTATAAAATGCCAAAGCTTTTATATTTATAGCTTAAATACCCTTCCCTAGGTTATTGCTTATATATAAATACAAATGAATGGTAAATACTCTAATATCTATTAGATTATAAGAAAATGCTCTCTTTCTAATAACACCTCACTTTCCTTCCAAGTCTGTTATTGAAGCACTGTTATGTGAAGATAGGTGAAATTAACTGTTACCTCCTGAAAAAAGTAGGGAGAAAACACGAATTAGACATATAAAAAGCTATTTACACTATGCTATATAGTTTAAGGAAGTTACTTCTCCCCAGTCTTAGGCAACAAATCTCACGCTCAGTACCCAATGAAGGGCTTAAACTTTATAATCTAAGACCATGTGGAAGTAAGAGGACAAGGAATGTATGCACCTGCTTTTCAATATACACTCCTCAGATGTACAAAATATATTTTTATTAATAAATATTGAAAACAAGCCTGGGCATTTTTATCTCAAGAAATAGTACACAAATCATTATTCTTAAAATACTACATAAAAAATACAGTAATTGCTATAAATAATGATAAATAATTCCTGTTAAGAATCACAAATGATATATTCTCTAAACATCTCCTGGCTGTTCTCAAATTGATACTATAGTAATTAGTTCCATTTTCATGTACAATGCTGTCAGCTTTGTTTTATTTTTAATCATGACATAAGATCAGGAAAATCAGTAGTAGTCCAAAGTGTTTTTGACCCATGAGGATCAATTACACTTAAAAAAAAAAAAAAAGTGATAATAAAACAATACAAAGGGAGGCATATTTAAATTACTATTTAATTACTAATTAATTTGGCAAACACTACAGTGCTTAAACTGTGTAGTCTATAAAGACATGATAGCCCACAAGCACAAATGAAACACTTACTCTCTGGTTCTGTAAGGAAGTTTGCTGAGCCTTGATTTAGAAATTTTATGGTAACTTTAGTCTGACAAAAGAACTTTCTTAAAGTAACAACTTCTTTCCCTATTTTACTTAAAAATATTCCTAAGCATTAAACTACTTTCCAAAGTTTGAATAATTCTGCTATTTAGTTAGTTAAAAGAACTATTTCTGCCCCCCAAGTAATACATAATTCTGTTGAAGATATGCCAAATGAAAAATGCTTTATTGGTTATCACAAAGAAACAGGTCTTTCTATTTAAGATGAAATTGCTCCAATCAAGAAATATCATATTCTACTTTACTTTTTGGACAATTTCTATATAAACTTTTAAGAGAAAAGCAAGAGAGCTGTTGCCAGAAATTATCAGTATTACCACATCTACTAAATTCCCTTTGTTCGAAATAGTTACATAAAAACAGTATTATATACATGTATATGTACATATCAAATAAAAACATTTATTGTTGCTTTTCTTCCTTTGATCCCTCAGTTTCTCATATACTATGCTCCAGGATGCAAGCAGTTTGGGATTCTGCCTGAGAATTTAACCAAGGATAGTTGCTCAGAAAACTTAAGAATTTCCCAATTCCATGGTTACTTGATAGTGATAGTTGTGAAAATTTAATTTTGCAACAAATTCTACATTATCTGTTGTATGAGGAATCCCAGAAATGCAAACCCTATGTAAGCAACATTACTACAATTGAGAATATAAATACATTAAGTGCTTTTATAGCTAACACACAGTAACCAGAGCAAAAAAATCTTTGGGCCCACCTTTGTTAACATCAAACAAATGTATCTACTTTATATCAGCCTCTCTTTTACTAAGTTAAAGCAATTAATTAATTTTGCTAAGAGGTCAACACTATCCTGAGTTCTCTGAGGACAGAGATTTAGTGACAGAAATGGTCCATTAAACAGTAAGAATTCAAGCCAAAGTAAATAGTATTTCATATGGCAAGTATTCTAAACATTGAGGAGAGGATAACTGAAGAAATTAAAATGATTATTTAAGAATTCATGAAGGGGACAATAAGCACAAACAGAAATTAGGCAGGTTAAAAAAAAAGAAAGGAGATATTTCAGTTGGAAGATAAAACAAACCATAAAAATAAAAATTAGAGTAACATGTTGTAACAATATTAATGTATTATCATTTAATAACTACACTGAAAATAATATTACTACTTTTCGTGATTTGGGCCTTTAAAAAGTCCTTCAAATATTTTCTGTGAATCACAAATGTGCTTGTTACCTTGAGAATGGCCATATTACTTACTTCTGTGAGATGTTTATGACCAAATAGAAACATGATAGAACAAAAGCAGAAAACAAAATGTCTCTTTTAACAAATTAATTTTCACTAGAACATGATAGTGTTAAAGAATCTAATAAAGAAGATACACTAATGGTCTTACTACTTATATATATGACTAATATGCAGATTTAAATGATTCCATTAATTTAAAAAAAAAAAAAAAGGCCATCAGTCCAATTCTGAAATTGTCTTGAGGTAATTTTTAAGTTCTCTGAGTCTCAAGAATATTATTCAGTTTATAAGGATGATTTCTAATATTTTCCTCTAGAAGATACAAGTATTAAACTTAACAAAAAGTATTTATTAAAAAGTGATTTTACTGTATGCCAAACATACCTCAATAAAATGGCTTAGTTAGGTTAAACAAAGTGGCTTTACTATTTTTCAATGTTTTATTAATCAAAGATACATATCAGAAATTTCAATCAACATAGCATAAATAACTAATATCTGCAAACTAAATGGATATAAATCCAGGTAAACCAAAGAATCTTGATGATTACTTAGCCTGTGTGGCATTATGGGGGAATATATTCTTTCTGTAGAATTTTTGAAGACCTCTCTAACAACTTTCCCAAACACCTGAGTCTAGTGAGCCTAGATTAGAAACCAGAGGTAATCAGTTCATCATGTTGTTCCTTCTGTCTGAGTCAAGTCAAACTATCTGACATCTGTATTTCCTTCCACTCCCATCATTTTCACTTCTGTTGACTTTGAATGGTTCTAATTGTTCATTTACTTGCCAGGACTTTTCTGAATGTGGTCTCCTATTAGAAAGGACAAATCTTTATTTTAGTTCTAGTTGTAAAAACATTTTCCATAGAAGTCCAGCCAGAAACTGTTTCAAACCTGACAACCATTTAACTGAAGTGTGACTGCTTCAAACCCTACTTTAAAATACTATTTTAAATCTTGGGTTCTCAGACATCAGACTGAACCAGTTGAAAGGTTATCAGTTAATCTCTGGATGCCACCCTAATATTTCTGATTATCATCCAGATTTTCAAACTTCAAGTCTCTGTTATTTCAAAAAGGCTACTGCTATGCAAAGGTCTCTTCTTGCTTGATTGTAATCAATCATCAATTGTAGGGAATTCTCTTAAAATCAGATCAATTTATCTGTATCATGTCTGAGTAGTTCATTATTCTCAAACATTATAGGCAACAGTCAATCTTTAGAGACATCAGCTGAGATTGGAGATAGTTTTTTCCACATATAAATTTTTAATATTTACTATAATTTAATTTAATTGGTAACAAAAGCAGCTTAATTACAATCTAGATTCAGTGTTTACAAAAAATGTTTGAGTAGAAATAACTGATGAGATTTTACTGGGCAAAATAATTACCATAAAATATAAAAAAGTTAAAAGGAAACAGTCTACAAGGGCATTTATCTTCAAACAAGCATTTATTTTCAAAATAATTTATAAAATAAAGCAATAAATTTACTTGCATGTCTACTGTATAAAGTAAAATCTGTAACTATATTATCCAAAACACATTCTTTTGCTTTATTTCTACTGCAGAGCTCCCAGTTAATTATTGATTATTCATTTATCAACTTGGCGGTTTTAGAGGAATAATCCCAAGATAAGCTCTTCTATCACCAAAGTAATCCTAGGTCATATCAGAAAGAAAGCAGACATGCACACCTCCTCTAACTGATTTAGGCAAAAAGAAATATTGTCACTCAAAAAAAAAAAACCCACACCATCATTCTAACAAAGGTGCTTTCTCCCCACTTATAGATAAGTAGATTAATTCATTTATTGTTTACTTGCCTCAAGAACCAAGGCCTTGGCTCAAAATAAGCTGCACCTTACCAATAGTTAAGAGTACTATTTGGTTAAAATTATGTAAGTGCAGTGTATCAAAAAAGATTAAATCAGAAGCAAATACATACACATTCTGAAATATACTTTATCCAAAAGATAAAGTTAAAAAGTGAAAGAAATAAATCTTGATATATAATTAAAATCTGGACCATTACATAAAATGTTCAAAGTTTAAAGAGAGGGAAGGAGACGGAAACCTACAAACAGGAATCATTTCTTCTTCCTTTACCCCAAATAAACATAAAATTATTTCCTATTATTAAAACTCAGCATAAAACATATATATTCCATATTTAATTTTAAAATGTTTAGAATATTTTTCCATGAATCTATTTATCTACATATTATTTTTCCAAAATTTTTTGCATAATCAATTATTTTCCAAAATCAATCCCATTCCAAAAGGATAAAAGAAATAAAGACTAAGAAAATGTCCAATAAACATATAATTGTAAACAGTTACACATGTTATTCTAATTTAGCAATTTTATAACATTATATGCAATTCTCCTATAGCTTTAATATGGATTTTGCTAAAGGAATGTACTGAAATCAACAAACTTCAAATAACCCCACACATAGTTTTGTGGACTCTAATTTCCTACTCTATTCAATATCCTCCCCTATGTAAAAATTAGTCTCCTGAAGATTTTCATGAGAAAGAAGATTAATAAATAAATTCAGAAAATCCTGTATAATTTGATTCCTCTTGGAGGTCCACAATGCTCATGAATATATTAAGGTCTGTGGAGTCCTGAGGAAAGGAAATCATCTTGTTTTATCTAGATTGGCTTTCACCACATGTATTTAACAACAAAACTTTTTCTTGGAGACAACCCTTGAATTATTATTTCAGAGAATATATTTGAAGAAAATGGGCTTGTCTAATATTTCCAGAACCACCACATAACATTTTTGCACTAAGATTAGTAAAAGTACATCTATTTAGGTAATTTTGTATTTGCTCCTCTCATGCTGCCACTTTCAAATCTTCCAAATGGTAAACACTTTAAAAATCTTTCAAGACTACCTATAAGAAGAATTCTGTTTTATACTTACCTTTCTATAATGCTTGTCACTTTCACGATCTGTTGCTCTAAATGCCGTTTCTCCAGGTGAACCTTAAAAATATGCAATCCTTTAAATCCTTTAAATATGCAATCCTTTAAATTCATAGCCTAAGCTAAATTCCAAACTATGTCTCATTAATCAAAAAGTAAATTGATTTTAGAGCAACTCAGAGTCAAAGCATCAAATCACTTTTATTTTCATATAGAAAACTTCTAAAAATCACAGCACATATTTAACTTATTTAAAAACTATTTGGCTAAAAATTATAATAAAAAAAATAAGGAAATCTTTGGTAAAGATTATTTTACATGAGAATACTTACAGTTCAGACAAATACCACTGTCATCAAGCCAAGTATATAATACAAAACCAAATTTAATATGTCAACCACGACAGGGCAGATGAGACAAACTAAAATTACTTTTCATTTCAATTATCAAAAATAATTATATGTTTCAAGAAAATATTTTGGCTAAGCAAATTTTAATAGGTTTAATCTTATACATACATATTTAGGAATTTTAGTTTTATTGCAAAATAATTACTTTATTCTCTGCACCTAAAGGATAATGAGTTTGCTTAATATATTTCTGGGGTTTTAAAATTCAGCATAAGCAGCATTATAATTTTGGTCCGCAACTTTATTTGCAACTAGTTTATTAGAAGCATTTAAAAGGCATGTTAAGGTCAGCAAAAATGTCTTTTTACACACCTAACAAGAGAAGTAGGTCAGAAGCTTCTATGACTTCACTAACCAATTTGTGACCTGTGAAAAATTAGCAGAAGGGGAAATAAAAATATAAAATTTAATAGGAATGGCAAACAAAGGTGTCTGAGATCTCAGATTTATATCACAATAGGGTAGTAATTGGGCAAATATGCCAGGATTGGCCTTATAAATTCTACTTGTTATGGTCCGTGAAATTAAATTTTGTTTTAAAATCACCATATTGGCTTTAACCAATTATGAAAAGCAAATACATAGGAAGTCTCATCTACTTGTCAAGAAGTGGTGCTATGTTTTTCCCTCACTTACTAAAAGTCAAGCATAAATTTTCAGTTTATTGAGCTAGAAAAATATTCAAACCACTGTATAACAAAATTTAGAAGTTTACCATTTTCAGAAAACTTACTAAATATTTTAATTTAAAAGATGGAAATAAGCAAATACATGTATACATTTTTCTCTGCAGTTCTTAAATCTCTAAATTAGATCAAACGGGTCCTTTGTTACCTGTGGTGAAAAAGTCCTTCAATAAGCTGAGGCTTTCAACAATCTTGTCAATGTCTGGTGCTAACTTTGCAAGGTCTTCTGAATTAGGAAGGGCTTTTCTAATTTTCTCTGAAGAAAACCAAAACACATAAATAGTCATCAACTGTCTCAAGAATATGACAGCTATTAATCTAAGGGCTATAAAAGTATTAATTTTCTTAATTCTCAAAGGAACTCTACAAAATTGCTACTATTGTCAACTCCATTTACAGATGAGATAATGGGGCATACAACAAGGAAGTAGGGGAACCTGGGTTCAAGCCCAGGCAGGTTGCTTCGGAATATAGGTTCTCTGGCCAATGTAGTGGGAGTAGCAAATGTATTATGTTGAAAAGTACCCCCCATGAATATTAGAAAAACAATTTGAAAGTGTGCTTTTCCAAAAATGCCTAGTCAACATATAACAGTTTTATTTTTAAGAAGTGCTGTGAACGAGTGCTTACAGAGATTAAAATTCCAACTCCATTTACAATTAAGACAATGTCTTAAAAAGGAACTGAGGAAAAGAATTCAATAAAAATATTTTTTAAATCACCATGAGTTACTGATAATAGCTGATAAATATATTTTTTTTCTCATCTACTTATTAAAAAGGGGAGAGGCAGTATCTGATTAGGAGGAGAAATCATTCTGAATACTGACAGACTTTTAAGGAACATGGCTAAAAGCAGAAAAGTTGTGTGGCAGAATGGAAATGCTGACAAAATGTGTTAAGTAGAAAAAACAAAAAGTGCATGTCCTTATGACTGTATAATTTTTAAAAAGAAACTAAAATTCTAACCACATACAAATAAGTACAGTTAAAAGAAAATGTTTTCTATAAGGATGGTGGCAGCTGTGTTAAAGTGATGGACTACTAAATACTTTTTTTTTTTTTTAAAGAGAATATTTATTTTTAGTTTTCAGCGGACACAACATCTTTGTTTGTATGTGGTGCTGAGGATCGAACCCGGGCCGCACGCATGCTAGGCGAGCGCGCTACCGCTTGAGCCACATCCCCAGCCCTAAATACTTTTTCATACAACTTTTTTCTTTGATATTCTATTATTTTTATTGTTAAAAGAAAACTACTACATATTAAGACTCAAAACTTAAGAAACTATCTCAATAAACTATTTCTCTTTCCTAAAGAAATAACCATAAAAAATATTTCAATGTTAATGATACGAACCAATATCAATATACTCATCAATTTCCCATACAATGTCAGGCACAATCCATTTATAATCACTAAGGTCTGGTATCATATCTTTCCACTGATCAAAAGTCTAAAAGATAAGAAAGCATGTTAATCAGATATTCTAAATACCATATAAAAAATGTAAAGAACAGTTATTTCAATTAAAACACATAAATCTATAAAGACCAATGTATTGTATAATGTACTAAGCTTTGAGAAACAAATTTACATGGCTTTAGCTCTTCTAAAAACAAATCAGTAGGCAAGCATACAAAACATGTAAATACTCCTCTACCAAATATAGAAAATAAAAAATTCAAAATATGTAACTATTTTAAGCTGACTTCATATTGGCATTAAACAACACCATGGAGAGCAGCAGGAAGATATATCAGGAGACTGGACACCTTCTCTCTGAACCCAGAGCTGCCAAGAAGTGGCCCTGTGAGCAAGCTACCTAACTTTCCCATCTAGGCTCAATATCAAACCTATATTTCTTACTCTCAGCTCAGGGACTTTCCTCTAGGCTTTTTTATCTCCTATAATTATAACTAAGATTCAGAAGGTACATTCCTTTTAGCATCATTAAAACAACCTGTTACATGGTAAAGACACACAATAAATGTTTACATCAATTACACTTAACCACACTAAAAAAAATGACTTAAAACTACAAAAATTCAAACTAATCATACTGGAATAATTGGAAAACCAGTAGGAAAGTTAAACTTACCTTTTTAGCTGTATAGCCACCTCCAACAGCAGATCCCAGTATAAGATATCGAAGTTTTAAGAGCCTTGCAGCTAACCGTGCTGGCCAAAAATTCCTGCAGGGCTGGTAGCCATATTTAATTGGAGAAAGTTTCAATTTACGTAAAGGAAGGTTTGTTAGAGAAGAGAACTGTTGAAATGATGTCCTTAATTGGGGTCTTTGAAACTTTAAGATAGGATAATGTGAACAATAAATACTTCGTGAAACCAGATGCAGTTTTTGGAGTGGTAAGCTTCCTTTTATTCCAGAGTTATGTTTCACCAAGGATTGGCAGACTTCACTGAAACAAAAAAGTACAGGGGTGGTAATGGCACAAAGGAAATAATATAACAAAGCAATATTATAAAGAAGAGACACATGCACATGTGACCAACCACAACGAGTCATACAACTGTTGATATTTATTTATTTATGTTGATATTTATTTATGTTATTTATGTTGATATTTATTTTGTTGAAGACAAAAATGCATGCAAAGTTTTGCTTTTAAGCACAAAAACTGTGGCAGTTTAAAAAAGTTATTCTTTTATCTACGTCTCCCAATTCTAAAATAGCCCAGGGATGGGTATTTTAAAAAATTATTCAGTCCCACCTAGGAACCTGGCCCCCAGAAAAACGAAAGTAGCAAAAAAGCCACCCCAATCTCCAAAAGAGAACAGAACCTACATGTACATGTTAACTATATGAGCTCTACCCTACTCTCCATCCAGAAGAGAATGAAAGGCTACCAACAAGAACCACATGCCTGAGCTTAACACACATTCATAGTTGCTTACAAATGATCCGAGCCCAATTTTAAGTAGCTTTAAAATATTAATTCATTTAACTACATGGAACTTGAAACTTCTCAAGAAAAAGAAATTATGGAACATAAATACAATGTTGTAAAGGATAATAGAAGGAAAGTGGAATCTCTCCTTCCTAAGTGCCAGACATCATGCCAGATGCCAGTCATTCCCCCCGCCCCCCGTTTTGGATATCAGGGATTGAACTCAAGGGCCCTTGACCACTGAGCCACATCTCCAGCCCTTTTTAGTATTTTACTTAGAGACAGGGTCTCACTGAGTTGAATAGTGCCTTGCTACGTTGCTGAGTCTGGTTTTGAACTCACCATCCTCCTGTCTCAGCTTCCCCAGCCACTGGGATAACAGGCCTGCGCCACCATGCCAGTCATTTTTACAAATAATACTTACTGCTGGGTAACTCTTAGAAAAACCCAGTAAGCCAAGTACCTTCTTTCACAAATTTGCTTTTTAAAACTATGTCTTCCTTAAGGTAGAATGAGTAGTAAATGGTGGAAAAGGATTGAAAGTAGGTTCAGCCCGACAATAAAGCCCAAATTCTTTCCACAACAGACACTGGTAAGCAAGAATGTGAAAAGCAGTAGATGCATAGATGCCCCAGATAGGAGGCTGCGATAACATTTTTTTGGGGGGGATGGGGGGTGGGGGAGAACATGTAAATTTTTTAGGGTGTGGTATGAATTTTCAGGAAGAAAATGTCATTACATTTAGGTATTGGTACACTTTAGCTCAGAATCATTAAAAATATGTGTTTCACCATTATATAATATGGAAATGAGTCTTATTTTCCTCTATGGGTGAAGGTTATATATAGTATTGTCCTTGTGAGAGAGAATGAGTGCCTCCACTGGTTCCTCTTTGTACCCAGGGACTGAGACCTAATCCTTCAGATCAGGGTGGTTTGCGGGAGTTACCTTGTGTT
Organism: Marmota flaviventris; assembly: GCF_047511675.1. Classification (NCBI taxonomy): domain Eukaryota; kingdom Metazoa; phylum Chordata; class Mammalia; order Rodentia; family Sciuridae; genus Marmota; species Marmota flaviventris. The sequence goes on along the minus strand of NC_092505.1, from coordinate 49,531,998 downwards.
GTCAAATGAATCAGGTTCAGCCTTGCAAGTCAGGCATCCACCTGAATGCATAATGGCGATAGAGGGGAAGCATAGGAGGAATGGAGGAACTTTAGATAGGGCAAAGGGGTGGAAGGGGAAGGGAGGAGGCAAGGGGGTAGGAATGATGGTGGAATGAGTTAGATATCATTACCCTAAGTACATGTATAAAGACACGAATGGTGTGAAAATACTTTGTGTACAATCAGTGACTTGAAAAATTGTTCTCTATATGTGTAATATGAAATGAATTGCATTCTGCCATCATGTGTAACAAATTAGAATAAATAACAAAAAATTCAAATTAAAAAAATATATAATCTGGGAAATTGAGATGTGTTTATTAGTGACTCACAGGCCATGGCTAACCTATATCACAAATAACTTTAAGAGAATGCAACAGTGACCAGAAAATGACCTCTACTTTACTGTAATGCTAACATATCCAACCAGGAATAAGTTGAGCCTAATTTTCATAGCCTATGGTGTATGCTAAAGCACTCTTTTAAGAATCACTCATGTGTAACCAAGGCAGTGACATTTTGAAGTATTTGCTGCCACCTCTGAAACTGTCAGGATGACAGAGTCTTGCTCTGATTCGAGATTCTATAAGAAATCTCAAACTCAGAAAAACTGAGGAAAAATAGAGTTTAATAGTAGGAGAAAATACATATTGCCAGATCAGGCACACTGCTTATTTGTAATTATACATGTAATTGTTACTTCTGATCACAAAAACTTTCTTTATAAAAGTTGGCAATCATTTTGTATTTTAAAAAATAAAAAAGCTCTGTCTCAAAATAAACCATAATTTCTACTGTCTTGTAAATATAAGTCCCTGTCTTCTTTTATCAATCAAGAGATTAAATTCTTCTGACATTAGACTCTGCATATCTATAAAGCAAAACCTCATCTTAGCTTCATATTGCTTCTACCCCAACAATCATTAACTATAAAAATTAAAGACAAAACAAATCCTTCAAATCAAAGGCATAGTTAAGTGGTACAAGAGTTAAATTTCTGAGAAGAATTAGTCTAGACAGTAATTAAAGAAAGTATGATAACAGTGTTAGTTAAAAGTGTATCAGGAGGGAAGTGAAGAGGTGGCCTCATTTCAGTTGTACCCACTGCATCTACACCATCCTCTTCTTTCTTCCCATGTTAGATTACATCAAATGCTCCTCTTCCCATTGAAGGTAAATCCCTAAAAGGTATTCTTGCCCTATCCTTTCAGTTTCTCTCATCTTAATGAGGAAATCAAAACCTCCTAAACCAAACTACTTTATTAAAAGCTAAACCAACCTGGTTTTCACTTCTACCATTCAATGAAACAACTTTTACTTAGGACACCAAGACTTCCAAAGGGCATTTTCTCCTAGTTTTTTCAGCAATGTGAGACAATCTTAACACTTCCTCATTGTTGGAACTTCCTGTTACTTGGCAGTCTCTAATTTTACCCCTATCTAACTGGCCATTCCTTTTCAGTCTCTTCCTCAACTACCTTTTAAATGCTAGGAGTTTGTTTAAGTCTTAGATCCAACCTACTTCTCTTTTAACTTTCCCTAGGCAATCCTATCTACATCCACTTCCTCAATTACCATCACATACTCATGTTTCTCAAGTTTTTGTCTAATACAAATAGGTAAGTTCCGGTTGCTTGTATCGAATTGCCTACTCAACGTCACCACTTAGGGATCAAAAAGGTACCTTAAATTCAATATGTCCAAAATCTTGGACATTGACATCTCTCCCATCCTCCTAAATCCTGACACTTCTACAGTATTTCCTATCTCTGAAAATGGTATAAGCAGCCATCTACTTAATTAGTCAGAGTTGAGGATCCCTTTTTGATACATATTTTTATCCTTACCATTACCAAAGCACTCTCCGGAACTCAAATCTGGTCATTATCATACACCTGCATCCATCTTTTAAATAGATCCCCTGCATTTAGAATAAAATCCAAACTGCTGGTCTATAATGCCCTCCATAGTATGGTCTCTGTCTCATTCACTTGCCTCAAAGCTCCACCCAGACTAATTTTCATCTAATTCTTCAATGTGCCATTCTCCTTCCCATCTTAAGACCATGAGACCCGCTATCTACTTGACTCTTGCTACTTACTGATCACAGTTTCACCTCCAGCATTCCCTCCCTTCCCCTGAGCCTTCATTATAATGTGAGTCCCCCTGCTACAGCTCTTTCTGTACTTTTCCTTCATAGCATTTATAAATAACTACATAATAATGTAGTTATTGGATTAATATTGGTCTCTACCAGTAAACTAAAATCTACCAGAAACAGCCTCTTGGCTGTTTACCACTATATTTCTATGGTCCTCACTGCCTCACAAAGATAGACACTCAATAACCTGCTGCATGAACACAGGTTATTGGAATAATTAAATTACAAAAAAACAGGCCAAAGAACCTACCAAATGCTAGCAGAGTAAGCGCTCAATAACATCACTTCAACATAATTTGCACTAAACTTCACTACTGTATAACTCCTTAACCTTTGAAAAGTCATTTGCATTTCTTATAAAGGAGTTAATCCAAATATATACCCAACAAGATGAACTCCAGTACTGAGTTCATACCTAGGATGTTTTTGCTTTTCATTATTTTCTCACAAATTTCTAAAATTTCTATTTCGACAATGATGGCAATAATAACTATGGGTGAGAGATAGGGACAGGGATAGAGTATTCAAGTATTTCAGTTCAGTAATTACAAATGAAATGTTCATCAATTAGTTCTCTGGAAGAGATAACAGACTTTATGCAAATCCTAATACTTAAAAAGACATCCTCAAGAATTACTTCTAGAGCTTCCAATTCAAAAGATAAATGTTCATACAGGAGGGGATTGCTTTTTACAACAAGATTCTCTTGAGATACAGTGGGAAAAAAAGAGAAGCAACTGAGATTTACTGAAGCACTAACTGTGGAGAAGGATGTATGGGTCACCCTCTAGTCCATTCCAATCCAGCCAAATGTTAGCTACACTAGTTGCCCCAAGGCTGAGAATCTGTCAGAGAAGAAGGGACGAGCTAAGTCCATGCATGCATGTATGTGGGAACTTCCCAGAGTGAGCCTCTAATAGTATTAGTATATGTAACAATTTCAGGTCACCCCTTTACTCCCTAAAATGAAGCCTGCAAGTTGATATATCAGATATCTAAAACATAGTTTGTTCAAAGCTCTCTCATTCAGGGGTATCCTGCACTGGCATCTATACCAACTATTGCCCATCAGGTTTAAATATAATTTAGGTAACAGACTCTAGAAAACCAGCAACTCTTAAGATGAGGACTAAGATGTCATTATTAGTCCTGGAAAAAGAACAGATATGAAATCCTTATTAGGATTTTCAGGAAGATCTGTGAAAATATTACAGACATAAATAAGAGAATGTTGTTATTCAAAAACTATTTTTTAAAAATAGCAAAGAACATCAGAAAGCTTACTGAATTAAACATGCTTTTAAGAGTCAAAAAGAGCTTAAATACTAAAAAGGTAGTTCGTGGAGATTAAAGTTGCAATGGCCAATATATTTTAAAAAATCAAAACCAATAATGGAAAATAAATTAAGGAAATCCCCTAGAATGTTGAATAAAGCAAAAAATCAGGAAAACACTAGAGAAAAGTTAAGTGATATAAAGAAGAAATATGCAAAGAGGGTGAGAGGATGGGGTGAAAGCATCCACTAGGTTCTGGAAGAAAGTATGAAAGCTTCTGGCTGCAGTCTTTTTTTGTATACTATCCTTCAAGTTAAGATCAACTTATAATGTAAAGATATATATAAAATGTAGAGACACACACATACATAAAGATGAATGTGTAGTGTACATCCACATATTAGAGTACATGCATTTTTTTTTTTAACAGATAAAGGATACAGACCATAATTTGGAAATAATGGACACACAGGATCAACTTAAGAGGACTAATAGTCATTTTAAAAGTGCCTAGAAAGAAAAGAACAGGAAAAAAAGAAAGAAAATAAGGAAAAAAATTTCCCAAAACCAAAGGAAGATAATGGTCTATTTCACAAAAAGGCCCATTGAGTGCCAAGCCAGTTGGTGGTGAAAAAGGAAACCTATATCTGAACAAAAGCCCTGAGAAATTTGAGAGTATAAAGTGGAGATCCTAAAAACTTCCATGAAGGGAAAAAGAGACTGCTATATGCAAACAAAACTAAAAATCAAAAGTGATGCAAAATAGACTCCCTACTCCAAGAAGTCATCTACTTTCTTGCCTATCTATCTTCTCTTTTAAAACAACAATTGCAAATATATAGTTTTCATTAATTTTTCATAAATATTGCACCCAAATAAATGCTGGTCATTGGTCTTCTCACAAGTCCATGAACATGTGTTTATATATGTATGTCAAAAATGTTTAGGTTCCCACCTGTTAAAAAGTAGGAATTTAACTGTACTCCTTCATAATATGCAAAGGAACTATTAGCAAAAGACAAATTCCACAGTTTAAGTTTTCTGACTTTCCACAGCTCCATTTCTTCTGGTAGCTAAAATGTGCTGTCATCACAGGACATTTTTAAGCCAAGACTCTATGGCATCCATAATAACTTTAGAAACAACTTAGTCCAACAACACGCAGTTGAATAAAGCAAATAGTACCAGTTATAAATTAGTTTGTCTTTAAATTCAATTTTGAAAATTTTTCCTACACATCTTAATTGCTCCAGAGTATGCTGTTTTTTGCAGTCTCTTCTTTTTTATTTAAATAGATGTTTCCCCATTAAATAATGAGAAGTAGAAATACGAAGTGTGCAAATAACTTACTTTGGTGCCAAGGACTGAACTTACTCAAAAATTAAAATTCTATAGGATTAAAAATAACTATGCAATTATTCTAATTGACTAACACTGTAAGTTCTGCATTTGCACTTCAGTTAACTTTCAAAAAACGAATGGATTGTATTCCTTATAAACACTGTAAATTATCTACACCATTAAAAAAGTTCTGAGAAAAATTCAAGGCCGGTGTTTAGAGGTGGAGTTAAGAGGAAAACTTTTAGAGATGGAAAACTAATATTTTTTTTCAATCTTGCTTGATGCATATTCCTTCCTATTAAATGCCTTCAACAATAAGTATGAAAGTTATCTAAGGTTATTAGAACAAATTATATAAAAAAGATAAAATCAATTAATATGCTTAGTATGCATATAGTAATCCACAAAAATGAAAAGATTTCTATGATTTCTTATGTAGGAGTTAAACAGGCCAGAACAACAATGACTGTATAATTTGAAAGGTAGCGCAACATTCGCTTCTTTTGCTTTAAAATGCAAGTCTCAAGTCTCTTCCTTAAACACTGTGAAAATGCTTCTTCGAAGATGGCATCTCTAAATACCATCTCTGACACCATGTGCGTCACTGTTCTAGATCTGACTCCCAACAGAGGGTTAGGCAAACAGGCAGAGGCCCTTTCGCCCTGCAGAAAAGCCTAAGAACTACAGGTGTAAATGTACACATGGCATGGAGATGGAAGCAAAGGTAATTAGGGAAAGCGCACAGAAGGCCATACATGGACAAAGCCAGAACAGACATGGAGAGAATTTGAAAAAGAAACAAGTGAAGGCAGAGATAACAGCGAGGTCACAAAGGTGTAAAGGACAGCGACAAAAGGACAACAGAGAAGGGCCAAGACAGGCGTCCTGAGTCTTCAAGCTGGTCAGGTACGACGGTCGAAACCGAAGCCAGCCAGCTCCGCAGATAAGCCTAGTCAGAGCTCCTGTAACTCGGGTCCTCAAAAATATCCGGGAATTCTCCAACCGCCCTCGGCTTGAACAAGGCGTTCTCTGCACATTCTGGACGTAGTGATGGGACAATCCTGGCCCTGAAATACCGGGGCCAGGTTGGAGCCCGCACTTACCAGGCCACGGCGACCCGACGCATTCGCCACATCTCTCCGGCGTAGAGGTCACCCAAGCGCCGAGACGGCCTCGCGGGAGCCCCCGTGTCAGCCCCAGTGCGGCTCTTGATCTAAGAATGACCCAGGAAGAGGCCTCGGTAACAAGGGCACTGAGAAGCCGCTGAGGCCCTCCCAATGGCGCATGGACTTCCGCAAGAGCCTGCCCGGCACCCGTATTCAGTCCGTCACTGAAACCACCACTCCGCCCATCCTAGGGAAGCAGCACGAACAGTCCGCGGGGCCTGACGCATGCGCCCACAGCCTGTAGGCGGGAGCCGTGTACTCGGCGTCTCCCCACATCCCCGCCCTGCCCTCGTACTTTCTGGGTTGAAAGGCTTGGAGAGGGAACGAGAGTGGGGCGTAGTAAAGGGCATGAAATCCGTGTTGGTAAATGCTCACTGTGGCAACCAATTAGTAAGTGTTGGGTATTAAGGAAAAATAAAGGAGCCCAGAGACTACAAAATGAATACGATAGAGTAATTGAATAGAATAATAAAAATTAGCAATTGCCCCTTCGCCCTACTTTTGTAGCCCTTCTTTGTTTAAAAGCACTTTCATATCCTTGAAACAATCTTGGGAAGCATGAGGAGGAATCATGAATAAGTTAAGTGAATTAGAATCTCTGAGATTTGAAGGGGACTCAGGTCATTAGGCCAGCTCTAGGTTTGAAATAAGAGTGTGTGTTTTAAAAAGGCATCAAAAATGACTTTGTTCATTTATTATCTAGCTGGCTTTCACCTGAATTCTAATCCCACTAATTTGTTGAAATGGCCCTTGTCAAGGTTTCCAACAGTTCCATGTTGTTAGTGCTTAGTTACCTTGGAGCAACATCAGCTGAGCACTCTATGGTTAACCTGCATTTCTGTTTGGGCTTTCAGGACACCATATTCTCTTTTTCCTCCAAGAGCAACTAATTACTAGTCTCCTTTTGCTGTCTAAATTCTCTAACAAATTTCTCAATGTTGGAAAGTCCAGGATCTTGGACATTCTGATTCCCTTCCTTTATCTACTTTCTCTTCCTAGGTAATTTAAGTCCGTTGCTCTTTGAAAGTTTATATTTTATGAGAAAGTGTCCTGTGAAGGATTATGAAACCAATTCGTGAAATTAACCAGGCTTCAAATTAAAGGGTTTTCTGCCCTGTCTTCATTTCAAGGGCAAATTCCCCTCACCCGTTCATGTACACAAAACATATAAAGAAAATTTCTTTCCCTTTAATTGTCAGAGTCATAAATCCAGATTCATCCACTCATAATCTTATCAAGCATAAACCCTTAAGACCTAGGAGTCATGAACTAGTTTTACTATTTTACACTGAATTCTCAATTTCAGCTTGGAATTAAGCAATCCACCAGCTAAAATTCTCAAAGCATTTATCTTGACATGCAAGACAAAAGTTTTTAGAGTTAACCAATAAATTACAAATCTTCAGAAAGGAAGCTAAAGAGATGTTAATGGAAACTGAAGTGTTTTCATTTGTTACCATAAAATATGTATTTAAATTTTTACAAGTTTTTTTTCCCCAAGTTCTCCATCAAACTTATCTATGTTCCCTGATACTGCACTCTTTCTCTGTGATTTCCTGGAAAAATAAACAGCTGAAATAACATATTTGCACCGTCATCATTATCAAACTCTCTCCAGTGCTCAGAAAAGCACGTTACAATGTTCATCAACATTTATTAACCACTTACTATAAACTTGGTCTGTGGATATAGAAGAGTAGAATATAGTTCCTGTCCTCTACTGACCGTGGTCTGGTTAGAGAGATATACATATGTAAAAATATAATAACAATGTCAAGTAGTACATGCTGAAGACCAAGAAAGATTAAAGGCAGGATCTGTTAGACAGGAACATATTGTAATCAAGTGGGCTTAAGAAAGATCATTCTGGAAAAACAGAAAACAATGAATTTGTAAAGAAGGCGATTGAAAGTCACCAAGACTAGATAGGGAACTATTGAGAAAGTCAAGTGTGAAAGGTCTAAACTAAAGTCTGACAGTGGGGAGAGGGGAGAGATCATTTTGAAGGATATTTGTGAGTATTTAAAGCAATGGAAACTTTAATGCAGGAATTAAGGGAAGGAATCAAGGATGACTGAAGTTTCAAACATCAGTGAATCATACTAGTGACAGTACTAGTGACAGTCACAGAAATAGACAAGCAGAATACAAAGAAGGTATGGAGGGGATGTTAATGCTGGCTTTGGATTGATGACTAACGCTGAGTTATTAATGCATTATTGTAGGTGGAAAACCTACGAGGCAGTTATAAATTAAGCCCTGGAATTCTAGAAGGCAAGGCTTGCAATACAAATTTGAGTTGCATTTATAAAGTCAAAGCTGTGGGTCAGATTAACCATTGCAAAATTGTGCATGGATATGGAATTGTATGCAGATAATTAAATCAATATTATTTAGTGATTTTGTGTGTGTGTATATATTGTCTCTGTGTGTGTGTGTTATATGTATATATAGAGAGGTGTAGGTGGGAAGGGTTTTTATTTGGAGATAGGGTTTTACTACATCACCCAGGCTGCTCTCCCAACTCCTGGGCCCATGTGGAACTCCTATTTCAGTCTCCCATGTAACTAGGACCACAGGCATGTATCACTGTTCCTGGCTTGATGATTCTATTTTTAATACTAAATGTATTATATGCAGTGAAGCAAGGCAAGAAAAAGTATAAGCCTAACATTTTTCAATGATAGTTTGCATAAGAAATCAATAAAAAATAATAAGAAATAGTGAGGGAGTTTTTTTTGGAATAGAAAACCAAAATAAAAAATGCTTTTTCTACATATCACCTGTGTAGACACCAGGTCTTAATCCTTGAAATATGTAAATATTACATTATTTGGAAAAAGGATCTTTGCAAATGTAATTAAACTAAAGATCTTAAGTCAGGGAGATTTTCCTAGGTTATCCGGTAGCCCCAAATGCAATCACAAAGAAGGTCATACAAAGCACAGGGAGCAATTGGTTGCAAGCAGAAGCCAAGGAATGCCAGCAGCCACCAGAAGATGGAAAAGGCAAATGACAAATTCTCCCTAGAGCTTCTAGAGGGAGTACAGCCCTACTGATACCTTAGTTTTAGCCAAGTGATACCGATTGTGGCCTTCTGAACTCCCAAACTATGAGAAAATAAATCTCTATTGTTTTAATCATTCCCAGCTTGCAGTCTTTTGTTATAGCAGGCCCTGGAAAGGACTAAAAACTGAAAATTAAATGAAAAATATTCCATTCTGAGTAGCATTAAAAAAATAAGTAGCCAAAAATTGCATTAAAAAATGTGCATAAACGTCTACGCAGAAGACTAGAAAACACAGATGAAAGAAACCCAGGAAGACAAATGGAGAGATATACTGTGTTCAATCAGTATTGTTAAGATACCAATTTTGAGGCTGGGTACAGTGACACTCACTTGTAATCCCCGAAGCTCGGGAGGCTGAGGCAGGAGGATTGAGTTCAAAGCCAGTGTCAGCAACTTAGAGAGGCCCTAAGCAACTAAGTGAGACCCTATCTCTGAATAAAATAAAAAGGAGGGGGGAGCTGGGGATGTTGCTCAGTGGTTAGGTACCCTTGGATTTAATTCCAGAACCCAAAAAAAACCAACCAATTTTTCCCATTCTCAACACATTCCTAACATACATTTATTGTAGAAATCATAAAATATTCTAAAATTTTTATAGCAATACAAAAGCCTACAATATAAAAATGCAAAGCTATAGCATTTATAAATACCTACAACATTTACCATTAAAACAATTGTAATTGGGACACTGTGACATTGACATAAGGACAAATAGATAAATGGACCAGAATACAAGATTCAGAAATAGACCTCAACCTGTGTACTTAATCGGTTTTTGACAAAAGCATCAAAGTAATTCAATGGAGAAAGAAGTATTTTTAATGAATGGGGGCAGGGACAACTGAATACTCTTATGGGAAAATACACCATACACATAGTACCTGCAAAATCTTGTATATATTTATACCATACACAAAAATTAGTATATATACATAAAAATTAATTATAGACTGGAACATAGCAAGTAAAACAAAGTACAAAGCTTACTGAAGAAAATAACTTTGCAACTTTGGAGAAGGCAAATATTTCTTAGGCCATTGAAAGTAATATTATAAAATTTAAAAATTCATTAATTAGAATTAATTCATTAATTCTTAATCAAATTAAAAATCCTGCTCACCAAATAACACCATTAAGAAAATAAATAGACAAAGCTCAAATTTGGAGAAAATATTCTTAGGATACATATCTGAAAAAGGACTCATACCAAGGACATATAAGAAATTGTTTGGTATGATTTAGATTATGACTCATGTGTGTTCTCCAAATGCCCTTGTGTTTAAATTTAATCCCCATCTTGAGATATTAAGAGGGTGAAAACTCAATGTAATTACAGTGCTTGGAGGTGGGGACTTTGGGAAGTGATAAGATTAGACAAGTTCATGATTGAATACTGGTGGCGTTGGGGAGAGAGAGAGAGAGAGAGAGAGAGAGAGAGAGAGAGAGAAATCTTTGGAGATGCACAAGCTTGCTCCCTATCTCATGTCATGTGATAGCCTGCACTGCCTTAGGACTCTTCCATGAAGAAGATCACTGGATGTAGCACCTGAACCTTGGATCAGAACTAGGAACCAACACAACTTCTTCTCCTTATAAAATTAGCCTCCCTCAGGAATTTCCTTATAGTAATGAAAAATGGGCTAGTACATTCTTACAAATCAGTAATATGATAAACAACTCAATTAAAAAATAGACAAGAAGTTCAGATATTGCACCAATGAGAAAACACACACACACACATACACACACACACACTGCCAAAGAACATAAAACACTCAATATTCAATATTATTAGTCATCAGGGAAATTAACATTAAAAGCACATCTTCACTAAATTTTCTAAAAATAAAAAGACTAACTATATCAATTTTTCCCAGCATGTGGGAAAAACTAGCACCATCAGGCACTATTTGTAGGAATGTAAAACAATACAACCAATTTGGAAAAATATTTGACAATTTGTTTAAATTAAGTTAAACATTCACTCCCTCTTAGGTCAGGCGATTCTAATCCTAAGGACTTATCTAAGAGAAACAAAAACATGTTCACAGCAACTTGGGAGGCTAAGGTAGGAGGTTTGCATGTTTAAGGCCAGCCTCAGCTACTTAGCAAGACCCTCAGCAACTTCTTTTGGGCGTGTGTTTCAAAATAAAAAAATAAAAAAACAAAGGGCTGGGGGTGTGGCATATGGTAAAGTGCCCCTGGGTTAAATCCCTAGTACCCCAACAACAACAACAACAACAACAAGTTCATTAAAAAGCTTGTATAAAAATGTTCATAGAACTATATTCATTTCAATCCAAGATGGCAGGCTAGAGGGAGGCTGCATTCTGTGTCACTCTGGGACCTTGGATTCAAGTAGTGGGAATGCTGTTTCTCTGTGAGCAATTAGAGCCCCCTGCCCCGCCCCGCCCCGCAGCTGCTCACGCACAGGAATCATGGCCGCCATGCTGCCCAGGTCTTCAGGCCTCACTGTCAGTGCAGGACACCAGGCCGCTGCCCATGGAAGACCTCTGGTTGCCCAGGCAGGACCACTGGCGTGAGCACCTGTGCAGGACTCCTGGTTGCCCACCCACGCAGGACACCCGGCTGCTGCCCATGTTCAGGAACTCCAGCTGCTACTTCCGTGTGGAACCCCATCATCTACCAACGTGGGGCTCCCCCATTCGCCTCTATTTGGGGACACTGCAATCACTGCCATAGTCCCCTACACATACTAGCCTGTACCTGAGGACACTGCACAGGGTCTGGAGACAGCCACCCGTCACAGAGCTGCATCTTTGAACAGCCGCCCAACTCCATCGCCCAGCCCTAGTTTCCTGAAAGCAGATGCTTCCATCTTGGGACATCTTCATGGCCATCTTCAGTTGGAACAACTCCCAGCTTGGGACACTGGCGAGGGCTTAGAAGCACTATCAAGGTACTTTTAGTCCCCAACTTCCCCTTCTTCCCCGCAGCCACTAACCCGGCAGAGTGCCTGCAGCTACATGGCCAGTCCATCGCTTGCAGAACCTGGTCCTGAACTGTGCAATATAAAACAGCTCTCCCTACAGGTGCACAGCCCCCAGAGCCCAGCCCACAAGACGTCAGAGGAGAAAGGTTCCTGATTGGGAAGAAGAAAGGGAGGAGGTGAGTGAGATACAGTTCAGAGACTAAATTAGAGACCAGGAATTGTGAGGAGATATAAGGAAATAAGACCAGGTGCCCACATCACTCCAGGGGGCCCCAAAGGAGATCCTTGGGGGGATCAGGCAGCAAAAGATCATTTCGATAAAGAGCTACATAAGCTCTTTATAGGAAGCAAATACTGTCTCCCATTGAGGAACTGCAAGAGCTTTACCCCATTTCCAGGAGCACCGTCCCCAAGACCAACTCTCCCACCCTAATAACTTTCACCATCCTGAGGGTGGAGATACCAGCAAACAACAGGCAACCCCACCTATTGGATGAGAAGGGAAGCAGGAAAGATGCTGATCTCCAACAGAAATAATCCTTATAGCCTCCTTTAAGTCCTCTCTCTCTCTCTCTCTCTCTCTCTCTCTCATCCTGCCCTCATATCCCCAACATTTGTGAAGCAAAGTACTTTTCATGAATTAGGCTACTGAAGACTGGGATATCTGAATAGTATATTACAGTTGTATTGTATATTATTTTATCTCCTATTTTTACATTTTTTATTTTTCTTAATATTTGTGGGGGGTTTTGTACTCTATTGTCTTCCCACTTACTTGTCTCCCCTAAATCACTTTCTCTCTCTTCTCATGCTACTAACCAACTTTATTTTTTTATTATTTTTTTTTAGGCCCAGCACCTGCTGCTTCCTGTAGCTTCCTGCTGGGGGCGCCAGAGGACCTGCCTGGCATCCACCTCTAGGCCAGGGAGGCTCCATTGTTCCTTTTTCTTTTTCTTTTTTTTTTTTTTTAGTTGTTCAAAACATTACAAAACTCTTGACATATCATATTTCATACATTTGATTCAAGCGGATTATGAACTCCCATTTTTACCCCGTATACAGATTGCAGAATCACATCGGTTACACATCTACTTTTTTACCTACTGCCATACTAGTGTCTGTTATATTCTGCTGCCCTTCCTATCCTCTACTATCCCCCCTCCCCTCCCGTCCCCTCCCTTCCCATCATCTCTCTCTACCCCCTCTACTGTAATTCAGGGCAACTAAGAACAGAGCAGGGAGGAAGAGCATGAAAAGAAGATAACCATTAAACAGGGACCAGAGGGGGGAGGGAAAGGGAGATAGAAGGGAAATTGCATGGAAATGGAAGGAGACCCTCATTGTTATACAAAATTACATACAAGAGGATGTGAGGGGAAAGGGGAAAAAAATAACCAACTTCTTTAAATTTCTCTTTTATGCTTTCTAAATCTAATAACTCTATATCCTCACCTCCTACCCCCTCAACATCTCATTCTACACCTCACCCCTGATTCTTTGTCCACCATCAGAAACTGTAAACCCTTTTGCAAACCTATTGTTTATATTGTAAATAATAATTGAACTCACTATTTCTGTATATTGTGACAAAACTGTAAATTTCTTAACAGCAGCTATTTGGTTTAAGGTTGCATATTGTTTGTATAGGGATCTGTTACTATTGTTCTCCCCTTTAATGGAGAGATATTGGAACTCTGCAGGGACACTGTAAGCCTATGGGGTAAAAATCGTAATGCCTCGGATCTGCAGTGCTAGAAGGGAAGACACACAAACAACATGAAAAAAAAAAACAAAAAAAAAAAAAAAAAACAAGGGAAGGTAGTGCCCCAAACAAACCAAGGTACTACATTATTAGAATCCATGGCCAGCACAACAGAAGAAATAACAGAGAAGGAGTTCAGGATGTACATAATTAAAATGTTCTGTGAATTAAAGGATGATATAAGAGAGCAAATTCAGGCAACAAAAGATCATTTTGATAAAGAGCTATTTAAGCAAATACAGGAAGCAAAAGATTACTTCAGTAAGGAGATAGAGGTTCTGGAAAAAAATCATAAATCCTTGAAATGAAAAAAAAAAATAAACGAACCAATTAAAGCTCCAAAGAAAGTTCCACCAATATATTAGATTACTTTGAAGATAGGACATCAGACAATAAAGACAAAATATATAATCTTGGGAAGAATGTTGACCACACAGTGAAGATGGTAAGAAACCATGAGCAGAACTTTCAAGAATTATGGGATAACATAAAAAGACCAAATTCAGGAATTATTGGGATAGAGAAGGCATAGAATTACAAACCAAAGGAATAAAAATGTATTCAATGAAATAATATCAGAAAATTTTCCAAACACAAGCAATGAATTAATCAAATACAAATGGCTTACAGTATACCAAATGTACAAAATCACAACAGATCTACACCAAAGTACATTATAATGAAAATATATAGCATACAGAAAAAGGAGAAATTTTTAAAAGGCACAAAAGAAAGGAATCAGATTACATATAGAGGGAAATCAATTAGGATATCTGCAGATTTTTTAACCCAAACCCTGAAAGCTGGAAGATCCTAGAACAACATATACCAAGCTCTGAAAGAAAATGGATGCCAAGAATCTTATATCCAGCAAAATTAAGCTTTAGATTTGATGACAAAAATCTTCCATATAAACAAAAGTTAAAAGAATTTGCAACTAGAAAGACTGCACTACAGGATATCCTCAACAAAATATTCCATGAGGAGGAAATGAAAAACAACATGAAAATCAGCAAAGGGAGGTATTACACTAAAGGAAGAAAAATCAAAGGAGAAACTAAGTCAAGTTAAATACCAAAAATAAACAAAAATGACCAAGAAAACAAATCATGTCTCAATAATAATCCTGAAAGTTAATGGCCTAAACTTACCAGTCAAAAGACATAGACTGGCAGATTGGATTTAAAAAAAGACCCAGCAATATGCTGCCTTTAAGAGACTCATCTCGTAGGAAAAGACATCCACAAACTAAAGGTGAAGGTTGGGAAAAAAAAAAAAAAACATACCACTCACATGGACTGTGTAAACAAGTACAAGTTTCCATCCTCATATCAAATAAAGTAGACTTCCAGCCAAAGTTAATCAAAAGGGATAAAGAAGGACATTTCATACTATTTAAGGAAACCATACATCAACAAGACATAACAATTATAAATACATATGCCCCAAACAATGGAGTATCTACATTCATCAAACAAACTCTTATCAAGTTCAAGAGTCAAATAGACCACAACACAATATTTCTAGGTGACTTTAATGTACCTCTTTCACCTCTGGATAGATCTCCCAAACAAAAGCTAAACAAAGAAACTATAGAACTCATAATACCATCAATAACTTAGACTTAACAGACATATATAGAATATTTCATCCATCAATGAGTAAATATGTTTTCTTCTCAGCACCACATAGATCCTTCTCTAAAGTAGACCATATATTATGCCACAAAGCAACACTTAGCAAATACAAAAAAGTAGAGATACTACCCTGCATTCTATCAGATAATTTGGAATGAAATTAGAAATCAATGATAAAATAAAAATAGAAGCTACTCCAACACCTGGAGACTAAATAATATGCTATTGAATGAACAATAGGTTGCAAAAGACATCAAAGAGGAGATTAAAAAATTCTTAGAGGTAAATGAGAACACTGATACAACATATCAAAATCTCTGGGACACTATGAAGGCAGTACTAAGAGAAGAGTTTATTTCATAGAGTTTATTCCTTAGAAGAAGAAAAAGTCAACAAATAAATGCCTAATATTACATCTCAAAGCCCTACAAAAAGAACAAATCAACACCAAAAGCAGTAGAAGATAGGAAATAATTAAAATCAGAGCTGATATCAATGAAATTGAAACAAAGGAAAGAATTGAAAAAATTGACAGAACAAAAAGTTGGTTGTTTGAAAAAATAAAATTGATAAACCCTTAGTCATGATAACAAAGAGTAGAGAGAAAACTCAAATTACTAGAATCTGTGATGAAAAAGGAAATATCATGATGGACACTACAGAAATACAGAAGATAATTAGAAATTATTTTGAAAATTTGTGCTCCAATAAAATAGAAAATATTGAAGGCATTGACAATTTCTAGAGTCATATGATTTGCCCAAACTGGATCAGGATGATATACACAAGTTAAACAGATTAATTTCAAGCAATGAAACAGAATATACCATCAGAAGTCTGCCAACCAAGAAAATCCCAGGACCAGATGGATATGCAGCTGAGTTCTATAAGATCTTCAAAGAAGAACTAATACCAATACTCTTCAAGTTATTTTATAAAATAGAAAAAGAAGGAACACTTTCAAACTCATTCTATGAGGCCAATATCACTCTAATTCCAAAACCAGAAAAAGATACATCAAAGAAAGAAAACTTCAGACCAATATCTCTAATGAATAGATGCAAAAATTCTCAATAAAATTCTGGCAAATCGAATATAAAAACATATGAAAAAGATAGTGCACCACAATCAACTGGGGTTCATCCCAGGGATGCAAGGTTGGTTCAACATATGGAAATCAATAAATGTAATTCATCACATCAGTAGACTTAAAGATAAGAATCATATGATTATTTCAATAGATGCAGAAAAAGCATTCGACAAATACATCACCCCTTTTTGTTCAAAACACTAGACAAACTAGGGGTAACAGGAACATATCTCAACATTGTAAAAGCTATCTATGCTAAGCCCCAGGCCAACATCATTCTAAATGGAGAAACATTGAAAGCATTCCCTCTAAAAACATTGTTCCATTCCCTGGAACAAGACAGGGATGCCCTCTTTCACCACTTTTATTTAACATAGTTCTTGAAAGTCTAGCCAGAACAATTAGAGAGATGAAAGAAATTAAAAGGATACAGATAGGAAAAGAAGAACTCAAACTATCACTTGCTGATGACAAGACTCTATAACTAGAAGATCCAAAAAATTCTACCCGACAACTTCTAGAACTAATAAATGAATTCAGCAAAGTAGCAGGATATAAAATCAATATCCATAAATCAAAGGCATTTATGTACACCAGTGACAAATCTTTTGAAGGAGAAACTATGAAAACTACTCCATTTACAATAGCCTCCAAAATAAATAAATAAATAAAATACTTGGGAATCAACTTAACAAAAGAGGTGAAAGACCTCTACAATGAAAACTACAGAACACTAAATAAAGAAATTAAAGAAGATGCAAGATCTTCCTTGTTCTTGGATAAGCAGAATTAATATTGTCAAAATGACCATACTACCAAAAGCAGTATACAGATTTAATGCAATTCCAATCAAAATCCCAATGACAATCCTCATAGAAATAGAAAAAACAGTCCTGAAATTCATCTGGAAATATAAGCGATCCAGAATAGCTAAAGCAATCCTTAGCAAGAAGAGTGAAGCAGGTGGCATCACTATAACAGACCTTAAAGTATAACTACAATGCAACAGTAACAAAAACAGCATGGTATTGGCACCAAAACAGACTGGTAGACCAATGGTGCAGAATAGAGGACACAGAGACAAACCCACATAAGTACAGTTATCTCATATTAGACAAAGGTGCCAAAAACATATATTGGAGAAAATATAGCCTCTTCAATAAATGGTGCTGGGAAAAATCCATAATTGGCAAAATGAAATTAAGCCCCTCTTTCTCACCATGCACAAAACTCAACTCAAAGTGGATCAAGGACCTAGAAATTAAACCAGAGACCCTGTGCCTAATAGAAGAAAAAGTAGGCCCAAATCTTTATCATGTCAGATTAGGCCCCAACTTCCTTATAAGACTTCTATAACACAAGAAATAAAATCAAGAATCAATAAATGGGATGGATTCAAACTGAAAAGCTTTTTCTCAGCAAAAGAAACAATCAGTGAAGTAGAGAGAGCCTATAGAATGAGACCAAATTTTTAGGACACACATACCAGATAGACAACTAATCTCTAGGATATAAAGAACTCAAAAATCTCAACACCAAAAAACCTATAACCTAGTCAATAAATGGGCCAAGGAACTGAAGATACACTTCTCAGAAGATGATATACAATCAATCAATAAACATGAAAAATCTTCAACATCTCTAGCAATTAGAGAAATGCAAATCAAAACTACTCTAAGATTTCATCTCACTCTAGTAAGAATGGCAGCTATTAAGAATAGAAAATGAAGTTAGCCAATCCCCCAAAAACAAATGCCGAATGTTTTCTCTGATATAAGGAGGCTGACTCATAGTGGGGTAGGGAGGGGGAGCATGGGAGGAATAGATGAATTCTAGATAGGGAAGAGAGGTGGGAGGAAAAAGGAGGAGGCAGGGGATTAGCAAGGATGGTGGAAGGTGATGGACATCATTATCCAAAGTACATATTTGCAGACACAAATTGGTGTCACCATACTTTATATACAACCAGAGATATGAAAAATTGTGGTATATATGTGTAATAAGAATTGTAATACAAAAAAACCAAAGTACATAAAGACATAAATTGGCATGAATATACTCTATATACAAAGATATGAAAAATTATGCTCTATATGTGTAATAAGAATTGTAATGCATTCCACTGTTGTGTATTTAAAAAATAAAATCAATAAAAAAACTTCCTTCCTAAAGAATAAAAAAAAAAGAAAGAAAGAAACCAACTTTGGTTGAACCTCAACATGAAGTGAAAAATTTAAAAAAAAATCTGTTTAAGAAAAAATTTTATTGTGCATCATTATTTCACTTAATGTGAAATGTTGGAAGTTGGCATGAACATAAAGAACTCAAGCAATGCATAATTCCTTAGTGTAAATCCTCCAATACTGACAGCTTTGCCTATGTTGCTAAGTATGATGTTTCAATTCTTCTACCATTTTTCTCTTTCAAATGTTTCAAAGTTTTTGTTCTTACAGTGTGCCCCATGGGGCTACTTATCCTTTATTTATTGAAAAGGTGTAATGCATCCTTCTATTTTCATATTAACTATTAACAATTAATCTAATTCTTTATTCCATCACACTATGAAAATTTTATTATGCTAAATAAAATCTGTTTCTGAAAATGAAAAAAAAAAAAGGATACAAACAACAATAGGTGTTGGTGAAGATGTGGGGGAAAAAGGCACACTCATACATTGCTGGTGGGACTGTAAATTGGTACAACCAATATGGAAAGCAGTTTGGAAATTCCTCAGAAAACTGGGAATGGAGCCACCATTTGGCCCGGCTATCCCACTCCTTGGTCTATTTCCAAATGTGACTTAAAAACAGCAATACAGTGACATAGCCACATCAATGTTTATAGCAGCACAATTCACAATAGTTAAATTGTGGAACTAACCTAGATGCCTCAATAGATGAATGGATAAAGAAATTGTGGTATATATATATATATATATATATATATATATATATATATATATACACAATGGAATACTACTCATTTAGAGAAATGCAAATCAAAACTACTCTAAGATTTCATCTCACTCTAGTAAGAATGGCAGCTAAGAATAGAAAATGAAGTTAGCCAATCCCCAAAAAACAAATGCCGAATAATCCAACTCCCGAGAATAAAATCTTGGCATTTGAAGGTAAATGGATGGAGTTGGATTATATCATGCTAAGTAAAGTAAGCCAATCCCCAAATCCCAAATGCTGAAAGTTTTCTCTGATATGTGGATGCTGATCCATAATGGGGATGTGGCAGGGGTGGGGACCATGGGAGAAGTGGAGGAACTTTAGATAGGGCAAAGGGGAGGGAGGGGGAGGGAGAAGGTATAGGGGTAAGAAAGATGGTGGAATGAGATGGACATCATTATCCTAGTATATGTATGAAGACACGAATGGTGTGACTCTACTTTGTGTACAACCAAAGACATGAAAAATTGTGCTCTATATGTGTACTATGAGTTGAAATGCATTTTGCTGTCATGTCTAACAAATTAGAATAAATAAATAAATTCTAAAAAAGAACTTTATTCACAATAACCCCAAATTGGAACCAAATTAAATATCCATAAACAAGAAAATTGATAAACAAATTTATACAATGAAATGCTAATCACTAAGGAGGAGGAAAGAACTATGAAAGTGTAGTAATAATATAACATGCTAGGTAACTGATATGCTAGAATCAAAAAAAGGATGTGCTATATGACTTCATTTATAGATGTTCTAGAACATGGAAAATGGGTGTGGAAAGTGGAGAAGAATACCAGGGGCTCTTCAGGGAGACGGAAAGCTTCTTTATTATATGATAGATCTCTGAGTTACATAAACATATTCATTTGTCAAAATGTGTAGCTAAGATTTGTACATTTCAAATTTTACTGTACAGTTTACTTAAATAACATACAAAATACTCGAGTGAAGAGGATAGGAAGTGAATTCATTCTATCTTTGTTTGCTTTGTAGGTGAAAGTTTTCATTATAAAAAAATTTAAAACACATCGTATATCTCTTTAAAAAATACCAAGAAGCATATAGAGGGAAAATAAAATGCATCCAACAGAAGTCACTGGTATAAAGGCAAGGAGCAGAAGAAGGTGTGAAAGACAAGGTACAGAAAACCTCATGTGCCCTATAGAATAAGCTTCTGCTTTAACAATTTACCTCAAACTCAGTGGCATAAAACAAAACTGTTTTATTATCTTAGAGTTTTAGATGTAAGAAGTAAGAAATTAGTCTCTCTAGGCTAAAAGAAAGGTACCCACAGTGCTAGCTTCTCTCTGGGGAAGAATTCACATGTTTGTTCTGTTTTCTTACCCTTTTCAGTTTCTAGAGGCTACACACATTCATCTGTGGCTTGTTTCCTTCTTCCAAGTTAGCAATGACTGGTTGAATGGTTTTGATGTTGCATCCTCTGATATTAGCTTTTCTGCTTCTATCTTCCATGGGTAAGGGAACCTGTGATTACATTGAGCCCACAAAGATTATCTTTCCACTTTAAGATTGACTGAGAAGCAACCTCAAATCCTTTTTGCCATGCACAGGTTTGGGGACTAGGATTCGGATCTCTTTGTGGGGGGCATTATTCTGTGTACTACACGTCTCCAAATAAAGTCCTTTTACTGATTTTAAAGGAATCTATGAATATGATCTTTCTTTGCATCTTCTTATTATAATGGCTATTGTGATTACTATGACAAGTGAATATTGTTCTTCTGTTCTCTAATACCTTTTTTTTTTCACAAGCTTCAAAAAAAATTCTGATAGGTCACAGGATGTACTTCACTTTATGTCGCAAAGCATGGGTTGACCAAAAATGATCATTTTTAATTTTGCTCCACAGACCTCATACTTAGTGCTTATTACTCCAGGATTCTGACTAGAGGTTTTTATCATTGTTATAAATTTTCATACTATTTCATACTATAGAGTCTTCACAGGAATTTTCATAATTAGTTACAAAAAATTTTTAAAAAAAGGACATGGAGGACAGGTAGTCCAATACTGGGAGGTGGTATAGACTGTAGGAGGTGGGACCTACCTGGAGGAAGTGGGTCACTGGGAGCTGGGCCCTGGAAGGTGTGTCTTCTCCCTAGCTCCTTTCCTTGCTCTCTCTGCTTCTGATCTCTTAAATGTTACTGCTGATCTTTATTGAGTAAAAAATGTAGCTCCACTGTGAATATTCAAATGAAACTTTATTCCCCTGCCTCAGTTGTATAAACTGCTAGGGTGGACAAGCTTTTGAAAATCAAATTTATGTTTGTTTGTTTTTGTTTTTCCAGATTTCTCTTTTCCTTTTCACATTGAAAAGGCAGCCAGTTTTGTAATTTCTTTGCCTCAGAGATGTTAGCAGAAGCCTGGGGAATTAAAGGCCTTCATGAATTCTATCACTTCCAAAAAGCCCCACCTCTGGTCTTCTAGAAATGCGTAGGCCCTGTGACAGGACTTGGCTAGGAGTAAGCAGAAGAGAGCCTTGGAGAAATCACAGTTGGAGGGCAGAAATTTCTAGAGACCAAAAAGAAGATGGCATTCTCTCTTATGCACCCCAAACCCACCCTAAACCTTTCTGAAGTCCCCTCAGCCTCCTAAAAGATTCTGTCCACCTAAAAAGAACAGGAAACAACAGATCTACCAGATTCAATGGGATTTCAAGTACCAGGAATTCAGGGGACTCCTGAGATTACCTGTGACCTCTGATTATAAAAAACTATTTTCTATGTGCATGATTATTTATGTCCATTACACCTGTGTGGTGGAAATACTGCACAAATACCTGATATTGTGCACTTCTTACCAACTCTGTGTTCAGTGATGTCTTGATGGTTACTTAAAGTTAATCATGACAGCAGTAGATATTATACAAGAGCAATCAGAAAATACAACCAGGGCTTGATTTATCATTTTGTTGATTATCTGGTCTTAATAAAGTTATAGAAAAAAATGATAATACTGTAGATGAAGTTCAAAAGTGTGTTCTGTCTGTGGACGTTACCTTGTGACTAGCACAGAGTGTTAGCTTTTTTGTTGCTGGGACAAAACACAAGAGGGAGGGAACAATTTTTTTTTCATATCTCATGGTTTCAGAGGTTTCAGTCCAAGGTCAGATAGCTCCATTGCTTTCAGCCTGAGGTGTGGCAGAACATTATGGCAGAAGTGCAGGCCTGGTGGAGCCAAGCTGCTTACCTCCTGGTGGCTGAGTAGCAGAGACAGAGAGAAGAAAAAATGGGAAAAGACCAAGGTATAGTCCTAAAGAACATGTGCCCAGTGACCTCCTTTCTCTAACTAGACCCTACCTCCTATAGTTTCCACTACCTCTCAATAATGTTATCAAATTATGAACCTGTCAATAGAGTAAATTCACTGATGAGATTACAGCCTTCATGATTCCATCATTTCCAAAAAGTCCCACCTCTAACATCACTGCACTGGAGACTAAACCTTCAACACTTGAACTTTTGCAGGACGTTTCAGATTCAAACCACGACAGACAGAAAATTGAGAAGATATTTTCCTAGTATTTGAAAATAACTATCTAATTCAGTGAGGAAGTCCTGTGCATCTTCATAAATTATTTAGGTCCTGAGGTATGCCTTCCTTGTTTTTCCTCTTACTGATTAATGCCTAGGAAAATACCAAAAAATATTCATGTCAGATCTGAACTCACAGGTTAATGATGTGAGCAATATCTTTACTGAAATAATAATGAAAATAATCAAGAATTTATTTATAATACATTTCAGAATGAAATTCTGCACATATATATTATATGTATATGTAAGATATATATATATATATATAGTTGTTGTGTATATATATATATATATTTGTTGTGTGTGTATGCGTGTGTGTGTGTGTATATATATATATATATATATATATATATATATATATATATATATATTGTTGTTTGTTTGGTAGAGCCAGTTGTTGGACATTTACCAGCATGTCACTGTTTAAGCAGCACACCACTGCTTTTCTTTATTTCAACTTTTCCATCACTGAAAAGCTTTGCTATTTAGTGCTTTTCTGTTTTAAAGTTTATTCCTGTGTATCTGACAACCTTACAATTGTTTTTCATCTTGGCCAATGTCTTGCCATCTGCAGAAATGTCTCTTCTTTCTACTCCAGGGTCTGAGGCTTTATTCTCCTGTGTTAGGGGTATTTTTTTTGCTCCACACTTTGGAGCATTTCTTCTTTGTTTTCTTCTAGACTAAAAACATATCCTCCACTTCCTTCCTGTTCCCAAACTTGACCTGTATAATAAATAAATATATACTGGCCCTGGAGTAATTTCACATGGCGGTAGTCTTTAACAGTATATGCACTAAACTCCTCTCCAGCTTACTAGCATCTTCCTGAGCAGGAGTGGGTTGAACTGTGTACCTTGCAGAGGGACTGCTCCCATGTCACTGTTCTCATTGTCTCAGGCTGTTGACAGTCCCCTTGCTCCTTGAAACTTTGGATAGTCTTAAATTTCCTTGGTGATAGAAAGGGCCAAGAGGAGCATTAGAGGCAGTAGCCTGTTCTAGTCACCATAACACTAATCCAGTTCACAGTCACCCCAGGAGAGTGAGCTCTGTTGTCTTCCAGTGCAGAGACCCAACTAAGCAGCAAATGTGCTTACATTTAAAAAGGCAAAATGAGCCTGCTTTCAGTGTTTCAATTTGCCAGGTTATCCCAGTCGGAGAGATGACTGGATGCTCGGCGCCTAAGATGTTTGATTGAATTTACATATTTATGTAAAACAGACAAATAAAACTTCTCCTTTCTTTGTTCCTTTTAAGACAGCCAGCTTGCCATTTTGTTCCTTTCTTGGGCAAGCATAAGATTTTGACAAGCAAAAAGGACGGGGGAAGAAATACTGGAAGGGTATGTGTGGTAAATTTACAGTTCAATGACTATTTTATGTTTGAACCTCTAAATTATTCTATTACCATGACACAATAACATTTGCTAATATATGTCTCATTATAAAATGAGTTAATATATGTGAGGAGGCTACAGTAACATCTAGTACACAGTATGAACTTAATAATTGTATTAATTATTCATTAATTGAAACAAGAAGGGGTATGCTGCTCTGGTCAATGAAGTCTCAGAGACTTGATCACAGTATGTGGTCATTTCCTTTCCACATGGCATTCTGATGTGCACTGGGACACAAAGGCAGTAGACTCACAGAACCAGTTTGCTTCCAGCTACACCCTCTGAAACATGTGGCTTCCAAAGTCCCTTTGGAGATAATAGAAGATTGTCTGGGATGATACTTGAAGGCTAGGATAGAAATGATTTATTTCACTCTGCCCACATTCTATTGGCCAGAACTTGTCATATGGCCAATGTAATCACAAGTAACACTGTATTCTGCCTTAGTCATCAGAATTCTTCCATGGGGAGTTGGTGAAACTGCTTGTCTCTACCAATATAAACAAGAATAAGGATAATATGCTCTTATTCTCCAAAAATTAGATATTTCCTTCTGATTATGTATTGCTATCTATATGTCTATTGAATTTATAATTTTAGAATATTTTAATACTAATGTTCTTGTGTTTCTAAAATACCATGAAATCTGCCTTTATTTTCTTTACTAGTCAGAGTTCTGCAGAAAAACAGAACCAATAGAAAATAACTATAAACATGGATATAGATAATGGGGATTTACTAGAGAAATTGGCTCACTTGATTATGGAAGCATAAGTGTCCCACAAAAGGTCATCTGCAAGCTGGAGACCCTGACAAGCATGGCTCAGTTCAGGTCCCAGAGCCTCAGAACCAGGGAGGTCCATGATGTATCTCTCAGTCCAAGGGAGAAGGCCTGAAAACGTGTTGGGGGCAGGGAAGGTACTACTATAAATCCCAGAGTTTGAAGACTGGAGAACTAAAGTTCTATTGTTCAAGGCAGGAGAAGATGGCTATCTCAGCTCCAGAAAAGAGAAGAAAATGAATTTTTGTTTTATGTGGGCTCTTAAGGGATTAGATGATGCTCACCCACATGCAGGAAGGGTGGATTTTCCTCACTGAGTCCTCTGGTTCAGAGGTCAATCTCTTCTGGAAATACCTTTACAGATATACCAGCAATAATGCTTTACTGGTGATTTGAGTATCCCTTAATGTATTCAAGTTGACACTTCAATTTGATCATCCCATGTACCATAATAAATAAGTAACCTAATTTAATTTTACTATCCATAATGGGAGAACCACCAAAATGACAGTAGTTGAGTTTTCCAGAAACCCAATTAATTAAGTTAAATTTCATTTCATTAAATTTCAGTTTGCAGACTGAGATTCATACCTACTTCACTAAAGCATATAGTGTGTTTTCATATTATCCACAGTATACATTTACATAGTGTATTTGCAGAGAGGTTGAAAGAGATTGATATGTTTTCAACTTTCAGGACTTTTTCATGGAGTGTTTAAGAAACCTGGCTCTTTTAAGAGCACGGGAACAAGAGCGTACCATGAAATACAACCTTCTATATGGTGGGTTGCAATGTGAAGGTCTGATACAGGGGGGTTTGGAAATGAACCTACTGCATCAACAAGAAAGTTATGAGAATAACTGTGCTATAGTGCTTCTCCTCTAGGTATCTCAGAACAACTGATTTGAGGCTACTGGTTCCACCAGGGAGTAGTGTACACTATAACATTTTCATTTTTGTACTTTTATGAATGGAGAGAAATATGTTAATTTTCTCAAGGTCACATATGGCAGATTATTGGTATTTTTAGATGTTCTTTGAGTTTGGGACTGGACCTTACAAAGACAGGTATAAGATTTAAATAAGCACAGACAAGAAGAGAAGGAGAAGGCAACTCAAAAAAGAATAGCGAGAGAAAGATGAAAGGAAAATAATTTGCTTGGTATAGTTAGAGCTAAATAAGCAAACCATTTGCCTGAATGAATAGTAGGAGAGAAGTCTGGAAAGTAGGTTCAGAATAGATCACGAGGTGGTTTAAATGATGTCAAATTATGTCTGGGTATTTTTCTATTGGAAAAGGAGATTTTGCATAATTTCTTTGGAGAGAAGCACCAGGATCCAAATGGAGTCCTAAGGAGATTAATCTAACAGTGAATATCGTTTTGGTAAAAGGTAAGAGACTAAAAGCAGGGAAACCACTTAGGAGGACATTGTAATTATCTAAATATGTTTTGACTTGGACTATGATTATGATATCAAAGAGACCCCAAGGTTTTGAGCTTAAGTGGCTGAATTTTCATTTTCTGATGTTAAGGCTGAAAGACATTTATATGCTTTTAAAGTGATGTCATGCTTCTTTTTCCTTTCCTTTCTAAAGCACCCATTCCATCACCATTGCTATTATATACATCCTTCCTTCATTCCAGCAGTGTCCATGACAGTGGTGGGAATACTTGATGTTTTATGGACCAGTTCTCTAGTGTGCTTTTATGAACTTTTCTTTTCTTCTTGGCCTTCAGGTAAGGTTCTTCAGTCCTTCAGACCAGATTCTTCAGCCCTTCCAGAGATTTTATGAGCTGTCAACCATTGCTTAATTCATTCCTTTCCTGCTCACTTTTTCCTATTTCTGTCACTTGCAAATAAGAACCCCAATTGATTTATTTTTCTTATTTGACATCATAACCCATATGTAAAGTAGCATCATCCAGTTGCTGATGATTTAAATAAGAATGACTCATACCATAGATTGTAGGAAGTCCAATGAAGAGTCCTGTAAATTCTGCAGGACACATAGGTTCTCAAATCAAGACTTCTTTGCCTGTGCACTGTTAACACTTTAGGCTGGATGAGTCATTCTATTTTTGTTGTGCTTGGGATCAAACACAAGACCTTGAGCATACCAGACAAGTGTTCTTCCACTAAGTTAAACCCCCAGGCCTAGACTTGACCACTCTTTATTGTAGGTAGCTGTCCTGTGCATTGTGAGACTGGCAGTGTCTCTGGCTTCTACACAACCAAGACAATCAAAAGTATCTACAGATATTAAAAAATGTTCCCTTGAGGGCAAAAAATTGCTCCCACTTGGGAACTACTATTCTAAATTAATTCAGTTTAGAAATTAGCTCCTGACCTCCCTGTTTCCTCCAAGTCCACCTAGGTGTGGAACTCAAGACATTTTTCTTAATTTCTGCATAAATAAAAAAAACACCTAAATATGTCACAAAAAATATCGACATCTTTACAAATATTATGGAAATCTTTGAGAAATAGAGATTTTCATCATGGATATACAATCAACATCAAATTTGTTAAGACTTTCATTCACATGGTCAAACTGCCTTCCTGCCTGACTGGTCCCTCACACATGTGTGCCGATTTCCTTAGGGATCTCCCAGGAAGGTAAAGTTCTGCGTATCTGAACAAACTGACAAATGGTCCTAGTAGATCAGAGGTTTGGAATGTATCTTGATTCTTAAAAATAGTGCTTGTAGCCTAAGGGATGTCTCTTGCAGCTGTGAAATGTCAATTGAACAGTAAACCAGTAGGGGGCAGAGTTGACTCGCTAAACTAGGGATTTTTGTTTGTTTGCTGTTCTCTTTTTTAAAACCTAAACCAATTTATACTATCAATCTAAATCTAAATGCTGACATTGCCATGAAGTATCTTCAATTATTTTAACACGTGATAAACAAAGACAGGGCAGCTGTAAATTTAAAATAGGCAATTCTCAATTACTACAAATGTAGTATTTGCATATTTTTTAAAGGAACTTTTTTGTTTCAGAATAGTTTTACTTTTACAAAAAAGTTGCGAATATAGTATAGAAATTCCCACACACTCAGTTTCTCCATTGCTGACATCTTACATTGGCATGGTACATTTACTGTTACATTTATTGTCATTAACTACTGACCTAATATTGATACCTCAATATTAAAGTCCACAGCGTATTCAAAATTCCTTAATTTTTAAAAGTTTTATGTTCCAGGCTCCATCCAATATGCCATATTAGATTTAATTGTCATGTTTGTGTGACTCCTGTAGACTGTGGCACTTTCTCAGACTTGCTTTGCTTTTGCTGATCTTCACAGCTTTGAGGGGTCCTGGTGAGGAATTTTATATAATTTCCTTCCATGTGGGTTTGTCTGACATTTCCCTCAAGTTAGACAGGGATTGTAGGACCTGAGGAGGAGGAGAACAAGAAGTAAAATGCCATTCTTATCATATCATGCTATCAGCATGACATATCAATTTTGATATTAACCTTGATACCTGACTGAGCCGCATTTGTCAGGTTTCTCCACTGACCCCCTACTTCCCACCGTCCTCTTTACTCTTTGGAAGGAAGTCACTGTGCACAGCACTCACTTATGGAGGAGTTAACAGTGAGTTACATAACTCTCCCTGAGGGGGCACTATCAACAGCTGTCTATCCATCTCCCCATGGATTCATGGATATTTATTTTATATTTTGCTTTTTCAACCTAGTCTAATTTTACATTCTTTTAATTATTATTGTAAGAGGACAATAGTAGCTACTATTTATTGAGAGTTTATTTATTGGGAGTTTATTTATTGGGAGCCACTGTGTTCAAGAATTCTGTGTACATCATCTCATGTAATATTAGCATCTCGAGGGGAGAGACTATCACTTTTTGGTCCTAAATGAAGTGCCCCACACTTAAAGTGATAAGTAATCTCTCCTGAACACACAACTGGCAAGTAAGTTGTAGAAAGTCAGCATGGCCGCAATGCTGCCTGCCTACCCTGGGGAGGAAGTGATGTGCTAAAGGGTAAGTTTGAGTGTGTGAGGGTGGTAAGAAAGGTGGCAGGATTAGGCCTATAATTCAATTCTTTGTCCTTCGTTCTCTTTACTGACACACCAATATTTTTCCCACTCCATATCTCAAGGATAAAAGAAAAAACAAGCAATAGAAGTGCATTGAGATCTTGCTAGTATAATATTTGCAATGAATGTGATAAAGTGGTCTGGTGATAAATAATATAATAATATTTCTCTAACAACAGAGGGAAAGGAGATAATAAGAAAAGAATGATGTTTTTTTTATGTACAATTTTTACAACACATTTGTTATTATAGAACAGTTTTAAATTTATAGGAAAATTTTGATAATAGTATAGAGAGCTCCCATATTCCCCACACTGAGTTCTCCTATTGTTATCAGCTTACCTTAGAATCATATGATATCACAATTAAGCCAATATTGATAAATTATTTTTTAATTAAAGTCCTTAATTTATTCAGATTTTCTTAGTTTAGCCTAATGTTCTTGATGTGTTCCAAGATCCCATATAGGGTACCTCATGCATTTAGTTGTCCTGTCTCAAGCTCTTTTTTTTTAATTGTGTGTATTTATTTATTTATTTTAATCAGTTATATATGACAGTAGAATGCATTTTGTTTCGTTGTACACAATTGCAGCACAACTTTTCCTTTCTCTGGTTGTACATGATGTAGCATCGCACCATATGTGCAGTCATACATGTACCTAGGTTTGTGGTGCCCATCTCATTCCACCATCTTTCCTGCCCCCTCCCCCTCCCCATCTCTTCCTCCCCTTTGCTCAATCAAAGTTCCTTCATTTTTTCCATGCCCCCTTCCCCCCCATTATGAATCAGCATCCACTTATCAGAGAGAATATTCAGCCTTTGTTTTTTTAGGATTGGCTTTCTTCTCTTAGCATGATACTCTCAAACTCCATCCATTTACCTGAAAATGCCATGATTTTATTCTTTTTTGACGCTGAGTAATATTCCATTGTGTATGAATACTACAGTTTCTTTATCCATTCATCTGTTGAAGGGTATTTAGGTTGGTTCCACAGTTTAGCTATTGTGAATTATGCTGCTATAAACATTGATATGGCTGTGTCCCTGTAGTATGCTGATTTTAAGTACTTTGGGTATAAACCGAGGAGTGGGATAGCTGGGTCAATGGTGGTCCCATTGCAAGTTTTCTAAGAAATCTTCATACAGTTTTCCATATTGGTTGCACCAATTTGCAATCCCAACAGCAATGTATGAGTGTGCCTTTTCACCACATCCTCATTAACACTTATTATCATTTGTATTCTTGACAACTGCCATTCTGACTGGCGAGAGATGAAATCTTAGAGTAGTTTTTATTTGCATTTCTCTAATTACTAGAGATGTTGAACATTTTTCATATATTTGTTGACGGAATGTATATCTTCTTCTGAGAACTGTCTATTCAGTTCCTTAGCACATTTATTGCTCTTTTTTTTTGTTAAGTTTTTTGAGTTCTTTATCTATCCTGGAGATTTGTTCTCTATCTGATGTGTGGCAAAAATTTGCTCCCCAAATGCAGGTTCCCTTTTCACCTCATTGATTGTTTCTCAGGCTCTTTTGGATTATGACAATTTCTTAAACTGTCCTTCTTTTATGAGGATGTTGGCAATATGAAGAAGTACTGACCAGTTCTTTTTTTAAAAAAATATTTTTATTAGTGCATTATAAAATTATACATAATAGTGGGACTAGTTTTGACATAACTATATGTGCATGGAATATATTTGCTCCATTTCAGTCTTTAGTGCTTCGTCTTTCCCTCTTCTCCTCTCTTTCCCTCCTCCCCCTTCTTTACTATATTGCTGACCAGGTCTTTTTTTAGAACTTCCCCTCTCCTGGAATTTGCCCAATGTTTTCCTCATAATTAGAGTGGAATTCTGTGTTTTCTGGAGGAAGAACGTGCAGGGAAGACTTCATGTTACCTCCTTGAATTAAGAATGTACCCTCTTAACTTGACCTGCCACTGTAGCGCCGACCTCCATCACCTGGCTGGAGTCTTACCGGTGGAGTTCCCATTGCAAAGGTTCTCTTTCCACCTCCTTGGAAGAAAGTCTCTTGAGTCCAAACTTGCAGAGTGTGCGCCGCGTGACCCTCCTCCAGGGGGCAGTATTACATAAATTGTTTGACTTCTTCATGAGAGTTTCTCTTCCTCATTTGTTTATTTATTCTAAAAATCAAGAACATTTATTTTATACTTTGGGTTATAATCAAGTACCACTTTTAAAAAATTTGTAGTTCAAATTGTTTCAACTTTGGGAGCTTTTTTCAGTCACTGCTGTACCCTGTTGAGGTATCCTCTTCCCTCTGCCTGGTCCTCAGTATTATTTTAGCACTTTCTTACTTCCTGGCACTGCAAGAGGCTCCAGGACCATCATTTATATCTGCTTCCTCAGTCCTAGAGTCAGCCGTTTTTCTAAGAAGCCGTGGTTCTTTTTATTGGAGAATGATATTAGAAACAAGGACTTGAAGGCTTATACACACATTTATGGAGACTTTTCGTCCTTTCAACAGTCCTGTAAAGTTATTAGCCCTGTTTTGCAGAGAAGCAACCTTCACAGCTTTGCACAAATTCTCCCAGTTAGTTGCAGAGCCTAGCCTCAAGTCTGGATTTGGGGTGACTACAAATCCTTGCCATGTTCAGTATGCACAGAAATAAACCGCTAATGTGGAAGAGGGGTGTCCATATTGCCTGCAACTGGATGACAGATTCTGTGTCTGCTTTCATTTTCTTTTTCCCAGAGAAAAAAATAGCTTTTATCCTGGAATCAATTGTTTGATGAAGCTGTTTGGCAGTCAAAGGAAAGTTCTGGGGCTTCAGGTGGTCCTGTTTTACCAAGAGTAGTACCATAGATTTGGGATCTTAAATGGGGCTGCTCTACCCTGACTTACAAGATCAGAGGCAGGGGAATCCATTTGAAGGAGCTCCTACACTGACTTCAAACTGAACCAGGGCCAGTCAGATTTAGGAGAGACAAGGGCTGATGGGAAGGAAAGAAACAAAGACCATCAGTGATATTAAAAAAAAAAATCCTGGAAGAAGAAAATATTCTGGCAGAAAAGAGAAAAACTAATGCATGTTAGTTTAATTTCCAATTCTTAGAGAAGTAAAGGAAGTTCAGTGGATCCTTAATGAGTATTCATTTCCTGCCACAGTGAGGCTCACAGGTTTTTTTTTTTTTAATTTGGATATTTTCAGTGTAATTGGAGTAAACTGCATTACATTTCTGACTTCTCATCTTGGGAAATAATATTAATTTTTTAGCTCACAGTCTCTGTCAAAGGGATTGTGAAGCTTGTCATGGGGCAAACAGGAGATTTGGGCTCTAGTAGAAATTTAGTATAATTTAAAAAAAATATGCTATAGCAAATTTTTTATACATTTACTTTGCTTGATTATAATATTAGATCATGCTTATTGTGAAAAAGTATATAACACAGATAAGTGAATGAAACAAAAAATCTCCCTCTTAGAGAAATTCACTGTTAGGATTTTGCTATATTTTTTCTATCTCTCTCTCTATCTTTCCTCTCTGTCTGGGGATTCATGGATAATATTGAGCTCATATTGCATATAATAACTTGCATGTCTTGTTTTTCAGTTAACATGTGATTACTCATTATTAAATATGCCTGAAAATTTTGGTATTTAATTGCTGCCTATTAGTCCTTCACATAGATAGATATATTCAATTTCAACAATGCTATGATAAATTTTTTAATACATACATTTTTAATATATTTGAGATGATTCTTTTAGGAATAATTTCTAGAAGTAGAATGAAGTGGTGATAATAAAAGTACCTGCCTCACAGAGTTAATGACAAGAAATAAGATAAGTTGCGAGGTATCATGGCTCATGCCTGTAATCCCAGTGACTCAGGAAACTGAGGCAGGAAGATTGCAAGTTCAAAGCCAGCCTCAGCAACTGAGTGAGGCCCTAAGCAAGTTAGCAAAACTCTGTCTGAAATTTTTAAAAATTAAAAAACTAAAAAGACTGGAGATGTGGTTTAGTGGTTAAGTGCCCCTGTGTTCAATCCCTGGGACAAAAAAGGAAGGAGAAAATGAGGTAAGATGGGTTAATGTACCACAATGCTTGGTACACAGCAGACATTCTTGTTGGATATGATATTATAAATATATTCTATTTGTTAAGTATCCAAAAATAGTGTTTCTGAAAACTCATTTTCTTTTTCTTTTCTTTTTTGGAGGGGAGGTACTGGGGATTGAACTCAGGGGCACTTGGCTAATGAGCCACATCATCAGACCTATTTTGTATTTTATTTAGAGACAGGGGCTCACTGAGTTGCTTAGTGCCTCACTTTTGCTGAGGCTGGCTTTGAACTTGTGATACTCCTGTCTCAGCCTCCCAAACTGCTGGGATTATAGGCATGCACCACCGTGCCTGGCTTCATTTTTATTTTTAACATAAGTATATTATTCAATATTTTAATAGTGGAAAATATTGAAAACCACAGCACTCAGCCTTGGGAGTGATGTCTAGGGTAAGAGATGAGGTATTGTCCAAAAGGATCAAAGAAATTAGCAACAGGTCTTCTAAAGATTAGGTGAAAGGACTGAAAAATATAGTGGACAGGAACAGAGAGGCTATTGCTACCACAGGATTCAATGAAGTGTGATCAAGTTTCATGCTAGTGTGCATGTGTGCATGTGTGTGTGCATATGTGTGAAAGAGAGTTTGCATAGTACCTGAATGTGTACCTGTGTGTGATGTTGTGGGGGTAGAGAGAAAGGGTTGCAAGGCTCTAGTGATGTATAACACCATCCAGGTCTGGAGGGACCCAGCAGAGAAGGTTCTGGGCTACATGGAGGAGTCCCAGACTATTGAGGGAATAATACAGTCCTAGTAGGATCACAAGTGCATTGAAGAAGGAGAAAGGCCAGTTGCTGCCCAGATATATGGGTATTCAGATCAGAGGAAGGTGTAAGTGTGATAACACATTATTAAATATGCCTGAAAATTTTGGTGTTTAATTGCTGCCTATTAGTCTATCACATAGACAGATATATTCAATTTCAATACAGGGGCAAAAAACTCAAGGCAAAGACAAGCCTGGTGAGCCAAAATTAAGAATAATCTTTCAACTATTAAATTTCAATTAATAAAACTGAAATTTGGGGCTGCAGCAAAAAGAGAAGATTAAGAGGAAACACTGGACACATTGACACTGGCCTGTAATTCCAGCTACTGGAGAGACTGAGGCAGGACAATCACAAATTCAAGGCCAGCTGGGAAACTTAGCAAGATCCTGTCTCAAAATAAAAAGCCCTGGGGGTGTAGCTCAATGGAGAGAATAAAGGCAGGCGCATGACCTCCAGAGAATCAGTGCACTGCATCTTTGTTACATGGAGAGAAAGCAAGTCCTCCAACTTTCCCCTCTCATCAGCTGCATAGGTTTCTGAGTGGAGGACTCGGACCCTCCCCTCTATCCATTGTACTCCTATTACTTCCCAGGATGCTCATGACAGTTCATGCCCTCCCATTTGTGCTGAGCAGGACTAAGCTCATTTAACTGTGCTGAGCAGGACTAAGCACTTTAGAATATCACAGGAATGGGGCAAAGAATACCAATATCACCATAGAGGCTCAGAGCAGTGAAGTGACTTGTTCAGGATCTCATGCTGAGGCAGGAAGTAAATGTGTTTCCCACCTCTGATTCCAAAATACTCAACCACTGAATAAGGTTTCGTTTATGCAAACTCCTGGCTGGCAGGTGCCAGCCAACAGTCCTCTGCAGGGGCACTGGGAGTGGAGAGAGAAGGAATCCTGGGGCAGCTCATGGATGGAGGGGGCCATGGGAGGGAAATAGAACCAGGTGATCTCTGAAGCTACTTCTAATGCCACAATCATCTCTCCCACATTATTTTCATTTGAACAGCTGGAGTTGTCTGGAGATGGAAGCAAGACTTCTAGAAGTTGGTTTTAATTCTCCCTCTTTCCAGTGCTCTCTGAAGGCTGTTCAAAGGTCCCAGAAACTCAGAAACCTAAGACAGTCTTCCTAGACCTAGTACCTTCAATTAAACTACCCCTTTCAATGTTAAAATTTCAAAGAATCAGAGGATCCAATTCTCATCCACGACCCACACAGATGAGTCATGATGGTTTAAATGGACTGGCTGCAACATTAAGCTAAGAAAGTGGAGGAAAATCACACAACACAAACATAATTTTCAAACTGGGGGCAGGAAAGCTCTTTGACCTTAAGGGTCAGCTTCCACACTGGAAAGAGAGCACCAGAAAGAGAATGTGAATGCATGCGTTTGGTTTATTTCGTAGCGGGGACATCAGAGGCAGGGATAAGTTTTCAAGGGTGGAGTTCTGCTTCGTGATGTCTTGTGGTCAGCAGATTGACATCTTGGCAAGTTGCACCATCTCAGGTGCTGTGTGGGATCTTCAGCAGAGCTAGAGGAGGATTGATCACCTGCATCATGTGATCAATCCCTGACGGGGAATTCGCAGGACAGTGCCAGGTCTGTTCCCTCATCTGGCTACTATGCACAGTAATTCACACGCACAGCTCATGGATGGCTCATGACACCCAATAATCACAATCAATTTTTGTCCCATATAAACCATCTCACAGCGCTTCATGTGGGTTCTTGGTCACATGACAGTGACAAGGCTGATCAAACTTAAATAATCGAAGCCCCAACTATGTGATATTAAGGCTCATGCAACTTCCTACTTTACTGAAATATAGTTGAATTATAATTAACTGCACATATACAAAGTGTGAAATATATCATGTGTACATCTGCAAAACCATCCCCACAATTGAGAGGACCAAAGCCCTTACTTAGCCTTACTCAACAGCAGTTTCTACCTGCTAATCCCAGTTCTTCCCTTGGGATCACTAGATCTGTGTGAATCCTGTCTTAAATGGTAAGCAGGCAGATGCCTGAAGATAACCAGCCTGCATTCCTGAAATCTTCATGGTAAGCATTTTCATGAGTTCCTACAAAGGCATTTCATAGGAATAGTTGAAGTTCTCTTTTCACATTATTCTTCTCACTTAGGAATTTTGGCCAGGTAATTCAATGTTTGGATGACTCTGCAACCTGCCAAATGTCATGTTGCATTTGCCACAAAGCACCCAACTTAAGATGAGGTGGGTAGGCCAGGGTGGCAAGGCCCTTCGGTAGGTCTGCTCTGAATGCTCTTGTCCTGATATTCTTCAACACTTTATTTAGCCAAGTGAGAAAGATTAATAAAAACAGTTTTTGTCTTTTTTTTCAATCTTATAATTTTTTAGGGAATAAAAGATACCCAGGTATCTTCAACTTTTACTGCCAATTTTCCTTTAAAAGTCATTCTGATAGTTTGTCTAACACTAAATTGGACATGCACATATTATTTATCCTCACAATCATCCCACAGAATAGAATCACAATGTCATTCTATTTCATAGGTGGAATTGAAGGTTAGGGTAATTTAAGTAACTTGCCAAATTTTCCATAGATATGACTTGTAAAGCCATAATATAAACAGTCCTTTTCTAAAGCTGGAATTGGTTTCAGTACATCAAGGCTTTGGGAGATGAGTGGCAGAAGAAAACAGAGAACAGTAGCTAAAACCCCAAATCCCAGAATGCCTTTGTTTAGGTATCCTAATAAATTCCACATCACAAAGACATACAGATGCATTTTGCAAAAATGGGATTGTACACTACATAGCCTAACTTTGAAGTTAACACAGTATGTACATCCTGCCATGACAATAGATCTACCTAATTCTGTTCTTTTCCCCTTTTCTTCCCTTTCTTT
The DNA here is from genome assembly GCF_047511675.1 of Marmota flaviventris. Lineage (NCBI taxonomy): Eukaryota > Metazoa > Chordata > Mammalia > Rodentia > Sciuridae > Marmota > Marmota flaviventris. The sequence goes on along the minus strand of NC_092505.1, from coordinate 49,494,975 downwards.
TCTCCTCCTTACTTCCTCCATTTCCTTCATTTTCTCTTTTTAATAGTATAAGTTAAATATAACTCATACTCACCAAAACATAGATTTTGTGTTTGCACCTCCAGGATTTCTCATTTGCTAGGTCTGGATTGGCACTAGAGCATGTAAGATCTAGAAAGACTTGGGTGACTGACATGCCTCACCAGCAAAGAACTCTTGCTGTTCTCTGCTGCCTCCTGTGGGGTGAACGAGGTATAAATAAACAGAGAAACTGAAGGAGCAGGCCACCAACCAACAACTAAAGGGTTCTGGTGCCAGAGAAAGACTGAGCAGAAGTGGGGGAGGGCTGGGCTCTATTCCCAGTGGTGGAGAAGCACAGTTATACTCATGGCAGACACAGAAAACGAGGTTGTGTTATAGGGGCATGCAAAGGAAGTGTGTCCCAAGCAGCCACAGCCCCCAATTCCCCCTTAAGGAATAGAGATGCAATTGGAAGTTCAGGAAATTGTTTTAAATTTGTTTGCATGGCATACACAATATTACTTGGATTCCCTGTTACTTGAGGTGCTTTGTCAGAGTTAACAGGATGTGAGAAGAACCCCTTTTGATGCCTCACTAACTGGGGAGTACCAGATTCAATTTTTTCCCCTTTTTCATTAAACTGTAACATTTTTCATTCAGGTGCAATAGTGCATGCCTATAATCCCATGACTCAAGAGGCAGAGACAGGAGGATTGAAAGTTTGAGGCTAGCCTCAGCAACTTAGCAAGGCCCTAAGCAACTTTAGTGAGACTCTGTCTCTAAATAAAAAATAAAAAGGGCTGAGGATGTGGCTCAGTGATTAAGTGTCCATGGGTTCAATTCCCCAGTTCCCCACGCTCTCCCCCTAAAAAACCCTAATAACAAAATAAAAAATTTACGTTTTTCATTATCAATTTGATTAGGACATTGAAAGACGTGTCGTTCAAAAATAAAATCTCTGAATTTTATTAAATGTTAATTTCAGTCTTCTTTTCAAAATATCATTAATCCACTTGGGGGCCTTCTCCATTCTGTGAAACATCTTACTTGCTAATCAAAGAGGTGACCAGCATCGGTCATCTTAAAGTGGATTTTGGAAGGATAGTAAACAGGAAGGGCCAATAGCCAGGCCCAGTGCAGTCCTAGCTTTGCTTCTTTCTCCATTCCCAGCTGGTATCTATTCTTGATTCCTCCCAGGGGGCTCAGCCCAGTTCCCAAGTCATCCCACGCCCACAGCAGGGGTGCTGGACTCAGCCAGACTCCTTCTCCACTGCATCAAGTCATGATCCCGGCTAGTCTGCCTGGAGGCTGTGCTCTGCTTCTACTAACTGGACTCCTGCTTCATCCCCAAACCCAAGGTCCCCCCATCATGTGCTACTGTTCCCAACTTCCTGCTTGGCAGCCTGCCTGGAAACCTTGGTCCTTCCTAGGAGTATAGACTGGCCTTTCTTTTGACAGGCTCCTACCCAGAATTGGTATACAGGCTGAAGGTTTCTGATTGGGACTTGGCCATGAGAGGATAGCTTTCTGGAGCCAACTTCCTGTCTGGATTTCCAAGTATCACCTGAGCCCCATTGTTGGGCTCTGTGTGTTGGAAGCATTTTTTTTCTCTCCCTCCCTCACTCTCTCCTTTTTCTCTTCCTTTCCTTTCCTTCCCCTCCCTTCTAGTCTCTCTTTTTCTTTTCTTTTTTCTTCTTCCCCTTCTTTCTTCCCTCCCTTCTTCTTTCCTTCCTTTTGACAGGTCTCCCTAAGTTGCCAAATCTGGTTTCTAACTCTCCATCCTCCTGCCTCAGTCTCCTGAGTAGCTGGAATTACAGGTGTACAGCACTATGCCTGGATTCATTGGGATCACTTTGGACTTCTGTTTATGACCTGCTTTTCCTTCCTCCTTGGGCATGTGTTCTCCTGAGCAGGAAGCAAAAACCTCCATAAACTTCAATAGCCTGGTTAATTGAACTTGCTTCTGTTAGCACCTGCGGTTTCATCAGCTCCCCAAAGCACAGAGTAGCAGTGGGTGGGTCAATGCTATGTGTTAGGTCCTTAGACCAAAGTAGCTCCATTTTGAAGATCAGTTCCTACTCACCCAGGCATGACCTTCCTGTTAGGCCACCCTGAAAGAGTCCCTCACTACCGAAACCACAGGAAAGACATCAACTAACAATCACAGGATCAGATGGGTAATTTTTTAATTACTCCATTGTATTTGACTATATAGTTAAGAAGATTTTTTTTTTTTTTTAAGCAGGCTGCTGCACCTTGTAGAAGGGCAGCCTGGAAAATATTCTCTGTCAATAAACCTTTGCTTGAACTCAGAGATGTGTTCTTGTAGATATTTGTGCCACCTACCCTAACATCCTGCCTAAGTAACTGGCTATGCCCTACAAGTCTATGATTTGACATAGACTTTATACAGTCAGTGAGTTCTGGAGATGTTCTCTTTAGATCAATACTTTGTAAATGACATTCTTTTAAAAAAACATTCTAGGGAGATTGTTTCAAAGAATCCCATTCTGATTACTTTACAAAAAATGTGTAGCAATATGGTGCCATGTGAAATTTGAGTCAAATAAATAAATAAATAAATAAATAAATAAAAAAAACAAACCTGAGTCTGGTTGAGTTCCACCTCTTGCAGATGTTAACCATGGACAAATCACTATACAGCCCCCCCAACCCCCCCCCCTTTTTTTAACTTGAAAGATGATGAAGCTAATAGTCATTTCTAAGGCTCAATCTAGTTGCAATAGACTATAATTCTTAATAATCACACTTTAACATGTATTCTTTTATATATATTCAGATTTTCAGATTAAAGGTTTTCAAAGCCAAATACACTGTCATGAAGTTTCTGTCTGGGGACCGACTCTTTTGGGTTTTGGGTGGAACTCAACCAGACTGTCCTTAGAGACCTGGAATTGGTGCAACAGTTGCTAGCTCCAGCAAGCTTCACAGAAGGGGAGCTGCCTTGCCCACATGGAGGAGCACTTTATTTTTTATTTTTGGAAATAATAGAAAACAAGGGAAGCTCTTCTAACCACCCCGCACTACCTTAAAGAAGGTCAAAACCCAGCGCTGAGCGGGATAGTTGGGAACAACTCCTCTGAGGCAGAAGTAGCCATTAGCTTGCTCTTTTCTTCTCTAATTAATAGGGAGGCTTGTGTCTTTGTATGAGACCCTTTAATCCAAGGGTTGCTAAATGTTTTGGAAACGTTAATTAATTCAATTAAACTTCGCACCACCACCTTGAGGCAGGTAATTCCTCTTTGGGCTATCACATCTTTGCCTGCTACAGAATGGCCCACAAACTGTATATTAGTGCAGATTAGGATAATTAATAATAACAGTAAAACCTTGGGTTTAGATAATGTTCTGTAACTAAAGGTCTCAAGTACTTTGCAAAAATCGGATTTGTGTAAAGAGGACTGAAGAGGGGGCTCGAGCCAACTTATTGCCCATGATGACAAAGCAGAAATACTGTACTTGTTTCAGGTTCCACTCCAGGCTGAGGACACATGACCTTGAACAGTCCTCTGTGACCTCTTTATGACTCAGTTCCTACAGCTTTCAAATGGGGGCAATAATATTACTCACCTCTCCACTTCACAGAGATGTTGCAAGGATAATGTTGGTAATATGCTGTGGAGTTCCCAGATGAAAGATGGAAATTAATACATGATGAAACATTACGACTACTTATCTGTACACCATCTAAATGGGCTAGGCAGGTGAAATATCAGCATCCCTTCAGACCTGGCAGAGAAACTGGTACTGCCATTATGTCTACTTAACATCTATTACAGACACCCAGAAGTTGAGAACTGCTCAGAGTGGTAGCCATGCTCCTGGGATAAGCACGAGCAGGAGATACCAGATCAACAGAGGCAGCTAATTATTTATTCACTCTCTTTCCTCCCATTTCCCAGCTTCTTTGGAACAGAGTATTTGAGAAAAAGTGAATGCAGAGAGAGAATCAGAATGATGGAAGTAACTTTTACACTTGGATATTCCTCTCAATTCTAAGTAATCAACATGTGTATAATTCATATTCTCCAGAACAGGTCTGCGCCTCTATGGTCTCAGTCGCTTTGGTCAGAAAAATTTTTCTCTCTTCATCTCTATTTGTCTAGGACAGCTCAGAGCCAATTCCCCACTTTCACAAGGCCTTGTGAATCGAACTCTCTTCTTGAGTTTCCACTGTGGTGCCTATGAAATAACACATGTCTTGGATTTTATATTTTGTTGTTGGTCTTGCTTCCATAACAGACTTAACTCGATCATTCTTTGTGAATCTCTGTTCTTCATCTATACAGGTCTTGGCATACTGAGCTTAATCAAATACACTTTAACAAGTGAATGGATGGAATCTGTCAGCAAAATATCAATGTTAAAATTCAGACCACACTGAATCCACATCTGCTTTTCTCATCACAACGTACACATCCTAGTGCAGAAGAGAAATACTGAGCAGAAGAAATTAAGAGGAAGGGCTGATTAAAAGAATAATTTTCAAACAATGTTCCAAAGGGAGATTTTTAAACAAAGCTCAAGGAAAATGTCTTTATACATACAATGTCACGTAGCAGGGCTCAACGCGCCTCTGCACGTGTAATGACTCCTATAGCACAGATGGATCCAGGGAAACTGTCACATGATCATCACTCATTGATAAGCTGAGACTCCGACTTAGCATTCAAGACTTCTGTGGGATGGCCCTGATCTGTGTTTCCTGCTGCATTTCGCTGCCTTGGTCGCTGCCAGCTCCCTGGCTTCCATGCAGGTGAGAACCTGACCTTGAACGAGACTGTGTGCTTCTCCCTTCAGTGGCTCCCAAACATTTCTGCTTCAAATGCTCTTTCCCATGTCATGGCCCTGCATCTCCATCTACTGAAGACTTTTCAAGGTCTTTCTCGGATACTTGCTCCACAAAGATGGCTTTCCTGATCTTGAAAGTGCAGTAGTCCCTGCAGAGCACTTCGGCTATATCCAACAAACCCACAGAAGTGGTGTTAAGCTGGTAACTAGGATCACAGAAAGTTGCGTTGCCTGGGTTGGAAAGCTCATCCTTCACTTATTAACTCTTTGAATCTTGCATGTGTGTTTCCTTGTATGGGGATGACCCTAGTTACCCCATCCACAGAGGCTATTGTACAGACTGTCCATGACAGTGTGTGTCAAAGGTTTAGAACAGATTGCATGCATGTTCTTTGCTTTTTCACAGATGTAGACCAGTTTGGGGCACATTCCTCTTTGTAGACCAGCAGCACCAAGTAGGACGAGCAGTGTGCCATAGATGAAATTTGGAAGTGTAGAATCAGAACCACTGAGAGGCCCACGGAAGCTCTTTTACTACCTCAGAGTTCTTGGTTTTCCTGCATCATGCTGTTGAGCGTGGCTTTCCATGAACACTTGTTTTTTTACGAAAGCTTTTAATGATCGTAGAATCTTATATTTCCTGCTCACGCTAGGCTTAAATATTGTTAATGCCATAACTTGATTCATTTTCCTGCACAAATTTGTCTGCAGTTTCTCCTCCAGCTCCTAATCAATTACTCACTCATTTTGTTTCCACAATGGTGCCTGAGTTGCCAAGTGTGTTCTGGATCCTGGCCAGGAGGAAACAGTACCAGTATCTCCAGTTGTAGACAGGAGAACAAATTGTTGCTCTCTCACCTGCATACCACCACTGGTATAGTTATGTTCCTTCACATACTAACACTAAAAAATGGAGATGAAGTTAGAAATAGTCTTATTTATTTTTTTCTATGTCAAATATTTTAAAGGGTCACCCACTCTGCTGTAACATATTTGCTTACGTTTTTGATGTATAATTTTTTAATAAAAAATTTACTTCCACAAAATTCCCCCTTCCAAAGTATACGATTCAGTGAAATTTAGCATATTTGCAAAGTTGTGAAGCCATAACTAATTCCAGATCAGTTCCAAAAAGATATCCATTCCTCATATTTTGACTTTGGGGTAAAAAATGTTAATTTTATTTTTGTTATTTGGTTAAATTACATTTATAATTTTTGAAAACTCAGAGAACTATGTATGTGACATGTTAGTAATTAATATTCTAATGGGTTTGCTTAGCTTACTTTTATTGTTTTTCTTACTTTACCATTTGCTCAAGGGTTCACACACACACGACTACAGATACATACTGGACTTGGTCTTGTAGGGTTACTTGTGTCAGGCGGGAGATATCAGTGCCAACCCTGTACTTAACTTGAAGGACAGACAGTGAACATAGTGAAGGTAAAAGTAACTCTTCTTTATTGAACACCTACTATTTCCCAGACACTATTCCTCAAAGAGGTTTCAGGAGGGAGATTCTATTTTCATGATTTTTATTTTTATTTTATTTGTGAGTAAGTAGAGGCATATGGAGTTTAGGTAGCATGCTACACCCTAAAGTGGCATGTCTACCACTTAGCAAAGTTCAAATTTGAGCCCAGATCCCTCAAATTCCAAGCACATGCCCTTACCCACTATGCTATACCACCTGCTATCAAATTGGCCATCTGGTCTGATAATGCCAACAGCACCTGAAGAGCCTATATGATATGCTGTCTCAAGTCCCATTCTGTTCCCTCGACATTCCTGCCAGATGTTGCCAGATGAGGAGAGCCAGTTCCTGTAGGTTAAATTATCACACAGCAAGACCAGTGCAGACAAGTGGCTGAAAAAAGGTGTTTTTCCAGAGCTGAGGAGTATTGTGCTTATTCATACCACACTGGGACTTCAGACATTTTTCCTAGACTTATACATTCTAGCTCTCCGAATAAAAAAAAAAAAAAACCTTTTTGTCCTACTTATTTGCATGTTTGAATCCCCACATCAGCCCGAGGGTAGCAAATACGACTTGATTTATTTATGTAGTTCCTGTGCTCAAACGGTGTTCATTGAATAATTTGTGAGCAAATAAAACATGAGTTTTGTTGTAAAATCACTTTAATATTTGATTTCTAGACATCTTTAAGAGTTTAACCACCAATAGTTGAGTGAAGGGAGACTACGTAGAATAGTTTGATTATCCTTTTTTTTTTATGTTTGCAAGAAAAGCAAACTTAATTCCACATAGACATTAAGTAGAATATTTTTGCACGCACAAGGAAATGCGATTACAAATACCTTTTGAAAGGGATTAGTGATAATTTGTACCTTTCGTAAGCAAAATGAATGAGGGTACTATTAAAAACCTATGGATTGGGGTTTTCATTAAGCAAATTAAAATCTGGAGCTCTGTTAGCTTCCCTCAACCCCCATTGGCTCAGCTCCTGTGAATAAGGCAGCAACCTGGGAGTTCTTGCACCCGCTCCTTGGAAGGTTCTTGCCAGCTCTGCATTGTCCTGTTGGATTTGCAGTCAGATGTCTGATGCTGGCAGGCACTGGGCAGGCAATGAGTTCTTTCCCTGTAAGTTGGGCACAAAAAGATCGGCATGGGAGCAGACTCCTTTGAGACAGCTGCTCTGAGAGAATGCAGTCAGCAAGGAGCAGCCAGAAATTCCTCCTTGCAGAGGGTGACTCGTGGGAGGAGTTCAGTCTGCTAAGTATTGTCATTTGCTGAGAGAAGGTGTGTGCTCCAGAAGGAGTTTTAACCTGGAGGATCATTAACTCTTTCAGTCAGTTGGGGCGCGGCGGTGGCTCTGCGAGTTCGTCCTGGAAGCGTGTGCCCAGGAGGGTCAGGGAGGAGGAGTGGAATCACTTGTTCATGGGGGACCACTTTGAGAAGGGCCAGCATGCTTTGCTCAATGAAGGAGAAGAGAATGAGATGGTAAGATTCTAGCCACATTCTCCTCTTCGCATTCTCTTTCCCCAATCTCTGGGACACACACATACACACACACACACACGCAGACATGTGCATTCATACACACTCTTACACACTTCTCTGCACTTTGATCTGGGGTTACACAAGAAGAGGTAATGTCCACAAAATCTTTCTGTCCTGTAAATGTAACCTTTGACTGTAGAAATTTGTTAGAATGAAAATATTGTGTTCATTTTATCAAGAATATTTTCTTTTTAAGTAAAACAGAAAGGGAGAGAAACACAATGCCACTTGATAATTCGTTTTGTTTTTTTTTTTTGAGCCTCATCAGTATAGCAAGTTCTGTTCAAAACTTCTAATGATGCCAGCGATCCCTGAGGTGAGGATCAGGGTATTCCCTGATAGGAAGGAGCAGGCATCAATAGAGAAGCAGCAACACAGTTGGGTCTCTGACCTTCTTCTCTTCTCACGTATCTTGTTTGCCTAGACTGTTGGACAGGGAAGACACATAAAATATTAACAATTATCAGCCTACACACATTTCTGTTTACTTCTAGAATTTTACTTGTAGCTCCCTAGTTACAGAGATTGCTAACAGAAAACTTTCTGTAGTTCATTGTGTCTTTTATTTTAGATGTATTTCCATCTTGGGAACTGTAGGAAAATCAAAGATGACTCTCATGTTCTTGCTGAATTTAAAGTTATATTTCTCAATTACAATGTAATCAAGAGAGAGTTAGAAATGCACACTTCTGTTTAATAAGGTCGTTCTGCTAATTGTGTAAGCACAGTCTTTTATGCTGCTAATGATATAATTAAAATGTTCAAATGTGATGCTCTCATCCTATAATAGCATTTTATCTTCCTAGAATTAATATATAAATAACAAACCCCAAAGATATTTACTTAAAATGTTTTCTCGGTTAATTGCTTGAGCCTTGACTATTAAATTCTTTGTTTCAAAACTGGTCTTTCAAGTTTAATCTGCTTACCTGTTCCTATAGCAACAACATTTTTTTGGACCTTCAAGAGTAGATCCCTTCTTCTATCAAAGCTGAAAGAAAAATTATAAGAAAATAAAAGGCACCTAATTTCAGATGGCTTTCTTAACCATATCCTTACTTCTTTCAGATTTGGCTGCTGAGTGACAGCTGCCTTCAAGGCCCTACACAAATGTCACCAGAAATGGGTTTTTTGGCCCTATGCTGGATATATCCTTATTTCTCTGGAGTGTTTGCTTAAGAGAAATATATTCTATTCCTCTTCATATTAAGCTGACAATTTTATCCTCATCTTGAGCACTCTCACAGAAGGCTGAGACTCTATAATGGTGTGGCTGTCCCCCCTCCCTCATTTACAGACATACCTGCTGTCCTCTTGCCTACTCATTTCTGTTCTTGGACAATTTGTAGTTGAAATGTCATTAGGGATCATTTTTTTTTTTCCTCCAGAGGATATTCGTAGACTTAAGATATCTACTACCTCTTCCCTGGTGGTACAGATTTCTCCCAACAAAGCAGCTTTGCTAGCAGTTCATCTTTCTACAGTCACCATCAACGCATCAGGGGGTCAGCCTAGCTTTGTGTGTGGCTGTAAGCCTGGCCAGCCAGGAGAGCATGTTTGCTGTGGAGGGGACACTGTGTTTTCTGGTGAGGAGTCATTTGACCAGTAGTCTCAGCAGAGGTGCAGCATTAGTATGCTCTGGTGGCTCCCCTGTTCTGCCTGCAGAAACCTGGCCACCTGCCTGGCGCTATTTGACACCAAATCCCTTTCTCACTCCTCCATCCTTTGCCCACAGCAATGAAATTCAAAAATGATCTAGATCACTTAAAGATATTCCACAGGTTTTTATGCTGAGTTTGAGTTTATAAAGCCTTTTCTTGGGGAGTAGCTAATTGAGTTTTCACCACGACCCTGGAAAGTAGATATCATGATCCTCACTGTAAAGATGGGGAAATCCATCCCCAGGGAATCTGCTCGGGGTTGCATCAGTCAGTAAGTCCAGGGACTGGAGTGCCATGTGGATAAAGCTGGTAGCTGTGTGTCTCTGGATCTGCATTGAAAATTTTCAGTTCTTTCTGGGGATACTGTGTGCTCTTAACACATTTCTTCCCTTAATGAAATGAGGCTGAGGAGACCATCACCCAAGCTCACCCAGGGTCTGTTTTGGTACATGTAATTTGTAGTTCCTCATTGAGTCTGTCTTCTCCAACTTCCAGGTTAGTCCTTTTTAGGAAGCCATGATGGTCTAAAAATGCGTCACACCAAAGCATTTGCAGTTTCTTGACCTGTTCTTTGGACATTGGCCAAATAATTTCTCTGATGATACGAAATGACTTCCAATTTCGAGAGAAAACAATATTCTGGGGCTTAGCCTGTATGTCAAGAAAGAACAGGAATATTCCAGGCCTAAAGATGGCTGGAGTTATCTTTTATTCTAAAATAAAGAAATAACTAAAGAGCAACACAGGTGACCTGAATGAATAACAACCACTATGTGAAGCATAAGACAGGTAGGTGTCTTATGAACTACAGAAAGTTTTCTGTTAGCAATCTCTGTAACTAGGGAGCTACAAGTAAAATTCTAGAAGTAAACAGAAATGTGTGTAGGCTGATAATTGTTAAATTGCCAAAGGAAAAAAGAATTTGTTGGAAAGATGAGGAAGAGAAGGGGAGAAAGTGACCTTTGAAGAAGGTTCATCCAGATGGCTGCTTTGGAAAGGCCTCAGATAGGAGATGCCCAGAGAGCTCTGTGTCCAGCCAGAGACCTGGTTCTCACTAGCCTTGGGAAGCCACTTGCCTGTTATAGCTCCAGTCTTCTTATCTATCAAGTAGGAGTGGTCCTTACCCTGCCTGTCTCACAGGGTTCCTAAGAGGATCAACCGGCAACATCTATGTGGAAGTGTTTTGAGAAATAATGTTTGGAGTGTGAGCTGCTATTGTCTGAACAAAGGTAGGAGGAATCAGAGACTCCACAATTACCCAATTGAATGAATACTACTCCACAAAATGAGGTCATCCCTTCTCATTAAATAAGAACAAGAGGAATATATATTTTTATTCTCTATAGAGACCATTTATAAATGGAGAGCCTCTGACTTACTTTGTAATTGTCTTGTGTAGTGCTCATTTAGAGAAAACACCCATCTTGGGACTCAGTTTCTTGATTTATGAAGTGAGAGAATCAGACTATTTGGGAGTTCAAATCACTTTGAAATCTAATGTCTCTCATTTCTGTTAGGAAAGGACATATGAACATTAATGTTCGTTTCCTTATGACATGACTGAGTGGATATATCATGGATTGATTAGGGCAAACATTGTTCACACTAATAAAACCATGCTGGGAAGCATTTTGTGCCAGCAAGACTTCTCTTAAAAGTAATAATGCCTTGGAAATTTTTTTCTTTCTTTCTTAGGTTTTAGCAGATAAGGGGAAAAAATTGTGAATTTTTTTTCTGACTATAAAGGTAACATGTTTAGTGTTAAAATATTGAAATGGCAAATAAGGGTCTAAAGAATGAAGTAGATATGATTCATGAATTTACATCTGGACACCATCAATATTACCATATAGGCAACTCTTCTTCCAAACTTAAAAAAAATACATACATACAATTCACCACTTTTTAATTATTTTACTACAAATTATTATTATATAATTTTTTTGATATTATCTATATTCTTTTATTTTTTGGTATCAGAGATTGAACCCAGGGGTGCTTAACCACTGAGCCACATCCCTAGCCCTTTTTATTTTAATCTTGAGACAGGGTCTCAGTAAATTTCTTAGGTCCTTGCTAAGTTGTTGAGGTTGGATTTGAATTCTTAGTCCTCTTGCCTCAGCCTCCTGAGCTTGCTGGGATTATAGACATGTGCCACCGTACCTAGCTTATGTTCTCAAAATTTTATCTGTTGTGCCTGTACCATGAAAATACTATGTAATGGTGTACAACTGCACATCTTTTCCCAACTCCATATTCAGAGATATCACATTTGTAGTTTCAAATTAATAATATTGGTAGTGATTATGTCCTAGAAATCTGTGCATCCTACACTAGGAGAAACTCCATTCTGCCCCTCCTTGAAGGACGGTTGATAAGTATTTATCAACACGCCACTGAGAATGTCATTTCCTCATGACTGTCTCTCCTCCACCCCGATATATACCCAAATACTACGTAGATATTATCTGTTCGGTTGTACCATGCATCATGGCAAAACCAAATAAAATCAATCCCAACCTTTTCTTAGGAAATGCAAATACATACTCACAAATAGTTATTTTTAAATAAAGAATGGAATCATTTATCTGAATATTTATTTCTTTATTTAGTGGTTCTTTGGACTGACGGACCTCATGCATGCTAGGCAAGCATTCTACCACTGAACTATACTCCTCGCCCTTGTACTCCTTTATGTTTGAAAGCTGGCCTTCTCATTACACCTAAAAATGTATTATGGATGTATTTTTCTTTTGATAATTCTAGTGCCACATGGCTTTAAAAAGTTGTATTTGGCTGAACTGTGCTGTGTTGAATTTCCTATGTTGCACTTTTCTGTTATTTCTATTTTTGTGGCTGGGAAGGACAACTTTGCATGTGTATTTTTATATACTTGTCCTATTGTTTTCTTAAGATAAAAGCCTAGAAATGGTATTGTTGCATTAAAGGGGATGCACACTTAAATTTTGATTGATACATAATGCCCTATTGCTTTGCAAAATGTGGTTGTAACAGTTTGTACTGAGTAGCGATCCTTTTTTGCCAAAACTTCCTTTCTCTTCAGACTTGCCAACGTGGAACATTTTCAATCTTTTTAACTCCGGCTCATCCGTATGTGAAAATGATATTTTATGGTTGTGCTATATTTGCATTTCCTTAATTGGAGGTTAAATATGTCTATATATTCATTGCCACTTCTATTTTTTGACTAAAATCTCTTAAGTTGTTGCTGATGTTATACCAAGTAGGATTATGCTAAATAGTTAATTTAACGTCTGCATGTTTTAAGAGAATAGAATGTGATCTATCTTGTTTTGTTTTACCATGATGCATTCTGTGAACAAATGGATGATATCCAAATATGATATTATTATTGTATTTGGACATGTGTGGAGAAAAAATAAAGGACCTCATAGGAAACAATATGTTTGGTGGAGTGCTGGGAAATATTTAACATAATTAATCATGTTAAATACTGGGCAGCTAAAAACTAGTGAATGTGGAAAATCAAGAGATGCTGTTTCAACTTCCAGGTCATTTCTGAGAACCTAGCACCAAGTTAGTGTTGCAAGGGGCATGTGATGTGCCAGTGGGTGGTGTGTGGTCTCAGTCCCATTGGAAGTCCTGCTGTGCCATCTGCGTGAACTAGGGACATTTGTCCTCACTGAGTTGTTGGCTCACTTTGATAGCTGAAGTTTGCCTTTTCTTCTCTAACACCCGGGAGCAGAAGCACCTCCCCCACCTCAATAGCCACTTATTTATTATGCTCAGTGAGCACCTCCGAGTTGGTTGCCAGTGTTAAGTAGTGAACCCGCAGATCTCATAGTGGAGGGATTGTGTTCAGGCTGAGACATTTTGTCAGTTGAAATGTTCAGGAAGCTGGGCCACTGGCCAAGTCTGATGTCTTTATTCTCAATTCATTGCTGCAGAACTCCCATGAAGTCGACTCATCTTTGATATAAACTCTTGAGGAGTGAGATTTAATTGCTTCAGGAGGACAAGGGACCCTGCTTGATTCACCTTTCTGTGGCCTTCTCCTTCCCTTTCCTGCTCCCCTTGGAACTGTGCACAGTACCCGGCACAGACAAGCAGGGCATATTTGACAGTATAACTGCAAGCTCCAATAACCTGCAATTTTACATTAGGAGAACAGGCCGATGGCCGAGTTCAAAAGTAGACCTGGTTTGAGTAATTTTACGACAAAGCTAGAAAATTTTGTTATTTATTTGGAATGGTCAATCATTCTACGAATTTGTCAATTGGCTTTCCTCTCCTGCAAGCGTCAACAAGGCTTATTCTTCAGAGTTAATTAGCCGTACAGCACTATTTTTCTATGAGACACTTCATTCTATCCCTTCATCCATTCATGTATGAACTCAACAAATATTTAAGAAACCTCTCCTCTGTGCCAGGAGGCCTCTGGGCTAACCAAGGAGGATTTTGAGTGAATAACAAACAGCTTCTGTTTTCAAGGAGCTCACAGCTGAGAGGGCAAGACATAGTTTGTGGGGCCTAGTGAAAAATGAAAATGAGGTGACCTTTGTTCAACAATCATTAAGAATTTCACGATGGTAATAGCTGTGCATTAAACTAAGTGGAGGGTCCTTCTGAGTGCAGAGCCCTGTGAGACTGCTCAGGACTCATGCCCGTGGAACTGTCCTTGCAAGTGGAGAAGCCTTGGGTGCAAATGTAACGGTCCAATGATGTGGTGGGTGCCATTGTGGAAGTTGTGCCTATGGAGTTGAGGGAACATGGAAGAAGGAACAATCAACTCTGAGTAATCTTCAAGGGCAAAGATGGCATTTAATTTCCCCAGAGGGATAGGTAAGATTTTAAAAGACATCTGAATGCATGTGCATTTTATATATATTTTTAATGATTCTCAAACATTGGTCAATGAAATAATTGTACTAGAATCATGTTGGGAATATATAAAAATAGATCCTTAGGTCCTGTTGTAGACTTACTGAATTAGAATCTTTGATGGTAGACATCACTTAATCCAAATGGTGGTGACACCGGACTGGCTGACAGTGTGGAAGCCACTGGAAGATCTGAAAAAAGAATAACATGGTAGGCTTTGCCTTTCTAAAGAAATGAGGTGTGGAAGCCACTTGAAGATCTGAAAAAAGAGTAACATGGTAGGCTTTGCCTTTCCAAAGAAATGAGGTGCGGAAGCTTGGTTGGAGGAATAAAGATCAGTAAGGAGGAGTTTGAAATAGCCCAGGTGAGAAAGTCAGGACTAATCCACAGATTAATCAGAGAAGATGAATAGAGTAAGGACTTGAGATATTTAGAAGTTAGAAATAAAGAGACTTCCTAATCCATAGACTATGGAATAAGAGTGATGGGGTGAACAGGATGAGTAGTTACTAAGGCTGTCTCCAAGGCTCCTACCTTGTTCAATGGGAAAGAATGATGCTGCCCTTGGGTCTCAGAGGAAAGCATAGAAACAGGGAGGGGAGTGGGGATTGTTATAGTTGCAAATTTTAATGTTTATTTGGGTCAAGTCCAGGATAATAACTATACACATAGTAATGTATTTAATACTCTCAACAACTCTATGGGAAATTATCATCTTTTTATAAAGATGCATGGGACTGTTAAATGACATACCCAGGTTCATTTGGCTAAGTAATGTCAGACTATGGCCTAAGTCCTTCCCTTAAACAATGGTTTACTGCCTCTTGGTTTTGCAAAATTTTGGATGTGCTATTTTTTCTTGTTAATGGTGGAAAAAACAGCAAGGTGTAACTGAAAAAAAAAATTCATTAGGACTGAGACCAACGTTTTCTTGTTGGCTCTGCTGTCATTAATTCCAATCATGGTCACATTGCTTGGACTTTGCCTTACTTACAAGGTAGAGATAATAATATCTTACTGGTTTGAACCAGGCTTAACGCCTGCTACTGGTTTCTTAAGGTCCTTTCCAACATACTCACAATTTTTAAAAATTTAAAATAAGTACTTAAAATCTCTGTGTAACATTTTAAGAAGGCTCAGTGATACTGTTGATTTTTTTTTCAAGATACTGTGAGTTTTTTTAGTCAAGGAAAGAAAAAACATATCTGGAGACATTATGTGATGTTGGATTAGAAATTTATGGCAGTTGCTGAGTACATTACCCATGAATGAAGGAATAAGAGTATTGGTCGTGGTTAACCAACACAGAATTATATGTGTCTTCAGCCCATAAAAGACAAATCTTCAAAGGAGTTGGTGATTTGGTCATGTATCCAGAGCAGATTTATTCCTGGGTTACAGTTTAAAGGTTTTGTGAAGACTAAAGACTAGCCAGAGTGGGACTGCCCACCTAAATGACCTGCAACTATTTCCCAGTGCCCATCACATGCACCTTGATGAGCTGCCTGAAACGGCCTCCTCAACTTCACCCTCTGCCTAAGGCTACTCTTACGGACAATGAACACAGCTATGCCCTGGATGTCTGCTCATCAAAAGAACAAAGAGGAGGTCCAGATGTCCTGCATGCTTTCCCGGAGAAATATGTCCTTCAGGCCAGGACACTCTCTGACTTCAATGGGTGCATGCACATGGCCCTGCCTGAGATTATAATCACCTTTTACATTTACAGAATCAATTAGATTTTTGGGAGACCCATAGTTGGAGGACTTTAAAACTCTGATACTCAAGTTTCAGAATCAGTACTTAGAAGACGACACAGTGAGGTACAATAAGTATTTTGAGGCCAACTCCAAACCAATAGTAATGAAAAATTAAATTTGGGTAGCTAAATGGAAAAATATAAGTGGGGTTACTTCTATCTGGTTTTTAATGGAAAAGTATAATTGATGATTGTTTCAGTACACTCCTTCGACTTGGAAACACCAGGTATCCCAATTATATTTCACTTTAGAGGAAAAAACAACTACATGAATACTTTTGCTTTGGAGCTGGCCTCAAAACATGGATCGATCCTCACAAATTCCTCTTCTATGTACTGATTCTGAAACATTGGGGCAGGAGGTCAGGTCAAAGTTTCAAAATACCCCAACTATGGGTCTCCAAAAAAAAAAAAGGATACTGTAAATGCTAAGGTGATCTCCAAAAAAATAGATACTATAAATGCTAAGGGCTCTGCACAAATACCCACCTAAGCTAATTCTTTTAGCAATCCCAAGAGACAAGTATTCACTTTCTAGTTTCTCTGACCACTCAAATGTAGTCTGCTCTTCCCAGAATATAAAATACTGTGCTCTTTCCAGAATATATTATATACTTTTGGTGGAGGTTGAGGTTTTACTGTGCTGCTCAGGCTGACCTCCAACTCTGAGGCTCAAGAGAACCTCTTGCCTCAGTCTCCTGAGAACTGGGATTACTGACACCTGACATCATACCTGGTTATGCACTTTTTTAACCAGGAGCATGTCTTCCCTGATCCCCACAGTCAGCATCCTGCTCATCCATCAAAACCCACCTCCAATCTGATTTCCTTCACAAAATCACAAGGGAACCTGTGGTCATACTTCCTTTTCAGTCTAGGTTTAAATTCCTGTTACTGATATTTTCATCAAGTTTTTACAAGACTGTGTGGCAGCTTTTTTAAAATTAAGTTTTATATTAGAGTCTTGTGTTTATTCTTCTCCTCTAATAGCCTGTGAGTTATTGTCAGAGACAGGTGTCATGTTTGTGTCTGTATCTTACGTGTTTACTTAATGAATTCCTGATAAGCTGAATTGAAGATTTTTGTGCATGTATTACAATAGTTTCTTCTTTCCTGACCCAACTGGGTTGTCAATCCTGATTTTACAAAAGAAGACACTGAGAAACCACATAATCTGCCCAACGCTGGTATTTAAGATGTAGCAAAAATTGAACCTAGGTAGGTTGACGCCAAAGCCCCTATTCCTAATTCTTGAAAGTCAACTGCCTTCATCTCTTTGCTGTGGCCTATTCTTGTGTTGACCATGACATAAACTGTGTGTATTAGTTTAACAGTTAATGTTGAACTTGTGTGAAACAAAACCCACAGGCCTGTTTTAATGAAAGTCATGGGTCTCAGATCCTTTGGGCATGGAAATGAGGAGGGGCAGAGGTGCTGGAGTTCCATGACCTGGATGCCCCTTTCTGCACCACAGAAGTGGTCTCTTATGCTCCTCAGCTGCCTTGGTGGCAGCCTCCTGACTTGCTGGTGGAGATGGAGAGGGTTATTCATTCCAGACTTGGTCCTAGACAGTCTGTTGCACCTGGGTTCCAGGGACTGGTGTTTGGTAGCCTCTAGTTCATCCATCAACCAAGCCTGTCTTACATTCTGCAGCCTCGATGAGGGTGTCTTGCCTCTCCTCTGCCTTAGGCTTGACTTCAATGCAGCATCTGATGTCAGGAGGGTAAATGGCAGAGCAGTTTGGCTTCTGTTCTTCCTCCAGCCAGGGGATTTTTGCCTGTGCCCTGGTACAGCTCATTCTTTTTAGAAGTACTTGAACTTTGCCCATCACTGCCCCCATTCCAGCGGTTAAAGCACTGGAGAGAAGGGTCCAGAGAAGCAAGAGGGAATTTGAGCCTCTCTGCCTGCGGGAGCCATTAGTCACCTCCTTTACAGCTGTGCAGTCAAGGGGACCTCTGGGCTGTGTCCTCCTTCGTCCTCAGGCTCCTTTCATGGACTCTAGTTGGTGTCTGTCGGGAAGGGATTCTGAGTGGATGTGAACTTTTTTGGGGTCTGAAAACTTCTGATATTACCAACATTTGCTGTCAACTACACTTGGCCTTTGTGAAATTGTTAAAATTTTAGCTGATTTCCTCTTACCCACTTTATAGCAGCCACGACTCTCCCACAACCGGCAGAAGATGAAAACATTGTTTACGCTCTCTCTTTTTGGAGGTGCTTGTCCTCCTTTGGAATTTGGTTTACTTGATTGACTTGAAATCTTAGTTATCTGATGGGCTCAATGAAATTCATGATTTTGTGGGTTATTTGTGGGTTATTTTTTTTTCCCCTGGTGGTTTGGGTGAGGGTGATGTTCTTTGTAGCATGCTACATTTAGAAGCAAAAGTCTCTAAGAGAGACCTTTGAAAATCAGATAAACTGTGTTTAATCATTATCCTAACCAGTTAGGTAACAATAACTATTAAAAGAGTATATGAGATTTGTCTGGCAGACTATTTTAGTGATGTTATTTTGGATAATTTCAGCATAATTCTCATGTGCTTCCTGCTCTTGCATCTGTATCTTCTTTAATTTTTTTTTCTCAAGGAATTTATGTTACGTTGATAGAAAAATATTTAAATGATATGACACCACATTTTATTTTTTTTGCTGAAACTAGGAACACTTTAGCTGTTAAACAGGTGAAAAAAAAGCACAAGTTTTTTTTTTTTTTTTTGATTCAGTGTGTCAATTTCATACCTACAGTTGACTCATATTCGGCAGCTACATAAGTTTCTTAATTACCATGTTATTATCTGACTCTTACCTAAGAAAATTCTTGTTTTCTGTTCTCTCTTTCTCTCTGCTGCCTGTCTAGCTTTTAGCAAACTTTCATATTAGTTAGAACTTTTTTGGTTACCAAGAACTGAAAAATTCAACACAAGTTATCTTAGGCAAATCAAAGTCAATGTGTTGGCTCAGTTTGAAAATCCAAGTATATCCAACTCATCTTCAGGCACAGTTTGATCCAGGGGCGAAAAAAGTGCATCAGTACTGGCCTTTCCCCTTTTTATTTGATGTACCTCTACCATGCTGATTATATTCTCAGACTCTGATAACTCTAGGATGACATGACCAACCATCCCAGTAGGAAGAAGGACTTGCCTTTCTTTGAATAGTATCATCCCAGTACTCATTTCTCATGGTCTCTGATTGGACCATGTTTGCTCTTCCCATTCAGCATGGCCTGGAGAATGCTGTGTTTGTAGTCACATGGCCATTCTTGGAGTGGGTCAGAGTCAACTCTACACGAGGCACATCAGCTGAGATTAGTAAAGGATGTAGTTTGCCATAAGAAAATGGAGGCGTTGTATACCATTACCTGTAGTAAAAAAAAAAAATGGGGTTGAGCGGTCTAAACAAGAAATAGGAACAGACAAACAGGCACACAAACGGAATTTCCAATCTGATCATCAATAGGTGAACTGGACTTAAATACTGTTAAAAATAGTCAGGTACCACAGGGTGATTTTCTTTACTGGAAAAAAATATATATAATGTAGCTTTCATTTGGTATTGTAAATGTCTGTGTGCAGACAGAAAACAGCTCTTCAAAAAATATATTATTTATTTCTCTGATTTTAAAAATGAAGCATGTTCAATGATTAAAATGTGCACAATACAGAAGGTCATGTTGTAAGGGAACAGTCACCATGATGTCAACATCCAATGCACAGAGGGATAGTAGGACTTTGAGGGAAGCAGCTTTCTTCCAGTTCTTTTTAGGCCCACACTTTTGTTTCAACTAAATTTGAAATCATACTCCATGGTTTTATGTTGTTTTTCTCTCTGACTTAATATTATTACATATATTCTTGCCATATTACTAAAATTCTTAATAAACTTTATTTTCATGGCCATGTAATAGTACTTAATAATTGCCCTTTTGTTATACACAGATTGCTTTCAGTTTACTGCTATGAGTCATGTTTCAGTAAACTCCTCTGAGTATGAATCTGGTCTGCATTTTGCACAGGCTAGAGAAATTTACTTATTTATTATTATTATTTAAATTTATTTTTTAGTTTTAGGTGGACACAATATCTTTATTTTTATTTTTATGTGGCATTGAGGATCGAACCCAGTGCCTCACGTGTGCCAGGTGGGCACGCTACCACTTGAGCCACATCCCCAGCCCTTACTTATTTATTTTTAACAGAGAGTCTTTCCCAGTGTCCTAATTTTATACCTTTTGTGCACTATACTTTTGTAAGGTTGCTGGGGCTTTTAATTCCCCTTCAGGAGCAGAGATCTAGATGAAGGTAGAACTCATCTCCTCATTAGTGGTTCAACTGCTGGGAGGGATGGGATTTTGATACTCAAAATGCTGTCTTTGCCATTCACCCTCCTGGAGAAGGACGGGCTGGGATTGTGTGATAGGAAACTGTGACATTTCTATCTAAAGATTTTTTTTTTTTTTAAGCAGAAGGCACGTATTTATCTAAAGAATCCATTCTGACCACAGCAGAACATGGGGCAGGGGCAACAGGGTACTGTCCACTAACTTGGGACCTTCAGATTTCATTTCAGGCTTCTATGTGGCTTCTCCCTGAGGTTCCTATGCTAGTGTGAATAAATAAATGCTATAATTCCTATTATTTTTTTACCAAATTCTGTATCCTGTGTTCAGAGGGATAGCATTTATTCTTTAACAAAAGTTTGATTGTCAGATATTTCAAATGTATGGGGGAGATGCCAGGTATGGCGTTACATGTCTGCAATCCCAGCGACTCAGAAGGCTGAGGAAGGAGAATCGCAAGTTCAAAGCCAGCCTGGGCAATTTAGCGAGGCCCTAAGCAACTCAGTGAGACTCTGTCTCAAAATAAAAATAAATAAAAGGGGTTGGGGATGGGACTTGGTGGTTAAGCTCCTCTGAATTCAATCTCCAGTACCTCCCGGAAAAATGATGGGGAGAAAAATCCAATAATCCTTTTTCTGAAATTTCACATAAAGTCTCAGTGAAGGAAAAAAAAAACCAATAATTTTGAATTTTAACACATTGAGCAACATTAAAATAATTATCTACACATTGTCCATGTATAAATTAATCAGCCAACTGAAAAAAATAGCAAAAGAATATGCAAATAAAAGGAGGACATATTTTTAAATGAATCTGTAATGGCTTATTGATCAGCTATTCACTGCTATATCCCCAATGCTTAGAAAAGTACCTGATAATAGTAAGTAATATATATATATATAAAATGAGTGACAAGCCACTGCAACTGCTTATAGCTGCATTCCAGAATAATAATTGCTTAATAAATACTATAAATTTAATAAATACTATATCAAATAGTATATAAGTCCAAAAGTAAGTGAGAATTAGAATTTAGAGAAAGAGTTGACTGATTTATCACACTGCACTTGTTTCATAGAGTTTCAGGTCAGAAGTCTCTTCAAAGTTTATCTGACCGTCTTTCCCCTTATTTCTCCCATACAAAATTTACCACAAGCAAACCATGTCCTTCTAAGGAAGAGCTGACTATTCAAAACAGCCCTCTTCCTTCTGTTGAGTTGAAATATGGTTCATTAATCTCAATTCATTAGTCCAAACTCTTTTGCCTTCTGGGGCCACCTGTGTATTTAAATATGGTCCTCAAACACCCTCATCTCCATGCCTCTGGGAATCTCTTCTTCAATCCAAACCCTCAGTTTCTTCAGCTGCTCTCCACGTGGCACAGTTTCTTTGACATCGGAAAATCTTAGAAAGATATTCTTTATGACACTTTTAAGAAGCCATCCTCTCTTGGTGTGTTCTGCCTTTGAAATCCACAGGGATTTAGTGACAAAGGGGTACCTACCAGGCAGAGCAAGATAGGGATAATTGCCCTTTGGTGTGACTAAGGTCACTGTCAACAAGGAGTCCAGACCGGTGATGCACCTAGGGGTTAGCCAGATTCTCGCCTTATAATAATAACCATAACAAACCTCTGTTCCCGACTTACTAAGTCCTACCTCATTGTGATTGCTAAACACTTTCATGGACTATTTTATTTTAAATTCTCAATAGCCCTGTTAGGTGGGTTACTATCATTACAGATGCAAAGACTAAAGCTTTCTGTTCTTCTCAACTTCAGGAAACTGGAAACCATGGGTGAAATACAACCCCTCCCCCATTGTTTTTGTAAATAAAATTTTGTTGGAAAACAGCCCCTCCCCACATTTATTTACACATCCTCTTCTTGTTTTGCCGCACACAGCTGGGTTGCGAGAGAGACACCATATTCCCCCATTTGGCTGAGAATATTCTCTATCTGGTATTTTTACAGAAAAAGTTTGTTGACCTCTGCTCTTTTCCTCTCTGGTCTGATCTCAGCATTATTCTTTTTATTCATGTTATCTTAATCTTGCCTTTATTGCCATAGTAAACTTGCTTGTAAGAGTTGTTCAAATGTTTTCATCTGCAAGTGCAGGTTTAGCGCAGTGCTGAAAGCACCTGGGCTGGTGGTATTTAAGGATTTGCACAGGCTGCCGGAGGAATCAATAGGTATTTAGGAGCTGCTGTAGCTTTGCTTAGAAGCTTGGTTTCTTTTTTGTATGGATTCTTTCATTAATCATCCATTATGTGTCAGGAACTTCTTCTTCCGTGTCCTTTCCATTTCTTTCTCCAAATAGACTGGGTCTGTAGGATCTGTCTGATTCATTTACTCACCTGTCCTTCATTTTGAAGTTTCCTGGAATCTTCACCTACTGGAAATAGGTGCTGCTATTTGCAACCAAGAGCCAGTGGATCCTCAGAGCCCCCAAAGCATGAGACTTCTGGAGAGAAATCACTTAGAAATAGGGGAGTCTACCTCACTCAATTTCTTTTTCTTTTTGTTGTTTTGTAAGGATATCTAGAGATTCACATGCAATTGCAAGAAATAAGGCAAGGAGATACTGTTCACCCTTTATCCAGTTTTTTCCCCCACAGGTCACCTCTTATAAAACCATAGTTCAATATCACAACATCAGGAGAGTGACACTGACACAGTCAAGATACAGAACATTTCCGTCACCACAGGGATCCTTCTTTTTGTCTCACTATGTCTTTATACCTACTTTCTTCCTCTCTGTACCCCTTCCTTGATTTCTGGCAACTGCGAATCTACTCTCTTTTTCTATGACCTTGTCATTTCAAGAATGTTATATAAATATGATCATATAGCATGTGACTTTGGAAATGGATTTTTAAAAACTCAGCTGCACTAGAGGTGGATCCAGGTTATTGTGTGTATCAAGTTGGTTCATTTTTATTGCTGAGTAATATTTCATATGCCATAGTTTATTGAACTATGCACCCATTGATGGATATCTGGTTGTTCCCAAGTGTGGTTTGTAGACATTTTCTTCCTATCGTAAGTTTTCCTCTTTCTCCTCTCCACAGGCTCTTTCACAAAGCAAAACTTTTTTCATTTTGATGAAGTCCAGTATATCAGTTTTTCCTTTTATGGGCAGTACTTAAGATGTTTTTGAGTTTAAGAATTCTTTGGCTAGCTATAGATATTTCTTTTCTTCATTTTTTTTCTTAGTGTTTTATGTTTTATATTGTGTAATCCATTATGAATTAATTTGGGGATAAGGTGTTTGAGACTTACGTTTCTTTCTACCTTTCTTCCTTCCCTCCCTCCCTGATTCCTTCCTTTCTTATTTCCTTTCATCTATGCTTGTCCAGTTGTCTGAGCAGCATTCATTGTAAAGACTGTTCTATTTTTTCTTCACTGAGTTGCTTTGCCCATGTGTCAAATTGGGTATACCTGTGGAAGTCTGTCTTGGTTTTCTACTCTATCTCATTGATTTATGTGCCAGTGCTATACAATCTTGATTATAGCACCCATATAATTAGTTTTGAAATCAAGTGGACTGATTGCTCCCACATCTTTCCTATTTTTTTTTGAAATTTTTATTGATCTTTCTCTATACATCTCAGAATTATTTATAATCTATAAAAATATTTATAGGAATTTTGATACATATTGCATTGAATCCATTTATAAATTTGGGAAAAATTAAAATCTTTACTAAAAGCCATGTTTCCAAAGCATGTTTCCAAACCATGAACATGGAACATCTCTCAATTTATTAATTCTTCCTTGATTTCTTTCATCAGTATTTCAAATGGGGAAAATATTCAGTCTCTCTCCATTGAATATGTTAACTGTAGGTTTTTAACAATGCTTCTTGTCAAGTTGAGAAAGTTCCCTTTTATTCCTATTTTTCTAAGTGTTCTTATCATGAGTGAATATGAAATTTTGTCATTTTCTGCATTGATTGATATGATCATGTGATTTTTCTTCCTTACTCTGTTAAAATGGTTGTCTATTAAATTAATATTGACTGAATTTATTTTAGCTGTTGAAACAGCCTCTCATCCCTAGAATGAACCCCACTTAGTCAGGATGTATCGTTCTGTTAACATTGCTGAATTCTCTTTGCTAATATCTGTTAAGGACATTCGCTTCTATATTCTTGAGGGATGTTGGTCTGCAGTTTTCTTTTTGTTTTTCTTCACTGTCTTTGATTTTTTTTTAAAAATTAGGGTTATGCCAACTTCATATAACGAGTTGAGACATGTTCTATCCTATAATTATCCTGGAAGAGATTGGGTTAAAGTGTTGTTAGTTCTTTAAAAGTTTGGTAGAATTTTTCGGCAAAACTATCTGTTGTTTTTTTTTTTTTTTTTTGAGAATTTAAAAAGTGCAAATTCAATTCTCTTAGTAATATAGAGAGTTATTTAAATTATCTATTTTACATTGAGTTGTAATTTGTGTTTTTCAAGAAATTGGTCCTTTTTTTAAGTTGTCAAATTTATACAAGTAGAATTGTTTTTCTCATTGAAATGGTATTTCTTTTTATTTTTTTATTTAATCCATGATATTGGTAATTTTTTGTTTCTTTCTTTCTCTTGCTAGTAGTTTATCAATTTTATTGATCTTTTCAAAGAAGCATCTCATTTCTTTATTGATTTTTCTATTTTTGTTTATAACTTCATTGATTTCTGTTCTTATTATTGCTACTTTTGGTCAAGTTTCTCTTCTTTTTCTAGATTCTTAAGGAGGGATTATTGTTGGGAATTCCATCTTTCCTAATCTATGTAGTTAGCGCTATACATATTGATTTTGTGTATAGCAAATTTCATGTTATTTCACAGTTTGAGCTGTGTCCCACAAATTTGTTATGTTGTGCTTTTATTTAAATCCATTTCAATGGATTTAAAATTTTTTCTTAAGAATTTCTCTTTTACTCATGAATATTTAGAAATGTGCTGTTTAGGTTCCGAGGATTTGGAGATTTCCTTTTAAATTTTTGTTACTGATTTCTAGTTTTATTTTCTTATGATTGGAGAACAGTTAGTATAGTTTCAACTCTTTTGAATTTGTTGAGGTTTGCTTTATGGCCTAAGATGTCGCCTATCTTGACATATATTCCACGAGCACTTGAAAAGAATGAGTGCCTGCTGTTGTTGGGTTGAGAGCTCTATACAGAACAATTTAACAATTTTGGTTGATGATGTTCTTGGGTCTTCTATATTATTGTTCATTTTCTGTCTAGTTGTTTTATGAATCATTAAGAAAGGAATGTTAAAGTCCTAAACTGTAATTATGGATTTGTTAATTTCTCCCTTTAGTTCTATCAGTTTTTGCCTGACATATTTTTTCAGTTGTCTTTGGTGCATACTCATTTAGGATTGCCACGTCTTCTTGGTAGATTTAACCTTTATAATTATATAATGTTACTCTCTGTTTATTGTAACTTTCTTTGTTCTGATGTCTGTTTATTCTACATCATAGCCTCTCTTGCTTTACTTTATTGACTAATGTTTACCTGATAGATCTTACATCTTTTAATTTCAACCCATCTATACTTTTATGTTTGAAGTAAGTTGTACACTATGAGAGTTGGGTTATAATATTTTATAATTTATACTGATGATCTCTGTATTTTAATTGATGAATTTAGGCTATTTATATTTAATGTAACTATTAATATGCTAGAATTTATGTCTACCCTTTAATTTTTGAATTTTGCTTGCTCTGTTTTATTGTTTCTATTTTCTTTTTCCTGCCTTTTATGGGTCTCTAGAATAATCTTTAGAGTTCTGTTTTGATTTAAGTAAAGAGTAATTGCTCTAAATATTACATTATATACACAAAATATAAAGTTTTCTGGTATAATCTCTTTAACAGATTAAATAAAATTTAGACAGCCTAATCTTTTTATCCTATTACCCTCCCCTTTTGTAACTGTCTTAACTATTCTAAGTGTATATTTAGAAACACATCAATCATAAATTATAATATCTATTTTTGTTATTATTTTTATTGCAATCATCAAATTTAATTTAGAAAACACAAGAGGAGAAAAAAGCCTATCTTTAATTTTGCTTCTCATGTTCTTTCTTCCTTTCTGATATTCCAAGATTCCTTTTTTCATTATTTCCTTTTATTTGGAGAATTTTATCTAGGTTTGGTGTACTGGTCACAAATTATCTTAGTTTTTCTTCATTTGAAAATGCATTAGTTTACCTTTCATTTCTGATGGATACTGTGACTGGGTAGGGATTTTGCATTCACAGTTACTTCTTTTTTTTAATTTGTTTTTTTTAGATATGCATGGCAGTAGAGTATATTTTGACATATTATACATGTGTGGAGTATAACCCATTCGAGTTAGGATCTCATTCTTGTGGGTGTTCATAATGTGAAGTTACATTGGTTGTATATTAATATATGAGCGAAGGAAAGTTATGTCTAATTCATTCTACTGTCTTTCCTATTTTTATTCCCCTCCCTTCCCTTCATTCCCCTTTGTATAATCCAATAAACTTCTGTTCTTCCCTCCCATCCCCACCCCTTACAGTGTGTTAGCATACGCATATTAGAGAGAACATTTGGCCTTGGGTGTTTTGGGGATTGGCTTATTTCACTTAGCATGATAGTCTCCAGTTCCATCCATTTACCAGCAAATGCCATAATTTCATTCTTCTTTTTGTCTAAGTAATATTCCACTGTGTGCATATACTACATTCTTTATCCATTCATCTGTTGAAGGGTATGTAGGTTAGTTCCATAACTTGCCTATTGTGAATCGAACTGCTATAAACATTGATGTGGCTGCATCACTGTAGTATGCTGATTTATAAAGAACTAAAAAAATTTAACACCAAAAAAAAAGTACCCAAATAACCTAATCAATAAATGGGCAAAGGAACTAAAAAGGCAATTCACTCAAGTGGAAATACAAATGGTCAAAAAATATATGAAAAAAATGTTCACAGTTAATTCTTTAAACATTTGAAGTGTATTGTGTTACTTCCCTCAGAACTTTGTGGCTTTTGGTGAAAAATATGTAGTCATTCAAATTGTTTTCCCCTTTGAGTGTAGGTCTCTGACTGCTTTTAAGATTTCTCTTCTTTGTTGTTAGATTGTATGGTAATGACTATTATCCTTCTCTCCATGATTTTTTTTTTTTGTGTGTGTGTGTGTGTGTGTGTGCTTATTCTTTTGGGGATCCATTCAGTTTCTTGAATTTGTAAGTTTATGTCTTTTACTAAATTTGTAAGTTTTCAGCCCTGATTTTTTGAGTTTCAATTATTTCCTCTTTCTTTTCTCTTTCCAGGATTCCAATGACGTAAATAGTCAGATGTCTTGTTATAGTACTATAGTTTCACAGGTCCCTGAGGCTCTGGTCAAAAATTTTAATGTGAATTTTTCTCTGTAGTTTAGATTGGATAATTTTTATTTTTCTCTTTCACACCCTGATTATTTCCTCTGTTCCTCTATACTGCTTCTGAGTCCATCCACTGAGTTTAAAAATTTCAGGTGTTGTAGTATTCAGTTCTAAAATTTCCATTTGTGCTTTATATCTTATATTCTTTCTGATATGTTCTATTTTATTCATTTGTTTTAAGTGTGCATGTAATTGGAGCATTTTAATTCTGACTACTTTAAAATCTTTTTTTTAATATTTATTTTTTAGTTGTAGTTGGTTGGACACAATACCTTTATTTTATTTATTTGTATGTGGTGCTGAGGATCAAACCCAGGGCCTTGCATGAGCTAGGCAAGTGCTCTACTGCTGAGCCATGACCTCAGCCCTTAAAATCTTTATCAGATAATTATAACATGTCTGTTACCTCAGTGCTAGCATGTATGGTTTGTCTTTTTTCTTTCAGTTTGAGACCTTTCTGGTTCTTGAAATGATAACTGATTTGTTCAAATTAAAACCTGAAACTTCTGGGAATTATATTATGGGACTCTGGAGCTTATTTAAAATTTTCGTCATAGTTGGCTTCTGTTGACATTATTCCAGTAGGAGAAGAACATGGTGATGTCCTATTATTACTAACTGGTGGGAGAAGTTCGGGCTGTCCCCTCAGCCTCCACTGACATGTGAAGCCTGGGTGAGGGGCTAGGTGAGAGTAAAGTGTACGCTGTCCATTGGGCCTCCACTGACAGCTCCCTAACTGTAAGGATTAGAAGTGCTTCACTGCTGTTCCCAGATGGCTTCCTCTGATGCTGTGATTGGGGAGGGATGGGAAATCCTGACTCTACTAGGTTTCCTCTGACAACATCCCAGCACTGAGAGAAAGAGAAGCCTTGTTTAGACTGGTGAGGGTGGAGGGCCAGGCTTCACATAGTCAGAGGGGCAAGGGTACTCAAATCAAAGTCCTAGCTTCCTGTTCGATCTTCTCTGACACTATCTTGCAGGGGAGCTGAAGCACAGTTTTTTAGCCTGTCTTTGGTGGTAAGTGGGGACAGGTCACACTTTTTCTGTGGTGTTTGGCTGAAATAGAGTGGTTATTGTATTGAAGTTTTCTGTCTTGCTAGCTGCCCCTTTTCTGCTCTTTTGGATAATGAGAGCTAATTTTTCTTGTGGTGTTTTGTTTCTGTTTCCTCCCCCCTCCCCCCTCCCCCCCCCACTCCTCCCCCTCCCCCCCACTCCTCCCCCTCCCCCCCACTCCTCCCCCTCCCCCTCCCCCCCCACTCTGTTCTGTTTCTGAGTTGCCATCTTCTTCAGCTCTAAGCATGGTATATGTAAGGCAGAAGAGAAACCCCAGGAACTGACCACTATGTCATTCATTGCTTAATTTCTAAGGTCACTCTTTCTTCTCTCTACTAGGGTCATCTTCTTAATTTTTTTTCCTACATAGCATTCTGGGATTTTAGTGGAACTTATTGGGAGAAACAGGAAATACTAAATGTATGTTTTCAGAAGTGAAAGTCTAGTGAGACTTATTTATAATAATTTTGTTTTGTTTCTTTATTTTTACTTATAATTTTCTGAAAAGCACAGAAAACAATCAGGAAATAAGTAAACATCTCTCTTGATTCTTTCATGTCTGAAATCTGATATATTTTCTTCCAGCTTTTTTCCTGCATACAATTTCTTCTATATTACTGAACTTAAATTATAAATGCATTTTTCACCTTGATACATTATAAATATTTCCTCATGCTATTAAAATGTATTGTAAACATGAATTTAATGATCGAACAGTATTCCGTTTTGTAGAAGTGCCATAATTCACTCAGTCTTTCTTCCAGTGTTGGGCAATTGATTCTCCACAGTGTATGTGTGTGTCTTACACTTGTATATAAAATATTTGGAGAATTATACCTTTTCATTTCAGATTATTTCTTTAAGATTGATTCCTATAAACAATGATTGCATTACTACACAAAAAGTTATGAACATTTTGAAGGCTGTTGATAAATTTACTAACTGCTTTGCGCAAAGTTGTTGCCACCTTAAGAAGGTTCCAAACACTTTTGTTTAAGAGTGCCCCTGGAACTGCCCTCTGGCCAGCTTTCAGTGCTTGCCAAATATCATGGCCAATTTAATAGGTAAAAATAACACCTTGCTCTTAGACTTCCCTCCAATCTTTTTCAAAACCATCCAAAGTTTGGTGTAATTCAGTTTTCCAAGGACTTATTTTCTGTAAGTTCTTATTCTGGATGCTAAAGTGCCATGCTGAACATAGAGGTAAAAATAGCATGTTCTTCTCACTAAGGAACTCCAAGTATAGGAACGGTCTTGGCTAATATGTGCCCAACACATGCCACCTACCGGGCCTCATGTTAGGACTTTATAGAAAGCATTACTGGATCCACATCAACTCTTTCACAAAAGAAATATCATCTGTCCAAATGAAAGAGTCCTTTCCTTTGCTGTATCCATCAGCAGCTCCCAGATGCCATTGTGATAAGGATCAATTGAAGCAGTGGGAAATGTTCTGGTCTGGCCCTACCCCGAGAGACTGGGGGTAGCAACCCAGGCATCTTCATTTTAACATATGTCGATGTGATCCTGATGCACAGGGTTGGTAGTGCCATCTTTAGGCCTATCTGTCTAGATATTATGACTTAGAGGTAGCAGCTGTATGACATTAAGCAAAGGCTCATTTTCTCACAGTTAGCAGAGAATTTATTATCTGGTTGTAGAAAAAGCTGTTTCAGCAATTTCTGGTGCCAGGTTTTGGTGGGAGATTTCAACCCTTTATACTCCTTTAGTGATAAAGAGGTTACCCCTGGGGAAGCTTTGGCTGCTCTACAGGTAAATGCACGGCAATCACAGTGAGTAAGGGGTAGGACTCCACACATTTGGACCACATCTACACATCCCTGTAATTCCTCTTGATATATCCTCCAGCAGAGACCTCCACATCAGCCATCTTTTCTCAACCTTAGACAATACCCAAACTATATAAATTGAACAAATGCAATGAGGCCCTGCATCCAGGATGCTGTGCAGGTTTAAAATAGATAAAGGTCTGTCCCTGCCTCAAAGATCTAACTCTCTAAGGGGGACTCGTACATTTTATTCAACTAGTTGAAACACAAGTTCTAATGTAAATCGGTACTATGGAAGTTCCTCAGAATACTAATAACTATCCTATGATACAGTAATCCCTCTCCTAGGTATATATCAAAAGAAAATGAAATTAGTATGTCACAGAGACATCTGCACTCCCATGTTAGACTGCAGCTCCATTCACTGTAGCCAAAGAAACAGAAGCAACCAAAGTGTCCATCAACTGATAAATGGATGAAGAAAATGTGATGCATATATGTAGTGGGACATGATTCATATTATTCATGAAAAAGAATAGAATCCTGTCATTTGCTACAATGTGGATGGAACTGGAAATAAGTGGAAAAAAAATAAGTGAAAAAAAGCCAAGAACATAAAAACAAATACCATGTGTTCTCACTTAGTAAAAAAAAAATGTTGATCTCATAGAAACTAGAGAGTAGAATGATCATTACAAGAGACTGGGAAGAGTAGGAGGGAGGGAGAACAGAGGAGGGTGGGCTTACAGGTACAAAAAGGAGGATTAAGTTCTAGTGTCCTCTAGCACAGTAGGGTGACTAAAGTTAATTATAATTTATTATATCTGTTGAAATAGTTAGGCTTTTGAATATTTCCAACACAAAGAAATGATCAATGTTTGAGGTGATGGATATGCTGATTGCCCTGATCTGATCATCACACATTGTGTACTGTGTTGATTGTCACACTGTACCCCATGAATATGTACAATTATTACATGTCAATTTAAAAAAAACCCCACAAATTCTTTACAGGAGGCAAAGTGATTAAGGTAAATACTGTCAGCATATTTATCTAGCCCCTCTCTTCCTTCTTCTTTTGTTTATTGAGCACTTGTTATGTGCAAGTCCCTGTTTCAGGCATTAGGCAGACAAAAGCCTATATCTCAATCTGTGGTGGAGAATGTGGTGCAGCAGGTTTATGCTGTGATAACAGCACACACAGGTGCTGTGAGAACCCAGAGGAAGCTACAGCCAGCTTCTGTGTGGCTTTGGTGGAAAAGTGCCATTTGAAAAGAATCTCGAAGGATGGACAGGAGTTTACTGGCAAGCCAAGGTAAGGAAAAGGATGTTCCAGGTTAAGGAGACACAGTGTCAAGGGGTACTGAGATGTAAAGAACAAAGCACATTCCATTAGGAGAATTGAATGCAGCTTGATGGAGCTGGTGTGCAGGGTGTATGTGGTGTGTGGTGGAGTGGGACAGGGAGAACAGAGAGTTAAAGTAAAAAAATAAAATAAAAATGGGAAGTTTAAATAGAACTTTACACATATCCTAAAGGGATTTAAGAGTTCTAAATACACGGTCAACTTCATTTGTTTGTCCAAACTTTCCAGGAATTAGTACCAAAAACCTCACAACCCTCAGTCTTGGAGAAATGGGCACAATTGGTCACTGTAACAGGGAAGTGAAAAATCAGAACTTTATTTAGAAAGCTCACTTTGTAGTGGGGTGGACAACCTCAGACAGAGGTGGAGCTGGACGCAGAGGCTCTTGTAGTGATTCCAGTGAGAAGCTGAACTAGTAAGGCAGTAGTATCAGGGATGGAGCAAGGGAATGGAATGTCAGGGCTTGAAAAATATCTGGAAGATAATCAATAGACCTTGGACTAATTAGATGTTTGAGAAATGAGGAGGAGAATATTAATGGAAATTCCTAGATTTCTGAGTCACACAAATGAACGCATAATGGTGTGGTAGTGATTCAGAGAGGGGGGGCGGAGGGTGTAGATAATGTTTGATTTGGTACTTGTGATTAATTCTGATGGAGGAGGTGTCATGGACAAAGCTTCATCTGAATAGTACACTTAAAGATTGCTAACAAATCTCCCCCACCCCAGGAGACAGAGCAAAAAAGTGGGGCTTGACATTTGAAAAGCAAAAACAAAACAAAACAAAAAACATTTAAAAAATCTGCTTGAATAAAAGCAGAGAGAAAGCATAGAACATCTGGAGGAATGGTGAGTAGTTATGGTGACATATTCATTTTAAGTGTAGCTTTGCCCGATTTGATTCCGATTAGACACAAAGAAATGACAGAAGAGAAAGTTATTGTGTTGCTCTAAATGCAGGATGAGGCCTGGCTATGGAACTGCTGTATCACAGATGGCCCTAGGGAGTTTGCAGGAATATTAAGATAGTGGTCTCCTCCAGCTTCAAACAACTGTATTCATTCACCTGATCTATGCTGTGCAAATATCATCATTTTTCTATGAGTGCCATTATATGAAAAAGATCTCAAGCACTATACTAAGGAAATTCCTTCTTTTGTTTGCTTTAGATTCAAACGTAAATTGACATAAAATCACATGTAAAATTTTTATCAGAATGTAAAATAATAAAACAAAAATTAAGTTCCTTATCAACAAAAACTTGGACTACTTTTTGCCATTCTCCTGTGGGATAAATGTAATTATTCTCAAACAAATGAATAAGCAAACAAACAATAGTCATGACGATGAAATCAGCTAGAGATTGTACTTGTCCACTGACTTTATGGAGCATCTGAAATCAGTATGTCGGGGGGTTGGAGGGTGAGCGTAGCTATGAGCAAATGAACCCCTGCAGAACAGCCAGCCCTTCAGTGAATGGGTCTCATGAAACATGGAAAGAACTGGATTATAAGAACCATCAAAAGTACTATGCTAATCATGAGAGTGTCTGATATTTTCTCCCTGTCTTTTATTGTGAAATACAGTACAATATATTATATATCATGCATCTATTAATATTATATGATCTACCTATGCAAAACTATAAAACTATGTAAAGCTTAATGGATAATTATGAAGTGAACATCCATTAGCCATTATATAGGATAAGAAATACATGAGTGCCAAATTAGTTAGGAAAAATCAATTGTACTGGACACTAGTGGGTCCATTGTGACATTAAAATATAGTAAGGGTTTTGGATGAGATCAAATATTCACTGATCTAGAAAAATAGAGGCCTTGGAATAAAACAGCAGATTATAAAATAGCATTTACAGTGTGATTTAATTTTGATAAAAGAAAAGCCGAGTATGAACTAAGTTGTTAATTGGGGTGATCTCTAGGTGGTGGGAATGTCAAGGTTTTTAAAGAATATTTTTCTGATCTATAAAATCTACTTGTATTGCTTCTATAATAATGAAAGGTGTATAGGTAATCTCTGAGATAATTATAATTATCTGACCCAGCATTTAATGTCCTGAATTACCTTGGATCAGGTGAGTAGAGAATTTTTAAAAAGCAGAAATTCTGGTCTTCTTTATGCTCTACAATTCTCCCAAGCAATTTTCCATTCTTTTGTTTTTTTTGAGTACCGAGCATTGAACTCAGGGGCACTTGACTACTGTGCCACATCCCCAGCCCTATTTTGTATTTTATTTGGAGACAGGGTCTCACTGAGTTGCTTAGTGCCCCACTTTTGCTGAGGCTGGTTTTGAACTCCCCATCCTCCTGCCTCAGCTTTCAGAGCCATTGGGATTACAGGCACATACCACTGCACCAAGCCACAATTTTCCATTCTTATTTATTTATTTTTAAAATTATAATTTGTTATATATGACAGCAGAATGCATTGCAATTCATATTATACATATAGAGTACAATTTTTCACATTTCTGTTTGTACACAAAGTAGAGTCACACCAATTCATGTCTTCATACATGTACTTAGAGTAATGATGTCCACTTCATTCCACCATCTTTCCTACCCCCATGCCCCCTCCCTTTCCCTCCCTCCCCTTTGCCCTATCTAGAGTTGCAATTTTCCATTATTGATAAGTCATTCACTTCCTCTTTACCCATTCCAATGTCACCAGTTTCCACTTTTGTCATTTAATTTAAATTCTCCAGAAGATAAAGGGGCTTCTTTTCTACCAGTTAAAACCAGAACCATGCCTCACTCAGCTTGATGGTGCCATCTGAAGGCTTTCAAGGATTCTTCTTCATGTCTATGCTCAAGTCCAAACACAGTTAGAAAAATGACTCAGGTCCTCTTGGCACACTGGTTTATTTTGATGTTCGGTTGACTAATATGGCATGATGGCTAGGCAGTCAAGCAGTGGCAAGCTTCTTCCCATTCCTGGGG
This sequence comes from Marmota flaviventris, assembly GCF_047511675.1. Taxonomy (NCBI): domain Eukaryota; kingdom Metazoa; phylum Chordata; class Mammalia; order Rodentia; family Sciuridae; genus Marmota; species Marmota flaviventris. The sequence goes on along the minus strand of NC_092505.1, from coordinate 49,459,930 downwards.
CCAGTGGGGCTTCCTGCATGTGACATGTTCTTGTCAGAGACTTTCTGACAGTTCTCAAGCAGGTGGTCTCCATAACATGTTAGCACCTATTTGTACAAACAGTGCAGAAGAAACCATCCTTTATTTTCTCCTAAAAGAATGCCAGAGTTTGGGCTGGATACAATTGCACAGGCTTGTAATCCCAGAGGCTTGGGAGGCTGAGGCAGGAGGATCACAAGTTCAAAGCCAGCCTCAGCAAAAGCAAGGCACTAAGAAACTCAGTGAGACTCTGTCTCTAAATAAAATACAAAATAGAGCTGGGGATGTGACTCAGTGGTCAGGTGCTCTGAGTTCAATCCCCAGTACAAAAACAAAAAATTAGAGTTTGAATGTTGAAGATCACATGGGCAGCTTTAAAATGCAGGTAGGGATATCTTTGGAAGAGTCTTTGACCTTGGATGTACACCTATGAGAGGATTGCGGTCTATCACAGGGATGATATACAGCACATTCCTATTGCTATAAGAGCTACAAGTATCACAAAATCATATAATTCATCCCTTTCTATTGCAGCTGGAGAAATGGGCCCCAGAGGTGGGAGCGGGTGTTTAAAAGGATGAAAATTCACATGAAAATCTAAGGTTCCCATATCTAAGCCAGGACAGTTTTTTCCCTGATACTAGTCATTGCAAACTTATGGACCACAACTCTTTTTAAATTATTGTTTAATTGTACCTTTATTTTTATGTGGTACTGAGGATCGAACCTAGTGCTTTGCAAGCGCTCTACCACTGAGCTACAGCCCCAGCCCTGGACCACAACTCTTGATAAGTCTTAGAGTTATTGTTGTGGATGCACGGACTCACATGCCCATCAAGCATTGATATGGGCCCCATGAGCAAACATAGATTCCAATAATTTGAGAGTATGTGAGTATGTGGCATTTTTAAAAAGGTTATATAAAGGTGCAAAAATATGCAAAACCAATTTAATTATAAATAAAAACCCATGTGATCATTGTCTAAGTCAGAGAACAACACCACTATCATTTCAGGCTCTCCTGGGATGCTAGTTAATAATTCATGCCCATTGCTCTTCTCCAATCTGGAGACACCCTTTCACATGACTTCTGTAATTATCATTTCCTTGCCTCTCAAATGTCTTTCCCATCTACATATGCATCCCCAAACAATATTTTTCAACTGTATATAATTGAAACCAAGTTATATTCTTTCATGTTTTGCTACTTCTGCTTTTTAAATTCTTGTGATAGATACTTATTATTGCATAAAATTGACTTTTAAAAAATTTTAATTATGTCAGAATATATCTCAGTAAAACCACCCTTTCTTTGTTGATGGATCTTTGAATTGTATCCAGCTTTGAACTTCTCTCGTGTGCGTATCCTGGTACAAACAAGGAGGTTTTTCAGTAGAGAATATGCCCGGAATGAAATTGCTGAGTCACACGTTACATATCACTTCACTCTTACTATATGATACCAAATTGCTTTCAAAAGTGACTTATTTGTTTATTTGTTTTGAGACAGATCTTGAACTCCTGTGCTCAAGTGATCCTCCCGCTTCAGCCCTCCAAGTGTGGGGACTGTGGGCGAGAACCAGTGTGCCTGACCCAAAAATAGCTTTAGTAAGTTATTACTCATCAGTAATGTTAGAAAGCTCTCCCTATGTACTAAAAAGGGTAGAAGTTGTGGTCTGTGGCATATCAGGCTATCTCATCAGGAGAGCTTGGTAATGTAGTGATTTTCAAAATGGTTGTATCTACACGGATCCTTGTTTAATCACAAACTTTTAATGGAAAATCCATATATAAGACAGATAGGAGCGGAATTGTTTGGGTTGACAGAGAAATGTATGTAGAGAAGGGAGGGGGCTTGGAGTCCGCCTTCTGGGCTCTAACCTCGTGTCTGCACACAGCACAGTTGGTTGCTAGCAGGACTATCCGAAGATATAGCAGGTTTCCCAGTAAGGAGTTTGCTTCACTCCATGTGTGGAAGTCAGGACAGCGTTTGTTGAAGATGTTGTAAAAAGAATGTATCAGTTGATCATCTCTGAGCCTTTTCTTTCTCAGAGATTATGAGAAGTTCTTCGTTTTCTAAAATCATATGTTAAATGACTAATGCTACCTGGGGATACAGACAGATAGTGATAGTGATACCAGGGGGTGAGATTCAATGTCCAGACACATCCTCCACTGGTGGAAGAGCAGAAGAGTGACTTTGGAAGAAGATCATTGTTCTTCCTGTGCTTTTTTTTTTCCCTCTGTCTCCTTTTTTGAGACTTCTCTTAGGATCTTGGCTTTCTTTGAAAAACGATGAGTTTCATTGATACTTGCTAAGCAATCATCAGGTGCTAACAATGTATAATGATCATATTTGGCCTCTCCACTCACCAGTCTACTAATAGTCCCATCTACGTCCTTACCTTGAGATCCTTACAGTGTCATCTAAGTTGTTCATTCACTCAAAAAATATTAGGGGGTTTACTGTGTGCCAGAAACAGCTCTGCTACCTGCCCCAACTCTGTCATCAACAAGACAGGCCGAAGCTCTTCGGCTCTTTGGAAATGTACATTCTAGCCATCTCTCTCTCTCTCTCTCTCTCTCTCTCTCTCACACACACACACACACACACACACACACGCGCGCGCGCGCACACACACACACACACACACACTAAAATATAAGAGAGAGAAAATCTCCATGGGGATTTAAAAGGAGGTGTGCTGGAGTGATTGGGTCATACTGCAGCTGGTGAGGTGAGGGGAGCTGAGATCTGAACCACATGGAGGGCCAATGACTTTCCAGGGGTCCCTGAGCATTTATCAGGCAGCCTTCAGTCTATTTCCTGTCAAAATATCAACTCATGTTTGAATAAAACTTTCACAATTTTTTTTATCCCATTTCACTTTTAGGATAGTTTTGTGAGGTAAGAGTTCTTATTCTTATTTCATAGATGGGGTAGAAACTTCCAGATGGTAAGATTCACAAGCAGCAGCTCCAGGTCTTAAGCCTAGGTCTTTAACGAGCTGCCCTTTCTCTTGCTCACTCCCTGTCTTGGTTCTTTGCACCGTGTGGTGAGTAGGCTGCCCGGATGGGGTGGCTGCACCAGATCCATTTTGTGCTCTTATTGTCTCTCAAATGTTGAGCTGTTTTTTTCCTCTGGATTGGCCTGCAATTCAACCCAAAGTTGGTGCCGACTCCAGAGGTTTACAGGCTCAGTCCCCAAGACTATCCCCACTTCAGATGCCAGGCACAGTGTCAGGTCCCCAGGTTACCCATATTTTTGTCTGATTTGGGTACAAAGTGGAGTGGTTTCCATACCTTTCACCCTTTCATATTTGATGATTTGCTAATGGTGCATGAGACTTTGGAAAACATTTTCCTTACTATTACTGGCTTATTATGAAGGATACCAATGAATAGCCAGAAGAGGAGGTACATAGGGTAAGGTCTGGAAGTGTCCCTTGCTTAGAAGTTTCTGTCTCCATGAATTTGGGTATGATTCTCTTCTGGTCTGGATGTGTTCATTAGCCCTGTGGCTCTTTGATCCTGTCCTATGGGGGTTTTATTGAAGTTTGATTGCAAAAGTAAGGTTGATTTTGGCCTCTTTTCTGCCCCAGAGGTGAGGGTGGGTAGGGCTGAAGTTCCAGCCCTCTAAGCACATGGTTGGCACCTCTGGCCACCAGCCCACATCCTAAAGCTGTTGAGGAGTCCACCAAGTGTAACCAACCTCAGGGTTTCCTGACACATATGTGTATACCTTTGTGTAAACTCAGGTCTGGCTGAAATGGGCTCAGTCCAAATAACCAAATACACTATTGTTATTCTGGAAATTCCAAGGGTTTTGGTTGCTTTGTGCCAGGCACTGGGCACAAAATCCAAACCTGTTTCTTACCTTGCCAAGGACATGTCCAGCAAGAGCAGTTTCAATTTCAGCATCACAGGAGAGCCTAGAAATGCCTCTTGCCCAAGATCACCAGAGCGAGAGATTAGAATGCTGTCTGCAGAAACTACTGTCTGGCTGTTGGGTGGAGTTCCTCCTGCCTCTTTCTTCTCACTCTGCAGTTTGAAGCTTGTGGAAACCTGTTTAAGGGGAACCTGAGAACTTGTCTGGGCAGCACATCCATTAGCTCAAATGTGAACAATCAGCAAGTGTTCAAGAGCTGTCCCCCTCTGACACCTGCAGATGAGAATATTAGGGAGCAAGGAGGAGGGAGTATCTTCATGAGAGGCAGTCTTGTTGGGTGGGAAGAGCTTGAATTAAGAAGGATGTGGCTTTGTTACCCACCAGCTGGGTGACTCTGGGTACATTCTTAACCTCCTTGCGCCTAATCTTCCTTATTCTGATCTGCAGCTCATATTACCTACTTTATAAGCTTGAGAATTAAAACTGCATATAGGAAAATGTTTATTTAAAGAGATGGGAGCATAATAAGAAATTATTATTTACAGGAACTGTGAGTTTTCATGACCTTCAATCCAAGTTTGGGTGAACATGTACAGGGAAGGGTGTTACCACCTTGTCTGGTGCCAGTGATTGGGATGGGTTGCTTTTCTGCCAGCTAACTATTGTGATAAGAATGACTTTATGCTGACAGCATCCTGGGCTAAGAGAAGGAAACTCTGATTAGTCATAAAAAACTAAAGCCCCAAGCTCATCTGTCCTGTCTATTTCCCTAATCAGAGTGTACCTCTTGTGAAATGCCCATAGGCAGCAACCTCTGCCCTTGGCTTTTCCTGGAAATACTAATTCAGGGCAATCAAGAGAAGTCCACTTGTGGTTGTGGGTGGGGAAAGATGTGGGTGTCATTTTCCAGAGTTTAGTAAGCTTTCATTTGTCTAACCATAAGCTAGAACAGTTATACATTTTGGGACCCCAGAGTCCCCTGTAAAGTTGCATTATCAAACCACGTGAGACTAGGTTAACTAATGCCGTGGTGCACTGACCTCCCGCAATGTGTTAAACTTGTCCTTAGATGTACTCTGTTTCCAGACTCAGCACCATTGCTGAGGACTAGCTCCTCCCACTCCAAGGCTCCCTTTCCTCCCCTCCTTTTCCAACTACTGGAATTCTACCGATTCTCTCCAAGTCAATTTCAAGTAGCAATTCTCCTGGAAGGCTTTTCTTAATTATCATCTCACTATGATCTCTTCATCATTTAAAACTAATTTTTTTTCCTTTGTGCTTTTCATATGGCATTAATATTTTCTGCCCTGAATTATCGTTATTTTTTAATTCATCGTCTCTTCTGTTAGTCCTTCGAGGGTGAAAAATTTATCTTTGGCAGACATACCTTACTCATAGCCTGAGCTATAGTAGGTAAATTTTAATTGAATGGAAGCACAGGCTTTGTGTTGGAGGTTGCTGTGCTAAACCATGTTTATGGTGGTTTCCTGGGCACTGGGGCCTGACAGGTGCTCTTCCACTGAGTCTCACAGCAATCACATGAGGTAAGGCCATTGTGGCAAGAGAAACTGGGAGTCCAGTTTTTCCATGACTAGAGACGTGACATGCCTCATTTAGGAATGAAAGAGAAATGACGTTCCAAATTGGGAAATGCAACTGGGTTAAGTGACATTGCCACCAGGCAGAGAATAGCGGCGTGGCCACTTGGTTCCTAAGGATCTCCTCACAGCCTTCTTGTGTCACCTCTCAATAGCTGTGAGCATTGTTAATGGAAAATGAGACCTAGCTGTCAAGAGGTCCTTGGAGTTTCTTGGTTTTGTTAGTAATTGTATTTTGTAAAATAATGTACGAGACTGAAAAATCAGCCCAGTTCACACAACAGTGACTGTGAACACACATTTTAGGCCTGAACAGCAGCCTAAAGCAGGTGTCCAACCATTGGTTCCTTCCAGCTCAGGCCCTTGGTTGGCTCTGTTGAAAGTAGCGGTTTTGTGAAACTCAGTCTTACCTTTACCATCTTTGTGTCTCATGGAGACAGACTATAAAGAGGAAGAAAGAGCAAAAATGCAAGCACTCATTCAACAAAGATGGCTTTAGAGATGAGCTTGAATGTCATGAAAATGACGGGGACTACTCAACATTTCCTAATGGTCCAAGGGACAGTGCAGTATCTGGGGGTTGCTTATGTTTTCTCCCTTCCCCACCAGGAGACTGATTTTATTATTCATTTCAAGAAGAAAATCCACTTGAATCTGTTGAGCTAGGAATAAGGAAAGAATTTAATTTTTGTTTCCTTTCTCTCTGTGTCTCTCCCTACAACCTTCTTCTTTTTCCTTCCCTTCTTCCTTTAGTATAGTCACTTATTTTTTTTTATTAATTCATCAAGTATTTATTGAGTTCTTACTGCATGCAGATAATATCCATGGTGGATACAAACTTGAGTGGCTCTAATTTGACAGAATTTAAAAGTATAGTTGCTAGTGGAGGAAGAAAGGAAGAAACACAGAAAAGCAAGCAAAAATAAATATACAAATCGCTAATTGTGATATTGTTACAAAGTATTATAAATGGCGTATGAGATCAGGGGCTTAATGACATAGGATGATTGTCTAAGAGATCTGAGAAGCAAACATTTAAAGGGTGCTTAAAGAGGTGAGAAGTAGCCAGCCACGGGAAGATGGTAAGGTGGGTGAAGGCATGGTGGATTCAAGGAAGTGTAAATAGTCCTATGGTTGGGGCAGAATGAGTTAGAAGGAGAGTGGCCCAAGATGAGGTCAGGAAGGGAGGCAGGAAGAAGAGACCAGGTGGGCAATTGCTTCCTCTTTCAGCCCCTCAATTTGCTGATGTGCAAAATGAATCGTCAGACTGCACTGGACCACTGCTGACCTTAGTGGTTGTTATTAGTCACTTTTTGTTACCATAATGAAATGCCAGAGGCAGGCTATTTATTTATTTATTTATTTTTAAAATACACAACAACAGTGGAATGCATTACAATCATTATTACACATACAGAGCACAATTTTTCATATCTATATACATAAAGTATGTTCACGCCAATTTATGCCATTGTACATGTACTCTTTTTTCCTTTTGCATTACGATTCTTAATACACATATATACTACAATTTTTCATATCTCTGTTTGTATATAAGGTATGTTGGCACCAAATTCAAATCTTCATACATGTACTTTGTATAATGATGACCATCACATTCCACCATCCTTGCTAATCTCCTTCCCCCTCCCTTTCCCTCCCACCCCTCTTCCCTATCTAGAATTAATCTAAACCTCCCATGCTCTCCCTTCCTACCTCACGATGAGTCACCCCCCCTTATATCAGAGAAAACATTCGACTTTTTTTTTTTTTTTTTGGATTGGCTGACTTCACTTAGCATTGTCTTCTCCACCGCCATCCATTTACCTCAGAGGCAGGCTATTTATGAAGAAAAAATGGTTTATTTAACTCACAGTTTTGGAGGCTCAAAGTCCAAATAGCATGGCACAGACCCTGGTGAGGGCCCCATGGCAGATGGCAGGAGTGTGCAATGAGAAAGGGCTCATGAACATCTAGATACAGAAAGCCAGAGAACAACTCCAGGGTCAGACTCAGAACTCCAGAACTCACTCCAGGAGACTCTATTCCATGGGTGTGCCCCACCCAAAGCCCTGAGGACCTCCCACTAGCCTCTCCTCTCAACGGTCTCACCACCTCCCACTACTGCCCTCCTGGGGGTTCTGCTCCCAAAACATGAACACTTGGGGGTGTCAAACAACCGTAGCAGTGGGTATTAAGCATGAGTCCTTTTTCTCTGTAGATTTCAAAATCAAAATGTCCCAAGTTCTCTGGCACTGAGGAGGCTACTGTAGGCCCCAGGACTTAGAGGTCTACTTAAGTTAGGTGGGGAAAAACAAAATCTTTGAAGCAAGGATTTTCAACCTGGGCATTCTTTGGGGCCAGGTGAATTTTTCTTAGGCCCTTCCCCTGCTTTGTGGAATGTATAGTGGCATTCTTGGCCTGTACCCACCAGATGCCAGAAGCAATTTTCACCTCGTTGCGAGTGACACCCCCCCCCCAAAAAAAATGCTCCAGATATTGCTAAGTGTCCCCTGGGAGACAAGCTCACCTTTGTAGGGGAAGCGCTGCCTTCCAGGGAGAGGTTGTAACTCTAATGAGTGGGCAGAATGGACGAGATGAGAGATGGAACCTGACATGTGGTTAATGGCAGGGGGAGGATAAAGTGTGGCAAGGACAACAGGAATCAGGAGAGCACGTGCTCCTTACCACGGGCACCTCTTCCTCACCCCAGCTGGTTATTTCTTTCTTTTCTTCCATGACTTCAGATATTCCCAATTAGATAATCCATAATCTTGGGTCTGTGACGCACTCTGGTTATCTGTCCAGGTTATATGGCATTAGCTTAGTTATTCCATTAGTTCTTCAGAATAATGTGACGAACCCACCACCCAGATGAAAACTGGGATCCTGAAAATAACCTACATCTAATTGTCTGACCTGTCATGCCCCTGCCTGGCCCTAGTAGAGGTGGCCATTGTCTTCTATTGTGTCTTCTTCATATCCTTATTTCCCTTTCTATATGGTTTTATTTTATCTAACTGTATCCTTAAAAAGTACTTTAAATTGAATTTGCTTTTAACTTTATGAAGTGGTCGTGATGTTATTGCAATACTTGGCACCGTGTCCACCTGCCGTTCACAGAGTCATCCACGCCACTGGGTGCCGCTGTGGTCCACGTGCGTGAAGCATGGCGTTCAATCCCTTGTGTGGATATGGATTGTGACAGTATCCTCTCACTGGGTGGAGTTCAAGCTCCTTCCTGGGTTATTTGGAAGGTGTCTTTTTGTCTTCTCTGTCTGATTCTTACAGTACAAGAACATGGGGGAAATATGGCCACAATTTCTGATTTGTTTGGAAGAAAAAAACAGAAATGGCTATTTTTGTGTGAAAATAGCTAGGGGACCAATTTAAAAATTTAAGAAATACTTAGCAGGTCAATGAGAAACCTATCTGCAGGTTATTCTTTGTGTGCCTCCAGATTTGTGGATTAAGTTGTTCAGTATGAGAATCTCAAAGTCACATTAACTTAGAAGCTTGGGAAATTCTCCTTTGTACTAAAGAGTGGCAAACAAGAAACTACTGAAGCAGAAATTTTAATAGGTATCAGAGTGGAGGTAAGCAGCAAGGTAAATCGCATTCATTTGACAGATTTGTGTTGTAATGCATGGAAATTACAGCAAAGTATTCTTTTCACACCTAACATTTCGAAATAAGGGAAAAGAAATTATCTTCAGGGAAGTCAACTTTTAAAAATGGAGTCTTTTAAAACCTTCAAATATTAAATAAAGCCTGTAGAGAAATGTAAAATGTCTTCAAGAGACTAAATGGCTCCCAGGCCAACAAAATTTGACTGTAATTTGATTGAACAAATTAATGTGTTTAAAGAGGGCGCCTATCAATCAGGATGTGAGATGGTCAGAGAAGATTCCAGAGCCCATTTTAAGCACTGTGCTGACATATAGCTCCACTGTCAGGACAACCATGACTGTGGATGGTGCTGTTGGGGAGGGAATGTGATCATAATACAACCCCCACGTTGATCTGGTTGGTGTGATAATTTCATCTGTTCCTCTCTCTGTGTGCCCTGGTCTCTGAAATCTGCTCACCTTGCGTCTTTCCTGTGGACAATGATTCTTTCAGCAGTTTCTGGGACTAGAAGGCTGAGAATCACTCTCAGGATTTGGTAGTCCCCACGTGATGACATCACACTGGAAAGACTTCTTTGGAGACAGCCACTGACCTGTGTCCTGTTTCATTTCCATGTTCTTATGTCTACACTTCACGTATCACCAAGTGCTCACCTCATGTCAAACCCTAAATTAAAGTGCTGAGGGTAAATTCTGAAAGATTAACTAGATTCAACCTCATGAGCCCTCCAGAGCAGGGCCTTATTGAAGAACTGGGAACACCCCTGAAAATCGATGGAGAGGTGTGCATATTTTTATAAAGAGAGAGTCCATAGGTTTGGCCTCTCTGTTGACCTACTCGCTGAGGAAGTTTAAACCATTGCTTTGGGACCAAAGTTTGGCTTCCTGTGAGGAGAAGGCCTGGATAGCTGGAAGCCAAAGTTTAAGCACTTATAGATGCAAAAGACCTGAATATCTAGGGACTGAGGAAGGAGAAGAATGTGTGGGTAAGCAAAGGATGAAGACAGGAACACTGTGCTGTTCTATAGTGCACACAGCCTGCCGTGAGTTTAATTATTTGTGTAATATTCTTTTGAAAATTTCCTAATTTTCTTTTTTTTTTGGCTCACTGATTCCCCCTTTTTTTTGTGGGAGGTGAGAGTAGGTGGAATGCAGGGTGGCAGGGAGAGTTACCTCAAGCATATTCAGGGACATGGAAGGCACTCCATGAATATAGGAAATAAATTTCTATGAGATGGTAATAGCACCATGTCAATTTTTGTAATTTTAAACCCAATATCTGTTAATAATTCCTGGAATGCAATTCACTTTGAGTCATTACAACTCAACTCACTTCAAGAAGCAATAATTGTCCATGCCTTGTCCACATTTTTTTCATCGTTTCTACAGAAAATTTAATAATTTTAGTATTATGGATCACAGAGCCACTAAATGGAGTGATAGCGTCCAGCAGGCTGACAGTAGGGAAGCTTCTAGAGTAGCATTGTGGTATTACAGGGGCCGATTTGCTGCGCTTGCCAGGGACACCTTTGTCTACTCCCATCATTCCAGTGTTATTAGTAGCACCTCATTCCTAGGACAATTTATATGGTCACCTTTCTGTAAAAACCTTTTATTGCTCTGTGTTTAATCTTTCTATTTGTGTCTTCCCTCCCCTCTAAACTAATGAGCTCCTTGAGGCTAGAGACATTGTCTCATTTATCTCTGGGTCACGCACATGCCTGCTATTTGGCAGACCCAATAAACATCAGTTAAATTAAACTGAAAATTAAAGATAGAATGTAGAAGAGCTTGAGAGTAGAAATAGCCAGCCCACATTGTCTTCCATGTGCTTCAGAGGTCTACAGTGGAGGCCTAGTTTGGAGTTACTTAGGAGCTTTGTGTCTTGGGAAACTTATTTCCTCTTTCTTAAACAGAGGATGATGTGTAAAGTACTTAGTGAAGGACTTTTAAGTGCCCAATAAATGTTAGTTGCTAGCATCGCTATCAGTAATAATTAGTTACTAATAATAACTGTTATTGTATATAGTAACTTGAAACTTGAGTTTTTTAAACTGGAGAATGAAGACAGTGATTCCTGCCTATGTTATCTTAATAATGAGCATGAAGATATTTTGGAAAGTATTGAGGACTCTTGTTGCACAACCCATAAATAAACGCATGCTAACTGAGAGGTTTGTGCTACAGAACAGGGTAGCTCAGGCAGATGACATGGGGGCTCAACTAACTGGCAGTATAAAAGTTTTCATATATACATATATGTATGTGTGTGTGTGTGTGTGTATATATATATATATATATATATATATATATATAGTGATAAAATGATGAGGCTGGGGCTAGAAATTTATCAAGGACAAAGTGTACAATGGAACAGCACACTGGAGATGTGGGTGGAAGGATTCAGGACAGGGAGGGAAACTATGATGGTAACTTACTCCATATGGGACAAACAGAGCATTGCCAGGGATGTGATGTGGGGAGCCTTTCCAGTTGTGGCACCAGGAAAGCAAAAACTGGAGCTTGGTCCAGAGGAGCGTTCATGTTAGGGTAGACAGTCTACTCTGCAAATAAGTCAAAGCTTTGATTTCTGAGTTAATGCAAACATTCTATAAGAGTCAGGCCAAATGTGGACAATACCTAAGGATGTCATTCAGTGCCTGTCTGTGCTGCCAATCGTAGGAGGGAATCTAATAATTACACTTGAAAATAGCTTTCAGCTCGGGATCACAGAACCTTTCCAGATAATGTATTCTTGATCAGGTGAGACAGGAAGCGGAGGTTGCAAAGTTTTATTTCAGCTCTCTGGTTCCCTAGATATTATCACTACCCACATTTTATTGATAAAAAACTGAGGAGGAAAGAGATTAAATAACTTAGTGTAAGTTCACATAACCAATAAGAGGCAGAGCTAGTCTCTGAACCCAAAGTGTCTTGGTCCAGAGAATGTGCTTTTAACCAGAACATTCTACTCCTTCTCAGTTTTATAACCAGTAAAAAGAATACCTATGATTTTGTGAAAAGTAGTTGTGAGACTAAGGCCATAAACTTCAAAGGGTAGTTTTCTATTCTGCTCCAGACTTTTCTTGGAAAGAATTTTGTCTAGATTAGACATGTATGAGAGGTGAATCTCTTATCTTGTTCAAATTTCTATTGTCTAGGATCTAATAACATCCTCTCATGTCTCATAATGGTGCTCAATAACACAAGCTGATGTGAACTACAGATTCTCTATGTATTATCCCTTCTGATGTCAAATTCCTTTTGTTACTTAACATGGGAGGAACATGGGGACATATGTGACCAAACTCCCAAAAGCAAGTTGGCTGTTAACCCTCTTGTGATCAGATTCTTTCACTGAATCCTGGTTCCAAACCTCACAGCCTGGTTGCCCTTTCCCCGGCCTGGGAGGTTTGCTGGTTCTAGCCAACAGGATCACTGGTTCACTGTCATGGCTAGCTTTCCTGCCACAAGGCTTGTGGACCTGTCTGCTGTAGCTATGAATCAAACTCAAGGTTCGCCTGCTGACAGAATTGGGTTTGAATCTTAGCAGTGGAACTGGCTGTGAGGCCTTGGACACTTTGTCCCATTTAGCCATTCTGAGCTCAGTCCCATAGTTTGTGAAATGAGGGTAATATTTCAGGGACCATAGGGATAATTGGGAGACTTCAACAACCCATATATCTGAATGCCTGGCATAGTGGTATAGTGTTTGGGCCAGGGCAGCTGAGGGCCCAAATTGTAGAAACGAATTTTTGCATTTAGATGGTTCTTCCTTGGAGGTCTGGGATCATGTCTGAAATTTCTTTGTCAGGAATCCTGCTCCACTGTGTCTCTTCCTCTCCTTGTCTTCCCCTCCCCCCCCCCCCCCCGCCCCCGTCAACACTCCCTCTCTGCCCCCAGTTCATTGCTAAAATCAGTATTTGTTCATATATTGTGCTCAACCAATATTGAGAGTCATTTTGATTCCATTTCAGGAAATATTTGGCTATCGGACTCAAAGCTGCAGGAAAGTCCTCTGCCTGGCTGGATCCATCGTCTCATTTGGAATCCTCCCCTTGGTGTTTTATTGGAGACCGGCTTGGCATGTCTGGGCAAGCTGTGTCCCGTGTTCCTTGCAAGAAGCAGACATTGTGCTACTGAGGACAACAGTAAGTGTCTGCCTGGTTTTGTAATTAGCTGGTGACCCCTCTTCCTAGACGTCGTGCTGCAGGAGAGCTGTGGAGATGAGCATGAGGCAGGTGGCAGATGAACCCTTTCGGTATGATTAGGTCTGTTCATGGCTTGGCATCTACCGGGAATTCAATAATTTGTACACGATGGGATTTGGTTAAGAAGACCTATATCGTGGCATGTTCTTTTTAAAATGGTGACATTTGTGAATATTATAAAATAATCACATTAATAGCTAAAGATATTAGGGGGTGTGAAGTGGTTAAGTCAGGTTACAGGTTACAAAATCCACACTGACTCTTATTCCAAGCCTGATGTACCCATGCCTGTTCCCTCTGTGGAGTGACTTTAGAGGAAGGGAGAGAGGAGCTGGGGAGGATAGGAGGTAGAAAGCATCCCTCTGTGGGCTCCACAGGGAAGTGACTTCCTAACTTGTTAATTTCTGCTCTCCCTGATCCTGCATGTGGTAGTGATCCCACTAACACGAGGTGGCTGAGGGGCTGACCTGGATATTCCTGCGGAAGGAGTGAAAGGACAGTCTCATGGAGCACTCCCCTCTGACTGACTCACTGATTCTAACAAGGCACCAACCTAAATGACCCAGAATGACAACCAAATCCCTGATAAATCAATTGCTTTTGGGAGTGTAACTTCTTTTTATTTATAGCACTCTTTCTAGATGAACATTTTATTTAATGCTGTAAGAAGGAAGGACGGCAGCAGGACTTATAACTAGCAAAAAAAGAAAATGTTGTAATCCAAAATCTAACCAAGCTTGGGCTAACTTTCCATGACGCTGGGAATTGGATAGAGTATGTCTGCTGACTTGCTGTGCTGGGACCAGCCCCACCCTTCATTCTGGATCCTATTCCTTTTAAGAGCTACCTGTTCTACGTCTCAGATTAGCTGACATGTAACCCTGATACAGGTGACAGCTAAGGGACTGACTTGCAGGTTGAACTATAATTTAACCAGAGGTTCTTGAAGAATAAGCTTCAAGACTTCAAGAAAGCAAGATATTATTGTGGAGTAAGGATGACAACTCATGTTGATGATGTTGAGAGGCAGCGGTAGCCCACGGAACGGTCAAAGCATACTTTTCGAAGGCTCCTAGAATGTGCTTGGAAGGAAAGTGCCTGGCACTCACATACAAGACTTCTTCATTGGATGGGAAAGTGGGGCCTGGGGAGGTGACACAATTTACCTGAGCTCATATGTGAATGAGGAGCCTAAGACTAAATACCATGTGTACAGTTAGTCTAGGGCTAGCCTCCTAGTCTAGGGTTGTTCCCACTGGGTTATATTTAGGCCAATGGTTCCCAAGTCTCAGCTGGCATCAGGATATTCTAGGAGGCCCATTAACACAAATAGCTGGGGCCCACTCCCTGGAGTTTCTAGTCCACTAGATTTGGATGGGGCTGGGAGTTTGCATGTTCAGTGGGCTCTCAGGTACTGCTAATGCTCTGAAAAACCGCACACGGAGAAAACTGCTACAAATCATCATAGTTCCTGTTTAGGAGCTGTCTTGGTCCTTGGGAGAGGAATAGAGATTTGGACATTTGATTCATGGCTCAGCCATTAGATATCTATAAAGTCTGCGGGAAATAATCCAGATTTAGCAAAGGGTCATAAGTGGCCCTCCTAGACACAGTCTGAATTTCTTGCTGGGGCAGAGTGCTGGGAGCCATTAGCCAAGTAGGTATGACAATTTCCTTGCCAGCGTACCCCATGTTGCTGACATGTTGCAGCGACATTGAATGTAGGTGACCTTGCTCAAGGACCAAGGCAGATTAGGGTGTTCCCGGTTTAAGATAGTCGTGTTTAGGGCGTTCCCAGTTTAGGTTCCAGGTTTAAGGTTTAAGATTATTCCTGCTGGGAATAGGGCGTATCCTGCTGCCTGAGTTCCCCTTGAGTTCTCACAGGATTCAGACAGTATATTTTGGGAGACAGAAGCCCAGTGGAGGTGGATTTGGGAGAGAACGTGGATTTGGGCAGAGAACGTGGACTTCCCCAGAACGTGATTGTAGACGGCTGGTGTGAGTTCGGGAATAAAGAGTTGCTGTTTGAATCTACAAGCTGTGTGGTGGCTCGTGATTGTGTGCCCAGCCAGACTGCGGCAGCAGAGTAGAGAAGTTTGTTTTCTGGGGCCCAGAAGGGGTCTTAATGTTTTTCTCTTTAATTTTTAAATTTGTTGTTTTTAGTTATACATAACAGTAGAATGTATATTTTACCTATATACCTGGAATATAACTTTCCATTCTTGTACATGGTGTGGAGTTACACTGATTTTGTATTCATATATGAACATAGGAAAGTTATGTCTGAATTCATTCTATTGTCTTTCCTACTCCCAATCCCCCTTCCTTCCCCCCACTCCCCTCCACTCTTCAAATGGTGAACCTCCACCCGCCCACTCCCCTACCCATGCCTATTGTGAGTCGGCATCCACATATCAGAGAGAACATTTGGCCCTTGTTTTTTTAGGATTGGCTTATTTCATTTAGTATGATAGTCTCCAGTTCCATCCATTTACCAGCAAATGCCATGATTTCATTCTTCTTTCTGGCTGAGTAATACAGAATGGGGACATGATGTTGATGAAAGACCAAGGTTTCGTAGAGCTGCTTCTCCATGTGAATCTAAGGACCTATCAGGTTTTTACTTTGTAGCATGGAATGAATTTAC
This sequence comes from Marmota flaviventris, assembly GCF_047511675.1. Lineage (NCBI taxonomy): Eukaryota > Metazoa > Chordata > Mammalia > Rodentia > Sciuridae > Marmota > Marmota flaviventris. The sequence goes on along the minus strand of NC_092505.1, from coordinate 49,443,938 downwards.
CTCTACCCTGCGGGTACTTCCATGAGCTCTCAACTAGTTCTCAGGAGGGCACTGCTTTTGCTGTACCAGAAGCAAAACCTCTGAATCAAAGACTCCTCAGCTCTGAGAATGACTGGCTGGCTGAGCAGAGCTCTCTGAGACTGCTGGAGGGATCAAGGCATGGACAGGAAATGAACAAGAAAATGGGAAGGGAAGGGACGACAGTGAAAAACTGGAGAGGGAAATAATTAAACGGAAAATGAAGATGCAGAAAGAAGAATCTACCAAGGGTGAAAAATTTGAAAAGTGTCAGCACACAGGCAGATAGTGCCTTCTGGAATTTGGAGTCAAATATTTTGACTTTTAGTCCTGGTGCTTTAGGTTTGTTCCTAATTTTTCAGGATCTTGGCTACTCCACTTACAAAATGGAGCTAGCATATATGAATATGTAACAACGAATCCCATCATTCTATACAGCTATGGTGCACCAATAAAAATATGAAAAACTATGTACCTGTGTAGCTTAGGAAATTAAAAAAATTGTCAAAAAAGTTTTAAAAACGGGGCTAGTAATGTGCTTATTCTTTACTGGGCTATTGTGAGGATGAAGTGAGATTATGTATATAAAAGCCATTTGCAAACTGTGAAGTGGATTATCAATGACTATTTTAAATTTGTGCTGGTGCGCATGCGTGTATTTTGTTATTAATAGCTCAAGCAGCTCAAAAAGCTTTCTGTGAAGAAGAGCTTGCTGTGCTTGAGGTGTGTCCATGCCTAAAGGCCATGCTGGCTCTGATGTGTCCTCCTTTGTTGCCAGCAGGCCTGGCATCCCCTTCCAGGGTAAGGTGTCTTGTGACTGGGAATCCCCAGCCCTCTTCTGTCCCAGCCAGGTGATCTCTCCTGATTGCATGTGGTCCCTTTTGCAAATGAACATATACTAGAAATACTCCAAAAATCAAAATAAAGCAAAACCACAGAGCCTTTGGAAGCTACATCCCACTATCCTACACCTTTCTTTGCCTCTTTTTCAAGTCTATGTATTCCCTCTCGCCTTTCAATGCCCTTCGAGCGACTCAGAATAGTCTCAACCCACTTCAATCATGCCTTTTCCATTTGATTTCAACTTTAATTTTTAATTACCTGCGCTTGTGTGTAATTTTAAATGGATTTTTTATGCCAGAGACCCTTCAAATAAATGAGGTTCTAAATTAGTCTTTATGTAATTAAGACAAGAACTCAATTATTTCCAACATTCTTACTATCCAAGACTTAGATAAAAATAAGCTTCGAGCACCAATAGATTAAAAGTCTGCTTCTAGGTTATTTGCATTAAAATGACATTTTAAAATTTTTTATTTGAGTTATATTAGAATAGCTGGACTCTTACAACGTCTCACTAGAGAGGACTGGGTGACTCCTACCTGAAAATGTGTTATTTATCTATTCTTCATGTTATTAGAAAATTAGTACTTGGTATTTATCATCAATCTCACACTGGTAAGATTGCAGATCATTATCACAGACACTGATTAGGTAGTCATTTCTTAACATTAAAAAAAAAAGCATGATGTACTTACTAAAAACTTTCCATATTCAGTTTATTTTTGGTTTCCCCTTTCTTATTAAGCACCATAAAGTGCAAGATTTTTTTTCTTTTTTTCCAAGAGTAATTACATTTTTTATTTTATAAACTTTAAGGTAGAATTTATTCATTATTCATGTATTTCTGAATTTTAACCAATATTTGTAGTGATGCCACATTTCTATGCAAATAGCCTAATTTACATTCATCGGTGGTTTGAATTAAATGCTCCTGATGATTTCTGTAGTTCCCATCTTTTTTTGCAATCACACACACGTTTTTCCCTTCACCGTCTTTGCATATCACATATTGTCAAAGACCCACGATGTGCAAAGGAGAACTCTGTGATGATTCCTTTTGAGGCCTGACTCAAGGCACTTCATTCTGAGAGCAGCTTTTTTCCTTCAGTTCCAATTAAAGACGTCAGGCCTGGCGGCTTTTCGTTAAAAACTTAGGAACTCTGAAAATCAGCTATGCAAATGGCATCCTGAAGTCTGACAGGATGGGGGTGGGAGTGGAGGTGAGGTGGGGGGTGGGGACTATTGCCTCTCCTCAGTACCCCCTCAGCAGGGTGGTTGCTCACAGCCCATCCCCCACATCAGCACCATTTTTCTATGGAGGCAGCAGGGAGTCCATGCTTTTAGCCATTAACTGTTTTCTACCCTCCGTCTTTTCACCAACTTATTCATTCATTAATAAGTATTCACCAAGCATCAGGCAGACACCAGACATTATTGAAATCACTAGGAATATAACTGTGAACAAAACAGATGGAAACCCTTGTCCTTGCTGGGTGACACTCTTGTGAGGAGTCAACCCTCTTCCTCTCTCTCACCCACACACATTCTCTGTAGAACAGATGCAGAACACAGGTATTTATCTCCACTTATTAAAACCTTCTCATTCCTTAGACATACATTTATTCATTTATTTAATTTTTTACACAAATGGAGCACAACTTTTTATTTCTCTGGTTGTACATGATATAGAGTCACACCATTTGTGCAGTCATACCCATAAATAGGGGTAATAATGTCCATCTCATTCTACCATCTTAACCCCTCAACACATACCTCCTTGACTCCCCTCTCTCCCTTCTGCTCAATCCAAAGTTCCTCCATTTTCCCCTTGCCCCTCCCCATTATGGATCAGCATCCACTTATCAGATAAAATATTTGGCCTTTGGTTATTTGGAATTGGCTTACTTTACTTAGCATGGTATTCTCTAACTCTGTCCATTTACCTGTAAATGCCATAATTTCATTTATTAAGGCTGAGTAATATTCCATTGTGTATATATACAGTTTCTTTTTAAAAATTTTTTAAAATTTTAATTTGTTTTATATGATGACAAAATACATTACAATTCATCTCACACATATAGAGCATAATTTTTCATATCTCTGGTTGTACACAAAGTAGAGTCACATCCTTCATGTCTTCTTACATGTACTTAGGGTAATGATGACCATCACATTCCACTAATTTTCCTAACCCTATGCCCCCTCCCTTCCCTTTTCCCCTTTGCCCTATCTAGAGTTCATTTAATCCTCCCCTCCACACACACACACACACACACACACACACACACACACACAGCATATTATGGCTCAGCATGCTTAAATCAGAGAAATAATTCGGCAGTTGGTTTTTGGGATTGGCTAATTTTACTTTTCGTTATATTCTCTAGCTCCGACCATTTACCTGCAAATGCCATGAATTGATTCTCTTTTAATGCTGAATAATATTCCATTTTGTATATATACCACATTTTCCTTATCCATTCATCTACTGAAGGGCATCTGGGTTGGTTCCACAGTCTAGCTATTATGAGTTGTGCTGCTATAAACATTGATGTGGCTGTGTCCCTGTAGTATGCGGTTTTTAAGTCTTTTGGGTATAGACTGAGAAGTGGGATAGCTGGGTCAAATGGTGGTTCTATTCCCAGTTTTCCAAGGATTCTTACAGAGTTTTTTTTGTTTGTTGTTTTTAATTCATCTACTGAAGGGCCTCTAGGCTGTTTCCACAGTTTAGCTATTGTGAATTGAGCTGCTATAAACACTAAGGCGGCTGTATCACTTTAGTGTTGTGGTTTTGAATCCTTTGGGTATAGACTGAGGAGTGGGATAGCTGGATCAAATGGTGGTTCCATTCCAAGTTTTTGAAGGTCATTTCTTAGACTTTTATGACCTTCTCTATCATGTCTTTGTTGATTCATTATCTGGCCCAGTCCTGGAGGTACTTCCTCATCTCTCCTGCATTCTCTTTTAATTCTCTGTTTTCATTTCTGTGCTTTTGGCAGTCTGCCTTGTAATAAAATGCTGTTCACTTTGCAGTTTATAATATAGCCGGTCACTGATCATTTTATTTAGTTTTCATAACAACCCTGTAAAATGTCAGGATTGTGTCCATTTTACAGATGAGAATACAGAGAGAACAAGTAATTTTACTTCCTAGTAAATGTCAGAGCCAGGAGTTCCCTCCCTGTTTCTCTTTCCTTCATAAACCTGATGAGTGCAGACTGATGCCAGTCACAGTGCTGGTTCCTGACAGGGGTATGTCTTTGTTTATTATTATAAACAAAGGGTCATGGAATTCATCAGTCCACCACATAAAAAAATTATCCAACTCTTCAAAGTGTTACTTAGGAAAGGTTCACGGTTAGGGTAGGATTATGTAACAGGGATTTAACCAAGTCAATAAAATCTGGAAAAATCTTCCTGGGTTCCAAACAGATGAGATTTAAAAGCTGATGGGAAAGGCATATGAAGAGTGGTTCAGAAGAGGAAATCATGTGGGCAAAGAACTTGAACCTAAGTTTTCCCACCCTCTGAGTCCCAGGGTTGGTTTGGCACTATACCACATTCCTTTTTATGGTTTTACTCATATCAGATTATAGGCTTTTTGAAGAAAGATGAGTGGCTTACTTTTTATCCTCTCTTGGAGCTAGTACAGAGCCATGGCAGGTGCTCAATATTTATTTCATTCAATTAAATAAATTGAATTCAATGGAATCTGTAATAGTCTTACAGTTTCTATTACTGCTTTATTTCAAAGATACTAAAGTGAAATGCCACAATTGAGAAAGAAAGAGAACATGGTATTATGTATCTTTTAGGTACACACTCCCTCTCCTGAAGCCCATCCCCTCCACCCCCACTTCTCCCTGGCTTTTTACTAAACATGGAACCAGAAATCCTGAGATTCTCAGAACTGGCCACGGACAAATGACTCTATTTTAAGATAAGTAGTTCTGATGCTATTATTCTTCATAACACAGGGCCATTGATATTGTGATTTAATAGTTTGAGTTACTGCTGGAGACACAGAAGAGTTAAATGAAATGCTCGTGGTGCCAGAGCTGTAAGCAACAGGAGCAAAATCGCTAAGCATTGATGGAGAGTTGAACTAAAGATCTTGTGAGTCTCTGTGTAATGTCCAGATGCCACAAAGGCAATACTGAGAAGTGCCTTCAGCATAGAGGCTGGAATCCGGGTGCCTAGATATGATTCCTAGCTCTGCTCATGCCCAACCACGGGCAATGTATTTGTTTGCTAGTGCTCCCATAGCTGAATTTTATGTTTTCATAGTTCTGGAAGCTGGAAGTCCAAGATCCAGGTGTCAACAGGGTTAGTTTCTGGTGAAGATGGTCTTCCTTGTTTGCAGATGACTACCTTCTCTCTGTGACCTCAAATGGCCTTTCCTCTGAACTCTTACACTCCTGGAATCTCATCTTCATTATATGTGGATATCAATTTTACTGGATTAATGTACTACCTCATGGCCTCATTTAGCCTTAATTACCTCTTTAAAGACCTTATATTCAAATAGATATGAGGTTAAGACTTCAACATATGAATTTGCGGGTGACAACCCAGACTATAATAGGCAAGTTACCTACCCCTCTCTGCCTCCATTTACTCTTCCATTAAATGGGGCTGTCAATAGGGTCTACCTCTTTGGAGGATATGCGGTGATATGTGTGAAGTGCTGAGATGAGAACTGCCTGGTATGCATGCATTCACTCCATGGGCATCGATTAACTTTTTACTATACCCTGCATCTCCAGATGTTTTGCATCTCCAGATGTTACAGATAACGAACCAACTAATCCACTACCCCCTCTCCATTCAGAAAACAACTATAAAGCAAACAAGCACCAAACCACAATCTCTCAAAATACATATGCTGAGTTGTTCTGAGGTGTCTTTTTCTTTTTTAAGGAAAAAAACATAGATACAATCTTTTTATGTCATATGACTTCACTAATTTGCAGCACTCCTTTTATTTATTTATTTCTGGTTAATATGTCCTAACAGTACTCAGATAATACACTGTGTGCAATGTCTCCAATGTTTAGAGAATTCTCCATATATCTTTTAGCTAAATCTCACATTCTAGCCAATGTCAATGTTTTTCAGCTAAGCAACATTGGATAGATTAGGTCAGGGTATAAAGAACATCAAATGAATCTGTCCAAAAAGGGGAAAGAAAAAGAGAAAAAACTGATTCGCAGAAAGAATGATATTTCACAAAAGTTATAGGTCTGTTAAGGTAGTGCAGTGTTAAAGTACTGCAGTGAGGAAATTTAGGTTACCATTACTTTATCTCTAATATGCTAAGTACTTCACCTTACCAGAGAGTTCATCAATCTAGCTTTGCAGGGTGCCCATCTCTAAGAGAAAGTATTCATTTTCTAGTGCCTTTTGGAATTTTGCAGTAGGCTACTTCTTTTATTTATGGCAAACTCAATACAACTTTTGCTTGTATGAGTGTGTGCTACTGAACATACAAGAGAAGTTGCAGGACTGGCCTGAATTTAAAATGACCATTATACTGCTTTTAAATTCCAAAGGTTGAAGTGCTTTTAGAAAAAGGCTGCGATAAGATAAGCAAGATAATCCAGTACATTCAAAAGTAAAATTTTGTCTGGCATTTCCAGGTTCAGAAAGTTCAAGATCACAGAAAATAAACAATGCCCAGTTTGTTCCTCTATTTGTCTTCACAGGTCAAACATAGGTCCTCTGTGTACATTCAACTTTGGAAATGCACTCTTCAATTATTTTGAGACCTATTCTTTTAGAGTTGAAGAATTAATCTGGTCAATTATTTTGATAAAGGGGAGGTACGTTCTGCTCAGCGAGACTTGAGTGAGTCCAGATTTGCTAGGCAAACAATTGATATTATTTACATTATAAGCCAATTATTTAATTAAAAAGGTATTATATATTTCTTCATTTAATACTTCAAACATTCATGAAATGTGACATTATTATTACTACTCTCCTGGGTAAAAGAGATTAGGTTCAGAGAGCTGCAAGGCAGTGACAAGCTGAGATCTGGGCTCAGGTCTCCAGCCTGTGGTCTTTCCATAATATATAATATCAAACCGAAAACTGAGAGAAGTTGGAGATGTGATCCCAGTTGACCATTTCATATTGGAACACTTTTTTTCCATTCCTTTGCTTTTCTTTTTCTCCAAAAAAAAAGTTGGGCTATTTGACAAGAGTCCTCAAAAGAATAGTTAACAAGAGAGAAGTCACTACCCTACTCTAAGAAAAATGATTGCTTAACTGTTGTAACTTTTACTTTGCCTGTAGAATTCTACTTTCTGTTATACAGAGTTATTGGGCAAGAGGTAAAGGGAACAACAGGAAATGAACTTAAACACAAATATAACTGATCATATTTGGTTTAATGATATCACTGAAATAATGATATTTCAGTGTTTGATACTTACAAATATCAAGACTAAGGTGTGCATTTGGTGCATTGGATAAACATTGGACTTGGGGAACTTGGGAGTTTCAATTGTCTACTTTGCTTTTCCCTTTTTAGGCATACAGTATGGAAGGCTGCTGGTTGTTGCAGAGTTTGACTTTGTGAATCAGATTCTGTGCTTCCAAGGGAGCAGAAATTATGAGAAAATGAATGTGTTTTGTTACGTAGTACAGAATTCAAGGTGATTTCCCACACACAAGTCACAAACACCATGGAACAACCTGTTGAAATAAAGAGGAAGGAGTCAAGATTTGGAGTGGGAAAACCTGGAATCAGGTCCCAGTTTTACCCAACTACCAATATCAGACTGGATCAAATAATTCTTATCCCTGGTCATGGTCATCCAATAATTCTTAGCTCTGCTCATGATTTCTCATCTGCAAAATAGAGATATGGGCTTTGGGGAACTGTGAGTCTAAAATAAGATAGCAGATACAAAAAGTTCACAGAAACTGCTAAGTAATCATATGAAATGTCGTCATTGATAGTATTTTAATTCACATAAGAGGATCAAGAGTAGCTGTCTTCTCATTTGTCCTCACTTGGTAACTAGAGGTTTTTAGTCTTTATGGATCTATTATAATTTGTATTCTCATCTACCAACAAATTATGTGCTTTCTTATCAAGTTTTTTAGTTGAGACTTTATTCTTTGGAAGTCTCAGTTCAGGTTGAATATATAAAGTGACAACTCAATTTTTTTTTTTTTTTTTTTAGCAAAATTTAGAATGGAGGAGGGGGTTGACTATGGAGGAGCCCAGCAGGGGTGTGGTGGATGGTTAAATTCCTGCTCTAATACTTGCCAAGCATCTTAATTTACTCACCTATAAAGTGGAAGGATAATTGAGGTAATTATCTCATAGGGCTTTTGGGCATTAAATGAAATCTGTGCCTATAATGTAGTGAGTGATAAATATATTTATTACTGCTGTCATTAGAAACTTGAAGTTCTTCTCATAGCAAAGCCCCTTTGATAGGGTCAAAGGCAGAGCTATGTAATACAAACTATGTCAAAGCATATTCTAGAGAGTTGGCTGCCTACTCTACCATACCTAAAAGTGTCTACCAGTTTAGTGGCTCAGTTATTGGAAAGTTAGCTCTCTGCAGTCACTCTTAGGCTCTGAAAATAAATCTATGTGAATTTTATTTGGTTTGATTTAGTCATCTTTCCTCTCACACAGGGTCATAACCCATTTCATTAGTTTTTCATAAATTAATACATTAACTTTCAAATTTCTAGTTAGTTTTCCCTCCTCTCCTCTTCCCTCCCCTGTTCCTTTGCTTTGCTCCCGCCAATCCATCTCTCTGTCCATCTCTACCTCCCTGCCTGATTGCCATCTTTCTCTCCGCCTCTCAGAATCTGTGCTAGACCTGGCTGGAGCACAGACAAGTGTCAGACACAGTCCCTACCTACAGCCCAAGACAAGTGACAAAGTGGACAAAAGGTAGACTGCTAAGAATCTCAAGTTACACCAGTGGTGTAGAGGAGGGATGGCTGAGGGAGATTAGGGAGGTCTTTGGGCTGAACCCCAAAGGCTGTCCAGGAGGTGGCCATGTCAGCACTCAGGAAGGGAAAGAAGGAATGTATTCCAAGCTGAGAAGGAGCAGGGGCAAAGGTACAGAGGAGGACCACTCTTGAGGAAGATGAATCGAGGAGATTTAGGACAACCATTTTGCTATCTCCTCCCTACTTTTAATACTCAGATCAAATAGTCTTCAAGGAAAACCTGAGTATGTCACCGAAATAATTCCCAACTGTGATCTACATCCCCAGGCATTGATTTCCTGGGCTTGATTTCCTTTGCTATCTCGCTTAGCTCCTGAGGTTTATCAGTGGGTTTTATGTTTAGCCTTTACCCATTCAGATAATAACTACTGTCATTATCACTTTAGTGTCCAAGGGACCATTGTGGTGTTTGTTAATCTGGTGCTCTTCCTTCTAGCTTTAGTCTGTGATGAAGTCACCAGTGAACTGCAAAGGGAAATGGTTTCAATTAGGGTCCTACAAGAAGGGAACTTCTTGTGCTCACTTCAGCAGCATATATATATACTAAAATTGGAATGATACAGAGAAGATTAACATGGCCCCTGTGCAAGGATAACATGCAAATTCATGAAGCGTTCCGTATTTTAGGAAACTGAGACCCCACACAGTGTTCTTGAAGAAATTGGAGCGACATAACTCTCCTCCTTTGTTGATGACTTCTTATGGCATTTTACACACTATAGATGGTCACTGCCTTCATGTCCATGTTAGCTAACAGTGTAAGATGATGTCTTGTCAGTATGACTGTTTTGCTAAGCTGATTAATTCAGGCATACTTTTTTTTTTTTAAAAAAGGGAACTTTGGTCAATTGAATAATAAGGGACTTAAATATGGATTAGAAATATGCATAAAGTACCTTTCTTGGATTTCTTAAATTTATAGGTCTATTTCTATTTATCATAACTGATTAGGTGCATATATGAAAATGACACATCTGTATACAAGCAATATCTATCAAACAATTTGGCAGTATACATATATTAATTACTGTATTTGACAAAGGAAGATTAAATTAGAATGTGAAGCCTGGTTCAATGAAACAAAAGATGAGTGCAGCATTTCAGTATATATGATAAAAATAAAGGGAATTGACATGTCACATATTGAATGAATGAAAATTTTATTGTTGAAATTTACACAGAAACAAATTTATACCAAAGAACCCTATTGGACACTACATACCTTAAAATAAAGGAAATATAGGTTATTTTAGATGATTAAATTGGAATGATGTCATTTAAAAGTAGTATCGAAGCATTTGGAATGAATGGGACAAGCAACAGAGATTGCTTCATAATAGCGCATAATTTTTAAGGCTAAGGTACATTTGACCTCTGAGATGATTTTGTGTGTATATGTATGGGTCATAATCATTTGGTTACTCAGTTGGATTGTTTTTGATGCCCCCAAATGAAGCACAAATGTTAATTTACCAGTTGTTCATGACAGTTTTCTTACAGAAACATTGCTCTCTTCACAGTGTGGTGTAAAGTCCTTGTTTGAAGCATGCATGTTCCTTCTGGGGTGCTTGTTCAAGCCGACTTTATTTTGCTTCCCTATTGCTTCCTTCCAATTAGAAGTGCTGCAAACTTTACAGCAGCTTCCTTTCTTTGCTGGGCACTACCTAGTTATCAGAAGTTGTATAAAAATCTTAAAGAGGCACCTTTCATTTAGCAGTGAGAGTCACAGTTAAATGGCATTAGGTGTCTCTATTGTTTTTAAAGCTTATATAATTGTTCAGCATCACTTTTATACAAACTTACACAAATCTAAACATGTTTTCATGACTTACACTTTCACCTGAATATCCTGGGCTGGATTAAGCTTTGTTGTCATTGTGACCAACATGCAGGCCATGCGAGCACTGTCCTATCCCCTCGCCAATTAGCTGAAATAAATGTTCAACATTTGAAAAATAAAAGAGGTGGGGGGACCTTGGATCCTGGCTGTGCTAACATCTCCACGGTTACCTCTGGGCACGTTCATTCAGGCAGCCAGTCTTTTTTATCTGTTCATTTTACTCTCATGAAGGTGGTCTCTGGGCTCCACACTGAGGGGGAGATAAAAAACAATAAAACATGGTTCCACTTTCAAGGTGATCTGGAAGGACTATAGAGAATATAAGCAGAAAATAATTAGGAGCACAAGAGAGGAATGGTTAAAATCTTTTGGAGTTGGCATAGTGACTTTTTTCTTTCCTCCTGGTGGGATTGTAATCAAGAGACCCTCCTGAAAGAGGTAGACTTTCAGACAAGCCAAGAAAGATGGGGATGATTTAATTGATTTGGTTTGCTCACCTTCAGAGATCCACAGAAACCTATGGAATACTTGTTTTTCTTCTTGTGAAATTCTGCATGTGGCTGAAGCCCTGTGGACAGAAAGACAGTGGAGGAAAGTAGCCCTTAGCTGAGCATGTGCCTCCCGACTACAGATCCCTTAATAAGATGGCAACCCTGGGCTGGGGTTGTGACTCAGCGGTAGAGCACCTGCCTAGCATATGCGGGGTCTTAGGTTCCATCCTCAGCACCACATATGAATAGATAAAATAAAGGTATTGTGTCTAACTACAACTAAAAAAAAAATATTTTTAAAAAGATGGCAAACCTTTCTCCCCTCCTAATTCTATGCCTACCATCTTTCAAAGGCATATCATTTTGTCAAAAATATTCACTAACTCCATAAACTTACAGAATTATATTAAAACGATGTTTTTCAGATTGAATTTTAGCCTGAGGGATTCTCTTAACATCACCGGGGTTTTGATGTCTGTTTCCGCAGGATGAATTCCAAACTTACTCTTCGAAAAAGGTAGTGTGGATCCACCTGTCAACATTAAGCAGCACATTTGGTCTTACCCCTGATCACCCTCTCATTACAGATGAGGAGTTTATCATAAATAGAGCCATCAGAAAGCCAGACCTAAAGGTAAGTAAAGTTATGGCTATGGCTGATGCCAGAGAAATTTAACCTCCCCCCTTCCCATATATAAGGTTAAACTTGTCCATCACTGTACTAATTCTCAATCAACAGGATAGGACCTTGTAAAGGACGTGCACCTGAAACCACACAGAGCTCAATTCAAATCTGAGCTTCAGCTTCTAAGCAATGCAATCTTGTATAAATTTCTTAACTCTGTTGAACCTCAGGTTTCCTAACTATAAAAGAGTAATGATGCCTATCTCTAATATTAATTGATAAAATTTAACAAAGATCAATATAATGCCGGGTACACTAGTGGGTGCTCAACACATGTCAGCTATGAAGAGCATTGGTCCCTGTTTGATAATGTGTATAATAGAGTTAATCTTACAGTAAAGGTAATCATCCAGGAGTATTCCATGGAGTTTGCTCATATCTGCAAAATGACCTTATTTTTAATTGTGTCATTCAAATGGACATGGGTTACTCCCTTTTTGCTTTAGTTGTGACTAGCTAACATTCATATTTAAAATGCATTTTGTAAGAATCTTTTATATTTCTATACACTTAGCTGTTTAAATTAGTTTTATGAGCTCAAGTGTAATTTTTTTAAATAATAAAAAATCAATTACTGAGGAGTTTCTCTGTTGCCAATTGTTCCCACTCATTTGTGTTGACTGCCAAAATAAACAAAACCAAGAGGTCAGGCACCCTCCAGGGACAGATTGCCTCACCTCAGGTGGCCATTCACCTGGAGAAGTCCTGGGCCTCAGAGCTTTGTTGCCTGAAATTCTAGCTTGTTTAGTTGTATTAATAAATAAGGAGAGTAACTAAAAACAGAGTAGGGTCGAAGAGCATGAGAAGAAGATTAACATTAAACAGGGATGAGAGGTGGGAGGGAAAGGGAGAGAGAAGGGAAATTGCATGGAAATGGAAGGAGATCCTCAGGGTTATACAAAAGTACATACAAGAGGAAGTGAGGGGAAAGGGAAAAATAATACAAGGGGGACAAATGAATGACAGTAGAGGGGGCAGAGAGAGAAGAGGGGAGGGGAGGGGAGGGGAGGGGGGATAGTAGAGGATAGGAAAGGCAGCAGAACACAACAGACACTAGTATGGCAATATGTAAATCAATGGATGTGTAACTGATGTGATTCTGCAATCTGTATATGGGGTAAAAATGGGAGCTCATAACCCACTTGAATCAAAGTGTGAAATATGATATATCAAGAACTATGTAATGTTTTGAACAACCAACAATAAAAAATTAAAAAATAAATAAATAAGGAAAAAGACAATGAAGGCATTCTCAAATAAACAAACAATGTGAGGAAGGACAGAGGTCTTGAAATGAAGTTTAGATACGCCAGCATGAAGTCTTCATTTATCAGCTTAGCATGGGGGAGTTTGGCTGATTACTGCCTCCCTGAGGCTTGAGTTTCTTATTTATAAAATAAGAGTCAAAATCCCTTCTCTGCCTGTTTCTCAGGGCTGTGAGCCTAAATGTGAAAATGGATATTAAGGTGATCTCTGAATTACAACAGACTGTATTCTTAGGAAGGTTTAAAACTTTCACTAAAGTCAGAGGAAATGTCATGGGCTCAGCCATGATGACACGGATGGGAACGATAATTAAAACAGCGATCCCAATATGACAACCATTTATGGGAGTGTGGAAACTTTAATGGGGTATGTGGAGACTGCAGTAATGAACTATGTCAGGTTTTCAAATGCAGGTTAAGAGGAGACTATAAGGACCATTTTGTAGGATTGCAGGTAAAACTGAAATCCAGTACTTCACCTGATAGGGGTACACTGTTACATATTCCAACAAGAAATGAAGAGTGAGAATTGTGGGAAGAGGACATTTTCCAGATTACTGAGCAGAAAAGTGAAATTCACCCCACAAGAGATACTTGATCTCCTAGTTACTGTTTTCTAGTTTGAAGTTTCAGGAAATGGGCAAATAAATTTACGCCTTGCAAATGTTATACTTGACATCGATTACAAGTTTCCAGAAGCTCTGAGGGTGATGGCGGAAGCAGATAAACTCTAGGCAGAGGTGCTTACAAGGTCTACAATGGAGTAGTTCTTCTCACTCTCTGAGGAGTGACTTCAGAAATTGTCAGAAGAAAATGGAATCTGTTTTCTCACTTGAGGTGAAACTCACCAGGAACCTGTGTTCCTCATTGTTGCTGCCTTCATCTGTAGAAGTTTTGTGTCTATTATGTTTTATAAATTTCCCAGTCTGTGGCTTCACAGCCTCTTGGTGCAGGTTCTCTAACTGAGGCAGGGGACCTCACATTCCACCAGTGTGTCCTTTAACATTTTTCTAACACAATTTTCAAATATATGGAATTTAAAAAGTAGGCAACTCTTAATCTATACATCTTGAACCCCAAACTTAAGGGATTTTTAGATTTTCTTTTGAGACTAACTTGAGTCTTCTATCCTTTACAAGACTGAGTTTTGAAACCATGTGCGCTGGAGCTAAGATTCAAGCCTTGTGAGTGACATAATCACAGTGAACATTAGGTACAAAGCAAAAATGAAATTAGTGTCTGCCTTATCACAGGATGATAAGCTCTAAATTCTCAGAAATAGTAGCCATAATTAGTAACACTATTTGCAAAACTGCAGGGAATACCAAAAAGGAAACCAAGTTATGAGGCAAGAAACCTGAGGGTCCAACATGGACCATGGTAGCTAACATGCCTCAGGCTGATCAATTTTCAAATACTCTTTTTCCCTTTCAATTTGCAGTGTATGCGAAAAGTATCATCCCCAATGACAATAGGGTATGTTCTGAAATAATTCATTTTGCAACCAATCTCATTGAAGTACATTCATTCTGTAAAATTTAAAAATATGGCATCTAACACTCTTGGTAACTATCAAATATGTGTGTGTTTGTACTTATTGAGTAGGATTACCATTCATGTGAGGTAACCTAGGTCTTAGACCTTAGAGACTTAAACTCTAGTTCTAGTTGAGATGTGGTTTAACAAAGCATTCATTTGCTTATTTAATAAAAAAAATGTTTTGAGCAATTATTATGTACCAGCTATATGATCTTTTCAGTCTTTAACTACTCTGAAGAATCACCTCAGAAATTGTTAGAAGAAAATGGAATCCATACATACATACAGAATTTAGAGAAAGAAACTGAAAAAGAACTTAGGGAAATTTAGTAGAAGTTCTCAAGGACACAAATATCAGAGTTGCCACAAAAGAAAGTCTTGAATACTGTTCTTCAACCTTGGCTGTACGTTGGAATTACCTGCCCCAGGTACACTGCAGACAAACTAAATTAGAATCTCTTGTTATGGGACCCAGACAACAGCAATTTTTCAAGTTCCTCAGAAGCTTCAAACAAGGAACCTGAGGTTATAACCACATCATATCAATCATATGGCTTCACATCAATATGGAAGTTCCACTGTTTTCTCTCTGTGATTGGCAAGCTCACCAGTTCATGGGAATTCAGATTCATACCTAAAGTTTCTTACACAAATCTAAAGTATGAAAGAACAATAGTGATAAGCATTAATCCTCCTTTTTTTCCCATTACTAACACCCTCAAAGCCTCATTTTCTGGAGCATATTTTCTTTCAATAACTTCCTCTTTCCCCTTTAGTATCTGCTGCCAGCCTAATCTTCTTTAGTGCCACTTCTTTAGGTTACTGCACAAATCTATTGCCTGTGAGAGAAGGTTCCAGATACCTCATCCTAGCCTTGAAGGCTGCTCTTAATGTAGTCTTTATTCTGCAGTTGAATAGTGCTACCTTCTTGCCTCCTCCCACTCAACTATTTGTGCACAATTTCTTTGAAATTCTCTCTTCACTTCTCATCTGAGCAAAATCTTTCCAACCCTTCACTGCTGCAGTTCAGATGTCATCTCTTCCATGGGCCCTCTGTCATCTGCCCTCTCTATATTTCTACAACATTTTAAGAATATTTTTAAACTTAAAATATTTTCATTTCTTTGACATACACATACTAGACTATATGGCATAGTTTTCTTTTGGGAAATGTATTTTGTTTCCTTATTAGGATATAAGGTAATGGAATGTAAAGATTGAGATTTTGTTATTCATATATTTATCTGTATAGTAGGCCTGTGATGCATGTTGATTGATGATTTCTAATAAAAATGACATTTGTGGAGCAGGAAAGAATAGGATAAGTTTTAGAAAAGAAAATCTTAGTTCTAAGTATTTAAGTTCTATCTTTGCTTCTTTATAAATGCTTCTTTAGACACTGAATTGCTGCATATTCACCCAATCTACAAACTGGAGATTTTCTTAATACATTTTTCTTGCAGGTGAGATGCATAAAGGTGCAGAAAATGAGATACGTTTGGAATAACTTAGAAGGACAGTTCCAAAAAGTCGGGTAAGTTGTTTTGGCAAGTGCATTGAAAGAAGAAAAATGTTATCTCAAAAATGTTATTGCTAAATGCATCCTTCTCATTATTATTTTAGCTCGTTGGAAGACTGGCTCAGTTCTGCCAAGATACATCTAAAATTTGGATCAGGTCTAACAAGAGAAGAACAGGAGATTAGGTATCATGCATATTATTGTCTATTTTAGCTCAAAAGAACAGTTAGTAAAAAAAAAAAAAAGAGCTCAGTAAGTAGTTACCCTAATTGATTAATATCAGAAAAATCTGCAATGCTCTATTTAGCATTATTAAATTAAATGCTTTCACATACCTTATCTCATGCATCTTCAGAGCAACCGTGTGAGGGAGAACAGACCTCATCATCATCCCCACATAATAGATATGAAATCTGAGGCCCAGAGAGGTTTTGATGTCCCAAAGGAGGTCACACAGATGGGAAGAGAGAGAGAAAAAACTGAGTCCATACTTTCAACTGTAGGTTTAGCACTCTTTTCTGTTCTACATAATGCTTCTCAAGGTTACAAAAATAATAGAGTTGAGCCTATTTTGATTGTAATCAGGAAATACATATAATATCATGATAGTACAATTACACAGCAATTATGAAGCATCAGAAAAATGACATGCAAGATGTGTAGCTCTGCTGCTCCAAATCAATTACTAGGCAGAGAAGCAAGGTTTAGGAAGGGCACTGAAATGTCAAGAGTCTGTGGCTTTGAGCAAGTATTTTCTCTCTGGGCTCTAGTTTCCGAAGGATGAAAGTGGAAGAAGGATTCTATAAAGGTCTCACTGGTTCTAAATTTCTATGTATCTTACACTGCCTCCTGCCCCTTTTCTAGTACTTTCAAGATACCTAAAGCCTTGCAGCATCAACATCACCTGGGAGTTTGTTAGAGATGCAGAGTCTCAGAACACATCTTGCTACTATTGAACAAGAATCTGCATTTTAATGAGATCATACAAATTATATGTGTTTATATTAAAGTTTGAGGAGCACTACTGTAATACATTCAGCAAAGCTATTTAATCCCAGTGTCTATATGGAAGGCACAGAGAGAGTAGTTAGTGTTTTCAACAGCAAAATAACTCAGGAAGTTCCATTGCTCTGCATGATCAAAGAAGTGCATCTCAGGGTCTTCAACTGGAGAATGCAGAATTTTGTGTCAAGCTATTTTTGAGAGTCCAGGACCTTCCTACTCACATTAAAACATGATACAAAATCTCAGGAACTTTTGACTAAGAGGAATAAAATAAGGAAAGCATTTCCTTACCACTAAAACTATTCTGTCTTCGTGATCTCCCTCTTCTACTTTCATGGGAAGAGACAGAGTTGAAAAGATGCTAATCCTGAAACTAACTTGAACGAGATAATGGGTGTTAGGAAATACCCAAATTGCCACTTATGGAAATATTTAGACATTGGGGAGAGTCTAGTTCAATAGAAGCAAGATGATTATGTTTATTATTTTTGCACTTGGGAGCCTTCTGCTATTTTGAGCTGGGTGGGAGAGTTACAGAATAAGATAGGCTTATGTTGATGCCAGAAGTGAGAAAGGGGTCATAAAATAGGCCTTTTCTGAATGGGCAGGGAGTGAGCTTCCTTTTCCTTATTAGTGACTGGACGATCTGTGATCTCTCCCTGTAGGAGGCTAATATGTGGGCCTAATACTATTGATGTTGAAATCACACCTATTTGGAAACTGCTCATCAAGGAGGTAATTTCTCCAGGATTTTCTCTTTGCATTAGACAGGAAACAAAGAGGTTATGTTCTGGTCAAGCAATCAGGAGTGCTGCTTGTTAATAAGTAGCCATAAGTGGGAGATATTTTTTAAACATCAGGCATAGTTTCTTCAGATCTCTCATCTACCCTTTTCTTTAAGTTCCTCTTTTGCACATTGCCTGGGATAATATTAGGCTGTGATGCTTGTGTGTCTACTTATTATTTGATGACTGGATAAATATGGTTTTCTTTTCTTTTTTTTTCTTAATTCAATGCTGCCTAGCCTGTTTCAACTTTGTGAAACTAAAATTATATGTATTATGTACATATAAAATATACAAATTCTATATAAATAAATATGTTTATGTAGCACATATTTAGAAAAACCAATCATTTTCTTAGGCAACATATACAATTTCCTCAATGTCCAAAATTATAGGGAGAAAGAAAGCATCTGTTCAGTTCTACTGATCTCAATGTATATGTAAGAGACAAAGAAGAACTTGACCTTCATTTGCCAAGTTTAATTTTTTCTCTTGAATCCTATCTGGGCTTATCATTTTTCAAACCATAACCATATAGTAGTACTGTGGGTCTTACCCTGTACTCCACCTCCAATTATCCTTGCCTTAAAAAATAGGTTACTAAATTCAGCTGGATATTTTCAGTGAAGTTTTGAGCATGAAAGAAAGCAAAACAAATTGGTAGGAAAAGTTCTATGTGTTTCATCCCCAACCTGAAGCAAGGATTACCATTCTTGTTTTAGACAGATGCAAAACAACCAGAGGAAATTTGAGGAAGGGTACCAAATGCTTTTAACCAAAGCAGGATCACAGCTATTGGGGATTATATCTATTCTCTCTGAGTGTTTTAGATGCTCAGTTGTAGCTTACTACTTTCAGCTCAGCTCTGTACATATGGGAAAACGTGGTCTTCAACTCATCCATGAATGTAAACTCTTCAATGGCTTCAAATATGGCCACTGTGATGTCCTAGAGAAGAACAGTAGACTAGAAGGTGTTTTAATTGTGCCAACCTGAATGAATTCTTCCCCTTTCTGAAGGCCAGTAAATGTAAATGGGAGATGGTGATACCTCCTCTTTACACAACTAATGTGATGGTCAGTTTGATGATACAAGAGGAACTAGTTTGTAAATTGTAAAGTGTGGCAGTGAGTAAAAGCAAGTACTCTCGGGTTAGATTGTGTGGGTTTCAGTTTTGACAGCCACAGCTGTGTGACCTTGGGCAAGTTTCTCAATACTTCAGGCTCAGTGTCTTTATCTTTGTAATGGTAATAAGTCATGACTTCTGGTTAATAAGGTAATTATGGAAATAAAAGGAGCAAATTCAGACAAAGTTGCTTAGTGCAGTGTCTGGGATATGACTACTGACTAAATATAATAAGGAAAATGACATGATGTGGGGTGATTTATGTCATAGAGATGATTATGAAAACGGGTCAGTGAATAGCTATGTGTGAGGCCTAAATATCTCCCTTGTCTTCGTGTTTTATGTCTGCCAACAGGTTCTCAACCCATTTTACATATTTCAACTCTTCAGTGTCTGTCTGTGGTTTAGTGAAGACTATAAAGAATATGCTGTTGCCATCATAATCATGTCCATCATTTCCATAGCTCTGACAGTGTATGACCTCAGAGAGGTGAGTTTTCCCAGTAAGCCCATAGTCTCAGAAAGGGAGCATTAGTGCTTCATTAAAATTTTCTTGGAAAGGAGAATCATGAAATAGTCATTGCTCAGTTCAGATTTGGAATTATATAATGGCCAATGCTCAACAAGTTAGTTCTTTCTCTTCCCTCACGTCCCAATCCCTAGTCTTTCAGGTTATATTTTTCCCCGTGGAAGGTGGAGAAGTCTGTTTAATATTAACTTAATTTGAATATGCCCTTTATGTTTGGTTAGTACTCATTTGTCAAAGCTCCAACTCAATCCTTAGCTTCTTCATGCCTGAAACAGGGGATCTAGGGGCTGTTGGAAGAAAATCACATAGAACAGATTGGTTAGTCACACTACAAACCCATGAGAGCCAAGCTTATCTAGGAAAGCTTTCTATACATGTCTGATCAAGGTACTCTCCCATTCTCTGAAATTGAGGTTTCAAATCCAGTCTCTCTTCAGGTTTCTGGAATGTCCATTTTCCCATATTCCACTTTTCCTCTCATTCAGCAGATAATCTCACATCACAAGACGATGAAAGCCTAAGATAGGAATTTGCTCAAATCCCCCTTCTCCAACTATCAGATGAGCCATCTCTCCAGCTCCTGCTCTCTCTGTCCTCTCAGTGCAATGGAAGAAGTGCCCTCGGCCCACACCTGAGATACTGTCCTCTTCCACCTTCCTGGTGCTTATGCAGCCCATGATGACTCATTTTTTTCTGTCTCCACAAGAGTCTTCCCATCACTGTTTAGCACCCCTAACCTTCTTCAAACTGAAAAATAAAGTTCAAACAAAGCAACTCTTTATTCCTTCAGGGGCTGCTATGTCTCATCTTCTTTTACTGTAAAATTTCTTGAGTCTCTGTGCCTGCTCTTGCCATTATTCACCCTCCTCCTTCTTTTCACTCATGCTGAACTGGTTTTCTCTCACAACTCCACTTAAACAACACTATTTAAGGTTGACACTATTAACCTAAATCCCATAGATGGTTTTAATTTTTTTAAGTGTGTTTTTGTATGTGGGAATTTTATTGTTGAGTGCTTTCAACAACGTTAATCAAAGAATGAGTGAGGAAAACAGGAGAGAGAGAGGGAAGAAGGGAGAGAAATGGAAGAAAAATTGAACAGCAATGTGATTGCAAAAAAGGCCTTAGCTAATTCCAGTTCTGGGGACCAGAATCTTTCTTCAGAATCATCCTGAATCAAAGTCGGAGTGCCAGGTCGTCCGTCATATACCACATTGCAATGCAGCTCCCCCTACAGAGAGGTTGTGACCTTGGTAAGACAGCTTCCTAATGCCGAGAGCAACCTATGAAAGGCTTTACCAAGAGCAGCCCGAAGCCAATATTCCCAGCAGCTGGGGGAATAATTGCCTCAGACCTGGAAGGGGTATCTGGGAAGCACACCATAGTAGTAGTAATTTTTAAAGAAATCTTTTAAATTAACTAGTTGTTTTTCTTAATAGAAGGAGGCCATGATACATGTGGCCATGATAAACTTTCAAACAGAACAAAATAGTGTGAATGAAAATTAAGGACCCTTCCCATTAGAGGAACTTCCCGGAGTCCAACTCTCCTCTCAAGAGTGATCTATCAGGTGTTCTGTATACTTTTCTCAACATTAAATGCACTCCATTAATTTGTTTTTCAGAATGGAAGTACGCTATGTACACTGTTCTGCACTTGCATTTTTCAACCTAATATATCTTGATTATCTTTTTGTATCTGCACAAATATATTTTCTCTAGATCAACCACGGTCTTTAAAATGGTCTAATAGCTACTCAGGATAGGTACTTAGGGTGTTTCTAATCTTTTGCTACTAAACAGAGCTGCAATGAGAATCCTTGCACACATACCTTTTCTCACCTCTAGATCTATATGTGTATATGTACATCTCTACATATCCATATTACATATATAAGTTACAAACATGTAATTTGTATTACATATAAACATGTATGTAGTATATATATGCTTATATATCTATATTGATATGGAGATATAAAATTTCTGCAATTGGAATTAGTCTTGTGACAAGCTGGGTGCATTATTTTAATATATGTTGTCAAAATGCCTCTTAAAAAGCAATACCAATTTATACTCCTTTCAATAGTAGAGGAATGTTTCTTTCCCTTTGTCAATATAAATTAAATAGAATTTCATAACGTTAACAGCATGTTTTTCACCATGAGTTGAGAATTTCCTTATGCTTTAAACTATTTGTATATCTTCTACTGTGAAATATTTGTGTCCTTTGGTAACTTCTGTTGGATTGTTGTTTTGCTTTCTGATATTATAATCCCCAGAGGGAATCTTGAAAGGAATAAAAAAAACCCCCATATGTTTGGATTTACATTTTTGCCTAAAAGTTTTATCGAAAGTTATATCAGAAACTAATGAGAATAGTTGATTTAGTGGAGAGGAAGAAGATGGTGGAACCTTTATACTATCTGCATTTTCACATAACATTTTTTTGAGACACACATTTTTTTTAAAGGTCAGATAGAGGAGGATCAGTCATAAAAAAGAACCAAGGCCTGGGTATGTGGCACAATAGTGGAGCACTTGCCTAGCATGTGTGAGGCACTGGGTTTGATTCTCAGCACCACAAATAAATAAAATAAAGGTACACTGACAAAAAAAAAAAAAAAAAAAAGAAAAAAAAGAATCAAGATCCAGATGTTGTATACCTGTAGTCTTAGCTACCTACTGGGAGGCTGAGGAAGGTCTTGAACTTTTGGCTCAAGTGATCCTTGCTCTTTTTTATGCAAGTGGTAGCATAATTATCTTGCTTTGTACCTTGCTAGTTTTAAAACATTATTAGTACCATGTCTTCAGGCTGTTGTCATGTGAGCACATGAGAGATTCTTCATTGTTTTTATAGCTGCCTATACCAATGACTTCTAAAGGAACCTGCTAAGGACTTTCAAATCTTTATATAACTCAATTCCAAATACTTTTGAGTTCTAGAATCATATACCCCACAACCTATTTGTCATCCTTACCTTGATATCCTTTTGGATATACTTTAAATCCAGCATATTTGGTGAGGTACCTCACTGACCATTCAGTTGCACAAGCCAGAAATATGTTTCTTTTTTCCCCCTCTCAATCATATGGCAGGTTCTACTGATTTTTCCCTTCTAAATGTCTCTTGGTATCATTCACTTTTCTCATCCTTCCCCTATTGTGGTTCAACTTACCACTGTCACACGTCTGGCAGTCTCTCCCCATCTGTTATCCAAACATCCATCCTTGCTTTCCCCTAAACCACTCTCCATGTAGTAGGCTGAGCTAAGGTTTAAGATGCCAAAGAGAACATGACCAGTCCCATGCTCTCAACACCAAAAAGCTTCAAAGTATTTCCATTGCTCTTCTCAGGATAAACATCTAAACCTTATTCTGGCCCTTAAAGCTCTGCCTCAGAAATTCTCAAAATTCTTAGCCTCCAGAATCCTTTGTATTCTTTTTATCCCCCCACTTTCCATTTTGTTTTATTTTATTTCTCTTTCCACATTTTTTTTATTGGTGCATTATAGTAGTACGTAATGACAGGATTTGTAGTCACATATTCACACATGCACACAATATAACAATATAATTTGGCCAATATCACTCCCCAGCTCTTCTCCCCTCCCTCCCTTGCACTTACCCAAGGTCACTTTCTTCTGCTGATCTCCCTGGATCTTTATGAGACATCTCCTGTCCCACCTTTCATTTCCTTTTCCCTCTCTGGTTTCCACAAATGAGAAAAAATAACACTCTTGACCTTCTGAGTCTGACTTATTTCACTAAACACAATGGTCTTAAGTTCTATTCTTTTTCCTACAAATGACATACTTTCATTTCATTTCTTTGTGGCTAAATAAAACTCCATTGTGTATATACACCACATTTTCTTTATCTAGTCATTCATCAACAGATACCTATGTTGGTTCCATAGTTTTACTATTGTGAATTATACTGCTATAAACACAGGTATGCATATATCACTATAGTATGATAATTTTAATTCTTTAAGATAAATACCAAGGAGTGATATAGCTGAGTCATGTGGTCGTTCCACACCTAGACTTTTGAGGAAACTCCATATTGATTTTCACAGTGGTTGTACTAATTTACAATCCCATCAGCAGTGTTAAAAAGTGCTTCTTTTTCTCCATATCCTCTCCAGCGTTTATTGTTGTTTTCATTCTTGATGGCTGCCAATCTGACCGGTGTGAGATGAAATCTTAGTGTAGTTTTGATTTGCATTTCTCTAATTGCTAATGATGTTGAACATTTTTTTTTAACGTTGGCCATTTGTATTTCTTTTTTTGAGAAGTGTCTGTTTCATTCATTTGCCTATTTATTAATTGAGTTATTAGGGATTTTTTGGTGTTAAGTTTTTTGAGTTCTTTGTATTTCTAGATATTAATCCTCTCTCAGAAGAGTATCTAGCAAAGATTTTTCTCCCATTCTGTAGGTTCTCTGTTCACATTCCTAGTTGTTCCTTCTGCTGTGCAGAAACTTTTTAATTTGATATTGTCCCCATTTATTAACTCTTGTCATTATTTCCTGAGCTTTAGGGTCTTATCAAGAAAGTCACTGACTGTTTTATATTCTTAAGAATCACCGAGTAAATAGAGAGCCTACATCCTGGGAACAAATCTTTACTCCTCACACTTCAGATAGAGCCCTAATATCCAGAGTATACAAAGAACTCAAAAAATTAGACAATAAGAGAACAAACAACCCAATCAACAAATGGGCCAAGGACCTGAACAGACACTTCTCAGAGGAGGACATACAATCAATCAACAAGTACATGAAAAAATGCTCACCATCTCTAGCAGTCAGAGAAATGCAAATCAAAACCACCCTAAGATACCATCTCACTCCAGTTAGATTGGCAGCCATTATGAAGTCAAACAACAACAAGTGCTGGCGAGGATGTGGGGAAAAGGGTACACTTGTACATTGCTGGTGGGACTGCAAATTGGTGCAGCCAATTTGGAAAGCAGTATGGAGATTTCTTGGAAAGCTGGGAATGGAGCCACCATTTGACCCAGCTATTCCCCTTCTCGGTCTATTCCCTAAAGACCTAAAAAGAGCATGCTACAGGGACACTGCTACATCGATGTTCATAGCAGCACAATTCACAATAGCTAGACTGTGGAACCAACCTAGATGCCCTTCAATGGATGAATGGATAAAAAAAAATGTGGCATTTATACACAATGGAGTATTACTCTGCATTAAAAAATGACAAAATCATAGAATTTACAGGGAAATGCATGGCATTAGAGCAGATTATGCTAAGTGAAGCTAGCCAATCCCTAAAAAACAAATGCCAAATGTCTTCTTTGATATAAGGAGAGTAACTAAGAACAGAGTAGGGTCGAAGAGCATGAGAAGAAGATTAACATTAAATAGGGATGAGAGGTGGGAGGGAAAGGGAGAGAGAAGGGAAATTGCATGGAAATGGAAGGAGACCCTCAGAGTTATACAAAAGTACATACAAGAGGAAGTGAGGGGAGAGGGAAAAAATAATACAAGGGGGACAAATGAATGTCAGTAGAGGGGGCAGAGAGAGGAGAGAGAAGAGGGGAGGGGAGGGGAGGGGAGGGGGGATAGTAGAGGATAGGAAAGGCAGCAGAACACAACAGACACTAGTATGGCAATATGTAAATCAATGGATGTGTAACTGATGTGATTCTGCAATCTGTACATGGGGTAAAAATGGGAGCTCATAACCCACTTGAATCAAAGTGTGAAATATGATATATCAAGAACTATGTAATGTTTTGAACAGCCAACAACAAAAAATTAAAAAAAAAAAAAAGAATCACCGAGGACCTCAAGGAGTTTTTATTTTTGTAGCTTGTATCTAAAAATATTTATCATATTAGAAATTAAAACTCAAAAATATTTATTAATTCATTTAAAATAGCAATATTATCTCATATTAACATAAAGGTTTTATTTTTATAGAAAATAAGCTTATTTTCTGAAGTAGAAAAAATTTAGTAATAAGAATGTTGTTTTTTCACATTTTTCAAAATCTCTTAAATGCTTGGCTCAATAGAAGACATCTAGATTTTTATAACTGCTTTTATGTTTAAGCTGCTGTGATATTATACATCATTCAGCCTCTGGAAAACTCCACTATACATTTATGAAAGGATGAAATTTAAAAAGGCAATTGATATCACAGTATTATTATGAAAATAGTTGTAACTTTTCGGCCCCTGTGAGTTCTTGAAAACCCCGAGGCAGTCCTAAGTGGCTCTCTGAGGACCACAGCCCCTCCTATACTTGTGACTGATGCACTTGTGTGTTTGCCTTGTCCTGATGGTTTGTATCTGCTCTTAATTCACTTCTGCCTCAATTCACCCAGCCTCTTCCTGGCTTCCTGCCTTCTAGCCCCACGAGTCTGTTCCCTGAAGCATGTTATTTTTTCTACCCACAGAACACTTGGACATGTCACCTGGATTTGTCCTTTCTTTTCACCCTCATGATTTGCCCTCATCCCCCTGACTAAACAACTCCTACTCATGTCTTAGCTTCAGCATGACTTCTTTTTTGCAGTCAAGATACTCCTTGATTCCCTTTGCCATGTATTCTCCAAAAGCACCTTATTTTTCCTTATTACTAATTGTAATTATATACTTATGTATGTGATGACTTGATTAAAATGTATTTCTCTCAATAGGTTATAAATTCCCTGATGCTAAGAACCATATCTCTGTTACGTTCCATTCTGTCTCATTTCTTAGCAACAGACCTGGCATTTAAAGGCTGCGCAATACATGTTTGTTAAGTGAATGCACAAATGAACAAGAGAATAAGCTAGTAGCAGAACATTCTTTAACTTTGTCCTATTCTGTTAACCATCCTTTTTTAAAATATTGTTTTAGTTGTAGATGGACACTGTATCTTTATTCTATTTTTTTTATTTATTTGGTGCCAAGTATCAAAACCAATGCCTCACACATGCAAGGCAAGTGCTCAATCCCTGAGCTAAACCCCGAGCCTCCTGTTAACTATTCTTAAGCTGTATTTATCAGATTTGTAAATAATTTGAAACTTGGAGATTTAGGTACAAAATCATGATTAGAAAAGGAACCTGGTAAGCGATTGGGAACTTTAAACCCTCAGAATCAGGTGGAGGTCTTTCACACAACAATTAACAATATAATTAACAATATAGTTAACAATCCTTAATTCAATATAATTATATAATATTTTTCTTTTTTCTCTTTTTGTTGATTCACTCTCAATGTCCCATACATTTCATACACTAGAACAACAAATACTACAAGGAAATAGCAGGAACCACTCCGCTCTTTATGAAGTTATAGATAAGGAACTCTGATATGGAGTTCCAAAAGCCCCAAAGCAGAAATAATGCTTAGCAACAGACCTGGCATTTAAAGGCTGCTCAATACACGTTTGTATTTACCCACTTAAGGAACTGTATATATATTTATAGTTTTGAAAAACTCTTCTGGTTGAAGAAAAGCATGTTGGGAAATTCCTTTCTGCTAAAGAACACATACTTCTTATTGCTGAAGATTCTTTTCAGATGACTCCTTAGCTGCTCAGTCTTTTATAGTCCTTTATATTCAGCTGGCAATAAGACAGCACTCCCTTTTTGCAGAGGTTAGCACCTTTCTGTGTAATACCTGGGTCCTGTACTCAAACAAATAATCCTTTTTCTGTTTTCCCTTCCTTTGCAGCAATCTGTAAAACTCCACCATCTAGTTGAATCACATAATAGCATTACAGTCTCTGTGTGTGGGAAAAATGGTAAGTTTCATTATTTTAGATCTATGTGGTATCCATGTAGAAACAGAAAAATACTTGAATTTGTGTTTCTGGTTGTTCCTATTACTCCCATATTCGTATGCATCTTTCTTGTATATTTGCTTATAGGGAGGAGGAACTTGAGGTCTTTTCGCCTTAGGAAAAAAATCCTTGCTGATGGAAATAGAATTAACAAACTCAAAAACTGAACATCTTTATAGTGGACATTTGACAAATGTTGACATATGTATACACTGTGAAACCATGACCAACATGAGGATAATAACCCCTTCCCATAATCAGGCACTTTTCTGCTTTCTGTAATTATAGATTAACTTCCACTTAGGAAGTTAATATACAACATATGGTGTTGTATGACATGCAGTTTTACCTTTTATAATACATTTTGGACTACTTTGGGGGGATTAATGTTCATAATTGTTTTGAGATTCATCTATTTATTAAGTGTATCAGTAGTTCATTTTATTCTTGAGTGTATCCCAGTGTAAAGATATGGCAATTTATCCATCCGTATATCTGCTAGTGGACATTTAGGTTGTTGGTAGTTGGGGCAATTACAAATGATGCTACTATGAACATTTGAGTATAGATCTTTGTATGGGCACCCATTTTTATTTTTTTGTGGGAAAATACCTACCCATGTAATGTCTAGATATGTGGTAAATAGATATTTAACATTTAAGAAGTTGCTAAATTGTTTTCCAAAATGGTTGTGCCATTTGATGTTCTCACCAGTTCTGAATGGGAGTTTCAGTTACTCCACATTGTTGTCAAAACTTGATATGGTCAGTTTTTAAAATCTTAGCCACTTTCATGTGTGGAAGTACCTCATTGTTGTTTAGTTTGAATTTCCTTACTGACTAATGACCTGGGACATCTTTTCAATTGTTTATTTGACACTTGTATCTTTTTTGGTCAAGCATCTGTTCAAATATTTTATTATATATCAGACATATGATTCACAAATATTTTCTCTAAATCTATGACATCTTTTTATTCTCCTCACAGTATCTCTCATAGGGCAGATGTTTTAATTTTTAATTGTCTACTTCATCAAATTTTTTTCTTTTGTGGATCCTACTCTTGATATCTTATCTAAGACATCTTTGCCTAATTCAGGGTCACCAATATTTTCCGTATTATCTTCTAGAGTTTTATAGGTTTAGGTTTTCCATTAATTATAAAATTTGTTTTTGTTTTGGATTAAAGTTTTTGTTTTTGTTTTTTTGCAAGCGGTAGCTCCATACTTCATGCCATGTATTGAAAAGAGTATCTTTCTCTAGTAAATTACCTTTGCACACTTGTCACTAATCAGTTGTCCATGTATGGGAGGGTCTATTTCTGGATATATATCCTAGCTTTTGTATCTGTTTACTTGTCTGTATACCAGTGCCACATATGTCCTTTATAATAAATTTTGAAATAGGGTGATATTTCACGTCTAGTTTGGTTGGTTTTTTTAAAGAGTTATTTTGATGTTTTGGACCCATATCCTTTTCATATAACTTCTATAGTCAACATGTTAATTTCTTTAAAATAAATGAGATTTTGATTAGAATTGTGTCTATTCCACAGATCAATTTGTCTAAAGCTATTGATTAACAAAATTGGATCTTTTGCCTTCTAAATGTGATATATTTCTCCTTTTATTTAGGTCTTTGGTTACACTCAGCAGTGTTTTGCAGTTTTCAGTATACACTTTATTTCTCAGATTTATTCTTAAGTAGCTCATATTTTTATGTTATTGTGAATGTTAATGTAAATATTTAATTGTTCATTGTCTAGCCATTCCCTCATATGCACCTGTTGGTCAGAAGGGGTTATTATCTTCATGTTTACATACTGAAGAAGGAGCCTCTGCAGGTTTTTGCAGCTCTCCTAGGGTAGTGCTCTCTCCGATGTAGAAGACCCTGCAAATTTCTTCATCTCCATAGAAACTCCTCTGTGCTCCTACCTCAGGGAGTCCTCTGAACTGTGAGCTCCCCTTCCCTGCAAAGGGAACTGTAAACTCTTTAATAACAGTAAACTAGGCAAATGCAGACCACCTTCATTCGTTTTCCAACTTTGTTGTTTGATGTTCACTGCTCCCAAACCGTTGTTTCATATATTTTGTATGGTTTTTGGTTGTTTCCAATGGGAAGATAAATCTTATTATTTTTATTGCATCCTGCTTGGAAATGAATTTTCACATTTAAAAAATATTCTGATCATTTTTTTGTTCTAACTTATAATGATAAAATACTTTGAGCATATACAAGAGTAAGAGAATATAACCATGAAGCCCCCGTACCTATCACCTAGATTAAATAATTACCAACTTGTTGAATCTTTTTTTAAAGCTGTATTACTAATTCTTTTACCCTAGATTATTCTGTAACTATTTCAAATATCATTTCATTTGAAACAGCATGTAGCTTTTGTATATAAAGACCTCTTTTTAATTCCCTTATTATTTAAAAACCCCTTCAATGTTCAAATCTGTCAGTTATATAGTCAGTTATATAGTTCAGATTTCTTCAACTGAATCAGTGTGTATCTATACATTAATGGTAGAATTTCTAACTATATTATATATTATTTTGTGTACATATAAGATAATTGTAAATATGTAAAAATATATATGTTTTAATATAAAAATATTATATATACATTTTCCAAATCAGGATTTCCATATCCTGCAATTGATTATGTCTTAAGTGTATTTCAATCCACAGGTTCCCTCCTCCATATCTTATTTTTGCCTTGCAAATTTTTTGTTGAAGAAAATAAGTGATTATATATTACTTGTTAGACCTAGAGGCTTTGATTATTGGCAAGAATAGTCTACGATTGGCATTGTATACTGAAAGCACATAACATCTAATTGTCATATTTTTGTAGTGTGAGCAGACATAAATGCTCATGTCTTAGGTTTATTATTTCATTAGGAGCTGCAATATATTAGGTGGAATTTTTCTGTTCTGTAAGAAAAACCACTCCCCTTAAGTATTTCAACACCCTGAGATTCAGTTTAAGCTTTCAAAATAATGGGCTGATCATCTAACATCTCCCAAAGGCTTTTAATTTTTCAGTACTATAATGTTAGACCTGGTTAGTACATTTCCATCCATTACAGTTCTTGTTCCTGTTCACTCAAATTATTCCATTTTTAGCCGTTGAGAACCTCTTCAGATTGGCTCCTGAGTTCTTTTGACATGACCTCAATAGTCATTGAGACTTCTGTTAAACTCATTTGGACAATTCGTGACCAAACCTTGACAGGTTCACTTTTCCTGGAAGTCTGTAGATATGGTGCTTAGAGACTCAATCAGTGTTAGGAGTGTTCATTTTATGGGGTGAGTCACTGTTGGTGGACCTTTTCAGAAGACATTTTTAGTAAGTGATTTTTTAAAAATAAAATGCAAGTTAAATAAAATATGAGTTCATGCTGACATTTCCAATTCTAGTTTAGAACTATAGAATTTTTAAAAAAATTTTTTATTGATTGCACTCATGTTTCCCTTTCTTCTATATTAAAAGTGTTTATTCTCAGTGACGGGAACAAATTGGTCATTTGCTTTATCCTATTATATACAATAATCTTAGAAAAACAAACCAAAACACTCAACATCAATATGGTTCCTAAAACAACTTAAGATACTTAGAGATTCTTTCTCACTGCTTTTGTGATATTTCATTAGAAATATACAAATTATATAAAAATATGGTTTAAATCACTCAAAATAGTTCTTGGTTTGTGCATTTAGGCTAACAACTTGATAGAATCATTTAAAAAATATTTTTAGTTGTAGATGGACGCAATATCTTTATTTTATTTATTTATTTTTATGTGGTGCTGAGGATCAAACCCGGTAACTCACTTATGCTATGCAAGCATTCTACCACTGAGCCAAAACCACAGCCCCGAAAGGATCATTTTGCTCATTTTACTTTAGTGTTAACTTTTCAAATTTATTTTTGTATTATCATGTATAAATAATATGCAAAAATATCCTCAGGGTTTGAAAGTCAAATCCATAAGAAAGATGATATTCAAGGGAGTCTAGCTTCTTCCCCTATTCTCTCTGCCTTGGGTCTTAATTCTCTATAATAATTGATAAATAATTTGATAAATTATTATTCTCTGTAATAATTGATATGATAAATACCATATTTCTGTTTGTTTTCTACTTATTCTTATATCTAAAAATAGCCAAATTGCATATGAAAATACTAGTTGATATAATACATACAAAACAAGATATATAAATTTATATTGCCAATATTTTAGGTAAACAAAGGAAGACAAAACATACTGAACCATTTTTCTTGCTGGTACTTTACATGCTTAACTGTTCCCAGGTCTTTTAATAGCAATGTATGTAGGTATTCTTCATTTGTTATTTTAGTATCGTACTCTGTTGTGTGGAGGAACTATGATAATTCAGTTGGTGCTGTGTTGAAGAACTTGTAGCCTTTTACTATTATAAATGTTGCTGAAATAAAAATACTTCTGCATATATTGTTTTATATTTTTTTTTACTATATCTTTGGTATAGATTTTAAGAAGTAAAAAAAAAAATTGATACATTAAAGAACAAATGCATGTGTAATTTGGCTAGACCTATATTGCCAGATTGCATTTACACCAGAAATGTGTGAGTGCCTGTTTCCTCAGAGCCTTGCCAACAGAACATCCTGGAAAGTTTCTATATTTTTCTACTCGAGTAGATGAGCAGTGTTATCTTTTGTATATTTTCTCTACTTTTTAAAGAAATAATTTAAAACTTACAGCAAAGTTTCAAGAACAGTTCAAATAACTTTTTTTTTCCAGACAGTTTAAGAATAAATTGCTGATATGTGATGACTAGGATGCTAACATTGGTTAGTGTATTGTTCTTAAAGACAAGGACATTCTTCTATGTAAACAACAGTACAAACAAGAAGCTAATATTGACCCATTACTTCCAACTAACCGTCAAATCCTATTCATGTTTTGCCAGCTCTTGGACAGGGATCCAAGGTCGCTGAATGCCTTTTTTTTTTTTTTTTATGTCTTTCTAAGATATTTCAATCTTGGCTTTTATGACCTTGATGCTTTGAATTCTGATAATTTTGTAGAATGGACTTGTCTGATGTTTCTTCTTAGTTAAATTCAGGTTATACACTTTTGTCTGGCAAATCACAGACACTAAATTGTGTTTTCACTGCTTCCTCTAAGGTGGTACGTAATTTCAATTTGTTCTATTGCTGATGATGTTAACTTGGATTACTTAATTAAATGGTGTCTGCCAGGTTTCTTCTTTGTAAATATGCTCCTTTCCCCTTTGTAATTAATGGTTATTTTGTTGAGAGATATTTTGAGACTTCATAAATAGACCATCTTCATCAAATTTTCACCCACTAGTTTTAGTATCCATTGATGTTTCTTGACTAAATTAATTACTTTGATACTTGCCAAATAGCGATTTTCTAATTTTATCTTCCCTTCCTAATTATTTAATTGCCATTTTGCTGCAAGGAAAAACTATCTTTTTCTCATTTATTTATCCATTTACTCGTGTCATTATGGACTTACAAATCCCTATTTTATTTGACGGCTATAGTTCTTTATTTTCATTATTCGCTTGGATGTTAAAATTGTTACAGATTTAGGCAAAAGGGCTCTTTAAATTGCCTTTTTAATAATGCATCTCGGTCATTCTTTGACTATTCCCTACTTAATGGAACAGAAAGATGTTCTAGATTATATTATACTTTTTTGGCCCACCCTTGTAATCACACCTCTCTCTAAGGAACCTTCATTCTTTTCACAGGGAATTTTAGAAGACAAAACTTGCACATTAGGTGTGCTCTTAATATTGGGGTTTCACTGTACTTAGACGCTCTCAGAGGAAAGAACTGAACTAGAGAATATATGTATAAATGAGTAGATCAGCAAACACACTGTATAAGATAGGTAGATGGATAGATAGGTGTTTGCATATATTTATATATCCTTGCTCGTTTACCCTTATATTATTTTTGTATTCCACTGATGTATACAATTCTTTTGTTGTTGTTCTTTTTAGTTATACATGACAATAGAATGTATTTTGACATACATACATGGAGCATAATTCCCCTTGTGGTTGAACATGATGTGGAGTTACACTGGTCGTGTATTGATACAGGAACATGGGAAAGTTATGACATCTCCAATTCTAAGCCACAGGGTTCAGTGCAGTTTTCTCTCTTTCTATATTTGTAGTTTCCTTCCTCAAGTGAGGAAGCGCGTGCTCATTAACCTCAGCAGGTCTACTCATTTTATCAATCCTGCCTGATTGTGACAAATCTCCCGTCATTGATGATGTTCACATTGCCCCTCCCCTGACTCCTATGGGGACATGTTTCCATCCTGATGACTCCAACATCCCACAGGAGGACCCTGCTAGGCTCTGCTCTGTCAGAGTCAAGGCTCCAATACCCCATAGTGGCTGCTGCCCCACCCCATCCAAACCACTGCATGGATGCTTATTTTTCTTACCTCCATAATGACTTTGGGATTGAATTAGGAAAGAAAGAAGTAAAAAAGATACTCAGTCAGGCAATCAGGAAAGAAGAAGAAATATTCACTTCTCTCATTATGACTAAAATTGAGCACCTTTTTAGACATTTAATACACCATTTGTGTTGTGTTTTATGTGTGTGTGAGAGATCTATTAATATCTAGCAATTTGTTACACACTTAATTCCTACACATCTATTTTGGCAGGGATACTAGAGATTGAACTCAGGGGCACCCGGCCACTGAGCCACATCCCCAGCCCTATTTTATATTTTATTTAGAGATAAGGTTTCACTGAGTTGCTTAGTGAACCCCCTTTTGCTGAGGCTGGCTTTGAACTTGCAATCCTCTTGCCTCAGCCTCCCAAGCCTCTGGTA
The DNA here is from genome assembly GCF_047511675.1 of Marmota flaviventris. Classification (NCBI taxonomy): domain Eukaryota; kingdom Metazoa; phylum Chordata; class Mammalia; order Rodentia; family Sciuridae; genus Marmota; species Marmota flaviventris. The sequence continues at coordinate 49,409,620 of NC_092505.1, read as the reverse complement.
CACATGTCTTTTTAGAGACATAGTCTCGCTAAGTTGCTTCAGGCCTTGCTAAATTGCTGAGGCTGGCTTGGAACTCATGATCCTCTTGCCTCAGCCTCTGAGCCGCTGGTGTTATAGGCATGTGCCACTGCACCCAGCAAAATATTAATCTGAATCCATCATTTCTTTATCTTGGCTTATTTATGTATTTTTGCCACACGAAGGTTTTGATTTTATGTAGTTTATAAATTTTGGCTTTTGTTTTCAGATTTTAAATCCAGGTTGAAGAATAGCCTCCATTTTAAAATGCCTTGACTGCTTTTCCATTGATATCCAACTTAAGAGATACGGGTTGTGTTTTTGTGGGAGAATAATCTGACTCGACTCTATCTCCTCACACTTTCAGCTGGAGTCCAAGAGCTGGAATCACGCTTCCTGGTGCCTGGAGATTTATTAATTTTGACAGGGAACAAGGTGCAAATGCCATGTGATGCCATTCTGATTGATGGCAGCTGTGTGGTAGATGAAGGCATGCTGACAGGTACAGTTGCATCTGCGCAGCCCTAGCCTCTGTGGGCTGTCCCAGGCTCTGCGCTACCATGGTCCCTCCTCTTCCTGTAGCTGAATAGCAATGACTCTCTGCTAAGCGCAGGCTGCTGTGCTGCTTCCTAGTTCCACATGCCATGCTGAGTCCTGTTGAGGATGGATCTGGGAGTTCAAATTAAAGGAGCTCTCTATGTGCTAAGTGCAATCATTACTTTATGCGTGTTATACATTTCCTTCTGGAATAAGGATTTTTACAATCCTCTCATTTTACCTTAGAAGATCGTCGGGATCATTAGATCTTTCAGAATTGTCTGACTTTTAAGTTTAGTACTTTTATGTGACATATGTCTTGAAACGAACATGGAGGGTCTGAAAACCATCACTGACATCTTAAAACCCACAGGGTCAAATCTGGCCTTGACTGAAATGTTAAGAAAAGCTCATGAAGGGGCATTCAGCAAATGTACTACTTCCAAAATACACACAGAGTATTTTGGACTGACTGCATTTCATTTTTAAATAGCATGCTAAACAGGGAGGAAACTTAGAGGTCCTTTCACCTCACAGACAAAACAACTGAGGTCCAGAGAGAAGTAACTTGCTCCAGTGGGCACTGCTTTGATTTCTCACCGTGTAACATAATAATGACATGTTGTGCTAACATTTCTGTAAGATAAAAAAGAACCATAAAGTCTTTCTCAGAGATGAAATAGGGGTCAGGGAAAGCTCATGACATATTGTAGTTCCTATTAAAGGTCATATCAAATCCATTGCTCCCACGGAGGACAGAAAGGCATGAAATGGCAACAAGAACACATCCCCCCCTCCTTTGTGAACTTACACAAATAAAGGATCTGCCAGATCATGGCAGGTCAGGGTTTGTTTGTTTTTTTCCCCTCAAGAATCTATAATTCATTAAAAAATCCATAAGTGCAGGGACTTTTGCAGTGCCAGGTACTATTTTCCTATGAAAGCCATCCTTGCATATGAGAACGCAACTCTGACTTGATTCTGCTCACTCTGCTAAGACCAGCAGAAGACGTTCGGAGCTCATTCCTCGGAATAGTCACAGTTGCTGTCACATCTTCATTCCTCATCTCAGCCCACTGTAGTCGGCTCCTCCCACCACATTGGTACTCCTTGACAATATCTCATTGACAAATCCAACAGATTCTTTTAAGTTTCCCCTCTTACTGACCTCTCCAATGAAGTTGACTCTTTTGACCATCTCTGCTTCTAAAAACTCTCTTCTCCCCAACTTTCGAAGGCACTGCTCTCTCTCCAGATTCTTCTACCACCAACCGCACCTGCTCAGCTGCTTCTCTTCCTCTGTCTCAAGTGTTAGTGTTGCTCAGAAGTGAGTCCTGGTCCTTCCTCTTCTCACTCTACGCTTGACTCTTAAGTAATCTTGTTTCATTTTGTGCTTTCATTTTTATGCCTTGAGCTCTGACTAAATACCTCTAGACAAGACCTCCCATCAGAACTTCAGATCCAAATAAATATCTAACTGCACACACGGCATCTCAACAGGGTTATTTTCTACAGGTAGTTCCAACTCATGGTGGACCAAAGGCAATTCTTCCTCTTCTTCTGCAATCCCTACTTTGATGAATAATGCTGCCCTCTGCTCATCTCCAAAGTCAGGAATTAGGAAGCTGTTTTAAAGTCCTCTGTCCCTGTGGCCTGCCTATGTAAAAATTCCCTCAGTGTTTGTAGCTTCTTACTTCCTGACTTCTTGAACCCAGTTCTACCTTTCTATTCCCACTGCCAACTGCCATGGTTCAGAACTCATCCGCTGCCCCCGGCACTCCTGTGATTATTTCCTAGCTGGATGTCCAGCCCCCAACTGCACCAGACTTCAACTCCTCCCCCATACTGTGGGCTCCTACAGAAAACAAGAGTATGCTCTCTTAGGGTACTACTCTCCGAAGTTCACCATCTCTCCATCCTCCTTCACCCACCAGTGCCTCCAGAAAAATGTTTGGGCACTTAACTATGTTATCTTTGGGATCCTGTTTAGCTCCTACGTGGCCTTCATGGCCTTTTTATCCCGGTACTCTGCACTCTAGATTGCACAGCGTGCTTTTCCCTAATCAGGTATTTCTAGACTATTATACCATCCATGTTTGATTGGCAATACCAATAATATTTATGTTAGGACACAATGCTTATTTATTTACATGTCTGTCTCCCACTCTAAACTAGAGATCTCTTACTTAATAAGTACTACGTTTTTCTCATGTCTCCAATACCTGGGGTTGTGTCTGCCACAGGTTGGCTCACAGCAAGTGTGTGGGGGGTGATAAGTGACTGAAGGTATGATTTACGTGGGTGAAGATGTCCCACCTCACTATGAGACGCTTGTTTTCTGTAGGAGAAAGTATCCCGGTCACCAAAACTCCATTGCTCAAGACAGACAGCTTGGTGCCCTGGAAATTGCAAAGTGAAGCAGATTACAAACGGCACATCCTCTTCTGTGGAACAGAGGTCATCCAGGCCAAAGCAGCGTGCTCGACTTCAGGGACTGTGAGAGCAGTGGTGCTGCAGACTGGTTAGCATCCCTACTCCATGTTTTTTCCCCCAGGACTGGGGATTGAACCCAGGGGTGCTGTTACCATTGAGTCATACATCCCCGACCTTTTTGATTTTGAGACAAGGTCTTACTAATTGGCTGAGGCAGCCTTGAACTTGAGATTCTCTTGCCTCAGCCTCTCAAATTGCTGGTGTTACCAGTGCACGCCATTGAGCCTGGCTTGTGTTGTTACTTTTAATGAAATATTTCTATTCAGTTTATCTAATGCCTTAAATTTGCGAGGTGAGGATCAATTTTTAGATAACACACCCAGTATATGTAAATCTATGTATTTTAAATGCCAATTTGCTAATTTAACTATGGCATTTGCATTTTAGTAATAACAATAATACTGATGACAGTAATCACTATGTGCTTTGCAGTTTATAAACTATTTTCACACCTCAAAGCAGCAGAGTAGCTGCTCCCCCCCCCCCCACCACCACACTTTGTGCATGAACATTCTGAGTCTACACAATTCAAGTGAGCTTTGAAAAAATAACACAGCCAGAAACTGACAGAGCTGGTCTTGAAATTCAGGTCTTCTAACCAAAATCTCAAGTTTATGTAAGGTTAAAAACTGAAAGCTTAACACTGAAAATTATTAGAAAAGGGAGTTCATCAGTATTTATTGGACCATTTAATTTTAATTCAAGTGAAGGGTGTGTATATATGCATGTGTGTGTGTGAGTGTACATTTATACACACACACACTCATGAGGCATTCTTTAAAATAAAATTGTATTTGGAAAACCTGTGCTCTGCCCCCCCCCCCCCCCCCCCCAGTATGTGGCTTCTTGGGTTTGGAATGCATTGACATTGGAAATAGAGGGAAGGAAGGCCAGAGAGAGAATGGGCTCTGAGACAAGTAACATATTTCCATTCTAGCAATTATGTGTTTCCCCAATTACCATTCCACTACCATTGGATTTAAGCACTATCTAAATGTCTTCAGAGGAAAAATAAAGGCCATGTTGAGGTTTGGAAGAGCATCAGCAGTTGGATGTGTCCTCCCCAAAAAAGTGAGATGTGTGTTTGCCATTTCAGGATTCAACACTGCAAAGGGGGACCTCGTGAGATCCATTCTTTACCCCAAGCCAATGAATTTTAAGCTCTACAGGGATGCCATCAGATTTCTACTGTGCCTTGTAGGGACGGCCACTATTGGCATGATCTATACTCTGTGTGTCTATGTGCTCAGTGGGGTAAGCTCTTTGCTCTTTTGTTAGAAATACACACTCACTCTTTTCTGTGTGTTTTATGTTCTACATGTTGACCTTATTCAAGGTTGTAGTTTACAAGCCTGGGAAACAAAGCCACACTCTGAAACATGCTTACAGGCCCCCAGTTCCCCAGTGGAAACAATTGATCACTAAGTTCCATGATAATTGTTGGGTCCTGTGGGATTGTGTGATAAAACAATTTACTTATTGAAACACCAACATGCTTCTACTCTTGCATGCTTTTCCTTATTTTCTTTACACCATTTTTTTTCATTTTCAACATATTCATTTCAATAAAGTAGTAGTTTGTAGCTATTAAATGAGGGATTTTCAATAAAATCAGCTTCCCAGTGTTGGTGAGGTCATAGTAAACTGGCGCATTGCTGTTAGCAGCATGAATCATTATGAGCTTTTTCATTGCACTTTGGAAAAAGATATTGAGAACCATAAACATGGTCATGTCCTTTGACCAACTGATACCATTTCTCAGAATTCCACCTAAAGAAGTAAAAATAATAAACAAGGGCAAAAGTCATTTGCACCAAGTTGTTCATTGCTGAATTGTCCATAGTAGCTAAAAAATGGCTATCTATCTTCCAGGAGTCTCCTGAGGAGGTGGTCAAGAAAGCCCTTGACGTGGTCACCATCGCAGTCCCTCCTGCCTTGCCTGCTGCCCTGACCACGGGCATTATCTATGCCCAGAGGAGGCTGAAGAAGAGAGGTATCTTCTGCATTAGCCCGCAGAGGATCAATGTGTGTGGACAGTTGAACCTTGTCTGCTTTGACAAGGTATGTGCCCCCTACTCTCCCTTATCACTGTTTTTATCTTCATGGTCATCAAGGAGAGGGGCTTCTATTCTTTTCTGAGGCAGGAAACACAGGCTATGGGTACCTGACTTTATTTTACCTCTGGATGGGTATGTGACCTGGAAAAGGTCACATACGTCTCTTGGAGCTTTCAGAATCTGGCGTTTAGGAAGAGGGGAGTCGGTACTGAACAGATGAGTCTTTTGGGTCCTTACAGCTTCATTATTTTATGAAAAAAAAAAAATGAACTAAAATAGGATTATTTCCCTTGGGGTCAAAATCTTCATATAAAAATCCAAAATTTAAGCCGTTTGCTGTGACTACTGCTTTATCTCTAATGCTTAGAACATTGCCCAGCAATATAGTCAATGTTCAATAAATATTTATTCAATTAATGAATGAATAAAAAAGAAAGAGCTTATTTAAATATGTTTTACTATAATGCTTGATTACCATAAAGCCCTATGGCAAACCCTAATTTTGTGCTCTTCCCTGTAGTTTATTGCTTAAAATTTTTCTTGGTTATTTGCCAGTTATTTCCAATCAGCCTCTTATCCCACCTCCTCTTGAGGGCTTAGTTTATTTGCACAGTTTATACACACATAAGCTGGGGAGGGGGAGATGGATTGAAGACAAGATGGAAATGAAGGGTATCATAAACCCATGAATATGGGCCAAGGCATGGCAGTAGGACTGCAAGAGGGTATGACAGGACAAAGTTACTGGAAGAGACTGTGGACCACATACCTAAGGCATTTTTACATGGTCTTTTGCAGCATGGAGCCATTGAAGGCCTTCCTTACTGCCATTGACGTCTTTCCTTTTAATTTATTTCTTTTATTGTGCTATAAGAAACAGAATATAAATGGTTATCACATTAACCATTATGAGTGTATAATCCACTGGCATCAAGCATACTGTTCTGAAACCATCATCATCATCCATCTTGAGAAATTTTTTCCTCTTCCCAACCTCAAACTCTGCAACCACTAAACACTGAAGAATTAATGGGATTGGAGCTGTATTTTACAGTTAGTGGAATCACCAAGATATATCCAAATGAAAGGTTGACATGGCTTCTGCCACCATTCAATATCATTTGGTGGATCAAACTAACATTGTGAGGTGAAACATTCTTTTAAGAGGTCATATCAGTGGACTTGGAAAAAGACACAGGAGTAGGAGAGATAATGGTGACCTGGATTTGAATAAAAAGGGCAATAATTGTAAGTCATTGTCATCCTTATTAGCTCTACCTACAGTGCTATGTATTAAATTAAGTACTTCATATAATCTCATTTAATCTTTATAAGGCTTTGTGCTGCTGATCATGTTACCGATAAGAGCTCTGATATTTAGAGCTATTAAGTAGTATTCCCTGTCCTGTAGATGGAATTTGGACTTAGTCTGAATTCTTAGACATTATACTGTACTGAGAAAAATAGCAACACAAACTTTTTTACCTACTAGGTGTCAAACAGCAAACCATTTCTTCAGAGTAATTTTACAAACATTGCCCTGTAGGTAAAAATTTCTACTTCATCACTTATTTCTGGTGACATACTTTTAACTTCTACTATAAAAGCTGAGACTCATCTTAGAGCTCTTACAGTCTTCCCAAGGACTTGCCCTCCATTCAGTCTACCATTAGATCTTCGAAATAGCCCTCTGAGGGGTGTAACGGACATACAGTTTTCTTCCTTTTACCATGGAGGATACAAAAGTTCACAGGGATCAAGTGCCAATTTGTCACAACTTATTTGAGTCCACCGAAGCTTTTGCTCAAGACTCCAGATACTCACTTTATCATGGCACTCTGCAATAATGTGCTTGAGGCATGTATTTCTCCATTAAAGAAAACCTGACCTGCCTTCACTGGGGGCTGGCGGGATCTCAGAGTAATCCGAGTATTCGTTTCTGTTTAGACAGGCACCTTAACAAGGGATGGCTTGGATCTCTGGGGAGTGGTACCCTGTGATAGGAATGGGTGAGTACCTTCAACTAGTGCATTACAATTTCTCTTTTTCCAGAATTGCATGTTTACTCTTGAAACTCCTAATGGAGGCATTTGGGTTGCGGCTTTGGTCAACAGTGGTTGCCATCTATTCATTTAATTCCTCCTCTTGGGTTCTTTCAGGCCTTCCTAAAACATGATTTTCCCTACTTCCTCCCCAAGACCATGCTGTCACAAACTCTGCAGAGAAAACGGAGGTCTGGATATCACATGCAAATCCTTGCTGAAATATAGTTGTTTTCACCATATTTGTTAGAGGCCTGACCTTAGTTGGCCAGTATAAGTAATCTGGATGGTACCAGGACACTGTCCTGCAAGGAAGTGGCATTCCTTGTACAAACTTCAGCCTTTTAATGTGCTGGGTGGGAGGAGCACACACACTGACTTTTGTACCCTGAATTTCAGGAAGAGGAGCATCTGTGGGTCCCTACCTGGTACCTATTTTTCTTAGTATTGTGATTCCAGGAACTCTTCCTTCTGGGTTCTAGAAACTCCTAAGTCCTTTCTCCACTTTTTGTTTTTTCAAGGAAAGACTCCTTTTGGCAGTTTTGGACTTTGTGTATGAAAGATCTGCACAACCCTCTCCTTCAGTCCTCTTATGACCTCTATGAGTTTTCCTTTCTGCCTGCCATTTCAACCCAGGAGACATGAAATGCATTTGACATTTATGAAAGTGGAAGCATTTTTCCTCTAACATAATCTAAATCATAAAGCATTTTATACATAAATAGTAGGTTGTGGTTCTTTTGTATGTTATCCATGAAATATTTTAAATTACGTGTGGTTAATACATCATCATATTTAAATACCATTTGTAGACAAGTCTGTTTTCTCACTTAAAAAATTATTCTGGTGCTTCTCACCACTTTAGTCTACAGAAGAAACCTTTACTGGTGTTAAACTTTCTAAAGAACTTTTCATTTTATCTAGAGGATGCATTTGAATATATACTGGGGTTCCTTATTCAAAGTGTTTTTCTCTCTGTTTCTACAAAAATGTATACATTTATTCAAATATGTGCACATCTTGAGAGCAATCTATTTCTCATTTATATTTGTATCCCCAATGTCGCAGCAGTGAATCAAATGCACATAGTAGGTGAATAGGAAATGTTTATTCAAAGGAACCAAACATTTTCTGTTTTTTGAATGTCGTATTTGTGAATTGACATCATTTTATTTCCCAAACTTAAGAAAATCTCAATTTCTAAAAGTAACCTACTACATTTAAATAAAAATAATTGATATAAAGTTTAAAGCTACCACTTGATCAATTAAACCTGCCTCCCTCATTCCCTCCCTTCATTCTTTCCTCCCTGCCAAAAGGTCAGATTTGGCTACAAATGAGAAAAACAGCAATCTAAAATAAAAAATAAAAAATGACAACTTTAGTTAATGAAATTTAGTTAAGAAAAAGTTTTTTTAAAATTTGAAGTGGTGATTTCATTATTTTAAAGTAGGTTTTCCTTTAAAAGTTCCATATAATGCAAACAGAAAACACGGTTATCAGAAAAAAGACCCTCCCCCGCAAAATCACAGAAATCACCTACATCGTCTATTCTCCCTATGCATTTTCTTTTTTAATTTTTAATTAATTTTTAAAATTTATATATGACAGTGGAATACATTACCATTCATATTACACATATAGAGCACAATTTTTCAAATCTCTGGTTGTATACAAAATATATTCACACCAATTTGTGTTTTCATAAAAGGAAAGAGATTGAAATTTTAGGTAAGAAGTCAGTCACTGACTCATAGGTTATCAGACATCTTCTTGTTAAAGATCAGTTCATCTCTGTTCAATCTCATCTTTTCCAAAAAGGGTGGGACCCATGTGCCAGATACATCAAGTCATTGAAGGCTACCTGGGCTTGATAAATTATCAATACTCAAATAAAAATATCAGAACAGGAATAATAGAGAGTTCTACGTAATTGGTGTGCTAACCAGAGCCTAGTCTGATTGCTGGCACTCAGAATTTTATCCTCAGAATTACAGATTGATAATGAGAGTATGTGCCACTATAAAACCAAGATCTTCTTTTTCAGATCTGTACTTTACTTTTCAGTGTGAGCTTAAGCTTCTGTGTCAACAATATTGCTCGTGATGTCTTCCTTTTTGATATTTACTAAAATACCATGGGGCATGTTGTAAACCACTGAGATAACTTGTTCTTTCGACACATATTAATGGGTTGGACCCAAAGAGTCAATAATAAGCCAAGAAGTATTTGAACTTTGGTGTGACAAAGGAAGCAGGAAATTCAGTGTCCCTATTATTCAAAATAATAGGCTTATTCTAGAGCCCACATTTTAAGATGAACTACAACAAATAAAACCTTTCTAAGAAGGAAGCTCTATAAAGGTGAGAGGTCTGGGAAAACTGGCATTGGAGGAAGAGCTAGAGGTTTCTCTGTAACTCTAGAGGAAGGCTGGATTGGGGGAAGGGATAGCAGAACTGATCCACAAATCTGAAAGAAGTTGTCATGGGGAGGAGGGACAGCAAGTAAATTCCGACTGGCTCCAAGAAGCAGATTTTGCCTCTATGTAGGAAAAAACTCCTGCCCTTCAAATACCCTGTGGATCTGAAATACTGCTTTGCAAACCAATTATCCTGCTGCACATGAAAGCAGAGGCTGATCAACAAGGTTGCAGAGGATACCCTCCTTGAGGGCCTAAGACTGAATCCAATCTCACATGCTGAATTAGTGAAAGAATTCTGCACATGGCATTTGAGTTGTATTTCCATAGATTTCACATGAGGCCCCTTTCCATAGGAAATCCTGTGGAGAATGAAGGTAATAGGAACATTAAATACCAGTGTTGAAGAGAATGCCGGGATCCTTTTCAAAAATGTTTTTAGGGTTCATTTCTTCACCATTATAACCTTAAAGATTACCAGGAACCAACTCATTCATTTCCTGTCTACTTGGGGGTCAAACATTCTGTACATTGACAGAGAGAGAGAGAGAGAGAGAGAGAGAGAGAGAGAGAGAGAGAGAGGTGGAAGGCACAACCCTGCTCTGAAAGATCGATTGAGGGAGATGTACCTATATACAACTAGAATAGGAATGAGTCTGTTCTGTCCTCAAGGTTAGAAAAGAAATGATCTGGTGGTTAGGGTGGGAGTGAGGGGTAGCACTTCTAGTTCTTACTATACCTCTTCAATTAAATCAGTCCAAAAGGAACGAGAAAGAGAAAGAAAAACACGGTTGCAAGACCCTCAGAAAACTTTCTCCTGTTCAGCAAACTCACCTAAGGATGATGGTTGAATGAAGCACTATTAATCTGGGGAGATTAGAGAGTGGGTATGTGATGCAACAAAGCTTATGAAAATTTTTTTTTTTTCTGAAAGATGTTAATCTCTAGAAAGCTCCATTTTTTGGCTTGGGGATAGGACTGCAGCCCTTTCTCTTTTCTCCTAGCTTCCAGGAAGTCCACAGCTTTGCCTCGGGCAAGGCTTTGCCATGGGGACCTCTGTGTGCAGCCATGGCCAGCTGCCACTCTCTGATACTTCTCAATGGGACCATCCAGGGAGACCCTCTGGACCTCAAAATGTTTGAGGCCACCACCTGGGTAAGCCTCTGACCTTCCGAGAATCTAAGCTTCTTCAGTTTCCAGCGCAACACAGTCTCTGTCACAGCCACCTAATATTTACAAATAGTGAGGTTTCCAATATGGAGTAAAGGGAAAACTAGTGTAAGGCTAGTCATCATCTCATCTGTACAGTACAACTAATAATTGTATCTATATTGTAAAATTACTGTGAGGACTAAATGAGATGGTATATTAAAAAATACTTGGCACAGTTTCCTGGCACATAATAGAAGTTCCTTGGTATTACAATATAATTGTAATTCATATATAATTCCCAACTCATTGTACTGTTCTATGTGCAATGTCTGGTTTCGATGTTTTCTAGAATTGATTTGGTGAAGTGATAGACACATTAGTTAGTTTCATTGACCCCTTCTACAACATGCATAGGTCAAAGCATCATGTTGCACCCCATAAATATACATAATTATCATTTATCAATTTAAATATATAAAAGAAAAAAAATCTCAGAACATGAGAATTAGGAGGCACTGCTATCCACAGTGCTTGGGATAACTCATGGTCACCAAGAGTTTTATGGCCATTAATTTGGTATCAATTCTGTTTCTAAGACAGGAGATGACAGAAAGGAAAACCACTGTAGACCTTCCATTGAGACACTGAATTGGCTATAAAAGTACATGCTGCAGTACAGGAATCTGACTCTCCTGGCTCTGGGTTTTGCTCTGCTATAATTAACTCCTCGGTTCTGTGAAGTTCTCACCCATGTTGGGGCCTTGATTTCCTTGACCATAAAAAGAAGGGGATTGAATGACACCAATGTTGTTACAGAGTAGGAGACAAAAAAGCTGGAATCTAGGCAGGCGTGGTGGCGCATGCCTGTAATCCCAGTGACTCAGGAGGCTGAGACAGGAGAATCACGAGTTCAAAGCCAGCCTCAGCAAAAGTGAGGTGCTAAGAAACTAAGTGAGACCCTGTCTCTAAATACAATACAAAATAGGGCTGGGGATGTGGCTCAGTGGTCGAGTGCCCCTGAGTTCAATCCCTGGTATCCTCCAACCCCCCAAAAGTTGGAATCTTTTCTTTAAAGGAACTCTTACTAAGAAACCCTCTTTTAAGACCAAATATTTGGAGTTTTTCTGGCTCAGATAGAGGTGGAGGTAAAGGAGGAGATTAAGAAAAACACATCCACAACTGCTTGCTGCTCCAGGCTCTGTGAGCACCACTGAAAGAAACAATCTTTAGCTTCTTTCGAACTCTAGTAGAGCATGATTCTGTAGCAGTCTGATGTAACTTTGCCAATCCTTCATCCTTTCTGGATTACTGTTTCCATATCTTTTTCAGCCACTAAATGAGTTGATTACAAAGCACTTTGATATCTTCAGGTAAAAAGTTCCTATGATTATAACTTAGAGTCATTATTATGGCAATTACTGAACATTAACCACATCCATCACAGTCCCTGCCCTGTTCTGCCCTGCCTGGAGGACCATCAGTCCATATTAGACAGAGGGAGGACAGCAGAGTCTACTATGCACTCCAGGAAAAGCAAGACAACAAGGAGCCTGCTTCACACAGAATAAGCCTGGCTATTAGTGCTCACTATTTTCAAGTTAAGCTCTTCCGAAATAGAGAATGAGCCTTTATATGGTATACTCCACCAGAGAAAGCAGGATAAATTGCATGAATAATTCAGAATGTCTGCCCTTCAAGTTCAGTAGCATTTCCAATGCAGTATTATTATTATTATTATTTTTTTTTGCTGTGGTGGAATAGGTCTGTTTTGTCTCCATCTAGCAGAGGGAGGAGACACAGTGAACACTGAGGTGGTCTGAAGATTTGCTCAAGAGAAGGGTTTGAACATAGTACCAGTGGATGAACAATGTACACATAAATCTCTACAATGAAATATCTTGTTTGTGAAATAGGAAATGGCTGTTTCTGGGGATGATTTCCACATCAAGGGAGTGCCGGCATATGCCATGGTAGTTAAGCCCTGCAAAACAGCCAGCCAGGTAAGCCTTGCATGTTGTTCACCCTACAACACCCAAATTCCTAGGGAAACTCCCTTTTGGCCCACAATTGTTGAAAGCTCACAGATGCGTCTTTGAATTTCAGGTGTGAAAAGTGGGACATTTCCTCTTTGCTAAAATGAGGATTGAGGGAGAAGTAGTTGATTCCCAGTAGTTAGATGTCCCTCTCTTCCCCATTCCTCCACCAGGTCCCAGTGGAAGGAATTGCAATTCTCCATCAGTTCCCCTTCTCATCAGCACTGCAGAGGATGACAGTCATTGTCCAAGAGATGGGAGGTAACCGACTGGCGTTCATGAAAGGTGCACCAGAGAGGGTGGCAGGCTTTTGCCAACCTGAGACAGGTTAGTAACAGACTTGGATTATAGCAGGCAAGTCTGCCCCAAACACGTGATCTGGAATACAATTGCCTGTCATTGGTCAGCACCAATTGGCTGACTCATTGGCACTCCGAATTCAACGACAAAATCAAGCTTGTATCTCTTACTTCTTATATTTCCCAGTTTTCCATTTTAGGTAATGGTATCACCCATCAACCCCTATTTAGGAGTCATTTCTCTCCCTCCCTCTCCCTCAGGGCCTCAGTCTTGTCTGTTGCTAATCCACGGTCTCATCAGTATATCCTTTCAGACCCGCTTTATCCCTCATTAGTTCAATAGTTGGTGAATTTTTGTCCCCTGCTTCCAGTCTCCCTTCCTCTGACTCACCCATCACCACTGTGTGGCCACTATATATATTGTCATTTGGCGGCTTCTCAAGATTTTACTATATTCTTAAATTCCTTTAGGATCATATATAAGACTTTCATGATCTGACACTGTTGAACTTTCCAGATACACTCCTTCCTCTCCTCACATCCTGTGCTTCCTCTGAGCTGAACTAACTACACAAGGCTTGCAGTCTCATGCTTCCTGCCTGGGGCACATGGTGCTCCCTCTAAAGCAAAAAAGTGCTTTCCTTCCTGCACTGCCCACATCCACCCAGTCAGGCATATGCACCACTAAGTGTGCGTGTAACATGCTGCACTCACTAGGATCGCAGCAAGGATCTCCTATGGTTGTACTGCTAGTATACTAGCTTTTATCCGATTCGACAGAAGTCCTTAGAGCAGAACTTGCATTGTAATCTCTACATAGCCAATGCCAGGCACATAGCAGACTCTCAAAAAATATTTATTGATTAAAACTGGAGAGAGAAAAAAATCTACCCATTCTCTATCCTTTTTCAAATGCTTCCACTCCATTTCTGCTTCACTGGATGCTGCGAAATCAATCGTGGCACTAGAGTTATATTTATGATTTTCACTGACTTGTTTGTATGACATTTTAGAATTGTGTTTTCTTGGGTAAGAGCTGTCAAGAATTTCCCTACTAGTAGCAGCTAAGTAAATATTGCATACTAATCCTGTGTTGTTTTCTGAACAGTCCCAACTAGTTTTGTTAGTGAACTTCAGATTTACACGACACAGGGGTTCCGGGTCATAGCACTGGCCTACAAGAAGCTGGAAACTGACCACCACACAACCTCCTTGACAAGGTAAAGGGGAAAGATTTTGATCAAGAAGGACAGTTTTGTGGGAAGATGCACCAGCCTTAGATAGGACTGTGGGGTTCTGGGTGGTGGATGCAGCAACATAGCTTGCTCGATTTTTGTGCTTGAAGTGTCTCTGGCAAACAGGTGTACAGTCACCCTGTTTTGCTAAAATCACAAAGTGGATATGAACACTGACTGGAATAATTTGTGAGAAATATCCATATAAAATGTGAAAGATAATGCGATTTTATGGCTTTGTGAAACCACATATGAATATAACCAGCCTTTCAGGTTTGAAATTGTGGTCATGCCCCTGTTGTTGAAATTACCATCAGTGGATTGGTTGGAAGTAATGAAACATAACATTTGCCTGAAAAAAAAAATTCTTAATAAGAAACACACAGCTTAATGAAACAAATAAATATAACATAGACTTACATAATCCAGGAAATGTTTGCAGAAAAACAAAACAAAATGTTTCTAGCGGGGTCATACTAAAGAAAGTTATGATTATGCGTACATTAAAATAAAGATACTCAGTAGCTAAAATGGATCGAGTATTTATAATTTCAACTTTATTTGTTACGATTTTATTTTCCACTGTTTTTATGCTATGGTTTTTAACTTCAATACCAGTTCCAATAGTATATATCAGCCACTACTAGCTATACCAGTATGGAGATGATCAAAGCTCATTTGGTTATTTAGGATTTTAAATTCGAAAGGTTTTACATATTCATTTTCAGTGTTATCATACGCAAGTCTTTCTAGTTTAGCTCAAAACTTTTCCTTTAATATGCTAAAAGAAGATTTATATGTAACATTATTTGTACATATTCTTTGTATAAACATAATACCCTCCTATAGAGTTAAAAATACAAGCAAAAATAATGTACCACAAAAAGGAATGGTTCAGTAAATGCTAAACTGACCCTGCTAAAACAACACAAAGAAGTTGCTTGCATCTGTGTACAGAATTCTCAAAATTTCGAGAGCTTTAAATGCAGACGGACACAGGCCTGGTACATGGTATAGTCTGAATACCTCAGTCTTGCTGTCAGTGAGGCGATTCTGTGATTTGTCAAATAACACTTGATAAAATTTCTAAAAGATAATATAATCTCCCCATTTATACAGTTGTTACACTTCCACAAAATTCAATAGGGTGCAAACATATTTTTTTGTTTATATGTAAACCATAGCTAGGGGAAGTATAATAAAAATTATGATTGTCAAATAGATGAATATTATCTATTAATAACAGTATAGTATGCTATACAGTAATACAGTAGTATAATAAACAGTGTAAGTCTAAATTGACTTAGGAAAAATGCAATTTTTTTAGATGTCCGTGGATATTTAGTTATCAAAGCTACTTGGGACATGGCCTAATTCTTTATGCATTGGCTATTACAAAAATATTTCATACTTGCCAAAAATTTTTCCAAAATATCCTCTGGAGGCAATTGTGTCCCTGCTGAGAATGACTGATGTGACCAACCCTCTAATTTTGTGAATGGGCAAAGAAGCCCAGAGGGGGAGGTGATTCATTTAAAGTTATTGAACGTTGGATTCCTGAGCCTATTGGGACACTCCCTGTGGAGCCAGCTTAATGTGAAACTTTGGCTAGATATTTTTGTAATCTAATCAACTCAGTTCCAGGTCTTTCAAGTCAGAGATCTAAAAGCGAACTTTGAAATTGGATGTCACATTTTGAAGAAGAGCAAACTTGGGTCCAGGAAAAGGATGTGCAGAATTGGGAATGGTACTTAGTTTCCTGAGAGTTATTTTCAGGGATATAGCAAGATTCTGGCTACCATGTTTCTGCTACTTTTGACTGTTATAATAGGTGTTTTGGTCAGCTATTTCAGTGCTTTGTCTAAAGAAAAATTGGAGAGGAAAATTTATTTAAGGGCTCATGGTTTCAGGGGTCTTAGTCTATGGACAGCCAGCTCCATTCCTCTGGACTCAAGGTGAGGCAGGACAACATGGCAAAAGAGTGTGACAGAGGGAAGGAGCTCACATGATGGTCAGGAAGGAGAGAGAGAGAGAGAGAGAGAGAGAGAGAGAGAGAGAGAGAGGTGTCTCCACTTGCCAGATACAAATATATACCCCAAAGCTCTGCCCTCAATTCCTACCTCCTCCAGCCACACCCTACCATTCAGTTACCACTCAGTTAATACCTCCCTACCATTCAGTTACCACTCAGTTAATACCTATCAGGGAATTAATTCACTGATTGGGTTAAGACTTTCACAGCCCAATTATTTCTCCTCTGAACCTTCTTTCATTGTCTCACATGTGAGCTTTTGGGGGATACCTCACATCCAAACCATAAGTATTTGCATGCTCATAAGCTATAGATTCATGATTTGGAGACTTGCATAGGTACTCAGACCTCACTGGGGAACACGTGAGCAGTAGGTATTGGTTATGTCATTGACAAAAGTATTGGCATTCTAAATTCTAACTGTCAAAGTCCGGTGGGGTTTATATGTGAATTTACTTATAAGATCTGATCATAGGTTGTTAACTTGTTAATTTGTCTCTCTTGTCTTAACATCATATCACCACTGTATATGCTCAAAGTTACATGAATTGGCTTGTCTTTTGCTGATCCCTGATTGAGACAGCACATGCTTTCTGATATTTATTTGTTTGTTTATTTATTTATTTTAATTTTGCTATGTGTGTGTTTGTGGTTACTCAGGGTGATTTCAGCACTATCATAATCTCTTTGAAGTTAATTGGCCCCTTTATTCATATTTCTTCCTTTAGAAGTCACATAGATTTTAAGAACATGAAGCGTAATCATGAGGATGACAATTCTCCCTTTTTATGAAATCCATCATTCTTTAGAAACTTCAGATGGAGGTATAATATCTGCATAGGAAGCAGGAAAAGCCTGCTATTCTAAGGTGCAGAGTTTGAGACTCCTCAAGGGATTACTCCTTTTCATTTCTTGCCTCCAATTGAATCCTCAGGAAAGGAAGAATAATGGAATGTTAAGAGTTAGCAGAGACCTTGGAAATCCTGACACAAACTGGGCAGGGTGACCTACTCACGGTCACACAGGAAGGCAGTGATGAGGACTCCAGTCTCCTGGTGGTTATGCAGTTGAACCCTATGAAGAGTTTATATGCCAGAGAAACTGGAAATACCAGTATTAAAGAGGGTGGTAGGCTCTGTCAGGTGTTTTCCCTTGCAGCTCTTTTCTTGGCCTAATAGGGCACCTTGTGGTTGGCTCATGTCATGTCATCTCTGAAAATATCTAAAGCCTGAGGCCTGAGGATGAGGGTCACAAGAATCAGGAATCGATTAAGTTATCCTTCAAGAACAAGCTCAAATAACACCTCTTCCAGAAGGCTCTAGTCACTCCACCTATAAATGATCACACTCTGGCTCCCTCGGACTCTGATTTGTACATCTGTCACAGTGCTTTCCCTAGCTTTCCATATAAACAAGGTGGTCAGTTCTAGTTCTCCCCCCTGGTTGAGGGTGAATCTCTAGATTCAGGGGCTACCATCTAGTCTCTACATATTTTCTCAGTCTTCTCCTTGATCCTCCTATTACTTCACTTATTAGGTGCTCAATAAATGCTAATGGGCCTAACACACTGCCTGAGATCACAGTAGGAACCTTGAAAAAGGAAATGAAGTTTCCTATGTTGCATGGCCAAACAAAGTCACAACAGGTATCAGAGCATCTTTCTATGTGGGGGCACCAAATGGGAACACTGAACATTGACTCACATGGTCTTGCCTTCAGGGAGTAGAGACAGATCAAAAGGTCAAGAATGATAATAAATGGGCAAATACAAGCCAGATAAACTGAGGAGGAAGCAAAATGGCAAAATGCTTAGCAGTTATTTCCACCTGAAGAAATATTTTATTTATTTTTTATTTTTATTTGTTTAAGGGGCACTTAATCACTGAGCCACATCTCCAAACCTTTTTTTATTTTGAGACAAGGTCTTGCTAAGTTACCTAGGGTCTCACTAAGTTTGATGAGGCTGGCTTGAAACTTGAGAACCTCCTCCCTCAGCCTCCCAAGCCTCTGGGATTACATGAGTGTGCCACCACGCCCAGCTATCTGGAGAAATCTTAATGAGGTAGTAGCATGTGAGTTAAGACTTAGAATATAGAAAGGGATTCAATGGCAGATCATCGGACTCTATTACTTTTTTCATGAAATAAAGAAAAACTCTAATAGTTTGCAAATGTCTAGAGATGGCTAAGTACAGAGCCTACTCATGGTGAGTGGTCTAACTTGGCTGGTGGGGGAGGGTGGGAGAAGAATACAGTGAGATAAAGCTGGAAAGATAGTTTGGAACCAGATCACATGGACACTTACATGCCAAGTTCAGAATAAGGAAGGCCATCCTTCAAAACCTGCTCTCAGGTGACTGAAACTGTGTCCATTCCCTATTGCCCAGAGGAGGTATCAGGCGTTTTCTGCGAGCCTCACTAACTCTAGGTCATGGCCCTGGCAGGTGTGAGACCCAGCACTAAGATGCAAGGGGTGGCCTCAGCAAGAGGGCTTTAGTGGGTGCTGCTTGCATCTGTATTTCAGCTAGAATTAGGCAGGGCTGGCTGGTGTCTTGTCTAAATGAATCTTGGAAGTCTTTGAATCTCTAATCCTAAATACTTGGTCCTG
This sequence comes from Marmota flaviventris, assembly GCF_047511675.1. Taxonomy (NCBI): domain Eukaryota; kingdom Metazoa; phylum Chordata; class Mammalia; order Rodentia; family Sciuridae; genus Marmota; species Marmota flaviventris. The sequence continues at coordinate 49,390,697 of NC_092505.1, read as the reverse complement.
TAGAATGTTCCTAAAATTGTCCTTGTATGGGGGATAGGAGCCTTGGAAATCTCAATTACTTGCAGACACATATGTATGGTGTGTGTGTGTGTGTGTGTGTATGTGTGTGTGTGTGTATGTATATATATATATATATATATATATATATATATATATATATATATATATATATATATGAAATTCTTTTTTCCCATGCAGGGAGAAGGTAGAATCAGACTTGATATTTCTGGGATTACTGATCTTGGAGAACAGATTGAAGGAAGAGACAAAACCTGTCTTGGAAGAGCTCATCTCAGCCCGGATAAGGACGGTAATGATCACAGGTATAGAGCAAAATGTGCAGTAAAAACAAGAGACAGGGATTGACTCACTTAGCAAATGTTGTTGATGGCCCATGCTGGGCAGGGGCAGGACTGGGAGCTGCAGATGGCAACACAAAGTCAAAGCTGCAGCCCTCACCAAGTTTCCATCCTAGCAGGATGTCAGAAAATGATGACAGCATTTGCAGTCACCTAGCAAATGCTGTAACCAATGTTTTGAGGCATACAAAAGAGTGCAATATGGTAAACTGTGTCTGACCGTCTGCGTTAGATGAGGCAGTTGAGAGTGGCTTCTCTGAGTGGTGGCATTTAAAATAAGATTTCAGTGGCAAGAAGATATGAGCCATGCAAAGATGAGTTTCATTGTTCAGGTTAGGAGAAGAAGAATGCTTCGTCAATGTGGTCTCTAAACTGTGTTAAAGGCCCATCAATAACAACATTAATATTCTGGAGATAAAAATAAAATGCTGTCCTTTCTACTCCTAATCCCAACCCCAGATACCACAATCAAGGGAGCACCAAGAAATGATCGCTCAAGAGAAAAGCGTCAACTCTCTTAGGGAACACTTTTCGGTGGTGCCATGATTTTTTAACGGTGAACAGCTGACTTCCTCAAGAATTTGTGTTTTTGAGAATGTGCTGTCTTCCCTTTCTCTGCTCTCCTAGTCAGATGCTTTTAATTCTTTGGCCTTTGTCACTGAGACACAATATTTCCCACCAAAGCATTTACTCCCCCCACCCAGTGTTCCTGAGCCCACATCAAAAGCTGGGGACCCTGGACTGCTGTTACTGCCCTTATATCCAGACCCATTCTAGCTCCAAGGCACTTCTTGCTGCTTTAGTTTTCTCCTCTTGTGGCCTCAATCCAATTTTAGGTGCTGCTGAGTTGATTCACTTCTTATGAGCCTTTCTCTGAATCCTTCTGCTTAAAAATCTTTATTTAGCACTCACATACTTGTTTTCATAATCTAGCCCCAGCCATTAGATGTACAAATCAGAGTGCATCACTCTCCACCCTTTCTCTTCAATTCTTTTAACCTCACATTAAAATTTCAGCTCTGTTTCTTTCCTTCCATGTTTACAATCTTTTCCTCTTTGGATGGGATCAAGGGGTGAAATGCTCTCTGATTTCTTACATATCCTGGATAAGATTTTTGTCCCTGACAGACACACGAGTCAAAGTTCTTTTTTCTTAACCATCTGTATGTAAGTACTATTTGAACTTTTTTACTTTATATTTTGCCTTCTGACTTTTGATATTATAAAAGTACAATGCCAGTCCATTTTGCGGCCACTTTTTCTTTTCTTCATATAATCTTTTATCTTTAACTTTGCAATTTAGAAATGTATGCCTGTGTGTGTGTGTGTGTGTATGTGTGTGTGTGTGTGGGTGTGTGGGTGCATGCATACACATGCACACATACACATATATATAAATTTACATATATATTGTGATTAGTTTAGTTTGGAACATAGAGAGCACTTTAAATCTTTCTTTCTTCCTGTTCTATAAGTATCCTTTACGGTTCATTTAATTATGGCCTTTGTTCTCTGTCTTAGAATTTCTATTATTCACATAACAGGTCTCCTGAATTTATTCTTTCAGTTTCTTATCTTTATTCTTTTGGTTGCCATATTTTTATAATTTTGTTTTGTACTCTCAGATTTTTTTTTGTTGGGGGGCACCCAATTTTTCCAAATCATAGTACAGGTCTCAACAATGATCCTTATCTCCTTTAAGTCACATAGTAAGTTGTTAAGAAAGATATTTTGGGTTGGATGTGGCTCTAGAAAACCTTCGTTTTGTTTTATTTCTTGGTGCTGCATTTGGCCACCCTTTGTGCTCTCATTGTTTTCATACAGGTTTCATGATCTCCAGTGGCTGATATTCCTCACCAGTCATGAGGTCTGGTGGTTCTGCCTGATCTTTCCTATCCAACTTCTGGGAACTCTTAGATTTCTTTGGTGACTGATGGTCAGGCTGGGCTGTCCATCCACACAGTGGATCTCTCAGAGGTGGTGGAGGCAAAATTGGCCTGTGTTGTCAGGTGGAGGGCTGTGGTCACCCTGCTGAGGCTTCTGGCAGTGGGGAGCGGGGTGTCTTTCAGCCATCAGGACTCCACGGGACCTTCCCATCTCAGTTACTACAGCTCCTTCCCACAAGCTCAGCTCTTTTGAGGATCCTCTTAAATACTGTGCTAGAATTATTATTAACCCATCAGATATTATATTATTTCTTAGCAGTTGCTCTAGGAATCACAATATTCATACCTATTATTTCAAGAAGGCTTACAACCAAGAATGTCCTTGCCCCTGTTTTTTGTATGGTTGTTGTAACTTCGACATACATAAAAAACATCCACTGGACAGTGTTCTAGTCTTTATCTTCCATGATAGAGAGTTAAAAAACATACATGATGAAGAAAATTAAATTTTATATTGATATGTTTTTATTTCTTAATACAAATTAACCTCTGGTGCTACTTCCTTTCAGTCTAAAGAATTTCTTGTAGACATTCTTTTTGAATGTGTCTGCTGGCAATGAATTATCTGAGTTTTCTTTCATCTTATAATATTTTTATTTTTCCTTTATTGCTGAGAGATATTTTCATCAACTATAGGAGTCAAGTAGACATTTCCTTTTCTCAAAGTACTTTAAAGATATAATTCCACTGTCTTCCTGCCTCCATGGTTTTTGATGAGAAATCTGGGGTAGTTTGAATCATTGCTTTCTTATCTATAATGCGTTTTTGTTGTTGTTATTGTTGTTGTTCAATTGCTTTTTTCTTTAACTTTTAGCACTTTGAGTCTTCTGTGTCTGGATGTCGTTCTCACTGAGTTCATCCTGTTTGACTTTCACTCAGCTTTTTGAATCTGTAAATTTAAGTCTTTCACCATATTTGGAAAGTTTTCTGCTATTATTTCTCCCAATATTTTTTCTGTGCCAATCTCTTTCTCAGACTTTACTGATGTGAATGGGAGTCCTTTCTATATCCTTGAGTTTCTTCATTTTTTTAAAAAAACTTTTTATCTTCTGTAGACTGTATAATTACTATGGATCTGTCTTCCAGTTCACCGACCCTTTCTCTTGTTTTCTCCATTCTGCTTTCAAGCATGTCCGGTAATTTTTTTTTTTTTTTTTGTACCAGGATGAATATATATTAAAAAAAATTAGGCAAAGTATTTTTCAATCCTAATGTACCCATTTGGTCCTTTTCTTACCATTTATTTGTTGAGAACTTCTGTCTTTCCATTTGTTTTGTGAGTACTAACATTTGCCACATAAAGGAGGCTTATCATAACTCCTTAAAACTGGTGATTTCAACATCTGAGTCATCAAGCAATTGGCAACTTTTTTTAAAATTGATAATTGGTCAGATTTTCCAGGTTTTAGTATGTTGAATATCCTGAATATCTTGAATATTATGTTGTGAGACTTTGGATCCTGGATCCAAAGTTCTGTCTTGCCCATTGCAGATGACGCTTCTAACATTTGCTTAGATAGTCAATCTTTTGCTATGATGTTTGGGTCTGTCCCATTCAAGGATTGTTATGTCAAATGGGAGGGTGATTTATATTATACTCCAATTCCTGAAATTTCTTTGGGTCTGCTTCACCCAGGCCCACTCTGGGTTGAACCCAAATCTGAATTAGTCCCCCCTTTCCAGCTCTTTTCTTTCCAGAATTCTCCTCATACTCTCCAGATGACCCCTTTCCTGGCTTCTCTGACCAGAAAGACTGGGTTTCTCTTGGAGTTTTAGCTGCTTGAATTTCTCTGGGACTAGAGCCAAGGTTCAAATCAAACACATAAAAGGAAAGACAAAAAAAGCTGAGAAACTCACCCCTTCTAGATTGCTTCTTCAGTTTGATTCCCACAGTCTGCTTGCTTTCTTCTTTAGAGTCCTTGGGCAGTTACTTTTTTGGTGGGGGGAAGGTACCAGGGATTGAACCCAGGAGTGCTTAACCATTGAGCAACATCTCTAGCCTTTTGTTGTATTTTATTTAGAGACAGGGTCTTGCTGAGTTGCTCAGGGCCTTGCTAAGTTGCTGAGGCTGGCTTTGAACTCATGATCCTCCTACCTCAGCCTCTGTGGCCATTGGGTACTTTTTGGGTTGTGTTTCAGTGCTTTCAGGTTGTAAGGAAGGGAGAGAGAGATTGTAGTGGGTTTAATTCATCCTGGCTAGAAGTGGAACCACCAGATTCAATATTAAAATGGCAGGGTTTTCCCTAAATGTCTGCGAAGCCCTTAACAAATGAGAGAAATAGATTTTAATTTTGCTTATTATTTTTCCTTCCCACCCTCTGGCAAAAACACACTGGTAGGTGATGGAGTTACCTGATGAAAAAGAGCCAGAACCAGAAAAGGGGTCATGAAATTACAGGTTAGATCTAGAAAACACCTTAGAAATGTTCCTCTATACCCCTAAATAAGGACTGAACTCCTCAGCCTGGCTCTCCCGGCTCTCATGAGTTGGTTCTGTCTCTTCAACCTCTCTTCTTAGAACGCTCAATTTTTCTTCTAGGCGACAATCTTCAGACTGCAGTAACAGTGGCCAGAAAGTCTGGGATGGTTTCTGAAAGCCAAAAAGTCATTCTCATCGAGGCAAATGAGACCACTGGGTCCTCGTCAGCATCGATATCTTGGAAATTAGTAGAAGAGAAGAAACATGTTTCATATGGGAATCAGGTATACCTCAAAACAGACGGGCCACATTTCCTGACTTGTCTCATGATGTCGGTGATGGACAGCTCTGATGGGCACAGTGTCAGAGTGACCTAGAGTCCACCGACTTCCCCAGGTGTCTAACAATATGCAGTTCAATGAACCCAATTATATCAGTTTTCCCCACTGTTTCTTCTGTGCTCTAAGGTATGGGCTTTCCTGAGCGCTGGAAACAATCCATCTTTTATACTTAAAAAACTTGTTGGCTTTGTATGAGAGAGCATACAGTCAGCAGAGCTGTGAATCTAATGTCTTATTTTTCCCTTTGCTTGTCTGCCACCCCATTGGGTTCAAAGGGGATTTAGTCCCTGAGAGAGACACTACCCTGTGCATTGGAAAATCAGACTACATCCTCAAGGGAGACAATACAAAATTTCATTCATTTATCTTCAGTCTTGCCAGCAATATTTCCATTGTGTCCTTGTGAAACAATATTAATTCTGTAAGGAAAAAAAAATAGTAAGCGCTCACTTCAGGGAGAGATTTGTTAAGCTGCAGGGCTTTTGTATTTTACACTTGAAATGTGTGAAATGTGCTCTTCCCTGGGACTCACTGAGATCAAATCAGGATGAGAAGAGGACATGAGTAAGTGTTATTCTCCTGTTCACTGGTGGCTGTGATGTGCGAAGATGGATCTAGCAAAGAGAAAAGTACTTCTCTGAGGAATCAGGACTAGAGTGTGACTTTTAAAGAGAGACCCTCATCTGTCTTCGTTCCCTCTCTCTAAAGTGCTTGTGGTCCCAAGCACTCTAGCAGGTGGAAGAATGTGAAATAACTGTATCTCATTTTGCAGGACAATTACATTAACATCAGGGAAGAAGTCTCTGATAATGGCAGAGAAGGAAGTTATCATTTTGCCCTAAGTGGAAAATCCTTCCATGTTATAACTCAACATTTCAGCAGCCTACTGCCAAAGGTGGGTTCTTAGAGTGTAATACTCCATCTGCAAAGATGCTGATGACCTCACATAGCATGGTCCTAAACCACTTTAAACTTCGAAATAAGTAAGATATATATATATACCTAGTTACTTTTACATATCATAAGAAAGAGATAGTTCTGCAAAGGTTACTGTGGTCTTGTTTCTTATTATAATTAAAATAAATAAACTTGATAAGTAGGTTTTCCTCCATCTATAGGATTGAAGTGTGAGTGATATTTTAAATCGTAAGAACTGATTTTAGGTTGCTGTCATTATATTGCCATGATATGTGTGGGTCAGGGGGAGGGGCATCTCACTGTATAGTGGAAATCCTGCAATCGTACTGTAAAGCAGACCAAGAATAAAAGAACTCCATTAGGTTTTTGATAGAGCCTATATGCTAAAGTTGATTAACCTCAAGCTTTTCTTATGAAGAATGTGCTTATAATAAGGGCAGATAACTTACCTGCCAAAGAATAAAGATCTTGAGGGAAGTTGAGTTGAGCTTACTGCAGAGAAGAACAAGAAACACATAGATCTAACACAGAAGAATTTAGACATTTGGAAACAAACTTAAGTGGACACAGCTGGTACATACAGGTTTTTATGCCCTCAACCGATCGTAATCCATAGCTCAAATTAGGTTTGGGATAGCAGCTGAGTTTCATAATTGGTAAAGTCTAGGCAGCATGATTAAATCCAAGACCACAAATAATCACCATTTCATCATCAGTTTCTTTTCTGCCTGTTCTGACCAATTTTCTGAGAAGCAGTTGCTTCTTTTTCTTCTCCTGGAGTCCTGACCTTTTGCTAAGCTGCAATTTCTCAGACTTTGCTTTTTCAAGGTTCCAGCAAGTTCAAGATTTTTCAGGACCTCATTTTTCATGGCAGCTGGGTTGAATTCCTATAAGTCATTATTTTCATAAAATATCTTATTAAGCTACCATCTTTACTGATATTTTGTCTCCATTGTCATTTACCAGATGACAAAAAATCTCAATGTCTGTATTAAAATTCCAAAAAAGGATTCCTTGGAAACAAACATCACTCAGTGTTCTGAGTAGTATCATTTGTTTCATGTATGACCAGCCAACATGATAAAACATTTTGCTTTTGGATTCCTTACAGATACTTATCAATGGGACCATCTTTGCAAGAATGTCTCCTGGGCAGAAATCCAGTCTGGTGGAAGAATTTCAGAAACTGGAGTAGGTTCTTTGCCTATTCAGGTGGCATGAACTACATGGAGGCTTTAGAGTAAGGGCTGGGGGAGTGTGAGAGGTACAGAGAGCTGCTCAGTTTCGCTAGGACAGTGGTTTTTATCCTGGCTTCACATGATAGTCATTGGCTGAGGGAGCTTTGAAAAAAATAGCAACACCAGGACCACACGGTCCAGAGATTCGGGTATAGTTGCTCACACAGGGTTTGGACATTTGTATTTTTTCAAAACTCATAGGAGTCAGTTTTTGTACCCAAAGTTGAGAACCACTGTACTAGAATATAAGGAGCATGAAAAGTTATGGAGAGAAATAAGACTGAAAGACTGACTTAAGCTCAACTCCTGACAGTACAATGGGAATTTAGACTTTATTTTAATAAACAGTTGTTATGATCTAGGGAGATTTGTATGATCAGGGATTCACATAACCCACCCTCAACATTAAAATATTCTTATGCTAAAGCATCCTTTCCATCCAAATCAGAAAAAACACAAAGACTCTCCATTTCTAGTCAGAATAAAAAGTTCACATAGAGTGCCCATCATCCGGGACCCTGTATTTCCTGTTCATGGACCTCATGGAGTAGCCACGCTAGACCTCATCCTACTCACCTGATTCAGTCCTTAGGAAAACTACTCAATTTACAAAGCCCTATCTTCCCTACATGGTTTAAACCCAGAGGTATCTAGTACTTACAGGAAGGCAAGAGAAAAGTGCAGGTACTTTGTGAAAGCTCTTGTAGTGCTTGTCATTTAAGAAGCTCACTCTCCATAATCTTTTTCAACACTTCCAGAGAGAAGTGTTTTTTGTCCAACCTCAAAAAGCCATCTGAACTGGGGAGTGCTTTCTTTCTTCCACTTCTGGGTCTGGCACATCATGTTTTAGTGAGTGACTGAGGACAGGGTGGATTTAGCATGAGCAGCACAGCAGCTAAGACCTGCTTATCACTGGGAGCTCATCAGGCACTTTCCTGACAGCACTTCATTTCACACTCAGAACACTTTGCAGAGGAGAGAAATGATGATGCAGGATGGTAGGATGCCCAGGCCCAACTCTAGATCTTCTGGTTTTGAATCTTGTGCCCGCCCTATCATGTTCTGACATCTCATCATGGGGTCATGTATATCCCTTTTCAACCAGGAAGGCTGCTCCCCAAGCAGTGAAGTACAGTGTCTCCATGAAACACGTGGAGTCAGGAATGATGCCTTGGATTTCATCATCCATTATGTAAACTGCTCAGTTACACTTTACTTCTAATAGACCCTTAGGGAAACTCCTTTAGAATAAATGATAAAGTTAAGCCCTAAGTAATCATGGACACTTTGTTTTTCTTAATTAGAGAAATTAGCTGGTAAGGATAGCTTTGATCTTCTTCCACCATTTCACATGATTCCCTTTTAGTTATTTTGTAGGTATGTGCGGAGATGGAGCCAATGACTGCGGGGTAAGTAGCTGCCAGTGGGTGGCCATAATCTCTCAATAACACATACCTGGAGCTCTTTAGAGACAGTACCTGCTGGGATATATATATACCCTTTGCATTTCTCATGATGGATAAACTGCTGGTGAGGATCTGGGAGGGTCCTGACCAGAGCCATACCATGACTCAGAGGTCAGTATAGGATAAACAAGGCACAACTTGGTTCTGAAGTTGCCACATCTTTGGCAAGGAGCCTCAATGCCATCTCTTTCTTATGTGCTGGCAGGGTAAAGTCGGGTCGACTTCTGATTAGGGCTGAGACCCAAGTTACCTTGTGGTGGGCTTGACTGGCCTTTTCTTCTGTGTCATCAGGAGAAGTGTGTGTGTGTCCTCACAGGTCATAAGCTGACTCTTTGCTTTCAGGCCTTGAAAATGGCTCATGTGGGCATCTCTCTGTCAGAGCAGGAGGCATCTGTGGCCTCACCTTTCACTTCCAAGACTCCAAACATTGAGTGCGTCCCTCACCTTATCAAGTAAGTGGGCATCTATCCCTATGTTATCTTCTCTCCCTTGAATTTGAGTACAGATAACATTGTTCTGCCTGGGAAAGGCCAGCATCCCTATGTGTGGAGAGGGTCACACAAAAATGCAAACATAGCTTCTGCCTAACAGACTGAGCAGAAATTACGAATAACAATGGAAGAAAAACACCATTTCCAATGGAAGATGTTGATTGGATTATTTTCGAAGTGTTGAAATCTGGAACTTGTAACTGCTTTGAAAATGTATTAATTAGCCTTTCTCTATCTATCTATCTATCTATTATTGGGAATTGAACCCAATGGTACTTTACCACTGACTATACCCCAGTTCCTTTTTCATTTTTTAAATTTTGAGACAGGGTATCCCAAAGTTGCCCAGGCTGGCCTCAAACTTGCGATCTCCTGCCTCAGCCTCCTGAGTGCTGGGACTACAGTGTGCCACTGTGTCTGGCCTTCTTATTTTTAATATGTATCTTCTTAGATGCTTCATACTGGAAAGTTTAAGACATACACTTACCTTCCTTCCCTTTTGCCTCATTATACTGCTTTGAGTAACTTTTCCATCCTTGCCTTTCAAAATCTATACTTATCTTTGCTTCTTCCACTAAAATTTTCCTTGTTGGTTTATTTTTCTTTTCACAGAATATGTAATTCTGTGGCATTTTGTTTGAATGGTAGCAATAGCAGTATACTTGCTCTTGATGATAGTTTAAAAGGGGCTTAGCACCCACATTATCTTATATATCACACACCCTGGAGATATAGGAATGACAATTATCTCTTTTACAAAGAAAGAACTTGAGGCTCAGAGAACTTGGGCATAACTGATATGCTCAAGGTTGCATAGCCATATAGAGTCGCAGATTGTTTTAGAATTGAATTTATTTAGATGGGTTTTTTAATCTACAAATATTATACTTTTACCATATTAAATTAATAATCTGACCAGATTCTTCCATTTAAAAATTATATTTATTCACTTATTGGGCAAATATTTATTGAGTGGGGACTTAGCACCAGGATCAGATAATACTTAACCGATATTGATAAATACTGTCAAGGAAACAAAAAGAACAGCGTGAAAGGTCAGAAGGTGGTTGGGGAGGAGAACTGGACAGTTCCAGAAGGTGGCTTGGCAAAACTTTTCCAAGGAGGTGAGGAATGAGAAGAAACTACCTTTGGGGCAGAGAAAAGGACAGTAAAAAAATCCTGATACATTTAAAAAAACCTAAAAACTGTTTTGAGAGTCAAGTCTTAGCATCCCAAGAAATAATTTTGATCATAAGTAAATTAAAACCTTATTCTTCCTCCCAAATGAAACAGAAATGGCATTTCATGAGTCATTTATTTCATGCTTTAACTATGTAGTGTTTACTCAATCAACAATAACACAAAGAAGTACGCTCATTGCGTCTACTCTGTTTAAATTTGACATATGAGTAATTTGAGTGTGCATATTGTTTTAGAAAAAGTTGAGACTGCCAAAATGAAATTTGAATCAAATGTTTGCCAACCTCCTGAAGGTCCTGCATGAAAATGGATCCCAAACCTGAAATTTTATTTCTGTTTCTTCCCAGAGGAAGAAACTGAGACAAGGGAAATCACCTTCCAAATCAGATCGCATTAGCGGATAGTATTTTGAGTATTTATTAACTTTGTTTTTAGTATAATGTATTTAGTGGTACATTTATATAATTCAAGTATTTTTTATTGATTATGTTTAACAACTTGCTTATAACATTCCTGAAAATTTAACAATTGACTTTCAAGAGTTAGTATAAACCAGCATACCTCTGGTTCCACGAGGTATAGGACTTTGAAAATTGCAATATCATACAAAGATACAAATATCTTGTATGAGGTGTGAGACTAGCTCCCAGATCCCCCTATTCTGAGGTCAGGAGCTTAGCCACTGCCTGCAGAAAGAACAAGAGTAGATATAAGTCTGGGCCCCATTGCCAGATCAAGGCCTCCAGACATCAGCCTGGAATTAGGCTTTCCTCAACATCTAGTCATGCAGTATCCTGAGCCAGGTCCCTCAGTCTCAAGGCTGACTAGTCTGTCAGACACAAAATGGTAAAATCAGATGTCTGATTTTTTTTTTCTCCTGAGCTCAGCTGAACAGCACAGAATAACTGACCTAATTTCTTCCTAACTTCATTTTCTTCCTCTTTCATTGTTTTCCTTACACAGGGAAGGACGAGCAGCTCTTGTGACCTCGTTTTGCATGTTTAAGTACATGGCTCTGTACAGCATGATTCAGTATGTTGGTGTTCTCCTGCTCTACTGGGTATGATTTGGGACCCAGCCTCTTGGTTGATGAGAACCAAAACAAGGGGTGGTGCACTCTCGATTTGCAATGCCCTTTCAAGAAAGAGTGCAAATAGGACATCAGAGCATCAAGAGCCCCTCTAAAAATATCATCAAGGTTTCTTAAAATACATCAGAAATAGACAGGTGCACAGGAGGAGTTGTTGGTATCAATTCTTTGGCTCTGAGATAGAAACTGTTTTATCTAGTCGTAGATAAACATCAGGACTGAATATATCACTTTCAGTCTCATGTTACTGCCACCTGCTTAGACCAGATTTTTATCTTCTTGATTCCTGTGTGGCTCTACTCTGATGTGCCATTCATTCAGGAGATTATTTTCTTCTTTGGTGTAGTGCTTACTAACTGGCTTATCCTGACTATTAAAGTTTGCCAATTTCAGTGGTTCAGGTACTACTCTCCATAGCCAGTTTTGATATCTCCCTAGTGTGGAATGGTCAAGTGATGTGTATGCACCAGATAGATCCAAGAGTCATAAATATCCTTAGAGCACAGGGAATAGGAACATGTAGGAAGAATTAAGAAATTCTGAATTTTGTTTTTAGTATAATTTGTTTAGTGGTATGTTCATATAACTCAAGTTTTTTGGTTGAATGTGTTTAACAACTTGCTTATAACATTTCTAAAAATTTAGCAATTGACTTTCAAGAGTTAGTATAAACTAGCATACCTCTGGTTCCAAGAATATAGGGCTTTGAAAATTGCAATATCATACAAAGATACAAATATTTTGTGATGACTTTTATTATTTGACAAGATGTAAAAGGAGAACAGACATGACTATTTTTTTTGTGAGTTCAACACATGAGCTTATTCTTAACACTAATACCAAGAAAAGGAATTTCATTTGTGCTAAACATATCTAGAGTCATCTTTATTTCTTACCCCTTCTAGGTCAAAGATTTCAGTTTTGTTGATTTTGAATTATCTATACCTGTTAATACTCACTGATAAGTAACTAGAGAAAGATGGGCTATTTATAGACAGCCCTATTTTGAAATCTGAACTCATTATATTCAAAAGTAGAATTAAACACAGTACCCTATAATCCCCTTTCCACTAGGGATGGCGAACAAGGAAGGAAGTTCCCCCAAATCTGCAAGACCTGAGCACTTTTTTTTTTTAAGTATTAATGTGCTTTATTAGGATTTTCTAACATTTTATCTGACAACACCCAAGGATGCAAATTGTGGTTTAGTTATCCTCATTTCCATCAGTAAAATTCATGTAAGATCACCAGACATTTGTCATTTGAAACTGTTGGAGATGCATGTTTTTATTGTGCCAGACCAAAGTCCAGATTGGGTCTGGTAGAGGGAGATGTTATTTCAACACAGGGTAATACTGACATACAGCCCAGAAAGCACAGGACACATGCTTCCTTTTGGGGAGGGTCTCACAGACTTGGCTCCAAGCACTTCCCACACCAGCACTCACTAACCCACTCAGACCCCAGCCTCACCATCTCCTTGGTAATCTCCCTGAAAAATCCTGTGTTGTAGTGAGAAAATGATCTCAGCTCATGCCAGACTTCATCCAAAAGGTCACAACTTTTTAAGTTGGCTTTTCTTTTCATTTTCAGGAGACAAACAGCCTGTCAAACTACCAGTTTCTATTCCAGGATTTGGCCATTACAACTCTGATTGGTGTAACAAGTAAGAGATACTTTAAAAACTTCCTTCCCAGTATAGCAGTGATGTGTGACATATTCCCAAAGATGGGGGATTCAGGGACAGAGTTGGGGCGCAGGGACAGAGAGACAGAGGGCAGGGGGAGAATATACTATCCTCATTTTCATATTGAAAAAGTGTTGCAAAGGAAAAGCTGGTTATTTTAGTTTTCTGCAAAATATGGAGTTTCCATAAATGGTCAGTAAACATTTAAAAATAAAAGAAGCACCTTGAGAATTGGGAACACTGACATCAGTGAGCTTTTAGGTGTAGTTATAATTGGAATGTGCCCAACAGATGGATGCTAAGTGGCTTTTTATATTTCTGATCTCCAAATCTTAGCCTTTCAGCATTTATAATGGAGCTTCAAAGTAATCTTGCCAGTATACTATGCCTGCCTCCCACCTTCTGATGAATATATGAATTGTCTCCCCAGTTTCCCTGCATAGGAAAATTTTAAAAAATTTTTATGACTTTATTTTTACTAGAGCTATTTTAGATTCACAGAAAAATTAAGAGGAAGGGACAGAGATTTCTCCCTCATCCCCTGCCCCTACACATGCACAGCTTCTCCTATTATCAACATACCCCTTACCCCAGAGTGATACATTTGTTGCAACTGATAGATCTGCATTGACCATCTTATTCACACCAAGCCCTTAGTTTACATTGGGATTCATTCTTGGTCTTATATATTCTGTGAGTTTGAAAATACGTAAAATAATGTGTATGAATCATTTGTGATTCTATTCTAAGTGATATCATACAGATTTTTCACTGCTCTGAAATCCTCTGTGCTCAGCCTGTTTATCTTCCTCCCCTCCCCCAAACTCCCCACAACCACTGTGATCATTTTCCTTTCTCCATAGTCATACCTTTTTCAGAATGGCATATAGTTTGAACTATGCAGGATGTAGCCTTTTTAGACTGGCTTCTTTCACTTGGAAATGTGCATGTGAGTTTCCTCCATGTCTTTTCATAGCTAGATAGCTCATCTCTTTGGGGGACTGAATAATAATCCATTATCTGTATGCCACAGTTTACTTATCTACTCACCTACTGAATGACATTTTGACTGCTTTAAGTTTGGGCAATTATGAATAAAGCTAGTATGAATATTTGTGTGCAGGTTTTAGTGTGAACACAAGTTTTCGGTTCTGTTGTATACACACCCAGGAGTGTAGCGGAATCAAATGGTAAGAGCATGTCAGTTTTGTAGGAGACCCCCAGGTTGTCTTCCACAGTAGCTGTGCCCTATTGCCTTTCCACCGGCAGCGGGTGGAAGTTCCTATTGCTCCACCTCTTCACTGGCATTCAGCGTTGATGATGTTTTGGAATTGGGACCTTCTTAATAAGTGATAGTGGCTCCACATAGGCTTTCAATCTTATTTCTTCCTACCTTCTCAAGGGTTTGATAGTAATCCTCTAATAATCTCTTTTTCCATTTTCATCAACGTTTCTCTGATCTACTGCATCATTCATGAATTTGAATTCTGGGTTGTGGTGTTTTTTGGTGGAAGGCAGTGGCCCCTGAGCCATATCCCCAGTGCCCACCGGCCTTCCCCACCCCTTTCTTTCTTTCTCTCTTCCCACCCCTTTCTCATCTCTTTTTCTCTTTCTCTCTCCCCCACCCCTCTACCTCTCTGAAGTTATTTAAGATGGAATTTTTTCCTAATTTCTTTTGGAATTTTTCATTGGAGATGTATAGAGACACAACTGCTTTTTATGTACTGATTTTATACCCAAAAACATTGCTAAAATTCTTTTGTTTACTCTAGTCATTTCCATGTATATTTTTTGGAATTTTCAATATATAGGATTTGTCATTTGCAAATATAGTTTTGTTTCTTTTTCAATTTAGATGATCTTATTTATTTATTTATTTATTTGTCTAATTTCTCTGAGTTGAACTTTTCAGTACATTGTTGGATGGCAGTGTTGAAAGTGGACATCCTTGTCTTGTTTGTGATCTTAGGGAAGAAGTTTTCAGTCTACCATCTTTGACTATCATGCTAGATGTAGGTTTTTCATTACATGATATACAACCATGGAGATTATAGGTAACATCCTAAATTTATGATAATCTAGCTTGAATTAGTTGCTTAACATACAAAATCTCTGCCTTTTTCTAGCTGTCTTCCTCTTTTATGTTGTTCATGTTACAATTTACATTTTTATCTGTTATAACAGATATATAATCACTTTTATTCATGTCTTTGAAATAATGTAGGAATAAAAAGTGGAATATAAGCCAATATTACAGCAATATCCATTTTTATATTGCTGTTATGGTTACCTTTGCTGGAGATGGCTATTTTTTCAAACACATGTGAGTTACTGTCTAATGTCCCTTCATTTCAATTTGAGCCCATTAGCATTTCTTTCTAGGTAAGTTTAGTAATAAGAACCCAATTTAGTTTTTGTTTATCTGAGAATATATTAATTTCTCCCTCATTTTTGAAAGATAAGTTTTCCAGATATGGAATTCTTGGTCAACAGGGATTTTTTTCTTTCATCATTAAATATAATATTCTGTTGACTTCTGGCCTAAATGCTTTCTAATGAGAAGCTAGTAATTAATCTTACTAAAGATCCTTTGTGAATGATGAGAAATTCTTTCCTTATCTTTGACTTTTTAACAGTTTAATTTTAAATTTTAGTGTGACTCTTTGGGTCTAACCTATTATAATTCTTTGAGCTTATAGAAAGTGCAGATTGATGACTTATCAAAGCTTTCAAGTTTTCTGCATTATTTCTCCAAATATTCTTTCTGCCTCTAACTTCTCCTTCTGAGACTCCCACAGTGTGTGCTATGTTAGTCTAGTTGACCTTGATCTACATGTTTTTTGGACTCTGTTCACTTCTTTATTCTTTTTTCTTTTCTGTCCTCCAAACAGAATCAATTCAACTGCTCTGTCTTCAAGATCACTAATTTTTCTCTTCTGCCTGCCCAAATTGGCCATTGAACCCATGAAATGAATTTTTCACTAATTGTACTTTTCAACTCTAGGAATTCTTTTGGCTCTTTTTAATAATTTCTGTATCTTTATTAATAGACATTCTCATTTTATTTACATATAGTTTTCCTGATTTTATTTATTTGTTTCTCTATCATTTCTTTTTGTTCTTTGAGACATATTTAAGACAGTTGTTGTATTGTGTTTGTCTAAGCTGGGTGGTGGCATACGCCTATAATCCCAGCAACTTGGAAGGCTGAGGCTGGAGGATGTCAAGTTCGAAGTCAGCATCAGCAACTCTGCAAAGCCCTAAGCAACGTAGCAAGACCCTATCTCAAAGTGAAAAAGGGTTGGGGATGTAGCTCAGTGGTAAAGCACCCCTGGATTCAATCCCTAGTACCTAATAATAATAAAGTTTTTGCCTCATAAGTCTAATATATGTGTTTCTTCACATACATTGAGTGATGATTTCCCTCAATCTATTTTGTTCTTTGAATAATATTAGAAAGCAGATTTTCCTCACTCCCTAGGGTTTGATATTTTTTGGTTTTGCTATCTGTTGAAAGTTGTAATAGTCCATTTATTTAGTGACTTTCCTAGACTATTTCTGTGAAGACAATATAAGGTGTCATGTGTAGCCACCGAAATCTTTGTTCCTTTAGCTTTTGTTTAGCTAGTATTTTGATAGATTTTTCCTTGACCTCTAGGAGTTAAAAAAATAAACAAACAAAAACACATTTCCTGGCTTTTTCATATTGGTTTTGTGCTGGGGTGCTTATTCATCATGTAGCCAGGTTTGCACTGCGTCCAGAGATCATGGAGAGCTGAATGTCTAGTGTCTTCTCTGAGCATGCCCCTTATCCTTGATACGTGGCTTTCTATATTTTGTGATACATTCAAATACTTTTAGGGGGCACTTATAAGTGCCCTGGTTTCTCAAAGAAAGTTTTCTTAGCCCTTCCTCCCTGTTTTAAGTGAGCATTGTATATTTCAGCTGTAATCTTTTGCTCCAGGCAACTCTGGATTGTTAGTTTATAGTGTTTCCAAGCAATGTATCCTTCTTTTTGCCTGAGTGAGTTCCTCACTAGGTGAAATGGAGGTGAGTGCCTTGCATCAATCTATTCTTCAGGTAGCTTCCAGACAGGTAGAACAGACATACATAAGAATTTGGGAAGAAGTCTGCTGTGCCCCCTCTGTAACCAGGGACCAGAGAACCACACTGAGGACCCAGGGTTAGTTAGTATCTTCAGATGGCCCCTGAGCTGATAAGGGAATGAGGCACATGCAAGAAAAAAAAATGCCACAAAATTGCCTCACTATTTTAAAGTTGCCTTTTTCTTAATTCATTGGTGTTTGCTTTATTGCTATGAATTTATTGCTTTTCAGAGTTCTGGAAAAGTTGGTTCTGAAAATTTCTAAGTTATTTTTTGTTTTTCTGGAAAGATGGGAGCTTGGAGCTGCCTACTCCAACATTTTGCTGGTATCATTCCTCATTTGTTGTAAATATTTTGGAACATTACTTATAGTCACTGTGTGTTGCTCCATTGTATAGATGTACCACAATTTATTGTAGATGTTATTGTGATGAACCTCTTTCCACATTTTTTTAAAAATTATTTTCTTTTATTGTAGAATGAATTTCCAGAAGTGGAGTAACTATGTTAAAAGTCATGAACATTTTCCTATCTTTTCTTATTTATTGCCAAATGACTCTGCAAAACTTTGGCATCAATTTGTGTTCCCACAAGCACTTCCTGAGAAGGTGTACTTCATCACTCCCTTACCTATAATTTAATAAATAGCCTTTGCCTACTTAATAGGCAAAACAATGTCATCTTGCTCTTTTAAGAATTTCTCGTCTGACTTGAATTTGAATCCATTCATTGCTTTGTTCCCTCAGTTTGTGAGAGAACACACACTTGTCGTTCAATTTGTTCATTTCCTCACATGTGTGGGCCAAAAAAGTCACTCCATCCTTCTCATCAAGAATACAACATTCTCCTGAGCTCATAAGTATAAAACTTGGCTTTATTTTGTAGTGAATCTGAACGGTGCTTACCCCAAGCTGGTGCCCTTCAGACCTGCGGGACGGCTGATCTCCCCACCTCTGCTGCTTTCTGTCATTCTCAACATTCTTCTCAGCCTGGCCATGCATATTGTTGGCTTCATCCTGGTTCAGAAACAGCCTTGGTATTCTATGGAATTGCACAGGTATGATCACAGCCTCAATTCCAGCTTCTCACATTCTAATTTCTGTCAAACACAATCTGACCAATATGAAAGGAAGCGAATGAGTTTTCAACCTGCCAATGATCTTGCCTTCCTTAAGTACTTTGGGCAAATTTCTAGCAGTTGTTTCTTCTCTGTAGCACAGTTTGATGGTATCATTCATTGTCTCTTCTCTATACTGTGTGATAATACAAATATTACCATCTGGATGGCCATAGATCATAGTTTGCTCGGTCTGCCTCCGTTTAAGCTGCCCGCCGTTACTTCATGTCACAGTGAAATTATTAAAATTTTTACTTTCAAAACTTTCCCTGTTCAATGATAAATTATATGGTCAACTGACTTATAAATGATCAGAGATCTTAAGCCACTCAAGAGAAGAATCATGATTTACTCATCTCTTTCCTGTGTACTTTTAATCTACACAGTGGGTACACAATTTGATGAATAAATAGCCAGTTGAATCTATCATCTATTGATCGATCAATCTGTCTAACTATCCATCCATCAATCAATCCATCCTTCCAACATGTAGGTCTATCATTGTGGATTTATTTCTTCTAATTATTTAACCAAGCATAAGTAATTATAGAAGTGCTGAGTGCCTGCTCTGGACATTGTCTGGCATGGAGTCTCATGGATTACAAGTGCTTCATAGGGCTTGTCACCTTACTTCATTATCTGTTTTTGTTCTCTTTCAGTGCCTGCACAGCACAAAATCAAAGCATCTCAAAGTTAAACATTTCTCCAACTGTTCCTGAAAAAGTTGGAAGTAATAGTGCCTTTACAAGTTTTGAGAACACTACTATATGGTTCTTGGGAACAATCAACTGTATCATTGTGGCTTTTATATTCTCTAAAGGAAAACCATTCAGGCAGCCCACCTATACAAACTGTGAGTAAAGTTGTATGGGATCAGAAGTGAAGGGTCATAAGAGAGAATAGAAATGCTCAGGCCACACAAGAAACAGCTAAGTGAACTCACCTTGTGTCTCCTAAATCCCACTCTAGAGCTCTGTAAAGCACCGTGTGCAGCCTCACCCCTGGGGTTCTTGCTCCTTACTTTAAAGCTGCATTAGATCAGAGGCTTCCCCCCCATCTTTTCCCTTCACCTGATGTTTTTAGGTGTCTTTTTTGGGGATCACTCCAAATTGAGAAGATTGATTTATTTCCTTACTTGTCAGAATTCATTCTGGCAGGTGGGAAGAGGGGTCAGTTGGAACCAGTCTTCTGTCATGAAGATAGTGGTCAGAACGCTATTATGTGGTGTTGGGTTGGGAGCAGGTCCAGCCTGGAGAAACCTGTAAAGAGGATTGAGGAGGCTCTCTGCTGAAATACCTCTTGTCTTCTTACATTTGAGTAGAGGAGGTATGACAGGAGGGGCAGTGGGTTACTATTTAGTCTCTGGGTCATTAATATGTATATAAGCCCTTCCCCTCCAACTGGGGAGATTGAGAAGCACAAGTTGAAGAATCAGTATCCTTATAAAAATATATTAGTTCAAGGAAAATTATTTTGTCTTTCTCTTTCTTAGGCTGAGGAGTCACTGAATGCTGACCTCTATATAATTGCAATTTAAAAATATTTTTATTTATAGCCCTCCTTTCTTTTCCAGAAAAAAATTGAGACAGATGAGTTGTATTATAGAGAGCCAGATACTTGAATGTATTCACAGCATTTATTGAAAATGTATTCTGTCAATGTTCTATCTCTAGATATTTACCATTTTTATTAATTGAAACTTATAATATGCATGTGGAAATTACCACTTGCCTCAAGGATATGCTTGAAAATTACAGATGTGAGTCCCATTGCATAGAAATGAGTGCTTGCCATCTATTATGCTGTGTTTGATGTAGAAATCAAGTAAATTTAATGCTAATCTAGAGTATGTCTGTCAATAAATGTGACACTTCATACTCTGATTTCTCAAAATGATAGCTTGTGTTCTTATTTCCTCAGATATATTTGTCCTTGTGCTGATTATACAGCTGTGCGTGTGTATATTCATTCTATTTGCTGATATTCCAGAATTGTATAGAAGTTTGGATGTAAGTTTTATCTCTGGGGATATGATGATGTTTTACAGTTTTGTTATACCCTGACTTTAAAAATCAGGTCACAATTGCAATTGACATGGATTTTTGTTTTATTTGTCTTTCTTAGACATACATGACAATAGAGTGTATTTTAATGCATTATACATACATGGAGTGTAACTTATTCTATTAGGATCTTATTCTTGTGGTTGCACATGATTGACATGGATTCTTAACACCAATTATATACTTTTGGAATGGCAGAGTTTTAAAATGCTGAATTTAAACCTACTTTTAAATTTAAGCTGATCAGGAAAAATAATTCTATCTAGTCTGGATTTCCTGAGAATAAAGGCAGCCTTTGAAAAGTATTGAGAATTTTTCTTTTAAAAGATCCCCTGTAAGAATGGAATAAATCTATTTATACATTTTCTCTCAAATATGTAAGAGAATTTTCTTCTAAGTGCTTCTGTTTTAAAGCTGTTTAAAACAGTTTGCCTGCAACAATTTTTAGGTTGATTCTCAAATCTGTATTTACATTTCCCCCTCTTTAAAAACACATTTTTCTGCATGTTCACACTTAATGTATGAAAACTTACTCAAAGAGCCCAATTCTATCTCATGCACTCTCTTACATTTTATAATATTGGGACACCTTTGAAACCCTAAGAGATACCACACTTTCACCTACTCAAACAAGGGAAGAGCAAGTATTTTGATTCCTCCAGTCTATTCCACTTTTGAATTCAGATGTAATCATTGCTAAATGTTATTTACATCAGTAAATACACTCAGAAGTGCTGGATAAAGGAACTGAGCTTTTTAAAAATAGTGTGGTGTATATTTTAACCTAGTGCTTTGCTTGCCTCTCTGTGTAGAAGATTAGTTTTAACAGGGCCAAGATCATATCCTCTTCATTATTGTGTTACCAGTGCCTTATTCAGCGAAAAGCACAAAATGACGAAGGAATGACTAACTGATCAGCATATTAGGTTGCTAAATTCAGACAAGCACTTTGGACATACAGTGCATGCAAAACCAGCACACCTTCATGAGCTCATGGTGACTTTGACATTCTAACAAAATATCTATCTTAGTTTCTTCATCTTTATAATTGTGTTATTTTGGTTAGCAGTGTTACCATTGTCAAATGTCTTCATTAACTAGAATAATGGCTTGTAGAAATACATAGATTTTATCCACAAGCTAACCTTCCTAATCCTGCAGAAGTTAAGGTTTAGCCATGTTGGTTTAAGCACACTCTTAAGTATAGGAAGACACCCAGAAAGCCTGGACACCTGCTGTAACAAAGCCGGGAACCTATTTGGTTGGAGGGAAACTATGTGGAGTCATCGCCATTCTGACCAGAGGATCCCTCCAAGAATTATTGTTCACTTTGAAAATAATTATGTTTCTTTTTATTGCATAAACGTATGAGTTCATTAAAGAAGATTTAGAATATGCAGGGAAGGAGAATTATAATATTATTCACTATATCCTTCTATCCTTCAAAATTCATGTATTATAAATGTGCATTGACTAATTTATGAAATTTATTTTATCTTAAATGGAATCATACGGTTTTGCAACCTAAATACTGCTCTTTTTTAAAAAAATAGTTTTTTTTTAAATAGGGAGTACATTCACATGGTTTAAAATTCAAAAATTATAATATAGTGAAATCTCTCTCCCATCCTACCTCCCCTCTGGTGGCAACCAATGACCAATTTATGTTATATAACTTCACACTTATTTTATACATATGTACAGAAGTATATGTATATATTTCTTATGTGCATATCATCTACGTTTTTACATAAATAATAACAAACTATTATATTTATTCATTATTCTGAGATGTAGATATCAAGGTGGGGGCAGTGATTATTGTAAGAGATTTATTTATTGGAGGAGCTGCCTGTGGAGGAAAGAGTAGGAAGCCAGGGGAGGTGGGGAGAGGCATCATCCTGCTCTGTGGGCCTGACCTTGTGAAGGAGAGATGGAAGGATGGAGGCTGCCTGAGCAGACTGAGCCTGCAGTGCAGTCCCAAGGAAGCGGAGCCAAAATAGCCTGTCAGGAGTATCTGGAATCTCACAGGATCAAGTCTCATGAGGATCTATGTCATCCACATTTATGGGCCATGAGCAGCCCATGAGAAATATGGCTTTCAGGTGGATGTGGTGTTGCATTCTGAGTATACTAGTTGGGACATCCATTATTCATTTTTCTAACTGCAGGAGATCTGAATAGAACATCTTCATAGCTGCTATGACTTACACCTCACTTCTTTCATGCCACTGTGTATTTTGGTAATTGTTTCGTACCAGGACATAAACCCTCATTACATTTACTGACAACATAATATTATTTTATAGATATACACACACATATATATTGTATTTTATTATATGGCACATGTTAGACATATACCATAATTTATATGGAGTCCCCTATTAATCGACATTTAGATGATTTCCAATTTTTCACTATTACAAACAAAGATACAATAACATAACATTGCACATATATAATTTCACCCATTGTACAAGGATATCTCTGGGATAAATTCCTAGAAATGGATTTTAATTTTTAATTCTGAGAGCTCTGTTCTCTATAGAGCTGCATCAGCTTTTACCCCCACCAGTGTCTGAGGCAAGGTTCAGGACTGCTGGGTATATCAGAGAGTACTTGATTTTTTTTCATTCATTCTTCATCCTTCCACCCACTCATCCATCCATTTATCAGTTAATTCATTCATTCAGCACACATCCATATATGTCAAGCACGGTGTGGGAAGGAGTTAGGGAAGACACTGAAAAAGTGTGTAAAAAGACAGGTAGTGATAATCTTGACTTCAGCTCCAATTGCTCCTTTGTCAAGTTCCCTTTGAGGACACAGCCCATGCAGCTGCAGGCACAAGCCCCAACCCAGTACTCAAAAGCAGGATTCGACTAAGGAGAGATGGCACCAGAGGGAAGAGGATAATGCTGTCCAAGGTGGAGGTGTGACATAAGTACCCACTGCTTGGGAGTACAGCCCTTTTCCTGTGTTCCTTCTTAAAAATAAAACAAAGCAGGAAGGAAAAAAGTTTTGATTATTATCTATTTTTATTGCCAACTGAGCAAAGTTATTTTAGGTAATTTATACATTACAGAGTAAAGAAAGAAGAATAAAACAATCATCATCATCATCAAATTGTTGGAATCATTGAATACAAGCCTTCCACACTTTTTCTATGTATATTTGCACAGAAATTCTTTATATGTATGTATGTAATACTCCTACCTACCTACATACATAAATTGGTATATACATATTACTTATGTGGTTTGTAACCTGTGAAAACATACAGGGTGAATGTGAAGACTTTTCAGGTGAAAATGTATTTGTTCTTAGACTAACTGTGCTTCATCACCCCCTGCCAGCTGCTCTGCACGCCTGTCCTGTGGAGGGTCTACATCCTCATCATGCTCAGCTCCAATTTTTTTGTGTCTCTTATTGTGGAGGTAAGTGCCCTCATGGCCTGATAATCACTCTGTGTGTGTGTGTGTGTGTGTGTGCATGTGCGCGCAGACACATGTGCACTCTTCATTTCCCCACTCACCTCTTTTGTCCCCCCTGGCAACCACTAATCTCCATTTTGTCTCTATGGGTTTGTCTGTTCTGGACATTTCACATAAATTAAATCATCCCGTATGCTGCTTTTTGTATCTGGCTTCTTTCACTTAATGGCTTGTATCAGTTTTACTTTACAGATAGGAAATGAGATGCATAGTCAGCTTTTATTCTGCAGCTTCCATTTGCCCCTTGTCCTCACTGAAATGAACTGAGGATCCCCTTTTTATTTCTACATAGTTCAGTATCTCTTCCTTTAGGGCTGTTAGATAGAACTCCCTTCTTTAAAGCTTGCTGTTGGACAGGGGGTGCCTCCTAAAATGCCTCCACAAAGAAGTGAGATAAAGGATTCCACCTGTCTCTATTCATTCTCCAAATTATAAAACTAGATTGTCCCAACAAATCAGGTATTCATCATTATGAACTCCTTTCAGCCTGACTTCCCTGAGGTGTTGTAAAGGTAGGAGCTCAATAAACCTTCCTTAGCATGCAAAGTCTGCAGAGTGTCTGGTGGCAGAATAGGGCATTGAATCAGAGCATCAGAGCTTCTCCATATATGCTAAGACAGAGTTTCTCAAACATGAGTGTGCACCCAGAACACCTGGAAGGCTTGGCAAACCCCCAGGCTGTCTGATTCAGTAGGTCTAGAGTAGGCGTAAACATTAGTGTTTGCATTTCTGACAGGCTGCCAGGTGCTTCTGATATGGCCTGACCACAGTTTAAGAAGCATTATGCCTAACCCTGTGGTCTCCAAAGCAACCAAATTAAGAGGAGAGAACAAACCCCATGGGTATCCTCAAACTGAGTTATAGAAGGATGGTCCTTGCCCTTTAAAGGAAAACCTTGTGTGTATATCTTGTCCTTATCCATGCTCACAGGGTTTCCTCCATCTGGTATATGTTTCCCCAAGTTTGCACACTAAAGCTCTATTTCATCCTCTATGACACAACTGAAGTACCGCCCACCTCATGAATCTTTCCTGATCTCTGAATCTGTTAGAAAAACAATAAAATTCAAATAATGGTAGCTTGAACAATAAAGATATTTATTGACTTAACAAGAAGGGTGGAGGTAGGTGGCTCCAGGACTTGGTATGGTTAGGGATCTGCATTCTTTGATCTTTCTCTCCTACAACCTTGGATGTCACTGCCCATAGAGCTCCCATAGAGTTGTATGATGTATCTGTTTTCATCATGGAAGGAGAGGCACCAGCAAGCTTTTTATCACTCAAATCCGAATTTTTAAAATCAGTCAATAAAAGTTTTCTGCAGCCCATCAGCAGACTTCATGTGGGTGTCATTGGTTAGAAGTGCATCATTGTCCTGACTAGAAAAGGATTCTGGGAAAGGTACTCTGTGCCAAAAAATTAGACAAATTGCCTCAGACCTTTTATTTTCTTTATTTCCTCCTCCTCCTCCTCCTCCTCCTCCTCCTCCTCCTCCTCCTCCTCCTCCTCCTCCTCCTCCTCCAACTCCTCCTGTTGTATACTGGGGATTGAACTCAGGGCACTTTGCCACTGAGCCTGAGCCACATCCCCATCCCTATTTTGTATTTTATTTAGAGACAGGGTCTCATCAAGTTGCTCACCTCGCTTTTGCTGAAGCTGGCTTTGAACTCACCACCCTCCTTCCTGAGCCCCTGGGATTACAAGTGTGCACCACTGTGCCCAGCCAGACTGATTTTTGGACAGTTTTTGTTGTTTGTTTGTTTGTTTGTTTGTTTCTGGTGGGCAGGGAAGAGCTGGGAGGGAGTGGGCCACCGGATGGTCAAGTGTCAACATCTCCCCTAATCTGCCAGGAAACCCTTCTCCTGTCAGCATACCTGTAGTGAACAGCTGCTCAGGGTAGTCTACCTGGGTGTGAATTCTGCCTCCCGGACTTTCTTGCTGTCTGACAATTGAGGCAATTTACTCCACTTCTTCGCATCTGTTTCCCCTCTATAAAATGGAGCCAATAATAACACCTTACCTCATAGGGTACTGAAGCCTGAAATGTGAATGGTGAAAAGCACATAGTAGGGGTTTGAAAATATAAGCCATAATATTTACCTTATCTCTTATGCATTACCATTTCTTACTTTGTATCTACCAGTCCTTTAATCATTCCTTTCATCTTTCAATTCTTCTCATGAGTATTTGCTGGTCATGTGCCAATGTCCTCCGGCACTATGCCACACCATCTGCCAGGAGAAAGAGGACTAGTGCTATAATTATCTGCACGTTCATTTCTTCTCTCACCTGCCCTTAGACTATGTTGGCAAGGACTCCTGTTAGTAGCTACTGCATCCAAATCTCTGCTTTATTCCAGTAGGGGCTAAATTAAAGTTTATTCAATTATTAAATGTAAGAAGCTCCCAAATAGAAAGGGTAAAAATTTGATGCTCATGAAAGGTAAAGTTTCTTCTTTGTTTCTCATGTTGAGTGAGAAATACAGATGTGTACCTGAGTGTTTAGTTCCCAGTAGCTGCTAAATTGAAAAACAACATCGAAGGGTAGTAGATCCCAATCCAGGTGCCTCCACTTCATCTCCAGATGCTCAGAGGTGCCTGATTTCCTTGAGGTCAGCAGGTACTTAGGGATAACCAAAACCACTTGAGACTTTGGTGAAGGCAGTTGCAACTGAGAATTATGGATACTAAGTTTTCCTGCCTTGTGTAGGTAAATGGCTCTGGGTATGTGTGTCAGAGATGCTAAGGATTCCTGGGATGAGCTGTACCAACCACATACTGCCTGGCCAGTCTGTAGCACTGATGTTCCAGAGAGGTTTTTTAAAGAGCAGGCATGAAAGATGGCTGGCCTCCTTTTATACATCCTCAGTATTGCTTGGTTTGCTGAGGTCTAACTCCAATCCCAATCCTAACCCTTGTTGTAACCCTAATCTTAGAGCAGTGCAGAAAACAAACAGGTTTCAACAGGACCTTATTATGTCCCTTTCCTCCTGCTGAGAAGATGTAAGAGCTAATATGGACAGCATTAGTCACCTCCACTTTTTAAATTAGGTGTGTGTATTTGTGTGTAAATATATGGCACATGGATTACATTGTAGCCAGTCTGAAAAGCTCATGTGGTGAAGTTTATTTATTTATTTATATTATTATTATTACTTTTTGCGGGGGTGGGTACCAGGGGTTGAACTCAGGGGCACTCAACCACTGAGCCTCATCCCCAGCCCTATTTTGTATTTTATTTAGAGACAGGGTCTCACTGAGTTGCCTAGTGCCTCGCTTTTGCTGAGGCTGGCTTTGTGTGTTTTTTTTTTTTTTTTTAAGAAACAGTGTCTTATTCAGACTTTCCTTTTTTTTTTTTTTTCCTAGCTGTGCATTTAATTTATAATGTAGAGTGATAGGCCAGATAAGCTCTCAGTGCTTCAGTGTCCCTTTCCAGAGCAGCAAGGTGACAGAGGTCATCACACTTTTAGAACTGAGGAAAGCTCCAGGGGAGATGGAGAGCACTAAAGTTTCTCCATCTCTCTCTCTCTCTGTCTCTTTCTCTGTCTTTCTCGTGTGTGTGTGTGTGTGTGTGTGTGTGTGTGTGTGTGTGTGGTTTAATTTGAAATCCTGCTAAGTTTTCTTGGAGTTAAATTAGACTTAAAAGCTGCGAGTTGATGCTCATGTTCCTGCCTTATCCCAGCTCTACCGAGAACTATAGTTCTCTTGTTAAATGAGGACAAAACCCTGCTGTGGACAGTAGAATAACAAGTCTTGCTGGCTGAGCCCTGAGGTTTGCACGAAGCAGATGAAGGCTACGTGGGTCTTCCATAGCCTCCAGAAGATGATCTCTTTTAGAGGAAAGAGATGAGTGCCCATCTATTCTTCATTGGGTAATAAGACTTAAACAGCAAAGATGGGTGAATTTTAGGAAAATCACTGTCTTTGGCAAAGTTCCTTGTAGAATCCCATACAGTTAACTCTTTCAACTTAGCAAAGATACATGGTGGACATAAAAATCATGTCTAATTTTATGGGACAACTTGGGTTCTCATATTTTCTCACTTCTTTCATGGTAACATCTACGATGCTCAACTTTTGTGACCAAATATGATAAAAGTGGAAAATTAATACACTAACATATTATGCACTCAACATTATAAGTTATACTGTGGTCTCTGTTCAAGGCTCAGTCTCTCATGAAATAAGATATCATCAGACCACAAGCTTCTAGAGAGGCATGTGTAGACAGGGCCACGGTGCACAGCCATTTGTTAAAGGAGTAGTTAAGAAGGGTGGGGACAGGGCGGGAGCTATGCCATGCTCGGCCCTGCATTGTAAGGAGAATTATGTATCCTAAAATCAACATAAGGAGGGGATTATTACTTCTAACCACTGAGACTTGGATAGGGTAATTAATTTGCCCACAGAAATTGTTAGAGCTGGGACCTGAATCCAGATCTGTTCAACTCCAAGACGGAGGCTTGTATTCTAATTTCAACAACCTCTATTCATGACGAGGCATGATATGCCAGGGTGTACCAGAGAAATATAGACAGCACATTGAGTGATTTGAAATTTAATTTAGATGTGAGACTCAAAATAAGTCTATCTTTCAGGCAGGTCACTTTGGGCTTGGTTTCCAGGTTCTAGAAAGTATATGTTCTTTCTTCCCAGAAAAATTACTTAAGTAGTGAAGTTTGAGAAACCAAGACTTATCTCATGAAACCTTCTTACATTTGTTAGGGATCAAGTTCTTTGTTAAGCTGAATCTAAGCAGCAGTAACAACAGTGCCTTATTATGGTCTGTGAAGTGCTTTAGCTCCAGAGGCCCTGACCTCTGATGGTAAACAGAAACTTTTATTTTGCAGGAGGCCATTATTGAAAACCGAGCTCTGTGGATGGCAATCAAAAAATGTGTTGGCTATCAATCAAAAAGTCAGTATCGAATATGGCAGAGGAACTTGGCGAATGATTCCAGCTGGCCCCCGCTAAACCAGATCTCCTACTCTGATATGCCTGGGCGTGGCAGGGGGGTGTCCTACAGCAATCCTGTGTTTGAAAGCAATGAGGAACAGCTCTGAAGGGAATGTGATAGCCAAGTGATATCACAGAGAAACAATGACAAAGTGACCTGTCTCAGTGATGTTAAAGCAGAGGGACTCTTATAATATCAACTGGAGTTTGGGGGATACCAAAATCAATATCAAATTATGGTGAGAAATTAAAGTCTGTCTGAGAAAGTACTTTCTACAGAGAAGAACACCACCCCCTAGAAGAGTACATTCCTCTTGGCTTTTGAAAGTATTGGAGGCACCCGGTGGACCATGGATGGGCCAAGGATTGAAGTTGGTCAAGAGATTGGCAAGCCGAGGAAAACACAGAATCTTTCTTCTTAGGATAAGTCTTTCTTTTTTTCCTTTAAAAAAAAAAAATGAGTTGAAGGGAAGTCATACTATGTATAGTTATAGAGTCGTAACAAGCTACAGGTCAGTTCTGAACTTTTACTTCATTGATGGAAAAACTAATCCATGGGAATCATCATGGCAGTCTTGACTCTCTGATTTCCTTTCCTGTGCAGTAATTTTCAGGTTTGAAGCTTCTCCCTCTGCTTCTGGGTTTCCCCTACATATTGTTCAGGATAAGTTCAGCCGACGCTCCAATAACAACCCCCACATCTCAGTGCCTTCATATGCTGGAGCTTCTTTCTTACTCCAGGTGACTCTAGGACAGCTGTACTGACAGTGCCGACTGATGAACTGATGGATCCCCCTGGGCTCCATGCTTCTGGTGGCAGGGGAAGGAAGATACTGGAGACCACATGGGGTGCTTCACAGTCTCATCTCAAAGTCTATTCTGCTCTCATTTCACTAGCCAGGGATTTGGCCACAGAGCTGGAAAGTGTGGTCTCTTGTGTCTGGGGACTCTTCATAGTTCTGTGTGTGTGTGTTTTGCTGGGGATTGAACCCAGGGCTTCATGCACTCTAAACAAGCACACTACCATGGAGTTACACCTCCAGCCCTTAGGGGGTCTTCATAGACATGTGGCCTGTGCCCACACAGGTTCCCCTGCTTCCAAGGGCCTCGTGCTTGGTTTAATGCTCTGCTGCTTCTATGGTATAACTTTTTAAACAAAGTTGCCTCATTTTCATTTTTGCACTGGGCCCCACAAATGATGTAGCTCTCTGACTCACATTCTAGGGGAAGCAAGGAAAGTAGCATCTCAAAGAGCCTGAGTATTATACACTGAACTCTTCTTCTCCCAACCCTGTGAATGTCTCTGTTTTAGGAACTCCTAATCTCATGTGCTCAACTCCAAGAGTTTCCACTTTTCTGCTTCTTATTTTTGAGAAATTTTAGTCTCGTGCATTTTGCAAAATATATATCATCATTATAGAAGTCACCTCATAACGTTTGCATTTTCTAAGTTTAAGCCTTCAGTTTCTAGAAAACAACAAAAAATTCTCTTATTTTATCACTATTACAACTTGTTCATATTGTATTAATTCAGCATAGAAAACACCCAGTTTTCTGTTAAGTCACTAGATGATATTGAATTCTAGGAGAACATTCACATACAGTATTTCAAAGCAAAAATAAAATTTCATCATGAACATGAAATCCTAAATGAGTGCTTTGAGCAGGACATGAGTGTTCTGGTCCTGGTAGGCTTTGCTATCTATGAACAGCACCTGCCAGTGTCCCTTTCCCCAGCTGAGCTCTTGAGGATAGTTGTTAGCTCTGGGACTGTGACTACAGCTGCTTCTGGGAAAATCAGTGTCTCATAGCCATGAGGGTACCGGTGCTTCTGCTGCTGATTTTAAAGTAGGGTATGAGGAGGTCCATGTCCCAAGGCTGCATAATCATTGTCTCCTTTGGTACAGAAGGAAATGTTTCCATCTGCAAAGACAGCCTCACCACTGATATGGTGGCTCAAAACTCTTTTTTCTAAAACAGATAGATTTTTTTTTTTCATTTCCCAAAAGTAGACAGTTATAGCAGGGGCATAGAGGTAGCTCACAACCTCGTCATGACTAAGAACAGTGTGCACAGTTAGTACTTTAAAAATCCCCTCACCAAGTGCTTTCCCTCTACTAACTCATTGGAATTGCACAATTCTCCAGTGACTACACAAGGAAGGGCTTATCTTTCCCAGATGAGAAAACGGAGATTTAGGTTGGTAAGAGCAGACCCAGACCTCAAACACAGATCTTCTGAGCAAGCTTTATATTGCTCCCAAATAGTTCCTAATTAGAAAGTTCTAGTAGGGCATGTTTTCAGAGTGATCTCACAGTTAAGCAAAGAATGGATTTCTTATTTGCCAGGTGGAAGGAGGTTACCCTTTGCTAATAACAGGGCCTCTGTTCAAATGAATGCAGGCATCCTGCCAGGCCTGGGCCAAAGGTGTGCTAAAAACAAAACAAAACCAAAAAAAAGAGTATCTGTTTGTCTTTCTGAGGCTGTGAGTTGCTCTTGCCTTGGTCCTCATGTATTCCAATCTCAGAAACTGTCAATGGCTGGCAGGAAGCAGGGGTAGAGGACTCTTGTCCCCCACTAGCCACCAACCCTAAATCTTTGCCAAAGGGATTCTTCTTAAAGACTGCCTTCTTGGGACCAACTGCATCTTAGAAGCAGTAAGTGATACTGGCTGAGCGGGGAAGGAGCTGGGGAACTGCGAGAGCAGCACTCAGATACTTGATAGATGGTCACGGAAAAGAAGGTGCTTGAGCCGGCAGAACAGGGATGAGGGGCAAAGAGCAGGTGGAAGGACCCACAGCTAATGTGAAGACCCCAGCCCCAGCAGCCAGCTCTGAGGGAAGTGAAAACTGGGGAGCACAGGCTGTGTACCCGGTAATATCGCAGGTATTAGTGGCTGGTCCAAGACCAATTAGAGAAGGGAGTCAAGTATCAGATGGAACTTGATTACCTGCAAAACCCCTTCCCCACTTGGGACACCCACTGTCTGAGTCTTACACCATGATGTGAATCATTTGCTACAACTGTCCACACAGAATATCACATGGATACACTTGGCAGATGGGCTAGTGTGGACATACCAATTTGACAGCTCTGTGCCTTGGATGGGAATTTCTAATGGGGATAAGAGCCTAGAAAAGAGGCAGAGTGAGGGCTCCTCACTGCCTAATCAACAGCTCCAGGAATATTTTCGCTGTGTGTATTTTCTTGAAAAGAGGTATGGGAAAACTTTGAGTAAATGATCCTGGGAGAGGGCCCCAAATGTGAGTATAGAGTTACCTGCCCCAATACACTTTCCTGAGCAAGATTCGGAGAAGAAAAGGACATCATCAATGATTCAGATAATCAGAGGGGTCTCCCATGTGTTCATTCCAAGGTATCCAATGCTTGTCTGACGAGAAGCACCCTGGCTTGTGCTCTCCCCACTCCACATGCGAAAATCCGAGAGTGGAAATATGTCTTGTCCTCAGTGTTCTCATGTGCTCACAGAAA
Organism: Marmota flaviventris; assembly: GCF_047511675.1. Lineage (NCBI taxonomy): Eukaryota > Metazoa > Chordata > Mammalia > Rodentia > Sciuridae > Marmota > Marmota flaviventris. Next base: position 49,358,314 of record NC_092505.1, on the reverse strand, counting down.
TGTGCATGTACAGTAGCCGATGTGGTGATGGGAAAGTGATTATTTATTCAGAAACTTGTATTTAGTTTATGCGATAATAAATTATTCTGTACAAAAGAGATAAGTAAATCTACAATCCTATTGTCCTAAAACTTCTCTCTTTCTGTCTCTGTCTCTGTTTCTGCCTCTCTCTCTCTCCAGGGAAGTCTTTCATTCTGGCTAACACAATCTGGATGTTCTCTTCCAGCAATGTGACTCAAAGTCACATCTTCACAAAGTTCCAGGCACTTCCTCACTCCACGCAAGCTGTTATTCCTGCATTATTCACAGGGCTTTACAGTTTGCAGAATGTTTCCATACTTTTTCTCTCATTTAGGCCTCATAGCAATCTTGGAAGGAAAGCCAGGCAAGATCGGCTCTCCCCCTACTTCTAATGAGATTCCAGATTCTCCAAGAGGCTCAGTAATGGCCAAGGACATGCAGCTAGTTGCAGAGGAGCTGAATGCAGACGCGGGTCCTCTATCAGCAAATTCCCTGCTGTGTCATTCTTTAATGTTGTTTTCTTCGAAATGAAAAGTTTGTAGCATTGAAAAACACGCTGGCAGCAAGGCGACTATCCAATGCAATTGCCACCATGAGTATAATTTCCTTCAGAAAGAGATTTTAGTTTCTCATAGAAGTTCTCCTGAACCTGACTGTCAATCTCAGGAAAGGTCACCTCCCACGACTGAGAGTGTAACATCATAAAACCAGTGCCCTGTGAGCCTGCTCCACGTGATCAGATGAAGCTCCCTTTCTGATTGCAGCCTCCTGAAGCAGAAGACTAAAGCCTGCTGGAAAGGCATTCAGCCCCTGCTTTGCACAGGATGGTATAGATTCGTCTTTTGGCTTTGAACTATGTTCATTTCTGTATGCATAATTAATTTAAAAGCTGCTGCCACATAGCATTCTGTCTGCCCTTTGGTTTCTATTAGATTTGTTAAAAAGACCTTCTAAAGTTGACCAATAAAATGTTTTGTTTTGTTTTTTCCAAAATTGAACAAACATACAAACAACAACAACAGAACAAAGCTCGGCTGGAGTTGCTGAGAGGGCCCAGGAGTGAGCCCCCTGACCTTTCCAGACACGCCAGGCCCATTGCTCCCCTGCTTGGCCTGCTCTCTGCCTTGCAGGCTCTGGATCTGCTCCCCTCCTGCCCAGCACTGGGGCTCCTCTTCAGATTTCAGCTCAATTGCCATTTCTTTCTAGTAACCTTCCCTGAGCACTTCATCTAATGTCACCAAGCCTTTAGATTGGTTTGTTTTCTCGTCATGCTTGTGCAGCCATTCAGGTGACTGAGGTTGAAAGGGAACTACCTGTACAAGATCACATTCTTAGAAAATTGGTGATCTGAGTCTATTGACTTCTAAATCAAGGTTCTTCATAGTCCTCATCTCTAGCCAGATGCTGCGGATTCAATTAGCTAATCCACTGAGAAAAAGAATGCAGGACATTGTAGAGTCCTGTGTGCGTTGAATTCAGAGCACTCCAGGAGTCATTTAGACTCTCCCAGATCTGTTCCCTTGCTGTCTCCTCCCTCCTGGCTCCCTCTCCTGACTGTCAACTCCATGAAAAGTCTGGTGAATCACTGCCTGTGATAAAGGCTGTACACGTGTTGACTATGGAGACTCCATTGAGCCTGAAGTCGTGGATAAGGATGGCCATATCGCAGAAAGGGCTCACTGTGTGTATTAAGCACTGCATTTGTATTAATATGCAAACCCTGAGTGGTGGCTCTGTGTGACATCAGGGAAGCTATGTGGTTAAATGACGGCCCTGACTTTCACAATCACAAACAGGTATGAAATGAAGAGTGCAAACTGTCCCTCCTCCACTCAGTTCCTAAGTTGTTGGACTCTTTCTTGGCGATGTCCCTCATGCAGAACCTCCTCTCCTCCAGGCCCTTGATCACCATCTGACTGCTTAAAAAGAGCCTCTTAACTGGTCTCCCTGGCTGAGGTCTCTAGTATCTTTCCTACTCAAGTCTCTACAACTTCTGTTGACCAAATCTGATGATGTCATGTCCATGGTCAGAAACATTTAACAATGTGAATTATCTACCATACAAAGTACACATTATTTAGTAAGGAATTTAGAGCCCTCCCCTGGTCACATCTGGTCTCATTTCAGAATGAAACTTTCCAGGAATCAGTACTCATTTTTTCCAACTCAAAACTTTTGCTCATATGTTCTTTCTATGGGGTGTCAGTAATTCTTACTTGTATTTCCACAATCCAAAGCCTGCCTATTTCTCAACATCCAAATAGGAAGCCACCCGGTCTGTCAAGCCAGGAGGGAGTATCCTTGCATCGGCACACCCAAGTCCTTTGGGTTTTACCTGCCATATTCAACCCTTATATTCTGGTTCTGTAGTGTCTCAACTTCCTCTGCCTCCCACCCAACTTCACTTTGACTAGGAAGTACATTCTTTGAGGCAGGGGATCAAGCCTGGGTCACCTCATTGTCCTGCCTGTACCTAGCACAGAGTCATGCTTAGGGGTTCAGCAAGCAGCTGTGGCATGATGGAATAAAAAATACAATCACTGGGATATTTCGTTGATTTGTTTGTCCTCCTTTGTTGCTGAACATCTGTTTTTCATCCAGTACAAAGAAGCTTAACTCAAACAATAGTATTGTGAATAAAAACAACCAGAAGTACAAAGTATGGTGATTACAATGTTGTGCTTAATAAGTTTGCCTGTCCATTTATCTAGTGAGAGTATGGGAGCATGGTGTGGAATCAGAAGAGAGAAGAATATGCCACAAAGACCATCTCAACATGCACGAGACACATACTTATTTGCATGAGGGTGTGAGTAGTCTCATAGGAAAATGTTCAACCAAGGGAAGAGAGTTGAGGCAAACACACACACACACACACACACACACACACACACACACACACACTTCTTTAAAAACCAGGCACTGGCTATAAGGGAATAGGGGCAAAGTTTGAGTGTAACAGGGAATGACATTTATAATTTTTTCTCATTTCACTCTACTTTTTTGGGGGGGTGGACCAGGGATTGAATTTATGGGTACTCAGCCACTGAGTCACACCCCCAGCCCTATTTTGTATTTTTATTGAGTCTCACTGAATTGTTTAGTGCCTCACCATTGCTAAAGCTGGCTTTGAACTTGAGATCCTTTTGCCTCAGCCTCCCGAGCCGCTCGGATTACAGGCATGTGCCTCTATATCCGGCTGTTTCACACTACTTTTAGGAACTTTTTCAGGGCCCACAGAAGAGAAAGCTATGATGAAAAGAGAGATATATACGAGAAATGAGGGAGGAGAGAGAATGAGTAGATAAAGAACACATTGGAACAACTTCAGCTAAGACAAAGACTACTGCCCTAACAGCCAGCACTGAGGCAAATGGATGTTGGTGACAGAGAGGGGGCAGGGAAGATCCCCTCTATGTTCTGTGATCTGTAGGTCAGAGTGTAATAACAGCAGGGTTGAGGGCTACCTGATATCCCTGCCACCTGGAAATGATGTGAATGTGGGAACACAAGTGTAAGACACATATATCTGTGGCTGGTGATATTGCACAGATACATAGGTGACGTAAAGAGTCTGGCTAGATGAGAAAGGAAATGGCTAGTGGAGATGAAGAAGGGCTGAGCATGACACATGACACAAGGTGGCCATGCACATCGTACAGTTCTGAGGTCCCCAGCAACCAATCTCAGGGTTAGGCAAAGCCATAGCCGCCTTAACATGGAAGCTACAGGAATCACCTCACGGTGGTGACCCCGTGGCCCACACAGCTAACACAGCCTGTGGGGAAGGAACATGCCATGAGCGTGGCTCTGCAGGCTATGTTACACATGGGGATTTCTGTGACCATCTCAGTGACTCACGAGGGTCTACAGAGCAGTGAGGCTTCTAGGGTCCTGATTTTGACTACCATCTCAGATTTATGTGGCCAAGGGAATGTAGGTTATAAAGATAGGGAAAAAAAAATAACCTTTCCACAGGTTAATGCCAATTTGGTGCAAGTCCACAGAGGAACACTTAGGACGAGAATCCTCTGAGAAAGCACCTTAGAGCCCCAAGGCCACCCTGTTCCTGGTCTACTCAGGAACTGAACAAAGTACAAGGTTACGTGGCTCCTCAGCTGGCTGGACACTCTTTCCTGAAAGCTGAGCCAATTTTCTCTTGACCCACCCCAAGGTTAGCCTGAGAATTGGTTACAGGCTTTACCTAAGGAATTCAACCATGGCATATGGCCAATTGGAGATGGGTTTGATGTGGGGATAATTTTGTAGGTTTGAATCCTCCCTTGATGGATCCCAGAATCTAATTTGGTTTAGCTACCAAAAGCCATAGTTGAGAAAGTTCAGATCTTTGTATTTTCCCACATCTCACCCTAGCACTGTGGTCAGAGAAGTTCACAGGTGTCCTGGGGCATATGGGTGGCTCAGGGCAGCAGGAATTGAAAGGCACTGCCCCTGTGCAAGGGCAGAACTATTCCATGGCATAGGGGCAGCCATGCCAGCTGAAGTCCTCCAGGACCCATGTCTCACTGCATCCCCGGGACTTTCTCTGAAGAGTCTCTTTGGGGAAGTGGTATGTGACAATTATGAGTACAAGCTTAGGAGTGGGACAGGTCTGACTTCTAACTCAAACTTTTCTGATGTGTAAGTGGCTATTCACATGGGAATACTATTTATTCCCTCATTTATAACTGCAAAAATCAAAGAATTAAATGTGGCACACAATCTCTCTCTCTTTTTTTTTCATCTTTCAAGTTATATGGGGATTTCTTAAGTCTTGGATTTGCACATAGTATAGCTATTTCAAATGTTGTGTAAATGAGTAAAAAGAGTAAATAAAAGAATAAATAAATAAGGAATGAATGGATTGATAAACGCACCAATAATTTTCAGAAATTGAATACATACAATTCTACTTTAATGAAAACATAATTATCCAAATTTTATTAGCTTTTTTAAACTTATTTTAAAGGAAACATCAAAGTTGAATATATAATGGGGTACTGTGTAATGTTTGGTACATGAATACATTGTATAATATTCAGATCAGGTTACATCCTTAACTCCAAACCTTTACACCATTTCTTAGTAGTGAACACGTTCAAATTCTTCTAGCTTTTTGAAGTAAGCAGTACATTATTGTTATCTGTAGTGGATTTCTTTCCACGTTTTCATGTTGTCTTCAATTTTTTTCATATTTATGTTTTATTAATGTTTATAATTTGCATTGTAAATATCTTTCATCTATTTGGTTAAATTTATTCCTTAGTGTTTTTTATAGTATGATGAGATTGATTTCTTGGTTTCTATTTCATAATTAGTGATTGATATATAGCAATGCTACTGAATTTTGTATGTTGCCTTTATACTTAGCAACTTTGCTGTACTCGTTTATCAGTTCTAATAGTTTTTTTTTTTTAATCTTTGATGGAGTTTTTGGGTTTTTCTATATAAAATATCTTGTCAGCTGCAACCAGTAACAATTTGACTTCTTTTTAATTTGAATGCCCTTTATTTATTTCTGTTAGCTAATTACTCTGGCTATGACTTTCAGCACTATGTTGAATAAAGTGGTGAAAGTGGTCATTCTTGTCTTGTTCCAGATTTTATAAAACTTTCCACTTTTCCCCTTTCAGTATGATGTTAGCTGTTGGCTTATTATTAGTGGCCATTGTAATGTTGAGGTACATTTCTTATATGCCCCGTTCAGCACTCTTATCCTGAATGGATGTGAACTGTACTTCCCATTTGATCATGATGAATAGCTTTTTAAAATGTGCTGTTGGGTTTGGATTGAGGATTTCTGCATCTATGTAAATCAAGGATATTGGACTTTCGTTTTTCTTTCTTTTTTGTTTTGTGTTGTGTCCTTGCCTGGTTTTGGTATCAGGGTAATGCTGGTCTCATAGAATATGTTTGTGAGAATTCATTTCTCTTTGTTTTTGTTTTTTGAAACTAAGAGATATTGTATTAATTCTTTAAATGTTTGGTAGAACTCAGCAGTGAAGCCATCTGGTCCTGGGCTTTCCTCTGATAGGAATCTTTTTATTACTGATTCAATGTCATTAGTCTATTCAGATTTTCTATTTTTTCTTGATTCAGTCTTAGTAAGGTGCATGTGAATAGGAATTTGTCCTCTTCCAGTTAAATTCCATTTTCCCCCCAAATATTTAAAATCCCATTTTATATCTTTCTATATTATCTATCACTTAAACTTCTAATGTAGTTATTATTTTTAATTGTTTTAATTTTGTGTTTATACTACAGATATAGTTTCCATACTATTCTTACAATATTAGAGAATTCTGAATTTGTTTATATAATTATTCTGACCAGTGAATTTTACATCTTCCTGTGTTTTCTTCTTGTTCATTTAATGTCTCTTTCTTTTAGTTTGAAAAACTTTCTTTAGCATATTTTTATAGAACAGGTCTAGTGAAGGTACATTCTCTTAGCTTTTGTCTTTTATCCCTTCTTCATTTCTAAAGAATACCTTTGCTGGTACTGTTATTCTCAGCTGACAGATTTTTTTTTCTTTTGTCCTGTGAAAATCTTATGTCATTCTTTCCTGGCCTATAAGGTTTCTGATGAGGTGATGAGGTGAACTATCAGGAAAATTGGGAAACCCTTACATGCTATTTGTTTCTTTTCTTTTGAATCCTTGAGCATCTTCTCTTTTATTTGTAAGACTTTGACTATAACATGTCTTTGGGTAGACTAGGTTGAGTTAATTTTAATTGGTCCCATTTGACCTTCCTAGGTCAGGATGTTTGTATTCTTCTCTGAGCTTGGGAAGTTTTCTGCCATGGCTCTTTGAATCAGCTTTCTGTATCTTTTGTATTCTCAAGTCCTTCTTGAACTCCTTTTTATGTTCTTTTAGTGCTGTCCCAAGTTCCCATATGCTTTCTTCATTCCTTTTTTTTTTTCTTTTGACTCCTCCAACTGTGTATTTTCAAAAAGCCTATAGTTGAGTTCATTAATTCTTTCTTCTGTTTAATCTATCCTGTTTTTTATAGTGTTTTTAAGTTTTTAATTCTCTGAGAGACCTCTCATAGTGTTTACTGCTTGGTCAGTTTCTGGCACCTTATGTTGATTATTAGGTGAAGACACGGTTTTCCGAAAATTTTTGATACTTTTTGGCACGCAACATCCATTGGGCATTGAAGACGAGGTATTTATTCCAGTCTTCCTTAACTGGTTTTGTTTGCGCCTTTTCTTCTAGAAATTCTAAGCAAACTGCTTATTTTCTCTAAGTTTATAGTCACTTCCACTACTTCAGTACTGGAAGGCACCAAGGTCCATAACTGCCAGGTGTCTGCTGTTGGCATGTTTTCAATGTGTCAGTACTAGAGGTCACTCCAAGTCCAGGTTTGCCCCAGATAGACTGATGGTGTATTGTTTTCAGAAAGGAACAGGAGAGTACCTAAAAAAGAGTAGTCTGTCCCCACAAGCTTCTCCCTGGTCCCAGGTTAGGACCCGATACCTTGTCTGCAGTTACTGGTCTGTGGTCAGACGCTGCAGGATTCTGCATGGTTCTGGGTAGTATCACTGTAGATGGACCAGTCCAAGGCTCTGTGTCTGTCTTGTCAGCACCAATGTTGTGAAGTTTGAGCCCAAACCTACAAAGATCAGCACAACACTAAGTTAGAACAAGGCCCACGTTGCTATGGACTGCCTGTTGTTGAGGTGAACTCATGGCCCAAGATGGCAGCACCCAGCACAGATGATATTAGCTGTCATAGAAGTCTGACTTATTGGAGCTGTGTTGTCTTTTCCAGGCACTGGAGCTGTTCCAGAGGTTCTGAGTGCAGGCAGCCCTGAGAATGGGATCAGTTAGGATCTTCCCAATGTTAGGTTTCACCAGCCCAGCACTAAGTTCCTGGGAAAAATCCTGTGCTTACTACCTACCCTGTCTTATCCCAGAAAATGGGGCCATGCATCATGATATGCTGCCCAAAGTTGGTGAGGGGAATCCCTCTGCCACCTAGGCTGATGTTGAATCAAGTCTGCCTGATTCTTGCGTCTTCCCTGCACAGTCTCAGGGTGCACTAGGGCCCACACTGCAACTGGTGGCAATGTAGGTCAAAGGACAAGACTATCCCATAAGGGTACAAGGCTCTGCTTGGTGCCAGAGTTTCTAAAGCCCCATCTGTGAGTACTGGCCTGATGATAGCCATGCTGCTCAAGGCTGGAAGATGGGTGGTAGAGACTGCCCCTCAGCCACCAAAGCTGGTGCTAAGCTGGGTTGCATCTGAGTCTCACAGCTGTAGGGGCCTGCACAGTCTCAGGAGGAAGGTGAGAATACCCAATCCTACTCCAAATTGGAACTGACACAGCCAAAACTCATTTGTTCCACCATTGTGCAGGTCTCTTCCTGGTGCCAGAGCCAGTCTAGGGGCTCTGTCTGCAAAGTCTAACCTATATATAAAGTCTTTAGTTTCTACTGGGCACTTGATCTCACTGTTATAGGCCTGGCACTGGGCTCAGAATCAAAGCCTTGACATAGATATCATGCCTTGCTCCCCAGAAATTCTGCTCCCCACTCTGCAGCCTGAGGTTGGAGGAGGAGTGGTAAAGGAATCTGGTGCCTGACCTAACAGATATCCAGAGCTCAGTCAATGGTATTGGCCTGGCATCAGGGATCATGAGGATTTGCCCAGCACCATAGCAAGCCTATTATTGGGTTTTAAGTCTAAGGCCTGGACTTATTTATTTCTCCCTCCCAAGCACAAGACATCTCTCTCCATGCTGACTGCTTGGAGTTGGGGGAGGGTTAACTCAAGCCATTTTTGCTTCCTACCTTTTTTATTTTTTAGAGAGAGAGAATTTAATATTTATTTTTTATTTTTTTGGCAGACTTTCCTACCTCTTTGATGCTTCTTTTCATTTTTGTATACTAAAAGCAGGTACCATAGTCTGTCACCTGAGTTTCTTAGCTCTTGTGGAGAAAGTTTTGTACACAGATTACTTGTTCAACCTGTGTCTGTGAGGAGAGATTGAGGGAGGATCCTAGCTACCATCTTGTTTGCCTCGACACAAATTATTTGTGAAGGTGGTCTACTTATTCATATTTAAAGTAATATAGAGTAACTTTCCTTTGACCTTTGTTTATAGAGTCAATAACTTGCTTTTCCAAAGAGTTGACTGCTTTTCTAGGGTTCCTTTTGCAGTCCTTTCCCCCCATCATCTGACTATCCTGAGGAATTACTTCTTCAATGGAGCTTTCCTGGATAATGTCCAAGTCCACAAGACATCCCATGAGATGCAAACACCTGTGCAAAATAGTTCAGACCTGGATCTATTTGTAGTAAATGTTTAGCTGGTGTTTTTTTGCTCTCACATCATGGGTTAGTTTTCTCTCTGTAGGGAATAGTCCACAGCAATTCATAAACTACTTTTTGGAAGATATTTCTCAAACTCAACCCATTATGGAGATCCCCAAGGAACTTATTAGAAATAAATTCCTGGGCCCAACCTCACAGACGTTCAATCGAATCTCTGGGATAGGTCCTGGAGAAGCGTATCTTTACCAAGATCTCCAGGTAATTCTGATGATAAATCGAGTTTAGAAAGCAGGATCCCAGAATCACTTAAATTATTTTCTCTTAAATGTGCTTTCTTATACTAGTCCCCATTGATACTCATTTACAATTTTTCTTGCCAACTTACCCTGTGTTGAGAGAACTTCAGGGGATATATTTCCTTTGGAAATGCTGTTCGTCACTTTGCATTCTTTATGTTATAAAAGCAGCCTCAGATGGGAAATCCTGCTGCCAGACTGCTCTCTCTTGGGGTGTGTCCATTTATCCTCACCCATTGCTACAGCTCCAAGTACTGCATTTTTGATAAAACAATTACCTGGTGGACAAGTTCAATGGGGAAAGCACTGCCATGAGCCAAAGGCAGAAACATGGGATGGAGTTTGAGATCTTGTATTCTCCAAGCTACCTGAAACACTTACACAAAAACTCTACTCCTGAAGATATGCAAACTAGACCACCTTTCAGATAAGGGAGAAAAAGAATAGGTATTCCTGGACTGTTCTAATATTTTAAGGGAATCTTCCTTTATCTCTTCAACTGAGTTAGATCATCTGCAGTAAATTAGTAAGAACTCAACATAGAGGTTTATATTCTCCTTAAGACAGATCACAAGATCTAGCTCACTCTAGAATACCTAGGTCCACTTCCATGTTTGTAATCACCTCGTCCCAGCTGTTTTCTTTCTGGAGAAGTCATTTGAATTGACAGATGCATTGGAACCCCTATTCTTCCAGTAGCGAAGACACCAACTTCAGAAATGACATTGTCCTTCTGTTTAGCCCCTTCAGGAGTCTTAATGGTTGTTAGAGTTTTTAGTAGCAGTGAAGGGAGCAGAGAATGTGTTCACCCAGCTTTTGACCTGACAGCGCAGGGGCAACTTATTGGCCACTAACTAGTCAGACTCAGGTTGGTGACTGGCCTGACCAATGCAATGAACATGTGATTGTCACTCTCACTGGCACTTAACGGTTCTCATCAGATAAGCCAAGCAACTGGAAGTCCGTGTGGGTTTGGTCCTGGCCAAGAAACTAGAAGTCTTTGTGGGTTTGGTCCTGTGGTCATTCATCTAGAAAGCCCTTCAGAATATTAAACAGACATTCTGTTCCTCTGCAGCTAACCACACAAAGCACGGGGCAGTGAGGCATAGCTCCTGGCAAGCTTGAAGTCTTCCACCACAGTTGATACACCTCCAGCAGCTTCAAATAAGTGATTGAATTCTCCTGGAAGAATTCTAATCCTTAAGCAGCAAGAATAATCAGAGCAGACTCAGCATGGGTCCCTGAAAATTTCAAATTAGGGGGATAAGAAAGTGGAGGCTTTGAAGTGAGAGAACAGACTGAGAGGCAGGTGAGAGAATAGAGAGATGAGACCTGCCTAGATGGCAGGTGCCTTCCTTCCCTAAAGAACAGGTTGAAGGTTCCTCCTGCATGAGGGGTTCAAATATTAAGAATGCTTAATTCTTTCCTGAAGCTGGGATCCCAAGAAATAGGCACTGATACAGCCATTTGCATGTAAATATTTTCAAAAGGGGTATTTCAAGGAGAAAGAAGAAAGGAAGGGGAAGACAATACAATAAAGAATGTGATGGAGGGCAGAGCTTTTCACCCCAAACTGATGCTGCCAGGGAGCTCTGGATTGTCAACTTCTTTCCAGTTTTTCCTGATTCTTGGCAAGGGACCCGGGTTCCAGACTTCTGCCTTTATCAGTCATTGGCAAATGACTTGGGGGCTGCAGAATTGTCAGGCAAGATGGGGATGGAGGGTAAACTCCAGACACTTCCCAGATCTTGCTAGGACAGAAAAGGGACCCTAGGCTAAGGGCAAAAGGCAACTCAGAAGAGAGTTGCAGGAATAAGGTTATTAGAAGAAAGTACAAACACCCTGCAACCCTGAAGGCATCCAAAGCATCTAAGGTGATCTGAGTAGACAACAGACAACATGTGCCATGTTCTGTTTTCCTCTCGGCCTCTGACCAACCCAAAGGAAAAGCAGATTCCCTAGGAAGGAAAAAACTATGTATTCATTCACATAGTATTTACTGAGCAACTACTATATGTGCTTTTCCATGCACTAAGTGCTTGGATTTGAAAAATTAGTGAATTTCCCTTTTGAGCCATTATCGATTTATGTATTGAACATTATGAATTACTCTCAAAGCAAAAATCAGTGAATTTGAGAAGAATGAGGACCATCAAGCCTCAGAAACATAAAGAACTTGGAAAATAGAATTCACTTCATAAGAGAGTAAATCAATTAATACTTATTTGATGACTTGAAGAGGCAGTGTTTTTAAAATTCAAAACAGAAGCAATTAAATAAAAAAGAGTAACTGCTTCATTGATCCACAACAAATTAACAGAATCTGCAATGCACAAAGCCTCATTTTACAATAGAAATTAAGTAGAGCATAGGATTTAATCCAAGTTCCGGTGCTTGACTCCCATGAGGAGCAGGGAAGAGGTAGCTCAGCTACCTAGATCTGTGTCTCTCCCCCGATGCAGGGCAGCAGGAAGTCAGCCATGCCTAGAATAGAGCAGAAATGAGAGCCCTAGGGAAACCCACTAGAAGAAGGGGAGCCTTTTCCTTATCAATCAGGAGTTGGCTGTGAATGGGTACAGCTGAATATTGTTTACCCTTAGCTTCATATGCTCTAATCAGAAGCTCCAGGCTTCCTTGCTCTCTATTAAAAGTTGCAGGTATTTCAACGATCAATTACTTTCAAACAATTAATAACTTTTGTCAACAAATTCTGAACCATTTAGTTTCCATTGGTGGGAGACACTTCAAAGGATATGCGTGAATAGTACCTATCTTTTCATACATATATCAGTGGTACATACATGTACCAGTGATAAGCCAAACCTGGACCTGGCAATGAGAGATAAGTTTGTCACATAAACACAGAGAATATTTAAGACTTGGATTCAGATAGAACAACTATATAATCCAGCAATCCGTCTACTGAGTACATATCTAAAGAAACTGAAATCAGTATACAAGAGAGATGTCTACATTTCCATGCTTTTTGCAACACTGTTCACAAGAGGCAAGATATGGAATCAAACTAGTGTACGTCAACAGATAATGAATATGTCTGTACAATGAAATATTTTTCAGTCATAAAAAGAATGACATTTTGTCATTTTCAACATTGTGGATGGAACCGGAGGACATTATGCCAAGTGAAATGAGGCAGACACAGAAAGATAAATACTGCATGTTCTCACTTATGTGTGGAAGCTAAAAAGCTTGACCTCATAAAGAGAACAGAATAGTGGTTACCAAAGCCCGAGAAGGGTACAGAGGATGGAGGATGGAAAAGAGTACAGGGGACTGGGGTGCAGTAGGATAGGAGGGATGACTTCTAACGTTCACAGTAGGATTATAGTTGTTGACAACCATTGATTGTATCCCAGGACAAAGAAATGATAAATGTCTGAGGTATTAGATATGCTGATTACCCTGATCTGATCAGTATACATTGGATACACATGGTGTTCCCTATAAATATATACAATTATTATGTGCCAACTAAACACAAAACATATATCCTTTAAAAGACAGATTCAGGAGCATAGCTCCAGTAGACTGAGTTCAAGGGTAGGGTCCATGCTTTGTTCATCTCTGAGTTCTCATTTTAGCACCTGGAACAGTGCTTTGCAGATTTGCACACATGGGCAGAACTGAAGGCAGGAGAGCTGAAGAAGGAGTGAGCTGCTATTGTGCCTCCCAGGGCTGCCAGTCATATCACGCCTAACTCCTTAGCTAGACAGTTCACATGTCCAGCCTCCAGCTCCAATTCTATTGTCTAGTTTTGTCTCCCAAGGTTTTTCTTTTAATAGAGTAAAATAGAGTACACACTGGGAGTTATAATATTTCTGTATGGTAAGTGCAAACTTCAGTTCACACCTGAAATATATCCCCCAAAGTGAATAGTATCTTTTTTATTTTTTGGTATCTGGGATTAAACTAGGGGTGCTTAACCACTGAGCCACTTACCCGACCTCTTTTGTATTTTATTTAGAGACAGGGTCTCTCTGAGTTGCTTAGGGCCTCACTAAGTTGCTGAAGCTGGTTTCAAACTCATGATCTTCCTGCCTCAGCCTCCTGAGCCACTGGGATTTAGGGATATGCCACTGTGTCCCGCTGAATAGTATCTCTAAAATTAAATTTTTTCAATTTTTTTCTTTTAAACTAAAGCATGGTCAATAAAATATTACATAAATGGAATGATTTCATAATTGCCAAAAAATGACCTTTTGCAGGTGTTTTGATTTTATAAAATTCATTTATTAGTTACTACCATATTACTATTAATTACAATGTATATGTATTTTCTCCTTTTGTAAAAAATACCTTGGTTTACTTAAAAAGTATTAAATTACTTCTTTTATATAGTGATAATTTATTTTTAAAAATTCTTTTAACTGACATGATAATATATAAAAAATCTAATAAAAGAGTATTTGATGATGTTAAACCATTAAAATTGTTAGTTTGTTGTAGTTGTATAGAAGTCAGTCTATCTTAGCTAGCCATCTTGCTTTTGTAGGTACATCTGTGAAATAGAATGCTTCAGTAAGGCTCCAGGGGTCAGTAGACAAAATAACAGGGGAGTTTTGAAATCTACGTAAGACATCCATATCTTTACTAGTTTCCCTTTAGTCCAAAGGGAAGTGTGGACTGGGAAAGTGGGGATCAGAGACCAAGTGGGAAGGGTGAGTACTCCACCATGACCACTGAGTCTTCATTTAATTGCCCCAGCGACCAAAGGTGGATTCCTCCCTCTCCTCCTAATTCACATAATCCTCATGCTCCAATTATTGCATCCTCACTCATATACCCTTTAGAGGAAGAGAGAAAGGAAAGAATGGAAGGGAAAAATAGTTCTTTCTCCTTCCGCAACAGAATAATCTTTCCCACAAGATCCTTGCTCCCAACTGTTTCCCTTTGACTTTATAAAATTCACTTATTAGTTACTATCAATTACAATGCATATGTAATTGTTTAGAACAGGGTCATCTGCCCACTTTTAGACAGATCGTGACTCATCATTGGCATTTTTAGTTGAAATCCCTGTGCAGACAAAAACTGATGTTCTTTCGACAAGAAACATGAGTGGTTAGCTGTTGGGTAAAAAGTGAATGCTGACCGTCACTCATGTCTTGAATTAGGTTTTACTAAATTACAACTCTTCTCTCCAGACCTGAGCTCAACCCTAGACCGGACTGCAACTGCAACATTTGTGATTACAGTGGTTGGTGTGGGCATCTCAGTAGACTTGCTGCCATGAAAAAGAGGTAATCATCTGTTTATTCTCATCAGCCACATTTTCTGGGATAGGAAACATCTAACCTATCCTGAATGTCAAGGTAGCACTTGTGCCTGCTCAAGGTAGTTGATGATTGTTTCGATCAGTGGAAAGGGTCAAACAAATATTAACTTCTCAGAGTTTTCACTCCTAACAAATTTTCTTCCATGGTCAAAGTGGCAAGGGTTTCATTCAGTGGACTGGATGCAATAACAGTCAATAAAATGACAAAAGCTTTTAATTACAAGCAAAATTAATCCCTAGACGGATCAGTTTTCTTACTTTTAATGAAAGTATCGAATTCAGTGATGATTATACAGGTATGGAAATTTGGGTTATGTCCTTAATAGTCAGTCTTTCTAGCTCCTTCTTTCTTCATAGGCTTCACTTGTTTGAAAACTTCAAATGCCAAAGTGAAAAATGAAAGGGATCAAATCATTGTTTTAAAGTATCTCTTTTCTTGACGAGTACTAGAGTGTCAGGAGGATGATCACTTACCTCTTACTGAGTGGGGTGGGTGCTCTATTTGGCCTTTTACAAATATTGTAAGTCCTTATATCAACTATATAATCATTGTGGATATTTTATATAATAGAAATCTAAAATTCAGATTTTAAGTGATTTGTTCAAGGTCCTCAACAAAGCAGGGATTAAAATTCAGATTTTTCTGATTCTAGAGTGATGCCTGTATTCTCCCTTACGAGCCAACCTCCCTTCCATTAATTCTCATGGCCACACCTAATATACTCATTAAGTCTCTAAAGTCCACAGAATTGTTCTAATGCATTTCTCACTGGTTAATCCTTTTGTCTCAGGTTTTGAGAAAAGTGGCCATTCCTCCTTGGCTAAGACATTTATGGAAAGCATGTGAAATTATTTGTCTTTCTAGTTCAACAACTCTTTTTCCCATCATTCTTTAGGACCAGAGACACTCTCATCTAGCTCAGTAAATAAACACTGGAAAGAATAAACATGCATCAAGCAGATGGATTAACAGACCAATCCTGTGGCCAAGGAGAGGATTTCCTCCCTATTCTTTGTTGGTCTAATAGGCAAGGTGTGTGCCAACAGATTTTATAAGCACCCGAGAACAGCAATGACAAGCAGCCACTGAGTTCACAGAAGCCCAGGTGGTTTCAACATTTCCCCAAGGAGGCCAGGAGAGGCCCTGACAGGTCCACTTCAGATGGAGGAAGAGAGTGAGAAGGACCATCGGGCTTTGCTCAACCAAGGAGAGGAGAATGAACTGGTGAGTCTTCCCTTTATTTATTAGTTTTCTCAAAGCACCCAAGGCTGTGGTCCAGGGCTACCGTATTCAGGTAAATTAGAAAATAAACTATAGTACCAATTGTGGTGGTTCTAGTACCTGGAAAGGGGAGAGTCCAGTAATGCATCATGGGAGCTGCAGGGCACTATTTTGTTGTAAGAGAACCTGCAGGAGCTGAGATAGTTTTGTCTTTTGGATGGTAGAGTTTTGTGTCTCCATATGCGGTGGACCGTGGGAAGCTTCCTTAGCCATTCTGCAGAGTCATTGTGGTGCCTTCTCACATGGTGCACACCGAGGTGTCCTCCCCCCTGTCATCTGGGTCATCCTGTAATTGGACACACTTTGGTGAGAACGGAAATGCTTTCTTTTCTCATTCTCTTGCTTTTGGTGTGTCTGCAAGACCTGGGCTCAGAGAGTGTTTTGGGCCAAAGTCCCACTTTTTACTAAGGCCAAGACAGGTTTTAAGCACCTGGTCCTGCAGAAAAAGTAATACATAGCCTGGGACGTTAGCATAGACTTAAAAAAAAAAAAAAATCTCACATCTTTAGTTCTTTTTTCCTACAAAACATACAAAAATCTTTAAAAATAATCATTAAAAACTTGAAAATTCTGACAGTTTCTACTTGGTATTGAGGAGTTTGCATTTATGGTTTCGTTTAATCCTCAGAATTCAGTAAAGAAGGAACTAATCCTATTTCATAGAAAAGAAATCTGAGACTAGGGAGGTTAGGTAACTTGCCCAAGGTCATTAGCCTGCATGGGGCAGGCTTGGAATCCAGCCCACTCCTTGGCTTTTACAGCCCTGGCTGTCTACACTACAATAGTGTCTCTAGCTGGGCAATGAGAAAAGGAGGTGCGTGGGGGAGAGAGAAGGAGAAGGACTGCAAGGAGAATGCCCTAGGGGACCCATTTATGTACTAGAAAGGTGTCAGCTTCCTCTATGGCTTCCCTGGTACCCTTTGAGAGCTGTGGGAAATCTGTACCAGCTCTTCCTATTCTTGTTTGTTAATCTAAGGAAAAATAAGTACTTATATCTACAGTTGTGTTGTCCAATAAGGTGGCCACTGGCCGCCTAAGGCTCTTGAGTTCTAAAAAAGTAACTGGCTCAAACTGAAATGTGCTATAGGTGTAAAATTCATACTAGTTTTGGAAGAACTGACTAAAAAAATGTAAAATGTCCTACTAATAATTTTCATATTGGTTACACATTGAAATTCTAATACTTTAGGTAGGTTGGATTGAATAAATCTATTATGAAAATCAGTTCCCTTTGATTCTTTTTACTTCTTTAATGTGGTTGCTAAGAATTTTTAAAATTATGGCCCATAATTGCGCATACTTGTGCCACACTGAGCTCTATGATGGTTACAGTACTTAAAAATCTTAAGGCAGAAGGGTTGGAAAGAATTAAAATCTATTGGCCTGTGTCTGCTGCAGGACACCTGTCGGACCTGAAATTTTCTGAACATGCAGATGAGTGATCATGAAAATCTTACGTAGTTCTTTGTTCTTCTCTAAGGAGGTGTTGTGTATGCAAAACTGATAGTCCAGTACTTTAATTCTGCCAAATCACAGGGAGGACATGGGTATCGAAGGATTAAGTCATGGAACAGGTGCTATGGTTTTCTTCTTTTCTGTGGGTGATCAAACCCTTCTAGACTTCTAGACTTCCCAGCAAGAAGCCCTCTTTACAATCCAGCCTTGTTTACCTCACACTGCCAGGGCATTCTGGAGAGGGGGAGCTGGCTGCGGATTTCCCTTTCATCAATCTTACTACTGGGCAGAGAGCACAGAGGCAAATTTTATTCCAGTCCTTCCTGTAATCCTGAGGATCAGGTGGGCCTGGGAGGATAAGTACACAAACTAAAGAGGAAGCTATGACTTAGCTCTAGGCAATTGCTGTCCTGCAATTGAATAGTCTGGCACTGTCAGACCTAGGCTTTCAAAGGAAAGCTGAAAATTTGGACTTCTGTGAGAAATAGCCTGATTACAAATTTTGGAAATAAATTTAAAAACAAAGATAATCAGTAGGTCAAAGCAAACCTGAGCACGACTTAGTCCCTATCTTACCTTGGGGGCTGCTACTAGGTGACTCTTACAGTCTTTTCCCCATTTGCTTTTCCTTTCTTGAAAGTTCCCCATGGCCCAAATCTGACTTCTACTTTCATTCGTCATTTCAAGTTGTGATTGTGTTGAAAGGATCAGAGGTGGAAACCAGACGCGGATGGAGTAAATAGTGGATTCCTTCAATCACCCCAGCAGAACCTAAGTGGATGGAGAAGGCTTGTGAACTACTCAAGAGCAGTCTTGGGTCACTTTGATGAGCTCAGCTCAGATATAAAGCAGTGCATTCCCTCTCCTGTTCCAGGCCCTAAATCCTCCAGCTGGGGCGGGGATGATGCCCTGCCCTTGACAAGCCCAGTTTCATTTCACCTGCACAACAGCTGGGGCAATAGACGCTCTCACCTTCCAGGTCTCCACTGGCCTTCCCAACCTGCTTCCGCCCACCTCTCCCCCTCCCAAATACAGTCCAGCTCTCATAGGCTCCTCCTCTTCCTTCACTTTTCCTTATCCTAAAAATTTGTCCTCTCCAGGACAAATTTGTCCTCTCCAGCCCCTCCAGTCACAGACAGCTTTTCTTATCTTCTCTTGAGGTCCTCTCATGACCCCCAGCTTCACTTGACAGCCAAGAGGATCATTCACAGCATAGACCCCAATGAACCCAGAGCCTTCAGGCTACTTGGCACAAGCCTAATGGAATGGGATTTGATCTCGGGATGATCTGGATTTGAATTTGGGTTCTGTTAGGCCAATTATCTAATCTCATGGGGATGGTAAAATTTACTATTTGAGATTGGGCTGAGGATTAAATAAAGGGACATAGCTTTTCTAAAAGTATCCTCTGTAGAACAATATTAGTAATCTGTTACATAAAAGTCTTCTTTTTCTCCTCATTTAGGCTTGAGAAATACCAGGTGAAAAGGGTGGGCAGGTTAATACATTATAGGTTCTTAGTGAAACTTTAAGGGGGCATTCTCTGGTGCTGTTATTTCCTGCACTTACGTGTCGGGGTTTTTAGCCCCTGTCTCCTCCTGACCGGCAGGAGAAGCGGGAAAAGCACGCCCTGACCAAGACGAGCCAAGAGAGGTAAAGGTCAACTGGAGGCCTGCACCCAGCCCTCCCTCGGGGGAGGACAATCAGTCATGCCAGGGAGACGAGTCGGAAGCAGGATCTCATTTATTGAGGAAGTACACACAACTTATATACTGCACAGGAGCCAATCAGGATAAAGGTCAGAGGGGTGGAGCAAGTTCATGTGTACATCCATACCATAGTCTGTAAGGGAAGGCATGAGCTGTCCACGAGGGTGGAAGAGTCCCGGACCTATCCTGGAGGTGGTCCGCCTTTTCTGTCACCACCCACAGCACCGCCTCCTGGTTGATCGCCAGGCGCATCCCAGCCAAATGTGCAGCCCCAAGACTGGGAAGCTGGAAGCCGTGCCCTACACTTACGATTTTGGGAAATGATCCCACTGCCCCCACTGCACGTGACTGTGTGTGCACGCACAGATTCTCTCCGGATTTCTGTTCCATGGACCCTCCTAGGAGAGGTAGGAATGTTCTCAGTGATTGATAGGTATCAATAGGTATTGTTTTGTCATTGTTACCCTTCTGGGAGAAAAAAAAAAAAAAAAAAAAAAAAAACATCCCATCTGCTCTCAGCCAGATGTGCATATCAGCCTCTGCTTAGGGGTCCTCTGGACATGTGCTCACTGCCCCTACATTCTGAGGACGATCTTTCTGGGCCTGCGCCACAGCCATGAGCGTTGCTTTACTCATATCTTTTGCAAAGCCCAGCATTCAGTCTGTACCCTGTTCTGTACCTATTGCATGGATGTCCAAGCTCCAGAAGGGAGCAGCTCTCAAAGGAAAGAGCCACTTAGTGTGGAGGGATACAGAAGCAATAGGAAGGCATCTTGCTTTGTGGTAATTTTCTCCTGCCAAATTGTAGAGGAGCCTCAAATCCTAAGAGAACAGATCTGGGTTTTAGTCAAGGATCTGCTGCTAACCATGCAGCTGTGAGAATCTTTTTGAACCTTGCTGGTTGCCTAAAAATAATTCCACTTACACTCTTCTGATTCATAATTTCTGTGAAAGTCATGTACAAAATATGGAAAGTGCTATGGAAAATAAGGGGTCATTCACCCTGCATTTATGATGTGCAAGTTGAAAAGTGTAAGCATACATATATGAGGTGAAACTGGTGTTGAGCTCATTTCCCCCTTCTCTGATTAAAACGTGGGGAATGATAATTGCTGGAGTTGCACTGTTACAAGAGCAATCTGTGAAGAGTTGGCAAAAGAAATCTGGAAACTAGACATTTAGATTATTTCACATTATCTGTTCTTTCTCCTCCATTAAATCTCCCCAACCAAAAAAAAAAAAAAAAAAACCAAAACACACACACAAAAAAAAAAAACCCAAGCAAACCAAAAGGATTAATAATGAAAAGTGAAAATTGAAATTGAAAAGCCAGCCCTATTGGCTCTCTCCTGTCTCCCGTCAACATTTACAATAACAACATGGTTGAAGGTAAACCTATCAATCTTGAACTGACACTAGCTGTGAGGGAGAGATAAGAATATAGGTGACAGAATCAAGATTTAAACATTTCTCTAGGCTGGATTGTGGGAGAGTAATTGGTAGGATACAGTAAAACAGGCCTTACTGTTGAGTTCCTGTTTTAAATTATTATTAAAGTACAAGGTGAGAAACTTAGTAACTTGGGCTTGTAGTTGTGCATGGAAAAGTCATTGAAGTGCTTGATTTGGTTCTGGCTGAATATAGTTGCCAGGGTGATGCAGCTATTAAAAATATTAGTTCTGGAAGGACTTAATGGAAGTCTGTTTGGCAGATTAGAAGAAATAAAACTAGTTCTGCTATAATCTGTACTTTTGAGGAAAAAAATCTACAGTTTTATTTCATTCTAAAACATACACTCTCAGAGAAATTTCAAGAATGATGTATTTGGTGGGATGTGGTGAAGGCATTCCTGCACCCGCTGGTCTGACAGGGTCACAGCATGGGGGATGCTGTGGCAGGGCCACATCATCTGGAAACCGGAATCATTAGGAATGTTAAGTGTTTTGTTTATGATACTCATGATATGGATAACAGGGCATACATCAATCAATAATAAAAGTACGTATTGCCTGAGATTGCAGGAAAATTCCCAGAATGAGACTAAGGATACATTTGAGACATGCCATGAGGTGCGTTTCAATATCTTTCAGGATACAAACAATGGTGTTATTCCTCGAGCTTAAACAACAAGAACTATTTATCCCATGGTCAACAATTTACACTAGCTGCCCCCCCAACCCTACCCTAAAGCCACAACAATAGCCTAGCTACAGAAAAACAATTGTTGTGTCAACAGTACAGGGACCGCCATATGTAGCTTATGGTATCCCCCTTTGAGGACAAGAGGCTAATAAAAATACATTCCCCCAACCAATAGACCCTCCTTTGCCTTACACAGAAACTTATGATGAAAATGGAAAACACATAGTTAATATAAATGACAAATGAGTTGAGGTGTAAAGCCTGCCCTTTAGTTAAAGATTGCAAAGACATAAGAATAGGTGTGCTTTGACCAAGGATCAAGGAAGTTCTTTAAGAAAGCAGTTGAATAGGTCATATGAAAAAAAGGAAATTACCTTGGAAATTAAAATAGAATAATGTTAAATTAACACAGATATATTTTAGAGACACTTCAGAGTAGTAGGCTTTTAAATAATAGACTTTCACTACTTTAAGTGTGTTTTACTGGTATTTTAGTTTAGAAGTAAGAAAGCTTACCAATAATCATAAGTATGCTTTAAAGTTAAAGGTTAATGAAATAACTATAGATATGCTTTAAAGTTAGAAGTGAATAATAGGTCAGGAATCATGTAGTCTAGTTGCATGGCCTAGCACCTAGTGATTGAGGTGAAAACGTAAAAGCTTAATCATGATTGACTAAGGTTACAGAAAAATATTTTGAACAATGTACTCAATATCTTAGGTAATCAATGTATGTCAGAAAAGATTGTAACTCTTGAAAATTATGGAAATCAAAAAAGTTTCGGGCTTTGAAGTTATCCATTAATTAACTGAAAAAATACCTGTAAAAAAGGTATAAAAATAAAGATTCTTCCAGGGGCAGCAGAGACTTCTTCTGGAGGCTGCTCATAACTTGCAACCTGTCGTCCCGACTCTTTTTCTTTTGCCAATGCCACTCCTTCAGGAGTTGGGACGACTCCGTGGAGCCCCACTCCATCCCCCCCAGGGCTGGACCTCAGCAGGGATGTCTGTAAGATATCACAAATCAGAACAATCCAAGAGAAGTTCAAAGCAGTTCTCTAAAGAACAAAGGTGGTCCTTGTCTTCCAACAGTTGAGTGACTGACATGGAGCACAACATAGAGGTTGGCAGGTTTGAAAGACCTTCCTAACTACTGTGGTAGAAGAATCTAAGCACAAACCTCTGCCAATGGCCTTTGCCCTTGTGTAGCCTCCTCCAATTGAGTGGGGCAGAACCCGGACTATGATATGCTGTCTCCTAAGATTATGCTATGTCATGCAACAAAAGGGATTTTTCACATAATTAGGAGACTTCTTCCAAAGGGAGACTGGGTAGACCTGGCCAAAGCAAGTGAACCCTTTAAAAAGACTGGGCCTTTCCTGAAATTAGAAATATTTAAAGCATGGAAGTGATTTGATGCAAGGGAAGCTCTCCGTTGCTGTTTTGAAGATGGAGGGTGCAGTGGGGCAGGTTAGTGTTCTCTAATAACTGAGAGTAACTTCCAAATGCCAACCATCAAGAGAATGGGGGCTCGGTCCTGGAGCTACAAGGTACTAATCCTGCCAACCAGAGTGAGTCTGAATAAGGTTCCTGAGCATCAGAAGGAACACAGCCCAGGGGGATCTTGATTTCTGCCTTGTGAGATGCTTAGACTCAGGTAGCTAGACTCTCAACCCACAGAAACTGTAAGATATTAAATTTGTATTGTTTTAAGGTGCTGAGTTTACTCTGTAGTGATGGAAAACAAATACATCCTCACAGAGAATCAACAAGAAAATGTACAGCCCAGCGAGCTATTGAGAAGCCTCTCTAAAGCAGACGATAGGTGCTCATCTGCCAAGAGTGATGTATAGCTCCTTTTTCACAGCAAGGAATTTGAACCAAATAATCTCTAAGACCACTTCCTGGTCAATGATGTTCTTAATCCACAAATGCCTTTCAATAGCACATGCCATATTGTCCTATGACTCAATATGAGGTAAATTCTTGTTCCAGAAATTGCCCCTGCTCATCGGTTCAGTCATCCCATTACCTTCTGATCTGCCCTTATAGCACTCCAGCTGTTAGCCTCACCAAACAAGGGTTCTTAGTTGCTCTTTAACTTACAGGAAGACCACATGTTACCACTTTTATTATAGCAGTACTAACCGACATTATGTAATGCCCATAACAGAGAATGATAATAAGTTCATCTCTTCAGTATTGGAGGGTACAGGGTCTTTCTTGACCCAGAAAGAAAGTGCAAGGAGGAAAATATAATAGGTTTAATTATTCAAGAATTCTCTTGAACATTTTCCAGGTTCAGTTTTTTATTCTGTAAATAATAATCTATGAATATTCTTAATAATATTTATTCTAATAAGCAATAAAGCCACCTCATAGGATTATTGTGAGGATTGAATGACACCTAAGTACTTAAGAAAGACTTATTGCCAAATGTAAACATAAGTAAAAGTGATTCAAGATACCTTTTCTCTATTCAAGGGACACTCCTGGAATGAGTGCAGTATTTAATGTGTGACACTCTGACAAATAATGCTTGGTATTTAGTCATAATTAGCACAAGTTACTACACCAAACCAGTCATAAAAGGTTGAGAAAAAATGACCATACTAACACGATCCATCTACTGGGATAATAGTATCCCCACATTACAGAGAAGAAGTGTATTAGCAGAAGTAGAGATAAGATACTATTCTAACATCCACCATTTAAAGGAATACTACTTAACAGGTTCAGATAAAGGAAGCAAAGAATAGATTGTTAATAATAAGTAGGAACTTGGTGCTATGATTTTTGCTGAAAAAAGAAAGAAAGAAAACACAACACAATCTAGCTTCATAGAAGGCCACAAAGGTGGGATATCCTTAGCTATGATTCAAGTCCTAATTTTGAGACCTGATACAAAGAGGCAACTTTCTTTAAGGCTATTGGAATATCCTTGCCCAAGGCAAAGTCCAACATTTCATAGCAAAGAAAACGACGACAAAACACAACTGGCATAACTATTTACAGAAGCAATTATGGCCGTGAGTTATTTTTATTATGTGTGGTAGAGTAAACTAATTTTTAGCTTTGTGCCATAAGGTTCTTGTATCATGCACTGCAAACTAAAAATCCCCATTATGAAGGATTTGGATCACACAACACACACAGAACTATACTTGTAGTGGTGGGTACTTAACAAGTATTTTTAAAATGTTTTTATTAGTGCATTGTAGTTATACATGTTAGTTGGATTCATTTTCACATAATCATACATGCATGGAATCTAATTTATTCCTCAGAGTCCCCATTGCCCCCTCTTTCTTCCCCACTTCCAACCCCTATTTCTCTTCTTGCACTCTACTGGTCTTCCTTCTATTTATTTGTTGTTTCTTTTTGAATTGGTGCTTTATAAATGTACATAAAGGTGTAATCACTGTGGTCTATTTATACATGTCCATAGTGTAACTTTTTGACAAATAATTTAAATGGCTAAATGCATGAACAGACAGCATAGGAATAAGAAGATTTGTAAAAACTGAAAAAGACTTTGTTCACAAGATCAGTCTTGCATAAACTCTAGTGCTCTAAAATGAAAATTCAGCAACTGGGAATGATCCCAGAGGATGGTCCCATAAGACTAAGAAGATTCCACCAAAAGAGTTTTGGAAATAAATCATGTTTAGATGAAGCTGTACCCCGTAATCCTCCTTTCCTAAGTAAGTTGAGAGATCTTAGTTCCATCTCTGATGGCCGGTATAGGAGCTACTATAAGAATATAAAGAAAAAGATTTAAAGTACTTATTATGGGCCAGAACTTCACATACTTCTCATTTAATTCCTGTGAGATAGTCACACAGATATCCATTTTGCAATGAGGAAACCAAGGCTCAGTTAGATAATATACAGAGAATCGCTTGGCATAAGCATCAAAAGTAGGATGCTGTACTACCTTACTCTCTTACATTGATTTCCTTCCTTCTGCATGAATAAAGAATGATTGTACTGGTGTGTGTGTGTGTGTGTGTGTGTGTGTGTGTGTGTGTTTGCATATACAGTTACCACATTTAGCTAACTTTTAAATTAATATCCTCAAATCCTTTTCTCCAGTTTCACATATTACAAAGGTAAGCAGTTTTTCATGAGTTGGGGGCTTGACTTCAATTTTGACAACTGGTACTCTTTGGGAAAAGCAAAACTTCATTTAAGTTATTGGTTCAATCATTGTTAGAAGCAGGATTCATTGCCTTGTGGTCAGATCATTTCATAATGAGTCCAATAGGATTAGCCACTTCTTTTTTTTTTTTTTTCAGGATTGACTGTCTTTATTTGGTGGCGATAAAAATAGCTTCAGATTAGTTGTTAAATGTACAATTAACAGTGACCCTTTAACACAGGCAAAATAAAGAGGGGATAGGAAAACTGAGACCAGGGCAAAGGCAGTATGAGCCCAACCACTGCAAGCTCTGATGTACCCCCGTACTTCAACAGGGGCAAAAAGGCCAAAGTACTGATTGTTTTCCAAATAGCATGTTTTCTCTTTTGAGTCTATTGATGGTTACATTTCATTGTACCTTGTAAAATGTAGTCAGCCACTATAAGAAAACCATCACATTTTGTCAGAAGATATATATTCATATAATACATTCAGAATCACTGCTTGGTTTTTGTCTTCGTCTTTTCTTCCCTGACTGTTTAGGTGTTGGAGTCTCTACTGCTCCTTCTGCATCATATACGGGCAGCTTGAAAACTATTTCATCATCTTCATCATTATCCATTCCCGCCACTTCAGATTTTCGTTTCTCAAAAAATGTTGGTGTACAAACTGGTGTGGGGCCCTGGCTAGCTATAGACTTGTCAGGAGTGGCAGCAGTGCCTTTAGAAACCCGCTTCTTCTGCTTCTTTGGTATGCCTGAAGATTTTTTCTTCTTTGTAGGTTTATCTGAAGGATCTTTGGTCTTACTGGATGATAAAACCAATGAAGGAAAATCATAATTAATTCCTTTTGCTGCTAATTTTTTCCTGAGCAATTTTTCTTTCTTTTTAAATCGCTCTTCCATTTGCAGTTTTTGAAAAAATGTCCGCTTCCGATTATACTGCTTCAGGCTGACGAAATGGAGTATTCCACTCTTTAAAAAGTTCTTTGGGTACTTTTTCTGGTGGCATAAAACGACACACCAAGAGTCTTTCACCGAAAAGGTAGTTAGTTATTCATTGTTTCAGCAACTATCTTGGCAACATCTTCAGACTTAAACTCCACAAAGGCATAGCCTCTGCTATTTCCAGTCTTTTTACTTCTGGATAGTCTAAATCTTGTAATAGTGCCAAACTGGGAGAAATATGCTTTGATTTGGGTTTCATAAAGTGCTGGAGGCAGATGGCCCACAAAAATTACTCCAGGAGTAAGTTTTTCTTGCTTTTTTTGCTGGGTTACACGCTGGCGGACGTGCTGCACCTCCTTCTGAAACTGGACGTCTTCCTGCGGGTTCAGAGAAAGAATCGGCCGGGGTGGGACAACGAACGGAGACCCCACCATGTTGAGACCCCCAGCAACACAAGCCACGCGGATAGCCACTTCTAATTTACTAAAAATTAGCTAAATTGTGTATTACCCAAGATAATATTAATTCTTAACACATATTGAGTGCTCAAAATGTTTCGGGAACTGTGATAAATGCATTATCATATTAGTTTCTCACATCCACCCTAGAGAACAGATATTGTTATTCCCATTTATGGAGGAGAAATTTGGGCATCAGAAGTCAAGTGGATTTCCCCACACCACATATCTGGTTCAGTGGTGGCGGGATGATTTGAACTTGGTTTTTCATGCCATGTCTCCAGCTGCTACACTCAACTACTTCCATTGCATTTCATAACCAGCCTCATTTTTTTTTCACATGAGAAATCTAAAGTTCAGCAAATTTAAATCATAGTTGGTAAGCAATGGAGCAGGGAAGAAAAATGAGAGCATCTAGAAAGCAATGATGAGATATAAAGAAACAAGGCGATGGTCAGACCTGGATAGGGACCTTGGCTCTAAACTGAGACTTTGGGAACAACTTCCTTAATAGCACATGCATACTTCATGGCCATGTCTAACCCAGGCTTCTTCCTCTGTATCCTGGGCTTAGAGGAGACATTAGGGCTGTGTTACCACTCCTGGCATCTGGAATACAGAATTCTAATCAGAAAGAAAAAGATGAAGGAACACCTCTGCTTGGAGAGAAAGAAAATCATGTCTGTGTGATGCCCTCTGTGTTCTTCAGGTCCACTAACAGGTGGCAGATCTGGGCTCCTGGCCTCGCGGAACACAGCCTATTTCTATTACCAACCTTGACCCAATATATTGCAACTGAAAACTGAAATAGTCACTTCTCTTCTTCTTTGACTGAAGCTGTTATCAAATCACCTGTTCACACTGGCTGATCGTCTTTTCTGCTCCACACCTTACACCTCTTCTTTAATCTTCACTACTACTCTCAGGTGTGTGCCACTAATATTGCCCTGAGTACAGAGATGGAAACGGAATCTTAGAGAACTTAAATCCTGAGGTCACGTGAGTAACAGGTGACAAAACTCACTTGACTACAGGGAATTGTGTATAATGGGGTTGACTCTGGTTTTTCATCTATTCCCCATATCCTCTGGATTCTAATTTATTTTCCTATGATGACACAAAATATCACTCCTCTTTCCCTTGTCTATATTCTCCATTTCCTAGTGGATTTTCCTGGTGCTGTACAAATATTTGGGAGAAATCTGAGTGACTCTAACTGTATCAGAAGTATAATCACTTAAAAAATGAAATTATATATGAAATTAATTAATCAAAATGGAATATGTTGTTATAAATTCTAATCACAAAAACATAGGCAAGCCAACTGAGTGTATTCGACAAAAGAATTGACAGATAAAGCAATGATTCTTTAGCCAAAATCTTCAGTTCCCATACCCAGCCTCATACCTCAGGGAAAACTGAGATATGATTTAGAAGGGAGTTTTACCAAGGTTTATGAGACCCATGTATCAAGGAAGCAAAATCATTGCTTCTATTCATCTTTCCTCAAGGAACCACACATTCCAGGAAGTAACTTTGACACTTACAAGCTCCTTTTATTCTTTTCTTTTTCTTCCGTTCTTCATTTTCTTTCTTCCTCCACCTTTTCTAGCTTCTGCTCTCTCTCTTTCTTATTAACAGATGGGAGAAAATTTGCTGACATTTTAATAACAAGGGGTCCTAACCCATAAGAAGTGTCTTTCACACAAACCTTTTCACTTATCTTGGCAGGTTCTTTATTAGGGATAAGATTTTACCTCTACTTTGACGGAAGTCGGCTCTTACTTACCTATCATCCACACCAGGTGGCAGCTAGCTTCCCAGGTCACCAAACCTCCCATGTCCCATAGGAATCTCTTCTTTGATTCTTCTTCTCTTATTAATTTCTCTAATGTTACTGCCATTCTTTCTTCCCCAGCCAATTTCTACCAAAATCATTATAGGTGTCTTCCATTTGCTTGGCGAAGAGTGTCTTATAAACAATTTCACTCTTTCTTTATTTTGACAAAATAAATACAGTGGTGTCAATAAAAGGTAACAATCTTAAACATACAGTTCAATGACTTCTAATCATTTTTGAACTATGTGTAAGTAGACGTGTGAATTGCTCTATAGTAACAAAGTTTACTCAGTATAATATCTGTGAAATGTGCATCAGAGGTGCATTTTTAAAAACCTGCTTTGTAGCATACCATTGTATGAAAACAAAAAATTTATTTCCTTTTGTTGATGGATTGTTGGATTGTTTTCAGTTTGGGTCTTTTTGTTTTAAGTGGACACAATATCTTTATTTTATTTTTATATGGTTCCTCATGCATGCTAGGCGAGCCCTCTACCACTGAGCCACAATCCCAGCCCTTGGGGCTTCTTTTTTTTTTTTTTTTCAGATTATTGGTCTATTTTTTTTATTAGAACTGAAAATACTAATTAAAATAACTCCCAGAGATTAGGGTGTATTAGGTCATAGAGTAAATAGCCATCCTTGGGCTCTCAATTTTTAGCTTCTGATCCATGCACATGAAGTGTTTTCTATAAAGGATATTGAATTTTCTGTATGTTGTCATACTAAATAATGTTGTACTTTAGTGGTACCAGTGTGGAAAGAAATAGACCTTTCAGAGTCTATTTCAGAAACTACTTACAACCTCTGGAATGGTCAATTTGAATTGTCAGCTTGATTGGATTAAGAGATGAAGAAGATTAAAAGGTTTTTGGATGAGTCAATGTGGGTGGATCTAGGAATGAATGATATGTGGGATAGTGAACTGAAGTGGAGGCCCTCCCTAAGTGTGGGCAGCACCCTCCAATAGTTTGGAGGCCTGGATGGAATAAATGTTGGAAGAACAAAGAAAAGCAGCAGTGATGTAAGCTCTATTCTACTTGACTGGGTTCTTGATTGCTGCTGCGACCACCTGAGGATATCAGACTCTCACTCCTTCACTCTTCCAAGGTGGACGCCACCAGTGATTCTCCAGGGAGTTTCCAGAAGCCTTGAATCTTGGATTGGGGTAGCATTGTTGATCCTTCTTTTTCTTAGGCTTCAGCATCTTGGACTGCACAGCTACTGATTCTTCCAGCTCTTCAGCCTACCGACGGCCATTGTGGACTATCCAGCTTCTGGTTGCATAAGCCAACCTAGTAAATCTCCTTTTTATAATCATGCCTCCTGTTGGTTCTGTTCCTCTAGAGAACCCTGACTAATACAACCTCTAATCAAAGAAGACAAATGAAAATTAATAGGGAGGCCAGCTGGTACCAGTGCAATTAGCACAGATTTGGTAGCTATACAGATTAGCCAAAATCTGTGCTCAGGAGTTTTCTAGTCATATAAATTTTGTGACTTCCAATTTCTATGTCTTTTAAATGAAGATACTTAAACTACTTTGCAGTGTTTTTAGAAGGATAAAATAAAACCCAAGCCATATAAAGGGTTAAACAATTACACATTCAAGATAGTGGAATAGTGAATCGGACTTTTATGAATATAGCTGATCTGAATATTTTCGCACAAATCTTTTGGGAGACACATATACATTCATTTCTCTTGTATAAAAATCTAAAAGTAGAGTTAATAAAGTTACAGTCATATATTTAGCAATACAATTTTTCCAAATATTTATAATCTGTCACATTTCCATCTACTATGAGAGTTCTAGTTGTTCCTCAACTTTACCATCCCTTGATATATTTGGTCTTTTAAATTTTAGATATTCTTCTATTATATCATGTGTTGTTGTATCATTGAATGACATCAGAATAAGTTCTCTAATATGGTTGGGTAGGTTTTTCCAACTTTGTTCCTTTCTAGGATTGTCTTGGCTATTCTAGGCCATGATACATCATTGAAGCTCTATTTTGTATTTTCTTATATGATACTGAACAGGCTCTTGGTTTTTAGAGTCTATTTGGAAATCCTCTTTTGAAAGGTGTCTATTCAAGTCTTTTGCCCATTTGTATTGTGTTTTCATTCATGTTTAATTGATTTGTAGTAAGTTTTAATATATTCCAAATATAAGTTGTTGTTCATATATAGATAAGTATAGAAGTGTATGTGTGTGTGTGTGTGTGTGTGTGTGTGTGTGTGTGTGTGTTTGTGTGTGTATCATCCCCAGAGATCTTTTAAGGAAAAGAAGTTTTAACTTCAATGAAGTCAATTTTATCTTTTTGTCTTTTTTTCTTTGTTTTTAAGAAGTATTTGTCTATTTGAAGTTTGAGAAAGAATTTCTCCTATATTTTCTTTCAGATGATTTATTATTTCCAACTTATATTGAAGGAAAAGAGCTATTTATGATTTTATAAAAATGCAACTATGTTATGTGAAATTTCAAAAAGTCTGATGGTGTTACATAAGACATTTTTGTTTGGTTTTCTTAGGAGAGAGGAGTTATCTAGATGATTCTCATTTTTTTCCTTTACTTTTTTATGTCCAAATTTGAAGGCAATGATACTATTAGTTCCATCACTTAACTAAAAAAACCACTCATGATACTTTTCTTCCAGGTTTGGCCACGTGGAAAACAGTCATATAGTCATTTATGCTATATGACTCCACAAAACAGGTTGAATAAAGTTGTAATAGAGCAGCCTCTCATCTTGCAGGGGCGGGGGGGGTGTGAATAGGGCTCCATCACTAGACTCCCCCAGTGTTGTTTGCTTTGACCATTCTTTCAACTAAATGGAAGCATGCATTCAGAGGATTAGCTGCTGCTCCCTCCATAGAAGAATGAAAAAAATTTAAAAATAGCTAATATCCCAAGACTTGTGAAAAAGCAACAACCACTTTCTTCTTCAGGAGGGAAATCCCTCCTTTCATCCAAAAATGTGGATTTACACATGTAAAAATGTGTATTTGTACAGAAACTTTGATGGTTTATTCAGATACAAAATCAATGACTTTATGCTTCTTCATCACATCAAAGGGTTAACTTCAAAAACCAGACCTTCGTTTCTATTCAATAAATCTATGTCACAAGATGAACCAGGATTTAGAGGTATTTGTAACTTTTTAACATCTCTTTCTTTTCAAATTACAACACATATTTGGAACTTACTGCTGCAGTCTCAAATGTGCTTATCATAATAGAAGCCCACAGTTTTTAAAAACCCTGAAGTCATCCATGCTTGCCATTTATTTAGTCTTCTTGTTTGGAAAAAAAAAAAAAGGCAAAAAATTCACAAATACTATGAACTAAGCACCTGTTTCAAATTAAACATCAACCTTCAGTTTGCAAAATAATTCCTTCACAGTTAAACCACCACAGCAGAAGACCCATGTCAGGTTTTTTTCTTTCTTTCTTTCTTCCTGGAGAAGTGAGCAGAACAACTGCATCCTAAGGGCTTTTCTCTGTTGAATCTGAAAGGTGGAACATGGAGGTAATGTGTACAAAGACATCCACAGTTCAGGGAATGTGATTTGGTAAAAGAAGCAAGACGTAGAGATGCCTGCCACTTCCTGAGCTCAGAATTTTGTTTTGAGATAAATATAAGCACCTAAATGTCAGGGAAATGTTCTTCCTGTGTGCCAAGGATCTTCCCACAGTCCAGCGGACACACTTGGCCTCCCAGGCTGGCCCACTAGGGCCCCAGAAGCTGGACGGCCAAGGCAGGTCTCACTTTCCACCTTTGTCTATACCACATTCTACTATTTCCTTCTTAACATTTACATAAATGTGCCATCACAAATGACTCTGTGTGTGTGTGTGTGTGTGTGTGTGTGTGTGTGTGTGTGGTATAACATGTAAGGGGGAAACTCATTTTTTTCCTGCACTATTTATTTTTCTCCAGCACTGTTTACTGAGCAAAACATCCTTTCCCATAAGTTCAGTGGTTCTTTTTGTTCTGATGTGATCATGTTTGAGTCTTTCTGGGCTCTGTGTTGTTTTGATCCTCTTTTTGCCTGAATCAAATGTGCCTCAGTTTCCTAATTCCTTTGACTATGTAGTAAACCTTCATGTCTGGTGGCATTAAGTCCTCCATGTTTATTATTTTTGAATTATTACCTTGACTGTTCTGGGTCCTTTGTATTTCTGTAACAATTTTAGAATTGGGTCATCAATTACCACTCAAAATGTCTGATGAGATTTTTAAATGGGATAGTTAGTGTCTAATTCCCATACTTAATAAATCTTCCCATTTATCTGGGTCTCTACTGTCTCTCAGCAATAACACACAGTTCTTAATTTAAAGGGCTTGCACAACTTTGTTGAATTTATTAAAAGGGAATTGAATTTTTTTCCTTAATGGTATTACAAGTAGTACCTAATTAATTTTCAAATTATTTGTTATTATTTTATACAAATGTAGTTGAGATTTTTATATTTTTAAATTCTAATGGTCAGTAATCTTAATAAATTACTGACCATTAGAATTTGTTTGTACATTCTTTAGGATTTTTAAATGTCTATACCACCTTACCTACATATAGAGTTTTGCTTCTTGTTTTCCAATTGTTAGAACCTTTATCTCTTTTTCTTGTCTCATGGGTTAAGTTTTCTAGTACTGTATTGATGAATATTAGTGGTGACCTATGACAATCTTGTTTTGCTTGTGACCTCAGGGAGGCAAATTGATCAGCATTTCAACAGTAAACATGATGTTAGCTGAAGGATGTTTCCATTTAATCTTGTTTGCTGATATTTTTTAAGACCATATAATGGTGTTGATTTTTTTCTGTCTTTTTGTGTATCTAATGAGTGGATTTCTGATTTTCTTCCTGAATTATAACAAGACAAAACATACTGATTTTCAAATTATTGCAGTTTTGAGACAAATATCATTTGTAATGATATATTATCCTTTATATCACTGATTTAGTTAGATAATATAGGAATATTTTATCTAAAATCAGAGCCTGTAGTTTTTCTTTCTTGCAAAATGTTGATCAGATTTTGGTATCTTGGTATGCTCAGCTTATTAAAAAAAAAAAAAAGTTAGGAGAGTTCCCAAACCCTCTACTTGCGAAGGAGTTTTTTTCAGAATGGTATTTCTTCTATGTTAAATATTTGAAAGGAATCACAGGCCTTCTGGGATTAAAGATTACATTATGGGAAGGCTTATAATTACACATTAATTTTCTTCAATAACCTTAAAAATATCCAGGCTTATTTCTGAGTTTATCTATTTTAAATCTCTTTAGAATATCAATTGGCTTGTTGATTTTCTCTCTTGATGTCTACTTTCTATTTTATTCATTTATGCACTCATCTTCATAAATTCCTTCTTTATGCTTTTTTAGTTTAAGTTTCTATTCTTTCTGTAATATCTTGAATTGGAAACTTAACTTGTTGATTTTAAACTTTCTTTTCTAACATATGCATCTAAACTCATAAATGCCCCTCTAAGCATTTGCCTTATCTATATCCCACACATTTGGATTTCTTAATTTTAATTTTCATTCAGTTCAAAATATTTCCAAACATCTCCTGTAATTCCTTATTTGGAGATTTTTCTAGTTTAATTATGCAATCATACTTATATCTGAGAATATTATCAATTTAGATAAATATTTTATGTGTGCTTGAAATAGATTAAATTCTGCAGTTGTTGGCTGTAATGTTCTATATTTGTCTATCAGGTCAATTCAGCTAGTATAGTTACTCAAACTTTCTATATTCTCACTGGATATTTTTGTCCACTTAATAGTCAGTAAGAGATGTGTTAAAATTTCCAATGCTGGAAATAGATTTAAATGCTATCAATTTTGTCATAAAATTTTGAAACTATGTTTCAAAAAATTAGAAATATTATGTCTTTCTATTAAAGACATAATTCACCATTTAACTTATAAAATGTCCCCTTCCCTCTCATATTTCTTTCTTTCAATATTCTTGAAGAAGAAAGTTTAATCTGTTATTAATATAACTATATCACATTTTCTTTATAAATATTTGCGTGGCATATTTTTCCTTTCTTTACCTTTTAACTTTTCTGCATTTTTATATTTAATGTGTTTATTTTATTATACAATATAACAATCTTTCTAAATTAAATTTATATCTTTTCATGAATAATCTCAAGATAGAGAGACTGTACCACTAGCACTACTAGGCTTCATAAATGCTTTTCCTCAGACGAGTGATATTGCTAATTATCAGTGAAAAGAAATTCGCATAATTGTCATTATTTTACAGAGCATTTAACCAGACATTAGTTCATCTAAACACAAATACCCTGTAAGGCATGTATTTCTGATTGTTTTGTAGCAGATTAAATTGGGATTCCTTAGAGGCGAAATGAGCTACCTGAGGTTACATAGCTGATGTGGAGCAGAGCAGTGACTCTAACTTAAATTATCTGTTTCTTAAGCCTGTGGCCTTTTCACTATGCTTAGGGATTATATTCAACAACTGTTACTATAATCTCCATGTCCGACAGATTTATTAGAAGGTAATGAAATGACCATACTGAAAATGAAAACTTTTCCAAACAGTTAAGCCTAGAGATTTGTTATACAGTAGCACGATCTAAGCTGGTGTAAAATTCAACAGTTTCCATCATCAAAAATACTATAGAAACTCAATAAAAATCTATTTTCTTGACATTATAACTCTGTGATCTGAACTTGGGAGTTCAAAATTATAGGAGAAACAAAAACCAAAAAGTGACAGTACAACCTGAAATAGCAGTTGAGTGAAGTCGTCATTCAAAATTAGCATCCTTGGAGTCTTCAAAATACACTAGTTATTGAAATTTGTAAACCAATTCAATGAAACTTCTTTGTATAAGTTATAAACTAGAAGTTGGCTTTACACAACCAAATCTGTTTTCCTCTAAAACAGTATCTCAAGTTTATTCAATTTGTGATAAATACTAACTACACTGCTACTAAAGATACATGTATTTCAGCATGTTACTTTCAGGGTAAATAAATATAAGTCATATTTGGAATGTCTTTCATGTCCATGGATAATCTCTTGATTTATAACAGACTGATTCAGAGAACAGAATATCTATTCACAGTTTCAGTCATTCTCAATCATATTATTCTGAACTAAGTCTGAATGTGGGTAAACCTAGATATAAGTGTGGGTGATATCTATCAGAATTTTCTCATCTTCCTTCAATAAACTCATGTTAACACTTTTTAAAGTACCAGTTTTAGTTAGCTTTTTCTGTCCCTGTGACAAAAGGCCTGAGAAGAAGAAGTTAAAGGAAAATTTCTTTTTGGCTCATGGTTTCAGAGATTCAGTCCGTAGTGGGCCAACTCCACTCCTCCTGAGTGAGGCAGAACATCCTGGAAGAAGGATGTGGCAGAGGAAAGAAGATCAGGACATTGCAACTAGGAAGCAGAGAGAAGTCTATTCACAAGGCACAAGTTATATTTACCCTAAGGCACACCCCCAGTGACCTATCTTCAACCAAACCCTATATGCCTACAGCTAACACTCTTATCAGTCCATATCAATGGCTTAATCCACTGATTAGTTTATACTTCTCATAATCGAATTATTTTGCCACTGAATGTTCTTGCACTTCCTCACACATGGGATTTGGGGGAATACCTCACATTTAAACTATAACATTCTGTCTCTGGTCTCCAAAAGTTAATGACCATCTCACAGTGCAAAATACATTGAGTCCATTTCCAGGAGTCTCTGTAGTCTTAAAATTCCATCATTGCCCCAAATTTGAAGTCCAAAATCTCATCTAAAACTCAAGGCAAACTCTTAGCTGTGTGAATAAAGAGCAAAACCAAATTACAGCTGGACACAGTTGTATAAGCCTAAAATCCAGCAACTTGGGAGGCTGATACAGGAGGATTGCAAGATGAAGGCCACCATCCTTAGCAACTTAGCAAGGCATTAGACAATTTAGTGAGACCCTGTCTTAAAATGAAAAATAAAAAATTCTAGAAATATAACTAAAAATGAAAAATAAAAAGAGCTAGAAATATAACTCCTGGGTTAAATCCCCAGTGCCAAAAAAAGCAAGTTACATATATCCTATATACAATGGCATAGAGTAAACATTTCCCTTCCTCAAAGGAGAAATAGGGGCAGAGGAAGAAAGGATGAGACTAAAGCAAGACGAAAATCCAGTTGGACAAACAAGTCCTGTCTACATGTCCAGCACCTGGGGTGCATGGCATTTTGAAGATCTCTCCAAAGGGCTTATGTAGTTTCACTCCTGTAGCCTTGCTGGTTGCATACCATACAACTTCTCTCTTAGATTGTTTTTGCTCAATTTCTGCAACTTTCCTCAGCTTATATCCCAAGGTACAGGCATCTCTTAATGTTGGGGGGTCTCCTTTGCAGCCTCAGCTTCTTGCATATCTATCTTCATGCACCACCCTCTCAGGGAAAGGCTACAGGTATTCCAACTACTCCTCCTACACCTTATCTGGCCTTCCAGGTCTTCCTTTGAAAGCTCAGTGCAATCTCCATGACCTCCTAATTCCAGCATCCTGCATTCCTGCAGAACCAGCACCACGTGGTTGATGCCAAGGTTTACTATTATCTAGAGCAGTAACCAAGCCTCTATATACCATGGCTGCAGTAGCCTCTGAGTGCCTGACTAACTGAGCACAGTGGAAAAACTTCTTAGGCCTCCCTCTCAAGCAGAGTGACCCCATGGTCTCTTCTCAAAGTCTTTAAGCCTGAGATAAGTGTGGTCTTGCCAATTCTGGAGAAGCCCACAAGCCATCTTTCCTATGATCTCCATCCAAAGTACTTAGCCTGTCTTTGTGGCTATAATGTCTTTAATAGTCACAACTTCCTTAGTCTGTTTACTTGCACATTTCTGGCCAAACCACAAGTTTTTCACATTTTCCCACTTTGTTTTCTGCTCCTGATTATCACAGTAAACTTGGCGAAAAGTCACCAGCAAAACCCATGCCAACTCCTGAATGTTGTGCTACCTTCTGCTGGATTAATTAGTCTACTACCTTTAAATTGAGCCTCATAGAAAGTCTTAGGAAATGGGCAAAATGTAAACAACTTCTTTGCCAGTGTATTACATGAATGACCTCTAGTCCAATTTGTAATAAAGTCCTCTGAAATTTCATGTGCCCAGTCTTTATTGTCAACAGTCCAATCAGCATTTTGGTCTTCTCATCCCCCACCAGAACATTAAAGTCCACTTACAACATTCTAAAGCTTTTCCGTCCTGCATTTCTAAAATTTTCAAAATTCTTCCCAAAAAGTTTACAAAGCTCCAAAAGCCTCTGAACCACATGGTCAGTTTAGTTACCTCAATGGTCCCACTCATTGCACTAATTTTTTGTTTTAGTTAGTTGTGGTTTTTTTTTTTTTTTACACTGTGATAAAATACCTGGCAAGAACAACTTAAAGAAGAAAGTTTATTCTGGCTCCATTTCAAAGGCTCAGTTCATAGTTAGCTGACTTCATTGCTCTAAGCCTGAGGTGAGGCAGAACATCTTGGCAGAATGGTGTGACAGATCAGTATACGGCAACTAAGGAGCTGAGAGAGTTCCACTCAAAAGGGGCAAAATATATTTACCATAGAGACACAACCCCAGTGATCTGCCTTCCCCAGCCACACCCTGCTTGTCTATGGTTACCACCACTTAATCCACATTGATGGACTAATGCCCTGATTAGATCATGCCTCTCATAATCTGATCATATTATCACTCAACATTCTTGCATTATCTCATCCATGAACTTTTGGGGAACATTTCATATCTACACTATAGCAATACCTTATGCTTAAAGAAAACATATGTGGTTCAAAATATGAGGTATTTTATAAAAATCTTAGGTGACTTTCTAAATACTTAGAAGCAAATGAGTCTACGACTCCCGTATTCCTCCTAAGATTTTCATTTTATATGCCAGCAAAGTAAAAAGATTCCTGTTTTCATTATGTCCGCTGACAGCCAAATTTCTCCCTCAACAACATCCTTGCCTCTAACGTTTTTGTCTTTTGAAACCAAAAAAAAAAATTATTTTTGTAAAAATTGAAAAATAGAGTGATCTTTTATTTACGCTCTAGGAGGTGTTTGGTTACCACACCCAGCATCTTCGGAGAGCCCTCTGCCTTATTGCATCCGTGCTGACTGGTGGGGTCCTTCAGCTGCTGTTCTACTGGAGGCCAGAGTGGAGGGTGTGGGCCAACTGCACCCCATGCCCCTTACAAGAAGCAGACACCGTTTTGCTGAGGACAACAGTACGTAACCTTCAGTTATCTAGTTGAAATGCCATGATCATCACAGAAAGACAAATACTGCATGTTCTCACCATAGGTGGGAGCTAAAAAGTAGATCTGATAAAAGTACAGAACAAAATAGTGATTATCAGAGCCTGAGAAGGGTTTGGGGAGGGAGGGATGGAGAGGAGGGTTAATGGGTACCGGGGAGCAGTTGAGAGGAGGAATAACCTCTAATGTTCTGTTACTCTGTAGACATCATGGTTGAAAATAATTGACTATGAAAATAGCTAACAGAAAGAATTTTTAATACTCTCAACATGAAGAAATGATAAATGTCTGAGGTGATGGGTGGACCAATTACCCTGAACTGATCATTGTAGACTGTATGCATGAATTGAAAAGTCTCACCGTACCCCCAAGATAAGCACAACTACTATGTGTCAATTAAAAATTTATTCAATACAAGAAAAGTCATGATCATGTCTTCAATGTGGCATCTGTGAACCAATAAATGATGAACCAGAGTTCTCAGGGCAGATCTTCCTCTACTTAAAGAATTCCCCTAAATGAGAAAAGGCAATGGCAAAATACCTCTCCAATCTGTATACTGTCTCTTTTTGAGCCCAGGAATAAAGAACACCTCTTTCACATGAGCCTGAGGAAATGTCTAGCATGTTAGGCTAATGGGCAGAGCGCCTAGTGATTATAGTATCAGCAGCTCTGAGGTTACAACACTTAGAGACCATAACCTGGGAACGATCATTCACTTTTTCACAAATAAGTATTTTGGAAGATATTAGACCTTTTAAACATCTAGATGTCATTTAAAAATAGCTAAAACACATTTTTTTTAGACATAAAGCTTCCTGCAAAGTATTTTTTTTCTCTTTTTTCCCACTGGTTCTCAAATGTTTGTGCAAATCCAAATTCTCTGGAGGGATCATTACAACACAGATGGCTGACCCCTCCACCAGTTTCTGGCTCAGGAGGACTGGGGTGGGGCTGAGAATCTGCCTTTCTAGTAAGTTCTAAGATAATACTGAGGATCTTGTTTGAGAAAAAGTTTTGCCCCAAACTTTGGGAAACACTGGTCTAGCATATGGTAGGTGTTTGGTTAATTGAGCACTTTAGTAAATTACAATTGAGAATTTTATGGATTGTATTAACTATTCTAGGATGAATTTCAAAGATATATTAGAAAGAAGGTGCTCTGCCTCCACTTATCTACCCTGAAGTTTCCTATAAGCAAGAACCCAAAAGACCCTTTGGTGGCTGACCACCACTCTGTCATAAACCAAGCAGTAATGAAGCCGGATTTAAAAGTAAGTGATTTTAAGAATGCAAGGTGATGGCATGTTTGCAAAGAAAGAATAAAATAAATGTTTATCCATGAGAGTTCTGGTAATGACAGCTATCTATTAGGCTGGGGATAACAGTTATCTATCAAAGAAAGGGAGACACACATGGGGATCTGTATTGAACACAAGCCTTTTATGTGTCTTATGAATCATACTTGTTCCAACACATTTGTGATTGCAGCTGCGATGCATCCAAGTGCAGAAAATCAGGTATGTTTGGGATTACTTGGAGAAGCGCTTCCAGAAAGTTGGGTAAGTACAACTTTTTCCACCGCTGCATCAGGATGTGGGGGAAGAACGCTGACATGTTGAGTGTTGTGAGCTGATTGTGGTTCTGCTTCACCATGTCCTAGGTTGCTGGAAGACAGCAACTCCTGCTATGACATCCATCAAACGTTTGGATTGGGTCTGACCAGCGAAGAGCAAGAAGTCAGGTAGGGTGTACAATACTTCCTGAGAGTAAACTCCACTGGCAGAAAAGTGAAGTACCAAATGGGTCACCATTAGTGTTCTGTTGGCACAATGTTTTATCAAACCTGATATAGTCCTAATTCATTTACTGGAAGGATAGGGAGTGCCGCAGTCTGGCTGGGCACAAAATCACGAGCCACCACACAGCTTGTAGATTCAAACAGCAACTCTTTATTCCCAAACTCACACCAGCCGTCTACAATCACGTTCTGGGGAAATCCACGTTCTCTGCCCAAATCCACATCCACTGGGCTTCTATCTCCCAAAAAATACTGTCTGAATCCCGTGAGAACTCAAGGGGAACTCAGGCAGCAGGATACGCCCTATTCCCAGCAGGAATAATCTTAAACCTGGAACCACCCTAAACCCGGATAGTCCTAAACCTAAACCGGGAACGCCCTAAACTCTGATCCGCCTTGGTCCTTGAGCAAGGTCGCCTACATGCAATGTCACTGCAAAATGTCCTATTTCCACGAGTCCTTCCACTAAGCAACATGGGGTACGCTGGCAAGGAAATTGTCATACCTACTTGGCTAATGGCTCCCAGCAAGGGAGAGTCTAAATTATTCTCAGATGCAAAATTATTTTTTGAAAAAGACTAAGTGCAATGCAATCGAAAAAAAATTTGATTGTTCTCTCAGGTTTATAAAACAGTATCTTTGTGTTCCCTTTTTTAATTCTCGCCTTTAAAAAATCTTGAGTTATTCCATAAACATCAGCTTCCTAATCCTCCAAAGCTTCTGAGGACCAAGAAGGCACTATTAAAAATGCATTCTACTATGAACAAACAGCTCTGCGATGGCATGTTTGCTGAGAAAGAATAAAAATAAGTATTCATTGATGAAAGTTCTGATTATTACACTGGAACTGCCAACCATGTATCAGGCTGTCAGGAGACAGTTTTGTCTGGTTAGTTGTGCTATTCATTGCGGCATCTCCAGCACCTAGAACAGTTCCTTATTCATGGTAGGAACTTAATAGCTATTTGTAGAATAAATGAATGCATTCATTGATTTGTTAACTACATGCTTCTAATTATGCCAGGCACTTTGCAAGGAACCAGCAATCTGAAAGGAAAGGATTAGTTGTAGTCCCAGAGACATTTACTGACTAGAGATAGAGAGACAAAAAGAATGGCACAATCATGGGACTGGTACTGTGGCATAGATTAGGAACTGCTCACACAGCCCGTTGATTCGCACTGATACAGAGTCCCTGCTTTCTTAACTGCACTTGAAACTGCCAATCCTGGTGAGTCTGAAGGAATCCATTGCAAGACTTCCCCACAGAGTTCCTAGTCTCCTTCATTTCTCAGTCATTTGATGGACATTACCTGCCTAACTTTGCAGTCAGCCAGAAACCCCAATTCTCAAGCTAAGCAGAAATCTGGTACCTAAAATATTGCTTTAGGACTCTACCCCCAAATAATTCTGATGATTCTGTAGGAGAAAGTAGTACTAATAATAGAAGGAACTATGCATTTAAGGCAAGCAACTTCCATAATTCTCACATAAACTGAGGGAAGAATTACTGATTTGTTGTTTTTAAGTTTTCCCCCTGCAAAAGCACTATGAAAAATAGTGCATCTAGACCAGGACAGCATTGCAAAATGCCTTAGAAATGGTATCATTATATAAGATTTCAGATTTAATGCTTACTACATTGAAACACAGAAAGTTTTCAAAGTTATGAAAAACCTATTGGTTTAATAGCATAAGCACAGATGTTTAAAGGATTGATCTAGAGCATTTAAGAAATCTCATTGATATATGTAGATATTCTCTGCCTAGGAAGCCATTTCTACCAGAAAGATTTCCCATCAGTGTAGCTACCTCCCATTTGTCCTTATTTATAAAGTGCCACGCTTTAATAAGCATCATACATAATTAAATTTAAGTCTGGTCCACACAATAAAGAACTTGACAATCTAATAAGCAAGACAGAGTATAGTTTCCCAAATATGAAAAATAGAGGAGATAATCTCATAAACATAGGCATATTTTATTTTATGGGCATGTCTGAATGGAGGGTGAAAAAAGAGTAAGTAGAATGTGGAGCATTTTTCCCATTTCTTAAGGTAAGACTAAGGTTTTCTTTTTTAAATTTAAATATGATTGATGGATTGGTTAAGAGACAGCTTGCCAATTTTCTAAATGAACTTGAGCCTGCCTGCATTTAAAACTAAGATCACTGGACTGGGAATATAGCTCAGTGGTAGAGTTGTTGTCTAGCATGTGCAAGGTCCTAGGGTTTGATCTCCAGTACCCACCTACTGTCACCCCCTACACAAGCACAAACAAGAATGTAATGTGAGAAATGAAAAAAGGGGGAGGGACATGCAAGAATCTCAGATGATGATGATAAAAAGCTACAGAGTCTAACTATAAAGTTCTTTATAGGCTTCCAAGCAGCCAGGAAAAGAGGAAAAATGCATACACATGCTTTTCAATTTTTATGTAGCATACCAGGACATCAGAAGAGTTAATTTTTCCTTGGAGAGAAATTGCCAGAAGGTATCAGGAAGAGAGCAAGTAAGTTGTCATAGGGGGCTCCTGTTCCAGTCTGCACCCATAAACTCAAACTTCCCTCTAAGTGTCTGACTGAGACAGATTCATAGAGACCTTAGGTGATTCTTTTACTTCACAAGAATGGGGTTCTATGAAACCAATAAACCTACTGGATTCCTATCTAGGCAGGTGGACTATTAGGATAATTTTAAAGTTGAGGATTTTTTTTACTTTCTTTTTCACCCAGTCTATCTTGCTACATCCCTGGAAATAGAAATAGACTGGCAGGCTCCCTTCTGGGGTTAACTCCAAACTATTCACCTTGTTGATGACTTGTTGTCTGAAAGAAAGTAATAATAATAATAATAATAATAATAATAATAATAATAATAAAGCTTTGAAGGGCAGAGTTTGCCAGTTTCTATGGTGGAAATAGTCCAACCAAGGCTGAGTTAAGGCACCAATATGACATCACAGGACAAGAAGTGGGAAGAGACATAGTCAACTCAGGGATTCTGCAGGGCCAGAGTTAATTCCCAGCATTTGCTGTACTATTGAGGGGGGTTAGTGGGGGCGGGGAGGCATGCCGCTCAGTACCAGAGGAAAAGAATCCAAAGCACAGGCAGCAAAAGAAGGGTAGGTTTGCTATCAAGGTATAGCTCTAAGCTGGCAGAAGCTGTTTCATGAGAAGACAGAACTTAAGAAAAGAAAGAAAGAAGACAGAAAAAGGAGGAGGGAGGAAGGGACAGAGGTTGCATCTACCATGAAACTACTCCCTTACTCCTCAGGTATTGAGGGGACAAAACTCAGAAAAGAAATCATGCTTATGTACCATGACCTTTATGCCCTTTGAAAGTTACACTTCTGGAAAGCATCCTGATCACAGATCTTCAACCATCAGATCAGCTCCTCAGGAAGGAGCAAGAAAAGGCTGGCTGGAAGAGGGGACAGGCAGAAGCCAATAGCTGAAATCTCAAGTCTTAACATTCAATCAGAAGTTAATAAGTCACTTTAAAATATTATTATGTATTTTTCTTTAAAATATAATGCAAAAGGCATTGAATAAAAATTAAAT
Organism: Marmota flaviventris; assembly: GCF_047511675.1. NCBI lineage: Eukaryota > Metazoa > Chordata > Mammalia > Rodentia > Sciuridae > Marmota > Marmota flaviventris. The sequence continues at coordinate 49,313,768 of NC_092505.1, read as the reverse complement.
AAACTGAAATCAATATTCCCATTTTAATAAATTTAAATTCTCAGACCCATGGTTCTATGGGTTTAGGTCCACTGGAAGTGTGAAATCACTTATCTCCAAAGCTTGTTTCAGAGCAAAATCCTGTGGAGGAGGGATCAGTAAGTTGAAGTCCTGAATCCTAAATCCTGGCAAGATCCTGTCCTGGGCTTTTTTGCACCTCAACCTCAATTCCCCATCCCCTTCTGATTCTTTTTCTCTTCCAGATTTTCATGTCTGGGAATGCTCAGGATACTTCCTCAAGAAAAGCTGACTGGAAGTGTCTCATTTAGCTTACACAGAGGCATGGGATCCTGGAAGAGCCCAGCTCTTCCTGAGGTCATCTGGAAATGCCTAATTAAATGAAAGAAATGGATAGTTCACAGATGAGCATTAATGTGAAAAACTAAAGTAACTTTTGTGTCATTTGTAAAATGGAGCTTTTTTATCAATATTTCATGAAAGTGTTTAAGCATTTCAAAGCATTGCTAAAATTGAGCTCCTCCAACACATACAAAGAAAGAATTTTTAAAAAATATACCAATTTTCTTATTAACTTTTAAAATGGGAGTGCTCTGTGACCAACACATCTGTTACACTATACAACCATACCCAAATTTCAAAGGTTGGGTGCCATACTCTGTATCTGTGAAGGTCTGTGGTCTCCCTCCCTTTAAGAAATGGTTTTAAGCCGGTGAAGGATTGGCTAGCAGAACCACCAGAGAGCTTTTTCCGACTCCAGATGCTTGCTCCCTAAATTCTCAAGTTCCTGCAGTGGGTCATGCTAGAATCTCTTGGCCTGGCATGGACTGTTTGGAAAGCTGCAGGTATCCCTCCCTCCCTGCCAGCAACCATGGGAGGCTTATCAGAGGAGAATCTTTGAGCAAAATAGCAGAGTGGTCATGTGAAGAAGCTCACCAGTCACTCTAACTGGCTCCTGCCTCCCCAGTACTCCACTCTAGTCCACACCACACCACTTGGTGCCTATAGTGCACCAGTAAACCACACAAAGTATTTCCAACAATTCTTTGGTGGATAAATGGGTAAATGAATGAATAAAGGAAAATTAGGCACCATGAAACACCCCCATAGAAAGTACTCCCAGTCATTCACATTGGGTGTTTCAGAATTAAAGCAATCCAGCAGATTTACTAATATGTCGGAGTTAAAGGAAATCTTAGTGGTCTTTCAAGTGCTGCCCTAGTTAGCATAGAAATTCCTTTCACAAGTCCCTGCTGTGAAATTCAACTTCTTCACTCTACAGCTACTCTTCCTTTGATGGATTGTTAGAAATGCCAGGCAAGACTATTTAGTTGTTTTTGGCTTATGTTGTTCAGAGAAGACACTTGGAACAATTTCAGGGCCTCATTTCCCTGCCAGCTCATCAGATTTTTAGTTAGCAAATATGATATTGGACCTTTACTCATGTGACCCAACTTCAGGCCTCATATTCCTCTTGTTGTTTAATCCTTGGTCAGCATTTCCTGAAAACTTGGCTTACACTGAGATTGAGATGAGCACATGTTCCCTAAACAGACTATATTTTTTTGGCAAGAGACAGCAGAAAGGACAGCAACAAGGGGCATAACAGGCTATGATTTAAACATGTCCCAGATGAGCCCTAAATATCACTATCTACAGGCAAGTGTTGATCCACTGGTTCCCTGTCCTCTTTGTGTCTAAGCTCTTCATTTAATGGTGATATCAGAAACCATCTCACCAAACAGGAAGAGTCAAAACATACTGACCTTTGGTTAGCTTTCTACGTTGACTTTCCACAGTCTGGTTCTATCTTAGTTGTGCATCTGGGTTTTGAGTCTTTTCAGGGGAGACAGTATTCTAGATATGGGCCATAGTGTTTTTTGTTAATTAACTACAGTATTCAGGAACATCTGTGTCAGATACTGTGTCCTTAGATACCAGAAAAATCGAGTTGAAAAAGTTCCATTCCTGCTTTTAAAGAGAGCCTAGACAATCAGAGGAGAAAAAAGGCATAAAAATACATGTTACAATTCAATGAAGTCTGCACTGTGACTGAAAAAGAGAATGTTGTTGAAAGAGAGAAAAATACAGTTAATTTTGCCAAAGGAATTCAGACTTCAAAGATGGCTGCCATTTACTGAGAGCTTGTCCTGCCCTGGCACCTTTGCTAAAAGCTTTTCATATCTATTGCGCTATGATGCTGATAACAATTTTATTAGGCATATTTTACCAAACTCATTTTATAGATATGGGAACCAAGACTCATGCCTCACTCAACCCTCCAACCATTCATTCAACGCATAATGCTCCAATGTGTTATGTGTATCAGCTCCTGTTTTAGGCCTTTGTGAGCTGTCCTAGAAGCTTATATGATAATATAACACCTGTCCTAGAAGCTTATATGATAATAGAGGATACAGTCTATCATTTGCATGCTCATTATCATGTTAAAAATAAGGTGTAATTCCAAGTAATCATATGCATTATAAAGTAAAATAAGATAGGTTAAGAATATAAAGAGAATCTTTGAATAGTTCTTTTATTCCCCCAGTACTGGGGATTGAACCCAGTGCCTTGTGCTTGCTAAGTTAGGCAAGTGTTCTACCATTACACTACACCTATTTTAAATAGAATGATTTGAGAAGGTCCACATAAGAAGGTATCATTTGAAAAGTAATCTGAACACAACAAGAGAGCAAGCTATGCAAAGACACAGGGAAACGGATTCCAGGTAGAGGGAACAGCAAGTATAAAGGCCTAGCTAGAGGCAAAGCCAGGTCTATTCTAGCTCACATTTCTCAACCACTAGGCTCAATGTCAGATTTGGCTCTTTCAATCTGAGGAGGCATTTACAGAGTGAAGAATTGAAGACAGATAGGGACTGTTTGGGGGCTCAAATTTGGAGTCCTGAGAAGTTCTGACAATAGACCCATAATTTATTATTGCTATGGATTTGGTACCAAAGTTGATTGAGTTGTGGTCTTTCCCAGTGTGAAGTTTAGGGAGTCATGAAGCTATATAGCAGCATGGGTATTTGGCCTGCTTGTCTCTTAACTCCCCCAAGCCCCAGTATTTCTCTAGTATGGAACCATAAGACCTTGGTATGAGTCCTCTCTGTCCCTTGCAAGCAATAATTATACACTTGCAAAAGCTTGGCTTCAAATCAGAAGAAATTGGGCTCAGCTCTCAGTTATATCTCAATGATATCAAGGATATTTCATGTAGATTCTCTCCTTTGGTACTTGCTAAGGCAGAGTTGTAGAGTCTAGAGATCAAGGTAAGAAGTCCAGCTCTGTCTCTTTCTAGCTTTGATATCCTGAGATAGTTACTTAATCTATCCAAACTTCAGTTTTCTTTATAGTAGGTTATAATATGGAATCTGATGGGGATAATGTGATGATTAAAGTAGTTAATGGCTTTAAAAGGATAAGTGAAGTTTCTGGCACTGTTATCTCTGCTTGAAAGTTATATTGTCATGATTAATATTAGATGTGTGCACCTTTGGTTAAACACCCACACCAAGCAATTTATCTCATTGGCTAATGGAGCTACTCACTCTTGCCTTTGGACTATCATGAGGATCAAATGAGTCTTTTGTAAGAACTTTGTAAAATACTATACATACATGAAATCTTCTTTTTATAATGAACACATGTATTATACCTTGTTTTCAAAGTATAAGTTTCCAAGGTGAAGACCTTCTGTCATCTTCCAGAGCATTCGTTTATTCATTGCCATATTCATTCAGTTCACATACTAAGGGCCTGTCCTGGGTGCTGGAGAGACCAATGTGAGACAGATGTGACCATTCACATCAAGAACAGCCTAAAATGCCTGCCAGATCTAGAGGCATCTTCATATCTGTGTCCTTTTGCTGCCTTTAAAATATAATCAAATTATTTAAAAAAAAAACTCAAAATGACTTTCTAACTTCATTTGGACACATTGAGTTGTAGTGGTGACATCTGTAAACCAGAAAAGCAACTTTGTTCATCATACATTGACATTCACTTCAAAAACATATTAGTAATTTAGTATTATATTTCAAAAATACTTGCATATTATTGTTCAACTGAAGCCAGAAAATCTCCAAAGAGCAGAGATGTGGTTTGTACTTAGACTGTACTCACTTGTCACTGAGCTCATAGGTGTGACACTAATGGATGATCCATCTCCTACAGAAGATTAGTGTGTGGGCCCAATGCCATTGAGGTTGAAATCCAACCCATATGGAAGCTGCTTGTTAAACAGGTAACTGGCTATTTTCTTTTCTTTTTGAGGAAAAAAAAAGATAATTTCTGTCCCTTATTTTGTACTTAGTACTAGGAAAAAACTTGAATAGCATATGAATACTTCTATGTAAATGAAATCTGTATTTCATGCAACTTTTTTTCTGTTTCTATCCTTTTGACTTGAGTCTATACTTTTTCTATTGAGGGTTTTTCAAAACATTTGATAAATGTTATTATCATTTTTTTCTCTAGGCTGTCTAAATGATGTTTGCAATAACCACTTATTTTAAGTTCAAATCCACTTTAAAATTCCTTCCCACTGTGAGAGACAGATTACCATTTCATAATCTCTTGTTTCTTTTGTTACATTTTTGATGGTAGAGGAAGTGTCTTAGTTCAGTCTACTATAATAAAATGTAGACTGGAGGCTTAAAGAGCAAATGCTTATTTTTCAGTTTTGGAGGCTGGAAAGTCCTGTGTACTCAGTTCTTACAGACATCTTCTCATTGTGTCCTCACATGGTTAAGCAGAATACAACAGACACTAGTATGGCAATATGTAAATCAATGGATGTGTAACTGATGTGATTCTGCAATCTGTATATGGGGTAAAAATGGGAGCTCATAACCCACTTGAATCAAATTGTGAAATATGATATATCAAGAACTATGTAATGTTTTGAACAGCCAACAATAAAAAAAAAAAAAAAAAAAAAAAGAACAATTTCAAAAAAAAAAAAATAAACTTCAAAACTGGAAAAAAAAAAAAAAAAAAAAAAAAAAAGAAGAGAGCTCTGATCTTTTCCTTTTCTTGTGAAGACACTAATCCCATCATGGCAGCCCCACCCTCATGGCCTCATGTGAACCTTCCTACCTACTAGTCCCCTCAAGCCCCACGTTATACCATCACTCTGAGTGTTAGGGCTTCAACACAGGACTTTTTTGGTGGGGGCTGGGCACAAACATGCAGTCCATTCCATGAGGCAATGTGATTACTTCTATAATTTCTGAGGAATTAAAATGAATTAATTCAGTCTTTTTCTAATTGCTTAACAATTTTCTTAAGAGTGACTTCTTTCAGAGATAGTTTTTTTCTTAAACAAAATTTTCTTTGTTGTGTTTTGAATTTATTTTTTTTTAAAGTTCCCATTAAATGGGACATTGGGTTACTTCCATTTTCTCATTTCTCCCTGTGATTGCTGTCCCTATTTGATGGTTCTGTTTGGGGCTTCAGTTGGTTCCCATTAGATCCCACTTCAAAACCAGGTCCACATTGGAGATGCGAGTGTCTGTTCTCAGGAATCTGTCAGATAATCAGCCCTGTAGGGCTTGGTCGAGTTCATGGCTGTATCATGGACAGTTTTTCTCTCCTGTTGCAGACCTCAGCTGTGAGCCATCTCTGCTTGTGACTTTTTTCAACCTCCAAGCTGGGACAGGAAATCCCCAGGTGTCAATCTGGGATTGAAAGGAGCACTAGTATTTTTTTTAGCACCTATTTACTAGGACTTTATAGAAAAAAATGCAAATCAAACTACTTCTTCACATTTAGTTTCAAAAGAATATTAGATGAAGGAGACAAATCATCGTTGTGTTGTTTCATTCTCTGAGAAGTATTTAACCAGTTTTGTACTGGATTTCAATAAACTCAAAACCATGTTATCATTAGTGCATAATCTATAATTAGAAAATTTTATGCCAAGCAAACACAAGAGCTGTAATTTGTAAGTAAAGTAGTTGAGATGGAAATAATAAGAAACATTAAGAAACAAAAGCTTTTTCAATGTTACACAATATATCCCAGGGCTTAAGAAACCCTCAAGATCAGCCTATTAACATATTAACCCGATACCATTTCATTTTTAGGATTAAAAATAAAATTTTATTTAATATATTAGGAAATTATAGAAAGTGGAGGCAAAACAAAAGAGTACCACTGGTTCCAGACCGTATTTCATCTAATTTATGAAAATCATACAGGGAACTTCCCCAAGAAATGAATCCTGGCCTTGTCCCAGTGGGCTCTTTAATTTTCATATGTCTGGACATCCTGTGGTCTTTCTCTAACTACTCAGGTGTTTCCTCCCTAATATAATTACAAAAAATAGAGCCAGTAGGACCAAAATGGAAATTTGAAGGAATAAAGAAAGTTTAAAGATATCATCAAGAGACCAGAAAGGTATGTGCTTGGTTGACTGGTGCTGGGGCTGGTGATTCTGGTGTCCAAGATTTTCTCTGCAGCCTTGGCTGTGTTCTTTCTTTTCAGGATCACTCTTTTTGAAGGGAAGGGCCATTCTAATTCCACTGACTCTCAGAGTATCTTGCCATGGCCTGTGACATGACAGATATTTTAAATGACCTGGATAAAAGTAGAATCTCTCATTTTCATTGCACAACTTGACAGAATTTGCAGCATGTGATTACATGAAAATAAACTTTAAAAAAAAACTGTTAAAAGGGCTGGGGATATAGCTCAGTTGGTAGGGTGCTTGCCTCCCATGCACAAGGCCCTTGTTTCAATCCCCAGCTCCCCCCTCCACCAAGAAAAAAAAACCTGTTTGAAGGTCCTTTTAAAAGGAGACTGAATCATATATCTTCTTTATTATGGGCAAATCTGTTGAAGAAGGTAAATTGTTAGATTTTATTACTGGAAATAAAGTCTTAAAAGTTCAAAATAATTAAGAATTACCAATTTGTGGACATGGCTTTCAGTACTTAAAGTCATTTTGCTTTCACCATATCACATTCTATGTGATTGACATTGTCTCTACCCAAAATTAATGAAGTTCTAAGTAAGTTCTTAAACATTAGAGGTTATTGTATGTTGTCAAAAATGGAAGAGCTAGGCGCGGTGGTGCACTCCTGTAATCCCAGCGGATTAGGAGGCTAAGGCAGGAGGATGGCAAATTCAAAGCAACTTAGTGAGACTCTCTCTCTAAATAAAATACAAAATAGGGATAGGGATGTGGCTCAGTGGTTGAGTGCCCCTGAGTTCAATCCCTGGTACAAAAAAAAAAAAAAGGAAGAAATATTCTATAAAGAAATGGTATCATCTTGATTGCTACCAAGGTCCATTCAAGTGACTCTAGTGCTATTTTTGTACCTGCAGGTTTTAAATCCATTCTATGTGTTCCAAGCCTTCACCCTAACTTTGTGGCTGTCTCAAGGTTACATAGAGTTCTCTGTGGCTATCATCATTTTGACCATTATCTCCATTGTCTTAAGTGTGTATGATTTGAGACAGGTAAGAGTTGAACTTATATTGGATTCCACATAACCTCTGGCTAAAGAGGCAGAGACTTAGAATTTTCACCAATAACAAGGAGTTGCTTTGTCAAACATAAGATATAGCAAAGCAATAAACAAGAGCTTACCAATTGTGGGATCTCAGGAAGAGGGCTTTAGGAATGCCAGGTAGATTTAAATAATAAATGTCTTTGCGAACTCTGATTATCAGCTAAAGATTTTGTTGAATGTTGGATTTAGAAGGACTCTGAGGCTTCCTCTGAGCCTGGTGGGAAAGAATTCTGTGGTGGAGTAATGATGTCAGTCATGGTTTCAGGAGAAAGGGAGGAGGAGCAGCTCAACTGTGCATATTAGTCAAGAAGACACTATGTCTCCTAGGATGATTCGATGGTGTATTTTCCCCAACTTATATACTGTGCTTTCTTCACATTTCTCATCTAAGTGTTTATAACGAATTTTAGACTTAAGATTCCTTTAAAATGTTTGTTTCTTCATGTGGAATTCAAGATTAATTTTTTTTTAAGAAAACCCAAAACAAATACAGAAATTCCTGTGTGGGAGTTAGGGAAGTTGCTAAAAAACTCAGTTTTGATCTTCCCCTCAACAAAGCAGTGTTTCAGCAAGAGACTTACATGAAATTCCTGAGCTGCTGACCTATTAAGTCAAAATATCCAGGATAATATCAAGAATCTGCATTTCTGGCCGTTTTCTATCAGGTGATGGTCAGACAATCTGAAGGCTAAAGCACTGTTGTTATCAGGGGAATCTAATGAAGTTGAATTTGCACACCAAGATCCCAAATACGTGTTTTTATTCATTTATTAATGTTGTCATCAGCTGAACATATTTATTCACTCTTTTCATGCTATTAGGTGCATATATAATACAATTTTATGTGGAGATTTGTATATTTATTAAGTTTTTAATTGAAATAGAATCTTACTATGCACATTAATTTGCATCTTTAATTTTCACTTTATTGTATATATAATGGCAATTTACCAAGCAAATAAATAATTGTAATTCATGTTTAAAAGTACCGCTATGATATTTTATGGAATATCATAATCTGCTCGCTATTTTTATGTATGTAAAATAATATCATTTCTCCAATTTTTGCCAACACAAATAATGTTGAATTAAACATAACTAAAATATAGTCATGAGTGTTTGGAATTTTTTTAATATAGGAGCCAAAAGCCAGATTATTGGATCAAAGGATACATATAATTTGAATTTTAATAGATTCTGCTATATATTTCTCATGAAATGAAATAATTTCTTCTCTCCTGCAACACAAAAGAGTATCATTTTCCAGATCCTCATTTTCCGGATCCTCATCAGCATTGGGTGTTATATGTTGATATTTGAAAAGTTCTATTTAATATTTTTTAATATACTTTGCCCTGATTACCAGTGAAAGTAGACACACTTCCATTTGAGTTTTGCACTTTTTAATTTATATTAATAGACTCTTTATGTCCATCACATGTGTGACTAAGTTTTATTTTTAGTCTATCTTTTCTCTCTTGACCTTGACTCTTACCATATGTTAGAAATTATGTAGTCACTTGTATTTCTCTTTTCCTTTATGGGTTCTGGTTTTCTTGTTTTGCACATAAAGATCTTCCTTTTGTAAGTTAGGTCATTTCTGTTCTTTGCATTTGCAATTTGCTTAATATTTATTTTTAAATCCTAATGGAATTTAAACATTCAGGTCCTGCATCTTAGCAAAAATCTCTAAATTCGTTTGCCCAAAATAGTGACTGACATGGGAACTTCAGACTTGATGGCAAAGGATTTCTTCAAAAAGAAGAAAAGGAATTAGAAGACAAGAGCTAATCCTATTAGCAACTGGTATTTTTTTTTAAACTTACCTGACCCAACCTGTAAGGCATCTTTTAAAATCATATAAAACAAGCCAGTTTCCTGAAACTGTATCCTTGCAGTTTAAATCACAGATCCTCCATGATCACATCTATTTAGTATTTTAGAGTTTACAACAATACCCACATGCCTAACATACACATGTGTTTGTATGGAGCAGGATAACATAATAAAGTGAGACACACGCAGGTGTCATACACTCCTACCACCTGACAGTAAAAGACATGACAATCAGGAAGGTGAGAGACTTGCTCACACACACTCAAGGAATGGTGGCTGTAGACCCTTATGCCCAGGTTTCCTGACTCTGAATCAAGTACTGCCCACTGTCCTGTTGAGCACATTCTCAAAGTGACCTGAGGACTTGGTTGTAATGGTGGGAAGGAGGTTGGCAGGAATGCAGAAAGGAACATCTACTGCTATCTCCAAATCATTCTATCGACCTACATTGAAGTTCATCATGTAACAGAATTTAAAGACTTAGCTAAATCAACACAGGCTTTTAAAAATTGAAAGAAGAAAGGTGTTTGCAGAAGTACAAGAAGATATCTTCCTGCACTTCTTCTAGACTCAACTAATGGTACACAGTTTACCTAATCAAAGCCCAGGATCACTCTTGCAGCAGTTCCTTCCTGACAAGTTCCTTGCAGTTCTGAGTTCAAACCTTGGGACCCACCAATACATTGTACTGTATCCACATGCCCTGTCACTGGGCTGTGCCATGGTAACTGCTAGATATAGCTCTGAGTAGCTGGCCCCATAGTGCTTTGCCTTCAGTCAAGACTGAGCTGGACTCAAGAGGCACCTGAGTCCTGGTTGCTCATCTCTGGAGGAAATCCAGCCACAGCTAATACAAGTGCATGCAGCAACAGATGCTGAATAATAATAGTATGCAAATTAGTCTTGGAAACTGATCCTGGTCCCACTGAAGAGGAACTGGAGAAACCAGAGGGGGCCTAATGAAAATCAGGCAACGAGCTTCACAATCATGGCAGGCATCACAGCATTCGCCTTCTCCTGGCTGGTTGGTTGTCATAGAAACCTGGGCTTGTAGAGCCTCTGAGTACATTAACTCAAAGAAGATGCCTGCATTATCTTACTCCAGTGTCATTGGGAGAAGTAGAATGATTCAGTTCAGTTAAATACATATTTGCTGAGAGCCTACTATGTGATAGACTCTGGGGGATGCTGAGATGAATACATGGCCCCTTTCTTCTGCAAACTGCCTGCCTTACTGGGAAGACCTGACAAGACAACAGGTAGTTGTGGTTAATACCCCAACACAGGTGGAGACACAGGGAATAGAACAATGCGTTCTTCCTGGGGATGGAGACTTATGGGGTGGAGGTGACATTTAAGTAGGAATTTATCTGAAGGATTAGAAAGAGTTCACTAGTAGAAAACTAGGCTGAACATTCTAGGGAATAGCCTGAGCAAAGGCAGGCAAGCATGGCAGGTTACGCAGAATGCTAAGTCTGATAAACAAATCCAGCTTTACAGCATAATGAGGTTTGAAAATTACAGTCAAGCATTATTAACTCATACTTCACCACTTGCAAATGTGTCGATTACCATCCTCTTCAGCTAGGCTGAAGTCATCGTGGCATTGACTGAAAGAGTTTTCTGGGCAAAAAATAATAAAGAAATTTGAAAGTGAGGATATTTATCTTCTAATAGAAGAAAAAGCCCTTTCTTTTGAAGCACTGGAAGAATATACTCACCAGGAGATAATGCTTTAGAGTCAGATAAACCTGGGTTTGACCTTCAAGTTTAGCAAGTAAACAATTATGGGGAAGTGACTTCAACATTTTTTAACCTCAGTTTTTTGCTTTTTGTTTTTGTTATTTATATGTATGCTGGAGACAACATTTTCGTCATAAAATTATTTCAAAGATTAAAAAATATATATATTCCAAGTACTTACAGCAGTGCTTGATACATAGTAGCTGCATAATGTTTCAACTGTTTTAAAAATAATAACTTGAATTATTTATATACCTCATGTATTTCTTCTATGAAGTCTTGAGTGTTTCAGATAAATCCCTAACATGTAAAACAAATCTGCCGCATACTATGTTTGATCTTGAAAGTAACTTGAAATTGGTCAAATTCAATGTTATTTGTTTACAAAGGAAACAACTAACTTATAAGGTGAAATTTCTTATGCACCATACATGGCTGGTTAGTGGGTGAGCCAGACCTACAGCTCAGGAATCCTGAGCAACTCCAGTGTTCTTGCCACAGAATCAGAGCTGACTTTCTCACTCCTACCTGTCATTCAAAGGCATGCCCCAACAGTCAAGCCCCAGGAAGTCACCTTAGGACAATGGAATATGTATCCAACAGTATTATCACTTCTTCTACTCAATTGGTCCAAATTAGTGAAGTTTAGCTTTTTATGCAAAACTGAAATAAATAATCAAATTTTCCATATAAATATTAACACTAAATGCATTATGTTCTCTGAAGGGGAAAGTTGTGTAATTTTGTGTAATGTTTGTCTTAGCCTGGTGACATTTCTGTAACATTTAAAAAAAAGTACCAATGGAACAGAAAAAGATAATTTAATAGCTAAAAATAAATGTTTCATGTTTGAACTAGGTTAAGCTGCATTTGAGTACTGTCCACAGTATTCAAACCCTCTTCTATTTAATGGCATCCAAGTCATTGATATTCATACCAATGGGGCAGTGCCTTCTACAGCTGCTCAGCCCTGCTCAGCCATCTCTCTGGCTGATGGTGCCCCAATGGTCACTCTGGGGACGTTGTGTGGATGAAATCCCCTCTCACCCCTGTCTTCCCATGCTCGCCATTATGCTAGGAGATGTTTAGAGATGTTGCTTCCATTACCCCAGGCTCCTTCCATTTCCTCCACATTTTACAGAGACCTATCTCAGTGAGTTCTACCTCAGGCAAGCCTTTCCAGCTGGTGGACTCTCACAACTCTTTTCCCTTCAGCAACTTTCTTATTCTTCACTAACACATTTGAACCCTCAGCATAGTACTGAGTACTATGCAAAGGGCTTTATGAACATTGGTTTAAAACTGACAACAGCCCTAGAAAAACAGAGATGGCTATTCTTTCTCCTTTTAGATGAGCAAAAGGGAGTCAAACAGGTAAATAACTTGTAAGTGATAGCACCAGGATTCAAAACTGAGCCATATGACACCATGCTACAGACTCATCTGACATGAAAACCCCCCATTTATAGCAGAGGGGGTGACTGTTCACTTTTGATCAAGCACAACTTAAATACTCACGGGCTTTGACAAGTGGAAATCTGCTTAGTGAACAACTTGAGCTTTGTTGTTTTACAGACAGGGGAGCGGAGGCTTAGAGTGGGAGGTAACCCATCCAGTCTCAGTCTTTCTCTTTTTACTTGTGCATTCTCAACATGTTGATAAAGTCTTGCTTCCCTGGCATAGTCTTTTGAGACAGTGGCTCTGCATCATTTTTCCTGGGAGGGAAATAGCATTATTTCTATTTCTATTTCTATTTCATTCGAACTCTTAAGCGTGGTCACTTCTGCAAGGAGTGGGGCAGGTGGGGCAGAGGTTGGGGCAGTGCAGCTGAAGCATGGAGTTGTTTGGCTGTGACAGCAGGTTGGCATTTGCACTGTGGAGATCAGGTGGCTTTCAGGACGTGGACTGATACTGAAACTTTGACTTTACATTGATAGCAATCAGTGAAGCTGCACAACCTTGTGGAGGATCACAACAAAGTCCAAGTTACAATCCTTGTGAAAGACAAAGGTAGGTGATACTGTTCTGCTTCTTGGGCATGCTACTGTTTCAGGGTGGAATCTGACTCATTCATCCTTGATTACTTACTCGTCAAAGAGAAAAAGTCTTTTCTGATTGAACTCAGGACTGGAACTAGGGTGAGAACAGAGCATCTAAGACATGAAATCCAAGGAAGCAAGGATGTACAAACACTAATCCTGCCTTCACAGGGCTGGAGAGGGAGTGCCCTGTTAAACCGCAACCTGGGCTCCTCACTTGCCCTAGTCCTGATTGAACCATTCCTACTCAATGTCTGGATTACTTCAAATTCCCTCTGTCCTCCATATTTCATTCATGTGGATATTACTGGAGAACCCTTTTAAGGTTCTTTTATATTCTTCAACTAGCCATCCCAAATACATCCCATCAAGTATTTCAAACTATCTTCTGGAACCTAGACCTGCATAGGTCTTTTTGATGCTGGCTGGACACTGGCTAGTCTGGGTGGGGTAGCCAAGGCTGTCTGCAAGGAGTGAAGAGCTACACTCAAAGCAGCAGAAGCTCTCTGGACAATTTTCCTAAGGCCCTAATCCAAGGAGAGAAAGCTTGCCCGGGGGGGGGGGGGGGGGGGGGGGATGCAAACAACAGCCGAAGGATCTTTCTTCATTGACAAGTGCTGTTGAATATTCCCTGTGGGCCAAGCACTGACTGAGTACTAGGATCCAAATGGGATCTTGTTGCTGAACTAATCCTTTGCTACATTCCAGGAACCGATTCCCTAATTCTGGTTCTCCTGGAAGTTTCAGTTGAGTGGAAAGGGCTTAAACAGGTAGGATAGCTCTTGGCAAACAGGTCAGTAAGGGTTCTTAGTTGCTTTAATTCATAAGTAAAACTAAGAAAACTTTGTTCTTATATAGGTTTGCAGGAGCTGGAATCTCGCCTCTTGGTTCCCGGAGATATTCTTATTCTTCCAGGAAAATTATCATTGCCTTGTGATGCTGTTTTGATCGATGGGAGCTGTGTGGTGAACGAGGGCATGCTCACAGGTAGACAACTTGCCTCAAGCTAGTCGTCCCTGTCCAACAGCTAAGCCAACACTTAGCAAATCAGATCACCATACATCTACCCTGCCCCAGGCTCCATTTCCATATTGACAGATAAGGGAGATAAATTTGGCCTTTTCATTCAAGTAGAGGCACAAAACACTCCAGCAGGCTGTGTTGAACAATGAGAAGAACTAATTCACTATAAATACAAAATATTTAATACCATATGTATTAAATGAAGAAACACTTAATATCATATGTCATTAATTGCCTGATGGGTGGGGAGGCTTCAGTAGGTGAACAGGTTGAAAGACAATCTGTTCATAAATATGAGACTGGCTCATGCCCATATTCAAGCAAAACACAACCCACAAAACCCAGCAATGCCCACAATTGGAAGGGTGTAGAGATATTTTTCCTAGCCTTGCATTGTACGGATGGAAAACTACTTCCAGGTTTCAATGGAAAGTTTGAGTTAAACCTTAGGGTAGAAACAGTACAACAGCTCTGTTCTCCTTTGGACTCATAATTCCAGTTGATCTCACTGTGCAGAAAGATCTAGTTTTCGTTTACAGTTCATTAGGTTTACTTACATTTGTATAATTAGTAAGGCACTATTTATAAAATATTCTTTAGTTCGAAAAATAGTTGTCATAAGAGATACTATAAAACAACACAAACATAGAAACTACTTTTCTTTTGTGCTTGCAGATTGTCAAGTTTTTCTATTTCCAAATGGTGTAAAGACAGGGAGGAAAAAACCTTAATACAACCTAAATGTAATGGAAGTTCATTATCCCTAAATTGTTCCACATAAGCAGATTTCACATTAAAAATGAGTCTGCTTAATTTAAAATTGAGACAAGAAAATGTAGTAAACATAAATATGTTTGGTATAATTACAAAATACCCCTTTAATGTGTTGAAATCTAACTGCCTTATAATGACAGTGATGAGGATTTGCATACTGATCATATCTTTTATCCAGAATGTTGCCATAGTACCCAACACGAAAACCTCAAGCTCAACAAAAACTGTCCTTCTCCCTCCAATGCAGCCGCTGTCTCCCAGCTGCTTGTGAGGCAGAATGGCTGCTCTCACTGGCAACAGAAAGGCTGTGCCCTTGGTCTGTTCTTTCTCCTCTCCCTGACTGGACTGTACAGTGCTGCCCTTGATTCTCAGGAAAACTCAGAGAGTTCCAGAGAATTAGAAGTGGCGAACAATGCTGCCTTTCAAGAAATGGGTAAAATCGACCTAAAATGACCTAAAATGATAAGTGGCTTTTTCTAATGTTCATTCTGGGAAAAATTAAGGGGACAGTATTACTATCTATGTAACCTAAGTACCGTAAAAGGCAACTAAGGTGACAGACACATGAAATAGAGACATATATACTTCTTTCTCGTTAATTTCTTCACAAACTTTTAAGTCCCAGCATGCTCTAAATACTTTTTATACAGCCTACACCCCACCTCCCACCATGTTCATATTTGTGCAAAGGATCCTGTTTGAACAATCAGAAGATTAGGGTTAGATTACTGAAACTGCAATTGTGTTCCTAGGGTATTTGTCCACAAATGCGATTCAGATTCTGGTGGGGGAAAAAAAAAAACACAAAAATCTTTATTGATGTAATAATAAATATGGCAAATACTCTTAGCATCGCTATTGCAACATATTTTATAAATAACTTTTACATCTCACTTCTTTGTGGCACAAAACAGATTAGATTGGGAGTTATTATCATACCAGTTTACAAGTAGAAGAATTGGAATTGGAGGTGACCTTTGTTCCTGAACACAAGGACCGTGGGAGGGAGGAAGATGATCCACAGCGGGTACAGCTGCCCTCTCCTTGTCAGGTCCTATCTCCTTTGACTCTTGTTTTCCCATCTACCACACCTCCCCCAGGGCGGGCTCTTCCTCCTTGCCATCTGGCCTCTCCTGTTGGCACAAACTCAGCTATGCAGGATATTCAACTCTATCTTACACCTACATTTCATTGTACTGTTGGCTTCAAATGTTGCCATTCTTGAAAGCGTCAGGTGTGAATTACCTGGCATGAGCCAGTCGTCCCCTTAGATTAGCTGTCCTCCAGACCCTTATCTGGCTACCCAGAGTTGTATAGTGAGCAGGTGGGTGTGGTCTAGAGAAAGTCTTCTTCCTAGTCTACCCTGAACCTGGGAGACTGATGGAGGCTTGCCTACCTGGAAAGGGAGGCAGACCCAGATGCCAGTTAGTTTCCACGAAGTTAGTGCAGGTCCCTTTTCTTAGGGACATGTGACATGTAAGTCTCTTTTTAATTTGATTTACTTCCACCTATACGTGCTAGATTCTATATGTTTTATCTATTCCAATTTACATAGAAATGCAGTCGAGGGAAGGCATGGTGAACAAAAAAGATTTGTTTTCACTCTCAGGCAGTCCCTAAAATTCATGATCAAATTTATGACTGACTTTTAAAACTCAAAAACCAGTGATTACCTCCTTGTCCTTTTTTCTGCCTCCTTTTCTGAGGGAATTGATCCCCTTTAGTATCCAGCTCCCTTGGAAGGAGAGGAATCAAGAATCAAAAGGGAATATCATGGGAAGGAGAATCTATTAACATTTTGAATTCTTCTCATCGTAGCTCATTTGTTTTGCTCTCATATGTATTAGGTTCTGTACTAACTTTTTACATCAGTTACTTCCTCCAAATCAGATCACCATACATCTACCCTGCCCCAGGCTCCATGCTATGACATTGACAGATAAGGGAGATAAATCTGGCCTTTTCATTCAAATAGAGGCACAAAATACTCCAGCAGGCTGTGTTGAACAATGAGAAGAACTAAGTCACTGTAAATACAAAAATCTGAAACCCAGATTAGGTAAATAATCTGCCTATAATCACAGAATTTACAAGTGGTGCTGATGAGATTTGGATTCATTTGGTTATACATTCATTCACTTACTTCACAAATGTTTATTAACGAGCAGTGAACAGGCAGATAAGATTTCTTTCCTTAAGGAGGTAACATCTTGGGTGGAAAAAACAGAAAGCACGAGAGTACACACATGATATAAATTCCCAACAAGTATGTTTTATGAAGAAAATAAAACACCTAAATCCAGGCATTTTGTCCCCAGAGCCTATGCTTATAAGCAGTGCTTCCTCCTTCTCTTAGAAATACCTGTGTGGGAGAGGGTGGCATTCATTCTGTCACAATCTCCTGCCCGCTCCCTCCATTCATTAAATTACTCTTGTTTACAAATTTAAAACTTGCACAGGAAGTGTGCCGGGACCCAGGAGTTCCCTCAGTGTTTGCATATTGCCGTCCTGCCAGACTAGCTTCTCACCAGTCCATAAGCTAGATGGTTCCCTCTCTTCCTTTCTTGCTGCCTTTCCCTTGCTCTTGCTTATTCATTCTGTGTTTAATACAAGTTCAGAGATGCCTGCTCTGTGCCAGGCTCTGTGTTGTGTGCTGAAGTTACCAAGATGAATGGGAAATGTTTCCTGTTCTCAAATTGCTAAAAGTCAAATGGTTCCAGAGATGTTAATAAACAAGGACATAGATGTTTCCAATATGTCACCAAATGCAGGCACCTGGCTTCTTGGGGACAGGGGAGAGTATCTCCTTTTGACTGCATGAGGGGTCTCCGGATGCTGGGAGCCAATTCTACAGTTAACAGGGAGCAATGCTGGCACTTCCTTCTGAAACCTTGTTTTAGACTCTTTAGTCTCCCAGTCTTTTGTAGGTGAATCCTTCTTTTTTGTGGCAGGGGAAGAGGGGGAGTGTTCTCAAGAAAGTCTAAAGCATTAGATTTCTTATTAATGTAGGAATAATATAAAAGAGACTTGGAGATCATTTCTGTGTAATATCATCAGATTTGAGCTTCTATCTGGAGCACATCATTGCCAGATGGCTTTCATCTTTGATTGATCAATACCTGCCTGCCTCCAATTTCATTGGCTGTGTGTGTGTGTGTGAAACTGTTCACTAGTACTGTATTAACCAAAGTATCAATTGTGGATGACTATTCTTGAAGCCAAGGCAGAAAAACCTTGGCAAGTATTTGCCTGTTATAAAGGCTGATTTCAAAAAACAATGTGGTACAAGGATTTGGAGACATGTCAAAAGGTTCTGTCTCTTTTACAAAGTCATGTAGAATGCAATTGGCAAATTCACACAACAGATGTATATCATAATTGTTTTTTTAAAAAAAAATGGTATGGGGACGATGCTATTCAAGATTACTAATAAAAAATTTATAGTTTTTTATACCTTATTATGTAAAATATGTACCATGCTAGGAAACTAGTTTTTGGGGAAAAAACTGGTTTTTTGAAAAAAACTAGTTAAAAAAACAATAATAGAAAAACAATAAAGGCCTCAGTAATTGCCTTTATTTAATTCATCCATGCATTTTAACAAAAAAATATATTTGAACCTATTATATACTACCAGGGAAAATGAGGAGCATATAAAGTTATACATGTTAAAGTCCTAACCTTGGTTATTACCTAGAAAGAGAGATAAGACCCAAATTTGTATAACTATAATCAATATAATACTATTTCCAAATTGGAAATATGACATATTATCTTGCTAACTGAACATTTAGCAAAAGACTGATGGAATTTTAAATTCACTTTAGTGCCCTTTAAATCTGGGAGCCAGGAAGTGTTATTAACATTTTTATTTTGTCTCTGAAATTTATCATTTTTGAACTCCGAGCAAAATTTCTTTTTTACCTTAAGTATCTTGTCTTGCAGCCATCAAGGAAAGGGAGATAATTGGTACCAGCAAAGAATGGGAGTCAATAAAGGGAAATGAAAGGGCCTCGTTCAGCTGGAGCGTGGATGAGGAGAACCGGCCAACAGTGCCTGAATAATGCTGGGCTTTGACAAGCTAGGAAGAGGGTTTGGGCTTTATTTAGTAGTGGCAGTGGATAAAACTAAGGGTTTGGGGGGGGGAGGAAATGGAATAATAATAAAAAGGAGGATTTGATAGAATTTACTGGAAATGGTGTAGGAAGACCTCTATTTTCTGGCCTGGCTCCCTGAGCTTTAGGAGGGCAGAATGTCTGTCTTGTATATCGCTATGTTCCTAGCATTCAACACAGTTCCTGGCACAGCATACGCACTTACAAAA
The DNA here is from genome assembly GCF_047511675.1 of Marmota flaviventris. Taxonomy (NCBI): domain Eukaryota; kingdom Metazoa; phylum Chordata; class Mammalia; order Rodentia; family Sciuridae; genus Marmota; species Marmota flaviventris. Next base: position 49,294,507 of record NC_092505.1, on the reverse strand, counting down.
TATTTGTTGACTGATTAGGTAAAAGAATGGATGAATGAATAAATGAAGGAATGAAAGGCAAATAGTATCTGTGTGTTTTACGACTCCTCTATCCCTTGTAGTGGTTCTGGGCTTGCTGAACATTTGGAGAATGGTAAGTACAACTCAGTCAACATAGGTTTCTTTAAAAATCATGAGGACAAACCATACAGACCAGGTATAGGAAGACAGGCAGATCTTAAGTAACTATTTGAAATCCAATCAAGTCTACCATTGCTTGTACCACCAGTATCCCTAAGAACTGTTATCTGACTCATGGGAGGGGCATTAGGACCCGATAAGTTGTGGTTGCCTCATTTCTTGAAACTGGCAAGTAACAGTTTTAAATACTGTTGTGGTTTTATGTAGAATCAACAAAATACTATCTTCCTTAGGAGAAAGTATACCTGTCACAAAGACACCACTGCCCGGAACGGAGAACACCATGCCTTGGAAATGCCACAGCTTGGAGGACTATCGGAAACACGTGCTCTTCTGTGGGACAGAAGTTATCCAGGTCAAGCCTTCTGGGCAGGGACCCATAAGAGCAGTCGTTTTGCAGACAGGTTAGTGGATTCCACTCTTGTCACTGTAGTCTATACCTGGAGGTGAGCAGAATGAGAACAGGGAAGGTTTGTTTAGGATTTTGGAGTTTACCACATTCTAGTAATAACAGTCACACTCTTTTCTATCAAGATCCCCTATTCTAAATCGCCACTATTCTGACTTATTTTTTGTTAAACCCCTGTGTGTGATGAAAGATACACAGAGATAATGCATATTTCCTTCAAGGCCAAACTATATTCTTGGATTGACTAATGTCCATAGGTTTCTTCTCTTTTCCTTCCATTTTATGAGCTCTTGCCAAAAAAAAAAAAAATGTGTCAACCATAATGACTGTCAAGTCTTTTTTCCTTTAAAGGGGTTGCTTGTGAGGCTGTACATCAGACTCCCTGCTGGCTACCTCCACCTGCACACTCTACAGACTCTTCAAAATCAAGCATCAAAAAGTGAACTTATCCTCCTGCAATGCCTCTCTGTTAACAGCCTCTCCATCAAGCTAGTTTCTTAATGGCATCTTTAACTGCTTACTTTCCTTCATTCCAAAAGGGCACCAGTGATTCCACTATGGCCTCAGAGGGCTATCCCTCTTTTCTGAGTCCTGTACCTTCCTCTTCATTCCCATAGTCACTGTTTAGTGCAGGCTTTCACCACACCATGTTTACTTTATTATAAGAAAAATAGTCTGGACTCTTTACTTTCAACTTTTGCCCTAATCTTTCTCTGATCTTGAACTCAAATCACACTTCAAACACACATTCTAGAATAGCCCAGGCATATCACACCTAAAGTTTTGCATGCCTAGCCACATGAGCTTCAAACTTCCACATGCCATTCACAACCAATGCCTTTCACGACCTGGTCCCAACTCCTAGTCCTTAACCCTGATCTGTGTTTCTGTCACCTCACATATTCATGGACACCAAGCATGCCTTGCACTTTGATGCCAATATGCTTTAGTTTGATGTTTTATTCAATTGTTCTGGATGAATTAGTTTTTTTTTTTTTTAGTTGAAACATGACTTTGTGTTTTTTACTAAAACTAGCTAGTGGGTTTCAGAGCATCCTCAGCCTTCTGTCTAAACAAAAACAAATAGTTAAAGACCATGGAAGCCACCATAAACCACTGTAAAATTCTTACAAAGCAAGTTAGAGAAAAGTCTACTCCTATTCTCCAAAGGTAATAAAGCCATGTTTAAGCAGACCAGGTATCCATATAGCAGTGGAGATAAGGCAAATTTTGTACTTAAAATACTGGTGTTCTTGTCTAGACTATATAATAGTTAATCATTTTAGCCACTAATTCAGATATTAATGGGTATTTGCCATGTGCTATGCACTGAGGGCTAAAGAAATAATTTGTGAGCTACACCTCTCCCGGAAGGAAGGTCATGATACTCTGTTGTAGGAGACAGATTAACTTATAGTTAACTAAAACATGCAGTGATGATGGGTGTCATATGACCAAGTGTTGCAGGGACCCCAAAGAGTGAGATATATTATTCTTGGTATGAAGTATGAGAATAGAATTCTAGAAACACTTCTATGATGAGGTGGCATTTTAACATAGCTGATAGGATGGGGAGGGTTTAGTCAACCACATCAGCACTATTAAAATAGTCTGATTTGTGTTTACAAAATACAAGAAAATATACAAGGCGTCTTCTAAAATCAGTAAATAGTTGGGATCAGTCCAGCAAGATAGGAGTAAATCAAATTGAAGGTGACCTCAAATCCATGCCTAGAAAATTTAATTTTATTCTAAGAAAGTGGTAATATTTGGAGCAAAAGAATGATATGATTAAAGGCAGATGCATGTATATATATATATATATATATATATATATATATATATATACACACACACACACACACATATATATATATACACACATACATATGCATATATATACACACATACATATGCATATATATATTAGGATATTACTTGCACTTTCCCTTTTTCTTAATTTTCAATTTTTTGAATATCTGTTTTCAACACATGTCTACTTTAAAGTGTCTTTCTGCAGCATCTCATTTTCTCTAGTTAACACATTCTTCATTTCCTTAGTTCGGTTTTTCTCAGCCCTCATGTGGAATGGGGAGCTGCACTGCAGGAGCCATGGAAACACTGATTCCCAGAACAATAGAAATGGAGCAGGCCTAAGTGAAGGCCACTGACTGCTCTGCTGACTCCTAACAAGGAAAGCAAATACAGTGTGAGGTCAGAGCAATGCTGCTCTCATTCCAAGCTCCAATGACTCTACCACTTTGGGTTTGGAAAGTGTATTCAAGGGCCTTACTCCACCTGTGATTGTCTCCATGTAGGTTACAATACAGCAAAAGGGGATTTGGTGAGATCCATCCTCTACCCCCGGCCTCTGAACTTCAAACTATACAGCGATGCCTTCAAGTTCCTTGTGTTCCTGGCCTGTCTTGGGGTTGTAGGATTTTTCTATGCCCTAGGAATATATATGTACCATGAAGTAAGTACTGGGGGGGTAAGGTTTTTCAGTAGCTTAGCTTTTTTAACAGCTCGGCCTAACACAAGAAATTTAGGTTAGTTTGCTTCTTGGTTCTATCATTCTGTAAATCGGCTCTGTATTTACACTGTTTAATATGAGAACACAGAGCCACCTGTACTTATGGAGCACTTAAAATATAGCTAATATAAATGAGGAAATGAAATTTCAATTTATTTCATTTTAATTAATTTAAGTTAAATAGCTGTATATGGTTAGTGGCCATCTAATCATATTGGATAGTGCAGTTATGAAAAGTTGCCAAGGGGTCCCTCCCAGTGTGACATGTGTAACATCCAAGCCCAAAGAGCCTTAAAGGAAATACATGTTTCTCAAGTCTGATAAAATGAGAGAGATTTTGTCAATCAGGTCAGAGAGCAGGAAGGGCACACTAATTTGAGTGAGCAAAACAAAAAGAAAGGATGTACAAGGGTCTTCTAGAACCAGCCATCAGAAAAGAGAGAAATCTAGCAAGGTAGTAGATTTAATTGAAAAGGATCTTAGACTTTTTCCTGACGTATTTGAAAGTATCCCCAGTAATCCCCAACACTTATGTGTTTTGCTTGGGCTCTTAAATTAAGAATTTAATTTTATAGCACTGATAACTCCTGAGATCCCTTTAAGCTGCAGAGTATCAGGTTTCATTTGGATGCCTCTCTTCCTAGGTGTGGTCAGGAGGGCAGGTTTTCACTTATGACCCTGAGGTCCTTTCTGGTCCTCAGAGTCTGGTTCTGTTGTATACCATACAGTCTCTACATAGACATGCAGGGTGGGATCATAAGTGTATAGGTGGGTAGGAAAAAGATGTAAATAAAGCATCCAAACACAGGTGCGAAACTCAGCTTGAATGACCTCATTAAGGTGTCCAAAGTGGTGGCATCAGTGAATTCTGCATGTTTGTGGAGTGGAGTCAGGGCCAGGGAATGCATATTGGTGGACAAAGACATAACTCGAGTTCATACTCAAACTTAACCTCTGCATAGTCATTTCAATTGGAAAAAAAAGCCTCCAGGAAACATTTCTAGGACAAGGGATAGCAGGGAAGGCCACTTTACTACACTTTACTAGTAGAATGGAGCCTGAGAAGAACTAGGTGGATGAAATGTTAAGGCCACTGGGTGTAGAACATGAGGCAGTGTGCCAGTTCCAGCTGGGAACAAGAACACTGAGCCGAAATGCAAAATCAAAGCCCTGGTACAGACAGAGAATGGAGGTTTCCTGGCAGCACTCAACATCCAGTACCTCCAGAGCAGCAAACTGAACCCCAGACCTTGTCTTTTTATGGGTCTGAACCTGGCCCCTGTGATAGGCTGCTCTGATTCAGGATTAAGCAAGCTGAGTTCTCAGGATCAAAACTACCGTAGATATAGCTGGGGAAAGCAGTCATTGTGAGGAGAATTAAATAATGTACGGAGCCTAACACAGTGCCTGCTCCAGTGAGAGCAAGCTCATTTTAATTCTGCTTCCCTATAGCTAATAATATATGCTCAGATCTTGGCGAGCCCTAAGGGAGAGCCTTACTAATTCACCACTCCTTCACCATTCTCGACTGGGTCCCTCCTTTGTATCAGATCCTAGTGCTGGGCCAACAATCAAGCTGTTGCATGAAATGTAACCAGAGACTAGTCCTGGTGTCCTGGGAACCCAAGGGGGCATGGAGGTCTGATGAGTGGAGAAGTTGGGCGCCTGGGTGCAGGGGATGTTAGGAGAAAACCAAGACCTGGAATAAGGATTGAAGTTCTCCTTTGTTCTGTAGTGAGAGATAATGTCTCCATTTTTTTAGGGACAGACAAAAGAATACTCGCCCCCAGAGAACTGACTCCAGGAAGGTTCTGAGCCAAAGTCTCCAGGGCCCCCATGATGTTGTAGGAGGCAGTCGTTAAGAAGGTGCTGTCCTACCGTGCTGGGCTAACTGTGTGGATGTCTTTCCCTTCCCCAGATCCCCCCAAGAGACACCGCCACCATGGCCCTGATCCTCCTCACGGTGACTGTCCCTCCCATGCTGCCCGCTGCCCTGACCATAGGCATTGTGTATGCCCAGAAGAGACTGAAGAAAAAGAAAATCTTCTGTATCTCTCCACAGAGAATCAACATGTGTGGGCAAATAAACCTCGTGTGCTTTGACAAAGTAAGACCCAAACTTCCCAGGTTGAGGGTTGATGGTTTTGAGGATAGCAGAGCTGCAGAGTGGTCGGGGGAATGGTCTTCTAGGGAGAACACTGAGGCCAGAGGAGACCACACGGTGAACTAGAGTGTGATCACCTTCTGGCCGCTACTCCAGTGACTCTAAAGGTTGCAATTTAGTCATCATATCATGAAATTTTTCCCTGTGAAATTTAAAGTTTTATGGTGCCGTGTGTGTGTGTGTGTGTGTGTGTGTGTGTGTGTGTTTTAATCTTTTACTCTGATAACTTCCCTGCTGGACTTTTTCAGGAAAAAATGTGAGAAACATTTCTGTTTCTTGAAGTGCTTTGTCTGTAGCTCAAGTAACAATTCCTCTTTGTCCTCTGCTTTTTGTAAGGAAAGAGAGGGCAGGGACAGTGGCCTGTGTCTAGACACTCCTGCCACTCTTCTCTCCTTAGGGATCAGGGCTCCAGGCTAGAGCAGGTGGTCTCTGTGCTTAGGGGCCTGGAAAAGTGGCAGAGGGGGAGTATGTGCCAGATGGGAACACTGCTGCCCAGGGGCAGGTCCCTAGACCTTCTCTTCTTTGGAGACTTGAGGAACTTCAGCACCAGCTGCCCACTGGTTCAGATCCTGCCCTCAGTATTGCCGGGAAACTTAGCTTGTGTAGTACAGTGAGCCTGGGTTTGTCCATCCCTGTCTTTAGTTCATTTGCATTTAGATAATTGATCAAGGCTTTGGCCATGCTTAATTAACCCACCAATGCTGTCCACGGTGCTCTTCCATTAAAGAGAGATAGACCTAGGTCAGGGAGTGTAGACAATGATCATGTTGTGTGATGTGTGCTTGGTGAAGGTCTGAGCAAAGTGTCGGGCATGATGAAGTAGGTCCAGAGTCAGAGGCAAGTTGTTAAGAGCACAGCGGTGTGGGAGGCAGGAACATTCCAGAACAGAGGACAATAGGCTGTTTGGAGAGAACAGCACTGGGGGCTGACACACAAGCTGAGAGGCGGGGCCTCATCTGGAAGGAGAATGGGAGTCCTTATCAATTTTTTTTTTTAGAAGATAAGTGACATTTCTATAGGTACTTTATTTATCCCATCTGAAGGAATTGGTGAGAAGAGGTGGAAGAAGAGAGATAGGACAGAGGAGGAGGCCACCTGTGAACAACTGAAGAAAGAGATCATTCCTAGTTCTAGGAGAGTCAAAACAGAGAGTTGAAAATAAACTGGAAAAGCCCCAGGAGACCTGACCCGTGTATCGCTTTAGATTATTTTAGTTTCCTATCTCTTTGTGTTTTATTTGACAAAGGAAGTCCTCAATTGCCATCAGTCAGAACCCTTAGGGTTAATTTAGCAGCAGCTTCATTTGGGATTCGGGGCCAGATAACAACTCCTTGGAAGTTTTCTAACAGGGATTCTCATTACTTACCCACCAGCCTCACTAGTGTCTAGAATACAGGAGGACCACTGGTAAAATATGTGCATTATATATTCATTCATTTCAATGGCCAATTTTTTTCCCAAAGCTGCTCATTTTACTTCCTGTATAAAACTCCTTCCTTTTCATCCTCCTGTCATCTGCTAGTGTGTCTGGGGGACTGCTCCCAGGCTTACTTGGCCAAATTCCATATGGCATGACAGCATGCTGTAGTGCAAAGACCTCCCAACTAGGAATTGGCAAAATGAGAAATATAATCCTGGATGGGATACCAAGTTTCTGCATGGCCTTATTTAGATAGAAGGATTGAACTAGAATTGTTGCCAAGATATTTATTTTCCAAATTTTACATTATAAAACTCTGTCAACGTGATGTTGAAATAAACACGCTTTACAATGAATTGAATTTTTAACCAGTGTTATTTCAACTTAGAAGATACCTATCACTGGGCCTCTGTGTATATATGTCCCCATATATATTTCTATTTTTATTGGTTTGTTAGAAGTTCTCTAAGACAAGTTTCTTTTCTTTTTGTCCAATTTATCCCAAGCCTGGGCTTATATTCATGCTAACAGTGCTTTTGCTTTGTTTTTTGTTTGTTTGTTTTTCCTATCTTATTCCTTTTAGAAATTCAAATATAATTGAGCTTTCTGTTTATTATTAGCTTATTGTAAAAGGGTCATTTTTCACATAGAGAAGCAGCACAGTCTCATTTCAGTCTTGCTTCAGCACTATCTCTGTTTTCATGTTCAAAATATTAATGTTTAAAAACATAATCTAGTCATCAGGAAAACATTTCGGTTTGAATTAACTTGCTAACTCTTTGAAATCGAACAACCCAAGGGGATTTGGAAAACAAACACACAGGTTGGGCCTTTGTAAAATGCAGGAGGGAAATGAAGCAAGTAACTGGTCTTGAAAAGTTTGTTTTTATTTCAAGGAATAACTCAATCAAGTTAGCTCTTTTGTGGAATCCAAATGAACGAGTGAAATAAAGATTCCTAATTCTTTAATTTGAAACCTCAGAAAGGGCTTTGTCTTTCCCCATGTCCCGTAGAATTTGCTTAACATTTCTAGTGGTGGAAGACTCCAGAAGGGCTGCTTCTGGTTCTGCCACTCCAACGAACAGGACACTGTCCCCTTAGGCTGTTCATTTCACCTTTAATCTATCTCTGCCCTTCTGCTCAGTTTAAGAATGAAAAGCATCATAAGCCCTTCTCAGTAAACCATTATGTTAAGGTGATGTGCTTGAATGATAACAGATATCATTTTGATAGGAAACTACAAAATTCAGTGTCTTATGCAGAGATGACATTAAGAAACTCATGTCAGAGGCCCAGAACTCAGTGCTGAAATAGGATATTCTGCAGTGCTTGGAAATGCTTTGTTCTGATTTGGAAGTGCCAAAGCAGCTGTGGGGGGCTGCACTCTGTCTGGGTGTTAAGCAGGACTGATGCTGTTAGCCGACTGCAGCAAGACACCAGGGTCTGCAATTAATGAATGACTGGGAAACAACAAAAAAATTAAGTGCTGTGACAGAACTCGGTTCCATTTTGCTTTCTCGGTTACATTATATGACAAACACTTTCCCATAGTACTGCAAATCATATCTCCTGAGCCTTTTCCTCTTGTTCTCACAATAAAACCCATTCATGGACATTAATTAATATCTATTATTAGCACTTAGTTTCTCTCCGTAGTTTCAAAGCCCTTTACCAACATTTCATTATCAATCTGGACAGTCACTGTCACCCATATTTTTAGAAAATTACTGTGAACCAGATGGCAAATTGTGAACTAAACAGTCTTGGAAAGAAAGAAAAAAGAAATCTTGAGCTCTGCTTTGGAAAGACAGCAGATGCCAACTGAAGAGTCAACTCACACTGGTTCTTGTTGGATTTTCACTTACTGAGCTTCTCCAATAACAACAGCAATAGACACAACAACAAACAAAACCAAAACAAAGCACTTGTATTTTATCATCATAGTAACTTGAATCACCTGATTATCAACATAGTCTTAAGGACTCATATGTCAGCATATTTAAAATTTGACACTTACAAAGGATTTGGACAATTGAATCTGTGATAATTTCTTGGAAGCTTCAGTTTCATTTAAATCACATCATAATTAAATGCTTTAAATCTTACACTAATACCAATTTTAATTTTTTTTTCCAGACAGGCACTCTTACGGAAGATGGGCTGGACCTCTGGGGGACTGTTCCTACTGCCAACAACTGGTAGGTCCCTTAAAGGAAGATGAAATGTGATGGTGTGCTTGCCTTGGTGGTACTCAAATCCATCCTTCCAGTATTGAAGGATGAGAATCACATCAAATATATATAGTAATGGGCTGGAATCAGCTCCCAATTTTTCTGACTTGTTTAATTGAGTGAGTCCTAAGTTCTGATCCAGACCGGGAAAGTAGGTCTTCAAATTGCACCCTCAAAAAATGGAATAGAATAAGGTGAATGATTGAGGAATGGAATGAAAAAAACACAAAAGCAGTGTGAAATCAAAATCAGGCTTGATTAATAGTTGCAAAGTCTTTCTGACGCAAGTAGTTGTAGTGAAGAGGTCGAAAATAAGGCTCCTTATTTTATATGACAGAGGTCTCCTCCCTCATAGAGTTCACAATCAAGTGGGATCAAAACGTACAAAGATACTCATCCCCAATGTACAACACAGGCCAAGAAAATTGTTACTATTAAGGCAGGAAATCAGAATAGAGAAGAAGCAATAAAGATGAGGAAGCATGACACACAGTCTTGGTTTATATAATAACATGGTGGGTGGATGTAGAAAATGTTTTGAAATTTGGTGGATCAATGAAAGCCAATAGAAAGAGATGGTACCTGAGATAAGTTTTGGAGGACCTCTGTGTGCAGCCATGGCCAGATGCCACTCTTTGATACTTCTTGATGGGACCATCCAGGGAGACCCTCTGGACCTCAAAATTATATAAACATGGGCTAAAAGGTAGCTCTAGAGAGAGTAGAAAGTAATCACTTACACACCTACCTCAGAACAGAACTGGAGAGGGGAGGAGGGCCCTCCACAGAGAGTACCCCTAGTCTCCTAGCTCCATCCCTGTAGGGCTAAGGCTTGTCTTCTCAATCTGAGTGGTAATGACCTCTGCTCTTTGGCTCTGATTACCCAATTTTGGCTTCAAACTGTGGCTGAGGCAGCTGATGGTCAGTGAAGTCATATAGGGGCCCTCCAAGATGGTATTGGGGCAGGTACAGTGCAGGCACAAGATAATAGCAGACAGGTGGTGTGACTCTTTAGAAGATAGTTGGTTTTTCAACTCTACTCATGTGTCTCTGCTCCTGACTGCTCAGTGTCCCAGCTGGCCTTCCTTTAGACAGACAGGGCCTCTGTCAGCCAGAACAGTGAACATGATGGAATGTGTGCCATTTCAGTCCTTCCATCTCCCTCCCACACTCTTGTACTCTGAAGCTTTTGAGGAAGTAGAGTCAACTAGACCCAATTGCCATTCAGCTCTGAGGTGGGAGGAGAGGAAGGGAAACCAAGCCATTCTATACTGTCAAAGAGGAAAACAGTCTTTAGAGGCAGGATATATGGACTGGGATTTTCAGGAAAACACAGCAAATTTGGAAGGGCTGGGTAGCAAGAAATACTGCCGAGCCAAGGCATGCTTTTACTTGCCTGAAACCACCAGGTAGGCTCCTTTCCTACCGTGCTACATCATGAAACTAGGACCTTCTGGCTTAGGGTATGTAGTTTTTGGAGCCAGCTCCACAGCGTTTGCAGGTATAGCTCAGAGTTGCCTGCTCACATGCTTTGCCACAGCAAGGCCATTATGTCAGATGGCTGCAAGTAATGTCACAAAAAACCCTGGAATTGTACCAAGCCCCCTGAAGTTACAGTTTAACTTGACCAGTGGCAATCTCTGTTGAAGGAAATTCATCTCCAACTCAAAGAAAGGTTGTCTAAAGATCACTCTGCAGGCAGAGCAGTCTGTTTAAAAACTGAAGAAACTAAATGAAGAAGGGATTGAAGGCAGCTTAGTCCCTGGACAAGTATAGAAATAGCAAGAAATTGTGTCTGGGCCTAGAATCCAGGACATAAAGAACATCAGTAGGAGTAGCAGCTGTGAGGAGAGGCAGAACTGGGGCCCACAGGACCCTGACTACCAGTTTAGAGAGTCTGGATTTAGTCCTGTAGAGCAGGAGGAGCCATTGAAGGGCTTTGAGTATAAGGATAGGTGCCTGAATCTCTCTCTGCCTTCGCAAACTTTCAGGGGCAGAGTATGCAAAATGATTTTATTGAAGACCTTAACTTATTATCCTCTCTACCAGTTTTCAGAAAGTCCACAGCTTTGCCTCTGGCAAGGCTTTGCCATGGGGACCTCTGTGTGCAGCCATGGCCAGCTGCCACTCTCTGATACTTCTTGATGGGACCATCCAGGGAGACCCTCTGGACCTCAAAATGTTTGAAAGCACGGCCTGGGTAAGTTCATGGCTTATTTAATCAAATGAGGAGAATGTAAAGAGATCTGTGCTGGGAGTCTTGAAGGCTTTCCAACTGTGGTTAAAATGAATTCTGCTCTGATCCTGCCAGAATTTGCCAACCTCCGCTTCAGAAAACTCTGTCAAGGAGTGTAATGTGAAATAGGGCTCCATAGCAAATAAATTTGGAAACTGCTGTTTACACGAAGTTAAAAAGATTTTTCTTCAGGATTTCTTTAATATACCATGGTTGCAATGTGAATATTCAAGAGAGGGCATGATATGCAACATTTAATAAAACTATTTGACCTCAAAACCTTCTTGACTGGCTATAGCATGGTGCAAATGTTCTCCAAACACCCTGGGAGAGAGAGTTCTATAAAGGTGGGTCTTTTGTGGCCATATATCACTTGACTGTGACAAGGTGACTGAAGAACTGAATTGATAATTTTAGTTTAAATTTAAATAGCAGCCAGGCACAGTGGCACACTCCTGTGATCCCAGCTACTAGGGAGGCTGAGGCCACAGGATAGCAAGTTTGAGACCAACCTCAACAACTTAATGAGGCCCTAAGGACTTAGTGAGACCCTGTCTCAAAATAAGAAAGAAAAAGGGCTAGGGATGTGGCTTGGTGCTCCTCTAGGTTCAATCTCTGGTACCAAAAGATAATTTATTTTTTAAAACTAGCTTCAGTGGCTGGTAGTTACTGTATCATACATATCAACCTGGAGGATCCTCATTCCAACGGATTCCAATGTCTGAGCTGAGTGCAAATGACAACTGAAAGCTGTGAGCCCATCCCGGAGACTCCCATGACATAGCGGGAAGAGCTCTGCCTTCCACCCGTCTCTGTCATGTATTCGCAAATCAGAGTCAAAACTCCAAGTCTGTCTCTCATATGTTCATTTGGGATAATTATATCTCATTCACAGACCTGATGAGCACGGAGATGATGAGCTCTGAGGAGCTTTGAACACTATCGTGTGCCAAATGAGTGGAGGGTGTTCATGAATGAGCTAGCTGATTAATTACATTCTGCTGCCCTGCAAATAAAGCATTCTAAAGCCACTTACAGAGATATATAAAGTATTAGAGAGCATTTATACGTGTAAAACATGGATGGAGCTAGGGTTGTAGCTCAGTGGTGCAGCACTTGCCTAGCATGTGTGAGGCCCTGGGTTCGAGTCTCAGCACCACATATAAATAAAACAATAAAGTTTTATCAACAACTTAAAAAATGGAGACAAATGTTTGTAGGGGCATGAAACATACCTTGTGAAGAAGCTAATAGAAATATGTGTGGTAGAGGCATTTTAGCTTCCTACAGGCCAAATGAATTAAAGGGGGAATCTGGTAGAGAGAGAAGTTTCTGAAGTCAGTTAAAAACCATTTTTTAAAAACTTTTTAAAAAAATATTTATTTTTTTTAGTTGTAGTTGGACACAATACTTTTATTTTATTTATTGTATGTGGTGCTGAGGATCGAACCCAGGGCCTTGCACGTGCTAGGCGAGCACTCTACCACTAAGCCACAACCCCAGACCTAAAAACCATTTTTGCTGTGGAGAAATTTTTGGCATAAAGACAAAACAGTAACCAGTTTACTGGATCTTAATGAGAAGAACCTGTATGTTACCATGCAGCAATATCCTTACCAGCGTCATTGGAACAATGATGAGTGATTACTACATACGACTTGGATCCTGGTCCAGTAATGTCTCCTTCCCCATCAGAGGAGGGTCGGTTTGCCTACAAGTGACATACAAGTCGGGGTCATTTTGGAAACATAAATCTTGAATATTATCTCTGTAAGAACTGTCAGAACAGTTGTATCCCGCCAACAAAGCATAAATATGCAAGATTATTCATTGGGCTTAAGGCTGAGTCAGAAGCAGGTTTGAGTTAAATATCAAAATTGGAGTTTGTTAGTTAGGAAGCCTCCACTGAGTTTAAGGAGGAATCCTTATAGATTCTTAAGAATTTTAGCTCTAGAAGGAATGTAAGAATATTTTTCAGAATAAATTAAAATCTGAGATATGAAGTGATATCCCCAAGATCAAACAACTAAGTGGCATAGTAGAGAAGAGATGCTATCTTTATTTTTCCTCCCCTGCTCTTTCTATCTAATTGCCTTTCCCATATTTTAGTATTGGTTTCTCAGTGGTATAGATTGCTACCATTGTAGCATTTAAAGAATACTAACCATTTTCAAATGTGATTTCTAATTGGCTTATAGCTAACTTGCTAACTCCCTAGTTAAATAAATTAGGTTAGTAGCACAGATATAGTATAAAGAAACAGTCTCAGGTTTATCTCAGGACATAATTCTAACCCATCTAAAAGCTATTGTGCTCCACAATATTGAAGACTATATCTCTACTTAATCTCTCCTCCAATTACTAGACATAACCATTTAGGAAGAGTCCTTGATCTGCAGCCAGCACTTTTTCATCAATTACAACTTAAAATATATTCACAATATTTCTGGCTTTTTGACATTCTACAAAAAGGTCTTAAATATAAATCAACACAATAGAAATTTGACAATGACAATATTAAGATAATTGTCCTAGAAGAGAAAACTATGTGAGAAGGACTTTGAAAAGATTAAAGTGTTATTAAAATGAGAGATATTTCTTTTGTATTATTTTTCTCCAAGGCATCTTATAAATGTTTTCATTTTACAATAGAAAATGGAAGATTGTAATGTGAACGCCTACAAATTTGGCATGTCAGACTCAAACACAATAATAAAACCAGGACCAGAAGCCAGCCAGGTATGATTTGCTTCTTTAAATCCTATAGCTCTTTTCCCTTAAGACGAGTGAAACTTCTCAGACTTTCACCTATTTTTATGTTCCCAGTTTTAAGCTTTATCTTAACAAACCCCATAGTTGCCTTGGTCATTCTTTTAGTCGTAAATCCATCCATTCGTTTGTTCAGCACTTGCTTGCTGACTACTGGGGAATGCCAGACCGTATGCTAGGATTCAAACTAAGACATGCTGGGCTTGTGTTGGAAGAGCCCAAAGACTGGGAAAAAATCAATACAGGTGCAAATAAGTGTGATATGATGTGCCAACATCTCCAACAAAAGCAGAAGAATGAGCCACGGGGGTCCAGAGACAGGAGCCGTGTGCTGTTTCTGGGGGAGGGAAGCATCTCACAGGAAGTGAGCTTAGCTGTAAGGTTATTAGGATTCTCCAGACACTCAAGGGGACAGGACTTGCAGATCAGACAACTTGTCGAGGAAGTCACCTTAGAAGGGAGCCAGGAAAGTATCCGTATTGTGACAAATACACTATTGTATGACGTGCTAGGCTCATGGAGGAGGAAACTATTTTGTTGACATGCATCTGGGAAATAGCTCTTGTGGTCTTTCTAAGCTCCCTTTTGTGGATGCCTCTGCAGAGTCCTGTAGAAGCCATTGCCATCTTGCGCCAGTTTCCGTTTTCATCAAGCCTGCAGAGGATGTCTGTGATCGCTCAGCTGGCCGGGGAGCATCACTTCCATGCCTACATGAAGGGTGCCCCAGAGATGGTGGCTAGGTTCTGCAGACCCGAAACAGGTACCGACATTTTTCTCTTTCAAGAGGTGAAATCATTTAAAAGGCTAAACACAAAAGCAAAAAAGCAGCCGTGAAAACACACACAAATGCAAAAAGCTCCACAATCAATGAATGGGGAGTTGGTTGATTTTTGGATGGGTGGAAAGTGGGTTTAGAAGATTCCATAATGCAGGGTATAATTTCAAGGTATAGAGGCCAAGAATAAAGAACCTGCCATGGTCCAGCCAGAAAAGCACAACCACGATGAGGTACCAGGGAAGGAAATGTAGGACAAAGCATCAGGAGTCAGAAGAGGAAGCCACTTGGGTCAGAGAACCAGAGAGGGAGGGTGAGAATGAGAGGTATTCAGAAGGAACCAAAGGGTGAGGTCTGGACACTAGTCTGGTTCTGCAAACAGGTCTCTGTCACCTCTGGGAAGGAGGAGTGGTTCCAGTTTTGAGGGCTCAGACAAATCAGTGGAAGGAGAATATAGGAAAGATAAATCTTTTAGAAAAAAGGGTGATTGAAGTAAATTAGATGATATCAGAGTAAGATAACTGATCATTTTTACAACCATTTTATTATTCTGGACCAGACTTTGAGATGATTTGTATTATTTCTTAGTCTTATAAACATATGTACTTTCTAAGCAACAGTCAGGTTTATAAGAATATTGTTGCATTCAAAGGAGTTCATTGGACAAAATTGGACTTTTTTCTCCTGATTTTCATCTTTTCTCCTTATGAGTGCTGATAGCCATCAATTTGTGCATAGAACTCTAGATTTTGCAAATGCTGGCTCTAGTTTCTCTACTTGGAGTATTTTTTTTTTTTTTGACCTTAGAAGTGACCCTTTCTTTTCTGCCTTTGATCTTCCTCATAGCTCCCGTTAACTGTCTTTCACAGATGACGGCCTATCTTTGGCTTTGTCTTGTGTTTTCAGCCACACTGAGACAGTGAGCATCTTCGGGGCATTCTGCTGGTATCTACTGCCCTTGTTCTATTGGAAGAGTTGGACCTGTCACCTGCCACTTCCTGTTCTCGTGGCAGCCCTTCCAGTTCTTTCTGTTGTCCAAATTCCTGATCTTTCCCATAGGTGAACACCATCTTCTGTGACCCCCACCTCTCTCTCTTCAAGAAAAGTAAAATTAGGGACTTCTTTGAAAGTAGATCTCCACCTTCAGGAATATTCTAGAATTATTCTAGAAATTCTGACATAAATGGGGGCATAGGGATCTGCAACCCTCTCATTTTATGGATGAGGAACTGAGGTGCAGAAGACAGGCGACTTGGCCTGGGTCAGGAAGCTAGTCAGGAGGGGAGTGGAAACTAGAACCCAGTTGTTTTTCCACCTCAGCTACCACATCCCCATTTGTGCCTTGCTTTCCTATGACACACACACAGCTCATTATAAACCATGAAGAGTTCCTTATATTACACAGCATAGTCATCATGTCCAAATACAAAAATGTTGGCATAGTGTCATCTGTCATCTGAAGCAGGGATCGGCAAACTTTTCTGCAAACAGCCAGATGGTACATATTTTAGGACTTGCTGGTCACACAGTATCTGTGTTGACTACTCAACCCTGCCACCATAGCCCCAAAGCACACACAGACAATAAGCAAACCAGTAGGCACATCCATGGGTCAATAAAACTTTATTTACAAACCAAACAGTCCTTGGCCTGTGTGCCATAGTTCATCAACCCCTATTCTGGAAGATCAGCTCTTTCTCTTACTCCATCCAAATACACATAGTGCTGAGGTCTGTCCTTATTGAACCCTGTCTTGACCAGTTTGGGCTGATATAACAAAACACCATAGATTAGGCATTTTAAACAGTGGAGACCTCTCACCATTCTGGAAGCCAGAACATTCAAGATCATGATGCTGGCCAGTTGGGTTCCTGGTGAGGGCTGCCACTCTGGTTTGCAGATGATAGCCTTCTTGCTGAATCCTCGTAGGGTAACAAAAGAGATCATCTCTTATATGTCATCATTCTATTCATGATGGCTCCACCTTCATGACTCAATTACCTCCCAAAGGTAAATGCAGTCACATTTGGGGGGGAGTCTGTACATATGAATTTGGGGGCTCACAAACAATCAGTCCTTAGCCCAGTCGATGACCAGCACACCTTTGACATTTATTTCCACCCAAATAAGAAGAACACACTGATAAACTTGTTTCTAACTTTTGGCTAAAGTTATAAGCTTTCTATTAAAACAGTTTTATGACGTGAAAATTAAAACCAGGTACAGCGACAGCATCCTGGAGTCTTGATCAGGATCTAAACAGCCAAGGTGACCTTACATTTGCCTCTTTCTTTTCTTCTGACAGTGCCCAAGAATTTCCCACAGGAGCTGAGGAATTACACAGTGCAAGGCTTCCGTGTCATTGCCCTGGCTCACAAAGTTCTGAAGATGAGGAAGCTCTCAGATGTGCAGCGTTTAGCAAGGTAAGGAGTCAGAAATCAGCACGAGCACAGAGCACAGACTCCCTGTGCATGAGGTAAATGAGTCCTAGAAATGGATGGATGAGCAGCTCACATCACCAGGAAGACTCTTGGAGATGGACAACTGAACTCATCTGGTCCTCTGATGTGGAGATGAGCAATTGTAGGTGAGACTGGGGAAGATTTACTTAGGTCACAATGTTAGTTGGTGGGAGAACAACAGGATTGCCATTGAGATTTCTGACTCCTAAACAGCATATGCTATTCCGGCCCTGCACCACCTTAGTCTCAGCTCTCCTCCCACCTCTGAATGCTATGGGAACAAAATATTTGGGTGTCCCACATATAAAAAGGTTGAGAGAAGGGGACAGTTGCAAATTTGAAAGATTTACAGAATCACTTAGACTCATTTTTTTTGTTGTTGTTGTTGTTTTTTCAGGGCTGAATACTATACTTCTCTCAGATATGGGAAAGTAATGAGTACAAATTGAATTCTTTCTAAGAAATAAAATTCAATATTCTTAATTACATTAAAGGGGAAAATTGTCCTCATTAGATGGTAATCTATACACTATTATTTCTTCTGATATTCTTTAGCTTTCAATGGTTGTTTTAAAATTATCTATGATAAAGGAGCAGAGAAATACTGTGGAAAATTGAATAGCTGATCAACTATGTATTACTTGTTTTAGAGATATTTGATTTATGGTTGCTGATAGAGAGATCCTTATTCATATGTAATTTGCTCCTTCATATCAAATACTGATGTCCTGGGTTTAATATTATTACTTGCAGCCTAAGTCCATCTAAGATAATCAGTAATCATTGCCCTTTTCTTACTCTGCCTGTTTCCCCATCTACAAGCTCTAAGGAGCTTTTCAGCCATGACATTTTAATCTTTGAAATATAATCATAAAGTTCGTTTCGAAATATATTAGTGACATCTTCTGATTTAGCATTCCAGGTGTTTGCTATTCTTGAGCAATCACAAGGACTCATAACACATGGGACTTTGTAATTTTTCAAACACAAATTTGAATAACAAACATTAAGGTTATATGTGAAGTCAAGATTTACATAGCTACTTCTGGAGTGTAACCACTGCCCAGCTGCCACGTACAAATGCAGCTGTTCCTATTTAAGAGTCACTAGTGGAACAGACAATGTTAGGAATATAACAAAATATTAAAATGTGCTAGATTTCCAACCATCTCAGGTTTCCCAGGGAATCTCAGGAGCCTATGAAATTCTTAGCATTTACTTACTATCTTCAGAAAGGGTAAAGAGATAAGTTTTTGATTTTTATTAGGATCAAATTATATTTAGCAAAGTTTTCCAATTACGAAAATCAAAAACTTCTAAAAGATTAGAGTCATAAGAGGGGAAGTGAGTTTCTTGAGATAACTTGAAAAAAATATTACCTGAAACTAAAAAAAAAAAAAAAAAAAAAAAACAGAAGAAATACTTCACTGAGATTTGCCTCTTCATTGATTCAGCAAATATCTCTTGACCTTTGCTATGTGTTAGATCCTCAAGGAACCGAGGATTCATTCAGAAGTAAGTAAAATGAAGTCCTTGCCTTAAGAACTTTATATACTAATTGAGGAAAACAGATAATAAAATCAATCTGTAAAATATTGTCTTGTTGGCAATTTTTAAATGTCCTGAAGGGGGAAAACGAAGCAGGTCAGGAAGGCTTTTCAGAAGACAGAGAGTGCCATTTTGCAGGGGGTGAGCAGGGAGGCCCTCTGAGGAGCAGCATTTGAATAGAGATCTGAGTAAAATATGAGGGCAAGCCGGCAGATTCCCAGAGGCCAGCATTGCAGGGAACAGGAACGGTGGGTGCAAAGATCTTGAAGTAGTGATGTTGTTGGAAATGTGGAGAAGAAGGGCTACGTGCCTGAAGCTGCGAATGAGGGCAGGAGTCGTGAAACAGAAAACACGTGTCTGTCTCTGTTTTTGTTTTGTGCTTTGTGCATTGCAGCCAAGAAATCATTGGCCAGACCAATACCAAGAAAACGCTCCCCTATGTTTCCCTCCAGGAGCTTCCGTCTCCAGTCTTATGTTTTAGTCCTTGATCCGTTTCCAGTTGGTTTTTGTGTGTGGTGTAAGACAGAGTTCTCATTTCATTCTTTTGCATGTGGATATTAAACTAAAAATCTCCTGTACAGCAAAGGAAGCCATCCAGAGAGTGAAATAGAAAATTTGCAAACCATGTATCTGATAAGAAATCAATACCCCAAATGTATAAGGAGCATAACTCAATAACAACAAAATAAATAACCCAATTAAAAACTGATCAGAGCGTCTGAGCAGACATTTCTCCAAATAAGATTTATAAACGGCCAATGGGTACATGAAAAGGCACTAAACATCACTATCAGTGAAGTGCAAATCAAAACCTCATGGCTATTAGGATGACTGTTTAAGAAAATTAAAAACATCACAGGTGTTGGTGAGGATATGGAGAAATTGGAATCTATATACACTGTTAGTGGAAACACATGCAGGTGCAGTGGTCCAACTGCTATCCAAAATAGTAAGGGGTTTCCTCAAACAGTTAAAAGTAGAAGGACCATATGATCCCCCAGTGCCACAATCCCACTTCCAAGCATATGTCCAAAAGAATTGGAATCAGAATCTCAAAGGGATCTCTGCATTTCCATGTTCTTTGCAGCATGTGTGTGTGTGTGTATGTGTGTGTGTGTGTGTGTGTAATAGCCACAATAGGGAAATAGCCTAAATGTCCATCAGTGGATGAATAAATAAAGAAAATGTGGTACATACATACAATGGAACATTATTCAGCCTTAAAAAAGAAGGCTTAGGCCCAAAGTAACTTAGAAAGATCCTGTCTTAAAATAAAAAACAATAACAATAATAATAAAGGACTGGGAATGCAGCTCAGTGGTTGAAAACCCATGAGTTCATGTTCAAAGTACAAAAAAGAAGAAGAAAAAAGAAACTCTCATGCCATGTCAGACAACATAGATGCACCAGGATGTATATCATGCTAACTGAAATAAACCAGTTGCAGAGAGACAAATACTGCACAATCCCACTTATACTATGTATCTATAACAATCAAACCCTTAGAAATAAAGAGTGAAATGACGATTACGAAGGAAAAGGGAGAGGGGAGCGGAAGCTGCTTAGTGGGTATAAACTTTTAGTTGTGCAAGATGAATAAGTTCTAGAGATCTGCTATACAACATGGTGCCTATAATTATCAATGCCATCCTGTACACTTTAAAATTTTGTTAGGAGGGTGATCTTAAGTGTTCTTATCACAAAGCAAAACAAAACAAAAAACGGGAGCAGGAGGAAACATTTGGGGGTGGTGGATATGTTTATTATTTTGATTATTATTATGATTATTTTGTTGCAGAAGTGTATACATATTGCTGAAACCATCAGATTGTATATATTACATATGTGTGGTTTTTATAGGACAATTACACCTCTGTAATACTGTTAAAAATAAAATTCTTTATGAATCTTAAACCCCCCAAAATTATTAAATTGGTGAGAAGATTTTGGTATCTTCCCTTTGGTTCCAGTCCACATAAAAATATTAATACAATTTATAATAAAGAAATGATAAAGTTAAATTTGACAAATTCCATGTTAGGTAGATTTTCTTTTATAGAATTTTCTGAACTCACTAAAACAGGAGTAATATTTGATTTTCTGAGTGTGCCAAAGTGCCTAATAAGAGAATTGAAGCAAAGTAGTTATTTAGTAAGTGGATTTTTCTTTAATGAATGATGGAGAAATTGTTACTCAATTCCAGAGAGAAATTTCTTCCCTGTGTTCTAAGTTTGAATGATTACTGCAGATGAGCTAGATCAACACACTTGTGCAGATTCAAAGTGGGTGGGAAGTGCTAGCTGAATTGACAGGGTAGAAGTAGGGTACAGGGACACCAGAGCCAGAGAGAGATGACAAGAGCCTAGCTGGCTCATCATGTAGAGCCCCAGAAAGGCTGAGAGTCTGCTACACCATGCACTGAGGAAATGGTGCTCAGACCCAAGGCGGAATGTGGATCCTTAGGGCTCCCTTTCCCTTCCCCTCCTCTCTTCCTGCTTGCTTACCCTTACTCTGCCCAGAAAAAAACAGAACAATGAAGGGTCAAGAAAGAGTCCTTGGCCCCAAATTTACATTTTAAGAATCCTGTTCCATTTCAGAGGAGCGGTCCTACATAACTTATAATCCACTTAGACACAAGTCTCCAGTCTCAAATTCTCAAAACTCCAAACCCTGGCCGAAGCCCTTCCGTCGTTACTGGTGGTAATAGATGCAGGCTAGAAAGAATGACCTCATGTTCCACAGTTATTATGGAACCTTGTATGTTGAGTGCACTGAATAAATGTTGAATAAATTATAATTTTGATTGCAAGCTAAAAAAAAAGAGAAAGATGCAAATTGAAAAATATATATGTTTAACACGATTTTTAAAAACTAACAGAAAGGTTGGAAGATAAGAACATTGTTTAAAAATAAAAAAAAACTGGAGTTGAAAACCAAAAGTAGCTAAAAGATTTATAAGTGGTTGCCTCTGGAAATGGGAAAAGAAGTGAGGTTGTAGGGGCAGGAACTGTTGGTTTTCCTTGTAAACTCTTGGGTTCTTTTTTATTTTTTGTAACATGTGCATGTATTACATTAATAAAACATAGACATTTTAAAGAAAAGGAACAAAATTCAATGGTTGAATCTACATGGCTACACTTTAATATTGATTTTTTTCCCCCTGAATCCAAAGGGAGAAAGTGGAATCTGAGTTAACATTTCTGGGACTTCTCATCATGGAGAATCGCTTGAAAAAGGAAACCAAACCAGTCTTGAAGGAGCTGAGTGAAGCCCGCATCAGGACCGTGATGATCACAGGTGTGTTGGTTTCTGAAGGCCTGACAAGGTGACTGTATCCTAGGCATAAGAAAAAGATGTGTGGGCTGAGTGAGTTCATGGAACAAATATGTCCTGTTGCTGAGGCTTCTACCCTGTGATCCAGTTACCTGTGTAGCTCCCCAGCAGGACCAGGAGTTTGGGAGGCAGGGACCATATCTCATTCTCTCTGTCTAAAACCCATTCCCTCTACCCAGGATCTGCACAGCGCTCAGAGACTCACAGCAAATGTTTAACATGAGAACAGATATGCTGTCATCAAGAATCCCAGTGAAACCTCTGTGTAAAGGACATGAGCTCTGGTTGACAGAGCCCAGGGCAGAAGGGCCAGGCTTGGAGAATGCCTCAATCATGGCCTGGCCCTGGGATTTCTATGGTTATGTGGAATCCAGATCCTGAGAATCGCTTTGTGCTATCACACAAATCATATTATGTTCACAACTACACGCTATGTGTCACCTGAGGGTTAGTCAGTCAGAAGGTGCTTAAACACTTTCGGACACAATGCCAAGCAGCTGAAAGGAGATGTGAACCCAGTACTTGCCCACTCGGGGCAGACAGTTTTGGGTGGAGAGGAAAATGATTCACAAAGCAATAGATGCCCCCAAAAGTAAAGTGAAGGAGGAAGAACTCAATTCTGGTTGCTGATATAGGAGGTCTGAATTTAAAACAAGCAAAGTTTCTTTGCCTTTTAGGTGATAATCTTCAAACAGCCATTACTGTTGCAAAGAATTCTGAAATGATTCCTCCAAGCAGCCGGGTAATCATTGTTGAAGCCAGTGAACCAGAAGAGCATATTCCTGCTTCCGTGACCTGGCAACTCATGGAGAACCAAGAGATGGGATCTGGGAAGAAAGTGAGTGAATGTGAGAAGCCCCTTCCCTGGGCCTGGGCTGGTGGAGGACGGCCTGACACCACACAGCCTCATCAGCTCCGGAAGTCATCTCAGTAATGGTCCCTCTCATTGACCAAACTGTGACAGTTGGCAAAGTATTTCCAGCAGTACTCCTGCATAACATAGTCACCTGGGGGAGTTTTCAATCTTCCCGATGCAGGAGACACCAGTTAAATCAGAATGCCTGGGGTGGGAGCCTACACCAGTCCTCTTTCCTGGAGATTCCCATGTGCAGTCATGGCTGAGAACTACTGATTTATGCCCGTTATTTCCCATTTGGTCCTCACCATAACTGTGTGCATTTGGGAAAACTATGTATTTTACAAATGAGAAAACAGGCAGAGAAAAGTAAGCTTGTCAAGGCACACACTGTAAGTGGCAGAGCAGAAACTGGAGCCAGGTCTGTTTGATTCCACAGATCCCTGCCATGTCAATTGTGCCTGTGACATGGAGTTGAACAGGTGCTGGGTTTCTGTAGATGGCAAACTTCCTGTGCATTTGCACAACAGAAGAGCTCTTCCTGTGATGAGAATGAGCTTTAGCTTGCATTCTGTCTCTAAAGGGAGCACCTATGCTTTTGTGTGACTTCAAAGAGATGGCCCTCCAGGTGATGAATTATAAAAATGCTCCCTTGCTCTGGCCTTTCAGGTTGTAAGGTATAGAGTGGGCCTTTGTGTAGTACGCAAACTGCACAACTGTACAGAGTGACCCTGTCCCTAGGAAGAGGTGGGTTAGTTTGGCTCAATGCATGTCGTCCATGTCAGAGTTCAGGACCTTCATTAATTTTAACCATCTGTCCACTCACCTGCTCATTCATGAGTTTAATACCTTTACCGAAGTTTAGGTCATCTGAGGGGGAAGTTACATCACAGCACCGTCCTCCTCCCAGGCACTCTCCAACACACTTCCTCTCCCATCCTTTCTAGTAGAAGCAGAGGGATTCCTGTCCTTGTCCCATGTGGATGGCTTCAGAGCATGTCTTTTGTTAGTTGTTTTGCAATTGGTGCTAGAAGAGGAAAGTTATCTTTACCTTGTCTCCCAATGACAAAGCTTTCCCTGACATGAATTTCTCTAATGGATAAAATGTTGTCATCTCCTCTGCTATTTGAATTCAGAGTCCTACATAAATATGAGGCCCTCTGAGAAATGTGGCATGAAAAAAACATTTTCAGCTGTGACCTGATGAGCTCAGAGGCATCAAATGCTTCCTCCCCATTGGGGAGCAGTGGGGCTAGAACACCCCCAGAGTAAGGCTCTGACAGATGAGAGATGGGAGGGAAGGACTTTGGAGAAGACAAATGGGCTGGCACAATGGGACGTGGAGTGTGGAAGAGGGTGCGAGTGCCATGAAGAAAGGGGTCACCTGTTTTGGTCGGGTCAAAGAGGTCAGATGCTGAAAGGAATGAGGGACCTAAAAGGATTCTTTACACTGAAGTAATTGAACAAATGAACAGTAAGAGATCTTAGGACATTAGCGTTTGCACGAGGAGGAGAGGTATGGAGCGTTCTTCCTTCTAATTACTAGCTGGTACCTTGGAATGATTTCCACGGGAGACTGATGTCACGAGTTTTCTCTCTGGGGAAAGGGTCCAGAACACCGTGGTGTCAAAGCACGTAGGTGCATACACTTTGGGGAGGGGACAGTTTGCGTGTCTTCTTCCCCTGGATCAAAGTTCCATGGGCAAGTTACACGTCCTACATTTGCTGACCCTGACAGTTCCTTCCCCAAAATATAGGAAAGCAGAGACATTCCTCAAGCACCCATGTAAAAAACGATGCCCTTTTGGTTTTAGGAAGCTTATGTTAATATTGGAAACAGTTCCGGGCCTGATGGGGAAACAGGGAGCAGTTACCATTTTGCAATGAGTGGGAAATCATACCAAGTGATATTTCAGCATTTCAACAGCTTGCTTCCAAAAGTAAGTACTGGGAAAAAGAAGTTTTTGTTTTGCTTTTCAAATTAGTAGGGCAAAAGTGGGAAGAGAGTAATGAGAGCGATGATGACCGCTGAGGTTGTCACAGAGTTAAGGAATAAGCATCTTCAGAGGGGCTGCCCTTGCAGAAGTTTCCAGGTCCTGGACACGCACACAGCCTCCTCTCCAGGGGTTGAGTTCTGGGGTCTCCCCTCATCCCTGTGGTCAATTCCTTCTCAGCTTCCATCCTTCATTCCCTCCCCACCTTGGAGAATTTCCCAGATAGGTTCAAACACAATGCCTTTTGGAAACCAAGGCTCTCCTCTGAAAGCCACCAACTCCTGTCAGGCTGGGCTGTATTCCCCTTCCTGTCTTGATTCCTAAATTACAGTGGGAGGGAACAAAGGCCCCACAGTTTATTTTCAAAATCATTTGTTACCTTGTCCTCTATGTGTCCTATTTTAAAATAGTGCTGTGCAGGGTTGTGCTGTCAAAGTGGAGGAGATAAATGGAGCACATGCTTAAGGCAGCAACCATCTGTTAGCAGTTCCTTAAAAATTCTGTCATCTCACCAGTCAAGGATGGTAGAATCTAGATCCCTAAGGTGTCTAGAAAGCCATTAGTCTGGTTCCATCTCATAGACATAGGAAGCTCTGACTCAGAGAGGTTAAGTCCCTTGCCTAAGGTCTGCATAGCTCATTGGAACACAGCTGAGGACAGAACTTTGTTTCTCAGCTTCTGGTCTATTGCTCTTTTCTCTGCCTGTGCTGCACCTCAGAGACAGTGTGTAGTAAAAAGAGCTGCATTTCCTTAAGCATTTTTTTTCTATGCTCTGCTGCTTCTTAGTTATTATTATTAATTAGAGGTCATCTCATCTTGGAAAAATGGTCTGGAAAAAACATAATAGAGTTGTGATGAAAGACTCAAGTGAAAGTTCAATGTTAAAGTATTAAATCCCTTGATTCTCTTTCCTGACATTAGCTCTAATGACATACCACCCAATGCTATATTAAATCAGTGGCCAGGAAGGATTTTTCAGGACTTCTATTTTTATAATGTTCTTCCTAATCGTATTTGCAATGGTTATTTTTTTTTCTTTAGATTCTGGTGAATGGAACCGTTTTTGCAAGAATGTCTCCTGGGCAGAAATCAAGCCTTATTGAAGAATTTCAGAAATTAAAGTAGGTGGTACGCATGAAAGGAGAATGTATTTGTTACTTATTGCTGCATAACAAATTCCCCTAATCCTTAGCTTAGAATAACACCATTTATTATTTTACCTTTCTGTGGGTGAGTAGTTCAGGTTTGGCTTAGTTAATTAAGTCTCTGGTTCAGGGTCTGTCACAAGGATGTCATCAGGTGTCTGTCAGGACTGCTGTCTTCTCAGTGCTCCATTAAAGAGAGATGTGCCATCAGCCTCTCTCTCATGTGTTGTTGGATGGATTCAGTGCCTTGTGGGCAGATGGACTAACAGCCTTAGCTCTTCACTGGCTGTTGGAAGAAGACACTCTCAGGTCCTTGACATGTGAGCCATTCATAAGAAAGCTCATAGTGTGGTAGCTAGCCTCCATAAAGTGAGAAAGTAGGAAGAATAAGAGAGATGGAGAAGGGGAGAGAGAGAATGTTGCTCATTCTCATACCTTAATCTCAGATGTGACTTCCTGTCATTTTTGCTGCCTTCTCCTCATTAGAAGCAAATCAGTGGGACCAGCCCACATTTAAGGGAGTAGATTTCACAGCAGTGTGTCAGTGGGTGGCGACCACTGAGAGCCATTAAAGAGGCTACCTATCTCCAACAACGTTCATTTTGTGGCCCAAGATACACTTTAGTGTATCTTAGAGGAAGATCTTCTGCTGAGATGTGGAGAAAGGAAGCAATGGGGGGTTTGCATAGCTCAGAATGTGAAAGCATATGTGTTACCACCTGAAATCATCAGTTCCTCTAGAAGATGTGTAACCTTCTAGTCCTCATGGGAAAAAGCAAAATGGCACCTGGCAGGGATTAGATATAGAGGTCAAAGTCAAAGACAGATCTTTCCTTCTCTCCCTCAAAAACACAGATGAGGTAGGGATGGTGGCTCATTTCTTGAGCTCAGAAGGCTGAGGCAAGAGGGTTGTAAGTTCAAAGCCAACCTCAGCAACTTAGCAAGGTCCTAAGCAACTTAGTGAGACCCTGTCTTCAAATAAAATATAAAAAGGGCTGGGGTGTTGCTCAATGGTAAACGCCCCCTGGGTTCAATCCTGGTATAAAAAAAGCATGACCAAATCACATTGATACCACCAGTTACCGGTGAGGAGTCCTACTTCCTCACATGTTGAAGTTTGAGCATTAGAGAAGCACACTGAGGCAAGCATATAAAGCAGGGTTTATTTAAAAAGGGGTAACATAGACTTATCCCGGGAGGGAGAAGGGGGCCATATCTGGTATCCTGGTATCCCAAGAAGCAAGACGTTCTGCCCTTTTTATGTCCTAGGCTTCCTTTATTCTCCTGCCCTCTCTCCCTTATCTTTCTCCTTCCTGCATACAAGACTAGGCCTAGGAAATGCTGCTTGGTGGGAAAAGGTGGGAAACAGGTGGGCTGAAGGTCAGGGTGGAGCAGCCAAGGACACATTAATTAATAATCTTGTGGCTCCCTGTAGGGAGGGGCAATTCCTGACACAGGTTACCTTGGCAACCGGTTGGAGCAGGGGCAGGTTCTTGATAAGGGTGGAGGAAGGGCTCTGAATGAATTAACATTTCAGTCCTTCAGGGGATGGTCTCCAACTTTCCGGACTCACTCAAACTTAGCCTCCTTAATCCAACCTGACTCCATTTACGGATCTGTACTGACTTCCTGTCTAATTCTGGCTTCAACATCAGAGCAGAATGTTTCTTGCTGAGACCAGATCCACCTGCTACTTGCTGGGAGTGTTTGTCTTTGGCTTATAGATTTTAAGAAGCAAAAGGAACAGAGAGTAGTTTAAACTTTAGATAATTGCTGATGAGTTCTCAGTGAAATCAGGAGACTGCCTTTCCCCTTGAATCTGGCTGCTACATATCCATAGGGAAGTCTCTAACACTGCCTATTAACTTCCATGTGGCTTTCAGGATGAATAACCAACCAGTGTCTAAAATAACTAGCCCATGATCATTCCGTGATGCTGGCTGAAGAAAGTAATTTTCTCTGCCTCAAATGTCTGAGAAATGTCGACTTAAATTCTCAACTCTGAAAAGCTATGCTCCCCTAAAACAAAATTCACTCAGAGAGACACTTGCTTCTTTGGAAAGAGCTGTCCTCTCAATTCCTCTTCCTCCTCTGTGCTTCTGTCGGTGTCCATGTGCACAGGGCTGTCTGGATCCTCCTTCTGAATTCAGGGAACACTGGAAAACGTAAGGCTGAACACACACTTTCAACCGGAAGAAAGGAAGGCAGTTGTGGACAGTCTTGTCACACATATGCAAATGTTTATAGGGTGATTTTCTTCTAACTGGACTAAACACAGGTCCAACCATATGCTTTGTGTACTTTTGACCATTTTGGCATATAAAAAGGGTAATTTTTAATATTCTGACAATAAGAATATTTTTGAGGGGAAGATGGCCAGCATCTCATTGGGGGGTTTTTCTGCCCAGAAGAATCCAAGCCACCCTAAATAGCATCAAGAATCTGTGCACACATCTCCAGTTATATTTGTGAAACTATATACCAAATGTTTCTCATCCTAAATCTTAATATCTCAGATAATTAAGCCACACTAAATTTTAATACCTCCAATAATTAACCAATAATAAAATACAAACACTCAGAAATATATTTACACAAGCGAAGCCCCTGATAGATCTAGTCCACATGGGTTCTTGTACTAGACAAAGACAAAATGCCTCTGTGGTTTATTTAAGGGGGTACATCAAAGGCAGGGGTTAGTTTTCAAGGGCAGAGTCTTACTTCTTGATGTCTTGCAGTCAGCAGGTTGGTTGACATCTTGGCAGGTCACACCTGTCTCAGGTGCTGGGTGGGATCTTAGGCAGAGCTTGAGGGGAAGTTCACCTGCACAGGCCGGTCAATCCCTGTGGGGAGTGCCCCAAGGAGTTCCCACTAACAGACTTATCACTTCAGGAGGCTACCCACAGAGGGCTTGTGACAGAATATTATAAGGGAACTTGACTTTTCCCCTTTTTGACTTGCATAGTTTTATCTGTTTGTGGAAAAATGCCATTGTATCTCATTCAGCATTGCCATTTATCAATACCTATAATGTATTATTTAACTGATAATAAAGGGCAGACTGTGTCTTGTATCAGAGATTCCTTTTCCCTGGCAGCAGTTTTAATTTCTGTTCTTCTATTTATATCCTGTTTGCATATCAAACTGTCATAGATGGGAAGCATATTATCTCATTGTCACTGAGATGCATCAAGAATCTGTGCACATGTCTCCAGTTATATCTGTGAAACTCTATACCAAATGTTTCTCATCCTAATATCTGAACTCTTAAACTCTCAGTAGTAACCAAACCACAGCCAGCTGAGGCTGTGAGCTCTGTATTAAGTTGTGTAGAAAGTGTTACAATCATGACTGTGCACACTTAAGCTTGACTTTTGAGCCCATACTGCTATGGGACTAGAGGTTTTCTGGGCTAAAACCTAGAATGGCTATCCCTTCCTTTTAAAATCAAACAGGACTTCTTCTGAAGTGTGTGATTACTGTCTTTGCCAATGTTCTTGGTGCTATCACAACCATTTCTGTGATTGATTGAAACAATTTAAATAATGTAATGTCCTTCCCCCTCTGGGACTAAGTCTCTCCAGTCATTTTCCTTCATCCTAATTCCACATGTGTTTAGGATGTGGCACGCATGTGCAGAGGCACACATGCACACCCTACCCCATCCCCGCATGTGAGTTAGGTATGATTTCCATATGATTCGAGTGCCATGTTGAGCTATTGATTTCTCACATCCTTTTCCTTGCAGTTATTATGTGGGCATGTGCGGAGACGGAGCCAACGACTGTGGAGTGAGTAGAGATGCCCTTTGCCCATGCGGGCAGTTCCTCAGTGTCCCTTTAGAGGCCCCGAGGTCCCCTGGGGTTGTCTCCTCATCTTTCCACAGCAGCCACCTGATCATTTTGCTGTGGATGCCCTCTTCTACCCAAGTGTAGGTCGGAAGTGGAAAGAAGTAAAATGAGGAGTCCCTTTCACTGTTTTCTAGCAACTCCTGGAATGACAAAAACAAGGGAATGCTACCTACGCCTCCCCCCCCCCCCCATATTTCAGACTTATAAGGGACTTCACAGGAATTAGTTGGTTTAAATCTCACCTGTTATCAATAAGGAAATGACATCTCAGGGAAGTGGAGTGTTTTAGCTTGAGGGCATTTAGCTGAAAAAGTCTGAGCAAAGGAAAAGTTTGAAACTCTTAGTTTTGAGAAATGTGTAAATTATATTTATTCCTGACAAACTTCCACTCTGGGATTAATTTTTTTAGAGTTAGATTTATCAAAATTTATTAATCTCAGTGAAATCTTAGACCAATGTGTTTGGTCATCACATACGATGATAGCAAAATCCAAATTAGATGTTTCTGAGATTGTTTCTCATACATGATAAAAAGATAGTACACATTTGATATTTTGAGTTTTAAAGATACGATTGAAACAATAGTGTACCTTGAGAATTATGTACATAAGAAAATATTTTAGTAGCTAATTGCGGGTCAAGAAGTGCAAGAGAGGGCTGGAGGTACAGCTCAGTGGTAGCTTTCTTAGCAGGTGCCAGGCCTTGGGTTCAACTCCAGTACAACAGACAAAGAGGAAGAAGAAGAAGATTCCTTTGCATTTCCAAAGCTTACTAGGTATTTAAGATCCAGGTATTTGTTATACTTTCCTCTTAAATATTTTCTTCAAAGTTCTGTGAAAAAAAAAAAAAAAAACTATGTTTATCCTTGGAGATTCATTATGAAATTTTTAGCCTTATGTTTTATGAGCAGTACTTAGACTGCTCTTTAAAACCTTGAATGGATATCCCTTCCTCTTAATCTTGTGATGTTTAGAACAAAACAAAGATACCAAATGCTAAAAAAGACATAGTGTATCTTTCAAAGAGTCATTGTGTGAGGGAAAAAAGAATCATGGGTAAACTAACTCTAACATATGGTAGATGACCCCCAATTATATAATAGAGACAGAAAAATCATTGAGAGAGAAAAGAGGAAGAAGAAAATGTTCTTACATTTTCTTATAACTATTTGAACTTCAAACTAGTCAGTTATGGCACCAGGTACTTTGTGTTTCTATAAAACTATATAAATGCAAAATCTCCTTGTAAGCCCATACTGCTATGGGACTAGAAGTTTTCTGGGCTATTGACCAGTTTTCTCTGTGGGCCATTTGGACACTTTACAGTCTTTATGAGAAACAAATTAGCCCTTATTTCAACAAGACTACACATTTACTACATACTAATATTACATAAGTCTGTGTAAGTGTGACCTGATCTCTGTGTCCAGTGACAATGCTGTATGTCGCATCCCAGCAGTTACTTGGTTGGCTAGGTCACTCAGAATAGGGAAAGGTGGAGATTTCATCTCTCCCTGCTTTTCATGAAGATGACCTGCTATGTGTAAGAACTGAAATGGTAATGGTCTCCAACCAAAGTCTATACAAATCTGTCATCCTTTTAATATACTTTCTATGATTTTTTTTGGGGGGTACTGGGATTGAACCTCAGGTCACTTGATCACTGAGCCACATTGCCAGCCCTTTTTATTTTTTATTTTGAGTCAGGGTCTCATTAACTTGCTGAGGCTGGCTTTGAATTTGCAATCCTCCTGCCTCAGCCTCCTACATCACTGGGATTATAGGCATGCACCAACACACCCAGCCCTGAATAGACTTTCTGAATGAGTGCTTCCATTTCTTCTGACATTTGCACCCCCACGGCTAACACATTATGTGAACATGTGTGCAGATGCATGCACACACCACCATACCACCGTTCTACCTCTGGATCACTGTTTAGGTGGTGCCTCTCATTGGTGACTATGGATCTAGGGAGGCACCACATGAACAGAGACCGGGAAATGAAGGTTATAGTGTTGTAAAGCTGGACTATGGAGAATAGCCTGGCCTGAACAGTCCCAGGTATGACATGGTTGGATCATTCCAGGCTTTGAAAATGGCTCATGCAGGCATCTCGCTGTCAGAGCAGGAAGCATCAGTGGCCTCCCCCTTCACCTCGAAGATAGCCAACATTGAGTGTGTGCCTCATCTCATCAGGTAAACCACTTCTTCCTCTCCCACCCCCATTTGAAGCCCAAAGGGTTCATAGGCTGTCTTTGGAGACAGACAGAATTCAACTCTAACTCAGGGACATAAATGCCAGGACAGAGGTATGGGTGAAGTGCTGTTGGAGCACCAATGATAGGACAATTAACACTGCTTGAGAATGCTGGCAAACACCACCAAGAGAAATGACTTTTGCTGAGCTTTAAGAATAGGTGGGTGTGTCATGTGGGTGGTTGAAAGATTAACTTGCTACTTAAAATCTGGTCCTCCTTTCCCACTCCTGTAATTCCCATGCTGGATACTTCCCAGCACATTATTCTCAAGAAAGCAGAAAGGGAATATGTCACTAGGTAGCTGGTGTATAAGAACTATGTGTAAGAACTGAAATGGTAACCGTCTCCAACCAAAGTTGGAGGTAGCTTCCCCAGACACTATTGTATGTCTCCAGAAAAAAAAAAATTGATGAATATCCAAAATGCTTACATAAAAGATATTACAGTTGACTCAGGAAGGGGAAGGAGGCAAGGGTGGTTTATTTTTCCAGCATATCACCCTTACTCCACTCTCATTTCTGCTTTTCTCTCTACTTATATTTTAAATGCGGTACAGAAAAAGACACTAGAGTTCAGATTTTGTTCATAAATACTATTTCCTTGTTTTCTCTAGCATGAGGATGACTCTAGGCATCTTTGTGGTCTGTGGTCTGGGTGCCATTAACAGCTTTTTAGGTGTATATAAAAAAGACAACTGTGACATTCTTCAGCATGTCCCTGGGTGCATCAAAATGAGCAGGTCACTGGAGGGAAGGTGTCAGGTCCGAAGCTTCAGGCTACTGGGTGCACGTCAGCAAGGCAGCCTGATGTATCTCCCTAAACCCTGGACGTCTGTATCTGTATCCTTCCTCACCCACTAACACCATCACCTCTGCCACCAAAGCAGCTCCTCTTCCCAGCTCCTCATTTCTTGTTCCTGGGGTTGATTAGTCCTTATAGTCAGTCATTGAGTTCCATAATCTTAGAGGGCTTTTAACTCTAAGCCACAAGGGAAGGTTTCAGTGACTTGAAGGATGAGTAAGTCTTATGTAAACATAATGGAGGTGAGAGAGAATCCCAGTTGGGAGAAATGGGAGAGCCACTTTTGGAAACAGGGTTGTAATTGGGAAGTATAGCAACAGGCAGAAATACTTCTCAGATGGGAATTACGGAGGTAACTGGAGAGCCAGAGCTGGTGGACTTGTGCAGGGAGTTTGACCTCCTGGATAGCTGTTCAAAGTGCCTACCAGATCCATCCCAAATGGAGAATTTCTGATGTTCTTCCTCCCACATGTGGCCTAATGCATTTATGAATGCAACACACTGTGTTGAAATAGGAGTCATGATATAAAATTTCTATAGTGGCAGATGGCTTAGTAAGACTTCAGGGTAGAAACTCTTTTCTTTTGCATTTCATAGATCATAAAAATTAGGCTGGCTCAGCTCTGTTGGGCTCATTTTACCCTTGCTATCCTAGATGCTTGCTTATGCCTGAAAAAGCACTCCAGGAGGGCAATGAGGTACGATTTTAGATGCATAGGTACAGACCCACAGGCTTTCATATTGTGATCCTTTGAAGCATAATTCACTGATGGTTACAGTTCAAGTCAAGGGCAAGGACTGTGTCTTATTCATTTCTCTATCAAGTATCATGCCTAGTCCTAAGCTTAGTACATCAGAACATTCAATGGATGTTTCTGGAATGTGTGAACTACACAGAATTCATAATCATTAAGAATAGTTGTAATTTTGGAGGCTACCCTTCAGCCTTTACTCAGAATGGTTTTTGTATCTTCTTTTGAATCTGGGTGCCTTCATTTTTCTGGAATTATATTCAACTGTAGAAAAAAGATGAAATCACAGTATTTACGTCAGTCTTGGGGAAAACATCCAGGCTTCACATGCTTGCCTCTTCTCAGCTTGTCTTCTGCTCCATCATCTGTGTTGAAAACAAATGGTGGCAACTCACAGGCTGTTGGAAAACATCTGCCCAAAGCAACCTGGCCCATCTCCCACCCCAACTCTCTTGCTAGAGGCACAGTGACTAGTAGTTTGGCCTATATTTTCCTTTTCATGTCCTTGTTTTGTTAACAAAGTCTTTAAGCAGAGCAGGTGTCCAGTCACTGGGCCTAGAAACAAAGTAGATGTGGGTCTCTCTCCTACAGATTTGTTTCTGTCCTGACAAGAGGAGGGTGCAGGACTGTCATGTGCTATTGCCTCCTGTTGTCTTCTGTCCCATCATAATCCACCATCCAGCAAAACTTTGCTAAAGGAAAAACAGCTCAAGTGGAAACTTTTTTTTTTTTTACAAGAGGAAGTATCTACTTTCTAAATTGCAATTTTAGCTGTAGTGTCAGTCTCTTGATCTCCAGGCCAGTTCAGATTATTACCCTAGGTTCTCCCTGGAACACTGAAGCCAGCAAAACTGATTCCATCTCAAAAATCAGAACCACATCCACACTTCCTACAATGTAAGAGTACCCATCCTTTAGCCTTATGTGTCTAAGGGCTTCTAGAACACTCACACAACCATTCCCAGGAAGCATGTGCTATTAAGATATAAAGAGTCACAATTAAGGGAGTATGTGAAATGCTATACCTAATCCTAATGTGGCACTGTGTGTTTTCTTTATGGGTGCATTATAATTAGACATGATAATGGATTCATTATGTCATATTCACACATGCCCATAATGTAATTTGATCAATCTTGCGTTGTGTTTTTAATGTATACGATAGCCTTCTTACTCCAAGGAAAGAACTGTGCCTGGTTCATTTTACATCCTCCATGACTCTCAGTAAGTGCTTGTACCTCATAAGGCCTAAATAAATGTGAGTCAAGAATCCACTAGTGTAATGACTAGAGGAAAGAATGAATGAATGAATGACTAAATATATGAGAGGATGAATCAGTGATTAAGTGAATATATATCAACAGGCTGTTAAAAATCAGACTCTTTTTGAAATATAAGAAAGGTGAGTAGTTGTGCCTCATACCTAATCCGCTAATTTTATTTATTTATTCTAAACAGAGAAGGCCGAGCTGCTCTGGTTTCATCCTTTGGAGTATTTAAATACTTGGTCATGTATGGCATAATCCAGTTTATTGGAACATTGCTGCTCTATTGGGTATGAACAAAAATCATTTCTTCCCAGTTCTAATGCATTTATATATCTGCATTTCTGGTTTTATTCTCTGAGGTGTAGCTCCTACACAGAATTCAATGTTTTATAAATAAATGACATCTTTTGAAGTATGTGCCTACAAACTTGGAGACCTGGTATAATGATGCATGAAATGTGGGCTAGAAATAAGTAGCTGTGGATCAGTTTTCTAGGGTGTTGTTTTTCTCCATATAACCTGAGACTTTTGACCTCTCCAAGCCCCTGTTTCTTTCTTTGGAGCATGAAGAGAGCTTCAGAGCAGCCTAAATATAACTCTGCAGGAAATGGATCAGTCTCCAACTGTGGAATATTTTTGGCAAGATTGAGACGAGATAAAAAGGAGAGAAGTTGTTGAATCAGATTTTGAAAGGCTAGAATGCTAAAAATTTCCCACACTGGAGTTTTAGTCCTACATCTACCCAGAACTTGCACAGTTAGACCTTAGCAACTCTTTAAAAGGTAAAAAAAAAAAAAAAAAACACCTCTTAAAATTAAATGGTAATAACCATTAAGATCAATTAATTCTAAGGAAGAACCATGTATAGGTTGAAAGTAATCTTCATTAGTCCAATTATAGTTTGCTCGACAGTTAAAGAATTATAACAGTCTCAAAGTACGCTTTGGGAAAAGAGCTATTTTATTGCTTTCCTGGGAGATTTAAGAGGTGAATCAGAAGACCACAAGCTATGTGGCATCTTGTGGGCTGTGTCACATGTGGAGGGCCAAAAGGCAGCCAGGCTGAGAGAACAAACAGACCGGAAGCCAGGAATCCTGGGTTCACATTTTGAATCCTGGGTTCAAAACACAGATTAGGACCAGGTATGGTGGCGCGCGCCTATAATCCCAGCAGTTTTGGAGGCTGAGGCAGGAGAATCATGAGTTCAAAGCCAGCCTCAGCAAAAGCAAGGCACTAAGCAACTCAGGGAGACCCTGTCTCTAAATAAAGTACAAAAAGGGTTGGGGATGTGGCTTAGTGGTCGAGTGCCCCTGAGTTCAATCCCTGGTACCAAATAACAAACAAACAAAAACAACACAGATTAGGTCTTATCCTTGGCAAATAGCTGCTTCTGAGCTGTTGTACTGGCTGATTTTCAAAGCCCTCCATAGAACTGCTTTTACAGTGAAAACTAAAGCTTCTGTTAAAAACTTTGCCCTGCTTCATCTTTTTTTTACCACTCAGGGGTGGGAAAGGGAAAGAAGAGAAAGACTATAAGAAAAAAGCTAAAGAAGACAGAAAGAACTAGAGTTTGGGGATAGGGTGAGACATTGAGGAACCAACTACCCCTTTTCCAAAAGGTGAAATCAGGACTTATCTCTACGGATGGAGTAGCAACCACAGTTCATACAGAAGTCGTTCACTCTGCTTATCTGGACCCAAGTAAGAGAGTCCTCCAAGGACCTTGACCCAGAAATCTTTGAGCCTTTGGTTCACTCTCTAAAAGGCCAGTCATATTTTTCATGTGCATAAATCTGGTCTGTAACGTGAGTAGGCTTTGATGTTGAAGTTTAGTGTTCTCAAGGAGGGGGTTTCAGGCTTTAAAATCTTCTACTGAGAATCCCATTGCTGAGAGGGCAGATGCCAGAATTAATGTGACCAATAGGAGTGTGATTCCATATGATGGACTCCCATTGCTAATGTGGAATTCAGTTAAAGGTCGGGAAAGTAATGGTCTGTCTCATTTCATCCCATGAGATGCTAATGGTTTTAGGTAAATCGTTTGATTCCTGAGGAGAGGAGAAAAATAACAATTGCCTCTTAAGAACTTTAGAAAGAGTGTTGGGAATGATACAGAAACTCTGTAATGACAGAAGCCACACTTACATTTACTTTTCCTTCTTTTTCAGCAGCTACAGATCTTTGGGAATTACCAGTATCTCCTGCAGGATGTAGCCATTACTTTGATGGTCTGTTTAACAAGTAAGCTCTTTAGCAAAGTCAACTGCATTACTCATATTTATTTCTGAAATTCTAGAACTACCTACACAAGTAACAACTTCTGAGAAAGTGGCATCCTAATTACTCAGATCTTGTTGCCTATAATCTTTTCAAAGTGATGTTGGGCTGACTTGAGTCTTAAAGTACCGACTTGATAGTAAACTATTCTGATAGCAAATAGGTTTTAACTTTAAAAGTTCTGAGCTCTTTGTAGGTTTTTGTCTTAGAAAGAGAGAGAAATGAATAAGAAATCTAGAAAGGGAATTTTTAAAAACCCAAGGATCACTTTCCATTATTCAGCTTTCTCTTCATATTGACGTGAAACTAGGGTTTTTTAGGTCCATGACATGTGAAAACAAATGCTAGCATTTTATTCTAGTGGAATTCTCTCAAAAGCAAGGTGTGGCTTACAACAGCTATTATTCATTTCTTTCCTTTGAGGAGACGCTGATAAAGTGTTTCCGATCGAGGAACTCAGGGCCTGATACTAACTCTTAATAAGTGAGAAAGGTAACTGCCGCAACAGAGGGCAAAGAAAAAGAATGGCACTGTCATCCCGTTTTTTTGGTTCAACAATGGAGTACTATGAAAAATAACCAATAAAACATCAGATCATGCAGGATATTAATAACTTTGAGAATTTCACGTAGCATCTTAAAACATGAAACTGATATTGAAGTCATTTATTATATCAACCAAATGACAAAATTCACCAGTTTCAGAGACACAAGTGATATCAGTTTTGATGATTAGGGTTGAAGTGTCTATTCATAGCCCATTAAATATTTTTCTATATGCTATTAATATTCAGATGACTGAATAATTTTGAATCAATGCTATTGCTTCTATGATGTTGGGTATTTTTAAGCAATTTGCATGATTTATTTATGAATGAAACTAAAAAAGGAATGCTAAGAGTTTCCAAGAACTAATATGGCAGGCAGTGGGGGGGGGGGGGTCGAAGCCATGGACATCTTCTACCACTCTCTATCTGGACCCAAGTAAGAGAGTCCTCCAAGGACCTCTGTGACCATTGGCAACGTACTTAAGAAATAAATTATTTCCTCATGTGAAATGTCCTCAGGTATCCCTGAGGATACCTATAAAGTCTACATCATGGTGCACTGTGCACTAAACACTCACACAGAGCTCAATGATCTCACACTGCGCCTCTCCTATTTTTTCTTTTGACAAGACTGGCTGGCTTGTTGAGCGCTTAAAAAGAATCAGAATGAATTTAGGTAGACTTATGTCACTAGAAACCTTAAAATGTGGGCAGTAGTTCTAGTCTTGCCTCAGAATTGCTATATGACCTTGAGAAAGTTACTTTGAGACCTACCCACTAATTCCATGGTTGATTATGGAGGTGAGGCTTCTTACTCTTTCCAGTGACAATAGCCTAGTGATCATCATGCCAGTTGGTCACCCTGTGAAGCTCTCAGTCTCTCATTCCAGTGTGGGCTCAGTGGGGATGTTGGGATGACTCCAGGAAGGACCATGATTACCTCTAAGAGAAGACTGACTTGGAAGGGTGATAAATGGGAAGCATGATGCTCTATCAGAATGACAAACCGTATCCAGTTATTATTCAACACACCTATAGCTGGTCTGGGAGATGGGCTGCCCTCTAGAAGACTGGTGAAGATGAGCGTGGAGACAAAACATGTATTTTCATTTACTTGCTCTTAACTCTCTGCCTTCAAACTTTCTGTTTTCCCCTCCCTGCAAGCTCCATCCTCCCACAGTCGGGTCATTTCCTGGTCAATTTCAAGTATTAAAATGACTTTCATCTTTAGATATGAAAAATCCAGGTATCATAAATTAATATTTCACATTTTTATCCAATTCAAAGCTTTTCTCCCCCTAGATCAAGTCTGACTTGTGGCTTGGAGCTAGCAGTGGGAGAGAAGGCCATGTCCTCTCTTTATTTGCCTTGTTTCACCCACTCTCCTCCCTTATTCAGGGAATAAGAGCTTCAAGAGCAGGGCTCTTCTTACTTAAGTGGAGGCATTGTAGTTCTGTCCTGTCAAATGCCTCTGACATAGCAGGCATCTAAACTCAGGCAATCTGTGTGGTGCTCACTTGTGAGTTCTTCGGAGATTCCCTGTGGATGGGTCTGGACTAGACCACTCCCTATCATGGAAGTAAATGAAAATACATGTTTTTTCTGACCCTTCAGAAATGTTTTCTGCTGCTATGTTCTAGTGGTACATGCCACAAAGACTTTAGCAGGCTGCACCATTGGGCAGATCCCTTTGGGGTTGCTCTTGCCAGGCTAAATTCCATGACGTCTACTTGACCTACCAGACAATAAGTGTATAGCTTGGTCTCACTGTTTCCCTCCCTCCTTTATATGTTGCATAGAAAAGGAGTATGCACAGTCAAACCTCCTCTCAAAATCACGTCCAGTCTCTCCTAGAGTGGGTTTTATGACTTCTCCTTAGATTGTGGAGACCCTGAGGAGAAAAAGACAGTTCAAAGCCGGGTGTAGCGGCACATGACTATAATCCCAGTGGCTTGGGAGGCAGAGGCAGGAGGATCGCAAGTTCAAAGCCAATCTCAGCAAAAAGTCAGGCACTAAGCAACTCAGTGAGACCCTGTCTCTAAATGAAATACAAAATAGGGCTGGGATGTGGCTCAATGGTCAAGTGCCCAGAGTTCAATCCCTGGTACTCTCCCCCACCCCATCACTGCCAAAAAAAAAAGAGAAGAAAGAAAGAAAGAGAGGAAGGAAGGAAGGAAGGAAGGAAGGAAGAAAATGACAGTTTATACTACTCCTAACAACTCCCCTTGATGAATCTCTTGATAATCTCTATGGTTTTCCCTTGCTAAATCAATACACAGAGCCAGGGAAGGGGATGCTTATAGTTGAAGGTCCAATATGGGTCTCCCTTACAAGGTGCTATGGAAACATTAGGATCTTATCTCTTCACACTAAATTGGCACTTCCTAGTTATTGTCCTCATACAGACGGCTCACCCAAACTCTCCACACAAGAAAAGCACTACTCAACACTCTGATACACAAGCATTCTTGTCTTACTCCATGTAAAGGCACAAAAAGGGGGACTTAAAAAGGATGATCTCTCAAGTTTAGAGTTTAGTGGGGGATTCACATGCATGAAAAAATGAGATGCAAGTCAAAAGTAGTGAGTGGCAGAAAACAGCAGATCTTTGGGAGTTCAGAGAAAGGAGTGATTGTTTTTGATAATCTGGGTTTCTGGAGGAGAAAGCAACAGAGAAAGGAGAGAGATGCTAGGGATGACCTCATGGAACACGTAGTATTCACAACAACACAGTAGGGATGGATAGATTTCAAAAACATTTTGCTAAAAGGAGAGCATTTCAAATAGAAGGAAACAGCATGAGCAAGAGCTGATAAATATGGGGTAAGTGTTTTTCAATTTGACCATACTGTAGGGTACGTGAAAAGAAGCAGCAGGAGATAAAATTTGAAAAGGTGCGTTGGGCAGAAAACAGAAAATCTTGACGGCTGAGAAGGGTAGACATTCATCTGCAGCCCTTATGAGTCACTGACAATTGGATGTGATCAGTGTGAAATGACTCTTGTCAAGGCTCCTTACATTTCCAAGGAAGCAGTTTAAGGCTTGATACTGAGAAAAGACAATGCCATGGTGTGTTTAATTAGTTTATTTACTTACTTATGTATACTCTTGTTGAGTTCCTGTAGGATTTTAAGGCAAAATACAAAAACAGCCAATAAGACAAGAAATGATACATAAAGAGAAAATCAAGGAGAAAAATGAGATGAAGTCAGGAGGGGAAGTCAATTAGGACCCTAATCTGTGTAGCAACTCCCTTAAAGAAAATTTCAATTAGCCACATCTCTTTCGTCTTCCACAAGATTCATTCACACGCTATCAAGAAGATAGAGAAGGGAGGTGATGAGGAACATAACTACCCAAAAGCCACCTGAGAACAAAAACTCTGAAGCTCATGGGCCTGAGGGAGGCTAGAACACTGAAAATTCAAAAATGGGCTCACTTCCTTTATTTCCAAACAGCCATCTTCTCTCTCTTAATTTTTCCAATCTGACTGTTTCTTACTGGCTTCTACTCATTGACCTTGCAAATGTTCCCCGAAGGGTGGCAATAGGGCTGAATCTCCATAGCCTTTCTGCTTCTTTTCCCAAGGTGATGAGCTCAGTCTCTCATTGCCACAGCTGCAAACCTTTTAGAGAGGAAATTTATTGACCCACTTGGGTAAAATGTCCACCATGAGGCCAATCATTTTCTGTGAGTGAAGGTGGGGCCATATAACTGAGCTCCATGTAGGCCAAATACTCCTGCAGACAAGAGGAAGCAGTATCTAGAGAAGTGGATGAGGGAGGGAATTTCTCCATGACATATATTTCTTCCAAAAACCCCACCAGTGCTTTGCTGAGCACCTTTTCTGGGATGTGATCCTCTTGGAGAAGCTGGTGGGAGATAAAAATCTTTTCACCTTTGACATGTCATGAGGTTGGAGCTCCAGGGGCACAGTTGGTTAGCAAATGGTACTTATGAGCAATGTCATGAGATGCACTCAGAATTTTGCATGCAGTTCAGATGGGTTTATGAGTCTATGGAAATCTGACTTGCATGTTTTGAAATATTTGTAAAGCAGATCAACTACATGACATCCAAAGGATGCCGAACAATTAAAGATTACCTTTTGATACTAGAACATGAAGTGATAGAATCATCCCTTGTAGCAGGCTCTATGCCAGAGTTAGTAAGGGATGAAACTAATGAAGCAGGGTTTCTTCCCTCAGGGAGCTCACAGGCTGCTGAGTACATAGGTAAACAACTGAATTTAATGCAAGATACCCTCCATCATAGCAGCATTGTGAGTAATGTGCTGTGGGAAC
Source organism: Marmota flaviventris (assembly GCF_047511675.1). NCBI lineage: Eukaryota > Metazoa > Chordata > Mammalia > Rodentia > Sciuridae > Marmota > Marmota flaviventris. Next base: position 49,252,392 of record NC_092505.1, on the reverse strand, counting down.
TCATGGATGGGGTGATTAATTCTGAGTAAAATGTATGATTTTGTAAGCTTGCATTCCTCTGCACACTGTCCGATAGCATATGTCATCATCATTTTAAGGAAATCTGGACAATTCAGAACAGTTTCTCTGCCTAGGGATGAACAGCACTACTATCCAAGTTGGTATTTCAGGGCTTCTCATTGTGTTCATTTTAATTTATGAAACCCACCATACTGCAATGTGCTGCAGAGCAGAGAACATGAGGCTTTACAGTCAGACAGACCTGAGTTCACATCTTCACCCTGTCACTCACTAACCTTCTTTAAGCAAGGGGTTCTACTTCTTTAAACCTCATTTTCATCATCTGTAGAATTTATCTGTTTTACGTTGCTTGTTCAGGGAATAAAGATGATATTTATAAAACACTTGGCACAATCTCTAGAACCTAGTAAGTGTCCCAAGATGGTATTTATTATTTTTGTTGTTATTTATACTCAGGAAAACAGATTCCCTGTTAGAAATATTAGAATTCTCTAATATGGAAAAAATCAAAATACTCTATGTAAGTTTATTCAATGCTCTGTATGTTGTTTTAGTCAGCTTTTTTTTCCTGCTGCAACTGAAAGACCTGACCAGAACAATTGTAGAGGAGGAAAAGTTTATTCAGGGGCTCATGGTTTCAGAGGTCTCAATCCATAGACAGATGGCTCCATTCCTTGGGGCTTGAGGTGAGGCAGAACAGCATGGCAGAAGAGTGTAGTGGAGAGAAGCTGCTCACATGATGATCAGAAAGCAGAGAGACTCCACTCCCTAGACACAAAATATATTCCTAAGAGGCACACCCCCTCTTACCCACCTCCTCCAGCCACACCCTACCTACCTTTAGCTACCACTTAGTAAATCCCATCAGGGGATCAATTCACTGATTGGGTTAAGGCTCATAACCCAATCATTTCTCTTACAAATCCTCTTGCAGCATGAAGCTTTGGAGGGGCAGGGGGCAAAAGCTTTGGGAGGAAACCTCACATCATATAGTAACAGATATCAACCAGTTATTGCTACAAGAATGCCAAATAAAACCTACCCCCAACATTCAGGGGCTTATGCCCCCCAAGCAGTTATTCTCCCGCTAATGGGTTTATAGCCTGACTATCATTCAGAGGATCTAGGTTGCTCAGCACAACCATGATGCTTTAGAATGTAGATGGGTTGATTTTGGTCATGCTTTGGGGTTTGATTCAGTTCTTTACATTCTCCATTTAGGGACAACCTGAAAGGACAGACAGTGTATATTCTCCCTGAGAGTCACAGAGAGCAAAAGCAGAGCAAGGTGAACCAGGCAAGAATGCTTAAAACCAATGTTAACATCTCTTTGGCTACACAATGTCACACAGTGAAGCCCCAAATTAACTCCACCTCTATGAAGCCAATAATTCAATCTACCACAATTCTTTTATTAAAAAAAATAAGATTAAAAGACCAGAAACTATAATGAGCATGTGTAAGAGAATTGACCAAAGAGGTAGAGGCCAAATGCACAGAGATGTCACTATCCTTCTCTCCAATACCCTCTTTATGAATTGTGCAATCACATTCCATCTTGGATACTGGAGGGCAGAGAGAATGCCAAACAGTTCAGCCTCTGCCTCTGTGACCTTGGAATATGGTCTCTTCCAGCCCTGACCTCAGCCCACACTGTGTATCCAAGCAATGACTTCTGACAGCAACCACCTAGAGTTAGGCCAGATATTGCAGGTGAGGTGCTCAGCCTCCACAAGTCTGCCGAGTTCAGCCTCAAGTCTGGGGTTCATCTGACCACTTGGCTGCAAATTTAAGGGTTCCCACTACCTTCTCAGATACAATAATTTGCTATGGCAACTCACAGAATTCAGAGAAGCACTATGCTTATAATGGCACTTTTATTTATAGCAAGAAGATACAGCTCAGAACTAGCCAAAGAGAGAGACACAGGGGACAAAGTCTGGAAGGAGTCCTGAATGTGACTTCCATTGTCCTTTCCCCATGGGGTCAGGATGCCTCACCATCCTGACACACAGATGTATGACAATGTGCAGGGTACTGCTAACCAGGGAAGCTCAAATGAATGTCAGAGTCTAGAGTTTTTATTGAAGGTTTCATTATTAAACATGGCTGATTGAATCATTGACCAAAGGCTGAGCTCAATTTCCAGCCACCTCTTACAGATCATGCTGATATGTGGCTCAAAAACTTAGATCTAATCCCACAGTTGGTCTTTCAGTATGGCCAACCCCATTCCTGAGTAATGTTGTTAACATAATATTCTCCTCAAAGGTACCATCAGTCATCTTATTAGCATAAACTATCACCATGAAAAAGAGAGATTCTCCCAGCACCCAGGGATGTGAAGGAAACATCCCAGAAAGTGAGGATAAAGGCCCATCAAATTCTTTACTATGCAATTTATTCACATCTTCCCTTGGTCTTCAAATTGTCTGAGGAGATGTCTCTCTCCCCCCTGCACACTCCACAGGCCCTAGCCTGCCACCCTGCTTGGGAATCACTGATGGAACTGCTAATGGCGAGAGTGTGGACAGTCAGAGCTTTGGAATAAATGTGTTGAAAGGCGTTTTGGATACCATTTAAACATTTCAACAAGCTCATTTTGAAAAAAGTGAAGAATCAGAGAGTTTAATGGCTAACCCAGGACACACAATGAACCAATGAAGACCTGCTTCAGAGTTTTGTTATCCCAAACTGAACATCAGTCCCTACCACCCTGTCTCTACGTGCACAAATGCAAACATAAGCATCCACCTTCTACCTTCTGTTTATCAGACAAACCCGAGATAAGCTGTGAAAAGGGAAGGAAAACAAAAACTGAAACATGATTATTTTAAAATTTTTATTAATACATATTAATTGTACAGATTAATGGGATTCAGTGCGATTGTTCCATAATACAGTGCACATAGATCAGATCTAACCACCCCTCTCCCACCCTCACATCCCCCACCCCCAGCCTTCTGGTCTCCAGTTATCACTATTCAGGTTGATTTTTTTTCCCCAGTTTTCACATATGAAAGAGACCGGGCAGTGCTTGTATTTCTACATTTGGCTTATTTCATTTAATAAAATGTCTTCCGGTTTCATCTATCTAAAGAAGAATGACAGGATTTCATTCTTCTTTATGGCTGAATAATGCTCGTGTGTGTGTGTGTGTGTGTGTGTGTGTGTGTGTGTGTGTATGTGTGTATGTGTGTCCGTTTCTTTGTTGATAGGCACCTAGCCTGATTCCATACTTTAGCTATCATGAATAGCACCCCCATAAACATGGGCTATCAGTTCTCTCTGATGCTTTTATTTCCTTTGTATATATGCCTAGAAGTATCATGGTAGTTCTAGTTTTAGTTTTTTGAAGAACCTCCGTATTCTCCATAGTAGCTATGCTAAGTTACAGCTCTAATAACTTAAGTTCCTTTTCTCCATACCCTTATCAGCATTTGCAGTTTTTGTTGTTATTGGATGTTTTAGATCATAGTAGTCAAAGTGGTGTGGGACAGTATGTCATGTATTTTTTATTTGCATTTTCTTGGTGAATAATAATTTTTAAATGTGAAGTTTCTAATTCCTAATGTCTCCACACTTCTTATCTGCTCTGTCTTGAAAATGCATTTCATTTTCATCAGCTTGGTAGAGTATATGACTTCTAAGAAGGATGTAGTCATCTTTTTAGAAAATAATTGTTCTTTTTAATTGCTCATTTCCAATCCCTAAATTTAAAAAAAAAGCCCTAGGGTCAAAAACACAATACACCACTCTTATCTAGAAGCAAGATTTTTCTTTGGGTTTTTTTTTCCCCCTAACTGAATGGAATGTGCATTAAAAAAACTCCCGTTTATGTGTGTATCCAGGAAGAAACACAACACACTCCTGGCACAGTTCCTGGCACGTTGAATTGCTCAGAGAATGCTGGTTGAATGACTAATAGATGGAGTGCTTTCTTTAATTACCAAGCATATACAGATTAGTCTAGCCAAATGCCTATTTATTCTAATTCTCCACTTTCCTGTCATCACTGGGAGATAATATTTGTGTTGCATACCCCATGTGGAAGGCCATCTTCCTCTTTTACATACCATCTCTGGTTTGTTTGCTTGTGGAAAAAAATGTGTGTGCCATGTGGTATGGTAAATGTAATAATTCCAGGCTTTTTAATGCATTACTTTTCATTTCTAAAGGTAAAGCAAGGAAGAGAGAAAGCTTGTATAGAATTATGCTTATGTAGTTGTAAACCTTAAACTCATGTCTGCTGAATCTGAATTCTAGTACAAGACACAAGATAATGTGTATCTCAGTTTTTTATTCTTAATGATGAAATTGTAAAGGAAAAAAATATGCTTGCGTTTCAGTGAGTTCAACACATGCCTACCCAAAGCTGGCTCCATTTCGACCAGCCGGACAGCTCCTCTCTCCGCCTTTGCTGCTCTCGGTCTTCTTGCATTCCTGTTTCACCTGCATTGTGCAGGTCTGTGCATTTCTCTATGTGAAGCAACAACCCTGGTATTGTGAGGTCTACCGAGACGCGTGAGTTCATTTTCTTAGCTTTCCATTCTGATGATGTAATTAGATATAGCTTGGTTCAAACATATATCCTAAAATTTTAATAAACAAAAATTGAGTCTCCATGCTTCAAAACACAAGTGATAAAACAGAAAACAGTTAATAGTGGAGTTCTGGATGAGCCATGTGGAGAGGGTGTGGAAGATCTGTCACACTGCTGATTGATGTGTACATCTCTCAGCGGGTTGACTGTGTGAATTATCCATTCCTTAGTAGTTTGAATTTCCCATGGACCAAGGGCTGGGAAACATTTCCTGTAGATGAGCCAGACAGTAGATATTTTAGGTTTTGTGATCTGGATGGTCTCTGTTGCAATTAGTCAATTCCACTGTTACAGTACAAAAGCAGCCATAGACAATATGTAAATAAGTGGGCGTGGCCATGTTCCAATAAAGCTTTGTTTATAAAAACAGGTGGTACATTGGATTGGCCTGTGGGCTATAGTTTGCTGGTCCCTGAAACAGCCATACAGAGAGATTAGCTTAAATTAATTTGGATTTTTCCAATGAACATTACAATTAAATGTTAGTTGATGGTATTGTTGCTCTGATGGAATTGGAACATTAGACTGAAGAAAAGTCTCTTCACCTCCTAGGCTTTCTTTGTTTAACTATATAAATCAAAGGTAAGATGAAGTAAACTTTATCATAGATGCGAAAACTTTAATTTTTCTGAGGAAGCCTCCCTGACCCTAAAAGAAAACAGGAAAAGAGCTTTCTGGAAAAGTGCATGCACACATATTACACCCCGTCCTCCCACCACTGTGAGAGTGAAGGCATCAGAAACCCAGAAATCAGTGAAACTCATATGGAAAACTATCAAATGATGTCTAAGGTTGTTGTTTAGATCTCAAATTCAGCAATTTGAGTATTACTTGAAGTACAGAACCTTGTTTAGACTCAAAACCAGATTCCCCTCTCCCCCAAATTGGAGTGCATACACTCACTCTATCAGTCAAATTCTGATAGAAACCACAGTGTGGTGAATAGGGAATGGAGAAGAAATAGGGATAGTTCTGCTTCTATCCCTAACTGGCTGTACAATACTGGTCAACTGTAATTCAGCCCATCTAATCTATTTGTCTATTTGCTATTTGTCTATTTGTGTGTGTGTGTGTGCAAGAATGTGAGTTCTGATCCTTTGTTCCAAGGGTTTATTTTGCAAACATTAACTGGACATCTACTATATCAAAGCACATTTCTGGACCCTAGGGAGCCCAGGATAGTGATTTTAAGTCTTGCATTTGAATTTACAATTGGAGAATTAATCTTATCAATAAAGTTATAATAGTAATTATAAACTTTCAAGCTAAAGAAGAAAGCTAATAGAAAATAATGTATAGGTTTTATTATTAGGGGGGAGAACAAAAAAGAAGAGGAAGAAAAAAAAAAGTCAGGACTGGGAAATCCTGAATCTTATGCAAGCATTTTTCTGAGTAAATATTATATGACCCCACTGTACTGTGCCTAAGGATTTCTTATAAATTTAAGTAAAACAAAACAAATCAAAATCAAAAGAAAAATTCCATATTCAAGGAAATCATACCCCTCAGGTGGAAAATAATAATATATCAACAAAATCATTGCAAAATAATGAGCTAACTGAGCAATAGAGGGAAGAATAGAATGTGTTAGGTTCACTTCCCAGTAAAAGTAATGTAAAATATAATGATATTTGAAAGGTAAGTGCTACTTCAGTTAAAGGGAACATGCCAATTTGATCAGTTTGCAAACTGTGGCATTTTAGGAACAGGGGATAATCCCATCTGTCAGGAGTGTAAGGAGAGTGAGAGAAGTGACAAAAGATGACAACGAGATTGGGGGTCGAAAAGGGATGTGAAGGTCTCCTAGATCAGTCTGAAAAATTTCCTTAATTTATTGGCAAAATGGCGTATAAATTACGTACCTCATCATAGGAAGCACATCATGTTCAGGAAGATTTTTTTCTATATAAGGAGAGAGGATTAGAGTAGGGAGATTCAAACTCAGGACATAGGAGGCTCCCCGTAGTGCATGAAGAAGAACACACACACACACACACACACATCCAATTCACATGGTATATTTACTCTTTGAATTGAAAGAAATTTCTTAGAAAATTGTCATCCAAGCCCTTTCAAGACTTGCCCTTAATGTAATGCCACAGACCGATCCTGACATCCTCTGAATTTTATTTCTTCTTTGTCATTGCAACAAGTTAACAGAATGTCTTGGTAGTTACCAACTGGAACAGGTTGAAACCTGAGGTTCCAGGGTAGTGATTAACTTTTTTTTTTCATCTAATGGATTAAAAATAGAATTGAAAGTTCCATAACTGCTGGCAATTCCTTTGTAGTGAGTGCTTCCTGGCCAACCCAAGTAATTTCTCATCCAATGTGAGTTTGGAAAGAAACTGGACTAGAAATGCAACTCTGATTCCTGGTTCAATTTTAAGTTTTGAGACTACCACACTGTGGCCCATTGTCACCTTCAACTGCATCACAGTAGCATTCATCTTTTCTAAGGGAAAACCATTTCGAAAACCTATCTACACAAACTGTAAGTATATAAAATTTAATTATTTTTTTGGTTCTGAATACTTATCTCCTCCCCACCCTTCCCAGAATTTTAAGTTACTAATGAAGAAGAAAATAATTGCATTATTTCAGAATGAATATTGGATGTGATGGTCATGGGTGGTAGAACCCCAGGCAAAAACTTGCACATCTGCAGATGAACACAGACACTGTTCAACGGTCACATGAGTCCTTTTCTATTGGAAGCCACCAAGAATCATTTTAAGCACAAGCATATATGCCACACTGTTTTTGGAAAAGGGTTTGAACCAATTCAACTACAAGTTGACCCCTTGGTAACTTCAGAATATTGAAGAAATTATCGTAACCATTCATTCTGGGCCCCTATTTCCTCATCTGTAGAAAGTGAGTCCTCAGGGAAAACTGCATGAGGAATTTCATGTGAAAGGGTCCAGCGCTTTTATTAGGGACTCAAAAATTCTTATTTACTTCCCTAGTATGTTCATCTAAGTGAATAAAAAATGAGCACCCCCGCCCCCCCAAAAAAAAACTTTTCAAAGCTACAATCAAGACCTTTACGCAGAAAAGCCAGAGAATATTTTCTGTTCCAAAAGACAGAGACACTGTTGAGAGTTAAAAAGAAAACCATGATTGATAATCATGCCAGGCTCAAACACCAAATGGCTGAGCAAAAGAGGACTCATGGTCACCCTGTTGATGACCATGCAACTGTTCCAATAGTTCGGTATTATAAATATGGTATAAAACTTACATTGCTTTTCATAAAGTTTGTACCAATTTCAGTCCAATCATTCCTTTGGAAAGAGTTTGCTTCAGGCAGCATATCCAACATGGGAAATAAAAAGAAAATTCTTGTCAAGTCAAATAAGACTTTTTAAACATAATCTCTCATTTGGTTTTAATTTGCAATTTTTGATTTTCAGTGAGGATTAAATACATTTTCACATCCCTAGCCATCTCTTCTGTGAAATGTCTAGGTACATTTTTACATCTATTTATTTCTTCTATTGGATTACTGTTACTTTCCTTATTACCTGTGTAAGCTATTTATTCTTTTATGGGTTTTTCCCCATTTCCTTTATACACAGAAAGTTTTTCTAATTGTAAAGTAGGATAGATTAACACTGTGTAGTTTTAAAAATTTCTTTTAGTGTTTTTTAAAAAATCTAATATAATTTTGGTACATTTTTATAGTAGGGATCAAATTAATTTATCCAACTAGTCAATCAGTTTTTGTAGCAGACTTTTTTTGACTATTGAGTATTTAATATCCTTTCATTCATTTGTTCCTTAGCCAAGCACAATGCCAACTTCATCATACCTCTATTCACATGTATTTATGATTTTCTTATAATTTATATTACATATGTTTATATATATATATGTGTGTGTGTGTGTGTGTGTGTAATTTACTCCAGACTGTCTTTTGTGTTCCATTGATATGCCAACCACTCTATTTTTGATCTTTCACTATATTTTAACAATTATAATTTTATAAGATTTTTTAATAAGTAGCAAGATTAGTGTAGCCTCATTTTCTCAACTTTCTAAAAACTTTTGAGTCTCAAGTGTTCTAGAAAGACAGGTACTAATAATAGCTAGCTATAATATTCCTTCTTCATTTCCCATAACTAGAATGTATGCCCCTATTTTCTATCTTAGTATATAGTCCAGAACTTCTAGGACAATCTTAAACAATAGCAGGATAGTAGATAGCTCCACCCCTTGATAGAAATAGTTCTAGTAGTTTTCATTCATAAATATGACTGAATACTGGTGCAAGGTAGCCCACCTCATATAAAGAAAATACCCTTCTTTTACAGTTAATCAATAGTGTTTTTAAATCAAAAAACAGGAGATACATTTCATAGAATGCCTTCCCATGATCTGTCTTGATGATTATTCTTTCTTCTCTTTTGACCGACTGCTAGAATGTGTTATATTAAGAAGCTTATTATCAAATTGTCTTCTTGAGCAAATGCTACTAATTTGTGGTGGATTATACATTTACTAAGTTGAATTTTTATAGTTTTTTAAAATCTACATTTCATATGGGATTCTGAAGATTTCTGTGTTAGGTTTTGTTAGGCTTGGGTAATAGATTTGAAACTTCTTTAAGTTTTTCTTTCTTCTATAATTTTTTTTTTTAGTAGGAATGATCCTTTCCTTGCCAATTTGCAAGAAATAATTAGTAAAATCATCCAGTTCTACATTCTTCCTTTGAAATAATTTTTAAGGATTCTTATGGATTACCTCTTTTAAAACTTTTTTTATAAAATATATTGTGCACATAATGCAATTTCCTTCCTATTGTCAAATAGGAGGACCAGGCCTTTGTGAGGCATCCTTCTCTTGCCAGCTTCTGAGTCCCCGCCCCTCCCAAACAATGAAGTGTATGTAAGAGCAATACAGCTGTCTCCTGGGATCTTTTTATCACCACAACCATGAGTAGATTGTTTTATTTGGGGAGATGCAATTCCCATTTTTCTCCTCCCTGCTTCACACTCCTCTAGAACAATCCTGGACATTCTTCTGAGAGGTCCTGCACCGCATCATATGCAAGAAATGAGACATGGATGAGAACCAGGGCAAGTGTAGGTGTGCAAGGGTGTGGCTTCAAAAGTAGGGCCCCCTGGAGAGGAGCACTTGCCTCAGATTTTCAGTTGGTACATTACTGAGTTGTGCAGTAGGCCATCAGCACCAGAACACATGACACTGGGAGAGTTCAAGGGAAACCCTTGTGGTCATTTATATCATGACAACACCAATTTAATTCTAGTGTTTTAGCCTAAAGGTGATATTCCTATCAAAGACATTTCTAAGGTACTATTTATGAAGTGCTGTGCTATCAGCTCTGACCGACAGGAGATGTTGGGCTTTGAGGGATATGAGCAATAATTTGGGAACAGTTTATCTGGGGAAGTTTATCTCCCCAAAGTAAAGCAATTTGGGCAGGTTGGAAATTCAGCAGATGTATGTGTCATTCACTTATTTTTTTCAAGTCAGAGTCCCTGGTGCCCACATCCAACATTGCTCCAAGTGATCACAGCCTAGTAGATTAGATAAATTAAGATTAGGCTGAGTATGATATGTACCATATGAAATAAAATTCATAAGGGAGGATTAGGGGGTCTTTGAAAGGAAAGTGCCAGTTAAACTGAGCTCATTAAGTGGGAAAAAAAAGGACTATGCCAAGACAGGAAGAATTTTGCCTATACAGAGCATTTTGTGAGCAAAGGCAGAGAAGTCAGAGAACTGGGACTCTGTGGAAGTGCTGGCTATTGTGGTTGAACTTTTCTGTTGCACCTAAAAAGAACAGTCAGAGGTCAGTTTAGAGAGGCTGATGGGACCAAATTGGTAAAGGCCTGGAACGCTGATCACAGATTCTGGGACTTTATTCTCCTAGCAGTGAAGAAGGAAATGCTGCCAAGAGGCCTATTCATTCCTTATGTGCAGGGCTCACTAGACAGGTGGAGCTAATGCACCAGGGCCTCTCTGGTGACCATTCAGATGGTCAAAGCAGGATGTCCCAGCCTCCAGGAATCCACAGTTGAGGCAACTCCCTTACAGAGGTTCCTATATACATTCTTCTTTAATGAACATCCTTCTACTTTCAGCCTTATTCAGGAAAGATTTTAAGATATCACCTTTATCATATAAGCATTGAACATATTTTAAAACATATGAGCATATATCAAAACATCTGAAGATGTATCCAGTGTTTGCCCAACAGAGATAATTGATTCTGCAATGTGTGCCAAATTATATGAAACATTCTTTTAGCATCTAAAAATAATGTTTGGTGTTTCTTCAGATATATTTTCATTTTTGCTGATATCTGCCTCGGGCCTCACGATCTTCATTCTGTTTTCTGATTTTCAAGATATATACCAGGGAATGGAGGTAAGTATCATTTATTTGCATATCTGACATGATTCATATTCACCATGGAACATATTTACATTGTTATTTGCAGCTCAGTTATTACCATATTCTCTCTGACCACTAAATATGTGAGACTATTTATATTTAGACAAATAGCATTTCTATATCTCACACATATTTTCATATTACTTGTACTATCATTTGGGCACATTTATCCTTTTCATTCAGAAAATATTATGTTTGAATACTTCATTCTGTATATTATACCAATACAATAAAATTAATGCATTAATACAATAATGCTCCAGCTTTAATGTTTTTAAACACATAATAGAAATCTTTTATAATATCATTGTAAGGATAAAAGAATAAGCAAACATGTTTGTCCTATTAGACATTGACTATATGGAGTTTTTTTTTTAATCAGTCAACATCATTTGATCCAGGATATATTGGGTTAAAATTAAACTCATAAAGATGTTATTAAACCCATTCTTGGACTGTTGCAGTGAGAGATATTGAAGAAAGAGAAGGATTGGCTCCTGACTTTCAGGCTATAGTTTTGTTGTGAAGATGAGCCACACCTAAGTGAGATGATGACAGGGCCACCTGGTGCCATCCATGCTTGAAGAGAGTCTCAAGGTAGCACTGGGAAGAACATAGGAAGCAGCACTCACTTTGGGTTGTAGCTGTCCTTGAAGGCTTCACGGAGAGCATGCAGCTTGCTGGGATCCAGAATCAAGCTGGATTTTGCTGGGTTGGAGACAGGGATGTTTCTGACCAAGGAAACATCCTAGACACAAGCAGAGGGAGCTGAAAGGGCCTTCTTCTGTCTTGGAACTGCAAAGAATGTAGGGTAGCAAGAATCAAAGCAAAGCTTGCTTTACAAAGGAGCTAGAGGATTTGCTAAAAGTGCGGCAGTGTGCTATGGATTATGAGGGAAAAGAATAAAGATTAAAGGAAGGCTTGGATGGACAAGGCAGGCAGTGAAGTTTGGACTTATGCCAAGACCAACAGGGAGTCATTGAAGGTTTTGTGGAGGGCATTTAATAGGCAGACTAGTTAGATGATGGCAGGAAGGCTTTATGCAAGAGTAGAGAAGCTGTTGAGGAAGAAGCAGCTAGAAAAAGAAAGCTCATATCATCATGTCATTCATTCATTTACCAAACAAGGTGGAGCTCCAGAGTATGCCTGGTGCAAGGTTTACAAAGATGAGTAAGATGTGGTCACTGCCCTCAAATAGTTTAGAAGCTAGGAGGGAAGGCCATGGTGTAATTAATTCCAAATCAAGTGCCTCCTAGGTCAAAGGTTGGAGAAGAGTCCTTATGGATCAGGGTAGTGGCAGCACTGAGATCCTACTGGGCTGGATTCTCTGTCTACTAGGATCAGAGCCACCTTCTCCAAACAACTTCTACCCAATGTGTAGCATTTCACAACCCTTTTAAAGGCTGTCTCCACTTGAGGAAAAAAATGACCACATGTTATCTTGAAATAACTCATATCAGGATAGGGATGAGAATTTAAGGTAAGCATTTAGATGCTATGGGGGCTGTGGTTATTGACATCAGGAGAGCTCAGTCCCACACAAAATCATCCATCCAAATTCTAGTCTGTGGGGTCAGAAATGGGGCCACCTAACTACCTTTTCACTGTGGGTAAAACCATGGGAAATGGTGGCTCTTGCATCTATTAAACAAGTGTAGTTGATCAATGGACACATTTTTATCTTTAAAGGGGGTTGGGCGAGATTTTCATAAAGCCATTAAATTTGGAGCCAAGAACACATGTACTTAGTCTGTCAAAATAAGCCTGTATCTCTGTCCCCCTTTAGATTTTATGATGTATCAATTTTACTGAAAAAGAAATGAATTCCAAGTAGATTTTGCTTTGAATTAGAAGAAAATTGGAAAGTAATTAGTAGCTGAAGGAGTCAATCTTATCCCCACTTTCCCATTTCTCAGAGGATAAAAATGAAGACACAGAGGCTCCAAAGTGTCCTCTTTCTCACATCTGCCACCCACGGCACACTTCATCAATAGATACTGTCAGCTGTGGAGGAGGCAGAGGCCAACAGGAGTCCTTCCATTCTCATTTGGACTCTGGCTCTGCTTTTTACTTATTGGCTTTGAGTCAGTGCTTGGGTAAGACTCTGTTTCCAGTTTTCTCATCTGTAGAGTAGAGAAGGAAATGTGCACACACACCCCACCCCCAAGCTCAGAGAATTATGATAAATACATAAACTAAGATAATTGATATGTATATTTTTAAAGTGTAACATAAGCAATGCATTGCATAATGATGGTATTTCTTTTACTACAGTTTATCCCAACCATAACATCATGGAGAGTTTCGATTTTGGTAGCAGCCCTTACCCAGTTCTGTGTTGCCTTCTTTGTAGAGGTAATTTCTGTGTTTCTTATTATTTTTCCAGAGAGATAAACAAATAAAGGGTCTTATTCTCAACAGATGCTCCTTTATTCCCAACTACTTTGGTCCCCCAAACTGTAGTTATTAATTTATTTTTAACACATATTCTCTGTGGGGAAAATTCCCTAGACAGTGATTTAAAATTCTTTGAAGCCTACTAGTATTTTCTGCACAGAAAGTAAAACATCAAATTAATTCTAATTTTGCCTCACATAAAAGCAAGGTATTATACTTTTCGAATGTTATCAATAATCTAGGAGAGCTGAGATGAGGTGACCTTGCATTGCTAAAATTCAATAGGATCTTTTAGAGGGAACAGCTGTTTTCAGGAGGACAGCCCTGATGAAGAGAGATGGGAAGCTGCCTTTGTTCTTATCAATGTCTACCCTTGAAAGTCTTCCCCTCTCACACTGGTCTTCTGCTTGGTTGGTGTCACTACATAACTTTACCCACACAGTATGAAGCTCAGGTGCTGCTTTTCAAAGGGAGAGTTAGAAAAATAAATAAATAAGAGTCAGGTAAGTAAGTCCCTTGGGAAAAGGAATCAATAAAACTTTAAAATATGTATCTATATACCTATAATATATAGATATTATTTATATATATATGTATATGCTACATACCTATAAATATATACTATCTTGCATAAAATAAGAATTAAATTTTTCATATTTTTTAATTCCAATTTTGATACTATATTTTACCCACAAGAATGAGATCCTAATTAGAATAAGATATGTCCTTTGCCTGTATAATTTTGTCAAAATGGTTTCCAGTGTCATGTATAATTAAGAAGAACCAACAAAATAATTTAAAAAAAACCTGAACAAACAAAAAGGCAGACAAAAACCCCTACATGTATAAAGATACTCATCTCAGTGTATCTACAGTGGCAAAATACAGGACTGAAGCATTGTCAAGTATTTAAATAGTTATACATCAATTTGAAGAAATGCCATACAGTCATTAAAGATGTTTATTAAGACTGTAGCTGTATTCTTACTGCAATTATATAAAAACTTTTAAAAAACTATTGCTACTATTTTAAAAGATTATTCATGACATTAAGTCTAGTATAGACAGTGGAATGCAAAATTTGACCAATTTTATTTTTATAAATGTATGAAAATTGCATAAGAATGAGAAGAAAGAGAAAAGGGAACTCAAAAAAAAAAATGGAAAACAAAAACCCTTTGATAGCTAGAGCTCAACCATTCCTTCAACATGCATTTATTTGGCACCTTGTATGTGGCTGGTAGTAAGTAGCAGGATTAATAGGGGTTTCCCATTTCTATATATTGCTATCATTTCAGTCTGTCAGAAAAGGAATCCTGAGTGAGTCACTAGCCAGGATTTAACCAGAAAATCTGGATAGGTGAAAGGCCGTATGCTTTCGGCAGGTAACTGTGAACAGAAGCAACCATTTACTTCTTAAAGGAAGAATAAGGGGACCTCAGGGAGGAGAAGCAGCAGCAGCAGCAGCCGCCAGGAGCACAACCCAGGGGAAGTGTGGGGAGCTGCCTGGCTGCACGGAGACTGCACAGTGATTTGACTGTTTTTCACATCTAATTTTCCAGGATGCCATCCTTCAGAATCGAGCGTTCTGGCTGTTGATCAAGAAAGTATTTGGATTCTACTCTAAAAGTCAATATAGGACCTGGCAAAAAAAGCTGGCAGAAGACTCTACCTGGCCCCCCATAAATAGGACGGACTATGCAAGTGATGGTAAAAATGGATTCTACATCAACAAAGGCTATGAAAACCATGAACTGGTCCCAAAAGAAAAACTCAAATCAGGGGACCAAATCAAAGAACAGCATTTTTGGACCAGACTCTAATTGGAATTGTTATACACATTGAGCAGCATCACCCTCCTCCAAACTAAAACATGTGGAAGGTGAAAAGAATGTACCCTTTTCTTTTTGCTGTCCATCTGATCATCTGAAGCACATTTCTCAGTGCACTTAGCCTTGCAACAGAGGACCTTGAATTTATCTATTTTGACTATATCCTTTCCTATTGGGAGAAAAAAATGCATTTCTTGGGTTATCATTTTAATATGCTTTATTCATATTGTATTGTTTAAAATGCACAGCTCTTAGGATAATAAAATTAGAAGTACGAACATCAATAGAATAAAGAAAAGCTAAGGAAACATTTGGTCTTTGAAAGTTTTACCAATATGTTAATTATCACACAAGTTTCTTTAAATCTTACATTCATTTGTATATATATATATATGTACATATCTTTTTACAAGATAACTAAATTCCTCCTTTTTGCTTCACTGTATGGTTTAATAGAAATAAGTATTAACATTTACTTCAGAAAATTCAACCCTAACTATGTAGTAAGCCAGAGTCATGTGGAAGTGGAGAACGGCAGAGATTTGTGTTAATTGCATATAATCTTAGCACAGGCATAGCTAATACCTAAGCAAACTCCACCAAAGTTTGACAATTCCCAAAGTATTGAGCTAGAAGGTCCATGGTAGATCCCCAAAATAATGGAAGGCTGTTAAAATGTGCTTTTCACCTCAGAAAGCCTGGTGCTTTGATTTATTACTGACACACCAAAACTTCAAGTAAGTTCTAGGTGAAAAAAAAAAGACAGGCCAAATTCAACATCACTTGTCTTATAAACAACCCTAAGAAAGGGACCCATGAAAATCCTCTGGCTTCCAGATGACCTTATGCTCTACTTCATCTTTTAATTATATAAATCATTCCAAATGCACATGAAAGACAAGAAGGGTACATTCTTTACAAATATATCCTTCGCCCTATCTACTTATATACACATACATAGATAAATGTGCATATATAAAATGTATATTTTTCAGAGGAAGAAATTTATTTCTGGTGAATATTTGAAATAACCTACTAGGTTTTCCTTAGAATAATAAATCTAATTGTGCCAACTGAACAGATTTTCAACAGACCATAGGCAAAGCTAATTGCTGGTTAACTAAAACCAGTTCCATCCCATAATTGTCAAATGTGTGCCTAATATCATGATATATGGATTCAATATGAAATAGCCCTGAGTTTACTATCTGTAATCTTTAGGACTGACAATTTTTTTCAATATTTTAGCAATTTCCTCCTGTAAATAGCATTATAAACTATGTTACTCAACCAGTAGCACAAATAAACCTTCTTACATAAAAATAAACTCAACATTTTGTTGTTGTTTTTTCCTCCTATTAACAGCTCTTTGGAGAGAGATCATTTTCAAAATGTGTCTAATTTATTGCCTAACAACAACATACAAATATTTTTTGAAAAGAGATTTTAGCTTATGATTAGGAAATGTAATGTTAACCTAAATATATGGTAGCCCAGGTTCCTTGAGTTGACATCTATATTTAGTATTTTGACTTTTAGAATGAAAAGATTCAATTGATATCAGTATAACATTTAGAGAGCATAAACATATTTTTTAAAAAATCCTGATTTTCAATACAAGTACAGTCTGGTTTTTTTTGTTTGCTTTTTTTCAGTTTTACTAACAATCTATTAGGGATCTGGTGGGTGGTGATCCTTATTTCACATTTCTTTTTTGGAACATGAAAAATTAAACTCCATAACTGACTGCCAAAAATACGTTCAAAGGAAGGTTTAATTATGTTGGGGGGGAAAAAAGTTTGATCAAAGCATGATAAGCATGATGACACAGCAAATGATGGCCTTGATGACCTGCAGGAAAACAAGGTAGGTAGCCTCAGGTGGCTTGTCCCCAAGAAGGGACCTTTTTATGGGGAAACCATGATTAATTCTGTGAACTAACTTCTAAGGGGAAGGAACACTGACACCTCTGACATTATCAATCCATGAATTCAAAAGTGCATTTGTGGCTTTATTCTGCACAGCTAGGACTCTCTTTTGGAGCAGAGACCTCCAGGGTGCTCTAGAAAGATTTGACTTTTGGCCCTCAGGAAATTAACTCCATCCTCTCTCACTCACCAATGTTGTAATTCTGCAAAAGCCAGGTTCCCTTCCTTGGGTTAAGATTGGCCCTGTGTTTTGAACATGTATTCGTCAAATGCTTTTTCTGCATCTATTGAGGTGATCAAATGGTTCATGTCTTTAAATCTATTGATGTGATGAGTTAGGTTGATTGATGTCAAATCAACCTTTCAACCCTGGAATAAGCCCCATTTGATTATGGTGCACTATCTTTTTAATGTTTTTGTATTTAATTTGCCAGAATTTTATTGAGAATTTTTATGTCTGTTTATCAGGGATCTTAGTCTCAAGTTTTCTTTCCTTGATGTGTCTTTGTCTGGTTTTGGTATTAGGGTGATACTAGCCTCACAGAATGAGTTTGGAAGGGTTCCCTTCTTTTCTATATCATGAAATAATTTGAGGGGTATTGGTGTTAATTCTTCTTTGAGGGCCTCATAGACCTTGGCTGAGAATCCTTCTGGTCCTAGTCTTTTCTTTGTTGGTAGGCTTTTGATGGCATCTTCTATTTCATTGTTTGAAATTGATCTGTTTAAATTGTGTGTGCCCTCCTGATTCAGTTTGGGTAGAGTATATGTCTCTAGAAATTTGTTAATGTCTTTGAGATTTTCCATTTTACCGGAGTATAAAATTTCAAAATAGTTTCTAAATATCTTCTTATTTCAGTAGTGTCCATTATGATATTTCCTTTTTCATCATGAATTTTAGTAATTTGAATTTTCTCGCTCAATTGCCTTAAATGGGGAAAGGTAACAAGCTGCTGCCAGTCTCACCTTAATTCAATAGCTCTAGAAAGCGTCTATTCATTGACTATTTCTTGGGAGTAGGACATAAAGAAGCCGAAACCTGAATTTAGAATAAAAATTAAAGGGCTTAGCATGGTGGCACACACCTATAATCCCAGCTACTGGGGAATCTGAGGCAGGAGGATCACAAATTCAAGGCAAGTGTGAACAATGTAGTGAGACACTGTCAAAATAAGAAGGGCTTTGGGTATAGATCAATGGTAAAGTGCTTGCCTCACATGAATGAGGCCCTGGTTCAATCCCCAAAACCACCATCAAAAAAAAGGATCTTGTACCTGGTGGAAGACACACATACCTTCTCAGATGATCAGTGGGGGAAGAAAGTTTGGGGGTTGTCTGGAGACAGAGCCAGTGCCATGAGAAACCAAGGGTTACATAAGGAAAAAGGAGGGAAGAAAGATTAGATGTCTGTGGCCAGGACTGCAGTGCACAACCCCTGCTGTTGACATTACTCTTAAGCCTGTGATTAGCTTGTACAGTATTTCTGGACATGAGGTAACATCTAAATCAGTGTAATAGGTCCAAGACTTTCACTGTCTTTTATCTACTTTATCTAATGCCATGCTTTTAAGGATGGAATAAGGAGGTAAAGAGGCAATGTGGTTTATGGGATAAGTTATAGTGTCCACTATCATCTTAGAAAGACCTATGCCTCACCTTTCCTTACCTGCAGTAATGAAGAAGTCTACTCAAATGGTAATAAATTTAAATTCAACAGCTAACCAATAAAATGTAAGAATAAAATCATGACACTCCTTGGCTTATAGTACAAACCTTAAAAAGCAGTACAAGATATTGTTTCCTAATTTTGGCACTTTAAACCAACGTTTGATGACCTCTTGCCAAGGTTCAAATGTCAAACCCCTGAAACATTCAAAATGTAACTGTAGAAATAGCAGCCCATGTCACTCATGGATTGTCATGTGCTCTTGACAAGCAAGTGAATTCCAGAGAAATCACTGGATCTGAAGTTGGGAAGTGAAGAGCTCCTCCCATGCTCTTCCCACCTGCCTACACCTACAGAGTGTGGGAGTTGGAGGCACACCCTCAAAAGGCTTGTCACTCACAGGTCCTCAAGCTGCCAAACCAGAATTTCCCAGTTTCTTTTCTCACAAGAAAAGGAATATGAATTAACATGTCAACCTAACAATCTGGGGTTCTTGCCGCAGTCTGGCTGGGCACAAATGCCGCAGTCTGGCTGGGCACACAATCACGAGCCACCACACAGCTTGTAGATTCAAACAGCAACTCTTTATTCCCGAACTCACACCAGCCGTCTACAATCACGTTCTGGGGAAATCCACGTTCTCTGCCCAAATCCACGTTCTCTGCCCAAATCCACCTCCACTGGGCTTCTATCTCCAAAATATACTGTCTGAATCACGTGAGAACTCAAGGGGAACTCAGGCAGCAGGATACGCCCTATTCCCAGGAGGAATAATCTTAAACCTTAAACCTGGAACCTAAACTGGGAACGCCCTAAACACGATTTATCTTAAAACCGGGAACACCCTAATCTGCCTTGGTCCTTGAGCAAGGTCACCTACATTCAATGTCGCTGCAACATGTCAGCAACATGGGGTACGCTGGCAAGGAAATTGTCATACCTACTTGGCTAATGGCTCCCAGCATCTCCCCCCTTCTGATTAATTAAACAACAAGCAATGTGGCTTAAGGACCGTGCCTGGTAGGTTGTCCAATTCAACATATGGTTCTTACCCATCATCGGAAAACTGACCTTTAGGCGTCAGCCTCCTGTCTTAGGTTGATACCACTGCAATTGAATCATACCCGTCACTGACTACCGGTCCAGCATACAGCCATACTTGTGGATAGGTCTATGCACCAGTGGGGGGTGAGGTTCTTTGCCTCACCTCTGTTGGCCCCCAAATTTGGCCTTGGTGCCAGTGGGGGAGTGAGGTTAATGTGGCTTATGGACCGTGCCTGGTAGGTTGTCCAATTCAACATATGGTTCTTACCCGTCATCGGAAAACTGACCTTTAGGCGTCAGCCTCCTGTCTTAGGTTGATACCACTGCAATTGGATCATACCCGTCACTGACTACCGGTCCAGCATAAGCCATTGGCCCCCAAATTTTAGACCATCACTAGCAGAAGGGAGGAGGATACAGAAATGCCACGACACCAAGCCAATTGACGGTTCCTTGGGAAAAAATTGCATCACTGGTGACACCATCAGCAAAGATATGTCAGCACTACCACAATTAACATGGGGTGCGCTGGCAAGGAAATAAAAATTGCATCACTAGTGACACCATCAGCAAAGATATGTCAGCACTACCACAATTAACATGGGGTGCGCTGGCAAGGAAATAAAAATTGTTCCAAATTCTGATGATGGATAGCAGGCTCTTTAACAAATTGCTTTCTGATATTATCTTATCATTGAGCCAAGGAAATTTCTTTCCCTACTAGCATAGATTTGCTGTGGCAGCTGGAACAAAAAGCTGTAGCCTTTGAGTGAGCCAGCAGAGGATCTTAAGAAAATCACATCACATTTTATCTTCTACTGTAAATATTGTTTTCCATTTCCTTAAGGGTGGCTATTTTGCCAGAGGGATAGAGAACCATTTCCAGGGGAAAGCAAAGTTAGAACCTGCTGGGAGCCATTAGCCAAGTAGGTATGACAATTTCCTTGCCAGCGTACCCCATGTTGCTGACATGTTGCAGCGACATTGAATGTAGGTGACCTTGCTCAAGGACCAAGGCAGATTAGGGTGTTCCCGGTTTTAAGATAAATCGTGTTTAGGGCGTTCCCAGTTTAGGTTCCAGGTTTAAGGTTTAAGATTATTCCTCCTGGGAATAGGGCGTATCCTGCTGCCTGAGTTCCCCTTGAGTTCTCACGTGATTCAGACAGTATATTTTGGAGATAGAAGCCCAGTGGAGGTGGATTTGGGCAGAGAACGTGGATTTGGGCAGAGAACGTGGATTTCCCCAGAACGTGATTGTAGACGGCTGGTGTGAGTTCGGGAATAAAGAGTTGCTGTTTGAATCTACAAGCTGTGTGGTGGCTCGTGATTGTGTGCCCAGCCAGACTGCGGCATTTGTGCCCAGCCAGACTGCGGCATTTGGTGGCCCGTACGGGGAAATCCTACCAGCATCTTCAAGAGATACTATAGCATTAACTACATACTGACTATCAGAAAATAAATTAAATACAGAATCTTTAAACATCAAAAAAGCTTGTAAAACTGCATTAAGCTCTACCTTTTGAGCTGATTGTTTGGGTACTAAAAATGTAAAAGTTTGATCAGGGGTAACTACTGCTGCTGTACCATTATTTGACCCATCAGTGAAAATATTTGGAGCATTCATGATAGGTGTTTTTCTTGTCATTTTAGGAAAAACTACAGGATGCTTAGACCAAAAAGACAACAAAGGATTAGATGGTAAATGATTATCAAATGAAACATTAGATTTACACATGATTATTGCCCAAGTATTTAACTCATTAGCTAACTCATCAATTTGATCCATAGTATATGGAGTAATAATTTTATTGGGAGAAATTCCAAACACTCCCTTCGCTGCTTTTATTCCTTTGAGTATTAATTGTCCTACAGCCTCAGGATACCTAGTAAGAATAGTGTTAGGAGAATAAGATAAATGTATCCATAATAATGGACCTTCTTGCCAAAATACTCCTGTAGGGATATTTTTTGTTGGTAGTACAATAAATAATAAAGGCAAACTTATATCAATTCTATCCAAATGCATATTTTCCATATATGTTTCAATAATTTTTAATGCCTTTCTTGCTTTAGGAGTTAACATGCGGGGTGAATTTGGATCTGATGGACCTTTTAGAATATCAAATAAAGGTCCCAACTCTCCTGTTGGTATACCTAGATAAGGCCTTATCCAATTTATGTCTCCCAATAACTTTTGAAAGTCGTTAAGTGATTTGAGTTGATCTACTCGTATTTGAATTTTTGGTGGACGGACCATGGTTGAGGATAATAGAACTCCTAAATAATTAATTGGAAAATTTAATTGTACTTTATCTATTGCTATCTCTAGATTATAATTTTTTAATAAGTTTGTAAGTGTGGCATAACATTCCAGCAATATGTTTTTATCTTTATGTGCCAATAATACATCATCCATATAGTGAAATATTTGTAGTTCAGGATTTTGATTTCTAAGTGGCTGGATTGCTTTGTTAACATATATTTGGCACATAGTTGGACTGTTAGCCATCCCTTGAGGGAGTACTTTCCATTCATATCTCTGATCAGGACCTTCATGATTTAATGCAGGGATAGTAAATGCAAAACGTGGACTATCCTTGGGATGAATTGGAATTGAAAAAAAACAATCTTTAATATCTATAGCTAAAACATGCCAGGTTTTTGGCAAAGCAGACAATTGAGGAATCCCTGATTGAGCAGGTCCCATAATAACCATCTCATTATTAATGGCTCTTAAATCTTGCAATAATCTCCATTTACCAGATTTCTTTTTGATGACAAAAATGGGAGTATTATGGGGAGATATGGAAGGTTGTATATGTCCTTCTGCTAATTGTTGTTTGACCAGATCATGGGCTACTTGTGTCTTTTCTTTAGTCAGGGGCCACTGAGGAACCCACACTGGTCTTTCTGATTTCCAAGTAATTTTGATTGTCTCAGTGGCCCTTTCTGAAAATCCAACCCATGTCTGTCTGTTCCTTGATCTATTTGTACTGGTGCTGCTATACCTTGCCCTTGTTTTCCTAATCTTTTTTCTTTCCTAAAGCCTTGTCTAGCCCTAGTAGTGGGCGAATTAGGATTGATGTTATTTGTTAATGTCAAACCTAATTGATCTAGGACATCTCGTCCCCATAAATTTATAGGAAGATGATCCAATACATATGGCTGTATAGTTCCTTCACATCCTTCAGGATCCTTCCAATCTAATATCATAGAACTTCTATGGGGATTAGTCGCCACTCCTAGGCCTCGAAGCGTTTGAGTGGCTTGTTGTAATGGCCAATGTTTTGGCCATTCTTGACGAGAGATAATGCTAAGGTCAGCTCCTGTGTCCAGTAGCCCATTAAACTCATGACCTTGAATATTTAGTTTTAGCATTGGGCGAGAATCTAAATTTAAAGACAACATAGCCCAATCTACACCTGTGGAGCCTAATCCCCTGGAACCTCTTTCTACACTATGACTAGGAAATTTATTATGTAGGCTGGGTATTATTAACAACTGTGCTATTCTATCTCCAGGTGAAATTACTGATATACCTCTTGGAGAACTAGCTATAATTTTTATTTCACCTACATAATCGGGATCAATTACCCCAGGACTTATCATAAGTCCTTTTAATGTAGATGAACTACGTCCCAGTAATAAGCCTACTGTTCCTTGGGGAAGAGGTCCTTTTACTCCTGTGGGAATGATTTGAACTCCCATCTCTGGAGTTAATACTGCTCTGGCAGAGGCGCAGATGTCCAACCCTGCGCTCCCTCGGGTTTGTCTGATGAGGGATTTAATGGACAATGTGTCCTGGGCACTACCCTGATGGTGTTGCTGGGATCCTCCACTGCCCCGTATATTTGTGGTTGTGGGCCCCGGAGCATTGGGCCCCCCTGTCCGTTTTTTGGCAATGGAGCCTGATGCCTTTCTCCACGATATCTTGGATAAATACCTGGTCTTTGTCCGTTTTTTGATAAGGGAGTACCTTCTATGGTGGTTTGAGAACGGCATTCATTAGCCCAATGTCTCCCTCTACGGCATCGTGGGCAAATACCCGGTATTCTATTCCTTTGATACCTACTTTTGTTAAACCCTCCTCCTATGGGGCAATTCCTTTTAAAATGTCCTGTTTGTTCACAATCATAGCATGTTTTTGGCCTGGCATCTAAAGCCTGTTGTACTGCAGCTGCCAAGACTTGCCCTTGTTCATTAATATCTCTACATAATTTAATATATGTGTTTAAATCTTCATGTCTCCATGGTCTAATAACCTCTCTGCAGCAACGATTTGCTTGGTCATAAGCCAGTTGTTTTATTAATGGCATTGCTTGTTCTGTATCCCCAAAAATTTTGGCAGCCGTTTGAATTAGCCTATCTACAAAGTCAGCGTAAGGTTCATTAGCTCTCTGTATTACCTTAGATAGCTGACCTTGTAAATCTCCATGTCCTTGTAAAGTCTTCCATGCCCTAACTGCGTCTGCAGCAATTTGTGCATATATAGCAGGATCATATTCAATTTGTTGCCGTTGACCCTCATAAGGTCCTTTTCCTAACAACATATCTAGATTTCTTTGAGGGTAACCGGCTGCTGCATTTCGCCTAGCTGTCTCCGTGCAAAATTCCTCATTGGCAACCTTCCATAACAAATATTGTCCTCCATTTAGTACAGATTTACACATGCTAGCCCAATCTGCTGGCGTCATGTCCAAGTTAGTAATGGACTCGACCATGCTTACCGTGAAGGGAGCTTGGGGGCCATAGGTTGTTACAGCCTCCTTTAACTGCTTCACTGTTTTAAAATCTAATGCATGGTGAATTCGCTGCCCTCCAGCCTGTTCAAGTACAGGGCATGCTAATCTTTGAGGTCCTGTCTCAGGATCCCATTTATCAACTACGGGGTTTGAGGGCCACTCAGCTGTCTCCATCGGTGGGGCTGTTGGTTGAATTACGCCCTCTTGTGATAAAACGGAGTTAGTAACAGCCTCCTGTTGTGGCCTTTTTCCTAACAACCCCTTTTCCTTTAAATTTTCTTCCTCTGTCTGACTAGCTCGAGAGACCTTCTCTTTTGCTTGATCTAAAATGTCTTTCTCCATGGTCTGAACCTCTAACAATTTACTTAACATCTTTTCGGTTTGTTTTTTACTAATTTCTAATCTACTATAAAGATAACGCAACCCAATAAGATAGCACAAAACAAAGCCGAAACTGAATGAAACAAAAACGGAATAAAAAATCATTGTATCAATTTTCTCTTCCTCAGGGCCGACAAACTTCAAACCTTTAGCCAACCATTTTTCCCAGTTTGCCTGAGAAATTTCTAGGGATAGGCAGCTTGAAACAAAAACAAAATAAATCACAACAGGAACACATTGTTTTTTGAATTGATCACCCATTCTCTCGCCTTCCCTCAGGGGCAAGCAATTTCACTTACCTCCAAGTTTCAGATGTTCCCCGTACGAGCCGCCAAATGCCGCAGTCTGGCTGGGCACAAATGCCGCAGTCTGGCTGGGCACACAATCACGAGCCACCACACAGCTTGTAGATTCAAACAGCAACTCTTTATTCCCGAACTCACACCAGCCGTCTACAATCACGTTCTGGGGAAATCCACGTTCTCTGCCCAAATCCACGTTCTCTGCCCAAATCCACCTCCACTGGGCTTCTATCTCCAAAATATACTGTCTGAATCACGTGAGAACTCAAGGGGAACTCAGGCAGCAGGATACGCCCTATTCCCAGGAGGAATAATCTTAAACCTTAAACCTGGAACCTAAACTGGGAACGCCCTAAACACGATTTATCTTAAAACCGGGAACACCCTAATCTGCCTTGGTCCTTGAGCAAGGTCACCTACATTCAATGTCGCTGCAACATGTCAGCAACATGGGGTACGCTGGCAAGGAAATTGTCATACCTACTTGGCTAATGGCTCCCAGCAGGTTCTAACTTTGCTTTCCCCTGGAAATGGTTCTCTATCCCTCTGGCAAAATAGCCACCCTTAAGGAAATGGAAAACAATATTTACAGTAGAAGATAAAATGTGATGTGATTTTCTTAAGATCCTCTGCTGGCTCACTCAAAGGCTACAGCTTTTTGTTCCAGCTGCCACAGCAAATCTATGCTAGTAGGGAAAGAAATTTCCTTGGCTCAATGATAAGATAATATCAGAAAGCAATTTGTTAAAGAGCCTGCTATCCATCATCAGAATTTGGAACAATAATGATGCGTTGAAAGATTCCAGGTTTTTTTTTTTTTTTATTTTCCTCCTCACAAATTCCTTCAGTTCCAATATCTCTTCAATAAATTGTTAATAGTATTTTGCTCTTTGTCTTTTTGAAAACAAGCCCAGGAATGAGAAGGCACCAACAGCAGCTGTCACCCATCCAATGGTACTTACTGCTCGGTTGGCCTAAAAGAAAACAAGAAATAAAAAATACATCTTATTCTATACCCATTTCTGTGTCTTAAATGAAGCTTTGTTTTGTTTCCTAAACTGAATACCCATTTTAATGTACAATGAATAAAGTTCAATGCC
The DNA here is from genome assembly GCF_047511675.1 of Marmota flaviventris. Classification (NCBI taxonomy): domain Eukaryota; kingdom Metazoa; phylum Chordata; class Mammalia; order Rodentia; family Sciuridae; genus Marmota; species Marmota flaviventris. The sequence goes on along the minus strand of NC_092505.1, from coordinate 49,225,956 downwards.
AAATTAAAATTCTAGATGAAAATGAAATAAAAGTATAATTTTTATAATTATGTAAATGGTATAAATACACATTGATATGTATTCTTTATATTTTTGAAGCACTTGACAGTATATAGACTAGTTATGAACCCAGTACTACTAATCATCACAGTATACTAGTAAGAGAGATAGAACTATTCCTGTTTTGTAAAACTTAAGAGCTTGTAAGTGATTTGCCCAAGGTCATACTACCAAGATGCTGAGAGATAAGCTGAGTCTTCTGGAACCCCATTGCTCTTCCTCTAGCAGCCGCTACCTCCTGAACATGCACTAGTTTGAGTAAGTCTGTATCAGGGTAGGTACAACGTGTATGGGTGGGCATGTTTCTCTGACTAAAGAATGTCTATCAATAAAATAAGGATATGATCTAAGCTAAATACCTATAAGCTCTAATTTGGTAGATAAAATTTGTAGTCTGGTAAACAGATTTCAAGAAAAGTCAATACTGATGTTAACTATCATGTCAAATTAATTTCTCATATAGACAAAATAAAAATAAACCACTGTCAAGCTCAATTGTCCATAAAGGAGTTCAGAAATTTATAGCTTTAATGGTATTAATCATCATCATGATGAGGGATCTAATGAATATTCATGGTTTTAATGACACTCAACGGATATTGCCTTCCATCCACATGGGTTTAAGTGCAATTTCATGACCCAAACAAAGGTCACATTCACACACTTCAGAGTCATCAGGTGTTCTGAAAGCAGCATTTGTACTCTGGGGTGTAAGGATCAGGCAAAACATTTTTCTCAAATGACTTGGGAAACAGTCCAATAGTTGGAAACTTGACCTAGGTCACGTTTGCCTATGCCTTCTGTCTAACCAACAGGATTCCAGCCTGGGCCTGCCACCCATAGACTATTGCAAGGTAGTGCTGCCTTCCTAACTGCTGCTTCCCAGTTTGAAATAACAGGAAGGTCCAGGGCCAGGAAAGAGGCACAGAGTAGGAATATCTGCTCCAAGTATTTGAAGCATGTATTCCCTCAGGCCTCTAATTGTGACTCACTGCCTCTGCTCCAACCTGTAGTTGCTAGGGAGAGTAGTACTACCATCAATTTGCCCTGAGTCCTGAGAAACCCTATTTTAGTTTATAATTTTAGCTTTGTTTATTTGATTATTTATTTTATTTATAATGTTTAAATAATTACTACCTAAATTATTCCCTGTGAAAGAACAAGAAGTCAGAGCACCCCAAGCACATGGGGGTGAGGGGAAAGCAGGAAGATGTAGGATACAGGAAGAATTCCCAAGACAGGGCCACAATGATAATCAGAAAGGAGAAAGGATTGTAAATCAAGCCCAAACCTAGTATAATTCCAGGCAGAAGCTGGGATCCCAGGAAGGTCTGGTACAGGGGAATGGAACAGCAATTGACAAATGAAAATGCAATGAATGTCACTGGTATAGCTCTGGAAAAATGACAGGACCTTGTGCATAGGGTAGATCCAGAAAGGTGCAAGCCTAACTGACTAGGTATCTTTTAGCTTCTAGAAACACAGATGTTAAAGAAATCTCATAACTATTAGAGGTTTGTGGAGGGGATGGGTAACCTGATCCCGAGCCAAAATTCATTGAGATTACAGGACAGATTTCATTACAATGAAATCACTTCCAGCAGTACATGCACTTTCCCAGGCCCCAGATGCTCATTCATTCCAAGTCCCATCATAAATAACAAAATCCTATTTGACTGGGACAGTCCCTTGGATTTACAACCAATGGGATCTGGCCTGCACAGGATTTTGACATCTGAGGATATTCTTGGTGAAGCAGCATGCACAGGAGCTCTTTATTTCATGGCTCACTTAGGGTTGTAAGATCACCAAATGTGACTCTGCAGACTTTATCTCTGGAGGCCTCTGTCTGTGGGCCATTAATAAAGGCCTCATTCTGGGGATCCATGCATGCCCACTGAAACATTAGCTAATCTGGAGTGGCTGTGTACAGATATCAGCATAGCAGGGTCACAGATGACTATAGGGTATATCAAATGTCTCCATTCTGAGACCTGAAGGCTCCAGTGGTACACTGAAGCACAGGCAGGGTGTCATCATGTGTTGTTGTCATCAGGTTTATTCAAGTATGTGGCTACCTTATACAAAGACAAACACATTTTAACCCATCGTGACCCACTATCCTATACAGAAATGAATATCTGAGATGTGATGAATTATTAATTTGTTGGGACTATAACATTAAAAATATTGTTTTTTAAATTTTTGGAAAACACAGAAAAAAGCCATAGAATAAGAGAAAACATTTGCATGATAAAGTTTGACAAAGGATTGTTATCCAAAATACACAAAGAACTCTTAAAATTCAATTGGAAAATGAACAACCCTATTAGAAAATAGGGAAAAGGCACATCAAGAGACATATCACCAAAGATGATCTGGAATTTCCAAAAAAAAGCATATGAAAAGATATCATACATATCAGTTAGCTACAAATTAAAACAATAATAAAATACCACAATATGCCTATCAAAATAGCTTAAATCCAAAACACTGACAACATCAAATGCTGGTGAGGATGTGGAACAACGGGAGCTCCCATTTATCCTGAAGGGGAATGCAAAATGGTATGACCACCTTGGAAGACAGTTTGGCAGTTTTAAGAAATAAGATATGAGATGTTGATGGTGAAGGAGAATGTACGTTTAAAGAAAGGGGAGAGAACTCAGCTTGATTTCACTGTGATCCTAAAAACTGCTCTAAAAAACTGTCATTTGATTTTTTTTTTTAAATACAGAAAAACAAAGAAAAAGGAGGATGGGACGACATCCTTCCACCCTTCTTATAATTTTTGTGCATTTTTAACTTTTTAAATTGTAGAATTACATAGCCATTTTCTAAGAAAATGTTTCTAAATTCAAGGCCCCTAAGCCTTAAGGGGATCCAAAAAAGTTAATCTAATACTAGCCATTATTTAGTAATAATATTAGCACTAGCTATTATTTAATAGTAATGATGTTAATTATTAATGAGTAATCCAAGTTCTGCAGTTTCTGATGGGGATTTTATTGGATCTAACAAAGATATAAAAAAATTCTAAAATAAATGTAATTAAAATATCCATTGTTGGCATGCTGTTCATCAGGATAAATAATGCATAACACAGTATGCTAAGAGACCTCAAATATGTCCCAGATCTTTTAAAACAACCTCATTGTAGAGAGTATAAAATAGATAATGCACCCTAGGTCGCCTAGCTAAGTGGTAAAGATTGGGTTCCTGCTCACATCAGCAGAACACTAGCAGTCAGGGAGGCTCCTAAGGCTGTCACTGCACCACTGTCATTAGAACATACAGGAGCCAAGACCTACCACTGACTGAGGAGCAGTTTGTTTTTCATGGGTATTAAGTCTGGGTATGAAAGATGAAAAGATGATGGGTTACAAGTTTGAATCAAAGCAATAACATGATTTTAACTACTTTTTATTTAATGTCACTTTTTACCTTATTGAAGTATGATCAATATGCAAAAAGTCTACAGACACAAATATCCACAAACAAAATGTATACAAGTAGATACGTTTGGAAAGAAGTATACACCCAGGAAATCACCATCACAATCAATGCCATAAGCTTATCCCTTACCTCCAAGTTTCTCCCATTACCTTTGCTGGACTTTATTGTATTGTTTTGTTCTTTGTTGTATTTGGGTGGTTTTTCTCCTTTCATGGCAAAAGCCCTTAACATAAGATGTATCATCTTAGCAAAATTTTGAGTATACAACAAACACAGTACTGTTAATCATTTGCACTTTGTTGTATAATATATCTCTGAACTAATTTACATATAACTGAAATGTGTGCCCTGTGACTAATACCTCCCCATTTCTAAAGATTCAAAAAATAAATAAATAAAAATCACTTGCTAAGTGCAGTGAACAACTTTATCATTAACAAAAATGAGGAATGGAAATTGTTTCCTATCTATACTCATTTTCAATGCAAAAGGTGAAGAGGAATTTGTGTGTGTCCTCTGTGTTCTGGCTCAAAAGCAATTGATCATTCCATGTGAATAGAACATTAATTATGTTAATGTACTTCCTAATGAGAATGAATTTCCAATTATATTATTTTCTAATGAAAACAAATGCATCCTTTCATTATGTTCTATCTCCAACTCTTCCAAGCTTTTGTGAGAAGAATTAAACCTCATTTCTTTGAAGTTTATATAATTGATCCACTATTTTAAAATACTAGAAGCCTTTAATAAATTTGAGTTCTTAGAATATTATTGAAATTGTACAGAGTTATTATTTGAACTTTTAGTCTTCTTTTTAAAGTTTTTACAGGTGACAACTCCCTAGAGTTTAATAGGTATGAAGCTATTTTTGTTATTTTAATTTAAAAAATGAACGCTTTTATATGTATTTTGGGTGAAGAGGACTTCCTCTTGTAACAGTTTTATGTATTTATTCTCTTTTATCACCTTAATAAATCTTTGGGCTAAAACATCAACTATGAAACTGAACTGGCAGCAGAGCAAGTAGGGAAAGGGCAACTAAAGTAACCATGTGATTAGCTGGGGGTCGGCTATACTATACAATAGTGATGATGACTGCCAAAACTACAAAGTACTTAAAGTTAATCTGTTAAAGGACTTGAAAGTCTTGATGATTCAAAGGATCTATTTAAAAAGCACAAAATTGCATTGAAAACTAACAAAAAAAAATGCAAGGAAACAGAAAACATTTATAAACCCATTAAGGCATGTTATCAGTTGGCCTCTACAGGCCACTGGAGAAGAATCTCAGCATGACCATCTCTGTTTGTGGCAGATGCAGCCAGCAAAGCCAGCATTGTTTTCAGTATAGTCTCTTTAGCACATGAGTTTATTGATTTGAGACAGCTGCATGGTGGGGTAATAAGGAAAGTGTGGAGAACAGAAGGCAGGAAGACTAACAGAAAGATATGGTCTCCATTCTACTTTAAGTCCCTTCCAGCTCAAAATTCATGATGTCCCCCTTCTAGTCTCAGCTTGATCATTGACTTGCTTACATGACCCTGGACAACTCAATTTCCTTCTCTGTCCTTCAGTATTTTCATATTTTTCCCTTCTCTCTGTTGCCTGAGACTTTTATCATAGCAAACAGTTACTATGTTCTCAAGGTAAGAAACTTCTTGTGTCCCCTAAAGAAAACTCACCTGCTCTGAAACCCCTTCTCCATAGCGAAGCAAAGTCACAAAATGCTCACAGTTGTTGACCAGTAAGTCATATGCCACCTCTTGTCCAATAACAAACTCTGACCGCTGCATGACTTCATCCACAGGGAGAGGGGGGTGCATTTCATCATATTTATTGTTTATTCGGTATTTGTCATTTCCTACCACATCCTTCAAGAGCTGCATCTTCACCAGGGCCTTTGTGCTGAACACAGACTTGGCACTTGTAAATGCTGAAGGAATGCCATCTATAAGGACAATTCTGGTTAGCAAGGTTTAGTGACCCAGTCTACTGAACTCCACTGCCATTTAAAGACTTTGGAAATGCTAGAATGCTTAGACCTAGCTGTGCTCCTTACATACCATTAAATAATAGCCCATTTAATCTTAGACATAGCTCTCTCTGTGTGTTATCAATAATGCTCATACCATATGACTAGGAATGCATGAACATTTTTCTGAGATCTTGATTTTTTTCCCATAGAACAAATTGGGTGAGAGCATCCTACCTATTTTTGGGAAATAAGTTCTCTATAGATTGGTGTTATTAAACATCTTGGTTATGTGTTTCTAACACAGTACAAATAAGATTATTGCTCACCTTTTCTATCACGCAGTTTCTTTCTCAGCATCTAAACCCTTAAGCCAACTAATTGAGGCTTAGCAGTAGTGCACTGTGATTAGGAGGCTTGTCTTTAGCACCTAAGCTGCCTTCCTTACGGGATCACCTCTTCATGTTTGTTCCTTAAACTAAACTTCAATATGGGGCCCTATTTCCTGTTTTGAAACTTGTATGGTAACCCAGTCCTGTGAGAGACAACTTGGATCAGGATCAGGCCCTGCTTTTCTCTTTCCAATTCCTTTGGCCAAGAAACTAAGTTCTGAAACTAAAACTAACCTCAGTAGATACAATACCCCAGACCTGGCCCCTGTGGAGTCCTATCCTATGTTACAGGATCTGTGCCCTGCCTCTCCACCACAGCTGCCTCTCTTAGTAAGCACACACACAGAGGCTGCCAGGAATCTTTGTGTTCAGACCTATCACTATGAGTTCTTGTGGCTGGACAGGCATTTCCTCAGGGCCAAGGTCTAATGGCAGGCTCTGGTCTCTCTCAAACTGCCTATGACTGCTATGCCTGGCCATGTCCAGGTGACTCATGAGAGGAAAGGTCTCCATATAATCTGAATTTAGAAAATTTCTCCCTTATTAATAATTAAAAGCAAACTTTCTTTTCCATTATCCTCTGTCTATCCTCCTTCCCAATAGAGTAGTACTCTAAGTTAACTTTATACACTGAAAGTTTTACACATTAGAAGCATATTTATCATAGTTAAAATTACTAAATTTTTTACTAGCCTGATGCAAAAAATCAGGAAATTGAAGCTCAGAGAGATAAACTGACTCAGAAAATATCACAGTAGTTAATAAGTGAAATAGAAATTAAATTTTACTCTACAGGATCAAATCTCACTACTTGAACCATGTTAATATGGACCTTAAAGTGAAAACATTAATATGGAATTTCATAGTGGAAAATAAGAAAACAGCTCACATTATTTTCCAATGTGAAAACTGTAGAGATAATGTAGATGTGTGAGGCTACTTAGTGTTAATCACCAGACTTTGGAAATTAGCAGCTGTGAATTGTAAATGTCATTTTATTTGCTATTTCCACTTACAATACTTTGGAACAAAAAGAAAGTAACTCAAAATGTTGTAAAAAACATTTCATTAAAATTCTCAGAACTTCCCGTGATAGTTAGACTCAGGCCTACACACACTTATCTTTAAAGATATCTTTTAAAAAAGTATTCCATATTATTTGCATATATTATTCCTAATAAATTTGTGCTCATTAACTGTTTAGAAAATACAGAAAAACAAAGCATTAAGTTTTAAATAGAAATTACTCATCCCATCACCTAGAAATAACAACCAGTATCACTTTGATGTACCTATATGAATGTCTCTTACTAACACATGTATAGGTACATGCATATGTATGTATTTATACAAGTTATTCTTTTGAAAACCAAGTATTATATTGTTTATTGCATTTTAATCTTCATTTTTCAAATAAATATTTTATCAATACTGTTTCCCATGCAGTTAAACAGGTCCAGGTTATTATTATTATTTTTTTAATGACTGTTATATTGGCTATTGTTTTTAATCTACCCAGTTCCTTGTCCCATCACTGCCTGTTTCTTATTGGATGATTCTGTTTGAGCTAACCATAGTATCCTGTTGTTCTGGGCAAGGTGATGGTCCAGGCATAGGTATGGGACCATTTAGAATTACAACAGGCAGGGCTCTTTCCTGTTAAGTTATAGACTTTATAAAATGAGAGCCTCAGGCTGCTCTTCATCCTCAGTTTGTTAGAGAGACAAAGCCTGGGAGAATGAAGGCATAGGAAAAAGAATGCAGATATGAGTCCAAGAGTCCTAATTGTGTTCACATCCTACATTAGACACCTCTGAGACCAGCATCACCTCTATCCTTTGTGCAGTTCCCTTCAGTGAAGCAATGGCTTTGCCTTTTTACCTTTTTACTTAAGCTAATTCTAGTTTTGTTACATGCAAATAAATAATTCTGAAATACAGATACTAAATACTCTGTAGCTAAATAATAATTTGTATAACTGTTCCCCTATTGAACATTAAGCCAGTGTCGATTTTTTTAAACCATTATAAATGAGGGATAAGTGAAGGCCCTAACGCAGAAGTATTTGTACATATTTCTAAATAGTTCCCCAGACTCCTGGAAGTACAATTAGAGTCAGAGAATATGAACTCTTAAGACTTAATTCGTACTAAATTGCTTCTGTGACTGACACTATCAGTTTACATTTCCATCAACAATATCTTTGTGTTCATTTCGCTATTCCCTTATCAACACTGATTGCTATCACTTTTTATCCTTTGCTACTGAAACAGGCATGCAATCTGTCTTTGTTTTATTTTACAATTTGTAGATGACTACAAAGTTGAAATTTTTAAAAACGTGTGTTAGTTTTTGCTCTTCTTTTACAAACTGTTCACAATTCTTCGTCCATTTGTTTGTTGGGATTTGGGAGTTTGCTATCCTCTCAGCCTAGATTATCATTTCCCCAGATAGAATCTGACTTGTTTTCTCACCTCCTTCAAGTTTTTCCTCAAACAGTACTTTCTTATGAATTTTTCCTGACCCCTTTATTTAAAATCACAACACCTCACCTCCATCTCCCTCCCTGCCTTTGGCACTTCTTATTCCACCTATTTGACTGATTTTTTTCTATATCACTTATCTCCCTTCTAACATTTACTACTGTAATTTGTTTTGGGGGTTTCTCTCTCTCTCTCTCTCTCTCTCTCTCTCTCTCTCTCTCTCTCAAAATATAAGCTTTACCATGCAGGGAGATGTCTACATATCTAACAGTATTCAGCACATACTAAATAATCTATGAATAGGTGTTGAATCATCTACTTGTGTTATATAAATATTCTGTAGCTAAATAATAATTTGTACTATTTTCTATAGTAATGCTTTCCTCATCCTGATCAATTTTAGAAACTCAAATTTTTTTTAATTCTCCCCTTAAATCCACAAATTCATGAATAATATAAATTACTTATATGCAAAATAAAAAAATATTAAGTATTAAAATATGTTATAAGGATATTGAACTTAGTCATGTTTGAGCATGACTAATAAATAACCATCCCCAGATGGTTATTTATTCTTTAATTGTCATTTTTTTTTAGTATAGAGGCTTTACATTTTAACATTAATTGGCTTTTGTGATTTCTTCAATGACAATGTGCTTCCCTTAGAATGTCCTTCCTAAATCTAGATTAGCTTGATTTATTTACTTTCTACATTATATCTGTTTTATGATTTTGTTTATGATTTCTTCTTATTATAAGAAAACTAAAAAACTCTAGGAGCTACTAGAAATAAACCTTACCTACAGGTGCTATGTTGATGACATAACCATCACCCAAGTACAGCGCCCAGTGCTGATAACCAGGACGGAACACTTCAATCAAGTCCCCTGGGTGGGGGTTGCCATGGTAGTCCAAACTGAAGCACCCATTAAGCGCCATCTGAAAGCATAGTCACAAGGATGATCTAGCTGATAAAAATTGCCAAAAGAGAATCAGTTCATGACTTTAACAGAAATGGAGAGCACAGAATTTATCAAGACTGTATTCCTTATTAAAGACTTAGACCCATGCCACTGTGCTTCTCTTGAAATGACACCAACACTGAATTATATGTGCAAGTGGTGAACAAATTTTTCTGCTCTTATTTTCTATAGTAATGCTTTTCTCATCCTGATCAATTTCAGCAACTCAATTTTTTTTTTTATAATTCTCTCCTTAAATTCATGAATAATATAAATTACTTATATGCAAAATAAAAAATATTAAGTATTAAAATATGTTTTATTTGGAAGAGAAAGGAGGAATAGAAAGTAAATGCTGCATATATTTGTTTTACTGTGTAAATGCTCAATCTATGAGTACACTAAAAACTACTACAAAGTTTCTATATGCTGGCACTTAGCATGAAAAGTCAGGATTCCTGAGCATAAGATCAGAAGTCTTTTAGCCTTTTGTATTCAGCAAAGTAAAATCAAGGAGAAGAGGAAGCAGAGCAAGGTGGTTCTCAGTACAAGCAGGACAACTTAGAAGGTTGGGTGGTTTATCATATGGATGAATCAGTCTGAAAATTTCCAAGTTGGTGAGGTTTTTATCTCCTTCTAAGTCAATACTCTTTGAAAAAAAAACATATAAGTCTCTGACAGCTGATTTTTATGAAGGATACATTTTCCATGTATGGCATAGAAGTAGAATAACACAGCAAAAGAAAGTTACATCCATCCATCCACAATCAGAGGAAGATTTAATGTTGTATGCATGTTGAATTTCTAATTGTCAACAGAGTATTCCTCATCATCTCACTCTAATGCAGACATGTACACTCATTTACAAAATAAATTCAAGTGCCAGAAATGGAAACTTCCAAATCATCTAGATTATGATTATAATAGCATAGGCTAAGGACTTGGGAATGCAGACCTTCTTTCTTTCTTTTTTCTTTTTGGCACTCTAAAAGTCTTTTATACAGCAATTAATATTGGAAGGGTGTTTTCCCAAGTATTTGTGTGCCATCTGTTGAAAACTTCAATCATCACACTGTTACAGAAACGTGGCCAAATGTAAGCTGTCCATCTGTTGAAAAATAACTATTAAAACCCCTTTATAGAAACCGTTAAGTCTATCCACCGTCACAAATATGTCTGAGTCTTATTAATATGACAGTTCACAATTTGGCCACGTGGGGAATAAAAGGAAAATAGATAATATACCATGACATAAACAAACACATTTCCCATGAATAGGAATCAACAAGCACACACAGCTGCCTACTGGAATTTGGGACCTATTATAGCTGAACTTATAATAATAACCACCATTTGAACAGGGAGCACTTTGTAATACAACTTCCTTTTTTAAGTGCACCATCTCAATTAACCCTAATTAAATGAAAAAAAAAATCCTCACAACTATTTATCATATTATTACCCAATTTTACAGATAAAAGGTACCATAGCAAATGCCAACTTTGGAAAATACCCATTGAGACACTTATATTATAAAATAGAAAGGGGAAATAACTGGGCTAGGCATTAATAATGTGAGCTTTTCTTTCCATCTTCTACTTGTTCTTTGTCAGTTCTATAATTTTGGGCAGGTTACTCAGACCCATTCTCAGTTTCCTCATTTTGAAGATAGGCATAAGAATATAGAGCTGACTAACTTATCTCAAATATCTGTTGGAAGAAACTAACTCTTGGTGAGCTGGTTAAAAGTGGAGACAAATGCTTTATGAAAACTGGCAAGAGCTGGATAGGTGACGGTAAGGGAGAGGTGGTTATCTGCAAAGCTTGAGATTGGCTCATGACTGATATGTGATTTTGGTTCCTTTTCCCCTCTTCTAACCACAATTGATAATTCTATGAGATAGACAATTCTACCACAAAATTTTAATCTATTTAACACATTTTCCATTTCTGATTTATGAAGTGTAAGTTAATTGATTACACAAAGTCTATCATATTTATAAAAAGAGATAACAAGGAAAACATTTCACACAAGATATTCCTCCAGAAAACAAAGGGAGGAGCCTGAAGGGTAATGTGCAAGGGGATAAGTGGGTTTTGACACTCTTCTCTTAGAATTACAAGTTATTGCAAAATGAGACTTCAGATTCCATCAAATCCAATGGTCTCCAAACTTGTTTTAGCAGCAGGGACCTTATATCCAACCAAATATCAGACCCACAAAAATGTAAAATGTAAAAAGAAACAGTGTCTGTGTGTAATCAGAAAGAGTGCAACTACCCCTTCCTCAGTTGCTATTGCTACTGAGGTTTCCTGGGATCCCAGTGTTATGAGGGAATAGAATGACATATTCCAAGGACTGAAAGAAAATAACTACAATCATATCCAACTGAGGCTTTACCTCAGAAATTCAGGAGAAATAAAGACCTTCTAAGATAAGCATAAACTGAGGGAATTTGTGACCACCAGACCAGCCTTATAGAAGATGTTTAAGGGAGTCCTACATCCAAAAAAGAAAGACACCTACCATCATGAACATATGAGAAAGAATAAATCCTACTAAAAGACTGAATATGCAAAAGATAAAGAGAAAGGAATCAAACATTATCAATGCAATAAATTACCAAATCATAGAAATGAACTAAAGGAAGGAAAAAAACAAAGAATAAATAAAATACCTAGAAGAAAATCAGCAAAATGATATATCAATCCTTATCCACCAAAAATAACCTTAAATATAAATGGATGAAAATCTCCAATAAAATATATAGGCTTGCTGAATTGTTAAAAAAAAAATGTCCAACAATATGCTGCCTACAAAAAAATATTCCTGACCAGCAAGGATACACAGACTGAAAGTGAAAGTGTAGAAAACTATATTCCAAACAAAGGGAAGCCTCAAATGGGCAAGAGTAGCTATACTTATATCTGACAAAATAAACTTTAAGACACAAGCTGTAAGATGAGACAAAGGAGATCAAAATATAATGTTCGCCGAGTCAATTTAATAAGAGTAAGATACAACAATTATAATTTTGTATAATACAAAGTAAGATACAACAATTATAACCTAATTTTGGAGCACCCATTTTATAAAACAAACACTGATAGACCTAAAAGGAGCGTTCATCTGTAATACAACAATAGTGGGAGAGTTCAACACTCTGCTTTCATCAATGGTCTGCTCACAAAGACCAAAAAACAAACAAAAAAATCAACAATGAAACATCAGTTAAAGTACACCACAAATCAAATGGGCAGGCACTTAATCTAACAGCTGCAGAATACACAATTTTACAGTTTATAGAACCTTCTCTAGACTATACCATATATTAGGTTACAAAACAAACATTAACAAATTTTTTAAATGCAATCATATTGTGTATCTTTTTTAATCACAACTGAACATAACTAGAAGTCAAAAACAAAAGAAATTTTAGAAATTATATAAGTGCATGGAGACTGAACAATAAACTTTTGAACAAACAGTTGGCCATTGAGGAAGTTAGAGAACAATTTTAAAATTTTCTCAAAACAAAAATGGCACAACAAAGCCAAACTTGTGGGTGGTAGCAAAAGCAGTACTATGAGAGAAGTTTATAGCAATGAGTGTCTGCTTCAAAAAATTGAAAGATTTCACATAAGCACCCTAATGAAGTATCTCAAGGACTTAAAAAAACAACAACAAACCAAACCCAAAATTAGTATAAGAAAATAAATAACAAAGATCAGAGTAGAAATAAACTAAATAGAGACTAAAAAAAGTCCAAAAGATCAATAAATGAGAGGGTTCTTTGAAAAGATAAACAAAATTGCTAAACCTTTGGCTTGACTAACCAACAAAAATCTGTTTCCACTCTCACCTCTATTATTCAATATAGTAATAGTTATAAAACAATTAGGCCAGAGAAAGAAATAAAAGGCATACAAATACGAAGGAAACCAAATTATCCTTGTTTGTGTTATTTACATATTTACATATATAAATACATATTTAAATATTATACACACACACCTTTTAAAACAACTAGAAGACTATTAGAATTGACCAAAAAAATTAAGGAAAGTAGCAGGATCCAAAATCAACATACGAAAATTTGTGGTTTTTCTATACACTGATAACAAACTTACAAAGAATGAAAACATGAAAGAAATAACCACAAAAAGCACTTAGGAATAGACTTAATTAAGGAAGTGAAAGACCCCTACAATGAAAATTACAAAACACTGATGAAAGAAATTGAAGACACAAAAAGATGGAAAGACCTTCCATGTACATTGAAAGACCTCCCATGTTCATTGAAAGAATTAATATTATTAAAATACCCATACAACCCAAAGTGATCTACAGACTCAATGCAATACCATCAAAATACTAATGACATTCTTCAAAGAACTAGAGAAAACCATCTTTAAATTTATATGCAAGCACAAAAGACCGTCAACAGCCAATGCAATCTTTAGAATACAGATCAAGGCATCACAATAGCTGTTATGGTTTTTTTTTTTTTTTTTTTTTTGTTAACACCACCAGATTTCAAGAAATACTACAGAGTATGATATTGACATAAAAAGAGAAGTACAAGTACAGATCAATGATATTGACATAAAAAGTATGATACTGACATAAAAAAAGAAGTACAAGTACAGATCAATGGACCAGAACAGAAATCCCAGAAATAAACCCATACATCTGCAGCCAAATGATTATCAACAAAGGTGTCAAAAACACACATTTGAGAAAGAACAGTCTCTTTCATAAATGGTGTTTGAAAAATTGGTTATCCATAAGCATAAGACTGAAACTTGATACCTATCTCCCACCCTATACAAAAATCAGTTACAAATGGAACAAAGACCTAAATGTGTAAGACCTGAAATCGTGAAACTACTAGGAAGAAATAGGGAAAATACTTTAAGGCATTGGTGCAGGCAATGATTTTCTGACTGGAACCACCAAAGCATAGGAAACAAAAGCAAAAATAGACAAATGGGATTAAATCAACTAACAAGCTTCCTCACAGCAAATGAAACAATCAACATTGTGGAGAAACAACCTACGGCATGGGAAAAAATATTGCAAACTATACATCTGACAAGGGGTTGATAGCCAGAATATATATAAGGAAGTCAAAAAACTCAACAAAGAGGAGGAGGAGTTAGAAGTTGGGGAGGGGGGAGGGAGGAGGAGGAGGAGGAGAAAAATAATAAGCCAGGCACAAAAAGATAAGTACCACATTTTCTCTAAAATGTGGGAGGAAAGAAAAAAAAAGTTAATTTGAAAGTAGAATAGTAATTACTAGAGATTAGGAAGAAGAAGGTGAGGAGGGTAAAAAAGGGTGGTGTACATTACATGCATGTGTTTATATTCCATATGTATAGATGGAATATTAAACTGAACCTCAATAATATGTACAATTAGTATGTGTCAACACAAAAAGATAACTGTGCTGAAGGTATAGTATGGAATAAAATGCAACATTTCTTTTTTTCAGTGCTAAGGATTGAAACCAGGGCCTTCAATATACCGGGTAAGCATTCCAACATTGAGCCACATCCCAGCTCTCCATAACCTGTAACAATTATTGATATATACAAAATCTGAATGAATCTCCAGAGAAGTATGCTGAATGGGGGGGCATACTTCATAATCTCCCCAGTATATAACAACCTTGAAATGCCAAAGTTATAAAAATAGAGAATGGATCATGGTTGTCAGCGGCTATGGAAGTGATGGAAGAACATGGTGTGGCTATAAAAAGGTAAAAAGGGAGAATTATAGTGGTGACTTGTTAACAATTGTGAACTGATTATTATGATCACTATTTTACAGATGAGGAAACAAATGGAGACTCTAATGAGTTAAGTGCCAGACCTAATGTCACACAGGTAGAAAGTGACAAAACTAGAATTTAATTTTAGATCTTCATACTTCAGACTTCATACTCCTTTTTTTTATACCATTGATTAATATCATTAATCAAAGGAATAACTGAATAACATTTCATCTTTTCCCTTCTTTCAAACACCTATTAGATGGAGAAGCTGTAAAAGCACATAAATATGTATTTCACATAAACATTTATATGCAGAACCAATGAGTAATGGGAAGTGGAGTCTTGCTAGGGAATTCCTGCATCTCTCCTGCCCAGGAAGTGTCAAGGTGAGGCAAGAAGCATCTATAAAGTTCCCAGACTCAAACCTTAGGCAAATGGCTATAACCTGTATGCTTGTCTAATGTGATTTACCTGGACCACATCTATCAATTTCATTCAGGCACAGATGTGTAATATGGTACTTTATAAGTTTGAGATAACACAGAACCAATTAAAGATGCATTTAAAAAGTCCCCTACTACAATCTCTGTGTCAACTTTAAGGTAAAGATGTTTCAATTTAACAGTTCACTTGCACAGAACTGCATGACTTGGTTATAATATAGTGGTATGAGGGTAAGACTTTCATCTTTGTAGCAGAAATTTCCCATTTCAATTGCCAAAACAGGCTGCTCTGTTTATAGCTCCATCTTGGTCCCTGGGGATGCATCAAAAGAAATAAGTGTTTCCTGTATAGTCAGGGACAGAGTGGAACTCTCAGCCTCCTGTTGTGATTTGGACCCTTTCCCATTTCAGCTGAATTCTCTATAATACTGCTACACTGAAGTGCTTCCTTGAAGCCCTTTGCTACCAGACTGGCGCATCTCAGACCCTCACAACTACATGGATCCTTGGTCCAATAATCTCTCTCTACTGCTGAGTTCCACTCCAGGGTAAATTAACTATCCTCAGCAACAGCACCACCAACATGTTCTGCTTGGAATCTTCCAAAGCTCCCCATCACTGACTCCCAGTTTTGCTTTCTTCATAATTTTGGCCTCTACGCATCCTATATTCTAGATAAATCAAACCATTTTCCCCCACATACATCTGAAGGTGATGGCTGCTGTTTGTGATGCTGGATTTGTTTGGGGGTTTTGTTTGTTGTTTTGCTAACATTTAACCTTTTACCCGAAATTCCCACTTCCAAATGTCCCCAAGCAAAGATCCAGATCAGATGCCACCTCTTCCCTTAGGTCTTTCTCCAATCAGCCAGAAAGATATCTCCTTTTGATTTTCCATATAGCATTCTCTCCAACGGCCCATCCCACTTCCTACACCTGTGTCAGTAACTGGTGTCTGGGGAATTTTCTCTTCTGCCTCATATGGAAGGCTGGTTCTTGTTCATCTCTAGACTTTCAATTCGTGGCAGAGTGTTTGACACAAATAACTACCAAGCCAATGTTTCATGAATGGAAGAATAAGAAACTCAAGCTCAGGGAGGTCACAAGTAGCTGAATTTTCCCATTACATGAGTCATATTCATAATCCTGAATGCCAAATAGCACCATCAAATGCTAAGATAATCTTGACCCCTAATACTACTACTCATATTCATTTCAGTGAAGGATAGTAGGTGTAAAAAGCCTTGATAAGCAGACTGCTTCTAGTCCCAGTTCTGACACTTCATAGCCTCCTCAGTGGAGGAAGCAAGTCTCTTTTTTCGCCCCCCCCCCCCCTGCGGACTCAGTGCCTTCATTTGGGGGAGGGGGCGGGGATGAATTAGATCAGATGCTCTCTAACCCTCGGAGCTTTTGTGAAAGAGGTTCCCGGGCATCTAGAGGTCCTCCTTCCCTTCGCCAGCACACCTCACTCTCAAGCCCGGGGTCTCCCCTCACCCGGCAGCAGGTGCTGATGTCCCGGGTTCTCCCTGGCTCGCAGTTGCGGACCCTCCTCCTAGAGAATCCGGGACGACTCCATCAGTACCCGGAAGAGGCCAAGCCGTAGCGGAGGACCCCCACTGGCCTGCCACCAGCGCCAACGCCAGCCCAAGCGCTCGAAGACCGCCCCTCCGCGGGCGCTAGGAGCTCAAGGCACTGCGTTCGGGACGCAGCAGCGCACGCGCCCCACGCTTCTGCTCAGGGCTGTCTGCTCCGCCCCCAGGTCGGGGCACTGCAGCCAGAGGTCCGCCCCGCCCCGCTCCGAGCCCCAGCCCTCTGGCCTGCCGGTTCATCTTAGTTTGACCCTTTATTTATACCCACCTCCATACACAAGCTGCACACGCTGCACTCGCTGCACCCGCTGCACCCGCCTCGACCCAGAAGCACAGACATAGCACGCCCCATGCACAAAGAAGCACACGAATCCAGCGCTCAGAGCGCAACCTCGAACAGTTACATCCCGGCCAGCCACTTGAATCTTTCTGCAACTAACTTTCATGATACCAGGCGCTGTGCTAGGCGCTGCGGTTATAAAGTAACCCATCTAGTTGAACCTAGACACGTTAGTATACCCTCATCAGCAATTCATATTACACCCTGTTCTAGCTCTACATGAATTCCTCCAAGGAGGAAGAGATCCTGGTCCCTGCACTCCAAGAAAGCATCCAGGAGCGAGGATACACAAAAGCCAATTCCTTTTGGATTTCTCCCTGTCACCATTCCCAGGCCCAAGGTTTACAGAGTCAGAGTAGGGAGAAGCAAGAAGATCGATGGAAAAAACATGAGTAGCCCCCCGCTGGGCCTCCAGTGGGAAATTTACATGGCTCTGGATAAGATGGGTTCTTTATTAAAGACCAAATTCTCTCAAGAAGCTCATTCCCCTCCCTGCCTACCCTGCCCTGCCTTGCCCTGTCCCTGAAAAGGATCCTAGTTCTAGACAGATGAGCAGAGCAAGTCCCTTATTCAGCGTGATTCAGATTCATGTGACAAAGCAGGGCCTAACTGACTCTTCCAAGCCAGGTAGGCCAGCAGAGGTCTCCAGGAATATAGCCCTGTAAGTTTAAAAATAAAGCTGGGCGTGGAGAGTATCCTTTTACTCACTGCTTAGAACAACAACAACAACAACAAAAGAAATTCGACTATGAAGACTACAAAGACAGGCCAGAAATACTAACCAGCTAAGTAAGGAAGCCTTGGCAGAGTCTTAAGTGGACCTTTTGGAGCACTGCAGAGCTCTTTTTCTTTAACTATTTCCTCACCTGAACTGTTGCATCCCTCCCAGCCACTTGAACCAACTAACCTTCATGATACCATGTGCTAGGCACCATGGTTGCAAAGATTACCTATCTTGTTGCACCTAGAAATGTTAGAATACACTCATCAGGAATACACAGTACACTATGTTTTAGCTCTAGGTTTTTATTCAGATGTAAATGGAATTTCAGTTAAGAGGATTTCCCCCCTACTGATTCAAAAGCTAATATAGCTAGCTGATTTTATGTGTTATTCATAATAAGAACTACCTAAATATGCAGCTGAGGTTTTTTTTTTTTTTTTTTTAAGGAATTGGGTTCAATTAAGAAAATCATGGGTAAACTTGCATGATCTGAAACTTGAGGTCTGTTTTTGGCACCTTTGGAAACATAGAGTGCCCAGAAAGTCATGGAAAGTATTTGAAATCTAGATATCGTTGGCAAACAAAATTTTGGCAAAGTAGAAACTAGAATGTTTGGGAGGTCATAACTTTGTTATTTTTATGTGCTAACATTTTTCTTCAGGTTTTCTATTTAATATATAGTTAGAGTTATAAACTGAATCTGATATGCCTTTCAATACCTTGTTAATGTCTCAAAGAGAAAGCCATAAACATGCATTTATTTTATTATGCTCCTCAACTACTTCAATTGAGTCATCACTGAAGGAAGTGGTTCATGATTTTATACAGGAGAGTTACTATGAGCATTTATAAAGCCATCCTGCTTATGAGCTAAATTTATTATGTTTGCCAGGTTAATCTGTTTTCTCTAATCGGACACTTAATCATCCAGTCTCCTCCCTGCATTATGGATTCATGAATGTGAACTGAGGAGAGTTGCTCAGTCAGGGCAAGATGATAAATTATCTTTTCATTTTGGGGTTATTTGTGATTAAATGCCTCATAATAGAATTAAAATGAAATAAATCTTGTGATTTTAGTTCTAGATTCCTGCCAGGTATATATAAAATGCATTCAATGTCTGAATGGAGTTTATAGGAGAAACACAGCTCTGTAGTACAGGAGGGCCGAGTCTCCCCTCATATCTATCGGTGGAAGAGATGGTTGATCTCTGGTGGTACTCTATTGGATCAGCAGCTCAGAATTAACATTTCCATTCATAAATGAGGCATTAGTCTTGGGGCAGAAATAGGCAAAGTTTGAATCTAGAGCTATAATCTTGGGATCTAGAGAGCTGTGCATGGTACACAGTAGGAGCAGATGTTAGATTACAGCCAAATTACTAGTTCCCCATTATTTTGGCTATTAAATGGACAGCATTTTCAGTTGCTGCCTGATTGGGTTTAAACATATTGAAATAACCATAATGGAGATGATTTAGTCAAGTTTGTTATTAAATAAATAGTCCACATTCTAGCAAAAGGTCTGTGAGGGAACAAAAGTCATTATTTGTGTTTTTAACACATGGAGACTAAAATCAATTGGCATTGCTGGCATTGTGTGATACTAATGGAGGCCTCAAAACGAGCCTGTATATATTTCTGTGTATTTAGATATCTTCTAGGTAGTAAGGCACTTTCATATCTTTTGTGCATTTGATGCTGACAGCAAACCTGTGACTGTTCAGCTCCTGGCAGTTACTGTGAGACCTGAGACATGGAGCTGTGGACAGAGGGTAGAACTGAAGCCAGGTCTTAGTCAAAAGCCTTCCTCTATCCAAACACCTCTTTCATTAGACAACAAAAGCAAAGTATTGCATTTATTTATTTGTTTATTGTGTGGTGCTGGGGATGGAACCCAGGGCCTTGTGCATGCTAAATACACAATGTATCATTGAACTACACCTGCAGCCCTAAAGCCTTATTTTTAGATTTAAAAAGAGCACAGGTTAGGGGCTGGGATTGTGGCTCAGCGGTAGAGCACTCACCTAGCACGGGCAGGACCCGGCATTCGATTCTCAGCACCACATAAAAATAAAGGCATTGTGTTGTGTCCATCTACAAAAAAAAAAAAAAGATTTTCTTTCTCTTGGGGCTGTGGCTCAAGTGGTAGCGTGCTCACTTGGCATGCGTGGGGTGCTGGGTTCTATCCTCAGCACCACATAAAAATAAAATAAAGATGTTGTATCCGCCAAAAAATAAAAAATAAATATTAAGAAAATTCCCTCTCTCTATATCTAAAAAAAAAGATTTTCTCTCTTAAAAAAAAGAGTACAGGTTAACAATATTGTATTAAACATTTCAAAATAGCTAAAAAACACCCTCCATAAATATATACAATTATTATCTGCCAATTCAAAACAAAAGTAAGAAAAGAAGTGTATATAAATTCAAGTATCTTAATAATTAAAGATAAAATAAATAAACATTGTCTACATGCTGTTAAAAAAATAAGACCCACAAAAATAAAAGATCTGTACAATACAAGCTGAATAAGACCTGGTATGAAGATGGTCTTTTGAAGATCTCCTGGCTTTAAAGGAGATATCTGAAGAGATGATACATTGGCTACATTAGCACCATGAGAGTTGAGACATTGTTCCCATAGCTCCAACACTGGCCCTCAGATTCCATGCTATTAAAGTAAAAGCTTTTTCTTTGACTTGAAAGTGCAGACAAGTGCTCAGATTGTATTATTTTTTGTACAAATTTCTCAGGCTTCTCTTTCACTCTGCTTTGTGCTTTCTTACTCAATATGCTTAAAACTTAAAAATTCATTTTCTTGTAGATTCCTCAAGTCATGCACATCCAAGATAAGAGTGGCCTCTGTGATTGCTGCTTTCCAATGCTGATGTTCATTTGAAATAACTAAGTTGGTAAATTTAGCAGACTCAAATCTCTGGGGACAGTTAAAAGAATGGATAGAGAAAGGAATGATTCAATGGAGTCTAGGACAGAGGCACAGAAACCTGTCAGTAAATGGATACGCCTTCTGTAGAAGTAGCCTGTGTTCTTCCCAAGAAAAAGACAATGTAAAAGCCTCGGGAAGGGAGACAGGAGTCTTGGGTTCCAGTCTCAGCTCAACCCCTTGCTAGCAGTATTACATGGGTCATGGTCCTTACACACTTTCTGAGCCTCTGCTTATACATGTATGAAATGGGAAAAATCTGTGACCGTGGCAGTCCACAGTCACAGATTTTCACTATATAAAAAAGCTTAATGGATATAAGAAAGAATAATTTAAACTTAAGTTTATTAATAAATATGACAGAAAGAAATCTTTAAAAATCACCCTTAAATTTCACCATATTTAGGAAGAAAAATGGTTAAATATATGCATAGTATTCCTATAATTGCTTTCCTGAGTTATCACTTTTCACATTTAAATTCAGAGCAAGTTGCCTTATTTATTAATTGTAACATTTTCATACTATAAATATGTCACTTGAAAATGATCCTGCCATGTAGTTAAGCCTTTTATTTTGGTTTTTATTTTAGTTATGTCTTTTATTTGTCTAATAAATAAAAATACATCACTAAAAGGAGGCCAGAGATATAAATGATTTCAGGGCCTTGGCCCTACAGGAAAATCATGCAATGTATTTGGAAAAAAGTTAATTCTGACTTTTCCTCTATAAAATGCTAAAATTCTGCACAAAATCTTAAAGCACAAGTGTTTACAGGACTCTTGGTGACAAGAAAAGCAATAGTAAATGTGTTTTAGCACTAAAATTCACGTATCCATGGAAACCTGTGAAGTTCCGTAAACCACACGCAGCATACAGCCTGCAGTATTTATGGAAGGGCTGAGGCGGTGATCAGTGGGTTACAGCACTGTGAGCAGCTGACAGATTGCAGAGAGCTGCTCCGCACAGACCTGGATCAGGTTGTTTTCCTCTGCTAAATGTAATTATAGAGAAATTCAGAGATCTCAGACATTACTGAGGGAAAAAAGAAACAAAACATGTTTATTTACGTGTATTTATATCTCTCTGAATATGGTGTCCTTAAATCAGGTTTTTTCATCAGAAAATACTTGATAAAGCATCAGCATTTCCCCCTCCCCACACATTTATAGTTACATTCAAATCCTCTGTAGATTTTCCATGTGTGCAGATGCATATATTTCTTGACTATTGGGAGAAAAATGCCACGAGTTTTACCAAATTAATTATTCCTGGGAATTTAAATATGTTTCTGGTCAGTGTTTCCTAATGTATAAATTGCTCTCCAAACAAAGGACGTAAAGATATTTTGGGGAAAGAATCACAGACAGATGTCTGAAGTGTTTATATAACCAAGGACAAATATTCTAATAAAATAAAGAAGTTATGCTGTTCAAAAAAGCACATTCACACAGTGTTCCATTTTTTAAAATGTGCTTATCATCCCATTTAGTCCATACATCCTTTTATTACTATTTTCCCTTCCATTGCCAGGTTCTGGATTCTGTCTCAACTATTAGTCTAGATTTTAATAACCTGGAAATTAACTACACAAGAAAACAGAGTAAAAAATTATTAAATGAGTCCTTCAAAATATGTTGTTCTATCCTTACCGAAATTTCCTCTTTAAATATTTTTTATGTTTAGTGTTCTAAAGATGCAGTGTCCCTTAGGGTAGCCAGTAGGCACATGTGGACTTCAGATGTTCCTAGTGCCACATTTGAAATAATATTTGTATATATTGGGTTAAATAGAACATGACAGTTTAATTTCACCTGTTTAAATATTTTTTGAAAAACGCTTACTAAAATATTTAAAAATGTATATGGGGATAGCATTGTGTTTTAATAGAAAAACGCTCCTCTAATAAGACTGTCTAGATTCTTCAAACGGTGATATTTTTAAAAAGTATTTGGTGTCTGCCAGCCTGCCCAGTCTTGCCTTCCACCCTCCACACGTAGCCACACTGATTGCTTTCACCTAAGTGCTTTACATTTTCTTCTTCTTTGTCGTCCGGGCTCCTCTTTTTTTCTCCCTTGCAATTCTCCATGGTAAAATCTCCCGTGAGCAAATCAATGCTCTTCTCTTTTACCTCTGCTTTCTGAGAGCCAAAGAGGCAGAGCTCCTGCCCTGTGAAACCCAGTGAGCCCCGCCCACACAGGTCCTGGGGTTTGCCAGACTCAGATGCCACAGAGCCTGACAAATGCTGGGAAGGGAGCGCTACCCTGTGTGGAAATCAGCTCAGCCGCTGCCAACTATAATGGGAAAGTAGCTGAGGCTATTTTGTGTTATCATTTTGCATTATTATCCTGAACTAAACTCAGATTGCAGCCTGAGTCAGAATCTCCAATAACAATCTCCAATAAATAGGCTGTGTGACTTTTGTTAAATATTTTTTGTCCTCTGGGTCTCCGTTTTCTTTTTATTCTAATTAATATTTTAATGGAATTTAATAAAGTAAATTTCACAGAAAAATCTTTGTCCAAGAATTTGTGATGACCCAAGATTCTAGTGATTCAGTTTGGATTTGTAAGACCGGAAAAAAAGAATGCATGGGAAAGTCACATTTCTGCTTCTGATGGTATGAAGACTATTTTCAGCTACAAATCAGAGAAGATCACATTAATAATGACATAAAATAGGGGGCTATTTTTCTTACAATAAGATGTCTGAAGGAAAGCCTTTGCTGGACTCATACCCTGCATCAGATCCACCAGCAAATCCGGATGCTTTATGCTTTAATCTTCTTACCTCCGTCACTTCCACCTCTGTCTAGCCACTGCTGTGACCTTCTTCTCTTTCTGTTTCCTCCTTTGCTCTCCTTAACTGTTTTCTATATCCAGCAGCCCTGGAGCTTCTGTTCAAATTTACATACCGTGTCACTCCCCTGCTCAAAATCTTCCAATGAATAAGATCTAAAATTCTGATCCCAGTTTGCATGCCTCTGAAATGCCTGGACTGGGGAACTCTTATCTCATTCTCTTCCTTTTCTCTGTTCCTAGACTCTCTGGTCTTCCTTCAGCTTCTTGAACATACTGTGCAGGTTTTCCCTCAGGGCCTTTGCATATGCTATCCCCTTTTCCTGGAGCCCTCCTGTCTCTGCCATGCCCATCACTATCAAATATCTGTAGGAGCTGCAGCAGTCATCTTGCATAAAGGAGAAGTTCAAAAGAATCGCACAAAAGCTGATCGGGAGGACTTGATATCATTGCAGAAGTATTCATCCTACAACCATGTATTGGGTGTTGATTTTGTACTGGACACCATACTAATGCTGGGGATTCTTATAAAAAAATAAAACAGTGTTCCTTCTTATGGGGAGCTTCATTCTATTAAGGAAGAGGATGGTCTATGTATTGCTCCTTCATTACCTTCAGATTTCTCAAATGTCATTTTATCAGTCAGGCTTTCTTTTATCAACCAGTATATAATATCATCACTTCACTCTCAGATTCCCTAATTCCTTAACCTTCCTTATTTTTTTTAAATCAAAACTCTAAAATATCTTATATGCACACACACACATGCATACATACACACACACACATACACACACACACATATATATATATCAGGAAAATATATATGTTATTGACCATCCTGTTTCTTATTAGACTGCTTTAATGTTCCTACCTTCATCAAGGGCTACCACACCTGCAAGAGATTCAAAAATATTTTCTTTTTTTTTCTAGCCTTTGGAGAGGGAGGCATGAAAGGGAAAATACTAAAGTTAATAATATCAATAAGATACCTTGATTAGTATACCCCAGTTCTATTTATCACCTAGCAGATTAGAGATTTGTTAACCATGAGATCCTGAGCACTCCAAATAGTGTTCTTCCCCTATAATTCTCTTGTTTTATTCCACCCTTTCCATCTTGAAAACATGGTCATTTATATGACTTATTTTTCCAATTATTAACGTTCTGTTTCAATAGATTCTAGAGTGATATTTCCTTTTTCATCTTGGATTTTGAAAATTTGAGTTTTTTTCTCCTGTTTGTTTTGGTAAATTTGGCTAAGGGTTTATCAATCTTATTTATCCTTTCAAGAAACCAACTCTTTGTTTCATTGATCTTTTGTATTTTGTAAATCTCAATTTCATTGACTTCAGCTCTGATTTTTTTTATCTTTTATTGATTTTATTTTTTAAATACATGACAGCAGTGGAATGCATTACAATTCTTATTACACATATAGAGCACAATTTTTCATATCTCTGTTTGTATATAAAGTATGTTGACACCCAATTCAAGTCTTCATACATGAACTTTGTATAATGATGTACATCACATTCCACCATCCTTGCTATTTTTATTATTTCCTGACTTCTACTGATTTTTCTGTTGGTTGTTCTTCCTTTTCTAGGGCCTTGAGATGTAATATTAGATTATTTATTTGGTATCTTTCTATTCTTTTAATATATGAGTTCAATGCAATGACCTTCCTCTTAGAACTGTCTTCATTCTGTCCCAGATATTTTGACATGTTCTATCACTATTCTCATCCAAAAGATCATCAGAAACTATTTTGAAAATTTATACTCCAAGAAGCTAGAAAATCTTGAAGATATGGACAAATTCCTAGAGACATAAGACCCATGCAAATTGAACCAGGAGAACATAGAAAACTTAAACAGATTAATTTCTAGTAATGAAATTGAAGCAGCCATCAAAGCTTTACAACTAAGGAAAGGCCTGGGTGGATTCTCAGCCGAGTTCTACCAGACCTTTAAAGAACTAAAACTGATCCTCCTAAATTATTCCATGAAACAGAAAAAGAGAGAACTCTGCCAAATGCATTCCACAAAGCCAGTATCACTCTGATACCAAAACCAGACAAAGACATATCAAGGAAAGAAAACTTTAAGCCAATATTCTTGATGAATGTAGATACAAAAATTCTTAATAAAATTCTGGTAAATCACATACAAAACACATTTAAAAGGGATGCAGGATTGATTGGTTTAACGTACATAAATCAATAAATGTAATTCACCAAATAAACAGACTTAAAGACACGAATCAGATGATTATCCCAATAGATGCAGAAAAGGCATTTGACAAATTATAGCATCCATTCATGTTTAAAACGCTAGAAAAACTAGGGATAGAAGGAACTTTTCTCAATGTTGTAAAAGCTATATATGACAAACTATTAGTCTAAATGAAGAAAAACTGAAAATATTTCCTCTAAAAATAGGAACAAGAAAAGGATGTCCATTTTCACCACTCTCTTATTCAACATAGTCCTTAAAACTCTAGCCAGAGCAATTATGCAAGAAAGGAAATTAAAGGGATACAATTAGGAAAAGAAGAGTTCAAATTATCTCTGTTTGCCAATAACATGATCCTATATTTAAAAGACCCAAAAAACTCTAACAGAAGATTCTAGAGGTCATAAATGAATTCATCAAAGTAGCAGGATTCAAAATCAACACCCATAAATCAATTGCATGATGAATCTTCTGGGAGGGAAAAAATAGGAAAATATCCCACTCACAATACCACGAAAAAATATAAATAAATAACAAAACAAAACAAAAAACTTTGGAATCAGTCTAACAAAAGAGGTAAAAAGAACTCTACAATGAAATGCACAGAACACTAAAGACAGAAATTAAAGAAGACCTTAGAAAATGGGAGTATCTCCCATGTTCTTGGATAGGAAGAATTAATATTGTCAAAATCGCCATACTACCAAAAGTGCTCTATACAGATTCAATGCAATTCCTATCAAAATTCCAATGACATTCTTTACAGAAATAGATGAAGCAGCCATGAAATTCATTTGAAAAATAAGAGGCCTAGAATAGCCAAAGCAATCATTAGCGAGAAAACTGAAGAAAGAGGCATCACAACACCAGACCTTAAGTTATACTACAGAGCTACAGTTTAAAAAAACAAAACAAAACAACAACAAGAAGACAGCCTGGTATTGACACCAAAACAGCCATGAAGACCAATGGAATAGAAGACACAGAGACAAACCCACTTATATACAGTTACCTCAATCTAGGCAAAGTTGCCAAAAATCTACATTGGAGAAAAGACAGCCTTTTTAACAAAAGGTGCTAGGAAAATTGGAGATCCATATGTAGTAGGATGAAATCTAACCCCTATCTTGCACCCTGCAATAAACTCAACTCAAAGTGGATCAAAGAAAGACCTAGGAACAGAAATCCTGTACCTACTAGAAGAAAATGTAGGCCCAACACTTCAACATGTCAGCTCAGGAACTATTTCCTTAAGAAGACTCTGAAAGTGCTAAAAGGAAAATCAAAAATCAGTAGATGGGATGGGGGCTAGGGTTGCAGCTCAATGGTAGAGTGCTTGCCTAGCACATATGAGGCATGGGGTTAATTCTCAGCACCACATATAAATAATAAATAAATAAATAAATAAATGTATTATGCCCATCCACAACTAAAAAAAATTAAATAAATGGAATGGCATCAAATTAAAAAGCTTTTTCGCAGCAAAATAAATGATCCAGAGCTTGAAGAGAAAGCCTACAGAATGGGAGAAAAACTTTGACACCTGCTCCTCAGATAGGGTGTTAATATCCAGGATATACAAAGAACTCAAAAAACTTAACACCAAAAAAACCTAAATAATTCAATTCATAAATGAGCAAAGGAACTAAACAGATACTTGTCAAAAGAAGATATTCGAATGGTCAACAAGTATACGAAAAAATGTTCAATATCTCTAGCAGAGAAATGCAAATTAAAACTACACTGAGATTTCATCTCACTCCAGGCAGAATGGCAATTACAAAGAATACAAGTAACAACAAATGTTGGTGAGAACGTGGGGAAACAGGTCATACATGGTTGGTGGAACTGCAAATTGGTGCAACCACTCTGGAAAGCAGTATGGAGATTCCTCAAGAAATTAGGATTGGAACCACCATTACTCGGCTGTCCCACTCCTTGGTATATTTCCAGAGGATTTAATTGATGCCGCCACATCAATTTTATAGCAGCTCAATTCACAATAGCTAATCTGTGGAACCAACCAAGGTGTCCTTCAACAGATAAATGGATAAAGAAAATGTGATATATGTATGTACACACACACACACATACACTATACACACTGGAATATTACTCATTCATAAAGAAGAATGAAATCATGGCATTTGCAGTAAAAGGAAGAAACTGGAGACTATCATGCTAAGTGAAATAAGCCAGTCCTAAAAAAGTCAAAAGTAGAATGTTTTCTCTGATATGCAGAAGCTAATCCAAAATAAGGTGGGGGAATAAAAAAACAGAAGAAAGATCAGTGGAATAGACAAAGGGGAATGAAAGGAAGGGAAATGGATGGAATAGAGAAAGACAGTGAAGTGAATCTGGCATAACATTGCTATGTACATATGGGAATATACCACAGTAAATCTCACCATCATGTACATATATAAGAAACTAATTTTTAAAAAGCTTTAAGTAAATAGCAGAAAGATCATTACAGTATAGGGAAAGGAATAGGGGGAGGGAGGAAGGGAGGGAAAGGGGAAGTATTGGAGACTGAATTAGAATAAATTATATTCCATGCTTTTATAATTATGTCAAAATGAATTCTATTGTCATGTCGGACTAAAAGGGACCAATAAAAAACAGGTTTGCAAAAAATTAAATGAAAAGTCTCAAATAAATAAGAGGGGAAATGCTGGTGTAACTCTATAATTAGAGAAGGTTGATAGAAAAGGACCTCAAGAGAAAGAACAAGGTAGGCAGATGGAAAGTAATTGACCTAAGGCATGCATCCTTCAGAATAGAATAAAAGAAAAAAAGTAAGTTCTTTTGCAACAGAAGCCCAGGTGAGCCAGATGGGGGTAAGGGAGGACCGGGGCCTGAGGGCATCCTTAGGTACTTTGTTTCAAATCCTTAATTTTGCTATGCAGAACAAAGACCAGCTTTTTGTGTAACATTTGTAAATCAAACAATAAGTATGTTAGAAAGCAATTTATTTTTCCTTTTGAAAAATTTACAAAAGCTCTGTTCTTGGTTAAGCTGCTCCTGTGGCCCTTGACACTGTCCTCTAAGCTCTAAGGGAATCTTGGGGGTGGGGGGAGGACCACTAAGATTTAGATGCTGTTTTGTTAGCTTTTGCATCACAGTGACAAAAAGACCTGACAAGAACAATTTCAGAAGAGGAAAGTTTTATTTGAGGCTCATGGTTTCTGAGATCTCTGCCCACAGATGGCCAACCCCACTGCTCTGGGCCTGAGGGGAGGCAGCACACCACAGTGCAAGGAGGAAAGCAGCTCAGGACATGGCCACAAGGAGACAGAGAACCCCACTCACCAAGGACAAAATATAAACCTCAAAGACACCCCCCAGGACCTCCCTCCTCCAGCCACACCCTATCTGGCTAGTTACCACCCAGTTAATCCATTCCAGTGGGTTAAATGCTTAGGTTGAGGCTCTCATAAACCATCATTTCACCCCTAAACTTTCTCAAGCATGAGCTTTTGGGGGGCACTTCATATCTAAACCATAACAGATGTCCCCCAAAGACTCCCATCTTCATGTCTTTCATGAACTATCAATGCATTAACTTATCAAGCAGAGTGAGGACCTATATTTCCGGGTCTGACATGGAGGGGCCATAGGCAAAATGCAACGTGCACAGGATTGCAGAATAAGGGGAGAGAGAGCAAGGAGACCCTCCTTATCTCCAGTGTTCTGTGTCCCATGCCGTCCATTCTCTGGTGAGAGAGAAGGAGGGAAGGGAGAAGAAGGAGCAGAGGGAGGAGAAAGAGGAGAGAAGGCAGAAGAGGAAATAGAAGAGAAAAGAAAATAATGGTTTCTAATCTCAGAGCCTTGGAATCAGAGGCGAGAAAATTTGGGCCACCAGATTGAGGTCCCTGATCTACCAGCCCGTCAGGGAAGCAGGGTGTAGTGTGAGTACACTCATGATGTATAACCCTGTTTTGTCCTAAAATCATTTAAAGTGAAAGGAGAGCTTTTGTGCATTTAGAATATGCAGGGCCAACATTTTTAAATGAAGGACATTTGAATGTCCAGCCACTCGGATATCTTTCGCAAAAAAACGCAATGAGAAACAGATGAAATACAACTAATTTAAAAATCACCATGTACTGTGGAAACTGCTGTTAAAAGTGGCATCTGGGGAGCTGGCATTGTGGCTCAGTAGTAGCTCTTGCCTAGCATGTGTGAGGCACTGGGTTCAATTCTCAGCACCACATATAAATACATAAAATAAAGATCCATTGACAACTAAAATATATGAAAAAAAAAGTGGCTTCTGGGACGAGGACACAAGTCTGTTGCTCCTGGTTCACATATAGTGCATCTTTATATCAAATTGGCAAGTTCACTAATCTATTAGAAAATGGCTCTCATTTCTTTCTGTTAAATTATTGAAAGAGAAAATAATAAGAGATTGGTCATGAAAAGTGAACAAGATACCCTTGAGATTATTTTATTTTATTTTATACTTGGCATGGATGAACCCTTGACCAGGCTGTGTCCTTGGAGCTAGGGCAGATTGATTTCCTAGTATTATATTCCAGCTCTATCACTCATAGCAATGTGGCTGTGGCAGATTACTTGACCTGTCTCCAGTATTCCCATCTCCTATTTAGACCTGCTTTTTTTAATGTGAGTTTTAAATAAATTACTAGGTAATAGACTTAGAATAATGCCTGGTAAATTTTATTAAGTATTAGCTATAATTGTTATGTTGGTGCCCAGAGTAGATACATGGTTAGTGAATAGAAGACCATGGCAGAAATCTTTTAAAATAGATTTAAGGACATACGGGAAAGAAATACTTTAAGTAAAAAGCATTACAAGACCCATTAATAAGAAATTATAGTACAATATTTATTTCAAAAGATATTAAAGACATTGCCTTGTGTAAAATGGATCACAGTTGTCCAATTCTCTCTGCTTTAGACTACTGCATACATAAAACTCAAGTCTTCACTCTACTGTCTGGAAATTTTAGCAGAAACAAATCATTCCCTCTAGGAACCTCAATCAGTGAAACCACATTTTTAGCTCAAGTGACCTTTCTCTCTGCCCAAACGGATTGATTCCATTAGGACTATAGATCCAGGTAAGCAGGAGTCTTCTAGGCTTCCAGGAGCAGGCTCCCTTTCTTATTTTTAAGCAGGTAACTAATCTTTACCCTTCCCAGGTCTACCTGAAGCTCAGCTTCTTAATGTTAAACCTTCAATAGTGATTGTCTCTCTGGCTTATTGTGATGAGAAATGTCAAGAATTCTTGGGCTACTGATTCTCGGTCGGCATTGACTTTCATCCATGTTATTGGTCTTGTTGGCTTAGAGGCTTGGGCTGGGATTTTGCATGGACAGTACTGTATAGTGATTTTCTCTGAGCCAAACTGGCCTATGATGGGCACAGTGGCAAGGACATTCCTGAAAGTGCTATGGCTCTGGCATGGGTATTTGCATAAGGGACTTCACAGTGCATGCCCCAGTACTGTTTGGGATTGTGGTTGATGGCTTCTTAATGATGTTATCATGGTCTTTTATGCATATCTAGGCTGACCTGGTCTGGATGGAAATAGCACAAATTCTCCTGGTCACTTCTAAAACAAATACATAAAAGAACAAAAGTATGTTTAAGAAAAATGAAAAGAACAACGACAAAAGACCCCTGCTACTAGCAAAATATACTTTTTTGGGGGGGTGGAGGCTGTTACCATTTTCTGCCCACCCTGCACCACCCACCCACTTTAATCTCCATAGAGCCATCCAAAATTTCTAACTAAGGTCAATCTGATCTTGTCACTCCCCTGATTAAACCATTTCCTACCACCTGCAGGATAACATGGAAATTCCATTGGCCTAGACATCAGATCACATTTTATCTTTCAGACTTCATCTCCCACTTCTACCCACCTCTCTGACCCCACCATCCCCAGTCCCTACACCATATGTTCTAGCCACATTGAACTCGTTAAAATTCCCTGACCATGACAGATGGCATCTTGTCTTCATGTCCATCATGCCCTTGTGCCACCTGTTTTCATGGTGAAAGCTCCTTATATTTCAAGGCTTAGTTCAAATCACTCCAAAAATGAAGCAGCACTTTCCTCTTCTGTCCTCCTATTGCACATCTCTCATAGCTTTCTAAAATAACACTTATCCTATGTGCTTTTATTCTTCTCCAGTAGACTGGGAACTCCCCAGTATCAAAACTGGATATTATTCACATAGTCGTTCCTACTCTTTAACTCAGGACTGCAGCTGTAGCACAGTTCAACACACAGAAGAGAAATGAAATAATGAACAAGCTCACCTTCCTTTTATTTTCTATCTCCCTTTACTATCATTCCCACCAGGGTGTCATTTTGCTAATCACAAGTGCCGTTCTCACTGCTTTGGTACCTCATCCCTGCAAGACCTCAGGTATGAGCAACAGCAAAGTGCATCTCCCTGACTCCTCGAGGGGAAATGAAGGATGATCTATGGAAGCCCCTTCACACAAAATTATATGCTGATAAAAACAGCTGCCCTGCCTCACCTGCTGTCATCTGTCCTGTTCCAGAAGCTGCTTGCGAATTTGGCTTTCTGACAACTCAGAAGCTGTTCAGCAGCCTCCCTGGTGATTTGCTTTCTGGCAAAGCTGAAAAGGTACCAGCAGATACTCAGAAGGACTCAATTCTGTTCCTGGCACTGCAGCTTGAAATCTCCATGACTTTATGTCAGAGTCTCTTTTTCCTTGTGTGCAAAATACAGGAGACCATTCTACCCTCTGCCTGGCTGACCTTCCTGGATTCATGTGGAATTCAGAGGCTGTGAAGAATTCAATATCACTCTTCAGCACAGAAAGTTTACAAAGGGGGTAGAAGGTTGTCATTCAGCTTTATTTACACCTTAACCCTGGCTGTCTGAGGTTTGACACAACTGTTTTCTTCAGGAAGATCAAATTAAATACAATGCCTGACATGCAGGCATTTCTTCAGGAAAATAAAATTCAGTACATTGTCTGGACATACTTTATTCTTCCAATGAAAGACTGACCTCCCCCACCAGGAACCTGGGAGCCTTTCTACATAGTCCTAATTCATACATCGGCCAGTTGACATAATCGGTACCATTGAATGTGTGAGTCTACATGTCCAGACTCAGTTTAGACCTGGTAATTGTTGGGCTTTGACTAGAGGCCAAATAAAAGCCATATCTATGAAATATCTGTGCATCTAAGAGGCAACTAACTCACCTGCATGGAGATTCCTGGTGATAGCCACTGAACAGTGGGATGGCTCTGTCATTGGATAAGTAATATTATTCATCTTAGAGCAGGACGATGCATCTATTTTGGTTAAAGATATTAAATGACAAGGAAAACTGCAGTAGAGAATGATAATATTAATAGTTAACTCTTACAGCATTGTCACTGTGTGCTAGGCATAATCCTCAAGGATTGTCCTACATTCTCCTAACCCATGACAATGTTGTGACAAGGTGCTCTTGATCGCTCTATCAGTCAAGGCAAATGAAGTCTCACAGCTTAAGCGTTCAGAACAAGGATGTAGACCAACTCAGCCTGACTCCAGCCTGGATGCTCAGCTCTTTGTCAAGTCCTGGCCTGAGTGAAGTCCACTAGCAGCTACAATTTCCCTGAGGATTGTTGAGTTATTCAGGTAAAAGGAGTCATGCATCCATT
This sequence comes from Marmota flaviventris, assembly GCF_047511675.1. NCBI lineage: Eukaryota > Metazoa > Chordata > Mammalia > Rodentia > Sciuridae > Marmota > Marmota flaviventris. The sequence continues at coordinate 49,192,107 of NC_092505.1, read as the reverse complement.
TACTCTATGGTTTCTTTGCATAGACACCCTCAAAAAATCAGTTTGAGAGGATGAAGGGATATGAAGGACTATTTTTCAGATTGTTTAGTGGGGGCCAAGTGAATATTCAAAAGATTGTTTATACTTCTTTCTAAAATAAATCTCACTTTTAATCCCATCCCTGCAAGACCTGAGAGAGGAATAATGGTGAAGTACGATATGCCCATCTAAAACGTGCGTTGATGTGGCTCACCTAATGCTATGTATGGCTGTTTAACTGTGTTTTAAGGAAGTAGATGAGATGGAAACATTACCATGGAATGATTTTAAGTTATTTCCAGAGTTGACACAGTTGAGGGGCACATCCATCTTTCCTCCTGCTTCTTTGTTTTTGTTCTGTGAGCAACAGACTAATGGAGGAACTTTGATAGTTGTTTTGGACCATGAAATAACCATGACTATGGCAGCCAGATGCGGAGAGAACAGAACTTGAACTCCTAATGATTTCTTTGAGCTTTCATATCTGTGATGAACAGCTTACTCTTTCCTTTCTTTCTTTCTTCCTTTCTTTCTTTCTTTCTTTCTTTCTTTCTTCTTATTAAAAGAACAAATTCTGAGTGTTTAAGTGGTTGTGATTTTGGTTTTCCCTTTATATATAACCAACACTAATCTTCATTGATGTAAGGATTACCTGGACATTTTCTTTTTGCCTCTGTTTCATAGACATTTCACTGTGGGTTAGCACTTCTGTTACACAGAAATTATATGGTTAATTTCATTTATTTTGCTTGATTTGTAATAACACCAAGAAAAATAAATTTTAGTTGAAAAAGAAGGTGAGTTTTTTGAGCAAAACAAATTTTGGAGGTTCAATTCTTTTTCCAGACCTAATTAAACTGACTAGTCAAGAATTAATTGGATTTGAATCCAACAAAGAGAAAAAAATAAATCTCTTTTAATTTTTGGTATTCTCCAAGATAGATACATGGTAGAAAGTTTTTCCTTTTTTACATCACAGGTCAAATTCATTTTCCATATTATTATAATAAGTGACACAAATCACCTGCATTGGACCTAGTCATATAAATCAATTATTGCCATCCAAAAAGTCCAGCTGGAAGTTGTATGGGTCTTGGATCAATCACAAAATTTACAAAATCCAAGCCCATTTCTGAAAGTTTTTCCAACTTTTGTATGTTTCAGAACAATGCAAAATATATCCATCTATAAGTGCTTTCAGGATCTCAAGTTCTGGTTTGATAGTATGAGAAGCTCCCTAATGAAATTTGTAAAATTATTTAAAATACATACATAATTTTAAAGCCTCTGGAAATAATCATAAAGCAAACACAGAGACATATATTCAAGAAACTGTATGAACACTTGCTAAGAAAGGCAAAAATCTGTAATATCTGAACCAAGACTTCCCTTTTCCTCTTCCCTCCCAACTAAATTAGGTAGAGACCTCACTCCAGACAGCTGCAGCCAAGAATACAGGGCTCCCTCTTCCCTGGGCTTTCAGCTAGAGCAATTTCATCCTGGCAGGAATAGAACTTCAGAATGTATTATCCTGCCCCAGCTGCCAATTGCTGAGGGTAACTCCAATTGAGTATGATCAAGAGAGCTGGCTCCCTTCCTCCACTCAAACCCCACTTACTGAATTGAAACTTCAACTTGAGTGTGGCACACTGAGAATTAAATGTAGATGGATATGCAATCCATCAAAAGATTGATATTGTCAGACTGGATAAAGAAACATAATCCAACTATAGGTCATCTATGAGATTACATGCTTCTGTTTCAAAGACATAATAAGATTAAATATAAAAGGAAAGAGAAAGATATATCATGCAAACAATAATCTCAAGAAAGCTGGAGTGGTTGCACTAAGGTCAGATCAACTGTTTTAAAACAAAAACGTTACTAAAGATAAGGAGGGATATTTGAAAATGGCAAAAGGTTCAATCCAAGAGAGCGATATAGCAGTTATAAACACATATGAACTTAGTAACAGAGCAAAAAGAATACATGAAGCAAAAAGCTGACAGAGATATAAAGAGATTTGGAGATTTTAATACCCCACTTTCAATGATGTATAACACTAAATGGAAGATTAACAAGGAAATAGGAAAAAAATCACAAACTAAATCTAACAGATGTCTTCTAAATATTTCGTTGAACAACAGAATGTACATTCTTCTCAAGTGCACATGGAGCATTCTCTAAGACCAGTCATGTGCTCAATCCATGAAACAAAGACTCAATACTTTAAAAGCATATCAATAATGAAAGTATGTTCTCTTACCACAGTGATGTGAAATTAGATGTCCATATCAGGGAAAATTTTGGAAGTTAACAAATAAGTAGAAATTAAACAACACGTTCTTAAGTAAATAATGGGTCAAAGAAGAAATTAAAAAGAGAAATCAGAGCATATTTTGAGATGAATTAAATTGAATATCTACCAAAGATTTTAGGAAACAGCTATAAATTTTTAATTGTGAATGCCTATATTAACAGGGAAAAAATAATGCAAATTCTTTTTTTTTCCTTAGAAATATGCCCTTTTATCCAGATCTTTTTTTTTTTAATTTTTTTATTGTTGGTTGTTCAAAACATTACATAGTTCTTGATATATCATATTTCACACTTTGATTCAAGTGGGTTATGAACTCCCATTTTTACCCCGTATACAAATTGCAGAATCACATCAGTTACACATCCATTGATTTACATATTGCCATACTAGTGTCTGTTGTATTCTGCTGCCTTTCCTATCCTCTACTATCCCCCCTCCCCTCCCCTCCCCTCTTCTCTCTCTACCCCCTCTACTGTCATTCATTTCTCCCCCTTGTATTATTTCCCCTTTCCCCTCACTTCCTCTTGAATGAAATTTTGTATAACCCTGAGGGTCTCCTTCCATTTCCATGCAATTTCCCTTCTCTCTCCCTTTCTCTCCCACCTCTTATCCCAGTTTAATGTTAATCTTATTCTCATGCTCTTCGTCCCTACTCTGTTCTTAGTTACACTCCTTATATCAAAGAAGACATTTGGCAGTTGTTTTTTAGGGATTGGCTAGCTTCACTTAGCATAATCTGCTCTAATGCCATCCATTTCCCTGCAAATTCTATGATTTTTTCATTTTTTAATGCAGAGTAATACTCCATTGTGTATAAATGCCACATTTTTTTTATCCATTCATCTATTGAAGGGCATCTAGGTTGGTTCCACAGTCTTGCTATTGTGAATTGTGCTGCTATGAACATCGATGTAGCAGTGTCCCTGTAGCATGCTCTTTTTAGGTCTTTAGGGAATAGACCTAGAAGGGGAATAGCTGGGTCAAATGGTGGTTCCATTCCCAGCTTTCCAAGAAATCTCCATACTGCTTTCCAAATTGGCTGCACCGATCTGCAGTCCCACCAGCAATGTACAAGTGTACACTTTTCCCCACATCCTCGCCAGCACTTGTTGTTTGACTTCATAATGGCTGCCAATCTTACTGGAGTGAGATGGTATCTTAGGGTGGTTTTGATTTGCATTTCTCTGACAGCTGGAGATGGTGAGCATTTTTTCATGTACTTGTTGATTGATTGTATGTCCCCCTCTGAGAAGTGTCTGTTCAGGTCCTTGGCCCATTTGTTGATTGGGTTATTTGTTATCTTATTGTCTAATTTTTTGAGTTCTTTGTATACTCTAGATATTAGGGCTCTATCTGAAGTGTGAGGAGTAAATATTTGTTCCCAGGATGTAGGCTCCCTATTTATCTCTCTTATTGTTTCTTTTGCTGAGAAAAAAACTTTTTAGTTTGAGTAAGTCCCATTTGTTGATTCTAGTTATTAACTTTTGTGCTATGGGTGACCTATTGAGGAATTTGGAGCCCGACCCAACAGTATGTAGATCGTAGCCAACTTTTTCTTCTATCAGATGCCGTGTCTCTGATTTGATATCAAGCTCCTTGATCCATTTTGAATTAACTTTTGTGCATGGCAAGAGAAAGGGATTCAGTTTCATTTTGTTGCATATGGATTTCCAGTTTTCCCAGCACCATTTGTTGAAGATGCTATCCTTCCTCCATTGCATGCTTTTAGCCCCTTTATCAAATATAAGATAGTTGTAGTTTTGTGGATTGGTTTCTGTGTCCTCTATTCTGTACCATTGGTCCACCCGCCTGTTTTGGTACCAGTACCATGCTATTTTTGTTACTATTGCTCTGTAGTATAGTTTGAAGTCTGGTATCGCTATACCACCTGATTCACACTTCCTGCTTAGCATTGTTTTTGCTATTCTGGGTCTTTTATTTTTCCATATGAATTTCATGATTGCTTTCTCTATTTCTACAAGAAATGCCGTTGGGATTTTGATTGGGATTGCATTAAACCTATAGAGAACTTTTGGTAATATCGCCGTTTTGATGATGTTAGTTCTGCCTATCCATGAACAGGGTATATTTTTCCATCTTCTAAGATCTTCTTCTATTTCTCTCTTTAGGGTTCTGTAGTTTTCATTGTACAAGTCTTTCACCTCTTTTGTTAGGTTGATTCCCAAGTATTTTTTTTTTTTTGAGGATATTGTGAATGGAGTGGTTGTCCTCATTTCCATTTCAGAGGATTTGTCACTGATATACAGGAATGCCTTTGATTTATGTGTATTGATTTTATATCCTGCCACTTTGCTGAATTCATTTATTAGCTCTAATAGTTTCTTTGTAGACCCTTTTGGGTCTGCTAGGTATATAATCATGTCATCTGCAAATGGTGATAATTTAAGTTCTTCTTTTCCTATTTTTATGCCTTTAATTTCTTTTGTCTAATTGCTCTGGCCAGTGTTTCGAGAACTATGTTGAACAGAAGTGGTGAGAGAGGGCATCCCTGTCTTGTTCCAGATTTTAGAGGGAATGCCTTCAATTTTTCTCCATTCAGAATGATGCTAGCCTGAGGCTTAGCATAGATTGCTTTTACAATATTGAGGTATGTTCCTGTTATCCCTAGTTTTTCTAGAGTTTTGAACATAAAGGGATGCTGTACTTTGTCGAATGCTTTTTCCACATCTATCGAGATGATCATATGGTTCTTATTTTTAAGTCTATTGATGTGGTGAATAACATTTATTGATTTCCTTATATTGAACCAGCCTTGCATCCCAGGGATGAATCCTACTTGATCATGGTGTACAATTTTTTTGATATGTTTTGTATCCGATTCGCCAGAATTTTATTGAGGATTTTTGCATCTAGGTTCATTAGAGATATTGGTCTGTAATTTTCTTTCTTTGAAGTGTCTTTGTCTGGTTTAGGAATCAGGGTGATGTTGGCCTCGTAGAATGAATTTGGAAGTTCTCCCTCTTTTTCTATTTCCTGAAGTAGCTTGAAAAGTATTGGTATTAGTTCCTCTTTAAAGGTTTTGTAAAATTCTGCTGTATACCCATCCGGTCCTGGGCTTTTCTTAGTTGGTAGTCTTTTAATGGTTTCTTCTATTTCCTCAATTGATATTGGTCTGTTTAGGTTGTCTATATCCTCCTGACTCAATCTGGGCAGATCATATGACTTAAGAAATTTATCGATGCCTTCACTATCTTCTAATTTATTGGAGTATAAGGATTCAAAATAATTTCTGATTATCTTCTGTATTTCTGAAGTGTCTGTTGTGATATTGCCTTTTTCATCCCGTATGCTAGTAATTTGAGTTCTCTCTCTTCTTCTCTTCATTAGCATGGCTAAGGGTCTGTCGATTTTATTTATTTTTTCAAAGAACCAACTTTTAGTTTTGTCAATTTTTTCAATTGTTTCTTTTGTTTCGATTTCATTAATTTCAGCTCTGATTTTAATTATTTCTTGCCTTCTACTTCTTTTGCTGTTGTTTTGCTCTTCTTTTTCTAGGATTTTGAGATGAAGTATGAGATCATTTATTTGTTGGTTTTTCCTTTTTTTAAGGAATGAACTCCAAGCAATGAATTTTCCTCTTAGAACTGCTTTCAATGTGTCCCATAGATTCCGATATGTTGTGTCTGTGTTTTCATTTATCTCTAAGAATTTTTTAATTTCCTCCCTGATGTCTTCTATAACCCATTGATCATTCAGTAACCTATTGTTCATTCTCCAAGTGATGCATGCTTTTTCCTTCCTTCTTTTATCGTTGATTTTCAGTTTCATTCCATTATGATCAGATAAGATGCATGGTATTATCTCTACTCCTTTATATTGTCTAAGAGTTGCCCTGTGACATAATATATGATCTATTTTTGAGAAGGATCCATGTGCTGCTGAGAAAAAAGTGTAACTGCTTGATGTTGGGTAGTATATTCTATATATGTCAATTAGGTCTAGGTTTTTAATTGTGTTATTGAGTTCTATAGTTTCCTTATTCAACTTTTGTTTGGAAGATCTGTCCATTGGTGAGAGAGGTGTGTTGAAGTCTCCCATGATTATTGTATGGTGGTCTGTTAGACTCTTGAACTTGAGAAGAGTTTGTTTGATGAACATAGCTGCACCATTGTTTGGGGCATATATATTTATGATTGTTATGTCTTGTTGGTGTATGGTTCCCTTGAGCAGTATGTAGTGTCCCTCTTTATCCCTTTTGATTAACTTTGGCTTGAAATCTATTTTATTTGATATGAGTATGGACACTCCTGCTTGTTTCCGAAGTCCATATGAGTGATATGATTTTTCCCAGCCTTTCACCTTCAGCCTATGTATGTCTTTTCCTATCAAATGCATCTCCTGTAGGCAGCACATTGTTGGGTCTTGTTTTGTGATCCATTCTACTAGCCTCTGTCTCTTAATTGGTGAGTTGAAGCCATTAACATTTAGGGTTATTATTGAGATATGGGTTGTTCTTCCAGCCATATTTGTTTATTCATGTTACTAAATATGGTTTGTTTTCCTCTTTGATTATTTTCCCCCCTTTACTGTCCTACCTCCCACTGTTGGTTTTCATTGTTATTTTCCATTTCCTCTTCCTGTAATGTTTTGCCGAGGATGTTTTGAAGAGATGGTTTTCTAGCTGCAAATTCTTTTAACTTTTGTTTATCATGGAAGGTTTTAATTTCATCTTCCATCCTGAAGCTTAATTTTGCTGGATACACAATTCTTGGTTGGAACCCATTTTCTTTCAGTGTTTGAAATATGTTATTCCAGGATCTTCTAGCTTTCAGAGTCTGTGTTGAAAGATCAGCTGTTATCCTGATTGGCTTACCCCTAAATGTAATCTGCTTCCTTTCTCTTGTAGCTTTTAAAATTCTCTCCTTATTCTGTATGTCGGGCATCTTCATTATAATGTGTCTAGGTGTGGATCTCTTATGATTTTGCACATTCGGCGTCCTGTTGGCTTCTAGGATTTGGGATTCTGTCTCATTCTTCAAGTCTGGGAAGTTTTCTCATATTATTTCATTGAATAGATTGCTCATTCCTTTGGTTTGAAACTCTGTCCCTTCCTGTATCCCAATGACTCTTAAGTTTGGTCTCTTGATGTTATCCCATATTTCTTGGATGTTCTGCTCATGGTTTCTTAACAGTCTTGCTGAGCTGTCTATGTTCTTTTCAAGTTGAAATACTTTGTCTTCATTGTCTGATGTTCTATCTTCTAAGTGTTCTACTCTGCTGGTCGTATTCTCAATTGAGTCAAATGCAAGGTCTGTGAATGTCCAGCTTTCTGCTTATTTATTCCAAAATCACTGTATTTGGTGTCTCTGGCAAATTTTGCATGAGTTGTAGTTCCCTGATAGGAGCATGTGTGTTTTTTCCTATCAGATATGAAACTTACATAAGTTCAGATTATACATTTTGGAGGAATATGCAACCAATGAGTCTGTGCGTGTCTACGGAAGACTCAGACTTTCTCAGAACAAAGGCTAAAGGTTGCAACTGTTTTATTCTATCTCACATGATAACATGCCCTTCTTCCCTCCACATCCCCCTGATTCTTGAAAACAAACAAAAGAAACTTTAGTTCAAAGTTTCTGTTAGATGAGTTTGGTTCAACAAGAGTCTGCTGAACTTGAAAGTATACCCTAACTCAGGCATCTGAATAATTATTTTCTACTTTTGTAACCCAATTGAGTGTTGACTAATTTCACATTGATTCAGTCATTCAAAAAAAAGCTCATTAAAATGCTTATATAAAATATGTAGGGTTTTGATTGCTTTTGAACATTAGGAAAATTTTAAATTATTCATCTAAATATTCAAAAGAGAAGATAATATGAAAATGTTTAAAGAAAGTAAACCAACAATAATGTGCCAAACTAAATATCTCTATTTTATAAATATTATCTTTTACAAAGAAGTGAAGGGAAAAGCTCTCCACTGCCAGAGCAGTGAAAATTGTCTTACTCAAGAGTGATAATAGTTAGTTTAATTAAAGAGCAATGGCAAAGAAATATCTTATATATAAGGAGTAACATTTAGTTCTTTAAAATTTTTCCCAAATGTTAGTATTTTTATCCTATAATAAGACAGAAATATGACATCATCACACTTTGTTTAGATTCTTTACAGGGATACAGAACTAGACATTATGTTCCTTCATTTGACCTGACTAGTAGGAGTGCTAAATTGTAGACCATTCAGGCATTCTCTTCTTATGATGTGGCTTTACATTTGCTGCTTTTTTTTAAATATCAATTAACTCTTCTACTCTGAATTTATAAGATTGAGAATTAATAAAAAAAATTTACAAGATTGAGAATTAACATATTGCACAATATCTCCAGATTGTTTGATTCCAAGTAGTTAATCTTGGAGCTAGAAGAAAACAATGTAAAATTTTTCTAAATCTGACCTCAGCCATTTCTAGATTCTAGGAAAATTGCAAAATTTATCTTAGGGGAGGAATTGTCCTTTCATTTATGAAAAACACTTTAATGGGCCTTTAGTTACAAAAAAGAAGGGCAAAGCTAATCTTGGCTAAAAGTTGGCAGTAAATTACATAATAACATAAAAGACAGCAAAGTTTTCCCAGTGGGGGTGCTGGTGAGGGGGTATTGGGAAAGGAGGTCCCCTGTTGTCTGCACTTCAGAGCCACGGTGACCCATAGCTCAGATTCAGCAGGAATCATTTTAGTAAAATCTTCTATGGGAATTGGTTACACAGAAGAATATCACATTGTGGTTCACTGAAGAGTGAAGATAGAACTGTGGTCACATTGGGGGAGGAAGGAGGTCATGGAGGCCTAGAATCTGAAAGGATGCATTGAGGTAGCAGAGAATTTAATTTGGAACAGGAGTTTGGAATAACAGGTACTAAACAAACCTCACTAGAATCTTTTACAAAACTTCCTGCAGTCAAATGAGACTGTGCTAAAATTTTCTTTTCTTTTTGTTTAATGCTACTGAGGATCAAACCCAGGAGCTCTTTCATGCTAGGAAAGCTCTTTAACACTGAGCCACATAGCCAGCTCAGATTTATTTCTTTTTTTTTGGGGGGGGGAGTGTTAAGGGGGGGTGATAATAATAATAAATAATAGCAAAACAACAAATTACAGCAATACTTGCAGCAGATCTTCATGTTTAAATAGAATAACCATAAAATCCAACAATTCCACTTCTGGGCTTATATTCCAAAGAACTGAAAACAGGGACTCATACACATATTTGTACACTCATCTTCATAGCAGTACATTCACCATAGACAAAATGTGGAAGCAACCAAAGTATCTATCAACAGATGAATGAATGAATAAAATTATATATATATATATATATATATATATATATATATATATATATATATATATATATATTTATATATATAGTTATATAGTTATAGAAACAGAATAAGATATAGATCTTATTCTCTTTCTATAATAATACCCAGGATTAGGTAATTTATGGGGGAAAAAAAAATAGGTTTGTGTGGGCCCAAACTTCTGGAGAACAGCATCAGCATCTCCTTGATTTTAGGCAAGAGCCTCTTCCTACTTGACTCAGGGACAAAAGAGGAAAGGAAGTGGGCATGCGCAGAAAGGGCAAACTACGAGAGGCAGATTTTCTGTATAACAATCCGCTCTTTTCATTAATTCATCTAGTCCTGGAAAGTGAGAACTCACTCACATGTGAAAGGCATTTATCCATTCACGTGGGCTCCAACATCATGACCCAAACACCTTCCTCCAACTCCACTTCCCAACATTGAAAAATTGAGGTTGCAGTTTATGAAATTTTAGGGGATACATCCAATCAACAGTAACATTTAAGGGGATTTTATTTAACCTTAAAAAGGTGGAAATTCTGACTCGTGCTACAACATGGTGAACACTGAGGACATTAAGCTGAGTGAAATAAACCAGGCACAAAAGACAAATGTTGCATGATCCCACTTAAGTGAGGTACTGAGAGTCGTTGAATTCATTGGGACAGAAAATGGAATGGTGATAGAGGATGGGGGACAGGGAAGGGGGCGTTATTGTTTAATGGATACAGAATTTTTAGCTTTGCAGAATGAAAAACGTTCTATGGACAGATGGTGGTGATGGCTTCACAGCCCTGTGAAGGTAAGGAATGGCTCTGCACACTTCAAGATGGTAAGACAGTAAAGTGTGTGTCATGTGTATTTTGCCATAAAATTTTGTAAAAAGTACTATAGTGATTAACATTTATTGAGTACTTGAAACTTTTTCAGGTACTTTTCTAAATTCTTTTCAAATATTATCTCATTGAATTCTCTCTGTGATGCCATAAAGAACTCCATATTATGTCCGTATCATAGATGCATAAACTGTGCACAGTAGTGTCAGGAGGCAATTTCTATAGGCTTCTGATGGTTCTGTACATATTGTTGGCTAGGGCACTGGTCATCTTTTGTTCTTTTCTTTTTTTTTTCCAGATTATCTTTTCAAGAATATTTGCAAAACAAATTTACTGGAAAATTAAGATAATGCTTCCCTCGGGTGCAAAAGTCAGCTATGCTTATTGTTTTATATAATAAATAGGGCAAAGACCACGTAGGTTATTGTCTACCTATAGAATTATTGTCTATAAAACATTTTGGGTCACTACACTCAAGGTTCCCCTTCAACTGCAAATGCAGGCATCACCTGCCATCTTGACATCACCCTGTAGGAACTGGTATAAATGCTGACACTTTGGCTACCACGGTTGCCAGGAGTGACAAAGTTCTTTGAGTCAAGATCTTCATGTCTTCTGCCAGTTCTGTGAAATTGTGGCAGCTAACTTAGCTTTAAAATACGGTGAAAGATCAGATTTTCACAGTTCTCACAAAAGGATTAGCAACACACCCAGCTAAAGAAGAGTCACTCAGCTAAAGAGTAGTGCAGTCATAAACTAGACCAGCCCAGGTAGTTATAATCCAATGCTCCTGTGTTCCTCATCCACCTTGCCACACTAAAAGAAATGGTAGCTCCAGGCTGCCAGAAAATAGAGAGATAACATATATGTTTATATTACATAAAAGATTTAAGAATATCTTTTAATAAGTCAGTTCACCTATGTTTGATACAGGATGTATTTTACTCAGCCTTTCATTGCTGTGACCAAAGTACCCAACAAGAACAGGACAAAATATTTATTTGAGTTCATGGTATCAGAATTTAGTCAATGGTGAGCTGAGTCCATTGCTCTGAGCCCAAGATGAGGCAGGAAATCATGGCAGAAGGCCCCAGTGAGGAAAGCTGCTCAGTTCATGGCAGGGTCAGGAAGCAGAGGGAGGGCACAGAGAAGATGAACCCTTTCAGAGCACACACCCCCTGACCTACCTCCTCCAACCATGCCCCTCCTGCCTAATGTTACCACCCAGTGCATCCAAACTAAAGTGGACTGAATAGGTTATAGTGAATCAATCATTTCCATCCAATCATTTCATCTCTGAGTATTCCTACAGAAGCACAGAGCTTTAGGGGGACATGGCCTACCAAAACTGTTAACAGGCTGCCTCCAATATAATTATAGTCAAATATAGAGTGAGTAAAAATCTATCTAAAAATAATTAGCATAATTAATTTCAGATAGAAATGCCCTCTATCCATTCTTTCCTAATCTTTGCAAACCTACAAGTTTTTGCTTCCATAATTCTGCAAGGATACATCTTAAAATACTGTATCTTGCATGAAACTCTTCCCTCAATCAAACCTGATTTTTCTCTGAATTGGAGAGTGTCTTGTATTTCTCTCTTGAGTCAATACTGCAGAGTATATAAACCTATAAGCACTAGAGCCAGACAGCCTTGATTCTGGTCTTGGCTCCACCACTTCTTAACAATGTGACCTTGAACAAAGTTCACATAAACATTTTGAGCCTGTTTTCTGTAAGATGGACATCATAATTTTGACAGTAGGTCATAGGTACAGTCATGATAAAGCAATTGCATCTGTGTGTCTCTATGACCCCGTAGTTTAAAATATAAAATACCTTCCCTCTGAGAACACTAACTTTCTTTGGCTTTGAAAGTCATGACTAGAAATGCCCTGCATTACGAGACTAAGTGAGTTCATCCACGTAAAACACTCTGAACACTCCCTGCCATGTCATTAACTTTTCAGTGAAGGTCTGCTATCATAATCCATCTCTTATGGCCCTTTAAAATTATACCTGGCTTTTTGACTATGTGTGTTTGTTGCTTTCAGCCTGCTGTTGGGTATAGATGCAGACTCACCTATTCTGGCAAATACCAATGGCTGTGACCCTCTTCCTGGTTGTTTTAGAAATGGAAAAGGGAAATCACAGTCCCTTCTCAATCATCCTCAAGGTTGTTCTCATAATCAAGTTCTGGTTAAAAATCATCCCCTCAATCAGTCTGAGCCTGACAGTTCCTCAGTGCATCTACCAACACCATTGCCACCACAGGAGGCCAGGTGGACTGGGGAAGTTTCCACCCCTAGTGTTGGTGAAATGGGAAAAACTCAACCACAGAGACCCCTCCTATTCCCCTATGTCAACACACCTTCTGTGTGATATTTGAGCAGAGAAGAAACCCTCAAGTTTGTTTGCACCCTCTAAGTTCTTCACACTTCAGGGCATAACAACTCTTTCCCCCGTGCACATACACTAAACTAAAGCAAGATGAATTCTGTTCTCACAGCCATGAGGTTCCCCGACTGCCCTTCTCTCATTCTGTTACTAGGTCTATTCCCTTTGACAGACTCCTTATTTCTTTAAGATAAATTATTTCCAAAAGGCCATCTTGTCTCTTAATGCACAGTGGCAGGTACATATGTTTAAACACAAAGGATAGATCAAATTTTTTTCAAAGGAGCCACTGTATTCTCTGAAAACCAGTGGGTACAAATGGATACATATGAAAACGTTTGGAATGGTCCAAATTAAAAAGACTGGCTATGCCAAATGCAAGAGAGAAGGTAGAACAGCTAAATCTTTCATCAGTGCTGGTGAGAGTACACTGTGGTTTATTCATTTCAGAAACCACTTTAGCTATTTTTTTAAAAAAGTTAAACATAACATGGTCAGATCATCCAGTCATTCCACAAGCTGGTATTTATTGAAGATAACTGAAAGCATATGCCCATGTAAGTAAATACTTGTATGTCAAGGTTCATGGCATTTTTGTAATAGAAATATTGGACTGGAAATACTCCCAAATTATCAACAAAAGATGAATGAATAAACAATGGTCACACACACACACAAATACAAACACAGTATGTATGTGTGTGTGTGTGTGTATATATATATATATATATATATATATATATATATATATATATATATATATATATATTTCACTAAGGAATATTAGTGAAAAAAAGGGGAACTGTTCATATACAAAACAATGTAGAGGGGCTGCAAAATTATTTTGCAGGGTGAAAAAAGAACAGAAAAACATAGTACAATTTTTTCAACATGGTGAAATAGAAAATGTCTCTTTCTAGGCCACTCCATAGTGTAAAACCAAGAAAGCAGATGGGCAGCTTCTCAGCGAGCATTTTTGAAGCCATTTATTTTTCATGGAGCAGTATTTTGAGGACTAGGATGTTTGATTAGTATATTTTAATTTTATTTTGGATTTTTTATTATTATATTTATTTTTAATTTTTAAAATCTTACTTAATATGTACTTTTTTACTCTCACTTACCTGTTTCCATTGATTATCTTTCTCTCTTCTCTTCTGCTAACAGCCAATCTCTATTATCTTATTTTACTCTTCCTTTAATTTCTTGCTTCTATCATCTCTCTCCTCCCTTATAATCATCACATCCAACATCACTTCTGTTCTCTTCCTGTCCACTATTTGAAATTGTAAACTCTTTTGCAAACTTACAACTGTAGGTAATAACTGATTATAGTATTTCTGATTATTTTGACAATTAACATTGTAGATGTCATAGAAGGAAATATTTGGTTTAATGCTGTATATTGTTTGCATTGGTTGTTGTTATTATTTGTCTCCTCCTAGACAATGAGGTATTAGAAACCTTCAGGGACACGATAAGTCCACAGGGGGGAAACTCTACTGCCTCAGATCCATGTTACATGGATAGACAGACAAACAACATGAAAAAGCAAGGGAAAAATTTGCCCCACACAAACCAAGATACTTCAGTAACAGAATCCACTAACACCACAGTGGAACAAATGTCAGAGAAGGGATTTAGAACATACATAGTTAAACTGATTTGTGATGTAAAGAACAATATAAGAAATAAAAGCAGAGATAAAATTCAATAAATAAAAGATCACTTCAATAAAGAGATGGAGATTCAAAAAATTAGAATTCCTCAAAATGAAGGAATTAATAAACTAAATTAAAAACTCAATGGAAAGTATCACCAGCAGACTAGACTACTTGGAAGCAGAGAATCAGACAATGAAGAAAAAATATATAATTTTTAAAATAAAGTTGACCATGGAGGAAAGATGTTAAGAGAACATGAACAGAACTTGCAAGAAATATAGGGATAACATGAAAAGACAAGGATAGATGAAGATTTGGAGATAGAGACAAAAGGAATGTAGAAACTTCTCAATGAAACAATATAAAAAAATTTTTCCAAACCTTAATAATGAAATGGAAAATCAAATACAAGAGGCTTACAAGTCTCCAAATATACAAAATTACAACAGACCCACACCAAGTCACATTATTATGAAAATGTCTATAATAGAGGATGAGGATAGAATTTTAAAGGCTGCCAGAGAAAATGATAGGTCACATTTAGAGGGAAACCAATCTGGATATCAACTGATTTCTCAACCCAGACCCTCAAAGCTAGGAGGTCCTGGAATAGTATATTCCAAGCTCTGAAAGAAAATGGATGGCAGCTAAGAATACTGTACCAAGAAAATTTAGCTTCAGATTGATGATGAAATAAAAACCTTCCATGTTAAACAAAAGTTAAAAGAATTCAAAAGTATAAGCCAGGTGCAATGGTGTATGCCTATAACTCTAATGGCTCAGGAGGCTGAGGCAGGAGGATAATGAGTTCAAAGCCAATCTAAACATCTTAGCAAGGCCCTAAGCAACTCAGTGAGACCCTTTCATTA
The DNA here is from genome assembly GCF_047511675.1 of Marmota flaviventris. Taxonomy (NCBI): domain Eukaryota; kingdom Metazoa; phylum Chordata; class Mammalia; order Rodentia; family Sciuridae; genus Marmota; species Marmota flaviventris. Next base: position 49,176,677 of record NC_092505.1, on the reverse strand, counting down.
AATAGATACAAAACAAGTCTAGGGATGTGGGTCAGTGATTGAGTGTCCCTGGGTTCAATCCATGGTTCAAAAAGAAAAAAGAAAAAAAGAATTTATGATTAGAAAGTCTGTAAAAACAAATACAACTAGAAAGCCTGAACTACAAAACATACTCAGCAAAATATTTCATGAAAGAGAAATAAAAACTAAAAGTTCAGACAATCAAAGGGAAGATCCATACTAGAAGAATAGTCAATCAAAGGAGAAACTAATTCAACCAGAAATAAATCAAAATGGTAAGGAATAAAAATCATATCTCAATAACAACATTGAATGTTAACAGCTTAAACTCATCAATCAAAAGACATAGACTGGCATATTGGATTAAAAAATAAGATCCAACTATATGCTGTCTCCAAGAGACTCACCTGAGAGGCAAAGGCATCCACAGACTGAAGGTAAAAGAATGGGAAAAAAACATCATTCACATGAATTGCATAAATAGGCAGGGTTTTCTATCCTTATATCAGATAAAGTGGATTTCAAGTCAAACTTAATCAGAAGGAACCAAAAAGATCATTTCATACTGCTTAAGGGAATTATACATCAACAAGACATAACAATCATAATATTTATGCCCCAAACAGTGGAGCTTCTACATACATCAAACAAACCCTTCTCTATTTCAAGAATTATATAGATCACAACACAATAATACTGAGTGACTTTAACACATCTCTCTCACCACTGGATATATTCTCCAAACAAAAATTAAATAAAGACCCTATAAAACTAAAAAGCACAAACACAATTAATAATTTAGACTTAACAGACACATATATAATATTTTATCCATCAATGACTAAATATACTTTGTTCTCAGAAGCACATGAATTCTTCTCTAAAGCAGTCTATATCTTATTCCACAAAGCAACTCTTATCAAATACAAAAAAAAATAGAGATAATACCTTGCATTCTATCATATCATAATGTAATTAAATTAGAAATCAATGATAAAAAATAGAAGGTGCTTTAACACCTGGAAACTAAGTAATATGCTATTGAATGACCAATAGTAGAAGATGAAATTAAAAAAATACTTCAAGGTAAATAAGAATAGCAACAAACATCAAAATCTCTGGGACACAATGAAGACAATGCTAAGAGAAAAGTTTATTGCATTGAGCTCATTCATTAAAATAATAGAAAGTCATAAAATAAATAGCCTAACATTACATATCAAAGCCCTAGAAAAAGAACAAATCAACACCAAAAGCAGTAGACAGAAAATAATTAAAATCAGAGATGAAATTTAGACCAAAAAAATTTCCAAAATTCAATAAAACAAAAAGTTGGATCTTTGAAAAAAATCAATAAAATTGATATAACCTTAGCCTGGCTAATGAAGAGAAAGAGAGAGAAAACTCAAATTACTAAAATCCATAATGAAAAAAGGAAATATCACAATCAAAACTACTGAAATACAGATGATAATCAGAAACTATTTTGAAAATTTATAAATATTCTAATAAAATAGAAGATATTGAAGACAGTGATAAATTTCTAGAGACATGTGACTTACTAAACTGAATGAGGAGATCATGCATGATTTAAACAGATCAACTTCAAGCAATAAAATTGAAGATGCCAGTAAAAGCCTATCAACTCAGAAAAGGTCAGGACAAGACAAATTCTCAGCTGGATTTTGCCAGATGTTCCATGAAGAACTAACAATAATCCTCCTCAAATTATTCCATTAAATAGAAAAGGCGGGAATACTTCCAAACTCATTAAATGAATGTTATTGAAGGATTAATGGTAGAAGAAGAAATCAGGGATAAAATTAAAAAACACGTAGAGGTAAATAAGAATAGTGACAAACTTCTCAAAATCTCTGGGACACAATGAATACAATGCTGATACCAAAACCAGACAAAGACACATCAAGGAAAGAAAAACTTCAGGCCAATATCTCTTATGAACATAGATGCAAGAATTCTCAACAAAATACTGTCAAATCATATTCAAAAACATATTCTAAAAGTTAGGTCACCATGATCAAGTGGGGTTCATCCTAGGGATGCAAATTTGATTTAACATAAAAAAATCAATAAATGTAATTCATTACATTGATAGACTTAAAGACAACAATCACATGATTATCTCAGTAGATTTAGAAAAAGCATTTGATGAAATACAGCATCCATTCATGGTGAAATACAGCATCCATTCATTCACTAGAAAAACTAGGGATAGTAGGAACATACTTCAAAATGGTAAAAACTATATGTGCTAAATCCAAGGCCAACATCATTCCAAATGGAGAAAAATTGGAACCATTCACTCTAAAAACTGGAACAAGATAGGGATATCCTCTTTCACCATTTCTATTCAACATTGTCCTTTGAAACTCTAGCCATAGCAATTAGAGTGAAGAAAGAAATCAATGGGATAAGAATAGGAAAAGAAGATCTCCAACTATCCTATTTGCTGACAACATAATTCTATATTTAGAAGACCCAAAAACTCCACCAGAAAACTTCTAGAACTCATAAATGAATTCCAGCAAAGTAGCAGGATATAAAGATAACATCTATAAATCAATTGTGTTCCTATAGACTAATTATAAATCAACTGATAGATAAATTATGAAAACTTTTCCATTTATAATAGCCTCAAAAAATAAAATACTTGGGAATCAACCTAACAAAAGAGATAAAATACCTCTACAATGAAAACTATAGAATACTAAAGAAAGAAATTTTAAAAAGACCTTAGAAAAAAGATCTCCCATGTTCTTGCATAGGCAGAATTAATATTGTCAAAATGACCACACTACCAAAAGTGCTATACAGATTTAATGTAATTTCTATTAAAATTCCAATGATGTTTTCATAGAAATAGAAAAAGCAGTCATGCAATTCATTTGGAAAAATAAGAGGCCCAGAAAAGCCAAAGCAATCCTTAGTGAGAAAAGTGAAGCAGGAGGCATCACAATACCAGGCCTTAAATACAGAACTATTGTAACAAAAATGGCACACTATTGGCATCAAATCAGACATGAAGACCAGTTATAAAGAATAGAAGACACAGAGACAAACCCAAAAAAATACAATTAGCTCATACTAGGCAAAGGTGCCATAAACACACATTGAGAAAAGATAGGCTCATCAACAAATGGTGCTGGGAAAACTGGAAATCCATATGTAATAAAATAAAATTATACCCCTATCTTTCACCCTCCACAAAACTAAACTCAAAGTGGATTAAGGACCTAGACATTAGACCAGAGACCCTGCACCTACTGGAAGTAAATGTAGGCCCATATCTCCATCATGTTGGCTCAAGAATCAACTTGCTCAAAAAGACTCCTAAAATGCATGAAGTAAAATCAAGAATCAATAAATGTGATTACATCAAATTAAAAAAATCTTCATAGCACAGGAAACAAGAACTTGAAGAGAGTGTCCACTGAAAGGGAGAAAATCTTTGCCACATGCACCTCAGATAGAGCATTGATCTCCAGGATACACTCTTCAGGATATATAAAAAACTCAAAAAAACTTCACACCAAAAATAACAAATAACCCAATTAGTAAATGGGCAAAAGAATTGAACACACACTTCACAGAAGAAGAAATATGAATGATCAATAAATGTATGAAAAAAATTTCAACATCTCTAGCAATTAGAGAAATGTAAATGAAAACTACACTGAGATTCCATCTCAATCCAGTGAGAATGGCAATTATCAAGAAAACAAGTAACAATAAATGTTAGCAAGGATGTGGGGGGAAATGTACACTCATACATCACTGGTGGGATTGCAAATTGGTGCAAACACTATGGAAAGCAGTATGGAGATTCCTCAAGGAACGAGGATTGGAACCTCCATTTGACCCAGGTATCCCACTTTTCAGTATATACACAAAAGACTTAAAATCAGCATGTTATGGTGACACAGCCACATCACTTTATAGCTGCTCAATTCACAAAATCAAAGCTGTGGAACAAACGTAGGTCCCCCTTCAAAATATGAATGAAAAAATAAAATGTGGTATATACACACAATAGAATATTACTGAGCCATAGAGAAGAATGAAATTATGGCATTTGCCAGTAAATGGAAGAAACTAGAGATATCATGCCAGGTGAAATGAGCCAATACTCAAAAACCAAAGGCCCAATGTTTTCTCTGATATGTGGATGCTAATACACAATAATAGTTGAGGGAGGGAAGAATAGAAATTCGTTGGATTAGACAAAGGACAATGAAGGGAAGGGAGAGGGATTGTGAGTAGGAAAGTTAGTAGAATGAATTGGACATAATGTTCATACATGAGTACATCACCAGTGTAACTCCACATCATGTTTAGCCACAAGAATAGAGTCCTAATTAGAATAAGTTATACTCTGAGTAGGTATAATATGTCAAAATACACTCTACTGTCATGAATACCTAAAAAGAACAAATAAAAAATTTTAAAATAGTACACACAATATGATTCATTTGCATAAAATCATACACATAATTTATAATGACAGAAAGTAGGTCATTATTTTCCTGGAGATTGCAGAGTGCGATCTAGGATGGGCAAGAAGGAAGGTTGGCTAAGGCACTAGCCAATTTTGTCAATTGACAGATAAGTTAATCATCTTGATGTTTTTGATAGCTTTTGGATAATTATGGATGCCAAAATTTATCCCATTGTTCTCTTAAATATCTGTGGTTTATTATATGTTCATCACACTTCCACAAAGCTGCTTTACAAAATGGAAACAGAGAGAGAACATGCCACCTAACCCTTTCCCCCAAAATTAACTGAGCACTGCCCCTTCCTACCAAATCAAAATATCGTATGTATCCATGTTAAAATACTAATAACATTCTTCACAGAACTAGAAAAACAATCCTAAAATTCATAAGGAATCACAAATGACCCCTAATAGCTAAAGCAATTCTGTTCAAAAAGAACAATGTTGGAGGCACCACAACACCTGATTTCAAAATATACTACAGAGCCATAGTAACACAAATAGCATGGAACAGGCATAAACACAGACATGAAGACCAAGGGAATGAACAGGGAACCCAGAGATAAACCCACATATCTACAGCCAAGTGATTCTTGAAAAACCTACCAAAACCAAAAGTTGGCAAAAAGACAAAATTGTACCCCTTCACACATTAGATAGATCACTAATTTCAAGGGTATATAAAGAACTCAAAAAGCTAAACATCAAAAAGACAAATAACCTAATCAATAAATGGGCCTAAGGACCTGAACAGACACTTCTCAGAAGAGGATATACAATCAATTAAGAAATATATGAAAAACATGTTCATCATCAATAGCAATTAGTGAAATGCAAATCAAAACCACTCTAAGATTTCATCTCACTCCTGTCAGAATGGCAGCTATTATGAAGACAAACAACAATAAGTGTTGGTGAGGATGTGGGGGAAAAGGTATACTCATACATTGCTGGTGGGACTGCAAATTGGTGCAGTCAATATGGAAAGCAGTATGGAGATTTCTTGGCAAACTGGGAATGGAACTACCATTTGACCCAGAAATCCCTCTTCTTGTTCTATACCCAAAGGACTTAAAACAGCATACTACAGGAACACAGCCACATCAATGTTTATAGCAGCACAATTCACAATAACTAAACTGTGGAACCAACCTAGATGCCCTTCAGTAGATAAATGGATGGAACTGCAAATTGGTGCAACTACTATGGAAAGCAGTATGTAGATTCCTCAGAAAACTGGAATGGAACCACCATTTTACCCAGCTATTCCACTCCTCAATTTATACCTAAAGGACTTAAAATCAGCATACTACAGTAATACAGCCATGACAGTGTTTATAGCAGCTCAATTCGCAATAGCTAAACTATGGAACCAACCTAGGTGTCCTTCAATAGATGAATAGATAAAGAAAATGTGGTATATATACTCAATGAAATATTACTCAGCTTTAAAGAAGAGTAAAATGATGGCAATTTGCCAGTAAAATGGATGGCGTTTGAGAATGGATGGAGTTTGCTAAGCAAAATAAGCCAATCCCCAAAAACTAAAGGCCAAATGTTTACTCTAATATGCGGATGCTAGTTCACAATAAGGCAGGGGACACTAGAGAAGAATAACATTACTTAGATTAGGTAGAGGAAAGTGATGGGAGGGGAGGGGAGTGGATGTGGGGATAGGAAAGAGAGTAGAATGAAACAGACATTAATACTTTATGTATGGATGTGACTACATGACCAATATGATTCTGCAACATGCACACTCAAAAAAAAATCTATGTATGATATATCAAAGTGCATAAATGCATTCTACTGTCATGTATAACTAATTAAAATAAGTTTAAAAATTAATTTTAAAAACTACATTGAGATTCTGTCTCATCTCAGTCAGAATGGCCATTATCCATTAAAAAAAAAAAAGCAGAAAATAACAAATGCTGACAAGGATGTGGAGTAAAGGAACATTTATATGCTGTTGGTGGGAATGTAAACTAACACAGTTACTATGTAAAACAGTATGGATAATAGATATTCCTCAAAAACTGAAAATAGAATTATCATGTGATCCAGCTATACCACTACTGAGCACAAGAGATACCTGCACACCCTTGTTCATGGCAGCAACTGTTCACAATAGCCTAGATATGGAACCAGCCTTGGAACCTTTCAACAGATGAATGGGAAATAAAATTTGGCATATATATATATATATATATATATATATATATATATATATATATATACACATACATACACACACACACACACACACACAAAGGAGTATTATGCAGCCATCATGAAGAAGGAAATTATGACATTTGTGGCAAATGGATGGAACTGGAGGTCATGATGTTAAGTGAAATAAATCAGAATGAGAAAGGCAAGTATCACATGGTTTCTCTTGTATATGGAAACTAAATAATTAATAATAATAATTATAATTATAATAAATAAAAATAAAAGACTTGAACCTGAAATTAGAAAAATGACTGCATTAGGGAGGCATGACTGGAAGGGTAAGTGGGGAGGGAGGGGAGAACCATCAAGCATAGGAAGGAGGGCCTTGATCCTCATGATCAAAACAGAGCCATTGCTGTATGGAACTGTCTCAGGGAAACCAATTAATTTGTACAATTATTATGTATAATTTATTCAATTAATATATGTTAATAATTATAATTTAAAAAGCCAAATTCCTGTTTTACATCCATTGCTTAGTCCTTCTTAGGGGACTAGGAGCTAGGTTCTTCAGGGCAGACCTGACTTCATTTAAACTTTGATCTCCATGAACCTTAGCAAAATGTCTCACAGATATGACAGGTACCAAATAAACACATCTGAAAAGAATGGAGAATGAATTAAAAAGTTAATTGAGCAATTATCCAGGGTGACAGTTTTCACACTGTTGTGGATGTAGAACTCTGCAATTGCTAACCTACTTCTCCCCAGGATAACCTTTTTCTTTTGACAATTCAATATATCTCACCCCAGATAATCAAGTGACAAATCACTGAAGTTCTATGAATATGATGGGTGTAATTCAAAAATAATCTAAGGGGCTTTCTTTGTTTCTCTTCAAATAGAGCAATGCCGTAGACTCTTAGGTGTCTTTTCTGCAGCATTAAAATTTGGAATTGTAGCTTAAAACCCACTAGATTCTGTTGATTAAGTTCCACTTAGGAATCTGAGTGGAAATGGAAAGGTATCTGTAAAGAAGAGAGAAGCTCTAGATGGAGATGGGATCCAGGTGTTCTAATCCAGAATCTGCTACTTCCTGACTCTCTGAACCTGGGAAAATCACCTCATCAGTCTTGGGCTTAGTTTTCCAGTCTTTAAAACAAGGGATAAGGCAAAATTCTTTGTGAGGCTTTCTGTGATTTTGTGATTTCAAGAAGGATCTATTTAGACTGGACCAGGGTCTTTTTTTTTTAAGAGAGAGAGAGAGAGAGGTAGAGAGAGAGGTCTTAATGTGTTCTGGGGAGGGGACACAACAAGTGAGACTGATGACAGATTAAATGCAGCAGAAGAGGGTTAAATTTGCAGAGTATGTCTAATCTTAGAAAAATTTAGGATATGGAGGGGACACATTCAGGGACATTAATTGCTAAATTGTGTCTTGGAGTATGAATCTCATATCACATTACAGCTTTTCCAGGGAACATAGTATCTTCACTTTGTGTCTTTGCTAGGGACCACTTTTTGTGACGGAGGAAGCACCGTGGCTTTGTTCTGAAGGAAGAACAAGCCACTTATTCGACTACTTTTCTGTGCCTGTTTTATATCCAGGGACACCAGGCAAAAATTATGCATAATCTATGTTCAATCACTGTCACAGAGGAGCAGAATTGCATTTTCTGCCCCTGTTCCTGCTTGGCAAGAGTCCTTTTTTGTACTGATGCCTAATGGGATACCATTTCCAGAAGAGTGATTGACAGCCAGGTGCAGGTGCGATTAAGCCAATGCTACTGTGGGCCACCCCACCCCCATCAAGGAAGAAGCAAAGCACACATTTTCTGTGAGAACACTGTAGCTTTCTTTGGCCTTGAAGCTCATGACATAAACCCGCTGGAGTTAAAAATGAATAATAAGCTGCGTAGATGCTGAGTAAACTGGACTCCTTCATGAAAATAGGGGAAATAAATGAATTACTGTCAGGACTCAGGGTCAAAACTTAATTGTAAGAAATGAAAGCACAATGGTCACTTTAAGACTGCTTTACTAATGGTATCTTTTCCATGCTGTGCTTATTTAGCTAAATAAATGTGATGTGTGTGTAGTCCCATTATATCTTAATCTTTTGCTCCTGCTTTAAAGACTCTCTCTGGGGAAAAATATCCCATTTCTGAAAGTCTTGAAAAATACTGTTTCCTGAAAACTTCTAAAGAAGGAACAAAGAAGAATCCAATATACTTTAATACAAGATAAAGCAAAACTTTCTAAAATCTTTGTCCATCTATCCCACCCACATTCCACTTGCATTCCTCCCAAAGGGAGACAATCCACAGTACCATCTAGTTTCCAAGTCATCTCCAACACCAGGGTCTCTTGGTGATAAGTGGTTCTTTCCATCTAGCCTGTATATCGCGCCTTGCAGTTTGGCAATACAGTTGTCCCTTGGTATCTGTGGGAGATTGATCCCAGGACCCTCTTGCATCCCCAAATCCTTGGATGCTCAAATGCCTTACAATAAAATCATATACAATAAAATCATATATTTTCATATCACCTACACGTGTGCTCCTGCAGACTTCAAATCATCTCTAGTTTACTTATAACACCTAGTACATCATAAATGCTAAGTAAATAGTTGTTATACTACGTTGTTTAGGGAATAATGACAAGAAAAAAATCTGCACGTGTTCTGTACAGATGTGATTTTTTTAGATATATTTTTGATCCTTGGGTGATCAGGTCTGCAGATGTATAACCTGTGGATATGGATGGCCAAACTGCAGAGACAAGAAAGACAAGTCTCTTTCCTCACATCTCTTACCCAACCATAGAGAGAGAGACAAGGACAGAATATCCCAGTACAAGCTTCTTTTTCAGGATGAGGAATTAAGGGAAACTCTGGTCCATGACAAGGATGTAATACCAATGATGGGTCTTTGAAGAACTCTGGTTCTATAGTGGGGGGAAATCTATTTTTTTATTAATACATATTAATTACACTGATAATGGACTTCATAATGGCATATCCATAATGCATAAAACATGTTTTGATCATTTCTACTTCCTATTACCCCTCTTCCCTCCCCTCTACTCTCTCCCTGATCCCCTTCCTCTTCTCTAGCACTCACCCTTCTACTTTCATGTCATTTCCCCTATATTCCACACAGGAAAGACAGGATGTAATATCTGTCTTTCTGAGTCTGACTTATTTCACTTAACGTGATGATCAGTGGAGGAAAATCTTGATAACCCATGGACTAGTTTTCTGTGAGGGATCCCTTGGTCTATTGTTTTGGCCCTTAGCTCTGCCATCTGGGATGCTGGAGGCTCAAAGTTAGTCACTCAGGACTTTTTAAGATTAGACTTGTAGTTTCTCTTAGCAATACATTATGTTCAAAACCATAGATCTGTTTACAGCCTGCTAATTCCATGTGCTAGTTACCAAACCCAAAGTGCCTTGCCAGGCATAGCATTTAAGGCTGCTATTATTTCTGTGCTGCTGTACTGCTATGCTGAACTCTCTCAACCTACTGTACTGAAGCATATCCAGAACAGTAGACTTGGATAAGAAGGCAACATCTTTAATTTGATCTATGCTACAAGACTGATTTTCTTCATTAAATTGGCAAATCCTGTCATGCATGGTGGTGCACACCTGTAATCCCAGTGGCTTGGGAGGCTGAGGCAGGAAGATTGCAAGTTCAAAGCCAGCCTCAGCAACTTAGTGAGGCCCTAAGCAACTTAGCGAGAATTTGTCTCAAATAAAAAGGGCTGGAGAAGTGGCTCAGTGGTTAAGCACCCCTGGATTCAATCCCTGGTCAAAATGAAATGAAATAAAATAAAATAAACTGATAAGTCCTTATAGACCTTTTTTTTTTTTTCCTCAGAGCCTTTGTATTTCTTCTACATGGAGTCCAGAGGCTATTGGCTTTTCAAATCCATATTTCTAGATTTCTATCACCTTTTGTATCTACTTTCAAACCACCCAATCCTTGCATGTACTTATTTCTTCTTTATAAATCTTGCTAAATGCATAAAACACACAATACACACAGAAATACTCTGGCTTTTTCTTACCGATTCCCCTATAACTATAGATTTAGAAGACACTTGTTCTGCCCCCACCCCCAGTTACTGAAGTTGACAAGATAACAGATGTTTTGCCACTGTTTAGCATCAGTTGTTATCTTTCCAGCATCTGTATGTGTGTTTCTTCCCCAGTAGACTCTTGGTCCTAAGCAAAATACACATAGTTTAAGTTTTTGTTGCAGAAAGCTATACTCTGAATTTGGTTTCTGGTTTGTTTTGTACATTATGTTCAAAACCATAGATCTGTTTACAGCCTGCTAATTCCATGTGCTAGTTACCAAACCCAAAGTGCCTTGCCAGGCATAGCATTTAAGGCTGCTATTATTTCTGTGCTGCTGTACTGCTATGCTGAACTCTCTCAGCCTACTGTACTGAAGCATAATGAACAAAACAGTCATACCAACAAAAAGATTATTCTATAGAAACACAGAGAGAAAGAGAACACTATTATTGGGTATTAATAGATTGACGTGCATGTACAGAAGTAGGAAAGTGACTACAAAGTACAAACAGAATCTCATATAAATTTATAAAGTATTAGAAAGAACAATTAAGCCAGTCATGATAGGGCATAACTGTAATCCCAGCCAATGGGGAAACTGAGAAGATCAAAAGTCTGAGGCCAGCCTCAGCAACTTAGCAAGTCCCTGAGTAACTTAGTGAGACCATGTCTCAAAATAAAAAATAAAAAGGGCTGGGGATATAACTCAGTGGTTAACTGTCAGTGGGTTCAATCCCCAGTAACAAACATACACACACAAAAGAAAGAAAGAAAGAAAGAAAGAAAGAAAGAAAACTTCCCTTATCTTCTCAAGAGACAAAAGGCCTGAAGCTTGTGATAGTATCCATTCATCTCCTGAGAGGCTTCTGAGTAGGTTCCAGAGGTGCAGTTTTACAAAAATAAAGATTATATGACTCATGACTTAAGAGATATCTCTATATTATAAAAACTAGATACTGTGCTAAATCCTCAGAGGCATTTATCTGTATTCCAAAATTAGAGTAAATGCTCAGATTTATTGTGGCTCCAAGGAAAAAAAGAGGTGGTGGCAGGGTTGTGTGTGTTGGGGGAGAGTGTCTCTTTGCCCCTTATACATTGAGAAAATCAATTTCATATACCCTTATGTTAGTTGATGTAAGTAAAGTCTCCCACACTATAAAGTGTGTGTTTCTTGTTGATCTAATATTTCCAAGTAAATGTTCCTGGTTAACAGATCAGCTCTCCTCCATCAGTCATTCAGGCACCCATGCTGATAATGCATCCATCATCTTCAGTCTGTGATTTACAAGATCATCGTGGTGGTTGCCGTCCCAGGGAGTTTACATACTGGGGAAAGAGCATGCAGGAGGGACCTCTTTTCCTTAAAAGCCTTTGCTTGGAAACGGTATCCATCACTGGAAAATGTAGTCTAATCAGGAAAATTAATTGCCAGAGGAAAATAATTTGGTAAACAGCTAGCTTATGTAGAAGAAATTAGACAAAGCAATATAAAAGCAAGATCACAGGACCTATAGATAAGACAGTTAAAATGGAGTGCTTTTTAAAAGGGTTCACTTTTCCAATTGCTGGAGCAGCCTCCCAACCACTTGGTTTACTTCTTCTAGAACTACAGTCTGGCAACACTCTGCTAAGACTATGAAACTGCCTATTTTGCTCTGAGTTCCACTTGCTCACTTAGAAGTCAGTCTCACTATGGGAAACACCAATGCTGAGGTAATCACCCAATATTGCCCTTGACCCTGCCCTTCAAAATGGGTCTGCTCTGAGTTCCCTGGCCCTTATATTCCCCAAGTCAGGCATCCCTCTACTTCAGTTTCCAGCCTCAGAACATAGTCACACACAAAATTTTTGTCAGCTGTTTTAGACTTGAAAATGCTTGTTGTTTATCTCCAGGCATTCATTGAATTTTAGTGCAAGAGAATTGAGTTTAGGGACCCTGTTTGTCTTGGTACCTTGCAGAAAATCCTCATTCACAGCTACTAAAGCACTCTTGTTTGGCAACGTGAGTGCTCCAGCCAGTCTCTGTAACTTCCTTCATTCTCACTTGTATTAACCATGTCTCTTTATTTTCTGTATTTTGATTCTTTGATATCTGGGTACTGGCTGACTCTGGAAAGACTGCAGCTCCCACAGTTAGTCACTTACCACAGATCATAAATGATTGGCCTGGAAGCATCCCTCTGAAATACAAATCAACCAACCCAGCACCCATACCCTACCCTCATACTCTAGACCACCACCCCTTGCCCTGATCACTCCAGGGCCAGTGTACTAATCCAGGTTCTCCAAAAACTGAACCTACAAGATTCATGTGTATATAGAGAGATTTAGTTTTGTTTGTTGTCTACTTTTTTTTTTCCTTCTTGGTACTGAGGATTGAACCCAAGGGCGCTTAACCACTGAGTCACAACCCCAGCACCTTTTTTTTTACATTTTTTCTAGAGACAAGCTCTCACTAAGTTGTTTAGGATCTCACTAAGTTGCTGAGGCTGGCTTTGAACTCATGATCCTTCTGCTCCAGCCTCCCAAGCCACTAGGATTACAGGTGTGCACCACAGCGCCCAGGTACATTTTTTAAGCGACTGTCTCCAACTACACATTTAGAGAGTGATAGATTGATTCTGGCTCCAAATCAGTGATACATTTGGACTTCCATGTTTATCATATTAAAGTCAGTCTTCTGACTGAATATTATGCGTCTTCATTCTTTCTTTCACAAGAAGAAGCTTCTTCAGCCCAACAATTCCAACTTGGTTCTGCCCTTGGAGGTTCTGGAGAAATTAGATGATTTCATAAATTTTATTCAATAATCTCTGACCTCTCTCTCTTTTTTCTGTGTTCTGATGACCCATTTACTCATCCATTCACTCATCCATTCATCCACACTTCCATCCACCCATCTGTCCATACTTCCATCCATCCATCAATCCATCCATTCGTTCACCCATCCACACATCCACCCATCCTTACATCCACACAGATTCACTCATTCATAAAAAAAAAAAAATTAAGAATTTACCATATGCTAAGGCTATCTCAGACTCCTGGAATGAAACAGGTCCTCATTTTCATTGAGTCTACAATACAATGGTACAGAATAACTTTTAAAAAATAGAAATTTCATAAAAAGTGGCGGATGCTATAATGAGGAGTATGGCCAGCATGTTGTGGTGCGTGGGCTCTCTCTCATCCAACTGGGTGGTCCATGGGACAGGGTAGAGGAGAGTGTGGCTGCCAAGTTGCTAATCAAGACCTCCGGAGACCAAGCAGGAAGCAGGTCTGATTTTATTGCACAGTTACCATGTATATATACTTGGGCAGTAGCTAAGCAGATTACAGGCAGCCACCAATGCAATTTCTGGCCAACTGCCCTTGCAGCAGCCAATTGAGGAGCGGGCCATGGAGCAAGTGCAGGGACTGCAACACATGGCCTCATGCCCAGGGCTGTGCCTACGGGGTAAGCAGTGCCTAGCATGAGGGGAGTTGTTTGCCACTCAGACGCCCTTAACGTATGCCATGTATGCAGTACTCCATGCATTTGTCCCCACATTGTGGGAGCAGGGTGGTGACTGGTTGCCTCACTTCTCACTGCCTTCATCTCCAACACCTGCATCTTCTTCTCACAACACACTCTCCTCTCCAGATACTGCTGCTAGTACCATCTCTGATGTGCCTCCTCCAAGTTTCCCATTTTTTCTCTCTTCTCCTTGCATATGAAATGAAGCCCCATGGGACAGATGAAACTATGTCAGGCATTCAATGGAAAGAGATTTAAACAAGATTTTGCGCGGCTGAACTGAGTGTGGAAAATTTGTGTTGGGATAACAAGTTGTCTGTGTACACATACTGTCTATTGAAGAGAGCAGATGAAGCAAAATGCCTGCTGTAATTGCTCTCTTTGGGGAATAATATGGGAGATAGGACAAAGTGATATTACTACTCTATTGGCCCAGCACCATGAATTTGAAAATGTTTGTGTGAAAATACTAAAAAGGGACACATGTTACACTCCCACACACATAAAAAAGAGACTTGGTCCAAAGTGCTGGAAACAGCAATAAAAAGCAAATACACTTGCCTATATAACCAGAGCCATAGAAAATCAATGCTCAGAATGTGGCAGACCCTGACCAAACCCAGGAGAGTCAAAGCCTTTCACTTTGGGGTGCCCAAGTACTTTTGAGGCTGTATCATTGTCCATTATTGATGTGGAGGCAGCTGTCCAGGAAGGTGGGTCAGTTTCTTTAATGAATGAGTTTATTTATTTATTTATTTATTCATTCATTCATTCATTCGAAAAATACATATGAAGTGCCTACCGCATGGCAGATCTCTGCTAGAAGGAGATACAACTACGAACCTGAACGACAGGATCCATGCCCTCATCCCTCATGAAGCTACTAAGCTCACGGGTAGCTACTAAGACCAGCACTGGAAGCAAACAACACTAGAAGGTCACAGAAAGTAATTGTGATACTTCTAACAGTTAACTGGGATATGCCATGTACCAAGTGCTTGACTTGTATTCATCTCATACCCATCACCACCTTAAGGTGAAGGTTATTTCTCATTTTATATGGGAAACTGAAATTCAGAGTAATTAAACAGCTTGCCCAGATCATGAAATCACGAAGTGGCAGCCTTTGCCAAAGTCTCTGGGCTTAGCAATTATGCTCTTGAAGTTTCCATAATGAGAAAGCTGAAACCAATCACCCAGCAAAAAAGAAAACACATTTCTGTCTCACTTTTTAGGAATGACCATCATGTGGGTAAGAACTGGAAGAAATGGTGGGTAGGTTCCACTTAAGTCCCATGACTGCGGAGCCAGGATAATATAAACAAATGGGTATCAGGCCTCTGAGTCTTTCTCTGGATTCTTCTGAGAACCATTTGCCCAGACCTACCTTATGTCCCATCTTCTGGCTTCAGACCTCAAGTCGTCATGTCCCCTCCCCCCACAAGCCTAGCTCTCCTGCTGTACCTCCCATTGAGAGCCCTGCTTCTGCTCTAGACCACCCTGTGCTACCGATCTCCACAGCTTTAGGCAAGCACATTGACTAAGAGAGCACAACCCCAGAAGCTATTCCTAGTACCTCTCTAGGTTCAATTGGCCCCAGGCAGGACGGCACACAGAGTGTTACTATGGTGTTGATATATAATGCTCACACAGATAGAAATAATAAGGGTGCATTTCAGGCTCCAGAGAAAGCTGTAGCATTGGTCTTTGATTCTTCCCTTCTGCTACAATCTAAACCAACAATGCATTGGAAAATAACATAGAGTTGTATCAGGAAATCCCTTTTCACTTTGTGCTTAGCTGGGCTTGGAGAAGTAGCATAGCAACTGGATTTTTCTTTCTATGCCTTTGTTAGCAACTGAAACCAGAATGACTCACCAGTCCCCCTCCCCACCCCTCTGGTTTCATTTAGGGATTTCAGAAACCTTTTGTTCTGGTTCTCTGCAAAATCCCATTGTGTCTTTGGGGAAAATGTCTCTCCCCTGCCTTATAATCTTCTGTTATCAGTAGGAAGCTAAGTCAAAATAAAGTTGCAGGAGAAAAGCCATCACCTTTGTCCCTTGGCAAGAACCAAACTGTGGTGTTTTGACAGATGACAAATTGATTGTGATTAGGGGAATTATTTAAGTCTTGAAGGCCAAACTTGAAGAGTAAGAACTTTTTTTCTGTTTACAGGTGTAAAGCTAAATCGAAACTATGAGTTGCTTGACAGCCAAATTTCCCATTGTTTTTCAGAACATTTCTCTTCTTTTTCCAGCCAGAGAGGCAATGCTTTATAGAAGTGACATTCTAACCACTTGTAATCAGTGTAGCATTTTTCAACAAGATTTGTAGAATGTAAGAGCTAAAAGGAAACTCTAAAATATCCAGTCCAAAGAACTCATTTTCCCGTTTGAGAAACAGGTCCAGAGAGAGGAGCTGCTTGGCAGAGTTTCTCTGAAGAGCTAAATTGTGCCCAGGTTTTCATCTCAGTCAAACTTCCTCCTGTGTGCTGCATCTCTCCTCTTTCTCTGTAATTCTCAGACATGTGACAGCAAGGAGTTCTCCCCAATCAGCTGTACCCTGAGCTGTGTGTGAGTGTGTTAGAGAAGGAGGATTGCTCAGTAAGAAACACTTAAAATCATTTAATTATTCATGGTAAAGAAGAGATCCAGAAGCTGCAACTGAAGTCATGTCATTCTCACGTCCTCTATGACACTTCATTTATCAAACAGTGCCATAAGATGATAACTCCACAGAATGAAAAATGCTGACTTTATCTTATAGTGTCTCAAAAATGCATTTTTCCTTTTGAGAAACAATGTCAAAATGAAATACAGGTTTTAATAAAGTAAAATTGCACTTCTCCTTCTAAAAATTCTCCCATTCTCACAACGCATAAAATGTTTAATGGGCCCAACTACGAATATCATTGAGGATCTATGTATATGTAAACAAAATCTCCACACATTTCTGAAGAATTTCCTGGAATCATTTGGAATGGGGGCTATTCAAAAGAGGTGGGAGATGCTAAGTTTACTTTTCATTTAAAAATTAATTTTAGAGATAGTTGTCACCACGCTGTGTTTTGAGTAGGCGTATAAACTTTTTACAGAATCAATAAATAGCAAACACAGAGAACTATTTCCCAAAAAGTGGTCCATTATCTGTTACTCCTACAAGAAACAGTTGTAAAAGTGGATTCTGCTAGTGATGATGAACATTTTTTCATGTGTTTGTTGATTGACTGTACATTATCTTCTGAGAAGTATCTCTTCAGGTCCTTGGCCTATTTATTGATTGAGTTATTTGGTTGGTTTTTGTTTTGTTTTGTTTTGTTTTTTTTGGTGTTTAGCTTTTTTGAGTTCTTTGTATACACTAAAGATTAGTGCTCTATCTGATGTGTGAGGGGTAAAAATTTGCTCCCAAGATATAGGTTCTCTATTCACCTCACAGATTGTTTCTTTCGCTAGAAGAAACTTCTTAGTTTGAGTCCATCCTATTTATTGATTCTTGATTTTAATTCTTGGACAACAGGAATCTTATTAAGGAAGTTGGGGCCTAATCCCACATGATGGAGATTAGGGCCTACTTTTTCATCTATTAGACGCAGGGTCTCTAGTTGTATTCCTACATCCTTGATCCATTTTGAGTTGAGTTTTGTGCATGGTGAGAGACAGGGGTTTAATTTTATTTTGTTGCATATGGATTTCCTGTTTTCCCAGCACCATTTGTTGAAGAGGCTATCTTTTCTCCAGTGCATGTTTTTGGCACCTTTGTCTAATATAAGATAATTTAAGTTTTGTGGATTAGTCTCTGTGTCCTCTATTCTGTACCATTGGTCTACCAGTCTGTTTTGGTGCCAATACCATGCTGTTTTTGTTGCTATTGCTCTGTAGTGTAGTTTAAGGTCTGGTATAGTGATGCCACCTGCTTCACTTTTCCTGCTAAGGATTGCTTTAGCTATTCTGGGTCTCTTATTTTTCCAGATGAATTTCATGACTGCTTTTTCTATGTCTATGAGGAATTTCACTGGAATTTTGGTTGGAATTGCATTAAATCTGTATAGTACTTTTGGAAGTATGTTCATTTTGATAATATTAATTCTGCCTATCCAAGAGCAAGGTAGATCTTTCCATCTTCTAAGGTCTTCTTTGATTTCTTTCTTTAGGGTTCTGTAATTTTCATTATATAGATCTTTCACCTCTTTCATTAAGTTGATTCCCAAGTTTTGTTTGTTTGTTTGTTTGTTTGAGGCTATTGAGAATGGAGTATTTTTTCTCGTTTCCCTTTCTGAGGATTTGTCACGGATATACAGAAATGCCTTTGCAAATCAAAACCACTCTAAGATTTCATCTCACTCCAGTCAGAATAGCACCTATTAGGCATACAAACAATAAGTGTTGGCGAGGATGTGGGGAAGAAGGCACACTCATACATTGCTGGTGGGACTGCAAATTGGTGCAACCAATATGGAAAGCAGTATGGAGATTCCTTGGAAAATTGGGAGCCGCCTGACCCAGCAATCCCCTCCTCCTTTTGATTGTGTCTAGAACACAATCAAAAACCCCAAAGGGCTTAAAAACAGCATACTACAGGGACACAGCCTCATCAATATTTATAGCAGCACAATTCACAATAGCTAAATTGTGGAACCAACCTAGATGCCTTTCAATAGATGAATGGATAAAAAAAATGTGCTATATATACACAATGGAATTTTACTCAGCAATAAAAGAGAATAAAATCAAGGCATTTGCAGGTAAATGGATGGAGTTAGAGAAGATAATGCTACATGAAGTTAGCAAATGCCGAATGTTTTCTTTGATATAAGGAGGCTGATTCATAGTGGGATAGGGAGAGGAAGCTTGGGAGGAATAGATTAACTCTAGAAAGGGCAGAGGGGTTGGAGGGGAAGGGAGAGGGCATGGGGTTATTAATGATGGTGGAATGTGATGATCATTATTATACAAAGTATAGGTATGAAGACACGAATTGGTGTGAATATAATTTGTATACTACCAGATATGAAAAATTGTGTTCTATATGTGTAATAAGAATTGTAATGTGTTCCGCTGACATACATAAATTTTTTTTAAAAAGCTGTGAAAAAAATGGATTCTGAGATCAAATGAATTTGGAAAATGCAGATAATGCAGTCCCTTGAAAATATGCAATTCATGTCAGATTTGGAGATGTCTTACTTCAAAAGCTTTGGATCAGCTTCCACAGAGGAGCCAAAGTTAGAGTCTGGGGTACTGAGGCAGCCTGAATTTGAGGGTAGAGTTCCAGAAGGGTGGACATGTATAGATAAGGAGTCTTGGGAACCTACCCAGAAGTCTTCTTGTCTTTAGCCAAACACAGTGGTACTTAGACCTGACAGAAAGAAGCTCTTGCATTACTGTGAGCCCACCAAGCAAACTCCTCCAGGGATGCTCTGGAGGTCACACCAGTGCAGGGAGCCATACAGATCTGACTAGAGCAACTTCCTAAACAGAGTAGGTTTTCTACTGGGATACAGGAAAGCCTCTCACTCTGGAGTAGGGTATGCACCTGGCCACAGAGCTTAAAAACAAGCTCAAAAAGGACCTAGCTGATCTGCAAATAAATTGCTACTTGGAATGACAAATTTAACATGCCTTCCTTCAAGAAAAATATACAGACTCTGAAAAATGGGGCATAGCCAGTTCAGTGGTGCATGCTTGTAATCTCAGCTACTAGGGAGACTGAGACAGGAGGATTGCAAGTTTGAGGCTGGCTTCAGCAATTTGGCAAGACTTTGTTTAAAAAAAAAGTAAGTTGAGTGTTCAGTACACAATCAAAAATTACTAGATAGATATTTATCTTCTAAAAAAATCCAAAATATATGATATCATAACAGAAAATTGTGGGTAGTATTGGGAGTTCATAGAAAGAGAACCTCAGATGACCAAGGTGCTGGGATTAGAAAACAAACAGCTCTTATACATGTTTACAGATTTAAAAGGAAAGATGGACATCATGAGTAAGTTCTCAAATTGAAAAAAATGATGCTTAAAAAAAAACCAGTAAACCTGCAAATACTTATTATTCTTTTAAACGAATGATTTTTAAATATCTAGCTATTATTAGTTTCTATAATAAAATTTTCAACTTCATATTTAGATTCTGTACTTGATTTTTTTGGATTCTAAAGATTTAAAAGAAAACCCACAGCTGTGAAAATTCTTGTACACCACCATTAAAAAAGATGTAGGGATTTATATCTAGATATAAAAATTGGGACGTGGTGGTTCATGGGAAGTTAGTTAGTGATTCATTAGCTGGTTCAACTTTGGGGAGTCAGAAAGAATAGTTTCCTTAATGAGGAACAATGAAGAAAAATATTTCAAAATTAAAATGTGAAACAAAAGTAAGTCATAGATAAATAAGGTCACCCCAACAGGAGTTTTATATCATTTTATACTCAATGAAAGCCAGTTTTTTAGGTTTTGGGGAGACATTTGCCTCCCCTGATTTTATCTTTGCATACTGTGCTGCAAGTCAGCATGGCAAAGGACCATCTTTCAGAATATCTTCTGTGGGAAACCTTCTATGATGTTCTGGATGTTGGATCAGGAAGGTCAATCAGATTATTTCTTGGGCATAAAAAGGAGTTACATCCCATAGCCTGTGAATTCTCCTTGTAGAAATGAAGTTTGGTCTCTGTTCCCGAGCACAGTAGCATAGCAAGGGGAAGGGCAGAGACATTCATGGTGGGGGGAGGGGGGATGGGGGTGGGGTGGACACAGTTTTCAACCACCAGCACATAGCAATAAACAAGCACATCGACTTCGGGTTAGTTTTAAAATTGCTTTAAACTCTTCTATAAGAGGTAATTCCATTGTCACCCCTAACATACACTGCTAAGTGGACATTTTCCTCAAATGTTCATAGGCTATCCTTTATTTGATGGGCATTAAGTAGTTGGAGTAGCACTCTTACACACTTTACAGCAGATTGTATTAAGGGACTGAGTTTATCCCAAGGACTTTAGTCTTATTTATTTATTTATTTGTTCATTTATCTTGATACTAGGGATTGAACCCAGGGGTGCTCAACCACTGAGTCATATCCCCAGCCCTTTTTAAATATTTATTTAGAAATAGGCTCTCACTGGGTTGCTTTGGGCCTTGCTAAGTTGAGCTGAGGCTGGTTTTGAACTTGCGATCTTCCCATCTGTCTCTGGAGCCACTAAAATGATAGGTGTGCACCACCTCATCCAGTCTGTAGTCAGTTTTTAAAATAAGTTTTATATGGGCCTATTTTTAATTGTCCTTGTCAGATAAAATGTTCCTGTGAATAAACTTGAAGGATATTAATTGAAAAATCTGATAAACTTAATAAAGTTCAATTTATATAGCAAATAAAGATCTTTTAAAATTCAGATTTTGTTTCAATTCTTAGTGCTATTGTATCCTTACAGATACAGATATATATTCCTATTTATATTTGGCACATGATAAAACTAGGGCTCAGAAAGTGAATTGTCTAAAGTCATTGAGTTCACTAGTGATAATGAGGAAACTAGACTCCACTTTTATTAACCAATTCTGTATTCTTTTTACTGTATTATTCTGCAGCAATATATAATATATATATATAATTATTTATGTATATATATTTATGTATATATATAATTATTTATGTATATATATAATTATTTATGTATATATATATAATTATTTATGTATATATATAATTAATTATAACTCTGGGGGTGTTTTATTTTTCTTTTATGTTTTATTGGTGCATTATAATTATACATAATACTCTGTTCATTTGCATTTTGACATATTCATATCGCACATAACATAATTTGGTCATTTTTCCCCCAGTATCTCCCCTGTCCCTCCCTTCTGCCCACTCCCTGGTCCCCTTCCTCTATTCTATTGTCTCCCTTCTAATTTCATGAGATACCTCCCCCTCTTTTCCCTCTAACTTCCACATACAAGAGAAAGCAAACCACCCTTTGACTTTCTGGATGTGGCTTATTTTGCTTAACATAAACCTTTTAAATTCCATCCTTTTTTTCTGCAGATGACATGAGACCATCAAGAAAGGTATTTTGTAAATTTTGATTTTCATCTTTGATATTGCTATTAAGCCATAGGAAAACCAAAGCTCAAGAATGTTAACCAGCTTAAACAACATAAATGGTTTAGTTACAACACAGGAAGCAGAATAAAGATTCTGTCTCTCATCCCCTGGTCAACCTGGCCTCTGCATTTTGAGAGGACAAGTCATTTCCATAAGTCCTACTGAAAGAGAATTTTCCACCCAGCCATATGTGAGTCATACAATAAATATCACAGAGGAAAGTTAGATCTGCTGATCCTCCTTTTGCTGCCTTCTGCCTTTTAGGTTAACAAGCAATTTATTGCCACAGGACAAGAGGATGAGCCCTGTATCAACCCAAAAGGCATGGCAACAGAGCCTTGGGAGCATCTCTTACAGGATGTGGCCTAGCCTTGTGGCAGCAGGGGGAAGGTAGGGGACCTGACTTGGAAGTCACACAGCTGAGCAATGCTGTATTAGTCTCCCATCAGCTTTGCTGTAGATGACACTCTGTCCTGTGTGTCATGATGATAATGGTCGCCTAGGTTACGGTTCAGAGATTTTAAGGCTGTCTCATTTGGGGCAATATGAGTGATCTTTTGATATCAGAGGGCTGAAACTCTACTTTCAGGTCTTGCTTACACTGTTGTTTACTGAACATACACCCATAAAGAGCCACAAAGACTGATTACATATGTGCACACTGCTGATTATCTCACCTCCAGTCACCTTGTACCCTGCAAACTCTATCATGAGAGAGGTGGATTTGAGATTTGGGTCCCCACTTCTGCTCTTGACCACCTTGTGAATGAACTCTTTCCCAGATGTAAAACTTCTTGCTTCTGTGATTGGCATACTATATGGCGGGTAAACCGGGCCTGGTCAGCAACACCAGAGGTGTAAATAAGTAAAGTGGATCTCATAGTCCCCTTGTCTTCCTCAAAATTGTGACATGACATGATCTCCTTACACACACACACACACACAACACACCCAAGAACTTCAAATTCTCAATCTTAGGAAGAGGAGCAGAAGGAATTGAGAGTCAAATAGAGTATTTTTGCCTTTAAGTAGAACATTATCTGAAGGAATAATTTACATCATTGCCTTAGAGTAGAATTTTTTAAACTTTAAAAAAATTTCCAACTTATAGAAGAGTTGTGTATATAATATAAAAACGATACACTCTCAGAACCATGTGAGAGCAACTTGCTGAAATGATGATGTCTTTTAACAACAACATAATTTCATGTGTCATATTTCAAAAAAAAAAAGAAAGAAAATGCTCCTCCATGGCTATAATATATCACTATTGAAAACAGGAAATTGGCATTCAGAAATTGCTGCCATTCATCCTCAAGTTTCACTGAAATTTCATCCATTGTTATAATAATGTTCTTTATAACAAGAAGATGCAGTTTGGAGTCATACAATTCATGCCTCTTCATTTCTATTTGGAACATTTTCATGCCCTTGAATCTTTTGAAGATTATAGCCTAGATATTTTGTAGAATATCCCTCAATGTAGCTCTTGTGACACGTCCTCCTAATTAGATCTGGGGTATTCATCTTTGGCAGGAACTTCACAGTGTGGGGCTTCTTATTTGTATCCCATCAAGTGGCATATAATTTTCAAATTGGTCTGTTTTGAAGTTCACTCTGATTACTTGATTAAGTCTGCCAGGCTTATCCATTGTAAAGTTATTCTTTTTCCTTTTTAATTAACAGGTATTTTATGGGAAGGTCCTTTGAAACTAAGTATATATATCCTGTTCTTCATATATTTGGTTTATTCATCAAAAGACACATAGTTTTTTTTTTCAGTGTGTCATAATCCTTTGCTTTTTTGATGCTCTGTGTCCTCTTGATCTATCCTTTTTGTTCTCTTAGCTTTCTGGTACAAGCAGGTGCTCTGGGCTCTAATCGACCATGTCCCACCAAATGGCTTCAGAACTGAATGGTTCAAGGAAAAAAAAGAAGGAAAGAGCTCACAAAGTCTTAAGCCTGAGAAGACAAGTTAATTTCTGTCCTCCTTACCTCCCTACTTAATGTGTGAGACTTAAAAGGGAAAAAAAATTAAGGGCTTATCCTCTGCTAATTTAAGCAGTGGCATGAGGGAAATTAAGACTTAGCGTTATCATTGTTACCAGGGAGAAGTGTGAGGACACCTGGGCTTCCAGCCCCCTGATGATATCAGTTCCCTGGTTGCTCATGGTCCACCATTTTCCATCCCTTTATAGTGCTTAGTAACAAATCTGTAAATCAGAGTAGTAGTATGAACCTGTTTTAGGATCAAAGAACTGGTGAAATTATAACCCTATTTTACAGTCAGTCCTGGGGATGGGTATATGGTGACTGGTGGAGTCACCTGGAAGTTAAAAAGTCCCAAATCTCTGGGGTCTGGAGAGAAATAATCCTTGGGGAAAAAAAAAAACAAACTTGTGGATGACCCAAAATAGACTTGGTAGCTAAGAAGCAGGGGACATTCTAATCTCAGAGTGTAGCACTTGGCAACTTTTCCAAGGGTTCACACTGCTTCTTAAAAATTATGTGCCAGGTGACAACATGTAGTACTTCCATACTCTCAAAGGAGTTACTTTTTCATGCCAAAATACAACTTGGGTATAATAAATTTTTAAGAATGTTTGCACTCTGGAGAATAGCATTTTGAAAGTTACATTTCAGGTATGCTGGAATTTTCACTAAGTATGTATTATTTTCTACTCAGGAAAAAATCACAAATATAACAAATATGAATATTAAAATAATGGATGAAGAACCATTGTAATTTCTTTAAAATATCACATTTTTTCTCAAGTCTAATATTACATTCAGTAAATATTCATAGATGCATAACTGAGGGAATTTTTACATATGTATACACCCCAGCAAACACTGTCTGAATCAAGATGGAGATCATTTCTGTCATACAAGACACTTTCTTTGCACCTCATTCTAGCCAGTCCCCCATGGAGGTAACCATTCTTCTTTCCTGTATCACATTTCATTTATATGTTGGGGTCAGGAAGCAGGTGCCAGCTCTGCCCTAATCATTAATGCACAGTGCCAATCTATACAATCACTTTCTTTCTGTACATCTCAGGAAATGGACTAAATGAACTTGTTGGGCTTTTTCAGTTTTGGTCTTCCAGGAGAAACATGATGGTGAGGTATTTCCTCCTAAGTTTCTTTAGTAAATGAGCAGGAAGTATTATCTCCCAACTTCCAGACCGAACTCCATCTACTGAGCCATAGGCCTTCTGTATAAATTAGTTCCTAAAGCTGAATTGAATAGAGTTTATTCAAATGAGAAGATGATGTTTCAGTCTGAAATATTAATGCTTCCTTCATTCATTTCTTACACAACAGTTTTTAATTATTTATTATTTGCCAAACATCTGTTTGGCAGGTAATGGGCTCTGTTGGGGAGGTGACGATAGTCACAGCAGTGCCAGCTCCTGTCTCATGGAAGAATGAAAACACAGGTTCCAGTGACTAATGGAAAGAAGAAATTATCAAGGTCACAAGAGAGAAACAGACACAGTTCTAAGAGGGCCAGAAGACTCACTTCCAGCTGGGAGATCAACACAGGCTTCATGAAGGGTGATGACCAGAAAGCTAAATCCTGAATGACAGGCAGTAGTTACACACACAGGTAGAGTTGATTGTTTAAAATGTGCCAGTCCTTTGTGAGGATGGAGCGCCGCACCGGCAGAGCATGAACAGGGAATTCTTTTTCCAGCTAGATGAATGCTTGTTTGCTGAGGTCCCATGGGTTTCACCTGATTTACAACTGCAAGTTGACAAGTCATCATTAGGGAAATTGTGTTTCCTAAACACAAACATATCTTTCATATGTCATTTCAAGAAATTAAGACACACTGAGAAAATTACATATCCACAGGGCCACTGAGTAATAGTGAGTTTAGTCCCAGCCTTTTGAGTTTTGCTAGTCTACCTGAAGGGCTCTAAAATCTCTGGTTGGGGTGAAAAGTAGAAGACATCTGCCAAAGCCACAGGAGTCGGCCTTCTGGGGCTGTGATGCGGGGACAGATATCACAAAAGTCTTTTTCTTGTTTCAGTGTGAGTGCTTCCTTACTGATTCAACATTTGTATTCTTGACTCTGGAAACAATGAGTCACCTGGGACCTCACTTCCTCACTGCTTTCTATGACCATATCCTGAGGTCTTTAGATTTGAGGACTCTTGGATTGCTCCTGAGGGCTGTCTCTCTAGATGAAAAGACCCTTTTAGGAGGGCGATGAGCCAGGTCCCACACGGCTGGGCTCTCAAGGGAAGACTGGGAAGGGTAAAGTTGTGATTTTTATTCATTTTCTTGTGGCTATTTATTCACTTTATTATATATATATTTGTTGTTGTTGTTGGTGGTGGTGGTGGTGGTGATGCTTGATTTATTCATTAAAAAAAGTTCTTATGTACAAAATGAGCTGATGTTTATTTCCAGGAGTTAAAAGCACTCTTTAAAAAATTAAATAAAAGTCAGGACATGGATTACATGGATATGTTTTTCTCATAAGCACTTGAGTGAATGAACACACCACAAGGAAGCTATCACACGCACATTGGGATGCTCAGGACCGCAGCTTTGCCCAGCAGATGCTCACCCTGGGCGATGTCTGCACCTGGGCACAGAAGTAGGTTCCTATTTACACCCAGGGGTACAGGAGGTGTAGAAGACTCACATGCACATTAGAATACCTACATCACCGGCTAACGGTAGACTGCCTCACAGGTGAACCCAAGTCACAGAACTTGGGGTGACTGGAAGGCATCAGTGGCCAGCATGGCCTGACCCCACAGTGGCCATGGGTACCTTGGTGCCACAGGACAGAAGGTAAGGAAACCAAGGCAGCAGCATCACTTGGCCTTGACCCAGGGACCAGAGGCCACGGCCTACAACCAGCGCCCTTCTGCCCCAGGAGGCGGCTGCGAGAGGTCATCAACAGCACTGACTCTGCCACTGGTCAGACCCTGACTGGACTGCAGCTCCTGGACGGCAGGTATATTTATTCATTTTAAATAAAATATTTTTTAAAAAATTATTTACCCACAATTTAAATTGTATTTGGTTAACATTTGAATTGTTTTTATCAAAAAAGGAATTATTTTATTTTTAATAAACATTATGGAGGTAGGAGCTGATTATAGAAATACAAAAGAGAGGTCTCAGTTTCTCAGTGTCTTATATCACAATTCTTTGAACAACACCCTCTATGTACTAGTTACTTTTCCAGGTGCTGCAGAGAGAGACAAGTGAACCACACAGCCTTGGAGTTTGTCTCTTGGAAACACAAATATGGTTTCTCTAATGATGGCTTTCTGACAGAAGATATAAATCAGGTGGAATCTTTGGGATTTCAGAAAAATAACATCAATCATACTGGGAAAAGAACTTCCTATATATGTTCTGTAGATCTCTTACCACCTCTTATTTTTTGAAGGCAGAAATATAGCCCAGAGAGATGATGTAATTTAACCAAGGTGATGTGGCCAGTAAATTGTGCAATCAGGACTTTAACTTCCTCTCCGGGAGCATTAGGTTTTCCATTGATCACAGGGAAAAAAATGTCTTAGGAATCAAAGAAATCTGACAAGTGTTTCCCTGAAAAGGAGTTACACTTTAATAGCTAGGAACTGTTGGCTAAGGAACTCATATCATCTCTTCCAGGTAAAATACTATGGGTTTCACGGGATCTTACCAAAATGTGTTTATAGAGTCACTTGCACAGGTTGGATTGGGAAAGTCTTATTACCAGCTCAATGAACTAGGAAAGAACATATATCACTGGGAACAAGTTATTTTACTGTGGGGCTTAATTTATAAGTATTTATAACAAGTAAAAACTAAAAGAACCATTATACAACCCTAGACTATGCTACCCATAGTTTAAATATGATTGCTCAAGTCATTTCTGTAACTGGGATCAGAAATAGTTTCAAGCTAATAAATATATTTTTTCCTACCCCAGCTCATTAATTGAAATGTTATCACTGCTACCATTCATCTTCTCTGTTTATCCTCTACTTTCTCCAGTTTGGGTCCAATTTTAAAAAAGATAACAACTCTCCTTTTTTATACACCACTGTACACACGCACATGCCATAAATTACTGTTAAAAATCTTGATTGCAGCACCACTTATTCATTAGCTCATTCTTGAATTTTTTTTTAGTAAACCTTGCTTAAGCATCTGCTATGTGGTAAGGCATAGGATTAGGCATTGGAATTTGAGATTGAGAAAGACATAATCCTCAGTTAAAGAGACAAGGAAGCAAGCTCTATCCACTCTATGTAACAAATAGCCTCTGATCCAGACCCAAAGGCCAAAGAAATAGTTTCTCTGTTGTTCTGATTCCTCAACATGACTACAAGTTAGCCATGATTTTTCCTATTGTTTAAAAGAAGAAACTGAGTTTCATAGAATTAAGGAGACCTCTTCATTCAATCAGTCATTCAACAAACATGATGTATAGAGAAAAATATTGGCAGGGACTAAGTTGTCATTTTGTAGAAACTAGTCTAGGAAATACTTTCCAATAAAATGACATTTAAACTGAATCCTGAAGGAAGCAAGAAACTGAGCTATTTAGAAGAACAGTACAGTTAGAGGCAGTAGCAAGTGCAAACCCTGAATAAACTTGATGTGTCTGAGGCACAAGGTGGTCATTATGGCTAAAGTTAAGGTGCAAATAGGAAGAGCATATCAATCCCAGTATGATTAGAAGCAGTATTAAGCAAAGGAGTGGATTTTTTTTTTACTTATATTTTGAAAGTATTATTCTGACTGATGAGTATACGGGCAGGCTAAGGGCAAGGGAAGTGCCACATAGTTTCTTCAGAAGGTTATGTAATAAGTAAGATCTTTTGAAGGTCCTCGTGCTTGGAGCAGAGAAGCAAGATGAAGGAGGAGAGAAACAGTCTGATTCTGGACATTGTTTGAGGAGCAGTCAAATGAATTTGCAGATAGATTGAATTCACAGCAAAAAGAAGAAGAGGGGTCAGCGTAGGTTCTGGGAATACAATGGTGTACAAAACAGACAGGGGCTTGTCTTCCAGCACTTTATTGGAGGGATAGGCAGAGAGTCAACTAATAAATAAATGGATTTGATTACAATTTGTGATGAAATACTGAAAGGAGACAACAGTGTTGTGTTGCAAAACAGGGATCTTGCCTTCAATAGGTAGTCCGCACCAGCCTCACTGACCAAGGGCCACTTAAGAGAAATCTGGAGAGTAAGAAAGGCCACCATGCAGTGACGGGGTGAGTGGTCCAGGTGGAGGCTCCTGCACACACAGTTGCCCTGAGACCTGCAGAGGACAAAGACTAGGATGGGGTCCAACCTGCTCAAAGCTTAAGCCTGCTGTGCTTCACTATAATGCAGTGGTTCTCCAGGGGCAATCCGTGTACCCCAAAGTCCCCTGAGACTTGTTTCAGGGTTGTCCGCAAGGTCAAATCTCTTTTTTGTGCCAACACTAAGACATTATTTTCATCTTTCCTGTGAACTTTCTCTCAAGAATATACCACGTTTTCCACAGTCTGTGAGACATAAATTGCAACAGAGAGAACGCAAAGCTGACATGAGAATCCAGCTGTCTTCTGTTGAGCCAGATGTTAAAGAGATGGAAAAAAAAAATGTAAAGCAATGTCACTCTTCTCATTATTCTTATTTTTTAAAAGAAATATGTCTCATCTATCATTTACATCAAGATGAGAAAGTTTATTTTAAATGAACAAATACCTATTTTTAATTGTTTAGTATTGATTTTGAATGAGTAAATGTTAATAGATATAACCCACAGAAACAAAGACTCTATGGGTCTTTCATTATCATTAAGGGTATAAAGGGTCATAAGACCACAAATTTGAGAATTGTTGCTCTGGTATTAACGTTAAAGTGCTCTCAAACTCCATAATTGGTCTCTGGACACAAAATCCACTTTCATATCACAATTTTCCTTTTAAAAAACAATAGAAAGAATTGCTAACATTTACTGAGTCTTTCTTGCATTCTGAACATGTCCTAATATTTTAACTGCTATTAGGACTTCCTAGATTCTAACTAATCTTCTCGAATCTATGAAATGGGTAATTTTATTATATCCATTGTATAACAAGGAAATCAAACAGGAGACATGAAAAACTTGTCCCAGATCACACAGTTAAGCAGTTGAGTTGGGATTTTGGCCCAGGCATTGTTCTTGACCCTCAGTGAGAACAAATAAATAGAGACTTAGTCTTAATGCTGGGAAACCCTCCCTCCAGGGGATCTAAGTAGGTCCTCCTGGCTGATAGATCCAGTTCAGAGTGGGGGCCTGAATTTCCACGTTGGAGAAAGAACGAAAGACAGGTGAAAGCCCAGGCCAAGAAGGGCCCAGCATTAAGCCATGGAAATTCAGCTCTGCTACCAGGTCCACGGGCAAGCATGAATGGGGATGAGGATCAAGGTCTCAAAGTCCAAAGCCATGGGGGCACTTGCCCCCCTCCAAGACATCGGTCATCTCTCAGCACAGTGGATTCCTGCTCCCTGCCCTTCTTTCTGATTCTCAAAGGAGAACCATACTACCTGAAGGTCACATCTATAGGGAAAGTTTGGCTGAGACTGGAAAATGTTCCTTCCTTCCATCTTTCCCTCCCCACCCAATCAAGATGACTGAGTTAGAGTTTTCTGGACAAATAATAGGAGAGTTGATGTACTCACAACTTGTTTTTTTTTCTTTTATTGAAAAAGTCCCATCATGGGAATTTGCAAGATTTCTTAGGTGAATTATCTGGTTTAATGGCATCAAGTTAGGGAAAACAGCCACACCAGAGTATATTTTACAATAACATACTCTGTTTTGTGAATTAAGTAATCATATATGGTTTGCAGGCCTACAGCTTTTGTGATAATTTAGAATTTTTAAGTAACACAAAAATTTCTAAGTGTGCATTTATTGAAATCAGGTACAAAGACCAGAATCAATAAGGAATAAAAATCTAATTAAGTTCTATTGAGTGTATATATAATTTATAATAAGAATTTGAAAAATGGAGAAGTTTTTCAGTGTACTAGAATGAGATACAAGTTCTACTTTCTGTATAATACAATCACAAAATGAAAGGGAAACGTTTATGTGAGAATTCTTAACCTCATCTGCCACAGACTACAAAACCTTTTTGTCTCTCCTTCACTAAGATGAGTCCAGCCTCACCAGGGTGTGTATTATGCAAATGAAGTGAATGAAATGAGAGAAAATTCAGAGAAGCCTGCTTGGTTCAGATTAGACAAAGCTAGTATAAAATGGGCAGCATTCTTTAAGAGATGTCCTTGAAGTCCAGTTTACGCCCCTCCCATTCCATTCCCATCCCTAACCTAAAAAGGTAAGTGCCATCTTCATCAACTTATCATACATGTGCTTATTCCTAAAAATATATTGCCTGGTTTTGCATGTTTTGAATCTTAGGTAAATGAAATCAGATTGGATGTGCATTGTATTCTGTTCCTGAGATTCATCCTTGTGACTGGAATCCATTCATTTCCTCTTTTTGTAGGAGTCTACTACTGGCCTCATCCACATTTTCTTCTGACTGATATTTTGGTTGTTTCTAGTATTTCACCTCATACACAGTACTTCTGTGAATCACCTTGTGCATAAATCTTGTACACATGCATAACTTCAGAATATATATCTAAGACTGGAATTGCGGAGTTGTGTGAGGAAGAGTTCCACTCAATAATGTGATTTGTTTAGTCTGTTACTCAGAGATGTGAGCTAAAATCTCCCACAGTGATGGTGGATTTTAAAATTCCTCTTTGCCATTCTAATGATTTTGGCCTTTGAGCTTTAAGTTGAGAGATTTTCTTCATATTTACTGTGAATTTGTGAATAATAATATGTTGGACTTTATTTATATCATTTCATATATACACTTGCTTTTCTTGTGGACTTTTCCTGACTTGTTTTTGATTTATTTGAAATTATGATAGATTGCCAACAGGGGGTATAATTATTTCATCCCTTGTAAAATTACCAAATTACTTTACTTGGTAATAAGACTTTGCATTTCTTTCTGTCAGGAAGTAAAAGAGAAGCTATGCCCACCTGTTCTAAAAAGAGTCAACATATATAGTCCACGTGCTCATTTTGGACCATTGTCTCATAAATAAAGATTTATTGGAATACAGCCAGGCTCATTCATTTACATATTGGACATAGATGCTTTCTTTGCCATAAAGCAGATCTGAGGAGTTGTAATGGCATGGCTCACAAAACTAAAATATTTAGTATCTAGACCTATATAGAGAAAGTTCACCAATCTATGGTCTAGGCCTCAAGAGGGCTCACAGTCACCCTATCAGAATGTGTCCAGCTGCCACATGAGCAAGAACAAGCTGACCTGTTGGTGGCGGAGAGGCTACAGGGACCTGAAATGATACAGCCACTTTGGACTAGCCAGAACCAAGCATCTGTTCTCATCACCTAGGTGATTTCACCCAAGAACAGTTAAATCCAATCAAATTAGCAGAGCTACCTGGCTAACTCATAAATTCATAAGCAATAACAAATGATTGTTGTGTTATTCCACAGATAGTTTGTTAAGCAGGTGACAAAGAGGTTTTGAGTTGGTTGGTTGTTTATTCTCACCTCATTTTTCCCTCCAGCAGTTGAAATTTATATCCTCTACTATCTTCCAATTTTATTCTATTAGTGCTCATTCTAAAAATGTTGGTGTCTGGAGTCTGAAGTTCATCATTATCTTTTCCTTCTTCATAATCAGTGCAAGGACCTTAGATGACTTCAACTCTGACCAAAGTCTTTCCATCTTTTATACTATTTCTGTACCAGTTTGGATGCCACCTTATAAACACTCCACAAATTAGACTATCAATTATTGCCTTTTAATCATTGAGCTTTATTTAGATTTACTCATAAATTTAACTATTTATTTGATCATTATTTCTTGCTTCATCACAAACATTCTTTTGTTTCTGTCTGCCACAGTATTATTTTACTAATATTAAAAGATATATTCCCTTAGACAATATAAGCAGTATGGATAAATTTGCAAAAAATATCCTGCAATGTAACCACCAGAGATTAAAAAAAAAAATCACCAACATTTTGGCATATATTCTCTCAGTATTTTTCCCTACTTTGTATATATTTATTAAAATTAACCAAAATGCCACTACAAACTCTATGTGTCTTACAAAGTCTTTTAGAGAGACAGGTTATTATCACATTCTTTTAATTTTTTTCCTGAATGTTTTATTTTACCATCATATTAAAAGATAGTGAACTTGAAGATATTATTCTATTCTTTTCTGGCTTCCATTTTTATTTTTTCTTAAGAAACCAACTATCTTTTTATTATACATTTTTTTAGAAAATATTTTTTTCTCCATGTAGGACATTTGTCTTATCTTTTTGTCTTTGTGTTTTACTATACTGTGTCTACTTGAGGGTTTTTACTATTCAAATTTTTTTTTTAGTTTCCTGAAATGAGCACTGTTTTTTCTTGGTTCATTCAAAAATGCTTCTGGACGTAACTCCTCACATATTGACCTCTCATATGGTCTCTGCTTTTCTTTCATAACTCTGGTTAGAAGTGTATCAGCTTTCTCATTTTCTCTCCAATCTCTTATTCTCATTATTATGCATTCTACTACTTTTTCTCTCTGAGAAGCATTAAAATAACCTTTTCTTTGTTCTATTTGCTTATTCGTTCTCCATTTACATATGTTAACATTTTTTAAAAATTGAAATATAATTCTAATATCATAACATTCACCCAATTAAAGTACACAGTTCAGCAGTTTCTAGTATATGTACAAAGTAATGGAACCATCACCATCATATAATGCCAGAACATTCTGTCACCCATAAAATGTCCCATATCTGTAAGCAGTCACTCCCTGTTCCACTTACTTCAGTCCCTGGCAATCACTAACTTCCCTTATGTATTTGACTCTGGGTGTTTAACTATTTGGGCCTTGAATATAGATAGAATCATAAAATATGTGACGTTTTGTGTCTGGCTTTTCTTGAAGGCCTTCAAGATTCACCTGTAATTATGTGTCAGTATTTCATGCTTTTTCATTGATGAATAGTATGTTTCAATTATACATTTCTCAGTTTATGGATACTTAGATTGTTTCTAATTTGCTGCTATTGTGTGTAAATGCAATTTTGGGTATTCATGTTCAACTTTTCATAGAGACATATTTTTTTCAATTCTATTGTATATATACCTCCAGGGAGGATTGATGGATCATATGGTAATTGTATGTTTAATTTTTTGAGCATTCTTTTTTAAAAAAAAGAATTTAGTTGTAGATGGACACAGACACAACACCTTTATTTTGTTTATTTACTTTTATGTAGTGCTGAGGATTGAACCCAGTGTGTCACATATGCTAGGCAAGCGCTCTACTGCTGAACTACAACCCAGCCTCACCTTTTGAGCATTCTTAACAAGTCCTGTTATTTTCTATTTTATTCTTTCTTTCTTTTTTTTTTTTTTTTTGGTACTAGGTATTGAACCTAAGGGTGCTTCACCACTGAGCCACATCCCCAG
The DNA here is from genome assembly GCF_047511675.1 of Marmota flaviventris. Lineage (NCBI taxonomy): Eukaryota > Metazoa > Chordata > Mammalia > Rodentia > Sciuridae > Marmota > Marmota flaviventris. The sequence goes on along the minus strand of NC_092505.1, from coordinate 49,141,750 downwards.
CCTTTTTAATATGTTATTTTGAGTCAGGGCCTTACTAAATTGTTTAGAGTATCACTAACTTGCTGAAATTGGCTTTGAACTCTCAATCCTCCCCAGTTTCTCAAGCCACTAGAATTACAGGCATGGGACACTGCACCCAGATATTTTCTCCTTTTTAAAAAAGTATTATAATCATCCTACTAGTTATAAAGTAGTATCTCACTGTGGTTTTGATTTGTATTTTCCTAATAACTAATAATGTGTCTTTGCATGTGTGTATTGGCCATTTATATATCTTCTTTGAAGAAATATACATTTAAGTGCTTCATCCATTTTGAAAACTAGATTGGTTATTCTTTTTGTTATATATATTGTGGACACTAGATCTTCATATTACATACATTATTTGCAAATATTTTTCCCCATTTTGTAGTTTGTTTTCACTTTCTTAATTGCATCCATTATGAACAAATGCTTTTAACTTTGATGAACTTTATTTATCTATTTTTCTTTGGTTATGCTTTAGTTAGCATATGTAAGAAATCATTACCTAATCCAAGGTCATTGATACTTGCACTAATTTATAACATGTGTTAAACATAAATATCTGCCTAGCATGCACGAGGCACTGGGTTCAATCCTCAGCACCACATAAATGTAAAATAAAGATATTGTGTCCACCTAAAAAAAAAACTTAAAAATAAATAAATATTTTTAAAAACATAAATATCAATTATTTTTTATTCCAAAAAGCTCATTTAGCTTTTTCCTAAATCCATTTTTTTTCTAATTTTATAGTATCATTTTCCTTAGTCAAATTTTCCTTTCCTATTTATTTTGCTATGAATAGCAAATGCAATATTACTCTATTCAGGTCTGATAATTCTAATATTTGAAATCTCCATTTTTCTGGTTCAAGTATCTGTTATTTTCTGCTGTCTCTGGTCAACCTTATCTTCTTTGAGAATTTTAAAAGTTGGAATTTTATCTACAGAATTGTTAAAGATAAATTCTCAGAAAGATTTTCTATTTCCTTGTCTAGAAGCAAAAGATTATAACAAATCTAGTTCTACTTTATGGTTTAGTAGATGAGGAATTGTGTTCAAAGTATCTTATTTATGATTTTACTGGATATAGAGACCTAGAATTACTTTGTACCTAGTATTATTTATATATATATATATAGTATACATAATATATATGTGTATATATATGTAGAAAGAGAGAGCTATATATGTGTGCATGCATGCATGCATGCACACACACACACACATGCATACACACACACAATATCATTAGACATTCAGCTGCTCTGAAGGAGCTCTTATTCAATTTCTTTTCTCCTTGGCACTCAAACCCAATATCTTGCAATGCCTAGGGAAATGCTTTAGAAATTGTTCAACAAATAAGTTAATAAAGTCATTTGTGGATACAAACTTGATGTTAAATGATGGAGGTTCTGAACTGATGCATTGAAGACATTGAGTACAATAAGAATCCATATGGCCAAGCACAGCCATAGATACAGGTACTCTCGCACAAAGCATATACAGATGATAATATGATTTAAAGGTACATCATTACAAATGTATTTATTAATGAATAAGACATTTTTAAAATTCTCCCAGTCATCAAATAATAAAATCACAAGTATCATCATCTCTGTGTAATATTTTCATTAAAAGCAGATTCTATTCTAAAAGGTGAAACACTAACATCAGCAGAACATATCCAGATCATTGTTACAGGTGAATTTTACTAGTCTTCAGATTTCTTGAAGAGGTTGAAAACTCAATCTACTTCCTGGGAATCTACCTTACAATTAAAGGAGTGACTTGTCTATTTCACTCTCTACAGAAAACATGACCTGGGCTGGGCAGTGTGCTCTCCGGAGCAGCTGTTACACTCAGGGTCAATTCTCAAGGCTTAGCTCTTTCCTTCTCACTCAGAGTCACACACGACTGTCTCCATTGTGATGGCCAGAGGATAATGTGCCTAAAATTGCTCCTATTCTGTAATTTCATGTATCTTTTCCTCTGGAAAGATTTGTTCGACATTTAAAAGAACAATTTGTCAATAGAGTAGGCAAATGTTTAACTTTCAGAACATTCATATAAAGGAATCAAATGATATAAAAGGTGTGAAAGTACTAGAAAAAGAGAAAGGCACTGTAAAAACAAAAGGAATTATTTTTATTATCAAGCTATTAATATTGAAATTGATAGCATTTAATAGCACAGTGAGCACTTAGCATTTGCTTCTCTTCCTTGGGCAATTATGAAAGCCAAAAAAGTAATATTATGAAGACTTTTTTTAATCAAAGTAACATTATGAAGATTTTTTAAAAGTAATCATTGATTTCAGTATTTCTACTTATACACTTACCTTGATACTCAAAGAATTTATAAACTTCAGTGACATTCAGATAAATAAGACCTTATTTTGTTTTTAACCCTTAGGACAATAACAAGTTCAAATACCACAGCAGAGGCAGACATGGAGTAACAGCATGTATTCACAACTGAGAAGTTAAGCTATAAGGGAAGGGAAATTTTTTCCCTAGATCAAAGAATTAAGAGTTGATTTATATTGGCAAACTAACCTGCAGCTGCATGTTGGTGTGTAAGTTGCATTCAAAACTCCTTGGGCGTGATATGGGGGAAATCCCCATTGTCCACATTAGCCTCTACAGAAGTTTTGTTGAAAGCTCTCCCTAAGGCATCCTTCTGCATTTTGTCTTTGGGCTTATCCTCAGTGGTGGTAAATGGATTAACACAGCAGTCTCTGATAGTGTGATGGATGGAGTCAGCAGAGCAATTTGCCATCTCTTCCCCTGGGGCTCTTTAGGTGCAAAATCTCTCATCTGAAAAGAATTGTCATTGCCTGCTATTAGTACCAAGTGGATTTATGATGTCCTCTCATGCAAACAGCCTGTCTGCCATTCTGTAGGTGGAGTCTGCTCTGAGGTTCTATGGAAGATGATGAGCAGAGCCTTGATCAAAAGCTTTCACAGTGTTAATATTCCGAAGCATGAGATCCAATGAAGTTTCAAAAAACGTATTTTCTCCTAATTAGACCAAAGATAGCTAAAACTCTTAATCCATCTCAAGAAATCTTTTCCTTCTTAAGACACTTCACTAAATCCTGTGGACTCTTGGCTCTCCTCAACACCCTCATCAGTGATCTTACTGGTTCCATCATAGACCTCAGCTGGGGCCAAAGTATACATTGGATTATACTATTACACTTCTCTTTCATAACCCCCTTCATTTGAACTCTCAAGTGACGGATCCTCATGATGGATGGGAAAGGAGTTGCCAAGGTCAATCAACAAAGATACCAGTTTTGAAAAGGATAGGTGTTTTGTAAACAATCAAGGATTTAGGTGTCAGCTGGAAAATTTGAAAATAATAGCCATCCAATCAAACCAATTTTTCTCTTATTTTTCCTTTTTAAGAAAAATGGTATCAGAAAAAAAATGAGAAAATTAAGTGCCTAAATAATTGGAAATTCAAAATAGGGAACAGGTGCCATGAGGAAAAATTCCTCTGTTACTGTGACAAAATACCTGAGATATCAACCACAAAAGTGGAAAGGCTTATTTTGTTTCACAGTTCCAGAGGTTTCAGGCCATGGTCACTTGGCTCTGTTGCTTTAGGCCTCTGGTAACACAGTACATTGTGGTGGAACATGTGATGGAGGAGAACTGTTTCCCTCATGGTGACTGAGAAGTAAAAAGGGCAAGAGGAAGGAATTGGGGTCCCCATACCCCTTTCATGGGCAGGGGCACAGCCTCAATGATTTAACTTCCTTCCATTAGGCCCCACCTCTAAAAGTTCTACCATCTCCTAGTACTACCATAGGCTGAGAACCAAGCCTTCATAAATGTAGCAGGATATAAAATCAACACCCAAAACATCAAATGCATTTCTGTGTATCAGTGACAAATCCTCAGCAAGGGAAATGAGGAAAACTACCCCATTGACAATAACCTCAAAAAAATAAAATAAAATACTTGGGAATCAACTTAACAAAAGAGTTGAAAGATCTATATAATAAAAACTACAAAACCCTAAAGAAAGAAATCAAAGAAGACCCTAGAAGATAGAAAGATCTACCTTGCTCTTGGATAGGCAGAATTAATATTATCAAAATGACCATACTGCCAAAAGCACTCTACAGATTTAATGCAATTCTGATCAAAATCCCAATGAAATCTCTCATAGAAATAGAAAAGGCAATCATGAAATTCATCTGGAAAAATAAGAGACCCAGAATAGCTAAAGCAATCCTAAGCAGGAAGAGTGAAACAGGTGTCATCAGTATACCAAACCTTAAACTACACTACAGAGCAATAGTAACAAAAACAGCACGGTATTAGCACAAAAACAGACAGGTAGACCAATGGTACAGGATAGAGGACACAGAGACTAACCCACAAAATTACAATTATCTTATATTAGACAAAATCACCTTCAATAAATGGGCCTTTGGGGAACATTCCTGAACCTGTCTTTTGAAATTTGTAGAATACCAGAACCAGCATCCAGCTGAAGGATTTTGAGAACAATTTCCTTTTCAGCAACAGCACTGGTACCACCCGACCATGGAGAGAAAAGTTACGCAACAGAATAATGATATAGATAAAACCCTGAGGACGGCTCCTTCTGAGTTTTCCTCGTACCCCTCAATTGGTAGAGAAGAGGTCCAAAACTGTGTGGCCAAAATTAGAATGTGAAAATTTACTGCAGGTTTTTACCTGCTTAAAAGTTCTTATGACAAGAGTGTGACATTTCAGTCACTAGCTGGGAAATATGAAGCTGAAGTCTTTTAGATATCACACTTGGCAGACTCTAGGAAGGAGACCATGTTATGTCCTTCACAAAGCAGTCACCATGCAAAACTCAGAGGCAGAAGATAGACTGTATATTAGGTTAGAAGCAGATATGGCATGTCAATGGTCACCACCTTACCTTCACCCCTGCCTATGCTTGAGATGCAAATCTCCATATCCAGATGCCATCCCCCAAAGAAGGAACAGTACAACCTTGAGGTGGCAATGCTTTAATCTACCTTGACTTGGAAAATTACTAGAGTATATTTGCTAGAGTGCCTGCTCTCAGGCAGGATGTACAGAGTGAGGTCAAATACAGTTATAGAAATGAAGTTCAAGTGAGTCCTTTGAATGTAAGTAACTGCAATGTAAGATGTTAAAATCTTTGGTTTCTAAAGATACCAAGAGGAAGTAAAATAGTTGGTCCTTTTAGGGGAAATATGAATATTTGATTTGGGGAATTGAAAGAGTTGGCAAGAAAATTATAAGAAAGTATTAAAATTCTTGCCATTTAAAAAAAAAAAACAGATTCAGGAAAAGAAAATGCTTAACTTAAAACAAAAGGAAATGGGACAGGGTATCGTGTACCAGTGCAAAAATATATTCTGGACATATTATATCATATATTACATTTGAGTGAAATGACTCTGCCACACCAGTTTGTGTGCTTCAGTTGAGTCATTAAAAATTTAAGGAATATGGCAGATAGTGTCCTATGAGCCCAGACGAAGGACATTGCTGGGTGAAATTTATTATTGCAACACAGGGACTCATCAATGGCAAACAGAATATACCTCCTAAGGTCGTGTTTCATTGAATGTTATCATTTAACTTTCTGCTACCAAGGAAAATGTTAGGCTTCAAGAATGTTTTCAGTGGACCATGAATTGAGGAATAACAATTTTTTGAAAATAGTTTCAGCTCTGAATTTCATCACCCGAGCCTTTATTCTTTAATACATTAGACCATCTTATCTTTTTTATAGGCTTAATTCCCAAATGGAATGCAGCTGGTTGTTTTTTGTTTGTTTGTTTGTTTGTTTTTGTTGTTGTTGTTATCTTGAATAGTTTATTTGTGTATTTCAATATCTTTTGTTTTCTAAAAACTAAGGAATGGACTAAAATGAAATACACTCCGAAATGTTACCTCAAGTGAACTTTTTAGTTCAGACATTCTTAGCAAAGTTAACTTCATTTAGTACAAAATAGTGAAATTCACAAAACACTGTAAGTTCCTGTTGCTTCTCCTTCATTACAAGATAGCATCCACATTTTCTTTATCCATTCATCTGTTGTAGGCCACCTAGTTTTGTTCTGTAGCTTGGCTATTGTGAATTGTGCTGCTATAAATATTGATGAGGCTGTGTCCCTGCAGTAATGCTGATTTTATATCCTTTGGGTATAAACCTAGGCGTGGGATAACAGGGTCAAATGGCGGTTCCATTCCAAGTTTTCTGAGGAATCTCCATACTGATTTCCAGAGTGGTTGAACAAATTTTCCATCCCACCAGCAACATATAAGTGAACATTTTTTCCCCACATCCTCACCAACATTTATTGTTGCTTATGTTCTTGATAATTGCCATTCTGACTGGGGTGAGATGGAATCTTAAAGTTTCGATTTGCATTTCTCTAATTGCTAGAGATGTTGAACATTTTTTCATATATTTTTTGACCATTTGTATTTCTTCTTCTGTGAAATGCCTGTTTAGTTTGTTAGCCCATTTATTGACTGGGTTATTTGTTTTTTAGTGTTAGGTTTTTTTGAGTTCTTTGTATATCCTGGAGATTATTGCTCTGAGGTGCTGGTGGTAAAGATTTTCTCCCATTCTGTAGGCTTTCTGTTCATATTCTGTTACCTTTGTTGTGAAGCTTTTTAGTTTGATGCCAGCCCATTTATTGATTCTTGATTTTGCTTCTGTGCTTTAGGAATCTTATTCAGGAAGTCAGTTCCTAAGCCAATATGGTGGAGAGTTGGTATATATACACAATGGAATATTACTCAGCCATAAAGAAGAGTGAAATTATAGCATTTGCCAGTAAATAGATGGAACTGAAGAATGTCATGCAAAATGAAATAAGCCAGTCTCAAAAAACCAAGGTCAGAATATTCTCTCTGATATGTGGATGCCAACCCACAACAAGGGACAAGAAGATTAGAAGTTTATTGGACTAGACAAAGGGGAATGAAGGGAAGGGAAGAGGGGTGGGAAGAGGAAAGACTGTAGAAAGAATCAGACATATCTTTCCTATCTGTATATATGAATACACAACCAATGTAACTCCACATCATGTACAACCACAATGGGATCCTAACTGGAACATGTTATACTTATTCTATGTATGTATACTATTTCAAAATATACTCTTTTGTCATGCAAAAAAAGTCTTTTAAAAACTTTTTAAAAATAAGTATATTTTTAAACAAAAAAGATAATATTCAGTTTCACGGGTACTATTTCTTGTCAAAAACTCACTTTTCTGGGTAAAAGATTAAAAGCCCTTGTCTCAGTCTCTGATGAGCATGTTTTCTAGCCATTGTTGGAAAGTGTCACACAGTACTGGAGAAATCTTTCACACCTTTGTGCTCTGAGTAGCAAACTCCACATCAAAGGAGGAGAATGTCGGAGAACAATGATCCTAAATTATCCGAATCACCAACCCTTTCAGACATATTTCATGAGTGTGTGAAAAATTAAAATCACAAAGAATTTTTCAAAGAAGAAACATCTTTGTCATTTATGTTTGTTTCTAAGCCCCTAACATATGGTGAGGGTGCTAAATCAGTCCTTTATTATTATACTCAGTAATAACAAATGGAAAAGACTCCAAAGAAAACTCAAAACAGAGTGAGTCACTGGTAAATGAAAAGGCTTTCTGAGGTAACCTGACTTCGTGGCAGAGGGAGCCCACTCAGTGGTCTGTGAGTCTCACTTCCTGTGTAAACTGTGCCTTCCTCCTGGGACAAATACCGCTGTCTCTTACTGGATATCCTGTCTCCACAATTTCCTCCTTCTAAAGAATTTTATACCTCTTGGCTTCTCCCAAAGCATATTTTTATCATTTTATTTTAAAAACTATTAATTTATATTTTTTCAAAACTTTCAGGATTTTTTTATGAATATGTCTCATGCTAAACCTAAACAGTAGCTCAGGGAGGTGGTGAGTTCCAAGGCCATAGTTGCAGTCAGCTGAACCTCTTCCAAGATTTGCAATGGCCTCCTGCTGTGTTTTATGTCTGGTGCTGGGTTCTATCCCTTAGTCAAGTCTCTCTGCACACTCTTGCCCATCCTCGCATGTCCAGCTTTATTTTGTATGATCTCAACTCTTGCTGACAAAAAAATTTATGTTCTATCATCTCAACACCAATTGGTGACATTCCTGCTTTCCTAGGCTATAGCCCCCATATAAACTTTTTACGAATAAAATCAATAATAAATAAGTGGTAGAAGTATTCTGTTCATTAGCTTGACTTTAACTTGCATGCATTTTGATTATCTTTGCAGACATCAGTGAAAAATAATGTCTAAAGATTTCTATATTTTCCTTGGAAGCAACATATACTTAGACATTGCAATTAAAACCATACTCTTTTCACCTATTCTTTTCCTACAGGTTCAGGCAAATAATTTCTCACCCCAAATTAAGACGGTTAACTAGAAATGTGTTGCAACTATTTCCTTTTACGTTCTGTAACATAGAAACCATGTATTTGAGACCGCCAAGAGAAAATGTCTGATTAGTGTAATAAAGTTGTTTTTTTTTCCAATTCAACAGATATTCAGGGTTTACTACATGATAAAGATTGTGCTGGCCAAATCAGAGATTATAGCGATGGTTAAGATATAGGTTCTGTTCTTCAAGAATATAAAATCAAACAGGGGAAAGAGACACATAGAAAAATATTATTTAATATATAACAGAAGGAACAAAGATGAAAGACTTATTTTGATTGAATAGATCACTTCAGGATTCCTGAAGAAAACAGGATTGGAGTTGACCTTAAAAGATTTGCAGGATTTTGTAAGACAAGGCAATCCTAGAAGAGGCAAATGTGAATCTATTCTCCATTATCACATTTCATAACATGTGTGTGTGTGTGTGTGTGTGTGTGTGTTTCCCTCTCACCTGAGTGTTAGCTCTCCAGGATCAGGATCCTGGCTTACCATTTTGCACCCCCTCGTCTACCAAAGCCCCTATCCATTGGAATTTTTCAGTAAGTATTTATTGAATTAATAAACTAACAGGTATTAGGTTTCTGAAAACATTCAATGCCTCTTGAATCTGTGCCCAAAAGTTGTTTAATGATGTTTTGCTAAGGTTGTGCCAAAAACTTTGCTCAAAAATTAAAAATTAAAAAAATATCTCCCACTCATACCTGTCATCTTCGTGCAGCATAGATACATCCCACAGTTTTCTCTGTATTTCAGTGGAAGTAGAACCCTGGTCCATACTAACAGCACTGTATTAGGCACTAAAAGCATCTAATTAAGACAAGGCAGGACCCCTAGTGTGGGGAGCCACTCTGACTCACGCCTTCCAGTCTTGAAGCCAGAGGCTCTGACTGGTCACTACATTTCGTGGTGACTTAGGCGTTGTCACAGCTCAGGAAGTCGAAGGCATGTTTTCAGATGTAGGTGTCACCCATCCGGTTGAATTACACTCACCTGTCCCTTGCAACCCTGCCTCTTCTGGCCTTTTTTGGACAGAACTTTCTAAGAACAAGCCCCCTCCCCCCAGTAAAAGCCCACTTCTGAACATGCTAGCGTGCTCTGGACACCTCTCCTGACTTTCTCTTGTTCTCCCATTTGGGAAGCCTGAGGCCTAGATTGGAGAAGCTGTCCTGAAGCTTGTTTAAAGGTGAAGTGTGTGTCTGTGTTTTATTTGGTGTCCCTGGAAATTCACAGGAACGGCCTTAAGTCCAGCTGCCTGCGCAGGTCGGGGGCAGCACTCTAGGAATCAACTTCTTTTTCAGGCCAGATCAATCCTGTCTACAGCTTTCTGCACAGTAAGGAATCTCCTTCATGTTGGTGGAGGGACTGTGTGAGGAAGTGGAGGTGCCCTGTGAGCCAGGAATTGGTGAGAGAGGAAGGTAATTTTGTGAGGTTGGGGTCATATTTGTCATTCCCCTGTAGCCCCAAATGAAGACGTACCCAAATCCTATTCCATTCTGAACACTTGTACCTCTAGCCTTCCCTAAAAAGGAAACTAGCTAGATACAGAGAAATTAGCAGATAAGAAACCAGAAACTATTTTCCTGAGAAGTAGATAAGAACTCTCTCAATTCCAGGATCAGCATGCATTTTCAGGAAGAGAGATCTTCAAGGCAATTCCTGACAGAATTTACCATTCAGTTGCAGATTTCAGAAGGATGGAAAAGAAGAAAGCAAGCTGGTTTAGCCGGTATTAAAAAGCCAGACCCTGTCTGTATCTGCAAAAGGGGAAGAGTGCAATAGTTAGAATTGCCCATCTTTAAGAAATGTTGTTAAATAGAGCTCAATCAGTGTTCTTTATTCTGAACAATGTGTCAATTCTTTCTCCCTTGCGGGAGTGAAGTTAATTGGTATAAGGGCATGGTAGGAGGAGACCCACATGGCCACTATCTCTGTGGTATCTATCATGCTCATGTGCTTGAAAACATTTTCAGTTACACTTGTCTTCCAAGATGTATACTTAGCAGTGGATTTTCATTCCTTTTGCAAATATTTATCAAGTGTTTTTATTTGCCAGGCACTCGGGTACACATTAGAGTTGCAATGGTGAATGAGATAATCAAGATCCCCTGCCTTAATAGCTTTTGTAGTCTAATCAGGAATAAAGAGAAGTAAACAGCAATTACACACAATATAAAACAGCTGTGATAGAGAAGGTACAGGGGGGTATTGGGCAAGAAAGAAGAGGGGCAGCTAGTCCAGAATTGATGGCTATGGGGGTGGTCAGGAAAAACTACATGGTGCTAACTAAGCTGAGATTCGAAGGAGGAAGAAGAGTTAGTCATGTGTAGGGGATATCAGTTGTTGTTTCGTCTGATCAGCATTTCGTCCTCAGTCTAGTATCAATATTCTGATTGCCCTTGGGCAGCTACCTCCTCCCCAACACCCACTGTGAACCCCAAGATATGGTCAGGACCAACCTCATACTCGTGAGTCAGAGCACTGATCAGAACTGGTCATCCTGGTCCCATAATCCCCGTGGCCCTCATAATTGGTTCAGTTATGTATGTGTTACCTAAGTTAGACCTGTAAGACTAATTCCAGGCCCAAATATTAACACTAACAGATATAATAGACAAAAGGTCCTTTGTTGTAATAAAATTGCTAACAGAGTAGAATGTAAAGCTACAGGTTTTCAAAGAGCCACCTCACATCTGTGCCTGGGCGCAGAGCAGGAAAGTGTGGACACACATGCCTGCCAATGGCCTCTATCCTCCATCAGGAAAGCAAAGCTCTCCCAAAGGCTTCCACACGCTGCCCTCGCTCTCCCAACCACAAGTAATCGCATGGTCAACCCTAATTTTGAGACATGCTGGGAAAACAAGAAATAGAATTTTCAAAGGTGGCTTAAACCAACCATGGGCCATTGCCCAGTGCTGGGCACATTGCTGTACTTTCCCCAAACCCAAATAAACAAACAACAACATGGGTTTTGTTAGTAAGAGAGGAGAGGGAAATGGAGAGGAATGAGCTATGACAGCCCATGTTTAAAGATATTTAAGATTCATTATATTGTATAGGCAGCTATGGCTGCCTATCAAAATACCACAGAATGGGTGGCTTAAACAACAGGTATTTGCTCACATTTCTAGAGGCTAGAAGTCTGAGATCAAGGTGTCAGTAGGGTGGATTTCATCCGAGGTCTCCTCTGTGGCTTGCAGATGGCTGCCTTCTCGCTGTGTCTTCATGGGATCTCTCCTCTGTTGGGGCACACTCCTGGTGTCTCCCTGTGTGTCCAGTTTCCTCTTTTAAAAGGTTACCCTACTGAATAAGGGCCCGCTCAAACAGCCCCATTTTAACATATTCACCTATTTAAATTCCTTGTGTCCAAATTCAATCAAATTCTGAGGTACTCGGAGTGAAACTTTCGACGTATGAATGTTAGGAGACCCAATTTCTCTCATGATACTTTGTACCATTAATTTGTCATCAATTGGTTAATAAAATATTCTTCAATCAGCCGTACGTGTATGGAGGGGACATTTTTCTCTCACTACATTTCTAAAACATTAAAAAATGTCAACTAAGAAACCACCTTAAATTTATCAGAGGAAAAGATATTTGGTGTTGTGATTTGCATTCCTTTTTAGAAGTGAAAGTGAACACTCTCACTCTCCAGGTGTGTGTGTGTGTGTGTGTTTCCTTGAGTGGTTTTATTGTTGATTGTACCAGATGCCTATTGAATGCACCCCTGGCACTTTTGCAGGCAGGTAACTCAAGTGGCACTCAGTGTGCTCCCTGTGTTCCTGCCTCCAGGACTTCTGTAGCACTGTGGAGTGGGACATCAGTGCCTTTCCACTCTGCAAACAGCTCAAGAGTGCCAGGGAGTTAACAGCCCTGGGACAACATTCCACCAACGGGAATAGGGGACAATGAGTAAACGCTCCTCCCCAGCAATCCTTGGGTACTCAAGCACATCCCTCAGCTACCCATGGTGGTGCCGACTCAGCCATACTCCCTTCTATCTGCTTTTCTCCTTCCCTCTTTCAATCTGCTTAAAGTTTCTCGCTTCTGCTTCTCTAGGTTCACCTCACACCTTCTCCTCCAAATGAGGTGCTTGCATAAAAGTCCTGCTCCAGCCTCTGCACTCAGAAGTATCCCTAAACTGTTCTTTGAGTACACCTTTATGTTTTTTGTTTTGTTTTGTTTTGTTTTCTTGCTTTGTTTTCATTGTTTGCCATGAAGTTCTTCATATCAAGAATTTTAACCTTTTGGAAAAATGTCACAGACTAGTGAGAGGAAAATATGACATCCCTGGAACTCTATGCCAGGCCAAGATATAATGAGGTCAAGAAAAACATTCTTGTATTTGTCTTCGGATGTACAATGTTTAGAAAGATCCGTTTTTGTGTTACAGTTTCTGTCAGGGTTTTAAACTTAGAAATCATGCTGATATCTCCATAAAATGTTACCCAATATGGATGTTTTCCTCTTCAGGACTGCGAGTTCTAGCTTTAAAGATGGCGCATTCTTGAATCTTTGTTTAAAATGTGAATCAAGTCACTTCATAATACGTCTGCTTCTTCTAGGGCATCCATTTTAGGTGGAGAGTGACTCATTCCTCTGTGTGGTCCATGTCCTTTAAATTGCCGTTTTAATGTTTCCCACATCTTTGTTTCTAGTGACTGTTCCTCCACTAAGAGGGTCTCTTTCTATCCCAGGGAGAGTGGAGGTACATTCCAGCAAATTGCTGGAAGCTTGTAAAGGGGCCTTCAGACGCCACTGAGCTCAGGGATCCTGAAGGCATTACTTGATGTCAGTCAAGTCAAAAGCCACTGGTGGAAGTCCTAACTCTCTTCACACCAGATTCAAACATCATGGGGCAAGAAGAGTTAACTAAGATGAGGAACAGTTACAATCAGGGAACAAAGGGAGACAAGAAGGGGAGGACTGGAGACCTCCAGAAACAGCCAGCACCCAGATATGGGGACACTGGGTATGATTCCTGGGGCAAAAGGGAGGGACGCGACCTGTGGCCTGAGATCCTGGGGTCTGACTGGATCCAGAGGTGATAATGAGTACTTTGGGTGGATTTATTACCTCAAGGGAAGAATGAGCTTTATTTCACCCTCCCAGATTATCTTTATTTAAAACTCGGTCTAGTCAATTTCATTTGGAAATAATTAGCAAACATCTGGTGTTTCTGCTGCTGTTTCCTTCCCCATGATATAGACTCTATTCACTTGGGTGAGCATCAATGGCATCCCCCCCCCTCTTCTGGGGAGGATTTCAGGAAGCAGGAAACCACAGCTGAACTGGGTGTTGCTCCTTACGCAGTGCCCAGTGGTCTCTTTTGTTCATCTACAGCTGTAGGAATGAAGCTGGGAGTTCCTTTGCCACTTTCACTGCCTTTGATCCTGATCATCACAAGGGTGACTCTGCAAATATGATAAATAGTCTTAAGGATACAATAAGGAGGTAATTCATCTTCTAGTCATTTTGTCAATTCTTCTCATAATTTTAGCACTCTTCCTCGACAAACACCTAGAAGTTGTGTTTGAGCTCAGCCCGGAGACACTGAATAATAGATCTCAGAGTTACCTGAAAAAGAATATCTAAAACCAATACAAATGACCACACAAGTCCAACTGAAGAATCCATCTGAAGAACAGAAGCAAAAGGAAGTATTGAGATAGGAGGTCAGAAGGGACACCAGAGTGGGATGATTTAGGATACCTACTAGACTACACCTTGGTGGTTCTCCTGAGGCCCAGAATGCAGTTCCAGATTCTATGGAAGAATATTCGAGGCCTTAAACATAAAATGGGTCAGAAATAGTAAGGACCAATGCCACTCCGACATTTCCCTTCATTCACGATTCCGTCCCTTCATTTTTCCAAAATTTTATAGCATGGAAAATAACACAAAGTACAATAATTACACACATGTAAACATACATGCACACAAATGTGAATAACAGAGTGGAACAGATATTACTATTAACTGATATGAACTAATAAAGTATTAACTTTAACGGAGCAAAGAGTCTGGTTTAATTTTTCAGTAACAAAAAGAAAAAGAATAACATGACTATTGTTATTTGGGAGAGATGCAAATCTGTTGTAATCTTTATTTTATAAAAATAAAATGATTTTATTTTAAGAATTATTTATGGGAATTGTACGTGATCCATTTAGCAACACAGTGAAAAGTATAATTGGTAATTGTGCTTGCGAAATGCCTCTATAAATTCTGAAAATCTCTTCACCATTATCTCAAGGAACATCACCTGTTGGTAATGAGAATCCTGAGTGGTCTAGGTTGAGGTTTTGCATTTGTTTCTGCAAAGTGCCCCAGAACGTTGTAAGCCCAGAGTATTTTCTTTTTATCCAATTCTTGTCAGGACTACAAAGAGCACAAAATTAAACCAGGTAAGGCCCAAGTCTCTGACTATTAATGCGTAGGGTAGACTTACTTTCACCCAGAACCAAGCCTGAAAACAAACACAGCTCTGCTGTCTCTGAGCTGGGTAAATTGCTCCAGTCTCTACTTGGACTAAGGAAATAGTAGTGTTAGGCTGTGGTTGAAGTGTTAAATCAAAAAGGGAGCAATTGTCATTCTGGAGTTCTCTACCTAAGTGGGAATTGGAAGCAAGGTCCCATATTCAGATGCATAAGCCGACCTGGGCCTGGGCCTTTCTATTCTTCCATAAAAGAGATGTATATGAATTGGGATCAGCACTCAAAGCACGGGAAACTTCATCTTTTTAAATGATCTAACTGTTCTTTCAGCTCTTCATTCACTCCCTGTTTCTCAATTTCTTAACTTCTAACACCATGAATAATTTTTTCCCTTGGTTTTTTTTTTTTTGGGGGGGGGCCTCTAACCCTGAGTTCTGATTCTTTTCTTGATTGCAATTTGCACTTACTAATTTAGATGAACCACATTCAACATAGTCTCACATGAGTATAGACCCTTAGGTGCATCATTCCCACCAAATTCACCCAGAGATTCAGAGAAGGAAATCAGTCCAAGCAAGTCAGGGTAGATGTCTTGGTCCATTCCTGTTGCTATAACAAAATACATTAGATTGGGTACTTTATAAATAATAGAAATTCATTTCTCACAGTTTTGGGGAGTAGGAAGCGTACAATCAAGGTACCAGAAGATTTGATGTCTGGCAGGGAATTTGCACTCTGTTCCAAGAGGGCAACACCTTGTGGCTGCATCCTCCAGAGGAGATAAATACTGTGTCTTCACGTGGCAGAACGGAGAGAAGGGCAGCAGGTAGGTACCAGGGTGCTCCTCTTTCATAAAAGCAATAATCCATTCATAAGGTGGGGCTCTCATGACCTAAGCATTTTCCAAAGTTCCCGCCTATTAATACCTTTGTCTTGGAATTTAAATTTCAATATAATGAATTATGGAGGGGCACATTTTCAAACCATAGTAGTGGGACTCTAATTTTAAGGGGGGAACTTAGAAGAGGCTTTTCAGAAATTTAGAGACTGAAAATTTAGGACTTGAAAGAAGCTTGGACCTGTGGATAGGTCAATACTGGAAGTTGGGGGGCAAGTCACAGAGAAGCTGAAAGGAGATGAAATTGGAACAATCAAGGACACTCCTAGATTGTTTCTGAGAATAGAAGGATTCTTCCATAAAGAGACAGTGAGAAACAGGAGTCCACTAATCCTGTCTGGGGTCCTACATGTTAGGTTTGAGGAGACTGACAATTCTAAGTTCTATCAAAAATGAGTTAGACCATATGATCCAACACATCTATTTCTGGGTATATACCCAAAATAATTGGGAACAGATGATTGAACAGATATTTGTATACCCATCTTCATAGCAGCATTATTCAAACTTGTCACAAAGTGGAAAGAGCCCAAGTCTATCAGTATATGAATATATAAACTGCATATGGCATATACATAAAATGGAACATTATTAAGCCTTAAAAAGGAAAGAAATTTTAACCCAAGATACAATAGGGATGAATTATGAGGGCATTTTGCTACGTGAGAGAAGACATTCACAAAAGGACAAATACTATATGAATCTATGTATAGGAAATACTTATAGCAGTCAAAGTTATAGACATAATGAAAAATGCTGGATACCAGGATCTTGGGGCAGGGACAAATGGAATTTACATATAATGTATGCAAAACTTCAGTTACAGAAGATGAAAAATTCTGCAGATGGATAATGGTGAGGATTGTACAACAAGGTGATTGTGCTCAATACCCCTGAACCACATGCAGAAAGATGGTTAAAATGACAAATTTTATGTTATACACATTTCCTCCACAATTTAAAGCGGGGAAAAAGGTGAGTTTGGGGTGTGTAGATGTGTGGGAAAAGGGAATGACAGACATGTTAACATTCATTCTGTTTCCTATAGGAAAAGGCAAGGATAGATCGGTCTTGAAGGTATGGGATGGAGGCTATATTGAGTCTGGTTGTGAGGGGTGGAAGAGGGAAGTTAGGGGGAAGTAACCATGATTTAATTCCTTAATTCATACTGATTAATTGCTAAATGAAGACCTAAACACTGACTCCCAGGGCCAACAATAGGTGAATGGGTTCTACAAGAAATCTAAAGTTGTACTCAGAGAGAATTGTTTGATATTCCTAAATGTCTGCTAACATGCAGGATTAATCAGGATTATCCAGCAAAATAGACACAACAGATATAGCTATATACGATCCTTAGGAATTCACTAACATGAATATGGATGCCAAGGAGTCCCTGTATATACCATCAGCAACTGGAGAACCCAGAAAGCCTGCAAGAGGAGGTGTTATGATTTAGTCTGGTACCAAAGACATGGGGTGGGATGCTGATGTAAGCCTCTCTTCAGTTTGAAGATCTGAAAACATGGAGCTCTGGACAGGGGAAGACGGATATCCAGATTCCAGAAGACAGAATGAATTTGTTCTTTCTCCACCTTTTAAAAAAAATATGAGCTCTCTACAGGTTGCATGATGCCTGCCACATTGGTAAGCCAATTTCCCTTTACTCAGTCTATTGATTCAAATGCTAACCCTTTCCAGAAACACCTTCACAAGAAGTAATATTTAACACTTAAATTTAAACATCCACATGTTTAGCACACAGAGAGATTACATTTGTGCTGCTTTTGGATGTATGGTGGTCTATTTTTTGTTACTATAACAAAATACCTGAGATAGATTATAAAGAAAAGAGGCTTATTTAGCTCACAATTCTGGATGTTAACATGCAAGATCAAGATGGAGCTGTTTCCATTGGTCTGACTACTGGTGAGGGTCTAGCAGACACCATCACACCAGCAGCAGAAGCATGTATGGAA
Organism: Marmota flaviventris; assembly: GCF_047511675.1. Classification (NCBI taxonomy): domain Eukaryota; kingdom Metazoa; phylum Chordata; class Mammalia; order Rodentia; family Sciuridae; genus Marmota; species Marmota flaviventris. The sequence goes on along the minus strand of NC_092505.1, from coordinate 49,123,947 downwards.
AGAAGAGATCACAAAATATGTAAACAAAGCCAGAGCAAAGTGGACAGACAGACCTATTCATCCTATAAGATAGCTTTCCCACAAGAACTAACTCAAGAACTAACTTAGAGTCTCTTGTGAACTATCTCAATTCCTTTCAATGGTCTGGCCCCTAATGACCTTAGGACTTATCAGTAGGCCTTGCCTCTAAAAGTTTCATCACCTCTTACATCATTCCACTGAGCACCAAGCCTTCAACACATAAATCCTCAGGGAACAAACCACATCCAAACCACAGCAGCATGATCATGCAGTCCTGTCATCAATTTAGCCATTGGAATTTGCACCCAGTAGGCCCTTGGCTCATTTAGCCTAGACCTTGGGGAACCCCTGCTAAAATGCCCTCAGGTATGATATGAGAGATTAAATGAATGAAAAGGGAGTCAATGCAGAAGCAGCAAAACTTGGACTGTACTTGTGGAAGCTCATAGGGATGTGGCTTCAAAAGCTTCCTTAGACTCGTGTTTGTTGGTTTTCAGATGCACACGTTCCAACATACGATCTTGGTGTCGTATCTTAGTGGACACCTGCTCCTCAGTTTTGGCTTCAGTCTCATCCTTCAGAATGAGAATGCTCAACTTCAGTGTCATTCCTGGTATTTCTGAAATTGTGTGGGATCAATAATCTTGACAATAGCAAAATTTACCCTCATGTCTAAGCAATGTATGAATATCTGAAACATAAATAGGGTCATGTCATTTGGGTGTGATGTTATTGTCATAATTTTCACTTTCAAATATGGATATGGAGTTTAGATGTAGAGAAGTTTGAAGTCTCCTTGTATGCAATAGTTTCTGAGATTTTTGTCAACTGAAAAATAAACATATATCCACGAATTTCAGAGTAAAAATGCCACAATAATTAATGTTGACTGTGAACAATTAATTTTATATACTAAAAATGCTTTAAGGATTTTCTTTTTTTTTAATTTTTTATTGTTGGTTATTCAAAACATTACATAGTTCTTGATATATCATATTTCACACTTTGATTCAAGTGGGTTATGAGCTCCCATTTTTACCCCATATACAGATTGCAGAATCACATCAGTTACACATCCATTGATTTACATATTGCCATACTAGTGTCTGTTGTGTTCTGCTGCCTTTCCTATCATCTACTATCCCCCCTCCCCTCCCCTCCCCTCCCCTCTTCTCTCTCTGCCCCCTCTACTGTCATTCATTTGTCCCCCTTGTATTATTTTTCCCTTTCCCCTCACTTCCTCTTGTATGTACTTTTGTATAACCCTGAGGGTCTCCTTCCATTTCCATGCAATTTCCCTTCTCTCTCCCTTTCCCTCCCACCTCTCATCCCTCTTTAATGTTAATCTTCTTCTCATGCTCTTCGACCCTACTCTGTTCTTAGTTACTCTCCTTATATCAAAGAAGACATCTGGCATTTGGTTTTTAGGGATTGGCTAGCTTCACTTAGCATAATCTGCTCTAATGCCATCCATTTCCCTGCAAATTCTATGATTTTGTCATTTTTTAATGCAGAGTAATACTCCATTGTGTATAAATGCCACATTTTTTTTTATCCATTCGTCTATTGAAGGGCATCTAGGTTGGTTCCACAGTCTTGCTATTGTGAATTGTGCTGCTATGAACATCGATGTAGCAGTGTCCCTGTAGCATGCTCTTTTTAGGTCTTTAGGGAATAGACCGAGAAGGGGAATAGCTGGGTCAAATGGTGGCTCCATTCCCATCTTTCCAAGAAATCTCCATACTGCTTTCCAAATTGGCTGCACCAATTTGCAGTCCCACCAGCAATGTACAAGTGTACCTTTTCCCCACATCCTCGCCAGCACTTGTTGTTGTTTGACTTCATAATGGCTTCCAATCTTACTGGAGTGAGATGGTATCTTAGGGTGGTTTTGATTTGCATTTCTCTGACTTCTAGAGATGGTGAGCATTTTTTCATGTACTTGTTGATTGATTGTATGTCCTCCTCTGAGAAGTGTCTGTTCAGGTCCTTGGCCCATTTGTTGATTGGATTGTTTGTTATTTTATTGTCTAATTCTTTGAGTTCTTTGTATACTCTGGATATTAGGGCTCTATCTGAAGTGTGAGGAGTAAAGATTTGTTCCCAGGATGTAGGCTCCCTATTTACCTCTCTTATTGTTTCTTTTGCTGAGAAAAAAACTTTTTACTTTGAGTAAGTCCCATTTGTTGATTCTAGTTATTAACTTTTGTGCTATGGGTGTCCTATTGAGGAATTTGGAGCCCGACCCCACAGTATGTAGATCGTAGCCAACTTTTTCTTCTATCAGATGCCGTGTCTCTGATTTGATATCAAGCTCCTTGATCCATTTTGAATTAACTTTTGTGCATGGCGAGAGAAAGGGATTCAGTTTCATTGTGTTGCATATGGATTTCCAGTTTTACCAGCACCATTTGTTGAAGATGCTATCCTTCCTCCATTGCATGCTTTTAGCCCCTTTATCAAATATAAGATAGTTGTAGTTTTGTGGATTGGTTTCTGTGTCTTCTATTCTGTACCATTGGTCCACCCGCCTGTTTTGGTACCAGTACCATGCTGTTTTTGTTACTATTGCTCTGTAGTATAGTTTGAAGTCTGGTATCGCTATACCGCCTGATTCACACTTCCTGCTTAGCATTGTTTTTGCTATTCTGGGTAGTTTATTTTTCCATATGAATTTCATGATTGCTTTCTCTATTTCTACAAGAAATGCCGTTGGGATTTTGATTGGCATTGCATTAAACCTATAGAGAACTTTTGGTAATATCGCCATTTTGATGATGTTAGTTCTGCCTATCCATGAACAGGGTATATTTTTCCATCTTCTAAGATCTTCTTCTATTTCTCTCTTTAGGGTTCTGTAGTTTTCATTGTATAAGTCTTTCACCTCTTTTGTTAGGTTGATTCCCAAGTATTTTATTTTTTTTGAAGATATTGTGAATGGAGTGGTTGTCCTCATTTCCATTTCAGAGGATTTGTCGCTGATATACAGGAATGCCTTTGATTTATGCGTGTTGATTTTATATCCTGCCACTTTGCTGAATTCATTTATTAGCTCTAATAGTTTCTTTGTAGAGCCTTTTGGGTCTGCTAGGTATAGAATCATGTCACCTGCAAATAGTGATAATTTAAATTCTTCTTTTCCTGTTTTTATGCCTTTAATTTCTTTCATCTGTCTAATTGCTCTGGCCAGTGTTTCGAGAACTATGTTGAACAGAAGTGGTGAGAGAGGGCATCCCTGTCTTGTTCCAGATTTTAGAGGGAATGCCTTCAATTTTTCTCCATTCAGAATGATGCTAGCCTGAGGCTTAGCATAGATTGCTTTTACAATATTGAGGTATGTTCCTGTTATCCCTAGTTTTTCTAGATTTTTGAACATAAAGGGATGCTGTACTTTGTCGAATGCTTTTTCCGCATCTATCGAGATGATCATATGGTTCTTATTTTTAAGTCTATTGATGTGGTGAATAACATTTATTGATTTCCGTATATTGAACCAGCCTTGCATCCCAGGGATGAGTCCTACTTGATCATGGTGCACAATTTTTTTGATATGTTTTTGTATCCGATTCGCCTTAATTTTATTGAGGATTTTTGCATCTAGGTTCATTAGAGATATTGGTCTGTAGTTTTCTTTCTTTGAAGTGTCTTTGTCTGGTTTAGGTATCAGGGTGATGTTGGCCTCGTAGAATGAATTTGGAAGTTCTCCCTCTTTTTCTATTTCCTGAAGTAGCTTGAAAAGTATTGGTATTAGTTCCTCTTTAAAGGTTTTGTAAAACTCTGCTGTATACCCATCCGGTCCTGGGCTTTTCTTAGTTGGTAGTCTTTTGATGGTTTCTTCTATTTCCTCAATTGATATTGGTCTGTTTAGGTTGTCTATATCTTCCTGACTCAATCTGGGCAGATCATATGACTTAAGAAATTTATCGATGCCTTCACTATCTTCTAATTTATTGGAGTATAAGGATTCAAAATAATTTTTGATTATCTTCTGTATTTCTGAAGTGTCTGTTGTGATATTGCCTTTTTCATCCCGTATGCTAGTAATTTGAGTTCTCTCTCTCCTTCTCTTTGCTAGCATGGCTAAGGGTCTGTCGATTTTGTTTATTTTTTCAAAGAACCAACTTTTAGTTTTGTCAATTTTTTCAATTGTTTCTTTTGTTTCGATTTCATTAATTTCAGCTCTGATTTTCATTATTTCTTGCCTTCTACTTCTTTTGCTGTTGTTTTGCTCTTCTTTTTCTAGGATTTTGAGATGAAGTATGAGATCATTTATTTGTTGTTTTTTCCTTTTTTTAAGGAATGAACTCCAAGCAATGAATTTTCCTCTTAGAACTGCTTTCAATGTGTCCCATAGATTCCGATATGTTGTGTCTGTGTTTTCATTTATCTCTAAGAATTTTTTAATTTCCTCCTTGATGTCTTCTATAACCCATTGATCATTCAGTAACCTATTGTTCGTTCTCCAAGTGATGTATGCTTTTTCCTTCCTTCTTTTATCGTTGATTTTCAGTTTCATTCCATTATGATCAGATAAGATGCATGGTATTATCTCTACTCCTTTATATTGTCTAAGAGTTGCCCTGTGACATAATATGTGATCAATTTTTGAGAAGGATCCATGTGCTGCTGAGAAAAAAGTGTAACTGCTTGATGTTGGGTAGTATATTCTGTATATGTCAATTAAGTCTAGGTTATTAATTGTGTTATTGAGTTCTATAGTTTCCTTATTCAACTTTTGTTTGGAAGATCTGTCCATTGGTGAGAGAGGTGTGTTGAAGTCTCCCATGATTATTGTATGGTGGTCTATTAGACTCTTGAACTTGAGAAGAGTTTGTTTGATGAACATAGCTGCACCATTGTTAGGGGCATATATATTTATGATTGTTATGTCTTGTTGGTGTATGGTTCCCTTGAGCAGTATGTAGTGTCCCTCCTTATCCCTTTTGATTAACTTGGGCTTGAAATCTATTTTATTTGATATGAGTATGGACACACCTGCTTGTTTCCGAAGTCCATATGAGTGATATGATTTTTCCCAACCTTTCACCTTCAGCCTATGTATGTCTTTTCCTATCAAATGCATCTCCTGTAGGCAGCATATTGTTGGGTCTTGTTTTGTGATCCATTCTACTAGCCTGTGTCTCTTAATTAGTGAGTTTAAGCCATTAACATTTAGAGTTATTATTGAGATATGGATTGTTCTTCCAGCCATATTTGTTTATTTATGTTACTAAACATGGTTTGTTTTCCTCTTTGATTATTTTCCCCCCTTTACTGTCCTACCTCCCACTGTTGGTTTTCATTGTTATTTTCCATTTCCTCCTCCTGTAATGTTTTGCCGAGGATGTTTTGAAGAGATGGTTTTCTAGCTGCAAATTCTTTTAACTTTTGTTTATCGTGGAAGGTTTTAATTTCATCTTCCATCCTGAAGCTTAATTTCGCTGGATACACAATTCTTGGTTGGAACCCATTTTCTTTCAGTGTTTGAAATATGTTATTCCAGGATCTTCTAGCTTTAAGAGTCTGTGTTGAAAGATCAGCTGTTATCCTGATTGGCTTACCCCTAAATGTAATCTGCTTCCTTTCTCTTGTAGCTTTTAAAATTCTCTCCTTATTCTGTATGTTGGGCATCTTCATTATAATGTGTCTAGGTGTGGATCTCTTATGATTTTGCACATTCGGCGTCCTGTAGGCTTCTAGGATTTGGGATTCTGTCTCATTCTTCAAGTCTGGGAAGTTTTCTCGTATTATTTCATTGAATAGATTGCTCATTCCTTTGGTTTGAAACTCTGTCCCTTCCTGTATCCCAATGACTCTTAAATTTGGTCTCTTGATGTTATCCCATATTTCTTGGATGTTCTGCTCATGGTTTCTTAACAGTTTTGCTGAGCTGTCTATGTTCTTTTCAAGTTGAAATACTTTATCTTCATTGTCTGATGTTCTATCTTCTAAGTGTTCTACTCTGCTGGTAGTATTCTCAATTGAGTTTTTAAGTTGGTTTATTGCTTCCTGCATTTCTAGGATTTCTGTTTGTTTGTTTTTTATAACCTCTATCTCCCTGTATAGTTGATCTTTTGCTTCTTGGATTTGTTTATGTAATTCATTGTTGAAGTGATCTTTCATTGTCTGATTTTGCTGTCTGATGTCTTCCTTGAGACTCCAGATCATCTGAAGCATGTATATCCTGAATTCTTTATCTGACATTCCATCTGCTGCAGCTATTACCTCTTCTAACGTTGAGTTGACCTGCATTGCTTGTGGTCCTTTCTTTCCTTGTCTCTTCATACTGTTCGCGTTTCTTTCTGCTTGGTGAAACTTTGTGCTATTGAATTTTCCCCCTATATATTTATATTGGTCTTGTATAGTTGCAAAGTCTCCCTCGCAGGCGCGGGCGGCAGCTCTACCCCTCCTCCAATTGGGGCAATGTGCCTACCACGCCGGCAGGCCGCTGGGCCTGTTCTGCCGGTCGGTAGCAGGTCCGCCTACCTTGCAGGCGCGGGCGGCGGCTCTGTCCCTCTGCGGGCCGCTAGGCTTGTTCTGTCGGTGGTCACAGTTCTGCCTACTTTGCAGGCGCAGGCAGCGGCACTGCCCCTCTGCAGGCCTCTGGGGCTGTTCTGCCGGTGGGTCGCAGGTCCGCCTACCTTGCAGGCGCGGGGGGGGGGGGCGGCTCTACCCTTCCGCAGGCCACTGGGCCTGTTCTGTTTGTCGGTTGAAGGTCTGGCCTGTTCTGTTGGTGGTCACAGTTCCGCCTACCTGGCAGGCGCGGGGGGTGGGGGGCGGCTCTGCCCCTCAGCAGGCCGCTGGGCCTGTTCTGTGGGTGGTCACAGTTCCGTCTACCTTGCCGGCGCGGTGGGAGGGCGCTGCTCTGCCTCTCGGCAGGCCGCTGCGCCTGTTCTGCCGGTGGGTCGCAGGCCCGCCTACCTTGCCGGTGTGGTTGGCAGCTCTGCCCCTCCGCGGGCCACTCAGGATTTTCAAATAATACACAAAGAAATATTTGGGTGGTGGGATTACCTCAGTGAAATTGTACCATCGTCACTGACTAATGATCAAGCCCAGGAGTTAAAGAACAGTCTTTACCTCAATCATCACTATAAGTAACTACAGAAAGCTTACTGCCTCCATCCTAGAGCCATTTGCAGCAGTTACCTATACAGCTAGTGTTAAACCAAAAGACCCTCTCCTCCACTGACCTCAGTCAAAGGAAAACATCTGCTCCTGTCCCAACCATGCAATTAAGTGACCACATGTGCCATCTGGAAGCTGATGGTGCTGATAAATTAGTGTTCTTCCACTTGGTCCAACTTTTAAATGTTGACCCCTAAAAATTTTAACAGTGAAAATTTTTTACAGCATTTCAGGTTTAATTACCGTCAGATATTTATTTTATGATAGTTACAATGACAGATTATCCTCATTTTCCTAGACAGGGAAGAGGGGTCCTCAAACACTGGATCTCTATGCTAAAATCAGGAAAGTCCTGAGCAAATAGGAATTGGTTGGTCAACCTGGTGATGGTGTTCTATTTAGCCTCAGTATTGGATTGAGTTTACCATTGGCTTCAACACTCTGATGAAAAAAAAATTGTATTTGATTTATGCCTGCCAATTAAATCTTGCAATGTTGTGTAGAATTACCATGTTTATAATACTGACCACTTCTCAAGTATAGCTAGTTAGGATCACAGAATGACCAGGAAAGTAAGTGGGGCGGGGGCTATGTAGTGACCTATTAAACTCGGAATAGAGTAACAACTTCCCAGTATCTTAGGGATTAAAGCTAATCTGTGAGACAATGCAAGAACATTCAGAGGTGAAATCATTAGGTTATCAGAGTTGATTGGTAGATTATCCACTGGTGTGGATTAACAGAGTGGTAATGGTAGGCAGAGAGGGTGTGGCTGGAGGCAACAGGTCAACAGGTGTTTTGCCTTTTAGGTTTGTATTTTGTCCCTGGTAAGCTGAGCTCTCTCACTGCTTTCTGGTTTCCAAGTCCTGAGCTGCTTTCCACTGCCATGCCAATCCACTATGATGTTCTGTCTCATCTCCACCCAGAGCTATGAAGTTGGCCAAACGTGGCCTGAACCTCTGAAACTGAGCCTAAATAAAACTATTCCTATTCCTTCTCTACATTGTTCTTGTCATTGTTCTGTTGCTTTCGATCACAGCAACAGAAAGCTGACTAAAAGAAGAACTGATCCCAAATTCAAGGCCCTAGGAATGAGCCATGGCAACCATGTACTTCTCCAATTTCCACACTCCCTGCTCTCCTTGTAAATTATAATGTATAAGTATAGGATGCTTAAATCAAGGATGTAAAATGTGCTTTGGGTTTTACCTCTTAGCCTGCCTGGTATTCCAGTTTGTTCCTTGCTCAAGTTCTTTAAATAAATCTCTTTGTTAATTGACAACAATACAACATATTGCTTTGGAATTTTTTAAACACTCTAGATTAATGAGTGAGGTCCATTACTCTGCTTTTTGGTACACTGTAACATAGAGAAACAGAGAACCACAGCTCTGTTACTGTGCTTGAAACTAATCCTTGTATATATATAAAAGATCATTTGACTGAAACTCTACCCTCAATTTGCAGAGCCAAAAACTGAGCACATTGTGCAATAAGATGATTTGTCTATATGTAGGGAATCCAAAGAGATTTCTTTTTCTAAAACAGAGGATGATGGTGGTGATGATTATCATAAGCTGACACTTATTTTGATAATGTTCTTAGTGCTCCCTTGCCTTGCTTAATACATTTAATCCTCATGGCAACTGTGGCATATAGGTCCGGTTAGACTAAAACCAGCACTGTTACTAGTCAGAAACACAGTCATATAGTGAGGGACTGGCAGAGTCATCCTTTGATCCAGGGACTCAAGCTGCACTGTATTCCTGTTTCTCATAATGGTTGGAATGTGGTTTTTAATGTTTCACGAGTGCAATTTCATAGCTATCACATGAAAAGAATTCCAACTATAAATTTATTTTAAAATATATGTTGCTAATTAGAAACTAATTCTACTCACCCATTATAACAGTCAGCTTTGCATTACTATAACAAATTCCTGGGATAGTCAGCTTATAAAAGAAAAGGTTTATTTAGCTTAGTTCTAGGGGTTCCAATCTCAAGGTAGGCAAATCCATTGCCCAAGGACACGAGTAAGACAGCAGGATGGCAAGGTAGGGAGAGGGTGGCAGAGCAAACTGCTTTCCTCTTGGCCAAGAAGCAAAGAGAATGAGCAAGGGTCCAGCATCCCAGGATCTCCATTGAGGGCACAATCCACAATGATCTCAGAACCTCCACTCAGCCCCACCTCCTAAAGCTTCTACCACCTCACTATACTGCATCCTAGGGACCAAACTTTTAACACATGGACCTTGAGAGACACCTATCATTCCAAGCAAAAATTATTCATGATCATGGAGTAATCTTGAAAACTGGTATGAGATTCACCTCCCAGCTACTTTCAAAGTGAAACAGTGTCAGTATTCTTTTGATGAAGAAGAAATATACAGCCCTCTGCACAGAGGAATTCAAAAAGTGGGGTAGGGAGATCAAAAGGGAGGTGCCAAGTACAAGCCAAAGGATCTTGAACTCATTTGCTCAGAGCACTGTTTTATCTAAGAAAATGAAAGGAAAAAAATCAGGATCATATTTTTTAAAGGTTGTGTATCCATATTATAATAATGACAAGAAGTTTGCCATCTCAATTTTAGATGCAGATCATCCTTGTAGGTAGGTACCCTCAAAATCATCTGCCTTTTATTCTAGACCCAAAGAAACTTAGCATGATACAAAAGACACAATGGTCTCTTAGGTCCCTTCTGTTTTGTTTTGCTTTTTTTTTCATTTTCATTTTATGATTCTCAATAAGACTTGACTATTAGTCTATATTTTCTTCACTACCCAAAACAGCAAAGAGAGGTAAGCTATTTTTTTAAGAGAGAGAGAGAGAGAAGAAAGAGAGAGAGAGAGAGAGAGAGAGAGAGAGAGAGAGAGAGAGAGAGAATTTTTTAACATTTATTTTTCAGTTTTCAGAGGACACAACATCTTTATTTTATTTTATGTGGTGCTGAGGATCGAACCCAGCGCCCTGTGCCCCCTGCATGCCAGGTGGGCGCGTTGCCGCTTGAGCCACATCCCAGGCCAAGAGGTAAGCTATTTTCAAGACTGATTTGGGTAACAACTACAAAATGCTATTATTGGTCACAAGTAGAACAGGATGGCTTATCACCATGAAAATTAATTGTAATATCTCTGGCTATATTAAGTCTTGCTTGGTACATATAAAGCACTCTTATAGACCCATTCAAGCCTCATCATAACCCAGAGAGTCTGGAGTTATTATCTGAAGTTCATAAGTAAAGAAATAAATAAAATTAAGGGTCTTTTCCAGAGTTATACAACATTTTGAGTGCAAGTCTAGCATATTTTGCACCATGAATAGTACCTATAATTAGACATGCACAATTCAGATTTATAACAGATTATAAATCTTTCAAATTTATAACATTAGTAGAAGAGATCAAAAGAAATAACCAATACTTTACCATGAAGCTTATCTCAAAAAATGGAATTGAATGAATTCTGTAATTAATTCCTATTGCTTATAACTCCTTATCCTTCCTAAGGACATGAATGAAAATCTAAATCAGGGCAGGCATGTCTTTGTTCTCTCTTAGAAAGATAGAGAGAAAGAGAAATTATATGTAAATATCCTTGTGTGTATGTACGTATATATATATATATATATATATATATATATATACACACATATATACATGTATATATACACTTTGTATGTGTATATACATATACACACATATATTTGATTTTTAAGGCATGTGGAACACCTGCATACAGAATTTTATATAAATGAATGATGCTCATGTTCAACTCTATTGAAAAGTGAGATGTCTTGTGCATGGAACATGCTTTACATGAATATTAATGCTAATGGGATTGATTCAATGAGAGCCATGCACTGTCAAGAGTTACACTCATATTATTTATTGAAGAAAAAATCCCATTTGCTAAAAATGTAGAAAAAAGTTAACCATTTTTCAATATGTCCAGATACCTATTACCAGGGAGCCTTATTGTGTTGACTGCCTTCCTGTACATAAAATGCACATTAACATTGAAAATTCAAGAGCAAAGATTTGTCATCGTGTCTACATTTGGGGGATGATGGCCTAAAATTTGGTTGCAAAAGGAAGACAGATGTGAAAATAACCTCACTAATAGAAAAAAGAAATCCCCCAATCTGACTCATTTTTCCCCCTTTTATTCTATCACGAGGCTGCAGTACCTTGTCAATGCTGCCTGAAGTTGGAGATCTGGCTACACCACTTACATATTCATCCTTGTGTTAAATACTTTAACTTCTACTGAAAATCGCCAGAAATAAAAAAATCTTTAAAGAACAGGATTCAGCCTATTTTATTTTGTTTATATGTGTTTCCCACTATTATTTGCTTGTTTGTTGTTTTTTATAAATTAAACTTAACCAAATGTCTTTTGTTTTCTGTGTATTTGAGCCAAATATACAGAGGAAAAAATATTAAATTACATCAATATTAGACACTGTGATCATGTGATTAAATATATGCATACATATGTATGCACAGTATATGAGAATATATATATGTGTGTGTGTGTGTGTGTGTGTGTGTGTGTGTGTGTGTGTGTATAAAAAGATTTATTAATAAGGAATTGGCTCATATTAGTATAGCAGCTAGGTCCCCAGATTTGCAGTTGGCAAGCTGGAGACCCAGGAGGGCTGATGATATAAGTTCAAATCTTGAGGCACAAGAAGAACCATGTCTCACTTCAAGTCCAAAGACAGAAATAGACTGATATCCCAGCTCAAATAATCAGGCAGGAAACGTACCCTCTTACTGCAGAAGGTCAATGTTTTTGTTCTATTCAGGCCTTTAACTGATTAGATGAGGCCTGCCCACATCAGGGAGGGCAACCTGCCTTACTCAGTCTATCAATTCAAATGTTAATCTCACTCAGAAATACCCTCACAGACACACTCAGAGTAATGTTTCACTAAATTTCTGGGCACCCTGTGGCCCAATCAAGTTGGCACATAATCGAGGTAGCATGTTCTGTGTTAGAAAAGTATCATAGCTTAATTTTAGAGTACATTTTAGTTCACAATCTTAAATATATAATAAGTATATCTGTCAGGTTATGAACTGTAATTAAATTCTGAGCCATCTGATCGATTTTTAAAAATTTGATAGTAGCTTTCTTATTCAATTTATTTATAAGTATAATCCAAATATTGTTCAAAATATTAAAAGACCTTTAAGGACGAGAACAAACAGCCCTGGAAATTTCACCACTTGGAAACTATTAGAATTTTTGGTATAACTTTTCATATTTTTGTATACAAATGTAGATAGCGATATAATTGAATTTCAGTACATGCTGTTTTTTGACCTGCATTTACATTATATTGCACTCAAAATACATTGAACAACTGCAACCTGCTGTGAATATTTTTTCTTGTACTTATTTTTTCCCTAAAATTCATAGTTTAAAAAGAGAAATAGCATTACTATGCTTTTCATAAAAACTATAGGTTTCCTGAATACCTCCCCACACACTGATTCTCACTCACCAGAGGAGCTATTTTTAAATTTTTGTAGATATTTCTTTCGGCACATATCTCCATTTTAAATCATGATTATGTGATCATATTTTTATTTCTTGATTTTTCTGTTTCAACTATGACATAGTTGATTTCCTACAAGATGAAAATATTGTGCTTTTCTCCACCTCTTCCTCTCCCCTCCTCCTTCTCCTTTTCCTTCTTCTCTCTGTCCATCCCTCTCTCACACACACACACAAACTCTTTCTCTATTTCTCTATCTCTATTCAGCTTCCCAATGCAGTTACATGACACTTTTGGGGGTTCAGTTAATGTCTTCACCTGTGTTTGGCAGAAAATAGTCCCTAAGGCAAAGTTTATATGCTAATTTTTTAACAGGGAAACATTTCAAGACACAAGAGTGAGGAGATACCAGGAAAAAAGAATGGAAGAAAATCTAAAAGGTTACTGAGCATTACTGAGCAGCTGCAGCCTCGTAAGAAACCCAATTCGTCACTTGACCATGTCGGCCCAAATGGGAGATTAGAACCACTTAACTCAGAACTATCTGCTCCAGAGGAGGAAGGATAAATAATTTGTTATCTTCTTTCCATCTCCTGCATTCCATGAGTCATGGGAGTTTTTCCCAATGGAGCCTTAACTACTCCACATGTGTAGATTGTTAGCCAGTGTTTTAGCTACGTGCACCCAGACCTGGTTCCTTGGAGGCTCCTGCAGTGGGGGATCTGGTAGAGGCATGTGATGCCATGCTATCTTCCCAGGAGGGTCCAAAATGAGGCCCCTGGTGACCAGTACTCTCCACTAGGCAGGAGGCTGAGGCATGGTGGGAAAGGAGCAGATGAGCCCAGGAAAATCTAGACTGCAAAACTGGGTCGAGTTTTGGTGTTTATATTTTAAGACGATAAATAATATTCATGGTGGAGTCACATTTTGTTCTTAATTACATTTTCTTGTATATTTTCTTCTTATTACTTTCATTTGCTTGTTTTTATTCGATCATTAATGTGTTCCCAAACTCTGGCAGAATTGTAAATATCCATCTGCCCAAACATATTGGGTTTTCTATTGGACATACTTTCTTTCTTTATTAGAGACTTTAATGGGTAGCACCTTGTTCTTTCTTTAATCTTGAATTGTCACTCTCTTTCTCTAGACTTGCTCAAATCTGTTATTCTGGCATTTCTCTTTGCTATGATGATGAAATTGTCTTTGATTTTCTGTCTGGCTCCCTGTTTCCTGTACCCAGCATCTCCACTTTCATAGGCAAGTTACTTCCAGTGGCACCATGGGGAAGGAAATATTTTTGAAGTTTATGTGTCTGAAAATATCTTTATTCTCATCCTCACACTTAACGGATAGTTAAGCTATTTGTATATTTTAGGTTCCCTCAGAATCTTGAAGGCAGAGCTCCACATTCTTCCACCTGCCAGTTTTTATGGGCATAGCTAATGCCATTCTAGTCCCTGAGACTTTGATGAAATCCTCCTCCACCACATAACATTTGTTCTGCTGGGGACTCAGCCGACACCTTCCGTCTGGAAACTTGCATTTTTCACTTCTGGGAATTTCACTTTTTTTTTCATCTTTTTATTAACTTTCTCTCCTCCTTCTTACATTCTATTTTTCCCCCTCTCTTGTTATTTGAACAATAAAACCATTGTTCTGATCTTCTGAATATCTGATCTTTCCTGTCCATTTTATTTCCTTCTTTTTTGCTCTGCTTTAGGCGAGTTCCTCAACTTTGTCTCCCAAGCTTCTGTTGAATTTTTTATTTCTGCTATCAATTTTTAATCCACACAAGTCCCTTCTTAGACTCTCTGTATTCCTTCATTCAGAGCCTCCTTTTCTTTCCCAGGATGAAATCTCCCCTCCATATGCTTTGCTTCCCCTTTCAATCTCTAAATGTTGGTGTGCTCGGGACTCAGCCCTCAGCTCTCTTCTCTGTCCATCTTCTGTCTTTTTACTGTCTTATGTACTCCATAGCTTTAAATTCCATTTATGTGCTAGCAACCCTAGCCTTTTATGATGCACTATATGAAATGGCCTTCCTTGCCCACTGACATCTGCCCTGCCACTCTATTCCTTAGTGTTCTGTGACTTCCTCATTGTTCATAGCTCTATGTAGTAATATTATCTACAGTGTAGTGTAATAAGGCATAATGCAATATGGTGTACCTTATATAAGCTGCATAAGAAAATTTATCTTTGTCTATTTTATTAAATATTATAACTCTAGTACCTGGAACTATATGCTTCATGAGTATTTTTTGATTGAATAAATGTCTCTGAGAATATAATGTTGGCTTTTTAAATGTTTTTATCTCTCTTTTTTTAAAAAAGCTTTTTATATTTCCTCTGAGTTCCTTTTCCCTACAGATTACTTAACGATAAGAGAGGCTTCTCTCTAAATGCTTAGATATCCTTGGTAGTTCACATAGCAATAAGAGTCTAAAATACAGATCGGAAGTGATGTGTATCGGAAGAGCTTAGTACACAGATTGGAAATGATGATGTGCATGGGAATATCTTAGTAGGTTATAGGTGATCAGGCAGGAATCAAGCCATTTTGTTGGGAACCCCAAATATCAGTATCTCTGATCTTTTCTATTAAACCAATCCATTAACCCACAAAGCTATTTTCTGTTTCCTCTTCCAGGAGGTATAGCAGGATGTCTATTTAGCATGTTTGCAGTGGTATGGTCATAGCAAATTTTAAAATACCAAAATACATACCAGAAGCCCAGATTCCCCATTCCACCATGATATAGCAACATCAAGTATATCTGGAGTTCCCTAGAACCCTGCTTTAGCTTCATTTCCAGTATCAGTGACCATGATGTACTGATCACTAAACATTTTTTATATACATAAACCACTTACCTGCCTGACATCTCAAGAGGGGGATGGATGTTCACATTCATCCTGCCCACTTTCCCTTAGCCCCCTTATTTCACATGTCCCCTCCTCCTTTCTTGTCCATTACTATGCCTACTACCCCTTCACCCACAGCCTGAGTGGCTCATCATCTCCAGAAGGTAAACCTTCCATCTTCTGTCAAGGCAGTGTAAGGGTGTTCAGGGGTCTGTATGTTCTTTATAAAGACTCTCAACACAGCTTCCTTTGTAGCCCCAAATTTGCAACTCTTTCTTCAAAAACTCATAATCCTTCTCATTCTAGAAGCTTCAAGAGTTTTGCAAGTGCATATAAAATGGCTTCTGTTCATTTTTCCTAACTCTGCTGGCTTAAATTTCAGCTTTTTCTGCCTTTTTGAGTCAAGAAACACATTCATGTGCCTTCTAGATTTCCCTGATTTATCTAAGTTGTCTCCTTTCCTAATTGTCTTTTTTTAGGCTTATAATTTAATCTTTCTATGTTGTCTTTTTTATTTTAAGTTGAATTTTATGGGGGAGTGGAGATAGATGGATATGTTTAACAACTGCCTTCACTATAAGTTTTGACCAATAAATTCCACAACTAGTTTTTAACTCAACTATATATTTGTTTTATATGTGAGAAATACTACATCGCTTACATAACCATGATGACTATGACATTTTCTGCTGGAAAAATTATTTGCATGCACACACACAAATACACATATATTCATTTTTACAGAATAAACAGATTTCTCCATCAAACTGTAGAGAGTTATACATAGGGAAACAGGGTCTCTATTCAAGGGGTTTAATCATCAGCTTGATTCTGAAGAGATTTCATAGAATTGAACAAATACTGGCATATTCTGATTAATTCTTTTGGAGGTTATGAGCATGGAGTGCTTGATATTCTAAGCAACTTCTTTCTGAATTTCTATTGAATTTTTAAAATTTTTGTACCACTTATTGCTAGACAGCTGCAATTCAAAACAAAGATGTAACTATCTATCTAATGGATGTTTGTTAAGCACTTGGTATCTCATCAATTTGTCTGTTTGGATTTTTTTTCTCTTTTTTTAGCAAGATGGATTTCTCTGACTATTTGAGTCCTTTTGACCCACAAACTAGAAGAACAAAGTTTACTGGATTGGGAACTTGACTTATCTACTTTTAGGAGCATGCTGGATGCTCAGGGGTTAAAAAGTTTTGAATACATTTTTTAAATGCTATAAGGATGATTTTGAACTTCAGAAACTCTTTTTTTTTTTTAAACAAACCTGAAAAAAAAGTTGAACAAAAAATTGATGATCTTTTAAACACAAGACAATGTCAGACTCTGAAAAAAGATAACATCATTTGGATAAGTTAGTAGCGGCTTAGACAAAGCATGTCATATTTTTGGGCAGTTTAGCATCTTAACACTTTCAACTCCATGTTGGAGGAATTTCCTACCTTGTGAATTTTAAAGAGAAGCAGAGCCAGCCTTCCACTATTTAAGCCAACAAGGCTATATGGCAATTTTTCAGCTTCCTTTATAGCTAGAGTACGAACATACAATACAAGGTGGCAGTCATGCTCTCCTCTGTGGACATTTGACTCACAAGCCAGTGATGCAAGAAAATAGAGCCTGGGGAGAAGGCATTTCACTGGAAGCAATGGCAGGGTGACCAGGTGCTGCATCCAAGATCCAGGGACTACAGGAAGATGGTGCCCAGTTTCATCAGTGGCCATCAGGGCAGCAGCATACATAGCAGATTAGTTCTTCCTTTCATTTTGAATCTGCTTCTCCAAGTTTCCTGGTAACTCTCAATATTTTTTAATGAATGAATTCATCTTCTACTGGAGTCAGATAGTTTTAGTTTCTATGGCTTAAGAACAAAAAAACACTAAGTAATCCTAAAGCACTAACTAAACTCTTAACAATACCCTTTTAAACCAAAACTACATTTCCATTGGGGAAAGTAGTCATTAATCCAAAAGAAGTAGAGGGAGTTATGCGAGAAACTGACTTAGGTGGCTTTTTACAGCTTGGTCTATATTCCCTTTCCTGCTGTTCTTCAAAATAAACCTGTATTTTTATGATGTCAAAGCTCTTTTGTCTT
The DNA here is from genome assembly GCF_047511675.1 of Marmota flaviventris. NCBI lineage: Eukaryota > Metazoa > Chordata > Mammalia > Rodentia > Sciuridae > Marmota > Marmota flaviventris. Next base: position 49,106,323 of record NC_092505.1, on the reverse strand, counting down.
ACAAATTACATTCTCTATTTAGGGGATATATTTAGAAGTGCCTTAGCATATTTGTAATACCAAAGTTGCTGGATATTAGTGAACCAAAATATCTTTTGTTCCAAGGTAGAAAAAAAAAACTGGCTGATATATCTAGGATTTTCTTTAAAATAAAATGATGCCAGATATCCATACGAATACTCAGATCAAAACAATACCTCGAAAGACAGTTATCTTCTAACTGGCTGTCCATTAAGGTTACATTTGCAGATCTTCTCTTTCTCCTTTGTCTGAGTGAGTCCTCAGCTGCTTTTTTTGTGAGATGGAGGAGGCATAACATCCCACCTGTGCATTCAGGAAGCCGTGTGCTTGAGACGTTGAACCTCTCCTCCTGTGATGCTCAGTGGGCACTATGGAACCAATAATATATCCTAAGAGTGTACCAGTTTGCTAGACATTGATACCCAGGGAGTTGACAACTTCTAAATGGAGATAGGATCTCAGGATGAAAGGAGAACAGGTATGAAATTGTTGACAATGGCCCTAAAAGCCAATGAGTAAAGTATAAAAATATACACCCCCAAAGTCCACTGTATGCTGTTTATATGAATGGAAAAGACTAAAAGTGAAGTTATTAAAAAATGATTCACCATAATCACCTTTCATCCAGCCTCAATATGGAAAAGAAAGCTAAGTAGGCTAGCTAAGTGCAGAGCTTTTGGAACCAGGTACCTGTCTCGATCCTGGCTTGCCTCCCACAGGCTGTTTGACCTTGAAGGAGTCACTGAATCCCTCTAAACTAATTTTTTCATCTACAAAAGTCTCCTTAAAAACAACCACTTCATAGTTTTTGAGAATCAATGAAAGAGTATTTATGTCACTATATACATTTCTAACACATAATAGGTATACACTAAATGACCACAACCACTGGTATGATAGACAGGCTGTTGGACCCTGATCTGGGACACCAGCTACTGGGCTGGTCTCTGGTTGGCTCTCTCTGAAAGTCACTAAAAGGACCTGTCATTCCACGTGCTCTGTGTTTGGGGAGTGATTTCCCTTTCCTACTTGGTCCTGTCCTCCACAGTAGGTACATGTTCCCTTCATTCTTGAGTATAATGCTTATAGTCTTAGATGGTCAGTTCCATTCCTATGTCAAGTCGAATTTAAGTGTTCTGACATTCTGGTTTAGGGGTCAGAGAACACATAATCCTTTTTTTAAGTCTCTCTGTAGGTAGTTAGTTGTATTACTGTAAAGAACACCATTCTAACCAGTCCAAAGATTTTTTACCCTTTCCACCTTTATCTCCATATTTCATTTGGAAATTAGTGTTTATGTTGCTAGAACTAACATGTGATCATAAAATGAGATACATAAAAAAAATTTAAGTGCTTTATAAATGACAAGGACACTGTTAACTACTCAAATAAAAGATGGCCAGTGACAGGTCAGCAGGTAATAAAAGGAACCATAATCTGCCTTTTCCAAAATAAAGATCTATTTTTATTAAGACATATTTCTTGAGTCAAGTCCTAATTCTAGACCCTTAAAGCAAATAGAAGTAACAATCTCCAGATTCTGAAAAATATTAAAATTTCTGCCACTTTGCTCTTAGCATTATTTATTATGAGTGTTTTAGCTTCTAGGACTGAAAGAAATATTTGTTAATATAAAAATTGTAAACTGTCTTTTAGAAAATTAGGCTGGTGAAAATGTAAGGTATTGGTATACTTTTGCACATAAAACACATTTTCTTCTTATTGTTAAGAAAATATGTTTGTATATAAGCCTTTTTTTTTTGGTCACATCCATGATGACACAAAGCAGAGAGCCAGCCCTAATGCAGTGTGGGTAATGAGCAAGTGCAGTTCCCATGACATGTGAAATTGCTTGTCCTAGGAACAGTAATGCATTGGGTCACATCCTGTCTAGAAAACTCACACTGGGACTGATTGATGTCAAAGAAAAAGGTTTTCGTGGTGGAATGAAATGGACATCATTACCCCAGGTACGACTGAACGTATGTTGTGACGCTACATCGTGCACAATTAGAGAAATGAAAAGTTGTGCTGCAATTGTGTACAATGAATCAAAATGCATTCTGCTGTCATATATACCTAATTAGAATGAATAAATAAATAAATAAATTTTAAAAAGAAATAGGTTTTCATTTACAAGTGGGAAAGCTTGTAACGAGCAGATCAACTTCTGCTTGTGCAGGACGACAGTCTGACATCTGAGGAACAACCCAGGACACACCCACAGAATGAAACTCAACCCTTTCCAGAAACTAAGAAAGAAAAGATTTCAGTGTCAGCTTCTGAGTCCTCCAGATGACACTCTTCTCAAAGCCGAAGGAAAGAATTGATTCAACAGAGAATCAAAATGTCTTCTAATTATCCTGTTTGATAGAAAAACAGAGCAATTAAGGGATTGATCCCGTTACACGGTGTACACACTCCCGCCAGTTACACAGCTAACTTGACATTCGCCGCTCAGTCCCAGAGCCTTTGTTCTCTCCAAAACCCTTTCACACATCTCTTCAGGCAATTTGATTTATCATAAATTGTACTGTTGCTGACATTTCCCTGAGCATTTGCCTTTTTTCCACTGTTAAGTTAACTCAGACATAACAAATGCATGCTTGCACCAGCTCTGCTTGTGTGTGTGTGTTGACTATGAAGTGGCTCTGTCATGGCAAGATATCATTGCTACACCCTGTGTGGCATTCCATGTGTCTCTGAGCTAGACAAGGGAGAAGAGAGTGTGGCACGCTTTAGTCGTAGGTGTTAGAGGCTTAATGAGAATGGCCATCCCGTTTTATCTCCCGTGCCTACTGCAACACTCAGAGCTGTTAGAAAGTTACAGTGGGGATGGTGAGATTGGGTCCAGACTTGGTAGGAAGATGTGTTGATTAGCAAGGCTGGCTGTGGGCTCAGAAATGAGAAAGGCGCATCTGTGCTATGTACCTACCTTCCCTGGGAGCACTCAAGCCCTTGAGTCTTGCAAACCCAAAGACACGGCCTAAGAATGTCTTATTGCAGAAGGTTCGGGGGCAAAGGATGATAGGATTTCAAATGTGGGAAATTTATATAGCACATTGCCCTTTACGAAGTGTTTTCCCACATAGAATCTTATTTAATCCTTCCCATCCCTACCCGTGGGATAGATGTCAATTTTTATCTTCATTTTGCAGCAGAGGGCTTAGAAAGCAAGAGAATGTAAAACGCCGGGATCAAGGACCCACATGCACCATAAATGGCAGACTCAACCCCAATCGGACGTTCTGCTTCTTAGTCCTGTGCTGGAGGGCTGTGTTTCCATCAAGCCTTGTGTCTCCCCTAGAGTCAAAGGTGGATCTGAAAGTTTCAATTTAATTAGTTTGAATTCTGTAGAATATCTGGAACCCAGCAGAGAAGAATGACATGCATGCTCAGATCAAGTATGGGAGTGTTCATCCTCTCACTTTTGAATCAGTTTTCTTCAAAAAAGCACTAGAGCGTCTGTTGTCATTACAGAGATCTAGAAGAGGCGAAGAGTTTTTGTTCAATAAAATATAATGTACTTTATTTGAAACGACTCATCCTGCTTCATTTATAAATTGATGTTAATCCAACTTCTTAGTTTAATTTCTGTAAGCAAAATTAATGCCTTTGCTACTTATCTTCTGAAGCATAAACAATGAGGTGGCTGTTTTAGAAAAAAATTAACTTCTTTCTTGAGGGCAATAGGCTAAGTTCCTTCCCGAGGATTCTTGCCAATGGTTCTAATTAGGACATGCAAATATACTTATGCAAATGAAATCACGGAACGCACAATTTCAACCGTTTGGAGAAGAGTTTGAGAAAAATGAACTCCCTCCACAATTTTGCACCAACTCCACCCAAAACACTCTTGCTCTTTTAAAATAATGAGGATGTTAAGAATTTCCTCATTTCCTGAGTTTAGGGTCATATGTAGGAGAATAACAAAAACAAAGCAATTTACAATGTACACAGTGATTTTTGCCTATGTTAAGTCTCAGTCTTAAAATGATCAGTGAGATAAACACCATTTTTCTCATGAAGAAACCAATGTACAGGGAAGCAAAGGAGAGACTTGTCCTACTCCAAATGAAAAGTGGTAAATATAAAATTCAAATCCAGAATCCTTTATTCCTTACCTTCTGTTCCTTCCCCTGGAGCACCCTCTCAGTGCAAGTAAATGCTACCTTACACATGTATAAAACCTCACAGTAAACTGTGTTCATTTCATTCAACTACTTCAATTCAAGTATTTATTAAATTCACTACTTTAACTCAAGCATTTATTAGACAGCTATTCCATGCCTGCCAGACACTATTCCAAGTACAAATTATATGAGATCTCTACTCTATTAGCCTTAGTGTTGTTGGTTGTAAAGAAACAACCAAAGAGCAAGTAAACAAACAATCATGAAAGTAAATTCAAATAGTGATGATTACTTCTAAGAAAAGAAGTGGAATAATGTGACAGGCTATGGCCAGTTGGGGGTAGGATCAGGATGTGGAGGTGTGAAAAATTTGATGAGGTAGACAGAAAGCTTCGTTGAAAAATAATGATGTCATATGATCCAAGAAGGATGTCATATGAGTCCAGACCTGGGTGGCAAAGAGCAAGCCAGCAAGCAGGGAATGCTGGGAAAGAATCACTCTAGTTCTGACATGGGAAAGATGTCAGTTTTGACCAAGAGAGAAAAAAAAAAAGCATCCATGTTGCAGCAACCTAATGAACAAAGGGAGCGAAATAAAATGAGTGTGAAGAGATAACCCAAGGCTATCGCAAATGGGGTCTTTCAAGCCACTTGGGAGGATCATATTCTAATTCCTAGGACCTGACTTTACAGGGTTTCAATAAATTTTCTTTGTTACAAGAATCTTTGTTTGACAGATCAGAAAATTTGGAGATGTTGGGAATTTACTTAAGCACGCACAAACATCAAGACTTAATTTTTAGGATGCTTGTCTATCTATCTAGGTTTATTTTGCTAGCTACTAAAGGTGGAGATGGAAATAAACCTATAAAGGAGGAAAACCATATATATAGCATGATGTGACTTCTTCAATAGATGAGCTTCCTAGGGCAGATCCAGGAGCTCAGTTGTGACTGGAAGTCTTTCAACTCTTTGGATCTATCTGGAAGGACCTAAATTGTTGAGAGTCTTTTGGCTCAGGTTAAAGACAAGCATTCTTTTGAAGTTCCTATTGACTATTTATCATTATTGAATTTCCTCCAAAATCTAACTTGCCTGACAGATTGCCTTGGGAAAGTAGCTCCTGAATGCCAAAGACTAGGGAATGAAGAGCTAGAACAATAGTTAAATCACAGACTTTCTCTACTTCTCTTTTTACTTTCTCTACTTCGCCTTCCACCCATACTGCTGATCAATGGTTGGTAATACAAATGTGGCTAAGATGAAAATAATCTTTTCTGCTCATATCCTCAAATCTGGCTCGTTCACACATCACTACAGCCTGTCTTTCCCTCCTCCTCTCCTTCCCTAAGGCAAGTTGCTTGGGATCAAAATAAAGCAGTTAGAGCAGAAAAGTGTGATATTTACTTCATCTTGTCCCCTAAGAACATGACTAGCTGCCATTCACTCTTTAGGATCCTCAGAGATATTAGAAGAAGAAGACAGATTTAGTGCCTTTGTTGCCTAATTTCTTTATGCTAAAGAATGGTCTGTTCTTACTTCTACCATTTTCTTCCATCTTCTACCATCTTTAGCTAGTGCCTCTGCATTTCCACAAGAAAAAAAAATCCTTTCCCTAAAATTGGTTTCCTTCTTCTTTCTTGCCTACCCTGCTTCCCAGCACTCCCATGGCTTTTGTCCAGAGAAGGGTGAAATCAGTTTCATGACTTAGAATTCATCTCTCTCTCTCTTTTTTTTTTTTTGCAATTAATTATGATTCATTGGTTTTTTGATTGCTTAGGTTTTTTTCCCCTGAATTAGAAAGCCAAAAGTCCTTGATCCTTATTCAACAAAGCTTCCACTATGGGTATTTTTATTGCATTATGTGGTTTTTAAAAGGATTGGCAAGAGCTCTAAAAATGGCTAATAATGAATTAGAGCTGATTGGGAGAAATCTGCGAACAGTCAAGACTGCTGGTAACTATGGCCTGCCCTGTGCCTGTGTCTTATGTTTTGATGATTCTTGGATTCTGAATAGTGAATGTGAAGTAAGCCAAGAAGAGATCGTCCAGAAATGTCATCATTTTATGCTCAAGAAACTGAGGTATAGAGCAGAAATGATTGCTACGACTACGATAACTTTAAGTTTTGGAGAAAAACAATCAGTCCATGTACATGAAAAACATAAGGAGATGCTTGTAAGAATATTATCGGGGTTTCCCTTGCCATCCCAAATCCGATCATTTAATTCCCTCTGGCCATTCTACATCCAGAGTGTAACTGCTCCCCTCCTCTTAGGTTCAGCCAAGTTGTATGACAACAGTGCTTTCTGTACCTTTTGCACTTTACTTTCATGCTAGGTATCTGTCCCTGAACTGCAGCTCACTTGGCTGGAGCCCTAAGAATACACTCTGTCTTTGCAAACTATGGGGCCGAGCCCAGGTTAAGGGAAGAGCTCTCCTCCATCTTCCTAGTCAGTGCTAGAGTCATGCTTCAAAAATGTCCTTTTCTCTGAAATTACAAATCAACACCCTTAACCCTCTCATGAGCACAGGACCTGAAGACGGAATGTTTTAGTTAGCAAACAAGTCAATCATACCCAAGCTTGCCACACACTGATTCTTAGATGCAATCTCCTGGCCAGACCTTCTGGCCCCCAAGGAGCAGCCTAAAGCTATGTTTACCCCTATTCCAGTCCCCACTTATTCTCTTCTCCCTTGAACCATTATTCAAGGCCTAACAAGCTACTAGCAGAGGCCAAGCAAGTTATGATGGTTAAGAAAATATGTTTCCTTCTAGGTAGAAGCTAGCATTCATCTTGGCAAGGCATATTCTGGGTGATACTTTCTATTTTGTTTTCCTCCACCCTACTTACTGCCCTCAGATGGAAGACACATCAATCTCTTGGACGTTTGCATCCCTGGAAGTGTTTTTTTTTCCTACAAGAGAGATTTACACTCTAAGCCTCATTCCCATCCTATAGTGCTGTGATTCACAGGCCTGCCTATGCATTACAAACACCTAGAAATCTTTCTAAAAATACTAATACCCAAGTCCTATCATAACTCATTAAATTCAAAACTCATGGTATGGTGGTAGACATTGGCACTGCAAAAAAAAAAAAAAAAAATCTCCCCAGGGGTTTCAAAACTTTAGCTGAGTTTTAGAACCACTGTCTGGTTAAAGCCATGTTAGGCTTGGGGAACCATAAATATTGAATGGGTCACATTTCTTTGGACAGGGCTCTTCTCCTGACACCTCAAAATTCATACTACAAATTTTGGCATATTCTATGAAAAGTCATTCTGAAAATCCTTGTGATCCAGCTATCCCACTTCTGGGTATATATCTAAAGGATATTATATCATCATATCAAAGACACACTTGCATACCCATATTTGTTGCTGCCTATTCACAATAGCTAAGATATGGAACTAACCTAGATGTCCATCAACAGATGAACAGATAAAATGTAGTGTATATACACAATGAAATATACAGACATAAAAAATAATACTTATCATTCACAGCAAAATGGATGGAACTAAAAGACAGTATTTTAAGTGAAATAAGTCAGGTGAAGAAATACAAGTACTACTATGTTCTCTCATATATTGATGTTTTTAAAAAGTTGATCTGCATGTAAAATAGTGACTATTTGATGCTGAGGAGGACAGGGGGATGAGATGGTGGGATGTTAGAGGAATAATAATTTCTAGTGTTCTACAGAAGAGTGGGGAACTATAGTTCACAATAACATATTGTGCATTTTATGAATAATTAGAAGGAAGGAGCTCAAAGTCTCCAAACACAAAATAATGCTGAAGAAATGGAAATATTGATTACCCTTATTTAATCAGCACATATTATATACATTTATTAAAATATCACATTGTACCCCATAAATATTTATAATTATTCTGAGTTACTAAATTCTTAAAAATGTTTAAGGAGAGAAATTATAATTATCCTGATTTGATGATTACAAACTACAAACATGTATCAAAATATCACTCGGTTCCCCCATAAATTCATACAATTAAAAAATTTTTTTAAATAAGAAAAAAGTCTATAAAACTTAATCTAAGAGAGTTTTTTATTTCTTATCAGGTATTTCTGAAAGGAGAATTGGTTCATAGCTATTTTTCGGTCCTGCCCAAGGGCAAGAAAAAAATGGTAAGAGCTTAGAACAAATACGAACAGAAGTAGAAATCTCAAACAAGGAACAAGACATCATGTTCAAAGAGATGTGGGTCATGAATCCTGTTTGGTTCAAAGGCATGAGGCAGAACAAAGAGGAGTTTAGCCAGTGGAAAGAAGTTAGGGCAGAAGAGAGTCCTCAAGAATTCTATCTAAGTGTGAGAAAGGTAAAGACAGGAATCAGGCTCAGTAACAAGGTGGCAACAGAAGCCCTGATAACTGTCCTGAGAAAACAATGGATTTTCACTTTAGACGCCATGTTTTGAAGGAAACTGAGAAAACTCGAGTATTCAAGAGACTACAACAAAAGGAAGCATGGGAATTTGTGGGGGGCGGGGATGGGGGAGATTTCTACTTTGGAGTCCTCTAAACTGGCATTCCAGGATTAATTCCAATCTACCAATCCATAGAAGGAAGATTGTTGATACCGTGGTCTTCTGTCCCCTAGTAGGTCCCAGGAAAGGGGACACAGTAATCAGCAAATAGAATGAGGTCCACTATCAAAAGCTAAGGTTGCTTCAGTCTGCATTAAGCCTGATAGTATAGAATTGCGAGGACACCAGTGACCCAAGAGTGTTTCAAGCTTGCCACAGACTGCTGGATGCGAACTGAAGTCTTAATTTGAATATTATGTAAAAATTTGACAATAGAGGCTAGAATAATTGGGGACACGGGGACAAATATGTGAGTTGCAGATGGTTTAAAAATGCCCCAGTGTTAGGAATGAATAGAAAGCACTAGAGCATTCGATGTAGTAGCCGTAATGTCACCATAACAGAGTCAGTTCCTGTCACTGGAGGAGTTTGGTTAAACCTAGAGGATGGGCTATATTCTCTCCTTTTCAAGACTTCACTAACCACTGCCAGATGCTCTACAGCCAAACAATGGAGAATTCTGAGAAGGAAAAAAAAAAAAAAGGAAGACTTAAAAATCAGAAGTGGGTCAGGGGGAAGTCCAGGATGACAGCTGTGTAGCAGGCCCAGGATGCAGACAGGCCACCTGGAGGGGAAGGGGAGCCCTCAGGAGTCCTGTCATCCAGAGAAAAGCAGTGGGGGAGGGGAGCCAGTAGGAGGGAATGATGTCAGATGCGGTGGGATGTTTGATTTTTTTAATGAATACAGTTAAAATTTAACGAGTCATAAGGATTTTTTTTATCATAGCTCATGATAAAACTATATTAATAAGATGGGGATGGGAGGATGTGAAGAATAAATAAACTCCTATCTACAACAATAAAAAGCCCAAGAATCAATGTCTATAATGGAGAAATTTAGAAATATGCAATATTGGCATATTTATAAAAATAGAGGTGACAATCAGGAAAAAAAATGCCAAAAAGGATTAAAAACAATTCCTTTAGGGAGTAGTAGAGCTTGGGATAGGTGACCACTATATTTCATCAAAAATATGTCACTGTTATGGTTTAGACATGAGGTGTCCCCCCAAAGCTCTTGCTAATGCAGGAATATTCAGAGGTAAAAATGACTGGATTATGGGAGCTGTGACCTAATCAGTCCATCCTCGTTGGAATGATGGCACATGCAGGCAGGTGGGGTGTGGCTGGAGGACATGGGTCACTGGGGGAGAGCCCTGGGAGGGTCCATCTTCTCTGTGGTCCCCTTCCCCCACCTTCCCTGTGCCCCCCCCCCCTTCTCTTCTCTCCACCCCTACCCCCAATCCTGGCCCTATCCTGAGCAGAGCAGCATTCTTACACTGGGTCTTTCTCCCATGATGCTCTGCTTCATCTTGGGTCCAGAGCCATGGCGTTCGCTATCTGTGGACTGAGACCTCTGAAAGAGTGGGCCCCAAATAAACTTTTTCTTCCTCTAAGTGTTCTTTTCTGATGTTTTGATCACAGGACATGCAAAAGCCAACTAAAACAGTCAGTACTATTTTAGTTTTGCTTTCATTTGGTACATGGTCAAAATAATATTTAATAACAGTAATTTAAATTATTTTAAAAGAGAGGAGCCAAATAGACCACTTGGTAATGGAGACATCAATGAAGAAATTCCAATGGTCACCTGTCCCATATCACAAAGTTGCCTCGTCCCTGACCACCCCTGTTTCTAGGTCCTCTCTCCTTTTCCTTAACAGTTCAGCTCAGCACATGGCTGGAGAGATCTGAGGGTATAAGGAGTCGTGTGAGGGGCTGGGGATGTGGCTCAAGCGGTAGCGCGCTTGCCTGGCGTGCGTGCGGCCCGGGTTCGATCCTCAGTACCACATATAAACAAAGATGTTGTGTCCGCCGAAAACTAAAAAATAAATATTAAAATTCTCTCTCTCTGTCTCTCTCTCTCTCTCTCTAAAAAAAAAAAAAAAAAAAAAAAAAAGAAGAAGTCGTGTGAGTTGTGTCAGGGAGCATGGCACTTGAGAATGAAACATCTTCCTGCTCCTGTTCACTCCAGTGCTCGCCCTAAAGTGCAGGTGTGGATATGTAAAGTGGTGTACAAAATGGACCATAAAATTCTCTGTCTCTGGAAGGAGTTGTGAGGAAGTATCCCATGCTTGTGAGGGCACTGCCTGACTCCAGACAGGTCACCAGTCACCCCGTACAATTGCCATGGACTTAAGTTCCTGGGTTTGGGATCAGACCAAACTTCATTGGTCACCATTGTACCACTGACTAGCTGAATGCTGCAGGGATTTTACTTGACCTCTGTAAGCCTAGTTTCCTCGGCTGCAAAATGATGAAAGTAATAGTCTATCTCATTTAGATTTGGAGAAGAGAAAATTTCTGTAACGTGTCATGCAATATTTCATAAATGTTAGTCCTAAGTAGTGGCTACACTATGATGCTAGCCCCTGGTTCCTTCCTGTGTCCTGCCTTGGCTACTGACCAGGTAGGACATTCTCCCAGCTTCTTCACATCATGCAGAATGCACTGCTGTTACATAGTACATGCTCATCATTTTGATGACCACCTGAGATGATGTAGCCAACAAGCTCAGTCTTGTGAAAAAGCAGCAGAAATCATCTCTCTCTCTCTCTCTCTCTCTCTCTCTCTCTCTCTCTCTCTCTCCCTCTCTCCATAAATGTAGTGCCTCATAATACTTCTATAACTGGTCCAGAATCCTGACCCTCTCAAGGGGAATAGGAATACTGATTTCTCTGAAGTTGCTCTCCAGGAAAATACTCTCTTCCTTGACGAGGCATGAGAAAGAAAAACCCATATTGGCTCTGGGAGTGTTAATGATGTGTTTCAAGGAGAGGAATAAGTTGTCTCTAGAGTTGCAGAGTGCCTAGAACATGCCTAAAGAAATAAATTCTCAATATTCATATACTCCATGTTTCATTTCTAGAGAATGTCACAAATACAAATGTCAAGCCAAATACATCTCAACCAAAAAGACAATGGTTTGCCTTGAAACCATGGAGACCCTGAGTTTCATCTGGCTCCATATCTCAGGTTTCCCTTTCTCAAGTTCTCCCAGTCTCTCCCCTGATCATTACAGGATTTTTCCCAATTGATGGAGGCTCTGTGGACATGTAGTCCTGGGATGGCTCAGCAGCTCCCCCATCTTCCTGCTACTCCCCTGGACTCAGCCAGCAGGTGTTGAAGGAAGAGCTTCTCCCACCTGCCCCAGCCCTGTCAGAGAGGCCCCATGCCCTTTTGTTCCAGTCCACCACATTCAGAACATTCCAACAGCAAACATTGCTGGTGTATGACGTTACTCTTTGAGGGGTTTTATATCATTTTATTCTTTTTGTGAATTACATACACATCTCCCACTGAATGTCTCCAAGTTCTCTGGCTTTCCAGGGTAACTGGAAATGCTCAGTCACCATTCCATTTATGCAGAGAGCCCAGGACCACATTCCCATCAGGGAGGAATTTATATCTTTCTCTATTTGGGAGAGACTGTGTTTTTCTTTTCCCTTCTTCAGATTCTTTTCTTCTGCTGAATTTTCAGTGTCTTGTTTCCCTCCCGCCATCACTGTCTTCTTTTTGTACCACTCGGCCCTTCTTTCATTTCTCTCAAATCATCACAAACTCAAGCTGTTGTGTCTGTCACATTTTTACTGAAAATCTGAGGCCTTCTAAGAGTTGCATGGCAAACACTAAATAGGTCAGCTCGGAAAGGGTTGGCTGTCCTAAAATCATGTTGACTCCCTCACTCAACCCCTTCTATCTCTAGATGAGATATATACTAAAATGGCAGCTCATGGGCCGAACAGAGCCTCAGCCAGGACAGTTTTAATTAGCTTCCAATATTTTTAAATTAATTTTTTAAAAAATTTAGCTTCCAATATTTGTAAATGAATTTTTTTTTCATGTTTTTGGCTTTCATTGAAAGACTAGACCATCTGATAGTGGCTGACGACCGGCTGGGATGCGGCTGGGATGCAGCAGTGGCTGCCCAAGGTCGGAGCCTGTCCTCCGCAACCCCACCCCCCTTCCTTCATTGGCTTCCAGCTGCCTCACCAGCCCTGCAAGGAGAGTCAATTTTACTCTACACTATTTCCTTTTCTCCTTTTTTCAAAGGACCAGCCTCTTTCTGTAAGCATCAACAACATTTTTTTTTTAAATTCTAGCATTTCTGCTTTTTATCTTGCAGAATAGAGGACACAGAAACCAATCCACAAAACTACAACTTTCTTATATTTGATAAAGGGGCTAAAAACATGCAATGGAGGAAGGATAGCATCTTCAACAAATGGTGCTGGGAAAACTGGAAATCCATATGCAACAAAATGAAGCTGAATCCCTTTCTCTCGCCATGCACAAAAGTGAATTCAAAATGGATCAAGGAGCTTGATATCAAATCAGAGACGCGCCGTCTGATAGAAGAAAAAGTTGGCTACGATCTACAGTCGGTGGGGTCGGGCTCCAAATTCCTCAATAGGACACCCATAGCACAAAAGTTAATAACTAGAATCAACAAATGGGACTTAATCAAACTAAAAAGTTTTTTCTCAGCAAAAGAAACAATAAGAGAGGTAAATAGGGAGCCTACACCCTGGGAACAAATCTTTACTCCTCACACTTCAGATAGAGCCCTAATATCCAGAGTATACAAAGAACTCAAAAAATTAGACAATAAGAGAACAAACAACCCAATCAACAAATGGGCCAAGGACCTGAACAGACACTTCTCAGAGGAGGACATACAGTCAATCAACAAGTACATGAAAAAATGCTCAACATCTCTAGCTGTCAGAGAAATGCAAATCAAAACCACCCTAAGATACCATCTCACTCCAGTAAGATTGGCAGCCATTATGAAGTCAAACAACAAGTGCTGGCGAGGATGTGGGGAAAAGGGTACACTTGTACATTGCTGGTGGGACTGCAGATCGGTGCAGCCAATTTGGAAAGCAGTATGGAGATTTCTTGGAAAGTTGGGAATGGTGCCACCATTTGACCCAGCTATTCCCCTTCTTGGTCTATTCCCTAAAGACCTAAAAAGGGCATGCTACAGGGACACTGCTACATCGATGTTCATAGCAGCACAGTTCACAATAGCAAGACTGTGGAACCAACCTAGATGCCCTTCAATAGATGAATGGATAAAAAAAAATGTGGCATTTATACACAATGGAGTATTACTCTGCATTAAAAAATGACAAAATCATAGAATTTACAGGGAAATGGATGGCATTAGAGCAGATTATGCTAAGTGAAGCTAGCCAATCCCTAAAAAACAAATGCCAAATGTCTTCTTTGATATAAGGAGAGTAACTAAGAACAGAGTAGGGATGAAGAGCATGAGAAGAAGATTAACATTTAACAGGGATGAGAGGTGGGAGGGAAAGGGAGAGAGAAGGGAAATTGCATGGTAATGGAAGGAGACCCTCAGGGTTATACAGTGGAGGAGGTAGAGAGAGAGGAGGGGAGGGGAGGGGAGAGGTGGGGAGGGGGGAGGGTGGAGGACGGGAAAGGCAGCGGAGCACAACAGACACTAGTATGGCAATTTGTAAATCAATGGATGTGTAACTGATGTGATTCTGCAATCTGGGTATGGGGTGAAGGTGGGAGTTCATAACCCACTTGAATCAAAGTGTGGAATATGATATGTCAAGAAATTTGTAATGTTTTGAACAACCCACAATAAAAAATTTAAAAAAAAAAAATTAGCTTCCAATATTTGTAAATGAATTTTTTTTTCATGTTTTTGGCTTTCATTGAAAGACTAGACCATCTGATAGTGGCTGACGACCGGCTGGGATGCGGCTGGGATGCAGCAGTGGCTGCCCAAGGTCGGAGCCTGTCCTCCACAACCCCACCCCCCTTCCTTCATTGGCTTCCAGCTGCCTCACCAGCCCTGCAAGGAGAGTCAATTTTACTCTACACTATTTCCTTTTCTCTTTTTTTCAAAGGACCAGCCTCTTTCTGTAAGCATCAACAACATTTTTTTTTAAATTCTAGCATTTCTGCTTTTTATCTTGCAGACCATTTGTTTCCTCTGTAGTATGAATATTAATGTCCCCCCAAAATTCAGATGTTGAAATCCTTACCCCAAGGTGATAGTGCACAGAGGCAGAGATCTTGGGGAGGTGATTAGGCCATGAGGGCAAAGCCTTTATGGGATTTGTGCCTCTTTAGAAAAGATTCCAGATGTTAGCTAGGCCCTTCCACCCTCTAAGAACACTGCAAGAAGGTGACCTTTGAGAACCAGGAAACAGACCCTCACCAGACACTGAATCTTACAACTTGACCTTTTTTTTTTTCCATTAACTTTTTTATTTACATGTGACACGCAGAATGTGTTGCAATTCTTATTACCCATATAGAGCGCAATTTTTCATATCTCTGGTTGTATACAAAGTATATTCACATCAATTTGTGTCTTCATACATGTACTTTGGATAATAATGAACAACTTGATCCTGAGCTTCCCAGCCCCCAGAACCATGAGAAATAAAATTTTGCTGTTTAGGGTATTTTGTTATAGGAGCACAAATTGACTAAGACAGCCTCTTTGAGACAGCCTGCTCCATCTAAAATAGCACAGACCCTCCCCTTTTCATATCCAAAAAAGCCTGTTGAAATCTTCAGGATGTCTTCCTCAACAGGGTTAACCCATATCACTGTGAATTATGTCCCTCCTTTAGAGGGCAGAAGTATCTGTGATTGTTTGGTTTAAGAACTGCTCCCAGATCATGTGGCTAGTGAGTGGCAAAGTCAAGTGTTGTGCACATCCCATCTTACAGAGAAGCATCCATATGTCCCCCAAAGGCTCATGTGTTGAAGGCTTGGTCCCCAGTGCTGCCCTGTTCAGAGATGCAGGCTTCAGAAAGGGATTAGATCATGGGCTCAAATCTCATCAGTAGATTAATCAATGATGGATTAATAATTTAATGGCATTGTTGGGAAATGATGAATATTGTAGTAGGGTCTAATTGGAAAATGTAGGTCACTAGAGACATATGTTGTCCTGACCCCTTCCTTTCACTCTTTCTCTCTGCTTTCTGACTGCCATGAGGTGAGCAGCTTTCCTCTGCCATGCCCTCTACCATGCTGTTCTGCATCCCTTCAGGCCTAAAACAATGGAACTGGCCAAACATAGCCAACCTCTAAAACCAAAATAAATTTTGCTTCTCTAAATTATTTTCCTCAGCGGTTTTGTCACAGTTGCAAAAAACTTACTAACACACCAAGATTCAAACACAGTCTTCTTGATTTCCAGTCTAGTGCCTCCCACCCCATTAAACCATCTGATGCTGTCTATCAACTGGGAGAGCTTTATTCTAGGTGGCAGAGTTGCAAGGGAGGTGGGGAGAGAAGTCTCTCTCGCCAGCTGGTATTCATGAACACACACCAGCCTGCCATTCCTCTGCCATTGGCAAGGAAATAGGAAATCTGTACTCCTAGCTACACAGTCTTTGGCCTTCTATGGTGACTTTTGAAATCACAGAACATTCTAGCAGTCAATCAATCCCAAAGATCACCCAGTCCAACAACCTAATCTTATAAATGAGGAAATTGAGGTCACTCACCCTTGTAAGCTACCTCAGATGTTCTTTTATCAGAGCATGCTCATTTTGTCCATATACAAGCTATTGGGCAAGGTACAGTATGTGCTTTGTCATAAATCTTTAAGTACAGAATTTTCAAGGTAAATTTAAATAATAGTGGAAAACAGAGTAAAAAGCTTAGGTGACAATAAGGTGCACTAGAAACAATTTTGTTGTTTACTGATCTGTAGAGACAGCACTTTTGCATTCTGTAAAGTGCTCTTAGGCATTAACTCATTAGTCCTCAAAGTAGTGCAGAAATCTTATCCAAATGCACCTACTCCACTGAAGCCACTGAAGAAAAAGAAAGACATACATGACTGTAAACATTTAAATTGAAAAATAACAAAGTAGATTAGCAAAAGAGCCTGAATGTGTTTAACCCACAGGGCAGTGGAAGAGATGAACAAAACAGCAGAAGAGAGTAAAGATCTGGCCTTACCCTGTGCCCACCAACTAGCGTCTCCACGTTTAGCAAATAAATATACAGGAAACCTGCTTAACCTTGAACTTCAGGTAAACCTCAAGTAATCTTTACTAGACAAATGCCCCATAAACTGGTTAGGACATAGTCGTAACAAACAATATTCATTGTTGTCTGCATTGCAAGTTTAACAGCGGTTCCTGTAAATTATGTGCAATCCTATTCCCATTTCAATCCATCATACAACAATACCTGAAATGGTGAAAGGACCCTGTATGACTAGAGCAATGCAGACTTCGGGCTTCTCCCCACCGAGCTGGAGTCTGCACCTTCTTTATTGAAAATCAGTTCAGTAGTAATTTGCTCAGGAGGCAGGACAATGTCAGATAGCTCTAAAGTTTCTAAACAGTCTCAATTTCTGTACCTACCGCATAACAAATACTTGGTGAGCCAGCACCAGTCTGTGGAGCACTTTTGGAGTAGCACCGGGTAGGAAAGAAGGAAGTTTCATCAGGTTTTAGCTCCACCTCTTGCCAGTTGATCAGGTTGGGTTAGTGGATACATCTTTCCTAGTGTCTGATTGTCTCTAAAATAACAACAGTGATTGTACCTGGTGCTCAATCTACCTGATGGGCAGACTCAATCACTCCAGGTCCTTCAGACAATAGTCATGAAAGAATGTCTCTATATCATAAAACATCAAAGGGAGAAATGAAAATTTAAATATTCCATCTTACAGAGAAACATCCATACTTGAACTTGAGGTAAACTTGAACATTAGGAGAAAATATAGGACCTTTTGGGCACTCTTACACCTCTCATACTATTTAGAATTTATTTTACTCGAGGCCACATGACGGTAAAGAAAAGAAAAAATATCTTAGTCTTTCAGAATTTAGTGATTTTAAAGGTCTGAAACTGGCCCTGATTATAACTTTTGCTGATTTTGCATGACTGCTTGTAAGATTTTTTTTTTAAATTATGTGAAATGTTAAATGACTCATCAGTATTCCTGAATGGCAAAATGTTGACATTGATAAAATTTGGCTTTTAAAAAGAAAGTTCAATTCCAGTTTCATACACATATATGATTTTGTAGCTGGTGGGACTGTGGTACATGTGTAGCCCATGAACTCGTGGAGTGGAACGCAGTAGTTGAGAATTCAGCCCCGGGACTCAAGGGACAGTTTCAATTTGGTTTTCCACTGAGTAGTTGCATGACCTTGGGCAAATTTCTTAACCTTTTGAAGTTGCAGCTTCTTCATCACAAAATAGAAATATTAATACCTCTCTGATGGAATTAGTGTGGGAAAGTAACTGGAATAATCTATGTAAAGCATTTCTAAGATTACCTGGCCCTTAGTAAGTTCTTAAAAAAAATGTTTTTAATAGCTCTCTTTATAACAAGCAATGAATTTAATACTTGCCTTTGTATTTATGTAGAATAATTTAGAAGCATTTAACTAAAGCATCACAATGTGCACAGCAAAATTAGCTATGGGGATAATTATCATTGTTTTTGTAAATAATAGTAACAATTAGAACACAAATGTCCAATGTTAAGAGTTTCTACCGATACATTAAATTTGTACACATACACTTTGATGCATAATTAATTTTGATTGATGCGCATGAAAATGAAATCTTAATTTTGATTATCCATAGAAAATATTTTCTCTTTTTCTTTCTAAACTTTCTACAGTGATCATGTATTACTTGGATAGTAATTTTTTTTTGAAAAGTCATTAAAATCATGACACCTTTTCTTCTTCCCCCAGATTTGTTGTCTAGGCCCTTTCTTTCATCATTACCATCCCAAGGATAAGTTCCGTCTCCCTAGGCTACATTTCTCTTCTGCCAACTGCTCTCTAGAAAGGATATGTTAGTGCCTATGTCCAGATGCTTTCAGTGAATTTGATGGGAAGATTTGAGTAGGTCTGCACTAGGGGTAAGTCCAATAAAGTTAAGTCTTATTTGAGTTGTCTGAAGATAGATAACATTAGGGATACATCAAAATCATTCTACAGAAAGGCAACAGTGAGCATAATTCAAAGAACGAGGAAAAAGAGGCAGCAAAGTCAGCCAACTGTTAGGAGAAACAGACTGAAATGAGGTACAATGATAGAGGTGGGGAGTGGGTCTTGTGAATGGAGTGTGGGGGGCAGGGAACCCCTTCTCTGTGATTCCAGGCACAGAGCTGTCCACAGACACTGCAGCTTTAAGGTGTATATTATGCTGGATAACAGGTGTAAACGATTGAGGCTATACTGAGATAACTCCTCAAAATTAATCCTATTGCTTTTTACTTGGCATTTTCCCATACAAAACCTTCTCTTTATTCATCCAGAGGCAGCCATAGCTGGGGGAAGATTGATATAATTGTAATAGAAATGCCAAGAGAGTTGGTGCTCAGATTTTGAGTTCCAAGAAAAGTTCTTGATGCCCACTTCACAGGCAAAAATTATGAAAGCCAAAGCTGGAATCTTTTATTTTGAAGGAAAAGAGAGTTTTTTGTAAATCAAAAGGCAAAGCCCTAAAGGAGCTGAACACAAAATATATCCACCAACAAAAGACAGGAAAGAGAATAGAGATGGCATCAGTTTCCTACAACAAGGACAACTGGGTTATTGAAATCTCTCTCCTGCTAAAAGCATGTAAAATGTTGTATGAATTTTATATTTTTAAATATATAACTGAACTACAAATGAAAAGAAAGTATAATTTCCAGCATTGAGAACCAAGAGAGAACTTAAAATTATACAGGTGTCAAATATAAAATAAACCAGACAATTAAGAAGAGGATTTTATTCAGTCTATTACAATATAATATTCATTAATGAAAAAATTGCAAAGAAAAAGAAAATGCTCTAGGCATCTATGGAGGCAAATAATTTATCTATCTTTCTATTTATTTATTTTAGCTTTGATAGCAGAATACTTGATACTGGGTAATTTATTTTAAAAAACTTATTATTTCACATTTATAGAGGCTGGAAAGTTCAAGATCAAGGAGCCATCATGGGTGTTCTTACTTTGTATTCAAATGGTAGGTGAAATTCAAATGGAGGTGAAAAGGTAAAATAGAACATTGTGTCCTCCCAAGCCAAAAGAGTAAGAGAGAGCCCACTTGCAAAAACCCATTTTATCTCAGCATTAATCCACTCACAAGGACACAGTCCTCATGACCTAAATACCTCCCATTAGGCCCCACCTCCAACACATAAACTTTGAGA
Organism: Marmota flaviventris; assembly: GCF_047511675.1. Classification (NCBI taxonomy): domain Eukaryota; kingdom Metazoa; phylum Chordata; class Mammalia; order Rodentia; family Sciuridae; genus Marmota; species Marmota flaviventris. The sequence continues at coordinate 49,086,374 of NC_092505.1, read as the reverse complement.
GACATATTTAGATTATAGCATCAAGTCTTGTGGAAGTCATGAGGAAAGGTGAATCCTGGCCTTACTGAGTCATTGAGGAAAGATGGAGCTGGGTCTTAGAACATGCCAGTACCTTGTAGTCTTTTGCTGTTAACTGGTTAAGATTAGCCTTTCTCTTGGAACACAAACTGGTGGAGGATTTCTTAACTATCAGTGTTTTCTGGGTGCACAGGGCTGAGGTAAAGCTCAACATTGCCAGTCACCTCTTTCAGATGAACTTAGTAGCAATCATATGCTTTTGAATTTGCTGAAATAGGATCTAAATAATATTCTTCAATTATTGGCATTGTTCTGGCAAATCAGAGTCAGCTATTGAGAGGCAATGGCAAAAGTCAGATGTTTTCAATCCTGGCAATAAGGTATGTTAAAGGAGGGATGCTTCATATAGATAGGATGAATATCAAAGTGAAGAGCCAGAGGTTGAACTCTGAGGGTAAGCTATCCTATAGCCTGTAGTATCTATATCAAGAACTAGATATAGACTGATTCCTAGGCATCTACACCTTAGTTAAATCCCAAGGTGAGGGGGGTGAACATCCTGTTGAAAGCTACTGGCTTAGAAGATGCTAGACTCAAAGAAGCAGAACAGCAATCAAATTCATACTTTGAAAGATAGCTATAGTTCTGACTGCTAATACTATATCATTGTTGTGTGACATCAAGGAAAGCAGCACCAGAATTCTGTTAAAGAGAAAGATATCATGGACAGTGAGGACACAAAAATCTCTAGGAACTTCTATACTGCATACAATTTCTGAAATACTAATATGAATAACATTTTTCTATACAAATTTAACCCAAAGAAAACTAAGCTTTCCCCCTGATTTAACAACTCTTTCTGTATAACTCACCACGGGTAGCATATCAAATAAAATGAATTATTTCTAGCACCTCTCTTTTTATAAGTTGGAAAAATAAATCCTTTGTGATTTTCCAGGGGCCTTCTAGGAAATCTCAAAGACAATTTTATGTGAAAAAGATATTAGTTAGAATTGAATTTTGGAAAGGCAAAATATCAAAAATTATCAGGAGATTTCAGCTTGATTAAGATGGGATTGAGGGTTCCTGAGAAATGATACATAGCTATCTAGGTAGATTACACAAAAGATAAAGAATAACGTTTTACAACCTCTTAGTAAGAGCAGACCAATAAGCTAGGGAAGGGTCACTGCAAAAAAGAGAAACACCAAATTCCAGCTTTGCATCAATATAATATCTGACATCAAAGCTCACTTTGCCATCTTATAAATAAGTGCATCAAACCTTATCTATGCCCCAAACAAAGTTCTCTTCCCATGAGCCTCCAGCTACTTTCTATATTCATATACATCCTTTACAGAACAACTCAGAGTAGTAAAATGAATGCTTTATTAACAGACACAAGTAGATAAAGCCTCTCTGTACCATATAAAAGTGAAAGGCAGAAAGTATATGCTTAAAATATGTTTAGGAATTAATGTTTCAGTATTCTTACTTAGAAATGATTTAATTGCCTAATGAATACCCATTAATTAACTCAATTTAGTATCAGTCCAAGATTTTAAATTACCTAAAAATCTTATAAATTGTCTTCAAGTTATATGCTATAAAACATAATTACATAGTTTGTCAGAATAATGGTTCAATTTGGTTAAACACGAATTTACATTTTGCATAATCTTAAACATTAAATAGAAATGATGCTAGCTTAGTTGACCACTAAGCATGTGTAAGTTTAAGAATATTCCTAAGTAGAATAAAATCTGTGTATATCTCATACTTACATCAGAGGAGACATAGATTTTTAAAAATTAAACCAAATATCTTAAACTAGTTTTATTAGACAAAGTTTCCCAAAATTATGTGAATTTGATTTCTTAAACATTTGAGTTAGTTTCTATAAGATTTATTATTTCTATAGATTTATTTTTTGCACACTGAAAGTACGGTTTAATTTTCTTAATTTCTGGAAAATTTAGGCAAATTCAATTTATAAAAGCACTTATTTTCCTCTAAACAATTAGAAGAGAGCTCCTTTAAGAGATTTTTTTTCAGTACTAGGGATTGAACTCATAGATGCTTTATCACCGAGGTACACCCCCAGACTGTGCCCTATACCTCCCCTCTCCCACTTTAAAATTTTGAGACAAGGTCTCACTAAGTTGCCCAGGCTGTCCTGAAACTTTGATCCTCCTGCCTCAGTATGGGATTACAGCTGTGCACAACTATGCTTGGCTCCTTTAATGAGATTTTATAACTCTGCATCATGTACAACCAGAGGAATGAGAAGTTGCGCTCCATTTGTGTACAATATGTCAAAAATGCATTCTACTGTAAAAGAAAGAAAGAAGGAAAAAGAGATTTTATAAACAAATTTATTAACACCATCAAGATATATAGAAATATTACACATCACACAGGCAGAGAGTATATATAGGTTCAATTCTAAAATTTCAGCCCTGGATCAAGAATGAACTCTAACTTACAAAAATCATCATTTCTTATCAAAGAGCTAGTCTTTTCCAAGTAGGTATGAATTCTTAATTGATTTGAGTTCAAAATAGACAAACTAAAGAGATTAACAATCTCAGTTGTCTTTCACTCAGAAAAATTAAGAGTTCTGTAAATCATCAATCCATTTCCAGAAATCACCAAAAGGTCAGACCATGAGATCAAAAGAAGCAGCACCTGAAATCAAATGAGTACTGAAAAACAATCAAGATCAAATCCTTATTATTCTCACCAATACAAAAGGACCAGGGATCAGATGCCACATTGGGTGCCAAATCAGCCAGTCAGGAACAGAGCACAGAGGTCTCTGAGGAACCCCATTATGGGGAAGGAGTCAACAGGAGACATCTAAAGGTGAATTCCAGTCCCATCTGAGACACAGTACCACACTATCCAAGAGAAATGCACCAGATAGTGAAGGAGATTGTTTTATTCAGCTATTGCAATTAGCAGAATGTTCACCAATGAGGCTATATAAAAGTAAACAAAGGGGACCAAGGAAGAGGCAGATTAACAAGAGAGTCACCCACAAGCCTTATGGGCATAAACGAGGGGAGGAAATTGAATCTTATTTGAGTCACTAAGTAAAGGTGAAGGTGGTCTTTTCTCAGAATATGGGGGGTTTGGAAATGTGGAATGTCCTTTGTGGATTTGACATTTCTCAGAAAACAAAAGGGTGCAGGATGCATGGCTGTAATCCCAGCCACCTGGGAGGCTGAGGCAGGAGGATCGCAAATTCAAAGCCATCCTCAGCAACCTAGTGAGACCCCAGGCAACTTAGCAAGACCTGGTCTCAAAATAAAACACAAAAAAGTTCAATAATGTGGCTCAGTGATTAAGCACCAGTGGGTTCCATCCCTGATACAAAAAAAAAAAAAAAAAAAAAAAAGGAATAGCTCCTAAAAATAATAGAAGGTATTAAATACCTAAAAGTACATAAATGTTTGAAATAGCATATCACACACAACTAAAGTGATACATTAGTATGTTGCAAGACAGATATGAAAAAACACCCAAACTAAGCCACAATAAGTTTTTTTTAAAAAAAACATAAATAGCTATTATGTGTAGAACTCAAGATTCATGACAGAAGAAGCTTGAAAGGCCAATAAATTTAAGGAAAGATGCTTGAGTTACTAGTGATCAAGAAAATGCAAATTAAAATAAAAATAAGATAGTATATGACACCTATTTGGAAATTTGAAATACTTTATAACACAAATTTTAGTGAGAATATGGAGGAATAGAATCTTTAAACATAACTTGCTGGCATATACTTCAATGCAACATTTTTAGAAAACAATTTGGCAACATCTAATAAGTTAACACAGTTCGAGATTTCTTATCATTTTGCAATCAAACATGTAATAAGTATTTTAGAGAGATTTTGGCATGTGTGTGCAAAGTTATTTGTTACAGTCTGTTTAAATTGGTTTTAAGAAGTTAGTGACCTGTTTTTAAATCTATGTAGACAGGATAAATAATTGTAGTGTATTTTATTCTAGTACTAATATGTGCTCTTTGCCAATAATTTCCAGATTTCCACTTTTCAGACATATAGGACTGTAATTCCCTATGAGCTTGCAATTTGGAATGACTTGCTTATGCTCAAAGAAATGAGAACAGAAGTGATGTTCGTCATTTCTAGGTAGAAGCTCCAAGTTCAGTGCAGAATTGGCCACACTTCTCTTCTACTGTAAAAAGTCATGGAAACTTAAGACAGTGCAGGAGCCACCCTGAATGACAAACCATTCTGTCCCCTTGCAGTGGACATCCACTTGTAGCATGACTGGATAGTAATGTTTGCTGTTTACTTATTTTTTCTTCTTCATCAATGGTATCTTTGATTTCCAAAGAGGCATTTGAAAAGCAGGCAGAGATTTTGAAAGACTGTTAATGTGATACGTTAAGGACCACAAAGGATGGGAACTTGCCAGGATTTGTGTTGGAACCCTCATGGACTATGTTCTAGGGAATATGAAGATAGCCCAGGCTTCCCATAGAGTGAAACCCAGTATTAAAATAACTGATGAAATGAAAGTGACTTAGGATTGGAAGCATCCTCAACCTCCCACCAGCAACCTTAAGAATTTCTAGAGCTAAGGATATAGCTCAGTGGTATAGCACTTCTACCACTAAGTGGTAGCATGAGTGAGGCCCCAGGTTCAATCTCTAGCACCACAAAATATCTAAAATCAAAATAAAGTCATCAGAGACTTGTACTTATCCTAGTCATTTAAAAAAAAAAGAAAAGAAAGAAAGAAGAAAAAGAATCTCTAGAGGAAAAGAGCACATCCTAGGCTTTAAATTTTCTCTCCTAGTTTAAGTATGCAACATCTGGCATTTAATCAAAGGCCATACAACATTATTTAAAAGTTGAAAGAGCTGTCTGAATCCACTCTGGACCATCTTCTGCAGAGCACAACCAGCATCTGTGAGCAACCCTGGCCCCCTAGGCCTCACTCCAGCAGCACATCTCACTGCCTGGGGGCAGAGTGCTGGGGCTGAAGGAGGAGAGCCTGCAGGGATCCTGGGTTGAACTGCACTTCAGCAGTAATGGGAAAGAAGTGCCATCCAGTCTCAATTGCTATTCATAATGCTGATATGGGAAAAATACTGTAGGATTTCCCATGTGAATCTAGAGGGGTAGCTCCAGTTCTCCTGATGATTGCCAACTTCAGACACAAGATACTAACAGAGCTTTTGAAACAGATACCCCCAGCTTGGGAGGGAAAAAATATCAACAACAACAACAAAAAATGGCTCTCCAAAGAACAAAATGATATTGAGAGAAGGAAAGTCTTTGAAAGCATCTTGAAAAATTCTGACTGCATATGGAATTGGTCAGGTCTGCCAGAAAAAAAAAAAATTGTTGTTGTTGTTTCTAGATATACAAGATAGTAGAGTATATTTTGACATATTATGCATACATGGAGTATAACTTATTCTAATTATGATCCCAGTCTTGTAATTGCACATGATGTGGAGATTCACTGTGGTGTATTCATATATGAGCATTGGAAAGCTATGTCCAATTCATTCTACTGTCTTTCCTATCCCCACCCTCCCTCCCTATCCTACATTCTCTTTTGTCTAATCCACTGAACTTCTGTTCTTCCCTCCCCTCTCCCCCATTGTGAGTTAGCATCCACATATCAGAGAGACATTCAAACTTTGTTTTTTAGGGATTAGCTTATTTCATTTAGCAAGATAGTCTCCAGATCCATCTGTTTACTGGCAGATATCATAAAGTCATTTTTTTATGGCTGAGTAATATTACAATACCACATTTTCTTTATCCATTCATCTGATGAAGGGCAACTAGGTTGGTTCCATAGCTTCCCTATTGTGAATTGAGCTGTTGTAAACATTGATGTGGCTGCATCACTGTAGTATGCTGATTTTAAGTCCTTTGGTTAATATATTGAGGAGTGAGATAACTGGGTCAAATGGTGGTTCCATTCCACATTTTCTGAGGAATCTCCATACTTCTTTCCATATGGTTGGACTAGCGATGTATGAGTTAACCTTTCCCCCCACATGCTTGCCAACAATTCTTGTTACTTGTATTCTTGATAATTGCCATTCGGCCAGAAAGTATTCTGCCTATTGAGTTTGTCTTTAAACACTGGAAACACACAGCTACTCTCAGTGAGAAACACCATGTTATAAAGAAATTAGGGGGGCTGGGGATATGGCTCAAGCGGTAGCACGCTCGCCTGGCATGCGTGCTGCCCGGGTTCGATCCTCAGCACCACATACAAAGATGTTGTGTCAGCCGAAAACTAAAAAAAAAATTCTCTCTCTCTCTCTCTCTCTCTCTCTCTCTCTCTCTCTCTCTTAAAAAAAAGAAATTAGGTATTTCTCAATAGAATTTCTAAAAGTTTTTCTTCCTCTTTGCTGCTCTACCCTCTGCTGGACATTGAATTAGTGATATATATTGGTGGGGCATCTGACAGTCTCCCCTATCCATTCTTTCTTGTATCCTTCCTTCCTTTCTTTTTTCCTGCTGCACTAGGGATTGAACACAGGGGTGTCTATGGCTGAGCTACATATCCAGAATTTTAATTTTGAGAGGTGATCTTGCCAATTTGCCCAGGCTGGCCCTAAACTTGCCTTCCTCAAGTCTCAGCCTCCAGAATCACAGTGATGACAGGTGTATGCCACAGCACCCATCCCCCACTTGCATCTTTAAATGAAGAATTGAAATCCAACTTTGTTCACATGGTGGGGATTTATATCTGAGCTCATGAAACAGCTAACTGAAGAGTTACTGTGATGCTTGTACAGCTGCTTCCTTGTGTTTATTCGTAAATGCTGTATTTCTAATGCAGTTAAGTGAAAGAACAGAAAAACTATGAAATGTTTTCATAGGAAATTCTTTTATTTAACAAAACCATGCTGACCTATAATTATAGCAATGGGATCAATTAATAGCTATGCCAGGCTGACTAATCTCTAATAATTTCAGAGTGAATATTCTTTGGATTAGATACAAATATCTAGTATGATTTAATATATGAGCATGATGTATATAATATTTTTTAAATTATCTGTAAATTTAAGTTTTATGTTTCAAAAGAATGAATAAAATTGATATTCAAATCATTACATTTAAGAGGCTGGATCTGAAGACAATCATGTTAAGAAATAAGCTAATCCCAGAAAAAACAAGACCAGATATTCTCTCTGATATGAGGATGCTAACAAACAGTGGTTGTGAGGGGCAGAGAATAGAAGTTCAGTGGATTAGACAAAGGGGAAATGAAGGGAGAGGGAGGAGGGATGGCACTAGGGCAGATAGTAGAATGAATCAGACATAACTTTCCTATATCCATATATGAATAGACCACCAGTGAATCTCCACAACATGCTCAACCACAAGACCAAGATCCCAATTAGAGTAAGTTACACTCCATGAATGTGTAGTATGTCAAAATGCACTCTACTGTCATGTGTATCTAAAAATAATAAAATATTTTTAAAAAGAAAAGAAAATCACTACATTGAGGGGTTTGTCTAAAGTAAACATTATGGACTTATTCCACATTATTGTAAAATTTTCAAGTGTTTAAATGGGTTCAAATTGTTTACTAAAGACTACACTAAACTATGCTAATCATTCTTAAGTAATTAATAAAACCAAGGCAGCTACAAATACCTGGTACAGTTCATTCACTAAATTGTTCTTGCTTTTATGGTGTAAGGAATTCAACCTCTGGCTATTATTTAGTCACCTTGAATGATCAGTTTTCTGTTGAAGGCACCTTCTTAATATTATTTAACTCTTCATCACTCTGAATTTCTGGATTTAATCTTATCCTTTGTGTTCACTTTTTGTGTACCCTTAAAAACAGCTTTATTCAAAGCAAATCCATGTCTACTGCAAAAGGCTAAAAATATAAAAATAATTATAAACTTTTGCAACTTCTTTAAAAGAAAGAAAGAAAGTCAAAAGATTCAATAGCCAATAGCAACACAGCCACAGAGAAATGAGAGGCTATATTTTTCAGACATGGACTTTGAAATTAGTTGAGTAATTGTTCAAGAACATAAGAAAAGATGGAAAATCCTGTGTGAATTAGAAGTCTTTAAAAATTGAAGGTTGTAGAACTGAAATATATAATAATACAGTATAATAATTAAAAGATAAACATAATTTATTAGAAACCTTTGGTGACTAACTTAATTGGAAATAAATTAGAAAATATCAACACTAAATCTTATAGAGTAAAATGATGGAAAATAGAGAAAAGTGTAAGGAATACATGGAAATTTTTTTGCATGTTTAATATACATGATATTGGAACTTTGAAAGAAAAGGAGCAAGGATAAAGAAAATGAATTATTTGAAAAGATGGTGAATGAGAATTTTTAAATGTGTTACAACATCAAGCCACAGATTAAAAGGAACTAAGAATCTCAATCAGGACAGAAGTCACATAAATTAAACATATGTGCATTAAAGTAAGGTGGAAAGCAACAGAAAAGTCCTAATAATGGCCATAGGAGAAAAGAAGAACATCTTCAAAATTGCTGCAATAAGACTGGTATTTGCCTTCTCAGTAGGAATTGTGAAAGCCAGAAAAATAGGAAACCCTAGAGTGGACACACCTGGTAACTACTGCTGAAACCAAATGATCAAGCTTAACATCACCCGTGATAAATCTGCTGATAACTTATGTTGTGGGAAGAGGTAATTAGCCTCTGCGGTATTCTTCCTAAAAACTCACAGCTCCAGAAATCATAAGTAAGTCATCAAATCAACCCAAATTAAGTGATATTTTACAAAACACCTAACTAATACTCACTAAAACTGCCAAGATCACACACACACACACACACACACACACACACACACACACACAAAGGAAATATTCAGAAATTGGAGACTAGATGAACATGATGATGAAATGAATGTGATATCCTAAATTGGATGCTAGAACAGATAAAATTAAGGGTAAAAAAATGAAAGCCAAAAAAAAAAAAAGACTAGAATGTACTTCAAAATGATATACCAGTGCTAATTTCTTAGGTTTGAAAAATGTGCCATGATTATGTAAGATATTATAATACCAGGAGGAAATGACTAAAGAACACATAGGACTCTCATGACTATCTTTGAAATTTTTCTATAAATCAGAAAGTATTCCAAAAGAAAAAGAAAGAATGATCCAAGATGGTGGGCTAGAGGGAGGCTGAATTCTGTGTCTCTCCATGACCTGGGATGCAAGTAGTGGGAATACTATTTCTCTGCTAGTTATTAGAGGACTCCAACAGCTGCTCACACAGGAATCCCTGCCGCCATGCCTGAGAAGGTCCCCGGGCCTCAGTGTCAGCGCAGACCCCTGGTTGCTCGCCCATGCAGGGCCTCCAGCAGCCATGCTCAAGCAAGACCACCAGCATCAGCACCCACGCAGGACCCCTGGATGCCCACCTGCATAGGAATATCAGCCACAGCTCTCATGCAGGACTCCTGGCCGCTGCCCACATGAAGTACCTCTGCCCACCACTCTCATGTGGACCCCATCTACCATCATGAGGCTCCCCTGGTTGCTTTCATCTTGGGACTCTGCAACCACTGCCATAGTCACCTACACGTGGTATCCTGCATCTGGGGTCACTGGACAGGGTCTGGAGACAGTTGCCTGCCACAATACTGCATGCCACAGAGCTACATCTCTGAACACGCCATCAAATGCCATCACCTGGCCCAACCCAACCCAACCCAACACCCCATCTCTGAAAGCAGCTGCCTCCATCTTGGGACACATTTGTCGCCTTCTTTATTTTGGGTAACTCCCAGTTTGGGACACTGGCTGGGGCATAGAAGCAATATCAAGTGCTAGAAGGGAAGACACACACACAAAAAAACATGAAAAAACAAGGGAAGAAAGTGCCCCAAACAAACCAAGATACTACATTATTAAAATCCATGGCCAGCACAGCAGAAGAAACAACAGAGAAGGAGTTCAGGATGTACATTAAAATATTCTGTGAATTAAAGGATGATATAACAAAGCAAATACAGGCAGCAAAAGACCATTTCAATAAAGAGCTACATAAGCAAATACAGGAAACAAAAGATTACTTCAATAGGAGACAGAGGTTCTGGAAAAAAATCCTTAAAATGCAGGAAACAATAAACTAAATTAAAAACTCAATAGAAACATCACCAATAGATTAGATCACTTGGAAGACAGAACCTCAGACAATGAATACAAAATATATAACTTTGAAAATGAATTTGACCACAGAGTGAAGATGGTAAGATCCAACAATTTCACCGAGATTCTAATACCAGACAAAGACACATCAAAGAAAGAAAACTTGAGAACAATATCTCTAATGAACAAAAATGTAAAAATTCTCAGTAAAATTCTGGCAAATCAAATAGAAAAACATGTCAAAAAGACAGTGCACCACGATCTGGTGGGGTTCATTTCAGGGTTGCAAGGTTGATTCTACATACAGAAATCAATAAATGTAATTCATCACATCAATAGACTTAAAGATAAGAATCATATGATCATCTCCATAGATGCAGAAAAAAGCATTTTACAAAATACAGCACCTCTTCATGTTCAAAACACTAGAAAAACTAGGGATAATAGGAATATACCTCAACATTGTAAAAGCTATCTATACTAAGCCCATGGCCAACATCATTCTAAATGGAGAAAAATGAAAACATCTCTCTAAAAACTGAAACAAAACAGGGATGCTCTCTTTGGCCACTTCTATTTAACATAGTTCTTGAAACACTAGCCAGAGAAATTAGACAGACAAAAGAAATCAAAAGGATATGGAAAGGAAAAGAAGAACTCAAATTAGCACTATTTGCCAACAACATAATCCTATATCTAGAGAATCCAAAAATAATTCCACCAGAAAACTTCTAGAACTAATAAATGAATTCAGCAAAGTAGCAGGATATAAAATCAACACCCATAAATCAAAGGCATTTCTGTGACAAATCCTCTAAAAGAGAAACTGGGAAAACTACCCCATTCACAATAGCCATACACACAAAAATAAAATACTTGGGAATCAACTTAACAAAACAGGTGGAAGACCTCTACAATGAAAACTATAACACACTAAAGAAAGAAATTAAAGAAGACCTTAGAAGATGGAAAGATGTATATCCATTTTTCTTGGATAGACAGAATTAATATTGTCAAAATGACCATACTACCAAAAGCACTATACAGATTAAATGTATTTCCAATCAAAATCCTCATGACATTCCTCATAGAAATAGAAAAAGAGTCATGAAATTCATCTGGAAAAATAAGAGACCCAGAATAGCCAAAGCAATCCTTAGCAAGAAGAGGGAACACGTGGCATCACTATACCAGACTTTATACTACAGAGCAATAGTAACAAAAATAGCATGGTATTAGCACCATATAGACTGGTAAACCAATGGTACAGTGCCGCAGTCCAGCTGCAGCAAAATAATCAGGGGGGTGACGAATAACTTCTGTAGCTTGATACAGCAGGAGTAGGAGCCATTTATTGTAGAACAGGAGCAGTATTTATACATTCCACACAGCTTATCTAATTAACATAAACTAGATACACGAGTCAACCAATAAGGAATCTCCACACTTAATGGCTCGCTTTTGTTACTTCTCAAACCACTCCCTCTGGCATTTTGCCAGGCACCATCCAGACTTGTTTACGAACTCTAACATTCCCCTGGCAAAATGCCAGGTGTTATTTTGACTTGTTTACAGACTCTAACAGTACAGAATAGAGGACACAGAGACAAACTCACATAAATACAGTTATCTCATACTAGACAAAGGTGCCAAAAACATATATTGGAGAAAAGACAGCCTCTTCAAGAAATGGTGCTGGGAAAACTGGAAATCCATATGCAGCAAAATAAAATTAAGCCCCTATCTCTCACCACGCACAAAACTCAACTCAAAGTGGATCAAAGACCTAGGAATTAGACCCTGCACCCAAAAGAAGAAAAAGTGAGCCCAGATCTTCATCATGTCGAATTAGGCCCAGACTTCCTTGTTAGGGTCCATAAACAAGTCAAGATGGCGCCTGGCATTTTGCCAGAGGGAGTGGTTTGTGAAGTAACTCCAGTGATCCATTAAGATAATGGTGATTCCCTAATGACTGACTGCTGTATCTAGTTTACATTAATTGAGTTAAGCTGTGTATAATTATTAAGATGATGAGGATTCCTTAATGACTGATTGCTGTAACTGGATGATGCTAAATTGAGTCAAGCTGTGTATTCAGTTATGTATATATACCTCTGCTACCCGTAATAAAGCAGCTCCCGCTATACCAATCTTCACAAGTTGCTTGTCACTCACCGGCTATTTTGCCCAGCCCAGCCAGACTGCAGCACTTCCTTAACAAGACTTCTGTAGTGCAAGAAATAAAATCAAGAGCCAATAAATGGAATAGACTCAAACTGAATAGCTTCTTCTCAGCAAAGAAACTATCAGTGAGGTGAATATAGAGCCTACAGAACGGAAGCAAATTTTTACCACATTCACATCAGAATGAGTACTAATCACTCGGATACATAAAGAAGTTTAAAAAATTACAAATAACCTGGGGCTGAGGTTGTGGCTCAGTGGCAGAGCACTTGCCTTACACATGTGAGACACAGGGTTCTATCCTCAACATCACATGAAAATAAACAAATAAAACAAAGTTGTTGTGTCCATCTACAACTAAAGAAAAAACAAATAACAAATAACCTAATCAATAAGTGAGCCATGGAACTGAACAGAAGCTTCTCAGAAGAGGATATGCAATCAATCAACAAATATATGAAAAAATGTTCAACATCTCTAGCAATTAGAGGAATTCAAATCAAAACCACTTTAAAATTTCATCTCATTCCAGTCAGAATGGCAGCTATCAAGAATACAAACAACAATAAGTGTTGGTGAGAATGTGGGGGAAAAGACACCCTCATACATTGCTGGTAGAACTGCAAATTGGTGCAACCAATATGGAAAGCAGTATGGAGATTCTTTGGAAAACTTGGAATGGAACCACCTTTTGACCCAGATATATGTGTATGTATATTACATGTCAACTAGGATATACATATCCTCAATTTATACCCAAAGGACTTAAAAACAGCATACTACAGTGACACAGCCACATCAATGTTTATAGCAGCACAATCCACAAGATCTAAATTGTGGACCCAAACTACATGCCTTTCAATAGAAGAATAGATAAAGAAACTGTGGAATATATACACAAGGGAATATTATTCAGTATTAAAAGAGAATAAAATCATGGCATTTGCAGGTAAATGAATGGAGCTGGAGAATATCATGCTAAGTGAAGTAAGCCAATCCCCAAAAAAACAAAGATTGAATGTTTTCTCTGACATGAGGATGCTGACCCATAATGCGGGTGGTAGGGGAGGTCATGGGAGGAATGGAGGAAATTTGGATAGGGCAAAGGGGAGGGAGGTGAAGGAAGGTAGGGGGTTTGGGGGTAGGGAACATGGTGGAATGCGATGGTCATCATTACCCTAAGTACATATAAGAAGACATGAAGGATATGACTCCACTTTGTGTACAACCAGAGATATGAAAAATTGTGCTCTAAATGTGTAATATAAATTGTAATGCATTCTGTTGTCATATATAACAAACCAAAATTTTAAATAAATAAATAAATATTTATTTTAAAAAAATGAACTGACCTAGCATAGAATACAAACCTTGATCTTTTGCTGTTAAAATGTAAAAATGATGTTCAGCCTTGGTTCAAAGTTGAATGTGAGTCAGTTGAACCCACAGCCAGCAGAGTGATGGATAAAGATCAAAAGTGAACTCAAGTGAGTGGATGAGCTTTCCTCTTGCTTCCCATTTCGATTATCAGTGCTGGGTGAGAGAAGCTCAGACACTGATTCTTGACCTTCTGGCAGCAAGAAAATCATCTCACCCTTCATACCTGTCCAGCAGTGCATGAGGGTGTTTTTGTGCTTCCGCTAGGAGAGGGCAGTACTGTACTGAAATGTATCTGCCCACATGTCCTGCAGTTGCACTTTTTCTACCTCATCATTGGGGCTACCTACAGCAGGACTAATCATGGCTTCGACTCTACTTTGAATGTGGTTTGTCAACTAGTGTTGGAGTTTCACCCCCATTGTGAGGTACTAAGAGGGTAGAAATTTAATTTGACAATGGTATTTAGAGGGAGAAGGCCTTTGGGAGATGATTTAGGATTTAATAAGGTGATCAGAGTGAAGCCTCCATAATTAAATTCTGGATGGTTTATAAGAAGAGAGAGACCAGAAGATGCAGGCATGTGTGTGCTCCCTCTGCCTTTCATCATGCGATGCCCTGGACCATGTTGGGACTCTGCCAACAGAGGACCATCTCCAGATGCAGTCCCTTAACCTTGCACCTCTAGATCCATGAGCCAAAATAAAACTCCTTTCCATATAATTTACTCATCTGTGGTGTTATATTATTAGGAAATGAACTAAGACTGCCTTCAAAATGTGGCAAGATATGATGGCTTTGGAAAATCCAGTGAATCTGAATGACAATAACAAGGACCTATCAGCATATCAGTGATGTTCTAGCTATTACAAAGTCCCTCTAGGGAGTAAGTACTGCTTGTTTAAGTGACACATTTTAAGAATTGCTATCTTTGCCTTTAAAGAATCCATTGAAAGGAAAAGTGAATAGTTATGAAAATCTAATGGTACAAATACTAAGAGTAGGACAAAAGCCTTAATTTCCAGGTAGGAAATATAAAAGAAACTTGTCATTTTAATTAAAGATTCCCATAGGGATGTTCAGCAAGTGGACAGAGAGATACTAAGAGCTTTGGTCATTATAAAGAAAGTATACAGGAAATAACTGAATGGCTCCTATCATTACTGAACAACAGCAGGGCTGTTGACTTTTGGGACTCAATCATTTGTTGAGGATGGCGATGGCTGTCTGTTCATTTCAGGAGGCAGAATCCCTGGACTCTACCCATGAGATGCCAAGAGTAACATGGCCTCATTGAAACCATCAACACCGTCTTCAGACATTGCCTGAGAGACTCAAAGTGGAGAGCTCAGAGAAGCCACCCACCTCCTGAGGAGGTGGATGGAGTTGTTGGAGTGATGTCAGGGAAGGGGAAGAAAGGGGTGGTTGGGGCAGAATGGCAGAGATGACATCCCCAGGTAAAATCATCCCCAGTTGAGAACCACTGCACAAGGGCAAACATCCCAGAGAATTAACGAAGAATCTCAAAGAGTGGTGATGAAATCGTTTTAAAAATAATATTCAAAGGAGAACAGAACAAATAAAAACATCTGAAAATGGCTTACTTAGACTTCAACAAACCACAACCCAGCGTAGGAAAAAGGATGGCAAGAAATTAAAGCCTATTTTAGCCCTAACTGCATTAAAGAGTGGTGTTGCCAATGAGAGGCTTCCATCTGTATAAGCCGGCAGAGCTAATCCATAAGTATTTTTAATGAATAAATATTACAAGTTGAAGAGAGAGCAAATCAGAGAAGGTAATAACCTTAGAAAGAAAGCCTCATTAGAGCTAATTATGATACGGGTTTCCTTTTTGGAATCGACCTTTTCAATGACAGGCCAATTTGGATTACCTAATTATCATATTTACTGAAGAATTTTCAAATGAAGGAAACTGACTTTACAGATTTGGTGGTTTATACAAAGTCAAGTCCCTAACAAGCAAAGGATAATCTGCCAGACTCTTACATGCTACTTTGGTGGAATTTAATCACACTAAAAGTCACAAATACTTCTGTCTGCAAATACTTCTTATGGAATTCAATTACACTGAAAATCATATTCTCCGTCCAATTCAGTTTAACTGGTCCATACCAGGACTTGGACAGGATCAAGAGAAGCTCAAGACAGTTTTCTTGTCTTGGATAAATTTTCTGCTTAGTAATAGAGACAGAAATACTCTAAAATAGATTATTTTAATGTGTGTCCCAAGAAAATTAATTTAATAAGTTACAAACAAAACACAGAAATCACCATGAAACCCAGGGAAGAAAGAATTTAATTTCAACTGGTTGGAGGAAGGGAGTTGTTGAAATAGATTTGGAACTGGTTCCATTACTGATGGAGGAAGGGATTGCAAGTGAAAGAAACAGAAATGATGGTCAGAGGCACAGGCTCTGTTTGTGGAATGACAGCTGATCTTCAAGGCTGGAGTGTGTTGAGTGACAGCATGGGAGTGTTGCTAGAAAGCTCGATTGGAGTCAGCTATCATGAGGTTGCAGTGACAGGATAAGGTGCATATGATGATGGTTTGAAAGCTGTGCCTTTTCACCTTAGAAATATTTTTATTATTTTGGTTCATTACTTCCATCTCTAGACATATTGATTATAAATGAAGGGAAGATTGTTACCAAATTAATGTTAATAAGCTTTCAAAAAATAAATACATCTGAGTTGACCTAATTGGTAGCAGCTCCAAAATTTATATCATAACAAAATTGCTTTTTAGTTTTCATTTTGATACTCAATTTACATAGTAAACGTTCTTTTTTATTAGAATGATAAGTCCATTTGAAGTGGCTTTGAGCAAGATAGGGAGATAATAGAATGGTGAAGATTTCCTAAAAACATAATTTGGATCATTTAAAATATCTGAGAAGCTGTACTGAACTGATTTAATTAACAGGCTTGTAAGTTAAGGATTAAAAGAAAATGTGTTTGTGCTCTATATCCAGGGATGAAGCAACATATTAGATAACAAAATATAAAAACATATATATGTAGAAAAATTAATAGAAAGGGACACCTAGAATGTTATTGTAAACCTTCTGGAAAGTGTCCATTGGATAAGAGGAATACAAAAAGCAAATACTTTATGTTATTAGATACAGTGCACTATTCATATAAGTAAACATTCTTATATTAGCTACTAAACAATTTACCTCCCCCTCAAAATTTTGTCCTATGGAGTTAGGAATCAAGGTTATAACATAATGTCAGCTTGATATCAAAAAGAAACTCAAAGTTTTATCAGTGAACTTTCCCACCGAGGGGCTCACCTCTGAAAGCCCTCTGTCAAGAACATTTGACCTATCCCAGAATAGCCTGAATAATCACTCTTCTAAGAAAATAAAAATGCCTTTGTGAAAGGTGCCATAAAAATATAGTTATGTAGATTTCATTATCATTGCCCTTGCATGAGCTATTAATAGCATATTTCTGAGACACTTCATGTATGCAAAATCTAGACAAGAGGTTAAGGTCTACTTGAATTGTCAAATAGAATATAGCATGTCATCCTAAGGTCACAGTTTTTAAGTTCCTTGACTGAACCAGTTGGTTATTTTTATTCAAATGATGAAAAGGTGTCTAGTTTTTTTTTTTTTTTTGGATGCTGGAATCAAACCCAAGGCCTCGTACTAGGTAAGCACTCTACCACTGAGCTACACCCCAGCCCTATTTCTTGATTTTTAATATAGATCTTTCTGTACCTTCTGCTGAACCATGATTGAAATATTACCCTTAAGGAATGATACTGAGTGTCTCATGTATGCCAGTCTTCTAGTCTAATTGTGTACATGTATCTCTATTACATATTTATAAGATGAGTTACATATGAAAGTTTCGACTAAGCTCACAGAAACTGTAACTATCCATTAAGCTTCACCTTATGTTTAAAGAGGTAAAAGTGATACTGAAGATAAGTACATCCCTGCCTGTCCTCACTAAGGGTACAGGAAATTCCTTCATGGTTCTACCTATCTCCCTTCATCAGGAAGATATTTCTAAGTCATGACTCCCTCTCCCTATCCTACTTTTTCATCTCTTGTGCATATTTGGTGAGTCACCTATGAAATATAAGAAGTCCACCTCCAGGGGAAATATTTTTACATAAAAAAAAATCCAGTAGCCTGAAAACTGATGGACTCGGTGGGAATTCTGTCTCTGATACTTCCCCTGTCCTGGGGGAAGTTAACTTCTCTGAGTTTTTATTTCCTGGTTTATGCAATGGTTATAATAAGAGTACCCACCTCATAGTGTTGCTGTGAAGTTGAGAGGGAATGAACACAGAGATCTGATTCATGGTAGTTAATTGTAACTGTTAATTGTAACTGTTGTTGATTTTGTTATTATGATTATGATAATTATGGAGGTATGGCTAGAGCTGACCTGGAACAAATCAACACTGACTGATTTGGTCTGATATTCTCATGAGAGGCAACAGAGAATTCTGGAGTGGAGAGCTCTCAGAAGATACTTTCTATTGGGAAGGAGCTATCAATGTGGAGGCAGGAAAGAGGATGAAGGGAAAGGTCGGAGCAGAATCCCTGAGATGTGAGAGGAGAAAATACAGGAGTAAGGAAGAAAATCAAATCAACATCAAAAACGGAATTGGGTCAGGCACTGGACAACTGAGAAAGACTTAAAAAAGAACATTTTTCCTTAGCAGAATCAGAAACTAGGGAACGTGGAAGACAAGAAAATTGGCAATAGTTCTCATCATTTACATGGGAACTTTATAGGTTACAAAGCATATTCACATCCCTGTGCTCATGAGGGGGTTAGACCCATTACCAAACCCATGCAATAGCCTTAGTCTCAGTTAAAAATCTGAAAACCCTGAACTCCCCACTGATATATAAATGTTTCACCTTCATATTTTAGAAATAACCTCTCTATATTTCTCACTGTATATTAGGAAAGGGAATCAAATAATCACCCAGACCTCCAACTTGTGGGAAAGGTCTCACCATACATAGCTCTCTCCTGTTCTAGAGGGCCTCCATGTGCTAGCCACCAAGTATGCCTGCACCATCAGCAGAACTACTCATCTAGGCTTGAACAATCATAAACCTAATGCAGCTAGCCAGCTGCTGGACCAGGGCCACCAAGCAGTGCCAGCGAGGTTAATACAGTGTGCCGAGATATACTCCCTCTATGGCCTCCAATGCTGACTCTTCAGTGGTTGCTAAGAAGGAGAAATAGCCTCTTCCCTGCCAAGCAGATTTTGTCTGGGAAAATTGAGCTCTTGGTCATCCAGGCATTTTAATGGACTCTATGAATCACTGATCAGCCAAGAAAGAACGTGAAGGAGCCCAGGGTCCTACGTCTGCTGATTGGCTCTTTCAACAAAGATAAATGGTGAGCCCGTCATTCTCAATGAAGCAGCCACAAAAGAGATCATTTCTGCTAACTCTGGCCTCTCCTGTTTCTGTCCCTGGAGGACCATAGAGGTAAAAGCTGCCATAAACCACAATTCTTTGCAGACAGCAGAAGAGAGTAGAGGAAACAAGAATGAATTGAATCGCCCTGTGTCCTTCAAAAAGCCTCAGGCCTCGCTCACAGGAGAAAAGAAAACTGAGATGACCAGAACCTTCATTTTTTTCACAAGCTGCATGGAAGATTGAGACATGACACAAATTAAAAGTAAAGGATCTTAACCCTGGAAGGGAAATCAAAATTTACTACTTCACCTACCACAAACAATTTTATAAGTGGAAAATTTAAAGCAGAAAGAGGCCAAGAAAATTTCCCAAGGTCAATTTGTTTATTAAAGGTGGCTCTAGAACTGGACCTGTGACTACATAGTCCCAGTCCAAAGTTGTTCAGGTATACCATGGTTCTCCGGGTGCCAGTACTGGATGAAAGGCAGGAACATAATCTTTTACAAGCAAAACTCAAAGTCATATCACCAATTTCCTGATGTTGATGTTGTCACAAATATGATAGATACTCAGCTAGGAATGGGGGGGATTTGTAACAGCCAATAAAGAATGTGAAGGATCCCAGGGTCCTAAGTCCGCTGATTGACTCTTCAACAAAGATAAATGGTGAGCCTGTCATCCTCAATGAAGCAGCCACAAAAGAGACCATTTCTGCTGACTTTGGCTTCTCCTTTCAACCAAACTGACTTGACTTTCAACCAAACTATGTGATTTCAAGAGTCCAAGGGAAGAAAATTCTATTGTTTGTTTGCTTAA
Organism: Marmota flaviventris; assembly: GCF_047511675.1. Classification (NCBI taxonomy): domain Eukaryota; kingdom Metazoa; phylum Chordata; class Mammalia; order Rodentia; family Sciuridae; genus Marmota; species Marmota flaviventris. The sequence goes on along the minus strand of NC_092505.1, from coordinate 49,066,378 downwards.
CCGAAGACCTGTTGGAAAGCTAGAAGGAATGATTCTGAGAAAACATTTGCTATTAACCAAGATCAAGTAATAGAAACTAACTTACTCTCCCTCCAGAAGGGGAAAAAAAAAATGGACAAAATATGCAAAGTAATGGTTTTCAACCAATTGAACATTAGGTAACCCAGGACAGTGATTCTTGAGAATGGGAACAGATGAGCTCTGTGCATATCCCCATCTTATGACCTGCAGAGTTTCTAGGCTGCAGCTCAGGTGGGAGAACCGCCCCCATACCCTCTCCCTGGAAAAAAAAAAAAAACTGAACTCCCTGAGGTAGGGTGCCAGAGAGGCTAATGTAGCCAGAGTTGAGAGGGGAGAACTGCAGACCAAGAGGACTCTTAAAGAGTTGTGGAGAGTGTTCTGGAATTCTTCAGCTGAGTCTGAAGAGTGAAATCATGTGAGAAACAGATGAATGGATAAAAAGGGTATATCTGTAAAAGGCACACTATTCAGCAATTAAAAAACACATGTATTAACACATACAACAACATGGATAAGTCTCAAATAACTACTATGCTTAAAAGAAGCCAAACAAAATAATTACTTATTGTATGATTCCATTCATGTGTGTTTGTTATCTTGGTAGTAGTGATGACTTTGTGGAATAATAAGTGATTGACATATATATTTATGTGTATATACATATATATATATATATATATATATATATATATATATATATAAACTTATCAATGGAATCATACAGTTTATATTCTGTTGTGTTGAACTTTTTTAGAGATTTTTTTGAGATTCACCCGTATTTCAAGGTGAATTACTATTTTATTCCCTTTTTATTGCTGAATAGTATCCCATCATACAAGCATACCACATGCGTTTATTCATTCACCTGAGAATATACATTTGAGATGGTTCATGTTTGGGTTATTACAAAAAAAGTGCTATAAAGCTATTATATAGATATTTTATGGACATAATGGAGTCACTGAATCATACGATAGGTGCACATCTAACTTTTAAAGAAATTGGCATACTCTTTTCCAAGAGTATGTACAATTTTCACTCGCACCAATGAGAGAAAGATCTTTAATAGCATCACATCTTTGATAGTTCTTGGCATTGTCCTATATTTTATTTTAACCGTTTTACAAAAAATTAACTAAAATGTTGGTTTCAATTTACTTCTCCCAAAATAACTAATTATATTTATATATTTCATATGGTTATTGGCCATTTGTATATCTTCATTTTTTAAGGTCTTTGTTCAAGCCTTTTACACATTTTTCTTGGGTTGGTTGATATTTTACATTGAATTATGGTAATACTTTGTATATTGGATTCAAGTTCTCTATTATTTACGTACATATACACACAAGTAGTTTCTCTCAGTTAGAGTTTACCTTTTCATTTTTAATGTCTTTTGACAAGTTTGAATTTTGATAGAGTTCAATTTAGTTTCTTCTTTTCATTCTTTCTGTGTTTTTTCTTTCATAACTTATAAACAGGTTAGAATTTTCTCCTCTAAAGAATTTGTATAGGTTGATATTTTATTTCCTAAATGTTCAATAGCAGTGACACATTCTCTTCATGAGGTTTTTCTGTATGGGAAGGGTTGGGGTTACAAATTCAATTTCTTTCATAGTATGATACTTTTCAAGTTTTTCTTCTTGACTTGGTTTTGTTTAATTGCATTTTTAAATAATTCAATCATTTCATCTAAGTTATGAAATTCTTCAGCATAAATCTTTTATTTTACTTTTGGTATCCTCCAAAGATGATTATAAATTAGCATATTATCCATTTGTCTTGTAGAAAGAATACATTTCTGATATTGGTAATTTGTGTTTTCTTTTTCTCTTCCTCAGTGCAATGGTTTGTAAATTTTATGAATCTTATAAACTTTTAGGTTTAATTTTTCTTGTGTTGTTATTTATCTAATTTATTCATATATAGTATTTCCTTCCTCCTACTTTGGGTTCAATTTTCTTCTTTTCCCTATCCACCACAGTTTCTTGAGCTAGAAAATAAATCATTGATATATAACTTGTCACTAAAAATATTCAAAGCAATAATTTTTCTCTAAGTACCACTTTAACTGTAACTCACAAATTTTAATAGTTTTTTTCTTCTTTGTTATTCAGTTTAAAATACTTTTTAATTTCCCTTATGATGTTTTCCTTTGACTTGTGGATTATTTGGAGATGTGGTATTCCCTTGTTTAATATTAGTGATTCTTATAGATATTTTTATTCAATTATAATATGATTCTTTGTATTCAGAAAATATCAATTATAAAGTTTTGGAATTCAGGGAAATTTAACTTATGGCTCATATTGTCTGCCTTGCAGACTGTTTCATATTCTGAAGTATAAAAAAATATATGTTTTAGAGTGGTATATAATATCCTAATATGTCAATAAGTCAATTTGGCTGGTAATGTTATTCAGATAGTCTATATCATTGATTTTTTTAAACACCTTATTTTTTAATAATTTCAGATTCACAAAAAAAGTTGCAAAGGTGGTACAATGAGGTCCTATATATCTTTCACCCAGTTTTCTCCACTATTAACATTTTATCTTACATTACCATGGTGATTTTGTTTAAACTCAGAGACTAACATTGGTAAGTTACTATTAAGTAAACTGGAGATTTTATTAGTGTTTCCACTAATGTTCTCTTTCTGCCCCAAGATACAATCTGGATACTACATTGTGTTTAGTCATCACATCTCCCCAGTCTCCTGATCTGTGACAGTTTCTCAATCAGATCTCAGCCCAGAACATATAGAAAATCTCCACACAAAGTTCTTGATCTCTCTCTCTCTCTCTCTCTCTCTCTCTCTCTCTCTCTCTCTCTCCCCCCTCCCTCCCTCTTTCCCTCTCTCCCTCCCTCCCTCATTCCTGGGATCAACAGAACCATGATGCTCTGCTTTGGCTCCACCTCTATCTCATAATCAGGAGATTGTCCCCAGGTAAAGAGGCAGGGCAAATATGGGAGTGCCATCTTGCATTGTCCTACTTTCAGAAGTTAGATACCTGAAAACAGTTATCTCATATTTTTTCCAGTTTTATAGTTGTTTGCACAGAAGGGCAAAAAAAGTGCCAATTAACCTGCCTTTATCGGAAAATCATATACTGTCTAGTTACCTGATCATTTTCCTATTTTGCACACAGTCATCTATGGACCTTCATGACATCTCCCAAAATCCTCAAGAATTTTTCCACCAGGACTTTGGGATTCATCATGGTCTTTGCAGCCTTTTTTAAATTTTAGTATTGGTCCTGGGTTTTCTACCAACTTTGGCCGTGGAATGTCACTTAACTACTGCCTTATTTTTTCTTTTAATCTGTGAAGTAAGGATAGCAAAATTTCATTTTTTGTGGAATTCAAGGAGATAATGAAACTAGAAAAATGGCAAGTGTATGATATATGTTTGACAAAGAGAAGTTTGTCGGAGTATTATTTACCCATAAGGAAGAATGAAATCATGTCATTTTCAGGAAAAAAAAAGATTATCATGATAAATGAAATAAAAGCCTCAGAAAGACAAGTATCACATGTATTCTCTAATACACAGAATCTAGAAAAACAATAAAGTGATTTTTTTCAAAACAACATTAAAGTAGAAGGGGGATTATTAAGAAATAGGAAGTGAGTTGGGGGAAGAGGGAGGAGGAGAAGAGGGCGTTGGGAGGATGAATACGATCAAAGAATGTTATACACATGTTTGGAAATGTCACAATGAAACCCATAACTTGTGCAATTAATATATGCTAATAATTATAATGATAAAAAGAAGAAGTGGCATAGTGATTAAAAGAATGGATTATATCCCAAAAAACCAAATGCTGAATGTTTTCTTTGATATAAGAGGGCTGATTCATAGTGGGATTGGGAGAGGGAACATGGGAGGAACAGAAGAACTCTATTTAGGGAAGAGGGGTGGGAGGGGAAGGGAGGGGTCATGGGGTAATTAATGATGGTTGAATATGATGATCATTTTTATCCAAAGTACATGTGTGAAGACACAAATTGGTGTGAATATACTGTGTATACAACCAGAGATATGAAAAATTGTGCTCTATGTTTGTAATAAGAATTGTAATGAATTCTGTTGTTATATTAATAGGAATTGTAATGCATTCTGCTGTTGTATATAAATTTTAAAATTCATCATTAAAAAAAGAATGGATTATAGAGTCGAGAGATTTGATTTTGCAAACTAGTTACAGTTACAACACATTGCGCAAGTTTGGGAAAAAATACTTAATGTCAATAAGCCATAATTTCTCAATTACAAAAATCATAATAATCACTACCTCGAAAGACTGAGTTGAGAATTAAATGAGAAAATACACATGAAGTATCTCCTGAGATACTAGCACGTGGCAGATGTTCAAAGTTTTTAGAATATTATTCACCTTCTTGCCCCTTCTTTCCTCCACCCACCCCCTTCCATCATCTGGGGGTGACTTCTGATAACTCATGCATCATTTGCTCCATAGAATTTTCTGGTTTTGGATGACTCAGCTACTCCAGTGACCTCTGCCTCTGTTCTTTTCTAACAGCCCACACACCCAGCTCCAGCTTTTACTGACTCCTTTCCAAAATTATAAAAGTTTTAATTCTAAATTTTACCTCTTTAATCACAACCTCCTTTCTTTCCATTTTCCCATTTTCATACCCAATTTCCCTTCTCTTCTTAAAGATCTGCTAGGCCTGATTATGTGGAGTAGGATTGAGGATAGCATAACTGCCATTCAATGGGCATAGTCATCAACAGCCATCAGTTTTTGCCTTTCTTAACCTGTGGGTTCTTTTTAATGTCCAGCCTTAGAATAATAGATACAGCCTGATCAGGCACATGTGATCAGCTGTGAGTTAATCTACTCCTTAGTATTCTAATTTTGAAACTCTCATATCCCAAACATAGTTTTTCCAGTAGATTGGGAGAATACCCATTTGCTTCTGTTAAGTTTTTACTCATTGACTCTGTTCCTCTCTTGGCAAGAGAAAGAATCTCAATTATTGAATGCAATCAGATCTTTTCCACTGTTAAGAATGTTGTTGCGTTCAACCCTACTGCATGTTAAAACCCTTGAGGAAGTTTTCTGCCTATCCCTCTATCCCAAGAATTTCTGATTTAAGTGGTTTGGGATAGGGCCTGACCATTACTATTTTTAATACATTACCCTGATGGTTTTAATTTTCAAAGTGAAGAATCTCCACAATAGTGGGCAAAAAGAGATCATCAACACACTTTCTCGTATCTAATCCTGATGTCAATCACAGGAAATTGACTTTTTCAGCAGTGTGCTACAGCTCGCTTATACCAGCTCATGAGAGGCTCTGGTTTCGATGGCAGAAATGCTCTCAACCACCTGGTCTCCTACTGGTAGATGGAAAGTGGGTATGTGGGAAGATTGACACACTGGCAAATGCTATAAAGCAGTTCTTCCCCCTGCCACCTGATGGCAAGCCATTTCCCAGCACAATGTGGCTCTGGCCTTAAATTCATCTCCCTTCACCTTGCTTGCCCTTGAACCAGGAAGGCTATGTAACTAGAAGAGAAGCACCCTCCATTCAATACAATTCCAGATGAAAGTTTTTTTCCACTGTAGTTCACCACAGAATTGCTCTGCTGCTGCTTCTCTTAAATAAAAATGGTTGGCACAGCTGCTCAGGGGTGAGGCAGTAAGAACCCTCAGAAATATGACTGAGAGTCGAGGAGGCCCCACTTCCTGTGTGAGTCTATTTACTCCTGCTTCCTCATTGTTTTGATAATGTATGCCTTTTGATCCAATTTTCATGACTCTACGCACCTACCAGCAAATCTTCCAGGTATGCAACACAGGAGTTATGGTTTCCCACCTGTTATTGCAAGTATGTAAAAGAAAAGAAAACTTATCACATGCAGACAGGCTAACACAGAGTATTACAGAAGGGCAAGGCCTTGAAGTTAGCTAGCCCAAGACCTCATTTTTTTTAAATGACATGGTAGGCCCGGGAGTTTAGGTTACTCACTCGTAGTCATACCTAAGTTATTGGCAGGGCCAGGACTTACATAGTCAATTCTCTTCACGTCCAAGCTATTTGACTTTTCTCTATGCCAGTATTTTGTCTTTTTCTATGCCAGTGTGGTCTTTCCACAAGCCACGTTGACATACCCTGGGAGCTTGACAGAAATAATGGAATTTCACTCATCACTTTAGACCTATTGAATGTGAATCTGTGTCTCAATAATATTCAAGGTCGTTTGTCTGTGTGTTAAAAATTAAGAAGCAGCCCATCACACCTGTACTCTCAGAAACTCAGGAGGCTGAGATAGAAGGATCACAAGTTTGAGGCTAGCCTTAGCAATTTAGTGAGACTCTAAACACCATCTCAAAATAAAGACTGTGTGTCAAAATAAAAAAATAAAAAGGGCTGGGGATAATGCTCAGTGGTTAAGCACCCTGGGTTTAATCCCTGGTACAAAAAAAAAAAAAAAAACCCTCACAATTAAGAAGCATAATTCATCTAGTGATTCCACTTCTGAGTATGTATCCAAGAGAACTGAAAGCAGAGTTTCAAAGAGAAATGTGTACACCCTTGTTCATGGAAGCATAATCCATAATAGCTAATGGGTTGAAATAATTCAAGTATCCATAGCAAGATGCATATATAAACACATACACACACACACACACACACACACACACACACACACATATATAATGAAATATTATTCAACCTTAAAAAGGAAGGAAATTCTGACATGTGCTAAAAGATGAATAAACTTTAAGGACATTATGCTAAATGAAGTTAGCCAGACACAAAAAGACAAATGCTGTAGATGAAGTACCTAAAGTCAAGTTTCAGAGACAGAGTGTTTGCCAGGTCGGAAGGGAGAGGGCAATGGAGAGTTGTTGTTCAGTAGGTGTAGAGTTGCAAAGGGAAGGTGCTGGGGAATGATCAAATTATGTGCATGCACAAATGTGGTCTAATGAATGCCACTATTATGTATTAGTGTAAAACACCAATAAAAATTAGTAAATACATTTTTAAAAAGGAAAAGTAGCTATTGAGTTTCAGTTTTGCAGGATGAAAAGGATTCTGGGAATTGGCTGAAAAGAATGTCAATGTTGGGCTGGGGATGTGGCTCAAACAGTAGCGCGCTCGCCTAGCATGCGTGAGGCTCTGGGTTCGATCCTCAGTACCACATAAAAATAAAATAAAGATGTTGTGTCCACCGAAAACTAAAAAATAAATATTAAAAAATTCTCTCTCTCTCTCTCTCTCTCTCTCTCTCTCTCTCTCTTTAAAAAAAAAAGAATGTCAATGTCCTAAATACTACTGAACTGTACACTTAAAAGTTATTAAAATGACAATTTTTATGTATATTTTACCACAATTATTTTTTAATCTTCATTATATAAAATAAAGGAGCACTAATCCATACTAATTTGACTCTTGTTTTTCCTGAAGATTTGATTCCTCAGCTGTAGTAGAAAGTCAAATGAAGAAAAATCAAGTGGAAAGACTATCCAAATAAGTTGAATAAAACCAGCTTCTGTTTCTTTAAAGTTTACTTTTTACTATCCTTTCTACTATTGTTTCAGAATCCTTAGAATGACCTGCCAATGGGTTTTATTTTATGCCTGTGTTTTTAACGGATCACCAACTTGCCCTGTTTTGCCTGAGTTCCTACTTATAACACTAAAACCCCTTGATCCATGAATCTTCCCAGTCCTGAGCAAACCAGGGTAACTGATCAGCCTCTTTTTTTTTTTAATTTTACTAAATTATTATTAAGTTCCCATTATGAGGTAGTTTGCCCATTTTTAACTCACTCATTCTTTTTTATTTTATTTATTTGTTCTAATTTGTTGTGTAAGACAACAGAATGCATTTCAATTCAGAGTACACAAATGGAGCACAATTTTTCATTTTCCGGTTGTAAAGTAGAGTCACATCATTTATGTCTTCATACATGTATCTAGGGCAATGATGTCCATCTCATTCCATCAACTTTCCTACCTCCATTCCCCCTCCCTTCCGTTCCCTCCCCTTTGCCTTATCCAAAGTTCCTCCATTCCTCCCATGATCCTCCCCACCCCCATTATGGATCAGCATCCACTTATCAGAGAGAACATTTGGCCTTTGGTTTGGGGGTATTGGCTTACTTCACTTAGCATGATATTCTCCAACTCCATCCATTTACCTGCAAATGCCATGATTTTGGAATATTACTCAGCATTAAAAGAGAATAAAATCATGATCAGCCTCTTTATTAACATCTTAGAAAGGTCACATAACAGCTATGTAGAACCAAGACTTAAACTCAGAACCGACAAAAACACCCAAAGAATTCCAATTAAATGAGTGAAAGGGGGGGGGAATGGGAGATGGTCACATGAAACCTCTCTATTGATGTCATTGTTTCATAATAAGATATTACTGAAATACCACTCACTATAGTTTGAGTTCGGATTTAAAAGAAATTTAATCTGGCATGTCAAATGTTCCTGGCTAACTGGCTCCTAGGTCTCTCTTAAAGACGTCATTATGACCATTAACATTCTGGAAAGATGGCACGATGCTGCTCTTCTAAAGCAAAGACAACCCTCTGATTTATTTTATCATTTTTGTATTTTAAATGATCATGGAGAATAGGAAGAAGCAAACAATAATGATCCCAAGCATGGAGTATAGTCAGGGTTATCAGTTTTCACTCAAATCTTTCTTCAAAAAGAAGAAAGACTATGCTTAAAAAAAAATCATTCTTAAAAATCTCCCCATTACCTCTGGCAGTGTTCAAAGTATAGACTGACAATTGGAAGCATAAAGATGTTTGGATTGCAGTCAGAGTCCAACCCCATTTGCTGTTTCCTACATTTACTGAGAGGGGTTCACCTGAGACCCTAAAATCCATTTGAGCTGAGAAATTTCAGACCAATTCATACATCCCCGCTTCCTCTGTCTTCTGTCTTGGGTCCTAAAGAGAAAAATTATTTAAAAAGAAAGGCTAAAGAAACAATGGGAAGAAAGGGGGATTCACCAATCCAGGAAAAATGTTAAAAATGACAGCACTGACCAGAAATCATCTCGGAGAAAGAAGCTTGCTGACTAACAAGGCAGAATAGAAGAGGAAAGGGACCTTCATATATCATGCCAGATCACGGAGTAACTAGTCTTGCTACTGTATGTTCTGAGGACACACTGCCACTGCACACATTGTTTTGTTTCTCATTATGTTTACCTGTTGGTGTTAATAATAAAACCCTAAGTCTCAGATGGAGGGAGGCAGAGATCATGTTCTACTCTGCTGTCATCTCTGGATTAGGGTGGGCAGAGGGCTGAGACAGAAATCTCTAGGTCATATCTACAAAGAGAAGACAGTAGACCATATAGAAAGGAGAGGGGGAAAAAACAACTCTGATAACTGTCTTTGAATGAACAAAGAGTCATCCCAGGACCAAGGCACTCCTCCCGTAGGTCCCCTGCAAAATTATCTTGTCCATTCAGAGACAACCATCTTACTGATCAAAAAGAACCACTCTCAGTCTTTTCCTTCTATGAGACAAATGATGTTCACCTGCCTGGTAAACTCCTGAGACTGCCCCAAAGCCACTTCCCCTTGCCTGTTTGATTTCTGCAAATTCATTCTTTTCACTCTTACAACAAGATACAAGCAAGAGTGATTTTACATGGATATATGCTGATTTCTCTCAAATTTATATGAGAAGGAGAGAAAGGCAACTTAGCTGCAAATCTTAATTCTTTATCAAATCAAAATTGACTAGCTCTCACACACAGACTTGTACATGTATATTCATGATAGTATTATCCTCAATTGCCAAAAGGTGCAAACAACCCAAATGTCCATTAACTGATAAGCAGAACAACAAAATGTGATGTTTTCATGAATACTATTCAGCAATAAAAAGAAACAAAATAATTCAACATGGACAAACCTAAAATCATTACACTAAGTGAAAGAAGCCAGGCACAAAATTACATTTATGACTTCATTTTTATGAAATATCAAGAAAAAAAATGATTATATGGGGGCAGAGAGAAAATTGGTGCTTGCCCAACACTGGAGGTGGGAAAGAGGAGTAACTGTAAATGAGCTTGAGATGTATTTTTTAGAGTGCTGGAAATGTCCTAAAATTAGATTTGAGGGGTCATTTAACTGTAAATATACTGAAATGTACACTTTAAAATGTGTGGATTTTGTGGCATGTAAATTGTAGCTCAATAAATTTTTTAAGTGAAAAAATGTTTACTTAAAAATGGCTTGTGACATTGCTCATAATTGATAGATGGGCCTCACATGTCTGCCCAAATCTCCAGAACTACTCCCTGGTATCTCCTGACACTCAGCTCAGGATTTTAAAAAACCTTCTTTGTCTTCTCCTTTATTGATAGACTGTGACATCATTTCTGTGGCACATTATCACATCTTTGAAAATGTGATCAACCACATTACATTTGCTGCATTGCTTGAGTCTAAGGACTCTGTCCTGGCAGCAGAGAATCCAGGTGTTGTATACAACTTAGTCTCAAAGACAAAAATATAAGAAACAATATGCAAAATGTGTTTTCATAACTTACTTATTGTATAATGTTGGGGCATTTTCCCCAGTGGAAGAAACAAGGGTAATGATGATGCTTTTTGGAGACTATTTATATTAAGGAATATTTTATAGGAATGAAAGAAAAATCTAAAGATGATATTTTTATTGACACAATATAAGTAACATTGTATTGAAATGACTTGCAAACTCACGATTTCAACAAATTCCTATTACCATATACCTAATAGGAAAAAGATGTGATAGGAAATAAGTTTATAATAGCTTTTGAGGCACTAGGTTTATCACATCTCTGATAACAATTTTTTTTTAAATCTGAAATATCAAAGTTGTAAGGAAACTAAAAGATCTAGCCAATACTTTCAGCTGAGCAAAAGAAGGATCTCACAGAACAGTGAAGGCAGTTCAGGACCCAGAGGCTAAATCTCCTGAATCACAATTGTGTGCTCTTTCCATTGTATCTCCAGCTCAGGAAGAGTACATGAGAAGTCTGCCCTAGATGAGTAACAATGGAAGAAGAGCTTCCCCTCCTAGGAAATCTGAACTAGTCAGGGTCTTCCAGGGACACAAGATGTCATTCCATGGACTAAATCCAGCCCACAGAGAAGTTTGACCAACATGGACTTCTAAAATTTTACAGTAATTGTCAACTTTTAAAATTTTGAAGATTTTATGTATAAATTCATATTCTAAGCTTTTTGAGAAAAGTAGAACTGTTGCAACACTGGGCCATTGCTCTTTTCTGATAGCAGTCCCTGGACATTGGTAGCAGCTATCCTGTGTGTATATTTTCTGCTAACACTTGATCTTAATTACTCAGACTCTGATAAGCACTTGAGTTTTTTTAACACTGAATTAAGGGATCTGAGATACTGGATATCCTGGAACAGTTTTGCTCTCAATATTTGTGGGGTATGGAGTAAAACTACAAATAAAGCACCACTGGCCTAAGTTTTTAAAAGCTGCAAACAAACTACTCACAGGCTACTAATCAAAATAAGGGTATATAGTCCATTGCATAACAACCTACGTGACATAATAAACACTTTTAAGTTTAAAATTCTTAAACATACTGGAGTTCTAGGTCAAAGCAAGATAGCCAGGGGAGAGATGGACTCGGGTCTAATCCCACAGCTAACTCCATTTTGCCTCAGCCCTCTACTGCAAGGACTTTGTGCACAAATGTGTTGAGGTCCCAACCATTACTCCCAAACTCTGTCCATGCAACTCCTCTTAAGCAACCCTCCCTGGGCACTCCTCAGGCCTAGGGAAACTTGGGAGGAAGGACCTGATGCAGAATCCAGTGCAGACCCTGGAGGTAAATTCTCTGGTACACAGGCAAAGTCAGGAAGCAGGTAAAAGAGTGTGAGGTTGTATTTCCTTGATTCAGGGACTTCTTGTGCCAAAGGCAAGCAGCCAGATGGGGTCATGTCCAGCAGGAATCAGTAATGTAGCCTGTATGCCAATTCCAGCCCACAATCTGTTTCTATAAAGCCTTTGAGATAAGAATTATTTTACATTTTTGGAAAACCATAGAAAAACAAAATAAATATAAAGAGATGAAGAATAGGTGACAGAAACCCTAAATAGTCCACAAAGCCCAATGCATGTAACTATCTTGGCCTTTACAGCAGGGTTGGTTTGCTCACTCTAATTCTAAGGCCCAAGGCAGGCTTCCCTCTTACTTGGGTCTTCAGGCAGTGCCTTCTAGGATAACTCAGATCCTTCTAAAACTGTCATGGTGCCAACTCAAAGCCTACATACCTCCTCAAAGTCCCTCAGTGGACCTGGAACTTGTCTTTCGATCCCACCTTTTGTGGTCTCTGCCAAATAAAAAAAGAATTTAGACAGAGTTAGGAGCAGAGACCATAGGTTAACTAACAGATCAATTCATCAATATATAGCCACTGTGCTAAATTGTTGACACATATTATCTTGTTTCGTACTCTCAGGTCACCTCTTATCCAGAGTGAAACTGAAGTCACCCAGATAAGCCTGGCAAGTCTGAAGATGTGAAAAAGACTAACACTTCTGAGTTTTGCTGAAATTAGTACTATCATCAACAGCATCATTTTAATCCAATTTGATGATGATGGGCAAGAAAATTAATCATTTAAAAAATAGGTATAATTTTATGTGCAAAAAAAATGACTCAGTCCTTCCTGGGGAGGGGGAGGATTCAAGCACTTAGCTGAATCTCAGCAACTGGGAGCTCAATAGCTCAGAGACCTCAGTGATTAAATTCCACCTTTGCTTCTCCTCTGGGTCTCTCAAAGGAGAGAGACAGATGGCACATCAGGTGAAAGAAGATCATGTGGAGATGAATACCTCAAATAGTGGCTCCGAGGCAGTTTTATATAAGGCCAGCAGCCCGGAATGGACATTTAGTGTTAAAGGAGAACACAAAATGTCATGAAGCTGCGGCATCTCACCTCCCAACCTGAACGAGGTCCTGGGATCTGTGTTTCCTCGAGCCACATAAGCCACAATTTCCTTCAGGAGAGCAGGCTTTTCCTTCTCACGCAGAGAGAGTTGTCATTTCAAATCCCCAAACTGAGCAAAGAACAAAGAACCCTCAGAGAAAGTCACTCCTGACCTTTGAGGTCAATCTGACTTTCTTATTTGCTGCAGCACAGATGGCTTTTATTTTATTTTTTATAAGCAAAGGCAAAAGCCCCGCTGTAATTGAAGGAACCAAACGAGTAGGAGGTTGATTTGTACAGCCTTTCTTCAATAAGAAATAGCTTTATCCATTGATAATAGAGGAAACCTTGGCTGCAGCCTAATGAGAGGAGACTGTAAAATTCCAAAATCAAAACATACAGAGAATAATATAATACATACAGTTAGCCACTCCCAGATGAGAAAAGGTTTCGTTGTAATTTCTTCAGATCTTTTCAATATAAAATAAATTAAATATTTTTTAAAGCTGGATTCTCCTTTTTGCCCACCTTACTCTATAGTCCCTTAAAACTGTTAGTTTGATAAATTGCATTAACAGATTCTTAATGCTTAATCATTGTTCTTTTCTTAGAAATAGTTTTATTTGCTCAATTTTTTATATATATAGTACTGTGCTAAATTATATTTGCTATGATAACATTAAGGGTTTATGTGTTTAGGAACACAGCAATATTTGGCTATAATTTTAACTTTAATAAATGAATTAGGTGACGTGCCCCTTCTATTTTCTGAATTAGTTTGTACATGAAAGGAATGATCTTTTCCATTTAGTTTAGAAGAAATTCCCTTTAAAGCTGTCCTATATTGAGACATTCTTTTACCATTAATTAAACTTTTTTGAAGTGTTAAAGCATATTTTTTGTTCAGTTTTATCATTTGTATTATGTGCATTTTTTTTTACATCACACAAGTTTTTTAATGGCAAAAGTTGTTGATGGTGTGCTTTTATGAATTTTAAGAATTTGACTCTATCTGTAATAAATTCTTTTTAAAATTTTGTTCAGTATTTAATTGTGATTTCCTTTCTCTTCTCAATTAATTTGTCAGATGTATATTTTACCACTTATTCAAGTATCAGCTTGTGACTTTTGATAATTTCTTTCTCCTTTATTTTTAAATAAATTTTATTAACTTCATTAATTTCTGATTTGTATCCTAGCTGCTCTAATTATTTTTTCCTTTTATCTCCTTGACTTGAAACTTTATTCCATTTATTTTTCAGCATTACTTTAAAATAAATGTACTATAAAATATTTATGGTCTCTTTGCTATATTCCATACAAAATATCTTATGTTATAATTACCTCTGTAAATTATGAATTGTTACATATTGCCTTTCTTTCAAAAAACAAAAATTGTGTTGTTTCAATGTTTTAATCAATTCCTTATCAATTGTTTGTGGCTACTGAATGAATTTTGTGGGAAATCCTCAGAATCTTTGGGAGCCCCATTGTGTCATTATTTTTTTTCTTTTTTTTTTTTAAAGAGAGAGAGAGAATTTTTTAATATTTAATTTTTAGTTTTCGGCAGACACAACATCTTTGTTTGTATGTGGTGCTGAGGATCGAGCCCGGGTCACACGCATGCCAGGCGAGCGCGCTACTGCTTGAGCCACATCCCCAGCCCACCATTGTGTCATTATTGAAAGTCAGTTTAGGAGAACGTTTTATTTGTGTGTATGCCTGAAAATAATTTAGGCCTTCTATTGTTTGATGCAAAGTTTTGTATAGATATTGTATCAAGATAATTCAGTGAATTATTCATATTCTTACAGTGCTGTTGAGGTTTCTTTCTACTGAAACTATCAACTTCTGAAAAAATTGTGTTAAAGTGTCCCTCTGTCATTTTGTTAATGTGTAAAATAGTTTTGATCAATTTTCCATTGTTAAGCAACCTTTCATTACTCAAATAAATTCTACTTGGTTCCTTTTTATTCACTTTATTCAACTTAATAATCATTTGTTTAGGATTTGGGGGATTTTGTTCATAACAAAGATTAGCCTGTAAATTTCCATTCTGCTGTCAGGCATGATGGTACATGCCTCTAATCCCAGCAGTTCGGGAGGCAGAGGCAGGAAAATTCAAGGCCAGCCTTAGCAACTTAGTGTGGCTTTGAGCAACTTAGTGAGACCCTGTCTCAAAATAAAATAAAAAAGGGCGGGGGATGTGACTTAGTGGTTAAGCACCCCTGGGTTCAACCCCTGATAACAACAACAACAAAAAAAATCCATTCTTCTGATATCCTTGAAATAAAATGTGCTTGGAAATGCCCCCCCCCCCAGCCTTTCCGATGAGTAATTGTAGGATTGCTATTATTTCTTTCATAAATGTGTAGAAAATTATCCTAGTTTTCTTTGCAGGAGAGTTTTCGAAAATTGATTCAGTTTTATTTATTTATTTTTGGTTGTTGTATTTCAGGCATAAAGTCAAATGTTCTTCTTCTTGGATCAGTTTTGATAAGTTCTATATTTCAAGGAATTTATGTGCTTCAATGAAATTCTTCAACTTTTTAATGTCTGCAAAATGTGTAGCCAAATTCTGTCTTATTCAGGGCTTCTCAATTAAATTAATATCTTAAAGAAGGCTCTTTGGCTGTGTTCTTATTTTCTATTGTGGCATCTGTTTTCTAATTCATTGATTAGTGCTATTGTCTATTATGATTTAGATATAAGATGTCCCCCAAAAGCTCATGTGTGAGACAATGGAAGAACAAAAAAATCATTTCTCAAGAGGTGAAATGATTGGGTTATGAGACCCTTAAGTTAATCAGTTCAGCAATTCTCTGATAGGGATCAACTGGGTGGAACTATAGAAGGTAGAAGGTGTCTGGAGCAGGTGGGTCACTGGGGCATGCCTTTGGGGTTTAAATTTTGTCCACGGTGAAGGTAGTCTCTCTCTCTCTGCTTCCTGGCACCATGTCTTGAGCTGCCTTCCTTCACCACACCCTTATCCCATGAATTCTGCCTCACCCTGGGCTCACAGCAATGGTACCAGCTGTGTATGGACTGAGACCTCTGATATGATAACCCCTAAATAAATTTTTCCTCCTATAATTGTTCTTGTCAGGTCTTTTGGTCACAGAAGCAAAAAATCTGACTAAAACATTGTCTTTATTCTTTGTTTTCCTTCTGTTTTGAGGTATGATTTGCTGGGTAGGTTCCCCGCTCCACCCACCCCACCCCACCCCACCCCGCATATAAGTTAGAACACTGATACATTGATTTTTAATATTTCTTCTCTTCTAATATATACATTAAGAGCCATAAATTTCTTTCCAAACACTGTTTTAGCTTAACCACACTTTGATCTATTGTATTACCATTATTATTTATTTCAATGTTTTCTAATTTTTGTTAAGATTTTTTTCTCTTTAAAATATTAGGAATTGGAAAGTATGTGACCTGATTTCAAGTAATTAAGAAATATTTGTTATTGATTTAGAGTGTAATTCCACTGTTTCCTGAGAATACACTATACATAATTTTAATCCTTTGAAATTTGTTGAGACTTGCCTTACTAAATAAATAGCATGGGATCTATTTTGGGTAAAAGTTTCATATGCCTCTAGAAAAAAACAAGTATTCTTCAATGGATGTGTGCAGTTTCTACAAAGGTCAATCCGGTTAAATTAAGTAATCGTGTTGTTTGAGTCTTTTCTTTCCTTACTGTTCTTTTTTTAAAATCTCTTCATCTAACATATATTTTTCCTCTATTTTATTCTACATAATGATACATTATTTTAAGGTCTTTTTCTCTAAACCCCAACATCTAGATAACATAGATTTGGTATTCCCTTCCCCTTGAGATTTTAGTTTTATGGCTTTGTGTTTTGGCATGCCTGATTTTTTTTTTTACTTTTTATGCAAACACTGAATATTATATGTAAAAAAATACAGAATATTTGCATCTTTGCATGATGTCATCTCCTCTCAGAGATGTTTTCATTTTCTTCTGACTAAAAGATATAATACAAGCAGACCCTTCTGGTATAGTGGTTTTTGTGTTGCTATAACTTCTCAACATTGTTCCCTAATATTAAGTTCCCAACACATGAACTTTGGGGAACACATTCGAGCCATGGCAACTCTGACCCAATTAGAGTTTCAGGTGTTTTGATAGCCTTTCTAGTCTACATTTGTCTCTAATCTAGGACAAAATCCTTCCTTTGTTTCAATTGGAAGCCTTGGGTATATTCCAAATGCCCTTTTCCTTGAGCAATGCTTAATTCTTACAATTCTTTCCCTGTCTTAGTCATCTTAGGCTATTCCAACAAAGTATCATTGACAGGGTGATCTAAACAACAAAAATTTATTTTCTCCACTATTCTGGGGACTGGAAATCTGCTATCATGGTGGCAGAATGCTCAGGTTCTGGAGAGGGCTCTCTACATCATCACATGGCATTTTCTTGGCTCATGCACATGAAGAGAGAGAGAGACTGGCTTCTCTCTTCCTTTTCTTATAAGGTTACTAAATCCATCATGAGAGTCCTACCCCCGTCGCCTATTCTAATCTTAACTATTCCTCAATGCCATCATACTGGAGTCAAAGCTTCAACATATGAAGTTAAGCATTCAATCCATAACACTCCCAACCCAGTTACACTGTCAAAATCTGTGCCTTGCATTTTAGCCTTTGAATGGGTTTGTGGGTTTGTGCATAGCCTCTGCACACACACAATGTAGGAATGCCAGGCACCTCCACAGGAAATGGAGTACAGAATGTTGGACTGGCTTCTCAAAAGATCCTTCTCTTGCCAGGATAGGTGGTGCATTCCTGTAATACCAGCAGCTCAGGAGGCTGAGGCCAGAGGATTGTGAATTCAAAGCCAGCCTCAGTAAATTAGTGAGGCCCTAAGGGCAACTCAGCAAGACCCTGTCTCTAAATAAAATATAAAAAAGGGGAAGGGCTGGGGATGTGGCTCAGTGATTAAGTGCCCCTGGGTTCAGTCTCCACTACCAAAAATAAATAAATAAATAAGGTTCCTTTTCTCCATCATCACCATAGCTGTCTGGCTGCTCCCTGGTGATTTTCAACATCTGTTTGTGTATTTTATTCAGCGCTCATGATTGTTTTCAGCAGGAGTTTACTCTGACACAAACTACTCCTTTTTATCTAGAAGCAGTAGTGAACTCTATTTTCTAAATTGCCTGGGTGAGAAAAGCAAGACAGACATTCTTTCTAGTAATAACATTAGATAATTAGGAAGACTTCTTTTGTGCTCTCTAGGAGTTCATAATGCAGATGGTATTGATTTGTCTCTCATTTACACTGTTTACTTCTAATGCTCAAATTAATTTCATTTGGAAACTATTTGACCAGCAAAAGTCTATTTGCCCAAACTGTATGTTTACTCTTTGAATCTATTTTACTGAGTTTTGCAAATAGGAAAAGGAGGTTGAAAATAAGTTTAGACCAAAATGGCAAATAATGTCTTTGATACACAAAACTCATGTAGCTAAAATGAAGTAAGGAAAAATTAGAAAAAAATCAACTTTGGGGCTGGGGATGTGGCTCAAGTGGTGACACGCTCGCCTGGCATGCGTGCGGCCCGGGTTCGATCCTCAGCACCACATACAAACAAAAGATGTTGTGTCCGCAGAAAACTAAAAAAAAAAAAAAAAGTATTAAAATTCTCTCCCTCTCTCTCTCTCTCTCTCTCTCTCTCTCTCTCTCTCCCCCCCTCCCTCCCTCCCTCCCTCTCAAAAAAAAATCAACTTTGAATAGCAGTTAAAAAAAATCCACAATTCTTGGAACCACGAGGGGGTTTTTGTACTTAGTATTTTCCTGTTTCTATAAACAGGGTTTATGCCAAGATAAATAGATAGAAGGTAAAGAAAGGCATGAACTGAAGCATGAAAAATAAATATTTCAAATTTCTACTTACTAGTCCACCTAGAACAGAAATTTACAAAGCTTTCAGACTATTGTCTTTATTAGCCAATTAATTAGATATAACATTCTTAACATATTATCAGAGAGTTTTGTATATTTAGAATTACATATCCAATCCAAAAATACGCAATCCGTAAGGAATGGGCCATGACATCTTATTACTTTTCCATGCCAGGGTCATGCATTACTGTGTTTTTTTTCACTAGACTTTAACAAATTACTGTCACCTACACAGCATTAAGATAATTTCTTATTGAAGATAAGTAGCAAGAGCAAAACTACTTAGCAATCAACTAGTGCTTTACATAGATTAATTCACACTTGGCAAGTATCATCTTGTTCTCATTTAATAATTGGGAAAATGGAGACCAAGATTAACTTTGTAGAGGAGAATGAACAGCAGATGCTTAAACAAGAAATATATCTGGATAATCCTACCACTACTACAATGTGCCTTCTAAGCCAAAGGCAAACCAAATCAATAAGCCAAAACAACCAAACCAGTAAATAAATAAAATAATTTATCCTAAGCAGGGTCTTGACATGGAGAGATTAGAAAAGAAAATGTTTTAAGATTCAGGCTCTTTCTACCTTCTAAAGGATAGATCCTTTACCTTCCAGGAGATTATCATTTCTGGGAGTAGGGAATGCAGAGACTCTACCACTAGAAAGGACAATTGCCCATCCATTTTTATTGTGAGGGAGGGACTTTTCATGTGTATACTGATGCTTCAGACTGGGAAACTTAAGTTCTGGTTAGTAATACAAATAAGATTATTTTTTATAGATCTTTATTATCTAGATTATGTTAATGTCCTCTGTGCTTGCATATTATTGTGAATTTTTAAACATGTGCACACTATTACTTGAACTGTTACAGTAAGGCGACCAGGATAATCTCACAAAAGTTAAAAGATTATTTTGGCCTACTCAGAGCATCATACTGAAAAATATTCTTTAATATGGAAATGTATTACTGTTCAACCTGACAAATTAATGTTTAACAGGGTATGTTATTTAAGATTAATAACCTAGATTATGAGAATTACACTGATTCTGAATGAACACACTTGAGGCATATATTAATGAGAATTGGGACATCCTGTGATCCAATGTGTTTTTGATACAAAAGGCTAAGACCATAACATTGTATGTGGAGTTGGAATTCCTTCCCAAGGAAAATGACATTCCCAATGATTATTACTTTGGAAAATTGTCAATGCTAAATGAGCATGACTATAGGAAGTGGGAAGGGGAAAAATTATTTTCCTTTGGAATTCAAGGACTTGTGATAAGGTTCTAGAGAAGGGAGGATTACTGCGCTCCCACTGGGGACAGCAGTCTGCACCCTATCCTAGCAGCAATCTAGAGCTTAAATAGCCTGACTGGCCTAGAACTCAGTGAAACCATAGGCAACTAGGTAAATTGCATACTAAGGGATCAACATTGAGGGTCTTAGGGCCATAGTAACTTTTAAATAGCAGCATATACATTTTTAAGTTCTCTGTGTTATTATGTCCTTCAATTACCATCAAACCTTTAGCAAGATTCTCTAATTACCATAGCCTGGTCTCAGCTGTTCCCTCTCCATAGAACAGTCTCTGTCCAGGGTGCTGGGGGTACAACTTCCAGAACAGTTTTCAGGATAGGCAGCAAGAAGCCATGTTCCAAAGAAAGAACCAGACCTCTGACTGGGGGAGCAGAGTACAACCTGGATGAAATAGGGATGTGTGAGCACTCCCTAGAGTTCCAGAATTCCTGGGAAGGGTAGGTTATTACAGTCTGGACTTCCTGCTGAGGTGAGTAAAAGAAACCCTTGATAATGGTGCTAAACACAGATGGACCTCACAAACTATGAGACTCTGGGACATTTAGCTTTCAAGACTAAAATAGCAAACTACAGAGGGAAAATAAACAAACATGGGTACATGCTTTCCATTGATTTGTGATGCCTTTGTGAATTTTTATTGCTTTACATATTTTTAATCTTTCAGAACACGATGATTAATTTTTATTTTATATTGAGTGTCTTTTTAAGGTTATATTCCATCTGATTAGACTAAATTTTTTTTAAAAAAAATAGCTATTTTTAATGCTAGAGTCAAAGAAGATAATACCTATTTCCATAAAATAATAGGCATTTCATTTATTGGACTAATTATAATGAATTGGAAAATTCATTAGCTGTTGGCCTTTCCACATTTTCTTTTAATAAACATACATATACTTTTGACTGGTTAACACAAATTTTGCATATTTATTTGAGCCTGTGTTGTAGGATTATAGCACAATAACATGAGGTACATATTAAAAACAGATTTCTGGGTCATACCCCCAAATTCTGATCTAGGAGGTCTGATATAGGGATCAAAAATCTGCATTTTAATAAGCTCCTTGGTACTTATTGTGTCAACAATGTTTAAGAATCACTGCCATCGGCTTCTCCATATGTTGGGTGTTTATAATTTAAAATGTTCACAGCTTTTTTACACACTGTAGCTGCTCAGAGCAAAAACACTATAGTTTTTCTTTTATGTAAATATAAAATCAAAACCTGACAAAAGGCAAAAAAGAATCAAAATTTTTACCAGTTTGGCAAAATCATTTATTTTTGTTTGAAAGTTTAAATTTAAATTAAATTTGTTTTAAAGTGATAAGGAACAACATAAAAATTGTACATGTTAATGGGGTATCATGTGAGATTTCAATCCATGTATTCGTGGTATAATGCTGATATGAGCTCAAACACTTGTTATTTCTTTATGGTGAAACTCTTAAAACCTGTTGTCCTAGGTTTGTGAAGTGTACAGTTTGTCATTGATATTTATAGTCACCCTCCTGTGCAATGGCACACCAGAACCTCTTGCTCCTAACTTTAACACAGTACTCATTGATCAGTCTCTTATTTTCCTCTCCACCATTCTCCCCAGCCTCTTGTAGCCATTTAAATTCATACTGAATTGCTGGTCATTGTCAAGTTTTAGTCTCCCTTTATAGTATTGTATAGTATTGCCAATTCCCATGCTCTTATGACTGGGTCCTGGCTCCTTCCATTGCACCATCTCTGAAACAACTTCCAACAAGGTGGAACTGAGAATTTCTCCACTTTGGGTAGATCTTGAGAACTGATGCTCCCTCATCTTTCCCTTTACTGACCCCATAACCAGACTGGATGTACTCACACTATAGGATGATGACTTTCGGTTAGAACTAGAATTTCCAGTCAGTCCATAACATTTAGTAAATACTAATCACCACTTTTATTTTACTGTGTGTTTGAGTCACTCCGTTATCACACTGGATTTGCATTTTGACTCTGATTTTTTTCTGAGTGCTCAGTATATCTTCTGTGTTGGTATCTTTCTGATGGCATCTATCACATTTTAGCTTGACTTAGTGATTTATCTGTATAGTCTATTCTTTCT
This sequence comes from Marmota flaviventris, assembly GCF_047511675.1. Lineage (NCBI taxonomy): Eukaryota > Metazoa > Chordata > Mammalia > Rodentia > Sciuridae > Marmota > Marmota flaviventris. The sequence continues at coordinate 49,044,016 of NC_092505.1, read as the reverse complement.
GTCCTTCCTCCATTTCTTTTTTCCTTCCTTCCTCTCTCTCTTTCTTTCCTCCTGTCTCCTATATTTTCTCCCTTCATTCCCCATTTTTTCCTCAGAAGATCCTCCAAGGATGTGCATAAACTATCTCAAGGTTACCCAGGGTTTATCCCAACATTTTAATGTGAGACATTTCAGCATTCCACATATGTAGGTGCTGAGCCTGGAAAGTAAGGCACACAGTGGGGGCCAGAAGCAAGGCATTGGCAGATGCACCACAGGAAGCCAGTCAAAGCCTGCACAGAACAACTGCAGTCATTGGCATAAAACACAGGTGAGAATGAGAGATTCTTAAATGGTGCACAAGAGATATCTGATACAGATGGTTTGAAAAGATGGATAGGAGTTTCCAGGTAGAAAAATGGTGGCAAGCAACAGGGTTCCATACAGAGACCAACATATAAAAGATACCAAGTCATGAAACAATGGCTTGCATTAGGAGACCCATAGCAGCTCTACTTTGGTAGTATATAACATAAGGAGATGATAACAAGAGATGAGGTTTAAAAGATGACAGTGAAACTGCCATCAATTTCTGAGTTTCTTTGCCGTACTTGAGAGAATTGAAAACTACTCTGTTATGTGTTTAATTGTATGTATTCTGAGTTCATTTTGTTATTTGTCCAATTTTATGAGACTTTTTATTTGCTATTTGCCTACAAAGGTAAGGACATGCCGATGTTCCCATTATATTCAAGACACCAGCTTTTTGAATGAAGAAGGACACAGATTGTCAAGGGCCTTACATTCTATTCCAGAAATCTTCTGTCACTCTCCAGGGGGCTTGAGGACACGTATCCCATCTAACCCCTTATCCTCACTGCCCAGCACAGAGCTTTCTGTGGAGTAGGTACCAAAGATTATTACTGAATGAATGCCAAATTACCTTATCACTGAATCGTGTGAATTTAAAGGAAGAGTATGGGAAGGGTGGATGTGCTATGAGGCTGCTGCATTCTAACAGAGGTGTCAAGGAAGTATGATTAGAATAATGTGAAGGAAGAGTGAAGACATTTTCGACATCTATCAACTTTTCAAAATAACTTACTAGTTAAATCATTCATAACACTTAAAATAATTCATACCATTAAATCTGTCCTCTGAGTTTCTTTTCTGGGTTCTGGCATATGAAGAAATTCCCAAGACATCAGAGAAAGCATTTGCTGTTAAAAATTAACTGTTATCAAAATGGTTAGATGTTAGTGTGGTTTTAGAATGCAACTGCATTTAGGGACATTAGTGCTCACTGACATCTGCCTTTACATATAATGTTCTTAAAGTAAGTGTGGTGAAGTGGATAGGTCTGAGTCTCAATAAATTAGTGATTCTTGTGTTAACGCCACCAGAGAGCTCCAGCTGCATACTGTAGCTCTGGCTTCTCTGCCAAAGATTCCCCCAAAATGTCAGACTTAAATGATATCAGATTTCCCCCCCAAAAAAAAATTTTTCCCAAAAAATGTCAAGTCCCCCCCCAACACACAAAAAAAGTCAGATAACATTCTCAATGAATGGATCTATCCCAGGAAAGACGTAAAATGTTAAGATGAAAGGATGCAAGTGACTCCATGGAAATGTTGGAGATTTGACAGGGTTTTTACATAGTCAAGTTCATCCCTTGTTTTTAGTTCTTTGTTTTTAAATATTTTTTAGTTGTAGGTGGACACAATACCTTTAGTTTTATTTACTTATTTTTATGTGGTACTGAGGATCAAATCCAATGCCTCACACATGCTAGGCAAGCATTCTGCCACTGAGCCACAACCCCAGCCCCTCATTGTTTTTTATAGAAATCTTTTTTTTTTATTTTTTTTATTATTAGTTGTTCAAAACATTACAAAGCTCTTGACATATCATATTTCATACAATTGATTCAAGCAGATTATGAACTCCCATTTTTACCCTGTATACATATTGCAGATTCACATTGGTTACACATCCACTTTTTTACACACTGCCATACTAGTGTCTGTTGTATTCTGCTGCCCTTCCCATCCTCTACTATCCCCACTCCCCTCTCCTCCCCTCCCCTCCCATCTTCTCTCTCTACCCCATCTACTATAATTCATTTCTCTCTCTTGTTTTTTTCCCCTTTCCCCTCACTTCCTCTTATATGTAATTTTGTATAACAAAATTAAAAAAAAAATAAAAATAAATAAAAATTAAAAAAAAAAGTAAATACACACACACAAAAAAAAAACAATGAGGGTCTCCTTCCTTTACCATGCAATTTCCCTTCTCTCTCTCTTTCCCTCCTTCCTCTCGTCCCTGTTTAATGGTGATATTCTTCTCATGCTCTTCCTCCCTATTCTGTTCTTAGTTACTATCCTTATATCAAAGATGACATTTGGCATTTGTTTTTTAGGGATTGGCTAGCTTCACTTAGCATAATCTGCTCTAGTGCCATCCATTTCCCTGCAAATTCCATGATTTTGTCATTTTTTCATGCAGAGTAATACTCCATTGTGTATAAATGCCACATTTTTTTTATCCATTCATCTTTTGAAGGGCATCTAGGTTGGTTCCACAGCCTAGCTATTGTGAATTGTGCTGCTATGAACATCGGTATAGCAGTATCCCTATAGTACACTCTTTTAAGGTCTTTAGGGAATAGTCCAAGAAGGGGAATAGCTGGGTCAAATGGTGGTTCCATTCCCAGCTTCCCAAGGAGTCTCCATATTGCTTTCCAAATTGGCAGCACCAATTTGCAGTCCCACCAGCAATGTACAAGTGTACCCTTTTCCCCACACCCTCGCCAGCACTTGTTGTTGTTTGACTTCATAATGGCTGCCAATCTTACTGGAGTGAGATGGTATCTTAGGGTGGTTTTGATTTGCATTTCTCTGACTGCTAGAGATGGTGAGCATTTTTTCATATACTTGTTGATTGATTATATGTCCTCCTCTGAGAAGTCTCTGTTCAGGTCCTTGGCCTATTTGTGGATTGGGTTATTTGTTATCTTATTGTATAATTTTTTGAGTTCTTTGTATACTCTGGATATTAGGGCTCTATCTGAAGTGTGAGAAGTAAAAATTTGTTCCCAGGATGTAGGCTCCCTATTTACCTCTCTTATTGTTTCTCTTGCTGAGAAAAAAATTTTTAGTTTAAGTAAGACCCATTTGTTGATTCTTGTTATTAATTCTTGTGCTATGGGTGTCCTGTTAAGGAATTTGGAGCCCGACCCCACAATATGTAGATCGGAGCCAACTTTTTCTTCTATCAGACACAGAGTCTCTGATTTGATATCAAGCTTCTTGATCCATTTTGAGTTAACTTTTGTGCATGGCAAGAGAAGGGGATTCAGCTTCATTTTGTTGCATATGGATTTCCAGTTTTCCCAGCACCATTTGTTGAAGATGCTATCCTTCCTCAATTGCATGCTTTTAGCCCCTTTATCAAATATAAGATAGTTGTAATTTGTGGATTAGTCTCTGTGTCCTCTATTCTGTACCATTGGTCCACCCACCTGTTTTAGTACCAGTACCATGCGGTTTTTGTTACTATTGCTCTGTAGTATAGTTTGAAATCTGGTATCACTATACCGCCTGATTCACACTTCCTGCTTAGAGTTGCTTTTACTATTCTGTGTCTGTTATTTTTCCGTATGAATTTCATGATTGCTTTATCTTTTTCTACAAGAAATGCCATTGGGATTTTGATTGGCATTGCATTAAACCTATAGAAAACTTTTGGTAATATCGCCATTTTGATGATGTTAGTTCTGCCTATCCATGAACAGAGTATATTTTTCCATCTTCTAAGATCTTCTTCTATTTCTCTCTTTAGGGTTCTGTAGTTTTCACTGTATAAATCTTTCACCTCTTTTGTTAGGTTGATTCCCAAGTATTTTATTTTTTTTGAGGATATTGTGAATGGGGTGTTTTTCCTCATTTCCATTTCAGAAGTTTTGTCGCTGATATATAGAAATGCCTTTGATTTATGCATGTTGATTTTGTATCCTGCCACTTTGCTGAATTCATTTATTAGTTCTAGTAGTTTCTTTGTAGACCCTTTTGGGTCTTCTAGGTATAGAATCATGTTGTCCGCAAATAGTGATAATTTAAGTTCTTCTTTTCCTATTTTTATGCCTTTAATTTCTTTTGTCTGTCTAATTGCTCTGGCCAGTGTTTCGAGAATTATATTGAATAGAAGTGGTGATAGAGGGCATCCCTGTCTTGTTCCAGATTTTAGAGGGAATGCCTTCAATTTTTCTCCATTCAGAATGATGCTAGCCTGAGGCTTAGCATAGATCGCTTTTACAATGTTGAGGTAAGTTCCTGTTATCCTTAGTTTTTCTAATGTTTTGAACATAAAGGGATGCTGTACTTTGTCGAATGCTTTTTATGCATCTATCTAGATGATCATATGGTTCTTATCTTTGAGTCTATTGATGTGGTGAATACCATTTATTGATTTCCGTATATTGAACCATCCTTGCATCCCAGGGATGAATCCTACTTGATAATGGTGCACAATTTTTTTGATGTGTTTTTGTATCCGATTTGCCAGAATTTTATTGAGGATTTTTGCATGTAGGTTCATCAGAGATATTGGTCTGTAGTTTTCTTTCTTTGAGGTGTCTTTGTCTGGTTTTGGAATCAGGGTGATGTTGGCCTCATAGAATGAATTTGGAAGAGCTCCCTCTTTTTCTATTTCCTGAAATAACTTGAAAAGTATTGGTATTAATTCTTCTTTAAAGGTTTTGTAAAACTCCGCTGTATACCCATCCGGTCCTGGGCTTTTCTTGGTTGGTAGTCTTTTGATTGCTTCTTCTATTTCATCCATTGATATTGGTCTGTTCAAATTGTGTGTGTATCCTCCTGACTCAGTCTGGGCAAATCATATGACTTAAGAAATTTATCGATGTCTTCACTATCTTCTATTTTATTGGAATATAGGGTTTCAAAATAATTTCTAATTGTCTTCTGTATTTCTGTAGCGTCTGTTGTGATATTGCCTTTTTCATCCCATATGTTAGTAACTTGAGTTCTCTCTCTTCTTCTCTTCGTTAGCATGGCTAAGGGTCTGTTGATCTTATTTATTTTTTCGAAGAACCAACTTTTAGTTTTGTCAATTTTTTCAATAGTTTCTTTTGTTTCAATTTCATTGATCTCCGCTCTGATTTTAATTATTTCTTGCCTTCTGCTACATTTGCTGTTGTTTCCTTTTCTAGGGCTTTGAGATGAAGTGTGAGCTCATTTATTTGTTGGTTTTTTTCTTTTTTTGAGGAATGACCTCCAGGCGATGAATTTCCCTCTTAAAACTGCTTTCATTGTGACCCATAGATTCCGATATGTTGTGTCTGTATTTTCATTTATCTCTAAGAATTTTTTTATTTCCTCCTTTATGTCTTCTGTAACCCATTGATCATTCAGTAACATATTGTTCATTTTCCATGTGATGTAGGATTTTTCCTTCCTTCTTTTATCATTGATTTCCAGTTTCATTCCATTATGATCAGATAAAATGCATGGTATTATCTCCACCCCTTTATATTTACTGAGGGTTGCCCTATGGCATAATATATGGTCTATTTTTGAGGAAGATCCATGTGCTACTGAGAAAAAAGTATATCCACTTGAAGATGGTTGATATATTCTATATATGTCAGTTAAGTCTAGGTTATTGATTGTGATATTGAGTTCTATAGTTTCTTTATTCAACTTTTGTTTGGAGGATCTGTCCAATGGTGAGAGAAGTGTATTGAAGTCACCCATAATTATTGTGTTGTGGTCTATCTGATTCTTGAACTTGAGGAGAGTTTGTTTTATGAACGTCGCAGCACCCTTATTTGGTGCATAAATATTGATAATTATTATGTATTGTTGGTGAATGGTTCCTTTTAACAGTATATAATGTCCCTCTTTATCCCTTTTGATTAACTTAGTCTTGAAGTCGATTTTATTCGATATGAGGATGGCCACCCCTGCTTGCTTACGAGGACCGTGTGCGTGGTATTTTTTTTCCCAACCTTTCACCTTCAGCCTGTGTATGTCTTTTCCAATCAGATGTGTCTCCTGGAGGCAGCATATTGTTTTTTTAATCCATGTTACCAGCCTATGTCGCTTTATTGGTGAGTTTAAGCCATTAACATTTAGAGTTACTATAGATATATGGTCTGTACTTCTAGCCATGTTTGATTATTTATCATTTTTTTTAAAATTTGGTTTGTTTCTCCATGATTAGCTTTCCCGCCGCCGTCTGGCTTTACTGAGGTACTTCCCACTGTTGGTTTTGGTTATTGTTTTTCATTTCTTCCTCGTGTAGTGTTTTGCTCAAGATGCTTTGCAATGCTGGTTTTCTGGCTGCAAATTCTTTTAACTTTTGTTTATCATGAAAGATTTTTATTTTGTTGTTGTACCTGAAGCTTAATTTTGCCAGATACAAAATTCTTGGTTGGCATCCATTGTCTTCCAGTGTTTGAAATACGTTGTTCCAGGATCTTCTCGCTTTCAGCATCTGTGATGAAAAATCCGTTGTTAACCTTATTGGTTTACCCCTGAATGTAATCTGCCTCCTTTCTCTTGTAGCTTTTAATATTTTCTCTTTGTTCTGTATATTGGATATCTTCATAACAATGTGTCTTGGCTTTGGTCTACTGTGATTTTGTATGCTCGGTGTCCTGTATGCATCTACAATTTGTACATCCGTTTCCTTTTTTATTTCTGGAAAGTTTTCTATAATTATTTCATTCAGCAGGTTGCTCATTCCCTTGGTTTGAACCTCTATACCTTCCTCTATCCCAATGACTCTTAAGTTTGGTTTTTTTATGTTATCCCATATCTCTTGGATGTTTTTCTCGTGATTTTTTTACCAGCCTTTCTGAGTTGGCTAGACCCTTTTCAAGATGATATATTTTGTCTTCATTATCTGACGTTCTGGCTTCTACTTGCTCCACTCTGTTAGTGATACTCTCATTTGAGTTTTTAATTTGGTTTATAGTTTCCTTCATTTCTAGAATTATTGTTTGATTTTTTTTATAATCTCTATCTCCTGATAAAGATGCTTATTTGCTTCTTTTATCTGTTTATGTAATTCATTTTCAATGTATTCTTTCATTGTTTGAATTTGCTGTCTCATATCCTCTTTAAGATTCCATTCCATCTGCCTAAGATATTCCTTGAGTTCTTTATTTGACCATTTTTCTGATGCCTCTAGGTCCTCCTGAATATTTAGGCTGTCCTGCATTGTTTGTACTCCTTTTCTTCCTTGCTTTTTCATGCTGCTCATGTTACTTCTTGTTCTGTTTGACTGCTGAGTTACTGTCTACTCCTATAAATTTATTTGGTTTTGTGTGTCTCTGGGGTCTCTCTTTTGTGATGGGAGACTATGACTAGAGATGATGAGTTTTGTTGCACTTTAATGCAGATTCATTCGTTTCCTAAACTGTGTACAGATTCTGATGGCATATAGAGGTGTGCGGTTTGGTCTTGGAACTTTTATTTAGGTCGAATGATGTGATGGTATTGAGGTTGGTATCTCTTGGCAACCTTGGAGGGTTGCTCTACTGACGAGGGATATTAATAGGAGAATGGTCTGGAGTATTTGGGGGTAGCTAGGGACTTGGTAGCACTATATAATGCCTCGGAACATTGACCTATACATATTTAGTAAATTACACATAAACAGCGTCATGATGCTTGGGAGGAAAGGTATTAGAAGGGAAGGGAAGAAGTCACTAAAGAGAATGAGAGTAAACAGGTAGAATTCAAGGAAAGGGAATAAGGAAATTGAAAAGAAATGAAAAGACAAAAGAAAAAAATAGAAAAGAAAAAAAATTTTAAAAATAATCAAAATAAAAAAATAATTTAAAAAAATTTTTAAAAAATGAAAAAAAAAACCCAAATTTAAAAAAAAAATTTAAAAATGCAGTCTTAGAGCTCGATTAACTTCTCTTCCAGCAGGTGGAGCTGTGCCCACCGGGCCAAGCTTCTCCTCTCAATATGCAGGAACCAATCACTGTGCAGCAGCTCCTCCTCCCCAACTGGGCGGGTCTCCAATCCTGAGTGCCTGGGGCCTTGTGTCTACTCACTTCCCCACTTTTCCTCCAGCCAGGCTGTGCTCACCGGTGACGCTCACCACAATACTGGCTACACACCAGGTCTGCTGCTCCCGGGAGCCCTGTTTTCTTGAACGACTGGGCACACTCTCCCTGTTTGCTATTCCCTCAGACCCTAAGGTTGTGGAGCTTGGGGCTGAGAACCCTCAGCATATTTTTCTTGCCCTCCGGTAGCCACATCCCCAGTAGCTGGTGCAAGAGACCTCAATTGTCAGCACTGGTGGGAGCAGTAGCCGGGGATCCTGCGCCGCGGGTCCCGCGCCACTCCTGATTCCCTCGGTCTGACTATCACGCTCACGGGAGAGCTGGGAGGGGCCCTTGAGTTTTCCCCGCTGTGTGGAGAGGGAAGGCTAGGGGGTTACACACCTGCTGCCGCTGGTTTCAATGAAGTTATCTCCTCCACGGCATTCTGGTGACGTCAGTTCTCTGCCATGGTGTTATCCCATGCTAATGGCGACAGTTCGTTCCCTTTGCCGGGTGACCGATGCAACGGGTGGGTCCTGACCAGCTCTCCCAAGCCCCATCTCAATCCTGTGGCCACTACCTATGAAGGCTCGGTTGGTATTAACCTCTGCAGGTTCAGAAGGGCCGACCAGTTGTTTCAGCGGGATCATTTAGCGCTGAGTCACAGAGGTTTGTCTGCGAGACGCAGGCGAACGGGAGCCTGAATTCAGGCGATCCGGGCTCGGTGTGTGTTCTGAGAGGCGTAGACTGTTCACCCCAGATCCACGTTAGCTCAGCATTGCCTAGTGATCTTGCAATCAAGAGCTACCGGAAATGTGTGGCATTGAGGAGGCTGAAGAATACAGTAGGCAACCCAGTCAGGATGCATTGATCGAGTCCTTGAAGCAGGGTGATTATATGATGAGAATTATAGAAATCTTTTTAAAATTTTTTTTACCTCAGATAAGAACTTATGATATGTTGTTTACATAATGATTTGGTAATTCTAGAAAGAGTAAAATAAGAAGCATGTGACATAAATATGAACGAATTTTTGCTAACTAAATGAACTAGCTAACTGAATTTGGTACTAGGATCAGTATCTTAGGTTTAGATGGTAACTTAAAGATTATGTCAGAGTGAATTCCACTGTTATGTATAATTACAATGCACCAACAAAAATTTTTCAAAGATCATGTGGATCATGTGTTTTATCCAGAAACTAACAATCTGTGGAACTAATTCTGAACTAAACATTGGTTTTCTTTGGCCTGCACTTGATTTTTATGGAAAAAAAAAAGAATTATATTTTTATCCATTGAAAACTCCAGATGTTTCCCACAAACGTGCAGAGTTGCAACTTCTCTCCTTCTATGACAAGGCCTGGGACCTCTCTCCATGTGTTGGCCATGCCTGGAGCTGTCAACAGCTGATCTCTTTAGAGAGGGAGGCCCTGCCTCTCTTCATGGCGTCCACCCACCCACCACCAGCATTTAGGTTTCTGAAGGCTTTTGAACGTCTGACTCCTGTAGTGATGGAATACTAATGAGTATTTTAGTTCTCATATCTTATATCCCTGAAATTGAGTAATGTATTCTGTACTTTTATCTGGGTAACACGGATAATTTTTCTTCAATATGGCATTATCTGACAGTATAAATATAATTTGTTTAACATGTTACAGTTTTAAACTAATTAGGGATTTACTTCTATCTAATGAAATATGCTCATAACAGTTTAATGTTATCTTGTTAGTACAGATTGCAAATACCTAATTCTTTTCTTAAATCTTCTTTAAAGCCAATTAGACCATACAACCCTCAGACCAGGAAAAGCCCCCATTTGGCAGTATGGGATCCAGAGATATCAAATATATATATAATCTCAGCTAAATTTATATTCTGTTTTTCAAACTATAATATACCACTTTAGTCCGCTCCCCCTCCCCACCATGACCAAAAGAACTGATAAGAACTATTTTAAGGAGGAAAAGTTTATTTGGGGCTCAAGTTTTCAGAGGTCTCAGTTCACAGATGGCTGACTCCATTCCTCAGGAACTGAGGTGAGGCAGCACATTTTGGCAGAAGGGTGTGGCAGGGGAAAGAAGCTGGGGAAATGCCTCCAGAAAGCTCTCCTTGCCACCACAAATATCATCCCCAAAGGTTGGCTCCCAGTAACCCCCATCCTCCATCCATACCCTACATGCTTTAAGTTACCACTCAGTTAATCCTTATCAGGGAATTGATTCACTGATTGGATCAAGGTTCTCATAGTCCAATCATTTCCCCTCTAAACCTTCTTGTATTTCCCCAAACATGAGCTTTTGGGTATATCTACACATATCTAAACCATTCTATGTGCAATTTGAATTAGAATTAATTTGGGGGGGCTGGGGATGTGGCTCAAGTGGTAGCGCACTCGCCTGGCATGCGTGCGACCCGGGTTCGATCCTCAGCACCACATACAAACAATGATGTTGTGTCCACCGAGAACTAAAAAATAAATATTAAAAAATTCTCTCTCTCTCTCTCTCTCTCTCTCTCTCTTTCTAAAAAAAAAAAAGAATTAATTTTGGAATGCAAAATAGCTGACAACGAATGTTCTGTGTACTTGGGACTCTGATGCCCACTTACAGTATATGACTTGGCCTTCTTAGCTGAATGTTTATCTAACAAATGTTTATCATATCTCAAATCTCTGTGCAAGGGGTAATTAAGAAACATAAAAGTGAATGAGACATGGTCCTTTCTCTCAAAAAAATTTGCATTCTTCCCAGAAGCTCAGGAGGCTGAGGCAGAAGGATCGCATGTTTGAAGTCAGCCTCATCAACTGAGTGAGGCTCTAAGCTACTTAGTAAGACCCTGTCTCAAAATAAAAAATAAAGAGAGAGAGAGAGAGAGAGAGCTGGAGATGTGGCTCAGTGGTTAAATGCCAGTGGGTTCAATCCCTGGTACAAAAATAAAAATAATAATAATAATCTGCATTCTGGTCAAGAATATAAATTAATATTTCAAAGCAGCTACACCAGAGAAGTGCAAGTGGAGGGCAATGGACATGGGAAGTCTCAAGGTCAGAGCAGGAGTAAAGGGGTGAATGTGGGAGGACAGGAGGGTATTACTTCAGGATTCAAACCCAGTGGCCTGGTGGGTGGCATTGATTTGGTCTGCAATCCTGCCTCAATCAATGCCAAATGCTGCCCCAAAAGAAGGTTGATTTTAGGCTCTATGCTGTCAGTTTCACAACTTTCTCGTTAACTCACATAGCTTCTTAAAAGTACAAGTTGAGAGGGTTAAATGTTGTCCTCAAAAAATATTGGAATACTAGCTTAATGAAAGAGAGATTAACTAGGCTGTCTCTCTATTTGGAGTTTTTAACTTGCTCTTCACAAGGACTGGTGTGAATCCAGGCTAGTGTAGGTTTAGTGGTGGTAGTAATATTTGCTAAAAAGACAAGTAATATCGTCTGACAGCAGGTCTATGTGATACTGAAATAATTGGTCTATTAAGTGCTTGTTCTATAACAAGTTTATTCTGGATGTAAATTCAGCCCAGATTAATTATTTGGTATTGTGGGTTACAAAAAAAATAATACTAATGGTTGTGCTAAAGATTTCCTTTTCAAAGCTTTTGCAAATTTATCTCTGTATAATCTGGTGACATTGAATAATAATAAATGACTGGGACTCATTGAGTATCTCAAGAGAAGGAGGAAGGGAGTAGGAAAAGCTCAGAATATCACTAATAAACATAGTAGAATATGTGCTTCAAATCACTGACTGTTTTATAGTGTCACTTCTGATTATGCATTATTAGAGTACTCTCAGTAGTAGCAGCTGGGCAAAGCAGGAGAAAAGTGGATACTATTTTCTCACTATCTCATGTAACTTAGAGTCGTCTTGTAGTTTTGCTGAATTCATCTTTTTCCATCTGCTTGAATGCATCCAATAAGTCTATGTATCTGACTATTTGTCATTGACAGTGCTGAAATCAACTCCTTCTCTCCTCCCCCCCTTTCACACACACACACACACACACACACACACACACACACACACATCCTTTGGTCCTTTCCTGAGCACTATCAATGAACTATTGGTCTAAGTCTATAGTTATTGAGCACAATCAAAACAAAGCACACAAAAAATAGATGTTGTGTGGGATACAGTGGCAAACAAGCCTCGGTCCCTCACTCCACTATGCTTACAGTGGAGTGGAGGAGTGGAGGAGATAGGAAGGGGAGGGAAAGAATCTGTGAAGAACCTGTAATGTTCCAAGTTCTATTACGTCTCACCTAGACCTCACAAAAGCCATTAAGCTTACCTGCATATTTATAAAGGTGACCACAAAGGTCAAGTCAATTACCCAAGCAGGAAATAAATGCATGTCCTTCCCTTACACTCTCAGTCCTGTAGCTCTGGTTACTTTTCTTATTGCACTAGCAGATGTTTTCCTTCTAATATAGTTAATTATATACATCAATAAGATATATTTTCATAACTGTGGGCCTAGGATTTGGCTCATGATTGGGACTCAGTAAATATGTATTAAATTAGTCAAATTTTCTCAGATGAACATGTGGTCCGTCGGTGAGGAGATCCTACCTGGTAATCAAAAGCTCTGACACAAAGTTTGCTCACTATAAGGCTGGACGCAGAACGCCTCCCCATTATGTCCAGAGCCACTTGCCAAGTCACTATTTTTTCCCAGGAAAATACACAAGGAACAGGTTAATTCAGCTTCACTCAGTGGTGGAACAAAGTGCTCCTAGGGCATGAGTTACCTCACTTTAACCTGATGTGAAACAGTTGAATGTAACAGACTTTCTAAAACTCGGCATTACACAAGTTGGACGTCTGGTGCATTGGGAGCTGTCCACCACCTGTACTGGTCATGTGTCATGCTAGACATAGACATAGGTGACAATATGGACAAGAGTATCTGTGACCTCATTGGCCCACATATGAAACGTCTGTTTTCCTGGCAGCCTCGCCCCATCTCTGATTTCCCTGTTTCATCTAAACTCAGGTTTTGACACACTCTGCTGTCTAAGCACATTCTTCCCACCATAAATTGTAGCAAATTTGGCATTTCGTCTTCAAAATCATGTGCAAAATGAATCAGTGCTTACACTTTGTTGGGAACCATACTGAACTCAAAATATGCAGGGACTTCCTTCTGCCATCACAGAAAACCTCCATATCTACTCTGCTCCTCCTCCTGGAGCTCACAGTCTTAGGGGACCCTTCCTCTCCAAAGAGAAAAAAAAATCATGAAGAAATGAAGCAGTCAAGACAAAGTCATCTAACAGGTCCAGGGCTAACCAGAACTCTGTGCGAGTGTGTGTGTGTGTGTGTGTGTGTGTGTGTGTGTGTGTCCCCTCCTGGTAGTCTCTCTCTCTTTCCATTCACACCTTCAAGGTAAGACAGGCCTAGGATAAGTCCACTTAGCTCTCTCCTATTCCTACTTAGAGTTCCTGGGACCAACCAGTGGGGTCCAATGAGGCCTAGGAGTTAGAGTGATCTACCCCAGATACAGACAATAAAAATATGGACTTAAAAGCAATTATAAAGACAACTAAACAAGTGCAATTCACGATAACTTAATTATGGAATGAGCCTAGGTGTCCATCAACAGATGAATAGATAAAGAAAATATGGTATATGTACATAATAGAGTTTCACTTGGCCAAGAGAAGAATGAAATTATGTCATTTGCTAGTTAATGACTGGAACTGGAAAACATTATGCTAAGTGAAATAAGCCAGACTCAAAACATCAGAATCAATTTTTTCTCTCATATATGAAAGTTAGAGAGAGGGAGGAGAGGAGAAAGACATCAAAAAGAGACCTCATGAAACTAAAAGGGAGACCAATAGACTAGGGGAAGGGAATAGAGAGGGAGGGAGGAGGGAAGAACATTGGGAGGACTACGGAATGAAATCTGGCAAATTATGCTGTTTATGGGCAAATATGCCACAATGAATTCTGCTTATAGATATAATTATAATGCACTAAGTAAAATAATAATGACAATAATAATAATAATAATAATAATAATGGAGATCAGTAAAGAAATGGATCAGGAGAGAGAGAGAGGAGGGCAAAATAAAGGGAAATTCTGCAAAAGATATTGATTAAATTATGTTATGTGCCTGTTCAAATATGGCATAATGAATCTTACTGTTATGAATAATTATAATGAATCAATAAAAATAATAATAATAAACCTGAACACCTCTTTATTATGACCATGCACCAGCAATTCTAAACAATGTCTGTGCCTAAATACTTTTCCCACCCTGGGAAGGGCAACTGACGGTTCTCTGTGCCCAGCCCTTGGTATTCCTCTGGCCAATTTTACTCTGAAACTTGGACAGAAATTTCTTTCCTTGGCTTCCTTTTCTCAGACTCATTTTTCCTCCTCATGGAGAAATAGTGAGCAGGGTAGACTTAAGGCCAAACAAAATATGGTCGTTGGACTGCTGGTGGCCTCTAGTAATTTAGAACTATCAAGCCAGCAGTTCCATAGAAAAAGAGAAAGTGATATACTTTTCATAAGTTGGAAATTATTATTTTCCTAGAAATTCTATTATATCCTTTAAATTATATTCCAAAAATTTGTACAATGGACTCCAATGGCTGAATTCATTGTTTATTTCAATTAACAATGTATAATTTGTTTTAAATTTATTTATATAAATATGGTATATTTATATATACCATATATATATAGAGAGAGAGAGACAGATGGACACTAGGAATATATATATATATATATATATATATAGAGAGAGAGAGAGAGAGAGAGAGACTAGGAATGTAGCTCAGTGGTAGAGGGTGTACTTTGCACATACAAGGCCTTGAGTTCAATCCCCAGCACCACATACAAAGAAAGAAAAGGAAAGAAGGAAGGAGGGAATGAACAAAGGAAGAAAGAAACAAAGAAAGGAAAGAAACTCTCCCATCACTAGCATGTTATTCATTTTCATATAATTAACAGTTTTAGTTATCCTTACTATATTGCATTATATTCTTTCTTCAAAAATGGCTCAAAATTGGACCATTAGTCATTTATAAAGTAATACAAATGAAATTTTAATAAATCTGAAGTTGTGATGATTTCACATGAGCATCTGGAAAAGAAAAATTCACATAACAGTAAGTAATGAATATTTTAAAATCAGATATTATGGACAAGTAATGCATTTGATCCCTGTGAATTTTTTTTTCCTTTGCAGCTGTCTCTTAATGGCATGATGCAGTGAGATAATCCCATCATTCTAAAACAGAAAATAGCAGCCTCTTTAATAAACAAAGTGTGTTTTTAACCAGTCCAAAATAATATCTTCAATAGAATATTGATCAATTTTATTATTAAAGTTAGATATGAGACATTATGATTCATACATCGATACTCCCCAGGCATCAAAATAAGTAATTATCATTACAAAGAGCAAAAAGAGGTATAAGCCACTCTATTTCCAACAAAAAAAAATTATTTAATAATATTTTATTGGGAAACAAAGAATGAGTTATGGGAAAATTCATCAGTCGGCTCCTTTGAGAAGCTACATATCATCAGTGCCATATGGAGGGATGGAGACATCATCGTTACACAACACATTAGAGAGACTACACTTTACAGCGAGATGGAAGAATTTCTTTATGCAGAGTGTAGATCAGCTTTCAGTAAATGTGCTTTAAGCAGAGACAAGTACCCAACGACTGGTGATTTTTGCTTATCTCTAAACACTCACGCTATAGAAAAGAGATTTCTCATTTAGATGAATGCCTGTTTTTGTGAGCCAGGAGATAGACTGAAAGTGGCAGCTTGGGTCAGACCTTTGTGCACCAGCATATGTGGAGCAAGGAAGGGCTTTCCTTGGGGATAAAAAAGCCTGCTCCTAAATGCCAGCCCACACGCTCTTTATTCACAGAGAACAGGTGGCTGTCACCAACAGACCTACTGAAGTTGATCAGTGTTAGAATGGTGAAATCTATGACTAGGATTCAATTCTAGACCCTAAGTATAATCTTCTCAATCTGCTATTCAAAAAAGGAGGCGACTTAATAGTTTTGGTAACTGTTGAGGAGGAAGGTGTTTACAATGAGTGGTGAATGTGGGTGAAATGAAACATTTTTTCATAGTCCTGTTAAAACCAACAAAGTCATCTCTAACATTTCAGTGAAGAGCTCAGATGGAGTGTTCCAACAGTATAGTCAATATCCAAATGGCTTAAATTTATTATCCTAGAGATAAAGTGTAATGTTAAATGTTTGGGAAGATGTATCAAACTATATTAAGAAGATGGAATTGGTTTATGGCATTTGCAGGTAAATGGATAGAGTTGGAGAATATCATGCTAAGCAAAGTAAGCCAATCCCCAAAAACAAAGGCCGAATGTTCTCTCTGATAAGTGGATGTCGATCCATAATTGGGGGAACAGGCATGGAAAAAAGGGAGAACCTTTGATTGGGCAACTTTGATGGGGTCTATGGGGGCAGGAAAGATGGTGGAATGAGATGGACATTATTACCCTAGGTACATATATGATTGCACATATGGTACGACACTACATCGTGTACAATCAGAGAAATGAAAAGTTGTGCTGCAATTGTGTATAATGAATCAAAATGAATTCTGCTGTCATATATACCTAATTAAAATAAATAAATAAATCTAAAAAAAGATTGGAATTATGATAAAGCTAACTTTGTCCTCAAGAATTTGATCTTTACCAGAATTTGAGGATTTTTTTCTCTCCACTCAGAAAAATCAATAACATATAATCGTGCATCTTTCAAAAATACCTCCAAATGTTACAACAGATTATACATACTTTAAGAATTAAAGCAATTGAAGAGTAGATGATTAATCTATTTTCTGCTATGACCCACGTTAAAATATTCAGCCTTCCATCTTTGGATGTGATATTCCAAATTGACAAGGGATAGAATGTTGAAATGAACTTCAGTGAACTCTCTCTCCAGTTTGCAGGCTCTTTGCTGATCTTAACATCTGCAATTCTCTGAAAGTGTCACCAAATATTTGCTCTTATTTCTGAGAACCTCTAATCATATATTAGGATTTTATATTTTCCTTTTGTAAAAGATTAGTAATATAAATCAAATGGATGGGACAATAATTTAATGAATAATGGAAAACTATATCATCCATTAAGCTGATATGCAGCAATAATCATTAACTTTTAAATCTTATATATTATATTTTCCTGTATATGAGCAATAAATACAGAGTGTTGTGTATGCACAGACACCCATAAAAACTTGCTGATGTTAAGATAAAAAAAGACACACTTTATTATACTTCAAGTCTGGAAAAAGTCACAAGAGATTACATTGAGGTTTGGAAAAAAACGCTCCTGGCATTAAAACAAGTGACCTTGTCCTCTGCCTACAGACCCCAGGGGAACCTCATCAGAGAGAGTGCAGAAGATTGAGAAGTGTCTAAGAATTGAGGATCCTAGGTTTCTGGTCATTTTCCCTTCCTCTGTGTCATCATAATATATTAGGATGATTTAAAGTTTTAAATTTAAAATCAGCATGTTTTGAAAAAAAATGTTACGTAATGGAAATTTCATTGCTCTTATGCTAACTAAATAAGAATCTTTTTACTCTCCTATTTTAATATTTAGTGTTATAGCTTATTGCAATTTAAATAATGACAATGCTTCCTATTTTCATTTTCTATTGAAACTTGAAATTTCATAATCATACAGTGAAGTTCTCACAATGACAGTAATTGTTATGCATCTGTATGCTCCTATGCAGAGCATTTTTATTGCATATGTCTTCATTTCAGTAATGCAAGGGTAAGCATTTGTTTCCAATACAATTGCAAGCAGTTCTTAATGTAAACATCAGTATTCCATCAGCCTTACAAATGCACCAGCAACAGCACTTCAGTAAGCATCAGCATTCTTATCTCTATTCCTCCAGGGAATACATTTTCACTTTGGTAATTTTGGCTATATTTTTAGGACAAAATGTATGCTTCTGTCACATTGGAGTGAGGAGGAGCGTGCTCATTCATCATTAAGCAGCAGCCTGTCTCTTAGCACTTTAGAAAAGACTGCTGTTAAAACCAACTTTTGCAGGAGTTTTCCAGCACCCTGAACCAAAAAGTAACTATTTCATTTCTCTATGTGGTAGTGTGTACCAGTCTGCATGTGTTTTAGGTGGTGGGACCAAGGGTAGAAGAAGAATATTTGTTCCTTCTGTCAAGTGGCCAATCTGATCCTCCATTCTTATTTTGGTATCTGTGCTCAATATTAAGATGTTAATTCCTTGAATAGAATGGAGGTCAAAGCAGTTGGCCACACAAGTAAAAACAGGTGAATTCGGTAGGAGCCATTGCTTTCTTTCCCTTTTTTAAATCACTTCTTTAAACATTTGTGCCTAATGCTCTTTTAGCATTTCATATATATTCTAGAAACCATGTTATTAGAACTACCACTTTCTATTAGTAATTAATAAGTATGATTTTTAACTTGCATTCTAATGCAAATAAGTATGCTAATTGCTTTACATACATTACTTTATGTAAAACTCCCTGTGAAGTAGGTATTACTTTCCCCAACATAGAAATTAAGTCATTGAGGTTCATGGGGTTAAATACTTTGCCCAAAATGATAATGGAACCTAAATGTGGAGCCATGTCAGGAGCTACCACTTAGGTAGCCTTGAACAATAAAAGTGTGAGGCTCGTTTTCTGCTGCAGGTGGAAGCAGGTGGATCTCACCTCCTCTCAGCAGGGGAATGAAGCTCTGGGAGTGGGTGTCACCCAACAAGACTGAGCTTACACCCCCTGGATACCCAATCCCTTGCCTCATTTGGGTGGAACTTTCTCAAGTGTCTTCCCCTCAATAAATGGGGCTTCAGGCATGCTCTCTCTTTTGTCTGCCTCTCTTGCTTCCCTTGTGGGACCTGGGGCCAAGGAGCTATCACTGAACCCCCAAGAAAAATGTATTTTCTCTATCTCAGTGTGATTATTCAGTGCCAACCCAATTCACCTGGAGTGACCCTGACTGATTTAGTCAGGTGTAGAAGCAGAGCCATATTTCAACACAAGCCTTTGAAACTCCAACTCCTTCATGAGTGTAATGACAGACCAGTTGCCAAGTCTTTATATTCTGTTCAACAAAAATTTGTGTGTGTGTGAATGAGACTTCATCTCATCTTAGAATGTTATAATCAAAAGGACAAAATAAATAAATAAATGCTCATGAAGAGGCAAAAAAAAAGAGGAATCCATATACATTGTTAGTGGGAATGTAAATTAGTAAATACAGCCTTTATGGAAAACGGTATGGAACTTCATCTAAAATCTAGAAATAGAAGCATAGGTATACTATAATCCAGTTATACTACTACTGGGAGCCTATCCAAAGAAAATGAAATCAGTATGTCAAAAGAACATTATTTTATTTGAATGCACTCCCTTATTTATTGCAGCACTAGTCACAGTAGCCAAGATATGGAATCTACCAAGGTGTCCATCAAAAGATGGATGGGTAAGAAAAATGTGGTGATACACATTATGGAATATTATTCAGCCATTAAAAAAGAATGAAATCCTATCATGTGTAACAACATTGATGGAACTGGAGGACATATGTTGATGCCAGGTACAGAAAGACAAATATCACATACTCTTACTCACTTGTGGAAGCTAAAAATGTTGGTGTTATAGAAGTAAACTATAGAATAGTGGTCATTATAGGCTAGAAAGGAGAAGGGGGACACAGATCGGATAACTGGCACTAAAATGAATAAGAGGATTAAATTATCATGGTCTACGGCATAGTAGGTGACCCTAGTTCATAGCAATTTATTATATATTTTATCAATAAGTAGAAGAGAGGATTTCAAAGCTTCCCAAGAGAAAAATAGCAAAAGCTTAAGGAGAGGTAAATACTAATTACTTTAATTTGATCATTACACATTGTGTATATGTGTACAATTATCACATTGTATCCCCTAAATACTTGCAATTATTATTTGTTAATTAAAATTTTTAAAAAATAAAAACACAAGTTAATATGTTAATGATGCAAATAAAAATTAAGAGTAAAAAATATTTGTGAGTCCTTCAAGATAAAAGTTACTGCAATCATTATTAACTAAACAAGTTATTTTATTAAGCTTTCTAGAAAAATGCATATTTAATACATGGCTCCTTCTCACCAAGAAACTTGGAATCTAAGGATGGAGATTACATAGATAGAAAATGTGTGGGGTGGGGAGGACAGTATCACAAAGAAAGTACAGGTGGATCTTGCACAGTAGAGAACTGACTTCCAACTGGGAGATCAGAGAATATCTATGATACCTCTATGAACACAAGCCAGTTAAAACCTTTTGTAGAAATGAAAACTGGAGATACAAATACACTCTATGAGGTTCTGCCAGCTTCCATCGTTCACAAGACTGCTGGATGCTGTGTGTCCTTGAAGAAATTATATTGTTTTTTTTTTGACTCTTGTGTTTTATAAATCAAATGGAAAGACTTACAGGATCAGGACTCGATGACTCTATGCTGAGATTCTGACTGAATTAGAAGATGAAGGCAAAAATAATACAGAGAAGGAAAGAGCTCTGTTGCATATTCCTGAGAGACTGCTGCAGAGGACTTTGCCCTACTGAGAGAAGATGGAAGCTCTTCTACACACCCAGAGGCCTGGTTCTGGAAGAACCTCTCCACAACAACAAGGGGACAACGATTGATGCCCAGTCATCCCCATTCTGGGAAACTGCTCTTGCCTCTGCTTTCACTTATGTCATCTACAGGGTTAGGTTACATTTGCATTCAAATACTTCTTGGGTCTGGCGGGAATTTTCCCATGGTGCTACAATTTGAGAAATACAGGTTAATTAATGGCACATAGTAGATGTCCAGTAAATGACTACTGGAAATCAAGCATGATGTGCCTGATAGAAGGCAAGGGCAGTTTTCCACATACCCTCCCACTTGTTTTGCATTGGTAAAAAGTCAGGGGTTTAGCTAGAAACTTGAGACTTTCCCCCCCATTAGCTACCCTTTGTGCATTTTATGGGCAAAACTTATTGTATAATTTCCGAAGGAAACTATGCCATAAAAATAGACACTGAGCCAATGGACAATTAAACATCCACTAATAAAAATATACAGAGACAATGTTCTTGGGAAAGTGCAAATGAAATAGCATTAAGTGAAAATGTCAACTAAGAATTATCATATATATATATATATATATTTATCCTATAATTATTATAATAATTATATGTAGAAAGATTCAAAAGAGGCAAAAAAATGATATAAAACAGTTGTTTAAGTACAAAGAATAAAGATATAATTCCCTCTGAAACTGATTTCACAATAAATTCACTTTCTAATGAAAATATCATTGTATTTTTATGCCATTGATATTCAATAACCAAACCATGCAGAGAATGTAAAAATCTCTATATGATCTCACCTCCCCAAGGGGTAACCACTTTTAGCAAACCAACTGCTGGATGGAAAACTTCCAGATTTTTAATGTATATATTGCACATGAATACTTAGACATATTTCTCCATAAACGGAACCATATTCTGCATTCTGTTTTATAACCAGATTATATTTAATAGCAATATTTTGTTATGATAGCTGAAACAATATGAGCTTATAAAAATCTTAATAAAGAATAATCTAATATAAAAATCCTAGAACTTCAAGTAAGAATAGCAAGGTTTATTCTTCAATGCTATAAAAATTCCAACTAGTTGGAGCCCCACTTCCTCCATGTAGCAGGCTGGTCACAAAGTCTGTCCTCCCAGCCTGAGGAGGGAGGGCAATAGAAGAAGTCTCTGAAGTGGGAGGGGGGGAGGAAATGTGCCTTCAGCCCCATCTGTCATTTTGTGCCTGACTTGTCAAGACAAGGCCCAGTGGACTTCTCTGCAATGAGGAAGAAAGAAAAAGTCGCCTCTTTTATTTTTTTTTTAATTAAATAGATGTGGAGCCTGGGGAGTCCATAAGTGAGCCGTATCAAAATGACTGGCGAAAGCTGCCAAAGATGTGCCACAGACCTCACGGGCTTGGATTTGATTTTCTGAGTTCACTCCCTACTTCCCAAGGAGAGCAGCAACCTATGTTCTCTAGGTCTCCAGTCTGTTTCCCTCCCAGGGGATGCTTCTCAGCACAAGGAGGTTATTATTCATTATCCTCATGTCATTCTAGCTAACAGGCCCAGGTTTTCCGTGGGTCACATGGCAGAGCTGATCCATCTTTTAAAAGCAGGCAGTGGAAAAAATGCCTTCTCCCGCTCTGTAACTACCAGAGTAATGAAGTCATGAGAGATGGTGCAGGTCACCACATGGCCTTCCCTCAGTGACCAGAGCCTTAGGAAGCAAGGCCTAGGAAGTTATTCTTCAGGTAGAACAGTCTCACTGAGAACCCTCAGATGTACTAGAGTTACTTTTTGTTCCCTATATTTCTTTTTCAATTTTTTTTCAGTTGTTGATATTTCTTTATTTTATTTATTTCTATGCAATGCTGAGAATCGAACCCAGTGCCTCACATATGCAAGGCAAGTTCTCTACCACAGAGCCCCAGCCTCAGCCCCTCCCCATATTTTTATTGGTGCATTACTATAGTTGTGCATAATTGTGAGATTCTTCATTAAATATTCATATACACACAATATGATAAAATGTGGCCAATATCATTCTCCTGGATTTCCCCTTTCCCTCCCCTCCTCTCCCTGGTCCCTTTCTTCTACTCTCCATTGGATTTTCATGAGGTCCACCCCAACTTTCCTTTTCCATTTCCCTTTCTAGCTTCCACCTATGGGAGAAAACACATCACCCTTGACCACCTGAGTTTGGCTTATTTCCTTTAGACTAATATTCTCAAATTTCATCCATTTTCTTACAAATGACATAATTTTATGCTTCTTTATATTGAATAAAACTTTAATGTGTATTTATATCACATATTTTTCATCCTTTCATCCATTGATGGACACTAGGCTGGTTCCATACTTTGGTATTTTGAATTGTGGGCCTATAAATATAGGTATGCATGTATCATTAGCAATTAGGAAAATGCAAATCAAAATTACACTGACATTTCATCTCACTCGAGTTAGAATGGCAGTCATCAAGAACACAAACAATTGTATATGCTAGTGAGGATACAGAGAAAAGGAACACTATTACACTGTTGATGGGATTGTAAATTATTTTTTTAATTCTAATTTGTTATATATGACAGCAGAATACATTACAATTCATATTACACCTATATAGTATACCTTTTCATATTTCTGATTGTATATACAAAGTATATTCACACCAAATCGTGTCTTCATACATGTGCTTTGGATAATGATGTCCACCTCATTCCATCATCATTGCTAACCCCATGCCCTCTCCCTTTCCCTCCCTCACCTTTGCTCTATCTAAAGTTTGTCTAATCCTCCCATGCTCCCCCTCCCTACCCCACTATGAATCAGCCTCCTTATATCAGAGAAAACATTCGGCATTTGGTTTTTTGGGATTGGCTGACTTCACTTAGCATTATCTTCTCCAACTCCACCTATTTACCTGCAAATGCCATGATTTTATTCTCTTTTATTGCTGAGTAATATTCCATTGTGTTTATATACCACATTTTGTTCTTTGTTATAAGGAGGCTGATTTAGATTAGGTGTCCCTCAAAAGCTCATCTATGAGCCAATGCAAAAAAAGTTTAGAAGTAAAATGATTGAGTTATGAGAGCCTTAACCTAATCAGAGATAGGGAGGGGCATGGGATTATTAATGTTGGTAGAATGTGATGATCATTTTATCCAAAGTACAGGTATGAAGACATGAATTAGTGTGAATATACTATGTATACAACCAGAGATATGAAAAATTGTGCTCTATATGCGTGATAAGAATTGCAATGCATTCTGCTGTCATAAATAAATAAATAAATGGGCCAAGGACCTGAACAGACACTTCTCAGAAGATGATATACAATCAATCAACAAATATATGAAAAAATGTTCAACATCTCTAGCAATTAGAGGAATGTAAATCAAAACCACTCTAATATTTCATCTCATTCCAGTCAGAATGGTAGCTATTAAGAATAAAAACAACAATAAGTGTTGGCAAGAATGTGGGGGAAAAGGCATGCTCATACATTGCTGGTGGGACTGCAAATTGGTGCAGCCAATCTGGAAAGCAGTATGGAGATTCCTTGGAACACTGGGAATGGAACCACCATCTGACCCAGCTATCCCTATCCTTGGTCTATATCCAAAGGGATTGTAAATTATTACAACCACTATGGAAATAAGGATGGAGTTTCCTCAAAAGACCAGGAATGAATCCACCCTATGACCCAGCTGTACCACTACTCAGTATTTATCCTATAGAATTGATTTTTAAACATGGAGTGGTTTGGGGGCCTCTGAATGGCTGCCAATGTAAGCATTTGCATTTTTCTCAGGTGAGGTTCTAATGCATGTGTTGGATCTTTAAAGGAGTTGTAATGCTCTAAAATGTAAATATCCATACATATTATTTTAGATTAGGTGTCCCTCAAAAGCTCATCTATGAGCCAATGCAAAAAAGTTTAGAGGTAAAATGATTGAGTTATGAGAGCCTTAACCTAATCAGAGCATTAACCCTGGTAAGGATTAACTTGGTAGTAACTGTAGGCCAGTGGGGTGTGGCTGGAGGAGGTGGGTCATTGGGGGCTTGCCTTTATATTTTGTCCTTGGTGAGTCAAGCTCTCTCTGCTTCTTGGTGGCCATGTCCTTCCCTGCTTTCCTCTGCCACATTTTTCCACCATGCTGTTCTGCCCCAGTTCTGGCCCTGAGGTGTGAAGTACACCCCCCATAAACTGAGACCTCCAAAACCATAAGCCCCAACATGAACTTTTCCTCCTCTAAAATTGTTCTTGTCAGGTCCCTAGGGCATAGAAGCAAAAAAGCTGAACACACACACACACACACACACACACACACACTTTTTAGAATTGCTACAATGGGTGTTCTGCCAGACTCCTTCAGTTTTCTTGTTTTTGTTGGTTTGATATTTTTGTGTTGTTGTTATTGTTGTTTACTATTTCAACACACTTCTCTCTTGATTCTGGTGTGCTTTTGCCTTTAAAGGCTCACACCTGTAACTTTTCAGACAAGACTTGCTCACCCATTCAGAAAGGTCAGTCTCTGGAGTCCATACCCTCCTGTCACCAATGACAGATAGGAGAAGTATAAAAGTCCCTTTTCCTTTGCCTACAGGGGGTACAATCTAATACATTTGCTATCCCAGTGTATCCTGCAGAATCTGACTGAAGTAGCAGTTTCACCAGAAATTTCTTGGTCTCTTCTGCTTCCACCTCCTATTTCCCTCACCACCTCGCATGATTCTCCTGGGAGCAGTTTCTTGGTAACTTGTTTACACACAGATACTGGTCTCAGATTCTCCTTCTGGGAAAACCACCTTAAGTCAGCTTCATACAGAATATACACAAGACAAGGTCAACAGCCTCTTTGTCCCTGAAACTCCTTTAAAAAACAACTAAGCTGTCACTGACAAGCTGGAGGCACAGTTAGAGGCAAAGGAAGAATATGAAGCAGGCAGATGAACAGAAGTCGCACAGAGAAAAAGAGAAGGAAAGAGGAAGAAAAATGGTAAGATGATCATTCACTTATTCATTTATTTGAGATCCATCATGTTACAATGGAATAAGATTTAAATAAAAATGAAAGGCTCTGGGTTTTTGCACCAACTTCATAAATTAATAGCTGTTTGTCCTTAGAGAGGTCACTCAAATATCCCAAGATTAAATTTTCTTATCTGGAAACCAGAGATTATATATAATATCTAATTCCTAGAATTATTGGGAGAATCAAATAAAACAATGGAAATGAGAATATCTTCAAATTGTTCAAGTTGTAAAGCATAATTAAATGCTGTCTTTACCAAGAAATCTTTAAGCCTCATGATTTAAACTGCATTAGTCTTTAACTAAGCTATAAAAAGCATTTAAGAAATCATACTGCCCTATGAGAGATTTCTATCAGAAGAAACAAATAAACACAAATAAATCGCTAAATAACAAGTAAGTATGTGTCTATGTACAAAAATAGGTAAACACAAAAGCCAGAAAGCATTTAGAAGACAGTGAGATCACAGCTGTCCTAAGGAAGAGCTTGGATTGGTCACATTTCCCTGGTAGATACTTTCATGGCACTTACTCTGTTTTGGGAAAACACTCAGCACATCACTGGTAATTAATTATTTATTATCGACCTTTTTCATCAGAATATAAAGTACAGATCTGAGCTATTCACCTTGGAATCTACAGAGCCCCATACATAGTTCTTATGCACATTTATTAGTGATTTAAGTACTATAAGCTGGGCATTTTAAGGTAGACAGCATTTGAGGAGGCAAATTTAAAAATATGTTGCAATGTGAATTAAAGTAGAAACAACAGAGAAACCTATTTAGACTCAAACAGGATTGATGTTCAGTATAGCAGGAGAAAAATTTGAAGAGAGAGAATAAGAATTTCACTTAAAAGGTTTTTATTGTCAATCTGCTGGTTAGACTTTTGTCTAATGGGGAGTCATTGAAGATTTTCTAGCAGAGTGACATGATGGAATCTGTGTAGTTGGAAGGTCTTTCTGGCAGCAGCGTGAGGATCATACTATAGGATGTAACTGGGATAGAGCCCAGTTAGAGGGCTGATCCACTAATTATGAAGCACAAGGGGTGAAGGATTAGAACAAAGAGAAACAGTTGGCCAGAGGCACAAATCCTTGCCATGGGTCACCTATACTTCTCCCAGTTTCCCTGTCATAACATAATAAGAGATTAAATTCTAACATTAAGGATAAATATAGTCTCAATTCCTATTCCACACATATGAGTTGGCAAGGAATAGATTTACACAAAGCTACAAGGTAACTCTAACTACCCACCTGATGCATTTGTCTATAGATTTCTTTGCAGATAGTATTTAACCAATGCTTAAACATCTCCATCACCTTCTAGGGAGGCCTGTTCCATATTGGCCATATTGGCATAACTGAAATATGGTGCACACTTATACTACTGGTCATTTGCTTCAAGAAACACTGGAAGAACTATCCTGCTCCTTGGCACGGGACTGGCAGTCATCTAGAATCTATATCCAAGTCTGTCATAAGGTTGATATATATGTGATATTATTTAATTTTTTTCTAGTTCTACTTTGGTTTTCTCATCTTAAAAATAAGGAAAATGAATTTGATCATTGATTTTTCAAAACTAGACAGACATGCCAAACACTTAGAAACTGTGTTGAAAACATGTCAAACCTACTGAATCTTTGGGAACTGAACTCAGGAACCAGATTACTAAAAAATT
Organism: Marmota flaviventris; assembly: GCF_047511675.1. Lineage (NCBI taxonomy): Eukaryota > Metazoa > Chordata > Mammalia > Rodentia > Sciuridae > Marmota > Marmota flaviventris. Next base: position 49,016,589 of record NC_092505.1, on the reverse strand, counting down.
CTCAGGTGGTCTTAAGAAGCCATCATGGACCCGGTCCAAGTAGAAGCATTTGGGACCCAGTACACTACATGGTCTCCGTGGTCTTCCCCAGTTTTTAAACTTTTACTTAAGAATTTTATTCTATGATTCCTGTTAGGGACTATACAGATGGGGATGTAAATGTAATCTTCAGAATATACCAGCCTAGACGTATGGAAAAAGGGGAGTAATTGCTAACAATGTAAACAATCTGCTCTAACTCTACCTCTTCCTGCTACCACAGACTTCCCAATTCTATTCCTCCCCAGTATTTTGGGAATTCATTGGGGCATACACCCACAAACATTTTCGTTCACTTCCAGTAACTTTCTATTCTTCTGTTCAGGTTCTAGTTTTGACTTACATGCCTGTTCACAAGAGTAACACATGTCAACTCTGAAACCTGAGATTTCCTCTGAAAAAGTATCTTGGTTGGTATGGCTATCTCTATGTCCTGCTGATGCCAGTTGTACCAAGCTGTGCCAGAGGTGCTACCACAAGCCAAAGCCACTAAGCCTGCCAAGATGACTGATAAGAAGGACCTTAGGCAACACTGAACTGCAAGTAGAGCAAATAGGCCTCACATTGCAAATTCAGATCCATTGTTGGTGGGAATTCTCAGGTGGTGTGACAGTTGGTAGAAAATGTTATAACTAATTAATTGAGTCTGTTATGGTATAAGAATGAAGAATGATGGTACGTCAGCAATTTACCACCTCGTCCAAACCCCCTTTTTACAGATGAGAATACTGAAGCCCAGAGATATATTTATCTAAATTTATACAAATACTTCAGAATTTTGGTTGAAGGTAAACAATGTACAGGACTTGTGGCTTATAGTAGCCGTGTGTGTGTGTGTGTGTGTGTGTGTGTGTGTGTGTGTGTGTTTAGGAACCCAGGCAATCCTCCACAATGCAATGCAAATGCAATACCTCTGATACAGAGGCTGAGTGGGCTTTCCAGATGTTCAGCTTTCCTTTTGAAGTTAAAAAAAAAAAAAAAATCTTTATAGGATTTTTCCAGGCAGCATTATCTCAGGACAACTACTTACTGCATTTTCTAGTAGTTGTTATTTTCCCTTTGTTAAAGGGTCAGCTATAAAATAGCACTTCCTTTGCAGAAAGCTTGTTCCGCTAGACAGATTAGATAACTCAGGGGATTTGCAGCAGACACTGGAGCCTTTAACCCTGAGGTCACTCTTTCATCTCTCACCCAGATTAGGTCTGACAGCTGCTCAGGAGCCTCCATGGAAGGGAATGCCCAGCTGCTTGCCTCAAGACAATTGGCATCAAGATATGGAACTTTTTTGAAAGTCTCAAAATACATCTTGTCATTCCTTTTACTACAGTTGTCTGTCATTTCACAAATCACAAGAGCCCCACCAAAGTCTGGATGAAGCTGAGTCAGCATGGAACAAGGAGACGCTGACTCCTGAACACATTGACATCTGGCCCCACAGCTTTGTCCTCAGGCCACTGGTAAAAGAGGCTTTCACCACGTATAATCCAGGATCCGTAGGTACTAAGCAAACATTGCTTCTTGAACGGAAGATTTTCTCTGGCAACATATCAACAGAGTTATTTATTCTCCACCATTCCCATTTCCCCAGAGTAATGTCCACAGAGGTTATAGCATATCTTGCAGAGAGAACTTACTCAGTGTTGGAGTTAAGTGTAGCTCACTCATAAATATAAAATAGAATCCACCTCAGAAAATCCCCATTTGTGTAGTGATTTTTGTGATGGCTGATTTTATCATAGAAATGGAGAATAGGAAAGAATATATCATATATGAGATTTTTTAATATTATTGACCTGGAGCAATAATCCACAACTTTTTCAACTAAAAGACACCTTATAATCAAAACTACATTCTCCTTCCCTCCCCCGTTCCCCCATCACATTGCTAAGGCCACACTTTTTATATCATGAAATGGTAAAAGCATATACCTACATATCTCTGGAACTCTTGTAATAATTTCTAGTCTCCTCAATTCCCCCTCTACCCCTCCATATGAGGAGTCCCCCACTAGAGGATTGGCTCATACATGCCCTGTGAGTATTCACATCTACTAAAATACCCCTTGGAGTATGCCTTGTCTCAAAATTATGCTCTATCTTCATACATGTCAACAATAATGAGAATGTAATGCAGAGTATAAATGCTCACTGATAATTTGCATCCCAGGTTCTATTCGTATTTATTCATGTCCTAAATTTCACCACAGGAGACAACGTTTCAAGAATATCTGTGAAACACAAGTTCTAATATGACTGCTGTTGTTGTTGTTGATAGTAACATTATTTCTTCTACTTTCATAAGTATCATTAACAAATTATGGAGGATAATTACAGAGCATCATTAGACTTTTCTTTGTTTATTGAAGGAAGATATTTTGGAAAATTATGGCATAATGAAAAGATCATTGGAGTAATAATCAGAAGACCTATTTGCCATATGACTAAGCTCTTCTCAGCCTCAGTTTTGTTCTCTATACATTGACAAATGTTTTTTCTGTTCCTGTCTCACAGCAGAGTTGCAGAGATAAAATACAAGTATAAACTTCTGCACTATCTTTACTCTGCATGTATGTGTATGTATTTAAAAACATGAAGTTACACTGTAAATGTGGTTTTATGAGGTACCTTTTTCACTTACAGTATCTTGAGTGTTATGGACTGAATTACATTCACCCCCAAAATTCATATATGTTGAAGCCGTAACTGCCAATTTGACTGTATTTGGAGATTGTCTTTAGTGAAGATAATTAATATTAAATGAGGTCATGAGAGTGGGCCTTAATCCAGTATGTTCTTATAAGAAAGGGAGAGACACAGGGATGTGACACAGAGGAAAGGCCAAGTAAGGGCCCAGCAAAATGGAGGCCGTCCACAAACCAGGCAGAAAGGCCTCAGGAGAAAGCACCCTGCCAATCTCTTGGTCTTGGACTTCTAGCCTCCAGAACTGTGAGAAATAAATTTCTGATGTTTAAACCAGCCAGTCTGTGGCATTTTATCATGGCAGCTCCAGCAAAGTAGTACACTGAACATCTCCCTTTAAATACATTTAAGGAATTTGCTTTTTAATGGCCACAAATTCTATTATTTTATATAATTATGTGCCTAATCTCCTTTTTTCTTGGAATACTTAGGTCATTCCCAATTTTTGTTGCAACAAATAATGCTTTTAATATTGGTAAATAATTTTAAATGAAAAATGCTCTCCTGAAAGACTATAGTATAAATTCATGGGAATTTTCCATACTATTTTTGCAACTTTCATGAGTTTAAAGTTATTTCGAGAGAGAGGGAGAGAGAGAGAGAGTGAGTTCATAACAAGGATAGAACAATGCTAGAATACTTGCATGAGTATTTCTCTACAGCCAATATCATTTAGGCACAGAACCAGAAAAGCCTCCTTGGAGATCAATATTCTGATTGCAATACCATACATCAAACAAGGACCCTAACATGAATGCTTCTGTTAGCAGGAATTTGACAATCTGGTTCACAAATACGGATGGGGGATGGACATAAGAAATACAATTTAAAGATTATTTCTTTTGCATAGAGAATAAGAAACATAGGAAAGAAGGAGGGATTCCTTCCTTTGCTGGTCTCCTCTTGATTTTATAAGTCATGATCCCCATATTTATATTTATCCCCTACATAAATATAAAGATTTTCCCTGGCTCTTATAAGCATGCAGCGTTACATGGGTTTTTATTTTTTTTAGTATTTACTTTTAGTTGTAGTTGGACACAATACCCCCATTTTATTAATTTATTTTTATGTAGTGCTGAAGATTGAACCCAGAGCCTCGCATGTGCTAGGTGAGCACTCCACTACTGAGCCACAGCCACAGCCCCCATGGATTTTTCTTTAAGTGCAACCATTCCATTAAAGCCAAATATTTTCTGAGCACCTATGCAAAACCTTACAGAAGTTCACAAGGATAAGTTTCTAACCTGTAGGTGAACAAATGAGTAAGAGAAACTCATAGAGAGAAAAACAATGATTTACCAACATACAAGGACATTTAAAGGCATTAAATAAATGTTGCATTCATAAAAATTGAAGGATATAAGCCCCTCATGTTGGGACAGTGAGAATATTTATTGAAGAAATCAGGGAAATATTAATAAAGGAGGTGCTATTGAAAGGTGTTTAGATATTTAAATAATGGTTTAGATATTAAGTGTCTCCCAAAAGCTCATGTGTGACACAATGCAAGAAAGTTTAGAGGTAAAATGACTGGGTTAGGAGACTCTTAACCTAATCAGTGGATTAATCCCCTGATAGGGATTAACTGGGTGGTAACTGTAGGGAGGTAGCATATGGCTGGAAGAGGTAGGTAGTTCACTGTGGGGCATGCTTTTGAGGTATATATTCTGTCCTTGAAAAGAGAAGTCACTCTCTGCTTCCTGGTTCCACATCCAGAGCCACTATCCTCTTCCACACCTTTCCATGACAATGTGTTGCCTTACCCAGGGTCCAAAACAATGGAGTCGGCCATCTGTGGACTGAGACATCTGAAACCATGAGTGTCAAATAAACTTTTATTCTCTACATTGTTCTTGTCAAGTCTTTTGGCCTCAGCATCAAAAAAGCTGACCAAAACAAAGGATATATAGAGTATTTCCAAGCAGAGTCCAATAGGAAAGCTGCTAATAGTACTCAACATCTAAAAAGGAATTTCCAGGCATCACAAGTGAGGTAGGGTGATGGGAAGTGTGACAGGAGAGGAACTGGGAGTGGGAGACAGTATGGATTTTGGATTATTGTGAAGCCACCAAAAGTTTTTTACTCGATTTGCATTTTGAGATTACCAAGAAAATTTTAAGAGTGAAAAGAGTAGAAGAAAATATACTATAAGGGTATGGAAAAGAAAGATTTGCTCCTTCACCCATCTTTCAGAACTTAGTTCAGAAGACACTGCTGTAAACTGCAGAGCCAGAGAGAGTTATACACCAGTTATACACTAAAAAGTTGTGATAGGACACGATCAGAGAAAAGACAACACACATTCATACATAGTTCATAGCAAGCATGTTTAATACTTGTCAATACATGGAATAATGATTCACCCTTCATCTTTGCTAAAGCATGGTGCATCTTCACCTGTGTTGAGGATTAAGTCCTGCATCTGTCAATCACTGTGTGACTTTCCAAAGGTTACATACCCTATCTGGATCTCAGTTTCTTTTTCTGTCTAATGTAGGCAATATATGCTATCTCATGAGAATCTTATGAGCATTGAATGAGAAAATGTTTGCTAGCTATAAAGAGTAATACAAATATTATCTTTTTATTAATAATTTATTTATTTATTTTAATTAGGTATATATGACAGCAGGATGCATTTTGATTCATTGTACATAATTGCAGCACAACTTTTTATTTCTCTGATTGTACGTGATGTAGCATCACACCATATATGCAGTCATACGTATACCTAGGGTAACAATGTCCATCTCATTCCAACATCTTTCCTTTCCCCCATACCCCGTCCCCATCCCCACTGCTATCTCCAACAAATATTATTCTTATTAGAACAATTCTTGCATGTGTGTGAGTGATGGGGTGCCAGGAGAATGACAAGGGGAGAAAATATTCCGTGCTGCCTTACCAGAAGGTGGCAGCATTTTGTTCGTTAGGTATGTCCTTTATTCTTTATTAATTCTTGTGGGTGGATATTTTCTGGTCACTTGAGATAACCAAGGAGAGCTCATGACAATGTATATGAGATGAAGACTCTGATTCTCTCTTTTTTTCTTTTTTTTTTTTTTTAACGGTTTGTTTTTTGTTTCACTTTGTTTTAAACTATGGGGCAATTGATACATAGACAAGTTACAGGGAGCAACATCTCAGAAGCTCAATGAAGGAGGAATCATTGCCCCTCTGGCCTCACCCCTGCAACAGATGCAGGTCTCTCAGCTTCACATTTGCTCGTCGTGGCTTTAGGATGATTTTATTGTTGCCTAGTGATTGAAGCAAGGACTTATGCAAGGGTCTTAAGCAAGAGACTGAAGCCAGGTTTTGATAGTTGTGTGAATCCAACCTTTTCTACGTCTCCTATGTGTTAATCCACATCACCATCCTCAAATACATGAGTTTCACACTTTCTAGCTGCAGAGATGATGTGAATAAAATGTCAACATGATCATAACATTCAGAATCTCACAATCAGTCTTGTTGAAAGACCAAGCACAAAAGGGCTTAAAAACAGACACCAAACAGGCACATCAACGTGAACAAAATTACCACTGGCTGAAAGTTGAAGTCCCAACAAGTGCAGAAAAGGTCAGTGTGAGAGAAAGGTAATAGGACTTTCTGAAGGAAATGCAGCCTACCTACAATTTCACATGAAAATTTCATTGTGATATGTCACAACCCTCCCACCTCGCACACCCCCAAAAGAGAACCAATACCCCCTGCACACTACCATTCCTAAAGTACTGTTTATGAACTTGCATAGATATTCTTAAAATAATGTTTTGAGTTTGTTAAAATGTATTATTTTTCACTGCTGTGAACAAAAGGCCTGACAAGAACAATTTTAGAGGAGGAAAAGTTTATTTGGGACTCACAGTTTTGTAAGGGTCCGGCGAAGCGTCGGAGGAAGAGACTGACTCATGCAATTGCAGAAGGGGATTTATTTATTGGGGATCCATTCCAGCGCGCTGGGGCTCCGTGTTCACTCAAGAAGGGAGAGCAGCCCAGAGCCCCGAGCAGGGGCTGAGCACTGCTTAAGTACACTTTTTGGGGAGGGCGGGGACTTTACATACATCAGAGTCTCCTTTAACAAATCATCATACACCGCGGGAAAATCAAACAACAACTTCCAAACATGATTAGTTCATTCATTGGCGGGAACAGGTAGGGCGGGAGTGATAGGTGAGTTCTAAGGGGGGAGGTACATTCAAACTGATTGGTTTAGGCCCTGCGATGTCTAGTGCAAGGTCACACAGAGGGTCCTAGGTTATCAAACAACCAGGTGATCAGGGGAAATATTTACTGGGCGGTTTCCAAGCATTGTCTTAACAGCTACAGGAATTTCAGATTTTGCGTGTAGCCTAGGAACTTAACAATACCTGATCCTTTACATTTTAACTTCAATTTCTTTTACCCTTACAGTTTCAGAGGTCGCAATTTACAGACAGCCAGCTCCTTTGCTCTGGGTCCCAGGTGAATCATGGTGGAAGAGTTTGGTTGAGGAAAGCAGCTCAGGACATGACAGCTAGAAAGCAAAGAGAACTCCACTCGCTAGGGACAAAAACATGTGCCCCAAAGGCATGCCTCCCAGTGACCCACCTCCTCCAGTCACACCCTACCTGCCAACAGTTAACACCCAGTTCCTACTTATCAGAAAATTAATGCACTGATTGGGTTAAAGCTCCCATAACCCAATACTTTCACCTCTTATCTTTCTTGCATTGTCTCACACATGCACTTTTGGGGTACACTTCATATCTAAACCATACGCCTGATAATAATGATGGTCATCTGAACATATTACAAAACTAAGGCTTCAGAGCACAGTCTACAATGTATCCAAATGTTTCTGTGGGGTATCTAGTAAAGCCAAGTGGGCAGCCATTTTATTGATAATGGAGAGATTTAATATACATCAAATATAGCAACAGCTTGAACTTTCTTTTTAAAATTGCTTTTCAATATTCTATTTGTAACCAGAGTGACCCCTGAACTTGGTTTTGCTTTGCGTCTTAACAGTGACTATAATACAATATTGCTGGAGCTGTGATGAAACCCAAGTCAGCTGTGGGGTACAATCTAACCGATGATCCTCATATCATTTTATTCAAAGTTGAGACAATGAAAGAAGTTCTTTTGTTTAATTTTAGGAATTAATTATTTGCCTGGCAGTGAGAGTCTGTGCTTGTGAATCCTTCAGTGACAGCACATCAGGTTGGTTTTATTAGGAAAGAGACCAGGACTCCACTTGAGGTTCAATCTCGGTGCTCATGATGCCTCTCTGACAGGAAGCAGGGAGGTATCTAGGTCCACAAAGATTCCCCTGCACCCCATGAAACATAATCACCACTGCTACCATTTTCATTTCCAAATATGTTTTAAAATCTAATTTTTGCCCAACAGGTAAAGTAGCGAACTGTCTCAGAATAAGGAGCAAATATTCATCTACTTAGGCTTTTCTTTTATCTGTGACTGTAAACAAAAAATTTAACCATATTAATAAAAGGAGGTCTAGCACTCCTGAAGTGCTTCATAACACACAACTTAATCTGTGAAGGTCCTTTCTCTTTTCTGAATTCCATTTTACTCAGCCCATCAAACATAAAGGAGGGGGGCTATCCAGATGTCTGAGATTAGTTCTAAGGCCCTGCCAGCTTCGACCTATGATTTGGGTTCTGGTAGCTGACCCAGATTCAATATTAGTTCCCAGCAAGGAATCAAGAGATTTTTATTGCAGTCTTTATTGTTGCATGCCTTTATATCAGAATTGAATTGATTAGACTTTGATCAATAATGGGATCTGACATGAAAGCCATCTCCAGATGAACCCATTTCCCATCACTGTTGCTTACCATTGCTACAGTAGTGAAAATGCTATTTCTAACACCTCAGTTTCTCCAACAAATATGGAAAACATACATATTGGTACTGGTGATGAATGCCACCAAGCTACAGTAATACCATCCATGGGTCAGCCAAGAGTATTTCCCCTAGAGTAACAGAATTTAACTATGAGATCTAGCTCTGGTCCTAACTAGGAGTAAGTCCTCAAACCAGAGCTTTAGTTTATACATGTTTAAAATTTAGGAATGCTGAGGACAAAGGGGTGTGGGGAGTGGGGAGGGGTGAGGGGGGGGCTATGGCACACACCTCTAATCCCAGTAGCTCAGGAGGCTGAGACAGAAGGATCATAAGTTCAAAGCCAGCCTCAGCAAAAGCAAGGCACTAAACAGCTCAGTGAGACCCTGTCTCTAAATAAAATACAAAATAGTGTTGGAGATGTGGCTCAGTAGTCAAGTGCCCCTGAGTTTCATCCCTGGTACCTTTACCCGCCGCTCCTCCCCCCCCCTAAAAAAAAAGAATGCTGAGGACAGTGGCACAGGCTCATATGTCCCAGCTACTCAGGAGGCTGAGGCAGGAGGCTTGTTTGAGCCTAATCTGGGCAACATAGGGAGACTCCATCTCAAAAATAAGTAAATAAATAAAAAAATAAAGGAGACAAAGAAATGAAATAAAAAATAAAAATTAATAAAACTTAGAAATATTAACTCACTAAATGATTACACTTTTCCTCAGATGACATAATAGATGTGGCTTTTTAATACAGATGTATAAAAATTCAAAATTAGTTGGGAATCTGCAATATGAAAGTCATATGGTGTTTAAAAACTTTTCATGTTTTTTTGTGGGGAAGAGGAGTGGCAGGCATGCAAACAAGCAATATTTTAAAAGATTAACGTGGATAAGTCAACAGGAGTGGAAAATGGCATGAGCAGAAACCCCATCTGTGTAACTCACTACATTAACAGAGAAAATAAATTAAACCATGAGATAATCTCAATCAATCCTGAAAAATAGCACAGGACAAATAAAGCATTTGGTAAAATTTAACAGCTACTCCTGATTAAAAAGCCATCATAAAATACCTGCCCCCCAAAAAACTTCTCAATCCAGGGGGAGGTCATAAGCCAGGAACCTAAAACAAACATGATAATATTAGGAACACACCCCATTAAACACAAACAAGCTAAAGATTCCCCACACAGTCACCACACTTATTTGTCATAGTAGAGGTCTTATCTAATAACAAGACAAAATAAAGGAACAAACAAATCTATTTACTTTAGAAAAAGAAGTGAAAAGGGCTCTTTATTTGCAGATAATATGCTCATCTATCTAGAAAATCTATGAAATTCAATTTTTTATATCATGAAGATTAGGATATCAGCAATGTGTCTAGATTCAAGATCAATATCTTTCCCAAACATTAATAATACCAATTCAAAAACAGAACACCAAAATCACAATAGCAACCAAAACTAAAATTTTGCCAGAAAGGCAACAACCCTAGGATTTACTAGAACACATACACAAAGACCTGAGTAAATGGAAAGTTAAGCAATATTCCTCACAGGGAAGACTCATTATAAATAAGCAGTGCTGGGTGACAGTTAAAGGAACAGGGCAGCTTCCTGAGTGCTGACTGCAAAGATTTTCAAGAAAAAAAAGAACTACAGAATTATATGAAAGGAAATTATCCATTAAAAAAAAACAAAACCATGTATTTCTATGTACATGTATATAAGCAAATGCTTAGCGGAAAAAAAAATAAATGTGGTCACTTCAGGGAAAGAGGCTGGGATTGGGCACTGGAAGGGAGGCCTCCGCCTTTTCTGTGCTCTTAGAATTTCATTGAGCAATATATACTCAGGAGGCTGAGGCAGGAGGCTTGTTTGAGCCTAGTCTGGGCAACATAGGGAGACTCCATCTCAAAAATAGGAAGGAAGGAAGGAAGGAAGGAAGGAAGGAAGGAAGGAAGGAAGGAAGGAAGGAAGGAAGGAAGGAAGGAAGGAAGGAAGGAAGGAAGGAAGGAAGGAAGGAAGGAAGGAAGGAAGGAAGGAGAAGGAAGGGAGGGAGGGAGGAAGGAAGGAAGGAAGGAAGGAAGGAAGGAAGGAAGGAAGGAAGGAGAAGGAAGGGAGGGAGGGAGGGAGGAAGGAAGGAAGGAGAAGGAAGGGAGGGAGGGAGGGAGGAAGGAAGGAAGGAAGGAAGGAAGGGAGGGAGGGAGGGAGGAAGGAAGGAAGGAAGGGAGGGAGGGAGGGAGGGAGGAAGGAAGGAAGGAAGGGAGGGAGGGAGGGAGGAAGGAAGGAAGGAAGGAGATAAAGAAAATGACTTATGAGATGTACTGATACCCAGGAGGAAAGTGAGGGAAGAATTGGGGAAAGAGGAATTTCACAAAGCTTCCAGTAGAAAGAGGAGGAGGTTTTCAACAGGCAAAGACAGTGGGGAACATGTTTCCCTCTAGAATGGAGAGAAAGCAACCAGGAAAGGAATAAGAGCACAAACATGAAGGAGTAACAGTTTTTCACCATGTTTCATGATTTACAGAGCACCCCATGTGAGTACTGCTAGGATATAGTAGTTTAAAGCATCTGTCCTGGGTTTGAATTCCCATTCTGCCCGTAGCTAGTGGAGTGACCTTGGACAAGTTACCCAGTTCTCCGAGCTTCAGTTTTCTTATCTCTAGAGTTGAGCTAATAATAGTATCTAACTTATAAAAATGTCTTAACAGTAAAACCAAAAAGGAGAGAGAAATTGGAAGCACAGAGTCCTTCTCACCTTTTTGAACCAACTGTGAAATTTTGGATCTTTCCTTCTTCCATATAAAAACATCATATTTTTCACTTTCTGTCATGTAAATCATCCCTGTTTTTATATAAATATAAACCTTATTTAGCTCTTTCCCTGAGCTTCCCCATGATGGAGTTTTAATGGACCGCAGGTGTTTTAGAGTCTGCACTCGACAAGCACACGTTGCATTGAGCAGGGATGCTCCTCTAAAGCACAGGGGACTAGTCAGGGGAAATCATTGTAAAGAAGCTTCCACAGCATCTCTTTCTCTCTCGTTTGCTATAGATTGGGCCCTTTCTCTCCCCAGTGAAAGAAATGGGAATTCTTAAATGAGAATTCGTAAGGCAAGCCAATGCCAAAGAGAAAATCATTCCCAGGCTTTCTCCCAATGTGGCTGCAGGTGAGACTGAAGCCATCAATCATGGTGAATATTTTAACAGGGATGTGGGCATAAATAACATCATTACAAATGTGATTCCATAAACCAGAGAGGTTATATACTTGTGAGTTTTTGCATGATGAGTCCTCTGGAGAATGAAGAAAGGAGGGGATAGAAATGCAGTCAGAATTTGATTTTTATCATCTCAGAATTATAGGAAAGAAATGGTGAGCCAATGGAGCATAAGAATTAGTGTTTCGATATTCTAAGGGAATGCTTTATGCTCAGAGAAACCCACATAGATTGTATACAATTAAGGAAGTACCTTATATGAATTATGCATGGGGGAATTGAATCTCCAAATTCTAAGTGGAAGATTCATTCATCTATAAGAACACAGGTTAAGTTCTGAATTAGCATCCATCTATTTTTTTGTTTATTGTTCTCATACATTCTGCAACACCCACTCCTGTGTTCAAGCAAAAATTCAGTGTTGCCAATGCTCCTTTTCATTTTAAAATCTCTTCTAAAAGGGCCAGTCTATCCCATCACATAAATAACTTGATTCATTTGCAAAGAAGTTAATTGAGAATATTAAATGAAACTCATTGAGCTTATGTTTCTGCTTATAATACTTGATACATTCATTTTATTCCCTTTGAGACAAACCATCTTTGTTTAAAATTCCACATTAAGTTCTCATAAAAAATATTTATATAATGAATATTTCTATGCACTGGCATAACAAAAACTTAACCTTTCTTTCCACCCCTGTCCTGAAACATGTTCTCTCGATTCCACTGTCCCTGCATTTACAAGCCCTGAGGTTCTTTAACAACTGCAGGGTCCTCAGATGTAGCCTATTTTCCAAGAGAAGCTGAAGAACTTCACCTTGTGTGTCACTAGCATCCTTGATCCCTAGTGTCACCCTGTCACAAGACCTTCTGTGAATTCCAGGGCCAGAGCATGAAGGCCTCTAAAGCAATGACTTCCTTATATGTGGCACTTGGTGTCTAATCATCCTGCCTCATCAGAAACACTGTGGGGCATGTCTTGCCATAAAGCTGAAAACTTGACACAGCAGTCAATATTTCAGTGGCTGACCTGGGATCCTTTACTGGAGCAGTAGGATCATTAAAGAAACCTCACAGTTAATACTTTGACACAGATCTGGTATCACCATGCTGATCAGTGTGATCAACTCTAAATCAAGACTTATTGTGGAACAACTGATGCAAGACACATCAGCATCTAAGCCTAACATGATTAAAGTCAGTTTTGATCCTTTTTTGAATTAGTACAGTTCTTCACAGACTCAGTCATATATAGTAACCCTAGGTTCAGTCAGTCATTTTTAGGTAACTAGTTTCATTTATTTGGGGATACCTGAGAGTGTATGAGTAGTTTCATAGAACTCTTGTAGATTTAGGGGCCAAAAGCAGATAAGCTCATAATACATGTTTTCCCAATGATAAGAAAAGAATATGGACTGGGGCAGAAAAGACTTGAGTTTGTATTTAGACTCCTGATTTACTGGCAGTTATCTTCAGCAAAACCATTAATCATCATAAGCTTTATTTTTTTTCAATTTTAAAATGAAGACAATAGCACCTATCTACCTTACAAAGTTATGGAAAGCTCATATTTGCTAATAATTCTGAAAATGCTTTGTAAAGTAGGCACACATATATACTTTGATTATTTCTATTACATTACCAGTATCACTACTATTGGTACTGATGAACATACTAGAATATCTCAAATGCCACTTTGTACAGTGTTCCTAAAAATTTTAATGTGTGCTAGACCCACTTGGTGATCTTATTAAGATCTTATTAAAGATTCTAATTTAGTAGGCCTGGAATAATACTCAAGAGTCTGTATTGCCACCAAGCCCCTAGGTAATAACAAAATTGCTGGTCTGGGGACCACAGGTTTTGTAGCAAGGACTCAGTACAACTTAGGACGTTTAAAAATGATGAATGTATAAAAATGGTTCCATATATGAGTCTGGGAGTAAGAACCTGAACAACTTAGGTTATTTATTTTGAACATAAAGGCAGTTTTTACTTCGCATTGATTGCATGTACAGAGGGCACAGCAGTCTGTCACAAAACCTCAGTTGTGGACTATTAGGTTCAGTTACCATAAACAATAAATGCAATCGAGGAATATTGATGAATGTCTTCTATATATTTTTTTTTCTTTAGAGATTTTGCTTAAACACTCAGCTACCCTTTAGAGGAAATTCAATTTGGCAACTTGTTCTTGGCAGTCCTGAGAAATTATTTCCAGTAGGGAAGAGTTATGACTGGCCAGCTTGAAAGAGGGCCTTTACCTTCCTCATGTCCACCAGGCCCAGCAGCCTCTGAGCAGCTGTGCTCACTGTGAAATTCATCTTTGTCACAAATAGCAAATCACATGCTATAGAATATCACAATCTCATTATGGGATGTCATCTCACAGCACAAATACATTATTTTCTCCAGATTTACAGACAGCGCAGCCCACATCACAGCCGACATGTGATGGATGGGCTTTCTCTGGATGTATTTGGGTGCATGATTTACACACGGCAGGACCCTGACAGACATGGACCGCAGCCAGCACCAGAAGGGCTCCGGAGAAGGTTTCTCCTTCATGGTTTCTTAAACACAAAACCCAGTGGTTGGAAAATGTTGTGACACCTACTTTAACAGAAAGAAATGGAGACAACCCCAGTCACCTCTCTGTAACACTTTTCTTTACTTCTCACAAGCTAAAAATTTAAACCGTACAACAAAGGACTTTAGTGGAATTCACACAAGGTCACATTGGTCAGGCCCACAGTGAAATACCTGGTATTAAATCCCATTCCAAAGCAAAGCTGTCCTTTAACAAGGCATCATATCTTACACAAGAATAAAGAAGATGGCTATAGTGTTTTAGAATTTCTATGTTGAGCAAATAATGTTACCAAGAAAATGAGATGTCAGAGAATTATACATATTTTTTACTTAGGTAACTTTAATTTCTTAAAAGGAAAGAACCAAGTCTTGAAGGAAATGGAAGAGCAGAAATCTCATAACAGAGAGTTTTAGCTTTAAAGGGATCCCAGAGACTCTCACATCTTTTGCTCAACACTTTAATGTCTTCTCCACATTCTGGTCAGCTAATTCTGTGCTTGAATACTCAGAGTATTTGGAAGATAACCCTTTTGCTTCTGAAAGACTTGAACTATAACAAAAGTCATATATATATATATCTCGAGACTGTGTCTGCAAGTCCCACCCACTTTTTCCAGTTCCAAGTCTTAGGAACTCAGAATAGGTTTATCTCACTATCTCCCTGGCCCTAAACCCCTCCAAATTCTTCCTTCCACCAACAATTTCAATGCTATATTGAAGAATGGGATTGTGCAGATGTCAGTGGAAAAATTTAATTGTATGAGGGAGTAACATCATGTATTAATTTTCTTTCAAATTCCATCACATATGTTTTTCAAAGAGAGAGAGAAAGAAACAGCAAACAAGAAACATTAGCAAAAGAAATAGCTAAGCCGGACACAGTGGCACTTGCCTGTAATCCCAGTGGCTCAAGAGGCTGAGGCAGGAGGATCATGGGTTCAAAGCCAGCCTCAGCAATGGTGAGGCACTAAGCAACTCAGTGAGACTCTGTCTCTAAATAAAATACAACAACAACAAAATGTGGCTCAGTGGCCAAGTGTCCCTGAGTTCAATCCCTGGTACCAAAAAAGAGAGTGAGAGAGAGAGAGAGACAGAGAGAGGAAGAGAGACAACTAAATAATGTGAATGATTCTGTCCACCATTTGCCCCTGTGTGTGTGCACTGAAGAATAAGTAGAGAACCAGTTTCCTTTGTTGGCTCGATTCTCAGGTGGATCTCACAGTATAAGCAGCTTACTACACTGAGAATTCTTTAAAAAATTAATATGACTTTTTCCCCTTGGTAATAATATGGCAGCACCTAAGCAAGAGCCAACCACTTTATTTGGCTGTCCACTAAAAAATAGCAAACAGTTCCAACTTTGGAGAAAAAACTGCATAGACCTATTGAGAGGTTATGTTGGTCTCCAGCATCAATTCGTCCAAGAGAATTGTCAAGGGACTCTTGGCTATGTATGAGTGGTATCCTATGGCAAATTGAATTTAGAGTCTACACTTCGTGCCTTTTCCTTTGTACATGGGCATTACTCCCATTCCAAGATGTCCATGATATACAACTTATCTCTCAACTTCTCTTTTTATTAACAAATTTCAAACTTCACTTTGGGGGTCTTAATTGGTAAGGCTTGATAGGAGAGCATGTGATTAAATCCTGTTTGACCTTATGACTCGACCCAAGAAAAGCAATATTGGATCCTCTAATTCCTTAAGGAGAGCAGCAATTAGTGAGAACTGGAGATGAAAGAAGCAAATCAGAGCCTCATCAGATCACCAAAGTAAATGCAGACTCTTAGTACGAGAGAAAAGATTCAGGTATTTTCTATGAGCTTATCTTAGTAAATACATAAATCAAGCTCCTAGAATTTATAATGCAAAAAATAATTATTAAATTTTTTTACATCAAGCCATCTTATTGACTATAGTCGGATATAGTCTCATTGTTGAAAGAAAAACAACCTTAAACTAAGGATATTAATTTTCTATTGCTGTTATAAACAAATTACACAAACTTATTGACTTAAGGCAACATAAATTTGTTATTTAATACTTCTGGAATATCAGAAGACTAAAAATAGGTTCTATAAGCAAAAATCCAGGTATCAGCAGGGCTTCAGATAGTTTAGCGGAGAAACATTTCTTGCTTTTCCTGGCTTCTAGGACCTGTCTGCATCCCTTAGCTTGTGGCCTCCTTTCAGTAATAGCACCACTTCACCCTCTTCGCTGCCTTAGCATGTCCTCATCTGACTCTAACTCTTTTGCCTCCCACTTACAAACATGGATGATTACCTTGGGCCCATAAGATAATCCAGGGTCACCTTTCATCTCAAGATCATAATCATGCCTATAAAGTCCTTTTTGCCACGTAAGATAATATATGCACAGGTCTGTGGATTTGAACATGAGATTCTTCGGCAGGAGCATGTATTAGGCCTACATTAAGTTAAAGCCGATGCAATTCTATATTTCTAATATAAGATTATTTCTTGACCTGGAAGGATCTTGGAGAGAGGAGAGAACAGGTGCCCCAGGTTCTGATCTTAGCAACTGTCCCCACACCCCCTATCTCTGTGCTACTTTCAGAGGTGGGACTAGGAGGAGAGGAGGCCCCTCAGCATATAACTGAAGGTAATATAACTCAGGAGCCCACCTGTGCTTTCACACCTGAGAGTGAAACCTCATCCTAGGCCCTATATCTCTGTATATATCTACACCTTTGTTTTCTCAACTGTAAAATTGGAGTGTAAAAGTAAAAATCAGTGTTCCTTTTTCAACTTGCTTTTTTGTTTTGTTATATTTTTATAAGAAACAAGTGAACTACTGGGCATGGAGGCTTTTTGTCATTGGTAGAATGCCCTGTGTGCCTTTATAAGAGCTAAGTTGTTTTTTTTTTTTTAATTTGAAGTATGAGATTAGGATAAGCCATGACTTCTCACCCAATTAATATAATAGTTTAGGTAAACAAAAAATAGTAATGCATATGTTTGTGCAGACATCCCAGGAATGTACTTTTTAGGACAATAGTTCTCTTGCCCTGGCCACACACTGGAATTCCCCAGAGAATTTTACCAAGTGCTGATGCTTAGGTCTCATCCTCAGATAATTTCATTTTATAGGTGTAGGGTGCAGCCCAGGCATTGGGATTTTTAAAACTCCCCAGCTACCTCTAATGTGCAGCCAAGGTTGAGAACCACTGGTTAATGGCTACATTAGGAACCTCAGAAATGTGTTTTGAATTGATTTGAATTTTATGAAGAGTAGAGAACACACTTTTCCTGTTTGCACAATGTATTCTAAAGTAACAGGTAAAATTCATGAAATCGTGTTCTGATCCTATATAAAATATTTTTGTTAACAATCAGAGGATTTAAGTATCAAAATGCAAATAAATGCTTTTTTAAAAAAAATTATGGGCAGTTAGTTAAAAAAAAAAAAAAAAAAAAAGCAACCTCATCTGATGTCTCCTATATAGATTAAATTCATCAAATACAGTCAATTTTGATCTTGGCCAAGACAGTAGTTCTAGATCTTGACTGCACATTAGAATCATCTGGGGGACTTTTAAAATTCCAGGATCCTGGCTGCACCTCAAATTAATTAAGCTAAAATCTCTGAGGGTAAGACCTAGCATCAGAGTGCTTTTTAAGCCTCCCCATATGATTTGTGAATGCCAACAAAGTCAGAACTGGAAAGCCAAATTACTTAAAATCAACACAATCAACCTTATTGATAGCAGGCCATATATTGTCAGGAATTTCGAGATGTCCCATACCTCAAGAGGTGCTCCGTCTGTCAGAAAAAAGCACAGTGACCTATGTCTATTTAAGACAACAGGAGTAGAGAGGAATGCAAGCCTGAGCTAACCCCCTCACCAAGACTTAACAGAGAAATAGAGCAAGTACAAGGTTCAGTGAGGAATTCTGTGAAGGTAAGAACCAAACAGGGTCCTAGTGAGTCAAGCACTTGTAGAGAAGCCCCCAGCACCTGCAAAGAATAAAGATGTAAAGACAAGGAATTGTTGCTGTCCTACAGGATGACTAATTTTCTCAGGGTTACCGTACAATTATTGAGTAAAGATCATTTTAGTCTTCACTAATGTATCTAAATACAATGCTTCAGATGCTATTTAACAATAAAAATGGCCAAATTATCCAATATACCCAGTACAAAAGATGGATGTCAAAGAAATCTTAGAGAGTGGGATAAGCCAATCTCAAAACACCACAGCCTATGTGATACCATTCCTAGAACATCATTGAAATGACAGATTACAAAAACAGGACAGATTAGAGGCTTCTGGGTTTAAGGATGGGGAGAAGGGAAGAGGAAGGTGTGAAGATAGAGGCCAAGGATAGATAGGTGGGTCACTGTGGGGAAGTACTGTGTGTGTCTTGTGGCAGTGATTTTATCAACCTGTACGTGTGCGGAAACACACAGAAGTATACACACACTGTGCCAATGCCAGTTTTCTGGCTTTTATATTGTACTACAGGTCAGTAGGGTGATGTCAATAGGGGAAATGAGGGACGGACACACTCGACCCATCTGTACTCTCCTTGCAAATATGCGTGAATCTGTAACTATTTCAAAATACAAAGTTTTGTAAAAAGTAAACTAATAAGATAAAATTGGTTGTTAGAAAAGAAGCCCCACTTTTTTTCTCTTCCAATCCTAATCAATTCTCCAAACATTACAGTTTGAAGAATACATTTAAGATTGTTCCACTCCACAGAAGGAAGAAAAAGTAATTATGAGGGGCCTAGATGAGAGAGAAAATTTAGTGATGTTCCAATAAGTCTGTTGTTACCAGGCTACAAGCCCATTCTAAAAATTTAGTTCACAATTTACACTGCAGGGTACTCATATGCTCTTTTATTAATATGCTAACTTAAGCCTAAAATAAGAACCAAATAACATCTCAATTACAACCACTTTGAGCTCCTTTAATCTGAGGTGACATATTAACAAGGAAGAACAAACTTTTGGAATGAGAACGAAAAATGAAGCTCGAGTTCTAGCGTTCAGAAAGTTCATACGCTCTTGTAGTTTGGGGACTTTCTGAGGATTGCCATGATATTTTAAACTGTGTTTTGCTTAAATTTGTTCATAGAACAATATTAAAATACCCCTTTATGAAGAGACTTTCTGTATAAATCTCACTCATTTACCTAATGGGGATTGGCCCCTCTGCTGTAGCTAAGGGCTCTTGAAAAAAGAGTTTTAAAATCACTTTTTTTTAAAACTTCTATTTTAAGTTTGTTAAACCTCTTGCCAGTTCCAATGCACAGTGGCAGTGAGTTGATTAGAAGGCCCCTTGAGGCTTGGCAGCCAGTCCCAGGCCTCAGTCTGAAGGGGAACCCCTGCTCCTTCCCTCCACAGTTCTGATGTTTATGATGGACAGATGCTGAAACTCAGGCCGCAGCACTAGTGTCAGTGAGACAATTGTAAATGAAGCGTCTCTTGATCTTTACATGTCATTTATTTTTCAATATAAGAAAGAAACATACACCTAAAATTATTGAACAGCATAAATGAGTTTTGTTCGAGTAACAACAACAACAAAAAAAAAGAGCTTTTTGTTTTATAGAGGAAATTACATACTGCAGAACACCTAAAAATACCTTCAATGGAAGAGAATGTGAATATCCCTTAAGCAAAAAGAAGTCGCTAATTGTGCTAAAGACAATGAGATTATCACATACTTTAATGGTTCTACAGACCCCGTAAATTTTTTTTTTTAATTGTTAGGGAAATCTGTACTGTTGCTGATTTAAAGAAAATGAATAATGGACCATAAATTATAGAAAAGCCACTCTATTAAGTTCTTCCAACTCAAAATGATCAAATAAGTCAAATCAAGACAACTCTAGAAAAATAAGTTATTGATTTAGAGATAGTGAGCTTTCTTGAAAGTAAAATACACAGTAGAGTTACCAAGGGTAGCTTTCAACATGTGGAACTCTAGGGCTAGGAAGGTAGCTCAGTGGTAGAACACTTGCCTAGCATGTTCAAGGCTCTGGAAAGAAGGCGAGAAAGAAGGGAAATGGGGAGAAAGAAAAGAAGGGAGGGAGGAATTCTAGATCAAGTTTCAGGTCTGAGGATGCATGGAGTAGTCCCTCATGCATGAGCCTCTGGCTGGTTGTAATGCAGTATGACATGGTAGTGGAGAACTAAGCAAGAGAGCCAGAGGACCTGAAAGAGAAACTCATTGCAGAACTTCTGCAACCTGGTAAGGGCTTTCCTTCCTGCCTTTCTTTCTCATTATCTGCCACTGAGCTCTCTTACTCATTCACCCTCCATCCTCTCTTGTTCTTGTCTCACCCAGTGCTCTAGTCTTTCCCCAAAGCAGGTGTTATTCTGTGGGAAAGACTCCTTCACTCAGCATCTATTTGTTGAGCCCTACCATATGCCAGAAAAAGATAGCTAGGGTCCCTGTCTTGATAGAACTTACCTGTGAAGGAGACCGATAATAAACAAGTTAGCAAATAATTAAACGAGATAATTTTGGATTTTGATAAGAGCTGTGAAGGAAATCAATAGACCCGTGTGATAGAGAATAACTGGGGCAGAGAGAGACAGAGTTACTTCACAGAGATAGACAGGTGAGAGAAAGTGTGTTTAAAGAGAAGACATTAAACTAAGAACTAAAGGATAAAAAGGAGCCTGTCATGCAAAGATAAGGAAAAGAGCTTCCCAGGCCAGGGAATAAGAAATGTGCAGGTTCTGAAGCTGGAATGGAGTGGAAAACCTAGGCAATTGAATTGGAATAGGAATGGCCATACTATAATAAACAAGTGGACCCAAGTGAGGCTACAGAGGTTGGAGAGCTGGGAAGGTCATGTGGGATCTGCAAATCCATGAAAGGAATTTCTATTTTATTTTTACTGAAATGGGAAATCACTGACGAATTGAAAAGATGGGAATCATAAGATCAAATTTATATTTTTAAAACCTTACTTTGCTTACAGCATTAAAAAAAAAAAAAAAAAAAAAAAGCACTTTCATGGAGTGGCGGTGGCTGTGGAATAGAAGCCAGAAGATTTGCTAGGAAGTTTTTGCAGCAGACAAGGTGACAGAGGGTGATAGGCTGAATTGCAGAAGCAGTGGTGGAGACTGAAGGAAATGAATGGATTCTGGTTGTGCTTCAAAGGTAGAACCAACTCTTGTAGAACGATGAGTGTTGAAGGGTAAGAAAAAGGCAAAAATACAGACGACTTGTGGTTTGGGACTTAAGGACTGAGGAGATAGTGACCCATTTTAAGACGTGGAGAAGACTGGATTAGAAGTACATTTGGGGAGAAACCTTGAAACATCAATAGAACATCTGAGTGGAAATGCTCAGGAGTGATTTTTATGCAGATGAGGCATAAAGCAGGTTGTGAGTTCTAGTCACCAATTCTGAATTTCCACTTATCCAATTGTCTATCTCCATTTAAATATGTATGTACACTTGGAGCAAAAATTCCACATCTGGGTGCCTCTCTTCCAGGAAACACTGACATCATGTACAAAGAGACATGAATTAGCTTGATTATTATAGTAATGCTTGTGATGACAGGTATTGAGATCAATCTAAGTGTTCACAAAGAGGATGCCTGGTAGACTGCATTACATCCTCAACATCTCTGGCAGAAGTTGATAAAGAGGTCTCAAGTGATGAAAAGAAAAGATCCGCAAACTGTATATTTAAGTGAAAAAAAAATCAAGTGAAAGAATTACAAGTTAGTATGATCTCCTTTACCACAAAAAGTTGGTATTCTTCAAATATGTGTAGAGAGGTAGCACATCCACAAAGTGTGACTGCCTGCTGCTCCACCTGGGAAGAAGATGCAATGGAAAGGCGGAGAGAATTGAGCTCTTAACTCTATTCAAGTATTGCTTGACTTATTACAAGGGGGGAAACTTGTAATGCATAATTTTAATGTTTTAAATAATACCCAAATCTGTACATCCTACCAATTGACTTAAAAGAAAATGAAATTCTACTCCTTTATTTTACAGAAGATGAGAGAGCAAGAGCAAGAGAGGTTGAAGACCTTGATCACAATCTTAGGGCTGGTTGAGATGAGACCTGTTTCCTGATGGCTAAGACCACCTGGCTCCTGCAGTTGTGGGCATGTTTCATTGCACATGCAAATGCTTTGATTAATTTATTAGGTATATAGCTAGCTGTGTGTGGACTTTAGCATAATATGTATGTGGCTAGTCTCTATTATATAGGTACATTTTTTTCTCTACTTGTGGGACAAAAAATGGATGGATCCAGGGAATTTAAGCTAGAGAGTTATTGGATAGGTAGGAACTCACTAAGAACAGATCGGAACCTATGATTAATATCTCTCTCTCTCCCTCCCTCTCTCTCTCTCTCTCTCTCTCTCTCTCTCTCTCTCACACACACACACACACACACACACACACACCAAATAGAAAGAAGATATAGCAATGTGGAGAAAAATGGTAGATTAGCCACATATCCTTAAAAAAGCCACTGACTTCAAAGACTCACCTTTCTCCATCACTTCTTGGGAGATGACATCTCTGCCTAATGCTACACATGTCATGGTGATTTTAATGATGAAGTGAATCCCAATGCAGAATTTCTGTGGCCAAGATTTGTGGATGTGATGATGAAGAAGTATTCCTTAGGCAGCAGAGAACAAAGGAGTGCATCTCTGTGGTTTTGTTTTTTGGATATTGGGTTTATTGGTTTGTTTTTTTCCACTGTATTTTATATAGTCTTCAGATG
Organism: Marmota flaviventris; assembly: GCF_047511675.1. Taxonomy (NCBI): domain Eukaryota; kingdom Metazoa; phylum Chordata; class Mammalia; order Rodentia; family Sciuridae; genus Marmota; species Marmota flaviventris. The sequence goes on along the minus strand of NC_092505.1, from coordinate 48,993,442 downwards.
GTTCTTTCCAGTGGGAATAAAAAAAAAATATTATCTCTGCTACAGTGACTCCAACTTTTTTCTCAGGGCTACCATTTTGGGGGCTGGGGAATAGAAAAGGGTTCATGTACCCCAACATTCCCATAAGGAGGGATCTTGGCTACTATAGCAGCACAGTCCTCTGCCCACTCTTACTCCTCATTGTGGAAGAAAGGCAATTTACCCAACTGGTTGAGACTAAATATTGAACTTGTATAATCTCAGTCCTCCATCTTCCCTTTCCATCTTTGAGTTCTGATCTTTCCACAGGAAGCATTCATTCTGTTTTATTTCTCCATGCCCTGAGTTCTTTCTCAAATGTACAAGCATTTTCATCAGAGTAGGGACATGTGGTTAAATCTTTCCACTTCTGGGATACAGAATGAGTAGGTTCACTAGCCCTTTAGTAGAAACTACATTCTCTGATATCTATCTCACTGACAAAAGTCCTCCAAATTGCCTTACTCTTTAGCTTTATTCTCACCTTGGTTCAGAACCAAAGTGAACAAGAGGAAAGCTATTTATTGGTCCCTCAAACTTCAAACTCTGTACATGGAATGGCATGGAAATGGTCTCTGGTCAAGTTGAATTTGGTGTCTATGACCTATGACCTTGCAGCCACCAGTCTACCAAGAAATGTTCAAGTCAGAAGATACTCAATATATTTTTTAGAGTTTATCGAGCAAATGTCATAGAAATAAACATTCTACTATTAGAGATTTGTGTGTACCTAATGTAATTAAAATATTTTTATTGCAATGAAAGTCATTCTACTGCTTGGATGGTTTTAACTCTAAGGATCAGCTCTTCATCAAATCAGCCTTGCTGATGCCTACAAGAGATGCTTCCTTCTGCCTCAACTCCTAAAATGCTTCTTTTGTATCACTCTAGCTACTTACCACCAACAACCTTCTAGGGCAGCAGCTGTGAATGTGTCTTTTCTCCCATTTTAGTGCTGTTAGCTCCTGCAGCCCAGACATCTTATCTTATTCATGGTCCTGTACTTTGCAGTATCTATTATAGAGATTTGCAATTGGTAGATAGCAATGAAATGCAATTTTAAAACGTTTAAAAGCAAGCAGATCATAAACCAAAGGCTGAGAGTTGACAGCAAATCATATGTACTTTTCCTCTGCATAGTCATTTAATTACATATTTAAAAATCAATAGACATCAACAACAGCCTTGATAAGAAGATCCTAAGGAGCAGCGTTGGGAAGCTGAGAAAGGTAAAAAGGAGAGGCAATGATTCTTGTTGTGCTGTATGTTCAGTGTTTCACCATATTTTAACCTTAATGACGCTATTTCCCAGGCTCTTCCATGCCCTCAGCTAATGCAGGAACCCACCCTCCCTATCTCCACAAAACCATGCCCTCCCTATCTACACACATACACACACACACACACACACACACACACACACACACACACGGGACCTTAGGCGTTTCTGTCAACACCATCTCTTGCCTCCCATGTGCCTCAAGGGTCATGTGGCTTATCCCTCTTCCTCTGCCTTGACCTTCACCAAGGTGCTAAACCCTTTGTCTCAGAGCTCCCAAAGCTTCCTTTGTCAAGTTGTCAGATGGTTAAGAGGGAAACTGTGCCACATCACTTGACTTCAAAGAGGGGACATTTATGTCCATTGCCTCCTGCAGAACTTCAGGAAAACAATTCCTCAGCTTCTTCCTGGAGTCCCATCTCTTTTTCTCATCTCTTATTCATCTAGGTACATGTGCAAAGCTTGTCCTAATTCTCCTTCAGAATGAAAAAAGAAAAAAAAAAAAAGGTCCCTCAAGAAAATCCACGCTTGGAGACCTAATTTATACCTCACCTGTGTCCCCAATGACCTTAACCAGTGATTCATTGCTGCAGGCCCCAACTTTTCCAAAGCTGACTAGCTAAAGAAGCAGCACAAAGTCTCAGCAGGCCCTAAGAAGTCATCCCTAATTAAACGCATACTCAGTCCAGCTCTGAGCCCAGAGGCTGAGGCCCTTGCCACAACCCATGTCATCCAGCTACCATGTGGGCAAGTCCCCGCCTGGCTCTACAGCTCAGACTCGGACAGTGGAGTGGAACTTGATGAACGAGCCTGAGAGAATCGAAAAGAGCCCTGAGATGAACGTGACTCCACTGTTCTCACTGCAGTTCAGCTATGCTGCTGTGTCTAAGTGACCTTGGAGAAATAAGAAATTTTCTTCATTCATTCCTTAGTTTTTCCATCTGTGCAGAAGGTAGTGGAATCAGGCAATCACTATGACTGGCTAAGAATAAATATACTGTATATAACAGAAATACTATTAATTCTTTAGACATGGTTTAGTCTCACATGATCATTCAGACAAGTCTCACATAATCTCATGCTCATCCTGCATTCAAACCTCAAGTCCATTTAAAATTACACAAACCAAGAATAGTGTTAGAAGTTGTTTTCATAGCCTTTTAAGATGAGAAAAGGGCTTGCTGCATCCTTGCCTGCTATGTGAAGACAAATCCAGAGGCTGACAATGAACTAAGGAGCAACATTTATTGTTCCTGGTGGAACATCCAAACCTCTGGTGGAAATTCAGTGGTCAAAAAGCTATTTCTGTTTTAAGCCATGATCTTTTCCTTGGCTGCAAAAATGAAATGAAGCACTGGGTTTCATCTCATGCTCAGAGAAAATCATATTGCAAAAAGAATAACAGAACAGGGGTTTGCATTCCAAAGTAGTAGAAATCAATCCTTGACTTGAGCTGCAGGAGGCCTATCCGTTGCATGGTCCACACATGTGATAAATTGCAGCCCTTCTTTTCTCATAACTGGGCTCAAATTCATTACATTAATTTTATTGATTTACAGTCTGTGCGAGATAAAAGTCATGTGATTGCATGGCTAGTTGTAGTAATACTCCAAGTTCCTTGATAGGTTTTCTGATAGGTCTAAGAGTTATTTTTTCCCTCTAGGCCACATTTTAAACAGCCAACCTCAGCAGTTTCATAAAAATATAAAAATGCAAGAGATCTCATGGGTTTCCTATGTTAACTCATCTTCCCCAGTACAAGGATTCACACTCCTTTAAAACTTTTCCTCTAAGTACCAACCAACTTAGGGAAACACATCTAAGTGGCAAGGAGCTCATGGCCCTTGAGTCATGTTTTTCCATCTTGGGATAGCCTCAATGGTTAGAAAGTTTTAAAGAACAGAATCTAAAAATCTATCTTCCTACACAGGTTCCCAAATGTCACCTCAATTTATAAACTCTCATCCCAGCTCATCACCCATCAGGTTATGACATGGATATTGTACTGAAATAATTACTGTGGTCTATTAGGACCATGTCTGCTAAAGATAGCTATGACTCAGGTAAAGTGTAAGATTGGGAAAAGCATGCTCTCAGCTTTAATTTCCTCATCAATAAATTGTGGACAATAAGAGCTCCAACCTTACCCTATGAGGGTATTATGTGAGATATGAAAGCCAAGCACTCAGTTCAGTGGCTTCCTGTAAAGTACTCAAAATATTCAGCTATTATTATTTCCACTGCCAGGAATGGGGGGCACTTGCCTATACTCCAAGCTACTTAAGAGGCTGAGACAAGAACATCACTTGAGCCCAGGAATTGGGAAGACCAGTGTGGGCAGTAGAGCAAGATCCTGTCTCAAACACCCATATCTGCTCATGTGAGCGTGCACACACACACACACACACACACACAATACTGCCCCCCCAAAAAAAAACCCCACAAATATTTCTATCAATAATTATCTTTTGTAATGCTCCCTTCAGACAAAAACGATCAGGCACATACATTAGAAGAAGATGAATGGAATAACTTCTTGAGTGAGTTAACAGTAGAAAATCTCTGACTGGTGACAGGAACTCTATCTTATCCCATCTCTCAAGCTCTTGTGCATAATACAGTACTTAATACATGGTGCATGCTACATAAATATCTGTTGAGCTGAAGTGAACTCCTTTAAGGAAAATATAATAAGTATAACAGCAAAATACATTTTCATAGACATCAGTGTCCTCCCATGAAGCTTTACTTGGAGTATATCAATGGCAAAGGCATTGGTTGATGGCCACATCCTCTTTTATGAATCCATTTTTCCCTCTCTTTATCTTTTCCACATCCTAAATGATGTTGGACCTATTTTTACTAGTTCTTATGTAGACGGATATTACAGTCTATCATTTCTAATACCCAATATCATAGAGTTAGAAGAGGACTTGCAGATTAAGTCCATCTTCGGTATTTTACATAAATTGAAACTAAGTCCTAGAGAGGGGAAACAGCATGTCCAAGATAACCCAGGTTTTCAGTAATAGAATTAGAACCAGAAAATTAGTTCTGATTCCCAAGTTGAAATTTCTTTTCCTGTACCTATCATTAGTAGATACCAAGAGACTTATTAGTAAATACATGGCATATCTGGCATTTCAGAGTTCTGTTTTACAAATATAAGATACGTCACCTCTCTTTATATTTTTAAGAGGCATTTAAAATCAGGCATGCCGGTGAGCACCTATAGTCCCACTGACTCAGGGAACTGAGGCAGAAGAATCACTTGAGCCTGGGAGTTCAGGACCAGGCTCAGCAACACAGCAAGAGCCAATATCAAAAAAAAAAAAAAAAAAAAAAAAAAGGAGAAGCATTTAGGGATATTGGCTATTCCTTCTCTCTTTGACCCCTTCTCTGGATATTCCTCAGATTTTCAACTGATCATCCTCTAAAATCATATTACTTACATGAGTCAGGCCTCTTTGGATGCAGTGACAGAAAGTGAGCTCAAACTAATTTAGGAAATAAGCAATTATTCAGAGAAGCTGCTGCATGTTTTCTAGTACTGAAGGAGGGTCAACTTTGGGAGAGAAAGAACCTTTTGGGGTTTGTGCTCCTTCTGTCTGCTGCGCAACGCGACTCCAGTGACATCCTGTCTCTCTTTTGTTCTTAGCTTTGAGACCAAAAAAGAAAGAAAGAGGGAGAGAGTGAGTAGATCAGCCAGGTTGAATGCACTGTGTATCCTTAGGCCAACTTGCTACTGTAAGAGTTGAAAAGTGAGCCATACGGTACAGCTTCACCAGAGATCTCCCATGCCTCAGGGCTGTATCTAGAGAATAGAGAATCACTGTGGGCCCAGAGCTGCCCCAGAGGGGCACTACACATCTCTCTGGATTGTGAGCTTACAGAAGATAGGGGTCAGCTTTGTCTTTTTTTTTTTTAAGATAAAAACAAAAAAATTATTTGCTTAAGAACATTTTTTAAAGAAACAATAATATAAAATAAATTCTGCTTGTGTCTGTTGGATGGTTCAAAATCGTCCCGGAAAAATTTCCAGTCTGCCTGCATCAGAAACCTAAATCTCAGGCAATTTAACATTTTCATTCTTACATCTTACAAAGTATATTGATACTCCATCTAATTTTTTATTTATATTATTATATTTATTCCTTTAAAGCATAATATATTTGCCTATGGTAACCTGAACACTTTGTAAAATAAAATACTCATGAAAACATTAAATGCTAGAAATATGGTAGCGGCTACTTCTGAGAAAACAGAGGAATGAGTTGGTGACTTACACATAGATTGTTCATCACTGTTTTTGTTTGTTTTTTATACATGACAGCAGAATGCATTTTGTTTCATTGTTCACAAATGGAGCACTACTTTTTATTTCTCTGGTTGTACGCAATGCAGAGTTGCACCATTTGTGCAATCATACATGTACCTAGGGTAATGATATACATCTCATTCCACTATCTTACCTACCCCCATGTCCCTCCCTCCCGCCAATCCTTTGCCCAATCCAAAGTTCCTCCATTCTTCCCATGACTCCTCCCCACATTAAGGATTAGCTTCCACTTATCAGAAAAAAACATTAGGCCTTTGGTTTTGGAGGATTGGCTTACTTCACTTAGCATGATATTTTCCAATTCCATCCATTTACCTGCAAATGCCATAATTTTACTCTTTTTTAACACTGAGTAATATTCCATTGAGTATGTATACCATAGTTTCTTTATCCATTCATCTATTGAAGAGTATCTAGGTTGGTTCCACTGTTTAGCTACTGCGAATTGAGCCATAAACATTGATGTGACTGTGTCACTATAGTACGATGATTTTAAGTCCTTCAGGTACAGACCAAGGAGTGGGGTAGCTGGGTCAAATGGTGGTTCCATTCCCAGTTTTTAAAGGAATCTCCATACTGCTTTCCAGATTGGTTGCACCAATTTGCAGTGCCACCAGCAATGTATGAATGTGCCTTTTCCCCCACATCCTCGCCAACACCTATTGTTGCTTGTATTCTTCATAATTGCCAGTATGACTGGGGTGAGAATAAATCTTAAGAGTAGTTTTGATTTGCATTTCTTTAATTGCTAGAGATGTTGAACATTTTTTCATACATTTGTGAATTGGTTGTATATCATCTTCTGAGAAGTGTCTGTTCAGTTTCTTAGCCCATTTATTGATTGGATTATTTGGTTTTTGGTGTTCAGTTTTTTGAGTTCTTTATATATCCCGGAAATTAGTGTCAGTTTCATCTTGGTGTGGTATATCCAAACACCTTTGCCTTGTGTGTTATAAATGCCCAATATACATTTGTGGATTTGAATTGTATTGAATATACTATTTCTCTCCATCCAAACCTACTGAACCAAACTAAGGATACTGTGGTATACAACTAGCAAGAAAGCAGTCTCCTCAATGTTTCTGGTCACTTGGAAGACCTCAAACACAAGTCATACATCCTAGCTCCAAGGTAAACATATTCTAATCATACTTCTCCCCAGCTTCCTGCAAAGGCACAACTCCTCTTTCTCAGTCAACCTCCCCACCAGAATTACCTCTTCCTGACATCCTAGAACTTCCCACAGCTAAGTCTGGAGTGCTCAAAATGGAGCCCTGCTGTGCTTGGGTCATTAGGATTCTCATCATGCCTCTTCCTTCCTATGACAGACGTCAAGAGGACATATTCTCTTCTCTGAAGAAAAAGTCCCAATTAAGTATGCTCATTAACACCCTGTGATTTTCCTGCTTTCTTCAAATGCACAACAAAAATGAATCACTTTCTGCTGACCTGAAACCTGGCCAGGGAGTGTTTGGCCCAGGCCGAGGTGTGGGCTGACTGCCAGAACCTCGTGGGATGTTTGAGGCAGTTTCACTGTCAAATGCCAGGCTTTCACTGCTGCCCCTCCAGCTGGTGATCAGATGCTGGCAGCAAACTGCATAAGAAACCCTGAACAGAATATCACAGTTTATCCATGATCAAAAGGATAATGACAAATTAAGGTAAAAATGAGTTTAAATCTATCCAATTCAGCCACTAATTGGTCTCATCCACCATCCCTGGCTTTCTGTGTAGAGGCTATGATATGAGGTGGTAGGAAGGCATGTTACAGGAAGCCAGGCCACCACGGGGCCCACTGGCCTTGCCACTAGCTTAGCTGTATAATCTTTCAGCCTCAGGTGTGAAAAGAGGATTCTGTTAACGTGTTGCAGGCCATAGGTTTTATTTTAAGGTAAAGTGCTTACAACTTCACTACTACTGAAACTGCCATCACTCTTGGCTACTATTTACAAAACACTTACTCTATATCAGATGGCACTATGTGGTTAACTACTACATGTTAATTCATTTAATCCTATAAGAGCCCTTTGAATAAATCTAGTAGTACTATTCTTCCTGTTTTGCAGATAAAGAAACTGAGAGCTAAAGACTGAGATGACTTGCTCAAGGTCGTACCCATTAGTGAATGACAGAGCTTCAGGAGTCATGCTTTTTCACCACTGAGGTCCCCCAACAATAGCTCAACCACTAAAACGAATACAGCTTTCTTCTTGACAGTCCTCTGCCCCCAAACACTTGGTTTGTGGTCTGAAGTCCATGGTTTTATCTCCTTCAAATTGATTCACTATCTCTATACTAACTGACCACTTCTGAGGGCCTCATCCAATTTAAAAGTCAGCCCATCTCTGCTTTCCATGACTCACCAGGGGGTCACTGATCTACATTGGTTCTGATTTCCATTAATTCACCATCTCAGATCTTTATTTGGCAACAAATATGTTGCCTCATTAAGTCATTTCTCTTACTATTATAATTTATCTCTTGATTATTGTTTACTATTTATGGCCTGTCTCCACCAGATTTTAATGCCTTGAAGACCAGGACATGGATCATACCTCTTTGAATTACTCTTACCTCTGGCACCATGCCTTGAGTCAATCAGTAAATGTTAATTGGGTTGGGTGTAGCTTCTTCCCCAACTCCAGAGTGAGCTATTCTCCTCATTAGCCAGTGTCTATCTGGCTATATTTATCCTCTGTGGAAACTTAGGGATTAGAACTGTTAGCCAGAAGCCTGGTGGCCCCCTGTGGCAAACATTCAGCTTTTGTTGTACAGAGATAACAGGAAAAGGGCACCCTGACCTACACCCATGCTCCCATGCCAGCCTAGGTAAGTCACTTGTGCCAGAGCCTCCCCATGCCTGCATACCTCCATGTGTCTGATAAGATCAGAGTAAGCTTTTTCTGGTGATGCCAGCCAAGAAAAAACAGCTGGCGAATGTGAAAAGGCACCTGGCCCATTTAGATCAGCTCTGTACAAGCTTTACATTTTGTACCAAGGCCAATGTTGAGGGTAGGAAATGACTATATCTTCTCTCCTTTCCAAAATCTCGTCTGTGGGTGCCAGGTTCATAATGGTCATCTGTTGGGGCTGTCTGTCCGCAGCACCTGCAATTCAAACGACCAAAGCTAGAAATTGCCAAGGTCTTGGCACTTCCAATATATATCAACAATGCCAAGAGCTAAGGAGGCATTGAGCGTCCAAATTATCTTGTCACCTCTTCTTGGAGGTTTCAATACCCAAATGCTGAAGGGGAAAAAATGAAAGTTATTCCAGGTGCATTCTATTTCACAAACATCATGTATTTCAGCAAACGGAGGAAAAGACTCAACCAACCAAGGAGACCAGTGACTTTGAGGAGGGATTGCTTCCACAGTTCTGAGTTATTAACAGTCCTCGCTGTATCTTTCATAGCCAGCTGTTTCCAGTTCCATCGACAACTAGACAAGATAAACCAGCACTGGTCACAGCAAGAGGAGAAAGTTCTAACCATAGTTTGTAAGTTATGCTCCCCTAAGATTGCTTTGAAGAAGGCAGTGAGCAAGAAAGATTAAACAGGGGAAGTGATAATTTCTAGGGTCCATATAAAATACTTTTATTGTTAAGTCTCTTTAAAGATAATTAACATTTAACATATGGTGGTGTTTATCATTTGTGTAAGTTCAATGTACAAATAATACACAAAAGCCAAGGGGGTGGGAAATGGAAGTATACTGTTATTCAAATAACTTAATGTTGAGTGTTACAAAATCATTTGAAGAAAGACTAGAATAAGCTTTAGATTGATACAATAAACTCCCAAACACCTGTTAAAATAAAACAGCACAGTGTCATAGCTAATTTGCCAATAAAGAATATAGTAAAATGAAATCGTAAAGAAAAAAAATACTTGTGTAATACAAGAGGGCAGAAACACAAGAAAGGGGATCAAAAACTAAATGGGACAAATAGAAATAAAGTAGGAAAATAGTATATTTAAGCCCAATCCTATCAATTATTACATTAAACATAAATAGTATAAATGCCCCAATTAAAAGTCAGATGCTATCAAATTATATTCTTAAAACAAGACCCAGTCATATACCACTTAAAAGAAATCCATTTAAATATAAAGCATTAAAAAGTTAAAAAATGAAAGTATGAAAAAGGCACTAATGCTAATATTAAATGGAAAAAAATCTGGAATAGACTGATTAATAGCAGAGTAGGAATATTTCAGAACAACAAATATTACCAGAGATATTACTAGGGATTTTCCAATGATAATGGGCCAACTCATCTGGTGGAGATAGCAATCCTAAATATTTATGTACCTAATAACAGAGCTGAAAAAACCTTTAGAACCACAAGATGAAATCAATAAATCCACACTTAGAGTTTAGGATTTCAACATCCCTCTCTTGATAATTACGAGAACAAGTAGACAAAAAGTAAAGATATAGAAGATTTAAAAAATACAATTGGCCAACTCAACTGAACTGGCATTTTTTAGAAAACTTTCCCCAACAGCAGCAGAAGACATATTCTCCATTAAATACAAATGGAGTCTTTACAAAACAGACGATATTCTTAGCCCTGCAAAAATGTCTTAATGTATTTTTAAAAACTCAAGTCATAGAAAGGGTGTTCTTTGACCACTTGGCAATTAAATTGGAAGTTAACAACAACAACAACAATTCTGTCCTCTGATATGAGGAGGTTGACTCATAGTGGGGTAGGGAGGGGGAGCATGGGAGGAACAGATGAATTCTAGATAGGGCAGAGGAGTGGGAGGGAAAAGGAGGGGACAGGGGATTAGCAACGATAGTGGAATGGGATGGACATCATTACCAAAGTACATGTATGGAGATGTGAATTGGTGTCAACATACTTTATATACAACCAGAGATAGGAAAAATTGTGCTGTTTATGTGTAATAAGAATTGCAATGCATTCTGCTGTCATTTGTTTCTTTAAAAAAGCAATTTTAAAAATTTTGGAAAAATGTCAAATATTTGAAAACTAAATAACACATTTCCAAATAATCCCTGAGTCAAAGAAGAACTGAAACTGGAGTCTAGAAGATATTTTGAGCTAAGAAAAGGAAAACAACAGATCAAAATAGGTGAGATGTAGGTAAAGCAGTCATTAGAGGGAAATTTGTAGATCTTACAACAAAAAAAGAAGAAACTCTCAAATCAGAGACCTCAGTTCTTATCTTCAGGAATTAGAAAAGTAAGACCAAAAGAAGCCCAAATAAAGAAAGATCAGAAGAGATCAATAAAATAGAAATCAGGAACACCATAAAGAAATTCAAGGAAACCAAGAGCTTGTTCTTCAAAAGATTAATTGCTAACCCTCTAACAAGTTTAATCAAGAAAAAAAGAGAGAGCGAGCAGAGAAGATACAAACAACAAATATGAAAGCTAAGAGAGGTCCCATTGACAACAGATTCTAGAGATATTGAATGATGATCAGAGTGTTACAAACAACTTCATGGTAACAAATTCAACAACTAAGATGAAATGAGTAAGAACAAGAAGAAAAAAATAATGGAATGGCTCTATATCCACTAAGGAAATTAAACTTATAGTTGAAAAAAATTACTAAGAGAAAACTCTAGGCTTAGGTGGTTTCACTGGAGAATTCTATTAGACATTTAAAACAAGAAATGATACTAGTTTAATACAAATTCTTCCAGAAAGCTGGAGAAGAAAGAGATACTTGTCAGTACATTTCGTAATGCCAGCGTTTTGCTCTGACACCAAAGGCAAGTGGAGGCAACTGTGAGTAAAAAAAAGTAAGCCAGGCGCAGTGGCACATGCCTGTAATCCCCGCAGCTCGGGAGGCTGAGGCAGGAGGACTGCAAGTTCAAAGCCAGCCTCAGCAACTTAGTGAGGCCCTAGGTCAGTGAAACCCTGTCTCTAGACAAAATACAAAAAAGGGCTGGGGATGAGGCTTAATGGTTAAGCACCCCTGGATTGGGCCAGGGATTCACTCCCCAGTACCAAAAAAAAATGAAAGAAAGAAAGTAACAATATTTCTAATTAACATATGTGCAAAAACTCTAAATATAATTTCAGCAAATCGAAATTAACAATAAATTGACAAAATAATACATCATGATCTAGTGAGGTTTAGTTTAGGAATGAAAGGCATTTTAACATTTTAATATCAAGTCAATGTAAAGCACTGTATTAAAAATCTTTTAAAATAATAATCTCAATAAATCATCAAAACACAATTGATAAGATCCAGTCCTAATAAAAATTCTGAACAAATATTGAGAAAGGATCTTCTTTGACTTGATAAAGGAATCTGTAACAAAAAAATGCATAGCTTTGGAAAGTTTCAATCTACATGACCATAGTATAAAAATAAGTTGCATTTCAAGGTGATAGATATAAATAATAGGACTCCAATAACATCATCATTCATTAAATAGAAATATGTCTGACAAAAGTTATTCAACATTCATACCCTGAAAAGTATAAAATATTGCTAAAATAGAAATGAAAGAAGACATGAATAAATGAAGCCTTACTATGTTCATAGATTGGAAATCAGAATATCATTAAAATGTTAATTCTCTCCAAATTGATTTATAAATGACATTATTTAATCAATATCATAGTGGGATTTTTATTTTATTTTACTTTTTATTTAAAAATTAAAAAAAAAAAAAATTCTCATGGGAATGCAAAGGACCAGAAAGCCCAAACTTTGAAGAACAACAAAATTGGTCTTGCACCATCTGACTTCAAAATATATTACGTGACAGTAATCAAGACAGGGTGGTAGCAGCACCTGATCAATAGAACAACATAACAGAACAGAGTCCAGAAATAGACAGGCACATTTATGGTCAATTGATTTTTGACATAGAAGAAAAGGTAATTCAGAGGAGAAAGGAGACTCTCTTCAGTCAATGGTACAGGAAAATTGGACATCTACAGACAAATTACCACTTTCCTAATGTTCTACTTTACATCTATGCAAAAATAAAATAAACTTTATTTTGAAAATTCATTCAAAATGGATTACAGTCTAAATGTAAAATCTAAAACTATAACTCTTCCATAAGAAACATACATAGAAGAAAAACTTTGTTGCTTCCAATTTAGACAAAGATTTCTTGATGTAACATTAGAAGCAAGATCTAGAAAAGAAAATATTTTATAATGTAGGCTTCATCAAAATTAAATCTTTAAAAGACACTGTTCAGAGAATAAAGAGAGACAAACTACAAACTTATATCAATATCTGAAAATAACATACATGTTGCTTTATTTGTATTCAGAATATATAAAGAACTCTTAAAATTTAAAAATTATGAAACAAATACCTAATTTTTAAAAGGGCAAATTATTTAAACAGACATTTCACACACAAAAAAAGGTAGTCATTAGGAAAATGCAAATTAAAACACAACACTACCACTATGCACCTATGAAAGTGGCTAATATTAAAAAGATTAATGTTCTCTGGTTCCCATCCATTTACCAGCAAATGTCATAATTTCATTCTTTTTTATGACTGAGTAATATTCCATTATGTATATATACCACACAAAAAACCAAAGGCCAAATGTTTTCTCTGATATGAGCATGCTAATTTCACAATAAGTTAGAGGAGTCAGTTAGGTAAGAATAGAAGTACTTCGGATTAGAAAAAGGGAAATGAAGGGAAGGGAGGGAGTAATGGGAATAGGAAATATAGTAGCACAAATTGAACAATACTATCCTATCTGCATATATGATTACATGACCAATATAATTTTACATGATGTACAACCAGAAGAATGAGAAGTTATCCTCCATATATGTATGTCAAAATACATTCTACTATCATGTATAACTAATTCTAATGAATTTTAAACAAATATTGAGCACACCAAATATTGGCAAGGATATGGAATAATTTGAACTTACATGTCCTGCTAAAGGGACATAAAATCCTATAACAACTTAGGGAAAACAGCTTGGTGGTTCCTTAAATGAGGAACCCACACTGGAGGAGCCAGTCCTTGCCCTGTCAACTAGCCATTCCACTCCTAAGGTTCACCCCAAATAAATGAAAGCATATGTCCATATGAAGATTTACATAAAGGCTCATAACAAATTTATTTTTAATAAACCAAAACCAGGTTATCCACACAATTAAATAAAAAGAATAAATTGTTGATATACACACAACATGCATGAATCTCAAAGTAAATATGATAAAATGTTCAGGGAAATAAGCCAGACCATGTAGAGTACATACCATATAATTCCACTTATATAAAATTCTATGAAAAGCAACCTAATCTACACACAGGAAGTAGAGGGAGCTTCCTGTGGGTAGGGTGGGGAGCAGGGAAAGACAGAGGGATAGACTACAACAGAGCATGAAGAAAATGTGGGAAGTGTATGAGTGATATTTTTGTAGTGATAGTTTACAGGTGTAATCATATGTCCAAACTTACTAAATGTTCTACTTTAGATTTGTGCAGTTTATCATATGTCATTCTACATCAATAAAATTATTACTGTTATATATTCATATGCATGTACTTACATATGTAAAAATACATAAGTATCTACATACTAGAGAAAGCTGCTAATTCATAGAACAGATAACCAAATATCAGAAATGTCATAGGCCGGTGTAACACACAAGAGAACTCGTGACATTTCAATTTTGCTTCGCTAGCTCAGCAACTTGTTTCTCTTGTCCTCAGGTCACCTGCTTGGATCTGTAACATTTAAGTCAATGCTACCAAGAAATATAATTCCTGAATATTATTCTGGATTTAGTTATAATAATTTTTAAGACCCTGTGACAATAGAAAAAATGTTTCTCAGAATTTCCCCAGTAGAGTGTGAAGTAAATTCTTTGCGAGTTGCCTAGATGCATCAGTTGACATCATCACTAATCCAAGAATAAGATTATTCTGAAGCTGCTAAACCAGCCCACCCAGGACAGCTCCAAAGGCTGCACAAGATTAGGAAGTTTCCTGATTAATTTGTAGTCCCTGCAAGTAAATGGATGCTTAATTTATTAGCTGGTTTTAAAGAAGGGGAATCATTTAACTTCCCTGAATTCACCCCAAATTCAATGAGTTTGGGATTCAAATACCCAATTAACTCAGCCAAATCACTGACTGTATTAGCCAGAGACTACATCAGGCACTGCTATAAGGAAAGAAAGAAAGAAAAAAAAAAATGAACCATAGTATCTGCTTCAAGGAACTTTCCATGTAGCTAGACAAAAAGGTCAATACCACCCTGCAAACAATCAACAGAGAAACCAGGTATGGGAACAAGGGCAAGTCCTCTGACCTCTTTGGGCCTCAGTTTCCCGAGGGCCTCATTCACTATGCTCCAACCGCACTGGTCTCTTGATCCTCCAAAGCACAAGGTTCTTTCTTGACTCAGCACCCTTTGAACACATTGCATTCTCTGCAAGGAACTATTTACCCTTCAGATGACTATGACTGACATTTCTCACAGATCACTTCAGAGAAGCCTTCCTGGACCCTGTAGGTAAAGTTTCTCCTTACCTCATCCAACCCCCAGGCACTATCTATATGTAATCTGATTTTTTTTCTTTCACAACAATCACAACCTATAATTATTATTTTTATTTGTTTATTTGCTTACCATGTTGCTACAGTATATTTTTAGGGGCTATATGAATATTGGATCAAGTATTTTTAATTGTGGTAAAATATCTATGACAAAATTACCACTTTAACAGCCTGTAGACTTTTTGAGGACAGGAACCTTATCAGTTTTTTCTCTATCCCAATGCCAAGGAGAGTATATAGCAGCCGTGTGCAGTGGTGCATGCCTGTAATCCCAGCTATTCAGGAAGCCGTGGTAAGAAGATCACAAGTTCAAGGCCAGTCTCTGCAACTTAGCAAAACTGTGTCTCAAAATAAAAACTAAAAAAATAAAAAAAAAAAGGTTGGAGATTGTAGCTCAGTGGTAGAGAGCTCCTGGGATCAATCCCCAGTACCACAAATAAAAAAGGAGGAAGAGGAAGAGGAGGAGGAGGAAGAGGAGAAGAGGGGTGGGGAGAAAGAGAAGCAGAGCAGTAGTAGATATCAGGTACTCAGCATACAAAATCTCTTTGATAAAGTAATGAATAGATATTGGAAGTATAATTTCTATTCTATTGCATGGAAATTTCAAAGAAAACTCCCATAACTACCCATTCAAAAGCATAAAAGCATTGCTTTTTCTACTATTAAAAAATAATGTACTGAGAGGCAGAGTTAAAGCCTGATTGGGTAATGAACGCCGTACAAGCAGGGCTGGGAGGATAAAGGCAGCTTCCTGGATCACAGGAAGAGCCTAAGAGTGAGAGGACTCCTACCTTGCCCTGGTGGATGTACCCTAATGCAGAGGGTTTTGCCTCTTGACTTCGCAGGCAATAATGCCGCTGGCTCTCTAGGGGTGTTCTTTCCCAAGGAGGTCAAAGAGCAGGTGGGTTGATGTTTCTGAGCGAGTCACTGAGGAGCATGACTCTAGGATTATTTAAAGAATTCAGGTGGCTTCGTGTTTCCCTTAAAGAGCCACAGTTCTCAGATCTTTTCCTCTGCCATTTAAGAGATGAGTGTACTAAGGCCAAACTAGCAGAACTCTGCAGGAGGAGGAACTCTCCTAAGGTTTTTCTGAAAACAGAGGACTTCTCTCCTTGCAACCGTGGTGCTCATTGGAGGAAACCAGCCTTTTTTTGTGATAGCTGAAGACTGAATGTCTCACCTGAGTAAATTCCACTTTGGGGAAAAGGGATACGAGAATAGGGATAAAAGGTAAATAAGAACCTAGATTCAATGGCACAAAAAAAGCCACTCAAATTGAAACAAAACAAAATAATGGGCAAACCAACTCTAACTAGAGATAGCTTAAATAGGAAGAAAAACCTTAGAAATAGTACCAAAGAGACACAAATTCCAGTTCTACCTCTGGATCTGCCTATTCAATGCTCTACAAGTTATTTCCCCCTGAAAACTGGGCTAGGCCTCCCCCCAAACTGAGAGATTTGAATTTGATTTTCTCTCTGATCTTCCCACCTGCTATTAGTCTGTGAAACTTCTTCATTCTTCCCATGAAGTGACTAAGTCAGAACTAGGAAGCTTATCACCTGGTCAGCGTCTCAGGCTCCACATTGACTCCAGCGAGGAATTCATTTTAGGATTCTCCTGTCCTCATTTGACTACTTTGTCAATCACAGTTCTTTTTGGTTTGGGTTTGGGTTTGGGTACCAGGGATTGAACCCAGGGGACACTCAACCACTAAGCCTCATCCTCAGCCCTTTTTTGTACTTTATTTAGACACAGGGTCTCATTGAGTTGCTTAGGGCTTTGCTAAATTGTTGAGGCTGGCTTTGAACTCTCGATCTTCCTGCCTCAGCTTCCCAAACTGCTGGGATTACAGGCAAGCACCACCTGGATTCAATCACAGTACTTATTTGCAGAATTCATGGAAAGGATAATGGCAGCTCAGAATCACAAAGACAGCCTGCAGAAGCGGGAGGGTTCGTGTGGCCAAGGACCAGCTTGCTCCCTCCACTAACACTGGATGCCAGGCTTCAGCCTTGACCTAGGAGATCACAGCTGCAAGACGATGCCACAGCAGCTGCTACCACCACCTGCCTCTGGGATGGGCTCTTGGCTGTCTCGGTGTTTTGAGTAAAAATCTCCCAGTACAGCCTTGGTGGCTGGCTCAGATGGCCTTGGCTGCTATCAGATAACTCAGTTCCAGGCACAAGAGAAATAGGAACACGACTATTTGGGGTTTTCAACATCTACGACGGGAGACAAGTTCTGTCTCCCACCAAGACTAGAAGTGGAATATCCCCCCCAGATGAAGAGGTTCAGCTGTTGTAGCCACAAAAAAAGATGAATGTTTAAAACCCCTGAATTATTTATTCATGGGGTGGGTGGGGGGACTTGCCTCCATTAAGCACCTCTCAAAGAGGAACCTGGAAAATAAATCTCAGGGTACCTAATTCAGCACTCTCAGAAAACTGGGATTTTTTTTTTTTTAAAATGTTTATTTATTTTATTTTTCCGGCAGACACATCTTTGTTAGTATGTGGTGCTGAGGGTCGAACCCGGGCCGCGCGCATGCCAGGCGAGCGCGCTACCGCTTGAGCTACATCCCCAGCCCCAGAAAACTGGGATTTTGAGAGGGACAATAACCAACAAAGTTAACAGCTGGACCGGAACTGGGGTTTCTGCTTTCAGGCCAACTTTCTTTCACTCTATTACGCTGCCTTTCCAGCGAGACGATGAAGTCCCTTCTCTGTCAAATGAGGTCAGATGCCAAATGTTCATCAAAACATACTTACTTCTGCAACGTAACTTGGTTTGGTTTCTTATGAAGATTTAGAGAATGAGCAGATATTGTCCGCTCCAGGTTCAGGTGCACTTAACATTTATTAATCACCTACTACACTGGCAGACATCCCGCTGGTGCTTTCCATAATGTAGCAGGAGGAGCAGGGATCTGTGTGGACCTGAGGAACAATTGGTAATGGGGAATAGAGCACTACAGAGCTTCTCTAGCCATCTGTCCCCTCTGCTTTTCTCTAATCATCATTTTATTCTCCCCTTTTGATAGATACCCCTGCATCTGTCCTCTTGGCTGAAAACAAGACCTGCAACAGCTGTGGAGAGATATGTTAGACGTGTGAGTTAAAGGCCTGTTTCCCTTAGTACAAGTACCAAACTCCCAAGGAAAAAAACAATTGGCCCTGAGTATCCATCCCTGGCCCAACAACTGCAGCCAGGGGGTGAGAATTACGCTGTGTATGACTGCTTCCAGAGTGTCTCTCAGAGATGGGGAGGAAGGTTCCAGGAAAAACTTGGAAATGCTCAGACACAACACTCATTCCATTACACACACTGAATTACTTTAATACATCAGGCCTATTCATTCATTTTTTTCATCAAATATTTATACAATGCTGCTGCATTGTAGGCCCCGCTTTAGATAATAGGAATATAGCAGTGTGGAAAAAATAAAAAGAAAAGAAAATTGAAAAAAAAGATAATAAACAAGGAAATATATTATGTGTCAGATAGCCATAACTCACCAAGGAGAAAAGAAAGCAAATTTAAGGACATGGGAGGGGGAGTGGGCGCGTGTGCTCACACACACCATTTTATGTGGCATTGACAGAGAAGATTTCATGAGAAAAGGATATTTAAGCTGAAATCTGAAGGAAGTGAGAGAGTGAGCCAGAAGGTAAAAGCATTCTAAGGATAAAAATAAAAGGTGCAAAGACCCTGAGGCTGAAATGTGCTCTGGATGTTCAAGAAATAGCAAAGGGGCTGAAATAGCTGTAGCAGAAAGAGAGGGGAATGCTGGGAGATGGTGGTGTCTGAGAGTCTAAGAGGCGAGGGGATACAGATCAGGTAGTGATCAAAGGTACAGTAGGGACTGTGGCTTTAACTCCAAATGAGAGCCATTCAGAGGTATAAAAAGAGAAGTCACACCATCTCACACGTGTCTGTGGGTGTGTAAGCGTGCAAGCGGGGAGAACAGTTCGTAGTCTACTGCGCTGGTATGAACAAGGGGTGGTGGTGGTTTAAAATAGGGTGGTAGTGACAGGTGCTCAATTTTTGTATCTACTTTGAAGGTGAAAATGACAGGATTATATCAGCCGGTTATAAGGAAGAAGAAGAGGAGACTCAATGATGAGTTTCAAGATGAGAAACTGGAAAGAGAGCAGCTGGGTACTCTGATGGGGAGGACTGGAGGAGAAGAGGTCAGAGTAGCTAAGGGAGCTAGGAGCCCAGTTTGGGGCACCTTAGACTGAGATGCTTCTTAGAGGTGCGAGTGCACACTGAGTGAGCAGCTGGCTCTGGGAATATCAAGTTCACTTGAGGGACCCTGAGGAACATGTATGTTTTGGAATTGTCAGAACAGAGATGGCACTTAGAGCCTTCAAACTGAAGGAGCTCACCATGGAAGTGAATGGCGGTGGAAGCCAGGCAGGCAGAGCCCAGACACAGCTCATCACTACTCAGAAGTTAGGAGATGAGAAGGAAATGCAGGGATATTAAACAGGACTGCCCGGTGAGGAGGGCAGGGAGCCAAGAGAGAATGGTATTTCAAAAACCCAGGGAAAAAGACCTTTAGGAAGGAAGGAATCATTCAGTGGATCAAGAGTTCCAGATACCTCAATCCAGATAACACCACTGGATTTAGCAACCCGAAGGTTGTCTAAGTTCTTGGAGTTCTGTTTTGTTTCCTGTGAGGCAGAGGGAGAGAAACCCAAACAGTGAGTGCAAAAGAGAAGAGGGGAGACAGAAATCAGAGACAGCTAGTAGAGAAAACTTGAAGAATTTTTGCTCTGAAATCAAACAGAAATGGTATAATAGATGCAGGTCAGGAAATGCTTTTTTAAAAAATTTTTTTCTTTTCGTATTTTTTTAATTGTCAATGGACCTTTATTTTATTTATTTATATGTGGTGCTGAGACTCAAACTCAGAGCCTCACACATGCTAGGCAAGCACTGTACCACTGAGCCACAGCCTCAGCCCAGGAGATGCTTTTTTCTTTTTCTTTTCTTTTCTTTCTTTCTTTCTTTCTTTTGAGATTTTTAACAGTTTTATTGTGATGGAATTCATGTACCATGCAATTCACGAATTTAAAGAGAACAATTCAACTACTTTTAATGTTATCACAGACTTGTATAGCTATATTGTACTCTAATTTTAGAATATTTTCATCACCCCATACTGACCTCATACTCAAAGTCTTTCCCCATCATCTCTTTCATTCCAACTTGCTTCTGAGCCTTAGACAATTATTAAACTATTTTCTGTAGGAGATGCTTATTTTTAAGAGGAGAGTATTCAACCATATTTGAATGTGTATCTGAATGATACAATGGAGAAAGAAAAGCTGACGGTACATCAGGAAGAGAGGAAAAGTACTATAGGAACGACCCTACATGGGTGAGAAATGATGAGATCCAGGACGTTAGACTGAATGGTGGCCTGAGAAAGGAAAAGAAATGTTCAGCCTTAAAACCTTAAGGAACATACAGCACATGAGCACAAAAAAAGTGAAGTGCTCAACATAGAAGTGGAAACATATGGAAGTTCCTTCTTTTTCCAAGTTCATTTCTCTTTTCCACATGATTTATGAACTCAGATCAGCAGCTAAAAGAGATCATGAAGATGTCAAGAGACTGGAGAGACTGTGAAACATAAGTAAATAGGAGATTAGATGGCGGAGGTAGGGGGCAACTTACTGGTGTTTCCAGGTGGCAAGAAAGGCCCTGTTGAAGTCTGCAATGAGCTTCAGTGACCACAGTAGATACTTGGTTATTATTGTCTAGATATGTTTAGCTGAATATGTGCAGCTACAAAGTATGTGCACTGCTGGGTTCAACCAGGTTTGGGGGCTTCCCAGATGAATCGGATCAAGGAAGAGTGGGGGATGGAATAGAATCTATTGGCAAAGGGGTGATTATAAACATGGTATGGAAACTAAGCTCAGCAAGGTGGGAGAAGAGGACATGAGGGGCTGCAGAAAGAACCAAATGTGGATCCATGATCGTACATCTCAGTGGAAATGAAAAACTGTTAAATTTTTAAAATTGGGGTACAAGAAGGCTTCAGGGTGGCCAAAAAACCACCTTGTTCCTGTCTGCTCACAACCCTTTATGGTTATTATTTTCTTTGTAGGAAGCATTTGTCTTTTCTTGATTCTGTCACTTCATCCCTTGCCTTGTGTCTTATCCCATGGTTCTACTTATTAGCTGTGTGATCTCGTGCAAAATTTCTGGCCCTCTCTGAGTCTCTGCTTTCTGTTGTGCATGTAGGAATTGTTCTAAGGGCAGACATTGGGAGGAAAGGGGAATGAAAGAGACAGCGAAGCCCAGTGAAAGGCAGAGAAGTCACCGGCACTGGTGGTCACCCCAGGCTTAGTTTTCATAGCCACATTTATGGGTGAGCTATAAATCTACATATCTGTATGTATGTATAAGTCTGTTTGAAACTGACATGACAGGGAGATGACAGTTATTGGCAATGACCAAAGTATGACAAGGAAAAATAGTTTGGGGTAGGGGAGAGCATGAACAATGAAGGTCCAGGAGCTCCAAGGTAGGAACACAGAAGGACTCTCCTTTGAAATCAATTGTTAGGACTAGAGGACTGAGGGTCCGCTCAGTGGTAGAGCACTTGCCTAGCATACGCAAGGCTCTGGTTGTAGTCTCCAGCGCAGGAAAATAACAAAAGTTTTGTCTAGGGATAGTCCTAAGTTAAATAGATGACCTGAGATGTGGTGAGAGGAAGAGCCAGTTTCTGTTCCAGGTGAGTGTGATGGCAGTGACTTGGGGTCATCAATATTCTCCTGGGGTGACCGCCAATGCCGGTGACTTCTCTGCCTGTCACTGGGCTTTGCTGTCTCTTTCATTCCCCTTTCCTCCTAGTGCCTTCCCTTAGAACAATTCCTACATGCACAACAGAAAGCAGAGGCTCAGAGAGGGCCAGAAACTTTGCAGGAGATCACAAAGCTAATAAGTGGAACCATAGGATAAGATACAGATGCAGGGGATTAAGTGACAGAATTAAGAAAAAAGAATGCTTCCTACAAAGAAAATAACAACAATAAAGGGTTCCGAGCAGACAGGAACAAGGTGTGTCATTTTTGTTTTGTTTTGGCAATCCTGAAGCTCCCCAGTCCCTTTCAGTTTCTTATCATTAGCATCCTAAGTCCTGTGTGATTGGCAAGGTCAAAAGCCTTTAAAGATTTAGTGATAATTTTATAAATGTCATTACAAAGTGCCTTACAATTGTCCATATTTAAATCTTTAAATTTATCTTTAAATTCCTATTCAGAGAAACAGGAAGAAAAATAAACAGGAAAAGTGCATGAGAATCCCCAACAGGAGCCAATTGAACAAAAATAGCGCTGACAGGAAACAAACACCTTAAAACATTAAAGAGGAGCAGAGTATAATATAAATTGAAAAATTCTACAAGACTGATTACTTTTCATTGATACTGAAATAATTAATTGCTGTTAAATAGGACAGTGACCAATGGGTGGGCAACAGCTTATTGCCTACCAGCACTTTCTGCCATGTCAGACATTTCCCAAAACTGCTGTCTGCCAACACCCTGTGAAGGAAAGGGAGAAAGATCTGGCAGCGCCTCTGCCTCTGTCCTAGCAGCCAAGATATGCCATTGTGTCTTGGCCTAGGGAAAAACTGCCTAAAAGTAAGCATCATTGCAAGTTAGTCTGTGTGAGACACTGGGCTATGGAGTTCACACACAAGATTGGAAAGAGGCTAGGAAAAAGTTGCCATACCTAAAACATTCTTGCGTCCTTCAAAACAGTCCTATTTTATCAACTGTAAACCTTGATTTGATGTTTTGTGCCACAATTGAGACTTAACTCATCAAATTACTCAGGGTTTATGAAGTGAATATTTATGGAACACTACTGTATACAGGGCATCCAGGTTATCACAGTGAATGAAGAGATAGAGGAGACCCAATCTTTCAAGACATAATCTAGTTAAATATTCAAGTTTTGATTTGCCAATCATATGTTGGTTAATAAATCAACAGCTGTAATCCCAGTAGCTCAGGAGAAGCAGGTAGGAGGCTCAAGAGTTCAAAGCCAGCCTCAGCAACAGCAAGACACTAAGCAACCCAGTGAGACCCTGTTTCTAAATAAAAAACAAAATAGGGCTGGGGATGTGGCTTACTGGTCCAAGTGCCCCTGAGTTCAATCACTTGTACTAAAAAAAAAAAAAAAAAAAAAAAAAAAAAAAAAAACTACAACTCAAAAATAATAAGAAAAATAACCTTAAGAAGAGGTGCATATTCAAGCAGTCACTTCACAAAAGACTGAA
Organism: Marmota flaviventris; assembly: GCF_047511675.1. NCBI lineage: Eukaryota > Metazoa > Chordata > Mammalia > Rodentia > Sciuridae > Marmota > Marmota flaviventris. The sequence continues at coordinate 48,969,952 of NC_092505.1, read as the reverse complement.
AAAAAAAACACATGAAAAAATTTTCAACATCATGAGTCATGGGGAAAATGCAAATTAAAAATTAAAAACACAATAAGATACTCTTACATAGCCACATAATGACTAAAATGTAAAACACTAACACCACCAAGTATTCTCAAAGATGCAGAATTGGAATCTCATGTATTGCTGTCCTAAACATAAAATGGTGTAATCACATTGGAAAAGTTTCAGTTTCTTTTGAAAAGTTAAACATATACTTACAATGCCCACCGATTCCACTCCTTCACATTTACCCAGGAGAAAGGAAAGCACATCCATGCCAAGGCTTGAGTAGAGCAGGTTCACTGTGTGCCAGTTTCCAGTTTGCCTGGGTCCAGTGGAACAGAACACCCCCTGACACAACTTACACAACCATAGATGGGCATGAGGTACCAGAAAGAAAAAAAGAGTGTTCCCTGGGTCCCTACATTCTCTCCCAATGCTGACAACCTCTGAGTCTACTACTACCTTATTTTTATTTATTCAACAGAAATTTATATAGCAATAAGTATTAAGCACTGCTCTGCAAACACTAATCTACTGACTCATGAAAATCCTCTTATAAGTACTATTATTGTTACTAATAATGTAATTATATTAACCCTATAATAAGCATTCTATTGCCTTTTATAGACGATGAAACTGAGGCATATTGAAACACTTAAGATATGTTTTACTACTGGAGACACAGTTTATATAATTTTGCTTTGCTGAGTGATTTATAAGCAGCTTTTGAAGTTTCATGACAGATGTGGTTATGTTATCAGTTTTGTAGTGGGAAAAACTGTAGTCATCCACCAAAGATAGTGGAGCCACAAGGAGTCTCTCTCTCTCTCTCTCTCTCTCTCTCTCTCTCTCTCTCTCTCTCTCTCTCTCACACACACACACACACACACACACACAAAAGCCAGCCACAACACCCAACCTGTGCAACCCATGAAAATCCTTAAAGAGACCTCCCTGACCTTTCTGCTCCCACCCCTACAGGATCTCTTTCCACCTCTTCCATGAGAGAAGGTATGTTTCAGTGCCTAACACAGAAAGTGGTTCATTTTACCTCTAAGTCCCCTTCCCTTTTTTCCTCTCTCCTTCCCTCCCTCCAGTGTTCTTTCCTCTCTCATACTCAGACTTTCAATCCACCAATTCAACTATGACTTTTTGTTCATTTGGTTTTCCCAACCATTTCCTACTCACATGTGATTTCTCATTTTCATCCCTGAACTACGTGTCTCTGCAACATGATTGTAACCCTTTCTGGATTTTCCCTCCCATCTACTTTCAGAGCAGGTCTGTTTATCAACCACCATTAAAATCATCCTGCAACTAGCTGGATCCTCCATCACAGTCCTGCAATCAGATCCCAAAACTTCCCTTTCCCTCCAGTAAAGCTCCCCCTCACCCCACCTGCCATGTTCCTGCAATGCCATCTTTCTGGGTTGCTCTGTGCTTTGAAATGTCTACATCCTCTGTAAGCACCAGGCTTGACCTGCCCTTAACCTTTTCAACACCCTACCCAACTGAAAACACAAAGTGGAATTTTAATGATGTGTGTTCATTCATATAGGATCAAATGGTGGTCAAAAGAAACCAGTTTCAGACACAACACATACAGAGAAAAGTTTTTATATACTTTCTATTTTTATTTTAAACTGGAAAACAAAAATCTATGTTTTTATCCTGTACAACATGATATTTTAAAGTATGTACACATTGTGGAATGGGCAAATAGAGCTACTTAACATATTCACTACCTCACATACTTATCGATTTGTGCAGTGAGAACAAGGAAAATCTACTCTATGAGCTATTTTCAAAAATGTTGTTTGTTGTTTTTAACTATAGTTAGCATATTATATAGTTCGTCTCCTGAACTTATTCTTCCTGTCTAACTGAAATTTTGTTCCTGGCCAAACACCTCCTCAATCCCATCTTTGCTTAGTGCCTGATAACCACCATTCCTCTACTGTCCATTTCTCTGAATTCCACTTTTTTAGGCTCCATGTGTAAACTGAGATCATGTGTATTTGTCTTTCTCTCTCCTGCTCTATTTTACTTCACATAATGTCCTCCGGGTTCATCTCTTTTGTTGCAAATGGCAGAATTTTCTTCCTTTTTAAGAATGAATAGCATTTTCTTTATTTATACACTTATCTGTTGACACACCATTCAGTTGATTCTGTCTTGGTTATGTGAGGCTTTCTCTTCAATAAATGAATTTCATTTCTTTTGGATATATACCCAGTAGTGGCGTGGATGGATCACTGTGATACTAATAATAAAGTAGTGACTTTTGCAACTTTAAAAAAATTAGACAAGAGGCAAAGCACTGTAGTAGTGTAGCTAATTTGCATTAGGATATCATCCTTGAGTGGTGGAGGTAGAGCTGAGCTGTGTTGCCCTCTCCAGCAGCTGCACACAACTGCCAGCTGCACCCTTTGGAGAGCTCCTTCCAGTGCATGTCATCTATCGAATGTGTCACAGTGGGGGAGAAGTTTCCAAAGGGCTGGGGAATGGGAGAGAGCATAGAATTTGAGTCAGGAGACTTGAGACTAGAGCCAAGCTTTTAACTTACTTAGAATTTAACTCTGGGCAGGCTGCTGCCCCCATTTAACTCTCAGGATTTTTTTGTCTCTAAAATTAAGAATTTGATGTTTTAATCTTTAAATCTCTAATGCTGTTAGATCTAAAGATTGCCCAATTCTAAGTGTATTGTCCAGAATGACTAAGTGTCCAATTTTGTCATATTGCATATAACAGCAGCGATTCCTAAACTCCCTAAAAAATGACCCTTGAAGAGGAATACCACTCTGCCAGGTAGGGCCTGAGGACACAGAAAGGTATAAATCATGGTTCCTACCTCAAGAAGTCTTAATCTGTTGTGGAAATGAAAATTGATAAGGACAATTAGCATGAATAAGTAAGAAATGAAATCATCCTAGTTCTAGTTTCACCTAAAATTCAGAGGGGAAAAAAAATTTCTAATTAAGGACTGGCATGCTCATGACATTCCTATAACCTGAGCTTTGCTGAAGGCATAGATTTCGACTGATGGACAGAGTAAAAGATTTTTGTATAAAAAGTAAGCAAACAGTATTTTAAAGGATGTGTGAGAAATTGAATTGGGCAGTAAAATACTACATAATAGAAGTTTTAGAGAGATATAAGCAAAAATTTTCAGATTTGTTTCCATAGATGATTAGAAGAATTAAAGAATTTTTGAGCAGATAAGTGATATAACAAATGTACAAATGGCAGAAAAGACTAAACATATGAAAGTTGGTTCTATCTATCTATCTAAATTGGAAGTCTTAGATATGACAGATTCCAGAGCTAAGGACATAAGTTTAAAAAAATAAAATAGAACTTTAAATAAGGAAGAAGAAAGAAGAATGAAAACCTCTTGCCTCTCATTTTCTGGTACTGTGACCCAGGGACTAATAGCTAGAGCAGTGGAGAGTTTTAATTGCCTGTTAATTGACATGCGTGGGGAGAGAACTGATTGCTAAGGTAACTAGGTCCCAAGCCATATGGGGCTCTCAGAGTCATTCCAACACCTTGAGCTACCCTTGGAAATGAACAGTGGTCCTGTGCTTAGTCCTGGCCAAGCACCTGCTTCTCACTCTCCCCCAAAAGAAGGGAGGGCAGTGACCTGCACCAGCTGATATTTCTAAGTGGATTTAAAAGAAGAGTTTGATGTTGAAATTTTATCATGAAATGTGAAAAGACAAATTTCTCCCTTTGGGCTCTAATCTCTCTGCCAAAACAATTTTTAACTGGGACATCCTGGAAATTTTTCAGCAGCATTTTGTAGCCACAAAGTGGTAAAGTTAGAATTGTGCTTAGACACCAACACCTTGATTTGTCAGCTGGAGCCCAGAGGAGGGATGGAAATTTTTCAAGGTCAAATTTTAATTAATGACAGACCTGGGATGGGATCAGACCCCAGGATTACAAATAAGTACTTTTTACAATTCAGCAAATGGCCTCTCACATCACTATTTGTAGAATTAAAGGAAGAATCGCTTGTAATCCTTAACATAATGTTGTAGATAGCAATGATGAAGGTAGGGGTGGGAGTGGGGCCTCTGGTTCCTTCCTATTCCCACAAACATAGAGCACTCTGAAAAAAGGTTCTTCAGGTTACTAGATGCAACTACAGAGTGAGGAAGACCTTAAATTCGGTGACCTTGTCAGCAAAAGCTAGATTATCCCTTGACAAATCAACTTCTAGACCTCTGGACACTGTGATAAAACCATCCTATTTCAATTCCATTTTCAAGCTAGCTCTTCTTGCTCCCTCTCCTCCTTTTATCCCACCTACTTTTTTCCCCATTGCACTTATGACCTTCTAGCTGACCTTGTGATTTTTAATGAAGATTTTTGCATATTCCCCCAATCCCCGCACCAGAATATGAGTGCCATTGAGGATCACTGTCTGCTTGGTTTGTGTGTGTATCCCAGGGACCCAGAGGACTCAGTGGGTATATTGAGTGATATGGGGAGTGACTGACTAGCACCTGGATCCCTCACTTACATTGAACAATTAGCGTAGTTTTAAGTCTAATCTACAAAATGAGCAGAATAATTCCCAGTGGCAGTCAAATGAAGTAAAATAAGAAGGTACCTTAAATGGTTCTGGGCTTCGAGTTAACATTGAATAAATATTGGTTTCCTTCCTTTAAATGTTTGAAATCATGGACACCCATCTCTCAGTCATCTCACCTCCTTAACAATTGGAATCGCACCAGATTCTGTACATCTTCCTGCTAGAGGTCATGGCATTCTTTTTGTGGCTTTAGAAAGGAATGATGGGTACATGTTGGGCAGAGGTAGTAGTGGGAGTGTGGGGCCAGACAGGTAGCACTGGGTCTAGAACCAGGTAGATCAGTGTTAAGTCCTACCTTTGCCATGTACTAACTGCGTATGTGACCTTGGAAAGCGATCTCACTTGTCTGAACCTGGCTTTCCTCCTGTGAAAAAGGAAGATAACAGTACCCACTTCACAAAATCAGTGAGCATTACTGGGGACATGATGTTTGTACATTACTTCCATAATAGTAGATGATTAAAAATAAATAAATAAATTGTTATGGTCTGGATATGAGATGGCCCTTGAAAAGCTCCTGTGGCAATGAACAATGTTCAGAGGTGAAATGAGTTTATGAGAGAGGTAATTGAATCAGTGAATTAATTCACTTGATGGATTAGTAATTTGAATAGATTACTGGATGGTAACTGTTGGCAGGTGGACATGGCTGGAGGAAATAGGTCACTGAGAACATGCCCTTGGGGATTATACGTTATTCCTGGCTCTGCCTCCCGGCTGCCATGAACTAAGCAGCCTTCCTCTGCCATGCCTTCCTGAGATGATGTTCTGCATCATCTCAGGCTCAGAGTAATGGAACTGGCTGCCCTGGACTAAATCTTTGAAACTGTGAGCCCCAAATAAACTTTTCCTCCTCTAAGTTGTTCTTACCAGGTATTTTGGTCACGGTGATGAAAGCTGATTAACATACAGTAAAGTGTCTTTATCCATGGAAAACAGATTGATTTATTTGAAAATTTGTCTTTCAGAAAGATGAGCTATAAATCAACACATCTGAATCCTCCCCATAATTGCCTATTGACATATATCACATTAAGACTTGCGTATTTAGCAATTACAGAGTTTTATGGCCAGATTTCCTACTTACATTTCTCATTTTGTACATGACAAAACATTGTGTAGAATGCTAATGAAAAAGAATCAATTTACTGGAGAGCATTGCTTTTAAAAAAAATTTTTAAACAATTCATAGAAGTGAAAAATCCTTTGAATTTTTGAGCACTTTATAGTTTAAAAGATACTTTCATATCCATGTCATCCAATCGTCTTCACAACTCTGTACAATGAGTTATGCTTCTGCCTCTATGTCTCATCAGCCATCCCTCCCTTTTCACTCACTGTGTCCTTACCCTCCAGACAAGTTTGGCTTCTCCTTGTTCCCAGAGCATGAGTTGCACTGGTACAGTTCCTTTTCCTATACCGTTGCGCAAGTTGTTTCTCTGACAGAAATGACTGCTCTTTCCTTATTCCCCCCAATCCTCTTTGCAAAGTCCTATCCATTTATCAAGGCCTGGCTTGAGTTCTTGGCCTTCCAAAAGCATCCACAGATCCCTTTATCAGATGTCTGTAGAGAATTTCTATAGGTTTTGCCTGTCTCTTATCCTCTTTTAACTTTTTTTTTGTTTTGTTTTGGTACCAGGGATTAGACCCAGGGGGTGCTTTACCATGGAGTCACAGCCCCAGCCCTTTTTATTTTGTAATTTGAGACAGAGTCTTACCAAGTTGCTTAGGGCCTCTCTAAATTGCTGAGGCTGGTTTTGAACTTGCAATCCTCCTGTCTCAGCCTCCGGAGCTGCTGGGATTACAGGTGTTTGTCATTGCATCCGCCTCTTAGTATCCCTTTTCTTGTGGGCACTGAATGTGATAGTCCAAATGTGAGTCAGGGGCAAAGGACAGGTAGTCAGTGTAGATAATATAATGAATGATCAGTCAGAAAGATGGTGGCTAATTATCAAAGAAAAGGAAATGGAATGCTGGCGCCTCCAGCGCACTTCTGCCCTCTCAACTGGTTACCAACACCTGGGGAGGGGGTGGATCTTCCTCCCAACACAAGGAGTAACACCAGGATGGCTCTTTTCCTGCCTTCTGGTCAAGGCAAGATAGGAAGAGGAGGGGGCAGAGCAAGAAGGCTAATGTCTATAAAAGGGCAAGACATAGCCCCCTCCCTGGGCACCAGCTCTGGGTCCTTGCTCTCTCAGTAGAAGTCTACTCTCTCTGTTCTGTCCCTTAAAGAAAATCTGTTTTCTATGCTTGCCTCAGCATTTCTTGTGTATTTAATCATCAAAACCAGGGGAAGAAGGACCCAATCCTGATTTCCAAGACCACTATCAAATGGTCCCAAGTAGGATGGTCAAAAGGTCAATTTCCTCCTACCTGACCCTCACCCCTGCCACACACACAAACAGTTGGGTATTCGATCCAAGCCAAGCAAACAGGCTCTCCATGAACAATATGGCATTGAACCACAGAGCAGAGGGTCATTAAGAGCAGAAATAAAGGAAACTGGGGCAGACCTTGACCTGCTGAGAGCCATAGCCAAGTAGGAATGACGCATGGCATTTTTGGTTGAAAGGTGACACCAGCAAGCCATTGAGATGATAATGATTATGTTAAGATGTGCAATCAATTGGAGATTAGACCCCTGCTGTCCGCCTCAGCCTGCTACTTTGGAACTCTCACAGGACTCCTGGAGAGTTCCCATTGGTTGGGGAAGTGCAGCGCTGTAGGAGGGAATTCCGGAGGAGGGATTTCCTGTTGGGGTAGTGTGTCCCAGGAGAAGGCCGCGTGCGTGGCATTCGCGGGAGTTTTGGAAATAAAGTTTGTTCCTGCTTGAGTGGCTCGTGATTTTATGCCCAGTCAGACTGCGGCATTGACCAATCAGTGATGTTTTATTTATTAAGCAGCAGAGGGGAAAATTTTCAGGAGGAAAATGGCAACTGGGTACAAGAGGGGTCTGATTTTTATAGGGTTTAAGTGAGACTTGAATCATAGCAGAATGTGTCAGTTGGGCAGTCAGCGGGAAGAGTTGTACAGGTTCAGAGCCCAAGTCAGGGGAGCAGTTGTGAAAGTCCAAGCCCATTGTGGCTAGGAAATGGTGAAAGTCCAAAGCCTTCTCTTTGGGGACCCAACATCCTCCTTTCTCCCTGGGGGTTGTTGATTCCCTTTTTCCCTGGGGGTTGTTGGTTTCCATATCCTTCAGTCATTCCTAGAATTCTTGGGTCTTCAGTGATTTCAGTTGCAGAATCATAAAGACATTCTCTGGGACCACAGGCCACCAAGCTCTCAAGAGTTGTTTTTCTGTTCCTGTCTTTCCAAGATATGTTGTTATCCACTCTTCCTTCGATATTTGAGAACTGTTTTGAGTTTCCCATTATCCACTTTAATGGTTTAAGTTTCTATTATAAACATTCAAGCAAACTAAATGAAACACATTATCTCTAATAATCCCAAGAAACAGATTTTTCTTGGTCACCCTATCATATTTGTCACATGTCTGCGGTAGATTAAAGTTGTATAGCCATGCCTGTGCCTCTGCCTTGAACTGTAAGTTCCTCACCAAGATCAGCTTCACCTTTGATGCCCACTATTATCACTTGCCACCAAAGCTCCTCAAAAAATGTTAATGGTATTAAAATTGAGAAAATACATTTTCTTTCAATTTCAAATTGATTGAAATTGTCATATAATACCGAGTTCCAAAAGAGAAAATTCCTCAAATTCTTCAAATGATTGGAATAATTGAATATTAAGACTGGAAAAGGCCAGGCATGGTGACTCACGCTTATAATCCCAGGGACTCAGGAGGCTGGCACAGGATGATCACAGTTTGAGGCCAGCCTTGCAACCTAGTGAGCCTCTGTTTCAAATTTTTTAAATATTAAAAGGGCTAGGGATGCAGCTCAATGGTGAAGTGCTTACCTAGCTATAGCCAGTGTATATTTCTCAAACACTCCATTAAAACTTCATTATAAAATTAGATAAACTGTTTTTCCTTATTGAATAAACAAATCAGTTGTGCAAGGCCCTGAGTTCTATCCCCAGCACAAGAAAAAAAAAAAAAAAAAAAAAACTGGAAAAGACCTTTAAATTATATGGATATAAATATAAATATATATAAAATATAAAGACTGGTGTCCAATAGATAGTCATTTTTAATGGATAACGTGATTGGCACTGCAATTTAAAAGAGTCACTCTCTGTCTCACTCCTTCCTCCAATGAGCAAGGGTTGGAACAAAGGCAGGTCTGATGGAGAAAGAAGTAGAGAGGGGGCAGGAAAAGGTACTTATCATCTCTTGAGGAAGCAGAACAGACTAACAGAGAAACATGGAGAATTGGTATAGGCAGCATCTAGATTTTAATGTGCTCTAGGGTTTTTATTCCCATAGACATTTGAAGGTTTTCAAAAATGCCTCGTGGCACCTGTAAGAGAAAAAAAAGAGCAGGGTTCACCTCTTCAGGGGGAGAGGGGAGTCTGGAAAGCTGGACTCCACAGGGAGGTATCCAGTCCACCCTTTCTGTCAGGGTGGATAGAAGGATGTATTGGATCCTCAGACACGATTGCTCTGCCTTTTCTTTCTTTTTAACACTACTTTATTTCAAGTTTCTATTAGCATCACATAGCATTTATTTTTATTTCTCTTGGATCCTCCATTTTCTTAATTTATAGAACACCAGATATAGCCAGTGTATATTTTTCAAATACTCCATTAAAACTTCATTATAAAATTAGATAAACTGTTTTTCCTTATTGAATAAACAAATCAATTTATTATATGGACTCTCAAAGCCAGGCATGGTGGTGCATGCCTGTAATCGTAGCTACTCAGAAGGATCTAGAATTTGAGGTCAGTCTGGAAAACACAGTGAGACCTACCTTAAAAAAAAAATTAGCCAGGCATGGTGGCAAACACCTGTAATCTCAGTGGCTCACGAGGCTGAGGCAGGAGAATTGCAAATTCAAAGCCAGCCTCAGCAAAAGCAAGGTGCTAAGCAACTCAGTGAGACCCTGTCTCTAAATAAAATACAAAACAGGGCTGGGAATGTGGCTCAGTGGTTGAGTGCCCTTGAGTTCAATTCCAATAGATAGATAGATAGATAGATAGACTCTTGAAGATAAAACCATATGTATGTCAGAGAACCATCCTCCATGTATAAAATACATGTAGTATTTTAAATAAAGGAATATATCATGTTTCTATTACATAAAATAACGAAATTTATCCCAAAATGAATCAAATACTTGAAATATGGGGAAGGAAAAAAGAAAAAAGAGGGAGAAACAGTATTTAGTCTCTGATGAATGACAGGTGCATATACATATGATTTTTATGTTACAAATAAGAACTGACTTGCCAACAGAAGTGTTTGAATGAAACCAGCTAACAGACCCTCTCTTACCCAATCACAGTTTTGATATTTTTTTTTTTTGTTTCATCGGAAAAGTGTTCATGATCAGCAATGAAATGAGGGAGGGAAACTAACTCCATGCAATACATAAGCTCAGGAAATGACAGCCAAGGAGAAAAGCAAGGTTCTGGCACAGAGAAGTTCAGCAACTCACTGTTCCATTCCACAGCGAGGACTGAGGAAGGATAGTGAGTCACAAAGACTTCTGACCTAGAGGAAGCAAACTAAGGAGGGAAGGTGTTAGTGAAGCCAGATTTAAAGATAGGTAATTAATGTAGTTAGGTAAATCCGGTCTAATAACGTGTAAGATGAATCAAATGGAGGCCATTATTGAGAATGGAATCCAGGAAACCAGAGCAGAACTTGGGGAAATTGAAATGTTAATGTCCCCAAGGCTCCCAGCCCATCCTAAGGAAATGTTAATGAAGCAACTCTCAGCAAACACAGAGATGCTAATCCTAAAGCCGCCCCAGGCCCTTCCTGCCCAGATTACTCCTTCAACCCACACATCCCCCACCTTTTGGGCCTTCCCACCTGCATTCCATCACTGCAAAGATAACGGAAAACAAAGGAGAGGAATGCAGGAAAGCTGAAAGAAAACTTCAGCTATAAAAGAGGGAAGACCTCCCCCTTCCACGGATTCCGCCTTTTGGGTCCCCTTCTTCCTCAGGGAGAAGTCTTTTCTGCTATCCTTTAATAAAGCTTCTACTTTCCACTCTAAACTTACCTCTGCATGCTTCTCTGGTGTTATACTTCAGCATTCAGGGAAGCAAGGACTTGTCACCAGTAAACAGCGGTAACATTAGCCCTGGGAAAATACAAGAAAATTTATCTATGCTGCTGATGTGCCTCCCATCACAGGGCCTCCATATTTTCAGTTATGGCTGCTAAGCTTGAAACCTTTCAGGGCAGGCATGGCACTGAGTTAAAGATTTTTGCAGGGCAACAAGGTTAGGAGAGTCTCCTTGGTCTGTGAAATGGGCCCTGCTCCTGAATTAGGAAGAAATGAGGTCAAAAAATAGAGCTTTTCTTCCATTCAGCTTCTTTCCATTGCACTACAGTTATCCAACATAATTATAACCTATGATATCATTAATAAATTAGTAGAACCAATGAAGTACCATCTGAAAGCATTAACAAGACAAAGCTCTGAATAAGGTGCCTCCTGTGTTTGATCAACACAAGGCAGAACCCTGAGCCAAACTGCCCTTGCATGAATAAGCTGAAAAATAAATTATCCATTGCTGCTGAGAGCCATAACCAAGTAGGAATGACATGGCATTTTTAATTGAAAGGTGACCCTGCTCAGGGATTAGGGTGGCTCCAGGTTTAGGGTGGATCCTGCTGGGAATAGGGCGTATCCTGCTGCCTCAGGCACCCGCTCCTTGAGTTCCCATTGAGTTCTCGCAGGGTTCTGAGAGTATTTGGGACGCAGAGCCCGGTGGAGGGGGAATTTTCCCCAGAACGTGTGTGTAGAGTGCCGGTGAGAGGTCGGAAATAAAGAGTTGCTGTTTGAATCTACAAGGCTTTTGTGGTGGCTCGGTTATTTTGTGCCCAGCCAGACTGCAGCACATTGCTATAGGTAAGCATCAGACACAGGCCAATGACAGGCTAATCAGGACACGACAAGGCTGGCTGGTACACAGCCTTCACCCTAACAGCCTAGTTACCAAATTCTAATGTTTCGATTTGTGCACCCTCCAGAAAACTCCTGTTCATGCCAATTAACACATTATGTTATCACACTTTTAGGACTTTCATTTATAGTTCACTGTGTTCCCAAATTACATGTTTTTATAAAAGTACTAGGAAAAAAAAATGTGGTGAACTTCAGATAGCAGGTAATTGGAAGATGGAGGACGGCCTTTTTTAAGCAGGATGCCAAACCAGAATCATAAAAGACTGGCAAATTAGAGTTTATAAAATTAAAATTGCTGAGTGTGGAAAAAAACAGAAATAATGTCAAAAACAAATGACAACGGAAAATATTATCAACATGCATGACATACCAAAGGTGAATTTTATTCTAAAATTCTATTAATAAATTAATAAGAAAGACAAATTAGAAAAAAATGAAGGAAAAAAGAATAAAAATATTTCGAAGCGCAGACTCTCTCTCTTCCATTTATACTCAAATAATTTCACACCCTCTTGGAATCAAAATTAGAATCCTTACATGGCTTCCCATCTGATGCATGCTCTGGCTCTCCGCCACCTCCCTAATTTCATTCCTAACCATTCTTGCCCTCACTTCCCCATTCCAGATATACTGGCCTTCTTCCAGTTTCTTGATTTCCTCATGTATTCTCCTCCTTTGGAACACACCCCTTTCCCTGAAAAGTAAAAATAAAATAAAACAGTATTTTTTTTTTACAGACATTCAAATCTTACCCTAAGTGACATTTTCTCAGAGAAGCCTTTCTTGATGCCCTCCACCCCAGAAGATGAAGTTTTCTCCTATCTGGTCTCATGTTCCCCAACCTCCTTTTCTCTTCATTGGGCTTTATCATCTTTCATATATACTGATTCATTTCTCTCTCTTCCACTTGAATTCATCCAGAGGTAGATCACTCTATCTCCAGGTCTTAAGCACATTGTCTGTCACAAAAGGAAGTTAAAGATTTGCAACACTAATACTTACTTTAATTTTTCTTACTCCTCAGATCAAATTGATAAACATTCCTCACTTGACTCCTTTATGTATTATTGCATTTTGTTCAAATGGCAGTTATCAAAATATGGTTTCTGAATCAATATAAGCAACTATAGATAAATTGGACTTGAAAATGGAAAAGTTCTTGGTTTTTGCATCAAAGGACGTGATCAAGAAATCAAAGAGGCATTGACAGAATGGGAGAAAATATTTGCACATCATATATCCAGAATACATAAAGAACTCTTATAATTCAACAATAAAAAGACCAAAACCTAATAAAAAATAAATGGGCAAAAGATTTGAATTGATATTTCTCAAAAGAAGATGGACATATGGCCAATAAGCCCTTTGAAACTTCTTAGCATCATTAGTCATTTGAAAATTTCAAATCAAAAGCACAGTGAGATACTACTTTACATTCACTAGGATGACTATAATAAAATAATTTTTAAGAAAACAGAAGATAACAAGTGTTGTTGAGGATATGACGATCCTAGAACCTTCATACACTTCCTGGGGGTTAACTATAAAATTACTATATGATGTAGAGGTCCCATTCCTAGGTATTTGTCCAAAAGAACTTAAAACAGGTGCTCAAGCAAATATGGGTACAGCCATGTTCATAGCTGCCCTACTGACAATAACCAAAAGGAGGAAGCAACCCAAATACCTATCAACAGATAAATGTATAAACAAATTCTGGTATATACACACAATGGAATGCTTCCACAAAATGTAGCACACCGATGTATTCTGCAACATGAACAAACTTCAAAAACAAGACTCAGGAGATTACATACTGTGATTGCATCCACACAAAATATCCAGAGTAGACAAATCCGTAGAGACAGAAAGAAGACTGGTGATTGTCAGGAGCTAGGAGAATGGGGAGTACCTGCTTAATGGTTACAAGCTTTCATTTTGGGGTGATAAAAAAAAATTATTGATGGTTACATAAGAATGTGAGGATTACTAACTGCCACTGAGCTTCTCACTTTAAAAATGATTAAATTTGTTATGTGAATTTCACCTTGATTAAAAAAAAATGAACTTGTGCCCTCACTCCAAAATCCCAACTACATTTTAAGTGTCCAATTAATTATTGATTTTTTTAAAAAAGAAATAGCAAATCAAAAAAAAAAAAAAAACATCATTCTAACAAAATTGCTTGTTAGCTGGTGTTGTGATCTTGGCTGTTCTGAATAAAGATTCAGGTACCAAAGTGCTGTAATAAACACTTCCAAACAAAAATTTAAAAGGGAATTTAATAAATAGGATTTTTAAAAAGCTCACAGGTTAACAAAATTTCCTTTTATCTCAGTGAATGCTGTAAAAAATATTAAACTTTCTATTTCTTAGGCCATACTGAGATAGATTTAGCCCCTATCTTACCATTTTGCCATAAATTACAAGAATACTATAAATATATAAGAAAAATCTATGATAATATATAATTCAGGACCATGTTGGGGTAGTGAATGTTTCTTATCAACACAATAAGAGATCTGGCTTCAGAGAGGATCTTGGACACTGTAGAAGTGCATGAAGGACATCAAAGTCAAGGTCTGTCTATACTCCTGGGGGCAGTTTTCCAATGACTGGGCACCTGAACAGGGTAACTGACAAATGGACACCTGAAGTATTGGGTGCAACAGCTACAATTCAGGATATCTCTGGACTCATGATCAATTAGTACTAATGAACCCCACTGACTAGAGCTCAAAAGGATGAAGCTTATTGAAGATTGATACTTTTTGCTCAACTCTTTACTGACTTTCAACTGGGACACAATGCAGTTAGCCCTATGAGAAGTGATTTATTATAATATCCAAAACATTCTGCAGGACATCCTGGCCTCCTCCATTTATTTTTGTACTTAGACTGAGAAAATCTTTTTCTCTCTTCATTTCTTCCCACTTCCACTTTCCCCTTTCTCCTGTTCACTAAATGGTTTGAGGGCCAAGGGTTAGAGGAGGAGGTACACTGATTGGTACCCATTACTCACAAAATCCAATCTGAGTAGGTACGTAGGACAGATCTTCAGCAATATGGAATCGGTTTTTCCCCACTAAATTTAAGTTAACTTTTGACTATCTGACTGATGAAGGAGGTCGCTGATAAAAGAAAACCCAAAAATTACCACCAAGAATTCATCTTGGGGTCTCATTTTGATGCATTCTGTCTCAAATGTTGAAGTTGGTGAATTGTAGAAGGTGCCTCTTTGTAATGTCTGTGAGAAATATAAATGAGGTGTGAAATGAAAGCAGAGAAAGGTGAGAGAGAGTAAATAAATAAACAAACAAATGCCCTAAACTAATCACAAACTTTGTAATCAACTTCTAAAAAAACTCACAGTGAAAATGTTTGAGCCAGACAGTAAGTCAGGCACCCAGAGTGGGTGAGAAGATGTCAAAATGAATAAAGATGACTAGGTCATGATCACTACTTTTTGAGAGATAGAATTTGAGCAGGGATTTGAAGCACCTGATTCTGACAAGTCATCATTGTGAAGTGTGGTCATGCCACATCGAAGCTGTAATATGCATATAATAATCCAACATAACAGACCCTTAAAATTTTAACTTCAAATCTTGCTCATTTAGGGGTTGATTACTTCTTCTGTTTATAGTCTTCAGTCATCTTAGAATTTAAGCTTTTCCTTCACTGCGACAGATTTTCATCATTCCAGGCTTGTGGATATTTTGGAAATTTTGTACAGTCTTAAGTACTTTGCTGATTACAGCTAAAATTGATTCTCCCAGGCAAAGTCGTTCCCTGCCTCCTCTATGCTTTCACAACACTCTGTTCACACCTTTATCGAGCATGGATTACACTGTATATTAATTATCTGTTCTTTTCTGGCTCCTTCACTAGAGTGAGAGCTACTTATAAAAAGCGATTATATCGTGTTGAGACAAAAATATAATGGTTAGGTATCAGGACTCTCCACTCATTCTGCCCAAATCAAACCTTGCTTCATATTTCCTGTCTTGGCTATATAACCTTGAGCAAGTTATTTCTCAACTTCTCTATGGCTCCGTTTCTTCCTGTGAATAATACCACTACTATGTTAGAGACACATGGTACTTTCTATAGTGCTTAGCACATAGGAGGGATCAATAGATGCAGACTTTTATCCCCTAGCTTAGGATAAGTATTTAATAAAAGGTCATAGAAATATCAAATTAATTAATCATTTGACAAGAGATGCCCCCAGTTTGGGGAATAGTTTGTTTTTGTTTTTTTGTTTTTTTTTTTTTGCTAAAATTTCCTTTAGATTAAAAGAGAAATCCCCTTTCAGACATTCCATGATGTTGGAGTGAATCACTCATTTCCTTTGGGGAAATGACAGAAACTGTTTCTTCCTCATCTTGCCCATAAGCTGCTGGATTTGGCTGAGACTGAAAACATGGAGCCATGGTCAGAGGAGAAGCTGATAATGACACCCTGGGCTGGGGCTCAGTGATAGAGCACTTGCCTCACATACTCAAAGCCCTGGATTCACTCCTCCACGCTGCACACAGAGAAAGAAAAGCATTATGGCTTGGATCTGCAATGTCTCCCCTAACCCCCACCCCCCACCACATCCCCCCAAAAAACTCTTGGTTTGAAAGCTTGAAAACCCTGAAGCAAGGTTCAGAGGTGGGACTTTGGGGCAATAATTAGAACTAAACCTCATCAGTGGATTAATCCATTTGATGGATTAATATCACACCTTTAATGGACTATTGGTTGGTAACTGTCTGCAGGTGGGACTTGAGGAAGTAGGTCACTGGGGGTGAGCCTTTGCAGACTATATCTTGTCTCTGGATCCTTCCTCCACATCCTTCCCAGCTGCCATGAACTGAGGAACTTTCCTCTCTCATGCACTTCTACTATAATGTTCCTGCAATGGAGTCAGTTGAACATAGACAGAGACCTCTGCGACCATGAGCCCAGAATAAACTTTCCCTCTTCTAAGTTGTTCTTGTCAGATATTTTGGTCACTCTGATGAAAAGCTGACCAACACAGAAAGATAGATGGTAGATGATTGATAGATGATTTAGATAGACAGACAGAGATGGGGCAGCCCTGGCCTTGTAGCTCCCCAGAGCTTGCTTCTGATCATCCTCATGGGGAAACAAACTATGATCTTGTAAATGGTTTTAAGCTACTATAAGAAAGATGTCCTCCCCAAGAGATGGCCTCACATGCATCCTAGTTCTGTTAATAACATGTAGATTATCACCTGCTTCAAAACAAATTAATACTCCTCTTCTGTGCTCCCCAAACACCGAGGTTACAATCACTTACCTTGATTGAGCTTGCACTTCCTGCTGGGTGCCATACCAACACATCACACATATTAACCCACTTAACCCTAACAGCAGGCCTACGAGATTGGTATTGTGACACTCATGTCATCAGTGAAGCGACTGCAACACGAGAGTTGAAACACCTGACTCCAAACCACACAGCCACTCCATGGCAGAACTGTGCACAGAGGTGTTTCTGCTGCCACAGTTGGGCACATGAACAGCACACAAGACTGCCTCCCTGATTAGCTTTGTGTCACTCATTGCCCTGTTCTGTAGGAATCCTGTCGTGGCAGGTTTTCTCATCTGCCTATCCAAACAAGTTTGTGGCCCTCACTGATTCCTCCTGCTCCTGCTGTATGCTTAACACACATTGAGGAAACCACAGTTGCATACTCTAAAGGTGTGGCTTGAGGCAGAAGGCATTTTGTTGGATTTGAGTGAAGAGATGGGAAACAGTGGAAAGTGTCTGTGTCAGGATCCTCTAATTGGTCAAGATCCCATCAGAAGAAGCCTCCACTCTTCTAGATCCAATAGTTTTAAGATGGTGAAACTGGAGCCCTTCCCTCCAAACTCTTTTGTGAGAATGTTTAAAAGGAAACATCAAACAGCAATCATTTGACCTGGCTTTCCCCACGCTAGTTTCAGACTTCATGAAGACTTTTCACTGCAGACTCTGAACAGTGCCTCAGTCCTTCTTTGCTTTCTGATGTAGCTCAGTTTCCCCCTACTTCACCTGCCATGATAACTGAGACCCCCCCCCCCCAAACCTGCAAAACTCTCCCAAGGGGAAGATTTCTCAATGTATATATCTGAGAATTGGACGCTTAAGACCTGAAACTACTAGATGAAACCATAGGGGAAACATTTCAAGATATTGGAATGGGCAAAGTCGGGCAGGGGGTAGAAAAACCTCAAAAGAAAATAAAAGCAAAAGTGAATAAATGGGATTATAGAAAACTAAAAAGCTGGTCTGCAAAGAAAATAACCAACAGAGTGCAGAAACAATCTGCAAAAGGAGATAAAATATTTGCAAACTATATATCTGTAAGGGTTTGATATCCAGATTATATATAAAGAAGTCAAAAAACTCCATAGGAACAAAACCAATTAACCCAATTGTAAAACGGGTAATAGATTTAAATAGATATTTCTCAAAGGAAGAGATACCAATGGCAAAGAGGTACATGAAAAATTGCTCAACATTGGTCTTATCAGGGAAAGGCAAATCGAAACCACGACAAGGTATCATCTCACCCCAGTAAGAATGGCTACTATCAAAAAGGTTAAAGTAATAAGCACTGACAAGATGCAGGGAAAAGGGAGCCTTTGCCCACTGTGGGTGGGAATGTGAATTAGTCCAGCTCTCCTGGAAAACAATATGGAAGTTCCTCCAAAACATTAAAAATTGATCTACCACTGCTCCGCATCCAGCATTTCCACTACTGTGTATCTAACAATAGGAAAGGAAACTAGTATGTGAAAGAGATGTCTGCAGCCCCGTGCTCACTGCAATACTAATCACAGTGCCAAGAGAAGGAAACCAGCTAAGGGTCCCTTAGCCGGCAAATGGATAAAGAAAACACAGTGTATATACACATTGGAATATTATTTAGTCATAAAAAGAATGAAATCCTGTTATTTGTAGCAACATGAATAGAAACAGGTAACATTGTGTTCAGTGAAATGAGCCAAGCACAGGTAGATCTCACTCACAGGAGGAATTGAAAAAATATTGATTTCATAGAGGTTGAAAGTAGAAGGGTGGTTACTGGAGACTGAGGAGAGAAGGAGAGGGGAGGGATGGGGACAGGTTCACCAATGGGTACTTAGTTACAGTCAGGAGTAAAAAAAAATTGAGTGTGCCATTGCACAGTAGGGAGACTATAGATATTAATAATGTACTGTATTTTTAAGAGTTAGAAGAAAGAAGCTTAAAAGCTTTTACCATAGGAACTGATAAACATTTGAGGGGATAAATATGTTTGATCAGACTTAAACATTATATGATCTATACACATATCAGATCCTCCATGGCACTGTAGTGTTTGTTTCCAGGAATCCTAGGGCTTATAACCTAATACTGTAATGTATACATGTATACATGGATGTGTCCATTTTTATGTTTTATGTGTCAGCTAAAAAAATTAATTAAAAAAAAAGAGAATTAGGTTTGTGAAAGTCTCTCCAAAGAAGCCATTTGTGCACAGAGCATCATTTTGCAAAATGTTCATCCAAGATTTGGCTGTTTTTCCTGCCTTTGGTGGATTCTCTCCACATGAATCTGAAGGTAAAATTGGACTCTTCTACTGAGCTACCCTGTTGCCTAAAGATTTCATTAAGAATTTAATAAGGATTAAAGATCCCAAGGCATTTTCCTGAAGAACAAAGCTTGGTTTGTTTCCAGGAATCTGCGTGCTTACAACAGCTTTCCATGGACTGGAACTGCACTTTTGCTATAATCAATGTCACTCCCATCTGGGAATCTCACCATCCCTGCTCAGGTTGCGACTTCACTTCCTATGACCATTTGATTGTTACACAAATCTCTCCCTAACCAAAGCACACATGCCACGTACATCATCATCATCATCATTAATTCTCAAAGCTGCTGAATCCATTGCTCACTCAAATCATTTTCATGTGATTATAATTGAAGTAATGAAACCTACAATTTAGTAATGTATGCATTCTTTGGATAGCTATGTAAAATTATTTACCTTATTAACTATTTACTAATTTATTTAGGAAGTATTGTGGATGGAACTCAGAGATGAGCTACATCTCTGGTTGTTGTTGTTGTTGTTATTATTATTATTATTATTATTATTATTATTATTATTATTATTACTTGAGATAGGGTCTTGCTAAGTTGCTGAGGCTGGCCTCAAACTTAAGATCCTCCTGCCTTGGCCTCCTAAGTCACTGGGATTACAGGCATGTGCCACTACACCTGGCTTATTTTTAATCTTTCAAAATTGAGTTGATTTAGTGCAATGTGCTCAGGAACTACATCAGTGTTATTTAATTAGTAAGGAGAAAATGAAAATTGTCAATTTACTTTTTTTTTTAACATCTGATCTACTCCTCTATGGTATACTGATAGTAAAAAATGAAAATTACCCATGCCTTTCATCTAGCATCTTCAACAGTCTTCTGTTCATCCTTAATGTACAGAGCACAGGACACTTCTTATCCATCATTCTGAACCATCAGCTTAGAGGTAGAATAAAAATGGGGCTAGAGGTGTAGCAGAGTACATTCATGAGGCCCTGAGTTCAGTTCCTGACAGCCCCCACCAAGAAACTGTAAATGAATTCATATTAATAAATCAAACATATTCAAGGGAAAGTTTGTACCCTAACAGGAAAATTTTGAAAAACTCATGATTAAGACTGTCTATAGATGTGGTTTGCTAAAATTTCCTTAGCATCAAAAACTCTTCAAATAAAAACTTAAATGACAACTTACTTACTAAATGAGGGTCAGTTTCTAACTGAAGAAGCAGTTGTCAAGAGAGGAATCAAAATTGGCCAGCACCTCCTGACCAGCTCATGGGTAGCATCAGATCTTGTCCTTAGCTGTACCCATGAAAAGCTGTGCTCTCCTATTGAATTGAAGGCTCCATAATTGCAAAATAAGTTGAGTCTGCAATGTTCTAAATAGACACTATAGAATGTAAGCCTGGGAATTCTGACTCCTGATTCTTGGCTTCAGTTGCCAATAAAATGTCTAATTAGGACAAACACTGTTTCTCTCAGGACTTACAACTGTATCTGCAGCTCAGGACATCTTTCTGGACTTGGTGGAAAATGTTTAGATCCTGAAGCATTTCAAATAGGATTGGAGCGTGGTAAGGTTTGGATATGAGGTGTCCTCCAAAGACTCATGTGTGGGACAATGCAGCTATGTTTAGAGGTGAGATGATTAGATAGGGAGAGCTGCAACCTAATCAGCTGATTAATCCATTAGCTGGATTAATAATTTGAATGGATTAATGGTTCTTCTGTAGGCAGGAAGGACAAGGTCAGGGGAGATGGGTCACTGAGGGCTGCCCTTGAAGGTTTCTCTTCCCTGAAATCCCTTCACTTTGCTCCACTTCCAGGCCACCATGAGTGAAGGCATGCTTGTCCACCACACCTTTCCACCATGACATGCTGCTTCATCTTGGGCCCAGAGCAATGGCATCAGCTGACTGTGAACTGAGCTTCTCAAAACATGAACAAAAATAAGCATTTCTTCCTCTAAGTTGTTCTTCTCAGGTCTTTTGGTCAGAGCAATTAAAAGCCGAATAAAATCGAGGTGCAGAAGTTGGGTGGCATTAATAAAACTAGAATATTAATATTGTATGAAGAATCATAAAGCTGTAGAGCTACCTTATACCATATTCAAACATGGACTAAAGGTGATTAAAAACTAAATGCTAAAGGTAAAACTGCAAAGCTGTTGGAAGAATGTAGGATATCTTTGTGAAGATAGGGAAAGCCTTCTTAATAGAACATCTTAAAATAAAAACCATAAAGTTAAAAAGTGCTAGATTTGATTTCATAAAAATTAAGAATTACTTCCCAGTGGCAAACATTCAGAAAGCAGACTGGAAGAATGTGTTTAAAACATTTATTTCAGTCAAGGGATGAATACCTAGATAATGTAAGTATATTAAGAAGAGAGTTTTCTTTTGCTTCAAAAGTCCTTCAGATAAAATTTTAATTGGAAACCTACTTATCAGGATATTAAAACTCTTGTAAGTCAACAAAAACAGGAAAACAAATAGAAAAGTACTCAAATGATATGAAAGATAATCTGTACAAGGAAAAACCTTAAATAGGTAACTTAAGAACACTGCATGCAAAAATTATAATAATCACAAGAATGCAAGTTATACCAACATGACAAACATCATTTTGCACCTTCAAAATGAGGAAGGGAGAAAATACCAAGTATTGACAAGGATGTGAGACGTGAGACGAAAGGAACAATCAGGTGTTGTTTGTTCTGAGTGTGAGACACACAGCTTTGGTGGATAGAAATCTGTGATACTTTGTGACTTTAAGAATAGGTGTAAGGGTGCATGCCTATGTGTAGTCCCTACTACTGGAGAAGCTGAGGCAGGAGGAACACAAGTTCAAGGCCAGCCTCAGCATCTTTGCAAGACCTTGTCTCAAAATAAAAAATAAAAAGAACAGGAATGTAGTTCAATGATAAACTTCCCCTGAGTTCAATCCCCAGTACAGAAGGAAAAAAAGAGAGAACGGAAAGAAAGAAAGGAAGGAAGGAAAGAAAGAGAGAGAAGAAGAAGAAGGAAGGGAGGGAGGGAGGGAGGGAGAGAGGGAGGGAGGAAAGAGAAAGAAAGAAGATCATGTGTACCCTATGAACCAAAAATCCAACAATCCAACAATCCAACTAGTGGATATATACAGAAAAATTTCTCCATGTTTTCACTAAAAGATACATACAAAGGTGTTAATTATGGCATTGTTTGTGGTGTCAGATATAAAAATAATCTTGTATCCTTTAGAGAGGAAAGGGAAAGTAAAATGTGGTACATTCATTCTCTGCAATACTTGGCCATGGTCAGTCAGAGTTATTAACTATAATACAGCCACATGGATAGAGCTAAAAGCGCAACATTAAATGAAGATTTCCAGCACACTTAGGTAAATTAAAACACATGCATAAAATGGTATTTGCATATTTAAGGAAATGTCAAGTCCAGTGGAGTGAGAGTAAGGGGAGGAGGAGCTAGAAATGCCAAAATGAATGGAAGAAAATGTATGATTACAAAACCCTAGAGAGTCTTGTATCGCTAAAGATGAGTACTATTCTATGAACCAATGAACATAACTAATCAATTTTGCAGACCTGGGGTTAAAAACTAGAAAAGAAAACAAAAGGCTATCGTTGGGGAGATGATGTGATCCTGTGATAATTAAGTGTCCTGAGGACAGAGATGTGCTGTATTGCCAACGCCCCTGAAAGGTTTTACCTCTTAAAACCATCCCCATTAAATCTCAACATGAGTTTTGGAGGATAATACCTGCCAGGTACTTCTGCTCTAGATTTGCATTTTCACCTTTGATATAATAACGATATTAGGCTAGATTTCTAAGATTCTTTTCAGCTTTGTGCTTCAAGAATTCTATTCTTTCTTTCCCATCAGTAACCTCTATAATGTCATAAGCAACAATAAAAGCTTATCAGCCATTTCAGAACATTTTTACTCACGTTGAAAAAATAATCAAACTTATAAGAAAGGTCTTTTGCTGAAGGTGTGTTTTCATGCACATGGCTGACAGAGTGATGTCCTTCAATGTGCAGCCTTGATCATCTTAAAGCAACCGTTTCCCTTCCCATAGATCAATACAGACACATAGAGGGTAAAAAATGGCTTAAATAATGGGAAAACCAGAGGTGCTATAGGACCAAAGAGTCAACCAGAGCCTAGATGATAATGATAATGGTGATGATGATAACAGTATTGATAGTAAGCTAGAAAAATAGAAATACAGGAAGAATTCAGTTTGTGTCTACACATTTAGCCCACAGAGGCCACTAGCCCCTTCTGGTTGGCCCTAGATTCCTTTGGACCCAACTTTAATTTACTTTGAAATACACGCTTGAGACAAAATATGGAAAGCATTATAAAAAGAAAAAGCCACTTATATAAAGCTGTGGGCTCCATTTGCAAATTGAAATAACAAAACGGAAAAATACACATTATCATAGAAAAATCTATTCTGCATTGTACTAGAGAATCCTTTTGGCCTCTTAAGAGCTCATTAAAATGCAACAGTGCTCATTTCAACCAATTACTATTTTGTCTATGAATAGGAAAATATGTGTGAATGGCCAGTCCAGTACAAACTAAAACATTTGCATAACATCAGCCCCTTCTTTGGTTACATAATTAATCATTTGGGATTACACATTTGTAAACATAATTTTTAGGTGACAGAATAAATCACATTTTACTTATTGAAACACTCTAAATCATAATTACAACTATCATTTATTGAGCACCCACTAAGTACCAGACATTATACAAATATTAATCACTATGCTCACCATAAAAATACAAATGAATATTATTATACCTGTTTTTTTGGATTAGAAACCTAAAGTTCAGAGAGGGTGATTTAAGGTGGCAAAATGAATAGCAATTCAAAGTTAAGTATTACTGTGTACAGTGTCATGTTCCTTTTATCATTCCACGTAACCTCTCCTAAATATTTTCTGAAAACAGCATTCACATATATTTTTTGTTTCCATTTGATTTGTTTGTTTGTTTGTTTTTTAGATGGTAGCTTACTCTTTTACCCAGGCTGGTCTCACACTTCTTGGCTCACAGGATCCTTCTTCCCGTCTCAGTCCTCCAAGAGCTGGAACTACAGGACCATGCCCCTGTGCCAAGTTAAAGACCCATATTTACAGCCAACATTTACTGGGTTCACTGTGTCCCATCACACATACAATTTTATATGCATTACCTCATTTCATTCATCAATCATTCCTATGAGATATGTTTACTCTCATTATACCCATTTTAGGTAATGTGAAAACTGAGGCTTAAAGAGAGTAATACCTGGTACAATATAGCACAACCAGAAAGTAATGAAATCTGGATTCAAGGTCTTGGTAATTAATTCATGTTTTTCAAATTTTATTTTTAAAAATTTATTTATAGCCAGGCACAATGGCTCATGCCTGTAATCTGAGAGGTTCAGGAGGCTGAGGCAGGAGGATCACGAGTTCAAAGCCAACCTCATCAACTTAGCGAGTCCCTAAACAACTTAGTGAGACCCTATCTCTAAATAAGATACAAAAAGGGGCTGGAGATATGGCTCAGCTGTGGTAAAGCACCCTTGGGTTTAATTCCTAATACCAATAAATAAATAAATAATTTACTTATGATAAAATTGACCTTCTTGGTGTACAGTACTAAGAATTTTAACATGTTTAAATTTGGGTAACCACTACCACAACAGTAGATAGACTATCACTCTGAAAACCCCGTCCAGATACCCCTGTATAGTCACACCCTCCTCTCATGACAACCACTCCCTGATCTGGTCTCTTGACACTACAGTTCTATCTTCAGAATGTGATATACATGGATCCTTTAAAACTAGCTTCTTTCACTCAGTGAACTGCCCTTGAACTCCATCCACATTGTTCTATATAACAGTCGTCTGTTCCATTTTATTACTGAGTAGTTTTCCATTGTATGGATGTATCACATTTGTTTATTCACCCAACCTTTGAAAAAAATTGGGGTTGTTTCAGCTTAGGTGACTTTAAATAGTTATAAACATTCACGCAGAGGTTTCATATAATATAATAAGTTAATTTCTTTTGAGTAAATATCTTTAAGAGTTGGGTTATTGGATCACATGATGATTATTTGTTTAACCTTATAAGAAACTGCCAAACTATTTTCCAGTATGTTGTATCATTTTTGCCCTCTCACCAGTAACATAGGAGAGTTCCAGTTGCTCCATATCCTTGTCAGAACTTGGTATTGTTTTTTTTTTCTTTTCTTTAATTTTAGTAATTTGAGTAGATGTGTAGTAGTATCTCACAAGGGCTTAATTTGCATTGTTCTACTGAATGTCTTTATGCATTTATTAAAAGGGTTTTAACTATCTCTTTATATGCTTATTTGCCATCTATGTTTCCTCTTTATTAAAGTGTCTATCCAAGCTTTTCTGAATTTTTAAAAATTCAGTTGTTTGCTTTCTTACTATTGAGCTTAAAGGGTTCTTTATATATCCTCAATTCAAGTTCTTTGTCAGAAATGAGATTCACAAATATGTTCATCATCCAGTCTGTAATTTGTGTTTTCATTAATAGTGTCTTTCACAAAGCATAAGTTTTTAATGTTGATGGAACTCTGTTCATCAACTTTTTTATGATCATGCTTTTGGTATCATGTTTAAGAACACTGACTGGAGGGCCCAGGTCAGAGAGGAAAGGAGTGCAGGTGGTGGGGCGGAGTTGTGGCTCAGTGGCAGAGCGCTTGCCTAGCAAGGGTTCAATTCCCGGGACCACATAAAAACAAATTAAAGGTATTGTGTCCATCTACAACTGAAAAAAAAAAAAAATGGAGAAGGAGGGAGGAAAGGAGGAGGATACTATGACACTGACTTCCACAGTGGAGAAAGGGAACATGAGCAGAGGAACACAGCTCTTTACTAGAAGCTGGAAAAGGATGGGAGCAGTTTCTCCCCAATTCCTCCAGAAGTGTTGCAGCGCTGCTAACATTTTCATTTTAATCCAGTAAAACTGGAACAATCTTCTGATCTCCAGAGTGTAGGAAAATAAATAGATTGTGGCTTAAGTCACTCAAAGGGGGAAAAAAACCCACAAAACTCCAGGTAGGAAAAAAAAATGTATCTTACAATTTCTTCTAAATGTTTTCTAGTTTTACATTTCACACTCAGCTCTGTAATTGATTTCAAGTTATCTCTATATGGCTTGAGGGTCAAGGGTCATGGTTTTGCATATGGATGTCCAATTGTTCCAACACCACTTGTTGAAAAGACAAATCCTCTTTTAACTGAATTGCCTTTAGAATATTGTCAAAAAGTCTTCCGTTCCACTTATTAATATATCTATTCCTATCACCAATATCACCTACTGCTAGGGTCTTGATTGTTGTATCTTTATAGCCTTTAAACCTGTTCATGTGCATGATTCTTCAAGCAGCTGATGATCTTAACCAACAAATAAATATATGGCACGAGTAGATGGGTCTCAGTGTCCTCTTTTCCTTTGCCACCTGGAGGGTGTTAATAATATATTCTTTGATGTACAAAGGGATAGAAAAGCAATTTGTCTGACCCACTTTCCAGTTCAAGAGAGAAAGAAAGGATGTCATTTGCAGCTTTTCTTTTGGAAGCCACCTGGAAGCCCTGGCTTATGGCATTCACTCTACATCCATGTATTCATGCAACCTATTTATTGAGCACAGCTCTGTTGGGCATTGTGATAGGACTGGGAGAAAAACAGGAGGACAGGACATACAAGGTAATTTCTCCTGTGAAGCTTATGCCAAACCGTCAACAAATAGCATCTAAACAAAGAATATAGGGCCAGATGGCTATTCTTCAGAGAATCAAATTGGGTGAAGTGGAGAAGAGTAACTCAGGTATCTTAGATTGCATGGCCAGGGAGGGCTCTGAAGAGGTTGACATTTACACTGAGATCTCAAGGGCAAGAAGAGACCAGCTGGGCAAACATCAAGAGGAAGAGTATTCTGGGATGTTAGTCTGAAGAGCCCTAGATACAAACATGCTTGGCCTGTTTAAGAAACAAACAAGCAAGAAGACTGGTCTAGCTGGAAAGTAGTGAGCCAGGAGAGAGGTATGGAACTAGTTCAGAAGGGTGGGCAGGGCCAGGTAAGAGGACTTCGCAACCAAGACAAGAAGGTGAATTGAATTGTAAAGTGTCATGGGAAGCCATTCAGAGAGTTGAAGCCAGGATGGGGCCTGTGACCAAACATGGAACTGGGCTCTCAGACAAAGAAATGAAAATAAAAAATATAATGAATCTCTCCAGTCCCCGTCCCACAAAATGTTCCCTGCTCACATTCAGTTATCTTTGTACAAAGGTACAGTGCATCTAGTTCTAGAGCAGCCAGGTTCAGGGCTCCATTCCTTACAATTTGCATATCACTTCTTGCTAGCAAGGACTCTCCGGGCTGAGGACAGGAGAGGGAAGAGACGGAGAAGTCCTTGGGCTCTTGTTAAACTGTCCTGTGCCAAGGACTCACTGCAGAGAAGGCTAGGCCCTGACGGGGATACAAAACTACCCCTAAGGAGTAGCCTGCCACCTTATACTTCTGAAAATTCACAGCAGAGATGCCTGCATGCAGAGAGAGGGAGTTAGTTGTGCTGTTACAACTACTCCCGATGGCTCCAATCTTCACACACAACAAATTAAAGGAATTGGCTTAAAATTATAGCATTAAAAATAAAAGTCCTGCAGGTAAGACTTTTCCACCTATGAGAAGTTACAAGCACTGGGCTATAATTCTGAGCAGAAATGTGCACAGAGCCTCCGAGGGACTGTGTTTATTCTGTTTATTTAAACTCCACTTTGGGTAAATAACTACCCCCGTGGAAACATAAACATGGCACATCTTCTCCATTACAGAGTCACAATTTCCAAATCTATGCTCTCTCTTCTATCATCAGTGTGTATATATAATTTTTATGGGGTTACAATCCCAGGGATGCTTGCTTCCTAGTGTTCTGGTTTTGTTTAACATTTCACATATATTTTTCCATGTGGCTTAAATATTTACCATTTTATAGAGCTGCACAGTGATTCAGTATAATAGGAATAGCTCACACTTACATAGTCATTACTGTTTGTCAGGCGCTGTTCTAAGCACTTTATCCATTTTTTTTTTTTTTTTTTTACTTATTTAATGTTTTCTCACTACAACCCTTCGAGGTGGGTGCCATCTCTCTTAGTCTGGATTCAAAGTAAAGCCTGAAGCAAAGGGTTCTGTAGACTACTGTACTCAGAGTGCAACCCCCGGAAAGCAAGAGTAAGGGAACAGTGAGGTGAAGCTGGGAAGGGGGAAGCATCAGTTTGAGGGGATGTGATCAATTTGGTCACCACTAAGTGTGCCCAAGTGTTCCATCTCACAAGACTGACTTCCCAGGAGACTATCCTCCGAGAGGCTACATCTAGACCATCTCAACCAGTCTCACAACAGGAGGAAGAAGAGCTTGTCCACCCTTTCCCATCTGCCCAGTGAGACTTTACATCCACCCACCCTTACCCTGAGACACACACTTTCTGGGCTGGTGCGTGTCACACCTCAGTATGAGCAGGGAAGTCTCAGGAAAGGTGACAAAGGCAGGCAGCTGGGCATCCTATGTTTTGCCTGCACAAAATCAGAAAGTGGTACCTGCCCACACAAACCTGGGAGGTTCTATTATTGAGACTCTATTATTGCGCTGGTCTTACAGATAAAACACAAACAGATCGAGTGTCTGCCTAAAACCACACATCTAATAACTCAGTCTCTTCACAATTATGCTAAACTACCTCTCTAATTTGGGGAAATCTGAGTTGTTTTCAGTTTTTCACTAAAATGCTCCAGAACATAATAGAAAGATCACTGGACAGGAATCTTAGATCTGATCTGGCTCAGACCCTTGGAAAATCCATCCTCCCTGTGTCTAGATTAGCTCATCTCTTTTCCAAAGACCTCAGACTATATGACCTTAGAGATCTCAAATTTTGGTTAGTACTACTCTAAAAATATAAACATTTTTTTTTAATTTACAAATCCTTAGAATACAAATCCAGAGAATAGATCACTAGGTGATAGGGTAGGACCACTTTCATGAATCATGGTTTAGATTACCTGAAAATAATCATACTGATTTAATGCATTTATAGTACCTTCCATATCTGAGTGTGTCTCCTTCCTGATCATTGAGATTAAATAAAATTAAAAATTAATTTTCAATTATTTGATAGGTGTGAAGTACTATCTCAAAATTATTTTGTTTTCTATTTCTTTAGTAACCGAACAAGCCAAACATCTCAAGTGCTTTTCATATGATTTCCTCCTGTGTGAATTTACATTTGGCAAGTTACTTCCCTTCCCAGGGGGATTAGTTGTGCCATCACTAAAATGATTAAGTAGACTGAAGTCACTAAGTTTGTCTGAAGAGTCTCCTCAGACCACTAAGAGATAGCGCCAGCTTCAGAACTACTTCAGTGCCCTAAGTAAATAAATGAGCCTTTTCTGTCTTCAGCATTTCTGAGTCTAGAAACCAGACAGCGTGTCCCTTGACAAGAACTTTTAAAAAATGCCTGGTCGACCAGATTCTCTTCTTTCTAGATGGTTCATATTTTAGTCCTTCCCAAAAGGAGAAGGGATGAAATTAAATGACCTACATGTTTTTCCCCCAATCCAGCCATGTGTGGCATTATTGTTTGATGAGAAATGCATACCAAACGTCACTGCCAGGTCACCCCTTATCTGGACGGACTAGCACGTCTAGTTTTGCTCTAATGGTGGAACTGCGCAAACGTTTGACACATTTGTTCTGAACTTGTGTCGACCTGCTTATTCTAAGTCTAAAAGTTTAGCAGATAAGATTAAAAATGGACAAAGCAATGATGTCATCCTTGCCATTCTTTGGAGATTTAGAAGAAATAGGACAGCACTACCAGACACGAGGGCAGAGTTAGAAGGCTGGGGAATTGGGAATCTGCAAGCAGATTATCATGTTTCCATTTGGGGATAGAGTTTTAAAAAGCAGGGACTCATCTGTGGAGAGAGCCAATCTTCTTTTTCTATGCCTTATCCTCCTCTCCATAACGTTCCTCTTGAACTTTCTTCTTCTTCTCCTTCTCCTTCTTCTTCTTTTCTTTCTTTCTTTCTTTTTTTTTTTTAAGGGAAGAAGTGCCCAGGATTGAACTCAGGCACTTTACCACTGATCTACTCCCCCAGTCTTTTTATTTTATTTTTTTATATTTGAGACAGGGTCTCACTAAGTTCCTGAGGGTCCCCCTATGTTGCCAAAGCTGGCCTTGAACTTGCCATCTTCCAGCCTCCGCCTCCCAAGTTGCTGAGATTACAGTTGTGTGCTACCATGCCCAGCTTTCCTCTTGATTTTTTTACTCTTCTGTGAAAATCTGTGTTCAAAACAGACTCAGAGGCAGGAGATGGGTCAAGTCTAATTCTGTCACATTAAATCTCTATAAGTTTGATAAGTAATATCACATCATTAAGTCTCAGTTTCATTACTGTTGCCACAGTTATAGTTCCTTTCATTGATTGTTCAAGGTCTCTACTAATTGGTAGGTAAGATTCATGAATTAGTAGTAAGGCCTTATCTCTCTCCATCTACCATACAAATTTGCCATGTGAAGGTGCTCTTTCTTCTTTAGTATTCTGAATTCTTATCATTCTCTCCTTGATCCTGAGAATAACCCATATTTTTAAGGTTGCACAAATATATTTCTTTTCTAGACCACTGCAACAAATTGCTACAAACTTGATGGCTTTAAACAACAGAAATTTATTTTCTTATAGTTCTAGAGAGTAGAAGTCTAAGATCAATGTGTCCACAGAGCCATGCTCTCTCCGAACGTCCTAGGAAAGGATCATTTTCTGCCTCTTCCAGACTTGTTATGGTTGCAGACAATCCTTGCTGTTCTTTGATTTGCAACTGAATCCGTTTAATCTTCTCTTTGTGTCCAAATCTCTCTCTCTCCTTATATGGGCACCAGATACTGGATTAAGATGAACTCATATTTACTTGATTATATCTGCAATGATCCTATTTCCAAATAAGGTCACCTTTACAGGTTCCAGGAGGAGAAGAACTCAGAGGGACACTGTTCAACCAAATACGCTAGGACATCTCTACCCTCTGACTTTTCCCAGCTATACCATTAGACTTTTTCCCTTGCCCTCATCAAGAAGAAACCCTTCCCAAGGATGACTTCTCTTCGTTGGAGTCCAGAGGATCATCCTCATTGTTCTCCTTGACAACAACTCTCCCTCTTCCATCCACGTTTCACAGGAGTCTGCTGTCAGGCTAATTTACAAAAAGAACAACTTAGATATCTTCACTCCCCTGATCAAAAAAAAAAAAAAATGTTACCTATAACATCGGGGCTACATTTTCTCCAAAGACACTTGTAGGCCTTACCACATGACCACAAGTCACCTTCCCAGTTTTGCTTTCACCACTCCCCTTCACAACACCTCACTTTGCCCTGTGACTCCATCGCCTGCCCTTCTCCCCTTGGATCATTATTTTCTCCTCCAACTAAAAAACCATTCTGTCTAACACAATATGAATTAACACCACTCTTTAAAAGCCTCTTTCTTTCACAGTCTACCAAGAACCCCACTCATAGTCAGTCAAAATGGTCACTCCCACTCCAACTACCACAATGTTTTCATATCTTTATTCCTGAAGTTATTGTGATGATGCTGTATCTCTTTTGATTAAAATATAATTCTTCTTTTTTTTTTTTTTATCTAGACACATAGTTATAATCCATAGCATTTTCTTGGAATCCTTTTTATTTCTGTGAGATAAGTAGCCATGTGTCCTCTTTCACATCTAAACTAGTCATCTGAACCTTCTCTCCAAGTTTTTCACTTTTCTTTCTTTCTTTTTTTTTTTTTGAGAGAGAGAGAGAGAGAAAGAGAGAGAGAGAAAGAATTTTAATATTTATTTTTTTTTAGTTTTCGGCAGACACAACATCTTTGTTTGTATGTGGTGCTGAGGATCAAACCCGGGCCGCACGCATGCCAGGCGAGCGCGCTACCGCTTGAGCCACATCCCCAGCCCTGATTAAAACATAATTCTTTACAAGCAGGGTCCCTTTCTTCCTCCCCAGTTTCTGGTTCTTGGGAGGTGTTTGATACATGTTCCCAAGGGAGGAAGAGAAGAAGGGAATAAGGAAAAAAGGTATGACTCTAAACTAGTGATTTTCAAATATTTTGTATTTGTTAATAGTTAAGCTAATCAAAATGTAAATGTTATCTTTACCTCTAATTTCAAATGTTCAGAGTTATAAAGATAGTTCATTTCTTTATAAGCAAATACTATACTTTTGGATTTGCCAAATAAATGCATTTATTAAATGTATTTTTATCTTATAAGTAGGTTCTGAGTAAGATTTTATGCATTAAAAAATTATTTAAACCATTATAGCAATGAGGTCACATATTGCCCCTGGCAGATGAAGTATTAGCATTTTCTTTTAGACTCTCTTAACCCTGGGAGACATAATGATGCTTGGGACTTTCTATCCTATGGGTGAAATTAGAAGAGGGGAATGTTGTAAGACCAAGAAGCAGAACAGAAAGGTAATGGATTTCAGAGTTATAAAGACTGAGAAAACATAGCCATTTATTAACTGTGTGATTTGGGAAAAATTAGTTAACTTCTCAAAACCAGTTTCTTTCTTGTTAAAATAGGGATTCACTCTCATTCGTAGTGTTGTTGAAAGGCTTAAGTAGTATATTTAAAATGAATAACATGAGACACTCAACAAATGGCATCTATCTCGATTACAAGGGGTTCACTCTGGGGAGAGGCACCAAGTTTGTTCTCTCTCTCTCTCTCTCTCTCTCTCTCTCTCTCTCTTTTCCCATTGTGAATTGCAGCCACAATTCCAACAGAAGCTGAGAAAGTGGATGAGTAGGGCCTTCACCTCTAAATTGCCCCCAGGGAGAGTGAGCTAATGAAAAGCCACAGTACTGAATTATCTGCTGACTGCACTCTTTTGCTGAGGTACAAAATTACTTTTGTATAGATATTCAGTTTGCTAATTATGTTTTGAAAATCAAATGAGTGTTCTTTTTCAAGTCCTGGTTGTGACCAAGATGTACTAAAGGAAAATCATGTGATTTTACCCAGGAATCAAGCAAAACATATTTGGAAATGACAGTGGTACCTGAAGGCATATTGTCTTAGAAGTAGATAAGGCGTTTTCTTATCTGTGGTCTCCTTCCTCCCAGACTTGGGTTTTAAAAATAGAACAATCTGAGAGATGATTCTGAGATAAAGAAAAACCCACTTCCTGGATTAATTTGAATCTTTAAAAGAATGATTTCTTCTCTTACCAGTTGGCTTTCAAACCACCATTTTTGAGGAGACGGCCCTTCTTGTGCACTCATTGCCAGGGTTCTGGATACTGCAGAGGGATGTGCCACACTTAGGTACAGGACTAATTAGTCCTGGGGGGAGGGTCTTACCAGCAGGGCTATTGATGTGCAAGTGTTGGTGGATGTACCTTCATTTTTGCCACTCAGGGAGTCTGGGAGGACGTATTCACTCAGTACAGGGCATGTCAGGAACCCTCCTCCCCTTCTCAGTTCTAGGGCTATTTTTCAGACTAGAATCTTATCTTTATTGTCCTCAACCTCAAAGAACCTAACCTACTGTCTTTCCCCTTAAAATACATGTTATTATTGCTTCACAGTCTGTCCCTTGGGCAAGATACCAGGGCTCTAATTTAAAGAGGTTTACTATCAATCAGAGTCAGAAACACACAAGAGCAAGCAAAATCATATGGGAAAGACGTAAAGTTTCTAACATCTTACAAACTAACCGGAGCTGGTGTCCAGAGCTGGAGTTGAATTTCTGACCTCTTGCTTTCTATCCTTTGCTTTCGTTATTCCAGCAAAGCATTATTCGATTTCTACTCATTGCCTGTCTCTACCACAAAGAAGCCAGCAAGACAAATAGATGTTATCAGCTCTAAAGAGTGTAGCTTTTTTTTCTTTGTCTTTATTTTTTTAGTCTGGGAATTGAACCCAGGGGTGCTGTACCAGTAAGCCACATACCCAGCCCCCCCTCCCTTTTTTTTTTTTTTTTTTTTTTTGAGATCGAGTCTAAGTTGCCAAGGCTGGCCTCAGATTTGAGATCCTCCTGCTTCGGCTTCCCACAGTTACTGGCATTACAAGCATGTGCCACTGTGCCTGGCAAGAGTATAGCTTCTATATCTGAAACTTCAGACTGGGCGTTCCAAGCTTTTCATAGGAAAGGTTGACACAGGGCTGGTATTCTCAATGCTGTGGAGAGGACACAAACCAAAATGACAAGAGAAGCAGATAGGGGGTAGGGGGACTTCATTTTTGTTTTTGTTTTCTAATGCCTCAGACTCCTGCCATCCTGCAGTCCTTACCAGCTTCTTCACACTGGTCCCTAAGCCACCTACCTTGGTTCTCTGAGAGGTTTGTTGCTTTCCCCTTCCCTCAAACTGCACCTATGGCCATAAGCTAAGCATGATATATCATCTTCACCCATCAATCCTACTTGATGATCTTGTTTTCATATTAAAATGCACACACACATTTGTGTATAGACATATACTGTGAAGAGAAAGCAAAGTTCTTACATTAGATTCAACCATAAGCAGTTGCTAACATTCTGCCATTTGGGGCCTATAGAAAGGGCAGTGATGTATGGTTTTTAAAGTAAGTGAAATTTTTTCAGGGGTTCAAGGGAGTGCTTTATACCCAGTTCCAGAAATGCTGCTTCCCTCTCCATTAAGGTTAGGAATATCTCAAATAAAAGTCTGAAAAGCGGCACTTTGCATAGTACAACTTATTCAATAATATTTGGAATATTTGATGATATTGGGGATAACTGCCTATAATTCAGAAGAGACCATCTTTCAAACTGATTAGCACCACATTCTGAAAGCAAAGGGGAGGGTGACTGGTTTCATTTTCTTTTCTTTTTTTTTAAAACAGGATCAGCTGTTTCAGAGCCCTCCAATTTCTCACCCCTTACCAAAATTTTCTCCCTTTCTCTTTCACAGCTCGTAATTTAGTCAGCTTCTTTGCCAGCCCTTCCCCCCATCTTCAGCCCAGGTTTTCCAGATTCTGTTCATTCATTTTTTCATTAAACATACAAGAATCCACAATTTCCCATAAGTCTCAGGGTGGGTCTCTCCAGTTTGACTCCTGTGAGTGAAACAAAAATAGTATCAGCTGTGCTGATAAAAACAAAATGTCATTTAAAATTTGACAGGGTTATACCAGATATGGTAGCACAGGCCTGTAATCCCAGCTTCTTGAAAGACTGAGGCATGAGGTCACAAGTTGGAGGCCAGGCTTGGCAACTTAGAGAGACCCTGTCTCAAATCGAAAAAATAAAAAGAATTGGGGATGTGGGTTGGTGGTAGAGCACCCCTAGGTTCAATCCCCCCCCAGTACCAGAAAAAAATGAATCATTCACAGGGCTTTTGAGGTGATGGATACACCAATTATTCTGATTATTTTATCATTACACATAATACATATATTGAAATATCATACTGTACACATAAATATGCACAATTGTTATGTGTCAATTAAAACTTTAAAAACATTTTTTTTTTTGGTGCTGGAGATTGAACCCAGGGCATTGTGCATGCAAGTCAAGCACTCTACCAGCTGAGCTACAGCCCCAGCACTTAAAAACATTTTTAAGAGTTGATAGGGCTAAAAGAATTTGAAAAACTCTAACATATTATTAAATTCTATTCATTCATTTTTTTCATTAAATTTTGAGCCACATGATTGGGGATGTGTTACACTCATCTCTCAGTTTCATCTTTCTCACATGTGAAGTATAGGTTACATAACTAGATGAGATGACACTTCCAATTCTGGCACTTCTAGATTCTACAACTCAAGAGCATTCATGCTTAAGGAAGCTAAGAACAACATAAAAATACATCAGCTGGGACCACCATCAGCAGAGGATATCAGCTGTTGAGTTTGGTTGTGGGCCAGCACAAAACCCAGTATTTTTCCATATTCTCCTATGCATTTGTTTTATGTGAGCTAGGTTTTGAGCTACTTTGCAATGATTATTAATTAATGATACCCAATAAATGTAAAAGCCAGGAAAGTATTGAAAGTGTTAATAAGAGATCTAAGTTAATTACCTAAACAGGTTAGAGTATATTTAAAAATTTAAAGTGGCATGATTCACTGGATTGCAGAAAAATTTCTGAAGACAAAGAGCTGCTCATGAAGCAGGTGCAAGGATCTATACCTTTGCAATCAGCAATAATCATTAAGAGCAAAAGGAAGTGATTGATGAACCTGAATGCCATTTGAATGTGTGGCTGCAACATCAGCAGTAATGTGTTCATCCTGGAGACTTTGAGTTTGTGAAAGAATTTAAAGGTGGAGCCTATTAACCCAGTTAATGAAACCTGTCATAAGCCATGCATAGGGTGTGGGTTTAGGCATCTCCATGGGGAGGGAAGGAATGCAGGTGCAGGACATGCTACAGAACAGCCTGAAATACTTAGAGGAATATCAAGGAGTAGGTGACCTGCCTCAATATGTTTCCAGGTTATAAAATGAATTGGTTATTTGTGGAAAAGATGTTAGAGACAAGGCATAGCTGTGAGGAGAGAAAGTGACTATCCAGTTTCAAATCTTTGAACATCACTCACACTCAAAATTCTACAGGGTGGAAATTAGGGTGTAGACAGTAAATAAAATCCATGCATATTTATGAAGGTACGACTCTAATTCCCATTGGCTTCAAGAACAGGACTCACTTCCCACCTCTATGAGAATTCAATGCAGGCGATGCTGGTGGCAACATTTCACAGGACCCCCTGTCCTGTGGCTCCTGTGAGTCCTCCCCACCAACCTAACAGAGAAGGGTGCTGTGAGGGAGGTACACTCGCCCCTTAATTGTTCCACCCAGAGGTGGCTTACATCACTCCTCTCACACCTATTGCCAAGAACTGGCCAAATGCCTCCCACTCCAGATGCAGGTAAATGGGAAATACCTCACTTCTGAGCAGCCCTGCACTGGGAGGGGATCTTTGAAAGTCAGCTATCCATCTTTGCTGTGCTTTCTTATTTCTATTGTGAACTAAATTTTCAGAACCTAACCTGAAATAGAGAAACTTCTGTGGTACTCAAAAATAGAAGTCAGGCTTATAAAATAAATGAATAAAAGAATTTTTAAAGGAACAAACTGCAGGTTACAGAAAAGAGAGGCACTCTACCTTAGACTGTAAATGTTTTAACATCAAGCTTATGGAATGCACGTGTTTACCCAGCATCACTTCCACTAGGAAACTACCACATCCTCGTGATGTAGCATCTCTCTCAGTTCATATGGTAAAAGGAGGTAGAGGGAGGACTGACCAGGGTCACTTCCCTCCCTGGGTAGTTGCATAGGACCTGGCCCTGGCCAGTCAAATGGCTTTTCCCACCTGGACACAGTGAGTTTTCAGGCATGAGCACATGATCTAAGCCAGACC
Source organism: Marmota flaviventris (assembly GCF_047511675.1). Classification (NCBI taxonomy): domain Eukaryota; kingdom Metazoa; phylum Chordata; class Mammalia; order Rodentia; family Sciuridae; genus Marmota; species Marmota flaviventris. Next base: position 48,932,187 of record NC_092505.1, on the reverse strand, counting down.
ATTCAGACCTCCCTGTGGTAGACTTTCCAACATCTCGTTTTCTGGACCCATATTCTCTGGAACTCATGTAAGCTGTTGATAGACATTACAGCATGGGCATAGCCTGAGAATGAAGCCAATCGAGAGCTGATGGTGTTATTTGAAGACCTGAACAACCTTGAGCAAAGTCTACTGCTTGAACCTTCTGGTTGCAAGAGCCAATGCATTTCTCCTCCTGCAGTTTTTCTTTTCTTTTCTTTTTGCTTAATTTGAGTTGTTTCTGATAATAAAATGTTCAAAATGAAAAGGATCTTAACTGTGACACTTGGTTTGGATTTTTCCTTCTTTTATCATGTTACTGTTCTGCTCTGAAACCTTTCATGAGCTTTTTAACTGTCCATAAAACCAAATTACAGCTCTTCTGCTTCACTTTCAGAGTCTCCCACACACAAAAAAAGGCCCACCTTTCCTAATATGTTCCAACATAAACCTGAGAATGCTCAGCCACTTATTTTTTATATTGACATCTGGTTTTAGTCCATTTCTGTCTTAACCTGTCTCAACCTCTAAAATTCTACCTATGTTAGCACAGTTCCTGTGGAAATTATTGCTGCTTTGGGGGAAGGAACTGTGTCTTACAAACAATGGTATTCAGCTTTGCCATCTACACCCTTGCCTCTTAAAACAGTTCAATACTTTGCGTGGTACAGAATCCATAAAATACTCAGCAAATACTTGTTGAATTACATTTCCACAGTGATATTTCTTTGTGAAGCAGACTTTTAATTTTGAACAGGCTACATTTTTTGTTTCTGAAAGGGGGAAAAGAAACTATCTAAGTAGACAATTTGAGGAGCGAATTTATAGCTTGCGAAAGGTGCTGAATTGGCCAGAGCCTCCTTAGGTCACTTCTAAGGTCACTTTTCTTTTTATTTCATTTTCAACACAATTATAGCTCAGGTAGCAATTCAGAGAGGGGTTCCAAATAACTGACCAAAGTGGTAATCTCTTTTAGATGTGAAAAAGGAACCAGTTCTTTACAGATCAGCTCTCCAGAAACCGTTGATCATCTGTTCTTCATTATTTCTGACACATGATGGTGTATAGTGTTTGTTAAAAGAAAAAAAAAAAAAAAAACAATTCCTGCATTCCCTTGGGTTCTTTTCTCAACTCCGAGACTCGTCAATTTCTGCACATTAGGAAGGCATAAAATTAAAGTATAATAACTTTTATAGTAATTTTATAGCTTTTACTTGTATTCCATCTTTTCACAGTCCCCTTCCCCCCCACCCCGACACCTCCACCAATAACTTTGTAGCAAGTAGGAAAGGATGATGTCCATTTTGCAGAGGAGGAGAACTGAAACTCAGAGAGGCCAAGGGAAATTGTACAAATGATACAGCTAGCAAATGAGAGACCCAAGCTGTCATGTCTCCTGACACAGACAAATCACTTGCCACCCAGTACCTTCCTCACTGTCCCATCATTGGCCCAAGGAGATGATCAGGAAGGCATCACAGAGTGGTGGTCAGGCCATAGACCTGGATTCAGCAGATGCAGGTGAGAGTCCAGGTTGGCTCCTTGCTATTATGTGGTCTTGGAAAAGCTATATGATCCACTCCAACCTCAGTTTCCTCCTCTGAAAATGGAAATGATACTACAACTACCTAATCCAATTGGAGAGAATGAATGATATGGTGTTTGAGACATAATGAGTATTCAGCGAACACTGGGTGTTAAGAACAAAGTTCTGGGGGATGAGAAACTAGTCAGGTGCAAGGGGTTGTTATCATAGGATTGAAAACTGGGTTTTGGTCTCCATTAGGTTACAGAGTCATTATCTTACCTACGAAATGAGTTATGAAAGACCATAATGAGGGAAATGCCCCCACTTTGGAGAACATCTTGGAGAGAGAGTTGGCATTTATGCCCTGCTTCACTGGCACTGCCAAGAATTTATCCTTGAAATATCATCCTTGGGTGAACATGGGAGGGAATCTCAAGTGAACTCAAGCCAAGATCCCCCAGGGAAGGCAATTGCAGCATGAGGATTCCAGTGGAGGGGCTGCATTCCCTAATCCTTTGTCACTTTCGATTCCCCAAGACATTTCTTGATGACACACTTGTTACACACTCCCCACAAGTCAACTCGTTCTCCTCTAAGGATCAGGAGACTCCTGTGGCCTTTCCTATAGTGCTCTGCGGCATGGTCTAGCCTTGAGAGACACATGCCCACCCCTCCTGTGCTGACCACCTTGGACCTGCACCCATCTGGAAGTGTCTTGTAACTCTTTATACTCTTCAAGCTCACACCCCAGGCCAATGAGGCTTCTTCGGTTCTACCTGGCTCAGATTTGCCTTCTATCCTTTTTTGAGGCCCCACTTCTGTGCTGGTGAATGTTTCGGAGGATGTCTGCTTTTCTTATGGGGACACTCTGCTCTATAACCAAATGGGGCTGTGACCTTGTCCTGAAGCTAGAGTAAAAAACAATAAACTAAATAGATGAACATCTTGGAGGGGATATTTTCCTATGAAGGCCATTTGTTTGCTTGCATAATTATCACATATCTTCCTCAAGATGCTCTATTTTTTGCCACACCTGCCCTTCTGAGGTATACATGGGCATTCTCTGTCCAGGTATTATGGATGCACTGTGAATGATTGAAATCTGCCCTCGAAAATGTAATCCAACTGTCCGTGAATCTATGGTTTGCCTGTCCTATAAGATTGTTGTGGGGATTGACATTAAAATGAGTTAGTGCACAATAAATCCAAAGCATTATGTAAATGTGAGGTAATCTGATTCTAAGCTTCTAGACACACTCCTCATCTTTGGAAAATAACAAGAGACCGTCACCACCACAAGACAAATGTTCAGCTACCCACTGAAAAAGCCGAACTCTGATCCCCTTGAGTGTTCCACACATTGGTTAATATCCACTTCCCAGTGATGTCCATTTATATAATACCTCTGATCAATAACCTCATTTCTCCCAAGTCTCCCTTTTATTAGCCTCTTTGATAGATTTAATTAAAGTAATGCACTTTATGGGGATATGAAACCAGGCAGTTGGTGACATCACTTCCTGGTTCAGGTCCCTAGCTTCCCTTTCATAAAGTGGAAAGCAATTGCTCTTGCTCAATTCACAGTGGTATCAATTGAATAAAGTCTGGTCTGTGAAGTGTCTGCAGTCTAGTTCCTATCATTATCATAATTTTTTTAAAATGTTACATTAGACCCAAAACTTGGCGCATAATTTTGAGTGGCATAAGAGTATCAGTTTCAGGGCTGGGATTATGGCTCAGTGGCAGAGCACTTGCCTTGCATGTGTGAAGTACTGGGTTCGATCCTCAGCACCACATAAAAATAAATAAATAAAATAAAGGTATTGTGTCCATTACAACTAAAAAAATACAATTAAAAAAAATATCAGTTTCAGAAGAAGCCCATGGCTGACTAGTTCAGTAGCAAAAACAAAACAAAACAAGTGAACATGAATTCCAATGTGGGCAACAGATGATTAAATTTAATGTAGATATGGAAAAGACTGGTAGTGGTGTAAGTAAGGCACAAACTGTGTCTATTTAATAGTGATTTATTAAACCAATGGCCATTCCCTGAAATGAGGGTGGGGCTTGGGGCATGGAAGCCAGATGGCCAAGAGTAATTTAAGAAAAGAAGTATACAAAACTATATGTGATAAAAGAAGTCCCAGCTGAATTTTACTTTCTTATGAACCTTTAGTTCCCATATACATTTTCTCTGTGCACACCATTCCCCTGAGAAAAGCAATTTTATCATTCCTCTCTCACACACACATACAAACACAAAAAAATATCCTCGACTGAGTGGTAAAAAGCATTAAGGTTTTAATTTTGTGATATATACATAGCTGAGCATTTTGTTTGGAGAATCAGTTGCTATATATATTCATTGAAAATTAAGGTCTAATAGATTTCTTCCATTTATGGAAAGAGAGCATGATTTTTTCAAAGACAGTTATACTGAAACAACAGAGATAAAGCGTTCTTTCCCAGGGATGGCAAAACTCATTTGGAAGAGGCAGCAGTATCTGTCTTCTGAAGGAAAACAAGTCAGTACTTGTGTGAGTCACACCCTGAAGGTTTTCTGTGTGACTTTGGAGGAATCTCCTGATCTCTCTGTTTCCTCTGCAAATGTGTTAATATCTTTGGAATGAGTATTGAATGAGTTCAGAGTAATCACTGGCTAAATAAAAGAAGTTTGATGAATGCTCTATATTTCCAGCCAAATTGAACCACTCAACGTTCCTATATACATCACACATTTCCCTGACTCCACACTTTGCTTATGCCATTTCTCCCACTGGGAGCGCCACCCTCCTGTTTCCCTTGTTCTAATTTTACCCATTCTCCAAGGACAAACTCCTTTCCTGTGTCTTTACCTAGAAGTACTCTTTCTTCTTCCAAACCCACAAAAGACAGCAGGTGCTCTCCATCTCTTTTGATTTGCAGTCGTATTTTTCAATGTTCATTTAAGTAAATGATTTATGCTCTTCCATTGGAAGGCAGAGATTGTGCATGATTTATCTAGGAAATTGGCATCAGGTAAACACTTAATAAATGTTTATTGAGTAGATGGTGTGGTGGTAAGTTTTATGTGTCAACTTGGCTAGGCTATTGTATCCATTTCTTTCATCAAACACAAATCCAGGCATTCCTCTGAAGATATTTCCTCTTAAAATATTTCCTCTGAAATATTTTCCTAGATGTGGTTAACCTCTACAGTCAGTTGGCTTGAAGGAGATTACCCCACATAATGTGGACAGGTCTTATCCAAGTAATCAAAAGGCTTTAAGAGCAAAAATTGAGGTTTGAGAATACTGAGAGTATTCTCTCTTTAAGAGAAGAAATTCTTCATCCACAAATCCTGGTTGAGTTTCTGGCCTGCTTACCTGCCCTATAACTTTCAGACTTGTGTACCCTTTGGGTTTCAGACTTGTATGTACTCAGAACTGCATGAACCACCTCCTTAAAATCAATTTCCTTATATAGGCATATGCTGTTGGTCCCATAGGAAAGTCATTTGTTTTCTTTACATCATCTTCTTCATCAAGATGATTAAGATTTTGATGTGATAGAATTTAGAATTCCTTCCTCTCTTCTCTAGTATATGTGAATTTTATGCACTACTATATCTTTAGTTTTGCACCTATTTTTAATATTCTACACACTTGATGTGCATTGCACTAAGGGACGTGGTAATTGTTGCACGATAATTATTTCTTCACTAATCAGGCTAGCATCAATTACTAGCTGGGATTTATTGTTTTAAATTGTTTTCCAAAATACTTAAAGAAAACTGAAGACCAGATTTCTAGGACCAGATCTCTTCCATATCTTAGTTGTGAAGAAATAAAGAGACTTTTAAAGGCTTTTTGCCAAAACCACGTTTCCTTGTGCCCAAGTGCTTTATAAGCCTGGCTGTAAAACCCCATATATACATTCATCCTACACCTGAGCTTCATTCAGAACATCAAACTTCTGCTTCTATTTTAGGGACAGACAATTATTTTTTATCTTTTTGCAGCCTCTTGTAAATAATTCCTGGGGTACTTTCTTTGCCTACCTTTTGTTTGTTCTTATCCTGTGGGGAGAAAGATATCTGGAGTCGGATACACCTGCTGGGCTCTGGCAGGGCCCTAAGAACCCAGAGGCCATATATCCATGCCCCAGGGTTGAGCTGCTGAGTGAATTTGAGCAGCAGGCTTGGCTTTGTCCCCCACCAGCAGAGAATAAGAGGCAATTAGCCAGGATATGCTGAGGAGGGGGGGTCTTAATGCACTTATAGATTCTCTTCTCTTTGATTTCAGGCTGATTCTTTTAGAGCAAAGATCCTTAAAAAAAAAAAATCTGAGAATGTCTAACTATGGAATGTCAAGCCATGCAAGGATACACTGGGGAAAAATAAACAAAATGTGTTAAGAATTTGTAGGGGCATAAGATTGCTTTATTTATTAGAACTACAGTCTCAGAATGTCACGCCTGGATAGCACCTTATTCTATTTATCTACACATGAGGAAATGGAAATTCAGAGGAGAAGATTTTTCTCTAGCCATGGAATTTACTAATGGTCAAACTGGACTAGAAGAGAGGTCTCCTGACTTCCAAACCATTGCTTTTGCCTGTATTTGCCTATTCATAAGGCATACCCTATATATACTGGTAGGCAAATTACAAAAAAAAAAAAAAAAATGGACACACTCATATTCCCCAACTAGCTTAAATAGACAAAAATAATCAAAAATTATATACAGCAAGGTAACTGATTTTTTTCTTTTATGTCTTCACTTTTTTTTTATTCTTTTGTTGTTGTTTTTAAAAAGCACCCCCCCCCCTTAATTCACTATATTTTAAGAAAGCACTGGGGAGTGGAAAGGGGTTCAGATTTGAGAATTTTTTTTCCCCACTCACTTTGTTTATTTCTGCTTAGAAAGTTTAATAGAGAAAACAGAATTAGAAGACACTGTCCATGGAGCCTATTTATGGCTATGTATGATAATGTCAGAGCTGAAGAAATGTCAGCTTCTCTCCATGTGTCCTCTCTGGGTTTTGCAAGTTGGAGTTGACAATGAGATTTGGACCACAACTCAACACACCAGGTCTCAGACAGGGGAAGCAACTCCTTGTATTCATATACTGCACTGGGCTTGCCTGGGGAGAGAGGAGCTGTGTTTTTCAACAAACTTCTAATAGAGTTGGGTTTAGAGAATCCTTTTTTTGACAAGATCTGGAAACAAAACAGGCATCATTAGGATTCCTTTGTCAATGTTGCAAACCTGCTTAGAGAACCATTGTCTACTATAAAAAGAGCGAGTACAGTAATGTGCTAAAGGAAGAACCTTTCTTTTCTCTTTCCTGAGATCTTCTTTGAATATAAACTTGGGGTATGGGGTATATGTGTGATGTGTGTGCTGAGTTTCTGTACTATAGAAATTCTTTATACAAGGTAGAATGATAGAAGTTGGTAGAATCAGAGAGTAGGAAAGCCAAAAATTAGAAAATATATATTTTAAGCCTAGGGGAAAAAAAGACACAATCCTTGATTTGGGGCCTCATGTGTAAATGGATATAAAACATCTTGTGCCAGGAGTGGTGGTGCAGGCCTGTAATCCCAGCAGCTCGGGAGGCTGAGACAGGAGGATTGTGAGTTCAAAGCCAGCCTCTGCAAAGGTGAGGCTCTAAGCAACTCACTGAGTGAGACCCTGTTTCTAATTAAAATATAAAAAAGGGCTGAGGATCTTGCTCAGTGGTTGAGTGCCCCTGGGTTCAATCCCTGGTACCCGCCCCCTCCTCAAAAACATCTTGTGCTTAGTGCAGAATGTAGCTCAGTTGTGAGGTGTGTCCTTGCAGAAAGCTAGTGCTCAGTTATTCTGTGAGCTGAAGATGGATCATAGAGTTGGAGCCTCTCAAAGCTTGAAGGGTCATAGTCTGAGCTCCTTTCCAGCTCAGGACCTTCTCTAGCTGAACCCTGATAGATTGGTAACACTGGTCTGGACATTTCCTCAGATGGGGAGTTTACTAATTCAAAAGCAACACTGTCTTTGCAGAGTAGCTCTTTTTGTTAGAAAATACTCCTACATCCTGAGCTTTAATTCTGAAGCCTGCCACCCATCTCTCTTGGTTCTGACTTCTATAGCCACACAGAAAAAAAAATAGCCTAAATTAATTTTCCCTTATCAGTTAATTGATTATAGTAAAACAAGCCAATCATCTCACCCTTCCCATAATAAGATACCATGCTTCACCTTTGATACATGAACCCATACACAAAACAAGACAGGATATGGATCAGTGTGGAGGACCTGGAGCTGGCCTTTTCTCAAGTTCCAGGGCTCACAGAGGATGTAACAGTGTCAGGAATTGGTTGGTTACGGGAGTCCCAGCTTCCACAGAACAGTGGCTTGGATTAAGGCATTCATACACAAAGAAGATTTCTAGATTAGTTAAAACTGCTGGAAATCAAACACTGTCTTTTCTTACTTGATATGTAGAAGTACAGTTGTTATAGTTTGGATATGAGGTGTCCCCTAAAAGCTCATATGTGAGACATTGCAAAAATATTCAGAGGTGAAATGGTTAGGTTATGAGAGCTATAACCCATTCAATAGATTAATCCACATGAATGGAATAATTGGGTGGCAACTGCATGCAAGGAGTGTGTAGGTGCAGGAAGTAGGTAATTAGGAGTTTCTTTTTGTGGGTTATATTTTTGTCCCTGGAGAGCAGAACTTTCTCTGCTTCCAGACTGTCATGAACTGAGCAGCTTTCCTCTTCCACACCCTTCTGCCATATTTCTGCCTCACCTTGGGCCCAGAGCTATGGAGCTGGCCAACCTTGAATTGAACTTCTGAAACTGTGAGTCAAAATAACTTTTCCTTCTCTAAGATGTTGTTATCTGGTATATTGGTCACAGCGATGCAAACCCAACTAATACAGCAATTGAGTAAGTTTTCCCGAGAAAAGAATGAAAAGTTTTGACTTATTTTTTTTAAAGCTATTTTTGTCATAGAGTTAATTGAGCAAATAGCCTGTGCTTAGATTTTAAGACTAGGGAGAAGAGGAACAAAAGACTTTGCAATGATGGAATCTGAATCAAGCTTTGGGATCAGGTGGTGTAAGTGAAATGCTGGGTAGTGTGTCCCCAAACTCTAAACTGTAAGAGATTCTGGTGCTTTACTGGATGTTCAGAGGTTGCTAACTACAGAGTCAGTGAGATTTGATGGAAAGACTCTGGATCACAAATTAAAAGATTGCATTAGGGGCCTGTTCATTGATTTGTTTTTACTTTTACCAAACATTTAATGAACACCTACTGCATTTCAGATCCAGTGATAAGTACTGAGGATACATCTATGATCAAGATAGAGTTGTTGGCATAATGGCTACCACATGGAGTGTACATTGTGTGGAGACAAACAAGAGATCAGGCAGCTACAATGAGCTGTGAGGAAAATTAGGACTAGAAAGAGCAAAGACCTCCCTGGCCTAGTTGTGTGGTAGGGTAGAGGGCAGAGGGAGGGTCACAGAAAAGCTATTTGCAGAAAATAGAGCTAAAGGATAATTACTGACTGGTGACCTCATAAAAATCACCATCTCTCTGAACCTTGGTTTCTTATCTCTAAAATGGGAATAATAACAATAGTCTGGAATAACCTATTTTAGTCGGAGATTGTGAGGAATGGATCAGTGAATCATTGTTCAACTGGAGCTTTTTTGAACTGTAAAGTGCTCTGTCATTGTAAGGGATGTTAGTGTTTTCAGATATTATCTTCTTTCTGCACATATAGATTTGCCTCCCCCTTGAACAGCAGGAACAGAAGAACAAAACAACAGATTGGGATGGGGAGATTTATACTGTTTACTTTTCTGCTCAGCTTGATTACCTAGGCTCTCAGGGTTATCAGGGGATGGGGAGAGAGTAGGGCAAGTCTGTCAGAACCAGGTGAATCTGTCAGAGAGGGCAGGATTCCCTTGAGGCCTACCTTGTTAGAGCCAAATAGTCCTAGTGAAGAGTGTAATCCATACCTGTTTATGTGTGTGTGTGTGTGGGGGGCTGGTGTGGATGGGCAACTTCCATAGGATTTCACTAACATTTCAGCGGCCTAATCTCACCAGAGGTAAAATTGCCCAATTTGTTCCAAGCAGACACATGTGTATCTGAAGGATTTGTTTGTATATTTAAGAGATTTAGTTATAGTTATGACTATTCATCTATCATCAGGAAATAGTAGTAGCCCAGTGATTCCAAGTATCATTAATTCATTGTTAATTAAGATTTGAATTCCAAGTGCAGGGGCTGGGGTTGTGGCTCAGTGGTAGAGCACTTGCCTAGCATGTGTGAGGCATGGGGTTTGAACCTCAGCACTGCATATAAAAAAATGAATAAAATAAAAGTCCATAAACAACTAAAAAAAAAAAATCTAAGTGCAATGTGTGCATTTTGCCCAAAGCCCACTCTCCTGTAATAATAATTATCATTATTAAATCAATTTTTTTTGGCACAATTTCATGGCATTTCCCATTCTGCTTCTGATGGTATGAAAACACAATAAATATTTACTAACTTTGAAGTTGGCAATAATATTGGAATCAGTGACTCTGTTCTATTTAAGCAAATCTTTCCTTTTCTGTTCTGTCTGCAAAATAAAGATGATAGATTTGATTTATCTTCCAAGTGCCTTCTAACATCAATATTCCACCCATCTGTAATGTTTGCCTCTCCTTTTCCTGCCCACATTCTCAAATCATAAGAAACTTCCATTTGTTCGTCTTTTATTGAAAATCCAGATGCCTGAGAAGGCCAGATCTTGTAGACTGGGCTGCTATTTAAGTCTCTGTCAGGCCACAGAAACTTTGCTTAAAATCATATTTTGTTAATCCATCATGTGGATGTGGAGCTTGCTATTTTTAATATATGCTCTGCGCAGCCTAGTTATTCATGGCTAAGAGTTTGCCACGAACTTCAGAGCCGAATGTAAAAGCAAACAGCTCCAGAAAAGCAAGATGGAGACTTCTTTCACACACTAATAAAATCTGGGAATGGAGGAGAGGGGCCAGTTTCTCCTCCTGGTGTGAAACACAGGGAGTTCCTCTGGAATGTTGATCTCATAGGAGCAAAAGAAGAAAGAGCCTACAGTAGTGTTTATTTAGATGGTAGGCTCTTTTTTTTTAGTTATTGGGCAAAACTCTAGAAATGTGCCTTTTGTTACAAGGCTCAGATATTCTCCTGAACATCTTCTAATTGCTGTTTTCTCTCTTTCTCTTCAACTTCCTTTTTATCTCCTTTCCTTCTCTAATATCATGTAATATGCACAGGTTAAAATAAAAAGGCATGAAAATTGAAGCATTTTAATTAGACTCAAGAAGAAATACCTACATTTCTACTAAATTGAGTCCTAATGGAAAGCCACTAGATATGTACTTGTAGCCAAACTCACCTAAATATTTTCTATACTTTGAGCCATGTAATTAATTTATTCATTCAGACATGTTCATTAAAGTCATAAGATGGATTAGAAATTGCATTAAATGCAGTGTTTACAAAGGTGATGAGACACAGTACTTGCTCTTGAGGAGTTCAGAGTCTACTAGGGCCTAGAGATTAAAAAGAAGCCAAGTGTGGTGTCACACATCTGAAATCCCAGCTACTTGGGAGGCTGAGGCAGGAGGATTGAATGTTTTAGATCAGCATGGGAAATTTAGCAAAATCCTCTCTCAAAATAGAAAAGGACAAAAGGGCTGAGGATGTGGCTCAGTTGTATAGAGCATTCCTAGCATGTGTGAGGCCAGCACCCCCAGCACTGTGGGGCAGAATGGGAGGAATCCCTCAAGAGATATATCAGGAAATAAGGTCCTGATTGTCTTTCCAAATTTTCAAGTAATGTTTATACCATCTGATCACAGTTCTATAAAAGCCTATGAGAGGTATTTACCATTCAGCTACATTCTCTAAATAAATAGGCTCATTGAGGGTCAATGATTCATAGAATTCTGATCTGGCTAATGGAAAGTAGAACAGACAATGAAGAACAGAAAGACCATTCATTGACTCAGTCACTCAAAACTGCCAAGGCCCAGAGCTAAGGCACAATCAGAGTAATTTCTGCTACATACCTGTTTTCTCTCTATGACTATAAATATCACAAAAAAGGGCAGAAACAAGGGAGGGATGATACCTCCTCTCCATATTTTTGGAAATTAACAAAGTGCCTTGACTTTTTTTTTTTTTTTTTGTCTAAAGTATTTCTAGTGAGAGTACATAAGTTGGAAGTAAGCTAGAAAACCACTCTGATCCATTGGATAACTGTGCCTCTCTCTGCCAGCTGTCTCACAGATGCCCACCACAGGAAGTAGACCAGTATGTGCAGGAGTTTCAACCACTTGTGTAGCATACACTGCTGCCAAGGAATGATAACATCCTCTCGTGATAAGTCAGTTCCTCATGGCAAGGCTGCAAATGTCAGAGACTTGGAGTACCTTCCTCATCAGTCCATCATCATTTATTTAGGTGCATATATCCTCCTTCTTTCAGAGTAAGTGGGTGAGAAAGCTTATTTTAAAGAGAAGGAAATCAAAAGTAAACTACCAGGTTATACCAAAGTTCTTCACTTTTTACTTGATTCAGTAAACATAGAGGAACTTTGTGCAGGGCTAAATGCCACAGGGAATATAAAGATAAGCAAGATTTTGCCTTCATTTTCAAAGATGTCATGGTCTGAAACTTGCATTAAGAATGAGACAGCAATGCCAAAATTCATCATTGTCATATGAAAGCTTCTGTAAGGGTGCAATGAAAGTTCCAAGGAAGGAAAGATTGCTATGTGGCTTGGGCACTTGTGGGGAAGGGGCTGGCGTGTAGAAACTTTCAGAAAAAAGGCAGGTATGGAATTGACTGTAGTTATGAAGTTGGAAAGGGAGTAAAGAGAAATTCCACGGGAATGTTGGTGACCAGATCTGTGTTTTGTAAAGATCACAGTGGCAACAATGTACAGAACAAGATTGTGGAAAAGGGAATTAAGTTTATAATAATAGTGGAAGTTGACAGAGCTAATCTCTATTAAGCACTTATTATGCCATTCCTTATTCTAAGTGCTTGATGGATTTTTTTTTCTCATATAATTCTTAAAACAACCTGTGATACAGGACTTATTATTATTTTCATTTTACAAGGGATGTTGTGGCAGAATCTGAACTTTCTTCCAAATCTAACAAAACAATCTGAATTCTTGATTATAAGAACCCAGGTAAGATCTGATCCAAACCAGAGACTGTGATATAGAGATGTGTTTTGGAGAATTAAGGAAGATACCCTTTGTTTCTAAGAGCCAAAGGCCTCCTCAGTGTTTGAAAATCACCTTTCAGATCCCATCTGTCTGATGACTATGACTCAGACTGAACCTGCCTTGTCATGAAAGCCTTACTCCATTTAGGAAACCACGTCCTTTGGTTTATTACTGTCCACCCAGGTTCTGGCATTCTAAAAAAAATAGAATGCTCCAATTCTACGTGTTAAACAAGAGAATGTTCTCCTCTCCATCCCATAGTCATTGGAACCTGGGGCAATTTATTCTATTTCCCCTCCCCCACACTCACCCTCCAGTTTGCTTATCTTTATGTTAGAGCAAGTTGGACCTCATTAACTCATTATATGTTAAACTGAATAAGTTGTTATCCTGAAAAACTAATTACCTAAGGCAAAGGTAGGCATACTTTCGCGGTTAATAAAAGCATCCTTACCGGGTGGCATTGACACCCCTTTTTTGGATACGCTTAGCCCTATAATTCTTGGTAATCTATGTTAAAAAAAAAAAAAGAAAGAAAAAGATGGATTTCATATTCCTTCAGGCAGTTTCCTTCACCATCAAAAGGTACTGGAGTTCTTGGGATAGAGATGGAAACGCGGCCGTAGAGACGTCCTCGCCCGGGACACCGCCCTTAAGATGAGCTGAGGAAGACTCCTTTCTCCTTGAATGCGCTTGGCAAGCCCTGCCCCCAAAGGGGGGTGGTGGTGGAGAAAGAATACGTCCGCACCTCGCGCATCTGCCCGAGTACAGATTGGCAAGTGATACAGGCGCGCAGACCTCTGTCATTTATTTATTTCTCTTTCCACCGGGTGCGCTGTCCCTTTAAATGGGGACGCTGGTGCTGGCTCCGTAACACCGGAGCCCGGCAGCTTGTTGATTTCAGAGCTGGTGAATTTCACATTGTTTCCACTTCACTTTCCTTGCCCGGGGGGGAGGCTCCGGCTGGCGCTACGACCGCTGTCGCCGCTGCCACCAAGAGCTAAGGGAGGACAGGGACCCGCAGCATCGGGGAGGGCTCGGGACCGAAGGAAAAGGTGTCGGGGCCACACACGCACCCTCGCTGCAGTCCAGCTCCTCCCGAAGCCCGGACGCCGGGAGCGCACCAAGCGGGGGACCGCCCGCCTAGACGCCAGCCCGCCCACGGGCCGGGGCCGAGCCCGGGAGCCGGCGAGTGGAGGAGGCCCCGGGGGCGGGGTGGGGGGCGGGGGTGGGTGCCGCCGCCGCCGCGGAGCTGCTGCTCGGCGCGTTTTGCATGAAGATGGCGGCTCCCACCGCCAGCAAGGCAGCCTCCCTGGGCTGTAACAACAAGCCTGCGTTCCCGGAGCTGGATTTCAGGTCGGGAGCTCGAGTGGAGGAATTGAACAAACTCATCCAAGAATTTACGAAGCACGACCAGCGGGAATACGACGACCAGAGAGCGCTGGAGATTCACACAGCCAAGGATTTCATCTTTTCCATGCTGGGTAAGGAGGAAAAAGGGGGAGGTGTGTGAGTGTGTGATGGGAATCGGAGTGGAGTACCCACTCCTCCTCGAGCGCTTGCCTTCTCGGTTTCTTTTGCAGAGCCGGGTGCCTGGGGGGTCACCCATCTGTTCCTCCTCTTCCCTGTTTTTCTCCGCTGCAAGCCAAACTGGCTCCCCTCCCCTCCTGACTACACTTTACGCCGGGCGCCCCTTTTCTCTCCACCGCCCCCGTTCGCTGGCTCTTTTGTTAATTTCCCAGTCGCCGGGGGCTGGCAGGCAGGTGAGGCGGTCAAACGCCCCACTGATGGGGGGAAGCCTTTCTGCGCCGCGCGGTCCAGGTGCGATCGGAGGCTCCTTTCAGTTGGGGGGGTCTGGCTCCCGGAGGCGCCGGTCTTGGGTCCTCTCCTAAGCTTGGGGCGCGGAAGACAGCTTGGGGCTTTGGCTCGGAGCCCGAGCGACAAGTTGCTTCTCTCGTCTTGCGGCGCGGCGCTGTCACGCCGAGCCCCCGGTGGCCAAACTTGTTGGGTGTTCCCGAGTAACCCGCCCAAGTAGTCTGGGCGCCCAGAGTTCCTGCAAGTTTGATTTGCAAATCGACTTCCCTTAGAAGCGTTCGGAAGCATTTCCGGTGCTTCTCCAGGGTGGTTGCTGGGCTCCGAATCCCTAATTCTCAGCTCGAATTTAACCAGGCGCAGAGCTCTGACCGCAGAGGAGCGTGGCCCCCTCCTCTTTGTGTATTGTCCTAGCGCTGGCCAAGAGACATGCCCAGTTTCCAATCGGGAGAAGCCGGGCGGGTAGAAAATATGCCCCTCACCTACTGGTCCTGAAAGGTTATCGATTGCTGCAGAAGGGAAAGTAATTGAGCCGGGCCTGGGAGACCGAACACCTCCCAAAGCGTCCTGCCTTTGGGATGATTGCTACTGAGTTGAAGAATGAGTGTCCGCAGCTGGGAGCCTCGGTTGTCGCTTGCGGCTCCTACAGTGGAGTCGTGGCTGTCATGCAGTACGTGGCTCCGTCGTTGTCATTCTGCAGAACTGGGGCTCCAGCGTAGCGCTGCTCTAACGCGCGTCTCTGTGTGTGTTTTACAAATGTACCCTTAGTCAGTTCCCAGATAGTGGAAAATTTGGCAAAGATCTTTCTACCACCGAGGAAGTCGGAGCCTTTTCCTTCCTCCAGCGATGTAACTTGGATTCCAGCCGGCCGCTGTTGCTGCTTCTATTCCGGGATGTCTTATTCCCTCTAGGTTTCCTTCCTCCCCACAGCCCAAGTGGGGGATAATACAAGTTGAACGTGGTCCACTGGTAGTACTAACGATTTGGGAAGTTGGATAGAACATACTAAAACTCGAGGCTAGTTTTTACCTTTTTCCATATACCCCCCAAGCATATTCTAGATTGTGTATGGGGTTGGAAGGATCTTTACTGGAACTTTCAACTATTTAGCTGAATTACTATATATTTTTTTAAAACCCATGACCTGGTGGGAGTGAGCTTTCAAAGCAAAGCTTAAAAGGCTTACAAAGCTTCTGCATCTGAAAACCAACATGGTGATTGTCAGGAAGGTGGGGACACACAGAAAGCTCAGGGCAGTTATTTAAGTTGCTTAATCATGGCCTTTCTCTTTGGCATAAGTAACACTAGCTGCTGTTGTGTTATTACAGCCCCCACATCAGTTTTCCTGTCTTTTCCTTCTTATGGGAAAGGTAGTGGGTGGGTCAGAAAAGTCAAGGATGAAGAAATGATGGGGAGGGATAAATTAAATCCTAACTCTTTAGGAACTTATGTTAACCTTATGTTTGATACACCAAATTAGCAAAGCTTTTGTCCAAAATAAAGGTTGAATTATTCTAGGATGCCTAATTTATGCATGTGTTTAATGTCATGGGTGGCATTGTATTGACAGGTAAACTAGATTTGCCTCTCCTCCTTTTTTACTCAGTTGACCTTGCAAGAGAAGTCTTTCTTCCCCCTGGCAATTTGATGTTTCCACTCTCGAGAGAGAAAATTCAGGAGTGTCATTTAAGCCCTTCGCCCCTCTGGACACTAGAAGGCAGATGGCGAAATGAGCTTGCCCGTGTGTGTTGCTGCATTCATTTTCAGAGTTCCTTGCTTTCCTTAATGAGGTGCTGGCTGCTCTAGACAAGTGAAGGTTCAGGCGACAGCAAGGGTCCCTGTGTGGATTTACTTTTTCTAAAGCAGATTTTCGCTTGGCTTAAGAAATAAAATATCTTTTTGTACACTTTGTTTTACTTGCTACAGCCTTGGGTCCTTCATGAATATGTAAGTGAGGTGTCTTTAATGACCCCCAGCTTGTTAAGGTGTCACTTGGGTGGCATCAGGCCCTCATTTCTGGGAGTTGTTGGGAGCCATGTAGTTTTCTTGGCTTTGTTCTGCCTCTGTCTGAGCTGCACCTGAGGATTGTCAGCAGCTTAAGGATATTATCCCCTCACACAGGATAAAATGACCAAAGAATTTGGTACAAGCCTCTTTAAGGGAGCTGTGGATAATGCTGCCTCTGGTTTCAGGCAGGTATGGTGGCCAGGCCAGCTACTGTCTGTATGAGATTGTTAGACTGGGTGGAAGCCCTTCCAGCTTCTTAGATTCTTTATGTGTCGTCTAGTTTGGAGGCAGTTTTACAAAGAAGAGCCAAGGGGTGGAACACAGCTCATAATCAGTGACCTGTCAGCACCAAGACATTCCAATGTACTGTCAAAGCAGGGATCTGCATAGGCTGTGGGATTGATGGGAGCCCACTGGTGGTCACTGTGTCTCTGTGATCTGGCCTGATGTTTTCTTGTTTGTGCAGATTCAGATTCCTCTGGAGGCAGGTGTTAGCTGAAATCACCCAGACCTACTCCTTATTTCTTTACACCTTGGTCTTTTAGGAGAATGATTGCTGTTATTATCTAGTTAATGTTTGAGAGCCCAGATTGTGTGAGAGGCTGGCAGTGCATAATAAACACCATTTATCAAAATTCAGGGAAATTGCCAGAGTTCATTAATGTTTTAATAATATTTGGTATTTGCATAATGTCTTTGCCGGCTCTTTTGTTATCTTCATTCCCTGGCGAGGTTGGATGGCGACTGGTTGTTTCTATTGAACATTTGTGGAAGAGAGGGCATATGAAAGCCAGAGAAGACAGGAAGGAGACAAGCAGTCACTAAATCTGCAAACTAAGTGGTAGGTACCACACATAGTTATTAGAGTAGCTGTGTCATTGCTGATTACCTCCTCGAGCTAAGAACATGACATAACCTTTTGAATATTGCTTTCCCATTACACAGATGAAGGTATTGAAGGTTACTGAGGTTAGGAAACATATAAGAGTACATGGTTCATAAATGGTAGAGATTTATGATGAGTGATGTTCTTCTACTTGAGGCTGTTTGGACACATGAGCCAGGAGCAGTGGCCCATGCCTGTTTGTTATCCAAGTGACTCAAGAGGCTGAGGCAGGAGGATTGTAGGTTTGAGGCCAGCTTCAGAAGCTTAGCAAGGGCTTTAGCAACTTAGCAAAAACCCTGTCTCAAATTAAAAACATAAAAAGGACTAGGGATGTAGCTCAGTGGTAAAGTGCTTGGACAAAAAAAAGGAATAGTTACATGAAATCCAAAAAAGGAGCTTTATTTTATTTTATTTATTTATTTTGTCATGTTGGAGATTGAATAGGTCTTTTTCTCTATCAAGCTGGTTTCAGCTAAAAGTATTAGATTAGCATAATGCAAGCAGCATCTGAAGTGATTTCAGGAGCAGTCTGAGTTCAAGTTTTTTTTCCATAAAAAGATCACCTATTTGAATTTTTGATTGAGAAAATCATGATCATTATAATAAAATGTTAAAATCTGCAGTTCCTGTCTCAGTCTGCCTCTGGCTAAATGTGTGGTCTTAGTTTTTATGTTTTTGGTACTGGTGATTGAACTCAGTGGAACTTTACCAACCTAGTCCTTTATTTTTATTTTGAGACAGGGACTTGCTAAGTTGCTCAGGCTGGCCTCAAACTTGGAATCCTCCTGCCTCAGCCTCGTGAGTTGCTGAGATTACAGTAGTGTGCTACCACTTCCGGCTTGGTCTTAGTTTTTTGATTTATTACACATGGCTAATAGTAGTGCATCATTTTAGAATTTTGTCTGAAAGTGAAATCACTTTGCTAACTGAAAAGGAATGTTTACATGATCTTAGTATTTATTTAAAGAAATGTGCTTTATTAGAAAACATTGTGAACTTCAGTTAGAATTATTTCTGCAGCTTGACACCCCAAAGAACTATGGAATACCATTAGCGGCAGCCTAGGAGGATATTGGCTGTGGCTGTAGAGGACGTGATGAATTCCAACAGCATCACCATTAGTTAAGTTCATGCTATGGGCTGACCACAGTGCTAGCTACTTTGCATAAATCCATTAGCTCCTGTAATCTTCTGACAATTTTAAGGATAAGTATCATCCTACCTATTTTGAAGATGAAGTAGGTGTCCTTTGAATGGCAAAACACTGAAAGAGGCTCAAAGAAGTCAAGTATTTACACCAATCATACAGAGCTCGGATTTAGATACAGGCATTTCCCCCTCAAATGCTCATGTTTCTTTCACTGTATTAGCAATCAGCTTCTATTACTCTTGGGTCAGACAACCCAAAGGCCCCACTTCCCAGGGAATACTCCACCCAGTAGTAGCCCACATAGCTAGTTGGAACAGGGAGAGTCCCATTCCGGCTCACTATTTCTGTCAGTCCCTCTTTCTGCTCCTCTTTCTTTCATGCACTCAACAAATACTTAATGTAATATTGTTTGCCAAGCAGTATATAGGACTCCTGGGATAGTGACCCAGAATGTTGGGATGTTCCCCAGGTCTTAGGAGACCCCTGTCCTTCTCCATTGTATCCTAACTCTAAGAGACTAGTTTGCTGGCTACTAAAAAAATGAATGCCCATTGGCCACTTCAAAGCTCTAAACCTTTCTAGTGCTTGGGAGAGCTCTTGGATCTACCACATTTTTAGGCAGATGTTTAGAAACATCTGGAGATCCAGAGTAGGCTGTTTTGAAGGCCTGACTTTGTTATTTGAGTGCTACTTTTCTATTATTGAATCCGCCAGCAATATTTATTGTGAAATTGTTGCTTTGTGGTCTTCAACTGCTTGGTAAGTTCCTTAGAGTTGTGTTCACTAATGTGCTGTATCAGTATCAATTACAAAATAATCTCTGAAGTTTGTTCTTCCTCTGAAAACATCATGTATCCAGGGCAGGGAGTTCCTCTCAACATTTATTTTTATGCTGATTTGAATTGGTTCCAATTCTCCCTCTATGGTTCTGGACAGCTGCTTCCTTCACCCTTGACAGAAGAGCCCTGGAACTGCTGTCTTCTCAGGAAGACTCCCATTGTGCCACCTATTGGGTGATGAGGCTGAGGCTGTTTTTTTTTTTTTTTTTTTTTTGTATTCAGAGACTAGATTCCCTCTTGTCAAACAGAGAACTTGTCAATGAGTGTTAGCACTTTACATTCTCCCAGAGAGCTTTTTAACAATTCAGAATCCATGGTCCCATTTCAGATCTATTGATTCAGAATCCCTAGAGATCCCCGAACTGGTTGCTCAGCACTTCAACCTACTGTCCTGTTAGGCCTAAGGCTGTGCATTCTCTGTCCCTTAGAGCTGCTCCTGAGTGCAGTGAGCATGGTCCTGGTTGACTTTTAAGGCTAGATCCAGGATGCCGACCTCAGTGAGCAGTTATGTCTGCTGAATCTGGAGAGGTAATACTGGAGTCCTTCTACCTGGGACAGGGGCACTGAGGTTTAGTGGTTAAGAGTCTTTACCCTCAGAGGCTGTAATAGGATTTTTTACAACATTATATTCTATAATCGCCACCATAATCCTTTGAAGTAAACAACTGTGAGGAACCCTAGGACTGGAAAATTTTGGGAATTTGCCCAAGTTTAGAAACAAGTAGGTGACATAGTTGGAACCTAATCAAGGTCAGACTGATGAAAAGCCCTTTCTTTCAACAAGGACTATACCTTCTGCTCATAAGGGTCAGGAGACCTAGATTCTGGCTGTGATTTCTCTGGTTACTTACTGTGTGATTTTGGAGAAGTTATAGCCTCAGTTTCTGAATATGTATGAAAGTATAAGTTGGGGTTAATAATTATACCTAGTGCATGTATTTGGGTGCATCCAATTCTGAATCTGAAATCTTTTGTGCAGTGCAAAAGAAGGCAATTTCTGTGTTCTGGTACCAGTTCTGTTTTTCACTGTGTGGCTTGAGTGTTGCCCTGAGTAAGTTTCCTAACCTCTGTTGGGCTTCTTTTGCCTACTTTCCCATGATTGGAAATGCAAAGAAAAAAGTCAAAGCATTCCCACATTCTAATTACTATTAACATTTGGGTGGAGGGTACCTGGGATTGAACTCAGGGGCACTCAACCACTGAGCAACATCTCCAGCCCTATTTTGTATTTTATTTAGAGACAGGGTCTCACTGAGTTGCTTAGTGCCTGACTTGCTGAGGCTGGCTTTGAACTTGTTATCCTCCTGCCTCAGCGTCCCAAGCTGCTGGGATTACAGGTGTGCACTACCACTCCTGGCTCATTATTAATACTTTATTTATTTTTTAGTTGTAGTTGGACATAATACCTTTATTTATTTATTTTTATGTGGTGCTGAGGATTAAACCCAGGGCCTCACATGTGCCAGGTGAGCACTTTACCTCTGAGCCACAACCCCAGCCCTCACTATTAATATTTTGATGTGCATATAGTTACATAGCAGGGATCATATGGGATATGTGCTTTTCTTATAAATTAATCTACCACTTTTTAAAAGAGGAGCTATAACTTGAAACCTGGGGAAAAATGTTCTCCTTACTTTTTTCATTCATTTCCTTTTTTTAATCCCTAAAGACAATTCCATTCTGGAATGTACCCTGTGATTAAGTAATTGGGGGTGTTGGACTTTACATTGATGACCTTTGACCTTCCTTTCAGGGCCACCTCCCATCTCTTTTTGCATGCTCTGCGTGGCCACATAACAAGCCCTGTATTTCTTGCTTTTTTTTTTTCCCCCCTTAGGCTGTTTCCATTAGTTTCCTAACTTGGATTCATGAAAACAGTTAAAATAGTGTCTGTGAACTTGAATCAGAACAAAAAAAGACATTTTTATTTTTATTAACCTCTCACTGAAGTAAATTATTTCCTTCCATCATTAGTAGGTTAAAAAAACATTGTGTCGGTGGTACCCGTGTTTGTGTTGCCCATAGAAATCACAGGCATTTTCATTTCACATTACAGTTATTGCAGATATTTCAAAAACTCATTTATTGCTGTTTCAAAATGATGGCAGATATTAAACTAACTAGATTTTATTATTTAATGCATTAATAAAAATCACATATGATACTCTATCATAAATACAATTTTAAAACATGCTGTGCATTTTAATACTGATTTTTTTTGAAATATCATGCAATGTGATCACCTTCATTTAAATATACTATTCTTTGCAGGGGTTCATAAACTAGACCAGCCTGTCAAAAGAATCCAAGCTACAGAAACACTTAAGGGTCCTAGTTCTCACAGATGGCCTTGGGTATCTTGTCTATGGGTTTTTTGTTTTGTTTTGTTTTGTCTCCTCCAGCTCAAAAGCCCTTGACTCTTATTGGCCTTCCTATCTCTCCAAGGTGGGGGCGGGGAATTCCTTTCCTGTGTGGTTTTCTGATATCTTGTCCCCTTTTCTGACCCTTAGTACATTCTTTCTCATGCTGTAGATTCAAGGATCCTGGGCTTATTTATGTTTGCAGCCGCCAGTGGGCTGTTGAACCCAGTAGGTACTAAGTGTGAGGTGACAAGAGTTTCTTTATAGAGACCTTATGAAGCTTCTTACTTGAGGTGCTTTTTAAGAAATGAGCAGTTTCTGACATTGTCCCTGTGATTTTCCTCTTATATTAAGCCAGGCTCTTAGAATCTTCTCTGGAGTCCAAAAAATCTTGATGTTATCTCCTTATGGGGTACAGGACTATAGAGGATTGTTTTCTACATTTTATATTTCTGTATTCCTTTTAAGACTCACCCTACCTAGGTCAATATTAGATATGTCCAAAGTGAATGCTGGTTTGCCAAGAGCAAGTGGACCTCTGCCTGCCTACTCTTGGGCTTTACAGAATGCAAAGCAGAAACTAGTTGTCTTTCCCTGTAAGGTGTTCCATAGACTTATCAGTCATCCTCCAAATGATTAGATGCTTTCTTTGGGATCCTAATTGTAGCAATTTTTTTTTTGTTGTTGTTTGTTTGGTTTTTGGTGCAGGGGATTGAACCCAGGGGTGCTTTGTCACTGAGATATATCCCCAACCTTTTTTTACTTTTGAGCTGGGGTCTCCTTAAGTTGCTGAGGGCCTCACTAATTTGCTGAGGCTGTTCTTGAACTTATGATCCTCCTACTTCAGCCTTCCAAGTCATTGGGACAGGTGTTCACCACTGTTCCTGGCTCCAATTGTAGCAATTCTTTATTATAATAAATGACTGTTATTTGCCATCAATAATAGCAGTTTGTTTTTATCACAGTAAGCAATGTTTTATAGATTATAATCTCTATTACATCTAGTGTAGTATCCTCAGGATAGGCCTTAAAGAAGGGTGTGTAGGAACTTTTAGCTCCTATTTACAGATGTGGGTACTGAGACTTGGAGGTGGTGATATGACTTAGTTCAAGGTTTCAGAATAAGCTGAGAGAACAAGAGACAATCCTGCTATCGAGTGCTTCTGCTACAGTACATTGCCTGCAAAGAGCTTCTATAGGGGCTGTTCTATCCTCAGACATCTTTCACAGGTTGCTGGAAGAAGCCCAGGATGATTATTTTCTCAGGCAGGGCAAGTAGGCTTCATTCACCTCTGGGCTTTTCTGCCCTCCTCCTGAGCCTAAGCTGTGCAGTGAGAGTGGAGTGGGTAAGCACAAGTTCTAGAGCATCTAGAGATGCATTCTCCAGGTCTGGTTTGTAGGCCTTGCCCAACTGGTTCTCAGTGTCTGTGATGGTGTTTACAATGAGCCTGGATAAGTGCTTGCCAGCTGAGTGATCTCTTTAAGGACAGTTCATAATTATGCCATTCTGTGAGGCCCTGTCTCCAGGAAACAGCTATCTGTTTTTCATCCACTTAAGTGCCTTTTCATGAATTCCCTCTGCACAAGAAAAAGATAACTAGGGACAGTGCTGCTATGAATATAGTGGGCATGGGGAGCTGTTATTCAATTTGTTTCTTTATTTTTTTATATTTTTTTCCTCCAAACAGGAAGACTTGATTACTATTTATAATTTGAGTCAAGTCACAAGTGGGAATTGGTATACATGTTGTTTAGGTTTTTGTTTCTTCCACCTTAGTATTTGAATGTCTACAGTGCGGATCACAGTGGTATTAAGCATTCACTTATTAATTCATAAATTCGTTCAGCATATGTTGGTGTGCCAACAGTGTGCTAGTGTAATTACTATGTAAGTACAGAGAGTGGTGAATAAGAGAAGAAAAATCCCTGCCTCCATAGGCTTCTGTTCTCTGGAGGATTTAACAAGATTAAACATGCAAATAAATAGGGATGTGTCTTATAAGAAAAACAAGAAGCACAGAATATTTTGATGGGGACTAACTGAGTAGGATGGAGTGAAAAGTGATAGACTAGATTTCCTTGAAACACAGAAGTTTTGTATGAAAGGAGAAGGAGTCAACCTTCTGAAGAACCCATGGAAGCTTACTCCAGGTAGAACTGCAGTTGTAAAGGCCCTGAGGTGGAGGTGTTGGGGAACTTAGCAGTTTTCAAGGCTGCTTGCTTTATAGCCTGTCTCTGTGGCTTCTACTGGGAGGAAGGATGATAGGATTAGGCCTGGACTGAGGAATGAGGTGAGCTTCCTGAGGGTGCACCTTTTCCAGGTGGTTGCTTCCCAGGTGGGCCCACCTCTGCCTGGGCTCTTGTCACTGGCCTTCAGGGATAGGGGTGGAGGTGAGAGTAAGAAAGAAAGGTTGGATTACAGGTGCATAAAAGGCCCTTTGTGGCCCTGTGATTCTCTGATTTCACCTCTGATTGCCCTAGGCTAGAAACAGTAAGTCCTACATTTGATGATTTATGGGGCAAGCTGAAGCTTTCCTGCAGGACAGTAAGCCTTTGTTTTGTGTCTAGTCCTCTACAGTATACAAAATGCATTCATATGCAGAATATCATTTGACATATCTTGTAATACCCTATGAAGTAAGTATTAGGGTATCTTTTTTCACAACAGAAGAAAAGATCAAGAGAAGTCTAGTAGCTCACTTTCCAAGGGGTTGAGGTGGGGTCAGTTTCAAGTCCTTTGAAGGTCACCCTTTGTATTGTACTGAATCTAAAACCTTCTCTTTTACCCTGTCCCATGGATCTTGGGGAGTGGAAGAAGGAGGGCGATTTCTGGGCAGAGAGTCCCTGGGATTGGGAGGCAGAACCAAGCCAGAGGCCTGCAGGTCTCCACGTGCCTGCTGTGCCTGAACTGGCATTCAACTTGGATGCGCTTTTTCTAGTCTGCCTCAAGATCATCCTTTTAGCAGCTGCAGCTGTTCTTAATAGCAGCTGCTTGTGCGGATTGTGTTGTGATTAATAAAGGAAACTCAACAGTTTGTTCTTTCAACTGTGCCCTTGGTGTGCGCAGCCTGCTTGTACACCGGCTGTGCTTCTGATTTGGAGCAATACAGTCCTACTGGCATATGGTGCCCAGGGGCTCATCGCCCTCTTGTGAGAAGAGGTGGGTCATCTAGATCAGAGCCAGTGTGCCAAAGGCCCTTGGGGACTGGATGTAGGGAAATGAGTGTGTTGGTGGGTGGCTCAGTGTCAGAACCCAGGGCATGGGGGGGGGGGGGGGGGGCGTGCCACCATGAACTGAAATCACCTTTGCCCTTGGGTCTGCCAGTGGCTGATGCGCCTTAACACCATATCCTTCCTCCACTTGGGCCTGTATCCATCCCCTGCCTGTTCAACACAGGTTGCCAGTCCCCACTTTCAGAGTTCTGATTATGTAGGTCTGGGTTGGAGCCAGAGAATTTGCATTTCTAACAGGTTTGCAGGTGATACAGCTGCTGCTGCTGCTGCTGCTAGTCCAGGGACCACACTCTAAAAACCACCACTGAGGGTGGAATTTAGGGTGTTTGAATTTTTATGAGAAATTCTAAGCTTTTTAAGTATTGAGACTAAAATCATATTTAAAAGAAACACCGTTGGATTCAAAAACGTAGGTCACATGGAACACCGTGGCTGTGTTTGTCCCCTCTTGTCTGAGTACTTCAGGGGGATCCTTGGGTTGTCCCAGGCTTGGAGGGGCAGAAGCTCTTCCAAGAACATCCAGTTAGTTTTGGGCAGAATCATAACTAGAACCCAAGTTTCTTGTGTACTTGCTCTCTGTGTGTGTGTGTGTGTCTGTGTGTGTGTCTGTGTGTCTGCCTGTCTGTCCTAGCATGCTGTCTTCTAAATATGTTTTGTTTTTTAAATAGAAAAACTAGCTGTGTAATCTTGAAAATAATGATAACCACACTAAAATGATGTTCAGTATGTTCTAGGCACATTTCTAAGTGTTTCGTATTTTACATTTATTGATTTTTTTAAGTTGTAATGAGGTGCTGGGGATCCAACCCAGGGTGGGCCTGGGTTTGATAGCACTTAGGGCTTATAAGTGCTCTACCACTGAGCTCCATTTCCAGCCCTTTAAATTTCATATTGAGACGGGTCTCACCAAGTTGCCCCATAGCTGAGATTCTAGAATGCCCCACTGTGCCTGGCATGCTTTACCAATCCTGTATCAATCCTAACAACACTGTGAAAAGGGCAATATTATCTTCCTTCACTGATGAGAAGTTCGAAGCACAGAGAAATAATCTGTGGAAAGCCACAGAGCTACTAGTGGAGTGGGGGTGTGAACCCAAGACATCTAGTTTCAGGCAGAAAACATCAAATAACTCTGCATTTTTTTAAACTTCATTTTAAATAACAAGAAAACGTTTTCCATGGGAACTGGAAGTCATTGAGGGACTGCTACAATTTTAATGCTCCTAAGAAGCTTGGAAATTAGGTGCCTGATTTCCTCCCTCCTCCATTTTACAGACATGGAAACTGAGGTTGAGAAAGGAGGAGAGAGACTTGATCTTCCTGGGCCCTGACCTTACTTTGCTTCTGAGAAAGGTGTTTGCACATGAGAAGGTTGACCCCATAGCATTTGCTTCCCAGGGAGGACTCTGCCTGGCTTTGACAAGGAAGGGAAGAAGGGAAGGTGTTTCAGAGGGTTATGCTTCAAGGTAGGGAACATTTTCCCCGCTACAAAGCTGCCTTGTAGTTTGAAGTTCTCTTAATTGCTGTTAGAGAAAAGATGCTAAAAAAGATAACCTCATGGGCAGGGTGTATTTTTTGGTCTGTCCTGTTTGCTTTGGTCTTTTGATTGTTCCCTGTCTCTCCCTCTCTGGTGTCTTTCCTCTGAAGTGTGTCCTTTTCTTACACCTGTGCAGATTTCATGGCTTTGAACGTTGTGATGAATATTTTGATCTTGGAACAATCTGTATCTGGAATAGGGAAGGCTGGCTGGCTGGCCCTCACTGTGCTTGAGAAGTGGCTCCACTGGCTGGTCTACCTCCTGGTGGGGGAGGGGACCAGCACTCTCTCCCCTTCTCTGAGGTCTGGACTTCTCTGAGGTCTGGGTGTTCAGAGCCTTAGGTTTAGAGTTGTAACAAGATTGAAGGAATTGCTTCAGTGACAGTCTTCCTGAGATCAAGCCACCCGACTGCACCATTTTAGTGAGAGGGAAACTTAACCCCCATAGTGGACAGTGATTTACTCAAGGTCAAAAGGTAGTGATGAGAACAATGAGATTGGGAAACTTTCCCACTGTTTGCCAGGCATGGTTCCAGGTGGTGTATAATCATTAACCCATTCAGTCCTCACTACATCCCTGCAAGGAGGGAATCCTTATTCTCCTCACTGCACAGATGAGGAAGCTCAAGTCCTGAAATCACTTGCTCAGGCTAGTAATAGAGGCTGGGTTCAACCTAGGCAGCTGGGTACCATCATTCCTTCCTTGCACCTTCCCAGAACTGACTGCCAGACCTTGCTCAATGGCATACAACATGGTGTGTGTGTGAGTGGGGGGGCATGGCAGGGAGGATGGGGAGGACTAGTGGGTAGAGTGGAGAAGAGGGTGGCTTTGCTGTCCTAGAAGCCAGTTGTGCTGGCTCCTAGTCCAAAGTCTTTTCACTCTGTCATCTAGCTTTCCTTGGCAGCCCTTAGGACCAACATTCTTTTGATGCTTGTGGTTTTTGTTTATTGAATATTCCTTTGTATGCAATCTCATCCCATCCACAGCCTCCTCCCTTTGAAAGTAAGGAAGTGTATTCTAGCTAATTGATTGACTTAAGCTGCATGAAAGTTAACTGGGCCCTTGATATCGGGCAAATTAGGGCAGTTTTATGAAGATGCAGGATTTCCCCTCTTTCTCCTTCCCCGATCCCCCCCCCCCCCCGTTTTTTATTCCAGATTTAGAAGATTTAATTAGGACATAGTTAATGTAGTCCATCATTGTGGGGATAATGGGGAACAGATTTTTCTCCCCTGGAGAAAGGCAAATGCCAAATGTATTTCTAAGAAGTTCAAAATATATAAATTGAATTGGTTTCCTGTGAACTAAGAGATCAGCCTCTTTAGTGTTGTGCCCCTTTTTAAAAAGTGACTAATAATTTGTTAAATAATCATGCCCGGTTTCCCTGCTTTGTAAGGGCTGATATTAGTATATGATCTCTAAAGCATTGAAGCGCATTGGCATTTTGCTACAGAATCTGTCCTTGGGATGAAAGAGCTTCTTGACATCCTGGTGCTTGTGATTCCGAGGACTGGAATTGGATTCTTCACAGAAGCCTCATTCCAACCTTCTTACTCGTCTTTTTTTCCCCTGCAATTAAAGTTGTAATGGGAATGGACGTGTCCTCCAGTGGTGAGCCCATCTGGACGCTGTAGGAACTCACAGGACAGATGTTTATAATTTCTCATTTACCTGCTGTGATGGCATCCTGTGAGGGACTGACACTGCACTGCATGGCAGGGTGAAAGCCAGGCACTCCGGCCGTGATTGGAAAGCCTCCGTGCTCCAGCTCTACAGTGTCTCTGGCCTCAGTCCCCAGCCTCCGATGGCCTTGCCATGTCAGGTCAGTCACACTGGCCTTTCAGTTCATCACTGTCAAGAAGGCCTTCCAGAGTAGCCCAGCACAGGCCAAATCCCCCTCAGCTGGTGTTCCAGTCTTGTAGATCTCTTGGTTGCACTGGTCAGTTATGAATTTGAAATTATTTGTGGTTAAGTCTGGTGCTTTCCCGCTTCATAAAATCTCAGCAAGGGATGGCCTTTTATGGTTTGTTTGTCTTTTCTTACTTGCCATCAATATTTGCAAGGTGTTCAGCAAATATTTCTGGTCTTATTGACCATTTTTCTTTTGTTCTTGAACTTGGGCCATTGGGTGGTCACCCTTCATGATGAGGCACTGGAATGGCCATGTGTGCACTGCATGTTAGATATATTCCTTGGTGTGTTTGGGGGACTTCTCTTCCTTTCCTAGTCTCCCACCTCTCTGTAGCATTTAAAATAGGGACTTTTAGAAATTATCTAGTCTAGTCAATCCTAACCTTTTCTAAATGTGAGAATCCTTTTATGTTCAATAAAAAAAATTGTGAGAGATTATGGGACCGGGAGCATAGCTCAGTAGTAGAGCATTTGCCTGGAAATAGTAAGATCCTGGGTTCAATTCCTAGCATCACATACAATTAAACACAATTATGAGATCAAATAGTAGTGGAAATATTTTTGCTGTCAATTCACTGGGGAAAAATGTATAGTTATGGAACCCTTACACTGAATTTACTTAACTATTTCATTACTTTGAATTTTATTTTGATGACATCTGCATGTACTTGAAAAAAGCAGTATATTTATATGACAGATAATACATGGTGGGCATTTGGATTTTTAGCATCAATAACAATACCCCTGTGGTCCCACAGTCAAAACTGGATATTTGCCCCTCATTTTATATGCATTACATTTAAGACTGGCTGTCTGTTCACTTAGTTTCCCTTGTGTATGCATTTGATTTGACCAGTATGGTGTTTTAAAAAAAATTGGAGCAAACATTTAAAAGCCCCACTATTGTCATATAGCAAGGTAGTACGGGAATTTGTAATCTTCTGACTTAATCCCCAAGTGAGTGGGGTCTCCTGTTCATCTCTGCTGAGGCTTATGAGCAGGAAGAGCCCTGGGCCAGGAATCAGGAAACCTGAGACCTTGCCTTCTTGCAATTACTGACCCACCAGCTTGGTGATCTCTCTGGGCCTCAGTGTGATCATCTTTTACCCCATTATGATCAATACCTTCTGGTTCCCAGAGAGTTGTTTGATCTACTGAGGGAAAAAAAGAGTTTGCTATAATAGAATTGTTATTATTTCCCCATCTTCTCTTTTTTTTTTGTCTCTTCTGTCTTTCTGTCATGGAGGAAATTTGTCATTCATTGTCACAGCTTCATGGTTCACTTTAGACTTAACATGAGAAGGGAGCTACAGGTCTCCCTAGCTTTCTTCCCTACTGTGTCCTATCCTGTCCTTTCTTTTTTTTTTTTTTTTTTTTTTTTTTTTTTGCTTTGGAAGTTTTGTTTTGTCTTTCTTTTTTTTTTTTTTTTTTAATTTTTTATTGTTGGCTGTTCAAAACATTACATAGTTCTTGATATATCATATTTCACAATTTGATTCAAGTGGGTTATGAGCTCCCATTTTTACCCCATATACAGATTGCAGAATCACGTCAGTTACACATCCATTGATTTACATATTGCCATACTAGTGTCTGTTGTATTCTGCTGTCTTTCCTATCCTCTACTATCCCCCCTCCCCTCCCCTCCCCTCCCCTCCCCTCCCCTCTTCTCTCTCTGCCCCCTTTACTGACATTCGTTTGTCCCCCTTGTATTATTTTTCCCCTTCCCCTCACTTCCTCTTGTATGTACTTTTGTATACCTCTGAGGGTCTCCTTCCATTTCCATGCATTTTCCCTTCTCTCTCCCTTTCCCTCCCACCTCTCATCCCTGTTTAATGTTAATCTTCTTCTCATGCTCTTCGACCCTACTCTGTTCTTAGCTACTCTCCTTATATCAAAGAAGACATTTGACATTTGTTTTTTAGGGATTGGCTAGCCCTTTCTAAAGGGACCTTCATGCTTTTCATCGCACATCCTCTTGGTAGGGGTCCACAGCCACAAGCAAGCTCCTGCAGTGCCATCCAAGACATCTGATCATTGGAACTTTCCCCCCAACATCAAAGAATTGCTGCTGGATTATTGTCTGTTAAGATACTTGAAACTAAGCAATTGTGGTATTGCTAATATCCAGGAGATGCTAGCCTGCTGGGCTGTTCTTAAAGAAAAATCTTGCAGTTTTGTGTTAATTTTCACTGTTTGGGGTGAAGAGTGCCATTGCATTGGTCCTTCTGGATGTTGAGGGTAGGGGAGGGAACAGAAAAGTAGAATAAAGTCCTCTGAGTAGGATTTTATTATTTTAAGTAGAATAAAGTCCTCTCAGTAGGACTTTTGCCAGCCTGGGAACAGAGCAGTAGAATAAAGTCCTCTGAGTAGGGGCTTGTGCCGTTCTTCATGCAGACGTTTTGCATGAAGAAGGCACCTTCTTGAGTAGATAGGATAGAGCTCCTAGTGATTTTTTCAAGTTTTATAAATAAGCAAAAGCTAGATTTTCCAGGAAACTAAAGAATTTTCTTTTGCTTTTAATAGTTTCCTGGACATTTCAAAAAGTGTGGGATTGGCCAAGCAGGATGCTTATTCTGGCTACTCTGCAAACCCAACCTTCAGGAGGGAAGAGAGCCCCCCATCCCACCCCCACTTCACTGTGTTTGCCTACCTGCCTGGATTGAAAGTTTCTTGCCTGGTTGGGTTCTAGAAAATGAAATTAAGTTGACCATTTTCTTTCTTTTTTTTTGTAACAGGGATTGAACCCAGGGACCCTTAACCACTGATCCACATCCCCAGTCCTTTTTATTTTGAAATAGTCTCTTGCTAATTTACCTTGAGCCTCACTAAGTTGCTGAGGCTGGCTTTGAACTTGTGATGCTCCTGCTTCAGCCTTCCAAGCCACTGGGATTACAGGTGTGCTTCAGCACACCTGGCTAGGCTGACATTTTGAATCTGATACTTATACCAATAATTTTTACATAGCAAAGAAGCGAGGGAGATATTTAGGGGAGATATGACCTAGAGATGGTTGTGGGATGTGGGTGTGGGAGAGTGTGGTGCTCCCAACCAGAAGTGTGCCTGTGAGGTTCAGCATTACACTAATCTTCTTGAGGACTGAGTTGGTGCTGGAGGTCAGGCATCTACTAGTAAAATGAAGGTGGGCACTGGACCAAAAGTAAAGATTAAGGAAAGATTTATACTCCTCCAGGTTCCTTGACCTGAAGAGAAGTTGGTACCATGTAGAAATCCCCCCAGCAGGTCCCTTGTTTCCTGCTTCTGTAGGGCTCAGTGACTAGCCCCATAAGTGGAAAGGGTTGGTGAACAAGGAGTTGCTCATGGGTGGGTTGCCAGAAGACTCTTCTGAGGGAGACTGTAAAGAACTTGGAAAGAATGTGCTAGGAGGTGTTAGACAAAGAGATTTCATATGATACCTTTGTGTGTGGGATTAGGTTAGAAAAAACCTAAAGGAGGTACACCTGGGATTACAGGTGTACTTCAGCACACCTGGCTAAGCTGACATTTTGAATTCTGAAGGAGCAGCTGCCCTGTGAAATGGGTGCACCCCTCGTTAGAATGTGTGTTCTTTTGCTTAGGTGGGAGGTGGAGGGAAGGGGTGTTGAGTTTCAAGGAGAAAAGGGCTTCTTAAAGAAGGGAGGAGGCTGGTGGGGGATGGACTTTCAGCCTCAGTCTCAGGAGTAGAAGGAACTCTAATTGCCTTTGTAGGAAAAATTAAATTGTATATTAGGCACAAAAAGCTTATAAGATTCTGGCAGCTTTTAAATGTTCCTGGGTTGTTGCTCCATCTCCCATTGCCTTCCTATTGATGTGGGTGATGAGAATCAATTAGGGCCGAGTTCCTTTTCCCCAAATGTTGAAGACTGAACACCTGAGAAATACCAAGGCAAGCGTCGGAAGCAAGTTTTATTTAAAGGACAGAACACAGATAGACTTCTCCCTGGAGAAGGAGCCCCAGAGCTGGATGTGCAAGGAAGTGGGGGTATCCTACCCCTTTTATAGGTTTTAGATTTCCTTTGTTCTCATGCCCTCCTTCTCCCCTTTTCTTGCCTATGTGACTACTGACCAAAAGGTGGGCAAGAAGCCTTCCGGGCATGCCTCTCTGTGTCTGCCCCAATGGGCAGGAAAGGAGCTGCCCAGGAGGTACTTCATTAACAACTTCTTGGGAGGAACAGGTCCCTTGTAAGCAGGTAACCTAGGCAACAGGTGGAGGAGGAGGGAGAATGGCTCTGGAGGTATTAGCATTTGATTGCCTTTCCTCTCCAACCAGCCCCCATCTTCAGGATCTGACCCAATCGGGGATTATTTACGCTGACTGTCCTTTTGCGCCCGTGCCCCGCCCCCTTCCTTCACTATTGTGCTGAGAGGTCCAGACCTCAGGAGAAGCCAGGTAGAGGGCTGGGGGAAAGGCTGAGGGGGTCCATACTGTACTCCAAAGCCAGGTGGGAGGGAAGAAGATGTCTCTGAAGAGCAGAGGCGATCACGCCCTGGAGTGGGGAGGAGAAAGAGCCTGGGCATCAGGGAGGGCCTGGGCTGGACCCTGAGAAGCGGGCAGTGGGGTTCCCCTCAGTGTGCTGAGAATTGTTCATGATGTTTCCCGGATGTTCCAGGGAAAGCAGTGTTTTCTCAAAATCACTGGGTATTTGTGACCTTCTTCTGTCTTGTATGACTTGATTGTCTTCAGGAAATCACTTCCTCTCTCAAGCCTGTACTTTCTCTTCTATAAAATGAGGAAACTGGGTTTCTTTTTCCGGGTCTGTGATTTTAGATTCCATATATATTCATCTCTCTCTCTCTCAGTGTGAAAATGTGTGTTACATACCTCAACTTTTGAAATTCTGCATCAGATGTGGAGATTTGTTGTGGTGGTGGTTTGGAGACGGTGATTGATTTTTGAAGGGAGTTTCTGGAGAGCAGTTTCTGTTCTCATTTGAGGAAGCCAGGATGTCATGCCACATGACACATGGGGAAGCCCAGATTCCCTCCTATGGCTCTCAGAAGGGTGACTCCAGAGCTTTTGTTACCGCTGTTGACCGGTGAGGAGTCCTTGCTTCCCCAATGTTGAAGAATAACACCAAAGAAGCACGCCGAGGCAAGGTCAGAGTAGAAATTAGAAGTTTATTAAAGGACAGCAGAAAAGACTTCTCCTGGAGGAAGAAGGGGACCCAAGAGGTGGAATCCGTGGAAGTGCGGTTGTTTCCCCTTTTTATAGTTTTGGCGATGGAATGTAGGTTGGAAGGCCGAGGGGTGGGACACTGGTGGGCTTAATTATCACCTTTTGGGATGGGATTATCATTTCTCTGGGATGGACTTTGGCCTAGGGCCTTTTCAGGACTTCATTAACATTCCATGAGTTGTCCTGCGTTTCCTGGAATCATTCTCAGCATGGCCTCCATTTTAGATTTCACTCGGTATTAGACCCGATTTATCTAACTACACTGACTACCTAACTTTAAATCTGGCTTCACTTTGACCTTGTTGGGAGGTTGGTCACCTGGCCCCTGTTGCCCTGGTGTGACAGCCAGCCCTGGTGTGACAGCGTTGTGCTGTGGTCCAGCAGAGTATTAACTGCAGTGTGGAAGGCATCAGGAGGGCCCAGAGCAGTTTACACTGAAGGTGACAGCCGAATATTGTCATGCAAATTAAGTAGGAATTTCTCACCAAATGAGAAATTCATCTTAATCTTCTTTAAATACTTACTGCTCATTTGCCAAGGTTCTAAGTAATGCAATTTCGAAGGTTCAGAGGTGTCTAATACAATTTTCCCCCTCTGTACATAATTCTATGCCCATTGTGTAACTCTATTAGAAACATTAGGGTAATTATAGAGCTATGTTCTGCTTTTGGATTGCTGTAATATTAGCCCCGAGTCTGCCTGTACTGGCCATATGAATAAGCAATGACTGGGAATTAACAAGAATTTAGCAGACTCCTTAATTAAGATATCCCAACCCATTCCCGTGCCCTAAAGCCTTTGTCCCTGGCAGTAATGTGTACCACAGGCAGGCAGGGTGCACCATGGGGATGAGCTCTGGATTCAGAAACCCAGTTCTACGTCCTCATCTGTAAAATGGGGACAGAATTGTCTGAACTTCTAGGCACTGGTGGATATGAGGACCAGTGAGCTAAAGATGGACCAGACA
Source organism: Marmota flaviventris (assembly GCF_047511675.1). Classification (NCBI taxonomy): domain Eukaryota; kingdom Metazoa; phylum Chordata; class Mammalia; order Rodentia; family Sciuridae; genus Marmota; species Marmota flaviventris. The sequence goes on along the minus strand of NC_092505.1, from coordinate 48,897,500 downwards.
AGTATGATTGGCAGGGCTGCTATTTAGCACAATTCGTAACATAGCCATAGGGAAGTGTCACTTCCATGGGTACTTTCTGGTAGTCCTCATGGGTATATTTTGTGGAATAGAAATTTGATACTTAATATTGGGGCTAATAATGATTATATTTCCTTGACACTTGATAGTGGATGAAATGCTTTGACCCTACAAATCCAATGAAATAAGTTATTTTGTTTCTTCTTATTGTACAAACCAAGCAATTGTGGCGCAGTTGGGTCAAATAATATGCCTAAAATCCAATTAAACTGTTTGAAAATAAGCTGTTATAATGTCTGGCTTGTGTTCACAGCATCTTGAGTTTTTCCTTTTTTTATATATCACATTTTACTGCAGAAAGGGCTTCCTGTCACCTCTGTAACAACAATAATAGCTGACATTTCTTGATGCCTGGTCTATGCCAGCACAATTTACAGATGATGACACTGAGCTAGAGATGTTATGAGTTCCTTAGGGGATTGGTTCCTGGACCCCTGAGGATACCAAAATCTGCAGATGCTCAAGCCGCTTACATGAAAAGGCCTAGTGTTTGCATATAACCTGCACACATTCTCCCTGGACTTTAAGTCATATCTGGCTTACTTATAATAGCTAATGCAATATGATGCCACCTGAAGAGTTATACTGTATTGTTCAGGGAATAATGACAAGAAAAAGCAGTCTGTACATGTTTAGTATAAGTGCAGTTTTGTTTATTTTTCCCCAGGCAATTTTGGTTGAATCCATGGATGTGGGCCCCCCAAATTCGGAGGGCTGACTGTTGCTTGCTGGAGGTTACATCGCTGGGTGGCAGATGCAGTCGAGCTTTTCCTGTCCTAGCTAGTAACCACGATGACTGCAAAAGAATGAACATTTCTTGACTACTAGGTGCCAGGCACCCTATGCAGCAGTGTCAGTCAGGGCCTCGTTTGGTGTCCCACTCACCTGTGAAGGAAGCTCCAACAAAGAAAGGTGTTCTGCAGGTGGCAGCTCCTGCCATCTCTCCCTGCTCAGAGTGGATTCTCACAAGCCTACCTTCTGCTTTCTCCTACCAGTTTGGAAATAGCAAAAGTCAGTATTTCTTATGAGGTTGTGTTTGCTCTCTTTCTGTCACATCTGTTAATTCCAGTCCAGATGTTATAAATCATCAATCTGCAGCCTCAATTTGGCTTGCAACCCTACCTTGTTTGCCCCTGTTGTATTAAAAACAAACATACGAATTAGATGGCAACATATAAAAATTCGGGTGACACTATGAAAGTCTGGATTTATCATTTGTCATGGAAAATAATGGCCGTGTGAGGTACTTTTATTGATGACCCAGAACCAAACTGCTGCCTTTAGACTGGAAATGAACCTTATTTTTTCTCCCCATCTCTTTTTCCCTTTTCCATCTAACTACCAGTGTGAGTGAGGTCCCTAGGAGGATTGTTTTGGTTAGATAGAAAAACAAATAAATCTTGATACAGAGAAGAGATGCCGCCAATGTATGCAGAATTAAATTCATGGAGGTAGCTTAAGAAATAGGTTGTTTGGTAAGAGAATATTTGCTATTTGTGAGGTGATTTACTCTTGTTTTTTTTTTTTTTGCACAGATGGGCATATTGGGCTTAATTATTATGCAGGGGAAGAAGGGTTTTGTCCCTCTAACTTGAGGGCCTGTGACTCATCAGAACTTAAAAGGTGACATGCTTTAGACCTTCCCCCGTGGTGCATAGATTGAACCCAGGGCCTCACGCATGCTAAGGCAAGTGTTCTATTTCTACTGAGTCACCCTCCCACCTTCAAAATTACTTTTACTATACTACTTGACAAAATTACTTTTATTGTACTACTCAGTATTTGAGAATATGAAAAAATAAAATAAGCCATATATCCAGTGAGTTAAATGAGATGATGTATATGGAAAGCACTTTATGTTGTTGGGTATTAAGCCAGTGAATTACTGAAGTTTTTTTTTTATTTTTTATTTTTTTTACTTTTTTGTGGTGTTGGGGATTGAACCCAGGGCCTTGTGCATGTGAAGCAAACACTCTACAACCAAGCTATATCCCCAGCCCACTGGAGATGTTTTGAGAGCATTATCACCTGTATTGTTTCAGGCTTATGATAGGCTCTGTGAACCTTTGTACTCTTCCACTTTGTCCCTGTCTTGAGAAGTCACCTAATCCCTGAGCCTTTTCAATACTCACACATATATGGCTAATGTTATCTCCCAGCACTGGTGCAGTGCTTGGTATAGAGAAAAGGTACTCAATATGTTGAATACATGAACAAGTAAATATGGAGATTTTTGCAACTTTAATGAGTTAGTGTACATAAAACATCAAGCCAGCAGGTTAGTTTGTTAGGGTCTCTCTCTCTCTCTCTCTCTCTTTTTTTTTTTGTGGTGCTGCTACTTAAACTCAGAGTCTTAGACATACTGCATACAAACTCTGTCACTGAGCCACACCCTAGGCCCCAGTTTGCAGTTTTTAGCAATAGGTTGTTTTCTAGAACTTTTTCTTGGACACAGGCCGGGGGATGAATTTCACTCTTGGTTAAAGCGCATAGAGGGCTGGCAAGTGTGCTGGCAGGTGACAGAAGGCCACAGGGCTCCAGCTGTGTGTGAGACACTGGAATGAGAAAGGGAAAGACCAGGGTTCTTCATAAAATGCCAGAGCTGCCCTGCTGCTGCCTTCTGTCCTGTGTCTGATCCCTGCCCTTTCCAGCCTGTCAAGCCAAGTGCACCTGATTAAAAAGGAGCAAGAGGAGTTCAGGCGTATAGAACTGGGAGCCTGGTGATTAGGACTATTGGAAATGAGTGTGCAATCTAGAAAGACTCTTGGCCGGCATCCAGGCTCAACCTTTTTTTTTTTTTTTTTTTTAATGCTTTGTAGAGATGAGGAAGGAGCAAAGAGCAAGGACTTTGGAGTGAGACAATCCTTGGTCAGAATCCCTGACCTGCCTTTTCCTAACTCTTATTGTATGTCATTGTTGACATGATGCAATTCACTAGTTATTTTCGTGGTTTAAGTTAAGCATAAAACATTCTTAACCTGATACCTGACACATGGTGGTGTGTACTTAAGAAAAGTGGCAGCTGTCATTGTTTCTGATAGGAATTGGAAGCCCAGAGGTAGGAGTGGCTGGTCAAAGGTACTAACCATGGGATGTAGTGCTTGTGGTGACACTGAGGCTTGCTGAGGTGGCCTGTGGCCTCCTGATATAGGCCTGAGCCCCCCCTGACACTGGTCTGTGGTAGGGAGGAGAAAATGGAGCTGGCAACATGTACATTTGTTTTTATCTAAGACTGAATTACCTCATTGGGGAGTCAGCTAAGATCTTGAGTTTAGGAAGATCAAAGTAAGCCCTTACGTACTTATTTGAGTTAAAATGAGTCAATTAATTTGAACAGGAAACTTCTAGAGGAACTTCATACAAGTCAGAACATGATGTGTGTTTTGTGTTGTAAATAAATATTTGGTTTAGTCTTCCCCCAAGAGGTATTCTTTTTGTGTGATACGTTGTTAAGAAATGATAAAAAACAACCACCAAAACCCCGCTAACAATGCAACAACCTTAGACCTGGATAGGTGGTGTCACTATCATTTTTCTCCACTTGACACAATCTACGAGTTTTATTATTAATATTAAAAATGATCATCTTTTTTCCCTCTTTCTTTTGCTCTGTGTGGACCTGATATTTAGGATTCCTGAGAGGCATGTACATCTTGTAACAGTAACCACCTGCCACGGGAGGATGTGAGGATGGCTGTTATGACTTAATGCTATATTCTCATAGCATAAATCATTTTTGTTGAAATTCACTTGTTTCAAAGGTTTTTATAAGATAGTATAATCACTTTGCTTCATGGCTTTCAGAATTTATGAATTTGTACCTGTTCAGTCTGGTAGAAACATGGTATGCCAACTATAAACTTTATTGGTAGATTTTTTTTTCTTTCCTGTAGTTATTGCTTACAGAACAAAACGGAAAAATTTATCATGCAGGAAAGCTCAGATTTTACCTTTTGTCTTGATGTCCCATCAGGCATTCAAGGCTAAGCCTGCCATCCTGTAAAATCACCCAGGGTTCTTTAAAGGACATGTAGAAACTTTTTGTTTATCAAGTTCTTGAAATCCTAAGACTTAACCAGATCATGGTTTCCCTAAGTACACAGAACTGGAAATACCAGGAAAAAAAAATTTTTTTTTCAGTCCTTTTATTTCTTTTGGGATTTTCTCTGGCGCAGTGATCTGTGAAAAAACAGACTGTCCACAGGAGGGTGGGAATGTAGTTGTTTGCACCTTGCTGATTCTCAACAAGCAACTTTTCCATACCACTTGATCCTCATGCCTATCCTGTAAGAGAGGCAGAACATGTCTCAGTTACTTATTCTAAGGAGGCACTTTTCCATAAATATCTGAAGGATGTCAAGAAAAGTTCACTCTTAGTTCTTGTTTGTGTGTATTCTGAGGAAGAAATAAAAGGGAAAGGAATTGTTTTTCTGACTCACTGTGGTTTCAGAAGTAGCATTGGACATTTCTCGAAGTCTGTACTTCACAGAGAAGACACTTCTGAATTTTGCCCTGGGATTTTCTTGGGGGTTTCTTCCCCACTGAGCAACATTTTTATGATTTTATCTTGTTAATCTCAGGACTGATTCTCTGGATGTGGGTGTTCAGGACCTTACCTCTTTCCTGTGGGAGGTCTTTGGACTGGGTCAAATCCTGGGACTGATAGAAGTGGTTTCTAATTGTGGATGAAAAGTTTTACCATGACATTTTACTGTTGTATTGCCCAGGTTGCAAATGATGCACAAGACTCCTTTCAGGTCTGGACCCTGAATGCATTGTTTTTTGCCTCCCTGTTTCATATTTTGGGTAGTGGTTTTGGTTTAGGTTCAGGGCACCCTGGTTCAAAACATGTGTGAACATGTTTCTTTATCTTTCTCTGACAAACTCCAAGGTCGGGCAGATGTTCTATAATTCCCCTGCAGACTGTGGCCTCAAGAAAAGCTTCTGGGGCTAGTCACAACAAAAACAGATGTTTTGCAAAGTCACAATAGATTTTTTTTTAAGGAATAATATCTATTAATTAAAAATTAAGTACAAAATTGGAGATCCAGGGCTAACCAGCCTCTTAAAATAACCAACTCATTGACTTCTTTTCTTCTAGTGGCCCCAGTAGTCTGAATCTTTGCATTCCAGTCATTCCAAACTACTTGCTGGTGTTGTTTCTTACAGGCCTCAGTGTCTTAGCTTCTATTTTTTCTTCTTTGTGTATTATAAGTGACCTCAAGGTCCTTCCAAACCATCTTAATGGAGACCTCTCAGCCCTTTTGTCAGGATCCCCCCAGCCTGCACTGAATGGAGTGTGTGTGTGTCAGACAGTAAGTATATACTAATTTTTCTGTCTGCTGACTTCTCCACGAGACTGCAGGCCTGACTAAGGCAGGGATGGGTAGGCTTCTTCCCTGTCCCTCACAAGTAGCTCTCTATCATACCCGAGAGGGTGAGCCGCTGGATTTGAGCCACTCGATTTGAGCTGCTTTTTTAGGTATTGGACAGCTTAGATCTGCAGTTCAAGGGCAGAGAAGGTTGCTAGCACCTATTCTTTATATCACTGCCTGCTGAAAGAAGCAAGAATTAACATTTTAGGAAAAATCTTTGCAAAGAGGAGAAGGACTTAGTGAGTAAAGACAAAGTGTTTTAATTGAAATAATTAATATAAATTGCTTAATACTTGTCTCACACTCAGTGAGAGCTCTCTAAATGGGAGAGGCATGATTACCTGCCTACACCTTAAGAATTGTCCTGTATGCTAGGCACAGGTCATCTAACAAATAGAGCTAGCAGTCTCTGGACTCAGAAGACTGCATAAGTTAACCCAGTGACCATCAATCCTAAAGGAAGTCACTGTATTTTGTGGACAAGATTTTTTTATGGGTAGAATTTCTTTTTTGATTCTTCGGAGATGTGATTTTTTTAGGCATTCTCATGCTTACACGAAGTTTATTTCTTTATCACACGGAATTGACTTGCACTTCCAAGATATTTTGCCCTTTGGACCTCCTTATAGTTAATGGTTCTCAAGTGTTGCCTGGGAATCTAAACTTTGACCTCTGAATGTGTTTCTTTGGTTTAGTCATTACTTACCAGATTTAGAATCAGAATTTGTCTGGGCAATAATTTTTCATTGTAATTTAATGAGTTTAGATGTACAGTGCTGTCCCCAATGTACAAACCTTATTTTGAGGCACCTTCTGTTTTTGTGTAACCTCTACCTTGGAGTGAATGGTGATACCTCTTTCTGGGATGCAAAGGGATGAGACTTTTTTCCAGAGCAGAGCAGCAGCATTGCTGCGCAGATAAGCAATGTAAATAAAGCATTGCTGGCCCCCCCCTTAGCAAACACTTGCTGCCTGTAAGACCCCATTGCCTGGCTCATGCATGACCACCTTCACCAGGGAGCTTATCAGAAAACCTTTCAGGCACCACCCAAGCCCTACTGAACAAACTGGGTTTTAGTGAGGCCCTGCCTGAGGTGATTCAAAAGCACATTCAGGTGTGAGAAACCCTGTCCATTCTAGAACCACAGAATGAGAATAATGCTAGTATTTGAAAAATATGCTGCTTTTTATTTCAGCTTAAAAGTCAAACAGCTCATTAGTCAAATGGAGTTATTTTTATGTTGGGCTAAACTAGAATTTAAAACTTTTATTTTGGAGAACTTTAAACATGGAAGTAGAGAGACTAGTATAATGAACCCCCTATGTCCCTATTATCTAGTTTCAACACTTATCAACTCAGGTCTAATTTTTAACTACCCTGGCTTAGGGAAAGCAAATCTAAGACATAATTTATCCTCAAATATATCTTTTTCTTTTTTTAACTCGTTATGGTGAAATGCACATACCATTAAATTGATTATCTTAGCCATTTCTAAACATACAATTTTTATGCAATCTGAAGAACTCTTTTCATTCTGTAAAACTAAATTCTATAAATATTAAGAGACTTCTTTTTCCTTCTTAACGTAACCACACCACCATTATCACACCTCAAAAAATTTAGTATTAATTCATTGATACCAAATGTCTGCCTGATGTTCAGATTTCCCAGAGTGAATATTAACTTAAAGAAACCAGGGTATGGAGTTCAGCATTTTCTCTTTGTGAGTTGGTAGCCTTGTTTGTATCGTGATGAATCTGGAGACAGTGGTAAGAGAGAGAGCTTTTTTCCCTTTCTCTAATCTACTACCCCACAGGGTTTTATATGAAGCCTATGTAATTTTCAGTCTCAACTTTCATAAATGAGGGTTTTGCAATAGGAAGAGCATGAACTGTTGAATCAGAACTAAGTGTGTGTTAGACATGGCTTTTTAGAATGAGGGTAGGTATTTACTCATCATTTCATGCACAGGGTCACTATGAACATTTAATTAAATTGGAATACAATATGGCAGTTAGAATTTGTTATCTGGGTTACATTTCCAATATTTGTAGATCTCAAAAATATAAGGTTTTGAAAAACATGTTGTAGAAAGATTTGTATCACAATACCTATTTGATGTTAAATAATAATATAGATTCTTTATGAAATACACGTATAGTCAAAGTATGAAATTGAGAATGATACCCACACATTTTAGGATACTCACTTCTCTGATGTCAGGAGAAGGGGGATGGACTAACTGTATCTATAGATTTTTATTATACAGAAGCTTGAAGGAAATATAAAGTGCTAATGGTATGCTAAAGCTGGTTGATATATCAATGGGCATATATGGTCTTAGTTCTGCTATATGTTTTTGGAGTACTACAAATGAAATGTTTTTTCAAGAACTGGTCAGTTTTATTTGTTTGTTTGTTTGTTCATGTATGCTGGGATTGGAATCCAGGGTCTCTGAGCATGCTTGGTAAGCTCTCTACTACTGAGCTATACCTTCAGTCCCTTGCTTTGTTTTTATTATTAAAAAAAAAAAAAAAAACAACTGGTCAATATCAACTTATATGGTGACATTTTGTGAACTCGAGTCCTCAAAAATGTTGGTGTGGTTTATTTATGCCCCAAACTCATCAAAAAAATTTGAGACCATGTAAAAATATTATGAAAATAATTTAACTGGTTGGGTTAAAGACTTACAAAAAACAATCAATAGGAGCCACTTGTGAAGTGTGTGCGTTTGTCCAGAATTGGAGCTAGTCTGCTGTTAATCTACACTGCTTACCTTATCACTGTAGACTCAGGCAAAGTTCCAGGGAGTTTTAATGGTGGACCAGGGCCAGTTCTGTTGGTATTGGAATTTATGGTTCTGCTGCTTCCAAGGAAGATTTGAAGTGGCAACATCCCAGCTTGCTGTGGCCTTGTGGCCTTTAAAGCATCTTACCCTCAGAGTGTACACATGGCTTTGTCATTTGTTCCTGTCCTGTCTCTAGACAGCTCTGCTTCTGAGCCATCTGAGGCTGATGGTGGTGTCTGAAAGATCACTGAGCAGGAGATTTGCGGGGCCCCTTGGAGATGGTCGTGGGTTTAATTACCTTTCCCTTCAGGAAGGCCTTCCTCCCTCCAGAGTCTTCCTGCTGTGCATGCCAAGGCGACTGATCAGTGTTCTCATTATAATAATCCTTGCCTAGAGGGTGTGCTAAAGGTCACAAATATAATATTTATTCATGAGTGTAGAACTGAAACCAATCACTGTGGATGTTCTTTCTGGTGATGGGGAAAGACTTGGACTTTCAAACCAAAGAGCATGCACGGGTGGCCAGGAGCTGAAGAATTGTTAATTAAAGCCATGTTGACAAAAAAAACAATCAAGTGCATGTTGCCAAGAGTTTAAATAATGTGCTGTTTGTCCAGCATCAAGGTCTCTTAGTGGTGGGTGTTTTCTGGTTAGTAATGAAATTATGCTTCCAGCCACAGTCACCTGAAGACAGCCCCTAGAACTGTTCCTGGTCTCATCTAACCCTTGCCACTGTGATTTTATTTCTCTCACAGAACTGATTTTTGTCTCCTTAATCATATTTATTGCTCTTATCTCCACTTTCAAATATCTCTAATCTTCCAGAAACATATATAATTATCTTTTAAGGGTCTGAATCGTGCCAGATGTAGCAGAAGAATTGCTTTGTGGCTCTTGCATGACACTAAATCTTTTTGTCTCAGGTTTTACCTCCTTGGAATAGAGATGATACTCTGTCCTTTCCCATCTCTGAATGATTCATGGATTTGTCCTTTCATTCAGGTGTTCATTAGATTCTTATCAAGCTCCTCATTGTGTGTAGGGTGGCGTGGTGAGGAAGGCAGTTATGGGTCTGGGAAATGTGTACACACACTCACGTGCCGAGAGCAAGAGCATCTCAGTTCAGTCTCACAACTATTGCCTGGCTTTGTTCAGGATGGAACAGCAATCCCATAGACCTCTACTTACTTCAGCTCCCAACACTGTTGTAGTTTGCTTTAACAATGGCATGTAGTTAAAAGGGAATGAGGATTAGTGCAGCATCAAAGAAAGATTTATTGTGTTTGAATGATGTAGAAGTGAAGGAATGGTTGGTTACCGGGTTTTGTTAGGTTGCCCAGGCTGGCTCTGAACTCCTGGACTCCAGCAATTCTTCGGCCTGAGCCTCCTGGGTACTGGGACTGCAGGTGTGTGTCACCATACCTGGCTTTCAAATGCAGTTTTTTCATTACCGCATAGACAACACATTCTGAATTTGCCAGCAAGGGAATATCCCATCTGATACATTCCCATCCAAAGACTTTGAACATGGCTTTATATGTGTAAATATGTCCTTGTAAATCTAACTGGTTCTGACTCCTGTTCGGCTCCTTACCCATGACAGGGAGCCTCACATGTTGTATTCTAGGGATAGACCAAGCCTGGGAAGGTTGTGCGATTCTATCTAGATTTGATTATTGCCATCAGGAAGCAGCCCCGTCATTAATAAAACTGATTTCTCCCCTCTTTTTAGCAAATGAAAGATGTGCATTTCTTGCAGTGAGGTACCCCTGAAAAGGAGTGAAGGAAGCTGGGATGGAGGTGAGCTCCCTTAGGTTGGGGAGCTGTCTAGTAATTATGTCTCTTTGGAGCTGGAAACTGGCATTCAGAGGGAAGTAACTCCTGGGATTACTCCCTGGGACCCCACTCAACTGCAGCAGAGAAGCAACTATTGTCTAGTGTTTCTAAGTACCTTCCAAGGGATCACTCCCTTCTTTTAAGGAGTGGCCAAGGATTTACATACCTGACAGTGAGCACCAAACCTAGCTATGAAGGAAGCTGAAAGCCATCTCTTTTACGCCCTACAATTCAGTGGTTCTTTATATTGATCTTCAGCAGTACTTTTTCTAATCTAAAGTATAAATGTATATGTACATGTCTTCCTCTTATCCTAGACTACAAACTAAGTTTTCTTGTATTTCTCTTGTTGAATCATTTTTTTAAAAAGTTGTAGACATATCTTTTACAAATATGAAGTCAGCACATGGCAAAAGATTTATTTAACTCACTAATGAAGAAACCAGGAGGAAGTTAAAGCTAGTTCAAAGAGCATTTGAGAAGCTGTGTAGTTATAGGAGCTGGAATAACTATTGGAATAAGATTGCTAGGGAAGATGCAAAACTAGTCCATGTCCTGCAGGGCAACAAATGAGTCAACATTTGGGTCTCTTATTTCTACCAGCCAGAGAGATCATATACATCTATAATGGATAGAAATCTCCAAGTTAACATGTAACTTTACAAAATCTAAGTTGACCTGTAACTTTACAAAATTTGAACTCTAATCAGTGGCAAATAACAAGTCAAACACTGGTGTGTCTCCTAAAGAATCAAATAATCCCTGGGTGCATCTCCTAGTTAGTGTTCCAGTATAGCACTGAAAGAATATATTTCTTTCTTTTGCCTTAATTTCAAGCATGGCGTGTTTTCTGATATCCTTAATGTCCTTGTATGTAGCCTAAGGAGCGTATGTGTTCATTCATTTGTTCATTTTTAAAATAATTAGTTTTGTGTCAAGTAATAGGGTAGGTGCTAGAGATATATAATTGAATGTTACAAAGGGTCCTTGTTCTCAGTTCAGAGGCTGCTCCTTGAACACCTTAAAAGGGAGATAAATAGGCAAGAATTCTTTTTAGGAGAAGCAAGAGGAACCATCCTTTTTGGCTCATAGTCCCAGATGTCACAGAGAATTACAGTGAGAGACCAGTACTTTTAGGACAAGGACAAAATACCAATGCTACTTCTTTGTGTTCCCATGTCATTTATAGTTTTTTTTTTTTTTGGTAATTTAACAGGACCAAATAAATATTTGCCGTTTGATTTGGCAGGCCATTACTGGCTAGTGCTGCCTGGTTCCCTGTTTGCCTTCGTGAGTATAGATCTGTTTATTTCTGGTTTGATCAGATTGCAACATAAGCCTCAGCAGGTCTGTGACAGCGACCTGCCAAAGAATCTGCTTTCCTCAGAAGGGTTTTGGTAACTGACAGAGAGCTCAAACTTCATTGCCACCAGTACAGTTTTCTTATAGTAAATCTATACCTTTACTTAAGCTATTTTGTTCATTTATTAGTGAAATTTAGTTTCCCATTCCAGAAAACAATGAGGGAGGTGGTAGACGACATTTGTCTTAGAACCACAAAACTTGAGTTGGAAGGAATCGTATAGATTTTCCAGTTTTTCCCACCTCTAGCTAATATGTGCAGAAGCTGAGGTACAGACCAGCTAGTTTTTAGTCTATTTTGTTGGTGAGTGACTGGATCCCAAGGCCTTTGGTTAATCTGGTTTCTTTTCTCTATACTGGCATTCTCACCTGGATTTACAAGTAAGATACAGAAGTCCTTGAGAGAAGAAAAAAAAGATGCTTTTGGTTTGTGTTTACATCTTTGTGTGTGTTTTCAAAGATTAGAGTTTTGCTACAAAAATGCAAACAATTCTGAACAATATTAAGAAGAAAGAAAACATTTCTCAAATCATAGCACCAAGAGATAATTACAATGGACATTTTTGGCAGTATTCTTCCAGTTAATTCTCTATATAAATACATACTGTATGCACAGATAGATACAAATACATCTTTATAATTTTTAGTAAATGAGAAGAGCAATATTTCCTTGCAGTTGATCTTTCTTTAATTTGAAAATATCTTTAAGTACAAATGGAAATATTTTTCTTTCTATTTTACTTTTCAAATTTAAACTTTTAATATTTTAAAACCTAATCGTAAATTACAGGTTATGTCTCTGGAACAGGTGGATGTGATAACTGCAGAAATGTGCCACCGAGGTTTCCTTTGAAAAGGAGGCATGCTGACAGTTGCAGGTGGTGTGCTCTGCTGACAGTCTCCTGATGGCTGTCAGCTCCAGGAGGGTCCTCTGCAGGGAGCTGCTTGCCCTAGGCCTTATCCTTCCTGGGGAACCTTCTAGAGACATCTGGTGACAGGTCAGGTACAGGTGGGAAGTCCCTGCCCAGGCTTTATTGGCTTGCTTCCTCTGCCTGAAAGTACTTCCTCCTCCTTTTAGCAGAGTTGATACCTTGCTGCTCATCTTAAGTACTTCATCACCATGACCAAAACAGCTTAGAGAAGGGAAATGGCAAGAACAGCTTAGAGAAGGAAAAGTTTCTTTGGCTCATGGTTCTAGAGGTTTAGTCCATGGCTGGCTGAGTCCATTGTTCTGGGCCCAAGATGAAGAAGCAGAAAAAAAGAAAGGGAAGGGGGAACCGGGAAGATGCACCCTTCCAGGCACCCTGCCACCAGTGACCCACCTCTTCTCTAGCCACTCCCCTCCTGCCTACAGTTACCACCCAGTTAGATCATTCAAATTAGAATGGACTGATTAGGTTTCAGCTCTCACAATCCAGTCATTTCACTTTTGAATATTCCTGCATCAACACAGGAGCTTAGTGGGTATACTTCATATCCAAATCATAACAAACCCCAATTTGCAACAGTACATTTGGTTAAGTGCAGTGGCTCTGTAGCTAGTATGCATCAAGAATTCTTATGGAAGCCCCTCTTGATGGTAAGGGTCTGGGCCCCAGTAGAATTCTGAGGTTGCTCAGAATCCTCTAACACATTCCTCTTCTCCAGTGAGCTCATCCCCTCCTTCTCTGCCCTCTGTCAGAGGTTTGGCATTTGAAGAATTTGGCCTGGGGCCAGGTGCTAAAGCTGACTATTTTGTGATTTTAAGGGAAAATTTACAAGGCTTTCTTGCTATGCATATTCTTTGCAATGAAAACTCATTTTAATTGTTTATGACATAAATCAATTAAAGATTTATCTGCTTTGGGAGAACTTTCTCTAGAACATTGAAAGCTCCTGCCTAAGAGTTGATTAAGAAGGTTTGTTGTTGTTGTTGTTTGTTTTGTTGTTATTTTTTCCCCTTTATTTTCAATAGATATTCCTGCTTTTCTGCTGTGTTCCCAACCTGCCACATGATGAATGGTGTCTTCTCTAAAGTCCTCCATTGGCACAACCTCTCCAATAACTTTAATTTCCAGAAAAATTTATAATCTTGTTGATGCACTAGAAAGGGGTTTAGAGAGGAGAGTATGGTGGAAGCAAGGAATGCCTGTTTGAGGTCTCACAGGGATTTGTTCTAGTCACTTGCTTAGACACCTTGTCATCCTGACTTTGTTGGGAGCATCAGTAGACCTGCCCCTGCCTTCTTCTCAAGGGCCCTTGTAGACAGGTCTTCACTTCAAGGCTGTGCTGCCCAGCTCTGATGTTGGTGGCATCTGGCATAAAGAAAGCCTCCTGTGCTCTATTCCCCTGGAACTCTTTTTTAAAAAAAAAGTGTCCTTGAAGGGAGGGAGATTCTTCCTCCCCTTCCCAGCTCCTAAGGCCCAGTTTACTTTGGTGTTTTTAACCTTCAACCTTAACCAGCCACTGCTGTTTGGATTTTAGGGACATAAGGAAGGCCTGTAGGGAGCTTTGACCCTTGCTCCTTTAGCACCTGTTTGTGTCTTGGGTAGGTAGGTGGGGGATTCTTTAGAATTATTCTAACACAGTCATCCTGCTCCTCCAGTGCAAAGTGCCCACCACAGGACTTGCCTGTTAGCTGGGTCTGAAGAGTGGAACTGGGATTTTCACAGTAAGGTCTGCCATACATAGTTCCTATAAATGCAGACATTTGAAAGCCTCACTTGCTTAATGGATGTTTTTTAAAGCTATATATAAAAAAATGTTGGGCAGACTAGACCAGAAGATGATGCTGAATTAGGCTTTATTCTATAGAAGGCAATGGGCAAAGACTTGAGACCACAGAAATTGTTCGGCTTTTTATTTCTTGTCCAATTTTCTCTGTAGGGGGAGAAAGATCTATAAAGGCGCTCATCTGTGACTACTTTTTAAATGACATAGTACTGCCACTGAATTTGCCTGGGGGAAGAAGACTCATAAGTAGAAAATACACTATAGAGTCAAAAAGACTTTTGAAGTTATTTAGTTCACTGTCTTCATTTTGGGTGTTGGGAAGTAGGAAGAGGAGGAGAAACCACCTGAGGACATTTTGTGGGGGCAATTCTTACCTCGCTTTGTCCTCTCCTGCCATCATGCTTCCTCTCAGTGCTTCTTTTGTTTTATTCTTTTTCAATAATAGGTTGGTGTGAAAGGGAGGCATGTTAGTTAGCTTTCTGTTCTTGTGACAAAATACCAGAGAATCGGTTTATAAGGAGCAAAGGTTTATTTTGGCTCATGGTTTCAGAAGTTTCAATTTATGGTCACTTAGTCCTCTTGCTTTGGTCCTTTGGCAGCACAGTACGTCATGTGGCAGAGGAGGCCTGTTTGCCTCATGGCAGATGGGGAGTAAAGAGAGCCAGGAAGCAATTGGGGGCTTAGTATCCATTTCAAGGTCACACCCCCCATAGCCAAACTTCCTTCTACAGCACCAGGTCTCATGAGAGATCCACCCACCTCTCAGTAGAGCTGTAGGCAGGCAACCAAGCCTTCCACACATGGGCCTTTGGGAGGCATTTCCTCTCCAAACCATAGCAGGAGGTAATGCTCTATTTATGAACCTCAGATTCCCAGCACCGCCATCAATCTGACATACCTGCTTGTGAGTTCACCAGTCAGGGTGGCTCTGGTACCACTCAGCTGTGATGTGTTCTTCTTCATAAAGACATATTGGATAGGAGTGTAATACAGATTTCTTGAGCAAACATTTGAGTAAGTATGGATAAACACTATGTGTGTTAATGTGTATGCACACACAGGTAACTACAGATCCATGGTGGATATTTGAGGAATCATAAATGAGCAGTGTAGACCATTGGAAGGTCTCTCCAGAAGCCTTGGGGGGGGGGGCAATGAAGTATCTGCTATAGTGTCTGGCACAGGCCAGGGAATCCTTCGGATAGGTTGATACTTGAGATGGGCTGAACTCAGAGTTGATAGGTTGGAATGGTAGGAGCATAGCTTTAGATATTTTCAAAGCATCCGCATGGCCCAGGTTGGTAAAGGGTGACTAGTTGGAAATGGTTTTCAGCATTCAAAATGATCATGAGATTTCATTCCTCTGAAAGTTTATTCAGATTTTAAAAAATGTTATGACCTAGATAGTTATGGATATTCCTTAAAAGATGGGTTTAGAATTATCAGGAATGATTTGAAGGTAATTGGGTTGAATGCAACATAAAAGGTATGACAGTCTATGGGAATTCATTCTGTCTCCTAAGGAAGAAAATATAAGTTTCCAGACAAAGCCTATGTGGAATCCATGGGGGCATGGATAACACAAATCCTGTTGTAGATTAGGGTCTTGAAAGTCTTGCTTTTCATCCTTCTCTTCCTTTCCCTCCTTCTCTTAATGCATTCTTCCATAAACATGTATTAATTCCTGCATGCAGTTCTAAATCCCAGAAATAAATGATGAACAACCCTGTGCTCTCAAGTTTCCCTCAGAGGACAGACTGTAAGGATTCTCAGTAGTGGATATCAGGTGCAATGAGAGCCCTTAGTATCTGTACCTAACCCAGTTTGGGATGCCTAAGAAATTTTTTAGAGAAAACTGGAACCAAGCCAAGTGCATTCCTGTAATCCCAGCTACTCTGGAGTATGAGCCAGGAGGATTACAAGTTTGAGGCCAGCCTAGGCAACTTAGCAATTACCCTGTCTCAAAATAAAAAAAAAATAAAAAGGACTGGGGATGTAGCTCAGTGGTAAAGTACCCAGGGTTCAATCCCCAGGACCACACTCCAAAAAAGAGAAGGCTGGAGCCTAAAGGACCTGTGGTAGGAAGCATACAGACAAAGAGCATCCTAACCGAAGGCATGGTCAAAGGACATGGGGGTGAGAAATGATGTCCCATGGGAACTATAGATTGATTAGTTTGATTAGACAATGCAGTGACTGGGGAAGTGGTAAGAGGAGTGGCACTGAGTGAGTGATCAAGAGCCTTGTGCACCAACTTCAGGATATGGGGCATGATCCTGAAGGCAAGGTCTGTTGAAGAGTTTAAGCAAAGGAGAGAAATGTTTTTAGGAACACCCTGGTGGCTATAATGTTGAGAACAGTCTGGATGCACCAACAAGGAAGACAGAAGTGTGTTTCAGTAATGCAGGAGAGAGGTGGTAGGAACCTGTTCTGGAGAAAACCGACCAAATCCAAGAGATAATTAGAAGGCAAAATTGAGCAGAGTTGGTGTTTGGATGTGGGTGGTAAAGGAGAGACAGAAACAAGATGTTGGCCAGGCTTCTTTCTGGGACACTGAAATGAGCAAATGGGAACTCATGTCAGGATAAGGAAACTCAGTATTGGTCCTGTTGGGTTGGCGGGGCCTGGAGGGAGCATCCAAGAAATGATGTTGACATTCTTCCTCTGCCATCGGTGTCCTACCACCAGAAGTGGTAAGTGTAGAATGTCCAAGCTGTGGGCACTTGTGGTCTGGCAAGGAACTTCTAACTCTGCACATGAGGAAAAGGAGCACCTGAGAGATGGAACAATTTGCTTAGGGTCATATAGTGCTTGTTGAGCTGGGGCTACTAAGTTACCAGCATCTGTCTAGGAGTTTTTCCACTCTTATTCTTGGTTTAGTAGCCTCTGAAAAACATGTAGAAATAAATATGTGTAGCCATGTTGTCCCTTGCTTGGGAAGAACTGCTGACAGTAAAAATGTGGGCCATAAATCCACGTGGGGACTATGCCCCATTTGCATCTCATTTGATTCCATCTGCCCTTTTTGAACATGATTATGGCAACTTTGTTAGGCAAGTGGTTGCTTAACACAGTGGAAAGTCTTAATTACTCTGTAATAGCTGTGTGCAGAGGGAAAGTCAACTTTAATGTTTAATCATTTGGTTGTCTCTTGAAAAAGTTTATTTTAGTATTCCATTTGTGTATCCATAAAACATATAAATGCATATTTGTTACATTTCCATTTTCATTCCAGATTTTAGTGTCACAAAATATTTTCTTTTAAAATATTATTGCTATATAAACATAGCAAATTTAATGAAAAATTAAACTTTAAAACCCACCCACAGTCTTTTCATAAAAACAACAACAAAAATTTAAGCTTTATGTTCTTACAGTCCTTTTTTCTACATATCCATATGGTAATCCTAATTTACATTTTCTTTTCTGTGTGTGCGCGTGCTGTGTGTGTATGTGTGTGTGTGAGAAAGAGAGAGAGAGAGAGAGAGAGAAAGTGTGTATGTGTGTGTATGTTTGTGTGTATTACTGAGCCTTGAATTCAGGAGTACACTACCACTGAGCTACACCCGAGCCCTTTTTATTATTATTATTATTATTTTATTTTGAGACTGGGTTGCCTAGGCTGGCCTCGAGTTTGTGATCCTCCTGCCTCATCTTCCAGAGTAGCTGGGATTACAGGTGTGCATCACTGCTCCCAGATTCTTTCTTCTTTTACCAATATTTTACCATATGGCTCATCCATCCATCCATTCAGTCCTTCATCAGACATCTGAATATCTTCTCAGTGGTGGGTGCTCTGTAGCGTACTGAAGTTTGTAGTAGTGTCACTCTTTGTGAAGCTAACTTTGGGAAAATAGGGGAACAAGGGCTGCTTGGGTGATAGCTTCAACAGGTAACAAGTTCAACAGGAAAAAAAGTTTTGTTTTATTTTTAAAGAGAGAGAGAGAGAGAGAATTTTTCAATATTTATTTTTTAGTTTTTGGCGGACACAACATCGTTGTTTGTATGTGGTGCTGAGGATCGAACCTGGGCCGCACGCATGCCCTTGAGCCACATCCCCAGCCCCAAAAAAAGTTTTAATGAAGGTAATAAACATAGTACAGCATGTTCTATCCATGCTATAAATTGAACAAAACTGCTTTCTTGTTATTAAACATTATATCCATTCAGGGTCTTAGTAGGAAACAGGTACTATACCCAAGTGAAGAAAAATGGGGGAGGGTGTCCACATGATTTACAGAGGTTCCAGGAAACCATCAGGACAGTGCCTCCCTGGTACTAGTGGCTGTCAGTCCCTCTAGGCCTAACAGAGGCAGGGGAGGGAGAGGTTCTGAAACTCTGAATGACTTCATTTGGTAAAAATGGACATGTTGAGAGTTTAGTTGAGGAATATAGCCATGCCAAGTGACCCTGAAGAGGAGTTAGGAGAATATATGCCCTGTGCTTATGTTTTTTGATTTTTCTTTAATTTTCTGCTGGGCTCCTCACTGGTTAGACCCTGCTAGAAGACAGCAGGCAAGAGAGTTTTGGGAAACTCTCTACCCAGGCCAGCTCTGGAGGGTCAAGTGTGAGGGGAAAGTAGATGCAGAGGGACAGGCAGAGGCTATCAAGCACAGACAGATGAAGTTTTGAGTTCTCTGACAGAAAGCACTAGATAGCAACTTCACCATGTGCAATAATAGAGCAAGCGGCAGGACAGAAGTTGGAATTGGGAAATTGGGATTTAGTGGGGTGGTTTCTTGGGCCAATTTTGGTGTTGATGGATGCAGTTTGCCTATTTTTAAACATAAGCCAATGTGAAGTTTGATTAGCCTATCGGCTTGTGGGTTAGAGTGTAGACATTTTTAGTGACAGAGGTTTGGGGAGTGGACATTGGCTTTGGGGAATGGACAGGGCTTTGAGGGGTAGATACTTGGCTCTGATTCATTCTTGTTCAGTAATTCATACAACCCCCCAAATTTTCCTCTCTTTTCCTGAGGTACAACCTCTGCATTGTAAGGGGCAAAATCATCGTGTTCAGTTCAACAAATTTTTATATCGTCTACACTTGTGTTGCACCATCTGGGTCTAAATGTGGAACTCCCTAGTGCCCCAGCCATGCACATTCTTTGCATTCACATTAAGCACTGTAGAACTTTTACTGGCATCAGTGAATTTTGGCTGTTCTGTATCTTCATATAAATGGAACTGTAATATATATATAGTCCACATATATGAATTATTAATATCATATACACATGTGGAATTATAATATATTTAATAGATAGTATCTGGTTGCTTTTCCTCATTATTCTTTCTGTAGGACTTCTCCATGTCATTCTCTCCTTTTTTTTTTTTTTTGCTAGTGTTTCCTTGGGGAATTCCTTCCTGGCACTTACTGGGAAATTTGTTTTTCTGAATCCTGAGAAAAATAGTTAACAAATTGGGAAAATGGGAAAAATAATTCTCCTGTGAGAGTTTAAGCTTGATACTCATTGTGCAGATATTATTGGTTGGAAGGAATCCACTGAATCCAGTGGAGAGCAAGAGCAGGTCTTACAGAGTGTCAAAAGCTTAAAATTGATGTTTCGGGGAAGTGGGACAGGCTGCGTGGAGAAGTAGGCACAGTCTTTCTGGTTGAAGAGTTTAAGCAAAGGAGGGATATGCTTTTTAGGAACACCCTGGTGGCTATAATGGTGAGAACAGTCTGGATGCACCAACAAGGAAGACAGAAGTGTGTTTCAGTAGTGCAGGAGAGAGGTGGTAGGAACCTGTTCTGGAGAAAACCAGATCCAAGAGATAATTAAAAGGCAAAATTGAGCAGAGTTGGTGTTTGGATGTGGGTGGTAAAAGAGAGACAGAAACAAGATGTTGGCCAGGCTTCTTTCTTGGGTACTGAAATGAGCAAAGGGGAACTCGTCTCAGGATAAGGGAGCTCAGTATTGGTCCTGTTGGGTTGGCGGGGCCTGGA
The DNA here is from genome assembly GCF_047511675.1 of Marmota flaviventris. NCBI lineage: Eukaryota > Metazoa > Chordata > Mammalia > Rodentia > Sciuridae > Marmota > Marmota flaviventris. The sequence goes on along the minus strand of NC_092505.1, from coordinate 48,877,395 downwards.
GGGAGCATCCAAGAAATGATGTTGACAATCTTCCTCTTCCATCCATGTACTTTGTAGCTCTTGCCTTGTCCTAAAGGTTTGTTCCAGTTCTTGCTGGTACTGGGAGTGAGCTGTTCTTGCAAATGAAATAAGCATCGATATATTTAAAAATTTTTTCTTTAGTTGTAGTTGGACACAATACCTTTATTTTATTTATTTTTACGTAGTGCTGAGGATTGAGCCCAGTGCCTCGCATGTCCTAGGCAAGCACTCTGCTGCTGAGCCACAACCCCAGCCCCTAATGTATTTTTATGGTAATAAACTTAACAAAGTTGTATACATGGTGAGCCATTAAGTGGCAAGTGTTGGAAGAGAGGGGAGTAATTACTAAGGAAGGCTTCTGCTTCCAGGGAGTGAAGCTCACGGATCAGGACAGCAGGTCCCCTCAGTGCAGGAGGGGAGAGAATGGCACAGAGGAGTCCCCTAGGCTTCTCCAACTGTATAGTAGGCTGAAGAATGGGAGTGGGAAGGAGGGAGGTATGAGAAAGGCTGAGTGGAACTCAGATGTTCATTTCCTTTTGGGGATGGGACTAATTAATAGAGATGCTGATGGGCACAGAGGCCTCTTATTACTTCTGGCCCTGGGAAGCCTCTTCCCCTTCACCCCAGATGCATGAATATTATCATGCTCTTGTGTGCTACACTGTAATACCACTGATGCTTCCTTGGTCTTTTCCAGTCATGGAGTCCTGTCATTCCAGCTGTTCTAGAGTCTGAAGCTCTGCACTTGAATATTACTTACCATTACTCAACTCTAATGTACTCATACCAGTCCTAATTGTACATAGGGTGGCCTTTCTTTTCTTCTTCCTTTTTTTAAAAAAATATTTTTAGTTCTAGATGGATATGATACCTTTATTTATTTTGTTTGTTTGTTTATTTATTTATTTAATATGGTACTGGGGATCGAACCCAGTGCCTCATGCGCATGCTAGGCAAGTGCTCTACCACTGAGCCACAACCTCAGCCCATATGGTGGTCTTTCTATTATAGCCATTGTCAAGGTGTGGGGAGGCAGTTGGGGTTGAGGGTAAGGATTTTTGGAGAGTGGGGAGGGAAGCACATGAGTACTCCTCTCCATACTGATTGTGTTTACTGGGCAAAGGTGTATGGGGCCCAGGGCAGCTTTCTGGGTTGCTTGCCTGGGTGTGTGTCTTGTGGATTGTCAAATTTGGCCTCAACCTGCTAGAGTTAATGAAGCACTATTTGAATGGAACCTCATAAGGGAAGTAGGAATACACATCAGAATCTAATGGCACCATTAAGGGCTCTGAGCTTCGAGTTTAAGTGTGTGTGTGTGTGTTTGTGTGTCTGTTTGTCTGTCTTCATGAATCGGTGGAGCCTTGGCATGGTCTCTGTTTTTAAAAACACAGGGCAGGGTCTGCACTCCTATCAAGTCATCCCTTTGTTCCATTTCTTTCTTCTGTTTTGGTCTCATAGTGAGGGGAAGGACTTACACAGAGATGAGCCCAGAGAGAACCTGGAAGCTCTTCTGCTCCTGATGTTAGTCATCCCCCTGGGAGATACTGCCCCTGTCCACAATTCTTTTTTTCTGTACTGGTTTGTTAAGCCATGAAGTCAGACCCTGGGAGCTTTCCATTAGGGAGGCCTCGTGTGTGGTGCGGGAAGGTAGAGGGTGAGCTCCTTTGTGAGACCTTTTTGTTTGTGTCTCTCTTTAACCTTTTTCTAAATTTTAAACTGCCTCATATCCTTTTTAGAAACAGGTGGAGGTTTGCCTAATGAGAAAATTTTCCTTTATTCCCAGACTGCCAGAAAGCTAGGCAAAGATTATCTTCCCACAACTCAGTCTTATGAGAGACAGACTCAGATCATATTTATTAAAGGAAAAAAATGAGTGAAATGTTTGGGTATGTTACAAGATTAGGTCATCTCTGTCTCAGTCTATCACACTGTCTGACTGACTGTGGTTATATTTTAGCACCATATAACATCTCTGTTTCGTCCCCAAGGGCATTTCCAGTTAGTAAATTTCCTTTGAACTTTCCAGGAGAGTAACTGCTCTCTATATAGTTTTCCCCCTCCATGTCAGTATTCTGTGGCCATTATCATTCTAAAAATCATTCCTATTGGTTTTTAGGGATGACCTGGCCTCTGTCCATCTACCCAGCCTCACCTTCTATCCCCAACCTGTTCATTCTCTCTGCTTTGGTTCCTTTGCAGTCCTTCGACCTGACTGCCTTATTTTTGTTTTGTTTTGGTCGGGGGAGAGGTTATTGAAAATTGAACCCAGAAGTGCTTAACCACTGAGCCACATCATCAGCCCTTTTTAGATTTTTTTTTTTTTTTTTGAGACATGATCTCACTAAATTGCTGAGACTGGTTTTGAACTTGCTTTCGATCCTCCTGCCTTGGCCTCCTGAGTTGCTGGGGTTATAGGCATGCACCACCACACCTGGCTTACTCTTGTTTTCAGACCCTGGAACATGGTCTTCGCCCTTTCCCGCAGGTCTTTTTCTCTGGCCCTACAGGTGAAGCTGGGTTTTTCCTTTTTGACTCCCATGCCTTGTACCTCTGGTGTTCATTTGTTATAAAGTGTTAGTCATTCTCCAAAGAAGGTAATTCCAGGAGAATAAGCTCTGTGTGGTCCTTGCATTTACTACCATGTCCCTGGAATTCTTGCTCCGTGCCTGGCAGGCAGTGAAGAACTTGTTGAAGAATTACAATATGTGCTTTATAGTAGTCAAGTGTTTTGACAGCAATCCCTGTTTATTAGGTCCTAGCAACTGATAGGTAACCATCATTTTTGACAGGTTAGTATCCTTCCTTTTTTAATATGCCTGGATATGTTCCACCAGGAGGTGTTTTTTGGCTTTTCATGGTAGGTGATTGACAGCATGGGTGGGTGGGTGGAAGGCAGGTTGCATGTAGAAGTGATGGACTCAGCCCACTTTTCATGTGATTGTGTGGGTGTGAGATTCTTATGTGTCTAAGCAGTCCTGGGCTGAGAGCTCAGTGTGTGTTTGTATAATTTATTTCCTGATGATTATTATTAGCTTTGTTCTTCAGCTAGGCTTTCTGATAAATCTCAAGACCTTTGCTGTACTCTGAAGCATCATTCATCCAAGTATTATGGACATACAATTTATTTTCTTTGGGGAATTGCTTTGTGTGGCTCTAATATAATGTGAATGCTGCAGCTGCCCTGTTTCCTGCTGCTCAAGTTCCTATCTTAGCTCAGTTCAGCAGGTTGGAGCCAGTGCTGATGCTTTCTATTGAGTGGTATTTCTCATTGCTGGCAATATCGCTGCACTTTGTTGCTTTGGCCTCTGCAGCTTGGAACAGGCTCATCAGTGGTATCAGGTGCAGATACCCTTCTTTCCTGTGGAAATGGCTTTAGCCCCAAGTGCAAAGTAGACCCAGTGGCTGTTGCAGGGGGTGTTGCAGAGCCCAGAGCCTGGTGAGACACTGGCATTCCTTCACTCTCTATTTACCTTGCAACACAGGGGATCAAAGGGGCCTAGAGCATGCTAGGTGAGTGCTCTTCCACTGAGCTCCACTCCCAGCCCTTGGCTCTCTTTTGGCACAGCCAGGAAACCCAACCATGAAGAGGGCCTCTGCGTGCCATTCTCATGCTGCAGGACTCTGGAGAGTTGTGCTTTGCATTTGTTCCAGTCACAGGGGAGACGGGCTGAGTAGAACACTACCTCAATTGCAGGCAGCTTTAGGTTCTCGCCTGTTTTACTCACCATGTTCATCTCTGCTGCACCCAGTCCTACAACAACATTATTCCTCCTTCTCTTATTTCATTACTAAACACCACGTGTGTATTTTAACAACTAGTCTGTGACCTTCTGAATCAATCACTTAGTGATTTATTTCATGGACATAGATTCAGTTAGTAGCATAGTCCCCAACCTTCCTATTTCATTGACTACCTTACTTTATTCACACTGTACTCTGAATGCAGTTTGATTAACTGGTCACCAGTGTCCATCTGTGGGGTTATCACATGTAACTGAATAGTATGGCAAAGAGCTACATGATGGGATCCTAGCAGTGTTAGAATCCTTTCTTCCCTGGGCTTAGACCAGCCTTTTCTCAGTTGATAGACCAGCCCAGAAAATGACGACTAGATTTATTTAAAAATTTTGCCTACATTTCTCTGTCTTCCAAAATGACTTCTGTCTTTGCCTGTAATGACTGATTATTTGGGCATAGAAAAAAAAAAATCAAGGACTTGTGATGCTTCTTTGACATTAATTGGTGGTTAGGAGTTTCACCAGCAGCAAATTCTAGAAAAGGCAACATAAACATGCTTAAGCAAAATATTCATTTATTGACTTGTGTGTGTGTCACTGAAAATTCACAGGTAGAACTGACTTGATCAAAGGAGTCAAATGATGTTGTTAGTCCTTATTTCTCCCAATGTATTGACTTTATTTTTCAGAGAGGTTCTCCCCTCCAACTCTAGGTGCCTCTTCTGTTTCTAGTCCAAAGGGAAGGCAGATTCTAAAGAGTCAGACAAGGCGGGTCTACCATGAGCATGCACCTAGCCCTTCTAACTTTGAACTTCTGAATTTGATTACCCTAGTGAGGATGGGGTAAGAGGTAGAGGACCACATGGATACATGAAGGTCACAGAATAGGAGTTGTTAGGACTAGAAAGGTGTTTTAGTCAGCTTTCTGTCACTATATCTAAATACCTGAGATAAATAGCTTAATGAAAGTAAGGTTTGGACCTGTGATGAAGCACAACATCATGGCAGAATCATGCAGTGGAGGAAACTGCTTGCTTCATGGTGGCTGGGAAGCAAAAAGAGAGAGTAAAAGGAACTGGGGTCCTCATATTGGCCCCAAATGAGCTACCCTCCTTCCACTAGGCTCCACCTCCTAATGTCTCCACCACCTCCCAGAAGCACCATAGGGAGGGATGATGCCTGCAACACATGACCTTTGTGGGGGACTTTACCTTTAAGATCCAATGCATAACAAATGGCTTTTATAGATTGCATTTAAGTTACGAATTGCTGCATAAAAACTAGCTCACAATCTATCTAGTGGCTTAAAATATATCTAATGATTTTGTGAGTCAGGAATTCAGACAAAACACAGAAGGGATTGCTAGTAATTGCTCTATGATTTCTGGACCTGGGCTGGGAGCTGGTCACACATTTCTCCCCTTCCTCCTTCCAGTCTTCCTACCCTCAGGTGTGGGCATTGTTTATCTTTTGGTCTGACTTGCTTGGCCTTCTCATAATACGGCATCCTCAGTCTGTCAGACTCCTTGCATGGAAGATCAAGCCTCCTAGAGAGAATGCTCCAAGAAATAAGCAATAGAAGCTGCCACTTTCTTAAGGCCTGAGCTGAAAAACCAGCCGAGCCTCACTCCCTGTTATTTCCCTGGTCAGACAGTCACAACACCTACTTAGAATCAAGGCCATGGGACTTAGGCCCTCCCTCCTGATGGGAGAGTGCCAAAGAATCACAGCCATTATTTGCTTGCCAGTCACCTGGTCATCTAGTCTTCTATTCACAGATGACAAGAATAAATATTGGGTCAATTTTTTGGAGGCCAGTTTTTGAAATAAAATGAAAACAATTAGCAACCAGGACAGAACTCCTTACCCTGTGGGCCAGAGCACCCCACTGCTCACCTTTTGCTGCCTTCTCTTGCTCTGCATCTGAGCCACAGGGCTCATTGCAGATGAGCCAGGGTATACTGTTTTCTCTTTGCAAATAAAATGGTGACAAAATGCTGCTTGCCACTTTTGAGGGAGCTGCTTTGTATGGGCCTCAGGCTGCTTTGCGCTGCAGGGACTTGTTCCCCAGCCTGGAGGGGGTGGGGTGGGGGGGTGGGGTGTGTGTGTGGGGGCCTGAGCCTGCTTTGGGTGTCTCATGGAGTGTCCCTTTGCTTATTGCAATAGTACTCCCTAGAAGGGATTCAGGGTCTGCTGCCTGTTGCCTGAGCTACCACTTTCTACCTAGTGCTCCTCCTGTTAATTAGTGGGCCACGGACACCTTTGTATTTGAAAGTCAGTCATTTTATAACCTGATATTGCAATATTTTCTGGGTTTATTACCTCCCTCCAACCTGCGGCTTCGTACCATCTGGTGTGCATAACATGCAAGAAAGGGAGAGAGATGAGGGAAAAGGGAAACGACTTTCTCCATTCTTTCTCCCTCGTGGGAGGAAGGAACATTTTCAGGCTTTCTTCATGCAGGACTTGATGTCTATTTCTAAGTGTGTGAAGCAGGAGGAGCGAGGACCAGAGAACATGGTCCTGCAGGAAACCACTTAAGTCCCCTCTTCCAGCTCCTCTCTCCTGAATTATCCAATACCTGATGTGAGGGCAGATTGTTTTGATAGCCTTATGTTTCACATGATCATGCTTCAAAAACAAGCCCTGACTTCCCGGATAGGCTAGACAATTAAGTTAATTTAGAATTAATATATAACCTAGTATACCTGGAAGAGAATTCAGAATGAAATATGTGTGTGCGCACACACATGCACATGCAGAAAGGCACTGCACCTTTATCATTATAGATCAGGCAGAAAGAAATCCCAGAAACACAGGTATTGGGCCGAGGAGCAGGGCAAGGTGAGGGGATTAATGTTCTTTTATTTCCTCGCATCAATTCCCTTCTTAATCAAAGAAAGAAAGATCTTCTATCCAGAAGATACAATCTAATTGATATTCTTTTTGTTTTTTAATCCTATTAAATTAAAGAGACTCTGCCAGTGAAGTTTGCAGTTTTTTCAGGAAGAACGTGATTCTTGCTTACACTTATACATTGTGATATTAGGATATAGTCAAAGTTTGTATTTGCTTCCGGTTGATTGAACCCAGGGTACTCTATCACTAAGCCACACCCCCAGCCCTTTTGATTTTTCATTTTGAGACAGGGTCTCATTGAATTACCTTGAACTTGCAATCCTTCTGCCTCAGCCTCCTGAGCTACTGGAATTACAGGCATGCTTCAGCTTGCCAGGTTTGCCATTGCTTTCTTAACCCAAATATTTGGGTGAAATTCTGAGCCTTAGCGACGAATAATCAGTGTATAATGATATTCAAGTAAAAGGCCATTGGTACACAAGGGCCCCTGCCCCTGTTCTCAGTGTCCAGTGATGATCTCATTGTTATCCTTGGTATCGGCAACATCTTGAAGGTGCGGATGTAGATAATCATATAGTGGACACAGAGAATGGTGGATGTGGGAGGTCAGGGCAGGAGTGAGAGAGGGCCTGGTCAGCAGCCTCCCAAGGTCCATCAAAGCTACGTGCATCCCTAGCATCAATCCCACTCTGTCCTCAGCTCTTTCCTTGAGATTCCCAAATTCAGAAGGCAGAGGTATGGGTTATTTTGGTCATGTGCTTGAAGCGTCTCTTACTTTAAGGTGAAGGAAAGCAGGGTTTGTGCTCTTTCTCCTTCTAGTGGCATCTTCATCCATGTCACCTGGATGATTTTTATTTATTTCTGCTGAACCATTTTCCTAGTCTACAACCTTATGAGCTCTTTTACATGCTTCAAAAGAAAATCAGGCAGGACCATGAAGGGCAAGTGCACCCTGGGTTCAGGAGACCAAGTGTTCTCTTAGGTCGGTTCTGCTTTGCTTTTTTTCCTTACCCCTGGGCTCCTTCCAGCCTCACTGATGCTGCTCAGCTCTTTTGGTTGCTGTAGGAATAAGGCCACTGACACGTGAGTGCTGTGGAAGGGTGGAAGGCTCCATGCAGAGGGGTTACATAATTGTGTTCTAAGAATGCTCACAGCTGTCAAGTGCGACAGTGACATCCTCATGCCCCTCTGCTATTGGGGAGCAGCTGTTAGTTTCATCCCTGCCTTTCCCTTCTCCACGTGCCAGAGTGAGGAGAAATGAATGAATTAAGAATCTGGTGGGGGTTTGGAAAACCATCTGAGGTGACTTCTGTCTAGTTTTTCAGCAGTGAGTATTTTAAGTGTTGCTATCCCCATTGAAACAGCCAGGTGGCATATAACCAGCGTGGGAGGGGGAAGATGGCGCTTCTGTCACTCTGAGATGAAATGGCACAATGCCCTGGGTGTGAGGGGAGTCACTGAATAAGACTTATAAAAATTGGAGTTAGGAGCCGGGTGTGATGGAGCAAGCCTGTTATCCCAGTGGCTCGGGAGGCTGAGGCAGGAGGATTGCAAGTTCAAAGGGAGCCTTAGCAAAAGCGAGGTGCTAAACAACTCAATGAGACCTGTCACTAACTAAAATACAAAATAGGGCTGGGGATGTGGCTCAGTGGTTGAGTGCCCTGAGTTCAATCCCCAGTACCCACTCACCCCCGCCCCCCCAAAAAATAAAATAAAATAAAATAAATGGAGTTAAGGGTTGTCCAAAACCTGTGGGGTTCCCTGGACTGTTTCATGTAATTCTTGAGTTTTATTTCTTGTCCCTCCCTCATTAAACACATCTGTAGTATCTATATTGATTTAAAGATATCAATCAAAAAATGTCTTTACATTTTTGGTGGATGATGTGTTTGTCCTTTTGGGCTGCTATAATAAAATACCATAAACTAGGTGGCTTATAATCAACAGATATTTATTCCTTATGCTTTGGAGCCTAGGAAACCCAGGATCAAGGCACCAGCAGATCTGGTGTCTGATGAAGGCCCATTTCTTGGTCCATAGCTGGCCTTATTTTTACTGTGTCCTCACATAGCAGAAGGGTCAAGGGAACTCTCTGGCATCTCTTTTAGACAGGCACTGATTCCATTCATGAGGGCTTCATGCTCATGACCTAGTCACTTCCCCCAAACTCTACTCCTAATGTATGGATTCTGGGGGTGAGGGTGGGGTGCCTCAAAATTGAGATCACAGCAGACAGTGAGTTCTTTGAGAGCAGAAATCATGTCTACATCCTTATCTCTTAAGGCCTTAGCAGAATTTTGGAAAACATGTTTAGGACTCAGTATTTAATAAGTATGTGATTGAGTTGAAAGAACTAAACCACATCCCAACATTCTTTCTGATTCAAGAATTAATTAGTCTCCCATCACAATTCCCATTTGGAACACAGCAGTCAGCTCCTAAGACCTATAATACCACCAAGGTCAGGCAGTAGTCTATACATTAATTTCCTAGGGTAGCTGTAACAAATTTCCACTAATTGGGTGGCTTAAAACAAATGTATTTTCCCACAGTTTTGGAAAGTCTAGGAACCTCAAACTCATGTTCCTTCTGAATATTATAGACAGGAATCTTTCTTTGTTCTTCTTAGCTTCTGGTGGCTGCTGACAGTCCTTGCTGATCTTTGTCTTCTGGCTGCAATGTTTCAGTTTCTCCCTCCAACTTAAGGTGGACTTTGCTGTGTTCTGAATGTTTATGTCTCCCCGAAATCTGTATGTTGAAACCAAGTCCCCAGTGCAAGAGTGTTAAGAAATGGGACCTTTAGAAGGTCATTAAGTCCTGAAGGCTCCATTCTTGTGAATGGGATTAGGAACCTTAAAAAGAGAGGTCCCTAGGGAGCTTATTCACCTTTCATCATGTGAAAACCCAGCAACAACACACTGTTTTTGAAGCAAAGAGCCCTCACCAGACACCAGATCTGTTAATGTGTGGAGTTCAGACTTCCCAGCCTCCAGAACTATAAGCAATAAATATCCATTGTCTTTAAAGTATTTTATTAGTTTAACATTTTTTTCTTACAGCAGCCCAAATGGACCAGGACAGCCATCTTCTCTGTATGTGTGTCTCTGTGTCCAAATCTCCCTCTTCTTTTAAGGACACTAATTGTTGGATTTAAGGACCGCCTTAATTGAGCATGACCTCAACTTGATTTGATTGCTTTCACAAAGACCCTAATTCCAAATAACGTCCCATTCACAGATGGGGTGGTAATGGAAGGAATCAGGACTTGAACATAATTTTTTTACAGGACACAATTCAACTTACATTGGTACCCATACCTTACCATGGGAGCTGAACTCCTTCACACCTCAGCCACCCCTCCAAATGGTTGCCAGCCTCTGCTCTAGCATCTCTGGTGTGTTACTTCCCCCCAGCAGTAAATTTCTTTAATTAGACAATAGCTTTTTAGGAAATTAAAAAAAAAAATTGGGGACAAGTCTATTTCCCTGATGCCATCATCATTCTATAAGTAGGATGGATGTGGAATGATAATCATACTCATTTCTTAGAGAAGAGGGAACTTCAAGGTTTGAGTATAATGCTTCTGGTCTCCTTACTGTATCCCCGGTTCCTTCAGACCTTCACCCAGGTATGGTTTCCTTCATGCTGATGATGAAACTTCTATTAGTCAGTATGTTAGTGAACCTGAATGTGAACCTTCCAGGTTTGGCATGCACAATGCAGATCAAAAATGACCCAGTTGCCCTCCAGGAATCCACCTCTGCTTATGTAGCTTCAATCATGCTCTCTTGGCAGCTGAACTTGGTTTCGTGTGATGTTGCTAAACCCTGTTCTTACTTAGTTGACCCCAAGACCATGGCCTGGTCCTTATATAATTGTATTTTACTGTGTTGTACTTGGTCTTTGTTTGTTTGTTTGGATTTGTTTTTTCAATACTAGGAATTGGACCCAGAGGGCATTCTACCACTGAGCTACACCTATATTCCCTTTTTATTTTTATTTCCAGACTGGGTCTCTAAGCTGTCCAGACTGGCCTCGAACTTACGATCTTCCTGCCTTACCCTCCTGAGTGGCTGGGATTACAGGCGTGTACCACCATGTCTGACTTAGGAAACACCTTTATCACAGTGTTGTTTATGCACATTGGATTGTTTTGGCTTGTGATGGGAGGAGGGTGGAAGGAAGTTATCACTAGCAATGGGTCTGTGTTAGAGACCCATATTGCTTCTCTGATTCTCAACAGTTGATCAGAACAAAACTCTGATATAGTCTGGGGATAGCTATAAAAAAGGCTTTAGGATCTTCTGTTACCCTAAGCTGCTGAGGTGGAGTCAGTGCCATCATACTGTTTAACTAGTTCTCCTCTGACACTTGATTACTAGTTAGATGTACATAGACTCTGGTGGTCTCAGCGCTTTCTATTTGAATGAATGCTGTTGATGGTCAGAGTGAGAAGGGACTTGGAGATGATAACCCCGAAGGATTGAGAACGTGGTTCCCTGGAAATCAGGCAGATTTGCACTTCTGACTCCACTTCTTGTTTATGAATTTGGAAAAATTATTTTACAAAATGACGTTGATGATAGTATCAACATAGAGGTTCATTACAATTGAAATAATAATATCCATTTAACTTTAGCTAAGATGCGTTTAGGAAGGGAAACTGAGGATCAAAAAATCAAATGATTTGCCCCAGATCACTTTTATGCCCACCCAAACTGGGAATGATATTCATCCTCTTGGTTTCTAGGTAACTGCTCTTTCCATGAAAGCACTTAGCACTTTAGAGATCACTGGCTTATGTTATTTATTTACCAATCTGCCTTTATGAACATAATGAAGGAAGATAAATAAATACAATTGATATTTAATCTTTCACACCAGAATATTGATTGAGGGCCTCTGTGGGGTCTATGCATTTATTTCAGACATGTCTGGATTGCCTGGTAGATTCAGTTGCCTTCTGAGACAGGGACGTCAGTGGAGTTGCCCTACCTTGCTTTCTCTTTAGACGTGGTCATGTCTCCCATTTTTTTCTGGCAAGACTTAGCTTACCTGGCTCCTAAGACAAGCTGACCCTGTGCAGAAGGTGCCTATATAACAGTCAGCAGCTGCCCATATCTTGGGGCCACGCTATCTCCATATTTTCTTCAATTTCCATGAATTGGAGAGGTGCATTGTGCCAGCTTTCTATATTGCCACAATCAATATGCCACTGCCTTTATTTTTTATGCATGCAAATGACTTCTTTTGAAATGTACTTGTTTCCCAGATCAGTCTTTGAAACATTAAAAAATAAATAACAACGACAAGAAAGAGCTCTCTGCATCACAGTGAGTTTCAAAACCCAGAGTTTTGCGGTTCGATTCTGAACTGGAGGTGGGAAATTTTTTCTGTTCCTTGCTGGAGAGACCCTGCTGGTCTTTCTGGACCGGCCAAGTCCGAGTGAAAAGGGAGATGGGGTTTTTGGCTCTGAGAACCTATTGGCAGTGTGAGGAACAGCTTGAGGGCCTGTGCTAAATTTGTTGGCTTCCAGGAATTATCCTCCCACCTCCAGCGGAACTGTTTTCTAGCAGGGCTTGTATGAGTTTGGGGACACCAAGATGATCTCCTGAGAGTCGTTGGTGGCCCTCCACTTGGGTTTGTACAGCTCTGTGTCTGTACACTTTATCCAACATGTGGGCTCTGTTCTGCATTCTCTCTGCTTTAGTTTTATCTAAACATCTTCTATTTTAGACAAGGAGCCCCTCCCTTGTGCCATTCTGGCCCCCTCCATACTTTTCCACATTGCTGCTTCCACCTAGACGTCTCCCTCTGGTTTGTCCCCTCCTCATCCTTGTCTGCTTTCTGAGCTCCATCCATCAGGTTCTTCAGGTTTTCTCTGATTTCTACTTTTATTCCTTTTTTCCACAAACATTTTGTTGAGTTCCTGATATGCCTGGGGCTTTGTGCTTGGTGGTATGGACAAAGCACAGAGGAAAACAGAGAAAGATTTCTACTCAAGGAAGAGGGGGGGGGGATGTGCATATAGGATGTCCTGTGTCCTGGAGCAGGGACAGGGATGTGATTTTATACAGGATGGTCCAGGAGGGAAGCTATTAATGTTTTATCTGGGTGCTTACTAAATGATTTGGAAGTGAATATTGTTGCCCAGGCTTGTTTGCCAGCTATTCCCCATGAGGCAAAACAAGATTTATCCTGAATTGGACAGTATTGCTCAAGGCTAGATCCGGGATCCCCGTGGGACCATGGTATTTGTGGTGGTGGTGCTGGGGCCAGCCAATGTGGAAATTGCTACGTGAGCCCAGCACACACAAGCCACTTCCAAAGGCTTAATTTTGTCAGTCTTAAAATACAGGAGTAGAATAACTGCCTCCTAAGGGCTTTCCGACTGCAGAGTTCCTCTTTTTTTTTAAAAAAAATAAAAAATCATAAAATGCTCATCGCATGCAGGAGTTCTTTGCTGAGGAGTCTTAACTCACGGATTGTTCCAGGGTTTGTGCTTCTGGTCTGTACTCTGTCAATAGCACCTGTAGGTGTGTATGTGCATTGTCCATGCTCTATGACTTGGGAGAAAATCTTTTCCAGCTAGATTGTGAGCAGTGACAGGCAGACTTGGGGCATATCCTGTCCCTTTTATCACCTGATGTATAGAACTCTGTTCAGGGCTGCTTGATTCATAACTCCATAGCTCCATTTTTTCCTCTGTTCATTGTTTATCGGGTTCCTAGAAAATAAGATAACGCTGTGTATTGAGTACTAGTGATATTGTGGGGGCAGTGAACCCTGACCCCTACAAGTTCACAACGTAACAGAGGAATAGTCTTTATTTGTCAAACACTTCATTGTTTGCACAGTGCTTTCTCATTTATTTTGATGTGTTAATCTTCAGATATCCCTAGGATTAAGATAGGACTTATAATATGAAATGATTCTGTGCCCCTTAAATTACAGGATTGTGATTAGGAAGAATTTAAATGGTGCTGGTGGCTTGCTGTGTGGAACTCCACCATGCAGCGGTATCCTAAGGGCAGGAGATGGCTAATGGGAGACCTCAATCTGTTTTCTCCTTTGACCTCACGTCCCTTGTGCTTCTTGTGATATATGCATTAAAACTCATGGATGCCTCCTTTTGAGTGATTTTTTTTTTTTATGGTTTTCCAAATCACTTTAGGTGATTTTGTTAGATCTGTTGATTGAAGAATTAATTCCCAGCTTTCCCCATGTTGCTGATGAGGAGATGGTCCCAGAGAAAGGAATTTTCCTTTCCTCTCTAAATGAAAGGAAGAATCAGGATTGATCACATGCGTTGGTAAACCACAGCCGGGTCCTTGTCCTCCTTGGCCTCTTTTCTTTAATTCTATGAAGATTATGTACATGTGCGTTGCTTACACCTGTGAGAGGCACTGAGTCCAGAAGTGGGCAGTCTGTGCATGCTGGAAGGTTATAAAAGAGTGGTTTCCCTCAAATCTCCAGCAGCTCTGGGCAGCCATGGGCTCCTTCTGTCCTGGGCTGGAGAGACTTGTTTAAGTATCTGTAGTTGCTTTTCCTCTGCTGTCTACTGAATGGTGGACTTCAAATGTTTCCCCCAACTTGACTGCAGTTCTTTAAAGCCCTTCTTCCACGTGACATTGGCAGGTTCCTTTAATAGTTTGGGAGCCAGATGAAAATGGCTTTCTTCTTTGTTCTTATATTATGCCATCTCAAATTATCTCCTTCTTCCACAAATTGCTGAGACTGTTCAATTGGGCCTTCAATTGCTTCTCTTTTAGCAAATTTTTCCATTTATATTGCTAAGTCTGTTCTTTTTGATTAAACGTTTAGGACATCAGTTAGGTTTCTTAATCTAGTCACTTAATTTGCTTTTGCTTTTCTCTTTTCTCTCTGTAAGTTTCCTCCACTGTAAAAAGCATGCACATGTGGCAAATGAATAAAATGCTTGTTTTTATTGTTTGCTTGTTATGGCATGTGATTTATTATTATTATTATTATTATTATTATTATTATTATCATTATCATTATCATTATCAATAATAGTGTCATCATCCTTATTATTATTTGTCTTTTAAAAGAAGTTCCCACACTTAGATCTCAAACAGACAGAATATTGATATTAGAGAAGAGAAACATCAAGAAACTACTGCAGTTGACTCCAGAAAACAAGCCAAGTACATTGCTGTCGCTGGGATAGAGCTATGACAAAGATAAGCTGGTCTCCTCCTCCATGGCACTCACAGCCCAGTTTCCTCCTTTCTCCTCACTGAAGTCTGGTGAGATAAGCTTGTGATTCTCAAGCTTATGATTCTCTTTTAATGCACGAGACTCAGAGTGATGAGAGGATCTGCTCAAGGTCACATGGTTAAAAAGAACTGGAGCTAGGCGTTGAACCCATATGGAGACTCTGGGTCTTCTGTTGGTCCATGCAAATGAAGTAGCTCTGTGGTCCTCCCAACTCCAGCCACACAGGTGGAAATCAGCCCTGCTTAGAGTACAGTGGGGCCCCCTCCTAATTTACTTTATTTTGAGCCCCAGAAATTCAGAGCTCTCCAATTCTGCCTTTGTCTTGCTTTAGAAATTTTCTGAAGCTCCTGATCCTGATCCTTTGCTTGGAGCAGGTAGAGAAGCAGGGAGAATGAGAGGAAAGGGGAGGTGAATATCGGAAAGAATACATTCTAGAATCAAGAGACCTAGGACAGATTCTATCCTGGCACTGCTGTTTTCATTCTGTGATCTTAGGTTTCCTTATTTGGAAAATGGAGATGATAGTACATACCCAAAAGGTCAATTGAGAATGAAAAAACCCCCCAAAATAGAAGTTTATGTGAAGCATTTAGCATAGTACAAAATAATATTTTCAGGTGTTATTTTCCTATTGGAGTCATTCATTCATTTATATATTCAAGGCACATTTATTAAGGAATGCTCGGGTGCAACTCCAACACAGTTGTTCTAATTCTGATTCTGGCCCATCGTAGGTACTTGGTAAAGCATCCTAGATGAGACATGGCTAAATCAACTGTGAACTTCTCAGGTGTCAAATGATAAAAGTCACATTGTATTAAATGCTACCTTGGTGTGAAAACCTGCTTGTCACACAGTGCCTTGTAAAGGAGACAATGCTGAATTCTGACAGGATCATCAAATCATGAAAGAGAATGGCTGCTGGAAGGCCTAGGGACATGGAGCCAGGTGGTCCGACGTGGGAGGGGAGCCTGGAAATGTGATGTGGTTGGTCGGTAGTGTTGGTCCTATACGTCAGGCTCAGGAAGAGGGCTCCATGCATTCATTTGTCCATCGATGGTGCTGGGATTGAGTGGAAAAGGAATCAGAGCCATATGCACTAGAGATAAACCAGGTCAAAGGCCTTTCCAGTGGTCTGAGAGGGAGGGAGATGAGGACTGGATGGAGACCAGTGATAATGGGAAAGAGAAGCAGCTAAAAGGAATCAAAGGTGCTTAAAAGCACTTGTTAAGATTCTGGATTTCTAATGGGTCACAAAATTAGAACAAGCAAATCCAAAGTGATATGGAAAAGTGATAGAATGCCACAGCAGAGGATGATGGAAGTCATATTGAAATGACAGGAACGACTGGACGGTCTGGGTGAGGAGCTCGTTCTGAAAATTCTAGGGCTCTGCCTGAGGATTTTCTCGGGGTTTCACCTGCTTTGAGCAGTTGCCCATCTCCTAATTGTGATACCTGCATTGACAAATGGACTTTGATTTTTATTTTGTTTTCATTGTTTTAAATTCTCTATGTTTAAAAGCTTTTGCATTCTGGCAAACATGAGAAAGAAAATTTGATTTTTTTTTTCTCTCTCCATCATCAAAAGAAGAGACTATTTTCCTTTTCTTATTTGAAAACTTTACTTCATTTCCCCCTTCTCCTATTTTTCCTTTCTTGAAAGTGTTTTGCTAAGAAAACATCTTCTAGAGCATGTATATGGAACACGTTCCAAGGGGTGGTCCAGCTGACTGTTGAAATGTATTAAGCATTCCTTACTGACTGCCAATTCAAGCAAAGAAACTGTTGCTTTGAAATAAGAGCCTATTTGTTTCCCATGGCATCCCCCCCCCCCCCAACCTCCCTTAGATCCCTTCCTCCCAGTTCATTTTTGTAGCCATCACATTGATTGAAGAAAGGCTGCTGATATAAATAGGTCTGTGTGCTGGGGACTGGTGCTGTGCATGCTGATTACTATCTCTGATTACAAACTCAAGCCAAAGGATGAAGCAGGTTTCTCTCCCCCATTCTTCTCTTCCTGAACCGGTTTGACTATGTTCGGCTTTGATCCTTTCCCCTATGGGCAGAACCTGCCTTTGACCCTCAGCCACAGTGAATCAGCCTGTGCTGGCACCTTGCCAAATGCCTGGGGGAGAAGACTTTGGTCCAAGTTGGCCAATCATTCCTCGAAGCTGCTCAGTGGTTCAAGTCTTTGTTGGCATTTCCTAGAAAATTTTGGCTCCACATTGGTCATTGGTTGCTTAGCTTAGCACATTAAGCATGCCTTGCTTTGTTCTGGGTACTTTAGAGGGTGCTGTATTGACTGAATCTCAGAGGGGAGGAGTAATGCCTTTTTTAAAAAATTCACAGTTTGTTGGTTTTAGTATATTCACAAAATTGTGCATCAATCACTACTATCTAATTCCAGAATATTTTCATTGCCCCCAAAGAAACCCCGTATGTATTAGCAGTCACTTTCCATTTCTTCCCACTCCCCAAACGACCCTTGGCGACATGCCTTAGCAGTCCCTAATTTACTTGCTGTGGATTTGCCTATTCTGGACATACAGTGTCATTGGAGTTGTCTCATAGGTGGCCTTTTATATCTGGCTTCTTTCACTTAGCTAATGTTCTCCAGGTTCATCCACATAACAAGATTTCATTTCATTGTGTGAAGATACCACATTTTGTTTGTAGGATTAATTTTGAGTGTTTTCTCTGTTTCTTGTTTCATAAGCTTTACCTAAAATTCATTAGCCTTCACCCTTACCCTACTTTGTAGGCATTATTATTATTATTATTATTATTATTATTATTATTATTATTGCCATTTTGAGGTGAGGAAGAAGGCATAGGCGGGCCACACAGCTCATAAGGGGCAGAGCAAGCCTGACTTAACTAAGGAGATTGCTCTCAGTTGCTGCCCTGTATACCCCACAAGTCCTCGGATGTAAGATGTGTTTTTAAATGATACATGGCAGAAAGTTGCAAGGGTTTTAAACTACTTTGGGGTTCAGTAGCTCAGGCCTGTGGCCTGGGGTGTTCTGCTGTATTCCGTGTGGTGTTGTGTGTTCTACTCAGAATCATTCTTACTGCCTTTTGGATTATGGCACACAGTAGATTTAGGGCAGCAGAAGTGATCTGGCCACATGGGGGTGAGAGGAGCTCCCAGTCCACTGCCAGGCCTGGCTGACGCAGCACTGAGCAAGGCTGAGCCTGAGGCTAAAGGTTTCCAGACATTATGTGTACCTGGGTGGGGCCCTGGGCCAGCACAGACTTGACAGCAAGCAGCTCTTTTCTCTGGAATGTAGAGGGGCCCATACAAGTCTAAGCACGATGCCCAGCTCATCGTACATGTGATACAGGATAGAATGACTAAGAGATATGGTAGGCGGTTGCCCCTGCACCTCAGATCCAAGAGTACACCAAGAGGTGTACAAATATACACTATATATATATATATATATATATGAGCTGCCCACATCTCTGTTGTTCCACATAAACTTGCTGTCCAACAGCTGCCTGGGGACACTGTCTAGGTTGTTTGCTATGGCATAGTCTGTCTTCTGGGAGATGGAAATCTCTAGGCCTAGTCTTTGCCTTAGTGCAGCCCCAGAAACTAGTTCTGTGACACAACATTTCTATTTTGGGCAGTTTGGTTATTCATTCCACAAATATTTGAGGGCTTGCTGTATACCAGGAATTGTTTTAGGCACTTGGGACATATTGAACAAAATAGAGAAGGATGTCTGCTGTCCTGGAACTTGGTCATTTCACCAGGAGTAAACAGATAATAAGCAGTAAACATAATTAATCTTATAGTTGGTTTTTTTTTTTTTTAATTTTAATGCAATTGGTCTTATGGAAAAAAAAAAGGGAAATGTAGAGTAGGGTAAAAGGAAATGTAAAGTGGCTAAAATTGTTAATAGAATAATCAGATGACTTTCAAACAAAAACTTGAACTTGAAGATGTTAGTTGTTACACTTCCTGCTAGGGCAGAGTTCTGAAGGCACTGAAACAGTAAGGGGGGTAGTGGAGCTGGTGTGGGCACAGGAGACAGTAGTGGGAGACATGCCTGTCACTCCTCGGGCTGTCAGGAAGACTCTGGCTTTCCTTCTGACTGTAATTTGCAGCCATTTCAGGACAGAGCAGAGGAGGGACAGAGGTGCACATGTGCTTCAAAATAATCTCTCTGGCTGCAGCCTTGAGAATCTTATCATGATACTGAATCTGTACTATGTTTAGTGCACTTCTTGGAATAGGCAGATTACCCAAAAAGTAAAAAGAAATCATTCTTCTGGTATGTCCAGAGCTTGGAGAATTCTGAAGTCACTTTGCCAGGCTCCCAGGAACCCCTGAATGCATTTTCTTATTTTCTTTTCTTTGGCCAATTGGAACCTTAAGGGAAGCAAGTACATTCTGTAGAAGCAGCGTGGCCATTCCATGGTCAAACTGGGCAGGGCCGTGTGACCAGTCCTTGGATCTTGTTCTAGAAAGATTTAGAAATTACTATTTGATCATTTGCATGCTTTGTGTGTATATCCTTTGAAGTAGAGATGTATACATAAAACACATAGTTTCTGTTACACATGGGCTTATTTCATTTCACAGCATTTCCTTCAGATTAGAAATAGATCCTCAAAATAGGATACGGGAAACACTGGGTCTTTTACTTGTACGCAATTCCACCTTGGTCCAGTGGGAAAAGGAAATGGGTCATGCAACAGTTACACTGTCTACCATATGAATGGACATCCTCTTGTGGATAAGTGTATATTCTTAGTTTAAAACTACTGATGTCATTTATTTCATCTGGCTTGACTTGAGCTTTCTCTTTGCCAGAATGGTTGGAAGATGTCCCCAGAGTTTGAGACTGATGCTACTGTTGTTGTACTCCCTCTTCCCCTCCCATTAGAGATTTGTGGGATAGCTCTGGCAAAATGTCAGTGCAAATGTTTGTAGAAGTGGGTGAATGAATTAAAAAGCAGAGTAGGCATTTAACTGGCAGGCTGAAAGAAAAATGTCAATTTCTGTGGGTTAAGCAGGAGCTCTGCAGCATATTTAGCACTCGACTTCTTCCAAATTTGCCTACATGAAATAACCTCTGTGTTTTCACACATGAAATATTGGAATAACTTTTAAAAATGTGTATAATGCTGGGTATGTGACCAGATGGAAGAGCATTTCTTGGCCAATAAATGTAAACAAGCTGCCACCAATGTTAATGTTAGAACCATAGATGAATACATTTTGGTTCGTTATATTTTATTTTTGAGAGTGCATAGTATCAAAGTTAAGCTCAAATTGGATTTCTATTTGCATTTTCACATATGTATGTATTTTACCTGTCCTTACTGGCTAGACTATTTTAACCCCATGTAAGGTGGATGCAATTGTTTACATTTTTCAGATGGTTATCCAAACAATCATTCCCATCTCTAGTTCCCCAGGGAAAAGGGCTATACAAACAGCCTTAGGTTATTGTAGCCACTTTAAATCAGCAGCCAGGTGAAGGGTTACTGAGATTGTAAAAGCATCTGGGCAACCAGTCTACTGTATTGAATTGGGAATTGTTTATCCTGCAAGGACTTCAAAGGTGGGGTGCTCTGGTATATGGTGTTAAAACCCAGAAACAAAGGGGAAGGGGGAAAAGCATCTGTTGGGCATCAGGAGCCCTGCTGTCACATGCCCCTCTCATTTAATCCTCACTTGTCATGTGAGTTGCTCTCAATCCTCTTTATATTGAGGAAAATTAGTCTTTGAGAGACACTCTTTCTAAGATCCCTAACTGCTAGCTAGTGGCAGAGCCAAGGTATGGACCCAGTCCCAGCCTCATCCAGCTTTTCACTATTTCCTGTTGACGTTGCTGGGGAACAAGGTGATTTTTCTAGCATGTCCCAAATGATTGAGTCTGACGTGTCCAGTGTTTCTTAATTTCTAGATAATTAATTGGAGAACCTATGTCTTTACCTGTTATGAATTTATCTTGAATATTTAATCAGCAAAGTCATGTTGGTGTCTGAGACCTAATCATCTGGATCTTGTTTTGACAAATCATTACATGATTGTCTTGCGGACTAATGAGGGCTTAGGTCCCTTCCAGCTCCCTTGATCCTGAGACCCTGAAGATTCAGAATAATTTCTTCCAGGGTATTTCCAGCGCCTCTGCATCCTTGTGCTGACAAGTCTTCCCCACAACTGGGTTCTGATTTCTACCTCTAAATAAAGGGATCCAGGGAATCCTCAAATAAGATCACTTGGAGGATCTTAAATTAATAGGCATTTAATCAAAACGGTTTGCAGGAGCCAAGGTGCCCGTGCACACAGTTGCTGGCATGTGTGTCCCCACCCTTGCATCTTGAAACAGGTAGAAGAGGAAAGTGAAAATCAGTTCCAAGAAGACCTCAGACTCACGCTTATGACATGCAAAGCATGAATGAAAAGGCAGCCTCTGGCTTTGTTTATTCTAGGGAGCTCTCTGCAGCAGTGTATGTTCTGAATGTGGTTTGGCCAAATGAGCAGTTTTCTCTGATTTTAGATGAAATTTCATGGCTTTCTTATTTGGTGTATTTCCAACAGGAAAAAAAAAAAAAGATCTTGGATCTCAAATCTCTAGCTTCCATAATAGATAACACTGTGAGTGGGCTAGGAGTTGGAGCCAGGTGGTCGATGTCCCCATGGTGCGGGTTTGTGTGAGTGCATCAAATCAAGGGGGTGGCTTGTGGCATGGAGGGAAGAAAGAAGAGGAATAATAGGCAAGGTAATTAGATAGAAAAGCAAATAAAACACCACAACAACGTATGTACGTCATAGGATTTTTGTGAAGTTTTATTGAAATAATATATATGAAGTGCTTCAAGCCTAAGATGTAGTAATACTGTTTTCTATGTTATTACTATTGCTTTATTACTGTTATTATATATATATGTATATATATATATATATATATATATATATATATATATATATATATATACACACACACACACACACACACACACACAGTAAAATGTGCATGGGAGAAATGCTTATATGGATTAAAAGAGATGCTATGTAAGTTTTCTAACATTTGTAACTGACAGAACTAGATGATGACTTGTTGGAGGGTAACAAGACAGATTAAAAGTTTGGGCATCCTGTGCCTGTAATCCTAGCACTCAGGAGGCTGAGGAGGATCTGAAGTTAGAGGCCAGTATTAGCAACTTATCAAGACCCTGTCTCAAAATAAAAAAAATAAAAAGAACCGGGGTGCAGCTCAATTGTGAAGTATCCCTGGGTTCAATTCCCAGTAGTGTCCCCCCGCCCCCCCAAAAAAAAAAGTTCGGCATCCAATCCAAATTTTACCATATTTGGCTAAAGGCATTTATTTTAGAGTATAAAATAAATGTGGACTCTTGCATGTGTTTTTTTCCAAGTCTCTAGTGGAGGGAAAAGGAAGGAGGACCAGAGTGACATGTGACATTACTGACTTTGCACTGTCCCCTTAAGGCCCTGCAGAATGCATTGTGGGGAAGCACTGCTAGCTAATGGCAGAGCCAAGGTATGGACCCAGTCGCAGCCTCATCCAGCCTATGGTCTTTTCATTATCTCCAGTTGACATTAGGGAGGGGACAAGGTGATTTGTCTAGCAAGGTGATCAGCCGGTTAGGGTTCAGGAGTGTTGACCACTAAAGTGAGAAGTTATGGGTCAAGGGGAAGAGGCCAAGCATTTCCTCACCGTTGTGACCCTTTTGCTGCTGGTGGTGAGAATTTATAATTGGAGCAAGGGCAGGATGCTCATCTAGTCAGGAGGGAAACATTCTCTAAGTGTGATAGAAGAGTGCCAGATGACCTCCACCCCAAAACTGTGTTCGCTGTCCTGTGCAGCGGGAACTGTGTGGATGCCCGGGTAGCTCCCTGAGTTGCGGATGGTTCATTGTTCTTCCTGTAGCTGATGAGGTGGTTGGAGTTACTTTTTCCCTGGCTCTTAATTACACAGGGAAAGAAACCCTTATTCAGTAAATTGTGTCATTTGAAGAATGTGTGCTGGTCATCCTCTAATCCCTCTTTTACTATTCATTAGGCTTCTCCATCACTTACTTTGCAACTTCTGAGTTTCCCAAGGAAGTGGGACAATGAATACATGTTTCTTTTAAATTCGAATCAAATGTACTTAGCGGCCAGATCTACAGTAAGTGGAGGATCACTCTTGTTTAAGAGGCTGTTAATCACCAGTTGTAAAAGTTCCAAGTGGCCACAAAAGCTGGGAAGGGCCTAGCTTTAGTCTCTTGGCCCTTCCTTTGGAGGAAGAAAGGGAAAGGGCTGCCAACAGCCTGAGAGATGGGAGGCTTTGAGGTGGACTTTCTCCGGCAAATCAAAGGAGGGCTCTTTGCCTATTTGGGAAAAATATGAATATGTGAGAATGGTGTCCTTGCGAGGGAACAGGCCGGAAACAGGCCTGAAGAGTTAGTGAGCAGAAGGAGTCATGTGGGGGAAACATCTCCTCTCCCGCTGAGACTCCAGCCCCTGGTCATTGTCACAGAGAGGGCTCAGCTCCCTGGATTCTCTTTCAGGGGGCTTCACTGTCTCTAGAGATTTTAGGGGAGGTGAGTGTAAAAAGAAGTGGGTGGTGGTTTGAGGATTGCATTTTAAGTTTTGGCATCACGAGGCATCGATGGTCATTCACACATTGATCTGTGACGGGAGGCAAGTGGGACATTGAAGAAATCTACATCAGGAGTCGCAGCTGGAGATCAGCAAGGGTTTCTGGGAAAGCATACTTAGGACTCCAAAACCACCACATTAGTGTAAGCATCTGTCTCAAGACCAGGGTGGCTCAATTCACAGAAACCCTCACTATCATCCAGGGCAATAAAAACAGTCGAACTCCTTCCCTCCAAAATGTTTGAAAGTAAAAATAAATTGAATGCTGACAGTCATTGTGTATCCAGGCCCCATCGACACAGTGGCAGGGACAAGACAAGTGAGAGGGTCTGGTCTGGCTGTGTTTATGCTCTTCCAGGCTGGTGGGGATGAGGGCTTTCAGGTGGTTCAGAGCAGGTTTCTGCACAAGGAGACAGAACCAGAAAGAACAAGGTCGAGTAGAAATCAAGACCTGGACAACAATGGCATATTTCTAGTCATAGGGGAAATAAGCAAGGTAGGAGAGGAGCCGCTGGGAGGACTGGAGCTCTGGCCACCTCTGCACTGTGGGACTCCGCATGCAAATGGGGGTGAGCTCCTGAATGCTCCTTGTCCCACAGTGCTGGGAGCAGGGCTGTGGCTGCCTACAAACCTGTGCAGGGGACCATGTTGATGCTTCTCTCTTGCAGTCTTCTTGACAGGCAGACAAAGCAAAAGGCATTTACTTCCTTTTTAAAGTTGGTGAAAAGTGAAGTGATCTGCAGGTTTCATGGCTGTTAAGTGGAGAAGCCAAGACATAACAGGTTTTCTGTTTATCGATTCTCCGAGCAGGACTCTTTCTTCTCTGACCCAGCTTTCTTCTTGTGTATATGTACATTCTGCATATACTTCCTTTGGCAGACTTCACCGTTTCCCAGATGGAGAGATGTTTATATATCTGTGAATTTATCACATCCAATTTTCCTGAGCAAATGTCTCTGCCTCCACTGCTTTTGAATCTAGAAGAGTGCTTAGCTTCTCCTTGGTCTCAGCACAGCATGCTGTTAGCAGAGCTGTGCTGACAAGTCCCTCGTAGTGTAGAGAAAGAGCACAGGTTACTAAAGCTGGCTTTTTAGCGCTTGTCCCTCAGGGGAAGCCCGAGCAGCATTCCACTATGACATGTCAAAGACAGGAAGGAGCTCTCTTGCACCAGTGTCTTTTGTAGTCCATTGACAGGACTAAGTGACTGTGAATCCTTTAGCAAGTTACAGATGGGGGTGATTGAGCTGCTTCTGGACCAGGGACGAATCACATTGTTCTATTAAAAAACCTAGGTGCCAGTCTGATCAGGTGTCCTGGCTGTGTGATCTGAGCCTGTAGCTTTAACTTTCTCAGCCTCAGTTTCCCTCACTGGAAAATGAGCGTAGGCTAAATGGCTTCCCCTGCACATGAAAGCCGGCATTAACCTTCTAGGAAGGAAAGGCCACATGGCCCAATGGCATATTGCTTCTTTCCTTTCAGTCCCTCAAGGCTTCTGTTGGTCAAAGAGAGTGTGCCAGAGGTCAGGACTTTGTGTCAGTTTTCAAAGTTGTGCGAGATTGACCCTGATTGCATTTAACATGGGCAGCAGATTCTAGTCTCTGAGTAACTGGCGATGTCCACTTCCCAAAGAACACCAGAGGCCCCAGGATCTAAATCTTTTTTGACTCTCTTTAGCATCTGGATAGTTTTTCTCTTGTGATGGTAGGATATCTTGATGAGATTGATATTGTTAATATTGGTCCTCAGGGCTCTCCTCCTCAGACCTGTCACTCCTGTAAAGGATTGTGTTTTGAATTTTCTCTGTATTACCTCCACAGCTTGTTTTCTTATCTTATTATTAGTTGACTTTGTTTTATTAAAAGATAACAGTGTAATTTGGAGTCAGTTGAGATGATTTAAGAAGAATCAGAGCTTACACGTTTACTATAATTTTGCTTCTGTGACACCCGCAATATTTACGACATTAATTTTGTCATGCAGTGTGTTGTGTACCAGAACAGCACGTTATATGCATGAATGGTGGAGCTTTCACTGAAAAGCATGTCCTGTGGTAGCTTTGTCCTCAAACATGTAACTAAATATGCACATAGATTAAATGACCAAGTAAGTGTTCAGAAACCTCAGACCTGACAAGTAGCTGTAGGAGGCTGATGTTGGGCGTGGTGGGCCATGTTCATGCTGTGTTTCTCATTCCTCTTTCTCTGTCTCTCTCCCTCTCCATTCCTCTTTTTTTTTATATTTATTTTTTTATTTTTAGGTGGACATATTATCTTTATTTTATTTTTATGTAGTGCTGAGGATCTAACCCAGTGCCTCATGCATGCTGGGCATGTGCTCTACCACTGAGCCACATCCTTAGCCCTCTGTTCCTCTTTTAGCTATGCTCTACTTTAGCTACTTCTTCCCTCCCTTGGGTCCCTACAGTAGGCTCCCATTTGACCTTGCTTCTGCTTTTACGCTACCTTCCAATCTTGTGTGTCTCACCAGTGGAGAATCCCAGTTCTGGTTACTGCCAATCATCCCCTCTCTCGCCTGTGCGGGATCGGTGTAGGCAGTCTGCCTGGGATCCATGGCCACAACACACTGCTGCTTTGTTTGTCTGTCCTGAGCCTCTACCTGGTTCACCCTCATATCTGTGGCTTGTTGCCCCTGCACCACCTCTCACAAACCAGCCTTCCTCCAACAACGCCTAACTTCTTTGAAGGAGAACCCCCAGCCTCAGGGATTTCTTCTTCTCCCAAGCCTTGCCACTCTTAAAGTAGCCTAGTGCTGCAGTTTTCTATTGTGGTGTAGCAGATTATCCGTGACATCAGAACCATGAACATATTCTCTTGTGTGGGTTCTGAGGACCAGGAATCTGGGGGTGACTCAGCTGGTGGTTATGGCTCTGTTCCACAGGGGCTGCAGTCTTCTGATGGCTTGACTGAAGCTCACTCATGAGGCTCTGGGCAGGAAATAGTTTGCTGCTCTTGGTCCTGTCCATAGGGTTGCTCAGTAACAAGGCAGCCGGATCTTTCACAGTGAGTGATGGGCTAGACAGACAGAGGACTAAGATGGAAGCTGCTTTTTTGTAACCAGATCTTGGAAGTTAAAACTCCTACTTGTCACCTTGAAGGACACTGACACACCATGGGAGGTGATTGCACAAGATGTGAGTGCTGGAAGGTAGGGTCACTAGGGGCCATGGGTGTCCCAGCCTGGGACTGTTCGGGGGTCTTGCTTACTTATGGCTCCCTATTTCACAGGAAGTGTGTTTCATGGAGATGTCTATATTCTCTTCCTGGTAATCTGTTGTTGTGGTGGTTTTTTAAATTTTTTTTTTAAGTTATCAATGGACCTTTATTTTATTTATTTATATGTGGTGTTGAGAATCAAATCCAGTGCCTCACACATGCCAGGTAATATACCACATATAATACCAAACTACAACCTCGGCCCCAGTTGTTGTTTTTTAAACAAATTGTAGAAACTATTGGCCCAAAGGGTTGATTATCTAGGTCATTTAGCCACTAAGCGGCAGAGTGTGAATCCACTCCTAGATCTTTCTGATCTAAAATATGTCTTCTTTCCATGTTAAAGTTGGTGTGCTGATTTTGATTTCTGAGAAATATTTTCTTCACCCTGCTTCCTGTCAGCTTTGGTGATATGAAGAGGAACAATTTGGTGGCACCAAGGGGTGCAGGGAAGTATGTGTGTATATAACAATTTAAAGATAGGAGAAGCTCCTAAGAAGTCTTCTAACGGCAAAAACCCCAGATTCCTGGCCTTTATCTTTTCAGCAGTGTCCTGTCCAAAGCCTCCAATTTGACTGTTCTACTGAACAAGGCAGCAGAAGAGGCCCACAGGGGAGCCATATTTCACTGTAAATTTTTTTTTTTTAAAGGTTATCTGGGGACAGTTTGTCCCCTCCCACCCCAAGAAGTTTCTTATGGTGAGAGGGGCCTTGTCCTAAAGAGGTAAAGCTTTTGTGAACACACTCTGGGTCTTCTGGAGCCTGCTGGGATTGGGCTGTCATCCATCTAAACTAAAATATTTCCCAGTAAACCGTTCTAGGTACTATAACTTAGCTTCAGAGAGAGGTTCTAGAAAAACAGAAAGAAAAGGGGGGGGGGGGGGAGGAAGAAGTCCATGCTGTTCCTCCAAGCACAAAGTTAGCTGATTGAATTCAATAAAGGCGCTTTGATTTTCTTTTTCATTTTGAACAAAATTCTGGGCCCTTTATTTTACTTTGAAAATGTGGAGTGCATATGTGTTTCTAATTTCAGGCACTCACCCTTTCTGCTGTGCAAAAAGGGGCGCTGCAGGTGGCTTTCTAAAACTTGAACACCCTGAGTTTTTGTGTTCTCTCTCATGATCATCTTTTATGTCTGCAGGAGCCTTTTGGACTTATTCTTGTAATGATTCTTGGATATTTTACTTATTGGTTAAAGATACAGTTTTTGGACATTTTTTTGTCCAAGTATGTCCCCCCACATAGTTGGAGGGTTATGGAAAATTATTCTTCAAGATTTTTTTCTTGCCTCTGCATGGATATTCTTTTTTTTTTTTTTTTTTTTTAAACTTGCAGTGGTCATGGGGTGGCTTAATATTACATGCTTCATCACAAATGAGTTTCTTCAAAACTGGAATTTCTTGAATCTCTTTAAAGCATTTGAACATACCTGGGATAGAAGATAAAAAGGAAATTGGAAAAAGAATTGAGAACAGCCTTCTCGGACCTTTCCATGCTCCTGGGTGGTTATGGGGTTGTTTTCTGTGTAGTTTGACATTTTCTTTAGCAGCTATATTCTGAGTCAAATTCTTTTCTCTTGAACCCTGAGGAAGCTCCTCTTCTGATGACAGAATTATGTAACACTATATATTTCTCACCTATATAGAGATCCATAATACTTAAATTTCTGTGTGTAAACATACCTGCAAGTACTAAATATTTCTAGACACTTCCATATTTACTTACAGTTCCTTTTCTCTCTCACTTTCAATATATATGGACAGGGAGGAACTGCAAGTCTTCAAGACGAGTTACATGATTAAGATAGCTCCGGGTAGTTAGTTCAGGTACATTTCATAGGACCCACCATCAGTCCAGGGGGCATCTCTCTCAGCAAGGAAACATAGTTTGGTGTTAGAAGATGTGTGACTCTTTGGGTGCAATTTTCTTATTGAGTAGCAAAAGACTGTTTTCCTCAGAAGGAAGGTGCACAGATCCAGAGGAAGAAGGTTCATGCAAAAGGGAGTAAGGTCACCTGAGGGTGGTTACTCCACTTTCCTGTATGAGTCCCAGGGCTTATAACAGGCCTGCTAGTAATCATAATTGTGTGTAGCACTTGGCTCTTGGTCTGGCATTGTCATGGGTTTTATCCTCTTCAGCACTCACAGAATCCCTGTCTCACATATCCTACTCTGTCACCAGTTATTCTGTGAAGGAGGAAGACAGTAGATTAGGGCTTAATGCAAATGTAGGAAACCAGGATCTTGAACCCAAGCCATTTTGACTTCTAATTTGGTATACCATGTGCCTCTGTCCTACCTAACTGGGCATTCACAGCTTGTCTTTGGGAAAGGAGAATGATGTATTGAGTACTCTGCTTCAGTTTTCTGCTTCTGCTGCTACCTATGGATTCCACGAGGCAGAGTCAGGGCCACCTGTGTGCTGTTTGTTGTTTGTAAACACTCACTTCTACTTTATTCTTGGATGACAGAGCATAAAATATAAGCTTGAAATATGTCCATAGATTCTTTGACACTCCCATCAAAAGATGGATCCTGTTCTTCTAACTAATATAGTGACTTGCTTTTAATGAGTAGAGGAAACTGGAAATGACAACGGCAGTTTTGGAGACTAGATTGTAGCATGTGCCTGGCTTTCTCCTTGCTCCTCTTGGATCACTTACTCTGGGGGAAGACAGCTGCTGAGGACCCTTGAGATGTCATGTGTAGAAACCCATGCAGTGAAGCACTGAAGCCTCTGCCAGCCTCCAGTGAGCACCTGAGGCCTTTGCTCAACAATTTGTGAAATGGCATTTCTGCCCCAGTCAAGCCTTCGGATGATGGCAGCCCCCGCCAAAGACTTCACTGGAGCCTCGCGAGAAATCATGAGCCAGCGATACCCAGCTCCCCACCCCATGCTCCTGGACTTCCAACTACACAGATTGAAAGATAAGAAATGTTTGTTGTTATAAGTCACTAAGTTTTGGGGTGTTCTATTAGGTAATTGTACATCACTACTAGAGAAATAGATGAATCAGCACCTCAAAGAGCAGATGTTTCTGACAGTCAATGATACTGACTCAGTGATAGGATCTGTAATTTGTAGGCACCAGCTACTTCTTAGTTGTTTCTTTCAACTTTGAAAAATGCATAGCAAGTTTGAGTGTTTCCTAAATTAGATAATCACCTGGGGATCATTTAAAAATCACAGAATCTGAGATGTCACCCTGACTCATGAATCGGAACATCCTAGGATGGAAGTTCATATTTTTTGAAAGACCCTTGAGGTGATTCCTGTGCAGATGATGTAAACTTATCCAAGGATTATTATTTGAAAACCACCAAAGGGAAACCTTTTCCTTTTTCCATCATTCAGTTCTGATAATCAAGGTTTGCTCTGGGGTGGTTGCACTCTAGTTCTCTTTCTGGGGGTCATCCTAATGCCTTGGAGTCACGAACCATTGCAAGCTGGTTCTCTCCTTTGAGCCCTGCTATGTGCTTGGCATGGAGCGCACGTCACACTGTTCAGGCATTGAATGTGACCAAGAGCCAAGAGTGAGACAGGTTGCAGTGCCACCATTGAGATTATGTTTGGTAATGTTCCTATTTGATTTTTGCCCTACTGGAGATGAGACCCAGTGCCCTACTGGGCCCTTTTGGTTTTTTGTTTTGAGACAGGGTCTTGCTAAGTTGCTAAAGCTTGAACTTGTGATCCTTCTGCCTCTGCCTCCTGAGTTTCAAGGATTACAGGTGTGCACCGCCGTGCCCAGCTAATGCCTGAAGTTGTTCTTAGAAACAGGCTTGTTTATGTGTGTGTGCCTGTACATGTGTACGGACTTCAGAGCACCCCTTTGGGAAGGAGAAGAAATCAGAAGAGAGCAAGTAGCTATGAGAACATTCTCAGGAGGAAGCTTGTTGGCTGTCTACAGGGAAGAAAGAAGTCCTGTTTCTTCTCTGTTAACAGAGTCAGACACAGTTGTGGGTACAAACACAGCACATTTTAAATGTGTTTTTTTCATTTTCAGTGACATGCTGTAATTCTAACTTAAAATGGGTTCTCCAAGATTGTGATTGCCCTGGGTGTGGTCTCTGATGTTTACCTTTAGGATGTCACACTGAATGTTTCAATGTCTTGTTGTATGATCTCCTTCCTTCCTTCCTCCCTTCCTTCCTTCTTTCCTTTTCTTTTCTTTAGTTTATGAATGATCCATTTGTTTCTTTTAGTTTTTTTACCCTTTTCTTTCTTTCAGCACCTCTCTGGCACTAAGTAACTGGGTCACCTTAGACATTCCAGCTCTAGAATAGATGTCTGTTCATTAAAGAAAAGGGTAATTTTTCCAACTACTCATCTACATAGTTAAATCTGTTCACTATTATATTAGTTTGCTCAGACTACCATAAAATTCTACAGACAGGTTGGTTTGAATGACAGCAGTTTTCTCAAAGTTCTAGAGGCCAGAAGTCTTCAATCCAGGTGTTGGCAGGGCTGGTTTCTCTGGAGGCACTCCTCGGCTTGCAGATGGCCTCCTTGCTGTGTGGTTGCATGGCCATCGCTCGGTACACACACAGCCTGGTGTCTCTCCAGGCATCAAAGGACACCAGTCCAGGGACCAGATTGCATCAGGGTCCACCCAAACAGCTTTACATTACCTTAGTTACATCTTTTAAAGGCCTTACCTCAAATACAGCCATATTCTGAGGACCTAGGGGTTAGGGTTTCAACATTTGAATTTTAGGGGAACACAGCTCAGCTTATAGAAAGCATCCAGATGGTCTTTGGGTGTTATAGGTCATGTGAAGCATTGGCTTAGGGTAGGTGCTGGGCACTCTGGTTAGTGTCTCTATAGCAGTGGTAAAAGAGAATGAAGCCCTGGAGATGCCAGGTCCTTTCTTTGCTATTCTGGAGGTGAGCTCTGAGATTTCTGTGTGCCATGTGACGTCAAAGTTAGAGTCACAGAATGCTTCGAAGGATGAAAGCAAGACTTTGACTGATGCCCTTTCTTTAATGTTAGAAGAAACCAAAATCCAGAGAGGGTTTGAAGTGTGCTTATAATTAGGTCTCTTGATTTATAACCCAGCTCCACCCACTGCAGGAGCAATCAGAGCACAAAGCAGTATCTCTGACCTCAGTGGCCTCACTCTTAACACCTTGCAGATGCCCCAACAAAAAAGTGGTGTGACATTTTTTCAAGCCCCAAGGAGGGAGGCTGTGATGGGTATTCGCTGGGAATGCACTAAGAACATCCTAAAAATAGTGACATCCTGTAATCAAAAGCTTTTTCGTCTGAAGGAAGACTATTTTCAATGCTTTCTTCTTGATCTCACAGAGAAGGTCAGGGTTTCTTACCATGAGTTGTAGGTTGGTAAGTTGGCTGAGTTGGTTATATTGAAACACATGGGTACAGAAACAGACAATAGGAATGATCCATTTGTTTCTTTTAGTTTAATTTCTCAGTTCCTACCGGAAATTATTCCTGATGACTAACTAGTTTGAGAACTAACAGACTGTTGAAACATTTTAAAAAATTGCACCCAATTTTCGTCATTTCTTTCTGGAATCCATTAAGTGACTTGGAGATCAGAGGTGTGGCTTAACCTTTTCTCTTGAGTTTGTTGAAGTAAAAGTTTGTAAATGTTGTGAGCACTTTAAAGAAAACTGTTGGACGTTCCATAGGCAAATCAAATACAACCACTCCTCTCAAATATCTGTATCATGTGGTAGGAGCAATTGTCTACATAATCCAAATGGATGTTTCCATTTGTCCTGGGAAAGAAATTCTGTAGTATCACATTGGCATTCCCAGCTTGTCTTGCTCTCACGATGGGATTGCTGGTACTTCCTTGTTGTGAACCCACTAAAAGGGAAAGAATGCCCAGACCTTTCCTAGAGTCTGAAGCTTAGATGTCTGAGTTTCGACATCAGCTATGTGTTATTTATACGAATGAAAAAATAGAGATGTTTTTTACTCTGCAAGAATGACTTGCCACTTTTTACTGTATCTGTGCTATTCATGAGATAGAATAGACCCACTCCCTATTTCCTAAATGATTTATTCATTCAGCAAGAATTGAGAGCAGCCCCCTGTGCCAGACAACAGGAACAATGATAACAAAGATTACGGTTCCTACTCTCCGGGATTTTATATTTTAGTGAGAAAAATAAGCTTTAATAAAATAATTTCACTTTGAATACATGCAAGTTGGATAAATTCTCCAAAGGAGGGAATACGAGTCTAGGAGGTAATAGAAGTGGATAATGAAGGAGCCTGCCCAGGCTGGAGGGCTTCCCTGAGGACCTGCTTCTCGGCTGAGAAATGAGGCAGTGAAGGAGGGGTAACTCGAAGGTTGGAGAGGTGGAGCCAGAAGACTGTGGCCCAGCAGAGGGAACAGCATGTGCAGCGAGATGGCATAATGAAAGAGCAGTGGATTGGGATGAAAGCATTTGGATTTTAGTCTTTTTTTAGTTCTATTATTATTATTATTATTATTATTACTACTACTACTACTACTACTACTACTACTACTACTACTAATATATTGTATAACTGGGCAAAAGCACTTTCCTTCTTTGAGCCTTGTGTCCTTGTTCCTATTATGACTGAATTTTAGCCGGAAGAGCTGAGGGACCTCAGAGTCACTGGACTGGATTTACACACACAAATTGGGTGCTTCCTGTGAACCAGGCAATATGAAGGGTCCTGCAACTGGGAGATGAGTGAATTGAGGTCATTGTCCTCCAGCAGTGAGGTCCAGTGACAGAGAAAAACATGAGGCAACATGTGATGCTGTGCTTTGAGAGTCATGGCAATACAAATGAGCATGTACTTGGCCTTCACAGGAGGAGATCAGGGTCTGGAGGGCTGCCTGGAGGAAACACCATCCACCAAAGGAGAAAAGATGAGATTAGCCTGGGTGGCCAGACTGCTGTGAAAACAATTTGTAGAGATTGAAAATATTCATTTGGCCAACAATTTTGCTACTTCCGACTGTAAAGCAATGACAACTTAATCATGTCCTCCTGCTCACACACTCACTCTCACTCGATCACTTTTCCCGCAGTGCTATGATCAAACCCAGGGTTTCATGCATGCTAATCAAGCAGTCTACCACTGAGCGACATCCCTAGCCCTGGTCTTGTCCTTTTGAGACCTCACGTGCATCCAGATCTCTAGGGTGGATATGATGATTGAAGATGGAAATCTTGCTCTGCAAGGCTGAGAAAGCAAAGAAACTGTCTCTCTGCTCTGGCTTGATTTTCCACCTGTCAGAAAGTGCCTTTTCCTGGCAGAGGGCCAGTGACATAATTATTACAGCTTGTGGGATCTTTAGAAGATCAGGTCAAGGATGACTTTCTGTTGTGGAACTGAAGGCACCCAAGTGGGAGGTTTAAAAATGAAGGAGAGATGGTTTTGTTTCGTTTCACTTTTGCTTTCTCTTGCAGAGAAAGATGTTCATGGCCTGAGTGTATTTCAGAGTTGGGTCAAAGCCTCAAAAAATGGTGTCCTCCAGGAGATAGGAAGAGCTTTGGAGGAGCTGCTGTGATGTTCTTTTTTGTTTATTCTTTTAAATTTGGTTTTAGTGGGACGCGTTTTCCTTGCCAAATATAGGTTCGCATTCCTGCTGGCCAAGAGCCTGGCTTGAGGGGAGGCAAGCCCAGCAGCTTGAGAGAGAAGTACTAGAACTGGGCTGAGGTCCTTTAGTGCACACATAATGAGAAACACACAAAAACACCCAACGAACGTTATTGATTTTAGAATTTTTTTCTTAACCAACTTCTAAAAGAAAAGTCTTAAGAAAAAAGACTTCATGAAACACAGCCTTTAAAAAATACAGGGCAAAGCCAAAGCCTTCACAAGAAGGTTAATGTAGCAGCGAGTCATTTTTATTGGATCTAAGTAGATAGCTACAGTAAGTATTATTTTTCAGGGATCTGAATTTTAGATGGAAGATTACTGGCAGTCTAAAACAAAAAAGGAAAAAATATGGTTACCTGACAACTTTTATTGATGGATGAAAAGGAAACAGGTCAGTTTGTTGGGAGATACATTTTTTAACATATTTACTATGCAGGTATTGATGCGATCAGTGTTGAATAGTGTAATTTGCTTTTATTTCAGTAAGTTTTCTAGCCAATGGTAAACTCTCTTTGGTAAACCAAGTTTTTTTGCATTGACTTTAAGTAAAATCTTATTGTTAGTTGAAGGCATTTTTATGTGGACACGTAGTTAAGGTAATCCCAGATGTGTAGATTTATTTTCTTTTTTGGGGAGGGTGGGTACTGGGGATTGAAGTCAGGGGCGCTCAACCACTCAGCCCTATTTTGTGTTTTATTTAGAGACAGGGTCTCACTGAGTTGCTTAATGCCTCACTGAGGCTGAGGCTGGCTTTGAACTTGCAATACTCCCATCTCAGCCTCCCATGCCCCTGGGATCACAGGTATGTGCCCCTGGGATTACAGGTATGCGCCACTGTGCCCAGCTCAGGTGTGTAGATTTCTATAATAATTTGATGCAAGGAAAGCTGTAAGAAAGAGGATGGATATTATATTGTTTAGATCTGTGTTTTAAAACTTGTATGTTCTTAATGACTGTGTGGGACTCTTGTTAAAATATAGATTTCAATGCCCTCCCCAGGCTTACTGAGTCAAAGTTTCTAGGTGGGGGAGGGAGTCTGTGTATATTTAAGAATTGCATCAAGTGATTTCTTATTCTCAAAGAAGTTGAGGAACACTACTGTAGAGCCTTTTCCTTGACTTTTTTCCCCCTCAGTTGGTCTTTGCAGCAGCCACTTTGAGCATAACTTGTGAATAGGAGCCCGAGGCAATAGCATTGAAAGTGAGATGGTGAAGCCCAGCAGTGCCAGTTTAATTAGCTGGCCTGCATAGCCACAGTGTCATTTCCCCTTCTCAAGCTGTGGTGCTTCTGGATGCTGCCCATCATCAGTGCCTTGCAGGTGCCTTCTCATCTGAGAGTCCATTGATTCTTCCAACATCTCAGTGTGGTAGCAGAACAAGTATAATAATAGTATTTTATTGATTCTAAGATGCACATTTTTCCCACAGTTTTACATCTCTAACATTAGTACACATCTTAGAATTGATGCTGAGTTTGAATTTTTTTTTTTTTTTTTTTTCCTGAGCAGGACATAAAATAATGGTGCATCTGATATTCAGAAAGTGTCAAAGATTTGATGAATGGGGTTCTTCCTTTTATAGATGAGTCTTCTGAGACACTAAAAAAGGCGACATGACCATTGGGAGTCACCATGAGTTAGGAGAACCTAGTTTCGGATTCAGCTCTCTGTTCTTGCGCTGGTTATTGATTACCAAGTGACCAGGTTAAGC
Source organism: Marmota flaviventris (assembly GCF_047511675.1). Lineage (NCBI taxonomy): Eukaryota > Metazoa > Chordata > Mammalia > Rodentia > Sciuridae > Marmota > Marmota flaviventris. The sequence continues at coordinate 48,841,359 of NC_092505.1, read as the reverse complement.
ACGTATCATCTTACAGTTTTGGGGAGGGGGATCAGGCATCTGGGATGGGCTTGGTGGACAGTTCTGGTTTGGGATTTCACGAGGCCGCAGTTAAGAGGTTGGCTGGCTGCTGCCATTTGGAAGTTTGACTGGTGCCAGAGGGTCCATGCAACTGGTAGGGTACCAGTGGAGGTCTCAGTTCCTCCCCATGGAAACCTTGCCACAAAGTTCCTGGAAGGGGCCCTGACACAGTGGCAGTGACTGGCTTTTTCCCATCAAGTGACCTGAGGGACCAAGGCAAGTAAAATATCAAAATGCCTTTTATGACCTTGCTTCATTCTGTCACTTCTACACATCAAATTGCCGGGTAGTGTAGACCCACCCTGAGTCTAGGGGAAGACGGGAGGTGAAGTTGCTGGGGGCTGGCTATTTCTTTCACACCTCCCTGCCCTTCCTGCATAGTTGTGTTATGCTCTGCTTGGCCATTTCATACCCTTAGGCCAGTTCTCAAATTGAATGAATGAAAACTCTTTCTGATTTATGTCCCATTCTAGCACTTCTGAAATTTTAATGAGCCTACAAATCCCCCAGGTCTCCTGTTGAAATCCAGATTCTGATTCAGTAGGTCTTGAATGGGCTTGAGCTTCTGCATTCTCACACGCTCCCAGATGGTACCCTTGCTCCTGGTCCACTACCAACACTTTGAGTAGCAGAATGAACAGAGCCAAGCAGGCATCCATAGCACTGTCTCTAGGACCACACTGTAACCAAAACTTCTTCCTTCTCAGAGTATATGCACCTCCTCCTATATTTGGCAGATGGTCTAGGGAGAAGACACTGGGGATACTGAGCAGGCTGCATCATGAAGAGTGGCTCACAGAGGGAGGCATGCAGCAGACAAAAGTCCCTGCGTATTTAGGTGGGTCGCTGGCTGCAGCTGTGAGCTTCATGGTGAAGGTCAGGTTTCAATAGCAACAGCTGGGTGCTCACAGCGGCCAGGTAGTTAGCCTGCAGGGGGTAGAGGTGAGATGGACCAGAAACCTGTCCTTAAACCAGTACTTAAAATGAAACATGTCAGTGCATTTTTCAGAGCTCAGACACCCCTTAGCATATTGCCCCAACCCTAGTTCTCACCCCCTCTTACACACACATTCTGAGGCATTCTCACTTAGGCAAGCTCTAGACCCAGAGTATATTTTCCTGAATAAAATGAAGATTATAGCTGGGACAGTTCCATAAATGCTACCAAACTTGCTGCTTAGCTGAGAGTTGGACATTGGCCCTGACACTCTTTTTTTTTTTGTCTCTGGTAAAACTTGCACCCCCTGTGGTCCCCACCCCATCAGTCAAGAGGAACATATTAGACCACAGATTCACAAGAAAGGAGTGGTGCCTGCTTTATTTGTTTCTGAATCAGTCTCGATCTCTGCCTGTATGTTTACACACACACACACACACACACACACACACACACACATAAACAAAGAGAAGAATGAGTAAGCCAACAGGACATGTTGAGAGGGAACCCTTGAACCTGGTGACCAGGAAACCAGTGAGCTGTTCGCAGCAGTGCACAAGGAACTTTCTTCTTCCACATTCTGCTATTTTGGGGAACCTATCAAAGCTGGAAGGGCTTTCAATATCGAGTTCATGAATTTACTTTGCGTTTTTCCTTGGTGCTGTGGAGGGATGATATTGAGTGGCATGTCACAGGGCCTCTGTTCCAGAAAATTCTACAGATGGGATATTGATTTGTCAAAGAAATAATAGTCATCATTGGAGGCTATCTAGAATATCAGCCAGTGGGTAGAAATTTAAAATAGGACAACCTCTTTGGAAAATAATGGCATAACGTCTTTATAAAAAAGTTAAAAAAGTACACTACACACTTAAATAACACAGCTATTGAACACTTAATTGTTTACCTAAGGAATGGAATTGATATCTGCACCAAGGTCTATACACAAGTGTTTACAGAAACTTTATTCCTATTGGCAAAAAAACTGGTGAATGACTAAATTGTGAGATGTCCATTCAGTGGGATTCTACTCAGCAATAAAAGAGTGAAGGTTAAATCAACGAAATGGATGAATCTTAAAAGCATCATGCTAAGCGAAAGAAGCCAGCTGTGAATGATTACACACTGCTGCATTTATGTGTCATTTGGGAAATACCCAAACTACAGCTATTGGTATTCAGAGATTGCCTGGGGCCTACAAAGGGAATTGACTGCAAAAGTTAGGAGAAAACTTTTTGGGGTGATATTTGGGGTATTGGAAATCTATGTCTTCGTTGTGGTGATTTTATGCGCTGTATACCTTTGTCAAACTCATCAAACTGCATTTGGGAGTATCAGGGATTGAGCCCAGGGATACTTTACCACTGAGCTACATGCCCAGCCCTTTTTATAATTTACCTCAAGACTGGATCTTGCTAAGTTACCCAGGCTGACCTCGAGTTTGCAGTCCTCCTGCCTCAGCCTCCTGAGTGCTGGCTCAAACTGCATTTTTTAAAGGAGGTGAATTTTATTGTAGGGAAGCTACACCTCAGTAAAGATGATAACAAAATGACATCAGCCAGTCATTTTCCAAATGAGGAAGCAACCATTGGTGAAGCAGGACTTTATGCAGCAGCACAGAGGCAGGAATCCAGGCTTCCTGGGCCCACTCCAGAGGTGACAGCAAGCTGGAGCCCTGGCCTCCTGTCAGTCCACTGCACACTGCAAGTGGGACGCCAGTCCATGCTTCTCAGAGCAGTGTCCTGTGGGGCTTTTCCAAACCCACCCTCTACTCTGACACCCATGAGGCTGTTTGCTTGCAATCTGGCTGGAGGTTTCTTAATTAGAAAATAAAGTGAATTTACATCCAACATAAAGCTCTCGTGGTGAACTTCTGTGTACACATTTTGCTTTTATAAGTGGGAGAGGGGAGAAAAACAGTGTCATCCATGTATTGACAAGAGGCCTTGTAGGGCACTGTGGTCAGTCCAGACAGAAGAGTGTCCTGGAGACCCACACCAAGTTCTTGTCTCAGAGAATGGCCAGGTTTAGAGTGAACCCAGCCTGGTCTAAGTTCTTGAATCTTTTACTTCCTCGCTGATTGTCCTTGACAGACACTTAACTTCACTGTCTGCAAAATGGTGACCACATTATTTCCTTATGAGGTTTCCGTGAGGTTTGAGAGAGATTGGGAAGTAGAGCACCTGACCTGGCTGGGGTGTGCGGTTCTGTGTGTCGGCCCTGGGCTCTGTACTCCCCATATCTCATCTCCAGCCTTGACAATCGTCATCCTCTCCTAGAGGTGACTGAGCCCACGGATGCCATCTGTCAGCCCTCACACTACCATCACAGCATAGGTCTGTGTGTAGATTTTGGTAAATGATTGTGGCTCTGAATCAAAATCTGTTTATAAAATAATTGTCTGGGAAGGTTATTGAGGAATGAAACTTTTCTAAATTTGGGCAGAAGCTTCTTTTTAGCTTTTTTTTTTTAAACTTATATATAATAAAAAAGTTTTTATTAAAAACAAAAGCCTATTTTTTGCAGACTCTCCAGATTGCTTTCCAGAGTGGTTGCACCAATCTGTAGGCCCACCAACAATGTAAGAGTGTGCCTGTTTCACTACATCCTTGCCAACATTTGTTGTTACTTGTATTCTTAATTGTTGCCATTCTAACTGGAGTGAGACGGAATCTCACTGTAGTTCTAATTTACATTTCTCCAGTTGCTAGAGATGTAGAACATTTTTTCATATATTTGTTGGCATTTGAATTTCTTGTTTGATTGGGTTATTTGTGTGTGTGTGTGTGTGTGTGTGTGTGTTTCTTTGTATACCTGAAATGAATGGTCTGTGTGAGGTGCAGGTGGCAAAGATTTTCTCCCATTCTGTGGGCTCTATCTTGATTGTTTCTTTTGCTGTGAAGAAGCTTTTTAGTTTGATGTCATTCGTTTACTGGTTTTTAAAAATTTTTTTTAGCTGTAGATGGACACAATATTTTATTTACTTGTTTTTATGTGGTGCTGAGGATCAAACCCAGTGCCCTACATGTGCTAGGCAAGTACTCTACCACTAAGCCACAACCCCAGTCCCCCATTTATTGATTTTTAAAAATTTTATTTCTTGTGCTTTAGGAGTCTTGGTCAGGAAGTTAGTTCCAGTGCCATTATGTTGAAATGCTGGGTCTTCCTTTTCTTCAGGAAATGGAACCACCATTTGACTCCGTTTGACTCCACTTCTTGGCATATATCCAGAAGATTTAAAATTAGCATACTACAGTGACATAGCCACATCAATGTTTGTAGCAGCACAATTCATAATAGCTAAGTTATAGAACCAACGTAGATGCCCAATAAACAAATGAATGGATAAAGAAATGGTAGTATATATACACAATGGAATATTACTCAGCCATAAAGAAAAATGACTTTATGACATTTGCCAGTATAATGGATGAATCTGGAGAATATCATGCTAAGTGAAATAAGCCAGAACCAGAGAGGCAGAGAGACTGTCAGCAGCCCCCCTGCAGGGCAGCTCTCTGGGCATTCTCTGTAATCACAAACTTCCCTCTAAGGCTTAGATGATAGTTTAATGCTGACCGAAATGGGGTCACTGGTTTTAGGGTTGACTTTTATTAAACTTAATTCATTGTTCCCCTTTTGCATTTGTAATGATGTTCCAAGTTAAGTTTTCCATCTTCACTTGAAAATACTTCTTATTCTGTTACATAGTCGGTGAGAGCCTGGGTTTCCAAAACACCAACTGGTTTTAATAGCCTAAGGTAACTGGCAAAACATTAACCAGCAAATGTACCAAGGACGAGAGAACTGGTTTTCTCACTGTGTTTAAATCCCTCCATTCAGTGATTCATGTGCTTTGACTTGCTTCTCCCTTCCTGATCCTAGCTATCCAGCAGTAGAGACCAGTTAGACTTACAGATACGTATCCTCTCAAGCACTGTGGACCACATTTTGTCATGGGTGTTATACTCAAAAGGTGTAATTTGGTCTGAAATTTAGCACATGAGATCCTAGTATGTGGAGAATATAATTCATGTTAAAGCCCTGTAGGAGAGAAAAAGCACCCTGTTGTGGGTGCTAGAGATTCTCCTACTACCCCAGGCAGAATTATTGTCCTCTTGAATAGATTAGGAGCCTGATGCCCAAAGTCAGGGCCAGCGGTCAAAGTGGAGGAGGATGAAGACAGTCTCCTGACACCCGCCCAGCACTGCTGCTGCTCGCCCCCACCTCACTCCCTTTGTGTAAGTTATTTAATAAATTCATTTCACAACCCATAGAGCACAGTAGGAAACAATGCAATTACTGAACCATAGGAACACAGCTGCCAACATCTTGTTGATTCAGAATTGTCCAAACACTTCCATGTGGGGGCGGGACTGATGCAATTTGCTGGTTCAACAGTTGACATTGATAAATTGGAGTTTCATTTCCTCTGCCTTCTGTTGGAGGTGCTAATGAGCAGTGAAAGGCTAGAGAAATGCAGCCCTGAGACCAAGGAAGACTCTTGGCCTGATTTACATACTAAGTAATGGAGCCCAGAAGACGTAGATTTGACACGGATAGGTAATGGGTAGGCTTACTTGAAGGCACTAATAAAGGCCAAATAAAATTAGCATCGTGAAAATTTTTAATTATTTAAGTTCCACTTGCAGATTGTGTGGGCTGGAATCTTTACTTATTAGGAGAGGGTGTTTGCTCTTCCTAATATTCTTTTATGTTTCCTGAAATGTTCTTTTATATGTAAGGGGGCACTGTGCCAAGATTCCTTGGCGTCTGGAAAACGAGGGGGTTGGACCAGATGATCTCTGAGGTCTCTTCCACACTCTAATTTTTGACTTGCTTTGGCATGAGAATTTTTCTAAATGAATTGCATCCCCCTGTATGCACATTGATCCGGGCTTCCATTTTCTGAAATGTGTTTTTCTTACTTGTTCAAGAAGCTCACTGTGTGCCAGTTAGCGTGTTAGGAACTAGAAATAAAGTAGGTAACAGGCCTGATCAGCATCAGGCCCTTGTTCTCAAGAGTTGAGGTTCTGACGGGGATAGAATCCAGCTGGGGGCGGGGAGTAGAGAGCAGAGGAAAGTACAGATGAGCTTCCGAAACAGGTCCTTCAAGGACTTCTGTTAGGAACCTGTAGTTTCAGGTACAGTCCCAAAATAGGAAGGGGAAGGTGGGGGTGTGGGTGCAAGTATTTGAGTGGGCCTTGTGCCGTGTGCCTCCCAGGACTTCTTGAGAATGTTTTCTCCATCTTCTGCAGAAGAGGATTATGAGGGCGTCCTAAAGCATGGTGTTTGCTTGGTGTGAGAACAGAAAGTGGAGAAAAAAGGAGCCTAGATAGCAAAGGGTTGATACTCAAAGGGCTGTCATTATGAAAAAGATTAACATTTTTAAATGGAAATCTTAGAAATATGTTTTGTATTTCCCTCCTTCAATGGAGACTGCTGGCCATAATTGAACTCAGGCATGACTTTATGAAATCAGCTATTTAATCAGATCCCTAAAGTTCAAAACCACTTCTCAAAATGTCTACACTCATCGTTTCACATGCGATAATCGATGCACACAGAAATTATTTATTTTTTTCAGAAATCAGTTTGGGCTGGAGACACAGCTCAGTGGCAGAGGGTTTGTCTGGCATGCACAAGTGCCAGGGTTTGATCCCCAGCCTGGCAGAAAACAAGCAAACTGAAGAACCAGGTTAATGGCAAAGTTGACCCTAAAACGCTCTCTACCTCTCCAAACTACCTTTTTCTCCAAAGGTTAACTCCAAGTATTACCTCCTTTGCCTTCTTCCATATTGTATTCTTTCTCCCCTTATATTCTACCAATTCCCAACTTCAAACTTTTCCTCATTGAAAAAAAAAAAAAAAAAAAAGCAAAACAAATCAAGCAAACTTGAACTTTTGCCAAATTATTCAAGGTCTCATTACACCTCTCAACATACTCTGGTAATTTGCTTTTTCTTCTTTCATCCTACAAGTTGAAATTTTTTATTATTGGTATTATAAAGGGGTCTTTAGGTTTTGATGTATATGGGAAGGTGGGTCACACAGTTTTAAAGGATGAAATCTTAAATTCTTCATCTGGAATTTTAATACCTTGGTGATTTGATTTTATTCTGTGTATGATTTTCTTGGTAAAATTGGAGAGTTCCACTTTTACTCACTGAGTTCTCACAGAAACAAATCCCTACTACACGTGTCAATGTTGAGAGGAGTCACAGGGACTTTTGTCTTGCCCTCAGGGTCCTGAGGCTGTCTATGATGTGTCCACACGCAAAAGTGTTTTTGTTACATTTGGACACAGAAACCAGTTCTTATTTCCGTTGTTTTAAAATTTTCTCATGTTTTTAATCTGTCCATTTTATTCAAAAACAATTATAAATTCTGTTTGAATAAAACAGGATTGTTATGAGTACCAAAGTTTTAAAATTAACCATTTACATACACAAATGTGTGTCTCAAAGTCCAAGCCGGCCACGTGTGTTACCTTTTCCTTATTTATTAAGCTCTCAGAACTAAAGGGTAGACTTTGAGAAGTGCATTTTGTTAAGCAGCAACCGGATACAGTTAGCGTATCTCCAGTTGTGAGTTATTTTAGAGATTATCAGACAGTTATTTACTCAATGGTTTTATTTTATTTTTGACTTGGGGTCTAGTTATATTGCCTAAGCTATCCTTGAGCTCTTGGGCTCAAGTGTTCCTCCTGCCTCAGCCTTCCAAATAGCTGGGATACAAGCGCACACCCTGTGCCCATCCTATCGGGTGGTTTCAAAGCAAATTGTATGTTTTTTGTTTTTTTTTGCAATGCCATTGATTAGAGCTATTCTAACCAGAATTTCCTTGTAGATAATCTTGGCTGTATTTTAAATGTGTTTGGTGGAAGCCACCTATAAATAAAGTAGAATTCAGAATATTGAGTCTGAAAATGATTCAGATGTTATTTAAAAAGTGCAAATTAAATTTTGAAGTAATACTACACCAGCTTATAAATGTGTCAGATATGGCTTATGTTATTTCCCCAGTAGAGAGTGTAGAAAGCAGATGTCCACTGAACGCTGCTGTTAGTGTGGTGGTCAGACTGCCCTGAAAGGGGTTTGGGCTTGTCATTCATGGCCCATCCTGCCACCTCTGTGTGGTATGACTGGACTGACTCCAGGTTATCCGAGTGCTGGTTTCAGAATTAGGACCCCTTGGTCTAGGCTGGGCTCAACACTTACCAGTTGAGTGACCTTTTCTTCCTAACATTACCTGTGTGGCCCTCAGTGTTCCCATCTGTAAGATGAAGCAGTCAGTGTTCTAAGGGCCCATGTCGTTCTGAAATGGATGAATATGACAAGGGAGGAATGGATGAATATGACAAATGGATGAATATGACTTCGGTTTTGGAGGCAGAGAAACAAAAGCCATAACATGTACAATGACCTCACCCTAGCATAGGGAAAGCTGCATACTCAACGGGTATAAGTCAGGCTCTTGGAAATAGTTGGTCCTCTCCAGCCCTTTGACCCTCATGGCCCCTCATGGTCACCCCAACACTTGGACTTTATCATTACCAAGCTCAATCATTTGCATTTACTCTTACCTTTGCTGGGATCACTTCTAGGTGGGCATTTAAATGGTGTGGGAAGAATAGTCAGTGGGCAGGTTCCCATTCTAATACCAATCCTGTTTCCATGCAGTCTTTCTATCCATCTTGATAGCGAGATTGGTGTATGCTAGACGAGCTTGTATTACCTTTTCTATTGAATCTCACTTTGGGGGAGAAGCCAGTAATTCAAGTGGAGCAGTAGAAGTGACTCTCGAGGAGATGATGGGCTCTCCTCTTCACCTAAATTCAGAAACAACTTCCATTAGGAATGAACATTTTAAGCAGATTCTCTGTCTCCCTTACCCCTCCCACCTTTTCCCTTTGCACCAACACTGTTAAGCTTGTTTGCAGCACATATAATTAGTCTTTATGTGACTTGCTGTGAACAATATCTCTGATAACCTCACATTTAGAAACACGACGGGCATAAATTTCTTTAGAATCAGATCACGTACTTCCATGTAAGAACATTCCAAATAGTGCCTAGGTTCATAGTTGCCATTTTAATTCAATTTGCATACTTTTATTAATTAATAACCCTAATACTTATTAACTTGGGTTTCAAGAGTCAGAAGCTGTAGAGGAGGCGGAGAAAGGAAGAGGGAGAGGAGAGCTGAGCAGTTTTGAAATTGACAAATCATTTCCTTGGTGCTACCTTGGGCTCATCCTTGCTGGATCTCTGTCCCCCAGGCCATCTAGCACCCAGATGTCTCCTCCAGCACCAAGGGAATGTCTCCTTCAGTTTTGCAGGCAGAGAAACAAAAGCCATGACAATGTACAGTGACCTAGCCATAGCCATCAGGAAAGCCACAGACTCAACAGGATAGGTCAGGCTCTTGGAAGCTGTTGGTCCTCTCTAGCCCCTTGGCCATGGTACTTTGTCAATCTCCAAATCAGTCACGCAACTCTGAGTTAAAAACTTCCATCCACAAGGGTAGGTGGTCTCTGTTGCTGTGAAAATTTCTCTCTCCAACAGAACACATTTATACTAGGAGTAAATGATAATTGGCATCTTAACTTCCAAGAGTCAATTTTCATTTTCTTTAATTTTGTAAATAACTGGTAAAATTTCAGGAAACAATGAGAGGGCAAGAGTTCAGGAAAAGTCAGGCTTGAAAATCTATCTATCCCGGGCTTAATTTTCCTGTCTTGTTCCTAAGTTTCCAATGCTTCTTTCATGTCTGGACCCCCTAGTGTTTGAAAGCTTCAGTGACTTTGCTAGCTCCCAGGGCAGACGTGGAGCTGTGAGGATGGAAAAGGAATATGGGACAAGTCAGGGTGGACAGGCAGCTCCACGTAGCGATATGAGAGGTCCACAGTCAGGTCCATGTTAGGAGTCAGATCTGCTGGCCGTGTAACTTTGGGCTCTTTAACCCAGAGTCTCATACTCCCAGGGGAATCATAAAAGATGAATGATAACACAAAAGAATCTCTTAGCCCAAAGTAGATGCTCAATCAATGGGTGATATTAGGAAGAGTCTAGAGATGGTTGGACAGTGACATCAGCAATACCTGGGAGACGGTGGCATCATTCAAACAAATGTAAGTGCATGATCTTTTGAGGTTTGAGAACGTTCTGTTTGCTTGACATAGATTTGTGGGGATTGACAGTGGTTGATGGAGCTGCCAGGTGGACTTCCAGATGCATGCAGATGAGGCAGCTGAGCTGCCCTGAGGAGGGTGGGCCTCGCAGAAGGAGCCTGGGGCTGGATGCTGGAGGAACATTTGAAACCAGCCTGAGCAGTCACCAAGACACGCACGCCTTCATCAGCAGTCACTCGCCGTTTGTCTGGGGCGAGAATCAATACCAGAAGGAGAAGGTGACAAATCATTCATTGCCTGAAGACTGGCTGTAAATCCAGTGCCTGTTATTTTCTTTCTAACCACTGTAAAGAAACTTCCACACGAGTCCTTTCCCTGCCACACAGAGCCTCTTCCCTGGATTATGAAAATGCTTTGCAAAAATCTGAAACAACCTTTTGTGTTGAAAGGAGCTGTTCTCTTGGGGAAAGTTAAGGCCTCTTCTGTTTCATTCTGCTTAGTCACGCCAGCTTTCGTTGATGTCTTTGTTTTCTTTCTTACAGTCTGTTCCTTGGTGCTCATGACTTAGAGTGATAATCTGTCGGAAGGGTCTGCATGAGCATCTGTGTGTCTGGGGGGGGTGTGGATTTTGACACCTGTCAGCTCCGACTTGCTACAAATTCACTCTTTAAAAAAAAAAAGTTTTAATTTGTTTTAATTAGTTATACATGACAGTAGAATGCATTTATGCACTTTGATATATCATACATAGATGGGATATAATTTCATTTTTCTGATTGTACATGTTGCAGAGTCATATTGGTCATGTAGTCACATGTATACATACAGTAATAATGTCTGTCTTTCCTATCCCCATGTCCCCTCCCTTCACTTCCCTCTACCTAATCTAAGGTAACGCTATTCTTCCCTAGTGCCCCCCACCTTATTGTGAATTAGCATCCACATATTAGAGAAAGCATTCAACCTTTGGTTTTGTGGGATTGGCTTATTTGGCTTAGCATGATATTCTCCAACTCCATCCATTACTGGCAAATGCCATAATTTCACTCTTCTTTAAAGCTGAGTAATATTCTGTTGCAAACTCACTCTTAATATGGCCTCTCCTTCGCCTTCTCTCCACACAGAAGCACAAACACTTTTATGTGTCCTGAAGGTCAGAGCCTTAAAGACCTTGGCTCATTTCATAGCCAAAGAAGTGAAGGTCAGAGAGGAGGATCACCCTTCATGGGGTGGGACCAGGCCTAGGGCATCCTGCTGCAGGTTCGGAGCTCTTTTGGGATCCAGGGCTTGTCCCCAGAGCACTTGGCTACAGGGCTGAAGGGTCTGCTCATGGAGATGCCTGTGCTTCCAGGTTCCATGTAAGGTGCCCGCCAAGCCTCTAACCTGCCATGGGACATCTGGGTGCAGGTAGATGTGGGTGCATCAGCAAGTAAAGTTGGAAGAAAGTAGAGTCCTTTTAGACAGCTTTGGAAATGATTAGAGCAGGGAATCGGGGACCCCCAATGGTGTTCTGCATAGAGTGGGCCTTTTGTAAGCACTGATTTATTTTTCTGCTGGAGGCCAGCCTCAGGCAGAATTGGGAAGTAGGCAGCTTGATATGATGCAGTGATTCTCAAACCTTTTTCTCTGCTTTTAAAACTGTAGGACTCTCACTTCAAATAGAAGTGTAAGAGGAAGCCCAATATGTAAAACAGTTAAAAGTGGTTGAAGTGGAGGTGGGAGGCCCAGATTCGGCTCATTTGGCTTCCAGATTCTTTCCTTAAACTTCATCTTCTGCACCTAGCCTCCAATCATGTCAGGGACTCCATGGGAGGCCCAGCCCCTGGCACTCAGTCTGGAAACCACCATTCAGTGAAAAGCCAGTGTTCTGGATTCCAGCAACCCTGTGTTAGTCACCTGAGGCAGATCCTGCAACCTCTGAGCCTGACTCCCTCCCCTCCCCTCCCCCCCTCCTCCCCTTCCCTCTCCTCTCCTCTCCTCTTTCTTTGCAATACTGAAGACTGAACTCAAGAACCCAGCAGTGCTTTTCCACTCAGCCACATTCCCAGTCCTGTTTTGATTTTTTTTTTCTTTTGAGACAGAATCTCCCTAAATTACTGAGGCTGTCCTCTTACTCCCTCAGCCTCCCCAGTAGCTGGGATTAAAGGCATGTGCCTAGCCCTGACTTTCTTTTCTTGTAAATCAAGGCTAAGATGTCAAATAGGTGACTTTTGCATGTAAATGTTAAGTGAGATCGTGCATGGTACACCTGGGCCATCATGATCTCTGTGGTTGTTGAGTTACACATCTCTTGTTATCATTTCTCCCCTCCTGCCTTTCTTCCCTCAGATAGTCTCTCCAGGAACCCAGACAGCTCTGGCACTTAGAACTCCTCAAAAACACTCAGCTGTCCAGGAAAGCTCTGAGTCACTTACATGCAGTGTCAGCTCAGGTCAGCCTGTCCTCCCAAGTGCATGGCCAGTTCCATGCACTAGAATGCACTAGAATCTGGTAGTTTCATATTCTAGAGAGGAGCTTAGTCCCTGCCCCTTGCTGGCCCAGACAGGCCATCTTTGTCATTCTTTCCAGAACTGCAATCTTGTCTTGTCTCCCCAGGGCACTAATCTAGATGTTTACATAACAACACAGTATGCACATTCTGCAAGCTCACCTTCCAAGAACAACATGGTGGAGGTGGGCGGGTGGGAATAGGGTTGTGAAGAGGTCACTCAAAACCCCTTTGACTTTGGAACTGGAACATTAACAAAAGCAATTGACAATACTATGAATAAAGAAATAATCTAATATAGGACTTTACCTTTGAAAAAGGGCTAAAGGTGACTTAAGGAAAAGGGTCACGGGACAAGGAATAAGTGGAAATTTGATGATGAGGGTAAAAACATTATAAAAAGCAATTTTCAAAAAGAAAAGCATTTCCACCCCAGACCACATGCCAGGATGGGCCAAGGAGAACGGGAGCATGATTTTCTCTGTGGGTCTCTGCATTCTGCTGTGTTTGAGGAGGTTTTGTTTAGGTACTCTTCCTTGGGTGTACAAAATGTTAGAATTCTGAGAAAACTGCACGTGACACCAACACTACTCTCATTGTGCTACACAATTCCCATTTTCCTGTCCCATACAAGCTAGTTCATATTGCAGTGACCCATCTGTACCAGGCCAGGCCATTTCTGGATCTCAGTGGCCGAATACCCAAAGAATGCAGGGGAGACCCATGTGAGCAAGTTCTGTCCCTGTCCTCAGGAAACTCATGGTCTTGAGTGAGTCAAGATGATCTTACATAACCTCATAAAATGTCAGGGCAATCAAAATGCTGTGCAAAGAGAAAGGGAAGAATGTGTGTACTTATGGAGGATTAGAAGGGAAAAGCTTTCTGAGGGGGGAGAGTTGGCAGGATTCCAACAGGCAAAGACAGGGCAAAAGGAAGAGAGTGAGAAAGGATTGGGAACCGGAAGCCCAGGATGGGACTGGGGAACCAGCTCCTGGAGGATCCACTTTGGGGCAGAAGCCTATGAGGAAGATAAGGGGGCAGTTCAGGCAGGATTGAGATGGGGCTTGGCCCCAGAGTGTGGGGGCCCCAACTGCAGGGAGGGGGCACTGATGGAATGCGTGTAGGTGAGCCCTGTGATTGGAGCCTGTCCATAACAAGCTCCTTCCGTAGCTGCTTTTGGGTGATGGCGATGGGAGGTAGAGTCCAATTAGGAGGTGTTGTCCTTGTCCCTGGAGAGATGTGAGGCCCTAACTACATGGTGACAGGGACACACAGGGACAGTGAGATGGGCAGGGAGAACACGACACCAGGCATTTTAGGGAAAGAGGAGAAAGCCTTTGTCAGCTGAAAGGATGGCATGGGACCCTGGGTGCCTGTCTAATGATGGCACACAGGTCCCACCAACGACAGTGTGAAGCTTGGTTTTAGGATGTTTGAGGAGCTAGCACTGAGGGCTAGCAGGGGCTGCTGTGCACCTGGGTTCTGCAGCTGGTCTGTACTGACAGTGGACAAAGCACAAGGTCACTGTTGGGTGCTGCTAAGGCAAAATGAAAGATTCTAGTGCTCAGCTCCAGGCCAGGAGCCGAGCTCAGCGCTGCAGCTCATGGGCCGATTGAAGGACCGTGGAGTGTTTACATATGAAGGACCAAGTCTTTTGCTTTTTATATAGAAAACGATGGCCCAGAAAGGTCCTGCACTGTGTCTAAGGTAAGTCAACTGGTAGAACCCAGACAAGAACCCAGAACTGCCCAGTCTTTAGGCAATCTATAAAAAGTAAAGGCTGTTTTTATAGGGCATTTGTTCACTTTCTTCTGAGTCCTAATTAATTTGTTTCCTTCATTGCCCTTCATTTGGTGTGTCCATAGTTTGAAATTGTTCCTCTTAGCCAGGTGCAATGGTACATGTCTGTAATCCCAGTCAGTTCTCAGGAATCTGAGGCAGGAGGATCACAAGTTCAAGGCCAGCATGGGTAACTTATCAGGACCCTGTGTCAAAAAGATACAAAGGACTGGGGATGTGGGTCAGAGGTAGAGAGCCCCTGAAAGAAGGAGTCGAAAGAAGGAAGGAAGGAGAGAAGGGAGTGAGACAAAGAGAGAGGGAGGGAGGGAGGGAGGAAGGAAGGAATGAATTGATCCTCTTCATATAATAGCAAATGGAGACCTGGACAGGTAATTGACCTGCCCCTACATCACACAGTGAATTGATGAAAGCTAGGAACTCAGCCTAGGTTTCTTACTCTGTTCCGTTTCTGGTCTGCCATAGGATGGTTAGTTCTGTGGTGGTGCTAGACCAGTGTTTGTCAGTGTGTAGTGCGGACCAGCAGCTTCTGCAGCACCCAGGAACTTGTTAGAAATGCAAATTCCCAGTTCCAGCCAGACATGCTGAATCAGGCGCTTACTGTAGGCCCAGCCAGATGTGTTCCAAGTTCCCCTGAAGGACCCAGGTGGCAACAAAGCAGGATCCATTCAGTATCCAGGATTTCACTACATTTCCTCATGTATCAGATTCATCAGACAGCAGAAGAGATGGTATAAAGCTAAAGTGAACAATAAAAATCCCTTTCCCTTCCTTCCTCCCGCCTACCTACCAGGTACTTTGTTTTAATTTTTCATTAGAAGTGTTTTCTATCCTTACAAAGCCTGCAGAGTTGTCACAAGGTTTTAATCAGCCCACATTACTTGCCGCTTACGAAGCAGCACTTAGGCAATCTTGGTAAGAAGGAGACAATCTAAACACAGCCCTGCCCTTCAAAGCCACATTTACCCTGTGGAATGTTGAACTGTGCAACTGTATTACGTATTAAAAACTAAAATTTAAAAAAAAAAGGAGAGAAGGACTTGGTTGAATAGGAAGAAAAATACTAGAATATTTCTTTGAAATATTTGAAAAATATTCTGGTTTAATAGGAAAATACTAAAAAGGTCACATGTTCAACGAGCAAAATTAAAAACTGGTGTTATCAGTTAACCTGAACAAGTATTAACAGAATTCTGCCTTAAAAATAAAATTACATTTTTCTCAGCATTTGTAAAGTTCCAAAAACTGTACTGGGAGCTGTATATAACTCTTAAGAGCCACATGAAAGAGGTGGTATTGTCCCCATTTTTTTAAAATGAGGAAACTAAAGTTTCAAAAAGTCAAGTAACTCACCCAAACGTCACACAACTGATGAACTAGTAGCCAGGGTGCTCACTGAAGTCTGTCTGTATCCTAAATTCAGAAACTCTCCATCCATACCGTCTGCATTAGCTATTGGGACTTCCTTCCTTCTGCTGTTTTCCTCCCAGTACTATGGAATTGTATCAATGGATGTGTGACATTTCACCAGTACAGACAGAACTGTGGCAGAACATCACAAGGGCATTTTAAGTTCACCAGTGAGAAGCACTGTGTTCTCATTTTGGATGTCAAATTAGGTATGAATTTTACAAGTTGAACCTTCAGGCTCTTTCCCTTTGCCAGTGTAAAGAAAAATTAGGAAAGCACGCCCTCTAGTGGAAAGAGTGAAAAATTTGTGGGTTTTTTTTTTTTTTTTGCCCTAAAACAACATCCAAACACACACACACACACACACACACACACACACACACACACACATACACACTGCCCTCTTTAGACTGGAATTATGGGGATTTTCATCTGAATGTTTCTCTCATAAAAAGACTTGAATCTGTGCACAAGATGTCATTTTTGTCATTGTCTTTAAAAATTGTATTTCTCCATCTCACTATACCATCGTCATACTATACCTGGGTTTGTGTCTTTTAATGACTCTTTCTCAAACAGGCATCATATCATATTTTTAGTCTTTTTCCTGCTTAACTATAAAATCTAATCTCTCTGGATTTTTGGAAGGGACACAATATGAATAGGACATCTGTATTTAATCATTGTCTCTAAACTCAGCTCGGGGACAGTGGATGGCTTTGGAAATCATATTCCTGCATCCGGACCATTTAGACTGTGTGATCATTGGTTTTAGAGACTAAACTGTAATTGTGCCTGTCACCATGGGCTTACTGCTTGGCTGCTGGTCCACCCCACTCAATACTGTCCCATACACATGCTTCCAGGGAAAGGGTAGTGTGTTTTGCCAGTTGTCCTCAAGGATTTTTGGCTGATGACACAATCACCGTGCTTAATCTTGAACAGAGGACAAAGCTTAGCCACTCTGATGGGAGAAGGTAGATAAGGGTAGTAGAACAACCAGCAGAAACTTAACAAAAACCTATCTTTTCTTTCAGAGCCAAACAAATTCCTGAGGGCTGGAGATGTGAGGGGGTCTTCTAGGTAAGAGGGAGAGATGCCACACCTTTCCTGACTCTCAGTTAATAGCCTGTGTCTAAGAGTCCCACCTAGTTTGTGTCCTTCCTGATTCAAAAAGTTAGTACTCTCAGCTCATCAAGATCTTAGAATTTCTGGGGCAGTAAACCCTCTCTTGATTCCATGCAGTTAAACCCTCCGCTGTGGAATTGAGAGAGGGAGCAGGAATCTCATTATTTAAAGGCATTTCAGCATTGATAGTTTTAAACACATGCGTCTCCTTGGAGATGATGCTTCAGTCCTGGGACCAGACACAGAGACCTGTATGTTTAACACGTCCCTTGAGCTGGATCCCCCCCGGGAAAATGGAAAGAGCTGTGGAGTGGGCATCAGGGACTTTGGATTCTGTCCCCAGCACCCCCAGTAATCCAACTGCTTCATCTTTGTGTGGGAAACAGGCAAGCACCTCATGCTGCATTGCCTTGAGAGTTACAGGATTTGCAGTTGACGCAAACAACATCCTTCAGCACTCAGTGTAAACAAAGGATGCAAACAGGACTTCTCCCTGAAGAGCTGGGGTTTGGTTGTGATTGCTGTAGAATATTGAATGCCCCGTTTACTCCACCGACTTCCTCCATTTGCAGAGGGTGGAGGGGACAGCAGGAGAAAGAAGGCATCCTAAACAGAACTTTTCCACTTTGGCATCAGGAGACTGACCTTTGGAGCTTGTCTGGATTTCCCTTCTGTATTGAGCAGATGTGGGTTTAAAAGCGCTGCAACTCTGCCCTCTTCCAGATGATACCTGTGCTTTTAGACTATACATTTTAGTGTCCACATAGGGTTTGGGCTGGTTGTTTTGAAAAAGCCTGACTTTTTTTTGATGTGAATGTTTTCAAGCTCAGACAATAAAGCATGTTTTTTACCCAGATACTGAAAGTAATTAGCAGGTAGACGGTGGTGTCTTTGAAGTGAGTTCTGCTCTTCGTTAGCCTGTCAGGCGGTTGCTACTTTCCCCCCATGACTGTTTTCCTTGAAAACTTTATTATGTGATCATCCAGTCTTTCCATAAATTATAGGTGTGGGTGCAGATGTACTAATCTGAACCTGCGTTAGGGAACATTCCAGTTTTATACAATAGACAGACTTGTAAGGCATTGAGTCCTTACTGTTTTTAAATAGCAGGTTTTTAGGATGTGACTGCTTTGTTGTTCAAAAACTAGATTGAGAATATTGGTATTTGAAGTAACGTTATTTAAATGAAGGTAAAGACAGTCTAGACAAAGGGGAATTATTATTAATATATGACAAATTGATTCGTTAGTATTAAATATTTGATTATTGACTCTTAAAGACAGGTGTTTTCAGGAATGATGTGTGTTTATTTTCTTGGGCAGATGAAAGTTGGCACTTAGTATTGACCTGGTCAGTCCAGGCTTAACTGCAGTCCTAGGCTGAGCTCCATAGATGCCTCCAGCAGAGCAGGCATTACATTTAAGCCCTTTCTCTACCTTTCTGCCCACTTTGCAGCAAACAAATTGACAACTCTGTAAAAACAAACAAAACCAATGACATGTCCTTCCTTCCTTTAAAATAATTTTGTATTAGATTAGTTAAGGCCAGAGACCTAGGTGAATATTGTGTGCACTTACCTTGGCAATCTGAGTGGCCAGAAGCCTCAGCACCCACACATGTTGAATGAAGGTTATGATGCTTTCTACTAGATGGTTTTTAAAAAACCAGGAGAGACGGAGACTAGTGCTACAAAATATCATACAATATGTGGCAGTGCTTGTTTTGATTATTTATTAATTAAAGCCAGGTTTAAAAATTCCTTTCCTTTTTATTAGTCATCTGGATTCCTGAAATCAATTCATGCATTTATTTGTTTGTAGTCAGAATGAAACCATGTCAAAGAATAATGCCTTTATTTTGTAATAGCTAAGACCATTTCTTCTGCCTTCTCAGAATCCCCTTTATTCTGACACTTGAGCCCATATTCCTCTTTCTTGTTTTATTTAAATCTCAGTTTCAGCAAATGTGAGCTGAAGCTCTGTGCCTTACAACAAGGTCTTCAGCATGCCCTGGGAATTATTCGTTCACCATGCTGCCTGCCTGCTGTATCTTTCAGTCTTGATCAACCTAGATGGAGCCCTATGGCTTCTGAATTACCAGGATTTTCTCTGAGGAGTCAAAAGGCAAAGTTACAAATCATGTTAGGGTTTGGATTGTAAATATCCCCCAAAGCTTCATGCATATAAGGCTGGTCCCCACAGCAGCACTGTGCTGCTAAGGATTCACAGCTTAGCGGGCTGTTGGGAGGTGTTGGAAAAGTTGGAGGTGGGTCTAGTTGGAAGTAGATCACTGGGAGCCTGCTTTTACATGGTATGCTTTGTCCCCAGCCCCTCCCTGCCTCCTTCCATCGTTCCTGAGGTAAGAAGTTTTGCTCTACCACATGCTCCCCACTGTGATGTTCTGTCTCACCACATAAAGCCCATACACCATGGAACCAAGTGACCATACACTGAAACCTCTGAAACTGAGCCTGAATGATTCCTTCTTCCTTTTAAGTTGTTCATCTCTGGTATTCCCTGCCCCCCCTCTCACCCCCCCCCCCCCCCCATGGAAAGTTGACTAACACAAATCACTACACGGTATCTAGAGGCAAATAGGTCCAGGATGACGATTTTAATATATCTTATCAAATCTTAGCTTCTTACTAAGCCTCTGGGTTTTTTTTTTTTTTTTTTTTAAAGTTTTGATATATAGGAGAGATTTATTTGAAGAAATATTTCAACATATAAAAACTCCATAAAGTCTTAATTTCCACTTGTATAGTGGTAATTTGATATAATGCATAATAATTAAAAAAAAAACTTTTAAAAATCCAGAGTACAAAAAGTACTGCACAGTTTGATTACTAAGTCATTAGTTAAGCAAACCTCACAGAACAGCTTCATGTCAGCAAGGCCACAAACACTGTACAACACACCTGAGCATTCTAGGATTGTATGACCTTGGAGCCTAGCTGGAAACTCATGGTGAGTAAGTGGAGTGTTGGCGCCATCTCCTGGTGGATAGTGGGAACTGCTTAGGAAGGAGGAGTCCATTTATTTGTACTTGTGAATCGAAGGGAAAAGGCATATTATTATCTTTAACAAAAAATCAGATATGAGATTTTGATCTCATATCACACTATAATTATGTAGTACTTTTTCTCCTACTCCCTTGCTAAAGTCATTTGGCTGAAAATTGGTACTTTAGAGAATGTCTAAGAGCTAAATTTTTCTTAGAGACTAAGAGGAGTGCCCTGTGTATTGTGGAATAGTTCCTAGTCAGCTCATTAATAGGCTCCTAGCATCTCCTTTCCATCTCTTCTGACTGTGTAATATGGTTTCTTTGCTGGCAGATATAAAGGCTCTGGAATTTCTTATGTCTTGAAATGACAGTGTCAGGCTAACACTGTCAATCGAAGTCTATCATCCTTATAAAGATGGAATTTATTTCAGGCCATACCATGTATCTTTTTCCTTCAAGTTACATCTGTTTAATTAGGTTAGGCGACATACAGGTCATCAGGCAGAGGGACACCAAGGTAGACAGATAATCCATAATTGGTTTGAGTCCCCCATCTGGAATTCTTTCTATACATTTTAGAGAAGTGGACATAGACTAATCCAAAACAAAACCTGAAAGATAGTCTCTTCAACAAATGGTGCTGGGAAAACTGGAAATCCATATGCAGCAAAATGAAACTAAACTCCTCTCTCTCCCCATGCACAAAACTCAACTCAAAATGGATCAAGGACCTAGGAATTAAACCAGAGACCCTGCACCCAATAGAAGAAAAAGTAGGCCCTCATCTCCATCATGTCGGATTAGGCCCTGACTTCCTTAATAAGACTCTATAGTGCAAGAAATAAAATCAAGAATCAATAAATGGGATGGATTCAAACTGAAAAGCTTCTTCTCAGCAAAAGAAAAAATGAAGAGAGAGCCTACATTTTGGGAACAAATTTTTGCCACACACACGTCAGAGCACTCATCTCCAGTATATATAAAGAACTCAAAAAACACCAAAAAAACCTATCAACCCAGTCAATAAATGGGGTAAGGAGCTGAACAGACACTTTTCAGAAGAAGATATACAATTTATCAAAAAATATATGAAAAAGTGTACAACATTTCTAGTAATTAGAGAAATGCAAATGAAAATTACTCTTAAGATTTCATCTCACTACAATTAGAATGGCAGGAATCAAGAATACAACAATAAGTGTTGGCGAGGATGTGGCAAAAAGGCACACTCATACATTTCTGATGGGACTGAAAATTGGTGCAACCACTCTGGAAAGCAGTATGGAGATGCCTTAGAAAACTTGGAATAGAACCACCACTTGACCCAGCTGTCCCACTCCTCTGTCTATACCCAAAGGACTTAAAAACAGGGACACAGCCACATCAATGTTTATAGCAGCACAATTCACAATAGCTAAACTGTGGAAGCAACCTAGATGCTCTTCAATAGATGAACAGATAAAGAAACTGTAGTGTATATGCACAATGGAACATAACTCAGCATTAAAAGAGAATAAAATTATGGCATTTGCAAGTAATGGATGGAGCTTGAGAATATCATGCTAAGTGAAATAAGCCAATCCCCCAAAACCAAAGGCCGAATATTCTCTCTGATAAGTGGTTGCTGATCCATAGTTTGGAGGGAAGATGTGGGGAGAATGGAGGAACTTTGATTGGTCCAAGGGGAGGAAGGGAAAGGGAGGGGACATGGGGATAGGAAAGATGGTGGAATGAGATGAATATCATTGACTGAACATATGGTGCACTCTATATCATGTACAGCCAGAGAAATGAAAAGTTGTGCTGCATTTGTGTACAATGAATCAAAATGCATTCTGCTGTCATGTATAATTAATTAGAACAAATAAAATTTTTTTTTAAAGTATGATAGAAAAATGGAGAGATAAGTGATACTAGAATAGATTGGCAAAAAGAATCCTTGGAGCTTGGTAAGGGGTACATGTTGATTCTTTATACTATCTTCTCTATTGTGTATGATTGAAAATTTACCAAGTAAATTAATTTTAAGATCTTTGACTAGTCTATGGTAGTCAAAGTTATTGTAGATTTAAAGTACTTTGGAGAAGCCATCTTTATATAAATTGGGATTGGCTGTGAGCTAATGTGACAAATCTGAGAGTGTGGTGTGGACCTCAGTTATAACAGGGTCCCTTTAAAATGAAGAGTGACTTGTTTTTTTTTCAGGCAGCTGGGTCACAAGGAGCATGGGAT
This sequence comes from Marmota flaviventris, assembly GCF_047511675.1. Classification (NCBI taxonomy): domain Eukaryota; kingdom Metazoa; phylum Chordata; class Mammalia; order Rodentia; family Sciuridae; genus Marmota; species Marmota flaviventris. The sequence continues at coordinate 48,819,171 of NC_092505.1, read as the reverse complement.
TTCCTGTTTCAGTTGTTTCTTGGTTTTGTTATTTACAAAGAAGTTACGGAATTTTTCATGTTACTTTCTCCACATCTCCAGATGTGCCTGACCTGATTTTTGTACAAAAAACAAATGTCACATTGCACACAATACAACAGTAATAGCTCCTGTCTTCAAGGTTAGTGTTGCCTTTGTCAATCAAGTTCGCCTGTCTCCTCAGCCTGGTACTGGAAACGTGGGGATCGGACCTCGTTTATGTTCTGTTAATGTTAATGTTAATGTTAATGTTCTGCTTTTGGCTTAAAATAAGCAAGTGAGACGATGCATCTGGATATGTGGGAATATTTTCAGAGTTTGTCTTTGGGGTCTAATTGAATTCCAAGGATGCTTTGTGATTGAAGCATTTCTGGAATGTTCTTTGAGAACATCCAGGAACTAAGTGAAGAACTAAGTGTGCAACATACACACACATACCATGTGTCACAGCATTGGATGTTGTTTTCTTAACGTTATTTTGTAATCATGTCTTCCTGTGATCCTTGATTCATTTTCCTTATATACTTTATTCCCCAGGGATGGCTGGAATAATTTTTATGTACTTTAGCAATAAATACTCCAAAATGAAATTTGTCTCATTTTTATATATAGAAATAGGCTTCTGTTTACTATTTCCTATAGTGTTTTATGTTGCAGTTTTAATGGCCCAAAGGTAGTAAAGATAGTAAGTGGTTTATTCTCCTGAAAGAGCCCATTTAGTACTGGAGAGAGTAGTAGGGCGTGGTGAGAAGAGCATAGAATCTACTTGAATCTGGATCCCAACTCAGCCTTTATGATCAGGAGCAATTTGATTGACAGTTATTTATCTTGATTTCCTCATCAGTAAAATGGGGACAATATTGCCCACTTGAAGAGGGTTGAATTGAGATGACACAGGCCAAGCATCTAGCCTGTACCTTAGCACAGAGTAGCGTAGAGAAATGTGTGTGCCCTTCTCAGACAGCCTCGAGGAGATGTTTGTACTTCAAGAACACACTCTCTAAATTCAGCCCTTCTTTTTTTCTCCGTGTGTAACATTTCTAGTCCTGTGCTGTCTCCTTTAAAAATTGGCCAATCTGGTTGGAGGATGTGGCAGTAACTGGCTGCAGATTAGAAATGACACTGTGCAGACCACAGAGGAGGAACCTTCAGCATCGGAGCAATTTCCTTACTTCCTACTGCCACCATTGATGGGGCACACGCTTGGATGGTCCTGGGTGGCCATAGAGTGGACATGGTGGTGGTCTCCATTAGTAGCAGGCTCTTGTGATGGACAGACACCTTGGGAGGCATCTGCACTCAGACTCTATCACGTGGTTTCCTTCCTGCTGAATATTACAATTCTTGAGGCCAGGCAGCATTGTTAGAAGGTTGTGCCCGATAACATTACACTGAGTTTTTATCTCTGTACCTTCTATGTATTGAAATCTTATAGGTGAAGTCCTTTTGTTCTTTATTAGGACATCTCAATCCCATGGTCTTCTTGAAGTTTCTATTCTCCAGGCTAAGCCTTCTTCATGACTCTTCTTCCTCTTTAGGACCTTTATTCATTTCTTTCATTGTTATAATCTCAGCTTGTAATTATATGTTCCTTGGTGGGTGATTATTTGATTAGTATGGGAGCTGTTCATGCTGCCTATCAAATATTTCTGCATTCCCCCTTACTGGCATGTGGTAGAATTGCATTTTCTTTTCTATGGTTGGGTAGGACTTTATACTAGTCTTTGCCAGTGATTTGTGAATAAGAATGATGTATATCAATTCCAGCTAAGCAACTTTTGGGAGTTGGGGGTTATTGGAAATTAATTTAGTAGGCAGGTGCCAACCCATTTTATTTTATTTTGAGACAGGCTTTCTAAATTGCTCAGGCTGATCTTGATCCTTCCTCAGCCTCCCAAGTAGCTGGCATTACAAGTATGTGCCTTACCATGCCTGGGGTAGCCACAGCATTTTTAACTGCTGAAAATTGATCCTCCAGAGCTTTCTGTTTCTCCAGTAGAGTGACTATGAAGTTCTGGGCTTACCCTTGATGATCCTATAGTGTGAATGAGAAGTAAAAATTTGTTATTCTGAATCATTGAGATATCAGGTTTGTTCCTCTTAGTACAACCTCATCTATCCTGATTGATATAATTATCTTCTGGCTTTCTCTTAAGTGGTAAGCATCATGCAGTAGGGACTTCGTGTATTTCTCCTCACCTTTTTATCTTCTGTTCACTGGTTCACAGGAAGCATTTGAATGCATGCATGAATAAATGCAGCCTTAGTTTTGGATTCCATCTCCACCCTTTTTGCACTTTCCTGGACTTGGCTTACTTCATGATTTTTCTGAAATATAATCCCTTCCCTCCTTAATGAACCCAGATTTCCAGTTTCAGAGTAATTAAGTCATTCACATATATAATCTCAAATAAGAAAGGAACAGAAAACCAGTCTTGGCTAGGTCACAGGCAGAGGTGAATGAGATTCAGTTGACTTAATTCCAAATATCTCTATCCCATATTTCAAGCTTCTTTGTGCAAATCAAAAAGTTAATGTGGTCATCTTTGTGTAGCCATTTGAGACCACATTGACATTGCTCATTGCTTTTCTTTTGTTTTTCCTATCCATTGTCAAGAATGAGCCTTCTAAAGTGAACCCTCCTTCTTGTAAATTGTCAACCTGTGTCTTTCACCTGCTGTGGTAGCTGTGTAAAGCCGCTTGCTCTGTGGAGCTAATAAGTCTCTCCTTTGACTCTTGCCACTAAGCCAAATGGCAGAAACTGGGTTTTTAAACTATCCGAAGAACTGAAAAGAAAGGGCAGAATTTATTAGATGGGAAAATAGCATGTGTGCATGCAGAAGCCCAGAACTCCTCACTTATTATTGACTGCTGATCACGTACAGACCCCACACTAGGAAGTTTGACATGCATCTTCCCATGACCACCCAACAAACTTACAGTTGTCATTTCCCAATTTAGGGTCAGAGACAGATCTAGAGTAGTTAATCATATTGGTCATGGATGAATTGGACTTGAATCCGGGTCTAACTCGTTCATGTTCATTCTGTATACAGTAGCTTAGTAGACTTTGACAAAGCCTGGCAACTTTTAGAACTTCAGCTTTAATTTCTGAGGAGGGAAATAATGAAAAAGTAGAGAGCCTTTCTGTGGGTTTTTTTTTTTTGGTTCTTTTTGAAAATTAAATTATTTATTTATTATTATTTATTATACATGATGACAGAATGCAATTCATTTCATATGACACATATAGAGCACAATTTTTCAAGTCACTGATTGTACATAAAATATTTTCACATCTTTCGTGTCTTCATACATGTACTTAGGGTAATGATGTCTAACTCATTCCACCATCATTCCTATCTCCTTTTCCTCTCTCTTTCCCTCCCTCCCCATTACCCTAACTAAAGTTCCTCCATTTCTCCCATGCCCCCCCCCCACCATGGCCATTATGAGTCAGCATCCTCATATCAAAGAAAATTCAGCCTTTGGTTTTTGGGGGATTGGCTTGCTTCACTTAGCATTATATTCTTCAACTTCATTCATTCACCTGCAAATGACATGATTTTATTCTCTTTTAATTCTGAGTAATGTTCCACTGTGTAAATATACCAGAGTTTCCCGATCCATTCATCTACTGAAGGGCATCTGGTTTGGTTCCACAATTTAGCTTTTGTGAATTGTGTTGCTATAAACATTAATATATCTGTATCCCTGTAGTTCGCTGTTTTTAAGTCCTTTGGGTATAAACCAAGGAGTGGGATAGCTGGATCAAATGGTGGCTCCATTCAGGGTTTTCCAAGGAATCTCCAAACTGCTTTCCAGATTGGCTGTGCCAATTTGCAGTCCCACCAGCAATGTATGAGTGTGCCTTTTCTCCCACATCCTCACCAACATTTATTGTTGTTTGTATTCTTGATAATTGCCATTCTGACTGAAGTGAGATGAAATCTTACAGTAGTTTTGATTTGCATTTCTCTAATTGCTAGAGATGTTGAACATTTTTTCATATGTTTGTTGATTGATTGTATATCCTCTTCTGAGAAGTGTCTCTTCAGTTCCTTTGCCCATTTGTTGATTGGGTTATTGGTTTTTTAGTGTTAAGGTTTTTGAGTTCTTTATATATCCTGGAGATTAGTGCTCTATCTGATGTGCATGTGGTAAAGATTTGCTCCCATTCTGTAGGCTGTCTCTTCACCTCACTGATTGTTCTTTTGCTGAGAAGAAACTTTTTAGTTTGAATCCATCCCATTTATTGATTCTTAGTTTTAATTCTTGTGCTGTAGGAGTCTTATTAAGAAAGTTGGGGCCTAATCTGACATGATGGAGATTTCGGCCTACTTTTTCTTCCATTAGGTGCAAGGTCTCTGGTTTAATTCCTAGGTTCTTGATCCACTTTGAGTTGCGTTTTGTGCATGGTGAGAGAGGGAGAGGTTTAATTTCATTCTGTTACATGTGATTTCCAGTTTTCTCAGCACCACTTGTTGAAGAGGCTATCTTTTTTCTCCAGTGTACGTTTTTGGCACCTTTGTCTAATATAAGATAACTGTAGTTATGTGGGTTAAACTTTGTGTCCTCTATCCTGTACCATTGGTCTACCAATCTGTTTTGGTGCCAATATCATGCTGTTTTTGTTACTGTTGCTCTGTAGTATAGTTTAAGTTCTGGAATAGTAATGCCATCAGCTTGACTCTTCTTACTAAGGATTACTTTGGCTATTCTGGGTCTCTTATTTTTCCAGATGAATTTCATGATTACTTTTTCTATTTCTATGAGGAATGTTATTGGGATTTTGATTGAGATTGCATTGAATCTGTATATTGCTTTTGGAAGTAAGGTCATTTTGACAATATTAATTCTGCCTATCCAAGAACAAGGCAGATCTTTCCATCTTCTAAAGCCTTCTTTAATTTCTTTCTTTAGTATGTTGTAGTTTTCCTTGTAGAGGTCTTTTACCTCTTTTATTAAATTTATTCCCCAGTATTTTTTGTTTTTTGAGACTATTGTAAATGGGGTGGTTTTCCTAGTTTGTCTTTCTGTGGATTTTTCACTGATGTACAGAAATGCCTTTGATTTATGGATGTTGATTTTATATCCAGCTACTTTACTGAATTCATTTATTAGTTCTAGGAGATTTCTGGTGAAGTGTTTTGGGTCTTCTAGGTATAGAATCATATCACCTGCAAATAGTGATAATTTGAGTTCTTCTTTTCCTACCCATATCCCTTTAATTTCTTTCATCTGTCTTATTGCTCTGCCTAGTGTTTCAAGAACTATGTTAAATAGAAGTGGTGGCAGAGGGCATCCCTCTCTTGTTCCAGTTTTTAGAGGGAATGCTTTCAATTTTTCTCCATTTGGAATGATGTTGGTCTGGGGCTTAGCATAGATAGCCTTTATAATGTTGAGGTATGTTCCTGTTATCCCCAGTTTTTCTAGTGTTTTGAATATGAAAGGATGCTGTATTTTATCAAATGCTTTCTCAACATCTGTTGAGATGATCATATGATTTTTATCTTTTAGTCTGTTGATGTGATGAATTACATTTATTGATTTCTGTATATTGAATCAACCTTGCATTCCTGGGATGAACCTTACTTGATCATGATGCACTATATTTTGGATATGTTTTTGTATTCGATTTGCCAGAATTTTATTGAGATTTTTTGCATCTACATTCATTAGCAATATTGGTCTAAAGTTTTCTTTCTTTGATGTGTCTTTGTCTGGTTTTGGAATCAGGGTGATGTTGGCTTCATAGAATGTGTTTGGAAGTGTTCCCTCTTTTTTTATTTCATGAAATAGTTTAAGAAGTATTGGTGTTAGTTCTCCTCTAAAGGTCTTGTAGAACTCAGTTGTGTATCCATCTGGTCCTGGGTTTTTGTTGGTTGGTAGGCTTCTGATTGTGTCCTTTATTTCCTTGCTTGAAACTGATCTGTTTAAATTGTGTATACCATCCTGATTTAGTTTGGGCACATCATATGCCTCTAGAAATTTGTCAATTCCTTCAATATTTTCTATTTTATTGGAGTACAAATTTTCAAAATAATTTCTAATTACCTTCTATATTTCTGTAGTGTTCATTATAATGTTTCCTTTTTCATCATGGATGTTAGTAATTTGAGTTTTCTCTCTCCTTCTCTTCTTTAGCATGGCTAATGGCTTATCAAATTTATTTATTTTTTCAAAAAACCAACTTTTTGTTTCGTCAATTTTTTTTTCAATTGTTTCTATTTCATTGAACACCTGGAGACTAAATAATATGCTATTGAATGAACAGTGGGTTGCAAAAGATATCAAGGAGGAGATTAAAAAATTCTTAGAGGTAAATGAGAACACCGATACAACATATCAAAATCTCTGGGACATTATAAAGGCAGTTCTAAGAGGAAAGTTCATTGCATGGAGTTCATTCCTTCAAAGAAGAAAAAGTCAACAAATAAATGACCTAACATTACATCTCAAAGCCCTAGAAAGAGAACAAATCAACCTCCAAAGCAGTAGGAGATAGGAAATAATTAAAATCAGAGCTGAAATAAGTGAAAGTGAAACAAAAGAAACAATTTAAAAAATTGACAAAACAAAAACTTGGTTCTTTTTGTTTTCTCACTTGACTCTTTTTACTTAATTATTAAGCAAATTTATACACATATGCTGACAGTATTTCATATTATATTGTGTAGCAAACTTCACAATCACAGGATATAGTCAATGAGGTCTTCAAATTGATTAACTAAAAATAACCAATAAAAATAAATAAAAATTAAAACATGAAACTATATAATAAAACAAACAAAAATAAGTCAAAGCAAATGGTACCTTCAGCAAGCAGTTGCTTTCTCATCTCCAAGGTGGTTCCTGCCATACAGTGTTGAAGCTTGACCACAGGGAGTGTGTAGACTGTTACCCATGACAGTGTCTTTCCTTTGCTGGGCCTCACTGCCCGTTACTGTGCCAAAGGCTTTCTGTTATTATCTGATTGAGGAGGGCACTAATCTGCAGCACAGCCTGCTGCTCCCAAGAGTGTTGAACTGGCTAACTTAGGAGTTCAGGTCAGGGCTCTCCCAAGGAGCACAGTTGCATTCCATGGAGCAGCTGATTGGGGAAACATGGAAAGGGCCAGGATCCCACCTCGCCTCTAGGTCCCAGGCCATCTTGTGCCCTATGGTGGCATCTACCCAGAGGAGGGAGGTGTGCCTGTGCCAGCAGCAGTCCCATATGGCCCTCGGAGACTGCTGCATTCATTTTCCTCCTTCTAACAGGTTTTATTTGCCTTCCATGTGCAAGAGGTTTTAGACAGATTATCTTATTTAATTAAATCTTCAAATCAACTCTGTGAAATTAGTTTGCTATTCCAGGCTTAGGGGTGGCAGAAAAATGGAAGAACATACGGAAAAAATGAACTAAATATCTACTCTCTGCTTAGATTCTTCCTACCGGCCCTATAAAATAGTGTTATTTATTTGTTTAGATTTAGAATTAGAAGCTCAATAGAGGTCACATAACTCATGAAGCTCATTATTTAAATGAGTGACAAACCCAGGACCCAAGCGAAGCCTCTTAACTCCAAGTCCAATGCTCTTGCACACATTTCAGTGTCAAAATGAAGAAGAACAAGGAAGGCTTGCTTGAGGTGGCATCTTTCAATCTATCCTATTCCATATGTATTCTGCTCCATGGGGCGTGATGACTGCCATGCATGAACTCATCGGTTTCCGAAAGGGTTAAATAAAACTGCATGTAGTTCTGTCAGAAATTACATAAAATAGAACCACTTCTTTGACTTATAAAACATTTACTATGATTATAAATAATGATAAAAGATGGTGGAATGAGACATCATTGCCCTAGGTACATATATGATTGCAGGAATGTTGGGACCCTACTTCGTGTACAACCAGAGAATTAATATGTTGTGCTCTATTTGTGTACAATGAATTGAAATGCATTCTGCTGTCAGGTATAATAACTAAGTAGAACAAAATTTTAAAAAGTGTGTGTGGGGGTGACTAGTAATGATCACCCAGGAGATTATGAAAAGCTAGCAAGCTCCCTTGGTCTCTTCTGTTTCCAGTGTCTTGCAGTTCCTTTGGGGATTTAAGGACATTTTTCAAGGCAGATTAGGTCTGTTCTTCCTTATGCGGAGTGGGGATGGTCAGATACAATCTGTGGTTGTCAGACGTCACCCTAAAATTCTGACCACTGAAAGCACAAAGCTGGCACTTTGCCCTAGACCTCTGCCTCTGCCCTTCCAGGTCATTCTGCAATTACGTCAAACTGAGTCATTGTCCTAGAGAGAACAGTATGTCTGTGACATGCTGACCTTTGCAAAAATATAGGAATAAGACAGTGCTGTTCATCTATCACCAAGGTTGTGTGACCTTGAATGAGTCACTTCTTCTCTCTGAATCTTAGGTTTTTCAGCTCTAAATCAAGAAACTTTAGATAAATGATTTCTATCATGGATGAGGAAAATGCTAAAACCTTCCCCAAATGGGGGTCATTTAAAATCCCAAGGTCAGTGACTTTCTTAGAACAAAGGTGACCATGCCTACCTCTTAATATGTTCCACAGAATGTCAGGTAAGCTTGACAAAAGTTTATTCTCCTCTGAAGCATAATTCAAAATATTTTATAGGAAGGTTCGTTATAATTTATTATACTAACCAAGCCCTTGAGGTGCATCAGAATCACAGAGGACTTTTTCAGCTTTATCCTATCCTATGTCCCTCCTGTCTTGAAGAATCACTGCTGTGGTGAGTGAGTGTTGGTTACTAGTGTGCACCCTGCCACACTCAAGGCTGAGAAGATCACCCTTTCTCTCAAAACACTGAATACTGTTAAGCTCTGCCTAGAGGTCTTTTTATATACATAGTCAAAGGCATATAGGGAGATAAATTATAACTAATTACAAAAGGCAAAAGTTTTGCCTCTTTTATAGGTCTTCCTTCCACATAAGTGTGTGTGTAAGAAATCCACACAAATTACTAATTTCATTTATCTATACTGGGCCATGAATATGGGAGAAGACAGAAAATGAGACTTAGGTCTCATGAGTTGATGTAAATAACCTGGTGATGTGTTTGAGTGACAGAGATTAGTATTTTGAGTTAGTGGAAAGTGATAAAGTTTTATTGCTAGGACATAATGAAGTTCATTCAATAGTTCACAGTTCAGTGTTTTTTTTTTTTTTTTTTTTTTGTTGTTGTTGTTGTTTTTACTCCATGTTGTAAAAATAATCAACAAAGAGTTAAGGAAATGACACGAAGCTAATTCCTTAAAGTCAAGGCTGCAGTAGCTATATGGAAGAGTAGTATTAAGGTCTTGTTAAATAGAAACTATGAAATAAATCAAAACCAAGGAGTGGGGAATGATAGGGAGGCAGCTTTTTTTAAGAGCAAATATATGGCAGTTCTTCCCATCAGAGATGTACTCGGGAGTAAGCTGCTTCCCCGTGCCTCCTCTTTGCTGCTAAGGAGCTCAGTGGTGTATGTGGGCCTCCATTTCGTTCCCATTCCTGACTTTGGATAATGTAACTAATAATTAAATGGCCAATCACTTGATCTTATGCTGCTATAATTATTGCCAGAAAACCTTGATCTTATGCTGCCATTATTATTGACAGAAAACCTTGAATCTGTTCAGAATGGCACCTGTTGGAGCTGATCCCTCCACCAAAGTGTACAGTGTGCTCTGTCTTTTCCTCTCCCAGCTCTGGGCTGATGCAGTTGCCTGGCAACCCATCTGCCATGATAGCTGATGTCAGCTCACTTCCACTTAAAGTTAGCCCCAGAAAGTTTTCAAGGACATCTGGGCTTGTGAGATGCTGGAGAAGGTCCCAGTTTATGTTACCAAATCATTTGTAAAACTGCAGACTAGTAGGCTCAGGGAGGCTGAGAAGAAATGTGGATGTCACAAGGAATTAGTTTCTGGAATCGTGTGACCTTAGGGACTTTATTTCTGATATCTGAGAACTGGGTAAATGAGCCTCTGGAATATTCTCTCTGCTGCTAAAGTTCTTTCTACACTTTAAAGGGAATACGAAATATCCAAAATCACCCTGCCTCTTGAAGAGTAGAATTTAGCCCAGTACTTTATATTGGCTCTTTGGAAAGTAGTGTTAACATTTTAACTAAATGCCTGAGCAGCTGTTGGGAGGAAAAGAGAATAATTTTATCATTGGCAGGAATGTTCTAGGATATACAGGAACTGAAAAATAGTTACAACTTCTTTAATCCAGCAGAGGGCAGAAGGGAGTTTAAGCTGTTTCTCACCAAAGACTTCCTGAACAAAATTTTGACAATCCAAGATAAAATTCAGTGACACATCTGTAGACAATTACCTCTAGGTTTTTAATATACAAGTCACTCTGATTATATAGACAGATCCCAGGTACTGTGCTCAGGATCAACTTCTTCTTGTCTAGGATGAAAGGACAGAAAGAATATTGAGTTATTTACACCTATCAGGAGACAATAATGTGGTACCCACAAAATAATAGCACTGTAATTGTTAAAGAATTTATTTACTAACCATAACACAGTGTTTCACAATTTTTTCAGGTGTATTTTTGGCTTTCCAAATGCTAGAAGGGAAGAATATATGAAATAATTAAGTATAAATTATTTCATTATCAAATATATCTCTTTGAAAGTAACTGTACCTATATATGAGTCCATAAAATAATAAATTATTATAATAATAATAAATCCCACAGCCTATTCGGAGATCTGAGAAATGAACCTTATCCTTCTATAGCTAGCCTTAAAACCTGAGGTGGTGGTATTTCTCACATTGCAAAGATGAGGTGAATATTAAAACATGGTGACCATTGAGAAATTGATATTGGTCTTGATGTTTAAGATAACTGCCCAATCCTGATTGCTAAGTTTGGTTTTTAAAGCCACTTTTAAAAGGAAAATAAATTTTCCATGCTTCATTTGTAATGAAGGCTGTTTTAGCTTGGGTAGTTGTGATGTTTTGGGTTGGTTCCTCAGGAAGCAACCACAGGTGGAGTTAGCTTCTACACCTCTGAAAGGTAGGGAAGAAAGGAGGCATAGAAGAAGTTGAGTTTCCCTGCAAATGCAGGCTAGGCCTCTGTTGAGCTCTTGGGGCTTGAATGGCCCTTCACAGTATCCCAAGCTGGGACGTTCCCACACTGACCAGCACTGTAGATGTGCTTCACCAGTCCCACCCAGCCACAGGGAATGGCCTTGGTGAAAGCAGCTCTTTGCAGGAGGACAATATTTAAGGGATTGCACTTCAAGCCTCTGGGACAAATCCTTTCTTGAAAAGGGGTCAAGATGGTCTGTTGTAACACAAGTAGTGTGAACAAACAGCATTAGCCATAAAATACACTGGATTTTCTTTCTGATGAGTTGCTGACTCTATAATGTTGAATAACTTATTGATGGCTTTAAAAAGAAAGAAATAACTTGCCATATTCCTATCTGAATGGAAGAACATGATACTAAATGTGGTTAATGTGGTCTGGAAAACAAGGATTTTAAGGAATGAAGAAGAACACATTTCTATAAATGAGTGTTAAATTTTGAAATATGGTTGTCTTTGTCCATTCAGGCTGTTCAAACACAGGACCCTATATAGGGTGGCTTATAAAAAAACAGGACTTTGGGGCTGGGGTTGAGGCTTAGTGACAGAATGCTTGCCTAGCATGTGTGAGACACTGGGTTTGATCCTTAGAACCACATAAAAATAAACAAATAAAAACAAAGGCCTGCTGTCTGTCTGCGACTATAAACAATTTTTTAAAATAAAAATAAATAAATAAAGAACCACAGGACTTTGTTTTTCACAATTTTGGGGGCTGGGAAGTCCTAGATCAGGGCACCCAGTTTGGTTATCTGGTGAGGAGTTACCTTTTTTTTTTTTAAGATAGAATTTTTTAATATTTATTTTTTAGTTTTCGGTGGATACAACATCTTTATTTTATTTTTATGTGGTGTTGAGGATTGAACCAAGCGCATGCCAGGCGGATCGCTCTACCACTTGAGCCACATCCCCAGCCCACTTCTTGATTTATATCTTCTCACTGTGTCTATACATGACAGGAGGGGTAGGGAAGCCCCCTGCTGTCTTCTTTTATAAGAACACTGAGCTCACTCACTAGGCCCCACCCTCATGACCTAATCCCAAAGGCCCAACATCCTGATAACCATCACATTGGAAGTTAAGATTTCAACTTGCAAATTTGGTGGGGGGGCGGGACACAAACATTCAGTCTATAAAACTAATCGTAACAAAACACATCTAGGTGTGGTTATCTTAGTCTGTTGTCTGTTGCTTTTTGCACCATACCACAGGCTAAGTAATAAAGAAAAGAGGTTTATTTCAGTTCATAGTTGTGTAGGTTCAGCGTTGAGGATTGCCCCTGGCTGGCAGAGTGCCCAGATAGCGCAGGGCAATGTATGATGACAGGGAGCTACCACAAATGTGCATCTCCTTGGATCACTTTCTCTTATAAAGCCAGCAGTATCCAATCATGGGGGCTTTGCCCTGAGCCTCCAACACCTCCTGAGGCCCCACCTCTGAATGCTGCAGTCAGATTAAGTTTCCAGCCTCTTCATAACTTAGAGTGGAGATGAAAATCCAGCATGCGTTTTGGAGCCACAAACGGTATTCAAACCATAGCACTGCTTATTTATTTGCTGCTTTGAGATTTGTCCTGTGAACAACTGTCAATTTGCAGTAATTGGAGTGAATAATGGAATATTATTAGTTTATAGTTCTTGGATCTTTGGGGAGAAGCTTTTACATGAATCAAGATGATGCTACCAGTTTGTTAGACAATGAAATACTAGTAGTTACATGGTACAAAGGAGTCAGGGAAGGTAAGTTGGTATGTTTTTTGTGGAGTAGTCATTTAAGTCTAGCCCTTGTTTAAGTACTTGTGTGAATTCAGTCTGTTGATTCTGTGCATTTGCTCCCATATCCGTTAGTTATAACCCAAGTTGTGTGCTTACCCCATGCAGACTCTGTGCCTGCTTATACCCATTGGAGACACCATTCACACCCTCAGAGGTCTCAGTCTCATTGAAGAATCACATTTGTTAATATCATCATCAATCCCATCAGAGATTTATGTAATTTGGGAAATGTCAAACTCCTGGTGAACAGTGAGTTTTCTAAAATTTAATTTTCTCTTGAAAGCTTCAGTTTTGTCATTGGCAATAAATATTGGCAGTTGTTTTATTAGAGCCAGGCTTATTTTGTTCATTTTGTAAGAAAATGGATGCCAAATACTCAATTCGGAATAGCTTTCATGAATCATTCATTCTTCAAAGAAACAGTGGTGTTCCCTGAGCAGAGTGGCCACGTTGGCCCACAACTCAGTTATACTAGTGCTTCTATGATCCAGGCGGAGCAGAGGAGCTTTGTGGATACGTCCGCACCTTGACACTAGACTATTAGAAAGGGACTCTTTCTGGTGGCTCAAAGATTGGGATTTAATAAAATCAGTCATGTTTCTTCACCATTAAGGATTTTCTTAAGTAAAGCTAATTTTTTTTTTTTTTTTTTTTTTTTTTTTTTAAGTGTGAACCTACTGCCTGCTGATACATTTGATACTGCTGCCTTGACTGGAGCTGAGTGAAGTGCCAGCAGCTTGCTCTCCATGGCTTTTGTACCTTCAGTACAAGGGTCCACACACTTGCTTTAGCGAAAGACAAAAAGGGCCTTGCCTCCTATGATGGCAGCAGAGATGGAGAACAGGGAAGCAAGTGAGAAACATGGCAGAGGGTACATATATAAAATTTGATAGGAGAAGGACAAAGAAGGGTTGAAGCTTACTGAAGTGTTCAGCCTGGTTGAGTGGATGGCAGTATATGACTGAGGCAGTATATGCCGGCAGGAAGAGGAGCCCTGGTCTGTGACTAAAAATGATATTGCTTTTCTCTCTGAAAAAAAGATGTGTCATAATAATTCTACTTGGAAAAGGATAGATTCTGGGACTCGGCAAAAGAACAAAGTGTTGTAAGTGGGTCTGAGCAGCAGCCTGAGATCTCGTTTTGTGTTGGTAATGGATTTTGGTTCTTAGAAGGTCAAAGACTCCCTCATCTGAGTTTCCTATAATACCATTTTTTTTTTCTTTTTGTTTCTAGGAATGGTGCAAAAGCTGGACCAAAAACTTCCAGTGGCTAACGAGTACCTGTTGCTCTCTGGAGGAGTCCGGGAAGGCGTGGTGGATCTGGACTTAGATGAGCTAAATGTCTATGCCCGGGGTACTGACTATGATATGGACTTTACCCTTCTGGTGCCAGCCCTTAAGCTACATGACCGCAATCAGCCCGTGACTCTCGATATGCGTCACTCAGCCTTGTGCCACTCCTGGCTCAGCCTTCGTCTGTTTGATGAGGGGACAATCAGTAAATGGAAAGACTGCTGCACCATTGTAGACCACATCAATGGTGCCACCAACTACTTCTTCTCCCCTACCAAAGTGGCCGACTGGTTCTATGACTCCATCAGCATTGTCCTATCAGAGATCCAGAAGAAGCCCCAGCGAGGGATGCCAAAAGTGGAAAAGGTAGAAAAGAATGGGACCATCATCTCCATCATTCTGGGTGTGGGGAGCAGTCGCATGTTGTACGATATCGTCCCTGTGGTATCTTTCAAAGGTTGGCCTGCAGTGGCCCAGAGCTGGCTCATGGAAAATCACTTTTGGGATGGGAAGATAACGGAGGAGGAGGTCATCAGTGGGTTTTACTTGGTGCCTGCTTGCTCCTACAAGGGTAAGAAGGACAACGAGTGGCGGCTGTCCTTTGCCAGGAGCGAGGTGCAGTTGAAGAAGTGCATCTCTAGCAGTCTCATGCAGGCCTACCAGGCCTGCAAAGCCATCATCATCAAACTCCTGTCCCGGCCCAAGGCCATTAGCCCCTATCACCTGCGGAGCATGATGCTCTGGGCCTGTGACAGACTTCCTGCCAACTATCTGGCTCAAGAAGACTATGCCGCCCACTTTCTGCTGGGCCTCATTGATGACCTGCAACACTGTCTGGTCAACAAGATGTGCCCCAATTATTTCATCCCTCAGTGCAACATGCTGGAGCACCTGTCAGAGGAGACGGTCATGCTCCACGCCCGCAAGCTCTCCTCCGTGCGTTCGGATCCCGCGGAGCACTTGCGCACGGCCATCGAGCACGTCAAGGCAGCCAACCGACTGACGCTGGACCTCCAGCGGCGCGGCAGCACCACCAGCATCCCCTCCCCGCAGTCGGACGGAGGGGACCCCAACCAGCCTGATGACCGTTTGGCAAAAAAACTGCAGCAGCTCGTGACTGAGAACCCGGGGAAGTCCATCTCTGTCTTTATTAACCCCGATGATGTCACAAGGCCCCACTTCAGAATTGATGATAAATTTTTCTGAGTGTTTTGCTGACTTTTTTTGGGGGGGGTCTCTCCTGGTTCTAAAACTCCCATAACCTTCAGTGTGGTTTGTGATTCTGTCTTTCCGTTTTTTACATATCCAGCTTAGATTGGATTTGTTAAGAACAAATTTTAAGTTTCCTGGTTCTGCAGGATGGTGCAGGCTCTGAAACAGTATATTACTATTTCATACTCTGCCTCTGATTTTGTTGTGTATGTTTTCCCGTTATTGTCCTGTAGTTTTGATTGTTGGTTTTGTTGCTGTTTGTTTTTTAAGGAGAACTTGAGCCATAGATGAATATGCCCATGAATCCTTTTTTTTTTTTTTTTTCTTTTTTCTGTTTCATACTTTGAGCAGAATTTATTAATAGGGCTTGGGAAACAAATCTCTGACATTTAAGAATTATAATATATTTTTGTTTTCTTTCTGTCTTTATTTTTCTAATGAGTTTTCATCACTGTGGATATTTGAGAATCATAAGAACCTGGGAACTACCTGGCACGTTGACTGGATTTCTTTCTTTTTGATCAGTGACCAGAGTGGTTTCCCCCTTTTCCACCAGACTTTGTAAACTTTGAAAGTAATAATGCTACAAATTGTGTTTTGGGGCAACTTCACTGAATGTAATTGTCCTGGATCCAGTGAACATTGGATGGTTTGGAAGAGTATGTTTGATAGCTTTCCAAACAAATTTAAGGTTTCCAAATGTTATTTTTAGCATGTATAATTATTTGAAGCCTTATTTAAGTCCTGTTAAAGAACATACCATTATAATTGTTATTTGCACTAATGAAATCTTTGCCATTGTCAGAGTTGCGATGTGTGTTTCAGTAGGAATTAACATCCACTCTTGAAATGCTATCAGTTGTTCATTTAGCCCATTTCTCTCAGTTGATAGAATGATTCTTTGTATTTGTTTAGTTCTCCTTTAATTGTGGGGTCCTGTTTTGCCCTCTTTGATATTCCTGGTTCCTAACTTACTGAGAGAAGTTTTTAAAGCTTTATACCTGTTCATTGACTCTATCTAAAGTTGGGGAAGATACATACTTGATAAAGTAGGTGTCTATGTATTTATTTCTTTGGGGGTTCTAGAGGTGAGTTTTTGGTTATTATTATTTTTTTAAATGAAGTCTCTTTATTTCTCCTGAGCTTTTGAGGAAAACTGGCAGGAAAATTTTATTATCCTCAAAGAGAAGATACCACGTCTGTTCAAAAGCAGGTGTTACTGTAGAGCTGGAACCAGGAAAATCTGTTTGGCAGCATTAGAACAGAGGTGTCCTGTCTTCATGAGTGAAATTCCTTGCCAGTTGTAGGTGCTTCAAGACATTGGCTCCCTGCTTTGGTCTGGATTCATGGCAAACTGCTGTTTGAGGGTCAGGAGACCTGCTGCTCTCCCAAAGGATTCCCATGATGTCTACTCATGGAAAAGTCAAGCAACATCTTGGTTTTCGTCTTGAATGTCCAGACTCATAAGTTGGATTTTTGCCATTTGGAATCAGGCATATGTGGTCTTGGGTTTTTGCATGGGAATTAATGTAATGCTTATAAATGAAAATGAAATCATTCAACGAACTTAAGTTAATTGCAGAAATAATAATAAAAAAGAAGCATACTGACCTTGGAATTTTGTTGTTGTTATTATCATTTTGTAATCTTGAGGTGATTTTCTTATTGGTTACACTAAGAGTAATTTTCAGTAAGTATAACTTGAATATAAATATTCAGTAACTATAGACTTTCAGACTAGAAGTCCAGGTAATGGATATCCAGTATTCGTTCTTTCGTTTTGCCCAGTTTCCCTGCTTGTATCTACTTATCCTCCACATAATGTATGGCCTTCTTGGTAAATGACTTGATCTCCAGCTCGAGGTGTGAATGGAAAAGCCACTTAAAACCAACCATCATTCCTCTGACCCCAAACATTAGTGAAGGACATATGATGTAAGCTGCTCCAATCAGGGACATTCACAGCATTCTAGGTTAGAATGCTGGGGTGGAAACATATCCTGTCTCTGGATATGGAAGAAGAAGAATTTGACTTCTATTGTACTTGCACATATCCCACAAGATGACTAGAGGCAGTCTCAGGATGAAGCTGATGGAGAAATGGGAGATAACATGAGCATCAGAGCTCCTAAGTCCATTTAAATTTATTATTCTTTGACCATATGTTATACCTTATAGGTTAAAATAGTTACATACCACATCAGTAGCAAGTGTGTTCAAAAAGCTATTACTGTCAAGTCAACTGCAACTTCAATACTTAACTAGCAACTTTTGCCATATTTTAAATGCTGTGTTTTCTGATAAATTTCATTGCAGGCATTAGAAGGCTAACACATTGATCCTGTTGGCATATTTTTTCTACCTTAAGTCATATCGAAGAACACAAATTCTTGGTTGAACTTCACAAAAAAGGTTCAAGGCCCTTGGGCTCTAGAATTTTAAAACTTTTTTTTTTTTTTTTAATTCTCAGAATTTAATTATCAGTCAAATGTTGAGGGTGAATAGAAATAAGATGTAGTTTGATACCTTTCCCTGTCTGAAACTTCAGTCATTGAATTAGTCACCAGTCCATCTATCTAAAGCCCAGAAGATTGGTTACAATCACTTAGGTTTCAAGTGTAATATAAAATGCCTTAAAGGTGGAGCCACGATTTGACATTATGCATGGCTGAGTTTTTCTGTGAGGGGTTTATAAGTGATTATTCAACAGGCTTTCAGTTCTCTGATAGGATCTGATTTCCCCTATCTATCTCAAGAATAGATTATTCTCTGCCCCCTGCCTTTCTCTTTTGAAACAGAAGATTCAAAGATGCAAATAAAGGTTCATGTCAGGGATTGAATGGAACCAATCAGGACCAGACAATTAAAAAATAAAAATATTGCTAAAATTACTGTGTGGAATTACCTAAGAGAAAACGAGATAGGAGTTATGTAATTTTCTTTTGAATGGACATATGAAGAAATAGGAGGCTTCTGGGGCTAAAAGAGGATCTGGAAGAGGAAGAACATTCTTTAGTGAGAGGGAAGATCAGGCTGAGGCAATGTGTCCACGATTGAGTGCAGTAGTCTAGGAGCTGGGCCACCTGGCTTGCATCAGGCCTGCCATCAGCTATGTGACTTTGGGCATCTCTCCCCTTCTCTGGCTCTTCAATTTTGTCAACATTTGAATATTGAGGGGTAAGATTGGGGTCCTCTGAAGACCCTTCCATAAACAGCTGTTGGCAGTAGAGGGAAAATAAACACCAGGACAGAGGGTGGACAAAGGGAAAATTAAGTAATAACAACCTATGGTGGGTCAACGGGATTTGCAGGCAGGGGCTCCAGATGAACCAAGGTGCAGGGAAGCGACTGTAGCCCCCAAGCAAGAACAACGAGAAAGCAGTGCTTCTGCTGGCCCCATTCTTTACTCCTGGGTGGCAGCTTTCTGAGAGCTCCCTGGGGCCAGTCTCCTTGTCATAGGTCAGATCTCTCTGTATCCTTTGCACAGCTGTGTTGTGGCATTTTGTTAAGCTATTGCTTGCAGAAGAATTTTACTGGAAAAATTGAAACCTTTTTCATTGTCAGGTCATTATATCTAGCTCAAGCCTTGACCTTGGTAATGCATCAGTTTTGTTCAGCTTTTTAATATGAGAGTCCTTTGGGCGGTCATGTGACAAGAAAAACTAGATTGCATATATAATCTGCTTAAATTTGATCTTTACCTCCCATGCCTTTGGGGACAATGTCTCCCATCATAATCCTGTGACTCTGACAAGATCACAGCATGACTCCAGCCAGCAGAATCCTCCCTTGCTGTCCTACTGACCTTCCAGTCCTCTTGCGTTTCTCTATGCTCATGGTGCTGAGAAGAATGCAACAAAGTGTAATGGAATAAAAAAATTAAAAGAGGGCCTAAGAATGTTTTCCTCACCTTCAGAAGGAAGGTCCTAGCCTGGATCCCTGAAGTTTGGCCCATAAATTCCTTGCCCAGACCCAATCCTTTCAGATTTTTTTTTTTTTTTTTTTTTTTTTTAGTACTGGGGACTGAACCCAGGGGGTCCTCCACCACTCAAACACATCCCCAAACCTTTTTACTTTTAATTTTGAGACAGATTCTCACTAAGTTAATGAAGCTGACCTTAAACTTGCCGCCCTCCTGCCTTTGCCTCCTTGACTCCTTGGGATTACAGGCACACATGCTTGAATCTTTATATGATCTTAAATTATAGAGGAGGACATTTCATGGGTGAAGAGACCCCACTCAAGCAAGTCCTTACATAAAATTCCCTGTTTTCTACTTTTCACCTTTAAAAACCTGAAATCCTTTGATAAACATAAAACCCTCATGTTTCAACCTCTGAGTCTTTTAGACACTTCTTTTTCACTTTCCTATGACTTGCTAGAAAAGCACTCTCTTGTAAGTATTCCCACTAGCCAGGCAAAAATATTTTGACAAGCTTTCAGAGGTTTTTATCATAAAATTATAGGTGTTAGGGAATTTTAAAAAATAAATTTACAGACTGCTTTTTCACACAACACATACTCTTAATTCCAAAATATCGTTATACAACCACCCTCTTCCAAGTAACAATCACTTACTTCTATGGAAGGGCAAATGGATGATAAATTTCTTCCACTTGAATGGGTCTCATAGAAAATCATGTCTCAGTGGGAAAAATGATTCATAAATATCTCTGTAGGTAGTTGAGCCACAGAATTTGTTCAAGTTTCAAATTTCCCATGGATTTGGACAGGGATTAAGATTTCATAGAGGTTTTAGTCTAGTGAAAAGAGGGTCAATGTGGAAAAAGAAGTTGGTCTTAGAATATAGGAGTCCATCGCTCTCCTACACACACACACACACACACACACACACACACATACACACGCACACCATTTACACACACATACCAGAAGCATAGTGTTTATACTAGTTCAACAAAATGAGACCTTCATCCTTCACTTGTCTTTCAGGGCTCTTAAATGAAAACAGCTTCCATTGGTGACCTATACATCCATGCAACTTTAATTTGGTCACTCTTTCTCTCTATTGCCGCGTCCGGCTAACGGAGCCGAGTCCGGCGAGGGACGTCGGGGTTAAAAAATACACAGGACACCAAGGTTCTTCATCCAGGAGGGAGCGTGTGCGCGCGCTTTATTGCCAGATTTGTTCCCCTTATATATCTTTTTAACAGCTGCGGGAAATTACTCAAAAGTGAGGAGGGAAGAGTAATAACTGCGTCCTTGGGTTACCGTCACGTCACCATCCCCTATCAGGAGGCTCCAACAGGTCAAGATGTTCCCGAGAGACACATATGTGCGAGGCAGATAAACAGGGAACCGCAAGCCCGCGTCATGGCCTTGTGAGCTGGCCACATTGACATGCATAACAAAGAACTGGGGGTTGAGTCCCCAGGGGCCAGGGCGGACCTGCTACCAGCACTCTATTTCTGTTTTCCCAATTGCAATCGGAATGTGTTTTTTTTTTTTTTTTTTTTTTTTTAGTACTTCCTCCCAGAGACGCCACATGTGTGGGTAGGGGGCTCCTGATTCCCCACCTGCTCTATGTTTATCTGTCTTACATGCTAGAATTTCCCATAGGAAGCTACCTTGAGGGGAAAAAACGTCATGTTTAACAAATATTAAGAAGCATGTGATTAGATTATCTATAAAGGTCCTTCTAGGTTTCTAAAGGGCCAGAAGCTCTAGAAAGCAAATGCCAAACAATGTGTTGAAGAATGAAGGAAGAGTGTATAATACTTCAGTCTTTTATTATTTATTCAACAAATATTTATTTATACCTAGGTTCAACAAAGCTTCACTGAGCATCTCGAAGAAGAGAACTGGTTTCTAGGTTTCTTGATTTTTTTTTTTTTTTTTTAGTTTAGTAAAATGAGTTTGAGTGTGGGGAAGACTGTCAGTCCTAAGTGCTCTGAGATTATAGTGTCTGCTATCTATCTATCTATCTATCTACACACACACATACATAAAGCAGTCATGAAAATTTCATAATTTGAAAGAAATATGAGAGCAACTTTTTTATTATTCTAATTAGTATGATAGCAGAATGCATTTCAACTCACTATACGCAAATGGAGCACAGCTTTTCATTTCTCTGGTTGCACACAATGCAGAGTCACACCATTCGTGCAATCATACATGTACATAGGGTAATAATGTCCATCTCATTCCACCATCTTTCCCACCCCCATACCCCCCCCCCCCACTCCCTTCTGCCCAATACAAAATTCCTTGAAAGCTATTTTTACATACATCAGGCCACATTGCCACAGCAACTTAGGATATCAAACTTGTTGCTGTTGATATTTTGGGCCAAATAATTCCTGCTGTGGGAGGCTGCCCTGTAGATGGTGGAATCCTTTTTGCCTCATTTACTGTGTGTCAGTGGCATCCTACCCCTCCCACTTTTAATCAACAAAATGTCTCTGCGTATTCCCAACTGTTCCCCCCACATACACAGAGTAAAATTGCCTCTCCTTGACAACCCCAGTAGTAAGTAATTCTGTCTTATCTGTTATTTCCTCAAGGTAGGGACAGTTCAGGTTTGTTTTTATGGCTAGCTAAAAGTAAGTAAATGCCTAGAAAATAGTGGTTAAATTACATATGCAAGAGCTGAAGTGTTGATGCATATTCCCATCATCCTTCATTTAACAGTTTTATGTTTCTAACGATTGAAACACTTGTTCAGACAGCTAATCAACCAACATTTTCCAATTCAGTATTGCCAACAGAGACTGTGTGTTATACTCAAGATGTGGCTTTTTCCTCAAGGAATTTAGAGTATATAAGAGGAGTTATTGATTGTGAGGTGGAAATATAATAAGTTACAAAAGTAATATGCAGAAAGAGTCATAAGAAGGACCATTAATAGTTACTATAGAAGTTGAACTCAGGTAGAAATATTGGACTGGAATGTTTAGTTAAGGCTTTGAAGAATAATAGGATAGACCCATGAAGATGGTTGGGAAAGTGTTATAGAATGAAGGAGAAACAAAGAAGGAGATATGGAGGTACCAAATATTGGAATGAAGGATAAGAAATAGAGGTCATCCCATTCTTCCGTACACTGAGATCTGAAAAATGCTGCTCTAACAGCAGTTTGAACTTGGGATATGTAGCTGTTGCAAATTTGGGTTGGAAATGGAATCTCACTTCTTGTTTTAACTTTTGACAGCATGGGAAATATATAAAACAGCTTGACAGTATTTGAGATTCAAATGTAAGTTGTCATTGAAATGACTTTTCTGCAAAATAAGGTTTACATATGAGCACAGTTTTACTTTGCTATTTTGGGTTGAATTCATTAAGAAACATTATCAAGTCTGTAGCAAAAGCTAATTTCCAAAGCCATTCAAGGTCTAGTAATAGTCATTGAGGACAGTTCTCATTCAGGAAATTTCAGTTTCAGCCCTATATTGAAAAATGGCAATAACAACTAAAAAGGTTTCTGCCCTTCCCCATGTGTTTAGGAAATTAAGAATGGTCAACTTCTATTTCTCAACAAAAAATACATAAAATTTCCATCAGTAAGAACATTTTAAATTCACTATTTCAACCTGTTCACAACACATAATTAAATTATAATGCTCAAAGTAACTGGTGATGAATAGCATAATGAATAATAGGTTTAAAGTTATACTTTTAAAAATGTATGAATTTATCCATAACAGCAGTTTGAATTTGGAATATGTAGCTCCTTTTCTAGTCAACACACACTTTTTTTTTCTATTTTTAACCATTATTTCCATTTCGGATTGTATAGAATTAGTGACTTTCTCAAGTTCTTTGAAAATATTCTCACCTGTGGTTGTTCCACACAAACTAGTAAAAGTTTAAGTCACATCAAAGGGTGCATGAATCTTTCAAATCAACAACCAAGCATTATCAGTAATATGTGTGAATGCCTCAAAAACCAAGGAAAACTTAAAAAAAATCATTTGCTTCGATTTTAAATTTATTATCGATTTTTCTCCTGATGTCAATTTGTCTTTGTTTGTATCCCCTTTCATGTTTTTTTTTCTTTAAATTTAAAATTCCAAATTAGAACAGGTATTGGCCATTCTAGGAAATATTTACCAGTTACTGGGTGTTTTGTTTAAGTACATTTAAAGCTTATTTTTAATATGAAAAAATTTTCTGTTATAACATTGTTTTGATCATTTTCTTCTGGGACACTATTAATACTCATATTTTATTTCTCTTGCTAGTCTTATTTTTCTCACTGTCTTTAAATTATTTTCCTTTTCCTTTTACTTAGTTTCTGTTTAATTTGTTGTATTTTTTTCTGTCAAAATTAAAGAATTGATATTGATGTATTGTTACTACATGATACTCCATCAAATGTGTTCAGTTTACTTAATAATGTTCTTTAGAGCAAAATAAATCCCTTCTGGACTGTTTGTAGTGAATTTATTTATTACATTTAGTCTCCTGCTATCTGGAACCATTTCTAGTCTTTCCTTGACTTTTAGGACATTAGCATTTTTGAAGATGACTATTTAGTTTTTTGTTGTTGTTGTTGTGAGTGCATCATAGTTATACATAACAATGAGGTTCATTTTGATATAATCATAATGCAACAGTTTGCAACATAACACAGTTTTCTCCATTTCAATTCCTTGTACTTCCTCTTTCCCTTCCCTCCTCCCTCTCTATGACCCCTTCCTCTATTCTATTGGTCTTCCTTCTATTTATTACTAGTTATTTTGTACAATACCTCTCAATTTAAGCTTGTTAATATTTTCTACACATCTTGAATTAGTTTTTGCAGCATTGGCAGTGAAAACCAGAATCTATGCTGAACTTTTAAAACATTGTATCTTGTGGCACATTATTGAGATTTGACTGCTAAATTAAGATATTGCCTGCCAGCTTTCTCCATTATGAGATATGTTTTTATTCTCAAAGTGTTTTGTAAGGAGCTATTTTCTTTTCTTTCTTTTCCCACACTTTTACTGGTGCGTTATAGTTTTACATATTAATGGGATTTGTTGTTACATTTTTGTACATGCACATAATATAACAGCATAATTTTGTGCATATCACTTCCCAGTACTTACCCGCTTCCTCCCATCTTTCACTCCCTGGTACCTTTCCTCTACCAATCTTCCTTTGATGTTTTAGAAGATGCTACTACCTTTCCTATCCTTTTTCCTCTCTAGCTTCCACATATGAGAAAAAACATGACCCTTGACTTTCTGAGTTTCACTTATTTTGCTTAACATGATCATATCTAGTTCACCCATTTTACTGCAAATGCCATAATTTCTTATGGCAGAATAAAACTCCATTGTGTGTGTGTGTGTGTGTGTGTATACACACACACACACATATATATAACACTATTCAACTTTATTTATTTTTTTGCCTTTATACATGAACTTTGGGGTTTTTTGCATTACAATTCTTATTACACATATATACCACAATTTTTCATATCCCTGTTTATGTATAAAGTATGTTGACACCCAATTCGAGTCTTCATACATGTACTTTGGATAATGATGTCCATCACATTCCACTGCCCTTGCTAATCCCCTGGCCCTCCTTTTCCCTCCCACTCCCCTTCCCTATCTAGAATTCATCTAATCCTTCCACGCCCCCCACCCCCACCCCACTATGAATCAGCCTCCATATATCAGAGAAAACATTTGGCATTGTTTTTTTGGGATTGGCTAACTTCACTAAGCATTATCTTCTCCAATGCGATCCATTTACCTGCAAATGCCATGATTTTATTCTCTTTTAATGCTGAGTAAAATTCCATTGTGTATATATGCCACATGTTTTTAATCCATTCATCCACTGAAGGGCATCTGGGTTGGCTCCACAGTTTAGCTATTGTGAATTGTGCTGCTATAAACATTGATGTGGCTGTGTCCCTATAGTATGC
Organism: Marmota flaviventris; assembly: GCF_047511675.1. Lineage (NCBI taxonomy): Eukaryota > Metazoa > Chordata > Mammalia > Rodentia > Sciuridae > Marmota > Marmota flaviventris. The sequence goes on along the minus strand of NC_092505.1, from coordinate 48,793,874 downwards.
TGTTTTTAAGTCCTTTGGGAATAGTCCAAGGAGAGGGATAGCTGGGTCAAATGGTGGTTCCATTCCCAGATTTCCAAGGAATCTCCATACTACTTTCCATATTGGCTGTACCAATTTGCAGTCTCACCAGCAATGTATGAGTGTATTTTTTTTCCCACATCCTCTCCAACAGTTACTGTTGTTTGTCTTCATAATAGTTGCCATTCTGACTGGAGTGAGATGATATCTTAGAGTAGTTTTGATTTGCATTTCTCTAATTGCTAGAGATGATGAGCATTTTTTCATATGTTTGTTGATTGATTGTATATCGTCTTCTGAGAAGTGTCTGTTCAGGTCCTCGGCCGATTTGATTTGTTGATTGGATTCTTTGGGTTTTGTTTGTTTGTTTGTTTGTTTGTTTTTGGTGTTTAGCTTTTTGAGTTCTTTCTATACACTAGAGATTAGTGCTCTATCTGATGAGTGAGGGGTAAAAATTTGCTCCCAGGTTGTGGGCTCTCTGTTCACTTCACAGATTGTTTCTTTTGCTGAGAAGAAACTTTGTAGTTTGATTCCATCCCATTTATTGATTCTTGTTTTTAATTCTTATGCTATAGGAGTCTTATTAAGAGTCTTATTAAGGAAGTTGGGGCCTAATCCCACATGATGAAGGTTAGGGCCTACTCTTTTTTTTTTTATTGGATGCAGAGTCTCTGGTTTAATTCCTAAGTCCTTGGTCCATTTTGAGTTAAGTTTTGTGAATGGAGAGATAGGAATTTAATTTCATTTGTTGCATATGGATTTCCAGTTTTTCCAGCACCATTTGTTGAGATGCTCTTTTCTCCAGTGCATGTTTTTGGCACCTTTATCTAATATTAGATAATTGTAGTTTTGTGGGTTAGTCTCTGTGTCCTCTATTCTGTACTATTGGTCAACCAGTCTGTTTTGGTGTCGGTTTTTATTATTATTACTCTGTAGTATAGTCTAAGGTCTGGTATAGCAATGCCACCTGCTTCACTCTTCCTGCTAAGGATTGCTTTAGCTATTCTGGGTCTCTTATTTTTTCAGATGAATTTCATGATTGTTTTTTCTATTTCTATGAGGAATGCCGTTGGGATTTTGATCGGAATTGCATCAATTCTGTATAGTGCTTTTGGTAGTATGGTCATTTTGATAATATTAACTCTGCCTATCCAAGAGCAAGGTAGATCTTTCCATTTTCTAAAGTCTTCTTTAATTTCTCTCTTTAGGGTTCTGTAGTTTTTATATATATCACATTTTCTTTATCCATTCATCCATTGATAGACACCTAGGCTGGTTCCATAGTTTCACTATTGTGAATCATGCTGCTATAAATATTACTATAGTAATATGACTTTAATTCTTTAGGGTAGATACTGAGGAGTGGTGTAGCTGGGTCATATGGAATTTCCATGACTAGTCCTTTGAGGATCCTCCATACTGATTTCCATAGCAGTTGTACTAATTTACAATTGCACCAATTGTCTAAAAGTGTTCCTTTTTATCTACCTCCCCTCCAGCATTTATTATTATTTGTATTCTTTATGCCTGCCATTCTGACAGGTGTGTGATGAAATCTCAGTGTAATTGTAGTTTGTAGTTCTCTAATTGCTAATGGTGTTGAACATTATTTCATGTATTTCTTGGCCATTTGTATTTCTTCTTTTGAGAAGTGTCTGTTTGATTCATTTGCCATTTTATTAATTGGGTTATTTGATTTTTTGATGTAAAGTATTTTGAGTTATTTATATATTTTAGATATTAGTCCTCTGTAAAAAGAGTATCTAGCAAAGATTTTCTCACATTCTGTAGATTATTTCTTCATATTCCTTCATATTGTCCCATTTAATAGCTCTTGTCATTGTTTTTTGAGCTTTAGGGGTTCTATTGAGAAAGTTATTGCCTGTGCCTAAAAGCTGGAGTGTTGACACTATGTTTTCTTCTAGAAGTTACATAATTTCTGGTTGAATTCCAAGATTTTTGATATACTTTGAGTTGATTTTTGTGCAGGGTGAGAGATAAGTGCATAATTTTATTGTTCTACTCATGGATAACCAGTTGTCCCAGCACCATTGGTTAAAAAGACTTTCCTTTAATGTATGTTTTTTGGCACTTTTGTTAAGGATAAGATGAATGTTTCCATGTGAGCTTGTCTCTGTGTCTTCTGCTCTGCACCATTGATCTATGTATCTTGTTTTATGCCAGTACCATGAAGTTATTGTTACTATAGCTCTGTAGTATAATTTGAAATCTGGTATTGTTATGCCCCCAGCATTACTTTTTTGGCTTTACATTGCTTTGGCTCTTCTGGATCTTTTCTTTTTTCAAATGGGTTTTAAGACTTTTTTTTTCCTAGATCTGTAAAGAATGTCATTGGTATTTTGATGGGGATTGCACTGAATCTGAATATTGCTTTTGATAATATGGCCACTTTAACAATATTAATTCTGCTTATCCATGAACATGGGAGCCTTTCCATCTTCTGAGGTATTTTTCAATTTCTGTCTTCAATGTTCTATATTTTTAATTGTAGAGTCTTTCACCTCCTTAGTTAGAAGTATACCTAGTTTAATTAATTAATTTTGTTGTTTTGTTTTGTTTTTGAGGCTATTGTGAATGGAATTGTTTTCCTGATTTCTCTCAGCACATTCATTGTTGGCATATAGGAAAGCTATTGATTATTGCCTGTTGATTTTGTAACCCAGTACTTTGCCAAATTTGTTTATTAGCTCTAGCAGTGCTTTGGTAGAGTTTTTTTTAATCATCTAGGTATAGTATCATGCCATCTGCAAACAGTGATAATTTGACTTCTTCCTTTTTAATTTTTATCCTTTTTATTTTCTTCTCTTGCCTAATTGTTCTGGCTAGAATTTCTAGCACTCTATTAGAGTGGTAAGGGTGGAAATCTTTGTCTTGTTCCAGATTTTAAAGGAAATGCTTTCAGTTTTTCCCCATTTACTAAGAGGTTGACTTTGGGTTTTTCACACATAGTCTTTATGATGTTGACGTAGGTTCCTCTACCCCTAGTTTCTTCACGTTTTTTTTTTTTTAATTTTTTATTGTGGGTTGTTCAAAACATTACAAATTTCTTGACATATCATATTCCACACTTTGATTCAAGTGGGTTATGAACTCCCACCTTCACCCCATACACAGATTGCAGAATCACATCAGTTACACATCCATTGATTTACAAATTGCCATACTAGTGTCTGTTGTGCTCCACTGCCTTTCCCATCCTCCCCCCTCCCCCCTCCCCACCTCTCCCCTCCCCTCCCCTCCTCTCTCTCTACCTCCTCCACTGTATAACCCTGAGGGTCTCCTTCCATTACCATGCAATTTTCCTTCTCTCTCCCTTTCCCTCCCACCTCTCATCCCTGTTAAATGTTAATCTTCTTCTCCTGTTCTTCGTCCCTACACTGTTCTTAGTTACTCTCCTTATATCAAAGAAGACATTTGGCATTTGTTTTTTAGGGATTGGCTAGCTTCACTTAGAATAATCTGCTCTAATGCCATCCATTTCCCTGTAAATTCTATGATTTTGTCATTTTTTAATGCAGAGTAATACTCCATTGTGTATAAATGCCACATTTTTTTTATCCATTCGTCTATTGAAGGGCATCTAGGTTGGTTCCACAGTCTTGCTATTGTGAACTGTGCTGCTATGAACATCGATGTAGCAGTGTCCCTGTAGCATGCTCTTTTTAGGTCTTTAGGGAATAGACCAAGAAGGGGAATAGCTGGGTCAAATGGTGGCTCCATTCCCAGCTTTCCAAGAAATCTCCATACTGCTTTCCAAATTGGCTGCACCAATCTGCAGTCCCACCAGCAATGTACAAGTGTACCCTTTTCCCCACATCCTCGCCAGCACTTGTTGTTGTTTGACTTCCTAATGACTGCCAATCTTACTGGAGTGAGATGGTATCTTAGGGTGGTTTTGATTTGCATTTCTCTGACAGCTAGAGATGTTGAGCATTTTTTCATGTACTTGTTGATTGACTGTATGTCCTCCTCTGAGAAGTGTCTGTTCAGGTCCTTGGCCCATTTGTTGATTGGGTTGTTTGTTTTCTTATTGTCTAATTTTTTGAGTTCTTTGTATACTCTGGATATTAGGGCTCTATCTGAAGTGTGAGGAGTAAAGATTTGTTCCCAGGGTGTAGGCTCCCTATTTACCTCTCTTATTGTTTCTGCCGCAGTCTGGCTGGGCACAATCAGGAGCCACTTGTCAAAAGAAACTAACTTTATTTTTAGAACCAAACACGCCAAACAAACAGCATCTCAGGAAAAACCCCTCAGAGCCTCAACTGCCACCACCGGCTTTCCACACGCCTGTCTCTCCCCCCACAAGCTTCTCTCCACCTCCCACAATCCTCCTGCTCTTGAGGCCGATTGGCTGGGTCACGTGGGCAGAGCCAAAAAGTCCCCCAATGAGCAGCTCCGTGGTCTGAAAGGGCAGGGAAACAGTCCAATGAGCATCACCGCAGAGGAGCCAATCAGCTAGATGTTGCTGGGGCCGAGGAGCCAATCAGCTAGATGTTGCTGGGGCCGCTGTGAGCCAATCATCAGCCGGCAGCTGGATTGCTGGCAGCTGGAAGTTTGCTGGGGCCCCTTCGGCTGTGGCTCTCAACATCTCCCCCTCTCTGTTTAAACAACAAGCATGTGGCTTAGGGACCGTGCCTGTTAGGCAGTCCAATTCAACATATGGTCCTTACCCGTCATCGGATGAACTGACCTCTAGGCGTCAGCCTCCTGTCTTAGGTTGGTACCACTGCAATTGGATCATACCCGTCACTGACTACCGGTCCAGCATACAGCTATACTTGTGGATAGGCCTTTGCACCAGTGGGGGGGTGAGGTTCTTTGCCTCACCTCTGTTGGCCCCCAAATTTTAGACCATCACTAGTAGAGGAGGATGCAAAATGCCATGACATTAAGCCAATTGAGGGCTCCTTTGAAAAATTGTACCACCGGTGACATCATCAGCAAAAATACCCCAACACTACCACAAGTCGCTGCACCAACAGATAGTTCAAAATGCATACAGGTGAGCTCACAATGTGTCCAGGCAAGTTCTGCAAGCAGTTCAGTGATGGCTATTGTAGAAGGTGTAGATTGGTTTTATCTTTGACTTCACCAGCACTGGGATGAAGATAGGAATTCTGGCAATAATGGCTAAAGAAAAAATTATGTAACATTACAGAAGGCACTAAAAGAAAACAATTTTCTTAACAATTTACATTGTCTTCACCGGCACTGGGATGAAGATAGGAATTCTGGCAATAATGGCTAAAGAAAAAATTATGTAACATTACAGAAGGCACTAAAAGAAAACAATTTTCTTAACAATTTACATTGTCTTTAAGAGAATTATTAAATATAATGGAAAGGAAAGGTGAAAGTAAACAAACAGATCTGTTAACCTTCTTTTTTGTTTACATATTAAAACAATCCTCAACAGTTGTTTACCCAATTTAAATTAAACCATATAAATCACGTGAAAAAAAAAAATATTTGGATCCATTTTATCATGAGCGCTCATCATATATGATATATGGACATTCAAACATATAACACAAAACACAAGTGTGCACACATAACATAATACATACAACACATAACATTATAGTAAAGGCCTTATAACTTTTTACAGGTGAAATCTCCATTGCAATGTTTAAAAACTCTATAGTCAAAAAATAGAACTGATCAGCAAAACATTAACCTAGGTCTGTATGAGCTCAAAAAACAAAATAGAACTTCATGATATGGCAAAGGGCAATAATAAAATAGATATTGAAAAAAGCATCCTGGTTCTGTTGCAGATGTAAGAATAGCCAAACTGGAGTTTTGGATATCAGTTGTTATGGATTTGAGCCAAATCATCTTCTTTTTGGTCTGTAGAAATCGCTTTAGTTAATCTTTCTGGAATCCAAATCGGCTGCTGTTCTCCCTGTGGAAACACATAAACAGACCCCCGACTCCAGACAATCACTGGGTCAGGACCTTGGTTAATCTCTCTGGAATCCAAATCGGCTGCTGTTCTCCCTGTGGAAACACACAAACAGACCCCCGACTCCAGACAATTACTGGGTCAGGACCTTTCCATTGTCCTGTTAGAATATCCTTCCAAAGTACCTTGGGCTTATGTACATTTTTTGGACACATATGCCTTTCCGCAGCACTAAGTCCTGATGAATCCAAATTTAAAAAGTTTAGAGTAAAAAGGGTTATTTTAAGTTTATCTTTGGGGAATATATACCCCTTCCCAATTCCTTCTTTTTGCTTTAATAAGTACATTTTAATAGTTTGATGAGCTCTTTCAACTATGCCTTGTCCCTGTGGATTGTATGGGATTCCTGTTATATGAGTAATGCCAAATGTTGAGCAAAATTGTTTAAAAGAGGTAGAAGTATAACCAGGGGCATTATCTGTTTTTAACTGTTTTGGAACACCCACAGTGGCAAAATTTTGTAAGCAATGAGCTATAACATCTTTAGTTTTTTCTCCGGCATGAAGGGAGCCCATCAAAAATCCAGAAGAAGTATCAACTGTAACATGCAAATATTTTAATTTTCCAAATTCTGGCAAGTGTGTGACGTCCATCTGCCAAATATGGTTAGGTATCAATCCTCTAGGATTGACTCCAAGATTAACTTGTGGTAAAAAGGTCACACAATTTTGACATTGTTTTATTATTTGTCTAGCTTGTTCCTTAGTTATTTTAAAACGCTTTTGTAAAGTATTAGCATTGACATGGAACTTTTTATGAAAATTTATAGCTTCTTCTAGTGTAGAGAAAATATGTATGTCATGTGTAGTTTTATCTGCTAAATCATTGCCCAAACTAAGGGCTCCAGGCAATCCTGTATGTGCCCTGATATGTCCTATAAAGAATGGATCTTTTCTGTCCCAGATTAGACTTTGTATAGTGGAAAGCAAAGAGAAAACAGTAGAAGAAGGGGAAATCCTACCAGCATCTTCAAGAGATACTATAGCATTAACTACATACTGACTATCAGAAAATAAATTAAATACAGAATCTTTAAACATCACAAAAGCTTGTAAAACTGCATTAAGCTCTACCTTTTGAGCTGATTGTTTGGGTACTAAAAATGTAAAAGTTTGATCAGGGGTAACTACTGCTGCTGTACCATTATTTGACCCATCAGTGAATATATTTGGAGCATTCATGATAGGTGTTTTTCTTGTCATTTTTGGAAAAATTACAGGATGCAATGCCCAAAAAGACAATAAAGGATTAGATGGTAAGTGGTTATCAAATGAAACATTAGATTTGCACATGATTATTGCCCAAGTATTTAACTCATTAGCTAACTCATCAATTTGATTCATAGTATATGGAGTAATAATTTTATTGGGAGAAATTCCAAACACTCCCTTTGCTGCTTTTATTCCTTTGAGTATTAATTGTCCTACAGCCTCAGGATACCTAGTAAGAATAGTGTTAGGAGAATAAGATAAATGTATCCATAATAATGGACCTTCTTGCCAAAATACTCCTGTAGGAATATTTTTTGTTGGTAGTACAATAAATAATAAAGGCAAACTTATATCAATTCTATCCAAATGCATATTTTCCATATATGTTTCAATGATTTTTAATGCCTTTCTTGCTTCAGGCGTTAACATTTGGGGTGAATTTGGATCTGATGGACCTTTTAGGATATCAAATAAAGGTCCCAACTCTCCTGTTGGTATACCTAAATAAGGCCTTATCCAATTTATGTCTCCTAATAACTTTTGAAAGTCATTAAGTGATTTGAGTTGATCTACTCGTATTTGAATTTTTGGTGGACGGACCATGGTTGAGGATAATAGAACTCCTAAATAATTAATTGGAAAATTTAATTGTACTTTATCTATTGCTATCTCTAGATTATAATTTTTTAATAAGTTTGTAAGTGTGGCATAACATTCTAGCAATGTGTTTTTATCTTTGTGTGCTAATAATACATCATCCATATAGTGAAATATTTGTAGTTCAGAATTTTGATTTCTAAGTGGCTGGATTGCTTTGTTAACATAAATTTGACACATAGTTGGGCTGTTAGCCATCCCTTGAGGGAGTACTTTCCATTCATATCTCTGATCAGGACCTTCATGATTCAGTGCAGGGATAGTAAATGCAAAACGTGGACTATCCTCAGGATGAATTGGAATTGAAAAAAAACAATCTTTAATATCTATAACTAAAACATACCAGGTTTTTGGCAAAGCAGACAACTGAGGAATCCCTGATTGAGCAGGTCCCATAATAACCATCTCATTATTAATGGCTCTTAAATCTTGCAATAATCTCCATTTACCAGATTTCTTTTTGATGACAAAAATGGGAGTATTATGGGGAGATACAGAAGGTTGTATATGTCCTTCTGCTAATTGTTGTTTGACCAGGTCATGGGCTGCTTGTATCTTTTCTTTAGTCAGGGGCCACTGAGGAACCCACACTGGTCTTTCTGATTTCCAAGTAATTTTTATTGTCTCAGTGGCCCTTTCTGAAAATCCAACCCATGTCTGTCTGTTCCTTGATCTATTTGTATTGGTGCTGCTATACCTTGTTCTTGTTTTTCTAATCTTTTTCCTTTCCTAAAACCTTGTCTAGTCATAATAGTGGGTGCATTTTGGTTGATGTTATTTGTTAATGTCAAACCTAATTGATCTAGGACATCTCGTCCCCATAAATTTACGGGAAGATGATCCAATACATATGGCTGTATAGTTCCTTCACATCCTTCAGGATCCTTCCAATCTAATACCATTGCACTTCTATGGGGATTAGTCGCCACTCCTTGGCCTCGAAGCGTTTGAGTGGCTTGTTGTAATGGCCAATGTTTTGGCCATTCTTGACGAGAGATGATGCTAAGGTCTGCACCTGTATCCAGTAGCCCATTAAATTCATGTCCTTGAATATTTAGTTTTAGCATGGGGCGAGAATCTAAATTTAAAGAAAGCATAGCCCAATCTACACCTGTGGAACCTAATCCCTTGGAACCTCTTTCTACAGTACGACTGGAAAATTTATCATGTAGGCTGGGTATTATTAGTAACTGTGCTATTCTATCTCCTGGTGAAATTACTGATATACCCTTTGGAGAACTGGCTATAATTTTTATTTCACCTTCATAATCGGGATCAATTACCCCAGGACTTATCATAAGTCCTTTTAGAGTAGAAGAGCTGCGTCCCAATAATAAGCCTACTGTTCCTTTGGGAAGAGGTCCTTTCACCCCTGTGGGAATGATTTGAACTCCCATCTCTGGAGTTAGTACTGCTCTGGCGGAAGCGCAGATGTCCAACCCTGCGCTCCCTCTGGTTTGTCTGATGAGGGATCTGATGGACAATGTGTCCTGGGCACTACCCTGATGGGGTTGCTGGGTTCCTCCAGTGCTCCGTATATTTGTGGTTTTGGGCCCCGGAGCATTGGGCCCCCTTGTCCATTTTTTGGCAATGGAGCCTGATGCCTTTCTCCACGATATCGTGGATAAACACCTGGTCCTTGTTCATTTTTTGATAATGGAGTACCCTCTATGGTGGTTTGAGAACGGCATTCATTAGCCCAATGTCTCCCTCTACGGCATCGTGGGCAAATACCTGGTATTCTACTCCTTGGATACCTAGTTTTGTTAAACCCTCCTCCAATGGGGCAATTCCTTTTAAAATGTCCTGTTTGTTCACAATTGTAGCATGTTCTTGGCCTGGCATCTAAAGCCTGTTTTACTGCAGCTGCCACAATTTGCCCTTGTTCATTAATGTCTCTGGCATCTAAAGCCTGTTTTACTGCAGCTGCCACGACTTGCTCTTGTTCATTAATGTCTCTACATAATTTAATATATGTGTTTAAATCTTCATGTTTCCATGGTCTAATGATATCTCTGCACCAACGATTCGCTTGCTCATAAGCCAGGTGTTTTAGTAATGGCATTGCTTGTTCTGTATTCCCAAAAACTCTGGTAGCTGTTTGAATAAGCCTATCTACAAATTCAGCATAAGGTTCATTAGCTCCTTGTATTACCTTAGATAATTGACCTTGTAAACCTCCATGTCCTTGTAAAGTCTTCCATGCCTTAATTGCATCTGCAGCAATTTGTGCGTATACGCCAGGATCATATGCCATTTGTTGCTGCTGATCCTCATAAGGTCCCTTTCCTAACAACATATCTAGATTTCTCTGAGGATAACCAGCTGCTGCATTTCGCCTAGCCGTCTCCTTGCAAAATTCCTCATTGGCAACCTTCCATAACAGGTATTGTCCTCCATTTAGCACAGCTTTACACATATTAGCCCAATCTGCTGGCGTCATGTTCAAGTTGTTAATGGATTCGACCAAGCTTACAGTGAAGGGTGCTTGAGGACCATAGGTTGTTACAGCCTCTTTTAGCTGCTTCACTGTTTTGAAATTTAAAACTTGGTAAAATCGCTGCCCTCCTGCCTCAAATACAGGGCATGTTAATATTTGAGATCTTGTCTCAGGATCCCAACTATCAACTGCGGGGGTTGGGGACCTCCCAGCATATGGAGGTGGCCTTGTTAGTTGGACACTTACGTCCTCTGGTGATAGAAAGGTGTTAGTAGCAGTCTCCTGTAGAGGTGGTGCTGTTGGTTGGACACTTACACCCTCTGGTGATAGAAAGGTGTTAGTAGCAATCTCCTGTTGTAACTTTCCCCCTGATGGCTTTTTCTGTTTTACACTTTCTTTCTCTGTCTGACTAACTTGAGAGGCCTTCTCTTTTACTTGAATCTTTTCCTCTGTCTGACTAACTTGAGAGACCTTCTCTTTTACTTGAATCATTATGTCTTCTCCTTCCTCTACCATTGTCTGAACTGAAGGCTTTGGACTAAGCAAACAAGATACGAATGTCCACAATGGCAATGTGCCAACTGGCAGAGTCCCTGGGCTTTTCTTTTCTATTCTTTTTAAATCTTCACCATGATGGTTCCATTGTGATATATTTAACAACTCCTCCTTAAAAAGCCATGGGCTACATTTTTGTATTGTATCAACGTATGCCCTGACTGCTATTGATTTTACTGGGATGCCTCCTTCCTCTAACAATTTACTTAACACTCTTTCAGTTTGTTTTTTACTAATTTCTGATCCCGTATTTCTACTATAATACAACCCAACAAGATGACGCCAAACAAAACCGAGACAGAATGAGATAAAAAGGGAACAACAAAAAGTCATTATAGCCTTTCTATCCTCCTGACATGTGCATCCGTCCTTTCTCCCTATCTGTTCCTCAGACGTAAATAGTTTTTCCTCAGATGTGAGCGGTTTTTCTTCCGTCTCACTCATCTCCAGGGACAGGCAACTTAAAACAAAAGTGAAACAAAATAACAAAAGAAGAATCTTAAAATGGCTACCCATCCTCTCGCCCTGCCCTCAGGGGCGAGCAGTTTCACTTACCCTCAGTCGCTCCCCGTGCGAGCCACCAAATGCCGCAGTCTGGCTGGGCACAATCAGGAGCCACTTGTCAAAAGAAACTAACTTTATTTTTAGAACCAAACACGCCAAACAAACAGCATCTCAGGAAAAACCCCTCAGAGCCTCAACTGCCACCACCGGCTTTCCACACGCCTGTCTCTCCCCCCACAAGCTTCTCTCCACCTCCCACAATCCTCCTGCTCTTGAGGCCGATTGGCTGGGTCACGTGGGCAGAGCCAAAAAGTCCCCCAATGAGCAGCTCCGTGGTCTGAAAGGGCAGGGAAACAGTCCAATGAGCATCACCGCAGAGGAGCCAATCATCAGCCGGCAGCTGGATTGCTGGCAGCTGGAAGTTTGCTGGGGCCCCTTCGGCTGTGGCTCTCAACAGTTTCTTTTGCTGAGAAAAAACTTTTTAGTTTGAGTAAGTCCCATTTGTTGATTCTAGTTATTAACTTTTGTGCTATGGGTGTCCTATTGAGGAATTTGGAGCCTGACCCCACCGACTGTAGATCGTAGCCAACTTTTTCTTCTATCAGACGGAGCGTCTCTGATTTGATATCAAGCTCCTTGATCCATTTTGAATTAACTTTTGTGCATGGCAAGAGAAAGGGATTCAGTTTCATTTTGTTGCATATGGATTTCCAGTTTTCCCAGCACCATTTGTTGAAGATGCTATCCTTCCTCCATTGCATGCTTTTAGCCCCTTTATCAAATATAAGATAGTTGTAGTTTTGTGGATTGGTTTCTGTGTCCTCTATTCTGTACCATTGGTCCACCCGCCTGTTTTGGTACCAGTACCATGCTGTTTTTGTTACTATTGCTCTGTAGTATAGTTTGAAGTCTGGTATCGCTATACCGCCTGATTCACACTTCCTGCTTAGCATTGTTTTTGCTATTCTGGGTCTTTTATTTTTCCATATGAATTTCATGATTGCTTTCTCTATTTCTACAAGAAATGCCGTTGGGATTTTGATTGGCATTGCATTAAACCTATAGAGAACTTTTGGTAATATCGCCATTTTGATGATGTTAGTTCTGCCTATCCATGAACAGGGTATATTTTTCCATCTTCTAAGATCTTCTTCTATTTCTCTCTTTAGGGTTCTGTAGTTTTCATTGTATAAGTCTTTCACCTCTTTTGTTAGGTTGATTCCCAAGTATTTTATTTTTTTTGAAGATATTTTGAATGGAGTGGTTGTCCTCATTTCCATTTCAGAGGATTTGTCGCTGATATACAGGAATGCCTTTGATTTATGCGTGTTGATTTTATATCCTGCCACTTTGCTGAATTCATTTATTAGCTCTAATAGTTTCTTTGTAGAGCCTTTTGGGTCTGCTAGGTATAGAATCATATCATCTGCAAATAGTGATAATTTAAGTTCTTCTTTTCCTATTTTGATGCCTTTAATTTCTTTCGTCTGTCTAATTGCTCTGGCCAGTGTTTCGAGAACTATGTTGAACAGAAGTGGAGAGAGAGGGCATCCCTGTCTAGTTCCAGATTTTAGAGGGAATGCCTTCAGTTTTTCTCCATTCAGAATGATGCTAGCCTGAGGCTTAGCATAGATTGCTTTTACAATATTGAGGTATGTTCCTGTTATCCCTAGTTTTTCTAGAGTTTTGAACATAAAGAGATGCTGTACTTTGTCAAATGCTTTTTCCGCATCTATCGAGATGATCATATGGTTCTTATTTTTAAGTCTATTGATGTGGTGAATAACATTTATTGATTTCCGTATATTGAACCAGCCTTGCATCCCTGGGATGAATCCTACTTGATCATGGTGTACAATTTTTTTGATATGTTTTTGTATCCGATTCGCCAGAATTTTATTGAGGATTTTTGCATCTAGGTTCATTAGAGATATTGGTCTGCAGTTTTCTTTCTTTGAAGTGTCTTTGTCTGGTTTAGGTATCAGGGTGATGTTGGCCTCATAGAATGAATTTGGAAGTTCTCCCTCCTTTTCTATTTCCTGAAGTAGCTTGAAAAGTATTGGTATTAGTTCTTCTTTAAAGGTTTTGTAAAATTCTGCTGTATACCCATCTGGACCTGGGCTTTTCTTAGTTGGTAGTCTTTTTATGGTTTCTTCTATTTCCTCAATTGATATTGGTCTGTTTAGGTTTTCTATATCCTCCTGACTCAATCTGGGCAGATCATATGACTTAAGAAATTTATCTATGCCTTCACTATCTTCTAATTTGTTGGAGTATAAGGATTCAAAATAGTTTTTTATTATCTTCTGTATTTCTGAAGTGTCTGTTGTGATATTGCCTTTTTCATCCCGTATGCTAGTAATTTGAGTTCTCTCTCTTCTTCTCTTCGCTAGCATGGCTAAGGGTCTGTCGATTTTGTTTATTTTTTCAAAGAACCAACTTTTAGTTTTGTCAATTTTTTCAATTGTTTCTTTTGTTTCGATTTCATTAATTTCAGCTCTGATTTTAATTATTTCTTGCCTTCTACTTCTTTTGCTGTTGTTTTGCTCTTCTTTTTCAAGGATTTTGAGATGAAGTATGAGATCATTTATTTGTTGGTTTTTTCTTTTTTTAAGGAATGAACTCCAAGCAATGAATTTTCCTCTTAGAACTGCTTTCAATGTGTCCCATAGATTCCGATATGTTGTGTCTGTGTTTTCATTTATCTCTAAGAATTTTTTAATTTCCTTCTTGATGTCTTCTATAACCCATTGATCATTCAGTAACCTATTGTTCATTCTCCAAGTGATGTATGCTTTTTCCTTCCTTCTTTTATCGTTGATTTTCAGTTTCATTCCATTATGATCAGATAAGATGCATGGTATTATCTCTACTCCTTTATATTGTCTAAGAGTTGCCCTGTGACATAATATATGATCTATTTTTGAGAAGGATCCATGTGCTGCTGAGAAAAAAGTGTAACTGCTTGATGTTGGGTGGTATATTCTATATATGTCAATTAGGTCTAGGTTATTAATAGTGTTATTGAGTTCTATAGTTTCCTTATTCAACTTTTGTTTGGAAGATCTGTCCAGTGGCGAGAGAGGTGTGTTGAAGTCTCCCATGATTATGGTATGGTGATCTATTAGACTCTTGAACTTGAGAAGAGTTTGTTTGACGAACATAGCTGCACCATTGTTTGGGGCATAAATATTGATGATTGTTATGTCTTGTTGGTGTATGGTTCCCTTAAGCAGTATGTAGTGTCCCTCTTTATCTCTTTTGATTAACTTTGGCTTGAAATCTATTTTATTTGATATGAGTATGGACACTCCTGCTTGTTTCCGAAGTCCATATGAGTGATATGATTTTTCCCAACCTTTCACCTTCAGCCTATGTATGTCTTTTCCTATCAAATGCGTCTCCTGTAGGCAGCATATTGTTGGGTCTTGTTTTGTGATCCATTCTACTAGCCTGTGTCTCTTAATTGGTGAGTTTAAGCCATTAACATTTAGGGTTATTATTGAGATATGGGTTGTTCTTCCAGCCATATTTGTTTATTTCTGTTACTAAACATGGTTTGTTTTCCTCTTTGATTATTCCCCCCCCTTTACTGTCCTACCTCCCACTGTTGGTTTTCATTGTTATTTTCCATTTCCTCTTCCTGTAATGCTTTGGCGAGGATGTTTTGAAGAGATGGTTTTCTAGCTGCGAATTCTTTAAACTTTTGTTTATCGTGGAAGGTTTTAATTTCATCCTCCATCCTGAAGCTTAATTTCGCTGGATACACAATTCTTGGTTGGAACCCATTTTCTTTCAGTGTTTGAAATATGTTATTCCAGGATCCTCTAGCTTTCAGAGTCTGTGTTGACAGATCAGCTGTTATCCTGATTGGCTTACCCCTAAATGTAATCTGCTTCCTTTCTCTTGTAGCTTTTAAAATTCTCTCCTTATTCTGTATGTTGGGCATCTTCATTATAATGTGTCTAGGTGTGGATCTCTTATGATTTTGCACATTCAGCGTCCTGTAGGCTTCTAGGATTTGGGGTTCTGTCTCATTCTTCAAGTCTGGGAAGTTTTCTTGTATTATTTCATTGAATAGACTTCTCATTCCTTTGGTTTGGAGCTCTGTACCTTCCTGTATCCCAATGACTCTTAAGTTTGGTCTCTTAATGTTATCCCATATTTCTTGGATGTTCTGCTCATGGTTTCTTAACAGTCTTGCTGAGCTGTCTATGTTCTTTTCCAGTTGAAATACTTTGTCTTCATTGTCTGATGTTCTATCTTCTAAGTGTTCTACTCTGCTGGTAGTATTCTCCATTGAGTTTTTAAGTTGGTTTATTGCTTCCTGCATTTCTAGGATTTCTGTTTGTTTGTTTTTTATAACCTCTATCTCCCTGTATAGTTGATCCTTTGCTTCCTGGATTTGTTTGCGTAATTCGTTGTCGAAGTGATCTTTCATTGTCTGATTTTGCTGTTTAATGTCTTCCTTGATACTCCAGATCATCTGAAGCATGTATATCCTGAATTCTTTATCTGACATTCCATCTGCTGCAGCTGTTACCTCTTCTAAAGTTGCGTTGACCTGCATTGCTTGTGGTCCTTTCTTTCCTTGTCTTTTCATACTGCTTGCGTATCTTTCCTGCAGGTGCGGGTGGCGGCTCTGCTCTCTCCTTATTCCAATTGGGGTGTCGTGGCTACCACGCCGGCAGGTCACTGGGCCTGTTCTGGGAGCTGGCGGCGGCTCTGTTCTGCCCCTACTCCAATTGGGGTGACGAGTGTACCACGCCGGCAGGCCACCGGGCCTGATCCGCCGGTCGGTTGCAGGTTTGCCTACCCTGCAGGCGCGGGCGGCGGCTCTACTCTGCCCCTACTGCAAATGGGGTGACGTGTCTGTCATACCGGCAGGCCACTGGGCCTGTCCCGCTGGTCGGTCGCAGATCTGCCCACCTTTTGGGCACGGGTGGAGGCTCTGCTCTGCCCCTACTCCAATTAGGGTGTCGTGGCTACCCCGCCTGCAGGACGCTGGGCCTGTTCCTGGCACGGGCGGCGACTCTGCTCTGCCACTACTCCAATTAGGGTGGTGTTTGTACCACGCCGGCAGGCTCCTGGGCTTGATCCGCCGGTCTGTTGTAGGTCTGCCTACCTTGGAGGCGCGGGCGGCGGATCTGCCCTGCCCCTCCTACCACGCCTGCGGACCCCTTGGCCTGATCTGCAGGTTGATCACTGGTCTGCTCACCCTGCGGGCACGGGTGGTGGTTCCGCTCCGCCCCCACTCCAATTGGGGTCACGTGACCACCACACCGGCAGGGCCTGATCCGGGCGTGGGAGAAGGATCTGCTCTGCCCCTACTCCAGTTGGGGTGACGTGTGTACCACACTGGCAGGCCACTGGGCCTGACCCGCCAGGCTGACACAGGTCTGTTTACCTTGCAAGCGCGAACCGCGGCTCTGCCCTGCCCCTCCTACCACGCCCATGTACCACTGGGTCGCGGGTCTGCCCACCTTGCGGTTGCGGGTGGCGGCTCTGCTCCGCCCCCTCTCCAATTGGGGTCACGCGGTCACCACGCTGGCGAGCCGCTGGGCCTGCTCCGGGCGCTGGCGGCGGCCCGGCTCCTTCCCTCTGGCTCGACGACAAATTGAGGAGACTCGGGTGACTGTGCCTCACCCCCCCTACCAGGAGACCAACTGCTTATGTCACCACTGGTATTGATGAAGTTCCCTCCTCCGCCGCTTTCTGCAGACGTCAGATCTCTGCCATGTTGGTATCCTATGCGAATGGCAGCATTTCGTTCCCCTTGCCGGGCAACCAAAGCACCGGGTGAGTCCTGACCGGCCCTCAGCAGGACCCGGACCGAGAAGCAGTTTCCGCGGGCTCCTAGCCCTGGGCCAGGGAAGTTCCGGGAGCCGGAACTCGGCCACTCCGTGCTCGGTGTAAGCTCCTATAAATGTAAGCTCCAAGAAGCAGTCCCCGCGGGCTCAGTTCCGGGAGCCGGAACTCGGCCGCCCCGCGCTCGGTATTCACTCTGATAAGATCAGGTTCTAAGAAGCACCCAGGCGCTGAGCCCTAGCAATCTGTCTGCAAGCTGCAGGCGAATTGCAGCCTGAAATTACCTGTTCTATGGCTGAATGAGCTGCGGTCAGTCGAAAACAGGGGTGGTGACGTCAGTTTACCAACATGGTGGCTGCTGGCCTCCTCTGTGGTCTGACCGGTGTGGAGAACCGAGATGGACCGCTTCCTTCCCCCGTCTCGAACCCAGAATTCAGCCCTGAGTACGGTGCTTGCGCGGCTGACAGAAACTGCAGCGCTGTAACCCTGCGTCTCTATCCCAGCGCACGCTGCAGATTCTAGCCGCGGGGTGATTTGCTGAATAAGCAGTGTTACCCTCCGTGCAACAAACCTCTCACGTTTGAGTCCCCGTAGCTGATCCTCGTGCGATGGAAATCCTTCCTCCATGTTCCGGAGCACCCCACTATTGCTGGAAATTCCTAACAAGATATCCTTTAGCCGTCCTGACTTGTCATACTCCCACACAGTGAAGCAGCACACGGGGGCAATGCACTCCCCTTGCCGCCATCTTCCTTCCTTCTCACTTTTTTTGTTTTAAATCATGAATGAGTGCTAAATTTTGTTGAAGGCCTTCTCTGAATGTATTGAGATTACTATGTGATTTTTATCCTAATTCTTTTAATGTGATTAATTACATTTTTGGCTTGAACATATTAAACTATCCTTGCATCTCTGGAATAAAACCAACTTGGTTGTGGTGTACGATCTTCTAAATATGTCATTGAACATGATTTGCTAATATTTTATTAAGTATTTTTTCATCTATGTTCATCAGGGATATTGGTCCTTAGTTTTCTTTCCTTGTTCTGTCTGGTTTTGGTCTGAGTGCGATATTGGCTTCATAGAATGAATTTGGAAGTGTTCCATCCCCTTCTATTTCATGGAATAATTGGAATATTGGCATTAATTTTTCTTTAAAGGTTTGGTGAAATTCAGCTAAGAATACATCTGGTCCTGGTCTTTTCTTTATTGGAAAGCTTTTTTATTCTGCTTGAATCTCATTACAAGTTATATATATGTTTAGATTTTCTATGTCCTCTTGATTCAGTTTTGGTAGATATTTGTCTAGAAATGTATTCATTTCTTCTAGATTTTCCAATATATTGGAGTATAAGTTTCCACAATTTATACATTTATAATGATCTACTGGATTGCTGTGATATCTGTAGTGATTTCTCCTTTTCATCTCTAATTTTATTAATTTGCTTTTTCTCCCTTTTTTATTAGTTGGGCTAAAGACCTATCAATTTTGTTCATCTTTTCAAAGAACCAACCCTTTGTTTCATTCATCCTTTTTTTTTTAAATTCTCAAGTTCATTTATTTTGGCTTCAATCTTAATAATTCCTTTCCTTTGACTGGTTTTGGAATTGGTTTGTTCTTCTTTTTCAAGGCCCTTTATAGTCATGATTAGGTTGTTTATTTGGGATCTTTCTGATTTTCTTACTTAGGCACTTATTACTATAAACTTTCCTCTTAGAACTGCCTCTATAGTGTCCCAGAGATTTAGGTATATTGTATCAATATTATTATTTGAGTCTGAGAATTTTTAAATTTCTCCTTTGATTTCTTCTATCACCCATTTGTCATTTAAAATAGTATTATTCAATCTTCACATGATTATATAGTTTCTCTAGGGTTTGGTCATGTTGATTTCTAATTTCATTCAATTATGATCTCATGAGATGCAAGGAATGAACATGATTTGCTGATATTTAGAGAGAGAGAGAGAGAGAGAGAGAGAGAGAGAGAGAGACAGCCCTTCTTTTTTTTAATATTCATTTTTTAGTTTTCAGCAGACACAACATCCTTGTTTGTATGTGGTGCTGAGGATTGAACCTGGACCGCACACCTGTCACATCATCAGCCTGATTTGCTAATATTTTATTAAGTATTTTTTCATCTAAGTTCATCAGGGATATTGGTTCATAGTTTTCTTTCCTTGTTCTGTCCTTATCTGGTTTTGGTCTGAGTGTATTTTTTTAAGAGTTCCTTTGTGGCCTAAAATATGTTCTAATATGGAGGCGGTTCTATGAGCCACTGAGAAGAAAGTGTACTCAGCTGTTTTTTTGGGGGGGTGGTTACTAGGGATTGAACTCAGGGGTACTCAGCCACTGATCCACATCCCCAGACCTATTTTGTATTTTATTTAGAGACAGGATCTCACTGAGTTGCTTAATACCTCACTTTTGCTGAGGCTGGCTTTGAACTCAATATCTTCCTGCCTCAGCCATCCGAGCAACTGGGATTACGGGCATGCACCACTGGGCCCAGCTTGTATTCAGCTGTGTTGGATGTAATATTCTATAGATGTGCATTAGATCCATTTGATGTGTAATGTTTCAGGCCCAAAGGGTCTGTACTATATGACCTATCTAATGGTGAGAAAGGTATGTTGAAATCACCCAGTTTTACTGCATCTATCCGAGGCTTCAATTTGAGTAGTATTGCTTTGATGTAATTAGTTGCACACATGTTTGGGGCATAAATATTTATTATTGTTATATTTTCTTGTTGGATTTTTTTCTTTACCAATATGAAATGACTTTCTTTGTCACTTATGAGTAATTTTTCTGTGAAATCTGCTTTGTCAGATATGAGAGTGGCTACTCCCACTTGTTTGGGTGCTCCATTTGCATGCTATATAAGTTTTTATCCTTTCACATTCAGCCTGTGGCTATCTTTGCCTTTAAGGTGAGTCTCTTGCAAACAACATATAGCTGGTTCTTGTTTTTAAATGCATTTTGCCAGCCTATGTCTTTTAATTGGAGAGTTGAGACCATTTACATTAGATGTTATTATAGAGATGTTTATTAATTCCTGCCATTTTGATTTATTTATTATGTTTAATTTGGTCCTGTTTCCAATTTTCGTAGCTACTCTTCAAATGGGATTTGTTGTTTTGTGAGCTCTGAGGTTTGTTTTTTACTTCTTCGGGTTTAGTAGTCATGAATTCTTTTAGTTTCTGCTTGTCTTGGAAGGTTTTTATTTTGTCTTCAATATTGAATGATGGCTTTTCTGGATTTCTTGGTTGATGGTCATTTTTTCAGGACTTGGAACACATCATTCCATGCCCTCCTGGCTTGTAGAGTTTATGTTGAGAAATCAAAAGTGAGTTTTAGTCTCTTTCCTCTAAATGAGAACTGACATTTTTTTTCTTGAGGCTTTCAGAATTTTCTCCTTGTTCTGTATGTTAGGCATTTTAATTTTAATGTTTTGTGAAGAGGTTCTTTTTTTTATCTTGTCTACTTGGGGTTCAGAATGCCTTCTGTATCTGGATGTCCATCTCATTCTGGTTTGGAATTTTTTTAGTTATTATTATCCTGAAAATTTTATTCATTCCATTAGCCTGCATTTCACAGCCCTCTATAATTCCAATGATTCTAATATTTGGTCTCTTCATGTTTTCTGAAAGTTCTTATATATTCTGATTGTGGTTAGTGTATATTTTTCTCTTTAATAGCATATGAATGTTCAGTGCTGCCCACTTTGTCTTCCAGCTAGAGATCCTGTCTTCCACATGGCCTACTCTATCAGAAAGACTTTCATCTTATTTGATTTATTGTGTCTTTCATTCCTAAGATTTCTGATTCTTTCATTTCCAAGATTTTTTGGTTCTTCTTCAATATTCAATCTCTTTATTGAATTTTTTATTCACATTCTGTACTGACTTCCTTAATTTATTCAGTTGTTTTTCTGTGGAATTCATTAATAATTATTATAATGATTCTTTTGAATTTATTATTTAATATTTAATCCACTTCAATATTTTGGAGGTCATTTTCTGATAAATTATGAACTATAAGAGGTGTTGTGTTAGCTTCTCCATATTTCTTGTATTCATGTGTTGGATTTTTTGCATCTGTTGGAAGGGATTTCTCTTCTACTCTTATGTGTGGACTTTCCTAGGACAGTCTTTACTTGGCAAAGTATCCTAGAGTGATCTGGATTGAGACCTCTCTTAGCTGTGTTGTTCATAGCCTTTGTGTTATTTCTTTCTGTTTTTTTTTTTTTCTATAGCAATGAATATCCATAGGTGAGACCTAGGGGCCCATCCCTAATTGTTTCTACTTGGGTTCTTCTTGAGCTGTATACTAACAGTGAGAGCAAAGGCTGGGAGTTACTAACTCCTTCCTCTTTTTGTTTTGCTTACCAGTGGCCTAAGACAGAAACCAGTTCAAATAATTCTCAGCTTCACATCTTCCCAGTATGAGGCAGGATGGGCTGGGAAGTACTATCAGTTGGAGTTCTGTCTATTAATATTATGATTTGTTTGATGATCAAAGCATCCTAGATTTGTCCAGTGGGAATTCCTTAAAGATAGCTTCTAAAGGAGAAGTCAAAGAGGGAGGGAGGGAGGGAGGGAGAAAGAGAGAGAGAGAGAGAGAGAGAGAGAGAGAGAATGAGAATGTGAGTGTGTGCTTCCATGTCCTCTTGAATTGACCTCATCACTCTATTAGACACTTCCTTATTTTCTTGCACAACAAGATGTTTCAGGCTCATAAGGTACTCATCTTGCCTCAGATAAGGAATCATTAATTTCTCCAAGGAATTCTGGTTGTATTCAGTAGAGAACAGCATTTAAAACACTAAGAACTGAGTGCTAGGTGTGTTGTCACTGGTGTGTCACTTCTCTCAGGGGAGAGACCTAGGGTGTATAATCATATTCTCACTCACACACAGATATGTAGTTATTTCTATATCCATATATATATTTGGAAAATAATGAGTTCATACCCCTCCAATTTCAATCTACCTCTACAGGTTTCATTTTACTTTCCTTCCTTTTCATTTTATAGTGTGTCCTTACTCTCTGATAGGCCTGACCTTGACATGTTTATGTATTTGATACATTTCTATGTATTGAACTGATCTCTAATTTTCTACTCCCTTTTCTGCCTCTTTGCCATGCCAACCCCCAATTTGAATGCTCTCCTCATTTTTCCAAGTCTTAGATCTAAATGACTCTATCCTCATTTACTGGGGCTCTGATATACCCCCTGGGCTAGTGCTCCCCAGACTCTCCTCACTTGCCTATGCACCTAATCCAGGTCATGCACACCTGTGCACACACAGAAAGGTGAATATTTCACATAAATGCCTATTATGCTTGATCTTGTCTATTAATTTTCAGACTGAATTGTTTGAGGAGAGCACATTTTTAAAAAATTATTTCCAGAGATGTCTTGGCTCTTGTTTAATTTTCTCCACATAATTTCGATTTAACATCTGAGCTTTTCTATTTCAGATTTGTGCTGTTCTTTCAAAAGTGAAAATGCTTTTCTTAGTATGTAATAGTTTATCTTATAATTTTAGTTTTCATCTGCTTCATGGGCACCTTTTTTGTGTATTTGCATAGTCAGAGTATTTTAAGTTTTTTTTTTCAATATTTGCGCTTACAATTTGTACCTTATGGGATTAAATTGTATTCATTTTTATTTCCCATGTTTAAATAAGGTGGGACTTCTTGGGCTATTAAAAGGAGTTTACTGTTGGATGGAGGGATGATGTAAGGTCTTTCCAAGTCTTAGATTTAAATGACTCTCTCCTCTGTAGCGACCAGGAAAAGTTTAAAAAAAGCTCCCTATGTGGTCAGGTTGGATTCAAGGAAGTTCTTAGACGCTGTTTTTCATCTCCAAACAAAAGGTCATTGCTTTTGATTCTCTAAGATGTTTCGTATTTTAGAGGCAATTATGGAAAGCTGCTTCTACTTGAGATTTGTAGTGAGTATTCTCCCTTCACATCTTTGACAGGTCTTCTTTTGATATGAACAAGGAGCACAGATGTTTCCTAGTTTTGTTTTGGAGAGGATTTTTTTCCCCTCACTTCTAATGTTGTTGTCAGCTTATTACTGAACTAAGTGAGCAAAGACATCCTTACATCACCATCTTACAATTCCTCAATGGTTGTTCAGTGTTGTGTTAGTGTTTTTCATAAATAGAAACTCATTATTTCCCCTAAAACCTACCCATCTTTTCATCCATAATTACTGATTTTTTGGAGGAGGGTACCAGGGATTGAACTCAGGGGCACTTGACAACTGAGCCACATCCCCTGCTCTATTTTGTATTTTATTTAGAGATAAGGGTCTTACTGATTTGCTTAGCACTTTGTTTTTCCTGAGGCTGGCTTTAAACTTGTGATCCTCCTGTCTCAACCTTCCAATATACTTACTGATTTTATAGTTATTATTACAAATAATTATTTGATTATAAGAAGAATTACTGATTATAAGAATCAGATTCTTAAAAGTCTCTGGTTATAAGAATATTCATGTCTTTTATTTTTATTTTGTATATGAAAATATTTATTTCGCGAATCCTACTGAAGTTAATTCTTGTGTAAGGTTTAAATTAAATATCTAAATACTGATTTTTGTAAATGGTCACTCTATTTTCCTTTTACCATATTTCTCTTTCTCTCACTAGAATTTAACTTAATAATAATTTACTATATTAAATTATGACGCATATTTTTATATCTCAGTGTACTATTTTATCTAATCCATTATCATTTTGTTTCAGCATCCATGTTTTAATTTATCATATCTTGAATTTATTTTATTGCATAAAGTAAGTTTATCTCCTCACTTTATTTCTCTCAGACTCAGCTATTTCAGACCTTTTCAAGGTACTTTGCTAAATTAATTGATATTTCTAAACCCTTGAGGTCTTCTCAGAAACATGGAACTCATTTCCCATATGTCAGTATTTTATTAAAATTTTTCTGATTTCTTCATAGTTTTCATTACTAAAATATGTTTTCCATTCTTATTCCTTTATGTATTATCTCAATAGATGCTACAACTATGGAGAAAAATTTAATAGAAGGTAAGGCTGACCTTGTGGAATTGATTGGAAAGATGGCCATTAAAATTCATTTAAAGGCTTTAAGTATTAAGAACTATCTGTTCCTTGAATACTTAAAGGAAATTCCATTAAAACCAACAGGACTTATGCCATGTTGTGGGAGGGCTTCATTTGCATTTAAAAAATGTTTTTAATAGATTTTTTTTTAGGGCACAAGAGAGACAAAATCATCCACTTAATTCAGTCACTTAATAAACATCATATGCCAGCTCTGCACAGTGTTAGGAAGACTGGGACAAGCCATTTTCTTTGCTTCCTAGAGTCTCGGGAATTTATTTTGACTGATTAAACTGGCAAATATTCAGATATTAAATAATAATTAAACTGGCAAGATAGTCTGAGTTCAAGTTCTTTTGACAAATCCTTCTTTTGATATTATCAGTACTTAAAAGAATTCTGGTAGTTTGAGAGTTATCATTTTCACATGAGTCATTGATAAGCTTTC
Organism: Marmota flaviventris; assembly: GCF_047511675.1. NCBI lineage: Eukaryota > Metazoa > Chordata > Mammalia > Rodentia > Sciuridae > Marmota > Marmota flaviventris. The sequence goes on along the minus strand of NC_092505.1, from coordinate 48,769,143 downwards.
TATTTGAGTCCTCACCATATCTTTGTAAAGAATTATTTTTTTTCAAGCTTATCCCACCCAGCTAACCCAAGGATATTACACAATATTATTAATGCTGGTGATTCATTAGGTTAGTATTTGAGCGGCATGAAGAAAACTCAAATTGAGTCCCTACATCCATCTCACACGTGTAAAATCACCTTTCTTAATTTATAAATCTTTTACAAATCCTTTACATCTGTTTACATATAAGATGAATTCATAATTATTTTTTCTTTGCTTCTCAAAATATCCAGTGCCATAGTTAGAGCAAAGATTAGTTCTTCTCTTTACAAATGACAGTACTATGCTTAAACAGAATGATATGGATTCTAGCCTCCTCCCTGAAAATTTCAGGGTCTTTCCCCTGGACTAAGCTAAGGGTAATACTATTTGTATCTCCTAACAACTGTGAAGGAAGTAGTCTTCAGCTTCCGTAGCTCCTACTATAGGGAGTGCTGATCTACCTGACCTAAATTCTAAGTATCCCTTAGAGTCCTTTTCTTCTCTATATCAGTGGCTCCCATCATTTCTTTTTGAAGATGAGCTGAAAAGAACCATGTATCATTCTTCCAACTTGACATTTGGATCCTGACAAAGTAAAGGAATTACATCATGATTACATCTTGTCTTACCTAGTTAAGCTTTCATTTTTACCCAATTTTTAAATTCATAATCAAACTCTATTTTTTTATGTTAAGGAAGAGAAAGAAAATGCAGTCTATGTAATGAAGATAGTACAAAGAAATTACCCAGACACAATTTTCTGCTCTATTTTATATTTTATAATGAAAGGAGAACTATAAAATTAGTTAATACCTTTGGGAAGTAGTCTTTGAGTGAGATAACACTTCCAAGTGTAAGCTTATACTTATGGGAAGATAATAAACATATAATTCCTATGGAGTATCTTACACTGTGTTTATTGGAAAATATGTCATTCAGAAAAAAAATGAAACCTTGAATATAAGCATGCAGGTTAACTTTAACAAATTTGTGTAAAGGTGAACACCCATTGACAAATACACAGGTCTGGAAGCAGAACATTTCCAATACCCACCGGCCCTATCTGTACTTATCCCCAAATACAGTCCCTTCCCCCCTAACAAATGTAACTATAGTAAATTGTATTATAATATCTTCTTTGATTTTCTTTATAGTTTTTTTGTATACCTCTGCATCTTTAGATGCCATATGTAAGTCTGACAATATTTTTGACTTTTATATAAGTGGGGTCATTCATTTGTGTTCAGTTTCTTTCATTCAACTTCATGTTTGGGATTTATCCATATTGTAGTTTGTTAGTTTCCAATGCTGTTTTATAGTCTGTTATATGGACACATTATGGTTTATTTAACTATTTACTGTTAGGAATATGTGGTTTATTTCCAGTATTTGCTTTTAATGAATAATCCTGCTGTGTATATTCTCATCTGCTAAGGTTTGGATGTGGTTTGTCTCACAAAGGTCGTATGTTGGAAGCATGGTCCTCAGTATGGCAGTGTTGAGGTGGTGGAGACTTGAAGAGGTGCGGCCAGTGGAGATGGTTAGGTCACAAGAGACTTGGGGAATTTTCATGGGATCCTGATTAACTCCCAGTAGAGTGAGTTACAAAAGAGTAATCACGTCTTCTGAATCTCTCTGGCTTCCTGTCTTTCACATGATTTCTCTTTCTTGCATGAACTCCCACCATTGTAATGCCATCTGCCATGAAGCCTTCACCAGAGCCAATCTGATGCCAGCACTATGCCTGTAAACCTCCATAGTTTCCTCTTCTTTGGGATTGTTGTTTTGGTAGGTACTTTCCATTATGACCCTTACTTTCTGTTTTGTTTCTAAAATTGCCTTGTATTCATGTGGCTTGACAAACTGTTCATCGTTAAATATCTTTCATTCTCATCACCGAGACGTGAGGAGTGTTTCTGTGAAGGAGGTATGTGAGGAATTCAGGGGCAAATTATGTTTCTCATTTCAAGGTGCTCCCTCTTGTCAGTTTAACAAAATATAGTATTATAAATATGTGATATATCATTTTGGACAAAATTGTTATGATTGTTAAATTTAAGGTATTTTCATTTTAGTAAAAAAAAGACAATCTTGGATTTGATCTACAATGTAAGAATATGTTTTTTCTGCATATACAGATTCTTCAGTGACTGCCACATATTATTAATTCAAAATTTAGGTGGTATGAAATTTAAGTGTAAATTTTTTCTCAGTTTTGGAATATAATCTTTACAAAAATCTATTCAACCTGTTTATCTGAGACTTTATTTGTGAATTTCTTGTTACATATAAATATCTCTATTCTATATTACATTCCTTGGTTGCTGTTCTTCCTGAAATAATTATTTGCAAATTATTTATTTAAAACTTCTAGTACCCATGACATTGATATAGAAAATATTTTTTATTTTACAATTTCCTTTTTTAAATTATTTATTTTTAATTTATATATGACAATGAAATGCATTACAATTCTTATTACACACATAGAGCACAATTTTTCATATTTATGGTTGTATAGACCAGAGTTTCCTTTTACTAGAGACTTTGAGAGTACTTTATAAGCATTGCCTTGTGGAGAATATTATTAGAAAAAGTCTACCAACAGCAAATAAAATTCTTTTATATAACTTAATTGGGTAAATGAAAAATTGGGTAAAATCTTAGTAAGATTGAAAAACTAATCTAGTGATTTATCATTTATATTTATTCTGGACTCAAGCATTTGGAGAAATTATTTGAAAACATTGAATATTAACAAGAAGGGAAATTCACACAGTAAGAGAAAACAAGTGACACCGATTTATTGCAATACCCTCTGCAGAGTCTGAGGTGCTTAGAGATTAGCTCCATGTACAGAGAATATTTCAACCTGAGTCTTTAACCTATTGTAAAATCCATTGCTTACAAGTGTTCACAGAGACAAACATTATTCTATTCTCATAGGTCCATCTATTATTGCTTGGACGCTTTCCTTAGGAAGTTCATGACAGCACAAGAGCACAGTCAGTCAGTGTTGGACAAGGTCCTCTAGGGGGCAGCAGAGTAGCAGTTGCTCTCTACTTTGTAGCTCCTGGATGAGTCTGAAGGAGTCCTGGGGTTGTGAGAAGGGCAGCCTTACAGGAAAATCAGAATACAAGAGTAGAAAAATGTCAAGACGTCAGGATCAAGAAAATATAAAAATGTAAACATGTATGTTCTGGGGGCAGAAGCGTAAGCCCACTGGATGTGAGAACTAGATTTGTGCCAGTTAAGTAAATAAAGGAACATTTACTTTTTCATCAAATGTTTCTTAAGTTTCTGATCTGGGACCCTTGAGGGGCATAATAAAGAGTGAATCTGCTCACTTTTGTATTAAGACTTATAAACAATGGATCCAACAAATATCCAGAAATATAGAGATTTTACAAGTCAATTAGGGAGAGGTGACACAGATCCTGTGAAAAAGGATCACTCATTAGCTCATTTAATACTTAATGTGGTAGGGAACAGGGAGAAAGACATTATTTTGTTCTAGAATTAAGACTCCTGACTCCAAGTGCCTAAGTGAGAGTTTCCTAGAACCTCTCTACACTTCCATTTGTACAGGACTACTACCTAGCACAGAACAGGCACTTGGTCAAGAGTTGTGAAATAAACAGATGAATGAGTCCCTCAGTCAATCAGTTGGATTATATGAAACCAAAGACATTTGTGAGGGTTTCTAGCTCTGTATTTGCTCCAGTCTGACTCCCACCTAAATTGAATCTGAGCCTGTTGATATATGTGTAAGAAAGTCATAGGGGTGTGCTAACTGACTAGCACTTTGTTCTCTAGAGCAATCAGTGTACTGAGTAGTTCAGTGCCTGTGGTGGGAGAAATCAATGCCATTTTTGAAATGGCAAGCAGACTCACCACAGCTGATGTTTTGAAGCCAGTTGCCTCAGGTCCTAAAAAGTCTCATTTGAGAGTCCTTAGAGGGGTAGCATGATTGGAGGAATCTGCTGGTATGCCCCAGATCCTTACACAGTTGGAAAATGAAAATTGGCCTTCTTAGCTTTGACAAGAAATGCTGAGTATGTAAGGAGGTGCTTTTCCACCTGCATTCCTGCCTCAGCTATGAACTGCTCAGTGTGCTTGCCCATTCTGGGCAAGAGACGTCAATAGTTAAGGAATTTATGTGCAATTGACCAAAAAGTATAGCAGAATGTGGTCCAAGGGACAGCTGGTTAGAGCTTGTGGTGTGGGGCTGTGGACTCCTGGTGGCACAGTTCTCAAATCTATCATCACTGATAACTGACACTTTTGTCATTTTGTCAATGCTTATATATCTTTACTGAAATCTGAGCTACCTCAGTGGCTGTTCCAACAATGCAAATACCATTTGCATTATAACTGTTTTCAAACAATTGATATGAGAGGTTTTTTTTAAATTCAAAATTCACTATCACTCTTTTATTGTTCTTAAAGCTGGGGGTTGAACCTGGTGGGCCTTGTGCATGCTAGGCAATGCACAAGGTATACCCCGGCTCTTGCCATCACTTTTGTTAATGGAAGTTAGGGAAAAGTTGTCAATCTTTAAATGTAACTCCAACTTTTAAAATATTTATATGGTTGTGAAAAAATAATGACCTTAAATTTTTTATCTACTTTTGTGAATGGTTTCTCATCAATGATGACAATCAAGGGTTGGAGAGTGGGGGAGAATGGGAAAGGGGGGACATTGGTCAATGGGTACAAAGTTACAGTTAGAAATAAGTTCTAGTGTTTTATTGTGCAGCACAGTAACTAGAGTTAATAATAGTGTATCATGTGTTTCAAATTAGACAAAAAAAGAGAATTTTAAATTTTCTCATCCAAAGAAATGATATTTGGGGGGGGGCGGGTGCTACCATGGATTGAATTCAGGAACACTCAACCACGGAGCCACATCCAGAGCCCTATATTGTATCTTATTTAGAGATAGGATCTCACTGAGTTGCTTGGGGCATTGCCATTGCTGAGGCTGGCTTTGAACTTCTGAGCCTCAGCCTCTTGAGCTGCTGGGATTACAGGCATGTGCCACCATGCTCGGCTCAAAGAAATTGTAAATATGTGAAGTGAGTTTATGCTAATTAGCCTGATTTGATTATGCTATACTAAAACCATGTATTAAAACACCACATTGTACCCCATGCATTATACCATTATTATTAGTTAGTTCAAAAATCGGGGATTGGGGTTGTGACTCAGCAGTAGAGTGCTTGCCTAGCACGAGTGAGGCCCTGGGTTCGATGCTCAGCACCACATAAAAATAAATAAATAAAATAAAGGCATTGTGTCTAACTACAACTAAAAAATTATTAAAAAAAGAGCTTATTATTAAGTGTCTTATCAGGAATTGACTGTCACTTCCAGATTAAAACATGAATCAAAAATTTTATTCTTATTAAGAAAACTTCAACTTTCTAATAAAAAAATTTAAAGATTTTATTAGAAAATTTTCAAGTTTGTCTTTTCCTAATGTTATGTTAGTGTTCTTATAATTATATGTTTAAAAGAAAATCTAGAAAAAATTTTCACCAAACTATTTATATAAGCTCCAAAATCACCTCATTTTTTAAAATGTGACATACAAATACCATCACTTACTATAAGTAAAATATGTTCATGTCCTGCCCCCTGCCCAGGCTAAAAAAGGAGGAAAACACTTTTAAATATCTGAGTCCAGTTAGGACACTTGATTTTTTTTTTAACCTCCTGTAGAACTGTAATTTTTTTCTTTTTCTTTTTTTTAAGTTTTTTATTCTAATTTGTCATATATGACAGCAGAATGCATTACAGTTCATATTACATATACAGAACACAATTTTTCATCTCTCTGCTTGTGTACAAAGTATATTCACACCATTCATGTCTTCTTCATACATGTATTTAGAGTATGAGTTTGTTTTGAAATTTTTTATTTGTTCTTTTACTTATACATGACAGTAGAATGTATTTGACATATCATATGTACATGGAGTATAACTTCCCATTCTTGTGGTTGTACATGATGTGGAGCTACGCTGGTCCTGTATGCATACATGAACATAGGAAAGTTATGTCTGATTCATTCTATTGTTTTTCTCAGGGTAGTTTTAATTTGTATTTCTCTAATTGCTAGTGATTTTGAATATTTTTTCATATATTTGTTGACCATTTATATTTCTTCTTCTGTGAAGTGTCTGTTCAGTTCCTTTGACTATTGATTGATTGTTGTTTTTTTTTTTTAAATTTTATTCTATTTTTGGTGATAAGTTTTTTGAGTTCTTTAAATATCCTGGAGATTAATGCTGTATCTGAGGTGCAGGTGGCAAAAATTTTCTCCCATTCTGTAGGCTCATTCTTCATGTTCTTTATTGTTTCCTTTGCTATGAAGAAGATTTTTAGTTAATAAAATCCCGTTTATTGATTCTTGAGCTTTAGGAGTCTTGTTGAGAAATTCGATTCCTAAGCCAACATGATGGAGATTTGGGCCCACTTTTTCTTTTAGTAGGCAGAGGGTCTCTGATCTAATGCCTAGGTCCTTGATCCACCTTGAGTTGAGTTATGTGGAGGGTGTGAGATAGGGGTCTAATTTCATTTTATTACATATGGATTTCCAGTTTTCCCAGCACCATTTGTTGAAGAGGCTGTCTTTTCTACAATTTATGTTTATGATGCCTTTGTCTAGTATGAGTTAACTATTTTTGTGGGTTTGTCTTTGTGTCTTCTATTCTGTACCGTTGGTCTTCATGCCTGTTTTTTTTTTTTTTTTTTTTTTTTTTTTAATTTTTTATTGTTGGCTGTTCAAAACATTACATAGTTCTTGATATATCATATTTCACAATTTGATTCAAGTGGGTTATGAGCTCCCATTTTTACCCCATATACAGATTGCAGAATCACGTCAGTTACACATCCATTGATTTACATATTGCCATACTAGTGTCTGTTGTATTCTGCTGTCTTTCCTATCCTCTACTATCCCCCCTCCCCTCCCCTCCCCTCCCCTCCCCTCCCCTCTTCTCTCTCTGCCCCCTTTACTGACATTCGTTTGTCCCCCTTGTATTATTTTTCCCCTTCCCCTCACTTCCTCTTGTATGTACTTTTGTATACCTCTGAGGGTCTCCTTCCATTTCCATGCATTTTCCCTTCTCTCTCCCTTTCCCTCCCACCTCTCATCCCTGTTTAATGTTAATCTTCTTCTCATGCTCTTCAACCCTACTCTGTTCTTAGCTACTCTCCTTATATCAAAGAAGACATTAGACATTTGTTTTTTAGGGATTGTTCATGCCTGTTTTGATGTCAGTACATTGCCGTTTTATGTGGCTCTGTAGTATAATGTAAGGTTTGGTATTGTGATGCCTCCTGCTTTACTTTTTTTGCTGAGGATTGCTTTGCCTATTATGGGCCTCTTATTTTTCCAAATGAATTTCATGACTGCTTTTTCTATTCCTATGAAGAACATCATCAGAACCACAATAGGAATTGCATTGAATCTGTATAGTGCTTTTGGTATTATGGTCATTTTGACAATATTAATTCTGCCTATTCAAGAACATGGGTGATTTTTCCATCTTCTAAGGTCTACTTCAATTTCTTTCTTTAGTGCTCTGTAGTTTTCATTGTAGAGGTCTTTCACTTTTGTTAGATTGATTCCTAGGTATTTTATTTTCTTTAAGGCTTTTGTGAATAGGATAGTGTTTTAGTCAGCTTTTTCACTGCTGTGACTAAAGGATCTGACCAGAACAACTGTAAGGAGGAAAAGTTTATGTGGGGGCTCATGGTTTCAGAAGTCTTAGTCCATAGAAGGCCAGCTTCATTCCTCAGGGCTAGAAGTGAGGCTGAACATCATGGTGGGACAGTGTGACTGAGGGAAGCAACTCACATCATAGTGATCAGGACTCAGAGAGAGAGACACCATTGCCAGATGCAAATATATACATCAAAGCCACGCCCCAATTCCCATCTCCTTAAGCCACATGCTACCACTTCAGTTATCACTCAGAGGATTAAATCACTGATTGGGTTAAGACTCTTACAACCCACTAATTTCTCCTCTGAACCTTCTTACACTGTCTCACTCGTGAACTTTTGGGGAACACTCACAGCTAAACCATAACAGATAGTTTTCCTAATTTCTCTTTCAATTGATTCATCATTGATGTATAGGAACACAATTGCTTTATGGGTGTTAATATTATATTCTGCTACTTTGCTGAATTTGTTTATGAGTTCAAGAAGTCTTCTGGGGCAGTTTTTGGGTCTTCTAAATATAGAATCATGTCATCAGCAAATAATGATAGTTTTAATTCTTCTTTTCCTATTCATATCCCTTTAATTTCTTTTGTGTAATTGCTCTAGCTAGAGTTTCCAGGACTGTGTTGAATAAAAATGGTGAAAGAGGGCATCCCTGTCTTGTTCCAGTTTTTAGAGGGAATGCTTCCAATTTTTCTCCATTTGGAATGATGTTGGCCTGGGGCTTAGCATAAATAGCCTTTATGATGTTGAGGTATTCCGGTTATTCCTAGTTTTTCTAGTGTTTTGAACATAAAGTGGCATTGTATTTTGTCAAATGCTTTATCTGCATCTATTGAGATAATCATGTGATTCTTATCTTTAAGTCTGTTATGTTGATTGATTTCCATATGTTGAACCAACTTTATATTTCTGGGATGAACCCCATTGATCAAACTGCACTATCTTTTAAATGTTTCGTATGCAAATTGACAGTATTTTATTATGCTAAGTGAAGCTAGCCAATCCTTAAAAAACAAATGCCAAATGTCTTCTTTGATATAAAGAGAGCAACTAAGATCAGAACAGGGAAGAAGAGCATGAGGAAAAGATTAACATTAAACAGAGACGAGTGGGGGGAGAGAAAGGGAGAGAGAAGGGAAACTATGGAAATGGAAGGAGACCCTCATTGTTACACAAAATTACATATAAGAGTTTGTGAGGGGAACGGAAAAAAAAAAACAAGGGAGAGAATTAAACAACAGCAGATGGGGTAGAGAGGGAAGATGAGAGGGAAGGGGAGGGGGGATAGTAGGGGATAGGAAAGGTAGCAGAATACAACAGTCATTAATATGGTATTATGTAAAAATGTGGATGTGTAACCGATGTGATTCTGCAACTTGTATTTGGGGTAAAAAATGGGAGTTCATAACCCACTTGAATCAAATGTATGGAAGATGGTATGTCATGAGCTTTGTAATGTTTTGAACAACCAATAAAAAAAAACAAAGAACAAAACAAAACAACAAAAAAAAAGAATTCTTACATCAATGCTCATCAGGGATAATGCTCTGAAATTTTCTTTCTTGATTGTCTGGTTTTGGTATTAGGGTGATACTAGCTTCATAGAATGAACTTAGAAGGGTTCCCTCCTTTTTTATTTCATGGAATAATTTTTGTTAGTTGTTCTTTGAAGATCTGGTAGAACTCAGCTGAGAATCTGTCTGGTTCATGTAATTTTTTATACTTGGTTTAGATAGAAGATCAGAAATTTACTGTGTTTCAGCATTATGGATATTATTTATTATCTAAATTATATAAATTGCATGTGATAAGAACTAGTTGTTAATATTCATTTATTTATCTTGTACTGTGAATTGAACCCAGGAGTGCTCTGCCACTGATCTATATCCCCAGTCCTTTTTATTTTTTCATTCTGAAACATTCTCACTAAGTTACCCAGGCTGGAAATCCTTCTGTCTCCACCTCTCAAGTCCCTGGAATTACAGGCATGCACCACCACACCTGGCTGAATAAAACCTTTTTGAATGTCTTATTCTCCTAATAGACTGAAATGACCTGATATTAATTTGTTTTATCATCCATTGAGAACTCAACATTGGATTTCCTTTTCATATTAGCAGCCAGGACAGTAATTTAGTTTTAGACTATATTAATAATTATAGCTAAGACATTAGAAATATTGAATTTTGACATTAAAGTATAATAAATTATGCAGATAAACAGGTAGGAGCTATCATTCATTCATTGCAAAGAAGTTGATGTTGCAGAAAAAAACTTTTTTCTTTTTTTTTTTTTAGTGCAAAGGTTCAAACCCAGAGCCTTTCACATGCTAGGCAAATGCTCTACCACTGAGCTACATCCCATTTCGTCATTCTGGCTTGTTATAATTCATGATAGGAATACACTCCACTCACTTTTCCCCTGTGTAAGTAAGATGGCCAATTTAGGATTTATACAAAAGCTGCTAATTTTCACCCATGAAGGCTGAGATGTTATGAAATGTTGAAATCTGACCTAAATGTCATAACTTACCACAGAAAGATAAGATCAAGACCTGGATAGTAAGGATATTGAAAGTCTTGCATCTTACTACATCTAGGAAGGGTTTTCATATGATTTTCATAAATATAAGCCAAACTGCATGTCAGAGACATGCTAAAGGTGTCACATGGTTTCTTCTACAACATGGTAGAGAGCTGTAACAATATTTTCTAAAATACCTGTGAGCCTGACTCGTCTTCCCTCAGTTTTCCTGGGAGCCACTGGATCCTGTGTCTGTCCACTTCCACCTTGTGCAAGATACATCTGTCCTCTTCTCTTCTTATTTAAATAGTTTTCAATATTTACGGAGGGGTAGAAATTGGTGAGGAAGCTTGTAGAAATACATTACTATTTATTTATTTTAGAAAGTACATCAGTTTCCTTTTATTATTCTAATTAGTAATAAACTGCATTTTTATTTTCTCATTCACATGTGTCTAACTAGTTGCCACTGTTCAATTATATTCTCTCTCTCTTTCTTGATACCAGGTATTAAACCCAGGGGTGCTTAACCACCGAGCCACATCTATAACCCTTTTTATTTATTCATTTTATATTGAGACAGTGTCTTAATAAATTGCTTAGGGCCTTGCTAAGTTGCTGAGGCTGGCTTTGAACTTGCAATCCTCCTGCCTCAGCCTCCCGAGTTGCTGGGATTATAGGTGTGCACCACCACACTTGGCTAGATTATATTCTGTACATACAATGTTTATTTGTATGTCACTTATATGGAGCAATCAATTAGTCTCATATATTTTGACTAAAATAATATATATGTGTTCTATTCAGCTCTATTTTGGCTAATAAAATGTAATTTCAAAAGAAATTTAGGTAGGGCAGTAATCACAGATCTGGAAATCAGGAAAGCCTTGGATTCCCAGTTCTCATCTTGGTTCTAGTTTGTTGTGATTTTTTGGCAGATTTTTTAAAAAATATTTTACTATTGCTTTCCTTATCTGTGAAATTAAGGAATTTGGGTGAGATTTCTTTAAAATTTCTGTCATTCCATTATACTTATGAAATTCTACAGTACTACAAAAATAAAATATTATAATCCTGAAAATATCTGATTTAACCTGAATTAAAATGAAAATCAAAACTAAAGACTACAAGTTTGTGTTTTTTTAAACAGAAACTTACAAGCTAAAAAATTGTTGACACCAATACTTTTAGAATGAAAAATAGAATAATTACTAGTTCTATTTAAATGAACAAAAGGAAAATTTTATAAATGTCTATGTATTATCATTTACATTTAAATAAATCTGTACTTACCTGCACTTAATCATTTAAAAATGCAGTCTATATCTCCATTAGTTTACTAGAAGGAAGAGATAAACTTTCCTATGTTATTAATTTCTTATTTTAATAATTGCAAGAAGATTTGGCTTGCATTTGGCTTATATTTATTTTTAAGGTTATATTTCTTATAATTAAGTGTATTTGATGAAATATTTGTTGTAGAAAATGAAAGTTATAAACTGTTTACCATGGGAAGTTTTGCATGCTCATAAACTAGATAATTAACCTATTCTGACCCACCTTTTTGTTTAAATTAACTCAAATGGCATCAATGCAGTGCTGAAATTTTACAGCTAAAATGAGAACACATCTGAAGTGCCTTGTAAATAAGCAATTTTGCAAGTAAAAGAAATGTTTTAAACAGATTAGCTTTAAAACACAAGTCAGAAATACCATATGTTTACAAATGATACTGAGCTGTCAGTCATCTCCACCTATTATTGAAAATTAAGTAACCTTTATCTTGCTTTTGATAAAAAGTCAGACATTGTTTAATGTATGTCCTCTAATGAATAAATTTATTCATTCTTAAAAGAATTTATTGCATTTCCACAAAAGTAAAACAAATTCCAAATCTAGTTTATGATAATTCAAAATTGCTGATAAATATTCATGAAATGAAACTCCTTTTCTCGTCATGCTACTCCCACAGCAATATTGTTGTGCCCCTTGGTATAAGAAAGATAGCTTTTATCTCTTCATCTCCTCTTCACAGCATCCCAATTGTTAGATGGGGCTAGTTGAACCCACACAACTAAACAGGGTTGGGTAGTCCTGGAGAGTGAGAGTGTTCTCCTGCTGTCATGGGCTGCTACTTTATCTCTTACTGGGAACAGGAAAGAAGTTATTAAGACAAGAGAAAGCTTAGGTTAACTATGGAGTACATTGTTAGTAATTCTTTAGCATAAAAATAAGTCTTTGCCACTACATTTGAAACTGAAGATGTTGAGAATGAATTTGTCTAAAATAAGTTCTATTTTCGATTATGGTCAATCATAAAATTAAAGATTTATTGCCATGAAAGCAGTGCTTCCAGTATGTTGAATTAATATTTTTTTTTCAGAAAATGTTAAATCAGTGACAGTCTCTACCATATTGATGTGTAAAATATGAGTCAAGATGGGCTTGGAGTTGAACTTCTAACCAGGCCACTAATTTTCTCATTGTAGCACTATCCCAAGCTCGCTGTTATATTTCAGTGACCCCAACACCCCAGAACATAATAATTTCCCCTTTGGTTGTAAATACCAAATTTGTATGCATGGAACCCAGAGCTTTACTGATGGAGTGGACACTAGGGATGGCCTGCTGAGGACCCCTTTCCTCATCAGCTTGCTTATCAAGAGAATCATTAGTGCTCCTTGACCCTAACCATTGACTCCAATTATTTGGTTCAGGAGTGGGAACACTTAAACCAGGTCAGAGTCACTTTTCTCTGAGATATTTGATCTTTGGACTAAGAAAAAGTGCCATTATTGTCTGTAGACTACAAGGTTAACATGAAAACACCATTGGTTTGGCAGCTATATTTTATATCATATGGAGAAAACTAGACTATAGTAAAAGAAGAAAGAAGTCATTCCTAGAGAGAAGCAAAGAAGATAAGTGGCAGGTATCCTGAAGACTCTCAAGTTCCTGATTCCAGCTGTTCCTGAAGTCTGCTACGGTTTTGCTATGGAAATATTCTATATTTCCAGATTCTTCTGATATCTTGCTGTTTAACTTAGGTCAGCTGAGATTTTGTTACTTATATCAAAGAGAATCTAACCAACAGGTCTTCATTTTATTACCTGGTGTCTGGTAATCAACAGTGTCTAATGGAACTTGGTTGATACACTATATTACTAGAAACTGATAGTGTATAATACACATTAGCTCGACAGAATGAGTTTGAAGTTATGAAAACTTGTCTCTCAGTAATTTCCTATGTATCAATAAAGTCATAATTTTTAATGTTAACTTGGAATAGAGGATATGCATATTTCAGTATAAGAGGATAGGGATTGTGAGTCTGTTTAATGTATGTCCTCTAATGAAAAGGAGGACAATTTTCTTTTCTGATTCTGCATATCACTTTAGGGTGAGTAGAATTAAAAGAAATTACATTGGAGGTAGAAGTTGTATTTGAGATAATCTAGTTAATTCTTCTCATTTTTCCCCAGAAAGATCAACTGAGGTAAGAATGGAGAATTGATTTATAGTAATTAGCAATATTACTCTGGTTTCTTGACTTCTAGATCAGGTGCTCTGTAGAATTTCTCTGTGGATGGAAGAATACTAAGTTGCTGTGTGACCATTCCCCTAGAGTCTTGATTCCTCCTCTATAAACTGAGTGTGGATCATATGAGATGATAACTAAATTCATTCTGGTTCTAATATTCTCTGATTCAATAATTTTATGGTACATAAAATAATTATACAATTTATATGATGTTAGAGGCTTTGGTTTTATTTGAAAATCTGGATTGAAATTCTGCTTTTAAAAAGAAAAAGAAATGACAGAAATTAAGGCAAAAATGTAATTTATATATTTTTTTGGCAATTTACAAGGCGAATCATTATAGCTTTTTATAATCATCTTGCCACTTACATCTGGCTTACAAACAGATTTTGGTGTTTACTATTTTTCATTTAATCTAAGTGCAATGCTTTTCAATTAAAAATACATCAGATGGGACTCAGAAGATAATTCAGTACAGAACACTTAGAGCTTCAGCCTTGAGGATAAAAATGTGTTATATTTTAAAAGGTTTAGCATTAATGATACTTTTGAATTAGTCATATCTTAAAATAAGTTAGAGGGAGATTATTAACAATAATGCATTTCTAAGTAATGTTGAAATTTATAGGACATTTCAAGAAAGACAATTTCCAACACCCTTGCTTTATTGAGATGGTTTAGGTTGAATCTATATTATTATTATTATTTGTGTGTCCTTGGGCAACTACCCTACCTTTCTAAGCCTCAACTTCCTTTTCTGTAAAATGGATATGCTATTTATATATAATTGAAAGGATTGTTGTGTATATGTGTGTGAAGAACCTATCATGGTGTTTGTTGTCTGGAAAGTGTTTAGTGGCTGTTCCTATTACTCCTGTCCTTGAAATATGACTTTAGACCTATTGATAACTTTGGGAACATCTTCAAGCAAGATTTATTCCAGGTTTGAGTTGGCATCTCCATAACCAAATGATCATTGGAAGTCAAACATGTGAGTCTTTAATAATGAATGGGAAGGTTTGTTTGTTTTTATCAAAACACATTTTTTAGGTCATTGAAAGTAATAGTCACTATAGAGTTTGTTAGTTTTGTTGCTTTCACATATCAATAAAAGTATGTGGATGTGGATGTGTATGCGTAATTCTAAATTTTTCTATCTACCAAATAACTGTATTATTATTTCCATTGTTTAGGCAAAGAAACTTGTTTAGAAGTTGATATTTACACAACTCAGTGTTGGAATTGTCATCTGAAATCAGGTATTTCTGACTGATTCTGGCCCATCATTCTATTTAGTGAATATTTGTTAGGACTTTTTCAAGAATAAAGCACCATCATGGATACCAGGGAGTCTTACTGTAGAGCAGGCCTTTTATGTTTGCTCACCCAGTACTTTTCCCTCCCACTGTCCTGTGCAGGAGCTCCCCACAGTTGTCTGAGTGCTCAGCCACCCACCAAGCTCTAACTGTGAAGTGACAGAGAGAGCTTTCATGTTGACCTCACTCCAGTCAGCAAAACCGCCCAAGGGAACAGCTCGATACCAGAATGAGAGACTTAGCAATCCTTAATAGACTCTGCGTCATAGTCCATGGAGAATGCTAAGTGTGTTTACTTTAGGGAGACTGGATGCTTGATGCTTTCAAGCCAGTTTGACTCCTTCCTAAGAATTTGGATTTATAGAAGAGATGCATGTGGATTTATGGACATATGCATATTTAGCACTTGGGAAATAATGGCAGTCACATTCTGCTACTGAGGTAAGGAGAAGGATTTTCTGAAATAAGACAGAAGAGCCAGGTAGATATTTAGAAGCCAGTCAAGACATAAATAGATTCAAAGTTTAGGTGGTGATCTAGTTCTTGAACCTGCCTGCCTTCTTGCATGGGGTTTCATGATGCATTCTAGAATCCTTACAGTTAAACCTCCCTTTTTGGTTAAATTAGTTAGAATTATATTTTGGTGCATCCAAAAAGGATGTATAACTAATACCAAAAAACCCCCAAGATTAAAAACATGAAGTCTCTGCTTCTGTGAGTAAAGAACCAATATTGATATTTCCCAAATGACCAATATAGGATACAGAGGAAATTGTTGAAATGCAGATTTCAGGGCACTGCTTCCTATAGGTTCTGGTTCAGGATATTTAAAATTTGCCTTGGATCCAGGTACAGTGGCACATGCAGTGAGACTCTGTGTCAAAATAAAAAAATAAAAGGACTGGTGATATAACTTAGTGGTGGAGTGCCACTGGGTTCAACACACACACACACACACACACACACACACAGAATTTGGTCTGGAAGTCTGTATTTTAATAAATGTTTCATGTGAGTCTGAGGCACAACAAGAATTGGAAACTGGCAGAAATACTTTTGTAAATGTTTTAAGAGCATGGAAATGTGACTTAAAGATGGTTCAAGCCATTCAATTATGATACATCAGCTATACTGCAGTTTAAACACTGATTTGATGATAAAATTAACATTTCTTTCTGCTTATGGAGTTATTTTTCCTTTGATGTGTCAGGAAGAGAAGAGAGGAAGCAATGTCACCGAATTTGGGAATCAGAGATTTGGTGGACAAATCAGGAAGAGCAGAAGGTCAGAGTGGAAGATTGCGCCCAGGAAAGGAGTAGTGAGTTGTGGGTGGGCAAAGGAGACAGAGCGTTAGGCTGCTCAAACCACCAGGGTGTCAGGCATCCCTGACCAGAAGCGAGGGAAAAGGCAAAAGAACAAAAGCCCTTTTGATGGAAGAAGCCTTTGCGTGTCTTTGTCCCTGACCTTGACCTGCCTGCTGGGAAGGTAGCTCAGACTGTACAGCATGATATTCACCTGATCTCCATCTCTTGATCTCATGGGATATTGCCAGGTCTTGGGAAGAATGACTTCCTACCCCAAACTGACCCTGCTGTAATTGACATTTACCTTGGCATCTTTCAGAAGTGCAGACCATCAGCAATGCATAGAGCAGCTCTAATCACAGTCGAGCTGCAAGGACACTCATGAGAAGCTTTTCCATCTTAGAAACACAAACAGCTCCATCGATCTTGCTAACACCCTAGAGGTAAGTGTGAGAGCAGTTGTCTTGGGGGTGGAGTGGGGAGAAGGGATGGCATAATGATTCTTGAGTTGTTTCCTGGCTTTGCCAAAAAGCATTACTGGAAAATGGAAGTGGGTGTGGTTAAATTCTCAATACCTTAGAATGTCATTGCAGGAAGAAAATGTAGAGATTATTTCATCCATAATTCTATTTTTACAATTGAGAGACAACTTGAGAGAAAGAAACTGACATGTCCAAGCTTCATATGTCTAGTTGGCGGGAGAGACATGTCTAGAATTTAGGTCTCCCAACAACTTAGTGTTCAATAATTGGTATCTAACTATTAAGCTGTGCACCAAAATTGCCATGAGTAAGACTGCGACTGTGATAAAGCATGAGAATACAGCTCGTCTAAGACACAGAACTGTAACAATGATGATATGAGTCAGCTTGAGCTGCCATAACATAATAGCATAGACTTGGTGGCTTGAACAACAATAATTTGTTTCTCACAGTTCTGGAGGTTGGGAGTTCCAAGATCAGGGTGTTTACTTATTAGATTCCTGATTTTCTGGTTTGTAGATAGCCACCTTCTTACTATGTCCTTATATGATGGTGGTGGTGGGGAACACACTAATGTCTCTTCTCATAAGGTTACTCATTTCATTGAATCAGGACCTCACCCTGTGACCTCATTTAACCTATGTTACCACCTCCTAGGTCCTATGAATGAGTCTAATAACACTGGGGGTTGGAGTCCATAGCAATGACCAGCTTCAAACTAGTCTGCATCAGGCTCATCCTTGGTCATACTGATGATTTAGATGGAGGTAGGAACTTGCATTTACAGCCAACAATATAGACCCTGATTTTGAAAGGAAGAGGAAGCAAAAGCAATTATTAATAATGATACACCTACATGTTGTGTGGTGTTTTCTTATGAAGACAGGAAAAGTCCAAAGAAAAATCAATTCCGTACAAGTCAAATAACATCAATGACAGTCTTAGGCAGATAAATGAAGTCCCCAAGGTAAGTTGACTGAACTGAGTAGTTGTACAATCTCTTGTCTACAATTCTAAAACCCAGAAAACTCTGAAATCTGATTGTTTGTCTATAAATGTGTAGCAAACTTGCTGGGAGGCAAAATCTGACCTGTCCTGATGTGAAGCTGTTCATAGATTTTACTTAAGGAGAATATATTTATATGTTTGTTTCAGAAATACTAAAACATTTTATTATAGGTTCCTGTCCTAGACCCTGTGGTGCCTATTAAGAAAGCTACTGAATTATCTTTCTGAAATCCAAATAAGTATGAATTCTTGAAACACATATGGCACCAAAGGCTTTAGAAATGGAGATTCAAGTTTGAATGGAGATTCAAGTTTGTGCTAATGTGGATATTCCGTTTTCAGGACTGGAATGACTTGTGGTTTGGGAAGGAGGAAAGGCAAGGTTAAGCAGAAGCAATTATTTGTTCAAATTTCCTTGGAAGTGAGCTGATGCTGAGCCATCAGATTGAGTGTGTTGACCCAGTTGGGCAGAACTGCCACTCTTACTTCTGCCCAGTGCCTTACTACTGCAAGCAGGGAATTCCTCAAATGAAATTTTCAGGTCCATATTGAAGTGTTCTGAGGAAGAGCCATGGTGTTTGAAACAGCAATAGGAGTCAGTCATTTCAGGAATTTGGTGATGCTGTCTCAGCCTGCAGTTGACCTCGAGGGGAACCTGACTTTCTGCCATTCCCTTCTTGTTCCTCTCTTCTTGATGGAAATTGGCCAAATCTCTCCATCTATAGGCTTCCCCCTTTTTTTCCATTTAAGTGTAGATGTTGTGAATAGCTTTCCTTACCATATTCCGGATCAATACATAAAATATCATTTAGAAAGGACTCTCAGTCCCACATAGGCATTGTTTGGAAGGTTTCTTGATGGTGCAGCCTTTGGTTCTTGTAGGATGAGTTCTAGGCTGGGCATCAGGAATCTTGGCTTTAGTTCCAGCCTTGATATTAATTTCCAGTGTGACCCTGAACATGCAGCTTTCCCTCTCTAGACCTGTTTCCTTATTTAGAAAATAAGGGATTTGAAACTGGTGATCTCTGAGACCTATTCTAGTAATAATACTAAACCTATAAATAACAAGATGATAACGAATTCCTCTAGGACCCCCGTCTGTTTAGCAGCTTATGGTTTACAGTCAACATTCACATTGATCAAGTCATTGAATTAGCTTGTTGGTATATGATGGACAAAAAAAAAATATTATTCTCTCCTAAAAGTTCAGTGAGAAGGAAACAAGGCTACCACATAAGCTAGAGTCAAACAAATGGCAAAACCAGGTTGTCTGGCTCCCTGACACCCCAGCCTGATTCTTTACAGTCTGCTTTGCTACTTCATTAGTTTCAGAGAGATTCTTTGCTCAATAGTGTTCACAGAAAAAGCATGCTTGGAAACTACTTCAAGTATTAAAAACATTTTTTTTTTTTTTTGTTACTGGGGATTAAACCCACTGAGCTACATCACCACTCTTTTATTTTTTTGTTTTGAGATGGGATCTCACTAAGTTGCTTAGGGCTTCACTAATTTGCTGAGGCTGGCCTTGAACATATTACAAGCCTCCCACCTCAGCCTCTTGAATCACCAGGATTATAGATGTGTGCCACCATGCCTGGCTCATGTCCAAAATTTTTTAAGCCTAATGTTGGCCTAGGTTGAATAGCATTTTCTTTTCTTTTTTTTTATTGGTTGCTCAAAACATTACAATGATCTTAACATAGCATTTTCTACATTTTGACCATACTCTATTTGAGGAGAAATAGCCAAATAATGCTTTAGCTTTTGTTAATCAAGATACTGGTTTTTCTTATTATCTGAGAAGATATTGGAAAATATTGGCAAAACAGTTTTAGAAATCAATAAGAGAGAAGGCCAAGAAGAGGAGAGTCATTTCTCTTTCTAGGCCTCAGTTTCCCCATCTGCAAGTGTACCTGGCATTCGGGGCTCTCTGTCATCTGGCTCTGACCATCTATAGCACTACTTCTCTGCAAACTCCAAAAACTCTTTCTCTTGCCCATGAGGCATCCTGACTCCACTCTTGTTTTCCTAATTCCTTCTTTCTTTGATATTTTATCTCCACTCTTCCAATTTTCCCTGTTTGTTGTGGTTGTTGTTTGTTTGTTTTGTTTTTGGTACTGGGGGTTGAACTCAGGGGCACTCAACCACTGAGCCACATCCCCAGCCCTATTTTGTATTTTATTTACAGACAGGGTCTCACTGAGTTATTTAGTGCCCTGTGGTTGCTGAGGCTGGTTTTGAACTCTCCATCTTCCTGTCTCAGCCTCCTGAGCTGCTGGGATTATAGACGTGTGCCACTGCACCCGCCAATTCTCCCTGTTTTTTTGGTTTTGTTTTGTAATATTTTTTTGTAGTGGTAGTTGGACACAATACCTTTTTTTTAAATTCATTTTTATGCAGTGCTGAGGATCGAACCCAGCGCCCCTTACGTGCCAGGTGAGTACTCTACAACTGAGCCCCAGCCCTAATTCTCCCTGTTTTTAAGGCTGTACAGATGCCTCAGAGCTTTCCCTGAGCTCCCAACTGGAAGCCAGCATTCTTTCCCCACCTCAGTCACTTATTTGGCTTGAGGATGATGCTTTGCAGTTTCTACCTGGTGACATACCCTGTGCTCTTATCCAGGACACAGCTCTGGATCCTGCCTCCTTCCTGGGACTGGGTACCTAGTGAATTGAGAGCTTCACAGGTATACAAACAAAGAATTAACCAGATCTGAAGTCCCTTCTAACACCAACTCTGTGGTTTATTATATTAATATAATGCTTATTCTGAAGCATGTTTAACAAGAATCTACTTGGAAGATTGTAAACAAAGTTATAATTGAGACTTGTGTAATCAAAAACCAAACAGTCTTGGTGGATTTCTTGTTCCTTTAAAAAGTGATTCCTTCAAAGGTAGGTGCCATGTTATGGCGATGTGGAGGGGGGACTTCCTGGAGACCTTTTCTGGGGAGAGTTAACTTTGAGATTCTGTTCTGCTTCTTACTGACTGTGTAACTTTAGGCAAATCATGAAATGTTTCTGAGCCCAGGTTTTTCAGCCAAAAGATAATGATATACGTTTTACACAGTAATGTTGGGAGGAATGAATGTGATAATGGACTTGAAAGTGTTTTGCAAAGTGAAAAGAATGCCATCCATAATAGAAGTTATTATTATCATTATCATTATCAATATAAATTATTATTTTAGAAGTAATTTCCATGGGATATAAATTCATTCTCTAAAGCTCCTTTGGGCTTCAAAGTGTACAGACTGTATTTACAAGTTTATATCAGATCTAATAGGAGATTGAATAACAGCCAATCAATGCTGAAAGTCTTGGGTCCCTATTTACAGAGTGCCTTTCCTCCAAGATCAAGAGCTGCTCAAAGCTGGATCCATCATTCTTTGATTTCCATTTGGTCTTTCATCCAACTAACATTTACTGTATGCCTACCATGTGTCAGGCAGAATTTCAGACAAGTGGGTGGATTATTAATATTGTTAATGTTAGGTTTATATTATGGAAAATGAGGGGCTTTTCAAAGCCACATGAACAGACAAAACTGGGCAAAGGGCTCCAGTTCTGAGCTGAGGGTAGGTAGTGGCCTGCGTTGTGCTAAGAATAATTTCTTAGCTCATGAGCCAAAGCTAGATACCCCGGTTTTGAGTCATATGTATTCACGCACAGCAAACTGGGTCTTTGCCTTTATGTGCCCCTAATGAGAAGTGATGTCAGTGGCTGAAAGGCACATCATGTGACCCAAGTTGCAGAGGTTAGATTTCTGACCTGCTCTGGTTGGCTTAGTTGCAGACAGTTTGGAAAGTTTAAATGTCGCTATTGATTGCTAGAGATTTGTCTGTCCTGAGCTGACACCTGCAGAGCCCTGCACCTGGGTACAGACACGTCCATAGTGCTGCAATTTCACTTTCATCCTCCAGAGACAACAGACTTCCAAGTAGAGGGTTTTTAAGATGCTGGGATAAAAGCTAGGCTTTTATGTGTGGTGACTCAGAGAGCAGGGATTCAGCAGGGGTATGCTGAGCCAGCCAGCCCTGTGTGTCATGAGGGAGATCTAGGCATGCTGTCCACTTCAGGCTTGTAGCCTCTCAAACACACATCCTACCAAAGGGCTCTGAGTGGGCTTCCACAGCTTTGGAACAACCCCAGCAGTGTTAGTAGAACAGGAAAGTAACATAGGTAATAGGTATAGCTTTTTGTTGTGGCATTGTTAATAGCTGATTTGCCACATTTGCCAAGGAATTTTGGACCTGGAGAAAGAGATGATAGGGCCAACCCCTTTTAAAAGCTCACTTTAGGGTGATGAAGAACATACAGAAATAGTTAAAAGGGACCACTCGTTGAACAAATAGTTCATGACAGCATTTGTTCACCCAAATCATACTCTTTGAAGAGTAAAAAAGCATTTGGTGGGACCAGGAAACATTTTTTGTTTTATTTCCAGGATATGGTATTTGGGATAGTTTTGTAATTTTTGAAAAATCAAAACAAAGAAACACAAGGGACGGGAAGTGGTATGTTCCAGAGGTAAGCAATGTCCTACAGGCAGGGAAGTAGAAGCTGTTCTTGGGCCTTCAGAATGTTCTCCCAAGGATGGACAGGAGAGTGAGAACTGTGAGGCCCCTGGACAGCCAGCTCAGCACCTGGGTAACTGGGTGGGTGGCACTAGAAGACTTAGAAAGTCTTTGGAGGCATTTAAAAGTCAGCATAGTATAATGATACCTACAGATCCATGTTTACAGATTGCCTATGTTCAACTTAAATACCTTGTCTATATTTACTATTTCACTATTTACCCACTTGTATGCCATAGATTGCTCAGAGTAATTAGAAATCTAGCCTTTTATTAAATAATAAGTGTCACTGTAAATATAGGGTCAACATTCCAGCATATAGGCAGGCACAGGCAATGACTTTCTCAATAGTACCCCTAAAGCTCAGGAAATAATACCAAGGCATTAAATTAAAAAGCGTCTGCACAGCAAAGGAAACAATTAAGAATGTGATGAGGGAATCCACAGAAAGGGAGAAAATCTTTGCTAGCTACTCTTCTGACAGAGGATTAATACCTAGAATATATAAAGATCTCAAGAAACTGTACACCAAAAAACCAAATAACCCAATTAATAAATGGACAAATGAATTAAACAGACAGTTCTCTAAAGAAGAAATGCAAATGGCCAACAAATATATGAAAAATGTTCGACATCATTAATAACTAGAGAAATACAAATCAGAACTACACTGAGATTTCAGCTTACATCAATCAGAGTGGCAGACATTGAGAATACAAATAATAATAAATGCTGGAGAGGATGTGGAGAAAAAGGAACACTTTTAGACAGTTGGTGGGGATTTAAAATTTTTGTACAACCATTATGGAAATCAGAATGGAGGATCCTCAGAATACTAGGCATAGAACCACCATATGACTCAGCTATACCATTTCTTGGTATTTATCCTAAAGAATTAAAGTCAGCATAGTATAATAATACATGCAGATCCATGTTTACAGCAGTGTAATTCACAACAGCCAAACTATGGAACCAGCCTACATGCTCATCAATGAATGAATGGATAAAGAAAATGTGGTATATACACAAAGGAGTTTTATTTATCCACAAAGAAAAATGAAATTATGTTATTTGCAGGAAAATGGATGAACTAGAGACCATTATGTTAAGCAAAATAAGTGAAACTCAGAAGATCAAGGGTCATGTTTTCTCTCATATGTGGACACTAGAGAGGAAAAATGAAAGAAAGGTAGTGATGGTGAGCTCATGAAAATCCAAGGGAGGCTGTGTCCCTGTAGTAGAAAATAATGCTAAGTGAAGTTAGCCAATCCCCCAAAAAACAAATGCTGAATGTTTTCTCTGATATAAGGTGACTGACTCAGTGGGGTAGGGAGGAGGAGCCTGAGAAAAATAGAGGAACTCTAGATAAGACAGAGGGGTGGGAAGGGAAGGGAGGGGACAGGGGGTTAGCAAGAATGGTGAAATGTGATGGCCATCAAAGTACATGTATGAAGACATGAATTGGTGTCAACATACTTTATATACAACCAGAGATATGAAAAATTGTGCTCTATATGTGTAATAAGAATTTTAATGCATGCTGCTGTCATTTATTTTAAAAAATCAATTAAAAAGAAAAAAGAAAATCAATGGGAGATCAGTAGAAGAAAGGCACCAAGGGGTGGTTGTGGGAGAGGGAGGGGCTAAGTGCTGGGGAGCGATATTTGCTAAATTATATTATTACATTGTGTGCATGTGTAAATACGTAAAAACAAATCCCATATTTATTACAGCTATAATGCAGTGACAAGAAGTGTGGAACAGAAAAAAAAAATTCATGGTGATTTCTGTTGAGTGAAGGCCTAGAAAGACTACTATAATGATTATTTTCCAACTACTTAAGCTTTGCTATGAATATCATGAAGTTTTCTTGCTTTAGCAAAATGGCTCTAGAAATTTAGTAACTATATTAGGTCATTAGTTTTATTTTGATAAATAGTATATTGGCTAGTGTGGGGGGAAATATACCTCCTATCTTCTTTTTGATTATATTCCTTTGGACCCCAGCATCTTTCTACTTGATTTAAATATAAATGTTCATCCTATTTTTAACAGTACCTTCCTCTTTTTTTTCACTTGATTATTACAATATTCCCAATGATTTAGGAATTAGTTTATTTACCTAGTTGTCCAGTTTTATCAAAGCAATGTTTTAATGTAAACAATCATTAACAAGATCTCATGTCTTTCCTGGAACAGATTAATAATGTCCATGGTCAAAGAGTTATGGAAATAATGTCCTTCATGATATACAATTTTATAACTGTTCATTTAAATATTAACCAATAATGCTCTGATAAACTAATCTCAATCTTAGTGCATTTTTTTAGAATGATAAGAATTTACTCAGGAGTATTTATTTTATTTTAGTTCATTTGAGCATAGATATTCAGGATATTCTTTACTTCTTGACACTATTGTATGAGCATTCAAATTGAAACTATTTATCATGCTTATTGTGGCAATAAAATATTACAATCCAAACAAAAAAAGGGAAAAAAATTTTAAGTTTGAAGTATTCAAATTCAGTCCATCAATGACTACTTAATCCAACCACATGCTCAATTTAACAACTTTTGTTAGCTCTATTTACTTGGTTTACTTTGCCTTGTGAACCTTAGAAACAAGGATTCATAAACTTGAATATAATATATACATAAAGCACATAGCATCTAGAGCAAGTGGTAAATAATTTGTACATACCACTTATCAGGCTCTGTGCCAGCTTTTCTCTTGATCTGTCCTCCAGGGCAGGGCAGACAAGAGGTGAGCCAATGGGATTTCTGTGGACACGGGACAGAGACAGAGCTGCTATTCTGAAGATTGTTCAAAAGTTCATGGAATTAAGAGACAGAAAGGCATAGCTGGAAAGAAAGTGAGGTCAGAATTTGGATCCTGCATCATGCTGATTAGGGAGGTGAAAGCAAGTCAGATGCAAAGTGGATAGAAAGACTCCCAGATCAAATTGCTGAGTGGATGGGGTCAAAGGAGGAGGATCTAAATTTGCACCTGGTCCAGATTTCTCTTTTGCAGTGTCAACAACTTGGGAAGTAAAGGTTAGATCCTCAAAGGAGCTGCACTGAGAAAGACAGGTCTAGGGGAAAACATATGTGCAAGAATCAGTCTTTGCAGCCAAGAAGCTGTATCTGATTAAACAAGTAAATATGAAAATAGTTGTTATGGTTTGGATCTCAATGTCTGCCAAGGCTATGTGTTGATGGCTTGTGTACCACCAGCCTGTGGTATTAGTGGGAGATGGTGGAACTTTTAAAATGGAGGGCCCAGTGGAAAGGGAGTGCTTCAGGTCACTATGAGTGGAGATATTGGGATCCAGGGCCCTTCTCCTGTCTTTGCTTCCTGGCCACCAGGAGATAAGCAGCTTTGCTCCAATGCAAGTTCCTTGTCAAAGGCAACAGGGTCAACTGATCATGGATCTAAACCTATGAAACCATTAGCTAAAATAAACCTTTCCTCTTTTAATAAAACTTTCCTTTTAAGTTGATTCTCTCAGGTATTTTGTCAAAGCCATGGAAAGCAGACTTACACAATAGTCAGTGCTAAGTCCAAGGGAAAGTAAGCCAAGCACTTTAACAAAGGTAGTTAAGTTACTCGGAAGGCCTCACCATCCCCACAACAACTCTGCTCCAGTCACGTAACAAGTCTTCTGATTGGTCAGTGCTATTAGGGAAGAAATTAAAAGTGGCCCTTGAGATATGGAATCCCAGAATATTAAACTTCATCCTCAGTGCACATTCAGCACCCCTTTCTCCTCCTCTTTCCCCCAGGGACACAGAATATTTACCTCACTTCCAACCACCCTACCTTCTCTTTACTGAGCCTCTGATGCTGAAACCCTGCCAGCAACAGCGTTTTCTTCTTCATTGGAGAGGACTTTTCATCTGGAGTTCAGTGTTCCTGCTTCTTCCCTAGCTGGGAAAGTAATGCACTCTTTTGGACTCTTCTAGCACAAATTTATCCAAACACTGGAGGTGGAAGATGTCTCACCTACTGAGTATATGTCCTTGAAGCAGGTGTGAAGGTCAGGCATTCAAATTCTGTAAGTGATTGGTTCTGTCTCTGACTCTGCATCTCACTTGCTGGGTATATTGTACAAATAGTTTGCATTCTCCGAGCTTTAGTTTCTTATCAGTGTTATCATGGGGAATTAATAAGAGTGGAGTGGATACTAAGTATCAGACATACATTAGGATATTTGCTAAATTTAATATATGGAATTCATAATACAAATGAATATAAATGCGAAGTAGGCACGTATCTTATACTGGATATAAGGGGTCGCTTAAGATTAGAAAAGAAGTTTGATTTCTTAAATTGTTAAATTGTCCTTCTGAAAATGCTAACAGGAACAAATCATTCCCTTGGACAATTTTACTCCTTTATTACCAGTATAGTGATACTATGGTGCTGTTTTAATTTTATTCCATGTAAGATCCCTGAGTAAGATGTTTAAGTTAATTTTATAAACTGAGTATTGATTTATCTTCTGAATTCTGATTTTTATTTTACCATAGAGATGGTGAACTATTCCATTTCTTTGTTGTCCTTTCTTTCCTAGGTGGCATTCAGACTTCAATCCTCCATTCATGGCCAGAGTGATATTTGTTGCTTTATCTTCTTCCTTTAAAATCACTTAAGAAAAGAAGGAGAAAAAAAGCCACACTTGCAAAAACAAAGTGTAGGGAAGGCACCGTGTCTATTGATGATTCTCCCATCTCCATCTGTGCTGCCTCAAAGTGTCTGCTTTCTGCACTTACAGGACATTACTCTTCTGGCACTATTATCCAGAGCAAATAATGCTGAATGTAATAATAGCAAATGATTTGGCGTGTGCATCGATGTGGAAATAGGGTTTACAAATGCACAGTAATATATCCTACAAGAAGACATCATCTTTTAAAATGTGTTTCTTGAACACATTGCGTTCGGTTGAGAAAGACCGCATCCGTTATTCGAAGGTAGAGTGTCTCTACATATTCTGGGGGGAGTCTTGGTAGCTGGTAGCTATATTTAGCCAAGGAAACTAACATCTCACTTAAAAGAGGGTGGGGAGGAGACGCTGTTCAGGGTGAAAACCAGAAATTGTGTGATTTAAAAATTCCTGCTTCAAAAGAAGAAATAAATAATTAGAGAAAAAAACCTAAAGGAAGTGGTTAATTGTAACATTCAGTTATATTTCGGGTTCAAAACTAGAAAATGAACATCAACAGAATATTTGTTACTCATGGTTTCTTTGTCCAAGCCATTCCTTTTCCTTTGACCAAGTCAGGATAATGACCCAGCTCATGGGGGTCTGTGGAGTCGAGCAGGGAAAATAGTGAGGAAGGTGTTTGTGTGGTGGTAGTAAGGTGAGCCTTTCAGAAGGTGGAGAATCCAGGAGCAGAGGGGTAAGAGAGTAAAGAGTGAAAAAATCTCAAGGAGATTCAAGGAGAGAAAAGAAAGGTTGGGGGGCAAAACTGAGGGTCTAGGCAGCAGACTCAGCATAGAATAAGTACCAGTACTGAGGTTCATTTTTATCTGCTTTCAGGGTGTAATGAATGAATCAACCAAATTTTAAAGGTCCAGGTAAAGTCAGGACCTTTATTCATGTAGTCACTTGCTGATTGATTCATTAATTAATTCAGGATATAATTACTGTGAGCCTACTATGTGCTGGGCACTATGCCATGTGATAACCCTGTCTGTGCTACTACAAGTGTTGTAAAAGAATACCACAAACCAGGTAGCTTCTAAATGATATAGAGATTTATTTCTCACAGTTCTGGAAGCTGGGAAGTCCAAAGTAAAGATGCTGGCAGATTTGATGTCTAGTGAGAGCTCACTTTCCTGGTTCTTGTCATATCACTTCCCATGAAGGAAGAGACTGGGACTTCTCTGGATCCTTGTATTATGCCACTGTTCCTATTCATGAGAGTTCTGCCCTTATGACATGATTACTTCTCAAAGCCTCCACACCCAATATCATCACATTGGGGATGAGATTTCAGTATTATTTTGGGGAACACAAATATTTGACATAGTACTCCCTGTAGAGAGAGATGAATATGTAAATCCACAGTAGATATGAATGAAAAACACAGAAAAAAACATGAAGATTAAGAGAAGGTTTCTTGGGACATGCTTTAACTGGGGTTGAAGGAGAAATAAGAGTTTCCTAGGCTGAGAAATGGAATCTTGTAGCTCTATGAGACTCTGCTTGCCTGTCCTTTTTATCACAGTCTAGAATAATCTACCAGCTCGGGTTGTTGACATGGCAAAGGAACAAAAATGAAAGAAACAAGTGAAAAGGTTTAAGAGAGAAGGAAGAAGTGAGATAGGTGGGAAGAGACCTTTTATGGGTTTGTACATCTTTGTTCAGTGGTTGAATGGCATGGATGGGGCCTAGTAGAATAATTTCTCTTCTCTTATTTTCTATTTTGTGCTTAAGTACTTGGTATTTCGTCAACACGTGGAATAGCCAGCTAGTAAAGAAACAGCCTAAGGGAACATTACAAACATCAGCTATGGAATGAAGGAGATCCAAGTTCAGACCAGAAGTCTTCACTTCTCTGGGCCTCAGGTTTCTCATATATACTCTGAAGGAGTTGGGCTTGAGGAACTCTAGAGGCCCTTTTGGCTCTAATGCCAAAAGGAGCAACTATGTCCGTATGATAGACAAGGAGCAATGCTATGGTCCAGTACAGAATCTGCCAGGTGAAGGCTGGAAGGGCCTTAAAGGTTGTTTTGTCCAAGTCCCTTCTTTTATAGAGGAAGAAACTGGAGAACAGCTCAACCCTTTCCAATAGGCTTTTTATGACAGCTATTAATTATCAATGGCTTGTGATTCTTCTGAGAGAAGGAAAAAAATCTTTATTGCATGAATTTGGAAAGGATTAGGTAGACTGAAAAGGAATCTTTTCAGTCATAATATATAAGCATAAATTTAACATAGTGGAAGAAAACTATTTTCATCTGATATTTTAAATCAAGACCTGTTTTAGGTGACTGAAAGAGAGCCTAGAAGTATCAGCATCATCTAACAAACCTGGGCCTAGAGATGAGCATACAGGAGAACCCTTGGTGCAGAGCAGCAATCTAACTGCAGGGATCCATCTCTAATAGCAGCCATGTCTTGGCTTCCTTAACAGCCCAGAAATATCATCTCACTGGGGCAAATGATTAAAGAGAGGGAGAAAAAAAATGTAAGAAGGGCTAACATTTTTTTTTTGGTACTGGGGATTGAACCCAGGGGCACTTAACCACTGAGCCACACCCCCAGCGGGGCCCCCCCCCCACCTTTTTGTATTTTATTTAAAGACAGGGTCTCACTGAGTTGCTTTTGGCCTTGCTAGATTGCTGAGGTTGGCTTTGAATTCACAATCCTCCTGATTCAGCTTCCTGAGCTGTAGGAATTATAGGCATACACCACCACACTTGGCCAAATACTTTTTAAAAAGATAGCAAATATAAAAAATATATTTGTCCATCCTACATATATGGTATAGTGTCAGTACTATCAGCAATTGGTCATGAACTTCCAGGTCCCTGCTAATAATGTCCTTGCATTAACACACCTGTGAGATCCATTATGCTATTGTATTATTCTGCTGCTATTTAATTTTTTTCAGCTGGCTGAAATTACTCATTAATCTTCTCCTTTTTTAATAGCAGGCTTTTTGGCACCAGTCATATAGCTAATTGCTTCATTTCTGCATTTCACTTTGCCTGGATAGCCATAGCCACAATGTGAATTGGGATTTGAGTATGAACATAAACCAGAAAGGTCTTCACCAAGTAAGAGCACTGGTAATGAAAGAAAGCTTTGTTATTATTCAAATGATACACTTGTGGCTTGTCAATCAGGCATCATGGGGAACACATGGAGGTTGCTTATTGTTGGCAGCACCTTTAGGTTCATTATCATTTTCCTGCTCTTCAACAAAAATTTTCAGTTGTGTTGTTAAGTGACACAATTAGAGTTCCAAAGCAATAGTTTATGGTAGAATACAAAGAGGACAAATCCTGCAACCAAAGAATGCCCGAAATTGTTCATATCATTAAGGGGAGGGCGGTGATGAGATGGGCACCAGCAGACTTAACTTTTAGTCTCACTTGTAACTTGTTATTTGACTTGGAAAAAGTTGGTTTTATCTCCCACCTCTTGGTTTCATTTCTCACTTTTGTGTAATTAATGTTTGAGCCACAAGATTTATGAAATTTCTTCTAGCTTTGAAACCACGACATAAACATATTATGAGTGGGCAGATTAATGGTATGTGCCTGTTAGTAGGCTAGCGCCACACATAGTAAATGCTCAATAAATATTTATTCAATGAATGAATGACAAACTTGGTTCATTTTTTAAAAGATTTTTTAGGACTGAATATTCATAATCAATTTTTACTAAAATATTGAACATCCTTGTATTTGGAATTGTTTTTTTAGCAGGGGGGAGAGTAGAATGAGGAAATGGCTTTATTTAAATGTCTACATTTCTTCTGAATCATGACTCTTCAGACTAAAGCCTGATGTCAGTTGGTCAGTTCTTTGCACTAGAACCAAGGTTAGAGCTGGGCTTCATAATGATCCCAAGTAGATGTAAGGAGTTACTTTTCTCTGTTCTCCCCCCCCGGGTTATTTCTTATCCCCAGAGTGAAAAGGGGCAATCAGCCAAAAAGAGTTATTTCCCAGTATCCTGTTTGGACTGATTATTTCAACCCGTGACAACTTCAAATCTAAACATTAATGAGACTGGCATACACCATTTTAAATGGGCATTATGCCAGTATAACAGATGGGGCCTGAAACTGTCAGTTGATAGCTTGTGTATAAATCTCTTACATTGTCAAGTGGACACAGTCCTTAACAGGAAATGTCAAAAACATTTGTCAGTTGGCTTGCAGATACCTTACCCAGGCACCATTTCTCTGCTGCACCCTGCAAGTCTCTTTAGACTCAATAGCCTGGGGATAGGTATCTCCATGGCAAAACACACCCACATGACCTGCATCTTTCCCACCTGTCACAGACTATTTCTTACCTACAACCTGAACTATTTGCATTGAAACTATCATTTACCACTTTCTTCTTTGGGGGACTGTTCTTTCACTGTCATGCAAGGAAGAGAATGAGAACCTGGCACACAGTATGTTTACTATGTATACAAAATATGTTTCCTCTCTCAGAGACACTCTCTACACATCACTGTCTCTCTCACATGACTTTGTTACATTGGCCTATCACCTTCTTGTCCTTTGAAACCCAGGACCTCATGCACGCTAGGCAAACACTCTACCACTGAGCTACATTCTCAGCCCCTACCCACCAAGAATTTTTTTTTTTTTTTAAATGAGGGCATGGCCTGCCTAAAGGGCACCTGAACTTGGGTTGTAAGATATGGGGAACTCAGACCTGATTATATACATTCTGTGCCCCAGAGCAAACATCAAACACATTAATTAACTGATTTCCTGCCTTGTGATGATCTTGCTGCCTCTTGAAGGTCACTTATGAGCTAGTGTGTGTCATCAAGATTGATGGTTGATGCCTTGGTTGCCAAATGAATTTGTTTTATTGCCATGAGAAAAGTATCATCTCATTAAACTCATTCAGTTAATCATCAGGTATTAAGTTAAACCTTCTAAGCACTACATACTCTTCTAAAACCTGGAGACAGAACAGTGAGCTAAAGGTACATGTCACCTGATATTCTGGCAACAGTTTGGAATTAACAACCTTAACGCAGACTGTGAGCTGACCATCTCTCCCATCTTACAGTGAGTACACATTTGTACAAGTGAGTGGACCTCAGTATCATTTACAAAGAAGAGTTATAAATGGCCAACTGTTATGTTTTATAATACATCAGCCAGTTGTAGAAGATGAGTAACAATAATTGAGCCCAAAGAAAAGGTCACAAATTCCTCTGAATTTATATTCAGCTCATCTGGGAGAGTAGGGTGAATAAATGGAAAAAAAAAAGTATGTGGGCTGGTAATTGATTTGACATTAACAACACCCTTTAAATTGTTAATTATAATGTAACGAATTGATTGTAATTAATTCCAATCATATATATTGTTTCTGTATATTCAGGTAGGAACCAAGACTGGAAGAATCTGAATATGCACACGGAGCCCATCAATTTTCTGGGTTAACCAGAAATAGGCTGGAGTCCTGGTGTTGAAGGTATTGCTCTCCTTCAATTGTACAGTGTGAGTGATATGGTCATATGATCTACTGCTCAAACTGTTTTTGGTGCTGAAAAACAGTCACCCTTAGAATTTATGCTCTATAATGGGTGTAAAAAGGGCATATCTTCAACAAACCAGAATGTCAGCTCTCCCCACATATAAGGGACCTAGTACCACTTAATTCTTTTTTATTTTTTATTTTTATTTTTTTAATATTTATTTTTTAGCTTTAGATTGACACAATATCTTTATTTTATATTTATATGGTGCTGAGGATAGAAAGAACCCAGTGCCTCATGCATACTAAGCGAGCGCTCTACCACTGAGCCACAACTCCAGCCCCACCACTTAATTCTTGGCATATTGAAATACCAAATCACTAGTTTATTTCTATATTTCAGGTTCATCATCAGGCAAATTCTTCAAAACTAGGTCAAAGTATTTCTTATTAACACTTTCATGAAGCAACTGTACCTTTAAGATCTCTCCCACTTTGGGGGATTAGTCTCTTTCTTGTTAAAAAAAAAAAAAAAGTGGAGGCTGGTGTTGTGGCTCAGTGGCACTTTCCTGGTGTGTATGAGGCACTGGGTTCAATTCTCAATACTGCTTATAAATAAATAAAATAAAGGTCCATTGACAACTAAAAAAAAATATTTTTTAAAAATGTATGCTTCCTGCTCTAATCTTTATCACAAATAGTTCCAAGACCCTAATAATAATGAGCATAATTTATTGAGTGACTAGTATTTCAGACACTTTTCTATGTGTTATAGTCAGTGGTTACAGATGAAGAAACTAGGGCCCATAGAGATTAACAATTGTCTAAGGTGGTTTTCTGATTATTATAGTCTAGCTGCATGTCTCCTTGATTCCACAATTTCTTTTCTTTTCATTATGTTCTACTGTCTCTCTCCTCGAATTTGTGGCAGAAAACTAAGTTGAGATAAAGATGTGTGATCTCCTTCAGGCACTGTGGGGTTGGAGTTCTGGCCCAGATCAATATGGAGCATTTCTCAGCCTCTTTCCACTTTCTCCGTTCACAATGGATGCTCCCATCTGGTGGATAAACCTAGACAGCAAGGATGACCTCTTATATTCAGAAGCACTTTTGGAGTCTCATGTGGTCCTTGCCTCCTATCTCCACCCCAACCCTCAGAAATTCATGCTTCAAGATCTAGCATGGAGTGTCTGCTCCAGAAAACTTCCTTAAAAGCCTCAGGCTGGCTAACTGCCACCTCTGCTGTGCTACTTACTACTCCACCTGTGACAGCCTCTGTTTTATACCCTACGATAGCTCTTAAAATCATTTATGTTTCTATCATCTTTAATAAGTCTTATGCCTCTCTAGGGCAGAAATTATGTTTTATTCATACTTTCACTTGTACGTGCTTCAGATGTGCCCATCTTCAAAATTGAGATAACAATAGTGCTGATGTCAGAGAGTGTGAGTACAAAATTAATTCAAATATTTGGAAACCTTATCATAGTGCCTGGCACACAGTAGTTTCTTAGTATCATTGGCTCAAGATAATTATTATTATTTGTTATCATGATACTTAAAGTCAATGTCACATAACATAGCACACAAAAACAGGTATATTAAATAGTATTAATCCACTCTACACATATTAGTGTTTTCTGTTTATGTTCACGACACCCTGTAGACTACAAAGATGATTCAGGAGCCCATTTATTTTTAGTAAGTGTGAGGAATGAGAATAAGTTGTATATAAAAATAATGATGATAGAAAACAGAAAGGGATAAGTGATGTAGGAGAAGAAAATATATTGAATCATCAGTGTTCCAAATAGAGAATATATTCACACTGGGACAATCAGGGAAGACTAGGAATGAGATGGGATTTTAGATGGAGCTTGAGGAAAAGATAAGATTTTGATATGTACACATTTATGGTGGTATTAGGATGAAGAAAGTCCAGCAATAACTATGTAAGTAAAGGAAAAGTTAGAGATTTGCTTGAGATAATGGCAACTGTCTTCTAGGAGTTAAGCTTGGAGAAGAATGTCAGAGCATAGATTTTTTTATTAACTTTGATTTGTTTTCTATTTAATAAAGCATTTGGGTTTTTAAAACTTTTTTATTAACAGAAATGATAATTCCTATAGTAGGGGGCTCTCTTTGTTCCTATTCCCTGTAGATGATGGGCAGGGGGTTTTATGAGAGATCATCCTGGAGAAGATGGATTGTCTCTGCCTACAAGGCAAGCCCCTCCTGCTCTGAACCTGGTTCTGCATCACCCTGAGATTCTTATCAAGTACCCTCTCCACTTTAGTTTCTCCATCAGTAAAACAATAAATATTGAGTATGATAAAATGTACTCTAAAGGTATCTCCTCTTCTAAACATTTTGAAAGAGACTGAACATGTCCCAAGGTACAGGAATGACTTATCTCAATGACATAAGCTATCACTCTAAGGAACAGCTCCACTCCTCCCTGACTCTGCTCTCACACCCATTAAACACTCTAAAGACACCCTGAGTTTTGTGGTTCTTACAAATATTTACCTGGGTATACATTTGGAGAGCCTAAAGATTAGTAGTCCTTAGCTTGTGGCTCTGGAATCCCATTCTCAAACAGTTTGATTTCCCAGTGCTCAATGGCGGCTAACTTTGCTAAGCCACAGCAGTTCATCAATGGGAGCCCTCCACTAATAAATGTCCACATCCGGTTGAACCATCATGATTAATATTTGTAATCATGGGTTCGAAGGCATTGGAAACCCCCAGGATGTCTTCTGAATTACCACAAGAAGATTAAATTATAGTCAGCCTCAGGTTTCTTGTTGGGAGTCTATTTTGTCGTATTTCAATGTTTTGGAAATTAAGAGTAGAAATCTATGGTGTGGGGGGGTGTCTTTGTGTAACCTGGTGTGTTTGTTATAATGCACACCTCTTCCCTTAGCCATTCCAGACTTGTTTTTATGCCTGAGAATAAGATTCTTCTTCTCAAGGAGTGAATGTTTTCCTTGGGGAATTTGGAAGATGGAAAAAAGTGTAATAAATGCACCTATTAAATATTTTGTATACAAAATAAATGTAATGAGGGCTTTAAAAATATTCTGATATGAAAATAGCACTTCAAGAGGTTTTTGGCTTTACATTCTCTAGAGCCTTAAAGAAGAAAAACTATTCCCCTACCACTTCATTAAAATGATTACATATTCTCTTTTAAAGTGTCTATTATCAAAAGGTGACTCCCTGCCTTTGGAGACTTTGCTTCTTGATAGATGTTGGAAATACACCAAAAAGAGCACCTCAAAATGTCCTGGGTGGCTTTGTTTGGGGAACTTTCGAAGCCTTGGAGTCTGTTCTTGGAATAGTTTGGAGGTGGAGGCCAAAGGGATGTCAGGCAGGCAGGGTAGCACCATTCTAAGCGGCAAGGAAAAAGGACTCCTGCCACTCACCCCAGACAAACAAAACAAAATAAGTTCGGGAAGGAAAGAAGAAATAGGAAGTTAGTGGGGGAGAAAAGGGGAAGCAGACACCTGGAAAGTTACTGCAGCGACGAGGAAGAGGCACCCATACTGTGACCAAGAAACAGCCTTCGTAAATCCTCTGTCTTGGCTGGGGAAACCAGACCCAGTTCAGAGACCCTAGCCTTCTCTTAAGGTTTCAGTCATCCATCCTGGAAAATAGTTGGGGAACGATGCACAGTCCCAGCTCAATCCATTTTCTAGTTTGCAGAGGAAAATCCGGTCCGGCGTTTATTTTTAGCAGCGTTTTCCTGTGACCGAATGCTACAGCTCTTCAGCGGGGATAACTGAGGACCGTATTGGGGAGCGAAGCGAAGGGGGTGGGGGAGAGGGAGGCGGTGAAAAGGGGAGGGGAGGCCCTGCGCATGCGTGCCAGCGCCCATGCAAATCTGCTGTACATCCAGAGAGCAAAGTGGGATGATCTGTCACTACACCTGCAGCACCACGCTCGGAGGACAGCTCCTGCTTACAGCTTCCAGACCCAGGTAAAAAAAAAAAAAAAAATTCTGAGCGGGCACAGTGCATGCATTTCAATATCAGACAAGCCTCGCAACCTACCCCCTGTAGAGGCAATCTGCTGCTGCTGCTAAGTGTCCTTTGGTAGCTGATTGCAGCTTCAAGGTTTAAGAAATTCCATCTTTCAGGAAGCCTGAAGGGAAGGAAGGAAGTACGGGCGAAATCGTCAGATTGGCTTCCCAGATTTGGGAACCTGAAGCGGGCCCACATCTTCCGGCCAACTTCCATTGAACTTCCCAGCACTCGATAGGGACCGAAATGGAGAGCAAAGGTATGTGGCTGTCCCCATCGGGGACTTCCCACTGCATGTGCGTGTGGCCAGGGCAGTACTCAGCGAGGGGACTGCAGTGCTTGGAGAGCGAGCATCATACTAGGTCGATAGGAGGAGGAGATGCTATGTCCGTTGCAGCACCGGGAAGTGTGGCAGGAAGGCCACTTCTTTTTAACTCCCATAGCTTGGAAGGCAGTGTTTAATACTCCATCAGTTGCGTAGTGAAGTGTGATGAGTTTTTTTCCCTCTTGGTGGGGTGGTGGTGGTGACGGGGTTGGGGGAGAGTCCCTCCCAAAATGGAGGGGAGGAGAGCTGTGTTGGTAAAGCAATTTCTTTTCTGTGTAATGGATGAGCTCAAATAAATACATTTCATTTGCTTTAGGATCGCTGACAGGCACGTTTGTATCTGATATCCAATAATGCATTGCATTGAAAAAATGGATTTCTCCACCCCCCACCCCATGAACATGGTATTTCTGGGTGTGTATGACCACATTCTACTGCATTTTGAATATATATCAGCACAAAAATTGGGTCTATTTGAAACAGTGTACGTTAGAACTGACCTCTAAGAAGAACAGTGTATCAGAGTACTGCTTGGCTCCCAAGCATGATGCATTTACTAGTTCTGGACATGTATATATTAATATTCTCCTCATAAGCAAATCTGCATAATGTATACACACCAACTGGTAAATGAACTGTAAAAATCAACTTCTGGATGGCATATTTAATCCACATAAACAAATTGACTGTTAAAATTTTAAGACTGGACATCCTTTGGATTTAACCCCATCTATGCAGGTCTCTTTCTTCTCCTTCTCTTTAAAATGCCCCCCAGGTCGGGAAAGGCTTAAGTGATGTGGTCAGATATCCAGTAGGGATACTGGATGTATTTAATTTTAGTGAAATCAGAAGAAATGATGTCAACTTTTATGAAACTATATTCATTACCCAGAACTCGAGAAGCTATATTTGAAACAAGGTTTTATTTTTAACCAGGAATGTCAGTCACTGAGGCAATGTACTTAGGATCAGGGAGTGGTGGTGAGTTACCTATTTCTGGGCTGATTAATAAAGCTGAAGTGTTGAATGATAGCAGCTATATGTTCAATAAGTTGTTTTAAGTATTTAGTTAGTAGATTTAAAGTATTTAAGCCTCAATAAGTATTTATAGTATGAAAAGAACTGAATTGATGTGAATTAAGACTAACTGGCAATTTTTAGTTTAGACAAAATATCTTATGATACATTGATGGGCATTTTCATATCTGATAATGATGTACATAAATGAGAGAATCCATAAATAAGCATGAGATTATTAACTCTTTAATATGAACTCTAGAATTAATTTTAAAATGAAAATCCAGTCTTCCTTAATTTATAGTGGTTAGTAATATTCTAGTTGATGAAGCAATTCCAGAACATAAAGTTAAAAGAGTATTATTTTACTATGGCAGGTTTTTTTGCACCTAGATGATACCTGGTAATTTGATCATTAAATTTGTTTATTTGGCAAAACGTTCTTGATAACATTTTTGCCTCTAATTTATACACTAATTCCTGGTCTAACATAAAATAATACTATATCTCTCTACAATAATCTTTTATTTTCCTTCGTTGCCCATAAAATAAGCTGCATGCCACTGGGAGTTCAGGTGGTTTATATCTCAGATTGATGACAGTAGAGTTCCAACGACTCTGACAGTCTAGGGAGTTCAGAAAGGAGAAGTAACCTCAGAGATACATCTGAGGAGAATTGGACCAGAAGTTCTCTGTTAATTCAGAGAGCAGTGATAACAGTGAATCACAGTTCTAACCCAAAGGCAATGAAGATTTTTGCCCCATTCCAAAGTGTAGTCATTTTGTAGAGGGCTCATAGTCACCTGGGACAAAAGATAAGAAGAAAGTGTTTAAGCATGTTAGTTCTTGGACTTCCTACATGACGCTGAATTAGCCAATTAACAATCACATTAAGAATGGCTGATTACTTAAACACTGGCTTCTCTTTCTAAGTTGATGCAAATGGCATAGCTAAAAAGTATAGCTAACTTGAAGGGTTAAAGATGTAGCTCTATGGTACAGTGCTTGCCTAGCATGTGTAAGGCATTTAGTCCCCAGCACTGAAAAAAAAATTCCTAAAAATTGTAGCTAACTTGAAAATTTTTATTATTGTTTGTGTTAAGAGGAGTTTGCATCTGTATTTCATTCTAATTGGTACGTCTTTCATACTTTATGCTGCTGTGTACAAAATTCTTTCCCTATCTGATTCAAATGTAATTCTAGGAAGACATTCTAAAATGTAAGTACATATGCTTCTTTTCTATTGGAAACTCTTTGTATATAGAGTCATTACATGATTCACTTGAGGGTTCAAGAGTGCTCCATCCCAGAAAAAAAAATTATGATCTCATTTAATTGTGAATCTTGCCTCTAGCATTTGGCAACCTTCGTATTACCTCTAGAATTTGAAAACATCTTCCAGAGCACTTGTTCATAGTATGCAGCCAGGTTGAACTTCAGTTATTTACAAATAAGTTCAATTCTTTTTACTTCCTATTACTTATTACTTTACATCACTTCCTGTCATCCAAGGTAAAGACAAGAAGAAAACAGATCAATAAGTGATCAATTTCAGTAATCATCATGCACCTTGGTAATTTATGCTGTTTCAGAAATTTGAAATTGTGTACAGTCTCAGCAGTTTGGACAAGAATTTGTGCCTTTTGGGTCCTAAGGACTTGAGGTTCTTAAATAACTTAAAGCACTAGTATTTAGAACAATATTCACAAACTTTGCTGACCAGTAGAATCACTTGACATGCTTTTAAAACTTCCTAATGTTACATTATAATGTTGTAATGTAATGTGTAAAAGCCATAGACATTTAAAAAATGTCCCCAGGTACAATATTTTGAGAACCACTTATTTAGACTCTTGATAATCAAAATGTGGTTTGCAGACTAGATTTTTTTTGAACCACAGAATTTTGATCTGTAGGTCTACTGAATCAGAACGTGATTTTTAACAAAATCCCTGGGTAATTTGTATACACATTAAAGTTTGAGAGGCATTGATTCAGAGTGGGGAAGAAGACTCTGTCTCTCTTTCTGCTTACCTACCTTTATCACATCTTTGTTTAGCTAGTTTCTCATTCTCATTCTGAAGAAACACCTGTAGAGTTTTCCAATGCAAGGATATTTAGGCCACATGCCTAGAAATACTGATTTGATTCTAAGTTGGGACTCGAGAATCTGTATTATTTATTTATTTAGTCATATAATTAGTAGTGCTGGGGATTAAACCCAGGGCCTTATACATGCTAGGCAAGTGCTCTAACACTGAGCCACATCCCCAGCTCCTGTAATAGGTATTTTAAAATAGCTTCCCCAAATGATTGTAAGGGATAGCCGGAGTTAACCACTGACCTTGGTCCTTGCTACTGGTGGTCCACAGGAACATAAACAGACCAGGAACTTATTAGAAATAAAGAATCTCAGACTCTACCCCAGACTCACTGACTCAAATCTGGATCCAACAAGATCTGATGGTCATTTGTATGCACATTAAAGTTTAAGAAGAAGCACTAGTCTAAATTTTAAGGATCTGAAAATTTCAGGCATTTCAATAGAGAAGATTTGATATCATCTGCCTAATCAGTATAGAGACTTCAGATATGTGGTCATGTTTGGTTGTTTTTGGAAAGAATGAAAATTACATGGAAAAGAATTTCTGTCTCTGGGTTAGATAAAAAAACAAAAAACAGACTCATTTTAAACTATTTTTCTCTGTTCTTACTCAAGCCATTTACTTTCAACCCCTGATTATCCTTAAAAATTTTGGATTCCTGACAATATGCTGCTGTTGGCCCATGGTATTGTTATCTGACTACTTAAATCAAGATATGTCTTAACAGAGTGAATGTTGCTTCATTGTCAGATATCTTGGCTCAACTCTTAAGATTCACTGGACATATTCCTTGTTCCATAGAATATCCCATGACTGCCCACATCAATTAATACAGTGAATATTGCACTGGTATACTTTATGTAACACAAGTACATGCTTTCCATCACATCTTGTAGTCAGTATTACAATATTTGTGTTCCTTACTTTAAAAGTATTTGTTGACCACTTGCCATGTGCCCAATGTGCTTCATTCTGAAAATGTACAAGGAAACTTAGATAAAATCCCTGATCTTAATGACCTCATTCTCCTTTTTCCACTAATAGATTCATTTACCTTCTTGTGGGCATAATCTGAACTTCTGACGTTCCTGCAGCTACCCCAGTGTCCACTTCAGGTAGAATATTTTAGTTCACATGGTGGGGATTAAGATTTTATATGTTGAATTGAATAGCCTTAATTAATTTTTCATGCTATGCTCATGTATCCAGAAGATTGTAAATTGGGAGAAGTGAAGAGTTTGGCTACTGGGAGGAGGGGTCCCAGAAACAAGAGTCAGATTGCAGAACATAGAAGGCAGTAACCTGATCCACTATCTCAGTAGAGACCTGTGTTCTCAAAAAGCCTTTGTTCTCTGTTCTGGGTCTCTCAGTCATCAGAGTCCCTCGCAGGGCATAAACCCACATATGTAAGGTACACAATAGTCATTTTTCTGAGCCTAGGATGGTTCAACCTTCAGGGGATAAAGGAAATATCTAGGTAGTCATTGGTGTAGCAAAACTGGAAAGTAATTTTAAGAAAAGTTATTTGTGGTTAGCAATAAAACACTGAGGCCATTGTAGAAGGATAAGTAAAATATAATAAGTTTCATTAGAATAGAATAGACAATGGGCATAGAAGATCTAGAGTCTTACCCCAGCTCT
Source organism: Marmota flaviventris (assembly GCF_047511675.1). NCBI lineage: Eukaryota > Metazoa > Chordata > Mammalia > Rodentia > Sciuridae > Marmota > Marmota flaviventris. Next base: position 48,727,325 of record NC_092505.1, on the reverse strand, counting down.
AGTGTTGTAACTTTGGACAAATCACTTTTATTCCCTGGGTCTCAAGATTCTTAATTATTAAGGGGAGTTCATTTAGTTCAACATATTTACTTGGTTGCTACACTGCTTCAGGCACATTGTTAAAAGCAAGGGATAGATTATAAATAGGGTGTTGACTTGCCCTCTGGGAGCTTACCCTCTAGGCATACATAAACAGACACAAGAGCTGTGGATTTATAACACTGTGTTTGTTTACTCTATTCATCCCCAGCTTTCTGGTAGGTTACCCAGGAGGTTGGAGTATAAAATCTTACCTGATTAATAACCTCAAAAGAGTCACTTAATGTTCCACAGCAGTAATACCTTCCCTTTGTTTTCCCTGAACAAGATCATAGTATGGGGGAATATTTGAACCCAAACTATGTATCTACTCCACAAGCTGTTCCAAATGACTAGCTACCTAATTAGTAACCTATTGTCTGACTTAGGTAGTTAATTTTAAGCTTGTTAGCTTCAGTAGTGAGTCCAGGGGTGGTCAGCAGATTATTTACCATTCTCTTATTCCTGTCTTTTTATTCCTTAAGCTTGTGAAGTACTGATCCCATTAAATAGATGTTTTTTTTTATCTACTAAGTGACCAATAAGAATTTATTGCATTTGTTAATATTGTGTTTCCTAGTTTGCCAATGAATAGCCATAAATAACATTCATTAGACATTTTTGTCTTTTTACCAAGGACTTTAAATATGTTATTTCCCTTAAAGTCTTGTGATTATGTGTTTCAACTTCATTTTGTGGACAACAAAACAGAGGCTCAAAAAGATTGACTTACACAGATCATCTGAGTTTCTTTGTAAAATAAGATTTATTGCACCCACCCCATCCTCATGCCATATCATGATTATGAAATAAATCTCATACAAATACAGCACTTAAAGTCCTTTAAAATCATAGTCCAATTTTCATCCCCGTTAGCTGTGTTTATCTTTTCACTAGACTGTATCCTGGAGGGTAGAAAAGGATCCTTTGCCATTTCTGGTTTTAGTAGCAAGGATACCACATAGACACTAAGCAAATAATTTTCACAAAAGCTTTAATTTATCAAAAGGGATTTTTTTTGTGTGTGCTTATTTTTATTCCACTAACCCCCCCTTTTTTGGTATTTTAGGGATTGAATTCAGGGTATGCACTTTCCCACTGAACTATACACCCCAACCCCTGTTATGCATTTTTTATAGTAGCACTGATGCTTGAATTTGCCTCTATTCTTTCTAAGACTTTGTTTTGAGGCAGTTATGTAATATTTTGTGATGAGGATGAAGATACATTGGGTCAAATATTAGACTTTGGAAGGGTTTTAAAATACAGACTGTAAATTCTGGTCATCAGCAGTGGTTCTCAATTGGAGGTGCACAGCAGAACCACTGTGTACACTGTGGTACATCACACTCAGTTATTTAAGAAGCTTTTGGACAATTAGGCTGGTGCACCTTCAATTATGAAGGTGAGCTACAGGGCTGGTGCTGTAAGGTCGTAGGTACCTGTGTCCTTCATCAGGAATCCTGCCTGGGCCTTGTCTTTTATTATCATCATTTTTTGGTGTTAAAGCGTATGTGAAGAAGAGCATCTTAATTCCTGTACTATAGGCTTGGAATAGAAAATAGATATGTAAAATAGATGGTGAGAGTCTGAGGCTAAGGCAGCTTGTCACTTCCTCCAACATCTTTGTCTTCATCTCCTTATTAGCGTCGTTGCAGGCAGAGCACGGTAGGATTTTTTTTTTCCAGGATCTATGTCTATGGCTCTAATTTTAGTTTTCTCATCTCTCCAGTTACTTTTCGAATGAGTCCTTGTCTCCTTGTCTTTGGAATGTGAGACTCCCACCCGGAGAGGCTTAGATATTCAGCTGCTGTGATGCAGCTGATGGTACTTTGGCAGAAACCTTAAAGGACACCTGTGGCCCCTTCACAGATCTTTTCCTTTTTCTTTAGCATATACTCTGCCTGTATTTTTACCTGAAACAAACCCATCACTAAGGATTCAGAGAGTGCAGATCATTGAAAGTGGCTTTAACTACATAAAAGAAGTAAAGGGAAGCTGCTATTCTGAGGCTAAATTTTTATTTCTCTCCTGTTTGTAGACCTGTCATTAGCCTGAGAAGCTGCCCAAACGGATGGACCGCAGGGGGAAAAAAAGTCTAGAAACTTTCAGAGGCCATTCAAAAGACAACTAAACACACCTAAAACTCCCTTAGCAAGCAAGCAAGAGAAGGCAGCAATGCCAACCTCTCCCTTCCCCAGTTATTCCTACAATTATCATCTATGTGACACTATCAGATTTTTCTGTTTCTCAAATAATGGTAATCTTCAAACAGGTTGAACAAACCTCAATACAAGACAAATTGGGAAATTCCTTTTTAGCTACTTGGATACTGAAACATCTAGGTATGTTTCTGTCTTTAAAACCTATCAGGGCGATTTTTGTTGATGGTGGTTCTTGTTTTGCCCTTAGTCTCATTTACATATTAAATTGGGTTAAGATGCTCTAAAAATAATATGATCACAAAAAATTAGCATGTGATCATCCTAATTGTTATTATCTAGGAAGTTTCAAAATTAGTTTCCTCCAAAGGCTCTTCCATTTCAAAATATTTTTGACATTTCCAGCATTATTTAAAATTAAATTTGGTTTAGTTCTTTCTTCTGAGATTTAAAGAAGAAATATTTGCTCATGTGTCAAGATAAAGGCTGTGATGTAAATAACACTTGATCGGCAATCCTATAGATAATTCAAAATGAGATGACGTGGGTACTTTGTACCTATGGACTTTGCATCCGCATCAGCATTAAAAGCAAATGGACAATGCAAATACAGCAAAACCCTCAATAGGACCAAGGGAAGGAAGAGCCAGAGAAAGGGCACAGACCAAGCAACACCAGTCTTTCAAAATGAGGTGATTGATTGATTCATTAAAAAAAAAAAATGGTATTTCTTGAGTATCTACTATTGGTTAGATATTATAAGACTGAGCTTTTCAAACTTGGTATGCATACCGATAATATTATGAGGCTAGATACTGGATTGATAGATGAGGGCATAGAATAAACATGCTATGTGTTCTGATGAAATATGAGTAATAGTGGATTAGATACCAGAAAATTTGGGTCTAGGATCTTGTCCTATGAAGACAAGTATCTTCCTTCTCCTTTCTGAAGCTAGGAAGAACTAACATTTTTATTCTCTTTGCCTGTTTATTTTTACTTTCTTATTACAATTTGACTTTTTTTCAGCTTGTTTGCATTCTTTCTTGATGGTTAGGCTTGACTTCCATAGAAAATAAACAAGGTGGTCATAATTACCACATCAAATTTTAAGAATTTTTTTCAGTTTGGTGATTGAACCCAGGGGCCTCCTGCATGCTAGGAAAGTGCTCGGCCACTGAGCTACACTCCCCATGCCTGACTTTTACATTTTAATCTGAGATTGGGTCTTGATAAGTTATCTAGGCTAGTTTTGACCTTGCAATCCTCCTGCCTCTGGGCCAGCTTTTTGAGTTGGGCATTGTGTGACTGGAGTTGCCGGGCTCATAACGGGGTTGAGCAATTAATTTTGTTCAGAGAAAGCATCAAGACAGGAGAAAGGGGGAAAATGAATACTTGGTTGAAGGTTTTATATGGCATGATTGTGACCATATATAGATCCTGGGTCTATGCCTGAATTGGTGGATAGTTGTAGTGGCCTTGTGGAGAAGGCCCTGGCCTGGAAATCTGGAGACCTCCCTTTGATACTGATTTTTGCTTGGCTCAATTCATGTGAGTTTGGTCATTTTCTTTCTCTGGCTTTATACTTTATCTGTGAAACAAGGGGAGATTAGAGGCAATATTCTCCCCATTTCTGAGATTCTGAGAACCAGCATTTGTGGAGTCTTTATCTAGGAAGACAGTGGATATGTTCTGTTTAATGACTTATGGTCGGTTGCTCATTCCTTCCTTTCTCTTTGGCTAACTGGGTGGCATTTTTTTTTTTTTTTTTTGCTCAGCAGATTGTACATTATGTTTTTATAACATCTTTTTTTCACCCTCATATGCGTCCTCTTTACAATTAAGATTAGTTTATTTATACATCAGTCATATGTGAAGTTGATTGGTGGATATGGTATCTTCTGTCTCCCAGACCTAACCAGCACCTCCCTGCTAAAAAAGGAAAGAGTAACAGAATACTGCAGAGCAGTCCAAGTGCTGAGTGCTTTGCTGACTTAGAGAAAGGAGATTTCTTTTAGTTTTCAATCATTAGTAACATACTATTCAAAACTAAATACACTCAGTCCTTTTAGTCTTGGAGCAATTTAAAAACCAATAACTGTCTCTCCTAATCCTGATCATTTGAGATAGAAGAAACATTGCTTTTTTTGCTTCTAGATGAAAGTTATCCAAAGACTTAAGAGTTTCATGGTTAACAAACTGAATTTCTTGATTATGCAAAGGATAAAAGATAGTAAAATACTTAATAGCCATTGACATGTTTATGAGTGTGTACTTGTGATATTATAGTAATTATGAAAAACAAAGGATATGGAGGAGTCCACTGCTTATAATAATGTAAAATTTGTATGCTCATGGACAAATACTGTGTTGTCATATGTAGAAAGTGGCCATATTTGAGTGATCAGTGGGCTTTTATTCTTTTTCAGACCTTTTATCAATATTTTATTGCATTTCATTTCAATAAAACATGTGTACACTTGGTATTGGCCTCAGTTATAAACCGTTAAACAGATTTACTTAAACCTCAGCAGATCTCTTCATGCCTCATGATTTCATGCTTTATTCATGGCAGACATCAAGAAGATATTTGAGGAGATAACAGTCTTTTTAAATAATGGTTCTGTAGCTTTCACTATATATGAGGCACTATGCTTTATGTATATTGACTCATTTCATCTTCATAATGACTCAATAAGGCACTATTGTATCCCTGGTTTCAAGATTGGGAATCCCAAACATAGAGATGTTAAGTAACTTTCCCAGGTCACACGGTGTCTGTGAGCTTAATCACTAGTAGCCATCTGAGGCAGATTTGCTGAAGTCTGGAAAGACTGTCAACCTTCCTTTGTTACTGAAAAACCAACTCAGCAATGTACATTCAGATTTTTTTTTAATATTCATTTTTTCGTTATCGGCAGACACAACATCTTTGTTTGTATGTGGTGCTGAGGATCGAACCTGGGCCACACGCATGCCAGGCGAGAGTGCTACCGCTTGAGACACATCCCCAGCCCAACATTCAGATTTTATTAACCTGCAGGTTTGTGTCACCTGGACCCTGAACCAATAAAAACCAGACTTGGGGAATCACTGGGAGATTCTGCCTGCTGTCTGGTGGGTTCAAGAAAGAATTTAATACTCTTCCATGCCTTAAGTTGGCTCCCAGCCCCAGGGGCTTCATGCACCATAAGCCTGTTGCTTCCATTTCTAACCCTCCCCTTTGAATAGCTGTCCAGCTTATCTGGGAAACTTGGTGGTGTGGTAGAAAGATCACAGACTGGGAATCAGACACATCACTTGCGACTTTTAATCCCTGCCACTTGGGAAAGATATATTTCTGTGCCATTGCTTCCTAATTTGTACAATGGCTCTCTTTCAAAATTAATGGGACAGATAAGGAAAATATATATAAAAAAATCAAGCATAAAATTGGTGCTCAGTGATAACATGTGTTGTTGTTATTTGTATCATCTGATCCTTGGTTCTTCTACTTGCTCTGTTTCAGTATAAGTCTGGGTTCTTGCTTTAAACGTCCCACCATCATGTTAACCCCTTAGCACAGAGTTAGATGCAGCTTTTGATATTTATTACATCACTGCATTGGACACTGCTGATGCATGACAAGGTTCTTTTTATCTGATGCTGGAAGCTGTTGCTCTTAACCTTAAGACCACATTCCCTCCTTCCCCTACCATTGCCCCTTCACCTTTGACACCAGCTGTGATTGGACTGATTGATTACATTCCTCCATATTTTACACTGCTGACCCCTGTTGTTCTCTTCAGTTTTCTTCTTCATCTTTCCCAGTCCCATGCATTTTCCTCTGGTTGGAATCACCTGAATACCATGCAGTTGTGGTGTACAGTTGAACACAGTAGTTAAGACACTGGTTGAATCACACTATAAAAGTTAAGAGTAGTGAATTTGGTGTATTAAGAACTGTATGCAAAAAAAAAAAAAAAGAGAGTTCAAGTATAATGGCATAATTTGGAGTGAACATACCTTATATACAGTTACAAAAAATTGTGATGTGAATGGACAATCATGAATGTAATGCACTCCACTATTGTCATGTATGTAAGAAATAAATTTAAAAAAGAAAGAGAAAAAGTTAAGCGTAGTGATATCAATTAGTTAATCCACTGACACTTGAATCAGAATTTTACTAATTTGTTCTCATCTGGCCTCAAAGGGAGTCCAGTTTTCTCCAAAGAGAGAACTTGAATATTGTAACAAAAGTTTTAATGTTGTGGCTTAGTTCCAGGACACCCCATTCATGTTGGAAGAATGAGGGGGACTTTCTGTCCTGTTGTTCCATCAGGGGATCTCAGGTTTAAGCATGCATCATAATATTGTGGGTTTGTGAAAGCACAGATGCTCAGCCACACCCCCAGAGCTCCTGACTCAGTGGGTCTGAGGTGGACCCCAGAGTTGGCTTTCTAACTCATATCCAGGGTTCAGTGCTGCTCATCTAGGGACCACAATTTGAGAACCATCAATGCAGAAATTGTCTTGTGCTTGTGCTTTGGCTCTAGACATGTGTATTTTTCTGTTTATTCAGAAACTTTAGAATAAAGTGTCAGGAGTAGCATTCTGACAAGGCAAAGGAGACCACAGCCTGAAACTCATCGCTTGCATTCCCTACAACCACACTGGCCAGTTAATTAATACCAAGACCTGTGTTTGGATATCCATTTATCCACTTATCTGCACCAACCATATTGTTTGTTGTGGGGACTAGAAATGAAAAGTGACACCATTTTTTGACCTCACTAAGACCTCACCAGTCAGCTCTTAAAGATGTATAAAAACAGAAACCTAGGAAGAACTGACTGAGGGCAAAGCCTGTGAAAACAAAATTAAATTGAAATCGACTTTTATCATTGTATCTTCTGTACAGATTGCTCTGCCAAGGCATGATAGGCCTGAAACCAATAAATAGGACAAATTTCATATCATCCCCTATCACACTACAAATGAAAATGCAATAATGTGCGAATCCAGAGAGAAACTATCAATCTGGAAGGTGTTGGCCTTTGAACTCGTGTTTGCAAAGGGGTGGAACTAAAACATGGGAAAAACATTCCTGGATGAAGGAACAGTATAAACAAAGGCAGAGGAGCATTAATATACATGGAGTAACCAGGAAAAGATGAATGGGTTGTTTAGTTTATTTATCTAGCAAATACTTGAGTGCTGAACACTGTACTGAGTATCGCAACCATAGTTGCTCTTCACCTTCGTGGTGCACAGCAGGTTGGGGATGGAATACAGGAAATAGCAAATCAAGGAAGAAAGATCAGAAGCAAACCATGGAAGTCTTTTACAAATTATGTAATGTAGGCGGTGGTTTCATTTGCCTTTCAAAATATTAATTAATGTAATCATCTTTTTAAAAAATTAGATTCCTGGGGCTTTTCATATACAATCCTACTTACAAAGCTTCAATTATATGCTAGTTTTTCAAGAACACATCTACTGGGCAAAGCAAGCATACCTACAAGCACGTGGCTGTGGCCACAGGAAAGCCTTATGATCCGTATTTCACTCTGTGTCTTTTGTCAACCTCTGATGCTGACACATTTCCTTTGCTTAATGGAACAGTATTTTTCTTCTGCTCACTTTTGGGTCCCGATTCTCTGATATTACAGCATTACATCTTACAGACTGGCATTTTAGGGGAAAAGCCCAAAGAATTTCTGAAACATGCCAGGCTTAAAAAATTACTCCCTGAACATCTGTAAATGACTATCGAGTCTCAGAATTACAATGAGAGAATAAAAACTTCTTGTACTTTGCAACTCTGCTCTATGAAATTCTTCTATCCTTAAATATATGAAGACTTAATATATTTGTCCCAACCTCAACCAACACTATTACAAAGACATATTTTGATATTCTGATTACCTTTCTTTAGAGAAGAGACAGAAGCTAAAAGAGTAATTTCTGAACCCAATTTTAGACATGATTTTTGTCTGACCTCTTCCTATTTAAAACATGGGGCACGGTTCCTAAGCTCCCTAATCCTGTATTTTCATTTCTCCATAATGGAGATAATAATATTTATTCATAGAGTTGTTTTGATGATTAAATGAGGTAATATATGGGAGCTATTTATACATACTGCCTAGCAAATATTAAGCACTCAATAAAACGCAGCTATTTTTATTTTAAGTACTGTACCTCAAATTGCCTTATTATGTAAACTTCTGTTTTCAAGTCCATAGCCCTGGGCTTTGGCTGAGTCTGGGTTCAGGTTTGCTTCATTGTTTAAATGAGCTCAAGCATGACACCTCTAGTTAGAGCCTTCATTGTAACTCAGCATAGAGTTGTAAATATGGCAGCCCCACAAATATATGGCTTTTGGATCAAAGTCTTAAAACTGTTCCAGGAATCCACATCCTGCCAAACTGGGTTGCCATAATCATGGCTGAAATCTAGAACAGCACCTCGTGTAGAGAAGGTCTCAGCCTGTCTGTGAAAGGTTTATGAACGAGGTTTTGAAAATGAAGGTCAGCAGGCGACTTTCATCTCATAACCATAGGAAGTGGTTAGACAGATGGCAAGGACAGCCTTATCTCTTCTCTGAGCAGCCTCTTTTGATCTTGACTGACCATGGATTCCTGTCTCAGGAAGGATGGCAGGTGTCAGGGACATGCTGCAGCCTCTGTGACGCTGGTTCCTTCAGAGATGTTTCTCAAGAGAGAGCAAAATAAAAACGTCACTTTGTGCACACAACTCGAGGTGATGCCTTCCTTCCCTTCCTTGCTTGTTATTGTTGTCACAGTTACAGAAAGTAAATTGTCAAAGACAGCACTGCCTCATCCCTTCTCCTAGTTCTTCCTTATGGAGATAAGCACTGCCCATCTTTTTGCTATTTACCTCTGTATCGAAAACAACATTTCTTTCCTAATGCCTCTCAATTTCTCAGCTCCACTTATCACGTCCCACCAAGGAAATGACATGGTCACCTCACTCCCTTTATAGTAGTCTCACTGTGACACTCGTCCTGTCCCTCTGACTATCTTTTCAGGGCTGTTATGCTGTGATTTTGGCTAGATGTGTATTTACTAGTTTCATTATTATGATTAGGTAGATAAATACTCTTCATGACTAAGATTAAGTTATGATTATTTTTGTCTTCAGGTTTTTTTTTATAATTATCTTGGGTTTTGTTTCTTGACTTTCTTCATATTTTTCACCATGTGACGCCTTCATAGCTCTCTGATTCTTATCTCATTCAGGTGCAGATATTATATCTAGTTGATCTTCTTGAAGTAATGTCTCTTGGACCCTTCTGACAGGGAGCACTCTTCTCCTGATGTAGGAACAAGTGCATGGAGTACTGCATACATGGCATGCGTTAAAGGGTGTCTGAGTGGCAAGCCACTCCCCTGTGCTAGGTGTGTGAGTGGCAAACTGCTTATCCCTTAGGCACAGCCCTGGGTGCGAGGCCATGTGTTGCAGTCCCTGTGCTTGCTTCATGGCCCACTCCGCGATTGGTCGCTGCAAGGACAGTCAGCAGAAATTGCATTGGTGGCTGCCTGTTATCTGCTTACCTACTGCCTGAGTATATATACATGGTAACTGCACCATAAAATCAGACCTGGTAACTGCTTGGTCTCCAGAGGTCTTGATTACCGACTCCCAGCCACACTCTCCTCTACCCTGTTCCGTGGACCTCCTCACTGGATGAGAGAGAGCCCATGCATCCATCTATGCCCTGTGCCATGGTTTGATCCTGGGATCTCTCTTACCATAACCCTGGAAAATCTCTGCTGGTCTCTCTGCTTGGATCTTGTTTCCCTGTACCATCTGGATGGACCTTTCTTAGTTTACTCCCTTGCTTTGGTGGAATATGTTCTCCAGGAGTTTTCGGATAAAAGGAAATATAGTTAAATTTTCTGGGCTTTCATATATATAGACACATCTTCATCTTTTCTTCACCTTTGAACACATTGCTAGGCATTGACAAATTACACTGAGATTATAGGTGTGTACCAGCATGCTAGGTGTAGAATTTTCCTTCAGAATGTCCATTGCACCCCTCCAATGTCTTCTTCCAGTTTTGTTGTTCTGGTCTGATATTATTCTGATTCCTTCTTTTTGGTATATATCTGGTTTTTCTTCTCACTAAAAATTTGTAGGACCTATTCTTTTATCCTAGAGTTCTGAAAATGTATCACAATTTACCTCCTTGTTGTTTCATATCCATCCATTATGTCCTAGATGTACCGTCTTGTGGAGTTCTTAGCAGTGCCCCAAACTGTTCCTCAGTTTAGGCAATGCAATGTAGGCAGTCAGACTTCAGAGTTATTGGTCTTTACATGAGAGACAGCTGTGCAAAGAGCTTATGAGGGTTACTGGCTTAAAACAATTACCAAGACCATCTCCAGGTATTTTCTTTTAAGTTTTAAAAATTTTCAAATTTATTTTTAACTGATGCATAAAACATAAAATTGTACATTTTAATGGGGTGCCATATTTGTGTTTTGATATGTGTATACATTGCAGAATGTTTAAATTAGGTTAAGCGTATTTGTCAATTCAAATGTTTACCATTTCAAAATGGTGAAAACTTTCCAAAATACTTTCTTCTGCCTTTTTGAAATGTGCAGTGCATTATTGTAGCTGTAGTCACTGTACTGTGCAATAGCCATCCAGGACTTCTGGCACTTATTTAACTATAACTCAGTATCCCCTGATCAACTTTACCCCATTCCTCTCCCACCCCTACTCTTTTCAGACTCTGGTAACCACCATTCCGCTCTTTACTTAATGTGAAATGGACTTTCTTCAATTCCACATATGAGTGAGATCCTGTGGTTTTTCTTTCAGTGCCTGGCTGATTTCACTTAACATAATGATCTCCAGTTCCATCTGTGATGCTGCAAATGACAGGATTTCATTCTTTTTTATGACTGAATAGTATTCTATCCTTCATATGTATCACATTTTCTTTTATAAATTTGTAAGTTTGATGAACACTTTGTTTTTGTTTCCTGGCTATGTGAAGTATGCTACAATGAACATGGGAGTACAGATGTCTCTTCCACATACTGATTTCATTTCTTTTGGATGTATACCCAGTAGGGGATTACTGGATCATATGGTAGCTCTATTTTTAATTTTTTTGGAGGGATCTCCATCTGATTTTCCATAATGGTTGTACTAATTTATATTCCCACCAACAGTGTACAAGGGCTCCCTTTCTCCACATCTTGCCAACACTTGTTATCTTCAATCTTTTTGACAATGGCCATTCTTACTGGGGTGAGGTGTTGTTTCACTGGGGTTTGGATGTGTATTTCCCTGATGTTAGTGATGTTGAAGATTTTTATGTAATTGTTCCCAGAGAGTTTGTTTGTTTATTTGTTTTGTCATCAGGGCTTTCCCACTGAGCCACATCCTCAGCCCTGTTTATTTTTCACTAAGTTTCTTCAGGCCTCACTAAGTTGCTGAGGCTGCCCTTGAACTTACGATCTTCCTACCTCAGCCTCCTAAATCACTGAGATTATAGGTGTGCACTAGCATGACCAGCCAGCTCCAGAGAGTTTTTTTTTTTTTTTAAAGTTGCCTTTGACACATTCATTCATTTATTCTTCCACACGGCAACATCTATTGGACACTTGCCTTGAGTCCTGAACATTGCTAGGCATTGGCAAATTACAATAATAAAAAAGAGACACTTCGATCTCATGAACCTTCCATGCAACCATGGAAGACACAATCCGGTGCCCCGGATGCAATATGGTGAATGTCACCCTGTGCATGCTGACTAGTCCTAGAAGCTCTAAGGGTGGAATGATGAAGGCTGCCTTCAAAATCATGATTGGAAATGTGTCTCAGCTCTCATTACGTGAGCGATAATTTCCCAGAGAAATCCTCCTGCCAATTTGTAACTAACAAAGTTAGAAACTTCCCAAAGCTCTAATAAAGTTTTTATAGCCAGAGAGACTTTGGAAGTGATTTTTAGCTTCTTCACTTTACCTGGAAAAATTGAGGCTAAAGAAAATAGTGGCACCAGACAGAAACTCAGGTTCCTTGATGCCCATGCTGATATTCTTTCCACTAAATCATACCGGGCCCTTACCACAAAGCCCAGTTATCTGTTAATATAATTAAAAGTTTTATTTAGTGGCTCAGAGTCTCAGAGATCTGGAAGTACCAATTTAAAACACCCCTGGAAAAGCCTTTTAAAAACAGTTATTTAAATGAAAGAGCTGTGCTTTGGGCAGAGTAGAGGACTCCATGGCTTCTTTTGACAGTGAGGTCATAATTATTAAATTGGAAAAACAGGCCCATTTTATTTTGGACAGGTTAATGTTGATTTTAAATTCATCCAGAAAAATTAGGGGGCAGCTTCCCAAATGAAGCTTTGGTATTGCCATTTTGTGATATAGTTTTAAGATGTTTCTATGTTTACATTGTCTTGAAAGCATACAACAGATGTATAAACGTGGAATGGAAACATTTTGTAGAGGCGGAGAATGTTGTCTTCAATGAACACTGAAGAATGCAATGTATTCTGTTAAATGTATGGTTTCATGACTTAATTAACAATTAGCAAATGCTATATTATGGGGGAAGCTAAGAACTATAAAGAACACATTATCCAATTGTCAGTTCTTTATCAGTGATATAATACTAGCAGTAATGCATTATTCATTAAAAACTTCAGAGTGATCTTATAATATCTTCCTAAGTATATTCACTTTTCAGAGCCACAAGTACTTAGATTGTAATCTTCTCTGTGACGTTTTTCTTGGTCCTCCTCATGAGGAGGCTTTCCACCTGTGGTCTTTTGAAAGTCTTCTGCAGTGTTGATCACAGCTTCTCTTTTGGCTGTCATTCATCCTGAAGGCAGGGGCCATATCTTGCTTCTTTGTCATTTCAGTGACATATTATGTACACAATAGACAGTTAATTGATGGATAAAAATAGAAGCCTTAAAATGATATTTATTTGGTTTCCATAGTTCTTGTGTCATATCCTAGGCAAAAAGTAGCTGAAGATTTTGGGGTTATATACATGCAATACGCATGCCTCAACTTCCCTTTGTTTCTCATTGAAGTACCCTCATCTTGGCTCACAAGTTCATCTATGGCCCTCTAGATAATTGATCCTATTCTGTATGATTTAACTTCCAGCTGTACATGGACCCTATCCCTGAGAAATCTGGTTGGGCATAAAAATCATCTCCTCTATCTTCATAGAATAATAATCTCTGCTGATCCTAAAAATGAGGAAAAAATTTTCTTCTCTGTTATTCTCATCCTACACAATAGAGAGGGGCACAGATCTGCATTATTAACTGTGCACCTGTCTTCTTTCTGTCTTCTGGCTCTTCTCCTTCCTGTCAGAGCCGGGATGTACTGAACAGCTCCCCTTATTCTAGTCTTCAGTTACATCCCTGGAATGACTGGCTCTAGGGTACAGATTGTCCTTCTCAGGACCTTCTCTGAGTGCCAGCAAAGAGACTTTGGTATCAGTTCAAAGGCGAGGCGTTTCGGGAGTCTCAATTATCATGACCTCTGTTCTTTAAGAGAGCTTGTGATTTCCCCTTCCAGAGGGCTGGGGGAAGAGATGTTTCTATTCCTCTTCTCAAAATGAGGAGTGGAGAAAAATGGGTAGTGAAAGCATTTCTTGCCTTCCATGTGTCAATTACTTTGCTGGATGTGCGTTCAGTTTGTCGTGCCCTTCAACTCCACAACTCATCTATTACCTCTGCATGAGCTAGTCATCTGGTTAATGTTAAAGTTCTTTCAAAATCAGCCTCTATATTCATAAACTCTTTACAAAGTTAAGAGGAAGGCCCCTTAGAATCTGGGTTTAATGTAATGCAAATGAGGATTAAGTGCAATAATTCTTTTTCTTTGACTGTTTATATCTCTGAAACAAAAACTGCTGGTGGCTTAGGTATAGAGAACTAGGTGTTTAGTAATAAAGCCTGAGTTCAAATTTAGCTCTGTAGCATGCAGCTGTCACTTTCTTTCTAGGCCTTAGCTTATTGTGAGTGCAGCAGGTACATGCAATACCCTGCCCCTGGGGTTTGGGGATTCAAGGAGAAAACACACCTGAAAAGTGCTTTGTAAACTGTATAGTTCTATTAAAAAAAAAAAGAGTTGTTATTAATAGAGATCTGACTATTTCCAGTTGTTTCTGTCTAGTCAGTTAGTTCTGGATGAGCAAATCGGAGAGGACAGGGAGGAAGGAGAGAGCACACGGGGCTAGGAGATGGGTGACCTGGAGTCCATCCTGGTGCTGTTCAGCACTCAGCCACTGACTCGTGACCTTGGCAAAGTGCTTCCCCTCATGTGCTTCTGTTGTGTCATTGGTAATATGAAGCAGGCTAAAGAAAAGATGATCCACATATTCACTTCCAGTTTAAAAAAGAAAGCTTATTGTTTTTTGAGTCTAGATGAGGATCTTATATTTTATTTAAGGTTTTCTATAAGTTTAGATTATTGAATCGGAAGACCTACCAGTTCTGGGCCTTCATACTCTATTTTGAATACATAATTTTAAGAAATGATTTTAAAGAAAATGGTCAAATCTTAATTTTTAAAGCACTGAAAAGGAACCAGTGGAATTTATCCACTCAATTTTTCTATTGTATCTGGAGGGGAAATGTGTATGTCTAAAGAGATGCTAAGTACTAACTGATAAAATATTTGTCCGTGAGAAATCAATTATGTCTATGACATTTAAAGCACATTTTGTTGTGATATATTTTCTAGTTACTTGAAATTTATTTCTTTTCCTTCAGTCAAAAACAATAGCAAAACGAATATTTATTAATATTGAGGCACAATGTTAATTCTTGTCGATGCACAGTAAGATGATTCCTATTTGAAGGATTCTTAATCTAGTATAGAAACAGCAAGTGACAAAATTAAATAAGAAGAGTAAAGCAAAGTTTCAAGACTAAAGAGTAAGGAGAGATTTATTTTGCTGAAGAGGTAGAGGGAATGGGGGAAATATATCTTCAAAATGCTTTGTAGATTATAAATGGTTTCCCGTATACTTCCTTATTAAATATTATATAGACCTTGATAGCCTAGAGCAAGATGCCATCTGTTGGAAATCAGATTGAAATCTAAAGAAACAAAGCCTGACAATGCAAAGAAATTGATAAGACATGTTGTTATTTAAAAAATTAAGGTATGTTGCTGTAGTCAATACTTACAAATTTCTTTAACTTTTCCCTAATGTGACTTGCACTATTATTTTATATTTGGATGTTGGTATCATCCTATTTACCACCCACTTTTTAATGAGAAGGCTATGAGAAACTTCCCAAATTATGTAAAGTATATATTTAAATCCAGGCATATATTCAAGTGAATTTATCTAATACATTGATTTGTCATCACAAAGCTAGAGAAAGCCTCATTCAATTAGATAACTTTAGTATTATTCACAATAGACAAGGGATGAGAGCACCTTAAATATTTATTGACAGGTGAATGGATAAAGAAATTGTGAGATATTTACATAACACTGCTTCATTGTGTACATTCAAGTCTTAAAAATGGAAATCCAGCTATTTGCAACAACAGAGATGAAACTGGAGAACATTATACTGAGTGAAATAAGCCAGACACAGAAAGACAAACACTGCTGGATTTCTCTCCTATGTAGAATCTTCAATAGAAATGCAGAGTGGTTATCAGGTGGTGGGTAGGGATATGGAGGCATAGGTGAAAAGTTGCAGTTATACAAGATGAGAAAGTCTAATGTTCTTGCCCAGCAGGAAGGCTGTGGTTAATAATATTGTATAGTATGCTGGAATTTTTCTAAGAGCAGATTTAAGTGCTCTTACCAAAAGAAAAAAAAAAAGATAACTATATTAGATGATGGATATATTAATTGGATTGATTATAGTGATCATTTTATTTTGTATATGTGTATTAAAACATCATATTGTATAGACCTTAAACATGTACCATAAAAATTACTAACTTTGCAGACAATAAATATAATCTGGGGGCTAGGATTGTGGCTCAGTGGTAGAGTGCTCACCTCATACGTCTGAAGCCCTGGGTTTGATCCTCAGCACCACATAAAAATAAATAAATAAAATAAGGGCACTGTGTCCAACTACAACTAATATATATATATATATATATATATATATATATATATATATATATATATATAAAATCTGCCCATTTAAAAAATTATTTTCACAAAAGAAGTGTGTTGTTCAAGTGCAAAATCAGGATTATAATCTGGTCATCTGGTCTCCTAGACTGGCTTCCTTCTTAGCACAGAGCCAGAGTAAAGAGTCCAATAAGTAGATGTTCATTTTATATGGAGACGCCTACAATGGGGTCAGTCTTTGTTTTGCTAGTAGTATGGTATTTTTCCCTGAATGACTTTTGATGCTGTGGCTGAAGCCACTACTGCTGTCAATATTGACATTGCAAGGGTGTGCGACCCTTGTGACCTCAAATGCTTTTAATAATATATCTACTTAAATATGTTAAGGGACTTCTAATCATAAAACAAGGAAATGTGGTAGGGAAAAGTCCTTACTTCATCTCTACTTTATTTTCAGTGACATTTTTTTGGGAGCAAATTGCCTTTAGTTTTTTAATTACTATTATTTTATTATTATTTGGGGGATCAAAATTCATACTTGGCAATACTTTATCATAGAGCTAAACCCTAGCCCTTCGGTGACAGATTTTTAAAAACTGAAATGTATCCTTTTATTACGATGCTAAAGGACTCTATTTGGCTTTGTTTTATTGCCAAGTAAAATTACAATTTTGTTCTACTTGAGCACATTAAATATAGTGAATCTTATATTTCAATAACTATGGCTATAATTTAATTTTATTTCATAAAGTATAATTTTCTGCATTCGTGAATATGATCTTTGGTTATATTCTATATTAGTTGTTACATTTTAAAAGCATTGTGTCCATTTTTGGACTGTGCAGTTTAGAAGAACCTGGTAAAAATAAAGTATGCATATTAAATAAGCACTCTAATGACAGGTTAAGATAATTGAAGTTGCTTAACCTGAGAAAGAGAGAGTTCAGGAAGTATGCTAATTATCACCCTCAGGCTGAAGTGCTTCTGTGAAGAGTTTGCAATATCCCTTCCACTTAAAAAGGAGAGATTTGGGTCTTCTCTGGTGTGAGTGGTGATGGAGCATAGCAGGGTTTCACCCAGAAGGACTGTATTTACCATTTGTAATAATCTCTTTTGACAAGAACTATGACCATTGAGTTTTTAAGTTGTCTTTTCTGGTGTCTGAATTAAATGATCTTTCAAGGTATCTTTCAGCTCTGTAGTTATCCTTCAGTTCTTTGGGGAGGAGAGCTCCAGACACATTTCTTTTTGATTTAAGCACAATTAAGGAACTGACTCAAAGGCTGTGAGCATTGTCTCACTGAGGTTCCATCCCACAGATGGAACTGGAAGTCTGGAGAATGCAGAAGGCAAAACGTATATCAAGATTTTACATCCAGTCTACATCAGGGCTTTTCCATGCTCTCACTCCTTTTGAATAATTGCTTCATGTTCAACCCTGCAATAGAATTGACTAGCCATTACACAAAATTAGGGTGGAAGATCAAGCTTGGGATACACTGGGAAAAGTACCTCTTTCCAAGTATTGCAAGTGATGGCCTATTTTGTCAGATGTGTGACTTGTTGATTGTAAATGATTTGTGGTTAGAGATGATGGAATTTTTGTAATGTGTCCTAGATCGTTGTGCTCTTCTGTCATGAGCTTGAAATAAATGTGTAGGAGTGGGTATCTTGCACCCACCATGATTGAACAGTTATTACTTGGAATTTTTCACACTTAGCAGTGGTGTTAATGTCCCATTAGGTATAGCTTTCTGGGACTCATGATTATCACTGACACATTCCTTTTCTATGACTTGAATGTGGGTAGGAAAAGAAAGGGCAGATGGATCCAAACAGATTTCCTGGTGATAGAAAACAGTACGGTATGACAAAATGATAGAGCTGCAAATGGAGTGGATGCTGTTTTTTCCAAACCCTTATCCAATACATTTGGGTGACAGGCAAGGTTTAGAAACAAGAAATCAGAATTAAAAAAAAAAAAGATTTGAAAGTTTCAGATATATTATAAGAATTCATCAGAAAATACCAATGGCAATTTTTTAGGGGCTAACACAAAGTTACCATGCATATTTTAGACAGAATGAGGGAAGATATCTTTCTCAGGACACATAGTTCCCTTTGAGCATTAACATAAAAATAATTTTTCTAAGAGGGACACAGGGACGAATATTTTAAAAGGAAGAGAACAATATGATGAGCTCTCTGAAAGCCTGAGGAGCTGTTGACATCTCAGGCATTCTCCCTGGTGTCTCATGGTTTATCTTTGAAAAATGGGAGAGAGAGAGCATCCCTGTTTGGGAGAAGATGAAAACAACACTAAGATCTCTGTTTTTATTTGATCATCCTTGGCAAGTATTTATCCCTTTCAAATCTCCAGAGAACCAAAGGTAAATTTTAGAGCTGGTGGGAATGTTAGAATTCAGCATTTCTGCTCAATAAGAATTTGGATTAATCTTTTTCATTAAATGTTCATCTTTTCTCTCTTTCCTATTGGTGGTAAGTAAGCTCTATTGGAATTAAAGTCTGTTTAGTCTCCTTGATGCCAGTAGGATAGTAGTTAAACTATCTGATAGGTAGTTAAACAGTTATATATAATTTTTATATACATATAAAAATTACTGTGTATAAAGCCATTGATGTTCTTATTTTCAGTATTACCCTAATACTAGCTTTTTGAAGGGACTTAGAATCAGGCATAATTTCCAAATTTGACAGTCAAGAATGAAGGTAGGAAAGAATGATATATAAGTTTGTACAGATACATAGCTGCAGATAATAAACAGAACTTAGACATACCAAGTTTCTCAGTCTAGAACACTAAATTTTTGAGCAAATGATTTTGTTAGAAGATGTATAAACTTATTTTTCATAAGCAGTCACATTATCTGAGATTCAAGGCTTTAGTAAATCCATTATTAATTAATTAGTGAATGAATTAAAATATTTCTTTTGTTATCCATCAATATTTCTTGAGACCTACTATGTGCCAAGCACTGGTCTACAGAGAGTTCCAGCAAAGCCAGCAGATTCCTGAATCCATGGAATTTACCATCTGCAGTGAGGGAGAGATTATCAAATAAGAATAACATTTTGTTATATATGAAAATGGTCAGGGGCTGGGAATGTGGCTCAAGGGGTTGCGCGCTCGCCTGGCATGCGTGCGGCCCGGGTTCGATCCTCAGCATCACATACAAACAAAGATGTTGTGTCCGCCGAAGACTAAAGAATAAATATTAAAAAAAAATTCTCTCTCTCTCTCTCTCTTTAAAAAAAGAAAAAAAAAAAAAAAGAAAATGGTCAGGAAAGAAGGGTTGGGGACTCTAGGAGGACTAGGACTCATTTAGCATGTTCCTTAGGTAGGTCATGGCAGGCCTCACTGAAGAGGTGACATTTGGACAAGGACTAAGTAGGTGAAGGGGCAAGCTCTGGCCTGTCTGGAGGAATAGTATTTCAGGAAGAGGAAACAGCAAGTGTAAGTACTCAGGTGAAAACTTGCCTGGCATATTTGCTGAACATTAAGGAAGCAGGGAAGTCAGAGAAGATGAAGAATGTGGACGTGAGGTTTGGGGAGTTCATGGTACATCTCAATCCTCATGTCCCATTTCTCCTGATTAATGACTTCCAACACAGCCAAATCTTAGATGCATAAGGGGACACTCCTAGAATTACTTAGGCCATTCTCTCCCTAATGTAGGATTTAAAAATTTTTTAAGTTATACATGACAGTAGAATCCATTTGACATGGAATATATCTTTTGTAATTCAGACTCCAGTACCTCTTCTTCTTCCCTCTCACTACCACTTGCTCCCTTCCCTCTATTGATCTTTCTGCCATTTACTCATAGTAATCTTTTTAAAAATTAATTTCTTGTGCATGTACATGATGGTGAGATTTAATATAGGGTGTTTTATACCAGAGCCAGCTTCTTCAGACAACCAATAATGTAGTCTTCTGCCAGACTTACACAGTGATTGCTTCTGGAATTCTGAACTAGGGCTGGGAGTTGACTTTTTGTATGTCTTACATATCTCCACTCTGATTGCAGTAACCTCAGTATACTGGTGAGAGAGAAAGAATTGCAAAATGAGTTTGAAAGAAATGAAATTCTCTATCCTGTTTGCACTAGCGATGTGAGTCTTCAGGATACCTCCAAACAGGTGTAGATCAGGACTATGCTTCATTTTAAAGGAGCTATGTGTTTTTCCACAAGGTTACTCAGAGCCCCCTCAGTAACCTTTGGGGATCCATTGCATTGTTAAATCACTGCATTAGCCTGCTGCCTTCTGGAAAGAATTAGTCCCATAGCTGCTTCAGTAGGAAAAAATCAGCCCTTGGGCTAGAAACCAACTACATTGAGAAGAGAGACATGGGGGAGGTTAGGGAAGTCCTTAAAAAGAAGTTTAGATATTCAGGATGCAGGGGGTATGGGGAAGGGGTAAAAATGCTGTGTTGACGAGAAATCACCTGTTTTTATTATTGCTGATCATAGGGTTTTCCTTAACGTATAACAGTAGATAAAACATTTCCCTCTCCCTTAGCTCACTCAGTCTCCTTGCCAATCCTATGTGGCTTGTTACGCCAAATGGTAAGAACCAGCATGCCTGCATCACCCAGAAGTTTGTTAGAAATCCCCCCCCAGACCTGCTGAGCTAAAATTCATATTTCATAAGATCCCTAATCCTTTAAAATTTAAGAAGTATTGTTCAAAGACCTGGAGGACAATGATTTATTTGATTACAGGAAGGAAATGGAGGATCCACATGGTTGGTGATGAAGCCAAGGTCACCCACTCAGTACTCAGTTGTGAAGTTGAGCCTCATACCCATCAAGGCTTTATGCCTCCTGGTCTAGCAAGTTTATGGCTGCAGTCATTGCAGTCATCAACCCCTTATGGCACACCTACAATGTGTTAGCTTTTGAAGGAAAAGCAACCCTTCTCTGAACCCAGATTATCGCCTCTTATTTTCTCCACCAGTTTCCCTGGGCTCTTGCCTCATCTGCTTGCTGATTCTAGAAATGCAAACACCCTGAAAAGCTCTGCAGCTTTGCCCATGTGGAGCCCACAATTAGTGAATCTGATAAGAACTGCTGGCATTAGTCACTTTCTCTGGGCTTCTCTGCAAAAACTTTCTGACTTGACTTTAGGGAATGTGTGCAAATTCAAAACAAGACAATTGAGGAATCACAGCTGGACGCTTCAGTGGGTACAAATAGGTTTTTCCACTCTTGCTTAGTCTTATAGGAAGATAGATGATATCCACCTTAATATCATAGAAAAAGGTGCAGAGAGATTTGCAGGCTGCCTTTCACCATGGCTTACTGCCATCATGGAAATACCAGCATTCCCATTTCTGGGATGTAAAACTATTTACATTTAAATGACAAGAAGGCGAGTTCTTGCTAATTGACTCAACAGGTAGAAAAGCTGAGTCTCCAGGAAAATCACACTTCATCTATATTTTGGTTGAGGGAAAATTCTAACAATTTAAAAAATGTAACTCATGGATCCTGAATGATGATTCTTGAAGTAATTCAAGCTCACTAATCTTGGCTTAAATCTTCCCATTTTGTTAGTTGTTTGTTCACTGAAAATGATGTCATCATTTTCCATGAGCCTGCTATTACATGAAAGTCATAATAGTAGGTAGTCGGAAGGGGTCACTAGAGAATGAGATCCTGAGAGCCTGTTGAATAGAAAGCACATGTGTGTCTAAGGTAAACTAGATGGAAGACAATAGGGCACTCATCCATAGGACACTCCTCCCCCACCTCCTGTCCAAAGAACAGGCATTGGAGTTCTCTGTGGACAGAAGGTAGGTTTGGGGCACCTAGAGTCTGCAGAGTAGAGAAAACCATGGGAGGGAAGGGGCAATGTAAGACTTAAGATGGAAAATGCTAGATTTGTATTTGGAGCAGCAAATAACCAACGTATTTAATATGACTTGTAATCTATCAACTCATTTCCCTTTTTATTGTATATATTTAAGTTATAGAACATGATATTTTGGTAAGCATATACTTACTAAAATGATTGCTATAGTCAATCCAATTGACATATCTATCATCTCACAAGATTACCTTTTTTTGTTTGTTTTCATAAAACACCTAATATCTATTAGCAAATTTGCAGTATATAATACAAACACTAACTATAGTCCTCAGGCTGTCCATTACATCTAGAGACTCTTTCATCCTATGTAGATGCCACCTTTTACAATTTGACCTCTATTTCCACGTTCCCCCCCCCCCCCCCCACTCACCTCTGGAACTTGTCCTCCTGTTCTCTTTCTCCATAAGAGCCTACATTTAAGGGACAGCATGTTGTAGCTTTCTTTCTGTGGCTGCATTAATTTACTTTATGTGGTTCCCCTGGTTCATCCATGTTACAAGTGGCAGTAGATGTCACAGATATTTTCAGGCTAAATAATATTCCATGTGTTCCTTTATTCATTCATCTATTGATGGACACCTAGATTGTTCTCATATCTTTGATCTTATGAATAATACTTCAACAAAGAGAGGAGTGCAGGTATCTTATGGTACCAATTTCATTTACTTTGGGCATATACTTGGAAGAGGGATTTCTGGGTCACATGGTAATTCTACTTTTAAATGTTTTTCAAAATGGCTGTAGCAATTTTCATTCCCATGAACAGTGTAGGAGAGATCCCTTTTCTCTACACCCTTGCCAGTGTTTGCTATCTTTCATCCTTTTGAGAGTAGCCATCCTAATACTAGGGTAATATCTCATTGTATTTTTGATTTGCATTTGCATTTCCCTGATATTTAATGGTATTTAGCAAGTTTTCTTATCTCTGTTGGCCATTTTAATGTCTTATTTGGAGAAATGTCTGGTAGAGTCCCTGGCCTATTGCAAATCAAGTAATTTGATTTTTGTTATTGAGATATGTGAGTTTTAAAAAATATATTTGACAATATGAATTTCTGTATGTCCCCATGTATTCTTCTAGGAGTTGTAAAATTTCAGGTTTTATGTTTAGATCTTTAATGCATTTCAAGCAGATTACTGTGTATGGTATAAAATTAGGGCTCAATTCCATTCTTTTAATGTGGATGTCAAGTTTTTCCATCACCAATTTTTAAAAAGAGACTATTCTTCCCCTGTTGTATCTTCTTGGTGCCCTGGTCAAAAATTAGTTGGCCATATATTATATGCCTGGGATTATTTCTGAGCTCTCAACTTGATTCCTTTGATCTATTTGTCTGTTTTCAGGCCAGTACCATATATTTTGATTATTATACCTGTTATTATAGTTGTATTATTTGGAATCAAGATATGTGATGCCTCCAGCTTTGTCTCCTCCCTGCCCTGAGGATTGCTTTGTCAATTCAGGGTCTTTTGTGCTTTCATGATAATGTTCTTCAGTTTTCCTCATTATTGTTTTGTACTTTTTAGTGTATAGGTTTTTCATCTCCTTGGTTAAATATATTTCTAAATATTTTATTATTTTGATATTTTTGTAAATAGCCTTGTTTTTTTGATAGGTTGATTAGTAGTGTAAAAAATGCAATGATTTTTGCATTTTGATTCTGAATATTTCCACTTTATTGAACACATTTATTAGTTTTTATTTGATATGGAACCATTATAGCTTTTTTAAAGTTGATTTTGTTTTTTTAAATACATGACAGTGAAATGCATTACAATTCTTATTACACATATAGAGCACAATTTTTCATATCTCTATATAAAGTATGTTCACACCAATTTGTGTCTTCATACATGTACTTTGGATAATGATGTCCATCACCATTATAGCTTTTTACAAATAATATCATGTCCTTTGCATATTGGATTAGTTACTTCTTTCTTTCTGATTTAGATGCCTTTTATTTCTTTCTCTTGTTGATTACTGTTTCTAGTTCTTCCACTACTGTGTTGAATAGAAATAGTAAGAGTAGACAGCCTTGCCTTATGCCAGACTTCAAAAAAAAAGCTTTCATTCCCACCTACCCGCATTGATTATGATGTTAGTTGTAGGCTTTTCATAAATGGTCTATGTCATAATAAGCAAATTTCCTTCTACATCTAATTTTTGAGAATTTTTATCATAAAATAATGTTGAATTTTGTCAAATTCTTTTTCTACAATAAGATATATTTTATGCTTATATAATTTTACAAAATGGATTCTATGATGACATTTACCAGAAAATGGATGGATCTGGAGACTATTATGCTAAGCAAAATAAGCCAATCTTCAATACCAAAGTTTGAATATTCTCTCTGATATGTGGATGATAACTCAAAACAAGGGGGGAGGGGAAGAATAGATGTTCAGTAGATTAGACAAAGGGGAATAAAGAGAGGGAGAGAGGATGGGAATAGAAAAGATGGTGGAATAATTCTGACATAACTTCTATGTACATATATGAACATACCAAAATGAATCTCTACATCATGTTCAACCACAAAACTGGGATCCTAATTAGAATACGATGCACTCCATGTTTGCAATATAAGTCAATTTATACTCTACTGTCATGTATAACTAAAAGAAATAAAAATAAAAAATGAATACTACTGTCATGTATAATTAAAAAGAACAAATATTACAAAAAGAAGCTGAAAGAGAAATTTTTTTTTCCACACAAAACAACAACAACAAGCCAGATCATGCAATTCTTGTGTTTCATTTTGTTAATCTTATGTATTGTGCTAATTTGCCTATGTTAAACTAACCTTGCATTCCAAGGATAAATCTCACTTAGCCATAATCTTTTTGGAGTTTTGTTGAATTTGGTTTGCTAATATTTATCAAGGAGTTTTGCATCTATGTTGATCAGAGTTACTGGTCTGTAGTTTTCTTCTGGTGTCTTTCTGGCATAAGAATCAGGATAATGCTGGCTTCATAAAATGAGTTTGACACTATTCCCTCTGATTCTATTTTTGTTATTGTGGAATAGATTAAGAAGTATTAGTATTAATTGTTCTTTCAGTGTTTGGTAGAATTTGGCCATGAACTCTTCTGGTTTTGGGCTTTTTAAATTGGGAGACATTTAATTACTATATCAGGTCCTTTGTTTTTCCTTTCAAGCTTTCTATCTCTTCTTGATTCAATCTTGATAGGTTTATATTGTTGGGAACTTAAACATTTCCTTTAAGTTTTCTAATTTCTTAGAAAATATAATTGTTCATAATAGTCCCTTTTGCCCTGCGGCATCTGTGGTAATGCTTATAATTTTAGTTTTGATGTTATTATTTGTGCCTTTTCTTAAGTTCAGGGGTTGTCAATTTTTATTTTTGCTTTTTCAAAAGATGTAGGAATTTATTGCTATAGATTTTCTCCCTAGAACAGCTTTTACTATATTTATGGTTTTTGGTATGTTATGTTAACATTTTTATTTTTTCAAGATATTTCTAAATTTCTCTTTTGATTCAGACTTTGATCTTTTGGTTATTCAGAGACCTGTGCACTAAGTTTTTAGTTTTTCTCTAATTGTTAATTTCTAGTTTCATACCATTGTGGTTGTAAAAGATACTTGGAATGGTTTCAGTCTTCTTCCATTTTCACACACTTGTTTTGAGACCTAACATATGATTTATGTTGTAGAATGTTCTAGGTGTACTTGAGAAGAATGTGTGTTCTGCTGTTGCTGAATGGAATGTTTTATAAATGTTTATTAGTTCCATTTGGACTACAGTGTTGTTTGAGTTCAGTGTTTTCTTCTTGATTTTTTTTTGTCATGTTTACCTCATATATTTAAGTGCTCTTATGTTGAGTACATATATGTTTACAATTTTATTCCCTTTTCTCTTATCATTTTCTTGGTGAATTGATCCCTTTATCTTTATGTAGTGAACTTCCTTGTCTGTTATGACAGTTTTTGACTTAAAGTCAATCTTGCCTAATAAAATTATAGCTACTTCTGCTCTCTTTTTTTGTTTCTATTTGCATGAAATACTTTTTTTTTTCCTATCCCTTTACTTTCACCCTTTTTGTGTCTTTAAAGGTAAAGTAAGTCTCTTATATTTGGGAGTCTTACTTTTTTTTTTTAAATACATTCATCCACTCTGTGTCTTTTTATTGGTAAATTAATCCACTTACATTTAAAGTAATTATTGATGGGTAAAGATTTACTATTGATATTTTGTTAATTGTTTTCTGGATCTTTTGTTCCTTTCTCCTTGCTGTTTCCTTTTGTGATTTGATAACTTTATATAAAGTATACTTTGATCCCTTTCTCCTTATCTTTTGTGTATTCAGGATAGATTTTTGCTTTGTGACTACTCTAAGTCTTATGTAAAACATCTTGCAGTAAACTAACAACTTATCTTTGTTTGCACATAGAAGTTCTTCAGTTTTATCCCATCCCCCCATATATTTTATATATTTGGATATCATGTTTTACATCTATTTTATATTTTACATCCATTAACAAGCAAATGTAACATTAGAAATTTTTAATAAATTTTTCTCTTAATCTTTATACTAGAGTCTTGTTTATACATCACCGTTTCAACATTAACATATTGTGATTAACTGTATATTCATTCAACTTTCTCATAAGTTTTATACTTTCATGTCCTTTTATGTTACTGACTAGCAGCCTTTTGCTTCAACCTGAAGAATTCTCTTCATTATTTCTTGTAAGATAGATCTAGTGGTGATTAATTTCTTTTAATTTTCTTTGTGAATATTTTAATTTTCCCCTCATTTCTGTTTTCCTAGGTCAAGTATTTTTGGTTGAGAGTTTTTCTTTCAGTTCTTGGAATATAACATACTACTTTCTCTTAGTCTGTAAGGTTTTCTGCTGAAAAACTTACTTATAGCTGCATTAAGTTTCCCTTGATTGTGATATGCTTCATTTCTCGGTTTTAATTTTGACAGGTTAGTTATAATTTGGTTATAATAATGTAAACTGGTCAACACTTTTTTGGGCTGGATTTTGTTTGATTTCTTTGAACTTCATGTACCAAACATTCATATCTTTTTGTAGGTTTGAGAAGTTACCAGCTAATACATCTTTAAACAAACATTCTTTTTTTTTCTATTCTTCCTCAGAAACTCCAATTATACAAAAATTAGCTTATGTGATTATGTTCCATAGATTCCATAGGACTTTTTTTAAAATTTGTTTTTATTCCATTTTCTCATTCCTACTCTTGTTTGCATATTCTTCCTTCTGCACAGGCTGGTGTTCTGTTGAATCTCTCTGTTGCATTTTACAATATTGTCTATATTTTTCACACCACGATTTGATTAGTTCTTTTATATGTTTTCCATCTCTTTATTGAGCTTCAGGTTGTGTTCTTGTGTTGTTTTCCTGTTTTTGGTTAGGAAAAGGGGAAAGTCCAGTTGCTTACAAACACACAGCTGCAGGGGCTGGGGTTGGGGCTGAAGGCATGCAATAGCCTGCTGCAGGGATCAGCCTGGAGTGAATGTAATCCTGGACTGGAGCACCCATGGAGGCAACAGCTGTTTTTTTTTTTTTATTATTATTATCATTTCTTTTAAATTAAACAAATCTAAATATGATTTTGATTTCTTATCCTTGTAGTAAAATCATTGTCACTCATTATTCTGACTACCAGGTACAGTCAAGACCCTGCCTGAGTCTTATGAGCCTTAGAGCATTTGTGGTCACTGGGCACTGTTGTGAGATATATGCTGTGCACGGGGCATGAAAATCTTCATTGCTACCAAAAGCTGCTCTTT
This sequence comes from Marmota flaviventris, assembly GCF_047511675.1. NCBI lineage: Eukaryota > Metazoa > Chordata > Mammalia > Rodentia > Sciuridae > Marmota > Marmota flaviventris. Next base: position 48,699,292 of record NC_092505.1, on the reverse strand, counting down.
GGTGTCCTGCTCTCCAGGCAATCCATGCAGCCAGAAAGCTGCAGCCATTCTCCTCCCTGCTTGCCTTAATCCCCTCATGCATATGTTGTTATACATTGTTCTCATGGAAAATATTGGCCTCCATCAAGATGTTTTTAAGAGACAACTTTCTCATATACACCTCTCATCCCTGATCCCTACATCCTTTCCTTAGTGTGTTCAATCTTTTTTGAGAACTGTGTTCTTTGAATAGCTTCTTTTTTCCTTAGTTAAAAAAAAAAAAAAATCCTGACTCAAGGAAATGCTAACTCAAGTGTCCTACTTCAAATAGCAAAGGAAAAGAAGAACAAATTTAAGCTAATATTTTAATAAACAGCACCACATGCAGAGTCCCTGGGGGCAAGAGAGGGATGAAGGTAGATTGGTGATTGCTCAGAAGGATACTTTGTTGAGCTGCAGGAAGGGAGAGGGATGGGGACAACTTCCACTGACCAAGTGGCTTTCCTGACTTAAGACCATAATTGTCCAACAGTTTGGTCTGAATCCCAACTTTCTGACCCCTTTCATCAAAGATGAACTTGTTTATTTGAGCCCATTTTCCCCGCTTCCTTCCCCAGAGCAGGGGGTGGTTCTCCCTTCATTTCAAGCTTGTCAATCTTTGCCTGGATCCTGTCACCTCTGGTCCCTATAGGATGCTGCACTGGCACTTACTTCCAAAACTCTCTCTTGGTGACTGGGCTCATCAGCATACTCAAGTCTACTCTGCAGGGCAACAAGATCAGTAACGAAAAGCCCTTCTCTTCACCTTCCATCCCTTTCTAGCTTCTACCTTACTTTCTCCATTTTTCACAAAAATCCCTGATTGTGCTACAGGACTTCAGCCCCCAGGGCTGAGGGATGCCTGAGAAACAGCTCCAGCCTTAGAGACAGACAGACTCTGCCACTCATGGTATATTCTCCCTGAAAAGCTATTGTGAGCCTTTCTAAGTCTCAAGTACTTAATTTTGAAAATGATGACTGCGAGGATAACCTTGAAAATCTGTGGTCAGGATTTAATAAAAACGTAGGTTAAATTTTGTCACAGTCTTTGTGTATAATAGATAGTAAATAAATGGTTATAACAATACCACTCCCTTTCCCATCTGTCCAGTTTCCTAGAAAATTCCTGCTCATCCTTAATACTTTGCTCTCTGTGGGTATCTGCTGTCACCTCTTTCCCTTCCCTCCCTCCCCTCCCCATCTCCTAGTGCAGTGTACTCCCACGATACTCTTAAGTTGCCTTATGTTTGTTTCATTTTAAACCTCCTTCTCAGCACCATTCCGGGAGATTCTAGATAATCGGAACTATAAATTTCATATTTCCAGGCCCTTGTTAAAGGATCTGATATGTTGTGAACACTTAAATGCTTATTAAATTAATTTCCCGAACCTTTTAATAATCCTTTCTATGTGCCAGGTACTTTAGAAATATTAACTTGTTAATTCTTATAAAACACTGTGAGATATGTACTTTTATGTTTTTTCTACAGACAAGGAAACTAAGGCATAGGGAGGCTAAGTTGCCCAAAGCCACAGAGTTAGTAAATAGGGGAACTGAGATTTGAACCAGTCTGTACCCTTCATCCATATCTGGGTATAATTCAATCTGCTGTGGGTAATATCATGTGCCTTCCCTCTTTAAAAGGATTGCAGCAAAAACTGTAATAGATACAAGCAAACTTTGTAAATAGCAAAATAATGAGTGAATAAGGGAGATGATTTTTTTTTTTTTATTTATACTGAAAGTGTTAAATAGATACATGTCATGACAGGACTAAAATGAGAGCATTATAAAAATAACACTCTAGAAATGTGAGGATTATCATTAAAGTAAATTTTTCACTCTGATTTAAAATTACTGAAAGGAGAGACTACTGTTCTTATTTTCTGTTTTGTCAAAGGAAAACAAGGAATGGAAAATAGTTTAACAGATGTCACCTCTGGAGTGTGGTCCCACGGTCATTTTTCTGTAAGGATCAATTCACTGTGAGCAGCTGTTTAGAGCAGATGAACATTCTAGACTGGCCCTGGAAAGAAAAAAACCAAATGGGCAGCTGCTTGACCTTTTTCCAAAGAAAGAATCAAACCCTGATCAGTCAGTCTTTATTGGCATGTTCAGAGGCAAGGAGCTTTTTTATCAGTTTCTATAATGAATCATCCATGATGATCACTCACCACTCATTAACATTAGCTCCAGTGACAGCTGTAGACAGCACAAGCCGGTGCTGTGTCAGTGGTGACCTATGAGAGAAGCAATAGGAAGTATTTTTTAGTGTGTCCACAGATCACCTGTGTCAGAATTACCTGCAGGTTTGTGGATCTACTAACTCAGAATCTCTAGGAGGAAATTCTAACAAGTTGTACTGAGAGCAAGCACCCCCATGATGACCCTGGGCAACACCAGGACTAAGTACCATGAAGGGGAGACAGTGGTGTTCTACAGAGTCACAGAAAAATGGGTTTCTGGAATTTACTTTGACCTTTCCCCCTGAAATTTCATATTTTCTCTTTTTTTTTTTGGCTAATTGTGACTAATGAATTTATGTTTATAACTGTATGGGAGTTGGAGATTGAGTTTGCGATAACACAAAAAGATATTCTCAAGTCTGTTTTGGCTCAGTTCATATCAGTGATTTCAATTCTGTTCTCTATGCCTGTAGGAAGGGGGAGAAAAAAAAGGAATGAATTTTCTGGATGAACATTTGAGTTGCTTGAGGATGATAAAAATAAGTCTCACAGAGTAGTGGTTAAAGAGATGATATATTAGGCAGTTTCAGTCAACACCTGAATATTGGCAACTGCCCCCCAGAAATTTTTTTCAAACTTTTCAACAGTTGCTTAATATAGCAAGGAAACATTTATTTTTGAAGCCCTGATAGGAGGTGCCAGTGAAGATGAGCGTATCCCCTTTCACATCATGGAACAGTTTTTCATGTCTTCATCACACCAGCATATCTGTGATTTGAAAATGCTGTCAGCAGCTAATCTTATAATCACATGATACCCATGCTGCTGCCAAATCACACCATGGAATTTGAACCAGAGTACTTGTGCAAGGTGTTAGGAGTCCATTCATTTCTTTAAGAACATATGTCAATTGTCATCACGTCCAATAGATATATTTTATGCAGTACTATGAGTGAAGTCTGACACAATCCACCTGGAGTCAGCGCTGACTCCACAGGTTAAGGATGTAGCCCAATAAGCCTGCTCACTTGAGATGCCTGCTGCCAAGTATGTGGGGTCCCTCAGGCACCTTCACTTCTAGCCATGGACTATAAATTCAGCAGGGCATTTCTCATGACCCTTTCAGGTGAATTAATCCACTAGAGCAACTCACAGAGTTCAGGAAAATGATACACTATCATTATAGTTTTATTCTAAAAGATACAATTCAGGACCAAGCAAATGAAAAGTTACATAGGGTGAGGACTGGGAGAGTCTTGAAGATGGCACTTCATGGAATCCAGGTGTGCCACCCTTGTGGAACATCAATATGGTCCCCAAGAAGAGGACCAGAATTTTCATTGCGATTGCATTACATAGGCATGATTTATTGAATCACTGGTCACAAGAATGAAGTCAATCTCAATCTTCCCTCCTCTCCTGACCCATGGCTCAAAGCCTCAACCCTTTAATCTCATGGTTGGTCTTTCTGGCAGGTTTAGCCCCCATCCAGAGTCATTTTCTTAGTTTAAACTCAGGTGTGACTCAAGAGCTCAAGAGAAATAACAGATGCTCTTATTATATGAGGGATTATAAGTATTAGAACCTCCATCTCAGGAACCCAAGACAAAGAATAGATAGATTCTTTATTATACAGCACCTAAATTTCTAGAAAGTTGTCTTTCAGATTAAATGCTTCAGTTATTAGATTTACATACAATGGTAGAAGAGAAATGAAACTTAGAAATAATTTAGTCCAAACTTCTCACTTGACAGATGAGGCAACTGAGGTCCATTGGTGACGTGAGTCCCAAGTCAGTAACTAGAAAAAGTGGAGGAGGAACAGGAATCAGAGTCAAGTTAGATCTTCTAATCTCAGGATCTCAGCTGGGGGACCAGGATGGAAAAAAAAAACAAATTTGTCTAACAAGATCTATATATCCAAGGAGAAACAGCGTGGATCAGAGGAAACAGGCAGGGGAGCATGTGCACAAACCATGCATGTTAAGGGCTCGCAGTAGAGAATATCAGGCGTCTGCTGTTTCACTTGCCTGAACCAGGGCCGACATGTGGCAGATCATGGGCTTTCTGGACCACTGCTGGGGAAATATCTGGAACGTAAAACTTGGGACATGTGTCACCATTTCTTCTGGCCTACAGAAATCTTGGATTTGGCCTCTGTTTGGACACTCAGTTGACTAATGAAAAAATGATGGGAAACAGTCCTAGCTCTCACCGGGTTCACATCTCCATTTGTTAGAAAGAAGTGGGGGAGAATAATAGCATCTAATTTGGTACCATGTAATGGTTTAAAACATTCTGAGTCTTTTTGTGTTGACATGAATGAATGGAAATGTAAAGAAGAAAAATGTAGTCGCCACATGTCCCTTTTCCCCCTCTTCAAGATTTAGGGGACTAGACTATTTTTTATGACCCTAACTAGCTTTTATAGTGTCTATCTGGGTAGTTATCATTGTTCCCTACATTCTTGTCCATCAAACTAGAATAGAGATATTTGTTTGAAAGGAGGGTTTGGGTAACACTTGGGAAAGGAAACAACTTCAGAAAGATGTCTTCTAGCTAGTTGACTATTTTTTCCTTCATGTACTTTCTTCATTCATTGATTATCTGGTTAAGGAAAAATTTTGTGAAGTAAGTCTCCCCTTCTGCTAGGCTTTGTCTTTTTTAGAGAGGGGACAAGAAAAGATAAGACCTCTATCTAGCCTTTCTTTCTTGAAGATATCATCTACTCCTTGTCTTCAACTGCCTCTTAGATTCCTGTGACTTGTTCATCTCCAGTCCAGAACTTAATTCTGAACATCAGACCTATAGCACCTCAAACTCTATGACTCAGTTCCAGCTTTTCACCTTCTCCCTGGTCACTCCTGTCTTTGTTTTTCCTACTTTCCCAATGGCACCCCAAATCACTTACACAATCACTATGGAAACTCAGTCATTTCCGGTATTTCTTTTGAGCATCTCTAAATGTTGCTGTCCTGTTAGTGCTGCTGTCTCAGAATACATCCTATCTCTTGCCTTATGACAGAGGCCTCCCTCCTTCTGACCTTGCCCCTCCTCCCCCTATCATCTATGCAAGATGCAAATGCCATGCTCTGTTATCTTGAGCCAGGTGGCTTGCCATCAGGAGCAGTAATGAATGAATGAGGTGATCAAAAGTGTGTTCTTCAGCTGATTACAATACTGAACAACAGAACAATTTGATTTGTCCAGCTGAACCCAGCACCAAGTCCTTAATGCCTTTCTTTACATCAATAAATTACTTAGCTTCATTTAGAACAGACTCCAAATATTCCCATTCTTGGATTTTGGCAGCTCACGAGCCTGGTCCTTAAAAGTAGGGACATTTGTTTATAACTATGGGACTATTCTGTAACAACCTGATAAACAGTTGGTGCTTAAGTTTTTGTGGACTGAATGAATGCAAGAATGCACTTCCATATGTAGTTGACAGCTAGAAGGACCCTCTGAGAAAATAGAACTCATTCATTTATAAATGTTGACCTGATGCTTAAAGGAGAAAGTCAGTCACATTGTGAGTCAAAGCTTGTCTGGTGGGCTGTTCTGATGCCTCTCACGTCCCCTGTTGGGTTTCCTGCTGTGTGATCCCTGGTCTTTTCTGTTGCAGAGAGTTTTCTTCTGTCTGCACCAGACCTCACCTTACAGTCCGACCTCTATGGCTTTCACCACGGAATGAACTGAATAGCCCCTACAATAACCCTTTTCTTCATTTCCTCTTCTTGCCACCACCTCCAACCAAAGGCCATCCTCTCCTGCTTTCCTGCCAGAGTCCCCGGGTTGGTAGCTGCTCCATCTCTTTTAACCTCTTCACCCCAGGCCTTGGGCATCGCCCCTTGGCCACTTTGATCCATTTCTTCCTGTGGCAGTCATCTTGCTTATTCATGTGTTTGACTATGGCATGAACCTCCTGGTCACTCCCTGCTCTCTCTAATTCTTTGTTCAAAATAGATTCAGAGCAGTGAAGTGCCCTTCCAGATTTTGCTGAGGGGCCAACAAAACCCCTCCTTTGTCCCTGCTATTTCTGCCTTTTAAAAATTGCTTTCTTAGCACTGAGAGAAAAAGATGCATGCACAAGTTATTTTTTCTACTGAAGGAAAAAAAAACCCTCAGTATAGAAATCTTTTGCCAACATGAGAGCTAGAGAAAAATGTTTGTTTTTGTTATTTTCATCTTTGAAAATGTTATGTTTCACTAGCATGCACACACCTGGTGGCAAAGGGAATTGGGGAGAGAATCTCATGCTCCTCCAGCTCAGGCAGAATTACTCCCTCCTGCTCTGCCACTCTGAGATGTCATTCCTCAGGTTACAACTTCTGGAGCCCTGGAGTGCCTGTACAACTGGCCCCCACAGTATTGCACAGCTATATGGAGAAGCCACATGAAGCAACCCCAATAATTTAGAAGTTTGAAATCAACAGGATGTTTGGCCTTTAGTTTTGATCCCTATAGGGGTGCAGGGCTCCCTGTATGAAAAGGTGATTCCAACTCTCTTTATGATCTAAAGATGGAACGGAGACACTTATCTTTTAGATCAAGTTCAAATGTTCTGCTTATCTTCCCATGTGAATGGTATCTTCTGCACATCTCACACTCCAGCCTCTCTGTGTGTTTCATTCTTATTTTAAAAAATATGTAGTATTTCCCAAATGTTGGATCTAGATCAGTAGTTCTTAAAAGTGTGGCCCCAAAACCTGTATCACTAGGTTTACCAGGGAACTTGTTAGGAATGAAAATGCTCACACTCTACCCCCGACCCCAATTCAGACACTCTGGGGTTGGCCCAGCAATCTGTGATTTAGCAAGCTCTCTAGGGGTTCCTGAAACATACTCATGTTGAAGTACATTGCTCTAGGGGGAAGTCCGTCACATTTACCAGTGAGTACCATCAAAGGCTCCTTACAGTGGGATCTTATATAGGATCAGGTGGGCCTGTGCTGGCTCTCAGGAAGGTCCTGAATTCTGCATCCTGCCATCACACTCACCTTGTTTTCATTGATTTGGAGAGGTTTATAGAAGAAAATTCTTAGTTGGTATAAGAGAATGTGGTGGGCTTCAGGGAAATTTTTAAAATGACTCAGCAGTTAATTTTACATCTATATTCTACATATATCTGAATACATATGCCGTATACTGTGGTAAAAAGAGAGAGGTTTAAAAGACAGTAACAACGAAGCAACTACAAGGCTGAAAGTATCAAATGATCTATGAAGAACTGAGAAAGTTGAGTGGGGGAGAGAACGTTTCATGGTTAGGGCATGATGTTGTGGGCGAGCTTAAGTCATTCAACAACAATCATCAAATGCAAGTGACAAGAGTAAAAGGCTGACAAAGGAATAGTCTCTAACTTTAAAAGTGCACAGTGATGGGGGAGAGATGTGCCAATAATGATGGCTACTGATGAGGGAAGCTGACTAGTTGGTGTTGAAAAGCATGGACTCTGGACCCAGCTTGGGTTCACATTCTGCGTCTGCCATGTACTGGCTATATGAGTTTGAGTAATTTACTCTACCATTCTGTCTCTGCCACAGTTTCCTCATCTGTAAAATGAGAATAATAAAAGTACATGTCTCCTAAGGGTTTTGTGCAGATTAGCACATAATAGATGAAAAACATTTGAAACTGTCATATAACCTGGCATATAATGGCTGGCTCATGCTAAGTAGGAGTTAGTTATTATTTTATCATTTAGTATTGTTATAGCAACTTGTGGAATCAATTACAATTATACAAGCTAGAAGTGGGTGCTATATTGTACAACTGTTCTTATGATATTTTAATTATAATGGAGTAGGTTTAGAAAGCCTTTAAACAGTAAGCCCAGCTGGACTCAGTGGAATTACTTTACTTGGTCAGGAATACAGTGCTAAGACTTAATATGGAAATGACTCCAAGTTTCCACATTTGGCCAATGGTTCCACAGTCAGCCTACTCCAGACTTAGGGGCCAGTACTGCCTCATTCATAATTTCTGGCCAAGAAGTTCACTTAGGGTATGACCTCTGTGTGAGGTGGGAACACTCTAAAAGCTGTCTCTGCATCATCCACAGGCTTCTGGGTGGGGTGGCTGGCATTGAAAAGCATAATGAATGAGGTCACATTGCATTCATTGGTCCCAAAGCATTTTTTTTTTTTTTTTTTTTTTTGGCACAGATCAAGTAGTCTTTAAAAAAATTCCAATTTTAGAGCTTCCTACTTTTTGAAGTCATTTATATCTTCCTGTTAGAAGAAGAAAAAGACAACATATTGAACTAGTTAGTGGAATGATTAGAAAATATTATGCATAAGGAAACAATTGGAAATACAGCCCAAAGAGAAAGGAATTCTATGGGTATGTATAAATTGTTGTGGGCCGGAGCTGTGAGAGCATTACCGTATGTTCTGGAATTTGCTGACACACTCTCCAGACTTTCTGTCTCTGGCCTAGCTTCTGCAGAAGTGAGGCAAGGAATAGAGAGGAGCAGGAGGAGGTCACCTCAACACTGAAGTTCACCAGTTATCACAAGTTCTATAGAATCTCATTGTGGAAAGTGGGGGACTTTCCATAAGGCTATATCATGTGGAAGGTGAGGAAGGAGTGAGGACCATTTGGCACACTATGTTCACTGTGTTGGGGTTGTGGACTTTTCCTGATACACACAGTCAAGTGATCTCTGTGGCACATGTTTAGGCTGGCGTCTGCAAGGCAGCCTGTTACTGTAAAATGAGCAAATCCAGGCTGCATCTGAAGGACTTGCCAAACTGGAGAGACACTGTCTATCTTCCAAACTTATTGTTAAGTTACTATTAAGGCTGCAGTAACAAAACACCACAAACAAAGTGGCATGGGACACAAAAATTCATTTTCTGACTGTTCTGAATGTTAGAATCAAAGTGTTGCCAGGGTTGTTTCCTTGTGAGGTCTGTCAGGGAAAATCTATTCCATGGCGCATCCCTGGCTTCATGTGGTTTACTGATCATCTTTGCTGTTCCTTGGTCCTATGTCTGCCTTCATCTTCACATGGTTTTCTCCTGGTATGAGTGCTGGTATCAAAATACCCCCTTTCTAAAGGGACACCCATCATATTGAATTAGGGCCCACCCCAATGACCTCATTTTAACTTGGTTACCTTTGTAAAGATGCAATCTACAAAGATGGTTACATTTTCAGTTAGACAGATTTGGACTTCAGCATATGAATTGTTTAAACTCACATTTAATAAATCCATTCAAATCCAGTCCCACATACTATAAAATGGAGAGAGTCATATTGCACTATGGACAATCAAATACAAGGCCTGAGGGTGATGCCCGCTTCACCTCTAATTTGCAGTAACTCGGACACAGATTTTGAGGCCTCTTTTCCTTCTGTAGGAGGGCTTCTTTCAACCCCAGTCTTCTAGGATACTATACTTCTTTCTCTGAAGTTCTCCTAACTTGCCTAGGATGTCTTACGTTGGTTGACATTATCATACTTACCTGTTTATCTTGTAGTGATGTGAGCTGGGCCAGGATTCCCCAACAGTGTATACCAGGTGCTCATTATAGTAGGGAAGAAGAATTGATTATGCTTTTACTTGAATTGACCTTATGTAGCTGTGTCAGCCTGAATGAACCTGACCACCTGAGTCTAAGTTTAAGATTCTATGGAAATTCTGACACCAGTGGATTCCCTAAGTCTTCACAAGCAGTGCAGATTGCAGGACACACTGCACAGGCCTCAGCTGTGTTCACTGATCTGTTTAGCCATCTTTGGATGCCTGGAGAAGGGTGACTTGCATACATCTTCATGATGAGTCGGTACTCCCCATCTGGTTTTCAGTATTTTCTAAGTTTAAGCATACTCAGCATTATTCTCCAAGTATTATGAACTTACTATCTGCCTGTCTTGGGTAACCCATTTTCCTCTGTCTGAACCTCAGGTTCCTCATCTGTAAAATAGATAAGGAGACCTCCTTTCTGTTCCCTAGATTGTGAAAATAGATCAGGTGAAATGGTGAATAATGGGCAAAGGACTTTGTGAATAGAGAGATCCTTTTACTTTATCCTTATTGTCTTGAGATGATAATTAATAGCATCTCCTTGTATTCTCAAAAATATCTGAGGGTGCTGGGGCTGTAGTTTAGTGGTAGAGCTCTTGCTTAGCATATGTGAGGCACTGTGTTCAATCCTTAGCACCACATAAAAATAAATAAATGAAATACAGCCATGCTGTCCAGAAAAGAAAAATCTAAAGTTACATAATAGATTATATGATAATCTTATAAAATTCTCATGTTGAGATATAGACGATCTTAAATTCCGGTTTCTTAAATACTCTCACTTAAAAATGTTTTAGAAGACGTTTTCTTTTGCTCACTTTGAAGGACAGAACACCTACCTTAATATGAGCTTTATACCCACACCCAATCATGCAATATATTCCTGCAGTTCTCCCTTCCCTTTCTGCTCTGAAAGACAAGGACTCAGGTCCTTTCCATTTTGAGGACAAAACCACCGATCACACTGGTAGACAGATGGTGATAAAAAGAATACAAACATGGGGAGGCTGCAAAGCTTGAGGAAGGATACAGCATTCTTGAAAAGGCCATGGTCTATACTTCTCTACATCCTTCCTGTGACAGTAACTGCAAACCCCAGTGGGCTATGCTCTGTGCTCATGCCTGAGGTTAAGACATACCACTGGGCTTCCCTTCCTCGGACTTCATTTTCTCCCTTGGGAAAAAGCATGTCTCCATCAAAGACACTGTCCTTCAACTAAGGCTGCCTAGTAATTTAGATCCTTTCCTTGAAGGAGCAGATTGCATCTTTGAGAATTTCCAGAGTGGAAAATATTCATTTGACAGGAATTTTTCTTCAACTAGCTACACTTATTGTTACTACTTTCATTAAAATTTTAGTATTGAAAAGCAACTTAGGGCTCACAAAATCCTCTTTTCCATCCCTCTTGCACAATGGAGGAAAGCAGGTGCTCAGAGATTAGTAATTGTTCTTTAATCACAGCATATGGAGCTCACACCAGGTCTCTAGGCTCCATTTTCTTCCTAAGGTACTATTCCTAGTCACTCATTTATCATTTTGTCTTTATACAATGTATTGGGTAGGGGTTCAATGATGAATGATGAAATTCTGGATGAATTGAGTAGTTCCTATGCATCATAAGAGGTGAAACTTTAGGTGGCTTGCCTCTTGATTCTGCGAATTACAGTGGCCAAACTTTTGCACCAGTGCTTGTAACATTCATGGTGTTTTGATTTAGTTACAAAGTGACTGACCCAAGTCTATGACATGCGATAATTTGTCACAAGCATAATTACTACTGTATAAATTGTTTTCAGGGTCAAGTGAGATAGGGCTTGAAGAACCCTGAGCATGAATGTGAATCCCTTAGACTGCAGAGCTAGATGGAGGAGAGATTACTCAATGAGAAGCTGGTCATAAGACACTCAGTGTTGACATTTGAATGAGTTGAGTCAAGGATTGGCAGATTTAGAAAGGTCTCCACAGGTAGTTTTCACGAACATAGATAATCTATTGTAATACTTATCTAATATATTTTTGTGAAATAATGTTCTTTATGTTTTTCTTGTTAATACCACAGCCCTCTTTGTGGTTGCTTCTGTTCTGGGGCACCTCAAGGCAGCCTCCTGTCGTGAGCATGCTGTCTGTAGAGAGTGAATCAGTGAGGAGAGCACCTCCTAGTGCTCAGGAGGACCAGGGAGGTCCACTTCATGGATAAATCTGCCCTTCTCATCCTCAGTTTCCTATCAAGGCTAGTTTCAAACATCACCATCTTTCAGCAAGTCTTTAACAGGAAGTGATTGTTCATTCCTTGAAATCACTTGGGCTGTAACTCTTAGACATGCCTTACGTGGAAATATATGAGAATTGTATTGTGTTTTAGTATATGTTTTATTTCTCTCTCAGTACCTTGCATAGAATCTGGCACATAGTAGGAACTCATGAAATGTGCATCCTAATTGAACTGAGTAGGAGAGATAAGGCAAAGGAATGCCATGGATCAAGGCCAATCCAGTAGATTTTTTCTATCTCTTCTTAGTGCCAAGGGTTGCAAACTTTCTTTGTACCTGGGCTGCACATTTCTTTGGCCTTAATGGATTCCTCGGCTGCAGAACAGAGCAGAAACTGAAACAAAGCAAAAACAGAGCAGAAACAGAAACAAAGCAAAACAAACGTTATGGAAATTTATACAAATTGTTTAATAAAGGGGACAAAGAGAAGCCCACACAGCCTTTTGTTCCCCTGCTCTTTTTCTTCTAAGATGCTTGTTTGTGTTATCGCTTCAACAGTTTTGTAAATAACTGAGCCTTCTCACTAATCTGTCCTCTTGTGCTTGCAGTGGTAAAATGTGATGATTAGTCATGGGTAAAAGCCGTATGCATCCATTCCAAGCTGCTTGGCAATATGTATGCAAGAATTTGAGGTAAATAGAGATGAGTGCCTGGATATCAACTCAGAATGACAATTTTAATGTGTTCATTCACTTGGAATTTTTAGGTTTGCTCAGACCAAACTTAAAAAAAAAAGAACATTCTGATACTGTAATGATTTATTTATTTACTTCTTTCAAGACACCCTTATTTTTTAAATATGTTTATAAAATCCTGTGTCACCTCAAAGCATTTAGTCTGGGAAGTGTATGTTAGAGGGATGGCTTGTCTTTATCATCCTCTCCCACCCCATTCTAGATCCTTCTTCCAACTCTAGGGTTTTATAGAACACAGAAAACCTCTGTATTATTTCCTATCATTATCATATTTTTTTTTTAGTTTATTATAGAAGACTATTGGATTGGAATTCAAAAGAGCTGGGTTCCAGTTCTGACTTATGATGCTGAGTAAACCAGACTTTCTCCTTAGGTGTCAGTTTCTTTACTGGAGGAATAAAGAAATGTGCCTAAGTTCCTTGCTATGGTGATCTAAAGGACTGATCTTGTATTTTAGTCTAGTTTATAATGAAAAATTATTCCTTTAAAATTAGTGTCACATGATTTTAACAGTGAGGAGGGACTTGGTTAGCTTCAGATTTCTTTGTTGATATTTGAATTTTTGTTTTTTTTGTTGTTGTTGTTGTTGGCCAAGAAGCACAAGATATTTTGCTGACTCTTCTACTTCACAACAGCCTTCAGCTTTCCACCTAACTAGTAGAGTATTTCCAGTGTGTAAGGGGCTATTCTATTCATCATCTCATATGATCTTCACAGAAAGCATGTAGGGATCATGGGTGGTATCTCCTGTCTATTTTGCATTAGAGGAAAGAGCTATAGCCACAGACTCGCCCAAAGATAGACAGCTGGTAAGTGGTGAAGGCTATTTCCACCTACCTTACCACATTTTGGGTTGACATTTGATTGCAGGAAACTCGTGATACAGAACATAAGTAATTCATGGAATTTCCATTGAAAGCCACGCTAACTTTTTATCTTTAATAATTGATTTCTTTGGATTCTGTTTTCCTAATGCAGAAGGAAGAGTAAACGGATCGTAGTCTCAGAGGAATCTCTAACGCTTTACCTGATTCCCTGTCCACCACTTTGTCTCATGTGATACATCTTCTATTCTACTACAAGAGGGATTCATTTTTTTTCCTAAAGCACAAAAATAATCACATCACTTTCTTTTTCCTCCTGTCTTCTTGAAATCTCTGCAGGGTCATCTAAATCCCCTTACTTGATATATAAAACCATTCATAAGCTGACCTTTGCATTCCTCAATAGCCCCCTCCCTTTTCGTACCATCCATTTGTTTGTTCCAAATCTATTTATACACTGATGATATTCCAGTTTCTGTGTTAGGATGGAAATGAGAGAGACCTAAGCGATTCTTATTCTGACTTAACCATCTGCAATCCAGGTGAGCCCAAAGCCCTGAGTTTGACGGTGTTCTGCTCAGATCACCCTCGCATTCATCCATCCTTCCCATCCCCGATAACACCTACTCACCTTCAGAGCTCAATCTCCATCCCCTATATGAAGTCTTTCCTTGATTCTCAAGGAGAATCAAACAAAATTATCCTTTTGGCTCTCATTATACTTTGCCTATGCCTGTATATATATGCACAAATAATGTTTTAATCATTCTCATTGTGGGAATGAGGCTGAAGACTCCTTGCAGGTAGGGGATTCTCTAAACATTTATTCAGTTCTTCATTCATCTGTGAGTCAGAGTACTGCACCCCCAACAAACCGTTGCCCAGGAACACAAGTCCATTTATTGGGCTCATATTACTTTTAGAAAGCTTGATCTGCCTGTAGATATATCTCCATGGATACATATACACCATAAGACCTTTGGTTGTATATCACTTACAGTATTTACATCATCATCACCATTATTTTTAAAATAATATTGTTTTAAAAGATTGTTCATATATTATTACTTTTCAAACTTTTTGATCTCAGGATGCCCACACACTTCAAAATTACTGAGAATTTCAGTGAGTTTTTGTTTGTGTGTGTTATATCTATTGATATCACCTTAACAGAAATTAAAATATAAATCTAAAAATATGGTCATTAAGACATTTCAAAATAAGTTATAAAATAACTGATTACATGCCAATACAAACAACATGTTTTTATTAAAATTACTACATTTTAACATAAAAATATTAGGGTGAAGCACAGCATTTTTACAAATATCTTTTAATGTCTAGCTTAATAATAAATAGCTGAAATTCTCATATCTGCTTCAGAATTTAATCTCTGATAAATATCATTTTGGCCAAAAAATATTAAGAAATCCAGCCTCACACAGATATATAAAGTTGGAAGAGGCAGGAGTATTTTAATAGTCCTTTTAAATAATTATTTATATTCTACATTAATACTATAATAAAACTCAACAAATGATGGCATGATAATCAGTAGGTACTTGCCCAGTGTCTAAATGACGAATTAATGATATTACATAACTTTTTGAGCTCTAAAAAGTGATGAATCACATTATTTTTGCCTACACATACACTTTTTTTGAGTGAGAATGTATCATGGTATTGTTTGTCTACTGATCAACCAATGTTCTATCTACGCCATTGATTTCCCCTTTTATCTCCTATCCACCATTGTCAAGCATATAGTTGGTACAAATTCTAAAATTACTCTTTGTTTGACTATTGAGCAAAATTCAGTGAGGTTGAAGAAAATCCATGTGGAATCTACTGCAGGTCATTTTGAGGATGTTCCAACTGATCACCCACCTAGGGGAAGCCTCTTTGCCTTTCTTAATTTTTTCAGGGATAAATAAAGGTTTTGAATTTGAAGACTTCCAAGGCAACTTCCAACTTTAATAGATTACTTCTTACTCATAATTACAATCATATGTCCAAATCCTCTCTTCTATGAAAAATAAACAAATCCCATGTTTCATAATAGCACTTATTTGTAATTTATTTTTAGAGTGTCAAAAGAGGAGTCATAACACTTGTACTTAAGTTTCATCTTTCATCTGGAGAAATGACTTGTGCAGTGCTGGGAAGAAAGCTTGTAAGCCCTTCTTGAAATATTCTGACTACAAATGAGCACCCACCCATATTTCTAGCGATTTGAAAGTGATAGCAAAGATGACAAACTCTTTGCTGCTTTCTAGAAAAAGTTCACAGAGTGAAAATGAATTCCTAAATTAAGCAAAGCTGGATAACACTGAGTAGAAAACAGATATAAAGCAGATATAATATCAGGCCTTTAATTGATAATGGAATAGAAAGGTATTTAGTGGGCTCAGTGGTAGAGCACTTGCTAATATGCAGGAGGCCCTGAGTTCATTCCTATCACCATAGAAGAAAAAAAAAAGGTATTTCAAATGACAAAATGACTCCGCCTGGCCTCCTTTTTCTTTGTGTTCACTTTATTGTTATCAAATTGAGAGCTTGTGTTTAGGGCTCTTTTATTTTCAAAAATCTTTATGTTTCACTTTCACAGATAGCCTATCTTGGTTTTGTTTTAATTGCGTGGAACTGAAGATGATTTCCTAGTGGCATTAGAATTTGATGCACGAACTTAACCAAAACAAAATAGCAAACAGAGCCCACCAGGGTCTTTGATAATGAATTTAATTTGACCATTAACTGATTGGGTCTTCTTGATGAAAAGGCTTCTTCCATAATTAATTAAGTTGAATTTCCCAAACCCCAAATTGTGTCCTGGGTGCTGGTCAGAGGTGCTGAGACCATAGACTAAGCACACATCTTTGTTGATTTCAGGGTATTATCATCGTCTATGGCACTGGTGTGGCAATCTGCTCTCCCATTTTGGCTTTCCTGTGGTTCAGATTTCATTTTCCTTCCTTTTCTTATAATTGTTCTATGGATCATGAATAAGTTGACGGATTTTTCTTAGTCAACTTTGGTAAACTGTAAAGAGGAACTAAATATTATTTATTTTTCAGCCACCCTGTCCCAGTGCTAGAAGACAAGATGCTTTCTGGAAATATTTTGTAACTATCTATATTTCAATAAGAATCTCAAGTTTTTTGGTATTGAAATCATACTTCAGATTACCCTTAGATAAACTATGGTCCTGACTTTGCTTGAATTTTAGGATTAATGTGCCAAAAAACTCACTGAATTCCAGATGGAGTTTCTGAATAATTCCTTTTGATCCTTTATAATTTTCTGTGTTTTCTGTACCAGATGAGTTTTACTTAGCTGGAACAAAATGAAATATTACTGTAGTTTTAGAAAGAAGGCATTTAGATTTCTTCTTGAAGAAGAAATAACATAAATGATCAAACTATGTGTGACTGAGTTTTGGTGACTTAAAAGTCCTTTTTGTATAAATTGAGGAAGGAAGGCTAGTGTTAGTTTTAGGGCTGTGATCTAAGACTTAAAATCAAAAGCTATGTGTGGTCCAGAATAACAGTAAGAGATGATTTCAACCTCTTGGCACACATGTGGCTCTTTTAAAACAAGAAATGCTCACACTCAGAGCTCAGTTCTAATAGTTGTGTAATTCACATAGTGCTAAATTTATTGGATTATAACAGCTCTTCATCTTATCATGAAGATGTCTTTTTATATCTTATAATGGATTTATGCGGTTGGCACAAAATGAAATGTTAAGATGTGTTACAGTAAGGAGGACATTGGATTAACTTCAAAATTTCAGTGATATTTTATCTTACAATGTGTCTTGAGAAAAGTGGAGCATTATTATCTGTCTTCAGATCCATGGACTCAGAATCAGCTTTTTCTCTTATTAATGGTGGACTATGCTGACCCTCAGTGATTGCCTATCTAACATGGTGGGCTTATTATTACCTGGAAGTCTTATCTAGTAGGATTACACAATGCACAAGAAAATTCTAGGTTAGTTGCATAGCATAGAACAAGTGGATATTGTCACCAATATTGTAGAATCTGTATATATGGCTAAAGTGAGATTCTTGGAAACAAGCTGGTAGATTTTTTTTTTCCTGTAGCATTTCTTCTGCCAAAAGTGTATATTGATTGCAGCTGGAAAGAAACCATTCGGAGAGGGAAAGTAACGTTGAAAAGGAGTCAGAGCCTGCTACTATTAGACAGCGTGAATGTTTCTTTATGCTTAATGATAATAATAATTCAGCTCCTAAGTGGATTTTCTGACACGAGAGCCCACTAAATCAGAAAAGCTATAAATTGCTTCAAGGCTACCTTTAGGGCAATAACCAGGAAGGGGCAAATGGGATAGGGTCAGTGTGTTTGGCTGAGACTGTTCGTCTGCTTGTAGTTTTATAGGATATAAAGGAGGCCAGTTCTGTAGGATGTGAAAGACAAGAGAACACAACTTCCATGAGCCTTAGGCTTCATTTGTTGACCTACTATGTGCTATACTCTGTAGTAGGTGTTTTGGCAAAAGTATTACATTGGACCTTCAGAAGAAGTCTGTAAGATAAACATTGTTGAACTATGAATACATTTAGAACCACCGATAGCTCCAACTGTGACATTCCTTAAGTTTCGTTTAGGTCTTGTAATTCTAAATCTAGTATTCTTTTAATTTTAAATGCCCCTACTTCCCACTCCCAGCCCACCAAGTTGCTTAAGATTGTATTAGGAACTTTGTATTTGCAAAGTAATTCCACACTCATTACCTTAGGTTGCTGCTACTTTCTCCAGCCCTGACCTTTCCAGTGCATGCTTGCATGTGGCTTCTTTCTGAGTTGTAGGACACACTTGAAAAGAACACTGAGAACCAGAGCTCTGGTCTTGCCTCATTCACCAGCTACCCTTGTTATCTCAAGTTCTGAAAGAGAAGGGGGTCACATCTAGAAGAATCTAGAGAATTCAGGTTTCTTGAGAACTAAGTCTTAATTTCTTTGGAGATAGAAAGTGCTAAACCAACACATTATGGGTGCATACGTAGAGGTGATTATTTAATTAAAAACTGTAGTTATGATTTATTTCTTCAGTTGGTAAATAAAACTCTGACTATAAAATGAGATAAGAGGAAACACTGGTAGTAATAAAAAAACCTTAGCATGGAAGTTTGATTTTAGTCTGTAATGCAAATGATTCTTAGAGACAAAAGAGAAGAAGCTTTTAAAATTTGAATTAGTTGTAGAATTCTTAGCTTTGGGCTTTGATCTATACAAAAATGGGAACAGAATTAGCAGTATCTTTTAAAGCATCTGAATTCTTCTTGTGAGGACTTAGGTCAGTCTGAGAGTCTGAATGCCATTACATGGACATCTTGCCATGGAAAACAAATGTGCTGGAGACTCCCTCCAAAATAGGTAGCTTTCACGTAAGTCCATGGGAAAGATCATTTTGGAGCGTTAATTAGTGAGATGGCTAATGTAGTTGTTCATGTTATTGGAAGCTATTAATTTGGATTTTGCAATAATTTTAATTTGTGAAAATGAATTTGAAATGAAAATAAATGGCAGAAATCAGCTAACATAGGGGAATGCTTTGCTTGCTCAGACCAACCTGTCTTAAATGGCTTTGTCCACCTCTAGAAGACAAAGACAGCATGTCTTTTGAGATATTTAACTAAAAGTTGGTTGTGATTCTCTTTTGTGGTCAGTTGCTGCTTCTCCAGGAAGGGTGACCTTGAGACTACTTCCTTCTTTGTCTGACCTTTCCTTCTACTCTTCTTCCTGAACAAACCTTGGTGATTGAAGACCATGGAATAGAAAACCCTAGTCAAATTGAATGAGATGCAGTAGGGAATCACTTAGGGATCATTAAGGAGAGGGATATGTTGAGTTCAGAAAAATTATTGAAGTAGCATTTTTATGGCAAACTTGAGTTACTTGCCTGAACTGGGTCTGGTCTGTCTTGAGTGCAGAAGACCCAAGGAAATCACCAAATCTGGCTTTCATTGGTTTTGGATGACAGGAGTTTGAACCTCAACATTTCAGCCATTTTATTTGCTAAGATGATGACATTTCACCTTGAACATTGTAATAGACTTGGTCAGTCTTCAGCTCAACAATTCTTTTATTTAAATGCTTATTTGTTACTTCTAATCCACTAGTTGAAACTTGCTCTTTAGGAATAAAATTTGTTAGGATAAATCTAACATCTTTGCTGTTTTCATGATCTTTCCTTTCATACCTTTTAATCTTTTCTGATTATTAGAGGATTTCTTCTTTACGTCAGTGATTTAATTTTCTTATAATGCCAATTTTGTTCTTTTGGCTTTTTCATGTGGAATTAATTGGGCTATTGTTATACTGTTACCTTGCCATTCTCAGTTAGGTCCTTTAATAATTCCAGAACACATTTCTGTAATTAATATTTTTATCTTATCATTCATCCCTTTACCCTAGGAAGTTCACTATATTGTGTATTTACTTGAGAGCACAGAGTAGGCATGCCCCAGTTTTTCTTTTCTTTTTCTTTATATTAAAATTTCTTTAAAAAAAACCTGCCTATGATTTTCTCCAGCATCTTCAGAGCAACTTCCCTTTTTAAAAAATTTTGTAGCATAGGGTACACCATGCTATTTTTGTTCACACCCCTCCTTGTCCCCATTTACTACTTCTTGAACATAGTTTCAAGTCTGGAGTTTTCCAAAACACTTCTGTGTTATTTCTTATTCCCTAATAACTCCCATATGTACCGGAGTTGAATAAAGCTCTTCACTAATGTTTAGAAAGTCAGTTAGTATGGCTCTGCCTAAATAAAGAAGTTTTTTCTCCTGCTGATGTCTAGTTCTTGGGTCATGATAAAGATACCCCCCCTCCCTGTTTTGATATGAAATAAATTTTTAATTCTTATTTTTCCAGAAACAGAGTTTACCAAGACCAGGGCTCTTCCTTAGTATACACCGCTAAGTTTGTGTTTCTTCCTACTTGGCAGGTCTATACCACTAGACCTTGTGGTCTTCACATTTTCATATATGAGAGGGCCATTCATGCTGCTTTGGGGAAAAAGTGAATGTGACCTTGGCTGGCTTAGCAAACCAGTTCCTTGTGAAATGTTAGGAGGTGGAAGCCAGGTTTCTGGTCTCTGCATCTCTGCTATGGAGCTGCATGGTGGAATCGTGGATGGCTTCTACTGCTTTTCTAGCTCTGGATACATACACAGCAGCTGAGGATGAGACTACCTGCTCATCCCACACAGATGAGTGTGGATTTCTCTCAGGTACTGAAAAAGTGTTGCTAGATGTTATTAGTTTATACTTAGATATATTTTCTGTTGAAATATCGGGTCATATTTTTTTTTCTTCTTGTGTTTTCAATGAGACATGGAGAGAAAAATTGAAGTGCCATAAGATGTTCCAACACTTCATTTCTAGGATGTCACACTAATGTATTGCCACAAATGTACTTTCAATAACTGTAATTTCTTGGAGTCCTTGTGGAAGAAAAGATGTCCATTTTTTTTTTTTTTTAGTTTATGTTTTCCTATCAGTGGAAACCTAACATCAGCAGCTGAATCCAGCAATCTCATAATGACTTTTAAGCCTGTTTTGTCACATCTGGTTGTCCATTGAAAGTAAATGAAGAGGCAGTTCAACATCCTGGATAGACTGCTAATCTCTGTAAAGTATAGATCAAGTATGACTTTGCATCATAAATATTCTGGAAAGGACCTGGTATCTGTGTTTCCAGAATATTCCAAATTATGGTTTCTGCAGAGCAAGTGCAAAGACCTATGAAGATTACAAGGGAGAACTCAGCCACATTTTCACTCACTGTATCTTCATCCCCCCTTTGGATAACTATTTTGGTATATAATCAGTGAGTTTTATGTTTTTATCTTAACTGTACATGTACTTTAATAATAAATCTTCCATAACTTTTTTTTTGGAAAATAAATTAAATAAGACTATGGTTTAAAAGAAAAGCAGTTTATAAAAAATCTCTTCTCAAAATAACCCTTATTTTCCAAATAAGCTAGGTACTCAAATTTGTAAAGGAGAGCTAATACACTCTAAATTTTCATTTATTAGTTATCCTGCTCCAAACTGTTTTATTCTGCTCTCCATGATGATCTTAGCGCAAAGGCTGCAGTTTTCTCAGCTTCAAAGTCAGGCAGAATGTGATAAAACTGCTAGTAGCAGCATTTAGATACCCAAGGGAACATTCTTGCAAACCAGCAGCTGATCCTGGTTGAGAGAGAGGCAAGCCTTAAGGCACAGAGGCAATGCAGTGCTCTGACATGCCAAGTTCTGGGTACTTGACCACTGGCAGTTTCAGTGTCAGCTTTCTGCTTGTCTCGGCATGGGCCCAGTTCATCCCAGATTTTGTTTAAATAAAACTATGAGGGAAATCTAGGTAAATGTGATGATTTAGCAATGGGCTGATTAATTATTTAGCAGATTTGTCATGGGTTTTCTATGATTTTCAAGAATCACTGATGTACCCTGTTGTGTTTTGTCCCAGCTAAACCTCACAACATTACTGTGAATGCCTCATTTTGCATTTGCAATTGCAAAGTGCTGATAAGAGTCCTTTCCAATCTCCAAAGGGGCAATGATAGAATGAAAAGAACACAAAATGGTCTCGTGGGCCTCATTGGAGAAAAAGTTTTCCCTGAAGTAAAAAAAGCTTTTGAAACTTCATGTTATCTTGCCATATATATTACTTTTGAGATTTTTATTAGTATTTGATCCTTTTGCAATTTAAGCATGAGGAGCTTTGTGTTTAAAAACATTGTTGGGATATGTCTAGGATACGTGGTTCTGTTGATAAATCAGGGCATAAGTGTCAATAGGTATACAGAGCTTGGTGGAAGCAAAACACAACATATCATAATACAGACAAATGTGGGATTTTCTAAATTATGATAATTAAAACATCCATTATTGTAATACTTTATGAGTCTGAAGATCAGAGATCAAACAAACTTAGTTAAATAGAAATCAGCTGCAAACCAGGAAAAAAAAAAAAAGCCAAAAGGAATTCAAAGCAGATAAAAGTGATACTCTGAAGCCTATATATTTTCAATGCCTCTTCCTTCCTACCTCTCCATGACACTATGGGAGATTCTTTTAGGATCTTATTTTAGGTACATTTCTAATGATCCTAGTGATATATATATATATTTAATTCCATAGAAGACTGGAAGCATCTGGAATTAGGCTGGCTGTCATTCAAAGAGACCGTTCTAACTCTACTAGAAAAGGCAGAGGAACAAAAATGATAAAAATCATACAGAGGAATGAGAAGCTTTGGGACCATCTAGATAAGAGAGGATGCCCTGCATATTGCATTAGCTCCAAGGACATTGCAGTATAGGACAATGTGGGTACTCATCATAACGACCTTGGCATAGTAAGAAAATATTAAATTACGTTCAGGGACTGGGGTTGTGGCTCAGCGGTAGAGTGCTCGCCTAGTACATCCGAGGCCCTGGGTTCAATATTCAGCATCATATAAAAATAAATAAATAAATAAAGATATTGTGTCCAACTACAACTAATAAATAAATATTTTTTTTTAAAAAAATTACGTCCAATAGGGTATACCTAGCAAAGCACATAAATTTATAGTACATGGAAGCATGTATTGGAAGCATACTGAGCAAGAAAGTTATTGTTTTTATGAATGTAGAAAAATAATCTCATTCTAAATTACTAGAGAACATGGGTATCCAGAAAAGCAACCATTTCATAATTTCACATTGAGCCTCTTGTTAATAGTATACCCTGGAACTCTTGGTGACCAGGACAAGGAATTTTATCTCTAATGGCCTTAGAGCTTCTTTTCTGTAAAACAACTATAATAACACCATCTCCTCACAAGAGTGTTGTATAGATTCAAAATTATTATCTTTTAAGCTGAGCTCAGTGACACCTGTAATCCCAGTAATTCTGGAGGCTTAGGCAGGAGGATCACAAGTTTGAGGTCAGCTTGAGCAACTTAGCAAGACCCCGTCTCAAAATTAAAAAATATAAAGAGCTGTGGGTGTAGCTCAGTGGTAAAGCTTTCCTGGGTTCAATCCCCACTACAAATAATAATAATAATAATAACAACAATAGGGCTGGGCTGGGGCTCAGCAATAGAGTGCTTGCCTTGCACGTATGAAGCACTGAGTTCAATCCTCAGTACCACATAAAAATAAATAAACAAAATAAAGGTATTGTGTCAATCTATAACTAAAATATATATATATATATATTAAAAATAACAATAATAATAATAATAATAATAATAATAATAATAATAAACTTAAAAAAAATTTTGTGCCTGCCAAACAGTGTGCATTTAATAATTGTGCTGTTTCTCCTATCAAGTATTCTGTGAACAAGGAAATACATTAGAAGCTGACTAGTGCCAACAGTTACTGATGATCACATATCACATTTTATGATCCTGTGCATGTTAGTATTTTCTTTCTACGCACTCTGAAAAATATTGCCTGAACTAAAACACATGAGTGCTGGAGAAATTGCCATAACCTTGAAATCACTACCCTGTTGCTGGATTGGGTGGGGGCAGCTCCTTGTTCTGAAGGTGAGAGGCTTCTGTACATTGCAGGCTAGTTGTTTGGCAGCATCTCTGACCTCTACCCATTAGATGCCAGTAGCACCTCCCCAAGCCCCAGTTGTAACAACTCAAGTGGCTTTAGACGTTGCCAAATGTCCCTAAAGGGCAAAATTACCCCATTGAGAACCACTGTACCAGAGAAACCAATGTGTCACTATGTAGTGTAGAGTTTTAATAAGTTAATGTTGAGTGTTTTAAAATTCTTGTTCCCTTACTCTATGAGGCTTTGAGGACATTTATCTGCTTTTGGCAATTATCTCTGTGTGTGCCTTTTACCATTATAATTTAGATGTTCTTTACAGAAGGAGAGTAAGAAAGGATTTGAATGAAACATTGTGTCTCACGCAGTCTTTTGAGAATGAGGCATCCCAAGTGAACTTCATTCACCAATTTTATGGATGACTTTAAATTAATCAATTTGCATTTGTTAAATATATACCTTTTAGAATGTCCTATGCCAGTTAATGCAAGGGTTAGAATTGTTTTTTCCTGAATCACCTGAATATGGAACTTTCTTTTCCGATGTGCAACATTTTTTCTCTGGTCCCGTGCCTCTGGGGTATTAGTTAGGCTATACATTTCAGTCCCAAACAGCCTGTCATTCCTCCTAGCTCCACTGATCCTCATGCCTTGATTCGCCTCTCCACCCTCCACCCCCATCTCTATTGCATCATTATGCAGAATTGCAAACACTGTCATCTTCTTTCTGGCATGACTCAGACTCCTGATAAAGTTCCATTTCTGGTTGCCTCATTTAGGGAAAATCATCTTCCTTTTCATCCCACATTAGCATGGAACACTGGTCCATATATTACTCAGC
This sequence comes from Marmota flaviventris, assembly GCF_047511675.1. Classification (NCBI taxonomy): domain Eukaryota; kingdom Metazoa; phylum Chordata; class Mammalia; order Rodentia; family Sciuridae; genus Marmota; species Marmota flaviventris. Next base: position 48,674,336 of record NC_092505.1, on the reverse strand, counting down.
TGATCTTTAATTTTAAATTTTAGTTATAATAAAAAAAATTCTGGCTTTTTATTCTGCCCATATTTGGGGGAATTCATCAGTTATGATTAAACTGGTTCACTAGTAAGAAATCTGATATAATCATGACAAACTAAATAGAGTTGATTTGCTCCTAACATAGAAGTCAAGAGTCTGGTTTAGTGAAGCCGTGATATCATCAGTCTCAATTCCTAAGCACAGCTCCCATGCTCAAGGTCACTTCCTGGTCAGTAGGCGTTCATCCCTCTATTGCAGCTCCAACCATCACATGAGTTTTAGGCAGAGTGATATAAAAAAAGAGAAGGGCAAAAGGCAGATTGTCAATGGAACACTTTCTCTGTGTTTAAGATCCTCTTAAAATTCTTTTGTTTAAATTTAACACCTCCCTACAAAGGTGGCTGAGATTTGTATGCTGTCAACGTGATAGATATTGCATTAATAAGGGTAAAGTGAGAACAGATTTTGGTAAGCCACATACCTCTCTACACACTGAGGATTTTGAGAAAAAGTCATGCCATTGATGTTATATATACTATTACTGAGTTATTACTCCTAACATTTGTTCTTGTGCTTAAATACACAGTTGGAAGGATTCTTGATCATTGCCCAAAGGAATGAGGTGGAAAACTGTAATATTCCTCTGAGAAATGAAAAGATGTGGTCAATCCATCTAAGTGACTAATTATTATTTTTCTTCACCAATCTGTATGAAATGGTTGATTCACTACGGGTTTCTAGGCACAGCTGGCATTTATCAGGGTAGCATCATGAGGACACTATTTTCTTTTGTATATATGAAAACTGTGATCAGCTCTGACATGACAGGGTGTTGTAGGGTTGTCAGCCTGTCAGGCTGAGGTGTGAATTTGTTCAAGAAGGCACTGTTATGCTTCACCCTGACCATTTCCTGGCTCTGTTGCTTTTCTTTACTCACTCCAAGGCTCGATTTAACATCTATAAAATGAGACTAATAATCCTTAACTTGGATATCATTTGTTTTGTCCTTTCTCAAAGATGTATTGAATTCTGGTCTATAGCAAGATACTATAGTGGAACAAAGCTATTGTGAGTCTTAAAAAAATATATTCTATAGAAAAAACATGTAAATTTAAAATTCTATTGTTTTGCTGGTGTTGATTTTATTATTTTTATTATTTAGCAGCAGATCAGATTTTAGCCACTCGTGGCAAACAAATAGACTCTATTTTCCCCCAAATCTTAGTGGCAATCAATTATCTCAAAAAGGATTATATTCTGCTATGTGACATTGCAACTATATTCGACCCACTAATGCTGTTATGGAGATGTTAAGGAGCACAGTCTGGGGACCCAAGGTTTACACCTGGTTCTCTAACTTACCTTAAAAATATCCAGAAAACACTAGGTTCTTTTGTGTCCATTTTCAAGCCAAAAATTCATAAGTAGCATACTTTATCTCTTTATGCATTGTCAAAATCCTTCACCCTTTGTTAGGCAAGATTAAGTACTTGTATAAAGTCTAGGTGCAACCTTCCCTTTAAGAAGTCTAATATAAGGAATAAACATTGAAAGGAAAGACTTTTATTTATTTATTTTGGTTTAATGAAAATTTGATCCATTGTCTTTTTCTTAATTAGAAATGATTTCCATCAAGGTTTTCTTACAAGGCATACAGGAACTAATTAGAATATTTTTAATAATACAGATCTGAATTGGCTTCCCAGTAGATCACAGAACTCTGTGAGAGAGAACTGACTCTTTGGCTTGTATTGTCTAAGAGACGATCATATCCGGTTTGAGGAAATGGAGGTGTATGAACTCAGCCTTGATAATGGAAAGTGAGCCTTGGTAAGCATTCCAGGAAGAAATCACTAAGGTGGGGACCAGGTTTCCTTGGGTTAATAGGGGAAAAGAGATAATTTTTTGAGCATTCCAATAAATAAACTCCTTGAAAAAAAGAGCTATGACTTAAAATGCTCACCAGGCCTAGCTTAGTCACAGTGATGACAGAGAGGGTTTGGTGACTGTTAAATTGAATGGCCCAGTTCTAAAACAAACCAAAAGATGCAGAGACATGGTGTGCCCACTTTATCTTCTGCAATCATTCCACTTGAATGTGACATGGCATGGGTGTTCCATCAAGAATATTTCACAATTCCTGATTGTGAACCATTTGAAATAAGATGTTATATAATGGCCAACAGTAAGTCCTCTGTCACAAAAGAAGCTTAAGCAGGGAGAATAAGGTCTTAGGTTGCCCTACTCAAATTAACAATGGATGGTATAGTCACCCTGTTGATAGTCCTGAAAAGTGGTGACTGTGCCTTGGCATAAATTCCTAGTTTGTTTCTAAGGACTCCATTTCATCTTTGTCAACAGACTAACCTCTGTTCCTGCCCCTTCCCCCTATCACAAAATGAATTAGCCTGTAGACTCCAGGGGTGGATCAGCTAATTTGGAGTTAGATTTGCATAAGGTAGAAATCCAAGTTGGCAAAAATAATGTTATTTGGGGGAATAATTTATTTATTTATAATAATTGGCAGGTAAATATTATATTTTTTTCCTGGTATAAAACATACTCTTTCGGTACTCATATGCATTATAGAATGACAAAATCAAGCTAGCATATGGCATTACTTTGGATACTTAACCATTTAGATGTTGGTCAAAGAACAGGTCTTTAAGGCAGTGGTTCTCAATCTTGAGTGAGTATCACAGTCACTTGTATGATTAATAAGATACAGATTGCTAGGCTTCACCCTTGGAGTTTTTTATTTGATAGGTTTGTGACCAGGATCTGGGGGTTTACATTTATCACAAGTTCCCAGATATACTAATGCTATTTATGCAGGGACCACAATCTGAGAAGCATTTTTTAAGGATAGTCTGAAGTCAAGAGCGATAAACATCCCCTCTGACCATGCTTGGAGAATGCAGGCAGCGGGAGGAGATGCTTTGCAACCTCAGGGCTAGTCCATCTGTCTCCAGAGATGGTGCTGGTTCAGTCTTCATCTTGCCCTAAGGACTAAAGAACCATCTTCCCAGGGTCCTCACACTCTCACCCATCTAGGCTGCCAGTCATGCTGTCCTTTCTACATTGGCATGTTTTCCCTTCTTGTGTTCACCTATTCAAATACTTTTCACTCTTCTAGGTCCAGCTAAATATCAGCAGCTCTCTCTGATTCTCATAAATGCAATGAATGTTCAAAGTGAGCTCCCATGACTCCCTGCTTATATTTATGTCACACTTACAACATTTGCCCATGGCATAAATTAGTTGTACCCACTCCAAACTCTCCTGAAAGTGTAGTGCCAGAAGTTTAGGAGGTCAGGGTAGGGTAGGATTTGGGATTCCCTGGCATCTAGCAGTTTTCAGTACAGAATAGGTATCTGGAAAGTATTTCTTGAATGAATAAATGAACATTTCAACCTCTTCTTCTCTCACTTAGCAGAATCCTTGGTGAGAATTGTATGACTGGGGTGAAGGGTTACATTGATATAAGGAAATTGAATTGAAATCTAGAGACTGACAGTTGACTCTTAGCTCCATTTAATTAGTTGCCTGATCACAGGCAGTACACGAAACATCTCTGTTCCATTCTCTAATTCAAAGAAACTTGCAGAGCTGTCTCAAGGATACAAATAATGTACTGTATTGAAATACTTTGGCAGACCACAAATCCTTTTCAAACAGCAATGATATACTGAATCAGTGTTTTATTTGTTCTTATTAAATGTGTTGCCCATAAGAAAAGCAACTTGCTTTTTTTGTTTGTTTGCTTTTTCCTTTGTCTTCAAATTTGAGGAAAAAGAATGAGAGTATTGTACTGAGAACTGCTTCTATTATTTACCCTCTACTAATAGTCAGAGTTCAACTTCTCTTTCTTTTTGAGAACTTGAAACCCTCCTTAGACTAACTGTGCATGAGAGCAGGAAGGCCTGGGGATCATATCTGGGCCCTTATCTTATAGAGGAGGAGCAGCAGTTCAGAAAGTAGTGACCCCCTCAGGCTCATGCAGCTGGTGGGTGCCCAGTTCACCTCTCCTGAAGATCCTACCCTGAAGCTGCAAGAAATGTCAATGACTCTGAGATGATCAGTGTTCTCTTTGTCCCCTAGTCCTGGTACTGATTTCTAGCAGTCCGCTGACCCAAGTGATGTGGACATCTAATGTGGTGTGGGGCCTTTTCCGAATCTACCCTTTCAGCTGCCCAGCACATGCCTGGGCCTGTGGATATAAGGCACAGAGATGCACAGATTTCATCTGACAACACTGGTTCTTGGTGTCTAGGTCATCAATATCTTCCTCATTGTTTGAGACATTAGGACTACAATAAGTTTAACTTATTTATTGTTTAGAAGTAAATGTTGGCCAATGAAACCTGTTATTTGCTTTTTATTTTCAGGTTACTCATATTTTCTAAATAGAAAAAAATCAAGACACATGATCTAATGATAGAATAGAATGCTTAAAAAGTCACAATTGTACCATGAGATATAAATTAATATCTCACATATTTTATCTAAGATTTAAAAAAATCATTGTTCTTCAGATGACAATGGTTCATTCTTTAGGTCATGAATATTTTAGCTTCATTCAGAACTTTTATGGAACACTTTTTTTTTTAATATGCCATAAATGGTGCTAATTGCTAATGACACAAAGTTGAAATGTACACAAGTCTTGTATGGGGAAAACTCAGACTGATGAAAGAAACATTTAAAAACAAATTATAACTGTGAGATAATAGACTCAACAATGAGGTAAATAATAGGTATAGGGTTGGCACTCGCACAAGGCTGTGGGTAGTTGTTTGGGTGGCTCAGGAAAGCTTATACAGATGGGAACTGTCTTTCACAATGAGTAGGAGTTCATCAGAAGAGGGAACTAGGAGAAAGGATGGCAGTTCCAGTAGCGGAAATAGCAGGTGCAAAGACAGGGAGATAGGAAGGAGTGTGGCATATTCAAGTGGATATAAGCCAGCTGATGGCTCTGGGATGCAGACTTTGTGTGGGCTGGTGGTAGAGACTGAGGATGAGAGAAGAGATGGGGGAAGTTTCTGGAAGGTCTCATAAAGGCCATTAAAGTGTTTGAACTTTATAGGCAAAAAGGAGTTTTGAGAATGTGTGATTCTGGAAATGTGAAATGGTCAGATTTATACTTAAAGGAGATATTTTGCCCTCTTTGTTTCTTTCTCTCTGATTCTCCTTTGTTCCCTGTATATGTAGTCCACCATAGAGTGAAGGATGATTTCCTATAGGAGGTATGCGCAAGGAAAGAGGTGCATGTGGTTAACTTATCAGAGGAAATATATTTTCTGCAAAACCAACTTTTTCCCCCTTGAAAATGATTAGTAAGAAAAATTACAGCAATTAAATATCCCTCAGAATAACCTTCAGCTGTATTTTTTAAAAATCTATGATCTTATATGAAAAGAATTCATACTTGAAAACATTTAAATGAGATTTCAGTATAATTTTAATAACACACAAAACTCAAGATTTTTTTTTTATCACCCAAAGTTATAATAAAAAGGATAAAACTAGACCATCAAGGTTATTTATGAATTAAGAATCAAAACGGTTATTAATTAAGCAGCTTTCTTACAGCTTACTGGGAAGCAAATCAATAATGAGGTCTGTTTGTGGGAGGCCCAGCCCCTCCCTGGGTATTGTGTGGTCCTTACCTTTGAGTCACCCTGTCTATTACAGTAACTTACTGTTGTATGGAGTGCTGTGGTTTTGGCTTTTGGAATCAATCCTCTGCTGATGGACTAGGGACAGATGAGGGCAATTGCTAGGTCACAGAAATAAATTTTTTTACTATCTGGGACACCAACAGTTAAAGCTGATGGGGCCGCTAATAGGTGTACTGATCTGAAAGCTGAGATGACTGAGATGCGATAGGGTGACTCAAAGCCTTCACCTTGTCTACCCTGGTTGTGCTGATTTTTAACCTGGTGCGGTGACTCCTCAAGAGGACAGTTCCCCTTTCTTTATGCTGTATCCCTCCAAAGATAATAATGACTTGAAATAATTCTGAGTCAGGGCATTGATATAGTAGAGAATCCATTTTGGAGATCATTCAACCCCAAGTTTGATGAAATCTCTCCCTAATGGCCTTCTAGCCCCATGCTGTCATTTTAGGTCACATTTGGTTGTTACTAACTGAAAGCCTTATATTAAGGAAAAATTATTCTACTTTCTGCAAGCATCACTTTTCCTATTAGTTTTCCTCTCAATTGCTTCCTTCTGATGCCATTTCTTCTTCTTCATATTGCTTCTGAATTTTGGAGTCTAGAGTAGAATCATGAATAAAATTTCACTGTCAGAGAAATGGAAATTTATTTAGGGGCTGTTTATCTACTTGAAGAAGGGGAGAAAGCAATAGCTAATTTGGCAGATTTTTTTTTAAATATTTTATTGTTGGTTGTTCAAAACATTACATAGTTCTTGATATATCATATTTCACACTTTGATTCAAGTGGGTTATGAGCTCCCATTTTTACCCCATATACAGATTGCAGAATCACATCAGTTACACATCCATTGATTTACATATTGCCATACTAGTGTCTGTTGTGTTCTGCTGCCTTTCCTATCCTCTACTATCCCCCCTCCCCTCCCCTCCCCTCCCCTCTTCTCTCTCTGCCCCCTCTACTGACATTCATTTGTCCCCCTTGTATTATTTTTTCCTTTCCCCTCACTTCCTCTTGTATGTACTTTTGTATAACTCTGAGGGTCTCCTTCCATTTCCATGCAATTTCCCTTCTCTCTCCCTTTCCCTCCCACCTCTCATCCCTGTTTAATGTTAATCTTCTTCTCATGCTCTTCGACCCTACTCTGTTCTTAGTTACTCTCCTTATATCTAAGAAGACATTTGGCATTTGTTTTTTAGGGATTGGCTAGCTTCACTTAGCATAATCTGCTCTAATGCCATCCATTTCTAATTTGGCAGATTTGGAAAAAAAAATATACGTGTGTGTGTGTGTGTGTGTGTGTGTATACACACATACTATTTTATTTATTTATTTATTTATTTACTACTACGGATTTGAGCCCAGGGGCACTCAACCACTGAGCCACATCCCCAGCCCTATTTTGTATTTTATTTAGAGACAGGGTCTCACTTAGTTGCTTTAGTGCCTTGCTGTTGCAAAGGCTGGCTTTGAACTTTCAATCCGCCTTCCTCAGCTTCCAGAGCTGCTAGGTGTGCACCACCACACCTGGATTGAAAATATATTTAATCTGGCAAAGGAAAAAATGCCCAGTGATATAGGAATTTGAAATTCTAAGAGATTAAAGAAAATTCTGAATTTGTTTCTTCCCAATAAGACCATGGACAGTTGAGACTTGTCCACAGACTAAGGAAGACACACATATTCATGTATGTACAGGTATCTTAATGCCTCGATTTTTCTTTATAAAATGAGCAAAATCATCAAGACCAATAAAATTAAATACTTTTTCAGGTATGCATTAGTTTTGAGGATATTTATGTGATAAGTATATATCATATAAATCAGTGGATGACACACCAACATATAGATAGATAGCAATTTCCAGGTAAAAGATGACTTTATGGAACTTCCAAAGTCATTATCAAATACAGGCATAACTCATTCAGTCGCAGCTCATCAAAGATGATATCATCTTTTAAAAAATCAATTCAGGCAAAATCCTACATAAGCAAGCTATCTAGATCTATCTATCTATATGTTATCTATATGATAGATATGGTATTTATATGATAGATCATTTTTATTATATATAATTATTTACTTTCTGTTTCATATTTATATGTTTTTACCTGGTGGTAATAAGAATCACATTAGTAATAGCATCCCGTGTCACATTAGAAATTTTCTGGACTTGCTATCAGACTTGAGCTAGTATAAAACTGAAAGCTGACATGCCACTTACTAGAATGTGAATGTACAAAGTCCCCTTTCCCTGCTATATGCCTCATCTTGCCACTCTGTGAAATGAGGTTCTTTCTGAGATGTTCATTTTGCAGAGCAGATGTTCTTTGAGACACATAAAATACCAAACTGTTTATTTGTTAATATCAAAGTGTTTTTCTTGAGCTCCTCTACTTAGTTTGTTTGCTTACTTATCTATTCATTCATTTGTATCTTATTTTCTAAGGAATTGGGTAATTGTATGAATCCTTATTATATACTCATGTGTATACATGTATACATATATATGTATGCATGTGTGTGTTTACATATTTTTCACTAAGCATTCATAATTAAAGTGTCAAACCATGTTCTCCAGATTGACATAAATTCCAGATAACTATTCATTTTTTATTATAAGTTGTCAAGGAGAATTGAGAAATTGAGGTATCCTTATTTTTCAATACTTCCTGAAAACTTGTCGTTGTAAGTTATTATAAGGATTCAGCATCTTGAATCACTGGGCCTCTTTCTTTCTTCTTTTTTTTTCTTTTATAATGGAGATTGAACCTAGGAGCCCTGAGACACATCCCCAGTCCCTTCTTATTTTTAGTTTGAGACAGGGTCTCACTAAGTTGCTCAGAGCCTCACCAAGTTGCTGAGGCTGGCTTTGAACTTGTGATGGCTCCTGCTTCAGCCTCCTGAGCCACTGAGAACTGGGATTTTTAAACTGGAAATGTATTAAAATTTTAAAACTTACCCAAAACAAACAGAAACAAGCAGGTCAGTGATGGAATGATAAGCTGGATGCCAAACACATTTTCTGCTTCATTGAGGAAATTGTCCTGTGAGCTCTAGTATCCGACGCCTCATTGAAGCCCCACTGAAGTACAGCTCTGCCTCATTTTTGATGGGTAGGTCTTATTCAGCATGAGTGATAAGATTACCTGTACAGGGTAATAAGTGACAGTTTTATAAGGCACATGGATTCTGTCATCTTCATATATTTATGTGATGAATTACTAAAGCCTTTTTTAGCACCTTTCCAGGTAAAAAATGACTTTATGGAACTTAACTTCCAAAGTCATTATCAAATACAGGCATAACCCATACCCATTCAATTGCAGCTCATCAAAGATGATATCGTCTTTTAATAAATCAATTCAGGCAAAATCCTACATAAGCAAGCTATCTAGATCTATCTATATGTTGGTGTGTCATCTACTGAGACTATTGGGATGCCTCTCAACACTAAAAAGACAGGTTCATTAATATATAATTTACATATAAAAGTATACAGTTCAACAGCTTTAGTATATTCGAAGAGTTTTGCATACATTGCTATTATCCAATTCTAGGACGTTTTCAACACCGTAAAAGAAAACCCTCACATCCATTGAGCAGTAATGTCCCATTTCCCCTCTCTCCCAATCCCGAAAACCATTAGTCTTACTTTATGTCTGTAAGGGTTTGCCTGTCATGGGAATTTCATATTAGTGGAATCAAAAAATAAAAATTTGAAACTTTCTTCTTTCAGTGAACATAGTGTTTTGAAGGTTCATCCAAGTTGTAGTATGTATCAGTATTTCATTCTGTTTTAACTTCCGAATGGTAGTCTGTTATATAGATTACCTCATTTTGGTTTTCCATTCTATGGCATCTTGAAACTCACCAAAGCACCTCATGTAGCCTTCCTCTAACTTTTCTAGAACAGAATAATTGTGATGGAGAAATTTGCTATGAATAGTGACTCTTTTATTTATAGTAATTGAGAGGAAGGAGTTTCATACTATGCTGGAAATGATCAAAATCTAGATTTCTTTTGCAGGATTTTCTTCCCCTGTTGCTCTTATTAAATATTGTGTGTGTATATATATATATATATATACATGTTTGTACCAGGGATTGAACTCAGGCGTTGTCAACCACAGAGCCACATCCCAGCCCTATTTTGTATTTTATTTAGAGATAGGGTCTCACTGAGTTGCTAAGTGCCTCGCCATTGCTGAGGCTGGATTTGAAGTCTCCACCCTCCTGTCTCACCCTCCTGAACCACTGGGATTACAGACATGCACCACCATGCCTGATTTAAATAATGATTTCTATATTCCATACACTGATTGGTAGATTGATATTGTGTCTCAAGCTACAGACTCCCTGGACAAATAGCTCTGCTTGAACTTACCCTTTCCATCTCTCATCCTGGACTCATGCATTATTTTCTAATCACATGAACCTTTTTCAGGATCTTGAAAACTCTTTCTAGTTCCATGGACTTCACATAGTTCTGGGAACTAATTCTTTCTAGTTCAAGGATCTTGAAAGCTCTTTCTAACTCCAGGGTCTTCCACTTGGAGTGTACTTCGCTTAGCTAAATCTTTTTTTTTTTTTTTTTTTTTTTTTTAGTTGTTGGCAGACATTTATTTATTTGTACGTGGTAGTAGCTAACTCTTTATCAGGCTTTCAGTCTCAGTTTCAATGCCCCATGTCTCAGAGAGGCCCTGACCATCTCCTGTCCTCCAACCCCATTCTAGATGATAAGCCCCTGTTGTTCTTTGTGATAACACTTTTGTTTTTCCTCTCTGGCACTTAATGTAATTTGTAATTGTGGATTCCTTTGTGTACATAACCTCCACTAGAATCTTGGCCCCACAGGGTCTGGTCTTTTTAAAAAAATGTGTTTAGTTACTGCCATATCCCTAGGATCTAAAATGGCTTCTGGCACACAATAGGCATTCAATAAATATTTGTTGAACAGACAATTGGCTTTAATTACCACCAGCGCCCTGATGACTCCTTCCTGGCACCTCTCCCCTAGACCTATCTCACACTCCATTCTGGTGTGGCCTGCCATCTTGACAGCTCTATCTGGATGTTCTGCACATAACACCAAAGTCAGCAGTTCTAAAACTGGGCTCATTATTTTTCCTTTCCAACTTTGCTTCTGCTGGCCCTGTTTAATGGCATCAAAACCCTTTTATTGCCTAGGCTGCAAGCATGAGCATCACCTTATTCTTTTCTCTCTTTGGCCCTTCATCTCTAACTGGTCATGAGGCACAGTGGATTCAGCCTCTGAAGCACTTCTTTAACACATCTTGTCCTCCCACTACCACCACCTGACTTCAAGCACTTGTGCCTTCTCAATTGTGCCACTGTGATCCCTTCCTCACTCACCTCTATCTCCCTGTCTGCATTAAGCCCCACAGGGAGTCTTCTAAATCTGATGTTGCCCATGTCACTTCTTTGCTTCAAAGCCTCTGACAATTATCCTTTTCTCACAGGTGAGGTCCCAACTCCATTGCTTGGCTTGCCAGCCCCAACTACCTCTTCATCTTCAGTGGGAACCTTGGTCTCACTTATTCTCAGCATACCAGACAGCCTGCAATTCCTTGAATATGATGTTAAACAACAACAACAACTGTGTGCCCTTTCCAGAAGTTTTTCTCTATTCACAAAGACATCTTTCTCTTGTGTTAAATAGATATAGTAGTCATTCTTTAAGATTCCACCCAAATGTCACATCCTCCTCAAAGATTTGGCCTATAGCCCTCTGAAGAATTAGAGTTCCTTGCTCTATGTCCAGTAACTCCTATACTTATCTGAATAATGGCGTGCACTCCACTGACTTAACCTGTATGGTAGTATCTCCCCCTAATGCTAGAAATGAGCCTTGACAGGAAAGACTGTTTTCTGGGGGACTAGGCTTCAGATGATGACTGACTTAGGAGTGAATCCTGGTTCCTACTTGCAGTTCTGGGTGAAGGGAGCTGTTTAACCTTCTAATTGAGATCACATGTGAAAAGCTCCTACATTACCTGATGTTCAGTAAGCACTTCCCAATGGTAATTATTGATCCTATTCTTTTTATTAGGAGTAACCACAGTGTCCTAGGGGTAGAACAGCAATCAACATTTGGCAACCATATTTGTTGAAGTAATCGTTAAATGAAAATTTACTTATGTTTGGTAAATTATAACCAAACTGCAATAAAATAGGGATAAAATAATGTGAGTTGGGTCTAGAGAGACAATTGCTCAAAAATGATGGAAGACAGCAACAGCAGGTGTTTAGGTCTGCAGAGGTGAGAAAGGGCTGGGTCCATAGGGCTGTGCCCCACTCCAGCTCTCTAGGAGGTCATACCTGAAAATTTTAGAGAATTTGTACAATTCTCCACATTCCCTAAAGTATGCCCTGAGTTTATTTAATGGAGTTATGGTTTCTCCCAAAAAATGTACATACCCAATGTTAACAAGAGCAAAGCACTTAAATATACATTTTATCAATGAACATCACCAGCTAAAAATAACTATTAGAGGATGCAATAGGATTGAATGGGGAAGATAGAGGCATCAAGTTCTGGAAGACCCAGGTTTTAATTCTGGGTAAGGCACTGACTGTTTTAGACATTCATATTTTAGGTATAAGGCTAGAAGTTTTCTGAAGGTCCTTCAGACTCTTTTAAGCTTTAAAGTTCTGAGGTTACTTGATTTATTCTTCAAGCAGGGTCATAGTGAACCCCTGTACAAGAAAACTCCCAAGGAATCAAGACCTATTTGTTTTTGGGGGAACTACTTTATATTATACACTACCCCGTATGAATTCAGCTGTTTTTCATTTTCTATTGTTTTACCAAAATTCAGTTACCAGAAAACCTCTTTTATATAATTGTTTTAAAAATGTGGTCTTGCAACAAAAGAGTATAAATTATTCATAACCCTATTACCCATATAAAATAGAAAACCCAGAAGGATGAAGGAATCTAAATAAGTTCCATTGGAAATGGACACCAGTAAAGTCCATTAGGAATTCATAGGAGTAGAGCCTTAAAGAGTGGGCAGGATATGAATATGAAAGAGGAAAAGATACTCGTTTTACTTAGAAAGAAAAAGGAGGAAAAAAGCACATCATGGCTGGTGTGAAGGTAGGGCGAGGGGCAGCAAATTTGATGGTAGTAAACTGATGAAAAAAATTAGACTAGAAAACCTATAATGGTTCCTTCAGTTATATGATTCTTTATTTTTATAATTCTGCATCATGAGGATCAATAAGTGGTATATATTCGATGAATATAGATTCTAGATCTATCAATCATCTATTTTGATTCTTTATGGTTTTCAAATGACTAGAAGAATAAAAAATTATTTTGATAATTGCAACTTGTGATTCCAATTTATCATTTTTTAATCACAATTGCCAATAATATGTAGAAAACTCTATTGTGCAATGTAATTCCTTCAAGAAACAATTACTTATTGTGAATATATGGCCAAGCAATTTGCTACTGGTAAGAAAATATAACTAACAGCTAGTATTATACTAGTCATAGCATTTAGTAGTAAAAAGGAATAAAAGAAAAATAAAAGTGTGTACTCCCGATGGATTAGATGGGGCTCTGTGCAGCTCCTCCTCCGTTGCCTGCTATTGCTGGCATGGTGACAGGGATGTGCTTCACCATTTCATCATGCATCCTTCAAGGTGAACTTAGTGTCAAGGGCTACTTTGACCTCTGATTAGCATTTGATTGGAAATCTTCCTTTCCTTTTGGGCCAACAAAACTATATGAAATGTTTCCTCAAAGAGAAAGAGACAATTCCTGGTGGTGAGAGATGTTACCATTTGATTATCCTATACTGGTTTGGAGACTTTTTAAATACCTTATTTTTTGAATAGACAACATACGTATATTATGAAAATTTAAACAAAAGAACAGTCTCTCTTAACTTTCTCTTCAATGTAGTGAAGATATGGGTCTTTCTGGATATCCTTCCAAAGGTAATCATACACAGGATGGGCTTGCAATTTATTTTTGTGCTTATTATTTGTTTGGCTTTTATCATCTCAGCTGTCCTGTTTTCATCTGTGAGATGGATTGTAGTCCTAGGATCACCTGGGTTCTGGGTTCAGGGAAGAACCTTTTGCTTAGAAAACAGTGCACTTAAGAAGCCCCCTTGAATTTTTGAAGCCTCAGTCCCTGTCCCTTGTAAAGCAGAAAAGATAATTCTTTCCATGGGCACTTCATATGGCTTTTGTGAAAGCCACTAATGAATGGAATGATGGTACAAAAAGGTTTTAAGCAGCAAATATCTGTTCAAGTATGGTTTGAGGAAAAGGTATTGATAGTTGAAAAATTCTCGGACACTTGGTATGTTTGCTGAAACGATGATAAATTCATGGATGTTTAAAAAAATGCAGAAGGACGTAATTTATTTGCAGAAGCACAGCTTGGACTTCTCTGAGATATGTCCAGGAGCACAGGAGTCAGCAAACTTTCTTTTAAGGAATCAGGTCATAGAAAGTTTGGGCTTTTAGACTAAAAATGTGTTTGTTGTCCAGCTGACTCTTTTATCACAATGTGAAGGGTGCCGCAGAGAGTAAGAAAACAAATGAGTGGAGCCCTGACCCAGTAGTTCCAATAAAACTTTATATAGGGACACTAAAATTTGAATTTCATCTAATTTTCACTTATCAAAAATATCATTCTTTCCATTATTTTTCTACTATTTAAAAATGTAAAAACCACTTTCAACTTTACCCCATACAAAAAGGAACTTCTCTACATTACCAACCACTAATTTAGAACAAATTTGTAAAAAAAGGAAAATAAACTTTTGCCAACCAAAACTTTTCTTTATTTTCTCAAATTTTTAAGCTGTCCTGTGCAAAACTAACCTGGCTGTGCAGAGGTAGAGGGGCCGCATTGTACTCTCATTCTAACTTTTCCTCCTGAAAAACAAAAAAGACAGGTAACCTTTCGTGATTTCTAGCTTTCCTTTGCTAACCTTTTGTGGTTTAAACTCTTTTTATTGAGGTTTGTGTTCACTTATGTGTGATATATAAAATGTGTTTGTGAAAGCCATTCTCCTCACAAGCTTTTGGCTTCAATATTTTATTTTATGTTTTCTAGTTAAAAGTTGTGTGTATGAGTTATTGGGGATTGATCCCAAGGCCTTACTTACAGCTAGCCAAGTGCTCTACCATTTAGCTACATCTTCAGCCCTTTTTATTGGCTTTAATTTAGAGAAAAGTTCTTGCTAAGCAGCCCAGGTTAGACTTGAACTTCCTATCCTCCTGCCTCAGCCTTCTGAGTAACTGGGATTCCAGGCATGTACCACTACACCAGGTTGGCTTTTTAATTTAATTTTTATTACATATAATTAGCATATACAGCAGGATGTTATAGGATACATATAAATAGTAAAATGGTTACTACATAGTGGAGCAAATTAACATATTCATCATCTCACAGTAACTCCCTTTTTGTTGTTTTAAGAGCAGTTAAAGTCCACTTGTTCAGCAAGATTCCCAAATATATCCCAGTTTTATTAACTATATTCCTCCTATTGGACATGAGATCTCTAGATTTGTTATTCTACATGTTTGCTACTTTGTAACCTTTGACCTATATTCCTCTACATACTGCATCCATTCATCCATGCTTGGTAATCACTGTTTGTCTCTATTTGATAATTATTTTTTTAAAAAGATTGCACTTATAAGTGAAACCATACAATTTTTTGCCTGCTGGGTTTGACTTACTTTTTTAGCATAATGTTCTCCAGGTTCATCCAGGTTGTAGCAAATGGCAAAATCTTCTTTTTAAAGGCTGAATACTATTCCATTGTATATGGACATACATTGTACCAGTTTCTTTGCCCATCCACCAGATGAAAAACACTTCAGTTGTTACTGTATCTTGGCCATTGTGATAATGCTGCAATGCACATGGGAGTGCAGATTTCTGTATATGTGGTGATTTATTTTCTTTGGGGATATGACAGAAGAGGGATTGCTAGGTGGTCATATAGTGTTTCTATTTTTAACTTCTTTGGGGACAACCACACTGTTCTCTGTAACGGCTGTACCAATCTTACCTTGCCACTACCAGTGTACAAGTGTTTTCTTTTATTCAGGCCATTGCCAACATTTAGTATTTCATGAATTTTTATATTAGCCACCTTTATGAGTGCAAGGTGAGATCTCATTGTGGTTTTGATTTGCATTTCCCTGATGGTTAATGATGTTGTCCACTTACATGTCTTCTTTGGAGAAATGTTGATCAAGTTCTTTGGCCGTTTTTAAGTTGGATTGTTTTTCTATGACTGGGTTGTATGAGCTCTTTATAAATTTTTCATATTAACCTCATCAGTGTGTTGTTTGCAAATATTTTTTCTCAGTCTATAGGTTGCCACTTAATTCTGTTGATTCTTTCCTTTGCTATGCAGAAGCTTTAAATGCATCGATGACCAGAGGTTGAGTTCTGCATCTTGATGGGCTAGTTTTTCCTTGGTTCTCAACTTTCTCAGTATTAAATTAGGTATGTTCAATGTGCATTAATTTTTCAGTGCCTCCTGGGTATCACTTGGGACATAGCCATGATCATTACACTGCCCAGTGAATCTGAAAACATTTTATTTCAGTGGGATTTTTTTCCTCCAATACTCCCATAAATGTGGGCTGTAGCTCATGTGCACATCTATAAAACAGGGAACTAATACCTAACTTGTAGGCATGTGGTGAAACTTAATTATTTAATGCTTGTAAGGAACTTTCAGATCCATGAATAAATGTATTATTCAATTGCTAAGAGCTATTATTGTTTATTATTTCCCAGTAGGTACTTTGTTATTAGGATATAATGGCAGTAATTTGAAACAAGCTGGCATTTGAGTTTGTTTGCAGTGCATGAAGCTATCGGTCACATTTTAATGAAATCCCCTTCTCCCTCCCACTCCCTGAGTAGTTAGGTGCACAGATACTGCCTCCTTCTGTTAGACTTTGGTACCATTTATTAATATTTAATAGTAATATTGCCATAAGTATAAAAAAGAACAAAATAAAAATTTTTGTTAACTAAGACAATATGATTTAATAATGTTTATGATATTAGTGATATTAAGATTATTATGATATTAAGATATGATATTAAGATATTAAGATTATGTCTAGGGGCTGGGGTTGTGCTCAGCAGTAGAGCACTCACCTAGCATGTACGAATCGCTGGGTTTGCTCCTCAGCACCACATAAAAATAGATAAAATAAAGGTTAAAAATGTTTAAAAAAAGATTATGTCTAACAGAAGGAGGAAATAAGCTGTATTCAATAACTTACTATAGTAATGATTACTAATAGTTATAATTGACTTTTTATGTTGGTAAACATTGTAGTTTGGATAAGAGCTAGTGAAGCCACAACTTCAGTCCCACTTCCATGATATACAAGTGAGCTCCGAAGGGTATATACTTTTTAGATGTTATGCCACCTGATGCCCACTTGCAAAAATGTGAAAGCCAGCAGCACATTGTCATAGAAAGAACACTGGGCTGGAGGTGAGCCACCTCTCTAGAAACTCAGCTCTTCCCCTTCTTAGCAAGTTTGTTCTCTGACTCTCAGGTTCCCAATCAGATTTTATTGTATTATTGATTTTCAATCTATGCTGCTAGAGTTTAAGGCTTAGGACAAATGCTTCTGGGTTTCTAACAAAAGCTAAGTATATTCCAGTAAATATTGAAAACTTTTATGCTCAAGGACACCATTTATTATCTCTTCCTTATACATTTTGAGGTTCCTTTCAAATTTGCATCTAAAGATTTTTACTACTTTAGGAGAAATATTCCATTCTCTGTTCAAAAGATTGTTTCCAGCTCTATGATGGTGTGTCTCAAGTTAAGGTAAACACACTTACACACACACGATAAATAAAACAAAACTGAATCTTTAAAGATTCCAATTGTAGGCTTTGGGACAAGTTTAATTCTTGAGGCTTATGGACTATAGTATCTCTGTTAAATAAATAAAAAAAAAAAATGCTTGGCAAATTACTTGCCATAAATTTTCTCCGTATCTTACTCCCTGCTAAGTGTTCTGTGTAGCCAAATTTTTACTGCTGAGGTCTCTGGAATCATGTATTCATGCATGTGTGGCTCAACTAGAAGAGAGCCTGCTTCAATGCCGAGCATCCTCAGGTCTGACTTAAGGCCCAGAGCCGACTGGAGCTCAACAATTTGGGCTCTATTAGCACTTTCCATTTTGCAGAGCAGAGGCTTTTGAAATGCTAGTTGCAATGTCTATTTTTCTTCCCCACTATGGAAATCTCATAGTTCTGACCCACGGAAATAATTTCAAAAGCAAATGTTAAAAGCTAGGCTTGCATCTTTGAGTTGCTGCACAGAATAAATTGTAGGCATGTGGGGACAACAGATTGTCAGTTTAACCATGTAATTTAAATAAAATATTTTAAAAAGATAATTCTTAGAAATGTATGTTGAATTGTGTTGATATGATAATAATTGATCTTGGGTCCTCTGCTTTGACAAAATGACATCATCCTTCATACTTTGTGTGACACGTGAAGCTGTCTATCAGAGGCTAGGCATCTGAGGGTGTGCTGCAGTCATGCCATTTGGAAAGATGAATTTACAGACAGTGTGACAGGGCCATGTCTATCTCTGCTGCTATTAGTGGGCCTTAAATTTTCAATTGTTGATACAATACAGAGAATCCTTGGTCTGACATTTTCTACCATACAGTGCCTATAGTAGGCTCTGCACATTCAGAAGGTCTTGGGCAGTGGGAAAAAGGGGAAAACCTGCCCCTCTATTCCCCAGCCTGCCACTGACCAGTTTGTGAACTTGGGCAAGTGTAGTCCCTTGTGTGCCTCTCAGTGTTCTCATTTGTAAAAAGCTTATGGATATGCTTAATGTTTCTCTTAGCTCTAAAATCCCCATTATCTGGCACAGAGCAAATTTAAGCAGTTGGGTTTAATGTATATTATTTAATACCCCAAATGACAACTTTTATGAATGCTGACCTTGCATTGGATACTGGATTAACTCTTTTAAACTTTACCATGGCTTCCTGAGGATATGGTCACCATTTTAACAGAGGACAGAAATGAGACTGCAAGCAGGGAGGTCTACCTTCAAAATGGCACAGCTAGCAAGTGACAGAGAAGAAATTTTTATCCAGGAAATCTGGCTTAAGAATTCACGAGAAATGTCAATGCCTTGTTGCATCCAGATGTTCGGGGCACCATGCTAAGACCTGTCAGAGGCCACAAAGACAAATATGACAAGAGTTTTGGTCCTCCAGGAGCTCACAGTTGTATTTATGCTGAAAGGAACTGTAAGTGACAGCAGTTAGAGAATGCCAGGCAGCCTGAACATTGGAGGCCAGGGGAGAGGTGCAGTGCATGGCTATTATGGGAGTCCTGAGAAGAGGGCAATAGGAACTTGGCACCACTGAAGTGTCATTATAAAACCAGCCAGAAGCATTGTCAGCATTCAGCTAGATTTCCACTGCCTTATCCAAAGAAAAATAGCAGGAGAGAGAAGCTATAAAAAGAAGAAGAAAGGAAACATCTATTTATTAGCTGTGTTCCCAGTTATCCATTGCTTGATGGAGCTGGGAGTCTATGACAATCAGGTCAAAGGTGGTTTTGTGCCACCCAATCAGTCTTTGGCTCCCTCCCACCTCTCTAATCAGTAATGTTCTGCATTGGCTTGCATCTCTCTCTGTCCTTCCTACTACCCTGACCACCCTGAATGTATCCTAGTTTCCATTACTGCTTTTAATTTAGGGTTTTGCAAGTGCAAAATTTTAGAATAGGGCTTTCTGATAACATCTTCATTATTCTGTTGGGTGATTGAGTCCTCAGGAAAATTCTCCAGAGGTATCCTCTGCTGACCAGCCTAGCTAAATCGCCTCATGGCAGGGAAGTATTCAATAGTCAGAGTGGCCAATAATTATGACTCTTTCTGCATCTCCACACCAATTCTGACACACCCACATACGCCCACACTAGTTTATAGGAGACCAGCCAATATCATATCATGACTCATGAAAGAGAGAAGAAATAAAGAAGTGATATGTCATCTCAAAATGGATTTATAAACCTATTTGTTAAGGGTTGGCTTGTGCATATTTCAACATGATGAAATGCCTATGTTTTATTTTGATTTCTGAAATATTTGCAGTGCTGTTCAAGAGAACTTTCTACCATGGTGGAAATGTTCTGAGGACACTAACACAGTAGCCACTGGCTACTTGTGGTGTTTGAACATGTGAAAGCACAAATATGCTATTTATCTTCCAGATCCCAGACTCAGAATATCTATCAATGTGCCGATATTTATCAGTGTTTCAAGGAGCTACCATCAACTGACCTTGAATTTGTCCAGAAAGGGAAGACTGTTTGCTATTCTTGAGGCTCTGGGGGCAAAATGTATACTACACTCTGATACAGACATTTCCAGTTAAGACCCATGATCAGATGATCGTTAAGGCCCTGTCATAAGATTGTGTAGTTCCATTAATTAAATGAGAATCAGCTGTACATCCATTCCACACTTCTTTATAGAATTTTTGAAGATCAAACCTCTGTGTAGCACTAAGTGATGCTAAAAGGATAAAAGGATGGCCTCCTACTTCCAGTAAACTCCCTCCCCACCATACGGAAAAAAGAACAGAAATTAAAAAAAAAAAAAGTGCAACAAAGATTTTCAATTTATTGACTTAAATTATACCAAATAGCTATTTGTTCCCTTTTGTTTTTGATTTAGTATCTTCTCAGCCTTAGACAGTTTCATGACCATTATGAACATATGTTTAAGGTCAAGCAATATTAGGTACAGGTATACTCAAAGGTCTTAATGTCAAGTTGGTAAAGCTTGTAAAGTGACATAAAAATCATCAGTCTTTAACACTTTTAGTCAAATAAAACAGGAATGCTGTGAGACATATGTACCATCAATGTTATCATCAAAATATGTACTATAGATCTGTGGGAATTTTAATGATTTGACAGTGATGATCTCAAACACAACCAGACTTATCCCAAAGAAAGAGCTATGAGTCTGCAGGTACTTGAAAAAAAATCAAACATTTCTAAACACAGAAATAGAGACCAAGTTATTTGGACAGCTCCTGAACCCATGTTATGCCACTGACTTTATACTGATGAGAATACCTTTTAGTGATTTTGTGACTGTAGTATTAGATAATAATATTTTTAAATGATTCTCATCCCTTATTAACTATTAGGTTATATTTAAAATCTGTTATTCTTATTAAAGTCTCATAATTTTTTCTTTATTAAATATACTAATCAGTTAATTTATTGAAATAATTAATTTCAACTAATTTAAACTTACAAAGCCATTCATTTATTTATTAGTGAGTTATTACAATCTTCCGGTACAAAGATTATCACAACTGACACTCTGAGAGATAGTAAGGTATGAGTCTTCTTCTCTAAGAATTTTATTTCTACTTTTGGAACTAGATGTATATGCATGTGTGTATGTGTGTATGTGTGTGTGTGTGTGTGAGAAAGTGCACATGTATGCATATGCCTATGTGTACATATGTGTGTGTGTGTATGCATATGTACTGTGCATGTATGCATACTTATCCCTTAATATTCATGGGGGATTTGTTCCAGGATCCTTGCTGGTACCAAAAGCCTTGGATACTGAAGTACCTTATATAAAATAATATAATGTTTGCATATAGTCTACCATATATCCTTCTGTTTATTTTATGTAATCTTTAGGTTTCTTATAATGCCTAGTACAATCCAAATGCCATGTAATTAGTTGTTATATCATACTATTTAGACAATAATAACAAGACAAAAACTATACATGTTTAGTACAGACTCATAATTTTCAAGTATTTTCCCATCTGCAGTTTATTGAATACACAAATACAGAATCTATGAATATGAAGAGCTTACTGTATGTGCACACATGCATATATGCACAGGTGTGTTTATAGAAATAGAAGGAAAAATGGAGGATGAAAAGGGGAGGGGAGGGAGGGAGGAAGGAAGGAAGGAAGGAAGGAAGGAAACAGGAGAGTTGGCAAAAAGAAGAATAAGCTGTAATAAAAATTAAATTTTGTTTGGTACCATCCTTAAGTGAAGAGGTGGTGCTATGGGAATTAAGGTGATGAGACATTTGTGTCTGCCCTGGCCTTTAAGGATGAATTTGAACTTAAATTTTGAGTATACAAATATGAACTGAGGGGAAAGACATTTCCAGAAGCAGAGTGAGAAAACAAAAATATAAAGTTTTATTAAGATAGAAGGACATGGGCACTTATTTAATTCATCTGGCTGAACATAAAGGTGCATAAAGGATGTTGGGATGCTGGAGAGATTACTGAAAATGATAGTCAGGGGTCCAGCTCAAGTATTGTGGGTGTGATGAACACCCTGAGCTTTTTGCTGAAGCTGAAGACAACTATTAGAGTTTCCTCAGGGCACTTCCAGCTGTATAATTCTATGTTAATTATTATAATTTAGAACAAGAGGCTCTTTTCCAACCTGATGCAGAGTGACTCCAGCCCATCACATTCATACCTGGGAGGCATAACCTAATGGAAAAACTGCCTGACTTGGATTGGATTGGATTTGATAGCCCTTAGTTTGAAACTTGGCTTCATGACCTATGAATTATGTGGATCTTTGCAAATTGCTTAGCCCTTCTGTAGTGGTGAGTAGTGTCCCCACAGAATTCACTCAGAACCAAAAAGTGACCTTATTTAGAAATAGGGTGTTAAGACCATACTTGGACAGGAATGGGCCCCGAATGCAATGACTGATGTGGCTATGAGAAAGGACACACAGAGGACAACACTGTGTGAAAGTGAAGGCAGACATTGGGGTGATGTGTCTACAAGCCAAGGAACACCCAGGGCTGCCAGGGACCACCAGAAGCCAGGAGAGGGCATGGGACAGTTTCCCTTGGAACCTCTGGAAGAAACCATCTCTGCCAACACCTCAGGATTAGACTTTTGGTTTCCATAATTGTAAGAGAATTTAAATTGCTGTTGTTTCAAGGTACCCTTTTGCGGTATTTTTTATGGTAACCCTAGGAAAACAATATATTTTCCAACCTTAATTTTCTTCATGATAAATGGTAATGAAGATTTTTACTTCTGAGAGTTTGAGTAAGAATTAACTGAGCCAGAATCAAACTAATAGAATATTTATTAATTATGAAATGTTCTACAAATATTTGCAAATTTAAACATCAATTTTCTAGGATTGTGGGATGTTATCTAATAGTTGATGAGCATTAACTATGTATCAGCCAAAACATTAGACACTTCATGCCTGTGGTCTCACAGCTGAATCAATAATATTTATTTGTCTAATCTCATGTCATTTTGTCTTCTTGGCATTTGAAACTTAATGACAATGAAATTTCACAGGTCTGGGGAGAAGGGCAAGTGCTTTGGCCAAAATGAAATGGTTAAAGCATTTCTACTTTATGGCTGTGTTTTTCATATTTGCAGCCTTTTCTTTCTCCCTACAGATAAGCAAAGTGCTATGCTATGATTTAATAAGTACAAATCATACATCAAGTTAAAATAAATCTCTAAATGGTACTTGAATTCGTGCTCTGCTTTTCAATTACTACTCACTTGTTCCAAGGAAAATCACACCTCATTCCCGCTCGATCTGGATTTGATGGGGAATAGAGCTCTTTGTACCATACAGTAAGTGTAATCTGGAGTCCCAGGAGAAAATGTATGTGCAAAGCTACTTGGCTCAGTACGTTTTCAGGTGATTTGGTAAATACTGGCTAATTTGTTCCTATTGCTCTCCTGAGAGAACTATGAGTTGTGTTCCTTTGCAATACAAAACCTGAGATGGGAAAGTTCACTTATATATTAAATGAGTAAAAGGAATAAGAGCTGATGCTGGAGCAGAACTCCCAGGACTTTAGGACTCTACTTACTGGCAAACTCCCCATACCAATGCATTCCCATGTCCCTGAGCATCCTCCAATAGCTAAGGAATTTTTCTAGGCTTGAATTTCATCATTTATTGGAGGGCTACTTGCTATCTATCTCCAAGTCTCCTAGTTTCTATTCCATGGCCTTATATCTACAAATTCAATGATAAATAAGTGTACCATGTATTCTGCCCTCTTGCCTTCCATGTGCTATGTCCACTGGGGGACAGAGGTAGTGAAAACATAGTATTAACTAGAATGCCATTTTTCAGAGTTCAAGTTCATCTAAACAGGGCCACTTGCTTTTAGCAGGATGCAGTAGAAGTGGGTCCACTGAAACATTCTGTTGATAGACTTGATAGGAGTTGCATAAATTATCCAAGTCTCAATCAGATGAACAGATGATGTCAGCAAGATTCACTGTTATCATTAGGCAGGTGCTGCAGAAATCCAAGAGTGACCTGCTGGTTGAAGTAACATTATGTCCTAAGAGTTGGAGAAACCATGGTGATGAATGCTCTGGGGGTAGATCAGTCTGAAACATCTGGACAATGGCATCATTATAGTAGCTCAGTAGGGCTGAGCCACTGGCCTGAGGTTTAAGGAGAGAATAATTCTCCAGAAAGGCAGATGGAAAAGCCAGCAAATGGATGAAGGACATTGGACTATGAGGCATGGTAACAGAATTGAGGTGGGAAGAGTGGCAGTGCCTCAGGAGAGGAGAGATGAAAACTGGGCTGTTAGCAAGAAGGGCTCAACCTATAGAATCTCCAGAATGCAGGACTGGAGCCATTCAAGTAAATTGGATGACAAGACAAAACTTGGGGATAAAACAAGAACTGAAAATGAGCCTGTATTATGAAACTGGGCCCTAGCCTCAGCTGCAAGTGGACACACTTTTCTTTAGAAGCATATTTTTTTTCCCAGAAACATTTTTTCTCTATGTACGTAATTCTCAAATGCCAGGCCATGGGCTTGTACCGGGTTGCTAGTAAGCACTGCCCAGGGTGCTTATTAAAAATTCATGTTGCTAAGTTCTACCCTCTATGATTATGCTTCAGATAGTCAGGGTTGGGTACCAGAAATCTGTTCTTCTGACAGACACTTTATGTCATTTGAAAATAGAAATCTAGATGGACCACATTAGATTAGAGACTCTGTGGTCTCTTCAGTGTTCTCCTTTTCATTATTTTCTCTGTCCATCATTTTTCATTGTACCTTTTTATGTTCATGAGCAGGGATAATGTCAAAGATCTAATAAAGAAGTTTATTGGCACACTATTTCCAATGCATACTTGAAGTCAGGGAGCCAAATGATTCAGGAAAGCTAGCTTTATCACCGTCTCAGCTCCAAGAGCAGCAGAAGCCATCACAAGTCTAATGTAGAATTGGCTTTCATGTGAGCTCTGAGCCCATTTTTGAAGATGTGGAAATTCAGCTTTCTTGCGATCTCTGATGTTATTCTGATTGCATGAGGCTTTTCTAAAGTCTAATTAGTAATATCTACCCAGGATTTCAAATTTTTTAGAGAAAAAGAAGTTTCATAAATATATATAGGATGAGATCATTGTGGTGATTTTTATTGCCCTGTAGGGTGAAAGGAAGAGTTCCTTGGAGTTCTTAGAAGAAGTAAATCTATCTGCTCTGTGCAAGTTGGGTAAATAGTATATTCTAGGGGCCCATGTGTTACCTAGTTCTCCAGATAGATAATTTCCTATTCAGCAAGCAAATTGATTTTTTTCTGCAATTTAAAAACTCTCCCTAAATTCTAAACCTTCATAATCAGACATGGGAATCTGTACTTATATTCATTAAAATTAAACTTGAAAGGATTACTAAGAATTTTCTAATTTGTGGAAACCATGTTGCAGAGAAGGAAATAATTTGCTCAAGACCATACATCAAATTAGTGGCAGGACAACCACAACCTTTGATTCTTAGCTCTACATTCAGTGGCCCATAAAAATAATAAAATGTCTTCCACTCTTGTCTTATTAAGGGCTCTCCAGAAACACAGATCTAGTAGGGTGTGTGTGAGTGTGTATGTGTGTGTGTGTGTGAGAGAGAAGGGATTTATTATTATGACTTGAATCATATGATGACAGAAGCTGACTGGCCCCACAGTCTGCATTCAGCAAACTGAAGACTCAGGAGAGCTGATGGTGTAGTTCCCATCCAAATCCCAGGCTTGGGAACCAGGAAAGGCAGTCAGCAGTGTAGAACTAGTCCAAATGCCAGCAGGCTTGAGACTCAGGAAGAGCTGAAGTTTCAGTGTGAGTCTAAAGAAAGGAGACCCATGCTCTCCCAGCTTGCAGGATGTCAGCTAGAAGGAGGTTCCCTTTTACTTGCCAGAAGGCCATTCTCTTTGTTCTATTCAGGCCTTTTACTGACTGATTGAGGCCTATGCACATTATGAAGGGCAATCTGTTTCATTCAGTCTCCTAAATCAAGAATTCATATCACCCAGAAAGGCTTTCACAGACACCCAGAAAAATACCTGACTTAATACCTGGGCACCCTGTGGTTCAGTCAAGTTGGCGCAAAAACATGGATCATCATAACACCTACTAGAATAACCAGAATAAAATATCATAATAACACAAAATGCAGGCAAACATGCAGAAAACAGAGATCACTCACACATTTCTGAGAAGGATGAAAAATAGTACAGCTACTCTGAAAATATTTTGACAATTTTTATAAAACTAAACACTAAATTATCATACAGTACTGCAATTTTATTCTTGAGTTTTATTGCAGAGAAATAGAACTCAAACACAAAAGCCTGTGATGTTCTTAGCGGCTTGATCTATAATAGCCCCCAAATGGAAATGCCTAGATGTCATTCACCAAGTGAAGGGTTTAACAAAAAAGAGGGGTGTAGCACGCCATGAAATTCAACTCAACAATAAAAAAGAACAAGCCACTGATACATGCAACAACTTGAGTGAGTGTCCAGGAGTTTGTTCTGAATGAGAAATGCTAATACGAAAAGGTTGTATACTATATGATTTTGTTTCTATAGCATTTTAGAAGTTGAGAACAAATTAGTGGGTTCCAGGAATTAGGGATGGGTCAGTGAAGGGAACAGAGAGGGGGGTGGGACTATAAAATGGGAGCCCGAGAGATCCTTGTGGTGATGACACTGTTCAGTATTTCAATTGTGATTTCCACATGAACCTCTACATGTGATAACATTTTCCAGATTAAAAACATACACACACACACACACACCACATGCATACCATATAAACCAAACTAGGGAGATTGATGGATTATATAAATGTCAATATCTTGACTGTAGTATTTTTATGATTTTATAATTATAATAGTTGTTTATTTTAAAATTGGGCAGCATGTTTACAGGATCTTTGTGTATTATTTCTTACAACTTTATGTGAATCTATAATTCTCTCATAATAATTCAATTAAAAAGAAGACACTCCCCCTAATTGGTAAGCTTTAAAAACAGTATTTTTCTTATGTCAAGTTGGACAAGAGAATGTTTTTATGCTATCCAATATGGGATAACGATACAGTAAAATAGACACTTTTGCACTGTACTGCTGGGAATTGCTATACTCTTGAAAATAATTGCTACATTATAAAAATAATTTAATATAGTCAGGATGACTTGATAATTGACTTGATAATTGATGATTGACTTGATAATTTCATATCTATGAATTTGTCCTAAGAAAATAATCAGAGGTATGAATAAAATTTATATGTATTTATACTATAGTATACTATGGTACAGTATTATGATAACAGTGAAACAAATTGAGAATCATACCCTTTGGGACAGGAGTCCCTATCCCCTGTGTTTCTTCTTTGCTAGTAAAGCAGTAAATATTATTTTTCCTTTTTCTCAAAAACCACGTTCTTGTTATTGGATTGACATTGGAGACAAGGACACAAGCTTTCAGTAACAAACTTGGCACCCCAGTAGGGACCTGAGAGCAGCCCCACTCCATCTTTCTTAAGCAGGACTGGCTCTCCAAGGAACCCCACTTCCATGCTGAGGATGTGAGGTAAACTTGTTGAAAGCCAGCTGCAGGAGAGTTAGGAGACAGGTTGCTCCATTATGGTCCACTTTGAACTCAGGAAAGTAACAACTTTTGGCCATTTGCATGATCCCTGCTCTATGTATGCTTTGTTACCTGCCATCTGCTGCTGTGAACCTCTGAATTGCTCTGATACGGAATGCCCTTAACTGTCCATATAATAGTGAACAAGGACTTTGGGTTATTTCCCCCAATTTTACCCCCTTTCAGCAGGAAGCAGTATGGAGATGTTGCTCCCATATTTTTATAGAAATGGAATGTAGAAATTGACAGTGGGGAAATGGAACAGTGTTCTACTTTATGATTTGAATATAACCCTTGCTGCTCTGCCACTGGAAAAAAAATACAGTGAAACAAAAGATATCTCACATGATAAGAGTATTTTTTGCATGCTTCATTAAAATTGCATTTTCCAAAAATATTTATTAATTGGACAAATGCTCATGTGGCAATGTTAAGTACAAAATATAACATGCTATTTATTACATCACAAACTATAATCAATATACCTACCTTACTTCTATACTTAGTAACTATTTTAGTCAGCCTTTTGGCTATTATGGCCAAAAAAACCTGACATGGTCAATTTGGGAGGAAGAAAAGTTTATTTGGTGCTCATAGTTTCAGAGGTCTCAGTCCACAGATAGCTGGCCCCATTGCTCTGGGCTGGAAGTGAGGTAGAACATCATGGTAGAAGCAAACAGAGGAAAGCAGCTCAGGACATGGTATGATAAAGCAAAGACAGCTCTACTCTCCAGGGACAAAATATAAACCTAAAGACAGAACACCCATCACCCAGGTTCTATAGCCACACCCTACCTGCCTACAGTTACCAGTCCGTTAAGCTCTATCAGCAAATTAATGTGCTAATTAGTTAAAGCTATCATAACCCAATCATTTCACCTTTGAAATTTTCCGCATTGTCTCACACATGGGCTTTTGGGGGACACCTATTATCTAAACCATGATAGTAACTATGAGTTTGGGTAAATTACTAGACCTCTCTTTAGACCTTTTATCTATACAGTGGGGATATAATAGAAATATTCATCCTTTTAATTTTAATTAAATGATTAAAGATCTCTTGAGTATATAGATTTTTAAAGTTGATTTTAAATAGTAGTTATTTGGGGGGTAGTAGTAACACTACCCATATTTATACTCTTTTGTAATGTGAAAATATTCCACAATTAGTACGAACATGTGGTTCTTTGTGTTTAAAATGTAATTGTTAAATATACATAGAACATTTAAACTTATACCTACTCTTATTCCAATCAGGACTAATTTCTATTGGTACTTAATTAACACCCAGAATGCCTGTAACTAGTCCATTTATGAGGGAGAAGGACTTTACAAACTCTACCCAACTGAATTTCCTTACAGATTCATTTGGGTAAGGAGGGAGTCTTTGAGCATTTAACTATGTCCACGTTTAGGCATCATAGTTATGAAATATGATTTGATCTTGAAGAACAGGAACAAAGTGTTGAAAAATATTTACTGATCATTTTGGCAGTGAGTAATTAATTAACTTTCTTGGAAATTAATCACTGATGAGACCATAAAATAAATAACCCATGTTAGTTATTTCCAAGAGATTGATATGACATATATTGGTGATTAGAATTGAGAACTTGAAGCATTAATAGAGTCAGATTACTTATTACACTACTTATTCTTGGTGAACTTTTAATTTGCCTCTACAATGGCAGCCATTTAGTAGCTATCAGAAAAGTTTATAGATCTGATTCACCCCAGCATGTCCGAGACAAAGGAGATCTTGGGAAACAAGAAATTATTGCATGCAAGTCAAGAGGGACAATCTCTTCTATCTAATCAGATTTATCTAACTTTACACAATAAGTTATGATTATATCTATCTATACTCCCAAGTCCAAGATCTCATGATAAAATGTAACTTATGGCATTAGGTTTCTAAAGTTTAGAAATGTAGTATTTAGTCATTGTTTTGCTTGTCATTCATTCTCATTCTTTTTGTTCATGCTGTGTTCCCTTTATATATGTTTTGGGCTTTTCTTGTTTTATTTTTTAATATTTTATAATCTGAGCATTCTTGGGATAATCTAGATGCACCTAGTAACAAAATGCTTGCAAAAATATGACCTTTTAAATGTGTTTCCTAGAAATAGAGATTATTTATTTATTTATTTTTTAAATTTTTTGGTTGTAGCTGGACACAATACCTTTAGTTTATTGATTTATATGTGGTGCTGAAGATCGAACCCAAGGCCCCTGCATGTGCCAGACAAGCGCTCTACCTCTGAGCAACAACCCCAGCTCCTAGAGATTATTTCTATTCCATATTCACTCAGGCTCTAGAATCTGTATTTCTCTCTGAAAACCATTAATGCTCAATTATAATGTTGCTTATCAACTTTAAAAAAGATATTCAAAGAGCCTGAGCTCACTAGGTTCCCATTGTTATTTTAATACAGAAAAGTTATCATTTCAAACCAGAGGAGATTCAAATAGCTCTCAAACCTATGGAAATGTGTTCAAATATTACAACAAGAAAAAAATCAAATTCCAAATTTAACATTGATATACCATTTTTAAATTCTCAGAATTTCAAAGATAGGAAAATTTTATAGCACTTCTGATTGGGCAGCAAGGGAATCAGACACTCAGAGACCTGTAACTGACATCATCTTTATCAAGGGCAACTTGGCCCTATCTCTCCAAATTACAGATACACATACTTTGATACAGAAATTCAACTTCTAGGAATTGATCCCAAATACTCTTGGATGTATGAAATAAAAATATATTAAAGTCATTCATCACAGTGTTATCTCTAATTGCAAATGACTGAATGCAATCTAACTAGTCACTAGTTACATAAATGAAAGTACCTCCAAAAAAATCTGTGTATATGAAACATAAGAGAACTTTCAACGTGCTATATGCAACATCCTTTATGCTATATTGTTAAGTAGACAAAGCAAAGGTACACAATTGTGACGGTAGTTTGAAACTACCTCCCATTTACTTATCTTTGCAAAGAACATCTCTGGAAGGCTACATTAAAACACGATAAAAATGCCTGTTCTATGGATGGGCACAGTCAGTGGAAGACAAGGAGTACATGAGACTTTTAAACCACTGTAGTTTCTGTACCTTTTGAATTTTAAACTATGAGAATATATTACCTAATCAGAAAATATAGTGACTTTATATATAATAAACTTATACATATATAACACATAGCAGATTAAAAATGCTTAAAACTAGCTTTCTTCTTATTATTTTTCCTTCAATATCCTCCTTAAACAAGAATAATAGTATACAATTATTTTAAAATAATTATGAGAAATGTTTTTAAAATGTAAGGATAATTGTGCACTACCACATTGAAATCAGTTTGTTGTTTCTATTAACATCATTCATACATAAAAATTATAAATGAACATCTAAATATGTGAAACCCTTCTCTTTCTCCTCCTCCTCCTCCTCCTCCTCTTCCTTCACCTTCTTCTCCTCTTCCTCTTTAGCTTTTCTGTAGCACTGGCTGAAATTGGGAGGATTTAAAAAATATATTCACCAAAATATGGTGATCATAGTGAAGGACAAACTACCTTTGTGCATATACCAGCCTTATTTTTGTAGGAATTACATTAATTCTTAAGAGAGCTGTATTTGGGAATTTTTTTTAAAAAAGAGAGATTGTTCTACATTTGCCAATGGGATATGTCACACACACACACACACACACACACACACACACACACACACTTAACTAATTTCTGCTATAAACTTTTGGGAAGATGTGAAAAAATAATTTAAACCACTTGGCCTGAAACTACCATCTCTGCATGGCTCAAGATTCAATGTATTTTCACATATAATTAACTTTTTGTCTAAAACTGTGATAACCCAATCTTAAAATTGATTATGCACTCTTGAACATGTTTTTGGAGCCTCCCTAAAATAATTGCATTTTCAGAAATGTGCTGTTGGCAGCCAGTCATGACTGCTTCTCAACCTCCCATACGCAGTCATCAAAGAAGGGCCCAGATCCCCATGTGTTATGAAAATCCCCAAGAGCTGTCAGCAGTGGGGAAGTTGGTGAAGTTATTGGACCTCCCTGATGGCTGGCTACGTTCCTTGCAGCCTCCCATCCTAGTGCGGAGACTGTAAGGTGTGACTCATTTGTGTTCTTTGCACCTAAGGAGGCCAGCACTGTACTCTGGGAAAACATGGGGAAGAACATAAAGGAGGTCTGGCTTCCTTCATTCATGAGTCATGCATGCTCTTTCTCTGAAATACCAACACATCTGGATTAAAAAAAAAACAAACAGAATGCAAAACAAAATAGACACCAGGTACTTTTGCCCATAACAATTTATTTTTAGGGCACAATGATTAGAGGAATTTTAAAGAAAATAAGTTGACCTGTAGCATCACACCCAAATCAGTATTCATAGCACTTTCTAGTCATATTCAGCTACAAAGACTCAAGTCATAAGTTTAGGAAACATTTTAATTCCCTGATCAGGAAATGCTGTACCACTGTTAGAAAAAAAATATTTTTTGTTGTTCATTTAAATTGTTTCTTTTCTTTTGTCTCATTAGATAAAAAGGTGATATCTCCCTCTGCTTTCACTTCTACCTTGTTGTCATTAGTCAGCCAGTCTCCCCTTCTCACTAGAATGTAAACAAACTGAGGACAAGGACTGTATATTTCTCTCCAGGGACCTGGCATATAGTTGTCTAATGTTATTTGATTGAATTAAATTATGAATGACACTTTGATTATTTGGATGCAAATAGAAGAGAAAGGCAGGGAGGAATAAACTAGGTATGAAATATGAATTGGTTGTCTTTCTAATATATTAAGTTTTAGTTGCAGTTGTCATAACCCAGAAAGATTGTTTCATTTCCCCTTAGTGTCTGTGAAGGGAAGTTGTTGACTTATTTACCTGCCAGCCTCTTAGGTTGATGTGGCAGGTCACCCTAAGAAAACGGTGAAGCCCTGACATCTGCAAATGTAGTATATGTATGTGTGTGTGTGTGTGGTGTATCCCTCATCTGCTGCAAAAGAGTGACAACTAGTTTATTTGTGAGTATTGGGATGTGTCACAGTATATGTATCTATGCTTTTCCATTATCATATTTGATTTTCAAAGCAACGGGAGAATATATTTTCTCTCATTAATAATGAAGTACACTAAGCTTCCAAGCAGTTCTTAAATGATTTGCTTAAGGTCTCCTAGTTATTAAAGTATAAAAGCAAGACTGTCCCCTGGAATTGTTATTCCCCAGAAAGGGGGATAATGTCATTTTTTAATTGTCTGGGGAACCTTCTTTAACTTGCACATGTATACTTTCTTCCTCTTCTCCCAGTCACTGTTTTCATGAGAGATATTGCTTCCCTTGGGCATCTCAGAGTAGAATAAGGATTAAAACTCTCTGGCCCACTGATGGATTCCTAGTTTTCATGCTTTCTGCCCAGGGCATTTTCTACCAATGACTCACCTGTTGTTTCATCCTGTAGGCAATAATCTAAAGAATGGCTCTAGGAGAGGCTGAAAGGAGTCCTCAGCTCGGTGACTCAGTTCCAGCCTTCTTCTTTGCCTCTCTTGGGATTGCTCCACAACCTTCCTGTCTCTTAGTTGCTGCAATGCTTGGTGCCCTTGGGCTGAAGGAGGGCATGCTGTGCGAAATGATTACATCTACGGGCCAGTTGGCACAGAGAAGCCATGCCGTGCGTATTATTTGTGCCCATGCCATTTGACAACAGAAAGAGTTAGTATTTGGCTTGCATTTTTAAAAGAATTGGAATGGAGGCCATTTCCTCAGTGGGCTACCTACTAACCACTGTGAAGATCTAGTTTCTAGTTCTGGCTAGCTACGACTTTCTTCATGTTAAGTCTGGCAATACTTGACAAAATAAATATTAGGGATGGAAGACAGGTACCTATCTCTCGTATTGCCTCAAAGAGAATTTGCATGCATATCATTTCTATTATTGGCAGAGGAGAGAAGTACTAAGCACTTTCCAGATATCTTGCGGTTGCTTCTAGTTCTGAGAGCAGTTCCTAGTGCTGGAGGCAGGAGGTTTTATGTAGGCTTGCCCATGAGCATGTTTGTGTGTGTGTGTGTATTGCTTTTTTTGGTTTGTATTTGTTATTTGTCTAAGATCTTCTCTATTTATTTAATGTTACCCTGCTCCTTTCCTAAAATTGAGCCCCAATTTTCTCATCTATAAGAATGTATACTTCGTGATAGTTACTCTCGGAGTTCTCTACATTATATCTAACCTTTAAAATAGTCCTGCAGTGGGATGTAGTTACTCCCCATTTATGGTAGGGAAAGAGGAAGTCAATACTTTCTCTAAGACCATGGCAGCAGGACTTGAATTCCAATCCTATTCTTGTTAAGTTTCAAGGCCCATCCTTTCTTTTTGCATGTAATATTACATAACTAAACAGAAACTTATTTTTCCAAAAGGTAAGTTCAATCCAATTTCATACAGTATTTCTTACCCAACCTATCATCTTTGGGGGAAAACTATGGATATGAAGAAATTACCATATAACAGAAAGAAAATAAATTTTTTCTTTGAGGACAATTTTTTTTTCCTATAAAAATTAGCTACCTAAAATGCAATGAAGCATGAGGGAAACATACTCATATCATTTTGGGGGTGGGTAGAAACAAAAGTGATCATTGGATTTAAAATCCACAATGGATTGCTTAAAAGCTTAAGTAGGAGAGGCTATTTGAAACTTCAAGTCAAGTATGACCATACTATAATAGGCTACCTGACCAGAAATATAGAATTAGTGTGGTAGAGTCAGATGTTGCAAGGAGTTCAGCCCCCAGCTTTACAGATTGGACCTGAGAGAGTAAGGGATTTCGCATGCATGTTGGTGTTATCCTAAGATCTGAGTCTCCTGTCTGGAGTCCTGATCTTTTCTGTGGTCTGCCATGACATGCTTTTGGTAGTAGAGCAAACACCCTAGGTCTTTTGGCTTGCCTCCAAGTGAACCCAGAATTATTGCACTGATGTGGAGCTCGAGGCTGGAAACATGGAACTGAGGAAAATTCTGAGACCAAATGGACTTCATAAATTAGATGTAAGAAGGGGACTTATAATGTTCTTAGCGAATGATACACCTAGGGAGGAGAGGGTCCATTAGCATTCAAATGTGAAAGCTGAACAATGTGGATTCTCTGATCAGCAGCTTGTCAGGTGTGGAGCTTGGGCAGCAGGTTAATGGTTGGCTGAGACAGGGTGACATTTTTCCTACTGTATGGTTTTTATGCAGAGTACACACCAAGCAAATTATTTTCAGCAGGGAAGGATGCAGATTATTTTTTGTGTATTACAGCCATTGAGGTACATGAATTATCAGCCCTGGAAGCCTTTCTGGCAAACTTTCCAAGTTTGCAAGGAATGCTTATAAGGAAAAAGAATATGGGCTTTTTTTGGTCTACTGAAATCTTTAAGTCTTTGTGGCTTTGAGAGAGAGAGAGAGAGAGAGAGAGAGAGAGAGAGAGAGAGAGAGAGAGAATAATTGACCTCATTGAACTGAGTCATGAATATATATTTTTTCTGAATTAAAGCAAGCATATATTTTCATGTGTCCTTTAACTAGGGATGGGGGGGGGCAAAAAAACTGGAGTGATAGGAAGCACATGATAAAGAGTCAATGGGTAGATATCAAGGGATCAGAATAAAAGTTCCATTAAGGGGCTGGGGATACAGCTCAGTTGGTAGAGTGCTTGCCTTGCATGCATAAGGTCCTGGGTTCAATCCCAGCACCACACACACAAAAAAGTCCCATTAAACTCTCTCACTCAGTGATCACAAATGACTATATAATATCCATGTCTGAAACAATCAGTAGACTTTTTTTTCCTTGTCCTTGGAACCTATTTCAATACCTCTCCCCAAGAACTAGGAAAAAGCCCTCGCCTATTTGGCTTAACCAAAGGGTTACCCTGTGACACTATACTTTCTTCCTCTGCTCTTGCTGAAAATTCACCCAGCTGGAGATAGTTTTCTGATTTAGGACATGACAAATGAAAGCACAACTCTAACAAATATTCCCAATTCCTTTTTCAAAGCAGTAAGAATTTATGATCAAGTAAGTTTGGGGTAAAGTAATTTTATCTCAAATTTCTCACATTATAGGCAAAGTAAACAGCAAAATTAAAGGACTTGTCATAGAGAGTGTCAGAACGTGTAAGCTAAACTTTCATGGCTGGGTGGGAGGGAGAGGGAGTTGTTCCCAAATTATACCACACCCAAGTGGCCAGTGAAACCTCTGAGGTAGGTAAAGACCTTGACTTTGACAGCAAATGCCTCAAAGATGTCAACAGGAAGTGTTCAGAGGCAAGGGACTTGTGGGGAGGTCCAACAGTACTTCTTCAGCAGGCACCTGTGTCTCCCTGGCATGCACACTGGCCAAGCCCTCCTTTCCCGATTCCTGCCTGCCCACTCACCTCTCTGCCTTGTATGCAGTCTTTCCTATCCCTGGACAAGCCCGCTCCTTCTTTGAGGCCCAGCTCACCTACTGTGTGCCTCTTCCAAGAGGAGGGAGGAGTACTCTTCTCCTTCATCTGTGATTTGAGCATATTTATAGCCCTATTTAGGTTGTTGTAATGTTATATTATTTTTAATCAGATATTTATCTGTAACCCCTAACAGACTGTAAAGGAAGTCTTATGTCTGCATCCCCAGTTCCTTGCAAATGTTAGACACTCTGTAGGGACTTGGCAAATGCTTGCTAATTTGAGGACAATTCTTGAAATTGTTCTCAGCCAAAGAGCAAGTAATCTTACTTTTTTTTGGACTGTAAGAATCAAGCTTTGATCTATGAAGGCAGAAGCGGCATTTATAATTGGACAGGGTTATTACTTTTCTCTTTTTCATCTGTGAATCTGATCTAAAAGACTTAGCAGCTTCTAATGAGGCTGCAACTAAGATTTTGAAGTCTTCAATTTCTGGGCCAGAGGGTTAGAGAGAATATTTTTGGCTCTAGTTCTGGGGAAGGGAATATTCAAATTTATCATTAACATGCTGCCTTTCTTATACATTAATGCACACTTCTCATCTTGTTTCTCATATTCTTTCAGTTTCTTCTCTCACTCTCCTCTCTCTTTTTTCTTTCCCCTAAATATAATCATTGATTTTTCAGAAATCTATCCATTTGATAGCTTCCTTTAGATCACATGGCATTTATCTGTCAAAAATTGGATGGAGTTGAATATCAGGTCACGGATACACACTGAGTCTGGAGATCACCACTGGTTTGGAATCCAATTTTTCTGGCAGCACCGTCTGGTTAACTTCACTCACTTTAGAATATTTTTAGTTCCTTAACAAGAGCTCTTAAATAATGCATTCTTTTTGCTTTAGTAATTCCATTGTAGGATCAGAAAAGGAGACAATAATTGAGGATCTCAGCAATTGTCTCATGAGTTCTGTACAATTTCTGTGGTAAGAGGTTGCTTGGTTCAATTTGGACCCCACCACTGAAAGCAACGTGTTGTCTTCCAAGTTAGAACATCTCTTTGTTAGTCGACTTGGATTCTTCTTTGCTATCCTGGGTCTACAGATGGGGTCATATAACTCAAATTCATTGTCCTTTCCCACATATATGGTCTTTATTTTTTTTTATTTTTATTTATTTATTTTTATTAGCTACATATAACAGTACAATGATCTTGACAATTCATACATTTGAATCAAATGGGGTATAATATCTCATTTTTAGTATTTGCATTGTATCTGGGATTTCTGGGTGGAGGGTAGCTCCAGAATGTCCATAAAACCAGTGGTGTCTAGTATCCACCCACTTCTTCCTCTCCCACTCTGTCTTCTCCTTATTAGTTTCTTCTTATGGCCAAATCTCTGCTAAAATCTTGGCTACTGGACTAACACTATCAAAACCATCTGAGAACTCATGTGAAAAGCGGGCTCTTGGTCCCACCTCAGACCTCTGAATCAGGTCAGCCTTTTAACTGGATCCTCAGGTGAGTCATACTCACAGTTAGGTTCAAGAGGCATTGAGCTGTGTAGATAGTGACTACAGTCAGCCCATGACTGAACACAGCGCTGCCGATGGTTCCTGGGTCAGCAAGGCTGAGTTGAGACAAGTTCTGTGCAGAGTAGGAGAATGACCTCTTCAACTTCATGACTCACTTTGTCACCTAAGCTGGATCCTATGCAACCGTTTCCCAAACAACTCTTCCCCTATGGAACCTTTCATAAAACTGCTTATTGAGTTCCCCATTCTCCCCCAGATCCCTTTTCCTGAGGCAGCCCAGAGATGTTATCTTCACTAACATGGTCTTTACAATAGCTATTGCAAGCCTCTTCTCAGGCTCCTAATATCCCCTTTCTCCTTCAGAAACAAAAAATACTACCTAGAAATCAGCTTATGCCAATAGACCCTACGGTCTTGCCAGTTCCTAACAACAACTTTCTCTCTCTCTCTCTCTCTCTCTCTCTCTCTCTCTCTCTCTCTCTCCCCTCTCTCCCTCCCTCCCTCCCTCTCTCTTTGACACACACACACACATACCAACACATGAATTCCCCTTAGATTCAACTGAACCATACCATATTTACTTATATCTAAATGACATATATTTTCCAAAAATTTCTCTATGTTCTAGTTTTTGTCTTCTGGAGCCATGAAAACTATACTTTTAATCTCTCTTCCATATAATTGCTTTTAGGTATTTAAAGAACATTTATGTCCCTGTCTCCCACACCTATATCTCTTACATTTTCTCATGTTTGATTGTTTGGGAATTTTTTTTAAACTATTTTCCTCGGATTCTGGCTGAGTACTCCAGAGATGGGTGATAAAATCAATCACAAAATAAACCAATAAACATAGGCAGGAGAGAGGGAGAGGAAGGCAGGGAACAACAACAGAAAACAGTATTACCCTGAAGTGTGTCACCAGCAGATTGCTACCAGCAGCCATGCTGGAAGATGGTCCTGTTTCCTTACTACCTGTCATGTAGCAAGCAGATGAGCTACCTGTATTCTCTTCTTAAAATATGGCCCATCTCTAAAAAGAGCATACTACAGGGACACTGCTACATCCATGTTCATAGCAGCACAATTCACAATAGCAAGACTGTGGAACCAACCTAGATGCCCTTCAGTAGACGAATGGATAAAAACAAATGTGGCATTTATACACAATGGAGTATTACTCTGCATTAAAAAATGACAAAATCATAGAATTTGCAGGGAAATGGATGGCATTAGAGCAGATTATGCTAAGTGAAGCTAGCCAATCCCTAAAAAACAAATGCCAAATGTCTTCTTTGATATAAGGAGAGTAACTAAGAACAGAGTAGGGAGGAAGAGCATGAGAAGAAGATTAACATTAAACAGGGATGAGAGGTGGGAGGGAAAGGGAGAGAGAAGGGAAATTGCATGGAAATGGAAGGAGACCCTCAGGGTTATACAAAATTACAAACAAGAGGAAGTGAGGGGAAAGGGGAAAAAAAACAAGGGGGAGAAATGAATGACAGTAGATGGGGTAGAGAGAGAAGAGGGGAGGGGAGGGGAGGGGTGGGGGGATAGTAGAGGATAGGAAAGGCAGCAGAATACAACAGACACTAGTATGGCAATATGTAAATCAGTGGATATGTAACCGATGTGATTCTGCAATCTGTATATGGGGTAAAAATGGGAGTTCATAACCCACTTGAATCAAAGTGTGAAATATGATATGTCAAGAACTATGTAATGTTTTGAACAACCAACAATAAAAATTTAAAAAAAAATATGGCCCATCTCACTTTTATTTTTCCTGCCAGTGTATTTATATTATAGATTTGATTTTTCAGAGCTCATTCTAGGAATTCTTTAGGCAATAAAACTCTGGGAGACTATGCCTCAGAGACTGTGCATCTCAGGCCATACAAGTTATTGAATATTAGAAACAATGGACTTTTGGATGATTGTAAATCTGGTGTGAGGGATGGTGTGACGGCTGCAGCTTTTACAGCTGATGAAGTGCAAACCTAAGTAAGCATTAAACCATCATGTGAGAGGCTTCACAGATGGTACTCTTCTGCTTCTCAGATGGTACACTAAGGTTTTAGAAATGACAAAAACAAAAGAAAATAAATTAAATAAATCATCAGTGATTTCAAAACCTCTAAGAGGCTGAGACATTTTGGCACACATTCTTTTCTTTGCCTGTGATTCAACTAATCAAACATAGTACAAGTTAGTCTTTTCAGCAAAATTGGCTCCATTGGAATATATTATATGTCAATACTATAAAATGCAGTAGTTATCAATATATTACCTTTGAGGTTATATATGTCATATTTTAATTTTTTTTCTAAATATAAAACTAATAATGCTCTATTATACAATTTTTAACATTGTAATTATCCATAATCTCACTACTGTTAGATAAATAATATTTTGGTGTATTTTTTCTCATTTTTAAAATAGAAATGAACTTAAACATGGGTATAATTATTGACTCTATGAAATTTTTATGATGCTTTTATGACCTTTCATATATACTTTTGTGTACTTAAATATTCTTGGTTTTAATTATTGCATAATATTCCAGCACCAGAATATACTATAATTCGTCTTCACATTCCCTTATTGTTGAATACATAGATTGTTTCAAACTTTTTATTGTTTATACTGGGTAAATATCCTTACTTATAAATTTTGATTGCCTCTATAATAATTTGAAAATGGGGAATTCTATAAATTGGGAGTGATCAGCTAAAAATTGCAGACATGTCTATACAACCTTTTAAATGCACAGGGTGTTTAGTTTGTCCCCTTAATTAATAAGAGTTATATATTCTTATAACTTATATATACTCAAATAATAAGAGTTATATATTCTCAAGGAACAAAAGCCAAAATTTTTTATTTATTAGTAAATGATTCAAGACCCTAGCAGTGAATTGATTTTAAATATCCCCAAAGTGTTATTTTATAATGAGGAATCTTAATTCTATAATAATACAAAATGGAGAATTTCTAGATTTTTTTTTTAAATTTTTCAGGGGAAAAACATCAGAAACACATTTAAGTGTGTAATTAGTTGTTGTTGTTTTTTTTTTTTTTTTGCCTACCACTATAATTACTTATATACTGAATAAATTTTAAATAAGTCTTATGTTATTTTCCTTATGCCATAGAAAGGGAAACACAGAAAAGTAAGACTGTGACCTCTCTCAGGGAAGAGATGGTGGATGTCTCAGGGAGTTTGTGTCAAAGTCTCCCATAGAGCTCTTGGCACATGGAGGGGGCACAGTAGATATTCTCACATTATAGAGAATCGAATTCTTGTGACTACTGGAGTTTATAGTAAATTTAGTCAAGATAATCTTACTTTTTAAAGACATTCTTAACTAGGGAGCTATATGGTAGGAGAGAAAATGACATGAAATAACAGGAAAAAAATCCCTATAAACAAATCAACCCCCCCCCCCCCAAAAAAAAAAAAAAAAAAAAAGGTTTTTTGAAAGACCAGTCTGAAATTATGGTCTTTGAAGTTTGGAAGCTTTTCTCTATATAGTGTTTGTGGTAGAAAGAGTTCATTTCTTAGTCAAGAACATCTGGAAATTCATGGAAGACATCTCTCTCTCACTTTTCAGAGGCAAGGTGCCCCACACTTTCTCTTTTTGTTTTTCTTTTGCATTATTAGATCATAGAGAATATTCAATAAGAATTTTAGAAGTGTTTTCTTTAAAAACTTAGCCTAGTAATACTGAGAAAAATGAATTTTAGTTAAAACATAGAAACTCTTAAAACTTGTACAACATGAAGAAAATATATTTTGCTGTCCCTGTATATAAGATATCGAGAAAATTGAAGAAATAATACAGAAAAGAGTAGATAAGTTAATTCAGATTAACTAGTGTCTCTAGTGAAGTGGCTCAAGTCCTTTTCTACCAACTGCTGAAGTTTTTTAAGCATTTAAAAATGTGATTCAACTAATCATAGACTTCTATATGTCACTAGTTGACAGCATTCTAAATACGTAGACCCGAATTTTGTTAGTTTCATTTTACTTTACAGTAGAAATACAAGGACAGGTGAACAAAAGATCCATGCATCAGATTCTTTTAAAAAAGATGAATTTAAAGGAAATAATTTTTACTTTAACATAATGAATACTGACCCTCAGGAGGAAAAATCCTTACAATGCAATTAAAGAAATGAAAATTTTTAAATTAAATGATCTGGGATATGGGTTTGTGGAATGGCACATTGCACATGCCTCCTTATGCCCAATATTCCTGAGAAGAAGCTGGTATATTTAGGAAAAATGAATGACACTGTCTACAGTGGGGGACAATGGGGAAGGACAAGAATGCTTGGATGCTAGGTATTTCATGCCACTGTGACTATGATCCAATGTGCAACCCATCCACCACTCCAAGGTTGATCATCCTTGCCACTGAGAAATGAATTGATTTATATTTCTTTGTTTATAAAGTCTTATTACAATTGTAAATTTATAGGTGATGTTTTTGGATATTATGCATAATTACTGAGAAAATTTTGCATTTTTAAGCCTGCATACACTGTTGGAATTTTACTCATCAAAGGTTCCATTTTGGATGACCCCACTAGAATGAGTATGAGTAAAAATGTGTCTTTATGATTTTCTTATTTAGTGCCCTTGAGGTCATTCATCCTCCAATTCTCTAATTGGAAGGATGATGGAGGAAAATACCAATACCTCTTTTCTTTCTTTGAATTTGCCATGAATCTTGGAAAATATTTGTAAATTTCTGGAAAAATGTATTGAATGTCAACAAGGTCAAAGAGCATTTGTCCTTCTGTGGAACAAAAGGATCCTTTACTGGACTATTTATCCCAAACGTGATCATCTATTCACATCAGGAGAATTAAAGAGGGTCTTATATTGTTTTTCTCTTAGTCTTTAGCATCATATTTATGACACAGAGAATTAAAGAGGGTCTTATATTGTTTTTCTCTTAGTCTTTAGCATCATATTTATGACACAACATCTTCTACCCAAGTTTTTCCAGAAAAATAAAACATCAAGTTGTCTGTGTGATATCATTGAAGGGGCTATCTATCTTCCTCTATTATGAAATTAATTTATTTAAAAATACTTATAAGTAACATGAGAAAGGGCCTGGAGCAACCAATAAGACACAAATTACACAATGAAGTCACTAATCTCCTTTCTGAGATTAAAATTGTGCAAAGAAAGTCTTCAAGGAGTAATTGACTGCAACAAACTTTCTATTGATTAGCAGAAACATTTTTGTTTTGAAATAAAACATAAAATAAAACAAAGCAAATATTTAAAAATCAGCAAAAGAGCAGTAAGAAATGCCTACCTCTTCCCAGCAGGAAAAAATGAGCAGGGAAAGGTCACCATGTTGTGTTTTCAGAATTATTTGTCTATCTCACAGTTTGTGCTTCCAAAGTATTTTATCAGCATTGATTGGTTTTTCTCTTTAAAAATCTGGAAGCATGTAGCTGAGAACAGTAATGCCAATTTAAATCTCAAAATAAAATTTGAGCAACAAGTACCATGTTTCTTGGAGGAGGAAATACAAGGGAAAATGAATTTCTATGTATTTGGATTACATTAAAAGATCACAAATTATTGTCCTTAAGTTGTCCTATTTTTTTTCCTTTTCTAAAATTAATATATACTCAGCTCAGAAGATGTAAGAACTATGAAATAAAGAATATAAGAAAATTAATAACCCTCATAATTTTATTCCACAGATAAAATACTATGTCTTTGTTCATGTCATAGTATGAATAACTTTATATCCTCCACTCCCTCCCCAACATTTTATTATATGATGGACATTTTGCTATGATATTTCTAATTCTGTAGGGATATTCCATCAGTTGTATCCAAAATAAATTATTTAATCAGTCTTCTTTTTAGTAATAACTTATTTATTTATTTTGAATGAAGAAACACAGTACCAATTGAACAATAAGGAGTCATGCAAACAAACATGGTTCTGAAATTCAGATAATGTCCATTACAGATCCTAACAGTATAATAAAGCAAAACAATTTCTCTTCCAAAAGATTCATTTACTTTCAAAAGATAAAGGAAATCTTCTATAAACTTGATAAATTAAGAAATGCAAAAATCTGGTGGAAAAGGTGAGTAAAATACAAAGGATCCAAAGTCAAGGGTTCTGAAAGGCAAACCAGAGCATACTCCATCCCATCACTAAACACATTTTTTAAAATATAGCCATTACTACTCTCCTCTCACTGGTTAGTGTTCATGGAAAATAACTGGCTTTGGTTGCAACTCTACTTGGCTAAGATAAATGGGCATGTGGAGAGGTAGGTAGTACATGAAGCCCCAGAATAATTATTATATCAAAGACTCTGTGTGGCTGGCTGTTTAATAGGACCTGCAACCATGAGGGACTCCTTCCAGAATCTCAGCCTCATTTCCCTAAGTTCACAAGAGTGCAGAGATTCTTTGGGACATCACATCTCCAAGAAGAAAAAGGAAGAATGACTAATTTCCCAAATTTATTTGAGCATGGAGCTCTTTGGACATCTCCATCTGACCTCTCAAACAGTTATTAAAATTTCACAGGTAACTACTGTTCCTTGGAATACAGTTTGAAGTATATTGCTGTGACTAAAGGTCATTCCTTTTTTCGGTACTCCCCTGGCACTTAATCTGTTGTTCCTTCAGTATCTGTCCCTTTTATATTATAGCAGTGGAAAACCCTGGAATGAACACTAGAATCACCTGTGAAGTACTTTAAAAATTTTCTCTTGAGTCTTGGATTTTCTGGAACGAGGCCCCAGGCATTGGATTGGTTTTGATTTCCTGGGCAATTCTATTATAC
This sequence comes from Marmota flaviventris, assembly GCF_047511675.1. Taxonomy (NCBI): domain Eukaryota; kingdom Metazoa; phylum Chordata; class Mammalia; order Rodentia; family Sciuridae; genus Marmota; species Marmota flaviventris. The sequence continues at coordinate 48,629,771 of NC_092505.1, read as the reverse complement.
AGTTGGGTTGAGAGCTACCTCCTGGTGGTATATTAATTCTTTATGTATTTTAGAGAATGTGTTTAATATAGCTTCAGATCCCATTAACACTAATTCAGGGACTTTGAAGATAATAGGTTCTCAGTAAATATTTGTTGAATGAATAAAGCAAATCTAAAACATAATGCAAATAGTATTCAAGAAAGATCCAAAATCAAAGAGTAGAGGGTCAATCCCTGATAGCTGTCTCCCTTTCTTTCTGCTATAGATATATAGATTTTTCAAAGCGAGAAATCATTCCAAGTAGCCATAAATGCTTTATGAGGATATTCTGGTCTTAGCAGAGGTCTGAGGAATTTTAAATTATTTCCACAAGCAAAAAAGAAAGCAGAATCCTAAAACTTCTAGCTCCAGCATTACCATGCAACTTGCTTGTCATCCTTCATTTTTCCATAACTGATTAGTAAGTGTATACTGTATGATGGACACTATTGTAGGCTTCAATAATAGGGTAGTAAACAAAATAGATGAGAGTCTTTCTCCTTACAGAAATTAAAATGTAGTTGGGGAAAATTTTATATATGTATATGTGTGTTCATGTGTGTGTATGTGTGTGTGTGTGTGTGCGTGCGCGCACGCGTGCAGAGAGAATAAATTATATATATATATATATATATATGGAAAATAAAGCTGGAAGGAGTGTAGGGAATTGGGAATTGGGTTGTGCCTAGGCCTTGCTGAGGAGGTGTCACTAGAGGGACAAATTTTCCAGGCCATGGGAACAGGTCCCTGAGACAGGAGCACACCTTTGGTATATTCAGGGAATAGCCAAGAGGTTAGGGAAAGAGATAGACAAAGTCCAGACCTTGTTGGATCTTTCAGGCTATTACAAGGGCATTGCCTTTAATTCTTAGAGACATAGAATGTCTTCAAAGGTTTTGGATAAAGGAGTAATCTGACCTGACATTTGAACAGGATCTCTCTGGTCATCATGTTGAATAGACTGAATGGGTAATGGTGGAAGAAAAGAACTGCAGTTAGGAAGCCACTGCCATGATCCAGATGAGATACTGGTGGTTTGGACCAGGATATTACCAAGGGGAGATAAGCTGTGGTCAGGTTTTATGTCAAAACCTTGATGATCTATGGACCAGTGTTACAAGACTGGAAAGAACACACGTTCCCTCCCTGAACGTACAACATAATAACTCCAATCTTCAGAATTTCTCACATCCCTGTGTGACCTAATGACTCCCTTTTTAACAACTGGGAACAATAAAATAGAAAAGAAGAATGTGATTTTTATTGAATAAGTCTTCAACTTCCTTTTCTTGGATGCTGACTGACCAATTTGTGGAGGAATCTAAAAAGGGATTTTGGACCCAGGAGAATGACAATAGATGAGTTTGAATGTTCCTCCCAATACTGAGATTCTATGATTCTGTGATCCTCCGTAACTCTGAAAATTGTCTGGGGATACATAGACTGAAAAGTTATAGTTGCACTAGTTGTCACCCAAGTTAGAAGTAAATACTCATACTCATGGATAATATTCAAAATATTCTGAAACTGGCCCAGCAAATGCTGACCAATTATAACAGATGCCAATAAGTACAACTGTACACGTGAATGAATACCAGTTGTGCTTATCCTTGGGTGTGAATCAAATTATTCTTTAGCAGACATTGTTTGACAAAGGCCCATGTCTATTTAAACCAATTTAATTGAGCAAGTATTCTGAACATAGATTTTTGGGCCTAGCATTTTGAGAGGGATATAACACAAGTACTGTTGAACATGATTGTGACCTTCTGAGGGCTTCTAATACAGTTTGGAAGATGACACTTTGCATATTCAAAGCAAATTGAGAATAATGCAATGTGTGAGGTCAGAACAATTAGTTTCCTGGTTCTTGGCCCCCAAGAACTTTGCCCCACACCTAAGTTGTAGTTTCCTGTTGGAAGCTTTAGGTTAGCATAGTGAAAGAGCAAACTAAGATGGTAGGAAATGTCATTGACTTCTTGAGGCTCTCCAGCACCTCAGGAGCAGAAATGCATGTTCCAAGCCAATGTTCAACATGCTAACTTAGGCAACTATCATATAGGGTGGTATCCCTTCTCTACATCCCTCTTCCCCTCCTGGTCTGAGTACTTCCTGTAAGAACCAATAATCATATATATATATATATATATATATACACACACACACACACACACACACACACACACACACACCAAAGTCCATTTAGAGAATGGGATGGAGTATTCCTAAAAATGCAGCCTTTCTGCATGCTTCATGCCCAATTCATGACTAGCTTCAGGAACACTTTTGTTATGTAGTCTCTAATCTAGTGCATTCAAGGACAAATATGTATCGTCCATTCAGCACATGAAGCAGATGTCTGGATCAAGAATAGGACTACAGTATACTATCCATATATCAGGCCTATATAACATTCTAGTTTATGGAATTTTAGTTTATTTGACCTATCTGTGCCCCAATTATTACAGACTTGAGGCAGAAGGGGATGGTAAAATCTTTATCCAGCAAGAGAACAGAATTTCCAAAGTAGGCTAACTATAGATCCTGTCCCTTACGATGAATGCCCATTATAGCACAGCCAAATGCCTTTTTTCAGTATCCTCCTCTTTCAGGCTGCCTCACTAAGCTGGTTAAGGGCCAGAATATGTGGCACTGACCATGCTATAATGGATTTCTTCTGGATTGAATCTTTCAGAGCTGGTAAATTTAGAACAACCCAAGGAGACATGTAATGTCTGTACTGCCTTTCAAATTGGCATAAGGGTTAGAGTTAAAAAAACTCAGAGCTGGATTTTCCCAGAGGGCTGAATTATTTAATTGTCAGCAATTCTGAGGTTCACAGTAAAGTAGAAATAATGGAATTATCTGCTTCTAGATATAACAGCATCTTCCTGGCGGGTCTGACGGAGTTTGCATCCTTTTCTGTTTGCTGCATGTTCGGGGCCTGGCCCAACGAGAATGATTTAACTGATCAGAAATGTGAGATTACTCTGTCATAGGAGAGAGTAAGTTCTGTATGAATTTAAAATGGCAGGCTCTGTGTCTTGTCAATGGTTCATCCTAAAGGGATAAGGTATCAAATTGGGTATACCTCCAGTTTTGGTGAATATTTTTCCTTTTGGTGGAGGAAATATGGAGTCAGATTCTGAGTCTTGCTTCTGTAGCACGTGACTTGGGCAAGTTAATAGTTGCTTAATCCTCAACGCTGCTGTTTCCTGTAGAATCAGCTGATATCTGCACCTCTGTAGCTGGGTTGTTCAACCCTGTAGCAGGGTTGAATTCAGCCTCTTTGGGGGTAGTGACTGGCTTGGGGAACATTAGCTGTTCTTATTTACCGGTGTTGAAATGGAAAGAACCAACAAGAAAATTTCAACCAATGAGCATTTTAGCATTTTATGTCTTTGTATAAAATTGTCAAAAGTTGTATTGAAATAGATGGAAAGCTTAAATAAAATTAATGAAGCATACACTGGTGTAACAAGAGTAATAATCAACCTGTTTGTTTTTTTTTTTTAAACACTAGGTTGAAAGTGAAGGAAACCTTTTACTCCAGCAAAGAGACTAGCATATTTGGGGAGTGTGGTATGTGTTGGGCACATGTAGTGACAATGACATCACATTCAGCCCTCCCCTCACCCTCCTGGTGCTATCTGCATTTAATAAAGAAACCATAGCTCTGGTTAGCAGCAGCTTAGTGAGCGTCAGGCTGAAAACTCAAGTGTGACATCTTTGGAGGCACTTTTGTTCCACTCATTCCAAATGTCATCCCTTCCTCCTTCCTGTTTTGAGCTTGTTTCACTTTCTGTGGTGCTGAGATACCCTGTCTCAGCACTCCTCTCTTCCTCTCTCACAGAACTGCTTTTCTTTGACTCTTCTGCCCTGATAGGTCTCCTGGACACAGCTGGATCTCACAGGAACTGCTGCAAGATGTGTCAGCTTGGTCTGGGATTTTCTCCACTTAGCAAGTAGCAGGCCTCTTTTGTCCAACAGTCAATTCCTAATGACTCACTTTGTAGTCCTACAACAATGAAAACATTTAGAAAGTTGTGGAGAAGCTGTCAGAAGATGAACAGTGAAATTGTGACAGCATATGTGTATGTGTGTGCTCCTTGAAGCTATGTCTCGGCATTTGTGTGTTCCAGTAATACAAACATTTGTATTCACATGGTTTACTCAACAGGCTGCTGTCATTGCTTTGGAATATATCACACTGTTTGGAATAGGGGGATTTATATCCTTGAATCAGAGGGGTGACTGAAGTATGTTGGAGAAAAATTCCTGACTGGAATGTTTGCCAGCTTAGACCTGAAAGTAACACAGACCTGGATTCAAATTCTTTCTCTAATTTTTAATAACCTATAACCTTGGACAGTTCACTTAACCCTTAGGCCTTGTTGTTCCCTCTGTATAAGGAGAATAATCACTCCAGGGTTATCGGGTACTCTGTGATTATCAATAGGATAGAGAGTCACAGGCATGGCACACGGGGGATTATGCATTGCCAGGAGAATGGTGGTTATTATGAATGGGTACTGAGTTAACTAGAAGTGCCAGCTACTTAGTGTTTTCTCATTCACACTCTGGTGTTATAGACCTGCTCAGTAGCAAGGATCTCCTGCAACTTTGCTCTTTTGAAACAAAGTTCCAACGTGCTATGGCACCCACCTGCACACTCCTGACAGTGGACTCTTCTCATTAGCCTCATTCAGCTCCATTTCACCTCTCTGAGGATATGAGTAACCTTCAAAATGATGAATGTGAGGTAAGAGATGAATGACAGCTTGAATAGCTGGCTTCTTATCACTTGGGTTTTGCACAAATATCCCTTTCTCATAGGAAACTTCCCTGACCATTTTTTCTCAAAAACCCTTCATACTGCCCATCATCCTGACAGCTGCTCTCTGTAGCCTTTATGCTGCTTTATTTATTTATTTTTTAAATAAGAGGCATTTTTTTCAGAGCAGTTTTAGGTTCAAAGAAAAACAGCAGAAAAGTACCCATGTGTCCTCCCACCATGCAAGCAAAACCTCTCCCACCATCAACATCTCCCACCAGAGTGGCACGGGGTCACAACTGATGAGCCTACAGGGACACCTCATCACCACCCAGAGTCCATGATGTACACTAGGATTCATTCTTGGTGCCATACAATCTATGGATTTTACAAATTTATGACATGTCCACTATTGCAGAATCATATAGATTGCCCTAAATATCTTCTATTTTCCATCTGTTCACTTCTTCCTTCGCTTTAGCCTCTGGCTAAACTTTTTACTGACTCCACGGTTCTGCTTTTTTCTGGAATGTTGAACAGTTAAATGCTTCATTTAAAAAAAATCATTTATTACTATTTATAGTATTTACAAGTTTAATGACTTATTTCTTCTTCCTCCCACTAGAATGTCAATTGCATGAAATCAAGGTCATTTTTTGACTTTCACAATGCAGTGTCCTCAGACTATGCATGGCTCAGAATAGCCCTCAATAAATATTGATTAGGTAAATTAATGAATAAATCTTTCCTCCATCAAAATTACTCTCTTCCTTCTGCTCACCTTTGAAACTGGTGGTTAGAAATTCTTACATGAATGACAATAACAATACTGGCTGTCATTTTTCTTATTTTCCAGATGCTAGGCACTATGCTGTGTATACTATGAGCAGTATTTAACTTAACCCTCATAACCAGCTTTTGAGGTAGGTTGCATATAGGTAGTGTAGCCATTTTGCAGGTAAGAAAGGAAGTTCTGAGAAGTCAGCTTACTCAAGGTCACAGAGTTACTAAGTGGCAAATTGAAGGCCCAAATTTAGATCGGCAGGATTCCAAAGTTGACGTTCTTTAACCATATGTTGGAATCGAGGACTGGAAGAAGCTTCCTGGTTCATCCACTCTATACCTTGGATTGGAGCACGGCTGGTAGTCTAAGTGTGGTGGTGCTTACTCTGGTCCATTTAACACTACACAGCATCCACTCCTGGCAGTTCAGTGCACTCTAGGGCATCGCCTGGCTATTCTTAGAAATGCAGACGCTCAGCTCTACTTCAAACCTACTGATGCAGAATCTGCATTTTAAACAAAATCCCCAGGAGATTTGTATGTGTGAGATAGGTATGTTTGAGAAATGCTGTCTTGTAAGGGATATCAGGACCCCAAACTCCCATAGACCCAACTATTGAGCAAAGCAGGGTCTCAGCTGTACAGGGAAAAATGGACATCATGTAAAGTGCTTCTCACGTTCCCTAGCACTTAATAAGCCCTTAATAAACATCCAGCTTTCTTCTTGATGACCCAGGGAAAAGGGCTAAATGTAGCTGGGTGCCAACAAGTCGGCCCTTAGCTCCCTGACAGTATGAAATATTCTTTCAATGCTGCATAGAAAATGCAGCTTTCCTCTTGCTGTGATTCAGTGGTGGTGTGGGTATATGTTGTAATGTCAGCTTTGCTAACTACAGTTGGGCAGATTTCTGTAATACAATTTAGACTGTAGCACATCTGCAATCATGTGGTAATGAGCGTTGCCAGGGAAGGCTGATGTTTGACTACAAATCACAGAAGTGCTACCGAATTTCCACCAGGGACGTTGTGGGTGGTCAATTTCAGCACAACTTGAGGCTGCTGGGTTCTTTCAGTAGGGAACAAAGTGCCTGCTTTCTAATATATCTGTTGCAAACAAACTCAACCCTCATTACCCACTTTACTATGTAAAAGCAGTTACACCAGGGAAAACGAATTGAGCTACTGTAGGTATGCTAACTAGCTCGGCGTTGTCTGCATCGAAATGCCAGGTTGTCATCCAGCTGAGGCTCTGCGCTGCCTGGTTGTAAAGTTGTATTTGAGTCTGAGGATGAATTCGGCACTTTAATCAGTTCATTTGTTTTCTGCTTTGTCATACACATAACTGGCAAGTCTAGCCAGGGTGCTGTTTGCAGAGGAAATCTTCCTGTGCCTGGAATGCAGAGCGGCCAGTTTCTCAGATTTCTCTTTCTCACTCACAACAGCCTCCCTTCCCATTGTTCCACAGTTACATGCAGACTATAATTATGTATATTTCCTTTCATGCTGCTTATAATTGTACAACATTTCTGCATCCAGGATGAATGCGATTCATCCAGTGTTCTCCCTTTTTATCTTTTGTACCTCAAGCTGTTGCCTTATTCTTTCTCATTGATTCCTGCACCACAACACAGTCAGATGGAAATACGATATGTTGCACCTGACATCCGTTTAAATTGCCTGCCATGGTGCTGAGAGGTGCTGGCAATTTCTTAGCATAGCAGTCAATGGTGAATTGTCTTGGTACTGCAGTCAGTGCTTGCATTTGCTTTTTCTGAGATATGCTGTGGTTTGTTGCATGAACAGTTCAACAAAATTGTAAGGATTCAGTGAGAATGAGTAATAGATCTTCATCCTACATCCTTCTTAAATGTTCAAATCCTAATAGCCCCAACATGTTTTTAGGTCCTTCCTGTGATCTGAGATGGAAGTAGTACCAAGCCCTTGCTGGGCATTCTCCATGTGTTAGGCCCTGGACTGTGTACTCAGGGGAACTAAACCGCTAAGCCACATCCTTAGCCCTATTTTGTATTTTATTTAGAGACAGGGTTTCACTGAGTTGCTTAGCACCTTGCTTTTACTGAGGCTGTCTTTGAACTCTCGATACTTCTGCCTCAGCCTCCAGAGCCACTGGGATTACAGGTGTGTACCACTATGCCCAGCCGTGCCTTCACTTTTTAATACTGTTAGAATAATTGCTCTTATTGTTCCGTTAGTGCCATCATCTATTGATTCTCAGGTAGAGTAAGTATCAAGAGGAGAGTTTCTAGGTATTTGATATTTTAAAACTCATATTTTGAAGTTTTTTAAAAAATGTTAAAACTGACTTTATTATGTCTTACATTCACCTTGCCACATTTTTACAGTGCAAAAATATTTCTCATCCATTAAGTCCAAGTTCAAGTACTACCACTAACTAGAGCAATGATTCTCCAAGAGTGGTCCTGCACTAGCAGACTTAGCATTGGCTGAAAAACTGTTAGAAAAGTCCATCTGAGCCTCACCCCAGGTTCTCTGAGTCAGAGACTGAGGGTGGGGCTCAGTGATCTGAGTTTTATGAGGCCTCTAGGAGGTTCTCATGCATGTGCAAGAGAAGAACTCCTGCTCTGCTGAAACCTCAAAATGTATGTCAGAAGTTAGGAACACACAGGGTCATGGAGGCCAAGAAGCATGTGTGAAAGAGGAATGGGACTGGGTACAGCACCATAAGGAGTTGGTAAGTAATAGATCTTCATCCAACATCTTTCTCAAATGTTTAAATCCTCATAGCCCCAGCACATTCTTTGGCCCTTCCTGTGATCTAAGATGGAAGTAGGAACCAGCCACCCTTCCTTAATGGGATCTATCAGCAATTAGTCCAGATATTGCTTGCCATTTAGGAAGAAGGTCCAAATAAAATGTTCTGAAGGATAAAAACATGATTGTTGTACTTGACATAGTGAACACATGTCAAGGATTACTTTAATTCATTAATAAAAAATTTAGCAACATCATAAAAATGGTTCAAAGGAGGAAATGAGAGGCTGTAATATATACATAGTCCATAGAAGAAAGAATGCTGAAATAAGATTAAGTTAGTACTAGGGATGATTAATACCCTACAGGGAAATAAACCAGTTACCTATGGAGTTATTTATTCTACAGTGCAAAAATATTTTACAACTAATCAATCTATAAGCTAACGTCTAGTCTAACTTTACAGAGTCTTAGTCCTAATCAATAGCAAACAGTAAATCAAACAATATTGTATCCCTAGAGTCTAGGGTCTAGACAATTGTATAAATCACAGGCAGCTTATTAGACATTGCTTTGTTATGACTGAAAAGGCAGGCGGTCATTTTTTTTTTTTTTTTTTGGCCTTATTTCTAAGTTAGGATAAAATTTTTCTTAACAAGCAAGAATGGTAAAGCTTCCATTTTTTAGAAGGAAACCAAGATCAGGATTTATATGTGAAAAATTTCCATTAATAACTAGCCATAGGCTAAACAAAACTCACTTGAGGACTGGTAACTGGATTGCCACCTTGCAATCCAGGTACAAACCATTATTGAATTCGCAGACTCCAAAATTATTCTATTCATCATTTGATGCCACTTATTCTATTCATTTTCTCCATTGTGTCTAGGTAAGCACACTGTGTTTCATTATTAAAGCCTATTATCCAACTTCTGAAAGCAGAGCTAACAGGGCAGTCTCTTGTTCAAATGCCTTTACCAGATAATTCGAGCCTTGGCTCCCCTGTGTTCTTCAGAAATTTTCAACAGATTTGCTTTCTTGCATAACTTCAACCTAGAGACAAGCTGCTTACCTTATCAATATTTAAGGAACTCAAGGTAAGACTGAGAATGAAAGAGGTGTCTAGGCAAAGCAAAACCAAAGCCATTTAAAACCTTATTACAATATCCTTAGGCAGAGGCAGCGATCTGGGGATTTTTATAAAAAGAGGATTTTTCTTCTTGCTTTTCCCCTTGTCCTAGAGCCTTCTACCCTTTGAGCTAGTATCTTTCAAACCCCAGAGGAAGAACAGATCCAGCCCAGGAAAAAAGAAATTGATGCTCAACTTTGGATTATAAAGTAGACTTTTAAAGATACACAATAGAGAAATAGTCTTGAAACCAAATGTGGGCTTCTTGTGAATTTTTTCCCTCCCAAACACCGATTTTTCATCCTGCATGTGAGCAATCCAAATATTCCCATATCCTGAGAGGGAAGCAATGGTAATCAGAAAGAAAATCACCAGACTATAAGGACTTGTGGCTGGGATAAGGAGGATATTGTGTACCCAGTCCAGGGTCCATGCCGGAGCCAGAGATGCTGGTGGGAGCAGATGTGAAAGGACTGGATTCTAATACCCAAGACCAGGTGGTCTGAAAGGTGCTATAGATGATGCCAGCAAAGACAGGGACAATGAACAGGGACAGAATCTCCCCCTCCCAAAAGAAAAACTCATCCTTACACAGTTTTGTGAATAGTATACAGTCCTAACCAAAAGACTATGCTAAGAAAACAACAACTACAGACAAAATTCCTGGTCAGGAATGAGCAGAAAGGGGAATGGCTGTAATTTCAGAATCTTGAAATAGATGAGGGGATCCAAGTATCTACCATTATTTGTTCTTATGGAGACTTTTGATCCCTGCCCGATCTATTCTTATTGTCTTCATAGCCTGTAGAGTAGGAAGAGTAGTCACTTAGTTTGTCTTAAAAATTGAGATTGGATGCTGATGAAAAAAATAATACTAATAGCTTCTAGTTCTATTTCTGGTAAGAACGGACTAGTCCCAAAATCTTCTCTACCCACACCCATAAACTCATCCTTCCCAAGGTCTCAGTCTCTGTCTGTAAAATGAAGAGCTTGTGCAGGAAACCTTCAGCTCTTTGAACTCTGAACTTGGTGGACTTTGTTTTGACACTGAAGTGCTTTCAGCCACACCATCCCCTTTTCCATCCTTCACCAGTGTCTGGCTCGGTGCCTTGCTCATGTTGGGATCTAAATAATTCTTACCCTATGAATGAATGACACTGGGAAGGGTGCCCATGAACTGAGCCCATTGTAGGGCCTTGCTGGAGGTAAAGAGCTTGGCTGGCCTTGGCTTGAACCCCGTTGGAAAGGAGATTAATCTGGGAGCCATGACCAGCTTGTTTCATACTCTTTTCCGGAGTGGCTCACCTAGTTCCTTTCTGACTTAGTCCTTAAAAAATACAATAGGCACTTTTGGACTCTTTGTCCCTTCTCCTTGCCTTCACTCTCAGCTGTTCTAAGACATTAAAACTGGGAGCTGAATATGTCCAGATGCTAAAATCCCCAGATGGTGGTTTCTATTTTTTCTTAAATGTATGTGAAAGTGCTCAAACCATTCATTAAAAGGGCCAGCTAGAAACTGCCAATCTCCAGCGTCTCTCAGAGCAAAGCTGCGGTGGTCTGAGTGTGCCTGTGAAGGTACCTGGCTCTGCCTGCTCTCTACAGCCAACGCCTTCCCCATTGACAATCTCCCCAGGTGAGGTGGAACACTCAGACCCACACTGAGTATTTTCTAAATGCTTGGGAGGAATGAGTGTGCCTAGAAAATGGAAAGAGGTGATCCTAGGACTAAGGAAGGCAAGGCCTCCTGAAGACACAGGCAGATGATGGGCTGGTGTTTTATGAGGGGGAGGAAGGTATGGAGGGGAGGGAAATCAAGATGAAGAGAACTGTGGAGGCAAATGTGAGGAAGGGCTGGGAGAGCAAGTTTCACAGGGGCAACAGCAGCATCCAAACATCAATTTGGCTGCAGTCAGTAGTCTTTGTCAGAATCTGACATCCAGATGCCATCCTAGGAGGGTTTACAATCTCAGGCCAAGGAGTCTGTATTTCACAAAGTCAATCATTCAAGGAAATGTGGCCAGGATTGTGATGATCTGCTGCATGTGTGCTACAGAAAGTAGCGGAACATGAATAATTGTGACCCAAACCTCCCTCTACCTTTTGCCTTCCTGCAAAAGGAAGTATTTCCTTTTAAAGATGGACATGTAAATAATTTCTGACAATTTCCCATCAGCTTTTCACTTCTGTGGGCTTATGACTAGGAATGAATACTTCTCTGCATTATCTAATTTCTTTGTACTGCTGGGGGAAAAATATGTCTTTCTGCTGAAAGAAAAACCTTCAAATGTTTGTAAACCTGTCTGAACTCTTTGCCAATCCCACTGACAATATCCCCACAAATTTTGGTTAGAACAAATGAATTAGATTTGAAGGGGGTTTGATTTTCTGAGAACTCTATATGTTTTCTGAACGAATTAACTCATTTATAAAGTACCAATGATAGGCAAAGCAGCTTAGGCTTTTCAAAATATTCTTTTTCATGGTTTCTGACTTTTCTGTTAGTGTTTTGATTCTATACATCTCCCTGATTCTTCACATACTGACTTCAGAATAAATCACTGGTGTCTAGACTATTCCATAATTTATGCATGGATTGGAAATCTCCAGCTCGTATTTTAGATTGAGTACAGTAATAGGGTTGTGAGAACAAAAGCCTCAGAGACAGAAGAGCCAGGATCAAAATCCCCATCTACAATTTAATACTCTAGTATTGGGGGAAAACAAACAAACAAAAACACTCCCAAGATAATTGTTACCTAGACTAGTGCTTACCACAACCTGAGAAAGGCATGGGGAAGAGGGATGCAAAGAGGATGGCTAGTGGGTATGGGATACAGGTGGGTAGAAGGAGCAACTCCTAATGTCCGGTAGCACAGTAGGATCATTATGGAAGACAACAATTAATTCAGTATTTCAAATATTTAGCAGAGAGGACTTTGAATGTTTCTGATACAGATAAATGATATATTCCTGAGGTGATAGATATGCCAATTGCCCTGGTATGATTGTTTTATATTGTATACATGTATTGAAGTGCCTCACTCTACCCCATAACTATGTACAATTACTGGATGTAAACTTAAAGATGTTTTCTAGCAATTGGGATTGTGGCTTGGTGGTAGAGCGCTTGCCTAGCATGTGTGAGACACTGGGTTCAATTCTTAGCACCACATACAAATAAATAAAAAAATAAATAAAGGTCCATTGACAACTAAAAAAAATATTTAATTTTTTTTTTCTAAAGAGATGATTCTTCTCATTTGAATAGTAGTAAAAACCATACCAACCTCCAGCTTGGTAGAGTAGAGAAATGAGAGCTTGTCTCAGGGTGCCTGATATATGGAGAACGTGACTCCTTCTCTCTTCCCTCTTCATGACCCTTTTCCTTTCCCACAAAATACATTACTAGCTCATATAGTCCTGACCCTAAAAGCTTCCCCCACCTCTTTTTTTTTCACCAAAACTTCACCCATTGTGTGACCTTGAGGGAGGGGTTCTTGCAACATCCTAGGGTATGAAGATTGTTGAGGAAGTCATTTCTGTCCTTTTGGCATCTCTTTCTATAAAGGGAGGGACTAACGGTGATTGCAAGGGACCTGACTTCTGTCACTATCATTCAGTAAATTTGGGGGTCACACCTGCTTGCTGGATCAGCTCTTTCTCTGCCGTCCATTCCCTCCTCCATCCCATGAATCCTCTTGCTTTTCAGTGTAACTTACATAATGAGTGCTGTATGTCTGATGCACCGGATCTGTTGATAAGACCTTAGCTTAGAAATAGGCTCATGGAATTTGCTGAGTGCTGCCTGTGAGGCAATCAGTGTTTTTCCTCTTGTTAGCTGAATTTCTTTTTCATTTCAAAACATTATTAATTTGCAGGTCTTTAGGAATTTTACATCTTCTGGCTAGTTAGCACAACCTGCTTATATAAATGGTTCCTTACCCTATCCAGTAGCACTTACTTTAGTTTTAAATAGTAAACTCCTAAGGCTACTATGGCTTATTTATATGTTTTAAACAAAACAGTGGTATAGCTAGGTTTTGGAAATAAGCTAATAAAATATGAAATTCTTTATCAGGTTGTTTGGCACAGAATTCCAAGGACTCTATCACACACACACACCTCTGTAGTCTCAGTTCTGGGGTATCCAAAATTCTAATATCAGACAGATCTCTGGAAGTGTAAGGAATACATATGAATGCCAATCTGGTAAAATGCTGCTGCTTCATTCTTTGGATCTCTAGAACAAACACTATGAGTAACTAATTCTCTTTCTTTATAAAGAAAACTTCTAAGCATTTCAGGGTGTACTGATATAGTGGATAGTAATCTCAGACCAGAGGACCTGGGGTATGGACACTGTCTCCCACTTTCTAGCCCCATGTCCCCAAGTGAGTTAACTTAGTGAGCTTTAATATCTTCTGCATAAAGTGAGTATGATAATCCCTGTATCCTAGGATGTTGCATGAATTAAAAGCATTGATATGTAACAGATGATACTGTAAAGTCTGAACCATAAAAGTTAGCATTATTATAAGAGAACTTATATTTTTGTTCATAATAATGCCACTGCTGTTAGTGTTTTAATTTTCATTATGTAGTACCAAGTGCTAGATTCCTTAATTCCCCACTATTTTTAACAAATGCTATAAAATCCAAAGAAATAATAAGAAAATGTATAACCTCTTATAATTAATAACTAAGTTAAATAACCAAAAGAGAGGAAAAATAATTTTATTATTTCTTATCTATGTACTATGATGTTGGTGCCTATGTTTTTAGGATTGAAAATTATTTCTTCTTCTTCAAATTTGTACAGGTATATTGAGTTAATTTGGAGTATGAAATTATTTCTTTGTCATTATATGTGATGATAGAGATGATATTTATGTGGTACCCACCATCACCACTACCCTGATTGGAATAATATGGAAATACATCCCTACTCTGCTGTCCCAAGACCCTCATACCACCACCATCTCAGCTCTGCCCAGGATGTTCCTCTCAAACCTCATTGTTCAGTAACTAAACTCTTTAAATCCTAGAATAGATGTGAGCCTCTGGAAACTTTCTTTTGTACCAAGAGCATCCATTCTGATGGATGGACTTTGAATTTCATCTTTACCTAAATTGTTCATGGAAGAGTGAGTGGCTCCCAGAAGGCAGGCTCTTTTCATCAAGAGACATGCTGAGCAGAGAGGATACCAGCAGCATTTCTTTACTTTCAAATGCCTTGCTGGCGTTAATCCTAAAGATTTAATGCAATTCCAAAATTGATTCAAACCTGTAGTTTTCATATATGTCACTCTGAGGGGTACCCCTAGGGGTCAGTGACTCCAAGAAGTATAAGACTGTTTCCCCTACATTTGTTAGAACCCTTCTAAAATATTAAATTGTTAGACTTATAGATACACAGGGGAAACATGTATAGATGGAAACCATACAAACAAGAAATACGGTTGTCAAAATTTTAACAGATTTTTCTATTAAATCATTCAGCAATGAGACTTGTATGATTTTAAAAGATGTGGAAATTAGTCTGGTCTAGTCTGTAGCTGGACATATGCACATTTCTAACAGAACCAAATGGATCTCCGTGGAGTTACCTAGATTCACGCTTATATTTATTTAAGTTTTTCTACTAAAATGAGAGGATGAAATATATTCCCTGAATCAGGAATCTGGAGGAAAATAGAGCCTTACTTGCTGGCTTCCTGGTCCTTGTCCATTTTAGGTGACATAATATTGCAACAGAGGATGTGTGAGACAGAGTCAAGCTCTTCCTGGTTGTATTAAAGCCATGGTATTTGCAAGCCCCATTTCTGAAACAACCAACATGAATAATAAGATAAACAATACCATCTAATTGCCCAAATGCCATTTACTAGGTTCTGAGTACTTTACCAAGTCCTTTATTAATATTATTTCATTTAATCTCATAACAATCAATGAGATGGATATTATTGTTATTCCCAAAATATAGATGAGGAAGTCTGAATTCAGAGAAAATAACTTTTATGATTTTCCAAAGCTAGTAAGCAACAGAGCCAGCAATCCAATGTAGGCAATATATTGTTTACCCCAGTATTCCAACTCATCAGACTTAGGCTTAGATAGATTATATATTCTATCTTTGTTAATTTTAGGGAATAGATCAATTATAAGGGATGTTATATGTTATTTAATTATTTTATTACCCATGCCTGCCTCATCTGGAGTATCCAAACCCCCACCACAAATGCATAATTGGCAAAGACTGTGAACCTCTTCAATTTTGCATGGTGCCTTTTCATGCATGTGCTTGGTAAATTTTTATGTGATCATTATGACATTTTTTGTAGACTATTTCCAACTTTCCAATATTATTCTTTTCTTTTGATAATTTAGCTTAATACAATATTTTCTCTTTCTCTATTATTCCTGCTACTACTATATACTCTCTTTCCTAGCTTACTGATGATGCTAGATTTTGAATAAACATCTGTAAATATATTTGGCTAAATATGTCATCATGGATTCTCATCAGTGAAGCTGAACTATAACATTATTTGCCTGTTGGTTCCTGTCTTCCATCTACAGTTACTAGTGGGCTGGTTGTGGGGCGGGGGTATGGAGGGCTCAGGAGGTCAGGACACATACAAGGCTGGGCAGGAAATGGCAGGAAACCCCTCCTCAGGAAATGGGGAGGTAAGCCAGACTCAGAAAGTCAAAGGTCAAATGTTTTCTCTGTATGTGGAAGTGAGGGGGGCGGGGCAGGGATGAGAAAGGAATCTTATGAAAATAGAAGGGAGAACAGTAGAGTAGTGGAAAGATCTCAAGAGGGAGGGAGGAGGGAGGCAAGGGAGAGTACTGGGGATGAAAACAACCAAATTATGCTATGTCCATGTACAAGTAGATAACAGTGAATCCCCAGAATTATAATGCATCAACTTTTTTCTTTTTTTTTAAAATAAACTTCTTTTTAAAATTTGTTCTTTCTAAATATACATGACAGGAGAGTGTGTTTTTGACATATTATACATACATAGAATAAGTAAATCTTGTTCCAATTAGGATCCCATTCCTTGTGGTTGTACATGATGTGGAGTTACAATGGTCATGTTTTCATATATAAGCATAGGAAAGTTATGTCTGATTCATTCTACTGTCCTTTCTATTCCATACCTCCTCCCTTCCCTTCATTCCCCTTTGTCTAATCCAATGAATTTCTATTCTTCCCCTTTCTTGTTGTGGGTTAGCATCTACATATCAGAGAGAACATTCTAATGCATCAATTTTTGAAAAGTGAAAGGGACACTAATAGAATAGAAGACAGGGATGGGGGAGGAAAGAGCGAGGGAAAAGGAGGTACTAGGGAATGAGACTGATCAAATTAGGTTATATGTATGTATGGCTATATCATCATGGGTTCTACTGTTACGTGTAATTATAATGTACTAATAAAACCATAAAAAAATGGATCCAGGAGTTCCCAGAATTCCATCCAATCCCTTTGGATTAGGCTGGTGAGTCGGGTACTGAGACTCTCTGCTGGTTTTAGAAGTCCTAAGCAAACACAGAGCCTAAAATTCCTTATGGATATTTAAGTGGGAGCAGGAAAATGGCCACCAGGTGGTGCCAAACCACAGCTGAGTTGGATTTGGTTCTTCACCTGGATGCCTAAAACCACCCCTGCCCAGACCTGCCTGTAACTAGAAAGAGGCACAAGAAGAATTCATGTTATATTGTGGAAAATACAGAGATTTGGAGTTGGACACACGTGGGTTATATCTTCCTGCTTCCAAGGTTTTTGTGTGGTCTAAAGTGAGATAGTAGCATAGGTGCAGGCAGGAAAAGAAGCACAGGGCCTAGCTCTTTCTCTTTGTACCTAACCTGGAAAAGAACAGATGTGTCCTGCACTTTGTTCCTCAAATATCGAATCAACTTTTGCTATTGCCACTCTTTCTGCATTGAAATCTGAGTGACATTTTCTCATTTGGTGTTGAATCCAACAGAATAAGACCATTTCTAGAATTAAATTATCTGTAAATAATTGAGTCACATTTTGTTTTTGAAATTCACTGGTTTCACCAAGTCACCAGTTGGGAATGGTATGCACCACTACAAAGCAGATGTCCTGTCCTAGAGATGTCTGGATAAAAATGGCATTCTTTGTAGAAGAATGGAGATTTCCTGGCAGCTTTACAAGAATTCATCAATAGTGGAAAAGCAACATTGAGTAATAGCTCAGGAGAGGCTCAGGGACTGAAGAAGTGCCTTGGCCAGGCAAAAGAGCAGAATAAGGAAAGAATCCTTGATGTTGATTACAAGATAGCTTGAGGAACAGAGAGTGAGAACAGCCTGCCACAACCCTACCAGGTAAGAGACAGGAGGGTTAAATTTTGTCTATAAATTCTGGTGAAAAGGCCAGGGTTGAAGGATAAATAGACATAGGAAATGTGGCTGGCATTTTGGGTGTGCTACAAAAAGAAGCCACCACCATCCCCCACTTTGTAAAGCTTTTGAAAGAATCTGGGGCAACAGCAAGGCAGTTTGCTTCTGAACCCCAAAGATGACTCTGATTTGAGATTAGACTTCAGTAGACCTCTGGAATTCTCTGGGCCTCTGTTAATGAGAACTTAAGTAGTCAGGGATTTCTAATGAAACTTCTACACAAAAATTCTTATGCTTGTGTCTTCATCGATGAAAAAATATGACTGGAAGTAGTATTCCTTATGTAGGAATCGGTGAAATTTGTACGAAAAATTGACAGATGACAAAGAAAGAGTTTAGTTTTTCCAGGTGGGAGAATCTGAATGCATGGTAGCCAAAAGGGTTAATGAAGATGTCAGAGAAACAATAATTATAATGGCTGATCTGCTGGTAATTTTTTCATTTCTTTTATTCCTCCTGAAAAAGAACATAGGAAATATCAGAGAAAAAATATAAATGTGGGCTAAAACTAGTCCCAGATCTCTTGAATGGCTTCTGATTGAATTCAGGAACATTGGAATCATTCAACTCTGATTCCATGGGAGATCAGTTTGATGTTTCTATATATTTCTAAAGAAAATTATGAGCTCATATTTTTTTTTTCTTTTAAATCAGCAGAACCTGATTCTTCAGAGCAGCTCAGCAGGATTTCTGAAGCTGGTCAGAATGAATCTTCACCAGGACTTAAATGACCAAAGCAAAAGATAAAACAATGATTTCAAAAGCAGCTTCCTAAAGCTTATAAAAGAAGCTAAATTGAAATTCAGGGTTGGGAGGAGACATCTTTGCAAAAGATGTCTGGAGAAATGGGAACCCAGTTAACAATGACATTCCTGGATATTTATCAGAGTGTGGGGGCACCCAGGGAACAGTTCAGAGGGTCAAGGCTGTGACTGGGCTCTTAAGTTATAGGTATAATGAAGTCAAGGGGTCTGAAAATTAAAGAGTTTTTTTTTTTCCTTTCCCTTATCCATTTTAGAAAGAGTCAGATATGACATTTTCAAACTCAAAACCACTTCTGTCTATTTCTGTTGTTCTATGTGACTTAATATCCAAGTCTTGAATTTTGGAAACTGTTCTCACCATTTCCCAAGGGTAAAATCATCACTAGAGTAAATCAAAGATAGACTCACTCTGACTGCCAAGATCATCCTTCTAGAACCAACAATGTTTTCTCTAGAAAAGAAGATCATAGTGTGAATACGTTTTGAAACATACTAATTATCTTAAACAATAGTGTCATTGAACAGTCAGCATGTGTCACCTGGTACCTCTTGTGCCTTTTAAGTTTCCTACCCTGTGAGAGGCCCTGTAGATAGAGAACAGGATACAAGCAAGATGAGACAGGTGTGCAACTGTGAGTTGGAGCAAAACTAAAGGTGCACATTATTTGAGGTAGTATATAATGATCAGCAAACGGAGTATCAAATGTGTAAAATGTAGACTTGGAAAGAAGAAATTAAGGAGAACTTAAGTAGTCAGGGCTTACTTTATGGTGTGAGTCAGACCTGAGCCAGCTCTTGAAGCCAAGGTTGGTTTGGAAAGATTGAGGAACAGATAAAGTGACATTGAAGTCAGTCTATGTGTGCTGAGAGGGGAGGGAAGGAGGAGCAAAACAAACAAAAAAAAAAAAAAAAAGGGAAAAGAAAAAAGTGGAGAGACTGCATGTTTGAGTTGAGGCTGGGGATGGGGAGAAGGAAGAGTGAGGGTAGAGGAAGCTTAGAGGCCAGGCAGAGGCCTTTGGTGGACCTCATTGGTTTCCCTTCATTCTGAGGCATTCTTAGACCCCCTCAAAGGACAAGATAAGGATTTTCTCATACTAACTATGGAAGCATCTCCTTCCCCATCTTCTAATCACTACCCACCAGGCCTGAGATGCTAGCTAGTTTCAAAGCTCTTCAAGCCGTCTTAGCTCCAGACCCTCTGGACTGTCCTCATTTCTAACATAGCATTTGAAATTTTCTTTTTGCCTGTTTGTGCTATACCAGATCTTACAGTGCTCAGTAGCAGAAAGGCTTCATTATTGTCAGAAGTCACTGTCTTCTCCATAGTTTCCTAAGCTCTGTATCAACCTGGGAAATAGTAATCCAGGAATAAAAAAAAAAAATAGGTGGAAGCAATAGAGACACAAACCCTAACTTGAAGAAGGTGAATGTGCCCCCTTGAGTGGCAGCTGTTCCCATTTATATTTATGGCATGTGCTTTGGGAGGAGATTACAAGAAAAAAATAAAACATGAAATCATTTTTTAAATTTATGGAAGATCCTCTAGAAATCTAAAAATAACTTTATAGGGATTCTAAAAACAGCCGTAATTATTTTTAAACACATAGTTATTTTTAACACCATCATAACTTTAGTAATTCTAAAAAAAAATAATGGCAAAGCTTAATTTTGAATTCAATTTAACATCAGCAGAATCATTATCTATAGCTCCTAAAAGTCCAGGGTCTGAAAAGACACTGTTTTACTGGACCTTGAATAATTTTATTTTCCCACAACTGCTAAACAAGTGCAAATGTTGCAGAACTATCGTCAGTGAGTAAAACACTGAGTCCATCAGAATGTTCAAATGCATAACAGAGAAAAAGGTATTCATAGGCATTTTCAAATCCATTCATTTTTTTAGCTACTTCAACATGATGGTATTTTAGAGGTAAATATGCTTATCACATTGATGGATTAAGAATTCACCATACCATGTAGATTCTAAAAGATGTGGGGAAATTTTCAATTAAAGTGCATTTAGATAGATGAAGAAGCCATATCATGCCATTTGGGTTCTGAAGGATAGAAAATTTTGAAGTCTTCTCAAATGTTTTCATTTACATTTCAAAGAAGATCTTCAAGGCAATAACAACATTCATCTTTTTTTGACTTGTGAAAGAAGTAAATGCTTATTGAGGAAATGATGTACAATCCAAAATACCAATGACAATAAAATGAAACAATTTATTTACTCTTTTCATAAATTTTTTAAATATACAAACCATTTGTCAGTGCATGCGTACCATAGATTTAAACATGATTGATATGGGGCATATCTTCAAAGAGCTTAATAATCTCATGGCTAAGTGAAATAACAGTCAAAATGTAGTGACAATAATGGGTAGGATGAGTAAGGTACAGGGTGCCAAGGTACTAATAGGGCACTTCACCAGGTAGAGGCTGGTAATGAAATCTAAGCATGCATCTGAGGAAGAAGCAAGATGTCTCTAAGTGAAAGAGTATTGGGAGTTGAGAGAGTTTCCACTGAGGGTCCAAAACATTTAAAGATCTTTGATTAAAAAAACAAAACAAAACATGGCAAAGCTGAGGAATTGTCAAATTGTTCAGAGTGAACATTCTCAAGATTTTTGCACATATAGATCTGGTCTATTTTTAAAGATGTGTTGAAATATATTTTGTCACACTTCAGATCAAATAATTTTTAGCCTAATTTACTCAGTAATAAATTGTGTTTATTGGCCCTCATCATTGAAATTCATTTATTTAGTTTCATGGAAACACAATTATCTATGAAACAATAATCCCATAACTAACCAGTCCCTTTTTATTGAATAACTGTACTATTTTTCTCCATTTTAAAAATAAAACTTCTCAATAGTAATTTTACACATATCTGATTGTTCTCTTAACATACTATTTAGAACATATATGAATTTTACAACTTTTCATATGTATATCAAATGAACCTATGTATATCAAATGCCATTTGGGTTCTGAAGGATAGAAAATTTTGAATATTAAACACCGACATGAATTGGCGTCATTTCAAACTCTTTATTGAGGAGTATTTTTGGAAAAGCATAGCATGTGGGACACAAACCAACTGACTTCAACAACCATAAACTGATTTGGAGCCATATCCAAAGTCTAGTGTCTGAATATTCTGGCTCATTTTTTTTTTTTAAGCAAAGTTTCACTATGGTCCAGCAATTACTACCTGGTTCCTTAAAAGATCCTCCGGTTGGATGTCACAGAAAGCTTGAAGCAGTTTTAATCTCTGATCCCCAATTTTTGTTTTTAAATAGGGTCTCAGAAAGAGTAGCAGAAAGCAGAAATCTTGACTTGGGATAAATTTCAGTACCTTGTTCTAATTGGTGGTCACTTCTGCAGTCAGGAAAGTGGCATGCTGTTTGGAATTGGAAATGGATCCTCGTGTAAGCCCTTGCAAAAAATGCCTCACAAAGGTGAGAAAGTAAATAAACAAAAAGGAAGCCTACAATATCAGATTTCAGATTTTTAAAAAGAAAATGAGAGACCAATGCTGCTCTTCCTCCCTCCCTGGACAATCCATTCCCAAGCTCAGGAAGCACCATCTGTTATCTCTGTTCTTATATTGCCTGTGAAACTGCCCAGCAAGTGGCATCAACAAAAGCAAGTTGAATTAATGAATGAGTAGATGGATGAAACAAAGAACAAATGAGTGGACATTAACCCTAATACTCTTAGAAGAAAAAAAAAAGTGATTCAGAGCAACACGGATGCCACGTGTATGTGTCTTGAGCCTGCCCGACCTAGAGATGACATATCCATGGAGATAGAGGGGTACTACTCTAACAAATGTCTCCACTAGCTCTTAAACACATAGTGAAGGAATGAGCTTTAAATAGAGATGAGTTGTGTGCACAATTTTATCTTTTCTTTTTTGTATTTTCAAGGTTTTCTCTTTAATGTTTATCTTTCATTTGCACTGCAGTGTTTTTTTAATTATTATGACACAATCTTTGTACATATTTACGGGATACAATAATTTGATATAAATGCCTAGAAAACATAATGATTAACTCAATCCAAAGCACAGTGAAATATAATCTCACTCCAGGTGGAATGGCTACTACCAAAAGGATGAAAAATAACACGTACTGATGAGGATGTGGAGAAAGAGAAATTGTTATGCACAGTTGGTGGGAATGTGAATTAGTGTGTCCACAGCAAGAAAAGAGTATGGTTATTTTTCACATTGGCTGTAATCAAGTCTGGTACATTAAGAAGAGATGGAGATCCTACTTTTCCATTTTGGAAACAGGCTTAGTACCATGCTACACAATTGCCTTTTCCCAAATAGCAAAACTTTTCCCAAAATGAAGTCACATCATAGATGGGAATAACATTGAAACCCTGTGCTCTAAAGATTATTGTCAACTTTGGAAAACCTTAATGTTGAACATCAGGTGCTAAAAGAGAACTAGTGAAAATCATTAAAAGAGAAAGAAAAGGATCCATAGACTTAGAGGAGTGTTGGAATCAAGAGCTGGTGATAGACATTTTACAAACCAAGGCAGCGTGGGAGGGCTTCAATTTATATTTTTAAATGCAAGCAGATGGGCTGAGCACTCTTATAGAAAGTGGATGTGTGCGTCTCTGTGATGAGAATGTAGTTCATGAAGGCTGTTCCTTTGCAGGTGGGAATAATATGAGCTTACTCACTTTGCAATGATAGGAAAGCTAAAATCAAACCCCAAAAGCATTTCACATATGGTGACCCAGTTCTTCATGTTTTCTTATTAACTATCCAGAGAGTTGTTCTTTCTTTTCCGTTGACAATTTGAGTGAAAAGGGTAGTACTTTCAGAAGAAATTTGAGTGTCAGGCATGTAAAGTTTAGCTATATCACTGCAGAAGAGTGTTGTGTGCTTCTAACAGTCCTGGGTATTGTGGGAGTTAAGGGAGGTGGGAAGTGAAGACACATTTCCTCCTTATAAATCTAGCATGAGAGGCAAAACCACTGTGATATTAAGGAATAGGAGCAACGAATAAGTTTTGACAATGTGCCTAGGTCATTGAACATTGTTGTTCACCCTTGCTTTCAAGAGAAAGTGTTTAAGGTAAAGACTCTGAAGCCAGAAGACCTGAGTTCAAATCCTGTCTCTACTACTTCCCGCTAGTGTGACCTTGGATAAATCACTCAACCTTCCTGTACATCATAGCCCTTACCAGTAGAAAGTAAGGATTAATAAACAATAATAGTATTGATTGATAGGGAAGGTTGGGAAGATTAAGTCAGTTAATATAATTTAAATGTTTAGAACAGTGCCTAGCATATATAAAATGCTTTATAAGCATAATTATTCCTTTTTATTATTTTTTGGTATTCTGATATGATACAGGTAAATAGAGTCTTGTACCAAAAAGATTTTTTGTTGCTATATAGAACATGATTATCCATTATGAGATAACAATTGTACAGTGTTGCTCTTTTCCAAAAACCTGTCTGTCATAATCCCTCTTCCCAGGGACCTTGCTATTTGTCTGCCTCTTTCTTTACTACCAGATATTTATCACCCATAATTTTATGTATTCTGTGTGGGTATGTGTTTTCAGGAAATTGAACCCAGGCCTTTGTGCATGCAAGGCAAAGCCTATGCTCTATCATGGAGCCACATCTTCAGCCCCCATTTGTCTTATTTTTAATTGGAGCATCTGTTTCTGTGTTCATCTCACAACTCCCAATTAGTATTTTAAGATATGTTAAATGAGCTGGGCATGCTGGTACACACTTGTAATCCCAGTGACCTGGGAAGCTGAGACAGGAGGATTGCAAATCTGAGGATGGCCTGGGCAATTTAGCAAGACCCTGTCTCCGAAAAGGGATAAGGGGCTGGGGATGTAAGTCAGTGGTAGAACACCCTGGGTTCAATCCCCAGTCCCTAGTACCCAAAGGCAGGGGAGAGAGAGAAAAGGAGGAGGAGGAAGAGGAATAAGAGAAAGATGAGGAGAAAGAGGAGGAGGAGGACAAGGGGGAGGAGAGAAAGGAAGAGAAGGAAAAGGGAAAGAAAGGAAGGGGAGAAAGAAAGAAAAAGAAAAGAGGAAGAAAAGAAAGATTTGTTGAATGACTCATGAATCATGTTTATTCAACCTATAAACTACACTTCAGTCAAGGCTTCAACTATGTGTACCACTGTGAGGTTATAAAAATGAATAAAATGATTGTTATTAGATAGATTAAAATCCAGTGGGACACAGACATTCACATATATAATGACTATTTAGAATCTTCCATCGTATCCTCTTAGTCTTAACCAATTTCCATTTCAGATTCCTAATTTTTTAGTGAGTTCCTCTCTGCCATATGGCAAAATTTCCTCTTCCTTTGTTCTCTGTCCCAGCTTCTTTCTAAGCCTGTTCCAGCTTCATCTCTCCAACATTGCCAATATGCACACAGCATTCCAGGTAAATCTGGCAGGATCGCGTTTCCATCTTGCTACAAATACCCTTTGTGAAGGTTTTGCTGCTGAATTAAACACAACCGTGTAGTGGGCCAAATAGAAAACAATGTACAATGACTCCCAGAACTTTTTATTTTTACTATTTCTTTTTTCTTATACTGACAACAATATGTGTCATAGTTCAAAGTAGAAAAGCATAGAAAAGAATAAAGAAACCAAAAACTATTTATGGTCTTAACATCAGGAAGAATATATCTACCATTAGTATTTTCATATATTTCTGTCTTTTCCCCTACTGCCTAACAGATTTGGGACTAGACTGCTATTCTTTTCCTGCTTTTCAAACATTATTAAAATATGGGCATTTCCCCCATGCCATTAAGTATTCCTAAAGGAGCTATCTGATGAATTTAATTATGACTTATTTAATCATGTTCTTTTTATGAGCAGAGGCCATAGTATTCAAATAAAACATTGACCTGGTTTTTCCTTAGTGCTTTTAAAAGACATTACTCTAGTTTGAGTCACACAGTACTTCCTGATCTCATGTTCTTTTCCAGTCTTTCTTGTTGAACACTTAAGAATTATGGGAAATGAGCAAGATTTAGATCCAGTTATCCTGACGCCGGTTTGTATGATGCTCCGTTCGTCCCTTTCTTGCCTTCCCTTCCATGGTCATCTGTAAGGCGGTGACTTTCGCTGCCAGACCGACAGCATAGTTCCTGTGCAGATGCAATGAGATGGTGCGTGTAAAGCTGCTTCACAAATTATAAAATGAAAGATTGTTTTCTCCTTGTGCTTTATTTTTCCTAACCTGAAGGCAACATTGATTCTTCTCCTTTTTTTTTAAAAAAAATTAATTTTTAAAGCTGAGAAAGGGCTGCATTAAGGTGCTAAAATGGAGCATTATTCAACTGCCTTGTCTCTCAGAGGATTTGTTAATGTTTAACCCTAACTCACCCCTGTCTCTCAGTGACCTGATTTATCTGATGATTTTACACAAGGTTATTTGGACGGTGGAAGTACAATTCTAAACGTCCACTATGAAAAAACAAATCTATTGACTCTAGGAAACCTTAGTTATTTGTTTCCAACTTCCTTTCTTATCATAAACTATAAGTTTATACTAGAAACAAAGTACAGACATGATAATTATAATATATTACCTAACCAAAAAGTGACCAAGGGGCTTTTAGATATTAGTTTAAATCCTCTTAGGAACCCCACGGGTTATTTGTTGGGGTGAAAAGGCTATCATCAGATCAAAATCATTTAGGAAAGAGATTCAGTGTAGTTAAAAAAATAAGTCTTAATTAGAAGAAAACTGGGTTTAAAATTAAGAGGCTACAAAAATCAAACTTAATGGATATATAGACCAAACAAAAGAAAAATAAAGACTCCAGTATGGAAGCCTCTGAGAGGCAGAGAGCAGGAGACCACCTCTGGCCTCTCCTCCTCTTCTCATCCCCCTTTTCTTCCTCCTCCTTCCCTTTCCACTCTCCCTCGTGCTGCCCTGTTAGCCCTTGTCTCCCTGCACTGTGGGTACTGGCTACGGGAATGTCCTCCATTTCACCCTGAGTGCTTTAGAATGGGGCCAATATCTATGCCTTCATCACCATGTATTATTTTTCTTTGAGGGTTAAAATGCTTTTATTTGAATATATTTTAACTGATCCATAAAAAATAAAAGTTGTACATATTTATGGGACATCATCTGATGTCTCATTATAGGTATGCATTCTGTAACATTTAAATCTGAGTAAACATTTATTTCCTCAGTTATCATTGCTTTATGGTGAAAACATTCAAAATCCTTCCTCCTAGCTTTTTGAAATGTACAGGACCTTATCTTTATCTGAAGTCACCCTACCTTACACTAGCACATATACTATCTTAACTGTAACCCAGTACCCAAGGACCACCCATTTTTTTTAATCACTCAGTTATATTCCATTGTTTGGATATACCACAAATTGTTTATCCATTCATCTGTTGATGGATATTTCAATTATCCATTGTTGGATAACAGATCATTCCAAAATGTAGTGGCTTTAGATCAAAAACCAAATCAAAATCATTCCTATAGGAGCTATCTCATTTTAAATCAAAATCAGATATATTTTATCTTATTCACAGTTTCTGCAGGCCAGACATTTGGGAGCAGCGTAGATGAATGGTTAGAACTGTAGTGCCTCCTGTCGAGCAGAACTAGAGGATTTTCATGAAACATCCCACCACAGTTTCTTTACATTTGAATCTTAAAGACATACTGAGTGTTCATTTTATTAGGCTTTACAGATTTGTTAAGGCTTTGTTTCCCCAGGTTCAAAACAAGCAATATTGACTGAAGTCTGCGCTCCTTTGGAGCTTTAGTATTGTGTAGTATGAGCAGTGCGTAAAAATGTCAACTGTGGAGGAGCCTCATGTAACTGACTCCTATATGTGATCCTTTCCCAAAGCAGTATGAGGGAGCCACTAGCTCCAAGATAATGTTTAAACTGGACAAAAACTGTCCCTCATTTCCCTCGTCCTCCATTAGAGGTGGCTAGACGGAAGCCCTTGGCTTCAGGTGCACCTTAGAGTGAAGAGGTGGGAAAGGGGATAAGTGGGTTAAACCCATCTTTGTACATTTGCTCCTAAGCCAAATGAAGACTAAGTGACATTTCCAGACTATGTATGATGAGGGGTATCAATATGATGGCAATTAAATATTGCTAACATAACAGCAGTGTGGCATTTAAAAACTCATACCCTTGGCCTGTGGATATAGTTCAGTTGGCAGAATGCTTGCCTTGCATGCTCAGGGCCCTGGGTTCAATTCTTGGCACCACCAAACAACAACAACAAAAGCCAATTCAGACCCTTTAAAACATTTTCTTACCCTATTTTGTGTATATCTGTACATTGAAATTCTTACCTTATTAATTTGGAGTATCTTTGCACACCCAAATTTGGTTGGTTTTATTTTTTTTTCTAATGGATATTTTAAAAGTAGTAAGTATTGAATTAGCCAGTGTTCTCCAGAGAAGAATAACCAATAGGAGATTTTTATTTATTTATTTAATGATTATATTGAATTGTCTCATGTGACTATGGAGGTTGGCTAGTCCAAAATGTGCAGAGCTGGTGTTCCTATTAAGTCTGAAGACTGACATGTTGCTGTAGGCCTAGGAAGAGCCAATTTCCCAGTACAAAAGGCCATAAGGAATATATTTTATCTTACTCACAGGGAAAGGGGTCCTTATTTGTTCTATTCAGGCCTTCAACTCATTAAATAAGGCCCACTCACATTATAGAGGGCAATATTTTTCACTGAGTCTATTGTCTTAAACAGTAATTTCATCCAATGACTTCCTCACATGAATACCAAGGATGATATTTGACCAAATATAGGGCACTTCATGGCCAGTCAAGTTGTTACATAAAATTAATCATCATAGTTAGATGGACTATGCACTTGTTTTTAAACTACACATGGCAACACCACCATCTCTTCCCATGATTCTGTTTGAGGTCATTTCAGGAGTATATGTCATGTGTTTGAGAATCCCTATCCTATAAGAATGGAGCATCTTCTCATAAATCACCTCCCTAGATTTGGCCAACAAATGTAGAATGACTACATAATGAAAACCTCTGTTTATCACTTCAGCCCTTGGGAGGCCCAAGGATCAAACAAAACTTTCCCTAAATACCAGTCCTTTATTCCTAGCACTATATCATTATCCTTTCCTCCCCCCCCCCTTCCACATATATGAAGTATCTATTTTATGCAATATATTAACAAGAGTTGGAAAAATTATAAGGATGATCGTGAAATAGTCTCTAATTTTTTCTCCATATGCTTTGAAATGTTCTATAAAGTGGCATTGTGATGACAGTAATTCCCACTGCCTTTTTTACTTTGATGATAAAACTGTAATTATTGGCATGAATTGTTGTGAATGGGCCAGTGTGTTCTTTTATATGTCTTACTAAGGTAGGCTAGAAGATAATTCTAAAATAACCTGAAAGGCCAGTTGTAGCATTACATTTTTGCCCATTTGGTCCTAACTAGTAGTATTCATTGTGAATAATTTTAACATGGAATCTCTGGGTTTTAATAAGGGACTAAAACACTGTACATGCCACTTTTGCTTCATCTTGTAATTTTTTTGGTCCTTATAAAACTTCTATGGCACATTTTCCTTTATTATGTCCTTTTGATTAGTTTTAATGGCTATTTGCTCTCTTTTTGATTGTCTGTAATCATGAGCATCAGCATGATTAAACAGCAAAAGGTACATGGAGCTTGAATCCAGGTATGATCATTGTGAATATGTGTCACCATGCCCCCCACCCCATACAAGACCTAAGGAAGAGGACTCAGGGTGCTTGGAAGAAAATCTAAGTGCTGAAGACCAAAAACCATTTAGAGAATATGGTCAGTTTTATGGTCTGGGAGGATGGAAGAAAAGAACTCAGTTTCTGCAGTTAACAACTCTCTTTTAATTAAGAAGAAATAAGCAAGAATGACCAGGATATAGGTGGTGTGTTATTGTTCCATCTAGAATCAGGGTTACTATTCATAAGGGTTCATAATGAATCCTACTTTCCTCACTCATCCTCTGTATGCCAATTTGTTCAGAAATTTATCCTTCACACTCTAGGCACAGTGGACAACCCAGAAATAAGGACGGTTGCCAGCACCATGCATTACAACTGGGATATATAGAAAACTGGGTATTCAGTAGTTTCCCAGAAGGAGAAAGGACTCCCGTCGCTACTGAACGACAGGCTAGGAAATTAAGAGTGTGGACATCCCATCCGAGAGATGTACACTGGACACCCAGATTGGTACTGGGGCGGTGTTGAGGAAGGTAGCAGTCTGGCTTTTGGTGTGAAAGAAACTGTATTGCAGCTTTGACTTTAGAGGAACAATAGCAGGGATGTGCAGAAGTTAAATTGCTTTCCTGGGAAAGGAACCTCAAAACACGGGGTAGGGGTGTGTGGATTCAAAAGTACAATCTGAATAGGACTAATTCTGTTAACGAGGCCCGAAGAACCCTATTAAGTTGTTTCTCCTCTAATGATTAGTTGATACTGGGAGCTTTGGCTTCCTTGGGGTGGGAAGACGGCCGGGCAGTGGGGACCCCGCGCACTGGGTCCCGCGGCGCCTTCCGCCTGTTGAGGCAGCACCACTGGTGCGCTCCGCCGCTCTGGCAGCGATCCCGGAGCTGCATGAGTCAGTTTTGCGCTGAACCTCGGCATAATGGAGGAAGGTGCTATTTTGGGATAACAGGCATATGATCAGCTCTTTTTTTGGGCAGATTTCACAGGCCGCGATGTTTGCAGAAAGAATGACTTTCCAGAATACCTCTCTTTCTGCTACAGCACAGAAAACCATCTCCCGAAGTCGTTGCCTCTCCAGCAGAAAAGGATTTCACATTTGACATTGACAGTTGATTAATGGTGTGAACAATGGTGATAGCTTCAAAGCCGTTTAGTGGAAGATGTGTATGTGTGGCTAATAAACTACATTCTTTCTGTTTTTCAATGTAGAAATAAAAGTGGGGACTAGTTTGGAGGGTGTGGAGAAGCTCAGAAGCACAGGGAAAGGGATTAATGGAATTGTGGAATCCTAAAAGAATAGCACTCCCTTGTCAGCTCCTCCCTTTTCCATCGATACATCTTTTGCTTCTTTAGCCTTCCCAGAGGAATTCCAAAAAGAGTTTTCAGTTCAGGATAGTTATTGAGAAGGGTTGTGTTTGGATATAATGTAATTTTACTTTTTTTTTCTTACGTGTATTATTACTCTTACTTGCAGTAAACACATATTCTTTTGATAATAAGCTAAAACTAGTAAATTATTTAAAAAAAAACACTTGAAAATTATTGTCTCTGTGTGTATATTGATTTCTATGATTGTGAGGTTTGGGGACCTGTACCTACTAGAGCTAATGAGACAGTATCTGCTTATTTGTTAAAACCAATATATTCAATTTCAAAGCAGCCTTTGTGTCTACTGCCTCCTCACACTCCTCATTGGTACTACCCAGTTTGGGGCCCTTCTGAAACTTTCAGAGGAGCCCTGGTATTCTTGCATCCTCTTTCTTTTCCCACTCAATCAATGTTTTGCACACATATTTCTAAAATGCAAACGTGAGTTGTTTGTTCCCCTGTTACACCTGCCATTACCTATGGGATAAAGCCCAAACTCATTTGCATGACCTATGCATTTCTCAGTAAAGAAAGCACAGGATCTGAAATTGGACAAGATTGAGTTCCAGTTCTCATCCTGCCACTTACCAGCTGTGTGGCCTTAGATAACTTCTCTGTGTCTTGATTTCCTCATCTCTTAAAATAAATGAGGCTAAGAATGGTGGCTACCTGTGATCAGCATTACTGCTTTTCTTCTACTTGTGGACATTGTATTTCCCTGGCTCTTAAAGTTAGGTGTATGCAAGTGACTTGCTTAGCCAGAGAAAGGTAAGCAGAAGTGGTATGTGTCATTTCTGTGTGGAAGCATTCAGTTAATGGTACTTTTTGATGACTGTGAAAATTTATGTTGATATTGAAGATTCCTTAAGAATCAAGGAGACAGTGCTGAGCTGACACATAGAAGACAGCTGCCCTGGAGATCTACCCCAATCCACAGCAAGCCAGGTATGCATGAGAAGTAAGCATTCATTGGATGAAGTAACTGAGATTTGGAGGTTGTTGCTATTTCACATCTCAGCATCCTTAGCCACCATTACTTGGCAGGTACTTTTTTCTCATATCTTGCTTAGAATTTGACATTTATTCAGCCCTTGCAAACCAACTTAAGTATGTCCTCTGTGAGGATTTTCCTTGCATCTGCACCCATCCACAACCCAGGTGAGTTAGTTGGGCTCTATGATCCTATATTCGGGTCCTCCTTAGTACTTCAATGCTAGATCACAGTGACAACATTATGGATATGACTTCCCTGATGAGTTGTTGAGTCCCCTGAGAGGTTTCTGTCTTGACCTTTCTATATTGTCAGAATGTAAGACAGTGTTTTTCACAAACTAAGTATTTAATAAAATGTAAAAATAAACAAATGTACTTCCCAAACTAGCAAGGGAGATCAAAGCCAATTCCACTATAACAGGATAAGTGATTGGCACAAGGTATAAATGCTCTCATTTCTCCAGCCACAAAAATTCTATCTTCCCTTAACAACCCCAGAATGCTTTTTACCTTCATCACAATTGGCTGGTCTAACTTTCTGATTTCACAGATGAGGGCACTGAACCCAAGGAGAGGACACAGGTGGCACAGCAAGATGGTGTCAGACTCTGGAGCAGAAACCAGATGTTATTTCTCTGAATATCTGATAACATGGTCAAAGAACCATATTATGTGAATTTATGAGCTCCCTACAGGCAGGAAGAGAGAAAGACATGAAAGCATTACAGTGAACTGAGAGGTGGACCCCCAAAAGATATGCCTATAGCTTAAGCCCTCGTCCTGTGAACGTGATCTTATTTGGAAAAAGAATCTTTGCTGATGCAATTCTCCACATGAGATTATTCCAGATCATCTGGGTCGTCTCTAAATCAGATGTTAGATGTCCTTGTAAGAGACACACAGACAAGACCACATAAAGATGGAGGCAGAGATTAGAGTTAAGTAGCGTACACCAAAGACTTCCTGGAGCCCCCAGAAGGTGAAGAAGTGAGTGAGGATGCTCCCCTGGAGCCTTTGTAGGGAGCTCAGCTTTGGGAACACCTCAATCCCAGGTATCAGTCTCCATAACAGGAGTCTGCTGTTTTGTTACAGCAGCCCTAGGAAACTAATGCAAACATCATTTGGAGGGTGATGCATACTTTTCTCCCAGTTTATTTTTTTTATAGTTTTCTATAATAATCTCTGAAAAAAGGACAAGAAAAACATTTTAACCCTTTGTGGTTAAAAAAATGAAAACACTTTCCCTTTTCTTCTTGTTTCTTTTATGTCTCCAATTTTAGTGAGGAATTTCTTATAGCCATCAATCCCTTAAGACTTTGCCAATTCTATCCCAAAATTTTAGACTTTCCTCCACCGAAATTCAAAGTATAGTATCCCCATCTAGAGTACTATGTGTCTTTACCCTGGAGCACATCTTAAGAGAAGCAGTGACATTGTTTTGAGCTTTGTCTCAAGTTAGAGCCTCAGGGGTGCTTCTGGTACTTGGAGTGACTATCCTTCAAAAAGTGTGTCCTCTGTGAGGATTTGCTCCTATCCTTCAAAAAGTCCTGAACCTGTGGACCTCACAGAGTCGTGGTAAGAATCAGATGAGAGATACCTAAGGGCGTCTTAAAAGGTGTGAAGTGGCATGTGGAGAGGGTGCGATTAATGTTGTAGTTGCTGACTCACATGTATGAACGGCACAGAAAACACCTGGAACCTGAGGGTGTGCGGTGCAAGGCGCCCTTCTGCCCGCCGGATCTCGCTGCTTTTACACTGTGCTTTGCTGCCATCGTGTGGCCACTCTGGTAGTTGTGTGTGGTATTGGTTCTTCAATAGTTTAGCGCTGCATTTTATAAACTTTGAGAATTCAGTTAGAAGAAGTACCTAGGGATACAACTCTGAAATTGTCCACTATTTTTGTTCCTATTTGATGGAAACTAAGCGACTATGTCTGGAAACATCATTTGAAACATTACAGATAAATCTGGACATTGAAAGTCTCAGGCTGGTCAGAAAGACTGGAGAGTATTGCAGACTTTAGAGGAATAAAAGCACGTGCCTAAATAATGAGCATCCACCTAATACTATAATTAGAGTTTCAGCATTTCCTGTAAATTTTCCTGGGCTCAACACGTGCAGTCATGAGTCTTGTTAGCTTATGTTCTCCTCTGTTTCTTAAATTTATTCTGCTCTCCAGCTCATGGCTAGGTTGTATTTGGGAGCCTTGTTACTTTTTGTCTAAATCTTTTCAATATCTGCTTTTCTTGTCTACATAATCTCTCCTCCTTTTTATCTTGCATATATGGTCATATTGAATGATTTCTTTAAATACCATATAGAAATGGTACAATGATAAGGTCAGGGATGGGGTTATAGTTTAGTGGTAGAGTGTTTGCCTAGCATGTATGAGATCCAAGGTTCAATCCCCAGCACTGCCAAAAACAAAAACAAACAAACAAACAAACACCAACCAACAAACCAAACATACAAACAAAAAGGTGGTAAGATGGGGGTGGGGGCAAGAACTTGCGCCAAACTGCCTCGGTTTGAATCCCAGATCCATCACTTTGGTTTTAACTAGGTAACTTGGGATAGTCACTTAAAAATTCTGTTTTAGTTTCCTGTGAGTTCATTTCACAGTGCCTAGCATTGAGTTAGTTTGCAACTAATATTTGCTATTATTAGTCCTTCCTGTTAGACTGTGAATTCCTCCAAATACAAGATTTTGATTTATCTTTATTTCCAAGTTCACATATCATTTTGATACAGTAGTTGTAATTCATGATTTTCCCATATTGCTATTGGTACATTTTAGTTGTACAGAATAGTACAATTCATTGTTACACGTTTATTCATGCACACAATATGACAATATAATTTGGTCGATATCATTACACCCAATTTCCTTTTTCCCTTCCCTCTTTACTCCACCTGGTCCCTTTCCTCTACTCTTCTGGTCTGCCTTTGATTTTCATAAAATTCCACCCACCATATTTTGTTTCCTTTCCTTTTTCCTGTCTAGTTTCTACATATGAGATAAAACATAAGACCCTTGACTTCCTGAAGGTCATATGTTTTTCTCTCATATATAGAATTCCATATAACATAATCCTTTCAAGTTCCATTCTTTTTCCAGCAAATGACACAACTTCATTCTTCTTTATGGCTGAATGAAACTCCATTGTGTGTGTGTGTGTGTGTGTGTGTGTGTAACAGGCTGAGGTGTCTGTCAAGGGACAAATAGATGAATAGATACATTTTCTTTATCTATTTATCCCTTGATGTACACCTCAGCTGGTTCCACAATTTGGTTTTTATGTATTTATACAATAGTAATTTGATAGCATTTTGATACATAAGAATCATTAAGCTCTTATAAGTGTAGAGACAGTCTGGAGACCATAAGAACCAATCAATTCATTTCTTGGAACCCTCATTATGTTATCAAAATGAACCAAAAGTCACCCTATGATTGTGTGTGTGTGTGTGTGTGTACTAATGTACAGAAAAATTTCTTTAAAAATTTTAAAGGTGCATTATGATTATACATATTAGTGGAATTCATTATGCCTTATTTGTACAATGAACATAACATAAACTGATCAATCACATTTCTAGTATATTCCCTTTCTTTCCCCTCCTTCTGATCTGCTTGTTCTACTATTAATCTTCCTTCTATTATTATTATTAATATTTTAATTGGTATATTATAGTGTATATAAAAAGTATTTCTTGTGGTATAATTGATTGTACATGGATATAGCATAATTTGATAGATTTCATTCCCCATTACTTCCCCATTATCCCCACCTCCTGTACTTTACTGGTCTCCCTT
Source organism: Marmota flaviventris (assembly GCF_047511675.1). NCBI lineage: Eukaryota > Metazoa > Chordata > Mammalia > Rodentia > Sciuridae > Marmota > Marmota flaviventris. The sequence continues at coordinate 48,594,179 of NC_092505.1, read as the reverse complement.
CTATTCTTATGAGTTTCGCCACTCTCTTTCTTCTTTCTCTCTCTAAGCCTCCACAAGTGGGAGAAAATATTTGACCTTTGACATCCTGCAGTCTGACTTATTTCACGTAGCATGATGTTATTCAGTTCTATTCATTTACCGGAAAATACCAAAATTTCATTCTTCTTTATGACTGAGTACAACCCCATTGTGTATATACATCACATTTTCTTTGTCATTTCCTGTTTATAGATACCTATCTATCTGGTTGGTTCCATAACTTGAGTATTGTGAATTTTGCTGCTATAAACATTAGTATGTATGTATCATTATAGTAAGCTGATTTTAGCCTTTTGGGATAAATAAGTAGTGGGATAGATGAGTCCTATAGTGATTCCATTCCCAGACTTTTGAGGGGTCTCCATACCACTTTCCAAAGTGCTTGTTAATATACAAAAAATATTAAAACTTGATACATTTACAGTTAAAAAAAGAGTGATTAATACTTATTGAGTATTTACTATATTGTTATTTATTGAGTTATTACTAGTAGAGTAGAACAATCCGATCAGTATTTATTGAGTATTTATTTATTCTGAGCTCTGCTTAGAATGCTTTGTATGCATCACTTTATTTAATACTCAAACAGCTTTGGAATCAGAGCTATTTTGACAAAGATGTGGAGAGAAGTTCCACAGCAACTAATAAGAGACTAGATTAGAACCAATGCAATATGTCCCAAGAGTTGATATTCCTAAATCACCTCCAAGCTATAAAGACACCCTCTTCTAAGCCCTGGTTTCAATTTTGAGATAAGGTTTCTGAACATTAAGACAGAAAAATTTTTTGAAATTCCAAACCCAGTGGAATGCAGAGCGCCAAGCTCACTGTCATGTTCACGTATTCACATTGCATCTGGCCTCAACTTCCCATAGCCTATTTTGGGAGCATCACTCCATGCGATAATGAACTGTGATCACTGGTTTCTGTTGTACTTGGATTGCTCCAAGTGTGGAGACAGTCTGGAGACCATAAGAACCAAGTATTTTTAAGCTTCTTACAGTAGGTAAGGCGGTGATTCTATTCCAATTAGCATACTGTCAAACCAATCCCCAAAAGCCTGTGCTCTAACTGCTGGCTTATGTTGGAAAGCCTTCCTGAGAATACCTGCCCCGAAGCACAAAGTGGATCTGGAAAAATGAAATCCCTCAGGTAAGTGAAAAGCCTGAAATTCTGGATGTCCCAATAAGACCATACATGGTCTAGTTTTCAGACTTGGTCTTTATGATGAGGAAATTTGAACTTTGAAAAAGGTAGGCATATGAAGTGATAATCATTCATTGGTCATAATAACAAACAAATATGTCTTGTTATGCAGTGTTCTTAAGTTTAAGGTGAATTGTTTTGTTTCATCTTGTAATAGATCTATGATATAGTTACTCTTAGTATTGCTGAGAAAACTGAGGCAGGAAGGTTAGAATTCCCAATCAGGAAGCTTGGCTCCAAAGTCCAAGCTTTAACTATGAAGGTGTACTACCTATCATTATATTTATCCACTGATAGCAGCAGAGTTATTACCAAACAGTGATGTGGAGTTTCTCTCTGTTCCAACACACCATGACATCTACTAGAAGATGATGAGAACCTATGCCCACTATTTGGATTTAACTATGTTCACATTTAAACTTGTCAACTCCTAATCAAATCTTTTTTCCTGAAAAATTCCCTTTCTTCTTATTTGGATTTAGCTTGATTTTTTTTTTCTCTTGAGAGAGTGATAGAATTGCAACTCCCTGCCTTTCCTCATTCTCCAGTGTCAAACTGTGGGCAGTAGCTGGAGATGAGCAAGGAGGGAGATGGGATGCTGTGGACAAAGTCCTCGTCACGTGAGCCAGTGGTGACTGTGTGAATTGTGAACTTGAGGGGATACAGAGCTTGGTGGAAACTCGAACCCTAGAATCATTCAATCCTGGGATCTGAGAGACCCGAATATCAGATTGCCTAACCATTCATCAGATGATTGAATTTTGTCTATGATCTTTTTCAATTTATACCACCTCTTGACATACTCCATTTATCTTTAGTAGATCTAACATTTTTTTTTTTTTTTTTTGCTATGAACTGAAATCTCTTTACTTTTAACTTCCACAGTAGGTCCCTGGTGTAAAGTTCTTGGGATCACATCAGTAAATCTAATCTTCATTCAGAGGATAGAAAAGCCAGGACATTGAGTGGCCTCATTATCCTGGCCATTTAGTTTGAAATTCCTCATGTGGAAAACAATGTGTCTTATGAGGGTGTAAGTCAAGCAATATTGATTTCATTATGGGACTCTGTGTGCATCTGATGGATGATGTTTAAGATGATCACTGACACTGGGTGCATAAGAAAGGCAACTGTTTGCAAGAGAGCATCAGTGGATGGAAAATAGCAAGCCTCATAGAGGTATGATTGACATCACCCAAAATTTATCTCCCAGTACAAATTTTGTGTGCTAGATGGCATCATGAATGGTATACCTATTTGCTGATGAATAATATGTTTTATTCAAAATAATATATAATTCAAAGTAATCATTTATCCTGTGATAACAAGAAGGTATATATAAATTCCATTCATTTATCAATAAGAGCTATGTCAAGTATAATTCTAGTTCACTGTGGGTTTTTAACTTTGATAAACTTTTATCAAGTAAAAATGCATGTATACTTTGTGTTTTTATTTTTGAAATAAGGTAAAATTTAAACCCAGTAAAATGCAGAAATTTTACATGTACATTTCACAACGTTTTGACAAGTGTAATCTACGTAACCAACACAGCATTCAAAATATAACATTTAATTTAAGGAAATTCCTTCCCACTCCTTTCCAATCATGTACAACCACTCATCTAATTTTTGTCATCATAAAATAGTTGGCCTGATCTTGAATTTCATATAAATGGAGTCTTTCAGGATATACTTCCATAAAACTCATGTTTTCTACTAAACAGAAGTTTTAAAATTTATCCATGTTGTTATCTATTCAACAGTTCTTTTTAACTCACTGAGTATTATTCTGTTGCATAAGTATCCTATAATTTATCCATTTTAATTTTGGTAGACACATGGATTATTTACAGATTTTGACTATCTTAAGTAAAGCTGCAAGAAATACTCATATATAAATTTCCTTGTGTTGTTTTCACTTCCCTTGAAACCTAGGTGTGGAAATTTGGGGTCATAGTTTAAATACATGTTTAACTTTACAATAATTTGCCTAACAACTTTGGAAACCATCTAATGTGATTTTTTTTTTAGTGATATTGTCAGAAATGGTATTTTCTAGTTGTTTGTAAATATTACACTCTCAGTATGTGTGTGTTCCTGCTGGTTCACATTCTCGCAAATATACAATGCTCTCAGCCTTTTAAAAATGAAGTCTCTTATCATTATTTTAAATTGCATTTCCCTGAATACCAACCAGGTCAAAAAAACTTTTTATGAACTTATCCATCATTTGCATACCTTTTTTTTGAAGTGCCTCTTCAAATCTTTTGTTTATTTAAATTTTTTGGATTGACATTTTATTATTCATTTGTAGAGTGTGTGTATGGGGGGGGGATGACTCCCCTTTTCCCCTGTCCCCTTCTGGGCATACCCTACAAATGGTTTTATATAATATGTCAACTTTTGTAACCAACTTCTTTCACTTAACCTAATGTTTTCAATGTTTGTGTAACATAAATCATTTTTTTCATTCTGTTTTGTGACTATAGATATTTTGTTGTATGGTTATGCTGCATTTTGTTTATGCATTCATTCTATATATTTTAATAAGTTTGATTAACTAGAATACTTTTAAAGGCATTTTTGTACTTATGAGAATATCGATTTGTGTTTATTTTCAGTAGTAAGCTTATCAGATTTTGGGGTGGTTCTCTTCCCTCCTCTGATTTATGAAGGAGTTTAAGATTACTATTTCCCCTTCCTTAATGTTTGATATAGGTCGACAATGGAAACAATGGGGGCTGTAGCTTTCTCTGTGGGGAAACATTTTATTTACCAATTAAATTGTCATGTCCGTCATGGGATAGTAAACATTTTTTCTTCTCTTTTTAAAGTCAATTTTGAAATCATTATTATCAAGAAATTAATCCATTTTACCTAATTTGAGTCTACTGGCACAAGGGTCTTTGTAACATTCTCTTTAACTATTTTTCTATGTGTATGGAATCTCTAATGATATACCATCTTTTATTTCTAATTAGTAATAAGTATATTTTCCCATTTCCAATGCATTAGCTGTGCTAGTGTTCAGCAATTTAATTAATGCCTAAATAAAACTTTTAGCTTCATAAATTTCTTATAGTCTTATATTTATTGATTTTTCTCATTATTTCTTTTCTTCAGTTGGAATTAGTTTGCTCTACTTTTTATATCTTCTTAAAGTCAAGCCTTAAATTATTGATTTTAAACTTTCATTTGTCCCAACATAAAAATTTAAATCTCATCTATTTCTAAGACTAAATTCAATTGTATTACATAAATATTGAGTGATTTTCTTTCATTAACATATATTTCCAAATACCTTTTTTTTTAAACCTTCCCCTGCAATTTCTTTTTTTGCCTGGGGTTATTTACATTAGGTTTATTTCAGCTGTAAAGATGAAATAAAGATGTTCTTTCTCCAGTTGAGAAAGTTCCCCTTTATCTCTAGTTTGCAGAGAGAACGTATCAAGAGTGGATGTTGGATATTGCCACATCCTTTTTCAGCATCTATCAATATGATAAACGGATTTTTCATTAGCTTATTGGTGAGATGGATTGCATGGATTGATTTTTCAGTGTTGAACCAACTTCACAAACATCCCACTTGGTCATGGTCAATTCTATGCATACTTTGTTGGACTAGTTTGCTAATATTCTTTTGGTTATTTTTTTCCATCTATGTTCTTTTTATGCTTTTGTCAGTGTAGTGTCATTATACAGAGTAGTGGAATTCATTATGACATATTTATACATGACATGCTTTGTTCAATTTCAATCCCCATTACTTCCTCTTTACCTCCCTCCTCATTCCTATATATACATCTATGTTCTTAAGAAATATTATCCTGTAGATTTCTTTTCTTGTAATGTCTTTGTCTAGTTTTGATATCAGAATAATCCTGGCCTTGTAGGATAAATTATTATTAGTTATTGGAGGGAATATAATAATTTATTTCTTATGCTCCCATCTCCTGAAAGAGGTTGTGAAAAAAAACGCTGTACATTCTTTCTTTCTTTTTTTTAAAATTTTGAGCCACTACCCTTTATTTCAGAACCTCCTTTATTCCACAATCTCTGATTGTGATGTACATTCTTTCTTAAAAGTTTGTAGAATCAACCAGTGTACCTGTCTATCTGGGTCTAGTGCCTTTCTTTTTTGAAGATTATTTGGTTCAATTAACCAAATAGGCTTTAATATATATAAGTCTATTTGGTTATTTGTTTCTTCCCACACAAGTTTTGGGAGTTTGTGTCTTTTAAGAACTTAATCCATTTCCTCTTGGTTATTAAATTTGTTGGTATAGATTTGTTCATAACATTCCCTTTATTATCTTTGCAATGTCCCTGGGATCTATAGTGATGTCCCCTCTTACATTTCTGATATTATTGATTTATATATTATTCTTTTTTCCTTAACCTGGCCAAAAGTTTATCAATTTTATTGATCTTTTCAAGTAATCAGCTTTTGGTCCATTCATTTTCTGTATTAATTTCTTGTTTTCAATTTTATTTATTTCTACTCTAATTTTTATTTGTTTTTCTCTGCTTATTTTATGTTCAATTTGCTCTTCTTTTTCTAGTTTTCCAAAGCAAAAACTTAAATGATTGATTTTCAATCTGTGTTTTTCTCTAACATGCTCTAAATTTCACTTAAGTGCTTCTTTCATTGCATCCCACCCATTTGGATAAATTATATTTTTATATTTATTGAATTCAAAATATATTTAAACTCCTCTTGATATTTCTTCTTTGATCTACATATTATATAAAAGTATGTTGTTTTGTACAAAAGCAAATTGTTTAATATACAAGTATTTGGGGATTTCAGATATTTTTCTGATATTGATTTTCAAGGTTAATTTGTGTTTTAGAATTTGAGAGGATTTTCTTTTTTTAAGGGTATAATATTCCTTTGTACATAACATATTTTCTTTATCCATTTATCCATTGATACTTATTTAGGTTGTTTTTGCAGCTGGTTATGGTGGAGAATGGTGCAATAAATATGGGAGTACAAATAGTTCTTCAAATTTCTGTTCTTGTGAATAAATATCCAGAAGTTGATTACTGGATTATATACTAGTACATTTTTTAAGCTTATATTTATTTTAACTGATGTATAAAAACAGAAAAATCATGCCATATTTATGGTATACTATGTGATGTTTCAATGCATATATATTTTGTGTAATGTTTAAATCAGGGTAAACATATTTCTCTCCTCCAATGCTTAGCATTTGTTTATGGTTAAAATATTCTAAATACTTTCTGAAATATGTAGTTCATAACTGCACTCTGTTGTGCATTGTGTAATAGCACCAGAACTTCTTACTCCTATCTAACTCTACCTTAGTACCCACTGATCAACATTTCTCCATCCACCTCTACTCCCTATTCTTCCCAGCCTTTGGTAACCACTGTGCTATTCTCAACTCCCATGAGATCAGCTTTTATGGGTTCCACACATGAATGAGATTCTGTGGTGCTTGCCTTTCTGTGCCTGGCTTTCTTCACTTAATGTAATCACCTCTAGTGCCATCCATGTTGTTGCAAATGGCAGAATTTCCTCCTTTTAATGGCTAATTCGTATCCCATTGAGTAACTGGTTTTCCATTATGTACATGTTTTCAGTAGTTTGATTATGCCATGTCCAGTTGAAATTGTCTTTCATTTTACATGGCTTAGGGTTTGCTGAAATTCTTGGATTTCTGGGATGATTTTTTAAAAAAACAAATTTGGAATTATTTCAGCTTCATTCCCTCCCTCCCCTACCTGCTTCTCCTCTTCTTCCTCTTATGGGTTTTCAGAATTATTTGAATTATCTGAAGTAACAGAACACTGATAATTCTTTTAAATCTTTTTAAAAAATGTCTTCAGGTTGGTTAATTTCTATTGGTATATCTTCAAGTTCATTGATCTTCTAGTTTTTCATAGCGTCTTAGGTGCTGTTTAGCTATTGAATGAATTTATTCAGGAACTGTATTTTTTAGCCTATAATTCCCATTTAGTTCCTTTCTATAACTTCCTTTTTCCTGCTGAGAGTTAACCAACTCAGCATTGTAAGTATTTTATTTCTGCATTTTCTTTTAAGTTTTTTCTGTCTCTCTACATATAACTATACATATAGATGTATACAGATAATAAAGTCATATTTACATCTCTATCAATCTGTTTTTAAAATTCTTATCTCTTTATTTCAACATCTGTACCAACTTGGGGTCTATTTATATCAACATTTACTTTTAACTATGGGCCATGTCTTATTTATTACTGCTTTGCATGTCTAATAATATTTGATTATGTGCTAGACATTATAGATGGTATGTTGTAAAGAAACTGGTGTGTTTTTGTTGTTGTTGTTGTTGTTTTTGGTAATTTCAATATCAACCTTCGTCTTCTGTCATGATCCTTATACTAGAACATTGTTGTTACTGGTAGGCATGATCTTTCTGGTATCTCAAATGAGTTGTTCAGTGAGGCTTTTTGGCTTTTCCACCACTTTGACTGGTTTATGACTTTAACATCTCTGAGCACTGGTTAATATCTTTTATCTTCATCCAGATGAACACTGAAGGACTTAACACTGAAATAGTTGCTCTCTGGCAAGTCTCACAGAATCTTTGCTCATAAATAGTTCATCTTCTGCTCAAGGACCTGAAGGTAACCTTTATGAAGCTATTTTTTTTTCTTTCTTTATTATTTGGAGTTCCCTCCCTGTCTTCAGTACTCTGACTCACAAATTCCACCTTCCCTCCCCACCCTCCTTTGCTGGTCTATGCTTTCTTGCCTCAGTTTGGGTTCTCTCTCCTGTGCTGCCTCCTGAAAAATGGCCCCAGGAGGAAATTTGGATGTAATGTGGGACTTAACTCTGTTTTCCTTTCTTTCAAATATTAGAGTTCTGCACCATCTAATAGAGTCTCCGCCCCCAGCCCCCCCCCCCCCCCCCCCCGCAGTTTTATAGTTGTTTATGGTATGAGGGTGAGTGCAATACTAGTTACTCTGCCATGGCTGGAAACAGAAGTCTGAGAATTTTATCCATTATGTTTTTATTTAACCTGGAATACATCACTAGGCCTCCTGTCCAAGTGACTCTAGACCTGATAATTACCTGCATTTCAGGCAGAAGAAGTGAAATTAAATGCAAAAACTTTTCCTTTTTTTTTTAAGAAAAAAAGATGTTTTGTCCTTTAAGATATTTGAATCATTTTACTCTACAATTTTTCATTTCATTTGAGAGAGAGGACAAGGTGGGTGGGGAGAGGAAGGATGGAGAGGAGATTTATTGTAAGGAATTGATGCACATGATGATGGAGGGAGAGACCCAGGGACAGAGGGCTGTGTGCAATTCCAGTCCAAGTCTAATGGCCTGAGTGCCGGGAATATTGATGTTATCATTTCCAGCTGGAAAGTTGGTGGGCTCAAGACCCTAGAGGAGCTGTTGCTTCACTCTTGGTCTGAAGCTTGGTGAAGACCCATGTCCTAGCTCAAAGCAGCCAGATAGAAGGTGCTCCCTTTTCCTCAGGTGTTTTGTTTATTCAGGTCTTCAGCTGACTGGGTGCCATCGGTTCTCCACTCACACAGGAAGGAAGTCTGCTTTATCCAGTCTCATCTAGAAACACCTTTATGAACACACCATGGACATTATGTGACCAAATATCCTGACATTCTGTGACCCAATCAGGTTGAACATACAATTCACAATCAGTTTCCTTAGCTCTGCTTTCATTCATGATTTTACTTTCCTTTTCATTTGTTTTCCAAATATGACACCTCACCCATTCTACTTTGAATAACCCTTACTCTGTCTTGAATAAAGATAAGTCTGTGTAGCTCTCCGTCTTATTTTGAGCCCCTTTTCTAGTCAGCATAATGCTGGGAGCTTCAAGGTCATTGCTTCTTCCTCTGCTCTGCTTCTCTCACACAATCCCTTAACAAGTCCTAGCAATGACATGTCCAAGGCATCAAAATCCATTCTCTCATTTTTTATCCCCATTGTATTGCCTACAGAGTAATCCTTTTGAATTTCATATTTGCTTACCAAAAAAAAACCCTGAATTAAAATCTATCAATAACTTTCACATGACAAAAACTCCAATTTTCTTAACCTAACCAACTATTAATGTAGTTGTCTCGCATGGTATAGTTTAGGAAGCATAACCAATCACATTCTTTATAATGCCTATTAAGAAAAGGAGCTGTGGTTTGTCATAGGAATGTAATGTAAATATTTGCAACATACATTTTTGAAGGAACCTACTCAAGTGAGTTTTTTTGTTTGTTTGGTTTTGTTTTTGTTTTTAGGTTTTAAGAATGAGGATCGTATTTTAATGAGTTGTTGCCACAGGAACATATTATAGATCACTTGTGGGAATTAGTTTTTTTAATTCTTAGAATAATAGTGCCACTTTTTAAAAAGTACTCTCTGTTGTTATTGATGAGCAAGAAAACCAGTACCTGTGTTGGAAGGGACATAGCATTGCAATTCAGTACATATGTACCTATCTCCTGGGACATAACGTGACATTAATGGAGAAGAGCTACCTCAGGCTCAATCATCACACTCAGAGTCTGGCTGCTGCATACTTTGATGAATTAATTGACCCCTGTCCTAGGCAGAGTAGATGAATCATTGTACTGCCAAAGAAAACACAGGCGGTAGCCACACAGTTGGTAAACAGGAGGAAATCCAGCAAAAGCCACTGGAAAGGAATAGAAGTGAAAAGGCCTGGAGTTTGCTACAGGTGGGTGAACTATGTCGTTAACTCTCCTGAGTGATTCATTTCCCTTCTCTAGGCATCAGTTTTTTCCATTGTGCAATGAAGGCATCATACTATGTATATCCGAAACCTCCATCATTTCTGATATTCTCAACTTGAATTTGAAATTTTAAAATATGTTGACTTCATGCTTTATGTTTTAATCATGTGTATCAGTGCTTTGCGAATTAAGGCCTTTCAATTGCTTAATGTTAGCCATTGTCATCAGTCTAATCAACAAGGTCTCTTTATGCATTTGAGACCAAACCTCCCCCTTCTCTCACTCAGCATAGCCTGAAACTTGAGAAACAGAAAATGTATATGTTTGGGGATTTCATTCAACATAACTCACTTACAAGTACAGCTAAGGAATCGTGTTCCAATCCTGTAGTAATGTGGAAACTTTTTTAAACCCCAGTTTATATATATCTATTTTTATTTCACTTCTGGATCTAGTCATCTACCTTCTGAACTCACAAATGCCTTCAGGAAACTACCTCTAATGCTTGGCAAGTATTTTCACAGGTGTACAGCTTTATCTCTTAGGACATGATGAAGAAAATAGTGACATAAGCTATAGAGAAGAAAATGATAGTTCTGACCAACGGATTACTCAGGACAGTGCTATGGTGAGAATACTAGCTTTATTTAATAAGTTCTTGTATTATGAACCTAGATAAAAAAATTTCTGAAGAATTTACAAGTTGGATAATACTTCCCATCAATCAGTTTTGGATTCTGTTTTGTATTCACCAAGCTGTTTAGAATACATTATCATTTCTGTGTGGCCCATTTTCCTGTAATATAAGCCATTATTGGTATATCATCAAAGTTTGTCCATTATAACATCCCTTCATAATATGTTAGTTAGCCTGTTATGAAGTACAATCATGACTAATTAGAGACAGCTTTCCTCTAAATAAGTTTGTTGAGCTGATGGAAGGAGAGAGACTCAGAGACATGAGGATATTGTTTAAGAAAAAAGAGTGAGCTTGAGTAAGTTGGGAACCCTGGTTAGGGATTTATTAGTGTGAACAGACTCAGGAGGACGGATCATGGTGACCTACTCACAAGGAGTCATTATTTAATCACTGTCAGATGCCAATGGGTGCATTTGCAACTGGGAAAGAAATATCTGCTGCAGTACCACTGGGAACTGCCAGCTTGTTTTCTAGAAAGAAATACACATATGGTTCATGGAAAAAAATAATCACCACATTGTTTCTTGGAATATGTGAAATGATTAGAACAGAGAGAGGGTAGGGTGCTTTTCCAAAACAAGGATATTTTGACAGATAAAAAACTATTTGTGGGGACAGAGCTCTGGTCTAGGTAGTTTGCCTTGCCTTACAGTTTGGTTTTCAGGTACACAGTGGAAAATGCCAGGCACTTTTTTATTCATTCATAAATATAGATTTACTGAGTATACACAATAGGACAGAAATGGTTCTGATCTTTAAAAATATACTAGTCAATGAGAAGTTCTTGCCTTTATAGCTTATATTCTATGTACAGGGAGATAAGAATTGAACTAGATGGCTGTAACTAAATCCTTATTCAACAATTGCAATTTTGGCATAATCTTTATCTGTTATAATATCCATGCTTTTGAAAAGTAGTGATTTCACATGACAAATATAAATTCTAAAATTACAGCCTATTCTAAACCTCTACTGGATTTATGAATGTATCTCAAATTGCTCTTTTCTCAAATGATCCTAAAAAGCTCAGAACACTGCGGTTTCCATTTAAAATATTAATGAAGGCAAGTACAATTTATTTAGCTTCTATTCTAAGTCTAGCGTTGTGTGAGGCATTTTGTATAATATCTCATAAGTTCCTCACAATTCTCTGTAATGAGGTATTTCTACCCAGTCTTAGATGAAGCAGCTGAGACTCAGAGAAGTTAAGTAAATTGTTTAAAGCCACACAGCTAATAAAGGACAGAACAGGGATTTGAATCCGAGTTAGTAAAACTTGAAAGTTCTTTTCTACTCTGCCACTCTGTCTCTCATTTAGCAAGTTTTTCCTAAGGCAGTATTCACAGCTAGATAATTGAATCCAGCTTAGAGTTAAGAGAAGTGATGACTTTTTCCTCCATTTCTAATGAAAGAAATATGAAAAGCTGGGCATGGTGGCACATGCCTGTAATCAGCAACTTAGGAAGCTGAGGCAGGAGAATCACAGGTTTGAGTCTAGCCTCAACAACTTAGTGAGGCCCTGTCTCAAAATAAAAATAAAATGGACTGGGGATGTGACTCAATGGTTAAGTGGCCCTGGGTTTAATCCTTGGTACCAAAAAAAGAAAAAGTAGAGCATCCTTATTCCAAACATTGCAGATGAAGCTGTGTCCCTTATCTCTCTACTTTTTCTGTACATGCATGTGATAAATGCCTCCTGGGATTCAGCACCCAGGAAAATGTGTTTGTCATAATGAATCTGTACACTCATTTTGATAATTAGGGCTCATACACAAGCAGTTGAGGCCAGAGAGCAAGCATTATATTAGAACCTATCTGAGGGGGTGTCCCGAAGTATTTTATTTCTCAGGCAGCTGTAGTTGACATAGAAATATCGTATACTATACTAAAACTGCTGCTTATCACAGGGGTGGTCTTGATTACTGTGGGGCTAGACTTCCCTTCAGCCCCACTTCCAAGAACAGGAAAACCCAAGTCTGACAAGGAAGTCATAGTGATCACTCTAAAAGAGATGTTTAGTTCTTATCTGGACACACAGTCAGAAGGGGCTGCAGAGGCCTGCTAATGCGATACCCACAATTGTACCCAATTTTGTGCCCAAGATCGCACAGCTAGTAAGTGATTAAACCCAGATATGAGCTCGGGCAGTCTGGCTTCAGAACTAGCTGTCATAAATTCTATAGTATAGTACTTCACTGCTAATACAATTAAAATATGTTCTCCTTCCATGAAAGAAAAGTAATCTGTAAAACTTGAATATGTGGAGAGACATCTAGATGTTTGATATCTCTTCAAAGTCTTTTTAGAGACCTTTAATGCTGAGACAGTTAAATTTGTAGTAAAATTTTCAAAAACATGAAGCAATTTACATGAATGGATTTTCCAGATGTCAAAGCTGATTCCTTTCAGCCTTAAGCATCTTCTAAAATATAAAAATATAAGAAATGCAAACAATTTTAATCTTTATAAATTTTGAATGCAATTTTCAAGTCTCCTCTTAGAAAACTATGACCATGTTTGACAACATTTATGAATTTCTCAGGATCATTATTAATAAATAACTGTATTGCACTATAAAAGTACACAACTCCCTCTCAAAGACTTGTAAACATACAAAAAGGCACCACACATTGTGATCTGGGGAGGGTGTGATATTGTTGGTTTGGTTGGTTGGTTACTCTTTCACCTCATTTTTTTTAAACCATCTCTATTTCCATTTCTGGATGAAAGGTCAGCAAGCACAGCCTGTTAAGGGCCAAACTAGTCAGGTTTTGTGGGCCAACTGGTCTCCTCCAGCATACTCACTAATCTCTGCAGTCCTACTTTAAAAGGTGAATGAAGGGGCATGGTTTGAGTTCCAATCAAAAACAGGAAATTGGATGGATTTGGTCTTTGGGTTGTAGTTTATTAGCCCTGCTCTGAACTGTTGAGGGTGGTGAATAGCTATGTAAGGTAATGTGTAAAAATGTAAATAGAATCTTTAACAAATGTAAATAAATGTCCTGCCAGGAATTAACATGACCCTACAAACAAAATGTATGAATTTTTAAGTCACAAGGTTATGAGAGCATATTTGTGTACTTAGCTATCTTTCCTCCTCTTTATTTCTTCCTTGCGTTTTTTTTTCCACATTTTTATCTATATTGCAGATATTTGGGTTATTGGATAATGAATTCCAGATACATGTGCTTTGTGTTAGTTGGTATATGCACTGTTTATGTATCTCAGATATAGCTAAAGTCACTGCACCAATTCATTTTAGATAAGATTGGTTAATCCTTGTTCTGTAAATTTTGGAGAGTTCAATATCCCTGACTCCAACCAGCACCAAGTTCTACACAAATTTTCAAGGCAGAGTTATATTTTTGTGGTCATCCTGGCTCTGAATTCTGCTTCTGTCCAGCTAGTTCAGTTTAGCAACTCTCTGACTACCTTTGTTCTATAAAATATCTCTTTGCCATTATTATACCTCAGACTCCAGCTTCTTATCATTTCCTTAGTTTTCCACAGTTCCTTTCAGATGGCCCCCAGGAGCTCCAAATTCTTCTCATTGTGTTATGCATATTATTTCCATTTTTTCCCAGCCTTATCTACAAATTTCTCTCTGGCTCCTGTGTGAATTTCTTTACCCACCAAGGTGCTCTACTGAACAAAAAGGACCTCTTCTCCCTGAATCGCACCATCTCCCTAAGAATAAGTTGAGTTTGAGTTTTTTCCTTTATGGATAGACAGGTGATTGAACGGATAGATGGCAGACAGGTGTTATTCAGTACTATATTGGAATAAATATTTAATATGAAGAATAATGAAGGCTAAATACTGAAAACTCATATTGGGCTTATTATGGTGGATTTTTGTTTTCTAGGGATCACTTAGGGTTCTTTTTTATCCCCCCATAGCTAAAACATGCCTAATATACTATTTCTGTTATTACTCATAGAAACCATTTTATTCATTTCCTGTTTGTTTTATAAAATACACTAATAATGATTTTCTTATAAAAGGAGTCAGAAATGTCATTTCATATGACATTCAACTAAATTATGTAAATAGAAATAGTATTGTAAACAGCATAAAATTTAGGCCTGAGCTCAAATGAACTATGTGTATCTATCTAAACTTAGCATAATAGGGTAATATTTCTATTGGAGAAATGTTACCAGATATCTAATATCAGAAAAATCAGTTCTTTCATTCACCTCATCTCTTTGATATAAAAATGATTTATCATTGTCCATGATTATGAATGGATTTTCTAGATATCAAAGATATCTATTTATGTATTTATTCATACATAAATACATTAGCAACTCTTAATGCAGAACAGGAAGACAGGTTTCTAATCCATCAAACACCCTAACACTTACATGTAGAAATGGTACAAGTTATGGTTAAATTACAAAAATGCAGAATATAATATGAGAAAGCATGATATGAGAACATTAATTTTTTAACTCATATTTTCTGAGCACTGCACTAACCTAACCTCTCACTCTACTCATAGCATCAAACTGGAAGGAAAGCTACTGACAATATTATTTATACTTTTTCTTAGAATCACTAACAAATATTTGACCAGAAAAGATAGTCCCTGAGTAAAACTAGGTTAAAGACACCCCAAAACTGTCATCTTGTGAATGCCCACATTTATAAAGATCAATAGAGCTATGGCTGAACAGAATGATTTGGATTTGTCTGGTCAATATTAATGTTCTCGGCAGGCTTGAATCCTTCCACTCAATGATTCTTTGGATGAAAAACTACTGCCAGGAGTCAGCAAATTAGGCACAGAGCTGCAGCTTAAGGAATTTCTAGTGGAAAGGGAGACATGTTCCTGTTGAGAGCAACAAAGGACAGGTGCTTCTGAATTGTGGCTGTATAAAAAAAAGAGTTAACATTTGGGCTGGCCAGTGAGAGATTTAACAGAGTAGAAGAGACACAGAGAACATTCTTGGCTAAAGAAACAAAATGAACAAATACCCAAAAGTTCAAAGTCTGTGTACAAGTGAAGCAAGTATAGCCTTACAGTCTATTACATGTACTTTCTTACTCCAAGAATCTCTGAAAATAATTTTCTCCCTTTAAGTTTGTACCAAATTTCCTTAGTGGCACAACCTGACCCAAATTGACAGGAGCATTATGATAAGCTTCAGTTATGCCACTTATGAGAATATTTGTGAATATTATGCAGAGATTGCATGTATCACGCCACATACAGGAATTTTATAATACTTTATACATTTGTTGTTATTACTTTTTAAAAAATCACCTTAAAGCTGGGCGTGGTGGTGCACACCTGTAATCCTAGCCATTCAGAGGCCGAGGCAGGAGGATTTCAAGTTCAAAGTTAGCCTCAGCAACTTACTGAGACCCTGTCTCAAAAAAAAAAAAAAAAAAAAAAAAGCCTGGGCATATGGCTCAGTGGTTAAGCACCCCTGGGTTCAATCCTTGGTACCAAAAGTAAAAATAAAAAATAAATAAAATAAAGAATAAAAAAATATAACATCCCACAATGTGAATTAAGAAACATACCTAGCCTCAACTGTTTCAGTTAATGGCTTATGGCTATGAAGTAATCATGAGTAGTAACTATGAGCATATTGTAGAATCCACCACCAAAAAACTAGACGAAGACTGTGCTGGTCTTCAAATGCCAAGTTACGGATGTTGGAAATTTGATATTAGACTGTAAAGAAATGTTATCGGCTATTCAAAAATATTTTACCAAAATTGATTGGTATTCCTGAGCATACGTTATTTTAAAATTCTTAGCCCAATTATGAAAGCTGTGGTATTTTCATTTGAATATAATAATGATGGCAGATGAAATGCCTTTGGAAAGTAGATATTTATGTCCATCATTTGTATCCTGGTGAAGGTGTGTGTGGGGAAATTGGGTTAGAGAAAGCAATATCAGAGTGTTTGCAGCTTGCTAAGAGTCATACCATATTAATATGGCCAGTTTGTTGTCCCCAAATGACTTTGCTTTTAAAATGCAAGAATTGCTTTCTGGAAGAACAAACAAACAAAACATACAAGAAATAGTAATTTATTTCATTTTTGTTCACATGCCCTTACTAAAGATACTTAAAGGCAGAATCAAGATAATTTGATTCTGATTAGAATAAAAAATTAGATGAAAAACTAAAGATGTTGTTTTTGTGGTGCATAGATGTTACTCAGAATAATTCTTTAAAGTTGGAGTTTAAAAACAGGCATCAAAACTTTGAAAAATAGAAAGTAGACTTCAGAAATGGACCCATCTCACTTTTGCATTCTTAGACTATCTACATAGTATGCTGGTTTCTTACTTTCCCCAAGCTAGTATTAACTGTGGTGGGACCCCAGAAATAAAAATGAATTTTATTTTAAGTTTTTAAAATGGCACTTGAAGGGCTGGAACCAGAGGTAGGCACATATAAACTGTGAATTGGTATATTCTTTTTAAAAAGTACTTTGTAGCCACTTTAGTGACATTACTAAATCTTCTTCCTAGAAATTGCAATCCCCAAAGGTCTCTTCAGGGAATCAGAACGTTCTGTCCAATTCATGGTTTATGGATTTTCTGGAAAAAAAATTGTATTTGACTTCAGAAAGACTGAGAATAGTAATAACATATTTATAAGTATTCTACAGTTCTCACTAGAGTCCAAAGATGAAGCACTTATATTAAGCCATGAAAGAAATATTTTTTGATGAAGTACTCAGTGATTATATTCTGAATAGTTGAGTGTTTGACATTCTTCCCCTCACCCACTATAGTACTTGAGTACCTAACTATATGGTAGGCAAGTCCTCCACCACTAAGCTACCTCCCCAGCCCAACATTCTTCAATACTTATTACAGTGAAAAATATGGTGGTATTATTTAAACATTTATTTCTGGCTTTAAAATATTTAACATTAATAATCTAAAAGTTCACAACACAAAAATGGAGAGTTAAGAATTGATAATATTGATATCTATTGAGTTTTTTAGACTTCTACAGGTGCTGTGCCTTTGTTTCACAGACATCAGCCCAGTAAAGTGCCCTGTGATGTATTACTATTCACATTTTATACAGGTAGAAACAGATGCCTAGAGAGGTTAAGTGACTTACACAAAGTCATTGTGCCAGGGCTGGTGGAGCAAAGGTGAAGCCCAGGAAAAAGGAGTCCAAATGTGCATTCTGACAGCTCCTCTCTGCCTTTCCATAGGCAGCAGTTACCACCATATGTGTGTACATTTATTTCAGTTATGTTTTATATAAGTATATATAGATAAATACATAAAGTGTACTGATATACAAATAAAATTTATGGTCAAAAATATCCTTACTATGTCTAATGACTTTTCCTAAAGATTTTTTAAAATAATTGGTATATAATTCATATAACAAAAAATACCCTTTTAAGTGTACAGTTCAGTGGTTTTTAGTATATTGATCAGGCTATGAAAACACGACCATTATCTAATTCCAGAACATTTTATAACCCCCCAAAGAAACCTCAAATCCATTAATATTCACTTCTAATAGAATTTTGATGAAGCAAAAATCTTCAAAAGCTTCTAAAAATCCAATTTTCTTTGATTCTTCCCACAGACAAATGGCTTTTAGTTATTTTTTTAGATGTAGGAGAGAAGTTATGAAAATACTCTCAAATAACACATGTGGCTTTTGTTGAATATATATGTGAAAGAATGAAAAGGATCATTAATAGGAGAGTTTCCTAAACATTGTAAATGTCAATAAATAAACCTCACCACCACCCCAATTATCATGACAACTACTTACTGAGCACCTCCTACTATTTGCAGGCAATATATTAAGGTATTCTATCTTGATTAATTCTGTTCAATAGTTATTATTGTAGACTCCATCATGTGAACAAGAAAAACTGAAGCTTGGAAAAGTGAAGTCGTCTAGCAAGCATCAGAGTTGAGAAGTAAACCCATGTCCAGTTCAGTATGAAAGCACAAGCTTTAACCACTAAGCTTTACCAAGTGTGAGAAAATGGATCAAAAGAAAACACAGATCTCAAAACAAAAATAACATTTGAATCCCAATGGAATATTTGTAACAAGTCCAGGATGCTATAAATGGTGATTTTTTAACAAGTTCTGGTTGTCCACAATTCTATCTATCTATCTATCTATCTATCTATCTATCTATCTATCTATCTATCTATTATATAGTGCTGAGGATCTAGCCCGGTACCTTGCACATGCTAAGCGAGTGCTCTACCACTGAGCCACAACCCCAGCCCTTTAGATGGTTTTTTAATACTGGCTCCTACAAGAATTATCCTGGTGCTTTGTATATCTACTGTGTACTTGCATGAGATCTGGAAAATAGATATTCTAGTCCTTCCATTTTCATTACTTGATAACGTATAAAGTTTGAAAAGGAAACAATTGCAAAGTCTGAAAGTATGAGACCTTTCAAAATAAACTTCCAGGTCTTTGACTGTTAGTCTTCCAGAGGCATTTTGTTAGACCAGTCAGTTTAAGGTTCCAAAGGCTGCTATTCTCCTGACTTGAGATTATCTTTGCTCCTTTCATTTTCTCCCTAATTTTGATAATATGTGAAAATATATTCTAGGTTTTTGAGGAAAGAATGTGTATACATACTACTTTTGTATGTAACCAAAATGTAAGTTTATCATAAATTTGACGAAAGCCCTATCTTCTTATGAATTGTATGCTTAGCTCAATCTTGAAGGAAACAATTACATAACTGTTGTGCAACTTTAGGTGAAATTTCTAGTTCAATTCAACAGATATTTATTAACCTTTTGTTACATTTTGAGTAGTATCTCTTTATGGGGAAAGTTGGTGATTGTAGTATTTCATTATGAATAAGCCTCAGATTTGCTGTGAAAGAGAACAAAAGTTTGTGTGCAGGTTTGTGTGTACCCATGCTCATTTGAGATGAGGAAGTGTATATAAAACTAACTGAGATACAGTCTCTAATATGAAAAGCTCCATGGCTTTCCCTGACTCTTCCAGCTCAGTCAATAACCTTACCCCCTCTTTAGACAATGCAGAAGCAGTAATTTCTCTTTTCTTGCACCTGTCCTAGTTGCAATTGTACATTAGTTTATATGATTATTTGACTGAATTTCCAACTGGTACTTTAGTTCCTGGATTGCTATATCAGACCCAAAGGCCAGAAATAAAACAAATGAGAGATTATTGTGTGAAAGTATGCTAAGAAATATTCCCAAGGAAGGGTGTGTAACTTAGGAAAAGTTTCTGGGTGGGGTGACACTGCACCCAGATTTTGCAGAATGGATGTGTATTCACTAGAGGAAGAACTTCAGAAGGCAGGATGTTTCAGGCAAGCAGCATATGCAAAGGTACATAGGCATGAACATGAAGCAGCATGACTCAAGGATATAAATGGAGTTAAGTTCACATATTGAGATAAAAGAAGGCAAGCAAAATCATCAGAGATCTTACATATTGAACTTAGATTACCACCTTCACCTTGAATGGTATGAAAAGTTTTTGAAGAAAAAAAGTTCTTCAGGAATTTGAGTTTTGGGTTGATTATTTGTTAGTGTAGAGGCAAAACTGAAGGCAGGTGAACTACTCCTTATAAAGATGCTGTAATAGGCAAGAAATAGTGAGAATCTGAAAAAAAGAATGAAGGTACAGATGTTTGAGATGGTAAGGAAACTGTATCTCTGATTCTATGACAGTTGACAGTTGGAGATGAATTAGCAAGAAGAGTCTGAGATAGCTCACAGGGTTTTGAATTTGGCAATTTGGCAATTTCTACATCATTTACTAAGATATGGAGCTCACCAAATTTATGGGAAATAGATGTGTCTAGATGTAAAAGTGCTGTATGGATGTACCAAGGGAACATTTAAGTGGAGATTCCTAGGGAAGCCTGGATATATATGATAACTTTTTGGAGAGATCTGGTCAGTACACCCAGACCCTGAAGTCACCAATAGTTAATTAAATTTAATATGTAAGAGGGTGGCCAAGAAAAGTAAAGAGATTGAAAAGATTAGAAGTTACAACCTTGGAAAATAGAGGATAGGCAGAGAGAAAACTATGATAATAAAATGAAAGAATTAGTGTCTCTGAGGTTATCAAGGAAGAATTTCATGAAATAGGAATCAGAAATTTTAAAACATATAATTACTGTTTTTTTTTTGTATCATTAGGACAAAATGTGTCCATTCAATCTGGAATAGCCTAATTTATGATGGTTTTATGTAAAAGATGGGATTGTGTGGGCAAATGACAGCATTCAACAAGTTTAGAAAAAAACAAAAAGTGCTAAAGTGGAGAGAGTACATGTAGGTTCCTATTTTTTTTTAAATGTTTGTGGGAGGGAAGAAAGGTAGGAGGAAGAGGAGGAGGAAAGAAAGGGAAAAGAATATCAAGAAAGGGCTTCAAAAATTGTGCATGAGAGCTGGGCATGGTGGAGCACACCTGTAAACCTGGACTCAGGAGGCTGAAGCAGGAGGATTGCAAGTTCAAGGTCAACCACGGCAATTTAGTGAAGCCTTAAGCAACTTAGTGAGACCCTGTCTCAAATTTTGTTTAAAATAATAAAATTAAAAGGTCTGGGGATGGCTCAGTGGTAAAATACCTCTGGGTTCAATCCCCAGTACCAAAAGAAAAAGAAAATTGTACAACACTCTCTTACTTGGTACATAAAGTTGCATTCTTAGCCTTAACTTGTGTTCTACACAGGCACACAGATTTGTGCACACATACATATATTTGTAAATATAATTGAATGTGTAACAAGCCTCTTGAAACAGGGCAAACTCTTCTTTCTCCAAATTACCACATTTTCAATAAGCACTCAAACTGGCTCTGATCAACATTTCCAGTTAGCTCTTTTTCTCACCCTCCCCACTAACCTGACCATGGATCCACAACCACTTATATTATGACAGTTAAAGTTCAACATTATGAGAGTTTGCCCCAGACATAAGTTAGGACAGTCTTCTGTTCTCCTTTCCAGCACTAATAAAACCTCACAGATTACTAAAAAGGCAGTAATTACTGGCTTCTCTGAGTCATTAAATGATTGACTGCCCTTTGCTTTTGGAAAGCAGACAATTTGCAGAGAAAATTCTATTTCCAGAGAAAGGAAAAAAAAATCCTAAATTCATTTCTATGCATATTGTCAAATGAGTTTGATTTGAATGCTATCAAAACCAGAGGGCAGGAGCATGGTGCCTTTTAAGAATATTGCACTGAATGTGCGTGTCCTGAGTCATGGAGCTGCAGCTCTGCCCCTTGGAGATATGTGAGGTCAGGAGAAATCACTGCTCCCTCTTTGTCTTCTTTTCTGTTCAAGGATGATCTAAATAATAAATGCCTAGCCTGGTTTGACCTATGTTGAAATTTTATCTCCTGAAACCCTAAGTGAAGTTATTCCATAAATAAATTTCTTTTTCTACCTGCAGTTTGGAAAAACACCTTGGAAATGTCATGGGGTTGCTGTGTGGTTTTCCATGCTATACATGTCTCCTGGGCAAACAGAATGGCTCCCTCTTCTGAGCTTACAATAATATTCACACGTTTCCATCCACTTGACAGGTGGACTTCATACTGTAACATTTGATAAGAATTTTATTTAAAGAGTTTGGATAATGTGAAAGCTCAAAGGAACTAGCTGAGGCCATTGGACATGAGGGGAGTCTTTATTAGTTGTCTTTGTATCTTTAATCCTCAAGATTATTGGAAATTCACAAGGACATTAGAGAATCAAATGCAGCTGATTTCAATCATGAGGTGGTAACTAAAATGAGTGTATAATTTAAAAATAAAATCAGAGTTGTGGCACTTCAGAATTTTCTTCTGCTCACATATTTCTTCACAGTAGAGGATAAAGCTCATCAAAACTGAGCTCTTTTCAGTACTAACACTTTATTGTCAGGCCCTGAGAAGGCACGATTCTCACTTAAGTCTTCTGACTCTCAGGGCATCAAGGCTATATCCTGTTAGCAAATCAGAAATAATATTTCCAGGTCTTGTCTATCTCCTTCACTTTCTGGAATTTTATATTTTAATCTTAAATTTTAATTTATATTTTAATTTTATATTTAATTTCTGGAATTATATTTTTAGTAATAAAAAACTTTCTTAATCAAAGAAAAGTTTATACATGTAATTTTGTTTTAATGTTATTTATTTGGAAGAGATAATATGTGCACATGGTACAAAGTTTTAAAAATGCATAATGGAATGCAATCATGAGTAAGTCTCCTCTCTGCTGTGTTCTGCTTCCTAACCCTTCTTCCACGGACCACACCTGATGCTAGTTTCTTGTGTGCCCTTTCACAGAGTCCATGAGTGCACAGAAATAAAAATATGCAGTCTATTTTTTCTTTGTTACACAAATTGCAGCATACTAGATATATTCTTTTATAAGCTTGTTAAATTTTGTACTAACCTTCATAGATCTGTTCATCTCAATACACTCAATTACTGCATTATTTTAAAATTGCATTTAATTCCTTTATCCCAAATTTAATTAGTTCCCTATTTATGGATTGGTACAGCTAGTATATAGTATCATCACCATGTTATGTGACCATCTTGTGTTGTGTTGTGTGTTTATGCAACCATACTGGAAGTTAATAGCTAAGATAAAGAATTTCTAAAGAGAGAAATTACATTTTAAATTGTGAAAGATAGAGAAAAATTGTCACCCATAAAGCTATCAGTGTTTACTCTTACCAAGAATATATGAGAGTTCCCATTTCCTTTATATTCTCTCTACTCGACTAAGTCATCAAATAATTTTATCCTTGGAATCTGAATAATTGATAAATGATGTCATTGTGTATATAATTTGTATCTCCCATTATGAGTGAATCTGATTTTTTTTTGCATATTCAAAGGTATATCTACTACAGAGCTCATAAGCTCATATGCTCAACTCTAAATTCTTTGTGGTTAACATTTTTAAATTTAGTGTAGAGGTGCAAATATTTTCCCCAAAAGGAAAAGCCATAAAATGGCCCACATTTAATTCATCTCATCAATACTTAGTATTTCATAAGTAAATTATTTATTATATGTTCTGGGTACTAAAATATACAAAAATGATAGATAAGTACACAAATATCAAAATTTGTAGGAAAAAGGGCTCATGACCTATTGGTGGGAAGATGTATGTGGTAATAAACCTGTGATGGAGGAAATCTAGTAAACTATGGGAGCTAAGAGGAAACTGGGACTTATTTGGGTAAAGGTGGGGAGACATCAAGAAGGATCCCAGGGAGATCACTGTGGCTTCTGTGGTGGGTCTTAAAGAATGTCTGAGTATTCTAGGGTCAGAAAAATATTCAGGCGATGGAGGAGAGGGCTGGGTACACCCATTTAGAACTGTTCCCTTATTTTCAGGATGAATTTTGATGTTCAAATGTTTTTTTTTCCTTGAAATTCATAGATATCATAGATTTATTAACTTCATCTTTCTCACAATAAACTATTCATAAAGTCAGTTTTACCAACTTGGTCTTAAACACTTGGCAGGAGAGTATAACCTAATCACAGTCCTAAATGGATATTTAAAAGGAAATACAATGATTTTTTAAAATGTAACTTTAGATATACAGTTGTGTCAGCCCTACCCAAAGTAAGTAAAGCTGGAGGCTATAAAGGAAGGGTTGTTGTGTGGGAGTGCTTAATGATAATGTTCTCAGAGGACTCTGGATTTGCAAGTTTGTCCTGAGTTAATTTGAGCCTGATCCTGTAGATCTACAAATCTTCCTAACCTCCTACATTGATAAACTTGATCTGTTTTTCACTTATACAATTATGAGTTATTGTCTTCATAGTTTTCAGACTGGCTGATGAATTGTTTACAAAAAAGTAATGCTTTGCTGTCTCATTTATTATTGTCTTAGCATGATCCCTGCCCTATGTATGCCTTGTTCAGTCACCTGTCATCTGCCACTGTGGATCACTAAACTGCTCTGATGCTGAATACCCTTAACTGTCCCTGCCCCATCTGATGGAGAATAAGGACTTTGGGTTACTTCCCCAAACTTTGCTCCCTTTCAACAGGAAGCAGCTTGGAGATGTCATCACCCATTTTTCCATAGAAATGGAATGTAGAAATTGACAGTGGGGAAATGTAACAGTGGTCCACTTTGTGCTGTAAATATAGCCCTTGCTGCTCTGCCGCTGCAAAAAAAAATCATATTTCCCTATTATCATGATACCAAAACCCTATCATTCCATTGACTTGGCTCATTTCTAAAGTTCTTATAAATGACAAGCTCGGCATTTATTCAAAACAACTTGGCAAAGTGCTGTTAGGTGAAAAGAAAATAGTACCACTATAGCAGCAAATCCTGAAGTATTATATATTTGAAGAGTCTGGGAAGGAGTGGGGAATAAGAAGAGGAGTATTATTCATTAATGTAGGTTTTATCAGACAACAACTGTAAAAGTTATGTTATTCATTGCTCATTTTATAATGATATTTGAGTCTATTAGGGTCAGATATACTGTGTATTGAATACACCAAGAAAACAAAACAGGATATTACCAATTCAATGTACGGTTTCCAAAGAAGGTAGGTGAAACTTACTGCTTTGTAGTTAATGGTAATAGGATGAATCATAGGGGTAGAGGGGCAGGGATGGAGGCAAACCTGAATCTGAATTCCAGGCCCTGTTCTGTTCAGAGGCAGAGTTTGTTCTTCAGCGGGGGGGGGGGGGGGGGGGGGCAGTACCTATTAACTGTGGCTAGAAAGGAAGATGGTAGCATTGACTGAGCACTGGGAATTCTGTATTTAAACACAGAGCATTTCCTTCAATTTAGCTCAAGTTTCCTAACTGTTTATTCCCCATTCTCAATAAACAAAATAAAACATTCCCATTTTTGTAACTTCATTGAACTCTGAAGTGCTGTCTGTAATGGAAAACTTTGTTTTACTTATGGTTTACATATTTCTCTTCTTTAGCTTTTTAGGATGAAGAGTCAGTTGTAGTTTCTAAATATTTGTAGTATAGGTGGATGGATATGTTAAAAGTTAACTTGAAAACCTATAAGCTTTTCCTGATCACACTGGACTTGTTTTGAATACCTGTCTTAAAAACAAAACAAAACAAACAAAAAAATCAAGCATGTCATCTAATCTAATCTAACCACAATGCTTTCCTTGGTAGGAAGCACTGGTCTTTTAAAAGTGAGGTTGAAAAACAAGTGTGTTTGTTTTGATATAAAGACATACAATTGACATGAGCAGATAATTTTCTTCACAAATAAGTTCTCAGGTAAATATCTTAGTGTTCAAACTCACTCATAACTAGAGGCATGAAAGTTCAGACAATATTATAATCAAATGGAAAAACAAAAAGTACAACAATAAATTTTATTGATGAGACTTATGGGAAAATATGCACTCTCATGTATTGCTGCACAGAATCCCAATTTATAGATCCCTTCTGTAAGGAAATTCAACAATACCTAGCAAAGCTTCTATACACTTATTTTTGAACCAGCATTCCAATTTCTAGCAATGTGCCCTGAAGACACATCTGAAACAATATGAAAATACTGCACCTTATTTATTTATTGCAGCATTTTTTGTAACAGCATGATACTAAAAAAACAAAAAAACAAACAAACAAAAAACACCAAAACTAAAGGCCACAACTAAAACTAATGGAAAGTATCTGTCCATGTGTGCAAACAAAACACAGGGAAGATAAACATAAGCTAAAGTGACCAGTTCCCTAACTAGAGGAGATGCTTAGGAAAGGAGAGGAAAGGTATAGGGAGGGGGACTGTCCAGGAGGAAGAGAGAGGACATGACACTTAACTGGAGCATACTGTTTGTAAACCTTTAACTCTTTGCACTATAACAATGTTTTACCCACTCGAAGGATGAACAAAGTTGTTAATTTAATTAAATAATTAAAATCAACAAGTATGGAATGCAAAGAGTACCAAATGAACCTAGGTAGATGACAAATGAATAACCATATTGAAGAGGGTGAGCACGTAAAGAACTAACCAGGTCACCTTAGAAAACAATATTTTAACTGGATTTTGTAAAGCTAAAGACAAAAACAACTATGCATAACTGAACTGTAGTAATAAATCTGTTTCTCATGAGAAATCCAGTCAGCAATTCTGTAACTACATGTATACTAGGATTGAGTAAATAAACAGATACTATAAGTTACTATAAGTAATAGAAGTCAGGTATTCCAATCACAGAAAAAGTCACAAATAAGCAAAGGGCAAAGATTAATCTGACATGTGTGGTCTTGAACTGGAATCATAGGTGTTAGCTATCTGTATCTCTACCTTGATCTGATATATCTCAGATATAGGTGTGATGCTGAAACAGAAAAACATAATTTTTTTCCTCAGGATATTTTTCAGGTATAAATTTAAAATATAACTTCACAATATAGAAATCTAGCAGAGACTACATTAACCAAGTGGTGAAGGTTAATATAACTTGTGGAAAACATGCAGTCCTGTGAAATTGAGAGGACATACATCGCTTCTATGACATTCTTTCCAAAATAAGTAAACTTTGACTAATAATTAGAAAATTGAAAGACATTCCATGAAATATTTGACTGATATTAATTAGGAGGGTCAATTCCTGAAAGACAAGAGGAGACTGAGGGGTCAGAACAGTTTGAAGGAGATGAAAGAGACAGGAGAACTAAGTGCAGGGAGGGTCCTGGTTGAATCTTGAAACAGAAAACTGACATTAAGGGGAAACCAGTGAAAACTGAGTGAAGTTTGCAGTTTCATCACTAGGTACCAGTGTAAATGCTCTGGGTTTGATATTTGTACATGGATTACATAAGTAGTTTACATTAGAAGTTGATGAAGAGTATACATGGACTGTGTATTATTTTGCAGCTTTTCTGTACCTTGAAACTTACTTTAAAACAAAGCTTGCGCCACCATAGTCTGCTAGGAAAAAGATAAACTATAAAAATATCCCCATGTGAGCTGGGGATGTGGTTCAAAGGTGAAGCACTTGCCTAGTATATACTAAGGCCCTGAGGTGGATTCTCAGTGCAACAAAACAAACAAAAATTGTGTTTGTTTTTTGAGAAACAGTTAAAAGTTATTTGGGCCATATGTCATTAATAAAGTTAATCCAGCTACTGGTGACTGTTTCTGTCAAATTATCTAAAGAGATTGGTATTGTTGCCTATCAAAATAGTCTTAAGTTTTTCTAAGACATGAGATACAGGTGTGGTTTGTGTCCTTGAAGAGTCAGTGGGTTATGTATATAATGGAACAAATATACTATGCTAGGTGATATACTGATTTCAATCTTTTAGCTTATGTTGTTTTGTTTTCTTGGTATATTCAATACACAGTTTTCCATTAACATACTCATTAAAAGTTCTGGAACCAGGCAACATTCTGAACAGGTCATTACCAATTCAATGTAGGCTTCTAAGCAGATAAATGCACCGGTGAGTTGCATAGCTGATGCAAAGACTCAACAGATTCCTAGGTTTAATATGAACAGAAAATATCTTACATAAGCCACAATTTAAACAATCTCAGAAACTTCACAAATTATTGGTTACTACTGAACAAAAAATTTTTTTTGAAAATTATTTTTTAAATAAAAATTTAAGTACTAGAAATTGAAACAGGTCTATCTATCCTTATGTCCTGAGACTCTTCAACCCTTCTGAAATAGTGATAAATTATTTCATTTTGAAAGCACATTGATGAATTGTTGGCTAGGATTGGTCCAAGGTATCTAATTAGAAAAATAAAGAATGGTTAATTTAAAAAGTGTCAATTAGAGACAGACAATATCATTTAAAATTTAGTCATTAAAATAATATACTTTAAAATTAATATAAAAATATATTAGTACCAGTAAAATTTAATTTTGACTTAGGGAATAATATACAGAAAGTAGAAATCTGAAAGATTTTGCTCAAACTAGAATCTGCCACTTTCCTTCCATCTTTATATTTCTGCCTACTATAATTTACATTTGCTTTGTATAATCTTGCTTTGGGATATTGTGGCACATGTAAAAATGAATTCTTCTGAAGTCCTGCTCAAGTTACTTTAGAAAGACTGAACTCTATATGACTAATTGTGAAGATAGATGACAGTCACACGAGGAGTTACTTTTAACAGAATATACATTGAAGAACTGATAGGTGTAAGGAATCTTTTTATAATTAAGTCTAAGTAATAAAAATCCAGTGATAAAGTCCCTTTTGGGCTCACTTTGTTCACAGGTTCATAATGCATGGTAAGCAAATGTTTTGCCTTCAAATGTGACACGCCATCTTTAGTTTAAGCTGAACTCATGTAAGAATTCAATAACAACAAAAACCTGCAAATGTAATCTCTCACTTTCTTTTTCAAGATTGTGATGATGGATTCTCTCTGAGATGAATATACCTGGCTATAAGAATCACTGTGACAGTGGTTTAGACAAGATAGCAGGCTCAGGCTATTTGAATATTAATTGTGACTGAATTGATTTCCCTGCCCTGTCTTCTGAGAAGAATCAGAAGATCCACTCTTATATACACTGTATAATCAAGTAGAAGAGCCACTGAGTTAGACCTTAATGGTCCAGTTCCTGAAACCCAGGGAAGATGGTAATAACTACATAGCTTGCAAAGATAATCAGAATATGCAAAGCACTTTCATGTGTTTCACCTCATTGAGTTCTTGCAACAGCTTTGCCAGGTAGGAAGAGATGCTCATCATGAATATGAAAATTGATACTCAGGAGGTTGTGTGTGCTTTAAAATTGCATGCAGACCTGCTCCCTTTGCTCAAGTTCCATTGAGGGAACCAAGGCCATGTCCTATTTATGTGCTGCTTTTTAAGGAATAGCCTTTTCTCTAAGTAAAGCAAGAGCTGTAAGTATTGGGTTCCAGAGCAGTAGAGATTTACAGAAGACTCCCTGTCTTCTGCTGCAGCACAAAGTACTATTTTTAGATGTTTTCCATTTACTAATTGTCTTTCCCTCCCTGGGGAATTTCTATGGGTAGAATCCCAGATGAGCCCAGTTTCTCACTAATTCCCGCAGAGACTAGAAAGATGAAGACCATGGTTGAGTTGCCCTGGGGCCTCAGCACTTCCTCAGTGATAATAGTGCCTTGGCTTTAATAAGATCTTCAGGGACCAAGAAGCTTACAGAAGTCTGGAGATCCCACTCAACAGTGGGATGAAGAGGGTGTTGGAAGGGAGCCCTGGACATGGCTTTCTGAGTCTTAGAATCACCCACAATGTCCCTGCATAGAACTCAGTCTGACAGGGGCTAAACAAACGGTGCCTATGGGCTTGGGGGATGCTCCACATGTTCTGGTTTCCCTACTATCTTTGAAAGGAAAAAAAGAAGAAACTTTTTTCAGGCATTTCAATCATCACTTCAACTTTTAGAAAACGTCAGAGGAACTGTGGAGGGTTAGCCTATAGGGTTGGAAAGAGTCAATAACCATTTTTACTCCCTTGTATGAAAGAACTCCCTAGCAGTTAGTGATAGGGAGCTCTGAGACCATGGGTGGAAAGAAGATGAAGTCAGGTTTTGGCTCAATGTCAGGGTAAACCCTATAACAGGTTTTGTGCAATGAACTATCTGGGGGAGCTGCTAAATTCTTTGTCACCTGGATTGTTCAAATAGAAATTTAGACACTGGTATGGATACTGGCATTCACTGGAAAGTGAAAGTGATCCAAAACCCTATTGGAGGGGGCTAAATAATAATAATTGACAACACTATTATAGCACTTATTTGTAACAAGATTTTTTTTAACCCTTAAAAGGGGTGTATGAGGTCGATGCTATCATTAACACTTTTTAAAGATTTTAAAAAAACCCTCAGGCACAGAGATTAATTTCTTCAAGAGCACACACAGCTCTAGGAGTTTGAATTTATGCTGCTTATCTCCAGCGTCTGTGCTCTTCACCTCCTATTGCCTTTTTTGCACTGAGATTCCACGTAGGGTGGCATCCTGTCACATGCCAGCATGCTTTGGATGCTTCAGTCATCCCACTTTCAAAAGGGCACTGATGGCCTCTGGGAATGCGGTTATTGGACAAGAGCCAAAGTGGCTGCTGTGGGAAGTATCGAGACCCTTAAACGCACGGAGATGCTTCTTGGTCATGGAGAAACTTGTTGGTTATTTGGGCTGGTCGTCAGAGGCAGAGCCTATCAGAATGTTCCTGCCAAAGTGAAGCGCACTTGTTTTCAGATTTCCCGCCACAACTGCCTCTCCTTCTCTAACGCTGGCTTTACCTTCTGGTCCCACGTCCCACAGCACCTAAACTAAGCTTTTCCAGGAGAATGGAAGACACGGGACAAACTACCACGAAGCTGCGAATCTTCTATTTCGCACCCTCTTCCCAGCCCAGATTTAGGGAGAGAGGCGCAGGGAGGTAAGTGGCTTATCCAAGGTCACAGAGCCCCATGCAAAACCCCAGAAGTCCAGATGCCCCCATCAGCGATCCGCCCACGCCCAGGCAGACTTTCTTTTTCATTGCCCTCACCCAAGAGCTTATCGCGAAAACCCGCCCCACCCCCACCCACCCCAGTTCCCTGGAGTCGCTTCTGACGCTCCGCAGCCTCCAGGGTCCAGCTCTTCCGCCTGATTCCCACGCCGCGCCGCGCCGCGCTGGTTCCACCGTGGGAGCCCTGCCTTCCAAGCTTGCCCCGCCTAGCAGTCCGGACCGATCCCCTCTGCGCCCAGCCCGTGCCGCGGACAGCGAGGACACAGGCTCAAGCCTGCGCCCAGGGGTCACGATCGGGGCTGAGAGCCGGAGTCGAAGAGGTGCCCCAAACCCGGGTCCGGTCCTCGTCCTTCCCAGCGTCAGCACCTGAAAGGAGGCACCCACCCACGGAGACGTCCTCCTCCGAACCTGTCCCCTCACCCTCCCGACCGCAGTTGAACCGCCTCTTTCGGAAAGTCCCACTGTGTCACGTTCGATCCACTAAGGTGTGGCAGTGCCTCCGGCTCCCGGGAGGGCTGGCCCCGGCGGAGCAGCACTTCCTCCTCCCATCCAGCTCGGCCGCGGCGCCCGCCGCGCTCCTTCCTCCAGCGGGGGTTCTCTCCCGACCCATGTGCAAGCTAGCCTGCACCTGCGACGCGCGCGCCATGGACTCGGGACCCGGCTTCCGAAGAGAGGCCGATTTTTGGTTGGACAATTAGCGGAGGTGGGCGGGGAGTTGGCGAACCCCACACACGCGCTTCTCCATGAAGATTCTTGAGCTTTCTCTGAGGAAAGGAGTGCATATGCTGCAGTGTCTCTGTGGAAGGAGCCTGAGGTCCAGCAACAGCCCAAGTGGTGAGCAAACCTTCTTTCCCCAGCCCTAAAACACTGCAAATACCCCCATCCTCCTCCGCCTCCCTCCCCTCCTTCGCTCAGCCCGGTAAGTGATGGAAGGAGGGCGTTTCCTTGCAGGGGAGAGGTATGCAGCCGCGGGTGTGTGTGTGTGTGTGTGTGTGTGTGTGTGTGTGTGTGTGTGTGTCTTTAACATCTCTGAAGTCATCAGCGCTTTATAGAACGCGCTAGCAGCTGGCGCCCAGCGCCTGAACTGGAACCCGTGGGTACCTTTTTGAGGGGTGCTTGAGTGACCTGCTTTCACACTTCTCGCGGCTCTCTCCTTGTGATTTGCGAGGGTGGCTTGAGACTTGAAGTTGTTCAGTGTCTCCTCCAAGAAGTTGCCGGTGCATTAGACAAGAGAGGGGACTTGAAAACAGGTGGCTGGAGAGGCAGGTATCTTATTTTTCCTGCTTTGTCTGAAAAGTAGACATCTGACGGTAGCTGGGGGTACTTTTCTCTGGAGATCTAGCGGCTTCTGTCCTTGGTGCTGAAGCAGGGAGAGTCCCAATTAGCCCTGGGTTTAACCAGAAGGGTCCCTCAGGAATGGCTCAGGTGGGAGAAGAAACAAAATCAGACCCTTGAATGACCTGTAATATTGAGAAAAGTAATTTAAAAATTTAATTTTAAAAGCCCCAAACTAAAGCCAAATAAGTGATTCTATTCTGCTGAAGCCTTGCAAAATGATTGTTTCACGGCATTTTTTTCCTATTATCTATTTTTAAAGATGTTAAGTTCCCTTTAAAACAATCATATATTAATTTTAAGTGTTAATTCATTATCGTTTTTTAAAAATTTTTATTTTCTTTTTTAAAATGGGGGTGGAATGCGAGGGAACAGGGAAAAGCATCTGATTATGTCTAAACAAATCTCTCTTTCTACGAGGATATATATTTTTGGTCCACAAATCCCGAATAATTTTAACATTCAAAAATTCAAACGCAGTATAATGGATTTTGTGTTTGAAACTTCTTCATATGTTATTTTTGGACATCTGATTCATTTGGTAATGGTTCCTATTTTCATTCTGTTATGGAGCTATGAAAATTATATTTGGAAAGATTAGAATACATGTAGGTTTCATTCATCCTTTCTAAAACTTTTACTTTCTTGTTACCACTAGTCAGAATGAAAACTAAAACTATTTTAAAGGATAATTTAACTCTATGTGATAGTTGAGAACACACTTTTGAAAAGAAATTATCAATAAGACCGTGTAAGACTAAATTCCAAGATCTTATGATCACATTTTCCATTTTTTAAAATTTCTCCAAATGAAATAATTTTTAAAAATCATGTAGAACCCATCCACTAAAAAACATATTAGAAGTTTACAATTCTTACTTCTGTGTAATTCAGAAGAATATTTAGACAGTCTTTCTGTTTTGCCACCATAACTGTGAGTGCTAAAAGATATCATACCACTACATTTTAAAGTAAGAGGCTTTATGTTGAAGTGTTACATTTTGATGATACAAATTGCAGAGAGTCAGAAAAGATGTATGTTATATTGTTTCAGTTTTCTTGATTGACATTAAATAAAGTGTGAATAGAATATAACTTGTGCGCTAGTTTCTAAGATGTAAAAAATATTTAAGTGTATATGGTGTGTAATAAAGACCAGGCACTTCCTTGTATAAAATTAGGTAATATGTTCAATTCATATGCAGGGTAATTTCCAAAATAGTAACAAATCCAAATAGAAAGTGTGACTTCTATGATGCATAGGTTGTAGCAGGCCTGGGACTTAACAGTAGAGACATCTAGTTACAAGGCAGTCTCAGTAAGTCACCACAAATCTTTGAAATTCAATTTCATCTGAAAAAAAAAAGTGAAAATAATGATAGCTCTCCCCTGGTTCCTGTATCTGACTTTGCCTTGGATTTTAACATGTGATTCTATGAAAACTGTTGTGCTTTATTTGTATGTGTATATTTACTTACTGGGGTATATATTTTGTTTTGGGGAACTCTTTCTTTAGAGGAATTCTTGTGAAATGATAAGTCCTAAGTAGAGGAGATGAGAATTCTTTCTCACCTTTTCCACAGATAGGTAATATTAGTTATTTACTGAGTAATTGTTTCTGGAATTATTACTACCTTCACTCGAATTGTGGTTATTTTTACCTTATGATTATATATAATTAATATGACTTTGCTGTTTCTCAGTTTATGCAGAAATCTAAATTATGATGAGCATAGTACCTATCTCATATATTGTAAACATTTAATGAATCAAAAATAGCTAAAAATTTAATCGAGGGGCCAGGGTTTTGACTCACTGGTAGAGCACTTGCCTAGAATGTGAGAGGCACTGGGTATGTGGTACTTGGCACCACATAAAAATAAGCAAATAAAATATGGGTTGAAAAAAATTAATCAAGCTCTCAATTTATGCCAGGTACTGCTGTAAGGACTTTAAGCCTACCATGCACAACATGCTTAGTATATTTTAGATATTGTCATTATTGTGTTCTATTTTAAATTGATTTCTTTCATGTGTCTTGTGCCATTGGCATGACCTCACAATAGTTCTTCATGTAACATTGGTATTCCTCATGTTCACATGCAAATTAGAATAAAGACACCAGGAACTTTTTCATGGACCAATTTATAAAAATAGAGCTAAGCTGAATTATTTTTACTTTTAAAAATTTGTCTGAAAGGAATACAGTATATTTTGAACAATGTCAGCATGTAGAAACAGAGTTTCATGACAGCTACAGAAGTATTTTATGGTTAAGGTAATTATTTTATGGTTAAGGTAAGTGAGGGCCATAGGAAGGAAGTGATGTAATTTTTAAAAATAAGTTTATAGATGCCACTAACTAAAGTTTTGGAACTGTAAAAATTTTAATTTTTAAAAAAATTCTATCAAATAAATGGGACTAAGAAAATACAAATTAATCATTACTTTTGAGCTTTTTAGTATAATTAACATATTTTATTCTTCCTGTCCATCCTCTGAATTATGAAACATTAATTTTTTTGTCTAGTTTATCCATTTTATTAGTTTATAAATCCTTTCTCCTTCAGTAGGATGAAGATAATATATCATATCAAACAGAAAACAGTCTCAAGCATTGTTAAGTTGATTGTGTAAGACTAAATTCCAACATCTTATGATCACTTTTTCCTTTTCTTTTTTCATTTCTCCAAATGAAATAATTTTTAAAAATCACGTGTAACCTATTCATTAAAAGACATATTAGAAGTTTAAAATTCTAAACAGTCCTGCTCAGGACATGTGGGATTTATTAATGTGATAAAATACTAAGTTTCTTATTTAAAGGGGGAGTAAAGTAAAAAGCCTCTTTTTTCTCTAGAGGTGGGACCTTTACAAAGAAACAAGCTCACAGAAGAGCAGTGGTTAAAACAAGACCTTTCTTGCCTGCTCCCATTACTTTAAAGATGTAGTGAGGGGGAAACAGAAGCTGTCCATCAAAGAGGTTAAGGTTGTAGGATTCTGATCACTTCGGAGGCCATTCAAACGTTGTAGAAGAGGGTTTCCTGACCTAATACAAGGCTCCTGAGAAAGCTGAGTTAGTTCCTTACCTCAAAGACACCAGTAGGTTCCTATAGCAGTAGAAATATAAGTGTGCGGGTCTGTGTGTGTATGCGCACTCACATGTGTGTATGTGCTTCCTTGCTTGTGCTATTACTTTTAAGTTTTTAAAGAAAAATCACCCCTCGTCTGTGTATAGTTGTGGTCCTCTGTGATATTCAGGTAGGGGTTTCTCTGCTTGGCTGCATGAAAGATTATTAGATGTCTAGCAGATAAAACTAAACAATCACAGTATTTCCTGGATGTGGAATTTAAAAACTCTGGGCATAAATAACTCATCAACTAATTCTACAGAAAACCATAACAAAAATGCAGCAACACCACTGTTTTCAAATGTAGCATGGGTATCTGGATGAAAACTGCCCAAGTACAGCCAGCTTGCTTCAGACACTTGCATATGTTAGGGGTGAAGGCCCTGAGTTTTCAACAGGACAGTGAAATGATTCAAGAAAGGATATTTGCTTACAAAGTGGTTGTTGTGTGTGTTAACTTATTTTCCAAGATACAATATTATGAGCATTAAACAATCGTGTAAAGCTCCACTCTACCTTTATCTATAAGTTTCAATACCACTTTTTAATCTCTTTGAATTTTCTTCAAAGATAGAGTTAACAGATGCCTCCTAAAATTTGGGTAAAGGAAAATAACACATTTATTAATTGAGGATAGTTTTAGATTCAAATGCAGGCTTTAGAAATTGACCAAATCAAAAGATAAATTATAGCTCAGCACAGTGGCATAGGCCTGTAATCCCAGTGGCTTAGGAGGCTGAGGCAGGAGGATCACAAGTTCAAAGCCAGCCTCAGCAAAAGGGAAGCACTAAGCAACTCAGTGAGACCCTGTCTCTAAATAAAATATAAAATAGGGCTGGGGATGTGGCTCAGTGGTCGAGTGCCCCTGAGTTCAATCCCCAGTACCCCCCCCTCAAAAAACAAAACAAAACAAAACAAAAAACCCCACCAAAAACAAAATTACAAAGTCCATCTTTGGATGACATGTACTCAGTTGTTTACATTGTTTTAATTTTTAAACATGATTGATTTTTGTATGGAAGTGTCTTCAGTTATCCAGTCTTAGAAATTTTATTGAAAGGTTATTGATGATTTAGTCATAATAATTATCTTTATTGTAGAAATTTTTGAGCTAGATTTTATGCCATCAGCTTAAAATTCTTCACTATTTTAATGATATTTCAATAACTAAAATGAATATGTTATTTAATATGTAATTTTTCATAAATTTCATATAGATTTTATTGTCAAGATTTTTTTGCTGTTTAAATGAGATTTTAATGTGAATGTCAGAAAATTCAAGAAGTTGTCATTCATTATTGTTTTATAATAGTTTTAAAAAGCACTTTGTTACTATTTGTAGATGTAATAATCACTAGAACTTCTATATAGACTTACTCTTTTTCGTTTAATAAAATTGAGAAGAAGGTACAGAGACAACCCATAAAACTGGAATCTCTCTAGCAGTCATTATCCTTCATAAATTAATGAACCTACATTGATACATCATTATTACCCAACATCCATAGTTTATATTAGCATTTACAATGGTGAACTCTATGGATTTGGACAAATACATAATGCCATGTGGACCTAACATTATAGTATCATATAGAATATTTTAACTGTCCTAGAAATCCTGTGTATTTTACATATTTATTCCTCTCTCTCCCCAACCCATAAACAAAACATTATTTTTTCTTTTTTGTTTTCATAGTTTTACCTTTTATAGAACATCATATAGTGGAAATAATAAGGTGCTTAGTCTTTTTATTCTGAGCTCTTTAACTTGATAATATGCATTCAATTTCCATCCATATATCTTCATGCCTTGATAGTTCATTTCTAGCATTGAATAATATTCCATTGTGTGGATATACTGCAACTTATTTATGCATTCACCTACTGAAGGACATCTTGGTTGTTTCAAGTTTGGGAAATTATGAAGTTACTATAAACATCAATTTGCATGATTTTGTGTGAACATTAATTTTCATCTATTGGGTAAATATCAAGGGGCATCATTGTTGAATTATGCA
Source organism: Marmota flaviventris (assembly GCF_047511675.1). Lineage (NCBI taxonomy): Eukaryota > Metazoa > Chordata > Mammalia > Rodentia > Sciuridae > Marmota > Marmota flaviventris. The sequence continues at coordinate 48,556,560 of NC_092505.1, read as the reverse complement.
GTAAAAGTATGTTTAGTTTTGTAAGAAACTGTCAAACTGTCTTTCAAAGTAGCAGTACCATTTTGATTTTCTAGAGTAATGAATGTAAGTTTTTGGTGCCCCACATCCTTGCTAGAATTTGGTGTTGTGAATATCTTGGATTTTAGGTATTCTGATAGGCATGTGGTGGTTATCACATTGTTTTCATTTGTGATTCCTAAGCAGCATATCATATTGAACATCTTTTCATATTCTGTCTTGCCATCTGTGTATTTTCTTTGGTGAGGTGTCTTCTGACCATTTTAAAAACCAGATTGCTCACTTCCTCCTTGTAGAGTTATCATTTAACACTTTTTAGCCAGCATTTTAGGTTCTCCTTTTGGGCACATTGTAGACAGCACTATCCCATTTCCTTGAAGTTAGATGTGGCTGAATGATTTGCCTTGACAAGTGAAATGTGAGCAGAAGGGACATGCTTCCCTGTGGAATCTTTAATAGCCCTGTGCACGGTTCACTTCAAGTTCTTTGCTGCTGCTGCTCAAGTTCAAGGTAGTGGTTACTCTGTTAGCCTGTGTTCCTGGGTGTCTGTAATGCAAAGAGCTCCATCACACGATGGACACCTAGTTCAGATGAGAAGTTAAAACCTATTTTTGTAAGTAACTTTAAATTTTAAAGTAGTCTATTATCCAGCCTATTCTGATTACTATAAGGCTCTGATGTTTAAAATGATAAAATGGTAACATTTAATGGAGAGTTATTGGGTAACATTTATGATTCTTTTCACTAAAAAACATTTCAACATTTTTATGATATTGTCTGGGTATACAATGAATAATGTGTTGGTTTTGCTCATGTCTTTTAATAATCAATTTAGCATACAAAGTATGAAATTTTGTTATCACCCTTCTAGTAATTTATTATGTGTCCTTAGTTTGCATTATTCCTCAAGTGATACCTCCCTCTTTACCAAAGATGAAACGAATCTCTACATACTTTGTGATTATCCTCTCAAAGTTTGTGATTTAAATGTAAGACTCTTAAGGACTTAGTTACTCTTCTCTACTCACTCTGAAATGTGCAAATTACCTTTTGATGCCCCTGATTATATCTGGGAAAAGAAGAATTATTTATGGTGCCTGAAAAGCAGTGACAATGTGGTACTTTTCATCACTATTGCAGTTTTTCCAAGCAAAGAAAAATGCAAGCAAACACTCCTTTTCTTCTCCAAACGTATGCACTGGGAAGAAAATCAGGGCAGCACTTTATGGTGAAGGGAATGGCTCAGTGCTTCCACCTGGGTCATGGACCAGCAATGCACTTGCCCTGCTCTGCATTAATACAGAAGAGGGAAAAGAAGTCAGATTTTTCCCAAAGTCTAGCATACTTGATGTATGCCAGCTGACCCTGCCTAAAAGGCAGTGCTCCCTTCCTTCTGTCCTTCTCCTTCCAAGGGTATAGGGCTATAGCAATGCAATCTGGCTGCAGGAGTTGCCATGCTTCCATTCTGCAGATAATCCTTGAGGACTGATTACATGCTAGGTTCTGTGTTATGCAGAAGAGACCCCGAAAGGACATATATACTTACAAGTAAAAGGTTTAATACAAGGCGGGATAAGATACATTCCCAAAGTAAAAAAAAAAAAAAAAAAAATTGGCAGCCTCAGATTATACAGCTCAACAAACCTGGACCTGCTTTAATGTACCACGATAAGAGTCACCTGAAGGAAGGAGTAAGGATCTCACCTTAGGATTCTTTTTAATTTCCCTGAGTGTGAAAAGCACCTAGGAGTTTGGAAGTAAGTGCTGAGGTGTGGAGGATGAGAGCTGTAATGGAAGGGAGTAATATCTCTGCACATTTTACTGGAAGAATGTGTTTGAATGAAAATAAGATGAAGATATAAAAAAAGCAAATTTTTAACAAAATTGCTCTACTATTCATTTGAGGCCTACTTAGCACTGCCCATATTTAGATATCCTGCCTAGTTATCTATATTATATGTTTGCCCTGCCTCTCCTTCCACACATCCATTTATTCACAGCCAGGTATAATACATCAGCTTCTTTAAAAGGTGCTATTTTGTGGTGCTAGAGTTACAAAAAGATATTCAGGGAGTGCTCATGGGTTTGTTCTTTCAATTTCTATGGAATGTCTTAAGACAATGAAAATAATTTGCTTTTTTTCAACTTAGTGTATGCAGTTGCTATCTTTATGCTGTGTTAATTTGTTGCACAATGTTGCAAATGTCATGTCTGAATATTTCTTCTAATGCCATTAAAAGCAGGGCATTTGAATCTCCTAGGATGGCAATCAGAAAGAGACTGTGAATCTGTCAAGACAATCTCTCTTGCTGAAATGATTTTTCTTGTTTGTACATACGCTTCTAGTACCATCCTACCCCCTCCACTCATTACTGTTTATAGAAACGATAGCATTGCAGTTGGTGCCACTGATTGCCCACGTTGTTGCTTCAATGAAGCCAGCTGGGATGCGATTGCATGGTCTTTAAATAAAACTTAGTGGCACAAAATGAATCTCTTTTTTGAGGGGAGAGGGGTTGTTGCTAGCTGCATCATTTTCTAAGGCACTAATTATTTGCTTAACTTGGAGGAACTTAAGAGCCAGTGAATTGCCATGTTGGCTCAGTGTCTGACCTTGACACTGTGGAGTTGTGGGTGTGCAGCATACTTAGAGACTTTATGAAGTCATTCTTAAAACCATCATGATGATCCCCTGGCCACAAAACATTTCTGCATTCCATTCATAACATGTTGTGTGGAGTAGTGAGTGTGCCTAGGGTTCCAGCTACTCAAAGGTTGAGGTCAGAAGATTAACTGACATCAGGAATTTGGGACAATAATGGTCTGTGCTAATTTGGTGACAATCCTTCATTCATAAGCAGCCTGAAAAGTATCTGAAAGTGGTGAGAAGTAGAGTGAAAAGTTGTTGCTGCATTTTCTAAAACTACCAAAATGGAAAGTGGAGGACATCTATCACTACCTTTGGTCTTTTGGCATGTAAACCTCATGAAATTTGTAGAATAGCATATAGCCTTAGAGTTTTGTAATGCAAATTAGGAAACCAAGGCTTTTCCAGGCAAAGATTTATAGTTCTACAACATTTATTTACTTAATCCTGAAAATTTTAAAATTATAAGTGCATCCAGATCCATCTAAAATGTCTATGTTTATGTGACTGTGTGTGTGTATTTGAGTTCAAAGTTGCTAAAGATAGTGACTTTAGAGAGTGAAGGTAAAGAGAAAAGAGGTGTTTTTTACTTTCTATGTCTATATTATTTGAATTTTTATGAAAATGTGTTCTAATCATAACAAAAACTAATTATGTGTATTTCTGGTTATGTTTTTCTGTTCATAGTAGAAAACTATGAAAATATTGAAATATTTGGAAATTTTTTTTCCAAAAAGTAATGAAAGGAAACTGTTAGTAAAGCTTCTTGTCATATGTTTATTAGATGAAAGGGATGAAGTCTCTTGCTTTTTATGCTGCTCCTAATTATTTGTGCATATTGATTTTAATTACATATAAGTCAAGGTGTAACTACGTGGGAAATTATGGATGATTTGTGTTTTTTAAACTTAATTTGTATTAAAAATACTAATGAACATATCATTTTACATAAAATTCTCCTATATATAAGTTTAAATTATTAATAAGATGATATCACATGTCTATATTAAAAATATCAGTCTAACTGCTATTGTTGAATGTTTAGCTCATACCCTTTTTTGTGTACCTTTAGATTTTGTCATGATACATCTTCTTGTGTAGAAATGTTTGTGTGCTCTGGGTTGTGGGGAGGCTATCAATAATAACTTTTCTTTCTCCTCCTTTTTCTCCCTCCCTCTTTAAAACTGAGTTCAAAATAATTGAGAAAATAGACAAAGCTTTGCCAAATGGTGGCTATTAAGTGTATTTACTTTCTTACTGGATGGCTGCCAAACTGAACCAAAGAATGATTAAACTCAGATAGCTTTCTCCTCATAATAAATCTTGTCATACTCAACTCACCAGAGGGAAGGTTTGGGTCTATAAAGTAGACCAACCTGCTGAAAATTCCAGCCTCTTCCTTGTTGAGCCCCTATGGTGGCGTCAGAGAGATTTGGATTCCATATCTACCTGTAAAGTCCACTCTAGGTGCCCACCTAGCAGCTCAGAATGTCTCCAACCTGTAGGCAGACAGATATACAAAGAGAGAATCCGCAGCCAGCCCAGCCTCGCCACCCTTTCCCTTTCCCCTCATCTTGGCATCAGGTAAGATCTTCCACTCCCTTGGGGAGGAGGGAAGAGGGCAGAGACAGTACTTCTGATGTTGTAGATGGACACAATATCTTTATTTATTTATTTTTATGTGGTGCTGAGGATCAAATCCGGTGCCTCACTCGTGTGAGGCAGGCACTCTACCTCTGAGCTACAGCCCCAGCCAGTAAATATTCTTTATTTAAAAATTAAAAAAAAAATTTTTTAATTAGTTATACATAACAGTAGAATGCATTTATGCAATTTGGTGTATCATACATAGATGGGATATAATTTCATTTTTCTGAGTGTACATGTTGCAGAATCATATTGATCATGTAGTCACATATATGCACACAGTAATAATGTCTGTTTCATTCTACTCTCTCTCGTATCCCCACATCCCCTCCCCATGCCTCCCATCACTTCCCTTTACCTAATCTAAGGTAATGCTATTCTTCCTTAGGGACCCCCTGCCTTATTGTGAATTAGCCTCCACATATTATAGAAAACATTTGGCCTTTGCTTTTGGGTGTTGATTTGTCTTCCAGGGAGTTACATTCTGCCAGCCATACAATATTTTCCTAACACTCTTTCTACTAGGTGTACCTTTTTTATTATGCAACATGTGCACCTTTTATATACTTATTAGATGAAAAAAGCCATATCCTTTGCATATGTTTGATAATTGATGTATGATAAATCTTGTCTCATATGTATTTACCTTTTGTATTTTTTGCTGGTTAAGATATTTAAGGAAATATCTAGACATTTAAATCTTTTTGAGTTTTTTTTAAGGTTAATTTCTAGGAAGATAGTTATCCAATCAACTTCTTTTTTTATGCTGTTAACAAAGTACAACTCATGCCTTTCCTTTATGACTTTTATTTGTTAATGTTGGATGATATGAGACAATGGCATGGGATATTCAGTTTTCTAGTCCCGCATTAGGAGGGAGAGAGAGGCAGGTTAGGGGTGGAGAGAGAAGCTCCCAGGACTCTTCTTGGGCTTTAAATGTCCACCTATTCGTAAAACAAAACAAAACAAACAAACAAAAAACAACAACAAAAAACCCCTAGCTGATTCTCCCCATTATATGCTTAAAGGATAATGCTGTTCTTACCACACACAGATGTCCCAACTGTCTTGCTCATTTGAAAATATGTTTGTATATACTCTGGTTTTTCTTTGAATCCTGTATATCTTTTGCCTTTAACCAAAAGTACATATTTACTTATGCATTTTTAAGTTGTAGAATCCAACAAATTATTTCTGATAGCCTGAACATATACAGAGAAATAAAAGGAAAATAAAAATTATCTAGCTTAAATAATTGTTAGTTACACTTGATATGCTTTCTCTTTTACAAATAAGTATCATACTATATAACATTCATAAACTTTATAAACAGTATTAGGTCATCAGTATATGCTAAAATACTTTAAAAATATCTGTAATGATTGTTTTGTATTCACTTATGTGTAGGTGACATAATCAGTTGTGTAAATCCTTCGTTATATGTGTGTATGCATGTATGCATGTGTACACATATATTTTATGTGTGTCATATATATTTGTATGTTAATATTTGTCTCTATAGATTGTCTACCTATGTATCTATCTCCTTATGGGTAGCATCTCCCTGCACACTGTGATGTCTAGTATTCAGCATGGGGCCTGACAGTTGTAAGGAGCATAAAAATATTTGTGTATTAAATGATGAATTTTATTTTTATAGGAAAATTCTTTTAAGGCTCAACTGGGGTACTGGTATCTTGATGTTAGCTTTGTAGTCTCTGTTACTGAATGTTTCCAGAACGAATCACTGTGGATGAGCAGCTTTTTAGGTGTGTCATTGGAGGAGGGATAGCATAGTGTCCAGATAGTTAAAGCTTCCTTTGGTCTGGACCAACTCCTAGGTTGCCCTCTCTTCCACTGCTAAGGAAGGCCCTGGGTACTGAGGAGGGTGCTACCCTATCCACATCCATTTGCTGTTACTCTTCACAATACAGCATTTCTTATACTTGTAAAAGGAATACAGTTATATCGATTCTCATTTATCCTCTTGTATTGAAATAAGCATAGAGCACATTTGAAATTTTCATTGTTAGAAGATATAAGAAACCAGTAAGATATTTAAAAGTTCTCAAAATTCCTCTTCTTATATACTATTTGGGCTCTGTTTTCAAGGGCAGAGAGAGGCTAGATACAGATGGCAGAAGGGTCTATAAGGTGAAAAAGACGGGGCAGGGGCAGAAGAAATCCCAGAGAGGTGTTTGAAGGATCATTAGAATTTCTTTCTTTCTTTTCTTCTTTGTTCCTCTCTCTTTCAATACTGGGGATTGAACTTGGGGCCTTGCGAATGCTAGGCAAGTACTCTATCACCCTAGAATTTCTAAAGGAATTTTTCAGGGCCAGTTACTCCATAAATCAGCTACCATAAGTGAAGCATTTTGCAAGTTATAATAATGAGAGAAACTGAGAGAGGAAGAGTTGATTTAAAATAAACGTTTTGTTTGTTTTTGTATCCTGAGTGGAAGTGATAGAAGAATGGAAGAGCCTCCTGGTGTCATGTCATTGGTACTTGGATAAGAGTTCATTGCGAAGGGTAAAGATTAGATACATCATGTGTGAAATCTGGGACATAAATTGACCCTTAATGGGATGTGCTCCATGTTCAAGGCCACAAGGCCTCCAGATGGTCCTCCAAGCACACACTTGCTTTACAATGGGAGGTGCAACCTGTAGAGGAAAGGCTTTGGATGCACAGCAGGAATTTTCATCTTGGCTCTGGCACTCACTGACTTTGTGATTCTGGGATAGTTCCTTGATTTTTCTGTGCCTCATATTGGAAATGGGGCACAATGATAGCACTTACTACTTATGACGCTTCTGAGGATTAACTGTGTTAATGTCTGTAGGGTGTTTAAACCAATGAAATCCTGGGCACAAGGTCAGTTCTTCGTGGCTTCTGGTATTCTTGCTTCTTATCCTTCCTGATATCATAAAGTACCAAATACATAACTTTGGTGTATGATTCATCCTAACTATTGTTTTTCTTATTGTGGCAACAATTTACACCAATACTAAATCTTTGACTATATTAAAAATTTTGATTATATACAATATTGATTACTATAAATATATACATTTTTAACTTCTCCTTTACTGCCTTTGTGCTGGAAAAATCCCCTGGAATCTGTTTCCAGCCAATTTCATTTGCCAAGATTTCTATTTATTTCCATGAAACTAATAATTACCATAATATTAATAAAATCAAGAAAAATTATGAATTTGATTTCATTGATAGAAATATATTTAAAATGGCATTAGGGAGCAATTTGCCCATAATAGATGATTTGAGTGATATTCTTTTATGTTATTTTAGATAACAAAATTTTTGGAATGATCATAGAATCGATAGTTTAAGATACCTGCTTGACTCATTTTTAATATTACATAATATTCAATATTCAAGTCTTTTATTTTTTGTAGATAGATTAGAGGATCAGGACTGGAGGCAAGCAAAAGTCCTGTTATATTTTAACTTTGTTGAATGAGTGTAAATGAAATCACTCTTGACTTCATCAGACTGTGAAAGTTAATTCACTTTCACTTTTAAGTTCTGGCAATGAAGCTCCTCTAGGAGACTGCTGATTTTCCATTCCTTTGCTGGGTTTCCCTCACCAAGTAATTTATAGAAAATACTGATTGGTGTTTATGCATTCTGCAATTTTGTTCTGTATTTGTTGACATTTCTACCAACCTTCTTCACCCTGAACCACTGAGATGCAAGAACTTTGCTACGGTTCTTCTTTTACTCCTAAAAACAGCCAGCTTGGGTCACCAGAGTAATTTGCTGAGGAAAGGAGGAGTGTATGATGGGGGCACTGGATGAAAATCTAAAGACAGATATTAGCTACCACAGTTCTTACAGCCCAGATGGTATGTTCTCTAGAAAAGCCTCCTGATCATTTCCCTTTAACTCCCTGTCTATCTTCCTTAATGTGTATTGTTTGTCCCCACTAGCCTTTCCAGTTCCAGAGGGACAATGAAGTTATTCCTGCTCCTGTTCCAGGGGTCATTGCTTTTATCCATGTCCTTTAGGAGGAAACTTTCCCACCACAGGATGTGGTCTGGGTAGCATCCATCTTGAAAAAGTAATCACAGCAGTTACCAGTACGTTTATTTATTTATTTATTTATTTTACATGGTAGTATATTTTGAAATATTATACATACATAGAATAATTACAACTTGTTATAATTAGGATCCCATCATTCTGGTTTTATATGATGTGGAGTTACATTGGTCGTGTATTTATATATGAGGGCAGGAAAGATATATCTGATTAATTCTACTGTCTTTCCTATTGCCATCCCCCTCCCTTCCCTTTATATCCCTTTGTTATTCCAATGAACCTCTAATATTCCCCTCCCTTGTTGTGGGTTAGCATCCACATATCAGAGAGAACATTCTGCCTTTGGTGTTTTTGGACTGGCTTATTTCACTTAGCATGATAGTCTCCAGTTCCATCCATTTACTGGCATATGCCATAATTTTATTCTTCTTTATGGCTGAATAACATTCCATTGTGTATATATACCACACTTTCTTTATCCATTCATCTGTTATAGGGCATGGAGGTTGGTTACATAGCTTGACTATCATGAACTGAGCTGCTATAAATATTGAAATGGCTGGGTCACTTTAGTTTACTGCTTTTAAGTCCTTTGGGTATACACCAAGAAGTGGGAAAAGTGGGTCAAATGGTGGTTCCATTCCAAGTTTTCTAAGGAATCTCCAAACTGCTTTCCAGAGTGGCTGCACCAATTTGCAGTCCCACCAACAATGTATGAGAGTACCTTTCTCCCCACATCCTCACCAACATTTTTTGTTGCTTGTATTCTTGATAAAAATTGCCATTCTGACTGAAGTGAGATGGAATCTCAGTGTAGTTTTGATTCACATTTCTCTAATTGCTAGATGTTTCCCTCTCTTAGTCTATTTATTTTTTTTAAATACATGACAGTGGAATGCATCACAATTCTTATTTCACATATAGAACAATTTTTTCAAACCTCTGTTTGTATATGAAGTATGTTCATACCAATTCATGTCTTCATACATGTACTTTGGATAATGATGTCTAGCATATTCCATTTGTATTTCTTCTTCTATGAAATGCTCCTTCAGTTTCTTAACCCACTTATTGATTGGGTTATCCATTTTTTTGATGTTAAGTTTTTTGAGATCCTGTATAACTTGGAGCTTAATGCTCTGTCTGAGGTGCTGGTGGTAAAAAATTTTTCCCATTCTGTAGGCTCTCTGTTCACATTCTTGGTTGTTTCCTTTGTTGTGAAGAAGATCTTAAATTTGATACCATCCCATTTTTGATTCTTGATTTTACTTCTTTCACTTTTAGAAGTCTTATTTAGAAAGTTGATTCCTTTGCCAACATGATGGAAAGTTGGGCATACCTTTTATTTTCTAATAGGTGCAGAGTCTCTGGTCTAATGCCTAAGTCCTTGATCCACTTTGAGTTTTGTGCAGGGTGAGAGATAGAGGTTTAATTTCATTATACTACAGATGGATTTGCAGTTTTCCCAGCATCATTTATTGAAGAGGCTATCTTTTCTCCAATGTATGTTTATGGCAGCTTTGTCTAGTATGAGATAATTGCATTTTTGTGGGTATGACTCTGTGTCTTCTAATCTGTTCCACTGGTCTTCAGTTATCAGTATATTTCTAAATGTTTGGGTAATTCCACTTCACATACCAGTTGAGGATTATAGGAGTCCAGCTTAGGGAACTTTGAACCCTCCAACTGTCTTTCTTTCAAGATAGATGAGTCTGGCATGGTCTTCTTGTCATGATCTGTTCTCACAGGCTCCTGGGACAAATAAGACAGATCCTTTTAAGATTGTAAACAAAGGATTTCAAATGGACAGCATAAATGCTAGGGAAATTCTTTAATTTTTTATGAACTTGGTTTAGCTCAAAATATACACAATTTTAACAACTAAACCAAATCCTTAACATCTCAGATGGAGGCATTGGTACAACAATGGTAGTGGGGCATTCTAAGAACACAGAATAAGGAGTTGTATTGTTTAATTAGAAAGGCTCCAAAAGGTGGTCTCTCTCAAAACAAAGCAAGGGGCATATTATAATTTCTTAACTCTAGGGGAATCAGAATTTTCTAATGATGTACCAAAATGTTATCTAGTCATAATAAATTCAACTTCACCCTCTACTGGTTATCTTCTTACTTGAAGAGTTGAATATTTTAGGTTTGGAAAAGCAAAGACATCAAAGTATATTGCTTTATTTATGTTTTTACTAAGGGCCACACCAAAGCAATAGGACTTCATGAATCTCATCATAAAAGAATGTACATTTTGATAAAGAAGACAGTATGTGGACACAACTAATCCTAACTCTGTGTTAATTAATAATATCTGGAATGTGGCTTTGCATTGCCATTGTTGTGGAATAGACAACTGTTTGAGTAGAGCTAAATTCTCCCCAAATATTTATTTTTAGGTTTATTTTCTGATAATTACTATTGACTGCTATGTTTTCCTGTGTTCAGTTAGTTGAGTGATTTGGTTAACTTGTTGTCATCACTATTGACTGGAAATATTCTTGTTGTAGTAAACTTTAGGCTAATTAGTCTAGTTGAGGTATCATTATAATTTTGCTTCCTAAAGTGCCATGTTTATGGATTTCATGACCTCAACTAGAGATGGTATTTATAGCATTGGAACTGGGAAGACACAAGACATAAACAAAGGCAAAATATTGTACTTAAGTTTAACATATGGTCAGAGAATAATACGAAAAACACTGATACATCCACCTAAGACTCAGAACAGATTGCTAACTTTTGTCATCTTCAGATTTTGTTTCAAATGAAGCAGCCAAACATTACTGATAGAATTAAAATCATTAGAAGCCATCTCTGGTTGCAGTCCAGAATCTCTTCCTGCTCAGGTATAACAATTTTGGTGCCTGTCCCTCCAGATCATGTATTATATTCTTAACACACTTCATGCTTAATGTGTTTTTTTTTTAAAGAAAGAAAGAGAGAGAGAGAGAGAGAGAGAGAGAGAGAGAGAGAGAGAGAGAGAGTTTTTTTTTAAATATTTTTTTTAGTTTTCGGCGGACATAACATCTTTGGTTGTATGTGGTGCTGAGGATCAAACCCGGGACGCACGCATGCCAGGCGAGCGCGCTACCGCTTGAGCCACATCCCCAGCCCATGCTTAATGTTTTATTTCTAAAATTTATATAAGTCTTTGGCTTTATTGTATCAGCAGCTACACCAGGACAACTGAGAGGAGTTTGAGTCCATTTCCATTTCCTTTTGTTTGTATGTTATACTGTCCCCTTCTCGCTTACTGGAATTGTAAATAGGTGTGCTTCATCATCTTACCTTTTAAATTGAGAGGGAGTAGTTCTTATTTAAACTGGAACTAGGGTAAGCACATGAGATAGAGCAAATCCCTCCAGGGATTTAAGAGGAAAAATAAATGAAAGAGAATAGGTGGAGCCGAGACCGCCCAGTGACTTTAAATCTGTGTCCGTTCTACTTTCCAAGCCACCAGGGCCTCCTTAGCAGGTTCCCTATAACTGAAAATAAACAGCTTACTCCAAAAGGTTGGAAGTGCATTCTAAAGCAGTCAGTAGAACTAAGTTAGAACCTTGTTCCAACTGATCTCTCAACCTCATGAATCTTTTTGGCATGAGCAAATTTCAAAAATTTGAATGCACCCTTCTGTCATTATTACAACACAAAAGCTAGGATACCTATATTGTAACCTTGTCATGAATTATCACATTATGCATAGTTTAAGTGATTCAAAATACAAAATTAAAGTATTTTAGTGCTAGAAACAATTATAGGAATTGCAGAAACTCTTTTATTTGGCAGATGAATAAACTGAGATCTGGTAAATTTTGAGAAGGTTGTTCAGAACCCCATATGTTTGCATCTAGGCCTTTTAACTCTTAGTATACTTGCTTTTTGGAGACTAATGTCCTCCTTTGAAACCTGTCTTTTTTTTTTTTTTAATTTACCCAATGAGGACCTTTGGCAAGTTTTTAACCTCTGTGAGCTTCAGAATCCTCATATTTTACAATGCATGGTGTTTTTGAACTCCAGTAGCTAAATTAACTTTTATCATTGAGGGCTTGAGTCATTCTAGTTCTCCGAGAATTGTGAACAAATATATACTCTATTGGGGTTTAATTTCAAGGACCTAGAGACACTTTTATCTGTGAGGCAAAGAGAACAGATGAGCTACTTTTAAGTGTGATACCCACATTAATGAACAGTAGCTGCCAAGAAGGAAACAATACAAACTCTCATATGAGTACTAGCAATCAAACATAGACATTATTGGGTTCCTGGTGTATGTTGGGCTTTGGGCGAATAAGGATAAATCAATTCCTGCCTCAGGAAGTTTTTAGTATGGCAAGGGAGCAAAAAAAAAAAGTAAAAAACATCTTCAAAGATAGATATTAAACTAAAGGAGGAACAGTTGACCTCTGGAGCAAAGAGAGATGAGAGCAGTTCTGTCTGTGTGGTGTGTTGGTGTTGGTGGTGGTCGTGGTGTGTGTGTAGTTAAAGGAGGTTTATCTGGGAAGACTTCAGGGGAAGATGTCACCTGAGTTATATTTAAAAAAACATATAGTCATCTGCTTGCCATACAGATGATGAGAAACAGCATTTTAGTTAAAGGAAAAAATATACATGGAGGCATTGTGCCAAGAAAGAGCACATGTTTCAGGCTAATGAATTTGCTTATTCTTTCATTCATTCCTTCATTCATTTATTGATGGCCTACTCTTTGCCAGGTTCTTTTCTAATTGCTATGAATTCAGAGATGAGCAAGACAATGTCTATTTTGAGAACTTACTTTCTAGTGCAGAAGTAAAACAATAAATAAATAAACAACTAGCATGCATATAATATAATGTCAGATGGTGGTAAGTGCTCTAAAGAGAAGTAAATGCATTCAGGGGATGGAGAGTGAGAGGAAGAACTTTTAAGACTGAACAGTCTCCTCTGAGGGAATGGCCTTTTAGGAGAGACCAAAGGAAGTGAGGGCACCAGCCTGCAAGTGCCTCGGGAAAACTTGCTCTAGCTGCAAGGAGCCACAAGTGCAAAGGTCTGGAAGAAGGAATAAGCTTGGCAAAAGCAAAGAGGGGTGGGAAGGGCAGCATGGTAGGAGCAAAGTGAGGAAGGATAGCAGGACAAGGGATTGGTCATAGTTGTTGTGGTTTGGATCTGGAATGTTCCCCAAAGGAACATGAATGCTTGGTTTTTAGTGCAGCATTTTTCAGATGTGGGGCTTTCGGGAAATGATTGGATCATGAGGACCATGACCTCATCATTGCATTAACTCACTGATAGTGGAATGGACCACTGGGAGGTGGTGGAAAATGTAGGCAGCAGGGCCATAGTTGGAGGAAATAGGTCACTAGGGGAATATTCCCTGGAAGGGTATTTTTTGTCCCTTATCCCTTCCTCTCTTCTGCCCCCAGCCCCTTACTTCTTCCCAAGTGCTATTAGCTGAGCATTTCCTCTGCTACTCCTTTCTGCTGTGATGTCTTGTCTCAGGCCCAAAACAATGGAGCCATCCTACCGTGGACTAAAGCCTCTGAAACAGTGAGCCAAAATAAATATTCCCTTCTTCAAGTTGTTTTTCTCAGGTATTTGTCACAGTGAAAAAAAAAAAAAAAAAAACTGACGGACACAGTGGTTTTAAAGGCCATGGCATATCTTTTTGAATTTATGTTGGGAGTTATGGAATTATGAGAAGTCATGGAGAGTTTTAAAGAAAGCTGTGATAAGTGACTTATATTTTAAATGAGTCATTCTGGCTGCAGTCATTCTGGCTGCAGTATGAAAATAGACTGTAGCAGGGAGAACATTTCACAGGATATTATAGTCTTTTGGTGAAAATATTATAGTATTTTTCTGAAATAGAGTGATAATGTGTTAGGTGGTGACACATGATCTGATTCAGGATATATCTGAAGGGGAAGCCTACGATATATACTAATTGAATGACAGTGGAGCTTGAGAGAAAGAGAGGGGTCAAATGTGACCCAAGTAATTAGGACTCAGTGCTAATGGAAGTGTGACATCTTTTACTGAGTTGAAAAAAGAAGTATAAAAGATTTTGTGTAGAAGCAACTTAAGTGTTCTGAGTATATTGAATTTGACGCAGAGCAGAGACATTGAATAAAAGGATAAAGCCTAAAATTTATGAGGGTCCAGGCCTCGGGAAATGAATGTGTGATTTATCACCCTACACATAGGTTGTAGAACCATATTTAAGTACGGAGTTAGTGTTGATTTGGAAGATATTGAGGAACTAACCTTCCGAACTCCTATATTTAAACTTCTGGAGTTATATCTTACCAAAGGGACCCAAAGGGAGTAACTTAAGAATTGGAGGAAATTCAGGAGAGTATGATAACACAGCAGTGAAGAAAGTGGCAAGGAGGAATGATCAACTGGGTCACAGGACAATGAGATATCAGAAACTTGCAGACTGAGAATCGATCTTTAGATTGGGAACCATGGAGGTCATTGGCAGCCTGGTGAGCAGTTTCAATGGGTAAGTGGGTGTGAAATTCTGATTTGAGCAGGGACAGGAGACTACAGAGTGAGCTAGTGAAGGATAGAAAGTACCAGCAAGTAAAGTCTTGCAGTAAAGTTTTATGTGGAAATGAAGGAATATCAGGAAATAATCATTTTTTTGAGAAATATTACAGCATATTTTATTGACAATGACTCACTAGACAAGGGAAGCTGAAGTTGTAGGAGGTGGGGCAGAGATCGCATGACTAACAAATACCAGGCTTGGACAGCTACATCAGAGTCACATCAGACTTGTTAAGGAAACAGTTTGCCTTTCACTGCACTAGACCTGCCAAGTGTCAGAAAAACTTCCCCCAAGATTTTATTGTAGAACCAGATTTGGAAGCTTTTGTTTAAAGCAATGTAAGGTATTGCAATTGTATGAGAATACTTTAGGGTTGGGTGGCATAAGATGAGGCTGGAGAGCTTGACTGTTTTATAAATGTTTAATCCCTTAGCTTTAGCTTTTCTGATTTTTGCATTTCCCCTCTTAACAAGATAGTGGCATTGGTGACTGGAGGTTGCTAAGATTTTGGAGCTTATGTTGGCTCTATTGGGAGATATTTATGGAATTGTCTAGCTTTCAATATTAGTGATTAGAAAAACTTTCATCAGTAATTTAAAGAAGTGTTTACCCCTTTAAAAAAGTGCCTTCCTCTCATGAGGAAATATATAGAAATGGCCATGAGACTGCTAAATCTAGCACAAACACATTCAAGTAAGTGGGTTAAAGGAAACCATTAAGATTTACACCTGACATACTAAGTCTTAGGACCAAATGAGATGTTCCGACACTTGATTATTTAGGGAAAATAATGCTTTGAAAGGAGATTGGATCTGGCATCCAAAAATCTGGCTTATCCTTTGGGCTCTAGAATTGATAAACTGTGAATTTTGACAAGAGTTGTGTTTATTTGAAATTGGATGTGCTAGTTGTTCCTTCTTTCCATGCTAGAATTGTGGTGAAAAACAAATAGAAAACATTCATGACTGAGAAATATTTATGTGTGTATATATATGTATACACACACACACACACACATACGTACATATATACTTGTGAGGCAAAGTAAGGCTGATTAAAATGTATATGTACACACATTTTATATATTCACATACATAATACAAATATATACAGGTGCATATATAGATCTACATACATACAAATATATTAGTGTCTGTCTCTGTTTAGCATTTTTGTTAGATCTTAGAGATTAGGATCATTTATGGATTATGCTTTATAATACTGTGGAAATTATCTGTTAGTAGTATCCCCCAAGTTTTTCTAATTGCTCTTTCAAATTTGGAGACAAGTCCTAGAGTTTCACTGGTGTCTCTGTGTACTACAGGTAGATTTCAATCTATGTTCCACAAATTGTGGAAGAAATTTACAAATGAGGGGGGGGGGGAAATAATACAGCAGTTTGTTCCATTGTACTCCAAGATGATCACAAAACAGTTGCAGATGGGAAGGAAGGGATTCCATTAGGTCTTGGGTGTCATTTCCAAGGGGTATTATCACACTAGAATCATCTAGGAAATGATGAGTTGGATATTAGTGGAATTTGAAATCATGACTCATAGGGAGGAGGTGAAGACTGTGACTGTGTTTAGCCTAGAAAAGAGGGATTGAGATAGAATATGAGATTCTAGTGATTTCAAGGAAGTAGAATAAGTTCCATAGATAGAGCTTGAAAGGC
Organism: Marmota flaviventris; assembly: GCF_047511675.1. Taxonomy (NCBI): domain Eukaryota; kingdom Metazoa; phylum Chordata; class Mammalia; order Rodentia; family Sciuridae; genus Marmota; species Marmota flaviventris. Next base: position 48,539,969 of record NC_092505.1, on the reverse strand, counting down.
AACTCTGGGCTCAACAGGAAGTATAATGACTACAATTGCAGAGAAAGCACAATGAATGTTTTGGCTGCCTGTCACTTGCCAGTTACTGTTATTATACAAGCAGATGCCAGATGACTGCAGAGATATTGCAGAGGGATTTAAACATCTGATATGAAGTGAGAAGAGATGGCCTATGAAGTCTCTTCTAGTTCCATGACTCTGTGTCAAATCTAAGATGCTTTAAGAGGAGAACTAGTGAATTTTCTGAGCTCTGATGGAAGTTGGACGGGAGGCCACCTGGGAAGACAGAGAAGCAAAGCATATTTGGTTATGCCAGTCAGTAGAAAGGATGTTGAATTCAGTTCAGAAGGTGTCTAGGAACATAAAACTTGCCATTTCAATTCTCAAGTCTTTAGATAAATCACTGGGTGCATTCTATTCTGATCCACAGTGTCAGAACAGTATCTTTGGTGTATATAGCTTGATCTCTTCTAAATGACAGAAAAATATGTCAGCCTCTGAGGCTTTTTATCCTTCTGTCTTCATTCAAGGGGTAAAATCCTTAAAATAATAAAACCTTAATGCATAAGCTCTGAATAAGTAGAAAAATTGAGTATAAAAGCAACAATTATTTTATAGGTTGCTTAGTTGTCCATAAATCCATTTGACATCCTCAACAGCTAACTGTGCTCAAAGCAGAGTTGCTGTTTTGTATATTCACTCACAGATTGATGTTGCTGAAAGGAATTTTAGACAGTTTAGTCCTTTTGCAGATAAGCAAGCTGAGGTTCAAGGAAGGAATCTGTGAAGAGGCTCACCGTCTGGGAACTGAGACTAAGACCACCCATTTTATGAGGCATGTTCCAACTCTCCATACTTGCATTGGTCTCCTGAATTTACATTCCTTTGATTACATGTTGAGATAATTATTTTTATTTTAGTTTTCCTGGAAGTAATTTTATCTTAAAGCATCACTTCTGATTTCTTTTGTGATAAATATGATTGGGATAGTCTTTTGAATTTGGCTTCAGAGAGAGCATCTTTATAGAGATTTCCAATATGTAATGACATGCAAAGAGCAAATATGAGCTAGCACAACAGCCCAAATCTCTAGAATTCACACACCTGATGTACGATTTTACTGTATCTGTGTGCTCCTTGCAATAATACCTATAAAATCAAAAGTTGAAAATGCTTCTTTTTTCTAATATAAAAAAATAGTTACTTCAGTATAACCAGAATATTTTAAAGGATTCATCTGGGTGTCCACTAACATCATTTCTCATATCATGCTTTGGAAAATTCTAAAGAAATGAGACTATTTTAACAAACTCTCTGCTAAAGCAATATATGTTAATAATTTCTTCCTCTCTGCCCTCTCCATCCCACTATCAATATCTCAGTAATTTCAGAGAAAAACATCAACTCATATTTCTCTCTCCCTGTCTCTCCGTGTGTGTGTGTGTGTGTGTGTGTGTGTGATTTTCTCTCTCCATTAGTTAGAGGAAGGAAATAATTGAAAATAACTTGTTAGAAAGTGAATGAATCAAGTCACATTTATACACTAATGATAAGGATCTCTTGACTTTAAAAAGTGATTAAGAAAGCAGGTGAAGTAAGTATTTTCTTCCTTCTCAAATATGGATCACTTGTTTACAAACTTATTCTCATGAGAGATGTAAGCTAAAAGGAAGCCAGGCCCCCTGGTGCACACTTGTAATCCTAGAGTCTCAGGAAGCTGAGGCAGAAGGATCACAAGTTCAAAGCCAGCCTCAGCAACGTAGCAAGACCCTAAGCAACTTAGAAAGACCCTGTTTCAAAATAAAAAATATGAAAAAAGTCTGGGGATGTGGTTCTGTGGTTAAGCACCCCTGAATTCAATCCCCACTATAAAAAAATATAAATAAAGGCAATGTGGAGTTTTTCTTTCAGTGATACTGTGAATTGTCCATGCAAACATAAATAAACATGACATTCCAGATTCAGGTTTTGGGATCTGAGTCTGCTTCTTACGTGACAGATGACATTCCTACTTGATTCTAGATGGTGCTTGGTGCTGAGAACAATCTGTCTCATGACCTATCTTTTCTTTATGAACCCAATAAACCACTGGACATACCTGTGTTGCTTGAGGGAGAGATAAAACCCCTTGATCCCATTTTAATTCCAATAAATTTGTAGTTTTTAGAACAGAGTTTTTAGCAAGCATGGATAGTTACCTATTCTCCAGCCCTGAGGATCCCTGATATTTTACTCTAATGTGTTATATGATAACTATAATTTTCTAGATATGCCATGACATGAAAAAGGCTAAGAAATACTACCGTAAGTCAATGAAGAACAATGTTTCTAGTTTGTACAATGTTTTGGAGTTTGCAAAACCTCAACTCCTTTAAGACATAGCATTTCTGTGAGGCAAGCGTTATTATTCTTATATTTCAGGTGAAAAACCACAGGTCTGAGAGGTGAATTTGCCAGTATTCTGCTGCATACCATAGAGACAGGTGAAATCTTGCAAGTAATCATAACATATTTGATCCAATGTACCTTTTGCTACAATACAGCAATACAGCTATCTCCAAAATCTCAATTTTTCATATTACTGGATAATGAAAGCTCAGAAACAGAAACATCCCCTAAAACAACTGATCTTCAGTACATAAATTTTATAGGAAGCTGTTTTGAAACAAATTCCATTCAAGATGTTCACTGACCTGCTTGGTGCATTGCAGTGTGACATGCAGATGAAATCCTTACTTTTATAAAGGTCATTGTCGTATGGGGAGAACAGGGGATTTACATATATGAAAATTTTAGTAAAAGGCAGCTGGGGTGTATGTTATAGAGTTACACAGACAAAATTTTATGGTGGAAGAAGAGAGAAAAAGATTAAATTGAAACGAAGAAACCAGAGTAAGGATTGTGTAAGACATATGATTATGTTAATTATTTTTAGCATGGGTAAACTTTTTCTTTTTGAAAAATATGTAAATATGACAGAGAAGAGAACAGATTATAAATACACTGATTAATATAATTTCACAAATCAAACACACCCATGTAACCAGCAGAAAGACTGACAAACAAAAAATCATAAACATCGCAGTAGTTCTTCATGTGCCCCCTTCCAGTCACTGTTGTCCCCTCGGACAGCAATTACCTTGCTCTTACAACACGGGTTAGTTTGCCTGTTCTAAAACTCTAAATGAAATGATAAAGTAGATCTTCTTTTGTGACTGAATGCTTTATTCAGCATAATGTTTGTGAGATATATCCATGTTATTGCATGTAGCTGAAGTTATAGTTGATGCAAATATACCACACATCAGTCATACATTCTGCCATGGATGGTCATTTAGGTTGTTTCCAGTTTGGAATCATTTTGAATGATGCTTCTATGTATCATCTTGCACCTGTTTTTCTTTTTTTTTTTGGTGAAGATGTACATGCATTTATGATGGAAATATTCCTAGGAGTAGATTTGCTGAGTCATGGAATATCCATATACTAACAGAACACTTTTTAACAGGAGAAAATAATGATGGTAAAGAACTTCACTGATGGAAAACCATTTACAAAGACCCATATGGGCCACAGAGAAAATTCAGAGAGTGATGGACAATTTGAGTAGCTGGAGTATACTGTGTTTGAGAGCTATGGTAGAGTATAGCTTTGAAGAGAGAAACAATGAACAAGTGAAGATTTTTGAGAAGCAGTTAGCTGTTTTTCAGAAAGCCAATTGTATCAGTTAGAAAGGCTGTCAGCTGCAAGCTACAGAAGACTCCAGTGAGTGTCTAGTCAGATGAGAATTGATTTTCCTCACATGATATGAAGTATGAAAATAGTCATCTGGCTGGTTTTCATATAGACTTCAGTAAACTCACCCAGGATCTAGGGGCTCTCTTTTCAGTGTGGTCTCCTAGCAGGTGGCCATTCTGATTCTTTTACACTCCTTTGTAGCCTCAAAATTGTCATTACAGTTTCAGATGCCAAGCATAAATTCAAAATGACAAGGAGGGTCCTGGCAGATGATGCCAACCACATCAGTTCTCTTTTGCCACAGGAGTAAGTTTCCCAAACATTCCTCCAAAGACTTCTTCCCAATTCTCATTACCATAAGTGGATGAACCCTAGCTATAGGGGTGAGAAGTGGAGATTGGGACACAGCATACATAAATTTGGCTTATACTGAGTAAGGTCCATTGCCTGAGACTAAACAGAGCCTTGTCCTGAAGAAAACTGAGACTCTTAGCAAAGAACAAAAAGAAATGGATATCAGATAGGCAATTCTATGGGTGTTCCTTAGCAACATGGTCTCAGAGAGAAGAATGAACTGGGAAGGGATTCCATGGAATGTGGGATCTTTTCATGTAGAGAACTAGGAAAGATGAAAATTCTTATAGAGAAGTTTAATATATATATATATATATATATATATATATATATATATATATATATATATATATATAATTCTATTTGATGATTTGAAACTCACCAAGACTTTTTATTCTGTTATATTTGTTTCATCACTATTATTATTAGTGATGTAAAGTAAAATATCAGCTATTATGTCTTAAAGTGAGTTTGTCGCAGAAAATGAACAGTCACATAAAGTGACTTTTTAGTAGCTTTTCCAGAATAAAATGAAACCAAAGAGCAGGCAGGCATTGTGAGCTGTTGCAATTACAGACAGAATGGTGCAGAGAGAGTTCTATGATGCATAAATTAAAACATCCCATCATAAGGCTAACAGATCCAAAATAGCCCCAATTTGGTTCTTCATGTGACTTTATTTCTATCTCTAACCTACACTTGTTGATTTCTGACAAATTAATTTGGTAAAAAATCATTTGAATTAGTGCACAAAAGGACAGCACATTGATTCAAGTACTATTTGAACACTCCTATGTACTGCATTGCAAAGAGAAAAATGGTCATATGAGTTTCCAAGTCTCAGAAATCATATACTGTAAATTTTGTTTCTTGACAATTTATTTCCTATAGGCAGAAACATAAAATGGTTATTCAATTACACTTTGCAAAACATGCTTCTGTCTCTTATGGTTGGTTGTTCATTATTTTGTTAGGTAATTAGTGGTGGTATTAATTTTCTAAGGGTTGGGTTTTCTGTATTTGGTGGAACTAAAGAGAAACAGTAGAATCACAACTGTGTCAACTCCAGTGCAATATTGATAAAGATAGGACTAATGGACTGATATTTTAATTTCATACTGAGTATGATGAATATCCGTCCTGTCCAAGAACATTCCCTGAGGGAGAAGAAGAAAGGAATGTGAGTTTGGAAGCCACAATTCAGACCTGGGTTCAATATTTGGATAACTCTGTTTCATATGTGGTTATTAGTTATTATAGTGTTTCTTTACTAAGAATGTTTTCTAGTAAGATTGTTTCCTAATTTCAAAAATATGATGTCCATTGGTCTGTTTCAGCTGTATGCATAGAACTAGAAGGAACCTTGTTTTATCAAGAGGTAATGAATGCACAATTTTATTATTCTGAGGGATGCTGCAGATTCAGATGTAAATAAGCTTAGGAAAACAATTCATGTGCTAGGAGCCACAGCTCACATACAGTAAAGTGGTATTTGGGGAAATGAGTGGTATAGACTATGCTCCTGTTATTTTGGAGACCTTGTCACAAAGTACAACTTTGTTTTCTGTTTTGTAGCTTCATATGTCCTAAGCACAATACTGGGCTGTTTGTCTGAATGTTTGTTATTCATTCCCAAGTTCAACAAGTATTTAGTGAGAAGCTAATCACATACAACTCTTCTAGAGACTGTAGTTAAAGCTGTAAACAAATTAATGCTCTTGAATGCTTTTAAAAGCCATTTTTCATGCCATTATTCATGACTTAAGATCATGTGCTTTCTAGAAAGGTGAGAGAAAAAGGATAAAATCAGAAATAGACTTCAGTTAATCTCAATCCCAGAAGACTGCACATAATATAAGAATTGCTTGTGTCTTGCTTTTGAAGTTTAGAGTTAAATTATAAGCATTTTAAGCAGTATATGTTTTGCTTCAGAACACTGGATTGTACAGAAGTCCCAGAAATGACTTGAATAGCAGAAGTCAACAGTGCTGAGTCCAAGTGTGAACGTCTTCAGAGAGAAGCCTGGTCAAATGTTGAACTTGAGACCCAGGGAATAGCTCCCAAACTGAAGCTTAGGACCAATCTAGTAGGATAAGCTCTAAGATAAGACAAGGTGATGTTTTATGTCTAGTGGTCCTGGAGGGACAAATGGACAAAACAACCCTGGGTTGGTTAGTGAAGAAAGGGTAGTTAGGCATTATCTATCTTAGGGTTTTGAGGCAGCACAAGGGACAGCTCCCAAAGGCTACACTGCACTGTTGCTGCAGTCCCTGTGAAGAGGTGACAAAATAAATGCATGTAGATGTATCCATCAGATGAGAAGTAGGCTAACACTTTGACAAAGGGGAGTGGAGGCATTGAGAGAACTGTGACAAACGTGAATAGCAGTTTCCAAATGTGGACATGGAACAGTTGCTCCTCAGCTCTGGTCTATTGGTTCCAGGCAGGAATGCAGGCTCAAGGTCACTGATCTCCCAGAATATTAAAACCATCTCCAGAGATGCATGAAATCCAGATATATTAGGTAAAAATCTCACTATTTTTATAAGGTTGAGAACCAAATTAAAACATAAAACACACTTATAAACACTACCTTGGCTTTGTCTCTTTTTAAGGCAGTTTTGGCTCAGAAGGGAGGAGACTGTGTATTTATGTTTGCATCAATGGTGTATCTAGCTATGTTACCCACTTCAGCCTGATTTTCTCAGAATATAAATGAGGTAATGTTTCTTAATGGCTTCTCATTCCACTCAAAGTAAAATAAAAACTCCTCAGTAGGTTTCCGAGGGCATGAATAGTGTTCCTTGCCTACTTCTGCAAACTCAGCTCATGCTAATCTCCTTGCTTACGGTTTTACAGCATTATTATTATTATTATTATTATTATTATTATTATTATTTCATAAGACATGCTAAACTTCTAAATTAGAGGCTTATAATTTTTTATTCCTTTTTCTGGAATTATTTTTGTTGATTTTTTAAAAAATAAAAGTGGAATGCATTACAATTCTTATGACACATATAGAGCACAATTTTCATACCTCTGGTTGTGTATAAATTATGTTGACACCCATTTGTGTCTTCATACATGTACTTTGGATAATGATGTCTATCACATTTCACCATCATTGCTAACCCCTGCCCCCTCCCTTCCCCCCCACCCCCTCTGCCCTATCTAGAGTTTGTCTATTCCTCCCATGCTTCCCCTCCCTACTCCACTATGTCTTCTGGAATTATTACCCTTACCAACCAAGTCTACTCTTTATTTACAAGACATGTTTTGTTCCTCTAAGGATCATCTTATTCACTGTACCCTCTGGGAGGTTCCCAGAGATGGGCTAATCTGAACCAGTTCTCCCAGTTACTGTGTTTATTATAAGAGCACACACTGAATGCAATTGGGATTTTTAAAAATTACATTTTTCCATGGAAATTATCTAGTTTGCACATTTGATTTTAAGCTCCCTGAGGATTGGAACATGTCTGTCTTGATCATTAGTCTAAGTTTCCTGTCTAACACCCAGTAGGAATTTCATAACTATAGGTGAATATGCAATACTGAATAAGATGACATGCAAGTTTTGTGCTTTTCATATGTTAATTTGCTGCTGGATTCTTTGAATCTAGATTTTCTATATCAGTCTTTCTCAAATTCAGAAAGGTACTCACCTCTTTTAATGAAAAACCATATTCATGGCCATCCAGCATCAATTTATATTATTGTATTATATATTATATAGATGGCATAACATTCTCTTATTTATAATGCTTGTGAAATTATGAACTAGATAATATATGAATTAAATTAGAAACAAGTCTATACAAAAGCAGTTAAATTCACAATAGTATTGATTTATTGTTGTATGTGTGTAACAACATAAAGTTGCCTTATTTTAGAACCTAATCAGATGCAATTTTTATTTAGTGTTTTAAATAATACTTATGTAGAAAATAAGTATGTTGAACAGAATTGTATTAATATGTTCTTGATTTTATTTGTTAATTGAGAATAATTAGACCACAAACTTAGCCAAATTATGGTCTGCCAGAAATTCTAAAATATTAAATTTAATCACATCACTCCAAATATTTTTTCACTTGAGAAAAAGTTAATAAGACATCATTAATGAAAGCCACATTAAATTTTATATGAATTATTGGGAAAGTGGAGATAGAAATTTTTCATTGAATATTTGCTATTTATTCTTCCTAGAATGAACTGTTAACACAATGGTATACTTAGAGCTGGAATTTCTGCTGATTCAAAGTGGAATATCTCCTTACTGCTTAAGCATAAATACTTTTGAGTTTTCAACAGTCAGATGATTTCTCCATTATCTCAGTTCGAACCACCATATAGAATTGTTTACTGAATGCATGGTGATTTAATCTGACATTTACTTGGAGTAAAACAGATTGTGATAAAAAACAAACATTGGTTTCAATATTTTTGGCAATAGATATAAAGTTATCATCCAGATGCCCTAGAATATGTCTACTTGCAAATGTGTAAAAATATGTACCCATAAACACATATTTTTACATGCAATGTGTATGAATGGATGGATGTTTGTGTGTATATAGATGTAAAATTTCAAATTTAAATTTCCATGGACCCTTCCTCCTCTATCTTAATTGGGAAGAGAGTAGAATTGGAAGATCCATTATGATTCAACTCTCAGAAGTCTAGGTGGAAGGTGGGGCTCTGAGCCAGTCTTGAAACATGAAGACTTAAATAAGAATACAAAAAAGTTGAAACTCCCTTAGAAAATACATTGTCATCTTTGAACTGAACTCTGGTCAGGGAAAAGGCTGATATATTATTACACAGCTCTGGGTACACCATTCTCCTGGCTTTCTGGGTTGGTGCTTCAAGGTGTGCCATTTTGCATAAATCCGGTGGGAATAGTGCTTCCTGCAGTTTTGTGATGCAAGCCTCTCTGTTTAGACTCCATGTATAACATTCCCCCTCCTCCCTGGCAACTGTCTTTTCCTTCCACCCAGAGGACTTGCACTTTTCCCATTCCACCTCTCGCAGCCAACTGCTTGCTTTAAGTAGGTGATAGTCTCACAGAGACACTCAGGCTGAGAGTTAATCCCTGTATATGATGAATATTTTAGTTATAGAGTAATAAGGCAGAACAAGAGACTGTATTTTACTTTTGTGAAGGACACATGAGCTGTGGTTGGTGTCACTTGTGCTTCATCACATGTCCGGCTAGACCAAGGGACTTTGTGGCATTTCAGAGTCTAGGTCTATACCAGGATTTAGAACAAATTCTAAATCAATTAAAACAGATGTCTCGCTGTGCTGTGTCTCTCTTAACAGGAAAAAGGGAATGATCCTAGATTAAAGGAGAATCTAATGGTTGGGTACTCTCTTGCATGAACAGGAGAAACTTTTGCACTCCAGTAGTGATAATAGAGAGAGATTGCTCAGAGGAACATTTGCTTTAACCGTCTCCCTACAGTGCCTTCTCTTCTATTCAGTAATACCAAAATAGATTTTGTTGTTGTTGTTTTGTTTCATCTATTTAACTAGAACACCTGTAGGCATAGTCTCAGTTTCCCCAGTCTTCTAGTTTCAAATTCTTGCATTTATTTTTAAAATATTTTAATTTTCTTTGTTATTGATAAGTTACATATAATTAATAGTTTTTCTTTATAATTTACATTATGCAACAACTGTATTCTCAAGAATGCAATGGCTCCCTTATATCTGCAGTATGAAGGCCAATTCATTAGACCTGCTTTGGCTTTTCATCAATTCTTCTTGTCTACCTCTGTCTGGCATAGCCCCTGTGATTGTAAGAAGGGTTGCTTCTCTATCCTTGGCACAAATGAAACTTGTTTTTCCTCTCGGTTACTTTATATATATATATTTTCTGACTGGAATGCCTTTTAGGTTCATATCAATTAATCCAGATCCTATCCTTGCTTAAGCTGTGCCTCAGCCACACTTAACACTTGCTCTTAATTGACACTGGAATGATCACTCTTCTGTTTTAATTCTCACCGCTTCCACGTGTAGCTTATAAAGTGAATTCATCCCCTTATGGTAATAGTCATTTCCTCCTTCTATTACTTGAGTATATTAATTAAGCTGACATGAACTAAGATGCTTAATTGTGAATTGTCTGATTTTAGCATCTTAAGGAAATGTAACTATATTAGTCATAATTCTGTTCCTAAGGGGTTCACAGTCAGCAAGAGAAATAGGATGTTTGCACATTTGACCATTATGGGATGTTTAATTTTTATTTATTTATTTTTTGCTTATAAGGGCAAACAAGTTACAAATAGAGGGCTACAGGAGTGCTTAGTATAAGAGATCGTAACTAGTGATAGGTACTATGTGAAACCACATAAAAGAGGTGGTATTTGAACTGAGATTTAAGACGTTGGTAGTCAATTAAAAATAATTAAAAAAAATTATTTGAAGGCATGGGTAGATTTTAGGGAGAGAGGGAGGGAGTCCTTAAAGGACAAAAAACAAGAGCCAGTTCATTTAAATGGCCAAGTGTGAGGGATGCAGAGAACAACATGGCCAGAATGCAGGACTGCAGGTTTTTCAGCAAGCAGAGTTTGTAAGTGACTCTTGGGAGATGAGACATACATTGAAGTGGGTTGTGGGGTGTAGAAACTATGAATTCTATTCTAAGATATTTGGATTTTATTGTTTAAACAAGGAAAAACTCAAAGTTTTGAATAAGGATATGAGTCAGTGTTTTACCATGTACTTTACAAACGTCTGGTTTTATTAATATGAATTAATGGATTCACTATGATATTTGCATACATGAACACAGCATGCATCGCTCATACTTTGCAAATTAATTGGATGCTGTTCATACTAAGGAAGTCATGTATAAATCACAAAATTATTGCTCTTTCACATTATCTCACATCATTCTTTTAGTATCCTTTGAAAATTATAGCATTACCCTTTTTAATAATTGCTGAGGGGAATAAACCTTAGGAAGTTTAAGTAATATTCACAGGGTCACATAGCTAAAAAGTAGAGAGTCTCAGCCACACTCTATACTTTTCTTCTTTACTGTGTTACCTATTGTCAGTTGAATTTTAAGTTTTCCAATAAAACTTAGATCCTTATTTTATGAAAGGCTTTTAAATAACCTAAGAACATATTTTCGTCTACATTATTTTTCTTATGCACATTTTGCTTAGTTTCTTTCAGATTCTAAAACCCTAAGGTTGCAATCTCTTCTATGAGGTTCAAGACCTGAATTTGGAAACTCATAATGAGCCCTATAATGAGGTGCAGTGTTCTCACTGTCCTCAGCACTGATGAGATTGGTATGTGATAATGACATAGCATTAAGCCCTTGGGCCCAGGAGTCCGCATTAGTTGCAACCTCTAAAACTTCTGCCTTCTTCAGATGGCCTCTTTTTTTTTAACATCTTCATATTTAGGCATAAAAATATGCCCGAATACTCAGCAGTCTCTAAGATGGAATTTCTTAATCTCTGACTAAATATAGGCGCTCTGAGGATTTGAGCGACACACATGGCAAAATAATGGTAAAGAGAGTTTTGAGCAGAATTGACAGAAACTGTGTTGCAACCTGGGTTAAACACCATGACGATTGGCTCATTTTTCTTCAGTCGACTGGTAGATCAGACTTCAAGGCTGGTTGGTCAAGTAGCACACATGTTTCTTCCAGAACTGGTCTTTCCTCAGCTTTAGTTCTGTTGTCTACAGTGTTGTTGACTTCACTCTTAGGCTAGTTCAGCTTGTGGCTGCAGATAGGGGGTGCCTGGAGCAAACTGATAACCAAACGCAGTGGGACGGAGTGGGTGTCACTGAAAAATGCTCAAGAACTTTCTGTGGCCGGAGAATTATCATTCATTCACTGGTGTAGATGTAGTATACTGTAAGCAAACAAGGTGAGTAGGATTATCTTATGGATATAGGTTAATGAGTATCAACCCCTCACTGGGGACAGTAGTGTGTCCTATCCAAAGTGGCTACTGTTCAGTGGATACTAAAAAGAAGACTGGTGCCCACCGTTTATAATCAGGATAAACAATTTTATGTAAGCTTTCAAATAATTTTGCTTTTTCCAGTTTCAAAAAAATTTCTTAAAACTATGTGAACTTACTTTTATATGAAATTTATTTTGGAGACTACTGGTGAAGTCAGAGAGCCCTTGAGGCCTTTGAAGTGAAATTTCTGTTATATACAGTATTCTGAGCAAGACATGCAACAGATGAAATATTTCATTTGTCAGCACTATAGTTAATTCATATGCCAGGTGGAACAAATTTAGAAGGTTTATTTTTTGTAGAAATAAACATTTGGATCATTAACCAGGGCCACCCTCCTTCCCTGCCTCCACGGATCTAAACAATTATAATGCAGCCTCCTTTGATTTGATTCTTAAATAGATATTGGAGTAATTAATCTGTGTTAGTTCAGCCTGTAGACAAAGAAAACACTTTGATCAATCAATAGTAATGGGTAACTGTCAAAAGATAATGCAGTTAAGTTAATTTGGACCCCCTTTTAAGTTTCAAACTGCACTGAGCTACCTTATTATATTTCATGTAGATGATGACTCTTGCTATGTCCCACACTGCTGATATTTGGGACTTTGGACAGCAGATTTTTCTGTTTTAGTTTAGAATTGTAAGAGATCTCTTAAGTCTTTACCTCTGTAGATACTTTGTGCATTTATCAATTACTCCCCTCTACCAACAACTTTACTTGCAACATGTCTTGCTCTTTTTTTTTTCTTTTTGAGTACTGGGGATTGAACTCAGGGGCACTCAACTGCTGAGCCACCTCCCCAGCTCTATTTTGTATTTTATTTGGAGACAGGGTCTCACTGAGTTGCTTAGCACCTCGCTAATTTGCTGAGGCTGGCTTTGAACTCTCGATCCTCCTGCCTCAGCCACCAGAGCTACTAGGATTACAGGTGTGTACCATGCCCAGCAATATCTTGCTCTTTTGTTGCTTTTTTACCTTACATCATCACAATTAGTGTGACAGTCTTCTTGGAGAGAGGCATTGATTCTCTAATAACTGATATTTCCTTTTCCCAATAGTCCATAGCTGTCAGATATCTTTTCCACATGGAGTGATCTCCTGAAATTATCCCTGGGATCTCCTACTGGTATTCAATCTCTTACTTGTATGTAGAAGAGAACTGAAGGAATTTAATGTTGAGATTTCAAGGTAATTATACCCAGTGGAATGTTAAGATGGCACAGTCCTGGCTTTGTGGAGAAAAATGAGTTTTATGGGCCAGGGTGAGAAGAATGGTGAGAATGCTTTACAAAGTCTCATGGTTGTTCCTTTTCCCTTTATTCACTCTCTATCATTATCAATAGTTAACACTGAGATAATTTCAGTTGGGTCATCAGTATGTTCTTTAGTCCCCTTTCTTCATCTCTATCCCTACTAAAAATAATTTTCCTTACTGGTATCAGCCAATATGCCCAGAGTATTAATGTTCTCCCTACTATTAACCCTTTACCATCTGTCTAGCAACCCAGAAAATCCTTTTCAAATTTTGTTTTTCAAATTCAGGATGGCTCATACCTATGCCACACACCCTGCCAATATTCCAGTTTATAGTAAATTCCTGGTTTTATGAGCTAGAGCATTTAGGATCTTCATAAGTCACAATTTTTATGCACAAGCCTACTTCATCTTACTCTTTAATAATTTTATAAGTATTATGAACCTTAATAATCTGGAGGATCAGAAATACAACTTAAATCTTACAAGCCCCCAAACCCCAGAACTGGGTGCACAAGAGGCATTCAATTAAAATGGATGGAAAGATCCAAGCTAGAGAATAAAACATGATTTTGTTGAACTGTAATAGGTTAAGAAGTTTATTTCCCCATTTTTTCTTTCTATTTTAGTTATAAACACCATTTAGGAGCAAGAAATACCTGTTATAGTGTTGTTTTTCTGTGGGAGGTAAAGATTCATAGATCTTTACTTTTCATTTCTCTCTCTCTCTCTCTCTCTCTCTCTCTCTGTGTGTGTGTGTGTGTGTGTGTGTGTGTGTTGAAGCTAAAACTAGTAATTCTTAAAAGTTCCACAGGTTTTATTGAACAATGGCAATAAGAAAGTGGGCTAAATCTATGTAACTGAGTCTTCATGGGACTTTTACTGGGCCATATGTTGCAACATCTGACCAAGATGGAGACTGGGACTCTTTGCAGGTGGGCATCTGCTGGGGGACCATCTGCTGCTCTGTCTCTTACAAGAGCTGCTGCCTGCTGGAGAGATGATGGTGTCAGGTTCTAAACATAGGCTGTACCGATGGGATCTCCATGGTATCAAATGAGACTTAGAAGTGGGAGAATTCCCTTTGGACAAGGCTGAGGAGAAAGGCCTAGCCATATTGCCTGTTTAAAAGGAATGTATTTCCTATATCCAGAAAAAGAACTGGGAGGAGGGAAGACTTGAGCTTTAGTTGATAACACACATCAGCATGATGTTTCACAGTGTTTTTCAATGTGCCTCTTTTGAGCTTCTGTATTTTCATTGATATGAACAACTAGAGATTTGTTTTATTTTTATAATGTCTCTTCTACAGAAAAGTGGGCTGAGCAGGTTCTGAGCAGAGAACACTTACAGTAACAATTCAGATCCATTATACAATATAAAGACAATGTCCTTAAATATGTCCTGTGCTTACCAGAATATGAGGGATTGCTTTTTTTTAGTTGATTCAAGTCAACAGCTACACTGAAATAGTAACATAATCCTGAAGTGCAAGGTGTATTTTAAAAAAATTTTTAAACTTCATATTTCTTGCAGCCAGTTTTCACCTTTTAATTACTTCAAGATTTCTGTCCCACAATCTAGTATTTAAGAATTCTACTTCAATCACAGAAAGATTGAGATCATTAACATATGATAAAATATTTATGTGAATATTATATATGTGAAATATTTATGTTAATATTATTTATGTAGAATAATTTCTATGACAAAGTTATATTTAGGAAGTGGTGTTGAATATTGAAATTTATAAAAAATATCAGTACTTTTATATAATACTTGATATATTTTAGTGTATGTTTTTGTCATTCAAACACCAAAACATAATTGTGGGGCAGGAGGAAAGCATAGTATTATAGTATATAGTTTGTAATCAGGGCAGGTCTGTAATAAAATTCTTCTTTATCATTTACCAGTTGCAAGACTGCAGATCATATACTTAACCTATGTTAATGTGACAATTAAGATAACTTTTAATCATCCATGGCTTATCAGTAAAATTATAGAAAACTGTCTTACCTACTTCTTAGGTTTGTTGTGATAAGTAAGGGAGATAAACATGAAGCTTAGAAAGTAGTAATATTTCCATGGGAGATTAGATAGGGCAAAGATATTTGTTTGAAAGGGTCAAAAGACTTGCTGAAATGGGACCAGATCTCAAATACCTACCAAAGATATTTTATCAGTACTCAGCAGAACTAAATTCAGAACTTTGGCACACATTTTTCACAAGCCAGGGTGCTTATCGTTGGTGTGAAAATGCAACCCATGGGTGCCCAAGCACAAAAGCAATGTCTCAGGAACTGAATCCAGTTCTGAATTAAATGCTATAATCACTTAGGTCCTGATTAGGAAGTACCGACATTCCTGTTTATGGGTGATTTCTATTATGTCATGAACTAGAAAAATATGATTGATCAAATGGCCTATTAAACTATTAATATCAACATGTAGCTTCCAGTGAAGTTAATTTTTAATTATCCATGCTCAGTTGTCTGCTATGAATAATTGCAAGCTAATTTTTTACACTAGATCAAATTCTCCGGTGCAAACTCTTGGGCCATCCTTGGCTCTTCCTTCCCCTCACCCCCACTCTCCATCTCAGTAGCTGGTATAAGGCAGACACTCAAACTCCAACAGAAATGAGTCTGATGTTTTGAAACAAATACAATTATGTTACATAAGCATGGAGAGTGAATGACCTTGTATACGGGTGGTAATTCCATCTATGCCAACTTTGCCTCTAAGCAGTCTTCATCTCTGTTAATACAAATAATGAAAAGTTGTCTGTAAACCACACTGTGATACAATTTTCCTCATTATTTGGATGATCCTGAGCCAGTTATCTTCTATTTGTGCCTCTAGGTCCCCTTTCCACTCTCCTGACTCTACTTTCTCCCTGGCAGGTTGGCCTATTTGAATTCTCAGGGTCCTTCTGTGTATTCTGGCTCCGTGTTGGCTTTATCCAGATTGGAGTTTTTATTCCTTTAGTTTCTTCCTTGTAAAGCCAGTTCCAGCTGGCCGTGGCAAAACGTGACTGCTCTTTTCTGGCTAGCCTGCACAACACAGCTCTCTCTTCTGGGTTTGGGTAACCCTGTCCTGTTGCTATAAAGCAGCACAGCTCTGCTGGGGCCATCCCTGGCTCCCTGTGAGCTCCTTGAAGTTTCTGTACCCCCTTGTTCTCCTTTCTATGATTAGTTCCTTTGTACATAAACCCTCCTCAAATAACACTAATTTAGGAATGCTGTATATTGCCTTTTTTGGATCCAGTCTGATACCAACAGCAGTCATTTGGAGGCTGTTATTAGATGCTTGCTCATATTTGGCTGTGATCATGTTATTCCTTCATTCAGGAGCCATTCAATAGCTCCCTGTTGCCTTCAGTATAAAGATAATCCAAGCTTATTTAAAATTTGGCTATAATTAGAGCTTCTTTTTTTATTCTCAATATTCTCCTTTAGCTACACTCTCTTCTAGAAAAACTGCCCAGTCCTATTCCAATCCTTTTGCAAGTATTTTATCTTGGGAAAGTCACTTTCCTTCTCTGTTCTCAGATTCTAAACTTCAACTCGTTTTTCAGCACTTTTGCATCATGGTGGTGCCTGCGTTGGTCATTCCATGAAAAGTCACAATTGAAATTAATACCAGCACAATAAATATTAGGGGACATATTAGAGATGGCTTTGAGGACTTTAGGCTTCATGCCATTGATTCATTCATTCATCAAGTATTTATCAAGTAGTTCCTGTGTGTTATGATAGAACAATAAGTAATTCCTCAGGAGTAATGTGGAGTAGGGAGAGTCAGCTTTGGAGCCAAACAGTTGGGATTCACGTCAGGATTGTACCACTTATCAATTGGGGGTCTTTGAGCTCTAGTTTTTCTTCTCTGAAGATAGATAATATTTTCCTTACAGGTTGCTGGGAGGAATGAATAAGATAATCACTATGCTGAGTCATTTAGATAAATGGATACAGAAAAAAGCCTTCAAAATTACAGCCATCACTATTATTTTTATATTTTCCTCCCTTTCAAAGAATAAAGCTCATATGTGATTCTAAAGTTAATGTTTAGGCCATGTATGGAAGACCTTTGTCCAGCTGAATGACCTTGGGTCTGTTTCAAGATTCCACACCATGTCTCACTTCAGCTTGAGCCATAGACTCTCATAAGATCAAATGATTCGATTTCTCTTGTTTTTGCTGAATTGCCAAGGCTATTTTTCAGTAGGATTTTATCTATGTATTCATCTATCATCTATCTATCTATCTACCTATCTATCTATCTATCTATCTACCTATCATCCATCTATTATAATGATTTATGAGTTGCAAGTTGTAATTTTTTAGAGGGATATTTTCTAGCTGTTAAGTCAGAATTTTATTTTAGACACGTGAGTGATTTGTACCTCTAAATGTACCTATCAAAAGAACAGCTCATGCAGTGATTTGTAGTCTTTTCTGTTCCTTGTTATTAAAAAATTCATGAAATGAGGAGATTTGATCTAGAATCACTGGGATTTTCCTAATGAGGCTATAGTGCATAATCACTTAACAGCCTCTGGCATTTTTTGTTTGGTTTACAACCTTCCTGTTAATGGATAGCATCATTTTTGAATTTGTGCTTGATTTATATTGCCTGCATTTATTTTAGTATTTCTGGAGAGAGAATCTAGAAGTAAGCAGATGTTCCAGGTCCTCTAAGACTGTAGCCATGTTCTTTGTGCTCTCTGATTTCCTATGCAAGTTGCATGTTTTACAAATGCATCATTTTTTTGCATCTCATTCATTTAATTTATAGATTTAGGGGGAAGTTCTCTGGGTGTGGGTGAAGGCTCTGGAAATGTTCAGAAGCAACCTATTCTCAGTGCTTACTGATTTAGAGCTAGAAATATCCCAGGCTTATGGTTCTCTGGCATGCTTGAAAACCCGAATTCTTGGAATCAATTGATTTAATGTTTTTTTCTGTATTTGTTTATAAAATCAGCGATTGGAAGTTATGTTAATTAAAGTTGTATGCAATAGTATTTCTGTGTTACAGATGCAGAACCTTAATGTGAATTTACTTAAGCAGTGAAAGAATTCTTAGAAAGGTATCAAGATTGCTCACGTAAAGAAAGAACTATGTGGAAGAAAGAAAAAGTTTAGATATGGGGTATCAAACTGAGCAAAGGACTCAAGAACCCTTATAAGAACCTTTTAATTCTGCTATTCTCTGTCTTTCAGTTGGCTTTGAGCCATTTTTCTTCATGCTGTTTGGGTGTGGCTGCAGTCTGCTGCTGCTGTGAACCCAGAAAAAAAAAAAAAAGTGAGAGTTTTCTCCAACCACTTCAGTATATGCAAATTCAAGAAAGGGCTCTGTCATCCCAGGTCATATGCCTATCCATGCACCAATTGCTGTGATTGAGAAAATGGGGTGCTATAATTAGCCACATCTAGGTAATGCGCCTACTTCCGTGGCCTAGGGGGCCAGAGTCTTTGGATTGGGAGCCTTATAAGAATCCCTTACCCCAAAGAAGGGTGGTTGCTGTCACTGGAAATGGGGGAAGAGATTGAAAACTGACAAAACAACAGATGTCCAATGCACAAAGGCAAACTAAGTTTTAGATTTAATTTCTACATAATTAAACAAAACCTGTTTTACTTTATTATAATTATGCTCATTCAAAAATATTTACTTAATAGTTTTTATATGCCAGATATAAAATGACAAATATTATATGTTCCCTACTTTTATATTTAAAAATACATTTTTAATAATTTACCCTAGGTGTGGAATTCTCTTTCATGTCTGATGTATTAACCAAGCATGAAACTTAGTGGCTTACTACAGTAAATATTTAATTCACACTCACATACCTCAAGCCCTCTAGGGCATGAGGATTGGGGTCAGCACAGCTCTGGTCAATATGTGTTTTAATTGTGGGACCCATGCTGAAGAGCAGCCCGTTTCTGATATGTGATATGCTTATGGTGGAGGGCAGGTGCAAACAATCCTTGAGCTGAATCATGCAGTTATTTTAGAAGCCTCTGTTGAATCATGGCAAGTATCTGCACATGATTATTTTGTCCAATGCATGTCATATTGCCAAGCTCAAAATCAATAAGGTGGGAATGTGGTCTTTTTCCATAGAATGCATGACAAGTCACATGACAGTGAGTTAGAGATGTCTGATCTTTTATGGAGAGGAAACTAGTGATTGAGAACAGTCACTGCAAGTACTGTACCTTACAAAGCAATATTGGATTTTCACTCAATTTGATTATGTGTTTGGTAACAGAAATATTGACAAATATTTAGAGTAGATGAAAATTAGAATGTGGTTGGCCATATGTCATATATGTGTTTAGTTTCCTGGATTCGCCAGCTACCTATGCACCCTGGATGAACACTGTAATTTTGGTTACCCTATAGCCGTCATCCACACATAATAAGGGGTTTCAAGGAAAGTCAGCTGATCCTCAAAAGTGGACAAAGGAATGAATCAATAAAAGTACATGTAAATCAACATTTCAGCCATTCATAAGATGAAGTCAAACCTCTGTGGCTTAAGATGTGAGGTGTGGTTGAGAATTTCTCTCTAAACCTCCGCTACAGTTGGTCCCAAACATACCCTGTGTCTTGATTTCCTTTGTTTTAATCTAACAACAATTTATTCATTGAACATACACTAGAAGGATTATAAAGGTGAATACAGTCATAGACCCTCCTCTGAAAGAAATCAGAGTAAATAGAGTAAATAGCATGTAAATCATAGAGTTTTTTTAAAGTATAGAAATGGCATGCATGAAAGAGTAAATAAATCTCTGGAGCCTGGCATGAGAAGGCAGGTAGATGTCCTGCAGTGAGTGAATGAATAAAAGAATTGGAGATATTTAGGTGAGAATTGTATTTATACTTAGGAAGTACCTCCTAGCAGGAATATAAAGTATAAACTCGAAATTACAGCTACATAGGCTGTGTTTGTCTCTTTGTTTTGTAACTGGTAGGAATCAAGGACATGTGGTGGAAGGAGGTGAGGAGGCATTACTGAGGAGCAAAACAGGAACAAGAGAGGGAAGACCAGGCTCCTCTTTCTGGACTGGAGAGAGTGTTGTTATTCTTCCTCTCCTTCCTCTTTGGAATAGCTGAATCCTCTTCAAAGATGATACCTTATCAGCAGTTTGGGTGTTTCTGAGCAATCTCAAGTCTGCAGTCTTTTATTTTTACTTTATTTTGGAGTGGCGTCCAGGTACCTTGTGAAGGAAGGCTATCAGAAGAAGCACTGAGTTCCATTCCAAGTATTTGTATAATGGCACAGCCAGAGAGCGTGACTAGAGAAGCCTGTCCCTGTTGTGGCAATAAGGATGGCTTGTCTGTAGAAGACTTAAAAACATAAATAAAATGATATAAAATCCATATGTTTTTTTAATTTTCAGCATGTGTGGTAATTCTAAATGTCAGTGATAACATACTTCTCCCCTAAAATGCCTTCTGCTGCATTGATTACTGTCAGTTTCAAGAATATATATATATATATATATATATATATATATATATATATATATATAATCTCAAAATTAGCACATTTTAAAAATATATATTTTAAATCACGGTACTACATGGAAGTTAACTCAGAGGCTTTCAGTTACACAGTCAGCTGTCAATACGTGCAAACAGTTACACGTGTTCATTTTGAGGACAAGTTAGTAATGATTCAGAATATTCCCAATTTATTTTGGGTGCAGTTTGTACTTACTCATCCCTGGAATTAAATAGATTTGGAAAAATAGTAATATCTGGGTTTGTGGAGATAAAGAAATCCCTTGAGTTACTCCAATTCTGTGACCACTTGGAGAGTTTTAGTTTAATCTTTAAAATAGTAAAGTAAAACAAACCATGGTGTACATTTTTTTTCTCGTTTCTAACAAAGTACATTAATGGTATTGTTTATTTTTTGGTTAGTAGTTTATATAGTAGTTTTTGATTATTTCTGACCTGATAATATGCAGGATTCAATAAGATTAATTTTTCACTTTGCAATTTTTTTCTATTAATATCTCTAATAGTAATAGAGGCAGGGATGCAGAGCCAGTTCTGTCCTGGGATATAGATGGCATTTGAGGGAGGCATTCCCCCATGAAATTTACCTCTGCAACCAAAGTATGACATTGATGAGTGTCCAGTATTTGCAGGCACCATTCCTGATGGCAACGAGCCATGTATTCTAGTAGGGAGTTGGTGAAAATAGTGACGTAAAATAAATTGTGTTAAATTAGAAAACAAATAAAACAGCATGGCAGGTGAAACGTGATGGAGGGAGAGGTATGTTAGATTAGTGGTCAGACAAGATGTTTGGGGACGTGTCATTTGTTGGAGAGTCAGTGATGTGAAAATGTGGAGGAGAATAGTCCTGAGGAAAGGTCAACAGTAGCAAAAGCTGCAAAGAAAATGGGCTTTGTTTGACCAAAAGACAGAGGAAAGGTCACAGTGGTGGGGTAAAATGCACATGGAGAATGAAGATATTATTTTTTTATTCTGTGCAAGGTCTTCTTCTTTTCCATCATTATTATTAATTAATTAATTTATTTATTTATTTTGGAATGAGAGGTGTGGGGATTAAACCCAAGGCTTCTTATCAAGTATGCTAAGCATGAGTGTTATGTCCCCAGCCCCTTCCCCTTGTGGAAAAGACTGACCCTTAGAGCCTAGAGGAATAATTGTTAATAACTCTGGTAATGATGAATGTTTGTGTTAGTTATCAAACTCTAAAATTAAAAGAATATACTTAATAAATCCAATGTTGGATTTTCAAAGCTGTGTAATACATTTATACAATTGAAACATGATATTTCAAATTAAAATATCTTCACTTCTGGATTTTTAAAATCTTTTCACTTCTTGAGACTGACAAATAATATGACTAATTTTTTAATTTTTTATTTTTTAATGGATTCATAAGAAAGAAAGAAATTATGTCATTTGCTGATCAATGGATGGAACTAGAGACTATAATGCTAAGTTAAATAAGCCAGACTCAGAAAATCAAAAAGTCAAATGTTTTCTCTGATATGCAGAAATTGATCTAAAATTATGGGAGAAAGAGGGAAAGGATGCAATTTTTGTTTTTAAGTTAAATACTTATTTTATTATTAGCCTTTTCATTTTTCACTGACTTTTAATACATTGCCTGTTTTTATTTTTACCTCAAGTGAAGAAATTTGAATTAATTATAGTCTTCAATTCATCACACATAATCACCTCAATTTAACAAAAATGCATCTCTCTTATTTCATTTTATTCTAAAATACTCTTTCCTTTTATAGCCAATCCCCACTCTCATTCCCCTTCCCATCATGATATGCATGATCTGACACATATTATCTTTGTTAATGAAAATTATTTTTGTGGATATGTTTTTAATTTGCATAAATTATGTTGCTATTTATCTCTTGATTTTTTTGTTCAGCACTGTGTTTGAGTTTTAGCCAAGTCTATTATATTGCACAGTAGGCTGCTTTTTATCTCCTTTAACATGGACTTTTCCATTCCCCCAATGATAACACCTAGTTTTTCTTTGGTTTCCACAGCTATAGTCAACACTGCAGTGACCATTGTTGTACACATTCCTCTATAGAGCTTGGATATTTGGCACAGATGGTTTCTTTAATGTTTGAGACATATAACTACATAATTTCATTTGACTTAGTTCCTATCTTACTCAATTCTACCTAGTTTGCTAAACATATGCCCTTTTGTGTTGTCTGAGTAGATGATAGTGATGGTCAGGCTCTGTTGTGAATTGCTCTCTAAGAGCCAGATTGCTTATCATTGGAGACAAAATGTTACAAATAATGAGGAAAGCTAACAGGAACCTTGTGATTGACTGAATTTAGAAGTGTCAGTATGAATTCAGCATTAGACACATAATGCATGCATTAGTAAATATTCATATGTTTCCTAGATGTAGTGGCTGAGCAGTTCTAGAAACAAAGGCACTCTAGCTATAATAAACACACCCAGCAACCAGAGCTTAAGTTTCTGAACAGCATTCTCCAATAATAGAAGCCAAGACACCTTGGAGAAGTGATTGATTCCTGGACTTGGGCAAGCAGAATACAAGATGAACCTGGAACATCTTATAATACTAAAAATAAGGAAATGCTCTAAAAAGTATTGAAACTTGTCAAAAGAACAAAAGAGCCAGTTTCAAGCTTGGACAATTTGAGGAAGAAAAGAAATAGTGATAGTATAGTATTATATTTAATTCACATGACAAAACAAATATCCCTGAGACCATGCTGTTGTAAGTGTATGTTAAAACAAATAACTAAATAAATCGAAGAGAAAGGACTAGACTCTTCTTCTTTAAAGAAGAATGCCAATGAATAAACATAGGGGAAAAGAGAACATCACTATGGGCAAGCGCAATTTGGGAATGTAGTAACTATTCAGTGAACTAACCCAGAAGATATCAGCATAACCAAGTGATCAATGTTAACATCACTCATAATAAGACATACTGCTGTCAATTACTCCTTGATCAGATCCACTGAGAAGGATGCAACTTGATTTCTGTAGCGTTCTTTCAAAAAAGGGCAGGACAAATGGGGGCATAATCGCACCTAGCATTAACCCAATGTGAAAAGAGCAGGAATTGTGGGATTGCGTACAAAACAACTGATCAAATCTCTAAATGTCAAATGTCAAAAGGATGAGGGACAATGAAATATTGAGGAAGTGTTATAAACTGGTGAGTGTGAAGGAGAAATAAAAATGAAATGTATTTTGAGGTCCTGGACAAGATTCTAGAAGAGAAAAAGGACATTAGTGGGAATTATGGTGAAATTAAAACCTGCCGTTTAATTAATATGGCAAGGCTAATTCACTCATTTTAGTAACCATACTGTGATTGTGTGGGCAGTTATTATTTGGGGAAACTGGATGGAGGTTATACAAGAACTCTTTACACCAATTCTTCAAATTTTTGTCTAAAGTTAACTCAAAATAAAAAGTTGAAAGAAAAAAAAAAGATTGTCCTTGCACTTATCAGACAGGAAGCCTTGACCCTGTAGCCACAGAACTCCTAAGTCTCCTCATTCTCATATAAGAAAAGGCCATTTGAATATCTTTGTTACATTTACCCACCCTTCAGTGGGATATCACAGCCAGTGTTCCTGGTGACCCCAAGTTTAGTAGCCTGAGGCACACAGCTTCCCTGTGAACCTCTTCAACATTGCAGCATAAACATTTTTCTGAGAAAGCTTTGATATGTGTTAAGAATAGGACATTGGTCTGGAGTCAAAAGGCCTATTTTTCTAACTTGGGCTCTGTCATTTCTCAAAGTAAGGAAATAGACATACAATAGTTCTTTGTAGGTGTAGCATTCCTATCTTTAAAATAGTCCTAAAGCTTCTATTTTTATGAGTTTGAAACCACGTGGTATTCTTTTGAATTATGAGAGAAAGAGAGAGAGACAGACAGACACACCTCTGTAGATATTCCTGTTTCCTGATACAGCATGTTGGAGGCAGCCAACACGTGAATGATTTTCATTTATTAAGGTAATTGCAATATAACCTTTCCTGGTGTCCCCTTCAGTACAGTCTATGGGTGTCCTACACCTGGCTTTGGCTCACAATCTGGCTAAAGTGGAATTCTGCTGCCATCGTGTGGTCAATTCTAGCTATGGTTGCACCAGGCAAGGAACTGATT
This sequence comes from Marmota flaviventris, assembly GCF_047511675.1. Lineage (NCBI taxonomy): Eukaryota > Metazoa > Chordata > Mammalia > Rodentia > Sciuridae > Marmota > Marmota flaviventris. The sequence goes on along the minus strand of NC_092505.1, from coordinate 48,514,919 downwards.
TCCAAGTAGAAGCAGATCCAGGAATTATGGAATTATAAACTTCTAAAGAGGAAGAAGATTCCCAGAATGCACTTTTATTGACCCCTTAGTTAATATGGAAATTGGTCCCTAGGGAGGGAGAACTATCTGCCTTGTGGTAATCAGTGGTAGACTAGGAATAGAATCCAGGCCAGTGAGGTTGAAATTAATTTTTCAGACTTATGATAAGAGGAAAAGGATTCCATATCCTTGAAATTTGACTGACTGGAAAATCCTAAAACCATTTTGGATCCTGTCTATGTGAATTGTCTTTTATTTTGCTCTTTTATTTTAAACTTGGGGTCACTAGGGACACTGCCTGTGATGATCCACTTGAGGGTAGGTAAATGTAACAAAGAGATTCAAATGGCCTCTCCTTATATGAGAATGAGGAGACTTAGGAATTCTATGGCTACAAGGTCAAGGCTTCCTGTCTGATGAGTGCAATAAAGATGTTACCAACGGTGATGTTACAAAGATTTACAAACTAAAAAGAATAAATAGAAACAGCCCTTATTATTGTATAAGCTTCTAAGATAATGAATATTTTAACCCTAAAATTATATGGCAACTATTTATGCAGCATCTTTATTTTTTCTCATTATAATAACTGCTAATGCATCACTTTGAAGGTATAAATGTCTGTTTATAAGCCACATTTGAGGGAACTTCTGGTAAGGAGAAGAGGCCAGGTTTGAGGTCTGATTTCAAATCCTGTATATTCTACCAACGTGAAATAGTGTAACCTTGGTCACAGCTCAGACTTCCTTGCTCTTATCCTCCAATCCCTCATCTGTACTAGTGAATACCTTCTTTATGGGAATTTTATGAAATTAACTAAGAAAACGAAGGTAAAATTGGCTATAAACTATAAAGCACATGAAATATGCTTATTGTTTTCCTGTTATTATGGACTGAATTGAGATGAGGTAAAGAAATTCATCAAAGATGTGGAAAGTTCTTGCAGATACTCTTTCTTCTCTGCAGTGGAAGGAACCTTTGGTAAATACACATAACAAATGCATTTGGCCTCACACTGTGGAGAGGTGTATGGCCTGGGGTGCTCTGGTGCTGGCCACTGCACATGTGTGAACATATTACATATTTAATTTTGTCTCTAAGTGTGTATGTACATGTGCACATAAGAGTCTAGGAGATCCTGAAGACCACCCTCACATTCTGTGATTTGTTGGAAAGACACAGGACTCAGAATATGGTTTCCTTACCTCTTCAGTTTATTGCAAGGAGAGGATACAGATAATAGGGTCAACAGGGGAAAGAGACAGGTGGAGATGGTTGAAGTCCATGTAGAGGTTTCTAATGTTCTCTTTCCTTTAACAGAACACACCAAGTGTGCTCTTTTCCCAGTAGTGGTAATAATTGCAGTAATACAGTACAGTGTTTCTCAGGGAAGCTTGTCAGAGACCCAGCACCCAAGGACTAGGGGCTGGTCACACTGACACTCTGTGTCTCGAAACTACCACAATTAGAGACTCCTAGAAGGAAAGTGGATATTCAGCTTCAGTCATGTTGTTCATATAGTCTATATGTGTAGTGAACCACTTTCATTGGCAAGGTAATAGAAGGAATCATCTAAAAACTCTGTTTCCAGGTGCCAGCCAACTGCCAGCCTTGCAAAACACCCTTTCTGGAGATAGCCTCAGTGCTGCTTTGTTAAATATTTTTCTGTGCCTCAAACTGAAACAACCTAGTAAAGATGGTTTTAACAGAGTCTGAGTGCGGGATAAGTCTTGGGTTTATTTTTACCTATTGCCATGATACTTTATGTATTCACATGGTGCATGCATGTTAATTCTCAGCTAGTCTTATTGGCATTGGTTGTATATTTGTATGTCTGTTTCAGAATCTGAGACTTTTGGGAGGTATTTAGGTCTGTCACTGCTGCAATGCTGAGCACTTCTTTGAAAAGTTTTCAGTGGACTCAAACAGGAGAGAACTTTCATAGTATTGACTTCTTAACCCACTAATTTGCATTTACTTTAGGAAAAAAAAATCTGTAATGTAAAAATTCTTCCACAGCCTTTAGCAAAATATCTAGACTTGTTTTAATTTAGATTCAAAGGATAATTTATGTTAATATACACACAGAGAAATATCATTATGCTATGTTAAAAGGAAGTTGTATTATGTTATCTTAATTATAACTTATGTGGTCTCTACTAAGGGAGACCACGATGAAAAAAATCACTGGAGACTTCAACCTTTTCTCATTAACTTCAAAACTACTGAAATGAAGCAGAAGATTTTTTCCCCCTGTTTTGTGCTTTGGCGTAACTCTTTCAATTTTACTGCGTTTTTCTTCTTCACAGCTGGGCATTCAGTGTCTGTATACACTCTCTCCATCATTGCACTCCCTTTTTAAAATACATACAAACAGGCTTGCACAACCTTTCCCCAACCCCTGGAAGAAAGTTATAATCCAGATGTGTAAGGCAGAGACCCTTTCTGCCAAAGGAAACCAAAGAACAAAACAGATGGAGAGCAGCTGCTCTGGTTGAAGGGAGTCAAGGGGCTAATGCTCTACCCAAGGTTCCTCTCCTTCTCCCATCATGCTTTTGAGTGGTCCCCTGTTGTACCCAGGGCTTCTGAAAGTGGAGTCCCCAAACACCATCCAGGTTAGAGCCACCATGTGGCCTGAGAAGGTGTCTTAGTTCACAACATGTGCAACTCTCAGGTTATGTGACAGTAATTTTCCTAAATAGTCAGATAAACTTGAATGGTCAAAGGTAAAACAGTGACCAGCATTTTCAGTGAATGGAATCAAACTTTACTTTTCCTTTATGGAAATGTTGGTAATTCCAGAGGACAATAGCAGCAACACCTGTCATCACAAGGAAACAACTGGGTATCCTTATTCTGTTTATTGCTAGTCCTTTGTTGGTCTCCTCTCCCCATATGACTGGGATTTTGTTATGATTGTAATTTTTCAGCTGGCCCTTTTCATTTGACACAATAGTGTGAGAATTTCGTGTCTTCATGAATTCATGTTTTCATGAATTCGTGTCTTCCATGTATTCATAGCTCTCACCTTATTTGGGGGTGGGAGGGTACCGGGATTGAACTCAGGGCACTCAACCACTGAGCCACATCCCTAGTCCTATTTTATATTTTATTTAGAGACAGGGTCTCACTGAGTTGCTTAGCACCTCGCTTTTACTGAGGCTGGCTTTCAACTCGTGATCCTCCTATCTCAGCCTCTTGAGCCTCTGGGATTACAGGTGTGCACCACCACGCCTGGCTCTCACCTTATTTTTAAAGTCCTTATTTTAAAGCTGTCATATGCTATTACAGTAATGTAGGATCTACACAGTACCTCTCATTTAAATAATTTAAAATATTAAAAATTAATTATGTATATGATTAATACATATCATTATCAAGTGCAACTTTGTAAATTTGGTTCTCTTTTTATTTTTCTTTACATAAAGCTACTTCTTCTATAGACTTCCTAAATCAAATTTAGGGGCATTTATGCTTAGTGTCCTCTCAGTGAATTCTCACCCTAAAGAATCCTGGAAATGCCTCCTGACCAGCCAGATCCCTGGAGACCTCTATTCAGAGCAATATATGCTTTCACCATTTTATTGACATCAGGCATTTGTATTAATTTCGATATTTTTAATTACATCATTTTTAATGTAGGCTTCTTCAGTTACTCGTTAGTTTTAAAAACATCTTTTTAACATTAGAATGAGACAAGCCATATTTTTAATTTAATTTATTCCCTATTATCCAATAAGTATTAAATAAAAGTTTTTTTAAACAATCCCCCCACACACATACATACAAATACACAATTCTATTTAGAGTCAGATAGTTGGGAAGTGAATTCAGTTATAATCTCAGTTGTATTGTTTGCAAGAATAAAAATAAAATTTCTTTAAATCAAGGAAAGAAACATCACATGGTATAAAAATACCAACAGGAGTTGGTAAAACTAAGTTCTGTAATTTCCTTCATAAACAAAATGCAGTTACAATCACTATTAATTCTTCACAGGAACTTTTTGCTTTTTCTTTACCATAGAGTATGTAACAGAGTTTGGATATATTGGCAGTGCTGACCATTTTATTTTTATTTTTTGAGAAAAAGGAAAAAGAAGGTTTATTACTTCGCGAACAAAGGAGAAACACAGCAGACTCCTGTCCCAGAGGCTGTGATTCTGCCCATCAGCAGAAATAGGGGGCTTTTAAAGAGGTGATTTATTCTGCTGCCTTTCCTATCCTCTACTATCCCCCCTCCCCTCCCCTCCCCTCCCCACCCCCTCTACTGTCATTCATTTCTCCCCCTTGTATTATTTTTCCCTTTCCCCTCACTTCCTCTTGTATGTAATTTTGTATAACCCTGAGGGTCTCCTTCCATTTCCATGCAATTTCCCTTCTCTCTCCCTTTCCCTCCCACCTCTCATCCCTGTTTAATGTTAATCTTCTTCTCATGCTCTTCGTCCCTACTCTGTTCCCAGTTACTCTCCTTATATCAAAGAAGACATTTGGCATTTGTTTTTTAGGGATTGGCTAGCTTCACTTAGCATAATCTGCTCTAATGCCATCCATTTCCCTGCAAATTCTATGATTTTGTCATTTTTTAATGCAGAGTACTAGTATGGCAACATGTAAATCAATGGATATGTAACTGATATGATTCTGCAATCTGTATACGGGGTAAAAATGGGAGTTCATAACCCACTTGAATCAAAGTGTGAAATATGATATGTCAAGAACTATGTAATGTTTTGAACAACCAACAATAAAAAATTTAAAAAAAAGAGGTGATTTAAAGGCTACATTCCATGTGTTCTCTGTTGGAGTTGTAATTCACTTGTTAGTTTGGGAGATAGTCATTTCTGAGATCTTCTGGTGCCACTCCCAAAGTCTGGATTACTTCGTTCCTATGTTGAGTGTGTACTCAGGGACAGATAAATCTGTCTAAAATGGGGAAGAAGGGTAACTCTGTTTCTCCTGAGATTAGAGAAGGGGCAAGATTAGGGAGGAGCAGGGAGAGAGGAAGGGAAAGAAACATTTTAAAAATGCGTTGCAATGGCAGAGCAAGTGCTAACCATTTTTGATATCATGGTACTAATATTTTCAGTTACTTTCATAAATTGAAGGGTGCTTCAGTTGTTTTATAAGTTGTTTTTATAAATTTGACGAATTCTGTTTAATCTTTCTTTTCCCTCCATGTCAAGTCTGAAGTTTTTGAGTTGGAAAGACATACATGGGTCCTGCCTTTCCCATGTGTTCATGTCCCCGCCAAGCTGCATTTGTTATTCAAGAATACTTTTACATTGCTCGTTCATAAAGGCCCTCGTGTTTATGTTTGCAATTTCCAGGAAATTTTACCAAGGAAAAAATGTATTCTTTATGGTACTTATTTTATGATCCTGAGTGAATGTTAAGTCCCTTAAAGCAGAGATTGTGGTTTATTGATTTGCAGATTTCTTTCAGTGCCACTCAGCACAAACTCTGGAACATACCAAGTACTTAGTAAATATATGTGCTTTGGTTGAGAAGGAAGGGTTAGCAGCACCAATGTAGGATGCAAAATAAGAGTTAAAAATGCTTGGCTTTTTCTTCTGACAGAGTCATTTGAAGACTAGAGAGTCATTTCATCTCTCTGACCCCCCCATAATCCTTGCCCCAAAGAACTCAGAGTACTTTTGGAAGAATCAAGTTAAAGAACAGGTGGGAAAGACGTTTTCAATGGTAAAGCATTATTTGAATGCACAGTGGATATTTCTTAAAGGTAAAGAAAGAATGGTACCTTTCAGATGTTCAGGGGAAATAAAAAGAAATTCTTTCCCAGATTCTCTGCCTTTTAATGTTAGCTTTAATAAACATATACTGAAGGTTGGAAGGTTATTCTAGTCACTGGTGGGGAGAAAAATTACACAAACCTTGAAAGTGGATCCTCAAAGACATGATCTGCCCAAGCCTCGTGTTCCCCTGTCTTCCCTACATTCAGATTCAAGTCAGCACACAGACTATTCTGCATTTGTGTGTCATTTGTTATTGAGCAAAAGCACTAAAACAGCTTTAATTTAGAAGCTTCCTTTTCTTCCAGTTGATAATCGTATTATCTACTTGTAAAACATGCTTAACCTGGTGTTCCCATATGCTACTTCAATGCATTGGACTCTTACATCCTTGGCTAATTCTTACTGGTTCAAAATTCTTTCTTCCTACGTTTCTTGCTGGCTCCAAAACAAAACTGTAGAAACCTGTACTGTAGGGATGTGTCATCTGTTCATTGGGGAATCTGCAATTTCCTGCTGAAGCTTGTTTTCTCAATCCACTTTGCAGAAAACCTCATCCTCATTTCCCAGGATGGGAAACAGAAAACATTGTAAACAGACTACAGTCTACAGGTTGAAAGGAAAGGGGATGTGAGCTTTCCCTTAAGTGCGGTTTCAGTCAACAGGGCTTTTGTGGTTACCATGCAGAACTTGCCACTTGGGAAAGGGAATCCTGAGAGTGATGCAAGGTGTGCAGGAGACAGGACATGTCGAACCCGGGGAGAGGCGAGAGTGGCTAGTGCAGCAGGAAATGCAGTTTACTACGGACACAGCTCCACTGCTCACACATCTATTCTCAACTAGTTTTTCTCCCAGTGCACTGCACTATCAAAACCAACCATCACTGGATTCTGCTTTTTCAGGAAATTTAATGAATTGCATCTGTAGATTGAAGCCAAGGGGGAGCTATCTCTGGGTTAGGTAAATTATTATTACTGTCCCTATAATTACAAGGGTAATTGGAAAGAACAAAGGTTAAATTCAGGTAGGAATTTGAAGACTCCTTAAACCATCTTCTGTTAGTCAAGCATGGAGTTAGTTCTGACAAGTACACTGGAGCTTTAGCTTTGGTATAAGTAAACATTACCTAAGACAGCCTCACATATGGCTGAGGTCAGCTCTGGCTTTCTCTAGGTCTCATTTTTGCATACCATTTATTTTGTGTCTGGGTCTATAGATGAAAACCTTCTCAGCTCTGGTGAAGGCATGGTGTTATGTTGTAGCCAGGGGCCAAGCAGGCCTGCCTTATTCTCAGTGGAAGTTCTGTGCTTCCCTGTCATTCGTCTGACTTGTTGTCAGCAAAGCTCAGACAGAGAACCAAGGCAGGTTTCTGAATTTAGAAAGAACTCCCTTTTCCTGCCTAATCTGAACATGATTAGGTGTGATATCTTTGTGATCCAACTGGCTAGTACAGCTAGGCCTCAAGTACTTAATAAAGGACTGTTGTTTACCCAGTTCTAGGGATTTGAACTCAGGGCCATTCTACCACTGAGCTATATCCCTAAAGTTTTGTTGTTGTTGTTGTTGGGGGCAGAATAGATGGGTACTGGGGATTGAACTCAGGGGGCACTCAACCACTGAGCCACATCCCAGCCCTATTTTGTATTTTATTTAAAGACAGGATCTTACTGAGTTGCTTAGTACCTTACTTTTGCAGAGGCTGGCTTTGAACTTGCAATCCTCATGATCCTCCTGCCTCAGCCTTCCCAGCTGCTGGGATTACAGGAGTGTGCCACTGCACCTGGCCCCTAGTTCCTTTTAATTTATTTTTGGAGACAGGACCTCCCTAAATTGCCCAGGATAGCCTGCCTCAGCCTCATGAGTTGCTGGGGTTGCAGGTATGCACCATTACACCCATTTTCAATATATTTTTTCCTTTTTAAATGATGTTGGATCTCTCTCTCTCTCTCTCTCTCTCTCTCTCTCTCTCTCTCTCTCTCTCACACACACACACACACACACACACACACAAATAATAACAATTCTTTTGAAGTACTAAGAATTTTTTTTAAAGCACATATTGCTGTATTTTAACCACTAAAATTAAGCACATACATCTTCAAAATTATTTGTGCTTGCATTGCTGTATTTTAACCACTAAAATTAAGCACATACATCTTCAAAATTATTTGTTTCCTTTCGGAAACCATGCAAACATTCTAAAATGGTTTTATTGTTACTCCATTTCAGCGCTTGGATCACTGTACATGGCGTGCCCAAATGCAAGGCTCATGCAGAAGGGTGCTTTTTCTTTTTCTTTTTTAAACAAGCAAGTTTAAATTGCCTGGTTCCCATGGGAATCAAACCACAGAAATAAAAGAAATGAAATAAGGGTCATGGTTTGGTGATTGTTACTAATGCATAGAATTTTCCAGATTCTTTTATTTCAAATGTAGCATTCATAATCAGCAGGAGTGAAATAACTTAAGTTGACCAAATTATGGTTCCTATGTGCCAGGCAATTCCTTTGAAATGGAAGAAAATCAGATATAGAAAATACCAACTTTTGTGGCCTGATCATTTAGCATTTGTGGCAAAAACTGAGGCTAAACTTTTCTATCAGATGGAAAGTTCACTAATTAACTGAGTTAGTGAAACCAAACAATCAGAGTATTTGAGAATTTAATTTTGAATTCCTATGGGATGCCAGGAATTATGCTACAAAAGGAACCTAGATGAAATATCTGCATGCATGACTTTGCATCTCATAATCTGTAGGACAGTGTCTTGGGTTTGAAGGTACAGGGATCATAGAGAGATTTCTATTCACAGGAAAATGGTTTAACTGAGTCTTCAAGATATTTATAAAAACTCTGCTGTGGGTAAGACTCAGAGCTCAACACTGCTGGTGTGATTCCTGCATTGTACTTCTTATTTGCAAAGAGTTCACAGACTAGTTTGAGAGATAGAAATATGACCTGACTTTTAACACAACCCAGAGTCTACTAACATGCCAACATGGGTGTGGGACGAGTGGGCAATGAGGCTACAAGGAGCAAGGGACTTTGTCTCACTGCAATACATAGATAAGTTCCTGGTGAAGAATAAGAGCTGAGTATCTATTTAATGTGTAATTTTTATCTATCAAATAAATATAAAAATAAAATATAAAAGTGAGGTATCATTGTAGTTCATCTTGCAGTGTTCTTACAGGAAGTAAGAACAACTTACCAGGCACTTGTATTTCACAATGCCTCATTAAAATAAGTCAATTGTTTTTTAAAAAGAGAATGATGTTGATTAAAATACCTAGTGATGAGAGAGGGAGAGGGAGAGAGGAAGAGGGGGAGAGGGAGAGGGAGAGGGAGAGGGAAAAGCAGGCCGACTTTATATATATATATATATATATATATAAAATGTTCAGTGTTAACCCTGGTTATCTCTAGGTTGTAGGGTTTTAGTGATTTCACTTATCTTTAAATTATATTCATGAATTTTTATACAATAAGCGTGGAGCACATTTATAATAAGACAGATTTATCTTCTGAAAATATATTTAATCAAGCAGAACTCTATAATTGCAATGGGATTCAGATTATCCCTAAGTCTCCATCAGCCTTCTTCTGTCTCCTAACTTCATGTTTGCTCAGTGACACACACAAAGATTGTTTTTTCAGTTTCTTTTACTCATATTTCCGAGAAGCAGAAATTAATTTTTGATACCTGAATAGGTCTATATCACGATAATGGTACACTGTTCATTTAAAGCACAATTAAATTTCAAGAATACTATATTAGATGCCTCATAAGTTATGAAAATTTCATAGAGGTTACCATGTTTTTGACATCTCCCAGATTTTGCTACCTACCCAGAATTAACTGAAAAGGGCTTTGGTCAGACCATATGTGACATATTTTGTCTCTCTGAACAGGAAGATATTGCTATCTAATGTATCAATCCATCTGTTCAACATTAGACAATGTGGACCAGGTGAATTAATGACATAGACCCCAAAGACTAGGAAGTTATTGGTTTTTGGTGACCGCCTGTGCAAGTTGCACCTTGGTAGCCACTTGGCTTCTAGGATGAGCACCCATGAGCTGGTTGAAATGTGTGCTCATCTTTGTGGTTTTTAATGCATCCGTATTGAATTACATGTGAGGAACCAAAGGAACTGTTGACACACAGAGGCATGTAGGCAATCCAGGTGTATTCTCTCGACTACATGTATTTATTCACAAGAGAAAATATCAAAATTATGTTAGTGGAAATGCAAATAATCTAAATATGCAATAGCAACATAAAGACTACAGTAGAAAAACTCATTGGAATATTCAGTTATTGACAGTTATAAAAAGCTCAGAACAGCAAAACCTGTGTATTATTTAATGTGAAGTGATATTTATGAACTGTTGTCATTGTATCTTTTGCTATAAATACAATGAACCATGTGGAGATTAGTAGAGATCCTAAGAGGGGAGGGAGCCACCACAATACACTGTTGCCATTTCTGTTCTGCTGTACATACATCATGTGGATGTGGAGCATCTCTGTAAGCTTTTCTTTCCTAGAATTCCAAACAACATCTGGGGTCAGAGTCCTGTGCATGTTCACTTTCCTCCTCAGCAGGAGTTTCAGTCTTCTTGCCATCACCTCAAGTGAGCTAAGAACTGGAATGATGGAGGCATCAGGAGCTTAGGAGTCTCAGAGAGTTTTTGACATCCCCCCTTTTTTTGTTCTATTTAGTTATATGTGACAGTAGAATATATTTTGGCAAATTATACATACAAAGAGTATAACTTATTCTAATTAGAATCCTATTCTTGTGGTTGTATATGATACAGAGTTACCCTGGTCATGTATTCAAATACAAGGCTGAGAAAGTGATGTCCACTTAATTCTACTGTCCTTCCTATTCCCCTCCCTTCTCCCTTCCCTTCATTCTCCTTTGTCTAATTAAATGGACTTTTTGCCTTTCCCTCCCCACCCTCCCTTGTTTTTGGTTAGCCTCCACATATCAAAGAGAACATCTGGCCTTTGTTTTTTGGGGAATTGGATTATTTCATTTAGCATGATATTCCCCAGTTCCATTCACTTACCAGAAAATGCTGTAATTTTATTATCATTTATGACTGAGTAATATTCCACTGTGTATATATACCATGTTTTCTTTATCTATTCATCCATTGAAGGACACCTAGGTTGGTTTCATAGCTTGACTATTGTGAGTTGAGCCACTATAAATGTTGATGTGGTTGCATCATTGTACTATGCTCATTTTAAGACCTTTGGGTATAAACTAAGGTGTGGGATAACTGAGTCAAATGGTGGTTCCATTCCAAGTTTTCTAAGGAATCTCCATATTGCATTCCATAGTGGTTGCATCAATTTGCATTCCCATCAACAATGCATAAGAGTACCTTTCTTCCGCCATCCTCACCAATATTTATTGTTACTTGTATTCTTTATAACTTGACATTCTAACTGGAGTGAAATGAAATCTCAGTATAGTTTTAATTTGCATTTCTTTAATTGATAGAGATGTTGAACATTTTTTCATATATTTTTTGACCATTCACATTTCTTCTGTGAAGTGCTTATTCAGTTGTTTTGTCCATTTATTGATTAGGTTATTTGTTTTTTTTGTTGTTAAGTTTTTTGAGTTCTTTGTATAACTTAGAGATTATTGCTGTATCTGAGGTGCAAGTGGCAAAGATTTTCTTCCATTCTGTAGGCACTCTGTTCGTATTCTTTATTGTTTTCTTTTTAGTCCAACACCATTTCATTTATTGAGTCTCGATTTTACTTTTGTTACTAATATGGCATTATGTAAAAATGTGGATGTGTAACCGATTTGATTCTGCAATCTGTATTTGGGGTAAAAATGGGAGTTCATAATCCACTTGAATCTAATGTATGAAACATGATATGTCAAGAGCTTTGTAATGTTTTGAACAACCAATAAAAAAAAAAAAGAAAAATCAGACCACCTCTAGGATAGGCTCAGAACTCTCCCCACCCTGCTGACCTTTATCCTGATTGGTTCCTGTACATTATATTAGCTGTGTGTGTTTTCTCAATAAACTGAGATCCTGCTTTGAAAAAAAAAAAAAAAAAAAAGAAGTCTTATTGAGGAAGTCGATTCCTAAGCCCACATCCATGAGAGTTGGACCTGCTTTTTTTTCTAGTAGGCTCAGGGTCTCTATTCTAATGCCTAATTCCTTGATCCACTTAGAGTTGAGTTTTGTGCCGGTTGAAAAAATAGGGGTTTAATTTCATTCTATTACATATGGTTTCCAGTTTTCTCAGTACCATTTTTGACCCTCTTTGTGTCTTTACCAAGAATCTTAGCAGTTGCCCTCCATTTTTTCTTTTTTGTACTAGGGATTAAACTCCAGGTCACTTAACCACTGAGCCACATTTCCAGCCTTATTTATTTATTTTTATTTTGAGACAGGATCTCACTAAGTTGTTTAGAGCTTCACTGAATTGCTGAGGCTGTCCTTTAACTTGCAATCCTCCTGTCTCAGGCTCCAGAGCCACTGGTATTCCAGGTGTGTGCCATACAAGATACTTTTATATTCCCTTTCCTAGTAGAAATTTTCTGTACATCATACCCATTGTTTTACTCTTAGAAATGACTTGTCCACTTCTTCTCAAGCAAATAGTCTCATGGCTTATCCTTGATGTTAGAAGTTTAGTCAAAGTAAATTTCTCACCAGAAAGAAAAATAACATTAGGGGAGATTTTTTTTTTTTTTTTTTTTTTTTAAGAAATGTTCTCTCCATTTAAAATTAATAAAAATTAGGTGAAAATAAATATCAGAATAAATTCCAGAAAAATTGGTACTAGAAATAGTTTTAGGAACAGCAGTGTCTGGGAGCAAAGACTTGCAAAATAGCTGTACTTTAAAAATAATATGAGCCTGTGGTATCTCTTTTAACATTGTGTTTACAGTTGATTGTGGTCATGTATTAGACTTCAGAGTACCTCCTGACCCTTTCCCTACTCTGTCATCTTTCCCTTTGAATCTGCAATAATTAATCACCAGTATCATTTTAACTTTGGTGAAAACCTGGGTAATGACTTGATATCCTTTATTATTTTCTGGAAACTTCTTTTTCCCACATGGAAAGGGTTTGCACGGTGTAATCTGGCAGATGTGTGTGGACACTTTGCTGTTTCTGGCCTTACTGACTCTCAAGGGAACTCTCCCACTTCTTTGTGTTGCATTTCTCTTGTCTTAAAACCTTTGACTCGCTTCCTCTTAAGCTTACAGAGTAGGTCTTCTATTCCTAAACTTTTGCTTTTTCTTTCCTTCTACCATGCAATTATTTCCCCTTCTTTTATAAATGTCTCTACTTTTTGAATACATAAGACAACATTTGTACCAAATACTTCCCATGTGCATTTTATTCTGCTGATGGAACTGCAAAGTCTCAGTGTTTTCCTGGAAGAACTGTGGAATTAGAACACGAAGGCCTTTATTACGAAGAGAAATGTAGGTAGCTTTTTGACAAATCCTGTTTATAAAGAAAATAATAGACCACAGATATTGCACTGGAGAGAAAAAAGAAAAATCTCCTCTCTCCTAAATTTCCATTATTTACATAGATATTATACTTTTTGAAATACCTTAAGCCAATAAAGAAATGGAATTTAAACTTGAATTTGTTAAATTGTGTCTATATAAATGGATTTTGTTAATGAACAAAATATACAAATGTGAGTGTGAGATTGGGAGGCTTAATTCCATGGTCCGCTGTGGAAGGAGAACTGAGCCCAAGCAGCAGAGGAGGACCCACCTACACCCAAACACTCACAGGAGGTCCTGCCTCAATAGCATCCTCCACTCTGACAAAAACTGCAAATCTTCTCTATAGGAAAATAACCTCAGTTAATCATTTCTGAATAATGCCTTGAAGATTTAGAATGCTTTTATTTTCATTTTGGAATGCAATTCCCTGGAGACAAATAGGTCCTTGGAATGTAAAGAAATTACAGTTCATTAAATATGAGCTTGAAGTCTTACCAAATTCCCTTTTTAAATGGCTCATGTTAATGAGAGTCAGTAGGAACAAAAAGTAACAAACTTAAACCCTCTAAGGACCAAAAGCTTTATATATTAAAATGGCTGGTTTCAGAATAATAGAGAGCTATATTTATCATATTTTTAAATTAAGATTTTTAAAAGTTCACATGAAGAATAAACACATTTTCAAAAGTGACAAAATTAGTTTCTAAAAAGAATCAAGTACAACTTTGAAAAATGAAAGCTATAATTACTATAAAATGATGATTTAGAAGCATATCAGACATAGCTAAAAAGAGAATAAGTGAAATGGAAGAGATGAAGGGTTACCAAGATCATAATGCAAAGATAAGAAGCTATAAAATATGGAAGAAAGGTTGAACAATAGGGAAGATACAGTAAATATCTAAAATACATCCAATTGGAGTACCAGAAGGAAAAGTTAAAGTTAATTGAGAAAACAATTAACTGAAAATTGTCTGAATTGTAGAAAGACATATCATAGATCCTCAAAGGAACATGTATTTTATGGTTAATAAAAAGAACTATACATATATGTGTAATAAAATAATTGGGCCCTGAAGAGACTATAGTATAGTTACAGAACAACAAAGAAAAAGAGAACTTCGGAGCAGCCAGAGATAAAATACTTGATTAGCTGCAAAAGATTAATAATTAGGTAAATTAGGTAAAGAAATAATTTCCTAAAAAGTAGAAACTGGAAGCCAATAGACCCATACTGTCAGCATTCTGTGAATTACTGACAAGGCAACTGACTGCACATATCCACATGGGCTGTACTGGGAGCAGCTCCACAAGAATGCAACTCACATGAGATGTAGTGTGTGTGGTGTTTATGTTTTCTGGACTTGGCCAGGGCAGCATGAGGTACACTTTAGATCTCAAAGCACTATCATTCAAAAATGTCCCAATAGGCTGGGAGTGTAGCTCAGGGGTAGAGCATGCCTTTAACTCTACTAGTGAATCCCCAGCAGAAAATAATGAACAAAGAACCAAAAAAAAAAAAAAAAAAAAAAAAAAGGAACAGTAAAATAATGACCCAAAGAAGATTTGGTTAACTAAGAAGTAATTTCAACCTCCAGAAATGAGGCCAATATAACTCTGTTACTTAAACCTGACGAAAATATTAAAATTAGTACAGGCTGTAATATATAACACAGAGCCACAAAGTCCTTAATCAAACATTGGCAAATCAAGTCTAGCAATATGTAAAAAAGAATAATAAATCATGGTTAAGTGGACTGAATCCTTGGAAAACAGGGTTGGTTTATCATTTGAAACTCATCTATTGATGTAATTTGCTATATTAATAAAATAAACATTCTTAAACTTTATTCTTTAAACATGATTATCTCAACAGAGAGAACCCATTTAACAAACTGAACACCCATTCATGGCACACATACAAACAATTCTCTCTCAGAAAAATAGAAATATAAGGAACTTTCTCAATTTGCTAATGGGACATCTAGACCAAAACAAGAAAAACTGTAGCTTACTTATCTCAAAATTAATGATTAATTATTAAATATTTTTCTACTATAATTAGGAATAAGGCAAAGGTGTTCATTTTTACTACTTCTATTCAATACTGTACTAGAGATATTTGCTGGAATAAAAAAGCAAGAGAGGAAAAAGAAATTCATTAATTCTTTTTTAAATATATATTTTTAGTTGTAGGTGAACTCAATACCTTTATTCATTAATTTATTTTTATGTGGTGCTGAGGATTGAACCAGTGCCTCACACATGCTAGGTAAATGCTCTACCCTGAGCCACAATTCCAGCCCTATAATTATATTTTCTATTATGAGGCAAATTCTCTAGGTAAAACTTTTATATATCACATGCAAGCATATCTGTTGCAAAATTATTTAGACTAGCTGCAAGCAACCCAGGTTTTTTCAGGAGTGGGATGGTTAAACGAATTTTAGTAAATTCACACAAGGGAATATTGTACAGTTATGAAATAAATAACTGAAGCTACATGGGAGATGCTACATGGGTGAATGTAAGGAATAGATTCTTGAGTGAAACAGAAAATTGCAAAAGATTAAATAAAATATACTGATTATATATAATGTCATACCACACTAGTTGTGTCTGGACTTTTAGTAATCTCTTAAATTTAATAGTGTCCTAAGCCCTCAATACAATACAATTGATCTTTCATTAAATACCCTGTGCTTAATAATCATTATAAATATATATTTTAATCGTACTTCCCTGCATAATAGTCATAATGACATAAGAAAATTCCAAGTACTGTAGGCTGGTTTCAATTCTTAGGATTTGTCTATACCAATCTTTTAAATTTTCCTCTTGCCAAGGATAATACATACTCTGCTATCAAATTGGTAATTCTCCTGACTGTCTTTGACAGAAACCTGGTGTTAATATCTTTCTTTTTTGTTATTTTCAGATATACATGACAGTAGAATGTATTTTGACATATTATACATACATGGAGTTTGAATTATTCTAATTAGGATCCCATTTTTGTGGTTGAACATGATGTGGAGTTACACTGGTCATGTATTCATATTAAACATGGGAGAGTTATGACCAACTTATTCTACTATCTGTCCTAGTCCCATCCCCCATCTCTTTCTTTCATTTCCTTTTATGGTGTTAATATCTTTAAATCTTGTCTTTTGATGCTTACAATGGCTTAGTTTAAAGAGATTCTTAGAAGGTCAAGGGTCTCAGATTCTCTATTCCTGGTCATTCTCCACATCTATTATGTGAAATTGGAAAATTATCTAAATATTAACCATTGAGCATTGTCAATGCATAAACTATTGTGTTTGTAATTTTGATAATATCTCATATCAATAAAATATTGTCTATCTTTGAGTGAATTACAATTCCACAGAAGACCATGCAGGTTAGAGGGCAGAGATCATCACAAGAGAAACACAGATCATTCTATGGGTCTTCCAATGATGGAGTGATCATATTTTATTTTGTTGGTGGACAAAACTTCATGATAGAAATAAATCTTAACCAGAAATAGTACAAAGGTATAGAGGTGTGTTGAATATATATGGCATGTATAACCAAGGGAAATGCTTTGAATGAATAGGTATAGAATTGATATAGAGTTTGGCATTTTTACGTATTTGACATTACCATTAGTTACCTAGGCTAAATGTTCATTAGTTACCTAGGCTAAATGTTCTGTTCACCATCAGAAGATGGGACCAGAGCCACCTGGGTAACTCTGAGGCTTCATCACACAATGGCATTGTACTAAGCTTTGTTTAGATCCTAATTTGAGAATACAACTTTTCTTTATATATATATATATATATATATATATATATATATATATATATATATATATATATATATATATTTTAGTTGTGGTTGGACACAATACCTTCCTTTCTTTCTTCCTTCCTTCCTTCCTTGTGCTGAGGATTAAACCCAGCACCTTGCATATGCCAAGCAAGTGCTCTACCACTGAGCCACAACCCCAGCCCCCCAACTTTTCTTTATATACTAAGTAAGTGCCCCTTGGCTACTATTTGAGTAAAATAAAATGAATGTCTGATTATACCATTTTTGTTATAATTGTATTGTTATTTTATCAAAAGTTAGATTGTTAATCTATCCATATCCTGTTTTACCTATGATTTTAGCTGGGTCAAGTACCCACTGTGGCTTCTAGAATTTGCTTTGTGATGAAAATTGTATATGAATAGTATTGACTTTCACATTTTGCTCTTCAGTAGGGGACTCCAAGCCTGTAGTGGATAGTCCCTATGAAGCATATAATGTGGTATGGTGCTTTTGTCTCTGTGTGTCTAAAAGAATGAGTTGGAAGGGGGCTGCAATAGAATGAAACTGATGTTAATTATTTTATTGAATTAAGTGCTTTTTCATTTCTTCCCCAATATGCCTTTATTTGTGGGAAGAGGAATTTATTTTCATGGAAAAATCACAATATTTGGGGTTTAGAAAATCTGGACTTGTGTCTTGACTTTGTCTGGGCTGCACTGGAATTTCATCGCCTTGAAAGATGATGGATCAGTATGTCAAATCAGGAGACAGAAACCACAGGCAATTTGAGAAGGGAGAGCTTAATATAAGATTGACAAGCGATAATGCACATTGAAGTAACATAATCAGCTAGTAAGAAGTAAAGAGAATTCTCTAGAATGCAGCAATATCATACATAAGGAGCAGCTACTATTAGAGGGCTTAGATAGCCAAGGTAGAGCCCTCCAACCCAAACCCAGGCTGACCACCAGGGTCCCTTAAAGAGGTAATGATCTTGGCTTATAATGATGGAACTGCCTTACTACTGGGACTTGCTAGACATCTACTTTCTGAGGTGCTGGTAGAGCAATCCACAAGCAGGTGTTGAACCATAAGACTTACTACAGGGATGCTTGAGGAGTGCTGGGGGAAGCTTTTTGCTGCTGGGCACTGTTGGCCATTAGATACTGCAGGAACCAGAGACTAGAGAAGCCACCTTCTGTAAGAATGGGGCATTGGGGAAATTGTACTCTGCAGGAGTCTAATGCTGAAGAAAGCACAGGCATTGCAGGAGCTGAACACTACTGGGTGCACAGAGTTGGCATGGCAGGAGCTTGCTCGGCTCAGGATGATGTGAGGCGTAGGATGCATTATATCCACATGAGGAGATCAATGCTGGGCTGGGACTGGGGCCACAAACTCATGAAGGAACTGCCTGTTCTGTATATGCAAATGGGGCAGAGTGCCACTGGATTCCCCTTATAAACTAGTTGTTGGCTGCCAAACAGTAGGAAAAACAAGAAAATCAATACAGTAGTACTCTGGAAACAGAAGGGAGTACCACTTCCTCCAGCATCCTCTACTGACAAAGCTTAATATCATGGTTGGTGCAAAGAAGAGGGACTTAAAGTGTTCTAGTCTATTACTACAGAGTAGGTAATGAAGGATGGGGATTTGAGCTGAGATATAACAAATTGATAACTTGCACAGATAAAGCCATATTCCTGAAGGTACCCAGATGATAGAGTTAGATTGGAATTCAAAAGCACTCTGAATTCTGAAACAATTTAAAAATTCACTGTTGCAATATTTATAATTTATATAATTAAACATGGTACTGATAAAATCTCTAATGCCCCAGTTGGATTGGATAGAATGTATTGCAGCTAATCTGCTGTTTTTGTTTTTAGAGAAGTTGTTTCAAGATCATATTTGGGCAATGTTGTATCTGAACATTGTATTTTACCTTAGGTAAAATACATTGCATGTGGTGGCCATTTTTCATTATCAAAATGATACTTATAGAACGCAAAAGGAGTTGAACCAGCGTTCAAATCCATATTTTCTGATTCTACTGTCTGTGCTCTTAACTTTGAAATAAACCAGAGTCTCTCCCAAGCTCAGGATAGTATCAAAGTGCTGTAATTTTGGTAAAATCCATGTTTACTTTGGACCTTTCATGTCTTTGTGCTGCTTACCCTCTTGATATGTTATACCCTCCCACTTTTATAAGTGTAGGTTTTCGTTTGCATTTATTTACTTCTCAATCGTTTAGAAATTTGGTGCTAGAAGTAAAACACAGTTAAGCAGAAATTGATTTTGACTTGGCTATCTAGCTCTAACATCAGAAAATGATTTATTGACAGAATTTATAACAACTGAATGAGGCATATTCAGAAAAAAAATAATGTATTATACATCATTGATAGATTTTGGCAACCCATTTCAAACCATGTCTTAATCTAGTATATGCAAACAATATGACTAGATTAAGACATGGTTAATCATAGCCCCATCCTAGAAATAACCCAAGGGTCCATAAACAGTGGAATGGATAAAGTATGATATATTTACATAAGAAACTATTTTAAAGAAATGAAAATGAATAAACTGCTACACTTGAAAGCATGGGTGAATCTCACAGTCATAATATTGAGTAAAGAAGACAGGCATAAAAAGCTATGAAGTTCAAAAACAGGCAAAACTATTATATAATGCTTTAAGTCAAAATACCTTGATGGTATTGCCTGGGAATGAACACGTAGGAGGTTTGAGATGCAATTGACATCAAGTCCTTGATCTGAGTAGCAGCTATATGGGAATAGACATTTGGGGATTCCATGGAGTAGAAAAGGTAAGATTCAGAGCAGTGGATCTATGTAATATTTTTAATAAATATGTTTAAAAATTTGAGAAAACTCAGGTTTTTAAAACATGGAAAAAACCGAAGTAAAATACAGTATAGTAATATGATTTATTGTGAGGTAGTCATTGTGGGAAATTTACTAAAGGTTTTTAAATGGTAAGAAAAAAATGCTTGGGTTACAATGTTGAGAGAAAACAAAGTCCAACTTTCAATGCACTATATTATCCCCAACATATAAAGCTAATGTTTAGAAAATTACTAGAAAAAATATATTAAATGCTAACAATGCTATAGAAGTGAGTGATTTTTCTTTCATCTGAAAAGACCCCAGGATTACCATTACCCAGACAATGAACAAACCTTTCCTTTTCTGAATGCTCAAGTACTCTAGAAAATGTCTCCAGTATCACTCTGCAGCTGAAATTCTCCCCACTTCTCCAAGTATTCCCTATGCCTTGATCGAATTGGGCTTTATAATTTTCTTTATAATTCAGCAAATGATTTTCAAGCAGCAGGTATTTTCTACTAATTCTGGGTACATAGCAACAGTAAGAATGACAGTGATTTCTGTTCTCTCTGTTGGAGAAGGTTAATTAGGGTGAACATGGAAAAAATCCAGGGTGCTAGAAAGGCAAATGTAACAGAGGGACCATGTCTAATCTAAAAGGAAAAGAATATTGTTGGTAAAACCATTTTGTTTGATTTATCAAAGTTCACACAGATGAGGAGCAGCCGCCAGTTGTGAAAGAACAGGAGATGTGATGCTGGACAGTGGTGAGAACAGGGGATTAGAGATGTCAGCAAGATTGAGGAACTGTTGGGGAGTGGTGGAGGGAAGTGCCAGAGGGATATGAGGGTACATCAGAGTAGCACAGTTCAGATAAAGACTTATATGTGGCACAAGTCCACTTGCAACATGGGTGTAGGTTACTAGGTAGAATAGACGAAGAGATCATTCAAGGTGAGGATGCCTGTGATGTGAGAGTTCATGCTGGGTGGCTGGGTGCTGTCCTCACTGGAGGAATGTGATATTGGAGGATAGAAGGGAAAGGATATTTCTTTTACTGATGCTGTTCATGGTATTTCCTCTGCCTCACCTACCTATACTATGCATCTTTTAAGGCCCCATAAAGCATAAAATATTCTATGAGACCATCCATGAATTACCCACCTTAATACATGCTCTTATTTCTTTAATCCCATGGTATCTAATGGCTTGTTACATGAATTGGTGCTCCATGAATATTTGCTTAATTTAATTCTTCCTTGCAACATCACCATTAGAAACATACACATTGAGCTGAATGAACTATATGTTTAACCTGGAACTATTGTTATATTCCAGGAGTTAAGGTAAATTGATTTGTCTATTCTGAAAGCAGTTTGTCTAGAGAATAATAATCTGTTTTACATTTTGTGTACAGCAATGTAATTTAGAAAAAAGTTTGCATTCATTGGTACTAAAAAGATAAAACTATGGCTTTTTAAGTAGTCACTTAATGTTTGTTCTTCTGTTCGATGTCTGGCTCTGGTCTTCTGTTCAATGTCTGTAGATAAACTTGCAACATCAAATGACATGCACAAATTCCAGACAGATGCCTCCGATGTCTGGAATCAAGACAAATTATATCACTTGGCTGTCACAAAGAGTGCCTCTTTTGACGTTATGGAGCAATTTGTTTAATGACACAATTGCTAGGCTGTGGAACAGATGACTGTCTCCTTTGTTGCTCAGAATTCCTGGGGCACTGCAGAAAGCCAAGCAGTTGCAGCATGATTGGTGTGTCTGAATAACTGCAGTCTCCACGCTTGAGTGGTGGAGGAGAGGAACAATTTCCTTCTGGTGGCAGTTGCTTTGCTGCTTTTAGAGTGAGTGGGAAGTTTGTTTTCTAATGACTGCACTACAATTTTTTTTTTGGCTTGGCTAATTATTCAAAGCCAGAAGGTTGCATGTGCAAATTTCTAAGTGTTTGGTTGAACTCTTTAAACCTTGTCATGTGTAAGAGGTTGCCACATATTGTATTGTAGGGGGTCGTAAAGAGATGATCTCATCCTCAGATTTCTCAGTGAAGACACAGACTGCTGATGAACTAAAGTAGGAAGGAATGATAGAATTATTGTGTAAGCTTATGACTTGTATGAAGAATTCAGAGGAGGTTTCTGAATTTTTTGAAATAAATTGGAAAAACTTCCTGGATATGATACTGTAAGAAGATGAGCTATGAACTAATAATTTCATATGCAGGAACAAAAGCAATTCTCTTCCTA
Source organism: Marmota flaviventris (assembly GCF_047511675.1). Classification (NCBI taxonomy): domain Eukaryota; kingdom Metazoa; phylum Chordata; class Mammalia; order Rodentia; family Sciuridae; genus Marmota; species Marmota flaviventris. The sequence goes on along the minus strand of NC_092505.1, from coordinate 48,492,697 downwards.
AAATGCTTAATTTCTGGATCCCATGCAGAAAGCAGTGGCTCACTACCTGGAGTGCACAGTATGTAAGAGAATCAACTAGAATGGTAACTTCAAATGCCTGTTCCTGTCTTCTAGACCAGAAATTCTTTCTCAGACCAGGAATTCTCCATCTTGTGTGGGGCCTCAAAAGCTGCACTTTAAGAAAATATTATAGGTGCTTTCCATGCAAACAACCTATAAATCACTCCTTGACAATGGTTGGTTTTAAATATGAAAGTGTTTAATTTTCGTATTTATTTTGCAAAATGGATGATAGTTCTGAGGAAAGAAGATATTTCTTCTAGGAAAGATTGAATGGAAAAGTAGTAATTAGTGCTCTACTTTAAAGCATGAATGGAATTTATTACTCATATACTATGTAAATTTTAATTTGAATGTTTAATCTGCATAATTAGTCATTTTTTTTCTTTTGAATTTCTGGCTGTTGGAAAACCTTTATTTAGAGAAGGGAAGCTAGGGTTGCCCTTCACCTTAAATTTTACCTGAGGACAGATTCATCATACAGATATTTCTGCTGGTACTCAGAGAATACCTAGGATGGAGAATTCATAAATTCAGTCTTCGCTTCAGTGACTGGACGGTGTTCAAGCCATTTTAAAACACAATTCTCTTAAACGTGTTCTGAGAACTAAAAAGCAGCTCAGTCTAGTTCACAGTGAAGCCTTTTCCATTGAGTCCACGGGGTGGCACTGTCCTACCACTCCTGGCCTCCGAGCACCAGCTGAGCTGGAAGGCTGTGCTTGTTGTCTGAAGGCAGAGAATCTGGGGAGAGCCTGTCAGCATTATGGAACAGCCTTGTTTGAATTATTCTTAGAACACAGAATGACAATATACTCTGCTCTTTTCCAACTTGTTCTAGTCTTGTCTAAATGCTGAAGGTCACATTATCCTGTTCCAGAAACAATGTTAGGATCAATTGGCTCAATAGAGGAAATAAAACAAGCCTCACACAAAGGGCAAGTGGAAAAAGAGACCAAAAGGAAAAAAGGCGGTCTGAGAATCAAATGCATGCAATCCTGCTAATAAACCTAGTGGATGGGAAACATTTGGAGATGAGAGGAGATCAGGGAATTGTGGCAGAGGATGAATTCAGTTTCCAGCACTTTCTGTTACGCTCAAATCTTTCTCCTTGTTCCAAGGTCAGCTCTCAAGGTCATACTGGAGAGCCCTGGAGAAAACAGATTACAAGCCATGGCATGCTCATTTTTGTACATGACTGCAGAACTCAATAAGGCAGACACATTATGGCTATTCTCACATTTTCCCCCTCACTATCTACTCATCAAAGTTCATGCAAATGTCTGGGATCCAGTAAAGCCTTATTATATTTATAAGACATTACTGGGGCTTCTGGAATTGTTGGGGATCTATGGTCCCTAAATTTGAGGGCAGGTCTGTGAGGGATTGTCTTCATTTCTCTGTCATAATTCTACCTAAAATCCAATCTTCCCAAGTAAAACTCATTCTTTCACCTTAATGAAAGACCACATTAGTAAAGGTGGAAAGCATGTGGCTTGTATTTCTCCGTCTGATAATGATATAGGGTTCTTCAGTTAAGGCTCATCTCAACTACCTGGCAGCATTATTTTGGCACCATCTGAATAAATGAATTAAACACTGAGATTACATCATGCCAGTATACTACCAATGCTTCTTTATTATTTTCTGTCCAAAGAAGAACATCATATGTATAATCCCAAACTTTTCCCTCTATTAACAGATATGCAGTTCATCTGTAACTACTAGTTGGGCAACTTCAATGCTTTTATCTTCAGTAACTCAAACTGATTGCACCCAACTTATCTCACCTGCATCTGTCTACCCTGAACCTATTTTTTCTTTTATAATAGAGCTGATGTCAATTGCCTCATGCATTTATTCAATGGATAATTACCATGCACCTATGCTGTGCCACGTACCATGCTAAAGTGGAAGGAGCTTTTGTCCAGCTTTTGTATTCATTTTTTTTTTTTTTCTCTATAGAATCAGCACTTAGTACAGCAGGGTAAGCACTAGGTAAACATTAGCCAAATGCATGCTTGGAACACAGGGTGAACAAGAGTCATGTGTCTGTGTTTCCTGCCTCTTGTTCTTGAATGTAGAGACAATATTATAGACTTCTCTGAATCATCCACCTCTCACTGTTCATTTTTCACTATGGGTCCTCTCTGTTGATTCTGTAGGCTAATGAAGACATCACTCAATTTTGACCTGCAGGGCATACTATAGATCAAAATTAGACTTCTATGGCACAGCAAAGTTTTTCTCGGGAAACTTAAGTTGCACTGAGATCATTTAACCCAGAGAATGAAATTCCGGTATAATGATGGGCCTGTGAACTGTGAATAGGGGAATTCTATAATCCTTGAAGTTGTTCACCTGGAAGCCAGGCCAATCTTTGTGAGGTGATTGGTACCTGCCCATCCCTGGCCCACAAGGTTCTGTCTTTCGAATTGCTAAGGACTCACTTGGTAAGCAGTTGGGTCTCCTTAAGTAGAATTTCCCCTGCCATATCTTGAACAAGGAGAAGCAAATAATATGGACAGCATCTTAGGGGTGAATCTAAGAGCTGTCATTTCTCATTTGAAAAGGTCTTTTCATCCTGGAAAGGAACAAAGCTTTCAGTTTATTGGTGCTTTCTTTATTCTCAAGGGGATATAATTGAGCTTCTCTCTGTGACTCCCTGGCTCTAGACAGTGACAATAGGGTATCAGAAAACAATGTGCAGCGTCACTAGGAGAAGACACAGGGGAGGAGGATGAGGTACACAAGGGGAAGAAACTGACCAGGGATCAGACAGTGCATGTGGCTGAACTGGGGCCGAAGCCCTGCCTGCCTTTCTCCAAACTCAACCTTTCACTGGCTGCTTCCTCTCTCAGCTTCTCCCAGTCAGATATTCATTCATTCACACCTTTACTAATTCAGCACTTACTCAAGAAGGATGAGCAAAGCTGTCATAGGTTCTGTGATAAATACTTGGGCTTTTAATATACTGTCTCATTTATTTGAATCTTTGAGACTTATAACTGAGGCTGCTGAAGCCCAGTAAGTGAAATGACTTACCTAGCTAGTTAAGTGGCAAGAGTGGCATTAGAATTCAAGTCTTCAAATACAGATTTCCTTTCTTATTCCACATACCATGATATCTTTTTTTTTAAGAGAGAGAGAGAATTTTTTTAATTTAATATTTATTTTTTAGTTTTCTGTGGACACAACATCTTTATTTTATTTGTATGTGGTGCTGAGGATCGAATCTAATGCCCTGTGCATGCCAGGTGAGTGCGCTACCGCTTGAGCCACATCCCCAGCCCCAACCATGATATCTTAACCAATGTCCTAAACCATGTTAGAGGTTGGGACCTGAATACACTTATTGTATCTTCATTGTAGTCCTTACCCTAGAGCATTCCCTACAATGTCTTAGAAGTTAAATGTGACTCCTACCATTGGCGAGCTTGTAGTAAATTTGGAGAGAAAAAATTATAAACATAAAACTGTAAGTAGAACTGTCATCAACAGATCAGAATGTAACATATTACAGGGTGGGGAAGTGCTGTCGGCCTCCTTGTGTTCCTAGGGACTGATGATTTAAATCGTGTGGTGGGTGAGTGAGACACTGCTTGTTTTACTTGCAATTTGTTGAGTGATTAATATATATTAGAAGAGTAAATAGAGTTGAATTTTCAAATGTGGCAGATGTTTGAAAACCTCTTACCATCTGCAAAACAGAAAATGTGAAGAGATGCTGCCCCATATCTTTGCACCCTCTTTCTTTTTGATTTATACAGATTCTATAAGAAAAAAATTAAAAGTTACTTAAAAGGTAGGGAAAAGAAACTTAGTGAAGGAAAATATTAAAACTCAACACATCAAAACCCCAGTTTACACTCTTATCTCTCATAATGCATCTGTTGGCAGTGTTGAAACATTCAGAGGATGGTACTCAGACTGTTGCATGGTTTCAATAAACTGGAGATCATCTTTGACACATTTTGTGGCTTCTGCCCTCAAATTCATCTGACTGATCACCAATTGCTCTTTGCTACCACTTTTTTTCACCTTTATTTTATTTATTTATTTTTATGTGGTGCTGAGGATTGAACCCAGGGCCTTGCATGTGCTAGGTGAGCACTCTACCACTGAGCCATAACCCCAGCCCTGTTACCACTTTTATCTTATTTTTTTTTAAACTTGGAGTATTTTAAAACACCCCTAAGTCATTTGTTTATCCTCCTCTGATAAATGCCCCCTCCACTTGATCATTTCCATACTGCAATCAGAATGATTTTTTAAAAATGCAGATTTTTTCATTTCATTTCATTAACTCTTTAAAACTATGAAATAAATTACCTGTTGTTCTTATAACAAAGAATTTTCTAATGACCTACAAAGACATTTTCCCCCCTAGTATTTTTAAAATAGTTTGTTCTTCCTCTGGATTCTTTCACACTACAGAATCTTCCTATGCTGTTCCCCACCTGAAAAGGTATTCACTTAGGTATGTGAACTCAGGATGCAGTTTCACAATGAAACCTGGGTGAATTTTTGATTGGCATCTCTCTCTCTCATCATGAGAATGTAAGTTCAGTTGTGGTAGAAGCAGGCTGGTTTTCAGCTCTATCAATTGTCATGCGCAGCTCAATGCCCAGCACATAGAAGGAGATTAAATATTTGTTGCATGAGTGATCCAAGAAAATGGGAAATATTCTGATTCTAGGTGAGAAAATCACAGTGTGGTTTACAAGGGGTCTCATAGGAAGTGCATTACCCTGAGGAGAGTTTGAGGTTCTTTTCAGCTTTCCTAGGATGGATAAAAAAAGCTATACATAGGGCTGGACATTGGGAGGAATTTCCAGTGGAGGTTGTGAAATCTGTATAAAGAACAATGATAGTGGCAGAAAGTAGGTTGACCAGAGAGGATGAAGTCAGGATCAGCGGACCCTGGAGGGGGCTAGCATAGTCAACAAAGTTTCTATTTCAACAAACACCTGCAGCAATTTAAATTTCCTGCTGAGTTTTAGACCTAAACTCTGAATCTGATTGCCCTGTTCAATCTTCCCTAAAACTGTAATAAGGGAATGCAATTCCATGGAAGTGATACTGTGCCTCAGATGATTCTGGAAGACCTATTGCAAAGAACTGCCACACTTGTGACTAGAGCTGGTCATTTAGGACTGCAGTGGAGGATGCTATGGGAGGCTCCCACACTTCACCACTCCCAGACAAACTTCAGCCCTGTGGAGGTGCTTTTCTCAGTTGGCCTTGGTTCCTCTGAAACCAAGGGATTTTTATACAGCCAGAGAGGCTGATGGGCTCTAAGGGACTTTGAAATGTCCTGGAACATGCAGACTCAATTCTTTGGTTACACTGCAGATGCCCCACCCTGATGATGTATTGGCTCAGCATGACATGTTTGTTTGTTTGTTTTTGTTGGAATTCTGCTAAATTGTTATCTTACATGAATGTATCCCTCCTTAGGGCTATCTCTCTGGGTATAGCAGCATAACTGGTTTCTGTTCTGGGGACACTGCTTTGAATTTTACCCTTCTGTGGCTAAAGCCAAAGAAAGGATCCTCATTACTTACTGATCTGACTGTACTAGCATCAGGAAATAAAAAGTCCTGAAATCCCTGGTTGTGCCTCTTGACTGATAAGAAAAGCCAAATCCATTTTTCTATTTTCCTGAAGACAGTTTCTTCTAGGTTCTCTGTAACTTTCCAGGAAGGCTTAAAATTAGATCTTTGTAGCAGTTACCTTCCTAAATCAATTTGAAAACTGTGCAAGCTATGGGTTACCGATATGAAGACAAGCAAGGCAGATTCCTCCTCTTCAATGATTTTTACATCTGGAAAAGAGGTGAAATTTGGAGGTCGTAAACCATCATTGTAATGTTTGAGAAATAATCAATGTTTATAGTTGGGAATCAAAGTTAGTTAGATTTCATAGGTACCTTCATAGCACAGTTGAGATTTTAAAAAAAATGACAGGATCTCATCATTAGATTAAAGTGAGTAAAATAATACCCTCCAGTTTGAGGTACTGATGGAATAATTTGGAAAATATATCCAGAAGGCAATTAGCAATTGGAAATGAGATACTCAAGCTTAGGATTTTGTAGCTGAGAAAAAAAATTGGATCCATCACTTCAGAAAGGGTTTTTATTTTATTTTTTAGTCAGCTGAGGAGCTATGACTGTTAAAGAAGAGTAGAACTCAAAATATGTTTATTCAGAGATAAAAGAAGAAAGAGGCAGAAAGTGGAGCTATACAAGGGAGTGGGCAAAAAGTAGGAGGCAAGACCCCCAAACTAAGGAAGCTGCGGTTTGAAGCAGGAGGGGTTATTCAATAGTGTTTCCAGATCATGGAAAGGCTGAAGAAATAAATAGATATGGAAACTGGGAGTTGCTAGTAAATAATTCACTTAGCACTTCTTATACGTCCATGAACTTTTCCTTAAAACTTACGGATAAACAGCAATGTTGTTCCTTGACTTGTTCTGTATACAAATCACATATTTCTCTTTTGTTATCAAGTTGTATTTCATGGACTCTTTTAAAACATGATGTTAGTATTTTCTATTTTCCTGATGATCTTGAGACTAGGATTGCCAGTGTTTTATTATAATCTTTGTGGATCCTCTAGTCAATGCGCTTTTAATAACTTCTGTTTCAACTTCTATTTCCCTGTTCTTTTCCCAGAGAGTTCTCCCTTCTCCCTTCTGCTCACCTAATTATAAACATTTCTCTAGACCTGCTCTTGCTCTAAGACCTTCTTTCTGATGAATCATGCGCTACACTAAGATGCAATTCAGATTCTATTGCTCTCATCCTTAAAAACCTCCACAGTCTTTAATTTTTAAAGAGAAAAGCCTGAACTACTTGGAACCGCACAGATTGGACTTTCAAGGATTTTGTTTCTCAATGAATAGGCTAATAAATGAATCTTGCATCCTTTAGCATTTATCTGGTTTGAGGTGAGTCCACATCTTAAAAGTATCTTGTAAGTGCCATTATTTTAAGAAAGTAACATCATACAATCTAACCCTGTGGCTCTCCAGCATTTATGTACCCTAGAAATACCTAGGGAACATTTTAAAACCATCAAAGTTGGGTCAAATTGTAGACTAATTGACTCAGTTCATGATGGATTCCTTTACAACACACGTTCTCTCAGGGTAGGTCCCATGGGCACCATCAGCATCACCTGGGAATTTATTAACCTTAAAACTCTCAACCACACCCCAGACCTTCTGAATTGGAGATCTGGAAGTGAGGCCCAGAAACCTGTTTCTATTTAATTTTATGTAATTTATTTTTTATTGGTACATTATAATTATACATAATAGTGGGATTCATTATGCCATATTGTGTATGTCCATCACATACTTTGGCCCATCTCATTCTCCAGTATATTCTCTTCTCCTCCCTTCCTCTCTCCCCCAATTTATTTGTTCTACTCTGATCTCTCTTCTAGTTTTATTATTATTATTATTAATTATTTAATTATTACATGATCCATTATTGTAGGATTCATTGTGTTATATTTGAACATGGACATAGCATGATTTGGTAGATTACATTCTCCCATACCTCCTCATCACTTCCTCTCCTCCTTCTCTCTCAATCTCCTTCCTTTACTCCATTGGTCTTCCCTCTAGTTTTGTGAGTTTCCCCCCCTTTTTATCCCCCCCCCAGCTTCTACATGTGAGTTAAAACATCCCTCCAGTTTATTCTGATGTGCATAATATCAGAGAGTCATTGATTTATAGCATTCAACTCTGGCTCTTAGTACTTCTGTATCACAAAAGGGCAAATCTAGGAATAGCAACAAAAAAGATCTTTCTCTCTGGCACCTTCCTACAACAAAGTACATTAATTTTGGAAGCATGGGAGGCTTCCACTACTCAATAGTCCAAGCGGATTGCCATCTAGAATGGGAGGGAGCCTCTTGAAGGTGGGGAGTATGACCAGACCATCCGGGGGTGCGTTCTTCTCTTCCATTCAGAGCCCCAAATCTAGCACAGGGTCTGGAGTGAAGCAAATGTTCAGTAAAGGCAAGAAGAAAGCTTTGAAGACCACTTGGGCTAACTCAAAGAAGTAGATGGATTAATTACAGTGTGGTGTTTTCCTTAAATTTTTTTGTTTTAAAAATATTCCTTAAAATAAATATTCTTTTTCAAATGCCAGGGTATTGTAAAATCTGGTTAAGCAACTGTTATTTATCATTTGTGCTTCTGAAAATGTGATTAGGAGGCTTAACATGGTGACATATTGAAAATTACTCTGCATAGGAAAAACTACAGAGCAGATTGCATCCTCAGAGCCCAAACAGAAGAATAAGGAGAAGGAGTGATTAAGGCTGGGCATACTTCATTAGCAAAAGGAATGGTTTATTTCATTCTTCAGAATAACTTGCCTTTTAGAAAACACTGACTCTTGAGATGAAAAGACCTAAGGAAGCAAGTCACCTGGTGAGCTTCCTTCCCTCACAGCTAAGAATTGAACCCAGGAGGCTTGTCCACACCTAGTAGTGCTGATCTGGGACCAGAACTTGGGTTCCCAGTACTTCATCTGCCATGCCACATGGCCAAAATGAATCTCCAAGTTCCTGGAAGTTGCAAGGGGATCACTGGGCCTGGGATTATCACAGTGAGAAGCCTTGGGAGTAGGAAGCCAGATCGCTAGGGCCCTTCCCCTCCCCCCATCCCTTTATACATATACCACTTTTATTATGCTTAGTACGTAGAATTTTGTGGTCTACATGTACAAGTTCCATTCAATGACATTTTCTAATTGACCAAATCTATGTTTAAAAATGCATAAAAACCCAGAACTCGGCCAGCATTTTATTCAACAACAACACTGTACAACTTGTGATTTTGACAGTATTAATCAAGTGCAATCTTATTTTTTTATTACTTCTTGTACATTTCTGCTTTCAACTCTACCAGATCACAATAGAATTGTGTAACTTATTCTTTATGTTTTCAATAACAGGATTTTGGCCAAAGTTCTGAATTTTGGGGTGAGTCATATGCTTAATGGCATTTTAGAATTTTCTTATGGTTTGGCTTTTCTGACATGAAATCTGCCTGAACGGTTTTCTACTTTGATGTTAGGATTTTCTCCTCACTGGAAAAATGTTGGTATTGAATAAGAAATGAGTAATAATGCAAGGGCTCTTTTAGAGATCTTTGCTAAGAACTCCCGTCTCTTATAAGTGGCTTTCAATTTCAAAATTGAAATCCTCACTGTATTTCCTGTAACAATAATTAAAGACTCATGCTTCATTTAGCATTCAAAGAAATCAAGTTGAGTCTTTCTTAAAATGAGTGTTGCTCTAAATGAAAAAGAGATTTGAGATAAATCCAGAATACTCATCCCACTTCACATCCTTGAAGGTTGTATCTTTTGATTTATGGTGTAAAGAGGAAAACAGACTTTTCATTTCATGTATGATAGAACATTGGGGCAGCTGTACAGTCACTTTCCCTTTGAGAACACTAAGGCCAAGAGGGAGGATGGGAGTTGTCCACAGTGTCGCAGACAGAGGAACTGAGAGACTGAGGCTCAAGCCATCTCCTCATTTCTTCTCTAGTGGCTAAGACATCCCTGTGGGAAAAGCTGTTCATAGATCTAAAATGGAATTTGATAAAAGGGCTGCTGCCCCTACTAGAAGGAGGGGGAGGCCATTATGGCTTAATTCGTCTTTCTTGTGAAACCTTGATTGTGTGGGTTTTAACTGGCATACAGTGCTCTAGGGGAGAAAGCCTCGAGACAGACTTTCTAATCACTGCAAATTAAACTAAATTTCAGGTAGCAGTGACTGGTTTTAGTACCTAAAAATCAACTTCAGAATTCATTCTCTATTCCTATGGGTTATAACTGTTAACAAGTAGAACAAACAAAAAATAAAACAGTCAGCTCCACATTAAGATTAAATGAGGAAATGCTTATTTTCTTTCCTTTATGTCAAATATACACATGTACATGTTCACACACACATGTGAACACACATGCACAGTCATGAGCTAGTTCCTAGAGCAGTATGTGTAGCCCACTGGTAAAACATATCAAAGGCTGTGCTCAGGCTGCCTGGGCCTAATTCCACTTGTACCCTTTACTGCATCTGTGACTTGGAAATTATTTAACTTTTCCTTACCTTATTTTACTTATTCCAAGAGAGCTTGATTTGTCCCCCAGGCAAAACTGGTGTCCTTCTCCTCCAATGAACAGAGGGTAATCAAGCAGTGTCTCCACGGCTCCCTCACTAGCACTGGCCATTCCAAGGTCCAGGCAGAGGCCTTAGCAATGTCTTCACATGTTCATATGTTTTTTGTAAATTTGCAAAAGTAGGGTATTTTGACTGCAACTAGTTAGGGTTGCTATCATTTTTGACTCAGCCATCCCCTGCCCCACTTTCCCTGTTGAAGGGTGGTAGAGTGGTCCCTGCCATTTTGGAGATTTGGTTAAGAAAGTGTTTGAGAATAACTTTAATTTGGGTTTATTAGGATTATCCTTTATGTTTACAGTCTCTACCCAGTGACTGCCAGCCCTCCTGATGTCAAAATGGCCAGAAATAGTCCAATTGCCCATGTGCTGGCTCAGTCGGGGGTATGGCACAAAGTCCAGGGCTAGAGATTATATTGTGATATGAACATTCCCACGTGGAGGAGAGAAGTACAGAAATCAGTCTCTGGGAAATTCTTCCAAATTTTAAAGTTCATATGTAATAGGAATCAAGTTTGTTTTTAAATAAAATTTGTCACTAATCCTAAATAGTTACATTATATTAGTGATAATGAGTGGGGAAGCTGAATTGGGCACTCTTTAACTTTTAATTATTAAAAATGTCAATCAAGTTAAAGGAAAAATTGAATAAAATTGCAATATTGTTGTTATATGAAGGAAAAATGAAAACAAATACAAACAAAAATTGCTAGGAAAAATTATTAAAGCCATGTCTGAATTTTGTGATGTTTGTGGGGTTTTTTAAATGTGAAATTTGTCCAATATCTTTTCTTATATTTAGTTGTGTGGTAAGTAATTTCATATTTGCAATTTTGCATTATTTTATTTAAATAGGGATCCCCAAATTACGTAAGCTTCAGGTCACATAAAATTTGTGTGAGGCCTGTAAATGACTACTTGTGAGAGGCTAAAGAAGATACTGTCTGTGACTCATTGCTTCTGTCCATAAATGAGGATATAAGACCGGTTTATACATAAGTACCTCTAAGAATCCTTTCAGTACTAAACAGGATCTGTGATTCTCTCTTTTCACCACAATGACTGGTGTGGTGTGCAAGGGTCCCAATATATACACAATGGATGTTTATTCAGTCATAAATAAAAATGAAATTGTATTATTTGTAGGAAAATGGTTGGAACTAGAGATGATTATGTTAAGTGATATAAGTCAAACTTAGAAGGTCAAGGGTCCTATGTTTTCTCTCATATGTAGAAGCTAGAGAAGAAAAAGGAAAAGAAAGGGGGTGTGTGATCACATGAAAATCAAAGGGATATTAATAGAGGAAAAGGACCAAGAGGTGGGAGACCAGAAGGGAGCAGGGAAGTGCTAGGGAGTGATATTGACCAAATTATATTGTTATATTGTGTCCATGCTTGAATATCTAACAATAAAATAACAATAATTATGTATAACTATAATGCACCAATAAAAATGTAAGAAAAAACATTTAAAAAAAGAATATAACTAATCTAAGAGTGGTACTCAATATACTTTGTAGGAATTCCCTGGTGGAATATGTGGGGGATTAGAGAGGATGAGGTAGATTGATGGCAGCTGGAATCCCAGATGGATCATGTTTGGTAATCTGAAGGGCATCATTCTTGGGAATTTTGTGGATGATCAGAACATCTATATAATCCTATAGACCAGCCTGGTGGATCGTCATTTCATTTGGAGGGTGTATTAGTTTTCTCATGTTGACAGCAAATTATCACAAATTTAGTGGCTTAGAACATATGCTGACTATCTCACAGTTTCTGTAGGTTGGGAATGTGGGGACAGCTTAGCTGGGTGCTCGGTTCAAGGTCTCACCAGGCTTTATTCAAGGTGTTAGTTATGTTGTGATTCTTGTGTGAAAGCTCAAGATCCTCTTCCAAGTTCATTCAGGCTGGTGGCGGAATTCAGTCCATTGGGTTGTGGAACCGAGGCCCTGGTTTTCTTGCCAGCTGTCAGCAGTGACCACTCTCAGATCCCACAGGCTGCTTTTAGGAGCTTGCCATGTGGCCGTCTCCATAGGCAGTTCACAGCATGGCCATTTGCTTCTTCAAGACCAGCAGGAGGGTCTCTCTTTCCAGGCTGCTAAGGAGGAGTCTTATACAACCTAACCTAATTTGGGAAGTGATATCCCATCCCATTGGCAGTCTCACTTATGCTCTAGGGCAGCAGATTATTCAGGGCATGTGTACCAATGGACAGAAATCCTGGAGCCCTCTTAGAATGCTGCTTACTGCAGAAGGGAGGGACAATATATTTTAAGTACCGACCATATGCACTTCATTTATATCCATTATTTAATTCTTAGAATAATGTTTTGAGATAGCTGTGATTATCCCATTTTTCACGATCAAGAAACTTAAGACTTTAGGCTCCAAAGGCTGAGATAGGCAGATGGCGAATTCAAATCCAGCCTCAAAAACAGCAAAACCCTAAGCAACTTAGGGAGACCCTGTCTTGAAATAAAAAAGTAAACTAAAAAAGACTGGGGATGTGGCTCAATGGCTAAGAGCCCTTGGGTTCAATCCCTGGTACCAAAAAAAAAAAAAAAAAAAAAAAGAAAAAAGAAAAGAAAAGAAAAGAAATTTCAGACTTCAGAAAAATCAAGCAATTTGTAGCCTGTAGGAGCTGAGAGTAGTCACAGCTGCACCTAGACTTGATTCTAGGTCTGTCTGACTTGAAAGTGCAACATATAACATAGCTTCATTGATTGCCCTTCTGCACAGAAGGCAATTTATTGGCCTCTGTCCACATCTGTCACAAGATATAAAATCACCTTGTGGTATGTCCTATCACTCCCAGGGGCTAGGGCTTGGTAAATACAATGTGGGTTCTGCTAATTTATTAATGCAGTTTATATGGCACAGTTTAAATTTTAGGCTTCTTACTCATCAAGTTTCAAGTGGTCTGACTTTAAATTTTCATTAAAATTTAAATTTAAATTTTCAATTTATTTTAGCAAAAATTATAGAGCTTTCCATATGGAAATCAGTGGGGAAATGAAAAAATTAATCAGGGATGTATTATAAATAAGTTTTAATAAAAATCCTCATGATAGAATAAAGAAAGAACTAACAATCAGGAGACCTGGACACAAGTGCCTACTTTTACCAGTCACTCCAACTTTCTGACCTTCAGTTTTTCTCATCTGTAAAATTTGTCTTAGAAGGACATTTAAAAGAATCAACTGAAATGATCAGGACACACTGTATTATGAACTGTTTTGACAACTCAAGCTGTGTAGATTCACACAGGGCTATGCAAGGTGCTACAAAAGCATGAAGGAAGCAAAGATTAATCTTGGCCCAGATGATCTGGGAGATTTTTGACAAGGTTGATCTTTGAAGGATCTTGTTGTACATTTCTAAAGACTGAAATTTCCTCCTGGCGATTTTCCACTTCTAACAACATGTTTCACTCTGTGCAGGGAATCTTGGCCCCCTTCTCATTACTACGGCTAATTGCCATCTTTTGATTAGAATGTGTATCTTTAAGTCCCACGAAAAAAACTGACAAGAGCGATGTCAGTGTTCTACACTGCCACGGGTCCCACAGTGTCGCTTTCACATGCCACACACTAAGGTCTCATTCGACAAGAAGGTTCTCTTCACACAGAATCGCTTTTTTCACTTCCATAGATACCTATTTGTCTAAGTGTTATTTCCTCTTTCAAAATAACATACATTGAAGAAAGAAGTTCTGGTTATCATTGTAAATCCTGTTTTACAACACTAAAACCTACATTATAGAAAATACACAAAAATATAGAGAAAAAACTAATAAATCTATCATAATTGCATCATAAGCACTATGTACATTTGCCATTCACACATCTCTTCTTTATGCATTTAAGTTTTTATATTTTTCTGTCACATCTGCATAACAGACACATATTTCCTATCTGTACTCACAAACATTCTCATCCACACCTGTGTGCAGTAAGCAGTTTTAAATAAACTGACATCATATAGTTTGGCATTATATTTTTTTCTCTTAATACTATGTGACATTTTCCTACCTTTTTGATTTGACAATATGATTTTTAAAGGTAGCTAAATGGTTTTTTTTTATGAAAATAGCATATTTTGTACCTCTAATAGTTTTTGTAAAAAGTGTTTCACAATTTCTGTTCCATTTTCCAAACTGTGCCCTCAAAGTTTTCACTCACCACACATTCCTCACTGTGTCTCACCAGTGATGGTTTTGACTTTTGAGAACATGGCTACAGAAAACTTATTAAAAATTGAATTTTTAGAATTTCTCTTACTCAGCAAGACCTGGCTTTTTTGCCACCCTTTCCTGCATCAGAATCAAGACTCTGACAGCATCTTGAATGGAGATCATGCTTGGTTCATTCCACCCTGTGCTATACTTGCTTATTTGACCCTGTTACCTCCATTAGACTCTTAACTACTTGAAGGCAAAGACCAGCTTTTATATTTGTATCTGTGTTAGCACATAAGACAGTGCCTTGAACATAATTTGTATCAAGAAACATTGAAACCTGGTTGTCGAAAAAAGTCCTTTGAGGAATGGAAGTTACGGATGAGAGATCACAGGCAAGCAAGCTGTATGTGATGCTGTACAGGCAAACACTGATAGGACGCCTAGATCAGAGGATAGCATCGGAAACAGGAAGGAGATAACAAAGTGGCCTTGTGGAAACATTGAGTAAAGTGTGTGTGTGTGTGTGTGTGTGTGTGTGTGTGTGTGTGTGTGTTTGTGCATGCCATCGTTGGGGTGTGTGAAGGACAGGTTATAGTCAAAGAGGGTGCTCAGTGTTTTCTGTCTGATGACTAGATAGAGGGTGATGTTGTTATCTGATAAGCAATGGGACAAGTTCAGCTGCTGTGACATATTGAGTTCAATATTCCATCACTAATATGAAGATTAGTCTGTTATACTTTATAATAGTAACATACCAAAATATACATACCTAAGTAATTTGTAGCCTTTACTAAGTCAAAAATTTTATACCCATTTTTTGAGTAGAGTTAAAACTGGGTAGGCCTTAGGACTTACCTATTTAGAGGTGACATATAAGTAACAATTCAGAAAAGTATGAAAACCCAAAACCCCTTCTGGTGGAGGAGGCCAAGCAGAATTCTGGAGGGACTAAGAAGGCTTTATTAAGAGAGAGAAGAAAAAGAAGCAAAGGGTAAAAATGTTCTTTGTAAATTCTAGAAGGCTTTTCTGAATAAAAGGTGCTAGAATAATTCTGAGCATACCCAAGGAGTAGAACTGGGACCAGAAAGGGTGCAAGTTCTCTTAAAGGTGGAAGTACATTTTTATAGTCACAGCTGATGACACCTGAAAGAGAGGTTCAGGAAGATGTGACTGGCCATCACTGGAGTGATGTGACATATGTTTAAAATTATTCTTCAATTCCTTTTCTCTTTAATACACCTTTACTATCAGGGTTTCATGCTATTTGGTTTTTTCCCCTTTGGCTAAGATCTAATCAGCTCCTTCCTATTCTGGCTTCCAAGAAATTCAGCCTGATACACACTTGAAAATGTGAGGTTTCACCTACTACTGCTTCTAGGAGTCACTGAAGTTTCTCGTGTTCAGATCCCAGCTCCTGTGAGTAGAGCAAGCCTATCTCTGAGATTCATTGTGGGTGCAAAGGCAGTTTTTGCCTTTGTTAGACTGATAAAGGTGATTTCTTCGTCAGAGTCCTTTTGTGCTGGAGTTCCTAACATAATTCTTGTCATCATCCTCTCCTTCATTCCTCTGGCTTGTAAGATTGCTTCAAAATAATATCTGATGCTTGAGGAGAGTGGTTTCACTCTATTGTGATTTACTTATCTCTGGAATGAGAAGTGTTCAGTGGAATTTAAAAGTTGGTGACACTGGGCATAAAAACCCAATTGTTTGAAAATTTAGCTTTCAGAGATTCAGATAATATATCTCCCCTCCCCACAGTATGCTGGATCCAGTACAGACTCTGTATTAATGGGAATCTTGTCTTACTATGCCTGTTCTCATTAAGATCCTTTTAGCATTGTCCCTTTGATAATACTTTGTTAAAAAATGATAGTTTGTGACATGATTTCCTTCTTTTATCCAAAAGACAAATCTATTACTCTGATTATTTTGTAACTTTTAGAGGGAAGCCTCTCTGGATTATTTTGGCAACCCAGAACTATAAAATGTATTGTCATCAGAGAGTGTTTGTTTTCAGTCATATTCATATATTCCTGTTATTTTCATGCATGTGAATTTTTTTCACTTCCTCCTTGCTCCCCTGCTTCTTCCTTCCAACATTTAATTAGAATGAATGCTTCTAGAAAGAAGCTTCTGGAATGAGGAAGTTAGAGTCCCTGCCTCCTAAGAATCCTAGTCTAGTAGAGAAGATAAGATGTGACTGAGACATAAATCAATTTAACACATGGTAGGAAGCTGTCTTTGCTATAACAAAGACAGAAAGTGCCTTAGACATTCAGAAGAGGGAGGGAGTCCTGCAGAGCTCACAAGAGAAGTTGCATTCCAGAAGGATGCTGAGGGGCTCCTGTAAGAAAAGCTTTGTTCGTCTGACCCAACTTTCTACAATATGAACATCCTTTTCGTTTGAGTTGGAAAAAACATAATTGAGGTTTTGAGGCATTTTGGTTTGAGTGTGTTGTCTCCACTCTGATCTAAGCAAAACAAAATCAAGAGGGATTTTTTTTTCAGATGCCAGCAGGCATCAGAAGAGGCTGTGTCCCCATATCTGCTTCTCTTCAGGTGGCTGCAGTAAGTGGGCTGTCTCTTTGCTTCTTGGAAATAACATAGAAGGATTCTGCTCTCTGCTCTCTGCTGCCGAGTGTTAGTTACATTGATGCTTTATTAGAACTGTACCAGGGCATGCACTTGAAGAGCTGTTCAGTGTATTGTCTTTAAAAAGTTTTTCCTTACACCTCCTCTGGGCATATACTACTGGGCATGTGAGAAGAATGTACCACTGCTCATATTTATTTCCCAAATGAAGGGAACCATATTGATTATAATTAACTTCAGATTTTCCTAGACTTTGTGTTTCTTTTTCCATCCAGGTAATTGAAATTCCCATGCTGATTTAAAACATGTATTTATGTTTACTGAAAACCTCAACTGCTAGGCACTATTATAGACATCATGCACCCATGTTACACTAACTCTTGCCATCTCTTATAGTTCTCTACAAATGTTGAAAAGTCCCAGGTAAGCATCACAATAAAAACAGCTGTCATTTATTTGGCACATACTATGTGACATGCACTATGCTAAGTAATTATTTTAATGTTTTCTCTCAGTTATTTCTCAAAATAATTATATTAGTGTTTTTATTTCCATTTCAATGACAGTTAAGGGACAATAAGTTAGTAAATAACCAAAGGTTCTTTCACTATTTAATTAAAACATTAAAATTCAAAATTGGGATTCTGATTACAAGTCAAACATTCTTCTACTCTTAAGACATTTACTTCTCTTCAGTCTTGATACTTCTTGCATCAGTGTCTCTCTTTCAAATGAACACAGCGAAGGATAAAAGCAAATGTGTGTACTGTTTCTCTAGCTCCTAATTTAGTTACTGTGTTGTCATCATTGTTCTTTTGTACTGCCCTTTTTATCTCCTTTAAATGTAATTTAGGAAGTTAACAAAGAATTTTACTATACAGACTGGATTGCCATCTTCTGAAGTGGGGGAGTCTCTGGGGTAAAATGAAACATCTGTTTGCATAGCTGCACAGATTTCTAAATTTTTGCCTAATACATTTTTAAAACTAGTGTTAAACATAATGCAGTATTCCTGTGTAGCTTCCTGACTCACTTTAAAAACTTTATTCCTTTATTTGTTCATTCTTAAATAAGCAAAGAAAAGGAGGCACTAGGGGCTTATCTCTCTGTAAAGTATACCCTGGACCTCTGCTGGAGTAAGAGTTGATACTGCCAGAGGCTGTGGTCTGAGGCTCCCATTCCAGAAACCTCACTGGAATCATAGGCCTTCCGAGCTAGCCCAGGCAAGGGAGGCTGTCACTCACTCTCACCTTTTAAAGATGAGGGTACTAGGACCCAGAAAGCAGAGGAAAACAAATTACCATGAAAAGCAGATCCAAATCCAGGCCTTACACCACTCTTCCTGAGCATTCATTCACTGTTATATTTAATCAAGTCAATTTTGCTAATCCTGACCTTGGCACATGCAGTATTGTAAGGAAAAAGACACAAAGGTCCCTTCCCCAGAGGGAGAACTTTACAGCCTGACATAACCCTGCTGTTTAACATCTGTGGTTTTCTTCTCCTTTTTGAGAAGGCCTTTCTTATCCCTGTTTCTGGAGGCTGCCTCTCCCCTTTGAGTGGCCAGTTCTCATGTCAGTCACTCCCTGATGAAACCTGGCAAGGTCCTTTCAACTGAGAAGAATGACCTTTTGCCCTGAACATCCCAGCACAGAGCCCACTTCATATGATCATGTGTTTCATTCTGACCATCCTCATAGAAAAGGTCAGGTTCATCCAGAGACAATAAGTTCTTTGAGGAGAGAAATTATATTTTATTTCTTTATGTCTCCCACATGCTAAGCAGTTTGGCATATGGTAAGTACCCAGTGACTGAGGAATGGTGGGGGGATGGATATAAAATGAAAGGAAAACAAATGCTTTGGTATATAAATACATACACACACATATATATGTGTGTGTGTGTATATATATATATATATATATATATATATATATATATATATATATATACATATACAAATATGTTAATGCATGTATGACAAATATATATATATATAATTCATACATCTATATTTTAAGTACATAAATACATATATTTTGTATGTATATTGAATATGTATGTGTACATGTTTATGTATAAAATTTTTAAATGCTAAGGAAAGGAGAGATGAAAGGAATGTGATCTATTGCCAGGTTTTATTGACAATAATTTTAACTGGAAAGAATAAATCAGCAAGTTATAATCATAGATAGTGAGCCATGGTCAAGAACAAACATGGCTGTTTATGGACTCTTCCAGGCATGTGATTCAAAGTGCCTATGCACCAGACAAAGGCAAATTCATTTCTTCCATGAATTTTCTCTAGGTTATAGTTGTTTTTAAAGTCACTTGCAGGCTAATGAATACTCCTGCAATGAGTTGCAAGTTTTTTGTTAATTGAATCTTTGAAGCCAGAGAAGTACAAGGGGTGAACTAATTAAGGAAATTATTTATGTGACTATCAGATGCTGCAGCATCTAATACATATATTAAAGGCAGTGCCTGTCTTGAAATTACCTGGTGGAGAAGATCCTGAAGCAAGGTCATGGTCCTGCCTTTCAGTCCAGGCATTCTTGGCATGCTACACCAGATGTTTTGCAAGCAGTACTACCTGGTGCTGAATGAAAATTTTCATTAGCATCCCAAAGAATTCTGTAGGTTGGTGATAACTTTGTTGGTTTCAAAGAGAATTATGACTCTTTTATCTGATGTAATAAGCCAGTGAGAGAAATTCCTATTGGTCTAAACCATCCTGTTTTATTTGAAAACTGATGTCGATGAACAGGATGAGGAAAAGTGGACAGTAAAGAAATGTCTACTTTATATGCTAATTTGAGACATTGAGGAGAGGGGAAGCTTTAATAGTCTTTTTTGAAGATCTTATAATTCATTTAGTCTTACCTGAAATAGCTAGATTTAAAGAGATGAGAATGAGGAAAAGTCCAAAGAAGAAAATTTTAATCTGATCTTCCTACAGAGCTAGAGTGCCACCATTTACCAAGTATGCAACTTGCTCAAGCCTTCAACTATCAGAGCTTCTCTTTCTGCATCTGAAAATTAGGCATGTACTAATATTAATAAGCAATTCTCTTACTGGGCGATTGTAAGGATTGAATGGGAAGCATCTTTCTTATAAATGGTGGCATGCTGTACATCCTAGTTTTTTTCCTAATCATGTTTTTGAAATGAAGCCTGAAATATGCTTTTTCATTGAAAAATTAAACCTTATACTGGAGAGATCACTGGTCTTAAAAACAGGAAGCCTAAGCTATATTTTTGCTTAAGCTGCCAAGAACTATGGAATCTGAAGCATGCCAGGCCTTTCTCAGACTTCAGTTTCATAATCTTTAAAATAAAGGCATTGGCCTGAATGATTTATAGGATTCTTTCATTCTAGTTTTGTGTTTAGTGGTTTTATATCTAAATCTTTGTCATGAAAATCTATTACATTTATTTTTCAAATGATCATAAGGAACAAAATTTAAACTGCTTAGGCTCTCAATAAGCTAACAGCAGCTGTGCATTAAAAGGCAAAACCCCCATACTGAGTGACTTAATGCTGTGTTAAGTTACTCTTCTAGATACATCTTATACAGTGGCTTCCTGAGATTGAATACTCTGGAGAGAAAAATCACAGTTTGGCATTTTATGGATATTACTGATATAATTTTTAAAAAATTTCCACATATTTTGCTGGTTTTAGGAGAATTGGTTAAGAATACCATATTCACTTAAGTTATACTGATTAAGCAATAGAGGGCTCTCTGGTAAGACAAAAATTGTTAAGACACACTGAGACACTATTCTACTTCAGAAGCAGGATAGCTCTTGTCCACAAGGAAGTAAAAGAGAGATATTATGCTATTATATGGCTCAGTTAAGATTAAAAACATTTAGGAATGTTAGCACTGAGGTGTACTTAAGATTGTTAGGTACTGAGAAGGGGAAAATATATTTTCTTGCTCCCAATCTTTCTCAGTTGAGGGAATTCTTTACATCCAGTTTTTCCATCCTACCCAGCTACATCCTCTCTTTTCATATAGAACAAAAACAAAGAGCTACAATAGTTGTCACTGTCACTACTACCAGCACCAAGTATGCAGGAGGGGCCTGATCTGTTAGTAAGATACTGGAGCCAAACCTGTGTGTTCAAGTCGTTACCTTTCCTACTTGTGTGACCTCACCCAAGTTGCTTTATGTTTTTCTACTTATGCATCATTGTCCATGTCATACAGTTATTTTTTGAATTAAATAAATTTATATATTTATATATGTATGTTAAGCCTATAGACTAGTTCCTGGCAAATAATAAGCACTCAAAAATTTGCTTTTTAAATGAATCCCTTTATACAGAGTTACAGAGAAGTGCTTTGTGGAAAAGGCTAACCAGTTAGGTGAAGTTCTTATGGGGATGAGGGTCATTGGCCTAGGTTCTGAGGATAATACTCTTTTCACTTCAAGTAACCTAACATTATTTGGGAAGATCAGAGGAAGTTACTTGCTAGTTTGTTTTGTATAAGCAATGTGACACTGTGAATATTATAGGTAAAGTCAGGATTTTAGAGTGGGAAGAGCATTTCCCAGCAATCAACTGGTTAATCTCATTTTAATAATAGGAAATTGACTGCTAGAATTCAGGAAAAATTTCTCTAAGGTTCCGTATTGAGAAAGTAGCATCAGAATGAAAATTCAGCTCAAATAATAATGAGTTTATTAGGATGTACTTCCTTTTTTGACTCTCTTCACTGTAGAATTTTCTCTTTATTTTATCATCACTATTAGAAAACTGTTCATAACAGTCACCTAAGATTTTCTGATCTATATAGATTACACTCAGGAAAAAACAAACAACCACCAACACTACCAAACCCAACACAAAAATCTTTGACATCCGCCTAGGATGGAAACAGCTTTATTCTGTGTTGTGTCATCTCTACAAGGTACAGACCACTGCATTATTTCTTATTAATCCTCTGTCACAACCACCACTTACTCAGAGATGGAGGGA
This sequence comes from Marmota flaviventris, assembly GCF_047511675.1. Lineage (NCBI taxonomy): Eukaryota > Metazoa > Chordata > Mammalia > Rodentia > Sciuridae > Marmota > Marmota flaviventris. The sequence continues at coordinate 48,470,664 of NC_092505.1, read as the reverse complement.
CCCAGTTTGAACTAAAATTGGGAGAATTTAGCAGCTTCAGAGAGTTTCGTTGAGATTAGAGTCATTTATTCTCTTGACAGTCTTTGCTATAGCCACTAATGCCCTTTCTTTTTCAAGTAAGCAGTCACACTGAAAAGATCTTTTAGAGTACACACACTTTTTCTTGTTTAGAACCCCTAACACTGAATGTCACTCCTGGTTTCAGGACCTTTCCAAAAGTGACCTTTCCTTAGGGGATTTAAAAATGTAAAGACTGATTTATGGACTTCCCTATGGTCACAAGACTTTCTTGCCTACCAGGGGTACACATGTTTACTTTCCAGATCTGAAGATGATAGAGTATATGTAGTAAGTTAAAATGTGTCAAGTAGGAAATGGAATGGTTGCCTGTCAAATTCTTAACTTCATGAGTGTGACAGCCATTGATTCATTGTCCAACATCTCTCCATTTCCTCATGTGTTGTATAACATTTAGATGAAAAATCATTTTGTGATTTATTTATTTTTGGAGGTTGTAGTAAGTTTTTTTTTTTTTTCAAATTGGTTGATTTTATTCAGAGTGGTGATTCTCCTTTCTATTTATTAAAATGCAATCAAAGACACTACATTAAAAGCCATGAATGTTTAAATATTTCCTTCTTTCCACCATGAATTGGGTCTCCAGATTTCCCTGTGATTACTGATAGTAGAAATGGTAGATCTTAGATCTTGCAGCAAACAACTACAACTTCAGGCCAGATAATTTACTTTGTATGCTGTTAGAAGCCTGGCACTGTGCCTATGCAAGACCTGATGGGCAGAAAACCATAACAGAGCTCATGAAACCACTCTTTGCCCTCCTTACTATTGTCCTTTGACTCTGCAGTCACCTTCAAATTCTTCACCTTTTGGTTACTTTGAGGTAGCTCTCATCTTAATGTAGGATCTTTCCTACACAAGGATCCAGAAGAATCAATGAACCTCTTCCACAGAATCCACTGTGGTTTGGACAAACACCCTTGGGCTTCTATATGGCCTTTCCTGCAAAGATTTTCTTCCTTATGGTTTAAAGGTATACGTGCTTTCTTTCCCTTACTCTTCAGTGCCACAACTCAAAGGAACACTATCTTGATCCTTTAAACTGGTCATTAAGTTCAGTAATTTTCACTGGAGAAAAAGAAGTAGAATGTGTAGTCCCACAAAACCTTTCTAAATAAAATTTGTTCAAGGAAGACATTTTTCTGGGTTGAGAATGAAGAGTCAAAATTCTCCATGAAGGGTTGTTGTAGCAGTTTTGGTCTGAGAGGAGGAAAAAAAAACAAAAAAATCAAAACAAACAAACAAACAAAAAACAAGTATCTTCTGTAATCAGCTATGCTGGCCTTGGCAACATATTTTAGATGCCACATAAAAGAAATTTATTTAGCCCTGTGATTTTTTTTCCACAGGGTTAGTCTCAACATGCTTTACTATCTCCTTTCTTTTCTACTCTCATTTCTCTGGGGGAGAAATAACTTTCACCATTCATTCACCCTTACCTGGTCTTATATGTTACTTTCTTTAAAAAGAAATATTTTCCCAAGAATTGCCATGGGAGCAGCCTATGATGACTTCAATGCTTTGTCCATCCCCAGCAACACCAACTGCATTCAGTTTATAGAAGAGCCATCCCAGCCATGGGATCCTCCTCCTGCTCCTGACTTTGACTTGTATGTAAGTCTCTAATGATGGGCACCTCAGCCCTGCTTTGCAAAGCAGTCTATTTCATGAGTGGCCTGCACCTCCTTATAGAGAAATACTTCACTGAATGCAAGTTTGCCTCTGGCCACATAGGATAGTTTCAATAAGAACTCGTCAGACCCCTGAAAGCAGATATCACTCTCCTCAATTTCTTTTTCCTAACTCCATTAAAAAATATATATATTATTTTTTTTAGTCGGGGCTGTGATCTCTGAGGAACAAATATCAGGGATATCTCTGACTTTGATTTTGAGTGGCCTTAACTTGTGTGTTATCTTAACATTTTTTAACACTTCAGTAATAATAAATAGTATCAGTATAACTTCTTTTTATTCATTCCTTTTCTACAAAGTGTCATGAAGTGAGCTTTGGGTTCCAAGTAAACCAAACCACACTTGAAATCTGAACCAGAGTAGTATTTCAATTTAACCCTCTGACTTTCACTTTTTTCTAACAGATGTGGGTAACAATGTTAGTTAGCCTTATGAAGTTCTTGTGATGATTAGGTAAAATAACTGATTTAGAGCTCAGTATGGTGCCTGGTGCATGCAGGAGCCTAATCAACCTTTGTTGTAACCTAGCTTTCCCTTCCTTGCCCTCTAACACTTTTAACCTATGCTTTTTTCAAATTAAGAAGCATAAGATTTGCCTGAAATTATATTAGGGCTCATGAGGAAAACCCAATGACTCCTTGCCTGAAATCAAACTGTTAATCCTCCCTAGTGGTAATGCAGTAAACTATCTCACAGTGAAGATTAACTCACCCCAGAGCTACACCTGGGAAGCTCCCCAATAGTTATGTACGTTATTTCCATGGTGCCACAGATATGTGGTTGTGGGCTTAAACATTGGCATGAAACTTTTCCATTAATTATAGGTAGCACAAGAGAGAAGGTGCAGGAACACTAATATAAGACTTTACTGAAGGCTATTTTGCAACAAAGGGATTGTAACAGTGACAGTTGTAACTAACAGCTGAATAACTTGACATAGTTCATTCTCTGGGTTCCATAACTCCAAACCTGCACCTCAGGAGTGGTTTTGAGATTGTTTTCTTGCAGTTTCTGGCCTGATTCTTCTCTTGACAGTCAGAACAACCATAAGCAATGGATGAATCTCTCTTCCTTGAGTTTTCAATACGCATTTCCAGGCTCAGGCCCCTCTGTAAGGAGATTGCTGAAACTGTGACTTTATACCTTTTACTTCCATAGAGGGGTGTAAGTTTACCCTGGGGTCTATCAGGATGGTATTGTAAGAAAACATGAGTTGCACATCCAAGTTGGATATACAGAAGTGATAAAAGAAAACTCCTCTTAGATTAAGACAATGTTTATCAGACATTTGCTACTGCTTTTTTTTCCCTATTATAGCCATTACTTAAATGATGCTATTAGAATAGAAGTATGCCTAAAGTTTTCTTTAAATTGAAACTTGAGGTTATCCTTACACATCCTGAACATCTATTATTTTTATGGCAAAGTTAAATTATCACTTTGTACAGAGTTTCCATTATATTCAAAATATTATATTATATAATATTTGTGTACTATAGTATACAAAATTCTTTACAGGAAAAAAATTGTTAAGATTCTTACCTCCAAATTTTATGTCTAGTCTTACACACAGATTTAGAAGGGATTTGTTTTTGTTTTTATAATGAATTCCACTTATCTTGAAGTCAAGTTTCTTTTCTATATTCCTTAGCAAGTAATAAATGCTTCTGGTCACTTATCTTTTAAAGGCCAACTATAGCTATTTCCTGGACTTGGCCCTTTTTATGGAAGAGAGGAAGAACTCCCCCCAAAATGAAGAGAATGAATAGTGCTTCTCTATTGCTGTGATCTTAGTATACTCAGCTAACAGGAAATAATCTTCTAGCTTACTTGTACAATGTCTCTTATCTTCTCTTGCTGACTACAATATTTATGAATCATCTGGAATAGGCTGATGACCTCATGAGATCCCTTTTAGTTAATGCTACAAGTTGGAATACTAGTTTCTTATTGAAAATGTTACTTAACATATCCACTTTACACACTGTATTTCTCTCTTTAATACTGCTTAAAAATATCCATATATAAATCTTATCTCTCCCTTTCTGAATATTCAAGCACTTAAATGCATCTGCTACCTATCTTTCTTCCTTTCTTTCTTTCTATCCATCCATCTGTCCATCTGTCCTGGTGTTAGCATTTGAATTTTCCAAATCACTGTCCCATTGATGTCATGTTGCATATGCCAGATTAATGGACAAAAATAGGTAGGGGGGATTGTGGTTTTATATTAAAGAGACAGTTAAGTGGATTTCTAGATATTTTAGTAGATACTTTCATTTACCATCTAGACTTATTGAAAGTTTTCTTTTCTTTTCCTCTCCAGTACTCTGAAAGGAAGATCACCAATTATTATTGATTTTTATTGTGAACTATTTTGCTTTGCCTAACAAGGCTACTTTAGAGTTTTTTTTAGAAGATGCTGTATTCCATTCACCTAACTCTCAATCCACTCCTGTTAATGCATGCATTCATTCATTCTCTCAGGCCTTTATTAATACTTTTTCTCAATTCAAAAGCCAGTGCTATGTTTTTAATATATTATTTTAAATATTTGGGTCCTACACCATAGTCATTTTGCACATGAATAAACTTAAGCTTATGTAGACTAATTAATTTTATGAAATAATAAATTATTTTCTTTAAATCTCATGTTATTTCTACTGTACATTTTATTTTTAGAGGGTTCTAAAAACTTAGGACAAGAAATGACCTTACTTTTTACCTTGTATAAACTATCATTTGCCCCCTTGATAGTTTTTCCTAACCAGTTTGTGTATTTCAGTGACTTACAATAAAATCTTATTCAGTATCAAATACTAGTGATTGAGCACAGGATCAATAGGATTTCTCACTAATTGTCTATTATTTTCACAACGTCCAGTGATGTGTGCATGTAGAAAGCAAAAAAAAAAAAGAATTTATTATGATTTTAATAGTATATTTTGAGTGTCAGTCAAGTGCCATAAGAGATTGCTATTTCAACAAGATCCATTTCCTGAAAATTTGGAATCTAAAATTAGAAATGAGAGCAACTAGGAATGGCCTGTGGAAAAAGCAGCTCACTAAAGATGGGTGACAGTATGAGTGTTATTATTTCAAACCATTTTAAGGTAATTTTAATCATATTCTGAGACTTTAAAAATTGGTCATTCGTTTTGTCTGATGTCTGTGTGTCTGCCTTGTTTAGTACCTTGCTTTCTTCTGTGAATTGTATGTGTGTGAGATTGTGTGTATGTGTGTGTGTGTGAGAGAGAAAGAGAGAGGGGAGCGGAGAGGAGTTAGAACTGAAAATTTAGGCCTAGATATTGGGGAGGAGGGTTGGTCAGAACAGAAATCTTGGTACACATACCCTTTTAGGATACCAGATTTTAATAGACTAAATTTAGGAAGAGAATTTTAGGGTATCTTGATATAGTAAAATAATCTTCTTGGGAATGTGGAGGATATCCTTGAGTTAGCTTGGCTTGTTTCCTGATACAAGGAGCAAATGTTCCATTCTTCTCTTGGGGATGACTTATGCATTTATTTGATTTAAAAAGATGGGTACATGTATGTGTAAATTTTGGGTATTTTTGGTGCTAGGGATTGAAGATGGGTATTGATCATGCTAAGTATGCATTCTACCACTGAGCCACACCCCAAGCCATTGGATAGATGAATTCTCTTATTCAAGTATGCATTGAGTATCTTCTATGTACTTAACACCATTCTAGGTACTGGAATAAAGAAAGTAAGCAAAACAACAAGGTCGCTGTCCTTATGAGCTTTAAATTCTAATAAGGATCTTCTAACCACATTTCTAGAGGGAAGGACTGCCACTAGATTGTGAAAATAGAAATTAGAGAAGGGCTAAAAATGATAGGCGGTCTGTTCTGGTAGGTGAGTTCTAATACCCTCAATCCAGCTGGCAAGGAAAATAGTCAAGTGCCAACCATTCCTGAAGTGGTGTATGTAAAACTGGTGCATGGTTTTTAGGAATTGGAATGTAGAAAATGTAAATTCATCTCCCCTTAAGTTTCTTTAATTTCTGTTTTGATTTAGTTTCCCTGTAGTTTTGTTCTGAAGGGGAACTTAAGTTACTGACCAAGAGTTGTAAAACTATCATCTTAGCTCTTGACCCGGAAAGAGTTAAAAGTTGCAACAGAAGAGATCTGGGAGACTTGTATCCCCCTCCCCTCCATTACAGAATGATCCTCCAAGGTCATTTGTATGAGAACTGCCCCCCCCTACCCCCCAAGGCTAATGAATGGAAGGACATTTGGTATTCCCATTTTTTTTTCCCCTCTGTGGCCTTATTTTTGGTAGTAGAAACACTGAGGTCAGAAGGCCTGAATCAATTTATAGATCTGTATTCACTGAATGTGTGACATTGGACATCACTAAGTCTTAGCTTGTATAATTGGGTTATTATTATCTCTTTATTTTTATGACAAGTTTTGTTGAATCCTAGTGAGATAATACAGGAAAAGATTGTTTTTAAACAATAGAGGTTAATATAAATATAGGTGGCAATCTTATTCTTATGAATTTTATTACATGATTATAATTATCATGGCATTATATTTTATTGACCTACAATATAATACAGATAATAAAAGGGAATCTCTGAAAACAAATCACATGAGTTTGAATCTACTCTATGGATTCTTAGCTATGTGCTCTACGTCTAAGAACTTACCCTCTCCACGCCCCAGTTTTCTAATTTAAAAACCAAGGATATGACAGAATTTACTTTATATAGAGTTTGTTGTAAGGATTCAATGTGTCAATAATTACAGTGCACTTAAAAATATGTAGGACACTTAGCATTAGTGATATGTATTTCTTATCAAAGCAAACCTCTTCCAAAACATTGAGAATCTCTTCTTTTAGGCAATAAGTATATCACCTTTTGTCTTTTCATAAAGAGTAATTAAATCTGTCCTCTTTCCTGTTTTGAGGGATGACCAAAACCGGACAGGCATATTGTTGAATAGCTGAGTAATACATGAATTCAATGTAGAAAGGAATTCACAAATTATTAGAAAGTAATTGTTTATGTTGCTTTTGCCTGCTGATTTTAACTGACAGTCTGGTAGAGAAAAGCAAGTGGAAGTACAGCTATTATATAGGAGAGTATTCATGGAAACAAGACCCTCTACTCCTCAAGCCAGCTGTGGCTGATTCCACTGAGCTCATATTCACCAAACTTTGAGTCAGGGACCTGATCTCAGAGCAGGATGATATATGAGCACAGCTAAGCCTCTTTGTGTTTCCAATAGACAAGGACATTGACAAGATTCCACTAATGAAAATTCTGTTTGCCACTACAATGTCAAGGTTAATCATTCATTTCAGGTAGATTTCCTGCATTAATTAAATACATTAAGTCCAGGAGTGAATGATGATGTGTATGATTCACAAAGTATGTTTTCCTGTTTTAAGAAGTCTATATTTCATAGCAGGGGATTGACTTAAATGGATATCATAATGACAACATGCTCATTCTCATACTTGACATTCTTGTCACATATTCTTGAGTATTACAAGATCCCAGTTAGATGTATATTGCTAGTATCATTATCATTTATTTATTTTAAGTTGTGGTTTTAAAAGCTGACTGATTTGTCCAATAGTATACAGTTAGTAGGAGATTAATACAGAAGTCAAAATGATCATGATGGTATGAACTCTAAGCTTGTTGAAGGCAAGGAGAATGTAGGGGTGTGTAGAGTTCCCCTTGCCAACTGACGCAGGATCCTGGGTGCAATGTGTGCTCAATATAGTGTGTAAAGTGGATGTGTGAAGTAATACCAATAGTTAGATTTAGGAGTTGGAAGACTTGGTTTATGAGTAAGCAAAAGACAATGAAATGTTCTCTGTGATTTCCTTTTAATATATGGAGATGGTTAAGACTGCCCATGTTTTATTTGTTTGACTGGAAGGAAGAAATGTAAATAAAACTATAAGAATCCTTTTGGTGAATATCTGGCAACATTCTCCAGAGTAATTAATTTTTTCTACTCATGGTGTTTTCAAAATTGGAAAGGGAAATTCTTCAGTTATTCAAAGAAAGAGAGCAATAAAAAGCAAGATAGTTATCCCTGAGATATTACCCTTTAAACAACCTGCTTGTTTAATGAAAATCACCAGTAGGTTGATTTAATTCCTTCCCTTATCCCCAAATGCAAAGATAATGGAAATGTCCTAGTAACACGGAAGAAGGCTTATGAGATTTAGTGGCAGGTGTAGCAAGGCTATGAATTAGTCAGTTAAAAAAAATCAAGCATTGCTTCTAAGTTCAATAGCCATGTACTTAGGTCCTAGATAATTTCCCAGATTTTCCTATGCCTTACCTTTCATCTCACTGAGGAGATGGAGTAAATGATGCTGATAATGGCTTAAAGGACCAAGTAGCTAAAAAGCACTGTGACAATAGCTACAGAAGTGCAAGGGAAAGAGTCAAGTCCTTGTTGTCTCATTGGATCCAAAGAACTACATTCACTACATTCTTTTAAAAGAGATCTAAAGACATAAATAATACCAGTTTCAGAAAACTGACATGGAATGTTTTTGTTTTGTTCTGTAAATGCTTAACTTGATATTGTCATGTCAAGACAGAGAAAACTTCAAACAACAACTGTTATCTGCTATTTCATGTCTTCCCTCATCAACTCCTTCTCTCTCATGCCTCTCTTCTGTATCAAAACATTCTCATTTTTCACAAGCCTATAGAAAATAGCAACACACAAAGATTTGAGAATGCACATCCTCTTTCCAGGGCTTTAAAGATTTTAGGGTACAGGTTGGCGATATTTGGGAAACATGCCGTGTGTGTGTGTGTGTGTGTGTGTGTGTGTATGTTATATATATCAAACAATATATTAATATATTAGACTCTCAAACTTTGATACCTGAAGAACTTAAGAACTTAGATTTAGGCTCCAACCTTGGAGATTTCTGTTTCATATTTTGAGAGACTATCAGGAATCTGCATTTTAAACAAGCACCTCAGGTGAATCTCATGCATTTCCTTAAAAAAAATAATAAACACTGTCATCATCTCTTTTACTCAACTGGCATTTTCCAGTTTTCAAAATGCTTACATGTGCATATTCAGTTCTGTGAGGTAGATGGGAATGATTATCCCCATTTGAGGAGAAAAAAGAGACTCCGAGTTTAGCAATGATTTCCTCAAACCCTCATTACAAACCTCCCTTTTGCTCAGTTCTGTGGATACTCTCCTTAGATGACCTTTTCCTATTCTGGTGTTGACTTGCAAAAGGCAGGGAGCCCCCAAAGCCAAACAGTACTATTTGGGCCTGCCTTGCTCAGGGATGAGAGAAATCTTCTGATAGCCAAGGGAAAAATATAATTTTATTTCTGGAATGTGAACAATTCCCTAATTGACAGTATTACCCACTGATTTTAAGTAATTCCTCTTGTCCCAACCAGGAACACTTTTGAAAATGCATTCAGCTTCACTGTATGTGTGTGTGTGTGTGTGTGTGTGTGTGTTTCTTTTTCACCTATCTTGTTCTGTATTGTTAAGATTCCAAGAATGAATCTGTCGTCCTCATTCGAGCTGCTGCAGGGGATATGTGCTTCTGATTGACAGTTGAGGCTCTCCTTCATCAGGGTGTCTTGCCTGTTTAATTTTCCACCCAGCCATATGATCTGTTAACCACTATCTGTCAGCCTGTGCTTTGCAGACCTGGCAGTTTGGAAGGTCCAGGCTCCCAGACCCAAAACACTGTTGGGTTGTCAGGCTCAGTGCTTGGTCTGATTAATCTTACAGACCTCAGTCCTTCTCTTTGCTCAAGTGAATCTGCTAGGCCCACAGGTTTGTGTCTACAACTAGAGAGCTCCTGGGGCTCCATTTTCAGTAGCTTGGAGTGCCTGCAATACCCATTTAATCCTTTAGCACTCCCCTTAATGTTTAGAGAAGAGTTTGTGAAAAGGAGAGATTAGTGGTATTTGAAGACAAGTTGAAGAGAAATTGTAAATATAACTAATAGTCATTTTCAGAACTTAGCATGAATGAAAGGTTACTATTCATTTTGCATTTCCAAAATCTATCCTGCTCCATTTTAACTTGGAAGACTCCTCTGCTTCCCTAATGTCAGCTGTAATCACAACACTTCTGGAGATCTGGTTGTGCTCCAAAACTGGCTGTTGCCTGCCTTTGCCCAGGTCACTTCTCCACCCCACCTCCATTCACTGCCAGTGCAGTTTGCTCCTTTGGCCTTTCTTTTTAGGGACTGAGCCTGCTTTGTAGGTTTCCAGAGGGAACTAAGGAGGCAGGAACTAAGGAGGCAGAAGCACTCTTTGTTGTTCCAAAATGTGCTGAATGGAGGTGGGGCCCAACATTGAGAGCCCTAGAGGCCATTTGCTACTTTCCCCAGTGCCCATTTCCTTGCATCCTAAACAGAGAATGCAATGTGCTCCAGTTTACTGAACTCCCCCACTCTTAACCCCTTCTTTGAGCAGGGTCCTTCAACCCGTCCGTGGATGTGTTCTCGTGGGGGAGGGACCGGACAGAGCAGACCCGAGCTGCAGTTCCCTCGCTCTGCCTCTGAGAATTTCTCATCCAAACCTCAATCACGTAGGATTGCGTAGAGAGGAGAAAAGGGGAGAGACAGAAGACACAGAGGAGGGAGAGGGTTGAAGGGAGGGAGGAAGAAGGGAGTCTGGGAGCCCAGGGCTCGAGGAGAGGGAGCAGGATCTCAGAGCGCTGTGCTTCTCTGCGCTCTTGGAGCCCGACACTCCAGCTCGGCCCCACCTGGAAGCTCTCTTGATCTCCTGGGCAAGAGGGACTCCGACTACCTGCGGGTCCCCGTCCCACCCGCCGTTTCGGTGGCTGTCGCCTCTGCCAGGAGTTTCCTGCGGGGCTAGCGCTCCAACCTAGAGAGCCAGCAGCGGCGCTCTGGAGCCAGTGCGGTTCGGCGCGCTCAGAGCCTCAGTTCCATGAATGGGACTCCGCCCTGAGCGCCCCCTTCCGGGCTTGAGGAGGTGGCGGTGGGGGGCGCCCAGCAAATCCACTGCTCTGCGCGGCCACCCGCGCAGCAAGTTGGGCGAGTTGGCGTCCGCCAGCACCTGCCTGCTGGTTTTGGCCCCTGAGTCCGCGTCTGGCCCCAAGGGCCTGGGTACCGCGCCAAGTCGCCTCCCGCTGTCGCCTGGGGCGGCCTAGGGACCCCGCCTGCGCCCCCGGCGCCAGACCATGGTGGGCAGCTCCGATCCGGAGCCGCAGCCGCCGCGAGCCTACGTCGCCCTCAGCCAACCCCCGCCCCACCCGAGCAGACTCGCGGGTGTTCGCAGCGCGCTGGTCACTTCCTTCCTCGGCCGGGATGGGCGGCGCGGGACTGAGTGATCGGCCTCGCGTCCGGCGGGTAATCCCCATCTGATCTGCTGCCTGAGACCTGCTGACTGCCGGGGCGCGCAAGCCTAGGGGGTCCGGGCAGCGCGGCGATGACCTGATCTCGAGCCCGCCAGGGCGCCCCCTCCTTCCCTCCCTCCCTCCCTCGCTCCCTCTGAGCCTGTGCGGAGACCTGCTCGGTGCGGCGGCCCCGGGCGGACCATGGCGGGGAGCTCCAGTTAAAAGCGTGTGGGCGCCGAGCTGGAGAGGACACCTTCGGCATCGCTGCCTTTTGAGGGGGCTTATTTAAACTACTGAGTCATTCCAGATTTAGGATTCCCTAAATAATCACCAACTGTGCCCGTCTCGTGCTGGAAAGCAAGCGGAAAGAGAAAGAGCGCCCGCTCTTGGGACCCCGCGGATCGCCTCTCGCGGGTTGCTCCCCAAGGGTGCTTGGCCCTCGAGGATCTCCCTTCCTCCCCCCGCCCCTTCGTCTCTCGCTCTCTTTGCAGTGCTGCTGGAGGAGAGTCGCACTCACCGCAGCTGGAAACAGCTGCCCCCGCCCCGCGCCCCTATCCAGACTCCTGCAAACCGCTCCCACTTCGCGCCTCTCAGAATTCCAGAACTCGGGCGGCCGGCCCCTGGAGAACCGCAGCCGGTTCAATGCATTCCGTAGACCTCACCAAGCCGGGACGGACCTCCTAATCTCCAGAACTGCGGGCCGCAGGGAGTTAAATTGCTGCCTTCCTCTCCTTCTCTCTTGCGGTTGGTGGCTTGTTTTCTAAAGGAACGTTTTATCCACTTTTTAGTATTTTCTACCGGGGGCACCGTACCCTCCTCGGTCCAGACGCTGCTTTGTAAACGCGTTTTCTATGTATGTATGTGTAGATATACTTTGGACACCTTACGACGCTTGCGCCTCTCCAACAGGGGCACGGCTTGTGATTTCGGACATCCTTTAGCCCCTTCCATTTGGCACCCTGAACGCAGTGTGACCAAACTCACTACTACCCCTTGGAAGTGGATCGCCTTGGGGTGCAAGTTTGGGGTGCACACCTACTTCGCAGGAGGGCCTGGGACCGCCCCGCCCCCGCCGCCAGCGGTTGGGGAAGTTTACATCTGGATCTTCACACATTTTGTTGCCACTGCCCAGACTCTGACTAACCTTGTGGACGCAGGGTTTTCTGTACTGCAGCCTCCTCAAATATTAGCACTGCCTCCCCGCTCCTGCCCTATCCCTCCTTGCCGCCGAGGTCCTGCCCTCGACCCGGCGGAGCGCGATTCGGAGGGCGCCGTGGAGCCTAGGGCCCGGGGCCCGCGCTGAGCTGCTATGGCTGCGGCGATAGCCAGTTCCTTGATCCGGCAGAAGCGGCAGGCGAGGGAGTCGAACAGCGACCGGGTGTCGGCCTCCAAGCGCCGTTCCAGCCCCAGCAAAGACGGGCGCTCCCTGTGCGAGAGGCACGTCCTCGGGGTGTTCAGCAAAGTGCGCTTCTGCAGCGGCCGCAAGAGGCCCGTGAGGCGGAGACCAGGTCAGTAGAAGCCCGGACAGTGGGCTCCCCAGAGGCCGACACCCTTTTCCCCCCTTCCTTAAAGCACCTAGATCTCCAGCTCATGGAAAGAAACCAGGATCCCTTTCATTGTGGCCTTTCCTCTCCGCTAATTTCTAGACATCTCTCTTTCAACCACTGTCTTGTCAAATAGCTTCTTGTCCTATATACAGGAAAACACTTTATGCTTTGATCAATACACAGTTTGACTAGAATGAGAGTCAGATATATAGATACACTAATCCCAAATAGTTTGTAAAGTCTTTGAGGGCAATGATCATTCCATCCATCCATCCATCCATTCAATCATTTTGTCACTCTTCTTTTCCATCCATTCAACCATCCATCCATCTGTGGAATATATATATACTCCACCTTGAGCACCTAAAGATAAATCAAGCTCTTCCCAACATCCCTAATAACATCACATGATAGACATTTAGTGGACACCAGATGAACTTAAATTTAATCTCATTTTTCTAACTATTCCTTCATTTTCCTTTCACAGTCCTCTTCCTCTTCCCCTTTTCCAGCCATTTTGATGGTTTCCAAAGGCTCTGTTTATAAACTTTTCTGTCCTATTACTATCCTTGCACACATACACTTTTGAGACATTATTCGAACAAGATAACACCCACAGTTTGGCCTTAGGGAATGTGAAGAAAACCTCAGACTTATTAGAGATTTTCATAGCATTACCTTTCTGACGAGGATTTTCTTCTACATCCCTAAACTCAAATGATTATTCTTTGATATATCGCTGCAAAGGGAAATTGGATATCTCTAGTTTCAGTGTGACAGTTCCCAGCCTAAGCCACACCAGTATCCCATCTTGAGAATGAAAGCAGATTGTCAAGATCTGTGCTTCCATGAGACACATTGATCCTGGGTGTGGCTGCAGAGTCAATTGCAACATGCAGATGTTCTACCTTTGGTGTGGAGAACTGAAAGGGAATACTGGGTGGAAAGAGAACCAGTTCTATGATCAGTTGATTAGTTTAGGTTAGCCCCTTAGCAACTCTGACATGGGTATGGGGTATTCTCTTCGGTTGTAAGAATGAAACACATAAGTTACATTCAAATGGGGTTTAGGATTAGCTTAAAAATTTGGGAGTAAGTCTTGCAAGGAAGTCACCTTGTTTTGTTTTCCATTGGGTCTTCGTGACATTAGTCACTTCATCAGTGAGCTCATTTTTTTTTTTTTTTTTAATTCTGTGATGGCATTAGAGTAATAAATTTCAGAAGTAAACAACAATATAATGAACCCAAGGCAGGAGCTACCAAAGTCTCTGTTATTTTACATCTACTTGATATGACATGTATATTTTATAAAGTGAAGATTTACACAAACTCTGGAGTTATCACTGTACATCCAACGATTCGTATTGGGGGAAAATAAAATCCTCTGTTTTGTTGCACAGGGTTAGTTTGGAAGCCTTCTCTTAAGGATTATATGGTGTACAAGAAACTTCAAGGCTCTGAACTCAATGTGACTCTTACATCTCTGTCTCTAGTACATTGTTGCACTCTAGTTGGAATCCTACTAAGCCTCCTCAGCTAAAAACAAGGTAACAAGTATGGCAGGTGGATTGTATTTGTGAATGGATAAGATAAACTTATTTGATCTTTGTTGAAGCTGATTTGCAAATGAACAATTTGCAATGCTTAATTTTGCATGGGAAGGAAGGATTTTGTGCTTTGCTTCCTGTGGCCATTTCCCTAGTATCTCATTTGAAAATAAGGAATTTCTGAGTTTATTGGGGTTTTTTTTTGGTGTTTATTTAATCTGTTTCTCTTTTTCATCTAGTTGGTGTTCATCTTGCCAGGAAGGCTCTTGACTGGTGACTTCTTTACCTAAAGTGTCATGGTAACAGTCTGGCACAGAGATGGCAGGAACTGTTGGGTGCAAGGCAACAGAAATGCATTTGTATACCATGGACTGGGGTTTGTTCTGAAGCTTAGCTTAGAGGAACTGGAGTGTGGTATGTGGTAAAGCTTTTGGGGAATATGACAGTGTGCCATTATACTTACTAATGAAACCAAACAACTGATTTGTTGATCTGCTGTCAGAAACCATGATTCATGTAGTATATAGGCTGAGCCTATTTATATAGAGATAGAACCTTCCACATCTCAATTCCACAATTTATTCTTTAGTGGATTGGGAGGAAGTTGTTAAACACCAAAAAGTTCTATTTGAAGGAATCAGTTTTATAAGCACTTTGGCCTTATAGTCACTATTATTTGAGTTATTCTTGAAATCACTAGCCTTTCTAAGCCATACCCTTGCAAAGTACAATCTGAGTCACAAACGGTGAAGTGGTGACATGAAATAATTTGCCCTGAATTTCCACTGTGGATTTCTAACACTGAGACACACATTCCACAGACTTTCTAGGAGAGTGCGGCTGAGGCAGTAAGGCTAAGACAACTATTTAATGGGAAAGGCCATGCTTGTATTTCTGATCCCAGGGCTGATACAATGAGTATCTCTCAGTCTCTTTTCTTAGTTCACCAATTTCTGAGAGTGTAATGTTGAAACTTTATAAGCCCAGTGAAGATTCTGAAAGTATGGTTCAGGGACTAGATGTTAAAATCAATCTCAGAAACAACATGAAAATGTGGAAACTGGCAGGGCAGGACCTCACATTACATAGTTCCAGGGCCACAGTGGGTATCAGATGCTTCATGAATGCCTTTCTGGAGTAGAATGTGATGTTGCATTCTGGGGTTGTGCAACAAAATCCTGACCCGTATAGATGAGACATCCTAATGCCACAGCAAGATTATATTTTCTCTAAAGTTACACATGTAAGATTGTGGCAAAATTAGGGCTAGAACTATATTCGCTAGATTTCCCCCCTATCTTTTTTACAACATAACATAGAAAAGGTAGTTTGAAGAAGAGGAGAGTGTACTCTGTTAAAGGATGGAAATAATTTTATTTATTTAATTTTTTAGGGCTTGGTACTACTATTTTCATTATTTTTTTATAATTAGTAAAAATGGTTTAGAGAAGGGAATATACCTCCCAGATGACAGAGGCAAAGCCTAAAAAAAGACTGTTGGAGTTCTAAAACAACCAGCTATAGCTACACATGCATTATCTAAATAAATCTGATAGTGACAGCCTATAGGCAACCTAGAAATTGTGACCCATTGAGCACTGGGGTGGGCTTTAGCTCTTTGGAAGTGAATTGTTGGAGACCCTGTATTGGCAGTTTGACTAAGGTCATTGGATCCAGTCCTGGCTCATTAGGCCTTCAGAACTTGTTGGTTTGTTGTGCACTTTCTAATAAAGAGAAGTGAATTCTTATAGTCATTATTTGAGTCATTCTTTACGTGTTTGTGAAGTATCTAGTTAAACAACCTTGCTAGAATATTTGCTAAAATGTGGATGCCACTTGATTTGCTGTGTCTAGGCTGTTAGTAGATCCATATGAATTACATGGGTTATTCCTTTTAACATTTGTTTTATTTTGCAGAGAAGCATATGTACAAATGACTGACTCCAAAATGATATGTTTTAACTTAGAGTTACTGCAGCTAGTGGGTAGCATTCACCATCAACAAGGGAAAGTGTTTATAGAATCTCTCAATGTCTGAGTGGCTGTGATTTGGAGGTCATCTAGTGTCACTCTTTTGCTTTTAAATGAGACTCTCTAGAAAGTACAGAGTAACTAAATGAATCAAAAATTGGAATATTTTAAGGGGTCTTGGTGGTTTTATTGTTTTTCTGTATAATTTAGTTTTTCCCTTAAACCAGAACATTAAACAAAATCATCCTTAGGAAAAATTTCTCACCTAAGAAAAATCTGATATTTTTCATAATATAAGTGTTTTGTTTTATATGCCCTTACCTTCAAAAATAATGTAATGTAAATTTATCTGTGATAAAATAAATCAAAGAAGTGATTGAAATTTTACCAAATTTTGTTGATTTTTATTTGTCTTATTTTTCTGAGTGTTTTTTTTTTTCTCTTATGAAAACTGTAGTTTATAATGTTCTGATGTTCTTCCAACTTGTTTTGGTAGATGTATGGAATTTAACAATATTCCTATTCAACATTTTACTATCAAAGCTTTCCTTTCATATAGAGGAAGAAATCATCATAGAAAATAGAATCTTCAAGAAAAAAGGTAACAAGAGAAATAAAAGAATGCTTAACCTGTGACCCTGAATATAAATTAGATTTTTATAAATTGAATAATTTTGGTCAATAGCTAAATCAAAACTTACTTTGTATGAAAAGTGATATTTTACATATATTGTAAGTACTTTGAATTTTCTCTTTCAAAAATATGACTCATGTCTGAAATATAAAATCAGCCTAATTAAGTGATATTTGCCTTGATGTTTGTTTAAAAAAAAACAGATTTTCTTTTTAGAAGCTCACCCTAGGGTTTAAGCTAATATTTCAAATTTTTTTTCTTCAAATTCGATTTTTCTCTGCAGCAATGCATTCTCATCAACAAATTATATTTCCATTGTAAGAACATTTTAAAATAGCAGGTACTGTGATCTCTTGATTTCTTTCATCCCACAGAGATCTCATCAAGCCATAACTCAGGATTAAATCTTTAAAGTTTTAATGAAGTTGATATCCTTGAACAGAATTAGAAAAAAACAATTTGCAGGAAATGAGGTAGTCTCTGTATTTGAGAAAGCAGGGAACATTTTTGGAAGATCTTTACAAACTAAAGGGTTGTCTCCTATAACTGTATTTCAAAAAAGTCCAGGGCTTACTCTTGTGCCATTACATTGCTCTTATTCTTGGTGAAAACTATTTCTGCATGGATATTACAGTGTGGATTTGGTTTGGGAAATTTGTTGGTAGTGAAGCACTTTTTCTTATCTATTCTTTTTTATTATTTATATATGACAGTAGAATGCATTACAATTCTTATTACACATATAGAGCACAATTTTTCATATCTCTGGTTGTATACAAAGTATATTCACACCAATTCGTGTCTTCATACATGTACTTTGGATAATAAAGACCATCACATTCCACTATCATTTCAAACTCCACGCCCCTCCCTTCCCCTCCAACAACTCTGCCCTATCTAGAGTTCGTCTATGAACTCTTATCTATTCTTTAAGTGCTTCATCTTGATGTATATTTGATATTGACTTTTTCTTTTAGAATTATTACGCATTTTATGCAGGCTCTCAAAGACAGCCTTGTTATATATAGGGTCACACTTAATATAGTACTTTTGGGATTTTCTCTAATGGCATGCCTTCAGGAGTTGCAGTTTCTTCATAATTTTTTTTGTGTCTTTTATTTTTTTTAGCAACCCACTAAGGCAGTTAGCCTCATCTTAGAACTGAGTAAACCACCAAGTGCCTCCCTCCAAGTGCCAGAAAGACTTGTTCAGGTTCATGGAATCAGAAAGTGACTAAGTAGTCATGTGGTTCCCAGTTTCCTCTGTAGATTATCTGTCCTTGTCTTCCATCACTTTGATCTAAGAAGCCCTGAATGTAAATAATTTTATTTGATCCGAGGCTGGAATATTATTGTTGGGAGGAAATTCATGGAGAGTTTGAGAAATGTTAAACTTGATTTCTTTGCTCTGTATGTGATCTAGAGCCCCCAGGGAGGAAGAATAAGGTGGAAAGGCTGGTAGGGAGCTTCAGACCAGTACAAATAACGTACCTTATGGTTGTGCTATGTGCTGGTCCTGGCCCATGGCTGGGATATACCTTTTGCAAGTCAGGAGCCCCAGAGACATCTAGGAAAGTCATTTGGGGCACATAAGGGCCTATCAGGATACTTGGACCCAATGAGGCGGACTTTCTGCCTGTAAGCAAACAACTGGGTAAGGCATGGTGGAGCACACCTGTAATCCTATCAATTTGGGAGTCTGCGACAGGAGGATCACGAGGTTCAGGTCAGCCTGGGTAACTTAGTAGCACTTTGTGTCAAAGAAAAAAATAATAAGGGCTGGGGATTTAGCTCAGTGGTAGAACACCCTTGGGTTCAAGTCCCAGGACCACCCAAAACAAATAAGTAAATAAACAATTGCTTCAACTGTTTTTGAAAGTAAGGAGGTTAATGTCATGTTCAAGAGAGCCCTGTGGGATTATGTTAGTCCTTTCTTTTTTTTTTTTTTTTTTTTGTTCTAAGTTACCATCTAAGTGAAAATGTAAAACAGTTAAATATGTGGAATTTGGAGTGGAATCTCAATTTGAATTCTGGATATAGTATTTGTACAAACATTAGGCAAGATTCTGAATCTCTTTTAGCCTCAGTTTTCTGATTTGTAAAATGAAGATACTCTGTCTCGTATTTGGTCAAGGAATGCCTCTCTGAGGAAGACTGAGTAGAGCTCCAAAGGGTGAGAGAAAGAGGGATGGAAGAGCCTACAAGGCGGGGGGGGAGCAGCTTGTGTGAGGTTGACATGAGTGTTTTAGGAGAAACTGAGGGAGCCTGGAGCAGTGAGATGTGGGAGAGGGCACAGGTGCTGCTGGCAAGCATGGCGAGGACCAAGTTGTGCCCAGCCTGGAAAGACTGAGGAGGGATTTTGTGTTTTAATCCAGGATCCAAAGCAGGGCAGGAGTGGGAGGTGATAGAATGTGATTTGTATTTTTAAGTGGGCACTCTGGTTTTGGAGGATTGCAAGGGAGCCCATGTGGAAGCAAAGGAACAGGGAGGAGGCTTAAGATCTGAGTCTGGGCCAGCAGTTGTCAATGTGTGATGCAAAGGCCCTGGGAGCATCTTGAAAATATATCAGTGGGCTTAACAATGTCAAAACTATTTTCATTAAAATATTTCATGATAATACTAGTTATTTGCCTTTTTATTTTTTACTGATTGTGTCATGAGTGTCCCCTGGAGTTTTCTTTATGTACCTTCAAAAACAAAAACAGGACAAGAGATTGAATATGTGGTTTGAGAATTCAGCTGACTTCTCTAAGCCAGATAATTTAGAGTGATTTATAAACATCTTTATAGATGAGTCTTTTCTTTATTTTTTATTGGGAAAATATAGATATGTTTTATTAGAACACGGTGCTTACATGGGTTTATTATTGTTATTATTATTTTTAAGAGAGAATTTTTTAATATTTTATTTTTAGTTTTTGATGGACACAACATCTTTATTTTATTTTTATGTGGTGCTGAGGATGGAACCCAGCACCCCATGCATGCCAGGTGAGCGCGCTGCCGCTTGAGCCACGTCCCCAGCCCCAATTATTGTTATTTTTAATGAGTAAATATTTGAAAAAATTTATTGTAATTTGTAAATACAGCAAATATTTAGAGCTCTAAGTCACCTATGCAGAAGCTCTTTGGGAATATTCAATAATTTCTGTAAGTGTAAATAGATTCTGAAACTGAACAGTTTGAAAACTGCTGGTCTAGGCTATAGGTGATGTTGACACAGATAAGAGACTGCCCGTGGACATGAAAGAGACTGGGTAGAGATGGAAAGCAAATAGACGAGAGGCAGACTGGGTCAGGAGAAGAAGGTGCCTGGGTGATCCCTGGCTGAACAATTCAAGAGTGCATCGCTCCTTTGTTGAGATGGAGCAACACTGAGGAGAAGGCACAGTCCATGTGGCTCAAACAACATAATTGCTGAACTACAAAGCACTATGGAATGCTAAGGGGAGAACTGCATATTGTTCATTGTGTAATAGTTTCACAATATGCTGAGAGTCTTTGATACCCATCTGTATAAGGTTAGCCGTATATGAGCTCTGAAGGAACCCTTTACAATGATCACCCTCCTCCATCATTCAGGAGCTATTACCTAGCAAGAACAATTCTATAAGCAAATATATGCCAGGCAGGGACAAATATTACAGTCAGTAGAAAATGCTAAGCTTTCCTAGTCTTTTAAAATTGAAATAAAATATATGGTGCCTAACAGGCCTCAGTCCTAAATATCCACATTTTGGAATGGCTTTCCTAAGTATGGTACTTGATGGATTTTGTAGGTAAGTTTAGAAGTTCATGGTCTTTGCATGGTCAGATGACTTCGTAGAAAGAGTTTTGTAAATTTCTCCTTATTTGTTTGCCGGCTGTTAGTCATTTGATTAGTTTGTAGTATTTATACCCCCCAGGCTCCCTGCTTTTAACCATACTTACATAACTGCTTCCTTGTTGGAGTTTATGTATATAAGGTTCTTTCTAAATGGTATTCCAGGGGTCACAACAAACAGTTGCAAGGCCTAAGACCAAACATGGTTTCCTAGAAGAGAAAGATGACATGGGCCAGGATGAAATCACAAGCTCTAAGTTGGAGCTATGAGTTTATATCAGCTAGCTCGTGGTTCTTAGCAATAAGTGCAAGATAAAATCAACTGGGGGTTTTAAAAGTGTTCTAATGCCACACACCCAGAAAGTGATTTAATGTTTGTAGTCTGGGCCCAGGCATCATCCATTCATTTTGTTTGTTTTTAACCTCCTAGGTGTTCTAATATGTGGTTAGGACTGAGAATCACTAACCTGTTCAAATCCCTTCCTTTCATACCTTGTGGCACTTAAACCAAAGTTAATTTAGTGTTTAATGACTTTAGGAACTTATTTCGGATGCCTAGAAATTGTGTATACTAATTTCAATTATATGGATGATCCTCTGTCTTAGTACATTCAGGCTGCTATAACAAAACCATAGAATGGTGATCCAAACAACAGCAATTTATATCTCACAGATCTAGAGTTTGGGAAACAAAATCCAGGTTTTAGATTTAGTATCTGGTGAGAGTTGGTTTTCCTAGTTCATAGATGGCAGCCTTCTTGCTGCATTTTTCACTTGGCAGAAGGACAACACAGCTCTCTTGGGTCTCTTTTATAAGGACACTTATCCCATTCATGAGGGCTCTGCTATCATCGCCAGATGTCCTCCCAAATGCCCCTTGACCTAATACCATCACCTCGGGGCTTTACAACTTCAACATGTGCAGGGCAACATAAGTATGTTCCTTTTGCTCATTGGTGGATACTTTATGGTGTCCCCAAATTGAGATTCATCATGTATATATGTTTGTGTGCCTCATCTTCCTGATCAAAGTGTGAGTTCCCAAGAACAGGACCTGTACTCTGGCCAGCACAAGATTCTCAGTGCCTCACATCTTGCCTGTGTCACTGCAGTTCTTCAGTTGCTATGAGCAGATGGCGCAGCAACTCATTGAGCAGGTCACAGAGAAAGAGGGATTCTGAAGTCAGTATCTCTACTAAGATCCTACAAGCTGGGGGCCTCCAGTTTCATAGGACTAATTAGAATTAGATTCTAGATTTGGATTTACGTTTGTTGTTTTTCCTAATCAAGTTTTCTTTCCATTGTGCCAGTGTTGGAAATAAGTCTCAGTTTCTTTCTTCGAAAATAATTTGGCTGTCTAAGGGCCTTTTTAACTTGGAAAGCCATTAATGATAGTGCTCCTCCCTCAGGAGAAAAATACCCATGACTGGGACGTAAACATGAATCTGCTCCCAGCTTCCTAGGATACAGCCCACGTTCCTGTGTGCTGCTTTGGATATTCCCCCAAAACGCATACCTTGGTTAAATTTGTCTAAAATATCAGTCTCTGCACCCCCCGGTTTTTTTTGCTTATTTTCTCCCTTCAGGGATTAGGAATTAAATCTGGTCAATTGCCGTGTTTTAGACTTTTAAAAAACTAAGGTCCAAATGGGGATTGAAATGAAGTGTGAAAGAGGTTTGTGAGAGAAAAACTGTAAGCTTACAGAAGTTACCATAAAGAGAAAAATAAATGAAAATTTCCAGAAGAGAATTTTTTTTTTTTATGTAAGTGACTTAAATGTTGTACTTTAATTTGGGGACTTCAAAAGATGAACCAGATCCCCTTAATTGTGCCCTCAAATCAGACTATACTCCCCAATAATTATGAACTGGGAGAACAACTGAAATAAGTACCAAACATAGCAGCTCATATTCAAATTGCCCGGGTGCGATAGGTGTTAGTTCCATTCTCAAACAATGAGCTCTAGCTGTGGTGCCCACAGAATAGCCATTCGACATGTGATGCTGTGTTCAAGAAAGGACAGCAGCCCAGAATCACCTAAAGAGGGATGGGTTGGAGAAGAGTTATCCATGAGTGAGCAATTAACCAAAAAATGCTGAGAAATAAAGGGAATCTCAAATTCTAAGGAATTCCATGCTTCCACTGTAGCGTGCCTTAAACCTGTATGGCTGTCATGCTTTAATACTTCGAAGGAGGATGGTGGTGGAATTTTGTGATGGGAGCATGGCCATGAGGGGAAGGGAGATGGTCTATGAGGAGATGGTCTAGAAGCTCTGATTCCTAGGAAAAGAATTGTGTTGAGAGAAACCCAGGCACCCTCTGCAGTGCTCTTGTGGGCTATCCCTCTGAAAGCTTGGAAATTTTCTTTCCCTAACAAAAGGTAAAGAGAGTTTCTGATTGCCTCCTGGCCTCACCTATCTTTTCCTGGCAGGTCCTGGGCCATTATCCTCTGCAACTTTTGTTCAGGGAAGGAGTTGGCAGCTTTGTGGATGGGCCGCCTCCACACTCTGCAGCTCTGGTTTCCCAAGCAGTCTATTTACTCCCTGACTACCCACAGGTCATGAGGAAATCAGGGCCTCGAAGGAAATTTGTCTTGAAATCATGCTTTTCTTGTTATTTCCACAAAAATTCCCTTCTTTGAAGTGCTTATGAGCTGGGTGACTCTGGTTTCTTGAGTTAGAGTTTGTATTCGTCTATTTTCTCTTGCTATAATGAAATACTTAATTCAGTGTAATAAGTCAATAAAATAAGTTTACTTAGCTCACAGTTTTGGACACTTAGCAGTTTGGCACCAACATGTGCTCATCTCTGATGAGGGCCTCCTAGGCTGTGTCACATGGAGAATAATATCATGGTAGCAGCATGTATGAGAGGGATCCCATGGTGAGCTGTGAAGCCAGAGAGCTAGGATGGGCCATTCTTGCTCTTTTAAAACAATACTTCTTTAGGGAACTAACTGAGGTCCTATGAGAACTATTGTAATCCCTCTCCTGGGATGCTTCTTCAGTGTCCTCCCCCTAAGCTCCCCCTCTTACTAGTCCTACCACCAATCACATTGCCACAGTTGAGATTAAGTCTCCAACACAGGAACCTTTGAGGGACACACTCATACCATAATTAGTCCCATTCTTTACGATTCTGCTAATGGGACTACCATCTTGGTTGGGAGTCTCTCCTTTCAGGGTAATTTCTGGCCTGGTGAAACGAAGGTTCCTTGGTCCTGACTCTTTTTACTTTCACCTGATCTTCTGTCCTGCCTGCTGTCTTTTTTATGCTAAGCAATCACATTCACCCTGGAGCTGATGGATACACCTCTAAGGTCTGGAGAACAGCAAGCTTATTCCACCTTGTTTCATTATTCTAATCTAGGCAAGTGTGTGAAATTCTGATTAAAAACTCTTATTGGAACTGACGCTTTGGTATGGAGTTCTGCTTCAGGTCATTATATATCCTGCCTTTAAGGATGACTATCTGACCTTGGGAGGTTCACCTAGTAAGATTTATGATTTCAGTGTTGGTGGGTTTGAGTTGGGAAACATCAGATCTCTTTGTAATCAATTCACCCTATCTGCCAGTCAGGCTTTGAACCCACACATGCATTCACTGTAAATCTACATGGTGAATTTTACTGCTACATCACAGCTGCCTCCTTATGGGATAGTATCCAGTGCTAGCAGCAAGACCTATCTACCTGTTCTGTTTGAGTAATATGAATGTGGGTAGCTGCTTTTAAACAGGATTAGTCAAGTTATATTGCCAGATACCTAATGAGTATCTGTATGTCATGCAAATGGGAATGGTGTATAGAAATAATGAGAAAGTCCCCATCCTTTTCCTGTAGGGCCATGTGTAATTGAGATTTGTTAACTCTGTGTTCTAAGCTGTGGTTTTGCTGTGCCCTATTGGACAGTTTCTCTTTAAATGTCTACATATTAAGGAAAATCATATTTACTTAATTTTTAAAAAAGCCACAATGTATCTTTTAAAAATGCAAGCGTGGGTTCAAGGCCTGATGGGAGCATAGAGTTTTGTTATTACATCATGGGCATGAGTCGGCCACAAAATCAAGGTCTTTTTTCACCCCTCCCCACACACCCCAGCCATCTTAACACTCTCAGAATATGGATCTTTATCTCCCCATTTCCTTTGGTTTATAGCTGTTTTTTTTTTTCCTTCTATGAGGGAAACCAGTAACCTCCACGCCCATCTTCTCCAGAAATAATTCCTCATTTATCCACTGAGCTGTAATCTTCCCAGTATTCAAAGCCCAGAACAACTCCCAGCTCTTCTGCTAGATTTTCTCAGACCCTCCCAGAAGGAAAGAATTACTTCCTCTCTCAATCTTTGTACCTGTATTGTCTGCAGTTCAGTTCTGTCTTGTCCTATAAATACTGTATAAGTACCTATCTCTCTGCCACTGGAGTGTGAATTTCTGAGGACCACAGCTCAGCCATTTCAATGCTTTCTACACAGTAGGTGGTCAGAAACATCTCATCCAAATAAAAGTAATTTCACTGTTGACTCATATGCTCATGGCATCAATACTAGTCAGGCTTTAAGGGAATTTCTACACAAATATGAAAATTCTATGCAAGAAAATTAACTTGTATTTTAGGACAATATTAATTTCTTTCCTGTTGATTTTAAAATACAAAAATTTTTATGAATCCATTTTCATTTGATATGTACCTATTTGCTGAATGCTTGAACCCCATGCCTTCTCTTCCTCCCCAACCCAACTCCTAATTGCCCTGTTTAACTCAGTGTGAGCTTTTCCTAACAGCATCATGCCCTTCCTCTTTTATCAACACAATAACCATGTATCAAGGGGCAATGCTAAAGAAGGAACATCTTTATATTAATTGATATCTTTGCTCCAGAAGTTGAAGGGAATTGGATGGCAGAGCCAATTTGGAACAGGGCCCCATCTCTATCTTGACTGGCTTTAGTTTCTTAACACTAGGTTAATGGGGAATAACGTTTGTCATTGATCTCAAATTTAGTTATGTCTGGTCCCTACGTTTACAGTTGAGATCAACAAGTCATTTTAGTGTTAAATACCTTTGGGAGAACATATTCATTCTAGTTTTACTTTCCTTGGTGAAGCTCTAAGTGGTGGGGGAATACAATATTGATTGGGTCTAATGAAAAAGCTTCTTTCTGTCAACTCTTTATTACCTCATTGGCTTTCTTCTTTTCTCACCTCTTACTCTTAAAGCTATTGATAGCAGCATTAAGTAAGTCTTCTGTGCATGCTACGGTCCTCTGTATTTATTTTTTGCTTGGTTTAAAAACCTTAGCCTTTAAAAAAGATGAGTAAAAAGGTTTTTGATTCAGTCCAAGGTAATATGATGTCATAGAAATAATACTGGACCAGGAGTTGGAGTCTTTATGACCTTGGGGGAAATCTTTTTGCTTCTCTTTGGCTTAGTTTCCTCATTTTCAGAATAAAGGGCTTACTGTTAGAGATAGTTTCTGAGTATTCTTTCAGCTTTATCATTCTTGAGGTGTATTTCTGGTATTAATACTCCAGGTAGATTTTAAGATATCTGTTTGTCAGATATAATAGCTTAATGATATGTTTAGTATGAAGTTTTAGAAGATTTGGCATGAACAGAAAATGGAACAGCAAAAGATTAACACGTATTTTTAACTGTTCTACATTATTTGTTCTTGAATTCATTAATGTAAGTGAATATGAATTGATAATTTTAAAAATTTAAAATTTTCCTTGTATTATTTTAGTTTCTAGCATTTCATTGAACATTCAAGATAGGCTGGTAACCTATGCTTGGACTTAGGCACTGGAAGGATTTAATAGAACTGTAGAACCAGTTTTTGTTTTAATGGGAAGTACATTTATTTATTGACAAGTGTAGTCTCAGAAGATAACAACAAAAAACAGGTAAGGAAGTTATGAATATCAAGTGAAAGATGGAGATTTACTTCTGAATAAGCTAATGTGGAATGTCATTTTTCCAGGACAGTTTTAATTAAGCAATGGGCAATTAAGCAGTAAAGTACAGGATGCCATATAAATTGCAGTGTTAGTAGAAAAGCAAACTAACATTAATTATCAAGTTTCTAAATTTCCCAGACCTTAGGATGCACCTTGTAGGTATGTTTTTCATTAGAACTTCCATCGATTAAGGAAGGAAGAAACTTACATTTACTGGATATCAAGCTTGACATTCTCTTAGGATAATCCCATTTAGTATTATGGATGGCTAGTCACATTTAGTTGCACTCATTAGTGGTAACACTAGAAGATTTAGAAAGGAAGGTTATAATTAAAATTAAAATATTGCCTAAGTGATATTTTAGAGTTTGTGAGTTTCATATGTGCCTCTGTTATCTGTTTCTTTAGGTGTTATTGATATTTGAACTTTTTGTTTTATTTTTTTGCATTTCTTTATCTGTGCAGTATGATTACAATAGACATAGGAAGATTCAGTTTTATCTTTTGACCCATTTATTATGTTACCTCACTCAAAATAAGCTTTGCCTTCTCCCTGAGTTTGAAGTATAATACAAGTCAATTTTAACCTTCCATGAGAAGGACTCTTTGTTTATGAAGAGAAGGTCATCAGGTTGTGAAGCATAAGCCACCTCAGAGTGTGTTCCAATCACGAGGAATCATTAAAGAAATAATTTAGAGGTCTCCTATTATAGGATTCTTCTCCCTATCTTGATAGGTGTTGAGGGTGAATGTTGAATCGTTGACTAGTTGACTATTTTATTAGAACATGGTGCTAATGCAGTCTTGTGTTGAGGTTAGTCCTAACATGGAAATGGATATTAATCTGTTTTATCTTAACAAAACAAGGCCAAGTCTATGGTTTAACACATAGATGTTACATAAAATCAATTTGGTGAACGAATAATCTTATCAAAGACATCAGCCTGGCAAAACCAGGGAAACACAGATTATTGCTCCTGGTGGAGAGTACACTGAAGTATGCTTTATACATACTTTTAAGTAGAGTCATCTTTACATACACTGTGATTCTTTGGGAAACTTTGAGGTTTTTTTTTTTTTTTTTTGTTTGTTTGTTTTTTGATTCGGCCCTATCACACACAGGTACAATTAAAAGCATAGCTACACACCGTTAATGTTGCAATCATAGCATCTCAGGGTCCCATAGGACTTTCAAGATCACTTAATTTACTTAATATTCAAATTCCTCTGACCCCATCATCACTGTTCATTTGTCCACATTTTGGATTATTTGACAAATATCCATTGTTTACTCAAAATTTAACTAGTACTGAAGAGTGGATCCACAGAGAAAAAGACACAAACTCTTCTTGTAAGGAGGTTAGAGGTAGTGGCAACGCACAACACCAACAATTTCATATGTAGTTTGGCTTTCTGTCTGAATAGTTGAAGTGTCAGGAACCTTTCTGTCTCCAATGGTCAACCATCACATGTATTGTCAACTCTGATTATTAAATGATTATTTTCCCCCATGTTAATCCAAAATTGGTCTCCTGGAAGTTCAAGACTTTGGGGGAAAAACAAAAACAGAAAGAAAAACACAACTCTAGTCATTTCTGCTATAGTAGTTCTTTAGACCCCTATTTGTCAAACATTAATGTGTCCATAAGTCATCTGGGATCTTGTTAAAATGCAAATTCTGATTCAACAGGTCTGGAATGGCCTTATCATTCTTCCCCAAGTAATGCCAGTGTTGGTCAAGGGGCAAGAATTTAGACAACTGAAAACTAGGATTATGACACATGCCTTCACTCTACCTCTTCATTCTGTATCTTATCACCACCAGTCTTAAGTCTTCCATAGTTCTTCAGTTCTTTCAAATGCAGTTTGGCTCCACGCCTTTCCATATAGGTAACATGATATATGGAAATGTTAACAAACTCAGAAGCTAAGAAAGATGTGGCCAATTTATTTAAACTTTCTGAGCTTTGATTTTCTGGTCTGAAAATCATGATATTAGTAGTTTACCTAGCTTAAATTTAGAAAGAAAATATTTGAGATAAAAGATTTATTATAGCACCTAAAATTGCTTTGCATGTAGGAGGTGTGTTGACCATCCACAATATGATTGTAGAGAGTAATGCTTAGAATCAAATGTCATCATCCAGATTTGCTCTGATGAATCCAGAGCGAAATGTGTAGATTAGAATTTCTGAGAGGCCCTTAGGAGATCACTTTATCCCTTTGCACAGTAATATTTGGTTAGCTGACCTTGCAACTGCTGTTTATAATGTGCTTTGAGAAAAGAACTTTATAATTTCACAGTAGGGTTTTTATTATTTTTTAATGTTCTCCAAACTCTTGGGATTTTCAAAAGAGGATTTTGCCTGCATTCTAAATGAAGTCACCGGTTGGTCTAGACCTCATCTGAATTGGTTCAGGCACTTTCACAGGTAGATGTCACAGCATGTGAGCTATCTGCTCGAAGGCCTTGCTGTGTTTAGTTTTAAGAGTTCTGAGCATATTGTTGTTCACAGTTTCACTGTTGCAGTGAGTGAACTAACATAAAGAAGAGAGACACATCTTGCTAATCCCCAAATCGTAGTTGTGAGTGTCCCCTTTGTGTTCATACAAGCCCTTATTCATCATTCAGACCCACTTTCCAGGTAAGGGTCTCCCCTTCTGCTTTGAACACCTACTTAACACTGCGGGTACCTTTATTATAGTATTTGTACCAGCCTAATGAAGTTGTTTCTTACAGTTTTTGTTTTTCTAGTTCTTGAACTTGTCAGCTGGGTCTGTGATAGCTGAGTTATCTTTCTGAACATGAACATTTGCAGAAAAGTAGCCTTAATAGAGGCATTCTTGTTTTGTTCCTCTCCTTTCTGTGCTATGATTTCTCCTGGAATAAGTTCACCTTTATTAATTTCACCTCTTTCCTCTATATTTCTTTTTTTAAATTTTTTATTTATTTTTTAACATGAGCTCTATTATTATAATTATTTTTATTTTGCATTACAATTCTTAATACACCTTTATACCACAATTTATCGTATCTCTGTATACAAGATATGTTGACACCAAATTCACATCTTCATACATGTATTTTGTATAACAATGAGGGTATCCTTCCACCACCCATGCTTGACATCTGAGTTCTTCATACAAATCTAATAACATGCTAAGATAACACCATGTAGTTGCTCTACCAGTAACTCAAATAAACTTGCCTCACTTTGAAATTATTATCATCTTTATACAGATCCCAATCTGCCTTGTATTTTGAGTTTACTATTTCAGTGAATGGACTACTAATTTTACCTAATAAACACTTAGAAAATATTGGTTGTTTTCTGACCACAAACATCTTGTCTGTCAAGCTGGGAACAGTACTTACATTTGATTCATCTCCTCATTAGCCTCATATCCAGTCACAGATCTCCTGGCTTTTTTTATCTCTAATATTTTATTCCTTGGTTTATTTATCAAGCACTAACTAAGGACTTTTTGTGACCTATAATGGAGAGCAAGATGATTCAAGCAGTCATTGACATCACATAGCTGACAGATTTTATACCATATTTTCTTTTTTTCATCTTTTCTGCCATCATTAGGGACTGCTTTTCTCAGCCTGAAATGTTGTGAAGTTTCCTACCTGATGTCTCAACCTTCCTTTTCTTGACTGTGATAATTTTTTATACGGGATTTTTACAAATGAACATTGTGCAACTTTTCTATAAAAACCTTTGCAAAGGTTTCCAACTGCTTACAAAAGTACCCTTAAATGGCCCTAAAGTGACTAAGATGATTCCCTGGGATCCTGTCTCATCTGATCTTTATCCTTTCTTAATGTACTTATCCACAGCCCCCACCCTCTGTTGTGGCATTTGAAACAGGCTGGGGAAGATGAGAACTTCAATAGGCAGTAAACGTGGGCAATAAGCACACAAACAAATGAATAGAGATGGGAATGGCTGCAGGTCCCAGCATTTGCTGAAGCCCAGAAATACAACACACACACACACACACACACACACACAAATCCTCCTCCTCTCTACTCTGATGTTTCCCACATAGTTCGCAATCTAAGTAGCCATTTTGAATCTGTTCTAATCTAAGGAAACAAAACTCATGGGCACTGGTAAGTTTTTAGTAAACAATGAGGCAGTGGTTGTGACCAACCTGCAGGAAAGCTCTTTCTTGTTACACCTGGGTTACCATGGAATCTTTCTTGGTTGAGATTAAATATTTTAAAATTGAAATGAGACCCTTAGCATGTTTTATGCAAGTAAAGGAAGTTCTTTTTGCTGCCCAGGTATGATGGGTGATGAGCTTAATCAGACATAATATTTATTTCACCATTTGTTCCTTACATTCAGTTTTGTGCCATCTAGTCTAATCGGATCTTGTACCTGACTTCTCTGGTTGATAACCTCCCACAGAAATTATGCATTTTGTAAAGTGAGTCTTAACACTGCATAAGAAAATACTCACTTGTATAAAAAAATTTAAAACTGATCTTAGGTAGAATTAAAATAAAGTGGAATTAATCAAATTTTTGTTTTGTTTTACTGAATCAATTAAACACTAAAGGCCAGGAATGCTTAGTTTTATTTTTAATATTTAGTATAAAAAAGGTCATACTCATGTTGAAAAGATAGCATTAAAATGCATGCAAGTAGTTCCTAGCCTATTCCCTGAGCATATGCTCAATCTAGATTGTCACAGACCTCTGGAGAAATTTGTAGATTATATTTTTATTACTTTGAGTCTAAAAAAAAAACAGTTGTTAGCTATTCAGTTCTGTTTCATCATGAGATTATCTTTTTTTTTTCTTGGTTACTTTTATTTTCTTCTTATTTTGGGGGTGTCTTTTTCCAATAATTTGATATTATGGATATCAGTATCAGAAAGTAAGTAATAAAATTTTGATACTACTTTTTATTTTCTAAGCTATAACAGGAAATTGTGATTCATTTTGTTTTTATTTTTAGTATAGGTTTCATTTTTAAAAAACAAGTGTCTTTTAAGATGTATTTTCAAATTGAATGGTTATTTATAGCACTCCTTAGTCTGGTATTACATAGCAAGTTGTTTTTGAAAATGTGAAATGTTGGTTTGAAACATCAACTTATACTGGCTTTAATTTACAAACAAATAGCATTAATTTTTAAATTTTACTTTACTTTCTATACTTGGTCTCCAATGCTTATTCCATTTATCACTATATTAAAATTATGTGATTGAAAGACTTCACAGATTTAACTGTTTTAGTGCATCATCCACATTTGATTTCTAATTGTAATCTCTACAACATTTGGTAACATATCTGATGTGTCATTATATTTTCCTAGACAAAAAAAAGACCACTTATTATATGTTAATCTCTATTAATTCACACCTTTTTAAAAATGAAATGCAATATAAATCCTAATGCCTGAAGTATTACAATGAATCATTTTCTATAGTTGAGATTCCTTTCATTACACTGATTTGGATTGTCTTTTTCTTTGCTTGTTTTTATGAACCCATATTTTATGTATTTTCAATTGGAGAAAATAATTGAGCCATTATATTTTTTTACCATTCTATTTATAAAAGAAACTATTCTGATTTATTAAAAGAATGAAGTCAGACATAAAATAAAATCAGTTTTAAAAATTTTAAGATCATTTAAACAGACATAGCTTTATGAACTCATTTACTAATAAGTAATTTTCCTTCTCTGGACCTAAGAAAAAAAGGACGTCATTGGATGTCTGCCCATCTAACTAGTTAGGTACACTTTGGGTTTATTTGAACCTTAAAATTCTGAGCTTTGGAGTAGCTTCCAACTGTTCTTACACTTGTCACATCTATTCTGTGAAATCACTAACAGGCCAACTAGGAGGTGTCGTTCAAGTTCTTCCTCTGAGAAATCATTATAAAATATTAACCAGCTCCTCTGTAGGGTATTCCCATAGGCAGACGTGCCTGGGCATGTTATGATTCACTGGCTAATAGTGGGATCTGATTGTGATCCTAGGATTTGCAATGTAGTCATACCACATATGAGACGAGGACACCATGAATATTTCCTGGTATTCTTTTTCTAATATAGTGCCGATCCTGCCAGCCATTGCCAACTTTCATATTCATATTATTATTTGAATATTATTATTTGTATTGTTACTCATAGAGTTATGCATATTAGGAATAAGGGGGGCACCACACAGGTTAGTGTCAACCTTGTGGAAAATTTGACATCTTTAATATTAAAGAATATGAAGGCACCAGCCCTGGAGCTAGAATATTTTAAGTGCTCAGTAAACCTCATTTCCTTTTTTTGTCCTTCTAGCTTTTGACTCTAATGTCAATGTTGTTCCATTATTCAAGGCTGTCTCTCTCCTAGTTTCAACTTTATTGGGAAAGTAAGAACAGAAATCACTTTATTGTGACCTACTTTATTTTTTTAATGACCTACTCAATGGGTTGTTTCCAATTTGTGTTCCTTAGACACTTTTTTGTTTCTCTTCATACATTGCCATGTACATAGAGGAAAAAATAAAACAAATCATTTCAATAATGATTATATCAGAGTCTTCCTTTAATTTTGACATTCATTTTTATTCTCCTGGATTTCAATTGGTATCCAGTTGGTGGTGGGACTTTGTATTTACACTGCATTAAGGAAAAAGAGAAAAGTAATTTTTCATGAGACTTGAAAGTTGTTTTGGAGGGTAAGGTTTATAAGCATTGCATCCCTGAGCCATTGATTATTCAGAACATAGGACAGATGAAGTTTGTATAGGGAATATTAAGCAGTGAAATGATACTTAAATAGTAATTTCTGTAAACCATATTTAAGATATATTCCCAGGATACACATCATCTAGAGTTATCATGTGTGTGCTCGTGCACATGGATATTTACACACTAACATAAACACAAATGAGTTAATGAGCTTTTAAGAAGGGTATTCAAAACCTGTGGAAAACTCATATATGTAATTAGCTCTGGGGACAGAAAGAGAAAGCTGTGGACACAGTAAAACAGAGAAAGCAAAGTGACTCATCGCAAAGGAATGACAAGTTCTAGTGACACTTAAGACAGACCCTTTCACCCTTTTGTCTGCCTTAGGAACACCTGGGAGGTCAGTTACCTTCCAGGTTATCTGTGCCAGAGGTGCTGTGCCCAGTTCTAAGGGTCATTACACAGAATCACCTGCCTGAAGCAATCCTGGCATTTGGGGAGGGAAACTTCAGTAAAAAGGGTGATTCTCAGCAGATGGGAAATGTAATCTGAGAGGTTATTATTAATTTTTCCTCTAAGAATCTTCACATGTGTATTGGAACTCTTAAGTGAGAATACTTGCTATAAAGAGGCGTCACCCCATTTGGGAGCTCCTCAACTCTTCTGTCTGAGTAAGCAAGTTGACATCTGTTCTATCCTCTTTTCCTCCTGTTTCAATAAAGATGCTGTTTTCTTCTATGAGATACCATTCTGCTGTGTTCTAAATCCCATTCCTCCCAGTTCAGGGGGAAGGTGTTTTACCTTTAACCATTTTTCCTAGATTCTTGCTGTTTTTAATTCAGCGTGCTTAAGTCTTTATAAAACATCAGGCAGCCTTCCCATAGTCCCATTTCAGGATTGAAAGTGCCTACCTCTCTTCTGGTTGAAGTTTGACATATTCATAAATCTTCTGTACTTACTGTCAACTTTTTTCAACATGCACTTATACTTCATCTGTTTCTCATCTAGCATTATACTTAACACCAACACCTCTGCTCTTGTCAGTGTTTTTAATGATTTCCAATTTGCTAAGTCTGGTGGATACTTTCAGTGCTCATTTCATGACCTCTTGGTAGCACTCAACACTACTAGCTGGTTCCTCCTTTTGAAAAGCACTTCTTTTTTAGTACTAGAGATTGGGGTTCTCTACCTTGAGTTACATCTCCAGCCATTTTATTTTATTTTTGAGACAGTCTCACAAAATTGTTTAGGATTGACCCCAGACTTGCTATCCTCTTACCTTAACCTCCTGAATGGGTGGGATTATAGGCATGAGCCACTGTACCTGACTTTTTACTCCCATCTTTCTAATTTCTCTTCAGTTTTCTTAACTGGTTTACCACCTTTTCATCTTTGTAGATCTTCTAGGCTCTGTCCAGGGTCCTAAAGATTCACAATGTACTCTCCTGGCTTTACTCCTCAAAAGTTGATGACTTCTGTATTTATATCCTCAGTTAAGACTCTCTGTGGTGAGTGTAGCTCATGGCAGAGGGATGTTCATTAGCTCAGTAGTGTGAATTCTGCTTTTTTTTCCCCCATGCCATACTGGGAGGAAAGTATGTTATTTGAGAGGAAATAGACCAATTAAGGATCTACTCTATTAAGAATATTCTGGCTGTGCCATGGTTACATACTTCCACTTTCTATTTTTGCTGCCCTCCCACACATTTCCCTCTCTGCCCACCTGCAGTTAATAACTAAGTCAAGACAGTTCTACCTCCTAAATTATTTTCTGTCTCCATGAACACTCCTTAATCCAAGCCACTGTCATCTCTTGATCGGTCTACCATTATTAGTGTTATTACTCTCCAGCTTTTCTCCCTGCCCATTCTTCTATCTATTCTCTCTTTAGAATTCTCTACTGGACTTTAAAATACTGATTATATCATTTTTATGCTTAAAACTTTTCTATGACTTCATTTATTACTCCTCACAGAAGCAAAAAGTATGAAATATAGGCATTCCTTTTACAGAGTAATTTTTATAATGCAAATTTAAAATTATATATTTTGGATTAATATAATTTATTATCTAAGGGACATGATTAAGGTGCATTATTTATTCATGAATTATGAATATTGCATTTATTTGGAATTAACCTCTTTTGGCTGTTTACTTGCTCTAGGTTAGAAATAGCAAGGAGGAAAAACTATGGTATTTGGCCAACTGTTTAGTGTATATGGCTTTGTTCCTTTTTTTTTTTTTTTTGTGCAGTGCCTGGGACTGAACTCTGGGCCTTCTAAGTTCTATGCGAGTGCTCTGCCATTGAGCTATATACCCATAGTTCTGTGTTTTATTATCAATGTATTTTATGATTGCTACAGGCAATAGGGACAAAGACTACATTAATAAAGGGTAAGAAAAGAAGACCATTAGTTTGGGGCAAAAGGTAGATAAAATCAAAGACTAGATTTGTGCAGTGATATTTAGGTTTTTCACAGCTATGTATTTGAAGTTCTACACCAGCAGTAAAGCTGGGAGCAGAGGTGGTCAGCCCTGGTGTAGATAAAACACTGTGTCAGTGTGTGTTTGATGGGAAAGTGAGGTTAAAAGTGTTACCTGAGACTGTCCTTTCTATGTAACATGTGTTTTCTACTCTTTTCAACCAGTTTCCCAGACAGCCTTGCCGTTTGCATTGCTTCTTGTTCCATGGTGCATAACATTCTGAATGATCTGTACTCATCTTGGGCCACCCTCCAAACTATTAGTCTCTAAATTCCAGCCCACACTTTCCATTGTTCAGACTCACCAAAGTCCTTTTTGCCCTTGAACTTTTTATTGCTGCCCTTGCATGGAAGGCTGTTGTTTTCCATTTCCCGCATTCCCTCTCACTGACATGCTCCATCCAGCTAATTCCTCCTTGCTTTTTCAGACACATCTTCAATGTCTATCCTAAGAGCAGACAATTTTTTGTCCCCTTAGAGACGAAGTGAGGTCCATCCTTCATGGCAAACAAGACTTTAGCAGGATACTTCTCATTTTTATAATTAATTAATTGTAGATTTGTTTTTGTAAGGTTCTTTCCTTTCTACCAGAGGGTTAATTTTATGACACTAGCCAGAACTGTCTTATTCCAAGGTATAAACCTTGGCACAATACCAAGGACAGGGTAGTGGTGGAAGAAAGGCAAATGTAAGATAGAAGGAGTGAAGACAGTAGCCAGCAGGCTTAGGATGTAATTTTTGTCTCTCACCTTCTTCTGATATGCATTTTTCAGAACATCCTTGAATTTTGGTTATCTGTACCTTTCTGTTCTCAGTGTGCACATTTGAGTCTCTGAAACAATGACTGCTTTGTAAAGCAAGCAGTTAGGTGCTATTTGGAGAAATACGTCTGCCAAGATGCAGAACTGTTTAGGGCTGTACCTTCTTATGTGATAGTTACTAGCTACATGTGGCTTTTGAGCACTTGAAAGTGGTTAGTTTGAATTGAGATGTATATTGATTGTGGAATAAACAGGTGATTTAAATAACATAGCACAAAGAACATGAATGTGAACTATCTCATTTTTATCTTAACTGCATATTTGAGTTACATTATGTTAAATAAAATGTGTTGTTAAAGTGGTTTCACCTATGTATTTTCCTTTTCTGACTGTGACTACTAGAAGAGTGAAAATGACCTACATGGATATTGGGCAGCACTGACCCAGGTGAAGGATGAAGGATTCTTTCTCTTGTTACTAGACCCCAGGGAGAAGAAAGCCATTCTGGTGAAAAGAGGCAACTGCCTTGAATAGTATTGTGATAAAAAGTCTAAGATGTACTAAGAACTCTACTCCTTATTTCTACTTCATGTTGGACACACTGGGGGCGATTTCCTGGAGGTTTTTTTTTTTTTTTTTTCTTTTTAAAAACAATCATAAGTGGAATTATTGCACATGAATGCTATTTTGAAATAACATCATTGTTACTGTTTCATAATGCTTTACTTTTAGTTTATATTATTTGTTTTCTCTTGTGACTTTCTTATTGACAGCCATTATCTGCATTTTCTTTGCTAGATTCTAGAACGTGGTTTAATATTT
The DNA here is from genome assembly GCF_047511675.1 of Marmota flaviventris. Classification (NCBI taxonomy): domain Eukaryota; kingdom Metazoa; phylum Chordata; class Mammalia; order Rodentia; family Sciuridae; genus Marmota; species Marmota flaviventris. The sequence goes on along the minus strand of NC_092505.1, from coordinate 48,433,276 downwards.
TTTCACTTAAGCAAATTAAGTGGTTGATAAGGTTTCAAGCTTTGAAATATCCTAACAATTTTCTTGATGTGAAAGAGAATGTTAAAAATCAATCATAAATTATTTCACCACCAATATCAAATTTCAGAACCCTGAATTCCAAGAAGATGCCAGTACATTAAGCAAACAGATGAAAATAAGCTCTGCCTAAATCTTTATCTGCAGCACATTCAATTGTAATTCTTAATAATGAGACAAGACAGAGGAGCTTGGGCACCTGGAACTGAAACCACATATCACCCACTTAATGATTAGTGGATATTAATTATTATTGCTTAAAGTCGGAACTGATTTAGTGTTCTTCTAGAGACTTCTGGCACAGGCTTTAATTTAAATCTTGTTATTAATTTCCAGTTGTTCCCCCCAACCTCAGGCACTGTGCTGTAAAATGTCTGTGTTATATACTACTCTGGAGTTTGAGTCTGTTCAAATCTGGGCATTCTATGGTACCCAATAACTAAAGCATAATAAAATTGTAAGTCAAAGCCCCATCATTAATGCCACTACTGTTTAACAACCATAGAATGAAAAATCTGAAAAAGATCTTGATGTTGCAACTCTTTTAACCTTACATGAGAAAACTGAGTTACAAAGTGGTAGAGCTGAGACTAGAACCTAAGCCTCTGACACCTACTACAGTGTTCTTTCTACCAACCTCTCCTGAGAGCATTATCCATGCCAAGGTGTCATGCTTACAAACTAATATCATTCAACTGGAAGGAAGGCACATCCCTAAGTATGAGAAACTTAGTAAAAACTCACAGTTATGCATTTATTGTATGTATGTACCTGTGTGTGTATACACATGTGTGTGTATAAGCATGTGTGTGAGAAATTTCCATGGCATTCTGAGAAGTAGGTGCTTAATAAATTTCATTGCTTTCTTCAAGATTTCCAAGAGAAATTGGGACTTACTTTTAGTATCCTTCATGTATCTTATATTACTTCCTTTTATTATTACAGATATTTGAGCAAAAGAGAATATTTAAAAATAGAATTTATGGCTTAGAGCAGTTTTACGTTCACAGTAAAATTGAGTGAAAATATAGTGATTTCCCATGTATCTCCTGCTCCTCAATGGCATTTGGATATTTTTATGGGTTATCCTCAGAAATATATCTTCATTTGTATTTATTAATGTATTTATAAAGTAGTCACACATACATGTGTTTATTAACTAGTCATATGGGAAGTGAATTATGAATTATTGTATACAGATAAGAAGTACTTGGGATTCTTCATAGTTAGGGGCAGTAAGATTGTAAATAAAATTGACAGAACAAATAAATGAACTTTTCTTAAGTTATAATGTAAACTTATGCCATAGAATATTCTTAAAGAACTATATACTGAAAAGAAAAGAATGAATCTTTGCTCTACTGCTTTTAGAAATCCTTAATTTAAATCTACTAAAATTGTGTTTACCAGTAATTTGGAGTTCAAGTTTCCAACTGTGAAAATGGTATATGTATATTTTTGCAGTCTTAGAAGTACCATTTTAATAGTTAAGAGAAAAGAATTTGTTTGAATTTTGGTTGATATGTAATACATATCAGAAAAGCCATATTTCCTATCCTGGAGTTCCAGTCACTCACTTATAAAATCGAGATGGGGAGTAAGAGCAGTTTTCCCAATTGGTAGTTTGCAGTCCTCTGGGGCAAATATTTTTTAAAGGTAATATTCACTTTAAAACAATAAAGTTGATTATTTGAGAATTATTTTTCCTGTAAAATTTGAAGTTTGGGAATATATGACTAAGGAACTCCCAGTTCCACCCCATGCTCCTTGCTTACGTAGTGCCTGGCCCTAGGTGTTTCACTGGGTTCTCAATGAATGCTAGATAATTGGAGGGGATTAGATGGGACTCTTGGTGATTCAGTTTTTCAAGGGGTTTTTGCTTGTGTCCTATTTGCATAATTCTAGCCACGATGATGGTTTTGAATATTACCCAGTTTTAGTGTTACTCTCACAGTGTACCATAAAGGACAGGAGGCATAAGAATCACAGATGCTGAAAATGATAAGACTTTGACTATTGTAAACTGAGCTGTTATAAAAGAATTCTGCCTCTCACTTAAAATAGGTGGATCTATTGGAAGGAATATAACGAAAACAATTAAAATGCAGAGTTGAGCTGAAAACCAAAGAGGAGACATCTCCAGGTGCCAGAATGAAGAGGGAATTTATATTCACAGAGATGAGCAGGAAATGATTTTGTGTGCTTCAAGGGGGAATTGTCAGATCAACATGTAGGCATCACCATTTGGATTCTAGGCCTGTCCCTCATCTGGGCACAGGATATGAAGCCTCAGGTCAGTAATAGTCAGGCGGAGACCTATGTCAGAGAGATTGCTCCTCCTGAAAGAGGGTGGTCAAGAAATCTCTCCCACCTGCCAAGGAAAATGGAGTGGAGCTTAATGCTTACCTTGGGCAGTGTGTGGAAAGTGTTGCCTGTGAGGACTTGGAAACCTAAATCTGGACTACATCCTAAACTAGGTCCAATATCAACCTTTCGTTGTTGACCTGGAATTAGTGTTTGAGATGTTTCTTCTATACAGCTGGGAAAATCCATGAAGTATCACACAAGGCCAATGCAAAACTGTGATTTGGGGTTTATAGTCTGGGACAACCCCAAACCACTCCCTCTGAAGAAAATCTCAGAGACCAATAATTGAAACCAAACAAAGATATAGATATGAAGGAGAATGAAACATATGAAACCACAGAATTATACCCTGAGTTCTAGATCTTAGGCAAATCTTAATAAACATTTTAAATATTCATTAATTAAAAGAAGCTGAAATCACAAGGCAGAAACAGGACAATATGAGAAAAAGGTAGATTTTTTTTTTAAAAAAATCTAAGAATAATTATGTAGTAATTATAATATTAGGAGAGAAAAAAAACCCTATGTATAACATAAGAGAAAATGATTGGATTAGAAATTTAGTCAGATCAGTCAGAGTGCCTCTAAGAGATTAATATGTAGATGGAAAACACTGAATGAGAGAGTGTATAAAGAGATACTCCAACTTACACAAAGAGATCTGAAAAAGGAGGAGAGAGACAATGCCAAACCAACTACAATCAGAGATTAAGACAGAATTTGCAGAAGTAAAAAAATCATAATACCTTTTCCATCATGTGTCTTTTTAAAAAAAAATCCACACCTGAAAATACTGTAGTAAAATCCCACCATATTAAAGAAAAAAATATTGTAAAAGCAATAAGGGAGAAAGACAGGTACATTCATTGCAGTATTGTTGTTTTCAGTAATATTTTCAGAATGTGGAGATAAAATTAAAGCATCATTTTGTAGTTGCACATCCAATTGGCAACTGTTAACAAGAGAGAGAGAGGGTAGGGGGAGGGAGGAAGAGAGAAAGTGTAATGGCAAATGCTAAGAAATTTTATAGACCCTCGGTATTGGCTCACCAGGTGGAGGTGAGGAGAAAAGTTACTAAAAGATGCAATGGTGATTGAAGAAAATGGGGAAAATGTTGATAAAAGTCTTGTAATGACCAAAAACATTCTTACAATGAGTCTTTCATGGGTTTGCAAAGAATATGGAAACAAAATACTAGACAGTACTAGGAGTGAGTGAGTTTCAGAGTTTTTAGGTGTTTGTATTATTTATTAGGAGCTTAGTGATAGTTGTTACACTTGGACTTGGCTAAATAAAAAAATTATGTTAGATATGTAAGGGTAATCACTAATTTCCAAAGCAAGATAAGGGAAAAATTGGAGTGAGAATAAGGGAAACTGGACCAGTCTTGAAGGAACATAAGATAAAGAAATCAAGCAATGCATAACAAATAGAAAACACAAGTTAAGATAATAAAAATATAGAAATAACTAATTCAGAAATTATGGCAAATGCAAAATGGTTGTTATGATTTGGTTGTGAGGTGTCTCCCAAAAGCTCACATGTGAGACAATATAAGAAGATTTAGAGAAGAAATGATTGGGTTATGAGAACCTTAACCCAACCAGTGAATTAATCACCTAATGGGATAAATTGAGTGGTAATTGAAGGCAGGTGGGGTGTGGCTGGAGGAGGCGGGTCATTGTGGGAGTGGCTTTGAGGTATGTATTTACATCTGGCAATTTGGCTATCTCACTCTCCTGCTGCTTTCCTATCATCATGTGAACCACTTTCTTCTATTACACTCTTCAGCCATAATTTTCAGCCTCACTTTGAGCCCCAAGGAATGCTTCTGCAACCATGAGCCCCTGAATAAACCTTTTTTCCTCTGCAATTTTTCTTTTTGGGTCTTTTAGTCACAGCAGCAAAAAAGCTGACGAAAACAGAAATTGATACCAAGAAGTGCTGTTGTTGCTGTGACTAACCTGAACATATGGTTCATAAGTTTTTGGAGCATTTTGGAATTGGTTGGAGGAGTTCTGAGATGTTTAGCAGTATAAGATAGAAATGCTTTAGCTTGTTATAAGCAGAGTTTAGTGGCTGATTGTCCTGGGTGCTCAAAAGACCAGAATGACAATAGGACCATGGACAGTGAAGAGAGGGTTCAAGAGGGTTTAGACGATAATATTGGTAATTTGACTTTTAATTTGGCAGAAGAAATTTCTAGATAGCACAGCATTCAGGAAGTGGCATGGATTGCTCGTGGCTTTTAGCCAAGTTTATCTTTATATTCATGAGCAGAAAGATTTGAAAAACTTAGACTTGAAAGGTGAGAGTAAAACTGGAGCTAAGGAAGTTGGAGTTGTTAAAGACATTACTGTCACTAAATAAATGCAAAAGACTTTGCCTAGAGACAATAAGAAAAATGGCTTGAGGGCATCTCAGGAGATGGGAAGACCCTACCCACCTCAGGCTCAAGGGAGTAAAAGTGGAAAGTCTCTTGAGAAGAGATGGGGGTGGGGGGATCCTATTGCACAAGAGGAGCTAGTAAGATTTTTCAGCCACAAGGCACTCAGAGGCTGCTGCTGCCAGGGACCCTGGAGGCTTTACTACTGCTCGAGATGGTGTTAGACCTTGGTGTCAATCACATGGTATTGGTTCTGCCGAAATGCAGGATGCTAGAGTTAGGGGGGTCATGGAGACTTCCACCAAGATTTCAAAGGAAGGCCTGGGAGGCTAGGCAAAGTGCAGCAGGGTTGAAGTCTTTGTGGGAACCCCCTGAAAGGGTGATGCATGAAGATGTGAGGAAGAAGCCAAAGCTGCAGTGGAGATCCCCCAAATTAAGAAATGACAGTACTATGGACTATCCCCTGAGGAAGGCTGCAGGAATCCAGCTCAGACAAGCTAACAGAAATGCCACTTGGGCTGCAACCAACAAGGCCACTAGGGCAGAGCTACAGAAGCCCTTTGGACAGAACATCACCTTACCATATACCCCAGATGCCAAATGTGAAGCCATAGGACTTGTTTGCCCAGCTGGATTTCAGTCTTGCTTTGTTCCTATCCATTCTTTTTATGCCCCTATTTTTCTGAATGGAAATGTTTACTTGGTACTGCTATATAGTGGATACTTGTAAATTGCTTTTGAGTTTTATAAGAACTCACAATGCAAGTTTGCCCTGAGTCTCAGAGGAGACTTTGGACTTGAATTTTGAGCAATCTTGGAAATGTTGAGACTATGGGGACTCCTGGGAATAGACTAAATGTATTTTGCATTGTTAGATGATTTCGTTCTTTTGGGGGATAGGGGTGGAATGTTGTGGTTTGGATATGAGGTGTCCCTCAAAAGCTCATGTGTGAGGCAATGTAAGAAGGTTTAGAGGATAAATGATTGGGTTATGAAAACCTTGACCTAATCAGTTAATTAATCACCTGATGGGACTAATTGTGGTAATTGAATGTAGGTAGGATATGTCTGGAAGAGGTTGCTTATTGGGGGAGTAGCTTTGAGGTATATATTTGTATTTGACAAGTGGATTCTCTCTCTCTTTCTCTCTCTCTCTCTCTCTCTCTCTCTCTCTCTCTCTCTCTCTCTCCTTCTGATCATCATGTGAGCCACTTCCCTCCACTATACTCTTCAGCCATAATTTTCAGCCTCATCTTGAGCTCCAAGGAATGGACCCAGCTGTCTATAGACAGAGACCTCTACAACCATGTGCCCCTGAATAAACCTTTTCTCCTCAACAATTTTCTTTTGGGGTCTCTCAGTCACAGCAGCAAAAAAGCCGATAAAAACAATGGTTATAGTCATGTATTTAGGGACTTTCAGATCAGAAGAAAAGTCAAAAATCTGAATATATAATATTAATATAATGTTGAATAAAATAAATCATCATGATATGTGTGGCATGATGCTTTTTATGTAAAAATGTATAATGTACAAAAATGTACTATGTATTTTTGGTGGATATATAGAGAGGATATAAAGGAACAAAAGATTGAGCAGGAAGGCAGCATTCCAAATTCAGAAATAAATTTAGTTTGGTCTGGTTAGGAAAGCTAAGTAGATGACTATGTTTTAATTCTGTAAAATGGTTTAAAGAAATTATGGCAATTTCTAATATTTATTAACTTAGATGTTGAGCTTAAGGATATTCGAGAGGCAATGAGACTGATGTGTGCCCTGTGGATTGTGGGGCTAGACCATCTGAGCTTACATCTCCACAGCCTTTCCATTTATGAATTGAGGGACCTTCAGGAGTTGCTTTATTTCTTTGTGCCTAAGTCTTATCATCTGTAAAATGAGATAGAGTTAAGAATATTAACCTCATAGAGTTATTGCAAAGATTCAATGAGTAAATGCTAGCGTAGAAATCAGTGAATTCCCATGTTCAAGGGAAGTTCTATGGGGAGTTATTGTTATCTCTATGCCTATTGCAAATATTTCATGCTAAAAAGAGAATTTAAAGAAATGAAACAGTTGATGAATAGATAAACTAATAATAAATCTGCAAATTATAATCAAGAAAATCTTCACCAAAACATAAATGAAAACACTGTTTTAATTTTTATGTAGCACATTAAGATTTTAGGGCCTCAATATCATAATTAAGAGAAAAGCATCTATGAACATTCTACCTAATTTGGCTTCCCATTGATGACAATAAAGATGATCCACATTCCGAATGGGTCATGTGTAGATATATACATATATACAAAGAGCTTTTAGTTGTCTAGAGGGGAAAAAAGAAGAAACTCTAAATTTAAGACAGCATTTTTTTTTTTATAGAACAAAGTATGAGATTTTGAAACATCAAATAAAAAACTTTTTTTCTATTTTTTATTCTGTAACACTCAGATAAAATTCAAGCAAATTTTAGTGTTTATGTGTTCTCTCAATCGTATTCCTTTTAAAATTGTTTTTTAATGAAAGCATGCCTTTTCTTAATAGGGTCACATATTTTTTTTTTTTTAAGAGAGAGGAGAGAGAGAGAGAGAGAGAGAGAGAGAGAGAGAGAGAGAATTTTTTAATATTTGTTTTTCAGTTTCAGTGGACACAACATCTTTATTTTATTTTTATGTGGTGCTGAGGATTGAACCCAGTGCCCCGCACATGCCAGTCGAGCGCCGTACCGCTTGAGCCACATCCCCAGCCCAGAGTCACATATTAATGGAAAATTCTTCTTTTTTAAATTTTAAAAAAATTTTTAGTTATAGTTGGACACAATACCTTTATTTCACTTATTTATTTTTATGTGGTGCTGAGGATCGAACCCAGGGTCTTGCGTGTGTGAGGTGAACGCTCTACCGCCGAGCCACAACCCCAGTCTGGAAAATTCTTAATTTTTAAAATAGGTTATGTGTATTAAAGACTGGAAGTCCTCCTCAGGGGAGACTCATTAGCTGTGGGTAGATTAACCACTACTGTATTGGAAACTGAAGAACCCTTCTTGGAATTGGGCTGGGAGAAATGGGTTTTAGGTACATGGGTGCCTGCAATCAGAGAAGCTACCCTTGAGAGTGTTATCTTGGCCCTTTTGGCTGAAATTGACTCATTCTTTGTTCTTGGAGCTAGAGTTTATGTCACAGTCTTCATGATCAGTACACAGGTTCATGATAGGCAATGCCTCACACTTATGTTTCACCTTTTCCTGAGAACCTTCTAAAGTGCATTTGAGTTTTAGCAAACAATCTGTACTCACATCCCAATGTATTATGTACATTTGATAATGTTTTCAATTCTCGTTTGCGTTGTGTAACCTCAAGAAATAAATTAATTGTATTAATATAGTTATGTGTAGAAATAATTTTGTTGAAATTTTAAGAAATCTTTATTGATTTGCAGCAATGAAAGATACAATCTATTAAATACTTTCTCCATTTTCAGTTTGAACTAACTGAAAATGGTGTGTGCCTGTGTGTACTTTTGAGTCCTCTGGGTTTCTGGGATTCTAGACTTGTAGCCATTGCACAATTCCAATACCATTATTTTATAAATAAAATGTGAATTCTGGAGAGAAGAAACTAGTTCTTTAGATGAATAATGTTTCCTTCCTACATTGTGTTGAGAAGCACTCTGTTAAATACTGGGCTTATTTATCTATCTATCTATCTATCTATCTATCTATTTATTGGGTGGTACTGGGGATCGAACTCAGGGCCTTGTACCTGTGAATGCTAGGTAAGAATTTTACCACTGAGCTACATCCCAAGCCCTTTTAAAACATTTTGTTTTGAGGAAGGGTCTTGCTAAGTTGCTGAAGCTGGCCTCAAACTTGTGATCCTCCCGCCTCAGCTTCCCAAGTAGCTGGGATTATAGTTGTGCACCACTGCAACCAGCTGTATGGAGTATATTCTGAAGAATATAAACAACCCGGCCTCACCCTCATGGATGCAACAGTCTGGAGGGGGCAAATAGATTTTTAACAATAAATAGAAATACATATCTAATTATAAATGCGGATACATGCTATGGAGGGGGAAAACAGTGTGTGCTGACAGACAATGTGAATATGAATATGGAAGCAAATTAGCCTGGGGAATGGGCAAGGCCTCTATGAAGTGATATTTAAGTTGTGACTTGAATTTGTTTCAGGAAGAGGGAAACACACATGCAAAGGTTCTAAGGTCTGGACAGGAAGAAGGCACATGTGCCCAGAGCTCAGTGAGCCAGGGAGAGAGTAAATTGAGATGATGATGGGCTGGTAGGCAGCAGCCAGATGGTGCTAAGCTCTCCAGACCATGCTCAGGATTTGATGTTTCATTGTAAATGAAATGGGAAGCTATTAAAGGGCTTTAGTAGGAGAGTGGCATGAGCCAATTTGTATTATAAAATATTACCTTAGTTGTGGTGTGGTTTGGAAGGGAAGCGTGTTAAGAGTGTTAGTGAGGAGGCTGTTGGCAGAACTGAGCCTAGAGCTCTTGATGGCTGGACAAGTTTGGTGATAGTGGGGATGGAAGGGAGACAGTAGTTGACCGGACCCCAGATGTCTGTGTGCCCATGACCCATGTGTCTCACTGTTACTCCACTGCTTGTCCTGAACTTTCCAGGGCCCTGGCTGATGGATGGTATAGTCTTGGAGTTCCAAACAGGTTTTTGCCAAAAGTATTATTATTTGGACTCACTCTGGTTGACTCTGAAAATCTTTCTTTTATTGATGGATGGCATAAAAAAGACATTTTACAGTAATAGCATTTTACTTGCAGGTGATTTGGATTTGTGGTGAATGGGGGAATTCCCCAGGTTTGCCACCTAGAGTGGATCTCTTCTGAGACACAGGACAGTTTCAGGACAGGTCCAACATCTGTGCAGCAGTTCTGATGTCAGGGAACTGTCATGCCTAGGTTCTCCCAAACAATGTATCCTGTTCACTTATTTCTGGTGCCAAAGATGTATCTGTGAAAAAGAGGCTTAAGAGTAACTGAGAAGAGTTTTCTATGCTGGGTGATGATGCTTTGGTTATAGAAGACACTTTGTGTACAAAAAGTTGTCTGCACTCACTCATTCCCTGCCTATTTTTTTTTTTTTTTTTTTTTTTTGGTACCAGAAATCCAAAAGTCATGTTTCAAATTCCAGCTTACTGTTTGCCAATTATTCCTGATGCTTTGCTTCACAGATTTCTACTTTTTTTGTGGACTGATTGCAGATAATGAAGAGAAATGTATCAGTATGTTAGATTTCTTCAGAAGACAATTGATAATTAGCAGTGAGAAGGTGAACAGAGAAAAGAATAAGAGTCAACCCTGGCTCTGGTACTTATTAACTCTATGATTTAGTCCCAATTCCTTAATATCTGTAAGCCTCAGTTTCCTAATATATTTTTTAAAATCCGAGTGATATACCTGTCTTAAATTATTTCCTTGAGAATGTGGAGAGATAATCCACTCAGTATTGGCTATGTGGTAGGTGCTTTGGCATTTGCTATTTTTGAATGAAACGTTGGAGAATTTGCCCCTTGCCACTGCTCCTAACCATGGGTCTTTCTCATGACATTAATTCTCTCTGAAAGTTAAATCTACCAAATAAGTGTGGCCACTTTCTAGCCACATAGCACCCTCTAATGTGCACTCTTCATTCCTTAGAACAGCCTTCAGAAACAGGTCCTAGTCATTCAGACATTCTCATAAGAAGTAAATATGCATATGCATGAAGAAATGAATAGCTTCTGGATGTCATGAGGCCAGTTTGGGACAAGGCCAGGATACCTTGGGGAGGTATGAGACATGATTTTCATTTTACAGGGCACTAATAGAAAGGCCATGGTGTATATTAATGTGCTCTGACTCTGAGGGTTAACATACATGCTGCCATAATAGTATCCCCCCTTTGCCTGGTGCTTTGCTTCTTCTTCTTTTAACTGAGCTTTGAATTATATCTCCCTGAATGGCTTTTCCTGATCTAAAATCTTAAGCTTCTAGGATTATCTTCACATTTGAATTATCTTGTGGTCTGCATTATCCAGAATCTTAAGATCAGTCTTGAGTTGCCTGATCTTAAGATCAGTCTTCATTTCAGGTTTATATCTCTGGGTGATCATCTGAGAAAGGTCAAAGAGTGGTGATCCAATGAGGTTGACCAGAGTCAGATCTGCAGTAAGGCAAGCAATCATTTGGCTTCCTGGAAACGCCTGCCAGAAGCTTCCTTCACGCACACCTTTCAGGGCATACTACACTTAACTAGTTCCATTAGGAACGTAATGATAGGCTTGAACTTGGGGAGGGAGAGTGTGTGTATCTTTCTATAACTGAAAGAAAACCATGCATCCTATTATCCTTTAAGTGCCTGAAGCATCAGCATCCCTGGCCATGCAACGTTAGTTCTCTGACTGACAGCTCAGCCTGCATCCTCATTGTCACTGCCTACCCAAGGGCCTTATCATATGGAATAGTTCTCTCTGTGTGGTGCCCATGACCACAGTATTACCTGTTAAAATCCAGCCTCTGCTATTGTTCCTCAACCTGGCTTTCTGAAATACTGCCATCATCACTTCATCCCTGACTTAAAAATCTTCCAAAGTGTCTCTGAGGCCTAATGGAATGGTGTGTGAATATTGGAGGGCAAGGTCATCTTTGGCATGTAGAAAGAAGTGATTATAGTTTTTCTTGTGTTTAGTATTGATCTCATTTAAAAGTTCCTAATTTGATTCATAATAGACACATAATTTACAGAGCATTATATACACATGACATAAGTAATATACGTGTGTGTGTATGTGTGTCTGTGTGTAGGCTGTATGTTAGAAAATTTTTACAGAGACGAACGTATAACCAAAAAAGTTTGCAGATATTGATTTAAAGGATACAACTTATTTCCTTTGCATACGGTATTAGCTTATGCAAAGGAAAGTGTTCTGTACCTTGTTATCCTCCAACCCCTGCGTGAGCCCCTTATTTCCCCACATTCTTCTGTCCAGCCATTTTCTGTACAGTCCCTGAACATGCTAAACACATGCATCCTTCTGTGCCATTGCTCCAGCTGATGCTGCTCAAAGCAAAACCTGCCTGCCTATTTTAGGCTGTTTAAAATGGTGCTTCATTTTCAGAGCCTTTCTTAACTGTTTCTTGTCTAAGAACCCACGATCCCAGGTAAAATTAGCATCTCCACTTTGTGATTCTGTGGAATTTTGTTTGTTCCTCTGTGACAGTACTTTTCATGTTCACTGCTGTAATGATTAGTTCTGTGTGTGTCTCCCTGATGGGGCCGTGGGTGCCTTCAAGGCAGGAATTGCATCTTACTCATCTTTGTACCCAGCACCTAGTGCATGTCGGAAGTCAGTAAGTGATGTTTGAGTTATTTTAAATTTTCATGAGTATATTGCAGAGAAGAATCTGGGAGGAAAGGGGTTCATGTTATAAAGAATAAAATTGGCCTGCTACAGAAATCCCATCTCTATTGGCATTTTCCATCTTAGCTGTTTTCCTGCCTTGCATCTTCTGTCTTCCCCAGCTCAGTCAAAGAGGATTCTCTGGAAAAGATGCCTTTTCTTTCCATTTAGCTTTGAGGCAGCATGAAGGTTAAGGATTGCCTGTCTCAAGGTCACTTGATTCCTGTTGAAGGGTGAGGCAACTCGGTGTTTTGGAGACTGTGCAGTTTATGCAGGACGCTGCTGTGCTTGTCAGACTGTGTTCGGGGTGGGGCGGGGAAATGGAAGAAATGCACTAAGGCTGGAGGCATTGTATTAAAGGCTGCAAACAGCTTTTTCTTATAAATGAGAAGCTTCTGTGAAAGTCACAGGTAACAGTGGAAAGTGCTAGATATAACATATTTCTTCCTTTCCTTTAACAAGTGAATGCTCTCCATCTACCCTGTGACTGGCACTGTGTTAGGTGCTGAGATAGTGAGGAAGATTCAAAGTTTCCACCCTTGAGGCGTTCATAGTTTTTCATCTGTAGAGACAGATGTAAAAGCAAGCAGTTGTAATGAAGTATGCTGAGTCTTTACCTAACCTGTGGAAAGGGAGTCTGAAGAAGGAATGATTAATTTTATTGTAGGGAAGACTGGAGAGGGAGTCCTGGGCAGTGGAGGAAAGCAGAGGTGGTGTGTTTCAAGCAGAAGGAATATCAGAAGCCAGGATTCTAAAGTATGGGGTAGCAAACTCTCTGTGAGGGCTTGTTAGTAAATATTTTAGGCTTTTCAGGCTCTGTTGGAAGTACTCACCTCTGTTGTGGCATGAAAGCAGCTGTAGGTAGTACATGAATGAATGGGCATGGCTGTGTTCTAATAAAACTTTATTAAAAAATTATCAGCCATAGCTGTAATTCATGGACTCCTGACCTTGGGAAAGGCATCTGGAAAAGGAATCTTTTCCAGAGAATCCTGTTTGAGCCAGGGAAGACAGAAGAAGCAAGGCAGGAAAACAGCTAAGATGTAAAATGCCAATAGAGATGGAATTTTTGTAGCAAGGAAGGAAGAATCTTTGGTGAGCCTCTGATCTGATTGTTGTTAACCCTTTCGAGTATTAGGAGTACTTTGCATCTGCTGTCCCTGTGCCTGGAATGCTCTTCTTTGACATATCTCCAATAACTTCCTGTTCTTTATTCAGGTCTCTGTGATTCATTTTCTCAACATTCTTCACAATAGCACATTCATCTCTTAGCTTTTTTCTAGTGTTTTAATGTTCAGTACTTATACTAAAATGCTATAATATATTTAATTCTTTATCTCTTGTCTTTCTGTCTTTCCTAAGAGACTATAAGTTTTGTGTTTCTTTCTCTGTTAGATTCAGTGGTGAGCTGGAGCTGATTGTGGTCTTGTGTTCTCAGCTCCAAATCCATGCTCAGTGATGTCAAATGGCAGCTTTAAATTGGCCATGATGAGAATATTTACATGGGAAGTCAGCCCCATGGACATCAGGTTTCTTCTGTTTGAGTGGGGAACTGACTAGCACACAATTGATTGTCTCCTGTACCTCGAAGAATAACCAAAATAAAGTTTAATACCTGATACATGTCAGATTTTTTGAATAAAGTATGCCTTTAGTATGGGTTGATTGAGAAAATAGATATGCACTTACAGATTCTGAGCTGTCTTGTAATTATTAGTGTGTTGTAGGGAGGTCCGTTGCCCTTGGATAGGTAAATGCTGCTGGAATACACCAGTTTTATTTGACTGATGGGGGAACTGAAGACTGTTGACAGAATATGGCTCTCTTTAAACCATACAGCAGATCCTGCAAGGCCACAATGACACCTCTCCAGCTTTACACACTCTGTTCTATAGGGTACTCCTTTAGGTCTGTTCACTACTGTCTCCTGTGTGAATGAGGGGCCTCAGGCCTGTTTCTCTTCTACTAAAGAGCATATATTTTTATCAAATACCCATAGCTCAGTATGGTTGTAATCTTTGCACTGTGTGTAAAAGTCCAGATGATTTCTATTCTTTTTAAAAGGTCTTACTTCATCCCGTTTTTGATTCATCTGGGGCTTCAATTTGTGGTTCATAAATGTGTTCTCATCTATATCTTTTAGCTGTGATTATTCAGAAATATATTTTATTTTTTCTTTATTTTTCTTTTTTATTAGTTGCTCGAGACAATACAATGATCTTGACATATCATACATTTGATTCAAATGGGGTAGTCAAATTTTGAAATCTGTAGTACTAAGAGGCCCAGAAGCCCTTGATAAGAATCATATTTAATAGCCTCTTCAATCTCAGCTCCTTTAAGTGGACAATATAAAACCTTAACAGAGAAGGGCCCATTTGTAAATCCACAGAGACTGATTAAGGAGAAAAAACAAAAACAACAACAAAAAAAAAACCAAACAAACATCAAACTACTCTACAATTCACGTTTAACATTTACAAAGAACTTTGCATTTTCAGGCTGCCTGGTAAAACATCTTTTTAATTTCCTGTCCAAAGTACAAACTAAAGGAAAAGCAAACTGCCATCTGGTTGATCCCAGAACTTTTGGGGACGTCAGGATCCAGGACCTTAGAGAGGATCTTGCATTGTCACTCAAAGTGTCTCAGCCTTTGGAGATGTGCGCGTCCTTCACAGTTGCTCTGACCCATAGGTTTTTTTACTTCTCCCCCATAGCTATCTATGGCCATTGGTAGAAAATACTCTTTTCTTTAGGCAATCTGTTCTCTCTTTGAAGAAAATTTACAGAAAGTTCTTTTTTATCTGCTTCCTTGTAACTTTCACCCACTGGCCCTGGTTGTATCCCTGTAGAGTCACTCAGCAAATTGGCTTCCTGCTTGTGTCGGCTCTCCAGAATGTGGAGACAGCTCTTGCATCCCCCGAGTCCTCCCTTCTCCAGGCTGCAAATCAACTGTTCATTCAGCCATTCTTCATATGACAGTCCTTTGTACCCTCTTTGTTTGGCTCTCTTTCCTCTGGGCATGTTCCAGTTTTGCCAGTGTCCTTTTTAAAGTGACTGAACAATGCTAGAGATTGGTGAAGGCTGTAGACGCTTCAGTTAGACCTGGTTTTGCATTTATAGCTCTGGAACCTTCCTTGGGTAAGTGATATAGCTTTTCTGAATATTAGTAATCTCATCTGTAAAATGAGAAAAGAGTCCCTCACACATTCAGTTATTATGAGTAGTAAATAAAAGTTCAGTAAAATCATTAGGAGAGTGCTTGGTACAAAGAAGATGGTTTCAAAATGTGATTATTGTTAGGAAAATAAGAATGATTCATTCTTGAGCTACAGATTCCATAACAAAGTTTGCAGCATTATTATACTATTTTCCATTTTAATTTGGAGTTTACATGGAGACACTTTTGCTCAGTTTGGGTATAAATGTTGAATTATGCTGGCCCTAGCTAAATATAATTCAATTTTAAGTGTCAAATTTCCTATTATCTCTTTTCTTTATAATCCTCACATTCCAGTGACAGATGCAGGGCCAGGTGCTCCTCCTCCTCCTTCTTTTTTACCTTGTTGTCCCCATCCCTCCATCTTGTTCAAGATAAGGATTATGTTCTGCCTGTTCTTGGGAAGGAAGGGACAATGTCTAATCAGTCAGTATTAGAGAATGAGTTCTTGTGTCAGCTGGGTGACATTGGACAAGACACTTGCTCTGAGCCTCAGCTGGTTGATTGGTTTGTTTTTATCTTTGACATTGATAAGAGAAGGTGTTGGACTCCAAGCTTCTTTCCATTTCTAAACCCTGTTCTATGTTCTCTAACCTAGTACTCCTCCTGAGATGTGAGCAGGTGCCGTGGCTCTATTCAGGGTTTCTACTGTGAGCCTAGGTAACTGCTCCATGCATAACAAGTCAAGCCAGTGGGGAGGCCTAGAGAGCTCCCACAGGTGTCAGTTTCTCTGAGTGGCTGTGAATTCAAACTTTCTGTTGGAATTACCATATCATCCTGAAGGGATGCAGTGTTAAACAAGAGCTCTTATTTATCCTCTACTTTCATTCTTACTCAACCTTGCTGAGGGTGAAATTCTTCTTCTTCCACTTCATCTTCCTCCTTCTTTCTTCTTTCTCTTCTTCTTCCTCCTCCTCCTCCTTCTGGCTATAATTGCTATTTTAATAATCTTTTATTTTATAATGATGTTTAGTTTATAGAGAAGATAATTGTTTCCCTTATCAACATGTTAGAATGGCATATGTGTCAGTGAAGAAGCAATTTTGATACATTATGATTAACTGAGCCCATGCTTTATTCAGATTTCCTTTGTTTTTATCTAAATTTTTTTTTTTCTGTTTTAGGATCCCATCCAGGATACCACATTATATTTAGTTATCATGTCTCCTTAGATTCCTCTTGTCTGGTACTTTTTTCATTTTCTTCAACAACCTTGAGAATTTTGAGGTGTACGAGTCAAGAATTTAATTGGCATTTGTCTGGTGTTTTTATCAAAATTAGATAGAGGTTGTGGAGTTTTGGAGGAAGATCACAGAGGTAAAATGCCACTTTCATTCTGTCACATCAAGGGTACATACAGTCAGCATGGTTTATGACTACTAAAGTTAACCTTGATTACCTGGTTGAAGTAGTGTTTTTCTGTCAGGTTTCCCCACTGTAAAGTTACCCCCCGCCTTCCCATTCTATACTGTACCCTTTGGAAGGAAGCCATCATGGGGAGCCTAAGGAAGTTTCTTATTCATGTCACAGTCCAAGGTGTTTCTGATAGCTATTGTCTTTTCTCCATACCAGTTATTCAGGGACCCAGCATTCTTCCATTCTTTTGCTCTGACATCCCTAAGGGCTTTGTCATCTTAATCCAGCCAGAGTTAAGGAAAAGAGAATGTGGAGGAGAATGTTTGCTTTTAAAAGTCTTGGCCTGAAAATGGCACACATCACTTCCACTTACATTCCATATGACACTTATTCATCTGCCAAACCTAATTGCAAGGGAGGCTAGGACATATGGTCTAGCTGGGTGCCCAGGAAAAAGAGGAAATGGATTTGAGTGGAATGCTAGCAGTATGTGCCACCCCACTTTACAGAAGAAAAGGTAACAAACCAGCCTCTAGTAATATAGCCATCAATATATGGCTTTATAAAAAATATGCAATAGAAGAAAATAATGTTAGAATCAAGGAAAGTCATTTAAATTGAAAAAAAAAAAAACTAGCACAATCAAAAACTTATTCCATTGACTGTATTTAATGAATTTCACTGTTGCTCTGTGAACACTGGTTAAGAACAGATACTTTCATGTCAACATTTGAATACTTCTGCCTTATATTCTACCTGTTCTAGACTCTGCATTGTTCTCAGAGTCTGCTCTGTCTTCCTGTCTTGAATGCCTCCCTCCCCCGACCCCAGGAAAAGCCAACTCATTCCTTAATTCCTCAAGTGACAGATGTGGTATCTTAGCTTAAGTCCCTGCTCCTAAGGACTATCAGGACACTCTGCTTCCCTCTCTCATCTAGCATCAGTCCCACGCTAGTACTACTGTGTTAACTATGTTTTGTTCTTTTGACTGAGTGCTCCCTGGGGATTCCATAGGTTTTACAGGTCCCTGGGCAGAGTCAGACAAATAATATGTGTGTTTGTTGAAAGTATCCAGGGTGCAGGATGCTAGATATCCCAAAAAGTCATTTCATGGTTTAAATTCCTTTTTGAAAAAAAAAAATAGCAAAACATGTTATTTTCCCATCTATTTTTAAAAGAGTTCTTGTTGTCAGCTTTTGTGGAGGAGGGGATCTTGGGCTTAGTCTGGGAAGAGTGGTAGAGCCTGACAGATGGGAATGAGGTACTTACTGGCCCATCAAGTGGGCAGTGTAACTTTGAGTGACCTGTCTGAGGTTCTAGGTATTTGTTCAAAAGATGGCCAGGTCTCCTGTGAAACTTCAAGAGGTTCACTTTTGTAGATTATCACATAGTTACAACTCAAATTACTGGGCTTGTTCTGGCGTTGATCTCAGTACTGGGGGTTGGTATAAAAGTCTGGTGCTCATTATCCTGAATAGGAGTTACCAACCTGAATTCCCAGAGTCCCAATAGGGGGATAGCTTCACCATGACAAAAGAAGTGTTTAATTACAGGTAAAGAAAGAGGAGCCTGAAGAAAACAAACATTCATTTGCAGGCTTTAATGACTAAGCTGCCATGCCATTCATTACCAACAAAAGCATGATTTCTTCATGAATTAAGAGGTGGTTGCCCCTTTCCTTCTTTCTGCCACTTTCAATCCTCTATTCTCAGTCCACTGTTACTGGAGTGGCTTTACAAGCTCAATAAGCATTTTACTAAAACAGAAACCAGAAGACATGGGGTCTTCTTTGGGGGTCCCTTCATTTTACCTGCATTGTTTCTTTGGTTTTTATAGTTGTAATGTCAGACCTTAATTAGAATTCATATTTTTATATGGTCTCATAGTATCACATTGTAATTCATTTGAAGTTCTCAAAGATTAAAGTTAGGGTACAATTTTTTTTTCATTATATAGATGCAAACCCTGAGACCAGGTATTCTGTGACTTTCTCATGACCCCAAAGGCAATTGGAGTTCAGATTTGGGTCTTCTGACTCCAAATTTGGAGCTGAGTATGCTACATCAGAAACTGCTGGTCAGCCAGGGAGCTTCATGCAAAGGCTCCCCTCAAGTTGTTTGCTGTGAGGTTAGCTCCCTGTGTGTTTCTCTGACATGGCCTGTTGTGTGGGATTAGGTGAGCCCGTGGAAGAAAAATCATTACTGAAGGTCTGCAACCACTCAGGGCAGAGGATTCAAACATACTCAAAGTGAATAGAGACCCATAAAGGGACCTAAAGATCATTTAATTTAACTGCTGGATTTCATTCATAAGGAAAATGAAGTCCACAAATTACAAATTGAATTTACTTAATTCAAAAAGATAATGGATAGCTATTGTTTAGAATGCCTAGTTTCCAGTTCAGTTCTTTTTTCATTAACCTTCTTCCTCATTCACAATTTTCTTGTCACTTCTCTTGCTTCATAGAATTGCTTGGAAGAAGACGTGATGATATTGGCATGCTCAATTTTGGGCAATGAAATGGTGGTTCAAAACTCCTCCCATAGACATATTATAGCCACAGAACTAAACATATCCAGTCCTTGACTACAATCCCTTTTAGACCTAAACATGAATAAATGTGTTCTGTTTAATACACACTGCCCAGCATTTTGCCTGAAAGGGGGGAAACAAAAAAGACATTCTTGGTAAATATGATTTGAATAAATGGCAAAGATGAAGTTGACAGGCATGAATTCAATGATTGTCCTTCTGAGGTTATTATATCGCTATGTCAGCATTCACATGATCTCCATCTTGCCTCAGTCAGTTTTTTATCACCATAAGCAGCATTTTTCTTTTTCTCCTCATTTTTATGAAATAATTAGGGCTATAAATGCACTAGAATAATTTTCACCCAACACCAGAAACCAAAAGATGGTGACTCTGTGGAAACTAGATTGTTGCTGGCAGCCAACATCATAATGAGAAAGCTTTAAATATTTATATTTAGCTGATGAACAAATATCCAAATGTGGTATACAAAAGCCAGTTTGATGATAGTTATGTGTAGGGAGTTTTAAAAGTGAAGATATTTGGTTTGAAATTTTTAAAGAAATATGCAGGATTTTATTTATTTAGTTTGGGTACTGGAAAATGACTTTTGCAGAACTGGGGCTCTTCCTTGGTGAAGTGTTTAGTTAAGGTGAAATCTGTGTCCCCTTATGCTTTCCAATGACCTCTCATGGTCATGAGGGGTTTGCTGGTACCAATAATTCTCGTCTAAGATATTATTTTTTTCTGGCTAAATTAGATCAGAATATTAAAACCCAGGAATTTCTGATGGATATTTGACAGACAGCAGAAATAGAAGTCTTACACTGCCTGATCATGGCTGCTGGAAGCTTCTGAGGAATTACAGTAGCATTTTGGCTTAAAAAATGATTCTAGAACAGGACCATAAACTTGGTAGTATCTTGTAACCATACACCAGCTGCAGAAGGGAGGGGAAATAATTCACTTATTAGTGTGTCTCTGTATTTTTCTAATCATAATTAATATTTATTTATTTACATTCAATACTGATGCAAAGTATTTTGGTTCTGCTTCTGGAAGTATAGATATGTTACTGAAATGCCCCCCTTACAAATACTAATTTCAGTTTATATCATCGACATTTATGCATTTACTTACATAATGTGTTTCACAAATTTGCAATTGTGCATTTTATAAACAAAATTAAAATTTGAATAATTATTTCATTTTTGTTTTGCAGAACCCCAGCTGAAAGGAATTGTGACAAGGTTATTCAGCCAGCAGGGATATTTCCTGCAGATGCACCCAGATGGTACCATTGACGGGACCAAGGACGAAAACAGTGACTACAGTAAGGAACATTAGCTTCTCAAAATATGATTACAAATGAAATGCATAACCCAGAGTATCTTATATTTTAAACATGGCCAGGCTCCCTTTTGAACTATTTAACTATTAGTGAGCTAGTGTCTTTCCATTTATCCTTCTAGCCATGGATTCCCTACACCAAAGAGAAAGTGTGGGAGAGAAGTTATGTACTCATTGAGGAGATAGAAGGCTTGAAGGTGTTTCATCTGATCAATAGATGAAAATTTCTTCCAATTGCAGATGTTTTCATCAGGGTAATGATAAGTACTCATAGAAACAATTCAGATATTCTAGCACAAGATGGTGTTTAGGTCCTGGAACCAAATAGTGAATATAAGTTATAATTTTTAGAATATAATTTCTGGAAGGTAAAAATTACTTCTTAAGGCAAACATTGAATGCACACATATGTGTATTATATGTTAAATCATTTTGGTTAAAAGTAAAATTAAATAAATAATATGTATTTATATATTATGATTTTTTCAACAGTATATATAATAGTAATAAGATGATAAAGATTGGTATATCTGACATGGAATTTTAAAAATAATTTTTGAGCCTGGTGTGGTGGTGCATGCCTCTAATCCCAGTGGCTCCAGTGTCTGAGGCAGGAGGATCACAAGTTCAAAGCCAGCTTCAGCAACTTAGCAAGGCCCTAAGCAACTCAGGGAGACCCTATCTCTATACAAAATACAAAGAAGGGCTAGGAATGTGGCTCAGTGGAAAAGCGCCTAGGTTCAATTCCTGATATACCCCCAAAGAAAAAATTGAAATAAAAGTACCAAGTATTAATATATTGATAATAAAATCCCTGGAAATAGTTTTTAAGTAGTTTAACTTTACAGTTGAGAAATCAAAGTATGACAGTATGTTTGCATTTTAGAAAAAAATTCAAATACAGGCTTGAGTCAAGGATGATATTTCTCATATATTTCAACTTCTTCATAATCATATACAGATACCTCTGGGTAAATACATATTACTCTAAACTTATTCTGGATGCTGTATTTTTTGTAAGTTTATTTATATTAACTTTTAGATCTTTAGTGTTGGACACATAGTAAGTATTCATTAATATCTGTGCAGTAGAGTTGGACTCTGAGGGATGTGATTTTTGAGGTCAAACTGAAAATATAAAAAACCTTCTCAGCCAATGTAGGAAAACTGATGTTTTACAATAATATAGCCTTTAAATTAATCATAAAGATTTGAGGAATGATTCAAAGTTCTTAAAGTGTCAAGATACTCTCATTCACCCCTTCTGAATTTTCTTTGTTTGCTTAATATTGCACATTACAAAATATGAGTTACAATAAAGAAAAGATCTTATTATGAAGAATTTCAATGCAGTTTTCTTGCTCTCAGTTTTCAGCAAAGTAGTTGATTAGCTTATTGTGTTTTGCATTGTTAGTTTGTATTTATGTGAATCAATTCTTTAAATGATTCAAGTTTTCAATTCAGTATAGAAAAATAAGGGTATTCTTCTTTCCATGTAAGATTGGCATCTACTACATCTGTACTTGAATGCTTAGGGAGGATGTAGGGAGGATTCAAGTATAAAGGAATCAACCCATAGTTTAGCTGTATCACCCATGTTAATTCTGAGATATCCCTACTTCACAGTTTCCTTTTAATCAAATGAGGTGACAGGAAATGATAATTATGTCAATATTCTCTATCTGCATCATCCTCCCAGATCTTAAAAAATTGAAAGATTATAAATCAGTGAAGATAGATTTAATCCAGAAGTAGACAAATTGCCATACTCAGTTCCATAGGGTGCTGCCTTACACCACCAGCTGTCCTGCAGGTGCCTGGCACTTATCAGGTGGCAGGTGCAGAAGGATTGGGGCACAGGTATGGGATCAAATGCATTCTATTTTAAGACAATTAAAAACAGGCCACCAAGATCTTTCTAGAAAAATAATTGAAGGTGTTTGCTGTACTAATGCTGTGTCAACCACCATTGTAAAATCCATGCCAATATACCTACTATACATACATACATTTATATACATATACTTTTGTATATATTTTTATGTATGTATATATTTGTGTGTGTGTGTATATATTAAATTAATGACTGACACGTATGTACCCTCCACATACCATACTGAAGATGATGGATGATGCCTTTCGTCACTGCTTTTAGCAAGTGTCTGAACTCAAAAATTTAAACCAATTTTTTATTGTGATGAACTCCTGCATACACTTTTTGATAAATTGTTCTTAAAAACAGTTTACATGTACAAAATAAAAGGAATAATGTACATTTAATTTGAATACACATTCAATTTAACATTAATTAAAAATTTCAATACATTTGAACTCCATGTATATATTATATATATATATATGTATAATGTGTACTTACATCTTTTATAATATTGTTATATATACTTTTAAACTTTTTATAAGTGAGAACATTGTCATATATATCTTTTATGTACTTCAGCCTTAATATTATAGTGTGAGGTCTGTATAGGTAATATACTTTATCTGCTTTATTTTTGTAAAATATTTCACCGTATGCATATATCTAAATATAGCTATTCATTCTTCTTTGACCAATATTTTAAATTTCTATTTTAAGACAATTAAAAACAGGCCACCAAGATCTTTCTTTCATCTCTCTTTGAAAAATGACACACATCTCACCTTGGCACTATGTGTTCTGATATTCCCCTCAACAGTGTTAGTCATCTTTCCATTACTGTAATAAATACCTGTAAAAATCCACTTAAAAAGAAGAAAGATTTATTTTGGTTCACAGTTTTGGAGATGTCAGACTATGACTGTTAACCCTATTCCTTTGGGCCTGTGGTGGCACAGTACACTTTGGTGGGAGCATGTGGCAGAGGAGACTTCCTTACCACATGGTTGGGATGTGTAAGAGAGCAAGGAAAGGCCAGGGTCCCACAATCCCCTTCCAGCACATGCTCCCAAATGACTGGAAGACCCTCCCAACTAGGCCTCAAGCCTTTAACACGTTGGCCCTTGGGGGACATTCCAGATCCAAACTATGACACTCATGTTACTTCTTTGCATCAGTGTTGTGAGCACTTGGCATATATGTTATTGTTATTTATTTGTTTATTTTTGTCCAAAGAACATGCAAGTTCCACAGGAGGAGAGATTTTGTTTTGATCTTTCATGTGTATTTAGAATGACCGCTTCTACTCAGTAGGAGTGAAATGGATGAATTAATGAATGACCGTCTCCCCATGAATATGTGAAAAATTTTTTTCTAGGTTATTAGCTAAATAGTTTTCCCCACCCACATGCTTTGCAGCTATTTCTTTCAAAATCACTTTAGATTTTAGAAAAATGACAAAGTAATATAGCAAGTTCCTTTACATACTCTCCTCCCAGCTTCCTGTAATGTCAACGCGTCATGTAACAATGCAATTGTCAAAACCAGGAAATGAACACTGTTAAATGCTATAGCCATTTCTTGAACTATAACCTTCATTCAGATTTCACCTTTTCAAGTGTACTGTATTCTGACCCCTCTCCCACAGATTTAATAAAAAGCTTCAGATGAAAATAACTTTTATATATACTTTTCCTGAGTGAAGATCAGGGATAAAAAATATCAGAGTGATATTTAAATCCTACTCATGTTTTTTAATAGAAAAATTATAAGCCTCTAAGTTGTTAAAATGCCTTTTCTTTCTCCACTTTGTGTGGGTGGAGAGTAAAAGCAGTTGATTGTTTGAAAAAAAAAATCTTGTTACTATGAGCATCTGTCAGAAATGTGTTGTTTGGTTCACCAGATATCATTAGGTCCAACTAACTTTACCATGGTATCTTGCACAGAATTGATAAAGGCACCTGTTCTTTTGTTCATGAAGAAAAGACTAATTGCATGTAATTGAGTACAAACACAAATGGGTATGTCAGCAGTAACAGATAAAAATCTCTACAAATGTAATGATAACAAAAAAAAATTGCAGAACTGTGTCAAAACCCTGGTACAAAAAAGACATTTGCAGTTTGGAGGGTATTAATAGGAATATTTTACATAAAATTGAAAAGCTAATTATTCTGCTCCACAAACTACCAAAGAAGAGACATTTGAAGAGGTTAAAAATGCTAGGAAGACAACAATGAAGACATTTTAACCAAATGTATTGTTCTCCTCATCTGAACAAAGATTGCTAAGAGCCCTTTGACTGTGGAAGGGGCTGCCTGATGAGTTAGTGCTGTGGTTAAACTGGGGAGAGGTTTTCAAGAAAGCCCCTGGGGCATGGAGGGAGAAGCCCTCGGTGGCTGGAAGAGTCTCAGAGTTCAGTGACTTTTTTATTTTTTAATTTATTTTTTTTTTGTGGATGTAGATGGATAGTACACCTTTATTTATTTATTTTTTTTGTTTATTTTTATGTGGTGCTGAAGATCAAACCCAGTACCTCCCACGTGCCAGGCAAATGCTTTACCACTGAGCCACAACTCCACCCCCAGGGTTGAGAGACTTTTAAAGTCCCCTCCAGTTATAAGGAGTTTCTTTTGAAACACATATTGAATAGGTAAGATAAGTGTACGTGACAGCCAGGTGCTGGCTTGGCAATCTCACAAAATCAGACAAGGCCACTGTGAAATGTGGATCAAGAAAAAAAGCAAAACCACTCAGGAATCACGTGGTCAGAACTACAAAATGACCAAGTCTTTCTCTATCATGGGCTATGTGAGTGGCCACTGGTGCTTTACCAAACCTGGCTTTCCCCTTGCTGCTTTTCTTGCCTTCTAGATAAGATTATCAAAATACCCAACCATAGAATCACACCTACGTTTTCAGAACACCAGTCTGGAGCAAAGGCACAGTTCTCTGAGCTCTCCCTCAATCACCAAACACACCCAAAGCCTCTGAGTCTTTTCTTTCATCCTCTTGCTGAGATGCTCCTGCTTTTGCCATGATGTATGATACAGAGTAGATAATCTTGTTACAGAGTAGATAAACCCAATTTGGTCAATCACAGTTTTGTTTCTGATATTTTTTTGGCTATAAGGTGTTGACACAGTCAAAACCAATTTTCTTTCTTGAACCCCTTCTACCACCTGGCCACATTTTTGGTATGTTTTTGAACATATTCTGTGCATTTGTCACTTTATAAAAATTATTTCTCTCTCTCTCCCCTCCCCCATCTCTCTGTCACTCTTTCTCTTGTTATCTTTTTATTTATAATGGATCTGCAAGGTTTTCCATATTGATACATATATAATGGAATAATTAAGAACCTAATTTGCTATTGATGCAGATTACAATTCTTTCTAATAGTTTAAAAATGCAAACAGTTCTGTAAACCACGTCTTTGCACAGAAGTAATTTTTCATATGTGCAAATATATTTACAGGATGGATGCTTAGTGGAACTGCTAGGTCAAGGATATATGCCTTTGTTATTTTGAAAGATACCATCTAATTGCTTTTCATTACATGAATGTACATTGAGAATGTCTGTTTCCTTATCTTCTAGTCAACACGGTGCTACAAAATTTGGAGTTTGATGATACCTTAACACAAAAATAATGAATTTTTCTCATCGTGAGTTAGTTTGAACACTTGTTTACATAAGAGCCATCTGCACTTCTTTTTCTATGATATGGCTGTTTATATTTGATTCTATAAAATGTTTGTTTTATCATTTGTAATAAATCTGTATGTAAAAAAATTGCTCTTTGCTATGAGATGTATATTTTGGCTCATTATGTTGTCTTTGATGGATTTTGTGTGTGTGTGTGTGCCATGCTTCATTGCATTCTATTGTAAATATGCTTTTATCTTCTTAATTTTTCTTTCCAATTTAAAAAGACTGCTAGTTCCAAGATGAATTCTCCAGTTTTGTTTTGCTAATACATTCTCTCATTTTTATACTTAATACTGAATTGATCTGGAATTTATTTCTTGGGATCTTTTGATTTGATTCTAGACCTCTAATGGTTTATGTTCCTATAAATTGCAAATAAAAGTACAAGTATAAATATATTAAATTTCTATGAGGTCAGTATAAAGGAACATACTTAAAAATAGTCTCTGTCTAATTTTCAGAAATTCAATGTAAAAATCTAGTCATCTAGTTTTCTATACAATACCAAACATATGATGTTTTGATACAGCAGTCACAAGTATATAGACACAGTCAAAGCTAGCAGAATCTAGTATTGCTAAACTTTGATCAGGAACACCATCCAAATAATTAGTTGGAAAAATTATCAAGGAAATTTTGTATTTCTTACTACAGCAGAATACAGATACTGCCCAAAATTATAAAGAAGTTCTCTGTCCTTAACAGGGTGTCTCTCTGGCCAAGAAGTTCATTTCTTTCATGTACTCAAGCATATGTGTTATAGTATGCTTGGGAAAGTAAGGGAAATAATATCCTATCATTAGGTATGCTGTTCCATACCTAATGATAGGATATTATTTTTTTCTTGTGTCATCTGTATTTTAATAATATATCATGAATTTGTACGTGAGTTCACACGTACTCTATTTGGATAGAAAAAAAAGAAACACATATGTTATCCTGCTGATTTTCTTTAAGCAAGGTTATAATCTTGAGCAACAGTTTGGTACAGGTGTTGATACTTATAGAGTGGCATGTCTTCTGAAGAGCACAGTTGATCTTCAGCTTTAACTTATAAATTAATCTATTTCATTTGATTTTTATAAATAAAGGTAAAATGTACTTTGATGTCAAAATTCAGAAGGTGTCTCAGGTAGTTGTCAGAAATCTATGTTTTTGTTGACTCTTACTTCTAAAGATAGTGCCTCCAAGTAATATTTGTGCAAAGCTTGAACAAGAACCAATCATTTCCTTCAGTAGTTTACCCCTGTCACAAATCATAACAGAATAAATTGCTCATAATTTTTAAATCTTGGTTTATCACTTTCTTCTTAGTTTCAAATTTCATTTTGTTCTTAAGACTTCTACCCCACTACCCTCCTTAGACTTCTGGTCAGTAAAGCAAGATGTTATCCATTTGAAATTATTTCTAAATTGCTCTATAACTATTTATAGGTATGTTTATAAGCAGAATACACAGTGGGTTAAGAATGTTGCAAGAGCTACATAACCAATTATATTCCTAGAAGGTGCTAAGTAGTCTTTAGACCCTTTCTGACTCTGTGAAGTTACTGGCACTTTAACCTTGGACAAGTAACATAAACTTTCTCCAGTTTAACCAAGCTTAGATATGTACAGAGTTGGAGGAATAAAGAATCTCCAATATTATAATAGCTGTTTTTCCCCCTTTACATATAGAAATAAAACGTATGCCCAGGAAAATGTATTGACCACTTCCATTTCTTTAAATACCATTTGTTCTGAAAGGTATTTCATTGTTAGATTGGGTATCTTCAGTTGTCAAGTTTGTGTGTGAAGATCCAAGGAGTCACACACATACGTGAGAGACCAATATTTGAATCCAGAATATCAGACTTGAGATTCTGTGCCTTAACCTCTCCATTTCTTAATTCCCTCATTTGTTAAATGAAAATTATAAGAGTATTTAGATCACAGGACTGTGTAGATTAAATGGGTTAATTGGTGAAAAGTGCTTAGAACAGTGCCTTGAACACAGTTATAAATGCCCTTGGTAGTTGTCAGCCTTTTCTGTAGAGTGAGAGAGCCCTTATTTGCAAGAAGCTCCCAGTGCCACTCTAACAGAAGTAGAATTCTTCATGGTGGCCATCATTATATGAAAGCATTTGGAAGTATTGACATTGGAGGGTATTGAAGAATACCATATATTTTTAGGTCTTGGAGTTTTTACACATGGCAATTCCTTTTAGTTGGAATGTCTTCACCAATCTTAGGCACCTGGTAAGTGCCTTTATCCTTCAGAACCCCCCTCAACCCTTATCCTCTTCATGAAAGGCCATCTCTAGCAGTCCCCCTCCACTGCTGTCCCCACACAAAACCCCACATAAATAACACACTTTCTGCCACTGTACTTGAACCCTAGGCATTCATTTACAGCTTCACAAGTTGCATTCTTCTAAAGTTCCTTATCCACATTTGTGTTTTTCTGTTACTTCTTTATTCGCTCTTCTTTCTAGTACAACAGTGGTTGTTTTCCAAGATCCCAAACTGTAGTACCACAGATGTATTTCACTTATCTGGCACCCTTTAAGGGGAAATATCCAGTGGATTTAGGCATTGGATGCACCTGCTTGTTCCTGTTTCCCTCCTACCTGCATAGGTTCTGAAGACTGAGTTTGGGGTACCTGTGAGTCTCATTGAATATTTGCGAAAAATAAATGAACACATCAAAGGAACAAAGTGCCTCTCTTAAATATCACCAATTGTAAGACACAATGACTTGAGCTGTGAGTCAGAGAGCCTGATTTCCACTCCAGGTCTTTCTCTAATTAGCTGTCTGATCTTTTTAAGTCATACAACTTGGGTGTATCGGGGTTTTCTACTCTGTAAAATGAGGTATTTGGAAAAGATGATCTCCAAAGTCCCTAAAAGATCTAAAATTTTGCAAGCCTACAAAGTGACAATGATTTTTGTTTGTACCTTTGAAATACTTTACAAAAATGGGGTAAAATTATAAGATCAGATTAATGTTTTGCATCAAGTAGAAAACAGCAGTGAATTTACTTCTCATTTCAATACATATACTGATTTGAACTACTTCTCAATACCCTTTCCACTACCTAGTCCAAGTTCTTCCCTGTTTGGATTTGAGCTGCAATTTTCTCACTGAGCTTTCCACTGAAGGCTTCCCCCATTGAGTCTGTTTTCCACACAGTGGCCAGAGTGACCCAGTTAAGGCATAAAGTGAGATGGGTTCTCTCTGCTCAGTCGCTTTCATCACACACCATTAAGGGGAAAATCCAGATTTTATCCCATGAGCAATAAAATTTTATATAACCCCATATAGTGTTCTTATTCTCTCTCTTCCTTCTGCTGGTTCCTTGCTGTTTTCCTCAAGCACACCAACCACATTCCTCCCTCAAGGCACTGTAAAAACCTATTCTCCTCTTCTGGAATGGTCTTTCAAATATCCAATAGCCCAGTCCCTCATCTTAACACTGTACTAGAAAGTGAGATCTTCTCTGGTTAATCTATGTAAATCTTAACCCCTATGATCAACAGTCTGCCTTGGCTACATGGACATTTTTTCTCTAGAACTCTTACCGCTATCTACTATACACAATTATTTTAGTATTTCTCTCCACTACTAAGGTGTTTCCAGATGCCACTGTTTATCTCATTCTATACTTACATGTTATTTATTTTAATAATTATGACATTCTCTAAAAGCAAGATGAATTGCCTATTGTCTTTGAATATCCTTGCCCCACCTTTCCTTCTGATTTCTTTAACTGGAAGAACTGCTTTCTCCTCTGAACAAGTCGTATATCTCTTAACACATTTATGTAGTTCGATATACATGTGTATATGACTTACTTCCTTTAGGTTGTGAGCTCCTTGAAGACACTGACTCTGCTAGATATATTGCTGCACTGGCCTATAATAAGGACTTAATAATGTGTGAGGCTTTAATGGGTATGGAATGTAAATTAATAGTCACGATAGTATGATCAGCCTACCATTTAAATGGAAAGGCTTAATTAGAACGCAAGCTTCACTGGAGCAAGAAGCTTTGCATTTTGCACTGTTGTGTCTTCCAGTGCCTAAATAGTACTTGACACCTGTTAGATATTCATTATTTGTTGGATAAACAAATGGAAGTGAAAAATTTGGAGAACAATCCCATCAGTGAATATGGTTGTGTGGGGTTACACCTGGCTTGAAGGATTAATGCAAATTGGATCATGCTTATATTTTGTCACAAGAGTGACAATTTAAGAGCATTCAAAGAAGGAATAAGGAAGCAACTTTCTACTTTAAAAACAGGAAGAAAATTGAGTATGCTTCATCTGGAAAAGTGAACTGTATAGTAGTAATTGTAAAACAAGACACTCTTTTTTTCCCCCTTAAAGTCAGAGCAGGGGCTAATATTTTCTTAGAAGTTGGCTTATACATTGTAATTCATGAAAGCATTTTAAATTTTGGAGAGAGTAAAACAAGACACTGTTGAACAGTGTTGCATATATCTTCAAAGTGATATGTGAATATATATTCATGGTGATAATTACAGAAACATCATTTTCTGAAAGTGTGTTAATGGTACATTTATCTATAAAAAAAGGAACCAATGTTTTATTATCATCTCTAAGACCTGGAATCTAAATTTAAGCTAAAATGTTGCCAGAAAAGGAAAATAAATACTCAGGTGTTTTAAGAATAAAATAAAGGAGAAGATGTCTCTTGAGGTAGTGGAAAAGAGCATTAGAATTTTAATGAATTGGAGATTATTAAAAGTCCATTGAAATATATGACCTTATTTTGAGGCTCTGAGATTGGAGTTGATTTATTCAAGCAGAGTAAGTGTAACTCAGTTCTAGGCAATCTAGATCTTGAGTCCTTTTCTCTGGACAAGTTACAACTTGCCAGTTTGTATGGATTTACCCATATGCTTAATTAATGGCAGTGACATTTGTTTTATGTTAGTGGTTCGATCAGGTATTAAGTATGTAACCACCAAATAAATAAGGGATACATCATAAATGTGTGTTCATGTGGGATAATTTTCATGGAACACTACCATGACATATAAAAGAAAGGATTATATATTTTCAGTGAGAGATCTGGAAAATAAAAACTTACCTATGAGCCAAGAATTGTTTTTTAACCTATGAGTTTGGGGCATATAGAAAACAACAGCTAATGTTTACTGAGTACTTTCTAAACATTTAGTATAGGTTATAAAAATTTTATAAATTTTAGTCATTTAAGTCTAATAGCATTCTAAAACAGGTACTATAATCAATCTCACTTAGAAGATGAGTAAACTGAGATTCATGAAAATTAAACAATTATCCCATGGGTACACAGATATTAAGTGACAGATCCAGGATTTGAACTCAGAAGGTTCAATACCAGAGTTCCTTGGTCCAGTCTGCACTGCATCCCCAATTTCTCTTTTTATTTTTTGTTTCATATTTCCCAGTGCATGTTGAACATTTCCTTAAATCATACCTATGCATTCTTCTGACAACACTTTTAAAAAGTATTAAGAAGGAACTGTGAATTATTTATAGGATATTTTTAATATTCAGCTAAACATTGAACTTGAGAGAATTTTTCTTCTTACGTGGGATACTTGGAGGCTTGAGGTGTGTTGTAGGATGTGTATGTTTGTATGTGTGTATATATACATTTTTTTTTTTTTACATATTATTCAGCAGCCTAGCTAGAGTGGTACTGAGCAGGCATCCAGCTAAACTCTAGTGAGCCTGCACTTGGTACATCTGCATTCCCTGACATTGAGACAGAATGCAGAACACATATCCATGTCAAAATGTCTGTACAGCATTATTAAACATATTTCATAGTATCATAGTTGAATTAAAAAAAAAATCCCAGAGAGCTTCTCCTTGCTCCCTCCAACTTAGGTATTGGTGGAATATTGTATTTGTTGTTTCTTTAGCATGCACAATTTCCTACACTTGAGGAAGCAGTGTAGTGTTATGAACAGCCCATGGGATTTCAGAGACAATATCCAGCCATGGATATTTGTATGCATTTCTTCACTTGCACACTTGGGCTGTACAAAACATGGGAAATTAGATTGGCACTTTGAAACTGTAGTTTCTGTAAAATGGGTATTACATTGAAGAACTTGAATTTGATAATGTCAAACTTACCCTCAGGGAAGGAAGTACTTTGGAAGTCTGTAAACAGAAGCAATGTATGCTGGCTGGAGTGTGAGCAAGAGTCATTTCAGGGAATATGGACATCATCAGCAGAGCTCTTATGTATTGTGTAAGAAGTTGTTTGAAGTTTCAGTGCTCCTTTAGCGCTACACTGACTTTTATCATCTTTGGGAGAATTGACCAAAGCTTAATTTAGACAAAACTCAACCTTGTTGCCCTTGGGATTTCCCTCTGAAGGATGGAATCATATTGTCTCTTCTCCGTCCTCTACACTGCTGATGATCTGAGCAGGGAAAGTCCTACATTTCCTGTGCAAAGGAAGATGGCCAAAGTTTCCAGAGCAGTGGCTCCAAATGTTTCATCACATTAAAAGCACCAGGTAACTTTAAAAACTCCTGAAACCCAGGTCTCACTCCAAAACAATAAAATCAGAATCTGTAAGGACAGAACCCTGGCATCAATATTCTTTTCAAATGACCCAGATGATTTCAAAGAGCAGTCAAATATAAAAACCGTGACTTATTCTGTGTTGCTTCTCATAGTTAGCTTGCATCAGAATCACCTTGAGGGCTGGTGAAACTACTGCTTATTGGGCTTTACCAACAGAGTTTCTATCTTAGAAGGTTGGAGGGTGAGGTATTGGACACTTTATATCTGTAATGAGTTTCCACTCTGAGAACCACTACTCTAGAACTGTGCTGCTCAAACATCAAATGCATAGTTATCTCCCAGAGACCTTGTTAAAATGTAAATTTTGATTCAGTAATTCTTAGATGGGCTCTGAGATTCTGCCTCTCCAAATCACTCCTGGTGATGCTGATGCTGTTTTCTTTGAGTAGCAAGGGTTGGTCCACTGATTGGTAAGGTTTGAAAAGCATCAGCAGCACCTGGGAGCTTGTTCGAACTACCCTCGACTCTTGAGTATGAAATTGCCTTTCAATGATGTTGCACCCTGGAATCATTTGAGGAGTTAAAAATATTGATCTTTAATCCCAGAGGTTTTTACTTAATTGATATGGGTGTGACCTGAGCATCAGAATTTTTGAAAAACGCCCCAGAATATGATATACAGTGAAGTTTGTGAACCACTGAGCTAAATTACCTTTGGTGTTTTCATTTCAGTTTTTAATGTTTGCATTTTAGATTTTCGTTTTTAAAGTTTTGAGATAAAGTTATACAGTAAGAAATTTATTTTGAAGTACAGTTCAGAGCATTCCATTCTTTCATTAAATGTTTTGTGGCATTTTATTGTGAAAGAAGGACCTCAAGCTAGAGGTGATAAGTCAGTGGCACAAGGGGTTCCCCTTGTGCCTACAGCAGACATCACTAAATTCTCCTAGGACTCATTGCCTTCTGAAGGCTTTGTTTCTGGGAGCTACTACAAAATGCTTGGGCTTTCACATATGCCTACCATATGCATGCTTCATTTTCATCCACACCAACAGACTGAAGGCCAACCTCATTCTAGTTCCAGATTGCAAAAATGAATTTGATGTTACTCCTGCCTCCTATCTGTCCCTAGGGCAGAGGAGAATGTTGGACTTTTACTTAAAATGAAACTTAATGTCACTGTGATCAGAAATGTCACCAGATTTCAGACATCAGAGATCCCTCCAAAACATGGTGCTCAGCAAAGTTTGGTTTTTAAACTGAATCTTGAAGAATATCATCAAGATAAATAAGATTTTGAGAAGTGAATTTCAGATAAGAAGGCACAAAATCACATACTGGAGAAGGCTTCTGCCATGTTGGGGGAAAATATGCTGACTAGTTTGGATATAGATTGTGGGCAAGTGTTATGGGGTCATAGTTCAAAGAGCCTTAACTGACATTTGGGAGAGTTTGAACTAGGAAAGAGAGAGCTAATATAACTTACTGAGCAATTGCAGAAAGAAATCTCACGACATTATAGTCATTCCTTTAGGATCCACTTAGTATTTTTAGAATGAGGCAGGTATACATTCTTGTTTTGGTAATCAATGATAATGAAGAACAAAGTTCTAATTAAACATATCTAAACTAGCTCAAATAAATTTACCTGTATTATTTGTGTGTAATTATAACTAAGAACAATTAATGGGTTTGTATTTTCTTTGTAAGAAGTTTGTGCATGACTGAAAATTCATTTTCATGATTCCACATTTCTTCATTATATTCTATTTTTTATTTTTCACAACTTAACTACTTGCATTGTGTTTACTAGAATTTCTCTTTTATTTCTTAAGAGGAATAATGTCTTATATCTTTTGCCACAAGAACCTCAGTTCACTTCTCAGCTTTTCTACTGGCTGACTTTATGACCCTGGGAAAGTTCTCTGTTTTGTAAATATGAATACATAAAGCACACATGGAATTATTGTTTTCTATTTTAGACTTCAACCACTATGAAGACAGGGGCCATGTCCTATTCACTACCACATTACAGGTATCTATCATAGTGTCTGGAATATATGCAGTCAAATAATGAATAAACTCAATAAGCTGTTGTATAAATACAGGCAACATAGTATTTTTTGGAAGATTTGTGGAAGATACAAATCTAAAAGCTTCAAAACAGGCAAAAGTTTCATGTGGGATGCTTTTCTTTAGCCCATTGATCTTATGGACTGACACCTGTGCTGCTCACTGAATTCTTCAAGTGGGCTGTGAGACAAGTTCTCTGTAAGACAAATTGGCTGCAGAGGATGAGTGATGACAGGCATTTGCTTTCATTATCGATAGTGATGTGCTTCATTTTTCATCCTAAAGAAAAAAAAGAAAGAATCACATTGAATTAAATTGTTAATTATGCAAGCTTTTGAACACCTCTGAAGTAACACAGGGAAGGTTATATGGTACTATTAGGATTAAAAGCCAGTGGCAGGACTTCTACCAGAGCTAGGGAAAATAGATCCAGGAGCTTTTTTCAAAGAAAGGGATCACTGTGTTGCTCATTTTCACCATGCTGAAAACCCACAATGCTCAGAAGAAAAATTTTAGTCTCTAAATCCCTTTGCTAATCAGTTCTGTAAGTCAGCAAATTCAGGGGCTGGGGACTAAATCAGTCAGTTGGGTTATTTGACCAATTGTTTATAAAGTAGAGTATCAGATTGAAAGCACCTAGTCAACACAGCTAACCATGTTGATTTTTCGTTCTTATATACTGTTTTATTTTAAATGCATAGTTTAAAATGTCAACAAAAAGAGATGAAATACATTATTTTGTTCCCTCCCATGATGTTTAAAAAATTTTATTTTGAATTATGGGATGATGATCACCTCTGCCTGCCCTGGCTCCCATTATGAAATCTCTAGATCTGGAGATATAATAATAACAACCAAACCAACCCACACCACCAACAAGGGTGCTTTGTATGTTTTATAGCTTAAGACCGGGTTTGTTTTTATTTTGTTTTCTTAATTGATCTTCATAACAACTCAGTGAAGCATTTGGATCCGAGAAGTTTGAAATTGGAGATCATCAAGGCCAAAAGCTGTTAAATTTTAGAACTGGTGCTTAGGACATGAAACTGTGTCCTCAGTGCCCTCATCCCACTGTTGTTTCCTTAACTCGGAAGCTAAAGGGAAGGGAGAGTGACATATCTTTCCCTCAATTCTATAAAAAAATGATGTTTTAGAGAGCGCAAACCGGTAACAACAGTTATTAGGCTTCTACAGTGCAATGCTCTCTGGATGCAAAAAGCTAAAAAGCAATTAATGATCTTGAAGACCCCCCCTAGTTTGAAGGGAGATTCAGGCAAATACAAAAAAGCAATGTGATAAGTGCTGCATGTGGAATGTTGTGGGATTAGGATAAAGGAATGTATAATCAACTTGCCTGGGTGAACACTGCATTTTACCATAATTATATAATCACTTTTACATTAGAGGATTTAAGAGTTGAGACCATCTTCTAGTTTGCTGAATACTTAGTAATAACACTTTCTTATTAAGCATGGAAAGGGTACAGAATTGACTTTAGTAAGTGATAGATAAGTATCAGAAATAAATATTAATTTCAATGCTAAGGTAAAATCAATTCAGTGGTTTGCAAATTATTTTTGTAAATACTACAATTAAAGATATTATAAGAGATCATTGGATGACAGGGAAAAATAGCCCTGTATCCACTTCTTTTTAGGTTAAGATTTTGTGTCATATGATTTGTTATTCACACTTTAACATCATATCTCTATAGAGAACATTTTGAAATGTGGGAGATGATATTGAATTTTCAAGGGAATCTGACATTGAAAGTACACATAATATAAACCCAAATATCATTCTCTCTCAACATTTTCCACTTGGGGTTTTAATGGGTCATAAGATGAAAATTTTCATTGCCCATTCAAAAAAAATTCAACTCCAGAAATTTAAAATCTAACTTACTTTATAAATACATCTTCATTACTATAAGCAATAGAGGATCTGTTCTTAAGAAATTACTTGGGGATGCTTTGAGTTTACATTATCCAGAGGCATGTCAAAATGAACTTTCCTTCTTTCCCTCTCTTCTTTGTCCCTTCAAAGACTTGCCATGTTGTTGTTTCTTATGTTTTGGATTGAGAGTCAACTTTTTGTCACACTTGATGTGGATAACAAATGGGTGGAAATTAAGTTGAATAGAGCATAACATTTATCCAAAGTATTTTTTTTCCAGTCCAATATAATATCATTTTACATGATGTCTGGTATCTTGGTTGGATTGGGTTCTCCAACTTTTCTCTTTTTCTTTATTTCCTCCAGTCCTGCATCACTCTGCATCCGTCTCCCCCCACCCCATCTTTTCGGTCTCTCTCTGTCTCTCACACTCTCTCAGCAGCTTCATGTCAGCTATACTATGTTTCTGCCATCTCAGACCCTGTTCATTTTCTGGCTGTTTTTTATAAGAGTCTATATTTGAATACATTCTGTGTGTGGTAAACATTCTCTTCAGTTTTTCTAACATTCTCAATTATGGAAATATGACCTAGAAAAACTACAAATAAGCAAGCTTAAAGAGAAAGCTGACTCATTTATTTATTCAGCAAATATTGAATAACGGCTTCTCAGACGGAGACACCAAGCTAGGAAACGTGAATAATATAATAAAATTTTTGTTGCCTTGAACGTGCCAACAGAAAGATTTACAGATGAAAGTGTGTTCACCAGGGATCTTGTCTGTCAAATTCACTACTCCTTCCATAGCATAAATATGTCATTTGGTTTACAGTAAGGACTCGGTAAGTATTTATGGAAAGAACAGATGACTTCTGAACCAGGGAAGTTGTAGAGATCTTTACAAAGTTCTCTCTGAGAGTTCAGTGGACTGAGGCCAAGAGTGTTCCTACAGAGTTTACAAGGTCACCTTTCATTTCCTCATTTATTCTCTTTGTAGTCCCAAAAGAAGCTAGGTCTTTTATATACCCTGAGACAAAGCTCAACAGTTAAATTACTGAATTTATAATAAAATGACATTTTTGCATGTCAAAATATCTAGAAAAAAAGGTAGGCATTCAATATGTATAATATCTTTAGTTTTTACTTTCTCACTTTTCTTTTTGTACTTCCATTTAAATTTCAATCTTAGCCTGACTTGGGTTTGTAGGTCCTAAAGCTTATATAGTTTGGGGATCCCCTTGAGAAAAATAATAAATTAAAATTTGGTACAAATGTTAGTATTTAGAGTAAGAAAAAAAATTATAAAAATTATATTTTAAAAAGTTGTAAACTACCACAAAGATTATAAAAATCCAGAAAAATGTTTTTACTGATTACTTGATGACTACAAATTTGTTTTCCATTGTTTTGTATATAGTAATTGAATGTTTTTCATATAGTGACAATTGTATATTGCATTTTCTATAGGAAATATGGAAGGATAATTTAATTTTTCCTGTAGCATGATTAATCAAAATGAATCTTTTGCCAGGCAAGGTAATATCTGTTTGTGATTCCAGGGGCTTGTGAAGCTGATTCAGGAAGATCACAAGTTGGAGGCCATCCTCAGCAGCTTAGCAAGGCCCTAAGCAACCTAGCATGACCTTGTCTCAAAATAAAAAAAAATAAATAAAAAGGACTGGGGATGTGGCTCAGTGGTTAAGTGCCCTCTGGGTTCAATCCCTGGTAATAAAAAGAAAATTAATCTTTTAAAAATATAGGTATACTTATTTTAGCATCACAGCTCATAATTCTCTGATGATTAGTGACATTTTCATATACTTTTTGTATATATATTTCCCTCCCAAAGCATATCTTTTTCCAATATCTATCTATCTATCTATCTATCTATCTATCTATCTATCTAATCTTTAGGGAAATGTCTGCTTAAGCACTTTGCCCACATTTGCCTTGGGCTATTTATTTATTTTACAATTGAGTTGTGACATTATATATTTTTTACATTAATCCTTTATCACATATATGATTTGTAAATGTTTTCTTCTGCTCTCCATGTTGCCTCGGTTGATTGTTTTCATTACTACTCATAATTTTCAAAGTTAGATGAAGTACCATTTTTTTTAGTTTTGCTTTCATTGCATATGCTTTCATGTTATATACAAGAGATCATTGCCAAGACCAGTGTTAAGAAGTTTTTCTTCTATGTGTTCTTCTAGGAGTTTTATAGTTTCAAATCTCACTTTTAAGTCTATAATTTATTTTGACTTGATTTTTGTGTATGGTGTAAGATACAGGCTAATTTCATTCTTTTGCTTATGGGTATCTACTGTTCCCGCATACCATTTGAAAAGACTGTCATTTCCCTTCACTGCCTTTTTCCGTACCCTTTCTGCATGTAGTGTCATGTTTGAGTTTGCTTATGAATATAGACAGCTCCTGCTCTATTATTTCATTTTTTTCAAAATGTTAAGTGTCAACATTA
This sequence comes from Marmota flaviventris, assembly GCF_047511675.1. Taxonomy (NCBI): domain Eukaryota; kingdom Metazoa; phylum Chordata; class Mammalia; order Rodentia; family Sciuridae; genus Marmota; species Marmota flaviventris. The sequence goes on along the minus strand of NC_092505.1, from coordinate 48,394,017 downwards.
CGAAGAAGTTTAGAATGAGATGCTCGTTTTGGAAAGGTTGAGACAGAGAAGATCCTCAAATGTCAGTTTAGATACTTGGATTCTAGTGTGCATGTAAGTGTAGTCTTCATTTGACTGGGGTCCTGAATATAAATAGAATACATGCTCTCTGCATATTTTTAATCTTTCTTTCTCTTTTCCCCATCAACCCCATATTATGCAAGTGTGATTTATATGTGATCCTTGTTTGGGGGGAGCTTACAATCTAATTGTAGTTGGGAGAATAAACAAAATAATTCCTTTTATTTTAAAGGGAAACAATTCCAAATGGTGATAAATAGAGTCTAGATTCAGGAGCAAGGCAGCTGATAAGCAACCTGGTGTTTGGTGTGTCATTTCAAGCACTGCAGGGGTTTCAATGGGTTTCTCCTTATCTCCATATGAGGAGAATAGCATGAACCAGAGGTAACCAAGTATGTGGAAGCATGGAGTTCAGAAGGGAGGAAGAAGATCAAATTACTACAAGGAGGAAATAAGTCTATTAGAGTGAAGACAGCCGTGAGGCAGAAGGGTATGCTGTGACTATACAGAAACTTAAATGTCAGGCTAACTTTTAAGTTTTAAATTTCATTTTTATTTAGAAAATCTCTTTTATTCCAATAAGGAAGCCTAATTTCCTGGAAATAACATGTCTTTTTATGACAATATGATCAATAACATTCATTAAATAATATATATATATACATATATATATATATATATATATATATATATATATATATATTAAATATAAGCAATGTATTTACAACAGGTCTAGATGAGTCTTGCATTGTAGAGATGAAGACATGTGAAAAAGAATAACTCATAACTCTAATACCCTTTTTCAAATGTCAGTGTAGAGATATGTACATAAAATAGACAATTCTGGAAAAGGAACTGCTGCCTCGGAGGGGATTGGGGAGTTAAATAAGTTAGGCCTTAAATGATGAAAAGAGTTGACTCCTTTTCAAGTGGGAAGATAGACTTTCCAGAAAGAGATAGGGGGTAAAGGGGGACAAAAATCAAGCCTAGTTAGAAATCAGTGGGAACTTAGGAAACAGCAAATGTTCTCTCATGCTAGTTAGGATGGATGAAAAAGGTGATAGGTGATAAGCTGCAAATGTGGGTTGGTGCCAAGTTGCAAAGGGTATGTGGACAAGGAGGAATCTCCAGAGCTTGTTGGCAGGGAACTGGTGAGAGTAGATGGGAGGTGTGGAGTCAAGTAGTACATCACTGTGTGCTGCTGAGACAGTGGCATTCAGGATGAAGAGGGAGACCTGACTCGGGAGGAATTCTCCTTGAGTAATAAAATTGTCTCTAGCATCTGTGAGCTAGAGACAGAGTGTGCTACACTGGAGACAAAGAATAGATTAGACTAAGTCCCTGGACACTTTGGGGGATTTTAAGAAGCAGATAAGGACTCCCTTGAAGAGAAGTGCTTTCATCTTTTTCTACTAAAAAGTCTCATTTCAAATTATTGGCTTGATTTTTTTAAAAGAGAATTTGGTGAGTCTCCCCAACGCATGGTGTCTGAAAGCCATTATCACCTTGTGTTTTATATAAAACTTTCACACAGATTCTTGTTTTTATCCCTGACTAACCTTAGTAGTTTCCTTAAACTCTTCACATAGAAAAATCATTAGAGTTGCTTTTTCTTTCTCTTTCAGCTCCATGATTTGTCCAGGGAAGTATTTCCTTTAGAAAGACATTATATACAATTTTAGACTTCCTTATCCCTTCTCACAAAATTATCATTGAACTTGATATTTTCCAGTGTCTGCTTTTATTTACACGGTATAACCTGTGAAGAATTGAACCCAGGGAAACTTAACCACTGAGCCACATCCCAGCCCTATTTATTTATTTATTTTAAGACAGGATCTCACTAAGTTGTTTAGGGCTTGGCTAAGTTGCTGAGACTGACTTTGAATTTGTGATCCTCCTGCCTCAACTTCCCACTGGGATTATAGGCATGTGCCACCATGTCTGGCTTATAAACTGTATTTAAGGAAGGATTCTTCAAAGTTCTAAAGACCCATTTCACTGGTCAGTATTGAGTTCATAGGAGCTACCTTGAGCTATAGAATATGTAGGGAAACTAGCTAAATCATCTATTTTTGAGAAAGTAAGAATAGATATTTGGAGAAATTAAGAAGAGAGGAGGAAAAAATATAGTATCTTAACAAAAGCATATTAGAGAGCTAAAAAATCTTTGTTCAGATGTAGTTTTACCTGAGTTACCTCCCTGAATCTATTTGTTCTTCTAAAGTTAAAGTAGTCATTATTCTGTCCTAAACTCTTCCTAACATTTATGGTTGAGGATTAAATACAATTGATGAGATCAGCACTTTGAAAATTAAATGATGCACAAATATAAACTATTCCCTTTTATAGCATTAAGTGAGTTGCTGAATATATACTCAAAAATACTACTGATGAACTATATCAGGTTTTACCTTAGTCTCATGATAACCTTATTTACCAATCAGAAGTAGCAATCATTAATGTCAACTTTTTTTTATAAAGGGCACATCTGTGTTATAAAACATTTTTGGAAGCACGATAATGCATTTGGTTCTTCTATAAACTTTATACAGCAAAAGTAAGTAAATTCTTCCCATTTTACTGATAGGAAAACTAATTCAGGGAGATTAAATGAATGGTTCAAAGTCCCATCACTCTGAGTGGTTGGTTTAGCAACTATGTTATCTACAAATCTTTCATAATTTTAAAATCTGTGTTGCTGCTCTTGTGTTTATAGGTCACACATCTTCTTGCCCATTTGACAAAGTCTAAATCTTTACATTTAGAGGAATAAGCTCTTAATTGTTTATCCTTACTTTATCTACATGGTATTTCCTTCTCATTTCTCCCTAATATGAATCGAAGCTTCCAATCTCCAATCATTTCCTGCACAAATCCACAACTCTGCAAAATTCCTGCCCCACTAAACTGTCTTTCAGTTCTTTGCTCCCTCAACTTCTGCCCCAAGTGTCAACTCAGGTCCCAGTCTGTGTGAAGCATTTCCTGAGTACTTGAGGCCATGCAGATCTTCCATTTCCGTGAACTTCTGGAAAATAGAAATATATATAGAATGCATATATTACATTTAATTATAGAAGTAAATTATACACTGTATCAGGTTATTCCATATGTCTTAGCTTTTCCTCTACAAGTAGATTTGAAGGTCTTATATTTCTTAAGCAATTTCAGTAGCACAAGGACAATGGAAAGAACACAAAAATAACTAGTTCAAATCTAAATTGAACCAACAATTAATCCTTAAGCAACTTCTAAGATGTATTCTGCACTTTTATTGCAAATGAGGAAACAAGTCCAAAGAGCCAAAGATCCTAATTCAAAAAGGACAGCTAGCAATGAAATCCTGATACACGGAATGTGTGGTCTAAGGCTTGATCCTCTAAAACTTTCAAATGAACATTTGACTGAAATACAAATACGGTATTGTGTTGTGTTGTGTGTGTGAATGTGTGTGCATCTATACATGTGTGTTTGTGTGTATGTGGTTTATTATCCCAAGTTGAGAGAACCCAGAAAAAAAGAAGCACTCCTGGTTAATGGTAGCTTTTATGTTAATTTATGTGCATCTTATATTCAAAACTGAGAAGACCAAAACTGATGGGGATTTTATCAATAGAAAAGGCGGATAAGGACTTCTAACTGAGTCAGGATATTAAAGTGAACTGCAGAGATATTCACTTATGCATGCAGTCATGAGATATTTAATTCATATCTGTAATACCTCCTACAGAGCTTAACTATATGATGGCTTTTTCCCTATATGTAATGCAAATCTTTTCAGAGTAGGGGTAGTGCTTTCTGCTTATGCTCATTTTGTAATCTCAAAAATAACTGAAATAGTGCCAGCAATGTAATTCATAGCAATACCTTGTTAAAAGAAACATAGATTATCTGCTTTATATTTTTCTGGGTGTGAATTTTTTCTCTGGGTGGACATTTGGAGTGCTGACTGTGGTTTTTTTTTTTTTTTTTTTTGGAGCAGTGGGCAACTCAAATATTTAGAGAGCACAAGCCTATTTCCGTTTCCTTTTAGGGATGTGTTCATTGTGAGGAGCAGGGATCCTAGTAGTTTAGATTCAAGTGGGGTCCTTAGAGATCTTCTGATCTGACCCCTTTATTTTAGATGAGTTATAAAAGGTTCCTGAAGTTATATGGGCAGTTATTGGTGGTCAGAGATGAGAGGAGAATAAACCAGTTCTTCTTGTTCTTAGAATTTCTGTCTCGCCTGTGTCTCTGTCCCTGTCTCTCTCGTTTTCTTTTTTTTTTCCTACCAAATTTCTTTATTAAATCTTCAGTTTTCAAAAGAATCATTGAGAGTAGCAAGACAGTTTATTCAAAAGGTCACTGACCCTTTCTTATCTGTCTTCTTTTTGTTACTTTAGCCCTCTTCAATCTAATTCCTGTGGGCCTGCGCGTGGTGGCCATCCAAGGGGTGAAAGCCAGCCTCTATGTGGCCATGAATGGCGAAGGCTATCTCTACAGCTCAGTAAGTACCTTGTAGTGTGTGTGTGTGTATGTGTGTGTGTGTGTGTGTGTGTGTGTGTGTGTGTGAGAGAGAGAGAGAGAGAGAGAGAGAAAACTGACATTGAGAGGTAATGGACAAGCCATTATTCTAAAGAAGCAACTTGAAAGTTTAAGTTATTTTGTGTTTTTGAATCCAGTTTTCAGCGCTATTATAAAGATTTTATAATTCAGATCGTGTTCTATAGCATGAAAAAGAGCCAGGTACTCTGTGTGTTTTAAGTCCTCTGTTTCTGGCTTCCACATCTAGAGGGTACCCTAATCTTTAGAATTTTACCTGTTTAATTCAAGGAAAAGATGTTTTTCCTTTTCTGTTACCCCTGTCTCCAGCACAAAAGATGGCTTAAGAAAGAAAATACTTCAGTCTTCCTGGGTGTAGTATTTGTCCTGTTGTGGAAAATTTTCAGAATAGGTTATGTTTTTGTTTGTGTTTAAATCTGGGTGGCACCTAAAAAGTCATATTTTCAGAACAACTTCTTAATTAAAAAGCTGTGTGACTTTATGGAATGAGCTCTAGATTAGAGGCAGGGATGTTTTGGTAGTATTTGAATTTTAGGTAGTATCTAGATAGCCCTTTGGACAAATCACTTCCCCTTTTTGAATTTCTTTCTGGACTTTTCAAACAAGGGTGTTACGGTCACCATCTTGGCTAATGCCACTTTTGAATCTAAAACTGACAAAATTACATAGCAGCAAGGACCGCATTATGAACCTTGACATATCTTAAAGTTCTTAATGCTATTCTGATGCTTGTCTCACTCTCAAAATAATCAGTTATACATTGAGAGGATATATCTGTACCTAATGTTGTACCACACAATTTCTGGTTTCTTATATGGGAGTTGCCAACTCATGAAAAAAGAAAAATAATTCCTTAAAAAATCATGTTACAGGGACACAGCCACATTAATGTTTATAGCAGCACAATTCACAATAGCTAAACTGTGGAACCAACCTAGATGCCTGAATGGATTAAAAAAATGTGGCAGATATACACAATGCAATATTACTCAGCAATAAAAGAGAATAAAATCATGGCATTTGCAGGTAAATTTATGGAGTTAGAGAAGATAATGCTAAGTGAAGTTAGCCAATCCCAAATAACCAAATGCCAAATGTTTTATCTGATATAAGGAGGCTGATTCATAGTGGGATAGGAAGAAGGAGCATGAGAGGAATAGACGAACTCTAGATAGGGCAGAGGAGATGGAGGGGAGGGGAGGGGGCATGGGGTTATAAATGATGGTGGAATGTGATGATCATTATTATCTAAAGTACATGTATGAAGACACAAATTGGTGTGAATATACTTTGTATACAACCAGAGATATGAAAAATTGTGCTCTCTATGTGTCATAAGAATTGTAATGCATTCCGCTTTTATATATAAATAAAAATTCATGTAATATATGGATAAAATACCAAAAATGATAAAACAACACTTCAAAAAGCAAATGTTTATTTGCAACCCAGTTTAAGAAATACAATACTCCTATCATTTTATTTGTAAACACCATTCTCCCATCTCATCCTGTTTCCTGACCCTCATCACCATCCCAAGAAACCATTATCATATTTTCTGTATCATTCCTTTGTTACTGAATATGTTTTTTAAAAATAATTACCAAATATGTTTGTATATGTAAGCAGCACATTGTTTACTTTTGGATGGTTGAGTACTGTATATAAATGGAATTGGCAAGTACAGCAACAACAAAAAATCATGGTTGAATATTTCTACCCTTACTTTCTATGATCAATAAATTACATAAGGTTATATAGGAAGTTCACATAAAGTTATATAGGAAGTTCTACTTGACTGTAAACTAGTTATCTAACAGTTTTATTAGGCTCTTTCACTATTCAGTTAAATGCATCTCTGATAAATTTACTTGCTTATTAGTAATATATCTGTCATCCATATTAGAATTAAAGTCATTATAGTTTAAATGTTCCCAACAAAAAGAAATGACAAATATCTGTGATGATGATATGCCAACTACCCTGAATTGATCATTACACATTGTGATTGTGAATTAAAATGTCACACTGTACTCCATAAATATGTCAAATTGCCATATATCGGTTAAAAATAAAACTGTATTTAAAACAAGAATTAAAATTACAATTTTACTCCTGAGCATACTCAGATCTAAGTACACATGTATATACTAAAGGAGCACTTACACATTTTTTAGCAGTTACTGCTCAGAATAATATCTAAAGATAAAAACATTTTCAGTAAAATAACAAGCACTCAATTTTAGTGTGTCATAGTTTGAACAATCCTTTGTGTCTAGTTATTGTGAATTCATTTTAAAACCTAAAATCAAAATAAGAAAAAGAAAGATAACATTTTGTTTTGAATAATTACAGAGTTAAGCTATTTAAGGTAAAATTTCAAAAGCAATAAAAGCTAAAACACAGAGATAATATTAATATAGTATTAATTTAATTAAATAGCATTAATTAATTAGTATAGTATTAATTTAAGGACTCAATCAGTCATTAAATAAGCAGCTGAATGTGGTATATATTGTAATATAATAATATAACCTTTATACATAAAGATTACATATATATATATATATATTTGTATATATTTTATTTACTATTACACATGTTATATTGAAAAGGTCATAATTCAGAAAATAATTACACAAAAACTGTAGAGTTCAAATATTTGTACTAGAGTTAATTTTCAAATGTCCAGGAAGAAGAAAAATTCAGGAAGTCTGACACAGTATTGTAGGCAGGAGACTGTGTCCTTCTGTGTGTGTATGTGTGTGTGTGTTTGCACACACATGTGCAGAATGGGGGAGCAGTGAGGGGAGTGGTTTTATCCTCTTCAGCTTTTTAAAGAGATGCATTTTTTTTTTTCATCCCTCACCTATAGAACTGCAGTTAAGACATAGGGACCTGAAGCCCATAGAGGGAGAGATTAAAAACAAAACAAAACAAAAAAAACCTTTTGAGAATTAGACTGTAGGAGTGTCTTTGTAATGCGGCAAACACCTTTGTAAAGTCAATAATCACTTATTGAGTTACAAGCTTTGGGTACCTAGATTTTTTGGGGTCTCCTCTCCAATTAAACTAGCTTCATAACCAAGAATCATGATGCTTCCCTCGGTGTTATGGATCTGTGATGATACTAGGAATAATTTTTAAGTATAACATCACTGATATTTATCATCAGGGTCTCTGCTTTAAAAAATGATTGTCTTTATGGCTAGGACTAATAAGAGTAAATGCTGTTTTTTAACTTTAAACAAGGGATGAAGCTCTGAAGATTCTTTAATAGGATGTAAGAGGGTCAATATTGGAGGATCAGGCCTCACCACACCTTATACTGCTGCTGCTCCTCTGGCTGGTGTGCCTCAGCAGGAGGGTAGGGCCAGGGCCTTGTGTAGAGTTAAAAATCTGCTGTTAATCTCATCTTTCCTAAGATGTGTTTGGTGTGCATTAAAGCTCAAGGTCACTTGAAAATCAATTTCCTATGTCCTGTGAAAGGCACAGTTGCATACACCAATATGGAACATAAACTGGGTATGTGGAAGGAGGGGCAGTAACTTGGCAAACTGAAGAAGTCCGAAAGAAGCTGAGAGTTCAAGAGGAATTCACAAATGGTACTGTTTACCTAGTGTCATTTGTCTGGTTCATAGAAATTAATTTCCTTGTTACTTTTGGTTTTCTCACTGTTCGTTAGCTTTTCATTGCTCTTACCAAAATACTTGACAAGACCAACTTAGAGGAAGAAAATCTTATTTTAGACTCACAATTTCAGAGGTTAAGTCCATAGTCAGACAATTCCATTGCTTTTGGGCCTGAGGTGAGACAGAACATCATGGTGGATAGGCATGGCAGAGAAATGCCCATGAGTTTATGGGAGCAGAAAGCAGAGAGAGAAAGAGAGATTTACATAGGGAGAAAGGTGCACATGCGCCAGGTACAAATATAGTCCAAGATCACATCCCCAGCAGTCTGCCTCCTCCAGCCACATACCCCCTGAAATCACTAGCCAGAATCCATTAGCTATCAGTGGATTAACCCAGCAAATGAATTAATCCATTAATGAGGTAAGAGGCCAAATCATTGCAAGAGCTTTGAGGGGGATATTTCAGATCAAAACCATGACACCCTCTTTCACCAAACTATAGGAGAATAGAAGAGAGGTAAAAATGAACTGATTGGTAGCACAGTACTAGAGTTTTAAGATTCATTTGAAAATTTGTATTTTAATAGGTTGCTGATGTGTCCTGGATTTGTTTTTACCATTGTAGCTTGTATTTTTTCATCTACTTGTGCATCTCTTCTTTTTTCTATTTTCTGTTGAATTATTAAAGTTTCTTTCCTTTTTAAAAAATTATTTGGCTAGGTTATAAACTTAGGCTTTATTTCTATTTCTTTAGTGATTGCCTTTATTTTTTTAAACATACATTCATAATTACATAGATTACTAAATAACTTTTGTGTTTCTGTCTTCCAAATAGCTCATGGGCCCTAGGATATTTTATTGACTATTAAACACTACCACTCTTTTAGCTAATTTGATGAATTGTTCTCTAAAATAAATGTTATTTTATAGTTAGTCATTAAATCAAATCGTACCAATTTTTATAATAATGTATGTAGTTTTTGCTTGTATGTGTATCTATTTTGGTCTTCTGAATTTACCTTCCTTTTAAGCCATTATCTCTATTGTTTTTTGTGAGGGTCTGTGGGTAGTTAATTCACTTAATCTTGATATCCATGCAAATGTCTTCCTTTCACTTTTACACTTGAATTGCAATTCAAACAATAATAAGATAAAATCGCATTGGCTTCTGGCATCAATTGTTGATGATGGAAAGTTTGCTGTAAGTTTAATAATCTTTGTCGGTAGCCTTAATAGAAACTTAAAAAAAAAATGTTTTGTCTTTCTACCTCCTGATCTGCAAATTCACTATAATGTGTAGTTGTGAATTTATCTTTTCCTACTAGGAATTGGAATGGAATAATGATCCAAAGAATCATACTTTTCTAATTCTACGATATTTTAACTCTTATATACACATCTTATTTCTCTCTCATGCTTTCCAGTCTCTTGTGCTGATAATACTTAAGTGATTTAAGTTAGAAGCTTTTAAATTCATCTAGACTAGGATTTCTGCCATCTGTTTTGTGATTTCAATCACAGCGTTTTTCATTTTTGGATGCCCAATGTTTTCTGTTTAATATCTTCCTGTACTTGATTTATTTCTTCCTGTTTTTGTTCTCTGGCTTCACTTTTTTCTTTTCACAGAAATCCATTAATTCATCTCTCTCTCTGAGCTTTCCTAACATACTTTATCAGATATCAGACTTTTCCATAAAGTTAATTTCTCTTGTAATGAATTCATATCCCAATCATTGATTTTTGTTGATTGCCATTTTAGACTTAGAATAGATTAGAATTTGGAATTTGTTCTTTGTGTTTTGGGGATTTTGGTCTCTACTCACATTTCTCCTCCTCTCCCCTTTTTTCTTTTCCTCTGAGGACTGCTCTTACTTTCTAGCACTTTTTGGTTGTTTCTGTACAACCTTCAGTAGACCTTAGAATAAGATTTTAAAAGAGACATTTCAAGGCTCCTAGGTTAGGGTGACATTGGGGAAAGGGCAGGGTCCCAGGCTAGGGTTGTGGCTTGGCTCAGTTACATTTTTTGTGATCCTTTGTCTATGATTCTGTCTTGCTTTAAGGAGATAGCAGTATTTTTTTTAAATGTTTTTATTTCAACCTTTTTAGAGTAGAAGCTCTACAACTCTATCCAGTTCCTGATTTTAGCAGCTATCCTGGCTCTGGTTCCCCATCTTGCACAGAGGGTTTTTATTTCTGTTGACTGAAGGAACTTGGCTACACCATCTCCTTCAGGACCAGAAGCACGGTAAGCCTGCAGCTGCAACCTACTGGTGTGTTCTCCTTCTATTCCATAGGGATGCTTACCTTGCTTGGATCCTGGCAATATGTTTAGTCCTTACACTAATGTATTTTCTTCATCCTTGCTATCTGGACAGAGGACCTTCATGACAGTTTTAACTCCAGTGCTTTTCTCTATTTCTCCCTCTTTAATTGTGGCACAATATACAAAAACTAAAATTTAACATCTTACATTTTTTAGTGTACATTGAAGTATTGTTAACTGTATGCACGTTGTTTCACAAGTCTCTAGAACCTCTTTCATCTTACGAAACTGAATGTCTATTGACAGCAAATCCCCTTTCCCCTCCTCTTCCACTCCTAGCAGCCTCTATCCTACTTTCTGTTCCAAGAGTTTAACCACTTCAGATACTTCATGTGAGTGGAATTATGCAGAATTTTTCTTTTCTTTTTTTTATCTTCTCTTCCCTTTTCTTTCTTCCTTCCCCCACCTCTTTTTCTCTTCCCCCAACACTCCCTCCCTCTCTCCCTCCCTCCCTTCATTCCTTCCAGCTTATTCTACTTAGTATAATGTTCTCAGCATCCATCCATGTAGCATAGGACAAGATTTCTTCTTTTTTAAGACTTAATAAAATTCATTGGTATATCTGTACCATATTTTATTTGTTCATTTGTTGATGAATATGTTACTGTCCCCTCTTGCTTATATGATTAATGTATATGAAAATAGATATACAAATGTCCCTTCAAAATCTCCATTTCCATTCTTTTGGATATGTACTCACATGTGGGGTTCCTGGATCATATGATAGTTCTATTCTTAATTTTTTGAGAAAACTCCATTTTGTCTCCCATAATGGAAATACCATTTTATATTATCATCAACAGTGCACAAAGGTTCATATTTCTCTATTCTTACCATATTTTGTTTTTCTTTTAATTTTTATTTTTGATGTTGACCCTATTACCAAGTGTGAGATGATATTTCGTTAGGATTTTGATTCACATTTCGTTAATACTGATGTTGAACATCTTTTCATATACATGCTAGAATGTTGTTTGTATTTCTTCTTTGAAATGTATCTATTCAATTCTTTTGCCTAATTTTTTAAATGAGTTTTAAGTGTTGTTGAGTTGTGGAAGTTGTTTATATATTCTGAATATTAACACCTTGTCAGGTAAAGGGTTTGAAAATATTTCCATTACCTTTTCATTTCCTTGGTTATTTCCTTTGCTATCCATAATTTTTAAAGTTTGATGAAGTCCATTTGTTTTTTGTTTGTTTGTTGTTTTTGACTGTAGAAGCCTTTGCTTTTCGTGTCATATCCAGGAAATTATCATTACCAAATCCAGCGTCATGAAGATTTTCTCCTATGTTATCTTCCATAAGTTTTATAGTTTCACGTCTTATGTTTAGGTCTTTAATCTTTGAGTTAATTTTTGCAGGTGCTATAATGTAAAGGTTCACTTTCTTTCTTTTTTTTTTTTTTGCATGTGGATATCTAGTTTACCCAGTACCACTGGTTGAGAAGCTCCCCATTCTCTGTTGTGTAGTCTCAGCACCATTCCTAAAGATGATTCAACAATAAATGTGGAAGTTTTTTTCTATGTTCTCTTTCTGTTCCATTGGTGCATATGTCTGTATGTCTGTCTTTATACTTTTATTCTGGCTTTTTAATATGTATGAGGCCTCCTCATTTATTTATTTATCCTCTTTTTTTTTTTTATCAAGATCATTCTGGCTATTTGAGGTTCTCTTTGATCTCATATGGGCTTTCTGTTTCTACAAAAAATGGCCGCTGAGATTTTGCTAGGAATTGCATTGAATGTATGGATTGTTTTGGGTCATATAGACATTTTAACAATATTAAGTAGTCCAATTCATGAATGTGGGATGTATTTCCATTTATTTGTGTCTTCTGCCATTTCTTTCAGGAAAAATGTTTTCAATGTATAAGATCTTCAACTCCTTAGTTAAATTTAAACTCACTGCACTATTTTGAAAGGAAGTCCAAAACAGTGTTTAATGACATATAAGTAATACAGTTTTTAAAGCACAGAACATAATTTTTTTCTAAGACCTTACTCCTCCCCCCTAAGAAAAGAAGCTTAAGAATTTTAGAAGCTTCTGTTTTTGAAACATCTTCTTTAGGAAATACTGCTGTGCCTCACAGTCTGTTGAAACAGACCTTTCTACAAATTTTACTTTATACAGGCAATGCCTTTAATTTTTAAACTTTTGCTATTTAATTTAATCAGTTCTCACCTGAAATTTCACATTTTCAAATCTTTTATTCTCTTTGAATTTTATACATGTTTGTAAAAGCTTGTAAGTTTACTTAAGTTTTCTTAAATAATTTCACTTAGGTGGGGATTGAAGGTGGGGAGGCACATTTTCATCATATACAGAGAAGGTAAAGCCCAAACTCTTCTCTATCTTTCTCCCTAAATTTACATCAATATCTTCTAGTATATAAGTAGTTTGAACTGAATCTTGTATACATTAAATGATAGGTATCCTTTTGTATAAAATTATAAAGCTAGGTTATTTTCAAATTGTGTTTAGAATATTTGTGATATATTTTACATATAGAAAGATAATTGTAATAAAATATATACACAATAAAAATAATGTTTCTATCATGTCATTGCTGATATTGTTAAGTTTGCCTTTTTCTGTTCTATATCTGTGTAATTTCTAATCATTCTTGTAGCTCAGCTCAAATTTCACATAATATTACACTTCACTGCATCACACATTTTCACTGAGAACCAGATGTTCCTTCTGCATTAACATCTTAGCTCTTGGCTTCTATGTTGCTGATGGGCAAGGATTATATATTTGTCTTTGCTACAAGGGATAAATTATTTCCCCAACTTTGGTGTTGCTCATATTTGCTGATAAAGGGAGTTTGTCAATAAAAAACTTGTTGAATTTTAAAGCATTGTCTATTCCAGATATAAATAGAATAAATTTCATATAATAGTTGAACAATTAACTATAATCACATAGACCAGAGATTTATGGTGGTCTTACAAACCACTGTACCAATGCTGGTTTGTCCTAAAAGTTGATCTCAGGAAACCAACATTCAACATGTATTGATTGGCTCTACCAAATGCCAGGTACTATACTATACACTGAACATACAAAAATGGGTAAACTAGAGGACATTTATCTTGAAGTTTATACATACTGTCATACTGTCATCATTACCTATTGTAAGGCATTTGGCCAAAGACAATGTTGGAGGGCATCGTCCCCAATACTAGCCTCACTTTTGACACCAACTGCAAATTTTGAGGGGCAGCTGTTCACAAAACCACCCTTTTATTTGACAATTTGCTAGAAAGAATTACATAACTCACTGAAAGTTATTGTTATTTTACTCGTAGTTTTATTTTATTATAGGAAAAGAATATAGTATAAAATAAGAAGTATGTTTGGCAGAGAACAGCAGAAGAATCAAATGCAGAACTTCCTTTTCCTCTTCTAGAGTCAGGATACATTACTCTTCTGGTATTGTCAAGTTAAGACACACAAGAAGTATTGCTGAAAAAGAAGACCTCCTGGGCCTCTGTGTTTAGAGATTTATTTGGGGCTCCAAAAAAGTAGACATGATTGATAGGTTTCCCATATAGCTGGACTCAGGCTCCTGGTTAATGGATACTGAATGACCCAAAGCTCCCACCTTAAACCACCTTGTTATTCTCTCACTGTCCAAAGACCCTCAGTAAACAAAGACCACCTCTAGGAAGCCAAGGGCAAAGGCTAAACTCCTTTTGGGGCAAGAATAAATTCTTTATTTTATTTCATCCAATTGAAGTGAATGTTATAGTCTTAATATATTTCTCTGACTCTGCCTCCAGTCCCACTCTCCCATACTTCTGCCTGCCATCCCTTTTCTTACCCAAGGTTTGAAGAAGGAAATGATAGGAGAAAAGAAATTTAGGAGAGTAATGTCTGGCATATCTGGCGCATCAATATTTGGGAAGCAAAAATGTAACTTAAAGCTTTGGACAATGGGGAGCTTTGACATTTGTATCTAGGGGAAATGACACTTAAAAATAATGTAATTTTAATAATTTGCATTTTTAATGAGTAGTTTGATGCACTTAGCACACTATCCCTGTCATTTCAGTGACTGATTATGATTAACATGTTTGCAAAGGTCTTTTTTTTTTATTATAGCCATTGTTTACTTTATAAAGTTTATACAGTTGTCTCCCAAGTAGGAATTAGGTAGTTTATGAATTAATGAGAGTTTTTATTTTTATTTAGATAAACAAAGACAAATTATATAAACTCGGATTCTGAACACTGCATGAACCAATACCAATTGTTCAAATCCATATAAGTGATAAATTCACCCCTTTAAGTTAATGTATCCTCTAATGAGTAAGTAATGTAAATTGTTATGAGAGTAGCTATAGCAACGGCAGTTATCACAGCAATATGAACGGCTGTACTTGTATAAATAATATAATTTGTTTAGTTTTTATTATTTTAAAAGTACTTTTAGGTTTGTATTTAAATTTCACAACAACTCTGGGAGGAAGGATAGGAGTGAACTATTAGATATTGGGGGAAAATGCGGGGGGGGGGGTGGAGTGATCATTGACCTAAATAAGTTCATCATAATAAGGAACAAAATCAGAGTATTCTTTGAACTAAGAGAAAGAAAATATGAAAGCCCACAAGCCTAAGAATCTGGCAGTTATTACTTGGAAACATATCATATGGATTTTTTTGATGGGGGGGGGGTTAGATTGCCTTTTTGCCAGAAAGAATCAACACATTATCAGTTATTCTTTAATAGGTATTAAGTAATAGTTAGCATCCACTGTTATTGCATATGATTATTTTGCACTTTGATAAGTCATTTGTCTCCTTTCTTCTTTTTGTTAGAATTGTTTTTATGTTTTATCTATTCCATCACATGCAAATATTTTGCAGCTAAACACTATATGTGATATAGTTAGTATCTCTAGTAGCACTGGAAATTGAATTTCCCATATGAAGGTTTTTAACAGACCTTAAAAAGGTCTGTTAAAATCTTGCTGAGTAAGTGGATGGAGGCAACATGCAGTTTGATTCTGGCAGTAAGTAATTCATTGGCTGCCTGGTATTAAAAGTCTTTGTAGTAGTTTTCCTGATTGTGACTCTGTGCACTTTCTAATGGTTGTCAGTTCACCCTTGAATTAGATGTAACTTTTCTTTTGTTGAGTAGAAGGTAGTTTAGCTTCTATTTGAAGATTTTATAACTTCTGGAAAATGTTAATGCTTTAGCTTCAGGACTAGCCTTAATTGTTAAAATTAGCATATGTGTTTCTAGAAACATTTTTCATTGAAGAATATAAGCAATAATCAGTTTGTCAGAGCAGCACTAATGAGGACCTTGGGTAGCATCATTTGAAAATGATATCAAATTTTACATTTCTCCTTTCCATCTTGCCATTATGCACAATAGGGCAATAGGTAGCTTTATTTTCAAAGTATTTATATTGTTCCTTTAGTCATCAGCAAATCAGGCTATATTAGTGTGTGTATTAATTTATTTTTATATTTTTTACATGTTTATTTATAGTATGGTATTTTGAGTTTTTTTACATTTTATTTCTTAATTTTTAAAATGATTTTTGTTGGTGAATTATACACAGTAGTAGGTGTTATTTTAAAATGTGAGCTTTAGGAATAACGTCAAATTGAATCAGCTTTGTTACTTATTTTTCTTCATTAAATTGGAAAGCTGTCTTAGCTTTCTAGACTCAGTATGTTCATATGTAAAGTGGAAATAACAATGGCAATACTTGCTTTGTAGAATTATAGTAAGGATTAAAAGGAAAGATACATGAAAAAGCCCAAAAGCAGTGCATGGTCCAGCCAATCAGTGTTCACCATAAGCAGTAATAGTAGTAGCAGTAGATACATCAAATAAGATACTTAGTGTACTTTCCCCCGGTTCCTGGCCATCAGTCTCTGAGGTTTATATGGGATTAATCCCATTCTTAGTTGTGGTGGTGATTCCTAGTTTACCTAATCCAATATCTTTAGCCACCATTGCCATGGGTGATTGGTTGCAGAGTGTTTATCCTTCCTTTAAGGGCAACTAGCTTGAGTTCAAGTTTTTACTTTTTCTGAAAGAGTAACCATGCATACTTCTTCCCTACTGTATTTGGAGCTGAGACAAGGTATAGACTATAACCATCTCAACACCATGAGGGCCTGAGAATGATTCCTATATTCAGAGGATGGGGGTCTAGATCAAAGGATGGAGCAGCTAAGTCTTATTTACTTCCTTTAAGTTAGTGTATAGACACATACCACACTAGAAGCCAGCCCTGAACTTTCCAGTTACATGAGCCAATAAGGATAATGGCCCTTCTTGTATAACCCAGTTTAGGTTACATTATTTTTACCTGATAAATTGATAGGAAGATGATCAATTTTCAAAGTCACGAGACTTTTCTAGAAAGCTAAGATTTTATTTACTCTACATGCCCCTTGTTCCTGCAGGCGGATTTAATGGCCTCCTTCTGGGGAGTTAAATGACTTTATTCTAGCTTTCTGGTCCAGCCTAATTTCCAAAAGGCATTCTCTGGCCTTATTAGTTCTGCCTTCCCTTGTCTTCCCTCCAAATTCAATGTAAATATAAGTAATTTTCATACTTAAATATTGCTTGGGTTTATAACAGAAAAATCATAAAAAATCACAGGTCAGTATTTTTTCCTTCCCTCCCCTGACATCAACCAGGTTTTCAATTTCAGGGAACTTTCCTTCTTGGAAATATCTCCTTATGTAACTTACTTGGAGGGAAGAGTACTACATAAAATAAATCTTTCATCTGTGACATTCATAGACCTCAGGGAGAGAAAAAGAAAATGGAATTTTGAGTGCTAAATGCAGAGGGGAAAATTAGTGGATTTTTCAATTTATTTTTAATTTTTAATTGAAGTGTGTGTGTGTGTGTGTGTGTGTGTGTGTGTGTATTTGGGACTCAAACCCCAGGGTCTTATGCCTGCTAGTCTAGTGCTTTGATATGCTGTACCCTCAGCCCTTTAAATTTGATTAGAACAGGGATGTGGTGAAGCATAGAGACAGAAGAGAGTCATTCTTGTAAGCAAATCTGCAGAGAAGTTGGCTCTTTGAACAGATAGCACCAAGAAAAAGAGAATATTAAAAACAAACAACAAAACCTGTGATAGATGGTCAAATAAGAATAGTGGTAGACAGAGAAAGATCAAAAAGTAGTGTATTTTTTAAGTCCATGGCCTCTCTTGTATTTATAGTGTACCTCACGTGTACCTCTATACATACACACACCCCTCAAAAATTTTAAACATATTTGTTAAGTTGGGAAAATGGATTAGATGTGTAAAAATATATCTGACATATTTAAGTCAGCTCCAACTAGAAAGAAATAACTTTATTTTGAGGCCATTGAGAACATCAGTGTCCCATTGGGTAACTGTATGTCCTGGTTCATCCAGAATAGTTCCAGTTTATGCCTGAGGTCTTGATATAATTATTGATAGTACTTATTTAACCCTTGAAAGGGTCATGGAAAGAAAGGGGGGTCCTGGATTAGGATTTAGACAATAATCATGCAGTCACTTCAAACATGCCTTACATGTGATTCCCACATTTAACTTTGTGCATAATTTGAGCTGTCAATGTATGCACAAAACTTCACAGACTAATTTGAAATTTTTCTGATTTTTCTTCCAAAGACCATGTTCTAATTACAGATTTCTTAAGTCCATTTTACTGAAATTTAGTTTGATTTAGTAGAAATTTAGTTTGATTGTGAGTAATACAGATGCCATAATAATGGTTTAACAGGGGATCAGGGGTTTAAGTTTTCTGATATAGTGAGAAGTTCAGAGGTAGACATCACTTTATGATGGTTCATTGATTGACTCAGTAGACTCATTTGGATTTATCTATTTGGCTTTTTCTTCATGCACAAGGTGTCTTCTGCATCCCCAGCTAACATGTGAGCATTTTAGGCAATAGAAGTGGGCACAGAGGAAGAGATGGTGCCTCTCATCAGGAGAGGTAGCACTGTCCCAGAAGTTCCAGCTGGTGTCCACTTATAGATATTGGATAGAACTGCGTCACATGGCCACCCGTAGGTGGAAAGAGAGCATGGTAAATCCTATTTTTGTTTTTGCTTGTCTATATTTGTTTTTAGTTTTAAGCTATCTGTTTTGTAATATCCATCAAAACCAGAGTTGTCTCAGTAAGTTGGGCTTGTTTGATTAATTCACACAGATAGCAAGTGCAGGAGGATTGCAAATAATGGGCTTTTATTTCCCACATTTCTGAGGGCTGGTAGGCCTAGCATGGTTGGGTTTCAGCAAGGGCTGTCCTTTTGGTTTGCATCTGGCCATCTTTTTGATGTGCCTCACATAGTAAATAGGAGAGAGAAGGGAAGCAAATTCTCTGTTCTTATAAGGGCACTAATCCAGTTCATAAAGGCTTGACCCTTATGACCTCAAAGGCCACATCCCCAAATGTCCCACCTCCAAATACCATCACACTGGAGGTCAGGCTTCAACATATGAATTTTAGGGGAATAAAACATTTAGTTCATAGCAAAAGTTTGTTTAAAAGAAGAGAATAGTGGATGTGGGTAGATACCTCTTAACTACCACACCTCCCCAGACCACAACTGTACATGGTATAAGAATTTAAGACAAGAAAGATGGAGATAGAAAACAAGTGAACAGATTGAATCATAGATATGCATATGTAGTCTCTTCATTAGGTTGCATAAGATCTTTTAAATCACTGTAAACATTAGTTGGCAAGTTTATGAGCTTCTACTAGAAGCTCAATATTGAACTCCAGAGAGTACAGGAAAGAAAGATTACCTCTAATTTTATTCAAATCCAAATAGATTAGACTTCACCTGGGACTTGGACAGAAGCTTTCCGCTTGTTGAATTTTCATAGCAGATTGCTCGGGATTTTCTCTGAATTTTCTTTCTATTGCTAGGGCAAGGATGAATAAGCATTACTACTTCAACTTTCATTCTTCTGATTTGCTAGATGAGAAAAGGTTCTCTCTGCAGGGAACTGAGAGGTCATGAGGAAACTGGAAGCCACCAGTTTCACAATGACTTTGCACAGGCACATTTACCTGTGCTCACAATAATATGCTGTTCCTGAAAGCCTGGGATCCACATGGTTTCCTTGCTCCTGTTCATCCAATCACTTGCTACCTATTTATTTAGAATTAGTAACACAGTACAGGTTGTCTCAGGTGTTGGAAACAAATGAAACACCCTCACTTTAGCGGGACAGTAAGACAACATGTAAAAGATAAGCATTACAATTTGGGATTTATACTATGAAATAGATCAATATATTTTGGTAATAGAGAATGTCAGAAGAAATGAATTCAAACAGGATTTCCAAGAATATTTCTTTAAGCATAATACTCTTATAGATGCTCTAATAATGAGATAAGAGAAAGGCAAACATTATGCTTTCATGCTATAAAAAAATTAAATTGTTACATATCATAAAAGAGTGAAGCAAGGTTATAGAAACATGATTTGTTTTGTGTTTTGGCATAAAATTTCTAAAATTTCATGAAAGTTAATCATGAATTTCTGTCATTTGTATTATCTTTGTGTTTTGATTTTTTTATATAGAATCCAGGGATAAGATGTGTATATTTTAAAAATTTGTATATTAGGTAATGAAATGCTTTCCTTTATAAATGTGTTAAAGGTATTTCCAGGAACTTCTTGGTTATTTCAATTGAAAGATCTTCCTTGATATTATCTTAAAACCTCACAAAGTCTGACTGGTAGTACATTGTCCACCCCTCCCAAAGATTCTTATTTTAAAGGCTAATTTTTACACTGTATATAAAAATTCAACTCTAAGTGGATCATAGACCTAAATATAATGCTATTTCTATAAAACTCTTTGAAGAATGCATAGAGGTAAGTGTTTGTGACCTTAGAGTGAGCAGTGGTTTCCAAAGATATGGTATCAAAAGAACAATCTATGAAAGAAAACAAAATAGATAAGTTGGATTTCATCATAAGTTGAAGTTGGAACTTCCAAGAATTCAAAGAAGAAGTGAAATATCAATCCATAGAGTTGGAGAAATATTTGAAAATCACATATTTGACAAGGAACTTGTATCCAAAATACGTAAATATCTATTACAACTCAGTAATAAAAAGATAACCCAAATAAATGTGACTAGGATCTAATTAGACATATCTATAAAAACATATATAAATAATTGGTAGCCACATGCAAATATGATCAACACCATTAGCCATCAAGGAAATGCAAATTAAAATCACACGGAGATACCGCCTCACATGCACTTTGATGTATGTATATTTAAAGGTAGTCATGCATATAAGCAAGAGAGTGAAACATTCATACTTTGGTAGTAGAAATGTAAAATGGTGTAGGCATTTTGGAAAACAGTCTGGTAGTTTCTCAAAAGATGAAACACAGAGTTATCATATGACCCAGCAATTTCACTCTGAGGAGTATATTCAGAGAAATGAAAACATATTCACACAAAAACTCTCAAACATGAATATTCATAGCACCAAATTTGTAACACCTGCAAAGTAGAAGCAATTCAAATGTCCATCATCTGAAAAATAGATATATAAAGTATGGTATATTTGTATAAGGGAATATTATTTGGCTGTAAAATTGATTGAAGTACTGATGCATACTATAATATAGATGACCTGTGAAAATATTATGCTATGTGAAAAGAAACTAGTCTTTTGCTTTTTAAAATGAAAAAGATATTTTATTACTTGATTTATGTGAAGCGTCCAGAATAGGCAACTCCATGAAGCACGAAAATAGATTAATGGTTGTATGGTGCCCAATGGGGGTGGGAGGAGTGAGAAGGGTTTACTGATCAAAGGTATGGCATTACTTTTTGGGGTGATGAAAGTGTTCTAAAGTTTATTGAATGATGGATGGTTCCACAATTTGCTACATATATTAAATGCCACTGTATTTTATATTTTGAATAGGTGAATTCTATGGTATGTCAATTGTATCTCAAAAGTGCTGTTATTTATAAAACAATTTTATTTAAAATATCAATTTGATCATGATATAATAGAAATTAAGAAATAAATAAAAATTTTCTTCATGCATTCAGTACACATTAATGGAATTGCATTTTTATTTGTTTATTTAAAGTAATGCCAAAGTGTGAATTTCCTCACAATTGGAGAAGTGAGACAAAATTTTAACACTATGGTGTTGAAGCAAAAAGTGGAAAAAGGAGTAGAAATGGTAATCCATGTTGTCATGGTGAAGCTCTATCTTACAATCATAAACACTAATGATTTTGACCACACAACACTAATTATGCGAGATAAGTTTTTCTAATAAAGTTAATCCTTCGAAGGACTGGTATTTAACTTTGCCTACAAAGCTTGGCCTTCTAAATTATTATTTTCAGTATTATAAAAATGTATATGTATCTGTTAATAAGATGGTACATTTGGATGAATATATGTTTAAATCACAAAATATATCTTTGCTTTCTCTCGTTAGTTCAATTTTTAGATATATTATGAAGTATTTTATAATATCCTGTGCCTTAAAATTGCACCTAAGGGCTATTTAATGAAAAAACAAATAGGATACATGGATGTGCTTAGCAATGTACATTTTAGTGCCTTACAGTCATACTTCTTAACATATATTTGAAAATTTCAAATTATGGTGTAGTTTTAAATATAAACATGTAAATCAGACTTTAGCTAAAGTTTGAAGTCCAAAATCAGAATATTTATAAAAATTTACATGAAGGCACACTTCCTATAATTAAACATTTATTTTTAGTTTATGCATATTATGACAGAATCACTTGAGATTATTTCTAAACTGAAGTAATTTACAGTTGAGGGCAACATGCTTTCTGTTTAGTTCATTTCATCTTTATCATTTGACATAATAAGCACATCCAAAGTCATAATAGAATTCTATTTCACAATGTGTGGCTATTAATTCAGCTTTCATCTCATGGCATTGTGACAATTATTTTACCATCGCTCTTCTGTGTTCATTAAAGACTTCATTATGTCTGTTACTCAAGGCCAAGTGGCAAGGTCAATCAACATTACTTTCACTTGGTGAACTGGATGACATTTCATCCTCAAAATTTTTACCATTTAAAATATTCTGTATATCATTAACCTTGTGTAGTTAATTCAGGCCACTTTAAAAAAAAAGATATAGAAGAATAAAAGAAATAACCTAAAACATGTACTGAGGAGTATGGAGTTGTAAGAAAGTTAAAAGACTGACTGCAGTTCGCCTGAAGTGACTGTGATGGTTCCTTCCCACTAGAGCCAGTGGGTCTCTGCCTGACAGCGGGAGGTCTGTAGGGGTGCATTAGCCCTAAGGCCTCTCATATTGTGCTCAAGCAGTTGGTGTGCTGTCAAGGACGGTTCTGGAAGTAGTCATACTTGGGTTCTAATTTCAGTTATGCTGCTGCTTGGGTTTGGATGATATACTTAATGTCTCTGAATTTCTCTTCATTTTTAAAAATTGGACTATATTATATTCTCTTTATAATTTTGTTAGAGGGATTTAGATAAAATAGTAGGTAATATGCTCAGATCAGTAATGAATACCCATAAATATAGGTCTTTCTTCTTCCTATCTGTAAAAGTCAGGACACTCGACAAGATACAAAATATGTCAGTATGTATATTCTACATGTGAAAAATGTCTTCATTATCTCTTTTGGTTAAGTGGAATTGTAATGATGTGTTTACTTCTGATCACCCTCCCTCTTACTTTTCTTCATTCTTCTTTCAAACTCTGTTCTCTCTTTCCTTCCAAATCTCTATGCTGGCAAACTGTGGAAGGGGACTTTATGTTGTGGCCCCTGCTATTCTGAATTTCACCTCCTGAATAGCAAAGATATTGTTGAATTTGTCCTTTTACTCCCACCTACCTGCTGCCCGAAAATTCCCCCACACCTTTACCCACTAGCAATATCTAACACTAGAGATGGCTTTGTATCAGTTTCTAGCATTCATCACTCTTCCAACATGTGGGAAAGCTTTGTGCCCTGACACTAGCCACATCAAGTAAAACCACAGCATGTTGAGTATTAGGGACTTCCATCTTACTAAAAGTGACACAAGCTGGTGTGTCTGGCTTGATTTTACCCTGTGCAATCTAAATCATAATCCAGCCTTCTTTTCCATTAGTTTGCTCATAGTCTGCTCTTTCTTTTTTTCTCTTGCTTTGCTCTCCATGTAATCATTTTTAATAATCTATTGGATTTATTTATGATTATACCTTTGCATAAAATGACATGATTTTCATAAAGGGAATTGGTGCCTGCATGAAAAACTGAGGCTGTCTTTAATTTACAAAAAGCAAGCAATATTTTTATAAAGGAAACAATAACATTTTTGTTGTACTTTTTGGTTTACAAAGCATTTTTGTATCCAATTATTTAATTTACTTTCTACTCCTGTGAAGTAGACAGAAGTAAGGCAGGTGCCAGATCTTGAACTAATTTTCCAATGTCCACTCTAAGATGTTTTCTGTTGTATAAAGCTAGAATATTTTAAATTCACATAATTTAATTCCTTAAATTGATGTATCTGCAGTTTTACCCCAATGTACTTTCAAATGAAATAAATTGATGTAGGTTTAACAGTTTAAAAGACCTTATTTGGTTTGAACTTGTTTTAACATTTTAAGTTGTTTGTTTTGTCATTAAATCTGCCAGAGTCACTTACCTTCCCAATCATATCAGTTTTGAGTGCTCCAGTAATATCTCCGGAAATGTGTGATAGGGACTGTTGCAAATTGGTTTCCAGATTTTATCTCAAAATGTACTTGTCTATTCTTTTAATGCATGATTTTTATGCCAGTGGGATACTGTTGGGGTATGATTTTTTTTTTCTTAAAACTTTAAGTGATCTTTGCTAGTTAATTATTCAGTAGTGATTTAGCGTATTACTGTAATCTATAAGTGTGGAGTACAGAGCACTAAATTATAAGATACATTTCCTAGGACTTTCTATGTGTGTTCCTTGGTCCTTAATCTCAAATCTATATTTAAAGATGGACTATATTTTGGTGTCATATTCTTTACAAAATAAAGATACATAGTCAGAGTCCCCACTATCTAAGATGTATCATGTGAAAATTTAAAATGGAGTTGTACAGCTAAAGTCACAGATGAAAAATTGCAGAGGGAAGTAATTGGTCCCAATCCAGACTCTTGTGGGAGACTGATCCAGTAGTCCAAAATGGAAAATGAAGTTTCAGAAAAAAACATTCCCCAAAGAAGCATGATTCATCTTGTGTGGCAGTAAATATAACTCTGTGAGCACTGTTATGTATTTGACCACTTCGCTGGATTCAGTACGCCTATCTTTGCAAATCAGATTCTCAGCACGCTGCTTAAGCCCAATTCAAATGCTTCTCTTAAAAATCTGTTGTTTGTGTGTTCATTTTAATTCTGATCATGTTTTTGACAGGTCTTCCAAATCTACCATTTTGGGCTGTGCTATCTAGTATCGTGCCTACTGTGGCTTGACTTTTATATACTATCAGTTAATAAAGTGATCAAAGGGTTCAACTAGTTTAAATCATTGGTTCTTTTTCTAATACATGTTGAACAAGCATATAGTTACCATCAGGATATGAGTATGAGATGCATAAAAATATAAATAAATTTCATGTTTAGGCTTGGATCTTATCTCTGAGAAATCTCATTAATGTATGGAGACATTCCAGAATCCAGAACACATCTGTTCCCAAGCATTCAGATAAAGGATACCCATCCTGTATTCTCCAAAATTAGAATTCATTCTTTACTGAAACATCTCAAATACTGAGGGATTTATTACTTAAAGTGTATACTGGATAAAATTTTTAGCATCATTTTATCTTTTTTGTTCCTTTTTTGATTGTAGTTCTAAAATCGGGAATTCTAAAATCTGGTATGTGGATAGTGTTCAAAATTTTTTGGCTGTTTTGAAGAATAAATAAATTTTACTATCTTTATTTCCATTCTCTATGCAATCATTATCAATATCCACATCTGTCTGTATAAACCCATCTTTTGTCCCATAAAACAATAATTAACACATAGTAAAGGCTTCAAACATGTTTGAAAAAAATATTTATCACATTTTTACACACATTTTTAACTATTTATTGATAGTTAAATATTATGTAATGTCACATGTATTAACCATATATAGTTCTTTCAAAGTACCTTTCTAATTTTAAGTTACTAGATATTTTAAAGAAATGAAAAAGTAAGCAATATAATTGCTAACATTTGGACATGGAGGAAAACACAAATTATTATTTGGTTTTAATGCCCATTTTTTCATGTTAGAAAATTACAACGGACTTTCAAAATCCTTTCATCATCAGAGCTCACTTTAATTATATATACCTCTTCTAAAATGTCAGATAATCTGTGCAGTGATATTTTATTAGTTTATGCCTTGGGTTAGCCCTTTCTCAGAATCTTTTGTTGACTTTCTAAGCTACCAGAAAACCATTCATAGCTGGTCAATAATAGATAGTTGGAGAATTGGAATTCATTCATTAGCCTATTAGAAATAGTGTTTAAAAAAATTCTCTGATATCACTATAGTTGAAAACGTTGATTTTTTCCATGAAGGAAACAGTTCTATGACATTCTTATTGGCTCCAATGTTAACGTACCTAATTTTTTGGACACATAATAAACCCATAAAATGTACATCTTCATTGATATTATACTTGCCCATTAATCTTTATTCTGTTTCAATGGGTCACTTAAACTGGATTCATCTTAAACTAAATCCCTACAAAGCAGAACCACAATGTAGGGTTCCTAAAATGGTGTTTTCTGTCGGAGTTCTTCTTATCATGCCTTCACTTTTAATTTCTGCAAGTCTGAAGTGGACTTTATGCTGTTATATAAGGTTTTCTGTAATTGATAACGACTTTTTGTGCTATTTTGGGTGTGTTTTGCCTCTACTAATTCTGTTCCCTGCATTAGTGCCTACCTTCTTCTTATAGAATTGTCCCCTATCGTCACTGCTCATCACATTCCAAACAAATCCCTGCTTTGTTTTCTCACTTGCTCCACTTATCACTAAAGCCTTCCAATAACTTTAATATTTTTAATGAGAAAATTTTCATCTAGGGATGATTTTTGAATTTCAAAAAATAAAGAGAAAAAAGAAAACCTATTATCTCAGAAGAATGTATATTAATAAGAGGTCCCAAATCCTCTATTTCCAATTGAAGTGGTTTCTCTTTTTCATAGCTCAAGTTTGAATTGTCTTTCATTTGTATCTCTCCAACTCCAAAGGTTTATCCGGGGTGGGACCTTCAACAACTTCATCCCTATTTTCACATAGAAAGCTACTGATCATTTGGGGTCTGTAGAAGACAAAAATTATTCTTCTCTATTGGTAGCTCTACTATGTCTTCTTCTCCTTCCTTCTTTCTCTCAGAAGAGCTCTTGTAATGCTACACATCCTTACTGTATGACATTTGTCTTTTTGCATTGGCTTTTTATTGCATTCTGCATTCACTTGTTCAACATTTTCTGGTACTAACACAATCCAGCAAAAACATAACTGTCCACTTACACAATGGGCCTCTCTGTGTTAGTTCCCCAAACCCTGAATTTATTTTTACATTTTGAAAGAAAGTCTGAATCAATAATTCCTGACAATTGCATCAGAAGCAACTTCTCTGCTTTCCTGTTTCTTCTTCTCTCCATCTTCCCTACTTCACTCTTCCTCCACATCAGTACCAAAGGCCCTTTTTAAAAATATCTCATTCTCAACTTCTATTAAGGAGATTTCCTTGTCCAGTTTCTTGGTGGTGATAACAATTCCCCTCAGAAACATGATGCCCTTTTATCTCTTGTGACAGTATTCCATTGTTGGGAAATGCCACCTCAGAACTGGGAATTGAGGCCTGTTTGCCTGTGTACCTGATGGAAATGTCAGGGATCAGTGGATTGGGGCTTCTGTAGTGGATGATGTTCAGAAATTTCCTGCTTTTTTTTTTTCTGTTAACACATGATTGAAATCATATAAACAAAAATTATGCATCCAAAAAGTGTTTTTATGCTTTTATGTGCTTTGTTTTTGTTTATGTTCAAGTAGTCTTTAAGTATGTTTGATCCACATAAAAATCCCAGAGTTTATCAGACCCAGTGTAATCATTGCTATATTAGAAAAAGGCAAGTTACTTAAAGGTGTGTGGAAAAATGGTGTCAGTATTCTGAAGCCAGAGGGCTGCAGATGACAGCTGGCTGGCATGAAATCCGGCTGAGAGGCAGAGTTGGTCTGTGGAATAGACAAGGAAAGGCCTAAGGGACCTGCACTTCTGGAAAGGAATTAAATATCCAGACAAAGGAATTATATCTCTGCTTAAAAATCATTTTTTTAACCTTTTAAATTTGTATGAAAATTGAGCCTATTCAACTTTCATTTTTCTTCTGTACCTTTTGGTAGTGCCTAACACCCTAAGGATTAAGAGAAGTTTACAAACATGGCAATTGGAGACATTTTTGAGTGCTTACTACAAGGTTCTACTCTGTCTGCAAAATCACCTAAGGATTTTCGTTAAATTGTTAGTTGAGACCCTGCCCATATACATTATATCATTACTGACTTTCCATCCTTCTTCCTCTTCTTCCTCCCTCTCCTCTGTTTATCTGTCATGTTTTTCTTCCATCCCTCTATCCTTCCAACTCCTCCATCTCTTCCTTTTTTGTTTTTACTTACGTTTATTTAAAATAGGCACTCATTATGGATATACTGTGTGCAAAGCTGGATGGATGATTTGGATGTGTATAAGGCAAACATCTGCTCTCACAGGAAATTAGAGTCCAGCAAAGTGGTCAGATAGTAGTACACAAGGAGACATTCAGAGTGGAATCTGCCCAAGTTCTGAGTGTGGAATAAGCATTATGGAGTGGAGAGGGTATTTTAAGATTTCATCCCAGAATTATAATTCATGTCAGTAAGTCCTCTGGTTTGGGTCCAGGAAAAATATTGGCCTTTGTGGGGCTGCGGATGTGGTTCAAGCGGTAGCGCGCTCGCCTGGCATGTGTGCGGCGCTGGGTTCGAACCTCAGCACCACTTAAAAATAAAGATGTTGTGTTCACTGAAAACTAAAAAAATAAATATAATAAATATAATTCTCTCTCTCTCTCTCTCTCTCTCTCTCTCTCTCTCTCTCTCTCTCTTTAAAAAAAAATTAGCCTTTGTAAACTGCTGTGAGCTCTGTTACAGAATCTATTTTCATGCCGTGTTACATGTATTCTACTTTTTAATATTAAACATCACCACAAACAAATGGAGTTGAATGAAAAAGGAGAAGCTGCCTACTCTAGTTGCTGTAACAGAAATCTGTTCCCTTCCTCCTATGCAGGAGAGCCAATTGGTAGTAAGACAAAAAGGAGATACTCTGTTCATACAGACCTGTGAGGAACTGTGTTCTTGGCAAGACTGCTTAATCAAGCACATTATGAACAATTCCAAATATATTTTTGTGTGTGGAACAGTAACAGGTAATTTCATGGAATAATGGAGGAGTTACATGGAGAGGAGACAAGTGTAAGCAAAATTGGTTTTTAATGTCCAACAGGAGAAGTAGAAAGTGTGAGGCTAGCCTCCAACATGCATGAATATATTAGGGAGCTTGTGGGGAGGGGGTTCCGGTGAACTGGCACATGCCTATGATCCCATTGGCTTGGAGGGCTGAGGCAGGAAGATTGCAAATTCAAAGCCAGCCTCAGCAACTTAGGGAGGCATAAGTAATTCAGTGAGACCCTGACTTTAAATAAAATATTATAAAGGGTCTGGGATGTGGCTGAGTGGTTAAGTGCCCCTGGGTTCAATTCCCAGTACCAAAAAAGAAAAAAAAAAAAAAAGCTGAGGAGGGTTGAGAGAGTTTTATGCAGGATTCCTAAAACACGTGTGCTTGGAGGCTTAGAGTTCCACATTCCACTGCTCTGGGGCCACTTAATAGAAATAGTAGCTCTGTCCAACTGAACACCAGAGGCTCTCACAGTATTAAGTGATGGAGTGATAATAATAACAATGACTTGAGTTAACATATTTGAGTGCTTACTATGTATTTGGACTTTGTAATTTTATTTATCCAATCTTCATGGCTATTCTGTAAATTATGCCCTAGGGGTATCTACCTTGGATAGGTGAAGAAATAAAGATGAAGTGACTCACCCAAGATTTCCCTGTGAAACCTGAAGCTATTGACTACATCAAATACTGTTTGTCTAATAATAAGAAAATGTCGGTTATTATTTATATATGTGGTGCCAGGCAGTTGCAAAGGGCTTTTATATCTGTTACTTTTTTATGATTAACACTGTACCCCTTATGAGATATGTTATGTTAGGCACATGTATTTATCTCTTTGAAGGATGAAAAAATTAAGGCTCAGGGAAACTATATGCCTAAGAACACATAGTAGTAATTATAAAACTAAACAGCTTCTGGTCTGTTTACTCACTTTAATTCAGTCTAAGACATTCTGATACCTCTTCATATTTTAAGCATGCATAGACATGTCTAATTTTAGGCAAATTTCCAATCAAATTGGCTAAAACCTAATAGTTTCTGGGGCATAGGAATGTAAATTACAGTCTCTTGGTAATTATCTTATGCATTATATAGTCTTCACTGGAGTTGCCAGATAAATGAGATGTCATTGCACTTAACAGCAAGGATCATTGCTGCTGGCTTTTGATTGGCTCCATCTGTTGCTAGGAGGAGTTGCCTACTCTCAGCAGCTGCCAGCCAAGCAGGCACTTCTGAGTGGAGCTGAGCCCAGGTTGACAGTAGCTAGAAAAGGAATGTGTCCTAACCTGGCAAGGACATCCTTCAAGTCGATGTTTTTGTCAACTAGGCTGACAGAATTCCTGATTTTTATGCATTTCATTGCTTTTTGTGATGCCCATTATTATCATCTTTCCTCTGCATGCTTACTTAATTTTTTTTTAATTGCTGACAGGACATATACATGCACCTTAAAAAAGAATAAGTAAATTCCAATTAACATCTGAAATGTGGAATTCAGTTCCAGCTATAGTGGGAAAGTTACACATTGTTCCATTAAAAAAAAATAAAGGGGGGGGGGTAAATTCTTCTAAATAAGGACACTGGGCACACATAATTTTCCTGGCAATTACAAAAGAGATTTAAAAATGTCCCCTTTAGGATTTTGATGAAAGAATGAGAATTGTTCGATTTGGATGGCTTCCCATGTTTAAAATCCTGTTTATCTGCAGTGTGACTGAAATAGATGCTGGGGAAGGAAAAGCATTATGTTCATTCTTTCTCTTCTTGCCTTTACATATCATGATCTGTCTGCCTGGAATGTTTTCCACCCTGTTTGGCTAACTCCTCTTCAGTCTTTAAGATAAGACTCAAATGCAGGACTGTGGCAAAATTTTCCACATGCATGTCTATCACCAGTGCATATTTACTTCCTTTATAGTGTCCTCAAAATACATCATTTATGTTCCTATTTTGGGCCTTATGATGGTAAACCATCTTTATAGTCACTGTTTTCTGCATGTCCATTTGCTTTACCATGGTTGGAATGTCTGAGGTTCGAGGAACATGTTTTACACAGTTTTGAATTCCTATCATCGGGTAGCAGATGTTTGACCCTAGCGAACGCACTTCTTATGCCCTTCACACCAGTCCCAAGCAGGTTAGTGACTTAGTAAATACATATTATGATGCATTCTTCTTAATTTGGGCACCTCAATTCAGGTTCAGGAATTTCAAAAGCCAACCTTGACAGGAAAAATAAATAAACCACCACCAACAAAGTCATGATTATACCTCAGGTCCCTGAAATATATTAACTGCCTCCAATCATACCCACACTTGGAGGTATTTGAGCATTTCCTAATTATGGAGCCTAGAAAATGGAGCACAGTCTGTTTAACCTGAAAAGAACTTCAGAAAGTAAGAGGGTGCACAGTTTCTTTGACAGATGTGAAAAGAAAGCTCCCAGAGGGGTTAGGATCTGCCCAAGGCCACCTGGAGGGCTGGTGACTGAGCTTTTCCTTCAACCCTAGTGGGCTTCTCTTAGAGTTCCTTCCTTCCTTCCTTCCTTCCTTCCTTCCTTCCTTCCTTCCTTCCTTCCTTCCTTCCTTCCTTCCTTTCTTCCTTTCTTTCTTTTCTTCTTTCTTTCCTTCCTTCTTTCTTCCTTCTCCTTTCTCTCACTGGGTTATTCTGTAAAGGAAGCACCGTGCTTACTTTTGTATTCTCCATAAGACTTTTATAGTTGTGTAATTTGGATCCTCAGCAAATATTGAAATGAAATAGGGTTTCTCTTATTTTCTTTATCACATTCTCACATTCTCTTATTGCAAAGGGTATAAAAGAGAACAAGTGGCCCTAGTTTGGAGACTCCATGAAAGAAGGGTTGCTCAGCCTCCTGTCAAAGAATTAGGAAGCCTCTTTAGCCTTGTTTCTTTCCTTACTTGTTCTTACTCCCTCTTCTTCTTCTTAAGTTGAAGTGTCTACCTGATTTCTCCATTGGATTGAAAAATATAACAATTTAAAATACTGAGCAGCACTAACCCCTTTCTGAGACTTCTGAACCCGAATTGGGCTGTTTGGGGATGGGGAGAATGATACATCCCAACATGTGCTTATTAATTCCCCACATGCTGTTCCTCTGTGCAGCACTCTCCCTGCACTGCCTGCTCACCTGACAGGTCACAGTTTCAGTTTTCATGCTGCTAGGCTATATATGCCTTCTTTATCACCTTACTCTTTTCTTCCATAGTGCTTATCATTACTCTTTATTTGTTATTTTTTTTTATTTTGAGTTCTCATTCACTTAATCTCTGTTTCTTGAAGTAGATACTCAGTTCCACAACCTCAGAGACCATTTCTGGGGTTTTGTATCAGTGGACATCTGTCCCCAGGTATATAATACCTGGCCATAATAAGTGATCACTAAATTTTCACTTAATAGGTTACTGATTAATTAATGAAGCAATGCTTAGTAGCTCTCCTCAATCTTTGCCTAGTGACTATTTGTTTCTTTAAGACCCTACTTGCAAGATAAAAAGAGCTTTCAGGTCTATGAATCTTGTCTTGGAAATATTTGACTCCATGCCCAGTGATTCTCAATCTTAATCTAACCCCTTCCTGACATCATAGACTACTTTCTGTTGTACATCTTTTCACAGTAAACATTTAGTTTTTTTACATCCTTTTTTTTCCCAACACCTTCCCTTGTTTCTTTCGTGAATAATGACTTCACTCTTCTTTTTGGCCTCATACATTTGGCTTCCTCTCACATTAACTGATTTCCAAACAGCCTTTTTAATACCATGGGTCACCTTAGCAGTCTTGTGAAGACTATGGATTCCCTTTCCAGAATAATCATTTTTAATGTAAAATAGAAAATACATCAAAGGACAAAGAAAAAGGATTAGACTGATAGACAATTGCCTATAGCTCTGCACTCTTGCTTCTCATGATTTTATTTTATTGAAATATTTTTTTAGTTGTAGATGGATACAATACCTTTATTTTGTTTATTTATTTTTATGTGGTGCTGAGGATAGAACCCAGTGCCACTCCTGTGAGTGGCACTGAGCCACAACCCCAGGCCCTCTCATGAATTTCTTTATGACAGATCTGATTTGACCAAAATTGTCTTCTTCCAGCCTGCCTATAGCTCTAGTTGGAAGGTAGGAGATTGATAGCTCAGGATTTTGATATTGGCCTAACATGTGTGTTTGAACTTAGAATTAACATAATCTATAAGATCTCTTACCAACAACTCTATTGTTACTCTTTAACCTTTGATGATCAGCTCACAATGAGAGAGATGTTCCAGCAAACATACAGACTGGTTTTAAAGTCAGTTACACCTGTGCTTATTGAGATTAAAGTAGATCATTATAATTTAGAAAGTACTAGTGGTGGCAAGCGCCAGGAGGACGAGTGCCATGTGATAGAATAGGTAAGATTTTCCAGTGAGTGTGCCCTGTCTACCAGTGTTCTTAGCTACTAGTGTCTTCCCTAGTGAGCACTGGGGTGGCAGAGCTGATTGCATGTGCTCCCCTGGGCTTTGCTGAAGTTTCTATTGGGCTTTTTGGGAGATGAAAACACAAACCATAGAGAAAAATGGGCCCCAGTGGGACAGGTAGAGCAATGAGCACTTGGAAGAAAAATAAACAGCTTTGTGATTCCCACTGATGTTAAGTCCTTCTCGTGAAGAAGTATCCAGTTGGATCAGTGTCTCCATGGAAAGAATCTTGATCTTGCAGCTGGAAGACATGTGTTCACACTCTGGCTCAGTGCTCTGTGTCTTGCACTTTGCACAAGTGTTCCTAATTAAAACTTCCTGGGTGTGCCATTTGTCCTTCTTTTAGTCTGGAATCACCCCCAGTCTCTTGAAATTGTGAACTCATCAGACAATGTTGAATTTGAGCAGAATTTATTGAGCATTGGCAGTGTGTTGGTACTGCTAAGACATCTCGTTAGGAATGCACCATGTCCTATAGAGCAAAATATGCATACAACAGATATTTGAGGATTTCCTGTAGATTTATTATATGTTTCTCAATAAGTATTTGTGGCGTGCTATGTGCCTGGTTTTTCAGCCTTTATTCAAGAAAGACTTACTTCTCCCATTTTTTTAAAAAAATATAATATACATTAGGAAGGCAAACAATCCTAGGAATATTTAAAAGAAACGAATGAATAAGCTGTATCCTCAAGCACTGTAGAAGCACACATTTACATACAACCAATTTGTATGGTAATCACAAGCCATTCTCACCCAGAATTTCTCAGAAACTGAATGGGGTTTGAATTAGCAGAGTATAGTCAAAAGTAATATAATTTCAGCTACAAATTTTCCCAAATTGGTGGAGCAGGGAAGCTGTTCCTATATCTTATACTTTCCTGCAATATCCTTACCCAACTTTTTCTGGGTATCAGAACCATGCTTATCCAAAATCCAAGTAAAAACTACATCTTTGTAAAGCGTTGTCTTGAATCCTTATCCATTAGAAATATTTGTTGCTTTCTTTGTGCTCCTGCTCCCATATTGTATTTAATCATCTTCATTTCTTTTATTTACCTGTGTCTCTCATTCTTTACAAACTCTATGAGATCAAGGGACAGATATATTTTTTCTTTTCTTCTTCCTGAATCGGACAATGCCTTGCAAATAGCAGAGCTCAGCAAATAATGATGGACTTCATGAATGAAGGAATGAATGAAGCTCAGAGAACATTAGTTCTTTATTCATTAGTGATCTTTGGAATGATGATAGCCACTGTGTGCCATGGACTGCCAGCACAAAAGCATCAATGGTGCAAGGTTTTAGTAACAGTTACAAATTTTCTCTCACTGTTACAGAATGTGTGTCCAGAAAGGTTAGGATTCTACTCCGTATTGAGAATGTATGCAAAAACATCCATGGCTTTAAAACTTTAACAACATTTATGGAAGAACAGAAGTGAGACTTTGAGAAATACAATCAACACAAAGAGAACAGTGCGATGCTGCTATCAATGCCTAAAAGACATGTGAACCACGGCAAAACAGCACTGCTAATTTTGGGGATGCTACAGATTGTATTTCAGTCTCAAAACAGTGATTCCTTTTTGGTCTTATCCAAATCATTTCTTGCTTGAAATTCTTGGTTTTATAATGTATTACTCATATCCCCCACAAATGAATATTCTGAGGATTAATTATTATAAAGCACTTTGCAAATAAAAGGCCTTTATAAATTTTAAGTGGTGTTGTTATGTTGTGGGTGATGTGCAAGTGAAATATTGACAAAACCCCCCATTCACTAAAGCCTGCATTGATACATTAAACTCCTGCTGTAGAACAGTACCTCTGGGGAGCCTTATGTATTCTTTGCTTAAGATATGAGAATTGGCAATTAAAAATAATTATATTGCAATATTGTTTGAGATGCCAATCAAGAAATCTACATTGAACAACATGGGATGTGGTCTTTGAGTTCCAATTACCAAAAAGAGTGAGCTTTTCCCTCTTCATAGTATTGCACATAAGCCAGTCTAGCAATCCAGAAGACAACTTTTTCTTCCTTTTTAAAATGTTTGCTTTATAACTTAATTATGGAGAACTGAATGAATTAGTCCTGTTCGTGGGACATGTCTCATGTTGTGGGAGAATTCTAACCAAATAGGCTTCTTTCTTTCATTTTTAGTTTTTTTTTTTTTAAAGTAGGCACCTACACTTTGAGTCTGGTACTTGTTCTTGATAAAATGTGAAGGTTGAAGGTAGCAAGGGGTTAGCAATATCTTTGCCGTCCTCAAAAGAAATCTAGATAGTGAAACTTGCACAAAGACCCTTGAAAAAAGTTAGGCTATTTCATATGGGGGAATTTTGCTGGCTACCTGGATTTTATTCTATTTGTAATCCTGTATATTAGCTAGAGTTTCTGGGTTTAGGCTCAAGGATGTTCAGGAATACTAATATTAGTGCAAATGAGATAAGAAGATGACATAACCTCAGTACTCCATCTTGTTTTCTTCTGAAATGTCAAGGTTGAACTTAAAGATCTTTTGTTTTTAAATTTGACAGTGTCAAATTTGTATTAAATTTCTTAAGTTATTATAAAAGCCTGATACAAAATTATATATTACTTATATGTACTAAATTTGTAATTCATTTCATTTGTTAGATGGAGTAATGTTCTTCACAAAACTAAGGGATCTATGAAATTTTATTTAGAAGATAAATACTAATCTCATGTTTTGAGATTTCCTGTTTCTTGTTAAATCAGACACTTTTTGAAGATTTGATTTAAAAGTAAAATGAAATATCTCTATCACAGTGTTTTAAAATCAGAATTGCATTGAAATAGCTGTCAAATAACAGAGTATTGTGATAAAAAATAGTCTTTGCACAAACTTGACTTTGACAAATATTTCAAGAATCAAATTATTTGTTTCTTAGAGAGATATATGAGATTATTTCTTAAAGAACAAATGTAGATTTACCCATAAAAATATTCCATCAACACCACCATTCTAGGTTAGCATATGCATAATTTGTTGTGGTTTTCTTTTTAACTCTTCATTAGTGTTTACTCAATGATGTCCTGCTGTGTTTATATTCAGCTTGTCTTGGCAGGTCAGAAAATTAGGAGAGCAATGTAGACAGTAATCAGATATCTCAACATTTGGATATTCTGTCTTTGAAAGGTTCTTAAAATGAACACGTTTTCTTTTTTTTTTTTTTCTTTTTTTTTTTTTAATGTCTGTTGATCTGCTTGCTCTCCAGGAGGGATGGTAGTTAGAGTCTATACTGCAGTAGAGGAAGCCCCTGCAGCTGGGAGAGGCCTGAGGACATCTGTGGCATACAGTTGGTTCTAGTAATTATCCACAGAGTCATGATAACTCACTAGTTTAAATGTTGCCAGAATTACCACATTGGTTTTTTTTTAATATTTATTTTTTAGTTATAGGTGGACACAATATTATATTTTTATGTGGTGCTGAGGATCAAACCTGGTGCCTCACGCATGGTAGGCGAGCGCTCTACCTCTGAGCCACAACCGCAGCCCACCACGTTGTTTTTGCAGTGGATAGATAAGTGAACTAGGAATGAGAAAATCTAATTTCGTGCTCCAGCCCTGCTCTGGATCCAGGGCAGAGTGTGCAGTGAGCTGTCAGAAGGCCCCAGGAATGTTTTTGCCAGACAGTGAGGGGACAGGTGAAAAGTTAGCAAGAGAGTGAGGAAATGAAACAGGCTTTATGTTACCTTTCACCATTTCATGTCAGGACAAACAATATACCTCCATCACATAGATCTGCCTCTTGCTTGGTATTACATTTAAGCTGCTTGAGTCCATTGGTAATATTTGAAGATAGGATCCTATAGGCAACATTTTGAGGGTCCATATCTCAAGACACCAAGCCTCCTCTGGATGACTTTCTTATTCTGTGTCCAAGGGAAGCCCTCTTTGTGGTGAACGGTACATCTTTATAAAGACATGTTTTATCTGTCAGTAGTTATCCAATCTCATTCATTTCTTAGGCTTGATCCATTTGGAAGATTACTGTTGCTAATCTAATTTTTACTTAATAGTTTCAAAACCTTTTCCTATGTAGTTATTATTCCTTCCAAATTAAAATATGTTGGAAGACCAGAAAGAAAGCAAAATAAATAAATTAATTAATAAACAAAAGCATTCTAAACATTGAAAAGAATAATGACAGTATCTTTGCATGCAATCACTTGGACTTTCAGTGGAAAAATTATTCTGCTTTCATATGATCTGATATCTGTACTTCTATCAGTTGGTTTTGGTTCTTCACCTAAGAAGACAGGAAGCTACTCATAAAAGGGAGAGAGAAGGAAGAGTGGCAGCAGTGACAAGGAGCAATGCTGCAGTTGGAATGGCTGTGTCCCCAACAGTCATACATTGAAACCCAAAACCAACAAGATGATGGTGTCAGAAAATGAGGCCACTGGAAAGTGAATATCCTGAGGGCTCTCCTGAATTGGATCAGTGCCCTTACTAGAGAGACTCTGGAGAGCTATTCATTAGGTGAGGGCTGGGTAAGAAGGTGCCATCTATGAACCAAAAGTGAGTCTTTAGGAAACACCAAGTCTGTCATCACCTGACCTTGGACTTCTCAGCATCCACAACTGTAAGAAGTTCTTTTCGGCTGTTTATAAGTCATCCATTTTAACATATTCTGTTACAGCAGCCCTAACAGATGAAGATAAGAGACAACTCAGAGAAAGAAGTAACTCCAAATCAAAAGTAAAGGCAAAAGAATGTTAAGTAGATATTAGAAAAAGTTACACTCAAAAAAGAGTTTGAAAGATGCAAAATCTTTGGTCATAATTAGCATTCCCAAGAAGCCCCATTTACTGAGGTTTAACTCACCTAAATGGTTCTCTTCAAAAATCTCACAAAATTTGGAGTTTCTTTTTGATATGGAAGATCTAAAACTAATAAATTGAAACAGTAGACAATCCCTAAATCACATGGCCTAAGGATATGGGAATGTGATGATGAAAAGATATGGTACGTTTTATTTTAGAAAATACTTTTAAAATTAAGTTCAAATTTAACAATAGAAACACATCCCCCGATATTTACATTTCATTTTCTCTTCTATTTAAAATTATAATATTTCTTCTATTTCCCAAGAGAAAGTGCTTTTCTTCTTTCATACTCTGCCTTCTTTTCTTTCCTTAGAATATATCAGAAGGACAAGGATTAGATCAGCCAGATAAAACCTTGATTGATTTAAATCAAATTTTTCTCCCCCACTTTCGTCTTTCCATCTCATCTGTCTGGGAAATTAATTTAAATGAAATACTGAGAGAACATTTGATCAAAATCACCTCTCAAGAAGTCAGTTGAGAAGAGGTCCAAGTTTCTCATCAAGAAGAAATGAAAAGCCGAGTGCATTGGTGAATGCTTGTAATCCCAGCGGCTGGGAAGGCTGAAGCAGGAGGATTGTGAGTTCAAAGCCAGCCTCAGCAAAAATGAGGCACTAAGCAACTCAGTGAGACCCTGTGTCTAAATAAAATACAAAATATTGCTGGGGATGTGGTTCAGTGGTTGAGTTTAATCCCCAGTACCAAAAAAAAAAAAAAGAAATGATAAATGTCTAAGGAGATGAAAATGTCAATTTCTCTAATGTGATCATCACACATTGTATACATATATCAAATTATTTACACTATACTCCATACATATTCACAATTATTATATATAAGTTAAAATAAAAAGAAGTCATTTGTTCACTGGTATGTTCATGTGTATGTGTGCACGCGTGTGCGTGCGTGTGTGTGTGTTTATTTTAAAAGGTATGTGTATATGTGTATTAAAATTGTGTGTGTTTTTAATTAAGTAGTGTAGTAGTCACAGAGAGGGAGACTGACTTTAGAAAGGAGAAAATTGTAGAGACCTTTAAAATATCTTCCCCTTATTTATCTTGGCATGTTAGACATTAAAACTATGGTATAGATAAATAAATAAATGAAAGATTTATCTCCTCTTTCCTCTTATTTCATTTTATAAATGAAAACAGTGAAGAAACAGGAGAAACCTAGATGTTTCCATTTTTATTTGTTAAGACAGGCATCATATTAGCAGTGACTAAAGGAATTGTAAAATCAAGCAGAGCCACTTCTATATAGTCCTACTGTTCAAAGTAAATCATCATTAATTCCCTTTATGAAAATAGGAAAAGGAAGATGCTGAGTCAATGGAACATACTGTTTTATTTCTGTGACTATATAATGCCAGAAGGCTTTGTAAATACTGAAGGAAAAAAAGACTAATGTAGTTAGTGTTCTAGATACTATGCCTAACACAAAGCTACATATTTAGAAACAGGCCCCATTATTTGGCAATAGTTAGGAGGGCGGATATGTGAACACAGAAGCCCATAGACTATCACTTGTATCATGCTGAACACACTTCTGATTCTCTGCAATGATAATGAAATGTGATTTTGCACTTTGTGTGGATATTACTACAATTTTGTGTGGATTTTAGCTATTGCACATTTCCATTGACTTGTTATGCATATTTTGATGTAGACTATGAAATCGTTATCTGTTGCCTTCCTATTTCCCCTTAAGTGGCATTCTGGATTGGCTTAGACACATGGTTCCAATGCTAATTTGATATAAATATTGTCAAGTGTAGCATACTCTGCTTTTATAAGGACTTTGGGAAAATGCTGTCTTTTTTCCCCCCCTTTTAATTAAGATTCACAATCTGTTACTCCAGGAGTTTATTGTCAAAGGTTACGTAATTCTGGTATTTTGCTTAAA
The DNA here is from genome assembly GCF_047511675.1 of Marmota flaviventris. Classification (NCBI taxonomy): domain Eukaryota; kingdom Metazoa; phylum Chordata; class Mammalia; order Rodentia; family Sciuridae; genus Marmota; species Marmota flaviventris. Next base: position 48,353,679 of record NC_092505.1, on the reverse strand, counting down.
ATTTGGTAACAATGTATTTTTACAGCTAATTTATTCCCACATATTTATTTTTCTATATCATTTCTGTAGGTTTCTCATATTTGTATGTGTAATTATATGCCTTTATAAGTTAGTATTTTCCAGAGTTTATTTGAGGAAAAAGTTGAGTTTGTGAAGTAATATCCTGGAACACTCCTCTGGCTGTAGTGATAATTTAAAAACTATTAATAAAGTAACACCCTTGAGATTCCTAAGCTCTTATGTCTACACAATAATTAATACATTAAAAGTGATTTGTAAAATATCTCTCCATATATATGAGATATTCTTAATATCCAAGAAGATGTCCTAGTCAATGGTATTAAATTATCTATAACAGCATAAAAAACTCATTTATTCATGTACAAATAATGCACATTCCATGAACTAAGGACACGATCATTTAATATTATTAAACATGAACTAATGAAAGTGCATATGGTACCTACACATATATACACACATGGGTACACATGTAATTCTGTACATATGTGTGTATCTATGTGGATATATATGTGGATATTTATTATGTGTATGTGCAGTTTTGTATAAATGTACATTTTTAAAGTAAATAACTTTATGGTTTACCAAAGTAGAATTGATTCTAAGACTCCAAGGTTAACAAGGACACACCTATAGATAACTAAGTAGGATATTTTTATTTTTTAACAAATAGTCACTTTAATAAAATATAGTATATAAAGAGCCAGTCTCTTCTGAATAGCAAAAGACATTTTCCAGATTGTCATATGAAGAAAAGTGTATCATGATGTGGTGGAGAATGGAGAGGTCAAATCCTGCTCCTGCTGTTACCTAGCAGTGTAACTTTGGCAAATCAATTCTCTTCGAGTCTCTCCTTCCTCATCTATATGGTAGGAATTTTAATCCTTGTTGTGCCATCTCATTCAGTTGTTATGAAGTACAAATAAGATAAAATGCTATGCATTGGTAAGTGGTGATATGCTTATTGACTGGCGTGTGGTCAATTATTTACAGATTGAGTTTGAAAACAGATCATTCTTACAATTTTTTCATGCTACTCAGAATTTTTGTGGTCAGAAGTCATAAAATGCCCATTCTGTTAAGAGGTCTGGCGCATTATTAATAAAAGGCTTGTTAAAATAATGTTTTTAACTGTTCCATAAAATCCATGCTCAATAGTGTCCACTCCACTCCACTCTGTCATATTAACCTTGTGACGTGAATGCTAGGCATCCTTAGCAGATATGAGTTTTACATGACAGTCATCTATATACTAACTCATGGACTTCTCTCCTATGTATAAACCATCAACTACAAATGTATTTTACCTTTGTCTCCTTCCTTATGTCATTGGACTAGTACATCTCAATGTAATTTTTTAAAAGGAATCAGGGGACTTTATTTGCCTTGAATATGTATACCTTGGTGAGAATAATATTTCTGTGCAAAAATGATAAACTGTGATTTGTGATATTCTGAAAAGATATTCTTTTTAAATTAACATTTAAATAAATTGACAAAATCTTCAAGCAAATCAGAAATAGCATTCTAATAATTATGGTTAGCCAATTATTGAGCACTTAACATATGTCAGGTAGTGTGCTAGATATTTTACATGTTTTATGTTATTTAAACATTGGCATATTTTGCTTTGCTGTCAATGTTACTATCTCAGGGTAAGTATTAATAGATGAGAAGCTGAATTGTTAGAAGAAATTAATCCAGGTTTGCAGGCTACATAGTATACCATAGTGCTGGGCTTATCTGGCTTTATTAGGCTTGTCCTTGACCACTGTACCTAGACACTGCGCTCTACACAACACATCTGGAATTCCCACAGCCTCCCTTTGCCTTACTACTTCATGAAAAGCTGTTATCTTTTATTCAATGCCATTATTGATGTGTTTATTTAACACAGAGCTATGATTAGCAAACAGTACAGTGCAGCCAGAAGTCTTCCAATGAGATCAGATCCCAGTCCAACTCCAAGCTTCCACGTAAGGCAGAGTCATTTTGGAAATGTCACTGGCTTTCTTTGAGCTTCAGTTTTCTCTATCATAAATGGAAGATGATAAATCTCATTTTTCTGAGAGATTATAGGAATATTGCACAAGCCACTGTCAGTTACGTTCTAGATTGAGTTCTTATAATTGGACCTGATAATTCTTTTTAATTCCTGTTGTGTAAATTTTATTTATTTCTCCAGTGAGGAGAGAATTGATATTTATTGCACATTTAATATACACTTTTTTACATTAATCAACATTGACTATAAACTTAGAAATTAGATGTTATTATCACAATTTTGTGTTGTGTAAATGGCTTAACTCTCTCACAAAATGCAGATAATAAGAGGTGAAGTCAACATTCCCACCCTAGACTCCCCTTGTTTCCTTATGCAGACTGGAGCCAACACCCAGCAAGATTCCAGTCTAATGCCTCATGCATGTCAGTGTGGAATGGTCTTTGTATTTTCCTGTTGGAATTCTCTATTTGGCTACTCTTCTTACTTCTGTTTTGGTACACACCATCTCTTAGATTCTCCTTTCCTTATCATTTGTCATATTATCTGTTTTGTTTTCTTTATAGCCTTTGTCATTCATTGTCTGAAAGTACTGATTTATCATTCTAAGTGTTGATTGACTCTTTTGGTAGAATTCGAAGTCCATGGCTCCAGGCCCTTATCTACCTTTGCTCCTGCAGCACTTAGAATGGGGACTGGCACAGCAGATGCACAATCAATAACTGTTCAATGGATGAGGGAATGATTTTCAGCTGTCTCTCAAAATCTATTTTCTATATAGGAGGAGGCTGATCAAACCATTCTAAATGGAACCTTCAGTTTTCTGAATGATTATCAATGTATTCCCTGAATGTCACCCAATTTTCTGCAAAGATTTCTTGGTGCTAATGGGCTTGGGTATTAGGGATTTATTTGCATCTATACTGGAACAACAGGGCATTTGTATCAACAAGGTCTCTTTTGGCACCATAATTGGTGGTTCTTAGCCATGACATGAAATTAAGCATATACAACATGCTATATGTGAAAAACTGTGATGTTTTAAGCATATTTAAAATGCAGATAGTACTTACATCTCAGGTGTAGAGTTTGCATCCAGTCTTTAAAATGTGATTCCAGATAGAAAAGTGAATTTATAAAAACAGTCCATGTCGCTTGGTAACTAGCATAAGCTAGTTTTGCGATAGACTGACTAAAATTTTATATACTTGGTTATTGAAAGTTCATTAAGAGCTAGTTTGAGCTCTACTTGCTTGAGTACATGTATCATAAGCAGCATCCTGTTTATGAACATTTTATAGTTGATGATTCAAGAAATATAATGACCATAGATGAACTTTCAGGTTTCAGTTGAAATATGGAGTTATTAGATTGAAGTGTCATTTGAGTTTAAATCATTAATTCATTTGGATATCAACTATAACTAAAGATCACACCATAATTTAGTGAAGATTGTTTTTTAAAAATTTAATCATAGATATAAATCTTATTCTTGAAGGAAGATTCATGAATTCCTTGAGAGAATAGATTCTCTGTTTTGTGCTCCTCTTAAATGACACCCAGATGGTTTGTATAATTGTGCTTCAGCTTGGGTAATATTTCTTGGTAACTAGGTGTAATCTGCATTAATTGCTCTAAATTGCTCAGTTCCTTGCTGTGAAATATTTTTTTTTTATGTTAGGTAATTGTTTATATTTTGTGAGTGATGGATCTTTGTAACACATCATAGTATTACACTTCAAAAATGTATTCTTCAGTGTCCGTATTGTGCTTAGGAACGTTTTACTTCTATCCAAAGTCATGCCTCTAATGAACATCCCAACTCCTGAAGCAGTTTGGGTCTTTTTTCTTCTAAGCCCTCTTTTAAATTTACTTTTAGGGATGATAATGCCTTACTAAACAATGACTGACAACTACATTTTCTTGATTTTTTAAGTCATCAATGAAAGACAATACAGGAATCCTTTTTTGATCTAATCTTATTAAGTATCTTCTATCTTTTCTTCCATAATGTGTTTATATCTGACATAGCTTTTACTACTTTGCTTTGAAGACTATGTAATGAATCCTTCTCTGCTAATTGCCATGACAACCTTTGTAAACTCATGTTCTACCATAATTCTTGGTACATAGTAATTATTAGATAGTTGTTAAACTTGAAATGTAGATGAATACTTCGATATTTTCATTACATTATCAGATACATTTAATGTTTATCAATTAATGTGCCTCATTGAAGGACCCCAGTCTATTTTGGGGTTAGCAGTTGTACCACTTTGGCTAGCTGATCCCATTTAATCTAGTCTTACTGTATTAACTCAGAGATTTTCTCTTGTGGCTGCTTCTAATCTGCTTTGATACAATAGACCAGATAACTAAGTGCATGAAAACAAGCTAAATTTTACAGACTGTTAACTTCCAAACAAATTCTAAACAAAGCTGTATGCTTAGCATTGTGTTAGCATCATGGTGGTATAAAAGAAAGTCTAAGACAGAGTTCCTTCTTAATTTATATTTAAAAAGAGAACAGAAATGGAGAACAAGATAATATATATGCGTTAGTGAATTGTGCAGAGCAGATGATGGTAAAGGGAGTAAGGCTAGGGGAATTCAGAAATCAAGAAGGCCTAAATTGTCATGGTGGGCTATAAGATTAGATCGAAACCTTGAAAGTTAAGCAAAATGAAATAGATAGGGTGACTGACAGGATTTAAGTTATTCTTCTTGAGCAAATGATGATAATTTAATTGAAAAGCCAATCTCAAGAGCATACTCAAAACAAGAAAATATCATCCTAAATGTTTCATAAGTGTTCATTAGTATAATTAATAAAACAGTTCTTTTTTCACTCAGTTTTATGAATTAGTTCATGCCATCTTGTCTTATGTGCCTTTTTGGAGACCATTTAAAAATTCTTGGTTGAAAATTTCTGTATCAGCTATTAGTTTGCATACCCAAAGAAACCCAAAACTCTGGCCGTGATTCCAGAAATCAATCAGTTCAGTAAGGCTGTAGAATGCACTCAGTAACAGAAAAAAGAACAGATTTTGGGGATGGTGCTTTAAATTCTCTGTAACTCAGTAACACCACAGGGCTTAGCATGAGTAACTGTGAATGGAAATGCTTCCAACCAGAGTCTAACATTGATGCATATTTGACTTGGAGGGTTTTGTGATTTGGCAAGGACTTTAGGGAGGCTTGCATATTGAAGAAGAAAAGAAAAACTGAATTTTAATAACTACAGCAAAAAATTCTCCTCTCTCCATGGGTGCCAGCACTGTGTGTGACAGAGAATCCAGCTAGAGATCTGATGACATATCACCCAGAGCACTGGGATCACTCCTCTTCCTTCTTGCCTCATCTCGTACCAGAAGCATCTATAACTTCAAGATTTGGTTCACTCATCACCACCTTTTTGAAATCTTTACTTGCTTCAGTAGAGTTAATAGTTTTCCCTCTCTCAGCCTGCCATTGAGGCTACATTGCTAAATAGGATACATGTTTGCTTAATTGAACATAGGTACACCTCTCCTGAACTGTGATCTCCTCAGCACCAGGCATGGGCACCAGATTGTGTTTATTGTTGTCTTCAGTACACAGGGGACAAACATTTGCTGTCACAGTCAATGAACACACTTTTAGTTGGTTTGATTAACTCTGGTTATTTCTACCAAAAACAACCTTGAAAGAGTCTGGAATCTTACTCAGATACTCAGATATCAAGATATATTTACAAAGAGGTGATATTTCATTTACTTCATGCAAGCTATTTTAATTACAAAAAGCATCCAAGAAAAAAAACAATTGTTATTCTGACCTAAAAGGTCATGCATGAGGACCAAAAATAAAAGTATAACTAAGTTCTTACACATTTCAGTATTTTTAGGAGGGGATAGAAAATGAAACAAGAGTTGAAGAATTTGAAAGAATTTCTAAGGGATAATGAGAAAATGACTTACAAAAACTGTGGTCACATGATAGATTTTTATAAAATTGTTTATTCATTTAGATAGGCCTTTTTTCTTTTAAGGAAAACAGAACAAATTACTTATTCCCTGTAGGTTGATACTCTTTTTAACATTTTCAGTTTTTTACATATATAACTACTAGTGGGATTGCTGGATAGTATAATAGTACTGTTTTTAATTTTTTGAGGAACCTCTGTACTGTTTTCCATAATGGATACTAATTCACATTCCCACTAAAGGTATACAAGAATTCCCTTTTTTTAACATCCTTTCCAGCAGTTTTATCTTTTATTTTTTAAGAAAAGCCATTTGTTATGTTTTGGATATGAGATATCCCCTCACCCCAATTCATTTGTGTGACAATACAAAAATGTTCAGAATTGAAATAATTGGATTAGGAGAGCACTAACCTAATCAGTGGATTAATCCTCTGAATGGTCTAACTGGGTGGTAACTATAGGTAGGTATAGCTGGAGGAAGGAGGTCACTGGGAGCCTATTTTGGGAGGTTATATTTTGTCCCTGGCACAGTGATGAAGAAAGTGATCTTGAATAGTATTTTCATATACCTGTTGGCCATTATATATGAGAAATGTCTATTTAGGTCTATTGCCTGTTGGATTATTTAGTTTTTTGTGACTGAGCTTTTTAAATTCCTTATATATTCTGGATATTAACTCTTTGTCCAATGTATAGTTTGCAAATTTGTTTTCCCATCTGTAGGTTGTCTCTTCATTCTGTTTTTTCTGTGCTTTGCAGAATATGTTGATATTCTTTATAACTCATTGATCTAGAAAATATGTTCTTGACATAAAGAGTCTTTTTTGAGTTTGTAGTGGAAAGAGCATGAAATTTTCAAAAAGAGCTTAGTGCATTACAAATTATGTGGTTATGGCTAAGTCTCTAGTCGTTTGAGACTCAAATACCTCATCTGTAAAGTGGAGATAATGACTCAAGTCTCATGGGATTAATTATCACCCACCATGGGCTGTGGACATTAAATAAGGTAACTTATACTTGGTATCTTAAGGCACCAGGGTATATCTCAAAGATTGAACATCTTCATTTTTCAGGACATATTAAATACAAAATAATAAGTAATATACTACATTTACTGTGGTATATCTTTGAATAAATGTTAATTTTTCTACTCACACACTGGTGGAGCACTAATTGGGGTAGCTCTCAAGGGGTTCATTCAGCTTGTTGAGTAAAAACCAGTAACACACATAACGTCAGTGTCATCAAAAATCTGGTAAGAGTCCTATGCCTGCTGTATGACACCAGGACCAATTAGTTGAAAGTCCAATATCCCCGATAGTTTTTAAATGGCTTCAAGAGCTCATTTTAAGATTTTTCAGTCCAATAATTCTGTGACTCTATGAAAGCCAATATATCACAGTAAAGTCTGTCTAGAATTCATTGTTTTCTGAGTTATTAGGAACTTGAGGTTTGGAGTTTTGTTCTTTTTACTACCTAACCATATTGATTTACCTTGAAAATCAGGATAAACATTATTCTCTCCCTGTGGAATGGCAAATAAAAGGCAGTTTTGCAGTGAGACTTGGTTCTCAAAAATCTAAAGAGATTAATATATTTGCCACTTACTTTTTTTTCTTCCCATCCCCTTCTTATCTCTTTCTAAACCCCAGCTATCTAGACTCAGTTTGTTGGAAAGGCAAGTTGCAAAGCTAATAATCTTTTTCACTTTATATTGGAAGTGCTAGTATAAAGATTATTTGAAGGGCAGGGTAGGGGACAGCTATAATTGGGGCATATTTTAGGAGTTTTCTCAAGGTGTTTTATTAGCCAGATGTCTACCTCATAATATTAATCAAATGTCCTTGATGGACAAGGTGCCCCATGATCATCAAGGTGTCACCAAGGATGCTTCATGTCATCAAGAACTTTCCAGTTTAGAAAGGATGCTGAAACTTGGAATATTGATTGCTAAATCCTCTTTTCTAGGTTCTAATTAGTAGAAAGTAAGGAAAAGAGTAAAAAAAAGGGTATTAAAGTACCAGTTTTATTATTAGTGGCAAAAGTCTAGTAATGTCACAGGCAGAATTCAGCACTGACCTGAGACAAAATCATATTCAGTATGGATGTCTAAAATGTTAAACTATTATCAGAAATAAGTTATATAATTGTTCATAGGAATGAAATCAACTTATCTTTCATTAATTTTGTTAATTACATTAGTTAATTTAAACAAATACAAAAGCATTCTGGAGCCCACCTGTGGAGTTAAGATGTGTCAGTGAAAGACCCCAGGCGCTCTGTGTGTTTGGACACTTCGCAGTTCCCTGACAGAGCTGGAATGAAGAACAGGCAGACTTGACTTGTGCCCTCAGATGGGAGGACCTGGGCTCTGATTCAGAGTGCTGACCACATGTGGAGAGGAGCATGAAGAACCTTGCTCTCCACAGAGTAGATGGGGAAATTGATAGAATAGTACTTTCCTCCACATGGTTGAATTTGAACAGCCTTACTCATTTTTTTCATATGGCCAAGTGAACATCAAGCTTTGACTAATACGATCACCTCCTTCTCATATGGAATAAAGAGACACAGCAGCTGAAAATCTGTTCTTGTGGTAAAGGAGGGGGATGGTGACAATGTACTGTTTTCAAGCACCAGTTTCTCTCTTAAAAAGGAGTGATTATATGTGCACACAAATAACTGCTAAATACAATAGAAATAACTAAACTTCCCTCAGAATGTAAATCCCATAACTATTGAATTATGTTTGAGAGTAGAAATTATCTCCAGTCCTTTTGCGAATGAACATAAATAATCGAATATTTTTATTCATCTTTGAATGAAGAATTCAGTTGCCTCTCTGATGTCAAAGACACATAAATAATAATAATAATAATAATAATAATAATAATAATAATAATAGTATTTATTTTGTTTGTGAAGAAGACTGGCTAAGCATAACGTTCTACCCAGAGAGAATCACAACTGAAAGAGAACATTGCATTGGTGTGTTAATATTACAAATAATATGTAACATTAATGATATCTGATATGTACTAAAGTCCCTCACTTTCCAGGTCTTGTACTAGGTGCTTCTTGGTTCATGTATTTAGCCAATTTTTCAGATACATGCCATTCTTATTGTGAAAAATTCTCTCATAGTTTTGTTGTGCCTTTATTGTTCAAGGGCCAGTCCAAGAGGCACATCTGGGAAATCTCCCACAGTTTTCTCTCACATATGTTATTTTTTAGTTCTAGGAAATCCTATAGTACTCCCTGCAAGACATGGACAGCACTTATCCAATATCAGAGGCATTCTTTTTATCTGTTCAGTGGGTATGTCTTGTGTTCCACTAGTCTCATGGCTGGAAGTCAAGCACTACATCTCTCTCTCCTCCAACAATCCCATCTCCCTTGATACCTTTCCTACCACAAGTGTTGAAATTTCATTGACTTTTATTAATTTATTTTTGTTTACATTTGTTTTTGAAGAAATTTTAATTTTGTATTTTTATTAGTGCATATTAATTATACAGAATCATGGGTTTCATTTTGTCATATTTGCATATGCAAACAATGTATTCTGATTATGTCTACCCTACCATTGCCTACCTTTACCCTCTCTTCTCTGCTCTCCCTGATTCCCTTCCTCTTCATGAATAATCTCCCTTCTTCATTTGTGTCATCATTTCCCCCATTATATTCCACATATAGGAGAAAATATTCAATAGTCATCTTTCTGAGTATGTTTTATTTTGCTTAATATAAAGATCTCCAGTTCCATTCATTTTCCTGCAAATGACATGATTTTATTTTTCTTTATGGATGAGTAAAACTACATTGTGTATATATACCACACTTTCTTCATCCATTAATCTTTAGATGGGCACTTGGGTTTATTCTATAAGTTGGCTATTGAGAATTGTGTAAGCCTTCTATGAGTTAGAAGTTAGAAATTAGGACTTGATTCTTAGAATGTGAATTTTTATTTGTTCAACTTTATATAATTAATCATATAAAGTAAAATAGATTTAATTTTTATGTATAGCAAAATAACTGTCCTGACAACTTAGAACTTTTAGACTTCCCATTCTTGATACTGTCCAACACATCATAAACTTTTCTATAGACTTAATTCTAAACTGAGGAATATTAGTAGTGTAATAAAAACTGAGAGAATTTGTTGTGAGTCTTCTTTCTGTCTCACAAGAAGTTAAATATGTTCCTTAGAGAGAAGGAAGATAATACAGGTCAGACATTTGGGTCTAAATAAGTAAAGCAAGCCTGCTGAAGAAGGAGCTGAAGAAGGAGTAAATGAAATTAAAATAAATCTTTTAACTGTCTTAGTTTTTATTTATCCAATAGTTTATTTAAAATTATAATAGCAACAACGTATTTGGGTATTTGAGCTTATGGGTAAGTGAAATGAATGAATGATAGTGATGTTATAGGGGATGGAAGGGAGGAATTGGGAATATTCTGTTGTAAGGAACGTGTACTTCTAGTGAAGCAGTATTGTTTCAAAGTGGGCTTGGATTAGTCATAAATGTATATTTGATATGATAAGGCAGGAAGTAAAATGGAATCATATAAAATGCTCAATTAAAACCAGCAAAGGTAGTGAGCAAGTGGAAGGCAGAAGGGAGAGGGAGAACATTAACCAGTAGGAAACAGATACAGATAGAGTTGATATTAATCCCAATGTGGTCTATACATAGCAGAGATAAATTGTTGAGTAGATAGAAAAAGTCCAAGACCCAATTATATGACATCTACAACAAACACACTTTAAATATAAATACATATATAGTTTTAAAGTAAAGAGAGACAGATGCAGTGTGTTAACAATAATCAAAAGAAAGCTGGAGTAGTTATTTTCAAGTAAGACAAAGATTCCAGAGCAAAGAAAATTATTCAGGATAATGACCAGAAATACAATAATAAAGGGATTAATTTTCCAAGCAGACATAACAGTCTCTAATGTATATGTGCCTAACCATGGCACATCAAAATAGGTGAGGCAAAACTGATAGAATCACAAGGAGAAATAGATGAATCCACCATTATAGTTAGACTCCATCACCCCTAACTCAGTAATGAACAGAATCAGTAGGAAGAAAATCAGTTAGGATATAGCCAAACTGAATATCACTGTCAATCAACTGTATCTAATTGACATCTACAGAATATTTTATCTAACAACAGAATACATATTCTTCTCAAGCATACACAGGACATTTGCCAAGACAGAACATACTTACAACCATAAAACACATCTTAATAAATTGAAAGTATAAATTATATAAAATATGCTCTCACATTAAAATGAAATTGAGCTAGAAATAAATTACAGAAATATAACTGGAAAAATCCCAGTGCACTTGGAGTTTAACCAATACATGGGTAAGGAAACAATTCTCAGAGAATTTAAAAATAACTTAAACTAAATGAAACAAAAATATTGCATGATATAACTTACATGCAGAATCTAAAATCAAAAGTAAATATAAAGGGATACAGAACAAAAGATCAGGTTCAGGAATAGAGATTGGGGTGGTAGGAGAAAATGGGAAGATGTTTGTCAGAAGTTATAGAGTAGCAGGTATGTCAAATGAGTAAGTGTAGATAAGATGTACGACATATTTGAATAGGTCTATATTCAAGAAATTAAATGTATAATCTTCAAAACAGAAAACACCTGGCTTTGATAGTTTTGTCTGTACATTCTACCAAATATTTAAGGAAGAAATTTTACAATTGAGGAAGATAATTTATTCTATGAGGTCAGAGTTACCATAATTACCAAATCAGATAAAATATTATAAGAAGTAAAAATTATAGACCTATAGCTGTTAATATAGATATAAAAATCCTTAACAAAATATTAGCACATTGAGTCCAACAAATATTTTATAAAAATGAATTATATGTCCTGACAGATTGGGATTTATTCCAAGTTTGCCATTCTGGTTCAACATTTGAAAATCAATTAATGTAATCCATCAGATCAGCAGGATAAAGAAAGAAAATAAACATAGGATGATAAGTGCTGAAAAAATTTGGCAAAATCCAACACCTATTCACCATAAAAGTCTCAGCAATCTGATAGAGGAAAAAGAACTTCCTTGACTTGACAAAGAATAGGTACAAGAACCACAGTGAACATCATACTTAGAAGTGGGAAGTTTGATCCTTTCCCCTAAGATGGAGTCTATGACAAGGATGTCCCCTTTCATTATTCCTATTCAACATCATACTGGAAGTTCTTGATGATTTAATAAGAACAAAACATAAAAGGCATATAGATTAGGAGAAAGAAATATTTACTCTCTTTGTTAGCCAGTGACATGGCTAACTATCACCAAAAACTTCCAGAGCAAAGAAACAATGACAGTAAATTTGTAGATTATAAGGTTAACATAAAAATTCAGTTGCTTTCCTTTATACCACAATGAATAGTTGGAATTTGATGTTAGAAATCATGACACTATTTATATTAGCTCCAAGAAAATGCTTAGGTGTAAATCTAGGAAAACATATACAATAAGAACTATATAAAGAAAACTGCAAATATATTCTAATGAAGGAAATCAAAATTCTAAATATATGTAGAGATATTCCATGTTTATGAATGAAAGATTCAATATTGTTAAAATCCCATTTTCCCTTAATTTTTCTTTCTATTTAGATTCAATGCTGTCATAATCACAAGCCCAGACAATTATTTCTGGATATCAATAAATGAATTTGAAAATTTCATATGGAAATGCAAAAGATGCAGAGTAGCCAATATAATACTGAGGAGGAACAGAAGATGTCTGACATTACACAATTTTAAGACTTACTTTAAAACTATAGTAATCAAGAAAGTGCAGTATTAATGAAAGAGTTGACAAATACATCAATGGAGTAGAATAGAAAGCTCAGAAATATACCCATAGCAATGTAGCCAATCAACCAATTGATCTCTGATAGAGGAGCAGAGGCAATTTAATAAAGCAAAGACAGAGCAAAGATAATCTTTTCAACAAACAGCGTTTTATCATCTGGACATTTACATGCAAAACAAAACAAAAACACAAGGTCACAGATCTGACACTTTGAATAAGTTGGACATTAATAAATTGAAACTTTTGCTCTATAAAAGACAACTATTAAGAAAATGAAAAGACAATCTACAAACATAGAGAAATATTTTCAAATCATACGTATCTGAGAAAAGATTTGTATTCTAAATTTACAAAGAAATCTTAAAACTCAATAATAAGACAAAAAATCCAATTAAAGATGAGTAAAAATTCTGAATATCCACTTCACCAGTGAATGTGTGTGTGTGTGTGTATCTCACATATGCTTATCTGAAGATGTTAAGTATCATATGACCATAAGATATTACAAAACTAAAGCATAAGATATCATTACATATTTGTTAAAATGCCTACAGTCCTAAACATTGACATCACCAAATGCTTGTTAAAATATGGAGCCGCTGTATTCTCATTCATTGCTCTTGAAAATGCAAAATGGTGGAACCATTTTTGAAGACAATTTGGTAATTCATTACAAGGCTAAATTGAGGCTTAATATATGATACAGCAATTGTGCTCATAGGTGTTTACTCAAATGAGCTGAAACCTTATGTCCACCAAAAGCCTGCACATGAATGTTTACATAAGCTTTATGCATAACTTGCCAATGCTTGGAAGGAATAAAGATGTCCTTCCATGGATGAATGGATAAATAAACTGGTATGGATACATGAAATGTGGTATGGTATGGATACACAATGGAACATTATTCATCAATAAGAAGAAATAAGCAATGGAAAGAAATATAAGACACTTTAAAGGCACATTACTGAGGGAAGACACCAGTCTGTAAAGATGACATCCTGTGTGACTCTAACAATATGTCATTTTAGTAAAGGAAAAATTCTAGAAACATGGAAAAGAGCAGTGCTTGCCATGAGTTCAAGGGGACTAACAGAAGGAAGGGATGGAATTTGAACACATAGGATTTGTAGGACAGAGAACTATTATGTATGAGACTGCAATGGTGGACACATGACAACATACAGTTTTCAAAATTTGTAGGACTGTACAACACAAAAGTGGACCTTAATATATTTAGAGACTTTATTAATAATGATCTATCAATATTTGTTTATTAACTGTTAACAAGTGTACCACATTAATGCAAGATTTTAACAACAGTAAAACTGTCTGAGAACGTGTATTTGGAAGTTCTCTTTTCATTCTGTGCAGTTTTCTATAAACCTAAAACTATGCTAAAGAATCAATTGTTAGTGTGGGGAAAAGAGTGAAAAATTAATTTGAGGTCATATTGTGAAGGACTACTTGGGTGTTTGATCCTTTTTAAAATGCTTTGTTTTAGTCCACCATAATTTTGAGGTGGCTTATGGGAATCTACAATACAAAAGTCACATGTCCATCATAAATGAAAATTTCAAACTATAGAAAATAAAAGTTAAAACAAGAGATTAATGCATGTACATAAAATTTAGATGTGCAGAGCCCATAAGCATAAATGGCTATGGAGATTTTACATTTGACACAATGAACTGATCAAGAGCTCCTTGGAAGCCAAAATAAAAACCAACAATATAGTAATTTACATAGCTTTTATTGTTTAATTTTGAGGCAAAGCAAACTTTACTACTCCTTAGAGACAGTTTTGAAACAGCATTTCCCAGGGGAAGTGTTGAGAGATAGAACACAGCAGGAGAGACTCTACAACAAAATGACACCTCTATTAATACAAATCATTGATTATATCAATGTGGGGCCCATTTTATATTCAGCTAATAATTTTGTACTCTTTTATTTTTCCTCTAGATTTAATTTTATTAATTCAATTATTAAAAAATAAGTATTGCACAACTAGCCTATATCAGGCATTTATCAAAATACTGTGGATAAATCTGTGAACAAATGGATCTTACTCTCTATGGAATTAATAAGACAATTTTAAGAAATATTTAGCAGTGATGTTCAAGGATAAGTGTTGAAAATATAACCTTTATGATAATTTTAATTATATATTTTATTTGTCCTTTATTAATTAAAAATATCACATGGCACTTACTACTGTTTTAGAATAGATGAAGAGGTTACAGATATCAAGTAAATAAGCCGAAGTTTGTCTTTCATGTCGTTCAGAAGAATTTAGGTTAGTTCTTGTTTGCAATCTAGACTATTATTGGAGATTTTTGGAGCCAGCTCTTCATGTAGTTTCCAAGTAGACAGTCAGTCCTATACCACAGTCTTCAGTGTAATTGGGAAGCTTTAACAAGAAGTGTAATAATTTGAAATATTGAATTCCTAACTCCTAGAATTGCATAAGAACAAAAGGAATGGATTCAGAGGGCTGAAGACAGGTATTTGTTGTATTTTAGGTGAGTTCTGAGCATATTGCCCTCATAGGACTGCTTGTAAATCCTTCACCCCAGACCTGAGGGATCTCTGAAACATGTTTTCCTCCTGTGCTGCTAAGTTCCCAAGCTAAGGTCACAGTACTGCCTGTAGCAGCCATGGGAACATCTGTGAAGTCCTTTTGCAGGGATGATGTGCTAGCATAGAACCTCAGATTTCCTAGAGAATTCAGAGGAAAGATGGCACTATTGATATTTTGATCGCATGCTCTTAGCCTCCAGAACTGTGACTGAATAAATTTCTGTTGTTTTAAGTCACCCAGTTTGTGGTACTGTAATTTGTTACAGCAGCCTGAGGAAATGAATACACCCTCACATGCTGACTGTGAAAAACTGTCAAAAATAGAAGGAAACATGCAACCCAATTCAGAGGCTGCACCGTTCAGCTCAGTAAATAAGTCAAAACCAAAATTTCTTTTACAGGCAAGATCTTCCCAAATTGTTGTAATGAAACAAAAGTCCAAAAATAAATACAATTTCACAAAAGGCATACATTTTACACTTTTAAAACAGATCTTCAGTGAAATTCATCTGATATCACTTGTAAGCATAAAGCATTTTGACTTAAAATTATAATATTTTAGCATAGAGTATTACTATTATTATTCTGTTCTTTTATTGTTGATTTTATTTTACACCCATCAACAATCTGGGTCACATCCACGCTCTCCAGTTACCTACTGACTTACTCTGGGTAAGTGACACTTTCTGCCTCCGTTTCCTTATTTGTCAAATAGGGATAATAGAGTCTCCGTGTGTTGTGGGAATTTTAAAAAAACTGATAAAGCATTCAGAGCAATATTTGGTACATGGTGTGTTCCTGAATCACATTAGATTCATATTTCTACTCAGCTACCAGAGATTTTGTTTTGGAGAGGCAGTAGTATCATAACTATTGATTTTAAAATAGTGAAATACTTTCATGACAGGAAATGAAACTCTAAACAATATTTTCTCATCATGGATAATATTAAAAATACATGGAAAGACAGTAAAATATCAAGTTATTTTCTAAACTTATAACTAGCAAGAGGCCAAACACCATCTTTCAAATTTTAAACTCTGATTTATTTCTTATTTAATGCTAAGATGTGACAAGGAAATAAATGTGTTTTCTGCTCCATTAACTAAAATTTGTTTGAAAAAAAAATCTCATTACATTTGCAAAGTAGGATTCACAAAACAAGCTGCCAAAACAGCTGTGCCATTCTAAAAATAATAATAATGAATCTAAGTATAACCCCATCACACTCCCTTAAAAAATTACATTTAGGCTTCTTAGATCGTTGAAATTGTCTTATATTTTTATCCAGTTGACATATTATAAGAAAACATTTTTGATTGCATGTTAAGATAGCATTTTTCAAAAAGTATCTCTTATGCAAATTTATAAGTGTTTCATCAGCCATATAGTCAGATGCTAAGCTAAGGCATTTGCATAATTTAGTATGTATTACCTGTCCACCACACATATATTCTTTCAGAGCTAGAAATCAAATCCAAGTCTATAAAGGACTCTGGGGATTCTTCAATCCATTCCTCTGATTTAATAGATGTGGAAACTCAAGCCCAGAGAAGGAGAGTTATTTACCCCATACCACAAACTGGTGACAGCCCTAGTGTACTCCCCGACTCCTCTTTTATCTCTTGTGTTATTCTTTATGACACAGGTGAGTCCTCTCTAATTGATCCCCTTCAGGGTTGAAATTGAAGGGGACCTGAAGGGGAGTTCCCCTTCAGGATTGCTAGCTCAGGTTACGACTTTCCTGTTTTCTCTCTGTTCTACACATCTAGCCATTAGAACTAGTCTGGAGCCAGACTGGGTGTGGTTAATGAACATATATTTGCTGGCTGTAGATTTTCATATTTCTCTGCTTCAGTTTCCTCATACATAAAGTGGGTAGTATAACTGTGATTATCTCATAGTTGTATTGTGAAAACTAAATGAGGTCAATATATAAAATATCTAGAAGTCTAGTATGTGGCTATTCAGTTAAAGTGAGCTATTAATAATCATAGTCTCTCAATGTCAGTTTGTTTAGCTATAAAATTATATATAAAATATATAATTATATATATATATATATATATATATATATACATATATATATATATATATATACACACACACACACACACACACACATACACACACACACACATACACACACACTCTGGATGGATGACAGTTTAAATGTTTGTTCATTTTACTGAGCACTAAATTTCCAAAATATATCTGTGTTGTAAATGCCTGGGTCCCACATGTGTTGCACACACATTTCCTATGAAAAGTGTGCTACTGTGAAGAGAGGTGGCTTCAGGGCTTGGGTGCAGACTGTGTTCCCTAGAGTGAGTGTAGCCATGTCTGGTGAGTCAGTTCTCAGGTCAGGGGTGTTCTTTTCCACATTTTTGCTTTTGTGGACACTGCATATAAGAGCCTCTTTTAGCTTCAACCTTTAATACTTCTTAATGAATTGCAGACTTTTAACACTTATCATCTAGAAAAATAAGTAACTATTTTTTTAGAACTCTCATCAATAGGTGCTGGTTTTATGTAGAATGTTGTGTTACAAGATGTTCTTGGTAATAAAATTTCTATTCGTTTCAGATTCAAGAGAAACAGGGATTCCAGCCCAATGGAATGGCAGTAAGCAGAGATCATTAAATAGAAATATGTGATGCAGAATTAGCTGGAGAATATAGTCAAACTAGTTTTATGATCTCTAACTTGCAGAAATTTTCCTGGAGAAAAAGAAATAAAATCCAGGCGGGGCGTGGTGGTGCACACCTGTCATCCCAGTGGCTTGGGACGCTGAGGCAGGAGAATTGCAAGTTCAAAGTCAGCCTCAGCAAAAGTGAGGCACTAAGCAATTCATTGAGACCCTGTCTCTAAATAAAATTTAAAATAGGGATGGGGAGGTGGCTTAGTGGTTGAGTGTCCCTGAATTCAATCCCCAGTACCACAAAAAAAAAAAAAGAAAGAAAGAAAGAAAGAAAATCTAAATCCAAATTCCTTGCTTTGACATTTATATATTTCCATATATTGTCCTGAAAATACTTTCAGAACATTTTGATGTGTTTTTCTCACCATAAACTTTACCTACATTTTGTTTAACTAAAAAAGATGTATTGACATTCATTGAGCAAAAGCTGCCCACTATTTTTTCGTTCTATTTTCCTGTATTATTTTTTCCAATCTTTCAAGAGCCCTGTCAGAAATTACCACTTTAAGTACACTTTTTTCAGTGGCTGCAGCAAAATAACCTGGGAGTGACGAACAACTTGTGTACATTGATACAGCAGGAGTGGGAGCCGTTTATTGTAGGACAGGAGGGGTATATATACATTACACACAGCTTATCTTAATTAACATAAACTAGATACAGCAGTCAACCAATAAGGAATCTCCACACTTAATGGCTCCCTGGCTTTACTTCACAAACCACTCCCTCTGGCAAATGCCAGGCGCCATCCTGAGTTGTTTACAGACCCTAACAAGTTCCCACAGACAAATGTGGTTGAACTTTCTCTTAATCATATGTAGAAAATAAAGTCAGTCTCTGATAGCTCTGATGCTAGGTACTGAACAAAGAAATTAATGATCAATAATCATCTTTAAAATGTTAATGCTCAGCTTCAGCATCATGTTATTCAACAGATGTGTTTTCACTTTTTAAAGCTGTCTTTTCCTGTTAAAAATGATCAAAGAAATGTGCACTAGACTTTTAAGGCATCTTTTAAGAAATAGCCAAAACTATTTTGGCTTAGTACAGATGACGTCATTGAAAAGAAAAAAAATGTAAAGCCTTCTTTAGTGACTAATATGAAGGCACAAACATATGTGGAATGGGTTTTAGGAAGCATTATTTCTTCAGGTTCACACTCTGGCCCTGTTATGTCCTTAACTGGACACCAGTCACACCCTTTTGAGCAAAGGCTTACAAATGTTTAAAGTATTCATATATTATTGGTGTTGACTTCAGAAAAGCCAATTAGGTAGCAGCTATAAATGGAAACCAGCCCCTCCCCCTTTCTCCACCTCCCTCCACTCTTCAAGTCCTTAAATACTGGCTATCATAGCTAACACCAAATGGTTTTTGTGGTTTGCCATTAAGGTAGCCACTGTGTATTTTTATCACTAAATAGCTTCTCTCAAGTGACTCAATAGGTATAAATATCATGAGATGTATAAACTGTTGGAAGACATGACGTTTCTATGTGTTTTGCTCTGTTATTTATTTTTGATGCACCTTATTGTGTATACTTTATGTAATATATACTTATCACTGAGTATCCACTATAATTATGTCAGGGTATTCAGTGAAACACTAAATATACTATTTTAGAGAGGTTGTCATATTGGAGAACTTTTACCCTGCTCGGCCTTGCTATAACTTCAGTATCTTTGGGATATAGGAATTAATCCTTGGTAACTTTGTTTCCTCCTACTTTTCCAGATTTACATTTTGAAAAGTAACATAAAGTTGCTTCTACAATGTCACAAAAGATAATTAGTATGTGTTAACCTTGAGGCAGCTATTTTAGGTTTTAAAGTTTGCAACAGTCTTCTTCAACCTGTATAATTATCTGGCTGATGGTGATCAATCATTGTGATGCTGATGACAGACATTTTTCATTGTTTTCAGGTCTAGTTTTTAAAATCATTTCTTTGACATCCCAAAGACTCAAATCCTTGAATCAATCTATTGAGCAGGAAGGGCACAGGCAGCAAGCAGACAAACCAATCTTCTAACTTGCTATCTCAAGGTTGTACTCTGAGACTGAATCCCTTCATCTATTATTTTTGCAAGCACTTTAAAAAAAAAACAGGTTTTATTGGAGTAGAAGAAAAATTTCCAAAGTCTTGACATTCTCAGTGTCAGAAATACATTCATTCACTTAACATTTACAGATGGTGTACCATGTGCAAAGCTCTGGGAAAGAGTATTTGAGAATGGCGTACAGCCCACCCACAGACAGTGACATGCAAACAGCCAGTAATATCAGGAGGTGCTAGTTGACTCTTTAGCTTAAACCTGAATGCAGCATAAACTATTGATGAGGTGTAACTTGAAATGTTACTCAGTAAACCAGACTATCTGAGGCTCCAAGTTATTCTGTGTTGAGAACCTACCTCCTACCCCAGGAGGCCTGATGTATCTTTCTTCTCCTTCTTCCTCTTCTTCTTTTCCAACTGATAATTTGCAAAATTTTCTCCTTTCTCCTTAAATAGTAATATTTTATATTTACTTTCCCTTTTTTTTTAACCATAATGGAATATCTTTAAGGGCCTGAATGGCTGTGGCTCTTAATTTTGTTCATATGCGTAAATTCAGAGTATCGCTGCAAATGTTTGAATGGTTTCCCCATTAACACATTTATGTAATGATATGAATAGTTCTGTAGTCTTTGTTGGGAGTTGGACACATATGAAAGGAGGAAATTCTTTCAGGGATAACTCTTCTTTAATTGGCCCAAAAGTGGTAGACTTACTGGTAAATCTGTGGGGAGTGGGGCTCTGTACTCTACCCTTCACCTACTCTCTCCCTGCTCTTCATCCAGTTTTGCAAAATTGGTTCATAAAATTCATTGAATGCCTTCTCATCTATGAAGGTTGTGAAAAAGAGAGACTGAGATAATGTCTTTCTCCTGAAACAAGGTGTGAGTGGTAACTTGCCCAATTTAGCAAATCAATAGTCAAGGTCACTGGGAAAGGATCTCCCATCCTCACCCAGGCATTTGTTTTAAATGGCTGTAGTTTAAATAGCTTTGATCAGTGAGGCTATTCCTGAGTTTTTACAGGGAGGGAGAGCTCTCTCTGTCTTTCAGAGTGCGTATTCATTGGCACACAGGGGAAAATTGAGCACCTTGGAACTTTAGGACAAATAAGCAATAAATTTATTGTCTCATCTAGATATCATTTCTTCTTTATTTTACTCAAGTAGGGAAAGATCATCTGGAAGTGCAGGAGGCCTATCAAATATGCAAACATCCTCTTTCCCAATGTAGAGAATTTATATCAATTTATTGGAGTGGTTTGTAACTTTCTGGTAATTAGATTCAGTTTCTATGTCTGTAATCATGCAGCTATATTTCATGGATTACATTTTGACATAGCAATTTCATGGAATCAGATGATGTATACATATAATGTCTCTCTCTTCACCCTTCTAGACTGTAAGCCTACAAAGGAAGGCTTCAAATGAAATGAGCCCTCTGTGAAACATAGTTGCCACAGAAAAGCAATAACAGTTACTGAGAACTCATCGAGTAAATTGTGTTTGTATGAATTTTTTATTATTATTTTGGATTTATCCCTCAGTAATTACTTCATTTTTAGAAGATTGTAAGGAACTTGGGCCATTAATATTTTTAGGCAGACTCTAAATTTTCCAAGACTCGTCATCATTTTTTATTAGTCATTCTTAACAACATTTGGAGGAAAGTCAGTATTCTTCCATCTTCTATATATCCAGAAAACCCTAGACCAGGTCAGATTGCAGGCCATAATCAGATGACCAATTTTTAAAAGCCGTGTTAAGGAATCTTAGTCTGGGAAACTCTGATTCCTTAGGGTAACTTGGAGAAGTCTGGTTAGAAGGTCACTTGTTACAAGGTATTCTGAAAACTCTTTAAAGGTTAATGCTGTTGTAAACTCCTAAGAAAGCATATTTTTCACTTATGTGTCCTTTAAAAAGTGATTCGCACATATTGTGTACTCATTAAATATTTGTTGAGTGGATAACTTTTTTGGGGGGAGGAGGTATTGGGGATTGAACCCTGGGGTTCTCTACCACTGAGCTACATCCCAGCTCTCTTCATTTTTTATTTTGAGATAGTGTCTCACTAAGTTTCTTAGGGCCTCACTAAGTTTCTATGGCTAGCCTCAAACTTGCAATCCTCCTTTCTTGGTCTCCTGAATTACTGGTATCACAGGATGCACCACCATGCCCAGCAAGAGCATCTTAAAGGAGGAGAAGTTTATTTTGTGTCATGATTTGAGAGTTTCAGCCCATGGTCAGCCAAGTTCATTGCTCTGGACCCAATTTATGCAGACCATCATGGTGAAAGGGTGTGGCCGAGGAAAGCTTCTTAGTTCATGACAGCCAGGAAGCGGAGAAAGAAAGCAAGGAACTAGGAACAAAATGCAAACCCCAAAGTCATGTCCTCGTGACCTATTTCCTCCAGTCACATTCTGTCTATAGTCACCACCCAATACAGTAATCCTTTCATATTTATCCCTCAAATGGATTAATCTACTGCAGGGGTTATAGCTCTCACATTAATTTTATCACTTATGGACATAATTGTATGATCTCACACATGAGCTTTTGACTGACAACTCATATCCAAACAATAATATTTTGTTACTGACCCCTAAAAGCTCATGTTCATCGTACATTGTGAAATGTATTTAGTCCATTTCCAAGTGTCCCCATACTCATTAAGAGTTCCAGCATTGTCCAAAAAGTCCAAGTCCAAAGTCTCTCTCCAGGGAAAATTCTCAGTGTGAGCCACTCTAAAATCAACATCAAGTTACATATATACAATATATAAAGGTACAGAGTAAATATTTTCATTCCCAAAGGGAAAATAGAAGCATAGAAAGGAGGGATAAAACCAAACCAAGACCGAAACCCAGTTGGACTAACTTGTCCTATAGTTCCACTCCCAGCATTTGAGGCACATGGAATTATGATATTTTCTCCAAAGAACTCTCATAGCTTCATCCCTACAGTCTTGTTGGTTGCACACATGGCCTCTCTCTTGGCTTATTTCTGCAGCTTTCCTTGGGAGATGTTCCACATTACTGTCATTTTTTCATCTCAGGGGTCTCTAATGCAGCTTTGACTTCCTTCTTACATCTTTAGGCATCACCTTCTCAGGAACTGTCTGAAAGGATTCCATTTCTGCTGACTTTGCCTTGCCTTCCAGGCCTTCCTCTGAAATCTCAGTGGAAAAATTTGTGACCCTTTCACTCGAGCATCCTGCATTCCTGCAGAACCAACTCTGCATGCCCAACACCAATATCTGCCACCATCTTGAGCCTGGAATCACCAGGCTCCTTGGATCCTGGGTGCAGGGGCCACTGAGTGCCTGGATGACTAAGCACTGTGAAAAAACTTTTAAGTACCCCTGTGCAATCAGCCTATCCCCCGTGGTCTTTTCTCAAAAGAATTTTTACTTTTACACCCTTTAGCTTGTTCTGGTTTTGGTCTAGCCAATTCCCAATCAATTCCTGAGATGCTATTTTGCCACCTTTCCTATTGTATCTGTTTAAACAATCTAGCATTTCAATTAAAGATTGTAATCTCTTCAACAATTGCACCTTCCTTGGCTCCAGTTTTTCATGCATTTTTTTTCTGGCCAAATCACAAGATTTTTAGATCTTTCATTGTGCTTTCTGCTTCTGATGATCACAGTAAAACTTTGACTAAAAGCCTCCAGCAACATCCATGCCACTACCTAAATGCTCTGCTGCCTTAAAATTTCCTTTGCCAGATTAATTTGTCTATCACCTTTGAATTTAGTCACAAAGAAAGCCTCAGGACACGAGAAAAATGTAGACGATTTCTTTGCCAGAATGTAGCACAAATGGCCTCTAGTCTAGTTTGCAATGAAGTCCTCCCTCCCCTCTGAAACCTCCTGAGTTCAGTCTTTACTCTCCACCATCCGATCAGCATTCTCATCTTCTGAGCCCCCACCAGAATCACCTGTTAAGCTTTGCTTATAGTACTCTAAGGCTTCTCCAGTGTGAATCTCCAACCTTTTGCTGTCTCCTCCCAGAAACCAGTTTCAAATACCTCCGGAACTCATTATTAGGTTAGTCACAGCAATGACCCCATCTCTGGTTCCAATTTCTGTGTTATTCACCTTTTTCTTTGCTGTGATCAAAAGACCTGAGAAGAACAACTTAGAGAAGGAAAAGTTTATTTTGACTCACAGTTTCAGAGGTTCAGTTCATAGTCAGTCATCTCTGTTGCTTTGGACCCCAGGGATGTCAGAATATCATAGTAGGAGGGTGTGGTAGAGGAAATCCTCTCAGTTCATGACAACTGGCAAGCAGGGAAAGACAACAAGGTGCTAGGAACAAAATACAAACCCCAAATGCACGTCTTCAGTAACCTACTTCCTCTAGCCACACCTTATCCACCTATAGTTACCACTCATTAATCCATTGAGATTATTAATTCATCAAATGGATGAATCCACAGATTGTGTTACAGCTCTCATGAGTCTAATCATTCCACTCTAAATAATCCTACATTGTCTCATACATGAGCTTTTGGGGGGACACTTTAGATTCAAATTATAACATTTGATGAGACCTTATTTCAAAGTAAAGAATAAAACAAGGTCTGGCAGTGTTCCTTAGTGGTAAAGTACCCCTGGGTTCAATCCCCAGTACCCTCCTCCCAAAAAAGAGTAAGGCTTATGCCTCTCTAGTCTCTTGCTTCTTCTCTCACCATGAAAGTGCTCTTGTTCATGCTTTTGCTATTTTGTGCTAATCTCCAGGTTGCGATGAAACCAAATGAACCCTCTGCAGAGAACAAACAGAAGGGTGACCCAATCTTGGATCTTGGACTTCCAATCTCCAAAACTCTGAGCTAAATAAACTTCTTTTCTTTTTTAAGTACCTAGCCTCAGGTACCTTTTATAGCAACACAAAATGTGCTAAGATAGGTGGGGCATGGGGGCCAAACTAGGATATGCCTTGCCCCTGTGACTTTTTAGCCTTGCTATTGTATCTTCTAGCACATGGAATAAGGAACAGAATCACAATAGTTCAAGCTGATAAAATGACTATAGTATTCAAAGATGTAGGTAGGACATAGGCTTAAGAAGAGTTTAGTGAGAGACTGCTAGGAATCACAGGGGAAAATTTGAAGGGAATCTGAGTCTTTAAATTCATACAAGCCATAATATCTATCAGATGCCAGCAAATACATTGACACAAAGAAGGCCCTGTAGTTTCTAAAACAAGGTGCATTCTTTGGTAGCTCAGAATGATGCACGGCTCTTTTACTTATAAAATGTCCATCATGTTTGGTGCCCAAAGTTAATGACTTTTAGATGACACTTGGAGAGAGATTTATAGCAATGTCTAATTGATTGTTCATGGTCCAGTTTTCTAAAGAACTCTACCCACAGCATGGAATGAGGTAGCTAGCCAATATTTCAGCTGAGAATCTCAGAATAGAAAGAAGAACCTATTCAACAATTTAATTTGAATTGAATCTGAGGCATGTTTAGTGGAATTCTAACATCCTATCAACACCATTATCTCCTTGATATCTCATTGAATTAGCTGATATTTTTCCATTTTTTTCTTGTTTTATTTTAAAATTCAACCTAGCATTCTTTTCTATAATATAAGATATATAACTTACATCAGTATATAAACATATTTTTCATTTTAGTTTATCTTTGCTCATAGTGAGAGGAAGTCATAAAGTATATAATACACTCATTTTTTCAAGTTTTTTTTTTCTTTTTGGTTTATCCAAAATTAATTTTTTTGGTTCCTGCAATGAATTCCTGTCTTTATTTCTCTTTTGGTACCTTTCATGTGTCTGGCTGTGGTTGCCAGTAACTGAATTCATTTCATTTTCTTAGTTCACTTTGCTAAATGATGAAAGGGCAAAAGAGAATTTTATGAAATATTGTTATAATTGGACAGCATGAGCAGAGAATCTGAAGTAAGTCCAGTTCTTTGCCCATGAATTGATTTAACAGTTGCCAACTAAGGTTCAGGAAATTAAGTGCCATTTTGCCTGTAGCCTGAGGTTCCTTGAAGGGAAGAAAAATGCTTTTCAATGAGCAGTGGGAAATTGTTCTAAGACCATCAAGAAAAGTATTATTTCTGTGAAAATAGTTCTGTGATCATCAGAGTAAAAAGGCCTTGAGTTTTACATTGTGAAAGGTTTGTACTGGACAAACAACCAGGTCTTTAACCACATTGACCTTGAGATCTTGGAAGGTATGGCTTACAGAATTGAAATTGTAACTCGGTAGAAGTCATTCTTTTTCAGGAACACTTTAGGATTACAATCTTCCGTGCTCTTGAATGAAGTACCTAGCCATCAACCTGAATTTCTTTTTATAATAGAGGACTTAGTAACAATATTCAATTTCCTTCATGTATTTATTCAACTCAAGGAAATTTGCTTTAATGATTTCATACAAGTGGAGAAAAATATATGGCTGGTGATATTCTTTGGAGGATCAACTGTAATAGTAAAAGATGGAAACAATTTAAAAACCCAATGGTACTGAAACTATAAAATAAATTCAGATAGATACAGGTACAGAAATATTTCACAGTGATTAAAAGTTACTGAGTAGACTATGCAACTGTAGAAAATCGGTCCCAAACTAATTTTATATAGCAGAAATTAGTAAAGAGGCATAGTAATAATAGTCAGAATTTATCAGGCTCTCTTAACATGCCAAGCACTTTTTGAGTACTGTACCTTCATTCATCTTCACAATACTTCTGTGTGTTAGCTACTATTATTATTCCCAACTGAGGCATGGGGCACCAATCAAGGATGCACAGCTGGTAGCTCATAGATCTGGGATTCAAACCCAGAAAGTCTGTTTCCAGAGTTCACACTTAATCATCACTCCATATATGATCCACAAACAAATGGCTACATTTACATGGATTATGCCTGGCAATACTCCAAGTGCATGTAAAAATCTCTAGGAGAATGCACAGAAATGAAATTATTAAGACCATTGAAATTTGGAATAGGTGATTTTTCTTTGTTTTATTGGCAGGGGGAGGGGGAGTGGTGGTTACCGGGAATTGAACTCATGGGCACTTAGCCACTGAGCCACATCCCCAGCCCTATTTTGTATTTTATTTAGAGACAGGGTCTCACTGAGTTGCTTAGCACCTCACTAAGTTGCTGAGGCTGGCTTTGAACTCTCGATCCTCCTGCCTCAGCCTCCCAAGCGACTGGAATTCCAGGCACACAACACTGTGCCCGACTGATTTTTACTTCTTCTATGTGGTTTTTACTATTTAAAATATTGCAGTTATGTGGAATATGTGAGTACAAAGTTTGAAAAAGTAAGCTGTGCACCTATATTACAGAAGAGAGGAGTACTCTGTCCCAAAGAGCCACTTATTCCATTTCAAAATCTACTCTTAGAACTCTAATGTTAGGTCTAGTGTTAGATAAATGTCATCAGCACCAAATGGTGGGAGAGTAAAGGCTCAAAGAATGAACTCTGGAGACATGGGAGCAAGGACTGCTGATATGGAGGTCAGAGAACACAGCCTGAGTGATCTCCTCATAATCTCCTAGCCTATCATGCCTAAGTGCCAGGATGGTAAGTATATCTGGCCTAGGAAAACTTCAGGTTAAACATGGAAGAGGACTTCTGGAATTTAATAGTATTATGTTGGGTTATGTATTCTTGCCTTAGAATTAAAGTTTTATCTATAAAAAGTAGAGATATCCACCTCTACCTAGAGCAGGAATGCTCATACAGACAAGGAAAGGATATTTGCAAATGAAGGTGGAAGGTAAAGCCACCTTGTGTAATGTAGAATATTTAAATCAGAAAGAGAAACTTGACTTGTATAAACATGAAAGATTATTAGGAACTTGTGATTTTGTAAGCTAAGTTATCTGTGGTAGACTTTTATGATTTTGAATAATATAAAATTAGATGTTATAATTAGAAATAGTCACTTGGTGTTTTTTATTTAATTTTTTAATTGGGAGCTCATGAATAGGTATAGGTAATATAGATAACAAATTTACATATAAGCATATGGACATTTTTCAGGGAAGAAAAATGCTATGGTTTCTATGTTTTTTTAATGTCAGTGAATTTGAATTTCTTCCTATAGTATCTCCATTGATGTGTTACAGGAAAGGGTAATGGTAATTTAGACATATATAGGTATGGTTTCTTACATAGAGTTTTGTTGGTGCCTTCTTTTGTTGTGAATCTAAATATATTATTGAAAACTTACATCGAAAATGAAAATAGAAAACACATTTACAAGGCTTCATTAGTCTGTGGCCATCTAAGAGTATAATGCATGAACTTTACAACTTGGATCTTAAGTTTGGAGATAAAGATGGGATCAGGTCTTTGGGAAGATGTGCCTGGGATTGATTCTTCTGGTGAATACCATGCTGCCCTCTAGTCACATATAGTTATCTGAGGTGCACCCTTCTCAGTGTAACTGAGACTCCCTCACAGATTAAATCACCTGAGGACTAACACTAAGGAAAGTCTCCCTTGCTTGCCTTGGTGCACCTTTTCTTTACATTGTAGGCAAATTTGTCTTTACTGTTTAAAATGTAATCCTTTAGGTTTCATGTAATTCAAATTTACAGGAACCAGAAATTTAAGCATGAGACAACTTCTGATTTCTCAAGGAATTGGACTCTTAAAGCAAGTCACCAATGAGAAAAGATCCATTTCTCTTTAATAACTCAGGTTTTATTGCTTTTTGCTCAATGAGTTTTATTGAGATTTAATTCTCATTTATTACTTTTACCCCTGATTTTATTTTGCCTTTTATTAGCTTTAAAATACTATGTTTTTGCATGCATGATGTAGGGTGTGTGTGTGTGTGTGTGTGTGTGTGTGTTATTTCAAGGTAGGGCAAATTGACTTTTGAGAAGAATGTTGTTAAGAGAAATGTTTGGGTTAGTGAAACAGGATGGAGTAAATTAATTGAAGCATAAAAAGCCAGAATGTATTAAAAATTTCCAATTAACATATTCATTCTTTCTTAAGGCTACATTTTTTCCCTTTAATATTTCCACTAACTCTGAAAATTTATATTACCCTGACATTTAAAATTTAGACACTAAAACTTAGGGTGGAATACATGTCTTTACAAGGAAAATATATGAAGGTAAAGATGAAGCAGTTTAGTATTGATGTTGCTTGGGGACAACCTTCCCCTGAGGTTCCTGAGATGGAGACTTCTAGTTCATTTGTTGCCTATTATGTGGAAGGGTAGAAAATCTATTTAAATACTCCTGCTTGGCTGTCCATTTATGCATTTATTCAATTTTTTATTTTTTTTCCAAATGCTGCCTGTCACCTATGTATAATGCCCTATCAATGCATGATATCATGTTAAAAATTCAGTAAGAAGTGATTCTTTGAAGTGAGTCTAGTTCACAATATCATGTCATGTATTTTTTTAAAAAGAACTAGAAGAGAGCAGCTTGAAAACTCCAGACATCAAGAAATGAAGACCAAATGGAAATGCTAATTACCCTGATTTGATCAGTATATGCTAAGTACATGTGTTGAGATATTACACCATAAAAATGTATAAGTATCACATTTTAATAAAAAATAATAAATGATTCTTTCTTTTAAGGAAATATATAACTGAAGTTCAGGTTACGGATCATAGTGTAACAGACTGATAAACAGAATGCTGTGGAAACAGAACAATTCATTTAAGTGGAAAGGTCTTTGAGGATTTTATGCAAAAACAGCATGATAGGTAGAGAGAGGGAATGGGTGGGTGCTAGGGCTTCCAATTTGTGGAAAACATTAACCTATTCACTATTTATTATGAATCCTTTTCAATGAGCCAACTTCTAGTCCTATCCCTACAATGTTGAGAAATGAAGTGGAAGCTCTTCAGAGTTTGTTTTCATGCCAAAAGGGAGCACAAGCCCTAAAGCCACTGCAGTTTTTGCTAAGCTCACCTTTTTCTTAAAGGGCCAGATAGTACATATTTTAGGCTTTGCACACCACTACACAATCTCAGTCACGATGACTCACTTCTGCTATTGTAACTTAAAAACAACCCTAGACAATAAGTAATTGAGTGGGCATGGCTGTGTGGGATACAGAAAATTTAATTTTACATGATTTTCATATTTCATGAAATATTCTTTTGTTGTTTTTTGTTTGTTTTGTTTTCAACATTTAAAAATGTTGAAACCTTTTCGCTCATGGCTTTGCGAAGTCAGACTGTGGGCTGGATTTATCCTGTGTGGCATAGTTGCTACCCCCTAAAGAGGTACTTTATCAATATTTATCACAACAAATAATTAAGGGAGAAATGGAAACACCCCACCCAGCCCAAAACCAGAATATCACACAGTTCTTGATTCTTCCCTTTGACTGCTAACCTGTGTGAGTAGCAACTTGCAGTCATGGACTCTGCAGTTTGAGTGATAGTGACCCTGCACTCCAACACTAGGGCATGTAACATTTGATATGTATGCATCTGCTAGAAAGGAATAAGTTAGAAAATTAGCTAAAAGAAAGTTGACTCTGTTGTTAAACTAAGAAATATTTCCAGGACTGCACTTGAAAAGATCAAAGGTAAGTCATACTTAATTAACTTATTGTCAATTTTAATAAGCAAAAGCCTTTTGTATTTTCTCCTGTATGATCATTTGTCCACATTTTGATTCAAACATGAAAAAAAGTTCTTAAGTTTGACTATTTACAACATGGATGTGATGCATATCTGATGATACGCTTAGGAAGTACTGCTGATATCCAATATACTTGAGTCTACCTAGTGAGATCCATTACACTTGACCATCCTTGATGCTGGCCAGGACACTTACAGAGATTGAGACAAAAGACTTGGAATCACACAGTGGATTCCAAGGACATTTTAGGGTTCACTAGATATTTTACTTTTCGTTCCTCTGGTTAGACTTCTGGAGTCCATTCTTGTTAGTGTAGAAGTACAGTCTGAACAACAAAGAGTATGTTACAGATTTTCATGGAATTCTGACTTTGAAGGCTCTACAAGTCTAATTATTATGAAAATTCCACTTAATAGAGTGTAAAGTGTCATCTTGGCAACTGATCTCTTCTCTCTGTGCATCAGTTTCCTATTCTGTAAAGTGGGGTCATAATAGCTATTTCCTTGTGTTAATACAAGGATTAAATGAAGTCATGAATCAATTCAATTATTTAATGACCAATTTTTAGAAATTTTATTTTCCTTTTCATCCACAAAAGAAAAAATAGAATTCAAGTTTTCTAGATTCCTTTTGTGTTTATTATGAACCCAAGCCTTTTTTCTCACATATTTATTTTGCTGACACTAGTCAAGTAAGTATGATGCAGTAAGTCAATTGTTTTCTTTAATTTTTAAGACTTCCTTTCAGAGAGTTATTTTGTTGATGAGCAAATTAACACAAAACATTAGATGAGTTTAGTTATTGTGTGTAAGGAAAATATTTATCTATTTTGTGGCTCTCTGGATATGATAATAGACATGGTGATTAATAAAAAATAAATTTCAATATACTATGCCATGTTATTAGCAAGAATGTAACTTACAGTGAGATATTAGTTTACATGAAGGGAGGGATTGATTCATTTGATTTTCCTCAAGGGAAAACAATGTTTCAGGCTTTAAAGATGAAATACAGCACAACATTAACTCCTCTTTAGTGTAAGTAGAAGAATTTACTTTAATTCCACAGACCTATGCTCTGAGGCTCATTCCTGCTCTGAATACTGATGCTCACTGTCGAAGAGGACTTTTTATCAAGGAATAGGAACAAGTTGCTTTGTTAGACTGCATTTATTGATCATTAGAGGACATCTTTAGATTAACATGTTTCCCCATCTGACCCGAAAA
This sequence comes from Marmota flaviventris, assembly GCF_047511675.1. Taxonomy (NCBI): domain Eukaryota; kingdom Metazoa; phylum Chordata; class Mammalia; order Rodentia; family Sciuridae; genus Marmota; species Marmota flaviventris. The sequence continues at coordinate 48,321,644 of NC_092505.1, read as the reverse complement.
TCAGAAGGGTATTAAGACGTTACTGGACTATTTTTACATTAGTATTTTATTGCCTTCCATTTTAAATTTTATAAGCTTAATTTATTTTATTTCAGTTCAGAAAATTTCAATGTAGTCAGCATTTTATTTCATTGTTTTATTCAAATCAGTGTTTCTCAACTTGGTTGTACCTGAGAACTATGTAGAGTATTAATAAAAATAAATCCATTCCCTGTACTCATACACACATTTATTTGGCTTAAAATGTGACTTAGGCATAGACTTTTGCTTTTTTTTCCTTCATTTTTTAAAAACAACACTAGATGAATTTTTTTTCTTTTCTTTTCTTTCTCATTTTGTGTTATTTATTTATTTATTTGTTTGTTTATTTATTTTGAGATGAGGTCTTAGTATGTTGCTTGGGCTGGTCTCAAATTCATAGGTTCAAGTGATTCTCCTAACTCAGACTCCCAAGAATTGAGGACTGTAGAGATAGGCTATAACATCTAGCTCAGACAATTTTAACATATAGTTTTGATTAAAAACTAGTGGTACAAATTAGTACTTACCAATTTTTAATGCATAATAATCCACCTGATGTTTTTGTTGTAATATAGAATCTAATTCTTCTGGCGGTCTCATAAGGATGTTGATATAGCCAACATTACCAATCCAAGGACCACATTTCCACAAGGAAAGATCTAAATTAAAGTCCAATTTAGTTGGAAAACTTTTTGTTCAGGAATGGCTTGACTAAACAATTATCTATAAAATAATTAACTCATGCTTTATTTGTTACTCAAAATTACCTCATCTTCAATCTCTAAAACTGTACCACTTTTGCTGTCACATTGCTTAATTCAATCCTTCATTTGCTCATGTCTATTCTGCTATATTGTAGTGAATTGCTCAGAGTAGAAAAAAGCAAACCTATGTTTAAGTAGTCTAAGAAAGAGTAGAGGGTTAGTGCTAATGACCTTGATCCACAGTGAAAAGCTAGTGAAGAAGTACATTTTTGATTTTACACTTAATTTGTAGATGTGCTTTTTTGGTACAGACATTTTTAGGCTTTTTAGAAATTCTTGATGTCTGTAGTCTTTTTCTTTTCTATTTCTGTGATGCAGTTTTGTATGCATGAAAAAGTGATTTTTTTTGAATTTTCATCTATTTTGCTGATGTGTATGTCCAAAGTCACTAGAACAGTGCTTGACCTGTTTTTAAAAAAATTGAAATACATATGTGGAATGAACTATTGATAACAGATACCTGTCACATCATACTTGGGGGAATAACATTTGAAACAGGCAATGTGACTGGATGCCAATAGTAAAGAGACCTCTAAGAATCACGTCATACTGAAGGCAGTTTCATTGTAAGAAAAACAGACAAGTAGAGGAAGGAGAGGACATTTGCAGAGCACCTGCTGTAGCTGACGTGTTCAACACCCAGGGAGAAAGAGGTGTCTTTCTGCCTTTTTTTTTTTTGCATCAGGGAACCACGTCTTCACAATTCATTAGAAATTATGTTTTAAAGGACTATTTATTTAAGTGATTCTATGGTGTGTGATTGCAACTCTTAGTATTCCTTTTTGTAAATTACCCATCAGCAGGTGAATAGAAGATCATGGGAATTTTGTCAATAACTTAAAATGTTCAGTTCACTGTTGATAAGAAAATTTTTTAAATATTATAAGCTCCTTTTTTCCAGCTTATTACCTAATTTTTTTTTCAGTAAGACAGCTGTTTCTCTCTTTTTTTCTTAAGTGACCAAAACCAAATAGTAATAGTCCCTAATGTACTTTTAGGACTTAGCTAGGGCAATACATTATAATACATAAGAATTTGATTACTTCATAGAAAATATTATATTTTATATATATATATCATATTTTATATCTTAAATAACAAGATACTATAATTATATAATATTATCGATTTAAGTGTTTCCAGCCAAATCTTATGATTGTGAAAACTTTATAATAGTATACATTTTGTTCTTAACGTGTGCAGTCGATAGCATTGTGTTGATCACTTTTTTGTCTTCAAAAGGATTTATTGCTTATATTTCAAGAAATTAACCAGGTGATCAGCAGCTCAGTTGCCAATGGAATTAAGAGTAAAGTTTATGCCTCCCTACTGCCAGCTTACTTGTACAAAACAAATGTCAGAAATAGCATATAACGAACTTGTAATGGCTTACTTTACACGTATGGAGTCAGCACAAAACTAATAGTCTGAGGTTTGTTTGCTAACTGCTAGGTTTTAATGTTAAACAAATGAGTGTTAATTTTAACAGTACTGTTTCTCAGGCCCTCTTTGGGAACCTGCTGTCTCCCTTCCTCTGGGCATTTTCTGAATATATTTTCTAATTCTGTAAGAGCTAAGGTGGCAGCCTCTATTGTCTCTCGAACTTGACCACCTCCCTAATAAAATCAACAAGACAACCTTTACAGGAAAACAGGCCCTAAGCAGACAGCCTTTTTTTTTTTATTTTCATAGACCAATGCTACTGTTTTCTTCACACATTTTTTTTTCCTAAAGAGAGCAGAAATTCAGATTATTCCACAGGTTGCTAGAGAAATGACATTGCATTTTCTAAAGACTGATCCTACCTAAAATTACTATGGGTAGGGAGAATTCATGTTATTAATGCATTCATAACCAATGTGTCAAAAACATGCCTTAGGATATAAACAAACAAAAACAGTCTTTTTCTCCCACTGCCCCCTTACACTTTATTTAGGGGGTACAATTTTCTTCTGTTTTTGAATATAGCCTCAGGCATGGTTGTGACAGCCCTAGGGACACAAACAGGGTGTCAATTCAGTAAGTGGAGTTGAGTCCAAGTGAATAATCCTCACTTGAGCAATCTGATTTGCCAATAGTTCAGTCCTTCCCCAGCTAAGCTTAGCTGTGGTGTGGAAGTCCCAAGTTGAAAATGGAAGCCCAGATCTGGCTCCTCCTTCTTAGAGTTTCTTAGTCCCTCCCCTTCCTATCTAGACGCTACCTTAACCCCATCAGCACCAAGGTGTTCCATGAGGTTGATAGGCAGACCAGGCCATTATGAAAGTTGCCTTTTTCTTTCATGGAATCTTTAAAGATTCCTTGTTGACTTCTCTTGTATTCAATTCCCTTAACCGATGTCACTATTATAGGTGGTACCTTTGTAGCTCTTTCCTAGCCCCTGCATAACCTGCAGTGTACAGCCAGTACACTGATAAGGTCCCTACAGGGATCCCTGCACCCCAGTTTAGCATATCCTATCCACAATAGCACAACTCTTCCCCTACTCCCTGTTGACCTTATTTGATCCAGAAGGAACCCTATATAGCCCTTGCTCTATCAACTTCTGGGGGTGGGATTCTCTCTCAATACTTTGGCATTTTCCTATCTGCTATCAAAGCAGTTAATGAGCCTTTCCCTCTCACTCTGTATTTCTTTGGCATGCATTTCATACTAGTGAAATTGAACTTCCTTAGATCTGTCAGGCTCCATCTAGTCTTCTGTGTCTTTCCATTGCGGGGAGGTAATGCCCATCAACCTCTTGTGACTAGTAGGAGGGGAAGAGAGACCTTCAGCTCAACTATAGCTTTTTCTGGAAAAATAGCAGCAGATGAACCTGGAATAGTCTCTGCCACTGCCTGAGTGGGGAGCAAGTAGGTACCAATTGGAGGTGTGGGACAGCTGAAAAAGTAATATTAAGAAAGAAAGACAAGAAGTATACGTTCAAAGCCAGGGCTTAACTGGTGGAAGAGACCTGATGGGTTCGATCCTAACAAAGGGAAAAGCTCTGTGTATGCTTTATAGTGAAACACATCAAAGGGATTCAGGGAGGAGCTTCTTCAGGAAAACAGGATAAAAACGGGAAAAACAAGTTGTTTGGGGCTTAGCAAGTTAAGCCCATTTCCAGGCAAAATGTTTGAACCAAGGGCTGTGAACTAAAGCAGGGCCCCAATATGATCTGGGCTTTCTGGAACCCGGAATTTCACCCAGGAGTTCCCAGAAAAGCAACATCCCTGCCTTTTGACGGCTCAAACAAACCCATAGTTCATACACGGCTTCCAACAGAATAGGTAACTGGTTGTATAATTAACTTATGGTCCATCTACATATTTTACTCAATAATTTCTGCCTGGGAAAAGTATCTATAATGAGAACAGTCAAACATCAGAGACATTTATGAGAATGTTACATAAAATACTTCCTTTATGATAGATTAATATTGAAGAATTCTAGCATTAGACCCAAAATGCTAGGGTTGAATTCTTGAAAACAAAATACCACACTGGCTTCTTTTCATTATATACTGTGCTTCAGCAAATGTTTTCTCTAGCCATTACCTAAAGTTAACCATTGGTTACTATTTTGTGGCGAAGAAAAAATTCATCTTCTATTTTATATAGAAAGAAGAAATATTTGACCATTTTTCCTTTGAGGAAATATTTTAAACTACTCTCAATCTACAGCCTTCCTAAAAAAATTAAAATAAATAAAGCATAAGTCCTCCCTCACCTCCACTTATAAATATTTACTAAAATATATTTTTTCTCATGAGAAGATTATTTGCACACCCATTCACACATTGCATGTCTGGAACTTACTGAATTCATCCATGCATGCAGAATTTCCCTGTTGTAGTTTGATGCATTTGAAGTTTTGTGATGATTGTGTTCAGCTCAATTTTTTTTCTATTTTATGAATATAAAATAAATGACAGCTCCATTTGATATACAGAAATTTGCTTTAAAACGATGCAACCTTGCCTCAACATCTATTTTCAAAATAGTTCTTATTCATCACTGTAGAATTATGAAAATAAAAACTATAGGGAAACTATTTACTTATTATATTATGGATAGAAAATATTTATGTATGTATAAATATAATATGTATGTAGGTTAGTACCAAGGATTGAACCCAGGGGCATTTTGTCACTATGCTACCTCCCAACACTTTTTTTTTTTTCATTTTGAGGAAGTGTCTCTCTCTGAATTGTGGAGACTCTCTTTGAACTTGAGATCCTCTTACATCAGACTCCAGAGTATCAGGGATTGCCAGATAGCTCCATCATGAACTGGCCTTGCAGTATTTTCATTACAGCGATTTTCCTTACTCAATTTCTCAGCAATACTTTGTTTGATACCACACAAACATTTTCTACTTATGATTCTATTTTGTAGCCATATTAATCAAACTCTACTCCATGACCTTGAAAGAGGGTCTAAATAGAGGCATTGCCCTTTAGCAGAATAAATTGACACAAGAAAAAACACTCCGTTTGGATCTTATGTGCAGCCAAGTAATTTCCTTAAATTCTCAGAAGAATTATTTTTTTATCCTCTATTAGAATGTACATAGCTAAAAAACTGCAGTTACATAAGTAATGCTGAAAGTAGTGCAGATGATGGTGATAAATATACACACAGACACACATACACACATTGCACATACATATGATTAATTTGATTCATCAGTAATATACACATTTCTTAAATTGCTAAGCATGGATGACAACATCCAATATTCAAATAATTTAGAGAAATAAGATTTTTCCCTTAGGTGTTCTTGTTTCTTGTTTCCTTTCTTTTTATGTAGAACAAGAATATCTGAAGGATCTAGAAGGAACTATAGAAACCTTCAGCCAACAATCTGCCAATCTTTACTAATCTGCTTTTGAGGCACACAAATGCATTTATATTTTCCTTAATAACATAAAGCTAAATTATTTCAAAATCACTTGACTCTTTGAATGGTTTATGACAGAGAAAAAGACTAAGGTGGCCAACATTACATTTTCTGAACATAAAAAGAAAAACATTTGCAAGTCTGGGGTCTAATCCAGGGCCTTGCATGTGCTAGGTAAGCACTCTGCTACTGAGCTACAACCCCAGCCCCCATTATTTTAAACAAATAAACTCTGTATTCCTTATGGTTTAAAACAGTTTTTATTATAAGCAAACTATTGATTAACTCAATGATCCTGCCATTATTTATTTTTTAATTATATCTATAATCATGCTGTGCATTTTCCCTCATGTAAAACTTTTCTGGATCTTCTCCCACCAAATAAACCTTTTTCACACAGCTAATTTGTTATATTTCTATCTATCTTGTGGTTATTTTACCTCTGTCACTAGTGCAGAAAACTCAGTAGTCCTGAATCACATAGGATGGGTAATGATTAGAACTTAGGAATTGGATTCTCAAAAATTTGCTAAAGTGGTCAAGTTTCAAGCACTTGTAGCATTGACTACAAAAATGAACCCCAAGTTTAAAAAATAAAGTATTTAATTTTTTTAAATTAGCTCACCTTAATTTGTATAAAGTGTCAGTTTGTAGTTCTTTGTTGTTGTTGTTGTTCTAATTAGTTATACATGACAGTGGAATGCACATTGACATATCATATATAAATGGAGTATAATTTCTCATTTTTCTGGTTGTACATGATGTAGAAACACACCAGTCATGTAGTCATATCTGTACATAGGGTAATATTGTCTAATTCATTCTACTATTCTTCCTACTCCCATACCCGCTCCCCTCTCTTCATTCTCCTCTACCTAATCCAAAGTAACTCTGTTTTTCCCTGAAACCAAAACCAAAGACACATCAAGGAAAGAAAAATTTGACTCATATCCTTGTTGAACATAGTTGCAAATATTTTCATTAAAATTCTGGAAAATTGCATACAAAAACATATTAAAAAGAGAGTGCACCATGATTAAGTGGGGTTCATTTCAAGCATGCAAGGTTGGTTCAACATACGGAAATCAATAAATGTGATTCATCATATCTATAGAAGTAAAATCAAGAATAATATGATCATCTCAATAAACACAGAAATAGCATTTGACAAAACATAGGAACCCATTCATGTTCAAAACACTAGGAAAAAAACAGATAGTAGGAACAAACCTCAACATTGTAACAGGTTTGTAGTTCTTATGAAATATGGAGAAAGTCATTGATCACTGGAACAGTGTTCTAAGGGAGACTGTTGGCAAGGTAGTACTTTCTGGTTTAAAAGAAAACATCCTCTGCTAAATATCTAGCTCATTTGGTTACCCCAACCAATCAGCAAAATCAGCATCAGAAATTCCTTCATGATATAGATGAACTACACTTAATCATTATTGCACCCAAAGTGGCAGTCAAAATGATTCTGATATAGAAGATATGAAGAAAGCTATTCTTTGAGAAAGAAAACTTTAATAGCCAAAAGCTCAGGATAATGGTTGATAAAGATTTAAGAAAAATTATTCAAAAGTCAGGGATACACATGATGACAGGATATATATGCAAGTGATAGAGGGATTAGGTCACCCCCCACCCCCACTTTTTCTCTCTCTCTACTACACACACTCTCATATTGATATAGAGATCATTTAGGCCATGGACAGATTCTATTTAATGTCTGTGGAATAGGAAGCTAGATCTAAATAACACTCTTGCAAACTGGGGCATACATTGAAGATCTTGGTTCTATCACCAAATACCAATGCTGATACTATGACAGGACTTTTAATACCAATAAGATTACTTCAAAAGGATATGAGATATTATTTACTTAATCCAATAAATATACAAAAATTAGAAAAGGCATGTGGCAATCATGACACTGTTTTAATATTTTGAAGAGCAACTGAGTTACGTTGTATTACCTTTGCCTACTGCCTGAGAATTTAACAAGAACCAAGCTCGAGGAGGATCTTTTATTTTAGTCTCAGAGCATAATTACAATTTATGTGCTTGTGGAAAATGTTTATTGAAATGTGAGGTTTTTCTGAGAGGCATGATGCTTGAAATCCAAACTTGGAAATTGGAGTTGGTAAGACTAAAATTAACTTCCATATAGCCACTAAACAGATCCAAGCTAATTAAATGAAAGTCCAAAAGCTTAAAGTATCTCCATCCAATTTGCCTGAGTTCAAGAATGCTCATTATGAATATATTCCATTATCTATAAGTGCATCTATGCATTAAAAAGTCCATGAAATAAAACTATATATGAGATTATTCTTCAATAAGTTTTCTAGAACCCACTTTACTATTTTTATGCTGTTACACAGGAATCTATTTTATTTTTTGTCTTTTAATTGGCTCAGAAATAAAGCATTTTTAAGGGAACAAAATAAATTAAGAGATTCAAAAAATATTTTGATATTAAATGTATTAAATGTATGACATACACCACCACAAATGGCGTGCAAAATATATTATAAATTTTAAAGTAACAAAGAATAGCTATGTATACATATCCTACTTAATTAAAAAATACTTAAATGTGTAAAATATTTATAAATGTTATAAGTTGTAAGGAAATATACGATGTAGAAATACCTATATATTAGCAAGTATATGTTAGATTTGTGTGTGTGCATGAGTAATGCATCATCAGTAAATTTAAAGAAGTTGCAAATCAATAAGAGAAAAAGTTATTGCAATAATATAAATATTTCTCCTCTCTGTAGATACTCTCTCTTTAAATAAAAAAAGTATATTTGTTCTTATTATTGAAAGTTTTACTTATTTAACTGCTATACATTTTTGAAAATTTACAAATTAAAGGCTGGAAATCAACCCCCAGTGACCCAGGAAGGCAGTCTCTGCCTCTTTGTAGCTAGTTGAATACAATGACAGAAGTTAAGGACAGTTCAAGTCCAACTAGCTGGGTGTATGCTTCTCCAGCATGAACCTAACATTTATGACATTGAACTCATCATCTGGAGAAGCACACAGGAAACCGTAACAGAAGTGGTTTGCAGCCCCTGCCCCCACCAGGAATGGTGTCACAAAGCTATATAAATCCCATTTAATGGGCTGGTTTTCCTTGTTATTGTGGGATACCAACCAAGTCTTACCTGGTGAGTGCACTCATTGGATTCTGTATGACTCCAGAAAGAACATTTATGACCTCTGGAAATAGTCCATAGACTTAATAATACACACATCTTTAGGAAAATGTATGTGCATGCTATGTTTAAAGTTAACAAATTTCTCTTTTTCATTAAAAATTTGGTGTCAGGTATAGAAAATACATATGTGTAATCATTGGCAAATATAATTTTCAAAGCACTGCAAAAAAATAAAAGAATTCTTTTAAAAAATAAAGCTGTTTTCCCTATGATGACTTATCATAGCTTTCAAGTAAAAAAAAAAAAAATGGAAACAATAGTAGAGGATCAAGCTGTGCTTATGTTTGATGTGTAAAGTAAAATCCAATTTGAATCTAAATTTGTTATCATACCATATATGAACTGTAATTCCCTGCAAAGTTTTAGGCTGTGATCTGTACATCAACATGCTGCCTATAGTGCATTGATAATTCACAATTTCCTAGATACCATGGCACTTTTCCCCTACAAATCATCCTGCCCCAAATGGCAAATACCTAACTCATTAAAACTCTAAAATGTTTTCTCTTTCCTGATAGATTATAATTTTCATATGCATACCTCACCCCTAGACAAATTTATTAGCTTTTTCTGGAAGTATTATAGCAGGGAACACATACAATGTTTATTGTAACAATATCTTAATTATTAACAACACTTCTTATTACTTTAGTAACATCTACTCTTTACCAACGTCCTGAAATGTACTTAGTTCTTTGATAAGTGCTCAGAAATATTTCTAATAATCCTTACTGCATTAAGTTTCCCTTAACAGAGAAGGAAACAGAGGCATTAGCAGATAAACTGTTTTTCCCCAGGTCTCATATGTGATAAACAATGGAATCACAATTCCTGACCTGATCAGTTTGCCTCCAGTTTTCAAACTTTTTCCCACTTGCCTTCAGTGTCTATGTGTATAATCTAATGCCTTACTATGCATTCAGCAGAATGAATATTTTGAATTTTAGCAACAGTAATGTGCAACGTTACTTGATGTTCTGAGTAATTTGGAGGAGTTTGTATGTGTTCACTATGAAAATCATAAGAAAGCATTAACCTATTATGGAAACATACTTTTTTACTGTGTTACAATTTTTTGATTGAATTGTTAAACTTAAGCTGTGAGAGAAATATAGTTAATCATTTTAACGGAAGCACTTAATATCTTCCAGTCTGATCTTTTAATGCTTGTATATTAACTTGAGAATTGAAACTCTTTCTTACTTGCTGAGTGAGATATTTTGAATTTAAATGTAAATTACATGTTGTTATCAGTCCAATATCACATCCAGTGCAGTTGTCCTCTGTATTTGTTTCCACAGCAGCCTCTGTGATTATCTTCAGTGATAAATTTATCAAATATCCTGTATGTGTTGTGTTGAAAATAGCTGCAACACACATAAAACTGCATACATATTATTTCACTTATAAAATGCATCTTATGACTATCAACAGATTATCAGATAAAGAAAATGTGGGGTATATGCACAATGAAATACTATTCAGTCTTAAGAGAGTAAATGACTGTTTGTACCACAATAAAATGATTTTAGTTAGTTCTATTTAGCCATTCATTAATGCATATTTATTTCAAAATATCACGTTGTACAGGATAAGTGTATACAATTCTTATTTGTCCAATTTAAAGTGAATGAATGAATTAAAAATTCTAAGGTAATATTACATATAGCTATTTAAACTAGTTATCATATAAGTAACAAATATTATGTCAACAATAATACATGATTCATTCCTTTTCTAAATTAAATAATTTTGTACAGTAAGTCATTCTTGGGAAAGTATTTCCTGAATTGTTTATGCGGAGAGTTTTAGGAAAATGTTAACCTTTCTCTGGATTAACATGAGAGATTGCAGGACATAAAACAAAATTTAAATAACACCATCTTCCCTCCTATAAAACAGGCTTGAGGCACACCCAGCCTTTTTTTTTTTTACCCCCAATTTTTAAAAATAATTCCTTTATCGTGTTTAATTTGTATTTCTGTATATATTTTACAGAAAATCAAGTGATTATGCTAATATGTGACTTCTTGTCATTAGCTGAAGCTAGATATATTTATTGCTTTCCTCCTAGCCTTCATCCTCCTCTCTTCTTTCTGTCCTGCCCTTCTCCCCTCCTCCCTGTTGCCGTCCCTTTAAGTACTTAGGGAAAATGCATTGCTCTTGCCAGGATTCATGATGTCTCAACATCATAAACTTTTCTCTTTCCTTTCCCTCTTTAATAAGATTACTTCCGTGTCTAAGAGCAAAAGTCCAAGATCAATAAAATGGTCTCTCTGCTTCCAAATATGCTGTCATCTGGAGGTTGAAAGAAAGTGACTGAGCATTTTCATCAAGTATCCAATTGAGGGGGAGATTTCAGATCCCAAGGAAGGCCCAGGAAAGCAAACCATTTCTCTTCATTCAGGGTCAGGGCAAAAGTTTCCTTCAGTACAAGAGTAGAGATAATATGATTTCTTGATTTTTTTTAATGCCATTAATTACAAATCTTTGAGTCCACTTCTCAGTTCACCAACACTTTTTTGAAAGAATCATTTCATGTTACTAAAATATTTATTAAATGACTTGATTGTCATTTGGTTTTAAAGATATTCTTTGGATTGTTTTCTTTGCTCTTAAGACCAAATCAGTTCCCCCAGGATGTAATGACAGGAGTGTTTAGAAAGTCAATAACATGAAAACTCTACTCATTCTAATGCTTTTTATTAGCATTAATTTTTGGAGCTCTTTTTGTGTTATAAATTTCATTAATAAATATGTCTTGTGTAAATTAAGTAAACATTCTAGAATATTTTTTGTGACTATCCAGTTATGATTTTTACATGACTTACATTGGTCAAAATAAAGCTGATTGTTGTATTACTTGAAGACAGGTGATTATTTCTGAAATATTTGGTAGTAGAAAGCACCTTGATAGAGCATTAATTCTAGTGAGAAGTAAATAACTTAGATACATATATATTTTTAAAATTTTCTCTGTCCCTCAATGGTTGGAGATTCCATGTCCTTCTTAAGTCTGAATGTTTTATCATCCTGTCATTGAAGAATGTCTTCCTTGGTTCTTCCTCTGGTTTCCTTATTTTTGGACAGGGGGAAGATCTTGGCAGAAACCCCATTATAAAACCATTCTTTTATATTGAAGATGAACTTACCTTTTTAGCTGTTTCTTCTATAGAATTCATCTTAATTCCTTCAAAGTATAAACAGGGCAATATGTTGCTGCTCATAGGGGCAAATTGATGGTGTTCATAAAATTCTCTTTGTTTTTCCCATTAGAACAACTAAGTGTGGAGGATTATTAGTTGTGGTGGTGCTAATACCAGATAATTGTGCATAAGAAAATCCATCATGGAGAGTTTAGTCTAAGATGTATTTTCTGGATGTAGCTGGAAATACTTCTATTTTTTTTAAACTGACAAAGACATTAATCTAAACTTTAGTAACTGCTGAATGGATGTCTATTATTGTGCCAGATGTAGAGAATACAAAAATGAATCAGACTTGTCCCTGACTTTACATAGCTCCCAAACTATGTTTAAAAGGCTCCTTTTCTCCCATCCTCTCTCTCTCTCTCTTCTCTCTCTCTCTCTCTCTCTCTCTCTCTCACACACACACACACACACACACACACATACACATACACACACAAAATAACGTAATTATTATCTTATGTGCTAGTGTATTATGTGATTATGTGAATACTTAGAACAGATTAAGTTCTATATAATTAAATATTGTGTGTAAGCCTGCATAACCATCCCACAGATATTAGGAACCCTTATAAGCACCACAGAAATGTTCTTATGTTCATTTACAGACAAATCACACCATGGAGAATAACTACCATTCAGAGTTTTACACACAAATCACTTTATTCTATTCCTGAAATTTAAAAAAAAAAACAGTTCTGTCATATAAATGAGATCAATACATATGGACTCATTTGTATCTGGTTTTTATAACTCAACATTTCTGAGATGTATTATGTTGTTTTGTGTATCTTTAGTTCATTCATTTTTATTTCTGTGTAGTGTTTCTTTCCCTCTGGCTATACCACAGTATGTTTATCCACTTTCCAGGATACTCATGAGCCTTATTCCCAGTTTGGGGCTCCCATATATAATACTGTTGAGCACATTGTAGTCATTTTCTTCTAGTGGACATTTTTGTACTCATGCATCTTGGGTCTTTGCTTAAGAATAGAATTGCCAGGTCATAGACTAGGTATATGTTTAACTTTAGAATATGGGGTCCAACATATTTCTAAAGTTGTTAAATTGATCAATATTCTTATGTTACAGTCAAATTCAGGACTGTACTAGTACACTAGACTTATGGAAAATCCACAGCATGACTATGGCAATAAGAGCACAGTGCCTTCCCTAGCAGTATCAAGAAGGGTTCTCATCAAAAACCCTATCACAGAACACTCTATGATCCGGGAAAGAAAGGTGAGTAGCTCTTTCTAGGGGAATGTTATGCTATGTTATACAAATCAGAAGGACCCGAGATATTTGATCTGCAACAAAAAGTGACTTGTAGTGAGTTTTCTAAGGGACAAAGTGTGTAAACTTGTGTCCCAATAACTTTCCATTCTTGATTCACAACCAATTTAAGACTTTTAATTGTCTTTTCCAGAGTTAACTATCATAGACAATAATAACTATCATATTTGTCTCAGAAAAAAGAGCATGTCATACTTTTTTAAAAATTCTTTTTAGATACTAGTATCTAGGCATCAGCGATTCAGTGTGATCCCCTGGATATCAGCCTTTAGCACACTTCCACTTTCTGGAAGGTCCAATGATCTTTGGCTTATATGGGTTAAATCTTCTGTATCTAATTGTAAATATTCAATTATTTAAATTATTTCCTTTCATTATAATCTACCGCAAATAAAAACCTTCAAAATAGTCTTATTTGCTCTGTATCTTATTGAATTTGTTATGGCAGAAAAAAAGCTTCCATTTTACATTGTGTTTAGATTCTGCAGAAAAATAAGTCTATGCATATTGTTCCCCTAATATTTGCTCAACAAATTATTAAAAAGCAGTCTTCTAAGTATATTAAAATTACTATTGAATTATTGTTAGCCAGGAATGAACATTATTCTATTTAATTAGGTATATATAATATGATCAAAATTTTAATGCTGAAACAAACGTTAAATGTGATTGCTTTAATATTATTTATCAAAAATCACTTCTGCTAGTAATTGTGCCATAATTTTCTCTTGATGTATATAAATTTATTAGTGTAAGATAAACAAGTACCCTGGTTTTGTCCTGGTTGTAACACATCCAACTCATCAACATGACTCTTATTATTTATAATAAGATTATTTTAGTGTTATTTTAATTATTTTAGTGTCCCTTAACTACCTAATGTTTAATGCTAGAATATACACGTCAAAATCAAAAGCTTGTTTCTGTGAATTTTGTTTTGGTCAAATATAGCATGTCTCAGGGCCAGAACAACAAATTTAAAAGATTATCAGAATAAACAGAAATAGGTAGGCAAATTTTGGCGTCCCCTAAAATGTTAGGCTATGTGTCAGGATTAATATAAGTCCATATAGAATATAAATGTTATTTGAGTTCTCAGAATTTTAGATTATTCATATCAGAGCAAACTTCAAAAACTAAGGAGAATGGAGAAGTGATTACATATGTGAGTCAATAATTATGTTGTTTTTAAAAAAAGATTTTAAAATATCAGAGCAATGGCATCCGTGCCTTAAACACATTACAGTGTTCTGGTGAAACTCCAGCTCCTCTCAATGGCTGCATCTTTATTTTTGTAGCACTGGCAACAATGCCATTTTAAATCTTTTGATGCAAACTGCTTGAAAGGAGCCTTTGGTCAGTATCATGTTCAAATTGATAGAATTTGAGTTATAATGATTGCAGGCATTAATCAGACAGCATTGAGGTCACCTCCCATGCTTCTCCCTTTTTGGTAGTCTGACAGTAGGTAAAGTGCCACCAGAGAAAGAGAGGTGTTTGTTCTTTCCCAATCTGAAGATACTATGTGAACAGTCTCGACTCATCAAAAGAATCAGAGCAAATAAATGTGTTTTCAAGCACCACACAAAGCAATCTATGTTCCCTAGCAACAAAAGCTGGGGTTTTCAGTCATAAGACCCAGATTCTATATGTTGAAAAATAAAGCTCCTCTGTTCCTATATTTCAGATATTATAGATCTGAAGAGAATATGACAACCCTAGCTACTCTTCCTGAAGTGGTAGAGAGAATTTTTTAGGGCATTACTATATTTTAAGTGTTTGTGAAGGGCTGACTCAGGAAACTTTACCACAAATTTGACTCAGAGAAATTGTAGTGAACAAACTTAATCTTTTGCACAAATAGGTTTGTTGAATACCTGATGCATGCAATGTTGTGTGTAATTAAAGGCAAGTTTTTAAAACTAAATACTGGATTCATATGTGAGTTTTCTCTGATAGCATTTTATTCAACTTGCATTTATTGAATACCTGATTTGTGAATGACACTTTCTAAAGAGTCATGGGGGGTTGTTATATTGAATGCCTTACCTCTTACTTTTACAGAATTTTGCATTTTTCTAGACTTTACAATAGAACAATTGCTACCATATTCATTTTGTGATAATTGCAACATTTTCTTTTTAGTCATGGTTAATGGATTTATGAGGACACATGTACATCTGAAAACCACATTTAATATTGAGTACAAAAACAGTTGTTAAAACCAAAGTATTTAAAACTGTTAACTAGTGAATAGTCACTGATTTTAATAATAGATTAAAAAGTGGCAATTATAAATATGATTCACCAAGTAGGAAGCATTTGATAGAATAAATTATGTTAAACAAAAATATAGTACTCTCTAAAGAATTATTCCTGAATGTTTTTTAATATTTAGTCCACAAATATGTTAAGTAAAGGGAACTTTGGGATCCCCCAAGAACCTTAACTTTCTATAATATACAGAATAGCTTAAAGCCTCATTCTGGAGAATGTGATAAATATATTCAGTGTTAGTACTTATGCAACATGAATAGTGATACTTCCTATATTCAGATAACTTGAAGATGTCAGGACAGGTGGGAACAGTTACATGGAGAACATGAAAATTGCCATATTGGGAAACACATTGGAAACTAGCTTTAAAGAACACATTGAATTGTCAAGGTTGTCCTCCATAGTAATTTTTCAAGTTCAGCGTAAACTTCAAACATTTCCAAGTTACTTAGTGGTTGTTTTATTATTTTCCTATTTTGGTTTTTAAGTCAACCCCCTTTGAACCAGTATATCATACTTAATGGTGGAGTGAAATATGTCCTTAAGGAAGCAAGTGTTGATAGTTTGGCACTATTAGTATAGAGATAGATAGTAATATGCAAAAGAAAAAAAATACATATATATTTCCACTTATTCCTTGCCTAGAACTCTCATGACTGATCATGGAATACAAGTGGAGAGAATCTTGAAAGCTCAGATAATTCAATTTATTAAGCAATGTTTGGGTTCCTAGAGAGTGTTAGTTCACCACCTCCTTTAACCATATGTCATTAGCTCTACTTTCAGAAGCTAGATACTTCACTGTTTTTGTTGTTTCATTTTGAAGGTCCCTCATTATTAATAAGTTTTTATCTACCACACGTATTTGGGTTTAGTCTTTCCACTAGGCCAAAAGAAGTTGACTGTCTCTTCTTCAAGTCCTTTCCAGATTTAAGGTCTTCTCACTAAATATGGTCGAATAATAACTATATAACAAGGTAATTAAATTCTTGATCTCAAACTTTCATACTCTGCCAGTGATTTCTAAGGGCAGATTTTAGAAAGCTATCAATAAAATGTGTGCCATCATAGAGACCCACATCCCTGAAATTCTCTCCTTTATGCTGTTTTGACAGAGTGAAAGTTAGCTGACCTTTAACTAGTATTGAATGTATGCTTGTGAGGTGAGCAGGGTGTATTGAGCCATATTTGGTTGCATGCATGGGTAACTGCAAAATACAATGACCTTTAAGCTAATAGACTGAGTGAATGTTTTTGTAGCCAAGTAGAAAGACAAAATTGCCTACTAATGTAATACTTTACAATGAAGAAACAACTTTTTGGTGCTGAGGTCTTTTTTAGGAGGCCATATTGGCACATCTGCTTATTGATTCTTTAGTCTTAGAAACACACTTACAGGGTTGGATTAGTGCTGGTCATACCGCTCCTGTCCGCATGTCTCAGCACCCTCTTACAACTCCAATTTCCTATCCTTAGTATTCTGTTTTGTTTCTTGAGAGTTGCTTTATATTTTCTTAATACTTTAACATTTATATCAAGTAGTTTCAGGTCCTACATGGAAAAGCCTTCCATAATAGATTAAAAACAAAATATGTATGTAAAATCTTGAGTCAAGGAGAGTATGTCTCAACTGCAAAATTTTAAGACTTCCATAACTCCACAGGAGCATGAAAGAAGGCAGTAAATTGCATTAATTTGCAGTAATTCTACTGGATGGTGAGTTCCTTAAAATCTACTATAAAAAGTAGTAGAAGTAGTTTGTCTCACTTATATTTACTCCTTTTATTTCTTTATGTGTTCATTGACATAGCCTATAGTCCCAGAATTTCTTTTGCTTTCTTTTTATACTTTTATAAACTCATTCTAGTACATATTTATTATTTTAAGAAAATAAATTTTGAAACTCATATTTTTAATTCATCAGCCTTAGATTGTAGCATGCCTTTTGAGGAAATATTTTAAAGATAAAACTAGTATTTCTGGTAGCTGCTTTTAAAACTATGTTGTTGTTATGGTTTGGATCTAGAATGTCCCCTAGAAGTTCATTGTTAATATATGGTTCCTCTGCAGGAAGGTTCAGAGGTGGGGCATTTGGGCAATGTTTGAGTCATTAGGGCTCTGATGGATTTATCCATTGACAGCTGGGTAGAAAACTGGGAGGCAGACCTAGGTGAAGGCCACTAGGTCATGTCATTGGTTTGTGAAACTCTCTGAGTCTGCAAACATTGTTACTACTTCCTTCTCCTATCCTCTCACTACACTTATTGTTAATGACTACTATTCTAAAACAGACAATATCACATTAAATCCAACCATATTCTTGTGTCCCTGTAGGATTGGGATGCAGATTCCTCAAGAGCAGACACCATGTTTTTGCATCTTTCTTTTTGTCACCTTTCAGGCCACCTGACATGAAATTGATGCTCAATAAATATTTTCTCAGTAAATAGTAAGAGATGCTCAGTGCATAATTACTGCCTACTTAAATATTTATGAGTCTCACTGTGTTACTGTACTGTAATGCCGCAGTCTGACTGGGCAAAATAACCCGGTGGGGGGGCGTGACAAGCAACTTGTGAAGATTGAAACAGCGGGAGCCCTTTATTACGGGACAGCAGAGGTATATATACCTAACTAATTACACACAGCTTAACTTAATTAACATCATCTAGATACAGCAGTCAGTCATTAAGGAATCCTCATCATCTTAATGGCTCGCTGGTGTTGCTTCACAAACCACTCCTCCTGGCAAAGTGCCAGGCACCACCACCTTGACTTGGTTGTGGCCCTCAACACTGTAAAAATACATAAGATCAATTTATGAAGAGGAAAAGTTTATTTTGATTCATAGTTTTGGAAGGTTCAGTCCATAGTCAATTGGCCCCATTGTTTTCAGGTTTGTGATGCAGCCACACATGATGGCAGAGCCTGTGTAGTGGAGCTAAGAGCCACTTGTGGCTGGAATGGGAAGGACACAGAGAGAGGAAGGTTCTGGGGTCCTATTATCTCCTTCTAGGGCAAACCCCAATGACCTACAACCTCCCAATTGGTCCCACCTCTTAAAGACTCAACCACTCTAAACTGGGGACCAAGCCCATGGGCCTTTAGGTACATTCCAGATCCAAATGATAGCACTCTCATTTAGAGGAAAAGAATACCAGAGTTATAACAAGAATCTAGGGATTAGCATCTTCAAGCAGGGAAAGGGTTGGTTGTTTGGGAAATAGAATTCTCAGAGTATGTGCAGAAAAATAATCATTTGGTCCAATGGAAACTCAGACTTGGAGTGCTCTGGATCAATAAAGCTATACAGATAGTTTCTCTGTGGAATTTAATCTGTCAACATGGCCTTTAAATTAAAAGTATATAAATCTGGGGGATCCTATTCTGGATTTATAAATCAGTATTTGTTTTGGTTTCATCTGATTTTATTGTGCATGGCTTTTTTAGTGTTTAACAAACTTGTCAACTATTTTTAAACAATTTATTTCCCTTCTAATGGACAATATGTTCATCTAACTAAAAAAAACCCCATACATTATAAGATAATATTTAATGAAGAATCTCCATTCTGCCTGTCCATTAGCAACTTTCTAATGTAGGCTACCAGTATTATAATATTCTGATGTGTTATTATTTTTTCGCATATATTAGGAGATGCATCTACTCTATTTTCTTTCAAAAAGTATCTTCTATTCACACTATCACTCCATTTTTCTCTTTCCACTTAACTGTATTTTTTTGGAGATCATTCCTTATCAGAATATTTGTATTTTTAAAGGCACATAGTATAAATATAATAAACTGTGCTATGCATAATCTTATCACTCCCACACTGGTGACAATTTGCCTTAGATTGTTTTGCTATTGTAAATAATAATATCATTACTATTGAATATTTGTGAATATTTTAAAGTGTATCTATCAGTTATCAAAAGCAGAATGGAAAATAGAATATTTGTAAGATTGCTAGACATTGAAAAACTGACAGATTTTGATAAACAGATTTATAGTCCTTAAGCAATATATGACAGTGCCAATTTTTCCACACCTTGAGTAACACAGTATGCTCTGTAATTTTTAAAATTTGAGGATGGAAAAAATGCTATTCACTATAATTTTATTTGTTTTCTTTACTTACTGTTTTCTCGTATATTTTTTAAACTGACACAAAAATTGTACATACTTACAGGATACCATGTAATGTTTCAATAAATGTATATATTTTAAATATTCAAATTAGGGTAAACATTTCCTCAAACATCATTATTTATACTGTAATTGTTCAAAACCCTTTATTCTAATTTTTTTAAATGAAGTATATGTAACTAAAGTCACCCTACTTTGCAATGGAACACTAGAATCTCTTTCTCCTATCTAACTGTAACTTAGTGCTCATTGATCAGTCTTCCTCTCCCTTCCTCCTACTCTCCCAAGTTTCTGGAAATCACTCTTCCACTCTCCATTTTTTTAAAATTTCACCTATGAGTGATTCATGTGGTATTTGTCTTTCTGTGCCTGGATTATTATACCTCACATAATGATCACCAGTTCTATCCTATTGTTGTAAATGAGTTGACTTCATCCATTTTATGGCTGAATGATATTCCAAGGTGCATATGTATCACATTTTCTTTATGCATTCACCAGTTGCTGGATGCAGGTTGTTTCCATTTCATGGCTGTTGTAAATTGTTCTCTGGTAAACATGGAAATACAGAATAGGATTGTGTTTAAATAGTAGGGTTGATTCTTTTTAAAGATGATTGGATTTTGATGGCTTCTACTGTTTCTTCCTTGGTAATTCATGTGTTAGATTTTCTATTTCTTTAAAATCATTTTATCATAATATTATAATTTTATCTATGTTTCATATTAATTTGAAGAGGATATTAAAATAGCCTTTGTTTTTTTATGTTCCCTGAATGATTATTACTTCCTTATTGTGTCTCATATTGGGTATTTCTGCTTCATCCCTTCATTTGTTTGGGCTAGTTCAGTGGTTCTCATCTGGGGCAGTTGTGATCCACTTGAGGAGATATCTGGCAATGTCCACAGACATTTTTGTTGTTAAAAGCAGGGAGGGGAAAGCTATTGGCTTCTAGTAGGAAAAGAACAGGGATATTGCTTAACAATCCAATATTGCACAGAGTAGCACCCCCCTCAACAAAAAGCTATCTTTCCTGAGTGTCAAGATAGACATATCATGGAAGATAAAAAGATATTCCTATTATTTTTCTTTCAAATAACCTGTTTTTCTATTATTTACAAAACTTACCATTTGGTTTTTAATTCATTGATTTTTTGTTTTAATTAATCCAATATTCTTCATTCTGCTCTCCTTAGGCTTAGTTCATCTTTTAATTTCTGAAGATGGATGCTTATTTCATTAATTTTCATTGTTTCCTTAAATAAATATACATCACAGTGATTTTGTCTTTGAACACTGGTTCAGCCATATCCCACAGGTTCTGATAGTGTCTTTTCAATATTAGTGTGTGATTGTGTGTGTTGTTTATAATAATCAAGAAGTTGGCATTTTTGATTTAGTGTAGCTTTTAACAGGCTAACTACTCTCAGTCCTTTGTTTCTTGAAACAATATAACCAGTAGTGGAATTAGTATATTTCCTCTTTATACCTTCTTACTTGATAATCTGAGTGTTTGCTTTGAGCTATTCAATATACGTAGATCACCATTACTTATTCTGAAGTATTAAAAATATCCTTTACCCTCTACTATTAGAAGTGAGAAAATTATAATACTTATTTACTCTCCTATTCATGACCAGTATTTTACATTCTCTTCAGCCACTTTAATCCTTGCATATATTTAAATGATTGTTCAAAAAACAAATGGATACAAATTTTAATACCAATCTTTGAAAAACTATCTCTTTGTTGGATGAAATTCTTTCCTTAGAAGTGCTTATTAGAATAATATTCCCTGAATTTTTGCATATTAAAAATTGTTTTTGTACTTGAATACTCTGGCTAGATACTGAAGACTTGGATTATTCTTCACTTTCCTTGAGGATTTTGTGGGTATCGCTTCACTGCCTTCTAGAATTGAATGTTTCTGGGGAGATATCTAAGGTCAGCATTGTTTTTCTCTTTGTAATTGACTTGTTCTTATTTCCTGACAGCTCAGAGGAATCCTTTCTTTATCCATAAGGTTAGATGATTTAGAAGGATCTATCTTTAAAACATAAAATTTTCTTTTCATGACCAAGAAAATAATGATAACATCATAAAATGAGAATTTATAAATAATAAAGAAAGTAGAGATAAGGTACTCTGAGAAATTGAAGGGAGAATTTATTTTCTGACCAAATATCAGATTAAGGTTTTCATGGGATTTAAGCTGGGCCTTGAAGGATTAAGAAATTGGAGACTGGGAAGGGACAGAATTCAGGTGGATGGAATTTGAAAAATTGTGTGATATAACCTCTGGGCACCAAATCAACTATTTTACTAAAATCTGAGCAGCTTGACTTCAACAAGTACTTCTTATATGTCTTTGTATTCTCTGTAGTTCATCACAATCCTCTGCATATAGTAAGAGCTGAATTAAGATTTATTAATGCATGTTGTCATCCTTATTGGTAGCAGGTAAATACATATAAATTTATCACTGTAAAATCATCTTAATTTCACCAAAAATTCAGTATTCCCCAAAAGATACAGGATAACAAAGGGAAATCAGATAAGTCATTGTCACCTTATTCTGATATTGATTTGTCTTTATCTTTTCAAAATGGCAATTTATTTTCATTGCTGGGATAGAAAAAAACAAAAAGTCTTCACTTTATGGTAATTAGGTATAGGATTCATCACTGATTGTGTTTCTATTGAATAACAAACACATGGAAAATCAAGCATGAGTGCACCTATTTTTCCCTATTTC
This sequence comes from Marmota flaviventris, assembly GCF_047511675.1. NCBI lineage: Eukaryota > Metazoa > Chordata > Mammalia > Rodentia > Sciuridae > Marmota > Marmota flaviventris. The sequence continues at coordinate 48,299,065 of NC_092505.1, read as the reverse complement.
CTCTGAGCCTGCAGCACACTAATAGATTTCCACAAGAGTAGGGATTTAACTTGCCCACAGTCTATGAGAAATTGTATTTCAAGTTCCTTGTTGAGTTTTGCCCAATTTTGTATGTTCACTAAAATGACTTATTATTTCTGAGATCTTCACCCCTGCACACTTACTAATACAGCTCCTCACCTTTCATTTTAGCCCTTCTTTTACCAAGCCCTCAGATAGTCACTAGGGCTTTCCAGCCTCCAATTTACTTGTGATTTGAGTTACACCCTCAGCAGGATTAACTGTCTATCACACACTTGGAGAGCTGTTACTAGAATAAGCTTCATATAATTAATGGCCATGTCCCAATTTGGTATTAAAAGAGCAGGGTGAGCTACAGTAGCTTTTCCCATTATCATTCTCTTTTGAAATTCAGAGTAGGATAACAGGGATTTGTCCTTATGTCCTTAAGGTGGGATAACAGATCTATTAAATTCAGTAGTTCTGACATAATCAATGCAAACCCATTTGCATTTTTCTTTTCATCAACCCTGAATAGTGTCATAATGCATCAGTGCTATATGTAAGACAAATAGAGAATGGAAAGGAGCTAACGTTTTATATGTCTCACAGATATTATTGGGCTCAATTGATATATTTGGCCATTCTTGTTTCTAGATGGGAACTTGGATGTTATGTCACTTTGTTAAGTATGAAGACTATGGAAAGCTCTTCACCAAGCAAGCCCATTCTGAGGGATTGCAGTTTTGATCTATACAACTCCAAAATCATTGCACTTTCTAGGATGTGGGCTTCATTCCCAAATGAGTACTGTTAGGGAATTTACTTCCCCATTGGATTTGGGAGAAAGAGATCAACATAGGCTTGATTTACCATGGAACCAGCCATCCCAGATTCACCATTGATAGGCCCAGCACTATCCAATTACCACTGATAATGTTTTCAACAAGAATTAGATATGGAATGACTGAAGGGCTTCACTGAATGAAAGTGTACTTTGTATCTGTGAAGAACTTTTGGTGCTGATGAAATGTATGATATGTTATCTATTTCCAGTACTGCTCGCTTCTAGAGACAACTCACTTCATTTTCTGAGCTCCCATTTACAGGTCTGTCCAGTACCAGGGTTATTCTGTACATCAAAAGACATCACTGAAATCTTTCTGTTTAATGAAACTTCTTTTTTCTGCTCTAGCCATTTTATTCTACAGGTAACAAAATCAAAGCTTCAAATGAGAAAATCACTCTCTCTAAATGATACAGATGATTAAGAGGGGGAAAAAAAAAAACAAAACAAAACAGAAGAGGAAGGCTAAAGGATTAATAAACAAACTCACTCCCAATCCATTGCCTTCCATTTTAGTAGGAAAGAATAACTGTGCGTCTTAAAATCTGAGTTTCAAAGATCTGACTTTGTCAATTGCAAGTCCCAAATGTTTATATGATTTACTACTAAATGGAGTAATTATGGAGCACTTATCATAATTAATTCAAATAAGACTTTGTTGATTATTAATGATGTCTTAGGCCTTGAGCAATGAAATGAACCTAGAGGTCCATTGGAAGAATTATCTCAGAATGTCACAAGGAAAGGCAGTATGCGTTTGGTTTCTGTTTCCTCTTGTCAATAATTCATATGGTATGAGCTGATTAATCTGCTCTTGCTGTGTAGTTGTTTTCTACTTCACAGCCACCTCTTATCTTTATAACCTCTCAAATTAAAATACATGAAAATTCAAACTGAAAATGTCTATTTGGAGTTCTATAGAACTCCTTGTAACTCAGGTGCTCATCTTGTTATTGATGCTCTGTGATTCTTGAGTTTTAAACTTTAGCCTTGCAGAAAAGGGTCCTCTCACCTGTCCAAATAGGCATTTTCAGATTTTCCATGCCTTTTAAGGTTTTTTTCAGCATGACTGAAAGCTGTATCAATAATATATGAACAGCATTTAAAATAAAGGGGAAAATTCAGAATTCTGTCAGAGATAATTGCAAAGGCCAAACAGAATGGTTTAGGATTTCCCTTCACAGATAAAATTAATCAAGGATATTACTTCAGGTGAACTTTCAGTTTTTCACAATTAATCAAATTTAGTAATGTCTAGAGGATTTAAATCTGAACTATTTTATTCAGGTGCTTAAAGATTAGAAAGGTAAATGATTTTCTTAAGTAGGTCAGTCTTAGCTTAAAGGGTTTAGATTTATTAAAGCTTTCATTCTTGTTTTGAATGTTCTAAGACCATGTCTGCTATCTATATCTTCAGTACTATTCACAGCCCAAGTGGTTATCTTAGCTGATTTATTGAATTAATTTGAGTTGTCATTCTTGTATGTCAAAGCTTCCTCTTATCCTATTAAAATTATACATGGAGGCTTTCACATTATAACAATAAAAAATAAAGAGATAAAAGAGAAGAATGACTTTTTTCTACCTGAAATCTCAAATAGGATCTCATCAAGAATATTAAATAACAACCTTTTGTTTTTCTATTCAAGCCTATTTTATTTCTAGGTGAGTTGCACTTATTGTCATTGGAAGTTACTTACGATTAGCTATTCTTAGCTGTGCACCAAAAGGATTTTTTCCTCTAATTCTTGCCAAATAATAATATTACCATTACCATTTCTGAAGGTCAGTGTTATGTGTATGTGTTTGTTGGACATTGGACTAGGTATGTGAAGGCAATCCTTGCTCTCCATAGTTGTGCAGTCTAAAGTACGCCACAGTGGCTCAACCAATATAACTCAAGAGTATTCACATGACAGAAGAGATGTACAGAGAAATGCTTCATTAGAGTAGAAATAGTAACACCAAATGTGAATTGCTGTAAATAGGTGTTCATGGATTCACTGAAATTCCATATCACATAACAGATATCCACATGTTCCTAAAATTGGATTAGATTGGTTCTTATTTTAAGTCACTGCTTTCCAATTTCAGGTTGCATAAGACTATTCAGCAATAGTGTTAAAATGTGTTCTAATTCAGTAGTCTGGAAGAGTGGCTAGAATGCTTCAATTCATTTTGGTACCCAAGATGTTAGTGCCACAGTTTATGTAGCAAGGTACTATGTGATAAGATCTACCATGTGCAATGCACTTAAAAGTTTACATCATTCTCTCTCACACAACATATTATCTATGATTTACAAGTATGTAAAGCATGGAAGAAAGGAAGACTTATTTATTTTACAGAAAAAAAATGAATGTGGCTTTTTTAAGCTTTTCAGAAGTACGAACTTATAATTACTAAATATAGTGCAAAGGCTTTGTTTTTCAGACTTCATGAATAGATCTGTTTCATTTATATAATGTTTCAAAGCTCTATGAGAATTGTAGGCTTTAGTTATCTTGTATCATATGACTATTCAAATTACTTATAATAACCATTTTCATAGGAATTTGTATGTACCTAATTTTATTATCTTTAAAACTTATTTTCCTAGCTTCTGGAATCTGTACTAAATTTTCAAAATGTTGCATTTGTACTATTTAGTAGTGAGTGATGTTTGACTTCTAACCTGGTAAGACTATTCTCAAAACAGTTCTAGAGTTTCTAAGAAATCAAAGTCTATAATTACCAGGACATGCAGGTTTATCTAATAAGCAGTTATGAGGTGCTAGGAATCTGGAGCTAAAACATCTGTGTAACATAGTTTAGTTCTTTTACTCCCTGAATGAATGAGGGCAACCAATTAAAAAGCAAATGTGAGTGATTCTGTACCCACAATGTGAAGAAAATAATAATTTTTTTCTCACTAACCTTTATATTATGCCATTCTAAAAGTAAATGTTACCTCAGTATGACTTGCAGAAATGGAAAAGCATTTTAGGGTTTAAATCCCAATTCTTCCATATATTAATTCTGTGTACTTGGACATCCAAGGTCTCCGTTTTCTCTAATTTTATTCATTGATTCATAAATTGTATTGCACATCAGTCATGTGTCAGGTCCTAAATAGCTGATGATTGGTGAAGGACATCTCTAAGACCAAGTGCCAACAGGTGTCGGGTAGGGGGGTTCTCTCAATCTAACACTATATATAGCCTGAGATTACTTGATCATCTATAAAGTGTCATGCTTCCTATGTAACTCACTGTAAGGATTGAATAATTTAAGAAATATGACTGGAAATATACAGACTCCCCTAATCCTTTGCTTTCCCCCTTTCTTTTCTCTGAGATACAGTATTAGACAGTTATATGAAATAATTGCTTAAACCATATAACCAAAGCTGGAAGGTAAATCAATGGAGCAAGTGATATTCTTTATATCTAAATCTATGGTTACAATGCCCTAAGCAAACATAGATTGTGAATTCCCTTAGAATATGACATTCACTTCATCGTGGAGTCTCTTCCCTAGAATAGTGATGATGATTCCGTTTTTATCTTTAATACTACAAGAATGTATCATTTCTTATTCTGAGTGAAAAATGCCTGCAGGCATGGTGATTGTGATAAAGTATCTTGTCTGTGTACACTGTACGAAGGTAATGAGCCTTGACAGGTTGACTTGGAAACCTGGCTGAATGGATGGAATACAGTTGTGATGAGAACAGAGTTGGTTACATCTAGCTGAGTTCAATTGCTGCATGTCCTTAATGTCTGCAGTGCACTTGGCATAACTAAGTGTAGAATGCCTAGCAGAATCAGGTGTCAGGACTTAGAGAGAGTGCAATTTTACCTCTATAGTGGGTTCTCCTCATCATCTCTAATCATGTACTTTTTACATTTTATTTTTATTTGACAAATAATATTTGGATATGCTTATTGACACAATATGATGCTTTGGCATCATATTAAGTTGTAAATTAAGTTCATTTACATTATTTTTGCAGTGATAACAATTAAAATTAACAGCAGTTTTGAAATATATATCATCACCTATACTCACCATTCTGTATAATATATCATTAAATTGTTTTCCTCTTATCTAAGTGACATTTTGTACTCTTTCCCAATGTATCTTCTTCTACCCCCATCACTTATTTTTGTATCTTACAAAAAAACTCATTTTAAGTAATAGGCTATGTTGTAGAAAATATATGCATGAAGAAACAAGATTTCTAAAGCAACTGGTTTCTACTAGCTTTAGTTATTTCAATTCTGTTTCAATGCTCCTCAATTGTAATTTTTGCTGAAATTGAATCCATTTTTAGCACAGATTGAAAATAATGACTATCTATCATGGGCTTCAATAAGCAGTAATTGACTTGCATTTGTCAATGATGGATAGTTGAGAATGAGTCTTTATTTCTGTGCTAGAATTTGACTTGGAGTCAATTCTTCATGTTTACTGGTTTCCTCCTGTATACTTACTGTGGTATGACAGGTTTTTCACAGAAAGTAAATGGAATTTTAGCTTCACTAAAGAGAAGGAAACCTTTCCCCCAGTTAAACATATGCCAATAATCAGATAAAGGGGAATATGAGGAACCAACTACTATTGACTGCCTGATAGTGTGCATCTAGAGACAGATAATTGAACTGACATCCTCATAAAACAGAGGGAAGGAAATCTCAGAAGCTTAGATGGAGGCACGGGATATGGGATTAAGGTCTAAATGTCTCTAAATTAATACAAATCTTATGCTTTCTGGGCTTACTTCTTTTTCAAAATATTGCTTTTAGAATACTTAACATGCTGATTACAGCAAAAGGAAACAGACAGTTTTAAGAGAGTCTGAGATCCGCTCACCCATTTCTTTATTGTATATGCATGTATTAGCCTGTTTGTATTGCTATAGCAGAATATCATAAGTTGAATGACTTAAAAATAATTTATCACAGTTTTAAATTAAAAAAAAAAAACTATTTATCATGGTTTTTGAGGCTGGACACCCAACTCATGGGCAGATTCACTGTCTACTGAGGGCCCTCATGCTGGTTCATGGTCAAATACATTTGTTGCATCTTCACATGGTAGGTAAACAATCTGCCAACAGCCTCTTTTTTACTATTATTATTGTGATTTTTAATTGACAGATAAAATCATATGTATTTGTTGTATACAACATGATGTTTTCAGACATATATGTAGAATGATTACATATAGCTAATTAATGTATACATTACCTCATATGATTATCATTTTGTGGTAAAACAATACCTGCTGTCTTAGCATTTTCAAGAATACAATATATCATTAGTAACCATAGTCATTATGTTGTACAACAAATTTCTCCAACTTCTTATAAGGATACTAATCCCATTCTTAACAGCTCCACCCTCTCAAAGGCTCCATGTCCCAACACCATCACTCACCATGAGGAGAGCGGAATGATTAAACATAAGAAATTGGAGAGGGGACACAAATATTCACATCATAGTAGTGTGTGTGAATGAATGTGTGTGAGTTTGTGTGATCAGTAGGCATAGATGTGTACTTATTTATTTGTGACTACAATATTAGCATTTTATATTGTTTTTGCAAAAGACATAATCCTTCCTTATATTAAGGATCTTAGCACATTCATGTTTGAAGTGGAGATTTCTAAATAAAATGTATATTTTAAATGGTTTGTTATTTTATTCAGCATTCAGGTATAGAATACTGACTTATAGTGATCACTTATGAAACAAAGATATGTTTCCCAAGAGGAAAGGCATGCCAAGACTTAGAGCCAGATTCATTAGGCTGAGGAATGTATAGGATACTGAAAAAGAGACTAGAAGAATGAATCTTACATGGGAAGATATGAAGTTTAGAATTTTCTTTTTAGACATTGAAGATGTATTCAAGATTTATAAAACCTACTGAGATTCTTTGTAGACATTCAGGATCTATTCAAGACTTATAAAAACTACTAACAAATAATTCATTTAACATAAAACTCATTCTTTTAAAATGTACTATTAAATGGATAAGTTGACAATCCACTCTCACTATATAATTCTAAAATGTTTTCATTACTTTCAAAGGAAATCCCATACCCAAAACCAGTCATTCCCCATTGTGTCCTCTCCCTAGCTCCTGGAACCCATTAATTTACTGTCTGTATCTATATATTTGAAATTTCATATAAGTGGAATTGTACAATAGGTGGCCATGTATCTGTCTTCTTCACTTAGCATGATGTTTCCAAAGTTCACTTTGGTTGCAGTATGTGTCAGTCATTCCTTTTATGGCTGAATAATATTCCCTTGTATGAATATAACACCTTTCATTTATCCATCAATCAATTGTTGCACCTTTTAGTTATTAGTACTTTTAGCTATTTCAGTTAATATTGCTGTGAATATTTGTGTTCAAATTTTTGTGTGTACATATGTTTTCATATATACCTAGAAGTAGAGTGAGTTTGTTTTCATATATAACTAATTAGTAGAAGTAATAGAGTTAGTCGAGTTAACTTTCATAATTATCACACTAGTTTCCAAAGTGGCAGCACCATTTTAGATTCCCATCAGCAATGTGTGAGTGTTTCAGGTCTTCCACATCTTCATTGGAAATATGTATGGTGTTATAAGATCATATCTGTACTTTAGGAAAGTATACATGGGAGCAGGAGTAGGGTTGATTACTAGGAGAGAGAGAATAGAGACAGAGAGATCAAAGATGAGACAATTATATAAACTTAAGCAGGAAATGGTGGGGCAGAGAGTGAAGACAGAATGAAGGAGGAACATGGGAGATACTGAGAATGTGGAATCATTCTGGCTGGTGAAGAAGAGGATGAGGAGATTCAGTTTTTGAGGCAGATGAGTCATTTATAGAAGGAACAATAGTGTTAAGGTTTAAGTTAAATTCAGTTTGAGACATACAGATTTGTTGGCAGAATATCCTGAGGAAGATGCTAAATGGTTAATTATGATTTTTAATGTGAAATTTGAGATTGTGACAAGTCTTCATTGTATCTGAGTTGTATTTTACAAGAGTGCACTGTGACTGTAGCAGGTCTGGGCAGGTACTGGTAAGACATGCAAAGTCCTCCCAACTTTCCCAGGCATATTTTTAAGCATTCTGGTGTAAGATCAGGAATTTGTATTTTAATAGCTGATTCATTTACACAACAACAGTTTAAGACACTACTCTAACCTACTGGCCCCAAAATGGGTCATTGCAAAAACCTTACTGGTAATCCTAACTCTGACTACTCTGAGGAAATAAATACAATTGAGAACTCAAGTTCACCTTTAAGTTTGACTCACATCATGCCAGGTACTGCTCAGTTTTTCTTTCATTTCAATCTAACAAAATTTTGGGGATAGGACTGTTATAATTCTCATTATAAAAATGAAAAAAATCAAGTCTTGGAGGGTTAAGAACACAAAACTATTCGATGGAACAATTGAAATTTGAAACTTAATTTTATTTTTTAATTTACTAAACCATATCAGCTTAATTTTTATTTACTGCATAAAACACATGTTGGTGAGAAAGAAGGAAATAAAAAAAGACTTCTTCCAATGATGTGTAAGGAATGCTTCACATTTATTTTTAACTGAGTAGAAAAGTAGATTTAAAAGAAATGGGATTCTACATCATTATCATCATCATCAACACCATCATTATCTGAAGCAGTTCTCAAGCTTCTTTTTTTGCTGAGCTATGAGTGCAGAGCACCTTGCAAATATAGAAAAGCTCTATCAGTTTGCCTGGTAGTAATAATGGACTTGGTAATTGGATTTTAGAAAACAAAAACACTGCAACAACTCTGAGGGTGCTTTTTACAATTCCAACCCTGAGGCATTTTCTCAGTGGTAGTTTTAGGATTGGGCAGTAGCCAAGGTGACCTTGATTCTGTTGCTAACAAGCTGCTGTGGGCTTGCGGAATTATATCAACTCCCTCTGTATACACTTTTATCTTTCTTCATTTTATGGGCCGTGAGGAAGTGACTTCTTATTGAGATTTATTAAGCTAAACAGGAGATTTGGAAAAAAAATCGTTACTATGATAATAGTGAATAATATAACAATATTATATTACTTTAGTAGTAAATACTGTAAAGAATTAATATAGCATGCTACTATTTATATTTTTCAATTAGAGTATATATATTTTTAGCCTGTTAAGGGAACTATTATCTTAGTGCAGTTTTATATTCCTGAATATATTTTTTGCATATAATGGATGCTTAATCAAGGCAATTGTATAATTTATCATCCAGTCCTGCATAATTTTCAAGTAAAATGGGACACCATTAATAATTTTTTTCCAGGGCTATGTGCATAAACTGGGATTATCACAGGAAAACTTAATGTATGTCATTAGTGAATGCTAAAAAGATGTAAAAATTAATTCTCACATTATCTGAGAAGCCACAGAGTCAGATCTCATGAACTGGATCATGGTTGATAATAGAAACTATTGCTCTTGATCAATTATTGTATTTCTTATTTCTTTCTTTTAAGAGCAACTCAGTGGCAGATATACAAGAAATGGGGAGAATAATTGAGGAAAAAAAGCTCAGATAAAGCAGTAGCTATATACTGATCTTTACTTGTTAACCATTTCTTTTACCATCTCCAAAATAGATTTTTTTTTAAAAAAAAATGGCATTATGCTTCAGTTAGAGAGTTTTGTGTTGTTTTTAAGTATAGTCGCTGTAAGTTTCCAAGGTAACCTGTAATATTCAGTGCTCAGGCGCCTTTAATAAGCAGAGTGAAGGTACATAGCTAAAAGAAACTGATTTTATCTTAGATGATTTCAAGATCCATTTAATGTTAATTATTTTATTTGAAAATATTACTAACCTTAAATTCATTCTACTAAGCTACCTCTAGGATGATGAATGGGTGCAGTGCAGAATAGATAGGGAGGCAATAAAGACACTCTGTTTTTTTCATTGGGGGAAGAAGAAAGTGTAAAATGGAGAAGATTCCCAGTAACATCATAATGGAGATAATGAGTTTTAGTTCATTAAATTAAATTCAACTGCCTGAATTCGAATTCGAATGACTGGTTCTTTTTAGGGGGAAAAAAGTAATGAAAGTGTGTTTACAAAGAGCAAAAATGAGTAGTCAATTCAGTGAAAATAGTGTTCAAACTGGCTGATGGAAAAATTTTTCTATTTTCCAATCTGTTGTATTGGGATAACTTGATAAATATCAGCCAATGTATTCATCAAAATATGTCAGAACTTTTCCCTATTTCATACACAGTGAAAGTATCATGTATGGTATAACCTCTTTGCAAGAATATGTTACTATCTTTGAGTGTAGAAAAAAAGATATATTTTCACAATTCAGATGTTATCTACTAGTTCAGCCTCTTAGGGAGCATCACACTAAAGCCAGTGAGGTCTGATGTGCAAGAACGAATGCTAATTATTATTGTTTCCCTTTGGGTTTTTGTAGGCTGTCACTTTAGTACTGAAATAAATGAATCTGGAGTTTAATATTCATGTCTAAGGAGTCTTTCAAATTCCTCAGAATAGATGCAGAGGTGTCTGAAATAGAAACTGATTATCCTTTGGACATTGTAATCAAGTGTTCTCAACCATAGAACCCATGTCAGTCTCTCCAGTGGAGTCGACTGTTATTAATATCACATTTTAAGGTTCTTTCTTGAACATAAGAGAACAAGAAACCTGACTTGCACTGGTTTTCTGTAACCCAGTTGATACCAAGTTCTCAATCTCACATACATATCCTTATCAGTATGGCCCCATCAAGGTTTTCAGTCCAAATTCCCACCTCCTTTCTTTATTTATTTGTATCCTCTCTGGATTTATGGCTTGTGTCTGAATACACATCATACCTAGCATATTCTTTTCTCTCTGGTCCTGTTGTTTCCTCTTCTCACTACCCCTTTTCTGGTCAAAATTGGATTTACACTATAAGGCAAATGCCTATCCATCTCTCTTTTGTTTTTAATATATTTGTTTTAGTTGTCAATGGACATTTATTTATTATTTAAATTATTTATTTATATGTGGTGCTGAGGATCCAACTCAGGGCCTCACACATGCCAGGCAAGTGCTCTAACACTGAGCCACAACCCCAGCTCCTATCCATCTCTCTTTTACAAAAATATTTTTTCTTTTTTATTTTTGTTTTGTGTCTTTAAATTCCAAAACCAGTTAGTCTGTATAATATTTAAATCACAATTGTTATTTTGTACTTGATGTGTCTTACCTTTATATTGCTGGTCATTGCTAGAGAAAGAGATATCCTTTTTATCAGTAAATGTTCATTGGCCTTAATTGTATTTTACTTTTAGCATTTCTTTATATTATATATGCTATTCCCAATTGCTTCATCTTTAAGTTTTAAGCAATTTTGTCCAAAAATTCAGTTATTTAAAGGACTGCTTATGATGCTCTAAAGGCCTAGGCAGTTGGTTGAGTCCTCTCCCAACCTCCAACAACACTGGATATGCCTTAGTTTCAAGATTCCAGCTACCTCCATCTGTTCTCATGGTGCTTACAGACACAGTAGTATCTCTAATTTAAATAAGGGCTGTGTTGCAGAAAACAAATCCTCTTTCCCATGTAGGCATAGCAGTTTAGGCTGGTTATCATTTTTCTTTTGACTGATCCGTTAGAATAATGACTTGCATAAAAATATGCTAGAGAAATGTGAGGAATTGGTGGGTGTAAGGTGGGAATGCTCTTGAACATGGAAGATGTTCAGAAGAAAAAGCTACACTAATCATGTCTGAACGATTGTAGGGCTCTGTTAAAGGGAAAAGATCCCTACTCAAAGAGGAAACCAGAGCCAGGCATGGTGGCACACACCCATAGTCCCAGTGGCTAGTGAGGCTAAGGTAGAGGATCACAAATTTGAGGCCAGGCTCAGCATATTAGTGAGAACCTTACTGAGACCCTATCTTAGAAAAAAAAATGGCTAAGGATGTGGCTCAATGGTAATGCCCCTCTTAGATTTAATCTCCACTTACCCCTTCCCCCCAAGAGGAAACCAGAAAATTCTCTTCTCTGAGTAGACTCCACGTAACTCCCAGAGTGATTACATAACACTGTCCTAGTTTGGCTAAGACACCTGGTCTTACCCCACTACAGGTATCTTTCCTTTTAAACCAACTTCTCATAGAAATCCAATTACTTTAATTTGTTTTTTGTCTTTCACATGTTTGGGGAAAGATCTCCTAAGGTACTTGTGGTCAACACATTATTCAGAGGACTTATTTTAGTCTTCTTTCATCTAATAAAGACAGTGATAATAGAAGAACCAACTTGAAGTTGGAAAGGAAAGGTTTTCAATGTTATTCTCTTCAGTAAGCCACTGGAATAGTAGAATCATGTTGCCCATTGTTTTTAATCCTTCCAAAGGAATTTTTTAAAGCATATTCCTATCCATAAAATTTTAAGACATGAACAAGTGTTTGCCAATCATCTAGAGCTTAGTACAGTGCTTATCTCACAGAAGGCAATTATTGTTAATTGACTAAATAAATGATAGCTCCTAACTGACAATCAATATGTTGTGTGTATGTCCCAGTATATCAAGTGATGTTTGAGAAGTGAAAAAAAAAATAAATAATATGTAGTAGTCAAAACTACTGCATATTAAGTAAAAATATACTACATAGTAGTTAAAAATACTACATATTATGTGTGTGTGTGTGTACACATAGAAAACTTTATATATATAAATTTTATATAAAACTTTAGATTGGATGACTTCAGGGAGAAATATTGTTTGATGCAGGTATAACAGGAGAAAAATTTGGAGTAGATGGTAACAAAAGACAAAATTTGGTGAATGCAAATGAAACAAAACCGTCCGCTAAAACATAGTAAAATAAATATGGAGGAGGAAATTTGGGGGCATAGTGGATCATTCAGAGTTGAAGAACAGAAGAAGAATGCAAAAGTCTGAAGTGTAGAAAGATCAGTAGGACCCAGGCCATGGGCGGGGCGGGGGGGGGCGGTCTTTGATGTTGGGTGGCATAGACTGAACTTATTTGGTGGAGAATCACTGAAGAATTCTGATCTAAGGTAGTTTATGTCCCGGCTTGCACTGAGGAAGATTAAACTTTCAGCAGGATATTTGATAGATTAAAAGGACTAGATACTAGAGGCAGGGAAGCCAGTTAGGAAAAAGTAAGGAGAGCATGGGTGGGAGAGTGAGAGTAGGATGGTAAAAGAGAAGGAGACAGAAGAGGATTGTAATCTTGAATGCTGAACCTGTCCAGGAAAGGCAAATAGTGCCTGAAGTGTGGTTGGTGTCCTTGTGTTATTAGAAACAGGAAATTCAGGAGAAAAGTTTGGATTTGGAACAATGTAAATGAGCTCAAGTAGGGGTCTTCAAATGGGAACTGATGTCCTAGGTAGGTGACTTACTCAAGTAAAAGCAGGCAACAGTAAATAATTTGGAGTCTGTGCTGTGGTGCAGTGTGAATTAGAATATCTTGGAAAGCTAGTTAAAACAGATTCCTCAAAATCTGCTCCTCCTGTCTGTCTCAAGCTTTGTGCCCTTGGATTAACAATTCCTCATTTTCTTCCTCTCCACTTCTACCCCAACACTGATAACCTACTTTCTATTTCCATGAGTTCAACTGTACTCCATTCCATGTGTGGGGTCCTGCATGTGGACTTGTCTTTCTGTGCCTTGCTTGTTTTGTTTGACTATAATAAATAATAACATCTGATATATTTCAAAATAACTCTCTGGAAATATCAAACATTTCACTTTTTTAAAAAAAAAGATAGGTGGTGAATATGTTAATTAGTTTGTTTTAATTATATTTTTGATATTACATATCAAAACATTACATTGTACCTTGTAAATATATATGATTATAATTAGTCAATCAAATTTTTTTTAAAAAAATGAACAGTGTTTTGAACCCCATCCCTAGATTTTCAGATCCTGTGGGGCATGGTGTTCCCTCCTGGTTTGCATATCTAATAGATTCCAAGGTGATGTTGGTGTTGCTAGTCAACCACTACTCCTCTGCTCTGGCTCTAAGTATAGCATGAGGCCTGAGGAGTCTTAATAGCATACGAACAGGTGGGCCAAGCCACATGTATTAAAAGATTTCAGGGGGTGGGTGACTTAAAAAAAAAAAAAAAAAAAAAAACTGTCCTCAGGTGATCTCATGAGCAGCCAGAATGAAAACCAGTAGGCAGAGCTTCTGATATTTAAGAAATTAAAAATCTAGGTTTGGACAGTGCATTGTCCAAATAAACAACTCCAAAGTTAACCAGTTTAGCTACAAGGATAGGACCTGGAAAATAATTTTGGATTGTGGCCATAGATCTCAATGTGTATCTGTAACTTTCTAAATTTGGAGCAATTTCATCAACAAAAAGAAGACCACAAAATTTGCATTGTCCAAATATGGTGGTTAATTTTAAAAGTTGTCCTTTTTTTCTATCTCTTCCCACTTTGAATCAAAGTGCCCTGTTATAAAGCATCTATAAATTATATCCTCCAGATTAACTGGCATGAAAAATAGCAATATTTCTTATCATATATTCCCCATATGCCACAAAGACTCTCCCATGAGATGAATGCAAATTTATTGTATTCAATTTACCTGTAAAAATCTATTTATTTCAGCCAATCAATACAGTTTGATTTTCTGACAATATTAGCAAGAATGTATTAATTTGCTATAAGTCCTGGATAACTTCTGGAAGTAATTAACCCTTGATCCTTTGAAAATCAGTTTTTAAAAGAACTAAATGCATTGTATGTGATTTAAAAACTGTTTAAAGAAAAGCAATTTTTAAAGAGTCTTTAAATTTGACATTTCATAGTTTTCTTAAACTACTCCACATTATCAGTTCTTCATAAAACTACCATGATCGTCAAGAGATTTGGTAGTAACTGGACCACGCCCAGTGAGATGGAACAGATTGAAGTGCTTTGTGTTATTTCTAAGTTTATGTTTTTCACTAAGTTTCCCACAATAATAGGATCAAATTGCCCGCAGTAATAGAGTCAAATTCCCCTGCCCACTTCTTCCTATGCTTTGGATTAATGTTGATGACTGGCTGGTACTAGGCAATAAGAGTGATAATTAAAACTGAACTTGAGAAGAGTATGGAAAAAGTAACACTTGAGTTTAGAAATAATGACAGCAGCAGTCATTTTATATGCATTCCACACATTAACTCATTCTCAAACCAAGCCTACCAGAGAGGTGATTTGATTCTCTCTCCTGTAGGGATAAGGGCACAAAGTCCTACATTGCTTAAATGTCTTGCTCCCTGTCATGAAGAAAATAGGAGGCAGGTAGGAGTTTGAAGCCAAGGTTATCTGATTCACAGCAAATGTCCTTAACCATGGTCCTGAATGTACAGCAAGGGCCACTCAGTAATTATGATTTCCTTGCCACACAAAGTGGAAAGTAAAACAAACACAATGGAAATATCAAATTATCTGCTTCAGCGAGTTGTCTTCTCGCTCCCTTTATATTCAATTATTAAGACATTTATCACCCAATGCAATCAAAGAAAAAAATAGTGTGAAATAAAGTAATAGGGTTGGAAACCAGAGTGTGAGTCTGCATCACTCCACAGGCTCTGTAGTAGATTAACAAATACTGCATTTCTCTGGGCTGTAGTTTGCTCACCTCAACATGATGAATTTGAAGATTCTTTTAAGCTCAACAATCTTATGAATTAAACTTGATTTCTAAGATTCAATGAGAAAGGGACTAGAGAATTATTTGGACTTCGATTGCCTAAAAAAAGTTGATTATTTTCTTTATGTGTAACTTTTCATGGGAGAAGTTTCTGATTATCTGGCATTTTAAAAGTTTTTTTATTATAAGATTTGAAGACATTTTTATTTAAAGGGAAGGCAAGATTTTTAACAAAATACATTAATAGCACAAAATATATTGCATTTTATAGAGCAGTGTACAAATTCATTTACTTTCCATGCAAAAAGGATCCTGTTTTGCATTTCAGTCTATGAGTTGGGAAAACAATTTCCATCTTATTGTTAAAGACAATGGATAGTAAAACAGGGAGAATTGGGGTTAGCAAAAAATAACCTCCATTACCTGGGTGGGTAGATAACAAATGGCTTAATGTGACACTGTTCAATTTATAAGATATTCAGGTTAAGGGTAATTTGGGAATAGTTCTATGTGTCTGGAAAGAAAAGAAATAGTCACTTGAAGGAATGCAAATGGTAGGAAATAAATTAGAGAATTTATGTAGAAAAGAATTAGGGTTATCTGTCATAGAATATAACAATACATTGTACTGTCTTTATAACAATGGTCAGGAAATTGGTTTCAGAGAAGAAAATAGTTTCCTAAACTTACTGTGTATTGTGAGTTTTTGTAGACTCTATTCTCAAGTTCTAGCAAGGTGCCTTTTATATAGAAGCTCAAATGCTTATACAATGAATTGATCTCACTATCCTCAACACTTTGATACTGATAAGAATGTGGAATGCATTAAAGAAGGGCAGCAAAATTGGGAAGCAGTCATAAAATTAAGTCCTGTGGTTAAAAAAAAAAAAAAAAAAAACATTCCAAGTATTAGATGGTATTTTCAAGAAACCTAGAAGGCTGTTTGTATGTTGCTAAATAATTATACTGAATCAAAGGAATGGATTTGTTTTAAATGACTACTCCAAGAAACAACTGGCAGACTCTCTTTAGGGGGGGGGAAAGAATTTGGAGGAAATACAGGAGAGCAGTCCAAGCTGTCCAGAGATGACTCTGGGCTATTTGAAGGGATGAAAAGAGTTTGAATTGAAGACCTGTAATTGGAGACATGCTAAGATAGAAAGGATAGAAAGTTAACTGGAGTGTTGGGACTAGGTGCCAGCATTGGAGAGTCTTGCATTTATCTTTCTATTTTTAGCTTTTAAGGCCCATGTAACTACGAGCCAGGCACTCATGTTTAGTGTGCTATGCTATGGGTAATGAGAAGTGAGTAAAATCTTCATTGAAGTGGCATGATTACTTTAATCAAGGTCCATCTATTATAATGCTAAGGGTTTACAACCTGTAGTAATGGGTGGGAAGTTCTTTAAATTGCTGAAGGGTGAGTATCATCATTGGCTCAGAAACCCAGATTCAGAGATGGAGATTAGTATGCAGGGGATTTTATCAGAGAATGAAAGTGGGAAAGCCTTCCAGGAAAAACCAAGAAGAGTAAGCAAAGAAAGCAGGGTTGAGCCAGAGCTGGTGAATTCAGAGGACCTTTGGATGGGAAACCTCAGCTATTCAAACCCACAGGGAATTTTGAAGATCAAATGGCAATTTAGAGACCTTCGGAGTTGGGGTGAGCAGAATGAGCCTATGTACCCCTAAACTGCTTAGACATTGTTCTCCATAGAGGCCGTGACCTTGGGCAAGGCAACTATCCCAAGCAGACCTCTGGGGAGCTGGAAGCATGAGGGCTTGCTGCCCACAGTGGCTCCAGCCCTGAAGAGTAAGTTCTCTATTTCCAAGGAGGGATCTGGGTCACGTATGACAGGGTCCAAATCGAGTCTTTTAATGTAACTAAATTCAAATTGGCAAGCATTATTCTTCACAGAAGGAAAGTTTGAAATATCATTCTTTCCCAGCCCTTCTTACATGGTCACACCTCTTCATGATATTTAACTGTGTTCTCATGTTGATATTTAATACAGCTGTTGGCCATTGACCCAGCTGCAAGCAGGATAATCTCATCATGCTTATGGCTTGACATTTCTAATAAGTTTTAGCAAGTCAATTATAAACTCCTTTTTTTCTTACATTGGTTTTTTACTCTCATGCAAATTACTCAGTCTAACCAAAACTATTTGGAAACAGGAAAACATGAATAAAGCAAAAGCCAGTCTGTAGTTAGAGCTCCATTTTCTGCTGCTATTTCAGACACACATGGAATGACTGCTGAGGTTGACCGGTGCTGTCACTTCCCCTCATTCCAGATCTTCTTTGGTGAAAATTTGACAGCACAATGACCTCTCCCACAAAAGAACATTTGCAGGTAAAAGAGGGCAAACACACCAAGATATGTGGAAGAAAAGTTATTGTGTTTACACAGAATCACTGTTATTTATGTCATTTTTAGCTTTACTTCTGGGTTTTCACTTTGATTATATATGAAGTCTTGGGAGACTGTCTTGCCTTTTCTGACTTCTTAATTTCCTCAGAAGTAAAATGAATAGAAGATTGACCTCTCATTGTTATTTGTAAGAAAAAATGAAAGTGAATTAGTAAACCTGTGTGAAGCATGGTGCACACTCATGCAGATGTTTGATAAACGTTATAGTGTCCATATCCATTGAAGAAAGGTATTCTGTGAATTGAGAAATGGCCTGATTAAAAGTTTGGCAGTCCAGAAACAAGCATCAATTAGTCAATTACATTGACACATAGGTAGAAAAGTAACTACTGAAGGACATATGCCAATTCTTTCCCTTGACTTGGGATTGTCTTGCCCTGGTGACTCCAGTCTGAACTAAGTTCGTGAAGAGTGGGCCAAGCTCACTCACAGTCACAGGACCACCACTTCCATAACATTCCATGAAACTGGTTGTTATTTTGGAATAAATGGACCATGCTGATTGAGAGGCATCACAGTCACATTAAATAGGGGACAGTTTAATTGCATCTCATGTGGTCTCCCAGCCATATGAGTTGTATTTGTCTATTTATGTGCCACAGAGAGAAACAGTTTTTTTCCACATTTAAAAAAAAAACATTTATTTATTCTAATTAGGTATACATGACAGCAGAATGCAAAAAGAAATAAAAAAGTAAAACTACAATTCTTCAGAGAAACAAGTTTTTGTGATTGTTGTATTTGGTTAGTGAAGACTTTGGATCACACAATTCTTTACTCATATGTTCTATAACTTCTTAGATGAAAGAGTTAAAATGTGGTAAAATGAGGGCGAGACTGGACCTATGAGCTAGTCCTACCCCTTTCAAGACAGAGGATCTTGGGTAAGTCACTTGAAAATGCTCCTGGGGGGCTAGGGTTATGGCTCAGCAGTAGAGCACTCACCTTGCACGTGCGAGGCCCTGGGTTTGATCCTCAGCACCACATAAAAATAAATAAATAAAATAAAGTTATTCTGTCCAACAACAACTACAAAAAAAAATAATAAATATTTTTTAAAAAAAGAAAATGCTCCTGGATTACTAATGTGGCAGAATAACACTTACTTGGAAATGACTGAGCAAATGAGATGAGATATGTAAATTTATAATTGAGGAAATAAAATGAGATGAGAATTTGTAAAATATGAGAGCTTAATTCATGTCAGGGGACATTCTCATTGGATGCAGAGAGTGAAGCCTGAGAAAGCATTCCCTTTTCAAAGGGTGATTTCTATACTGATTTATCCAGAGCTCTCCACTGAATACAAAGACAGCTTGCAAAAAAAAAAAAAGAGTAGGAGGCATACTTTCAGATAACCAAGAATTAAAAATAGGCAGATGTCGTCCTCACCTTCAGCTCCTCTAGATTTGGCTCACTGGGATGGTTTGCTTACAAGGAAGAAGGGAGAGTGATAGCTTTCAGCATTTCCTTGCCTAGAAAGGCAAGAATGTTTTGTGGAACCCTCTTGTGCAGAACTTTCGACATTGATTAAGGATTGGCACATCATATCCTGACAAGTTATGCTGGAGGATCAGCACAGACTAAGACCGTTGGTAAAATACACTTTTGGAACCAGCACAAGACAGAGAGCTCTGACAAGATGAGGTGCTGCTGCAGACAGGATGTATATATCTGTGTATATATTTTTTTATATTGCTTGACATTAATGCTAACCACCTTATCCACACAAAAACTGAAGTACTAGCTATTAAAATCATTAACAGAAATTAGTAGGATTTCTTTTTTTTTTTTAACTTGCTATTTCTGTGTATATTTTATGTTGAGAAGAGACTGTGAAAAAAGAGATTTTTGTCACCAGGATGCCAGAAAAGGAGGCACATTATTTATGACTTTCAAATGACAAATCCTGAAACCACTTTGAGTCCAAGCAGGATAAAAGGTTGATATTAAATATGACCTTTGAGTCTAATGGCCTTGAGCAGGAACCTTCATTTTGGCTGTGCAAATTGTTCTGCAAATTTTTGGCCCAGTTTATTGCATTTTCAAGCAGCTTGGTAGAGGGGGCAGGCAGACAGCAGCCAAAAAAAAAAAAAAAAAAAAACCCACAAAAAACAAAAAAACCCTATTTTTTATCACCTACCATCTTTGAAATAATAAGTTGTTTGGATTTAACAATTCTTCCCATACTATATTTGCATAACAGGGTTAGATAGAATTTTTTTCCCTGAAAGTACCCAGTTGGACAAAATCAGATCTTGGCTTTTCATGGCAAACCACTTCTCTCCTCCAGACTTCAGTTTCACATCTGCAAAATGACATAGTCACTATATGATCAATGTATATGTGTCCAGCTCTAAATCTTGACTGTATAATCTTCTTGTTTTTATTGTCTGTGAAAGAATAGCTGTTATTCATGACAATACCATGGAGGCTTGCAGCCAAATCAGTGATGCGCAGAGCATCAACTTATAGGAGATCTCAGTATTTAAAGGCAGGTCCTGCTGTGCAAGTCTATATAAATGACAGTGTTGCATCCCAGAGAGAATGCATTTACAAAATAAGTTAGGCAAAACAGAAGTTAAATTGCAAATACATGTTGCTCAAATTGCACAATGGGCTATTTGGAGGAACATTGTAGGCTGTTTAATGTTCCTGTGTTTAATGTGGGAGAGGCTTCACTTTGTCACAAGAGTTGAAACTTTTGTGATTTCCTAGTTCTTCTAAAATACACAATTACATAGAGTTTATTATGTTCTTTGGAAGGTAAAAAAAAATGACTTTGTGTTGTTACTTTTCTTAAAGCATTTAGAAATTACCATGCAGCAGATCTTATACTTTCTTTAGAATTTCGTTTTAAAGAAGATTTTGTGCTATCACTAACTCAACTATCATTGATTTTTCTATGTCTGGAGTTTATCTTTTGTCGCAAACATGTTCAATTCAATGCTTTTTTCTTTTCAGTTAATGGCTCTACTCTAATAGTTGCTTTAAAGGATGAAGAAACCCCAACAAGTGTTTTGCAATCATCCTTGACTCCTCTCTTCACCCCCACCCCATAGAGTCTGTTAGGAAATTCTCATAGTTCTTTTTTTTTTTTTTTTCAAATAAATGCACACTCCCACCACTTCTCACTTCCAACTCTGAAACTTTGGAAGAAATTCCTACCTTCTCCCATATTTCACCATTGTTCCCTGAGGGCATAATCCAAACAGCAGCTGAAGTTTCCTTTTGAAGCCCCTGTGACCTCATACTCCTGCTTTCTACCCTGCCATCTCTCTGTTTTTTACTCAAAAAGCAAAGCCTTGCAGGAACTAATCCCTCACTACATTCCTAACTCCATCTCTTTATTGCTCTTCTCTTTGCTCACTTTTTTCCCGGACAACTGGACTCACCACTGGTCTTTGGTCTCATCTACCTTGATGAATTTATGAACTTGTTAAACCTGCCACATCTCCCCTCTGCCCACATATCCCAAACACGTTACTCCCATTTATATGTTTAAATAGCACTTATTTCCTACAATATCGTATTTATTATACTTATTATGTCCTATCCACTCTTTGCCAAAATATAAACTCCATGAAAATAGAGATGTTCTCTTTTTCTCTTGCTATATACCTGTATGTGACAAAGTACGTGGTTCAGAGATAATGACTAGTAATAATTTGGTTAATTCTATTATAATTACTGAAGTCAAGGAGAAGTACAACTGATATTTATGTTGAGCTTCATAAAGTCCTAGGTAGCTGTGCAATTGTCCAACTCTTTTATCTCTTAACTATAGTGTTTATTTTCCATATTTTATTAGCATGGAATTTTATATGGTAATATCCTTCTTGGAGCTGTACCTAAAGCCTCCTAAGTCACCAAGTTTTTCCATTTATGGGGACACATGAACTAGTCCTAGTTATGTGTGCACTGCAAGAATTGTTTGGCGTTTTCTATTTTCTAGTTGTTTTGTTTTGTTTTCCTCATCCTTGGGTAGTTTCTTCTCACACAAGTGAAAGTCAATATTCATCCCAATACTTCATGGAGTTCTGCAGAAATTTAGTTTTCTTCCTCCTCTCTGATACTTTTTCCAACAAATCCTAGCCTCCTTAGCTCCCTAAATTCTAGTTTTTGTTTCCAGAACTCAGTGAGTCTCATGGGCTGTTTGGCTTCTTCATTTCTATGCTGTTTCCTAGAAGTTTCCTTGTGGAGCCACATGCCTCCTGTGTTTCCTGTGTATATATAATATCCACATTCAAACATTATTTCAAATCTATCTAGAAATGGACAGAATTTGATGACCAATTATGAACAGAGAGAAACAATTAAATAAAACTGTGCATGGCACTCTTAAAGATAATGAAGATTCTTGTTCATAAGCTCTACATTGATATTTCCCTTCATATATACATACATGTATATGAAAATAATAATATATATCAAAATATATAAAATATGTTATACTTTGTAAATATATATGAAAAATATGTATATATATAAAACATTTAGAAATTTCTCTTTAGAAGTCTTGTGTGTGTATATATATATATATATATATATATATATATATATATATATATGCTTTGGTTTTTGTTGTTTAAGGTGGGAAGGTAAATCTGTCACGTTTTCCAACATTGCCAAAAAAAAAGAAAAAAAATGCTGAGTGAAAAACTACTGAAGCCAAATCTTTCTCTTAACAAAGGAGAATATGAAGAAGTCAGAGAATGAATGGAATATAACAATGTGACTAATTTTCATGCGTAGAAACTACAAGTTATTAACAGGAAAGCAATGCATGTAAGTCTAAAGGGTTTGATTTCTGGCTCCACCAAGGATGTTGTTTGACCTTGAGCAGGACACTCTGAGCTTTAATTTTGTCCTCTGTTTTCATAGGAAATAGAAGTGCTGCTTCTTTGTCTCAGAATTACATTAAGGATTAAATGTTGTCATGGATATAGAAATCATTATCTCTAAACTCGTGCACTCCTATATTCTTACTTCTGTCATTGTTATCTGTTTAGCTAGGAAATTCAGAATGAATTGGTCTTTGTATGTGTGTATGTGTATCTTGATAATTTTTGTAGACAAGAATACATTTCCTTTTTTTAAATATTTTTATTAGTTGTTGATAGGCCTTTATTTTATTCACTTATTTTTATATGGTGCTGAGAATCCAATCCAGTGCCTCATACATGCAAGGCAGGCGCTCTACTACTGAGCCACAACCCCAACCCCTACATTTCCTTTTGATATAACCTGTGTCAGTTAAGATTAATTTTCACTTTAATATAATAACAGAAATTTGTAATGAAAGTTGTTTAAGCAAGATATAGAAGCTTATATCTAAGATACAAAGAAGTATAAAGATATGTACCTCATATAAAATTTCCAGAAGATATTGAGGACCTGGATTTCTTTTGTTTGTTTGTTTTTTGCTTTTCTGTTGTCACTGATGGCTTTCATCACCTCTTGGTTCAACGTGGCTGCTGGAACTCTAGATATCACATCCACACAGTCCATGATGGAAGCAGCTGGAAGAAGCAGGAGAACAAAAGTTTCCTTCCAGCCAAATCAGCTCATTTTAATCCACTTTTCTGAAGGCTGCATAGTAAACATTTGCTTAAATCATATTAATCCTGACTTAGTCAAATGACTACTTAAAGCTACACAGAGGTCTGATAAATCTTGTCTTTTATTTGTTAAGTAATTTACTTTCATAGAACTAAATGTTTGGGCTGGGGATGTGGCTCAAGCGGTAGCGCGCTCGCCTGGCATGCGTGCGGCCCGGGTTCGATCCTCAGCACCACATACAAACAAAGATGTTGTGTCCGCCGAAAACTAAAAAAAAAATAAACATTAAAAAAAATTCTCTCTCTCTTTAAAAAAAAAGATAGATAAGAACAATTGGAAAAATATCCAAGATTAAAAAAAAAAGAAGAAGTAGATGTTTTATTATCAAACATATAATAAAATAAGACTGAATGCCAAAAGGCAACTTTCAGTTTCTGTCATACACCTTTTCTTTATTAACAAGGAATTTTCTGGACCATTCAAGGTACAGTACTTTAGGAGGTCTACTGCATACTTACACCTTATGTATATGCACCCAGACATCCACTGACAATAGCTAAGCTAGATAGCTATCACAGGACAACCAATAAGCATTTGACTCAATTCTATTTCCAAAAAAGTAAATTCATCACAAAGGATTAACTCCCCAGTGAGGATAGTTCAAAAACAGCTTTGAAACATTCCTTAAAGGGGCTTCCCAACAGTGTTGTGTTTTAGTTGTTTCTTGAGAGTCTTCAACATATATTTGTATTTGAGAAATTACCCTGTTTATAGAAATAATTAATCTTTGGGAAAAGAATCTGTTCACACACACACACACACACACACACACACACACAAATTCATGTCAATGAAGTCTTGCCATACTCCAAGTTTTTATTTCATAATTCAGTATATATAATACCCAAGTTCAAACATTTTTTTCAAATCTATGTAGCAGTGTACAGAAATTGATGACCAATTTATGGACAGACAGAAACAATTAACATAAAGCTGTGCATGGCACTCTTAAAGAGAATGAATATAATGAAGATTCTTGTTCACAGGCTCTACATTGATATTTCTGGCTATTTCTATTCACCTGACTATTCATGTTGTCCCACTTATTCTCAACAGTGTTCTGAGATACTGTGATTGAGACCTGTGGGATACATTGCGTGGAATATCAAAACATATCCTCCTCATCCTAGTTTCTGTAACTTACATCTCAGCCCCTATATAAACCAAATTCCTATTCTTACTGATAAATGATAACTTCAAAAATATTTTATTTTCATTCCATGAGGACTTTTAAGAAGAACTCTTGAAAGGGAATCTTTAAGATTTTCTCTTCCCACCTCTATCAAAGTAGCTAATGAGCTGTAAAGGAATGCCTAAATGCCCTAAGAAATTTGCTATTTAAAGGAACTCTGGAATCCTGAAATGAATCCCTTTGTAAAGCAAAGAATTGTTTTGCAGTGGAAATAATCACCCTATAATTTATCTGGCTTTAAGTGGGATTTTCCTCTGGTTAGCTTTGTGAGTATGGTTTGCACTCGATGTCCTGCAGGCACCTCAACCTCGGAGTGTCTAAAATGGTGGCAGGGAGCCCAGTTAGGAGGCTGTTGCTGTAGGTCTTGACAGATTCTCTCCACTCTAATTCATCAGCCATTCGGATGCCAGGAAAATATTTCCTGAAAAACACATCCACTCATTTCACTCCCTGCTAAAAACCTCTGCTGGATCCCTATTGCAGATTCTCATCCTCTGCTGGATCAAGGCCAAGCCCTTTAGCAGAGCATTGATGGCCCTTCACACTTTGGCCCCAACTGCTTTTCCAGCAACATTTCCTGATAGTCCCCACTCCGTGCCATATGCTCCAACCACACTTCACTTCCCTCCACTCTCCAAATATAGCGAACATTTCATACTTTTGAGTATTTTCCTTCAGCTATGCCTGGATTGCTCTGTGTTCAACACCTTTTGTACCTGAAGAACACCACCTGCAAGCTTCAGCTCAAATATCAGCTCCCAAGTAAAGGCAGTCATCTGCTATTTGTCCCCATAGCAACCTGCTCACGTCTCAAAGTGCTCATCACATTTTATTACAATCAGCTTTGTTTGTCTGTATGATTAGACTTCAGGTTTAGGAGCCATGACATCATAATCTTTCTTTGTTGGGAGTGGGTAACATTTGGATATTTACTAAATTCCAGAAACTATGTGCTTTACAAATAATCTATCATCAACTCTACTCAATAAAATTATGAACATGATTTTCTTTTCATTGATGAATGAATCAGTGTTCAAAGATGGCTAAGGAGCTTTCTCAAGACTAACCTGCCAATAAATCCAAGTATCTGGATTTGAACCCATGTCTAATGCCAAAGCCTAGATGTATTTTTCCTAACATGCTTTCTCTTCAGGACTTAGCACCGTGATTTATATGTAACACATGAAACACATGAAATTTAGATTTGGCTATCACTAAAAATCATGTTCACCACTGTTGCTTGTGATTTTTGCCATTGAGGCAGTGTAAAGGAAGGGCCAGAGGCAGTCTCAAGAGGTCTCCCAAGAGTGTGTACAGCCAGCAAAGTGCTTGAAGTTTAGATGTGGCCATCCATTCAATAAAATATTAAACTGTTACTTCATTTTCCTTCCACACATACTTTTTGTTTCAACAGCAAAAAGGCAAGTTTTAACCAAGACATAAAACTTAGGAATGAATCCTCATCATCTACCCTGCCTTATTGGAAGTATTTTTCTTTTTTTGGAAAAGTTTACAAAAAAGATGAGTGGGTTCTATTAAAACACTTGTGATGATAAGATTTGGAAACATTTGTTTACTTATATAGATCCAGACTGGAGTGCTATTAAAAATGTACCAGAAGACAAAGAATGACAGGGCCTAGGTAACCAGCAATGTAGTTTGGCTTCACAGGTGGCTCAAGGGTAGTTTATATCTGGGGCATGGTGCTTTACAATTCCAGGTCCAGGAAAGTGTGACTACACCGTAAAGCAGCATTGCCCAACATGGTATACCCCAGACTTAGACACACATAGCTACTTCAAATTAAAATTTAGCTTCTTGGTTATAATGCTTAGTAGTCACATGTGGTTTGTGGCTACACTACTAGATGGTACAGGAACACATTTCCATCATTCAGGAAGTTCTCTTGGAACTTTGTTTGCTAAGACTCTTACTTGCTTAGTGATAAGGACAATGGAATTCTCTTCCATTTGTAGTCAAATATACCTAGAGTGGAGTTAAAAGATGAACCAGGTCTTGACACAGACTAGTGGATATCTTTCCATGTTTTTTTTTCTTTTTTCCCACAATTTTCCTATTGGGTAAATTTTGACTCAAGAAATAGGAAAGTAAAAATTTTCATCCGTGTTTGGTTGATAATTTGGATCAAATAATCATAAATAATAAATTTTAATGGTTTAATGTATTGATTGACTAATATGTCTAATTTTCTTTTTGGCTATATGAAACTCTGGTCTTATGTCTTAGAAATGCAATCAATTATGTTCAAGGAGGCCCAAGAAACGTCTAGGATTGAAATCACATTTAAGAATGTAAGATGACTTGCTTATTAGAATTCCTTTAGCTATTTCAAAGGCATCATGTTTCCTTAGACATATAAACATCTGACATTTATATAAGTGTTTCACATGGTCTTCCAAATCTTAATTTTGTTGGTGCTTTTCAATAAAGCTGTGTGCAAATGAAAGAAAATGAAGTTGTACCTCATTAGTCAATTTCAGATAATTCTAATTACTTTTAACTAGAGAAGATCTTGTTTGAAAGATAATTAATCTAGGTCAAAATGAAAAACAGGTTACAGGACAAATGCATATGAAAGCATCGGCTTATTAAGGGAAAAAATCCTCAATTTATCATATCAGTCATCTAGATTATGGAAAAACATTAATGTTATGTAGTATACATGTATACATATACACAGAGACTCACATAAATGTGTAGTGTTTTTAAACAAATTGGTTTTCTAAAAGAAAACAATTGTCTCGACTAATCTTTTTTTTCTCCCAAAGCATGGACTACATTTCTTATATTAGCTGAATCAATAAAATGTTTTAGGATCACATTTTTATCAGCAAGCACTATTTAGCAGGTTTTCATTTCCACTTTTCTCCATTGACAATGAAAACACTGGAAATATAGAAGGTAAATATAATCATAAGTGCTTAGCCTTATTTTTTCAGTCTTTGTTTATTAGCTTCACATAGATTGCTGCTAATTATATATAGCACTTTTTAACTTCTAAAACCTTGTCATATACATCATCCCTTGTATTCCTCCAAGCAAGTGAATTTGTCATTGTTAGTCTCCCCAACCTGTTTAGGATAGGGCCTGCAGCATGAAGAACCTTGTGTCCCAAACTCACACAGGCAGAATCATGTAGTTCCCATCACCATATTCCAAAAAGTAGTCTTTCAGCTACTTCCCAGATATGAGACAAAATAAAATATTGACTTGATTTTTTTCTTCCAACCAAAGAAATCTATTGACAATAAGAAAATTAAATTTTTCCAGGCAAATTGTATCTCACTGGTAGAGCACCATCCTGGCATGTGTGAGGCCCTGGGTTCAAACCCTACTACCATAAGGGGAAAAAAAGAAGGAGCAGGAGAAGAAGAAATTAGCAATTTTCTCAGAGTTTTATAAAAACTAAAAGTGTTTATTTCAACAAATGCAGTGTCTCTGCCCACATTAATTAGAACAGGCACATAGTGTCTAACATCAAACACACATGGAAACCATATTCTTTAGCAGTTATATATAGTTTTAGATATATGGATATTTGCTACCTCATAGACAAAGCCCTCATGAATTCCAAAGTGTGACATCAAAACTCTAATTCGGTCTTTCTTCTCACATTTCCAATAGAGCCTAAAGCCACAGGCCAATCTCTTTCCTTGGTCAAGGTGCCACCTTCATAATCTCTGTTTTCTTTTCCTGCTTCCTTCATCTTGTATCCTTTCTCTATCTGAGCTTCCTATCAGATATTGAACTTTTCTTTCAAGAGCTCAGCTCAAATGTCTCCTCCATCTGAAACACATGTAGAAAGTAACTTTAGTGTATCTACTTTTATCATCCAAATTAGATTAATGCAAAATGTTGTCAGTATAAATCATTCAAAGCCATTTAGGTAACTAACACTGGAGTGACATCTATATGTAAGAGATTATTAGGATTACAACCTTTTAAAGAATATTGTTAATAACTGGTAGTAGATGTGTTCTTGGTAAATCGAACAGAGGAATACTTT
Organism: Marmota flaviventris; assembly: GCF_047511675.1. Taxonomy (NCBI): domain Eukaryota; kingdom Metazoa; phylum Chordata; class Mammalia; order Rodentia; family Sciuridae; genus Marmota; species Marmota flaviventris. The sequence goes on along the minus strand of NC_092505.1, from coordinate 48,270,290 downwards.
CTCCAGAGACCTAAGTGTACATTCCATATCTGAAAATCAGTGTGCATGAACACGGAGCTGTTATTAGCAAAGTCATTAATTACCATCCCGCTTGTTCTTCTGTTGTGAAGGATACTCATTCATTTGCTCTCTCTGACTGACAGGCAGTAATGACTCCAATAAGCTAATGAGACATCTAGTTAAATAAATATGATTTTAAGTTAATAAAAGTGTAAACATGATTTTAATGAGTTCCTTTGCTAATAGAGTTTCCCTGGTTATGGGTTGATGTTGGTGGTATACATAGAGGAATGAATGTAGGATTATGTTCCGGATTCAGCCGTGCTAATGACTAGATGTGTGGCTTGAGCTTAGCTGTATCAACTCTCTAAACCTCAGTCTCTGGGCTTACTTCATGAAATTATGGTGACCATCAAGTGAAATAGCAGACATAGACTTTGTGTGTGTGTGTGTGTGTGTGTGTTTTTAAGGCAAGTGTTATTTAAATGTATAAAAATAATTTTTTAAAAAATCTGTAGAGTCGGTGTGTACTTGCATTTTTCTTTACAGCTTTGTTCCCTACCAGACTCCACCATATTTTCATTTTAGTTATTTTTTTCCATTTCCATCCACACATTCATACAGTGAAATTTATTTTTCATGTACTGTGTGTCAAAACCTGACTCTATGCAACAGAATAGTGATAACAAGATCAATTAAGACAACAATGGAATTCATTTGTGTTTAAAAGCATGAACCAGAGCTCAGTAACTTGAATACTATGTACTTTTTATCTCAATCCAAATTTTAGCTCCATAAATTGATAAATAAATATTTACCAATGGCCTTCTCTAAATGACCTTTCAAAATTAACAGGTGATTTGTCAAAGGGTCTTTGGAGGCTATAGTCCTTGTTATGAAATTTTTAGAGGCTTTTATTAGCTTCTTCATCTGGCTGTCAAAAAACAATATATTTCAACCAATCCTTAAGAATACTGAGGTAGTCTACTTATTTGTTTTATCCATACAAAAGCCTTGTTCTTTTGGTTCTGGTAGGAGACTGCTACTTTTCTTTTGAACAATTATGTTCATATGAAGCCACTTTTTGGAATCAAGAAACTTAAGGAACACAGACATTCAGAGAGGCATGGTGATGTAAAGAGTCTGAGTATAATCGTTCTGCCTCCATTTCTTGTCTGGAATCACGTACCATGTTTCTACTGATAGGTTAGGTCGACCTCCCCGAACACTCCCTGACACTGAAATCTACATTTTTGAGGCTTTTGTAATTGATGGCATATGATCATGCTCCAGGAATTAATGCATACATAAAAGGAAAATAATGTGAGAATATATCTGACCTTCTGTGTTGAAATTTCTTTTTTAATTAGTATCTATCATATTGTCTTATGGATCTGGTGTTTTTCTGGATCAAACTGGAGAAGAAAAACTACTACACAGAGACTTTTTCATTCCTGTTTGATTCATTTTCATGATGACTTTAATATCTTTATGTTCTCAAACATGAGTAATTTCCATTGCTTTTTGATTGATCTCTTTAGCACAGCTCTGTTGACTAGAGTCAGGGAACAAACCTTTCATCCCTAAGAAATTGACTCGATAATTCCTCAGCAAGTACATATATATGATTGGCCTTGACACATGAATCACTCTGGTCACCAAGCAAGAAAATATCCTTTATTCCATAGAAATTGTGATTATTTTTTTGAGCTTTTCTGACATAAGAGTACATGATGAAATTACTTTCATCTCCACTGTTTTCAGAGAGCAGTTAGACCTCATAAACATCTTTTATCGTTGTCTTTCCAGATTGACAAGAAATATTGTTTATTGCTTCTTTTAGTAGCCATTTACAAGATTTAGGTTTTCTCAGATGGCCAAATAGCTCTCCTTGATTCCTAAACCTCATTCCTTCACTTTCAAATAATCACTCATTAGATGGCTTTCTAAATTTATTGGCATGCTTCTAAAGGGAAGGCAGCCTATACTTGGTATTTGTAGAAAGTACTATTTCTTTGTCCTGACTACCTCCTTCCCCCTCAAAAAGGTAAGAACTCTCAAATATGAGACTATCTAATCGGTTACATTTATCATATGAATTGTTATCCTTGAATGAAATGTTAAGATGGATGACTAGAACAAAATTTTGTAGGAGCACAATTAGTACACTCACTCTGCCTTTTTCTTTTCTAATTACGTTAGCATTCCATTTAAAACTTGTAAGCTCTTACATCTAGACCAGATCTCAGAAACTATTTTACTCCTTTGCATTTGTTGCCCCATTTTGCAGGTAAAGTTATTGAGGCCAGGAAATGTGAAGAAGCATCTCAACATTTGCAATTTTAGTTATCATTCAAAAGGACTTCAAATCTTTCTCATTTCTTGCCCTATCTTGGACATACTTTAATTGAAACTGTGTTGAGACAACCAAAATCAGCTTATTACTGAAGTTGATTATAATTTATTTTTAAAAAGCACACCTATAAAATTTTCCAGAATGAAAAACTTATATAAGCTCAATAATGAGGAAATTATTTTAAAAGGCAATGAGTTGTGTCTCTGGATATGCCCAGAGAGTGACTGAATAAAACATGGAATTTCTTTTTGACAGTAGACATTAGCATGTCGATCATATTTGCTTCTTCAATATAATAATTAGGATTTCCCCAAATGTTCCTCATTTATTTATATGTCTAACCATTTGGGTGATGATATAGGTAACTAGAAACCTCCAGAATTTGGGGATCATCAGATTTTAAACAGCTTATCTTTTTGAACTTCTATTTTATCTTCCATATTTTAATTTCCACTGTCTTCCTTTCCAATATCCTTAGTAGTCAGTCCATTTAGACTCAGAGGCTCTTATGCTTACAACAGGTACTAGTTATTACCTTGTCCCCTCTCTTCTCTTCCCCGTTTGACAGATGACGTACGTGAGGTCATGACAGGTAAAGTAACATCTCAATGTTTACTAAATTAAGCGAGAATTATTACTGATTTTAGTTTTGTTTCTTCTTTCCCATTTGCTGAGTTGTTTTCATTCCCACTGCAATGTTATTTTTGCTCAGATGAAAAGTTAGAGAATAAATAATAAGAAAATTAAGTAATGAAATAATATATTCTCACTTTTAAAGTCTATTAATTACCTACTGACCACAAGTGATCATTTCACTTATAATTAAGGGCTTAAAAATATTTTGGTCTTGAAAGTGTTGAACATTCTTTCCTAGTCTTATTTATGTGATTAACTTATTTAGTATATCCTTTTATTATAATGAAAAAAAAAAAGCTACTCAGTACTTTGTCTTTGCAATGGATGCATTGCTCTGGGTTACATTTGGAGTCTTCTATTCAAAATCTGTTTTCTGTTTTTTTGGTTTCTTGTTTGTTTGTTTGTTTTGGTACCAGGGATTGAACTCAGGAGCATTTTACCACTAAGCCACATCCCCAGCCCTTTTTACTTTGTATTTAGAGACAGGGTCTGGCTAAGTTGTTGAGGCCTCGCTAAGTTGTTGAGGCTACCTTTGAACTCACAATCTCCTGCCTCAGCCAACAGAACCACTGGGATTATAGGTGTGTGCCACCATGCCAGTCTTCTATTCAAAATTTTTACCAAAGCTATGAAATTATGAAATCTCTTACAGCAACCATTTTGATATTATGAGAGGTGAAATTAGAAATTAAAAAGTAGCTTCATAGGTGGCATTCAGGGCCCACAAAGACTTTGTAAAGTTCATAATTTCCCTCTCCTTCTGTGAACACCATGAGCATGTTGGCCTATTGATGAGTCTCAAAACGACCCGTGGACAGCAAAGAAACAACAGAAAAGGCTCAGAGCATTTCTGAAGAACAAACTTAGGCAATTTGGTCAAGCTGCAAGTGATCATAATGAGCTAAATCTATTGTTATTCATTTTATAAAATTCTGACTATTTGAATGGATCTCTACTTCATATAAGTCAGCTTCTTGAATTAATAGAAAGCCCTGCATTTTATAAAAAGTATGTCTACATTTTAATTTCTCAGATTTATTTTTGACAGAGGCACAAATACAGTGCCATGTGAGTAAGAGGCATAGGGAATATTCTGGCTGGAAGGTGCAGTTTTTCTTTTTTTCCACATGCTACACACAACCGCAAGTACCACTGAGCTGAAAGAGAACTTGAGACAGACCAATGCCATTCAGTCACAGACAAACTCAGACTCATAAGAGTGCCAAAGGCAATTATTTTATATAATAGGCCAGTAGTACTCAGGGAATCATGGTGATGCTACATATACAAATTATAATATTTGGAATAAAAATGTTTAGTAGGGAAGGAGGAAAGAAAACAATGATCTTCCTCAATATTTAAATATGTTCCAATATGGATCAGAGAGTCCTCCCAATGTAAGTGCAGTGATAATATCAACCCAGTTGGTTGAAATGGAAGGTGACATAGGGATGAAGTTTGTTATTGAAGTGTTACTGGACTTTAATCAAGATAATCCTTATCATCTGTTTTCAGCAAAAGAGGCATATTTGGTAACAGAGTGTCAAATGAAAGAATAATAATGCTAGGACTACTGATAAAGTTGATTATGGGAACCTTCTTAGAAGGAAATGAAATTTGAATCAAGGTTGGGTAGTGGGCCCCTTTTTACGTCCAGAAGCAAACCCACTCCCTTTGTGAGTGTGATATGTGGTCATATCACAGCTCAGGACAGTGGTGATGGCAATATCCAATCAAAGGCATAAGGGATGAAGTTGTTCTCTTCACAGCTCAGCTCATACTGTAGCTAAAAATAGACATTCATTTCTTGGAATCACATTTTAACGGGGACGTTGCCAACCCAGAACATATGTAGTGCAAGGCAAGTGAGACCATGAGACAAGCCAAACCATATCAGGGGGAACGACAGAAATATTTAGGATATTTAAGAATACATATGACACTTGTAAAACCTGTGATCCCTACATGATGTGAATCTTGGGAACTGAGATCGTCAAGACTAAATGTGATTTATCTAGATCAAATCTCATCCTGCCCTATGTACTCTCAAAAGCACAATTCCAACAACAAAATCTAATATAACCCCATTCATTATGAGTGCTAAAAGTGCTCCTGACATTGCTATTTAAATGATAGCTATATTGTCATTAATTCCATTTTTGTTGACATTCTATGATACAAATGCTTCCAATTTAAAGTGACAAGTATTTCAATTCTTTTTTTATACAGTGACATACTATGAATACACTGATATGAATAAAAAATAACTACAGGTATTCATAAATACTTGTTGAACTTCACTTAATACAATAATATAAAATGAAAGATGCTTTTTTCATTTTGAAAAATGATCCTCAAGGAAATAATTTTCTTCCTCAGAACCTATTTCTTTGTAAAATTAAATGTTCTGCCCTTTAAGTTTTAAAATACTATGATTTTTATCATTCCAGAACATAAATGCATAATTTAAGTGTGGAGAGGGAGAAAAATCATTGCTAGTTACAATAAAAACCTTATAAGTGAGATCTTTCTTATATCCTGACTTTTTAAAATATGTATTTACTACTTTTGTTCAGGAAAGAATGATGTGTGTGTGTGTGTGTGTGAGCGTGTGTGTATGTGTTTGTGTGTATAAAAAGACAATGAGAGTAAGAGACAGAAAATTTTCCTTTCTACTAAAAAGATAATTATCAATAAATATTTTCAGTAGTTCAACTTTGGTCACCTTGTAAGAAAATTATGAAACCAGTACTCATCTGATTTTCTTTCATTCCAAGTAAAGCTTTGGAAACCAAGACTTCCAGCTCTAACCATGGTTGATCCTCATTGGTATGTAGGAAGTTTTTGTATCAAAAGAGGTTGAAGCATCATGTCACCAGATTGTCCTGAAAGTTTATTCCAGAGCTTCATATCACATTACTTTTGTATACTTTGTATGTTAAATAGGTATCCAGTGTGACCCTGTGCCTGTGTGACAACCACAGAATAAAGTTAACCTTAAACATTATTCAATATAATTGTCTTACTTTCTCTAGAAACTTTACCCACCCTGTGGTTGGTATATTTCTCTGTATCACTGCTATTCATTTAGAGATTTATTAATTTTAAAGGGATTTATTTTATTACAGTTTTAGATTCACAGAGAAATTGACAGAAAGGTACAGAGAGTTCTCAAACCATTCCTTGCCCAGAAAATCATAGCCTCCCTCATTGCCTTCCCCCTCCTATGGCACATCAGCTATAATTGATTGATGTCTCTACGTATCTGACACATCTTTATCACCCCAAATCCACAGCTTACTTTAGGATTCACTCCTGATATTGTACATATTTTGGGTTTGGGTAAATATATCATGACATTCTTCTACCATTATAGAATCATACACAATATTTCCACTGCCCTACACACCCTGTTCTCTGCCTGTTCATCCTACCCTCCCCCTAGCTCCAGGCCACCACTGATTTTCTACTGTTTCCATAGAATGTTTTTGTTTTACTTATGAAAATATTTGTCTACATTATGTCATAAGTATTGCAACTATTGATGGAAAAGATGTTCCTCCAGGAAAAAAAAAAATTACCTGAGTGTCATTACTACATCCTTTCCAGTTACATAAGGCATATTATCACTTTCTCTTTGGGCTCCCTCTTATAATAGCCTAAAGAGATGTGCAGAAATTAATTTTCCTTGGAAAAGGTCATAATTTTTTTTCTTCAAAGGCATATAAATGATAATCCTTTGCAGAAAGAATGGTACTTTACAATTCTGCACTTTACTAACATTATCGTATTTGTATTCTAATGGTTTTCATATGGAGATACTAGAGCTCCTAGAATTTATGAAGATTATCTTAAATTGAGAGTTGGGGTTAGAGTTTGTCAGGTTCTAGTAATTAGTATAAAGTTGATTTGTGTGAAAATAGTATTATAGTTCTGTTAAATAGTTAAATTTTCTTCTAAAATGTAGGTACTTCAGGGCTGGGGTTATGGCTCAGCAGTAGAACATTTGCCTTGCACATGTGAGGCACTGGGTTCTATCCTCAGCACTACATAAAAATTTTTAAAAAAGATATGTCCTTCTGCATACAACTAAAATATATGTATATAATGTATATATTATATATAAATATAAATATAAAATCTATATAAATATATATATAAAGTATATTATATATGTATATATATATAAATAAAATGTAGGTGCTTCAAAAATATTTTCAATGAATTAATCACTATTAATCACTTGCTCTTTGAAATAGTTCTTGATGCATATGGGAATTTTTGAAACATAAAACTTTATACCATTTACAACATTATAAAAGTCACATTTGTTCCTTTGTTCATTTTGGAAGGTATATTATTTGTGTAATAGCTATAAAAATTTGACCATTGTATTTGATCCTGGAGAAAACTATGGCTTAAAATGCGAAGTCCAACCAACATAATTTCAAATAGCTTCTTCATCTTTCTCAAGACTTTTTTTTTAAAAAAAGTAACTCTTTTCCTTAACTCTCATAAACTATGTACATACCCCAAGTATTTCCATGCTTTTATTCAACTTGTCCTTGTTCATATTCAAAAGAAAAGAGGGAAGGTCATCCTTTTTTTTTTTAATTTTTTATTGTTGGCTGTTCAAAACATTACATAGTTCTTGATATATCATATTTCACAATTTGATTCAAGTGGGTTATGAGCTCCCATTTTTACCCCATATACAGATTGCAGAATCACATCAGTTACACATCCATTGATTTACATATTGCCATACTAGTGTCTGTTGTATTCTGCTGCCTTTCCTATCCTCTACTATCCCCCCTCCCCTCCCCTCCCCTCCCCTCCCCTCTTCTCTCTCCTTGACCTGTGTTTCGTAGTCTTCCCCTGCTCCCCACTTACTCCTGACTTTCAAACACAAAAGACCTCCACATAACCCTACTTCCTGCCTTCACAAAGGACTACAGACCAACTGGTTTAAACAACAGGAACTTACTTTCCAACAGTTCTGGAGATCTTGGAAGTCCAAATTAAGGTACTAGCAGGGCTGGCTTTCTCAGAGTTCTCTCCCCTTGGCTTGCAGAAGGCCACCCTCTGGCTGCCTCTCCATAGGGTCCTGCCTTCGTACATGAGCACCCCCATGCTTCAGCATGTCCACATTTCCTTTTCTTCTAAGGACATCAGTCAGATTGGATTACTCTAACAGCCTCATTTTAATTTAATCATAGGCCCTATTTCCAAATATAGTCACATTCTCAGGTGTTGAGGGTTAGGTTTTAAAAATAATTTTTTTTGATTGGGAGTGGAGACACAATTCAGCCCATAATTCAGAGGGCAGAGAGAGGAGAGAGGCTGGTTAAATTTACATTTTTAAATCCAACTCATAGACAAATGAATGAATTCAATGGTTTGATCATTCCTCTTTTGATAGGTCAAATTTCTCTCTCACTCTGGAACTGAAAAATATGCCTATTGTGACAGAAGAGAAGGTTAGCTCCTATAGAGATTATCTAATACATGTTTTCTTTCTCTATTGATCCCTCAAAGTGTGGGAAGTGAAGTAGAAAGTCAAACAGAGAAATCAAGGAGAATCAAAAAGCAGTTTTTAGACAGCCCTAACAGGGCAGGAGATTTCATGACATCAAGACTCACAAAACCTGCAGGCTGATAGTTTGAGTAAAAAAATCTTCCAGGGGCTTCTTGGATATTAATGCAGCAAAGTCCTAGGTGAATCTCTCCTAAATCCTGGTTGTAAGCCCAAGTGCTAGTAGGGAAGCATAGGTAATAAAGTTCCTGCTAATTGAGGTGGAATGAATATACAATATTATCTGAACTTCAAATTTTTAATGAGAATTTGTAGGTGATATTTCTTTGTGAAATGTTATGAACTTGAAGAAACTGTTGGGGTTAAATTAATCATAATTAGTGGGTTCTAGATGGATGGTTAGCAATGTTCTTTTCAAAGCACAGTGTACCACATGGATTTATTTATTGTCTGGCAATATGTGAAGTAAGCATGATGATTCGTGTTTTAAATGTGATGGAATAGAGGAATGAAGAAACTTAACTGGTTTTCACCCAACTAACAAATAGCAAAGGTAAAAGTAAAACCCAGTACTTGATATCAAAGACTTGAGTTTTCCTGTTTCTTTCTACTCCCCAGAAAATGTATTTTAATCCAAGTATCATGTGTCATGCAATTATTTCCAAGGGCTTATTTGCGAAGCTCAATTCTTAACTGGGCACTACATTGCAGAAAGAAAAAATAAAATGAAATAGAAACAGAAATTATGGGGCCCATAACTCTCCCTTTCTTGGTGATATCAACTGAAGCCCTTAGAAACCAAGTCACTACCACTCCATCTAGTGGCAGCATCTCTCTTGGGAGGTTAAGTGTCACCTTGGAAAAACAACTTAAATTTGAAAGACAGGAACATGTGCATATTTCCGACAATAGTCTCACACCAACCTTTAGAAAGTTCAGAATAATGTTCTCTTAAATGTTCTGGGTAATATGGAGCTCAGAGCATGAAAGCTGTGTGCTCAGAATTCCTGTCATTGGACCACCTCGTAGGCCAGGCTACCTCACTAGTGACTCTGAACTTTAGAATCACATGATTATTCACTTATTAAAATGTTTATTACTGGGTAATAATCTATTATATGGATAAATCAATGCCCTCAGGAAACTTCCCTGGCTCTCAGCCTCATAGGAATGCCTCCCAAATGCTGGGAACTAGAATAGGAACATCTCTATGCTTTCCAAGCCCCACTGGCCTTCCCATTTCCAGCCCCTTTTTCAGGCCTCTGATGCTCTTCATTTCCTTGACATCATAACCACAGAGACATCCTTAATGCTGATGAGACTAGCCAACCTTCCTTTTCCTTTTCTATGTTTTTGCCCTCTTTTTTTCTCTTTTCTTTCCTCATTTTCTACTTGCTAAGATTTTACACATTCTTTAAGGATCGAATACACCCCCTTTTTGATCCTAGTCCCAAATCAAGAAGGAAACTTTATCACTCCATCTTATGTCTCATAATTGTTTAAACTCTTCAAACTCAAGGGCTGTTTATCAATTTCTATACCATTAAATAAATAGAACATGGGAAGAATTTACATGTCAGACATTTACCTGAATTATATAATTATTTCAATGACTACCAATTAAATGCCAAACATACTATTTTGTGAACTTTCTATTCTTAGAGTGGCTGGCCTATCTATTGCCAACTTCCATATAAAAATATATGGAAGTGTAGAATACAGGCATATGTACATATGCTTGTTTGCAGTTTCATTGATCTATTTATGAGAAATTACAAGACCTACTATATAAGCTTTTGACTTGCTCAAAAATATCTGACTATATGTGTCAGAAACTAAAACTTGCAGAGTCTAGCATAATATCTCCTTCACATATTGTTCTTCTCTCCCACACAGTAGTTTTAAATACAGCTTTTCAAAAGTTGAATGCTAGAAATTTGCATGCTGATTCTATTAGGGAAAATGGTCAGAGTCTATTCATACTGAACACAAGCTAAATTGGTAAGATACGGTGACACTTTGCCACTTGGCTTCAAATTAAGAGAACAGAATCAGCATGGAGGTTAGTTTTCCCTTCTATAATACGATGGAGTCCAGTTTAGAAAAATTCCATGATTCTTTTTGGTACCATTGCTAGTGATCCTGAAAATACTAAGGAAAAATTACGTTTTATTTTTTATTTTTATTTTTTAAAAAATACGTTTTAAAATCCCAAGCTACAAAACATCTGAAAAGAACAAAGCCTATCTTTGTGTAGGTTGTCACATTTCAGGGGTATCAAAATTAAATCCTAGTTGTTTACCAATGTATGAACACCAAACTCTGAAAATGGAGTCATAGGTAGATAAAAGAACTTAAGATTAACAGAAGAGGAGACACCATTCATATTGTTTTTGAAACTGCTAAAACAATATTTTATATTTTAATAGAGGGAATGAAAATTAAAACAGGAAATAAGCCCAGATAATTTCCCTTTCATAAAATAGAATTGAACAAAATGAAATTTAAAATAAACTGAACTGATAGTTTTTGTAGTCAATGATCTGAAGAGAAATTGTTTCTTCATTTTTTGTTTTCCAAAAAATGGCCTTATTGGAATGAAGTTTTTAAAAATGAAATGACTAGTCTTCTTACTATGTTCAGAACCATAAATAGGAACAAGTCCAGTCCATTTCAGTGAATATTTATCAAATAGCACTTAAATACCTCTTTATGCAAAGAGATGGGATATACAGACAAAAACCTGACATTTTGGCATATCAAAACAATGGTGTTAGCGTTAAATGATTCACATGTAATTCTCCAAGTGTTCATATCAGAAAGGAAGCATTAGTATTCTCCCTGTATTCTTTAAGGCCCAGAATACCATTTGTATGCTAATACAACACATATTAATGACTTTACCAACTTAAAATATATTGGTATTTCTATGTAATTGGTCCTCAATTCAAGAAGAAATAGTATCTCTTCTAGACACCCAACATGAAGTTATTATCTTCTGTAAGCTGACATGGAATGTGAAAAGGATGTTGACTCACACTTGTTTTTCTGATACTGTAAGGCTATAGAAAAAATGCACTTCTGTTTCTATTTTTTTTTTTTAATTTCTTTCTCTTTCACCAATGAGTAAATGTTTTTTAAACAAAAAAAAAAAGATTATTTTTTTAGACTATAAACTATTTATACCTAAAAGCTATAACTTTTAAGTTTCCATTAAAAAAAACTTGAAGTAAGAATAAAGAAAATGAAAATAGGCTAAATTCTAAACTTTGTTTGCTGCATTGATTCAAAAGAAGCATAACTCTGAGAGTTATTCGTATCAACTGATGAGCCCTTACCAAGGCTATGCCAGCCATTGTAGCAGGCCCAATTCACCCGTTTACTCTGTCTCGCTATGCAGGATTCAAGGAGAAATAAGAGAAAGACCCTGACCTCACATAAGTTTTACTCAATAAGGTCATAATTGCAAAAAAAAAAAAAAAAAAAATATATATATATATATATATATATATATATATATATATATATATATATTATATTATATAATTGTATATATACACACACATACATATACACACACAATACACACAGTATATAATATAAAGTGATATTTTTTTCAGTAGAGTCACAGGTACATGGTTGTTGTGGAGATCAGAAGAGGAAGAGATGATCTTCACATGACAGGATCAGAGAAGACTGAATGAAGGGAGTGGAATTTGAAGTAGGTGTTTTAGAATAAGTGAGATTTGTATTTGCAGTATAGGTCTGTGCCACCTGTAAAAGCCCAGCAGCAGCAACAATGAACAAAACACATATCTAACTTATAATCATCTGTGAGAGACTGAAGGTGAATATCAAATAACCTTTTAATATGGTTGCATATATAGTAGGTGATTTTGCAACCTGAAGAAGAGAAACAGAATGTGAATTATCCATACAGGTCTGAATGTTTTATATATTTGTAAACAAAATCTATATGAAAGGGAAAATAGGTAGATAAAATGTTCATTGTTGGAGAATCATTTCATCCATCTACCATTTTTATAGGGTCTGAGAAGGACCCTGTACAGGCTTTAAGTAAGAGACTTGCCAACTTAAAATTTGCTAGAGAAAGTTACTCTAGGATCAAGTCACAAGTCCTGAGTCACAAGTAAATCAAATTCATAATGTATATTAATAGACATTGGGTTGTAGTATGACTAAATTTCACAGTTGGATGGATCTGGCCCTGTTCTTTCATTCAGTATTTTCTCTGTTCACAAATGCCAGTTCCATTTTGAAGAATTCAGTGTCTTCTCCATTCATCATCTGCAATTAAGACCATCCATCAAGCTTACTCTGTTTTTACCTTGTTTATGTAAAAAAAGAATTATCCCTTTTTTCCTTGTGTTTCTAGTTACATTACTAATGATTAATTTATGGAATCATAAGAGCAAATTACTCACTTCCTATAACCAAAATGACTTAAAACAAAGTGTGTTCACTGTAATAAAAAAACTGACAACAGCAATTATATTAATTGAAGTGTATGGTCAGTTATTTAATTAATGGAAAATATGCAGAATTGTAAGTACAAGCCTATTTTGGACAGCTTTTCTTAATCTGTGAAAGGGCATAAATCATAACCAAAGCTTCCATGATGGAATAATATGGAAAAAAAATCCCTGGACTAGGGACTGCATTTGAATCCTGACTCTGCTATTACCTAGCTCCCTGATCATGACTGGGTCCATTCTCCCCACTGCTTAGCCTTGCTTTCATCATCTGTGAAATGGAGACTCAGACATTACTTGCAGACCTAAATTTTATGGATACGATGGTCACTTGAAGGACAGAACTTAAGCACTTCTAGACGTTTTAGTACATTTTATGAAATTAAACAAGTGTGCTTGTGATTGCTGTCTCTGAACGATAGCATGTCCAAACACAACAGAGGTAAATGATATTCCATAATCCAGGACTTCAGAGAAAAAGCATAAAGCAAACCAAGCCCCTCTCTCTTCCATTCCTCTTTCATGGTGAACATGTTTATTTTTAATTCCTGATAGAGGACTCATCATTTCAGCAAGAAGCATTGCAGCAAAGATAAAACAAAAACAAAAACAAAATAAAACAGCTCTAGCTTTTCAGTTCCATCAGAACTGTTTATCTGGCAGATTACTCTTTAGGCTGTTGAAATGAAGTGGCTGGTGTGACAGTGCACGCAGGCTTGATTGAGCCTGAGTAGAACACACCTGTGAGATGTGGGTTTATTGCACTCCTAGGGATATAATGTCAGATCTTGGTCTCTTCTCACCTGCTGGTTCCCTGCACTTTTCCCGGATTCCTTTGCTTTGCTATTTTTAAAAAATATCTTACCTTCCCTCCAGATTAATAAAAAGGATTTGTGGTGTCTACTACACCTCATGGCAACATCACAGCCATCCTGCATCACGGGTGCTCTGCAGTCCTAGCGCATCCCAGCCCACATTTCTCATCCATTGACCATTATAGCAGTCCCTCACTGAGAGCTGTTTCAGTCACTGAGCATTGCAGTCACTTCCAGGAAGACTATGTTTAAATGGAAGTGTAATTTAAACCTAACGAGCAAAGCAAGTAACACAACCAAATTCTGGAGTCTTTTCTATTTAGTGGACATAGTTACATGCCAAGCCTAAAATGTCATATCACCCCCCCCAAAAAAAAAAAAAAACTTCATTAGATTTGCATAAGTGAATTGTCACTGTCTTGGGAAGCTTACAATGTTCACTCCAGCTTTTGTTATAAATTCAGGTAGCACTAGAGGAGAAATTTTGGGGTTCACTGGGTACTGAGATTGATCCAAGTCATGGAAAATTTAAACAATGAAGCACATAAAACTCAAATTAGGATGTTTTGGTTTGGTTGGCTCTTTCTTTTTTTCTTTTTTTTTTTTTTTTTTTTTTTTTGGTACTAGAGATTGAACTCAGAGGCACTCAACTACTGAGCCAAATCCCCAGCACAATTTTGTATTTTATTTAGAGACAGTGTCTCACTGAGTTGCTTAGCGCCCCGCTTTTGCTGAGGCTGGCTTTGAACTCACAATCCTCCTGCCTCAGCTTCCTGAGCCACTGGGATTATAGGCATGTGCCACTGTGCCTGGCTATGATTTTTAATATATGTTTATCATACTGTGGTGTAAATTTATTCCCAATCTAACCATCAGGATATAAAGGACAGGGAGAGAAAACAGGTTTAGCCTCATTCCTTCCTTCATTCATCTTTCGAGGGGTTGCTTACTTAAGATCTTCATTGATCTCCCTTCAGTAATTTTTCACAAGAATGTGCCGTTTCTTTACATGGAATCAGGTGACCTTATGGAATATCCTTGTAGTCATGTGGTTTCTCTGCTTGTTGTGTGAGCCTGGGCAAGCAAATTTCACCTTCAGAGTCTACATTTTGTATTTACTAAACCTATTTTAGTAATCATACTCCATACTAGAGGTCTGAAGGTCATATTTAGCTAAAGCATAAATCATTCTGATCCACAGTTTCCCCCCCCTTAGTTTGTTGTTTGAAGTGGTAATATAGATGCATAGAAGAAAAGGAGTCTATTTCTTATAACTCTTTTCTTCAATCAGCCAGATTGCTTCCTAGGAGGCAAATACTATTACCTGTTTCTTTTGTATCCTTCAAGAGATTTTTCCAGACATAATACAAACACGTTTTGTGCATTTGTGTATACATGTTAGATTTAACAAAAATGGTAGCATGTATAATATATACATGCTTGCAGTGTATGGCATTGTATGCATGTGTGCATTCAATAAAACAACGGAATGTAGAAATATTTCCAAATTTATGCTTTGGAGACCTTTCTATAGTATGTCTTGGGGTCTTTCAAGAGCAATACAGAAAAAGTTGTTATATTGTCTTTCAGAGCTATGTAATATTCTATATGTGGAAACACTGGGATTTCTTTAATCAGTCCCATACTGAAGAATACTCGGATTGTTTTCAGTATTTTCGTTTTGTAAGCATCAATACCACAAATATAATCTTGAACATACTCCATTCTGTACATGTGCTACTATAGCTGTAGGTCAAATTCCTAGCAGTGAGTCAAAGTGTATGAACAGGTAATGTGAGGATTTACTCCTACTTTCTACTAGCAGTACTTTAGTGACACCCCAGAAATTTTGGTATTCTGTTTTTTGTTATTATTAAGTTCTATTTTAAACATTTCTCATGATTTATTTCTTGACCAACGGGCTCTAAATCTATTGTTTAATTTCCAAATAGCCAAAGATTTTTGTTGTGAGAAAACATACTGTGTAAAGAATTCAGTCTTCTGTGTTTTTATATGGGCCAGAATATATCTTGGTGAATGTTCCATATACACTGAAAAAGGACATTTATTCTGCATGTGTTTGGTACAGTGCTCTATGGCATTAATTAAGTCAAGTTTTTCATAGTGTTCAGATTTTCTCTATCCTTACTGATTTTTGCTATGTGTTCAAGGAACAGCTGAGAAAGGAGTATTAAAATCATTAGCCATGTTTCTTATCTTAGTTTTGTCACTTTTTGCTTCATGTACTTTGAAGTACTATCATTTGGCACATTTGTACGTGGGATTGGGATATCTAGGTCCTGATGGGTTAGCATGTGACCATTGTGACATGTTCCCTTGTATCTCTGGTAATACTCTGTCTTAAAGTATGTTTTGTCTGACATGAGTATAGTCATAGTCATCTCTCCTCTCTAATACTTACTGTTTATATGAGTATATATTATTCAGACTTTTATTTCAATCTATATGAGACTTAAGAATATTACTTAACAATAGGAAATTACTGAGTTCTGCATTTTTACTCACTCTGACAGGCTCTGCTTTTTAATTAGAATATTCACAGTATTTGTACTGAATGTCATGCCTCATATGGTTTCTATGTACCATCTTGCTATTTGTTTTCCATCTTTCTTATTGATCTTTATTCTTCCATTTCCCTTCTTACTTCTTTTTGTTTAGCGAATACTTTTGAGTCTTCCATTTTAATTCCTACATTGACTTCTAAGTACTCTTTTGTATCATATTAATATTTTTTGTTCTAATTTTTGTTCCTGAAATGTCATACATATTATATGTTTTTGAATTATAGCCCTCTCAACGCAATGTTATTATTTTGGCTTTAAAACTAAAGGAAAAATCTCATATATTTATTAACATATTTATAATTTCCAATGCTATTCATTCCTTTCCACCTAGTATAATTTTCCTTCAGCATTAATGAAATCCTTCATATAGTGTAAGACTGCTAGAAGATAATTCACTCATTTTGTTTATCTGAAAATGGTTTCACTTTATTATACCAATTTGAAAGATGTATTCACTGACTATAGAATTGTGAATTGATTTGCTTTATCTTTTGGCTTTTACTGACTTATTCCTTTATCTTCTAGTCCCTGTTGTTTACCTGTATTTGCTAAAGAATTTTTTCTCCTTCTCTGCTTTATTAATATTTTTTTCTTATCTATGTTTTTGCATGTATTTTTTCCCTTTATCTATGGTTATAGTATGGCTTTGTGTAATTTGGGGATTCTCATCCTGCTTGGAGTTGGCTAAGTTTCTTTGGTCTGAATCTGTAGAAAGTTTTGTCACCATATTGGTAATTTTTAACTTTTATTCATTAACATGTTTTCCTACTTTTGTTCTTTGTTATTTATGTAGAATATTTAATATTGTTGACTACTAATCTTTATTCCTCTATGTTGTTCTCAGCAGGTCTTTTGGTCACAGCAGTGAAAAACCTGACTACAATACCTCATCCTAAAACAAAACAAACAAAACACATAATAAGTCATTTAGGCAGTCAATAGAAAAGACTATAAGATGGCCCAGATGAAAAAATTAGCAGGCCAGAATTTTCAAATAGCTACTATGAATATGTCCTTAGAGTTACTTAATGGCAGACTGTAGACTCTCAAATGAAAGCAAGCACTGATGAACTTGAAGACAAAATAAGAGAAGTTACCTCGGCTGGTTTTTAAAAAAGATCAAAAACCAAGATTTTTTAGTGCCGACAATTTCAGAGATCCTAGTCCATAGACAGCCAACTCTGTTATTCAGGGTGTAGGTGAGCCAGGACATCATGGCAGAAGGGCATGAAGGAGGAAAGCAGCTCAGAACATGGCCACCAAGAAGCAGTGAGAAGATAGTACGCTCAGCTCATGGGGGACAATATTTATACCCCACAGGCTCAGCCTGAGTGATCCATCTCCTCTAGCCACACCCTACCTGCCTACAGTTACTACCCAGTTAATTCTTATCAGTGGATTAATGCACTGATTAGTTTAATATTGTCATAACCCAATCATTTCACCTTTCATCCCTTTTGCATTGTCCCACACCTGAGTTTTGGGGACACCTCATATCTACACCCTAACCAACTTGGTCTCAAAGTCCTGGGCTCGACTGATCTTCCCATCTCAGCCTTCAGAGTATCTGGTAATACAGGCAAGCACCACCACACCAGAAAAATTGACTGATTATGGATCCCATCATCCTGCTTGCACCTTGTTTTATGATTTTTTATTGTGCATTAGGAATACATTTGCTTTGTATATTGTATAGCACATTGCATTATTTGCTGATAAAGGGTATCTGGTTTGTTCTTGAATTTTGATAAATAACAAACAAATTCTCTAGATCTTGTCACACTGTGTGTTGTGTCTGTATCTGTGTGCATGTGTATGTGTGTGTTTAGGACTTAACTATTTGGGTTCTGTCTTTTCTGGATGAGGGCAGGCTCACTTGGTAGGTGGTCATCAGTCCTAAACTGTGGCTTTTCTGAAGCATGTACAAAGTGCTTCCCAGATTTTCTTCTTTCTTCCAGTCCTGCATAACTTCAGATATCTATCTCCCTCCAACTCTCAGTCCAGCAGAATGCAACTGGTTTCTGGTAGGCCTTGAGGAATCCAATCCTGAGGATGTGCCATCCATCCAAAGCCCATAATCTTCAGGAAATTCCCAGTCTCTTGCCCCCCATTCTACCATATCTCTCACACTTTACTTGGCAAATTAAAGTCCCAAACTCCGAATCCAACTTCCCATATCTAGCAAAACCACAATGTTATATTTCCGTTTCATCTTTTCACATATTGCAGAGTTGGAAAGTGTCCCTTGTACAGACCTAGGGTTAAAATAGTATTCTGTTCATGTATTTTTTTCTCTCTGTCTCAAACATCAATACCTACAGTTTCAGTCAACATGTGCCTGAAAACTACTGCCTTACATATTTTGCCCGGTTTTATAAGTATTTTTAGGTCAGGAAATTATGTTAGGTATGTTAGGTATGTTAGGTATCAGATTTCCTGATTTCATGGAAATTCACCATTAGAGTTTTAAAAATTGGGATATTTCATATAATAACTGTTTTTGTCTTAGTTGATACTTTGGGGATTCTTTAGGGTATCAAAATAACTTTCCAAAGTACAGAGTAATGTTTAAACTGAAGTGTGGGAATTAGACAATGTTCTTACTTTCGTCCTTCTTCTAGGAAAAAAAATCATAGGCTGAGGGCCCAGAGCACTCACCGGCTTTCATGAATGTGTTGGGAACATTCAACCTACTTGCCCTGGTATTCATATTTAATTAGTGGCACCCTGGTTACGTGTTGTGAACATGCTCCTTTCATAAGAACTAACAGTATTTTCCATGGAGAATTTCATGGTTCCGCCAATCTCTGCTGTGGATACATTGCTTCTAAAACATGGAAAATTCTGGAAATAATTTTTAAAAATATTTTTTAGTTGTAGATGGACACAGTACCTTTATTTTATTTATTTATTTTTATGTCATGCTCTGGATCTAACCCAGTGCCTCACCTGTGCTAGGCAAGCACTCCACCACTGAGCTGCAACTGCAGCCTCATGGAAATAATTTTGATGATAACAGTGAGTGGTAAGGACATCTCCCTTTACCCATATGCATTCTCCTATTTCCCACCCCACCTTACATACTTGCAGGCTTCTTGCTAGAGGCTAAATCAAGCATCCATGTAGTATATAATGCTTTTTTTAGCATGTGATAAGAACCTGACAATCACATCATTCATCTCTGATTGATGGCAACAACATGATTCCAGAAAAAGAGGAATGATCAGATTTCTCTGTGTGGTCTATAAATAGATGGCCAAATTGAGACGGAAGCAAGGTGACCCTGATTAGCTTGTCAACAAGTAAGACTTGCTCAGGACACAAGTAAAGTGCTGTTTCTCAGCCTGCAGCTGAAGCTAACCCACTCTCATTTGTTATAACAGTTATTCCCTAAAGATTGTAACCAAGAGTAAATTAAATAACATACCTAATATACCATCCTTGTCTCATTTAATAATCACAACCTTACAATGAAGGCATGAGTAGCTTTAACCTACAGAGGATTAAGCTGAGTTTTATAGAAGCTGAGTAACTTGCCCAAGGTCAAAAAGCCTCCAAAATTAATTTCCAGGAACCACAGGTTGCATTATTTTTTGATGATATAAATTTACCTTGCTGCCTTGTCAGATACTGCAAAGAGTGTGTTAACAAAGAACCTTTATTTTTAGAGGAATTAGCTCTCAGTAATTTTCCAGTAAAAATTATCTCTAAAGTGTATAGACAAAGGTTTCCATATCTGCAGAGATTTTTTTTTTGAGTTACAAAATTAGACTTGTTCTAGCCAAACAACCACAGTTTTTTTAAAAAAATCATTCATTTGAGATAATGTAATTTAGCATTTTCTTTGCCTCTTGTCAGGATGGAAAACAATAGTTCTCTCACTTGATTTAGTATCATCATGTCTGACAACACAGTTAACAAAGCTGCTGTTAATATACCTAGGATTTTCAAGTTCTGTGCATCTAAAGGCCATTAATGAAGTTAGTAAACCAGAAACTTCACAGCCAAATATTCAAAGGTTAAAAACCAAAGGAAATCTCTACTTTGGAGTTACTGAATGTAAGTGGTTTTGCAAGAATCAGCAAGTATTTATTTATTTTCTCTTCCTTAACACAACCCAGTCAGTAAACAAGATTGCACAGAAAACAGGGAAGATGGTTATGCAATAAAAACAGTGAATAGCTGGGCATGGTGGCAATCATGTCCTTAGTCCCAGCTATTGGGAGGCTGATTAGGGAGATTCACATAAGCCTATAAATTCAACGTTGGCCTGATAAATAGAAAGACCAGGTCTCAACAAACAAAAACAATAACAAAACAGAAAACAACAGATGAGTGTATATTGGGGGTTTTAATCAGAAAAAGAAAATAAATCAAAATCAGAGAGCTATTTGTACCCGAAAAAAATCAGCAATTTTTACCATAGAATCATTAGCCATAATTACACAGTTGATAGTAATGTCTGTTTTCTCTGATTACCTTTTTCTTTTTTTGCTTTTTCAATAATATATTACTTCCATTTCGATTGTACAATTGTTTTTGAAATAACAATACTTGATATGGAATCCTTAATCTCAAGAACTTCTTTAATTATTTAACATGAATGGCAGATCTATAGGAGATTTAAGACAAAAGGTATATTGGAGATTGCCTAATTCCACAAAAGGCTATCTTACATTTTGGAGAAATTGAAAACCTAAGAAGAAAAGTGTCTTTCCAGATTTGAACACAACGTAAGAGATGCACAGAGTATAATTCCAGGCTTCCAGGCCTCACGACGTTCTCTTCACAGTTTTTTTTTTTTTTTTTAAATTCCAAGATCTGAGAATAAGAGTGAAATATTATGATCATGGATTCTGCCTTTATGAATCTTAAACATGTTTCTGTGTCCTAAAATGTCAGGCAATATTGAATTATGAAGGCGGGGGGAAGAAAGGTAAAAGTTTAGAAAGTGACTGGAGAAAATGCCTGCTGATTGGTTGGGGATGTAGCTCAGTTGGTAGGGTGTCAGCCTAGTATGCACAAGGTCCTGGGTTCAATCCCCAGCAAAACAAAACAAAGCAAAATAATGCTTGCTTATGAAAGGTGGGCAAGGTGGGAGGCCTCTCTGAGGTAGTCACATTTAGGCAGTGACTGGATGAAATAGATTGCAGAGGTTTCCAAGAACAAGAGATATCGAGTCTAAAGGATTTGGAATGAAATGTGTTTGTTACCTTTGAACTACAACAAAGGGATCAGTGCTTGTTGGTGTGCTCATTCTTTCATTACACATTCATCCCAGGGATCATCACAGCCAGAGCAGGGAGGAGAAAATGGGGATCTGCAAAGACCAGGATGCAGCTAGGTTGTGATTGTACCATTTTAACTCTACTCATTCTCCAGGGCTATTCAAATCCTGTACCCCTACCCAAGTTGGAAAGTGTATGTTTTACAAGTAAAACTAGGGGAGCAAAAGTAGTTGTAACTGAACCACAAGGCATTCTTTACCTTTCAAATATTTTACTCCAAGCAGATGTCATCTGTTAAAGTCATAATGTTTAAGTATTCCATGTAAAATAAATAAATCTCCAACGATTGCATATTCTTTGTAGCCATTAAAGAGCTTTCACAGGTGTTATGTAATTTGATCTTTACCCTGAGTCTGTAGTAAACATACTTTCAGAGTACATCTAAGGAATTGGAGATTCAAAAGGTTAACTGGTTTGCCAAGATTCAGAAAATTGTCAGTGAATACTAAGCCAGAAATTTAGAGTGTCTGAATGGTTTTTCCAGACATAAATAAAGTCTTGATATAAATATTATTATAGAAGCACGAAAATGGTTAGTTTTACATGCACTATTAGTAAATAAAACAATTACTCTTGGACCTTGAATAATGCTCTAGAATATAAAAAGATAAATAGAATGTATAAGTTGGTGAGGGAATGGAAAACATATCTTTCATGAATAAATGATATCATTTACAAGTGTTATATTTTCATCTTAAAAAACTTAACCTACTTAGAACCTATGAAGTGATTATGATTATTGGTATTAAAATTCTCATACTTCAAATCTCTTAGTGAATTATGTAGGAAAAACTTGATTTTGAAAGAAGGACAAACATTTTGGGAAGTAAGACTTAGCATTTTACTTAATCTTTACCACGTTTTTAATATTAGAATTATTGTCCCTACTTTCTAGATAAGAAATCAAAGATTTTTATCACCATTAAATGACATGTTCAAGATTATACAGCCAAAGAAACTAAGTCAGTCCTGTCAATCACTTCTGTCTTATCACATAATCTTTGCTGTTTCTGTGACTTCTAACATTCTCATTGTTTATTTCAACAAGAATAAAATGAGTGCTGAAGGTGCCAAGCTTCATAAAAAGTGTGAATGAAGAATATTTTCCTGTGAACCAAAATTCACAGTGTCTATGGTGGGAGAAAAAAATTCCCATCAAGATACAAGACAGAAATACCAAATATTAGGAGAAATTGAAGGAAGGAGGGCTCACTAAATCTGAAGTGACTGGGAAGAACATTTGTCTCATTCCTATTTGGTAGAGATGTAAGGAGAACATTGAGAGTGCAGTTGAATTGGGGGTTGGTTAGGAACTAGAGCCTTAGCAGGTAGTTGTCATGTGATGTAAATATTGTTGGCAGTGTAGTTAATCCTGAAAAACACAATATTTAATCCATATTCATTAATATCTCTAAATTTCTGTCTCTTTGTTCTTCATGGTGTTTATATATTAATGAGTACTCCATATAAATGGGTGCTGGAAGGGCAGTACCAGCACAGTTGGTCTGTCCTACTAGAGACTTTGAGAAACCAGAAGCTATGTAGGATCTCTGTTGTCCTTGTGTAGAGAGGAGAGTCAGGAAAAGATTCAGTGTGGGCGAGGGTCAAAATGGAGTGTGGATCAACATTGTGGGTCAAGGAGACTTTAATAGTGCTTTGGAAAGGATGGATAGGGACACAATGGAAGGTGTCCAGAGTGACCACTTGGGGCTTAGTGCTACAGCATTTCTTCATCATCTGGATTGAAATAGGCAGAAGTTCTTTACTTTAGAGGGCATGGCTGGAGTGGAAAGGTGTTCAGAATGTGAAAAGGACCATTCATATAATGGTTTGTAAAATGCTGCACCAAAACCCCAGTTGTGTAAAGATTGCACAAAGAAAAGTATAAGTATTCAAAAATTCAGAACACTTCTAAAACATTCATATTTCCCTGGATTTAAGGTCTGCTTAAGTTTGAACAATGGGAAGATCAAAATTAATTTTGGGGAAAAATAAGCCTAGCTTTTACCACGTGTACATAAATAATATACATGTGGGCTTGATTCTGTTTCATCAAGTATTTCTATAAACCTTGGTATAATGCCTGCATTGAATTGGGAGCCCAGGGTGATAAAGATAAACAAAACTCATGAGTTGCAGGGTGACTTTTCAAAAGGAAAAAATTCCTCCTTAGTATACTGTTCTCTTTACTCTGTTTTTATCGTATGCACCTGGTAAAGGTGGCCTAGGATTTGACCACCTGTGACTCCACTTCTGCCTGTCTCCATTATGCATTAGATTTGTTGCCATTCTAAACACTCAACCCACGGAACACCTTCTGAATGTATGTGATGACCCATGTCTTTGCCTAAAGCTTTAGATAACTCATTAAAAAACATGCTTATATGTGCACTTGTTTTAGCAACAGTTAAGGGGGAGGTTTCTGGTTCTGGAACAGATAGTAGCAAGTGTAACAAAGGCACAGAAATAATGGTCTTTTTACATGATTGTGTTTTTTACTCTAAGAAGAAAACTGAACAGCAATAATAATTTAGGAATTTTGTAAAACCTAAAAATTTATGAACTGCTTCTATACAGATCAACTATTTTTTTCCTTAAAATCACTCATTTTACAGTTGAAAAATGTGAAAATTAGAGTTTCAGTCACTTACTTAAACCCCACAACTGATGTGTATGGTGTCAGAAGCAAACCTTGATTGATTTTCTTGCTCCAACTCTAGGGCTCAGAACTCATTATATAAAAATGTGATAATAACAAACAGTGTAAATTCTTTGATGTCCAGCTTCATACTGAAATTGAAATTGCTAATAAATGGTAATGGTTGCACTAAGAATCACTCTCAAAGGTAGCTCTGTACCCTTAAGATTTGCCTGCTCGTTTTCAAGGATGCTGCCTGTGCCCACAGAAGTGCTTGCACTAACCTCCTGCCATATTTTCCTGCATGTCCTGCCCTGGTCGGGTGTTAATATTTGCCTTATTCCTAAATCCTAATTCTTCATATACCTCCTTTGGAATAACATTAAATGGGATATTCCACTTAAATTTTCATTTCCAATTAGGATCTGAATTTTTTTTTCCTTTGTTGATTTTATTTATTTATTTTTATTTACATATGACAGCAGAATGCATTACCATTCTTATTATACATATAGAGCACAGTTGTTCATATCTCTGGTTGTATACAAAGTATATTCACACCAATTTGAGTCATCATACATGTACTTTGGATAATGATGTCCATCTCATTCCACCATCATTTCTAACCCTATTCCCCCTCCCTTGCCTTCCCACCACTCTGCCCTATCTAGAGTTCATCTATTCCTCCCCATGCTCCCCCTCCCTATCCCACTATGAATCAGTCTCCTTATACCAGAGAAAACATTTGGCATTTGATTCACTTAGCATTATCTTCTCTAACTCCATCCATTTACCTGCAAATGCCATGATTTTTTTTTCTCTTTCACTGCTGAATTAATATTCCATTGTGTATATATGCAACATTTTTTAATCCATTAATCTATTGAAGGGCATCTAGGTTGGTTCCACAGTTTAGCTATTGTGAATTGTGCTGCTATTAACATTGATGTGGCTGTGTCCTTGTAGTGTGCTGTTAAGTCCTTTGTGTATAGAGTGAGGAGAGGGATACCTGGGTCAAATGGTGGTTCTATTCCAAGTTTTTCAAGGAATCTCCAAACTGCTTTCCATATTGGCTGCACCAATTTGCAGTCTCACCAGCAGTGTATGAGTGTACCTTTTTCCCCGCATCCTCGCCAACACTTATTGTTGCTTGTATTCATAATAGCTGCCATTCTGACTGGAGTAAGATGAAATCTTAGAGTGGTTTTGATTTGCATTTCTCTAATTGCTAGAGATGATGAGCATTTTTTCATATATTTGTTGATTGTTTATCATATTCTGAGAAGTGTCTGTTCATAGGCTCTGAATATTTTGTATATGATTTCCCATTTTCTATAATGCTATTCCTGGCTCAGACCCCAGGACTTCAGTTCTTTTACAATATCCTGGACTTTTGCTGTTTTCAGGAGGGAGTGTTAAACAATTACAAAGTGGAATAGAAACCTAGGAGTTCATTATTTATTAAATGAAAATGTTATTTTTCTCATATGTAAATGACAACAGAGTAATTATGCGTGGCTGACAAAGTTTCCTATGATAATGAGTAAGGTTTGCCCCATTAACAGTCCCACATCAAGGACAGGCTTGGCTTTGCATTAGGAAACAATGCATAGTTCTGTGGGAAGTTTACTGAGCCAGCAGCCAGGAGACCATTGTTCTGGCTAAGTGTCCTGATCTACCTCTAACTTTGTGTGATCCTTGGGTCAATTATTTCATTATCACAGGCTTCAGTTACCTTGTTAAATAAAAGCAGCACATTGAATCATCTCTAAGCAGCTTTAACATCTGTATCTAAATTTACAAATTTCATATTTCAGTGATGTATGTTAGAAGTAGGTTATATCACTCCTACCTATATGACAATATATACATTTATACAAAATTCTTTGCCTCATATATTTTCCCACCTCCTATTGTGAGGTTTGAAATCTTATACACAGAACTTATTCTTTGAATGTTCCAGGTCTCTTAGCGTCTAAGGATAATATAATGTTTACTAGTATAAGGCTAGACTTAGAAATAAAAGGTTTGGGATTATTTTGATCAATTTGTTTTTTAAAGAAAACTAGTAAAATCTGCACCAAATTTTAATTTGTTTTTTGTATCTTTTAACCTAATCTTAGAAGAAAAATTGAGACTTATAGGATATCTTATATCTTATCTTTGGGTTGTTCTAAGTGTATCCCCCCAAAGTTCATGTGTTGAAGATCTGATCCCCAGGGCAGCAATATTGGGAAAAAGTGGGACCTTTAAGAGGTGCAGCATAGGGGGAGCTCCTGAGGTCAACTGGGAGCATGCCCCCAGAATGGGCTGGAACCCCTGTCTGTCCCTGGTTGTGAGTTTTGAGGGGTGAAATCTTTCTCACATTGATGTTCTCATTCCCTGTATCTGCCATGGGGCTGTCAGTAGATCCAATAGCTACACTGTTTAAACTTCTAGTCTCTAAAACTTTTCTTTTAAAGTGAGCATATCTCAGGTATTTCATTACAGTAATGCAAAACAATGTAGGACATTTTGTAAATTGAATCTTTATCACTTCGATCCCTATATTTGGCAGTGATTAAACTCTGTTCTAGCAATGCAGAGACAAGGCCATAGAAGAGCCTATTTTCCAACACCCAGGTTCATTGTTAAGTCCTGTGCTGCTACCAGATAAGAACTATGCAATGTTGTCACTGTTTTCCCTCACCTTCTCTAGTCTCTTGTTTCTCCAATTCTTCTTTTTTATTGAGACATGATTCATATATCACGAAAATCCACATTTAAAAGTATATATTTCAGTGTTTTTTAGTATATTCACAAATTTTTGAAAACATCACCACTGTCTAATCCCAGAAAAATTTCATCTCTCCAGAAAACAGTCACTACCCATTTATCTGCACAGCCACCCCTTGCCCTTGACATCCATTTCTTTTCATCTCTGGATTTTATATTCTGGATATTTCATATTAAATGCAATCAAACAACGTGTGGCCCTTGTGTCTGTCTTCTTCCACTTAGCATATGTTCCTAGGTTTCTCCATATTGTCATGAGTCAATAATTCATTTCTTTTTGTGGATGGATAAAATTAAATTGTTGACCGGACCATGTGTTCTTTATCTATTCATCAGTTAAGAGCTAATTGGGTCGTTTGCACGGTATGAATAATGATGCTATGAAAATATATTTATTTTTTTGTGTGGACATGTTTTATTTCCCTTAGGCATATACCTAAAAGTAGGATTATCAAATCATGCATTAACTGCATCTTTACAAAAATGACTATTAAAAAGTTCTGGTGAGAATGTAGAGAAACTGTGATACTCACATCTTGCTAGTGAATACATAAAATGATACAGCTGTGGAAAGTTCCTCACAGGGTTAAATATATGATTACATAGTAGTACTTATTTCTACTGCTTATTCCCGAGGTTTTTGTATCTGAGGTTTTGATTAATAAGCTACAGGGAAAATTATTTGTATTGGACAAAGTGGTAGCATCCTGTTAAGTTCATGGAACAATCTTTGGCTGTAGAACAGATTCTTGTACAGGCATGGTGGTCCCCTTCAAAACATTTCATGTACCTGTTTTTGCTGTGGTTGCATTTAATTTTGACTTCCAGGGATAAAGTCTACTTTATCCAGGGATAAAGTCTACTTTATTTACATGCTAAGGGTCACTAAAATTAGGACTGGCTAAGTGCTTCAATTTGCAAAAAACATTATTATCAGAGTTTGGACTTGGCTGCAGTCTTTAGTGATTCTGGCCCAATGTGGGACTCACAGCTCAGCAGTTGTTTTCTCCGGAGTAAAAATTGGTTAGAAAGGAAATCTTGTTTCTTGGTTTTGTACAATAAAGATTTATACTAATGCTCCTGAAATTATGTGCAGTCACCTCTCTCCGGTTCTTTACAGAGGACCTGTATTCCAAGTGGAGTGGAGTATATTTCGCATTTGCTGATTCATTTTTCAACCTTTCTCTTTTTTACATTTCTTTTTTTTTTCCTTCCCTGTAGGATGTTTTTACCCCAGAATGCAAATTTAAGGAATCTGTGTTTGAAAACTACTATGTGATTTATTCTTCCACACTGTATCGCCAGCAAGAATCGGGCCGAGCATGGTTTCTGGGACTCAATAAAGAAGGTCAAATTATGAAGGGAAACAGAGTGAAGAAAACCAAGCCCTCTTCACATTTTGTACCAAAACCTATTGAAGGTATGAAACTAACTTCTTTAATTTTTTGGACCCTGATATGTGTGTTGAAAACAATTCCACTCTTTGCTAATTCTCTAGGGTCTGTGTATAAAGCAACAGATGAGAACAAAATATCAGAGTACACATGAGGACCTTTTCTCTATCAATAAAGAAAGAAAAAAAAGAATAAAGAATCTTATCAATCTGGGCATAGTGGTGTGCACCTATGGTCCTAGTGACTCAGGAAGCTGAGGCGGGAGGATTGAAAGTTCAACGCTAGGTCAGTCTCAGCATTTTAGTGAGGCCCTAAGCAACTATTTGAGACCATGTCTTAAATAAAAAATTAAAAAAGGGCTAAGGATATTGCTCCATGGTTAAGCATACCTGGGTTCAATCTTTAGAACCAAAAAGAAGAAGAAGAAGGAAAAAAGAAATCTACCACACTCCTTTGGTATTTAGGAAAAAAAATTATGTTGAACATAGTATTTTAATTTTTCCGAATATACCCTTGAAAAAATCAATAATATTATTACAGTGCTTTAAAGTTTGCAAAAGGTTTTTAGAGATACATTTATGTACTAATTTCTACATTTCTATAAGCAAATATAACAACATAGGGTATTAATTTTTCTTTGGTTTTTAAGGAAAAAAAACAGTGAAATATTTTCTGTGATCACCATTAAATTGTATCTTCCCCAGTGGAGCCTATCACCTCTTTCCTTGATCCTTTGATATAGTATCCACTTTTCAAAGTGAGGAGTGTAATAAACCTAATTTGGTCAACTATGATTTTCCTTAAAAGTTCCATAATTAGGTGTGTTGCAACTCTTAGTTTGATTTGCTAAACCATAACATATCTCATAAGGCTCAGTCAGTGGAGCAGAATCCACAAGGCTTGCTGCAGAATATATACTAAATATGACTGCAATAGTCAACAAATATCTGTTAAGTCGATATTGTATTCAAAGTACTGGGTGGAATGTGACATTAAAGCTCCTAGTCCCTCTCAGATCTCTCCTTGCATCTTGTATCTTTAGGCCTACAAAACTAAACTTTCCTTTTTCTTGCAATGGATCATCACTATTATGGACTTCATACTGTCCATGCCCTGCTCCAGTATGCACCCACTCATCTCATCTGCCAGAAAAATGCCAATGAACCCTTGTACCAATTAATTCAAGAATCTCTATTTCCGTGGCAGTCTCCCTGGCTTTCTTCAAGAATTAAGCCTTCTGCCTTCCAATCATTGTATATATTTCTCTCCCATAGAAATGATTCTATTGTTTAAAATTTACTTATTGCCCCTCTGTTGCCTCTTGTTCATGGTTAGCTCATTCTCTGAATGAACAAAACCTATTTTATTTTTTTTCTTATACCCCTATGTCTTGTATAATATCTGTCGTGTCATAAAGAGATATTCAGTCAGGAGTTGAGAACTGGATAAGTGAACATGTGAATGAACAAATGAACAAGTAGATAAATATAAAGACAAAGTAGAAAGAACTACATGCTCCAGAGAATGTTATAATATTCATGGAGATATGAAATATGTTCACTATGGTATAGTGGAAAAAAAATTATTTCATGCTGTGGGAATTGATACTGGGATTTAGAGAAAGAACTATGGCTTCCACTAAAAGGAAGATATTAATGAGAAAATGATATTCAAGGATATCTTTAGCACTAGGCCAGGTTCACAGAATTTGAGATGAGAGGAGAGGAACACTCAGACAGAAACACTCCAGGAGCAGTGAGAAGAGGCAGGAAGTGCCTGCCTTGTAAGGTCAGGAAGAAGGTACTTAAGAAGTTGATCATGTTCCCATGGGAAAATGTACTGATTCTTAAGAATCATTTTTGACAAATTATGCTTTCAACTCTTGCATCTTTTTTTTTTTTTTGCATTTAAGCTGATATTTTTGTACTTATGAAAGTAGTGCATGGTCATTAACAATTTTTGGAAAATTCAAGGAAGCGTGACGACAAAGATTCATGTTTTATTTATTCCTTATATGGATAATATGAACCCCTCCCACCAACCCCAGCAAAAGGGAAAAAAAAACCTGTAACCAATGCTCATGATTATAACACTTTGGTCCTGGGTGACCATGTGTACATATGCAAAAAAAAAAAAAATTATGATGATTATGTTTCTAGTTCCAGAACTGCTTTAATTCTGTTTGTGACTGCATTTTGATACAGATGTGGAAAGAGACAACCTGACATTCCTAAACATGAGAATTAGATGCTTTGCACAATACACAGCTTACATCAATAGCAGCTTACTCATACAATTTCTCTTATAAGCCAAATCTAAAGACCAGCTGTCCAGGGATGGTATGAGGCTTCCCAATTGTTAGGAAGCTTGGCTGCATCCAGGTTTTAGTGCCTGTCTTCCTAATATGTTGTGTAGAACTGTGTGCTGCACTATTGCCACAAGCAGGCACACTGGTCCTGGGTGTGCCCTTGTCCCCATCTTTATCATAATCAGAAAGTGGAAGAAGAATGAAAGAAGACAGAATCAAAAGTCTGTGCCTGTTTTCTTTTAAAAAATGATCTCCAGTATCTGCCATGTGATATACACACAGTCCACAACCTAGACAGGCAGTCAGATTCAAGCAGAGGGAAGCTAGGCATGTAGCCTCGGTTCTGGATGGCTACATACCAAATATGTATTCAGTTATTTTAGAACAATGGTGGAATTGGGTAACAACTTCTGCTTTAGTTTTGCATCATTTGATGAAGCATCAGAATATCTCTGATTTCCTAATGTGCTTATTTACATCTTTTAGTTGATTGTTTTAATTTTTTCTTATTTACCATTGCTTTATAATGATTTTCATCTTGTTCTGGGAAAAAGTTAAGTTCATTCTAAATCAGATTCACTAATAACTGGATTTACTTCCAAGGTCCTTTTTTTTTTTTCATTTGTGGCAATGAAAACTTAGGTGTGAAGTATAAAGAATGTGATGAGAAGAATCACTTTTGAAGATAAAAAGCTCAATTGATTTAGACCAAATATCTTTTTTAAAAATTAATTAATTTATTAATTAATTCTAATTAGATATATACAACAGCAGAATGCATTTTGATTCATTGTATGCAATTACAGCACAACTTTTCATTTTTCTGGTTGTACTTGATGTAGTGTTGCACCATATGTGCAGTCATACATATACCTAAGGTAATGATATCTATCTCATTCCACCACCTTTCCTGCCCCCATGGCCTCTCTCCTCCCTTCCCTCCCCTTTGCCCAATCAAAGTCCCTTCATTCTTCTCATGCCCCCCTTCTCATTATGGATCAGCATTCAATTAATCAGAACATTCGGCCTTTGGTTGTATGGGATTGCCTTACTTCACTTAGCATGATATTCTCCAACTCCATCCGTTTACTTGAAAATGCCATAATGTTTATTCTGTTTTAATGTTGAGTAATATTTCATTGTGTAAATATACCACAGTTTCTTTATCCATTCATTTATTGAAGGACATCTAGATTGATTCCACCATTTAGCTATTGTGAATTGAGCTGCTATAAACATTGATATGGCTGCATCATTATAGTATGCTACTTTTAAGTCCTTTGGGTATAGATTGAGGAGTGGTATAGCTGGGTCAAATGGTGGTTCTATCCCAAGTTTTCTAAGTATTCTCCATACTGCATTCCAGATTGGTTGCGCTGATTTGTAGTCCCATCAGCGATGTATGAATGTGCCTTTCCCTCCACATCCTTGCCAACACTTAATGTTGTTTGTATTTTCGATAACTACCATTCTGACTGGTGTGAGATGAAATCTTAAGAGTAGCTTTGATTTGCATTTCTTTAATTACTAGAGATATTGAACATTTTTTCATATATTTGTTGATCAATTTTAAATCTAAGAAGTGTCTGTTCGGCTCCTTACCCCATTTATTGATTGGACTGTTTATTTTTTGGGGTGTTAAGTTTTTTGAGTTCTTTATATATCCTAGAGATTAGTGCTCTATCTGATACACAAGTGGCAAAAAATTGCTCTCAAAATCTAGGCTCTCTTCACCTCATTGATTGTTTCTTTTGCTTAGAAGAAGGTTTTAAGTTTGAATCCATCCCATTTATTGATTCTTGATTTTATTT
The DNA here is from genome assembly GCF_047511675.1 of Marmota flaviventris. NCBI lineage: Eukaryota > Metazoa > Chordata > Mammalia > Rodentia > Sciuridae > Marmota > Marmota flaviventris. Next base: position 48,237,655 of record NC_092505.1, on the reverse strand, counting down.
CTTGCTCTGTAGGAGTCTTGTTAAGGAAGTCAGGGCCTAATCTGACATGATGAATATTTGGGCCTACTTTTTCCTCTATTGTATGCAGGGTCTCTGTAAGACCAAAGATCTTTTAATTTTCTATAAATATCTCTGCCATTTATCTTGGAGAACAAGGTTCAATTTTGTGAACAATATTAGTTACCAGTTATGTAAATGCTTAATTTTCAGAAGTACTCCTCTAAATATGCTTCAATTATTGTCTCAATTTTCATTCCATTTCTACAAATTAGCTTCAACTATTGTGTCCACTTACAAAAGTTGAAAATAAAGCACAGAGACATTAAGCAATTTTTCCTAAATCATGTAGCTAGGCAGAGCCAGAATTCAAGCCAAAGCATTCGGACCTTAGAATGAAGTGCTTTACCTCCATGAAGACCAGGGAGAGGGGCTGCAGCCTGAGAAAGGTTCTGGGATTAACTTAAATTTAGTATCATGGGACTAGGAAATATCTAGAATAAGTGTCTACTAATTGCTTCTCTTCATTTTGATCTGAAATATACCTTCCCCTTAGAAGTAAGAGTCCCCAGAGATTAATGGAGACCTCATGCTCTTATAATTTACTTGATACACATAAAATTGGTTAGTTCTTTTATACCTTATATGTGCTTTGATATCATCATCATCATACATAAAATATGAACAATGACCCAATGATTTTCTATGCAGTTTTATTTGATATAATTGAATTTCCAATATTATGAAATATGTTTGAATTTCTGTTAGGCAATATTCTGTTTAGTATCTCCCTTCAGGGATACTAAAACTATTCTCACCACTGCTATTATTACCATTCCTCTTAGTCTTAACCCTTCTATTTATAATTTATCAATCTAACATTTTTTCTAGGCAGGCTGTGTACTCTATCTCTGTACAACTTGACAACAGCCCTTTGTCATTATTCTTATTTTACAGGTGAGGAGACTAATATTTAAAGTAATTAAGTAACTTTTCCAAGATCACAGGGCTAGAAAAGTACAAAATTGAGTTTGTCAATCTGAAATCCCAATACCTAGGCATATGCACCTAACCTCCACACTATACTCTCCTTGCATCTGAAATAAGCCTATGAATATGCAGATACTCAGGAAAGTCAGAAAGCAAAGCAGAAATGCTATACCTTGATATAAGCTAGATCTAAACCACTCAGAATTGAGACAGGTACATCCAACGTGATGAGGAAAATGTATATTGGTGGATGATCAGATAGGACAGTTCATGGAAAGCCATGTGGACAAGAAAGAAAAGTGGGTTCAGGAAATATGGTGGAATGAGATGGACATTATTACCCTAGGTACATGTATGACTGCACATATGCTGAGACAGTAAATCATGTACAACCAGGGAAATGCAAAGTTGTTCTGCAATTGCATACAATAAATCAAAATGCATTCTGCTGTCATATATACCTAATTAAAATAAATAAATGAATCAATTTAAAAAAAGAACTAGGAAGACTTTGCTTTTATTCCTGATGAATTCTATCAGTTTTCCTTTTCTAGAATTTAGACTAGATTATTTCTAAAATTTAGTGACATTGTGTATCAGTCTTTAGTGTGAAACCATGAATTTACACATAAAAATAGTAAAAAAAAAATTCCTTTATTAAATTATTGAACAAAAAATACAATTTAATGAGATATTCCAAAAAAGTGTGATTTGTATTCACTCTTTCTTTTTTGTTTTCTTTCTTTCTTATTTTATTTCTTTCTGATAAAAGTTAGGATGAAAGGCATTCTCCCCGTAACTCATGTCTTTAAAGAAGGTTTTAGATAATTTTCTTTCCTCAAGCAAATTATAAAACACATAACTTGAAGATGCTTTTATACAAGAAATATAAAATAATAGCTCCATAAAAGCTTATTTATATTGTTATTTAACCAAAAACGTTGTTGATTATTTTATTTTCATTTTTAAATTGGTGTAAACCCCTAATCCCACTACTAAAATGTCAACACCCTAGTAGAACCCAATACTTCATAGTAAGCGAGCTGCTCCTTTCTGAAGGGAAATGGTCCCTTGGTAGAGAAAAAGTTAAAGGTGTTATTTTGTTTTTCTTTTTTTCACTTATGCCTTTCCCCCCAAACATCTCTGATTTTATTCCAGTTCTACTAGTGTTTCATTTTGAATGTCAAATTCCCAAAATTAACCTTTACCAGTTTGAGGCTCTTTATGTCCTAGAGATAAAGTGATAATTATCCACCAGCCCATTTCACTCTTTCATTCCTCATCTGGTGTTTAGAACACAGGAGGTGTTAATGAGGGGTTGCAGGGGCATCTGTTCACAGGATGGATAGACTTGATATTTAAGCCCATTACCATGTACACTGCACATCAACCACTACTTACACAGATTCCCTCCCTAGGAATTCAAGACAACAGCTCAGGCTTGGTGATTCTCAGTTCTGCCCTTTCAGAGCATTGTTCACACCAGAAAGAAATAACTCCCCCAGATTTAAATTGTCTTGCTGGTGACCTCCTCTCTATCATCAGATACAGCAGCCAAATACACTTTTAAAAAGAACACAGTACAATCTCCTCCTTTTCTCCTCCCTCTTCCTTCCAGACACTCATTACACAGCTTCTGCAGGTGGTTGAGTATTCAGAATCAAGTTCCTTCTCCCTGAAAAGAATGTGTGCACTTTCCAAAGATTTAAGCTTACAGGACTGAGTCCTGGAGAAAGAAAGATCTTTCCAAATTAAGATCAGTATCTATCAACTGAGAGTCATCTCTACAGAAGGATCAAACTTTTGTGAGCTAATTTATCGAGTTTAGGTATGACCTAGAAGTCTACAGGTTGAAAAAAATGTCTGAGAGATTCTGATGGCAACCATATTTGAGAATGTATTCGGAACTGAATTTGGCACTTTGGGGCTTCTTTTGATCAAATCTGGTCATAGGCAATTTAAATTTATTCAAATAATTGTGATCAACGTATTGGATTAAACTTCATAAAATCTCTCTCTGATACCATGGAATTAAATATATTAAAATGTTACAGTTTAAAGTTTCTAGAAATTATTAAGATAGGTATGTTTTAAGTTCTAGATTAAATTACTATATGAAGTTTAGTAGAGGTAATTCCAATTATTTTCCTAAATTGATCACTGAGAAAGAATAACCTAATAGACATCAAATAACCAAGAATAAAGAAATTCTGATTTTTCTGATCAAACTTTTGGAAATGATTTACTAAGTCATTTTGAGGAAATGATTTATCTTTCCATCCTCATTCATCTCTGAAGGTGAAGTCAATTATAAATTCCATCCATTTCATAGAAATAAAACGAAAATTAAACATTGAAAGACAGCTCAATTTCTCAGAAAAATTTTGTCAGATCAAATACAAGTTGCCTTTTTCTTTGTCTTCCTGTCTTATGTATTTTAGAAATGCTGTGAGGCTTGTCATTGAAGTATTAAAGGGAAAGAAAATTGGATCTGGAGGGAAAACAATAATCCCTTCAACAACTATGTAATAAGGTAAAAAGAACAGAACAAATCAGGAGTCATTATGTTGTAAAGCCCCAATTGGGAAGACAATAATGGCAATTTTATTTTGATATTTTTATTTTAATTATCTAGGATGAGAACTCAATAGATTGTTTCCAAATTCTCTTTTGGAACCAACTATTCTAAAAAAGAAAAACAGAAATTGCAAAGCAGGATCTCAAATAATGCTGATCCCTTTAGTGGCAGAGAAAACATTAGCTTAGCTCTCTCCATCTTTGAATTCTGGATCTCTGCTGGCCTATGATACCTTCTTCCTGCACACTATTCCAACTCGTTCAAAGCAACTTTTGCTGGTTTCTAAATTTAGTCTTTAATAAAACTCTCCTTCCTCTCCCTCTTCTACACACAAATATTGTTTCTGCTCTTTCTAAATGAAGATAGAGACCTTTTTATTTACAATGTCTGTTAACTCTTTGTAATAAATATTTATGTCATACTGGGTACATTCTTATGGTGTATTGCTTCCAAAGCAGCACTAAAATTCTCCTATAGTTCCAAAGGGATTCCTTGTGACATTAATTAAGGCGTGAAATTGCTTCATGTTAATTGCCCACGCCCTTCTATGATCTGCTATTAAGACAATTAAATATCTTTAATGGTGCATTAACTAACAGAACAATCTAACCTTTCCATTTCTGGGAAATTACAGAGGACCAAGGAAAATTTGATTAAATTGGTAATAATAAAAAGATTAATCATATTCCAATTTTTTCATGGAAACTGATAGAGGATGGGGGTTATTCGAGTGCATAATTTCTAAATTTCATCCAAAACAGAAATTATATTGATTCCATTAGAAAAACAGAACCTGACAACAACAATGGCAATGGCCCAGCCCACAGGTGGTCCAACTCTCTGCTACAGAGAAACATGGACTTACAAAGATTTATACCTAGTTCTACCCAGGACTTTGCTTTCAAATAATCTGTCAAGAATTCAGCAGCCACATAGAAGTAATAATTTGTAGCAGCTCTACTACTTTAAATTCCATTCACATAGCACATTGTTATTTTCAACGTGTTTCCCTAATCGGATTGTCACTTGAGAATCGCCAAAACCATTAAAATATGCAGATTAATATTTATTGTTCCTGTTTTATTTTACTTATTTTTTATGGTGCTAGAGATTGAACCCAGGGCCTTGTGCATGCGAGGCACACACTCTGCTAGCTGCGCCATATCCCCAGCCCTATTGTTCCTATTTTAAACATAAGGAATCTAAACTTAAGAGAGGTTAAATAACTCACTGAAGTCCTTAGGGCTAGAAGAAGGCAAAGCTATGGCCAGAACTGTTACCTTTTAACTTTAGACCTCCTGCTTTTTCTAACAGGAATGTGAGGGGTGTGTGTGTGTGTGTGTGTGTGTGTGTGTATGTGTGTGTGTGTGTGTGTGTGTAAGAGAATAGGCTTTGTTATTATATAAAGCTATTCATTGTACTTCTTTATCAGTTGTTGTGTGTGTTCTTGTTATAAATTAGCATCTGCAGAGGCAAGACATATGGACAAATATTCAGTTTTTTAGAGAGCAATAGAAGTGATTTTCATATAAGCATTAAAGAGAGCAGCTTTACAAGTTGAATGTGAACCAGAATCACATGCAGGGCTTGTTTAAGCATAAATTTCTGGACTTCATCCTCTGAGTTTTTAATTCTATATGTCGAGGCTGGTCCAGTAATTTAAAGTTCTTAAAGTTGTAGGTATTGCTCTTGCTGTTGGCAGGTCAGAGGAAACACTTTGAGAAACACTGAGTTATGGAATCATTAGATGCTATGATTCTCAGACTATCCTTTGTTTTCTAGGCTACAATTTACCATAGGTCATATGGGGGAAAGAAAGGGATGTTGTTAATTTTGCTGTTTTATTTTATTTGCCATTGATTTTTTTATTTCTATGAAGATGAGACATATTACTTGTTTATGCAGATATCAATAAACTAGAGAAGCTAGATAAATGTAGATTATCACATGATGTTCACTGCTGTATTCTTTCAAAATCATCTGTTCTACCTATGTACTGGTACAGTTTAGGGCAGTCAGCCCAAGTTTAGAACTTTAGAGAAAGTAAAGATTCACTGACATTAAAAGTGAAAGAAAGTTAAGCTTTACTCCAGCTATCATCTTCTGAAGTGAGGCACCAAAGATAATAGATAAGGGTATTCCTTTGTAAAATAATCACAGAACACTCACTGAGCATCCTTCATAATTCTAACTAATAGGGATGCTGTGGTACTTAAGAGAAAGGTTTTTTATTTGTGGGTTTATTTCATGGCATTTATATCTAGAAAGGCATAAATCGATAAATACACAAATGAACAATAAATAGAGGAGCAAATATTTAAACACACCATTAGATATTAGATTTAAAGGGGAAAAGTGTGGCAGTTTTACATAGGGAAGTCAAGGTAAACCTCTCAGGAAAAATGACACAGATTAATTACATTTGAATGGAATCTCAGTAGTAAACCATGAAAAGATGTGGGAGAAGTTTCCAAGCAAAATTGTTTCCAAAGACTCTAATGTAATCCAAGCTTGTCACTTGTGAGCAAGAAGGGTCATGTGACTGGAATGGATTGATTAAATGGGGAAGGGCAGAAGATGTAGAGGCAGGAACCAGATAAAATAAGACCTGGTAACCTCCTTGAGGACTTTGGATATTGTGGCTAATGTGTTTGGAAGTCATTACAGGTTTGGAGCAAGATTGCAAGGAAATTGGCCAGGATCTTAGACAAGATGATGGTAGCTTCTCCTTGAGGGCTTTATAGCCACAGGTAGAAAGAATGACTTTGGATTTATTTAGAAGTCAGAGCAGATGGAGCATACTAATGGATAGAGTGTAGGTTGTTAGGTAAAGAGAGAAGACAGTGATGACACTTAAGTTTTGGGCAAGAACAACCGGGTGCTATATATTAAAATGGGGAAGAGTAGAAAAGTGGATTTCACTGTCTGTAATAGTGTGACAAAAGAACTTATTAAGAAGTCCAAGTAAAGATGCCACATAAGCAATCCACATGGATTTCAGCTTCTCCACATACTTGCTCACTCTTTCTTTCTTTGATAAAAGCCATGCTGAATTTGTTTTTATTGTTATCATTGCTTGATGACATTAAAATATTTAGTAAAGGTAAGGCCAGCTCACATACTGATTAATATATGGTTGAAACTTTTAAACTAATATACGGCAGTCATTTATACTTTATTTGATGAATTACAGCTTTACTGGCTTACTGGTCTTTGAAACCCTGCATTCTTATCCTCTCTCTACCTGCTCGCAATCTAGCTTTAGGGAAGACATTTAGGTTCTTTTATGTTTGAAAAAATAAAGATGATAATTTCTTACCTACAATATTTATAGGTCTATTATTATTATCAAATGACTTAATCAATTTTAAATGTCTTTGAATACTTCAAAATGATGGATCTTTCAAGGGATCATCATCGTGGTTGTTATTTTCATTACAAAGGTTTTGGTTTACAGTTTGGACTTACAATGAACTTTATCGAACACTTACACATCATTTTTCTCTTGTATGTTGTTTGGCATTTATTTTGCGCAATTCAGAATTGATACAGCTATCAAAGGCAGTTGTATTACAAAAAAAAAGCTTTTTCCTTTCTTTTTTGCATTCTAAATGAATTATGCTATTTTGATTATGTTTCAGTTCTAAAATTTTATTGAGGTTCATACCCCTTCTTAACTTAGATATATTACTGAATTCCAGAGCTGTAAACAAGAATGAAAGTTAAAGCATAAAAAATTAAATTTAATCTGTAAGTTTGATAAAGATCTTGTTCTCTTTCTGTCCTTTTCTCTCTTTTCTTTTCTTTATTTTTTTGTATTTGCATACAATTCCTAGAATGACCTTAGTTTGCTTTATCTAAGCATCCATTTTTTTTTCCTAAGGAAGAATACAGCAATTCAAATACCTATTTGATTTATTGAGCAGGGAGCAAGAAAGTGGCTTAATAAAAGATGTGGATCCAGGTAGTATGACTTCCAAACTTGTACTCTTAATCTTTCAAGCCCAAGGGAGGAAACTATGTTATGTAGGAAATAGCATCCACATTATTAAACCATTGAGTGATGCTTGAATAAATGTAGATGTTTAGCTGTTTTTCCAAAATGAAGGATAAAATAATAATTCCTGATATGTCAGTGAAATATGTCTTATACAGTCAGTTTTGTCTAACTCGCAACAGTCTAATGAAGCAAAAATGGATTCAACATGCTGATTGATCCTATCTTAGGAGAATAACTATAAATTGGAAAACATTGTTCTGTTGCAGTAATCTCACAACAGCCATGCTAGTTTGCAGACTGGGCTTTAGAGTTAGACAAAGCAGAGAGGAGAAAAGGACCATTAAATAGATGCAAAATGAAATCTCATGGTTGCATAATCACATTCCCTATTGATGAATAACTAAAAAATCATGGGCTGTGTCCCTTAATTTAGACAAAGAAAATCTGGGGTAATCAAGGAAATTGATTCATGTTCTTTCCTCTTCTCTCTCCTCTCCATTATCATTTCTTATAGGATGTCCTGAAATTTGGAACTAACAGTTCAGTTTGACACAACAATGTCATGATTCTTACAGTGGTTAGGTTAAGGTTAGGAGCATGTCAGTAAATATTTTTCCCTTCCCAAACTAAATTGCAGAAAATGGACCAAAAAAGCAAAATGCTACTTCTAACTTCAAATGCTCTACCTCCAATTTCTTCCCTAACTCTGGATAGAAATCCTATTATATAGGTTAGGAGGCTGTAAAGACTCCAACCTTATCTACCAGAAAACTGAAAGAACCTATATACTGCAATATAAGAAGGCTTAAAGGGTTATGACTTATAGAACTGGAAGAGAACCAGGGATAGCCACTATACATCAAACTAAAACCCTTTCACAATGTGGAGGAAAATCAGTGATTAAGTGAAGAATATCCTAAAGTAAATATTTGTGAATTTTATTGAAGCAAAATTGATGTTCATTATCATAAGTAATTATTGTCATTTTGCTTTCCAGTGTGTATGTACAGAGAACCATCACTACACGAAATTGGAGAAAAACAAGGACGTTCAAGGAAAAGTTCTGGAACACCAACCATGAATGGAGGCAAAGTCGTGAATCAAGATTCAACATAGCTGAGAACTCTTCCCTTCTTCCCTCTCTTATCCCTTCCCTTACTCTTTCCTTCCCTTTCCCCATGTCCTTCCAATAATCCACCCAAGGAGAGAAAAATAAAATGGCAATGCAGGACCTAGTAGCTAAGATTCTGCACTCAAAATCTTCCTTTGTGTAAAATGAGAAAAGTGAACCAAAGCTTGCCTGTTGCAATGTGGTAGAAAATTCACATGCACAAAGATTAGTATACATAAAAGCAAAGGAAAAATAAATCAGGACTCCATAAACATCAAACTGTGTTGTTCTTAATAGAGGGCTACTTCATAAACAACTACAATAAAGATGAAAAGAAGTTACCTAGAAGGAAAGGGTTTTTGAGACTTGAACTCTCAAACTGACGTTAGATTCTAAATGGCTTAAACTTTTGATAATGCTGTGATATGTGGTTTTGTTTGATGTTGGGTTTTTTTGTTTGTTTGTTTTGGACATCTAGAATTGACACACAATTACATACTTTCTCTAAGATTTTTTTTTTAGCCATGAATTGAACATGTGAATTATACTTTTTTAATGCCTGTAAGGTGTATAGCCAGGAACTACTTAACATCAAGGAAAATTTCAAAAAATTACTCTTGAACCTATTAAGATTGTTTTTTTTTTTTTTTTTTTTTTTTGGCAAAAGATTAATCTTGCATTGAAACTAATGGTATTAGTTGACTTATAAATTACTTTATAAACAAGAGTTTCAAATTCTCCTAAGAGAATATATTTTTATCAAAGGTATTAATACAAGATATTATTTTAGTTTTTAGTCATTTAGAAAACATTCTTGTCCTAATACTCTTATATTTGTTCTTATTTTTTTGCATTTTGGACACCTTTGAGAGTATAGGTACATGTCTAGTTGTCTTAGAGAGTTTTGTACCATATCTTGCAGCAGGAAAGAGAGATGGGTTTCACATAAAGAAATAAGTCCAAGGAAATGGGTCAATGTATTTCCCCTTTGTACCTTGTTGAAGTTTTATGTATATAGCATTTTCCAAACTGTATGAGAAAATGGGAGGCAAGGCTGTGAATTCCTAGCTTACCGTCTTATGAACCTGGTGGACTGTTTGTTGATATATATCCTCATTTATAAGTCCAGTTGACAATAAATCTGTAGCTTAGAAGACAGAGGGTACTGTTAGTACACTGAATTTTCAGGTGACATGGAGAAACAGTTATGGAATTAGCAGCTATGGCTCCAAGGGACTGAACTGGGAGTGGCTTAAAGGAATGAAAAAGAACTCAGTGTAAGAGCAAGCAAACACACAGTTAGGAAAATTAAAGTATTAGACAAAAATATTAGCCAAGAAATGAAAGTTGTACAATTGCATTGGAATAAATAGTTCTACTTAGCCCTACAAATCAGAAATGATGTAGAGACATCCAAATTTCAACAAAAGAAAACAAAACAGAATGTTTAAAAATGTATGCAGATTTATGGATATTATTAATGAGAAGACTTAGCATGTAACTTCTCCTATATCTCTACTGTCCAGCATGTCTTGTTCGAAATATGACTCCCTAAAATATATACACTTTGCAGCTCTAGGTCCTCACTTCCAACCTTGCCGTTGATTGCTGTATTCTTTCAAGGTCAATGTAGTTTCCCTCACTCCACATGATCATTATTCTTCAATAGTGGTTCTTGTCCTTCACCAAGTATACTATTTATGTTATCAGGAAGTTACCAGAAAAAAAAATGGAGGAATTTGCCTAATCAATTGGAAAGAATAAACATTATGCAACTAGGCAAGGATTTTGAATACACATTTTCAAAGGATATTTGTTTAATCAAAATATCTGGAAAGTAACAAATAAATGCATTTAATTTTTTAAAAAAAAGATATGTCACTCTTCTAGGAAAAGAATACCCTTGTTAAAAAAAAATGCAAATATTGGTATATCTTCTTTGTCACTCTTGGTTCAACATAAGACCCCTGTCACTTCCAGGACCAAACAAATCCCAAGCATAAAGCTTTATTTTGTTTGAAAAAAATAAAAAAGAGGCCTCAATGAAATGGTTCACAAGCTCTTTTAGCATGAAACAGCCGGAGCCTCTGTAGTAATGCACATGGTCTCATCAGTAACACATGCAATGGTTTCACAAGTAACACAAAGGACAGAATTCACAATTACTTACACTGGTGATTTCATGACAATATATTTAATCTAGTTAATTATGAAAATTATGACAGAAATAGGAATCTCCAACAACATTCCTTTCTCTGCTTACAGTGACTACCCATTGTTTGTCATGCAGACCCACATCTGTCTCTTTCATGAGACCAGTTAAGAAGCAGAGTTCTAACTACCCAATCTGAGTATTGTATTTCCTCCATATCATATTAAGCACATGTTCTCTGCAATGAAATGTTCTAGAAATTAGTTTTGCTTATTTTCAACTCATTTCTTTTATAGAATAAACCTGAGGAAAATGTGGTTCAGAGCTTAGGGTAAAGGTTTACTTGACTGCTGCTTTTTTGACAGTACATTAAAACCTATTGCAGTCATTATTCACTAAGTTTTGAAATTATTATGAAATATAAAACTATAATTGTCTTTTTCCTTCAAAAATTAGTCAGTTTTAATACTTTGTTTTCCGTTTGATTCCAAATATAATTATTAATTACTTTGACTTTTCGTTGTTCTAATTTTTGGGTCTTTAACTCATCTATCTTCTCCTTCAAGTGGAAAAAGTTTTTAGAAAAATGCCCTGGGAGATTCCCAGGAAAAGTATGGCTTTTAGTAAAGCTTTGAAATTGTGTATGTAGATATAAATTAAGACATGGTTACTGTAAATTCTTACTGTAATATGTTTCAAAATCAGTAGACTTGAGAATGAAAACAAAAAACTTTTGAGAGTCTTACAAAACATCTTTCTGGTTAATATACGTAACTTGATTTTAAAATTAAGTTCAAAGTATAGAAATAAGTCATTCTGCAGTTTCATTTGGTAGTTTTAAGATTTTTGTGCTTCAGAAAACTGGAAGACCCCCAAGCCATCGTATTCTTGATCATAGTAATAATTTTGGTTTTAATTATACATATGAAAGTCATAGAACATTTTTAAGCCATTATGGATTGGCACAATAAAGAGACATCAATGTAATGTAATGTGATTCATTTTTTAAAATATATTTTTTAGTTGTAGATGGACACAATACCTTTATTTACTTATTTATATGGTGCTGAGGATCGAACCCAGTGCCTCACACATGCTAGGTGAGTGCTCTACCACTGAGCCACAACCCCAGCCTCCGTAATGTGATTATTTATAGGCTTCATATCAATCTAGAAAACTTCTTTAGAAGAACTCTTCTTTTTAAGAAAATGACAACTCAATAACTCGGTATTTTTTTCTAAATTGGCGATCTTTGGGTGCCATTATGGGGAGATGAGAGTATTAAGACAAGAGTAAAGGATAAAGAATGAATTGATTGTTATTCATTGAAAAGTTTGGAGATTATAGTTTGGGACTACTGGTTTCTTGGTGAAGAAGACTGGCAACATCATCAATCTTTTTTTTTTAAACATAGACCCAGAAATAGCATATTTATTCTTCTACCCTGTTGGCTTACTCTACAAGGCCTTGCTCTTGAGAAAGTTTTTCATGATGTTGCTTAGTTTCATCTGCAAAAGATGAGACCCAGTCAAATATAAAATTTCCCTGCTCATTTTAATACCATTAAGGCTGAGGTTATTTCTTTGTCATAAAATTGTAAATAGCATTTTTTAAGTCAGAATCACCTTTAAAACAGTGGATTGTTTGACAAATAGATATGTGTATATATACAAATGCTGAAATGAGGATATATTATATAGAGTTTTTATTTGATTTGTGGTCTTTAGTCATAGTTAATCAAAAATAAAGAGATTTGAATGCAAAACTTTATATATAAATGTATATTTCTAAAATAGTACAAATTGCCACTTTATATTTAAAAAAAGAAAGAGGTGGGAACAATAATCAAAGCACATACTCCTTTAGAACTTCAATGATTTTTAATTCTCTCTTTAATGCAGAGGTAATTTTTTTATTTCTAAAAAGTGATCTTGAAAAGCTATACTTAATAATATGAGACTTCCCAATATCATACTTCCCAGTATATCCCAGGACAAGTTGTCTTGCTTGAAAATTTATGAAAATTTTATAGATTGAAAATTTATGCTTGAGGGACAGGGAAAGGATGATAAATGTTGATCTTTAATAGAATTTTTTTTCCAAAATCCAAGTTAAAAATTCAGTATCTATATTCAAAACAAGTGAAAATTGCAGATGTTTAAGAATGATAATATTGAGCTTCAATACCATACCGAGGCAAAGTAAAAATATTTAACATTATGATGATAGCATTAAAATGATGTTATAATAAACACTGCACCATTAAATTTTTTATTAGTTGGAAAAAATGAGCTGATGCTTCTTTGTCTTTGCCCCAAGCACAATTTAAGGACAGTGTCATCCATTTTACTCAAAGTTGATGAGAAAGTCCAAAATATATTCCCAAGACCAAAAAGAGTATTAGCTCCATCTTAAGGTTAAATGTTAAAATCTTAAGAAACTCGACACTGAGATGTTTAATAAACATGTTATATGAGAAACTAAGAAAATTAATGATTCATTTTTGCGTTAAAACACAGATTATTCAAATCATTGTTTTTTGAGACCAGATTTGTAAAATGTTTATACATCACAATTTTCCTTGAAGTGAAAAGAAATTAAAATCTTGAGATACTCATGCATGTAGACAAAATACTGGCACCATTTTTTTTTAACATTAAACTTCTTAGAGAAGTCTTTCTCTCTCTTCTTTTTCCAGTGTGTACCCCATAAAGTGTTGCTGAATAAGTGTCATGTCTTCTATAGAAAAGATCCAAGATGGATTTACAGATGGGAAATGAGTCAAACTTTATTGAACATTCAAAAGTAAACATTACTTTCTCAACATAAAGTTATTTCTTGTAACTGGACATATTATTTTTGTGGATTAAGAACTAGAGAACATTTATTTATTTTTTTATTCACAACTTGCCAACTGGACACTTGTTTGAGTTTGGGGATCATAAACTAAAGCTAAGAAAGGCAAACACATACATATATAATGTAATATCCCCCCCCCAAATATGTGCTACAATAAGCATATTACTAAGATTTTATATGCCACTAATGACACAAAAATGATTGTGAGAGGAAAACGGGTATGAAAGGAAAAAACAGTCACTGTGTAATAAAAGAAATGACAAAAAGGCCCTCAAGTTGAAGAAATAGTTTGAATAAAAGGTATGTACACATGCAAAATACACCTTAGTTGGGAAATACAAATGAAATAAAGAAAAAATGTTCAGAAGAGGTGATGGGGAAAAAAACTGAGTCAAATTTAATAAAAATCAAAAGTAATTCAAAATTTTGTCCATGCACTCTTTGGATGTGTCTTTGCTCAGATGCTTCTAGTGGCTAGTACAGAATCCCCCAAACCAAGCTGGACTATCACACAGAGGTTCAAAGCATTGCTGTGAGATTTAATCTGTCTGCTGTTCTCTCAGCTCTCTTTGTTTCCATTGGTAAAAATTTCCTTCTTTGAAAATATGGAAAAAATAAAAAAAAAATTTCCTTCTTTGAAGTCAGGAATTCTTTTGGAAGCTGCAGACACAACACATTTATGTCACCCATTCCCTCTTATCTGGTATGTCCAATGCTTTGAAATTCCCTCTTAAATTCACCCAGAAAACATCTCCCCACATCTCACTGGTTATTTGGGTTACTAGTGCATACTTGAATGATCAACATGGCAGGAATTTGAGATGTGCTGACAATTTAACCTAACCAGAGCCTTTTCCAAAACCTGGAAATTAGATGTTATTACCCAAAAATGCAGTTCCCCAGGCACTGTTAAATGTCTGCTCTGCAGAAAGCACCATGTGAGTCACTGAGGAAGAGATAAATAGATGTAATCAACAATGAATGGAATGGATAGAAACAACCATATAAGCTGAGATATAGGATTTTACATAAACATGTGAAAATGGATCATTAAAAAAAAAGACAGGGAACAGAACAAAAGCAACAACAAGAAAAAAAAAAGACCCTATAATTTAGAGGAGAGTTTGAGGGATAACTAAAGAAAAAAAAGGTAAAAGCAGTACATGTGACAACTCAACATATCTGGTATGTCCAATGCTTTGAAATGGCCATTACAGAGGGGGAGAGAAAATGCATCTTGGTTATTCTAGATCAGAGGTTTACACCATATCTGCTTTTCATACTTATAAAAAACACAGTTAAGATTAAGCCATTGCAAAATGCTTCTCAAAATGTCACCCCAAACCTTTACTGAATCTCCTCTACAGATGATAGCATATGTTTGAACATGTTAGATGGTGGCAAATATACTAACCTCCAAAACCAGCATGTTTCATTTGTGGATCATATTGGTTTTGCATTTATGCAAAACCTTGTATTTGTACATCCTTGGGTTATCTTCTTTCAAAAAATTTTTTGACTTACCTTTGACTTCCAACTATGATTTTTTGTTTTTGCAGATGACCTAATATATTTTCTTTTAATCACAAGCATTCACAATTAATTTTGACAGGAGTTTAAAACATTATGGTATTGCCATATTATCTTGCCAACCCTTTTTGGCAAGCTATCTAAGAGACAGCATATCACTATGCTATGTCTCTCATGTTCACACCCATATCTTGTCCCTGCCTACCCAGTGCAATTTGTTGTCTTTAAAAATATGCCCTTGACCCAGAGAGATGTACAAAGACATACACAAGGAGAACATAGTAAGAGGAACTCTTAAGTATGTGAACTGCATATCAGCCCATTGTCCATGTTTTGCTTTGTCTCTGCCAACCCCATTTTCATTTTTTGCTTCATTGTCTTGATTCATCTATGCATTTCCAGATTGTCCTACTGCTTGATTGATTGACTTAGCCCTGAATAAGTTTTCTTATGTTTACCCCCAACTTTTTTGAGTAGTTTTTTCATTGCTTCAGTTTCATTTCAGAAATATACTCATAATATATCTGCTTGGGACATCACCTTTGTCACTATGAAAGGGGTAACTTAAATAAATTGGGAGACTTTATGTAGTGACAAGTCTGAATACAGATATTGAAGATATTGTTTTTACCATTCAAAAACATCAGGACCTAAGTCTCGTACCTTTTTCCAGAAAGTTACATTTTGCTTACAGTTCCAGAATGTCTATTCTAGTTCCAGATACCGTTTACATTTAGGACAGGAAAATAAAGGCAAACAGGGATGTAGGAAGATATGGTACACCTACCAGAACCCCTCCATTTTTGTCTCATTGACCAGAACTGGGGTTTCCTCAGTAAAGAAGAAAGAAGAATTAATATTGGTAAGGAATTAGAAGTCTCTCACAACACACGAACTGCCCTTGAGGTTTGTCCAGGGCATGACCACAGTGACCACAGCACTTTACATTGATTGCACACTGCTGCTCTAGATCCTGACTTCACAGATGCCACCACCACACTATTAAGGTACAGCCCTCCAAGATAACTGTCTCTAATTTGAACCATTGTCATTCATGATCTCCAATCTGACAAGGATGGGAAACTATTTATAAGCTATCTGCTATCTGATATCCCTTACAGGAAAACAATTAAAGGCACCCTGGAGCTACAGAGAGATGGATTCTTTCTTTTAGCGCTATGAATTCGAATAAGATTATTCTCTTAAAAATTGTACAAAGAAATCTTTACCAGTTCATCCTGCAAGGACCTAGCAGAGAGCCTGATGGACCAGGCTACCAAATTAACTAGGATAATGGTCATCAGAATACCATTTAACAGTCTCACTGAGATACAGCCCCACTCACACAATCAACAGCAAATGCTGCCACACAGCAGACCACAAATGAACTAAGCACAAAATTATGAACAAGGGTGACATGGACCTACTTAACCTTTTTCACTCTCCATCTTACATGCTAGAACCATTTCTGACCAGACTCAAATAAATGATTATGACCTGTTGGAACGCACCCAACATAATTGTCTGCTAGCTTGAAAGCGACCATCCACTTCTCTGATACAGAAGGTGCAGACCTCTGGAACGTGGTTCTCAAAGTGGAAGCATGAGCCCTGCCTACTTACTGTTTCCCCATCCAGAACCATTCTTGTCCCTACGATAAAATGCAGATTCTCTTTAAGTATAGGTACCACTTTTCCAAGTGAAGGACTCTACAAAGCAAATCATCATTAGTGTTTTAGTCAGCGTTTTTGCTTCTGTGAACAAAAGACCTAACAAGAACAATTAGAGGAGGAAAAGTTTTTTTTCACCTCATGGTTTCAGAGGTCTCAGACCATAGATGGCCAACTTCGGGCCTGAGGTGAGGGAGTACATCATGATGGAAGAGTGTGATGGAGGAAAGTGGCTCAGGACATCACACCAGGAAGCAGAGAGGGGGTGCGGGGAGAGACAGAGACAGAAACAGAGGAAGAGTGAGAGAGAGAGAGAGAGAGAGAGAGAGAGAGAGAGAGATGACTCTACTGCTAGGGGCAAAATTATACCTCAAAGGCATGCCCCCAATGACCTACCTCCTCCAGCCACACCCTACTTGCCTTCAGTGACCACTCAGTTAATTCCTAGCAGAGGATTAATTCACTGATTGGGTTAAGTTTCTCATAATCCAATCGTTCCACCTTTAAATTTTCTTGTATTTTCTCTCATGTGAGATTTTGGGGAACACCTCATACCTAAACCATGACAATTTGAGGAAGCTGATTTCATTTCAGATATTTCTATTTATGTAAGCAAACAAAAAGTAATTGATTATTTCAATTCCAATATAGTTATCATGTATAGTTCACATATAGATTTTAATCTCTATTCTTGTTTAGCATATATTCATTGGTTCTTAAACTTGACTGTATATTACAGTAATCTCAGAACTTTTGAAATATATACTAAGGGTCAACTCTCATTCCAAGAAATCCTGATGTAATTGGTTTAGAGTAAAGAGAAGTGATTCTCATATTTAGGTGTTGGAAATCATTCAACTAAATAAACTAAGAGATTATGGCTAATATTTAGTGACTGTTCAAGGCTGGATTATACCAACTTCCAAAAGAACTTATAGGTTGTAAATATTCAGAAAGATTATGAGTTGAAGACTTCTTTTCTGATGTAACTAGATAATTTGACTAACAGGTGATATTGGTGCTAAATTTCTGAAATGTCCCTGCTGTATTATAGCATATTGCATAATACTTTAGAAATGGGATAGTGGTGTATTTAAAGATTTCTTGATATGGTACTTAGCCTTATATTAGTCTCTTGCCTGAATCTTCAAGCTGATTCAAGGACAATTTTTTTTCTGAGACCAGAAAAATGTTTGTTTAAGAAACAAACCTCCTTACACAAGTGCTTACTTTATGCACAAAATATATGGCTCTTGATGATGCTAATAAATGTGGCTGCTGATAAGTTCTGTCTTAAAACAGTGGCCTTCAAAATCATTTCAGGTATCCATTAAAGATTTAGACCTTTATAGAAAACCAGCTTTATTTCTTGCTTCTGCTGTCAGTGTTCACAGTGTCTCTTTGTTTAGGATGAATATGTTATCACAAATTTCTCTGTTACTTGGAAAAGAGTTCACTTTCCCCTGATAGTGTGGTCCTGTCTGATATGCCTTTTATCCAATGCTTAATTTGATCTATTTCTTTGGATCATAACACCCATTCTCAATATATAATTGTTACAGTAGATTCTTCACACATTCACTCAGTGCACACTGTCCTTTGTAAACAATATTGTCACCCTGATCTTTTTTCCTGTGTCCAGGACTGTACCCTAGAAACAAAGAGACAACATACGACACTTCCTCTATTCCATATGCACTGTATGATTCAATCACAAGAAAGAGAAGTGAAATCCATGTCTGATCATGAAGGCTAGATAACTCAATGGTGTTTGTTTCTGTATTTTAATTAGTCAAGTCTATTTACTCTACATGGCTTCAGTCCCTTTTCTTATATATATATATTTTTTCCCAGCAGAAACACATCTTGTCTCATAAATCCCCTTGATGTGTCAGTGATCTGGGAGGAAATGTTAGAAATATAGTGCAGGTTGTCCACATTTCCAGGACTCAGAACCCTACTGAATATAAGGAATATATGCTGAAAGAATGGGCTCTTGGGTACTCGTTCACTTTCTCTGTCTTTGTCAGAATGCAAGCAACTCCTCCAGGAAAATCCTGGGGAAGCTAGATCCATTTTTGTCCCAGTAGAAGGAGACTAGACACTGGGCCAGACCCATTGCAAAGGTTCATTTTGCATATATTTTCGCCTGGGACACAATATATCTAGACTAAACTATTTATGGGAATGGCTGTGAGAATGAATCCAGATAAGATTAAAATTTGAATCTGTGCTACTCAGTAGAGTAGACTGCTATCCCCGATATGGGTGGCCAGCATACAACCCATTGAGGTGGAAGAGGGAGAAACTTGCCCCTTTTGCTTCCTGCCTGCTTCTGAGCTGGATCATGGTCTCCTCCTACCTTGTGCTGGATTTACATCATTGTGTCTCCTGGTTCTTAGATCTATTGCTGAGTTTTTAATTGTGCCACCAGCTTTCCTGAGTGTCCAGCTTAAATTTGTCAAATCTGGAACTTTCCAGCCTCCACAATTGCATGAGCCAATTCTTCATAATAAATCTCTTTACATGTTATTATTATAATAATAATAGTCAACTTTCCATCACAATAATGAATGTCCTAGATAATCAACTTATAGAGAGAAAAGGTTTATTTGGCTCAGAGTTCTGAGGGTTAAAACTCATGCTCAGTTGACCCCATTGTTTGGGGGATTCTAAAAAAAAAACCAGCACAAAATGGCAGAAACAAACTGTTCAATTCACACTAGGAAGTGAAAGAGATTTTGAGGAAGGGGCAGGGGACCCATTATCCCCTCAGAGGCATGACAACAATAATCTTAAGACCTTCCACTGTACACCACTTAAAAGTTCCACAACCTGCCAGTTACACCAAGATAGGGATGAATCCTGGAACACAAGGCCTGAAAATTTTTGTCTTTTAATATGTATATTTTAACCATTTGCATTTAATGTAATTATGGTTATGTTTGCATCATGGTTTACTGTTATATTATTTGCTTTCTGTTTATTTCATCTGTTAATTCCCTCTTATATTTTTATTTCACTGTTTCCCTTTACCTGAATTCTTTTTGATTGCTAAGTAGTTTCTTTAGGAATTGCAATGTGCATATTTCAGTTTTACAGTCACTTAAAATTTATATTTTACCACTTTGGGTTAAATGTAGAAAGTTTAGCACCATAAAGATCTGTCAAGCTTCTTATTTATATTAACTCTATGTGCTGTTTTCCATCTATGTTATAATTTCTGCTTTCAATTTTCAAATATTTTGAAGAACTCAAGGAGAAAACAACATATTTTTTAATGAGTTGTTTGCCATTTTTTGTTGTCATCATTATTGTTCTTCCTTCAATGCTGATGTCGCTAGTTTTCGTGTAGTCTTATTCCCTTTTGGCCTGAAGAACTTTCATTAGCAATTCCTTTAGAGGAAGTTTGCTGGCAATGAACACTTTGTTTTTTCTTTATAAAAAAGTGTTTTTATTCCACTTTATTCCTAAGGGATATGTTCATTGGGTATAGAACTTTGGATCGATGGTTCTTTTTTATTCAACACTTTAAAATGTACTACTTCCTTCTGGCTTCCATAATTATTCTCTGATTTGTACCACATCTCTCTATTCTCTGGGTGCTTTCAGGATTTTTCTTTGTCTTTAATTGTGAGCAGTTTATCATGAATATGTGAAAGGATTGGTTTAAGTTTATCCTATTTGCCACTGACTGAGCTTACCTGTAGGTCAAGTTCTTTGACCAAATAGCTAAAATCTATTATTTTTAAAAATTCTTTTCTGCACAACACTTTTGCTTCTCTTCTTGGATACTAATTAATGCTAGAATTTGTTGTTGTTGTTGTTGTTATCCCACAGATCTTGAGGGGTCTTTTCAATTTTTCACTTTTTCTTTTGTTTAGATGGAATCATTTTCACTGATCAATTTAGAAATCCTTGACTCTTTTCTCTGTCATCTTCAGTCTGCTCTGAGTCTTTCAAGAAACAGTTTTGTTTTATTTTGTTTGTACTTTTGTTTTTAGAATTTTGCTGTTAGTATTATCATTTTGTTTATAGTTCTAAGATTTCCATTTGGTATGTCCTTTTTACTTATATATTTTTATTGATGCATTCTGATTAAAACAGAGTAATGAGATTTGTTGCTACATTCTTATACATTCCCAAATTCTCTATTTCATTTTCCTTTATATTTTCCATTTTTGGAGACATTTCTATTTCTCCTTTGATTTCAAGAGTAAGATAATTACAGAATTTTTGTCATTTCACATTGGCATCCATTGACTTTTCCTATGCAAGTTGAGATTTTCCTGACAGCTCATATACTAAGTAATTTTTTATTGTATCTTGGACATTTTGAATACTATATTACATTATGAGACTTTGAGTCTTCTTTAAATCTTAAGGAGGATTTTGACACATTTGTTTTAGTAAGAAGTCAAGCTGGTTAGTTTCACTTGAATTCTAACTTGCTTCCGTTGTACTGTGGTTACAGTGCCAAAATAATTTTGAATGAATTATAGTCCTACACATGATTCCTGACTTGGTTTTACTTTTTTTTTTAACTTTATAATGATGTAAGAACAATACTCATTCACTAGAAATCACACTTAAAATTTGGATTCTGATTGTTCTCTAACTAGCAGTGTATCAATTTACTCTCTGATGACTCTTGCAATGCTGGGCAATGGTAGTAAGCCACAGCTCCCTGTCACCTTTGAAACCATGAGGGAAAACAGCTAATACTCTTCTGTGTACTATGTTGTTAAGTTAAAATTTTTGGAGGTTAGGTTCATTAAGTACAGTTTTTGCTTTTTATATTTTCATCTAATGATGGGTTTATCAAGATGTAATCACAAGTTGAGAGCATCTGATTTCATCAATCCAGTGTATGTGCCACCTAGTGGCCAGTCTCAGACATGAGCAGTGCATATCTACTCAGTTCTTTCTTTTATATACTGAAAAATATCAGATTCACATGGACATAAGTTTAGGAATGAGTACAAAGTTTATAAAAAAAAAAATTGGAGTTGATTTCCTTAGTTTCTTCTTCAGAATCTCCCATGAATTACAGTTCCTTGGGGATTCTTCTCTTTTGTCTTCCACTAGGAAGCCAATGTTTTAATTATTTAGTGCCATTTTGAGGTATATCTATACTCACAGCCACACAGTAGAAGGACAAGTTGGAAAAAAACTAACAGTTATGGTTGGCCATCCCTACTTTGTTGGAACCACAATTCCTCTGTTGAAAGTAGTTGAAAGATAGACTCCATACACTTGGAGTTTGAGCTCCTGTGAACTCCAGTCAAGCCACAGGATTACTTAAGATCTGGCCACAGAATGAAAAAAAAGGAAGGGATATGATGATGGATGATGGATAATTTCTGCATTCCCCTGAATATTATGAGTTCCTTTTCTTACTCCTTGGGGAGAACCTAGATGGTTTCTCCTGAGCTTCATCAACCCTTTCATGTTCAATGCTGTGTTGGTTGGGGAACATTAGAAGAAAAGTCACCACTGATTCATGGATAACTGAATTCAGAGTTTCTTTTCAATTAGTCTACTAACTACTCTTCAGAGACCTCAAAGAGCTGCCTAAGCATTTTGTCCAAGTTTCACTCAGTGTTGAAAACAGAGTGACCCATATTAATCCATGTTACCCAATGATATTCTTTAAAACTCCAAAATTTAATGATCTTATTTACATCATAATTATCTTGTCTCGCCAGTTTCCTGAATGAAAGTCTCTTCCTTCTTTCCTCAAAGGCCCCTTCCAAATGAAAATTTAAAGCCCAGGAGAAATGGAAATATAATGAAAAAATACTCCAATACTCTGCAATCATGTAAGGGAAAAGTGAAATGTTTCCATCCAACCCAGTTGCAACCTGAATATAAAATACGACATTGTATGATTTTTAAAATATAGCATTTGAAATATTTTTAAGAGTAAAGAAGATGTGAATAGCTAATTAGACATTACAGTTAGTCTACTGATTCAGATTTAAAAATTTGGCAAAAAATATCAAGTGACCCTTAACTGGACATTTTCAAAGTTTATTATAAGGTCGTGGTAGAAGCTATAGTAACCATTTAGTGCTTCAGAATAAACAAGAGTGGCCACTGAGAGAAAGTGCTTAGTGTCAAAATATCAGGCCTTCTTTTCCTCAGCAAAATCTACAGCATATCTTAGAGTAAATGGGGCACTGAGAGAAAGTCTACAGTGACTGCTATTCATATGCTTCCTCTGTAAATAAATAACACTCTTTATACATGATTTTTTTGGAACCATACTAACTAGGTAAGTCTAAAAAATCAGTTAAGACTCAAAGTGTTTGGAAAATACATTATGTCTCTGATGTCTGCATAATAATTATGAAATATAAAATTCCAATAAGAATGTATATACTACATTTTTTTTAATCCATTCATCCATGAAGGGCATCTAGGTTGGCTCCACAGTCTAGCTATTGTGAATTGTGCTGCTATAAACATTGATGTGGCTGTGTCCCTGTAGAATGCTGTTTTTAGGTCCTTTGGGTATAGTCCAAGAAGAGGAATAGCTGGGTCAAATGGTGGTTCCATTCCCAGTTTCCAAGGAATCTCCATACTGCTTTCCAAATTGGCTGCACCAATTTGCAGTCCCACCAGCAGTGTACGAGTGTATCTCCCCCCCCCAACCCCCGCATCCTCACCAGCAATTGTTGTTGTTTGTCTTCATCATGGCTGCCATTCTTACTGGAGTGAGATGGTATCTTAGAGTAGTTTTAATTTGCATTTCTCTGATTGCTAGAGATGATGAGCATTCTTCCTATATTTGTTGATTGATTGTATGTGAAATGGATGGCATTAGAGCAGATTATGCTAAGTGAAGTTAGCCAATCCCAAAAAAACAAATGCTGAATGTCTTCTCTGATATAAGGGGGGTGACTCAAAATGGGGAAGAGAGAAAGAGCATGGGAAAAGATTGCCTCTACATAGGGAAGAGGGATGGGAGGGAAAGGGAGGGAGAAGGGGAATTGAATGGATGGTGGAAGGAGACCCTCATTGTTATACAAAATACATGTATGAAGATGTGATGAAAAATAAAAAAGAATAGTGTTACCCTAGATTAGGTAGAGAGAAGTGATGCGAGGGGAGGGAAGGGTATGGGGAGATAGAAAGGATAGTAGAATGAAACAGACATTATTATTACTGTGTGTATATATGTGACTGTATGTCCATTGTGATTCTGCAACCTGTATACTCAGAAAAATGAGAATTTATATCCCATCTGACTAAAACGAAATAAATAAAGTACACTGTTCCTTTTATTTTAAAAAATAAAGAATGTATATACACTCATTATTTCAATTAAGAGTCTGTATCAATATTTAGGTCATATGAAACAGTTTGTAAATATAACTAAAGTTTTTCTGGACAGTAAGCAGTCATCTATCTGGTTATTAAGAATAAATATAGATAATATAGGTAATAAAACAGATACACTTCATCACACAAAGAATATTTTTTTTTTTAATCTGGGAGGTAACTTTATATTTTCTTCAACCATTTTCATTCTGTCTTTGTGCATCAATCTCCTCTATTGGACTGAAAGGTCCTTGAAGGCCAGGAATGTAGGTTTTTCAGCTGTGTTGGCACACAACAGAATTTAATAAAGTTCATTAAATTGTTTCCAATATGAAAAAGATCAATTATAAAATGTTAATAAGATGTAATGGGTTTCTTTAAATGTCCATATCTAAGAAAAGAATCCTGACAAGACAATTTTTAAAGACACTCATGGAAAACATTCCTTGCCATTTTACTGGAGTATGTGGCATTCACTGTACTACTTCTAGTTATTATTTTTTCCCCTTTTCTTTATTCAGAGTTACTTTACTAGTGGAAAAATTTAAGCTAGTATTCTAAGTGGTGTGTGGGAGTCTTCGCTGAGCACATATCTTGCTAATATATAATAGAATATGTGCATCTATTTTAACTCCTACATAATCTTCTAAACTGCTCTCCTAAAGTCAATATAGTATATAATCTATCTACATGATTTTTTTTCCCCTGGGAATCTAGTTGGAATCAGCTCAGGGTTGTATGTGATCTTCTGCAAGGTTCAAGTTTAATAAGAAGAAAATTGCCTATTTTGGTCATCAAAAATCTTCACTCCAGCATCACAATACCAGCAATTAAATTATACAACGGAGTCCTAGTAACAAAAATGGCATGGTATTGGCACCAAAACAGACAGTTAGACCAATGGTACAGAATAGAAGACACAGAGACAAACCCACATAAATACAGTTATCTCACACTAGAAAAAGGTGCCAAAACATACATTGGAGAAAAGACAGCCTCTTCAACAAATGGTGCTGGGAAAACTGGAAATCTATATGAAAATAAAATAAAAACCCTAACTCCTACCCTGCAGAAAAGTCAACTCAAAGTGGATCAAGAACTTAGGCACTAAAACAGAGACCCTGTACCTAACAGAAGAAAAAGTAGGCCTAAATCTCTACCATGTTGGCTTAGGAACTGAATACCATAACTAGACTCCTATAGTGCAAGAACTAAAATCAAGAATCAATAAATGAGACGATCATACTAAAAACTTTCTTCACAGCAAGGGAAACAATCAATAATGTAAAGAGAGAGCCTACAGAATGGGAGAAAATCTTTGCCACATGCATCTTAGAGCATTAATTTCATGTTAAATAAAGAACTCCAAAAACTTAGTACCAAAAAACCAAATAACCCAATCAATAAATGGGCAAAGGAACTGAACAGACCTTCACAGTAGAAGAAATAAAATTGATCAACAAATATATGAAAAAATGTTCAACATCTCTAGCAATTAGTGAAATGCAAAAGAAAGCTACGCTGATAATTCATTTCACTACAGTCAGAATGGCAATTATCAAAAATACAGTAACAATGAATGTTGGTCAGGTTGTGGGGAAAGAGGAACACTCATACATTGCTGGTGGGACTGAAAATTGATGAAACCACTATAGAAAGCAGAATGGAGATGCCTCAGAAACTTGGAATAGAACTACCATTTGACCCAGTTATCCCACTCCTCAGTTTATACCAAAAGGACTTAAAATTGGCATACTACAGTGATGTATCTACATCAATGTTTATAGCATCTCAATTTACTCAATTTGCTCAACTATGGAACCAACCTAGGTGCCCTTCAACAGATGAATGGATAAAGAAAATGTGGTAGATATATACACAATGGGATATTACTCAACCTTAAAGAAGAATGAAATTATGGCATTTTTCAGTAAATGTTTGGAACTGGAGAACATTATGCTAAGTGAAGAAGCCAATCCCAAAGAACCAAAGCCCCAAAGATTTTTCTGATATGCAGATGCTAAGTCATAATAAGGCCGGATTGGGGGGGGTACTGGGGAAGAATAAAGATACTTTGGATTAAACAGAGGGGAGTGAAAAGAAGGGAGGGGATTTGGGGGTAAAAAGGACCATGGAATGAATTGGACATTATTACCCTATGTGCATATGTGATTACACAATCTTCCACATCATGTACAACCAGAAGAATGAATGAGTCAAAATGCATTCTACGTCATGTGTAAGTAATTAGAAAAAATAAAAATAAATCTTCTTTCCAGATGAATCTTCAGTTTTCTCTGGTTACCCAGGAAGCAAATGAAAAGGAACAGAACAGTCCAATAAGTAAACAATGGGAGTCACATATGTAACTTTAAATATTCAAGTGGCCATATTAAAAGGATAACAAGAAATAGATAAAATCAATATTTAATACAATATTTAACACAATTTACTAAAATGTGATAATTTCAACATATAATGAATATAAGATTATTAGTAAGTTATTTTACATACCAAGACTTTACAAATTGGCATTTTTTATATGTCTAGCATATCTCAATTCATATTAGCCATTGCACAAGCTGTGAGTAGCCACACACAGCGAGTGGCTACTTTAACAGATACACAGATTTAGAAGAAATACAGGATGAAGAAGTGACACATGTTGCTTGTATAATATTTCAATATTCTCTTACTATCCATAAAGATTTCTCTCTAATCAAGTGCTTTTCATGTATGGCAGTGCCCAAAGTGGTTTGGCACCACCTTCCTGCTTCTCTGGGTCTCCTGTTAACACCTCTGTCTCTTTAATGTCTTTTTATGCACAGCTTTCCCTCACAGGATTCTGACTTGAGAATGGTTCTCTTTAAGTCTGCTGAATTTATTGTTTGGCTTCTATGTAGACTACCTTCCATTTTGTCCTCTAATCCAAACCCCCAAATTATCTTGCTTTCCTTCATTTTTTAAAAAAATTTAATTTTAATTATTTTTTTTTTTATTTTTAGCAATGCTAGAGATTACACTCAGAGCCTGATGCATCAAGGCAGGTGAGCCCTCTACCACTGAGCTGCATGTCTTTCTGCTTTTTAAATTTTAACTAACCAATTCCTTATAGATTGAAAATTAAATTTCTCCTTCTTAGAGAAGACTTCCCTGAATTTCCAAGAGTTCTCTGAGGGCAGGGTCCACCTGTCACTTTGAATAACATCTTCAGAGCGTATTATGGTGATTCTCCTTCCAGTGAAGAAACATATATCAGGTGATACAGACTTAAAGTAAAGAGTATGTGCTCAGTGAGTATTGCCATGAAAAAAATGAAGATAAAAAAATAACAGTGAGTTGCTAGAAGTCAGTAAAGGATAGATCCACAGTCAGGAAAGGGTAGATCCTGGACAACAGTTCAATTGAACCCACATAGTTTACACATATAAAGAGGTAATGGTTAACAAGAGATGCAGTCATTACATTGTGAAGAGCCATAACAAATACATGCATTTGGGCATATTTGGTCATTGTAAGTTTCTCATTTCATAAGACAGCATGAAATGGGATTGGAGGCTGTTAGCCGTTAGAGAAATCAATGTGTCAGTGTTCTTATGATACTAGAGAATACTTAGGATGCAGTCAAGCCACTTTAGGTCTATCTATCTCCAATTTCAGTGCATATTCATAAGGAAAATGTTTGTTGACTGCCATTTGTTTGTGTCAAGAAAGAATAATTGACTGTGTGGGTGCCCTTCATTGGAGAGGACATCATTCATTTAATTTAATAATATACATAAATACATAAAACCAAGAAACATAGTGCAAAAGAAAATATAAGGAGTGATATTAAACATTTCAAAATTTTAAAATGATTATATAAAGAAGTAGAGTAAAATAGTAATGTGAAATAAGGACTAAATAAAATAAAACATCTTGTTTACGTCACTGATAATTAAATTGACCTTCAGAAATTACCATCCAAAAATTAGAATTTATATATACAAAAGAAATTAGAATTACATATACATATATATTTAAAATATTTGCCTTTTCTAACTGATATTTTTCAGATACACCTCTAAACATATTCTTCTTTTCTTCCTTTTTTTTTTCGTCTCCTCCTTTTCTTCCTTCACTTCCCTTTTCTGGCCTCCTTTTTCTACTCCCTCTTCTGGTCTTCCTCAACTCTTTCTGTTTTGTTTTTTTTTTTCTTGTTTTGTTTTCATCCTTAGGTAATTTAAAGTGGCTCTTGGAGATTAACAGCTATTTGAGATGTTTTGGAGGGCACTGTATCATCTTGCTCTTCTAGTTCATAAGAGAGCTTATTAAGTGGACCCAGCAAGAACTTTAAAAGAACTATGTTATATCCATCTTTACAAATTCATTACCTAGCATGGTGACAATTTCCGTTTATTCAAAGAATGGTTTTTTGCAGAGCATCTAAAAAGTAGGATTAAATAAACATTTGAAAAACTGGATAAGGCAGTGCTGAGAGCTGAGAGGAAGTAGCTCCAGGAATCATACACAATGTTTTTATTAGGGGATAATTCGGTGGAGTATTTTGATCTTGACCAAAGCATCCTCTAGCTCATGCTACATAGTTGAGGTCTGTTGCCTTCATCTTGATTCCATTTTTATGGCAGGAAAGAATGATCAGTGCTCTTCTTTTGTGTCAGTCCAGCTGCCTGAAGCTTCTTTCTGTAGCATCCCCCCAAGTTCACTGTTCTTGAGTGATTTCTGGTTCCTTTTCTGAAATCAAACAATCCATTTAGTGTTTTTACATTCAGTGACCTGATGGATGGATTAAAGACTATCTTAATTTATCTAAGTTAAGACTTTAAAGAATAAACAAGTGATATTTTTCAGGTGAGTTGACATTGCCACTTAGTACTTTTGGATTCTGATTATTTTAGGCTTTATTTGTTTCTAGTTTCCATGGTGAAAATTCAGACCTATTTTACTTAATGAAGGCTGATCCTTTGTTATAGATAAACTGAGAGATCCGCTAAAATTATTCCAATGCAACGAACTTGAGAAAGCATATTACATAATTCATACAAAATTATGTTGTCTTACTTACTGTGGATTTTTGTTATACAGATGTGTAGGTGAGATTCTGATGTCAATCTTCCTATCTGGTTTCTAAATATTGTCAACTACAATAAATGCTTAATTAATATTTTTCTAGTTTTAGAAATTGGATTCCATCCAAAATATTTTAGAATCAGAATTTCTCCAAAACATACATTCTGTTCACTTAATGACTTTGATACACTGATGCTTCAAAGAAACTTGAGTTCAATTTTTTATTTTTTAATTTTTGGAGTCAACTTGACTGAACAGGTAATTCATTTTCTAGAATTCCTTTTCTGCATGCTTCTAAGTCAGAGCTGACCAAAACTACACATAAGATATGGAAGGAAGAGGTGAAGGAGAAGTCACTTCTCTCTGAAGGTCACAATGGTTAAATGCATGCGGCCTGTGGGTTTCAGCCTGTCTTCACTTATCACTGCTTTATGTAAAATTCTCTCTGACAGCTGTCCTTTTTCAGCCACTGTGACCTGGGCTTGCCAGAAAATGCAAAGGTGACAGAATTCCATGCACTTTCTATCAGTTGCCTGCCTGGACCACACACCCATAAACAGACATACCTGGCTTAGATTCCCACAAATGCCTCACCATGTACCTACTGTCAGAGCTTCAGGAAGGCAGCTTAGCACCCTTATTCTGATCCTCCAGCCCCTCCACTCTAAACCTTGATGCCCAGCTCTTTCCCAGATCCTGTGACATCTAGCCCTACAGCAAAGCCCTTATTCCCTAATATTCCCAGGTATTCTACTTCCTTGATTGAATTCTGATAACCCTGACAGGTAAGTTCACTCTAGATTTTAATAAAGAAAAAAGCAATACTTTTTTTCTGAGTACTTTCCTTTTCGATAATGGAATATTCCTTTGACCCATGATTCCTTTATAGTTTTGACTTAAAAGAAATGTACTTGGTGCTATGAAAACTTACTTCACCTATGCTCATCTCTGAGAAGAAGAGTCGGGGGAAAATTTACACACTCCTCTGTGAAATGTTCTAGAAATTTTCTTTTCCTAACAAGCTTTGAGATAAAAGTGATCATTTATATATATCAAATATTTAGAATTAGTCTTTAATCATTAAAACAACTTTCATCTCAGAGAATGTACATTTGTATAATTTAAAAAATAGCTAAAGAGAATAACCTTAAAACTAACTTTAATTTTCAAAACTAATTTCACATAGTGAACTGCATGAATGTTTCAACAAAGAGAAGAGTTGATGGGAGATGATATTTATGAATAGAGAATTTCTCACACAAAAAGGACTGGTTTTCTTCTTGATCTAAAATTTTATCCTAAAATAATTATAATTTGTGAATTAAGATAATTTAAGTTAAAAGATGAAAATCCATCTTTCTTTTTTTAAAAAAAGGAAGGACAGCATGAAGACAGTCAGTGCTGGTCTTAACTTTATTTGTATTATTTCAGTGAAATATGGGAATAAACACAACAATAATAATAATACCTGTCATATGGACACAAGAAGCCTGAGGTGAAATATGTATATGGAAATGGTAAAATTCCATACAAACGACCATCATCATGATGATGACCTCTCTTTTGTTTTTTTTTTTTTTCTCTTTTTCTATCTCACATTCATAGGGTTTCTTGCTGATATGAGCTAATTTGATAAAATAATCCATAAAACTTTGTCAGCGGGACTCACTCTGTTCCCAGGCAACAGATGCTTATTTTAAACATGGTCTTTCAGAAGCCATGATTCATCTTTGCTAAATCTGAAATGACATTTAACAATGGAGTCCTTGAGGGAATTGGCTCTTCCATGGCCTGATCAATTCAATTCCATTCAGCACAGTTACCAAGCATCTACATTGTACTGTGACGTTCATTCACTCATTGGGAAAAGTGAGCAGGCCCTTTGATCACAACAGAAAATCAGAGATTTTCCAGGATAAATTTCTTCTCATGGAGTTCCCAGTGCTGTAGACATGACAGCTCTATCAAGAGGTATTTTAATCCATGAAGGATATATAGAAAGCAATATAATAAAAACATAAGACGTTGAAGGAGGTGACAACGTTGGAGGAAGTCTGCATTCCAGCCAGAAGTGGCTGAGCAGACTTATAAAAATGCCATGTATATTCAAAGTCACTTGCAGTGTTCTCAGGTGGAGCTGGATGATGATTATTCCAAAACCATCTATCATGGTGGTGTTTTCCAAACTTTAGTGTTTGAATATCTGCATCACATTTTTGCCCTGAGTGTTCACTTATTTGACCTCATGCCAAATACAACCACTCATTGTTATTTATTTTTTTATTTAATTACCTTTATGTTAACTTTTCCCCTTTTTGATTCAATTATTCTAAGCTTTCAGGCTTGATAGGATATTTTTACTAATGAACACTAAATATGTCTAAAACTATTAGTACTAAGAATATGAACAACAAAAAGTGTTGGCGAGGATGTGGGGGAAAAGGCACACTCATACATTGCTGGTGGGACTGCAAATTGGTGCAGCCAATATGGAAAGCAGTTTAGAGATTTCTTGGAAAGTTGGAAATGGAACCACCATTTGACCCAGCTATCCTTCTCCTTGGTCTGTATCCAAAGGACTTAAAAACAGCATACTGCAGAGACACAGCCACATCAATGTTTATTGCAGCACAATTCACAATAGCTTAACTGTGGAACCAACCTAGATGCCCTTTAATAGATGAATGGATAAAAAAAAATTGTGGCATATATACATAATGGAATATTACTCAGCAATAAAAGAATAAAATCATGGCATTTGCGGTAAATGGATGGAGTTAGAGAAGATAATGCTAAGTGAAGTCAGCAATCCCAAAAAATCAAATGCCAAATATTTTCTTTAATATAAGGAGGCTGATTCATAATGGGATAGAGAGAGAGAGCATGGGAGGAACAGACGAAGTCTAGATAGGGCAGAGGGGTTGGAGGGGGAAAGGAGGGGGCATGGAGTTATAAATGATGGTGGAATGTGATGATCATTATTATCCAAAGTACATGTATGAAGACACGAATTGGTGTGAATATATTTTGTATACAACCAGAGATATGAAAAATTGTGCTCTATAGTGTAATAAGAATTGTAATATATTCTTCTGTCATATATTTTTAAAAATTAAAAAAAAAAATAGCTATCCACCTAACATAATCTTGAACATCAATAGTGGTGTGTCCTGGACATTGAGAAACTCCATAGTGGAAAATGAAGAACAGAAGACTGAATCATATTGAGGACTTTGAATTCCATAGCATAAGCTAGACTTTATGATTAGGCATAAAAGGGTAGAAGTTTTTACAATGGTCAAAACTATGCTGTTGGGATTGAATTAAATTTTTCGGTGATTAGAACTGGTACTAAAAAGTGAAGAGAAAGATTATTAAATAAGATAAAGAATTAACTTTATTCTATAAGAGCCAGGTCAAATGTTACATTTATCTGACACTCGCTGAGCCAGGAGTAAATTGTACATGATACTTCCTTATCCTGTGTCTATGCTGCATTGAATCTAGTTCCTCACACCTTTATCCTGCTCCTCTATGAATTTAATAATTTGGCTAATCTTAAAGATTTGTCTTCTTCATATCTCATTGTCCAGAGCCCCAGAGTATATAAAAGCTACAAAGGCCTACTTTTTTATAAATCAGAAAAAAATGGACTAATAGGGTAAATAAATAAAACCTGCTTGGTAATCAAAACATTAGCTAATTAGAGGGGCTGGAGTTTGGCTCCATGGTAGAGCACTTAATGATTAGCATGTGTGAGGCACTCGGTTTGATCCTCAGCATCACATATAAATAAATAGAATAAAGGTCATTGACAACCCAAAAATATTTTAAAAATTAGCTAACTAGAGTTTAAAATAGGAGGAATGAATTCTAGAGATACTTAAAAGATATGATTATGATGACTACAAATATGACAAAGATGGCTTAAAATTTCAATTTGGGGAAGCTGGGGTTGTGGCTCAGTGGTACTGCACTCACCTAGCACATGGGAGGCCCTGGGTTTAATCCTCAGCACCACATAAAAATAAAAATAAAATAAATAATAAAATAATAATAATAATAAAAAAATAAAATTTCAATTTGGTTGAAACATCATGGAATAATAATAACATTTCAGGAATAAAATCACCCAGTAGGAAATGATGGTTTCTGTGTCAGTAACATCGTGTCTTGTCACTCCTTAAAGATAAAATTGTACAAACTTTTCATACATTTGTGAGACTTGTTAAACACAGGGTGCAATATATATATAAGATGGCCAACGGAGTGAATGTAGAGTTGGTCCTGAAATGCAGCTGTGTTGTAGAGAAAGGATTGAGAACTGTTTTATCTCTGTCCATTGTCAGTGTGTGTCCATACTCTGGGCTTTCCCACTTAGCAAATTCTAATCCTTCAATAAACCCAGGGGTGTTAAGAGCCCTTCCCTGTCTACTTTACTAATGAGGTAACAGTTGTGAAAGTGGTTTTGGAATGGCTTCCACTCCTATATCTACAGTAGTCCATTGTGTATAGAAAAAGCAAAATGTGATCCTTGTAAAATACAAACCAAATTATGTTATCCTCCTGCTAAAATTTTTAATAATTTCTTATCTCAGTTGAAAATCTAAACAGCTTATTAGGGCTACTGGCAGAGCTCTAGCACATGATGTGGCCCTTATTTACCAGAGTATTGCCAACACCTAACACAATCCCAAGCACATAGCACATGCTGATAAGTGTGTAACGAGTATACAAATGCATGACAGAATGAATGAGTTGACTGGGACCTCCTACCTAATCAGAAACAGTCAAGAAGATGTTCTCCTGATTCCAAGGTCTATTATTTTTGTTGTCTCCACATTATGCATATTCATAAAATGTTATCCTATGACCTTCATAGGACTCATGGAAAATGAATTTTTTAGGTGATTGACGAAAATTAAATGTGTGATCTCTGGCTAAGGATCAAGTTATAACAGATTTTGCCAGGCACTTGAACTGGCCATCAGTTTTCCAGCTTTTGTGTTTATCAGCTGATCTGTGTAAACTTGTTCACATACTTTCATTTTATTATATAGCAATGTGCATTTATCCACCTCTTATTCATACATTTTTAAGATATCTTCATTTTGTGTTTATTATGATGAATATGATACCATTACAGCATTTTATATATGATAAGGAGGAAGACTGAAGGGGGATTGGATTCATTATGTAAAGGTTAAATGATTCTGATTTTGAGCAATGAATATCAATTGCACATTTAAGATGTGTTTGAAGAATTCTTGTCATTGAGGGAAACATTTTTTCATGGGCTCTTGAAATCCTTTAAAGTGTAAAGAGAAGGGTGAAGAACATATAGTAAACCTGTGACAATTTTCCTTATTAAGTTGTTTTGAAATGCACTGTTCTTGATACAGGAATAATGGCCATCTCTGAGAAATACTGCAATCAGGTATTCTTGCAAAATTGTAGAGTGGCTTTGTGTTAGTTTGAAATATTGAGAAAAGAAAAGAAATTCTGGTAAAGTATTCTAAATAGTTTAGATCATTTGAATGAAATATTTTCCATACTGTTAAATTTATGTCCAATATTTTATGCTCTGTTCAAATTGAGTTTTGTTATTCAAGTATCAGTATATTTTATTATCAATATATTTTATTATTTTCTAAAGCTGGCTTTTTCATAAATAGGTAAGTGATTTTAGGTAAATTACTTAATATTCTGCATATTTGTTTCCTCATTTTTAAGCGGAAAGATTTAGATTTAGATGACCTTTATACTTCTGAGATTGTATGTATAAATAGCTAAATTGGAAATAAATTAAACTTTTGCAAGATAATTTTTGTGGTACCTATGTATGGATAGATGAATGGATAAATTTAGACATAAAATAATTGGCAGTTAAATTTAGTAAAACTATAGGTGTATGAATATACATGAAAACTAATGGATGATGAAATGGATATCAAATATGATAGAATAATGCACATGTACTTGAACAGTCAAAAATAAAAAAACTGAATGAAGTCACAGCAGGTATGGAATGTAAGAGAAAAATGACCATAAAGGACAATGTCAAGATGCAGGATTATAGATACTGATAATACCACTTACTATCTTTCTAGATAAAGGATATCAAGTCACATTTTATTATCATTGTTGTAGTTACAATTTTTTGCTATATTATGGTAATTTTTACTGTGGTAATTAGCATTTCAAAAGCAGCAGTAGGGATGAACACAGAATGGCTTCAGTGTGGAGAAGATGAAGTTTCCCAAGAGAAAAAAGAGGCAGCTCCCAGTAGAGCGTGCATGTAACTGCCAAGGGATTAATAAGGTACCGATTCTAGACTTCTCAGTTGCACTCAACCCAAAAATCTAATTTACAGGACGATTGACCTTTCCTTGCCTACTCTCTGCTTCTTTTAACGGATAATAAAACTAAAAATACTCCCAATCAGTAGAGGAATGGTTTTAAGAGGCTTGGTCTTGATACGTAACTTTTGTTGAATTTGCTGTTCTTATTGATTTTTCTCTTTGAGTTTAATTTTTTCTATTGCTGTTTTCATTGGTTCTTCTCCGACAATTCCCTCCTTACTTTTGGAAAATGAGAACTTTAAGATTAGAGGCAATTGTTTGTTTATTTTTTTCTCATATTTCCAAACCTGGCTCTTGGCACTGAAGAGGTGCTTAGTGAATTTTCTGAATGAGTCACAGTATGCAAGTTCTGATCAAATTTCATAACCCACTTGAAACAAAGTGTGAAATATGATATGTCAAGAACTATGTAATGTTTTGAACAACCAACAATAAAAATTTTAAAAACAAACAAAAAAACCCAAATTTATTTCCCTAATGCTTATTTATACATACCTCGATTCTGCTCACAGCATGCAGTTTGTGCACAGAAAGGTTTTGCTGTTTTTTAAAGTAAGATCATAACCTTCTTCCTATACTCTCAACATAATAATTTTAAAACTATACTAAATGTTAGTAAGAGTCCTTAAGATCATTGGTATATTCAAGGAGAGGATAATACATAATTTTGTATAAACATGGCATCATCACAAACTTAGCATTATGCTTAAGTTTATGGGAAAGTTTCAATAGAGAGTCAAGTATTAATTTACTGGATAAATATTTATGAAGAACCTCCTATTGTAAATAGTTTTTGAGGCACATGAAATATAAACCTATCTTCAGAAGCCTATCTTCTGAGAAAGACGAAAGACAGACAATATATAATAAAAATAATGAATAGATCTCTTGTAAAGTACATTAGAAGATGCTAAAAAAAAAAGCAAAAAGAATAGGATTTACTATACAGGCAGAGGAGAATATATCCTAAAGTTGGATATGTCCCTATACGTAATTGAGAGCAAACAAAGAAATTAATAAAATTGCTAATAGGATTCAAAGCAAATTCATGCCATTATATTATAACACCCTTCCTACTGTTGTTTTCAGTTGACTCTAGTTCATTGACATAGATTTCCACTTTTCTTTTGAGTGTTATTGCTACCCCACAATTGGATTGTCTTTCCTATACCCTGGAAAGCTCAAAGAAAATGAAACTATTCTTATTACCTCTCCCTTTCACTATGTTTTCCTCATATTTTTATATCCACTAAGCTTTATTTTTTCCTATATTAATAAGAGAAACACATCTCTACTTTAGGATTCTTTTTCTGCATTCTATTTTTTTTTTATTTTCCATGTATCTGCATACTCCTATTCCCTTGGCTCTTTGACATGCTCAGGTCTCTGACAGTCTTAAAGGCACAACATGCCTTAATCCTTATACATTCTCATGCTATTAGAGCATCACTTTATTTTCACTCCTAAATACCATAAAAGGGTGCTAGAGTCTTCCTATCTCAAGAACTCAACTCATGTGCAGTACTTTTCTTGCATTCTTTTTCATGTGTTACTATAAATTACTACAAAGGACTTTAAAATTCAGGGAACAGAATAGTTTTTGCTAAACTTGGTCTTGTAAGCACAATACTTTACAGTTAAATTAATCAACTTTTTAAAATTTTCATTCTCTTTATTCCTTATACTGTTTTGCAGTTGATTATTCTGCATTTTTCAGTCCTTAGATATCTTGTGTTCTTTGGATTCTGTTGTTTCTTCCCCTATTCCTCTAATAATATTTCCCATCTCTACTTATCTCTTCTCCTGCCTATGCAAATGTGAATATTTATCAAGAATATACCTATAATCTCTCTATTATTTTTGTCTTCATCCTCAATGATCTTATCTATTTATATTTTATCATTCACCAGTCTGCACATAATTTACTTCATCTGATGGTTATAATTATTGACTCAACTTCTTGGAAATTTTCACATGAACTTTCTGAAATTGTTCTGTCCAACATGGTAGCCACTGGCCACATGTGGCTGTTGACCATTTGAAATGTATCAAAACTATGCTAAGATGGCTATAATTGTAAAACACTGATCATCTTTAAAACCCATCATTTTAAAGACAAATAACCTAATTTAAAAGAGCTAATAATTTAATTACATGTTGCAATAATATATCATGTTGGATAATATATGTTCAAACTTAGATGAAATGTTATTAAAATAATCTTTACCTGTCTCTTGTATAATTTCATATGTGGTCACTGGAAAATTTACAATTAGTATTATATTATATGTTGATTGGACAATGCTTTTTGAAGTAAACCAAAGTATTGCCCATATTCTTTCCTAAACCAGTGTGTCTTCCCGATTTTTTTTTTTTTTTTTTAATGTTGAACGGGAGCAGTAACTCTTTTCCTGTCCCCTTTATTTTAGTTTGGGATCTTCTTTAACATTTCTGTCTCACAGCACTTCACTGTGTGGTCTCATTCTAGTCCTGTCCATATTTCCTCAGTTACGGAGACACATAGAGTTTTTCCTTTAAACTTCTATGTTCCCCCTTCATTTTCGTTTCTATTCTTATTGTTCTGTCATAGACAATTTCTGTAACCAAAGATCTCAGCCTCAGACTTCTTGTTCCTTCAAACTATCCTATAAATCACTACTCAATAAATCGTATTAAACATAACCTGACTCTACTCAAATAATTTTAATTGCTCCTTATTGCTCAGTAAAATGAAAATCTTTTAATCATTGCTCAAAACTACTGATCTTTCCAATTTTGTCTCTGACTTCTCCAGAGAGTTGCTTTTGCTCCATTGTTTTGAGTTGACTGTAGTCTCCAGAGGTTTTCAAATAGGGCCACATGTACCTACTTTTTCCATCTCCATTTATTGAAAATAAGCAGAGACTCAAGTTCTAACTTGAATGTTATTTACCCAGATATTTAGCTACAAATAATCTTTCCCAAGTCTCAGTTTGACAATACTTTTTATCTTTTATAGCACTTCTCACTTTTTAACTTATTTAGAGCTTTCCCATCCTTCACTTGCTTTCTTCTTTAAAGGTATTTTAAGAACAAATATCATAGTTTAGTTTAATTATGTTTGTACTGAACTTCAAATGCTTACCATAGTTCATGCTGAAAATTATTTACTGGAAAAATAAATATGTGAATAAATTAT
This sequence comes from Marmota flaviventris, assembly GCF_047511675.1. Taxonomy (NCBI): domain Eukaryota; kingdom Metazoa; phylum Chordata; class Mammalia; order Rodentia; family Sciuridae; genus Marmota; species Marmota flaviventris. Next base: position 48,198,832 of record NC_092505.1, on the reverse strand, counting down.
TGAGTGATAAAAAATTCATGTGTTTCTAAAATTAATTAATTCTGTTTTGGAAATTTTTCTCCCCTTAGCAGTAATAACCCAAGTTTTTAGCTTTTGCCTTATGTTTTTTCTTTCAGTTTAAAACGCTAATCATTGATTTTAGCAAAACAAGTAGTTCATTGACTAATGAAACTGCTTAATACAACAGAAAAGGGGGCATATTTAGAATCAATGGAAGCTGCTACATCTGTATCTTTTTAACACCATCTGTCTCTTGAGTTGCTAGATGAATCCAAATCCTATCCAAATTTTGCTGGTTCACAGCAGTGAAATGTTACATTGGCAATTCTAGGCAAATTGAACATATTTCAAATAGACAATTTAGTTATGGGACCATTGTCTTGGTGGGGAACAACTTAATTGTTTTATTAAGTAAAATTTACAAAAGCCAGGAATCCTTTTTTGAAAAACTTTTAGTGAGGTAAGAGTTTGGTGTGGAGTAAATGTGATAAACACTTGATATGGTAGAAGGACTGGTGAGCAGTTGTACAATACACAAAGCTCTTCAGGCTAAGAAACATTTGTAAACAAAGTACTTTTAAAAAACATTTGAGGCACAATATGCACCTCGCACTACAGCTGAACATTAAGCTTTGGTGCTACACCCCATCAGGCAATTCTGGACTAAGAATCAGAATTCCAAACTGCTAGTACTGACCACCCAAATTATAAGATAAAATTAAATTTCCTTATTCAGCAAATTCATTGTAAATATCATTACATAGTCCTGAAAAATAAGCTTCTCTATTTGTACATATTGGTATATATATCCTGGAGTTTACTTCTTTTGTGGTTATATTTTAATTATATGATTAAAAATTTAAGAATATCTGGAGTTAAATGTCTGATCTTAATGTGTGTTTCTTAAAATTACATATGTAATTCTATGAAATGGCATAGATGTGTCATATATACCAAATATGATTTTGAGTTGGAAAGAAATGTTTTATATCATCTATTCTCTAAATCCTTCAGCTAACAGGAAAAGACAGAGAAGAGTTAAAAAGAATAAGATAGTCCATGAAAACAGTTCTCCAAAATTAGGTTTCTAGCTAGTTGGCTAAGCTGGGAAGGATCAAAATCCATGTAATCAGTTCCCCATTTGGCTACTTAGGTGACTTTTGTAAGTAACTGCCAAACTCTTGCTTCCAAAGACTGTGACACAGTGCAGAATATCAACAGAGACTCTAAAGGTGAAAAAAGTGATTTGGAAAACAGGAAAATGCAGAGAAATGCAATCTAAAACCTCCTGACTCTACCCATTTACCTATAATTTGATGGGAAATTAACCATGATTTCAAGAAAAATCCTTTTTGTCCCACTAAATAATTAGAATCATCACTAGATCCAAACAGTTTTTAACTTGGAGCTTTATTCTATATTGTTGTCAAGGAAATATAAGGTACTTTATGTCATACCGGGGACAAAAGTCAAATTCAAATCCATATACATTGCAGCATCTACCATGTTTACCATATTATTCTGAGCACTTTTGATTATGTAAACTATAAAAATATTATCTAATATCTGCACTAATGTTGTACTTTTTAAGATTTCTTGTGAGTTGAGTTCTGTGTCCCCCAGAAGAATTGTTAAAGTCCTCATCTCTTTTGCCTGCGAATGTGACCCTATTTTGAAATAAGGTCTTTGGGTGTAGAATCAAGTTAAGATGAGGTCATTGGGATGAGTCCTAGTCCCATATGATGGCCATCCTCAACAGAAGTGGAAAGTGTCATGTAATGATGACACAGAGGGAGTACACCATGGTGATGCTGGGCAGAGAATGGAGAGATGCAGCTGCAGGCCAAGGAACACCAAGGACCTTAGCACTAGGGAGAAGCAAGGAAGAATTCCATTCCAGAATCCAAGAGGGCATATGGCTCTGGTGACACTAGCCCTCAGACGTCTAGCCCCCCAGGTTGTGACAGAATAAATTCCTGTTGTTTTAAGATACATGATTTGTGGTACTTTATTATGACAGTACTGGGAAATAAATAAGCTCTTCATCATTTGCAAACTTTTAATCATTAAGGGTCTGCCCTCAATTGAACTTAGATCTCTAAAAATAATAATAGGAAAAATTTCAGGTAGGGATGAAAAGCTCACATGGAGGTCATCTGGAGTCTTGTAGGATTCGACTCTGTTGCTGATGGGAACCACAGAAAATGAGCAGAGACAGTGACAGAAAATAAGTACAGCATTTTCAGAGAACACTGAAGCTGAAGACAAATGGGCTACATTGTTCAAATGATTTCATTCACCTTCATAGCCCTGGGAAAAGAGGCAGGATGTGCCCATGTTTTATTACCACTATTTCTAAGGAGGAAAATAAAAATCATACAATTCAGGTCACTTACAGCAATAAAAGTCTTATTGTTCCCACCTCATTAGATTTTAAGAACTTTTGAGAGTAGGTGAGAGAAATAGGAAGAGGAAACCAATAATTATGTCGGGGATATACAACTCCATGATCTTTTTTTTTTTTTTTTTCAAAGATATTGTAATTTCTTTTTTTTTTATTTTTTAATTTTTAATTGTGGGTTGTTCAAAACATTACAAATTTCTTGACATATCATATTCCACACTTTGATTCAAGTGGGTTATGAACTCCCACCTTCACCCCATACACAGATTGCAGAATCACATCAGTTACACATCCATTGATTTACAAATTGCCATACTAGTGTCTGTTGTGCTCCGCTGCCTTTCCCATCCTCCACCCTCCCCCCTCCCCACCTCTCCCCTCCCCTCCCCTCCTCTATCTCTACCCCCTCCACTGTATAACCCTGAGGGTCTCCTTCCATTACCATGCAATTTCCCTTCTCTCTCCCTTTCCCTCCCACCTCTCATCCCTGTTAAATGTTAATCTTCTTCTCCTGCTCTTCCTCCCTACTCTGTTCTTAGTTACTCTCCTTATATCAAAGAAGACATTTGGCATTTGTTTTTTAGGGATTGGCTAGCTTCACTTAACAAAATCTGCTCTAATGCCATCCATTTCCCTGTAAATTCTATGATTTTGTCATTTTTTAATGCAGAGTAATACTCCATTGTGTATAAATGCCACATTTTTTTTTATCCATTCGTCTATTGAAGGGCATCTAGGTTGGTTCCACAGTCTTGCTATTGTGAACTGTGCTGCTATGAACATCGATGTAGCAGTGTCCCTGTAGCATGCTCTTTTTAGGTCTTTAGGGAATAGACCAAGAAGGGGAATAGCTGGGTCAAATGGTGGCTCCATTCCCAGCTTTCCAAGAAATCTCCATACTGCTTTCCAAATTGGCTGCACCAATCTGCAGTCCCACCAGCAATGTACAAGTGTACCCTTTTCCCCACATCCTCTCCAGCACTTGTTGTTGTTTGACTTCCTAATGGCTGCCAATCTTACTGGAGTGAGATGGTATCTTAGGGTGATTTTGATTTGCATTTCTCTGACAGCTAGAGATGTTGAGCATTTTTTCATGTACATGTTGATTGACTGTATGTCCTCCTCTGAGAAGTGTCTGTTCAGGTCCTTGGCCCATTTGTTGATTGGGTTGTTTGTTCTCTTATTGTCTAATTTTTTGAGTTCTTTGTATACTCTGGATATTAGGGCTCTATCTGAAGTGTGAGGAGTAAAGATTTGTTCCCAGGGTGTAGGCTCCCTATTTACCTCTCTTATTGTTTCTTTTGCTGAGAAAAAACTTTTTAGTTTGAGTAAGTCCCATTTGTTGATTCTAGTTATTAACTTTTGTGCTATGGGTGTCCTATTGAGGAATTTGGAGCCCGACCCCACCGACTGTAGATCGTAGCCAACTTTTTCTTCTATCAGACCGCGCGTCTCTGATTTGATATCAAGCTCCTTGATCCATTTTGAATTCACTTTTGTGCATGGCGAGAGAAAGGGATTCAGTTTCATTTTGTTGCATATGGATTTCCAGTTTTCCCAGCACCATTTGTTGAAGATGCTATCCTTCCTCCATTGCATGCTTTTAGCCCCTTTATCAAATATAAGATAGTTGTAGTTTTGTGGATTGGTTTCTGTGTCCTCTATTCTGTACCATTGGTCCACCCGCCTGTTTTGGTACCAGTACCATGCTGTTTTTGTTACTATTGCTCTGTAGTATAGTTTGAAGTCTGGTATCGCTATACCGCCTGATTCACACTTCCTGCTTAGCATTGTTTTTGCTATTCTGGGTCTTTTATTTTTCCATATGAATTTCATGATTGCTTTCTCTATTTCTACAAGAAATGCTGTTGGGATTTTGATTGGCATTGCATTAAACCTATAGAGAACTTTTGGTAATATCGCCATTTTGATGATGTTAGTTCTGCCTATCCATGAACAGGGTATATTTTTCCATCTTCTAAGATCTTCTTCTATTTCTCTCTTTAGGGTTCTGTAGTTTTCATTGTATAAGTCTTTCACCTCTTTTGTTAGGTTGATTCCCAAGTATTTTATTTTTTTTGAAGATATTTTGAATGGAGTGGTTGTCCTCATTTCCATTTCAGAGGATTTGTCGCTGATATACAGGAATGCCTTTGATTTATGCGTGTTGATTTTATATCCTGCCACTTTGCTGAATTCATTTATTAGCTCTAATAGTTTCTTTGTAGAGCCTTTTGGGTCTGCTAGGTATAGAATCATATCATCTGCAAATAGTGATAATTTAAGTTCTTCTTTTCCTATTTTTATGCCTTTAATTTCTTTCGTCTGTCTAATTGCTCTGGCCAGTGTTTCGAGAACTATGTTGAACAGAAGTGGAGAGAGAGGGCATCCCTGTCTTGTTCCAGATTTTAGAGGGAATGCCTTCAATTTTTCTCCATTCAGAATGATGCTAGCCTGAGGCTTAGCATAGATTGCTTTTACAATATTGCAACTCCATGATCTTAACATCACATGAATCTTTGAATTTATAAAGATTGTGTGCAATTCCTGACAGCAGCAAATGTAAGTCTCAAAGCTCTGTGTACCTGAGGATTTCCTCCTACTCTTTCTTCTTGGTAACTCAATTGAAGCTAATTGTGAATTAGTCATTGAGCTTACCAAGGAGAAAATCTGTCAGTCATGACAAATCCAGAGATTCGGGTGTTATCAAACTTTTAATGATAAGATCTTACTTGTACAATTATTGGCTGAAGAATGTTTTAATGTTATCATGATTCTTTTAAAATCATTAGAACCCACACGTGTGTGTTTTCTGTGTTTCAGGAGCTGAGCTTTATATAAATTAAGTTTTAACACCCATTACCTGAGGCTTTTGTGAATAATGACATACATTTAGCATGGTAAAGTAATTTGCCTAGAATCACACACCTGATTTCATTGTTCCTGTCATGATCTTGCTCCAGAACTTGTGTGCTGAACCCTTGTTCTCTTCAGCCTTGTGAAGAGGCATGTTATATAAGTGGAATATCTGGATCCTGTATGCTTTCCCTGGCATCCATATTTTCAGCCAAATACCCACCTATACATATGCACAATGTCATTGTCAAGAAGCAAGGGTATATGTGATCACTTCTGATCCATTTCCTGCCAGTGCTGAGAGCCATAGCCAAGTAGGAATGACGCATGGCATTTTGGGTTGAAAGGTGACCCCGCTCTGGGATTAGGGTGGCTCCAGGTTTAGGGTGGATCCTGCTGGGAATAGGGCGGCTCCAGGTTTAGGGTGAATCCTGCTGGGAATAGGGCATATGCTGCTGCCTCAGGCGCTAGCTCCTTGAGTTCCCATTGAGTTCTCGTGGGGTTCTGAGAGAATTAGTACTCAGAGCCCGGTGGAGGGAGAGTATTTTTCCCAGAACGTGCGTGTAGAGTGTCGGTGAGAGTTCGGGAATAAAGAGTTGCTGTTGGAATCTACAAGTTTTTGTGGTGGCTCGGTTATTTTGTGCCCAGCCAGACTCCAGACTGGTGCATTTGGCAGCCTGTGCGGGGAACGCCTGAAGCTTGGAGGTAAGTGAAATTTCTCGCCCTTGAGGAAGAGAGAAAGAATGGGTGAGCATTTCAAAAAACAAAGTGTTCTTGTTTTGATTTATTTTGTTTTTATTTCAAGTTTTTTTTTTGTTTGTTTTGTTTTGTTTTGTTTTTTGCCTGTTCCTAGAACTTTCTCAGGCAAACTGGGGAAAATGGTTGACTCAAGGTTTGAAGCTGTTTGCCTCTGAGGAAGAGAAATTGTTAGAGGAAGGAGGCACTCCAGTAAGACCAAGAACAGTTAGGACATATGTTGATACAATACAAAAATGTAGCCCGTGGCTTTTTAAAGATGAGTTATTAAGTATATCAATGGGACCATCATGGTATCCTGTAGAAGGATTTTTCTTCAACAAGAAGGAGATGGCTAATTCTGTTTACTACACTTGTCTAAGATCTTGGTTTTTACAGACATCTGATTAATTTACAAAGCTAAATTGTTAAAACATCAACCACTAAATATAAAATCAAGTACTCTTTACTTATTAAGTTCCATAATGTAATATATTTAAACATTATGTGTGTTTTCATAAATTTGTAAATGGAAAAAAAGTTTAATATTGCTTTGTGTCTGTGTCTTTGCTGAAACAAGGTTACTAAGAGTTAAGATTCTATCAGGTGTAATTTATATACAAAGAGTATAAGAAATTTCAGTTGGGTTTCAATTATAGTATTATAGTACCATAAAAAAAAAAACATGAAAGTATTTCATCTTATTAAAGTGGAGTAATTTGTCTAAATTCAGAAATTTTATAAGGGTTGTTTCAGAATGTGAATTTATAAAAAGGGTTAACAGCTAAAAAAGAGATATAAAAAGATTCAAGATGTGGAAATACATTTTAATATGGAAGGTTGAAGAAAAAAGAAATGTTTCTAGATGAGATAATCTTTGTGTGATAAAGTAAAAAGTTGTAAAATGTCTAAGTAAGTTGCAAAAGGCTTTAAAAGGTTAAATTAAAGGTGGTTAAGATGCCTTTGTGGCAGAGGATTCAAGATGTGGAAATATGTTTTAATATGAAAGCGGAAGAAAAAAATGTTTTTCTATGAGATAATCTTTGTGTGATAAAGTAAAAAGTTGTAAAATGTCTAAGTAAGTTACAGAAGGCTTTAAAAGGTTAAATTGAAGGTGGTTAAGATGCCTTCATGGCGGAGGAAAGGTCGCATCATTTGAAGCCTAGTTAATCTTAAAAAAAAAAAAAAAACCATGAAAATGGGAAGATAATAGGATAAAAGATATTTGGATAAAGAAGATTAAAATTTAAAGTGGAAAACTTTAAAGATAAAAGTACAGAAAGGTTAAAAAAAGATAGAGAAGATGTAGGAAGATAAAAAAGATGTAGGAAGACGAGAATTTTAAACCCACAAAATAGGAAGAAAAAAAAAACTAGGAGGAAAAAAAGCAACTAAGGATAAATATACAAACCTTAGAAAAAAACTAGAAGATAGAAACAAGATAAAAAAAATGGTTAAAAATGTCAAATAAAGGTATTTCAGATAAAAAATACAAAAAGCTAAGACAACTATTAGATACAGACATTCAAGATAGAAAGAGGTACAAGAGAGAAATTTACAGTCAAATATTGGCTAAAATAAAAAACAAGGAGATTATTAGTAATTTTTTCAAAAAGCCCATCAACTTTAATTTCTGGTGGTGCAGATATTAGAAGTCTCAGATGAAGGTGTTAAAATTTACAGACAAGAGCCAATTCAGAAAACATTAAACTAGAAGGAAATTGGTTTAAAACCACATGAAAAAGTTAAAAGGACTAAAGTAATTCTAAAACTAAGGCAAAAAGCTTTTGGAAGACTTAAATTTAAAAGGATCTCTAAGTTTCCAAAGGATGCATATAGGATATTTTGGAACATCATCCCTGAAGAAAAATCAGTTAATGTTTTACTTAACAGGAATCCCATACAATCCACAGGGACAAAGCATAGTTGAAAGAGCTCATCAAACTATTAAAATGTACTTATATTCTAACAGGACAATGGAAAAGTCCTGACCCAGTGATTGTCTGGAGTTGGGGGTCTGTTTGTGTGTTTCCACAGGGAGAACAGCAGCCGATTTGGATTCCAGAGAGACTAACCAAAGCAATTTCTACAGACCAAAAAGAAGATGATTTGACTCAAATCCATAACAGCTGATATCCAGAGCTCCAGCTTGGCTATTCTTACATCTGCAACAGTGATTAACCAGGATGCTTTTTTCAATATCTATTTTATTATTGTTGCCTTTTCCCACATCATTAAGTTCTATTTTATTTTTTGAGCTCATACAGACCTAGGTTAATGTTTTTCTGATCAGTTTTATTTTTTGACTGTGGACTTTTTAAACATTGCAATGGAGATTTCACCTGTGTAAAGCTACAAGGCCTTTACTATTGTCTTATGTGTTGTATGTTTGTGTGCACACTTGTGTTTTGTGTTGTATACCTGTGTGTGCGTATGTCCATATATCCTATATGAGGAGCGCTCATGAAAAAATGGATCCGAATTTTTTTTTTATTCACGTGATTTTAATGGTTTAATTTAAATTGGGTAAACAGCTGTTGAGGATTGTTTTAATATGTGAACAAATAAGGAGGTTAACAGATCTGTTTGTTTACTTTCACCTTTCCTTTTCATTATATTTAATAATTCTGTTCAGGATAATGTAAATTGTTCAAAAAGTTGTTTTCTTAGTACCTGTTGGAATGTTACATACTTTTTTTTTTTAGCATCATTGCCAGAATTCCTATCTTCATCCCAGTGCTGGTGAAGACAAAGATAAAACCAAACTACAGCTTCTTCGATAGTTATCACAACAAACTGTACAAACTGATGCATCAATGAATATAACTCAACAAGTAATGCTCAATCAAGGAGTTGATTTACTTTGGGAGGAAATGGACATATTGATAGACTCCTCCGCTTTGAACTGCTTGCAGAACTTGCCTGGACTATGTATCACTTGTATGCATTGTGAACTATCTGTTGGCGCAGTTAATTGTGGTAGTGCTGGTGTATCTTTGCTGATGGTGTCACCAGTGTTAAAATTTTTCCAAAGGAGCAGTCAATTGACTTGGTGTCATGGCATTTCTGTATCCTCCTCCCTTCTGCTAGTGATGGTCTAAAATTTGGGGGCAAACAGAGGTGATGCAAAGAACCTCACCCCCCACTGGCACCAAGGCCAAATTTGGGGGCCAACAGAGGTGAAGCAAAGAACCTCACCCCCCCACTGGTGCATAGGCCTATCCACAAGTATGGCTGTATGCTGGACCGGTAGTCAGTGATGGGTATGATCCAATTGCAGTGGTACCAACCTAAGACAGGAGGCTGACGCCTAGAGGTCAGCTCATCCGATGACGGGTAAGGACCATATGTTGAATTGGACAACCTAACAGGCAAGGTCCCTAAGCCACACTGCTTGTTGTTTAATTAATCAGAAGGGGGGAGATGCTGAGAGCCATAGCCAAGTAGGAATGATGCATGGCATTTTGGGTTGAAAGGTGACCCTGCTCAGGGATTAGGGTGGCTCCAGATTTAGGGTGGATCCTGCTGGATTAGGGTGGCTCTGGGTTTAGGGTTTTAGGGTGGATCCTGCTGGGAATAGGGTGGCTACAGGTTTAGGGTGGATCCTGCTGGGAATAGGGCTTATCCTGCTGCCTCAGGCGCCCGCTCCTTGAATTCCTGTTGAGTTCTCACAGGGTTCTGAGAGAATTGGTACGCAGAGCCCGGTGGAGGGAGAGTATTTTTCCCAGAACGTGCATGTAGAGTGTCAGTGAGAGTTCGGGAATAAAGAGTTGCTGTTGGAATCTACAAGTTTTTGTGGTGGCTCAGTTATTTTGTGCCCAGCCATACTGGTGCATGCCAGCTGCCATTCTTTCTTCCCATTAAACTCTAACATCTACTGCCTGTTCTGCCAATCTTTCTCCATATTTGAGGCATAAAATCCACAGAGGTGTAGCTCATTGCATCATCCTTTACTGCTAAATAAACCCTTTCATATCTGGCAGGACCATGAAGGTTCACCATTAATGCACCTAGAGTGCTAAACAGTGTGCTCAATTGTTTTGTTTTTAACATATAAACTCTTAAATTGTGTTTTGTAAGCTGAAGAAAAGAAAACAAGAATCAGTCATTAATAAATGGAGGTATGGCAGATTACCTAGGTAGAATATTTCTGATTGGAAAAGAATCTCTCTCTTCATCTTTATGCCTATGATTTCCATCATCAGTAAGGACCTTATATTATCTGTCTTGACAATGTGAAATGGTTGCTATTTATTTAGATCAAGCTCTAAATTAATAGACAAATAAATATGAAATGTTATTATTGATATTTTGCCACTGTGTTCTGTTTACTTAGTACTTGCGTATGATTCACATTATATTTTCCATCTTCATTCTGTCTTTGAAAGTGACTGTTAAAATATATTTCATATGATAACATTTCTCTTTGTTTATTTCCCATTATCATTCAAATGTGAATATATTAATAAACTTGATATTTTCTAAGTAACAGATTTTTTGACCCAAATAAGTGATCATTTCTCATATATATGTACACACATATACACACACACACAGATGCACACACACTAATATATCTAAGGTATATGTGTGTGTGTGTATATCATGTACACACCCATACACACACATATTCTTTTTATCATTTGAAATAAAATATACATATAAATTATTCCAGCACAAGATAAGATTGTTTAGCATAGATGGTGGGTCTGGGTGTCAATAATTATCTAGAACATCATTAAGCTAAGCTTTCTCCAACTGAAGAAATTTTAAAGAAATAAAGTGTTTAAGTTGAGGATGGAGAACATCAGTGTCTGACAGCTCATTTACTAAATAAATAAGGGTATCTTTTCCTGCTTAAATATAATTTTTGTTTTCAAAATTTTAATGTTCATAAAAAGAGAAATTTACAAATAAAAATGAAGCAAGCACTTTATTTTTCCTAATCCCTCTAACTCAGCCCCAAACTTGATTTCTTTTCTCTCCACTGCTTTGCAAAGATCTTTTGTGCTCTAAAATTCTAGGCAGAAAAGAAATGCCAAGAGATCCATGAATGATGGTTCTAATGGAATGACTGACTTGGGGGGCAGTTGGTACTCTTAAGGTAAGTGTCCAAGAAAATGAACTTTGCCTAAAAGTCTGGTGAAAAAGGGCCAGGATTTCTCTCATTCAGCTCTGTGTATATGCTGTAGTTACATGAAAATTAATTAATCTCTCTCTGCACTGCAGGAATGTACTGGGGTGCTTCTGTCCTCCTGAGCTCCTAGAATGCCCATTTAGAAAGATCTAAAGATCCCCATTTGATACGCTACTGAAACCTTCGACATGGAACAATAAGAACTAATTGTTAAAAATGAACAGCAGAGGAACCTGTTTTGGTGAGGGAGATCAATTTAAAGGCTTTTATAATCTACTTTCTCTGTAACTTGACAATGTTGCTCAGGAGTTCAGTTTTTCTCTTGTCACTTGAAGGATTAAAGAAGACCACTAAATATTTATGTAATTACTATAGATAAAATCTAAGGCTATTACTATTTGACACATCATAGATGCCCTGTTACTGCGAAGATTGCAGTATAGGGAGAGGAATCTATTGAAGGTGCATGAAGGAATTCAAGAAATTGAGCAAGAATCTTTGTGTGAAGTCTAAATGAGCTTTTCTTCTTTAACAGCTAAATGCCTGCTAACATTCAACACTTCAAAGACTCATACTTAGGTGAAAAATTCTTAGGTCTTTAAAAGTCTAACACTGTCAGCTTAACACTTACTGTCCATTTACTTGGTGTGAGGCTTCATGATAAGCAATTTGGGAAAATAAAGAGATAAATGAGACAAGAATCTGCTCTCAAAAAAACCATTATCTGTTTGAATTATCAGCCTTTCTGCCAATGCCTCCTCCCTTTCTAGGACTTCTGAAAAGGCTCCATGCTGTGGCTTCCCAGGTAACATTAAAGTAAATTAAGTGTAATTTACCTTGATTTTCTTTTTAGACTTTCACAATGATGTTTAAAATAATTGGAATTACCAGTTATAGCTGGATACCATAAAGTATTCCTCAAATATGGCATAAAAAATCTTTTGTGTGTAAATATATTTCTTGAGATTAATTTTGTACATTTGCAGGGCATGAAAAATGTTTTAAGTGTAGGCCCTACTGCACTGAGAAACCTAATGTACAAACACTGTGGTAAGTAAATGCAAAGTCATAAAGAAACATTCTGATTTGAAAAATAGGCAACCTTGCTTTGGCATATGCAGTTATTTTCAGGCAATCAGAAAACTTTATTAGGTTGAATATTTAATTTTTGCAATATGACTGAAGGCAATTTAATATTTTTATGTACCTGATTACATGCATCTGTGTTTGCATTGTCCATTGTTGAACATTTTCTCAGCACGAATTCTGTTCAAATTAATACAACCAAGATTTTGGATGCATTTTCCATTATTTCACTGTCTATAATCCAGCATTTAGGCAGGCATGGTTGTGCATGCCTATAATCCCAGAAGTTCAGGAGGCAGAGGCAGGAGGATCACAAGTTCAAAGCCAGCCTCAGCAGTGGTGAGGCACTAAGCAACTCAATGAAACCCTCTTTCTAAATAAAATACAAAAAATGGTTGGGGATGTGCCCAGTGGTTAAACACCTCTGGGTTCAATCCCCCTTACAAAAAAAAAAAAAAAAATCAGCATTTAAGATAGAAAGAAGAGCTGCAACAGTCACTTTAGTTAATTCCATATGTTAATTATAAAGACTCGTGTGTGTGTGTGTGTGTGTGTGTGTGTGGTGTGTGTGTGTGTGTGTGTGTGTCTGTGTACACGCACGCGCCTGTGTCTGCTTCCTAGTCCTCTACATAATCTGGCAGATAATCTCATAAGTATTCAAAGAGTTCTTGCTCTGCATGTGGAGCATAATAAAGGCTAGCTCCATCATGCTTCAGCACTCTCTTAGTCATTTACTTTTAAGTTTGGAGATTCCCAAGAATTCTACTTTGAGGATTCAGTAGGGAAAGAAAGAAGAAGTAAAACGAGGCAAATTGCACTTCTTGAAACTCTTGTGCTTTTTATTCGGGTAACAGTGAGGAAGGTATTGCATAAGAAAGGAATATGCTGTTTAAACATTTTAAAGTAAAATGCACATTTAGTCTTAACTCTACTGATGATCAAATAAAAGGGCAACAGATTTCTCAGCCTAACATCCCCATGAGGCTACCAAAAATGCATATATAATTTATTAGAGCATATTTACTAAAATTAATATATAACAATATAAGTTTAATTCTAATAATAATCAGAGATGTAGCTCAAAAGTAATGTGCTTCCCTAGCATTTGCAAGCCCCTGGGTTTTATCCCCAGTACCACACATCCAATCAACAACAATCAAACTCAGTTTTAACATTGTTTTGGTGGAAGACCAATTACATCTGCTTTTCTATTTAGCGATGATGTTAGACGAAATGAGTTTTCTCACAGCAGATTTCAAAATTGATTTTATTTTTATTTCAGGAAGTCTTGATAATTCAGTAAATATTATTAGGTAACTAAATTTTTAATAATGATTTTTCAGATGTTTTTTAGAACTAAGTTGTAAGTAAGATGTAATTGAAAGAGTTCTAGACTTGAACATAAATCCTTTGGTTCAAGTTTTATACCTCTTAATAACTGCAGTTTAGTAATGTATTAATGTCTCTGAATATTAGCCTCATTTCTCCAGACATAGTAGTGTTATTTCTTTCTTCAGGGCTATAATAACATACTAGATCAAAATCACTCTGAAAAGTGAAATATATTGCATGCTTATAAAATATAATATTAGATAATATTTGTGTATTTTGCTAAAGAAAAATTGTACTGGACACTTGTTTAAAGGGCAAAGAAGACTACTGTAGCACAGGTTACAATGGGAAGACCATTGCAATGGGAGAGATTGAATTAGACTCTGATGGGAAACAGATACAAAAGTACTAGGTTTTATTTTTGTTTTTGAGACAGGGTCTCTGTGTTATCAAACTTCTAGACTTAAGTGATCCTCCTGCTTCAGTCTTTCCAGTGTTGGGAGTACAAACATTGGCTACCACACCCAACCTTAAGTACAAGGTGAAGTTTGTGGGGATACTGGTGAATGAGATTAGGCCTCGTTTGCTAATTGTTGCTTATTGAAATTAGGCTCCTATATACCCCACAGAGACTGGGAGGTCTTAGTCCTATCTTTCTTGATGGTTATATTTCAAGGGCTGCAAGATGGGAGATTTACATGTCCAAGCAAAGAAAGAATTTACAATTGCAAATTTTATGAAGAAAGCTTTAAGAATTAAAAAAATAAGAGGAAATTAGGGATCTATAGTCAGAAAATAAATGTAATTTAAAATTTAATTAAGCAAAGATCAGTTTCATCAACGTATGTTAAGTTAGAGAAATTCCATAGTCATAAACAAGCATTTGTATCAGTAGTGACAAGTCTATCCTTTTTTTCTGTTCCTTAATGACCAACATTCAGTCATCCTTGCTACAATATATCAAAATTTATTTTTTGGTTTTGGTGTTGTAAATACATAATTAGTGATGGCCATAGGTTTTATAAAAAATAACAAGAAGAACTTTTTTCCACATTTTTGTTGGTGCATTATAGCTGTACATACTGATGAGATTTGTTGTTCCATATTCATACATGCACACAATACACAATATAACAATATAATTCGGACAATGTTACTCTTCAGCACTTTCACCCTCCCTCCCCACTTTCTTCCTCTTGGACTCTTTCCTCTACTGATCTCCCTTTGATTTTCATGGGATCTACCCCCATTTTTATTTTCCTTTTCCTCTCTAGCTTTTGAGTAGGAGAGAAAATCTATGACACTTAACCTCCTGAGTTTGAGTTATTTCACTTAACACAATGGTCTCGGGTCTCATCCATTTTCCTGCAATTGACATAATTTCATTTTTCTTTATGGCGGATTAATATTCCATTATATATACATACCATAGTTTCTTTATCCATTCACCCATTGATGGACATCTAGGCTGGTTCCATAATATAGCTACTGTGAATTGTGCTGCTATAAACATGGGTATGCATGTATCTCTGTACTATGATGACTTTAATTCTTCAGGATGAATACCAAGGATGGTATAGCTGATCACATGGTAGTCCCATGCCTAGCTTTTTGAGGAAACTGCATACTATTTTCCATAGTAGTTGCCCTAATTTACAATCCTATCAACAGTGTAAAAGTGTTCCTTTTCCCCCATGTCCTCTTCAGCATTCATTCTTATTTGTATTCTTCATGATTGCCATTCTGACTGGTGTGAGATGAAATCTCAGTGCAATTTTGATTTGCATTTCCATAATAGCTAATGAGGTTGAGCATTTTTTAAAATATATTTGTTTCTAATTTGTATTTCTTTTTTTGAAAAGTGTCTTTATTTCATGTGCCCATTTATTATTTGGGTTCTTTAATTTTTTGGTATAATATTCTTGAGATTAATCCTCTCTCAGAAGAATAGCTAGCAAAGATTTTCTCCCATTTGTATGTTTTCTCTCCACATTCTGAATTGTTCACTTTGCTGTACAGAAATTTTTAAATTTGATAACATCCCATTTATCAACTCTTGGCATTGTTTGCTAATCTTTAGGGATGCTATCGAGAAAGTCATCAAGAAGTACATTTACAATGAGTTTTTGCCCTGAGATTTATTGGCATATGTAACCACATGAACTTAGGTCATGAGAAATATATTCAGGTTTTATTTTTTAATACAGGTAAAATAAGATAAGTACACAATGTTGACAAACTCCTTTAGATGTTTCAGCCAGAAATAGACCATTATCCTTTATGTAGAGTCAGATGCCTCTGGGCAGATTAATTTTTCCTGAGTCCTCATTCTGTGGCTCTTTTGGAGGGAATTATTGGATCCTCCTAATACTTTTCTAAGTGGCCTTGTGTTTTCATTTTAATTGTATTTTATTGCACGGTTGAACTCATAGTTGATAATTTGTCTAATACAGCAGACTATTCTTTGACCATGCTAAAATGCTGAATCCGATATTTCTTTCTTTCTTTCTTTTGTAGTTGTAAATGGACAGCATGCCTTTATTTTATTTGCTTATTTTTTTGGTATGTGGTGCTAAGGATTGAACCCAGTGCCTCATGCATGCTAGGCAAGTGCTCTGCTACTGAGCCATAGCCTCAGTCCTAGAATCTTGATATTTTGAGTACAGCCAGAGACCTGAGCATTTATTGATTTAGTGAATAATGAAATTTGGAGTTAATACTCATCATACATAATAGTGAGAAAATTAAAAGTAGCAATTATTGCAATTACATTTAAGTCCTTATAGTTATAGAAGTACTATCATGCACACAATTTTTTTTTGATTCTTAGAATAACCAAATAAATTTTAGTAAATTTTTATCTAATTTTACAGTAAGTAAAATAGGCTCACAGAGATTATGTGATGTAAAAATTTGTATAGAGCATAAAGTTTAGAGCTGGGTGTGGAAGTCTGTCCTGCAGGAGAAACAGCATGGGGTACTGGCTAGAACCAAAATTTTAGAAACACAATAACCCTCATTATCAAACTCCTTATCAACTACATTACCTTATTTACATTCTTTCAAAAGCTAGCAATTTTTCTTCATTTGTAAGAGATATTATAAGAAATTAATGAGAAAATATTCAAAAAAATTTTTTTGAGTGTCTTAGATGTGGAAAGGGCTTCCTGTATATTAATTGTCTTCTCATTTTCTATCCTTTTCTCTACTTTCTACCTTATGTGTTAATCAATTGCTCTTTCTATTACATCAGGCATTTTTTTTGCTTAAAGGTGGGAGATAAGAACATAGAATTTATCTTATAGTACAAAAATTATTTTTATTGAGATAGAATTTAACTACTCAGAATTCACTCATTTTATGTGTAGATAATAAGTTTGGATAGATGTGCACAATACCATAACTCCTATCATTATCGAATTTCAAAACAACATTTCTACTATGTCCACAAGTTAACTAAGGCCTCTTTACTTATGATCATCATTCTAACTTCACCAACTGGTAATTTTACCATTTTGTCTTTTACAGAATGGCTCACAAATGAAATCATTTAGTGTGTAGTCTTTTGAGTCTAGTTTGTTTGATGTTGCATATTGATTTTGAGATTTAAACATATTGATGTATATGTCCATCAATAGTTGATTCCTTTTAATTGCTGAATACTGATGATTGTTTTGTCCATTATCTTGTCAATGGAAATTTGATTTATTTTACAAAGGTTTGGGCTGCTGGGAATAAAACTGCTTTGAATATTTGAATTCAAGAGGATTTAGAACTTCATTTCTTTTTAATTAAATGTGCATCATTGGAGTTGCTGGGTTATATAGTAACTATGTAATTGATTGTATAAGAAACATCTAAACTGCTTTCCCAAGTGGCTATAATTAATATTTTACATTCCTTGCACTACTGATTCAGAGTTCTAGTTACTCTACATCTTCAATAATATTTGGTACTATTAGTCACTTTACTTTAGCCCTTCTAATGGGTGTGTAGTGATAACACATTGAGGATTGTTTTGTATTTGCATAATGCCTAAGGTACTGAGCATTGTTTTATGTACCTCCTGTCCTTTGTTTAACTTCTTTTGACTATAAACACTTTTTTATGTTCATTTGATCTGTAAGTTTATTTATTTATTTTTTTCATTCAGCACTGACTTGATGAATGTAGATTTACTGTGAGTCTTGCAATAGGGCAGTGCAAGTCTCCCTACATTTTCTAACTATTTTGGCTACCCAGGAACCTTGGCATTTCCTGATAAATATAAGCATCAAGTTTTTAGTTTCTACAGAAAAAGCCTATTGATATTTTGATTAAAATTATATTGATCCTCTGGGTAAATTTGGGAAGACTTACTATCTTAACATTATTGGTTGTTCAACTCCATTAACATGATATAGTCTCCATTTATTTAATTCCTTAACTTTTTTGAACAATGTACACAATTGTAGCATATTTTATGCATATTTTGTTAAGTTTATACATATTTCGTTAATTTGATTTTTGAGTACTCAATTTTTATGCTTTGTAAGTGTATTTTTTTCTTAATTGCAATTTGTTAGTTGTGTGTAAAACTATAGTTGAACTTTGTTTATTGACCTAGTACACGAGTTTACAGAAATCACTGTGCATTCTAATGAGGCTGGGGTCACAGAGCAAAAGGACAGTCACTGCAGGTAATGAATGATTGGGTTGGATCAGGAACATGAAGGCTGGTTAAAAAGGAAAGAAAATGAAATTCTAATACCTCCAGAGCCCTTCCCTCTCTACCTGTGAAAGACCTAAGCAATTTCATTCTGCTTGGGATCTTATTTTGCTCTGAAACTTAACCTCTGACTTATTGTAATCCTAAAGTCAAGAAAAAATCTACAGAAAAGCTCTGTGGAAATAGTCCAGTTCTCGGAAAAGCCGCAGATAGGCCAAGATAACCACATATCTGAAATTCCAGATGGCTTCCACCTAGGTGTGGTGACCAATATCTAAACTAGAAGCCCTGCAGTTTGGCACGTACTCCCCTTGCGACATCCTCACGGCTTAAACCAATCAGTTTAAATGAATCCCCGTCTTGTAGTGACCAATCCCTCCTACCCAACTTGTTCCTGCCAGTGAATGTGCTAATCATGTTTTAGAATTGTTATTTGATTTTCCCGCGGTGTGTGATGATTTGCTAGGAGATGCTATGATGTATGTGGGGGTCCCTGCCTTCTCCAAAGAATGTATAAAACTGCTGCAAAACCTGGGCTTGGGGCCTCTTAGCGTCACCTGTTGCTGTGTGTGTGCGGAGGACCGAGCTAGCTCGCAACAAACACCTCTTTGCTGCTTACATCGATCTTGGGTCTCTGGTGGTCTTTTGGGGGTCCCGAATTCGAGCATAACACCTGTTGCTAAGGTTACCTGCTTCTAGGGTATTGTTCCTCCCTGCAGGGAGTTGTAGGATTTGTCCAAGTTGTTAATGATGTTGCTGGGCTGCTCTCTTCTGCCTGTACCCTTGGGAAGTTTTGATCCCACCCTTTGATCACTCCACCTTTTGGGTTCTGAAGGTGGATGTGGGGAGGAGAGAGCATGAGAAAAAAGAAAATCTAAAATGTATAAAAAGGGCAGGAAGCCCAACTCTGGGGTCCTTTTTTATTCTGAGAAGTCTGTCTCTGTTCTATCTTTTAAACAAAACTTGCTTTCTACATTTGTCTTAGCATTTCTCAGGTGTTCAATCTTCAACATCCAGGGGAATGGGACTCTGCCCTGATTCTCATCAGCAGAATCAATAGTAGGGTTTTAGAAATACTTTGTGACATTTAACAAAGAAAGCCATGGCATTTACATAAAGATTGTGTTTTCAATGTTTGCCTACTAAGGTTTTTTTTTTCTTTTGCTTGTTTTAATTTTTATTGCCATAGTTAGTCCTTGAGTAGAAGTGATGAGACTTGTTTTTCCCTCCTTGTTTCTGAGGGTTCATGGACTGTTTCACCATGAGCATGATTCCAACTGTTATTTTATTTTTGTGTGTGTGTGTGTTTAGTAGCTCTTTATCAGGTTGAGGTAGGTCCATTCTACTCCTTCTTTGATGAGAGTTTCTTTTTTTTCTTTTTTAATCAAGAAAACTATAGAATTTTATTGACCTTTCTCCCCTTGATTGAAATGATCATGTGACTTTCTACTTCAGTCTGTTATGGGGTGGTCAATTACACTAATTGATTTTTAAAAATTAAACTATATTTGGATTTATGGATAAGATCTACTTAAACAGTAATAATAGATTCTATCAATACAGTAATACAGTATATTACTGTACTTTTGTTCTTATTATTCTCTCTATATTGAAATCTCCAAATTTAATTTGAAGGTTTACATTTTTCTTTAAATTTAGTTATTTTCTTTAAATATTTGCAAGCTCTTAGATGCATATGCATTTAGATACTTATTCATGTAGGTAGCAGGGATTGAATCTAGGGGCACTTAACCACTGAGCCATATCTTCAGCCCTTTTTATTTATTTATTTATTTTATTTGGATACAGGGTCTCACTAAGTTGCTTAGGCCCTAGCAAGTTGTTGAGGCTGGCTTTGAACTTGTAATCTTCCTGCCTCAGTCTTCTGAGCCACTGGCATTACAGATATACACCATCATACCCAGCTGTATTTAGACTTTTAATATCTTCTTGGTGAGTTGTCTCATTTTTTATCAAATGGCCTTTTTAAAATTTCTTGTTCTAAAGTCTATTTATCTGATATTAGCATAACAATTTCAGTTTTTTGGGTAGTGTTTGAATTCTGTATCTGTAGTTTTCAATTACTTTTAATCTATCTACATATTTATAGTTAAACGTGTTAACATTGTTAAAGACAACATATAGTTAGGGCTTGCTCTTTTTCATTCCAATATTTTTCATATATTAGAATTTTTATGCAACTTATACTGAGAAACTAATGTGACTCCATTTTTGAGAAACCAGCCTCTACCTCAGAGCAAAGCCAGTCCAAGGAAGGAGGCGTGACCCTTGTCCTGGAAAAAACCCATAGAGAACTCCTAAGCACATACCCACCCTGCTGAGTTGTTTGTCTGCAAATAACAGGAGAGACCTATGGCGCCAGGTGTCCCTGACTCAGGCTAGGTGAAGACCCATAGCAACCCCCTAGCAACCACCAATCAGCATGAGTCAGGGAAAATACTGGGGATGCCAGATGGCCCCCAAGTAGTTTATGGTGGTTGATAACATGTTGGGAAACATGTAGTTTAGCACATATACCCCTCGTGGCCTAAACCAATCAGTTCAAAGGAATCCCCCTATTGTACTAACCAATCACCCCTACCCAACTTGTTCCCACCAGTGAATGTGCTAATCAATGTTAAGAGTTGTTGTTTGACTTTCCCGCGGTATGGAATGATTTGCTGTCTGATATTGTGATGCATAGAGTATCCCCCCAGAACCTATACAATCTCACTGAACAAAGGGTTGGGACTCACTCCCTGGAACTGCTGCGTCTGGAACGGTTGTGAGTCCAGGCTCAAGCTTGCAATAAAGACTCTTGTGTGATTGCATGGGATTTGGCTCCTGGAGATCTATTGGGGTCCCACGAATCTGGCATAACATCACTTCATGCAGTTATCCCTTTTTAAGGAAATTAAACATGATAAAACTACATTTTGTATTTACACATGTATGCTTGCTTTCCAAGTGGTTTTCTTTAATTTGCTTAGTTCAAAATGTCCATCTGTCATCATTTTTCCATTGCCTGAGAACTTCCTATAATATTTTTTTCTAGAACAAGATTACTGGTTAAATGATCTCAGCTTCTATTTGTTTAAAAATATCTTTATTTCAACTTCAGTTTTGAAAGATGTTGATGCTGTGTATCAAGAATTCTAAGTTGACAGAAGTTTTTCCAAGAACTTAAAGATGTCTCTTGAATATCTCTAACTTGCATACTTTCCTATGAGAGTCTGTCATAATGTTTTTGTTCTTCTATACTAGATGCTTTGTTTATCTTTTATTTGATATATTTTTTGCTGCTCTAAATATTTTCTTTTCAGTATAATGTTTTAGCTCTTTCTTTAAAATACTCCCTGATCGAGTTTCTTTTTGTGGTTTTTAGGGAGGAGTGCAGGGTTGCCTTTTTGGATTTTTGAGTTTCTACTTTGTGTTAACACTGAAAAAACAAATTGGCCATTGCATATTCAAACGTTTTTTCTCTTTTCTCTTCCCTTTGATACTTCAATTTACAAATATCTTGTCTGTAGGTCATTGAGTTTTGTGTTAATTTTTAAAATTATGCTTCTTTTTTGCATAATTTCTATTTCTGCTATTAATCTCATCCAATACTTCTCTTTTCAGTTATTAAATCTTTCAATTAAGTTATATTTTCCTTTTAACACAAATCTTACCTTTCTCTTTTCATCTTTCCTTTACATCCTTGAGTACCTGAAGTACATTTATAATAGCACTTCAATATACATTTCTGCCAAGTCCTAATCTCTGTTATTTTTGGTTCCATTTCTTTTGATTACCAATTTTTTCCCCTAGTACTGGGTCATATTTTTCTCCCTTCTCATACACTTACTGATTTTTGGTTTAATGATATATATCATCAACTTTAAATCATTTTTTTCTAGATTTTTATGATATTCTGTTAAAAAGTTTTAGATATTCTGGCAATTGAGGTACTTGTGTTTTGGTTGATAATTGTGGGATTTTCTTCTAAGTATTTCAGGTTGAGTTTAGAGTAACCTTCAGTGGAAGGGCTCTGTAGGAATACATATAGGGCATTACACATCTGGTTCCCTACTGGAAGCTCCTGTGTTCCACAGGTATCTTTACTCTGTCTAGAGGAAACAGACTTGCTTTGTGTGAGCTCTTCTGTTTGTTGATTTTACAGTTCTCCATTGTTCCTTCTTTACAAGATATTTTTACCCAACTTCATGGCATTTTACTCTTTATAGGCACGGATTGATACTTGGTTTAAAAACTCAAGGGATTATTAACTTTCCTGGTCTCTCTCTGAGTAGATTCCTCTTTTCAGGCATTCTACTCTGGATATTCAAGCCCCATTATACTCAATGGACTCTGATGACAGCTTTCTCTGGATTCAGCTATTGGCATAAAACCTAGTTAATTGCAGAGCTCACCTCATTTATGTCTTTTTTGATTAGGAGTCCCAGCCCAATGTTGCCTCCTTTCCAATGTTTGAAAATAGTCATTCCCTGTACTTTGCCCAATCGCAAAAGGCATAATTTCCTGTTAAATTATTCACTTTTCCTCAGGACAAATACAATTCCATAAATTACAGAACTATCTTTCTATAAACTATCTATAAACATGTTCACATTATTTCTTTCCAAGGGTATTTGTGAAGACTAAAAGATATTATATGAAATGTTTGACAAATATTAACTTTTCTCCAGTAATCCTGAATAACCTTTTAAGAAAATACTGATAGAGTAATTAAAATCTTTTAGGTAGGCTTTTTTTTTCTTTTCTTTATTTTTTTACAGAAACTATTCCAAGATTTATAGGAAGTAATTTGCCTAAAGTCATACAGTCTGAGTTCAATGAGTTCAACGCAGAACTGGAATTCTGGTAGAACATCTGTTCTAGGACTCTCTACTGATCATACTGTTCCTCACTGGAGAACAAACTAGTGGAGGTTGATCATTTGAAAAATCTCCTGAGAGAAAAAAAGGAACTGAGGCCAGTAACTAATTAAGCAGTCTATGTGTGTGTGTGTGCATGCACCTGCGCAAATACACAGGTGCATGTATGTGGACTTTATCTTCAGGAAAGGGATTTTTAGGGTGTATTTTTATATCATAGAAGGATAGGTCATTAAGAAGAAGAGAAACAAAATATTGAGAGGTTAAATCTAGAAAGAAGTTTAGTATAGAGTAGCAGGTACATATATAGTCAGAAGTTTATTTATCTAAAGCTGGAAACAACTCACATCATCTAAGAAACTGTAAACTTCAATCCTCATTTTTTGGAATGACTCATACTTTTATAGCAATATGTTTATTAGGGTTTCATGTTTATGGGTTCTTTTTCCAAGTCACTAAATATTAAGGCAAGTGGGCAAAGAGGCTCAGGGTTGTGATTCATCTCATAGAACTTTACAGATGATTATCAAAGATCAACTACATTAATTTAGAGGCATATTTAAAGCTTATTCAATAGAGTGACCCAATTATTTTATATTAAAACGTTTTCTCATTCTATCTGCGAATCCAAGAGCAAATGTCTATTGTCCTTTAAGGGTTCCCTGATTCCAGACAGGATTTAAAGAAATGCAGGATGAAGAAAGGAACTTCTCTTCTACTAGCAAAATATTCACTTTTTATTTACCTCAAATTTAATATAATAAATTAAAATATTACTTAGTATACTAATATTAATGTATTAAAATTATTGATTTTTTGCTTTATTAGGACAGAAAAAGAACTTGGAAGTCATCATGCACATCCTTATAATGACAAAAAGGTAAAAAAATAAAGTTCTCTGAATTTCTAGGATGTATAAGATGAATTCTAGATAGAGAAGAGGGGAGGGAGGGAGGGAAAAGGAGGAGGCAGGGATTAGCAAGGATGGTAGAATGTGATGGCCATCATTATCCAAGTACATGTATGAAGACACTATTGTTTATCAATCTACTTTATATACAAAGAGATATGAAAAATTGTGCTCTATGTGTGTAATAAGAATTGTAATGCATTCTGTTGTCATGTATTTTAAAAAATAAAATCAATTAAATAAAAAGAGACAGGTTCAGAGCTAATTCTCATCCAAGATCTAGAAAGAGAAAATAAGACAGAAGGTAGTTGTCAGGATTTGCTGACATGGAGGAAAATATGCTAAAGCCATAGACTGCTGAAAATTCTTACATGTTAATTTTTTAAATGTATTTTTTATTAGAGCTTTATAGTTGTGCATGGTAGTTGTCTTCATCCCAACTAACTCATACAATGTATGGAATTCAATTGCAGGTCAGGATCTCCTATTTTCTCTCCCCCTTTTCCTTGTTTCCCCTTCCTCTACTATACTTCTCTTTGCTCATCTATTTATTTATATTTGATTGGTCTTTTTTAATACATAAAGGTGAAATTTCTTTTGGTATATTTATATATGAATATAACATGATTTTTAAAGAATTCATTCTGCATTGCCTCTTGTTTCCAATCCACTCATTCTGTTTCTTGATCTCCTTCTATATTACTGATCCCCTTTATCTTTATGATATCCTATCATCCCCCTACCCCTTTCATTGATTTACTCTAGCTTCTGCATATGAGAGAAAATATTCAGCTTTTGAATTTCTGAGCTGCCTTATTCCACTTAGCATGATATTCTCCATTACCATCCATTTACCAGCAAATGCCATAATTTTATTTTTCTATATAGCTGAATAGAACCATGTGTCTGTATGTGTGTGTATCACAATTTCTTAGTTCATTCATATACTATGAATTATGCTGCTATCCTATTGAGGTGGCTTTGTCACTGTAGTATGCTGATTTTAGATCTTTTGGGAAAATATCTAGGAGTAGGAATGGTGGATCATATGGGATTTCCATCTCTAGTTTTTTGGGGAATCTCCATGTTTCTTTCCAGAGTGGTTGCACTAGTCTGCAGTTCCACCAACAATTAACAAGTGTTTCTTTCTCCCCATAACCTTCCCAGCATTTATTGTTGTTCATATTTTTGATCATTGCCATTCTGACTGGAGTGAGATGATATCTTAGTGTGTTTTGATTTGCTTTTCCTTGATTGCTATAGATGTTGAACATTTTTTCATGTATTTATTGTCCATTTGTGTTTATTCCTTTGAGAAGGTTAGTTCTTTTTTTCCATTTATTCATTGGGTTATTTTTTGGAGCTCCTTTTGTATTCTGGATATTAATTCTCTATCAGAGGAGTAGCTGGCCAACTTTTTCTTTCATTCTGTAGACTCTCCCTTCACACTCTTAATTATTTCCTTTTCTGTGCAGAAGCTTTTTAGTTTGACAGTATCATACTAATTGATTCATGATTTTATTTCCTCTTATATGTTAATAGAAGTTGAGTATGGACTAATGTGACAGGGAGACTCTCTTAGGGACAGTGTTACCAGAGAAAACACATATTCATGTATTTTATAACCAGGGACTCCCCAAGAGTCTAAAGTGGAATTTTGGAAATGTGGAAAGAAGAATAATCATTGTAAAGTAAATTTAAAACATTTTAGTGTATAATCAAGGTGTGTCCGCTAAGGTTAAAAATTTTACTAGGTTCTACCTGTCTGGGATTAAGATGTTCTTCCCATTCCAGCCTCTTCTAGCCTTCTTGTTTCACTTACAGGCCCAATACATCACAACTGGATCAATACTTGTGATGGTTATAGGCCCAAAGATAAGCTCATTGAATGACTAAGATTTAATCTTAAAATCATAGAGTTCTTCCTTTTACCTTACTACCACCCACCAAAGAAGGCTCCAGTATGACAACAGTGAATTATAGATCAAAGAGCCTGAAGATGCAGGCTGTCTCTGAGAAGAACATAGTCCAAAATCAAGAGGAAGAAAAAGTAAGGACAATAAAAGAATTTGCAAATCCTGACACTCACAGCTTCAGCAAACATGAAACAAGGCCTTACTTCCTATCAGATTAATGTAAATTCTAATACCAAAGCCTATTTATCACTCACTTAACACCACAGAGCCAGCTTTGACAGCATATTGTAAGACATACCAAAACACAAGATAAATCAAGTCTGGAAAGGTAAAATCATCATTTACATTAGACTCAGATGTGAGAGACGGTTGAATTATAAGTCCAGAAATGTAAAATAAGTATAATCAATATGTTATTGTTAATGGAAATAATAGACAACATAAAAGAACCAGTGCATAATTAAAGAAGAAAGTTAGAATCCCAAAGAAAAGAATCAAAAGGAAATGGTAGAAATAAAGACCACTGTAAGAGAAATAAAAATGCTTTTGTTGTTCTCATCAGAGAAACTGACACAGGTTAGTAAAGAATCAATGAGCTCAAAGATACTGATGTAGAAAAATTTCCAAACTGGAATACACACACACACACACACACAAAGACTAACAAAGAGAAAAATGACAGAATATCCAAAGCTTTGAGACAATTCAAAAGATATTATATATGGTAATTGGAATAATAGAAGAGAAAACAGAGCAGAAATACATTCAACATAATAATAAGCAAGCACTTTCCAAAATTAGTAACTGATCTTAAACTACAGTTCAAGAAGTTCAGAGAACAGTAAGGAAAAATGTGTATTTATCTGTATATATGTGTATATATATATATATATATATATATATATATATATATATATATACACACACACACACACACACACACACACATATATATACATATATATATGTGTGTGTGTGTGTGTGTGTGTGCATATGCACCATACATACACAGATATATGCATGTATATAAGCTAGATCTAGAGATATAATATTTGATCTGAAAAAAAGAAACAAGAACATCTTTGAAGAGACTGGGTGTGGTGAGGAACCTTATGGAGAATCCAGAAAATTAATTACAAGGGATAACAATAAAAATAAATGAATTAACAAACCAGGAAGAAACATGGATGAATCATAATGCATATAACTAAGAGTAGGAAGAAAGTCAGAAAAGGCCTACGACATACGTAATTACAACTACTGACATTTTAGAAAAAGCACAATGAAGAAGATCGCAAGAGATCAGTGATTGCCTAGCATCTGGGAAAAAGTAAGGAAGATCAAAGAAGTGAAGCACAGAGTTTTGGGGAGATGGAGAATTTATTCTCTATAATTCTTTGATGTCTGACACATTACAGTATGCTTTTGTCCAAACTCAGAAATTTATAGCGCAGTGAGTTTTAAAATAGAAAAAATATTCTAAAAATCACTTAGGAACATCCCAGAATGTAATGTAAAATGTGACAAAACAATCTACCTGTATTGCCAATGAATTCATCAACCTCACTGAAAGGTGCTGGGGGAAATAACTAGAAATAAGTGGAGACGGGAGACAAAAGGCTAAAGGAACTGAACATAGGCACTGTATATTATTAATTAAGTATTTTCCCATGGAGAGATGTGTTGACAAGTCTGAAATGTCTATACATGAATAAAGGAAATGAACAAGTATGCAAATGGATGGTGCATGGTAAGAGCCAGATTTTTTAACATAGAATTGGGAAAGTACGGATAAGCAATGAGATGAAGCTAAAATAAATGTGGTAATAGATTAGGGTCAGAAGCATGAGTTTAAATTCCAGTTTATTTTAAAATAGACACAGATGTTTAAAAGTAGACATATTTATAGTTATGTGCCCATAGAACACATGTTCTCACCTGTATTGGTGGAGGGCAGCAATGAGTACCCCATAAAACAAGGAGCACACCTAGTCCCCTGACTCTAGCTTTTAATATCATCATCCAATTAAAGTAACAAAGGGTCCTTAGAGAAATGATTTCTTGTAAGAGTGGGCAGGAAACATGCAAGAGAGACCTAGAGCATCTTACAGTGTCACAAAGTAAAGAAGTGCTCAAAACCAAAAAGTCCGAGTGTGGTTGTATGTTACAAGGACACAGGAAAAAATGAAAGTACTTCCAATGGCCAAGGCAGGATCAATTTGAGTAACAAAATAAAATATTAGTTTATAATTAGTAGTGTTAGTTTATAACTCAAAGAATAAATTAATATCAATAAGTTCATAGTGATATAAATAAATAACTGAATAAAAAATAAATTGAGGAAAATAGACAAAACTGTTCTTGGGTGAAAACTAACTGACCATCTCTTAAATGTGACCTGCAAGTCTCAATTTTCTACTAAAGAGTAGAAAGATTCACAAAAACACATCTGTTCTCCAGGTAAAATATTCATTGATCCTTATATTTAAAGGATTTTGTTTTAGGATGTGGGTGGGGAGAACATTTGGAATGTAGTGATCTAACAAATGTTGTCATTCAGGTAATGGGGCTTAACAAAAACAATGCTACACCATATTGATAACATGCATTCTTGATGTGATACAATGCAATTAGTGCTTTACTGAAAGTTTCTTTCTCTCAAGATGCCCTAATTGCAGCCCAATCATGAAACATCATCCTCAATTGAGGAATATTCTACAAAACTTCGAATAACAACATGACTCAAATCTGTCAAGGTAATAATCAAAGAGGAAAAAGACTGAGAAACCTATACAACCAAGAGGAGCCTAAGAAACCATACAACTAATTGTGATTTATGCTATTTCCCAGATGGGATTCTGGAACAGAAAAGGGACATTAAAGTAAAAACAAAGGAAATATGTAGTATGGGTTTTAGTTAATAACAATGTACATATATTGCCTTAATAATTCTAACCAATGTACCATACTAATGTAAGATGTTAATAACATGGGAATCTGAGTTTGTGAAAACTATCTATACTACATTTGCATTTTTCTCTTTAAGTTTCAAACTATTTGAAAACAAAAGTTCATTAAAAAATACACACACAAAGACATAAATACACACACACACAAGCATATCAATTTTTGTAAAACATCATCCATCCAAGAATCTAATTTGGAATCCAGGAGTCAGATTCTTCTTTTCCATATTTGTCAATGACCCATGGATCATTAAGTTCTAATTCTACTTCTGTTTCTTTCCAATTTATTCATTTTCCCCACTTACCATATTTGCTCTCTCATCATCTCATTATGTCTTCCTAGACTGTCCAAAAATTGTACTTATTTCATTCTCACCTTTTAAAAATGTGTTCATTAATGAATAAATGATTTATAAAAGAATGGAACTTTAAAGATATTAACAATATTTTAAAAATGAAGATGGTTGATTTAATAGGTTTTGTGTTCTGAGGTCTAAGAAAAATTGTGATAAAGAAGAAAAGCTTAATAAAGGTGGTTGTTCCTGACCTGTTGCTATACCTAAGCTGTTTATATTCCTCATGTCTTCCTAAAAATATTCTTTCTCTAAGTTCTTTGCTGAGATATAATTTATGTGATTTTTTTTTTACAATAGCCCACAAGAACTTGCTTTGACTTTAGTGCATTAAAGTGATTGACTTCACCTATTCTTGGCCTTGGCAGTCTATGAGGTAACAAATAAGTAATGTAGACTATCCATATTATATATTTCCTTGTCTACAAATTTCCAAGAATTATGTGAGCTTGTAAGTTGTCATTATTTTCTAGCAGTAGAATGAACTGATGAAATAGCAAGCAACAGAATGGTTTATTTAAAAATGTATCTTTTAATGAATGCCCAAAGATAATGTAGATTGTCTAGATTTTGATTGCTTTTGGTGGCCATGACAAAAAGAAATATATATATGTATTATTATATATATTATATAATATATATATATAATATATATATAATATATATATAATATATATATATATATAAAATATTAGAAATTATCAAAGGCAGCCTTTTATGAATTATTCTGATCATATATAGATGTGAACTGTAATCCTTTTTTTAAAAACCTTTTTATTGGTTTTTCATAGCCATGGTGCATCCCTGTGATACAACATAATTCTCTCAATAAATATTTAGGTCATTAATTTTGATGGGGGAACACACTTAATGCATAAAATGAAGTCAAGCTGCACTGGCTGTTATTTGCCCAGATTTACAAAACTACATCTGTTCTCCAGGTAAAATGTTCATTGATCCTTATGTTTAAAGGATTTTGTTTTAGGATGTGGAACATGTTGCTTTGTGTCAGTCAGAAGGTTTGACAAGGGTGCCTGAGGGAATAGTGGGGAAATACTTGATTCTGAGGCTCAGACTTTCTCATCTGGATGGGAGTTAAAATGGCATCGTTCAGAACTCTACTAGTGGACTTCAAAACTACAAAGCTGAAAAGGTAGCCTTTGATTTCTGTTATCCTCCTAGCAGGAATGCTTATCAGAAAAGATTCAGAGTGCAGAGTTAACCTACCAACAGGACTGCCATCCCTGAAGCTTTCATTAACAATTTGTGATAGTCTCTCCTTTCACTGTTGTGAAACAATGAGCAATACCCTTTATATCTCTCCATTTACTTGGCATTTGTGAACATTCGCTTTGGAAAGAGCAAAAGCTGGAGCTATAAGAAGCAAGCATAAATTTGAAAAAGGCATTATTTAACTAAAATTTAAGGGAAAATAAATGAAGAATGAAAATGTCCAAAAATGAGATAGACGAAGGGAAAGATGTAGTGAAGGAAGTTGTTATGGGAAAGGGATAAATGATGTTGGCTAAGAAAAAGGGGAAAAATAGGAATGCAAAGTAAGTGAAAAAGCCAGAAGAGCAGAAGTAAATTTAAAAAGTGTTCATAGAACAAATGAATGAAGATGTGCTTAGCAATGACAGGTTGGAAGAAAAGGATCAGCTATTTATCAGCTGGTAGTGTTCTCAAAAGGCAGTGAACCCAAAGGCAGGCGGTCCTCAGAGTCTGAAAACTAACTGGAGAACTAGCTGTGCTCTCTTTACTTTTGTCTAGCTTCCAGCAGTTAGCCCTTGTACCTTGCCTGCACCATCCATAATGAATTGGACCAGGCTCAGCCAGTGTCTGTGTGCTTTTGCCTCCATATTCCTCCATGCTGACCAGTGTTCAAATAGATGTTATGGGGAAACGTCAGAGGTAGAGGTGGGGGATCAGAGGTTAGGTGCTCCTCAGGCAGTCTCTCATAGAAGGTGCACATTGGAACTGGGTAAAGATGCTGAGCGACCAGTCCTCTTTTTTCCCCTTAAGAAGCTGAGGTGGTGTGCATAGTGTTTTTATATTATTATTGAAATTTAGCAGCAAGCAAACCAATCTTCTTTCTCTGTTCCTTACCTTTCCCTGAGTAGCACAGTTCTTTTCTAAATTCCAGGGTTAAAGAACAGGCATGAAGATATTCACCAAACCCCTTTTACACTTTCAATTTGCTTTTACCTGTTATACTACAGGAAAAGAATTCACAGGAACATTTGACACCAGGGGAACTTGGGCCAGAGGTCAGAACGGCCTTTCTGTTTCTCTCACTTGAACCCTTTTGAAGGAAAGGCACTGCTCTTGAGTCATGATTCAGCGGGGTCTGTCATTAGTGAGAGACCAAACAGGCAGGCACCACAGTTTGCCAATGGCTTCCAGCCTCCTGTTCCAGCTGCCAGGAAGTGGAGGGGGCGGCAGAGAGGGTTGACTCACTGGAGCAAGCCAAGGGAACAGAGCTGACAGGCATTTCTCTGCTGCAAAAAGTCAGGCTGCAGCTGGGTCCATCAAACAGCTCCTGAGAGTGCCCGCCATGTAACAAGAGGAAGAGGGGGCACATTGGTCAGGCCAGTTTTTTTTTGTTGTTGTTGTTAGGAACTTAAACACATTTTTCATGGTGGCACAAACTATGGGGGTCTGAAAGAATAAGATGGCATGACAAGCACTCTGATCACTTAATTTCATTATTGGCTTTTGGAATAGAACCCACCAAGCATGTACATTGAAAATTAAAATAACAGTACCTGACATGTTGAAGTAGAATTTGTTTATCATGCTGAGAATACTGCAAAGTGACACAAATAATGGCATTACCAAACTCTATAGCTCCTAGCGTTAAAGCACTGCAGGATGAATTGTCTTTTTCTTAAACTTTACGAATTAAAAACACTTCTGTTTCACCACAGCCCTGACTGGGCTTACTAACCCTTATATGCAGATAAAAGAATTGGCATCTTTAAAGACTGTGAAATGGCAATCGTTCTCTGATCACCAGTCGATTCATTGCCTTTTCTCCCTTGCCACCCAGTCCTGTGGGGTCAGCTAAATGAAATTGGATACAGAAGAGAAGAATCACTTTGCACTTGCAGCATTTTCTATCTGCCAGACCTGGGCTGATGTTGCTTGGGGTTTTGATGGGGAACAGGGCACTATTTTTTTCTGTCTTCATTTGTGATGTTATCTATCAGTTTAGCCTGCATTCCCCATGCTTCCCCTCTTGATCCTGAAATTTCTGTATGATTTTGGTCTTTAGATTTCCCCTTTAGAAATTAAAAGATACAGGAATTTTTTCTTTCCAATATCTCTTTTCCCATTGTCCCCCATAGTCCTGAAGCTCTAGGTCCATTGGTGGGAGAGACTGGGAAGGAGTATGAGCTCAAGCAGTGGTTTTTTGATCCCGTTTCTCTGCAACTAGTGAAGCCCTATTTTTATCTATTTAACATGAAGATCTTCTGTGTGAAGTTTAAACCAAAGCTTTACTTTTGAACTTAAAAGGTTTGGGAATGACTAACTAGTTGATTTCTAAATTCTTCCGGTTGTTGATGTCCTATGATTACAAGCCATACTTTAGGCTTATGTTGGAGTGTGCTAACTCTTTCAGGATGGAAGGGTCCTGTGGTGGGTCCTGTGATAAAATGAACTAACTTGGAGATCAAAACCTCTTATAACCAGGAGGTGTCCTACCATGTGGCAGCCTGGTCTGATTCCCCATTTTCCTCCATTGGGCAAGTTTGTGGCTGATGAAGAAGAGAATCAGCAGTTGCCATCTTTACATCTGCTGTCCAGAGAATGGGCCATCTCTCCTCAAAGACTTAATTTCTCATCGATAAAGTGCATTAGTGATATCTATGTGTTTTATACTTGTAAATAAGAATCAGAATAGAATATATAACACCTTTAGCAAAATCCCTTAGCACATCATGGTGCTCAAATACAATTAGCTTTCTGCTCATTCATTCATCTGACCTAATTCATCCTAAGATTTTTTAGTTACTGAAGTAACTAAAGTTAGCTAGTTACTCAAGTATTTTTTCCTTTTTTTAAAAAAATGGTAACAGACTTTTAGTTGGCAAGAAATATTCACTTCTGAAGATGTAATTATGGTTTATAAACTATTACAGTTATGGTTTATAAACTATTACAGGGCATGGTTTAGACTGTGGCTAGTTTCTCATTTTATCTGAGTTTTACCACAGGATCTGGGGGTTCAGAAACACTTGAAACTTGCATTCTTATTATAAATTACTAATTTTAGAATGCTAATTCATTTCTTTAAGCACAAACATCTTTATGGGATGATCTTGAAAAGCTTAAAAAATGTTTATTATATGAATTTGCAATGGGAAGCGATAAATAGGAAGATTCTGAATTTATTTTATGTACATTTCTAATTTATACTGCTTTACTATTAGAATTGAGTTCCTTGGGTGGCTGAATCAATAGAAGAGTCAAGAGCCAACCCTGATATTTTCTTCTTATCCATTCTTGCCTTTCACTCTTAAAGTGACAGCTAATTTAGTTGGAGTTGTTTCAAGCCCTTGATTTAGGGCTCAGGCAGATAGAAATAGAAGTCATGCATGGGTTTTGAATGGATGGTTTTCCATTACTAAAGCACTCCAAGAAGGAGGTGAGTTGTCTAAAGGTACTGACTTGCAGGAAGCATTAAAGGAATTCCTAGTTGTGCATATTTCAGTTTGGTTTCTAAGTAGTTCAGAGCTCAGACAATTTCAGATTATTTCACTTCGTTGGTCCAAGTGAAGAGATACACTCCTGCCATTTGCTTGTGAAGAAATTTTACTACAGAAGAGGTTCTCAAAACTTAAAGTGCCTAAGAATCACTTAGAAGGCATTTTCCTTTATGACCTTTATATTTGTTTCTTCTAATTATAAAATTATCAATTATAAATCTTTTTGTAAATACACAAATGTAAAGAAACAAAGAAACTTCATCTATATGCAATTAACTCGTAGCTCTTTTGGGGTCACACTTGCTTTTGACAATCATTTTTATGTTGACTGCTTCATTGAGTGATTAGACAAACATTTGGGGTTTAGATACACATATATTATATTTTGTAATTTCTGGCAAGTATAAGCAAATTGCAACTTACTCTGCTAATTAATTTTTGACCCTTTCATTAGTATTCCTATGTTCTCTTGAATCTTTTACCCCTTCAAAGTAGTGTTCTTAATCCTGACTGATATGAGAATCACCACGAGAGTTTAGAAAAATGTTGATGCCAAGGCCTGATATCTAACATCATCACAACAGAATCTAGAGAGAAATGAGTTATTAACATAATTTTCTATTTTGAAATAATTTTAGACTTATAAAAGAATTACAAAAATAGCAGGGGGAGTTCCCGTGACCTTTCAACCCAATTTCTGCTACTGTTAACATCTTGCATAATTATAGGACAATTACCAAAATACGAAATTAACATTGGTTCAATAGTTTAAATTACATTGTAGACTTTATTTGAACATCACCAGTTTTTTCTACTTTTGTATCATTTTGTTGTTGCTGTTCTTCCAAAATCAAATCCAGTCATCTAGTTCATATTTAGTAAATCATGTCTTGCATTAATCTTCTCCAATCTGGGATACTTTCATGACCTTAGTGCTTTTGAATAGTTCTGAGAAGTTATTTTGGAGAATGTCCCTTAATTTGGGACTATCTAAGGTTTTCTCAGGATTAGACTGAGTGAGGGAGGCAGGTAATGTGTCTTTCTTAGTGCATCAATACATTTTTTTACTGGTTATGTTAACATTGACAACTTAGTTAAGTTGGTGCCTGCTAGATATCTGGCTATTTCTTCTTTTTATAAATAATAAATATTTAGAGGAGATTCATTGAGACTATATAAATATCCTCTTCCTCCTTAAGCTTTAACCTACTAATTTTGGTATTCTATGAATCTTGCCTGCAGCAATTATAATTGTGATGTTTTAATGATAAATTTTTATTTCCTCTTTTGATTCCAGTATCTATCATGTGTGTACTTATATGTTCAACATTAGGATGAATAAAAAGCAGATTCAGAATTGCTAATTTGTACCATTTGAGAAACAAATTTACATAGATAAAATTCTATCTAGTTTAAATACCATATCCAGTTTAAATACTGATGTCTAAAATTCCTTATCAAATACTTTCTTCTCTATTTCTTCAATGTGATTTTATCCTTCCTCGAAACTGTGAGATTTGTCACAATTTTTAAAAATTTAAATTTGTATGCAAGAGAACTCATTCTATGTGTTGCCAGGTCTGTAGGTTTTGACAAGTGCATGAGCTATGTATCCATCACAGTATCAAACAGAAAGTTCTAGCCCATCAATGGATAGATAATGGATAAAGATCCAGCATCCCAATTACACCTTTATCCTTCTCCTATGCACTGAATCCCTTCCTATCAACCCCTGAGAATCCTGATCTTATAGCAATCTTATAATGTCAATTTTTCTGGAACGCCATATAAATGGAAACATGTAATATATAGCCACTGGGAGTTGGCTTCTTTCACTTAGCAAAATGTGTATAAGACTCAGACATGTGTCAATCAATAGATCATTCTAATTTTACTACTAAGAAATATTTTATTATGTACCAGTTTATCTAGTCATCTGTTGAAAGACAATGATGTATCTATTATCCATTTTAAATTAATTTTGTAATAGGTGTGTAATAGGTATCAAAGACTATTTTAAAATTTCTTCTAAATTTTGCAATTGTAAATAAGATGCTACAGACATTTGTGCACAGATTTTTGTGTACTTGGGTTATCATTTCACTTTGGTAAACACCTAGGAGTGGGATAGCTGGACAAAATGGTATGTGCATATTTGATAAACTTCCCCAAAGTTACTGTACTATTTTGTGTTCTGCCCAGTACAGGATGAGACAGGTATTTGTTCTGTATTCTTGCCTGTACATGATATTCTTTTTTCTTAATTTAATTAAATAAGTTTAATGATCAGTGAGTTTGAGCATCTTCTCATATCTTTATTTTACATTTGTATATTGTGTGTTCAGATGCTTTGTCCATTTATAAATTTTCTTTTTAGATTGTCTTACAGATTTTTATACCTTCTGGATAAAGATCCTTTATCAAATATGTACTTTGTAAATATTTTCTTTTAGTCAGTAAATATCATTTCATTTTCTTAATTATATATTTTGAAGTGCAAAAGTTTTAAATTTTGATAGAATATTATTTCTTTTTCCTTTTATGGAATGTTTTGGCATTGTTTTTTGTTTTTTTTTTTCCTTTGGTGGTGCTAGGGATTGAACCCAGGGCCTTATGCATACGAGGCAAGCACTTTACCAACTGAGCTATGTCCCCAGCCCTTAGTATTGCTTCTTAAGAAACAATTGCCAAATCACAGTCATACAGATTTTCTGCTGTTTTAATCTAGAAGCTTTATAGTTTTACATTTACTTTTATATCTCTGATCCATTTTAAATTAAATTTGTATGTATTAACATATTTTTATAGGTAATATCCCAGTTTAATTCTGATAATATTCTTTATTTTAAACTCTATTTGGCCTCCTTATTCTAGCTATTCAAGTTTTCTTCTGATTAGTGTTTACATGGGATATCTTTATCCATCTGTCCAATTTTAATCTATGTATGTAGTTATATTGAAATGCCTTTCATATATACAATAAAGAATTGGATGTTGTTCTTTTCACTTAATCAAATAACCTCTGTCTTTTAAATGAAGTATTTATGGTTGCCATTTAATAAACTTTTTAATATGATTGAATTAAAATGTATTCTCTTGCTTCAGATTTTCTATTTATTTTATCTGTTCTTTATTTTTACTCTATGTCTTTCTCTAAAATTAGTTGAGAATATTTGTAATCTCATCTTATTTAGCTTTTTGATTTGTTGTTTCATGACATTTTATTAGTTGTCATTCTAAGGTTGCTATATATTTAATTAATTATAGTCTATCTTCAAATAATACCACATTGTTTCACATGTTTTGCCAGTTTATATTCTCACTGCTTCTCTCCCGTCTTTTACTATTGTTTTTATGCCTCTTCCTTTTATATATACTGTAAATACAAAATATGTTGCTATAACTTGCTTTCAATGTCTGTATTTTCCCCACATTTTTATTGCTGCATTATATATCAACAGCTCTATTTTAAAGCAATTTAAAAGAAAAAAGAGTAAAATTTTATATTGCTTTAATTTATTTCATTTTCAATTTTTTTTTATCACTTTGGGTAGATCCGAGCTACTTAATATGATATCATATTCTTTCTGCTTTAAAAGATTCCTTTTTTACATCTTGAAGATTATTTTGACTAGTAATAGATTCGTAGTTTTGCTTTTCCAAAAACTTTCTTTTTTTATTCTTTTTCTATTCTTGTATAGAATTCTGTTTGATAGACTTTTTTTTTTCTTTAACACTTTAGATGTCACTCCATGGTTTCCTAGTTCTTTGTATGATCTCTAAATAATGTACTCTCATTCTAATATTTGTTTCTTGTAACATAATGTATTGTTTTTCTCTGGCCATGTTCAGGATTTCTCTAATTTTGTTGTTGTTGGTGTTGTTTTTAGTCATTCAAACAAAATATACTAAGGAGGTGTGTTGGGTAATCTCCTTCCCTCCTGGCAGTGCCTACCCAAGGATTCATCTCTAGTAAATTACTTGTTACTTCATTTGCACAAACCAGAAAAGGGGTTGAGACCATTCTATGTCAAGACTGCACCTCTTTCCCAGGCAGACCCTGTGTCCCTGGAAGTAGAATGTGTGGTCTTCTCTATGTTCCTGTCTCTCTCTCTGCATAGTTTTGAGCCCAGCATGCATTTAATCCTCATTACAGCCACACATGTTAATTATAATGGTTGTGAGTAATTTCTACTTGGCAGGAATCCCCATTTTATTTAGTATTGATGAGACACTGGGCTCTGTAATTATATCTGTAAAGTGACAGTAGTAGGGATTTAGTAAGTGATGATACTTTCCTCTTGCCCTTATTTAAGGTGTTGGTAGCTTGGGGAATCTTGTCAGGAGGGAATAAGTCTATGGGTAAGGAACAGATTTTCTTTGGTGCTAATATTGTTTTCGACCTAGGTAGACTGTGGAGTCTCTTTGCTTTGTGAATTCAGTAATTACTTATTTACAGACTCAGCAGTTGACAAGGTCACTCTGACTTTCCTTGAGACAAACTGTCCTGTTAGAAAGCCTACTGTGCTCTAGCTGTTTAGCTAATGTGGTTTCTGGTGTTTTTGGGAATCTTGCCACGCTTGTAAAATTACTCATGTTCCCTCTGCATTCAGGTATAAATGAATACGTAGCTAACATAATTCACATGCATATTCCATAAACATTTACTTCAAAGAGTGAGACAGGTTTTCTTTCTGAATAAATGGCTTTCTTTTTTTCTGTTATTATTATTATTATTATTATTATTATTATTTGGTGAAAATGGATTGTTAGAAGTAGATTTTTAAAAATTAGCATTTCAAATAATGATACTTCAGAGTTCATTTTTATATCCAGTGAAATTCAGTTCAAGTACAGAACCTTTATACAATAATTCTAGTAATGCACACATTTAACGATTCTCCTCTGTTATTTCCTGTTGATGAAATTCTCCAGTCTGATTAATATTAAAGGTTAATAGAAATGATGTAATTACCTGATATAAAAACAGAGGCTTTTCATGGATTCAATTAATTCTCATTTGCCTTTTTTTACAAAAAATTTTATTCCAATTATTTTAAGCAGTGAATACTTCCTACCTTGACTTAGAGTTGAAGGGCATGAAAAAAATCAAAGATAGAAGATAAATCATATAGTTTCTCATGTTAATTTTTTTTTGTACCAGCGATTAAACTCAGGGGCACTCAACTACCAAGCCACATCCCAGCCATATTTTGTATTTTATTTAGAGACAGAGTTTCACTGAGCTGTTTAGCACTTCACTTTTGCTGAGGCTGGCTTTGAACTCGAAGTCCTTCTGCCTAGGTCTTATATTAATTTTTAAGAACACATTGTATGAGAAATTGTTCTGAAAATTATTCGCCTGGTTCAGAATACAGAGGCACCACCATGTGCAGTAGTTGGAGCCTTTGACAGGAGCTCAGGGACAGGGTCTCCGCCACCACCGCTGGTCACATGCTGCTCTAAGCTTCTGCTTGACTGCTTCAAAGTCTTTCCAGTGAAAGCCCTACTTCTTCATGTCAGGTATTTATTTAACTTCTCTGCTCTTCTTTTACTTTGCTTTCAGGAGATTGTGTTTCATATTTCACAAACATAAGCTCTTTTGTGTGCTTTGATTTCCCTGTGAACTCTTCAGTCCATCTATCTCTTAACTATCCCTTCTCTGACATAATCATTCTTTTTGTCTCTGTTGGTTATTTCCATATTTACATCAAATTCAGTCTAAATATATCAATGTCCTCAGCACCTATTCACCCTTTAAGCTTAAATTTTATAAGTTAGATATGTACTCAGTTCAGAGCCACTCATTCTACCAGATGGACGAAGGCAAAGAGTGAACCCCAGCCTTCTGCCTCAGTTCCCTTTACCCAAATACAATAATTTTCAAGTAATTCTTTTCCTTTTTACATTCATGTCTCTAAATATCTTAATACCTCTAAATACCATTGCTGTTTCACTACTTCAAAAAATTTTTTTTTTCATATATGAACACTACTAACTATCTACCAGGAAAGATGAGAATTTAGCTCTCTCCCTGATCCTCCTCCCAAAAGACTTTCATCCCATTCTCCTGGTACAGACTGACTGTCAGTTGGTTAGATTAATATTTAGTCTGGGAAATTTTTTGAATGATAGCGTTTTATTTTTTGCCTTACCTTCTTCATCTTTTTTTTAATTATCTTTTTAAAAAAGATTTCTTCAATTTATGTGATTAAGATTCTCTTGAATTGTATATTTTTCTTTTCAACATTAAGTTTGTATAATGTATCTTTTGTTTTAGACAGTTGAATTGCTGAGAATGGGTTGATGAGTGTAATACAATACCTTATTTCTCTGAACATGTTAGTGATAATTAAATTTTGCTTTTTTCCCCCCTCTGCCTGGTCTTGGTTTTCTCCATGTTGTTTGGTTGGAGCTATTGTTTGGCACTCCCTCTTCTTTCCAGCAGTTTTCCTGGCTGTCCAGGGGAACCATTGTCTCTCCATATTTAAGAACGTTGTGAACTAAACCAGCATCTCTATGTTGGTGAGTCCTACTGATTGCACTTTCACTGTGACATAATTGAGATAAGGACTTTTTCAGGGAACATGCAATGTGCATATACTCAGGTTTTCCTTTTGTTGGGAGTCAGACTTCACGGGAGGACCCTTCATGTGTAATGTGGCTGGTGAAGGCCTTATTGCTGGGGTCCTGGAAGTGGAAGAAAAAGGCTGGGAGGTCTTGCACCAATTCATTTGATTTGCCTGTTGACCTGACCTAAACCAGCCCTCAACTGATCTCGAAGACCCTAGTCCAGAGGCACTCAGCAGTCAACTTGGTTAAGGAGAAACTGCACTTACCAGAATCCTTTTCACTATACTTTTCCATTCAGATTTGACCGAAAGAGAAACTTTACTAAGATTTAGAAAGAAAAGATGAAGCATCACTCAATATACTCAGAAGTTCTTTTCCCTGATCAGAGAGTTCAGGAGTTGTCAGGTTCCCACTTATTTACACTCTCCTGATCTCCACACCCAGTGTTTCTTCCTAAGAGCTGTGCTGCTGATGAGGGCCCCGGGCTCACTACTAGAGGCTCTGCTGAAGACCCATAGGTCAGTAGCTACCTGGATGATTTAGCTTCCCCTGTGTCTTTCCATGCGCTTCTTCTCTGCAGTCCCACTTTACATTGGACATGCTGTGCTTCTTAGATTGAGTGGGTACTGATTAGAGAAATATAATAGGCCATTCTGTCTCTGTGTCCTATCCTTGACTATGGGCGCTATATTGAAAACTCTTTAGAGGATCATTCTGTATCCTCTTCTCAAGGGCGTGCTAAAATAGGAAAGATGTTTTTTCTTTTAGAAAAAGTTGGATTCTAGAATAGAACACATGGGTCTGGTTAGGGGATTATGTAGCCACCCACCCTCACAAATACTACCCACTTTACCACCACTTCCAGAATTATCTAATGCTATTGGTTACTCTAGTCAGTTACTGGCACTTTATAATGTATTTTTAAAATTTGGCTTTCTCAGTGTTGATATGCCAATTATCTCCATCCCTTGTGATTTCCAACATTTAACATTTTGTTATTGATGTCTCCTATTTCCCCATTTTGTAGATTCATGCCTTAAAAGTTTCTTGTGGGGCTGGGGTTGTGGCTCAGCAGTAGAGCATTTGCTTAGCATGTGTGAGGCACTGAGTTTGGTTCTCAGCACCATACATAAATAAATAAAATAAAGGTCCATTAACAACTAAAAAGGTTTTTTTTTAACTGTGCCTTGATATTTCAGTGGGATTTCTATTGTAGTGGGATTATGGTGGGTGGAGTGAAATCACATCCATGTGTTTTATCTGCCAGCTTTGGTCCTTCAGCTGTGTAATCTGCCAGCTCTCAGCCCTACTATTGCTCTTTCCTTATAAGTCATCTAATTACCATTTGGAAGTTCTTATTTGGTCATCAATATTAGGCACTAGTGACCCTCCTGCTTCCATATTTCTTTTCCTTTCCTTCCTCCCTCCTTCCCTGCCTCCCTTCCTTCTCAACTATCTTTGTTACTACAAACATTTATGAAGCATTCATTTCGTGGCAGAGTTTTAGTTAGGCATCACCTTTACCCTTCAAAGGAAACCGAAGCCAGAAGGCTGGCAAGTAGAAGAACACTTTAAATTATATTGTGCCTTCATTGGTAACATATAAAGAATTCCTCCCACTCAGTGAGGAAATGACAGGTTATAAATTACCTCATGCTACTAGAGTTTCCAGCAGACAGCCAATCAGTCTGCATCAGTGCGTCCTTCAAAGAGGCCTGGCTGTCCATTATTTCAGGGTTTCTAATTCTCTGCAGAGCATCTGGTTAATAGCATATGGGGTTGGTTCTGCGAAGCTAAATACTGAGTAGGAGAATCGAGGGAGGACATAGACAAAGGTCCTTTCCAATGCACTAGAGACACATGAAAATGCTGAAGAAGGGACTGGCCTTCTGTTTTCATCACAAATCCTGAACTGAAGGACAAAAGAACAACTGAGTGAGTAACCACCACCTTCCCCATTACTGTGGAACTCATAAAGAGAAAGGAATTTTTTTTTTTCCCAAACAAAAATTCTGGTCTGTTTTTATAGGAAAAATAAAGAGTATTTCTTTCAGATTTGCTGTAATTAAAAAAAAAAAAAAACTTATCTAGATAAGCAAATGATATTTCTCAAAGGGGCTAAGGAGAATGAAAAAGAAGTGTACATCACAGAAATAGTACCTCACAGAAAAGGAGGATTTCTTTTACAGGAGAAGATTCAGGCAGCAGCAGCAGCTGCTGCCGCCATATTAATTACAAACGTCAGTTCAGAGAGTGACTCAGAGTCTTCCATGAAGGAGAGGAATGAGACCAGGGGATTAGTGGGAGTGGGAGACTAATCTCCAGGTTTATCTTCACTAATTTATATTCCTCTCTTGATCCTCTCTGCTCAGATTTGGATAACATCCACATAAATACCTGACCTTTCCAGGAGAAAAAAAAAAGACACAGGTGAAATTTTCAAATTTTCACTTCACAAAAGCACTGCTTAGTAAGAGGAGACAAGATCATTCTCCATTTCTCTCATAGGTATTTCAAAACTTGAGTTGAATACAGTCAATTTCATTCTTCACAGGTTACATATTTGCAAATTTGCCTACTAGCTAATATTTATATGTAATCAAAAATCAACCTTGTGCCATTTTCCTGGTTTTCTATGGGCATGTGCAGTACAGCAAAAGACTTGGGTCAAGTACAAGTGTCTGACTGAGATTGGAAAAGCTTGCACTATACTTTCTTACTTAGGCTTTTGAACTATAAACAAGTCCCCTTTTGTTTGCAATTCTTTTATTACCATAATCCCTACCCTTTGGTGCTTTTTATTGGTGATTTTACTGTTTAACATGTCTTTGAGTATAGTGCAGAAGTAATGGTCAGTATTCCTGAGCCCAAGCAGAATCAAATGTGCTCTAAGAATACATGTGTGTTTGATATACATCATTCAAGCATGAGTTATAGTGCTGTCAAACGTGCATTCCACATTACTGAACTGACAATACATACTAAAGTGCCTTTAAACAGAAACGAACATAAAACAAGTTTATATATAGAATTTAAACTACTGTGACTAATGAAAACCAACTATATATACAAAAATAAAGAAGGATCTGGAAGTTAATCTGAAGTACATACTCTATGTACTATACCAAGTCCTTTTCCCTATAATGTATCTGAGTTCTCTCTCTGTGTGAATTCAACATTTATTCTTTCTCCCTAGCCTCCCAGTCATTTAGCATTGAAATGCTTTTATCTGAAACTGAAAGTTTTTCTCTTTATTTTTCTATTTCTCCAAATTTGACAGTGCTGCTTGCTATTGAGCTATAAAACAAATTATTATTTTATCCTTCGAGAAGCTAGAATATTATGAGAGACATTTTAAATTTCTGCATGATAGAGTTAAAATTAGGAAAATACTCATTAAAATAGTTGATAATTTAGTTTAAGAATGAATAGGAACTAAGTAAGTGAGCAATGAAAGAAAGGGAATGCTGAGCAGAGGGAACAATATTGCAACAAAGAAGGCAGGTTTGAGATGAAGGTAGATGGTGCGACTTCAGTA
Organism: Marmota flaviventris; assembly: GCF_047511675.1. NCBI lineage: Eukaryota > Metazoa > Chordata > Mammalia > Rodentia > Sciuridae > Marmota > Marmota flaviventris. The sequence goes on along the minus strand of NC_092505.1, from coordinate 48,154,729 downwards.
CAGTTGCTTGAGAAGTGGCTGTAGGTGGGTGGAGATGTAGACTCAACTCACCCTACCCTGTTAAGGGATTTGATGTTTGAGCCAGGAGTGTGGACTTCATGTAGTAAGCAGAGATATTATACTTTCTTATTTCTTTGCTCATTTATTTATTTTTGAATAATCTCTCCAGTTAGGTTGTGAAGGATCAATTAAGTAAATTAAATCAAGTAAATAGTGGTGTCATGAAGAGGACTTAGGAGGCATCTTAAATATTTTTAATATAAAATAAAAATGGCCTTTACTAAAACAATAGCAATGAAAGAGTTGAGTACATATTACAAGGCCTTGTGCATCTTAGAATTTAAAATGCTAACCATCAACTCGATGTTAAGTCACTTAAAAGAGGTAGGTTAGAATACCCACCAACTTTTGTTTATCTTAGCATTCCCTCTTTTTAGCTTTTCCAAATTCCCTGCACAACCACATTCTAATCAGCTAGAACATGCAAAGTACTGAATAAAAGCAGGGTCTATGACAATGATTTAGACATAATCTCTACCTCTCAGAACAGAGCACAGAGAAACATCTTAGCAAATAAATGGTAAGAAGTATCACACGAGTGAGCTTTCAAGTTATCTGTCAATTGTAAAATTTAGATGATTGCTACTCTGTGCTGTAAATCTAATATTCTAGAATTCCACAAATCCTTGCAAATCAATGAAGACTAATAAAAGCTATTGCCAGAAACCAGTTATATTGGCAAGCTGAGGCCTTGAAAATGTATTAAGCCATAAAACAACATGAGAGCTTCAAGGAAAAATATTGTTGAAAGCTAAATCATTTTTAGGACACTATAATCTATGAGAGAAATTTCGGTTTCCAAGTTGAGATAGTCCAAGCTTACTTCCCATGTTATGAGTTATCCTTTATCAATTGACTAACTGAAAACAAACATATCCCAGGTCAGGTTCCCTGGAAACAGATTCAAGTGAAGATTTATGTATGGGAGGTTCATAGGAGAAGGTACCCAGGAACAACAATCACAAGGGTGTTGGAGAAGCATGAATAATTGGCTGAAAGTAAAATTTAACTATGATGTAATTAAAATGGAGTTCTCAGTCAATTATCAGTGTGGAGGTTTAGTCTCTGGAGCTGAGATAACTCTTGGATTGTCCCAAATCCATGCAAAGATTTGGTACTCTGTCATTCCCTATGTATTCAAAGTGTTCTTTGTGGACTTGTACATTTAATTGTGGCAGCTCCCTTAGATTGGGGATAGTCTGGAAGGTGACTAGTTTGGGTGCTAACTGCAGTCAACCTTCACAACAGCTGGAGTCTTGTGTGCCTGGATACTGAAGAAGAGATATGGATGGGCATCATAGATTCTACTGTAAAAGACAAACTCTATTGGACCCAACAGTGACATCCCACTAGCTCTCATTTCAGTTCATCCTTCTTAATGTCTAGATATAAATTCATTCATTGCACTTTGGTAGAGCCACAGTAATATTACTCCATTGCTTCCAAGTTTTTTCTCTTTTACCTAGATTTTGAGATATTTTTGTTTACTTATCAATTTGTCCTCCAGAAAATGTCTCTTCTTTTTGTTAAAAATAAACCTATATATGTAGGGAAATTCAATATATGACAAAGGTAGAGTATTAATTGAATGAGGACATTTTGATAATGCATTGGCTATCCATCTCAAATAATATAAAATTGTACCCTGATCTCTCAAAACTAAATTCCAGGTAAATGAAAAACTAAATTTAAAAATCTGAATACAATATTTGCAATTCAAATGGTAGACAAAATAATTAGTATTAATAATAAAACTAAGCTGAGATAAAATGATTGTCTATCATTAGGGCATTTATCTGAAAATATATGGTACATATTTCAAATGCTATCATAAAGTCGTTATACATGAATTAAGGTATGATAATTGACTCAAAGAAATTTATGTTAATCATGAAGAGAAAAACAAGAACAGAAACCCAACTGAAAAATGAGCATATACTCATGTTTACAGAAATCATAAAAGATTGATTACGTTTATATTGGAAGGCATGTGCTTTATCAACTGCTGTTTGAAATTTCAAGTGTAAATTTTATTGCTTTCAATTGAAAATTTTTGATGTCTTAATGAGATAATATTTAAACATTTATAGTGTACATAATGATAATTCTATACATGTCTACAAGGCATAATGATCAAATCAGGGTAATAAGCATTTCTATTTCCTCAAATGTTAATCATTTTTATATGTTTGGGATTTCAAACTTGTTTTCTAGTCATTTTGAAATATAGATTGATCTAACCAATAGTTACTCCACTATGTGATAGGAAACCAGAACAAATCCCTCCTCTCTAGCTGTGGGTTAGTGTCCCTCTAACTTCCTGGCTTCTCCCCTCCCTCTGCCCTTCCCAGTCTCTACTGACCACTTCCACTCCATCCTCCTGGAAGATTGACTTTGCAATTTCCACAAACAAGTGAAAACATGTAGTGCTTGTTTTTCTGTGTTTGATGTATCTCACTTACCAGAGAGACCTCCAGTTTCCCCCTTGCTGCCACAACTAACAGGATTTCATTCTTTTTGTGACTAATGTTCCTTTATGTACAAACACCACATTTTCCTTACCCATTCATTCATTAATGGATGTCTTTGATGTTTCTATATCTTGTCTATATGTGCTCAGTGATGCAATAAATAGGGGAATGAAATATCTCTTTGACATGATGATTTCAACTTCTATGGATATATATACATACACAGTAACAGGATTGCTAGACCATGGCAGTAGTTCTACTTTAACATTTTTAATGAATCTCCATATTGTTTTCTCTAATGACTGTATTAATTTATATTCTGACCAATAGTATATGAAGAGTTCTCCTTTCTCTGCATCCTCATCAACATTCATTATGTTTTGTTTCTTTGATGTTAGCCATTCTAACTAGGGTGGAATAGCATCTCATTGTGGTTTTATTATTATTATATTTAATGGAGCTGCTAAAATAGCACTCTCCTTTTTAAAAAATTACTCTTTTAAGTTATACATGACAATAGAGTCTATTTTGACATATTTAGAAAAATATGGAGTATATCTTATTCTAAATAGGATCCAAGTCTTGTGGATGTTGAGAGTCACTGTGGTGTATTCATATATGTATGTAGGAAAATTGTGTCAGATTCATTCCATTGTCTTTCCTAATCCTATCCCTCTATCTCTTCCCTTCATTCCCCTTTGTCTAATCCACTAAATTTCTATTCTCCCACCCGCTTGTTGTGTGTAGCTGAAATAGTCCTCTTGCATCTCTTGGGGCTTAATGCTTTGGGCTTCTTCTCTGCATGTACCTGGGTTGCCTACTCCTTTCCCATGATACCCTCTCTCTGCTCTACCCTGGCCACTCCCTCCCCCTCAGTGCAGTGACTGGACTTTTATTTTTTTGCTACTGGGTATTGAACCCAGGGGCAATTTACCACTGAGCTACATCTCTAGTCCCTTCAGTTTTTCTTTGTTGTTGTTGTTGTTTTTTGTTTTGTTTGTTTGTTTGTTTTTGAAACAGACTCTCACTAAGTTTCTGAGGCTGGTCTTGAAATTGCGACCCTCCTGCCTCCAATCTCCTGAGTTGCTGGGATCACTATCATGGACCACTGTGCCTGGCTTGACTGACACCTTTTTGATGCCCTGAAATATTACTGGTGAGGGGTGTATCTGAGTGGTAGAATGTGTGCTTAGCATGTGTAAGGCCCTGGGTTCTTTAATCCCAGCACACAAAGAAAAGGAATCTGAATAAATGAGTGAACCAACAAACAAAAGAATGAACATTTGGGGATAGAAGAAAACAGAGAAAGGAACGGAGAAGCCTCCATCAAAATATGAGAACATCATTATGCTATTCTAATATGTTCAGGAAAATCCCTGGATCATGTCATTTAGTTATTTGATTCCTTGACTTTGAGTAGCCAAATCAGATATGATGAAGAGAACCGCACATCACTAAATCCTAGATTTGGAGCCAAATGCAATATCTACATGAATCCTTAAGTGGGAAGAATTGGGGGGAATTTTGCATGCTTTTGATATGTATTTTTCCATGCTACCTTTTAGAAACAGATACTTTTATATTTAGTGAGACTCGTTTTCACTATCACCAAGCAACAACTAAGTCTCCTATTTTCTTGTAGCTATGACTATGAGACCAAATTTTAAAAAGGTTTAGCTTCAAGAATTAGTGCTTGCAGCAATTCTTCATCTTCATGTCATCTCCTAAAGGGTGTTTTGCTGGACTTTTTCTCCTTGCTCATTGGATATGATTAGAAAAACCTACTCTGAAGGTATTATGTTTAATATGTCAGAACTTTCCTACTAGCACTGAGAGTTTAAGATAATGACTTGGACAAAAGTGGTAGCAGTGGAGGTGGTGAGATTCTGATGTATTTTGATTTTCAAAACCAACAGGATTTTCTAATCTATTGGATATGAAGTTTGAGAGAAAAAGTGATTTAAAGAATATTTTCTAAGATTTTGGCATGAATAACTAAAATGGCAGAATTCCCATCATCTGAGGTATGGAAGACTATAGGAAGATATAATTTGAAAGGAATGATCAGAAGTTCATGTTTAGATATAAAAGATTGTATATGCCTTTTTAAATTTCTAAATTTTTCAATCTAGTGAAAATATTTCTAGTATATAGGAAGGTCGTTACAGAAATTAAGACAATTCATCCATGAGAATTTCAAACAAAGTATTCTAGTATAAAAATTACAAAATCAATGTCATACCTAAGAAAAATAACAATTCCCTAATATTCTTTGTTATCAAAACCATATTCATATTTTCTCAGTTATCCCCCAAATTTATTTTATTACTTTTTACTTTGCCCAAATCAGAATATAGACAAGGTACAAACACTGCACTTGATTAGTATGTGTAAGTATGTGTATTTAATTTGGAAGACTTCTTCCACATTTTAGCCATGAAAATTATTGTTCTAAAAGACAAGACTTGTTTTCTTGAGTATCATACATTTCATATGGGTCTAATTGTTTATCTAGTATGTCATTTTGTATTTATATTCCCTTATTTTTTATAACTAAAAGTTTGGTCTAATGCCTTAATTCTATCTGGATTAAACACATTTGGTAAGACTCCTAGTGATGCTAAATTTGTTCATTCCTCTAAGGGAGTGATGAACAGATACTTCCATTGAAAGATACACACACACACACACACACTTTAAAATATTGTGTATGAAGTCACCCCCCACACACATTTTTAAACTCTTGTGTGTTTGTGTGTATGTATAGAAGGTGTATAGAAAGTTGGGTGATATTTTTTTTTGTATTATGTGAATACTGTTTTTCTGACTTTTCCCCATAATGCTTGTAATAATCAATGATCCTTGCCTGAAACAATTACTTTACTGTGATTTTAAAATCATGATTATTTAATAATTGAAATACTAGGGCTGGGGTTGTGGCTTATCAGTAGAGTGCATGCCTAGTATGTGGGAGGCCCTGGGTTCGATCTTCAGCACCACATAAAAATAAACAAATAAAAATAAAGGTATTGTGTCCAACTACAATGAAAAAAATAAATATTTTAAAAATTATAATACTATACATATATGTATACATATAATGCATATTTGCTAGAATTAATTTTTACAGATCTTTTTTCAACATCAAATGATGTAGAAACTCATTTCTTTGTAAAAACAAGGTAAATGCTGTTATCAATTTTTCCCGAGTAAAGTTATAGTGAAATTATCTACTCCCATAATTTTCTGAATGTTTTACAGTAAATTGTAGTCAAGTTATTTTTTGATACCAGTTCTTTTCAAAATTGTGCAAAAATGCCTCTGTCCTGGATCTCTGTGATATATCTTGGTTAGTCTTGGATACTTCCTTTCTCTCTGACAAAATAAGATGCTCTAGTATTACAAGAACAATGCTTGTGCAGACATCATTTCTTCAAGAATTCCTGGATCTTTTACATGAAGAATGGTACTTAGATCCCAAGATCTGTTTCTAGGTGTGCTCATTGCCTTTGTTTCAAGATCCTTTCAGTGGATAAATATTTATGTTAAAGCATCATGAGTTTTAAGTTGGTATTTCCAATTCCAATTCAAAATAACAGGATTTCTCTTAACTAGTAGAAGCCTATTACTCAGTTTTTAAAATGCTACTTTCAACCTATTTATTTTTTTAAAAATACAGCCTTGAACCAAGTGACACAAATCCCCACATAGAGCTGTCTGAACTCTCCCAGGCCCAAACTTGCCACTGTTCCCTTATTTTCAGAAAGTTGATGGAGGAGAAAGAGGGAACAGAAAAGTTGAAAAGAGAATGTAATATGCGGAGGCCTTGCTAGCTCAACGACATTTTTTCAGAATGAGATTCTGTAAGGAAACAGAGATGTAAGCAGAAAGTAAAGTAGGAGCAATAATTATTGTGAAGGGGTGATATAATTGTGGAAATTATTATAATAAGTTTTATATAAATATACACGTTCTGTTTAAATAAGCATTTTTGAGGGATTTCAAGGTTCCATATGTATTAATCATAATCTTTCTTCCTTTTCACTTGCAACAAAATTGCTCTCCATAAGGTCACTAGAGACCTTCACATTTCTGTACCTGTTAGATGATTTTTAATCTTATGCTACTTGATGCCTTTATCCATCGGACTGAAAGCCATGCTTTATGCTTATTTGTCTTCTTCCACACAACTCTCTTTTGCTCAGCTTTTTTCTATCCCTTTGGATGTTCTTTTGTGAATTTCCTGCGTATACCTTTCTTTTCCTGTCCTTCCTTTAAAACCATGGTGTCCCCAAATTCCATTCGCCTTTTTCCCTCAATATATAAGTTATCCTTGATTTATCATAACACTTTAATTTGCTGCTATTCACTGGACTTGTTATAAGATAGTTATAATTTATTGTTTTCCCACCTAATGCAAATAAACAGAAGTTAATTCTCTAGAATTAAAAAAAAATTATTTTGGTGTATGAGACAAATTTGCTGTGTAGTAGGTTACAAGTAGTTATTAGAGAGGCAAGCCATAATAATTGGGGCCTTTAATAAAGATAAAAGTGATTTTCTTTTTGCATTTCAAAAGGATAGGTTTGTATAAAAATTTCAATTAAGTCTTAAACACTTTATATATAGTACAGTCATATTCTTGGACTTATTTAGTGGGCAAGAGATTTGGGGATTTTTATTTGATTTTCCAGTGAAATTAGAACTTGAAAGCTGATTTTAAGGTTCTCCTTTAAGAATAATCACCTTTTAAATGCATTTGGAATAAATGCAGAGAAGAGATAGAAATGGCACTTGGAATGAATTCCCATACATTGTATGAATAATGATAGTGTAGCTCTATATTTTCATGATGAGATAAATTTAATCTACAAATGGGCTGCCATGGAAATGACTTTCAAACCCACTTCTCATTTATTCAAGGTTATGAGAATGATTTGATTGCAACCATAATTTATTGTTTCAACTCTGTTTCATTTCTTCTTGGTGATTCACACTAAAAAATTACATAGTTATACATTATCATCAAAACATTGTTGTGTGGGGAGAATTTATACTTAATTAGGTGAAAAACAGAATTTACTAAGCAGTAAGAATAACTTAAGCAGATTTTAATAAGCTTTCAGTAAATATGAAATATACCTTTAGAAACATTCCAATTGATTGAGATTCAAAAGCTTGGAATTTTAAGGGACTTGTTAAAATTCATATCTATTAATATTACTAATAGTCACTTAACAGATTTACTTCATTGATTTGCATAGCATCCACTTTATTCTCTTGCCACATAATGCAATAGAGAGCATTAGTAAATCGATGCAAAGTATTTGCCAAGATGAACAAAACCATTCTTTATTCTCTCAGACACATTATTCTAATCCAATGATTTGTTTAGCTTGGGAGAGAGAAGAATAATGCCATATCCAGATAAGCAAAATAAAAGATGAGATTTTAAAGCCATGCTTTATATCAACATTTCAAAGAACAGTAGACTTTAATATTGACACTGTCAGAAATATCACAGAAGAGGTTACTGTTTGGCTATTTTAATGTACCTAAAAAAATCACCCATTTTTATCCCCTCAGATAAATTTATTTATATATTATATATAAGCTAATTTGTTTAACAACTAATTTTGCTAGAGATCTGCATGATCTCATTTTGAGATGTATTCTGAATGTACAGAATTTCTAAACATGTGGAGCAGTCTGCATTCTGGAACTACTGTGGAAATATCTGTATCACCAATATACAATAGAAAAATAAATCTTATATGTCAAAAAATTTTTAATATTCTAACAACTATAGTATAAAAGAAACTGATGAAACCTATTTCAATGATATGTTTTATTTTACTCAATGTATATAAAAGATTGCCATCTCAACATATAATATCTATAAACTTAGTAATAAGGTATTTCACATTCTTTTTATATGCTGTGTTTTCTAAATTCACCTTACATTTACACTTTCATCTCAATTTGAACTAGTCATATATCAAGTGCTTAATAGCCACTGATCACTAGTGGCTAATGTATTGGACAGCATAGCTCCCTATTGTGAAGTTATGTGAACTGTGGACTTGCACAGTCTTTATCAATATTATCAATTTAAAAATCTGTAATTTCCTTACATTTATCCATTTTTCCAGCGTATAAGAGGTAGCCATACTTGTTTCCAATGGCTCTTGTAAAATTTTGCCATAAAATTAATGACTTTGAAACAACACAGATTCATTGTGTTACGGTTCTGGCAGTCAGAAGCCAAAATGGGTCAGCAGTACTGTGCTCCTTCTGGAGGCTTAAGGAGACAATTCATTTTTAGCCATTTCCCCAGTTTCTAGAGACCTCTACAGTCCTTGGTTTGTGGCATTATCTTTCTAACAGAGGCTTCCATGGTCATGTCTTCTTTTATTGTTCATCATGCGGCCCTCTTATAAAGACTCCCATGATGACAGTGGTAGATAATTTAGGATAGTGTCCTTGTCTCAAAATCAATAAACCATATCTTCAAAGTCCCCTGTAACATGCAAGAAAGCATATCAACATGTTTGTCCCTAATCATTTCTAAGTTTGTGTATGTGTGTGTGCGCGCGCGTGCGCGTGCGTACTCGCTACACAAACATGGTCACAGGCCTTTGGTTGAGATCTTAAGGGAGATTTTCATCACTCCAAACCCAGGCAGAGATGAAAAACTTCTAGATTACTATTCTAGGTTTCAATTAGGAAATGCACATGTGTAGGTGAGACATCCCACCTGCTACAGAAGGAAATGAGAGGTACTGGGGACTGAATTAGAACAAAATATATTCCCTGCTTATATAATTATGTCAAAATGGATTCTATTGCCATGTATAACTTTAAAAGTACCAATAAAAAAGATTAAGTCAGACAATTATGTAGCAACTGTGAAAAGTATTTGTACTTACCCAAGGACCTAGTATTTGAGTTCAAATAATGGCAGTAGTATAAATGTGGTCCTTTGTCATAGATGTGTCCAAAACAATAGTAAGATGCTCTTTCCATTTGAAAAATGCAGTAATCCATTAAAGGCCTTTTGTAATTAGCCATGGAGAAGCATGTCCATTCCAAAAGGTTTTTTTGGGGGGCGGTTATGGGGATTGAACTCAGGGGCACTTGACCACTGAGCCAAATGCCCAGTCCCATTTTATATTTTACTTAGAGGCAAAATACTGAGTTGCTTAGTGCCTTGTTCTTGATAAGGCTGGCTTTGAACTTGCAATCCTCCTGCCTCAGCCTCCAGAGCCACTGGGATTACAGGCTTGCCCCACCATGCCCAGCTTCCATTCCAAATTTTGCTCACTCTGTACAACTCACCTTATTTTCACGGTTTGTACTCCTGATCCTATACTTTGTCTACCTCTATCTACTTCAGTTCTTTACTCTCTGACTTTCTACCCATTGGATAGCATCTGATTTTTTAAGTGGGCCCTACTTTCTCCTGCCACAAAACCATTGCATATGCTTTGTTTTTGCCTGAAATGCTCTTTAAATCTCTCTTTGATACCAGTTTAAAGAAAACTTTTAAAGGTAAAAAACCAACTAAATTTCTCACCTCCTGTCTTGCCCTTGTTTCTTTTGCTGAGGTCATCAATAGAATGAATTAATCATTTCTAAGTGTGTATGTGTGTGTATGTGTGTGTGCATGTGCGCGCTCACTACACAAACATGGTCATAGGCCTTTGGTTAAGATGCTAAGGGAGACTTTCATCATTCCAAACCCAGGCAGAGATGAAAAACTTCTAGATTACTATTCTAGGTTTTAATACAAACATTGTACAGGGGTTTCAATTTCAGTTCTTCATTTTGTGTGGAGACCAGGGGGCGCCTCTCTGCTTTCCACACAGGGCATTAGAGCAGAATCTCACACCCAGGAAACCACAGCCTTCTGTGGCTACTTAGCTTCGGCTGGCACTGCTTTGGTGTTTAGTTACCCTGCATTTCCTGTCTAGAACTTCTCTTTCTTCCTTGCAAACTTAGCCATAGATGTCATTGGATGCTTGCTGTATTTTATAGTGCATATCTAAATTTTTTGTAGAGTGTTTCTTGTTTTTGTTTTCCTTCTATATTTTTTATACTCATACTCATTTGTTTTCATTTATGTTTCGAGGCCTAATTCTGAAAATCACATTGTTATCTTTATCCTAGAGGAAAACAAAAAGAGGTCATATGTGCTAGAGAAAAGAATGAGTCTGTGGAAAAACAACCATAACAAAAGGAAACGAAAAGAAAAGAACACAAAGTAATGTCCATGAGAAGATTTTATGTTTCTTCCTTGAAGGTATACCTCAGACAGGGTCAATGTCACTGCTGCTACTCTGCATTTTGTGTTTTGACTGCATATTTTTTGTATGATCAGCTCTCATTCTCAGGCTGGTATTCTCCCAGGAGTAGAAAGTGAGGAGGAGACAAAGATACTATTTTTACTGAGTTAGGATGAAAATGGAATTAATACCAGCTTATAAAATTTAGCCCATATAGAGGAACCCAGAGACTGGCTTGTGTAGAGCTCCTGTATCCTAAGAGCTTGCAGTGGAAGGGTACATGTTGCACACTGAGAATGCCCAGAAGTCTCCACTGTTTATTTGCAGTGGATATGTGTACTAAAAAGTATGTTATATTCTACTGAGCCCCTTACATACTTTGCTGCAACTATATACATCTTTAATTTGGGGTATTTAATGGAACTATTTCAGAGGAATATAATGTTCAGAAATCATTCTTAAAATGCATAAAGTATGACAAACCTGTTGAACAAATTCAATTTGAGAAGGACATCAAGAAACAAAAGATACAATTTCACTGTATATTTGCATATTTATTTAAATTCAAACATCAAGTCATATGTGCTGAATTTTATTCTACTGTTTTTTTTTTCTCCCTCCTTCCCCATGTCTTTCTCTCTCCTCCCTCATCTCTATATCTCTCAAGACCAAAATTTTTTAGGAGGTAAGGGAGTTAAGTTAAGGAGTTAAGTTTACCTGTGGAAAAACTCTGGAGGAGATGAGATGCAACTCACTTAGCCATTAAGTGCTACTTAGTTCTCACCCACGTCCCGTGCAGGTGGTGAAAATGGGGTTCCTCTGTGTGGAGTTGGCTGGCAGCAAAAAGACCACACGACATGGAAGTCATCTTTGAAATGCCAGGGCAGAATGGCTCTGCGGCCTTAAGGGTCCTGCTTCCACACTAGATGGAGAGAGCATGGGTGAACCCACGTTTTCTTTATTTATATAAGGTGGCTCCAAAAGGATTTGGAAAGAATGTTCTTTTGCCAAATAAAATAGGAGTGGGCTGTCCAAGCCTAATGGGTAATTCCCAAGTTCGAGAGCTGTCCCATTGGTAGAGCGAGGGCAGAGATCTCACGTCTTGGGCAGACTACACATGGGAATGCTGGGGATCATCATTCCCAAGGGGACACCTAAGTCCCCATGGCTCAATACCGAGTAAGGACCACTCAAAGTAGCAACACTGGTAGCATACCACACTTAGTCTTGTCCATCACTACCTGTCTCTTATCATAAGATTTAGAGAGGTAAGATATTTAGAATTTCAGCACATTTTAATAATTTTATCATTTTGTTTATTTATTGTGTTGGCAAATGTGTTAAATACATTTTAAGTCATTTTCTTAAATCCTTACCTTCCATTCTTCATTAAGTCCTTTATCTTGAAATTTCTACATGGATTGCTTAATCAGCATTGTACAAAGATCAGCATTTAAAACAGCATGTGTGGTGTAACCATGAACTGCTTATGCAGTACACGAACTCTGTGACTCTGTGTTGGCGAAATCGCCCTCTCTTCACAGGCAGAGCTTTCACTGTGATGAGGTTCTGGGCTTAGAGATTTGCCCCTGACTCAACAGTATTAAGCTATTAGCTTTCTGCCTTTGAACAAGAAAACGCAAATCCCCTCTCTGATGCTCTCCTACCTTGAAAAGGCCTCCCTTGCTCATTCCCTGGCAATATAATGTTTTCACAATGGCATGTATATTAAGTAAGATCATCTGACATCAGAGTTGGACCAACTGGCATTAAAAGGACTGGCAAAGCAGAACACACATGGTCTGGATAGTAGAACTAACCAAACAGTTTCTTAAGTGAGGGGATATTTAATGTTGAAGTCTATTTTTAGGTACAGAAAATGGCTTGTTCCAGTTATTGTTTAAATAGAGTAAACAAATAATTATATATTTTTTGTGAGGCAAAAAAGAGAGAGAGAGAGAGAAAAAATTTATTCTTTTTGTGTGTGAAGTATCTATAAATTGATGAAAATCTCACTTAATATTTTCAGAGGAGTTTTGTTTTTCTTCCACATTTGAATTGGAAACCAAGACATCTGAGCTTGCATTGTACCTCTGCAATAAAATGGCCCTGTGACCTTGGGCTTGTTATTCCATCTTTTGAGCCTTTAGATTTCCTAATCTGTACAAAAAAATTAGATAAGATGGTTTCCAAGTTCCCTCCAATTCTAGAATCATTCAGGGTGGGGGATAAGAAGTTGGCCTTTCGTTAAAAACTCTAAGGATTTTTTTTTAATCAATTAAAAAGAAATAGTTTGGGGCTGGAGTTGTGGCTCAGCAGTAGAGCGCTTGCCTAGCATGTGTGAGGCCCTGGGTTCGATCCTTAGCACCATATAAGAAAAAAAATAAAGCTATTGTGTACAATTATAACTAAAAAAAAAGTTTGTTTAAAGTCTTAAATAAGTGCTTTTAAAACATTAATATCATATAATCTCGAGTTCAAAGCCAGCCTCAGCAAAGGCAAGGTGCTAAGCAACTCAGTGAGACCCTGTCTTTAAATAAAATACAAAATAGAGCTGAAAATGTGGTTCACTGGTCAAATGCCCCTGAGTTCATTTCCCGGTGCAAAAAATAACAAAAACAACCCCCCCCCGCAACATTAATGTCAATTGAGTCATCTGTGATTTTATTAAAATGCTGATTCTGATTCAGCAAGCCTGGGTGGGACCTGATATTCTACATTTTTTTCTTTTCTTTTTTTTAAAATTGTTTTGGTACCAGGGATTGAACCCCAGGGTGCTAAACCACTCAGTCACATATCCAGCCCTTTTTATATTTTATTTAGAGACAAGGTCTCCCTGAGTTGCTTAGGGCTTCACTAAGTTGCTGAGGCTGGCTTTGAACTTGTGATCCTTCTGCCTCAGCCTCCGAAGCTGCTGGGATAGTAGGAGTGTGCCATAGTGCCCAGCAAAGAGATGCACCATTTCAAACAAGCTCCCAGGAGATGCTGGTGCTGGACATACAAGCACCACACTTTGGTCAGCAGAATTAAATTGCTGAGGTTCCAACTACTAGTTACCCTCATTTACATTCTCTCAGTCCTGTCTCTCTGACACAGTTATGTGACTCAATCAACATTGCCTTCTAATTTATGTTTTTCCCCTAACTACCATCAAATGAGACTCAGCTTTCAGAATAATTTCAGATAACCTTCTCTATGTGTAATTTTCACTCACAATAAAATAGATTTCATCATATTACTTCCTATATAATTTAGTGAGTTTTAAAAACTGATCCATTGTTCTGGTCTCTAGTCAATAGAGTAAAAATCTGATGCACTGTTTCAAGGAGCCTCCTCCCTTCCCCACAGAAGGACCTCACGATGTGGGGTTCACTCATTAGAAAGTCATCATAATGGTACAGCAGGGAGTAGTTCTGTATGAAAAAGCCCAGTGCAGGTGCTGTGGGATTTGGTTTCAATTTTCATTAACATTTCTCTTTCCTCAGTCTAATTTATGTCAGGTCCTGAACCTATGAGTCTCATATTAATTTGGACATCTGGTCTCTGCCTCAAAGCCAAAGAGCTGGAAGGTGTTTTATTCCTTGCCCCTGCTCCATACAACAACTTTGTTCAGAAATAATCAAAGTCAAAATGCAAAGGCAACATATTGCTAAGTGTGTTAAATAATACCTTGCTTCAGGAGTAATTTTCACATTTTCAGTTTGGTAATTATACCATATTCTCAAAAAAAAATCTTTTCTGCATATTAACAACTAATGTGATCAAATTTTTATTGTGATCCCCTGGTGATTCTAATGGTAGAAGTACTCCCTGCATTCACACTCTTGGCAGCGGGGATCCTGGGCCCAGCAAAAGCAGTCTTTGAGTTCACATGTCAAACTCTCTTTTGATGAACCACTGAAGTATCATGTCAATTCAGGTTCTAAAATTATGTTAGTGTTGATGTTGTTACTGTTGTTCTGACAGTGGGACAGATCCAAGAGGTGTAAAGAAGCTGAGAAACTGGGTTCTTATATTAGAAGAGTGTAGTAAAGCAAAAGAATTATCTAGGGAACTTGTCTGAAAGGCAATTCTCAGTTGTCATTTTCTACCTTGTCAAGACCCTCATCCCTGGTGCTCTGATTCATTATGTATATAATTTGGTTCTCCAAAACTCACATTTTAACAAGCATCCTGTGTGATTTTAATGCAAATGTGCATGTTCCATACTTTGATTATCATTTCACTCATCTAAACTACCTTAGTTTATGAATAATTTAATATAATTCAACATCTTGGAATTAGCTTTTTAAAGTAACAGAGAATCATTGTGATATAGACTAGTGCTATTTATAGTCAGACCCCAAATGTAAATATATTTAATACATGTCTGTGTTTACATTGTAGATGGATACATACTTATTCTTTCAACAGGTGAGAATAAAGGCCACATTGTGCACTAAATTAATTTACTGATGTTAAAGGGTGGAGGGACAAGGAAAGAGGTTTTTATGTGTTTAGCTTTTTTTGAAAAATAAATCATTACTTGAATCCAAAATAGAGTTTGACCCAATATACCTCAGATAGTCAAAGACCATGCTACAGACTTTATCTAGAAACATGTGCATGTGTGTGCATGTGTGCGCATGCACAAGCACGCACGCACAAACACGCACGCACAAACACACACACACATACACACTCACACACAATATGTACTCAGAATAAAAATGTACAGGGATGTTAAAATGACATATCTTTTTCATCTAGATTAAAATTAAAGTTACTTAGTAGAACAATACTGAGTATTTTACACAGATCAGATAATTTGTTTATGATTTTATAAGAATTTATGAACTTAAGAAGAGAGTTCAGGTACTTTTATAGTATCACAAATCATAGAACTCATTGAAAAACAACCTGGAACAACAAAGATTTCCTTTTGGTGAAAAGTTGGGAACTACTAATCTAGTTTAACCCTCTCATTTTAGACATTAGGAATATCAATGAGAAGATTGAATTAGATTAGTGACTTTCTTAATTATGACAGAGCCAAGACCAGAATGAACTGTCTGGCATTTAAGTCTGGGTGTTTTCAGTTGGTGTCTCTTCATGTTGAATACTAAATACATTACATTAATTGTATTTCTTAAACATTATGGAAAAGTGCTTGGAAAGAAATAGTGTGAAACACATGAGCATTATGAACACCACATTTATGACAATGATTCTTCTGATCAAGAAGGAGAATGATGTGATCATGGGAACAACAAGGTGGTGGAGGTCACCAACTACATAGCAAAGTTTCACTTCTTAGCCTGATTCCTGGTTTCCTATGCACTTAAAAAAAAGTATCACAAATAGTTTCCAAATGTATTATCAAAAAGACATGGTGTTCTGTGAATCTAAAATTAGTGTGTATTTGAGTCTATGCAGTTCATGGGGAAAGACTTACTGTAATTACTCTTAGACATGTCTGCTCTCACTCCTTCCTCAATATGCATTTATTTATAGATCACAAAGGAAAAGCACAACTGCATATTGTATGAAAAGATCATGTTTCTCCAATTATGTAATATTTTTGCCATGTTTTCTATTTTTTTAATATCTTTATTTTATCTTTATGTGGTGTTGAAGATCAAACCCAGTGCCTTGCGCATGCCAGGCGAGTGCGCTACCACTTAAGCCACATCCCCAGCCCTTGCCATGTTTTCTTTTACATTATCACATTGTCATTGGGGATTTACAATCACTGAAAGTACTTTCTTCATCAACCAAATCTAAATGTTCTATGCCTTTCCAAATAGAGTCATTTATTTCAAAACATGAGATGGTAAGAATCTTCTTTTGAAAGAGAAGATACCTTGAAAAAATGATAATTCAAACCACAAAGATGAGATTATATATAAATGTATTAAACAAAGTTGTTATTAAATTTTGAAGAAAGGATGGAAACTAAAAAATGATGATAGTTTTTCAAAATATAAATTATATATACTTACATATAAACTATGGATGATAAAATACTTATATTTTCCACTCCTTGTCTAAAGAAAAACTTCCATCCAACACATAAAAACTCATTTTTATTTTATTTGTAGGATAAAAAATTCTATCACCTCAAAGAAATCTTTCTTTTTTAATATTAGATATGATGCTACAAATTAAAATGTGTGTCAAAAATTATTTTCTGGCTATTCTAAGGAGTTAGTAAAGATTTTTCATTGTAAATGATTTCTTCAGTTATTATTCAAAACCACGTAACACAATTTGCTATTTCTTGACTTTCAAGTCTTAAAACTTAGGAAGTTATTAAGTCAAACCTTCAAACTGCTTCTCTGTAAGGCATCCATTTTCTGCTTGAGTCATCTGGAACTGAGAACACCTACCATGTTCTGTAGCTTATTCTATTATTGCATAATAATAACAAAAACTTTTCCTTGTGTTCAGCTGAAATAGTCTTCTTGTAATTTGCTTCTCATAGTATAATTCTGAATCTTGTGTTAAAGGAGAAGAAGAAGGAGAAGGTGAAGGAGAAGGAGAAGGAGAAGGAGAAGAAAAATCATCATCTAATCCCCTTTCTCCTGAATATTTTTTTTTTGTTTAAAATAAACAAAATATTATTAGCTCATTCTGATATTCATATTCAATTAAAATCATCTTCCCTCTTCTGGAAGAGGCTACAGTATCTATGTTTCTCTAAGGAAACATTTGTAATTTGATAATTAAATTTATAAAAAGGTGTATGAATTTCAAAAAGGCTTTACATTACTTTGAGAAAAACAATTAAAAGTTAAAAAGACAAACAAAAGTTAACCGAGGTGGCAAGCCTATAAGCAAGACTTAATTGTGATTACCTTTAGACAAGTCTGTTTTCCCTCATTCCCCAATATGCATTTATTTACAGATCCCAAAGAAAGGCAAATGCATAGTGCTTCCTGCTGCTTCATGCTTCTCTGTTTGGTTTCTATATGGACAGAATTTCCAAATCTTCTTGCCCTTCATTCCTATAACAGACAATATATGACTCCCTAGTTGCACATGCAACAAGGCCACATGTGTGAGGGCTCACCTGGCTTGACAGTGCTCAAGTTCATACATGCAAACATCACCATCAACAAAATCAACTTCTAATATATGATGTTGCAAAAACTTCTATTTGAGTGTTTTAGAGGATTTAAAAAATATCACAAATAAGTTTTTAAAGTATTCATATGGCTCAATCAAATGGGAAATGTTTGTTGGGAAATGAACATGCTTTGGGTTTTACACACATTGACAATAAATTTGTTGAATACATTGAAACAAACTGTGATTTTATGCACACTAAATTTTGAAATGCACAGAATCAAGCTTCATTTATAGGTAGAAGCTTTCTATCAGGAGTCCTCACTAACATTAGGTTTGGCAATCATAATAAGGGTCTTCTTGAAGAATGCGCAGTTATAGGAAACTCTCACAATATACTCCTTGACACAAAGAAAAAACTGATTCTTACTTTTTGTTCTTTTTGATTAATGGAGAAATATATCACATTTTTAGTTTGGTGTGCAAAAACAAAACAAAACAAAACAAAAAACCCATAAGGCTTTGATACTAGTAAGATGAAATTTGTAAGAAAATCCTTATAGTCTTTGATGAGAAGCAAGATCACCAGGTGGATTATGAAATTATCTGTCTTGGTCTCAAGCCTGGAATCTAGAGAGACACAGGATCCAGTGGTGGAACAAATTAGAATTTCTGTTTCTGCTGGTATAGCAAGACTGTGTTAGCTGCCATTGGGGTGAAAGTCATAACCCAGTGGAGGCACAGGGTCTGATAAATGAAGTTGGAGGAGGGAAATAAATAGACATTGCAAACAGGACATGAATAGTCCTTCCAAAGCCAGATATACCTGTGGGCAGGAGATGACAGTCTGATTTATACTCAGTGTTTATGTGTAACACATGGTTCCAACCTTTAGCCTGGATTTCCTGGTTGAAAAATGATTAGCCATTTAACATCTGTTGAGACCTTATTGTGTACCAGGCACTAAACCAAGTACATTACATGGGTTATTTCATTTACTCCTCATGAGAATCTGCAATGTCAGTAATGTTATTTTTCTTATTTTGTATATAAAAAATACTGCGGTTTAGAGAGCACAAGAAATTTTCATTTCTAAGATTAGCTTATTCCAAAGCTCATAAACACAACTATCATGTTTTATTTTTTGTTAAGAAAATAAAAATTAAAGGCAACCTTTTCTCCTTTTCAGGCCAAATGGAGGGTCCAGTTTTTTTTTTTTAACCTGTTTCTTTGCTATGAGCAAGGAAATACTTTATTGGTCCTAAGAATATGACAGTATGCTCCAGCTTTCCTACCTCTTAACTGGTGTTTTCTGTGGTTCTAATAAAATTTGACAATGCTCCAAATATCGGGACTAAATTTTTTCCTGCCTGAATTTTCTCTTGCTGGTGAAAATGGCACAGATTTGAGAAACTTGCTTACATATTTTGCATTTTATGAAGATGCTGGAAACCTTATAGGAGTGACAGATGTGTTCTGATTTTTAATTGCTTTTATAATTATAATGCCTATGTGACCCAAAGTGACCGCTACCTACTGCATCACACAGTTTCCACACAAAGTGATAGTAAGTTATTTTCTTCCATGCTTTATTTTTTTAAACTTTAGAGTTTTAAATTGTGGTAAAATACTTAATATTTTGAATAAAATAGTGAAAGTTTGAAACCTTAAATGTCATGTACAAGGGCAGAACAGAGTTTGGAAATGGATATGTCTACTGGGTCACAGTGAGGCCCATGGTGAGATAAATGTGGAAGCCAAAAGAAAACAAGAGATTGGCTGAGCCAAAGGGGTCAGTGTGCATAGAATATGCAAATATTCTTGGTGACGATGGGGAATTTCTGTAGATATAAGTGGAATTTATCAGCACACTTTTAAAGAAACAGTAGATGCTCTAAGTTCCAGGCATGGAAGCATCAAAGAGTCTTTCCAGTAGGTAGTATGGCAGCAGAAAATAGGCCAGGGCTCAGAACCACTGCAGAGGAGAAGTGCCTTTTAAACAAAGTATAAATGAGGCCTCAGAACATTTTAAAGAGCTTGATTAAATAAATATTCATTCAAGCCATACTTTTTTTTTCTTCGTAATATGCCAGGTATAGGTCCGGACAGACAGACAGACAGACACACAGACACACACACACACACACACACTATATATATCTATATATCTATATATGTATACACATACATATATACATATATCCTCATATTGGCAAGGTAAAATGGATAGGAGGTGATCTAATCTTGTACCTCCATTAGGATTGCTGAGTCTTCTTTCTCTATAAATGCCATTTAGATCAAGTTGATTAATAGTCCTGTTAAGTTCAACTACATCCTTGCAGATAGGCCTGATGGATCCATCAATTACTGATAGAGGTATGTTGCCATCTCCAACTGTAATAGATTTTGCAATTTCTGCTTGCAGTTTTCATTAATTTTTCTCTCAAATTTTGAGGCCTTACCATTAGAAGGATGAATACTTACATACATACATACATACATATATATGTATATATATATGTGTGTGTGTGTATGTATATATATATATATATATATATATATATATATATATATATATATATAAATTTTACACATATTAAAGTTTGCTCTACCTTCTTGGACAGTTGACACCTTTGTATTTATGCAATGCTTCACTTTATCCCTAACAATTTCTATTGTTCTAAGTCATAATTGTCTGAAATAAATATAGCTTTTCCATATTTCTTTTTATTAGTGTTAACATTGCTTATGTACTTTATGTCCCTTTATTTTTTACCTTCCTATGTTTATATGTTTAAGGTGGATTCTTGTAGACAATATATAGTTGGGCCTGTTTTTGACCCACCCTGACATCTTTTTTAACTGATATACTCTCACTTAAAGTTATTATTGATATAGTTGGATTAATATTTGTCATTTTTATAACTGTTTTATATTTTTTATATTTGTTCTTTTTGACTTTTTCCAACTTCTCCCTTATTTTTTGCCTGTTCTGACTTTAATTGAGCATTTTACATATTTTTTTTTTATTTCTCTCCTCTTTAAGCATGTCAGTAGGAACACATTTAAGAGGTTTTTAGCCTTTTGAGTTTGCAGTATACATTTTTCACAAATCCAAGTCCACTTGTAAATAATACCATGATCCTTCAAGGTAGCAGAGGAACCTCGCAGAGTGCACCCAATTCTTTTGCCCCATGCTTTGTAACAAGCTGTCTTTTGGAGTGCAATGTTACTCTTAAACACTTTTTTTAATTATATAAATTAGAAACCTGAGAAACAAAAAGTTTTATTTTAAGTTTCAGTTTATTCCTTTTCTGATGCTTTTCTTTTCCTATACAAACCTAGGCTTCATGACCTATGTCCTTTTCCTTTTTCCAGTAGAAGTTCTTTTACCATTTCTTGCAGGGCATGACAACTGGCAACAATTTTTTTTTCAAGTTTTATTTGAGAATCACTTTTGGTTTTGGTACTGGGGATTGAACCTAGAGGCCGCTAAACCATTGAGTCACATCCCTAGCTCTTTTTATTTTTTGTTTTGAGACAGGGTATTGCTAAGTTGCTTAGGTCCTTGCTAAATTGTCGAGGCTGGCCTTGAACTTGTGATCCTACTGCCTCAGTCTTCTGAGCTGCTGGAATTACAAGCATTCACCACTATGCCCAGCCTGAGAAACAGTTTATCTCTCCTTCAATTTTGAAGAATAATTTTGCCAGTTATAGAAGTCTAGATTGGTAGATTGATCAATCAAATTTTCTTTCTTTCTTTCTTTCTTTTTCCTTTTGACACTCTTGATATTTGTCTCTAGTTGCTTCTTGTCTGCATAGTTTTGGGCAAGAAGTCAACTGTAAGTCTTAGCCCATTTTCCTTTACAGGTAGGATTACTTTCTTCTATTTTACCTCACGATTTTTCTCCTATTTTGCTTTTCTGAAGGCTGAGTATGACATGCTGAACTGTAGACTTTTTTGGCATTTATCCTGCTTGATGTTCTTTGAGATTCCAAGACCTTGGTTTGATGTCTGTTATTAATTTTGAAAAATTCTAAGTTGTTATTACTTCACATATTTCTTCTGCTCCATTTTCTATCTCTTCTTCTTTTATTCCAGTTGTGCCTAATATTTTTTGAAATTGTTTCACAGTTATTGGATATTATGTTCTATTAATTTCCACTTTTTTAAAATTTGCATTTCAGTTTGGGAATTTTTTATTGATATACGTCCAGTCCAATCTCACTTTGATTGTGCCCATTCCACAGATGAGCCCAGCAAACGTGTTCATTTATATCATACTGTTTATTTTTGTTATTTGCTTTTGATTTGTTCTTGGCATTTTCATCTCTCTGCTTTCATAACCCACATGTTCTTGTATTTTGTTGAATTTTCCTATTAAATCCTTTAACTTATTAATTATAGTTACTTGTTTATTCATTTAATTTTGAGATAGGGTTTTTTTCTGAGCTCCAGAGTTTGACCTCAAATTTGTGATCCTCTGGCCTCATCCTCTTAAGTATCTGTTATTACATGTGTGTACCTCTGCTAATTGTAGTTATTTAAAAATGTCTCTCAAACTCAACTTTTCCATTATATCTGAAGATGTTTTTGATGATTGGACATACTTTCAGACAATACTTTCCTGTTAGTTTATCATCTTCTATATATTTTTTTTTGTTAAACATTAGTAAAGTTCTGAATTTTGATCTTTTCCTGGGTTAGCAACATGCAGTATAATTCTTTTTCTTGATGTTGAGCAGCAACTCTGTACCTTAGCTCCTGGTCAGCCGGATCATAAGGGAGACAATTCATATCCACTGTGTTGCTAATCTTGGTGCTTGGTATGTCAGGAGTATTAGAAGCAATTTTAACTTACAATATTTTTAACAAAGGATGGGTTGTTGTTATATAACTCCATAGTTGAGGACTATCTGCATAAATGAGCAGAAATGTTCTACAATCTGTCAACTAAATCTCAGTCTTTTAGTTTGCCTTTATCTTAGCTGTAATCTTCATAAAAGTGTCTTGATTTTTTTTTTCTCTCCCCTTAGATGAAACAGGAAGGTAAAAGGGGACTGAAATTGTGTGAGTTCCCTACCATAAACATGTGGGGCTCCAGTAAAGTCTTTTCCATTGGAAAGCAGACTTTGGCTATGGATAACATTTATGCATAACTCAAAATGATTGCTCTTCCTCTTCTCCTGTCAGACTTACCGGAAGACTTTCGTTGGCTTTTTTTGAGAATCTTGTGGGGTTCTTAGAGGAAAAACTTATGAAAGAATGGAAACCCCACTAAGACTATGGCTTCCAAGAGTTTCTCACTCTAAAGTTAGTCTATATTCAGCTTCCAAGTAATTGTTCTAATCAGCTAGTGGCTGTAGTGGCTGTTGCTTCAAGTAAGCAGATCTCGGTGTTGTCTCTCTGAATGTGGGGGATGCCCTTTAACCTCAATTCTCTAATTTGTCCAAGAAAATACATTTGTTTTTTAGTTTGTGAAAACTTATTTTAAAGGTGGGAGAAGTAACTTGCAAAATCTTTATATGTCAGAGCTGAAACCAGAAGTGAACACTCCCTTCTCATGTGTAGAAATCACACCCTAACTTTGCACTCCACTTGGGGTGGTGCCTCTGATACATTTGCATGAGTGCCAAGTTAAGAGAGGTAATTTCAAAGTACAGTACTCTTTGGTGTCAGTGTGGTCTGTGAATAAATTGCATAACCTCTCCCTGAACTTCAGTTTTCTTATCTACAAATTCACTAATCTTTGCCTAGATTGGTTGATGGCTTAGATAAATCTAAGGAGACTCACTTTGGGTTAAAATAAAATCTAAAAAGTAAAAAATAATTTTATCAAAGATTTACTTATTCAAGTTGAAGGTGAAGCTCTGTGGAAATTTTAACATCCAGAAATTTAAAGAAGTCATTTTCAGTCGTTAACCTATCAGAGAATATTGGAATCTGGAGTCCTAGGCATCCAACAAGATCATGATATGAATGACGTTTTCAAATTGATGCTTGTAGGAGATTTTCCTCTGCACATCTTCCATTAATTAGATGTTTTGAAAATAGGATTAAATATATATACAAGGTTCAATACAGTCAGAAAAAATCTATATAGAATAAAATATATCCAAGATATTTTTATCTATACTTAAGTGTTCTTTCAAGGTAATTAATTAATTTCTCCCTCTATCACCTTTTACATTTATAATTTATACAACATGTATAGTAAGAAAGTTTTCCCTAGGTATTACATGTCATGTCAAAGTTAATTATTGTAATTTTAACCATGGAATACTTTTAATCACTTAATGTTAATTGCTCTTTTCTATCTATCTATTGTCTGTTTTTCTATCAGGAAGGAGATAACTCAGAATTTCTTGACTGCTGCTCTATTCTCAAATGTTCCTTATGGTAACAGCACTGATTCTAAATGCAATAAGGAAACTTGGATGAGATTGAAACTTCTTGGAAGATTTGGAATTTAGCCCATATTACTTAGGAGAAATGAGTTGCTAACCATTAGTGATAAAACAAAAACAAAAACAAAAACATTACTTGGTTTCTAATTTGAAGGGTATCAGACCTAATGGAGAAATATGCCTGTAGTAATGTCATATTATTACATATTCTGTTCCAGATGTATATAAGAGAAGTGTGTTTGGAGATGATTCAATAAAGAAGACAAATGTGAGGACAGGGAAGCCTCACAAGGGAGAAAAATTATCTTAAAGTACAATATTAATTTTCCATACTGAGAAAATAAAAATGGTAACTTCAGGTAACATCAATGCAACTTGTATTTGAGTTGTTTAAAATTTAATAATTATAAGCAAGGCAGTGGTAGGTAAGACTGAAAATATAGGTGGAGACCAAATGATAAAGTGGTTTATATGCTATGTGGATAAAATTCTATCACATCAATGTATCAGGAGTTTAGGAAAACAGGAGTATAGGAAAAAATGGTGAATATGGTCGAATCCATTTCTTTGGATTGGTTTTCTTTATGGGATTTATTTTTTCTTCTAACCCTATTCTTGCCTATGTTATTTTTAAAAAGCTTGCTTATTAATAGAAGTATGAGTTAATAATAAGAAAAAATTATACTTAGAGGTATTTTGGAATAGGAAGGAACTACAAAAAAGATTGTGGACTGTGTTTCCCATGGGAAATCTGAGACTAAGAGATTTTTTTTTTCTGCCAGAAATACTTTTAGCAAAGCTGACTAGAGGTAGGTTAATGGAGGTTTCTGGTGGGTGACCTTTCTGGGTCCTCTAACCAAACATTTCAGTGATTCTGTGATTTTTAGAGTGTTGCAAACAAGCTTTGCAAGTTCATGATAAAATTTGCAAAGCTGCTTAGAGTTTGCAAGGATTAGTGGGGCTCTGTGAGCCCATGGATTAGCCTTTATGTTTTAATGTGCCTGCCCTCACGGAAATGACACTGCTCCTTCAGCCTCAATAGGCTATGTACTATCAATTATTTTTTTCAGTCCTGACAATACTGATTCCTTTACTCTCCTCAGCCAAGCCCCCCATTGTGGTCAAGGTCATATACACTGTCACTAGCTAGCAAATATAGAAAAATATGAAGTTAATTGACCTTTTAAGAGATGAATAGAAGGAAGTCCATAAAGGCATAGAATCTTTGAATGGGAAATTCCATTAATGTTTCTTAATTAAATCTCCAGTTGAATTAAAAAATCTGTTCAAGGCCTCATCTTATTACAGTTTTAAGAAGATGAGACAGCATGGAGATTCCTCACAGGGAATTCCTTAGGACAATTTTTGTGCTTGCTCAATATATAGCAATGATATTTTAGGTCATTCTTTGTAACTGAATCTTTTCTAGAGCAGATTGCTCTAGAAAAGGGAAAATAACAGTCAAGAGAAGATACTCTAAGAGACCTACAATAGATAGCTACAGGGGAAAAATGAATAAAGGTGATAGAGGCGTAATTACTTTCAAAGGTACTAATAATGAAGAGTGCTCAACATCCAGAGCAATGGGTAGTCAAGGAATTAAAATTGATTCTAGAATCACTCAGCCTTGTCCATAAATGCCTTGTGGGAAGTTCAACAGAAATAAATCATTGATCCCTTATTTAGATCTCCATCATTTAAAAATACCTGAGGAAGAGGGAAAGGAGGCCTGCTACCCACACGTGTAAGAGGTCCGTATGTCTGTGGAGCAAAACGTTTAATTCACACATTCTGTGTAGCCATACAATCTTCACATTTTATTGCTGATATATATCAATTTCATATATACAAAATTGTTGCCAGAGAATGAGTCAGAATAGCAGCCCATACTTGGGAGGCTATAAAGGGACAGGCTGTTGATTCCCAAGGAGGCGTGGTTGAGTAATTAGTCATGATAGGAATGTTCTTGGTGATAACAGTTTTTCCCAATCCTTGTTAAAAATGGGTCATGAACTTCCCACAAGAAATTGTAATGACATGTGTCACATATTGATGGTGATGCAATATTGCTCCTGTTCTTCCTTGTTCATTTTGTCTTTAATATAAAGAGGCCTATGGGTGGGTGAGTAAGACCCAAGTTCTATTTGTACAAGTCCAATAATAGTCATAAATATTCTAACTGAAATTACAAGTATTCTGCTACTGTGTTATGCACCTTTATCTTCCACTGATAAATGATTACAAATCATATTTCTATATATTGTAAAGATTCTTAAAAGACTCACAGCACCTTATATTCTCCAGTCATTACCATTCAGAATGGTGGGTCTCACACTTAGTCCATTCATAAACTTATCTGCAGACATATCACTTTCTCGATTTGGGGACAATCTTGGTTTTTAAAATTGATTTAGGGGAATGCTTGATGATATAAACACATTATTTCTTCACATTTTTGGCAATTCACATTTTAAAACATTTGTTTAGTTTGCTTTTTTTAAGGATCAGGACCATTTTCGTCCACTGGACTTCCACATTGATTTTCCTTGTGTTCCATTTGGATGATTGAAATGCATTCTTTGTCCTGTGTTAGAACACAAGATGATCAGAATATCATCATCTCAATTTTCATAGAAAATAGAAGTTTTAATAGTGAACACAAGTAAACTCAAAATTTGGTATCAGAATAGTGGTATCCCTGAGATTTTCTGTGCTATACTTAGTACCCTTTTAGCACTAATAATAAGGGAAATTGTAAAATTAACCATTACTACCAATAATTAATAAATGCCAAACAAGACAAAAGGAACAAAAATAGTTAACTCTATGGAAGAGATATTGATCCATAGAGGGAAAAAATCAGAAGTGGGGATGGAATTCAGAGGCATCCCTGTATTCCTTTCCTTTCCTTGCTGATTCATCTTGGAAATTCTATGAATACAAGAAAAATCCCCAAATCTGTATCCAAAGAGCTTGAATTCAAAGAATGTTGTAAATAAATTAAGAAAAAAAAAGAGAAATGGGAAAGTACGGAACTTAACTTTGAATAACTTTTTGAGATGCTTATAGACTTTTTATCAAGCCATTTACCCTCTACCTTTGAAGTGAAAAATTTGCACCAATAGCTTGAGACAGTTTTATGGTGGAATTTACCTGATAAGGTTGCTTTTTCCCCCTAAATAACCTTTACTATGACATTCTCTGGGTATGAATTATTTTGACCTCCACTGAACACGTTTCAACTGGCAGAACAGTGTATTTGGGGGATCTAGATGGAAGGATTTGTCAAGGTAACTGCAGAGGGAGGAAGCTCTACTGCCAGAAGCTGATTCATTAATTTTCAGACAGATTCATGGTTGGTGAATCAACAGCAGAGAATTCAGAACCTCTTGGCTCAGAATATGAGAGGTTGCAGTAGGTTCAGTGACCAGAGTCTACTCTGTCTGCCAGGGAGCAGTATAGCTCAGTCTTTAGTGTTTTCATCCTTATATGAATTGCATGAAGATACTATGTAAAATATCTGAGCTAAATGAATTTTTAACAGAAATTGTAACCTTGTCTTTTCCTATCAATGCTGCTAAAATACACTGTGCCATATCACTGAAATGTTATTTGGTTTAAATAGTTGATCTGCATTTTTGATTTATATGACTGTTTTCATTGCTAAATCATTTATCTTACTTATGATTGACAACTGTGTCACCAGAATTGTTTGATTTAAAATCAGAAACATACTAAACTAACTTAGACCAACAAATAATCACTTAGTGATAAAGTGGGAAGCTTTAAAGGATCAAAGGAAAAAATGAGTAACCAATATTGAAAAACAAAACAAAACAATAACAATAACAACAAAAACAACAACAACAAAAACCAAAACAACAATGACTAGAATGGTTGGAATGGCTGATTGGTCTACTTTTCATCAGTTAAATCTCTTTCAGACTGGAGTGGGTGTTTGTGCTGATGTTAGCAACAAGATCACATGCAACATGGTTCAAATAATTCCCTAAATGAAAATTGAGGTTCTTTTACTAAAAGAAAGAAGGATAGATGCTGGTTGAAGTAGTGGACAACAACAGATGTTCACTACCTGAATCTGCAAATCTCAAATTAACCTCTGTGAGGAAGGTTTTGCATTAATCTTGATAGCTGAACATTAATTCATCATTCAAAAAATATGTGAATACCTGTATTTGCCAGCTCCTGAACTGTGCCCCCAAACAGATATGGTCTCCATTCTTACAGGGTGCATTTATCTCTCATAGCAATACAGTCTCTTTAATATTTTTCTGGGAGTTATTGAGGTACAACTGACCAACAAAAATTTTGTGTTTAGGAGATAAAACTAGATATTTTGAGAAACACATATTGTGAAACATTCTCCCCAAACTAACATATTACTACCAACTACTAACTTTACATTAAAACCAATCAATAAATAGATGCAAGCCTGGGCTCAGGAAGTAGCCCAGTGGTAGTGGTGCTTGCTTCAGTTTGATCCCCAGTAGTAGGAGGAAAAAAGGAAAAAGAAAAAGAAGAAAGAAAAAAAAAGCCATGTATGAAAATGACAAGAAAAATGGCATGTATGAAACGTCAGCAGCTAATATCTAATATCTTAAAATCAGCAGTTAATATCTACATTGATCCCACCTCTTCCACTTATTAGGTGACTAGTGGAAGGTAATGTTACTTTTACCTTAACTGATTTATCTATATGCATGTTGTACAGTTGAGTAAATATAGGAAGGAGTATATTTATCTACCTTAATCACTAAAGCCCCCTATAGATAAATACTAATATTTTTATTGTTATTATTTTGATATATTTACCTGGGCACTCTCATAGGAAGGCAGGTACTAAGTTCCTGATAATTAATTGGCTTCCCAACCTCCTTTTTGTACTCTACCCCAAGTCAAACTTATTCTTCAGACAGCTGGACAATTAATATTTTTTTGACTATTTAAGATTGGTAGGTAAGGAGAATTAAAAGATATATGCAGGAAATGGAGAAAGTAGGCAATAAATTTCATACTTTTGACTAGTACTGGCCATGGGAGGTGATGCTTAGGTTTATCTGTTTCAATTGAAACTGGGTACCAATTTTTTTTTTTTTTTTTATGTATTTCATGATTTTTTTGTTTGTTTGTTTGTTTGTTTCTTGTGGTGCTGGTACTTGGGCCCAGAACCTTGCATATGCTAGGCTACAAACAACTACTAACATGTATTTCATTGCTGCAGTCTGGCTGCAGCAAACTAACCGGGGGGTGGGGGTGGGGGTGGGGGGGTGGGGGGGTGAGGGGGTGAGGAACAACTTGTGTACGTTGATACAGCAGGAGTGGGAGCCATTTATTGTAGGACAACAGAGGTATTTATACATTCCATACAGCTTATCTTAATTAGCATAAACTAGATACATCAGTCAACCAATAAGGAATCTCCACACTTAATGGCTTGCTGGCATTACTTCACCAACCACTCCCTCTGGCAAAATGCCAGGCGCCATCCAGACTTGTTTACAGACTCTAACATTTCATCAACATTTTAAAAACAAATTTGTGTGAATTAATTTTAATTTTAATAGTTACCAAAAATATCTATGATAGCAAACCACATAAAACAGGCCAGATCTTCTGGTACATTTACTGACTCATTTGCATGATAAATGTGTGCCTATGAAGTTTAAGTTTCATTTTTTTTTTAACATTGCTTGGCCTTTTAGTTTTACACATGCAAAGGATGGGATTATCTGTACTGATCCTTTTTGCATTTAAAATTCTTCATTTGAACAACTTTGATTGATTTGTTTTTCTTGTTTGGAAGATTATTGAGAATTGTAAGTTCAAGTTTGTCATCTTTCCTATTTCTATTTCCGGGTTCCTTGCAAGTCACACTCGTTTTAAAAGGTGGCAGACAAGGATTTATTAAGCTACATTTCCACCTTTGTAAAAATCAAACACTTGTTCTCTGAATAATGTTGATCATTTTAAAAATTGATTGCTTACTGTAGCATCTAGGAAAAATAGAATGGATGAATAGAACATATTTATGAAATAGTATTTTTGTACATCCATAAATGAATATTGTAAACATAATTACTCATCAGTCTACAATGCTGTGATATGAAAGAAATATTCCAGCAGCCTGTTCTCCCAGCTTCCTTTCAACAACAGTGACAGAAGAAGAGATTATGGGCTCCATAGCAAGATCTACCAGCAGAACCAAGCCAAACCAAACCTAATTACAACAAAAAACTCCATAATTTTTCTTGATATCAATTTTTACCAAAATAAGAGTACTGATTGGTTGCTTGCATAATCTTTTTATTCTACAGGGTTATAATAAAAATAATGAGTTAATCTTCCCATTCCATTGCAAAGCGCAAGAGGAAAATCTTCAAAAAAAAATGGTGAGGTTTTATCTTTTGTTATGTTTGTGTTTGACAATTTATGAACTTGGGAATTTATTTTATGGTCAGTCTATATGCAAAAAGAAAAGCCATCATTTTTCGGTAGAGAAAAGACTTATGTAGAAGCAGATGTCTAAAAGAACAGAGAAACGTGGAGCTATGGGACAGGAGAATGAAATGATCTTATCCATGCCTGATGTGCATTATTGTATTAAGTTTAATATTGTACCTTCATGGTTCCACCAGACTTAGATTTGAATGTATTTGTAAACAATGATAACAGTAATTATATGTGCTACTATTTTAAAGTCTCTCACTGAGTTCTCCTCCTCCTCCTCCTCCTCCTCCTCCTCCTCCTCTCTTCCTCCTCCTCCTCTTCCTCCTCCTCCTGAACTGGTAGTCAAACCAGGGCTTTTCAGAATGCAGGGTAAATACTTTGCCACTAAGCTACATCCCAGCCCTTTCATTGAAATCTTGCAAAACTTGTCTGACTTTGAGAAATAGCATTAGTGAGGACTAAATATTTTCATGAATTAATGGAATCTGAGGCTAGGAATTACACACCACTGCATTAACAAAAAATCATTCTAAGTATACTTCTCTTCCCTAAATGAGGAGGAATGCATTGCTAGGCTCTCGAATATGTAAACAACAAGTCAAAAGTGTGGAGGATAAAACTTGGTGCTGTGGTAATCGCCTGTCATCCTCACTACCCATGGGGCTGAAGCAAGAGGATTGCAAGTTCAAAGCCCACCTGGCAATTTAGAGAGACTCTGTCTCTCTAATAAGAAAAAAAAAAAAAAAAAAGAAAGTACGAAAGAAAGAAAGGGCTAAGGATATAGCTCATTATTTCAATCCTTAGTAGTAATTGAAACAAAACAACAAGAACAACTTATAGTCAAGAAAAAGACTTCAGTCTTTCAAGTCAGTTTAATATTTCTCTAACTGAAACTCATTTTCCCATTTTAGACTGTTTTCCCAGCTAACATCACATATTTAAGTTTGACAAGAAAACATTTTTTTTTCTTTTTGTTTTTGTGGTCCTGGGGATGAAACTGAGGGCCATGGCTTGCTAGAAAGGTATTCTACCACTGAGCTACACCCCTAGTTCTTAAAAATATCATTTTTCATATAGGGAAACATTTATATTATATATATGGAAATATTTCTGTTTCATTCCTTGATAATTCAGAATGTTGATAAGCAAGAGTATATCCAAAGGAGAACCAGTATGGTAAAGGAATGGTCAATTACCAAATATTGAGAACACAAAACCTTACAGGGAATGTTTAGATGGAAGAGAAGGGGAGTGTATTTCACACCATCTATGAAGATTGGGCAGACCTTAGAAAGAAGGGAAATGCTTATGCTGGGTTGTATCAGAAGATAAAACTACTCTAGGTACGTGCAGTGCACAGAATAACTTATTTCAGTTTGATATAAACCAGAAATTAAAACAAATTATATTGTTATTGCGCCTCCTGCACATTTACTATTGATTCATTAGCTCACATTCATTTGTGGATAAGTATGAAAATAAAAATGGTCTCATGAAATTTCTTCTGTCTTGAGGAAAGGCCCATTATCACGTGGGCAGTAGAGTATGGCTAGAGCCCTAATAGAGCTGAGTACCAAGGGTTCCTTTGGCATGCTGTGAGCAGATAATATCTCAAAGTCATTCATGAAATTTGACTCATATAATCTGTATCCTTTTCAAGATTTTTAATAGAGATGTTCCATATTTGAATGAAAGAATTAGATCCATCCATCAAAGAAAAGTCTACGTTGATGCACATGTGCACTCTTTCCCAGAGAGTATTCAAAAAGCAGGTTATAGTCTAATCTGAGAGGCTGTTGAAGATATTTAAATATTGGGAGGACATTTGAAATAGATTAAAAACTATGAAGGGCTCTCACAGCTTAATGTTTTGATGGTGTATACTTGAAATAGAAAAGTGGAAATTTATTATTCGCTTTCTTTCCATTTGCTATGGTTTAGATATGATGTGTTCCTCAAAGTTTCATATGCTGGAAGTTTGGTCCACAGTGTAGCAGTATAATGGGCTAGTGGAGCCTGGGTGAAGTGCGTCCTAGTGGGAGGTAATTAACATCATGGAGGCACCCTTGGGAAGGACTAATGCCTATCTCCCTAAGTTGGTTGGGTCTTGTTGGAGTAGATTAATTACTGAATGAGCTGGTTATTACAAAGAAAGCCCACCCCTTTGCTGCTGGCATCTCTGAGCTCAGAGGGGGACAAAACCTGGGATACTGCTGCTACAAGAACAACTGGTGCCATCAGGAGACAAAACTTTTCTCAGGCTCTCTTCAGGCTGGACAAGCCAACAGAAAGGACTGAGGATAACCAAAAAGCCAGGGAGCAAGTCAGGTCTTTCTCTTCTAATCCCTCTGGCTCTCTCCAGTGCCTTCTGTTGACTGAGTCCAATGGGGAAAAGCTGCCAAATCAGAAGCCTGCAACTCCAGCCTCAGCCTCCCGAAATAAAGTGCAAAGGGCCAGATTAAAGTTGAGAAATAATATTCTATTCCCTGGCATGCCCTACATGTTCTGGTGTGAATTAAATTAAAGTAAATTAAATAAGTGCAGGCGATAGGCTCATTTGGGACGAGCCTTTCAAAGCTAAGACTTCATCTCTTTTTCTTGGATGGTGGAAATGGAAAAGCTCAATACCAACAAAACTTCAAATGCTATTTTTTTACATTTTTAAAGAAATAAATTTATACCAATAACTAAGGATACATGGGTCAGAGTTTCTATTCTCTCATTAGAATATCTGTTATGCCTTACTTTTCTTAGACTCAGTTTACTCCCTAATAAAATTAAGCTATGTCCTTTTTTGTCTTGTGAAGTTTTTATGAGAACCAAAATGAGCTAATGTCATGAGAGCCCTTTCCATGTCATCAGATCACTGGTTTCCTTTCCAAATCCAGATAGTTTCTGAGTGTGACAGGGTGGACTCCTGTAAGTCCTCTTCAGTATTTTTTCTTTGCTTTTATTGTAATAATCTTAGTTTACTACATATTAAATAAAGCTTTTCCAGTGGCTTTTGACCACTTACTTTAATTTCATTTCTCTAAGATGTGGATTTTAAACATTGATGGATTTTATGGATTAGCTTTATGTAGTATTCCTTGAATTGTGTCACTCTCTTGCTTCCCCATTATTGTGAAACTTCAGTCTACACTGCCCACATCGTGGTCACCTACTATTTCAGCAGCAGCTCTTCATCTCAACCTACATATACTAAAGTCTTTTTCCACAACATTTTTGGAAAATTGAAAATAGGCACAGCCTCCTATGACCTCCACTTCCAACAGAAGAATTTATTTTGAATGAGCATGCCATGCATACACACTTGCTTAGACATCAATTTATTCCATAGCATATTAATTGATTCACTTGTTTAATATCTTCCTTATGAAATTGTAAGCCTTTTAAGATTAGAGGTCATTTTGTACCTTTTTTTTTTTGTATCTTTGCCTCTCAGAGTGTCTTGTAAGTCATAGCCATATAATAAAACCTGTTGCATAATATATTTCAATAAGATTTGGCAGAACTTAGTGTTTATTTTTATATCAATTTGTGAATAATACCAAAACTTCAAAGATGACTCATGGTTGTGAGCCTAAGAATGGTGAGGAGCTTTAGGCAATTTAGAAATTTGGAATGATGATGCATTAGAGGAAGGTTGTTGATTCTAGTATGTAAACAGGCTCAGATTTAGTTGGGGCAAGAATGCTTAAAAGAAGACTTTTATTAAATTAAGAACATGGTTAGAGACATTTGACAAAAGGAAAATAAGCAACTCTTTGATTATAAATTTATATTATAGAGGTCACAATTGAAAACAAGGAAGTAGGTTCATTTCCTGAGAGAGAAATTATAGAAAGGCCTAGAGAGTGTCATTGACTTAATGGAATTTATTGACCACAGACTATATGCAAGGGTTCAACAGTGAACACACTACCTAAGCACAGTATATTTTTTTGTGTAAGTTTGTTGTGGCCTTCTGCAATGTTATAATTCTGGCAGTCTTTTGTGATAGTTAACATCAGGCAATCTTGCATGAGCACTCTTCCTTTGTGAACTCTTCATTTTACTTACTTATTTTTTGTTGCAGTTTACATGAACAAATCCATTTTGATTCTGACAGCTTTCACATTTGTCTAACCATTTTAATTTAAGTTTTATGAGGACAAAGACTTAAGTCAGCTTTGGTAAGTTGATGCCTCTAGGATCTAGAACAAATGCCTGGCATGCAATAGATGTTCAACAATTATTTATTGAATTACTATGCTGGATAAAACACTGGACTTTTGTTCATATTCTTTGTCAGAACAATATCATTTTTTATTATTTCCCTGTAAGAATTTGGTGCTGACAATCTTTATTTACCAAATGAGCCAGTTCTTTTATACAGGGAACCACTCCCAGTATTTGGTATACATTTGCAGCTGAGCATAAGGTCCAAACACTTAAGGTGGTGTTTGGGAAAGACACAGTTATCACAGGGATCCAGACACACAGAAACAAATTCAGAGTTCAGTAATATACATTGGTGTTCTTGAGGAGATAGGGGGTCTTTTTATTATAGTTGGCATATATGAGCCAGCAGTGAAGATGGCTTGATGTGAATCCCTTTAATACTAATGTAAAATTACTCTCATTGCCTTAGAGTAAACTCTGGATAGTAAAACAAGCCCAGAGAGAACCAAGAGTGAAGTGGAGGGTAAAGTGGCTTCACATGAGGTAAAGGCAAGTGGAACTCTGAGAAGCAAAGACTTCTTCAGGGATCTCTGTAGCTATGGCAACAGAAGTCCCAAACAGCCAGTCAGTTCACCAAGACATTCTGGTCTTTGTGGTCTCAGAATTTGCCTGACTAACATGCCACATGTTTCAGTCAAAATTTTCAGTTGGGAAACTCTTTAAACATAATGCAATGGTTCAATGTTAAACATTTTCCAGGGATTATTTCCTTCTGGTGTTTAGCATCCATTCAAAGATCAATGAATAGTTTTTAGCAGCAATAGAATTTTTTAAAAAATGAGGCCTAAAAAGCCTCACTTAGTGAGTATCTGATGTTTCTATAATTAAAGTACCATTATATCTCAGGAAGTTCTTAACACAAGAATGATAAAGTGAGGCCACAAATTATTGGTGTTTGAATATCAATACCAAAAATGGTATGACATACATTAAAATGTTTCATGTAGTATCATTAATAAAGCTGACAATGGGTCTAGAGTATGTCATCAGAAATGTCTTTAATGTAAGAGAAGTTACCAAGAACATACATAACTTTTGTTGATTGTGGGCCTGTTTGTCCTGTGCCCCATGCCTTCTTCATCTACTTCTAGAATGAGCTTTTTTTTTGAGTCCGGACAAGATTCTCTCTCTGTTGTCTTTCAGTCTCTAGTTTCTTCTTCTTTCAGCCTTGCTCTTTATAGAGTCCTCTTTGTTTCTCTCAGCATCATTAAGTGTCCAGCATTCAAACCTAGGTGCGGATTCTGGTCAGACAGGTTCTTCAACTGAAGAATTGTACTTTTATTACTTTCACATCCTGTAGATTGCAGTACATTTTCCTGTGAACAAAATGTTTTATGTATAAAAGCAAAGCATTTTGGGGACAAAAAAAGGTATAATGGGACAGGTTACAGGATAATGAATTTCCAGATTAAGAATTGGTTTTTGCTAATTATATATCTATCTTTTGTTGATTTTTGTTATTCCAAAGTCTCAAGTGACATTTAAGTGTATTTAGCTCTATTACTTAATTCATATTAAATCAGGTTTTTTGTGTCACTCAATTACCAATGCATGAGTCTGGGGCAAAAATTCGTGTTCTAAGAAAAGCATATTAATAAATAGCTTTCATGAAAGCAGCAGTTTTATGAGGAAAGGAATACTGATGTATCTGGGCATGCTACTTAAGTGAGATAATTAATATATTTCTGGAATTAGCTATGCATGGAAGACACTGATGTCTGTCAGTAAAATAGAGCCAAAGTCACTCCCAGGAATAAATTAAATGTGTTTAAAAAACGTATTATGGAGACTAATTAATTTAGTTGGAAAGCTTGCATCTTCATACTGACAATACACTTAATTATGACAATAAGAAAGTAGGGACAATGTTAACGGGGTGAAGGAGGAGATTCAGAATCCAGAATAGTCACAACTTGAGCCCAAAAGAGAGAAATCTTTTGAGGAAGTTATATTTTAACAACTATTTGATAAAACATGTTTTTAAAACAGAATTTAACTTGGCATTATTATTAATTTTAGGTACTATGACTTTGAAAGAACAGAGATTATAGTAAGAAAATTATAATTGTGGATTCTTAGAGCAATGGCTGTTGTGCAGGAAATGAACAGTCTTTGGCATAAGACCCAAGAGTGAGTCAGTCACAGTTTAACTGCATATTGGTGATGTGACATAGATTGAATATCTGCTACAAGTTTGCATTATGGATTGAAGACCAAAACACCTGGTCTTTAGTATATAATCAATAAGTAGAAAAAAGCACAAAAACACAAATCGTTAGCATTAGTATTAGCTAATGTACATCAAAGCTTACGTCAGCATTTACCAGTGTAGGAAAATTTAGTTATGAAATCTTATATTCCTATATGCCATTCAGGTTAATGAAGAGGACAAAATGTAGG
Organism: Marmota flaviventris; assembly: GCF_047511675.1. NCBI lineage: Eukaryota > Metazoa > Chordata > Mammalia > Rodentia > Sciuridae > Marmota > Marmota flaviventris. The sequence continues at coordinate 48,117,366 of NC_092505.1, read as the reverse complement.
GATTTATCTCATAGTAAGAGTATTGCTTTGGGTAGCAATAGGGAAACAGAAATTACCAAGAGAACAGCACAAGAAGAGAGAGTATGGGTAGAGGTGTGTTAGATAAAACCAGTGCTCCTTAATGTCCTGTTTTATTCTCTGTCCTGGGAAAATAGCAGGCTATACTTCATAGCCCCCTTATTTTGGTGGAGTTATGTAATTGCATCTGGTTAATGTGCAGTGATGAGAAATGGTCTGTATCACTTCTTCATTGAGGGAGGGGACCATTCTAATAGTCCCCCTGTTCTCCTTTCCTTTACTGTGGCATCCTAGAAATCATGAGGTCTGTCACATGGTGGAAGTAGGAATATTCTCCAATAGTGGTCGCAACTTATTCTGGCAGTACCTCTTCTCAGTATTTTTACTTTCAATTGTTAGACATTTTGGTAGTGCACTTGTAAAACTTAAAGTGGGCTAAAAATGTTAATTTATAACTAATTAAATTTAGCATTATATAACTATGTATATACCAATATATGAATTAAATTATTTTATTAGTTATTAAGTAATATTACACACACTAATTATTAATTTTCCTTTTAATGTAATGCATCATGTAGATGATTTTTTTAAAAACAGAGAGATAGAGAATTTTTTAAATATTTATTTTTAAGTTTTTGGTGGACACAACATCTTTATTTTATGTGGTGCTGAGGATTGAACCCAGCACCCCGTGCATGCCAGGTGAGTGTGTTACTGCTTGAGCCACATCTCCAGCCCATATAGATGATTTTTAATCATTTCACAAATATAAAAACACATCTTACTTCATTTACTACTTATGAAGTTTTTATCCCTTTTCTGTATATGGTGTTAGTAGCAAGGATTAAGAATTCTAATTTGAAAGATATACTAATAATAAATAAAACATATTTTGGAGAGTTTGTGATTTGAACCAAATCATGGCCTCTGACTCTCTCATGACTACATTTGTGCTGGAAGCTGCCTGTGCGAAGGTGCAGGTCAAGATGATTTAGTTGCTATGGTGATATTGACCCTAGCTTTTTCTCCCTTTATGTGTCTGTTTGTCTTGTCTTTATCCCTTTATTGCTCCTGCTTGTATTCCCTAAATTAAAAGCCACAGCAATTGGTACTTGCTGACAGCCATAGCCAAGTAGGAATGACACATGGCATTTTTGGTTGAAAGGTGACACCAGCAAGCCATTGAGATGATAATGATTATGTTAAGATGTGCATTCAATTGGAGATTAGACCCCTGCTGTCCCCCTTGGCCTGCTACTTTGGAGCTCTCATTGGTTGGGGAAGTGCGGTAGGAGGGAATTCTGGAGGAGGGATTTCCTGTTGGTGTAGTGTGTCCCAGGAGAAGGCCGCATGCATGGCATTTGCGGGAGTTTTGGAAATAAAGTTTGTTCCTGCTTGAGTGGCTTGTGATTTTGTGCCCAGCCAGACTGTGACAGGTATTTGAACAGAGATGAAAGGAGCCTAAGCAACATATATTTCACTTTGTTAAAAAATTGGCAGGGATTTTCCACTTACTAGAAATCTGGAACTCAGAGAGATCTATTTAATTTTAAAAGGATTATCTATAGAAAAATCATCTGCTCTGTTTTTTTCCTATAAAATAACAAGTCAAAATGTATCACCTGTCTTGAAAAAGTTATTTTCATATTTGATCTTATTCTTAATGTATCTAAGAATGGGCACTAATTTTTCTTACAATGATACTAATTATTCTGTAATAAACAATAACCATTTTTTAAACTATAATTGAATTTAAAGAAACATATTAAGATTCTTTTTTTTATAATGTCCTATCTACCAACTAATTGTTTTTATCTGAAAAGGCAGTAGTTTGTCTTTCAAATTTAACATATTTGTTGTAAGGACAGACCATTCAAGGCACTGAAGGTAGCAGGAAACAGTTTTATTTGGCTGCAGCCAGGTTCAGAGGGCACAGCTTTTACTGTAATCAATCAATCCCCTGAACCTCGAGTTCAGGTAGTTTCAGAGTTTTATACCAGCATGTAAAGAGAGGGGCTCAGAAGTTCACATAAAAACAGCTTTTTCTTTCACTGTTTTGGGCAAGTTAACCCTTCAACGACAACACCTGAGAAGGGGTGAGCTTCTTCTCCCCTTTCTTTCCTCCCCCTTCCAGCTGTTACCATGGAGACCAATTGTTAACTTTTATTATCTTAGAAATGTAGACATCTCTGTGAAGCCAAGCTAAAGGCCAGAGGCCTTGTTTGCACATTTTTACAAACTACTATACTGGATACATTTATGAAAAACTAGTAGTGGGGTATCCAGCACCTGGATTGCTGATTTCTTCCCGGCCAGGGGCCAAGTAAGATAATTCAACAGGAAAATAGGAAGTTTATCTGCATTGAACTCTTTTGCAGAGACTCTTTTGCTGACAGTCCAAAAATCAGCCATGGTGAAGATTTCTGGAGAAGTCCAGTTAAGACTTTTCTGTGGAGAAAGGAGATGCCACTTTATATTTACTGGAATCTTGCTTATCTGTATTAATCTTATCGTATGAAATATAAAGTTTCCAAATATGCTAATTTAAGACTACACATTTCAATCTTACAGCATTTACAGGAAATATTTTCTACTTATTTTTTAAAAATATTAATATTTCTTGAAATTGAAGTTTTATATATAACATTTTACCCTCCTGTAGGACTATGCTTGTTTTATGTACAAAAATGAGTGCTCATACTATCCTTTCAAAATTTAGCAGTTATTTGGGTAAATTTTAATTATTAATTTTTTTACAGTTTGCTTTATTTCTGATGTGGTCATTTATATAAATTATCATCATGTAGTGGTTTCATAACCTTTTGCATTAAATTTTTTTTAAAAAAAAAACATACCCTTTGTGCCTGATGGATTATATTAGTGTTTTTATCTATAGGTTTCTCTTTGTTACAAGGACTCTGAGATCCAAATACAATCAATAAGAATGCACTAGAATGAGCTTTATGTTAACAGCTGTTCTGAGAGGTGATACCCTGAGCCTGCAAAAAAAAAAAAGCACAGACATTTCAAGACCTGGGAAATAATTCTGAAGGCGAGGATCCCAATATATAAGTATGGAATTGGCTGACTGAACCCCAACATCTGAGGGTCTCCATGGTCTGACTTATTGTTTACTACTTCTTCACACTCAGCATTACATTTATACTGTGTGGGATTTCCCTTATTTTCCACATAAAACTGTTTTCTAGTCAACCTCAGGCACCCTGGCTCATGCCATCAGCCTGAAGCTCCCTGACTCCTTCTTCTTCCCTCTCAAGTTCTCGTCCTTCATGTTCTTGGGCCTTAAACTAAGAAGTAGATATTGCATAGAGTTAGAAAAATATAACAGAAGTTCCTTTGAAATCCACTTTGGTCAATGTCTCTTTTGTTCTTCCATTGCCACCCTAAGCCTTTGGCTGAAAGGAAGTCCTATAGAGTTAACTGAAAACCTATTCTTAGTAAGTCCAGAAACCAGATGGCCTTTGTTGTACTTTTCCTTTCTAACTAGCCACAGGAGGTCAAAATCCTTGTGACATCCTGGAGAATACACGTGCCTGCTATGACAAGGATCCCACTTAGGCTGCATCCTCATGACCTCTTTTCCTCCAACCAAAACCCTTCTCATCCTATCCCCAGCCCCAGAAGATGGAGCTTGGAGGAGCCAGCTCTTCTGTCTTCTTCAAGACTAACCTGAATAAATCTGGTTCCTTCCCATCTACATTTCTTGAGCGGGAGGCAGCCTACACATTTGAATCTAGTAACTACAACACTTCCCACTTTATAATATTGAAGAGTCTTTCACATTGTTTTTGCTTTTCATCACTGTGACCAAAATATCTCACAAGAACAATTTAGAGGAGGAAAAGTTTATTTTGGTGCATGTTTTCAGAGGTTTAGTCCATGGTTGGCTGACTCCATTTCTTTGGGCCCAAGTTGAGGCAGAATATGATGGCAGAAGGGAGTGATAGAGAAAAGGTGTTCCACTCATGGTAGCCAGGAAGCATAAAGAGAGGATGAGCTTAGAGGGTAGATGAATCCTTCTAGGGCACACCCCCAGTGAGCTACCTCCTGTAGCCATGCCTGCCTCCCCACCCCCAGTGAGCTACCTCCTGTAGCCATGCCCGCCTCCCCCCGCCACAGTTACCACCCAGTTCATTCAAATCAGGATGGATTGATTACAGCTTTCATTATTTATTCTATTTTACATCTGAAAATTTCTACATTAAGATAGGAGATTTTGTGGTGACACCTCATATTCTAATGCATAACACACATCTTGTTTCATTAGAAGAACTCTTTTAGGACTTGAGGTTAAAAAGAAATCAGTATAGTGGAAGAAGGGGAACAAAGGAAAGAGAGATGGAGGGATGGGAAAAGGGAGAACATCAGAATGCGAGTGACCCAACTCTTGCATGAACACATACAAACATATCATAATGAATAAAACATTTTTTTATATAATTGTAACACACCAATTAAAAATTAATTTTTTATTAAAAATTAAATTGGTTTTAAAGTACAACTTTTCATAAGAGGGCACTAGAGCTACTTTTGACCTGATAAAGGTCATATAACTACTTGATGAAGTATTTGAACTCCAGCAATTTCTCTTAAAATAGAATTTATTTTTTTCTTAGTACCTCCTATCCTCCTTTACAACATCTTTCATTTCACAAAATAGCAATTTAGAAACTGAAAAAGTCCTTGGATATATTGTTTAGGAATCATTCACGCTTGCTTTCATTTATTACTATTTTTTTTCTTTTCCTTTTTTTTTTTGAATCAGCTTCTTTGAGAGATACAATGCTGTAGTCAATTAGAGTTTAAGAAGCTACTCATGCTTGAATATATACCAACTCTGCATTTTCTGCCACTGAGAACTGTGGTTTTTGTGACTGAGTTTTTCATACTGTGAACATGCTAAGAGAAAACAATCCTCATGGAGTTCCAACTTAACTGTTAACTACTGGTTTTGAAAATGGCAATTTACTGCTCCCAGTTATAGGACAATATTTCATTTACCCAGAAATGTTAAAACCAACTGCAATTCTAGAGGGGCCTGCAATTGCAATGCAGGGTTTGAATGACTTATCAAAAGCACTAAGCTCCAGATTTAGAGTTTCACAAAAAAACTTTGATTTTCCCAAAGTGATACTATGAGCCTTTGAAATGGCTTTGCTCTGCTCAGTCATCAGATTTCCCTGTGGAGCATATAGCTTTGTGGTTAGTATTTTGATTCCCAAAGGAATGATGTTGGAAAATGCCAAGCCAGCACAATTCAGAAAGCTTTAAAATGCCTGCTGCTCCACTACTACTATTGTATGTCTTGTTGAAGTTTCCTTTATGTGCCTCAAAGAGATTGAAATGAATCAGAAAGCCGTATCTGAGGGTGAGGGAAAATAGAAGAGATTACATCTCATTGGTTCTTTTATTCTTGAGCTCAGTTCCTAGATATTTGGACAAGTAGAGTGGGATGAAAGATGGTGCCTGCTGTCTTGCTGAAAGGCAGAGCCATGGGTTCTGGTGCTCAGGTTCAAGCCCTGGGCTGAATACATCACAGCTACATCTTTGGAATGTCTTAATTCTCTTCTCGCAGAGAGAAATGTAGCTGTGCAGTTTTAGGGTATGCAAGTGGGATAGGAGAAAAAAAATAATAAAAATAATTCTAGGGTTATTGTGGCACCAGAAACTTGAGAGGGTACATGAAAGTCTTAAAAATTTTAGTGGATTATTTCCATTTTTGCCACCTAGTATATTTGGGGACTTATTGAATTGTCTTTGCCTATGTTATTGACAGAATTTTCAACTACAAATGAAGAGAACTGGGTCTCTACACTCACTAATTCTCTAGATTTGGACAAATCACTTAAGCTGTAAATATCTTATTTTTTTTTCTTCAAAAGGAAAGATTTGAGAAATTCAACATTTCATACCTCACAAACACATTGTGAGGTTTATATAAAGTCATGGATAACAAAGACTTTCATAATCCACAATGTATTAAGGAAATATAAAACATTATTGGAATTGCTTCCTAGAAGTGAAACCAGTAAATTGTTGGTGCTTTCTCCAGCATTGACATGAATCATCTCTCACTATGCCTTTGCTTAGTTAAATTCCAGCTTTTAACGGGCACATTTACAACGTTGAGAATCTGGGACTTAAATGGGAGCCTGATATGGCATTTTCTTTAGTGACATGGAGTTTCACCAATATTCAGATTTCAGGTATTCTAATTTGTTTATATTTTGTATGGTGTACCATGTGCCAAAGAAATGTGCATGTGATGGACACATAAAAAAATCAAGAAATTCCTCTCTCTGGAGACAAGAATGGAAAAGTGAAACAATGAATTCATGCAGGATTTTTCCTTCCTTCCTTTTCTTTTTAATGCTTGCCACAGAGAGCTGCATACTTACAATGCATCTATATGAATAAAAGAAATATTTATTCTGGAAATCAAACATGATTGTAGAAGAAATAAAAATTTTGTTATAATGAGTGTCTTTTAGATTCTTGGAAAATGGGATATCTGGTAATTTTCTATTTGTCCATTCATTGATTAAAAAGCAGTGTATTTCAGTAGAAACAACACTGGAATATGAATAACATTTCATGCAAGGACTTTATATTTGGCCATTTGCCTCCTTGCTGAAGCAGAAGAAACGTTCTATAAAGAGATGAGAGGATATGCTCAGAATGGATCAGTATTTGGTAATAAAAAATCCATTTATTTTGGCACTGAGTTGTATAGAAAAAGGGTCTAGTCTATTTATTTGCATCATACCACTTTAAAATGAAGCATGCCATTCTATTTGTTCTATTAACAGCTTAATAGTCAATATTCTTACCCCAGAGTAGATAATAAAGAAAGAAGAGTAAATCCATACCACTAACCTAGCAATTCAATCTGACTGTTTATTTAAGCATATATAAATGAACAACATGGGTCATTGGGCTAAAGTGACCAATTTATTCAAAACCAGCTTTACTAATAAAAGATGACCAAAATGGAAGTTAAAAAAAAGAAAAAAAGAAGATAAAGAACAATTGTCCCTGGAGATTCATAAAAACAAACATAACCTTAATTGAATCCTATCAAAACCCTCAGAGCTATCCAAGAATTTTTTCCATAAAGTAAACTAATATGCCCCTTTTAGAAAGCAGAAGACATATAAAGAAAAAGTTTGTGGAAATTTAAAATATTGATCAAGTTTTTTTTTTTTTAAATCAACAGTAGAAGTGAAAAGCTCAAGTAAATCTCGCAGAATATTTAAGTAAAGATGACTGAAATAAAGAGATCCTTGAGAGCCAATGTCCATCTGAACAGAAAGGAAGAGAAGGAGATTTTGAAGAAACCACAGAAGAAATATATGCAGTGGTGCAGAATTCATAAAAAAAAAAAGTGATGCGGTGGAATTCATAATTTTAAGTAAAAAGAACAGGTCTAAAAATGTCAACAGGAAAAAAAACAAAGAAATAACATTTAATGATGTACCTATAAATTAGTGAACACCAGATGACATCAGACTTATCATCATCAAATGAGCTCTTAGTAAACAATGGTCTTAAAAGTTCTAAGAAGAAAATAACAATATTTCGAGCCAAGAAATCTCTATACATAAATAACAATCCAAGTGTCTTTGCCAAATAAAGGTTTTTTTTTTTTTTTCAGACATTAAAGGACTGAAAAGTTTCATTTAAAAATAATACGAGAGCTGGGTACAGCTGCACACACCTGTAATCCCAGTGATTTGAGAGGCTGAGGCAGGAGGGTCCTGAGTTGAAGTCCATCTGGGCAACATAGCAAGGCCCCTGTCTTCAAAATAAAATAAAATGAAATGAAGTTATATTTAGGAAAAATGAAAATAAAATTCAAGAAAGAGGGAAAAGAGGTGAAAATATCAGGAAATGGCCTCAATGCTTATTTTCTATGTTAAATCTATGTACACAGATACACAAACAAAAGCTTTGCATCTGTTACTGGATATATTGAGAATGGCATTTTTACTCTGCCTCAGAAATAATGAAAAAGGTTGATTCTCTTTGAGTAGATTAAAGAGATAGTATGGAAATGACTCAGCCTAGAAACTTTTGTTAGTTTTTCCTCTATAAATCACATATTTCTTCATAAACTAAACTCCTTGAATTCTCTTTCATTTCTGATGCCAATTATTGTTACAAAGTGCAACAGGCAATCCTTGTTATATGTCAACCAGCTGATAACAAATTGAATCACTACTCTTCTTTAATTTTTGTTAATTTTTTTTATAAAGTTAGATAAAATTGTGCCCAAAAGGAATAAATGGCCAGGATTTATTCTGAGAAACAATCTTCCAATGTTGAAGAAACTATTAATTTTACAAAAAGAAATTGATATTATTATCATGAGGTATATTAATGTTAACTCACTTTCAGAGTGTGGGAACAAATGCTCTACTTTTGTCTGAAGTTAACAACACCAGCAACTTGGACTGAAAACATGCATGTTATTCTTATTTTAATGATTAGTCTTTAGTTAGGAGCAAAGCATATTTCTCTAGATTAAATGGTAGTATTTAGGCCTCTTCCTTTAGTTTTGGCCATATCCAAAGGAGAGAAAAATAGCTTGCAGTTTCTGGAGGGAAGCTACTTTTAATCCAGCACCTCAGCATCTGGACAATTAACTGTGATAGGAGGACCGGTCCTCCTTTAACAATGATTTATTTAGCACTAGCTATGTTTCAAGAATTCTAGTACTGTGCAAACATTGTTCAAAATGGATAAGTTATTTTGCCTTAACTGAACTTCAATTCTAGAAATAGAATTCCCCAAATGCAAAGTGTATGATACGTAAAGAAGTGATAGATGCTATAGGAAAACAGAAGTGAGAGAGTGCTAAAGACAAGGGATCAATTTTTAAGAGGGTGATAGGGGAAAGAACCTTCACTGACAAAATGACATTTAAACAAAAGTTATACAATGGTAAAGAAATGAGTCATGTGGATAGTTGAGCAGCAGTGACAGTGAGTGAAAGGCTATGTCCCAGGAATACCAAGTCCATTTTGGCTTTAGCGCAATGAACGAGGTATGAGTCTGCAGCGTTGGGGGCAGCCACTAGCCACATGTGGCTACAGAATACTTGGGTGTGTATCTGAATTGAGATGCATCCTCAGGATAAAATACATACTGGCTTTTGAAGATGTAGTATAAACAAAAGTATATGTTACCTCAATATTTTATATTGATTTCATGTTAATATAGTAATATATTGGACATATAATGTTAAATAGAATAAATTTTTAAAGGTGAAAACTAAAAAAAATTGTGGCTATCTTTATATTTCTTTGGAGAGTATTGTTGTGGGCCATTATAAAGATTTTAACTTTCATTCCTAGGGAATTAGGGAGCCACCAGAAGGTTATGAGCTGAGGAGTGGCAAGACTTTAAAGTATCTTTTAAGAGGACCAGTCTAGGTGCAATCCTGATAATAGATTAAGAGGGATGGGAGGCAAAGTGATTACTAGGAAGCCAACTTCAATAATCTTGGAAAGAGATGATGTACTTTGAAAGAGTGGAAGCAGAGAGAATGTTGAATGATTTTCAGATGGGTGTCTAGGAACATTGGTGACAAATTAGATATGGCATTTGGAAAGAGGTAAGGATTAGGACAAGTATTCTGACCTAAAGAGATTATAGATCTGGATTTACCTTAGTTAATGAAGTTGGGACAAACTCTAGGAAGAATGGCTTTTAGTGGGCATATCAAAAGTCCGGTTTTAGACTACTAAATTTCTTAATAATATTAATAAAAGATTCTGATTATTAAGCTACTTAATCATATTCCTATTGCTGCACATCTAAGTAATTTGTAATTATAAATACTACAGTAATTAGAATACTTTTGCATTAATTTTCTATATGTATAATTATTATGTTTAACCTAATTTTCCAGATGATAACTATTATGCTAAAAGATAAGAACATATTTAATGTTCTTGACCATACTGACAAACTGCTTTTCAAAGAGATTATATAATCAGATACTTCAGTTTTCCCATACCATTACTAACACTGGGTAGTACACTTTCAATAAAAGTGCAAATTTTATAGATCTTTTCATTTTCATTTCCTTTTAAAATAACTTAAACATCAAACCTTGTTTAATATGTTTGTGTAACCACACTTCTTGCACATCATTTTTTTAAACTATTCAAATATATTTATTGAATTTTTCTAGTTTTACATATTCCATCTTTCACTTCCAACTCTGCTGAGATCATTGATGTTGAACTATTAAGTGACAATAAAAACAAACTTAATTTGGATCAACACACCACATTCAATTGTCTGTATATTTAGCTTTTAAAAACTCATTCCCCAGTTTCAATAACTTTGTAAATAAAGAAGTAACCTAAATGAATTCCTATATTTCATTGTTTTAGCATTGAACTATGCTGATTACCCATGGCTATTGTTTCTGTCCCTATACTTGTAGAATTCTTAGGATCCATAAAAAGCCCTAATTTATTGCTGAGTGCTTGGTTTACCTTTTCCAAACCTGGAAAGTCACATAATCCTGAATGATTCTCAAATTATAAGACTGACGGGTGTCAGTACTACTACATTTACTCCTATTTATTCCTTTTTTTTTTTTTTAAAAATCTCTCCCCTCCTCCATCAGTGGCTCCTTATTCTTGATTCAATGGCCTTGCTTTGGCCTTTATAGAAGACACTCATTCTAGCTGAATTTCAAGTTAAGGATATATTTTTCCAGACTACCAATCTGTCAGCGTTTTAGAGCAATTTCAATGTGTGTCAACTCTACTTGCGGAGGGAACATCACCTCCAAAATGATCTTACTTCAGATATCAACTGCAACTTTGGGAGTTCCCCACTTCAGATCAGGTGTATGAAAAATGTGGGTAGGATTAACCATCCCTAGTGGTTTTTTTTTTACCTTTTAAAAAATTTGTTCTTTTAAATATTAATGACAATAGAGTGTATTTTGACATATTATACATATGTGCAATATAACTTCTTGTGGTTGTATATGATGTGAAGTTATACTGGTCATGTATTCATGTATGAACATAGGAAAGTTATGTCTAATTAATTCCTCACAAAAATCAGGAAAATGCTATATTATGATTAGAGTTTTATGATAACTAAAGGATGCAAATTAGAACCATCCAAAGGAAGATAACTACAGAAAAAAATTGTGAGAGAGTTCTAAACACTAAGTCACTCTCAGTGATGCATAATTATCTCTGTGGCACCCACACATTATGGCCACCCAGGCCCTTGGTGTCAAGAGGTTTTATTGGGATTAATAACACAATGCCTTCATCTCTGACCTTGAATCTATACACCTTGGTCCCCAGAGGTCAAACTATTGCCATTAGTCCTCAGGTCTGGAGTTTGAAATTGGTATGGCTTGGGTCAAAGCCCCCATCATAAAATACATTGAACGATTGTCCAGTGGCAAAGTTTCAAGGCAAGCAATGACAATCCTATTCTTTCTGTTTTAATTCCTGTTACCCTTTTCCTGTATTCTTTTGCACTATCTTGATATTTTTTAGTACTGTAAATTTTCTGTTGTGGTTTTGACTATGTCTCTCCTGAAGAGTGTAAAAATTGTGTTGGTTTATGTTGGGATTACAACTTGGCTTTTTTTTTTTTACAGCTTATTTAAAAATCACTATTTTACCATTTTGTTTGGAAGGTGAAACATTACCACCATATAGGTCCCTGGCCTTCTTTCCTTTAAGCTACAGTTTGCCACATGTTATAGTTACATATGTTTAAAAAATCCCATCAGACAATATTATACTTTACTTTCAACTTTCTACCACATTGTAAAGAACTCAAGAAGAGACAGAGTCTTTTACATATTAAATATTATAGATAATGCAAATATGCATCACTAAAATATTGATCAATTCTGTTCCTTCTCCCTTGTTCTTGATATTCCAGGTTTCTTTCTGGAATTATTTCCTTTTGTCCTAAGAACTTCCTTAAACAAAGTTTGCCTTGTATTTTTTTTTTTACCTGAGAAAGCATATATTCCATCCTCACTCCTGAAGAATGTTTTTATTGGATATGGGGTTTAACTGGGGTTGACTTTTAGCATTTAAAAACTGTGCTACTTTTTCTGACCTCCAGAGTTTCTCATGAGATCTGTAGTCACCCTAATTTTTCTTTTTTTGAAAACAATGTGACATATTCTCCTAGTTATTTACAAAAATTTCCTTTTTCTTTAGTTTTCAGCAGTTTCATTGGAATATGTCCAGACTAGGATCTCTTTGGTTTTCTCTCTCTTAGAGTCTACTTAGGATCTTAAATCTGTAGGTGTGTATATCTTGCCAAGTTTTCAGCCATTATTTACACAAAGCTTTTCAGTACCACACTCTTTCTCTTTGATTTCATTTATCCCAATAATACAAATATTAGATCTCCTGCCAATATCTCACAAACCCCCTGCCCCAGGGCTCCAATAATGTTTTTATTTAGTTATGATTCATAATTGATAAGTTTATTCTATGTGGTAACCTTATTAGAGGTCTTTATTTATTCAAGTGGAATCAAGTTATTGTTAATTTTCTTTTCATTTCATCCAAGAAGAATCTCTCTTATATTTCCTTTTTAGGACAGTCTTTTAGAAACAATATTTCTCAATCAATTATCTTGGTTATTTGGAATATTTTGTCTTTTCCATAATTTTTTGAAGGAAAGTTTCATTTTGTACAGAATTCTTGGCTAACAGGATCATTTTTTTTCCAGCAGGTTGAATGTCTTCCCATTATTGTCTTCTGCTGTACATTGTTTCTGATGAGAAATCTACTGTTAATCTCGTTGAGGAGCCCTTGAACATGATGATTCACTTATAGGTTCTTTTTCACTATCTTTTGATGTTTGTTTATAAGGTGTCTAAATGAGAATATATTTGAATTTATTCTAATTGAAGATTGTGGCACTTTCTGAATGTGTAGATTAATATTTTTCATCAACTTTTGAAAGTTCTTGGCTGTTATTTTTTCAATATCTTTTCTACCTCTTTATCAGTTTTCTTTTTGTCCAAAACTAATATTACATATCTATCCCTGAGGCTCCACTTATTTTTCTTCTAGCCAGAGTGTATAATCTCAATTATTTTTTTTTCAAATTTGTTGGATCTTTCTTCTATCTATCAGTTCAATCTACTATTTAGCCCTTTTTTTCTAAAAATTTTAATTGCAGAAATTGTGCTTTTCAAATCTGAAATTTTTATTTAATTATTTTTTAAATAATTTCTCTATTGTCTATTTGGTAGAACATCATTCTCATAATTTACTTTAATTGCCCAATGTTTTCCTTTAAACCTTTGTATTTTAAACCAGATAGTGTCTGTCTTGTAAGTCCAACTTCTGGACTTCCTCAGAGAAAATTTATTGGAGGACTAATGATTCAATAGAGATTATTTAAATGCCTGGGAACCAAAAGCTTCCCAGGCTTTGTTAAGAGTCTCTATATGTATGCTGGAGACACCTTTGACAGTCATCCAGGAAGTTTACAACTCCAGCTTAGCCTTCATTTCTGTTTGCACAGAGCCTCAAGGTTATCCAGTGGCAACAGCCAGAGCTTTTTTTTCCTGAGAATGGGCACAAGCCTCTGAATAAGCATGAACTTTAAGATTATCAAGAATATCTGGGCTGAGGTTGCAGCTCAATGTAGAGCACTTGCCCAGCACATATGAGACAGTAGGTTTGATCCACAGTATCATATACAGATAAATAAATAAAACGAAGGTATTGTGTCCATCTACAACTTAGAAAAATTAAATTAAAAATATTACCAAGAACATGCCAGAGTTCTTCAATGCCCCCCCATACCATTACATCATTATTCAGGTTGGTATTTTAAGCTTTTTGTTTAGCCTTTCTATTTTCCCTGTTATCTACTATATCCTAAACTGAACTATTGCTTTAATGTTGTTTAAAAATTTACTTGTGGAAAATGCAAGTACTTTGAGTCATGCCATATAAAGAAATGCTTATAAATAGGGTATTATAGGGGATTACGCTATAGGATAGATAATTACTATTCTCTTGAAATAATACTTAAAAGGTGCTCCATCTCCATTCTGCCCATCCAGTTGCGATTGAGTTCTTAGTTTTCAGTATGATTGTGGGATATTTCTATTTAAGGTTACTATGGAACTGTAAATTATGAGAAAAATACTAATTAAGTTTCATCATTGATTTTTATAAGATTTATTCTGTGTGTGTGTGTGTGTGTGTGTGTGTGTGTGTGTGTGTGTGTGTGTGGTGGTGGTGGTATGGTGAAGTACTACTCAGATTATTGCTCCTGTTTATGTTTTAGTCAGCTTTTTTCACTGCTGTGACCAAAAGACCTACAAGGATAATTTTTAAAAGGAAAAATTCTTTGGGGTTCACAGTTTCGAGGTCTTAGTCCATAAATGGCTGACTATTTTTTGGAAGCCCAGATTAGGCAGGACATCATGGCAGAGAGTGTGGCAGAGGAAAACAATTCAAGAATTACAACACTGAAGCAGAGAGAGTGAGCTCTGCTCAACAAGGATGAAATACATACCCTCAAGACATGCTCCTAGGAACCTACCTCCTCCATCTATACCATACCTGCATACAGTTGCTATCCAGTAAAACCCAGGAATTGGTGAACTAATCATGTAAGGATTCTTATAACCCAATCACTTCACCTCTAAACATTCTTGCATTGTCTTACACAAGAGGTTTTGGGGGTTACCTCATATTTAAACTGCAACAGATGTTTCTAACAATTATTGCTAGTGTGTTCATTGATTTTATGGAGGAGATATTTTAGGAGGTTTATCAAAATGTTAACTTACATGCTTCATATTTTTTTTTAATTATGTAAAATATATAAATAAATTGACTGTTTTACCCATTTTAATAATGCAATTCATTGTCATTAAATATGTTTACATTGTTTTACAATATTACAAATGTTCATCTCTGAAACATTTTTATCATCCAAACTGAAACTGTATATCTACTAAACATTAGAATCCCATTCCTTCTTACTCAAGACCCTGGAATGCACAATCTACTTGCTGTCTTTAAATATGTAAATATTCTAGATATTTCATTTAAGTTGGATCACAGAATATATAACTTATTTTATTTGGCATTTCTTCAAAATTCATCTATGTCTTAGAATATGTCAAGTTATATTCCTTGTAATACTAAATAATATAATATTCCCGTGTGTGTGTGTGTATGTGTGTGTGTATAACTTTGTTTGTCCATTCATCTGCCTATGGACACTTTGGTTGTTTTCACCTCTTTCTTGGCTATTTTAAGTGATGCTTCTATGGACTTGAATTATAGGATTTGAACAATACACAGTCATATAACTTAATATTCAAAATTTCCAGAGCACAATAAAAAGAGTTCTCAACATGAAAATTCCGACAACATGTCTGAACTGGAATTGTGATATACAGAAGTGGAGTTTCAAAATAACATATTTCTATGCTTCAATTTTTGATAAACTTTCAACTTGTTTTTCATAATAGCTACACCCATTTATATTCCTTCCAACATACCTTTTAACATTTCCTACAATGCACAATGATTCCAACTTTGCCACAACCTCATCAAAATTTGTCATTTTCTATTCAAGTTTATCTGCATGGGTATGAGTGGTATCTCATTTAAAGGTTTTTTTTTTTTAATTTTCTTTTAAATACTAATTAGTATAATTAGGATCTTGGGCATCACTAATGTGCTTATTGGCCATTTGTATATCTTCTGCAAACAAATTAA
The DNA here is from genome assembly GCF_047511675.1 of Marmota flaviventris. NCBI lineage: Eukaryota > Metazoa > Chordata > Mammalia > Rodentia > Sciuridae > Marmota > Marmota flaviventris. The sequence continues at coordinate 48,101,557 of NC_092505.1, read as the reverse complement.
TATTTTAGATTAATTTTTAAGTTAGGTCATTTGCTTCTGCAGTTGAGTTGTGAGGTTTTTAAACATTTTGAAAAGTATTCCCTAATAAGAGATTACATATTTGACACATATTTTATTACAAATATTTTCTACCAATCTGTACATTTTCTTTCAGTCTGTTGATAGTATTATTTGATGTATTATTAATTTTTTATCTATATTTTTGTCACTCTGTTGTTCTGATTGCCTATATATTTTCCATCAATGTGTTTTCAGGCTTACCAACTCTTGTTTCTTACATCTCCAAATAAGTTCCAGGAAAATTTTATAGTTTAATTATTGCCTTATATTCTGAAATTTCCATTTTTCTTGTATCTTTTTTCTTCTATTTCTTTGCTAACCCTTTCTATTTTAACTTTCCTTTTAGGAGAATTTGCAAGCATTTGAGAGTTAAATTTAGCAGCTGTTTTTTAACATCTTTGTCAGAGGATCATAACTTTGTGCCATCTAATTCTCTTATACATTTTACTGTATATCACAATTCCAGTTAAGATATTTTGTGGGAATTTTCATGTTGAGAACTCTTTTTATTTTGCTCTGAAAATTTTGAATATTAAGTTATATGACTGTGTATTGTTCAAACCCTATAAAAATGTTAATATATTTGTTTTAGCAAGCACCTGCCCTAGTTAGCATCAAATACCATGTTCTGATGTGTTTTCTCTTGTCTGTGGTACCAATGTCTAATCAGTTCTCAAAGGCTTCAATGCAATGGTGTCAAACCTGTCTTATGTGTGCACCATCTAGAAGTACACCTTGAGGTGATTTAACTCAGCACTCCAAAGTCTTTCTATGCTAATTAGTATTAGATCCACACATGTATATGTTAGAGGTAAACCCAAAGGTTCATTAGCAATGAACTTTATGTGGCTGCTTTTCATATATTCCTTTGTTCTGTAATATCATTCATGTTTTCCAGTTTCTGAGTATGCAGAAAAATAATAACATACCAGGTCTGAGACTGCTATCTTAAATCTATTTTCAAGGATGGTCATTGGCTGGCATTTGGGAATTTAGATTTCAGAAGTCTTCCATCATTCCATCATTATAGTTGCTCATTCTGCTTAAACTATATATAAAATTTACCTTAGTATCTGCTTTCATCATGGGATTTCTGAAGATTTGTTAAATGCTAGACAAAAAGTGACTGTGTGATCAGCTCCCAACAAAAGCACACTGAGTCTCCAAAGATCTTCCCTCATAGACAGCTTTCATATGTCTTGCCATAATTTGTTGCTGGGGCAAAGTAAGCACATTCTGTGCAATTCTAATAAGAGAGAACTTTTAGAATATACTTTCCTTTAAACTTGTCTCAAGTATCCTTGCCATTGTAAATTTTGTTCTTTAACCTTTTTCTGCTAGAAATCATAGCCATGAGTACAATTATATACTAAACCCAGTACATCTTCTATTAAATCATTGAGCCTGGGAATGACCTCAGGGATCCCATGTTAGTCCACTTTTCATCTCTGTGACCAAAATACCTGACAAAAAAAAAAAGTTGGAGCAAGAAAGATTTATTTTGGTAAATGGTTTCAAAGGTTTCAGTCTATGTGATCATCCAGCTCCATTGCTCTGGGTCATAGATGAGGCAGAACATCATGGCAGAAGGACATGGCAGAGGAAAGCTACTCGGTTTACAGCAGCAGCTGGGAAGCAGAGAGAGAAGAGAAGGGGCTAGAGACAGAAAGAAGGGGACAGGGACAAAATATATTCCCTGAGGACATACTTCTAGTGATCCAGTTCCTCCAACTAGTCCCAACCTGCCTGCAGTTCCTATCAATTCCTGGTAATGCATTCAGATTATTAATCCAGTACATGGATTAATCCAATGATGAGGTTAGAACTCTAATGGATAAAAATACTTCCTGAAGCCCCACTTGTGGTCATTGCTGTACTGGGGACTAAGTGTAAACATGAGACCATGGGGGAGTATTCTACATCCAAATCATAATAGACCCCAGTGCACTAGGGTTCAGTTTTCTGGATCTTCAGCTAGAAACTATTCAATTCTGCCACATTGATGATCAAAAGGGTGGGAAACAACAACAACAACACACACACACACACACACCAGCAACAGGGATTTTTCTTGTCCTCATTTGAGCCACATTTCCATTGTACAGAGATAAATTTTTACTTACTCAGTCTTTTGGACCCTGCAGTCTTTTATTATTGGTCCAATTTCTTGATTGTTTCTGAGTTGGTATCACTCATCTATTTCCTGTGTTGACCAGAAGCATATATTTTTGCTTCTATGTTTATAATTTTTTATTTTATGCAAGAGAAAAGAGTTGGAAGTAATCAATAATCACTACTTAAAATATGGTGCCCTTATCCTGTTTTGATCCTAATGTATGATCTAAGTAAATCTTATCTGTAGCATATTTAATTTGAGACTTGTTACAGCTTTACATGTATTCAGTTGGCCACTTGTTCCAAATACTTTGGGAGTAATGTCAGGATTTCTCCTTTAACAGATTTAGAATGTAAGCATTTGTAGAATTCTGCAGATCAGATCGTCTTTCCCTTTACACCCAAGAATGCCAGCTATCTGAATGTGAGAATATCTCTGCATTAAGGGATGTTTGCCATCTTTTCTGGTACCTGTGGACTTCTTGCTCTCCATCTCTGCCTATGGCTCTCTGGACCTCTTCAGACATCTGTATACTCCACTGACCTTCCATCAGTCTTCAGAGGCTCACTTCAGTGCACTAAGAGAAGGCCCAATGACTCAGACGGATTTCTTTCTGGTCTGCTTTCCTTCAGCCTTGGGAGAATAGTTGCAGTGTCTTTATTGAAGACCCAGAGTTGCTGAGAGAGCTTTTAGCTCACTTGTCCTGCCCTGCACTTCAGCAAGCTGCTTACATCTGTTAAAAAATAGCACCTTTCAAAACAATCTTTCTTAGCTCTTCTTAGCCCTGACCTCAGCCCTTGGCATACCACACCCATGCACTCAGTAAAGGCCCATGACAAAATGTAGCACATATGTTTGTACCAGCATTGTTGCTGAGAATCCTTGGATTTCCAAACCTGCACACCAGTATATACATGTCCATAAAAAGTTTACTCAAATTTGTCTGTTTTCTTTTCCTATTGGTGGTGACAGTGGGTTTTTTGTTCTTTGTTGTTTGAATCCCTAAGGGACATTTATTTTTCTCTTTACTCTATATGCTAGGGATTCAAGCAATCATGGGTCTCTTTGCCCTTAAATAAAGTTGTTTATATTTTGGAATTCATTTATGTTTCATTACACATTCTATTTTTTGGTGAATTAAACATAATAGTTTGATTTTGTAGACTATCTGACTTGCTCATTCTGTTAGATTGGAAGGCAATAGACTGTTTCTCACAGTTTTGTACAATGTAACCATAGAATAAGTTCTTAATTTTGTCTAACCTTGTACTTCATATAAATGGAATCAAACAGAATATTAGTGTTTTGCAATTAGTTCCACCTTCTTGTTATAAATTTGTGAGATTAGTTTATTTTTCATATAGCATTCTTTTTATTATTGCATAGTTTTCCAATATATGATGTACACTGCTTTCTTTAGATGGATGTTTGCATTCTTTCTACCTTGGGGCACTGTGGATAAAAACCTCCAGGCACATCCTTTTCATATGTTTTGTACATATGCACTCCAGTCTCTTGGAAATTTCCTTGAATTAGAAATGATGGGCCAAAGCTATGGCATTATAATCACCTTAGTAGATATTGTCAATTCTCTGATATGATTTTGTCAATATATACTCTCAGTGTACAGTTGTGTACAATGTTGTGGGGGCAGGTTGCACAGAAAACACACCAAGTCCCAGCTTTGTTTAAATTGAAGGGTATTTAGCCAGCTGGCCGGTGACTGCCCCCCACAGGACCCATAACTGTCTCTGCAAGAAACAGCCCCAAGCCTGAGCATTTTAGGATATTTAAAGGTAAAATTCACAAAACCCACATCTGGGTTGACGTAGCTGCAATCAAGCAGGTACAGAAACTGAATTGGGCAGTTAGTGAGACAATGCAATGGGTACATAGGTATTTCCCATGGGACTTTCCAGTTTGGCTTAGCAGCAAGCAAGCAAAAGGGAAGTGGGTCAAAAATGACCCTAGTTCAGTACAAGTTAGAGAATGGTTACTAACGTCTAGACAATCAATCTCTGACAAGGTATATTGTCCAAGAAAAATGGAAAGGAAAGAGAACAACTTTTCATTGTATAAGAATTGCTATTTTGTGTTGCCAAGTATGCTCTTCCAGGAAACTGTTAATGGGTACAGAGGTGGGGCTTTCTCATGGGAGAAACATTTCTTACATGATATGAAGTCTCAAGGTAAAATGGAGTCTGTTTGGTCATTGCCCATATAGCCTGGCGCATAACGTACAAGTGTTCCAGTTGCTCTGCATCTTAAACAAATCTGAGTATCATTAGTTGTTTGTTAGGTTTTCTAATTTTAGTCATTTTAGTGGACATGTATTTTTATTTCATAGTAATTTAAATGTGTATTTCCCTATTGAGTAACAATGTTAAGCACTTTTTCATACACTTATTGGCTACTTAAATATCTTCTTTTGTGAAATCATTACTTAGACCCATTTCCCCTTTTTCTTTAATGATATGAAGAAGTTCTTACATGAAATTAGGATAAGTACTCTTCAGATACTCATATTACAAATGCTTTAAATATTTTATATCTCTATATATCTTAACAATATAACATTTGATTTAATTATCATATTAATAGCTTTTAAAGTTCCATTTTAGGGAACTGTGATTATTAAAAAGCAAGTAACTTCCTCAAGGTCACACACTGGTTGATTCTGAAGGAGACTTTACCCCAACATCCTTTGATTCTGCTAATATTTACATGTGCTTCCCATTAGCGATTGCCTCTAAATAATAAATCAAACATATCTTCTTCAATGTGCTTTTTCCTCAGATTGTTCTGGAAATTTCTTCTTCAATATTCAGGCTACCTAAGTTTGGACATAATTTCAATTATTTTTCCATATGTTACCTAATACTTCCAAAAGCTGCAATAAATCTGAAGCTATTTATCCCGACCTGACAAAGTCATAAAACAGACTTCTCCAGACAATTTCTTTTTTGAGAATTGACAACTCATGCCTACGAGAAAGCACTTTTTTTTTTTGGCTCTCAAGTCTAGTTTTTTAAAATCTATTAAGTTGCAAAGGAAAGATGAAAGCAGGACAACATCACAAATGAGCATTGTGCCAAGGAGGACAGTTAAATTTCCTTATTACAGTATTTAACAAACATTAGATATTAGAAAAATCAACTTAGAGATGTGATATTTTGAATGACTTGGCAGGTGTTAATTTAAGTGACACTATAAATTCTTTTAATATTTTATATTAACATATATAAATGATGTATAAGTAATAATATTTTGTATAAATATTTCTGAAAATGAAACATCAAATCTTTACTCTTTTGGTTGGCTAGAATCACAGGGAGCTTTCTGGCTACCATTAATACATGGACTTCAAATGACAGTTTACATCATTGTTTTATAATCTCTAGAGTCTGATGAGCTCAAACCAATGTACACTCCAGTAAAAGGCTATGAATGACTTGGGAGTAATCTATATGGTCATACTATAGAGATCCCATTTATTTTGTAGTTTTTTGGAAATCGTATCTTCTGTATCTGTTATAGATTTTTAAATGGGGTAGATATAAACTGCAATAAGTTATCATTTCCAGTCATTTATTCTTAAAATATTGATGTAATTTTTTAGCACCTCTTGAGAGTCTGATTATGTTGGTTTGACAGTAGTAGTGCTAGAAAGAGATCTGTCATTTTTTTCTTCATTTCTCCAATTATTACTTTAAAGATGGTATCATCATAGCTTCCTTGAGTAATTGCAAGAACTCCATCAATATTCCTACCTCTTCTTTCAGCTTTCCTTAATTCAATACATTTTATGCTACCTGGATAATTTTCCAACATTACTCACAGGACCCTGTTCTGGATTTATTCAAAATCTCCCAGTGATTGCTATTTTACTTGGACAATATATTCCAATTGCTTTAGCTTGACATTCAAGTTTACACATGACCTGTACCCAAGTAGTTATTCTTAAACTTCTTTTTCCAATCATTCCTTTCACAAACTATTCAACATTTCTAATTCTCTAAGATTTTTCACACTATTCATCATTGTGTATTGAAGTTTTCTATTACAATGCCTTTAACCTTCCCATCTTGAAAAATGACCTTGAGAAACATTGAAATACTAACCTCTTTTTAAAAAGGATTTTAATGATTTTTTAAATAATCTTTCTTCTTCCCTCTCTCTCTGTCTCTCTCTGTCTCTCTGTCTCTCCCTCTCTCTCTCTCCCTCTCTCTCTCTCTCTCTCTCTCTCTCTCTCTCTCACACACACACACACACACACACACACACACAAAACATACTATCAGGACTGAGGAAGATTATTTTAGCTCTAGCAATTATTATTTGGTATTAGAATGCAACAACTGTGCACTAATGTGTTAATTTTTCTATGCTGGGAGAAATCAATTCCTAACTCCTTTTTAAGATGTATTCTTTAAGAAACTTGCCAAAGGTGCAAATGGCATGATGCAATTAAATATGATAAATACAAAGAATCTGATAATAACTAAAGTGATAAACATACAAAGTGGACTTATTTCTATATGTTCATTTCCTTTTTCACTTATTTGGAACTTTATACCTGTCCATTATATATGTGTGTGTGTGTGTGTGTGTATTTTTTTTGTGTGTGTGTATGTGTGTGATGCTGGGGATTGAACCCAGGGCCTTGTGCATGTAAGGCAAGCACTCTACCCTCTGAGCTATACCCCCAATCCCTTTATGTGCTTTGTATATTAGTTCAGATTCTACTGCCATATTGAAATATGTAAAGCTGGATATGTTAACAAAAGAGATTTACTTAGCTCAAATGAGATTTCTATATTTAGCTCATGGTATAAGAAAGCAACCACAAGAACAACATTAATATTTTCCAGTTTGCCCTGAAAGACCTAATTGCCTTCCCCTAAGCCTTACCTTTTAAAGATTCCCTCACCTCCTAAGATCACTACACTGAGGATCAAACTTCCAATATGTGAACTTTAGGGAGATAAATCATATCCAACCATCATACTTTTACAAGGCACAAAAAACAATTTCTTTTCATTTTATTTTATAATGCAGTGAATTATTTATTTCTGGATGTTATTATTTTTCCATATTTTATTGATGCATTATAATTATATATAATGTTGAATTTTTTGTTACATATTCATATGTGAATATAATATAACAGTATAATTAGGTCCAGGTTTTTCTGACAACACACAATATTGATGAGCAGATACCCTGTAAATTGTTCTCATCTCAATGAAAAGCAAACTTTGTCCTTTGATGGATTTTAAAAGATGACTAACTCATTATTAAGAATTAGGGTCAATGAGACCTTACTTAATTAAAAGCTTTGGAACTGTAATATTCCAGGTGATAGAATCCTTCAGATAACTCAAATTTACCCTCTAAATTTTTGTTTTCACCCAAAAAGTTTTGGAAAATGGTAATTCCATTGTTTTCAATGGCACAGGTCAATTTTTATTGATATTAAGAGATTATCATTCTGAATATCCACTGTATTATTCTGAAGCAATATATCGTATTCCTGGTGGCTTTACAATTCTTCTCTAATATAGGAGGGTTAGTTGTCATTTCTTTCATAATAATTTTATCACTTCTCAATTACTTTTGTTGACATTTTCATTTTCTTTTCCTGTTTTTATCTTCTGTGAGATGAAAATTAGATGGTCAAGTATAAATTGATAATTATATATTATGTATGAAAGACAACATGCTTTTATATGGAAGTTCACAATTGAAAAACATATTGTACATAATTGTATTTAATAACCAAAGAAAATATGAATGTAAATATCTTGGTCTGTATTTTACAAAAAAATAAGTGCAAGGTCAGAAAAATGTCACATTTCATAATTCTACATAGCTGGTAAATGGTAAGAAGTACAACTTGAATCCAAACCTTTTGACATTACTTACAGTATATTTTGCATAACAACACAATTGCCTGTAATCTCATCCTTAGTGGACATTTAAAAAAAAAAGTGTTCAAAATCTCTTTGGATATCTCTGCTGAGGTAAAGGTACTGACTAGATGCATGTTATAGTGCTGTTTCATCTAGGAAAAGTTATGATAACGGTTGTAGAGTTACAGTTAACTTACAACAACTAAGTTACCTCTACTGATTGTGAAATATAATCCGGAACACCTTTACTACCATAGTCAATCCCTAGAAAACAAGAAATCAATTTAGCATTCTCAATGGGAGCAGTTAAGAAATTATTTTCAATAAAAAAGTATTGAAAAAAATAAAAATTTCTAGTAACAGAATTCCAAGCTGAGCCCAAACCGAATCAACACACAGCAAGGATTTAGGTTTGGGTGACTAAAATACCGAGGAGGAATCAGGCATCCAGTCTAAGCCTCATCTGAACTGAGGCAGAGCAAAATAAGGGGTGGATGGGAATGTCAGGGCTGGCACAAGTTCTGCCTCCTGTTCCAGAGTGGATTTAGTGTCCAGAAAGAAAACAGTTTATGGAGAATCTACCTTTATAAAACATTTATAGATTCTGGGTGTACAGAACATTATTTCCTAGTCCAGAAAACAAAATAAGATTTCCTCCTTTACATGAAGGCATTCTTCCAATTCTTAGAGGGGGTCTAAAGTAATTGTGGCAAAGAGAATCTAGAAGAACGTTTTCATGGTGCCTTCTTTGAGAACAGAGATTGACATAAATATGTCTAAGTAAAGCAAGAGAATTTTAAGAACACTAGCTCCTGATGACTATGGTTGACTTTCATTTGTGAGGCAAATTAAATAATTTTACTTAAGGGGTTGAGGCTCTCACATGAGCATAGTATTTGTAGAATGTGGAGAAGAAGGAGCCAGAACAGGAAGGAGGGGATGCATATGTGAAAAGAACTGGGATTTAGTTTATCAATTAATATGGGACTTTATTAATATCTCTAGGCTGTATGTTCCTAGAAGTATTTTTTGACAGTGAGGTTAAGAAAGAAACAGGCACAGATAAGTTATCAGGATATTGTAATTTTTTTTGTTACTATACTATCATACAGTTTTTGAAACCATTAAGGGTTAAAAAAGTGAACCAAGTTTCTTAGATTCCCTGTTTGAGGAATATTCCAGGTAAATTAGAGGAAACATGATGTTCAATTACTAAGAGTCTATTTGTTTTCTTCTAGAAGATTGATCTTTAGTCTGGACCAAATAAAGCAGATGATCTGAAAGATGAATTTTGCCTACAATATGTAAGACAATAGTAGCAAACTCTTTTAAAGAATTTAGGTTCCCCGAAGTTTAAAAATTTTAAATAATTTATCAACGAAGCACGGAAAATCAGTAGCATGCCCGAAAACCAGTTTATCTAGAATGGTTTATGTTTAAATATATAAAAAAGAGCCATATCCTAGAAATCATAGAGTATTCAGGTAGAGAAGGGCCCTAAATATCTGAGGTCTGAGCTTATCTTAAAGATGAAGAAACTAAACTAGAGAGAAAGAATTTAATTTAGCACAAGGGAAACCTAAGTGGAAGAATCAAGCTCTTTTGACTCTTTGCTCAATGGTTTTATTTTTTCCTTCCTTCTTTATCACATTCTTGTTTTTAGTATATATTCTCAAGTCTTGCTAATAAAAGGTGAAACATACTAATTCTGAAAACCAATATTAGTCATGTTGAATCTAGGAAGAGGGCTGAATTTGGTAGATGCCCATGTCACTGATGCTCTATTTTGACTTACTCAGCAAATAATTTATCAATCACTGAACCAAATAGTAAGGACAATTCATCATCAGATTACTTAAAATTGAAGACTGAAAAAATCATATTTAATTTTGAACTTTATGAAACAAAGAAATGGTCTATGTATTAGTCAGCTTTTTCACTGCTGTGACTAAAAGGCCTGACAAGAACAATTTGAGGAAGACATGTTTGTTTGGGGGCTCATGATGTCAGAGGTCTCAGTTTGTAGATAGTTGACTCCATTTCTCAAGGTCTGAGGTGAGGCAGGACATCAAGGTAAAATTGGAAAGCAGAGGAAAGCAGTTGAGGACATGGCCCCAGGAAGCAGAGAGGGAGAGGGAGGGAAGGAGGGAAGGAGGGAAGGAGGGAAGGAGAGAGAGAGAGAGAGAGAGAGAGAGAGAGAGAGAGAGAGAGAGAGAGAGAGAGAAAGAAAGAGAGAGAGAGAGAGAATGAGCGCACTAAACTCAGCTCACCAAATATATACCCCAAAGTCATGCCCTCAATGATCTACCTCCTCCAACCATACCCTACTTACCTACAGTTACCACTCAATTAATCCCTATCAGGGGATTAATGCACTGACTAGGTTAAGGCTCTCATAACCCTATCATTTCATCCCTAAACTTGTTTTCATTGTCTCACACTTGAGCTATCAGGGGACACCTCATATCTAAACCATAATGGCCTATAAGATCATAGATTTTAATTCCTATAGAAGGACTAAATAAAGGGGAAAGCAGTTTGCTAAAGAGGAGCTGTTAACTAGATAAAATGCACTAAAGACTAAGAGCAAAAATGAAGACATTCATATAGGATTTTCCTTTTCTCAAAAAGAGAGATAATTTTTTGCTGCTTTAATAATGTTGCAGTAGCTGTATTTACTCAGGAATGTTTTATGCAAAGTAAGTTGCTCAATATGAATGCCTGTTAATAGACTATAGCTCATAAAGCAATAACTTATCTGGGTACATCAACAAAGGCAGTATAAAATTATATAGTAAAACCTTCTGGATGGACTAGCTATCAGAGAATATAGTTTATGGCTTTGAAAATGGAAAATGAATTTATTGCTTGAAGTGTCAAAAAGATAAGCTTGTACCTGAATATTTTGTGCCCAATCAATTGATAGCATGTTTCTATTTTCAGTAAAAGTCTAGAATATATAAATATATATATATATATATATATATATATATATATATATATATATATATATATATGTCTTGCCTGTATGAAAAAGTTGAATTATAATAGATGCCTGATTTCTGATTTTACAGTCTTATTAAAAATATTTTACAGTTTAAATATTATTGACCAAATATATGTTGTACCTTCATTATGAGCTGTATATAGCTGTAGGGGCCATTGGGAATCCAAACATGGTGACTGTCTAAAAGGTTTAGTGTTTATAGGGGGGAAAAAAAAAAACATAGTAACTGTGACATGGGACTGATATAAGGTCTGATCTTCTCAAATAGATGTACAAACAGATGTCAATTTTGACAAAGTCAAAGGACAAAGAAGGGTTAAAGACAGCTTAGAAGTTTCAGAAAGGGTTTAAAGAGAGAGAATTTGGAAAGCTGGCTCTGAGACAGGAGACGAGCAGCATATTTTACAGAGGAATTGTGTCTGGAAAGAGGAAGGGCAATGCAAATTTAGTGATGGAGAAAATAATTTCTCATGGCTGTAGAACACAGAGAAATGGAGAGAAACAATGAAGGGAGGCTTCTGTATGTACTTCATTTCCTGTCCAGGTGAAGTGATTGCATGATTGTTATAGATAACACATGTGAAAGCTACAGGAGCAAGAGAACATGGGTGGATCTTGCACCTGAAGAGATGGACACACTGAGAAACCCTGCCCATTTGTCTTCCAGTTAATTAATCACAGAGACTCATCTCTATTACCAGATCACCAGGGGCCTGCTTCTTCCTCAGGCAGTATTTTTCTAAACTCCGTCTCTCCTTGTTTCTGGTGATGTCAAATTTATCCCTATTCCTTATATCACTTGGTAGCTCATTCTTTGATATCTTATGTTCGTGCTGCTCACAAATGACTTTTCACTGAAATATCCTTCATCTCTTTTTTTGGCTTGGGCAGTTGCTACTCATCCTCCCAGATAGTTTCATGACAGATGACACTCTTTGGTGAAGGATTTTCTGACAGTACATAGGTAGAATAAGTCTTTAGGAACTTATTCATTCAAAGCTCTATCACATATCTCTAATGTGTACTTGTGCCTGTTCAACAAAAAAAAAATCAATAGGAGGTATATCTGAATGAGATCCTTAAGATCAAGCCTCATAGAAAATGTTAACATCGTGGAATTTATTTAAATAAATCATGAAACAAATTTGCTTCTTCAACACATGGTAAGACCAAGGAGAAAAAAAATCATCTCACATGTTTCTGTTGCTAAGACCTAAAGTAATCTGGATATATATTGGTTAAATAACCGATTGAAAAATATAGTCTGAAGATTCATTCTTATTAGGTCCTTTATTTTATTTCAGAAATATTTTATTCTCACAAATAGCCCATTACACTGTTAGTTGGCATTTAAAAACTTTTAAGTATAAAGTATCTAATGATAATTATATCACAAAAAAAATAACACAAAGACTGTTCCCTTTATGAAGTCAAACAACAACAAGTGCTGGCGAGGATGTGGGGAAAAGGGTACACTTGTACATTGCTGGTGGGACTGCAAATTGGTGCAGCCAATTTGGAAAGCAGTATGGAGATTTCTTGGAAAGCTGGGAATGGAGCCACCATTTGACCCAGCTATTCCCCTTCTCGGTCTATTCCCTAAAGACCTAAAAAGAGCATGCTACAGGGACACTGCTACATCGATGTTCATAGCAGCACAATTCACAATAGCTAGACTGTGGAACCAACCTAGATGCCCTTCAATGGATGAATGGATAAAAAAAAATGTGGCATTTATACACAATGGAGTATTACTCTGCATTAAAAAATGACAAAATCATAGAATTTACAGGGAAATGGATGGCATTAGAGCAGATTATGCTAAGTGAAGCTAGCCAATCCCTAAAAAACAAATGCCAAATGTCTTCTTTGATATAAGGAGAGTAACTAAGAACAGAGTAGGGTCGAAGAGCATGAGAAGAAGATTAACATTAAACAGGGATGAGAGGTGGGAGGGAAAGGGAGAGAGAAGGGAAAATGCATGGAAACGGAAGGAGACCCTCAGAGTTATACAAAAGTACATACAAGAGGAAGTGAGGGGAAGGGGAAAAATAATACAAGGGGGACAAACGAATGTCAGTAGAGGGGGCAGAGAGAGAAGAGGGGAGGGGAGGGGAGGGGAGGGGTGATAGTAGAGGATAGGAAAGGCAGCAGAATACAACAGACACTAGTATGGCAATATGTAAATCAATGGATGTGTAACTGATGTGATTCTGCAATCTGTATATGGGGTAAAAATGGGAGCTCATAACCCACTTGAATCAAATTTTGAAATATGATATATCAAGAACTATGTAATGTTTTGAACAGCCAACAATAAAAAATTAAAAAAAAAAAAGACTGTTCCTTTAATCCCTTGCTTCTCTATTTAAGCAGTCACATACAATAACACATAAGTGAAAGAATTAGATTTCAATTAATCAGCTCAATGAATAATGTTGTCTATTCCTTTAAAGTATTAATCAATTCTATTAAATAAACATTACAGGAGGCTATTGTTTTGGACTAGCCTCCTATGCTAGGCCCCAAGAGACCAGGCTAAAAATAAGTATGAAGACACTCATGCTAAAAAGTTCCATATCACCATGCTGAAAAGAAGTAGTTTATCTGAGTTGAGAAATCAGGTTTAAAGAGTCTACAGCCATATTTTTCAAATCAGCAGTTTAAATTGGCATGATAATAGAGTTTTCCTTTTCCCTAATCCTTACTCAGAATAGATATTCTGATGTAATTTGACCTTAACCAATCAGTTCTTTTTCTTTTATTCTGTCGCACTGTCTCCACCTTCTAAGGAAAGTAACTTTGAAATGAACAATCTACTTTTTGATATTTGTTTCTGCTTTCTGTCTTGAAAACCAACCTCTTTTCTTTGGCTTATTGGAACAATTGTTCTATTTTATGGAACCAAGGGTTGCTTAGTTGTAGAATCCAAAGTAATGCCAATTACAATCTTTAAATTGGACTTTTTTTTTCCTTTGACTGTTTTTATTAGAAAGAATTCACTCCCATCCTTAGCACCCCACAAATAACCATTTAAAAAGGATCGTATTCTACCTACCTCCTTGGGGAAATAAAAACAAAAAACAAACAAACAAAACATCTTTTCTTAGCAAAGAATAGAAAGACTGGGCAAAAAAAATATGCTATTATGATAAACTTGAAGTATTTACTTTACTGCAAAAGTTTGCTTATTCTTTTAGAAATGGCTTACCAACAAAGCAATAAGTTCAAGTTTTGAATATATTAAATTTTGGGAGGGAGGGATTCTGAGATGTGAAAAACTCTATTTATTTCCCAAAAAATTTTACAGGGGAAAGAGATCAAATCACAAGATTTAGGAATGAAAGGTGTGCAGAATCAAGCCTCACAATCTATAATAATTCTAAGACTGATGGTACCCAATTAAAAGGATTCCAGAGTTCAAGGATATAAATATGACTGATTTAGGAGTCTAAAAAGTAAAGTAGTTAAAGCTTGGGAGAGTAGATGAGTAAGCTACTGGCCACACTTAACTCACTGCCACCTTCCCAGGATACTTGTTTTTGTTTATTCCAAAGTGTTTCTGATGACAGAGTCATCTTCCTCTGTGCCTACCTTGTGGAATATAATCACAAAACAGGGAACTTTCCCTACCTTCCCACAGATGTCTTTTGTTTTTCCTTTCTCTGGTTATCCCATTTGTAGAAGTATTCCTAGACTCTATTTTAAAATGATATATTCCAGTTAGGAAATAGGATGCTCATAGAGAACATATTTTGTATCACTTACTGTGTAATAAAGAATTTGGCTAGCTGTGCTCCTACTTCCTAGGAGGTAAACTCCAAATCCTTGGAATTTTCCAGATTGTCTTTATGATTCATGGTGGGACTCTGGGAGCCACGCTTGATCATTTATTCTACTTAAGTGTCTGACAATATGTCTCTAGATAGTTTTTGTTAAGGATATGATTCAAGATAGGGTCTAGTCCCAGCAGAGGGACCACTCAGGTGATTGATTATAGGATTGGAACTTTCAGTCTTGTGATCAACCTGACTTATGGTGAGGGTAGGGGAATGGAGGTTGGATTTGGTTGTGTTGCTTATGATTGAATCAGATGATACATAATAAAATCCAGTAAAAACTTCAAACACCAAAACTGAGGTGAGTCTCCCCCGTTGGAAATACTTTCTGTATCCTCACATATTGATGTGTTTGGAGAGGGTAATGCATCCCAGAGATGGTGGAACCTCTGCTTTTGAGATCTTCCCAGATCCTGGGATTTAAGATTCTTGCTCTTTGTCTGATTCTGATTTTTATCTTCCTTGGTATAATAAAATTATAATCATAAAAATTGTACTTTCCTGAGTGCTGTCTGTCTAGTGTATTGTCAAACCCAAGAGAATAGAGGAAAGAAACCCTTGAAAGTGTAGTCAGCTCATCAGAAATGAGGGTAGGCTGGAAGGGCTCCTAAACTTGTGTCTGTGTGTGAAGTGAGGATGGTCTTATGCTAGACCGTGTCATTAGCCTACAAATTTGGTTTTGCTCTGAGAATTTGGTATCAGAGCTCATTATACCTACCTTATTTTCTGCAAGTATGGATTTGAGCTCAGGGAAAGCTTAGTGATTTTCCCCGTGTCAGAATGTACTATCAAAAAACCTGGGATGTGGGGCTGGGATTGTGGCTCAGCGGTAGATCGCTGGTCAAGCACATGTGAGGCCCTGGATTCGATCCTCAGCATCACATAAAAATAAAATAAATACAATAAAAATATTGTATCCAGTTACAACTAAAAAATAAATATTAAAAAATACTCTTCATAATTTAAAAAAAAAAACCTGGGATGTGAGTCAGGTCTCATTTCCCTCATCCCTGTGTTCTTCATGTTATACCATGCTAGACATGGACACTCATTCCCGTCTTCATCTCTGCATTCTAGAAAATAAATCATAATAAACAATGGGATGCAGTAACAATATGACTTTACAGTTTGGATATGAGATGTACCTCAAAGATTACTGTGTTAACTCAGGAATATTCTGAAGTAAATGTTACATTATGAGAGCTATAACCTAATTAGCCCATCCTAGGTGAAAGGACTAACTCAGTGGTAACCATAGGCAGGTAGGTAGGGCATGGCTGGCGGAGGTAAGTTATTAGGGGAGTGACCCTAAAGGGTTCATCTTATGGGTGATTCCTTCCCTTCACTCTCTTGTGCTTTCTGGCCAGCATGAGCTGTACAGTGCTTCTCTCATATCCTTCCACCATGATGTTCTGTTTCATCTCAGGCCCAGGGCAATGGAGTTGGCTGACCATGGACAGAACCCGTGAAACCATGAGATAAAATAAACTTTTCCTCCTCTAAGTTGTTTTTGTCAAGTATTTTGGTCACAGCATCAGAAAAGCTGATGAACACAGTGAGTGAAATCCCATAGCTGGTAGCTACTATTGATGGACAATTTATAGGAGCTGGGTACATTGCTAGTACTTTAGAGTCATGATTTTAGTTAATCTAAATGACAAACTTTTAAGTATCTTTATTTAGTATATGAAGAAATTGAATGTCATATAATATAAGTAACTTGATTCAGGAAACAAAGACAAATCAGGGGATAGCATATTGGTATGTTAAGTGGGTAATGCATTCCTGGGGATGGTGGAATCTCTTAAGAAAACAGATTCTGGAGGTAATTGACTTTGTTTCCTAGTGTGTTCTATTCTGAATTGTGAGATGTTTTATGATTTACTTTTTAATCAGTTCCACATAGAAATATCAGTTTTTCTAAAAGATTTATTCTGTAAAAGAACTAGTATATAAATACCATGCAATCTGTCTCTCCCTTATTTTTCCACTTTATTTTTAATGCTTGTATTAAAAAAACAAGTTTTAAACTATAGTTTATTTAAGATTTTTGCCTTGTTGAATATGAAAAATTTAACATATGTAATAACAATTATAAAAAACAATAACATCCCATTGAAGACAACAACTTGAATTGAATACTATGTGACCTTGAAAAAACTCTTTAATCATTTGAGAAGTCAGCTTTTTCCTCTTAAGTAGATACATTACTGGTTTTTGCTTCATGAGGTTGCAATGAAATATAACTCCTTAGCACACTCCTTAACACATCAAATACTTAATAATAATTACCATTAGATATTGCATTACCAATAATTGTTATTAATTAATACCATTCAAGTGATTCAAACTATTATTGTGTAACAAAATACCTACTGACAGAATCCAATCAAAAGAGAGAGGAGTCAAATGCAGATGGCTTAGCATGATGCTAAGCTGGTTTCAAGGCAGCTATACACTTGCCTTTTAAATGGGCAATTCTCTAAGTTAGTGTGGGTATCAAATCAAATAGGAAGGTGTATTCCAGTGTAATCCTTCCAGTCAAATGCCTCATGGAACAAACTGACAACATTAAAGTGATTTAAATAAATGGCACAGAATTTATCTATAGATATTGGAGATGTAGGAATTATCCTATTAGCTTCACCAGCATACGTAATAAATTCATGAGATGTGACTGAAAAGAAAAGTAGCTTTATATTGGAGTGGAATGCAAGCTGATCATTTAAGGCTGTAAACATATGTAAAAAAGTACTATTAAGATGTGAAAGGAAAACATTGCAATGAAAATTACAAGGGAAAAGAGCCTGATTCCTCCTCACCAGGGCTGGAGCCTCACTGTTCTGCTTTGCTCAGTTCCTTCTGGCATCTACATTGTCACGATTAAGTAGGATAAATGTTTCACACTGAGCTTTGGAGTGTGCAATAACAAAACAAGACTGAATTACCAGGAACAGCAAAGACCCACTCTAAATTACTTTGTGTCTCAAGGACACAAGTCTGTGTGCAGAGGTGAAAAGCAGAGCAAAGAAAAACAGGAATCACACAGCTACCACAAGTTGTGAAATTTAACTTTTCTCAGTTGATAGAGCTTGAAAGAATATCTGTTCATTGCTTTGAAAGAGCTTGATATCTTTCTTCTTCTAAGAACATGTTTGAGTGCTGGTTCCCCAGTTATTTGTAAAAGTCACAAAGCTATTAGCTGCATAATGTGAGAAATAAACATTTTTTTTTAAGTTAGAAGGCACCCCATTAATTAGAAGATTTATTAGACAGCTGGGAAGTTCTATGAATTAGTTAATGGTTAATTCAGAGAAAATAATACTGTTATATAAAATATGGAAACAAATTTGAGTGCAAATTTCTTAAAAAAACAAAATGATCTGGGTAATGGGACTCATTAATCTCTACAATTGAGAGCGTGTACTTGTGACCGTGTGTTTATGTGTTTGTAGGAGTATATGCAGGCAGAGTTAAATGTGCCATCCTTAGCAATACATTATCAACCTTGAATTTAGTGTGTAAGAATTTGTTCCATGATAGAATATGTCTAGAAAGAGCAGCATGGATACTCCTGGTATAAGATGACAGCACCAAGCATCCTGTCCTAACATTTTACTAAAACATTTGCAATGATTAAAAAACAAACAAAAAACCTAGCCAGGCATGGTGATGCAGACCTGTAATCCCAGCAACTTGGGAGGCTGAAGCAGGAAGATGGCAAGTTTGAGGACAGCCTAGGCAATTTAGCAAGACCCTGTCTCAAAATAAAAAATAAAGAGGGCTGGGGTATAGTTCATCGACAGAGAACCTCTGGGTTCAATCCCCAACACTGAAAATATAATTAAAAGCTAAGACTGAGGAAAATTTTTACCATAATTACGAGACAGATGGCAATCAATTAAAAAAAATAAACAAATTTTAGTTATGGTCTATCTTAGTTTTCTTCTTAAAATGAATTGTTTCCCAAAATATAAATTGATTCATTGTTATTTACTAGGGCAGAGACTTATATAGCCCAGAACAGGGCAGTTAATGTGGAAATAAGAAAGGTCACTCAGATGAGAACATGTAAAGCCTGTTCATTCAGAACTTGTTATGGCGATGAAATCAGCTGTCATCCTTTGTGTTTGACATATGAATGTAAAAGTTTTATAGAGAAAGAGAGGGAAGTTTCAGTTGTACCCTGATTGAAAGTTGTCATGGAAATTCAAAGATAGTCCAAGAAGAAGCAGAGCATCCTGTCTGATTGGTTTAGATTACAAATTTGACTTTCTCTGGTGGATCCTAAGTTGAAAGCAGAGGCAATAATTAGGGAAGCTGTTAGTTATTAATCAAGTCCTCACTAGGGATATTATTACAGGGGCTTATTGTTTGATTCCTGGACTGATTACTGGCTTCCTGGGCTAGTTACTGGAGCTTGTAGTTTGGCTTTCTGGGTTGATGGCTGCAGATTGTGGTTATAATTCCATTTTTATATATAGACTTACCATGGTAAATATGTGTATTCAGTCTCTCACGAGTATTGGAACCTGAAAGTGACATGTACCAATTGGAAGTGATAGTCCACACAAGGAAAATACCATAGAAGGCAACAGAAGTATGGAAGCCACAAGTAGCCCTGCTTGCTAGCAATTATGCTTTTCATGTGTCATATCAATCCAGATTAAGTAAAAACCAGCCAGAAGGAAGCAGAGGAAGACCCTACCTCAGTATCACAGTATTGCATCTGGAAACAGCCAGTCCAGGATCAGATGCAGAACTGTTCACAACAACCTTCTCCCCAGTCTGAGGAGGCCTATACCACCTCTTGTGTGGACAGAGAGAAATGCTTAAGGATTGTCCAGTGACAAAGGCTTGGGATTTTTTTTGAAGATGAGTACTTAAGCCAAAAAGTTTAAAAAAATCAACATGTACTTTAAGAAAAAATTCTATACAATCAGAGAGCAAATCCAGCATCCAAGAGACTCAAAGGAATAATAACATAAGTTCTCAACTATGCTACAGGAATTTGTTTCAGGATCTTCATTAGAATTAGAGAAGACATGACTTCAAGGAAAGTGAGTCTGAAAACCTAGGGGAAAGTAAGACCTGGATGAAAATGGAGATAGAAGAATTGAGCAAAGATGGAAAGGAAACTAAAAACTAAACAGAAGACTAACTATGAATATTCATTAAATGAATAAAAATCAATGATATAGCTCATAAATCTGAAGTTCCCTGAGAATGAGAGAAAAAAGACAAATTACTTAAAAAATTTGAAAGACACAATTGATGTAACCAGAGAATGATCAAAAACCTACAGATAATTGATATTCTGAGGAAGAGATAGAAATAAGCAAAGGAAAATATTATGAAATAATTATCATAATAATAATATGAAATAATTATGGCTGACATTTATTAAATGCCTACTATGTCTTAGACTACACAGTCTGTATTTCATATTATTAGATTTGAAACACAGAATAGTACTCCAAGTTGTTATATATTAATCCTAATTCATAAATGAGAAAATTAAGTTATAAAGGTTATACAGACACTCCTCTAGGTTATTAAATAAAGGCTTCTTCATAAAATTTTATTCTTTAAATAAATCAAGACAACATGAAAAAATATATATATGTATGTATATGTATGTATGTGTGTATATGTATGTATGTATACATACATACATACACACACATATATATAATTGACAGGATATATGTATGTGTTATATATATGTATAACACATACATATATCCTGTCAATTTTTGCCCTGTTGATAAAAGAAGCAGTGAATATAAATATTCTATTATTTCTATTATTCTAGTTTCATTTTTTACTCATTCACTCTCTCTCTTCCCCATACTTCTCTCTCTTGTCTCAGAAAACAACTGTAACTTGATTTTTCTCACTAATCCAACAAGTCATCAGGAAGCAACTGTTTTTTCTCCACTATAACTGTTCTTAGTTGTGATTTTCTTTACCTGCCATCTGTTTGCATTTGCTACTGCTGATCAACCCTTTTCAAAATTCTCCCTCTGGATTCTATGGTGACACATATTTCTACTTTTCCTGTGTTATAATTTCTTTTTGAATTAAATAATTTTTCTTTCTGAGAAACCCTGGCACAAAATAAAAATCTCAGTAAATAAACACACTATTTCCATTTAATAAATTCCCCAGAATTTGTATCCTCCAACATCCTCACTCTTAATTGTTATTTATACTTTGATCTTGTACCTTCGGCCAGAATTTGAAATAAAACTACTCTGATATGTTAATGTCCATGTAGTTGTACTATTTTTCTCTTCAAAATTTGTAATCCTCTTGATAGTTTCCTTTGTCTTTATTTATAATTACTTCTTTAAATTAATAATGTATTTCCTAAGATTTTATTAAACAATAAAACAAATGCCTCTAAGTAGTATTTTAAATGAAGACCTATATTTCTGGCTATAGTGAGTACTGCCTCAGTAGGAAAGAGCATGCGTGTGGGCAAATAACTTTGTTCCTGGATTTGTTCTCTCATTTGCAGAGTACTTAGTGTTCCAGCATCTCCTAATGTTTTTAGAAAGATGATCAGTTAAGAATTTTTCAGCTGTGAGTAATAAACCCTGCTGCCCCAGCTTAAACAGATAGGCTTAATGTTTCCATTGTGGAAAACATCTCCGAAAATGGCAGTATAGCATGTGCAGGAGATTAAGGATGCCATTAAAGATCCAAGTTCCCTTTATGTTCCTCTGGATCCTTAGCACAGGAATGGATTAGCATTTATTCTGTAAAAGGCATATTTTGTGGGTCATAAGCTCCACCCTCAAGTGTGGAAATAACCAAAGAGAAGATATAAATAAGTGAGTATGACTATGTTCCAATGTATCTTTATTTACAGAACTAGGCAATGGGCCACACTAGGGTGGTAGGCTTTAGTTTACTGACCTCTTTGACCTCAATATGACAGTTACATCTTCAATATTCCCATCTTATTCCAGTTAGAAAGAGAATGCATATTTTAAAAAGTTGGATGCAGGGGTTGGTTGCAGGCCCAGCAAGTCTGTTCCTATCCTGGAAGCCTTCAACTAATGCCTTTCTGTTATATTGTATTGGTAAGAACTACATCTGTGGTGGCCTGTACAGCTATGCACTAATATGTGGACTCACCTCTTTCAAGCACATAGCAGTGTTATACTCCTCAGCCTCACCTTTCCACCCTCACTGAAAATTGAGTATGGCAAGTCACTAAAATCAGTCATGGCATTTAAGTAAAATTATGTTATTTCTGAGGGTGCATATTTAAGACCAAAGTGTACAATTGTTATATTTTTTCCTCTTTGTCACTGTCTCCAACAGCATTCCAGCTTACTGGGCATGCCTAGATCTCAGAGAGACCACATATGGGATAGAGTTCACAACAAACTTGCTTTCCATGAAACTCACATTGATAGATACATCTTTGTTCTTTTACACCACCTCTATTTGGCAGTTATTTATTGTTGCAACATAACTCAGTCCCCCTAGAGAAATACAGGGTCCTATAGAACTCAGAAAAGTAAATGTGATTTTTTGATCTCTGCTGTAAAGCAGTACTGGTTCTCAGTTTGTGGTCCCAGACTGAATAATCACTTAGGTTTTGTTAGTAAAGAAGTTTATCATTTCCCTCCAAAGCCCAATGAGGCAAAGATTTGTGACTTCACAAGCTTTACAGGTAATTCTATCCCATACTTTATTATCTCTATGGTAAAGAAAGGAAAGACAGAAGAGGATTTTAAATAACTTTTGGTTTAATACACAGGGGGCACAAGAATGTGTTTTTTTTAATGAACAATAAAAAAATCCTGCATTTCTATGTCATTTGTTATTACTTCATGATTGCGCCCAAGGGAAATATGGATGGAAGTAGACGTTGAACATTTTGTATAAACTTGTTCAATGCTCTCATTATAAACTTTTACTTTTCTTAAATGCATATTCCATTTTTAATTACGGGTATAAATGCCAGAAAAAATGCACTATCCTTGTTTTATAAATACAGAATATGTAGAAGATATCAGATGGATGCATTCAGAATAATTAAAATTTATTTTAACAGTTGGTGTGCAAAATGCTGGTTTTGCAATGCTGGTGTTCATGCCACTGAATAACTTAAGAAAGGCTCCAGTTGAATGCCATCTTTAGTTCTAAAGAAAATATTTGTCAAAGTATCTCAAGTCTACTTAAGCCCCAAAATAAACTGAAAAGGAAAATCAAATCCACTATGATTCTGTTTTACTTTCTTTAATTCAGTGAAAATTGCAGAAAGTCATACTTTGAAAAGTCAAACATATATGGTAATCCTATCTTTAGAAGTTATCTTGATGAGAGTGGGAAGAAATGGGTAATTGCTATGAATTATGAATGGCCATCCCTGCATGAAGGTTCTTTCTTTTCCTGACAAATTAGTTTGGTTATGTGAAGGAAAAATGGAGCATGAAGAGACAGAAAAATGATTCTCTTCTCCCCTTGTCACCCTTACTTTCCCCATGTGAAAGATGAAGCAATTCTAAATATCACACAAGGCACTGTATATAAAATGACATGGCAAAATGTGTTTGCATGTGAAACTATTTCATGAAGGCATTAATTCTTGTACCCTAAATCATAATATGTGATTACTATGTGGCAAAAACTGAAAAAAAAGAGAAACTTCTAGTAGACATGTCACTACATAACGACAACATCTCTAACAATTCATGTTCTGATGGGAAAGACAGGCAAGAAAGGGACGACCTCAGAATATATATATATATATATTTTTTTTAAATTGCTATAAGAGAGACATGAACCTGAGGTTTCTAGATGTCTCTTAATCTCTTCCCTTAACTTTTCCAAATCTATTGTCAATATCTCAGGTCTTATCCTCAGGTGCAGCAGTCCTCTTCCTCCTCCTTTTGTTGTTCCTCCATCTTCTCAATTTTTTCATCTTCTTCAATTGTTTCTCATATGAATTAGCATAGTTTAGCCTTTTTACTTTC
This sequence comes from Marmota flaviventris, assembly GCF_047511675.1. Lineage (NCBI taxonomy): Eukaryota > Metazoa > Chordata > Mammalia > Rodentia > Sciuridae > Marmota > Marmota flaviventris. The sequence continues at coordinate 48,077,627 of NC_092505.1, read as the reverse complement.
AGCATGCCTCACTTCCAATGTATCTTCCAATTGACTGATGGATGACTTTAGTGAATTTGAATCTGAACATTTATTCCTGTGCCTGTAAATTCTCTAATATCTTCCTAATGCCTGTGGACACAGGCACACTCTTTCCTGATCTGTTCTCTGACTGCCTCCCTTCATTCCTCAAGAAACTTGCTCAGCTCCAGCTTTATTGATGTTTCTAAAAACTATCAGGATATTTCTCTTACCTGGGTCTTTACACGTGCTATTACCTTGTTTGTGATTAACACAGTTTCACATGATTTCAGCTAAGATATTACCTTCTTCAAGGCCTTCTTGACAACTCAACAGTTCGCCTGAAGAAGCTCTGAACGAATCTGCCCACACCCCAGCTTCTCTGTCACACCACCCCATCCTTGCCTTCTTACTTATTTCCTTTCATCACTCTTTTCCATTAGAATATTGCTCCTTGAGGCAAGGACATTGTCTATCTTGGTAGCCATTTTTCTGGTGTGTAGTGACTTACTGTTGCATAATGGCTATTCCATCACTATGGGTTGAAGACATGAAGTAAGCTGACTCATAAACCACATACATTCAAGTGTTCATTCTATATTTGAGTGATTCATCTGCATCGAAGTGAGGAAATATTGGAAGAATTTGAACTTGATCCTAAATCTGATTTTCCAGGAAAACAACCACAAATCAATCCTTCCAAATCCCCAAATCTGCTCCTCCATTTTATTATATTTGATTTATACTCATGCACACATTTGCCATTTCCTATAGTAAGGTTCTGCCATTTGTTGTCATTGTTGTTGTTGAAGTTGATTTTGCACTTTCTTTGAGTTAATCTTTAAAATCTTATTCCTGTCTATTTTTCTATAGTAAACTGTCCCTCATATCTTCAAATTAAAGTTATAAAATTATAGTGGCAAACTTATTTTTTACCTTTATTTTTTATTCATTTAAAAAAATATTATGTGGTACTAAGGATCGAATCTAGAGCCTCACACATGTCAGACAAAGCCCTCTACCCCTGAAACACAACCCCAGCGCTATAGTGGCAAACTTACGAGAGTGTCTTCAAGTGTGACTGGTTCAATCTTTCTAAATGATTCATTTTGTTACTATTCATTTGGTATGTGATCCATATTCTTATCTAATCATTTGCTAGATAATTGCTTGAAAGATGCTCCTTACAAAGCACTGTGAGAAGCACTAGAAGGAAATGTATCTTCTCTGAAAATGCTCAGCATAACGTAGGGTGTATTCCTTGCTTTATACTTATATCAAAATGGATTCTGCTGGCATAACTAATAATAGTAATAGTATTTAAATAGTAAAAAAATAAATAAATAGCAATTATATAAATAGTATATAAATAGTAATAATAGTAATAAAATTAAAGTAGGGTATATAAAATTATTAAATACAAACGTAATTCACAACAGAAGCATGACATGTACAGAATCCCAGAGGAAACCAGAGGAATAAGACCTGAGTCTTCTTCCTTGGATAGGTTATGACTTTTGGCAAATTGCTTCACTTTTCCTGAACTTAATTTCTCATTTATCACAAAGGATTTGAATTATATAATATGAAATCAGATTTTCAATATATGCAAGTCTCTGTGAATTTTGGAAACTAAAATGCAAGCAACAAAATATTTATCAGTTTGGCAAGTACTAAATAAAAATTCTCAGGTAAAATTTTTTTAAATAAATGTTTTCTAAATGGATATTCTTATGAACTGCTAGCAGATATGTAAATTGGTATAATATGTTTATAAGCCATAAAAATGGGAGTTGAATATTTAATTCTGATTTATAAAACATTTTATAATAGAATTTTAAGATACTTAATAACTGCATTATTATCCTAAATTAGGAGAAGATTTCATGGCCCATTCAAACCATTACTTCTATTTTTAGAAGCTGTGTAAAACCTTGGCAGTGTCTTAGACATAGTTCTAAATGATATAAATGTATAAACTAACTTAATTCCTACTAAAAGTATATGAAGTACTATTAGTTTAGCCACACTGCAGATGAGGATAGTTGAATGACTAGCCCAATGCCTGGCTAAAATAATAGGTTCAGATCTGAACTAAGATAGTTTAACTGCATAACCCAAGCTCTTACATATATTATACTAAGCTACATTCTACTTCATGGATTATAATGACATGAAGCAAAATATGAATCTCAGGTAAGATATAGTTGGAATAATTCAGAAAAATGGGTGAGAATCAATGAGGGTATTTGGTACTAGAAATGGAAAAGAAAAACACCCTGAGTTGCATGTTGCAAGCATTGTGGAGGCTTTGCAAGTCAAATGTTGAAGGACATAAAAATAAATTAAGACAATAGGTTAGTGATTATATTAGTAATTATAATAATAATCCAACTACTATTTTTAAGGACCTACTATGTTTCAAACATTATGCTAGTCTTTTAAAACCCCATCTTACAAATTAATAGGATTTGATTAGTACAGATAATTAAGTTGGATTTTTAATTTTAAACTCCTGGAGTTTACAGTGCCCTGGGGACATCGTAACTATTGAGATGCTTGTAGGGAATGCAGATGGAAATGAGTAATACAAGATGAATCAGAAAGGAGACTAAGAGGAAATCCTCCTCAAGAGAAACACAGAGCTTCAATGCTGTATGTCTACATATCATATATGCTTGTGTATATCTTCATTTTTATATACATTAATTTCATAAATTGCAGAACTTACGCGACACCCTAAGGAAGCCATCTCTTTTATCTTTTTTTATGACTAATTTTTCTCATGCGCCTTTGCCTACCAGGTGGAGAGAAAACAAATAAGCAAACTGAATTTAAGCAATTCCCATTAATAAAATAGTCTCTATAATTCTAGCTTCTGATATACAAAAGAAAATTAAGAAAATAGAAGAAAAAGTAGAACTCCCATTTCACAAGCACATACTTTTAACAATCATTATATTTTCACCAAGTTAGCTTTCCATTTTTTAGTTACTATAGTTTTTTTAAATCAATCATGACTATCTTTAAAGTTAATCTTTAAAAATTTTGTATGCATCTGTAAATACCAATATTTTCCATATATCTTTTCTATAACTCTTATACATTTAAAATTAATGACATTTAATACCATCCAGTAGTCAGCCTGTTAATTCTCTAATTGCCTCTCTTGTCTCAGGCCCTGTGCTGCTCTCTCTCTTTCTGCCTGTCTCATCTGGGCTCTTGTTGGTGCTATATAACTCACCTTGCCATCTGCCACATGTCCTATCTTGTTCCTGGCCCAAACCCCAGCATTATATAAGGTTTCCTTATTCTGCACTATATTGTGGTCTACCTCCATGAAAGTCTAAATGCTATTAAATTAGCTAAAATATGCTATTAAATTAGCTAAGATATGTATTCCAATCTCCCATACAATCACAACCTCCTTGAATTCTTTCTACATAAATGGCTTGGGAAATAAGATGAGCAACTTTTTGGATATGCCTGAGCCTAAAGAGATTTCTAGGAAATGAGAATTCCAGTGCTAAACCTGGTATAGTTTATGAAAACCAGGACAGTTTCTCATGCTTTAGGGAAAGCCAAAAAAAGAAGCTTTCTGTCTGCCTGATGGTGCCACAGCACATTGTACAGTCTGCTATGTTGCTGCTGGTCTGTGACTGACTCCCGTGTACCCTCTGCCTTCTATGTCTGCTAAGCATCTCTAACATGTCTTTCTATTTGAGCACTTTAAGACTAGGGTATGAAAGAAAAATTTACTTTTCTTTATAAGGAAAACTGTTTTGGAAGATACATCAAAAGTATTTTATGTCAAGTATCTATTTATTCTCAGGAAAAAAAATACCTGTTGTATATTTTAGGATATAATGCTAAATGTACTCTGTCTCCTGAAAAAAAAATGGCACCAGAAAAGTCTTCACTTACTATTTTCATTTTGTGCGTTGGCTTGATGATGAATTGAATGGAATTTGAAAACATTTGGGGAATATTCCAATAGTAGTACTACTAAAATTTCTGTGAACAATTTCATTGTTCAGTAGGCTCAGTCAGCACTTTGCCTGAAACCAATTTATATGGTGGACGCTATCTGGCCAATAAAATTCCCTAATATTCTTTAAGCCATATGGCATCTACCGCTTTTAAATTACCTCAAGTGCTATGATTACTGGGGTATAGGTATCATAGGAACTCTACATAGGAAGTGAAATGATTTATTCTACATATCTGATAGAAATGGGGCATGAAGTCAGTTTTCTTTGAGTTTCTGTTCGACATGTTTCTGCTTATAACAGAATGTATATTATATCCCTATGAGATTGAAATCTTCCAGAAGACAATGTACCACCTGGAAGGGAAAGCACACAGAATGAAACATAGGTCTTTTCCAACCCTTTCTTTAAAGAATATGGCAAATAAAGAGGTATTTCTGGAAATAATATTGCAAAAGTTAGTAATGGTAATGCAGTATTTTTAAAAATCAAAAGTGATATAAAAATGCATTTGTTCTCATTATAGTTTGGATCTGGAATGTCCCTAAAAGGTGATGTATTAAAAGCTTGGTCCCCAAGGCATCACTATTTAGAAGTGAGATTTGGTGAAAAATGATTGTATTTGATGGATCTGACATAATTGGTGGATTAATCCATGAATGAAATCAAAGCATTTGAGGTGGGGTAATGGCATTACTGGGTGGGGTGGAAAAGTTAGGATGTGGGACCTGTTTGAAGGGAGAGGTTCACTGGGAGAATGCCCTTGAGGATTATATTTTGTCCCTGACCCTTCCTCTCTCTCTTTCTCTTCTTCTCAGCCACCATAAGTTCCTCAGTTTTGCTCTACCACCCTCTTCTGCCATAATGTTCTGTCTCATCAAGGCCCAGAAACAATGGAACGAGTTGACCATGGACTGAAACCTATAAAACCATGAGCCAAAATAAATCCTTCTTCCTCTAAGTTGATTTTCTCAGGTATTTTGTCATAGCAGTAGAAAACTGACTAACACATTACCAAATATTCAGACAAAAATAAAGATGTGAAAGCTATTATGAAGTTTTCTTTCTGCCTCAGTCTCTGATATGGCTCTTCATGACACAACAAAAAGGGCCCTTCAAGGAAAGATTTTCTTCCCACCTGCTGGAACTCCTTCAGTGTTTCCCTGCTCTCCCTAAATTCCATGTCTTCCAGACTACCCACACACATATCTCACCAGGTCAGAGGTAAAAAGGCCCAAGAATTTGGCTCAATCAGAGAAAATTCTAAGGTGCCACTTTCTTTAGAACTCCCTTCCTGATTAGCCAGCATTTATCTCATGTGTATCTCAGTTCAAATTTCTCTACCAAATTCTGTTTCCTCCACCTTCCTTCACAGGTGTTGATCTTTAAAACATTGTGTACCCTAAATTTAATATCTTGCTTCTAGATAACTTGACCTGTGACTTGTCTGCAGGTGCTAAAGTCTGTTTCATTTAAGTACCATGGTTTAGAGTTAAAATATGAGTTTGCTTATTTTTATATAAAATGCTCTTCAGAGGAACTGGAATAGACTATCAACAATTTATGAGCAATTAACTAAACGCATATGCAGTTATAGCATATCAAATTACAAATAACCTCAACCATAATGACAGTGTGGTTTTACTCTTGATGATCAGTCCAACCACAGGGTATAATTAAATCCTGTTTTGCTTTGTTTTTTATATAGTACTGATTTCTCATGGTTATAGTTCACACTCTTCCGTTTCTATTTATATTTCTGTTTTGATTTCTCTATCACAAAATCTCATATCAAATCAGTTATATCCTTATATGATGCACTAGTTATGCAGTTTTCAAGGTCTTGACCAGAATTTTCTCAATCTTCAATAAAAAAGTCTTTCTCTCTCAAATATGATCTCATTGGCTGCCTTTCCGTTATTTCAAATATTTCTTTTACACACTTTTACACATATCTTCTGAAATTCTGAAAATATAGGAGGTATTTTCTCCTCAAATGCAAATATGCTACTGACCTCAGAAGCTTCAGTGATGCTCCTTATTAGTCTGCTACAAAAGAATGATACAGGCTTCCAAGAAAATGAAAAAACAAAATTCCCCAGGCTTAAAGCAGAAAACAATATATTTGGGGATTGTATCTTATCTGAAAGATTATGTCCTTTCAGATAAAATCCTTTTTGTCTATATTTTTTCTTCCTTCCTCTACCCTGCCTTCTTTCCTTCCTCCTTTCAATCCTTATTTTCTTACTGAGTCAGCTGCAGCTCTGCTTTACCTGCTCCTTCCAAGCTTCTCAACATTTAGGAAATGCTACATTCTACCATAGGCATTCTAGCCTCAGTGAGACTCACTTTTAGTTGTTTTGTGCCACTATATAAACATTATATTTGTATCTAGATAGAAAATATTTGTTTCCTAACAGAATAACAAAACTTAACTAACCTGGTACTCAAAATATTTTTAGTTTCTAGTATTTGTCCTACTGTGAACTTGGTATTTGACACCTACTAACCACTTTACTTTCTAGATTTCAACTCTTCTTTCTGATATATGGAGACATTTGTTTAAATGTTATTGAAGTTTTCATTATCAATATTACAAAGCTTCATCACCATTTGAATACATCTTAGGGATAATTTTGGATAACTACACACAAAAGTTTTAGAGATTAGTATGACTATGAACACAAATTAGTGTTAAGTGATTTACATGTATGAATTCTAGCCTCAACTTATAGTAAACTGGAAAATTTTGGACATATCACATAACCTTGCAGATTTTTAATATGTTTCATTCATGCATGGAGATAAGGATGGCAATAATAAGTAACTTAGTTAACTTGAATGGAAATCGTGAAGATTTGAAATCCCCACCAAAAATGGAATCCAGGGACTTGTAGTAGTGACTTTATAATAGTTTACTACCATTATCATTAAAAAATGTACAATATTATTGTCAGATTCACTTTCTTTTTAAGTTAACACTTTTGCTTGGATATATTTAGTTTCAGACTTTATATAAAGGTATAAATTTGCATGCTTTTGTAATATGTAAGATGCTTTAAGTTCCCTAAAAAACACATTATGCAATTAGAGAGCATTATTATTCACTTCACTGATGTGTGAATGCTCAAGGCTCCAGACACATTGAACTTAAATGAAGTAATAACTTCAAATCTACATGAACCCTATAAGTGCACACTTAATAAACACTGACAATTTATATTTTTCAGTTTTCTATGAAAAGTAAAAGCAAAAAAATGTTATAATAGCATTAAGTTTATGACATGATTATAAGATACTAGGATTTCAATCTTTAGCACCAACTTCCTGCAAATTAAATGTTGGAAATGATAATTGAGGATCTTGCCAATCCTTGACGGTTATAGTCAAAGTTCTATCTATATGCATTTGAATTACATACACATTCGTGTTATATTAGCATATTGCATTTACATAAAATGACACAGCATATTTATTTTTTTAATTATCATAATTATCCTCTAAAAAGGAAAAGCAGAGATAATTAATCCTTTGTCATAAAAGAGAAAAGAGGGGCACAGAGAGCTTAAGCAATTTTCTTATGATTACATTAAAGAGTCTAAGTTCACAGTATTTTTTTTCTTCTGATGGGCTTAGTAGTGTATGCAAGGAGAATCACAATTTTTCCAATTTGACTGGAGAGCAGATTGGAACAGTTCGAAAGGGCAACTAAAATGAGTGCTAAGAAATCTGGATAATGTTTTAAGGGTAGAGAACTGGATAAACAGTTGGAAGCTATGAAACAAAAGAAGCTCCTATTCAGAACTGTGGTATAAGAAGATGACAATAGTCAGATCATGAATATAAATACAGAAACTAACTGAGTGATTGGAATAGTTCAGAAGACAAGGAGAAACCAAGCCACTGAGTAAGCAATGTGAATATAGAGAAGGCTAAGTTGTTAAAAGACTTGGGAAAATGGACTGTAGAGACTAAAAAGTATGCAATTATTAAACCTCTTTCTTTACCTGAGTTATAAAGCATGGAAGTCAGTCCAATAGCACAAAGAAAGATGAAGGTAAATAAGTCTTCTTAATGGCTAGGTTTTGTGGGTTGGCCCAACTGTTACCAATTGGCTTTCTCCGCTATAGTTAAAAATTTCACACTAGGGTACAGAATAATTGGGTAACTGTGAGCCTCCCTGGTGTGGGCTGCCTCTACAAGCAGCTTTGGAGAAGTAGAGAAAGCCTAAAATGTGTTGTTTTGTTGCCGATATATTTCTGAGAAAGGAGGGAAAGCAATGATGAATTACGCATGCTCAGTTCCTCCTTTCATGTCTCCTCACCAGAAAATCACCTTGCTCCTGTGATGAATACAGGGGGAAAAAAAAAAACAAGAAACAAAACAAAACAAAACAAAAAAAACAGTGAAAGACCAAATTTTGATCAAAAGATTATTTTAGGAAAGTTCCTCACAGAGAATCATGAAAACTTGAAAATAAATGAATAATCACAACAAAATCAGAATCAAATGGCTTCTGTTTAACTTGTCTATAGGAAATAATCATAAACTCAACCTAAAGCAGGACATCTCAATCTCAGCACCAAGCACACAGAAAATTCACAGAGGCAGTTCTCTTGTGCATTTAGGATGTAGAATAGAATTCTCATCCTCTGGTTTCTGAGTAGATGCAATAACATACCCTCAAATTTGACACCCAAAAAATGTTTCCACACATTTCCAAACTCCCTCTGAGAAAGTTATTCACTTCCCCCACTCCCCGCCATTGAGAATCACTGACCTAAATGGATAAGGCTAGGGACTGTGGGTTTGGGTCATCCCACCATAACCACCCTTATTCTGCCCTTAGGAATTTTAATCTTTATAATTTAATGTGAATAAGTCTCTACAAGCATGTTACCTTACTAATTTATTTTAGTTTGAAAAGAGTTTATCTATTATGAGTGAAATGTAATTTCTATTGGATCTGAAATTTGGGAAAGACACTGATAGCCTCAGAAAGCTGAGAGAATGCTAGCGGGAACTTATAATATGTAATACCTGCCCTAGTTTGGAAGAATATTTTTTTGTTTGTGAAATGTTTATAAACCATTCTTTGCCAGGGATAAAAAACCATGTTTTTTTATATAAGGAAGTAGGAAGGAGTTCACTGTGATTAGAAACACTCACCATTATTGCTTTTGCAGGCATCCAATTATGTGTTCCCTGAAGATATTATTTCAGCATTGGCTATACTTACATTCACCTGGAACAGGAGTGAATTCCACTGTAGATTTGAAATAAAAAGTAAAGAGCCAAAAAACACTCTATAATTTTCCATTATTTAGTTAATGAAACAGCTTTGGGATTTATTTTTTTATGTATTTTTTATTGATTGTTCAAAACATTACAAAGCTCATGGTATATCATCTTTCATACATTTGACTCAATTGGGTTATGAACTCCCATTTTTTAATTTTTTTTTATTTTTATTTAATTTTTTATTGTTGGTTGTTCAAAACATTACATAGTTCTTGACATATCATATTTCACACTTTGATTCAAGTGGGTTATGAACTCCCATTTTTACCCCGTATACAGATTGCAGAATCATATCAGTTACACATCCATTGATTTACATGTTGCCATACTAGTGTCTGTTGTATTCTGCTGCCTTTCCTATCCTCTACTATCCCCCCTCCCCTCCCCTCCCCTCCCCTCTTCTCTCTCTACCCCCTCTACTGTCATTCATTTCTCCCCCTTGTATTATTTTTCCCTTTCCCCTCACTTCCTCTTGTATGTAATTTTGTATAACCCTGAGGGTCTCCTTCCATTTCCATGCAATTTCCCTTCTCTCTCCCTTTCCCTCCCACCTCTCATCCCTGTTTAATGTTAATCTTCTTCTCATGCTCTTCGTCCCTACTCTGTTCCCAGTTACTCTCCTTATATCAAAGAAGACATTTGGCATTTGTTTTTTAGGGATTGGCTAGCTTCACTTAGCATAATCTGCTCTAATGCCATCCATTTCCCTGCAAATTCTATGATTTTATCATTTTTTAATGCAGAGTAATACTCCATTGTGTATAAATGCCACATTTTTTTTATCCATTCATCTATTGAAGGGCATCTAGGTTGGTGCCACAGTCTTGCTACTGTGAATTGTGCTGCTATGAACATCGATGTAGCAGTGTCCCTGTAGCATGCTCTTTTTAGGTCTTTAGGGAATAGACCAAGAAGGGGAATAGCTGGGTCAAATGGTGGTTCCATTCCCAGCTTTCCAAGAAATCTCCATACTGCTTTCCAAATTGGCTGCACCAATTTGCAGTCCCACCAGCAATGTACAAATGTACCCTTTTCCCCACATCGTCACCAGCACTTGTTGCTGTTTGACTTCATAATGGCTGCCAATCTTACTGGTGTGAGATGGTATCTTAGGGTGGTTTTGATTTGCATTTCTCTGACTGCTAGAGATGGTGAGCATTTTTTCATGTACTTGTTGATTGATTGTATGTCCTCCTCTGAGAAGTGTCTGTTCAGGTCCTTGGCCCATTGTTGATTGGGTTATTTGTTATCTTATTGTCTAATTTTTTGAGTTCTTTGTATACTCTGGATATTAGGGCTCTATCTGAAGTGTGAGGAGTAAAGATTTGTTGCCAGGATGTAGGCTCCCTATTTACCTCTCTTATTGTTTCTTTTGCTGAGAAAAAAACTTTTTAATTTAAGTAAGTCCCATTTGTTGATTCTAGTTATTAACTTTTGTGCTATGGGTGTCCTATTGAGGAATTTGGAGCCGGACCCCACAGTATGTAGATCGTAGCCAACTTTTTCTTCTATCAGACGGCGTGTCTCTGATTTGATATCAAGCTCCTTGATCCATTTTGAATTCACTTTTGTGCATGGCGAGAGAAAGGGATTCAGTTTCATTTTGTTGCATATGGATTTCCAGTTTTCCCAGCACCATTTGTTGAAGATGCTATCCTTCCTCCATTGCATGCTTTTAGCCTCTTTATCAAATATAAGATAGTTGTAGTTTTGTGGATTGGTTTCTGTGTCCTCTATTCTGTACCATTGGTCCACCTGCCTGTTTTGGTACCAGTACCATGCTGTTTTTGTTACTATGGCTCTGTAGTATAGTTTGAAGTCTGGTATCGTTATACCGCCTGATTCACACTTCCTGCTTAGCATTGTCTTTGCTATTCTGGGTCTTTTATTTTTCCATATGAATTTCATGATTGCTTTCTCTATTTCTACAAGAAATGCCGTTGGGATTTTGATTGGCATTGCATTAAACCTATAGAGAACTTTTGGTAATATCGCCATTTTGATGATGTTAGTTCTGCCTATCCATGAACAGGGTATATTTTTCCATCTTCTAAGATCTTCTTCTATTTCTCTCTTTAGGGTTCTGTAGTTTTCATTGTATAAGTCTTTCACCTCTTTTGTTAGGTTGATTCCCAAGTATTTTATTTTTTTTGAGGATATTGTGAATGGAGTGGTTGTCCTCATTTCCATTTCAGAGGATTTGTCGCTGACATACAGGAATGCCTTTGATTTATGCGTGTTGATTTTATAGCCTGCCACTTTGCTGAATTCATTTATTAGCTCTAATAGTTTCTTTGTAGACCCTTTTGGGTCTGCTAGGTATAGAATCATGTCAACTGCAAATAGTGGTAATTTAAGTTCTTCTTTTCCTATTTTTATGCCTTTAATTTCTTTCGTCTGTCTAATTGCTCTGGCCAGTGTTTCGAGAACTGTGTTGAACAGAAGTGGTGAGAGAGGGCATCCCTGTCTTGTTCCAGATTTTAGAGGGAATGCCTTCAATTTTTCTCCATTCAGAATGATGCTAGCCTGAGGCTTAGCATAGATTCCTTTTACAATATTGAGGTATGTTCCAGTTATCCCTAGTTTTTCTCAAGTTTTGAACATAAAGGGATGCTGTACTTTGTTGAATGCTTTTTTCTGCATCTATCGAGATGATCATATGGTTCTTATTTTTAAGTCTATTGATGTGGTGAATAACATTTATTGATTTCCGTATATTGAACCAGCCTTGCATCCCAGGGATGAATCCTACTTGATCATGGTGCACAATTTTTTTTTATATGTTTTTGTATCCGATTCGCCTTAATTTTATTGAGGATTTTTGCATCTAGGTTCATTAGGGATATTGGTCTGTAGTTTTCTTTCTTTGAAGTGTCTTTGTCTGGTTTAGGTATCAGGGTGATGTTGGCCTCGTAGAATGAATTTGGAAGTTCTCCCTCTTTTTCTACTTCCTGAAGTAGCTTGAAAAGTATTGGTATTAGTTCCTCTTTAAAGGTTTTGTAAAACTCTGCTGTATACCCATCCGGTCCTGGGCTTTTCTTAGTTGGTAGTCTTTTGATGGTTTCTTCTATTTCCTCAATTGATATTGGTCTGTTTAGGTTGTCTATATCCTCCTGACTCAATCTGGGCAGATCATATGACTTAAGAAATTTATTGATGCCTTCACTATCTTCTAATTTATTGGAATATAAGGATTCAAAATAATTTCTAATTATCTTCTGTATTTCTGAAGTGTCTGTTGTGATATTGCCTTTTTCATCCCTTATGCTAGTAATTTGAGTTCTCTCCTTCTCTTCGTTAGCATGGCTAAGGGTCTGTCGATTTTATTTATTTTTTCAAAGAACCAACTTTTAGTTTTGTCAATTTTTTCAATTGTTTCTTTTGTTTCGATTTCATTAATTTCAGCTCTGATTTTCATTATTTCTTGCCTTCTACTTCTTTTGCTGTTGTTTTCCTCTTCTTTTTCTAGGATTTTGAGATGAAGTATGAGATCATTTATTTGTTGGTTTTTCCTTTTTTTAAGGAATGAACTCCACGCAATGAATTTTCCTCTTAGAACTGCTTTCAATGTGTCCCATAGATTCCGATATGTTGTGTCTGTGTTTTCATTTATCTCTAAGAATTTTTTAATTTCCTCCTTGATGTCTTCTATAACCCATTGATCATTCAGTAACCTATTGTTCATTCTCCAAGTGATGCATGATTTTTCCTTCCTTCTTTTATCGTTGATTTTCAGTTTCATTCCATTATGATCAGATAAGATGCATGGTATTATCTCTACTCCTTTATATTGTCTAAGAGTTCCCCTGTGACATATGATCTATTTTTGAGAAGGATCTATGTGCTGCTGAGAAAAAAGTGTAACTCTTTGATGTTGGGTGGTATATTCTATGTATGTCAATTAAGTCTAGGTTATTAATTGTGTTATTGAGTTCTATAGTTTCCTTATTCAACTTTTTTTTGGAAGATCTGTCCAGTGGTGAGAGAGGTGTGTTGAAGTCTCCCATGATTATTGTATGGTGGTCTATTAGACTCTTGAACTTGAGAAGAGTTTGTTTGATGAACATAGCTGCACCATTGTTTGGGGCATATATATTTATGATTGTTATGTCTTTTTGGTGTATGGTTTCCTTGAGCAGTATGTAGTGTCCCTCTTTATCCCTTTTGATTAACTTTGGCTTGAAATCTATTTTATTTGATATGAGTATGGACACTCCTGCTTGTTTCCGAAGTCCATATGAGTGATATGATTTTTCCCAACCTTTCACCTTCAGCCTATGTATGTCTTTTCCTATCAAATGCGTCTCCTATAGGCAGCATACTGTTGGATCTTGTTTTGTGATCCATTCTACTAGCCTGTGTCTCTTGATTGGTGAGTTTAAGCCATTAACATTTAGGGTTATTATTGAGATATGGGTTGTTCTTCCAGCCATATTTGTTTATTTATGTTACTAAAGATGGTTTGTTTTCCTCTTTGATTATTTTCCCCCCTTTACTGTCCTACCTCCCACTGTTGGTTTTCATTGTTATTTTCCATTTCCTCTTCCTGTAATGTTTATCTGAGGATGTTTTGAAGAGATGGTTTTCTAGCTGCAAATTCTTTTAACTTTTGTTTATCATGGAAGGTTTTAATTTCATCTTCCATCCTGAAGCTTAATTTTGCTGGATACACAATTCTTTGTTGGAACCCATTTTCTTTCAGTGTTTGAAATATGTTATTCCAGGATCTTCTGGCTTTCAGAGTCTGTGTTGAAAGATCAGCTGTTATCCTGATTGGCTTACCCCTAAATGTAATCTGCTTCCTTTCTCTTGTAGCTTTTAAAATCTCTCCTTATTCTGTATGTTGGGCATCTTCATTATAATGTGTCTAGGTGTGGATCTCTTATTATTTTGCACTTTCGGCGTCCTGTAGGCTTCTGGGATTTGGGAATCTGTCTCATTCTTCAAGTCTGGGAAGTTTTCTCATATTATTTCATTGAATAGAATGCTCATTCCTTTGGTTTGCACCTCTATACCTTCCTGTATCCCAATGACTCTTAAGTTTGGTCTCTTTATGTTATCCCATATTTCTTGGATGTTCTGCTCATGGTTTCTTAACAGTCTTGCTGAGCTGTCTATGTTCTTTTCAAGTTGAAATACTTTGTCTTCATTGTCTGATGTTCTATCTTCTAAGTGTTCTACTCTGCTGGTAGTATTCTCAATTGAGTTTTTAAGTTGGTTTATTGCTTCCTGCATTTCTAGGATTTCTGTTTGTTTGTTTTTTATAACCTCTATCTCCCTGTATACTTGATCTTTTGCTTCCTGGATTTGTTTGTGTAATTCATTGTCGAAGTGATCTTTCATTGTCTGATTTTGCTGTCTAATGTCTTCCTTGAGACTCCAGATCATCTGAAGCATGTATATCCTGAATTCTTTATCTGACATTCCATCTGCTGCAGATATTACCTCTTCTAAAGTTGAGTTGACCTGCATTGCTTGTGGTCCTTTCTTTCCTTGTCTTTTCATACTGCTTGAATTTCTTTCTGCTTGGTGAAACTGTTGTGTTTTTGAAAATTTTTTCCCCCTATATATTTATATTGCTCTTGTATAGTTGAAAAGTCTCCCTTGCAGGGTTGGGCAGCGGTCTGCCTACCTTGCAGGCGGGGGCGGTGGCTCTGCTCTGCCCCTCCTCCAATTGGTGTGATGTGTCTACCACGCCCACGCACCCCTGGGCCTGTTCTGCTGGTAGGTTGCAGGTCTGCCTACCTTGCAGGTGCGGGCAGCAGCTCTGCTCTGCTCCTACTCCAATTGGGGTGATGTGTGTACCATGCTTGCAGGCCACCAGGCCTGATCCGCAGGTCGGTTGCAGGTCTGCCTACCTTGCAGGCGCGGGCGGCGGCTCTGCTCTGCCCCTCCTCCAATTGGTGTGACTTCTCTACCACACCCGCGGACCACTGGGCCTGTTCCGGGCGTGGGCGAAGGCTCTGCTCTGCTCCTACTCCAATTGGGGTGACGTGCCTACCACCCTGGCCGGCCGCTGGGCCTGTTCCACTGGTCGGTCGCAGGTCTGCCTACCTTGCGGGAATGGGCGGCGGCTCTGCTCTGCCCCTACTCCAAATGGGATGACATGTCTGTTGCGCCGGCAGGCCACTGGGCCTGTTCCGCTTGTCGGTCCCAGATCTGCCTACCTTTCGGGCGCGGGTGGTGGCTCTGCTCTGCCCCTACTCCAATTGGGGTGACGTGGTGAACTCCCATTTTTACCCCAAATACAAATTGCAGAATCACATCGGTTATACACGCACATTGGGTTAAGGGCTCAATTTGCTCCTGACTTGATTTTTTGCCTTGAAAATCCATTTCACCTCTCTAGGACTAAGGGGAACCAAAGCAGCCCTGTACTGTCTTGAGCAGTAGTTAGATGCAACGGAATCTTTTTTTCCTTATTCTTAGTTTTCCTGAAAGCATAAGTCTTTGTCCATTAGGGAGTCTCTCCAGCTTTTGTAGACTTTGGATTTGGCTCTCTGTTTTTCTCAAGGCTAAAATCAATTTATTGTTAGAAATAAGTAAGCATCCTTCATGCAAATACAGTTTCCAGACTAAACCTATTCCTTTAAAAGTTCCTCACTTTCTCTTAGTTTCTACTTTTATGATTCTTTTATTTATTTTAATCTGTTTGTGGGTTTGGGGTAATTTTTTTTTTGTTTTTAATGACAAGCAACTTACCATTATTAAAAATTAGAAAGCTGATTCAATATAAATAATTGAAAAATGATCTGGTCATAGGGCAAGTAAAGTCTTCATAATATAACTGCCAAAGGTAATTACATTAAAGCTTTAGAATATTTCTGTTTCAAAAAGAATATTTAAAATATTTATGTTTCATTTCAATTTTATCATTGAAAATATAACTTCATATCATATTTGTCTCCTTACCTTATTTTATAAAGCATTAAATAAATGTAAATAAATATTTATAACAGGTGAAATATAAGCCTAATAATGAGATGGACATATACACATTACCAAGAACAAATCATGAAATAAAATACCTGAACACACCAACAGCAAGTAACAAGATTGAATCCCTAATAAAAAGACTTCCATCAAAGTAAAGCCCAGGACCAGATGGCTTCACTTGCTGAATTCTACCAAACATTAAATAAGGCCTCATACTTATTCTTCTTCAATTTTTCAAAAAAATAGAAAAGTAGAAAAGTGAGGATGCGGAGACAAGGGAGTCCTTGCACACTATTGGTGAGAATGCCATTAGTACAGACATTGTAGAAAAGAGTATGTAGCTCCCTCAAAAATTTAAAACTAGAACTACCTTGCTATCCTGAAATCCCACTACTGGGGAGATATCCAAAGGAAATGGAGGCATGCTGTCAAACAGTTGACTGCACTCCCATCTTTATTCACAGCACTACTCATAAGAGCTCCCAAATGGAAATAACCAAAGTGTTCATCAGCCGATGAAGGATAAAGAAAATGTAAAATACACACATGGATATAATGAAATTCTCTTCAGCCATAAAATCGTGATATACTTGAGACAACATGGATGGAACTGAAGGTTATTATATGAAGGGAAATAAACCAGATATTGAAAGAAAAGTATCACCTGATCTCCCTCTTTTGTGAAATCTTAAAAAATTGATCCCAAAGAAATTGAGAGTAATATGGTGATTAACAAAGACTGGGAATGTGGGAGGTAGGGAAATATTAATAGGAATTAGGAAGGATTAGGAAGCTCTGATATGCTACTGCAGAATAGGAGGTATACTTTGCAGTATACCCATGCATTGAAACATTACATGGTAACCCCAAAATATTACAATATTTATATATCAGTTACAAATATAAAGTTAAAAGTAAAACATAACAATGAGATAAAGAACTTGTAGTAAATATTCAACTTAAATGGAAAATCATAAATTTCTTTTTAATTCCCAGAGATAGTTATTGTTCTGAATTTTATGCTCATCAATCCCTTTTTCCTCTGGCATGATGTTTTATTTCATTTTACCATATATTTAAAACAATTTTTTAATACTTAATATTTCTGTAAGCACAATGATTATTGACTATTTTAAGAATTATATATAATAATTTTATAAACTATAATAATTTTAATCATGTAGCTGAGTCTCACTTTTTAAAGTGAGTAATATCTTATTATTCATCTCTATAAGTCTTTGTTAGTATTTTGAATTTTTGGGATAGAAACTTAAACATTAAGCTAAGGGGTTAAAGCACATTTATTTTTTAAGGTCATTGATATCATGTGCCTCAATCACTTTTTGGAAAAATTTTCTTGATTTCTAGCATAGTACAACAATGTTTTAGTTAGAATACTGAACCAGACTGACAACATGAGTTAAACCTCCAATTTTCTTGTTGCTAACTGTGTGCTTAGGTAAGTTTCTAATTGCTCTGTGTCTTTTGTTTATTTATTGTAAAGTAATGCATATAAATACCTAATTTATAAGAATGTGAATATTTAATGAAGTAATATAATTTATATAAATATGTTATGTGCAAAGACTTACTGTAATAACAACTGGATAAATATTAGAGACAATAAATTAACATGCTGTTAATAGCAGACTTTTGTTATTAATTTGTGTATTCAATAAAATGTTTGTTAATATCCTAAGTAAAACATATTTTTATTTCAAATTTTTATTTTCATAACTTTTTATTTTCATATATGAGTCAACTCTACTTTTTTTTCCCTTTAGTTCACAGAAAGTCATGATTTTTCTATTGCAATAAAGGAATATTTGTACTCCTATGAATTTTTATTGCTCTCCAATTACCAAGAATGTTAGCTATTTTTATGTAATATATTTTGAAATTGTTGCAGCCACTTTGTTTTTAGTTTTATAATGTTGGTTTTAAATCTTTTAGCACATTAAAATATTTGATTCCTATCCTTGGTGTCTTCTACTATTGATGGGATATTTAGAATGTGTTTCCTCATCCTAGAAAAAAATTAATTAATATTTTCTTTCAGTAAGGCAGTATTATTTTCAAAATTAAATAAATCAGGAGTTTATTTTGATCTAAGTCAGAATATTATTTATGTCTCTCTTTAATTCCAAGAACATCTCAGCAGAAATTTTAGGGTTTGGAATAAAAAGAAATTACCATTGAATAACAGTAATGGTGCCTCTCTTGCCAGCAGCTACAGCTCTTATTTATTTGTCTTATTCCTATTTGTTCTAGAATCGGAGAAGCCACCACTGCTTTTCTCTCTTACATGTAATATTTGCTACTTGAGTTCTGAATGACAGACATTCTTTATTGGGTGATGAAAATATTCTTCTATTTTTAATTTACTTAACATATTAATGAAGAGTAGTTGTTAAATTTGTATAAATTTCCTTATGGCATTGTTCACTCTATCTTCTTGGAGGAAGTATATGGATTATGTATAATTATGATCATTTTCTGAGGAATAAATGCAAAACAAACCATCTAGGTAATTGCACATTGTGTGTTATTAGCTAATTCTTTAAACCTGATAGCCTGTGGTTCAGCTTGGATCATTTTCTTTCTCCTACTATGCCAGATTCTTGCTATTAGTTTTTCTATACAACAATATAAGGGAAATGATAATGATAATAATGATGATTGCATGATGATAATGACTATAATTAATGCTAACTAAACGTTTACTATTATGTGACCCCTTCTGCTGAATTTCACATATTTTATTTCAGTTACTCTTCTTATTAACTGAAGAAACAGTGGCACAGAAAAGCTAAGAAATACATTTTTAAAATGGAAATATTTGTCATTTTCTTGAGGTGGTAGTTCTGTACCCCCAATTTTTTCTTCCATACTATTAACATTTTGAAGAATACAATTATTTTATAGACTACCCCTCAGTTTGGGTCCCTCCAAAGTTTTATCATGGTTAGATTCAGGTTATGCCTTTTTTTTGCCTAGAATATTACATAAACAATGTTGTATCCTTCTGGAATTATCCCAACTGAACACACATGATGTCTAGTTTCTATTAGCGATGTTAATTTTGATCACCTTAATGTTGTGTTATTTAATTTCTCTACTATGTATTCATTTTCCCCATTGTAATCAATAAATAATTTATTAAGAGATAAAAAATGGAAATAGAATGTATAAGTAAACATTTTGTAAGTAGACTCAAAATTCTCACTTTTTTTTTGTAAAACTCACTTCTATAAATCTACCTATCAATGAGGTAGTTTACAAGTTTTTCCTAATTTTTGTGTCCCTAAACATACTGTACCACCTTCCTTGTATTTCTGTGTTTAGTTTTGCTTGGATAGCAAAAAATTTCTATTGATATTTCGAGAGAGAGGATAATGGGGTATAACTCATGTTCCCATCTGTGTCCCTTTATACTCCATTTCCTTCATAGCTTCTAGAGAAGCCCTGTGGAGCTAGAGAACCGAAGGTTATTTCTCAGGTCAGTGACGACTTTCCATTCCAGAGTTCTGGAACAGTCATGTTTAATGAATGTCTCTTTCCAACCTCTTCGATGGTGTTCACATTATTTTCTATCAGAAGGTGGAGCATATGGTTACTAGTTTAAGACAGTGTTTCTAAACTTCTCCTCATAATTGGCATAATTAGAGTAAAGTCCCTCTGGATTTTGGCATATGTTTTCTTCCATATTTAGTTTATAGTCCTGTTGCTATTTTCTTTCTTTTATTTCTCTGGTACACGTTTTTGATAGGATGAAACATAGCCATCTACGAGAGTCCCTGGTTACATAACCTAGAATTCTGTATAAATATATTTTACTGTGTAACTAAAAGTAGTATTCGATTTGTTGAGTCTCACATCCAGAATTATTTGGCCGGCTATGGCCACTTTTTTAATATATTGGTAAGCGAAGTTAAATATCCTTCCAGTACAATGGCCAAACTAACGGATGAATGAACATTGGCTTTTTCCCCCTGAAACTACTTTAGTGTTGTTTATATTACATAAATTCATAAGACATGTTTCATAGGATTATAACTTTTACTTGCAAAGGGAAAAGGGGGGGTTAACTGATTGTTAGCAATAAAAGTGTTCACCAACTCAAATGATTGATCTTAGGTAACTTGAAAATAGCATATTTAAAATTCAGATGTGAAAAAATGTGTATAGTCAAACCTTTCTGTAAAGCATGAAGAGGTATTAAGCTTAGAATTTGTTTTCTTTTTAACAGTAGAAGAACAGTAGCAGCATTTTACAATATTAAGCTCAGAATTTGTTTTCTTTTTTAACTGTGGAAGAATAGTAGCAGCATTTTACAATCTAGTCAAGATCTCTTCCATTGGAGTAACAGGAAGCTGATTTATTTTCTCACCTAAAACAATCTAAAGAGCAGACAGACACACACCACAGTTTCTAAGCTCCTGGACATGTGATAAAGGGCAGTTAACTCTGAAGGAGTCTGTCATTTTCCTGCAATTTACTACATGAAGAGTTTCCAAGATGCAGAATAGAAAGAGAAACACAAGGCAGGACCTACTGAATATCTAAGCTGAGAAGACACAGTTCGGGGAGAAAAAAGATGCTAGAATATTCAGAAATATATATAGAAACAGGAGAATCTAGTTAGAGTCCGGGCACTGTTATCTGTAGAGGTCCCCTTCCAATTATTCAACAGAGTCACTATATCGGTATATAATTAAGGGAACTACCTGAGTGCAAGGAATTGACTGGAAGAATTGGAGGCAGCAGTGCTCCATCTGAATCAGGCCCAGAGCTAATGTCTCTACAAGCAAGACAGGAGGTTGGGAAAGTCTTGCCTCAGTCGTGGCAATAATTAACCCTAGAATGAATATTGTTTGGAATCCAATTAACAAATCACAAAGACAAGCTCTTAAAGGATGAAACAGTTCCCAAGGATCTTAACTGCATCTCAGAATGAAGCTCAAAGTATTTATAGGAATACAAAAATACCTCACAACTCATAAGGTGAAATTCAGTCTGGCATCCACTAAAAATGATCAGAATACAAAAAGGAGAAAAACACAAGGAGAAAATTCAATCAATGCAAACTGACATGATCTGGCACTGATATTAGAATTAGCAGCAAAGGAGATTAACAGATTCTTTACCAAAGATTATTTGCAGATGGCAAATAAGCACATGAAAAGATACTTAACATTATTAGTCATTAGGGAAATATAAATGAAAGCCATAATGAGATACCACTATACACTTATTAGAATAGATAAAGTTAAAATTATCGACATACCAAATATTAGTGAGGATGTGGTAGAACTGATATTTTCATACACTGCTGTTGGGTATTTAAAATGGGACAATTACTTTCAAGTCAATTATTTTGTTCTTTAAAATTTAAATATAGACCACCATGTAATGAAGCCATCCCCCTCTTCATTTATAGACAGTAATGTAGACTACAGCTTTATATTCATGAAGCTGCAATGAGCATTTTGCCTGTAAGTCTTCATATGAACATATGCTGTATTTCTTTAAAAAATCTAAAACTTTGAACTCTACAAAGAGAGGAAAACTGTCTATCTTATCTACTGCCTTACCTAGTTCCTTCCTAATGTCTGATCATAGTGAAAATTTAAATATTGATTGACAAAAGTAATATGATTTACTAGGGATGCTGTCAACAGGTAAATGGATAATTAAATTGCGGCATCTCACCTCACACTAAAGAGAAATGAGATATTGATTCATGAAATGACAAGGATGAATCTGAAAATAATTGGGCTAAGTAAAAAAGTCAGACAGCAAACTATGCAGTTTGATTCTATCTACAAAAACCTGTAGAAAATGAGAGAAAGCTGATCAGTGATTACCTTAGGGAGTAAAAGGGTTAGGAGAAATAGTAGAAAAAAGAAAGGGGCACAAAGAAAACATTTGAAGTCAAAATATGATCTCACAGGCATATGCTCTGCTCATCAAATTGCACATTTCAAATATGTGCCATTTGCTACATATGAATTCTACCTTAACACATGTGTTTATCACCCCTTTCCCCCAATAAAACAATGCCTGTCTGATATTATAATCTTATTAGAATAATAATGTATTGCAGACATACAAATAAGTTTCAACACTTTCTGTAACCTGCCTAGTGACACAATGAACAATAATGTACTAATGATGACAGTGACCTAATGTAACTTACTGATATAAATAAAGCTGGCAGCTTGGACAGGGGACCATTCTGACATTCTGCCATTCTGCCTCTGCACCATGCTTCTTCACAATTGTTTTCTTTTTCGTTCTATTACATAAAACAGTAAGACAGATTCTCTTGGTAATGGGGAAATTTCTTTGTGTATTGCCTTTGTGTATTACCTTCCATTTTCCTATGAATCAGAGAGGAATTTTCTTTGATCTGCACTGTGAGAATTTGGTGGGAATTCATGGTGTGAAAAACCTCTAAGACTGGGCCCCAAGGAGTTTAGTCCACCTTTAGCTTCCATCAACACGATCATTCATGTGTTCCTACCAATTTCTGGCTCTGGTAAATTTTCTTCAAGTAAGCTAATCTTGCCTGTGAGACCTCTGTATTTGTTTCTGTCTCAGGAATTTTAGTGTGACCTCTGTTTTGGTTGGATCTAATAAAAGTTGCTGACTGCCAGTTAGTTCAGCCTTTATTTTTCTTGTGAAAATGGGAATGACTACTTCCAAATTTTTTCCAATGTCACAGACCAACAGTCTTTCTGACCTAATATTAATGCATTAAGATTATCTCATTAAATATTACATTGTTATACAGGATAAAAGCAATGGATTACAATCAAAAGGACAGGAAGATGCAGTCTGTATGTAAGGAGTTCTCAGAGAAACCCAAAGACACTAGTGGACAGAAAATATAAAGAAGGAAGCTAGAATAAACTAAAACCTCTGTTATCTAGAGCTACAGCAAACATTAAGCACAACCCACATGCTGGTCAAATTAATGCAAAGTCTTACACTCAAGGTCAAATTATCTTAATTTGTACTACCCAATATGTTACTTTTAATTTTTACACTTACATGAACACCAACTAAAGATAGACTAAAATTAAAAAGTGACATTTTACAGATATCAAGTAAGGGTCAGAACAAACTTGTCAGAAAGGATGCAGATGTTGGAGTAATCAGACAGGCAGTTTTAAATGGTTGGGCAAGTCAATGGAGAAATTATGTTCTTTTTCACAAATGCTGCTGGAGTATACCTCTATCTACCTAATGCATATTCATACGTATGTACAGACTTTCCACCTCTTACACACACACACACACACACACACAATCTCAAAATGGTATAAGACACAAATGCAACTTGAATTAAAATTTCTGCTCTTCAAATTAGACTTTTTATAGAATGAAAAGATAATCCACAGACTAAGAGAAAATATTTGCAGCATCCAAAATCAGATAAATGAGTTTTATTTGAAATGTACAAATAACTCTTAAGACTGAACAATTAGAATCCAAACCAAAACAAAAATGCTATTCTTAAAAATTCTTAAAGCAAACTTACTGAAGAGATAACTCATCAAAGTTGATATAGAGAATACAAATACACATAGGAAAAAATGCTCAGTATTGTTTGTCATAAAAAATTATGAATTAAAATGACAATGAGATACCACTGTATATATATTAGAATGACTAAAAAAAAAAAAAAAAAAAAAAACTGGGGTGGGAGTATAGCTTCCTGGTAACATGCTTGGCTAGCATGTGTGAAGTCCTTGGTTTGAACCCTATTACCACAAAATAAATGAATAAATACATTCAAAATATTACTCACAATATCAAATGATGGTGAGGGAGTGTAGCAATAAGAATTCTTATTCATTGGTGCTGAGAATCTAAAATGTAAAGCCACTTAGGAAGAGAACAATAGGTAGATTCTCACAAAAATAATCCAACAACGACACTATTTACCAAATTGAATTAAAAACATGTCCACACATAAACCTATGCATAAATATTTATAGCAGTCATTTCATAATGACCCAAATCTAGAAGCAACAAAGATAATATTCAAAGATTAGTGGGCAAATAAACTATGGTATAACCATAGAATGAGATATAAAAAGAAATGAGCTAGCAAGAAAGAAAAAAAAATGGAAGTTCATGTATTGCTTTGTGAAAGAAATAGGTCTGAAATATGACATAGTCTATGGTCACAACGATGTGGCAATTTGAAAAAAGGCAATACTACAGATAGGAGAGCTTAGTGGTTGGCAAAGCTTCAGAGGAAAGAGAAGAAATGAACAGGTGAAATACAAGAAATTTTCAGAAGGCTGATACTATTCTGTATGATAAGTATAAGATCATGAAAATATGCATTTGTCAAAAGTCACAGAACTGTAACATACAAAGAATACTAATGTAAACTATGAACCAGTTAATAATGTATCTGTTGATTGACTGTATTGGTTGATTAATTGTAAAGAAATGCATGATAATAATGCAAGATGTTAATAACATCGCACGTGTGTGTGTGTGTGTGTGTGTGTGTGTGTGTCTATGTGTGTTGGATGTGGAAGCGCTTCAGAATATTTGTTCAATTTTTCTGTAAACTTAAATATGTCATAAAAATAAAGCATATTAATTAAAAACAAACAAGAAAAACAACAAGAAAACTTAACAAACAAGAAAAATAAATTGGAAATTTTATTGCACTAGAATTATTCACTGTAAAGATCACTAGATTTCTACCCAAGAACAACAACATTTATAACATAAATTTAAATTTAAAGTAATGTAAGAATATAACGTATCTATAAATAATTTTAAAATAGATGTGTAAAATTGTATGCATAAAATTATAAGATTTTCTTGAGATATATTTACTAACATAAAAATAGATATCTCTGATTCATATATTGAAATATTCAACATCTCAAAAGATTTTTTTTTTTACTTCAGAATTATCTACATTCTCAGTGCAATTTAGTCAAAACCCTGAAATTTATGGGGAATGCAAATAACCAAAATAACCATAAAAATAAAATTTCTTCACAATTCTTCACTCTTCATTAAAAGAGTAGTAATTAAGACAAGGTCATATTATGTACCTTTAAATACTGAGAAAAATGGATCAGAATTGATAGCACCAAGACAGACTTACAGTAATGTGAAACTTGGGATGATAAAACTGATTTTATAGATTATTGAGATAGGGTGGAATTTGATTATTTATGTGGAAGCATTTGTTATCCAAATGACAAAACAAATGGCATGGGGCCCCTATTTCACCTTTCTATAAAAATCATTATTATTTATATTAAGTATCAACTAGTGAAATCAAGAAATAATGCAAACCTTCATGGTTTCTGTCATTTATACTTCTTTATTGTTTTGTACTACCCACTAAACTGTAAGCTGATGAGCTGTACAAAACCAGGACATAGGCAGGATTTAAACCACAGGAAATGGGTAATAAGAATTGTAAACATTTCGCTGTCATTTATTTTTTAAGAAATCAATAAAAAAAAACCCTTCAACTCCACTGGAGTGATGTTTGAACCAGCATCAGACTGCTTGCTCATCAATATTAATGAAAAAGAGAGAATGGAATTATATCTCAAAAGAGCTGAGAGAACAAAATTGTCAAAATACAATTATATTTACAGAAAAAAATATTATTCAGGAAAAATGATAAAATGAAAGAATAAAACAATAATAAATCATTCCATTTTATGAATATTGTACATATATGAGTGTATGTATGTATATACATGCATATATATACATACATATATAATATAATGTTATATAAGATAAATTAAGATGTGATGGTCTTAATTGTATATACCTAGGTAAAAAAGTGATCAAATTTTATTTTTTAGAAATGTTTAGTTTATTGCATATAAATTATACATTTAATATCTATTTTTTAAAAAAAACTCAAACTTTTTTTTAGAGAGAGAGAGAGAGAGAGAGAGAGAGAGAGAGAGAGAGAGAGAGAATTTTTAATATTTATTTTTCAGTTTTTGGCGGACACAACATCTTTATTTTATTTTATGTGGTTCTGAGGATTGAACCCAGCGCCGCGCGCATGCCAGGCGAGCACGCTACCACTTGAGCCACATCCCCAGCCCTCAAACATTTTTTAATACATTTTAAAATATTAGTGGAAGGCAAAACTTTTTAGAAATTAACCTGCCAAATTGACTTAAATGATAGAGTGAACAGTTTGTCCTCTATTTTGAAAAAATGAAAAAAATTGTTAAAAATTTATATGCAAAATTATATATAATGTTTCCACATTTTCAGCAAATGTTGGTACTGATCATTTTTGATAAATTTCATAAATATTTTTCTGGGGAACTTCCAAAGTAATAATACTCATAGTATGAAGAGCTTTACATCAATTTTCTTTATTGTTTTCTACTTCTTTCTCAGAGAGGGTCCTTTTTTTTCTATTTTATCTTTTATTTTACTTTTTCTGTATTCTAGCATAACTTATTCTAATGTGTTGTTATATTATCTATATTTTTAACTTCACTTCATTTTTAGATTAAATGTGCATGAATGCTCTGCTTTTACATTTATGATTACTTCTCATCTTTTATGAGAACAACTTAACTAGGTCTTCTAATCTCTCATTTATTCTTTCATTGTCTTCTTCCATGTATCAGTATTTAATATTCCCACCTTTCAAGTAAGAGTCTTTTCTTCTTAAAAAGCCTATATGTCAGAGTTTTTTTTAAAGTGTAATTTATTATGTATTTAGTATATATTTAGCTGACTGTCATAAGTAGCAGTAAAGTTAGCTGAAATAATTTTTCTTCTAACCTGTCACAGTTAAATCTGCTATTCTGCACAGATCACTTATTTGATCAGTTTAGCTTATAATTCTTTGTCCCTGCCAATCATAATGTAGAAGAGGATCCTTGGGATTTTTGTCTCCAGATGTGCCTTCTAGATCCTACTGTTTGAATTAACACATCATTAGTTGGGGCTGTAGAACTACAGGAAATATTTTTGAATGTGCTCTATGCAATCTGTGGACTATATCAGTCCCTTATTTTTTTACTGTTACTATTATCACATTTGGAAATTATCACTCAGTTTGTAGTTTTAATTGATAAATATTTGCTAATTTCATTAACATTGGTATTTTTAATTCTGTGTATCCTATTTGTTGTCTACTCAGTTATTTCCTAAAAGAGAGTATGAAAACATGTTTTGAAGATATTTTTTGCTTTAGATATTTGTGAGCATATTTTGATAATCTCAGAGTTGGGTAAATCTTAAACAAGGTACCAAATTCAGAAACCATAAAAATACATTTGCTAGATTTCTCTTGGCAGAAAAAAAAATGACACTAATATAGACAGAGTAAAAGAAAGAATAATCACATTTGAAAGACTAAAGAGGGCCTGGAGAAAATACATATAAATGTATATAAGCCAATACTTGGTAAAATCACTTTAACATCAATAGGGACAAAACAAAAAGCTAAAGGAATAGAAAAATCTGCACAGGACATAGAATAAACCTTAAAATGTGTGAATGACTGCAAAGAAAATGTTCAATTAAATGGGAAATGTAAATAGTTTTCATCTTCACAGTTTCATGTATTTAAAAGATTAATGTCTCCAAATGTGTGTAAATAGCACTTTTATGAGATTATAGATAATATGAAAGTGATATTTTTGGAGAGAATATTATCATTATCTGTAAAATACTGTAACATTAACCCAATAAACTCTGACTCCAAGATTGTACATCTCCAAATCCCTACTTCAACAATACTGACAAGATTGCAATGATGTAAAAGGTTACTAATATATCTAAATTATGTTTATCGTAAATTATGTATTTATATTTTGTATTGGTAAATATTTGTATAAATTTGGTAATAATGAGAAATATAAAATATCCTAAAATGTTGACAAATAAGAAATTATTCAGCAAATTATTATCCATATATAGTATAAAATAACATAAACTGGGAGAGATTGAGATTGCTTTTTTATTTTCTTATGTTAATATAGATAGATGTCTATAAAACTTTAAATGACAAAGGAAACTGAAAATACTATTACAATGTAATCACTATCACTTTTGGCAAACTAAAGGGAGAAGAAGCCTGTTCTCTGCAGACCCTGTATGTATGTGTACTTAGAAATATTTTTATGTTAAACGTGTTAAATTTGGTAACAAAGGTTACTTTTGTGGAATGTGGAAATATGAAATTGTAGTTCAATTTTTATTTTATATATTTCTGTATTTAAATTTTTGAGTATTTTTACATGAATTAAAAATAACAAAATGTGAATAAACCAATTTAAAATATTCCCAAGCAAATAGGCACACATGAATGGTGAATGTTTGACTCTATCCTTTCATGGCCTGGCAGTAATGTTATCTGAGACTCCCCTGTCCCTTTGAGTCCCAGGACTCTATTCCAGATGTAAATAATTTATTTCTCTAAAATGTTCTTATTGTCTTTCCACACTAACTTGTTAAAAGTTTCTTTGGGCTTGAATGCTAAATCTCTACCCTGTCTTCCATGAATACCTTGAACTTGACCTTCCTGTCTCATAAACTCCTAATTATCTTATACAGCTTACATATAACTCAGTCCAGCTCAGAATAAATTACATTCCTCTGATTTCATATCACCTTGTACAAAGCTCTATAATGGTATTTACCCCACCCTCCTTTGGCTTTGCTTCTACTGATAAACTGTATGCAGTTCAAGTAGACTTAAAAAAGAAAGGATGAACCTGCAGAGTTTCAAGTTTACAATACAATCAGTCATATTCCAATATCTCCAATAGTCTGAGAGAAGTCAAAACAGATTATGTGATGTCAGGTAAAAAGTACACAACATAGATTGTGAGGAAGGAGGAAGCATCTAAAAAGGTGTCATAGAAGTGGTACTTGAATAATCACTTGATAATTAGGTAGGATTTCACCATGAAAAATGCAGAGGTTGGAGAGAAAAAGAAGATAAACAGCAAGAATTTCCAATTAAGGAAAGGCACAAAAACACTTAAGTAAAGGAGATGCTTATGAAACTGTAAATAGTCAAGTCTGTTTGAAATAAAACACTAAATTTAAAATCAGGTCAGGGAGATGAAACCTTGTTCTGCTGGCAAATCGAAGACTCTGAAACCATTTGTTCCAGGGGGAACATTACCCACAGGCTGTGTTTTAGGATGATTATCCTAGCAGGGGGATGCTGTGTGGGTGGGCAGGGAGGAGAACACAGAGACAGGGAATTGACTTAGAAACTATTCTCAATCATTGCCATAAGAGGCAATTGCAGTTTAAACAGAGAACAGGTAGGAAAATGAACAGAGAGAAACACAGATTAATTAGGGAGAGATTATAAAAGGTTTTAGCTTACTGTCTTGATCTAGACTGTTCTCTTGATCTTACAGCAGTGTTCAGTTAGGCATTATCTAAATCTGCTTTCTGATGAAGAACATAGGAATCCTACATATTCAATACTGCTCATTTAATCTTACCAAAATGCAAGTATATTTTCTGAAATATTCCAAGTCTCAAGAGTCAGGAGTATAGACAAATTCCTGAGACCTGACAAAAAGATTAAACAAAACAAAATAAAAACAAACACATCAATATGTTGCTGGTACATATAAATGAGATATTAAGTCATTTTTAATTAACTATAAAGACAATTGAAGTCATTAATTTTTATATTGTGTGTTATTTATGTCAAATATGCTTCTTTTAGATAGTCAGGTTTATGATAAAATTTATAGAAAATCATGGTAGATAATAACTGAGTAGAAACAGATGGGCTGGATGTTTTCCAAAGGCCTTACACAAAATATTTGTTATGAAAGCGTGAAAAGAATTTGCCTGGAACACTGGTTTAAAATTTACTGCTTTGTTGCTGTTGAAAAAAGGCAGATTTTAGAATTCAAATTTGTTTCCATTTTCTCCTGGTTTTTGCATACTTGCAGATTTAAAATGAAAAACATTTTAATCAAGGAACAGTCTTCCATATTAAATGTATTGATTTTAGCACAGACATTTATCAAGGGCAGAGTAAGGAGGAAGAGGAGCAAATGACACTCTTCTTTCGGTGCTGAAAGATGAAATGACATCTGCATTTTACTTTATTTTTTAGGTATTGAATCTGTTAGAAGAGATTATACAAATAAAGCATTACTGACAAAGAGAAGAAGAAGTAACATGATTTGAATTTGTACTGAATTTGACTAGCTTTGAGAACACTTTGCTATATCCATTAATTAGTTTTGGTGATTGGCTGGAAATTCAGTGAACCCTTTGTATGGGCTGTTTTGTAAGAACTGGTTATAAAGGAGACTCTTATACTGTAGTGTGGAAGAAAAGAACATTGTCAAGCAGAAATGCTTGATTTCAGGGAAATCTTATTTCAGTGAATACTGGTTGGTGTATCTGAAAGATATTAATGAAACTTTGTCAAATGATTAAGTTAACTGAATCATTTTGGTGACTAGAGACTTTGTACCCCTGCCTTGAGTAAAAATATGTCTGTAGTCATTGATCTCAAGAGTGTCACCTCCCTGAGATGGAAACAAAAACAAGTCTAGAAAATGAATACATAAAGAGAAGAAATAAAAGGAATGACAATTCTAAAAGACAATGGCAGGGTGGGGGTGGGGATTAAATTGAGGAGGAAAGAGAAACCAAAGGCAAATCCTTGGCTTCCTGCCAGTTTTGTGTACAGTATCAACTAAAGATTCTCTCCTCTATACCCTTTTAGCATTTTATTGTAATATACCCTTCAATAGTTATCCCTCCTCCTAATTTTAAAATGGAACATTTTTATTCATAAAGGTGAATTCTATGACATTAGAGACCAACCCATGAGAGACAATGGCCAAATATTTAAGAATTTATCACTATTGCTAAAATTTTGGTAGCTGAAACTGGTGTTCCTAGGGGTATATGTCATGGAAATTGGCAAATACTGCACATCAGGACTTTTGTTTTTAGCCTGTTTACAGCATATCCTTGTATCATTCCTCTTTGTGTCACATTTGCAATTTAGCTCAAATTTGCTTCTTATCCTATCCTTTCTACCTCCAATCCACCTACAACCGGATCTAGTATACTTGCTAGACCTTTCTTATATGCTTTAATTAGTACCGGAAAGCAAAATTGCACGGTTGGATTACTAAAGGAATATTTCAATCTAAAGTGTTTGGGATAGTGCTTGGCATTTAGTCTTCACATTTTAAATATTTGTCAAATCAGTCAACAGTCTCACAGCATTTTCAGCCGCTGACTTGTGGCACAGTCATTGTGTACATGTCTTTTCTCTCTATTAGACTTGGAGCTCCTCAAACAGGAGAAGAAGACTGTGTACCAATTAAAGTTCAAAACAGATTGTAGATCCGTGGTTCTAAAACTATTGCTGGGAATAAGAATCACCCAAGGAATAAAATAAAAACAAAGATTTCTGAGATCTCAGCTTGAAAGAATGCTGACTAAATTGTTCTGGGGTCATTCCTGGAAATCTGTATTTGACAAAATTATCTCACGTGTTACTGATTCAAACAAGCTAATCTGAATTTTAAAATTCTTCTAATTTATTAGGTCCTCTTAATCAATATACCCCTGTTCTGAACATACTATGAGTGATAATTAAATAAACAAATCCTTATATGGAGCTTCTATGTCTTGACACTTTTGTCAACTTTGTGTAATTAATAATTAACATAATTTCCCTAACAAACTTAAAGGTAGGTACGGTTATCCTTCTCATTTTACACATGAGGAAACTGTGGCAGGATAATTTAAGAAACTTGACACTATCACAATCACACAAGTAAGGTAATTTTTAAGAGGGCTTCAAATTCACATATAGGATTCTACTGCAATGACTGTACCACAATTATTCATCACAGAAACTGACAATTTTTTATCTACCCTATACCAATTATCTTTTTGACTCTCATAATAGCCATTCAGAAAGATATTATCCCTACTTGAAAGATGACAAAATTGTAATTTGAAAACTCACAGAATTTGCTTAAGATCACAAAGTTAGTCATAGTTTGTCATACAAACTTAAGCTTAGGCTGTCTTTTACTTGTAGTTTTGTTTTGTTTTTCATTCAAAGTTTAACTTTTTTCCCACTATACTCACATTAATAGAGCGAAGTTTGTTGGTGACAATTACCTACCAGTATCCTATCTCATTGTCTCCTGTGCTTTGCAATACAGACCCACCATATTTATTGTTAACCTTTCAAATGGAGGAAATAATAGATGCTGATTTCTCAGGCTTGTTTCCATTTGTCTTTTGAAAACTAAAATCAAGCCAGCTTTGGTGTTATCATATCTCAGTACAATATTTCCCTGAACAATCTGTTCTGTGCAAATCAGTTATAAACCTTCCCCTCTTGATGCCAATGACTAACCCAAATTTTACAGCAGAAAATTTCATGGGCTCTCTCTCCCTTCCTGATGGTCCTCTCATGGGAGATGCTTGAGTTTCACAATATCAGCCATTTGTATTTAAGGTTTTCATTGATACTAAAATAAGCTCTTCTCTATTTTTACTGGAGAAAGACTTGAACATCAAGAGTTGAAAAATAATGGATCACATTTATCAAAGCTTCCCTTTAAAAAACAGTTAAATAGCTTGCCATCCTACCTTTTTTAATAGTTGCTGTCCAGAGTCTTTAGCTCTTAAAAAATTGAGAAATGAGAACCAGTATTTGAAGTAGAGAAATAAATTTCACCAAACTAAGTGGCATATAGAAATTTTCTTTCCTGGACCAAGATTCCACAATTTTTCACTAGGCAGTACTCTCCACCAAAACTCAGAGGACATATGTGGCTTTTAGAAACTAAATTTTTCCAATGCTTTGAATTTCCCATGCTATCCTTTCTATCTGTGAAGCACACACCTTTCTGTTTTTCCCTTTAAATGTTTGAAAACACCTTTATGACAACCTCATAAGAAAGCCATCATCTCTGAACTTTTTATGTTAAAAAAATATATATTTGTTGAGGGCTGGGGATGTGGCTCAAGTGGTAGCGCACTAGCCTGGCATGCACACAGCGCTGGGTTCAATCCTCAGCACCACAAACAAATAAAGATGTTGTATCCGCCGAAAACTAAAATAAATAAATAAATATTAAAAAATTCTCTCTCTCTTAAAAAAATTATATATATATATATATATTTGCAGATCATTTTTTTTAATTATCCCTTTCTGACTTCTCTCATGGCAGTGTATACATGTCCTCTCTCTACTAGATCTGGAGCTCATCAATCCCAGGTTTGGTATTGGATCTCCCCCAGTGATTTATACAAGGCCGCATTCAATTATTGAATTCACCTGAGTCCAATTTGTTGAATTCAACTGATTTGGTCAATGAAATCAGAAATTTACCTAATCCAGATTCATTGGAATACTGAACTATTCTGGATGAAAAGGTAATAAAAAGAACAGAGAAAGAAAAGGAGGAAAGAAGGAAGAGAGAAAGAAAGCGAGTTCACGCATACAAGTTCTAAATTTTCATTCAGAATATTACTTTTATGCATTATCATCACCATTAACCCATTACTTTAAGATCCTATGGTTATTGTGGCTACAGGATTTTAAGATATGTCTTATTATTATTACATTTCTGGGCCCCAATAATAAAACATATAACAAAAATGTAACAGAGCACATAAGTTAAGTCTAATCCAAGTTTATTTTAAGTGGATTCAATGACCTCTTTCATGTCTTATAAAATAGTCTTCTCTTAGTTGTCAGGAAGCCAAGATGTTGATCCTCTCTCTGCTTTAAATCATTAAAGGTTAATAATATTTGTAATGGATTAAAAAGCGCAACAGCAAGGTAAAGAAAGATTTGAAGCGTGTTTTGAGAATTCAGAGTAGTGCAGTCATGGGGTGGGGGCTGAACATCATAGTCTTTCGCTAACATTTAAAAAAGAGTTGCCACTGGGGGGAGAGGAACTGCAAACGAATTTGGTATTGAGTTTTATTGAGCGCCATGGAGCAGCCCTCCAAACATTCTATAATGATGAGTTCTTCAAACGTCAGTATTTTCTCTCAACTTTTGAAAGTCAATACAATTCAAATTGGTAATTTCTGCAAATGTTCTCTACCACAAAACTCTTCTTCTCAAGTGGGCCATGTATCCAGTGGAAATTTTGGTCTTATTTTATTTGCCTAGGAAGCAAAAGAAAAGAAACCCATAAATTGGTTTAAAAAAATTAGGTCACATCATTAAACATATATTAAGTATTTTTTATATATCTATATATTTCTGCATTTACGTAATAACTTGCAAACATAAATTACTTTCCAATTTTTATTCATTATTTCTAAAACACCCCAATTCCCTTCTAATCAAGGCAGATTAGTCATTTATCTTAAGGGACACAAAGAACTAGCATTAACATTTTAAGTCTCTAAACTCTAGTGTGCTTACCTATGCTTTTTCTCATTTACATTTTCATACTCTGGAATTTTCATGTTCCCTGAACAACAAAGTTGACCCAGATAGGATTCTTTTCCTGATTTTAAGAATCTTGATTTTAGTAGTCTGTTCTGTGTATGTGAGTGTGTGTATGTGTGTGTGTGAGAGAGAGACTGGGTGTGTTTGGGATTATATTGCAGGATTGTAGTAGGGCCTGAACACAGAAGTATAAAAATAGGCTGCTACCCCGAAACTGGAAATTTAAAAGTATTCAATGCTGGAGATGTAGCTCAGTGGTAGAATGCTTACTTAGCCTGTACAAAGCTCTGGGCTCAATCTTCAGCACCACAAACAGTAAATTAAAAAGAAACTAAAATTTATTTTAAAATTAAAACATTCATATGAGTTCTTTCCAAGTGTTAGAAAAAAATTCAGAACTATCTTTAAAAGAGTACTATTTAAATGTCAAGTTACCTTTGCATTCTTGCTAATTAAACAAACTTCCTAAAAGCTAATTGGAACATATTCAGGCCTTTTGAAATTTATTCTGCTTTCAGCTATTTGAGGAATAGAAATATATCTTTAGGAAACTCAGACTATCAAATTTTAACAAATTAAAATATGTACATGGCAGGCACCAAGAAATATACTGATGAAAACAGAAAAAGGAGAAAAAACCTTTGTACCTTAGAGATTTTTCATGACCTATGTGGAGAATGCTTGGAACATCAAAAAAATATATAAAGTTTTCATTTAACTGCAAAAAAACTGAAAAGATATCTTCAACTCTTACAGCCCATTTTCACACCTTTTAAAGGTAGAATTCACAGTTAGTTGTGAGATTATGGACTTTTCAAGTTGGAAGATGCTCTAAATTAGTATAATAATTACTATAGCTGATGTTAGTGAAGATGTAAAGCAAGAGATACAGCACTGAATAGACTGTGAATTCATGACTTTGGCTGAAAAGCTCATATTTAATCATTTAGGTAGCTACTCCAAGGTGCAGATCCTTTAATATATTTGTCATATAAAGACAGAACTCCAAAGGCTACAATGGTGGTCAACTTTTACCACCAGCACAGTCATAGGGGAATGCAAAGAAAATTGCTTTGATAGTCAGTGGAACAAGGTGAAAGTACAAAAGTAACAAACCCATCTCTATGACATTTCTCATTCAAATCACCAATCAAGTTTAATTGAGATTCAAAGTCACATTATTTTGATAATCCAGACAACAGCAACAAACCAATTTGCTTAAGGTGATGGAGGGAGTACTGAGCTCTAGGCCACTTGAAGAAAGTAAAACTAAGTCATTTCAGAAGCTTATTCGATCCCGATAGTGCCATACATTCATTCAAGCAAAATAAACAGCTCAATAGAAACACATAGGGAAGACAAACACCATAAGTGAAACAAGCAGAAACAGTCTCATAATTATTTCTCACATTTAAGTCCATATGATGATATAACTGTTTTTACTAAGTTCAAAAATATAGAAATTAGATAAATTTATAGAAAGTTATTTAAGAATTTCCAAACCACTAGAATTTCCAGAAATAAAACTTTAAAATCCCAGAATATAAACTCCATAGAAAGTATGAGATAAGAGATTAGACACTGCTAAAGAAAAAAATAGCCACTTGGTTTAGCACAGACAGCAATAAATGAAAGAAGTAGGAGATTAAGAGTGAAATTCCTTAAAATATTTGTATTGTAGTTTCAAAAAGAATAAGGTAGATGATAGAACAGAGTCAAGAGATAAAGGCTAAGATTTTCAAGAACTGATGAAAGTATCTAATTCACAGATCTAAAATTCTAGTCAATCCCATATAAGATATATAGAAGCATACATATCCATGCTTAGATGTATGATAGTGAAATTTCTGAATATCAGATACACAAAGAAGCTTATAAAGCAGTCAGAACAGAAGAAAACTTTCCTTTAAAGGATCCTCAATTAGACTTGAAGCTTATTTCATAACAGTAACAGTTTGGTGTCAGAATGAATGCAATAAAATCTCCAAGGTTCTAAAACAAAATAATTGTCAAATTAGAATTATGTATTGTAAGAGTATCTTCCTCAAAGTTGAAGGTGAAATAAAAATATTTTCATAAAAATAAAAATTAAAGAATATCATCACAAAAGATTCTCACAATATGAAAATTCAAAAGATGCATTTTGTGCATAAAATAGTCTATCAAAACAGATCCTGAATCTTAAAGAAATGAAGCTCAAACAAATGATAAATGGTATACAAAACTAAATGTACATTGGCTACATGAAACGATGTTGCTGTGTATACTAAAACTGAAGAATGATTGCTGAGCATGATGGTTCGTGCCTGTAATCCAACTTCTTGGGAGTCTGAGGAAGGAGGATTGCAAATTCAAGAGCAGTGTGGGCAACGTAGTAAAACCCCCTCAAAATTTATTTATTTTTTATTGCAGAATGATAATGCACAAACGTAGGTAAGGAAGGCAAATGGAATGACTATGCTTTTAGTCTTCATACTATTGGTGGAAATTAATTTCATATAGGGATAATTTAATTATGTATGCCATAATTTTGAAGTACCAACGAATAATTAGTAAGTACTAAATTCCAAATTAGCACAGAAAGAAAAATTGACAATAATGATAAAATGATCCATCTAGAAATTACAACAAATACAAAAATAAAATGGAAGTCAAGATACAAACAAAAGCCAAGCATGGTGCTGCATGCCTATAATCTCGCAGCTCGGGAGGCTGAGGCAGGAGGATCAGGAGTTCAAAGCCAGTCTCAGCAAAAGGAAGGCACTAAGCAACTCAGTGAGACCCTGTCTCAAAATAAAATACAATAAAGGACAGGGGATGTGGCTTAGTGGTTGAGTGCCTCTGAGTTCAATCCCCGGTACCCCCTGCAAAAATGATACAAACAAAAAATAGCATAACATGTTAGAAATAAACTAATATATACCAATCATTACTTTAAGTGAAAGTAAAAAGAGGTTGTTAAGTTGTGGGCTGAAAACAAATTCAAATTCAAAATAAATTCTGTTTTATAAGAATATTCTGTCTAACGTACAGTCATCACAGAATTGAAAGTAAAACATAAGGAAAATCTTACAATGTAAACAATTAGTAAGAGAAATTTAATCAACTATGTTAATATGAAAAGAAGTAGACTTCAAGGAAAAAGTATTTATTTAAATACAGATTTACTTCATAATGATAAAGACTTCCTTCTCCACAAAGTTTAAATGTGTTATATTAATAGCATAGCTTCAAAATAAATATACCCAAAATCTATGATATTATGAGGAAATAGACAAATCATTGTTGAGTGTTTAAACAAATTTCTTAGTAATTGATAAAATAATGAAACAGAAATTTTAGAAATGATCCTGATATTGTTAACAGTATGATCAACGGAATGTACTTAATGCATAAACTTTAGACATTGCACACAATTTCAAAGTACAGGGACTACTAGAAAGAGGTGTGCAAATAATGTATTTCTATTCTGGAGAAAATCACACTATATAAATATGAATGATGTCATCTTCCAATGTATGATAAACAAAAAGCATGATATTACACAGTAGAACTATCCTTTTAAAGGAAATACTAAACATTTATATAACTAGATTGCCTTCTTGAACATTTCCTCACTGAATAACTGGTTCCAAAGAATACTGAAGTATAAAGCCCTGGGCTAAAGGATTACTGTCTTAATTGCTTCAGAAAAAGCATCTGTCTAATCCATAAAGAATTTTCTTTGCTGGGGCAGGATATTTATTTCATTCATATGGAAATAGTAAATGAAAAACACGAGGATCTGGGTGTGTAGCCCAGTGATCCATATGCTCAGCACACATGAGGCCCTGGGTTCAATCTCTCATATCCCCAAAACTTTTCCAAAAAATAATGAAAAAAAAAGAACACTGCTATCTATAGTATACATTCTTAAACATACCTATGTGAATATTAATGACCAGATTTTATATTTACCATTTCTTGAGACAATGGTACAAGAGACCATGTACATTCTAGGGCCTGTGAAGCTAATCTTAGAAATTTGAACTTGGTTTTAGATACACTGAGTATCTCATAAGCTTTTTGTGACAGAGTACTAACATGTAAATATAATATTTTAGGAACTCTTCCTGTGGTAATAGGATGTAATCTGACATGAATGAGTAAATTTATCACCATGTATCCTTGAACAAAAATTTCAGTGTTACCATTATATTGTAGAGAAAAGAAAAAAGTTATAGTTATTAGAACTAAAGAGATGCATTTGGTTTAAAAGAAGACAGGAACCATAAAAAAAAAAAAAATCAGCCAAGGATTCATGGATTTTATTTGAAAGGAAGAGAGATAACTCGTCTTCCTGAAATCAGTCTGCTTTGTCCTGAACAGAGAACACATTTAAAATGAAAAATGGTCTCTTTAGAGCATTCTAAATATGGAAAGGTCCCAAAGTAGATAAATCTCTCTTTCAAGTTTCAGACAAATGTATACAATTAATTGACATTCGTATTTGTTCAATCTACCACAAGTAAGTAAAAATTTATGCTATCAAGATGATTTTGAGTGACAACAGTGGCTATTGATCCTTAGCAATTTCCTATTGCAAAGGCCAAGAAGGAATACAGGACGAGGCATATATCTTTGAAGGTACAAACCTTAAATGAAAGTTGTAAAGATGAAGAATTAGTATTTCCATATTTGTGCTGCTTTCAGATTTATTCCAAAGCTCAACATTGCCATTTTAATTTTCCCAGAATTGTACCAATGTTTGTATTAATACTGAAATCTGTATGTTGCTCCAAATAAGTATCCCTAAATCAAGAGGTTAATTAAATTTGTGCATTTGTCTCAAAATAATGATCTTCGGATGTATAATAAATGAAAGGACTAACACTTAAAGACTATACTTGGGGAAATAAGTTTGAGAAAAATTCTCTTCATCATGAATTTATTAAATCATATATTTTTTTATAAAAATAAAAGGAGGTTAGGCAGTTATAAATAATATCCCCATATTAAACTCTTAAATAGTTTATGAGAAATTAAATCTGTTTATAAGAAATATGGTATTTATGTTATCTTTGTTTCTAAAGAGTATTAATTAGAAATAATATTTTAGCTTGAGTCATTGCAATATCAGTGTTCAATGTTTTGAAGGATCACTATAAACATTTGGAGGGAATGCGCTGGACATAAATTGCAATAGCCAGGCTGTAGTATTGACTATTAGAGAGACCTTTGATAAACACCTTCAACTCCTTTCTCATCCACTAAAGGACTCTCAATATTAAATCATTGTATATAATCCTATTTATTTTATTCATTTGCATTACTCTTTTACTGAGTATATACTTATTTATATTTATACTTATTGTATTTATTTACTGAGTATATACTTTTACTGAGTATATACTTATTTCAGTGTGATGTGCTTTCATTCACTAAATCAGTGTCATATTTGCTGCTGGATCTCCTGTTCTTCTTTAGTTGTAAATATTTGACACTTTCTGATGAAATTGGTTGGTCATCTTTGAAAAGGAAAACAGTAATAAAATAAGTAGAAAAAACTGAGAAGCTGGCTAGCTGTGCTTTTCATTGGTCCAGTGAGTATCTGAAAACAGGCCAAATGAAGGTTACTTTTCAT
Organism: Marmota flaviventris; assembly: GCF_047511675.1. Taxonomy (NCBI): domain Eukaryota; kingdom Metazoa; phylum Chordata; class Mammalia; order Rodentia; family Sciuridae; genus Marmota; species Marmota flaviventris. The sequence continues at coordinate 48,037,306 of NC_092505.1, read as the reverse complement.
TTTCCACAAGGGAAAACTGGCTGAGGCATTCGTGCATGTATCTCTATAAACAGCTGCATCCTGCCCCTTGCCTCTGGGAGCATCTACGTGTGACATTTTGTCTTCAGTTAGTTTACCAATAATGAACACTGGTATGAGCATTCTGTAGATGAACATTTCACAACTTTTATCTGAGGATTTTGTCACTACTTAATGTTCTGCTTCAGAACAGTATTTACTATTGGAGAAAGCCAGATAAGATATTTAATGTCATATTTTAAATCATTTTCCTATGTCCCATCTTGCTTTGAGTCAATGTGTATATCTATGGAGAGAGTGCTTACTTTGTGCAAAGCAATGTGCTTTGGGTGCAAAGATGAAGAGACAGTTCTGGTCCTTGAAGAGCTCACAGCCTAGTGAAAAAGCATTAAAAGCTAAAAGACAGTGCTATCTATGCACATGAAGTAACCCTATACTCTGGAAACAATCATGAAGGAATGTCTAATTCTGCCTGAGGACAGAAAGAAGGCAGCATACAGGTGGTGACATTTGGAATTGATCTTGAAGTGTGGGTAGGAGTTTGACAAGCAAAGAAGAAAGGATAGGAAAGTATTCAGAGAGGGAACATCAAGTTCAGAGTAACACTTTGTGAAAATGCATGGTACATTGACAGAACAGTGAGAGATCATTTTTATTAGAGTGAGAAAATGCTGACAACATCGCTGTACAGAATCAATTGAAGGAGAGATTATAGGCCAAGAGAACAGATCACAGATAAATGCAGATGATAGAGTGAAGGTTAGGGATAGAGTAGTGATACTACCTTAATTAATGCCTGTTAAATTTATATTTTAAAATTAATGCATGATGCCAAAAGTTAAACTGACTACATACATAAACACTGTGTTGAGATCTAAAAGAAATAGTTAAATTCCTAGGTGATCAATTGCAACAGGTTAAAATCATAGTAGTTTTACCATTTGAGCATAGCACAATGCCTATCAATTATTGCAATAAAATGTAGAAAGACTGTATTGTTTATGTGGGAAAGTGAAGAATATTCCATGATCAAGCATTCATACAAAAGGGAAATATATGTTTGCTATGTGCACTGTGGCAGGAAATGTTAAAAAAAATATAGACTATGGCTAAATACATAAGTAGGCATCAGACTATGCAGCACCCTAAAGACCAAACTAAGGCTTATCTTTTATCTTGAATGCAACAGAAAGATTTTGAATGCATCCAAGATGACAATATAAAAAGAATCTATGAATAAGCTGTAAACTTATTTACAAATATTTTGTGTTTAACTTTAATTTTTTTCCTTTAAAAATGTAAGTAAGATTATAAGAATTGTGAAGCAAAATTAGACTGTATGAGGTAAGAAAATCTTAACAGATGAGGACCACAGTGGATGCCAGAAAAAGCAGTGAAGTGTTTGTTTGGTTTGGTTTGGTTTCTGTTTTTTCTACAAAGATTTGGGCAGATTATGTTAGAACAGTTGCATTGAAAATAGAAAATATAGAAACAATTTATGAGAGATTTGTAAGGAAGTATAAACAGGAATTAAGTGGAAAGGATATGTCAAGGTTTCTAAGTTGCAGAACTGGACACAAGGCTGATCCTTCCAGGATATGTATAGGTAATAAAACAGGCAAGATTGTAATTTTCATTTTGGAATTATCCAAAGTGGAGATAATCAGTTTATGAAGAGGTCTAGGATGCAGACATCAGTTTGAAAAACATCTGAACATATGTTAAAGCCAAATAAAAGTTCCTAGGGAAAATTTTTAGTGTGAGAAAAAGAAAAAAATCTATATAAGTGTTGAAGTAACCAATTTTTAAAAAATTATCTTATTTTTAAATTTACAAATAAAAACATAAAAATTGTACATATGTATGTGGTACTATGTGATATATACATAGATGCACACATAATGTAATTTCAAATCAGGGAAAACATATCTATCATCTCCAAAATCTATCATGTATTTATAGAGAAAACATTCAAAATCCTTCTAGCTTTTTGAATATTTAGTACGCTATTGTTATCTATAGTCACCTACTGTGCAATAGCACACCTGAACTTCTTATTCCTATCTAAATAAAACCTAGTCCTAGAGCTACAAATTTTAATGGGCAGGTTCAGCATGTTATACAGAAAGAATATTTTTTAAAAAATAGCAGAGGCTAACTCAGGAATTTGTTGAGTCATAGAAACCAAGGGAAAAGAAAGTTTCTGGAATGTGGAGCAGTCAACTGGACCAAGTACTGCCAGAAGTCCCATTAAAGGGACTAAACAGAGCATGTCTTTTCCTGACAGGGTGACCTTGGTGACCCTGGGGGTGTGGTATTTCAAGAGAGTAATGGAAGCAAGTCTGGACTGTTTGGAGCAGTAAGAGATGAAGAAATGAATTGTTAAGTATAACTTAAGATCTTTCAAAAATGTCATTGAAGAGGAGGAGCAGCAAGGGGAAGGAGACAAAGATAAGGTATGGATCCAAGGGAAGATCTTCCTGCTATTGTTACTGGGACTTTATTTTTCCTTTTAATAGGAGAAACATTAAAATATTTCAATCCCTGTGGAAAAGATCTAAGTGAGAGGGTAATGAGTTAATAGAGTTATGTTACTCAGAAAGCACAAGGAATAAATATTCTGAATTAAAGAAATCAAAGAGAAAATAGAACAAATGAGAAGCACATGTGAAGCACATTCCCACTAGTGAACCCAAAGCTTGATGAAACAAATAAATACAGATTTAAAGGAAATTTAAGCAGAAATAAACTAGATGGACTGCAATCACTCAGTACTGGCTATATCATAGGTTATTATAGTAGAATGTGCTTAATCCAAACCAATTTCTTAGGTTGTATAAAATTAATGGTTACTTTGTTCCTTTTTCCCTCACTCAAGTAAAACAGATTGAAATGAAAGTAGAATAAAATTATTGGGATGACTTGAATCTTTTAAAGATTTTTTAAGAATATGTATCTTGTCATTAGGAACCAATTATTTGCAATGCACTTCAAAACCAATGAAATACACTTGGGCCAAAGTTATCTAATTAGTCCTGTATAATAGACACAGCACTGAGAATGACCTGATTTTGTATTAATACAAAATTACTTTTATGTACCAAAAAAGAAAAAAAAAAAAGTGAAATGTGTACAAATACACTGAATTTTCTTGTCTCCTAGTTGACCTTGACACACGAGGCTGTTTCATACTAATAGTCTTGAAGGAGGAATAGGAAGAATAACTTATTTTATTCTTGTTAGGAAGATGCTAAAACTGGAGCAAATAGATACCCAATGTTCTCACCCTTAAGGTCCTATTTATGTGTATAAAAAATGTGTCATTTAACCCTATAAGCTAGTAGGTTTGGTCCTAAATTGTTCCTGGATAAAAATATTCTGTTTGGAGGATTTTTTAGGCTTTCATGCTTGAATAGATATGAATACCTAAATTTATTGGTATTTCAGAATTATGTAAACTTATCTGGAAGAGATTTAGAAGATTTCTTCAAAAGTACCAGTGAGAGGCAAATTCCCTTCAGTAAAAGCATGGTTCAACTTATTCCACAAGCTCACTCCCTCAACTAGAACATAAATAGTTTCTTCTGAGCTTAAAGGAACTTCTGTGATCACAAGGTCTCTCAGCCTGATACAAAAGACATGTGACAGAAACTAAGTGTGATCAAAAGAAAGTGAGGTCAGAGGTTGCCATTATATCTTCCTTTCACAGTATCAAACAGCTCTTTTACCTTAAAGTCATGCAAAGATGCTACATTCTGTAAGCAGAGCTCGGTGAAACATTCAGCAATTATTGGACAACCAAGACTCAGAATTAGATCTAAGATTATGGATCTATGTGTTCCATGCTTGAAAAACGTAGAGACTAACAATGTTTCCAAGAAAAAATTATACTGGAAGTTCTACAAGGAGTGAAATTTAAAAATTGGCAAAACCAATTGGAGTTGCAAACATTCCTATTAGGACAAGGAAAAACCCTACACCAGGATTTTGAGGAATTTAAGGATAATAGTTAGATGCTAGACTTTCAGACTTATTTTTTCAGCCTATTCAATAGAAGGAAAGATGAAGTTATAAAAATTTTACAAACACAGTTGGCAGCATAATAGGAGCAAATCACCTGTTCAGACACATAACTAGGAGTTGGCATTGCCCCACTCGGTTAAGTGATTTTATGTGAGCATCTCAAAACACAGAGGAAACAGGCCAATGATGAGGAAGGAAAGTGTGAAATGGAATTGGCAGTCAGTAGCCGAAGCATTGATTCACTGGCTGACTAGCATCTAACAGTGCAGAGAAACCTTGAAAGAGAGATAACTTAGCTTTCAGTTTTTCCACACAAGTATTCTAATCTATAAATTAAAATTTTAGACTTGTTATGCCATGGAGACAGGTCTGGCCTGTTTAGCAGAAGACAACTACTTTGATTATTTTCTTGTGATGGTGATGTGACTTACAAATAGTACTTAGAACTTTTTTGACAGGCATTTCTTTGAATAATTGTCAAAACTTTACTTCATGGTTGAAGGAGGATGTGAGAATATCTAGAGGTTGAAAATGTCTATATTTGCCCAGGGAAGCTTTTTAGACAGGTATTGTTCAGTATTACTGGTTTTTATTTTCAGAGACTACATGTATTTTTCCATCATGAATAAATATTCACATATTGACGGATGTCAAAGAAAAAGTTTAAAAATTACCAGCCTTTACATGGTATTTATAGCAGCTTTATTCATAATTGCCTAAACTTGGGAGCAATCAAGATGTCTTTCAGTAGGTGAATGGATAAACTGTGGCATATTCAAACAATAGAATTATTATTCCAAGCTAAAAGAAAATGAGCTACCAAAGTATGGAAAGATGTAGAAGAAACTTAAATCTGTATTACTAAGTTAAAGAAATCAATCTTAAAAGGCTGTAGCCTTCAGTTTATGATTTTTACTCTATAACATTCTGGAAGAGACAAAACTATGGAGACAAAAAGAAGGTTACTTTCAGTGAAGATAGGTTACTCCTCACTGAGAGGGAGAGGAATAAGCGAAGCAGAGAGGCCTCTTAGGGCAGTGAGACTATTATGTCTGTACTATGATGGTGAATCCATGTCATTATACATTTGTTAAAACCAATAGAACATATTGAATGAACTCTGATGCAAGCTATGGATTTTGGGAGAAAATGATGTATCAATATAGGTTCATCGATTGTAACAAATGTACCACTGTGATGCAGGATGTTGATTATGTCACAGGCAGAGTTCAGGAAGGGAGAATAGAAGTCATATGAGAACTCTGTACATTTTGTTCACTCTTGAGGTGGACTGAAACCTGCAATGAACAAAGTCTTTCTACCGGAAGAAAATTCAGATCTTTATATCCACACAACTACTTGACTTCTGATCATTTGTGGAAAAAAAGAAAAAAAAAGGACAGAAAGAAAGAGAATACTATTTCTCACTGAAATCATATTAGAACATTTTAAGTATTTCCTGGGATTTATTTTCTTTGTGTCTAATATCACTACTTGAATTAATCCTGATATTTTGTATGCTATTTATTCCAGTAATTTCAAACATAAAATAAGCAATGGCAGATAAAATGGGAAGGAACTGGAGAAGTGTCTTCAATTAATTAAAGTATTAACAACATGTATGATTCATTATGGTGAACTGTAGACCAAAGGAAATGGGAAAATGTTTATTGATGAATTCCAGAGAGAACTGAACGTTGGGATAAAATCAATCTGGTTTCTTGAACACTAGTGAGATTCTGGACTCGGAGAAGGCAGAGAATCAGTGAATGGTGGTAGGATGAGGTAATGCTAACAAGTGGTTCAATAGAAAGTCTTCAAATAAGCTATTGTCCTTCTGTCTTCTTTATCCTCATTTAGAATATTCTAGAGATAGTTTGAGGAATCTTGGGAATGAGTTCAAAGCTACAGAGGTAGTACAAAACAAAAGAGTTTTATGAAATCTGATGGAAAAAGAGTCACTGCTGAGAAGCATGGGAATTATGAATTGGATACAAAGAGAAGAAAGATTTATAAATGGGCAAACCACAATATAGGAAAATATACCCTACTTCAAACTTGGCATTGTAATTTTATAAGCTGGCCCAATTAAGTAAAAATACTTTCAATGGAGTCTCAAGTTTCCTGAGCAGTCCATATTTAGATAAATGGGAAAAGGCATTTACAGCCAGCACTCTTAGAACCTTTGCTGGGACTAATCTCAACAAAAAATTTAATATGGCAGTCTTGTATTTTAAGCTCACGCTTTTGGGGATACATTCTCAGGTCTTCTTTAATGTGTTAACTGCAAAATATAACTGCCATTACATGGTAATGGGAGTTAATATAGAGTCCTCATGTAAAGATCAGAACATACGTCTCTATTAGTCCTTCAAGGACAGATTTTCAGATTGTTTGATTCTAATAAAATAGACATGAGGAAAAAACTTTGCATCTCTACCAATTATCCAACTTATTTGATGGTTTTTTTTCTTTTTTTTTTAATTTTTAACAAAAATCCAAACTCATTCATTAGAGTCATGTTTATCTACTTAGCAGTTTAGGGAACAATTTGGCAATTTTGTGGTTTTTGAGATTATCGTTCTCTTAAAGTGCCAGTGTTTTAAAATAGCGTTCTTGTAATTTTACACGCTTTTGTGATGGAGTGCTGTTTTGTTATATAATTTTGACTTGGATTCTTTCCATTTGCATTTGTTTATGTAATTTCAGGAGGAATACTGAACATCTGAGTCCTGGATGATACTAATAAACTAATAATTGCAGATTTTTTTAAAAAAAAAAGAGAAGAAAGATAATTCTAGTACACATCTTCACTTTACAGTGAAGAATATTTACATTATCATGTACTGTAAATGAGGGCATGTTGACAAATTTCAAAATCATTCTATGGTAGAGTAATGGAAGATAGCTACGGTTTCAAAACCAGAAGATAATTATTAATTACTCTAAAAATATGTAAAAGAAAGTGCCTGAGAGAAAGTAGTACTATAAAGTGAACTTGAGGCTGTTTATCAAGTGGGGAGCCATTAGTAATCTATGAATGTGAAGAAATGAGAAGTCTATGGATGATGAAATTTTTAAAGATAAGACTTAAGAATGCTATCTGAAGTCTGAAGTGAAAAGAAGTTTAGAATAGTGATACAACTGTTAGATATAAAGAAATATGATAGTATTGTTAATAAACTAAATTCTTATCTCTTCACATGAGACAAGAGCTAAATTCATAAATCAATAAATGGTAGAATATGATTATCATTTAAACTATTGGTTAAATATTGCTTCTGAGGAGAAGTGGTAAAAATGTGGTAATGTTTGTGGATTGTTGCTTTCTTATGAATTTTGATTTTTTAAATTAATTGAGTTTAATTACTTCAACTAAAATTTGACAGAAGTAAATACTGGGGTATGTCATCTTGTTAAAGAAAAAAGATTTTCAGGAAAACAATATTACAAAGGGAATCTGTATTCATTATAAAAAATACTTAATTGCATATACATGTTAGCTTCATTACCTTTGACAGTGCTTTAGTTTTAAAACTGAGTACTTTATAAGGAAATATCATATCTATGAAATTTGAACCTAAACTTGATCATAGAACAAGTAAATCATACACTAGACTATATACTACTGCTTTGAACACCAAATAAACTTCAAATTTCCCAACACTAGATTCAATGCACACCTTCAACCAACTCAGCATGACCAGTGTTTTTAGTTTTTTTTTTTTCCTTTTTACCAAACATTATAATTTATTCTGTTTTTTTTAATAAGGTTATTCTCATTTCAATCTTAACTATGCCATATACATACTATATAACCCTCGATATGTTCTATAATCTCTTGATAGGAGCTATAGCATATGAAGTTAGTTTTGAGTTTCTGCTTTTGTAAAATGGGAATCATTTTTATCAGAAAATGTTATCTGCTAAATAGTTATCAGAGTATCTAGCACATAGAAAGTGCTGTGTAAATACTAGCATTGCTAATATTATTGGAGTGCCTTATGTACAAAACTTTGTGTAGTCCACACTACAGCCACATTGTTTTATGAACAAGACTTTGATTATAACATTTTCCTTATGTAATATTGTGCTGCTATCATCATTTATTTAACACTCCAATTTTATTTGTTAAAAGTTTTACTTGTTAAAAATTTCATTTGTTAAAAATATCTCTTATTTAGAGGCAACATTATACCTTTTGAACAGCAGAAACCATATTATATATTTTATTCACTAACTCATTAACAACTGACATGTTCAATGAGTATTAAGTTAAAGGCTCTTTATAGAAAAGTCTAGACACTATGGTATTTTTTATCAACATGTATTAATGGCACATATTAGTGGGCTTTGCTGTAACATTTCTATACATGCACATACAGTGGACTGATCATGTCCATGCTCCATTCTGCCGCTTCCATCCTCCCTTATCTCCTCCTTCTTTCTGTCTCTTCCTCATTCCCTAATGGTCCCTCTTATACTTTCAAGCTATTTTATTTTAGTGTCATATAATTTTGTATTGAGTTGTGTTATGTTTTTATATTCTATATGAGAAAAAATATGATATTTGTCTGCTTGGTTTTTTTTCACTTAACATGATAGCTCTAGTTCCACTTGTTTTCCTGAAAATGAGAGGATTTCATTATTCTTTATGACTGAATAATACTCCAGTGTGTATATAAATTTCAAATTCAAATTTAAATTCTTTGTTTTAAAATTGTAATTTCCATGTGTTTCCAAATCTACTAAGTCCTTTAGTCTTTAAAATTTGGAAAGGAGGGTAGTATCATTATTCTCACTTAAAACTATTTAATGCCAACAAGGGACAATGAGGATGCCATATTTCTATTGTCATAAAATTCAAATAATGGATAATTATACTCATTATAATTAAAAATTACTTCCAAGCTTCTGTTTATTGAAGTATGTTGTGTTCCATTTTGGAAGTAATTAGAAAGTGGCTAAACTACTATTGAAAGAGATATCATACTTCCTAATGTGGGATCTTATCACTAAGCATCAGGATTCCTTCCAAAAAGATAAAGGGTAACATTATTTCTTTTGTTCATGAGGCTAAAATCCAAAATTATAGCTCTTTAAAATTCAGAGAAGGCAGAGGAAAGAATATTGAGACATTTGAAGAGAACTGAGGATATGGGATTAGGTCTCTAATTTAGATATTGGCTGGAGTATATTTGAGTAGTTTTCTTTGACACATTAGCAGTTTATTATTATTTACAATCTGAAAGTTATTTTGAGCAGGGGCATATATGTTACATCATGTAATGATAGAGAATGGCAATACCCAGAAGAAAATTAAGCTCTGCCCCATGTCTCTATCTGCCCTTGACTAAATCCCTACAAGTATCTATTCCAGCTTCTTCAGCCACTTACTATTCTTTTCCAGCCTAACATGCTATGATTCTATGAAAATCCCTTCAAATAAAATGAGAAATTAAAATGAGCAGCTTAATAGAAAAAGAAAGGCTGAGGGATATAGGAGGATAGGAGGTAAATGAGTACTTGAAGTGGAGTACTGGCCTTATCTAATGAAGATTTCTTGTATGTGTGTGTGTTCAGGATGGCTTGCTGCTGCTTTTTATAATTGCGATAAAACTTGTCAAACAGCTTAAATCAAAGCTATATCATGATATTTTGCCCAGAAAAAAATAACCCTAATTTCATGGATTAAAAAGACTTCACACTTTCACTATGATTTTCTTTTGAAATGACCTTAGAGAAATAGCTTGCATGCCCTCACTCTAAATTACAGTCGTTTCTTGAAATACTTTAAGAAAACATATTTTTAAAGTTGAAACTCCCTTTGGGTGATTAAACTACAAAGCATCTGTGAGACTGCCAGGCTGTCAGAAGGAATGTTATCACAGAGAGAGGAAGATTAATAGCAGCAATAGCAGTGCAGGTTTGACCCTCTGATAATCTGGGACCTCAATGTAATAGCTATCGCAAAATTACTATCCCTATGATGTAGTTACAGAGAGGAACTAGGGCAATGAGTGGAAGTTTAAAATTCTAGCAAAGATGTCTGGAATTCAAAATTATTTAATATTGAGAGACATAAGCACATAGGAGCCATGTACATTTTTATTTGAAACACATTTCTAGAAGTAGCAGACAGATTATGTTATTATGGGAACTCCCAAATAGTATAGTATTTTATCAGAATTTTATTTTGAGGTTCTGTAAAAATAGTCTTATCAGAGAAGCCTCTCGTAACACAAACAGTGAGGAAAAAGCCAAGGAATATCTCTGTTTAAATAAAAAGATTTTTAGGCCTTCAATGCGCCATATGTCACTGCTGAATCTGCAGCTTTGAAAATGTTCATGGCCAATGTATAAATAAATACAGCTTATTCATTCCAGCAACAGGGATTTTCTATTTGTAGTAAAACATTTATTGTGGATCATCCAGCTCCAGATTTGATCCTCAGTTATAAGCATCAGCTATTGACTGGAAAGCCTTCCCAAATATCAAACAAGATCCTGGAAAATTTTAGCAATACATCTTGAGGAAGCAAATGAAGGTTCTGCAGCCTGCTGCTACTTTTGGAACTGAATTGCTTTTCAAAGCATTCTCACTGTAAGACCAAGGCATATGTGAAAGTTGTAATGATAGTACATCACTCTCCTCCTTGTTTATTTGTTACTTCTGTTTCTCAGACTGCCGCAGGATAGCACACAGCTGAGGGAAGAGGAACACAGAACTGTTAACAGCTTGGCTTCAAGGTAACAGACAAAACACTTGCTTTCACCATCTCTTTTGACATTTGATAGGATAAGTAAGTTAGAGGAGTGTGGAGAAGAGGAACTTTGAGTCTCTCCCTTGCAGAAATGGGGGACAAGCAAATGGTGACTTCTAAAGGCATTTGAAAACAAGATTAAGACTAATAAAGCTACTCATTACCTTTAATTATATTCATAAGCATCTGGTGATTTGAACATACTTATAAATTAAGATACTTTTAAATGATTTACATTAGATAACTTTGGATATGGTTTGAATACTTTATGAAGAAATCTGTAGACTAATACTGCCATTTCCTCAGTGTTGGTACCTACAACTTTTTGAAAAATGCTATGGAAAATAAATGAAAGAAGTCATAGAAATGAATAAAATCCTAAATTATGTGTATGGTGAGAGGGGGTTGAGTATGTGATTAATAGATTCCATGAAGCATTGATTTAATTAGAGCTGGATATGACAATTGAATGACATTCAGCCTTTGCCATTCAGTGACCCAAAACATTCATCAGGACTATTAATGTTGAAGAAGGATAGTTAAAACTTTGATTTCACCATGTGCTAATCAGTTTTCCATCAATACAACAAATATCTGAGGCAATTAAACTTATAAAGAGAAAAAGGTTTATTTAGCTCATGATTTCAGAGGTTCCAGGCTATCTTTGAATTGCTTGGCCCCATTGCTTTGGGCCTGTGGTGAGGTAGCACATCACCTTCAGAGAGGAGGAAAACTGCTGCTAAGGGCCAGGAAGCAAAAGACAGAAAGAAGAAGGGGGCAGGGTCCCACAGTCCCCTTGCAAGGCACAGCTCAGTGATCATGATTAAAAGACCTTCCATGAGGCCTCATATTTTAAAGTTTCTACCACCTCCCAACAGTGCCAAGTGTGGACAAAGTGTTTAACACATGGGTCTTTGGGGTACATGTAAAGCGAAAGCTATAGCACACCATGGAGTTCTAAGATTCTATAGAAGATATAAATTTAAAACTTTGTGTATTCTAACTGGAATATCTATTATGGAGTTCTTTCTTCTTAATCTGTAAGGCCTATTAATATTTTATTTATATATTTAAGTACATATAGACAATGTTTTCTGAATACATTTATTTCATCATAATAAAATGCACATACATACAGTCTAATGTTCTCTTAGACTCTTGTAATGTAGTGACATACGAATTCTTAAAAGTTCATAAACTATAATATTTATACTTTAAGTATAATTACAGAACAAATAATGACAATTGTGAAAATTTGTCTATACATTTTTTTGTTTTTGTTTTTGCATTGCTGGGGAACAAATCCAGGGCCTTGATGCATGCTAGGCATGCACCCTACCACTGAGGTATATCCCCAGCCCTTCTCTGTAAAATTTGAACCACTTATTTGCAATAATAGTAAAAGAGAGATTGTATTAACATAATTAACTTTATTAAGTTCAAATTCCAAATTAATTTTAAAATGTAAATCTTAAGATTTCAGATCCTACTATTTTATTTGAGATCCTCTACATAATATTCTTTAAGACATGACCTTCAGAATATTCTAAGGAAATACTATATATTTGAGTCTTGAACCCCAAGCACCCACTCATTAAAACATGTTGGAGCATCTGCTATGTGAATAGCACTCGTCTCAAAATCATGTTTTGATATCCTCTTAACAGTTACCCCAAACACCTAATCACTAGACACCCATTGGAAGTGAGAGATAAAACCCATTGATCTTTCCATATATTAGAGTTTAGCTTCACCTTGCATAAATGCAGACTCTTGGGAAGAAAGACAACAGACTACAAATAAAATGGCTGTGTCAGAGGTTACTCAGAGGAGAATTGCTTCTAAAAGGAAATGCTAGCAAAGCACAAGAAATAACCATCCAGATAAACATGCATTTTCATGCAACAAGGAGAAACCCTTTTTTTCCATCGCTTAATTTCATTTCTTTTGTTTTGCTCTCCTTTCAGGGCTCATAGGCAAGAACTTGGGAAGATTCAGGAGATTTAGTTTGCTTTTAAAGGACTGTGTGTGAAAACCTCTGTATTTCCCAACCGTGTCTTTCTTTTGGGGGCTCATGGGGGTTCTATAGAGATCATCCTCTAACAAACTCAGGGTACAGTACTGATATTCTAATTATTTTTAGCAGTCTAAGAAAAGTATAAAACGATCTATAAAGTGGATGATTAGACTAGATGATCAATAAGATGTACTGACTATTTTCTATTTTTCCTATTTTAGTTAGACAATAAAATTTTTCTTCACCACACAATGCTTTTGCATGCCCTGGGGATGCACAGCAAACACATGGCATAGAATAGAAATTTAATATGCACATGTTGAATGAAATATTACAAAGTGAGCTGATATTTTCAATTTCTTTAAATGTCTACACTGTATCCATTTTTTTTCAACCATACTGTACTTTAGAGATTATGTCCAGTCTTCTTTAATAACATATTATGTGACATGTTCCATTATTAGTGAATTGGAATAGACTCATTTATTCAACATGTGTTCATGAATATATTCTACATATAACACTTCATTTTAAAGTTAACAAAATATATTGCAGGCTCCAAGAGTTTATGGATCATTTCGGAGAACTCAACCTAAAAGCAAACCCCTTAATGATTATCATTTATATAAACAGAGCAGAGAAACAAACTCTTTTTATCTGTGGATCAGAGAGCTTTTCAAAGACATTCTGGTTGATATTTTACAGGATAACAATTATGAGGGTTAGGTGTTTCTTCCATTAAAAGAATAAAAGCATGTAAAAGGGCATAAAAGCAGAAAATAACAAGTGTATTTAGGTAATTGCAAGGATTTTTGTATATAAGGGGGATAAGCTAGTGATGAAAGAATTTCTTTAGTATAAATTGGGAAACTTCTAATAAAATTTGAAGTGAGCTATGGTAGTAGCTCTAAGGGGTGTTCTCTTTCCTATACATTCTAACTTTTATCTTGATTCAAATTACATGATAAAACTTTGTGTATTTACATATTTGGAACACATTGGTTTCTTTTCAGCTTATAATTTTTATGGAAGCACCTCTACTGAGATACATATCTCTCACTCTTAAATAAATCAGTAAACTTTATATAAATCAGATTTTGCATTTGTTATTTCTATTTGTGAATTTTACACTGAAAATCAAGCATATAACATATCGAATAAAATATATATTTTAGTATTTAGTTGTAGAAAATTCTTTATCTGTCTTGAAACAAATGTGACTAATCTCTTTTGAGACAGATTTTTCAAGTTATTTTCTGTTCTTTTTCATCTTGCCAGAAAATTCATTTTTTTAAATTCTACTAATAGACATTTAATATGAGAAATGAACAGCAATCACTAGACATCCCTTTAAAAATTGGACAAGAGCTTGTGTTGCATCTATGACTTAAGAGTTTACTTAATGAACATTTTGTTTTATTTTTTCTCTGTTGTCCTTCATAAACTTTTAGAGGGAACAGGAAATTTAAAGTGTTATACTTTGGTATAGAGAGCTCATATTACTTATACATAAGTTGAGAACACAAATTACTAAAAATAAAGCACCAGTTTTGTTTCAGAACAACACGTAGTCTCTCAGCAGAAATACAATACACAAATAACAACAATACTCACTATAAGGATCCTGGTACAACATAGTGTTGACAATTTAGTCTCTAGAGCCAGATGGTCCAGGTTTAGTTGGCAACTCTGTCAATCACAAGTTTGGTACTATTGGGCAAGTTATTTCATGTTTCTGATCTTCATTATCTTCATTGTAAAACAATTGTAGTATGTTCAAGTATTTAATGAGAAAATCAATTAAAAATGCTTAACAATTCACTATTACTCAAGACATATTAGAAGAAATTTAGAGTACAAAATGGAGAGGATCAAAGTATAATTATCACTGTTGAGAGATACAGGAGGTAGCAATTGAACTGGGCCAAAGAATTTTTAATTTTTGACAGGTGCAGACCATCATTCTAGGCAACATGTTCCAAGACTTGAAGGCAGGAGAACTGGCAATGGAGACTGCAGCTTACTCAGAATATGGAGGTCATGTGAGGAAACACTGGGAAATAGGGTTGAAAATATAGATAAAGGTCAGGGTGTAGAAGTCTTTATCTGCCAATCTGTCTCTAAGAGTACTCAATTACAGCTATCTCTTAGATATTGGACTGCTCCACAGATTTTCCAATCACAAAACCTTTACAATATTAAATAGATTTAAAGTCCTACTTAATATCGGGTATTAAACACAAATACTCAGAAATAATCATTAATTGTCTCCGGATGCATGTATGTATGCATGTGCACGTGTGTGTGTGTGTGTGTGTGTGTGTGTGTGTGTGAGAGAGAGAGAGAGAGAGAGAGAGAGAGAGAGAGAGAGACTCTTTGAAGCAAACATATAGTAGAATTGTTTGGTGAATATTGCCAATGCAACAATATTATGAAGACCATCAGCTACCTTGGCTACATTTTGTGGAAAGGCAGATGACTGTTGAAACCTCTGATGAATGGTTAAGTCAGTAGGCCATGGCAAGCTTTTGTTGCATTTTGTATAAATGCTCTTATCGTTGATTTGCCCTTTTCTCTGTCCACAGAACTACAAAGAAAGGTAAAAATGGATAAGGATGTAATATAGATAATGTTCCTCTTTGCTATCAAGATGCACAAAGCAAGAAAAACAGTAAACTGAAAACAAAACAAAAAAACCTGTCTTCTCACAATTGACTCTGTAAGCTAGTCTTTGCAGGGGTTAAGAACATCCAGATGTATTGGCCTGGGATATCAGGTTTCCAGTGATCTAAATCTAAATAACTCATGTCAATAAACCCTTATGGAACATCTGTTATAAACCAATTGCCATGCTGGGTTTTGGTGGAGAGGACCAGAAGGGCAAAATTGAGAAAAGGCATCTTCTTGGCCCTCTATGAACTCATCAGGTACAATGATAAGTGTTAACAATAGCTCCAGTGGACACAGGTATCAGTGGCAGGGCAGAAACAGATCATGGGTTCACAGAGTGAAACCTAAGTTAAAATTTGAAGAATAGTTAGGACGTTTATAGTCTGAAATGTTTCCCATACTGAGACTATTTCAAGAAACTATCTAATGTGAAAGTTCTTTCAGTCAGAAAAGAAAGATTAAGAAAAGATTTAAAACCAGAGAAATTCATGTTTATTGAGAATATAGAGATAACATGATCCTTTTGATTACAAGTTCATTCTATACATTGTCTTATTTCAGCTTCATGACTGTGTGTGAAATGAAGATTATTTGTGTCCATCATTCAAAAAGGTAAGATTACAAGCTTGCATGAGACAGCAGGGAATTGGACTCAAGTTTTATCTATTTTCTAAGTCATGCTCTTATCAGTAGTTTCCAGCAGTCTCAGAAGGATAAAGGGAAGGTGTGAGGGATGGGACTGTGGGGGAGGGTATCAAGCAGAAATGTGAAAGTCACTGCTGGAAGACCACAGGGAGGGGGTTGGCTTTGGAAAGGATAGAGATTCTGGAAGCATCCTGCCTGGGGTGCATTCTTGATATACTTTTGTCTCTTGAGTAATTCTCAGTAAGTGATTTTACCTTTGTGATCCTCATTTTTGTCTTCTATAAAGTCAAGGTGATAATATTAAAAGTATGTCAAAAGGCTATTGTGAGAATTAAATAAGAAATATAAAATACTATCAGAGTACCTGTAACCTTTTTAGAGAGTAATAAATAGCAGTCACCATTATCCTTATTAAAATCATATCCCTTTTGTTATAACTCATTTAAGGTGTAATAAATAATAGAGCTTATACTAGGCTTAGTGTTGCCTTAGAAAACTGAAATGTGAAATAGAATCAGGTGAGAAATCCTAAGATGATTTGAAACCCCAGTATGCCTAGATTCTTAGAAATGAAGTTGACTGTATGCTATTTGTTGTGCCAGAAATCAGAAGAGCTTTCTCATTAATAGCACAGCATGATTCCTACACCCAGTTACACCATATATTTAATTCTTCCTTGTAGTGCAGTTCTTTTAGAGTGTGGTTATAGCTAATTATGTAAATATATTTTGCCTCAACCCTACCCTTGCTTAACTAAAATCTCCCTAGGGGCATGGACTGGGCTGAATTCATCTTGGCACACACCTTCATGTTTGGTACATAGCAGATCTTTAACAGACATTTGCATAATTAGTGCCCTCTTGGGTGAATGGAGAAATTATAAAATTTTAGAAAATTTCTCAAGGGTCTCATCATACTTTTCACTGATATATATTTCTTTATCCTCCATAAATAATTCTAGAAATCTTTATAAAATAGTAATATAAGTTCCCTCAACTCCTGCTGGGCAGCTTTTAATTCTAAATTGTAGAGAGGTATCCAGAGCTTCTCATTTCGTCCTGGAAAAATATGGAAGTTGTTTTCATAGTTCAAAAACTTTATGCATAACTTTGGTCACCTTTTAAGTGAGAGGACTTAAGTGTACTTTTATATCTCAACTAAACTACAGGTAGATTCCCCAACATCAATGATCTTATTATTGAATACAGGAAAATTATCAGTAGAGTTTATTTTTTTAACAGTGAAATAAAAATATGCATAAAGAGTTGTGAGAGGAAGAAAACAAGATTTGAGAATGTGGATTTTATTATTTTTGCTCTTCGTGACTGAATAGATTGTATTTTGAAAAAATATATAAAGTGCCATTTTTAACAAAGTATTTTCACAATACTTCATCTAATCCTTTGTCAGAATTATGAGATAAGAGACTTTTATTATTTTCACATTACAGCAGAGATTCAAAAGTATTATACAGTTTTATATAATCTTAGTGTACTCTTGAAAATAGGTGGCAATGATGACTAATTAATATTAGCAAATTCACAATAATACCTGTGCTGAGAACCTTTGACATAACAGAATGTCAATTTATTTTACTGTTCAATAATTTATTTTGAACATTCACTCCTTACATTGGTGGTATATCAATTTTCTGAGATTATATTAAAAGGTTGTTATGTTCTGATAGTAATTAATGTATTGTAAGTTTTAAAAGGAATAGAAATTATATCTATTTCTAATGCTACATATATCTATTTCATAGTGCTACATTCTGGCACTATGACAGGTCCCATTTTAGAGTAAACAACTATAATTCCATAAAGATAATGGTCCATTCTATTCTGTCTTCTGGACCATTTGAGAAATTTGTCTTTATGGTAAACTGCCCATCCTAAAGCCTGCTCAATGGTAGAAAATGCTGTAAAATAATATTTTGTGTAAAATAATGATTTTAAAATATTTTTTTAGTTGTAAATGGATCTTTCATTTTATTTATTTATTTATATGTGGTGCTAATGATCAAATCCAGGGCCTCACACATACCAGGTAAGTGCTCTATTTTAATGGAAACTTTTATTGAATTTAAAATAGTGATTTCAGAATAAAAGCTAAATAATGTTAGTGTTTAGCCCTTGAAATATCAATTTCACTGATTTTAAACTTTTCATTGAAATTAATGTTGAAATTGATTATAGGAAATTTAATATTAATTAAATTTGATATTTTAATTTCAGCTATCATTTTAAAAATTTTATTAAAAACTATGCACATAGGAATCAGATCAGAGAGGTTGTTGTCTGAAGCAAATAATAAAACTCCTGTTTCAAACTACTTTAAACTATTAGGGAATTTATGATCTCACTGTGCTTTTATATAGGTTGTAAAAACAAACTAAATTATGCGTTACCCTTTATCCATATCCCTTGTGATTTGACTTTGTAGTTCCTTCCACAAGTAGGTGATATCTGTTGCCCTACCTCTTAAATGTATTTATTTATTTGGCTAAAATAACGTGGCAGAAATGAAACTGTGCTTGTTTCAATTCTAGATTTCTTATTATTCAAAATCTCTTCTTGCTTTC
Source organism: Marmota flaviventris (assembly GCF_047511675.1). Taxonomy (NCBI): domain Eukaryota; kingdom Metazoa; phylum Chordata; class Mammalia; order Rodentia; family Sciuridae; genus Marmota; species Marmota flaviventris. The sequence goes on along the minus strand of NC_092505.1, from coordinate 48,018,588 downwards.
TTGGGAGTTCTGCCACTGCTCTGTGAACAAGTTTAATGTTTTGGAGCAGGTCCCCAACACCTGCACTGTACATGAAGCTGCCAATGTTGACATTTGCCAGGGCCTTTGCAAATGAAGCAGGCCTGAAAGGTTCAACATTTGCAACAGCTGCATAATGAGGTCATTGATATTGTCCATTGTTAGACTCACCTCATTATCATACAGAATGGGAACAGAGTAGATGAAGGTGATCTCAGAGAATGAGGCCATGCTATGGGCCAGTGTGGGGCTAATGCTACTCATTGGATGAAGTGAGATTCTGACCCCAATGCAAACTTAGTTTCCTTAGAGCCATGAGGAAAGTAAGAAAAGGGGGGGGGGGGGGGGTTGTTCTTTTTTGACATCTAATTGACCTAGAACCATTTAATGAAAATGCCACTCTTTCTCTAGTGAACTTCAGTATCCTTTCTGTGATACATCAAATAATTGTGTATATGCATTTCTTTCCATATCTCCTCTCTGATTCAGTTTTCTATCTTAACTATGTATCATTCTGTCATAACTATCTCCCCACTCACTCCCTGTTAGTAAGACTCACCTTCCACTAGTGACAATAAAACAATGTTTTCAATGCTGCTAAATATTCCCAGAGTGAAGGCAGTCATTTCTCATTTAAAACTACTATTCTAAACTAATATCCTGTATGAAAGGGCAAATTTTCAGCTCCCTTCTTCTTCAAAGTTAAACTCTTTTGAGAACTTTTAATTTTGTAGAAGCTTTAGGATTGATTTACAATTCTTTTGTGATTTTGTTTTGGACCACATTCAGCCTACAGATCAGTTCAGCAAGAACTGGCATGTATCCTATATTTCATGTTTTAATTTATGAATAGGGTATATTCTTTTATTTGCTTAGATCACAAATAATTTTTATTGGTGGTGTTTAAAGGTTTCACTGTAGAGTTTGTAAGTATTAGATTTATTTCTAGGTATTTAATATTTTTGATGCCACTTAAAATTTTTATTTTTGCAATTTTGTTTCTATTTGTCTTTCACTGATATATAGATATATATTTGATTTATATATGCAATTGATTTTGTGAATATAAAAACCTTAGGAAGTTTATTTCTTAATTCTAATAGATTTTCCCTAAATTTCAACATATGTAATCATCCTGTAGCATATAATGACAATTTCATTTACTTCTCTCTAATCTATATGTCATCTGCTTTTTATTTGCCTTGTTGCTCTGACAGGAATCTTTATTGAGATGTTGAATTAAAATGGTAATATATATATATTAATCAGCATTATTTTCTTTCTTGGCTTGAAGAAAAGCTTTCAGTACTCAACATTAAAGATGTGTGCCATAGACATTTTATAGATCATACTTTCCAGATTAAATAGTTTTTTTTATTATTTCACATTTGTAAAAGTTTTTGTTATGATTTTTACTTGTAGGCTTTCCCAATAGACCTTATTAAATGTTATTTTTTTTCAAATTAATCAAGATAACCATATGCCTTCCTTTTTTATGTAACTTGATTTAATGAATTATTCATTAAATGATTTTAGAAGTTTATGCTTGGTTTCTTACTATTAATGAATTTCTCTTTCCCTATATTTTTGAATTTGTTTGAATACTATTTTATGTATTATATTTTCATCTATGTTTCTAAGGTCTATATTAGTTCTTTCTTTTAATGCTCGATTCTCTTTCTTTCTTTTTTTTGTTGAGTCTTACTAATCTTGTAAAATTACTTGGAAACTGTTTTTCTTATTTTTTTATGTGCTCTAGAAACTTTGTATTAGGTTGAGTGATTATTTCCAAATATTTGTAAAATTTCACCAATGAAGCTATTGGGGCTTGAGGTTTACTTTATGGGAAGAATTTTAATTCTAGATTTAATATCTTTATTAACACTTAAAGAACATTCAGATTTATGTAGTTTCATTTCATTCATTTTATTAGGATGGTTTGCCCCTCCTTACTTTGAATCATGTTTAGATTTCTCACATCAAACCAACAAAGCTCCCCATTCATCCCACAAACTTATTCTATTTGCTTCTCTCTACAGATACATTCTCAAAAGAATCATCTATACTGCCTCTATTTGATTTCCACTCCACTTGATGAGACATTGCCCTGAACAGTTTTTGTAAATGTCATAAATGACATACATATGGCTAAATCCCACAGGCATTTTAGTTAGTACTCATGTATTCAGGCAAATACTTAAAAAGAGCAAATTACTTTTTTGAATAACTCTCTTCTCTTTCATTCCACGACTCAATACTTTCATTTTTTTTCTTCCTATTTGGAAATTCTTCACTCAATTGGTTTTTGCTTAATTTCCTCAACCAGGAAATTAAATTGGTGAGGGTCCTTACAGGAACTTTATTTTTTTAACCTCCACATAATCTCTCTATAATTAAGTTCTTGTACAATTAGAGTTTTAGTTATCACCTATTGTTGATTACTTAGAAATGTATGTCTCTAATCCAGAATTCCTCAACTCTAGCACTATTGGTGCTTTGGGTCAGGGGGTTCTTTGTTGTGGTGAAAAACCTTGGGCACTGTAGTAGGTATGCCAGTGTCCCAGGCCTCTGCTCACTAGATGCCAGTAGCCTCCCCACTCACTCCCTATTAGTAAGACTTACCTTTACTAGTGACAATAAAACAATGTTTTCAATGCTGCTAAATATTCTAGAGTGAAGGCAATCATTTTTCATTTAAAACTACTGTTCTAAACTAATAACCTCTGAGTATCATATACATATATCTTACTGTATATTTAATGCTTCATATTTGATGCCTCAAAAACTATGAAATCAACTTAAGAAAAATCAATTTTATAAATTTCTTCTTAAATAGAATAAGCTCCTTGGCAGATATTTTTGTCTTTCTATTTTACTAATTTTTGTGTACCTAGAATATCTGGGAGGTGTTCAATAAATATGGATTCAAAAGCACTTGTTGACTAGCTGCAGAGAAAGTCCTCAGGACATTCAGAAATGCAATCATAACCTTGAAATTTCTCAATGGAGGTCAATTGTTTTGTCATTTTAAGGCTACATTTGATCTTGAAGAACAGAGAGTGACTCAGCATACGTACAGTGTCCAAGGTGGTTATCAAACAGACCAAGTATTTTTTGGAGGGGAGGGGGAAGGAGAGGACTGACTGTGGCAACAGGTTTTGCTTTTTGTAGCTCAGAAATTTAAAAAATAGCTCTGAGAGAGAAAATGAATTTAACAGGGATGGAATAACTGAAATAATGAACTATCTCCCAGAAAGAGTATTCTAAAGACTGTTCATTATATGTAGGTGTGCATGTGTGTGTATGTATGTGTGTGCATGAAGAGAGAGAAAGCATGACAAAAATAAAGATATTTTTATTAAATTAATGCTAAATGCTTAAAGTAATAAGTAATTTAAAAAGTCCATAATTTTGTGATTGACAGTTTATATACATTCAATATACAGTGGATTATTAGTGTTTGCACTCTTAGTGTGGCATGGAATTCAGTTTCAGCAATAAAAATAGGTTGATCAAATATTTCTCATTACTTAAATATTCTGTTTTTATGTCTTTTACTTGTATGTTTGAGTCACATCAATTTTATAAATTTCTTCCTAAATAGAATAAGCTCCTTGGCAGATATTATTTTTGTCTTTTATTCTTGTGTATTATTATTGTATCTTGGAGTCATGATACAAATGTTCCTAGCAACTATTAATATTCTGTCTTTAATTTATTAGTTGGTTATCTAATTAATTTAATATTTTTAATTATTTACGTATTGACAAGGCAAAATTTTCTTGTGTGAAATATTAAAACATTAACAATGAACAGAAAATTTCCATTTCATTTTTTAGAACTCTCAGTCTCACTGCTGATTCAAGTGATCAGAGGATTGTTAAGGGATTGTTAAGTATTTACCAGATCATTTACTCTGCATAATTTGTCTATCTATACCCTTTTAAAATCATGATTTTTAACTTAATATTACAAAGTTTTGACATGCATAGATTTAGCTTATTGTTTAAATTTATTACAGAGTCATTATATGGATATATCATATAGGCTGTAACTTGTCTACATATTTTCTTAAATATGTGCTTTTTGATGTGCTTTTAATTTTTTACCATTATAAGTATTGTTAAAATGTATTAGGGTTCTGCAGAAGAACAGAACCAATGGGAGGTATGATTATAAAAAGGGGATTTATTAGATTGCCTTAACACAACCAGAAGGTGCAACTCTCTGCAGGCTGGAGAGTTGGAGAAACCTGAGAACAAGAGGGATCAACAATGCTATACAAGTCCACTACTGAAGGCTTTTGGAAGCTCCCTGGAGAAGCATTGGCAGAGCCTGCATTGGAAGAGTGAGGGAGTGAGAGTCTGATATCCTCAGGTGCTCATAGCAGCAATCTAAAACCCCTTCAAGAAGAATTGAGCTTGTGTCTGTTGCTGCTCCCTTGTTCTTCCAACTTTTGTTCCATTCAAGCCTCCAACCTGTTGGATGGTGCTGCCCATACTTAGGGAGTCTCTATTTCAGTTTGCTATCCCCCATGTCAATAATTCCTAGACAAACCCTTATTGATACAACCTCATTGACACACCCAGAAACCTCTTAATCTTCAGCATCTCTTAATGCAATCAAATTGGTGATTCAAATGAACTATTACACTAAAATGACACCCAATTTTGTATATTTTTGTGTGCATGTGATTATTTGTGCAACAGATATTTCTGTGGTTCATTTTCCATCAAAATTATAAATGTTTTACATGTTAATATAGACTCAAATTAGAATTTAGAACTCTTGATATTTTTTCTTATAGCACAAGGCCTAAAGCTGGTCTCTCTGTATTCTTGTCTTGTTAGATATCTAAAGAAGCAAGACTGTCCTTTATTTCACATCCTGTCCCTGAGGTTTCTGTCTCTTACCAATAAGCCCAGTGTTCTTACCACTTTTGAATCTCTGGATTCTTTCCAATTGATCTCTCCATCTGAAACCACATTAGGCTCCTGAAATCATTTTTACCTCTAGGTCCAAGCTCTCATAATACAAATCATTTTCCCCTCTAGATCCAGGCTCTCATAATACCCCTCCTGATTGCTTTTACACGTATCTATATTAATTAGAACTTATTTTGTTTACACATTATTAAAGGACATAATTTGGTGTGACAATCAAATGACCCTGCTTATGAAACCAAACTAGACCCATTTTGCTTGCTGTGCAGGATGCCAATCATTGGAACAACTGGAAAACAGGAGTTTTGCAGAAGACAGTTTATTTTTAAGGCAGCTAAGCATGAAGATGGTAGAACCAAGTTTTAGATTTGTCTTCCAGAGAATAAGGTTTGAGAATATTTATAGGATAAACAAGAGGGTTGTCTGAAGGGTGTGAAGAGGTGATTAGAGGTGAAACCCTCAGTGGGAGGTACACACAAAATCCTCTTCATGATTCTTCCTGGGATGTCTGTTCAGAAAATGCCAGCATATGCATGATCTGAGGGTGAAGTTTCTGACCTCCTGACATTAAAAAGTCACCCATTAGGTACTTTCTCAAGCCTAAATGAAGAGTCAGTGGTTTTAACAAAAGTGCTTTCAAGTCCCCGAAAAATAACCTAGGCAACTGTTATCATCATGACCCACATATCAGACAGGTTATCGATAGCAAAGCTAGTGGGAAGCTGGTAATATTTTGCTCAGCAGCATTACCTCCAAAACTAATAAATTTTAAAGTCAGCTAAAAACAAGTAAGTACAAACAGAAACTAGAGTATTACTAGAATTTCCCCCCGTTTCACCAATGTCAGCATTATGCTAGAAATCACCATTCATCCATCAAATTAAGCCATGTCCATGTATACTATAATGAATTCCACTTATATATGCAAATATAGTGCACTAACTAAAATGATAATAATAATAATGGTAATAATGGAAGGGATATCAGTAAAGTAGGGCAAGTAGATCAAGGAGAGGAATTTAGAGAGGGAAAAGGTAGGTACTGGGGAATGAGATTGACCAAATTACGTTATGTGCATGTATGAATATATCATACTGAATCTCGCCACTATGTATAATTATAATGCATAAATAAAAATGTTTTTTTTTAATAAATAAGAAAAAAAAATCCCCACATAGTCTAAGATTCTGAGGGAACAGAGCAAGCTGGCCATGTGGGGTGCGTACTTCCCCTAGAGGAATAAAGTAGAATTTGTGCTACTTAGGATGTCCTAACTTCTAGAGAGGAAGGTCAAAAGTGAGTCACACACACTCTGCCTTTTTTTTTTCATGTTAACCAATCGTGCAAGTTAACTACCATCTCAGAGTAAAGTAAGTAAGAGTGCAGAGAAAGGCCAGATACTGTGTTAAGTGAGATCTCACTAAGTTAAAAGAAATTTATATTTCTTCTAAGCCAATGAGTGTTTATTTTCAGACATTATTCACATGTGTAGCTGTTAGTGCTGGTTGTCATCTAAGTCCTGTGTGTCAGTGGTCTAGCCTGGGCTTCTTTCCTGTGGTCTGGGTTCTAAATCAGTGAGTCAGAGTGGGCAAGCCCTAATGAGCAAACACATTTTAAGTCACTGGTGTCATATTGACTAATGCTCCAATGATAGGCCCAGTAAATGTGGGAAGGAATAACACAAGTTTTTAATAATCTACACAATAGGGATGTCTCATTATTAATATGAACTATTTCAGTGATTAAATTTCCAGGGAGAATTTAAAGTAACAACAAAGAATGATTAAATGACCATGACTTGGTGATTAAAAATTTAAAGAAATTAAAGTCCAGAATTTTTAAAGACAAAGTTCAATACTCTTGTCTTTGTAAATTGAAAGTGAAGAAAATAAACTTTCAAACTTGCTTTGCTATTCCATTTCAATCAAAATCATCTCCCGCAGATGTCTAGTCCAAACATGGTCTCCCCTATCACTAAAACCTGACTTCTTTCCACTATAGGTATTTTTAATTACACAGCATCTTAAAAATTGTTTGTCTCTGCGTCCTATTTTTAAGGCATCTGAGAGTTCAGAAAACACATAAAATTTACCACTATCAGCTCTATGCCCATAAAATTTCAGAAACAAGCACTTGTCTAACCCTAAGTGTAACATTCCAAAACAAAATGCTTCTCTTGTAAGCCACTTCAGACTACAGTTTTGGTCCTGTTATTTTGGCAAATATTCAACCAGAGAGTCAGTAGTGATTGTAGGAAGAATAGCTGACTAAGCAAATCTTGGTTTCAACATCACCAGTCTATGTCAATTACATCAGGTGTCCATGGCCTGTGGGAAAAAAATTCTCATCAGCGATTTCATGCTGGCATTACGTGTGTACACTGCCTACAGGGAAAGCCACCTGCTTGTATTGTCCCTTTTCTCTGTAAGTGGCTGTTGAAGGTACAGAGTTCAACAAATCTGGATCTGCACTGAGTATGGGCATATCTGATAATTAAGCTTCTATTCTCTTTTATGTTACCACATTTTTGTTTTATGTCATTGTGGCCACAGTCTCTGGTACTGAATAAGAAGTCATGTTTCTATAAACTGGTTTAATATATATATATATATATATATATATATATATATATATATATATATATATATATAATATAAAATCATCTAAAGGTGATGCTAACACACTGGACTCCAAAGGGTGTAGCCAAGATCACTCAGATAAACTAACTAAAAAAGAACCAACTTCAAGTTGTACTGGGAGGAAGAATGTTAGTACTACCCTTTAAATGATTATCTTTCTCCAGTTTCCTACTAAATTGTCTGTCATGAATTCAACTCAAAACAGTATGGAAAAACAGTATGGAAAGAATATAATTTAGGGTGGCTGATCTAGCAGTACCTGTGAATACTATGCATAGAGCCAACACACTAGTGCTCTGTAGTTATATAGAACTCTGCTGTCTGTAAAATTTAAAGCAGCCACCCATAGATGTGATTGAGAACACAGTAAAACCAGTCAAGTTTTCTCACTATGTATAAAAGCTTCTATATTCCATGACTCTTTTGAAGTAAGCCTTATGGCAACAGAAAATAAAACAAACAGCCAGACATTTTGAATCCAGTAAGCTGATGTAAAAGGTAATTTTGTCTGGGTCAAGTAAGATGACTCACACACAAATCTTCACTGAATTTTTGTAGTGTCTTCATGTGACATTAAACAGTTGGAAGGAAATCACTGAATTGTAAAGAGCATCAGCAAGGTGTAGGCACCTCCAACTGAAGCTCTCAAACATCAGAATGTACCGGTCACCTACACCAAAGTTTCCGTTCACTATATAACCTGGGGTCACATCAGGTAGGTCCACAAAGGCAGGTGCCCATTTTCTACATTCCCAACAGTAGCATGCAGAGTTTTGGTTTGAGGTTTTCAAAACCTATTAAGTGACATACTCCTTTCCTTTCTGAATTCAGAACCAATTGAACAAGAAGGCACAGCCATTAAGCAGCTGTAAATGAATAGCCAGATTTACTAACTGATGGAAAATAGAAAAAAAAAAAAGACTAAAAAATGTGGCAGTATATATACAGGGAAAAAATCCTCTCTTAATTAAACATTCTTTTTAAACCAGGAATCCTTTTCAATAAGAGAAACCGAGTTAGTCTCTCATACTGTTAAACTTAGAACATGGCAGAGCAGAGAATACATTTGTTCAGTTAACATGCTGGCTCTGCAGAGTACCCTAATAAAACCAAACATGCTATTACTTCTCCAAAGAGGACAGTCCTTGAGTGTAATGACATAGGAGCAAAATGAGAGGCAAGACCATTGATTTTGCTGCTGTGCTCCAATGAGATCATTCCTGAGTTTCTGACATCAGATCTCTATATCTTTCCTATCTCCACTGCTATCCAAGACCTTGGTGATTACCTCCAAATTAAAAAAGAACCAGTAAACATTTTTCTTTCTTTTCTTTTCTTTTTCTTTTACTTTATACAGTATTGATTTAGTTACTTGCAACAAAATAAGCCCATCCATACCTTTTGCTTATTCACTTTTGTTCTGTTTGTATTTATTTCTTTATGTTCTGTTTGTATTTATTTCTTTAACCCACTTGGAAATATCTTTAACAAATAAGGTTCTCAGTTCATATTTTTCAAGTAGACCAACAATTTTCTTATCACTACTTCTTAATGTCACAATTCTATAAAGGATTTTAAAGAAATATACTACTGGTAAACATGTTCAAAATTTAGTATCTGGAATGATGTAATTGAAGATGTAGAAAACAGGTTTGTGCCTGAGAATTTAACTAAAGCTCGTGAATCAGAACAGGACTCCAAGAAAATGTAAAGCTGTCTAGAAGAAAGGGTTGTTTTTTTTTTTTTTTTCCCAGACCAGCAGAATGTGAGTAAAAATCTTCAATGAATTAAACATTTAAATAAAAATTATGATTCAGATGAAGGCTTGTTTGGTCATACAGAGTAGAAAAAGCAGATAATTGAAGCAGATAGAAGCAGCATCTAGTCATATACTGGTAACAGACCAGGAAATTTTGTCATTAGAAAAAGCGTTTCTGCTCCCAAAGGTGAGGTGGTCTCTTTGGTAGGGAAACCCTACCGATCAGTGCCCAAGAAAGTTGAGACAAAAACTTTCAAATCTTTCTAATATTTTATAAGAACATATAATAATAAGATTCTCGAACTTCATATTATTAAACTGAGATTGTTCTAATCATAACAACTTATGATTTTCAGAATGACTCCTCTGTTGTCTTCCCTCTGGGAGAAAATTTATTGATCAGGTGGTCTTTGACTACTCTCATTCTTTGATAGAGTGATTTTTTAAAATTATGAATACAATGGGATTCTTATTATGACTTGTTTTTCCATAATATGTAGCGAGAAGGTGCTGATCATGTTCATAAAAAGTTTAAAGTTCATTGTAAATTGATACTGCTTTCTGAACGTTAACCTCCCCGTACTCTGTGTGCTAGTTACAAAACAGGTGCATGAAATTCTAATTGAAGAGCTATCTTGTGAGAAATGCTCAAATTCAGTTATAATCTCCTATGAAAATATTAAATTAGAATATATATATATATATATATATATATATATATAAAATTCATACACACATAAACACACATATACTGAACTACTTTTTGCTTCATTGATATCTCTTAAATTTGTAATTTATGATTTTATAATAAATAACTTAGGCATATCTATTTGCTTATAAAGAAATAGAACAATTACAAAATTATATGAAAATTTGACAAAAATATTGGTGTATTATGATACTATTGAGAAAATGATGATTAGTTATGTATAGTTTGATTTACTTAAATTATTTTACTTAAATTGTTTTTAAATTATTTTTGGCAAGAATTTAACCCCTAAAAATTAATTTAGTAAAATGATACTACGTATAACTAATCATCAGTCTCTCAAGATTTTTATAAGGAAATGAAAAAATGAAATATCTCATTAATTCCAGTTCTATTGTTTAGCTCTCTGAGTGAAGATAAACTGTGAAATTTCAGTTTCTTTTTATTTGCCTTGAAAATGTTATTTAAAGATATTATAAGATCATGAATGGTGGATTGTGTTATGAGACTTTTTAACTGATTGTTATTGGTGATATGCTAGAAAGCAGTCAAATTTTGCCTATTTAAATTAAATCTAAAATACTTCACTCTTGTTTATACCTAAGTATTTTTAGTTTTCAGGTGTTCACATGCATATAGATTCAGTTACTCATTTGGTTAGTGGTACCTGAATTTCATATGTTATTTCATTGTTTAAAATTTCCAAAGTATTATGCATACTAAAATAATAAAGGAACAGCAGTGGTTAAACTAGGCATTTTAAAATTGCTATTTAAATATAATTATCTATAATATTTTATTACTTTTATGTTTTCTTTGATGAAATATCTCTACGTAATACCTTCAATGATATTTCATTGATCTATGAATAAACTAAGAGGCCTGTAGAATTTTAATGAAAAGTTACAATATCAGAGAATTACTTTTCCTTTTATCAAATGTTATGTCAACAACATTTTGAAACATTTTATGTTGAAAAGCATCTTTAAACATATAAAAAATTATATAACAGTGTTGTGAAGCAGCATGTACCGATAGCTTGGAGAAATATAATCACTTTGCCATATTTGATTTGCTTATTATGTGTATTATTTTAATCAAATCCAAACCAAATAGTACTTTGCCCCTGAATTCTCTAGATGAGGCTCTGGAAAAAATCTGATACATAATCATAGCAAAAATTTGCTTATAAAATATAATTAACAATACTTTTTTTCAGGAAAATTTCCCTGCCATACATATGACTTCTTAATAGTTGACTTTTAAAACAGAATCCAAATATGGTTCACACTTTAAATTATTTCTAAGTCTTAGATATTATATATATCTAAGACTATATATATACACTAAGATATGTATTATATATATATATATTATATATATAATATATCTCACTAACTGTGCTTAGATAAAATAAAACCAACTTGTTAGAATCCTTGTAGAGTTATTCTTGATATAATATTTTCTCTGTTAATGAATGCTAATCATCACTCAATCCACCACTCAATCAACAAACAGGTCTACTGGGGATTAAAGACTCAAAGTGGTAGCCAAAGATTTTAAACAAGTAGGATATAATGGAAAATCTTCATAAGTTCAAAGTAATGATTCAGCTACAAAGATGAGAAATGTAAAAGTGTTAAATCCAGAGTTCATTTTAAGAATTCTGATTGTCAAGTAATAACATTGTTTTACTCACAGAGAAGTTATTTCCAGTGAAAATATGCCAATTATCTTGTTTCCATGGTAAATATTGCATTATTGAGAGTAAATTGTGTTAAATTTTTTTTTTAAAAAGTGAAAGAAAAATGAAAAATGTAAGATCTTAGCATTATAATACAACCTACTGTGAGACATTTCAAGAAAAGAAAATTTCAGACCAATACCACCTAGGAATGTATGATTTAAATCCCCTACCCCCAAAAGACAGGTAGAAGCTGAAGAACATTTTAATTTACAAATTATTAAAAAGTGCAGTTTATTCTAACAATGTATGTTTGATATAATAGGTAATGAAATGATGCAGTTCAATATAGGATCTCATCAAAGAAGAAATATTATATGGTAATCTCAATAGATGAAGATAAAAGTAGGAAAGGGAAGCACAATCGTCATATCTGAGAAAATAAAAGGTTTTACCTTATTTTTTATCATTCCATAATAGACTTAACATTTAACACTAGTCACAAGTTTTAAATACGTTCCCACTTTTCTATCATGAAAGTTCAAGAAATTTATGTATTTGCTTAATTTATATAAAGCAATAAATAGCATGTTAAGGAAAGACAGGAACTAAACCAGAGATGTTGTTAGCATAATAATGTTTCCCCTGATAAGCTTGTTGGTTGATTGCCTTGAGCATATACCATGAAATTCTAGATCTGTTATTATAATGGAGATTTAAATGATTAGAGAGGTCAATGCTAAAATTTTCTATGACTGTGCTTATCAAATATATTTTTTTTTAAATCTTAAAGAATCCTATGTACTTTTTCAGATATGCTGATGGATGTGCCTGAATTAGAAAGTCTAAGCATATTAACAGTACTTGCAATTAGACTTTAGTTTTACTCTAAGAAATGCAGAAAGACATTTTGGTAGTATATTTTGACAATAATCATGATTTTTGTTAGGCTCTGAAATACCTTTCTTACCACTTAACTGTTGTACTTATCCACTTCTGAAAAGTCTGAATTAACCATTCATCAAGAGTTGATGAGAGAGTAGAGAGGTATTGAAAATCATCATCTTTTTTGTAGCCCTGACTTCTCTAACTAGGCTCATTTGGTATTCTTTTCTGCAAAGCAATCATGAAATCTCAGTGCCATGCAATATTCAGACCTTTGGATTGGCTGAAGTTCATCTAACCAAGTTCAGCTTCACCCTGTGCTGGATACTTTGGCTCTGCTTATCACTGTCAGCAATCTAGCTGGGCAGCTCTGCTCCTGGAATCTTGTGTGACCAGTAAGCTAAGTATGTTGTTCTCAGCATAAGGACAAAGCACAAGAGAACAAGTGCAAACAAATAAGGCTCATTAAAATATAGGCTCAGAAATGGCATTTGTTCAAGATTCAGAAAGTCATGGGTTCAATGCTTTCTCTCATAGAGAAGATAGAGAAAAATAAGAGGAAAAAAATGTGTATAGGAATTGGGTGGGGAATCCCATGAAAACAGAGGGAGATCAGTGGAGTAGGGGAAGGAGATAAAGGGGGAGGGAAGAGGGACAAGAAAAGGGAGGAACAGTGGAATGAAATTGACCAAATCATGTTATGTACATATATGAATATATCACAGTGCAACAATTACAGAACTTTATATATATATATATGTATATACATATATATACAATTACAAAACAACAAATGTTTTATATATATATATATATATATATTTATGCATATATACTTATATATTATATATTTTCTATATTATATATATATATATCCCAATATATATATATATATATATATATATATATATATATATATATATATCTCCAATATATATATCCCAATTACAAAACATAAATAAATAGTAGGGAGATCAGTAGTGTTAGTTAGCATAAAATGACTGATCCAGGTACAAACTTCACAGATCAGCAAAGCTTTTATCCAGCAGTGGAGTCATGTATCTGATGGACCCACTTTTCTGATAGAAAATGAGCCACTGGTCAAAGGAGAAATCTGTTTTTATATATGTTACATTAAGAGGTGACTTAATTATTGACAAAGCTTGTCAGTTTGGGCACTCAGCAAACAGGTGTGTGAGAATTTGAAATGTGTTTATTCTGGACAGTGTTTTTACTTGGGGAAGAATGGAGTGTTTGGGGTAAGTGTTCAGTGCTTGTCTCTTTCCCTTCAGGGTCCCATTGTACTTTCACTGGGAAATGATTTATTTGGGGAATAATCAAGTCTTTGGCTTCCTCCCAAAGACTGCCTTCTAGGCTGGATGGATATCTCCTTCCCAGGGATTGTCCCATCACTGGGAAAGAACGTATTGGGAAAAGATCAGTGTTATCAATGTATTGCCTTCTTTCTCACTGCCTCTTTCCAGGCCATACTGTTTGGGGGTTTGTCATTTTTCATATCTTACAAGTAAAGTAAGGCTCATTAAAATATAGGCTCAGAAATGGCATTTCTGAACAGGGGAACAGGAAGAGGGAATGGAAACTAAAATGGAACAAAGTTTTCCATGCACATATGATTATGTCAAAATAAATCTCACTATTATGTATAGCACTGATGCACTAATAAAAACAATAAAAAATATTTTACATTGGGGAGGGGATGTATTTTGTTTGCTGTCTCATTTTGTCTGGAGTAAGCACAAGGCTGACTCTTAATAATTATCTATTGATAAACTAAATGCACACCATTTTGTACCCCCAGCTAACAATAACAGCAAAAAAAAAAAAAAAAAAAAAAAAAAAAAGAAAGAAAAAGAAAAGAAATGAAAAAAAGAAAGGAAGGGAATGTTTTACTTCTACCCATTTTCTTTTGGCTAAAACGAGTCATGTGATCAAAGCAAAAGTCCAGGAACAGAGAATCATTCTCTTTTTAAAATGCAGCCATGGCATGAGTGTGAAGAATAAGGTTAATAATTTTATTTGAGAAAATTAGAAAGTCAATTCCCTAATAACACACTATTTTTCCAAATTTTTTTATTTAAAATGCATGTCTCTAGGAATGCTTTTTGGAGATGAGCCACTTAAAGAACATAAGCTCAAATAACACATATGCTTTCTATATTTTGCCCTATTTAAATTTACTACCATTGTCAGTCCAAATTGAAGTCCTAACTCTATTGCTAAGTAACCTCCATGATTTAACACAGTAGTCCTCAAATGATAACATGCATCAGAGTCACCTAATGGTCTTGTTAAAATACAGAAAGCTGGACTCAGTTCCAAGAGCTGATTCATTGGTTTACACAGGGCTTATACAGATAAGACAAAGTACCATGCTCTAGAAATCTAAGAAGCAAATCATTAATAACTATGTGATACTAGTTAGTTTCTGTCTTTGCAGAGACCAGGATTCCTTTTAATTTTCTTTTTTTTCAATTTTGAAGGTAGATGTTTTCCTGACCCTGTTCTACTTACTCCATCTTTTTTTCACAGACATCAATAAATCTGAGGGTAATTTACAAGTGGTGGTTCTCAAGCCTTCGTGAATATCAAGTACTTTTGTTTGCTTCATCAGCTAACTGAGCAAATTTAAAAGAAGGACTCTACTTCCATATTAATTAAAAGCTTCTAGTATTTAAATGCATCAATTGAAATGTGATTCAGTTCAGCCCATAATTTCCCACTTGGACATTCTCAGCTAAATAAGAATACAAGAAAAGTTCTCAACTAGTATTTATAGTCTTTAGTGAATTCCATAATATAGAAGACATTGACCACCACAGATCACTGGGGATACATGGTAAAAATCATTCATTCCTTCAGGTCCATTAAAAGATAAATGGCAAAAAGCAGAGCTGATGAGAATGGTCATTTTCAAAAAGAAGTGTGGAAGTACAGACTGAAGATTATGGACATGGCAATGGACTAGGTTTACATCTTATTATTAATGTTGCTCAAGTACTAAGAAACAAAAAAAAAACAAGAGTCATCAGGGTCCAACATAACTCTGAATTAGCAATGTTTTTTAAAATTAACATTTTAAAATCTTCTTTGTGTAACATGATGAGATCTAATTATTAAGAGACTATAAAAGAGGGGCTGGAGTTGTGGCTTAGTGGTAGCACAATAGCCTAGCATGTATGAAGCACTGGGTTCGATCCTCAGCACCACATAAAAATAAATAAATAAAGGTATTGTGTCCATCGACAAGAATAGCAAATTTTATCCAATATATATAACCTAGTAGTTGGAAATATGTGCTCAAGGTCATAGACCAACTCAGCAAGAGAGATGGGACTAAAATAGTTGATTTGTGAGTCCATCATTCCAAGACTCATAAACTGAGAAAAATTTCCATCCTTCTTCTTTTGTTGAAAAAAAAATGAAGGTTATTTAAAAAATTAATGCCAGAAGAATCATTAATCAATCATGCTAATAAAAATAGGGTCCATTTTCTTTTTGCTTGTTTTGTTGTAAACATTATTAGTATAGTTATTCATAAAAGTATCTGGTTTTTCTTGTTTTAGTATTGCTTTCATTCTCTGATTTATTACTGCTGCAAGAATTTTCAGAATGCTCAAAATTAGTGTTAAAAATTGTAATTTGTATTTATAAGACAAACCCATCCATCTGGAAAAAAAATATGATTCTTGGTAATCTTTGATTAACATTTGCCTTCTCCCTTTTTCTAGCCTCTGGTAACTGCCATTCCATTTTCTACTTCTGGGTTCAACTTTTTAAAATTTCTCATGTATGTGAAATCATGTGATACTGTCTTTCTGTGCTTGACTTCTTACATTGTCCTCTAGATACAGCAAATAATAGGTGAATAGGGTTCATTGTATGCATGTTTTAGCCTGTTCCTGCTGCTGTAAGGAAATATTACAAACTCAGTAATTTATAAGTAAAACACATTTGTTTCTTATAATTTTGGAGGTTGTGAAGTTCATGTCAAGGACATGGGAGGTATTTTAGCTTTTTGGTTAGGGCCTGTTCCTTTGGTGATGTCTTCTCTTAAAATAGAAAGAGGAAAGGAAATAATACCAGGTGAAGCATCTTTGATAAGAGTAGTAATTCCATTCCTAAGGTTGAAACTATCATGATTTAATTACATCCCCAAAGGTCCCACTTCTTAATACCACATTGGTAATGAAGTTTCACTATAAGAATTTTGGAGGACATATTCAGATCATAAATATTTATATTAATATATATATATATATATATATATATATATAATTTATTCATCTATTGAAATATGCATATGAATATGTATAATTATTTTCAATTAAAAATAAGATATATTTTTAAAACCATAATGTTTTTTTTTTCAAATAACATGGATAAAACTACCATACTTATGCTCCAGCTTTGGAATAATAAAAGAAAAATACTATTTTTTATAGTTGAAAGGAAATAGTTAAGATCTAAAATTAGACACTAAAATGCATTAAAGGTATTCAATACTATTAATTTATACATACAAAACCCACAAAGGAAAAAATAACTTACTCATGATCACACAATCACATGATCAATTTGTACTTTCCTTGGGACTCACTCATGATCTGCTTCATGAATTAAATTTAACAAAAAGTCACTTGATACTTTTTCTAACCTCAAACCAGTAAGGGATGCAAATATATAATGAGAAGACCCTTTAGCTAGAGCCTACTGTATAGTAGACAAGTTAATACACAAACAAGTGACACTTTTGTGTCCTTTCACAGTGAATACTACAATGATTTAGTCATTTTTTTTCTGCTATAACTCAAAGATCTGACAAGAATAATTGTAGAAGAGGAAAAGTTTATTTGCAGGTTCACAGTTTCAGAGGTCTCAGTCCACAGACACCAGGCTCCATTCCTCAGGGCTCAAGGTGAGGCTGGACATCATGGTGGAAGAGTGTGATGGAAGAAAATGGCTCACATGATGATCAGGAAGAAGAGAGAGAGACTCCACTGACCAGATACAAAATGTATATCCCAAAGGCATGCCCCCAGGGACCCACCTCCTCCAGTCATATCCTACCTACCTTCAGTTATCACAATTAATCTCATGGGGGAATAATTCACTGACTGGGTTAAGACTGTCATAACCCAATCATTTATCCTCTGAACCTTCTTGCATTGTCTCATGAGCTTTTGGGAGACACCTCACATCGAAACCATAACAGAAAATGTACTACAATGGTCAAAGAATGCGTTACTTGAATGAAAATGTAAATGGTATTTATTTGCTAGGTATGTAATTGAGGTAGTCTAGGAAATAAGAAAGAACATGCTTTTGAGATACTTTAAATATACATCAGATTTGGAGAGACCATGAGCAGAACTACAGAGGTAAAACTTTGGAACATGTACAGAAAAGGAAATATGTTCACCTGTTTGTGAAATATGACTTGTGTGTAAAAGACTAGTGGTGAGTAGACTTTAAAATTAAATGAAAGATATGTTGTATCTAATTTAATGCTTAAAGCTGTTTGGAGTTCATGAAGTCAATCACTTGCATCTCTCCAAATCTCTGGTTTCATTACTATATTTAGAAATTGGGCTCAGTAAATCTACTTATGCATTCTAATCTACTCATTTGTTTTTTTCTTTAGATTTTCACCTTAATATTTAAAGCAATTTAGAATACAGTCAGCTGATAGGAATTCTGCAAAATGTATTAGGTTAGGTTATGAAAATACAGGGATACATACAATATGTCTCCATTCCTTCCAAAGAATCTGCAAATGTAAGAGCTAGTGTTTGCGAGCAAATGTCTAAGATATAATTTTTTTAAAAAAAACTAAAATATAGCTTTGTATAGGCAATTGAAAAACTGTTGATTTTTCCCAAGGGACTTCCCAGATAATGTTGTATCTAATTTAATGCTTAAAGAAGGAAGAGGATTCTTCCAGGTGGGCAAAAGGGAGGAAGAACATTCTAACACATTGACTGCATGACCAATGTGATTCTGCAACCTGTACACTCAGAAAAATGAGAAATTATATCCCATCTGATTCAATTGTATGATATGTCAAGGTCATTGTACTGTCCTGTGTAACTAAATAAAATGACAACAACAACAAAAAAGAGTCTATGGAGAGGCTGCATGTAACTGGGACATCCAATCATCATGATTTTAAGTATTTAAATACTGTTGGAGAAGAAGGGAGATGGTAGATCGTGTATTCTTCCTTATCCCAAAGACTCTTTTTCCTCTTTAAACTCCTGAGGGGGAAAAATGTATGAGGAAGTGAAGCGAAGACCAGTAAATGCATACATCTCATCAGCTAATCCTTCAACTTCGAACCCTAGCACTCCATTGAGCTCTCTTGTATTAAATACATCAAATGGTCCCTTTATCTGGACTAGAGATCAGTAAGTTTTCCTTCTGAGTATGTTTAAACTAGAATTTTAGAATTTGCCAATGAAATATCATCGCTGCTTTTACCAAAGGAATGGATGCAGAGAGCCTAAAAATGACCCTACTGCTCACAACTCAACATTGAACTGGCTAACACAGCCCAGCCCAGAACTTCTCAGGCAGGGGCGTGTGCCTTAAGACTGGATGGGTGCAAAGGAGGAAGAGAGGATCATCAAAGGTAAAGTCTGGTTTGCTAGGAATCCAGGGCTCTTAGTGTAGCTACATGAGATAGGAAACTGAAAACAATGTAGCTGACAATCTTTGGATTTCATCTGTTCTGTACTTACTCTGAAATGATCAGATTGTATTTTATTAATTTTTATCTGAAACAAATTTATTATGAAATATCTCAGAAGAATGGGAGAAGGACAGAGGGGTAGGGCAGAGGGAGTGTCCCAGGGAGAACAGCCTCTGATGTCTTCTGCAAGTAGGGGCAGAGGGGCTTCCTGATGTCCAGGTGGATGCAGAAATGCTCTCCACTAAAACCCAGGCAGAGAAACCTAAGGTAGTTTACACAGGTTTCTCCTGCAGCTGTTCAGAGTCCACATGACCAATGCCTATGCAAGGTGTCAAGATCCACAGAGCACAAGGTCCTCTGGCTGTGCGCTGGATTAGTCTGGTCACCTCCCCCTTCATTGGAGCCACACTGAATCTAGCAGGTTTCTGCTCCCTTACATTGGAGCCACCTTACTTCTGACACATGGCATGCATCAGCACAGTTGTTGGAACAGGTAGCAATCCTCCCAGTCACCCACTTCCAGAACCTTCTGTTGGCATAGCGTTGCCCAGAGTCAGTCTAGGAGGCTAAATCAGATGTGAGGGTTCTTGCAGGTGGGTAGCGGAAATGGATGGCAGGCTGGCTGGCCTTTCTGCCCTGACTATTGGGCCTTCTCAGGAAGCAGAGGCTCACAGGGTAAGGGGAAGGGGTGAAGAGCAGGCTCACTGGGACACATCTTTGGGAGGATAGGGGAACCAGAAAGATCCAAGGGGCATGGATGAGGCTTAACCCTGGGAGGCACATGCAGCCTGTCCCTGGCTTTCCTGGTGCTCCAGTATAAGGTAAGTAGCCATGGATGCATTGAACTTTCTCTTGGCCAGAGACACCCCGGTCTGGCATAGATCATAATCCTTATGTAACATTATTGTCAGTATTTCGGGGTCTGGGTGATTGGGGAAGGACTCACCATAATCATGGGGTAAATACTGCTCACCTTGCATCAGCCATGGGTGCTGAAGGATCTGCTTGGCTGTGGGCTGCTTCATGGGATACAGGGTCAGTATTGGCAGATGTGAATTTGTGCTGACACAGAAACACAGGGAGGGACGCAGTAGGTTCCAAGCAGGATCTGCCTCAGCATCTCCTTAGCAGTGGGTCCGATAAATGGATGCCTCTCTGTCAACATAAAATACAGAATGACACCCAGGCTCCAGATGTACACTAGGGACCCCTCATAAACTTGCCTCAGGATAGTTTTGGGGGCAAAGTGTGAGAGAGTGCCTCAGATCTCGTGCAGTTTCTGCCCTGGCGTGACTGTGGTGCTGAAGCCAGTCAATAAGATTGATGTGGCCTCTGGCATCCACCATTATATTCTCTGGCTTCAGGTCTTGGTGCATGATGCCTTTGTCATGGCAGTAACCCACAGCACTCACTATCTGCCAGAAAAGTCTGCAGGCCTCTTTCTCCTGCATGCCACCTGTGGAGTGTGGTCCAACAGCTATCTCCCACCTGTGAGCTCCATCACCATGTAGATATTTCTGTGGGTCTCAACAACCTGAATGAACCGAATCACATTGGGATGCTCTAGGCTCCTCATCATGTCTGGTTCAGAGAGGATTGGGAATTTCTGCACTGTCTTTGGTGGGACTTTCACTGCCACCTCTGTCCCATTGGGGTTGATGGCAGGCTAGTTTTATGTGGCCAAACCTGCCATGCCTAATATCCTTCAGGGACTCATACTGGTTTCTCAAGACTGCCTTCTTGTAGGAGCTGGGCCCCTGCCACACTACACTAGTTTCACTACTTTGGCTATACATCCTAAACAAGAACATCACCCAAGGATGCTAGCTAAAACAAACAAACAAACAAAAACAAAACAAAACAAAACAAAAACACCCCCCCCCAAACAAAACAAAACAAAAACAAAAACAAAAAAGCCCCAAAACAACAAATCCAAATCAAAAACACAAACAAAACAAACCACAACCCAAAACAAAGAACCAATATCCAAAGGACCACCAAACACACTAACTATCTAAGAGTCCGACAGGTCACCACCAAGAGCTCCTGTACTTATGGGCAAAATCCCTTCTTGTACTTATGGACAAAACCCCAGCTGTGGTCATTCTTTTATATACCTGCTCTTTGAAACTTACTCACAAGTCCAGTTATGCCTGGCAATAACTCCCAGTGGTCATCTCCCTTTTGGGCCTCCAGAACTGCTTCTATTTGCAAATTAGGAATAAAGAAGAACTCCAGACTTTTTTTTTTTTTTTTTTGCTTTAGTGGGTTATGGAGACTGATATTTACTTGTTCAGAAATTAATATTTGTATGGAACTTCAATGTACTTTTCATTCTCAGCCTCAAAATCTGTAATAACTTTTTGCTTTGAAAGACCACAACAATATCTACACTCAAGGTATTCAATTCCTTTTTCTTCTAAATTGGAGTAATTGGTGTCAAAAAGATGGTGATACTGTTGGGAATTTCCCTAAGAACTCCCCAGGCCTTTCAGATATGGCGGCAGGTGAATTGCCAATGGGAAGATAACAAGTTGTTTTGAAAATTTTCTAATTGGTCCTCCCGTCTTCTGTGCTCGTGAACAGTTCATGATCCCCGTGAATCTTATGCAGGGTGGACGTGCGAGCACCATAGGTGATGACCTGACCTTTACTATGCTTGGCCCCGGGAGCTTCCTGGTTTAAGATAACTGACTTTCATTCTCTATATAAACTAGCACCAGCTTGCAATAAAGTACTTCATCTTTGTCACTGCTATCTGTGTGTGTGCATTTTAATCTCCGATGACGAACTTTGGCTTTTCAGATACTGCAACAAAATGCTCTGTTCCGTAAGACATCATAGAACGATGTTTTAACACCTGTGGGGATGAGAAGGAGACATAAAAGTTCATCATAATTTCTCTATATAGTCCTATACATGACGCATACATGTTGCATTGTGACACCACTAACTGAGGGGGACTGATGTACAAGAACAACATTTTCTGGTACTGAAGCGATGCTGCTATAGGTTCACACCAGAGTTATTTCTCTGGCTCATGGGAATGTTCAGGGGAACTGCACAGAAATACCTGTTAAACATACCTAAAATTAAAGGGATGGAAATTCAAATATTTCATGTGAAAAATCAATTAGATAGGAAAGAAGATAATCATTAATGGTTACAAGGCACAGGGCATCAGCAGCTTGCCCTGCCTTCCTTATATGGACACAAGGCCCACCGAATGAGCAGCCCATCCTACTTTCCTTGTAAAGGCAAAAGTCCCACTGAATCAGCAGCCAGCCCTCCTCTCCTTATGAGGACACACCAGTCACCCTAAAACAACAGCTTTCCCTATTCCCTTATAACCCCGTCTTAGGTAATTACATCGTAGTACTGCCAACTCTGAAAAGAAGGCCTTATTCGGGGGTGAGAGATTAGAATTTATACAAATGCTTTACAAGATATAATTTAACCCATAACATTCTCTATTCTTATTTTTCTTTTTTGATTTGTTATAATATATTCATATGCATACACAATAAAACTGAATAATTTGATCAATTTCATTCCCCAGTACCTCCCTTTTCTCTCCCTTCCCTGCCCTTGATCCCCTTCTTCTATTTTACTGGTCTCCCTTCTTCTTCTTTTTTAAAAATCGGTTCTAATTAGTTATAGATGACAGTAGAATGCATTTTGACACATTGTACTCAAATGAAGCACAATTTCTCATTCCTCTGGCTGTATATGGTATAGAGTCACATCAGTAGCATAATCATACATGTATATAGGGTAATAATGTCTGTCTCATTCCACTCTTCTTCCCATCCCCAAAGCCCCACCCCTCTCTTCACTCCCGTCTACACTATCCAAAATTTCTTCATTCTTCCCTACCCCCCCCCCCATTATGAATCAACATTCACTAATCAAAGAAAATATTTGGCTTTTGGGTTTTGGGGATTGGCTTATTTCACTTAGCATGATGTTCTCTAGTTCCATCCATTTACCTACAAATGCCGTGATTTCTTTTCTTTAAGGGTGAGTAATATTCCATTGTGTATATGTACCACATTTTCCTTATCCATTCATCTGTTGAAAGGCATCTATGTTGGTTCCATAGTTTAACTACGATGAGTTGAGCTGCTCTAAACATTGATGTGGCTGTATCACTGTAGTATGCTGATTCTAAGCCCTTTGGGTATAACTGAGGAGTGGGATAGCTGGGTCAAATGGTGGCTCCATTCCAAGTTTTCTGAGGAATCAGATTGTATTTCAGAAAAAAAAGTAGGGTGTCAATGTTTAAAAATGCAGCCAATCATAGGGACTTCTGTACAAAATACTTCAAGTGTTTCAATGTCAGTGTTTGGACACTTTTGTCAAGGAACTGCCAGCATTACCAGGTCAGAGAGCCACAGGCTGGAGTCTCTGGGCATTATTAGGCCCAAAAATTCTCTTGACATATTGAAAAATTTAGCAAAATTGCTATGAGATCATTAGTCACAGCTAATTTATACATTACAAAAATTAAACTGCTGCAAATGCATCCACATTTACTGTAAATATGACTTTGCCAAGGACCTTAAAAATTTATATGGCCATATTTTGATTTTTTTTCTTAGCAAATGCTCATAATTGAGTGACTTTGCAAATTAAACATTTATTACATAGTTGGCTTCAGTGAAAACCTGAATTCACTATTTATTTGCCAAAAATTGAAAATATAATAAGCATTTAATATAAGAGATCTATAGAGCTTAATCCTATAACAATTTAAATTTAGTTAATTGAAACTTCTTGCCATACTGATAACTTGGATTTACTTCCTTTTCAAAGGAAAGAGGTAACAAGATCCCTGAAATCTATGGCTTGCTTACCACCTCTGCTTCAGCAGTAGGATATCCCAAGTATATTTGTTGTTTACAGGGGAATTTTATTTAGATATTTTACTATTTTATTTTTATTTTAAACACTGGTTTCAGTTCTATTTTCACGTATTTGGGGGCTTTTTTCAAATTACCTTATCATCTACTTTTAGAGATTTTAAATTGATATATAATCCACATATATAATATTCACCTCTTAAAAGTATGATACAGTGAGTTTTAGTAAAGTGCCTTATTTATAAAATTGTGCAATGAACACTAATTTAAGAATATTTGTAATGTCCTAAAAGACACTTGTATCCATTAATAGTCATTAATTACTTGACCCTCTTCCCCAGACAACCTTCCATCTACCTTGTCTCTGAATTTGTCCAGTCTGAATGTTTCCGTAAACAGAATAGTGTAACTTGTAGCAGTTTTTATCTGGCTTCTTTCATGTTGGATGATGTTTTCAAGCTTCATAAGTATTTTAGCATGTAGCAATACCCCATCACTTTTGGTAGTTGCACAATATACTATCATATGGACATACTACATTTTGGTTATTATTGTCAGTTGGTGAGTATTTGGGCTGCTTGTGCTTTTCGTTATTATGAATATTGTTGCTGTACACATTTGTGTACAAATTTTGAGTGGATATACATAATAAATTTTCTTGGGAAAATACTTAAGAATGAAAGTGCTGGGTCACATGGTGACTCTACATCTAACTTGTTGCTGTTATTGTTAAAATAACAAAGAATAGGAGATATACCCTCCTGTAATTTTAAGTGTGTAATACATTGTTGTTGACTACATGTGTAGCTTCTCCAAGAATTTCAGGCAGTTTTCTGAAATGGTTGCCCTGCTTAAAAATCTCCCCAGAAATTTATGGGAGTTCCAACTTTTCCATATCCTCACAGTATTAGTCAACTGACAACTGACAACTATTTTAATCAGTTTTTTTCACTGTTGTGACAAAATATCTGAGATAATTATAAGAGCAAATAAGGTTTATTTATCTCATAATCTTTGAGGTTCTAGCCCAATATCAGGAAAACCTATTGCTTTGGTGGCGGGGGAGGAGTGATGAATGTCAATACTCAAGGGTATGTGTGGAGAAAATTGCAATCTTCATGGCTAGGAGCAAAAGAAGGATAAGAAAGTAGATATGAGTTCCCTCTTCCATGCAATGACAGAACACCAATGAACTAAGGAACTGCCATTTGGCCTAAACTCCCAAGGTTCCATCACCTCCCCATAGCACCATCCCAGAGACCCAGCCTTTAATTCATGGACCTTTGGGGGAGTCCTTCAACATTCAAACTATAATGTCATCAACATGGTTATTTCCCATCTTTTTTTTTTACCTTAGCTATCTTAGTATGAAAGAGTATCTTAATGTGGTTCTACTACGTGGAAAACAATGCGGAGCATCTTTTCATTTTTAAAATTTATTTTTTCATTGTAAATGGACACAATACCTTTATTTTATTTATTTACATGTGGTACTGAGGATCAAATCCAGGGCCTCACACTTGCTAAGCAAGTGCTCTACCAGTGAGGCACCACCCCAGTCTTTACAATGGTTTTTTTAGCCATTTGTCTCTCTTCTTTGAAAAAAAATGTATACTTGAGTCTTCAAAAGTTTTTATTTGGGTTATTTGTCATTTAATTTTGATGTTTGAAATATTAGGTTTTTATTAGACACATGACTTGAAAATGTTTTTCCCATATTTTCTACTTTATGACCAGACTTGTCAAACTCACTAAGCTTAATAGTGCCTCTCAGATTCTAAGATTTCTTGACAGAATAAATAACCTTCTATTAGGCTTTAAATACTCACGGCAATACTTTCATTCAAACAATGTCTCACACTATAATTATATGTGTACATATAAAGATGTTTCTATTACTAAGCTAGTGGTTATAGAGATAGTCAGTGGGCAGAATTTACATTGAGAAGCTTTCACCTGGGTCACATTAATCCATTGTCATTTTATTGGCCAGAAATTTATTATCTTTATAGGAAGTAAATTATAAGCTATTGCAGATGAAAGTTTAATACTGACAACTATTTTAATCAGTTTTTTTCACTGTTGTGACCAAAAGATATGACAAGAACAATTTTAGAGAAGTAAAAGTTTATTTGGGACTCAAGGTTTCAGAGGTCTCAGTCCAGAATATCATGGCAGAAGAATGTGGTTTAGAGAAGAAGCTCAAGACACAGCACCAGGAAGCAGAGAAAGTCTAAGCTTGGCTCACAAACTATATACCCCAAATGTTACCCCCAGTGACCCACCTCCTCCAGCCACACCACTGTCAACAGTCACCACTCAGTTCATCCCTATCAAGTTATTAACACAATGATTAGGTTAAAATTCTCATAACTCAATCATTTGACCTTTAACTTTCTTGCATTGCCTCAGACATGAGATTTTGGTGGACACCTAATATCTAAACCATAACAAAAATCAAATGTTTGAAAGGTTCTCTAATGTAAATGTGAAGATTTTTGCACATATCCAAATGTCCACATAATAGCAACCTCTTCTATATTTTTCAATTAAAAATCTAGTACAATGTTGAAGATTAAGCATCTGGCAATAAGTAGTGGAGGTAAAAGTTTTTGTGTTATAGTTGTAAATCTAAACTTTGAATGACTTTGATGTTCTACTGACTAACTTGCAGTTTCTTTTGGTACTTGACTATAAACATATGAACCTGGCTTCTGTTACAGGGTTTACTGGTCAATGTTTAAATTAGAGCAGTATTAGAATGAGTGAGTCCAGGTAGAGGAGAGCTTTTTGGGTACTTTGGATGTGGGATATCTGCTTTGTAATGTTTCTGTAATTACAGTTTGTTTTATAATTCAAGTTTTTGTTACATAATTTAGGAAACTACTTCTGGGGAAAATATTTTCAATGTTAAATCAACTAAGTAGTTATCTTTAATGTTGTAGGAATAGCAGGATGATTCTTTTGAAAAATTCCATTAGAATATGCAATAAAACAAATACTTAATAATGTTTGACCTGCTGATTATCTTGTACCCAATAAAACCTAGCTCACCCCCACAAAACCTACCCCTTTGGCCCCTAAATAATTAAAATTTCAATATTCTTTTTCCAGTTGTTTTAGGTTAGTGCATCTTGGAAATATACGTAAGTAAGAGACAGGATATTACAGAATGAATATTCTGTTAGCAGAGGTGTATGATGATTTTGTAAAAGCCAATTGAGAGAAAAGATAAGCTCAGAAGATATTTTTATAATTACATTCTTGAATTAAAATAGAAATAAGGCTTAGATGTTTGGTTACTGCAATTATATCAATATGTTTAAGATCTGCCACTTCTTTTGGAATTTCCTTCTTCCTATCTTGTCACATTATCACATGAATTTAATTGATTTTTGTATATATGTAGATATGTATATGAATATTTTGTGTCAAGAAAAGCAATAGTATAGATCAAGTCCTGACTCTGGGATTGTAGGAAACATTCATACTGTTATTTATCTCTAAACATCAGGGTTTGCAACTTAAAACCAGAAGGTGCTCTTCATCTTACAGTGGTGTAGAATTTTGGAAAAGAAATCCCAATGCTATCAGTTTGCTAAATGATCTGAAAATTGTTATAAAGTTTTTGAACTTGTAGAGGTCACTTGGTCTGTCTGATGCTTTGTTCTGTCTATAAAGATGGTGGACAGGAAGGAATTCAGACTAGATAAAGATCAATTCCTTTCTTGATCTAAAAATCTACCCACAAATTATTTTATTCTCTCTTAGTATTGCTGAGCAGGAAACCCTGACACTTAATAAGAATTTTTAGGTTGGCATTAGACCAGGTAGTTTTGAAAATCACCAGGGTAAGTTCACAGCAAATGGAAATTTCATTGAAGTTCAAGTAATTTGCTTTGAATGATAAATTAGAAAACACACACACAAAAAAATAATAATAAAAAAATTAAAAAATAAAGCAAGTTGGTGTGCTGATGAACTGTAAGGTTTAATTAAAGAAAAAAATCCTCTCTATAATAATTAATTTAGATCATAATGATGACACAAAAATGGTTATTTTATTTAATCAATTGTTTAAAAATTCCTATAGATCATTTTTTTTTTATTTCCATGACTTCAAAAATTTAGCTGTCATTCATTCATAGACCTTCCTTTATGTTTCTTATTTAGATTTGCCACACTTATAGTGAAAATAAATCTAGCTATTTTATTCTATGTATATCAGGGTCAGTGAGAATCCTCATTCCAATGCTGATAGAACTGAAACATTGGAATGAAATATTTAAGCACTTTTATAAATGACAATTAGAAAAATTGTAAATGATATGATATTTTAAAGCATTTAAAATTATCAAAATCATCTGTATGGGAATTAATAAGGATACTTGTTCTTAAGTCTATTAAGAGATATTGATGAGAGTATCAGAAAAATATTTCCTTTATAATGTTATTAATCTATACCTTTTATTCATTTCAGCATTTTTTACAGACCTGACGCCTTGCCAAAGTGCTGTGTTAATTGAAGTTAATAGTACATAATCAAGATAAGTATCTGGTTAACTAAAAATAAATGTCAATTTCATTAATTTGATAAATGGAATCTTATAAATATCACATAGCAGGTAACACAATAATAGTGAATTATCAAAACTTGTTCTCTGAAATAATAATAACTGCTATAAGTACAACTTTTTAACAGTTGACTTCAGTTACTATAAAAGGCATAAACATAGAGAAGAAAAAAACATTGTCCTTATTAGAGATGACATAATTTTGTATGTATGAAATTAGGAAAAATCCAGAAATTTATCCTAAAGAAATAATTCAAAAATAAAAATTACATAGATGTGAATTGTGGTAGTTTTCCTGCTATGTGCTCTCAATGCAGCCAAATCATTTTAATTTCATTCTTTCTTTCTTTCTGTTTTGTAGGATTTCACTATGTTGCTCACATTGGCCTTGAACTCATCATCCTCCTGAATACCTGGGACTGCAGGCCTGTGCCACAATGCACGGCTCATTGTTTTTTTATTCTATATTTCCATTATAGTATAAGAGAAAGGTGGAAACACAATTTTCATAAGCTGAACACAGGTATTTAATTACCACCCATATTAAGACACACAAACACCTGAGAGACCCTGTTCATTTCCCTTTCTAGTGACTGTGCTGCCCAATGTTCATGATTATTGTGTTTAGTTTTACCTGTTTCTCATTTTATATAAAGGAAAGCATAGAAAGTGTATTCCTATCTGACTTTTTTTGCTTTATATATATTTTTGGAGAGAGCCACATACATTGTTGTATATAATTCAGATTCACTATTTTCACAACTGCATTATTTAATGAAAAAAAATTAGATATTTTTCAATTTCCATTGCAACTTAACCAGAATAGTCTTCATTAAAAAAAAAAATCAAATTTCTATCTTATGTACACACAGGTAGCTTTACTAATGTTTGGATTAGTCACATTTTTCTGTTATTAAAAGGGGGTTATTATTTTTGAAATTTTGTTTAGTTTTCCTTGAAGTATTGACTCACCAGTTGGAATAATTATCTATTCATATCCCTTGACCATAAAATGGGTCAGGAATTTAGCTCCCTGTTTAAATTGCAGTCTGAAAAAATATCCTTGCCCTCATCTCGAAACAGAAGGTGTGCACTGTGCCGCACAGTTTTCAGATAGTCATAAACTGAGAAAGCAATCTAATACAGATTCTGTGCTGTGTAATTATTAGTCCCTACCTGCTGAGTCAGAGTTCATTAGAGAAAACATTAGGGGGTTGCATGTCTTTTTCTGATTGTATGTGCAGCATCTATGAACTTT
The DNA here is from genome assembly GCF_047511675.1 of Marmota flaviventris. NCBI lineage: Eukaryota > Metazoa > Chordata > Mammalia > Rodentia > Sciuridae > Marmota > Marmota flaviventris. The sequence goes on along the minus strand of NC_092505.1, from coordinate 47,988,548 downwards.
AATGGGATTTCCATGCACACAGTCAGAAGAGTTTCACTAGGCAAACTTAAAAATAACCATTTTCTAACTGCAGTGATACACTGCAGGTTTTTCAGTTACATGGAACTCTTGGGGACTAGATTCATTTGGCCTTTGACTTCATTTGGCATATTATACCCACAGGAAGCCTTTATGACATTTTAAGTGTGTTTGCTATCTTGTATTACTGCTTACACAAACACAGAGTTATGCTTGCAAACTCATTTTTTTTAGGACACAGTATTTTTCAGTTTTAGTCATCAAACTGCTTTTATGAAGTTGGTTGCATAGAGAAAAAACTGGTTTTTATAATTGATATAAGTCTCCGACTTGATGGAATATTTTTATCAATAAGATGCTTTTTTAAAAAACATTAATTGGAAAACTTACATTAAAAAAACATAGCTCTTATTCCTTTGGCTTATCTTTCCCTAGGCATCTAAAATCTAGGTCTTTATAGTTGGCAAAGGAGCTGACCATCAACTTTGGGCCTCAAATGTCATCTGAATAGTGGCAAATTGTCTTTCAGTAAGATAGTTGATTGTTGTCCAAGAAAATCATAACTGCTGTGTCTTTTGTCTTGTTCTTCAGCGGTTCCCCGCAGCAAAGAAAAGAGCAATGGACTTGAATCACCTACATAAAAATAGATTGGCATCTTAACTGGCTTATTTGGAGTTTTAAGTAGCCAGAGTCATTTTTTTTTCAGAGTAATAAAACTTATAGTGTCATATGTTTAAATTCTGGATTAAGTTCATAAAAGCATTTTGAAAGTGTAGAAGTATTGAAAGTACATCCATCTTATGCACTGACTCCTGACTTACTAGTCAGTGGTTTCTAAAAAAATTTTAGGGAACATTAGGATTACTTACACAGTTTATTAGAACATAGATTTCTGGTCTCCACCACTAACGTTTCTGATACATTAGACCTGCCTGATAATTTGCATTTCCAACAGGTGCCCATGTGATGCTAATGCCTCTGGTCTGTAGATCTCAATTGGAAAACAATTAACATAGACAAAAGCACTGGTCCAGATGTAAGACAGAGCCGAACTTCCATTCTAGAAGCACTGTTGGAATGCTTTTTTGACGTAAGTTTATTTAAGAATAATCTTTGGTTGATTTCAATTCCAATGAGTCATTTCATAAGTACAAAAGTTGACTGCTAACACATTCTTCCATACTGCAAGTGTACTTGAACCCAGTGAGAAGCTCTGACTGGCCCCCACTAATGAATCTGCAGGTCAACAGTTTTAGTCACTTGTCTTACTCTTAGCCCTTGCTTCTGTCTTCATCCAATGTCCTAATCTTTTTTATCTTCTCACTTTAGTCATTGCTCTGAGTCCTGTTTTTCTAGGTCACCTATTCTCCATATGCAGAATATTTTAAATTGACATGCTGAAACAACTTCTCTGCAGTTTCTCCACTGGGTAGTTACCAAACAGTTATGCCAGTCATTGATGAAACAGTATATCAGTCATCAAAGACCCACACCATCACACACTCATTCTTTTCTGTTTTGTATTGCTCCGATGTCCTGTAATTACTTGGCAATCTGAGTAATAGAGTTTCAGCCAAATTTCTAGAAATTGCTTCACCACAGTGTAAGTCTTTTAAATGCAATTGTTACAAATGAAATTGGGTGGGGGGGCTGTGGGGACCATACAAAGCAGTATCCTAGAAACACTCTTTGATTCAGCACAGATTGGTATACATACTCTGATGCTTCCTGGCCATTGCAAGGACATCTTTATCTTCAGGAAACCAGAGATGTGAGCATCATCTTATTTTGAAGGATCTAATTCAGCTTAAAACTTAAGTAAAGCGGGGACTCTATCTTGCCCTACACAGGTATGCCCACCTTAGCTAAGGTTTAAAACATGGAATCAGGTATGAAGTTCAGTTCCCAACTCTGGATTCAATTTTTAGCTCAGATCATGACTCTAAATTAATAATAACATAATTAGTGCTAAAGGATGACTGTATGCCCAGCCACTTGTTTCAAGTTAGTGAGGCTAAAGCATGCCAGCCCAATGCTGTTCTGTTTTCCCTGACAACTTGTCTGAATTTTCACACATTAAGTTAATTTCAAACTACACTAAACACATTTGGGCTCTCAGAGGGTTGTCTCTAGTTTTAATCTACTTTAATACATTATGCATTGTTTCTCTTAAAGTCATGCTGCTTTATTTACATTTAACAGAGTTTACCTTTAACTCAGCTCAGGTAATTGTCCCAAGGTGCCCAGCTGCTCTCTCGGCCTGCAATGACCTTGTTTCTCCCACCCATATACCACTCTTTCTCGGTTAATGGATTTCTTTTCTTTTCTTTCTTTCTTTTCTTTTTTTTTTTTTTTTGAGATACAGTTCAGGTTTCTGCTATAATTCTTCTTTCCATCTTTACATTCCTTGGTCCTCAAATGGAAGAATTTATAACTCTTGACCTTGTTTTAGTCAGTTTTCATTCTTCATTATTGCCTAAAAAGCTGCTTTGCATGCAGAGGTGATAACGTCTGTTAATAAAAAAAATCACTAATTCATTAAGAAGTTACTAAGCATTAATTGTGTCTCGAGCCCTATGGAACCCTCTGACAATACAGAGTTGAAAAAAAAAAAAAAAAAAAAAAAAAAAAAAAAAAAAAACATGGTTCCCAAAGAAATTCCACATCTAAGGGAGGAAAGAGGCATATAAATCAAAAAGTAAAGAACCATAAATGAAACATTTCATAGTAGTGGTATCTCCAGAGTGCTCCAACAACAATTACAAAAGATAAAACTGTTTTTTTTCAGGAATTAGATACTTAAGAAGTTGAAAAATCACTGGATAGGAAGGGAAAGCAAATATGCAGAATTAATGGCACATCCAAATCACAAAATTGAGAGTTGACATGGCATGTTGGGGAGAAAACAAGAGGTTTATTTGCTGGGGAGTAACATGTAATGAAGAAAGTTAACAGATGAGTCTTTGTCTCTAGCATGGGCCAAATATACATTTGCTTGCTCTTTGTGTCTTATTAAATATATAGTTCTCAGGCTGGGGATGTGGCTCAAGTGGTAGCGCTCTCGCCTGGCATGAGTGTGGCCCGGGTTCGATCCTCAGCACCACAAACAACAAAGATGTTGTGTACGCCAAAAACTGAAGAATAAATATTGAAATTCTCTCTCTCTCTCAAAACTATATATATATATATATATATATATATATATATATATATATATATATATATATATTCTCTCTAATGGAATGCAAAGAATAAGAGTTAATGAGTGAAAACAACACCTCTGACAGTCAGGAAAGCATTCTTTATCATTGCTATTAATCCCTCACAAATTACACCTCCTCAAAACAGAGAGAACCCAATCAGGCAAGTTGGGATTTAAGGTAAGAAGCATATCTTTTAGAAATAAGGCATCATTTATCCAGGTCATTCATACCATTGATACTGAAAATCAACTGTTTTTTATGTGATTCTGGGCCCATTACTACAGAAGGTAAAACTCCATTCAAACAGAGCAGACACAGTGACAGACACAGTGACAGAATTATGTTATACAATATTACACATGCAATAGTGTAAGCAAAATCTTGTGTAGAGAATATGCCTAATGTGGCAGCTTATAGCAAAGAAAGATGACTCAGAGCAGGAGCAGTGTGGGAGGGCTTCAAGAGGAAGATGGTGGCTCCAGTAAATTTTCCATGAGGATTGAGTTTGAAGTGAGGGAAGGGAATCTTAGCCAGAGAAATCAGAGCAAAAACAGAGGGTTATAAATGTGTGTAAGTTCAACACTCCAGAAAGTTTGTTTTGATTTTGGCCCTTGCCTGGCCTTTCAGAGCTAACACACTCGTGGAGGAAAAAAAAAAAAAAGTAATGTTTGCTACTAATTTTGCAGCATCTAGAAACTAAGGAAATGAAGAGCACCTGAATATCAAACTCAGTAAATGTCATTAACCAAAACCTGAGAGATTAAATAAGCAGCTTCTTTAAAAGAAAATGAGAAAGGAACAGTTGCTGTATTCTTTTAGAGCACTATATTAATTGGTCTCCTTTGTTGGTGCCACAAGATATAAATTATTTAAAATAAATTATGTAGATTTATCTTAATAAGAATAAATGAGCACATCATTGTAACAGAGCAGGAGCTTCTTCCCTAACTGACTGTATCAGCATCGTTAGAGTTCCAGGGCAGCCATCCTTGGGCAACCCTGGTTTAGGGCGTTATTTATTTATGGTCAAGCTTCCAAAAGTGTGGAAGCACTGAGGCAAAATGCTGACAGGTCAGATAGACAGAGCACACAGCAAGCTGACCTTTGCTATTCCTTGGAGTGAGAAATATTTATGAGGCTAAACTTTCTCCTAAAGTGCAAAGCCTAGAGGAGAGCTGTTTCTCAGATCCTGCCACTCAACAGAAAGCATAAAGGATGGAATTTCGAGTCAGAAGATCTGAAATCAAGTTGTTTTATCACTTAGAAGCTGTTCGACTTTGACCAAGGCACTCAGTCTCTCGAAAGCTCTATATCTCCTTTTGAATATGGAAATGATTAATATCTGCTTTATCTATATATTTGCTGTGAGGAGAATAGGAAAAAAAATCAAAATTATTTTATATGATGTTTGTAATTTTCCAAGTCATATGATTCTTAATTTTATAACTGAAACTTGTTTACTCTTGGTGGAGTAAACCAAAGATCTTTTCATTTTTTTTCCTGACTACCTGTTGAAATTATCAGCACACAGATCCCATTAGATTTTGCTGTTTTGATTTCATGTTTCCATTTTGGCTCTTCAGCTTTCTTTTAAAGAAAAGCCATTTAAAGTGACAGTTTCTCACTCTTAGAACTTTTGCCATTTCCTCAATTGCATGGCTGCTCACGTTAGACCATCTGGTATTTAATGTAAAATACACACTTCCATGATGTGCTAATTGTCTCAAGAATGCAACCTCACAGTTGTAATTAGTTCTTTTTTGCATAGTTTCTTCCTGCCACGGATAGTATTTTTTTTTCTGAATAAATGATAATATGGGATTGTCTGTGTCAGAGCAATAGCCTACTGTTTCCAAGAGCATGCATCTCAGAGGCCAAGAGAAGGTTTTTCTTCTGTAAGGGGTGGCAATTCTCTTGTCACCCCATCACAACACCCTGTGTGTAATCAACCTTAAGACATACAGATTTTCAGATTGGATTCTGAAAATCTGCTTCTGAGGTGGAAAGCAAAGAAGGTTCCATGTCATGAGTCCATTGTATATCCCCCCAAAAAACAACACAAGATAGATATAAACAAATTATTTAAATATTAATGAGAACCCCCAAACAATACAAGATGATATAAATAAATTATTTAATATTAATGTAGAAGTAATTACTATAAACATGTCTGAATGTTTATTTTAATTTAGTACCTTAGTATAGTACTTATATGCTATTTGTCCTTCTTTAACACTTTAAGCATATTTAATTTATGAGTTGTTATCAGTAAGGAAAAAAAAGGAGAAGGATCTGGCAATGAGCATTCTAAGTCTTCAGCAATACTTGAAGAGGGGAGGTAAAGATTACCTGGGATCCAGTTTTCCAGGGATAGTGAGAAACTGACCTCTGACATCAGCTTAACTGGGCCAACATGAGATTTAAAAAAAAGGAACTTAATGAATACATTTTTGGCCTCGTTAATTTCATTTTATATTTTCATTGTAGAATTTTATAAGTTTTGCATATTTGTGTTTTGAACAAGTACTCCTTCTAACAGAACAACCTGAGTTAATTTGAGATAATAAGCCATCATCTATAGGTTAGAATAGGATGTAGGGCTGGGGATGTGGCTCAAGCAGTAGCGAGCTCGCCTGGCATGCATGCGGCCCAGGTTCAATCCTCAGCACCACATACAAACAAAGATGTTGTGTACGCCAAAAACTGAAAAATAAATATTGAAATTCTCTCTCTCCTCTCTCTCTCTCTCTCTCTCAAAAAAAGAATAGAATGTAAGTCTGACTTCTAATATTAAACCCAGTTAAATGGAAGGGATAACTACAAAATTATAGAGATTAAAGTTACTGTTGAAACTGACATGCTGAATGTTTAAACCCAAAACTTGGAAAACAAAGACAAGGGAGTAAAAGGGCAAAGGGAAAAGTAGCCAATATTTCGACCATTGCCCTCTAGGGTTAGCTTGGACCCAGGTGCTGAGAGCCATAGCCAAGTAGGAATGACGCATGGCATTTTTGGGTTGAAAGGTGACCCTGCTCAGGGATTAGGGTGGCTCCGGGTTTAGGGTGGATCCTGCTGCCTCAGGTGCTCGCTCCTTGAGTTCCCGTTGAGTTCTTGCAGGGTTCTGAGAGAATTGGTACGCAGAGCCCGGTGGAGGGAGTGTATTTTTCCCAGAACGTGCATGTAGAGTGTCGTTGAGAGTTTGGGAATAAAGAGTTGCTGTTGGAATCTACAAGTTTTTGTGGTGGCTCGGTTATTTTGTGCCCAGACAGACTGTGGCATTTGGCAGCCTGTACGGGGAACGTCTGAAGCTTGGAGGTAAGTGAAATTGCTCGCCCCTGAGGGAAGGCGAGAGAATGGGTGACCATTTCAAAAAACAATGTGTTCTTGTTTTGATTTATTTTGTTTTTGTTTCAAGCTGCCTATCCCTAGAACTTTCTCAGGCAAACTGGGAAAAATGGTTGGCTCGAGATTTGAAGTTTGTCGGCCCTAATGAAGAGAAAATTGATACAACGATTTTTTATTCCGTTTTTGTTTCATTCAGTTTTGGTTTTGTTTTGTGTTATCTTATTGGGTTGCGTTATCTTTATAGTAGATTGGAAATTAGTAAAAAACAAACTGAAAGAGTGTTAAGTAAATTGTTAGAGGTCCAGACTATGGTAGAAAACATGTTAGATCAAGCAAAAGAGAAGGTCTCTCCAGCTAGTCAGATAGAGGAAGAAAATTTAAAGGAAAAAAGCTTATAGGAGAAACAGCTATCAGGGGGGAGGCTACAACAGGAGGCTGCTACTAACTCTGTTGTATCACCAGAGGGCGTAATTCAACCAACAGCTCCACCTATGGAGACAGCTGAGTGGCCCTCAACCCCCGTAGTTGATAAATGGGATCCTGAGACAGGACCTCAAAGATTACCATGCCCTGTACTTGAGCAGGCAGGAGGGCAAAGAATTCACTGTGCTTTAGATTTCAAAACAGTGAAGCAATTAAAGGAGGCTGTAACAACCTATGGTCCACAAGCACCCTTCACTGTAAGCATGGTAGAATCCATTACCAACTTGGACATGACGTCAGCAGATTGGGCTAACATGTGTAAATCTGTGCTAAATGGAGGACAATATTTGTTATGGAAGGTTGCCAATGAGGAATTTTGCACAGAGACAGGTAGGCGAAATGCAGCAGCCGGTTACCCTCAAAGAAATCTAGATACGTTGTTAGGAAAAGGACCTTATGAGGGTCAACAGCAAAAGATTGAATATGATCCTGCTATATATGCACAAATTGCTGCAGACGCAGTTAGGGCATGGAAGACTTTACAAGGACATGGAGATTTACAAGGCCAGTTATCTAAGGTAATACAGAGAGCTAATGAACCTTACGCTGAATTTGTAGATAGGCTTATTCAAACAGCTGCCAGAATTTTGGGGGATACAGAACAAGCAATGCCATTAATAAAACAACTGGCTTATGACCAAGCAAATCGTTACTGCAGAGAGGTCATTAGACCATGGAGACATGAAGATTTAAACACATATATTAAATTATGTAGCGACATTAATGAACAAGGGCAAGTCTTGGCAGCTGCAGTACAACAGGCTTTAGATGCCAGGCCAAAAACATGCTACAATTGTGAACAAACAGGACATTTTAAAAGGAATTGCCCCATAGGAGGAGGTTTTAACAAAAGTAGGTATCAAAGGAATAGAATACCGGGTATTTGCCCACGATGCCATAGAGGCAGACATTGGGCTAATGAATGCCGTTCTCAAACCACCATAGAGGGTACTCCCTTATCAAAAAACGGACAAGGACCAGGTATTTACCCACGATATCCTGGAGAAAGGCATCAGACTCCATTGCCAAAAAATGGACTGGGGGGCCCAATGCTCCGGGGCCCACAACCACAAATATAGAGGGCAGTGGAGGAACCCAGCAACACCATCAGGGTAGTGCCCAGGACACATTTTCCATTAAATCCCTCATCAGACAAACCAGAGGGAGCACAGGGTTGGACATCTGCGCCTCTGCTAGAGCAATACTAACTCCAGAGATGGGAGTTCAAATCATTCCCACAGGAGTAAAAGGACCTCTTCCCCAAGGAACAGTAGGCTTATTATTGGGACGCAGTTCTTCTACACTAAAAGGACTTATGATAAGTCCTGGGTAATTGATCCCGATTATGTAGGTGAAATAAAAATTATAGCTAGTTCTCCAAGAGGTATATCAGTAATTTCACCAGGAGATAGAATAGCACAGTTATTAATAATACCCAGCCTGCATGATAAATTTTCCAGTCGTAGTGTAGAAAGAAGTTCCAGGGGATTAGGCTCCACAGGTGTAGATTGGGATATGCTGTCTTTAAATTTAGATTCTCGCCCAATGCTAAAACTAAATATTCAAGGACATGAATTTAATGGGCTACTGGACACAGGTACTGACCTTAGCATCATATCTTGTCAAGAATGGCCAAAACATTGGCCATTACAACAAGCCACCCAAATGCTTCGAGGCCTAGGAGTGGCAACTAATCCCCATAGAAGTGCAACGGTATTAGATTGGAAGGATCCTGAAGGATGTGAAGGAACTATACATCCATATGTATTGGATTATCTTCCTATAAATTTATGGGGATGAGATGTCCTAGATCAATTAGGTTTGACGTTAACAAATAACATCAATCCTAATGCGCCCACTACTAGGGCTAGACAAGGTTTTAGGAAAAAAAAAAGATTAGGGGAAGAACAAGGTATAGCAGCACCAATTCAAATAAATCAAGGAATAAATAGACATGGATTGGGTTTTAAGAAGGGGCCACTGAGACAATCAAAATTACTTGGAAATCAAAAGACCAGTATGGGTTCCTCAGTGGCCCCTGACTAAAGAAAAGATACAAGTAGACCATGACCTGATCAAACAACAATTAGCGGAAGGACATATACAACCTTCCGTATCTCCCCATAATACTCCCATTTTTGTCATCAAAAAGAAATCTGGTAAATGGAGATTATTGCAAGATTTAAGAGCCATTAATAATGAGATGGTTATTATGGGACCTGCTCAATCAGGGATTCCTCAATTGTCTGCTTTGCCAAAAACCTGGCATGTTTTAGCTATAGATATTAAAGATTGTTTTTTTTTTTTCCAATTCCAATTCATCCTGAGGATAGTCCATGTTTTGCATTTACTATCCCTGCACTGAATCATGAAGGTCCTGATCAGAGATATGAATGGAAAGTACTCCCTCAAGGGATGGCTAACAGCCCAACTATGTGTCAAATTTATGTTAACAAAGCAACCCAGCCACTTAGAAATGAAAATCCTGAACTACAAATATTTCACTATATGGATGATGTATTATTAGCACATAAAGATAAAAACACATTGCTGGAATGTTATGCCACACTTACAAACTTATTAAAAATTATAATCTAGAGATAGCAATAGATAAAGTACAATTAAATTTTCCAATTAATTATTTAGGAGTTCTATTATTGTCAACCATGGTCCGTCCACCAAAAATTCAAATACAAATAGATCAACTCAAATCACTTAACGACTTTCAAAAGTTATTGGGAGACATAAATTGTATAAGGCCTTATCTAGGCATACCAACAGGAAAATTGGGACCTTTATTTGATATCCTAAAAGGTCCATCTGATCCAAATTCACCCCGCATGTTAACTCCTGAAGCAAGAAAGGCATTAAAAATTATTGAAACACATATGGAAAATATGCATTTGGATAGAATTGATATAAGTTTGCCTTTATTATTTATTGTACTGCCAACAAAAAATATTCCTACAGGAGTATTTTGGCAAGAAGGTCCATTATTGTGGATACATTTATCTTATTCTCCTAACACTATTCTTACTAGGTATCCTGAGGCTGTAGGACAATTAATACTCAAAGGAATAAAAGCAGCGAAGGGAGTGTTTGGAATTTCTCCCAATAAAATTATTACTCCATATACTATAGATCAAATTGATGAGTTATCTAATGAGTTAAATACTTGGGCAATAATCATGTGTAAATCTAATGTTTCATTTGACAATCACTTACCATCTAATCCTTTGTTGTCTTTTTGGTCTTCGCATCCTGTAGTTTTTTCAAAAATGACAAGAAAATCCCCTATCATAAATGCTCCAAATGTGTTCACTGATGGGTCAAATAATGGTACAGCAGCAGTAGTTACCCCTGATCAAACTTTTACATTTTTAGTACCCAAACAATCAGCTCAAAAGGTAGAGCTTAATGCAGTTTTACAAGCTTTTGTGATGTTTAAAGATTCTGTATTTAATTTATTTTCTGATAGTCAGTATATAGTTAATGCTATAGTATCCCTTGAAGATGCTGGTAGGATTTCTCCTTCCTCTACTGTTTTCTCTTTGTTTTCCACTATACAAAGTCTAACTGGGACAGAAATGATCCATTCTTTATAGGACATATCAGGGCACATACAGGATTGCCTGGAGCCCTTAGTTTGGGCAATGATTTAGCAGATAAAACTATACATGACATATATATTTTCTCTACACTAGAAGAAGCTACAAATTTTCATAAAAGGTTCCATGTCAATGCTAATACTTTACAAAAGCATTTTAAAATAACTAAGGAACAAGCCAGACATATAATAAAACAATGTCAAAATTGTTTGACCTTTTTACCACAAGTTAATCTTGGAGTCAATCCTAGAGGATTGATACCTAACCATATTTGGCAGATGGACGTCACACACTTGCCAGAATTTGGAAAATTAAAATATTTGCATGTTACAGTTGATACTTCTTCTGGATTTTTGATGGGCTCCCTTCATGCCGGAGAAAAACCTAAAGATATTATATCTCATTGCTTACAAAATTTTGCCACTGTGGGCGTTCCAAAACAGTTAAAAATAGATAATGGTCCTGGCTATACCTCTAACTGTTTTAAACAATTTTGCTCATCATTTGGCATTACTCACATAACAGGAATTCCATATAATCCACAGGGACATGACAGAACTGTTCTAAGTGTCCTGCAACTCCAGGTGTTACTTGACCTCCCAATCAAGGGGATTATGAAGACCTTAGAGAACAGGAAGCCAACCAGTGCACATTCATTGAGGAGGGAAATGTCCCTGATGCTTCCATTGGAAGCCACAAGTGGTCATCAAGATGATGACCTATTCTGGAAGATGGCACAAATGGTAGAGGAAAACCAAAAGAGCCAAGAGGCTTCCCACAAGCTCTCCTAGTGACCCTAAGGAGAGACTCTGCTAAAATGACATTTGCTCTAAGTTAATTTTTTTGATCTGAAAAAAAAAATCCAGATCCTGAGATGTGTAGGCAAATATAACTATTAATGCTTATGTTACCTCACTTGGATGTTTCCACTGTTAGGATCTCTGGTAATATTTCTGCTCCTCCTGTTCAATTCAGGTCTTTTTAATCTAAGAAAGTTTGTGTCTTCCAGATTACAAAATTCCATATCAAAAGGTTCACAACACAAGAATATCAACCTATCCCTGCAACTGAGACCAGTGTCTATCTCCTTTATAAAGTCAGGATGAGACTTTTGATACTTCACTAGGCAGAGTCATATCCCCTTGCCAGAATAAAGCAGCCATAGAAAACATATCTTTACTGGTCATCAGCCCTTAAAATTAAAGGATCAAAGTGGGCAGGGGGGATTTAGGATAAAGAGAAAGAGACACTGAATCTTAAAGGAAATACTCACAAGCCTTTGAGATGTAGAAAGCATACTTAAATAATATTCCCTTGGCCCATGACCTTGTAAAGTGAAGGATATACACAAGTGCAGAGAAAACTGGAACAAAATTGTGCAGCTCCATCCTGGGTCCATCTCCAGTGCTGCCCTTGATATACCTCGTTTATAAATATTGGATCTTCAGCAGAAATTAGGTCTGCTTCTCATTCTCTATATAGCCTGCATTCTCCCTTGAACATGTGTCTACCTTCCAAAATAAACCTATGTCTATGTCTTAAAAAAAATGAAAAGAAAAAGAAACTTAAACACAACATTTCAGTATCTTAAATAAATAGCACTGGAATTGTTGACAAATTTCAAGAAAATAAGAAATTGTGAACTAGATCCATGGCATTGAAAATGAAGGCAATTGAATGCATTAAAGATAAATTAGGGAAATCAAATCAACACAAATTTATAAATATTTAGATAGGGGACAAAAAAGGAAGAGTAAATAATGAAAGATGGTTTCTAGGCTTTGGGTTTGGATCACCAGATGTTGCCAATAATTCATCTGAGAAACATGGTAGAAAATGAGGTTTAAAAAAGATATGAGAGGTTGATAATTGCAACATTCTGAAAAGTACAGGCTTTTGGAGTAGTCAGAAATATCCAATAGGAAGCTAAAGTATGTGTATAGAGCTCAGAGAACTATCAGTGCTATATTTTCAGACTTAGGAGACCTTTAAACATTGATCCTAACCAAAACTGTTAAGTTGAAGAAAAAGAATAGGAACTTAAAAGAACAGAAAGTATTTCTAAGGGAAACCAAGAGTCAGCAGAGAAAGAGAATGTAGGGACAGAGACTTAGAGGGAAGAGTTGAGAAAGAAACTGGGAAAAAAGCTGTGCCATTGAACTCAAAGAACAAAGGAAAGTTTAGGAGAGAAAAATTGATCATTACTATCATCAAGCCTTCATTAATGCATTGAAAACATTAGTTTCAGCACCATGGTTGCCACAGAATGATTGGCACTGTAATGATCATGGAAGAGTTCACTAAAAGTACAAAGTGTAGGTTTGTCTGGCAAAAGGAGGAGAGAAAGGACAGTGGCTACACAGGGATGCAGGATGCAGATTCAAAGGTTATGGTTTTTCTGCATTTGAAAGAACAATTTTGAGGTTTGTTATAGTCAGAGGAAAAACCAGTTAAAGGAGAAAGGTTTGTAGGTAAACAAGAAGTAGGAAGTTGTAGGTGGGAAAAATCCTATGGTGTCAAGAGAGATTGTTATTCAGGGAAATGCTGTCTAAAGTTCATCTCTAATGTAAAGAGAGGCACTGCTTCCTTGGGGAAGGGTGTAAAGAAGGTAAAGTTCCGTGCAGGTAAGTTCAGAGAAATTGTATAGAAGCTGAAGCAGTCCAAGTATGTCTATTCATTTCTAGGCATATTTATTTACCTTGAAAACTTTTAATTTTTATTTATTTTTTAATGCTTGGCAATACATGTACACAAATTGGCTTCAGGTGAAAAAATTTTGTACAAACTATGGTTAATTATGTAAAAAAGATAAATAAATAAAAATAAAGAATTGCTACACTGCTCATAGTATCTGACTACTCTATCTAAAGTATTTCCTGTCCCTGCGTCTGTGACTCTGGGCCTGAATTAAGCAATTCGCAAAACTACAAATTATCTTCTTCTTTCTCCCTAGGTCTTTATGGATTTGCTTTCCTTAATTAAAAAAATATGGAATAAAAAATATAATAGTTTTTTAGTTAGAAGACCTCTCTAACACATTAAAATGCTATTGGCAGAAAACATTCTAGAGATAAATCTTAACATTTTCAAGAGGAGTAGAGATGCATTTGTTTTCATATCAAGAAGAATGGCCCTTCAGAGAGGTCTATTGATTTCACAGAGATTTCAAAAAGAATAATGAATGACTAAAAATAGCAGCAGGGGTGAGAGATGATACTGCTGTAACTCCTTAGTAAACACAAGAAACTAAATTAGGGAATTAAGGCCAAATGAATCTCATTCTTGCATTTCTGCAAAAGAAATGCTCTCTGCAATACTATTCAGGGCAAAGATTGCACCTTGGTCATTTCTAACCCCTAACGTGCCACAGAATCTAGCATAAGAATAGAAAAAGGAAAGTATAGAAAACCAGGTAGTGGGCCAGGTGCCATGGTGCACACTTATAATCCCAATGGCTTGAGAAGCTGAGGCAGGAGGATCTCAAGTTCAAACCCAGTCTCAGCAATGGCGAGCTGCTAAGCAACTCAGTGAGACCGTGTCTCTAAATAAAATACAAAATAGAGCTGGGGATGTGGCTCAGTGGTCAAGTGCCCCTGAGTTCAGTCCCAGTACCAAAAAAGAAAAAAAGAAAGAAAGAAAGATGATGAAGAAACAGTTTGCATTGAAGATGTCAGAATATAGAAAATGAGTGGTGTGAAAGAAAATAAACACCACAAAAAAAGGTTGACTGGTATGATATGAAAGCAAGAAATCTTGCTTCAATAAATGTAAAGTGTCCCTAGAGAAGATTACTGCTGGTCCTACTATCTCTGGAAGTTAGATAGACAGTTATTTGAGAAACCAAAATGAAGACGCTGAAAAATTGTGTGAGCAAAGCACTTCCCAGAATAGTGGAGTGTAGAAAACATGCCATAGGAGTAAGAGTGGGAGTTGAAGCAATTGTGGAGTCAGAAGAAGAGAAGACGGATTCTTGTGTGATAATATATGGAAGATTAAACTTCTCCTTTTCATTTCAGAGGGGTAGAACAGAATATTTATTTTATTGTTTTCCAGTTTTAGAAATCGTCACTACAGATGGTTGAGTAAATTATACTACCAAGTTTATGGTACCGTTTTTATCATTGGTCTTTACAATGATTTACCTCTTTGTTTACGGTCTGTAATTCCCTTATTTTACCCATTCTTACTCTATCCCATTGGCAATCATGTTTCATATCAATCTTTTTTCTTTGTTTTCATTCTTAAAAGTGTTTTAAATACCATTATATGCTATACAACTGTGTGCTTGATTTTTGTCAAGCTTTTTGATGTTAATGTGCATTTGTTATATTACATTTACATCTAATCCCTTTTAACTGCTGTGTAATACTGTACATGGGATATTAACTATGACTTCTCTATCTAGTCTTTGAATTAATGGCAACAGGATTACCTCAGATCTCCACCCTGTGCTCTTCACACCATCTAAAAAGCCATGAAAAAGATTTCTGTGTATGTTCCTTTATGAACCTGTTGAGAATTTATATGTATTACAGGGCTATCCAGAAAAACAGAACCAATAGATTACGTCCATGATGTAGATGTAAGAGGGAATTTTGCCAGGCCCTGTGATGCCCTCCTGTAATCCCAGAAGTTTGGGAGGGAGGCTGAGGCAGGAGAATTGTGAGTTCAGAGCTGATCTCAGAAATAATGAGGTGCTATGCAATTCAGTGAGACCCAGTCTCTAAATACAAAATACAAAATCAGGCTGGGGATATGGTTTTCTGGTTGAGTTCCTGAGTTCAATCCCTGGTAATTCCCTCCACCCGCTGCAAAAAAAAAAAAAAAAAAAAAGGAATTCATTAGGGGAATTGACTCATGCACCTATGGAAGCTAAAAAGTTCCACAATAACCTAGAGAACCAGGTGTCAGTAGCATGGTTCAATTCAGGTTGGAAACTTCAGAATCAGGGAAACGGATTGTGTAACTCTTAGTCTGAGGCCAAAGGCCTGAGAACCAGCAAGACCATTAGTGAGTGCATTAGCGTATGTCCTCGAATCCAAATTCCAGATAACTTGGAGTTCTGATGTCCAAGGCTAGGAGAAGAAAGGGGTACCAGCTCTGAGAGAGAAAGAGGGGTGGGGGATTCACGTTCCCTGTGTCTTTTTGTGCTGTCCTTATCCTCAGTCAATAGGATAGTGCCCGCCTACACTGAGTCAGGGCAGATCCTTCTTACTCGGTTCACTGAATCGAATGCCAAAGTCTTCAGGAAAAACACCTTCACTACATATCAATAAACCATGCTTTGCCAGTTATCCGAGTACCCCTTAATGCAGTCATCTTTACGCTTGAAATGAATCAGCACAGGATGTGTTTAAAAGAAAAAAAGAAACATAATCACTCTGTCAAGAATTATTATGCTCATGCTCAGTCTGCCTAAGTAGTTCAGCACTATTCGCCAGAACCCTGCTTCAGTCTCTAATCCACCAACAGAGAATGGAGACAACTATACCCCTACTATTACTATTATCCAGCACTCTAATATTAATCAGTCTAATAGGGGTAAAATGATCCTATTGTATTTTAAATTTGCATTTATATGGTTGATATTGATTTTGAGGGTCTCTTCTCATGCTTGTTAGTTTTTGTTTCTTTCACCTGTAATCAGACAATTTATATCTTTTTAAATGTCTCCATACATTTGCGTTGGTTGTCCTGCTTGCATACAGAATTTCCTAGTAACATTTGAACATCAAAAATGATTTCTCTTATATTATTACTTATCTACTGTTCCAGGTGTCCTTAGTTGAATTAGGAATCTTTATTTATTTATTTATTAGAGAGAAGAGAGAGAGGAGAGAGAGAGAGATTTTTTTTAATATTTATTTTTCAGTGGACACAACATCTTTATGTGGTGCTGAGGATAGAACCCAGCACCCCACGCATGCCAGGCGAGTGCGTTACCGCTTGAGCCACATCCCCAGCCCCAAATCCTTATTTTTTAGATAATCAATGTCATCAGTTTTCTACATAGCTGATTATTTTGAAATTCTAAGAAGTTCTTTCCAGTCATCACTTCCCAAAATAACCTCCTAAATTTTCTTTCCATTTGTAGAACTTGCAGTAGAAGAATGTGTGGCGTAACATGCATACGTTTTCTGCGTATACGAACTAACCTTAGAGAAAAAAAAGAAAAAAACAAAAAGATTTACCATGGAGTATAGAAAAAACCCCCATTACAGAGGAGGCTGAGGTTGCTGTCATTAGCAAGTAAGTTTGAACGGATGGTATCAGTGAGTCTTAAAGAGAGAGGTCAAGAACAGTCACTAAGAACTAACTTTAAGGGCAAAGGAAAAAAAAAAGTAGAAGCAGACAAATATCCATCATTATGGGAATAGAAAACCAAATTCCAGTTTATTCAGACCTACAATATTACCTGCATAGAAATTAGGAGAATGCAGCACACAATATATCCAACCATGAATAAATCTCAAATATAGTATGAAATAACATAAAATTGTCTACATTAAAACACAGTATAAACCACTGAAATGTATAAATCACATTGTTTAGAATTTTGTTTTAGAAATAAACTGCTGGAAAAGTTTCCACAAATAATGGTGGAAGGGATTTTTTAAAATAATTGGGAAGACAGTTTCATCTATTAACATCTTATTAAAAAGAGATATTTGAAACAAATAAGACAAAATATTAATAAATAGTAAATTTGAGGGAGGAACCACACATGTGTCTTTTGTATACCTTTACATTTTTCTTTGTTTAAATTATTTCAAAATTTAAAAAAAAATCTTCAAAAACAAAGATTGAAATCATAAGTAACTCATGAAAACACTGTGTTTTAGAAAATGATAGTTATTGAAATGCAACAGCACATGTTTAATAGACCCAGCTGTTTAGCTTAATTCAGCTGCTTGACTCTGAAATGAATCTCTGTGTTCCAATACTATGAAAGATACAGCGAAGCACAGGTTGATGATACAAAGGATGATATATTCAGTTAGTCTGAATTATACTTTGGGGGCATATATGAACGTTAGGTACATTAATTAGAAAGTTAAAAAAAAAGAACCTCAATTAAAAGAAACTCTTCTTCAAAAATATGCAGAAAGACCTATAACACATCTCAAGTGGCGTCCTGAGTTTCACATTAGGAAGCAATTAGACATATAATTGAATGCTGGAGAAACAGATGAGTTATCCAAAATGGTGAAAAGAAATCAAATGAGTGTCAGTTCTCAAAAGCTATGGACTGAGAATGCTAGAAACATAGCTCTGCCTCCTCTAATTCCATGAATCCCATTTACTTTATTTACTGTCAAACACCCAAGACCTTTAGGACCAAAATTTTCAAAAGTATTCATTCTTCAAAATCATTAGCACTTTGAACATGTTGCCAAGATTTTCTATGATTTGACTTCTCTGAAGCAGTTTTCCATAGATTTCTTTCCTCCCAAACCATTCTACTATGTGTTTTGAACCCATCATCTATAATCAGCAACTGATCTGGAATTCTTTAAACCTTCCCTCCATGTCACAATATCCATGTAGTTCCTTGAGAAGAGATTGTTCATTCTCTTAACCTTCATGTGCCTCAAGGTCTGGAAGAGAACCAATATTCTTTTCCTTCTCCTGCTTCCAAACCCTTAGCCCAGGCCATCAGACTTCCCATCTGCTACTCTCCATGGTCACTTTCACCTTCTGACACTCTGGTTACTCGTCTTCATTGACAGATTGTTTTAGTTCCGGATTTATTATCTCCTTTTGTACTACTATAGGTGATTTCCAAATTTCAGTACTTATTTCTCTCCAGTCCTAACTTCTTCATCACCCAAAATAGATTTTTTACACCCACATCTGCCATCTAGTCCTTAAAACTTAGGGATCACTCATGACTTCACCACTTGGAGAAAAATCTCAGTTTAATACTTTCTATTCTATGACCACACCTCCTGGTCTTCATGCTCATTTGTCTAACATTTCTTCAACTTCTAAAAATCCCATTGAGCCCTGTAGTCCATTGATCCTATCGTTTCCTCACGACTGCTCACCCTTGTTAAATCCCCTCTGTCTTTTCTTAGATTCTGTGAAAAAGAGTTACATATGTGGGCTGGGGTTGTGACTCAGTGGTGGTGCTCTCACCTAGCATGTTCAAGGCACTGATTTCGATCCTCAGCATCACATAAAATAAATAAATAGATAGATAAGTAAATTAATAAAATAAAGCTATTGTGGAAAAATAGAATTAAATATTCTGCTTTGACAATATTTCTGGTTCTCTTACTTTTTTCACTTTGTGTTACCCTAGCCTGAAAAAAAAAAAAAAAAACTTCAACTATAGTTAAATTTAACTATCACTTCTTGAAAAATGGATACTGATGAATGAAAAGCACAAAACCAAGCTGACTGGTCTCACTAAAAATTCTTGATGACCTGTCTCAGATGAGTCCTCAACGCTGCCTGATAATTCATAATACAGCTCTACTTCCCCAAACTATTTTTCTCCTAATTCCTCAAATAACTATTTTATAGCCTTTAGTGTGTCTTTGAAATTCCTACAAGATGCCCTCCCTCCAACCAACAGTCCATTTTGACTTTGTTGCATACTTCAAGGGGTCATGGGGAAGATAGAGAAGTCGATGATGAGGACTTTCCCTTATCCGACCATCACCAGCATACAGCCATCCCCTCTGCCATGAGAATGAAGTGTCCCTGCCCTACTAAGGGGCCACATATCCTTATGTCCCCTAAGTCTATTACCACCACCTAACAATAATCCATGATCACCTCCTGTCACAGCTTCCGAACAACTTTCTTCCTGTTTTTCCAGGGTCTTCTATCTCTTGGCCCTCTGTCACTTATCAGGGATCTTTTAAAAACACCTCATCACACCTGCTTAAAATTATACGATGACTTCCCAACACAATAAGTGTACCATCCAAAATCTTTCTTTTGGTTTTAAAAAGAAGAGTCCTTGATTACCTGTCCTGCTTCTTCATCTGTCATTGTCCTCACTCTGTCCAGCCATGCATTCTGGGGTGATCAGCCCTTATTGTTACTACTCAAAATGCTTGTTGCTTCATGTTCAGAAAGAAGGACCCTCCTTGTCCTTCAGATGCTGGGCTAGAAAATCTTCACTGACTACCTCCATTATAAAGTAACCTGACTCTAATTTTCTATCACTGAACCCCTTTTAAATCTCTTAGTGGAAATACCAGTAACTGAAATCTGGAGGAATACGACAAGGGAAGGAGATCCACAGCAGATGGCTACATGGGGCAGAGCTGTTGACAAGTCACAGCCCTCTTGAAATAGGAGTTCTTGGCTGGGTTGTTCTCACAGCAAAGCTGAATAATAACATATCATGTTAGGGTCACTCTTAACAAAAACCCCAGGAATGACTTTCCTTCTGAAACTCAGCAAGGACTCAACGACAGAGGAGAGAACAGTCGTGCCAACTTTAAAGGAAAGGTGGTTTCCCGGATGGAGATGACTGTGCACATCCTATGCTCTGTCATTATGCCATGGCAGTGGGACTGGAATGAGAAGCAATCGAGTGAGAATCATGAAACACGATGAAAAGGTGAAATGAGCCTGAGTGCCAAGAGCCTTAAAAGTAATTTGCTGTCAACGTACCTTATATACAATCAAAGATATGATAAGTTGTGGTATAAAGGTGTATTAAGAATTGTAATGCAAAAATAATAATAATAATAATAATAATAAGAGAAAAAAATAAATATGTAAATGCAAGGACTAAAAAAAAATACAAAAAAAGAGCATTTGCATTTAAAGTTACATATAAGGTCATTTCATTTTATGGTTAACATATGCCTGTGTATTATTAAGAAATAAAAATAATATAATCATAATTAATAAAAATTTATTTAATAAAAAAAGTAATTTGCTGCAGGTAAATGAAGTAGCTTGAATCTTGGAGCTACTTTGAGCAGGTACTAGAAAGCCTACTCTGGAGGAAGGTTGGTGGCCCCAGTAAATAGTGAAGAGACTGCAAGGAAGTAAATTGGAATGAACTTGTTGAGATGTGTTGAGGACGGGAAGAAGATAACAAAAAAATTGGTTATTTCTAAAGGAAACATCTAAAACTGGATAGATTTTTAAAAACTTTCTTTTTGTTTTAATCCATGCTTCAAAGACTATAATACTCTCCTAGTTCTTAGATTATTAATGACACCAAAGTAGGAGAAAAAAAAAGAAATGTACCATAAAGGACGTGTAAAGGAAAGACAAATCACACTCAGTTTCTTGTAGGCACAATCTGATTCCCTGCCCAACCCCCTTTTATCTTTTACTGAACAAAAGGGATATGGCATTGTTTCAGAATGGTAATACATGAAATAGAAAAATTAGTTGGGTGCGGTGGCCCATGCCTGTAATCCCAGTGGCTCGGGAGGCTGAGGCAGGAGGATCATGAGTTCAAAGCCATCCTCAGCAATGGCAAGATACTAAGCAATTCAGTGAGACCCTGTCTCTAAATAAAATATGAAATGGGGCTCTCAGTGGTTCAATGTCCTTGAGTTTAATCCCCAGTATCAAAAAAAAAAAAAAAGAAACTTAAAGATTATCCTAGTGTTTACTGTGTTTCTCTCCCATTTCCCTATTTGCTTACCATTAGTCACCCTGAATGCTTTGCAAAAAGTTGTTCACCAGCCTGGCTGTCAGTCAGTCACTTATCTACTCCTTAATGGTCTCACATAACTCCGCTTCTTGGGCTTTTAGACAATCTCTCAAATATATCTCTTTCTCTAGCTTACACTTGTCTTTTGATCTTTGGCTCTACATACACACACATCAATCTATCTATACTTTCTTAATGCAGTTGAGTTAGAGAATGTATAGTAATTATTACTTTTTAAAAATTAACTTTCTTGAGACTGAGATCTGGAAGAAAGTATGAGAAATATCCTAGCCCATAAAAGTGAGGAAAAAAATGTTTTTGGGGGGCTACCCAGGTAAACTGAACATTAAACCATGCCAACTCTTTATGTTAGTATTGTTCTTTGTACACATCCAATTTAAGACTCAGAAGAATGACATACCTTGGGTGAGGTAACTGAAATCATTCTGATTTTATGAATAAAGAGCATACATGGTCACATATAGAAGCACTGGCTTCATGGGTGTGAAACCTGTGCAGTTGCACGGAGCTCTTGTCTGAAGGGTCTTATGCACAGTTCAATACTCTCTGCCACTACCATCTTAAATCTTATGTACACGGAGTCTTGAATTTAGATTTTATACTGAATTTGTAAATTATGGAGACTGCACTGGTTTGTGGAATGAAATTGATGCAAGGACACACACACAAAAACTTGACTGTCAGATTCAAGGAAAGAGCATCAGGATTCTCACAGCCATCACAATGTCCTTTTCATTAGCAGTGCTGCCTGGAGTCTCAGAGTGGATTCTCATCTTCTGAGTTAGTCGTTTCACATTTTGCAGCTCTTCAAGGCCCATCAACTGCAAGCCTTTTAACACCATTTGTAATACTATGTGAGAGGCAGTGAGATACTCAACCTTTATTTTTCTCTCTATTGAAAACAACACCTTTCTAACTTTTGCCAAGTGTTTTTGCCTGGGAACAAATGACTAGCCAGAAAAACCAATCCTAGGGCACACTCATTTTGTAGGGAAGATGGCAGTGTGTTACTGAAACAGATGGAATTTCTAAGCCTGACTGCTTCACTCTGAAATAACAGGGTCATTAGGAACAAGCAGAGTGCACATGGACGTTTAGAACAGTGTCCAAGTTGCTTATCTATATAAATAAAAACTGTAAAATATATTATGAGCCCATATCCTGGTATTGTGCCCCTATAACTCTATCAGAGATTAGCTGTAATCTTGTACACTGGAAAGATAGGAAGGAAATGAAGTTAATTTGCCTTTAGCTGTGTAAAGTATTCATTTTAGCAAGTGACATATTTTAGTTCTCCAGAGATGCATCTTATTACTACTGTTAGACAAACTCTCCTCAGGCAATATGTTTGAGACATGCCCAAAATAGAAATAGAAATATGTTTGAAAAGATTTGTATACTTTTCAACAATATCTGAGACAGGAAAGACAGGACTAGTGCACATTTCAGGTACAGTACACCTGCTTTTAGAACATAAACAACAAAGTAACAAAAAATAAGACAAAATTGGTCACAAAATGTTTTCCAACTTTATATTTAGATCTTTATCTAAGATTCTTCTAAGTTTTTTAAAAATATACATGGCATAAAGGACCTCTAAATGCTTTCATATTGAAAAAATTTCCTGAGGCAAAGCCAAGTTTGCTTTGTGCAAATTCAGCAACAGTGGTACCCCTTGGCTGCAGGTCTTCTCACCTCCTGCATTGGCAATGTTGTGCAGCCTCCTTGGTGAGGTCTATTTCCTCCCAAGGGGCAAAGAGGGTGGGAATTCCTGATCTACCTCTGTACCACAGTAATCTAACATCTATGCTTTTATCCTAATATTGAAACCTTGAAATTTACAGTCCAAATATAATACTTGTGAAAAGGCAAAAAAATTATCATGATGGAAAAGAGCTTCCTTAACTATGTAGTATATGCAAAAGTACATTTTAATGGTTAAATTCACATGTAAATGTCATTAATGTTAGAATCTGAGCTTTTTTGTCCATAATGTATCCTTCTTAAATAGATCAACTTAACTATCAGATTCAAGAAAGAATAAATTACTTTTTAACATGGTTTTTAACATCTTTTTAAAAAAAATATTTATTTTTTTTCTAGTTTTAGGTGGACACAATGTCTTTATTTTTTTATGTTTATGTGGTGTTGAGGATCGAACCCAGCGCCCCGCACATGCCAGGCAAGTGTGCTACCGCTTGAGCCACATCCCCAGCCCCTTAACATCTTTTTAACGTGGTGTTAGTTACTCCAACAAATACCTACTGAATGAGTGAATAGGACTGAGTAGAAAATATAAGGGTCTAAAGACATATATTTTTCAGATATTTATGAAAAAATTTATAATTAACCCCAAATCCCATTCAGGATTATTGTAAAATTTCTGGGCATTGGAAATCAAAATTCTGATTATTTATAAATGCAAAATAGCAGAAAAGAATTTTCAGTTGCACCACATTTGCTTATCTATTTATACAAACTCAGAAGTATCCAGTATATGCCCATGGATTTTATCAAACAGAAATGTTTATGTGTATTTTATATTTGATAAATTTATTTTTAATCAAAATTAATAATTGTATGTATTTATAAGGAAAAACTGCATAACCATATGTAGTATCGATATGTTAACATATCCATAAGCTAACATATCCATCACCACTTCAACTATTTTATTTATGGTAAGAACATTCAGAAATTGTTTTTAGCAAATTTAAGGTATATACTACATTATTATTAATTATAGTCACTACATATTGCTCTCATATAACTGAAAAATTATACCTTATTTCATGTCCCCTTTTCCCATCTTCCCCCCCAACACAACTGCGGGTAATCACCTTTCTCCTCTATGAGATTAACTTTTTTAGATTTCAAATATCACCCCATATCTGTTTTAGTGATGATTATCAAAAAGAATATTTTTGACATGTAAGATCAAATAAAGATGTATGGTAATAGTTTTATCAGCGTATTATCAAGCTATAAAAATTATAACAAGGTTTATAATATAGAAATTATAGACGACTAATGCAGCGTGATACAAAAAGATGACAGAAACTCTTGTTATACGTGAATACTTAGGACAAATACTATTTTACCTTAATAGAGGAAACAGTGATTCATTCAGTAATTTATTCTAGTTGGCTATGCAGTCTTTAAATAGGTTACAAACCCGTTATTATAGATAAAAGATTTAAAATCCATGTAAGTAAACTTAAGGAAATGTACCAAATGTACCAAATATACCAATCTTTCTTTAGTGCTATGTCCACCAAAAGAAATACACATGTATTTATAGCAATAGTATTTACAATAACCCAGATTAAGCTTTACATTATAGGCAAGAGGTGTCCACCAAAGTTACCATTGAACTAGGGGATTGGTCCTATCCTCAGGTAGGTTATTATTGTAGATATATAAAAGAGCAGTTCTGCAGATTCATATGAGGTTGTCAGTAGGATCCTTTCCTAGCACTGTCATGGGGACAGTTGTTTACTTAGACTACATACACTCTTTTTTTGTACAATGTATATTTAATATTTTGTTATTTTTTTCATTTATATATTTTGCTATTTAGGGACCACTTATTGGTGTGCTTTCAAGGCATTAAGAACTTTATAGTCTTTTATTTGATTTCTTTCAGTCTGATAAATTCGTTTCTGACTATATATTAATTGCCTTTTAGGCTTACTTGTGTTTATATAACTCTCTTTTTCTCAAAGTCAAATTTGGAAATAACAAGCTTTTGGGGTCAAGTTATTGAACTTTCTGAAGTCTACCTTTTCTACGGTGTTTTATGATGTTGGGTTTAGATAAGAATTTTTATGAGGTATTCAACGTATTCTTAGAATTATTCTTAAAAAAGGGAATATTTTTCCATTCAAGATTCTTTAAGTAATAAGTGATCAGTGCTTTACAGTGCCTTATTTGAGTATTTGAAGTCATTAAAAAGACAAGAAAAATAAATTCAATTTTAATACACTTGTACGTTCTTATCAAGAGATATAATTTTTTCTTTGCCTATGCAGGGTTTTAGTAGATACAATTGGAATTTATTCAGATACAACAGTTGACCTTCAGATAAAGATCATTTAACATGGGTGTGAATTAATCATTGGATAATTTGTACCATGGTCACAAACTTAAGTTCACATACAGATCAAACAGGGAAACTAAATTAATGACAAGGCCAGATAAAATGTCAGAGAGTCAAGAGTGAAGACCATGGAAAATCTTATATTTATGATTACTTTTATTGGAGGCAGCATCTTTTTGGTTTTAGTAAATTGTATCTGTCTAGAAATACAGATCTAGTATTACAAGACCTTCAGATTTTTCTAGAAAGACATATTTCATAGGATAGCTCCAGATTAGTTTTAAGATATTGGCTCAATTTTTAGAAACACATAAACATTTCCTTGGCACATACTTTGTTTACCTCTAAGTTTATATGTCATTTTATTTTTGGAGCTCTTAATCACTGACTTATTATGATTTCATGATAAACTATCACTTATATCTTATCTCTTTGCTTAAAGCATTGTATCTTTTATATGTTGGCAATCTCCTTTTTCACATTTATGTAAAGAAACTTGTGTGTTTTCTTTATCAATTCTGGAATGTGTGTGTGTGTGTGTGTGTGTGTGCATGTGCACACTTTGGAAAATATTTCTTATCTATATTTTTATCACTTGTGTTTTCTTCTAAAAGCTTTATTATTGTTATTTTTATAATAATTATTTGTAATAATTATTATAAAAATAATAATTATTGTCATCTGGGTTATTGTAAATAGTATTGCCATAAATACATGTGTATTTCTTTTGGTGGACACAGCACTAATTTCCCTTCAGGACTTACTTAGGAATGGTATTAATTAGTCTGAAAGTAGACATATTTTTAATTTTAATAAATATTTCCAAGCAGTTTTCTTGAGTAGTTTTATACATTCATACTCAAATCATCAATGCAACATATTTCATTTTATGCTAACACTTAATACATTTTCTGTTCTTTTAATCAGCAGTTCTCAAAACATTATTGTAGTTTTAACTTTCATTTCTCTGATTACTGTGGTAGTTGACTAATATTGTGAAGTGCCTATTCAACGTTTTGCCCCACTTGGTTTTTGCCTATTTTACTGCTTTTTTTAGTCTTCTTGTACTGATTGGTTGAAATTCTTTTCATATTCTGGATATGAGTCTTTGTTAAAAGTATATATTAAATACATTTTCTTAGACAACAATTGCCTTATTATGGTGGCAAATTTAATGAAATTGAATGTACCCATCTTTCCTTAAATATTTAATATTAGAAAGAAATTTTTGCCATCTCATGATTCTGAAGTTACTTCTTATTTTGTTTGATGCTTTTTAAAAAGTTTATGATAGAGCTTTTCTTGATAAATTACATATACATATTTGCAAACAGTTGAATTTTGCAGTTGCTGGATGAATTTTCCCGTATATGTCACAGAGATCAAATCAGTTAATTGTGGTGGTCAGGTATTTCTATATCTTAACTGAATATTGTCTTTAAATTATGTAGAATTGTCTTAAAATCTCCAATTATTCTGAGAGAGATGAGAAAATCTTTAACTAGGCTTATTGTATATTCATCCCTCCTTTTAGTATGTCAAACTTTGCTTTATATTTTTAAAACTGTAATTTTCTGCATACAAAATAGGGTAATTTTATCATCATTTTGGACAATTTACTTTATCTTCAATAAATATCACTTTTTTATTTCATGAAACATTTATTTTCTTAGATTTTGTCTGATTTTAATAATATTATGCCAGCTTTCTTACAGTTAATAAATCTTTTCCTAATTTTACCCATAAGTTGTCTCTGTTCTTATATTTGAAATATGCTTCTTAGACATAGCCTATAGCTTACTTTTTAAAGATTTATGAAAATTGAAATGTTTTGTTGAAATATGTCTTTTTTAATAAATTACAATTACTGAAAAAAATGTGTTTAATTTACTATCTATATGCTCTTTGTACCTTCACTTCTTTCTTTTTCTGAGAAGATTTTATTTTTTCCTTTTTATTGGTGCAGTATTATTGTACATATCAGTGGGATTTGTTGTTGCTTATTCATACAAGTCCACGATGTAACAGTAGTTTCTCCAATTTCATTCCTTGGCACCCCACTTTTCCCCTTTTTTACATTTTAGATTTATAGACTGTCTTTATTATCCCATTTTTTGTTTCTACATTATCTTTTTTTTTTTGGGGGGGGGGCGGGTAGTACTGGTGTTTGAATCCAGGGTCTTGTGCATGTTAGGCAAGCACTCTATCAACTGAGCTATATCTTCAGTCCCTGCATTAGCTTTTAGATTACATCATTTATTATTCTTTTGCTGGCTACCTTAGAAATTACAATATATATCCCTTATTATTATTGTCTGCTTTAAATCTGAAACTTTATCACTTCCACTTGATAATGGAAAATATAACATATTCTCATATTCTCTCTTTTGCCAACTTTATGCATTTTTTATTTTAATTTTCATATATTTTGTTTGTATGTTCAGCATTCCAGGTATCATTATTATTACTATTACCATATTGTTTTAAGCAGGTAATATTTATTTTCATATTTCCATATGTTCAACATTTTCTTTAACCTTCAATCTTTTTTATCAGTTTCATGGTCCAATCTGGAATTATTTGTTTCAGTCTGCTTTTTTTTCCCCATTTTCATTGATTCTGTTTTATACATGACATTGGGATTCATTTTTACCTCATTATAAAAGTATGAAATATAATTCAGTCCCCAGTACTTCCCCTTTCCCTTCCTTCCTCCCTCCCCTGTTCCCTCTACTGATCTTTCTGCTATTTACATTTTGTTGTTGTTGTTTTGATAGGTAGTATCTGTGGACATACCTGATGGTGAGATTCACCACGGCATATTCACATATGCACATGAGAAACTGAGGTTAGATATTTTCGGTAGTGTAGTAATTTTTGGTAATAAAGTTGTTGTGTGTGCACATGGATATGAGTGTGTGTGTGTGCGTGTGTGTAAAAGCATTTTAATTTTAATCTTGAAGGTTATGGAATTTTATTTTTAATATTATTTTGGAAAGTTATGGAATTTTATGTTGGTATTTTTTCTTTCAGTACTTTCAGTAATCTTTATGTTTAAACCCTGTTTCCTAAAGAAAGCATATACTTGGGTTAACTTTTATAGCCATCTTTGTCTTCTGACTGATGCATTAACATATTTCCCACTTAAAATAAACTGTGTTAACATTTTCACCAAGCTAAGTACTTTTTTTAGTTATTTCATTTGTTCATTTATTTAATTTGTTCTCCTCCCTCACTATTTTCTGACTTCAGTTGTGCATTTTTATATTTCAACTCATTTATAGAAATATTATTCACAACATCTTTTAAAAGCATTTTTAGCACTTGCCTTAGAATCTACAATGTGTATATATATATATTATATATATATATATATATATATATATATATATATATATATATATTTACATATTCAAAGCCTACCTTCAAAATTCTTTGTAATTCAGGATTGCTGCAGTAAAAATTTTTAATAATGAATGAATAGTTATAAGATAATTAACATATCTTGTTAACTAAAGGTAAGAGAGTTATAGAAAATACAGATAATTCAAAGTTTTATAATCTAAATGATGGAGAGAATATTATATTACTTGGGAGTTTCTTTAAAAAAAAAAACATATTCGTTCTAGATTTGAATAAAATGCAGCTGAGAAAACTGAAACTATTCAAGATGGTAATAGGGGAAAAATGAAGAGAATTGAGAGGTTGAGCAGTCAGAATATTTTAAAAATTATAAAGCAAAATAAAAATAAATTAAATATAAAACTGCCATAAGGTGGGTATTTCATCTACAAGGCTAAAGTGAATGCTTCATAAGCTGATATTGGAACTGGAGTGAATAGAACTAATTTTAAAAAGATCCCTGGACCTGTTTGTGTCACAGAAAATAGGCCTAAAAGAAAAAAAAATACATGGGAGCTGTAAGACTGTCCTGGTCTTGATACCATTTATAAGAAATTTATGCAAACTATCTGATTCCCCCAAATTCCAACCTATTTCTAGAATGGAGAAAAATCTGGCAGGACATAAATAGGAAGACATTGTAAGAAAATATATGAGCAGCAAAGAAAGCATGAAAGCTTACTAATACATAAAAACCACATGCCAGGGGCTGGGGATGTGGTTGGTGGTCCAGGGGTCAAGTACTTACCTAGCATTGATTGCCAGCACAATAAACATGCGCACACACACACACACACACACACACACACACACACACAAAGCATATACTAGAAAAATAAAATTGCAAAAAGAATTTGATAATTATGATCATATATTTTATTATGAATCAAAGCTGAAACAAGCAGAAAATAGAAAATCTGGATACTTCTCATTTTGATATATCTTTAAACTTGTTCAGAAAAACAAAACCTCAAGCTTAGATGGATTCATTGATAAATTCTTCTAAGTATTTACTTGGGAAACTAAGACAGGATCACTGAGTTCCAGATCAGTCTAAGCCATTAAGCAAAACCCTGTCTCAAAAATAAATAAAATAAAAATTAAAAACATTGGTAATGTAGCTCAGTGGTAGAGTGTTTCTGGGTTCAATCCCCAGTACCACACACACAGAGAAATAAAGAAAGAAAAAAGAAACTCTGGTAAGGACATTGCAAGAGCAAAGAATCTCAGGCTAATTTATCTTCAATATATACTCAAAATATTATTTCCAAAATGATTTCAAACAGAGTTCAAAATTGTATAAGTAAATAATATATCACTATCAAGTTGTGTTTATTGCAAGAATGTATTAATAGATGAAGTAAAAGCATGTGATAAAATTTATTAATGTCATGCTTTTTAAAAACCTGAGTTTAACCAGCTATAAATAGAAAGAACTTCCTTTGATTAAAAAAAGAGTCGTAAAAAACAAATATCAGCAAATATCCTAACAATACCAAATACTTAAAAAACAAAATGCATCAAATATCCTAACAATACCAAATCAAAAGTATTATACACAACTGGAGCAAAACAAGGATACCTACCATTACTTCACCTATGCAACATTATTTGAAGATCCTAGACAGTAAAACCACAAAACAAAATATTGTTGTGGTTTGTCTATGAGGTATCCTCCCAAAATCTCATGTGTTAGTCAACACAGTATCATTCAGAGTTTGAATGATTAGATTATGAGAGTTGTGACCTAATCAGTGAATTAATTCATTTGTTGATTAATAATAATTTGAATAGAATATCTGGGTAGTAACTGTGGGAAGCTTGGGTGTGACTGAAGGAGATAGGCCACACTCCACTAAGGACATGCCCTTGGGGATTATATTTTGTCCCTGGCTTTTTGCTTTCTCTTTCTTTGCTTCATGGATGTCATAAACTGAGTGGCTTTCCTCCTGCATGATGCCGCATCTCAAGTCTAGAGCAGTGGAGTTGGCTGAACTTGGGCTAAGACCTCAGAAAACTTTTCTTCCTCCAAGTTATTCTTGTCAGGTATTTGGTCACAGTGATGGAAAAGCTAACTAATGCAAATATATTTGAAGTCTAAAATAATCTGCAGATAAATTACTAGATTTAGTGATTTAAGTTTGATTCAAGTTCATTGTGAATATATTTCATTTCTATTTGCTATTGGAAAACTATTTGAAAATTATTTAAATAATATCATATAGAATTGCATAATTTTGCAATCTACAATTGATGAAAATATACAAGATATCTCCAAAAACAACTATAAAATATTAGTGAAAAAAGGCCCAAATAAATATATAAAGAATCACATAGAAATAATTGAAGATTCAATGTTCTATTATGTTTAAGTTTTCTATTGATTGAATAAAATTCCAATGAATACCCCATTAGTTTTTTTTTTTTTTTTTAAGTGGGGAGGCAATTTATATAAGCTGACTACAGAATTTACATAGAAATGCAAAGAATCTAAAATAGATAGAAAAATTGTGATGCAAAATAAAATAAAAAAGATTTATACTATTAGATATTAAGACTTAAAAAACAACAGTAATTAGGACAATGTGGTATCCCTGAAATGATGATCCAATATATAAAGGATAAAACTGTTTCCAAAGCCAACGATAGTATATATGAACACTGGATTTATGACAAAATTACTTTCCTGTAGAGCAGTTATAGTAGGGGAAGGATAGACTTTCTAGTAAGTGTTTCTTATTCAATATCTGAATGACAAACATAACTTATGATTACTATGTTATATCATACTTTAAAAAATAAGTGCAGTTCACAGTCCTATATACAAGTCATGAAATAATAGCACTTCTAGAAGGTAATAGGTAAATACCTTTATAACTTTAAGTAGAGAAATAGTTTTTAAACAGAAATCCAAAAAATTAATTATAAAGGTAATCACTGATAAATTGGACTATATTAAATTTAAGAGCTTTTTGTTGAACAAAGGACAACATTTATGAGAATGAAAATGGCAAGTCACAGCTGGGCATATCATGGTGGACATCTGTAATTCCAGTTACTTAGGAGGCTAAGGCAAAAGAATTGGAAGTTTAAGACTAGCCTAGGAAACTGGGTGAGAACCTATCTCAAAAAATATAAAGGACTGGTGATGTAGCTCAGTGACAGATTACCCCTGGATTCAATATCCAATACCCTCCCACCCCGCAAAAGGCAAATGTTGAGAGGATATTTTATATTTTTAACACATGTATCTTATAGAAAGATTCAAAACAAAGAACTTTTAGAAATAATATTTACAAAAACTCAGACAAATCAATTTAAAAATAAGAAAACCCCTAAAAGCAGTAAAAGTGCCAGATGGCTACATCATAAAAGAGTATATCCAAATGACCAATAAATACATAAGAAAACCTCTCTAATCAGAGAAAGCCATATTGAAATCACAATGAGATATCACTATTCACATGACAGGGGGTAAAATGAAAAGATTGACAAAATCGAGTGTTAGCAAAGATATGGAGAAACCAAAGTTACATAACCATTTAATAGAAATGCAAATTGGTACAACCACTTTGGAAACTCTGGATAGAGTCTATACAAGCTGATATATGCATTCCCCTTTTCTTGTCAAGTTTCATCATGGATCCATGATTTCTGCCTCCTGGTATTCACTCAACAAATTTGTCTCCTCCCACAATGAACAGGAATGAATTGTGTAACCAGAAAAATTTTGTATGACTTCCAAATCCAAGTCATAAAATACACTGTGGATTCCACTTTGCTCTTTCTTGGATTAGTCCCTCTTGGAAAAGCTAGCTGTCATGTCCTGAGGGCATTCAAGAACCTTATGAAGATACCAGCATGGCAAGGAATTGAGGTCTCTTGCCAACAGCCATGTGAGTGATCCATCTTGGAAGCAGATCCTCCAAACCCAGTCAAGCCTCCAGATAAATGCAGCCAAGGACAACATCTTGACTACAGCCTCGTGAAATACTCTGAGCCAGGATTGCACAGCCAAACTGTTTATTCCTGGATTCCAAAGTAGCTGAAATTGCTTGAGATAATAAACATTTATCATTGTTCAAAGCCACTAAATTAGACAATACATTCTCTGACAAAGTAGTTGCATTTTTTTTTAGCTAAAACCTTTTAGAAGTCACATATTTTTGTGCACAAAGAGACAAGTAAAACTTTGTTTATAATAGCACTAATTTTTATAGGTTAAAATGGAAACAAACCTAATGCTCTTCAATAGTAGAATACCATACAAGGATAGAAATGAATGGACTCTAAGACAAGCCACAACACAGATTGATCTCACAGACATTACATTTAGTAAAGGAAGGCAGATATAACAACACAAGCTATATGATCTCATTCGGATAGCTTTTAATTGCAGGTGGAAAGACTCTATGGGGACAGAAACCATAAGTCACTTCCTTTTTGAGAGTTACTTAACTGGGAAAGAACTTGATACTGAGATGTGAGAAACATTCTGTTTCATGGTCTGGTTGGTAGTCATGTGGGTATTTTAATCTCATGAAAATTCACCAAATGATTTGTGTATTTTTATTCATTTATGTTATACTTCAAAATATTTCCTTTACAAGAAAATTCTATCATCTGTTCAGCTCTCAAAGTACTTCATAGAAAGTAAGTATTCAATAAATATATATATATATATATATATATATATATATTGAATTTATATTACAAAATAAGATACTTTAGGTTGTTTGACAAATATGAATACTTGCAATTTTCAAATTTCAAGTTAACATATATTCATATATATACATCAATTTATTATTTTGTTTTGTTAAATATGAACAAACATGCAACCTCATGTATATATCTATATATAATTTTAAGTATTAACTAAAATAACTCATCCAAATCAAGGTTTTAACTAACAAAGTGTTCAAAATTTTCACTTATACCAAGAATATTCCTTCTCTAATAATTTAAAAATTAGATAGATTATTTTAAAGTGGATACAGCAAGCCATATGGAGATGAAAAAATGGAACTTCAAAATATCTGATGTTTCCTAATTCTTGGGAATAATTTTGAAGTTGAAACTCAAATTAAAATTTTTTATTGATATAATTTTTATGCTCCTGTTTGGCTCATGTCTGAAGATGAAAGTGATTTATAAAAGTTAGCGAATTCTTAGATGTCATTCTGTCTTGGCTTCCACTTACTACTAATTGGCATCCAAGTAGGACACATGTTACTTAAAACAAAAAAGTGAATGCCACTCTGTCCTTAGGCTACACTTATGGTGGTGGTAATAATAATAATAATAATAATATCCCTCAGATTATACTAACCCTCTGACTCTTACATTCTCTATCATTTCACTTCCTTTCAAAAAGTGGCACTATTAATTTTTAAATTTCAAATTAAGATGCTCACATTTTTCTACACACAGGACATCTCTACAATTTTATTAAACTCTAATAATAAAGAAAGATTGCATCACTGTTCTTAATTAGTTAAATTGTAATTATATTGACTCTGATGCTAAAGTCAATTCCATTAAGGGATCACCCCATTCACCCATCTTCAATAGGTGGAGTAGCTGACTCACATAGCACTTAGAAACTCGTGTGTGCAATTTAGCATTTAACTGTAAAGGCAACAAAACACCATTTACTCAAGAATCATGTTATCATATAATCTACAACCATCCAGATGACTACAATCTCAGAAGTTACTGAGGGAAATACTTGTCAGAAGCCCACTTGAAGAGTTTGAAAATGAGACTAGTCACTGTGAAGTGATACATGGCTTCACTAAAGAGGAGAATAAGTCAATCTCTTCGAGCAACACCTAAAGTGATCATACACTATATCAATCTTTCAGTAAATGTTTATACCTACCTTTTATGAATCAGACACTGAAAACAGGGTTCATGGGAATTAAAAATGGAATAACATATTAGTCTTCGCCTGGTAGAGCTAAGCAAAGTAGAGAAAATAAACTCAGAAACACATGAGTTTTAAAAAATAGACCATGATTAAGTGGAAAAGAATTCTCTGTAGGCATGAGGAATAAGTGAGACAATGTATCTGAACAATAGGGAAAGCTCAAACAAGGAGGATGTGCAGGAGATGGAGGGAGGGAAACATTCTAGTGAAGTAAAAAACAAATGCGAAGGGCAGATATTTTATACAACATCACATTAGGTGACTGTTAGCAATCCAGTCTTACAAGGCAGTACTGTTTGAGAATCAACTGTGATCGAGGTAACAAGCACATTATGGAAAATTCAACCACCAAACACTTTCTATGCACTAAGGACCCTGGACTAAATAGCCTAGAAAGTGATGCGTCACTGAAGGTTTTAAGAAGTCCATAATCCAATATATATTTCCAAAGACACTCCTTTAGTTTGGTTTTTCATGTGAGCAAAGCCTAAGACAAAGATTTGTAATGGATTGTTTATTTTTAGGATATTCCCAGATAGAATGGAATTATTGGAAAATTGAGGAGAAAATGAGAAAAAGAAAAAGAATACAAAGATTTAATATTAGGGTTACTACTTCGGACTTGTTTTTACCTAGAGTTTTTGAGAAATGTACAAATGTTTCCCAGAATTATCTGCTTGACTGATACGAGGTTATTGGGTCTGGTCCACAGTGGGTCAAGGGTTCCACCTGGGGATTATAAATCTCTCCCAAGTCTGGGCTCTGCTTACTCTCCCAGGTATGCTCCTAGGGAGAGCCATTGGGAAGAAAATAAAGATGTATCATGCCCTTCTGGTGGTTCTTCTGGTGGAACACTGACAAGAAAGAACTGTTTTCCAAAGTATATGGACAGGTTTTTTTTTTTTTTTTTTTTCCCCCAAAGGATGTCAACATCCATTTTCTGGAAGCACAGATTATTTGATGGTAACAGTAAAACCTCAGGCTAGAAATGTGAGAGAAAAAAGACTAAGGGGCTCGCCTGCCAGGTAGGGGAAGGGTGACCACCGACAGAAAAGGCCCAGTGGCCCAGGGCGGGACAGAGCTTCCAATCACTCCTGCAAGGTAGGCGGGCCTGCGACCCACTGGCAGAAGAGGAGCAGCCGCCTGCTGAGAGGCTGAGCCGCCCCCTCCCCCTGCGCTGACATAGTAGACGGAACTGGGACCAATCACAGAGCAGGCCCAGCTGCCTGCTGAGGGGCAGAGCCGCCCCCCACCCCCCTCGCCTGCCAGGTAGGGGAAGGGTGACCACCGACAGAAAAGGCCCAGTGGCCCGCGGCGGGACAGAGCTTCCAATCCCCCCCCCCACGCCTGCAAAGTAGGCGGACCTGCGACCCACTGGCAGTACAGCCCCAGAGGCCTGCAGAGGGGCAGTGCCGCTGCCTGCGCCTGCAAAGTAGGCAGAACGGCGACCACCGACAGAACAAGCCTAGCGGCCCGCAGAGGGACAGAGCCGCCGCCCGCGCCTGCAAGGACGGCGGACCTGCTACCGACTGGCAGAGCAGGCCCAGCGGCCTGCCGGCGTGGTAGGCACATTGCCCCAATTGGCGGAGGGGCAGAGCCGCCGCCCGTGCCTGCGAGGGAGACTTTGCAACTATACAAGACCAATATAAATATATAGGGGGAAAATTCAATAGCACAACAGTTTCACCAAGAAGAAAGGAACGCGAACAGTATGAAGAGACAAGGAAAGAAAGGACCACAAGCATTGCAGGTCAACTCAACTTTAGAAGAGGTAATAGCTGCAGCTGATGGAATGTCAGATAAAGAATTCAGGATATACATGCTTCAGATGATCTGGAGTCTCAAGGAAGACATCAGACAGCAAAATCAGACAATGAAAGATCACTTCAACAATGAATTACATAAACAAATCCAAGAAGCAAAAGATCAACTATACAGGGAAATAGAGGTTATAAAAAACAAACAAACAGAAATCCTAGAAATGCAGGAAGCAATAAGCCAACTTAAAAACTCAATTGAGAATACTACCAGCAGAGTAGAACACTTAGAAGACAGAACATCAGACAATGAAGATAAAGTATTTCAACTTGAAAAGAACATAGACAGCTCAGCAAGACTGTTAAGAAACCATGAGCAGAACATCCAAGAAATATGGGATAACATCAAGAGACCAAATTTAAGAGTCATTGGGATACAGGAAGGAACAGAGTTTCAAACCAAAGGAATGAGCAATCTATTCAATGAAATAATTCGAGAAAACTTCCCAGACTTGAAGAATGAGACAGAACCCCAAATCCTAGAAGCCTACAGGACGCCGAATGTGCAAAATCATAAGAGACCCACACCTAGACACATTATAATGAAGATGCCCAACATACAGAACAAGGAGAGAATTTTAAAAGCTACAAGAGAAAGGAAGCAGATCACATTTAGGGGTAAGCCAATCAGGATAACAGCTGATCTTTCAACACAGACTCTGAAAGCTAGAAGATCCTGGAATAACATATTTCAAACACTGAAAGAAAATGGGTTCCAACCAAGAATTGTGTTTCCAGCGAAATTAAGCTTCAGGATGGAAGATGAAATTAAAACCTTCCACGATAAACAAAAGTTAAAAGAATTTGCAGCTAGAAAACCATTTCTTCAAAACATCCTTGGCAAAACATTACAGGAAGAGGAAATGGAAAATAACAATGAAAACCAACAGTGGGAGGTAGGACACTAAAGGGGGGAAAATAATCAAAGTGGAAAACAAACCATGTTTAGTAACATAAATAAACAAATATGGCTGGAAGAACAACCCATATCTCAATAATAACCCTAAATGTTAATGGCTTAAACTCACCAATCAAGAGACACAGGCTAGTAGAATGGATCACAAAACAAGACCCAACAATATGCTGCCTACAGGAGACGCATTTGATAGGAAAAGACATACATAGGCTGAAGGTGAAAGGTTGGGAAAAATCATATCACTCATATGGACTTCGGAAACAAGCAGGAGTATCCATACTCATATCAAATAAAATAGATTTTAAGCCAAAGTTAATCAAAAGGGATAAAGAGGGACACTACATACTGCTCAAGGGAACCATACACCAACAAGACATAACAATCATAAATATATATGCCCCAAACAATGGTGCAGCTATGTTCATCAAACAAACTCTTCTCAAGTTCAAGAGTCTAATAGACCACCATACAATAATCATGGGAGACTTCAACACACCTCTCTCACCACTGGACAGATCTTCCAAACAAAAGTTGAATAAGGAAACTATAGAACTCAATAACACAATTAATAACCTAGACTTAATTGACATATATAGAATATACCACCCAACATCAAACAGTTACACTTTTTTCTCAGCAGCACATGGATCCTTCTCAAAAATAGATCATATATTATGTCACAGGGAAACTCTTAGACAATACAAAGGAGTAGAGATAATACCATGCATCCTATCTGATCATAATGGAATGGAACTGAAAATCAACGATAAAAGAAGGAAGGAAAAAGAATTTATCACTTGGAGAATGAACAATGGGTTACTGAATGATCAATGGGTTATAGAAGACATCAAGGAGGAAATTAAAAAATTCTTAGAGATTAATGAAAACACAGACACAACATATCGGAATCTATGGGACACATTGAAAGCAGTTCTAAGAGGAAAATTCATTGCTTGGAGTTCATTCCTTAAAAAAAGAAAAAACCAACAAATAAATGATCTCATACTTCATCTCAAAATCCTAGAAAAAGAAGAGCAAAACAACAGCAAAAGAAGTAGAAGGCAAGAAATAATTAAAATCAGAGCTGAAATCAATGAAATCGAAACAAAAGAAACAATTGAAAAAATTGACAAAACTAAAAGTTGGTTCTTTGAAAAAATAAACAAAATCGACAGACCCTTAGCCATGCTAGCGAAGAGAAGAAGAGAGAGAACTCAAATCACTAACATACGGGATGAAAGAGGCAATATCACAAGAGACACTTCAGAAATACAGAAGATAATCAAAAATTATTTTGAATCCTTATACTCCAATAAATTAGAAGATAGTGAAGGCATCGATAAATTTCTTAAGTCATATGATCTGCCCAGATTGAGTCAGGAGGATATAGACAACCTAAACAGACCAATATCAATTGAGGAAATAGAAGAAACCATCAAAAGACTACCAACTAAGAAAAGCCCAGGACCGGATGGGTATACAGCAGAGTTTTACAAAACCTTTAAAGAGGAACTAATACCAATACTTTTCAAGCTACTTCGGGAAATAGAAAAAGAGGGAGAACTTCCAAATTCATTCTACGAGGCCAACATCACCCTGATACCTAAACCAGACAAAGACACTTCAAAGAAAGAAAACTACAGACCAATATCTCTAATGAACTTGGATGCAAAAATCCTCAATAAAATTCTGGCGACTCGGATACAAAGGCACATCAAAAAAATTGTGCACCATGATCAAGTAGGATTCATCCCTGGGATGCAAGGCTGGTTCAATATAAGGAAATCAATAAATGTTATTCACCACATCAATAGACTTAAAAATAAGAACCATATGATCATCTCGATAGATGCGGAAAAAGCATTTGACAAAGTACAGCATCCCTTTATGTTCAAAACTCTAGAAAAACTAGGGATAACAGGAACATACCTCAATATTGTAAAAGCAATCTATGCTAAGCCTCAGGCTAGCATCATTCTGAATGGAGAAAAATTGAAGGCATTCCCTCTAAAATCTGGAACAAGACAGGGATGCCCTCTCTCACCACTTCTGTTCAACATAGTTCTCGAAACACTGGCCAGAGCAATTAGACAGACGAAAGAAATTAAAGGCATCAAAATAGGAAAAGAAGAACTTAAATTATCACTATTTGCAGATGACATGATTCTATACCTAGCAGACCCAAAAGGGTCTACAAAGAAACTATTAGAGCTAATACATGAATTCAGCAAAGTGGCAGGATATAAAATCAACACGCATAAATCAAAGGCATTCCTGTATATCAGCGACAAATCCTCTGAAATGGAAATGAGGACAACCACTCCATTCACAATATCTTCAAAAAAAATAAAATACTTAGGAATCAACCTAACAAAAGAGGTGAAAGACTTATACAATGAAAACTACAGAACCCTAAAGAGAGAAATAGAAGAAGATCTTAGAAGATGGAAAAATATACCCCGTTCATGGATAGGCAGAACTAACATCATCAAAATGGCGATATTACCAAAAGTTCTCTATAGGTTTAATGCAATGCCAATCAAAATCCCAACGGCATTTCTTGTAGAAATAGAGAAAGCAATCATGAAATTCATATGGAAAAATAAAAGACCCAGAATAGCAAAAACAATGCTAAGCAGGAAGTGTGAATCAGGCGGTATAGCGATACCAGACTTCAAACTATATTACAGAGCAATAGTAACAAAAACAGCATGGTACTGGTACCAAAACAGGCAGGTGGACCAATGGTACAGAATAGAGGACACAGAAACCAATCCACAAAACTACAACTATCTTATATTTGATAAAGGGTCTAAAAGCATGCAATGGAGGAAGGATAGCATCTTCAACAAATGGTGCTGGGAAAACTGGAAATCCATATGCAACAAAATGAAACTGAATCCCTTTCTCTCGCCATGCACAAAAGTTAATTCAAAATGGATCAAGGAGCTTGATATCAAATCAGAGACGCGCCGTCTGATAGAAGAAAAAGTTGGCTACGATCTACAGTCGGTGGGGTCGGGCTCCAAATTCCTCAATAGGACACCCATAGCACAAAAGTTAATAACTAGAATCAACAAATGGGACTTACTCAAACTAAAAAGTTTTTTCTCAGCAAAAGATACAATAAGAGAGGTAAAAATAGAGCCTACAACCTGGGAACAAATCTTTACTCCTCACACTTCAGATAGAGCCCTAATATCCAGAGTATACAAAGAACTCAAAAAATTAGACAATAAGAGAACAAACAACCCAATCAACAAATGGGCCAAGGACCTGAACAGACACTTCTCAGAGGAGGACATACAGTCAATCAACAAGTACATGAAAAAATGCTCACCATCTCTAGCAGTCAGAGAAATGCAAATCAAAACCACCCTAAGATACCATCTCACTCCAGTTAGATTGGCAGCCATTATGAAGTCAAACAACAACAAGTGCTGGCGAGGATGTGGGGAAAAGGGTACACTTGTACATTGCTGGTGGGACTGCAAATTGGTGCAGCCAATTTGGAAAGCAGTATGGAGATTTCTTGGAAAGCTGGGAACGGAGCCACCATTTGACCCAGCTATTCCCCTTCTCGGTCTATTCCCTAAAGACCTAAAAAGAGCATGCTACAGGGACACTGCTACATCGATGTTCATAGCAGCACAATTCACAATAGCTAGACTGTGGAACCAACCTAGATGCCCTTCAATGGATGAATGGATAAAAAAAATGTGGCATTTATACACAATGGAGTATTACTCTGCATTAAAAAATGACAAAATCATAGAATTTACAGGGAAATGGATGGCATTAGAGCAGATTATGCTAAGTGAAGCTAGCCAATCCCTAAAAAACAAATGTCAAATGTCTTCTTTGATATAAGGAGAGTAGCTAAGAACAGAGTAGGGTCGAAGAGCATGAGAAGAAGATTAACATTAAACAGGGATGAGAGGTGGGAGGGAAAGGGAGAGAGAAGGGAAAATGCATGGAAATGGAAGGAGACCCTCAGAGGTATACAAAAGTACATACAAGAGGAAGTGAGGGGAAGGGGAAAAATAATACAAGGGGGACAAACGAATGTCAGTAAAGGGGGCAGAGAGAGAAGAGGGGAGGGGAGGGGAGGGGAGGGGAGGGGAGGGGGGATAGTAGAGGATAGGAAAGACAGCAGAATACAACAGACACTAGTATGGCAATATGTAAATCAATGGATGTATAACTGAGGTGATTCTGCAATCTGTATATGGGGTAAAAATGGGAGCTCATAACCCACTTGAATCAAATTGTGAAATATGATATATCAAGAACTATGTAATGTTTTGAACAGCCAACAATAAAAAAAAAAAAAAAAAAAAAAAAAAAAAAAAAAGACTAAGGGTCAGGAAGGAAGGAATATATATATATATATATATATATATATATATATATATATATATATATATATATATATATATATTTAAGAACTTTGTCAAATGTTGGTTTTAGCTGAGTTCTTGGCTTGTTTGATGTACATTGAAATTCCCAACATATACCGTTATAGTGCTCAAGTAATCTCCTAAATATTATTCAATGGAAGAAATCCAGACATAGGAGTTGGCTGGTGGCTAGGGGGCCTTTTGCATGATTTCATTTCAAAAGCTTTAATTTTCTTTATAGCCTGGGACATAATTCTGCATATGCTTGAATTTTAGTAGCTTTGGAAGTTCTATACATGGTGCTCTTATTCATTTTTCATTACTTGGTCCAAAGAACTGTGATTTCCTAAGGCTTAATGTTTACATCAGCGTTTCTCACCCTTCCACACAAGGCTTTAATATGGCCTTTGAATCTATTTATTTCTTATGGCTCATTTCCTTTATTTCACAAATAGCAGTATGGACAATTCTTCAAAATTTGCCAGAAAAACATTCAACACCAAAAAACCATGTTTGTCTTTTTGATACTGCCATTTATTTATTCAAGATGAGATTTGATAAGAACTCATTTCTGTAGCTATTAAAAATAAAATATAGCCCAGGTAATTGTGAAACCTCAAAAGCAAATGCTTCCACAAAGACAGTGCATCAGGCTTCTAATATTAGTGATACTGAATCTTAGTAGTGCTTTATTTCCCTGCCCTGAATGTAAATAATCATAATATTTTAAAAAAAGCTTTTCAAAGCAATGAGCTGATACTTCAACACTCAATGTGTCATACCAGTTTCTGTGCCTTCTTTCTCCTTCACTATTCCTTTAAATTCAGAATGAGTCTTGTCACTACCTTATACATGGAAGACTTCTGTGAAAGTTACAATAAACCAGTTATTCTTCAAGCCTCCCCTTGGGACAATGGATCCCATTTAATTTTTACTACAAGGGCTCACATATCAGAAATGGATCTCTAATACATACAATTTAAAGATTTGTTTAGTGGAAATTTAGGACTCTCTTATCATGGCTCTCTTAGACTATTTCCACTATTTGTTTGAATTACTTTTTCATGTACATTGCCTGATTAATATTCCTTCTATATCTTATGCATCATCACTATCTTCATGCCTACCATGTGCCATCTTTGCAAAATTATTGATTTTTTAAAATCTTGGAATTATTAATCCCTTAGATACCAAGACAGGATTTAATCTACCCTTCTCCTTCTCCCTCCACACATAACATCATCACCAAATCCTGGAAATCGATTCTATCTCCCCTAATACCTTTTCTTCCTGCTTTATGTAAAGAATAGTCAAATAGCCTTAAATGTAATGGAATATGTTTGATTATGTTTACATTCAAAACTGCAGCATTTGCTATATAACCTATTAATAGGCTTGGTAAATAGTTAATGACCAAATGAATGGATAGAAGAATCAACCATAACCTTCCAGCATAC
Source organism: Marmota flaviventris (assembly GCF_047511675.1). Taxonomy (NCBI): domain Eukaryota; kingdom Metazoa; phylum Chordata; class Mammalia; order Rodentia; family Sciuridae; genus Marmota; species Marmota flaviventris. The sequence continues at coordinate 47,945,211 of NC_092505.1, read as the reverse complement.
AATTCAACTTCGAGAACAGACATTACTATTTCGTTGGCTGGAAAAATGCAACTGTAAAATCCAATGCAATCTTGTCCATTATCCTGAAAAAAACCTCTCCTTAAATTTATTGAACTTATAACATATGTTAAGTGCTATGTAAATATTAGGAATTCAAAAATTTAAAATCAGACAAGGTCCTGTCACCAATTTGCTTACAGCCCAGTAAACACTGAACATGTGCAGAAGAACATATAACAGTTTAATCAAGACCAGTGTCATGGAATTAATGGAAAGATAATATTTACTATTGCTTACAGCTAGGGAGTATAGATATGCTTTGCTTCTCAATCTAAGCCCAAAGAATATACTCAACAATGAAACTTATAATGAACCCATTATAATGTTTGCTTACATAGAATTTCACATTCATAATTATTTTGGGAAGCTTAATGTTAAGCCAGGCAGTTATTCTCATGCAGTTTTTAAAATAAGGAAACCAAATCTCAAATATCTTGCCAGATTTACCAAATGCCACTTTACCATGTGGTGTTAGAGCCAAATTCTAGGTCTGTTGATTCCTACTATAAATATATCATTTACAACATTCCTGAAATAAGACATTTTATAGATATTTTCTTAATGTATATTTTCTTAATATATATTTTCTTTTTTCTTGAATGTTTTAATTTTTATTTAAAGGTACTACTTTAAATAAAAGTAACAAATTGTCCATTAATATATTTGAGATAGGTGAAGGATATAAGTATTTATCCCCACAGATGTAGAAACATTTAAAAGGAAACTTATACATGTTGCATGGATTCATTTTCCACTCTGGGACTGCAAAATGTATACCTGCCTTCAAATGACTGTTCCTTCTACTACAATTGCAGATAATTTCATTAAATTTGCTATGATTTAAATCCAAATGTGCTCCAAAGATCCACGTGTTTAAGGCTTGGTCCTCAGCCTTGGTGATGTTGGGAGGTGCTGGAAACTTTAGGTGAGGCTTGGGGGAAGGCCTTCAGGTCATCTGGTGTCTGCTCCTGAATGATGTGTTCCTTTCCTTTTTCCACCCCATGGCGCTGCCATGATGTTGATGTCCTGACAAATGGCCTAAAAACAATAGATCCACCGGATCATGAACAGAAACCTCCAAAACTATGAGCCAAAATAAATCTTTTTGATTTATTCAGTCGTAAGAAGGAAGGAAATTCTGACATATTATGCAACATGGATAAATCTTGAGGACATTATGATAAATAAATCAGTCACAAAAAGACATATGTTGTATAGTTTTATGTATATGAGGTATCTAGAGTGGTCAAATTCACTACTTTACGTATCTAAAGTAGTCAAAACACCTGATTATCTCAGGTATTTGTTACAATAATGAAAAATTGATAAACAAATGCTGATATGTGGATGGTTTTACTGTCTGTGAGTAATAATGGCCTGTATTTCAAATTGTTGCTGAAATAGTATCTAATTAATCATAAAGATTAGAAACACTCCAGAAAGAAATGTCATTATTGATCCTAATTCTATTAGTCAGCTTTCATCAATATGACCCAAATACCTAACAAGAATAACTTAGAGTAGGAAATGTTTACTTTAGAGTCACATTTTGAGGGGTCTCAGTCCCTGGACAGCTGACTCCATTGCTCTGGGCCTCAGGTAAGGCCGAACATCATGGCAGAAGGGCATGGTAAAAAAAATGTTGCTCAGAACGTGGAAGCCAGGAAGCAAAGAGAGCAAGAGCAAAGAGCCAGGGACAAGAAAAAGTCCAAGAATATGCCCCCAGTGTCCCAGCTTCACCCCACCTGCCTACAGTTACTATGCAGGAGTCCATTTAAATAATTATTAATCCATCAAATGGATTAATCCACTGATGAGGTAACAGCTCTCATACAACAATCATTTTTACTTCTGAACATTCCAACATTGCCTACAACATGAGTTTTTGGGGGACATTAAAGTTCCAAACTACAAAGATATTTTCCAGCAATGCCATTCTGGTTCTTAACTATTTCTGTTCCACCTCCTGGATTCTTTGTGTCATCTATGATATTTACTTCTACAAATCATTTATTTTCTTGGATTCTCATGATTACTCCAAAAAATTTTTTGTATAATGGTTCAAGCTCATTAGGTCCAGTTCCAAGTTAATCTCACATTAGAGATCCAAGATGGCAGGGTAGAAGGAGGCTGTATTCCTTGTCACTCTGTGACCTGGGATTCAAGCAATGGGAATACTGTTTCTTTATGAGTTATTAGAGGAACCCTGACAGCTGCTCCCATGCAGGAAATCAGGCCACTGGGCCATTCAGGTCCCCAGGCCTCATCTGTGCAGGACTCTTGGCTGCTTGCCCATGCAGAACCCCCAGCCACCACTCCTCCATAGCATCCCCAGCCTCCACTCCTCTGTGGACCCCCATCTACCAGTTTGGGGCTCCACTGGTCGCCTCTATCTTGGGACATTGCAACCACTGTCATAGTTGACTGCACCAGGGGACAGCAGACAGGGTGTCTAGAGATAGCTGCCAGCCATAACACTGCACATCACAGAGCTGCATCTCCTGGCCTGACTCCCATCTCTAAAAGCAGCTGCCTCCATCTTGGGACCCCTTTGTTGCCATCTGTATTTGGGGCAATTCTCAGCTTGAGATACCAGCTGGAGCCTTGAAGCAATATCAAGGTACCTATAGTGCCCCAACTCCACCCTCTCCTTTGCAGCCACTAACCCAGCACAGTGCTTGTAGCTACATGGCTGGTCCTTAGCTCACAAAGCCTGGTCCTGATCTTCCCAATACAAAACAGCTCTCTGCAACAGGTGTACAAGTTCCAGAGCTCAGCCCATAAGACCTCTGGAGAGAAAGGTTCCTGATTAGGAAATAGAAAGCGAGGGGGAAAGTGAGACATATTTTAGAGACTAAATTAGGGACCAGGAATTTTGAGAACTACAGACAATATAAGAAGATAAGCCCAGGAGCCCACATCATATGAGCAAGCTCTAAAGAAGATCCTTGGAGTGCAATCTCCCAGTGGGGACTGGCAAGTGCTATACCCTACCTCCAGAAGTTCTGCCCCCAAGACCAATTCTCCCACCCTAATAGCCTTCACCATCCTGAGGGTGGAGATACCAGCAAACAACAGACAATCCCACCTATTGGATGAGAAGGGAAGCAGGAAAGATTCTGAACAGAATTCAACAAACACAATCCTTGAATTTTCCTTTGGGATTTTTTTTCTTTTCTCTGACTCATCCTTTCTCTCTCTTTCTTTTCTCTCTCTCTCTTTTTCCACCCTCAAATCCCCCATATTTGTAAAACCAGTACTTTTCATGGATTAGGCTACTGAAGAGTAGGATGTCTGAATAGTATATTATAGCAGTGTTGTATATTATTTTTTATCTCCTATTTTTGCATTGTTTATCTTTCTTAATTTCTATTTTTGTTTTTTGTACTCTATATTGTATTTCCACTTACTTGTTTCTCCAAAATCAGTTTCTCTCTTTTTTCCTGCTACTAACCAACTTCTTTTGATTCTTTTTTCATGCTCCATAAGATCTAATAACTCTATACTCTCATCTTCTACCTTCTTAACCTCTCACCCTACATCCCACCCCTAGTTCTCTCTTTTCACACCATCAGAAACTGTAGACACTTTTGCAAACCTACTGTTTATATTGTAGATAATAATTGCACTCACCATTTCTGTATATTGTGACAAAATTGTAAACATCTTAATAGGAGCTCTTTGATTTAAGGTTGCATTGTTTGTATTGGGATCTGTTAATATTGATCTCCCCCTTAAAGGAAAGATATTGGAACCCTACAGGGACACTATAAACCTATAGTGTAAAAACTGAAACACCTCAAATCCCCAGTGCTAGAAGGGAAGAATTGAGAACAACATGAAAAAATAAGGAAAGAAAGTGCCCCAAATAAACCAAGATACTACATTATTAGAGTCCATGGCCAGCACAGCAGAAAAAATGACAGAGAAGGAGTTCAGGATGTAAATAATTAAAAGATGATATAAGAGAGAAAATACAGGCAGAAAAACATCATTGTGATAAAGAGCTACATAAGCAAATACAGGAAGTAAAAGATTATGTCAATAAGGAGATAGCTATTTTAAAAACAAAATTAGAAATCCATGAAATAAGGAAACAACAAACCAAACTAAATGATCAATAGAAAGCATCACCAAAAGATTAGATCACTTTGAAGACAGAACCTCAGATAATGAAGACAAAACTTATAATCTTGAAAATAAAGTTGATCACACAGTAAAGAAGGTAAGAAACCATGAGCAGAACACTTAAGAATTATAGGATAACATGAAAAGACCAAATTTAAGAATTATTGGGATAGAGGAAGGGATACAGTTACAAACCAAATGAATGAACAATCTATTCAATGAAATAATGCCAGAAAATTTTCCAAACATGAAGAATAAATTGGAAAGTCAAATACAAGAGGCTTACTGGACACCAAATGTACAAAATCACAACAGATCTCCACCAAGACACATTATAATGAAAATGCCTAGCATTCAAAATAAGGAAAGAATTTTAAAAGTCACAAGAAAAAGGAATCAAATTACATAGAGGGAGAAACCAATTAGGACTTCTGCAGATTTCTCAACTGAGACCCTCAGAGCTAAGAGCCTGGAATAACATATACCAAGCTCTGAAAGAAAATGGATGCCAATCAAGAATTTTATATTAAGCAAAATTAAGCTTTAGGTTTGATGATGAAATAAAAACCTTATATGATAAACAAAAGTTGAAAGAATTTACAACCAGAAAGACTGCACTAAAGAACATCCTCAGGAAAATATTCCATGAGAAGTAATTGAAAAACAACAATGAATATCAGCAAAGAGAGGTGTTACACTAAAGAAAAAAAAAAAACAATCAAAGGAGAAACCAAGTCAAGTTAAATACCAAAAATAAACCAAATGACTGGGAATACAAATCAAGTCTCAATTATAACCCTGAAAGTTAATGGCCTAAACTCACAAATCAAAAGACATAGATTGGCAGATTGGATTTAAAAAAGACCCAACAATATGCTGCCTCCAAAAGACTCATCTCATAGGAAAAGACAGTCACAGACTGAAGGTGAAAGGTTGGGAAAAATCACATCACTCACATGGACTGTGGAAGCAAGCAGGGGTTTCCATCCTAGTATCAAATAAAATAGACTTCAAGCCAAAGTTAATCAAAAAGGATAGAGAAAAATATTTCATACTGCTTAAGGGAATCATACATCAATGGAACATACCAATTTAAATATATAAGCTCCAAATTACGGAGCATCTATGTTCATCAAACAAACTCTTCTCAATTTCAAGAGTCAAATAGTACACAACACAATAATTCTGGGTGACTTTAAAACACCTCTTTCAGAACTGGATAGATCATCCAAACAAAAGCTAAACAAAGAAAACATAGAACTCAATAACACAATCAATAACTTAGACTTAACAGACATATGTAGAATATTTCATCTATCAATGAGTAAAGACACTTTCTTCTCAGCAGCACATGGATCCTTCTCTAAAATAGACACAAAGCAAATCTTAGCAAACACGAAAAAGTAGAGATACTACCCTGAATTCTATTAGATCATAATGAATTGATATTAGAAATCATTGATAAAATAAAAAATAGAAACTACTCCAACACCTGGAGACTAAATAAATATACTATTGCATGAACAATGGATTGCAGAAGACATCGAAGAGAAAAAATTTAAAAATTCTTAGATACACTGATACAACATATAAAAATATCTGGGACACTATAAAGGCAGTACTGAGAGGAAAGTTCATTGCATGGAGTTCATTCCTTAAAAGAAGAAAAAGTCAACAAGTAAATGATATAACATTATTTATCTCAAAGCCCTAGAAAAAGAATAATCAACACCAAAAGCAGTTGAAGATAGGAAATAATTAAAATCAGAGCTGAAATCAATAAAATTGAAACAAAAGAAACAATTGAACAAATTGACAAAACAAAAAGTTTTATTATTTGAAAAAATGAATAAAATTTACATACCCTTAGCCATGCTAGTGAAGAGAAGGAGAGGGAAAACTCAAATTACTAAAATCTGTGATGAACGATGAAATATCACTTCAGACACTACAAAAATACAGACCATAATTAGAAATTATTTTCAAAATTTGTATTCCAATAAAATAGGAATTATTGAAGACATCAACAAATTTTTAGAGTCATATGATTTATCCAGACTGAATCAGGATATATATACAAGTTAAACGGATCAATTTCAAGCAATGAAATAGAAGACACCATCAAAAGCCTACCAACCAATAAAAGCCCAGAACCAGATGAATTCACAGCTGAGTTCTACAAGATCTTCAAAGAAGAACTAATACCAATACTCCTCAAATTATCCCATGAAATAAAAAAAGAGGGAACACTTCCAAACTCATTCTATGAAACTAATATCACCCTGATCCCAAAACCAGACAAAGACACATCAAAGAAAGAAAACTTCAGATCAATATCTTTAATGAACATTGATGAAAAAATTCTTAATAAAATTCTAACAAATCAAATACAAAAACATATTAAAAATATAGTGCACCATGATCAAGTGAGGTTCATCCCAGGCATACAAGGTTGGTTCAACATAAGAAAATCAATAAATGTAATGCATCATATCAGTAGACTTAAATATAAGAACCATATGATTATGTCAATAGATGAAGAAAAAGAATTTGATAAAATACAGCACCTCTTCATGTTCAAAACACTAGAAAAACTAGGGATAATAGGAACATATCTCAATATTGTAAAAGCTATCTATGCTAAGACCAAGGCCAACATCATTCTAAATGGAGAAAAATTGAAATCATCCCCTTAAAAAACTGGAACAAGACAGAGACGCCCTCTTTCACAAATTCTATTTAACATAGTCCTTGAAATTCTAGTCAGAGCAATTAGAGAGATGAACAATATTAAAGGGATATGGATAGGAAATGAAGAACTCAAACTTTTACTATTTGTGATGACATGATTATATACTCAGAGGATCTGAAAAATTCCACCAGAAAACTTCTAGAACTAGTAAATGAATTCAGCAAAGTAGCAGATATAAAATCAACACCCACACTCAAATGTATTTCTGTATATCAGTGATGAAACCTCTGAAAGAGAAACTAGAAAAACTACCCCATTTACAATAATCTCAAAAAAAAAAAAAAAAAAAAAAAACAACTTTGGAATCAATGAAAGAGGTAAAATACCTCTACAATGAAAATTACAGAATGTTAAAGAAAGAAATTAAAGAAGACCTTAGAAGATGGAAAGATCTCCCTTCTTCTTGAATAGGCAGAATTAATACTGTCAAAATGACCATACTACCAAAAGCACTATACATATTTAATACAATTCCAATGACATTCCTCAAAGAAATAGAATAAGCAGTCATGAAATTCATCTGAAAAAATAAGAGACCCAGAGTAGCCAAAGCAATCCTTAGCAAGAAGAGTGAAGTAGGTGGCATCGCAATACCAGACCTTAAACTATACTACAGAACAATAGAAATAAAAACGGCATGATATTGGCACCAAAATAGACATATAGACCAATGGTACAGAATAGAGGACACAGAGAAAAAAAACCCAAGTACAGTTACATCATAGTAGACAGAGGCACCAAAAACATATATTAGAGAAAAGATAGCTTCTTCAACAAATGATGCTGGGAAAAATGGAAATCCATATGCAAATGAAATTAAGCCCCTATCTCTCATCATGCACAAAACTCAAAGTAGATCAAGAATCTCGGAATCAGACCAGAAACCTTGCACCTAGTTGAAGAAAAAGTAAGCCCTAATCTTCATCATGTCAGATTAGGCCCTGATTTCCTTGACACGACTCAGATAGTTCAAGAAATAAAATCAAGAATCAATAAATTGGAGGGATTCAAACTGAAAATCTTTTTCTCAGCAAAAGAAAGAATCAGTAAAGTGAAGAGACAACCTACAGAATGTGAGCCAATTTTTACCACACGCACATCAGATGTAGCACTGATCTCCAGGACATATAAAGAACTCAAAAAACTTAACACCAAAAACCCCAAATAACTCAATTGATAAGTGTGTAAAAGAAGAAATACAAATGACCAAACAACTATATGAAAAAAATGTTCAAAAGTGTTAGCATTAGGGAAATGCAAATCAAAACTGTCTGGAGATTTGATCTCATTCCAGTGAGAATGGCAATTATCAAGAATACAAATAATAATAAATGTTTTCTGGCTGCGAATTCTTTTAGCTTTTGTTTATTGTGAAAGATTTTAATTTCATTGTCAAATCTGAAGCTTAATTTTGCTGGATACAGTATTCTTGGTTGGAATCCATTATTTTTCAGCGTTTGAAATACATTGTTCCAGGATCTTCTCGCTTTCAAAGTCTGTGATGAAAAATCAGCCATTAACCTAATTGGTTTACCCCTGAATGTAATCTGCCTCCTTTCCCTCGTAGCTTTTAATATTCTCTCCTTGTTCTGTATGTTGGCTATCTTCATAATTATATGTCTTGGAGTTGGCCTATTACAGTTTTGGATGTTTGGGGTCCTGTAGGCTTCCAGGATTTGGCAATCCATTCCATCTTTCATCTCTGGGAAGTTTTCTAGGATTATTTCATTCAATAGGTTGTCCATTCCTTTGGTTTGAACCTCTGTGCCTTCTTCTATCCCAATGACTCTCAAATTTGGTTTTTTTATGAGATCCCATATCTCTTGGATAGATTGCTCGTGAGATTTAAGCATCTTTTCAGTGTTGACTATATTCTTTTCAAGTTGATAAACTTTGTCTTCATTATCTGATGTTCTGACTTCTACTTGATCTAGTCTATTTGTAATATTCACGTTAGCGTTTTTAATCTGGTTTATGGTTTCTTGCATTTCTAAAATCACTGTTTGGTTTTTTTTTAAGATCTCTATCTCCTGGTAAAGCTCGTTCTTTGCAGTTTGAATTTGTTTGTTTAGTTCGTTTTCAAAATATACTTTCAATTCTTGGACTTGCTGTCTCATGTCTTCTCTAAAATTCCGTTCCATCTGAGTTAGGTATGCCTTTATTTCTTTCCCTGTCCATGTTTCTGATGCTTCTAGGTCCTCCTGTAGATTTAAGTTGTCCTGCATTATCTGTACTCCTTTTTTCCCTTGTTTTTTCATGTTGTTCACGTTACTTTCCAGCTCTGTTTGACTGCTTTGTAACTGCTTTCTCCTATACATTTGTTTTGGCTTTGTTTATCTCTGTTGTCTCTCCTTTGTGGTGGGAGATTATGCCTATAGATGTTGGGCTTTATTGTACGTTAGAGCTGATTCATTCAATTTATAAAGGGCTTCCGGATTTTGTATGCATATAGTGATTTGTTTTTTGTTCTTAGGACTTTAGGTTAGGTGCTATGAAGGTATAAGGGTTAGTATGTCTTGGCTACTTTAGAAGATTGCTCTACTGAAGGGGGATACTAACCGTCAATTGGATCAGGGTGTTGGTAGTAGCTAGGTATTTAGGAGCACGATAGACGGCCTCGAAACATTCACCTGTTTACATTTAGACAGTTACACGAAATGGAGGATGTAATGCTTGGGATGAAAGTTGGGGGGAAGGGGAAGGAAGGTGCTCGTGAAAAGAAAGAAGGAGGGGGAGTTAGATAGCATAGAGGAGAATGGAAAGAACAATAAAACTTGGAAGGGGAGAGAAAGAGGGAAAAAGGGAGAGAAAAAATAAAATAAAATAAGAAATAAAATTAGGTCTTAGAGATCCATTTTCTTCTCTTCCTGTAGGCAAAGCTGTGCCCTCTGGGCTGAGATTTGCCCTCAATGTGTCAACAGCAATCTTTGTAAGGCGGCTCCTGGGAGCCTCTCAATCCTGTTGGTCCAGAGCCGTTTCACTTCTACGGCCCCTCCTCCCCTTCCTCCTGCCAGCCAGCCAGGTCCTATTCACCGGAGGCGGTTCTCCAAGGATTTGGTTACACTTTCAGCCCCTCCGAGTGCTCTATTTCCCTAATGACTGAGCACTCTCTCTGTCATTCATCTAAGCCCCAGTGCTGTGGAGCTGTGTTCTGGGAGTCAATAGTTTAATTTTTCCAGACCCCTTTGGTGGGCACACCTTCGGAATCTGGCGGCTAAGACCATTGGTGTCGCCGCTGGTGGTAACAGGAGTTGGGGGTCGAGGATCCCCTCTGCTTCCCTCAGCCCCTACAATCACGACCACTCCGCTGGCGGTAGGAGGAGTTGGGGGTCTGGAGTGTCCTCTGTTTCCCTCCGCCCCTACCATCACGCTCTCTCAGTTGGCGGCTGGGGGAGTTGGGGGTGGGGAGTCTTCTCTGCTTCCCTCCACCCCTACAGTCACGCCCACATCACTGGCAGTAGGGGGAGTTGGGGGTCGAGAGTCCTTTGGCCCTTACGGTCATGCCCACGGAGAGATTTTGAAGTTTCCCGGTTGTTTGTATCTGATGCGGGTGGGAGTCACATACCTGCTAAAGTAGATTCCGCTGGGAAGGAATCTCTTTGGCTGAACTTTGGTGACTTCCCCTCTCTGCTATGGCGGGCCCCTGGCTCCTTGCTGGAGTGTCCGAAGGGAGGGGTGGAACTGGCTTGTCTCTGGTCTGACACAATCTCTGGTTTTAGTTCCCAGTTCGCTATTTCATAAAAGCTTGGTTATATTCCCTTCACGTCATCTGGGGGGGGAGCCGTTTGCCGGGCGGGCGGGGCCGTTCGCAGTGGGGGCGGGGCCGTTAGCAGAGCCGGGAGGGTGCAGGCCGTCTGCCAGGCCAGGCGGGGACCCTTCTTGCCGCGCCGGCCTCCGGGGGCCGCTTGTAGAACCAGGCAGGCAGTGGCCTTGTGGCTAAGAGCCGGGCAGGCGGGGTGGCCGATCGCAGAGCGAGCGGGGCCGCCAGGAGAGCCGGGATGGCGGGGGCTGTCTGCCAGGCCTGGGAGGGACCCTTCTCGCCGGGCCGCGCCGGGCCGCCAGGGGCTGCTTGCAGAGCCGGTCGGGCGGTGGCTGCGGGATTGGACCTCTGCGCCCGCGTGGCCGGCCAAGATTCACTTGTCTGGGACAAACTGTCACCTCTAATAAACTTACTAATTCCTGGCAGGTCTCCTTTCAGCGGAATTTTTCTAGAAGTTCCTCAGTAGGTAGAATGTAGCTGTTTTAATGGGTGTTTCTGATCCGGTTAATGTGGAGATACTGAAAGTGCTGCTTCCTTGCCGGCCGCCATGTTGGATCCCCCCAATAGTGCCCAAAACCAACAGGGGGAGGTATCTCAGTAAAGGGGGAGGAAAACAACCAAAAAGTAAAAACTAGCCAAACTAAAATAAATAAATAAATAAACATGACTGGAAGTACAAATCATATTTCAATTGTAACCTTAAATGTTAATGGAATAAACTCACCAATCAAGAGACACAGGCTGGTAACCGGGATCAAAAAAACAAATCCAACAATATGCTGCCTTCAGGAGACTCATATGATAGGAAAAGACATACACAGGCTGAAGGTGAAAGGTTGGGAAAAATCATACCACTCACATGGCCCTCGGAAGCAAGCAGGTGTGGCCATACTCATATCGAATAAAATCAATTTCAAACCTAAGTTAATCAAAAGGGATAAAGAAGGACACTATATCCTGTTAAAAGGAACTATCCACCAACAAGACATAACAATTATCAATTTATATGCACCAAATAATGGTGCAGCAACATTCATAAAACAAACTCTCCTCAAGTTCAAGAGTCAAATTGACCACAACACAATAATTATGGGTGACTTCAACACACCGCTCTCGCCATTAGACAGATCCTCCAGACAAAAGCTGAATAAAGAAACTATAGAACTCAATGACACAATCAATAACCTAGACTTAACCGACATATATAGAATATATCAACCATCATCAAGTGGATACACGTTCTTCTCAGCAGCACATGGATCTTACTCAAAGATAGATCATATATTATGCCATAGGGCAACTCTTAGTAAATATAAAGGAGTGGAGATAATACCATGCACATATCTGATCATAATGGAATGAAACTGGAAATCAATGAAAAAAGAAGGAAGGAAAAATCCTGCATCACATGGAAAATAAACAATATGTTACTGAATGATCAATGGTTTACAGAAGACATAAAGGAGGAAATAAAAAAATTCTTAGAGATAAACGACAATTCAGACACAACATACCGGAGTCTATGGGACACAATGAAAGCAGTTTTAAGAGGGAAATTCATTTCCTGGAGTTCATTCCTCAAAAAAAGAAAAAACCAACAAATAAACGAACTCACACTACATCTCAAAACCCTAGAAAAGGAAGAGCAAAACAACAGCAAATATAGCAGAAGACAAGAAATAATTAAGATCAGAGTGGAAATAAATGAAATTGAAACAAAAAAAAACCATTGAAAAAATTGATAAAACTAAAAGTTGGTTCTTTGAAAAAATAAATAAGATCAACAAACCCTTAGCCATGCTAATGAAGAGAAGAAGAGAGAAAACTCAAATCACTAACATACGGGATGAAAAAGTCAATATCACAACAGACACTACAAAAATACAGAAGATAATTAGAAAGTATTTTGAAACCCTATATTCTAATAAAATAGAAGACAGTGAAGACATCGATAAATTTCTTAAGTCATATGAGCTGCCCAGATTGAGTCAGGAAGACACACACAATTTAAACAGACCAATAACAAAGGAAGAAATAGAAGAAGCCATCAAAAGACTACCAACCAAGAAAAGCCCTGGACCAGATGGGTATACAGTGGAGTTTTACAAAACCTTCAAAGAAGAATTAATACCAATACTTTTCAAGCTATTTCAAGAAATAGAAAAAGAAGGAGTTCTTCCAAATTCATTCTATGAGGCCAACATCACCCTGATCCCGAAACCAGACAAAGACACTTCAAAGAAAGAAAACTACAGACCAATATCTCTAATGAACTTGGATGCAAAAATTCTCAATAAAATCCTGGCAAATCGAATACAAAAGCATATCAAAAAAATTGTGCATCATGATCAAGTAGGATTCATCCCTGGGATGCAAGGTTGGTTCAATATACGGAAATCAATAAATATTATTCACCACATCAATAGACTTAAAGATAAGAACCATATGATCGTCTCAATAGATGCAGAAAAAGCATTCGACAAAGTACAGCATCCTTTTATGTTCAAAACACTAGAAAAACTGGGGATAACAGGAACTTACCTCAACATTGTAAAAGCTATATATGCTAAGCCTCAGGCTAGCATCATTCTAAATGGAGAAAAACTGAAGGCATTCCTGCTAAAATCTGGAACAAGACAGGGATGCCCTCTCTCACCACTTCTATTTAATTTAGTCCTTGAAATACTAGCCAGAGCAATTAGACAGACAAAAGAAATTAAAGGCATCAAAATAGGAAAAGAAGAACTTAAAATATCACTATTTGCGGGCGATATGATCCTATACCTAGAAGACCCAAAAGCGTCTACAAAGAAACTACTAGAACTAATAAATGAATTTAGCAAAGTGGCAGGATATAAAATCAACATGCATAAATCAAAGGCATTCCTGTATATCAGCAACAAAACTTCTGAAATGGAAATGAGGAAAACCACCCCATTCACAATATCCTCAGAAAAAATAAAATACTTGGGAATCAACCTAACAAAAGAGGTGAAAGATTTATACAATGAAAACTACAGAACCCTAAAGAGAGAGATAGAAGAAGATCTTAGAAGATGGAAAAATGTACCCTGTTCATGGATAGGCAGAACCAACATCATCAAAATTGCAATATTACCCAAAGTTCTCTACAGGTTCAACGCAATGCCAATCAAAATCCCAACGGCATTTCTGGTAGAAATAGATAAAGCTATCATGAAATTCATATGTAAAAACAAAAGACCCAGAATAGCAAAAGCAATTCTAAGCAGGAAGTGTGAATCGGGAGGTATAGCGATACCAGATTTCAAACTGTACTACAGAGCAATAGTAACAAAAACAGCATGGTACTGGTACCAAAACAGGCAGGTGGACCAATGGTACAGAATAGAGGACACAGAGACCAATCCACAAAATTACAACTTTCTTATATTTGATAAAGGCGCTGAAAGCATGCAATGGAGAAAGGATAGCATCTTCAACAAATGGTGCTGGGAAAACTGGAAATCCATATGCAACAAAATGAAGCTGAACCCCTTTCTCTCGCCATGCACAAAAGTTAATTCAAAATGGATCAAGGAGCTAGATATCAAATCAGAGACTCTGCACCTGATAGAAGAAAAAGTTGGCTCCGATCTACACATTGTGGGGTTGGGCTCCAAATTCCTTAATAGGACGCCCATAGCCCAAGAGTTAAATACAAGAATAAACAAATGGGACTTACTTAAACTAAAAAGTTTTTTCTCAGCAAGAGAAACAATAAGAGAGGTAAATAGGGAACCTACATCCTGGGAACAAATTTTTACTCCTCACACTTCAGATAGAGCCCTAATATCCAGAATATACAAAGAACTCAAAAAATTAAACAATAAGATAACAAACAACCCTATCATCAAATGGGCCAAGGACCTGAACAGACACTTCTCAGAGGAGGACATACAATCAATCAATAAGTACATGAAAAAATGCTCACCATCTCTAGCAGTCAGAGAAATGCAAATCAAAACCACCCTAAGATACCATCTCACTCCAGTAAGATTGGCAGCCATTATGAAGTCAAGCAACAATAAGTGCTGGCGAGGATGTGGGGAAAAGGCTACACTTGTACATTGCTGGTGGAACTGCAAATTGGTGCGGCCAATATGGAAAGCAGTATGGAGATTCCTAGGAAAGCTGGGAATGGAACCACCATTTGACCCAGCTATTCCCCTTCTCGGTCTATTCCCTGAGGACCTTAAAAGAGCATACTATAGGGATACTGCCACATCAATGATCATAGCAGCACAATTAACAATAGCTAGACTTTGGAATCAACCTAGATGCCCTTCAATAGATGAATGGATTAAAAAACTGTGGCATTTATACACAATGGAGTATTACGCAGCACTAAAAATGATAAAATCATGGATTTTGCAGGGAAATGGATGGCATTAGAGCAGATTATGTTAAGTGAAGCTAGCCAATCCTTAAAAAACAAATGCCAATTGTCTTCTTTGATATAAAGAGAGCAACTAAGATCAGAACAGGGAAGAAGAGCATGAGGAAAAGATTAACATTAAACAGAGACGAGTGGGGGGAGAGAAAGGGAGAGAGAAGGGAAACTATGGAAATGGAAGGAGACCCTCATTGTTACACAAAATTACATATAAGAGTTTGTGAGGGGAAAGGGGAAAAAAAAACAAGGGAGAGAATTAAACAACAGAAGATGGGGTAGAGAGTGAAGATGAGAGGGAAGGGGAGGGGGGATAGTAGGGGATAGGAAAGGTAGCAGAATACAACAGTCATTAATATGGTATTATGTAAAAATGTGGATGTGTAACCGATGTGATTCTGCAACTTGTATTTGGGGTAAAAAATGGGAGTTCATAACCCACTTGAATCAAATGTATGGAAGATGATATGTCATGAGCTTTGTAATGTTTTGAACAACCAATAAAAAAAAAAAACAAAATAAAAATTAAAAAAAATAAATGTTGGCAAGGATGTGGGGAAAAAGGTGCATTCATACAATATTGGTAGGACTGCAAATTAGTGCAACCATTCTGGGAAACAGTATGCAGAGTCCTCAAAATCTAGAAATGAAATGACCATATGATCCTGTTGTTCCACTCCTTGGTATATATCCAAAAGTTCTAAAATCAGCATACTATAGGGATGCAAGAATATCAATGTTTATGGCAGCACAATTCACAATAACCAAGTTTTGGAACCAAACTGGGTGCCTTTCAACAGATGAAAGAATAAAGAAAATGTGGTATATATACACAATGGAATATTATTCATCCATAAAGAATGACTTTATGACATTTTCTAGTAAATGGATGGAACTAGAGACTCTCACATTAAGTGAAATGAGCCAGACTCAAAGAGTAAAAGTCAAATGTTTCCTCTGATACAAAGAAGCTAATCCAAAATAAGGGGGGGGTGGGGAGAAAGAGAGAGAAAGAAAAAAAGTGGGGGGGAGAGATTCCATCAAAATAGAGGAAAGTTCAGTAGAGTCAATCAAGGAGATTGAGAGGGAGGAAGGAGGGGTGAGATAAAGGAAGAACAGTGGAATGAATCTGACTGAACTTTTGTGTCTACGTACATGAATATTCCAGTGAATCTCAACATCAAGTATATCCACAGACACTAATTAATAATATGTGTATGTATACACACACCAAAAAAATGCAGAAAGTTCAGCAGAATAATAGAATAGAGGGAAAGGAGCACAGGCGACACGAGGGGGGAGGGTGGAAGTGCTTGGGACTGAACTAGAGCAAATTTTATCCCATGCTTTTGTGATTATGTCAAAATGTATCCTAATGCTATATATAACTAAAAGGAATCAATAAAAAATAAAATGGTCATTTTAATTTAATGGTGTGATAATTCTGGAAACAAGTGCTCCTACTTCCCCAGGTTTAGCTAGGTTTGTTTGCTTATTAGTGCTAGGGAGTGCTTTACCATGAATACCATCCTCATTCAAATCATTATTGGTGAGCTGTGGCTGTGGCTCAGTGGTAGAGCTTTTGCCAAGCATGAGTGAGACACTGGGTTTGATTCTCAGCACCACATATAAATAAATTAAATAAAAGTACTGTGTCCATCTGCAATTTAAATTTTAAAATGTTTTTTAAAAAATATCCTCATTTAAATCAATATTGTTCTAGGCTGTCTTTTGCACCAAGATTCAATCCAATCTAAATTTAAAAGCAAGAATATTGTCTTAAGTTTTCTTCTAAAATATTTAAAGGATGGTATTTCATATCTTGGTTTGTATTCCATCTCAAATTATTTTGTTCTTGTGTTCTGAAATATAAGGGCATGTTTTTATTTTTACTTATTAAATAATAACTTTATCTGCACTATTTATCAAATAGAACATTCTTTCCCCACTTAATGGAACCACTTTGTACATAAATTGCATGTATATGTACCTCTACTCTGTCTTTTCTGTTCTGTACCAGTGGATTGCCTATGTTTGTACTATTAAAACAAAGTCTTAAATATTACATTCTGCCAATTAGTTTAGACATTTGATATATAAAAATAAGTCTTTCTTGTTCAAAATTTTGTCATAGCTATTTTTGTAATTTTACTAAAGTCAGTTACTAGCAGAAGTCACTAGGTGAAGCTTTCCTCATGGGGAGCAGGCCCATGATCTCTTCTTCCTGATGGGAACCTGGACATGATACTGGCACTGAGGGAGCTATGGTAGAGCTGTGATGCAACAAGGCCATGATCAAGGTGACTGAGAGGCATGAGAGAAGCAGTGTGGGGCCCTGGTATGATTGTGAAATCATAGGATCCTCAGAGAGTCTGAACTTTCATCACTTTAAAGACTCCGTTGTTTAATTCATAATTTTTGCATTTCTGCAATTTATAAGTCAACTCATGTTTTATCTGTTATAACATCATGCCTTATTTTGTTTTGAAAGGATGCATTAAAACACAAGAAAGAGAAAATTAATTTAAAATAGTGTAACTTTATTTCCTTGGCACCAAAATAGACTTGTAGACCAGTGATGATTCGATTGGAATATGTGAAATATGTTAATATCTCCTCTGAATAATAATACAAGGGAATTATTTCCTGAAGGTAGAAAAGCTCCGTGGGTATTTGTTGAGTATATAGTGGTCAATTTAAATTCTTGTTTTTAAATTACTGGTTCTTTTAGTTATAGAATGACAGTAGAACCCATTTTGATATAATTATACAAGCATAGAATATATCTTCTTCCGATTAGGACCCCATCCTTGTGGTTATACATGATAGTGGGATTCACTGTGGTTTATTCATAAATGTACATAGGAAAATTATGTCAGATTCGTTCCACTGTCTTTCCTTTACTCAGCCACTCTCCCTTCCCTTCATTCCCCTTTGTTACTGAATTTCTATTATTCCCATTTCTTCCATCCCTCTACCCACCTTATTGTGGGTTAGTTTTCAAATATCAGTGAAAACATCTGATTTTTCGCTTATTGGGGGCTGGCTTATTTCCAGTCCTAATATGCCCCAAATCCTAAGGTAAACTCTTCTGTCCAGAGGTTCCTTTCAGGAGCATTGATCTTTGAGTCTGAATAAGAACTGGCCATATTCTGCCTCTTGTGATTCACTGGCCTTGCTTTCTGAGCAGATTCTGGAAAGCCAGGTACTTTTCCAGTGAACACCAATGAATAGCTGTCTTATAGGTTGTGAGATAACCAGTGGCAAAGCAAAAGAAATGCTAAGTATAATGACCTGAGATTTTTTTCCATGAGCAAAAACCTTGGAACAAGGAGGGAAAGCTAGAAGATGCTAAAGACAGGAAGGGTCAGAGAGCTTCTAAGACGTAGTAAAAGGTGTCACTAATAATTATTAATAGGCAAATTAGTAGACTCAATTATTATTCAACATCTAAACAACCTTGTTCCCCTTCTCTTTGAAAATATACTTCTCTGACCCCACAACTTATGAAATTTGCCATGACCTTCTTTGGCCAAGGGAATGGAGTACATCCAAAGCACCTGAATTAACTTGCCCCCTTGTGATCCACCATGAGAAGAACATGTTTGAGAAAACTCATAGAACCCAAGGGAATCTAATGGGCATAACTCTCAACCATGTTCAGCCACATCTGACCAGCCCCACAGACCCCTGAGCAAGTAAAAATAAATACATGAGCTTGTAAGGCTCTGAAATATCAAATTTGTTACACAATAAAAATTATCTAATAGAGCCTACATTAAATGTGTTCACCTTCAAAATGCCATTTCTTTTCCCAGAAGTATTATTGATATGGATATTTCTGGAATCCTGAGAGTATTTGACCTCACATTGTCACAAATTCTCATAGTGGATGACTTATAATTACAGTGATCCAGGCAGTTCCATTATGAAAGCCAAAGATACACAAGGTCTAATAAATCCCAACTAAAAGCACTTCAATAAAAAATACATATAATCATCTAATTTTTAAAACTTACAGATATAATAATATAAGGTCTATACAGGAAAGAAAAACTCTAGGCAAAATCATTACCATCAATAAGAATTAAGTAGCTCTTGGCTTTATATGAGCATGTTAATACTTTTAAACTAAAAACTATATAAAATAAAAATATATGAATAATTGATTGAAGTTAGAAGTAAAATAGATTATAAAATATTTCAACCACAGCTTATAAAAGTTTCAATGTTGTTACTAATTCAGACATAGATAAAATGAAGGAACAAAACTTTCTTGAACAAAACAAATCTGATAAATGTGCTGCTCTTTGTTATTTTTAGTTGCTTTTTGTTATTTTTAGATGTTTTTTGTATGCTTTTGAAGAATATTTTTGAATTATTTTAGTTAGTGTTCGCATTTGGACTCATTAATTTTGTTAAATCTTTAAACTATACAAATGTATTATTTAAAATCTTTGTTTCATTGCTCAAATACATACCTGCTATTTATATTACTATTTTAGTAGCTGAGTTTAACATATTTTAAATTTTTTTCTATTCATTTGTTTAAAACGTATCAAAGATTCATTTCCGAATTTTTTCTTATTTAAATGAGTAATGTTAACTTTATCATTTTAGAGATATCTAAAAGGAAGTCCAAAATGTACATCTGAGTTTCCTTGGATGTACACTACCCAAATTCATGCAAAAGTTGAAGGAAGTCAAGTCTGGAAAGAAGACCTTCAAATGTTTAGGTCATCAGTCTTTGCACTCGGTTCTCATTACTAGTCAACTTTGTAAGTGGATAAAATATTTTACAATTACATTGGGGTGATGGTGAGAAAAGATTTATTTTTGCTGTTTACCCATTTAAGGAATTGTTCTAAGAAACAATTATTTAAGTAAACAATAGTGGTTATATTTTAAGTGAATCCTGTTTTCTAGGACATCATTGGCTACATAACATCAGGGCGAGAAAATAATTAGTTCTTTAAATCTTGGAAAGTAAAATGGATTATTTATGTAGTTGTCAATAATGTCCTCATAGGCAGTACACTAAAAAAAGACTAGTGTTCAAAAAATCTGTTGCTTGGCAAATTAGAGAAGTTTCTTATATTCCATGGAATCTGACTGGGTAAGTTTAGCAAAAAAAAAAAAAAGAGTTGTTATAAGGATAAAAGTTAGTTCACAAAATGAAAAAAAAAATACAAGAAATTCTGATTTAGAAATCAGTATGGTTTTGCAGGACACAGTGGTGCATGCCTGTAATCCCACCCAACTCCTCTGAGAAAGGGGTTAAAGACCAGGTTCAGCAACTTGGCAAGGCCTTAAGCAACTTAATAGATCCTGTCACAAAATAAAAAAGGAAATGGGGATGTTCCTCAGTGGTAAAGTGCCCCTGAGTTCATTTCCTAGCACAAAACATTTAAAAAAGAAAAAAAAAGAGAAGAGATGGAGGTAGTAGGAACTAATATACAATTTAATCAGAATGCCACAACTGGAACAAGTAAGGTTTAACCATTTTCATTTTTGTATCACTATACTGAAGACAAATACCTGGAGAAGTGAGTGTCAAATACCTTATAATAGAAATGTGCTCAACTCTTGGCTAGAGAAAAGAAGCCCAATTTTATTTCCTGCATTTCCAAGATTATACCAAATAATAATGCCTCTCTTTCCCACTCAACCAGGAAAAATATTATAGTGCTGTTAACAAAGAAAGAGAAATAGATGTTGGGTAAGCAAAACTTTAACAAATAACCTGTCTAATCCTTCTGGTTACCTAGTATCTATATACAACTGTTGTCCAATAGGTTCCCCCAAATTATCCTTGCCCAACAAAATACAGCTATATAATGCTTATCTGTAACCTCATCCTTTCTTCAAAGAAAAATAATGTTTCATCATTTATTTATTATTATTGTTAAAAATTCTGCAATCTGTATTTGGGGTAAAAATGGGAGTTCATAACCCACTTGAATCTAATGTATGAAATATAATATGTCAAGAGCTTTGTAATGTTTTGAACAAACAATTAAAAAAATTTAAAAAAAAAAAGAAACATGCTACTTCCAAGCTGATCCATAAAGATCTTTCCACACTTCTCCTCAGGGCACTTTTGTCCCTTCAAAAAAAAAAAATTCCAGATCTTCTCAAAATATTCATGCCATATTCCCATGATTTCATCACATGCTCTCTTTTGGTTTTAAATGGTGAGAAATTTACTACACATTTGCATATGTCCATACTACCGGAAGAAAACAAATGAGTTTTTGAAAAAATGTTCAAAATTGTTACATATATTTGAATAGGCAAAGAAAGGTAGAGCTAAGTTTCTTTGTTCTATAACCACAAATTCTTTCTACAACACCTTTGACGATTTCTTCAGTTAGCCAGTTACTCACTTCCACTGTGATCCATCAAATTTTCTTTCCTGAGGGATTTGGCCCTTTGATGATTACATGTTTAAATATATATATAGCAGTTTCTATCAAACTTTCCCCCTCAGAATAGTAGAAAAAGAAATAGTCTTGAAGATTATACATGTTCCATTCATACTCTACTTACCCTCCTTTCATAGCTGCAACACCTCTTCATAACTGTGATGAATGTTACCCTAAGTCTTTTGATGTAGAATATTCCCCAAAATCTTATTTTGAAAGCATGGTCCTCAATGCACAAAGGGTCAGAGCTGGGGATTTTATTAATGATGATTGGATCATGAGAGCTTTGACCTCATTGGTGAGTTAATCCAAGAAGTGGATTAATTCACTGGTAGTGGAATGGACCATTGGGAGGTGGACCCTAGTTAGAAGAAGTAGGTCACTGGGGTTGTTCCCTGAAGGGGCTTATCTCTACCCAGTCCCTTTCTCTTTCTCTCTCCCCCTCTCTTCCTCTCTTCTCTTCTCTTCTCTTCTCTTCTCTTCTCTTCTCTTCTCTTCTCTTCTCTTCTCTTCTCTTCTCTTCTCTTCTCTTCTCTCTCTCTCTCTCTCTCTCTCTCTCTCTCTCTCTCTCTCTCTCTCTCTCTCTCTCCTCCCACGCCCTTTTTCCCTCACCCTGCTTCTTGGCTGCCATGAGCTGACAACTTTCTTTAACCACACGCTTTTACAATGATGTTCTGCCTCATCCAAAGCAATGGATCTGGTTGACCATGAAGTGAATAGTTGAAACCATGAGCCAAAATAAATCTTTCCTCCTCTACATTGTTTTCTAAGATATTTTGTTCACAGCAATGGAAAGCTAACACAATGATCCTCTTACTTAAAATAAAAACAATCCCTTTTTATGTTTTTTTTTTCTCTCTGAGACATAAAAAACTGACAACAACCAGATGGTAGCCCTATGTTCTTATTCATCTAGTATTGTGTTTCTTAGTAAAAAGCATTGTTATCATTGAAATTAAATAAACAAAGCTCACAGTCATAGAAACATGAAGATACTCAGTGGAAATGTAAACAGTATTGCTCTTTGGACTCCTTAACAAGGCCACAGCAGAAGCAGCCACACATACTTATTGTTGATTAAGAGCACATTACATCTATAAAGTGGTTTAAACATACAAGCTGTAGTCTGTTCTCTAGTACTACAATTCATATTTAAATACAACCACACTGTTATAAGCCCAGGTACTTCCAAAAGGATTTTAACCAGATTAGTGAATTCTAGTGTCATTAGCCCTTTGTCTATGTCTTCATCCTTAACATGAAAACTTTTTTATTTGTTGTTTTTAGGTATATATGACAGTAGTGTGTATTTTGACATATTATATATACATGGAGTAAAAGCCATTCCAAATAGGATCCCATTTTTATTGTACATAATGTGGAGTTACTCTGGTCCTGTGTTCATATATAAACATAGAAAAGTTATGTCTGATTCATTTTATTGGCTTGCCTATCCCCATCCCTCCTTCCTTCCCTTTATTCCCCTTTGTCTAATCCATTGAATTTCTATTTTTTGCCTCCCTATCCTCCTTCATTGTGGGTTAGCATCCACATATCGTAAAAATCAGCCTTTGGTTTTATGGGAATGGCTTATTTCACTTAGAATAATATGCTTCAGTTCCATCCATTTATTGGCAGATGCCAAAATTTAATTTTTTATAGCTGAGTAATATTCCATTCTGTATATATATGTACCTCATTTTCTTTATCCATTCATCTGTTGAAGGGCAACTAGATTGGTGGCATAGCTTGACTATTGTGAATTGACCTGTTGTAAACACTGATATGGCTGCATCACCATAGCATGCTTGTTTTAAATTCTTTGGGTGTAAACAGAGTGGGATAACTGGGTTAAATGGTGGTTCCATTCCAAGTTTTCTAAGGAAACTCCATAATGATTTCCATAATGATTGCACCAATTTATAGTCCCATTAGCAACGTATGAGTGTGAAACTTTTTCCCCATATCCTTGCCAAAATTTATTGTTCTTGTATTCTTGATAATTGCCATTCTGACTAGAGATGGAGCTCAGTGTAGTTTTAATTTGCATTTCCCTAATTGCTAGAGATTTGAATTTTTTTCATATTTTTTGACCCTTCATATTTCTGTTTCTGTGAAGTGCCTGTTCAGTTCCTTTGCCCACTTATTAATTGGGTTATTTGTTTTGGGAGTTTAAGTTTTCTGAGTTTTTGTATATCCTGAAGATTAATGGCCTATCTGAGGTACAGGTGGTAAAAATTTTCTTGCATTCTGTAGGCTCTCTGTTTATGTCCTTGATTGTTTTCTTTGCTACGAAGAAGCTTTTTAGTTTGATGCCATCCCACTTATTGATTCTTGATCTTACTTCTTATTGTTTAGGAGTTTTATTGAGGAAGTTCATTCCTGAGCTAACATGATGAAAAATTTGGCCTTCTTTTTCTTCTAGTAGGTACATGGAGCTCAAACTATCCCTATGTGCTAATGACATGATTCTATGTTTAGGAGACCCTAAATATAGAAACAAACTCCACCAGAAAGTAGAGTTTTTAAACTCATAAGTGAATTCATCAAAGTAGTAGGATATAAAATTAACACTAATAGATCAATTGCATTCCTATATGCCAATGATGATCAGCTTAAAGAAAAATTAGGAAAACTGTCCCATTCACAATAGCCTCAAAAAGTGAAATATAATATTTGGAAAGTAATCTAACAAAAGAGGTGAAATACCTATACAATGAAAACTATAGAACACTAAAGAAAGAAATTGAAGAAGACCTTAGAAAATGGAAAAAATTCCCATGTTCTTGGATAGGGAGAATTAATATTATCAAAATAGCTATATTACCAAAAGCACTATATTACCAAAAGCACTATAACAATTCCTATTAAAATCCCAATGACCTTCTTCATAGAAACATAAAAAACAGTCATGAAATTCATTTGGAAAAATAAGAGGGTCAGAATAGCCAAAAACAATCTTAGTGAGAAAGGTATTACAGTAGGCATCACAATGTCAGACTTTAAATTATATTACAGAATTACAGTAACAAAAAAAATGGCATGGTATTGGCATAGAAACAGACACGAAGACCAATGGAAGAGAACAGAACAGAACACACAGAGACATAGCTACAAAAATACAGTTATCTCATACTAGACAAAGGCATTCATACATTGGAGAAAAGAAAGCCTCTTCAACAAATGGTGCTGGGAAAACTGGAAATCTATCTGTAGTAGATTGAAATTGAACTCCTATATCTCAATCTGCATGAAACTCAACTCAATGTGGATCACACACCTAGGCATTAGACCAGAGACCATGTGCCTACTAAAAGAAAAATTCGAACCAACTCTCTATCATGTTGGCTCATGAACAGACTTCCTCAACATAAAATATTTGATAAAATGTGAAGTTGTATGGACTATTACATGGCTCAGCTTTGATGAGAAGAGCTCCTCAGTTTTAAATCATTTGTATTATCCACTAATGTCCATGCTGGGTTGAAATCTGAGTTCTGAGCTATTAAATTTATGCTCAGATCTGAGACCCCTTGGATTCACAGGATATGCTCTTATTTGGAAAAGTTTTTTTTTTTTTTTTTTAATGTAAGGAAGCTGAGTCCATCCTGAATTAAAGTGGCCCTTAATCTTTTGACTGTTGTCCTTATAAAGGAGTAAAAAACACAGACAGAAGGAAGAGAGCTATGTGAATAAAGCAGCGACTGGAGTGAAGCTGTCAGAAACAGGTGTCACCAAAAACTACAAAAGGCAAGGGAATAAGCTACTTCAGAGTTTTCAGAGTAAGTGTGGGGTCTATAAACACCTTGAGTTTGGACTTCTAGCATCTAGAAGTAATAGAAAATAAACAAACTGTATTTGGGGTAAAAATAGGAGTTCATAAACCACTTGAATCTAATGTATGAAATATGATATGTCAAGAGTTTGTAATGTTTTGAACAACCAATAAAAAAAAAGAAAATAAAGTTCTGTTGTTTTAAGCCACTGAATACATGGCACATGTTTTCCCCTTATCTGCGGTTTTATTTCCACAGTTTCAGTTGCCTATAATCAACTGTGGTCCCAAGATATTAAATGGAAATTCCAGAAATAAATAATTAATAAGTTTTAAATAACTTTTACTTCAATATACTGTTAAAATTGTTATTGTTATATTTTATTATTGGTGTTAATCTCTTAGGAGTCGTCCCTAACTTATAAGTTGAATTTTGACCTAGATATGTATGTGTAAGAAAAAACATAATGTTTATCTGGTTTGGTTTCAGGAACCCACAAGTGGTCTTGGAACACATTCCAGTGTGTTTAATTGGGGACTGCTTTATTTTGTTATAGCAACTCTGAAAACCAAGTATACCAGCATTAAAGATATTTTACTTGTGATATGACTCCTACAGTAATTTGGCTAAAAATGAGGCTGATTAACATAACAAAAAATCAACCTTTCTAAATACTTAGATACTATATTTCCAAAAAAAAAAAAAAACTATTGTTAAACAAATTTCATGTTTGACACCCATTTGAGGATTTGTGCACATACTTCTTTCCTGAATTATTTTTTTATAAATCTGTCAATCTTTATCTTATACAACTACCAACAGAGAATCAATATATTTGAGAACTTCCTACCATGCAACCAATAAATAATTCCTATTAATAAACATTCAAGAAATGTGTACTTATAATAAAAAATATAATGTTTAATTAAGTATGGAAGAGAAAAAAAAATCAAATGCCACAATATGGTCTGCAAAAAAATTCAAGTAAAATTATCAGTAATAATAAAGCAAGCATGTGTATGCTTCAAAAGAAAGTAGAAGTAGTTTTAAAGACAAACTAAAGATTGACCAGGTAAGTCCATAAAGGAACTAGATGACTTAAGATAAACATAAAACAATTTACATTAAGTCCCAGATGAATGGTATAGCACTGGACTAAGCACATTTAAAAATAAAATGGTTAAACTAGAAGATAAATCTAAAGAAATGATCCAAACCATTCATGAATAGAGATAAATCATATTTTTTAAAAGGTGACAAAAGACATGTTAGTTAGAATACCATCTGCTCTGCTTTGCACTAGTGTTGCCCAAAGGCTTGTGTGTTACAGGATTAGTCACCAGGGTGGTCCTTTTGGAAGCTGGTGGGAACTTTAGGAGGTAGGACCTAGTGGTAGGCCATTACTTCACTGAGGCATGCCTTTGAAGGTGAAGTGAAACCATGACCTCTTACTCCTTCTCTTTTGCTTCCTAGGCATGAGGTAAGCGGTTTGCTTTGCCTTGTGTTCCCATCATTGCCACCCTGCAATCTAATTAGAGGCCACAAGAAATGGGTCCACCAAGTCTCAGACTAGAATCTCCAAAACTATGACTCAAAATAAATCTTTTCTCTTTGTAATTATCTCAAGGATTTCATTAGGTGAAAGAAACTTGAGTCATACACCCTCTAATATTTCATAATTCACAAAAACACATATGATAGACAATTAGAACATAAAAGCATTAATCCAACAATTCAAGAAATTCAACAATTTGAAAATAGTGTATATATAAGTAATTCACATCTAAACACATAATATTCAAACTTTAAAAATAAAACAATATCTTTAAACCATGCCAAAGAAAAGAATAAACTTTCAATATTAGTATAAAAATTAATGTGGCAATGGCTTCTTAACAGTGATTTTGAATGTCAGAATTCAGTGGTCTTTCTAGAAAGTAGAAATATCTGAAAACTTATAATTGTATGATGGTTATCTATTGCTGTGTAACAGACTGTCAAAAACTTAGTTACTCAAACAATATTACATTTATTATCTCACATTTACTCTGGACTGTGATTTAAAAACTGCTTAGCTGGATATTTTTGGCTAACAACTCTTCTGAGGTTGCTCTTAAGTTGTACATCCAGACTGAAGTCATCTGAATTCTTGACTGGAAATGAAGTATACTCTTAAAAAGTTTAGCAAAAATCTCAGCTTCTCATTATCTATTAACTGGTTCCTCTCAGCTCTTTGTTGCATGGACATCACTATAGTGCTATGTGATGATCCTTACAACACAATATCTGGCTTCTCTAGGGTAATTGATCCAAGAAAGAGAGAGCAAGGAGGGAGTCACACAGCTTTGTGACCTCCTCTCATCTCGCAGGCCATTATTTGTGTCACATTCTATTCCAACCTAAGTCAACTACTACATCAATTCCTGTATGAAGAAAAGCGAAATTAAATTTCAAATTTTGAAGAGAGTAACATCAAAGAATATAAGATACACATTTTAAAAGGTTCACAAATATATACAAAGAAGTAAAGAAAATATGAAAACACATTACAAAAATTGTATATTTAACCATAAACATATTTCAGGAGAGATTTTAGGAATCATATAATATATACTGTCGAAAAGTTATACATGGGGGTGGGGGTGCAGCTTAGTTTATAAAATAGAAAACTAAAACTTCAGAACTAGCTTGCCCCAAACTAAAATCTAGGCTTTCAGATTCCATATCCCAAGCTCCTTCAGCAACATAGCACAGGATTTAGCTTTGACCTGATTACTTTCTTAGTCAAAAGGTATTTCATTTTTCTCAAAATCTTTGAGCCCTGTAAGGCCTTATCTTGTGATAGTTCTATATATATATATATAAGCTCCCTGATACCATCCCTGAGGTAATAGCATGCTGGATTTCTTCAAGGACCAGCATGGTTAGTGTTTCAGAACTAACAAGTGAGCAGGCCAGGGTCAGGATTGAATTGGGAGGGTGAATAAGTAGGGTATGTGTGGGTAGAGTACTAGCAGCACAGTAGTCAATATATTGCTTCCAATTATTTATTTGTTTTTATGACTTTCACCTTTATATTCCTTGAAAGCAAACTATACTTGCTTTGCTTTTGCCTTCTCAATAACTTTTAAAATTGTATTATTTTATCGAATGTGTGAATGAATAGATCTCTTTCCATGAAACTCTGTCTACGTGATATGATTAAAAAATAAATGATTCCTGGTAAAATGTCTGAACCATTGATATTATAAAAACACAATAGAGAATGCTCATGAAACTTAAAATGAAATTGCATATCTTTTTTGAATTTAAAATAAGTCAATGACAGAGCTAAGCAAAATATTGACATTTGAAAAGTATTCCTACTATTTGACATCTGGATTTCATTTAGTTTGCAATTTCTTTGTAAAAATGAAATTATAATATGGAATCATTGTTGAAGTAAGTGTCTATGATATCTAATTAGTAAACTGTAAATTTCAGCAACATATTGCTCTCTTATCCAGAGTATGTAATCCCTAAAATATTGGGGAATAGACATATTTTATACACTCAGAATAGAATTAGAGGCCTTAAAGTTCTATAATAATTCACAGAAGATATAAGCATTCGTAACATGATTCTAGCCTTATGAAGACTTCACTTATACTTTGATTGCCTTTGATATAACTATAAAGCAACTAAAAACCAATCTTCTTTTTCATGGATTCTGGCAAATGAATTTCTAAAACTAAAATAGCAATGAGATTTCACTATCATTGTAGTATTTACATCCACTAAACTCCTTCTGAAAGCCAATAGTCTAAACAGTATAGTAAAAGTAAAAACTTATTCCATGAGAATCATCTTTAACAATCTAAGAATCAGAATATCCCCTCCAACACACACACAAACACACACACACACACACACACACACACACACACACAGAGAATAAAAATAAGTATGGCCAAAACAGAAGTAGTAGGACTTGATAAAAATCAGTAGCTGAGTGATAAAAGCAGCTGAAAGAGGAGGAAAATGCTTAACTTGGTCTCCAGATGGTTTTGCTGAGAACATGGGTACAAGCTAAAAATGGATAGTGGCTCCCAAAGGGCAGAACTTCAAGCAGGGCACCTGGTTTCTTACTTTGTGTAGAAGGAAAACCAGATTAGAATGAGAAAATACAGACTTTCATAGGCAGTGGTCAATGGCCTGGTTGTCTGGTTTGAGACTTGAAAGGAAAAAGATTAAATGTATAACAGGGAAGTCAGAAGTATGGACATATAAATGGACTTAAAGGAGCACAAAGATTAAAATTTTCAGGTCATCTTTGAACACCCACCAGGAAAGTGTCACTGAGTGAGTAGTCAAAATATCTCAACTAATTGACATTATTCAACATTTGTCATTAGCTACCCCAGAACCACCATGAAGGTTACATGGCTGGAATGGGTACAGTGGCAGAGACACAGCCTTCCCATGGGTACAGTGACATGGATGCCCACTTACAGGGCATATCTGGTACATGTGCCTGTGCATATTTATCTTGTCAGCCAGAGATAAACGTTGAACCCCTGATCTGACACAATTTTTCTAGAAGATTGAATGCTTAGAAATGAATTCCACAAAAATGAGGGGTGTGTAGCTTTAAATATCTTTTGTTTTATTATTAGATCTCACTATTGGTTCACTAGAGGCATATGTTTAATGATGGATTGACAGGTGATTGTGTGACCTGGGATGTTCATTGTAAACTGAGGATTTTCTGACCTGTGGAGTCAAGAAGTTGTGTTTCCAGTAGCTTGCCATGATCAAATGGAAGTTGTATATCTGAGATGGGCTTAAGTAAGTTGTATGAATAAATGGCAGAGGTGCCCATGGCCCATACACATACTTCATAGTTCCTCCCCCTTAATCTATAACTGTTTTCTCAAGGGTAATCTCCTATGACTAATGACTAAGAAAATTAAATATGGCCTGGCAGCAAATCCAGTGTTATATTCCCACCAGGGTATCCCTGAAGGATAGTAGTGATGGAAAATTTTCTCAGTAAGTATCGTTTTTTATTTAGTAGATTTTCTTTTCAGTTACATTTTTAGGCTTTTAGTTATTGAAGGAGATAGTTTAAAGAATTTCCATATAACATTCTCCCTCTTTCCTTACTCTTTTCCTATCATTTACCCTATTATTCACATCTTACATTAGTACATTTGAACATCACTACATTTGTTACAACAGATAAACTAGTACTGATACATTATTATTCACTAAATTCCATAGTCTACATTAGGGTTAACTCTTTGTGTTATATACTTCTGTGGTTTGGACAAATGTATAATATTCTGTATTCATCATAATAGTATTTTGTAGAATAATTTTATCACCTTAAAAATCCCCTAAGTTCCACCTATGCACCTGCTTGCCTTGAACCCTTGGCAATCAGTGATATTTTACTATCTCTAGTTATTCCTTTCCAAGATATCACACAGTTGGGACTATATGCTAGTCTTTCCAGATTGGCTTCTTCTGCTAAGCAATATGTCAAGAGCTGAGTTGGAAAGAACTGAACTGCCAGATGCTGATGTGGTCCATTAAGACAACAAGCCAAAATTATAGTAACTGGCAAGCGTTCATTTCTGACTGCAATGTATAAGCAAGAGGTTAAACAGAAAAAAGTACCAGTTCTCTCAATGTGACATTTTTCCCTATGGAATGGTGCTAGGTGAAGGTCAAATTTATAAGTGCAGATAGGAGAATCACCTCAGTGCCAAGGCAATCCTAAGGAAAAGGCTCCTGCTGTTTTATGGACCTGGTGGGGAGAGTAGGGAGAAGGAACAGATTAGGAGTGGAAAAGTACTGGATGCTACTGAGTGAGAATGGAGAAATATTTTCAAGCGTCACCAATAAGGTGGTCATAGCAAAGGCATTTGGGCTAGGAATGTAGATATGTATCAGAGCAGGTAAGCTGGTTGAGAGGTGAAGTGTTTGATCCCTTAGCTAATCCTTTTTGATTATGAACCAAGTCTGGTGTGTAGAACAAAGCTTTCCCAAACTTTGTTCAAGTATAGCAAGAGGTTGGCCAAGTATAGTCTTTGTAGCAGGTTATGCAGGTCAAGGCTGAAAGAGAACACATATCATTTTGTCCTAGATCTGGACTCCTCAATATGCATTTAACACTCCTTTATGTCTTTTTATGGTTTTACAACTCACATTTTTATCATTGAGTAATATTTCATTGCATGGAAATACCAGTTTGTTTATTCATTTGCTTTTTATAAACATCGTAGTTTCTTCCAGCTTTAGGAGATTATGAATACAGTGATTTAAAACATTTACCTGTAGGTTTTTGTGTAGTTTTCAACACATTTGAATAAATACCTAGGAAGAAAATTGCTGGATCATATGTTTAAACTGTGTTTGGCATATAAGAAACTTCCCTGGGCTAGGGATATAGCTCAATGATAGATCACTTGCCTGGCATGCATGAGGACCTGGATTCTATCCTCAGCACCACAAACACAGAGAAACTGCCAAACTGTCTTTCAAAGTGGCTATACCAATTCTGCTTTTCCACTAGTAATGAATGAGAACTTCTCTTTCTCCATATCTTCTTAGAACTTGTTGCCAGTGTTTTGGATTTTAGACATTTTAAAGGGTGAGTATTAGTCATTGTTTCTAATGTGTAATGTCTTAATGTCTTATTATATTGAGCACATTTTCATATACTTAATGTTTTGCTGTATGGATATCTTTTTTGTTGAGATGTCTGTACAAATACTTTGCCTTTTTTTCCTTAACATTGTGTTTTAAGAGTTCTTTGTGCGTTTGTGGACTCGTTCTTTATCAGATATGTGTTTTTCCAAAGATTTTCTCCTAGGCTTTGGTTTCTCTTTATGTCTTTTGTAAAATTAAAATTTTCTTGTTTTGTTTTGCAGTGCTTATTATTGAATTCAGAACCTTACAGTGCTAGGCAACAGCTATACCAGAAGTTGTTTAAATTTACTAAAATCCAATTTATCAATTTTTTATGGATTGTGTTTTGTGATGTTATATCTAAAAAATATCAAAAAATACCTAGACTTTCTTGTATGTTATCTTTCAGAAGTTTTTTAATTTTATATTTAGTACTGTGAACCACTTTGAATTAATGTTTGTGAAAGATTATGTCAGGGCCAAGATTCACTTTTCCTTTTTTTTTTTTTTTTTGTGTGTGTGTGTGTATGTGAATACCCGTTTGTTTTAGCATCACTTATTAAAAAGATTATTTGCTTATTCTTTCACCAATACCATGGTGTTTTGATTAATGTGGAATTGTAATTATGTCTTTAAATCAGGTAATATTAGTTGTCTGACTCTCTTCTTCTCTAGTATTAATTTGTCTGTTATGAGTCTTTCATCTTCAGAATAAGTTTTTCAATATCCTTAAAATTATTTTGGGGGGTATTTTGATCACTCTAACTTGATTTGATAGATCAAACTTGAAATTATAGACATAATATTGAACATTGAACTTGCTTTTGTATTTTGCCTAGATGTTAGAGTGGTTGGCAGTGGCTAATAATTTGGCTAATTGTCAGAAACATGGAAGATATACATGGGGAAATTGGTAAAAAGATTGTAGAAAGATGTATGCAGATGGTCACAGAGTTTGAAGATATTTATGCCATTGTAAATGTTCATTAAAAATAAATTTAAGCAAAAACTAATAAGGTGAATGGAATCACCCATTCTGTGGACATCTGTCAGTGAGTTTCCATCTAATCTTTCCTTACCTGACACTCAAGGTACAGTGATGTGTTGACAAAGATGGGGATTTTGCAACACAGACTTCCATATCTAGGCTGATTATCTTCAGCTGCTGTGATGTGTTCAATATGCTGACATCAAAATCCAAGTATAATTCCCTACTAAGGCACCAGTCCTTGGGAAATCAGTCACTCACCTGCCATCAGATTGATTATGAGGAACTCATAGTCATGGAGTTTTCTGATCTTTTCACATTTCCCATCATCTAAAGCTTCTGGTATAAAAGAACATTGGAATGGCCTTCTGAATACTCAGTTTTGGTGTCAGGTAAATGGATACCTTAAATGTCCTTCTGGGGTAATTGATCTAGAATACCTAGGGAGATGGGGTTGCTAATAAATGAGGATAATAATGAGCATTATCTGGAATGCAGGAGATCCCCTGAATCACTTTCATTACTCACATGACCTTGTGATTAAAGTCAATGGTAAACTGCAACAAACCTAATATAAGAGGAAATATTAATGACTCATAATCTCCAAGAATGAAGGTTTTGTTATTCCATTAAGCAAGGAACTAAAACTAGCCAAGTTGCTTACTAAAGGAAAATAGTAGATAGCACAGGTAAAATAAATACCAGTTATGTCCATATGACTGACTGAAGAGAAAATCAGCATGCTTTTTTCCTACTCCCCATCCTCTATATGAAATATGTTAATGATAGTTAACATTATATCTTGTTATTTAAATTATAAGTTATTAAAGGGGAATGTGACTCAGCTTAAAGACAAATGAATATCACCGGAAGATAGGTAAGGGAGAGTGTGACCTCTGTTAAGGGGAGGGTTGCATATTTTAGGTGTAAGAAGGATAATTGAATTTTATTTGGCAAGGGCATGAATTTTCTGTTGTCATTATTTAGGAATTAAAATAACTACATTTAAAAGAGATGCATATGAATGCCAAGTAGGCAAGGAGTGGCTTGTGGGGAGATATATTGGATCATCTTAGCTAAGGTAGAATTGTATTTCCCAGAATTTCTTCCTGCATTGTTCTGGCTTGATGTATATCACAAAAGACTATTTGCATGATTTGGGAGAAGCACAAGAACCACAGAAGCCATACTATCTGATGCTCCCAAGGTCAGGGAAATGGAACCAGACACTGCTGCATCTCTCCCACACTGCTGTGGATTGCAATCTGTCTCTGTGGGGGCTATGGGGGCAACAGCTGGTTCACAGTTCCTCCAGCTCCCAGATGTCCTTCTTTAGCCCCTTGATTCCTGAGTCAGGTGCATTCTCAGCAGCATCAAAGTCGGAGGTTTGGAGGCCATATGAGATCAAAACATTTTCCAGTTTGTTCCATTCCTGAGGTTTCAATTAATCCTTGCACTCCTTTACATAGAAATCCATCTTTCCTTCCTGACTGCCTTCTCTTCAGGTACACATAGAGGCAGAAACCAACTTCTTATTGACTGATCAATCATTGCCTGCAGTTGCATTAGATCAAAACCCTATATATAATAGTATGTCATTTAATATCACTCTCTTTGGTGGTTTATCAGATTGAATAATAAGTGATATGCCTGTCTTTACAAATATGCAAACTCTCTCTTTGTCCCTCTTGATGGGATGGGTATAAAATGGTGCTTCATTAGTACTTCAATTTGCAATTCTTAGAGTACTAGTGGAAGAGAAAAACCACTGAAGGCCCTTTTTACAGTTTACCTATTTTTATGGAATTTTCCACCATTTTCTTCTTTATATGAATTTCCTTAAATATTCTAGACTCTTATTTCACAGTGCTTTACATGGTGAAATCTGTTCTCCCAGATTTGTAACTTTGTTCTTGTCATCCTATAATGGGAAAACATTCTTATTTTGGATGTATTCTTTGCCTTATGGTTTGTACTTTTGTAATTTTTAAGACATTTTCCTCTCCCATCTTAAGGTCACAAGATACTATCCTATATATATTTTTAAATTACCTTTGGCATTTTATCTCTAACATTATCTCTTAAACAATTTCTTCTTCTTTATACTGTTGAGAGGTTCCACCTATCTCTAGCTTTTCATTATATCTGAACAGAATATTTGTCAGTCTCTCTTCCAGGACCTTGTTGGTTTTATTACAGTTACTTTGAGATAGGTAGTCACATCTAATAGGGTAAGAAATACTTTTTTTCAGGATTACTATAAATTTTAGTAAATTTACATTGCATTTTGAAAAATTACTGTATACCTTTATTAAATTTTAACTGCTATCAAAAGTACAAATGATTTTATTTTTTGTATCATTTCTTTTTGTATCTATTTTTATTAATAGGCATTAATTGTACATAGTAATAGAATTTACTGTGACATTTCCATAATATATACACATTACTCATATTCACATGATTTTCTCCACCCTTACCCCCACCTCAACACCCTTCCTAATCCCTATTAACCACTATTCTCCTTTCAGGTCTATGTTTGTTTGTTTGTTGTGGCTCGTTTCCACATAAGAGAGAGAAAATGTCTTTCCATGTCTGGCTTCTTTTCCTTATATGATGTCCTCCAGTTTCATCCACTGTACTACAAATGACAGAATTCAATAATTCATTATGGCTGAATAATAATATTCCAACATGAATATTTACCATATTTCTTTATACGTTCATATGTTGATGGGCACTAGGCTGATTCCAAACCTTAGCTTGTTTAAATAATGCTGCAAAAAATGTAGGTATAAAGGTACCTCTTTTGTATGCTGGCTGGATTTTCTTTGGATATATACCCAGAAGTGGGATAACTAGATCATATGGTACTTCTATTTTAGTATTTTTGTGGAATCTCCATACTGTTTTCCATAGTGGCTGTACCAAGTTACATTTCAACCAACAGTGAATAAAAACTCCCTTTCCTCTGCATCCTTTTTAAATTGTATTTTGTTTTGTCTTGATAAGTTTTTTAAGTTCTTTATATATTCTGGATCTCAACCGTCTGTCAGATGAATTGTTGGCAAATATGTTTCTCCCATTCTATAGGCTATTTCCTCCCTCTTTTGGTTGTTTCCTTTGATGTACAGAAGCTTTAAGTCTGAATCAATCCTAATTGTCTAGTTTTGCTTTGGTTTCCTGTGCTTTTCCAGTCCCATGCAGAAAAATGATAACCTGTTCCAATATTTTGAAGCGTTTTCCCCTATTTGTTTCAGAGTTTGATGTCCATCTTAGGTTAAAGTTTTTGATCCCTTTGAGTTGACTTATACAGTGTGAGAAGAAAAGTTCAAGTGCAATCTTCTGCATTATGGCCATTCCATTATGCCACTACCGTTTATTTAAGACACTATCTTTTATACATTTTAAAATTCAATTATTCAAGATTCAATTACTTGTATTTTTAACATTGATTTTTTTTAAACTTTCCATATATATTTTAAGTTTCTTTTAGTCAGGATTTCTGAATCATTTAATAAGTTTGTCTATCTGATAATATGTTCATTGTAAACTTAAGTAATATATATGTAATTAGCACTCATTTGTACTATATTTTTTATATTTTTATCACCCTTATTTTTTTGTTTTATTCTTCATATATTGGATTTTATTCAGTTGGTGTGAAATATATATTCTACTTTTATATTTCCTCAATTATGATTATTTACAATTTTATTGACACTGCTTTAGTCTCATTATTCTTCCCTCTCTTGTGTCCAGTCTATTGATGAGTCCATCAAAGGCATCGCCATGTCTATTATGGGGTTTTGTTTTCTAGCTTTTCCTTTCACTTCTTTCTTAGCACTTCCATCCTTGTGTTCCTAGCATGTGTTTGTTATTGCATATTTACCACTTTTTCCATTAGCACCCTCATATTAATCATAGTTGTTTTAAACTCCCAGTGTATGCAGTTGTTATGGTTTATATCTAGAATGTCCTTCAGAGGCTAACGTGTTGACTCTATGTCTCAATTGCAGCAATGTTCAGAAGTGAGATTTTGGGGAATAAATTGAATCATGAGGGATATGATATAGTTAGTGGATTAATCCATTCAGGGAAATGTGATTGAATGGATTATTTATTGGGAAGTAGTGGAAACACTAGGGGAGGCCTAGTTGGAGGTCTGTGAAGGAGATCACTGTGAGCATATCCTAGAAGAATATATTTTGTCTCTGGCCCCTCTCCCTCCCCACCACTGTCTTTCTCTCTGGTTTGCAGCCACCATATGGTGAACAGGTTTCCTCCACATTCTTGTGCCAAGATGTTTCTACCTTGAAGCCAGTCGACTGTGAACTGAAATCTCTGAAACCGTGAGGTAGACATTTCCTCCTTTAAGTTGATCTTGTTGGGTATTTTGTCACAGTAATAAAAAACTGACTAAAACAGCTGCTAGTCAAGAAAAAAAAATCAAGACATAACAAGTATCAGTAAATGTGTGGAGAAAAAGGAACTTCTATATTAGTACAGCTACTATGGAAATAAATAGAAAGTTCTTTAAAAAATTAAAAATTGAACTTTTTATCCATATGATCTAGTAATTCTACTTCCAGTCTGTATCCAAAGGAAATAAAATTACTGTCTTAAATAAATATCTGTATTCTTATGTTCATTGTACCAATATTCACAACAGCCAAGATGTATAAGCAAAATAAGTGTCTGCTGATTAATTAATGGATAAATACACATACATGCAAATACACACATTTGAATATTATTGAGCCAGAAAAAAGAAGGAAATCCTGCCATTTTTGACAAGATATATGAAACTTGAAGAAATTATACTAAGTAAAATGAGTCAGACATAGGAAGACAAATATATGATTTCACTTATGTGTAGAATTAAAAAACTCATAGAAAAGAAAAGTAGAAAGGGGGAACGTGGAAAAGGGGCAGATGCTGTTCAAGGATAGCAACTTTCAGTCATAATATGACTGAGTTCTAGAGATCTGAATGTACAGCATGGTGACTATAGCTAATAATATTGTGTTATATACTTAAATTTTGCTGAATGTAGATCTTATCACTAAATGCACAAAAATATAATGGTATACAGTGATAGGTGTGTTAATATGATTATGCTAAACATTTCTTAATGTTTAGGTATATCATATCGTTCAGTTTTGTACCCTTAAATATATGCAACATTTACTTGTCAATTTTATATCAATTAAGCTAGAGAAAAATCCCAGTGTGATAATTCCAACATCTCTGCCATGTCTTATTCAGATGCATGCTCTGTCTCTTTAAACTGTGATTTTGTTATTTTAGTAAGTCTTGTTTTTATTTTGCTTTGTTCCTTTGCAAGCCAAACATAATATACTGATAAAAACAACTGAGATAAATAGGCCTTTCCTTTGAGATGCTCCTGCTAGGGATTAAGTTGTGTTTGTAGATATCAGAGGCTGAACTTCCCTCTGGTCCCTGTTCTTTGTCTCCTCTTTTGGGTTTCCCTAGAATTTTTTTTTTTATTTTTAATATCCTATGAGCCATGCTTTCCCCAACTGTATTCTCCTGATTTTATATAGGAGTACTTTTGATGTCGGGTGAGGGGTGAAGGGGAGAGAAAGCATTCTGCAGTCCTGTTCCTAGGACCTCATATTTAGTGAGCCTGTGTCCTAGACTGTGACCTTCAAAGTGCTTCTCTGTTGCCTCATTTTTTACCCTTCTAGGGGACACAGGAAGACTGTGGCTGGCTGGGGTTCAGTATTTTCCTTTCCCCAGACCACTTAATCTCTATTAAAACTCTGAAGGTTTGGCTCTGGTAAAATAGTTTCTTTGAAGATTTGATATTGTTAAGGAAAATTATTCCAGATGTATTTAAAAATGGCTACATACTCACAGAAGCACAAAGATATTTTCTCCTGTCTTGACTTGGATTACATGATAAGGCTTCTGGAGGTAAAACACAAAATTTTGATGACCTCTTAAGACTGGCCATTTCCTGTGCTTTTATCTCTTAAACTTGTCCTCCCTGAGCCAACAGCAATTGGGCAATTACACATTACATTTTCCTGCACAGGCCCAGGTTCCTATGGTATTCTGCTTTAGGTTTTGGCTCTACTAAGCTTTGAGCTCTGCATCCATCTGTTGGTCTCTTCCACTGTTGGTGCTGTTTGCTGTGTAATCTTGGTTCTTTAATGTATCTAAGGAAAATTGTTGAACTAGAGAAATGACTTTTCAGGCTCCCTACATGCTGATTCAGAAGCCAGAATCCAAGAACAATTTTTATGTGTATTTTTCTTTATGGATTTCTTAAACTCATAGTGATGGATAACTTCATGTGTCAACTTGGTAGGTCATTAACATTTAAATATACAAACCTTGAATATAGCATATTGCCCTCCATAACATGTACGGGCCTCATCCATTCCACTGAAGTTCTTAAGGAAAAAACTGAGGTCCCTGAAGAAAGAATTCACCTTCAGAATATCTTCAGATGCAAGCTACAACATGAAATTTTTCCCGACATCTCCAGCCTGTTTTCTGTCCTGCAGAGTTTGGACTTGCTAACCCCACAATCATGAGCCAATTTCTTTTTTTTTTCTTCATATTTATTTATTTCTTTTATTATTTTTTTTAAATTTTTATTGTTGGTTGTTCAAAACATTACATAGTTCTTGATATATCATATTTCACACTTTGATTCAAGTGGGTTATGAACTCCCATTTTTACCCTGTATACAGATTGCAGAATCACATCAGTTACACTTCCATTGATTTACATATTGCCATACTAGTGTCTGTTGTATTCTGCTGCCTTTCCTATCCTCTACTAACCCCCTCCCCTCCCCTCCCCTCCCCTCTTCTCTCTCTACCTACTCTACTGTCATTCATTTCATCCCCTTGTATTATTTTTCCCTTTCCCCTCACTTCCTCTTGTATGTAATTTTGTATAACCCTGAGGGTCTCCTTCCATTTCCATGCAATTTCCCTTCTCTACCCCTTTCCCTCCCACCTCTCATCCCTGTTTAATGTTAATCTTCTTCTCATGCTCTTCATCCCTACTCTGTTCTTAGTTACTCTCCTTATATCAAAGAAGACATTTGGCATTTGTTTTTTAGGGATTGGCTAGCTTCACTTAGCATAATCTGCTCTAATGCCATCCATTTCCCTGCAAATTCTATGATTTTGTCATTTTTTAATGCAGAGTAATACTCCATTGTGTATAAATGCCACATTTTTTTTTATCCATTCGTCTATTGAAGGGCATCTAGGTTGGTTCCACAGTCTTGCTATTGTGAATTGTGCTGCTATGAACATCGATGTAGCAGTTTCCCTGTAGCATGCTCTTTTTAGGTCTTTAGGGAATAGACCGAGAAGGGGAATAGCTGGGTCAAATGGTGGTTCCATTCCCAGCTTTCCAAGAAATCTCCATACTGCTTTCCAAATTGGCTGCACCAATTTGCAGTCCCACCAACAATGTACAAGTGTACCCTTTTCCCCACATCCTCGCCAGCACTTGTTGTTGTTTGACTTCATAATGGCTGCCAATCTTACAGGAGTGAGATGGTATCTTAGGGTGGTTTTGATTTGCATTTCTCTGACTGCTAGCAATGGTGAGCATTTTTTCATGAACTTGTTGATTAATTGTATGTCCTCCTCTGAGAAGTGTCTGTTCAGGTCCTTGGCCCATTTGTTGATTGGGTTATTTGTTATCTTATTGTCTAATTTTTTGATTTCTTTGTATACTCTGGATATTAGGGCTCTATCTGAAGTGTGAGGAGTAAAGATTTGTTCCCAGGATGTAGGCTCCCTATTTACCTCTCTTATTGTTTCTTTTGCTGAGAAAAAACTTTTTAGTTTGAGTAAGTCCCATTTGTTGATTCTAGTTATTAACTCTTGTGCTATGAGTGTCCTATTGAGGAATTTGGAGCCCGACCCCACAGTATGTAGATCGTAGCCAACTTTTTCTTCTATCAGACGGTGTGTCTCTGATTTGATATCAAGCTCCTTGATCCATTTTGAGTTAACTTTTGTGCATGGCGAGAGAAAGGGATTCAGTTTCATTTTGTTGCATATGGATTTCCAGTTTTCCCAGCACCATTTGTTGAAGATGCTATCCTTCCTCCATTGCATGCTTTTAGCCCCTTTATCAAATATAAGATAGTTGTAGTTTTGTGGATTGGTTTCTGTGTCCTCTATTCTGTACCATTGGTCCACCTGCCTGTTTTGGTACCAGTACGATGGTGTTTTGGTTACTATTGCTCTGTAGTATAGTTTGAAGTCTGGTATCGCTATACCGCCTGATTCACACTTCCTGCTTAGCATTGTTTTTGCTATTCTGGGTCTTTTATTTTTCCATATGAATTTCATGTTTGCTTTCGCTATTTCTACAAGAAATGCCGTTGGGATTTTGATTGGCATTGCATTACACCTATAGAGAACTTTTGGTAATATCGCCATTTTGATGATGTTAGTTCTGCCTATCCATGAACAGGGTATATTTTTCCATCTTCTAAGATCTTCTTCTATTTCTCTCTTTAGGGTTCTGTAGTTTTCATTGTATAAGTCTTTCACCTCTTTTGTTAGGTTGATTCCCAAGTATTTTATTTTTTTTGAGGATATTGTGAATGGAGTGGTTGTCCTCATTTCCATTTCAGAGGATTTGTCGCTGACATACAGGAATGCCTTTGATTTATGCGTGTTGATTTTATAGCCTGCCACTTTGCTGAATTCATTTATTAGCTCTAATAGTTTCTTTGTAGACCCTTTTGGGTCTGCTAGGTATAGAATCATGTCATTTGCAAATAGTGATAATTTAAGTTCTTCTTTTCCTATTTTTATGCCTTTAATTTTTTTCGTCTGTCTAATTGCTCTGGCCAGTGTTTCGAGAACTATGTTGAACAGAAGTGGTGAGAGAGGGCATCCCTGTCTTGTTCCAGATTTTAGAGGGAATGCCTTCAATTTTTCTCCATTCAGAATGATGCTAGCCTGAGGCTTAGCATAGATTGCTTTTACAATATTGAGGTATGTTCCTGTTATCCCTAGTTTTTCTAGAGTTTTGAACATAAAGGGATGCTGTACTTTGTCGAATGCTTTTTCCGCATCTATCGAGATGATCATATGGTTCTTATTTTTAAGTCTATTGATGTGGTGAATAACATTTATTGATTTCCGTATATTGAAACAGCCTTGCATCCCAGGGATGAATTCTACTTGATCATGGTGCACAATTTTTTTGATATGTTTTTGTTTCCGAGTCGCCAGAATTTTATTGAGGATTTTTGCATCTAGGTTCATTAGAGATATTGGTCTGTAGTTTTCTTTCTTTGAAGTGTCTCTGTCTGGTTTAGGAATCAGGGTGATGTTGGCCTCGTAGAATGAATTTGGAAGTTCTCCCTCTTTTTCTATTTCCTGAAATAGCTTGAAAAGTACTGGTATTAGTTCCTCTTTAAAGGTTTTGTAAAACTCTGCTGTATACCCATCCAGTCCTGGGCTTTTCTTAGTTGGTAGTCTTTTGATGGTTTCTTCTATTTCCTCAATTGATATTGGTCTGTTTAAGTTGTCTATATCCTCCTGACTCAATCTGGGCAGATCATATGACTTAAGAAATTTATCGATGCCTTCACTATCTTCTATTTTATTGGAGTATAAGGATTCAAAATAATTTCTGATTATCTTCTGTATTTCTGAAGTGTCTGTTGTGATATTGCCTTTTTCATCCCGTATGCTAGTAATTTGAGTTCTCTCTCTTCTTCTCTTCGTTGGCATGGCTAAGGGTCTGTCGATTTTATTTATTTTTTCAAAGAACCAACTTTTAGTTTTGTCAATTTTTTCAATTGTTTCTTTTGTTTCGATTTCATTAATTTCAGCTCTGATTTTAATTATTTCTTGCCTTCTACTTTTCTTGCTGTTGTTTGCTCTTCTTTTTCTAGGATTTTGAGATGAAGTATGAGATCATTTATTTGTTGGTTTTTTTCTTTTTTTAAGGAATGAACTCCAAGCAATGAATTTTCCTCTTAGAACTGCTTTCAATGTGTCCCATAGATTCCGATATGTTGTGTCTGTGTTTTCATTTATCTCTAAGAATTTTTTAATTTCCTCCTTGATGTCTTCTATAACCCATTGATCATTCAGTAACCTATTATTCATTCTCCAAGTGATGCATGATTTTTCCTTCCTTCTTTTATCGTTGATTTTTAGTTTCATTCCATTATGATCAGATAAGATGCATGGTATTATCTCTACTCCTTTATATTGTCTAAGAGTTGCCCTGTGACATAATATATGATCTATTTTTGAGAAGGATCCATGTGCTGCTGAGAAAAAAGTGTAACTGCTTGATGTTGGGTGGTATATTCTATATATGTCAATTAAGTCTAGGTTATTAATTGTGTTATTGAGTTCTATAGTTTCCTTATTCAACTTTTGTTTGGAAGATCTGTCCAGTGGTGAGAGAGGTGTGTTGAAGTCTCCCATGATTATTGTATGGTGGTCTATTAGACTCTTGAACTTGAGAAGAGTTTGTTTGATGAACATAGCTGCACCATTGTTTGGGGCATATATATTTATGATTGTTATGTCTTGTTGGTGTATGGTTC
The DNA here is from genome assembly GCF_047511675.1 of Marmota flaviventris. Taxonomy (NCBI): domain Eukaryota; kingdom Metazoa; phylum Chordata; class Mammalia; order Rodentia; family Sciuridae; genus Marmota; species Marmota flaviventris. The sequence continues at coordinate 47,901,653 of NC_092505.1, read as the reverse complement.
CCTTGAGCAGTATGTAGTGTCCCTCTTTATCCCTTTTGATTAACTTTGGCTTGAAATCTATTTTATTTGATATGAGTATGGATACTCCTGCTTGTTTCTGAAGTCCATATGAGTGATATGATTTTTCCCAACCTTTCACCTTCAGTCTATGTATGTCTTTTCCTATCAAATGCGTCTCTTGTAGGCAGCATATTGTTGGGTCTTGTTTTGTGATCCATTATACTAGCCTGTGTCTCTTGATTGGTGAGTTTAAGCCATTAACATTTAGGATTATTATTGAGATATGGGTTGTTCTTCCAGCCATATTTGTTTATTTATGTTACTAAAGATGGTTTGTTTTCCTCTTTGATTATTTTCCCCCCTTTACTGTCCTACCTTCCACTGTTGGTTTTCATTGTTATTTTCCATTTCCTCTTCCTGTAATGTTTATCTGAGGATGTTTTGAAGAGATGGTTTTCTAGCTGCAAATTGTTTTAACTTTTGTTTATTGTGGAAGGTTTTAATTTCATCTTCCATCCTGAAGCTTAATTTCGCTGGATACACGATTCTTGGTTGGAACCCATTTTCTTTCAGTGTTTGAAATATGTTATTCCAGGATCTTCTAGCTTTCAGAGTCTGTGTTGAGAGATCAGCTGTTATCCTGATTGGTTTACCCCTAAATGTAATCTGCTTCCTTTCTCTTGTAGCTTTTAAAATTGTCTCCTTATTCTGTATGTTGGGCATCTTCATTAAAAAACAAAACAAAAGAAAACAAAACTATCTCCTGCTCATTCTCTTCCTCTCTCCCTTTCTGAATCTCTCTCTTTGTCTCTGTCTCTGTCTCACTCTACACACATACACACAAACCCTATTCATTTTGTTTCTCAGCAAAACCTTAATACATTTACCAACCTGAATCATTATCAATGTCTATTTCTTCCTTTCTTTTCCTTCCAAAATCATTACCTGTCTGATTTTCCTGACACCTTTCTGCCCTCTCTATCCCTCTTGCTATCCATACCCTTAGCACTAACTGAGAAACAACATTCTTTCAATTCAGAAGTTTCTCTGCTTTATTTAAAAATCCTTTATTATATCAATTTGTATACAGCCCCTTTTAAATATTTAATATTTCCTGAGTAGGGATTTTGGGAAGGAGACTAGATTTTATTATGTACCATCTTGTCAAAAACTCTAATATCTTTTCTAATGGAGATATCCTTTGTGACATTTAAAATGTAATATCAATATCATCAAACTTTTATAACTTTATCTGCCCTACTTCACTTAGCTAGTTAATAATGCTACTGCTTATCAACAATTAGGTTGATAAGATCAGAGTGAAAAAAGTTAGAAAAAAATTATATAAATGCAAAATATAGACTGAATTCTATAAAACTCAGAGAATTGTCCAATCTGTTTTTGTTTTGTGTTGGTACTGGAGATTGAACCCAGAGATACTTTACCACTGAGTTGCTTCCTCTGACTTTTTATTAATCCTTTGAGACAGGGTCTTGATACATTGTTGAGGCTAGGGTTGATTTTGTAATTCTCCTGCCTCAGTTTCTATGTAGTTAGATTAGAATCATGCACCACCACATCTACCTATTGTTGTTTTCTTAAATTTGGGGAAAAGAACATACAGATGCAGATCCTGTTAATTAATAAAATGCCAAAGTGTTAGTTTTTTTAAAAAAGCTAAAAATGTGAGATACAAAAACAGAATAAGTCACAGTGGTTTAATTCATAAATAGAAGAATCCATAGCATGACTCAAAGTGCATCTAAAGCACAGAGACTTTTAGACTCAGCTTGAAAAATCATATTAAAAGCATTTTGCTAAGTTATACTCCAATAAGGCAGTAAAATCATATCCCTTGGAATTGTCTTTGCTTTAGGACAGAAATAATTTGTATTTATATCTTACTTTAAAAATAATAAATTAGCATGTAGCTTTCCAGAATATGTTCCCCAATCAAAGGGACAGACTCCTAGAAAATTAAGTAATTCCTACAAGGCCTATTAGGCAGTGAAAAGACATGCAGTCATTCTTGCCTTGTTCCCAACTTTTGAACTATTTTTTTCCAGCAATATAACTCTTACATCTTTTATAAATCAACCACATTCCATTTCTCTTTATTCTTCCCCATTTCTTAACATCTATATATCTAATTATTTAACTCAAACTTAGACAATAAGCATATCTAAACAGTAAATAAGATTACTAGTTTGTCTCTCATAAATCTTGACAACTAGATAGCTTTTTCTAAACTTTTAGATATTTGTGGATTGAAAGTGTTATCTACTTTCTCATTAGTTCTTACTCTTGTTTTTTTCTAGGAAATCAAGTGAAATTTGGATTTAGAGAAATCTGTCCTTGATTATTGGATCTAGATTTCATAGTAAAAAAAAAAAAGATAATTCAGAAATTCAGAGATGAAGTCAAGGTTACTTTTTCTGTGATTCCAGGTCTTAACCTCTAAATAATTTTGAACTCTTATAGCACATCTTCATTTTCTCTCCAGTTAGCTAATTTATCTTCTCTGGAAACTATACTACCAAAAATTTCATCTTATTTTCTCCTCATAATACCTCTTTTAATAAAGTATATGAAAATTGTATTTGCATATTTAATATTTACTTATGATAGGATAAAAATACAAAGCCTTTTTACTTCCATCTTTATTACGTGAGAAATTACATTCCTTTGTGCAACATTCAAGAAAGGATGTGATGTGATGCTGATCAACCTCAGCAGGACACTGAGTTTGCCAATGCCTTCCCTTTCCTTTTCTCATTTAATTCTAATCAATCCTCCCATCAATTCTGACAGATGAACTAGGTGGTAGATGATCCTCTTTATGAGGCAATAACCCTGAGGATTACAAAGAAACTGATTTTATTACTTTGGTAGTGAACTCTAGATCCACTAAGCAAACACAGATTTCTCCGAATCCAAATTCAATTTTTCTTTCCAGTAGGTCATTCTGTGAAAGTACTTTGTAAACTGCTGTCAAAATGTGCAGAGTTATCATCACTGTATGTATTATTTCTTTCTCTCTTTTTAAAATCTCTATACAAGGGTGTATCTTCATTCATTCAACAGAGAGGCACCAGACAAGACATGTTTTTATGGATGAAACTTGTATGAGGTTACATGTGAAGCTTCTCTCCTAATTCACCAAACAAATGAATTATAAATTCAAATTCATGAAAACATTACTGGAAATGTAAATCCTGATTTGCCTGAAATGTGTCCTTTGCCAAGCCCAAGTTTATGTAAGGAGTCTAATGATTACAGCATATGACTCAGCATACTGCTGTTCAGAGGGACCTTCCCATGAAAGGTAGATAGCATACCTTTTTATGTAAGATGTATGGTGGATTTCATAATTGCTAGTAATTGAACAGATTATAAAAGGAGAAATATAAGTGGTGTTTGGCTTTAAGAACAACAAAACAAATAAAAAGCAAAGCCATTGTGAATTGCAATCAGCTTAGGAATCAGTGCCGTCTTAAACTGCAGGAACAATTTCAACAGCGTTCAAATGAAGATCTTTTTCTTCAAACACTGTGTTCTATATCTTGTCTTTAGCTTGGCATTTACTGCTGGGTTTACCATAGGCAACCAGCTGTTCTCTACTACAGGGAACAAGGCCAGAACTCAGTTGGAAACAATCAAAGGCTAAAATTCTACGAAGAATAAGTGAGAACCAGAGAATCAAGAAGACTTCAAAGAGTTGTGAATCAATAAAATGGACAGTTTTGAATGAACGACTAGGTTTTGATCTTCCTTCCCTCAAGACTGTATTTAAATAGTATTTAGTAACAGATAAAGCCTTTGCATTTGTAAAAGCTAGTAAGCATTTAGTTTGGAAGAATAAAAAAATTCTATTTCTTATTTTTCTGAAGCAAATATTAATTTCTGATTTTTCAGATTTTAAAGTGCAGAGTGAGCACTGTTCAGTGACAATACAACTCTTTTTGCTTCCTAAATGTTATGACATATTTGCTCATTTTCTCTCAATTGAAGTGTTTTTTTCTTTTCATTATTTTTTACACAGGGTCCTCACTCAAATTGCTCAGGCAGGCCTCAGACTTGTGATCTTCCTGCTTCATCCTCTAGAGTAGCTGGAACTACAAGGGTACACAACCTGACCTGGCTTCCTTTATCTGCAGTATTTCTTATCTTTATATTGTGACACTGACAACTTTGAGCCTACAGTGCAAAATGTGGTCTGTGACCTTGGGAGCAAATGCATAAACACATAAAATTATATAATCAGTTTATGAGTCCCCCAAACCCTATCCTTTGAGTCCAGTTGCAGAACCTTTACAGCACCTATAATGTTCTTTTTATCCTCTGCCTGTCAAACTCTAATTCAACTTGCAAGACTTAAGTTGAATATGCCACTCCTGAGTGGTCTTCTCTATTTCTATCCCTCTATGCAAGCTGACATTAATTATTCCCTACATTATGCTTATATCTCTATTATTACCATTTATTCATTCCATTTACTTTTCTTTCTCCCTTCAACATTTAACAGACATCATAAAACTAAAATGAATAAAACAATGCCTCTTCTTATGGAACTCCCACTGCACTAATGGGACTCATACAAATAGTGTGATCAAGTGAGATAAGTACTAACACAGAGTGAAAGAAATGCCAGGAGAGTACAGATGCTTGACATTTCTCACAAATATTAATATTATTTATAGATAATTTGCAATTTACCCAAAATTTCCCAACAACTCATCTTCATTTAACATCCCTGACTTTGCTGATTGTATTATTATTATTGACAGCTACATTTTATGGTTCATAAAATAAAGTCAGGGAAGAAAAATATATGGAAAAGAATAACCCAGCAAGTAATTTTTGAAGTTAGAATCCAAACTAATGTTTTCTGATTCTATATAGTACAAATTGGGAGGAAATATTTTTCTATACTGGTTTAAGTTAGTATAAACTATGCATTCTTCTTCCTACTAAATTATAAGATCTTTGGATTAAGATAAACATCATTTTTAAAATTTTATTTTCTCTCTCTTTCCATTCTTACCCAAAACGTTACCATACATGTGGTAGATGTTTAATAATATTTGTATCGATTTTCTAGATTGTATTTGTCTCAGTGTACTTGATTCAATCCCTGGCTGGAAATGTAGATGCATGAATTAATTTTATGAAGCCCCTATAATTTGTTAGGCACTAAATTAGGCATCTTTACATATATCATCTCATTTAATTTCAAAACAACCTGAAATGTAGAAATATTGATTTTATTGTCATTGGGGAAACTAATACTCAAAAATCTAAGCAAATATGTCTCAGGGTACATTTGTAAACGGCTAACCTATGTAACATATTCCAGGCTAAAGTCTGCGGATAGTTATTTTCTGTCTTCATGATTAATTAGATTGGTTCATTATTTCGAGGAATAATGTAAATATTAGCCAAGGAGTGATCTAGAATCGAGATTAAATTTACCCAACAAGCATTTCAGCAAATACGTAATTAGTGCCAGTATGTGCCAACCATTTTAAAAGATAATGTGGATATAACCATGAGTAAATGACTTTTTTCTTTCCCTCATGAGTTCCCACTATAATAAAGAAAGCAAATAATTAGCACATGTATAAGTCCGTATGGGTGCCTTATAGTTTCAATGGGGTCAACAGAGAGGAAGAAAGTGGAGTCTGGGTCTAGAGGTATGGAGGGGAGAAGTTACCATTTATTCAGATAAAATTTGAACAGAAACCAAAATTGAAGAAAATAAGTCATAAGTACATCTAGAAAAAAGTATTCAAGGCAAAAGGAACAAGTGCAGGTACCCTATGAAGAGCAAAGAGTCCAGGTTGCTAGAGCAGAATGGGTAATGGCAGGGGATATGGACCAAAGACAGGGATAGGAGATGCCTAAAATATTACAGGTCATTTTAAGATTTACTATTTTGCTTTTGTTGTTAGTGTTGTTCTGTTTTCTTTTAACTCTTCATAAACTGAAAGTTAACATTTCTTTTTTTATCTTGAATCAAACATAATATAAATAGTAGGAATTGATTTCATATTTTGAATGTTTTCCTCCTTGTTAAACACTAAAGGAGAATATAAAAAAGTACTATATGCAAACATTAAAATGAATCTATTCTGTTGAAAAACAGAAATTTATTTCCCACAGTTCTGGAATCTAGAAACAAAAGATCAAGGTGTAGCAAGGTCAGGTTCCAGTGAAACTCTCTCCCTGGCTGGCAGGTGGTGACCTTTGTATTATGTCCTCATATTGCATTAAAGAATACACTTTCTGGTGTCTCTTCTTATAGAGACATTAATCTCATCGTGAAAGCACCATATTTATGAATGCATTAATACTAAATATTTCCCGAAGGCCATCTCCAAATACTGTCACATTGGGAGTTAGAGCTTTAATATATTAATTTTGGGAGGACATAACTCAGTCCATAGCACTTTGTGAAGCAGAAGACTTATTCAAGGTAAGATTTTCACAGTGGTTATATCTGGGTATTTGTGGTAGATGTTTTAAGAACTGGTAAAATTATAAATGTATTTTAAAAACAGAAATAAGATTTACTTGTGAATATTGTATAAGGTAAATCTGAAAAAAAAAAAAGGAGAGAGGAGCTAAGAATATCTTCAATTTCATGGTTATTTGAGATGAGGAGATTGTGAGAACTATGGTTGGATGTGGCAGTTAAATCAGACAGTTATTTCTAGATATATTAATTTTGAGATGCCTTTTGGAAAACCAAATGGAGATTACAAGTAAGTAGATGTATATAAGAGAATAGAGTTCAGGAGAGAGGCCCAGGAAATTATCAAGAGATGGATGGCATGTAGTGGAGCTCACTAGGAGAATGATTTTAGGGACAGAAATGATGAGGTCAGAGAGAAAAAGGGAGATAAAAAGGAATTAAAAGTGACATAATAGAACCCCAAAAGAGACATGCCTGGCCAATGGAATAATTTACTTCAAATGATTGTATACATTGAATTTTATGAAGATTGTTAAAATTACCAGGAGAGGTTATCAGTGGAGACCATGAAAAGTCTACTTTACTAAGGCAAAAGAAAGACTAATAGAGTTGGTTTCACCAGAGAATGGGAGGAGAGAGCTTGTTGCATAGTGATCTCTGACCTTCCAGTGGCTACTGCTGTTCTGTATGCACTGCCAGTGTGTCCATGCATTAAGATATGATGGAGCTGGAAACTAAGATTTTACTACTAGTTCATTATGTGAATGAAAACTTGTTTATATATTATAGAAATCTATAATTTTAAATATCCATTTCCATGCAGGACTCATGGAAAGACACACACACACACACACACACACACACACACACACACACAGTCATTCACATAAAAGTTACTTTTCCTTTAAATTTGCCTTGGAGTTCATTCATTCAGCTCCCAGTTAAGAGTCTGTTCCATGCATTTCATTATGTTAGTTACCAGACTTACAAATATGAATCAAATAGAACAAAAACACAAATATATGTTAAAATATAAATTTCCACCTGGAAAGTTTCTACAAAGTCCAGGCAGTAGAGCCAGGAAAATTTACTCTCACAGTCTATTGTGGACTCTCAAGTGGAAAAGTTGTACTTCACATGAAACACCGTAAGTCTTAATTATTTGCTTTCCCAACTTACAAAAGATTAGAAACAGAATATTAGATTGAGGTTGCTAATTCTAAGATGAATAACATATGGTAGTTTGATTGCAAATGATGCAAGATATTTTAAATATTAAGTGGTAGATATAAGGAATCAATATTAAAACAATGGGCCAATTTGGATGAGGGTAAACTTAATCTACTATCCTTAGGAGGCCCTGAAACAATGATCAATATTGCCAAAAGTCACCAGTTATATACAGTGTCATCTCTCAAGGCGTTTCAGTAACTAAAATGGTATGAATCAAGTAAAATAATTTCATATTCAAATGTATTGGCTGGAATTCTTTCTTCTTCCTTCATCCTTTTTAGTGTCACTCAAATAAACTTGAGCTATCTATAAAATTATTTAAAAACTCATCTTCCAACTGTCTTGAATATTTGAAGAATTATTATATTGTTCTTAAAGAATGTCTCCCTGTTCTATCAAAAATATTCTCTATAACACAGAGTGAAATTCCATTCTTAAAAACAGTACTATTTCATTCACATATAATTATTTTTTTAAATGATGATTGTCATGCTTGATAGAAGTGATAATACTGTGACTTACAATTGATATTAATAGTAGCTTTTAGAAGACTAAAAATAATGTGTTATTTCAGAAGACTAAATATTGTAATACTTCAGAATTATTCAAAAAAGTTTAAAATACATGTTCTCCTTAAAAGAAAACAAAGTAAACTATCATTTACTAAGTACTTATCATTAGTTAGAGACAATGCTAACCTGTTTTGTGTTTTTTCTAGATTTAATTTTATATATCTTGATATCTGATTTTATAAATTTCTAAAAACTGTAAAATGCTATAAGTTTGTCCCACAAGAGCACTCAGGTAGTGTGGGAAACTGAGATTTAAACCCAGATATGTCGAATTCCAAAGTCCTAGTCTTTTTACATTGGTAGAGGAAATTTTTATCATATGAAAAATCCATAAAACTTAATTTCTAAATGAAGACAAGAAAGATGGATATCGTTATAGAATACAATACTATTTATAGTGGTTCTCAAAATTTGTACTTCAGGATTGCCTGCAGGACTTATAAGAAACAGAGTTGAGAATTTTTATTTCTAACAAGTTCTAGGTTATCCTGATGCTGTTGGTCTAGGACCACACCTTGAGAATTAGATCTGATCTATTAATTCCTTTAGTATTTCTACAGTGAAAATACCTCTTTCTTTAAAGTTCAGGTGACTGTATTTCACCTTAGGTCTACAGAATTGGCCTTCTGAGGGAGGGCCCAAGAATCCAAATGTGACTGATAGTGATGCACTAAGTCTCTATCTCACAAAGAAGACACTATGATGCTATTGGGACAATCTAATGATAGAATAAAGAAGAAACCATGTCAGAATCTGTGTCCTGTTGGTTGTGGCTCTCTGCTGTCTCTTAGTTTTTTCCCATTCAATCCCAATTCACCCATTTTCTTTCAAATTTTTTACCCTGATATTTTGGATAATATTTTTGCTTATTTTAATTTCACTTCAAATTCTGGCTGGAGGTAATTAGCTTCTACTAAGGGAAAAATGGATCAATAGGAGTTGATCTTTGGAGGTAAAATAAAGTGAGCCAAAAGGATTGAAACTATTTTCTCTATTTTGAGTTAATTTTGTCTCAAAACCCTCAATCTCAAGACTCTTCTTTTAAGATAAATATCTCAGAACATTCACTGTGCCTTCTTTTAAGGTGAGTATCTCAGAGACATACAGTGGGATGTAGATTCCATGTGCAAGTAATTTATTAAGGAAGCATTCTCAGAAGAAGGAGAAGGAGGAGGAGGGGGAGGGGGAGGGGAGGAGGAGGAGCCATAGGAGATTCAACACAGGAAATTGGCAGAGGCTAGCAAGGATGGAATTCTAGACAAAGTGCCAGCCTCTAACCGTCCCCTCCTAAGAACTTGGGAAAGTGAATTATACTTCAGTGTTTGTCCCAGCTCAAGCCAAGGAAGCTGGACTTGTCTCCTCTCATATCTGTCAGTCCTTTTAAAGGCCCTGCCTTAGGGATATATGTTTTCAGTCATTTAGAGCTAAGACAAGAGAGTGCAGAGGCACATGTATGCTGAGGCAAGTGCATGAGCACGCGTGTACACACACCTACACCCACACGCACCCACACACACACACACACACCATACACAATGATAAAGGGATCAGAGGGACTCTGGGGAGAGCACTCACTACACACTATACCCAGCTCTATTTTTAGATGCCCTTAGCCCCACTTCTCTAAAACTATACTACTCACAAGAAGTCGAGAGTTTTTACTGCTGAAATGTCTGCATTGTTTTTATTGCCTTTGCTACTGTTGAAATTCATGATTTTTCTGCTTCTCACATGGATAACTATAGCAGCCTACAATTTTTGGAGAGAAGTATCGCTCTTCCCAAATTTTTCTAACTGACCATCTATCCTTATTAATGATATACAAGTGATTTCTGTGAAGTGATACAGTGATTTCTCTTCATAAAACATCATTTCATTGGTGGGGTTTATTTACTCAAAACATTTTATTTCTCAACACTGCTGATAGAATGAAGTCTGACTGCCTTATAAATTTATGCAAAGTCTTCCACAATCCAGACCCACCCTATCTTTCTGGTATAGTATTTCACCATACCATTAAAAATGTTTATATGCCAGTTATTCCCAAAGCTGGAGTGCTTTCAGACCTGCATGCCTTTCATTATTCTCTTCTTCTCCCTGAAAGATTCCTAGCCCCATCTTTTCATTGGAGTTTCACCTTCATGATCCAAATGAAATAGTACCTCCTCCGTGAACCTTTGGGTAATGTCCAATCAGAATGAAATACTTCCTCTCCACTGTTTGTGTCCCTATTGCACATAGTATATATCTAAAGGCATGAACTCTTTATTCTGTAACATTGCTACATTTAAATATGTACCACAAACTCTAAGTGTTTTGAAACAGGGATTATGACTTATTTTTTCATATATTTCTAGACCTTGCAAAGTTTAGCTTGAAACAAAGAGCATTCCAATAAATAATTTTAGAATTAAATGTATAAACTGTGATCCCAATTGTTTGTATATAAAGATACTATATCAATTTGAAAGAAAGGACAATAAGGGAAAAATAAATGTAGAAAACATGTTAACTAAAGAAAAGTGTATGTTCAATTTTTATAGGAGGACATCATTTTTTGTTTCTGGGAAATATTAATACTTCTCATTACATCTCACAATTTGCAGGGGAAGGGAAAGGACAGTAAAGAATATAGACATCTTCCTGCTGTCTATGGATTGACACCTCAGAAAATGTGGGCCCTCAAATAAACTTTTCTTCCTCTATAATTGCTCTGGTTGGGCCCTTTTAGTCACAGCAGCAAAAAAACAAACAAACAAAAAAAAAAAACTGACTAAAACAAGTAACCATGGTATAAAGTCTTGTCTCTGGAAAAGTATGAATTAAGCAATCAGGAATGAAAAGAAAATCTCCATCTGGGTGCTAATCATGACTGCTAAATGGGAAGGGATTTAACTTTTATTTTATGTTCATCATTTAGAATTATGAAATCAATGCATTAAATACATATCCACTGAGATAGTGTATAGATAATAAATAAAATTCCTGTTGGAAAAACAGTATAAGTGATAGGGTTTAATACTTTATAATAGTGTCTAATTATATTGAAAATACACGTGATGGTTAATTTTAGATGTCAACTTGCCTAGATTAAGGAATACCTAGAGAACTTGTAAAGCATATTTTAGGGTATGTCTGTGAGGGTAATTTTTCAGAGGATATTGGCTTTGAGTTGATAGACTGAGTGGAGATGATCTGACCTCAATATGGGGAGAGGAAATACAATAGGTTAGGGGCCTGCAGAGAACAAATAAATACAGAGAAAAGGCTGGGTTTTTTTTAGCTCCTTCCTAGAGCAACAATGCTCTCCTTTCCTTAGTCATAAGCCCTCAAGGCTTTTGGATACCAGGAACTCAGGCCAGAGGCCCCATGGGTTCTCAAGCCTCAGGCCTCTAACTGAAAATAGGTTCACTGGTTCTGAGGCCTTCAGATATAGACTGAGCCATGCTATTGTCATCCAAGTCTCCCCAGTTTGCAGATGGTCATTTGTATGACTTCTCATTCTCCATAGCCATATAAACCAGTTTTAATAAATCCCATTTCATCTATGTTTCTATGTCTGTCTGTCTGTCTCTATCTTTCATTCTTTTTCTCTCTGGAGATCTCTGACCAATAAACAGTAAAACAGAAAAATCCATAAGTTTTATAGCAAACACCATTTACTTACGAGCCATAGTCCTTCAGATGCCCTCTGTCACAGAGTCCTTCTAAAGCCCGTTCCCCACATGTTGATGGCTTCCTGACTAAAGATATTCCCTGACCACTACAGCATGCTCAGCACAGGCTGAAAGTTAAATCTGCTGGAGATTCAATACCCACAGAGTAACTCACCCAGGCTGGAAGTCAGTACATAAATACTCCAGAATATCTGCTTTTCAGTGGATCTGTTTTGAAACATGTTTCACTCCATTTCTCAGAAGGTGACAGAGAAAATGAGCCCAAATTGATGAAACTGGGAACTGACTCATGACTGTGTTCTCTGCTGGCTTTCCTGAGTAATCCCCACTCTTTGTTAGTGCTTCCCATGGCCACTTAGCAAATAAACTACTTGCACCCAAATCCTCATCTCAAAATCAACTTTTGAAAGGATCCAAACTTAGAAAATACCTATAACAATATTTTATTTCTGCCATTTGTGGCAACGTGGATGGAACTGTCGGATATTATTTATATTGAATGAATTAAGCTAGACACAGAGAGATAAATATCACTTATTCTCACTCCTTGGTGGAAGCCAATGAAGTTGAACTCAAAGAGAGTAAAAGAGTGGTCACTAGAGGTCAAGGAGGGTAGAAGGTAAGGCAGATAAAGAGAGGTTGATAATGGGTACCAACATACAGTTGGATAGGAGGAATTAGTCCTACTGTTCTGGCACAGTAGGGTAATTATGTTATGGGGCCAGGCTATATGGGCAATGACCAAAAAGACTCCATTTTACCCTGAGACTCCATATCATGTAAGAAATGCTTCTCCGGTGGGAGAGCCCCACCTCTGTACCCATTAATAGTTACCTAGCATAAAATACTTGGCAACACAAAATAGTAGTTCTTAAACAATGTAAAAATTTTCTCTTTGCTTTCCATTTTTCTTTGGCAGTGTATCTTGTCAGATTGATTGTCTAGACATTAGTAACCATTCTATAACTTGTACCAAATTAGGGTCATTTTGACCCACTTCCCTTCTGCTTGCTTACTGCTATACCAACCTGGAAAGTCTTGTGGGAAATACCAATGTACCATTGCATTGTCTCGCTAATCGCCCAATCCAGCTTCTGTACCTGCTTACAGCTACATCAACCCAGATGTAGTTTTTGCCTTTAAATATCCTAAAATGCTCAGGCTTGGGGCTTTTCCTTGCAGAAACAGTTTTGGGTCCTGTGGGGAGCAGTCGCCAGCTGGCCGGCTAAATAAAGACTCTTCAATTTGGACAAAACTGGGACTTGGTGTGTTTTCTGAGTGACCTGCCCCACAACAACTACAGTTTTTAGCAAATTATTTTATATTTCAAAATAGCCCAGAGATTTGCAGCTTTCTAACACATCAACATGTTACGTATAGAAGGAGCTAGAAATGTTAATTACTTTGATTTGATAATAACATGGTATAAACATATATCCAATTATCATATTGTACCTTACAAATATATCAAATATCATCTGTTGATTTAAAATTTAAAATTTTAAAAAGTAAATATAATCCTAATAAAGATAACTTACCTGAGAAAAGTTTTCAAAAGATTAATATTCATTAGTTTGGTAGTGAGTCATGGATAAATGTTAAGATAGACTTTGTACTTTCTCTGAAACTTTAAGCCTTCAAAAATTCTTAGAAGATTTCTAAATATTTTAATTGTGATGTTAATTATAGGCTAATAAGACAAAGAAACATAGAAATGATACTATTTATAATACAAGAAACATATTTAAAAGCATATTATAAACAATGGAATATTATTTGGCAATAAAAAGAATGACTTATTGACATTAACCAGTAAATGAATGGATCTGGAGACTATCGTGCTAAGTAAAATAAGCCAGTCTCCAAAAATCCAAAGACCAAATGTTCTCTTTGATATGTGGATGCTAACCCAGAACAAGGGGTGGACAGAGGGTAAAATAGAAGTTCATTGGATTAGACAAAGGGGAATGAAGGGGAGGGAGGGAGCATAGGAATAGGAGGCAATGAAATGAATTTGACATAACTTTCCTATGTACATATATGAATACACCACAATGAAATTACACATCTTGTACAAACACAAGTCTGGGATCCCAGTTAGAATAAATATACTCCATGAATGTATAAAAATATCAAAATATACTCTATTATCATGTGTATCTAAAAAGACCAAATAGAACATGTATTTGAGTCTTAAATATGTTTCCCTAGCATGCCATTTATATTTCAAGAGAGACTATTTCACTTACAAAATAAATATTATCATGTATGTAAACTGTTTCACCAGGTAGAACAATACACATATACAAACAAATACAAATACTAAACTATGGGCAATGACCAAACAGATTCCATTTTACCCTGAGACTCCATATCATGTAAGAAATGCTTCTCTGGTGGGAGAGCCCCACCTCTACCCATTAATAGTTATCTAGCATAACATACTTTGGCAACACAAAATAGCAGTTCTTAAACAATGTAAAACTTTTCTCTTTGCTTTCCATTTTGTAATGTGCTTTAATTCTTTAATTTAGCTTTATTAAATTACTGACTTGTCTTATTGGTATTTTCTTTTATTTGTGTTAAAGACCATTTTCTCACATTTATCTTTTTTTTGTTACTTTCTTCTGGATGAAAACATCAAACTGTCTTTGACTCAAAGTTTCTGATATTTGCTATAGAAATTATTACTTGTAACCTCAAAAGCATATATAAATTTTAAGAAGTCTAAGTTTTAATCAAATTGTAATCAATGGCATTAATTTATACCATATTATCTATTTGCTCTTTTGACACTTAATATATCATTCTCACTGCCTCAATTACATGACATGAAGTTGTATCAAACTATAACTATTATGATTGAATTATCTTCTAATTTCAATAGTAAACTGTTAGCTGAATATATTTATACACAATTTATAATAATGCACACTGAGAAAAATGAGAAATAATATTGATAAGTAATTTGGTTCTCTAATGTGAATCTCAGAATTAATTATGGCTATAAAACATTTCCAAATGAAAGACTTGATAAGAGATATTTTCCACTGCCTACCTGTTATGGTTTGGATGTGAGGTGTTCCCAAAAGCTCATGAGACAATGTAAGAAGGTTCAGAAAAGAAATGTTTGGGGTATGAGACCCTGAACCCAATCAGTGAATTAATCACCTGATGGGATTAATTGAGGGGTAACTGAAGGCAGGTGGGGTGTGCATGAAGGAGGTGGGGCATTGGGGACATGGCTTTGGGGTATATATTTGTATCTGACAAGTGGAGCTCTCTCTCTTTGCTTGTTGATAATCATGTGAGCTGCTTCCCTCTTCCACACTTTTCTGCCATGATGTTCAGCCTCACCTCAAGCCATAAGGAATGGAGCCTGCTCTCTATGAATTGAGACCTCTGAAAATGTTAGCCCCCAAATAAACTTTGCCCCCGCTAATATTGTCTAGTGAGATCCTTTATTCACAGCAGCGAAAAAGCTAAAACATTATTATTTGGGTTTAAATATTTTTTAAGGAAGAAATCTGCTGTAAAAAACAAAATAAAACAAAAAACAGGACTGGGGATGTGGCTCATTGTAGAGCATGTGTTTATCATGCACAAATCCCTGGATTCAATCTCCAGCATACATACAAAAAAGATGTTTTTTTATTTCTTAATTTTTTTTAAAAAGATTGCTTGCATTCCCAAATTTTCTAAATCATTTTTATAAGCCAACATAGGTTTTTTTTTAAATTTTTCTTCCTGAAATTTTAAAATAATTCTAAAATACATTTGGGAGATTCCTCATGAACACATTCTGACATATTCCTAACTATCCATGCATTCTCCCACACTGTTATGCATATATTGAGCACATTTATAAACAAGTTCTTTAGACCATATAGAAAAGAATAAAATGTGATTCCTGTTCCTGTGTACAGTAGGAATAATAAACTGGAACATGAAAAACCATTGTAAATCCTCCTGCATGGGTTGTATGAACAAAGGAATGCTAAGATTGTAAGAATTATTTCTAACTGAGAAACAGAGCAATTCACAAATGAAGAAGCAAATTGTTCAGGCATTGGAAAATCTACAAAATTTTAGACAGAGTGGAGCAGGAAATAATAAGAGGATAAAAGCCAATGCCAAGGCTTGGAGGTGAAAGGAGACAGCCCAAAGAGAAGAGTGAGTGGCTTGATGTGGTGTGGGAGTAAGTCTTTAAGTGGAGGGAAGAAGAGATCAACGAAGAGATGTCACTAAGTGTAGAGTGATATAACATTGGAGATCTTAGAGGACTTTAATTTTAGTATCAATCTATCAAAGTCAGACTGCTGCCTGAATAGGTCAAACACAATTCCAGGATGTGAGATAGTTGGAGTGATTCTTGAGATTGCTGGAATCATGTGAGATATTACTAATGAGGTAGAAGAAATACAGAGCCAGGGTGAGCTTTTTTTCTAGCTGAAATTAACCCTCAATTCCTTGGAGAGAGTGCAAAGGTCATAAATTTATCCAAATGCCATAATTAGTGGAAATCACTTGTTACTGAGGAATTACAATGTCCAATCCAGTCTATTTGCTTCTTTTGAGTAGCCTGTACACATAAACACCCACACATACATACACACATACAAGCAAACATGCCTATACTACTGCCAAATTTATCGTATTGATTACACTTACATAAGCTATCCTCCATATTATTATAGAAATAGTGAAAAAACTTCATTCAAAAAAGAGAAAGTATAAATCTTGGTTCATTTGTCATATGTTATGGTTTGGATATGAGGTATCCCCCAAAAGCTCACATGTGAGACAATGCAAGAAATTTCAGAGAAGAAACGATAGGATTGTAAGAGTTTCAACCCAATCAGCGGATCAATCCCTGATGGGATTAACTCAGTGAGAGCTACAGGCAGGTCCTTTAGTCAAAACAGCAAAAAAGCTGTCTAAGACACCATAATTAGGAAAAAATTTCCAGAAAAAAAAACTAAACAGTTTGATTATAGTTCCCAGCAGGTATTCTGTGAAAGATCACTGTTAGGTAAACCCTTTCCAAGAGTTCTGCAAAATGTAGATCAATGTGTAAAATGCATTTTGCAACTTAACTTACATATCTGTCAAATAGAATGTTGATCTTAACAGACTATGTGGCACCAGATGTCCTTCGACCAATGAGTAAGAAATACAATGTAAAACCAGTACTCTATCACTAAAGCAAGATGATTTATAGAAATGGGAGTAAGTATAAGAAGCACTTGAGGGTAATAGTTTTGTTCAAACAGTGGCAGAGTGTGGAAGGGCAGCTAAATGTGTGGTGGCTAGAGCAGTGTTTGCACATATTGAGAGACATTGTTACTCCTGTGATTGTGTCACAGTAACTACCAACTTGTGTGATGCATTATTAGGTCTTCTAACACTTCCAAGGGTGTGCAGACTTAACTTTCAGTGTTAGGAAGCATGTCATGGCACCAAATGGTGATGACACCATCTTGTTAATACTGGAGATTGTGCTGTAATTTACTCATCTCCTGACACACCCAACAATAGAAGTGGGAAAAAGAAAGTCTACCAGTTAATGTATCATGTGAAGAATGGCCACATTATTTCCTATTTGTTATTACCTTGTTGTGTATGTTAAGGTGTGGACACTTCACTGAGTTCAAATTTCATGATCATACCCAAGTTCTCAGTGGCTTAACACAATAAAAGTTCATTAGATTACAATAGTCTAATGCTGGCAGGCAGAGTTGGGGACTCTTCTCCCAAATTTTATACAGTGATTTAGATTCACTCTAGTACCTTTTCCATTCCGTTGGTACTTTCAGTGCTTCATTGATTCTTTCCAATAATCCAGGAGAGGAAAGACATGAGAGAGGACACAAGGAGTCTTATGAAAATGGTTTGGGGTCACCTCTAGTTTAATAAATAATTCCCAAATATGTTCCATTGGCCTGAAATCAGTTTCATGGCTCCACCTAATTGCAGAGGAGTCTGGCATAGGACAAAAAAACGTAATGGGATTTAGTGAACACATTATGTGATCTGTTTCTGGTGAGATGTGGCTACTTTCATAATATACTATATTTAGAATATTCAGATTAAGACATATTTTACTCAGCACTGGTAAGGGAATTATGTCAAGTTAGGGCTAGCCTTCTCTAAGTAGGATGCTAAAAACCCCAATAAGGGTCCCTCCAGAGGAAATTTACCAAGTAGTGAAAGCCATAGAAAAATACAATACATAGGGTGGAAATTTGAATGGACTCAGGATGCTTACTGTTAAGAAGATTAGAAAGGTGACAGGTGGAAGACACATTTGATTTAGTACAGAGAATTTCAAATTATAAATGATAGGTAAAAGTTCTAGAAAGATATATTTAATTAGAAATGAAAAAAATTAAATTATGAATGTTGAACCACTGTTTTAGACCACATGGTGCCCTGTGTCAATGCACACTGAACTATCAGGGGTCTGTGGTAAAGATAAGCACTAGATGGAAAACTGAACTAGCCAATTTCTCAAACTCCCTTTGGTCCTGAAATCTTCCTATGTCTGACTTTTAACTGTGATGCCTTGCTGTGATTCTTGACCAGAGAAGTTTGATGAAGATGCCTTCCTTTCCCCTGTAAGTCTGACCATTTATTTAACATCACCATAAAGAGGTCTAATTTTATTTAAAATGTTTTAAAGTTGTTTTTAAATGTCAGCCAAATCATTGTCCTTTCTTTTATTTTATATTTGGAATCACAGAAGGAAGAATTTGGAAAAATAGCCTTGTGTTTCATTTCAGGAGGCAACTCATTTATGGGCTTGTTGTCCATATTCTGCAGCTGTATATTAGTGCCCCTAGAATTATGGGAAAGGCTAGGGAACCCAGAATTCTCTGAACCAAAATTCAGAAAATCCATTGTTAACAGTGAAGTTGTCTCTAATCCAGTTGTTTTCTCCAAAAATCTTTCCAGCAGTTTCACCTTTCAAGAATTGATTTCACATCTCACATCTCAAAATTTTATGCTTTGAAACATTCCTGATAAACATTTTTTCTTCCAAGGTATTGCATTACAAAATTGAATATTGATCCCTTTCATTCAGTTTTGTAGTCACCAACACATATGAACCCTAGGAACTGTCACAGTATGAAACTCTACATGTTTTCTTCATGAATTCTCTCCAGCAGATTTAGTTTTTATAATTAATGTAAATTTTCACAATGAAATATGGAGACTGCATTGTCATACATACCACTTGTAAACAAACTACTATGGACACAATAGCTTCTTAAGAAGGAAAAT
The DNA here is from genome assembly GCF_047511675.1 of Marmota flaviventris. Taxonomy (NCBI): domain Eukaryota; kingdom Metazoa; phylum Chordata; class Mammalia; order Rodentia; family Sciuridae; genus Marmota; species Marmota flaviventris. The sequence continues at coordinate 47,882,412 of NC_092505.1, read as the reverse complement.
AGAGGGTAATTTTACTTTTAAAAATATATTCAGATATTAGAAATTCATTTTTTATTTTATTTTTGTTAAGGGAAGACTTCTTTTTTATTTTATTTTATTTTTTTATTATTATTTTTTATTGGACATCCTAATTCTATTTTATTATGGCTAGCCTGCAAAGAAATATCAAATATCTTTATTTTTCCTTAAGTACTAGAATTCTTCAAAATCAGAACAAATGGAGTTGTTCTGGGCTTTATGATGGACTAATTTTTTTTTTTTTTTTTTTTTGGTAAGCAAGTAAAGTGCATAGTCATCAAATAATAAGTTATAAGGGGACAGTGCTGGTGAATTGTAATTGTAATTGTATTGAGTTATAATATTTTTTCTGAATTCTGTTCATCCATGAAATTATGGATAGAAAAGAGATGTTGAAGGAAAGTACCTGTTGTATGCATTGTAGAAGGCCCTCCATCAAAACACTCAATATTTTTCAGTCTCTTTCCGTATAATTCTCATGGCAACAACCTCATACACGCTAAGGTAGTTCATTACTGTGCCAGAAGACTAAGGTTTTAGAAGGCCTTTCCACATATTAAACCAAATTGCACCTGTAACTAGTTCTGTCCCCTTGAATCATTAAAGCCAATTTATAATTTTGTATACAATGAATAGTTTTTTAGAAATAAAAGGTTGTATTAATGTAGATTTCTGCACTTATTTTAAACTAGATACTAAACTATGAATTAATTATGAATATTCTTTTTAATTTTATTATATTTAGCAGAAAAGATCTTGAAACTATTTTTAGAGAGCGTGTAGTGAACAGTTGCTTATTTTATAAACTCTATTGGCAGTTTACAAACTAAAAGCATGAATGATATGACTGCTATATTTTTGTTGAGGAATTAAATAGTAAAATCTAGCTAGCAATAACCTATGTAAGACACAAGTAATATTTTTCTTTCAAGAATAATTTGTTTACTACTTTACATCTATTTTCAAGTGTGTCCCTTTCTCTCTCATTTTGTTAGTTATAATTTTGCCCTTTCCCTTCTGTTTGATCTAAATGTAATCAGAATTAGAAAATTTCCCTTTACTTTACTCTACATGATGAATTGATAAACACCCAAATGGATTAACTAATAAATGAGCTTTATGAAGGCACCGAACATCGGCTTCATAGGAAGGGTCCTTTTTTCACTTCTCTTCTATTCACTTTTATCCCAGGATAACTTTTTTTTTTTCTCTCCCAAATATGGTAGTTTGGCAACTCTTACATGTCTTTCCTTTGCGAATCACCAAGCTAGTCTGAATTCACAGTAACAACAGATTCCCAATTTCTCTAGAATTCCCCCTAATAGAAAGCCACTGCTATTTGGTTCTTGAATGTCTTCCCCAAAAGCCCAGTAAGTTGAAGGCTTAGTCTCCAACCCACAGCACCATTGCAAGATGGTGAGTTGGTGCCAAATAGAAGGAAGTTAGATAATTGGTGGCAAGTCCTTGAAAGGATATTGGAACCCCCAGACCTTCCTCTTATTCGCTCTTTTACTTCCCGCCACAAGGAGGTGAGCAACTTGCTTACCTCATGCTCCCATCAAGATGTGTTGTCTTGCCACAGGCCCCAAAGCAATGAGCCATAGACTGCCACATCCAAAACTGTGAGCCAAAATAAAAATTTCCTCATGTTGAGTTCATTTTCTCTGTTTTTTTCTTTTGTTTTAATAATAATTAAAATGTAGACCAATACAGGCACTCACTTGGATACCATTAGAGCTGAATATTTCCAGAATTTTTACTAAGACTTATGTTCTTGGACACTGACTTCTGTCCAAAATCAGCTTCTATAGCTAGGTTGGGTTACTTGACAATATACTCCAAGACATAAATTCTCTGAGATACTTAATGTGCTTTGTTTTTGTGATGCCAATCATGAATTTAAATTTTGTAAAGCTATTTGAATCAAGGGAAGAATCCATTAGACTCAAGTATCCTGAATGTTTTTCATTCTTAGTGAATTTCAAGAATCAACAATAGAGGACTATCAGTCTGCCACAATTTATGGTTATTACATCTTTTTGTATGAAAAAGAAAAGACTATGAACATGAAACTTCTCACTCATTAACTTCAAACTCATTTAGAGGATATTACCATATTCTAGGTAATATAACATCTCCTAATATAAACTGGTTGACTTTTTTAAAGTGCTTTCTTTCTGAATAAAATTTCAGATAAAGATGTTGCTATTAATGTGAATTTGATCTTGTTTAACATGTGTCTCTTTGTGGTGGTCATTCACCGACACAGTTTTATAAAATATTTTACTGTAACCTTGAATAATATGTTACATTATCAAATTTGAGTCTCCCTTCTGGGGACACAGTCTCCCAAGACATTTTATGCACCCTGTCAAGATTATTAAGCACTGACATTTCATATTTATCCTGAAGACTGATGCTTCCAGTTCTGCTTATTCTTTTATTTGAGAAGTTATTATAGCACACACAGAACAGTTGATTGTCATCAAACATCTTGCAAAAGGATTAATTTGAAAGTTAAAGGAAAGGACACGGAAAAAGATGGATCAATGTGACCATGAAAGACATATTGGGAAAATAACAGCTGTTAAAATCTCTAACATTTTTAATGAAGAAACTACATCTAGCTAAATGTATGTTTTTAGAGCTTTTTAAATTACATTTGCAAAAAGAAATGTCATCTTAAAATGCAGACAAGATGTTATTAAAATCCTCAATCCAAAATCCAGTCCTAAAACATTTTGATCCACTAGTAGCTAAATTATTTGATATTTTTTGAGAAACACAGACTCCATATAGCATTTGATAACTTTCATGAAGATAGGTCTTAGAATGGAAAATTTTACTAAACCCAAATATTAGGACAAAGGTTGGCAGAGAACAAGGGGATTTCTGAATTGAAAGACCTACATATAGGACTTGATGCCAATCTTTGTTTTTAATTATAGAAACAACTTCTTTATCATTTATCAAATCTATAAAAAATTGAGAGACTTTCCCAACTGGTTGCAATTTAGGACACCTGAAAGCATTTCCATGTTGGTAAACAGGCATGGACATGCTTAAGATTAAAGATTTATACCTCATGATAATGTCAATAGACATTTTTTGAATACCCTTAAACTTTTTTATAAAATGAACTTACTTAGCATTTCTCCTAGAAATTTTAAAACATTAAAAGTAGACAGAACTATGTAAGAATTCCAGATTCTCAAAACCCAGCTTTATTATTTATCAACTCCTGAACAGTCTTGGCTCATCTTTATCTCGCTTTTTTTTGGCCCATTTTCAATTGTGTCTCCTTCTGCCAGTTGGATTCTTTTTTTTTTTTTTTTTCATGGGCAGCACAGACCTTTAATCCTAAAGCAAAGCACCAAAACCAAAGGGCAAAGCAGGAAGTGAACCAGGAGGATAAGACAGCCACCCTCACCCGTTGTCACCAGACCCTGCAGCCAGCCAGCCTGTTTTTAACATGTGAGCACAGTTGGATTCTTTTGAAGCAAAATCATGTATAGAGATTTTCTTACCTGTTATTTATTTGGTTGTTATTGTAGAGGACACATTGTTATCCTTTAACAAAGGGCATCATACAAATAACTGATCATTAGAGATTTTAAAATGTGTGTTTCTTGGAGGTAGAAATGAAGAAAAGCAAAGTTTTATGGTTTTCCCACTCTGGTACATCATCACCTACCTACTCAGGAGCCAAACTCAAGAAAAGAGTCATCAGGAGACTCGGTATTGTGTCTGGTTGAGAAAATATGGGTACATTTTTTTAAAAGGTTAAATATTCCTGGAAAAGTGAGTTAAAAAGTCCCTAAAAGTCCTCCATTTATTTAATTCTAAAAAAATGCTGGGAAATTACACTTAAGATGCACATCATGTTCTAATTGCAGGAATTTTGTAAAGAAACTGGCTTGAATAGCCCGAAATTAAAGGATCTGATGGGAATCACACTGGATCGAATTCTAACCTTTGGGCTCTGACTCAACTGCTATTTAACCTCAAACCAGGCATGAAGTCTATCCATTCTCCAGTATCAAATAGAGGTGATGATGATGATGATGATAAGGAGGAGGAGGAGGAGAAGGAGATGTAACTTATGCATGCTTAAAATGAATTGAGTTATTATATTGAGTAATGATTTCTACTATTATTTATAACTTACAAAATGTGTTTATTTTCTTTTCAAAATCACTGCAAATAAGTAACATATACCTTTTCCCCTCTGTGAGTAAGGTAAATGAGGTCAAAAGATTGTATAATTTTCCTAAGGTCAAGAAGGGCAGGGGCTATAGAGCTAGTACTTGAATTCATCTCTCTCACTCCAGTTCAGGATTTAAGAAGGCACACTACTGCTCTCTCCTCTAACTTCAGAAAGATAGCAAACCTCTGCTTTTCACCTATGTCTCCTGCTATCACTCACCATGCTGTTCTCGTTCAGTCCCAAGACACCAACTTGAAAGATTTACAGTGTCGGCCACACATGTGACCATCATCACTCCACCAAAGTTGGAATCCCCTTCTAGAATGTACAAATAAGAACTCAGTGGGAAGATTCCCCAAAAGGAAAGGAATAAAATCCCTGGGTTAATAAAAGTGACTCTAAGAAATACATTGGAGTTTTGTTGGTGCTCGAATTTGACTGTTACTGATGCATATAATGCAAGATAGTACCAGATCTCTCTGCCCAGGTTATCAAGACTTTTTTTAAAGTCATCACATAATCCTATATTTTCTTTTGTTGAAAAAAAAATGTGTTTCTTTATTTTTATTTTATTTTTTTTAGCTTTAGGTGGACATAATATCTTTATTTTATTTTTATGTGGTACTGAGGATCGAATCCAGTGCCTCACGCATGCTAGGCGAGCACGCTATCACTTGAGCCACATCCTCAGCCCATGTGTTTCTTTAAAATGCATAAAATTCATAAAAAGGATCTCCAATTCTTGGGTAAGGGATATGTCTTGTGGGCTCTCAAAGAGAAAAGTGTCAACATACCCATATTCTCTCTTTCCTATCTTTCAAGGAAATTTCCTTATTTTTCAAGAAAAGTAGTGGCCATATTCTCAGCAATTTTGTTTGCAGACAGTTCATTCTGTTTATGCAAACAACCCTAGAATAGAAAAGCAAGGCACCCGCCAGATCAAGAGACCATGTATTATTGAAGAGAAAATGTTGGATTAAGGGTCCTATTCTAGTTCTAGTTCTAGACATTTCTACCTTTATTCACTGTGAAACCCTGAGTTATTCCATTCAAAAATCACATCTCTTTAGTGTCCCAATTCAATCACCCATTAAAAGGGTTAAAACTATGGATAACTATCAACAGAAGGGTGCTAATATTGAGTAAGAAAATTAAGGCGTGGACATAAATGACTTTAACATTAGTGAGATAAGGGAAGTGCCGGATGAAAGATACTGAGAGAAGAGAGCACTTTGTAATGCAGAAGAGCTTGCTTTGGATGGTTTTCTGCAAAGATAGAATTTTGATCCCCATGACCTTGGACTTCAGTGCTATGTCTATGAATACATTACATGAACAAAAGAGACTTTGCAGATACAGTTAAGGTTGTTAATCAACTGCTATAAAATTACAGAGACTATTTTAGATTATTCAGGTGGGCCCAATGAAAACACATGCACTATTAAAACCAGAGCTTTCTTCCAGCTAAGGAGGACATCAAGGGACACACTGGAGAAGAAAGTCCCGGAGATTCAGTGTGAGAGAGACTAAATTTCCCATTGCTTGAAGGGACCACAGAAAATACTTGAATGCTCTTAAATGTTGGGGGCCTCTGGACAATAATCAGTACCAACTGACATGCATCAAGGAAATACGGACCTCAGTCCTTACAAAACAAGGAAATGACATCTACCAACAACCTGACTGAGCTTGGAAATGAATCCTTCCCCAGAGACTAAGTGAGGAACACTGTCCTGCTGACACAATGATCTCAGCCAGCACTTAAGGAGAAGAGAAAACTCTTCCCCTTAACCTCCAAGACTTAGATGAATAGAAACTTTGCTGTCTTCACATGTGATTTCTAAGTCATCCCACGTCATCATCTCAGAATTCCAGTCAAAGGGACAGGAGAAGAGCATGGACAAACAACTGTGAGAGCTTTCATGATCCAGGCCAGGAAGTAGCACATAGAGTGTATATGACATTTCATTCAAGAGTGTCAAACTCCAATATGAGGAATGTATTAGCATTGGTGGACACCAAATGACTGGGCACTGTGGAAGGAGTCAGGACAAAGACTTTGTCATATAGCTAATCATTGAACAGTAATACACAAATAAAATACTCCAAGATAGTCAAGAAGTATTTTTTAAAAATTGCCAAAATCCACAGGACTGTTGTGAAGAAATGTGCATATGAGATGAAAGAGTATATCTTGAGTACAAGGGAAAAGGAAACTAGAGGATTATTAGAATTTTTCCATCATATTTGGTGAAATTTACATGTATTCTGCTTTCAAGCAAATTTTGTGATATTTCAAACAGAGGATAATACAAGTACACAAATAAACTAAATAACTCTCTGGCCATAGATGGGTACAGATTTCAAAAGCACAGGAAGCTCTATACCTAAATGAGGCTCAATAGAAATAGAAAGAATATCAGTATATAGCTATGAGGCCCAGATGGAGCTGTCAAAATCACATCAATATGAAGGAGATAGAAGACATCACGAGAGGGAATTTGATGTTAAAAAATGTAGAGAGTGTAGTGTCTTTTTCAGGTCATTTATGGGTAAGTGAGTTTCATTTTAGCTTACTGTTTAGTTTATAATAAACATATTATTCTGTGCCAAGAGTTCTTGCAAATTATGTTCCATGCCAAAATATGACTATTGGTCTAGGGAGCACAATGAGGTTAGCTTTGGGAATGAAGACATAAAGGAGGTAATTGGGGTCGATTTTCATTGATAAAGTGAAGAAATGTAGTTGATTTGTACTTACAACATGAAGAGCCAGTATAGGGTAGAACTCACTGTCTGATATTTCTTCAACCCTCTTTCTTTGCATAACCTATCAGGGTGTTCGCTGGCCGATCAGAAACGTGATATATGTGGTCCCTGTTCACTACTACCTCAACACAAAACTTAAAAGGATAGAGCACTGAGATAAAGAATTAAAATCCTGCACATTCCCCCAAGTTTCCAGAAGCCAGCATCCTGTCAGTATGTCCTTGTGTCTCCCCCTGAGTACACCATAGTACTTCCCATTTAGTGGGAAATCAGTAAATAATTTATTTGAAATCAAAATAAATTTTTTATTATCTCGGAGTTGTGGATATCTCAATTGCAAATAAAAGTACACCAGCTCCCAGAACTAAAAGCTGATATAAAATAACATATATCAAGGGTAAGAATTTGAAATGACTTACGATTTTATTTTCTATTATATTATCTTCAAGAGACCATCCCAGAAAAGTGCAATAAAACTTTCTTAGTGTTAAAGATACTGCTGTTTTCCAGAAAACAAATTAAAAGGGCACTTCAGTGTCTCACCATGTATTTTGTTCAGCATTATCTGAAATCTTTTGCAATCAAGAAAAAAATGTCAGTTGTCTTTGGAATAGAAAAATGAAAGATACTTCTGAGATGAAATGAAAGTAATCTTCTGGAGGGAGACGGTAAATAAACTGAAGGAGAAACTCAGAAGAGAGGATAGAGTAAAAAAATATCTTAGGTTAAAACCTCTAGATGTAGCATTAGCTTTATATTTCAGGAATTAGTCTGGGATAATAAGAACTTGTAAATAACATGAAATTGAGATGAGGGGTAGCATCTAGATAAAAAAAAGAGATCTAAGCAAATAAAGCCTTCATATTTTTTTCTCTTCTGATAAATCACTTCCTTATATTTAAGCACAGAATGAAAGATATTTCATACAAAGCACTGTTTATTATGGCAAATTACATAATACATTTGACATGGTAGGCATTTACAAAAGAAATAGTAAGATATAAACAGAAAGTGTGTGTGTGTATGTGTGTGTGTGTGTATGTGTGTGTGTGTGTGTTTATTATACTTGTGCATATATATATATATATATATATATATATATATACACATACATATATATGGTAAATATTTTCTAAAGAGGTATTTTGCTACCTGACATTAATGTTCTAAATTGTGTGTGTGTGTGTGTGTGTATGTGTGTGTGTGTGTGTGTATTAGTTACTGGAGATTAAACCCAGGGATGCTATAACCAATAAGCTATAATCCCAGCCATTTTTTATTCATTTTGATGCAGGATGCTAAACTATCCAGGCTGGTTTCAAACTTGTGATACTCCTGCCATAGCCTCCAGAATCTCTGGGATTACAGGAGTGTATCACTGTGACTGGTCCTAAATTGTTCAGGAAGATCAACACAGAAAATATTTTATTTTCCTCTTGGTGAACTTGCATAATCTTTAACAAATGAATCAAGAAAAACCTTCCATATAAAAATAGCTAATGACTGCTGAATGTGGCGGCACACACCTGTATTCCTAGATGCTCGGGAAGCTGAGGAATGAGGTTCAAGAGTTCAAAGCAGCCTCTGTAAAACCGAAGCACTAAGCATCTCAGTGAGACCCTGTCCTAAATAAAATACAAAATAGGGCTGGGGATGTGGCTCAGTGGTTAAGTGCCCCTGAATTCAATCCCCAGTACCAAAAATGATATATTAACTAGGAACCCTTATTAAGATTTTATTATGTGCCAGCTATTGTGTTGATTTAAATAATTATTTATTTACATCTCACAACATCTCTACAATAGAAGTTTTATTATATTATTAACAAGATATTTAGCTCACAAAGGTGCTCTCTTATTATGTGTTTCATAAATAATCAATCACTAAATTCCCATTTTACAAATGAAATCCTGAGCTGTGAAAGAAAAGTTGTATAATATAATTTTACTCATTGTATTGATCATTTAAGTTCCATTAAAAATTATGTTTTGAAATGAAGCTTTAGTTTGATTAAAATAGTTAACATTTAAATTCATTTAACATATACATTGTTGAAAAGACTATAAACTTTTGTTCTTTGAGATAATACCTCATAGGATAATAGCAATAATGTTTAAGAGTAACTCTATTTAAATATATTTTGCATAGAGAAAGAACAATCATAAAACCACTACTTCTTATTTCTCACTTGATTACACCAAAGTGAGTCTGTTGCCAGGGATGATCTAAGCTTATCTACAGAAAAAAAGTAGTGTGATGATAATAAAAGCTTGTTTCTATAAGTGTTTGAATATATTAGCTCAACCTCAACAGTGTTTTATGAAGCCACTTTTCTGATTCACTTTTCTGATTTGTCTCTTCTTGCTCAATCTCTTTCCCTAAGTCATGTGTCACACTTCTAACTCTTCTTACACAGCTTGCTCAAAGCCCAGATCTATCAAGAAGACATTCCTCCCTTGAAGTTCATTCTATGTCTGTTAAGATGTGATTTTTATGATAATGAGTTTGTGAAAATGAAAAACTACAGTGCTTCTTAGAATGAAAGATATATTCTCCACATCACCACATTTAAACCATGGCTCTGTTATCTGTGTTGCATACATCTTACAATGTTTCGTATTTTGAAAAGCTAATATTAAATTGATGATAACTGGGGAATGAAGATCTTACCTCTCAACACAATAATTATTTCATTGACTAAACTAGTGGCATCTTAGGATTTATTAGTTCTAGCTAAGTGCTGTTTATTTTTCTAGTCGTTGTGCTTCAAGTGGTAGTAGCATGTAGAAAATAAACAATATTTAAGTTCCTTAAAAAAAAAAAAGAAGACATTCCTGATTCTTCTGCCCAAAATGGACTTTTTCTTCTTAATGTTTATGACCTTTAAACTCTGATTTTGGGAGGCATACTTCACCATCTACCTTGTTTGCTGGATAATTAATCTTGAAGCCCAAATACAAGTCAACTCAATTTCAAAACCATCTTTCAGAAAGAAAAGCAAATCATACTGAAGAAAGATAATATCATCGAAAACCTCAAAGTAGTTGTTTAATTTTCTTCCTCAATTTCAAGATCTATAGCAAAACAAATAGCCATACAAAAAAGAATTAAAAATTAAGAGAAAAAAAAATAGAAAATGAAAAAAGATTCACAAGAAATTCAGGCTTTCAAAAAATCAGAATTATACTTTAAAGTGCTTGATGTTTGATACTTTAAATAAGATGGTGAATGATGGGAGGTAAGTGGAAATTCTATATAATGCTTTATTTAAATGATTTAAATATCAATGCATGACTTTAATAATATTTTATGGCCAGATGAAGATAGAAATTTGTGACTTGGAAGATAGATCAGTAAAAAATCAGACAATAAAAAATGTGGAAAGTACAAAAAATAAATAAAAGATAAATGGAAAATGAGAAATAAATGTAATATATACATAATCGAAATTTAAGGAAAGATGGAAAAAGAGTCAGAAATCAAGAACATTTCAAAACTGACAAAAGATATATCAAGACAAAATGTAAGCAGTGAAATTTAAGTAGGATAAATGTAGAGATAATAACATTTAGGGATATAATAGTAAATCTTCTGAAAACCAAATACAGAAAAGAAAATCATAAAGCAGCCAGAGAGGAAAATTTCCATCAAAAAGAGAGCAAAAATTTACAAATGATTTATTTAAAAAAAGGAAAATAAAAAGACAATGGAATAGTATCTTAAATAGCTAAAAGAAAATACCTAACAAACTGTAACTGCTTTCTTGATAAATATAGCCTTTAAAAAATGAAGGCAATATAAAAGATATTTTTCTGACAAAAAATAATTTATTACCAAAAGAGCGTTCTAAAGGAAATGACAATGGATTTAATAAATCATTGTGAAAAGGATGGATTAGTCAATAAATGGTCTGATTTTCTATTCATATAAAAATAATGGGAATATCTCTACTACAAACTCTACACAGAAATAAATTTCAGATGTCTAAAGACCTGTTGAAAAAAAGAAAATTATTTTTAGGAGGAATATGTGGTAGAATATCTCTATGACTACATGACAGGGAAAGATATCTTAAGCAAGATTCTTTAAAAACTGATAAGTATGATGACAATAATTTTAAAATTTCTCTGAATAAACATCCCTTATGAACAAGTGAGACTATGGTAAACCTTATACTAGAAGAAAATATTTATATGACATAAATTGATTAAAGGTCATTTTTCAGAACATATGAAAACAATATCTAAAAACTAATAAAGAAAAGAGACAGACTTCCCAAAAGAAAGACCATAATTGAAAACCTAATTAGTTGAAGCAAATAAAAGAAATAGAGTAAAAGATGTCCAACTCTATGAGAAATTAAGAAAATTTATTTAAAAATGATGAGATACCAAAGTCTGCCTGCTTCTAGACAAGATGGAATAATAAGAACTGGATTTATACTTCCCCATAAAACAACCAAAAGGAAAAAAAAGACAAAATACATAAAATCATGGTGTTCAAGACACTGAACATAAGCTAAGACAGATCTCTGAATCCTGAGACATGAGAGACAAAAGGAATCGTCCTCCAATTATTTTAGTTGCTAGATACTCTAAATTTTAAAAATAGAAACAATAACAAAGGATCATCCATTCATTCATGATATAGCACAAAAGATTAAAAATTTAAAATGGACCATTGTTTTGGTTTGGATGGGAGGTGATCCCTGAAAGCTCATGTATGAGACAATGCAAGAAGGCTTTGAGGTAAAACAATCAGGCCATAAGAGCTTTAATCCAATCAGTCAACCATCCCTCTGATAGAAAGGGATGGGATTAACTGAATGGTAACTGAAGATGGTAGGATATGGCTGGAAGAGGTGGGTCAATCTAAATCTTTGAGGTTTAGATTTTGTCTCTGGCAAGTGGAGTCTCTCTCTGATTTTTTATCTTAGTGTGAGCTGTTTTCCTCTACTACACTCTTCTGCCATAATGTTCTGCCTCATCTGGAGTCCCCAGATGAGGAAAAGTTAAAAGTTCCCTAAATGAACTTTTCCTCCTTAAATTTTTTTCTTGTCAGGTCTTTTGGTTGTAGCAACAAAAAAAGCTGACTAAAACAATCACAGAACTAGTTAAGAAACCTCAAACCATGAAATTTCTAGAAGAAAATATGTGAGAAAATTTTTGTTAGAATATTTTTAACCATGATACAAAAAGCTGTTCCGTAAAAATACAAACTAAGTAATTTGAGTTCATCAAAATTAAAAACTTCTGTTCTCTGAAAATCACTGTTAAATAAGAAGAGTCAAGGCAAAATCTAGGAGAAGATACCTACCAGTTGTGTTTTTGATAAAACTTACTTTCAAGTTGTAAAGTGGTAAAAACCTCTTTGGAAAACAAAATTAAACATAATTTACCTCATGATCAAGCCATTTCATTCCTACAAGTTTTCTCAAGAAAAATTAACGTGTATGTCCATACAAAAATTTGTATGAATGTATATAGCAATTTTAGTATTAATAGCCCTGTTTCAGACAGCTTTTTCACTACTGCAACCAAAAGACCTGACAAACAATTAGAGGAGGAAAAAATTTATTTGTGGGCTCACAGTTTCAGAGGTCTCAGTCTACAGATGGTTGACTCTATTCCTTGGGGCAAGAGGTGAGGCAGAACAGAACATCATGGCCAAAGAGTATGGTAGATAAAAGTTGTCCAAGAAATCACATCAGGAAACAGAGAGAGAGCTCCACTCTTCAGGTACAAAATATATAATACAAAGTCATGCCCCCAATGACCCACCTCCTCCAGCTTCACCCAATTGCCTATAGTCACCACCCAGTTAATCCATTTCAGGGGATTAACACTGATTAGGTCAAGACTATCATAACCCAATCATTTCACCTGTAAGCTTTCTTCTTTGCCTTACACATGAGCTTTTGGAGGACATCTTTATCTAGACCATAACAAGCCCCAAGCTGGAAATAACCTAAATGCCTATCAATAGATGAATGGAATGTGAAATACAGGAAAATGATTATGATTGATTAAAAAATAACTTTTACTGGCTGGGGCTGTGACTCAGCGGTTCCTCACTTGCCTGGCATGTGTGAGGCACTGGGTTTGATTCTCAGCACTGCATATAAATAAATAAAATAAAGGTCTATCAACAACTAAAAAAATCTTTTAAAACTGCATTTCAAAATAGAGTTGAGAGGCTATTAGGGGACCAGAGCCTTTGCACATAAAAGTAAAGTTCCCTTTTTAACTGTACATGAGAAAGTAACAAGGAATGCTAACTTTGACCCTGCAAAACCATTAACACCTTTTATGAATGGTTACAGCTCAGAAGTTGTCACAGTGACCATCGTTTACCCCTGCAGATACTCCTGGTTATCAATCATGCATAGTCCATTGATGTACAGCTTAGTGTTAGGCTAATTTCTCTGTACCAGTCTCTTTTCTGCTTATGCAGCTTGTAAAATTTCCTTTACCTTCAGTTTCTCCTTCTCTTTAAAATATTATAACTTTTCAGGGTCTTCAGTGCACTTATTCAAAAATGTCTCAATCTGTTTTTTCCTAATTTACAATTCTCAGGTCCCAAATAAAGTTGTTGTTTTTTGTTTGTTTACAATTTCTGATTTGACATTGACAGGATAAAGCAACTATCCACTCAACAGTATAACTTTCAATGATAAAAAGTACTGAACTCTTCAAACAAGTTTACATCATAGATGAATCTCAAAACAAAAAGACTGACCAAAATAAATCAGGGGAAAACAAGAGGATGCATGCAGTATGACATTCACTTATTTCAAATTTTAAGAAGTTCCAACTAATTTATAGTAAAATAAAACATCAGTATTTGGGACAGTGTTAGTGGACAGGGATATAAGGAGGGAAGGCTTACTTAGGAGCACAGGAAATGTTTGGAGGTGATGAATGTATTCTTTATCTTGATTGTGGTTATTGTTTTACAAATCTGTGTGTGCATGTGTGTTTTATTTGCATACAGAATATCAAAATATCAAGTAAGTTGTTCACTTTGAATATGTGCAGTTTATTATAGATGATTAATGTCAATAAATCTGTTAAAAATCTTAAAAACAAAAACACAAATATTGAAGTCTCATATTTTAATCCAAACCAAGTGTTGGTGAGCATGTAGAACAATGAAAGTGTCATGCTTTTTTAGTGGGAGTGTAAATTGTTACAACAAACTGAAGATGAAAGTCATGTGACTCCCCTCCCTCAACAGTTCTTCTCATGTTATTCCTTCACAATCTCTTGTACATATTCACAGGGAGACATGTTGTACAAAATTGCTTACTTCCATATTATAATAATAAAACTTTGTGGAAAATGTAAATACCCATCAAAAGATATTAAGATAAATAATCTATGACATGAAAAACAAACAATATGTTGTTTATGAATCCATACACATGTAGTAAAATTAAACACATACACAAGAATTATCTGAACAAAGTGAAGTTTAATGGGATTAGGGAGGATTATATTTAAATCCCAATTCATAAATGTAAGGGCAAGTGATTGGGGAGGATTATATAGAAGCTTCAAGATTTGTTTTTGTTCCTCAAAGCATGGTAAGTTAGTATTTATATTATGCTCTATACTTAGGTATTTTTTGAAACACCTCTAACATATATGGGGGTCATTCTCCATACTTATAGATATGGTAATTTAGATCAGAAAGGTTCTGAGATTTACCAAGGTCACATAACTAGTGAGTTGAAAATTTAATCTAGAATCTAAACCTTCCTTCTCCTGGTCCAGTGCTCACTCATTCACATCACTGTTTCTATCTTAATATTAACAAGTCACAAAAGCTAAGAAATTCCTTGGTCTGAGATCACAGAATGATGGTAGTTTAAGTTTTCTTATCACCATAAGATATTAAAATAATTACTTAGAAAAAAATGTGAAAGAGAAACTCTGGTGCCTCAATATTGTAAGAAAAATGAAACAATTAAATCTGTGGAAATCTGAGCTACCAGGAGCTTGTGGGAGCAAGGAGAGGGAATACCAGGACACATAGGTAATTATAAAGATGTTTGATTTTTTTAATGAGAAAAAAACATAATCAAGCAAAGGAGATTGCTATGTCATTTTATACAGTTTTTAAAGGAATACATAAACAAAAATTCTTGTTAAAAACATTCTATATTGGTCGGGGATGTGGCTCAAGTGGTAGCGCTCTCGCCTGGCATGCGTGAGGCACTGGGTTCAATACTCAGCACCACATAAAAATAAAATATATTGTGTCCACCTAAAAAAAAAAAAAACTAAAAAGTAAATATTAAAAAAAAATTCCATATTGGAAACATAGTCTTATCCCCAAACTCATCAATATGTATACATTAATTATGTTCAACTTTCTACATATTTCTCATACATAGATAAAGTGGTTTTAAAAAAAGAAAAGAAAAATAGTCCCTTTGTTATCATGAAAAATATTATATAATTTCTTAGTCACGCATTAAAAGTTTTGGTAAATTTGTTAAAATGTACTTATGTGTTACCCTTACAAACTTAGCTTTTCCATATGGAAATTGATACATATTTGTGTATTTGTTCATAGGCATAATTATTTGTATGTGTATAACATGAATTAATATTATATGCCTAACAATACCACATAATGATATGTATCATTTAGTTAAGTATTATTTAAATTTAATGAATTTAGATTTTGACACTTTTTTTAACAAAAGAGGTAATATTTGATGACATTTTAACTTTAAATCTTGAACACAAATATATTCATTTCAGGATGAAAGTCAGAGAGGAAATGCTCTGTAATGCTGACCTCAACTGTCACTGGTCTGTTTATCCTTCTTTATGGATAAATTATCAGAGAAGATTTATTCAAGACACAGTCCTAGTAAGTAAATATATATTAGCATAGGTAGTCATCAGGTTCTCTCCAAGCATTAGTGATATAGAGAATACTTGCACTGATGAAAAATATTAAATAAATTACCCAAAATACTCTTATGCATGCTTTAACAGGACTATCTTTAAAATGCTTCTGAGAAAAGAGAGGAAGTTAGCCCACCATAATTGGCAAAGCCTTCACAGATGTCATTATAAATAAATGGGATGATGTCTGGGAAAGTATTTTTCAAACAGTAAATATTTATTGCATTTAAGAAATTATTGTTGTTATTATAAATTCTTCCATCTCCATTTCAGTAAATAGGACATTTCACAGCATGATATAACTTTACACATGCAAAGCATTCAAAATATTGCATGGATTGCTAACGCCTATTGTCCCATTATCTTTTCAAATATTTCTTCCATCTATTCATAATACCTCAACCATAAGAAAAAGTAAGGTACAGTTAATATTTGACTGAGGCTAGCTTCTGCACAATTCATTGTCCCACCAACATATCTTCTTCTTCTTTAAAAAAATGTATTATCTGGTAGGCAGAAAAATGACCTGCCACAGATATCTCTACTGTAAACCCTGGAACCTGTGCATATGTGAGATTACATGGCAAAGAAGAATTGAGGTTGCCAGCGAGTTTGAGATTGTTATGTACTTGACTTTGAGGTGGGTAGATTATTTTGTATTACCTGGGTGGGCTCAATGTAATCACAAGACCTCTTAAATGCAGAGGAGGCAGGTGGTAGAGTCAGTGTCAGAATGATGCATTTGGGAGAGACTTGCAAAAGTGTTGCTGGTTTTAAAGATGAAACACAAGGTGAGGGGCCAGTAACTGCAGGTGGATTCTAGAATCTGAAAAAGGCCAAGAGTAGAGTCTTCCCTGGAATTCACAAAGGAATGTAGCTCTGCCTGATTTAGCTCAGTTAGAGCCATTTCTGATTTTTGACCTTCTGGACTGTTAATATAAATTCTTACTGTTTGAAGCCTTTAAGTTTTTGATTGTTACAACAAGAAACTATTACAATTAGTCCCTATTCCATTTACATAAAAACCATTTCCACAAATGCTCTATTGAAAGCTTTAGCCACTGCTATTGGATTTCTTTATTACTGCAATTTACTGCAAATATCTTAGCTCATGACATCTATTTTTATCTTACAGTTCTATAGGTCAGAAGCTCAGGTGTACTCTATTGGGTACTATGCATGAAATCTCACAGAAATCAAGGTGTTGGCCAGCATGGGCCCTTATCTGAAGGCCCTGGGATCTGCTTCCAGGCCTATCCACTTGTGAGTTCATTCATTTCCTGGAAGCTGCAGGCAAGATCTCCATTCTTTTATGTCTATGAATCAGAGAAATTTCTCAGGCCCTATGGCTGCTTGAATTTCTTCTCATGTGGTGCTCATAAAGCCAAAAATACTTCAGCCATTCCTTCTCCAACTTGAAATCTCTGACTTCTCTTTAGTCATCACTTGGAAAAATGCTCTACACATAGGTCCTTATGTGATTATGTCAGACCCACCTGGATGATATCCCCATGTAAGGTCACATCACATAATTACAGGAGTGACATCTCACCATATTTACTGATAAAGGTGATCAAATAGGACATATTGGTATTTTAAAAATCGGGTATTTTAAAAATTACAACAATTCAATTGCCTTTACATTTTTAATATATGCAAATCATTGATAAATTTATTTCTAAAGATTGCTTCTGAATTGTCCTGTCTTCTGATATACTTCTTTTACAGAGAGAAATTTCCACTAATGGATAAGAAACTCCTCAGCACAGATATAGTATATTCACTAATTAATTGGCATTATGTTAGAAGCTAAAAGAGACAGAGACAAATAACACTCCGAGGAAAGAGCCTAATGCAACAATATTCAGAAGAACTAGAAGAAGTATGGACAAATTTGAAGAATGTTTAAAAAAATACAAAGAGAAATCTCATGATTTGGATAAGACTTGGATGATTTAAAGACTGTGTGACCATGAATAAGAATTCTTAGCAGCAAATCATAGTCATTTCTGAATGCATTCAAAATTTATTCAGTGAGCCTTTAGTCTTCATTTTAAGAGAGAGAAAAACTATTAGCCTATCTACCAAAAGAGGTTTTGGGGGGTTAAATGAAATAAACTGGATCAAAACTTTTATAAAACCATAAAATGCTATTTAAATATGAATTATTGAAATTATTAGTAGAGGTTCTTGTTTGGTGTCTCCTACATTTATCTTGTCCAGTAGAGAATAATTCATATTATGGATGTTCAATGAAAATACTGAACATCTTCATTATTTTTAAATAACTATATATAACACATTTCATTTCTTTTTAAACTATCAACATTTCCTATAAGAGGTCAAATTTATTCCCTGTGTCGCTTCTTTATTCATCTTTCATATACCTAGTTTTACCCTTAGGCTTCAGAGGGCTTTAATTTTATATTTGCTTAAATTCTTTCTGATGCAGGAAAACTGCCACAGGTAACGTGATTCCGGATGGGACAAGTTGGCAGATGCCAATAGCACTTCTGATAAGAAAAGGCTGCACTTGGGCTGGGGATATAACTCAATGTAGAGTACTTGCGTAGCATGCTGTAGTCTGTGGTGGGTTCAATCCCTATCACTACAAAAACAACACAAAAGAAAAGGAGGAGGAGGAGAAGAAACAGTTGATTGCTGATTTTGTCAGAATCAGCTAAGGAAATTCCCCGTAACAGCTAAAAATTAATTAAAAATAGATGAAAGTCTAAGTTTAAGGTCTAAAAACCTAAAAATCCCAGGAGAAAACAGGGAAAAAGCTACTTGATGTTGATTTTTTTGGATGTGATACAAAAAGCACAAGCAATAAAAGCAAAAAATAAAGGAAACAATATCAAACCAAAAGTCTTCCACTCAGTAAAGAAAATACTTGACAAAATCAAAAGGCAAGCGACAGATTAGGAGAAAATAGTTTTAGACTATATCATTAACTATGGTAAGGGGTTAATATCCAAAATATATAAGTGATTCCTATAACTCCATATCATTGAAAAAAGAAAACCTGATAGAAAATGGGCAGAGGAGTCGAAAAGACACTTTTTCAAAGAAATACAGTCATCCAATAGGCATATGAAAGATGCTCAGCATCACTAATCATATTACTAATCATCAGGGAAATGCAAATCAAAGCCACAATGCGATATCACCACAAACCTGTTAGATCAGCTAGCACAAAAAAAGAAAGAAAGAAATTGGGGAGGACATGTAAAAAAAGGAAACCCTATACACAATTGGTAGGTTATAAACTGGTATAGCTATTATGGATATTAGTATGGATATTTTTTAAAAAATTAAAAATAGGACTATTATATGATATAGCAATCAATTTCTGAGGCTATATCCAAAGGAAGGAACATCACTATATTTGCATTCCAAGTTCATTGCGTTATTCATAATTGCAAAGATACACAAACAATGTGCCATCATTGAATGAATGGATGGATATCAAAAGAAATTATGGTGTAGATTAACAACAGAATATTATTCAATGTTAAAAAAAAAAAAGGGCATTATGTCACTTGTGAAAACATGGATGAAAATTCAGGAAATTATTCCTAGTAAAATAAGCCAGAAGCAAAAAGACGAATATTGTGTGAACTGACTTTTGTGTGGAATCTAAAAAACCTCAAATTCATAGAAGAAGAATATAATGGTATTACCAGGGACATTGATAGAAAATGGGAATTTACTGGTGAAGGGATACAAAGATGTTTCAGTCATATAGGATGGATGGTTCCAGACGTCTATTGTGCAGCATGGGAATGATAGCTAATGATACTATATTGCATATATAAAATTTTCTAGGAAAGGATATATTGTTGCCACAATAGGTTTGGCAACAATGAAAAAAGCCAATGGAGAATGGCAGATGCCAACACCACTGCTGAAAGATAATTGTGCTTGGCAGAATCAGCTCAGGAAGTTCACTATTGTCATATGTAAATAGGAAAAACTTAAAATGCTGCTCAAAAAAAATGCCTGCCATACTCAAAGGACCAGCATAAAAACTCAGAAGCAATCCCAAATGTATTATTTAATAAACTCATTAATGAAGTGCTGGAAGATGGCATTCACTGAAAGCAATCACCAAAGTGGGTCTCTAATTTACAGCACATATAATTATTTAGGGGTGATCATTATAAATACACACTCCAGAGTTATAACCAGATTAATTCTAGTTAAGTAGGTCTAGGCTTGGGGAGACATAATGAAACTCAAGAAACTAATAAAATACTCCAGGGAATCTGGAATATGATGATATATCAAAGTATTTATATTATGCTTCTTAAATCATATGATCAACAATAATTTGCTAAAAAAGAAAAAAGGAACTTGAGGTCATAATCTATGTAAGATTGTCTGAATATGAATTTCAGCATCTAATTTTCTGTGTGACTTCAACTAGGTATTAAAGCTTTCTACATCTCAAAAAAACTCATGTGTAAGATCGTAATAACAAATAGGAATATGATGGAATTTTCATGTTAGCCATTTTCGTTATTATTATCCTCCCCGAAAATCTCACAATGGGGTCTTTAAATTTCTAGGCACCAGGGGCACAGCATACTCTTTTTGAGTAGGTCTAAACTCAGTGATTAGAGGACTCTTTCTGGATCCCTATGGTGCAGGAATAGACTCAACCAAAGTTATATGGTAGAGCAATAGCATCTGTGGAACAGTCTTAATCATCACCACCAGCATGATGAGGGTCGTGGGAATATGCTGTGAGGGTGGCTTCAGAGAATAAGAAATTTCAATTAAAAAGGCACAATAGGATTCTATGTCATTGTTTTTCAGGTAGGGACACACAGAGAAAAACTTACAAATCTTTCATAGTCACAAACTCTGCTATTTTTTCTCCAAAATATACTTCACAGGGAGATGTTTTATATTTCTTATGGTATTAAATTCCATACATACATTAGGCTATTTTTGTGGGGAAGAAAATAAAAAGCCATACATTAATGAATCCTTAAAATATGACACCTGTATCGTATCAGAAGAGATTGCACATAGAGTTTGAGTCAGAGGTGGGGCCTTCAGGACAGTCTTGCCCTGTCCCTGCAGGAGCAGATCTCTAAAGGGAATAGCCCTGCTGTTGACCTTGATCCTGCCCTTGAGGAAGGGTTTTTTTCTATGACCATTATATACTTCTGAAATGGTTCTTCTACTGTGACTGAGGGTAATAAGATTTGCTGTCTTTCCCCAAGAGCTTAACACTTTTGTTTTGGGGGGAAGACAGGTCAGGAGTCTCCTGGCATTTTCCTGCCTTGTCCACAGTGACAGCTGCTGCTCCTTCTCAGGCCTTGACTTTGGTTTCTGGCCCTGCCCTCAGTCTTTCTTGTGGACACCTCTTGAAGTCTCTGGAGAAGAGCGTGAATGTGGGTTATAATTTCCTCTTTATCTCCAGCCTACCATCATTCCATGGTCTCATTCTAGAACATGTTTGGCTTTCAGCAATTTACTGAAAATGTTATCTGATTGTTTTCAAGTCTATCTGATACTCCAATCTCCACCCCAGGTAAGAAAACACTTACTTACATCCACCTCACCAGGATGGTCTTTCTTTCACCCTCAGCTACATAGCCATCTTCCCCACTCAGCCTCTGACTTCCCTTTTCATAGAACATTTATTCTAAAGCACTTGTAATTGTAAATTCTTTTTTGTCTCTTTGAGTGTAAATCTTTTTAAAAGCCTCTTGCCAGTTTTTACAACCTAAGAATATCTTTCTCAAGGACGTTGGAGGTCTCCCTTTAAAATATAGCCATCAAAGAAGACAGCACCCCTGCCTCCCAGTCCTTGGGGAAAGGTAGGGACTAACTTCAGTGGATGCTTTGCTAAACTTGCAAAACTCTCTCCTGTCATAACAATTTGAGAAGTTAATTTTTCCATTAGATCAAGTCAATAGAATGTACAAATGACCTGTGACTCTCTGGCAATGTCCTTCAGTATTTTCCACAGCATTCTGTAGTTCAGGGGAGTTGGGTCCAGGCTGAGTTCTGGACTCTCTTCAATTGCAACAGCCTTGAATGCAGTCATCCCTGCATGTTTAACTTTTCTGGGGTAACATTTGCTTTGATACATCTTTCCTTAGAGGGTCTTATCCTTCCATAGATTTTCAGCCTACTTGATTGCCTAGCAATCTCAGCTCTCTGATAAAGTACAATGAATGTCATTATTCAGCAGAATTCCCTGATATTTGTTGTTGTAATGGTGGAAGTGATACTTTTTATAGCTCCCAACACACCTTAAGTGGAAATTAGAACTTAATAATTTTATCACATCCTTTGTTCATTTCTAGTTTATGTTCTACAATGCAGACAATACTTCAGCCACTAGAACATATAGCATTTATAAAGAAATATGCTTAAATTGGGGATATATACTCAGTTACTAAAAATGAAGTATAACCAAAACTGATGGAAAATATATTAGGGAAGCCACACTTTGAGAAATTTATTAGCAAAACTACTTTCATTGTCTTGTGAAGACACTTGCATCAAAAATAAATGAAAAATGGAAGTTAAGTATAAAATAATTTCTTTCAGACATTGTAAAAGAGAAAATCTGAGAGGAAAAAAAGTAAACAACATGAGCCTCATAATTGCCTTGGGTTTCTTCCCAGATGCATTTACTAAAACTCCATACAGAGAAGAGAAAGTCAGGTTTACTGTGGACCTGAGATGAGAAAAAAATTAAAGTTAAGGGAGAATGAAAATAGGCATATCTGACATTTAATTTAGAAAACAAGAAAATATAAATAATGAAAAAAATTAAAATGGTTTTAAAAGAAGTAGAAATGGAAGACAAAAAAGAAATACTTTGCATATTAATAGAGTTCATATACAAATAAAATAATGGACCAGAGAGGATATTTTAAATTCTGATCCAAACCACAAATAAAGACCTAAATAGGAACATAGAAAAGTCTCACAAAGTATCTGGCAAAATTAAGCCAGAATTATTATTCTGAAACAAAGTCTAATAAAGATTTTATAGTTCAAAGTCAAAGGTAAGATCCTCAAAATATCCAGAAAAATGCATAATAAAGGCAAAAGAATTAGCATGAGAATTTTCAAAACCAGCATATAAAGCAAAGCAACCATGGAACAGAATTGCTTAAGATATTTTTAACAGCTTAATTGAGATCTATGTTAGTCAGCTTTTTCCCTGCTGTGAACAAAAGGCCTGATAAGAACAATTAGAAAAGAAAAAGTTTATTTGGAGGCTCACAGTTTCAGAGGTCTCAGTCCATACCTGGCTGGGTCCATTCCTTAGGGCCTGAGGCAAGGCAGAACAAAATGGTGGAAGAGTGAGATGAAGGAAAGTGGCTCAGAACGTGGCCACCAGGAATCAGAGAGAGAGAGAGAGAGAGAGAGAGAGAGAGAGAGAGAGAGAGAGAGAGAGATACCCTCACCACATATAAAATATAAACCCCAAGGGCCTGCCCACAACGCCACAACCTACCTGCTTATAGTTACCAACCAAGTTAATCCAGATCAGGGGATTAATGTACTGATTAAGTTAAAATCTCAGAACTCAATCACTTCACCTCCAAACTCTGTTGCATTGTTCCACATATTAGCTTTTGGGGAACATCTCCTATCTAAACCATAACAAGATCTAATTGATGTAAAAAGCATAAATTCAAAGTATACAGTTTGATGATTTTTTTTTTGTTATCCATGTATACATTCATGAAATCATTAACACAATGTAGATAATAAACAAATTGACCACTGCCCCAAACAATCATCTTTGCCATAATATTTCATCCTCAAGCCCTTCTCTCAAATTGGCAAGGAATTTTGATGTGCTTCATGTCACTATGTTTGTACTTTATAGAATTTTATACAAATGGAGTCATTTTATATATGATTTTATTCATTCTTCTTGGTTGCTGAGTTGGATTCATTACAGATATACCACCAAGGGCCTTCTCTGGATAAACCCTGTAGATGTTTCTCCTTTTTGACAATTACAAATGAAGTTGCTCTGAACATTCCTACAAATCATTATATGAATATGAGCATTATTTCTCAAAAGATACGTAGTTGGAGAATGGCTGAAGTGTACAGTAGTGCATTTTTAATTTTTTGTTATGGTTTGCATGTGAAGTGTCCCTCAAAAGCTCATGTGTGAGACAATGCAAGAAGGATAAGAGGAGAAATGATTGAGTTATAAGAGCCTTAACCCAATCAGTGATATCCCCTGAAGCAATTAAATGAGTGGTAACTAAAGGCAGGTAGGGTGTGGCTGGAAGAGGCGGGGGGTAATTGGGGGCATGACTTTGGGGTATACATTCTTTATCTGGTGAGTGGAGGCTCCCTGCTTTCTAATCATCATGTGAGCTACTTCACTCCACCATACTCTTCTGCCATGATGTTCAGCCTCACCTCCAGCCCAGAGGAATAGAGCTGGCTGTCAATGAACTGAGTACCTCTGAAACTACTGTTCTTGTCAGGTACTTTTAGTTACAGCAAAGTGACAGCTTACCATAATAATTGTTCCACATCCTCTCAACACTTGATGTAGCCAGTCTTTTCTTTTTTGCCCGTTTAAAAATCATACTGTACAACTAAGTTTTGTAGGGGTCCAGCTTTATGTCTTTTATGAAATAAAAAGCTATTTTTGTAGCTTACAGTTGTAAGTCATAATACATAGACATCAACTACTAATGGTTATGGAGTTTCTTTTTATGTGATGATAATGTTCTAGAATTGATAGCAGTGATGATTGAACAATTCTGATCATACTAAGAACTACTGGATTGTACAATTTAAGTGGTATATTGTATGATGTGTGCATTAAATTTCAATAAAGCTGTTTTAAAAATAAAACAAAATGGACGGTAAATTAGGGTGTTTAGAACCAGCAACCCAGGAAGAAAAGAAACTTGTCAGATAAAGAATCATTTCCCTTATTGTTGGAGAACTGTATTTCCCTTGTAATGTCCCCATTTGAGGGAAGATTAGTCAGTTAATGGAATAGCAGTAGCTCTCAGGTTTTGCAATCTTCATAAACACTGTATTCAAATACAATCCTTCTCTAGCAGCACAGTATGCTTATTTGAAGATGTGATAATTCTGGGTTATTTTGCTATAGACTTTAAGAAACTTTTAAGGCAAAAACCATTGAGATTACTTGAACTATACAATAAAAATGAAAAATAAAATGATAAGGGTGTTATGAAACACTGCCCTTTAGGCGGAACTAAATTACTCTTTCATAGCTCAGATGAAGGTGATTGTTTGAGTTTCCAGGACTCCATTTCAATACTAATTTTAAACTGAATGCTTTAGATAATTCCAAATACTATTTGAGCATCACTAGAAAGATATATTTGCAAATGCTAACATAGAGCATGCTTTTTATTTTATGGTTTTAAAAAAGCTTAGATTGATGATGTCTTTTTCATATGTTAATTTGTCTGCCAAGTGTGCCTTTTCAGGTGGCTGTTAAAGTTTCCTCTGCATCATAAATGTGCTACTTCCTAGAATATTCTTTTTTACCACATCTTTGTCGGAAAGTAGCTTCCTTAAAATTTCTTTTGCATATGTCTGTTTTCCCCTTTGTATTTACAGTTCCTTTTGGTCCAGCCTTTGTTTGATTCATCTTTGTAGTTCAACAATGTCTAGAATACAGTAGGTACCCAAACATGCTTGCTGTATTCTATCTGCTATCAACACATCTCAATGAAACATAAACTACAATAGGATGACCCTTGAGCCTTTCTAATGAGAGATCCTGAACAAAGTGTTCCTTAACTTTTTCTAAGAGACTCACAGGGCACTGACTCATATAAATTCACATCTATTCTTTCAGGTTCTTTAATTTCATCATTCTCATGGTGTACATGTGAACGTCTACTCTTATAGATGTCCTTAATGAGATCAGGTGTCTACCACTGGCTGATATGGATATTACTGCTGTAGCCATGGGGAAAAGTTTAATGATCAAAACTCCTTCCCCAAATACCCAATGAACAATTAAGGAAAGAGTTTTATGGTTCTTAGTCAACTTTATTGTGGTATAATTTACATAAACCAAATGCCCTGTTAAGTGCATAATTAGATACATTTTGACACATACACACTTACTCTTGCAGACACAAATGCAATCAACATTTATATCAACTCAGAGGATTTCCTCCTGCTCTTTGTAGATAAATCCTCCAACCTTTGTTTCATGCAAATACTGGTCATCTTTTTGTCATTGTACCGTAGTTTTGCCTGATCTAGAGTTTAAAAAATGGAATCAGGCAATATAGGCTCTTTTTGGTTTGGTTGTTTTCTTCCAATATAAAGAAATAAATTTTACCAATCCTAACCAAGATTGTTGAAAAAGATTGAGTATAGGGCTGGGGTTGTGGCTCAGTGGTACAGTTCTCATCTAGCATGCGTGAGGCACTGAGCTCAATCCTTAGCACCACATAAAAATAAAATAAAGGTATTGTGTCCACCTACAACGAAAAAATAAATATTAAGAAAAAGATTGGGTATATAGGTAAAAAGATATTCCCTTACAATTTTTCTTAATTTGACAATTTTTGGAAATATGATGCCTTAATCCAAAAGAATAAGTCTTAAATCACTTTGAAAGACCAATGGATACATTTTTATTAATACATTTAGCAATACATTTTATTAATACCTTTGAAACCAGGGCAACAACTATACCTAATTCTATAGTTTGTGAGGTATAATGAAATAAAAATACTTAAATTTCTTTATGTTCACTGTTATTCACTTACAGTTATCCTCATGTAGATCATAACATGTAACTTTTCTAGGCCAAGACATCCAATTCTAAGTTACTTAGTATCTAGTAAAATTGAATTGTAGTTTAAATAAAAAATAAATTTAAAATAAAATTTTCCATATTAATTTTAAAAATTGTGCTGGATTTTGTTTGGAGTTTTAGAGAACTGATTGATAAAGTTTGGAATAATAATAATCATAGTCATATTCAATCTTCCTTCATCAGTAAACAGAGTATTCTGTCCCCATTAATTTAAGCCTTCTTGATTTCTTCTTGGTAATATTTTATAAATCTAATGTATGTTTCTTGCCCAAACTTGGCTAAGTATATTTCTATGTATTGATACTTTGAAAAATTTTTAAATATTTCACTTTAAACTTAGTTTGGATTCATAAAATTTGAAAAATAAGATATGAAATTTATTTAGGTCTCTCAAGCAACTTTCCTCAATCATATTTGCTCTGTGAAGTAGAGAATTACACAGAAAGAAAACTCTGGAGATTAACAGAGGCTCTCCTTCCCTCTTGCAGGTTTAGTGGATTCCTAATGAAGACATCATTAAGTCTGTAAGAACATGGAAAGAATCACCTGAAAGAACCCAAGAAAACATTCCTGGAAGGATACAAAGAACTAGGAATATTGACTTTCATCCAGAGGAAAAAATCCTTATTATATACAGGAGATGTGATAGAAAACTCAGAGAAATCTATCCGGAGAAAAGGGATAATGAAACTTAGACCAAATGCTGCTCTGATGTCACTTAACAAAATATAAAAGTAAGACTCTGTAAGATCAAACACTTTTTTTAAAAAATTGGGTGCTTTGGAATGCAATTCATGCATATTTATAAGGATATGAAAATATCTAGCATCAACATATATGATTTACGATATCTAAAATCCAATAAAATTATTAAGAATGGAAAGAAGCAGGAAAGTGCTACCCATTATAAGGAGAAAGATCAAGGAAAACTGACCCCAAAATGACACAAATGATAGAATTAGGGGCCAAATATACTAAAGAGCTTTTCTGACTCTATTTCTTATGCTCAAGAAAAAAACAGAAAATGTTCTAGAGATACATATATTCAAAAAATACCTGGATCAAACTTCTACAGATAATAAGTTCAATGTCTCTAAATTAAAAACTAAGTAAGATTAATGGCATGTGGGTCAAGGACTGAAGCCCTGCTTGGTTGATTATAAAATACTTAGTTCTCACATACTTCCATTAATTTTTTAAAATTCTACTCAGGACTTCTGCTTCTAGAAAGACCGAGTTGACATGGGTTTTTTTCTATCCTTCTTACTAAGTTCAACCAAAAACCCTGAACAAAAAAGGAAAAATCACTAGTGAACTTGCAAACCTAGGAATGACAAGGTGTGTTTCCTGAGATCACCAACATGTTGCTGCTAGCGGAAGGCAACTTTCTGGTCCTTAGAGGCTGCTCACTGTTCCCTTACATGTCACTCATTTCACAGATAGAGTGCATGGTGACTATGTAATAAAGGCCACAAGAGAATCTTTCAGTCTGCTGAGATAGACCCTTATATAACAAAACATAAACACAGTGGTGGTATCCCATCATTTTTCCAGATTATTAAACATACAGAACAAATTAGAAGCAAATCATAGATCCTATGTCAATGAAAAGGAGGGGGTTATAAAGACTTAGATCCTTGTGGGTCACCTTAGCCTATTTAGCACATTGTGTTTGAAACCATCAGACTAGATTAATGAGAATATGTTTATCCAACAATCAGAATAATCATGACCCAATTGCATCATGGTTTTTAAGAACTACACACCATTCTTCTTTTCAACCTCAACCTCAAAGAAAGACCATCCTTCTGCCAGATACTCAGAGAACTATGAAGCAGTAAAGTGATGTTTAGACAGCCTTTTGTTCACCATTTGTAGACTGGCTAAGCATTTTTTTTTTCATAGCCAAATGAGTGAATGAAAGACAAAACATTTAAGACTCCTGTATGTTGCTGGAGCAGAAGAGAAAAGAAATCAAAGGAATTGCAATTCTTCCTCTGAGCTGAAATCATTGCAAAATACAGGGTAAACGTTTGGAAGGCAGTTGATCCCAGTTATGAACAATTTTAGATTCTGAAATTTGATGAATTAGGATTCGAACACCTGATTCAACAATTACCAATTGTGTGACTTTGAATTAATTAGTTTCTCATATTTTCTTCACCACATTTGTAATTAAGACATAAGCCACATTAAAGATTGGTTCTGAAGATTCAGTTTGATAATACCCAAAAAAGACATACCTCATTGTCATTAAAAGTGATCAAGGTTATGCTTATGGTAAAATTTATGTAAGATGTGATCTTATACATTATTACCCTACTTGTATATACGATTACATGACTGGTATGACTTTATTTCATGTACAACCAAAAGAATGAGAATTTATATTCCATTTATGTATGATGCATCAAAATGTATTCTATTGTTATACATAACTAATTAGAACAAATTTAAAAAAAACATCATGCATGGCTTGATATTAAATTCAAATTTCAGGCAAGAAATAACTATGTCAAACAAGAAAAGCAAGTATTTAGATGGTAATTGCAAAAACAATACAAAATTCAAAAGAAAAGAATAAAATATTAAGAAATTATAAGTAATATATAAAAACACTTAAAACAAATTAATCCAGAATATAGCTGATTAAATTTAAAAATACAAAACTTAGACTTCTCATCTATAGCCTAAATATTAGAGACCACTGGTATAATGTTGGGAATGTATTAAGGAAAAGAGGACAGAACTCAAAATTCTCTTATCAACTAAGTTGTTGCTCTGAAGAGCTTTAAAAGAAACATTTTTATATGAAGGTTTTAGCAAATTATGTTTCTTAGGTGTATTATCCCAGAAAAAAAATATTCAAACATATGATTCAGATAAAGAATGTATGGCTTCAAATAAACCAAAAAAGTGTAAAAAATAAAGGAGAAAAGAACTACCTTTGTGTCTAATGAAACAGGTGAAAGACCAGGGGTAAGTCTAAAGAATTACTGAAAATGTAATTATAAGGAATGAAATGATGAGACTATACATGAAGTTTTCTTTTTTTCCTATCAATACTGTAATTAGAACCTTAGATTTTTGACCGAGTTAAAATTAATTGATTAGTGAAGAAAAGTATTTACCTTCATCTTTCATGAAAGGGGTATCACACATATTTTTCTGGTTTGAAAATTAGGTAAACATTTGTTGATGTACATGTTTATACATATTTATAAAATGCCATGGAAAGAAATAGCAGATCAATCAAGAAACTGTCTCTCACTGAATTATATTCTATGGAAAAAATTTTAAATTTATATTAAAAATAACTTTTATGTGGTTTAAACAATATATTATAATAAGGTTAAAATCACTGCATTAATAAACATCAATGAGAAACAAACAAGTAATAGTTAATACACACACACACACATATATAGACACAAAAATTTCACTTAAAGAAACAATCATTAAAAATAACCATAATAAGCACTTCTGTGGCCAAGAAAATAATACATATCAAAGGAATCACTTTTTAAATAATTGCATTTGATTCTAAGGAAAAAAAAATTAATAACAAAATGAGAATTCATGCAAAGTATATTTTCTAATTAAAATTGATAGTAATTGAACTTGAATAATTAAAAAAAATTCAACTACTTAGATATTCAAAAGTATTCTCTTACATAAATATTCAGTCAAGGTGGGATTCCAATACACCATAAGTCAATATTTAAGAAGACAGAAAAATAATAACTGAATTTGAACAAAGATAAGTTTACAAAACTTAATATTTTCCTTCTTTGAAAGCACTGAGAAAATAAATTAGCTAAACTGAATAAACAAAGGGTAGAGAGTAAAAGAAATAAATTAAGCTCAAGAACAGCATATTGAAAAATATAGTTTATGCTTTTTTTCAAGTAACCCAAATCAAAAATATCTAGAAAATTCAGTCAAAAATACAGAAGTGAGCTTTCCCATGTAAAGGAAAGGGGCTTATACATTGGGCATTTTAGCAAACATTATACCTTCATAAACAATTTAATGTTAATGAAAATTTTTAAAATTTTTAATAACTTTAAAAATATAAATTATTAAACAAAAATAAATATTTTCATGGTGAGTTTAGTTTAAAATAATTAAAAATGACAATGAAAACTTTGCCAATTAATGTAGAGAGGATCTCTATTAGTTAATAAAAATATGTAAGCTAGGATTTAAAGAAAGCAGTGTTACCTTGCTGTGATGCCAGTTTAAAATTGGGGAATAATCTTCGGCCTTTTAAAATGTTTATTGAGACTACATGATGGCATTAAAAGGCTTAGGATATAGAGCCAAATTAAAAAAAAAATTGAAGAAAACATCTGAAAACCCTTTACTTACAATGTAAAATTCAAAATTTTATCATAAAAACTTTAGACCAAAAATAATGTCCAAATGTTCATATTGTGGTTGCATTATAGATATGTTGACTTTTTTTTTGGGGGGGGGGGGTTATACCTTTGAAGTATTTTCTGAAAATTTTTGGTCACATTTCATTACAAGCTTTAGTCTAGGTCAAATGCACACATCATGAAAAACAAACCCTAAAGTGAAATAAAGCCTCACCCTCTGGGGGCATTTGTTTCCATAAGGATGATTAAATGTGTGTGTGTGTGTGTGTGTGTGTGTGTGTGTGTCTTGAGGTACTGACTAGTGCTGTGATAAAACATTGGTGGAGATACAGAGTAAAGTAAAGGCACCATGATAGACAAATTTTCTTTGAGTATTTGACATTTAAGTAGATAACTTGAATAAGGAAAGGAATTGAGCTATATGAATATTTGGGTAGGTTCATTCACCTGAGAAGATACAGTAAATACAAGGTCTCCATGTTATGAATGTGTTCAGAGATTCTTTGAAATATAAGAAGGCTGTGGAGGGTTGAGTAGATTGAGCGAGAGGAATTGAAGAACGTGGATTTGAGATGACACAGACCTTCGAAATCATGTAAATTACTTTGGATTTTATTCTGCTTATGGTGC
Source organism: Marmota flaviventris (assembly GCF_047511675.1). Lineage (NCBI taxonomy): Eukaryota > Metazoa > Chordata > Mammalia > Rodentia > Sciuridae > Marmota > Marmota flaviventris. The sequence goes on along the minus strand of NC_092505.1, from coordinate 47,850,657 downwards.
AAAGTCTTTGAATGGTTTTGAGAATGATGTTATATGATGTAATTTATGGTTTAAAGTTATTACTTTTTTGGCTGCTAACTGGACACAATGCAAGTTGTATTAGTGAACAAAGACAAAGAACAATTAAGAGGAAGCTACTAGCTTAACACAAGCAAAAGATAATGGTGGTTTTGGTTGTGTTTAATTGAATATGTACCAACCTAACAACTAAAGCATATAATCCAGCAATAAAAAACTGTGAAAATTACTTGTTGAAAATGTAAATGACTAAGGTTATTATATCAGTCATAAAACCTCATACAAATTGATGATATTAATACTAAAACCTCTATACTTAAGTGATTAAAAACTTGTTCATTCAGAGATGAATTAAACAAACTGACAATAGTGATAAAAAATAATAATAATGTAACAATCCCAATAATGTACTACATTAACATACTTTATTTTGGAATAACCATATACAAATTTAATTAAATGCATGAAGAAAGCATTTATATACATTGTTATTTTAGTGCATATGATTAGTTCTAAATTTGTTTATATACTTGATCTAGAAAATGTGCCTCATAAACATATCTATGAAAATGTTTAGTTAAAATTGATTTATAAAAAAATTCTTCCAGCAGAATTCACAAAAATAAAAAAATCAGGTGGAAAATTAATTTAAATAATAGGGAAAAGTCAAATAAACTAGATGAAATATTATAATTTTTTTAAAGTGGTTACTTCAAGGGAAAAACCACTTGATATATTTCTAAGTGACAAAGGTAAGTGACAGTATTGTAAACACTAGGTAGTTATAACCATGTATTCATAAGTGTTGTCGGTATTGAAACATTCTAGAAGAAAATACAACAAAGTACTAACATTAGTGATATTTGGTTCAGGCAAATATATACTTTTTGTTTTTTTTCTTAATTTTCAAATTATCTTAATGACAATACATTACTTATTTAAATATAGATTATTTGGGATTTTCTTAAATTCATTGATCTCATTACTTAGTAGTAATTACTAAAGTGTGCCCTTAAACAACACAGAAAACTGTATTATAAACAGGATTGTAACAAGTTGATGTGGCAAACGGAGTATGGCTCATAAGGACAAAGTCTGAATGGATAGATGACTCAGAAGTCAGAATTTGGAGTTGCTAGAATGGCTGTGAAATTGAGGGGGAAATCTTGGAAAACCCCTCTACAAAGTGAGAACATTAAAATATGCATAAAGTATTTAAATCCTTCGCCTAGTCCTGAAGTACACATTTGTTACCCAAAGTCCCAAGGAAACCCTGAAACAGCCAGGGGGAAATATGAGCAAGAGTTTGCTTCTATGGAAACAAGAGTTGTAAAATCAAGTTTTGTCCAGTGTGCAGCAGAACAATTTTAGAGGAAATGTTTATTTGGGAGGCTCACAGTTTCAGAAGTCCCAGTCCATAGGCAGTGCCCATTTTCCTCCAGGCTTCTTCTGTAAGGCAGAACATCATGGTGGAAGAGTGTGGTAGAGGAAAGCAGGTTTGGACAAAGCCACCAAGAAGCAAAAAGATAGACTAAGCTCAGATCGCCAATATATATGCCCCAAAGGCATGCCCCCCAGGGACACACCTCCTTCATCCACACCCTACCAGCCTACAGTTACCACTCATTTATTCTGTCAGGGGATTAATTCACTGATTGGGTTAAGGCCCAATTATCCCACTGATTGGGTTTAACACCACACATTATTACATTAGTACAAATGTGTACTCATATTTAAAACAGAATGATGTTTAATTTTTAAACATAATTTCCAAGAGAGTTCTTGATTGCTCTATTTTGCATCTTCATGCTTAATATCATTATTAGTTTCTGCTACTCTAGTCCTTGAAAAGTGTTTTGTTCTTAAGAAACTTTAAAAAATTTTTTTTCTATTATTTGTAAAATTGGGGATTATTCATATAGAATTATGATGATTAATTCTTCTGACTACCTCTCTAACTCAAACAATTATTCAGAATTGGGTATTTAAACTAAAGTAAAAATTTGGCATTTTAAAGATAGAACATGCATTTTAACTAGTTCTCATTAAAAAAGAAAAAAAATGAAAAGGCCATTATGACTCAGCAAATTCTAAAGTAGATCAAATAACTTTCTATCTATTTAATTTCTGAGGAGATTAAAGAATATTTTCTCCATGCAATTTCTATTTATATGTACTGAAAATTTTTTGTCTATATTTTTCATGACAAAAGCATGACTTCCTTCTTCTTTAAATAAAATAGAGAAGAAAATTGTTAAAAAATAATAAAATGTTTTCCTGGAGGGAATATTCTTCAGAACTTTGCTTCAGTCTCATTTTGATTTTAGCATGTCCCTAGCCTGCCGGCTTGAACCTACAGGGAAAGCTTGTATATCCACATAACACACAAACTCACACAGGAATCCTGATTAGTCCTTTTATTCTAGGACGAAATTTTTTGATAACATTCTGCAGAAGAAGTTGTTCACAAATTATGTGGATGAATGATCACGATTTGTGGAAACAAAATAGTTTGAAAGAGGACTCAGAGAAGCAGGTAAATATTAACATATTTCCAACTCATATCCTTGAAAAGATTTGAAAGACAATTTTGTTACTTGAAAAAGAAAAGACTTATATGTAAATCAGTGGATGTGTAACTGATGTGATTCTGCAATCTGTGTATGGGGTGAAGGTGGGAGTTCATAACCCACTTGAATCAAAGTGTGGAATATGATATGTCAAGAAGTAATGTTTTGAACAACCAACAATAAAAAAATTAAAAAAAAAAAGACAAAGATCAGTTTTGAAATCACTCATTTTTAAAAGTGGACTACTAGCCCCCTTATCCATGGGGGATACATTTGAGCTCCTCAGTGGATACCTGATATGGATGGCACTGAGCTTTTTATATGCTGTGTTTTTCTGATACATAACTACACAAATATAGTATATGCCTTTGCCCTCTTAATTAGGCATTTATCATGCACTGTGGCTATACCTTTGGCAGATTGAGTACAACAGCAAAACTAACACAGTATTCTTTCCTTCTTCACAATTTCACACAGAGATTTTCTCTTACCATAGATTTTAGCAGCTTCAGCATGCAGTTTTCTTTAAATCAAGAACTTTCACTTTTTCATTTGGAAGGAAACACTTTATAGCTTCTGTTCAAATGAATGGCTAGTATCACTATGCTTGCACTTTGGGGCCATCACTAGGTAAAATTAAGGTTACTTGACCACAAGCATTGAGATGTTGCAATGGTGGATGTGATAATCAGCTACTAGATAACTAGGGGAGACGTAGCTTAGTATACATAGCACAGCTATGCTGGACATAGGGATAATTCACATTTCAGAAGGGATGGAACAGGATAGCATGAGATTTCAGCACACTACTCAGAATGGTGAATAATTAATATAGCAAGGATTGTTTATGCCTGAAATATGCCACTTAATAGATTCAAACCATGGTTGGCCATACACACATAATTAAATCTGTGGAGATCAAACTGATGGATAAAGGAGGACACTATGTAAGTAGTCACCACAAACTCCCAGATGTGACACTATATGACATACCTAGTGCCAGCTCTGAAGTACACATCTATCAGGAATATTGAACTTAGATTTAAACAATCAAGACTTTATCTCTAACTCCTGATTCATGGGAAACCAGGCAGATAGAAAAACAATTTAAGATATACCATAAGGAGGTAAAAAGCCAAATCCTGAACATCTCTAGGAGGCAAATGATATAGTGTCTTTAACAAGTCAATGGCAGAATAAAAGGAGGGAACCAATGAACAAGATTAAGACATGTTTTGAAATTTGATTCAAACCAAATATAAAAATTTACCTGGAGGACAATCAGGAAAAATATGAAAATAGTTTTGATATTAGAAAATGTTAATGTGCATTAATTTTAATGGTGTGACAATCGTGTCTTGGTTCTGTAAGAAAATATACTTAAAATTTTTGGGTGAAATGGAAGTAAGTATTTCAGGTTAACAAGTAGTAAAACTACTGAAGTGCTTATACAGACATTTCACAATAATAAAAAGGTTAAAAAGGATAAAGCATTATAATGAAATGATGATTATTATATCTAGGGGCTCAATACTGAATGTTCATTATTCTGTTCTCTGATCTTAATATTATGAAGTCTTAGATGCTAACCAATGTACCACTAAAGACAAAAATGAACCACAGATGAAACTATGACACATCATCAGTTAGGAATATATTCCATCCTCAGAGCCATTAACAGCTGAGAGATAAAGTATACCTTAGAATCACTAAAATTTGGTATAATTATATTTTTTATAAAAAGGAGGGTTTTTTTTTAGAAGTAAATGAATATGTAAGATATGGAGATGGGATGGTGGTAGGGATCAGAAAAACTAATGGCCCAATTTTTTCAAAAGAGACTCCATTTGGCAAAAGAAATAACTGTGCCCCTATCTGATGGAGAAGGCAAGTTCATCCATCTAGCATTCTGATTTGTGTATTTATCAGGGAATCCAAGATAAAGTTTATTGTGGCTCATGGCAAATTATCATGCTCAGGAGGCACTTAGAAATTACTATCCTGCTGTGAAATAGTCCAGAGAACCCTGGCCCCTATACTCCTGAGGAGGAAAATCTCCAAGATAGAAAGTAACTTTTCTCTGGAAAGATAGAAAATTTTAATAGAGGAGGAAATGTAAAAGGTCACTCAAAACATGAATATAGGTTTTCCTTGTATATTCCCTTCTTTTCTTTTTCATATCTCTAAGAGATTTCTCTTTTCTTTTTGTCATTTAAAGCAAAAACAAAACTTCAAATCTTCAAGGAACCAAATTTCTCTCCCTCCCTCCATGTAAACACACATACACACACACACACACACACACACACACACAGACACACACTAAACCTGGACCTGGCCAAGAAGAGAGAGAATCTGAGTACGTTTTTTTTTTTTTTGGTGTGTGTGTGTGTGTGTATGTGTGTGTGTGTGTTCGTGCACACACATGCATGCTTTTCTTCCTAAGTATTTCAAATCTTTTCAAAACAAGATTCTTGGGACCTCTAGATTCAAGTATGCTCCTGGACTTGGTCTACTACTGCCAGAGACTCAGGGAGCCTTGTATACATGCTTGGATTATTCATTCACCAATATTAAACCTCAGGACAGGAGATGTGACAAAGCAGGACTTCTTTCTCCATGGCATGTGTTGATTTCAGAGGCAGAGGTGGTCAATGTGGAAAACTATGGAATTTTCCTTAGAACAGGGCTGTGATGAGAGATGCCTGCCATGATCATAACCTCTGTCCCTTTCCCAATCCCTCCTTTCCAGTTTCTTTAGGCCGAAAATAATCTTCTCTGAATATAGGTACTTGATAACAATTCAACCAAACAAAAACACATGCTTCCAATGCACTGCTTTCAGATATTCTGGGTATAGTTCAGCCGGCAGATGAGTTGATTGATGCCTTTACCCTGAGAGCCAGGTAAGGAAGCCCACTCTATTTTTGGTAGCATGATGGACTACAGAGAGGCGGAAAGGGAACAAGAATCTAGAGACTTGGATATACTTCTCGAGGAAGGCAAATTCATAAATGAGGTCTTCTTGATGAATGACATCAAACTTTCTCAGGTTCTCCTTAATCACTGTATTGTCTTTCAGGGGGATGGTTTAATTCTTGAACTTTGTTTGTCCACATTTCAAGATGAGTTCCTTGACAGACTTCAGATTTGGAAACCCCAGGTCACATAGGAACCTGCTATCCGTAGAGTATTTAGACTTTGGAGGGGGGTGACTTTTAACAAAGACACCACTAAATATTTTCTTCAGAAAAAAAAAATATCCTCATATTTCAATGATCTAAAATCATTGAAACATATATGGAAAATATGCATTTGGATAGAATTGATATAAGTTTGCCTTTATTATTTATTGTACTACCAACAAAAAATATTCCTACAGGAGTATTTTGGCAAGAAGGTCCATTATTATGGATACATTTATCTTATTCTCCTAACACTATTCTTACTAGGTATCCTGAGGCTGTAGGACAATTAATACTCAAAGGAATAAAAGCAGCAAAGGGAGTGTTTGGAATCTCTCCCAATAAAATTATTACTCCATATACTATGAATCAAATTGATGAGTTAGCTAATGAGTTAAATACTTGGGCAATAATCATGTGCAAATCTAATGTTTCATTTGATAACCACTTACCATCTAATCCTTTATTGTCTTTTTGGTCATTGCATCCTGTAATTTTTCCAAAAATGACAAGAAAAACACCCATCATGAATGCTCCAAATATATTCACTGATGGGTCAAATAATGGTACAGCAGCAGTAGTTACCCCTGATCAAACTTTTACATTTTTAGTACCCAAACAATCAGCTCAAAAGGTAGAGCTTAATGCAGTTTTACAAGCTTTTGTGATGTTTAAAGATTCTGTATTTAATTTATTTTCCGATAGTCAGTATATAGTTAACGCTATAGTATCCCTTGAAGATGCTGGTAGGATTTCCCCTTCCTCTACTGTTTTCTCTTTGCTTTCCACTATACAAAGTCTAATCTGGGACAGAAAAGATCCATTCTTTATAGGACATATCAGGGCACATACAGGATTTCCTGGAGCCCTTAGTTTGGGCAATGATTTAGCAGATAAAACTACACATGACATACATATTTTCTCTACACTAGAAGAAGCTATAAATTTTCATAAAAAGTTCCATGTCAATGCTAATACTTTACAAAAGCATTTTAAAATAACTAAGGAACAAGCTAGACAAATAATAAAACAATGTCAAAATTGTGTGACCTTTTTACCACAAGTTAATCTTGGAGTCAATCCTAGAGGATTGATACCTAACCATATTTGGCAGATGGACGTCACACACTTGCCAGAATTTGGAAAATTAAAATATTTTCATGTTACAGTTGATACTTCTTCTGGATTTTTGATGGGCTCCCTTCATGCCGGAGAAAAAACTAAAGATGTTATAGCTCATTGCTTACAAAATTTTGCCACTGTGGGTGTTCCAAAACAGTTAAAAACAAATAATGCCCCTGGTTATTCTTCTACCTCTTTTAAACAATTTTGCTCAACATTTGGCATTACTCATATAACAGGAATCCCATACAATCCACAGGGACAAGGCATAGTTGAAAGAGCTCATCAAACTATTAAAATGTACTTATTAAAGCAAAAAGAAGGAATTGGGAAGGGGTATATATTCCCCAAAGATAAACTTAAAATAACCCTTTTTACTCTAAACTTTTTAAATTTGGATTCATCAGGACTTAGTGCTGCGGAAAGGCTTATGTGTCCAAAAAATGTGCATAAGCCCAAGGTACTTTGGAAGGATATTCTAACAGGACAATGGAAAGGTCCTGACCCAGTAATTGTCTGGAGTCAGGGGTCTGTTTATGTGTTTCCACAGGGAGAACAGCAGCCAATTTGGATTCCAGAAAGATTAACTAAGCGATTTCTACAGACCAAAAAGAAGATGATTTGGCTCAAATCCATAACAACTGATATCCAAAACTCCAGTTTGGCTATTCTTACATCTGCAACAGAACCAGGATGCTTTTTTCAATATCTATTTTATTATTGCCCTTTGCCATATCATGAAGTTCTATTTTGTTTTTTGAGCTCATACAGACCTAGGTTAATGTTTTGCTGATCAGTTCTATTTTTTGACTATAGAGTTTTTAAACATTGCAATGGAGATTTCACCTGTAAAAAGTTATAAGGCCTTTACTATAATGTTATGTGTTGCATGTATTATATTATGTGTGCACACTTGTGTTTTGTGTTATATGTTTGAATGTATGTATGTCCATATATCATATATGATGAGCGCTCATGATAAAATGGATCCAAATTTTTTTTTTCACGTGATTTATATGGTTTAATTTAAATTGGGTAAACAACTGTTGAGGATTGTTTTAATATGTAAACAAAAAAGAAGGTTAACAGATCTGTTTGTTTACTTTCACCTTTCCTTTTCATTATATTTAATAATTCTCTTAAAGATAATGTAAATTGTTAAGAAAATTGTTTTCTTTTAGTGCCTTCTATAATGTTACATAATTTTTTCTTTAGCCATTATTGCCAGAATTCCTATCTTCATCCCAGTGCTGGTGAAGTCAAAGATAAAACCAATCTACAGCTTCTACAATAGCCATCACTGAACTGCTTGCAGAACTTGCCTGGACACATTGTGAACTCACCTGTATGCATTGTGAACTATCTGTTGGTGCAGCGACTTGTGGTAGTGTTGGGGTATTTTTGCTGATGATGTCATCGGTGGTACAATTTTTCCAAAAGGAGCTGTCAATTGGCTTGGTGTATCTTCCTCCCTTCTGCTTGTCATGATTGTCCAGCTAAAATTTGGGGGCCAACAGAGGTGAGGCAAAGAACCTCACCCCCCCGCTGGTACAAAGACCTCTCCACAGGTGTGGCTGTATATTGGACCGGTAGTCAATGACGGGTAAGATCCAATTGCAATGGTACCAACCTAACAGGTAAGGACCATATGTACTATTGGACAACCTAAGGCAGGCACGGTCCCTAAGCCACATGCTTTTTGTTTAAACAGAGAGGGGGAGATGTTGAGAGCCACAGCCGAAGGGGCCCCAGCAAACTTCCAGCTGATGGCTGATGATTGGCTCACAGCGGCCCCAGCAACATCTAGCTGATTGGCTCCTCTGCGGTGATGCTCATTGGGCTGTTTCCCTGCCCTTTCAGACCACGGAGCTGCTCATTGGGGGACTTTTTGGCTCCGCCCACGTGACCCAGCCAATCGGCCTCAAGAGCAGGAGGATTGTGGGAGATGGAGAGAAGCTTGTGTGGGAGAGAGAGGCTTGTGGAAAGCCGGTGGTGGCAGTTGAGGCTCTGAGGGTTTTTCCTGAGAGGCTGTTTTGTTTGGCGTGTGTGGTTCTAAAAATAAAGTTAGTTTCTTTTGACAAGTGGCTCCTGATTGTGCCCAGCCAGCCTGCGGCACAAGTCTTGCATTGATTCTCTGCACCAATAAACTCACCCCATCAATCCTTTGGATGTGTACAAAAAAAAATAAATAAATAATGTTTACCAGGCATTTCCAAAGCAGTTTCACTTCTAGTCATTTGAGGCACATGTGGTCATGTTTCTGCCACCAAGAATTATGTAGGAATGATTCCAGTTGCTGAAATCTGAACTATTTTCTTTTTCTTTCCTTCTTTACCAAAAGCGCCTGATTTGCTTGGGTAGCTTTGAGGGCCTGATAAGCCTTCCTCTTTTTCAGGAGATTTTCTGGAACCAAAGAGATATTTTTTTCATTGCTCTTCTGCCACCAACTTTCCAATGCTGCGATTACTGCTTGTGTGCTTGTGTGGGAAGAGAGATCCCGCTCTGTGTTTAATCGATCATAGAAACATCTGTTCTAACTCACACTGGAGGGCCCAGGCCTCCAAAGCCCACTTTAGCAGCCAGTCTTGCTAACCCTGATTACTGCCAAAAATTGCAGGAAGCTTTCTAGATCCACAGTATTACCCACTTCTTTCCCAAAAGTGCCTGCTTTGCCTGGGTAACTTTGAGGGCCTGATAAACCTCTTTTTCAGGAATTTTTCTAGAACCAAAGGGATCTTTGTTAGCCTATTAACATAACTATGAGTTAATTTAGAAAGATAAGTCATGTTAAAACTCCGTTCTGCCCAGACATCTCAACCTGCTCCCCCTCTCCTTCCTTCTTTCTGTAAGAGCCCGCTCACCCAGAGGCTGACACCTGAACCCACCTGCACCCTGACCACGGGTCCTCACAAACAGGGGCCTGACAATTCCAGGAGCTGGTGGCAATGTGCCTGTTCCTCCTGCCTCCGCCCCTTTGTGGTTCTTGAAGTTTTGAAGCTTGTTCTCCACCTTTAATAGCAGGGGCTAAGCCCACCCCCAATGCATAACCCAGGCTCTGACTTAAAATTTTACTTCAGAGAAAGTCGGCTGCTGTTCTCTCTGCACAGACGCAACCTTGTCAGATTTCCTGACGATTAACTTGCTTCTGCTTAGTTTAGGTGTGCTCAAGTGATTTACTCCTGCACCATTTTCTTAACAATCTTTTCTTTTCTTTGCTTTATACAGAAAATTGAGATCAGTGATAAAAAACACTTAGGAAATGAAATTTCAATGGATTTCCAAACCAATTCAATACTTTGCTGCCTTCAAACTCCCAAAGAAAGGGATTCTCCTGAAACCTATAGTTTCTGACTCCAGTCTTCAAAATAGAGCCCTAATATTCACTTGTATCCAAAGCCTTAAAAACCCCATTGTGTATGGGTTTTCACCCTCAAGCTTTTTACAGTCTATGACATTTTCATCATCCAACAATTGTCTTGTAAAGTACATTCTCTTGTACCTGGTAGTTTGGCAATCCTGAATGTGATTCATGTTGATAGGTGAAAATTCAAGGATGTCCTGAGTAAAGGGACCAAGAATGCAAGAACTCACAGCTCTCCTAGGCTGTGAGCTTTCTACACACAGACCTAGTATCTATGGACAACCTGCCATTCAACAGTCATAGGCAATTCTCAGAAGGAAAGAAGTTTGTATCCCTAAATTGTTGACAGAAATAGATGAATTATGCCTTAGCTATCAGAGAAATCTTCAACAAAAACAAGTATTACTTGTTTACAAAATATTAGAGGCAACAAGAATAACTACATGCTTTGGTGGCTAAGCTAGGAGAGTGCAATTGTGTTGGAAATGATGTGTGTGCATTCTTGCCCAAAAGTTGCTGGGCAAGGAAAGCAGAATTAGAGGGTACCTAGAGTCCTGTGAAGAACCATTTTAAATGCTTCAGGAGAGAATCAACTTTAAATATTTGGTATTCCCAGAGAACTCAAAACTAGTATAAAAGAGTGTGAGTTCAGATAACTCACCCTCTGCCTTTTCCCCATTTCAACTTTGGTGAGAAAGCTGAAGAGCAGCCAGAGAGTAGTGGATACAATGACCACTGAGAGAAAAGGAAGGGAAGCTAACTTTGTCCAGATTTCCTGACACAAGGGACAGTGGCTTAATCTGGAAAGGGGATATTTACCACTCCACTGAGGATATTTAAGGTGACTATAGGATAGTCTAGTAGCTAAACCTAGAGAGAAAATTCATGACTTTGTCAGATTTTTTTTTTTTTTTTTTTTTTTGGCAGGGGAAGAAGGGGAACCAGGGATTGAATTAAGGGATACTTGGTCACTGAGCCACATCCCCAGCCCTATTTTATATTTTATTTATAGACATGGTCTCACTGAATTGCTTAGCACCTTGCTTTTACTGAGGCTGGCTTTGAACTCCCAATCCTTCTGCCTCAGCTTCCCTAGCTGCTGGGATTATAGGTGTGTGCCGCTGTGCCCTGTGACTTTGCCAAATTTTTTAATCTGCGGACAGGAACACATGATCCCCAGTGAGTGAAATGTTATGTGGCAAAGGCAGACAAAAATAAAATTGTTTTATTTGTCAAGAATCATACTCTTTTACTCTTCTTTCTTTCTTTCATATTGTTAAATATAATCACTGTTCTTCCTTAGTCTTAGGAAAGTTCCAAGTCCCTTCTTCTCAGGAGTAGGGTCCAAAGGACACATGGCAGTCTAACCCACTCCCATACTAAAGGAAGGAGGTTAAATTTCTTCTGGGTGTTTAGGTCCTCATGTTGCATTTGCTGGCCCCCTGAAGTAAATTGGGATCTTGCTGAAGCTAAGAAAAAGATTTCTCTACTTTCTATCCTTCCCAGGGGGTTCTAGGTACATAATTTTGCTGAGCAAAAGTGCCCTGGGGCTGCAGAATTTATTCTCTGAGTGAAATAGTGGTTGTAATAATGCCCTGGGAATCTTGTATGTCCCACTGACTCTCAGGACTCTCAAAAAGTGAAGCATATCATACACTAAGCACTAAGCTAACACATCTTCAGAGACTCTGAATCTAGTGAGAATCAGCTACCCAAAGAATAACCATCTTTCCCTAGATGTTGAGGCCATTCTATTTGAGACAGAGCAGGACAAAGTTTTCAAGAGCTCTGAAAACTCTTCAGTCCTTTAATTTAGTCCAGAAAAGTAATTTGAATTTTATTATTTTAAATTTCTAAGTCTTTTTTCTTTAACTTCCAGAGAATTTTAAGCTTTAAGCTTTTATAGTACATAGGAATTTGATATGAAATTAAAATTTGGGGCCTCTCTGCATAACCAGTTTTTATTATTGAAATGTGCTCATGGATTGATAATTTAAAATGAATAAAATGCATTTTTGTATAGAGAAGATGGAGAAGGGAAAGATTATGAGTGTTTAAGCTTTTATTCTTTTCATTGGGCAGGTTGTTAAAAAAAAAAAAGAGGAGACCTTGTATCGATCAAGTTTTTTTTTCTTATCACAATCCATTTATTTTGAATATCTACCTAGAAAGTAAGAAAGACATTGGAGACAACAGAAGTAGAAATATAAAAAATGAGATGGGTGTGGTGGTGAGTACCTGTAATACCTGAACAGCAGCAACTTGGGAGACAAAGGAGGAGGAGGATCATAAGTTTGAGGCTAGCCTGAGCAATGTAGCAAGATCCTATATCAAAAACAAAACAAAAACCAACAAATAAAACACAGGCAAGGAGGTGGGACTAAGGATATAGCTTAGTGGTAGCGCGCTCCAGGGCTCCATCCCCAGTATGGCCAAATAGGAAAGTGGTGGTTGTGGTGGTGGACAGGGATAGGGACACTGGTAGAGGGACTGTTGCATAGTCTGAAACAAGGCAGAAACAGAAACTGGAGTGAATGGCAATGGAGGGTAGAGAAAGAAAGAGGAAGACACTGAGATGAAGATATTCAGGATTCAGATTGAGTTACTGGCTGAATTTTGATAGTGAGAGATAAAGGAGAGAAGACTAGGATGATACACATATTCCCAGTCTGCAAAGTTAGTAGATGGTGACGACACTCAATGAAACACAGACTATTAGAGAGTTATAGACTTTGGTGGAGACAGAAAAAGCTACATTACTGATTTATTGAATTTGACTTGTCTAAAGTATTTGTGACACTTGTAATTCTTTGGGTATGGGGAAGACATACTTATGACAGATTTATCTTGGAAGCTCAAATTTGGAATTTTAAATAATTGAAACCATAGCAATAGATAACTCACTTTGAAAGTATAAAGTGATAGGAGAAAGAGAGTCTCAGCATTATTAGGAGACAAATGATTAAGGGAAAGGCAAAGAAATTTTGTTAAAAATAACAAGAGAAATTATCAGAAAGAAATTTTCTTCCTGGTGGCTTGAAAAAACTTCATTCCAGATTTCTGCCTCCTACAAAATCTAATTCTTGACTTAGTCTCTAACTTCAAGAAAGTGTGTCTTCAGCTCCTCCATAAAGAATGTAAGTCATAAAATCAGCATATTATAATGATGCGGTCACATCAATGTTTATAGCAGCTCAGTTCACAATAGCTAAGCTATGGAACAAACCTAGGTGCCCTTCAACAAAAGAATGGATAAAGAAAGTGTGGTGTATGTACACAATGGAATATTACTCAGACATAAAGAAGAATGAAATTATGGCATTTGCCAGTAAGTGAGTGGGACTGGAGAATATCATGCTAAGTGAAATAAGTCAGTTCCCCAAACCCAAAGGCCAATGTCTCTCTGATGTGCAGATGCTAAACACAATAGGCAGGTAGGAGGGAAAAACAGAAGTTCATTTGATTAGACAAAGTGTAATGAAGGGAAGGGAGGGGGTGATAACGATGGTTATTGGTGATGAGTTCTGCTTCCTCACATGTTGAAATTTGAACATTAGAGAAGAATGCTGAAGCAAGCATATAAAGCAGGGTTTATTTTTAAAAGGGATAACATAGACTTCTCACTGGAGGGAGAAGGTGGCCGTAGCTGATATCCTGGCATCCTCAGAAGCTTGGCGTTCTGCCTTTTTTATATGTCCTAGGCTTCCATTGTTCTCCTGCCCTCTTCCCCTTATCTTTCTCCTTCCTGTCTAGGCATTTGAGTAGGCCTAGGAAATGCTCAGTGGGATGGCTAAAAGGTGGGAAACCAGTGGGCTAAAGGGGGAAGAGCAAGATAGAGCAGCCAAGGACACATTAATTAACATTTTATAGCTTCCTATAGGGAAGAGCAGTTCAGGACAGGTTATCTTAGCAACCGGTTAGAGCAGGGGGGAGGTTCTTGATAAGGGTGGAGAAAGGGCTCTGAAGGAATTAACATTTCAGTCCCTCAGGGAACATCCTCCAACTTGCCAGACTCATTCTAAATTGACCTCCTAGATCTGACCTGTCTAGATTTACCTATCTATATTGACTGCCTGTCCAATTCTGGCTTCAGGAGGATAGGAATAAGAGATACAGCAGAATGAATCAGACAGAACTTTTCTGTGTTCATATATGAATACACAGCCAGTATAACTCCACATCACATTCAACAACAAGAATGGGAAGTTATACTCCATACATGTGTAATATGTCAAAATGCATTCCACTGTTATGTATAATTAAAAAGAACAAAAAAGAAAGAAAGAAAAAAGAATGTAGGTCAACCAAAATTGTAACTGCTATGTGTTTTACTTGGTCTTTTCTCTGATTAATTTATTATATACCTCCTCCCACCTCCTCTAGAGAGTCAGAGGCTATGTCTTAATCCTCATAGCCAGACCTGCCATCTCTTGTGGGTTAGAGTTTATACAATGAGATAGCATCACTCTCTAACACACCATTCCCAAACACATGGGAGGCAGTCAGGACAGTGACTAAAATTGTGTCAAGCAATATGTTTATTTAAGATTATCTTAGGAAATACTGTCTTAAGGCTACTGTGGATGCAGTCAGCACTTTCCAGTCCTAGGATAAAGGATATGAGGATATAATTAACTTCAGTTTATATAGATGAGAAAATTTGTTTTGAAAAAGGAGAAATGATTCATCCAAACTCATATAGCTAGTGAGGGGAGAAACTGCTGATGAGCTGAATTTTGCTAGCCCCATATCATTTTTATTTACACCAAAGTGCAAAGTTCCTCCATCTTCACATTCTCTGAACTCCACCAGCACTTCTGAGCATTTAAAATGTGTTTATTTATTTAAATTTATGCAATTTCCTGAAAGTGAAATAAAACTTAAAGGTATTCTGTAAACTATGAACCTCCCCTTTTCTACTCTCTCTGAGTTAATGATACATAAGCACAGTTTGTAGGAAATTATGCCACATAGATTCTCTATTTTTCTATTACTGCTAAGGTAATGCATCTACATTTTTTTAAAAAGTACTTGAATTCTGCTGTATTGGAGTAAATGGATAGGACAACACTTTTATTAGAAACAATATGTATTAGAAAAGATGAGCTAGAACTTAAACCTCACAGGAGCAAAACTTATAGCGGGTGCTAGTGGTCCTCGGATTCATATTCCTAGAATCAAAATTTATATATTATTAAAAATTTTATTTAGCATATAACAGGATTATTCCATGAGAAATCAAATCTTTGAGGTAAATTTTACTTGAATTACAGATACAAACCCCTCAGAATCTTCAAATTGAAACCGAATTGTTTGTCATTTTATCCAAATTTCCTTGGCATACATGAAGTTGTAAATACCTATAGAATACCAAACAAAGCAATAATCTAGTGGAATAGGAACAAATATCTAGCCTTCTACCATTTAATCCAAATTTATCCCCATATTTGTTTATTCCCATTTTTTTCACATATGTGTTTTTGTAATCATTTTTCTGTCTCTTTCTCAAATATGCAAGCAAAATTAAATATTAAGAAGTTCAGGAAATATGATGCAAATTGTATTAGAATCCTTAAACGACTCTTGAATGAATATAAATGTCCTTATCTTTTGAATTGACAGTAGAGTTACAAAAGCCTAAAAATATAACACAATGGAATAGCCATAAACATTTGTACTCCATGAACTCTGGTGAATTAGGCATTGCTCATGCTAATTTGACCAGATAATACTGTTATTATTTCTTTATTTTTTATTTGTTCGTTTGGCATTTGTTTGCTTTTTGTAAGATGAAAGATAACACATCATTCAAAGTATACTTTCCTTGCTCTATATTCTAAATCTCAGCAGAGTAGCTACAGAAAGGAATAAAGAAATTTCTCAATAGATGACTAAAGCTCAATAAAAAATTATCTGCAAGACTCATGAGTTCAAATTGTATCTGTGCTTAGGATGTTAAGAAGGAAAAAAAAATCCTGCCAGGGAATGTCCCTCTCATTGTAACAGTAAGAAAAAGCTAATAATCTAAAAATGTATTATTTTCTTGAGCCTGTCAGAAAGCTCAGATCATGGGTTAACCACATGAACAGAATTCCAAAAAGCCAAAAAACCCTCTACAAAGAGAAATGACCATGAGTACTTTCACCATGACAGAAATGCTAAGAAAATGTAGACAGAAGAAAGAAATTTGTAAGGAAATAATAAAAGGAGACACAGAGACAAGGTGCAGAGGCAGGAAGGTGGCCCCTTGTTCAAGTGGCCACATTTATTTATACCAATAGGTTACATTAGGTCATTAGTACCATAACCACATTATTGTTTAGAGTATCAGTAAGGATGCTTATTTTGCAGTTACATTTCACAGTTACAATATGCAATGCCAGGAGCTTTGTGCAGCTCTCAAGAAAGTCCATTGTCTAAAATTACTCCAGAAGCACTGGAGCTTAGTGAAACATTGTAGTTATCTAGCAAGTTCCTTTATTCCCAGGAGTTATGTGCCTAAGATTTAGGTGGAAACTGATAAAACTCTTAACACAGAGCTTCCTTTTGAAGAACATTGCTACAGTAGCCAGGCATCCTATGTCTTTTACAAGGGAGTTTCCCTGCAGCCAGACATTCTATACCTTTGCACACAAACTTCCTAGCCACCAAGCATGCCACAATCACGAAGTTTATCACAGACCTCAGTCCCAAACACAGAACTCCTACAGAAATTGACTACATTTTGAAGAACTCATAATTCCTGGATGTGGAGTCCCGGAAACAAAGCTCTTTTCCATAAGGTCCTATTGGGTGCTTGCAGGAAACTGGAGCAAGATCTGTCCACATCCCAGACTGCAGTGGGCACAGAATAATTTCTTCATATGAAGTAAAAAAAAAACAAGCAAACTTAAAACATAAGGGAGATAATCCAATATTCTGCAGAAAAGTTGGGAATCCTCCCATACACCACCAGGAGCTAGACAAAAAATCCGGTGCTTCTTGAGGGATTTGTCAAAATGAAACCTTCTACTCTGGAGAGGAACAGAAAAAACAATTGGTAGCAGGATAATGAAATAATTAAGTAGAGATCTGATGCTACTGATAGAAAGAAGAGAAACTCTCCAGCTCAGGTCCTGTGAGATAGAAGGCATAGATTTGCTGTAATAGATAGTAGGAATAGGAGTCCCAAGGGTATCCCCAAGACTCAGACACAACGGATTCTGCCTAAGAGTGAGGAGAGGTCCAGAGAAATGACAATTGCCATAGTTCCATCCATTAGCCCAACACTGAATTATAATCAGCAATAATATACTGTCATACAGAGTGTGGATATCAGGTGTTTTTTTAAAATATCTTTTTAGTTGTAGTTGGACACAATACCTTTATTTATTTTTATGTAGTACTGAGGATTGAACCCAGTGCCTCACACATGCCAGGTGAGCGTTCTACCACTGAGCTACAGCCACAGCTCAGGTGAGTTTTTGGCACCCAAATTTAAAGAATAAAATCCATGGACAAATGGAGGGTAGAGAGATTTATTTAGAGCAATGAGGAGAATCCCACAGCATGGAGGGGGTCCCAATGCTGACTATCTTCCATAAAGGGGTTTTATGGGCTTAATTTATCCCTATAGTTGATTAGTCAGATGACACATAAAAGTAAGATCCAGAAAAAGGCCAATCAACTCTCCTTTTTTGCTTTCTTCAACAAACCTGGAGAAAAATGACTTCTAAGCCTTAATCGGCACAAAGGTGGGGGCAAGGGCTTATAAACAGAAGTGCTTTTTCGGTAAATTTTTTTTGTTGGCCATATCTAGGAACTAATAAGGGACTGTCCTTGTGGTTAGGACCATCTGGGGCTAGAAGCTTGATTTTCTTATCTTTTCTTCTTCCTTTTCTTTTCTGAAACCATTTTCCTGGCTACCTAAGGGTGGTTTACCTTTCTGTCTCAATACCAGTAAGGGAAGAAAAAAACATGGAAAAAACCCCCTTCTCTGACTCAGATCATCAGAGATTTCAGAAAGCTGAGGGTAGTATAAGAACAACAACAACAAAATATGCCAGAATCCCAGTTCCCAAACAAACCACAGGTAATGGGAGGCCTCTACCATAGATGTTCAAAGCCTGGAACAATGAAACCTAGCCTTACTCTATTACTAGTTAGACAGACTCAATCCCTGACACTATCAGCCAGAAAAAGGAGGTAGGTCCATTTCTGGGCATAAATATTATTTACTCTAATTCCTCTGGCCCTTCTTCATACAACATCTGGCATTTGATCACTAATCATGTGACTTCACAAAAAAAGCAAGAGATGAAAAACATATCTACTAGTTAAGAGATAAAGCAATTAACAAGTTCTGACTCAGAGATGAACTAAATATTAGAACTATTAAACAAGATCTTTGATTAATATTTTGTTATTATCATTATTATTTTGATAATTTAAATGTTATACATATTGTCTATCTAGTGTAACAGACAGACAACATGCGTAAAAGACAGGGAATTTCAGCCAAGTGATAGAAGTTATAAAATATAGCAAAATATAAATACTAGATTTAAAAGTCATGATATTAGAGAGAGAGAGAGAGAGAGAGAGAGAGAGAGAGAGAGAGAGAGAGACCTCCACAGATGGAAGTAGTGAATGCTAAAAATAAATAAATAAATAATCTACAATGAAAGGGAAAGACAAAAGGAGAAGTAGAAGATAAATGGAGTATCCATGATCTGTTAAACACCACACAGTTTAACACATTTGTAATATAACTTCCAGAAAAAAATAATGAAGACTGAAAACATTCAAACAAATAATGTGAAGAGTTTTCTAGAATTAATTAAATGTAATAAAATATAGATTTAAAAACTCTGAAAACTACAAGCTGGATATATTTAATAGGGAAAAAAATGACATGCACACATCATGCTCAAATTATTAAAAACCAAATAAAAATTTAAAGGCAGTAAGAGGAAAAGAACTTTTATAAACAAAAGACATAAAAATTACAATAGATATCTCCTCAGGAGCTATGAAATTCAGAAGGCAATGTTTCAATATCTTCAAAGTTGAAAGAAAAAAAAATTCAACCCAATTCAATATGTAAGAAAAGTATTTTTCAGAAGTAGCAAAACAGAGAAAGTTCTGTCAAACAAAACTGATTATTCATTACCAAAGTCTTTTGAAATAGGAAACATTTGCTTCATTGAGAAGTATAATAGGAATGGACATTTGCATCCATACAAAAGGAGAACACCAGAAATAGTTTAAATTGTACTTAATTGTTAAGAGATCATAGCCCCTAAGACAAAATTTTCATAATGAGCTCATCAACATTCCTCTTCTGCATTTGGTATAGGTAGAAATGGAAGAGTATAAGAGTAATCACACAAGTATTGAAGAAATGAGATGCTCATGTTCCTCGAGAAGTTCTTACACTACACAAAAACCCAAAAGATACTGTTTGAATTTCAAGTTTGATAAGTGGAATAAAACTATTATAATTCCTGGAGCACCACTAAAGAAATTTTTTAAAAGTGTAATCAGTTAATAGTGGAGATAAAATGTAATCATTATAAAACTCAGTGAAATAGTCAGGAAGAGATTATTAAAAAGTAGGAAGAACCGATGAGACAAAGAGAAAACAGCTAGAATGACAGTAAATTTAAATCTAATGTGTTCAATGATATTCATTCTATCTATATGATCCAAGCACTTCAGTTAGAAGGAGGTTGTCAGATTGTATAACCCAGCAAGGTGCAATTCTATACTGCATGCCACTTTAAATATGAATGTATTAATTTGAAAAGAGTTGGAAAATGTGACCAATGTAAGCACTTACACCAGGAAGGCTGAAGGAATAATATTAATGTCAGATAAAATGGGATTTCACTAGGATAAAAGGGTCAATTCATCAAGAAGACATTGTAATACTTTTGTATTTATCTAACCACATCCCTTCCAAGAAAGAACATTGTTAGAAAGGAAAAATAGACACACCCACCAGGATAATTGAGCTCATCAACATTCCTCAGTACTTGATAGAAAAAGTAGACAGAAAATCTGTAAGAATATCAGTGACCTGAAAAACACAACCAAAAAATGCAATTAATTGTCATATACAAGATGAACTCTATCTATGCGAAGTACACCCAAGATACTCAAGAGAGATGACATTCTGTATCACAAAACCACAGCAAATTTAAAATATTTGAAAAAAATGTAAATTGTCTTTTCTCACCACAATGAAATTAAGTTAGACATTAATCATAAATCTTTTGAAATAGGAAACGTTTGCTTCACTTAAGGTAAGCATAAGAACACGTAAAAAAACAGACATCTCGAAAATATACAAATATTTGGAAACACAGAAGTAACACCAACTTTACACAAACTTTTCATGAAACTAGGAGATGAAGGAATATTTCACAATCAATTTTATGCTATCAACATTACCCTAATTCCAAAACTAGTCAGAGACATTAAAAGGTAGGAAACTATAGACCAATATCCCTCAAAAACATGGAAAAATAAGCTTGAATATTAGTAAATCAAACACAGACATATATTAAAAGACTAATCCTTCCTGAACAATTAGAGTTATATAAGTAAAAATTCAGTATAGCTTTAAACAAATGGAATTCACATTAAGTGACAAAAAGTGAAAAAAACTTTGATCTTCTCAATAAACACAGGAGAAAAATGTGTTAATATCCATCCCCTCATTCATGAAAAAGTTTCACTAAGCTAGCAACAGAAGGGAAATTCTTCCACGAGAAGACCACATTCAATATCATACACAATGGGGAAAGAATTTGGGTATCATCTTGTTACTCCCAATATTTGACTTCAAAGTCCCACCCAGTGCAATCAGGTAAATAAACAAAAGGCACTCCCACACATATATCATATAAAATGCATATTGATCAGTATGAAAAACAAAACTGTCTTTATTCACACATGATATGACTGTCTATCCAAAAACTCAAAGGAATCTACAGACTACTAAATCCAAAAAGTGAGCTAAGAAGTGAATACAATAAAAATATGCTAAATTGAGTTGTCTTTCTAATTACTAACAATAAAAAATTAGATTAAAATTTTAAAATATCATTTAAAATAGTTTTAAAACCACAAATACTTAAGGTAAACTTAAGAACATGTATAAAATGTGTGTGTACTTAGAACTACAAAGCATTGATGAGAGAAATTTCAATTTCCAAAACATATAAATTATTGCAGAGACATACCATAATCAAAGATTAAAAAGTTCATTATTATTTGATGAGTTCTTCCCAAATTGAACCATTATAATCCCCATGATAATCCTGACTCTTTTACTTTTGATAGAAATTGGCAAGTTTGTCATAAAATTTACTGGGAAAAGCTAATGTTCTTGAATAGCCAAAATAAAATTGAAAGAAAAGAACAACAGAAATTCTACTAACTGATGACCAAAGTAGATTTACAGAAAGCTATATTTGAGACTGTGATATTACTCTGAAAATATACATCAATGGTTAAGAACAGAGTATAAAAACAGAATCATACATACATGAAAAAATGATAAAGATACAAAGTAATTCAATGAAAAAAAAGGTAATCTTCCAACAAAAGTTGATAGCAGAACTTGACATATTTAAAAAAATAAAATATACTATTGAACAATTTCTCTCACCCTACTAACATACAATTTGAATTAAAGCGATGACAGTAGGCATCTTTATCATGTTCCAGATCATAGAAATCTTTCATATTTTCCCTATTCAATATTGTTCTAGTTGTGAGCTTATAATTGTCCTTTATTTGTTCCTGATGTGGTTAATTTGTATCAGCACTTTTATCATGAATGGGTGTTGAATTTTATCAAATGCCTTTCTGCATCAATTGAGATAGCAATATGGTTTTTGTCCTTCATTCTATTGATGCAGTTTATTGCTTTATTGATTTGTATGTATTGAACCATCCTTGCATCCCTAGCATAAATCTCACTTGAATATGGTGAATAATCTTTTTAATGTGCTAGTGGATTCCATTTCTACAATTATATGGAGGATTTTTCATCTAGGATCATCAAGGATATTAGCCTGTAGTATTCTTTTTGGTTGTGTCCTTATCTGGTTGTGGATAAAATTATCTTAGTTTACTACACTATTCTGAATAATGCTGGCCTTGTAGAATGTGTTTAGAAGAATTCCTCTCTCTTCTATTTTATGTAGTAAACTAAGATAATTTTTATTCTTTCAGTGTTTGATAGAATACAACAGTAAAGCAGTCTGGTCCTGGGATTTCTTTGGAAGCTTTTTATTACTGATTCAATGTCAATACTTGTTATTTGTCTGTTAAGGATTCCCATCTCTTCATTGTTTAGTAATGAAAAGATGTATGTCTAGGAATTTGTTCACTTTTTTTAGATTATAAAATTGGTTGTCATATAAATGTTCATAATAATCCCTAATGATATTTTGTATTTTTGTGGTATCCGTTGTTTTCCCTTTTTAGCTATGATTTTATGTATTAAAATGTTTTCTCTCCTTTTCTCAGCTAAAATTTTATATTTTGTTTATTATTTCAAAGAATGAGCTCCTTTTTGTGTTGATCTTTTATATTGATTTTAGACTCATTTAATTTATTTATGCTTTGCTTTTTATTGTTTCCTTCCTTCTACTATTTTGTGGTTTGTTATGTTTTGTTTTGTTAATTCCTTGATATGCATTTTCTTATGAGAAAAATGTGTATTTGGCAACTGCTGGATGAATGTTCTGTAGGTGTCTGTTAGGTCCATTCAGCCAATGTAAAAGTTAATTCTGCTATTTCTTTGTTGAGTTTGTCTGCATGATTTGTCCATTGCTGAAAGTGGGGTGTTAAAGTCCCCAACTATTTTTATACTGGGATCAATCTCTCCCTTTATGTCTATCATACTTGCTTTATATATTTGAGTTCTCTGATATTTGGTACATACATATTTAGAAATGTTATTTTCTCTTGCTAAATTGATACCTTTTTCATTACATAATGACCTCGCTTGTCTGTCTGTACTGCTCTTGACTTAAAGTATATTTTATCTGATTCTAGTATCCTTCTGCTTTCTTTTGGCAACCATTTGCATAGAGTGCCTTATTTTATTCCTTTCAGTTTATGTGTGATCTTTTAGAGACAATGTGAATTTTTTGAAAGCAATATATAGTTAGGTCTTTTAAAAGTCTATTTAGTTAGTCTATGTCTTTTAATTGTCATTTACATTCAAGATAATTATTAATAAGTGCCATCTTACTATATCCATTATGTAACTTATTTTCTAGTTGGAATTTGTTTTGTTTTGTTTTTACAGTTCCTTTCTTTCTTTCTTCCTCTCTTACAATATTCCTTGATGGTTAAGTAAATTACTCTTGGTATATTTTGATTCCTCCCTTATTATTTCTGGTTTGTCTATATAGACTTTCATTTTGTGGTGACTGAGGCTTTCAAAATTACCTTTTGATTGCAACAAGCTATTTTAATATGATTCAGTAACTTAACATGATCTTATGGATAATAAGATATAAGAAAAAGAAAAAAAAGTACTCATTAAATAAAACTCTCCACTTGTATTTCATTCCTCCCGCCATTTTGAATTTTGATAGCCAATTTTACATCTTTACACAATTTTACATACTACAACTGGGCATATGCAATGCTAACTGGAATACAAGGCCAATAAATTGGGGCCATGTGTTGTCCTCTGGCTCTGGAGGTGTTCTAGAAGTTTCATTCACATGCATCCCTAGGGATGAGGGTGATTAGGATATATCCAGTATTCGGTTTTATCAGCTCAGTACTAAGTTCTAGGGCAAGGTTATATGTACTACCTTGTTTTACTCCCAAGGAATGGGGTCCTGCACCATGCTATACTGCCTGAGGCTGGGGTAGTATTGATGTAAATAGATCCTTGGTTACTTGGACAGGTGCTAACTAAGCTGGAACATGACTGAGTCTCACAACCATGGGGGCCTAAACAGTATTGGGGTGGGTGATACCCAGGTCTACTCCAGGACTGGAACTGATGCAAGTGAAACTTGGGTCTGTTCCACAGGCATACAGGTCTCCACCTACACTAGTATAGGTCTAGGGTCTCTGTCTAGGAGCTTTGGCCTATCAAAGGGGACTTCCATTTCTACAAGGTGCTTGGTCTCTCACCATGACTAACGTGGAACTGATTTTGAGCCTTATGATAGCTTTCATGCTTTGCTCCCCAGTAAGTAAAGTCTTGCTTCCAGCTCTGCCACTTGAGCTGTGAGACAGTCAGTGGCCTGGCCTAATGCAATTCCAGTGGCTCAGTCCTCAGATGGTAAAGGTCATGGGACTTTACCTAGTATGGCATTTCATCAGAGTGGACTTGATAGTGGATTTCACACATAAAAGGCTGGACTTAATTGTCTCTGTTCCAAGTGGAAGATACCTCTTTCCAAACTAAGCAACTTGGAACTGAGGGAGAAGGTTTGACACTGGCAAATTTTATTCCTGTCTTCTTCAATGCATCTTTTCATTTTGTTATGCTAAAATCAGACACTGTGGTCTCTCACTTCCTTTTCTTAGCTCTTGTGCTGATAGTTTTGTATATAAATAGCTCTTTGGTTGTGTCTGTGGGGAGACATATCTGAAGGATATTACTCCAGTGCTATCTTGCTCTATGCCCAACTAACTAAAATTAAACTAAAATGAGATACTTAATATAAAGACTGAGTTTACAAAGTGTTGAAAAAAATCCAATTCCATTTTTCATCCCTCTCCAAAGCCCATGGCCCATGGCTGCAGGCACATGTGCAAAACAATTTGGCTATTATTTATAAAGTTAAATTCTAGGGCACAGCATTCTTACTCAGTATGTTTATACCCAGGAGATTTGAAAATATATATCTGCATAAAGGGCTACACAGAATATTTATAGCAGCTTTATTCAAAATAACCAAAAGCAACTATAAAAAGAAACCAAATAACCAAAATTAAATAAATAAAAATCAATTGGTGGGTAAATAAATTAACTATAGTGCCTTTTAAAAGTAAAAGTTTAGTCATCATCTAAAAGGACTGAACTACTGATAGGTACAACACATTCATTAATATAAATATAATTGTGCAAATGAAAGAACCCAAACACCATGTAATATATTATTCACTTCCATGGCTTTCTAGAAAGGTAAACCAGTAGGCAAGGAGATAACAATCAGGTTGCCAAGAGATGAGATGGAATACTGATTAAAAAGCATCCATAATGAAACTCCATAGTGATGTAAACATTGGATATCTTGGTTGAGTGTTAGTTACATAACTGTACATACTTGTCAGAACTCTGAACTAACCACTGACCTAAAAAGAATAAATTTAATGTATTTAAGTTGTATCTCAATACACATAATTTATTAAAAACAATGGAACATGGGTTCAAGTTATTTTCTTTTTCCTAGCCATCAGACTTGAGGAAATACATTACTTTAAAAATGTATCTGAGTCTTAGATTCCTTACAAGTAAAATAAAATGTTTAAGCTATTACATAATCCTAAATGTTCCCTTCAACTAACTGATAATGCCTAATGCATTTACTCTTAGTGAATAAGCCACATTAATTTTATACACCTTGCAGCTTTTTAACTCCTTACTTGAAGGTTTTCATCCAAAATTTCCACAGCTCCTTTATATATTTTAGAGACAATTTGAAACAGAAACATCTTGGGGTTACATTCCCCATTGCTCAATTATTGGGAACAACTAGAATTTGAAAAACTCATATCTCAAGGCCCAGATCCAAAAACAAACTAGCTTTTCTATATAGATGTATTGCTCCAGAGATTGAATCAGCCTTATCATGAATAGAAAGTGCCCAGAACTTGGCTGAATCTATGCTTTATAGTTTCGGATTGTTCCACAAAAATATAGTATGCGAGTAAGAAATTGTAGATAAAGAAAATACACAAATCAGTCTTACTTTGGTTACTAGCGGCAATGAATTCTATTGACATATGAAATTATATCCAGGTCATGTAAATGATTCAAAAAACTGATTGTCTGAAAATACGAAAGTAATAAAAAAAGTAACTACTGCTCAGTTATCAGTAGGTTACATACTGATAACTGAGTACTGCTCATGTTTAGAGTTTTATACAGAAAGTGCTGCTTAATTTTGATTCAGGTTAAATAGTTTCTAAAAGTTAAATACCTTCTTAATTGCTTAAACAATTTGACACTCTGCCATGACTTCAAAGTGCTCCTAAGGTAATTGTCTTGATTTCTGGGGGTTACATACTGATAACTGAACAGTAGCAGATTTTTTCTAAGGATACATTTATATTTTAGTGTTACTGTTGAGTTATGACAGCATATTCTGGGGGGATTATAGCGACCCATAAAGGATATTTTTAATGTAAAAAATATGTCACAATTCTTCTTTAAACTAGAACAACTATTTGTGATCAGGGATTGTATATTTCTCCTCTGCTATTTCAGTTCAGTACAGTGTGTATGATACAAAGTTCACATTCAAATTATATATGAATGTTTTTATAATAATAACACTGGGAAGTATGGACTTTAATAATCATTCATCATTTATTAACTTCATATTCACATATCTTAAATATAAGGCAGAACTTATATTTAAGGGCTTATGACAGCAATAACTAACGTTTGTAGAAATATTTTAAAGCATGTTTAGAGTTTTATACAGAATGTGAAGCTTAATTTTGATGAAGGTAATTAATAGTTTCTAAAAATTAACTACCTTCTTAATTGCTTAAATGATTTGACACTCTGCCATGACTTCAAAGTACTCCTAAGGTAATTGTCTTGATTTTGGGGGGTATTAAATCTCTTTCACCTGGATGTTGATACCATTTTCTAAATCTTGTATTAAAATTGGAGTCAAGCAGACAATTTAGCAGTCATTCATTCGTTCTCCCAGGTGTCAATGTAAGACTTATCTGTGTACCCTTCATTTCCTAGCAATCATGTAATGGTGATTGTATTATCTAAATATTTTCTCAAATCTGTTCCTTGCTCTCAGTTTCTATCATCATTCTCATAATTTTTCACATGACTGCAAAAGTTCTGATGGATTCCAGTCTTGCTCATTTCAAAACTACTAATTCCATGTTCTTTCCATAATTATCTGTCTAGAATTCAAAATCTGCCTCTTGACTTTCTCCCTGAGTACAAATCAGTGGCTGGCTCTAAATTGCCTACACACTTAAAGAAAAAGTCTTAATAGGCTTTCTAGGCTCTTGCTGATCTGATCCTGTCCATTGATAGGCTTATTTCCAGCTGGTCTATACCATGACTAAACCCAATCTCATGTAATCATACACAACTCTGCACAAAGTATACTGTTTTGTGCCTCTCTTCCATTGCTCACACTGTTCTTCCTGGAACACTTTGTCCTTTAAACTACAATCTAACTTGGAGTTACTGTTCAACACTTTTCAAGAATTACTTTTTCCAGAATTTTCTTCTTATCTGTGATCTCCACGTTTAGCTTAGTTTATTTGACCTCTATATTGCCATGATACACTCAGCTTGTCTATGTCATTATGCTTTCTGTATTTTAGTACAAGTGTCCTTTTATTATTATTTCTTTTATCTTCTTTGTTTGGGTGGAAACTCAAGATCAAAGACTTGTCTGACTTCCCTTATGTCCACAGTGCCTCAAATGTGTTCGTACCTTCAAGCTACTAAATAAATGCTTGTTAGAGAAAGAAATGAGGCAACACATACTTAAAGTGTCTGTTGCTTGGAAAATCAATTTCTTTTACATCTTGCTTTATGAATTCTTCATACCTAGAATACATTTAAAAAGGAACATTTTGATATCTGAAACAATCCTATTGAATACACTAATCTCTATTTCCTATAGTAGCCTCTTAAGACAAGGATAGGCAGCTATTTTAGTCTGCTTTTTCTCTGCTGCTAACTAAAGGACACAACCAGAGCAACTTTAGAGGAAGAAAAGTCATTAGAGGACTCACAGTTTCAGAGGTCTTAGTACACAGAAGGCCAGCTCCATTCCTTAGAACTTAAGGTGAAGCAGGACATCCTGGCTGAAGAGTGTGGCCAAAGAGAAATAGCACACATGAGGAAAAAAAAAAAAACTCCACTCTCCAGATACAAAATATATACCCCATACTTTTCCTTCCCCATGAAACACTTCCTCCAGCCAAACTCCACCTGCTCACAGCAACCACTCAGTTAATCCCATCAGAAATTAATTCACTGATTAAGTTAAGGCTATAACCCTACCATTTCTCCTCCAAACCTTCTTGCATTGTCTCACACATTAGCTTTTGGGGGACACCTTCCATCCAAACCATAACAGCAACAATTATATTTAAGTACATGTGACAAACTAGAATGAGACCAATAACCTACATTTGCACATTTTTCCAGTACACTGGAACCTCAATCAGAATTATATTTTTCACTTAAAAAATTTTTTTAATTTGTTATATATGACAGCAGTATACATTATAATTCATATTACACACATAGAACATGATTTTTCATCTCTCTAGTTGTACACAAAGTAGAGTCACACCACTAATGTCTTCATACATGTACTTAGGTTAATGATATCCATCTCATTCCACCATCTTTTCTACTTCCATGCTCCCTCCCTTCCCCTCCCTCCCCTTTTCCCCTTTGTCCTATCTAAGGTGCATTTAATCACCTCCCACAGCATATTATGAATCAGCATCCTTAAATCAGAGAAATCATTTGGTATTTGTTTTTTGCGATTGGCCAACTTCACTTCGCATTATATTCTCCAACTTGATCCATTTACCTGCAAATACCATGATTCTCTTTTAATGCTGTGTAATGTTCCATTGTGCATATATACCAAAATTTGCCTATCTATTTATCTACTGAAGGGTATCTGGGTTGGTTCCACAATTTGGCTATTGTGAATTGTGTTGTTATAAACATTGATATGGCTGTGTTCCTATAATATGCTGTTTTAAAGTCTTTGGGGGTATAAGCCAAGGAGTGGGATAGCTGGGTTAAATGGTGGTTCCATTCCCATCTGTCTAATTGCTTTGGCCAGTGTTTCAAGAATTATGTTAAATAGAAGCAGTGAAAGAGGGCATTATGTTTGGAAATTTTCTGATACTATCTCATTGAAGAGATTTGTGCACTCCTTTGGTTTGTAACTCTGTGCCTTCCTCTATCCAATAACTCTTAATTTTGACGCTATCTAATAATTCTTTGATGTTCTGCTCATGGCACTGTGTGATCAACTTTATTTTCCAGATTGTATACTTTGTCTTCATTATCTGATATACTGTCTTCCAAGTGATCTCGTCTGTTGTTTATGCTTTCTATTGAGTTTTTTATTTGGTTTATTGTTTTCTTCATCTCAAGGATTTCTGAGTATTTTTTCAGAATCTTTATCTCTTTCTTGAAGTAATCTTTTGCTACCTGTATTTGCTCCCTTATCTCTTTGTTGATGTGATCAATGGATTCCTATATTTGCTCCTTTATCTGTTTACTGGTGTCATCAATGGTTGCCTGTATTTGCTCTCTTATCTCCTTGTTAGAGTGATTCATTTTTGCCTGTATTTGCTCATTTGGGTCATTCTTTAATTCATAGATCATTTTAATTATGAACATTCTGAACTCCTCTGACATTTCATCAACTGCGCTGTCCATGGGTTCTGTTATTATAGTGTCCTGGTTTGTTTGGGACACTTTCCTTCCCATACCCCCGTCCTTTTTTTCATGTTGTCTATCTGATTTTCTTACTTGCAGTGTGGATCTGAGGTATTACAGTTTCTACCCTATAATCTTATAGTATCTGTGCAGATTATCTGGATCTTATCTTGGTGTTGGGCTTCCAGACCCTGGCAGTGTCCCAGGAGGGATGCAACTGCAACTATAGGTGGTGATGGCAATAGCAGGAGGTAACTCCAGATAGCAGTGGAGGTGCCCCAAGATGGATGAAACATCCTTCAGAGGTACGGCTAAAAGGGTGGGCCTTACACTGGCTTTGAGATGCCTGTTCCAAGATGCAGCTGCTTTTAGGCTCTGTCTGTTGTCCCAAGGTAAAGGCTACTGCATGGGGAAAGCTATGGGGATGGTTTCACTGTCTCAAGATGGAAGTGGGTTAGACCTGGGCTCCCAGGTAGTGGTGGTGGTGGTGGGGGGGACCCAAGCTTACCCTGGGCCCTGTCTCCTGCACAGGTCAGTGAGGTGGGTCGGGGCCGGGCCTGAGCTCTAGTGGGGCTCTGCCAGTGGCTGGATGGACCTGGGCCTACCCTGGGCCCTGGCTCCCATACAGGTCAGCAAGGCAGTCCTGGGCCAAGCCTGACTCCAGTGGGTATCTCCCTCAATCAGAATTTTGATGCTTACTTTGGGTAAAAGTTACAGTTAATTGATTTAAACAAACTAACTGCTTCAATATCTAAAAAGATCTGAAACTTTTCCTTGACTCTATATTGTAATTGTCTTGATTTCTGAAAGTAGTTCTTTGTAGAGCAAAGAAAACAAATACAGAAGAAATTTGTAGAGAAATCTAAGATTAAATGTGCCAGAAGTTTTGTGCCACCTCCTGAAAATTGTGTTATTCAAGGTCAAATTATTTATAAAGAAGAAAACTACTGCAAGCAATTTTTAAAGGTACAAATTACTTATAACATGTGCTGTGTTAATTACATCTAAAAATATTCCAAACATTTTTCCTTTCGCACTTAAACATCTGTTGGTATATGCAAAGATTCTATTGGATTCCACAATAAATTAAATGATGTTTTCTGTGAAGAAGGGCCTAAAATTTAACAAATGCCTATATTAAGATATGTTAAGATCAGTCAGTGAAATTCTTTGAAATTGACCAATGTTTCAGAACTTTTTTTTCCCCTCTTGGCATCAAAATGCATTTTTAAAACGTTTATATGTGAAAAATACAGATTACCAATAAAATAGCCATTTAAGATCCAATTTTAATATCTCTAATCCACAAATGGACTGAAATTCCTTTATATGCCAGTGGACCACATCCTTTTAAAGAGTTATGTAGCATAATGTAACTACAGAAATATCATTGTCTGTTTTTAGTTAATATACACTGAAAAAAAATTTACTGAGACTATAATATCAAGCAATAGATTATGTTACAGTTAATCATCACAACACATTATTCTTCAAATAGCTCTTTAGCATCCTTTTTCGTCAGGCACTATGCTAAGAAATAAAGAACAGATATGATTCCAGTGTAGCCTCTGCCTAAAGAAAGTCATGCTCTCTGCAGACCAAATGATAGGAGAAAGAATTCTGGAGGATATTAATTTTAACTTGTTCCGATAACATTAGTATCTAGAGCAATTGAAATGATATAGATAACCAAATAATGATGGGAGATGAGAAATGTCCAAAAATCAATACCACAATTTACTTTTAAAAAGTAAAAAAAAAAAATTCTAAAGTTCATCACTAACCAAATATGTAACTAGAATGATAAATGTCACAGTGTATTAGTTTGTTGGGAGGAAACTTTCTGCTTTTGAGAGAGGCACATTAAAATGTCAGTGTAGTAGACACATCTGTGAGGGGATATTTGAGACACCCCTGAAAAAATAAATGCTCCTGCTAGAACCACCAAGATCTGAATTGCAACATTAAAGATTTATTTCCCTAGAACAAACATTTCTTCTTTAACCCACTGTTGTAGATTAAATAGAGATACAAAGAGGAGGACTGGAAGAACATAACAAATTTCCAGTTTGTTGTTGTTGTTGCTATGGCTTTGAATTTAAACTTCTTTTCCTCCCCACAGCATAGAATGCAGGAGTGGGTCTTAACCACTAAAAGTGTAGTTTATTAATAGAAAAAAGGGAGGGATAATTCCTAGTTTTGTGTGTACTGACTATACACTACTTATAGAAAAGGTACAGTATCTTTGAACCATTTGCTGGTTTCAATTTGAACAAATCACTGATCTAGACCCTATATTGAGGTTGTGTGGAAATTTCAAGTTCTGACTGCCGAAACTGGCAGCACACATCTGATTTAGAGAAGTTGTGTTGTTTCTTTCTTGCTCATATCTTTATGAACATTTTTGAGAAAATTTTGGAGAAGCTGAATTGGAGTTTACTATGCAGAAAGTTTTGAACTGGAGATATATGATTTGATTTTGCACACTAAAAAGTTTGTGTTATTCAGATTACATGTGCCCTTTTGTTTTCTCATCTGCAATTGATGCAGGGTCTTAAAATTTCCCATTGATTATTGATATTCTTATTTTGGCTACAATTTCTGTCCATTTTATGAAGTTTTCTTTTTAAGTACATAAAATTTAAAACTACTGTGTCTTCCTGTTGAATTTACTCTTCTGTCACTATGAAGCATCTCTATTTCTGGTAATATTTCCTTATTAAAGGCTATAGTATATGATATTAGTATAGATAAACTGGTTTCCTTGAAGTTAAAGTTTATGTAGTATATCCTTTTCCTTTTCACTTTTATAATTTTTGTTGCTGTTTATAAGAAATAGTGGATACTTCTAAAATCAGTCTGTCATTTTTTTATCTTTTAATTACAGTAAGCATTTCATTTGTATTTC
The DNA here is from genome assembly GCF_047511675.1 of Marmota flaviventris. Lineage (NCBI taxonomy): Eukaryota > Metazoa > Chordata > Mammalia > Rodentia > Sciuridae > Marmota > Marmota flaviventris. The sequence goes on along the minus strand of NC_092505.1, from coordinate 47,817,842 downwards.
ATGTTTTCACTAATCTATTTTAATTTATATCTAATATCTTACTCTTTTTATACTCACACACTGCCTAAGCTCTCTGTGTGTGTATGTATTTTAACTTTAAGGAAAAATCACCATAGACATCACAGAAATCCAGGGGATCATTAGGGAGTATTTTGAAAACCTATATGCTAATAAATTGAAAAACCCAGAAGAAATTAATAATTTTCTAGACATGTAGGATATGCCAAAATTGAATCAAAAGGACATAGAAAACATAAACAGACCAATAAGTAGCAATGAGATAGAAGCAGTTATACATATTCTTTCAATAAAGAAATGCCCAGGGCTAGATGGATTCTCAGTTGAATTCTACCAGATCTTTAGAGAATAACTAATGCCAATGTTCCTCAGATTATTCTATGAAATAGAAAAAGATGGAGCCCTTCCAAATTCATCTATAAAGCCATTATCACTGTGACTAAAATCAGGTAAGGACACATCAAGGGAAGAAAACTACAAAACAATATCCGTGATAAACTTAAATGCAAAACTCCTTAATAAAATTTTAGCAAATTTTATATATATTCAACAACATATTAAAAAGATTATACATCGTGACCAAGTTGGTTTTATCTCAGGGTACCAGGATGCAAGAATGATTAAATATATTGAAATCTATAAATATAATTTATCACATAGATGGAATTAAGGATAAAAATCAGTTAGTTATCTTAATAAATGAAAAGAAAGCCTGTAACAAAATTTAGCATCCATTCTTGATTAAAAATAACACCAAAGAAATCAGGGATAGAAGGAATCTACCACACTGTCACAAAGACTACATACCAAAAATCTAAAGCCAATGTCATAAATTAATGGGGAAATATTGAAAGCATTCCCTTTAAAATCTGAAATGAGACAAGTTTGTCCATACTCACTCCCTCCTATTTAATATTTAATATAGTGCTAGAAAAGAATATTTAATATAGTGCTAGAAAATCTAACCAGAGCAGTTAGGCAAGAGAGGAAAATAAAAAGGATAAAAATAGGGAAGGGAAAAGTCAAATTATCATTGTTTGCAGATGATATGATCCTATATTTGGGAGATCCAAAAAGCTCCACCAAACAACTGCTAGAACTAATAAACAAATTCAGCAAAGTAGCATGTTATATAATCAACATATAAAAATAAGTAGTTTTCCTATATAACAATAATGAATCTACTGTGAAAGAAAGCAGGAAAAGAAGCCAATTCACAATAATCTCAACAAATAAAAAAATAACCAGAAACCTATGAATAAGTTTAACCAAGGAGATTATTTATACACAGAAAACTATAGAATATTGAAGAAAGGAATTTGGAAAGATGAAAGAAGATGAAAAGATTTTCCATGTTTATGGATAGGCAGAATTAATATTTTTAAAATGGCCATAATACCAAAAGCAATACAAAGATTCAATGAAAAAGTTATCAAAATTTCAATGATATTCTTTGTAAAACTAGAAAAAAACTGTCCTAAAATTCACTCAGAAGAATAAAAGACCCAGAATAGCCAAACAATTCTAAGCCAAAAAAAAAAAAAAAAAAAAAAAAAATGCAGGAGGCATCATCTGACTTCAAATTCTATTACAGAGCATAGTATTGTTATACATGGTATACAGCATGGTATTGGTATAAAAGCAGATACATGGTGGAGAAAAAAACAGACCAATGGTGGAGAATATAAGACACACTACAAACTCACTTAGGTATAGTCATCTGATCCATGACAAAAATGCCAAAAACATACATTGTAGAAAAGACAGTCTTTTAAACAAATGATTCTTGGAGAACAAGTTATCCATATTTAGAAGAATGAAATTAGATCCTTATCTCTTACCATGAACAAAACCAACTAAAAATGGACCAAAGACCCAGGAATTAAATCAGAAACTGTGCAACCCCTCAAAAAAAGAAAATGTAGGGTCAACACTCTGGCACAGAGGTACAGGCAATGGCTTTCTCAATAGAGCTCCTTAAGCTTCCAATGGGGATTTTTTTGTCATCAGTTTTGCTCCCCACACCCATAGTAGAAAGTATTTATTACTTTCTACATTTCTGTGATACTGAGTCATCTTACATTGTCTGAAATACACAGTTTACTATTTATTTTAATACTACTTTCCTTGTAAAAAATTCTTAGCATTTTGCCAAAAATTTCTTTACTATGCACCCCCTCCCCTTTTAATAATATTTTTGACTAATGTAAATTCGGATGTGACAGCTAGTTTTTCAGTCAACTGTTTTTTGACTTCCATTATTTCTATTGAGAAGTGAAACTTTCATGTGGCTCCATTTAAAGTATTTTAATTCTGACTTTGACATTTTTTTTTTTATCTTTAGTTAGCAGCAATTTTACTATGATGTGCCCAGATACTTATTTTCTTTCTGGGGAATTATCATAACTATTGATTCCATAAATTTATTTAATGAGTTTTGGAAAAGTCTTTGTCATTAATTATTCAAGTAATGTCTTTGCACCATTTATGTCTCCCTTCCTCTACTGGGATTTCATATTATATCCATTTTGATTTCATTTCTGTCCTATATATAACTTGCATTTTTTCTGTTATATCATTTATCTATCTGCATGTATCAGTCTAGTTACTTTATCTAATTCTGTATTCTAAATAAACGTGTCCAATAGGTACTTAATGAAAGTCACATAGGTAAGTTTGTTTTCTATTAGCGAAAGTCTAAAGGATAAAAGAAGACAAGTTAAATTAATTTTCATAATGTATTTTATTTAACTCAAATTAGTATCATCTAATATGTAATCAATATAAAATATTAGTGAAATGTTCTTTTCAATTTAAATCCTTTTAATTAAATAATTCTTTTAATTTAAATACTTTTTTACTGTCTTTGAAATGCAATGCATATTTTATACTAATAGCATATTAATTTGTATTAACCATTTTTCAAATACCAACTATTCACATTTGTCTCTTGTGAATAAACAGTACTGAACTATGCTAGTAGTCTCATTAAATATGTTTCTACTATTGAATTTTTACTTTCAATAATTATATTTTAGTCTGTCATTTCTATTTGAGTCTTATAAAGATCTTCCAATATTTTCCATCTCACTCTCTATTTTCTTTAATATCTTAATTACAACTACCTTGAAATATTTATCAGGTAACTTATACAGATCACTTGAATATCTTTCTATTGTCAATTTTCATTTCCTTTAGTCTAGTTTCTTGGAAGGCCTAATAACTTCTTGCTGAGTTCCAAACAATGTTTATGAAACTTATGGGAATCTTCCATGTAGTAGATTTCCCTTATTCCCTGCAAGGTTGGCAGAATAAAAGCATTTTTACTAATTTCCATAAGTTTTTTGGGCTGCACTTCATTTTCAGTTTTTAAGACCTTGCGTCTACTCTTTATTTTTAACATTTAGTGTTTCAATCAGCTTTTTGTCTCTGTGACCAAACGACATAACAAGAACAATGTAGAGGAAGAAATGTTTATTTGGGACTAATGGTTTCAAATGTTTCAGTCCATTGACAGCAGTCTGTGGGCCCAAGGTGAGTCAGAACATCAAGGTGGAAGGGCCTGACAGAGGAAAGCAGATCAGGACATGACAACGGGAAGCAGAGAGAGCTGTGCTCACCAGAAACAAAATATAACTCTAAAGGCACAGCCCACTGTTTTATCTCCTCTAACCACACCTTACCTGCTTATGGTTTCCACCCAGTTAATCTATGTCAGAGGTGATTAGGTTTTAACCACTGATTAGGTTACAACTCTCATAAGGGACTTATTTTACCTCTGTATGTTCCTGCATTATCTCACACATAAGTTTTTGGGAACACTTCATATCTAAACTATAACACGTGGTCTACCAGGAATTCTGAGAGCACAAGTGGGATACTTATTATGGTTTTCAACTTTGGTAAAGTCAGAGTTTCAAGTTTTGTCTCCTTTAAGTCATCCAAAAGGTCTTTGGAGTTTTCTATTTCTTTGTGATATAATATCTTGTTGACCTACACTGTTTAAGATTGACAAAAAAAAAAAAAAAACTTAAAGAAAAATATAGCTCAGAATGGTAGGTTTACTTCTGCATGCTTCTGTTCTCTTTAGAGTCTACCTTCTTCAAGTTCTAGCTGCCAATGGTAATGTTTGTTTGCTTAATCTAATAAAATAGTCCCTGATATTTCCTTTGTTCTTTATGAAGTGTTTACAACTTTATTATATATAGCTTAAGACTTTAGCAGCTACAAGGAAACATTGTCTTTTATCAGTAAAACTAACTTCTTAGAAGATTCATGGCCCCTCAAGTACTGCAGGTCCATGGAATTCTCCAGTCTATTCACAATTGTTGATGATGTTGTTTTTTAGTTTTTTTTTTTTTTAATGTAAATGTTGGTCTTCTCTAAACTATTATTTTACAGTTTCAAGCAGACATTCCCAAATTACTTGTTTTATTTTTTATAGATTCAAGCAATAGTAATTTGAACTAAGTATCTGTTTTTGTAAATCATAAGAGGTTAAGGTTTTTGCTATTTTGGTCAACATTTTATTATAATTTTAATACTATTTAATTATATTCAGATAATGTAGCCATTACAAATTCTACCTTGAGGAAATTTTCCAGTCATGAAGAAAAGGAAGCTCTTCCGTCTTTATAAAAGAAAAGGAAAAGAGTTTGTTATTGGTAGAAAAAGTTTGCAGGTATAGTGGGAAAAATTGAGCTCCTACTGTATAGAACCTAGGGTGTGTGTGTGTATGTGTGTGTGTGTGTGTGTGTGTGTGTGTAAAATCCTAGAAGACAGAAGTGGAACTTCACCTTGGTCATATCTTATTGGTTAGATGTATAATACAGGCCCTATCCACAATCAAAAGCATACAGTTATTCAAGTTTATATAGTCACACTAGAGGTACATACTAGTTTTCTAACTAGCACATGCAAGAATTCTAAAAGGGAACAGGTTTTGAATCACTCTTAAGAATGGAAAAAATTCACTATTTAGTACTATTTTGGGACATTGTTATGGGTTCATCTAAGGAAAAACATATTTGCATTTTTAATGATATTGAAATTGCTTTTTTAATTGATATTTTTAAATAAAAAAATGACAACAGAATGCATTACAATTCTTATTACACATATACAGCACTATTGTTTATATTTTGGGATGTATATAAAGTATGTTGACACCAATTCATGTCTTCATACATGTACTTTGGATAATGATGTCTATCACATTCCACCATCCTTGCTAATCCCATGCCCCCTCCTTTTCCCTCCCACCCTCTGCCCTATCTAGAATACATCTATTCCACCCATGTTCCCCCTATGGAAGTTAGCCAATCCCCAAAAAACAAACACTGAATGTTTTCTCTGATATGAGGCTGACTCATAGTGGGGTATTTGGATGTTTTTTAATGGTATAAATTCTTTCATCAAGAGGTAGAAGTATATCCCTTCACTTGAATCTGGAGAAGCTATGAGTCACTGATAACCAATAAAATCTGGCAGATGATACCATGTAACTTCCTAAACTAATCCAGAGTAGGTGATGCAGAATCTACTTAGTAGAATATATACTTTGGGAGTCATGATCTATTGTGTAAGAAATTCAACTACTCAGAGACTTCCATAGCTATAATGGAGTGACCACATCAGGTGCTTTGGTGGACAACACCTGTTGAGGTCTAGTCCATAGACAGCTTTAAACACTAGACATACTAGTGAAAATGTCTCTGGACGATTCTATGGAGTAGCAGTCAAATTACCTCTCAGTTGACAAGTTTTCCTGTTGTAACTCTTGTGTGTTAAGAGACAGAGACAACTTAATACCATAGTTCTCTGTATTAATGCCTGACCCATGAATTTTTGTGGTATCAAGCTAGTGAACTGACATTATTAAATATGCAGCAAGAGTGACTGGAATAGGCACCCATTTGTGCAGTTATTATTTTCTCCACATTATCCATGAGTCTTTACCTAATCAGTGTTGAATTTTCCAATATGGAAACTTAGTATATACTTTAAGAAAGAGCCAGGAAGCACTTATGTAAGAAAAATTATCATTCTTCTAAAAAGCTTACCTTTATTTTATGATTTAAATTTATGTTTATTTTGAATTACATTTTGGCCAGGGGTGAGGTAAAGCATAAGAATTTTGACTCTAGTGCCTTTTGAGGACTTCATTAAATTTAGAATACAGAAGACAATGACATGCGGTTGAATATAGAGTAAATATGTTGCAGATAAATGCAATAGATGAATGTTAAAAATTATGGAAAATGGATAGTAGAAATGATTAGCACTACAGTCTGTGCTGAGGAATGACCCACTGACTTGGTCAAGTATGGAATTATTAGGAGTTGGCAGTGAGGATATGCATGCTCTCTGTAACTCCTCAGAGGAACAGGGTTTTGAAGTAAGTAAAATATTAATGGCCTAGAAATAATGCAGGTACCATTTTCTTATTCTGGTTTGCATGGAACATGAGAAAAATGAGCAATGTCTATTTAAGTCAGACACAGTGGAAATAGTACTTTTAGAAAAGAGAAAATTCCCAATAAAGGACAAGAAGTAACAGAAGTTTACTGAAAACATAGGGCCCAGAAGACATAGTGGAAAGTTTGGAAATAAGAGAGTAGTGAAATTCTGAGCCAAAGCAAAAGAAGCTTGAATATTATGGTCATGAGAATATGTCACAGAAGGAAAAGTAGTCATAGCATGATACATTCAGTAGACAAGACAGTTGCCCACGTAATTAACATTGGCAATTACTGGTTAGAAGTGATGGCTGAGGACTCTCAGAGAGTCATGCATGGTCTGCACTACTTGTATTTCCAAGAAGTCCTTGAGGAAGTGGGCAGACTCTATCTGACAACGTATTTGAAGAACCCTTGACCTTAATTGAAAGGTAAGATCATAGGCTTTGATAAATCATCTTTTCTAATTATTCTTTTATTTATATATGTTGAATATATTAATAGTTTTTTCCTTTAATTCTTTCCATTAACATCATTATCCTTATGCATTGCTTTATTGGAAATAATAATGCCTAGTTTCTACAATTTATATTCATAAAACTTTAATTATAACATGTTTCATATGAGCAACAACTAGTTTTAGTGCAAATAGAGAATGTTTGCTTTTATTTTAGGACGAACCTAATTTTCACTTACCCTTTTATTTATTCCATTTTATTAACTTCTTCCTATTTGTTTATACATTCATCCAATTTTCTTAGTACTTTTTTCTTTATTCTCATTTTCTGTGATGATTTGGAAAGTAGACATTCTATTTCATAGCTATAAAATTTTTGATTTAAATGTCATTAAAATATTATCTAAATAATCCTTGTAAGATGAGTTACTATGATTAAAACCTATGAAATAATGATTAACAAATAATTCACATTACATAAACATTATAATTGCTAAATAACATTAAATACTATTAAAATCAAGTATAAAACATTTTGGTTTTAGTACTCCTTTGCTTCAACAATGAGTTAACTACAATACTCATTTCATTTAAAAATATTTATTAAAATAATGTAGGATTTTACATTTTTTAATAAATTTTGCTTCTGTGGTTATTCTAAATTTTAAATAAGTACTCACTATTATGATCAGAATTTATGCCAATGTATCCCTGTCTTGGGCTCTTAAATTGACTTTAATGCTAATCTGGAGTAAATTTTCAAGTTTGTTGAAGAAGAAAGAGGAGGAAGATTAAGAGAAGCAGGAGAACATGCAGGTGGCATATTTTCTGAGCCAAAACATTTTTAAGAAAGTTTTTGTTTCCTTGATTAAAAAGAACTATTTGGCAGTATGTAGAAGTCATAGAAAACAATTATTTTCCTCAAATTTTATAGTTCTCCTAGTATTTAATATAGCTAAATATCAGAAGATACACTAGCACATGTTTCAGTTTTTATCCTTTTAAAATCACCAATGTTGCTAGAAATTTTGCTAGATGATGTGCTAGTACAACTATTTTCCCCATCTTTAATCTTGAAGATATTATCTTGCTTTGATCTTCATTGTCTGATCTTATATCAAAGAAATAATTCTTTTGCTTCCTTTTCTGATTCATTTGTTTTAGGCTTTCATTCAAAAATGATCAAATCTTTGTGTAAGCAACCCATAATTTTAGTTCAATTAGAGAATGTGTTGAGTAAAAATGCTCAAAATCTGTGTTAAGTTTCCAATATAAAATTTCTATAAGTATAATCTCTTTTCTTATCATTTAATATTCACTTTTCTTTCCAATATATTCTAGAAGGCATCTCAAAATTTTACCATGTCTGGTTCTGGCTTATTTCTGCCACTGCATTTTGCTTTCTTTGCAATCCTTCCCCTATGTCACCCATTTTCCTTCTGTGTGACACTCAGTTGCTCTTTAAGCTCAAATTATTCTTTTTTTATGACAATCTTTTCTTAACCTATGGAGTTCCATATCCTGCTGCTTTATTCTGAGGATTCAAATAATTTTCTAAATATATAGTCTGACTTGTAAGTGAAATCATTTTCAGATGAATTCTATACCTCTAAAACTTCCTTTCTCTTGTTCTGTAGAAAGTTTTAATTAGTCCTTGTAAAAATAACTTTTTCTATGTCCTCAGACAACATAGAATTACATAAACTTGGTATTTCCTAATAAGTGAGATGCTAGATTCGTTTTGTTTCCCACTCTCTCTACTAGCATGGCCTTAAATGCCACTTGTAATCCTCAAGTGGAGAGCATATGATAGTGTTTACCTATGTTTCAGTTAGTCTTCTCCTGGGATTTGTCTGTTCTTCAGTAGTACTGTCTTCCTCTTCATAGAGTAAATATCTAGCACTCTTGAAAAACTCTACTTATTAGAAGCCAGTCTTCCAGGGCTCTTTCTGTTTCTGCCTTTACCTATTGTGCTTATCCAATATTCAATAAATATTTCACAAATAATTAAATGTCTACTATGTGCTAAGTTTTGGTGTGTGTCAACATATAGAGGTGATCAAAATAGATACAAAGCACATATCCCAAACCTCATGGTGCTTATTAATTAGAGGAAACAATCAACCACGCATACAAACACAAACATAGTTACAGACTCTAATGCCAATTGTGAATTTGTTTGACCAGCAAATATCCATTGATTATCTTCTTCAAGCCAAACTCTATTCTAGGTTCTGCGGATAGATCAGTGAAGAAAGACGAGGTTCCTGCTTACATTCAGTGTTTTTGTGCTAGTGAACTAGCCCATTGTTAAGGGAAAACATTAGCCTTTAAGCAAAGGTTCTTTGAGGATGTGATATTTGTACTGAGTTATGAAAAAGCAGTAAGTCAACACATAATCCTGTAACAAGAGGAAGTAGGGTAAGAGGAAGAATATTACAGGTAGAAGGAACTGCAGTTGCAAAGATCTGATAGGTTGGAGCAGAAAGCTATGTAGCATTTTTTTAATCCCAGGAAAAACATCTCTTAATTATTTTTTCCCAGATTCAGTAATTTGTTTTCTGTCAATCTGTTTTCAAAATTGTGAAAAATAGCTCGTTATGAAAAGTTGAGCAAAATATATTATATTCTCCTAGCCAGATGACATTTTTTAACCATGGATACCAAGGCCCTTTGTAATAACAATTGCAGTTTCTTCACACTAGTTCTTACCTCATGTGGTTCTCCTTTCATTTCCACCTCTCAGTCAGCTGCCATCTCATGTCAGTCTGTTGTCTCAGATTTGTTGTTGTATCTTATCTCTGAATTTTTTTCATAGATTCTATATTTTACTGATTTTAGTGAGAGCAAAACCCAGAAGCTGTGTTAAATTAATTTGTTTCCTAATGTAGAGTCACAAATAAATGTTCTTGTTTTATCTTTCCTTAGTATTATTTGAATTCTTTTCTCTTAGATTATAATTGCTTTTTAAAATAAATCCCATATCATTTGTACCCATTCAATCTGTAACCATTCAGGGGGAAAAAAACCCTGAATTTGGATTATTCAGGGTTAGAGATCACGTTCTCCTGGAAGCTGGGTTTTAGTCTGGATCCAGATGCTATATAATGAGGTTGGTATAGTCAACAAGGAAACAAGGTGAATTGCATGTCTCTACTGATAAGCTTGATTGATATGTCACAATTTTGTTTATTTGAACCTGTTGAGTGAGTATAATAAATGCATACACTAGAAATAGACACTTAAGATTCAATACATTTTTAAACCATATCAATCACTTTTTAAAAAAATAAGAAACAATATAGAGAAATAATTATAATAAAATGTATGTCTGTAAAGAAAGCAATTATAACTGGACCAATATTGATCTTTCTTAATCTATTGAAACTAGTAGGACTATTTTCAAGTCATCCAAAAACTCTGATCACCTGTCAAAAAGCTGAAGTGATGATGAATAATTTTATTTCCCAGGTACCTTGAGCACCAAATCTTGAAAACACACACACACACACACACACACCCCACTAGGCACTGGGAAGTTAATTTCACCACCTATATTTGGATTCCTTCAATTTCAAATAATTGTGATTAATGTAAATAAACTATAAATGTTAAAACTTTTGAGTAAGTCTCTGCATTTGCAAAGTCAAAGATAAAACTCTGGGCTACAATGACCTTACAAAAGTATTGTCCCTAAGAAGGCAGCAGACTTTTGAGACTTCTAATCAGAGCCCTCTTAAGCATCAGGTGATGTTGGCATCTCCAATTCAGCAACAATCCCGTAACCCACAAATATCTCTACCTGTAAAGTCACCATATGCTCAAAATGCACCTGTGTAAAATTAGTTGATTGTGATCTCAAGAATCCTCTATTTAAAAACTAAAGAGGTCTGGGAACTATGTGTACACTTTAAATCAAGCTCAGTTAATAACTGGAGCATAGGTACTCAGTAATTCCAATGGATAAAGAAGTGCTTAACTGAAAATAGTTGTTGCTCATCTTAAGATTTGAGGAATGGCAGGGTAATATTTTAATAAATATGTCAAAATGTTTCTTGTATGGTTAGGGAGCAGCCATATTTGGTTTTAGACCAAAAAAATTTAGGCAGAGGAAACAGAATATAGATTCATTTTTGCAAATCATTTAATTAATAGAAGTCTAGATTAAAAACTGTATATTTTGCATTTTGATGACCAAAATATGAAAACCGAAAAATAAAAAAGAAGAGAGAGTTCTCTTGATCTATTTCACAAAGTTTTCTGGAGAAAGGAAAAATATAATTTAATATAGCATCCTAGTTTGTTTTACTGAAACATAATATATTAAATGAACTATATTGATATTCTAAATCACAAGTCTGGGAGTGAGCAACTGAAAGAATGACAAGATTTTATCAGAGGAAACAATCTCTCTTCATCACAGCTTTTAACCTCAGTGATCCTCTGAGTTCCATTTAAGCAATTCCCTTCTGGAACACCATCACTCCAAATCACTTCAGTAATATTTCTCACCAAGCTGATTTTCCTTGATGAGAAAATCTTGCAGTGTGAAGGCATCTTGCTGCTACACCACCTGGGGCAGCTACTTCATTGTCAGACTTCAAAGCTGCAGTGAGAGAGCCTTGCTTGGATGGCTGCCCAGGAAACCAAATAGGATTTGTGCTTGTTTCCCTCTCAAGCACATTACTGCATGGCCCTTTCCATTGGGGTGAGGTGTGGGTAGATGTAACATTGAGTGTAAATTTCTAATTACTTGTACAACCAGACAGAAGATATGCTTCTCTAATATATCTCCCCTATGATGTAAAAAGTGGCTTTCCTATTAGATTTCATAGGCAATGACTATGAGATAATTGCTCAGTTTCCTAAAACTTAATAAAGGATAAACATAGTAACTATTTTGACCACTGCTCATTTTGCACGAAAGGTTACAAGACAATAATACTGATTTCTTCTCAATAGATGGATACAGAGATGGGAATGGAAATCTAGCACATTGAGACTATGATGTAAGGACAGAATATCTATGGTTGAAATACATGAGTCATGCACTGAGATGTAAGAAAACCACACATCACTGTTATCGCCTTTTCTCCAAAGGAATGTGAACAGCCATCCCTGGTCATGAGAATGCATGCTCACATGTGTATTTGCTCCCTAGCACTCAAATCTGTTTGCATTTAGTATTGGGGTTTATTATTCTCAGGAACAGAGGAAAACATGGATTCTAGACATTTTCATAAAGGTCATTATCACTTTTAAATCATAATGACAAAACCTGATGAAGCAAACTAGGACTATGTTATCTTCTTGTTGGTAGTAGTTGTAGTAGTAGTCACATGTAAGAAATGCAGGGAAGTCTGCATAAGTCATCAATCCACAAGGCACACCAATGGTGAACTTTTGATGGCAAAAAGAAATATCATATTCCCTTTCCCATAAGCACTTTGATAGAAAACCTTTTAGCCTAAGGATCTGCTAAACATTGACAGCTCAAGTTCTAGAAACCATCTCTATCATGGGACCTATAGAATATTACCTTCAGAAGAGAGAGCAGCGTCCACTGGCCTCAGTGGGGACTTAACTGGGGGAGCCTGCTTTGTTCTGCCTTGTTAGGAATCCCTAGTCTTCTGTCAAAAATGTCTGTCTGGTCTCAGAGAACACTCTAATCCCAGGGACTCAGAAGGCCCAAGCAGGATAATCACAAGTTCAAAGCCAGTTTTACCAGCTTACGGAAACCCTGTCTCAAAATAACAAATAAAGAGATCTTGGATTGTCCCTCAGTGGAAACATGCCCCTGGGCTCAACCCCCAATACCAAAACTAAAATTTAAAATATCTGTGAAAATTGACTTATCATTCTAAGTGGAAGAGTTACCAGAAATCTTCCGATGAATGGCACTCATTTAAAAAAATCAATAAGCCCTAGGGTTTGGTGATTTTCCCTAGTGAAAGTTGAATTGGAACTGAGATCTCTTCAACTGACACCATTTCACTGGTACCTTGCTGTTTTATCCAGGAAAGCCCTCTGTGTTGGGAATAGAGGCACTCTAATGGCCTGAAGTTCAAAGCCTTAAATCCTATAGGACTTCAATAGAGGAATGATACACTATGCTGTAAGGATCAGGAAAATAAAATCTCAGCTTCTCCACTTATTTATGGAAACCCCTTTTATCATCCTCTGAATTAATTGCTCATGTTTATGATGAAGATAATCTTTGATTTACTCCCTCATAGGTTTGTTGAAAGAATCAAATAAAGTAATTACAATGAAAGAATTCTATATGCTTATGAATCACTATTAATTGTGATAAACTATTTTCTGGTAGGAAATACTGCAAACTTTAGTGGTTGTTCTATTAGCACAATTTTTTTTCTGCCTGGCAATAAATTATTTCCATTAAGAAAAAAAAAAGAATTGAAAAAGAAAAGAAAGCACAGGTAAACAGAACCTGATTCATGACCTTCTGATATAATTCATGATGCCTAAAGGTAATTGTGAAATGATAATTCCCTTTTTATTTGCATTCAGGCTCTTTTATATCCTACTGTTCTAAGGTAACTGCTAATATGGTTAATATGTCAATTAATTTTTAGCCCAAAGCTTATTTCTTAGAATATATTTTCTTAAAAAAAAATTCCCTTTTCAAGCTGAAGCACAAAGAGATGTGTAATGATTCAGTACAGTCATAACAAAGCAAGGGTGGCCATATGTAGATCTGAACTTGTGATAGCACAGAGGATGGCTCAGAGGGCCTACAGTTCATCTCCCTAAGCAGAATAAATTTCTAAGTGGGGGGTCATTTGTCACTTATTCTCCTCAGTAGTGTTCATGGAGAGACCTTGATGTTCTTGATATTCCATAAGATTAAAATTTATTGTCTACAAAATAAGGAATATCTGTTTTTAGTAGTAATCATTTATATGGAATATTTCTAATGATCTTTTCCTAAACTGATTATATTTCTGAAGAAAATAGAGACAAAGGAAAAAGAAGAATCAAGAAAAATGAGCTTGATAAACAACACTCGAGCTGACTCATATCCAGGCAAACCACCAGCTTCCTATGTGACCTTGAGAAGTCACTGTCATTTCTGGATTAGTTGCCTCATTTGTAAAATGGGCAGCCCTGAATGAATAATTCTAAGTTAAGTGGGGTCTAGAGTGAGTTCAAGTTCTAAATTTTACTTCTCATCTTTTATAATTCAGAAGTATTTGGGAAAAGTATACAAAACATTAAAATATTCTGTATAAATTGTGTCAGAAAGTGCAGAGGAAAGGCTCCCCATCTCCCTCCTCCTTTTTTTTTTTTTCAGAAACTACCCTTATGTTTTTCAGTCTTTTTTTTTAACCTGTCAGTACTTAAGCATGAAGATTAATGGTCACATTATTTTTGTGTGCAAGAGCTAATAGTCTCTTAATTGTTTTTACTGGGACACTTTAGAAGAGTCCCATATTTTCCATGCAGCATATCTCATATGGGCTTCTGATTTAACACAGCCCACAATCAGTTCCTAAAATTGATTATTTTAAACATAATGAATCATTTTAGTTGGATAAGTGTCTAATCATTTTCATAATATGTTTGCCTCAACTATGGGCAACATTCAGATTACAGTTGATAAATTTGTATCCTTCCCAAAGGAAGAGTTTCATACCAGAACTGAGATCAGTTTCTTGTGTATAGCCAAAATATTACTATATTTTGAATAGAAATATTGAACATCTTCTAACTTGGAAAGAAAAGAAATGATACTCTAGTGAAACCTACAAAAAATTCAAGTTGGGCAGAGCCCTGATTGACAACTAGATCATTTATTTTTCATATTTCTAAACATAAGTATCCTCCTCATTGAAGAAACACAGCAGTGAATAAAGGCCAGCAATCACAATGGTTAGATCTGGAGAAACTATGACCATATCTAGATTACCCATATTTAAGATTGTGCTGGGAAAGGAATAGAACTGAAAATCAGGAAGCCTCATTTTCATCATTGATATATGAAAAAAAAATGTTACTAAAAACTTCTTTTTTTTTAAAATTAAAGCTCTCTTACCTAATCTGTTAAGGGAAATATTGATTCCTGACACTTCAGCTCATACCACCAGAATTACTTTCCAGCAAGCACTTGCCATCTCAGTGAACAACATGACCACAGCCCTTTGCCAGGTACCACAGGTCCCTACACCATCTGGCCCTCCCTCACATCCTCATCCACTTTGCCTTTTCTACTCTATTCCAGCCTCAATGTCCTTATTTCTCTCTGGCATGTGAGCTCTTATCAGCTCTGAGGTTTTATGCTTATTAGTTATGTTTGCAACACGCTTCCTTAGTGAGAAACATGGGTGCTGTCTTTTCATTATGTGGGTTTTAATTCAAATGATATAAAAATGATACTATATTTCTCTATAGAGAAGTTTTTTTACCCTGCTTCAACTATTTATGATTAAAGGTTGTATGCGTGTCTCTCTCCATTCAAAAAGAATAAGTGCTGTAAGGCCTATAACGCTCCCTCTCTTATTTCCTAAATATGTCAGTACCAAAGAACAGTACCAAATACATAGAAGGAAATTAATGTTTTTGATCCACTCATGGAATTTAATTGAGGAAATTCTAAGGTTTTCTTTGGCTCTGATATTTTGTAAATGCTTTAAATTTATACAAAAGCAATTACATAAATGACAATGCCTTTTCTATATCCATTTACTTTCTAAGATAACTTTTTGAGGTGGCATCCAGATCTGAAATTCTATAATTTTTAAATGCTTATTATAATCTGTTTCCTTTTTATTACCATCATATTTATTCGATTCTTTTTCCTTTTTTTACAATAAATCTAATAGATATTGTGGACAGCAGAAAGAGGCAGGGTATGGAGACCAAGGGAAGAAGGGCCACAAGAAGATAAAATAGGGAGAAGTATTTCTGGCTAAGGGCAGAGAATCAGGCAAAAAAAAAAAAAAAAAAAAAAGGAAAATTCAAGACTACATCAAGATGGTAGTCACTGGTAAAAAAATTTAAGATGCTCACTTAGATAATGTACAAGCAGAGTCAATAATGTTCTCTCCAACCTTTGGTTGGATTGTTTTGGAGGAACAGGGGGAGCTGGATATTTACTGATGGTTCCTGGCTTTCATAAGGTGGAAACTGAATCAAAAACAATCCAACAAAACAAAAATGAAGGAGAATTGGTTATTTGATTGAAACAGAGCTGAAAGATATATCCTGCTTCTTTATAAAATCATGGTGCGCAGTGTAGAATCCTAAAGAAAATACATTAAATCTTAATCAAAATAATGCATCTCAAAGACTGATGTGCCACAGAAGACAAAAAAGCAAAATAACAATACTACAGATTTAGTCAGCCTTTTCACCACAGTGACCAAAAAACCTGATAAGAACAAAGAGAGGGGCTCATAGTTTCAGAGGTCTCAGTCCATAGATGGCTGGCTCTATTCCTCAGGGCCCAAGGTGAGGCAGAACATCATGGTAGAACTGTGTGGGGGAGAAAAGCAGCTGGGGATATGATGATCAGGAAGCAGATAAAAAGCTTAGCACAGCAAAGACAAAATATATACCCCAAAAGCATGCCTCAGTACTTCACCTCCTCCAGTGGGACTCTGCCTGCCTAGAGTTACCACCCAGTTCATTCTTATCAGGAGATTAATGTACTAATTAGGTTAAACCTTTTATAACCCAATCATTTCATCTCAAAACTTGCATTGTCTCACACATGAGCTTTGGGTGACACCTCATATCTAAACCATAAAATACGGTTTCTGTGAAGAGATTCACAGTCAAGGTTTGCCCTGAGACATTACTCTTGATATGCAACCTACATAATTAAAGTTGGTGTGGGGGTCTACTCGGTTCATCAAATTTATTATATCATTAAGTGAATTTATTTAGAAGTTCTGGATAAAGGGCTGTGACTGATAATATCCCAGGGATCAATTTCCTGGAAGGAATTATGAAATATGGCAGGGGTTAGCAAGCTACCTTGTTGAAGAACTCTAAAAAATGCAAGTCACAGAGCTGCAAACAGATCTATAGAGCATCAAACACTAATCATAGAGGGCTTTCCTGAGTGAAGAACAAAAATAACAGCTTCTGAGGAGTGAAAAGAAATATGGGTCACATTTTATTCTTTAGGCTTAAGGCTTCATTTTAAAAAGCCTGGGAGTGTTCATGTTCCCACTGTCAAAATGTACCGTGCTTGTATAAAAACATCTTTGTCATCCAAAGGCTTACATCTTTATTACCCAATGGAGATTCTGAAACAATTATAATTCTGAATGCTTATATGTTTATTCAATAAGAAACTAGCAGTTCTGGAGAGCCTACTATCTATGGATACTTTTTAAACTATCATAGCCACATTAACCCATTGAATCCTAAAAGCAATGTAGGAATATCGTATTCTCCATATTGTGGCTGAGAACACACAAGCTTAAAAGTTGAATTATTTACTCAAGTTTGCACAGCTTTCCAAGGCCCGCCTCTTAACTCTTTGACACCTGCCAGAGTTTCTACATGATATTATTATCCCATAATCTCCATATCCCTATAAAAGTCTTGAAGTGAGTTTATTCCCATTTTATAGCTAGAAAGCAAATATGCTACAAAGCAGTGTTCTCCCTTTCTCCCTCAAGTGGTTATTGGCAAAACCAGAAATCAGAAGTTATAACTTAATAATTTTAATTTTCTTTTTCCACAATGTTAAGCTATAATATCAAGATATATGGTTTTCCTATTAAGAAAGCCAGCTAGGTCAATGTCATGGGATTTAGTGAGGAAAAACTAATAAAGTGTGATTGTAAAATCCCAGAGAACTGCTGAACTATGCAGTCTGCAGTGCTTTCCCTTGCTGGCAAGCATTCTAGAAATAAATAAATCAGAGAGGCATCCTGTGTTTGTTTGTGGAGGGAGACAGAGGGGGGGACTCAGAAGCAGTGATCCATTATGCATTGTTTCCCAGAGTGGGACACAGATCAGCCAGCAATGCCACTGCCAGCTTTGCATTATTCATGAGGCTGTGGGTGGCTACCCAGAATAGGATGCACTCCAGGGAAAGGCATCCCAGCCTTCTTGTCACAAGGTGGCCTGGTCAGTCACAGGGACTACAACACCCCAAAGGAGGAAACCCTGGGTTCCCTTATAGCAGTCTTTGGAAGCTTCTGCTAAGAAAGAGTAGCAAAGTCTGGGAGAAATGGTCTAATGGAATCTGCAAAGAAATTTCCCTTGCAGGGAGCTGGGGAAATGATGGAATTAGTGTTTCACACTGGGCTTTTGGCCTATGATGCTCATCATGTACTTAGCTTATACATATGATGTATCTCTTTCAAAACAGCCTCAGTAATGAAGCCAATGCTCATGACAGTTTCTCAAACATTGCTATAAAGAATGCATTCTCTGCTTTTTGTGATTTGTTATTTCTCTTAAATGAAAGTGCATCTCTAAAAAAAATCCACTTGAGTCCAAATAACAATATTTATAAGTTTATGAAAAAAAATTGTATAAGAATTTTACAAGACTTCAGAGAACTTTAATTTACTAAATAAAGTAGATAATGCTGACATTAACACTTATATTTTAAGACTATGTAAATGAGGATGATTACAAAAGGATCATGTGATACATTAATTGCTCAAAAACTGAATAGATATTTTAAATGTGTTTTTAAATTTGTTGAATATGACATGTACTTACAACATATTTAATTCTGGACAACAATGGCAGTGAGTGGGGAGGCACAAAGAGAGGTGGAAAGGGGAAATATTTTTTCCCACAAAACAATGCTACCATTATCATATGAAATGCATGCTGATATTTAATTTTCTATTCTCTTCAATTTTTATTCTACTTATGCTTGTTATTTAAAGTATTGTCCATGACCCCTTAAATTGACAGCATGATACGCCATTGTATTGCTATGCAATTTGATAAAGAAATGTAAAGAACCTCTTCAACTACAAAATGCTAAATCTCATATTAAATATAAGTATTTATTTCTAAACTCGAAATAGCCCTAGCCATCTTGAGCAAAAAGAACAAAGCAGAAGGCATTGTACTACCTTAATTCAAAAAATACGACAAAGATATAGTAATCAAAACAGCATGGTATTGGCATAAAGACACATAGACCAATGGAAGAGAATGGAGAGTCTAGAAGTAAACCCACACATATAATGCCTTTCAACAAAGTCACACATATAGTGACTTTCAACAAAGATGCCAAGGACACACATTACAAAAAGGACTGTCATTTCAATAATGGTGGTTGGAAAAATTAGATATCAGTGTAGAGAAGAATGAAAATCAGACCTTTATCTCACACCCAGTTGCAAAGATCAACTCAAAAAGAATTAAAGACTCAAATGTAAGACCAGAAAGTGTGAAACACTAAAATAAAACATCAGCAAGAATCACAAAGCATAAACAAGCCACTATGAGTGAAAAATCAAAAGAAAAATAATCACAAACAATAGACAGTAGAAATAAAGAAAAAAGATCTTCAGATACTAGATTTCCTTTTTTTTTTAGACACAGACTACAGTAAAACTATTTTTAAAATGAAGAATAAGGACATTAAAGGAAGATTAAAATTAGCAGGCAAAAGTTTGAAAAATAATCATTTAGAATTTCTAAAGTACATGAAAAATACTAGATAGATTATAATATCAGATATTAATGAAAACAGAATTGGTGAACTAAAAGATGGAACTAAAGACAGGATCCAGAATGCAACCTCCAAGTTAAAAAATCCAATGTAACATATGAGAGACTAGGCAGTATAGATGAGAGTGAAAAAAACTAATACACATAACCAGGATATCAGAAGCAGATCAATGAAGGAATGAGGGAGAGGCCACAATTGAAAAATTAATGGCTGATAATTTTTCAATGATTGAAAAATATCCATCCATTGATTCACAAGTCCCAAATACAATATATAAACTGAACTTCAGACCTACACAGAGCAAGTTAACATTGGAGAAAAATATAAATATAATGGTAATTAAGTGGTTATATCTTTTAAAAAATAGCCATTCAAGCAATAGCTATATTGTTTAACTTTGAGGAAAATAAGATTTTTAAATTAATAGTCACATAACACCACAGACACAAAATATAACTTATAGACTTATAGTGAGAAATTTTTAAATTAGCATTGTAATACAAGATTTTAAAACAGCTATTTCAGTAATTTATATATCAAGGAGAGAGCAATTCAGCAAAGCAACAGATTTAAAAAGTAAAATTAAAACTTTAAACTTCAATTCACAAGGAGAAGGAGAAGAAGAGAATATTATATCAACAAATTGGAAATTATGCATTTCTTCCAAGCCTGTTTTAAGTATAATAAAGATTGGGCATTTCGTTAGGCAATACATTCAAAAACTTGGTAAATTTCAGGTAATTTTTCTTTTTTTCTACCATAATGCAGCTAAGACAGAAAACAATTGTGTAAATGTAATTAGGAAAAACCTCATCACCTGAGCAGTCTTATCTATCAATAAAGAAGTAAAATCCTTCTTTAAAAGCTTGTAAAATGAATCAAAGAATATACCAAAAAATAAATACATTAAGGTGACACTGAATTTACCTCAAAAATGCAAAATAGTTTTCATGTACAATCTTCCTCCATTGGGTTAATGCAAACATTATATCAGCTTATGAAAATGACTTATAAAAGTTAGATTGAAAGGTTTGAGAAAATGTTATTTTTACTGAAAGCAAGCAGTGGCCTATAAAAATACATTTTTACAAGTCCTTCCTATTTTAGTTTAAAATTCATTGTTTTCTTTTTATTCTTATTTGATAGTTTGAATCATGGTCTTAGATACCAGCTGTTTGAGAGAAAACTGATTTGTAATAATATTGCAAGTAAAACTCCGAGTACCACAGAACATCTTAATATTAAGTAAAAAGAAACAAAAACAACAACAAAACCTGTAATCCTGGTGTTGGTGTGGAGCAGGATTCCTGCAGAATAAATTTGATGCGTTAGTATATATTTCACAGCTTACATATTTATTTGTGCTTTTGAGCAGCTGAAAATTAGTTTGTTTTTTTTTTTTTGGTGTAACCATAAGAAAATAAGACACACAGCATATTGTTCCTTGGTACTTTAAGTAACCTCTTTTTCTAATGTCACCAATAAAAGGTTTTGGCAATGTTGTAGCATTGATCTAAAAAAAAAAGAAAATGACTTATGATAATCTGGGTTCTCATCTGTGAAATGATAGTAATGGTCTCTGTTCTCTATCGCACATAATGGAGATGATCAAATAAAGGGGCTCAATGACTGTAAATGTGGTTCGTAAACGGAAAAGCACTTTAGTAATCAGATGTTATTTTATTATGCACAAAAGTTGTTATCACCAAAATTCCTTTGTTCTAAATCCATGTAAGTTATTGAGTTATAACAAAATATGATCAAAGCACAATAACCATGTAAAAGTGTTAGGGGACAGATAGGTAACAGTGGTGGGAACATGAGGTTAAGAGAATAATTCTCTAAAATGTGCCCATGGTGCTGACTCTCCTACACATTTTCTTTGCCCAAAGCAGCCCTGCCTGGCCTAAGCAGACAGGATATATCACATTCCTCCACAAACTGAGGCAGGGGCAAAGGCCAGGCAGTCAATGTAGTTAATGAATGATGGGGGTCTAGAAAGTGATGACTAGTTACTCAAGTGATGACTAGTTACTTCAACCCTGGGCAACAAGAACCCATTCCTGATCTCTAATGGACTGGAATCAAAATGATCTATACATTTAGATTCAGAGACTAAAAATTATAAAAGTAAACATCCTTTTATACATCAGCTAGGTTATGAAATCACGGTTTCCTATGACTCAGATGCCCGCTGAGCATCCCTTGGTCACATTCCCTTGTCTACCTACCAACATCAACCACAATTCTCAGATTTGCATTACCTCGTTTCTTGATCTCCTTTCTAGTTTTACGTCTATGTCTCTAACTATAAATGTACACATGCTTTTGTACTGTATTACCTGTTTCTGAAATTTTAGTTTGTAGAATCATACTAGAGGTTTACCTGCATGATTGTCTTTTGTAAACAATGTACTAATAGTCTCCAATTGTTATACCTACAGATATAACTCATTAGTAATTTATTGTCATTTAGCATTCCATTGTAATAAACTATAGTTGATATCCATTTTAATGGAAATGAACATTTGGGTGACTTAAACTATTCTGTGGAAGTATTTCTAACAATGTTACTATGAACAATGTCGTCCATGTTTTTTTTTTTTTTTTTTGTCTCTGGGTATGAATGTACAAGATATTACCTAGATTTTATAACAGGATTTAAATCTTGTATCAAAAGTTGATGAATGTTAAATATACAAAGAATATACTAAGAACTATGTACTTAGTATAATATAACTAACTATGTTAAAAAATTTCCAACTTTTTTTTTCAAATTTCCTTTCTCATCAGCAGTGGGAAACTGTTGCTGTTATATTACCTCCTAAAAATTGAAGATATGACCCAATTCCTCAATGTTATGGTATACAATGTGTTCTTCAAGGTTTTACTTGGTATTTCTCTACTTATTAAAGGGTCAAGAACATTTTTTATTGGCCATTAAGTGCCAACAATGTTTAAAATATATTTTATTGTTCATTTGTTTTTTCTTCACTGAAATGTCTTCTCATGTTTTATGCCCATTTTATTTATAATGATTTTTTTGTGTGTGTGTTGGGGGCAGGTACTGGGGATTGAACTGAGAGGCACTCAACCTCTGAGCCATATCCCTAGTCTCCCTGAGTTCCTTAGCTCTTCACTTTTGCTGAGGCTGGTTTTGAACTTCAGATCCTCCTATCTCATCCTCCCCTGCTGCTGGGATTACAGGCGTGCACCACTAAGCCTGGCTTATAATGATTTATTTTTAAATATTGGGAGATACAAAATAAAATTTTAAAATATACCTAAATCATGAAGAATGATAATACTATGAACATGACTAAGCTTAAAAAATAAGTTCCTTGAATTTCCTCTGTGGCCACTATATCCTTCCTGAGTCCATTCCACTCTCTTACCCATGAATGTAAACACAATCATAAATTGTGTGCTTGTTATGTTTTTGGTTTTTTCCTTTACAATCTCCCGTACGTTTTTAAAATTTGTTTATTACATATATGACAGTTGTAAATATATCTCCTCACCCTCAAACTCAATATTTTTTTTCCTGATAGAATTAGCTGGACTAGTCAGCATTACTCAGGATAGCAATTAAACAGCATTAAGTACAATGCTGCTGCTCCTCACCCTTCAGTGGATTACATAGATCTGCCCCTGTCAGCAGCTGCTTAATTGCAATCATTGGCTACAATTCAAGGCTCCAGTACTTTGACTTTCAATTTGGGGGATTGAACTGACCAGGTGTTTTATTTGCTGTCCCCTTTGTGTTCTAAATTTTCATAGAATATACTTTATTGATTATTGAACATTATTTACTAATATGCATACATAGAGATGAACATGATGTATTTAATTTTTAATCTCCTCTTATGGGTTCTCTCTCAAAACATGGGTGTTCTCTTAGTTCATGTAAGAAAAATTCAGCTATACATGTGAAAAAAGCAAAACAAGACCTTCGAAGGTACATGAGTCAATACATCAGGCCTTGTACTTTTCATCATTACTGAAATATTTTCTGAATCATGATATCAAATATTGCCCTCTACCATACTCTTGTCAATTTGGTTGATATTTTATGGACAAAATATTTGATATATTCTTGTGTGTAACCTATTAGAAATCATAGAAATCATAATGTGTGTGTCTCTCTCTCTTTTACAAGTATATTAACTTTCTTTAAATATGTATACATTTTATCAGACTTTTGCAACAAATATGGCACAATCAGAAAACAGTTTTGGTTTTTCCCCCTTTTTCTTTCTCTTTTTCATTCATCAAGTCTGCATGACAGAGGCTAAAACATCCACATCCTTTGTTTTCTTATGACCATTCTGTGATGGTCGTTTCATTACTCTTGTGATAATTCTGACTACACTAAAAAATAAAAATCTTCATCCTTAGGTTCACTACAAAGGTTCAATCCAAATATTCAAATAGCCATTCTTAAAAGTTCTAACACCGCTAGAGCAGAATAAGCTTCCTACATCCATTCCTCCTGCCAAATACAGATTAAAAACTCCAGAAAAAAAAATTTCAAAATTAACTAATTGAGAATTTGAAAGAAGAATGAAAAATCGGCTAACTGTAGAAGAAAGACAACTTGAAGGAGTGGCCTGCAAGGGGCTCATTTCCTGTTTTGTTACATTTTGTTATTCACTCAGGGCTTTTCCTGCAGCCACGTGGGGGCACTAGAGGCAAATGCTCAGGTTGATACTCAAAACCTGGCCAGAGAACCAGGAAAAGGAGTTCTCTTAAACCAGAGGGTGAGAGGAGAACACCAGAGGGAAGAGAGAATGAGGGTGAGCCCCTAACCTGGGTATCAGTCCACATGGTACTTCTCATCCCTGAACACACGTGTTGGACTCTTCCAATCAGTGGAGACACATAAAGAACTGAGATTTTTCACCACCACAACAGAAAAAAAGGCAGATATTATGCTTGAAATAACTGGCTAAAATGAAAACATTCTCCAGGGATTAGAACTAAGAAGCTAACAGCCACACAAGGCCCAGAGTAAATTCAAGATTATTCAATAAAAATCTGGAAACATGCACCATTCTCAAGATAAAAATAATCAATAAATGCCAACTGAGAGATAACTCTGAAGTGGAATTATCAGATGAACACCCTAAAGCAGTTTCTGTAACTATAGGAGGTAAAGAGAAACATGAAATCAATGGAAAGATAAAAAATATTAGTGATGAAATTGTGCATAATATTTAAAGCCACCTACAGATTCATTCAACCACTGTCAATAACAATGATATTCTTCAAAGAACTAGAAAAAAGAATCCTAAATTTGTATGGAATCCCTAAAAATCCAGAATAGCCAAAGCAATCTTGAGCACAAAGAACAAACAAGAAGACTGTAGTCTACCTAACTTCAAAACATACTACAAAGAATGATAATCAAAACAGCATGGCACAGACATAAAAACAGAATAGACCAACTGAACAAAACAGAGAGACTGGCAGTAAGTCCACAGATACACAACCTTTTGTTTTTTTTTTTTCAACAAAATTGCAAAAAACATATTGCAGAAGTGAGTCTACAATAAATGGTAGTGTAAAAACTGGACACAGAGATGTAGAAAAATGAAATTACACTCCTACCTCTTGCCAGTTACAAAACTGAACTCAAAATGGATTAAAGATTCAAATTTAAGACCTGTAACTATCAAATTACTAGAAGAAACAGGGGAAATGTTTCAGGCCATCAGAGTGGGCAGCAATTTCGGGGCAATCGCACAAAAACACTGGAAACAAAGGAAAAAACAGGAAATGAGATAATGTCAAACTAACAAGCTGCTGCACAGCAAGGGGTACTATAAACACAGTAAAGAGACAACCTACAGAATGAGAGAAAATGTTTTCAGACTATACATCTAATAAGGGGCTACTATTCCAAACATATAAAGACCTCAAACAACTTCAAAGCAAGCATATTAAAACCCTAATTTTATAAAGGCCCATACAGGTGAACAAATATTCCTCAAAAGAGGAAATATAAACGGTCAACAGATAAATGAAAAAAAATGCAAAACATTGCTAAATTGTCAAGGGAATACAAATCAAACCCACAATACAAATCAAGATATCTCCTCACTCCAGTAAGAAGAGCTAATAACAAAAAGACAATTGATAACTGCTAGTGAGGATGGGATAAAAGGCATCAATTGCGTACTGTTGGAAAAATGTAAGTTAGTACAGTCATTATGGAAAACAATATGGAGTTCTTCAAAAAATTAAAAGTAGAACTACTAGATGATATAGGAATCCTACTACTGGGTTCATCTCCAAAGGAAATGAAATCAGCATGGCAAAGAGACTTCTGGACTCATGTGTTTACTTTAGCACTATTCACAATGACAAGAAGTGGAAGTGACCTAAATGTTCATCAACTGATGAATGAGTACAGAAAATGTGATGTGTGTACACAATAGAATACTATTCAGACATGAAAAGAGAATGAACTCTTTCATTTGTGATGACATGGATAGAATTGAAGATAATCATCATTATATTAAGTGAAATAAGCCAGGCACAGTAAGGTAAGTATCACATGAAGTTACTCACATACAGAATCTAATAAATTTCATCTCATAAAATTTGAGAGTAGAAACCAGGGGCTGAGGAGGGTAAAAAGGAAGAAGGGATGGGAACAGGTTAATCAATGGGCACTATGGTGTAGTTAGACAGGAGCAAGAAACTTTGATGTGTAATTATACTGTAAGATGAACATAGATGATAATAATATCCTTTATATTTCAAAAAACTATGAGAGGATTTTGGATGCTTTCCCCAGACAGAAATGATAAATGTTTGAAGAGATAAATGTGTTGATTCTAATTTGTACATACAACATACACATATTTTAAGACATCACATTGTAAAGTACCAATATTTGCACTTTTATGTATTATGTAGAGTTAAAATTTTTAAATGAAAAATTGACTCTAGGAATTCATTCAAAGGATATAATAGGCCAAGAACAAAGATGTATGTTCAGTATCTAGCACAAATTAGAAACTACCTGGTGTCTAACTAATAGAGTTAGTTATGATGATGCATTAGTGTAATGAAATATAACATATTCATTAAAAATGGTTTTGTGGAAGAATATATAGCAATTGTGGAAAAGATAACAAAACATTGTTATTAAAAATTTTTTAATAAAAAAACAATGTTGGTCCACAGTTTTCTTATTTACATGGCTTCTAGTATGAAATAAATTTTAATACTTTCTCATTGAGGCAAGGTGGGGCAATTTTAGGGCCCACCCCCTTTGATTCCCATCTCTTCATTGCCCATAATCCATATCTTAAAACAAATGTTTTCTGTCTTCATTTATCTGTATTTTTAAAAACAATGTAGGGTAATTTTTATCCTTGGTCCTACATGTTCACCAGAAGTCCTCATATTTTCTATTTACATTTTAAATGTACTTATTTAGTGTTGTCTTTAAATTATACTATCTCAATTTCTTATAGTTTATGTTTATTATTATTAGTAGTAGTAGTAGTATTACTGGGGATTGAACTCAGGGGCACTCAATCACTGAGCTACATCCTCAGCCCTATTTTGTGTTTTATTTAGATACAGGGTCTCACTGAGTTGCTTAGTATCTCAATAAATTGCTGAGGCTGACTTTGAACTTGCAATTCTCTTATCTCAGCCTCCCATGTCACTGGAACTATAGGTATGTGCCACCATGCCTGGCTTAGTCCATTATTCTTTATATTCAATAATTCTTCCCATCAGAGTTAGTTTTGACAGAAAGTTGATGTTTCCTACCACAATTTCATTTTTAATTGAGTTGCTTTAAATAGAAATTCCAGAAGCCTCCATGTGTAGAACTGAAGAAGTATGAGACTCAAGTAACATACCTACTTTGACATTTCACATGCAGTTCAGCTTGGCCTCTATTCCCTTAATTTGGGTAATATTTAAGTTCATTTCAGTTCTGGATTTCTTTACTATGAACATAACATAAATTTAGATTGCACTCTCATATATTTTGGAGGTCTGTGTTTCAGATTTGCTACTGGTGATTCTTTATCCATTGATGACTTTCTTCTCTCTCCCTTTCCCTCCCTCTTTTTCTGATTTCTCTTTCTTCTCTCTTTCCTGATTGCAAACTTTATTTATGTGATAATTTACTAATTCCTTCTTCCATGCATGTGTTATCCCTCCTGTTGAAAATTAAATGATCTGTTTATTTTTTAATTGTTGATTTGCAATGTCTCTTTATATATTCTAGATACAAGAGGACTGGATTAGGAATTGGATTTGCAAATATCTATTCATGTTCTGTAGACTATCTTTTCTTTTTCTTGATGGTGCCCTCTAAAACATCTAAAAGTTTTCAATTTAACATAGCTTAGTTTATTTTTAAGTTTTTATTTATTGTGCTTTTGAAGTCCTAAGAACACGGTTGCCTAATCCCAAGATCACAAAGACTTACTCCTGTTTCCTTCTAAGAATTTTAGCTTTTATATTTAAATCTATGATACATTTTAAGTTAATTTTTGAATATAATGTGAGTTGGGGTTCCAACTTTCTTTCTTTTGCAAGGAGATATCTAGTTGTTATAGCAGCATTTGTTGAAAAAACATTTTCCTCCATTGAATTGATTTAATACCCAAGTAAAAAATCTATTCAGTATAGATGTATGGCTTTAATTCTGGCTAAGGTAACTTTGTAATTTTGAAGCCAGAAAACATGTGTATCCGGCTTTCTTATTTATTTTCAAAATTGTTTTGACTCTTCTGAGTTTCTCGCATTTCCATGGGGCAGGAGGTGAATGCCTTCATGGGCCTTTCCTGAGCAGATGAACATACCCTCTCAGGCATGTGGCCTTGTAGATTCCCAACAATAGGGCAGAGATTCTCAAATGCCCTATGGAGAGCTGATGCCTCCATTTTTCCTGTTAAGTTTTATAGTCAGCCTAGTGTAGGCCCTGAATGACAGTTTCATCTCAGACAGCTGCAGTGTTAAAAACCATTCTATTGATTGTTTCTGAGAAATGCCCTGGAAATAGGGTTATTCACACAGAGTGAATTCTAAGCCAGTCAAATCAAGGCCAATGCTGAAAATGAAGCTCTTCATGAGCTGCCAGGGAGGTCAAACCCTGACCCTTCTCTGGAGACAGGGTTTGAGGGAATGTTCAGACCTGTTCCTCTGCCAGGAGCTGCGAGGCGACTGGTTTCACAGCTGCTTCAGCTGTGATGCTGTTGATTTCAAGGCTGCTATAGAGCTGGGGAGAGGTGGATAGAATTAGCCAAGGTAAAAATGTCACAGAGCTTAGTGTAATTACTGAGACCCAGCTGTTTTCCTTGAATAACATTCTTGGGATTGTTTCAAGCCTTTGGTTGATTTCCAGTGTTCTGAAAAAGTTGATTTTGAGAGTTTCTGCCAGTGTGTTCTCATTGCTTTTTACAGAGAAGCAGGTTTTCTGAGGACCTCTTCTGCCATTCCCGAAGGGTTTCCGTGACTAGTAAAATTTAATATCCCACGTCCAAGGTAGTCAGGTCTACCACCTCTAACCTTGAGTCTTCAGAGGTTGTTTTCCTTCAGGTTGCCATTGCTAATGTAGTGCTGTTTTTTTACTTTCGGATTTTCTTTTGTTTCAGGGTAGAGAGTAATTTTTTAAATAATGTACTCAATTCCTTTTAACGTGGACATGCCTGTATTTGAGATGAGAGAAGAGTACTTTTCTGCATAAACTCTATCCACAAACTTTGATATTCGCAATATTGAAGAAAAGTGTAAAAACGGCTTTTTCAATGATAGCAAGAATTCAATAAGATGACTTGAAGGTCAAGAGCCAAAAAGTAATGTTTACTTTACTTAGCAGAAGTAATGAACTCCCGAAGTGGATTCCATTACAAAGGTGATAACATAATTCCTGGTTCAATAAAATAAACCAACTCTTCCAGGAAACAGAAATAAGTAAGAATGTAAATGGTAGAATACCAGAAATTCAAAGGTTGGATTGGAGTGAATTAAAGTTAAGTTCTTGTCCTATAATATATTTTCTTTTGGAGAAGATAATGCTAAGCGAAGTTAACCATCCCCCCCCCCCAAAAAAAAAATGCCGAATGTTTTCTCTGATATAAGGAGGCTGACTCATAGTGGAGTAGGGAGGGAGAGCATGGGAGGAATAGAGGAATTCTAGATAGGGCAGAGGAGTGGGATGGGAAGGGAAGGGAAGGGGATTAGCAAAGGCAGTGGAATGGACATTATTTTCCAAAGTACATGTATGAAGACTCAGATTGGGTGTCAACATACTTTGTATATAAACAGATATGAAAAACTGTGGTGGTATATAAGTGTAATAAGAATTATAACGAAAAAAACAAAGTACATGTATAAAGGCATGAATTGGTGTGAACATACTATATACACAAAGATAAATTGTACTCTATATGTGTAATAAGAACTGTAATGCATTCCACTGTCGTGTATTAAAAAAAAAAAAAGACAGGTATGCCCACCCCCTAACCCTGCCTCCAGAAAAAGTTAAAAATGGTAGAGTAAGTTTTTGAAAAATATGGAGACACATTGAAAGAGAGAACCAAACATTCAGAAAATGATATTTTTCAGCTATGGGAACATAGTAAGAGTAGAAAATTATAAATCAGTAGTGACAATAATCAACAGCATTTTGTGATTTAATGTTAACACTGGGGCTCCAGCCACATGGTATCACTGTCATTTCCATAAATATCTCATGTTCTTTCATTTCTTCATGTCTTGCTCAATGACAGTCCACTGTTCTTTACAACATCAATTATCTTGTCTTCTTTCATCTCTCACTCATTTCTCTCCATGGGAGAAGTGTGGCTGATATGATTGATAAATTACAAAAAGAGGCATAGCCCATGCCTGGCATGATTTCATCCTAAATGTGACTCAGATGATCCTGTTTGCAATACCCTATCCTGATGGAGCATATTCATAGAGTTGAATATTCTTAGATGTTTTTTGATAAATAAATCCATGTAGTAGATCAGTAGTTAAAAAGTCAGCTTTCATATCTGATTCAGCCTCCATTCTCTAATAAATCTACCAATTCTGAAAACACAGGTTGTTCTTCATCTGTTTATTTCATAATATCTGTTATCTTCCAATCCTAATAGACTTCTTTAATATGAGTTATAACACATTGGTATTCTCCAAATATATCTGTTGCTTTCGACTTAAAATCACTAAAGGGCAGCAAATGTGGTGAATACTCAGTACCTAATAAAGTGACCAAAACACAGAAGGAACACTGTGGTTGCTGTAGGAGGAGGAGAAAACTTCCTCATGATACAGGTTGGGGAAGAATGAAAGGATTGCAACAGGAGACCTCTCATTTCTTTTATGAGTTCTCTGTTTGAATGCGCCAAACAGTACAGTTGTTATGGTTTGGATGTGAGGTGTTCCCCAAAAACTCACCTGTGAGACAATGCAAGATGGTTCAGAGGAGAAATGATTGGGTTGTAAGAGTCTTAACCTAATCAGTGATTTAATCCTCTGATAGGGATTAATTGAAGTGGTAGGGTGTGGCTGGAGGAGGTGGGAATTTGGGTGCGGCTTTGGTGTATATATTTGTGTCTGCAGAGTGGAGTCTCTCTGCTTCCTGATCACCATGTCGTAAGCTGCTTCCCTCTGCCACCCTCTCCTGCCTTGATGTTCAGCCTCACCTTTAGCCCTGAAGAATGAAGCCAGCCTTCTATGGACTGAAATAAATTCTGCCTCCTCTATAATTGTGCTGGTCAGGTCCGTTAGTCACAGCGGCAAAAAAGCTGACTAAAACAGCAGTACACTGTGAAAACACACTTACAGGAAAAAGATAATTAAGGTACAAACAATAGAAAGATACAGTTTCTTTCAATGACTCTAAGTGAATCATAAAATGTCAGACTTTGAAGAGCCCTTAAAAATCATATATTCCAGTTATAAAAAGAAAAGAAGAATATCTTTACATACTTCTCTGACATAATACCTAGGATATATTGAGAGTGAATAACAAATGCTGTAAAATGTGTTATTTTTTTGTAACAGAATTAAGAAACATGGACATATATCACTACATATTTTTATTACCAATGTATAATAAATACTAAGCAAGTAAATGTGATAATTAGCCTCCAATTAACTGATAAAGTTTAGATTTTTCTTTCCTACATGATTCATCTTTCTTTGGGGCATTTTTTTCCTCAAATGTACATTTTCTTTTAAAAAATATTTGAAAAAAAGTGGCCTTTTCTGTTCACATTATTATCTGCTATCAATGTGTGATTTTTCTCTTCAAAGAGTGCAAGTATTTGTGTGTGAGATTTGGCACCACTTGGGTTGCTAAGGTGATAGTCTGCTCTTTGGTAATGGAAAAGAAATGAGTATTAGAGAATAAAAAGATGTGCAAATTGACCAGCAACAAAGTCCATTTGAAAAATATGATTTGTTCTAATACTGAATGAAACACAGGTAAATCAGGAAATGGAAACACACAGACTCATATCTTTCAGGTAATTTCTGCACTTGGGGGCTCTTCCCTTGACTTCCTTGCTTCAGGTTCCCAGTGTCCTTCAGCTTTCTCCCTCACCCCTCAGATTAAGCTTCCACCCTTATTTGCTTAAGGTGTGAACAGCTGTATGTAGCTTGTAAAATATAACATTTCCCCCAAATAATTCACTTCCATACTAAATAGGTAATAGAGAACTTCTATGTACCCACCCTTCTACCAAGACAGCACATTCCAAGAGACACTAGAATGACATCAATTAGGCACTCTTTACCCAAGCCAGATATTTTGTTTTTTTTTAACCCCATGATAATATATAATTGTATATTATCATGTATGTAAACATTTAAGATCTACTCTTTTAGAAAATATCAAGAATACACTAGAGTGTAATTTAATACTATCGCCATCATGTATATTAGATCTCCAGAGTTTATCCATCCTAGTAACTGAAACTTTGTGTCTTTAGACCAACCTCTCCACATCTTGCCCCTCTCTCCATAGTCTAGCCAGGACAAATACCATTCTGCTCTCTACTTCAATGAGTTTGACTATTTTAGAGTCCATTAGAAGTAAGACCATACAGTAGTTATCTGTCTGTGCCTTGCTTATTGCACTTAACATAATGTTCTCCAAGTACAGTCATATTATCACAAATGACTGAATTTTCCTCTTTTATATGGCTGAACAGCATCCTATACTCACAGTGCAATACTACCCACTACACACACACACACACACACACACACACACATTTGCTTTTGTTACATACTTTTTAGAACATAGCCAAAATATTATTGCCCAAACAAATATGGCTTTTTTCATATATAGAAATTTAAAATATATGGCTATGTACGTTCATATTTCCCAACTCTTTTATAAAAAATAATTTTTATAAGGTTTACTTATTATTTACTCTCAATATATCCTAATAATATATATGTAATAAACTATATAATGTATCATCATTCAAATATAATATATAATAATTTTCTTTATCCATTTATTCATCAATGGACACTTAGTTTGATTCCATACCTGGGCTAAGGTGAACAATGCCTCAATGACTATGAGAGTAACGTTATTCTTTGTGATGTCTCTTTTATTTTCTTTGGACATGTTTCAAGAATTGGGATTGCTAAATCACAAAATAAGTCTACTTTCTGATTTTTGGGCCTCTATGGTTTTACGTAATATGGTTTTATATAATAGCTATGCCAATGTACATTCCCACTAACAGTACACAAGGATTCCCTTTTCTCTACATTCTCACCAATACTTATATTTTGTCCTTTTTTTATCCTAACAGGTGTGAAGTGATATCTCATTGGGATTTTGATTTACATTTCCTTGAGATTAGTGATTTTCATATACCTGATGGCCAACTGTATGTCTTCTTTTGAAAATAATGTATTCCAATGCATTGTTTCTTTTAAATGAGCTTATTTGCTTTCTTGCCTGAAGTTGTTTGATATTCTTGCTTTGGATATTAAACCCCTAATCATATGTACATTTTCAAATATTTCCCCCAATCAATAGGCTGTTTCTTCACTTTCTTTGCTGTGTAGATGCAGTTAACTTTATTTTTGTTTTTGTTACACATACTTTTTAACTTTTTAGAACATAGCCAAAATATCACTGCCCAAACAATTGTCAAGAAAAATTCTATGCCTTTTTCTATAAGTTTTAACTTTTTAAAGTCTGATTCCATTTTGAGTTGATTTTTGTATGTAGTGTGAAATAAGGGTCCAATTTCATTCTTCTGCAAATAGACAGTCAGTTTTCCCAACATCATTTATTGAAGAGTCTGTTCTTTCTCATTGATATTCTTCAAAGCTTTGCTGTAATTCAGTAGACTGTAAATGCATGAATTTATTTCTGTGCTCTCCATTCAGTGCCATTGTTCTATATGTCTGTTTTTAGGCAATCACTCTGCTGTTTCGATTATTATTTCTTTGTTGAACATTTGGACATGCTTCTTGTTTTGTTCTTTAAGCTTGAGTTTGCTTTAGTTCTTTGGGATTATTAGGGGATGTACATAAATTTTAATTTCTGTAAAAAGTTCCCTTGAAATTTAATGGGGAATTCTTTGAAAGTATGAGCACTTTAACAAGAAGTATGGAAGTATGAGCACTTTAACAACAATAATACTTCTAATCCATCCATGAAAATGAAATATATCTCTATGTTCAATCTCTATGTTCAATAATGGACTGTAAATTTCTTTTCTTGGACTATCCTTATTTAGCTTTGGTATTGTAGTTATGCTGACCTTGTGTTTGTGTGATATCAGTTGTAGTGTCCCTTTTTCTATTATAATTTTGAGCCTTTTTTTCATTTCTGAGTTTACCTAAAGGTTTGTCCCATTCAAAAAGAAAAACTCTTAGTTTACTTTCAAATATAATACTTTTTAATAAAGTTTTTGTAACTCTTAAAAGGCAATATCCTCAGGCTTAGGGGTGGGGTATCTCAGTGATTGAGTGCCTGCTTAACATGTGCAAAGTCCTGGATTTGATCATCAGTACTACCTCAAAAAACAAAAACAAACAAAAAACAGAACATTTTTAGTATTTCTGTATTCTGCAATAATGCCATATATACATGGCACCTTTTAAAAAATCCTAATTCTTGCTAGCTATCACATTATTGTACTTTTTTAGCCTCCTTCTTTCATTTCTCTTTCTACTGTAATCATAGTCCACACTGCAGAAAAACACATAAAAGATGTCATTACCAGGGCTGGGGTTGTGACTCAGTGGTACAGCACTTGCCTAGCACGTTCAAGGCCCTGGGTTTGATCCTCAGCACCACATAAAAATAAATAAACAAAATAAAGGTATTGTGTACAACTGAAAAATAAATATCTTTTAAAAAATATGCCATTACCATGATAAATCATGCTCAGATTCTCTGAGTTAAAGCCCTGATTCTTTAGCATAAACTAAGAAGTCCTACCTAATATGACCACACTTAGCTCTCAGCCTCATCTTTAGCCATGTAATTTTTCTCCCTCCATTTTCGTGCAGTTTCACTTTTAAATCATGCTTGTCATGCCCTTGGGCCTTTACACAAATCAATTTTTTTTAACCTGATCCTAATTGTAGAACAGACTACAATCCAAATGATTTTCCTCATCCAAGGACCCTGCAAGATCCAGCATCTGCTCAATTGCCCTGTCAAATCTCAACCTACTCTTCTTTTATGTGTGTTTTTTTTACTTCTTGTTTCATAGCTACAGCCACATCTATCCTTCACTCTGCAGGGGACACCTAGTTCTTTACCTCCTCTAGGTTTTCACACAGGTTATTCTTTTTGTTTAGAATTATGTCTCTTTCCTTCACTCTTTACTTACTTAAATCCCATGTATCCTTCAGGTTTCACTTGACATATCCTTTTCTCAGGAAAAACTTTCTCCATCTCAGTAGAGTAATAGTATAGCAGGGACTCTGTTACATGGTTTTCAAAGCACCTTAGACTTTTACTTAATATTTTTTTAAATCACACTTTCTAATTGCATATGTTTACCTGATTTTAAAAATAAATGTCCATCATCTACACAAGACTTTGAAAATCCATGGAGGCATGATGATTTTTCCTTAACAAGAAATTAAATTTTTTCATCTAGCCATCCTGGCTGGCTATCAGAACACCTGACATACCAGTCACTGGATAAACACTTGAATTTACTAATAACTGTAGTTATGGAAATTATTATCTAATGAGCAAAAATTGCCACACTTTCTATCTTATCACAAAATTGTACATAATGTCAATACAACCACAAAATTTATACAATTGCTTTATACAGAAGCTCAAAGACAGAATGAATGAACAACACATGTAAACACTTTGATTAGTTCAGTATTTAGCACATAATTTCAATTCAGTTCACGTCTTTTAAGTTATAGTGTCACAAAATTTAACGTGATAATGATTTAAGTAAAATAGTTTTTATTTTCATTGTAATTGCATATAAAAAGCTGTGGGTTAGGAGCTGAAAAAGGAATAATTTAGAACACGTTACTTTCTTTCAATGTTTTTCTTCTGAAAAAGTAAAGGTCATATTCAGAACATGATAAAAAATCAAAATTTTGGTCCCTAGAATCACTGAATGTAATTTTAGCAAAAAATCTTTACATGAATGTCAATTTCTACTACATTTTAAAGGTGACCCAACCCACAGGTCTAGATATAATTATTCTCCAGTTAAGATGTGTACTAAGGTACATACATGATTTCTTTTATGTGTGTTTTACTTTTTGGTTTTCTTGTGAAAAATTTATAGATTTGAATGTATGCACAAAAAACACATTCCTTATTTTAAATTCAAAGTATTGTTACATTTTCAAGGATAAAAATGGCTTTCTTTGTATCAGTGTTGTTGAAGATTAAGTCTTTTCATTTTCATGTGAGAAAATTAGTATATTAATATAAATCTTATAAAATATTTTACTTCATTTATTTTTGAGGCTTCAAATGTATTCAAGAATTGTTGGGCAGAATATATTTATATATGATAGATGAGGAATCTGAAGCCCAGAGACTGACTTGCAAAAGGTTCTTCGTGAAGCATTAAATACAAATTTGAGATATTGTCCTATTTTCTCCTCCTCTAACATGATATGTACCCTAGGTTTATTACAGGTTATAAATGTGTACATATATATTACAAATAGCACAAGGTCCCTTCTTTAAAGAGGATGGGTCTTGGAAAAAAAAAGTTCTCCATTGAAATTAAAGAGAGAGATGATGGTATTGTGGTGGGAATATTTTCTCTTTTTTGTACTTATAAGAAGTGTTTGTTTTTCATTTATATGTGGTTAATCTGTGGCTTTATTCTGTACATTTTATTTTTACCATTTGAGTTTTCTTATTGGGATCGAGATGGATGATGATCCCAAGTAGGCCTCTACATTCTCTTGACACAGCAGTGAAGAGCAAGAGGCAGACAGGAATGGGAGATACTGCTATGATCTTTGATTATATGTGGAGTGTATCATGTTTGCTAATAACCATTTACCAAAGAAGCAAGCTATAGGGCTAAACCCCTATCCATGCATTGGGGATACAAACACCTCCCATAGTAGGCACTGGCAAGTAACAATGTATTTGGTGAGCAAGTACAGTCCTCTCAGAGAAGTAGAACTTATTTAGTGATTGTAAAAAAATAATGTGATGTACCAAAGATTTCTTTCTTGATCACAAATATTTACTTGTCTCCTTCCTGCATACCAAGTATTCTATTCCTTTACCTAAGAAAGATATCGCAAATTTTACACAATCAAACTCTCAACCAGGATTTAACCAAAGTCTTTACATTTTAGGGAGTTATAACTCCTCTTGACCCAAGGATCTGTAAACTAAATTTTTCAGTCTACCCCAGCCATGCACACACTTGTATATAAACCAATTTTAAAAGGGGAAATGGAAAGTACTCAGGAATAACTGGACTATACAAATTCTTAAGTTGTTTTGGGCAAATGTTATAAAACTCTTTATTTAAAAGTAGGTAATGGGCCTTGATTGTGCACAAGTTCTACTTCCTATAATAGGTTCCATGGCTCCTTATTGGCCATAGGTACTTAGTTTGTCTCTGATTTGTTTTTATTCTCCTTGTTCAAATCCAAACAGAGCAGATCATGACCTATTTGATAATTTAGTGTTTTTTTCAGCCTACATTACTCCTGTGGACATATTATAAAACAATAAACTGTTTTGCATCCAGTTCTTTTGATTACATGTATAGTCAACTGTCCTCTATTATTCACAAGTTCAATATTTTTAAAATTTTTCACCTCTCATTGAAAGATTCTTTGAGAGAGCAAATTTATACTCCTATTCTTAAGCTACTATATCCAACTAAAAACATACATCAAATCCATATTAATCCATAGTGATTTCTTAACAGAGCTACAACTTTAATTTTAGATTATGTCTGGAGATTGAATCTGATTCTTTGAATAACTGCTCGCTTATTTTTTACACATTGAACATGAGAAGAAATTGCAAATCTCATCCCTGGAAGTTTGAGGACTTCTGGGTTTTTGATTTTCCCTTACATCTTTCCTTGCAAATTGGCCAATTCTTTTCTGAGCCCATATAGTGGTACTTGCCTTGTGGTACTTGCTCAATGCAGTTAATAAAAAGTCTAAGAATTTTTTTTTAAAAAAACTATTTTACTAAATCATATAAATGCATTATGCTTATTATTTGCATCTCCAAGTTCTTAAAACTTTCAGCATACCAAATGTTTACTACTTCATGAGACCTATTGCCTTTATTTTCCACTCTCCAATAAAAATTTAATTGCCAACATATTATACATTTCTAATGACATAGCTTAGGGTATTTCGTTGGGAGAGCACCCCTTTCTGGTACTACTTTTTGGGTAGCAATCAGTTTTATTGCATAACAAACACCACCAAAATTTTTGTGGATTATAGTAATAAACTTCCTTATTCGTGTTATATGCAGTCTGACTCTGGTTGCTACCACTTTGCTTGACTCTGCTCCATGTGCGTTTCCATACTAGAAAACAGTCTGTTGGAGCAACCTCTACATAAACATACCCAATCTCACATCAGAAGGGAAGATCAAGGGGTGTGGTAACATTTTTAAGCAGAAATCAGTGTCTTAATTTTCAGGATCAAGTGCCAAAGCTTTTCTTGTTTGTTTTGTAAACAATCTTCTTGTATAGTAATTGAGGTCCCTGTGGTATTATTCCGAGTATTCCACTGCAGAGAAACTCCACACTGATGACTCTGAGTTATGTTTTACTAGTATTCATGGAATCTTAGGTTGGTTTGTGGCACATCTTTAGAGTTTCTATAGTTAGACTCATTACCATAAAAATGGGAAACCTAAGGGTAAAGAGGTAAGTGGCTTTCAAAGGGTCATACTATAAGTTAGTACCTAAACAAGGGAGAGAACGGTACATCTCCTTACTAGTGTAGACTTTGGCCCACTCCATGTTGCTTCCTTCATAATAAATGTGAACTTGTT
This sequence comes from Marmota flaviventris, assembly GCF_047511675.1. Lineage (NCBI taxonomy): Eukaryota > Metazoa > Chordata > Mammalia > Rodentia > Sciuridae > Marmota > Marmota flaviventris. The sequence goes on along the minus strand of NC_092505.1, from coordinate 47,778,720 downwards.
TTGCAAGACCAGTGTTTTTCTTTTTAAAATTATAGCTGTTCATATCATTGTTACTAGGCACAGTGATGGACTCCACCGTCATCTTATGTTCATACATAACTATCTGTCAGCTTAGGCTAAGTTATGTAGCATGTCTGTGCAGGTAATTTAGGCTAACTTACATTTTAATAACAAACAACCCCACAATCTTAGATTTAAAGCATCAAAGATTTATTTCTCACTCATGTTCATGTACATTGTAGGGTGGCTTGACTCTGCTCTATGCCTTTGTTTTTACAGACTAAGAATGAAAAGAAAATGTTATTAAGGAAATAATTGTTTCATGGCAATAAAAAAGTAAGATAGTAGGGCTTTGGATTAGTTTTAATTTATTTTCATTCAAAATCACACACACACACACACACACAAAAAAAAAAAAAAAAAAAAAAAAAAAAACCACTTCTTACCCACAGAGAAGCACGGTGATGTTGGGGTGAATTCAATAATCCTTCTGCAGTTAAGGGTTGAGAGCAGAAGGGAGAGAAGCAGCTCTCTCTCTCTCTCTCTCTCTCTCTCTCTCTCTCTCTATATATATATATATATATATATATACACACACACACACACACACACTTGCTCAAAGAAAACTAATGTGTAGTCTTTAGGACTTTGCTTCATTGGAACAATTGATTTTAAAGGATGTTTTAGCCAGAAATAGAACAAAAATATGTAGAAAAGGGAGCCCTTGTTAGCTTTGTGGTGCTATATATACTGGGATTCTGTTTCCAGCATAGAGGAGTAAACTTCTCATAAGTGGATTTCCCACAAATAAGAGTTATTGCATCTCAAAAACAAACAAAAAACTACCTGAGGGTGCTGGAGATGGAAGCTGAGCATGCATCCTCTGAAAGCAAATTAAAGGTTGGAGCACGTGACCAGCAGAGAGTCAGTGTGTCCTTCCTTAGCAGCTTTACAAGGAAGTTAATCACAGAGTGCTACTGGTCATGCATGTCTGTATTTTTGAGAGGAAAAAAAAAATCACCCTCCTTTCGCAAAACAATCAGAGAATGGAGCGCAGAGAAACCAGCGTTTCTGGAAAGGGGACCAGAAAAGAGGAAACCCTAAAACATGAGTTACTGACACCTGAAGCATTTATGCTCTGACAAGTTCAAAACAATTAGGAGCAAAGCTTTCAAGAAGCCAAACTATAATCAAAGCTGCCACCACCACAGAAGAGTAGTGTAATGGCACCCCCTCCTCCATAAAAAAATCTTAACTGGGCTTCTCTAGAAATCTTCACCATGGCCAATTTTAGGACTGTCAGCAAAAGAGTCTCTACAAAAGAGTTCAATGTAGATAAACTTCTTATTTTCATGTTGCCCTATTTTATTTGGCCACTAGCATGGAAGAAATCAGCATTCTGGGTGCTGGACACCCCCTTACTAGTTTTTTACAAATATTTATCCAGTATAGTAGTTTGTAGAAATGTGTAAACAAGGCCTCTGACCTTGAGCTCCAGCTTCACAGAGATTTCTACATTTCTAAGATGAGAGAAGTTACCAATTGGGCTCCATGGAAACAGTTGGCAGGGAGAGAGAAGAAAGGGGAGAAGATGCTCTCCCCTTCTCAGATGTTGTCTTTGAAGGGTTAACTTGCCCAGAACAGTGAAAGAAAAAGTTGCTTTTATGTGAACTTCTGCAGACTGGGAACTTCTAAGCCCCTCCCCTTACATGCTGGGTATAAAATTCTGAAACGACCTGAACTCAGGGTTCAGGGGATTGATTGGTTACAGCAAAAGCTGTGCCCTCTGAGCCTGGCTGCAGCCAAATAAAAGTGTTTCCTGCTACCTTTTATGCCTTGCCTCCTCTGTTTTTTTTTTTTTTTTTTTAATTTTTTATTGTTGGCTGTTCAAAACATTACATAGTTCTTGATATATCATATTTCACACTTTGATTCAAGTGGGTTATGAACTCCCATTTTTACCCCGTATACAGATTGCAGAATCACATCAGTTACACATCCATTGATTTACATATTGCCATACTAGTGTCTGTTGTGTTCTGCTGCCTTTCCTATCCTCTACTATCCCCCTCCCCTCCCCTCCCCTCCCCTCTTCTCTCTCTGCCCCCTCTACTGACATTCATTTGTCCCCCTTGTATTATTTTTCCCTTTCCCCTCACTTCCTCTTGTATGTACTTTTGTATAACTCTGAGGGTCTCCTTCCATTTCCATGCAATTTCCCTTCTCTCTCCCTTTCCCTCCCACCTCTCATCCCTGTTTAATGTTAATCTTCTTCTCATGCTCTTCGTCCCTACTCTGTTCTTAGTTACTCTCCTTATATCAAAGAAGACATTTGGCATTTGTTTTTTAGGGATTGGCTAGCTTCACTTAGCATAATCTGCTCTAATGCCATCCATTTCCCTGTAAATTCTATGATTTTGTCATTTTTTAATGCAGAGTAATACTCCATTGTGTATAAATGCCACATTTTTTTTTTTTATCCATTCATCTATTGAAGGGCATCTAGGTTGGTTCCACAGTCTTGCTATTGTGAATTGTGCTGCTATGAACATCGATGTAGCAGTGTCCCTGTAGCATGCTCTTTTTAGGTCTTTAGGGAACAGACCGAGAAGGGGAATAGCTGGGTCAAATGGTGGCTCCATTCCCAGCTTTCCAAGAAATCTCCATACTGCTTTCCAAATTGGCTGCACCAATTTGCAGTCCCACCAGCAATGTACAAGTGTACCCTTTTCCCCACATCCTCGCCAGCACTTGTTGTTGTTTGACTTCATAATGGCTGCCAATCTAACTGGAGTGAGATGGTATCTTAGGGTGGTTTTGATTTGCATTTCTCTGACTGCTAGAGATGGTGAGCATTTTTTCATGTACTTGTTGATTGATTGTATGTCCTCCTCTGAGAAGTGTCTGTTCAGGTCCTTGGCCCATTTGTTGATTGGGTTGTTTGTTCTCTTATTGTCTAATTTTTTGAGTTCTTTGTATACTCTGGATATTAGGGCTCTATCTGAAGTGTGAGGAGTAAAGATTTGTTGCCAGGATGTAGGCTCTCTATTTACCTCTCTTATTGTTTCTTTTGCTGAGAAAAAACTTTTTCGTTTGAGTAAGTCCCATTTGTTGATTCTAGTTATTAACTTTTGTGCTATGGGTGTCCTATTGAGGAATTTGGAGCCCGACCCCACAGTATGTAGATCGTAGCCAACTTTTTCTTCTATCAGACGGCGTGTCTCTGATTTGATATCAAGCTCCTTGATCCATTTTGAATTAACTTTTGTGCATGGCGAGAGAAAGGGATTCAGTTTCATTTTGTTGCATATGGATTTCCAGTTTTTCGTCTGTTGTTTTTAAGTTAAATTCTAGGAAAGAAAAAATCAACCCCTTTTAAAACAATATGAAAAACTATTTCTAGTCTAGATTTTCATTGATAATGTCCACAATTCAATATAAAATCACTGTTGTTATAATCAGCTAGGAAACCATGATTCTTTTTGAAGGCAGAGAAAAATCAGTAGATGTCAACTCTTATATGACCACATGTTACAATTATCAACAAGGACCTTACAGTGATAATTATGCTCAGTGAGGTAATGAAAAATGTTTGCAAGAAATAAAAATATTGGCAATATCAGCATAGAAATGTAAAATAGAAAAATTAAAAGAAATTTAGAATTGATAAAATATAAGGCATGAATTATAAACTTCCTGGATCATTTTGATCATTAAAAAGTAGGTGGCAAACATTCTAAGTGAAACTGAATATGGAGCAATATAACCTTCTAATTTGAAGATGAGAGAGGAAAATCTGGAAATATATACAAAATGGTCCTCAGAAATCTTCAGTCAATTTCAAGAAATCTATCACATTGGTAATTGTAATCCCAGGAAACAAGGAGAAAATTTGGAGAAAAAATTATTTGAATAAATCATGAACAAAAACTTAAATCTGGTGAAAAACCTATATTTATAGATTCTCAACAGATCAGCAAACTCCAAATGGTATCTTTTAAAAGAACCATGCACATAGACATAGGCACATTGTAGTTAAAGAACCGAAAGCCAAAAGTGAGGAGAGATTCTTAAAAGCAACCTGAAAATAACATTTTGCATACCAGGGAACAATGATTGAAATGATAGTGGATATGACCTCAAAAACCATGAAAGACAGTCAATAGTGAAACAGCATAGTTAAAATGTTGAAAGGAAAAAGTGTTAACCTGTAATTCTGTATTAAGTAAAAATAGAAGGAGTAAAGTAAGACATTTTTAGATAAAGCAAACTATGAAAAATGCAAATGAGATTCTTTAGTCTTGAAGAAGGAAATGACAGAAGAGGAAAACTTAGATTTTTAAGAATGACTAAGCTTAAATGAATAAAGTTGAAAGATAGCAAACATGGTTATTTATAAAAGTAACAATTTCATAATCCCCTCAATATATAAAGGTTAATATAGAAAATCAACAGTATTTTGTATGCCTTTAGTGAACACATAGGAAGTGAAATTTTAAAAAATTCAATAGGAACTCCCCTAAACCATAAAATGCTTAAACAAAAACTCCAAAAACAGGTGCAATTTTTATATGTAAACAATAGAGATGGAAAAAAAAATTAACAAAAAACAAAATAAATGGAGAAAAATGACACAGTTATGTATTGGAAGAATTTATATTATTAAGATGAAAATTCACTCCAAAGTGATCTATAAATTCAATGCAATTCAATACAGTGTCTATAAGGTATTTTATAGAAATTGACATGGATTTTAAAATATGTGAAAATGTAAAAAATGAAATAAAATAGTGAGAATAATGTTAAACAGAAGAAAATCTGTAACACTTAAACTACCAAACTTCAGTAAGTATAGTAACACTGTAGTAATCAAAACAATGTACTATTGGCTTAAGGATAGACAGAAGGATGGAGCAAAACAGAGATTCCAGAAGTAGGCCCCACATATGTGGTGAATTGATTTTTCAACACACATGCTGAGGTCATTCAATGGTGAAAAAAAAATTATTTCAAAAAAATGGAACTCATCAGTATGAAAAAATAAAATAAAAATAATCTCACCTTTAACTCACAAAATTACTCTAGATTGTAGACCGCAATAATAAAAGGTAAAACCATAAAACTCTTATTTCAAAACAAAACATAATCTTGAGGATATATATATATATATATATATATATATATATATATACATATATATAATTTTATATATACACACACATATATATACATATATATATTTATTAAATAGAACATGTAAGGCAAAATTTTATAAATTTAGACTTCATAAAATTTTAACACCTTTGTTCTTCAAATATATATTAGTAAAATAAAAAGCACAAAGTTATAAAACTACTAATTAAGTTGGATTGAGACTGAAAAATAAATAAAAGGCAACTCAAATAAACATAGACAATGTTTATAGTAAATACATTTTACAAAGAATTTGTTCTATAATATATATAAAATTTATACAATTCAATAATAAGAAGTCAGTCCACATTTTAATGTTCAAAACATTTTAATAAGCATTTACAAAAGAAGATATATTAGTAGGCAATAGATAGTAATTACAGGAAAAGACACTTATCATCATTAGTTATCAGCGAAAAACAAACTAAAACACAATGACCTAATAACCACCCCCAAAATATCTAAACTTAAAAAGAACAGGCGATATCAAGAACATCCTAGAATGTTGAGCAACTGAAACTCTCATAAATCATTAGCAGGAATATAAAACAGTACAATCACTATCAAAATGTTTGTCATTTTCTTGTAAAATTAACGTATTTACCATATGACTTAGCTATTTCACTTCTAGGTATTTACATGAGGCAATGTAACCAGATGACAATGCAAATACATGTACATGAAGGCTAATATCATTTTTTAAAGATAGATAGATAGATAGAGAGAGAGAGAGAGAGAGAGAATTTTAATATTTAGTTTTTAGTTTTAGTCGGACACAACATCTTTGTTTGTATGTGGTGCTGAGGATCGAACCCGGGCCGCACGCATGCCAGGCGAGCGCGCTGCGGCTTGAGCCACATCCCCAGCCTAATCATTTTAATTTGTAATAGTCCAAATAGTCACCATTAAGTAAATCATTAAAGTAAAAATAATATGTTAGTATTCAAGGGAATACTACTGAATCATAGAAAGGAATAAATGGTTGATACATACAATAATATAGATGAATCTCAAAATCATTTTTGCTGAAAGAAAGATGCTAAAAGTATGATATGATTTTCTTTATTAAAAATGCAAACACAGGAGACTTGGGTTGTGGCTCAAAGCACTTGCCTCTAACATGTGAGGCATTGGGTTCAATCCTCAGCACCACATAAAATAAATAAACAAAATAAAAATATTGTGTTCTTCTATAACTAATTTTTTTTAAAAAATGCAAACAGAAAGACATAAACACAGAAAAATATTGCATGATCTCTCACATGGAAGTAAAATATAAAAGAACTCATATATACAAGTGATTGAGAATGAAATAGCAGTCACCATAGCTGGGGAAGGAAATGGGGAGAAGCAGGTCAGAGGGTACAAAATAACAGATGTGTAGGATGAAGTTTAGAGATCTAATGTACAAAATTGGGACTAAAGTTGAAAAATTGTGTTTGGGATTTTTGTTAAATAAGTAGCTTTTAGCAGGTCTTATTACCAATAAAAGTAACCATGAGATGACAGATGCTAATTTGCCTCACTAAAGTAATGAAGTTACTATCAACATGCAACCCCTAACATACTGTAAACCTCAAATATACACACAAAACCGATTTTTTAAAAAAAAAAACTTCTAAGAATCTACCAGTGAAATAAATGAGAATACATTGAAGTGGAAAAAAAAATCTATTGTGACAAAAAATAGTGGTTGTTTGCAATTAAGGGCTAAGGGTAGGGGGCAGGCTGTAAAGGTATAGGAAGGATTTTAGAAATTATGGAAATGTTAGATATCTTGATTATGATGGGGATTTCATGAGCATTTATGGTTGCCAAAGTCATTGATTACAAATTTTAAATTAATGCAGCATCTTTTTAAAAATTTGTTTTAATTAGGTATATATGACAGCAGGATACATTTTGATTAATTGTACACAATTACAGCATGACTTTTCGTTTCTCTGATTGTATATGATGTAGCGTTGCACCCATATGTGCCTAGGGTGATATATGTACCTAGGGTAATAATGTCCATCACATTCCACCATCTTTCCTGCCCCCACACATCCTCCCCTGCTCTCCTTCCCCTTTGCCCAATCAAAGTTCCTCCGCATTTCCCATGCCCTCCTCCATTATGGATCAGCATCCACTTATCAGAGAGAACATTTGGCCTTTGGTTTTTGGGGATTGGCTTACTTCACTTAGCATGATATTTTCCAACTCCATCCATTTACCTGCAAATGCCATACTTTTTTCTCTTAATGCTGAGTAATATTCCACTGTGTATATATACCACAGCTTCTTTATCCATTCATGTATTGAAGAATATCTAGGTTGGTTCCACAGTTAAGCTATTGTGAATTGAACTGCTATAAACATTGCTGTGGCTGCTGATTTTAAGTCCTTTGGGTATAGACTGTGGAGTGAGATAGCTGGGTCAAATGGTGGTTCCATTCCAAGTTTTCTAAGAAATCTCCATACTGCTTTCCAGAGTGGTGGCACCAATTTGCAGTCCCATCAGCAATGTATGAGTGTGCCTTTTCCCCTGCATCCTCACCAATACTTTTTATATCCTTTATAACTGCCATTCTGACAGGCATGATATAAGATGTTGGAGTAGTTTTGATTTGTAATACAGCATCTTTCATGGAATTTTTTCTCAAGAAAGTGTATATGAATAAACTTTTGTACGTACCCCTGATTGTAGCTTTGTTTTGCTAATGTAAAGCGTATCAATAATAATTTCTGGTAAGAGAAGAAAGACTTTTCTTGTTACAGAAAAAGCATTATTCTGAGAGATAAAACATGAAAATGATATTCAAAAGAATTTAATTGAGTAGATGCCATAATTTGTAAGATCACCATACTGAAGAGGTTAGCAGAACACAGAGAAGTCCAGAAAGAAAAGTGCAGCCCTCATCTCACTTATTTTTTCTTCCTTGAGAAATTGGTTGATTTGCAAGCTACATCTGAGAGGCAGAGAAGCCAAACAGAATTTCTGACAATCTGAGATTGAAAAAATAGGATAGAGAACACCAAAGGAAGAAATAGAAGAAGACCTTGAAAGATGGAAAGACCTCCCATGTTCTTGGATAGAAAGAATTAATATAATTAAAATGGCCATACTAACAAAAGTACTATACAGATTCAATGCAAATCCCATCAGAATTCTAATGATGTTCTTCATGGAAATAGAAAAAAAAAGACTTATGAAATTCATCTGAAAAACAAGAGTCCCAGAATAGCCAAAGCAATCCTTAGCGAAAAAAAAAAGTATAGCAGGAAGCACCACAATACCAGACCTAAAATTATACTATAGAGCTATAGTAACAAAAACAGAATGGTAATGGCACCAAAACAGGCAAGAAAAACAATGTAATAGAATAGAATATAAAGAGATAAACCCACAAAAATACAATTACCTCATATTAGACAAAGTTGCCCATAGCATATATTGGCAAAAAGATAGCCTCTCAACAAATGGTGTTGGGAAAACTGGAAATCCATATGAAATTTAACCCACATCTCTCAACCTGCACAAAACTCAACTCAAAGTGGATCAAGAACCTAAGTATTAGATGAGAAACCCTGCACGTACTAGAAGAAAGGGTAGGCCCAAAACTTCAACATATCAGGTCAAGAACTGACTTCTTTAATAAGACCCCTAAAGCACAAGAAGTAAAATTGAGAATCAATAAATGGGATGGCATCAAACTAAAAGCATCTTCACAACAAAGGAAACAATCAAGAACATGAAGAGAGAGTCTACAGAAAGGGAGGGAATTTTTGCCACCTGCATCTCAGATAGAGCATTCATTTCTAGAATATAAGAACTCAAAACACTTAACACACACACACACACACACCAAAATAATCTGTCAATATATAGGCAAAGGAAATGAACAGGCACTTCATGGAAGAAGAAATATGAATGGTAAACAAATATATGAAAAAATGTTCAATATCTCTAGCAATTAGAGAAATTCAAATTAAAATTACCCTAATATTTCATATCATTACAGTCAGAATGTCAATTATCAAGAGTATAATTAACAATAAATGTTGTTGAGGATGTGGAGGAATGTACACTTACTTGTACATTGGTGGTGCGACTGCATATTGGAGCAAATAATCTGGAATGGAGTATGGATATTCCTCAAAAAACTTGGAATGAAATCACCATTTGACCCAGTTATCCCACTTCTCAGTCTCTGTCTAAAGGACTGAATATCAGCATACTACAGTGACACATCCACATCAATGTTTATAGTTGCTCATTTCACAATAGCTAAGCTATGGAACCAACCTACATGCCCTTAAATAGAAAAAGAAAATGTTTACATATATACACAATGAATTGTTACTCAGCCATAAAGAAGAATGACTTTTTGATATTTGCCAGCAAATGGATGGATCTGGAGACTGTAATGCTAAGTGAAGAAAGCAAGTCCCCAAAAGCCAAAGGTCAAATGTTTTTTCTGATATGTGGAAGCTAACCCACAAAAAGGGCCAGGTGAGGGGAAGAATAGACATGAAGTGGATTAGACAACAGGGAATGGAGAAAAGCAAGTGGGGATAAGCAAAGGAAAGACAGTGGAATGAGTCTGACATAATTATTTCATGTACATATAAATTTTCCAAACAACACAGTAAATCCCACCACCATGTATAATGGTTGTATAATTATATCCAAATTACATTTCTGTCATCTATAATTAAAAAATAACAATAAATTTTTAAAAAGATTTAAAAAATCAGTAACACAGAAATCACCAAGTAATTAGGTTCTTGGTAGATGCCTTTGGTTTGTCTGTTTTCTGGAAGAATTCCCATATACACAGACAAAAAAAATGTGAAAGTATTGAGTAAGAAAAAAATAATTGTTCTTGGAGGCAGGAACAAAGATCATGGCTGATATTGAGACTAAGCTTGGAAGATAAGTTGTGTTTTTCCTACTGAAGGAGTGAAATGGGTATTTCTAAGCAGAAGCCATAATCATCAACCCGTTCTTCCAAAGGTTTCTGAGAGATTTTCCCTCTTTCAACTCACCACAGGGGAAGAGACAACAGGGAGGCTCAGGGAGGCACTGAGGGAGGGGTTATCCTCTTTTCAGAAGAGGTAAATCATGTCTTGCTTTCTTAGTTTCTTTATTATAGCTAATCTATACTCTTCCAGAAGCAAAGTCCTATGAATTTCATTCTCAGTATACAGTAAATGCCAGGAAAGTGACTACTCATCTTTAAGAACCCCTTTGTCCCCAGTATATTCTCTTTTGTTTGAGACAGGGTATTACTATATTGCCCAAGTGATCCTCCAGCCTCAGTCTACCAAGTAGCTGGGACTATAGGCATGTGCCATTGTGCCTGGTTTTCCCGTATCAGGCTTCAAAATATCATTCTTGAAGACTTTCAAGTAAAATAATGAGGAGATAAAAAGCCATTAATTGGCATTCACCAACCTTAGGATGTTTTGAATTTGAGGTAAAAAATGGTATTGCGGTCTTATTCTACTAATGTACAATTTTGACCAGTTATTTCACTTCTGTGAGCTTTTGATCCTGACAAAGCAGTCAGACTCTCTCTTGTCATAGAATAGCATTCCCCAAATACCATAATAAATATTAAATATCAATCAATTCATTTTCTATATCCCATGCTGCCTGGAGAGAGAGAGAGCGAGCAAGCTTACTGTGTAATATGTGTGTGTGTATATATATATATATATATATATATATATATATATACACATATATTATATATATAATTTTATATTTTAGAATTATATATGTGTGTGTGTATATATATGTATATATATACATATATATGTATATATATATACCATGTAAAAAGTTTCATGTTCAACCTGTTTCAATGATGAGTTACCCTGTAATACCTTCTGCATTACAGTTATCTGAATGCTCAAAACCTTCTGGAGTTTTCCTGTATCAAATGTTAAGAACAAAACCAAAGGAACTGCTTCTTAGTACTTTTCTTTGAAAGTTTCATTTCATCTTAAACTTCCTCATTAACTTAAACTATTCCCTTCTCTGAACATAAAAGTAGCTAAAGCAGAACGATCACATTTATGGTATCATGATGAGTCTTACAGAATTAATTTTTTAATTTTTAAAATTACTAATTTGGGGAAAGTAGGTAAGGCATGCAATTAAAACAGATTACAAATGATAATTAGATCTCTAGAAAAACAACACTCCTGGTTTTTCCAATATTGCACATTTCTTACCCAAGTAATCCCAGTTCCTTCAAATGTATTTTTACCAACATTTAAAAGAAGTTTGTTCTTAACATTCTCCTTTAAGAAGGAAGTTGAATTCCTGGAAAAGATTATCTGTGCTATATGAATCCTGAGCTGTGGGTTATGGTTTATTCTAATTGTCTACTTCTAGAATTGTATGAAATTTCATTATAAGTAATTTCTAAGGGATAATCACAAACATATGCTAACATGCATAGCCACAGATACATACTCACCAACCGCAAAAGCATCCTGAAAAGTGTGGTGTTTATAATTTTTTAAAATAATTTCAACTCTGTTTGTGTTTTAGCCTAATGCATAATTTCCCTTTTAGTTGCTTCTTATAGTCCCTCAGCTGCAAATCCCTTGATTAAAAGCAGTCCATAGAAGGAATGTGAAAAAAGGTAATTTCTTTCATTAACTCCTTAAGGGCATGAGACATAAGAAGTTAAAAAAGATTTTCCTCTCTGATAGAAGTCTTCTTCGTAATAGAGTTGACCCCATTAATTTTGCCTTGAATGCAAATTTGCAAGACCTTGATTTTTTTAAAAAAACTGATGCAGCCATCAGATAATAAGAAGAAATTTAAAAGTCAACATGTTTATCATGACAGGATAGAAAACTAGTAAAATCTGGGAACTTGATATCATGGCAGGTATTAATCTAACCTGGATCCAAGTACTTAAAGATACATTGTTACATGGAGTTATTAGACAGCCTCTTTGCTTAGGCTATTACTTCTTGGTCATTCTGACACCAGCAGTTGAATACATCCTAGACACACACTAAGTATAGCAGCATTAGTAACCCATTAAATAAGTCAATACATGTAGAGCATTTAAATCTATGCCTGGTATATATCAAGGGATAAATGAGTTTTGCTTGTTGTTATTATCAGAACAAAAAATACTTACATCCTTATGACTACCCAACCTCCACTCTTAGATTTCTAAGCATCTCAGACTTAATGCACATAAGCCCCAATTCCTAATTTTCCACCTCCAAACTCACTTCTCCTCCAGTGTTAGCACCAAAATCTTGAACTATTTTTAGTGCATTTTTTCTCTAAAAACTTATATTCAATCAACATAATTGTTGACATGATACCTCAAATCTATCCAAGTCTCATTTTCCCAGCTACTGTCATCTCAGTCTAAGCCACTGAAGTAAGAACAAAGGACAGGCAGCTAGTGTAATAGATGATTGAGTTGGATTGGGAAGATGGGGGCAGGTTCTAAAGGAAAGGAAATAAAATGCTAATACCTTCAGGACACTTCCCCTCCTCCTCACTTGTTGCCAAGGTTACCTGCCTCCAGGGAACTATTCCTTCCAACAAAGAGTTGTTAATGAAGTACCTTCTGGGCAGCCCCATTCCTGCCCTTTTAGGCAGACTCAGAAAGGCACCCCTGGAAGGTCAGGTAAACAAGATAAAGGAAGGAGAGACACAAGAAGAAAGGACAAAAGGGGCAGGATACTTCCCACTCTCTTGGGCACTATCCTTTAAATAAAACTTTTTTTTTCTTACCTCTACATTTTTCTGTTGTTCCATCTTCAATACCCGGAGACAAACTGGAACCTGATTCTCAACACAAGTATTACTACTAGTATGTTTCTCCTACTAGATCTCTGCAGTACTATCAATGATCCCTGCTTTTCCTTTTATGCTACCCCATGGCAGGATTTGGAGCGATCCATTCAAAACATATAGCAGATCATGTTGCTTCCCTCTTCCACTTCAATGACATTTCATTACACTTGAAATTAAATAAAAACACCCTGATCCATAAGAGACTACATAGATAGCTGCTCTGTCTTTGCCCTTCTCTCTTTCCACTCACTTCTCCTTCCACAATTTTTTTTATCATTTGACTTCAGTAGCCCTGAATTTATCCATATTCCTTGAAGACAATAATTCTTTCCTGACCCAAGCCTATGTACTTGCTGTTTCTCATCCCAAGAGTCCTTGGCTCACACTTTGGTCCATGTGGCTGCCTCCCATCATTCAGGGATCTGACAAAATATCATCTCAATAAAGTGTCCCTTAATGATCCTATCTAAAATAGCATGATAGAAGTGGAAAAGATTAGATTTAAACAACTATAGACTGTAGAGACTTGGTTGGTAGTATTAGAAAAATCAATGATGCTTTTTCAGTCTGCTTTCATCAAATGGGAAAAAATAATTCATCAACACAGGATGTGTAGAAATCTGATGAAATATCTGCATGAAAGTGGCTCATTAATTGCAGAACACACTAAAGGTACAAAATTCTATTATATGTGTGGTTGTAAATAGTTGAGAATAATATTTCTCTGATGGTATATGGCACAGCCATGTATATACTTGTATTTACATGTTGCTTTGCATTTTACATTTCACAAAATTTGTACAATGATCCTCAGAATGATCTTGTGACAACAAAAAAATGGCACTTAAATTTGAGAAAACTGGTATCTCCAAGCAGTAAAATAATGTGTATTCATAGCCTATGAGTTTTAAAGACTCTGACAGCTTTCAGGGATACAAATTTAGTATTTCTTGCAAAACACTATACAACAGAACATCTAAATGCCACAGGGAAATAAATAAATAAATAAACACAAATATTCTACCTAGTTAAGATCTATGTGGATAAATTATCCATTAATTTTTAATGTATCAATACAATTCTGAATGATTCCTACTTACATAAAGAAAAAGACTTATTACTACAGACAGAAAAGGAAAAAAAAGGAAGCAATACAATTTGGTTAGGAGAGAGTTAACATAGGCTTTTTACTCCTGAGTTTGTCACCACAAATGAGAGGTTTTCATAGACCATAAAATTAGCTTCCTCCATTGCCAATTGCCCAGCTGCACAACAAGACAACCTACATATCTTTGCTAATTGGATGGAACAAGCTTGCTATGTTTTTCTTTCTTCCTCACTAGCCACACATGCTGTGTGAAGTTCTCCAAAGGGAATACCCTCCTTGATAAGATATACTCCTGACAAGCTGTCAAAGTAGTATAAGGCCAAGGTACCATGGAGTGAATATAAATGAAAATTGCTGCCCTAAATATATTATGCAACCAGGAGACTTCTGGTCATAGATATTTGAGCCGTGTGTTTCATTGATTTTTTAAAAAACTCATTAGTATTCTATGTATGAAAAGTATTATGGGGATAATAAATCTTTATTCTACAATTGTCCAGGGAGCATCATACATTAAGTATAATGGTTCTAGAATATTCTCTTCATGGTCACTGCTTCAGACGTTAATGTATTATCATCAGAGAAATCAGCACATTACACTAAGTTTTCAGTTTGAAAATGTATGTCTTTGCCCATTGTTTAAACTATTATTAATCCTACTATTTTAAATATTCTATGTTAGATACCAAGGAAAAGACAGATAATTCTGGGTTTCTTCCCATCGTGGTTATGGTCTAATAGGAGCAATGAGACCTTATACATATAACCACAGGATAAAGAATAAAAGTAATAATTTCTGTAAAAGCTGAAAAATATTGAGTTTGGGGATTTGGGAAGAATGGGGTTTAGAGCTAGAAGGCAGTTAAAGATTATGTAATCCATTCTCTTCATTTTAGATAAGTGGAAATCATAGCCCTGGTAGAAAAATAATTTGCCTAGTACATATAGCTAATTAGCAACAGACCTATGAGCAAAAGAATTTCTTTGAGTTCCCTATCTTTTGACACCTTTTGTAATGGATGCTCACAATGGTTGAGAATAACAGTCAGCCTTGGGGCTCAAGAGAAGTGAACACCTGCATGTAGTTAATAGCAGGCTGCAGACCGATTGCTACATTCACCATTTAGAATCTTGGCCAAGTTCATACTGCATCTGATTTCATTCCAGAGGGAGCTCTTCAGGGAAATAGGCCAGGGTATATAGAACAGAAACAAAAACCAACTCTCAACAATCTAGCTCTTAAATTGCATTGTGGCTGAGGATTCTGCCTTTTCACCACTCCATCTGCAATCTTTAATACCAATGCCTTGAACCACTGCCATTGTAACATGTCAATCTCAACATCCTGATCAGTTGTTATCCAGTACCCAGGTGCATGTTGCCTATTGGATGGCTATTCCTGGATGTTATCTAAATGAAAATATAAATAAAATGGAAAATAGCTAAAGCTGTCATCATTATCACAATTGCTTTGACATATTTCTGCTGTGCTATGACCTCTCTCAGGGCAATTAGGCTGTAAAACCTTAAAATAATTTTTCATTTGTAGTTCCTTATTACCGATTCTTTTTCTAACCCTGTATTTTACTTTCTGAGAACTTTTCTGTCTCTTCTTTCCTCTATGCTATATCACTTACTAGAGTTAATAAGTTCCTCAAAGACCCTAGATGTTAGCATCTGAAAACTGTAAAATGAGGATGCTAATTTCACTTACTCTAATAAAAAACTATTATGGTGGAAGCATGCGAATTATTGTATGACTTTTTTTTCTTATTTATTTTTTTGCCTTTCAACATTTTCTAAAAAGAACATATATTTTCTTTAATAATAAAAAATTCACAAATTGAAGCCAAAAAATCCACATTATAAGCATATTCTCATGGTGTTTTGTGATTATTTTTACTTAAAAGTGATACACATGGCTTTACATTCAAACAGTAATAATTGGCTACACAATGAAAAGTATGTTCCTCCATATATGACAAAAACTTTTAACCATAAAAAAATTCATCACCTCTTCTTCTAGATCACACAACTTATCAAATTATTGGACTCACTGGCACCTAACTATGACTATGTGACCATTTCCTACTCTGTATGTAAAAGTGGTAAGTATCACCTCCAGGCTTTGGCACAATAATTCCCCATGTGGAATTCTCCATGTTCTTTCTCCTTCCTCAGCTGAATTTTTAAAACCATAAAAACCATGGACCCACTGGAGAATATTTCTACAAACTTGAGAACTCTAGGTCCCTGGGTGACCTTATGAAATGAGGATTCTATCACTACAATTAATCCAGAATTTCCATAGAGCAGTATGTGAATGAAAAATACACTTCTATTATGTTTGAGCCATCATGGAATTTGGAATCCATCTTCTGCATTAGATTTTTGTACTATGATTTAGAGGAAGAAAGGGTTTAGCTCAGTTTTAGAGGTTTAGTCTTCAGTAGGCTGGTTCTATTGCTCTTGGTCAAGGTAAGGCAGAATATCATGACAGAAAGACATAGTGAAAGAAAGCTGGTAAACTCAAGGCAACCAGAAAGCAGAAGGGGGAGGGCGTGGGTAAGGGCCACAGGAAAGCTAAATTCTTCCTCTTGTGACCAAAGTCTTCCAGTTATCCCACCTAACTATAGCTGCCACACACTAAGTCCATTCAATATAGGAAGGGCTGAGTAGATTACAACTCTCACAATCTCTGAACATTCCTGCACAAACATAGGAACTTCTGGGAAACACCTCATATCCAAACCATAATATTCTGCTCCTGGTCACCAAAGGTTCATGTTTATCTCAAAATGCAAAATGCATTTATACCTTCTGCAAGAGTCTCCATAGTCTTAAAATTTCCAACCTTTCCCCAAAGTACAAATTCAAGCTCATCTGAGATTCAGGGAAAATTGTTGGCTGTTATCCCTATATAAAAGTTAAAAGCAAGTCACATATATCCAATATACAGTGGCACAGAAAATAAAATTCCATTCCAAAAGAGGAATAGGGACTTAGAAAGAATGAATGGTACCAAAACCCCTCTGGGCAAAGAGGTCCAATACCTAGGATACATGGTAGCATATTGTGCTCTCCAATGGGCTTGGGCAGTCTGCATCTTTGGCCTTGCCAGTAGCCTCACACATGGTTCTTTCCACAACCAGCAGCTTTACACCCCACATTACTAGCATCTCTTATTTCATATGGTCTCCATTCCAGCTTTAACTTCACCTTCAAAGCTTTATGCATTGCTCTCTCAGGGATACACTGCAGGAATTCTGACCCTGCTACACTTTGTCCAGACTTCCAAGCCTCTCTTTGAAATCAGAGTGGAAGTCTCCATGATCCGTTAGCTCTAGTTTGCTGCATTTCTGCAGAATCAGCACCATATGAATGACCCCAATATCTGCTGTCAGCTTGCACAGTAGATGAGCCCCTCTGAAATCATGGCTGCAGTGGCTTCTGAGTTCCTGAGTGGCTGAGCATGGTGAAACAACTTCCTAGGTACCCCTTTGTAAGAAGAGTGCCCTCACAATCTCTTCCTTAAAAATACTTTCCTTTCTACTTCTGTGAGCCTATAATGTGTGTGATTTTGCAAATTCTTGAGATGCCTTCAAGTTATCATTTCTATTGTCTGGGCAAAGCATTTAGCACCTCTTTAGTGGCTGGAATCTCCTCAACAAAAACACCTTTCTTGGCCCCAATTTTGCATGCCCTTTTCTAGCCAAACTGAAAAAAAAAATAAATCCTTTAGCTCTGCTTTCTGGTCCTAGTTCCCATAGAAAACCTGCCTAAAAGCTCTCAGCAATATCCATGACACAGCCTGAATACTGTGCTGCTCTGAAATTTCTTCCACTAGACTAATTAGCTCCTCACCATTAAATTCAACCTCACACAAAATCTCGGGACATGAGCAAAATGTAGACAAGTTCTTTGCCAGAATGTAACATGAATTGACTCTAGTTTAATTTCCATTTGAATCCTTATTCCCCTCTGAAATGTCATGAGCACAATTTTTATTGTCTACATTTTCATTGGCATTTTGGACTTCTGAATTCCCACCAGAATTTCCTACTAACCTCTGTTTACAATATTTTAAGGATTCTCCAGCCTGCATCTCCAAAATTTTCCAAATTTCCCCCAACAAACCACCTCCCAAGGCTTCTGAACCACATGGTCAGGTTGGTCACAGCAATGACTCCACTTCTTAGTACCAATTTCTATGTTCATGATCTTTCTGTTACTAAACCAAAATACCCAACAAAAACAACTTACAGGGGAAAATATTTATTTTGGCTCATAGTTTCAAAGCTGTAGTCCAAGGTCCACTAAATCTACTGCTCTTGGCCCAGGGTGATGCAAGACATCATGGTAGAATGGCATGGCAAAGGAAAGCTGGTCACCTCATGGCAATCAATAAGTGCAGGGAACTCTTTAATGCATAGCTCTAGTGACCCAACTCCTCCAGACATACCCTACATGCCTATGGTTACCATCGAGTCAGTCCTTTCAAACTAGGATAAATCAATTACGTATAGCCCTCACAAATCCTGTCATTTCACCTCTAAACATTTCTGCACTAGCACAGTAGCTTTTGGGCGTTAACTCATATCCAAACCATAGCAATACTATAGCAGGAAGCCAGTTTGAAATACTTCTGGCTTCTCATATTAGCCATTTATAGTAATCAGAAGAGACCAAATTTATTCTGTGGTAAAAAAAAAAAAAAAAAAAAAACACTAAATCCATAACAAATTGACACAATAAGTTTACTTCTTGGTCCTGCAAACTTCTTATGAGTCCTGATGATCCTTAGAATTCATAGATAACTGTCCTTGTAACTGAATCAACCATCCAAGCTGCTTTTATATTGTAGTTCTACACTTTCAACCCAAGATCTTTCAATGAATACTGTAGGAGAGGTGAGATGGCCAGAATTTAAATAGGGCTTTTTATTTCTTTCATCTCAAAAGTTAGTCACACTCACATTTTATTTGCTAGAAATAGTTTCATGACTCCAGGTCACCATAAGAAGTTGGGAAGTACATCTTCTATATATCCAGTAAGGAAGAACTGGATATTAGTGGACAGTAGTCATGTCTACTATGTATACATATTTCTTAGATATCTTGGCAGAAAAATTCTATCAATATGCAAGCATATTTATATATTTATAAATAAATGAGAATCTCCTGTAGTGTTTGAAGATCACTTTTTACCTAATATATTTTACAGATAATACAAATTGTTCCTTTTTAACTGTTGCATTTATTTAATAGGTCCATTATTGGTGTGCATTTTGCTTATTTCCAGATACTTTCTATTATAAACAATTTTGATATGAACATTATTTGGGTAAATACAATAATATCTACATGATAAACACCTAGAAATTCAATTTCTAGGTCATATTTGCTTTTTAATTTGATATATATTTTATTGATACATTATGAATAATTTCCTTCTAATGAGTTTGCATAGATTTATATTATTACCAACAGTTTATTAAATCAGTTTTTCCCTTCAACATTTCAAACACTACCAAAATTACATGAGATTATGTGTTCACATATTTATATTTAACTAAATCAAATTTTCTCAACACTTTATTTCTAATATTCTAATTACACAAAATGTTGCACATAAGTATGTATCTACATTTTTATGGCTTTATTAGAATTTGCTTTTAGAAGAAGACTCATTGGCTCTAATAACGTGAAATATTTTAAGGTTGACACATTATTAAATTTCTTTACACAGTCTCTACCAGGTTACATTTCTACCAGCGTTGTATGAGGACCCGTTTCATTTTGTCTCTATCAAGGTTAAGTTTTATAATATTTCAATCTCAGTAAGTTTGAAAATTTATATAAAGTCCATAGTGGAAAATGATATGCCATCTCTGTAAAAACTAAAGCATAAAATATTAGCATAGCAGTTTCTATTATCCAAAATACTCTAGGGAACATACAATCATCCTTTCATCCTTTGATATCCAGAGAAAATTGGTTGCAGGAAACTTCCCAAGCCCCATAATACCTAAGTCAGTAAATGTTCAAGTCCCTCACATGAAATGCCATAGTATTTGCATGTAACCTGCATACACACTTTCATTGTCCTATATACTTTAAATTACCTTCAGATTATTTGTAATGCTTAGTACAATGTAGATGTTGTACAAATAGTTGTCATGCTGTATTATTAAGAGTAAAACAATAAGAAGTCTATACATGTTCAGTGCAGACATAAAATCTTTTAAATATTTTCTATCCAATATTGGTAGAATCCACACTGTGAAACACAGAGATGTGGAGGTCCAACAGTATATTTTTTAAAATATGTATCCTTTTAGAATTTGGAATCATTTTCAGGAGGTAATCGATCTTTTTCAGTTACCTATGGTTCTCTGAACATTTCAATCATATCATTCTGGTGCAAAAATCCCCTCTCCCTCATTGTGATCAAGTACCTGAAGTTGTGTCAATTCAAGATCTTCCTTAATATTGATCTATGGAACCTGGAATAAAAATGATCTCACGTTCTTTAGGGGTTGCTAAACTGAGAGGAAATAATGCTGGAGCTTCCAGGGCCCATATCTTATTTAAAGCATGAAGAAAAACTCTGTAGAATGCTAAGCATGAGAGGCAAAGAGAGAATTTTAGCAGTGCTTTGCATAATTCCTATTCTAGGTGTGTTGTTTTTCTTTCTTTTGCTTTAAGCTACCTTATTTTTCACAGCCAATGAGCTTCTTTTGTGTAATCTAATTTGAGTGGAGACCTTGCCATTTGCAATTGACTAAAGCATCTGCACACACTAAAGCAGTTCATGTACATTCTCTGCCACTTTACATTCAGATAATCAGAATGTGTTTATCACATACATCACAAGTTTCATAAATAAAAACAATATTAGACTCACAAATGCCTTCCACTATTCAGAGATACATTTTTAAAGGATTGATGATTTTTTAATGTTATTGATTTGATCACAGTACATTATTATAAATTGGCAATCCTTTTTTTGACAGAAATAGGAATTTAAAATGTGATCACCTGAAACCCACCAGCCTCCATTCTCAATGAGTACTTGTTTCAGAATTTTGCTATTTGGTGCTTTTTGAGATAAAATAGAAGCTGGTAGTCACAATTTTGGAATAAGCATTAAATTAGAAACAGATGCATACATTTGGACTTCTATCCAAACTTCAGGCTTTATTTAGAGTAGCTAACTGTACAACATTGAGTAAATTGGTATACTTCAGTTTTCTTCTCTATAAATAGCTCATTTGAATGAATTTTAGAGTCCTTCCTGGTCCATACATTTTAACTAATATTAATTTTCTAGTAAATTTAATTTTAAAGTAGCAAGTCTGTTGCTCATTCAGCCCAAGTCATTTTGTAGGAACAATACATCGCTTTAATTTGTTCTTGGATTTATGAAAAAAATGAACTAGACCTTTCAAAAATATTCTACTTTTATCTACATAATATATGCCACAAAGCTATATTTCTGAACAGATAAATCACATAAAGCAATAAATAACATTTGGAACTCTCAAGTCATTAGTAGGAAAGTAATATTACTGGTGGGGTGACTATTCTGTGATTGGGCAGGGTCTATGAAGAAAATCCCTCAGTTATATTCACAGATTTTCACTCTATGTAGAGTTAGCAAAAACACTAGGTTTAGATATCTTTTATTTAAATAATTGCACCATTTTCTAGATAGCAATCGAATAGATACAGGCAATTTTTTAGAAAAAAATTAAATCAAGTTTTCTATTGGGAATGCAGTTCCTTTGCCTTCATATGGATTTTTTTTAAAGTTAGCATCTAATATTATGGGATTCCTTTTCTTTTCTTTACTTTTCATCTAACCAAGAGCCCATGAAATGAAATCATATTATAATAGAAATGACATTTTGCAAATAGTGAGAGAGTAGCAGCTCCAATTTTCTGATTTTCTTTTAAAACACAAGAACACAATTATATTAAAAAATATATACTGAGCTTTTCTGGTGTGCAAGACCATATGACAGATATTGCAGAAGATAAAAAGTGAAACAAAGAAAAACCTATCTTCAGGTTCATGTACTATCTTAAAAATGGATAAAAGGCTTGCATATGAAAATTCGTCAGTCATTATGTATTTATTGAGCGTCTATTGTGTCCAGGCACCTTTCTAAAGTGCTATGAATACACTAGTGAGCAATCTATGTTAGGTGTCAGCAAAGAACTTTCCCTTTAATAAGGCAGACATCCAAAAACGTAATTTTAAGTTCTAGAGGGAATAGTAATCACCAAAAACTCCAATAAGAGATGGTTTGGGGGTTTGAAGTTTTTTCACAGGGGTTACTCTGTAGAACAGTGGAAAGACTGATGGGGCAAGAAGCTGGAGGGAAACAGCCCAGATAAGAAGGTATTGTAATAATTCAAACAAATGATACTGAGAGCTAGAATTAGGGCATCAGAGTAGGAATGAATACTAAATTAGCAACTTTAAGAGCTGTCGATGAGGTAAAATACATAGAACTTTAGTGACCAAAAACAAAGATACAGAAGTCAATTTCAAGTTACACCATCAATTAATTTACCTTTGACCGCTCCAGTTGAAGTCAGGAGTTCTTTTTGCTCCTGCCCATCCTGCATCCCTTCATAAGGGAAACCATGTTTATGGATATTTATCATTTTCTGTAACCCCATATCTTGTAAACTATTTGAAAGAAGAGACAATCTAATAAATTTTTGTAACCTGAAAAGAAAAAGGTAAATCATGACAACAGAATGGCCAAGGACTAGGAAATTACTTTACAGTCAAAGATCTCTTTTGACTGTAAAATGTATAGAAGGCTGACAAGGAAGAGCCAAGAAATATCTCGAGAAAGTATTTTAGGATGAGTGAACAATGAATGCAAGGCCTTAAGAATTTTGTACACACACACACACACACATACACACACACACACACACACACACACATGAAGGAGGAGTTCATGCTAATGTATTTAAGATAAGGAACTAGAAGAATTCAGAGGCAAGACCATAAGTCAAAGTGGATATAGAACATTTTTGAAAAAATTTAAATAAACATCAAGTTTGAGTTTGTTTCCTTCAAATGGATATATGTCAAGGACAAGAAACAAAACTGAATATACAAGAAAAAGCAGAAACTAAGAATGTTTAATGCACCGTTACAATTTTATATTAATTTATGTAATGAGGTTAATATTAACCAAACAAAATGAAAGAGTCCCATCAGAATATCTTTAGTGGATTTCCTCAAAAATATCCTAAAAGAACACATAGTCACTTTTTCAGAATCTCTGAACAAGTATTTCTCTTTAATATCCAAGATATTAATGCCTTAGGAAAGAAATCTCATTTTAATTCTTATGGTTTGAAATTATATCTTTTTTCCCCTTGTCCTGCATGATTGATTATTAATATTCATTTAGAAAATCCTTCTCTCTCTCAGAGTGTTCTAGGGAATAACTGTGATTACTTGAGAATTACTCATGAAAGGATTTGTGTAATTAAGATCTAAAAGAAACATTAAAGCTTGCCTAGTTCAAAAACTCTCATTTTACACATGAAGAAGAGATCCACAGAAGTAGATCTTGTGCAATATCATAAAAAACATTTAGAGAAATAGCCAAGACTTAGCCCAATTCTTCATCAACTCCCAATGCAATGCATTATTTTATTATTTACTTATCTTTAAATTTGTTTTAGTCAGACTTTTCTCTGCTGTGACTAAAAGACTAGCCCAGCACAACTATAGAGGAGGAAATGTTTATTTGAGGGCTCACGGTTTCAGAAGTCTTAGTCCATAGAAGGCCGGCTCCATTCCTCAGGGCTTAAGGTGAGAAGGACATCATGACGGAAGAGTGTGGCAGACAGAAGAAGCTTACATGGTGATCAGAAAGCAGAGAGAGAATCCACTCTCCAGATACAAAATATATACCCCGTAGCCACACCCCCAATTCACCACTTCCTTCAGCCACACCCCACCTGCCTCTAGTTACCACTCAGTTAATCCCACCAGGGATTAATTCACTGATTAAGTTAAGACTCTCATAACCCATTTCCACTCTGAAACTTCTTGCATTGTCTCACATGTAAGATTTTGGAGGACACTTCATATCTAAACCATAACAAATTTGGAAGTAAAATATTTATATATACATATATGAATATATAGTAGAATGTCTAAGTCAAGCTATTTAATACATGTATTACCTCACATACTTAGGATTTTTGTGATGAGACAATTGTGTTGATCAAAATATTTGCAATTTCAGCTAGACAAGAGGAATAAATATATGACAATTACTGTACATTGCGGTGCACACAATTGACAAAAATCTTTGTATAATATCTTTAAATAGAATCTTTGAACAATATCACTTGCACTCATATATGATTTGTAAAGGGATCATTTAAAAGGTAGAATCTGTGG
The DNA here is from genome assembly GCF_047511675.1 of Marmota flaviventris. Classification (NCBI taxonomy): domain Eukaryota; kingdom Metazoa; phylum Chordata; class Mammalia; order Rodentia; family Sciuridae; genus Marmota; species Marmota flaviventris. The sequence goes on along the minus strand of NC_092505.1, from coordinate 47,754,148 downwards.
AACTTGATGCCACACAGATGGCAATCTATCTGAAATATCATACTCTCCTATAATTCACTTAGTATTTTTTAAATTTAGCCTTATTTTTCCCTAAATACACAATGTAAAAATGTGCAAGTACAATTTTTTGAGCATTTTATGTACAAAATGTGAAGATTCATAGAAGTTAAAGGAGAAACTGAGACTCTTTTTCAATTCTTTTCAACTTGACTAAGAATGATTAAGAAAACACATGATTTTTAATTATTTTTTTAAATGTGAAGATATGTACATAAAAAGCACAGCAGGTGTGTTCTTGAAAATAATGTTGGTTGACTTTAAAACTGCATATCTCCTTTAATGCTAATCTTCATCCTTTTTTTCCTAATATTCATCTTATTAGATTTTAATGAGACCTATAAAATTTTACTAAAATATAAGACAAAGTGGCCAAGTACACATACATATGCATTTTATTTATTCAGCTCATAAATTGACTTAAAAACTGAAGGTTGTGTGTGAATCATCTCATGCATCACTTAATGATCAATTACTGTTAGGTAGAATGCCTAAGCCCAATACGGGCAATGACATCAGAATTTAATTTAATGAGAATGCTTTTGCTGGGTGAAGGAGATGAATGAAAAATAATGATAACCTCACCAGGGCCTAAGAATGCATACCGTCTCCTCTCAATGCTTGCTAATTGCCAGTCACACTTGTTATTCCATTAATTTGATTTTCCATTTCTCTCTCCTTTATCAGATTCATATTTTTATTGTCAGTACCATCATGACGTCATGACAGCACTCAAAATGAGAAGTACTTCCAGGCACTTGCGCTCAGTTGATGTTGGCACTGTTTGTTCAAAACTATAAGAACTCAGGAAATGAATAGAGATGGATTAGCTAAATGGAATAACACCAGATGGGAAAAGGACAGGCTCAATGGACAGAAGAACACATTTAAATTCTTGAACGTTCTACCACCACAAATGTAAAATTAGAATGTTGGATTTTTTTCCTTTAGCTCCATCATTGTTTGGAACTTCTGATGTTATACTCTTATTGTTATTTATTTTTCCTGGTACTAGGGGTTTGATTCAGGAACACATAGGGATGTTCTACCACTGAGCTACATCACAGTCCTTTTTCCTAAATTTTGAGACACAGTCTCACTCTTGTCCAGGCTGGCCTTGCACTTGGAATCTTCCTGCCTAAGCTTCCAGTGTCACTGAGATTACAGGAGTCTGACATCATTCCAGACTGGACTATATATACACTTTCGAAGTTCAACTATTATGTTAACTTAGAGATCATCTGGGAATCCATGAACCCCAAAGTGGTCCATATATCACTTGAAATGAGTAAAAACCACTGTGCATTTATTTCTTCTAAGTGGATCCTTGGAAGTTTATACCAAATACTTAACAATAACAACAAAAAAAATCACGCCTAGTCTTTTAGTGGCTAGGATATGATATTCCATATAAGGAAAAAGCCTCTTCCAATTCAACCGCAATTGGAAACTTCAGAATCATAGGCTAATATTCTTTGTATGACCTCAGAAGATAATATCTAGTTTTTCAGTTAAAATAGTTAGTCAGTGATACTCAGACTCCTTAATATCAATCCAATGTGGTTTAGGACCTCTGGCAGACTTGGGATTTAAAAACAAAAGCAAACAACAACAACAACTACAAACCCACAGGGGTTTTCTTTCAGCACAGGCCAGTTACTGGAGCTTAGAAACATGATATCCTGACACTGTTGTCATAAACTATAGCTCAATGCTTATTCTTCATTAATAACAGCTCTTCTATACCTGTCCCCAGATCTGTGCCTACCTATTTTATTTAATCACCAACAAAAACAAATGCCAACAGTCAGGGTGGCCGTTGAGTGGTCTTGCTATTCTGAACTCAGTCAGTGAGGTCCTTTGCAGGATGGAAGCCAGTACCTAGCATAATTTCTGAGAAAATGTAGCATATTAAATGTTTTCCTGTGTCCCTCCTTTACCACTAATTTCCTGTGCTGATTAGATCCAGTCACAAGATCTCCCTCCCAATTGATAAATATCTGAATTATCTGGCTTTAGAACTAATGGGGAAGGAGAATCGAAGGGAAAGAAATTAGGGAACAACCTTATATTTTATTTCTAAAAAAGGAATTATTGGGAGATTAATATTAACATTCCTTCCAAACAGAAAACTCTTCATTGAGAAAGAAAAACATCACTTAGTTAATACCCACTCTTGACTAAGCTAAATGAAAGCTTAGAAAATCAAAATAAGGATGATGTTGTCCTAACAGTTTTTTCTTAAGGACAGAGAACAGTATGCCTGGATCTTTCGGTTCATGTGGTGACACTCACATGCTGTCCTTACTGAGTTCAATAATCCCGACACCTGTCCTGCTGAGCTGATATAATCACACCTCTCTTCAATTTGTCTGAATTCTTTTGATCACAATTGTCATACATTCTGAAGCTTTTATTCATAACTAAGAAAAACATTTTGGATGCTGCCTTTGGCTTTCTTCAAAAAGCACAAGATGACACATTTTAATCCAACAGCCAACCCCTTGGTAGCTTAACCATTTCAAGTACATTTTGACATTTGGTTTTGAATATTTTAAGTTGTTAATAATTCTCTACCTTTAAAAGAAAGTCACCATTTTTCTTCCTGAAATCAATTTGCCTTTTTTTAAAACTATGCTTGAAAGTGTCATCCATTCTCTTATTAAGCAAGAAAGTCAAAGCCAGGAAAACCAGGGTAGAACTTTGATTACACACATTGACATTTGAGATGCATTACCCTGAAATATAACTTTAAAGATCAGATACCTCAGGTGAAGCCTTGAGTGAAAAGATCTACTCCTACTATTCTGTTAAGCAACACATTTTCCTCTTTGTCCTTAATATTTTAGATATTGTAGGAATTTAACATTCTGAAGTTTTTCTGTTCTTGTTATTGGAGAAAGATATCTTCACAAGTCTGTTCCAAAAAAGTATGGAAGTTTAAATGGCTAGAACTAGAAATTGTATGATCTAAGTGAAGGAATACCAGTGTGACCAAGTGATTCCTTGTTTAACCTCAGGTAAATTACTTCAGTTATTTTCGTCCTCATCCATTTTAGTTTTCTATCTTTGTTTTAATTTTATTTTTTTCCTCTGGATCAAATGGCAATTACACTTACCTCTTCTGTTCTTTCATAGAATAAACTAATAGATTGATATGAGAGAAACAGCTTTGTGGGTTATTGCATGCCTCAGTCCTATAAGGGACCATTGAAAAAGGAGAATGCAATAGAGAAAACACTAAGAACATGAAAAACCTAAACGGTCTCCAACATATATGCTAAAAATGTAACTGTGTAGGTTTCAGCTGAGTTTAATGTCTATGATTATTAGCTGTGAAATGAGACAGTTCTAGTACTTGATTGATGTCCCTGCATCATGTTGAGCAAAATATTAGGTTATAAAAGTTTTTATTAACATGCATATTATTGTTTCTGCTTCAGAAACCAGATCATGTTTCAGAAAAATAAATAAACCAGACCTAGATACATCCTAAGAAATTTTGATAATAATTAGCTAGCATCCTTAATTTTGACATGCTGATATCATTAGTGTTATACCATATTTAGTTAGCAAATAAAGTCATATGTGGAGGTTTTCTGTCCTAGCATCTATAATAGTATTGGTTATGTTGATTGTCAGGACAAGATACTATATCAGGAACACTCATGAAGAAATTTTAATTCACTTTGAAAGTAAAATTGAGTGGTACACATATTGGCCATTTTCATTGTGAAGAACTTGAGAATGGTTTTCTCCAACTTTAAAACACAGTTACCTGAGTAATATTGTAGCAATTTCTTTATTTTAAAAATCATTACTTTCATATGATGGCAAAGTTCAATGTAATATGCCATAATATAAATGTTTTTACCTATTGTCATTGTTTGCTAGCTCTCCCTAAATAGCACTATATATACATTAACTTAAAAATATTTTTAAAAAACATAGAAAAATATAGAAGCTTCTATGTTTAGCAATATGGAAGGGTAACTTTAATTGAATCACTCCCCACAACTAAACTTATTTATCAACTAAAGTGAAAAATAAAATACAGAAAAAAATCTTATTCACAGAATTGGATAGGACTCTATGAGCACAGAGCTTGTATTAACCTGGGACCAAGTGTATGGCCTAATGCCTCCATTAGATTGTCTCAGTGTGCCTGATGGAGAAGAGAAGGGAAAAAGGCCTAATAGAACACCAGTTCATTTAAGAGAAATTCAGAGAAAAATAGAGCCTCTGAACAATCATCTTTCAAAGTCAGCTAAAACCTAGCTGGATAGAGTTTACCTAGAGATGTTTACCTGTCTTTATTTGATTCCAAGTAAAACCAAAAAATAAAATAATAGAAGCCTCCTTTGAGAATTCTTAACAGTGGGCCTGTGCTTATGTGAATCTGGAAACAGATTTCCCACCGCCTCTGGCACTAAGTTTCCCAAGATGAAAATTTCCTTTGAAGTGTCTTCAGGTTACTATTACCACAGACTCCTGGAAAAAGTTAGAAAAAAGGAAAGTCTAGATTTCATTTTAAAACCAAAACTCAAAAAATTCATATAAAATTCTAAGTATATGATGAATCTAAAATTTAAAAATCTGCATATATGTATGGATAAAATGAAAATATTTAAATATTTTCCTCCATGAGAAAGAATTGATAGGAATAAAATCAAGTATCAAAGCATTAGTGGCTACTGTTATTATAAATGTCACACAAGAATATAATGCTGGTATGTTTAATGTTTTGTAAAAATGTTTCGAAAAGTATGGCCAAGATTTTTTTTCCTATGGGGATGTAAAATCCTGGAGTATTCAAGATGTTAGCCTAGAGGAAGGCTGCATTTCCAATTGTTCCATGGCTCAAGATTCAAGGAGCGGTAGTACTGCTTTTCAACAAGGTAGGTGACAGAGGGGAGTCACTGAAATTCAGTATCAGGCAAAGTATCTTATAGACTCAGAAATTCAGGTGCATTTTACAAAGTACTAGAGTACATTGGTGCCAAACTGTTGCAACAACAGCAGCAGTTCCAATTCACTGAACACAGAGGAGAGGGATAGCACAAGCAGAAAGAAACACAATGGCATATGAAAAATATGTACAGCAGGAAACTATCCTGAACTTAGCTGATCCAGAGGCTGCACAGTGAGCTGGTGTCTGAAAATTGCTCTGTGTTTCTCTACCTCTTAGTAGAAAGCTAGACAGGAGTCATCTTGAGGTGCTTGCAGCTGGAGATGATAGCAAATTTTGCCACACTGTCCTGGCAAGTGCCTAGCACGTGGCCCAGGGTGTACCTAGCAGAGTATGATTGAAACAGGCACAAAAAAACATTGTGCCTATGGGGAGGTTCAAGTTAGAGCCGTGGAGTGGTGCAACTCACTTTGAGTTGGTGGCTCAGGTGACCACTGAAGAGGATTGGGAAATTAAACGGTAGGTGTAAATACACTTGGGAGTAATCCTAGGAAGGCTGTATTTGTGGATAGCAGAGTGTGACAGATCTGTGGAGGGTTGTCTCTCCTGCCCTCTGAGTAGAATTCTCTGAAGGCTCCTTAGATCCAGGGGCACACAGAAATCTGCATCTGCCCAACCCTACAGGTGTGTTGATCTAATCTCTTAAGAGAAGATAACATCCAATGTAATCCATAAAGTTTTTGTGCAGCTAAACCTCAGGCATGGAATTCCTCATCTGGTGCTCTGCAGCAGCTTTTACCTGGGAGTGCAGCAACCTTGTCTGTCTGGACAAATTCCAATCAATAGTACTTCCCATTCCATCCTACCTTATGCTGTTGAGAAGGGAAGCTGAAAGCTTTTCCACTAGTTTCAGTTTTAAGCTACTTGAACTGACAGCTCAGTGAGTAACACAAAAAGGGGAAGAAGTTAACAACCTCTGGTCTGAGGGGTACAAATCCCAAGAAGAAATGGAAAGAAGGACAGTTGGGTGTAGGCACTGATCATTCTCATCAACAGTTTCGACTACCTCAGTGGAAATAAAATATGAAAAATCATTTTTTATTTAGAATACTCTTTTCCTTTTTAGATTTTCTGGCTGTGCTGGTTGATTTATAGATATACATGTTTATACATGTTGTTTTCTTTAGCTTGCTTTTTTTTTTTTTTTTTTGGTACTAGGGATTGAACCAGGGGTGCTTAGCCACTGAGCCACATCTCCAGCTCTCTTCTATACATTTTTTTTTTTTATTTTGAGACAAGGTCTCTCTAAGTTGCTTAGGGCCTTGCTAAAACTGTTGATACTGGCTTTGAACTTGCAATCTTCCTCCCTCAATTTGGGATTACAGGCATGCATCACTGTACCCAGCTAGAATTTTTTAATGATAGTTATTTCTCCTTGTCTTGTGAGGGATAAGGTTTATTGATTGTTTGTTTTGCTTTTTGCTTGTGTGTTTGTTTTTGTTTTGCTTTCTCTCTCTTCTCCCACCAACAGTCAAATTCAATCATTCTCTCATTTTCTCTCCCTTTACTTTTATTTTTCTATTTTTTCTCCTTCTTTCTTATATTCATCACTTGCTAAATTTCTTCTGCATTTTCTCTGTTCATATTTTGAAAATTCTAAACTCTTTTACCTTCCTATCACATTTTCTTTTCTCTTAAAGGATTGCATTCTTACCATCATTTAGAAATATTTGTGGGTTTTTTGACATTTACATTTTTTATTTATATATGACAACAGAATGCATTACAATTCTTATTACACATATAGGACACAGTTTTTCATATCTCTGGTTGTATAAAAAGTATATTCAAACCAAGTTGTATCTTCATACATGTACTTTGTATAATGATGATCATCACATTCCACCATCATTTATAACCCCATGCCTCCTGCCCCCAATTTTCATGTTGTTGCAGTTATTAGTACTATGGATGGCATAGTTGATATCTGCTATTTATTTTAATACCAGATCTAGTTCAAAGCTATTTATTGTTTTTACTGATGGCGAATATGGACCCACTATTACCGTCTTTGTGTTAATTAGTGTTGTAAATATTGGAATAAGCACAGGATATTCATTTTAATACTGGCTATTGTTTTCTTTGGTTGTTTCTATTATTTGTTTCCTCCTTTCCAGTGAGGTTCTGGGAATCTACAAGGACACTAGGGGTTTATAGAGTAGAGACTGCTGCTGAACTAAAGCCAAACAATAGACAGCACAACTTGAAAACTTGCTCCACACACAAATTAAGGAAAAATTTCAGTGATATTTTAATGCAAATAGAAGAAATAAAGCACTGAACAAATGACCAGACCCTAAGAAGGAAAATTAGGGGGTGGGGGGTTCATAGGTCCCATTCACATATATTTACCATAAACAGAAAGAGAGACAGAGAGAGAAAAGGAGAATGTTAAAACAAAGATGGTGGATGCCAAGCCTATGAGGTTTCTCAAATAGACCATTCTAGGATACTTTGTCAAAAGAATATCATGGCCTAAAAATGCCCATATGTAAGAGTGGGACAGAAAGCTTCCCAACAAATGCATTAAACAAACACAGGAATGTGAGAAATATGAAAAAAAAAAGAAGAAGCAAAGTGACCCAGTGTCTCCTAAAGCTCATAATTATCAAAAGAATGATTATAAAAAGGATTAATGGATTATAGCACAGTAAAACAACTGAATGAATTAAGGAAATCAGCACTGAATATGAATAAGAAATTCAATAAGTAGAAGAAGATATTGAAAAAAGAACTAACCAGAAATCTTTGGAATGAAATAGAAAATAAATCAAATAAATGTTTAATTGAAATTCTAATAGAGTAGTCCATATGAAGAAGGAATCTCAAAGATGGAAGACAAAAGTGACCAGTCTTGAACAGTCAGGTAGTATTAAAGAAAAGAAAACAAGTAAAGATGACTAGATGTACAAGAATTCTGGGAAAACATTAAAAGAGTAATTTTAAGAATCATTGAAATTGATGAAGATTGTGAGATACAGTCTCCTTGCATGAATAAACTCTTCAGGGAAATAACAAAACAAAATTTTTCCAATTCTTAGAATGAGATGGACATCTATTACAGAAGGCATTCATAAACCCAAATAGGTAAGATCAAAAAGAACCTCTCTACAACACATTATGTTTAAAATGCCTAAGGAACGGAACAAGGATAGAATTTTAAAAGCCTCAAGAGAAAAATGTCAGGTCATATTTAGAGACAAGTCAGTCAGAATGACTTCTGATTTCTCAACACAAACTCTAAAACCCAGGAGGGCTTAAAATAATTTGTTCCAAACCCTGAAAGAAAGTAACTGTGACCCAAGATTGCTATATTCAACAAAGCTATCCTTCAGAATTAAATAAGAAATAAAAATATTCCAATATAAGGGGAAGCTAAAAGACTTCATGAGTATAAGCTGGTACTACAGAAAATACTTAAAGAATTACTTCACACAAAAGAAAAGAGAGAAGACCTAAATTAATAAAATTAAACAAGAAAAGAAGAAATCACCAGAGATATCACAAGAGGATCATAGGGACTATATTAAAAACACTATATCAATAAATTGGAAAGCTTAGAAGAAATGAATACATTTCTAGGCACATATGACCTGCCAAAATTGAATGAAGGAGACACAGAAAACTTAAACAGACCAACAACTATCAAGGGGATAGAAGGAGCAATAAAAACCCTTAAAAAATCAAACAAACAAGGATCAGATAGATTCTCAGCTTAATTATATCAGCCCTTAAATGACAAACTAATCTTAATACTACTCAAAATAGTCCATGAAACAGAAAGGGATGGAACACTTCCAAATTCATCTTATAAAGCCAATATCACACTCCTACCAAATCCAGATAAGTATACATCAAGGAAAGAAAACTACAGAAAAATATACCTTATGAACTTAGACGTAAAATTCCTTAATAAAATATTAACAGATCATATTCAACCAATATATTAAGAAAATTGTACACCATGGCCAATTCAGTTTTATTCCATGGTTGCAAGAATGGCTTAACATATACAAATTGAAAAACGCAATTTACCACATGATAGAATTCAGGACGAAAATCACATTCATCTCAATAGTTTCAGAGAAAGCCTTTGATGAAATTCAGCACCCATTCATGATAAAATCACAGAAGAAACTAGGCATAGAGTGAACTTGCCTCAATATTTTAAAAGCTGTATATGCAAAACCAAAACCAATACCATCATGAATGGATAAAAACTGAAAGCCTGCTCTTTAAAATTTAGAACAAGACAAAGATTTTCACACTCACCACTCCTATTCACTATAGTACTAGACATTCTAGGCAGAGTAATTAGGCAAAAGATGGAAATAAAAGAGATCAAATGAGCATGAGAAGGAAATAACAGGGATAAAAATAGAAAAGGAAGAAAACAAATTATTGTTGTTTGTAGATTATATGACCCTATACTCCAAAGATCCAAAAAACTCCACAAGAAGAGTGCTAAGGCTAATAAATTCAGTTAAGAAGCAGATTACAAAATCAACACTAAAAACCAGTTGATTTTCTATACAATAATAATGAACCTGAAGAGAAAGAAATCAGTAAAATGGTTCCATTCACAATAACTACAAGAAAAAACAAACAACAAAAATACTTAGGAATAAATCTAACCAATGATGAGAAAGACCTCTGCAATAAAAATTATAGAACACTGAAGAAAGAAATTAAAGAGTACACAAGAAGATGGAAATACCACCCATGCTCATAGATAGGCAGAATGAATATTACTAACTTGTCCAAATTACCAAAGTAATTAATATTTCAATGGAAATCACATGAAATATACAATTCCATGCATTCCCCATCAAAATATTAATAATATTCTACACGGAACTAGAAACTTATAGTCCTAAAATTTATATGGAAGAATAAAAGACCCAGAATACCCAAAACAATTCTAAGACAAAAAAGCAATCCTAGAGGCATCATAATACCCAACTTCAAAATATACCACAGAGCTATGGTAACTAAAACTGCCTGATACTGACATAAAAACAGATAGACCAACCAATGGTACAAATTCACACATCTACAGTCATCTGATCCTTGACAAAGGTGCTAAAAACAAAGAGAAAAGACAGCCCTTTTAAAAACAAATGGTGCTGGAAAAAGTGGTTATCTATATGTTAAAGAATGAAACTAGTCCCTTATCTTTCACCCTGCACAAAAATCGCCTCCATGTAGTTGGATCAAAGACCCAAGTATTAGACCAGATACTGTTCAACTCTTAGAAGAAAATGTAGGGTAAGCACTCCAGCATGTAGGTACAGGCAATGACTCTCAATAGGACCTCTAGAGTTAAGGAAATAATGACAAGATTAATAAATGGGATGTTAAAAACTTTCTGCACAATTATGAATGTGAAGGGATAACCTACCAAATGGGAGAAAATCTTTTTCTAGCTACTCTTTTGAGGACTAATAACCAAAAAATAAAGAAGTCAAGAAACTTACTGTCCAAAAGCAAAACCAATCCACCCCTTCACCCACTGACAAACAGGCCAACTAATGAACGGGCAAATAAACTAAATAGATACTTCTAAAAAAAAAAGAAATAAATACAACAAATACATGAAAAAATATTCAACATTGTTAGTAATCAGGGAAATACAAATTGAAACTATATTAAGATTTCATCATTCCAGTGATAATGGCATTAAGAATACAAGAATATTCTCAATAAATGGGCTAGGGAACTGAACAAACACTTCACAGAAGAAGAAATATAATTGATCAACAAATGCATGAAAAATGTTTAACATCTCTAGCAATTAGAGAAATGCAAATCAAAACTACTCTAAGATTTCATCTCACTTCAATCAGAATGTCAATTATCAAAAATACAAGCAACAATGAATGTTGACAAGGATGTGGGGGGAAAGGTACACTTGTACATTGCTGGTAGAATTGCAAATTGGTGCAACCATTATGCAAAGCAGTATGGTATTCTTCAGAAAATTTGGAATGGAACCACCATTTGATTCAGCTATCCCACTTCTTGGTTTATATCCAAAGGATTTAAAATCAGCATACTGCAGTGAAACAGCCACATCAATGTTTATAGCAGTGCACTCACAATAGCTAAACTATGGAACCAACCTAGGTGCCTTTCAGCATATGAATGGGTAAAGCAAATGTGATACACACACACACACACACACACACACACACACACAATGGAGTATTATTCAACTTTAAAAATGAAGTTATGACATTTGTAGGTAAATGGATGGAGCTAGGAAATACCATGTTAAGCAAAATAAGCCAATCCCCAAAAAACCAAAGGCCAAATGTTTTCTGATATGTGGATGCTAATTCACAATAATAGCTAGGGAAGAATAGAGGTACTTTGGACTAGGCAGAGGGGGGTGAAGGAAGAGGATGGGGTATAACAGGAGGAAGGATAGTATAATGAGTCAGATATTATTACCCTACATGCATACATGATTACATGACTGATGTGATTCTACATATGTACAACCAAAAGAATGAGAAGTTATACTCCATCTATATATGATGTGTCAAAATGCATTCTACCACGTCTAATTCATTAGAACAAATTTAAACAAATCAAAATGTCAAAAAAAAAAGAAATACAAACAATAATTAAGGTTGGGAAGGATATGGAGAAATTATACAACCACTATGGAAATCAATAGGGAGGCTCCTTAAAATAGTAGGAATGAAACCATCATATGACCCAGTTATTGCATTCCTCAAGAACTAGTCTTAGTATAGCAATACAGACATACCCCTGTTTATAACAGTCCAATTCACACAGCCAAACCAGCCTAGGTAATGAATGGATTAAAAAATGTGGTATATATGCACAATGGAGTTTTATTCAACCATAAAGAAGAATGAAATTATGCCATTTATAGGAAAATGGATTGACCTTAAGAACATTATGTTAAGTGAAATAAGCCAAATCCAGAATGTCAAGGGTCATATGCTTTCTCTTACATATGGGAACTAAGAGGATGAAGGACTAGTAAGGGAGATTAGTAGAGGAAAGGGACCAGGAACTGAGAGGAGGGGAGTGAAATGGGAAATAATGGGGGATGACATTGGCCAAATTGTTATAAAATGTGCATGTATAAATATGCGACAACTAATTCCACCATTATGAATAACTGTAATGCACTAATAAAAAAGTATTTGTCAGTAAAGAGAAACGCCACATTAAACAATCAAATAGGACCCAGTTTACAAAACTCATCAAATACAACAGAAATAAATTCTGGCCCCAAAATGTGGAAAAATAATATATGCACTGTAATCATAATCACAGATTTGCATATGTTAGCAGGACTAGCAAAAAATCAAAGGACAGCTTTAAATCTTACACATTTAGGAAACTGTTAATTGATCAGAAATAGACTTAGTCAAAACAGATATAATGGCAGCGTGGCCCTTTTATGTCAGATAATGAGGCATACTTCCACAGACTGTGTAAGATACAAATGAGTTGGAGACCATCTTTCTGCCCTTTTTATTTTAATTTTTTTAGCCCTTCTGCTAGCAATATTGTCATGACAGTAGTGTGCAAGAGTGTGCAGAGACAGTTACAATGATGAGAGCAGTGGCCTTCATGATAGGGAATCTTCCTCAATCCAGACTCTTTTTCCTTATATCCCTGCTAAAGAAACACATGCTTCTTTTCCTGTGTGTCTTTAGGTAGTGCGGGGAGTAGTATCACAAACAATGGCATCTTCTTGAAGAATTGTGGCATAGAAACAACCTGAGTGTCCTTCCTAAAGCAAAGCCTACAAGGTAGTCTTTCCGCTCCTCTTTGGAATTGGTGATCTGCTGTATCCTTTCATCAAATCTTATCCTTTTTACAGTGTATGGAGAATTTTCTGTTCCTTACAATTATTCGTTATTGATAAAGGTATCCACTGTTGCTGCTTCTAATTATTTTTTTTTCTGAATATATTAACCAATACACTAAAGTAAATAAAAAAGAGGAGAGAGAAGGGGAGAAAGGGAGGAAAAGAAATTAACTAGACTGACTTGATGTGTAAATGATATGATTGTTTATAAATATGTCCATTAAATTAAGTATATTAATTGGGTGTACAAACATCATCATTGTTACTGAGCTTTGTCACTAGGATCAATTACTATGAAAGACATATTTTCTTTTCTAAAAATTTAGTTGCATATTTGCCTATCTGTCCTTGAAGTTAGGACATTTTTGCTTTATACATTCTGAAGCTTGCCTGGTAGACACATATAAGTTTGAAATTGTTACATATTTCTAGCATCTTAAACTGTTCTTTGTCTTGAGTCATATTTTAACTGACACTAATATTGTTATATAGCTTTCTTTCACTATAATTTTTTCGGTTTTATTTGCCGATATATATATCGGCAAATAAAACCGAAAAAAATATAAAATTAAACTTATAATTAAAATTATATATACATATATATACATGTATATATATATATATATATATATATATATATATATATATATATATATATATATATATTGTATCTCAGACAGCAAAGTAGCAGGAATTTTTTTCTTCTTTCCTCTTTTTTCTTTTTTATTCTTCAACTTTTTAAATTTCCATAGCCACCTCACAACTATATAGTTTGTTACATATTCTGTTTTTATTCTTCAATTGTTATTCTAGGCACTTTAACATTAATGGGAATAATAATAGATAATTCACAAAGCATCCCTATGGCTCAGACATTATTCTGGGTGCTTTACATATATTACCATATACAAGTCTCCCAGAAACTCTATAAGGTAGGTATTCTTCTTCTTCTCTCTTTATAAGAAAAGTGAGTCACAAAAGATGGAGCAAAATGTTCAAGTTAATAAATAAATTGCAGGGCAAGGATTTCACAGGCAGTCTGCCTATTATTGTCTCCCTTTTCCTTTCTCAAACCAGCACCAGAACTTGGACTTCCTGCTCCCAAATTATTTGCTGTTCTTTACATTTTTACTAAGCCACTTTATTATCATGTTCTTTATCAGGATTTTCTTAGAATTATTCACACTTTCATTTCCTATTTATGTCTTTTTCTACCTCAAATCTTCTCTTTCAGATCAGTGCAATTTCCTAAAAATAGTCTCTGATAAAAGACACTGTTTCTTCCTGTTTATCTGAATGGAAGATTAGCTTTATCATGCCATTGTAGACTGATTTTTTCCCCTTAACATTTTGAAAATATTACTCTGTTTGCTCTTCTATTGTTGCTGTTGAGAAGTCCTCTATTGATGTAATTACCATTTGTTAATGACTATCTTTTTTTCTCTCTTATAAAGGTTTTAAGAGCTTTGTCTTTGGAGTTTTGTAGTTTCACTATAAAGCAAACACACAGGGATTACGTTTTACATATCCTTTTCAAATTCATTTGGCTTCATGAATCTGGTGATTGATGTTTAATAAAGATATACAGCAAATTTTTAGTCATTATTTGTTCAAATGTGACTCCTTTCTTTTTTGCTTTTTGTTCAGATCTAAAAATTACAGTATATGTTCTCATTCTTCTTTGTATTTCCTAATGTTTGTTATTTTGTTTTCTTATTTTGTTTTCTTATTTTTCCAGGCTTTATACTCTCATTAAGTTCTTCAGTATATTTTCTAGTGTATTAATTCTCTCCTAAACTGGGAATAATCTACTGAAAATTCTATCTACTCAATAATTTCAATTATTCATTTTCGTTCTTAGAAATTTTATTTAGTCTTTTTAAAAATACATTTTGTTTGTTTTATACTCACTGTCATGTTTTTAACTCCTTTGAACTAACTTGATACCATGTCTATAAATTATTTAAAGAGACTTTTTTTTTCCATCTAATATCAAGTAGAGAAAAAACTTCCCTTGCAGGTTTCTACTGAACTCTCTGCCTCTTACAGACATAAGATCTGTCCCTTGTCCTCTGATATTTTTTGAGGTCATGAAAATCAAAGCTCAGCTTTTCTTAGTTTAACAAATGTCCTCAGGTAAAAACCTGTTTCAGATCTGCTTACAAGTCTGTTATTCTCAAGTATGTTTTTGGTCCTTGAGAATTCCTAACTTTCTTGCAAGATTGTCTATGCTATTATAAGGATGAATTTTTAAGAATATTTAGCAATTGCTATTGATTTCAGTAAAAATGAGTTTGGTTACCAAATATATGATATTATCAAAAATAAAGTTTGATTTTTCTTGTTTATTAGTTCTCAAATGGAATAATGCAGAAAAGGAGCCTGCGTACTTCAACTGTCTTAATGAGTATTATATTCTGTGCATATAGAATAATTCCTTGTACAAAATCAATGTTTATAGAAGGAATAAAGAAATTATAAGGATTTTAACATTTACTTGTGTTATATGACTACAATGAAATACAGATAAAATATTAACACTGATTAAAACCTGAGTGTATTTCAAACACATTTTTGTGTTTTCTCATTTTTCTTCAGTGAGTATGCATTCTTTTCTAGTAAAAAGATATTTTACTAAATTAAGAACTTGAATATGCCATACATACATTAAAATTGTAAACTATCTAAAAATAAAACTAGTAAAAAATAGAGTAAGTGAACAAAGTCTATCTATGTGTGGTAAGATATTCTTATCTGTTTTTAAATTTTAATCCACCTTAAACTTTTGTACAATTACATATAATTTCAATGAACAAAATACTTATTTTAATTCAATAGACAGTCTGTATGATAGAAATAATTATATTCTTAGAAATTCTATATAAATTTAAACATCTATTTTTAAACTGAAGTGTACAGTTTAATATATGTCTTCTTGATTCTAAGTCCCTATATACATAGTGTCTCAGTTATTTTTTGCAAGCCAATGAACTGTTTTATTATATGAAGAAACTGAGTAAAATTAAAGAACTGCCCTTGACATACACATATGTAAAAATTATTGTAGCTGATACAGCAACCAGAGAGGTATAGCTCTTTAAAGGCTATACTAAACTGCCTTGCTCCCTGACGAAGAAGACCTTCTTGTCCATAGAACCTCAGTGGGACCTAAGAAACAGTACTCTGCCTACCAGTTTGCTAGGGCTACCATAACTTTATATAACAGACTGGCTGATGAATAATAGAATCCTGTTTTCTCACAGTTGTGGAGGCTAGAGGACTGAGATTTAGTTGAGGGAAGATTTGGTGTCTTCTGAGGCCTCTCTGCTTTGTTTGTAGATTGCACCTTTTCCTGTATCCTCACATGGTCTTTCCTCTCTGATATCCCTTTGTCCTAGTCTCATCTTCTTATAAGAACATCAGTCACACTGGATTAAATTCCACCGTAAAAATCCAATTTTAACTTAATTACATCTGTAAAGATACTGTCTTGAAATACAGGGTCCTGTCTTGAAATATTCTGAGGTACCAGGACAAGGACTTCAATACATGGATTGTTAGAGTAAAACCATTCAGACCGTAACACTGCTACACTGAAACAAATGAATAGACTATAGTTCCATATTAATAATTGCTCTCTAGAGTACTTTGAGGCTGAACAAGACAAAATTCTTGCAATTTTATAGGATCCAGTGTTTGATTAATAAATATGGATATTTCTCTCTAAATATGTTGACATTTTTACAATCTATAGATATATGTTGTTATAAAGATTTGTTAGTATAGTTAAGCTCAACAAGCAGAATTATTTTCTAGGTACCAAGGGGCATTTAAAATAAGAATCCTTGATGTAACACTTGAGAGGCTATATTATAATATGGCCAGAATGGGAAGGGGAGCAAGAAAATAATTACATTCAATATTCCAATAACAGAATAAGTACTCAATAAATGACAGCTGTCAAGTAAATAGGAGAGATACACAGTGTGTTGGATAGTAAAAGACTAAACTTATTGCATTTATTACAGGGAACATAGTACTAGTATGCTTACCATTTCAATTGTGTGGTGGTTAGTATTGGTCATCATTGTTCCCAGTCACTTAAAAACCAAAATAGCTTTCAAGGAGAACATGATTTTGTTTAAACATTAAAATCCATTTGAAAACATTTCGTGTTTGACCATTGGACAAGGAAGAAGACACTTCACAAACTAATATTATAGATTAGGATGACTATAATTTCTCTTAGCATATCTTGGAAAATATGTATGAAAGAATAATTTCAGCTACACAAATAATATATCGATCAATGCAAAAATTCACAGGTAAGAACACATGCTTTTTAGAGGGGGAAGAAGCAAGGAAAGCTACAAGATGAAAGTAAATGTGAGATATGATACAAGAGTAGCAAGGAAGGATTACTAATTCAAACTTTAATTAAACATTGTCTCTCATCTCAGATGGTAGGATTGGTAATGTCTTTATCCTATGAATATTATTCTATTACAATGCTAAATCAATTGAAGATGCAAATAAATTTTGCATTTTGGGGAAAAGATCTGAAATGATACCAGGGGAGCTCTTACAATGCAAATTATCTGTTTGAAATGTGGTCAGTTGATAGAAATCAACTGATAGAGGGGCATCTATTTTTTTTTTTTTCTGCTTAGCTTCTTCCCACTTATGTCTTCAATTAATGCTTTGCACTTTTGTTTTGGTTTTTGCAGGGCTAGGGCCTCATGCGTGCTAAGCTAGTACCATACCACTAAACCATGCCCCATCCCACTAATGTGTTTCTCATACTTAAGGACAAGATAGAATATATCTGTGGCTTTTGTACTTTAAAAGCTATGGCTCTTAAATTGAGTAAAAGTCCCCTTTAGTAGTTTAAGAAAAGCCTAAATCATTTTCTTGGGAATATTTATTCATGTAATATACATGCTGAATTTCTACTATGTGTTAGGTATTATTTGGAGCACTAGGAAAACAGCAATAAGTTGAAAAGACAAGTTCCTTAATATTCTAGTAATAGGATAAAGAGTAGTAAAAAATAAAGTAAAAAGATTATTGAAGATTATTGTAGCTTGTATAAATGCTCTGAAAGAAATAAGCACATTAATTCAAGAGATGGAGAGAAACTGCCGGAGAACTGTGACTAGTGTGTCAAGGAAGGCACCTCCAAGAATTTTACCTTTGAGCTGAAACCTGAAAGGTAATAAGTATACCGAGAAGAGGGAATAACAGCTTCAAGCCCTCAATAGTGAGATGGGCTTAAAGATTCAAAACACAGAGGTGACAACTGTGGCTGCATTGTAATAAGGGGAAGAGAAAATTATATGAAGATGAAAATGTAATTTAAGTTTTAAAGACAGTGATAAGCAAGCTGGGGTTACATTTAAATTGAAGGGGAATGCTTCTGACATGAGTAAATGTGATCCTTTTAATATTTAAAAAATAACTCCTTGTTATAAAGGAGGACAAATGTAGACGATGACTCTTTAGTGTATGAGTTTAGTTGACCAGACAGGAGATCATGACTGGGGGCTAAGGTAGTGATTGTAGGAATAAATAGAACAGGAAAGATTCAGAATGGCAGAGATGCCCAGGGGATTTTCTGAAGTTTCTGGAAGAGGAGACAAAGGAGGAAACAAGTTGATGCCTAGTTTTTTTGTCTGGAGCAAATATATGATAGCAAAAGTAGTCTCATTTATGAAGAGAAGACAACCTGGTGGAAGAAAGAATCAGGAATTTCTATTTTGCATTATTGTGAGATAGATGGTATATTTAAATATTAAATATGTACAAATGGAAATGCTGTCAGATACTTGAATTTAAGAGAGAGAATAGTCTTGAGCTAGTGAAAAATAGGAAAATTTGGTTAATATCAGAACAAAGTTGAATAGAAATATTCATTGCAGGGAAAAGTTTTATTCTAAAGAGAAGGACACAGGTGGTATAACATTTTATTAAATCATAGAACAAGAAAATCTTGTGATGAATTTAACAAATTAAACTGAAGGAAGCTGATATAAACCCAGAAACATACAATACTATGGGAACTAATGAAAGAATATTTTTAAAATGAGTAGTTGGTAGTCAAAAATAGAAAACTTTGCATTAAAAACAGGACACCATAGAAGAGATTCAATTTTTAAAAAAGCAGTTGAATCAGACCTGAAAAAAAATGGACAGTGGAATTTCAAAAATAACTATGTTAGAAATGATCAGCAAATGAAACCAAACCTTAAATTAAATTGGAAATCAATAACAAAAAAAACCAATTCTTGAAAATGCCAAATATTTGGATACAAATCATACACTTATGAGTAAATCATGGTTGAAACAGAAATCACAAGACCAATTAGAAAATACATTAACCAAATGATAATGAAAACACAACATCTTTAATATATTATAATGATAAAAGGAGAAATAATCAATTCTGGAACATCAGAAAATAGAATGGAAATGGAAAGAGCAAAAATATAGTTAAAAACAATATATTTTAATTCTTCTCTCCAATTTTCTAAACTATGCTTGATAATAAGATTTATAATACTGTTTAATGTGGTTCTCAAAATATAGAGAGACAATACCTAAGAAACCTACATCATGTGTGATGAGAGTTTGGAGGCAGAGAGGGAAAGAAGGTTTCTGCATTTCACTCAAACTTCCACAGTGCCAACACCAGCAGATTGTGATACAATGTATAAAGGAGTGTATAATACCAAAAGAAAGCATGTAAAAAGTTACCTGGGTAGTTAATGGGGGAGCCAAATTCATGAGACTGAAACAAGAACTGCAGTTGAGGCTGCTGAGGAAGAGAGAATAGGGAGTTAATTGTTTAGTGGGTACTAAGTTAAAGCTAAGCTGAAGAAATTCTGGAACTGCATGAAGATGAAAGTTGCACAGTAATATGAATGCATTTAATACCACTGAACTGTATATTTTAGAATGTTTAAAATAACAAATATTATTACTTATATATTTATAGTTATATATACACATATACTCAAAAATTTTAAAAAATTAGTATAGATAAACAAAGTAAAATTGAAAAAGATATTCAAATAATCCATAGGAAGGCAAGAAAAAAGGGGAGAAATGTAAAATAGAGCAAACAGAACAACTGAACTTGATCAAAACTTCTGCTCTTGGACACACTGTTAAGAAAGCCAAAAGGCAACCTACAGGCTGGGAGAAAATAATCACAACACATATATCTGAAAAAGGATTTTACCAGATGCTATAAAGAACTTATAACTGAAAATGCAAACACGAACACTGTATTGAAGGTTTTATCAATTGCAATATGGAAATTAAAAGCAATAAAACCCATAAAGTTCAGAAATGAAAAAGGTACCATTATTCCTTTTAGAAGCTGTCATTTTGCTTATATCTAAAAAATATAATAAGCATATACACACAATACTTGCCTTTTTCAGTCTTTATTTAATCATAGGTATTCTAAAAATGTATAGTACCATTTATCATGGTTTTAATTTAATTTTCACTGATAACTAATGATGTTCAATTTTTTTTCAGGTGCTATTGGTATATTTTCTTTTTCTGATGTCTGTTCAAATATTTTGCCCTTTCATACACTACTGGTGAGAATTAAAGCCAATCCAGAGGTCTTCTCTCTCCCTCTCCCCCACCCCCTCTCTCAATCTCGCTCTCTCTCAAAATAGGTTGGGGATGTGACTCATTGGTTGAGTTCTCCTGAGTTCAATCCCTGGTACCCCCCCTAAAAAAGGGGGGGCTGTGTGGGGTCTGGGATTGTAGCACAGTGGCAGAGCACTACACTCTACCACATTTAAAAATGAGTACATAAAATAAAGGTATTGTGTCCTTCTACAACTAAAATTTTTAAAAATAAATAA
This sequence comes from Marmota flaviventris, assembly GCF_047511675.1. NCBI lineage: Eukaryota > Metazoa > Chordata > Mammalia > Rodentia > Sciuridae > Marmota > Marmota flaviventris. The sequence continues at coordinate 47,733,384 of NC_092505.1, read as the reverse complement.
ATAAAAAGGTTTATATAACAGCTTACTTACTTTTTATTTTGCATCTTCCAGAATAATATTTGGAAAATTAGAAAAGAATAATAATAAATAAATAGAAAAGAAGTTAGGAAGTTAAGGAAGGAATGAAGAAGGGAGAGAAGGAAATAGGCCATTTTGTTTGTTTTTTTTACTTGAATAATTTTCAGAATCTGAGGTAAACAACATTTCTACAAGATTATGAACCCAGAAAAATTTAAAGAAAAATAAACCTTCTCTCTTAAAGCTAATGTTGGAAACTTGGTTCAGATTCACTGAATTATACAGTTAATTTGACATTTATCCAGGAGACTGGTTATCAAGCTAAAAGCCAGCTTAGACAATATTACCTGCTATTTCACGGAGATTTTCTCAAGTGTTCATTTGTGCCTGCATGTGTGAAATTCCTGCTGTGGACTTGATTTGGGGACCAAATTTCAAGATCAATCTGTTCCATGCACAACATCCCAGCTGGGCCACCACCTTCCCAAGCCAGTCTTTCACCCGAACGTGTATGTCAATGAGGCTCTTGTTTCAGGTTGAACATTTGCTTTAGGCAACTCTCAGCCTCCAAGACCTCGGCAAATAACATGGACTGCCTGTGAATTCCATGCCACAATCACATCAAAACAAAACAAAAAAACAGACTGCCTCTAAATCCTTCTTAATGTTTCCCCAAAATGATCTTTTTTTCTTGGTTTGTCAAAATTAAAATGAAAAAATCTAACTCTTCAGCACTTTCCTAACTGTTATTTTTGGTTGGTTGGTTGGTTTTAGAATTTCATAATGTCACATGGAAATGAGTCATAACTGAAACAGAGAGGGTTAGGTAGGCAAGGCTTCAGAAATGAAGATATAAAGAGAAAATACTATTAATAACAATAACAATAATGATTGTTTCTATGGTGCTTAAAAATACACATAAATTTAAAATAAATTTCAAAAATAAAAAGTTTTACCCCCATGCAAATGAAAAGGTAATCCTAAGGGTGGAGAAGCAGATAAGGCATGCAAGAAGCCTAGCAATCTGGAGCTGGTACAGCCCTCAGCACTCCATCACAGAGCCTCACTTTAAAGATGAAGAAAGAAGGTGAAAGAATATTAAATTTTATTCTACCACAGAACTAATTAAAACACTATCTTTACTGCAGAAACACTAATCACAATTTCACCTGTAAAACAGACAGGATAAACTAGTTCTATAGAAGGAGCTAACCTGAGGTATCCTTTTTTTTTTTTTTTTCTAAAACCTTTGCTGTTGTTGTTTGATATTCCTAGAATTTTTTTCTTCCATAGTTGCACACACGTCTCAATAGTTCATTTCTTTCATGTATCTGCTCAACAAATGTTACCTCCTCAGAGGGACTTCTGACCCACCCATTCTAAAATAGCAAGTGCTGACATTTTCTATTCCCATTTTACTAAGTTTATAACGCTTATCACATCCTAATGTTATAGTTTGTATTTATTGTTCACCTCTCTATTTGCTCTCCCCTATTCTAGCATATCTTCATGGCAAGGACTTTGTCTCACCACTGTATCCCTGGTGCTTTATAACAGTGCTTGGCATGAACTTAGCACTCAGTAATCACATGCTGAATCAATGAATGGATGAGTTTTTTCAAACATCACAAATGTTACTCATTATAATTCTATCCCAGTTTCTTCCTTTTCTCTAACACTATCTATATCCTCCTATGCACATGTGCACACACACACACACACACACACAAGTACCTACATTAATATATATGAATGTGCTGGCCTGCATTTTTGTCTTTATCAAATTTAGACAATTTAGATTTCTACTAGGTGCAGTTCATTAGGGGGTAGAATACTAGAGAAAGAAAATGGACTCAAGACATGGTCCTATCTTTTAAGGAGTTCACTGGTTATGATGAACAGGGAGATAACTTCACCTGACACAGGCTAGAACATTACTTTTTAAATTTGTGGGGGTTGAGGACATAGAAGTAAAAACTATTGGATAGGAAACAAAATACTGCCATGTGACATTTTTAAAATTTTATTTTTTTATTTTTTAAATTGGTTTATTATAGTTGTAAATAGTGGTGGGATTCCTAGCTACATGTTTGTCCATGCCATAATATAACACTATAATTGGCAAATATCATTTCCCATGATTTCCCCTTACTCTCCTCTCCTCCTTCCCCTGGTCCCTTTTCTCTTCTCTACTGAGCTTTCTTCTATTTTCATGAGATCCCCTACACCCCCTTTCTTTTCTTTTTCCTCTCTAACTTCCACATATGAGAGAAAACATACAACCCTTGACCTTCTGAGTTGGGCTTATTTGACTTAACCTAATGGCCTCAAGTTCTATCCATTTCCCTACAAAATACACAATTTCATTCTTCTTTGTGGCTCAATAAAATTTGTTCTATATATATACCACATTTTCTTTATTCATCCATTGATGGACACCTAGGCTTCTTCCATAGTTTAGCTATTATGAATGTGCTGCTATAAACATGGATCTATCTTCTATAGGATGCTGACTTTAATTTTTTAGGATAAGTACTCAGGAGTAGTATACCTGGGTCATATGGTAGTTCCATGCTTAGTCTTTTGAGGAACATACATACTAACGTCCATAGTGTTTGTAATAATTTACAATCTTGCCAACATTTGTAAAAGTGTTCCTTTTTTTCCACATCCTCTCAAGCATTCATTATTGTTTGTACTCTTGATGGCTGGCATTCTAACTGGAGTGAGATGAAAATTCAGTGTAGTTTTAATTTGCATTTCCCTGATTGCTAATGATGTTGAACATTTTTTTCATGTATTTTTTTTTTGCCATTTGCTATTATTTCTTCTTTTCTAAGAAGTGTCTGTGTAGTTATTTTGCCCATTTACTAATTTGGTTATTTGTTGTTGTTTCTTGGTGTTTTTTGAGTTCTTTATATATTTTAGATATTAAGCCTCTGTCAGAAGAGTGGGTAGCAAAGATTTTCTCCCACTCTGTAAGTTCTGTCTTCACATTACTAATTGTTTCTTTTGCTATGTAGAAGCTTTTTAATTTGATGCCACCCCATTTGTTAACACTTGATATTATTTCCTAAGCTGTGGTTGTTGCCTGTTCCTATATGTTTGACTGTTGACCCTACATTTTTTGATCCTTGACAAAGGTTCCAAAAACATATACTGCAGAAAAGACTTTGAAACAAATGGTGCTGGGGAAACCTGTTATCCATAGGTAGAAGAATAAGACTAGATCCTTATTTCTCACCCCACAAAAATGTCAAAAAATGTCAACTCAAAATTAATCAAAGACCTAGGAATTAGACTGGAGACTATGCTGTCTATCTTGAACTATGACAGCTATCTTGAAAAGAAATTTGGAAATATTCCAGAAGAAATTCTGAAGGAGGTAAAAAAGGTACATTCTAACCCATGGAGAATGATGAAAGAAAGCATTTTAGATAGAGGAAACTACACAAAAAGTGACATAAAGGAATGAGAATGCAAAGTGTGTTCAGAAACCACACCTGACTCCTAAACTGAATCCATAGACAATATATTCACTCAATGAATATTTTGGGCCCAATTTGTAGCAAGGTTTCAATACCATTAGTACATTTGGAACTTATTTTCTCCATGATGGAAAGATATCAACAATTTTACTTGGGGGGGGGACATTAAACAGCAATTCTGTGATGTTAATTTAATACACTAGGCCTCATTCTAAAATGCATAATCTTGTTCACTCTTTTCAACAAATCTGGGAATAAGACTGTAGAGTCAAGGAAGCAGACTCTCAGAAAAAAAATATGTGAACTGAAAAAGTAAAAGAGTGTGGAAATACTAGGAACAGTTCAAAAACAGCTTTCCTGGTTTGGGGTCCAAGGTTTATTTTACTCTACCTACCTGATTAAATCTGCAATTTAAAACATTAGTTTTGGAACATTATTTACGAGAGACTCAAGTGAGAAGCAAATACAGAAAGAAGTTCATTTAGGAATTTTCTGCAAAAAAAAAAGGAAAAACCATGGAGCAATGAGGTCCCAAACTAGAACAGGGGAGGGAAATGGAAGGACAGATGGGACAGGTAGTGTGAGGTTATTACACAGACCACTGGACAACTGGTATTTTCCCTCTGGGGCAGTTCAATTTTGAAGAAGGAAATAAAAGCAAATTGCATTTCATTATTCTTTATTTATTTTGTCAAAATAGCTTAAGGGGGAAAAATGAAAATAGAAATTGAATATAAAATCAGACGCCAAGAAAGACTTTTAAAAGAATGGACACTATAATATCTTTCCTTTCTTTTTTTTTTTTTAAAAAAGAGACATAAAAGCTTTCAATGTTTGTTGGCTTCCAAATCCACCCACTTACACCTGTTCAGAAACATCTGTTTTCTTATAAAATGGAAAGTGCAAAAACTAAAAAGGCCAACTAATAATAACACATGGAGAAGAAAAAAACTTTTTTTTTAGTTTATTTAGTTTCTTTTCTTTTTTTCTCCCCCTAGACTACAAAGGGTAATTTTTAGAATATGTGTTTAGAACTTAACTGTACATTATTGGTTAGACTTAGTCATGGATACTGGAATCTCACTCGTTGTGCTTTGAATTCCTGATGCTTCTTTTTTCTGTTAATTTGATTAGTGCAACAAAATTTTTATATGGCTTTATAGATATGTGGTTATTCTGGCTATTTTATGTTAAGGTTTTAATTTATTATTATTTAGATATTTGTATTATAAACCCCATTTACTGAGAATATAGTCAAAACCAAGACATATTTTATTTTAGGTCTCTAACAACCCTAGCAACTCTAAAGAAAATGTAATTTAGCACAGCAATGAATCTTAGCAGAGGAGTATCTAAGAAGAAAACACATTTCACTTGAGAAATGAATGAAGGAACTAGCCATACTAAAGTTAGGAAGATCCCAAATAAAGTTAATAATAAGGGTAATGATTCCGAGACCAGAATAAGCCTGGAACTTTCAATGAATTGATAAATGTGTATCTAAAGCCAGAGTGAGGTGAAAGAAGGAATGACAAATGAAATTGGAAAGTTATCAGAAACAAAGAGCAGGTTTGCCTGGGAGGCCAAAGAGAAAAAAATTTTTTTTCTATTTTCAATAGGAATTCATTGGAGTGTTTCATTAAGGGAGTAACAGATCCAATTTATCTTTTTAAAAGTTCACTCTGATGGCTCTGTGGATAATGAATAGAGGAGGCATGAGTAAAAGCAAGGAGACCAATTAAGAAGATTTAGCAATAGTCCAGATAGTAAATGATTGAATTCTAGGATAGGATCGATGAGATTACAGGAAATATTCACAGTTCAGATGCACATTGTTGGAAAAAGCATGTCTGATATTAAGTTAGCATGCCTCTAAATTCATATTCAGTTGGTCTATCTTATATAGAATTTCCTTATTTTAAAAGAAACAAAAAAAAAATCTCTGAATTTTAACAATAATTAAATGACATATTTAAAATGTGATAAAAATTGGATTTCTCTACTCAATATATAATAGTATTTAGCTTTAGACTTTCCTCAGATATTAATAAGTCATTTTATTTACAAAAGAACAATGACATTATAATATATTATATATGTAATATATAAATATATATTTATACCAAACATATAAATTTCTCATTTATTTGGTTTCATATAGAATTTCTGAATATCTCATTGTGCTATTTTCCTACTCTTAAAACTCATTGAATTGCTGTTTTCTAGTAGGGTTTTTTTTTAAGGAGTATGTCATATATTTAAATTTCAACAAAAGCATATCATTATAAACAGAAATGTTTAAATGTTAATTTCTTTGGTACACAAGACTTAGGTTTATATTTATATGTGCATGAGTAAGTTATAGCTGAGTTATTTGATAATAAACATGGCCATCTTTTTAAATGGACACCCATCCTCAATCTAGAGAAACATCAGCTTAGTTTGAATTGTATGCACAGTTTACATTTCTGCTAGGGTATGTTCAGACTCAAGTGGTGCTTGTGTAATGAGATAGTCTACATTAAGCTCTAATAATGGCTTGCTGCATGATCATCACAATGATAATGTGTTGCAATTTACCACACCTGCCATTGAGAAGCCCTAAGAATTTCACAAACAGCTCTCATTAATCTATTCACTTAGCTCCTTGCCTCTTGAAAGTTTCCAAAGCTACTTAAGAAATTATGCAGCAACTATGGAAAGAGTTTCAGTATATTCAATATAGAAGAAAGGATTGAGGTCAGTGTCATAAAGATGTAAATTCCAAGTGAAACTATTTGGAAAACTGACACAATCATATATGTGATGAATCCCTGTTTTGTTAAAATGGGAAATATCCTAAAACATTTAGATCAAGTTGCTAATTTTATCAATTGAACATTCCTATCTGATGTTTTACTACTGAAGAGTTTGGAGCTTACTGAAGAACTGGGGGGTCTGTTTTTCTAAAACAAATTTTTGCGTTGCTCCACTGTACGTAATTATGTATTCAAAGCTTGTTTTCCGTGCAACTAAAATTGATGTTATGTTTGTGCTTAATATATATTTGGTATCCTAAAATATTCCAAAATGTATTTACATTATTTAACAAATAAAGCATAAAGTCTACTCAAAATATGTTAAATAAAATATATGTTCTTGATTGTTTGACATAAAATGTTAGTAGAGTTTATAGACAAAAAGTCAGACAGACTATGATTCAAATTACCCCCTCTTCATATAATACTTCTTGAATCTCATGATATCTCTATATACCTATTTAAATCATTAGATTATTGACTTGATAAGCACTTTCAGAGCACACTCACTTGATAGATGTAGAATTTTCCCAAAAATCTTAACTCTTAATCAAAGACTTTTTAAGGGTAAGAAATATCCTGGAAAACTCTCTGATGATTAAAAGCTGAATTAGCATTCACCCCAATTTAAGAAAATGAAGAAGTTTAAAAGGAGTTGATAAAGAAAGATGGTTTATTTTTACAAAGGATAATTCCCAAAACAAATATATTTCTCTTGATACAATTTGTGCAGACTTCAATTTAGATATTCCTGTTTAAATTACATTTCATTGTAGAAATATTAAAACTCACATAATGGGAAAGGTTTAGACTGAAAAAGATTTACATTCTTCTTAAAAAGTGGTTAAGTTTGGATGCAAATGAGATGCTGCAAAGCAGCAGCGAGAAGATGTGGCCCAGTCATTTGTGACTTTTGATGGAACACTTATCTCTAGGCGACATTGGTGGGCAGGACAAAGAGTCCTCTTAATTTGAAAAGGACAGTCACGTGTAGAAGTGGCATATGTGGTCTCAGTTCTCCTCTGAATGAATAGAATCAGAACACCGGGACAAATTTTGAAATAATATTTCTTAGATCTGTCTCAACTTCAACACAAAACATATCTCCTGTTTTCTATGGAAATCAGGAGCAAGTCTACAAAATAACTCCGGAGTTCTTGGGACTGGCTACAAGCCTAAGGATGTCTAATCCCAGAAAATCTCAATTATAGAGAGAACAACATAACAAACACTTATATAGGCACGTCTCTTAAAAGTTTATCACTTTTCCATGATGATATAAAATGTAATGTTTATGATACAAAATATTTTTAAGTAGAGTTGAGGCCCCTACTTGCTCCTCTTTCATTTCATAACCCTCCTTCTCAAAAGGTAGGAAATATGCTTAATTTGTCCATACCATTCATGGTTGCTAATGTTCACCTACTATATTTGCCTGCATTCAGAATGAATAGTAATATTCTGTAGGCTTTAATGTTTATATAAAAGTTGTTGTGCAACATTTGTTTTGCAACTTGGTTTTTGTTGCATTTTATGTTCCTTGATATTCATCTTTATTGCTATATGTATAGAATATGTATGTATATATATATATATATAGATATATATATATATATAGATATATATAGATATATAGATATATATAGATATAGATATAGATATATAGATATATATAGTCAATTAAAGTGCTTTAGAGTATATTACATTATGGATATATTATAATATGTCTAGGCATTAACATGTTAATGAACATTCCTATTTTCTAACATAACACAATAATGTTCCCTTCTGTTTTGTATTTTTAATCACATACACATTTCTTTAAAACTTGTTTTCACATCTTTAATTTTACTTGATATTGTCAAATTGATCAAAATGCATTTGCTGCTCTTTTCCATCAAAATAAATCATTAATGGTTTCATTCTTAATTACACACATTATTGTCAAATTTTAAATTTTCATATGATATAGGTTATGCATTATTTTGTTCAATATAAATCATCCTGTTTTCCAGGAAGCACAAACATCTTCCAGTATTACTTGACTTATTTGTCTTATTCTAATTTTGTGCTGCTATAACAGAAATCCACAAACTAAATAAATTATAATGAACAGAAATTTATTGGTTCACGATCTGGAAGATGGAAAGTTCAAGACTGAAGGGTATATCCGTTGAAGACCTTGTTGCTATGTCATCCCACGGCAGAAGATCAAAGAAATGGCAAGAGTCAAAGAGACTAAAGGAGGGTGAACTCATCCTTTTTTAAGAAATATTTTCCTGTGATGCTGGCCTCAGTCCATGCATGATAGCAGAGCCCTGAAGACCTAATCACCTCTTAAAGGTCTCACCTCCTAACACTGCTGCATTGAGAATCATGTTTCTAACACCTGAATTTGGGAGGAAAGTTCAAACCATAATACCATCTATTTATCCTTGATATGATAACCATTTTCTCTAACATGGCTTTCATTTTTCTTATAGATTTCTTACATAAAATATATTATGTCTAAAATATAACAGATTCTTGAAGATACAACTATGAGGACATTTTAGTGAAAAAAGTGATGAAACCTTACTAAAACACATTAAATAAGACCAAAAGAAATGGAAAGATAATTTTATACTATACGAAAACTAATAAAAACAGTGATTTCTCTGGAGAAATATACAATTCAATTCGATTCCAATCAAAATCTATACAAGACTTTTCCTTATGCTACTTGATGCCATAGACTGAATATTTTGTACCCTCAAATTCATATGTCGAAGCCTAAATCCTTAGTAGTATTGTATTTGGAGATGGGAAGAAATTAGGTCATGAGGATAGAACCCTCTTAAATAAGATTAGTGCCATGATAAGAAAAGATAAGAGAGAGCTTGCTTTCTCTCTCTCCCTGCTCTTTACTATGTGAATGCAAAGAAAAAGGATCACCCACTGTGTGTGAATCAGGAAGAGCCCCTTCACCAGACAGTGAATCTGCTCATGCCTTGACCTTGAACATGCAGGTATCTGGAACTGTGAGAGATGACTTTCTGTTGTTTATAATCCACCCAGTCTAAGGTATAACTGCCCAAACTAAGACACTTAGTAATCTAATTCTAAAATTCATACTGGATATGAAAAATAAAAACTAGCCATATGTCCTACAAGAATAATATTCAAAAGAAAAGGAGGTAGGTGTATCAGTCACAATTGTGCATCTGCAAACCATCTTGTCCTTCCTGTGTCTTGTTCCAGCCTCCTCAGAGGCATCATACTGCACGTACACTTCAACCTGGACATGCCGGAGCTCATGTACTCGCTTCTGAGCTCATGTACTCATGTCCTTCTTGTTTCTTACCTCAGGGTTTCCTGCTCAGCCCCAACTCATTGCGCAAAAGTGCATTAGAATAAATGCTTCATGAATAGATTAATTCCCTTTCTCCTTCTGTAGGGACTGTCTGTCCTAAACTCAATATTTACTGACTATTTGAAAATCCAGCAATCAGTTGCACTTAAGGGTTCCCCCCCGTGTTCTTGCTGCACTACCCTTGCTTCTTACTTCGTCTCCCTGGGATTGTACTCCTCAATAAAGTTGCCAGCAGATAAGCTTTTCTACCCCAGGCTCTGCTTCTTGGGAAACCCAGAATAAGACTGTGAAACTCATCTATTATATAGACACAGTTATTATAAAGCTAGAGTTGCTAATTAGTGTGACATTTGTTCACATATGACAGACCGTAGAGATAGAAAAGAGTGATTTCAAAACAGTCACACACACAGGAACATTAAAAATCACTAGAGGGAAGACACAGTATTTGATAAAGTTTGATGAAGTAGTTGATTTCTTTATGTAAAAAAACATTTTCTAATACCATAAATAAAAGTCATTTGGGGAGTTGGGTTTGTGGCTCAGTGGTAGAGCACTTGCCTGTCACGTGTGAGGTCCTGGGTTTAAGCCTTATTTATTGCCTTATTTATATATAAATAAATAAGTAATAAAGGTCCATTGACAACTAAAAATGTTTTTATAAAAAGTCTTTTTTGAATGCATAAAAGACCTGAAGAGGAAAAACAAATCATTAGAATTTTAGGATAAAATATACAAAAATATAGACTGAGACTTGAAATATGAAAGAACATTTTATAGATATTAAAAGAATAGGCCCCAAAGTAGTAATTGACAAATTTGCCTGAATTAAAGTAAAAATTTTTGTTCATCCTACACCATAACAAAAATGAAAAGTAAAAGACTGAATGAAGGATTGCATGTATAAAATCAAGGATTAGTATTCACAACCCATTTACCTTATAGGTGTCATGTTGATATTCCACAATATATATATATATATATATATATATATATATATATATATATATATATATATATTTAAAAAAGAAAGAAAACCAATCTGAGAGAAAAACAATAATGTGAGTAGTCATTTCACAAGGGAGGATTATTAAATGATCATGTGACATATTAAAATGTTAATTCTAAAGAATTATCTGGGATATAAAATCTATATGTTTGATATTAGTATGAGTCTGTTTAATTCCATTCCTGATTACCGTATTATTGTTGTTAGATTTTTAATTCTTAAAACTCTAAGTAAAATGATTTCATTTACAGTAATTAAAACCATGATTTAATCTTCATAAAGCCCTATAAGGTAAGAATAATTAGTATGTCATTGCATTGACTTGTACCCAGAAAATTCAATCAACTGGTTCAATCAGAAAAGGTCATTGTTAGGTTATAAAACCAAGATTCTGGCTCTTGGCTTTTTCCTTTTAACCTCTATATATCCTTGCTCTCTAAATGAACTGAGGAAAAATCGTTTCTTCTTTTCTAATTCTACTACCTGATATTTATTTATTTTTCTCCCAAGGCTTAAGATAACTGACACAATTCTAATATAAGCTCTAGTACCAAGAATCTTTTTCCTATCCCCATCTTTAAAGACGACGCACTAACATATCAGTCTTAAGAATTACATTTCAAAATTCTGTGGAGTAGCATAGCACAGTGATTAAGTAAATGGGTGTAGACCCAATATATCTGAAATTTAAAACCAAGTTCCTTTCTTTATTTTCTAACTTTTAAATTCTCCATTTGTCCGTCTTCTTTTGAAAGTGTTATACAATAACCATTACACAGAGTCATTATGAATTTAATAAGTTAATTTAATAAGGTTTTTTGAATAGTATAACATACACTACAACCTCAATAATGTTACTTGTTATAGACATTACACTCTTGCCTACACCAGAATGCGAAGGCAGATATGAAATTTATTCACAATTATCATTATTAGTTTCATAGTGGAATTTTTTTCTTATATCTTCCTGTTTGCTATCTACCTAGATTTTCCAAACATACTCCCCACTCCCTTCTTATATTTGACTGGAATGATCAAGTTTTATTTATTTCTTTTTGCCCATCCGCTGGTTTGGAAGTTACATGTCCAATATGTAATCTTTTTGAATTTTTACTTTAAAAATATTTTACTTTTTTTAAACTTATTTTTTACTTAAAATTTAAAAAGCATACAAATTCTTATTAACAGCAATAACTTTAAAAAAGAAAAAGAGCTCTGGTAAGTTTTATTAAACAAAAATTTTACATGGTTTACTTTTCACTTTTCTGTTCTGGCATGTTTCTTTTGATACTAGAATCGCCCAGATTATGGATAAGCTAGTACTTCCTCCATGTTGTGTGCAATTCTGTATTATTGTTAAGCAGTTTTGATCAACATGGTGTAGTTCTCTATTTCAAATATCCTTAAAGCTAGCCCTTTTTTGGCCAGGATGACCAATTTCACTTTGCTTTATCTGATCACTTTCAGAGTCAGCTTGTACCACAGCAGGTACTTTCTTCTTTTCATAATGAGTTGGAGCTAACAGGTGATCCTCTCCATCTTCTTTGCAGCTATAATCTTTTTGCCTTAGGTATGCCCCCAACCAAAGCAGCTGCCAAGATGGCAGGGCAGGGAAAAAAGAAAGAGCTCCCAGCATGCCAATAGCTACAACTTTATTCTACAATAAAAGATGTTGGTAAACTTAAATTTGATCATCCCTATTACCTTACATAGTTGCATGATCTCATATTAAATTCCAACTTGTTTTATTTTTCCCAAATTAATCTGTATATGAATGTACATACACATAGCACGCTTACTGTACAAACTCAACATGTACCTCAAACTCATACTAAATATTCTGGTTATAGTTCTGCATTCTGTATACTTTTAATTTACATTTTAAAAAATACAGATTTTATAGATTGCAAAAATTTCTTTACCCAAATAATTGTATAAATATGACAACTATTTATTGAATTTATGTCTCTACCATTGATTTATGATTCTTTATCATATGTAAAAATCAAGTACAATAGTGTCTACTTATTGAATATATAATTTTTTAGTTCTTGTGTCTCTCTACTTATGCAGTAATTTAATTGTATTTCTGAAACTTTGGACATTTGAATAATAGTAATAATGATAATAAAAAAATAATATTAAAGCTATCACTTTACTTTGCCTCAGATTCTAATGAGTTAAATGTTCTCTCTGTATCATCTCAGTGAAGACTCAGAACTATCTTATTTATGTGTTAGTTATAATAGGAAATTAACCATCCCCATCTATCACATAATACTTTATTTAAAATATAAGAGAAAATACAGACCATGAAAGGTTTGTCTTACTTCTATATAAACCTGTAAAGTGGTAGAAAATTCTATAGTTTTTCTTATAATCATATCCTTACTAAGCACATTTATGCTGTTAGATTGTATTTACACTATCATTCAGGTCTTACATAACTGTTTTGACCAAAACTTAGAAACACAAACAAAATACAGGTATTATTTTTGGGTACATATAGCTAATATGGTAACAGGAACCAGATTGGTTCCCAGGCATTTGCCATTCTTCATCCGTTGACAAGAACATGCTTCCCATTTCTGTACTGAGCGCTCTGGCTTGGTTTCATTAGTTTATGGTATAAAATAAGGGGGATGAACTAGGTAATTTATGGATCTTTCTAAACCCATATGTAGATGGCAACTTACACAATAAAGATGTAGTAAAACAAATCAGACAAAAAAGGAACTAATCAATCTAAACATGATTTTGAATCAACTGGCACTCCTTATAAAAAAAATGGCTTATTTAACACTGTACACAATAAAAATTCCACAGTAAAATCTTTAAATATAAAGACTTTAAAATTTTAAAAGAAAATATCTTATATTTTCTCAATATAGGAATGGATTTTTAAAAACAGAAATAGAAAAGTATAAATTTAAAGAAAAGGAAGATCAGAGAAATTAACATTAAATATATGACAGGAAAAATAATTTTGGTGGTCTGTTGCACAGTAGGATAATTACATATAACAATATATTGTATTTTTCAAAAAAGCCAAGGGAAAGAATTTTGAATGTTTTTGCCACAAATAAATGATAAATGTTTGAGGAGATAAATATGGTTACCCTAATTTGAACATTGCATAGCATATACACCTACGAAACTTCACATGGTACCCCATAAATACATATAATTTTACCTATCAGTTTAAATCATTGAATGACATTAAAATGAAAAGATGTAAAACAGTAAAATACATTGAATATACAAGATACTAATATATAAATTTATTACTGTTATCTATAATATTTATGTTAATTGCACGTATATATACACAAAAAAATTTGAGATTAGAAAATACAAGTATTAGTAAGTAAAAGAAAAAATGCATACTGAAAGATCTTTTTGGTGAACTTAAGCAGGCAACTAGAATTTCCTGCACAAAATTTTGTTTTAAATCTAACATAATGCACTTTCTTTGCTTAATAGACATAGGGTTGCCTTTTGTGATAATGAGAGGCTTTAGAATTAGAGGAGATTGTTGGACAGCAGTGAATGCACTAAATGCAACTGAATTTTTAACTTTAAAATGACTAAATTTATGTGATATAACTTTTACCTCATAATATAAAAATATAGATTAAAAGGATCTCATTAATTTGATCACTGAAACTATTTTTCTCTTAAGTTAAATTCTGTTATAAAGGAAGAGAACAATCTGATTATAAGTTTAAATATAGAATATGACCATTTCAATGAACTAAATATTCAATGAAAATTTATGATTCTAAAATCCTGACAAGATCAAGGACAAAAAGTTAGAACATATCCTCTTCTGCCAGATGTCTGGTGCAGGAAGCCAGGATGTTGTTTGATAAAATATTATGCACACTGAAGAAAATGTTTGATTTTCACTGAGACAAGGTCAGAGGACTTATCAAACTGTCTTGTTCATTTCCTGGTGGCTGCGTGTCTGAGGTACAAAAGTTATTCCCATTGGCTTTTCTTTTTACTTCTTTTGCTTTCCTTTTATCACCAATTTACTCTAATCCCTAAACCATAGATAACTACACAGATAATCCCATTATCTCACTTCCCCTCCTCTAAGCAGACTGCCTGACACAGGAGTGAATCTGAAATCAAATTGTTCAGAATGAGCTCCGTTTTAAGGAGCTGGCCTGGAAACCAAATCATACAATGTGGTTACAGGTGCTCAGGCTACAGACTCCCTGGCTTGAATAGTAGCTGGTCATGAACGTGGCTCCTCCACATCAACTATGTGACACTGGAGATAGGACTTAAGTTGCACATACCTCAGTTGCTTGATCCATAGAACAACAATGGTGGTGATAATGGTACTTAACTCCAAGATTATTGATCTTCTTTCTTACTCTTTTTTTTTTTTTCCTTTTTGGAAGAGTTAACATGAAACATTTAGAATAGTTTCTGTCACATGTAAAGAGCAAGGTAAATTTTAGCTATTGTTATGGACTTCCTCATTAGTATGTCCAGAAAGCAAAAATCTATTGCCCAGTTGGGCATCAAATCCTGTTCATATGGAGTCTAATAGTTTTTGAATTATGATTCAGTGCAAGTTCAAAAGAAGTAACTGCATAAGTAAGAGTCTCTCCCTCCCCTCCTCTCCCCTCTTCCCCTCTCCTCTCCTCTCTCTGCTCTCCCACCCTCTTTTATACACCCCCCTCTTGATTGATTATTTAATGATATATACCATTGTGTGAACCAGTTAAATATACATGTAAGTTTGTCTTTATGCCTGGTGCTTGCTGGAGCCTGGGTTTGGAAAAGGAAGTGGAGCAGTACTCCTATATTTGTTACACAGAAATGGTTGGTAGAGGGGCCCAAGCATACTGCTGTTCACTCCCATCACCTTTATGTGTGGCTAACCTGGTTACTGATGCTGAGGTTCCCACCAGTTTCTTCTTCAGCTTCTCCGAACTCTGTCACATCCCAGTATCTCCTTCAGGACAGTGACAGCAAACAAATCAGAGACTTGAATGTGGCAGAGACTAGTGTCCAGTTCATCATGGACCCAGTTACTGCTTGTAATTTGTGCTCCTTCCCATCACTTTACATCCATCTTCCATTTCTGACTGTGTGTTGACTCAGTAGACCTTCCAAAACTCATGTAAAATATCTTTTAAGGCCCCCGCTACTTCGAACCCTTCAGTGAAAGGAATTTTGGGTATCGTTGCTGAGAGCCATAGCCAAGTAGGAATGACACATGGCAATTTCCTTGTCAGCCTACCCAATGTTGCTTAGAGGGAGGACTCTCCATTGTGGAAATGGGCTTGCCTTGGACCCAGGTCATTTGCAGTGACATTGCATGAATGTTTGAGAAAGGTGACCCTGCTCAAGGACCAGGGCAGATCCGGGTTTAGGGTGGTTCCAGGTTTGGGGTGTGGATCCTGCTGAGAATAGGGCATATCCTGCTGCCTCAGGAGCCTACTCCTTGAGTTCCCATTGAGTTCTCGCGGGATTCAGAGAGTATTTGGTATGCAGAGCCCGGTGGAGTGTGTGGATTTTTCCCAGAACGTGGGTGTAGAGTGCCGGTGACAGTTCGAGAATAAAGAGTTGCTGTTTGAATCTACAAGGTGTGTGGTGGCTCAGTTATTTTGTGCCCAGCCAGACTGCGGCCATTGGTGGCCCATGTGGGGGACGCCTGAAGCTTAGAGGTAAGTGAAATTGCTCGCCCCTGAGGGAAGGCGAGAGAATGGGTGACCATTTCAAAAAACAATGTGTTCTTGTTTTGATTAATTTTGTTTTTGTTTCAAGCTGCATATCCCTAGAAATTTCTCAGGCAAACTGAGAAAAATGGTTGTCTCAAGGTTTAAAGTTTGTCGGCCCTGAGGAAGAGAAAATTGATACAACGATTTTTCATTCCGTTTTTGTTTCATTCAGTTTCAGTTTTGTTTTGTGTTATCTTATTGGGTTGCGTTATCTTTATAGTAGATTAGAAATGAGTAAAAAACAAACCGAAAGAGTGTTAAGTAAATTGTTAGAGGTTCAGACCATGGAGAAAGACATTTTAGATCAAGCAAAAGAGAAGGTCTCTCAAGCTAGTCAGACAGAGGAAGAAAATTTAAAGGAAAAGGGGTTATTAGGAAAAAGGCTATAACAGGAGGCTGCTACTAACTCTGTTCTATCACCAGAGGGCGTAATTCAACCAACAGTCCCACCGATGGAGACAGTTGAGTGGCCCTCAACCCCCATAGTTGATAGATGGGATCCTGAGACAGGACTAGCATGCCCTGTACTTGAGCAGACAGGAGGGCAGCGAATTCACCGTGCTTTAGATTTCAAAACAGTGAAGCAGTTAAAGGAGGCTGTAACAACTTATGGTCCCCAAGCACCCTTCACTGTAAGCATGGTCGAATCCATTACCAACTTGGACATGACGCCAGCGGATTGGGCTAGCATGTGTAAATCTGTGCTAAATGGAGGACAATATTTGTTATGGAAGGTTGCCAATGAGGAATTTTGCACGGAGACAGCTAGGCAAAATGCAGCAGCCGGTTACCCTCAAAGAAATCTAGATATGTTGTTAGGAAAGGGACCTTATGAGGGTCAACGGCAACAAATTGAATATGATCCTGCTATATATGCACAAATTGCTGCAGATGCAGTTAGGGCATGGAAGACTTTACAAGGACATGGAAATTTACAAGGTCAGTTATCTAAGGTAATACAGAGAGCTAATGAACCTTACGCTGAATTTGTAGATAGGCTTATTCAAGCAGCTGCCAGAATTTTGGGGGACACAGAACAAGCAATGCCATTAATTAAACAACTGACTTATGACCAAGCAAATCGTTGCTGCAGAGAGGTTATTAGACCATGGAGACATGAAGATTTAAACACATATATTAAATTATGTAGAGACATTAATGAACAAGGGCAAGTCTTGGCAGCTGCAGTACAACAGGCTTTAGATGCCAGGCCAAAAACATGCTACAATTGTGAACAAACAGGACATTTTAAAAGGAATTGCCCCATAGAAAAGGGTTTAACAAAACTAGGTATCAAAGGAATAGAATACGGGGTATTTGCCCACGATGCCGTAGAGGGAGACATTGGGCTAATGAATGCCGTTCTCAAACCACCATAGAGGGTACTCCCTTATCAAAAAACAGACAAGGACCAGGTATTTAACCACGATATCGTGGAGAAAGGCATCAGGCTCCATTGCCAAAAAACGGACTGGGGGGCCCAATGCTCCGGGGCCCACAACCACAAATATACAGGGCACTGGAGGAACCCAGAAACACCATCAGGGTAGTGCCCAGGACACATTGTCCATTAAATCCCTCATCAGACAAACCAGAGGGAGTGCAGGGTTGGACATCTGCACCTCTGCCAGAGCAGTACTAACTCCAGAGATGGGAGTTCAAATCATTCCCACAGGAGTAAAAGGACCTCTTCCCCAAGGAACAGTAGGCTTATTATTGGGACGCAATTCTTCTACACTAAAAGGACTTATGATAAGTCCTGGGGTAATTGATCCCGATTATGTAGGTGAAATAAAAATTATACCTAGTTCTCCAAGAGGTAAATCAGTAATTTCACCAGGAGATAGAATAGCACAGTTATTAATAATACCCAGCCTGCATAATAAATTTTCCTGTTGTAGTGGAGAAAGAGGTTCCAGGGGATTAGGCTCCACAGGTGTAGATTGGGCTATGCTGTCTTTAAATTTAGATTCTCGCCCAATGCTAAAACTAAATATTCAAGGACATGAATTTAATGGGCTACTGGACACAGGTGCCGACCTTAGCATCATATCTCATCAAGAATGGCCAAAACATTGGCCATTACAGCAAGCCACTCAAACGCTTCGAGGCCTAGGAGTGGCAACTAATCCCCATAGAAGTGCAATGGTATTAGATTGGAAGGATCCTGAAGGATGTGAAGGAACTATACAGCAATATGTATTGGATCATCTTCCTATAAATTTATGGGGATGAGATGTCCTAGATCAATTAGGTTTGATGTTAACAAATAACATCAATCCTAATGTGCCCACTACTAGGGCTAGACAAGGTTTTAGGAAAGAAAAAGGATTAGGAGAACAAGAACAAGGTATAGCAGCACCAATTCAAATAGATCAAGGAATAAATAGACATGGATTGGGTTTTAATAAGGGGCCACTGAGCAATTTGTATTTGGGGTAAAAATGGGAGTTCATAACCCAATTGAGTCAAATGTATGAAAGATGATATATCATGAGCTTTGTAATGTTTTGAACAACCAATAAAAAAAAATATTTTAAAGGACAAAAAAGTGTCCCGACCGGCAGGACACATCAACGTGGGCAGCGAACCTAGATGGGGAGGAATGAAGGGACAAGAGACACAGAAGGATGACAGCAAGACAGGAGTTCTGATCAAGCTGCAAACTTTTATTGTTCACACAGGGGTATTTGTACGCTGGGGATGGGGAAGCTCTCTTATCAGCAGTTGCTGGATGTCTGCACAAGGTGAGATAACCGCAGGATGTTTCAGGAAGATAGGTGGCCGCAGGATGTCTCAGGGAGATAGATGGCTGCAGGGTGTCTCCCAGGCAGGATGTCTCCCAGGGGGCTGTTTCTTGTAAGTGTCAGGCTATTCTTTGAAGGAGAATTTCCTTCTAGCCCCTGACATTTTCCCCCTTTCTTATATAAAATATTTGACCATACCTTATTGGCCATGTTTTTAGGGGGTAATAGAGGCTCTGTTCCTCTAGGAGGCCTTAGAATATCTCCTGATCCGAGCGAGCATCTTTACTAGGAGATTTTGTGGCCTTGGCATGTTTTTGGAGGAGACGGTTTTGAGGGAGAAGCATGCCAACTGCCATGCACCAGAGCATGTCCCTCAGAGGTCTTGGGTTTTGGGATCCGTGGATCCATCCTCCTGCAGTCCTTCCTGCACCCTCCATTATTTTGGCCTAACATCCTCACTCCATGGGTGCGTCCTCCCCAAGCGGAGGGGCCCATGGAGGAGCGAACCCTTATGGCAAGGGCAGAAGATGGTTGGTCAGAGCTGTTACTTATACTTTTATATAAGAAAGAGAGATCTGTGGGGATGTAAACTTAAGAAATAAGCCTGTGAGAAGGGTAGAACATCCTTTTAAATGTTGGCAGCGTGGTCTTCCATCTCCAGACGATGATAGTGGACCTGTATGGGCTTAGAGGCCAAAATATTAATCTGTTCTTTAATAAATTGTACCAGCCTGTTTATAATGCAGGGTCCTATGGACACCATTAAAAGTAAACCCAACAAAGGGCCTAATAATGGAAGAAGGTAGGGTAAAAATCCATTAAGCCCAGTCCAGAGGGGATTTTCAAATAGTTCCCTTCTTCTCTTTTCTAGATCTTCTTGAAGTTGCTTAATTTTAGTGCGTACTATGCCTGATTTATTGGCATAAAAGCAGCATCTTTCCCCTAAGGCCAAGCAAATACCTCCCTGGTTAGCTGTCAGCAAATCTAAGCCTCGTCTGTTTTGAAGGACCACTTCTGCCAGGGAATCTATTTGGTCCTGTAAATCTTTAATAGTTCCTGATAGAGTTTGTACATCATCTATAAGTTGTTGAGATAGGCGACGGTAAGAGTGTATAGCCATGCCTAAGCCAGCTGTACCTGTGCCCACAGCAGCTGTTATTCCAAGGCTGGCAAGGAGTGGTAAGGCCTGTATTGCCCGCCTGTGTCTTTTGACTAAGGTGTCTAGGCTAGGAATGGGTAGAGGTTCATCTCCTGGGACAATAGTTATATCAGGGAGTAATAAGGCAAGAACACAGCCACCGGTCCAATTCGCTGGAAGTCTTGGGAAGGCTGAGTTTCCTCCACACATAAAAACTGTGCCATTGGGGGGACAAAGAGATGGGGTGGGTGAGGAATAATTTTGTACTGTTGAGCAATTTCCAAAGGAAGTAACTCCAACATCAATATCATAGGTATTATTCTGCATCGCGCCTAAAAGACATGATGTAAAAGTGCCTATAGGCTGTACTTTAGAAGGAAATCCAGATTGGCATGTATTATCATTGTCTATGATAGAATTAATAGGAACTGCCATAGGCATGATTGCCCCTGTTGTCATGCAAAGCCAGCAATCACTAGCAAGGGTGGTGTTGGAATTATTAAGCAAGGAGAAGGTAGTTTCCAAAATATCTAATGTATTGGTATCTAAATCTGGGAGCTGGGATTTAGGCAGCATTAAGGGATGATATGTGAGCTCAGGGGTTTGGGGTTTCAAAAGTTTGATTATCTGAAGTTGCTTGACAGCATCAGTGGGTCCTCCACCATCAGAGACCCCTGTAGGGGCCTTAATGGGCAAGCAGGAGGGTTTACCAACAGTGCCTTGACACCCAGCTGACTGTAACTTGGTGTATATGCCTTCTCCTCCCCGGTCAAAGAGAACAGGGGTATAATGAATAGTGGTCCCCTCTGCTGCATGAGTTTTAGTTAGGATGGCTTCAAAAAATTGTTCTCCCTGCTTGTTAACACAAATTGAGGCTGACGCATAACAAGAGACATGCATCGCCTGGGTATGCATGCAAGTTGCAGAACAATTTTGGAGAGCTTTACTTGTACTGGGAGGAATAATCTTTGGCTTGTTAACACATACCCATTTAGGCTGATGAACTCCTCCGAGTTTATGGTCAACCTCGGCATGGAGGTAAGCCACCTTAGTCACGCAGTCAGCAGTCTGGGTCCAACTAGTGGGAGCCTGAGTCCAAAATCCTCCCTTGTATTCTCAGTGGGGGGCAAAAAGGTACTCCATGATGTTGGAAGGTGGAGGGCCAAGGCCTCCGTATACAAACCTGTTCAGCAGAAGTGCCTTAAGCAGGATCCTCACACAGATTGTTGGCTGCATCTGCAAAAGAGGAAAATTTGTCCTCAGGGGGAGGGCCTCCATCCCTGGGTTGAGGTAAGTCATTAACCTGTTTAACCAGGCGTTCTGGTAACCATCTTGGGGCTGCTTGCTCTTGGTCCAAAACACAAGCTGAGCCTTGTCCCCAGATGAGGAGAGGATCTGGGCCTTTCCATTTATTTGTAAGGGGATCACGCCACATAACAGGTGGGCGAACAGAATTGGACGAGGGATGCCAGTGTCTGTCTGCGGCCGAATGGCCTTCACTGTCTAGGGTAAGAAAATTAAGGGCAAATAATGCATGGTTAAGGCGATCCCTGGGAGTGGTAAGCACAAGGGCGGAAGCCTTAAGGCGGGTTAGCCAAGTCTTTAAGGTAAGGTGGGCACGTTCCACAATGCCTTGGCCCTGAGGGTTGTATGGAATTTCAGTAGTATGACAAATTTGTAAGGTAGCACAAAACTGTTTAAACTTGGCACTGGTATATGCAGGACCATTATCTGTTTTAATATGTATCGGTTTACCCATTACGGAAAAGGCTGAAACAAGATGAGAAAGGACATCTTTGGTAGCCTCTCCAGAATGTGGTGATGCAAAAATAAAGCCACTGAAGGTATCTATAGAAACGTGTATATATTTGGTTTTTCCAAATTCAGGAAAATGAGTAACACCCATTTGCCAAACCTGATTGGGCAGCAATCCTCGGGGGTTAACTCCCAAGTGTTGAATGGGGAGGGAGACAGCGCAAGCAGGACATGCTTTTACTATTTCTCGTGCCTGCTGCCTGGTAATTTTACAAAGTAATCAAAGGCTCTGGGAATTTAGATGGTGAAGATTGTGTAACTCCGTGGCCTTTTGAACGGAGCCAACAAAAATTGGAAAGATGGAACGAGTTACTGCATCAGCTTGGGCATTACCTTGTGTTAGAGGGCCGGGAAGATTAGAGTGTGCCCTGATGTGTCCTAAGAAAAATGGGTGTTGTCTGGCCTGAATTAGCTGCTGAAGCTGGTGAAACAGAAAGGTCGCATTGGAAGAAGCCTTAATGGCGGGTGAAATCTCCAGCAGGGGCACAGAATGAGCAATGTAGGCACTGTCTGTATAAATATTAATAGGCTTATCAAAAAATGTTATAAAAACTTGTGTTATGGCAAACAATTCCACAAGCTGTGCTGACTGATAGACAGTATCAAAGGTGGTAGGCTGGTTATTGACAACAAAGACTGCTCGGCCATTACTGGAACCGTCTGTAAAGACAGTAAGGGCTTGAGGAATGGGAGCCTTTTGAGTAATTTTCGGAAAAATAAATGGATGTAATTGGGCAAAATGTAAAAGGGGGTCATTGGGGAGGTGGTTATCAATTGTTCCCAAAAAGCCTGATAGGGCAATACCACATTCATCCCCTGTCTGTAGTAAAAATTGGGTTTGGTCCTTAGTATATGGAATTAAAATATTATCAGGGTCTTTGCCAAAATGTTGTCGAGAAAGCAAGCGACCTTTGATAATAATAGAAGCTACCTGAGCAGGATAAACAGTAATAACCTTGGAGGATGTGGTGGGTAAATGGACCCAAAGCAAGGGGCAGCCTTTATTTTTAAAATGTGGATCCCGCTGCCAAAATATTCCTGTGGGTGTATGAGGAGTGTGTAAAATAACCAGAGCCAGAGGAAGGTTATAAGAAATTTGTGTAACAAACTGTTGGGCAATGGCTTCTGTGACTTGGTTTAATGCCTGTCGTGCCTTGGGAGTAAGCTTTCGAGGGGAGGAGGGGTGGGAATCACCTCTCAAAATATCATTAAGGGGCAAAAGTACACAAGTGGGTAATTTTAAATATGGTCTTAGCCATTGAATATCCCCCAGTAATTTTTGAAATCATTAAGGGTGTGAAGATGGTCCACACGTAGTTGTATTTTAGGAATTTGGATCTGATTATCTTGAAGTTTAAGGTCCAAATAGGTATAAGGGTCCTGTGTTTGAACCTTATCAGAAGCTATCTGTAGTCCCAAGGTAGTGAGGGCTTTGTAAAGGTCCAAGTAACAATTATTAAGGTCATGGGTATTAGGTGCAGCAATTAACAAATCATCCATGTAATGTAAAATATAAATTCGTGGCCATCGCTCTCTCACAGGGTCTACTGCTTGAGCCACGTATTTTTGGCAAAGACTAGGGCTGTTGGCCATACCTTGGGGAAGAAACTTCCATTGAAATCTCTGCATAGGGCCCTGAAAATTAATGCGAGGGAGACTAAAGGCAAAATAGGGTCTATCCTCAGGATGTAAAGGAATGGTAAAGAAGCAATCTTTTAAGTCAATAACCATTTTACAATAGTTTTTGGGAATAGCCACTGGTGTGGGAATGCCTGGCTGTAGTGCTCCCATCGGGCGCATAACTTTATTAATGGCGCGCAAATCTTGTAAAAGGCGCCACTTGCCTGATTTTTTTCTTGATAACAAAAATAGGAGTATTCCATGGTGAGGTTGAGGGCTCTACATGGCCGGCTGCCAGCTGTTCCTGCACTAACATGGAGGCAGCCTCCAATTTTTCTTGGGTAAGGGGCCACTGATCCACCCACACAGGAGTCTGAGTCTCCCAAATAATCTTATCTGCATGGGGTACAGGAGGGTCAGGGACCGACACTAAAAATCCGAATACCCAAGTCCATACGTATTTGTTTTTTGTATGGGTTGTATGGGCTCAACCAGTCCTTGTCTCAGTCTCCCAAGGCCTGTACCAGGAACAAAATTCATACGAAGCATTTGATGAGTCACCATGGAATTGGGACTGGCAAGAATAACTTCCATTTGACTCAAAATATCTCGGCCCCATAGGTTAACAGGGAGGTCAGGAACAACGAAAGGAGTGACAGTTCCCTTATTACCCTCTTTATCAGTCCAACTAAGAGCCCTAGAGCTGACCAGAGGATTTTTTGACTGTCCTACCCCTTTAAGGTCAGTCAAGGATGGGATGAGGGGCCAACCTGATGGCCAGTATATTTGAGAGATAATTGTGGCATCAGCCCCAGTATCTAGGATTCCTTGGAAGTCCTTTCCTTCAATAAGTAAGGTAAGGGTGGGTCTATTGTGAGAAATGGGCTGAACCCAATACACATCAGAGGAGCCCAAGGAGGCAGTCCCCCATGGTAGGGTTTGGGCGGTGGAAGTGCCTCCTGAGTCTAAGGGAAGGAGTATTAATTGTGCAAGTCTTGTTCCTGCTGGGATGGCCGCAACTCCATTAATAGCTGTGGCCAGTATTTTTATTTCTCCAGTGAAATCATTATCAATAATACCAGGGAAGACCTGAACACCTTGTAAGGTAGTAGAGGCTCTTCCAAGAATAAGGGCACATGTATGAGATGGAGGGGGACCCATAATTCCAGTGGGTATTATCTGGGGCCCTTGCATGGAGTCTAATACTGTATCGGTGGTGGCACAGAGGTCCAATCCTGCGCTGCCTGGGGTTGCTCATTGGAGGGAGGCAATTGTGGAGAAGGATTTTGAGGTAGGTTGGGAGTTTGGGAGGGAACAAACCTTATTGCCCCTGGGTTTGTCCTGGGGGAGGTCGGGGCCAGGGGCTGGCCCCGCAGGAAGTTTCCCAAGAAGAGGAAAGAAGTAGGCTGTTCAAGGGCATTTGTCTTAGATCTACACTCACTGGCCCAGTGACGACCTTTACCACATCTAGGGCAAAGGGTGGCTGGGGGCGGTTTAGCCCCGGTTTGAGGAGACGCTATCCCTAGGCTTTGTTTGCCTGTCAGACACTCACGTGCAAAATGGCCAGGTTGTTTACAAGTAAAGCAAGTACGTGAGCCAGGATTGCGAAAGGCCTTAGTAAAGGCAGCACCTATGGCCAGACCCATGGCATGGGCTGCACCCACCCCGGCACAGAGTCTAATAAAGTCAGAAAGTTCCCCTTTATCCTTATGTGGTAGAAGAACATCCTGACATGCCGGGTTGGCGTTTTCAAAGGCAAGATGTTTTACAAAGGTGCTTTCTCTTTCGCTTGGTCCAAGCAGGCGCTCCGCGGCTAGGTTAAGCCGGGCAACAAAGTCGCTGTAAGGCTCGTCAGGCCCTTGTCGAATTTTTGCTAGGGAAGTGGTAGCCGAGCCCTTTTGAGGGAGGCGTCTCCAAGCATGTAAGCCAGCCGTCTGAATCTGCACCAAAAGTCCAGCAGGGAAACATGCCTATTTAGGGTTAGTGTCAAAAGGCGCAGTGCCCACTAGCTTAACATAAGTCCAGGATTTAGAGGAGGACTTAGTTAAATTTTTTTGAGCAGTTTCCTATCAGTGCTCTTTGAAATCTGCATTCCATAACAGGAAGTCTCCGGCACTGAGAGTAGCTCAGGCTAAAAATTTCCAATCATTGGGAGTAAGCCATTGTGTGCTGTGGCTCTCTAGTAAAGCCAATGTGTAAGATGCAGTGGGGCCATAGTGAGCACAAGCCTTTTTAAGTTTTTCAAGAAAACACAGGCTTAATTTTTTGTAGACACTCTGGGTTTCTTCCTGCCTAGGGGTGAACTCCTCATCCTCTGAGCCCTGATCTTCCTCTTGCCCTTCCCCCGCTTCGTCCCCTTGATCCCTTTCTGCCACTTCCTCCTCTAGATCCTCCTCTGAGTCTTCAGCCTGGGCGGGCTTATCTGTCTGACTGCGGGTGACTGGGAAGGCGAGAACTGGCCAATGGCTCGGCTTAGCCTTTGTATTAGATCGCCTTGGGCCAGCTCGGGTTGACTCCGTGCCTAAGGCTAATGAGCGGAGCTCAGAGTCAAGGGATCTTAATTCTTTTAAAAGTTGGATCTGTTCCCGTCTATGTTGGAGAGACTCTCGCAAGGGAGCCAGGTTAGGCAGGGGAAGTGGAGAAAAAATATCTGAGGGGGCAGTTGGCCCCTGAAGGGCCGGAGCACAAAAGGCAGGAGGGATATAGGAGGGAGGGGGATGTGTAAGTCCTATAGGCTGTGGCAGGGTCCTGAGAGGTGGCAGGTCTTCTGAATGGTAGCGAGCTGCTTCCTTCTCCAAGGTAGCCTCCTCTCTAGGGGTCAATGTGTCTCCAGGATTTAAAACTGGATAAAGGTGGTTGGTAACCGTTGGAGCCTTATTTATTAGGGTGGGATTTTGAGCGGGACCAGGAAGGTTCCCAGGGTCCTGGGGAGACTGAGAAGGATCTGTGTCTATACTAACTGAAGGGCATGCCGAGGGGGGACGAGAGGTCTTTTGCATCGCCTCTTCCCCAATCCTGACAAGTTTTAAGGTACCATTGTCAAAGGGTGAACTTTTAAGAAGTTCATTAATTAAGTTCCAGTAATAAAAGGTGGGAACAGGCACCTTTTCTGGGCCAAAGGATTCATAATAATCTTTTAAACTGTCTCCTACTCTAAGCCATCTTTTACCATCACTGGTCCCTTCAAGGGGAAACCATGGACACAATTCTCCTATGTATGAAAAGAATAATTTTAAGTCCTTTTTCTTAACATGCGCCCCCCCCCCCCCATGTCTTGAGGGCCTCCTTGAGGCCTGACAAAAACAAATCATGTGACGAAACTGCTTTTCCCATGGTGGGTCACTCACCTTGCGTCGTCCTCACTCTCCTCCTGGATCTGTCTCTCAGTCCTGTCTGCCAAGGCGATCGCGAGCTCCCGCTTCGCCAAATCTTCCCAGAGGATGGCGTTCCCCCTCAGTCAAAGGCTCGAGCCCCACACTGGGCGCCAAATGTCCTGACCGGCAGGACACATCAACGTGGGCAGCGAACCTAGATGGGGAGGAATGAAGGGACAAGAGACACAGAAAGATGACAGCAAGACAGGAGTTCTGATCAAGCTGCAAACTTTTATTGTTCACACAGGGGTATTTGTACGCTGGGGATGGGGAAGCTCTTTTATCAGCAGTTGCTGGATGTCTGCACAAGGTGAGATAACCGCAGGATGTTTCAGGAAGATAGGTGGCCACAGGATGTCGATGGCTGCAGGGTGTCTCCCAGGCAGGATGTCTCCCAGGGGGCTGTTTCTTGTAAGTGTCAGGCTATTCTTTGAAGGAGAATTTCCTTCTAGCCCCTCACAAAAAAGAAAAAAAGAGACAATCAAAATTACTTGGAGATCAGAAAGACCAGTGTGGGTTCCTCAGTGGCCCCTGACTAAAGAAAAGTTACAAGTAGCCAATGACCTGGTCAAACAACAATTAGCGGAAGGACATATACAACCTTCCGTATCTCCCCATAATACTCCCATTTTTGTCATCAAAAAGAAATCTGGTAAATGGAGATTATTGCAAGATTTAAGAGCCATTAATAATGAGATGGTTATTATGGGACCTGCTCAATCAGGGATTCCTCAATTGTCTGCTTTGCCAAAAACCTGGCATGTTTTAGCTATAGATATTAAAGATTGTTTTTTTTCAATTCCAATTCATCCCGAGGATAGTCCACGTTTTGCATTTACTATCCCTGCATTAAATCATGAAGGTCCTGATCAGAGATATGAATGGAAAGTACTCCCTCAAGGGATAGCTAACAGTCCAACTATGTGTCAAATTTATGTTAACAAAGCAATCCAGCCACTTAGAAATCAAAATCCTGAACTACAAATATTTCACTATATGGATGATGTATTATTAGCACATAAAGATAAAAACATATTGCTGGAATATTATGCCACACTTACAAACTTATTAAAAAATTATAATCTAGAGATAGCAATAGATAAAGTACAATTAATATTTCCAATTAATTATTTAGGAGTTCTATTATCTTTAACCATGGTCCGTCCACCAAAAATTCAAATATGAGTAGATCAACTCAAATCACTTAATGACTTTCAAAAGTTATTGGGAGACATAAATTGGATAAGGCCTTATCTAGGCATACCAACAGGAGAGTTGGGACCTTTATTTGATATTCTAAAAGGTCCATCAGATCCAAATTCACGTGCATGTTAACTCCTAAAGCAAGAAAGGCATTAAAATTATTGAAACATATATGGAAAATATGCATTTGGATAGAATTGATATAAGTTTGCCTTTATTATTTATTGTACTACCAACAAAAAATATTCCTATAGGAGTATTTTGGCAAGAAGGTCCATTATTGTGGATACATTTATCTTATTCTCCTAACACTATTCTTACTAGGTATCCTGAGGCTGTAGGACAATTAATACTCAAAGGAATAAAAGCAGCAAAGGGAGTGTTTGGAATTTCTTCCAATAAAATTATTACTCCATATACTATGGATCAAATTGATGAGTTAGCTAATGAGTTAAATACTTGGGCAATAATCATGTGTAAATCTAATGTTTCATTTGATAATCACTTCCCATCTAATCCTTTGTTGTCTTTTTGGTCTAAGCATCCTGTAGTTTTTCCAAAAATGACAAAAAAAAAAACCCTATTATGAATGCTCCAAATATATTCACTGATGGATCAAATAATGGTACAGCAGTAGTAGTTACCCCTGATCAAACTTTTACATTTTTAGTACCCAAACAATCAGCTCAAAAGGTAGAGCTTAATGCAGTTTTACAAGCTTTTGTGATGTTTAAAGATTCTGTATTTAATTTATTTTCTGATAGTCAGTATATAGTTAATGCTATAGTATCCCTTGAAGATGCTGCTAGGATTTCTCCTTCCTCTACTGTTTTCTCTTTGATTTCCTCTATACAAAGTCTAATCTGGAACAGAAAAGATCCATTCTTTATAGGACATATCAGGGCACATACAGGATTGCCTGGAGCCCTTAGTTTGGGCAATGATTTAGCAGATAAAACTACACATGACATACATATTTTCTCTACACTAGAAGAAGCTACAAATTTTCATAAAAGATTCCATGTCAATGCTAATACTTTACAAAAGCGTTTTAAAATAACTAAGGAACAAGCCAGACATATAATAAAACAATGTCAAAATTGTTTGACCTTTTTACCACAAGTTAATCTTGGAGTCAATCCTAGAGGACTGATACCTAACCATATTTGGCAGATGGACGTCACACACTTGCCAGAATTTGGAAAATTAAAATATTTGCGTGTTACCGTTGATACTTCTTCTGGATTTTTGATGGGCTCCCTTCATGCCGGAGAAAAAACTAAAGATGTTATATCTCATTGCTTACAAAATTTTGCCACTGTGGGTGTTCCAAAACAGTTAAAAACAGATAATGGTCCTGGCTATACCTCTACCTCTTTTAAACAATTTTGCTCATCATTTGGTATTACTCATATAACAGGAATCCCATACAATCCACAGGGACAAGGCATAGTTGAAAGAGCTCATCAAACTATTAAAACGTACTTATTAAAGCAAAAGAGGGGATTGGAAAGGGGTATATATCCCCCAAAGATAAACTTAAAATAACCCTTTTTACTTTAAACTTTTTAAATTTGGATTCATCAGGGCTTAGTGCTGCGGAAAGACACATGTATCCAAAAAATGTACATAAGCCTAAGGTACTTTGGAAAGATATTCTAACAGGACAATGGAAAGGTCCTGACCCAGTGATTGTCTGGAGTCAGGGTTCTGTTTGTGTGTTTCCACAGGGAGAACAGCAGTCGATTTGGATTCCAGAGAGACTAACCAAAGCAATTTCTACAGACCAAAAAGAAGATGATTTGACTCAAATTCATAACAGCTGATATCCAGAGCTCCAGCTAGGCTATTCTTACATCTGCGACAGTGATTAACCAGGATGCTTTTTTCAATATCTATTTTATTATTGCCTTTTCCCACATCATAAAGTTCTATTTTATTTTTTGAGCTCATACAAACCTAGGTTAATGTTTTTCTGATCAGTGTTATTTTTTGACTGTGGAGTTTTTAAACATTGCAATGGAAATTTCACCTAGGTAAAGCTACAAGGCCTTTACTATTGTCTTATGTGTTGTACTTTTGTGTGCATTCTTGTGTTTTGTGTTGTATGTCTGTATGTGCGTATGTCCATATTTCATATATGAGGAGCACTCATGAAAAAATGGATCCGAATTTTTTTTTTAATTCACGTGATTTAAATGGTTTAATTTAAATTAGGTAAACAGCTGTTAAGGATTGGTTTTAAAGGAGGTTAACAGATCTGTTTGTTTACTTTCACCTTTCCTTTTCATTATATTTAATAATTCTGTTCAGGATAATGTCTCTTTAGCATCATTGCCAGAATTCCTATCTTCATCCCAGTGCCAGTGAAGACAAAGATAAAACCAAATTACAGCTTCTTTGATAGCTATCACAGTAAACTATATAAACTGATGCATCAATGAATAATAACTCAACAAGTAATGCTCAATCAAGGAGTCGATTTACTTTGGTAGGAAATGGACATATTGATAGATTCCTCCACTTTGAACTGCTTGCAGAACTTGCCTGGACTATGTATCACTTGTATGCATTGTGAACTATCTGTTGGTGCAGGGAATTGTGGTAGTGCTGGCATATCTTTGCTGATGGTGTCACCAGTGATGCAATTTTTCCAAAGGAGCCGTCAATTGGCTTGGTGTCGTGGCATTTCTGTATCCTCCTTCCTTCTACTAGTGATGGTCTAAAATTTGGGGGCCAACAGAGGTGAGGCAAAGAACCTCACCCCCCCCCCCCACTGGTGCATAGGCCTATCCACAAGTATGGCTGTATGCTGGACCGGTAGTCAGTGACGGGTATGATCCAATTGCAGTGGTACCAACCTAAGACAGGAGGCTGACGCCTAGAGGTCAGATCATCCAATGACGGGTAAGGACCATATGTTGAATTGGACAACCTAACAGGCACGGTCCCTAAGCCACATTGCTTGTTATTTAATTAATCAGAAGGGTGGTGATGCTGAGAGCCATAGCCAAGTAGGAATGACGCATGGCAATTTCCTTGTCAGCCTACCCAATGTTGCTTAGAGGGAGGACTCTCCATTGTGGAAATGGGCTTGCCTTGGACCCAGGTCATTTGCAGTGACATTGCATGAATGTTTGAGAAAGGTGACCCTGCTCAAGGACCAGGGCAGATCTGGGTTTAGGGCGGTTTCAGGTTTATGGTGTGGATCCTGCTGAGAATAGGGTGGTTCCAGGTTTAAGGTGGATCCTGCTGGGAATAGGGCATATCCTGCTGCCTCAGGAGCCTACTCCTTGAGTTCCTATTGAGTTCTCGCAGGATTCAGAGAGTATTTGGTATGCAGAGCCCAGTGGAGTGTGTGGATTTTTCCCAGAACGTGGGTGTAGAGTGCCGGTGACAGTTCGAGAATAAAGAGTTGCTGTTTGAATCTACAAGGTGTGTGGTGGCTCAGTTATTTTGTGCCCAGCCAGACTGTGGCATATCTTAATCCCAGTTTAGCTAAATTGACAGTGTACAACTCTATCACAGGTCTGTATCTTGCTAGTTGGCATTCATTTTAAACCTCCAACCAAATGAACTTTCAAGTAAAGACCATGGAAAAACCATGCTTTCAACTAATGTAGTGCTACTATCTTTTACAAAACCAAAACCTTCTTTGGGCCTTTTTTCCAAAAGAAAGTACACATTTCACATTTCCTCATCTGTTTTGGAGTGATGTTCATTCCTTTTCTAGCTGAGTCAGATTTCTCCTTTGATATTCTAAAATGTAAATGCTGAAATATAAAATTAATTACTCCTAACACTTTATTTTAGATGGCATGGAAA
Source organism: Marmota flaviventris (assembly GCF_047511675.1). Taxonomy (NCBI): domain Eukaryota; kingdom Metazoa; phylum Chordata; class Mammalia; order Rodentia; family Sciuridae; genus Marmota; species Marmota flaviventris. The sequence continues at coordinate 47,701,256 of NC_092505.1, read as the reverse complement.
TGAAAAAATGACTAATATATACACAAATCTACTCATATCAAGTTAGAAAGAAATTTATATGATTAATACACCACACATTCCTACAATTGGTCCTATAGGCTTACGTGGTACATCCTTATCAGCAAATCCCTCAGCTGGTCACAGTTCCTCACATTCTTTCCTTCACTTTTTCTTTCCCCCCACTGTACTGGAAATTGAACCCAGGGACACTTTTCCTCTGAGCTACATCCCCAGCCCTTTTTATTTTTTGTTTTGAGATAACACCTAGCTAAGTTGCCCAGTCTGGCCTGGAACTTGAGGTTCTCCTACCTCAGCCTCTCTTACTGCAGGGATTATAGGCATGCACCACTGAGCCCAGAAGTTATTTTGTTTTATTTTGTTTTGCAAATCTTCATTCTTGAAGGGTCTAGACCATTATCAGGGTGCCTACATTAAACCATTATAGTTTTTGTATTGACATAAATCACTGGATATGGGAGTACTGACAAGACATCCAAAGAGATCTTCCTGGAGGATTACAGAAACATTTTTTTCTCTCTCTTCTGGAGATAAGAGTTTTGCTCTGTTGACAAAACTGGCCTGGAATTCCCAATCCTTCTACCTAAACTTCTCAAATAGCTGGGATTACAGGTACACACCATTGTACCTGGGAGAACATTCATCTTTATTCCTATTTTGTAGTAGCAATATATAGTCACATACATGTATATACACGCAAACATACAGTTTTGTATTATATATTACATACACATATTTATGTATTTTATATATATATGTGTATTTACAAGTGCACACAAACACACACAGAATTTAGTGTAGGAATTTGTCCAAATGGTGTTGTGGGAGAGCTGGTTAAATAATCTAGGTGGGTCTTCTGACAGAAAGCAAGGTAAGAAACTGAAACCCAGTGCCACCTGCTCTTCAGATCTCTGGGTCCTCTGCCCAGGTGGCAGGTGAGCTGGGCGGTCCAAAACTGGCAGCATCCATGCTCTGCAGATGTCCAGATCTCCTACTGCCCCTGCACACCAGCCAGCCTCAGAATGAGAAGGACCTTTATCTCCTCCCGTCACCTGAATAACACGATGACAGTGGTGATGGGTCAGAGCCGGACCCCACGGCCCAGTCCTGTCCTGCTCAGCAAAGGCCACAGAGGTCATGAGCTTTTGAATCATGGTAGGCATGGCATGGTGAGAAGTGCAGCAGCCATCAGAAGGTTGCAGAGGCTGGTGGGGGCCTCAAGGGCCAAGAAGGCTAGTGGACACCCCAGAGTTTGGCCATGCCCTATACAGGCGTTGGAGTCCAGAGCCCTACATTACAATTCCCTGCCAGGAGACCTCATTTGGTCCCACAAAGACAAACAAAGGCCATGACTTTCCTGGAGGGTGCGCAAAGCCCAGATGACATTGGGTGGAATGGCCCATGGCTCTCAGAAAGAGAGACACAGGAGAAGAACACCTACATTTGGACACCTGGAAGTGCCCACCATCCTTTGGCAAGATTCATTGGAATGGCCCATGGCTCTCAGAAACAGAGACACAGGAGAAGAACACCTACATTTGGACACCTGGAAGTGCCCACCATCCTTTGGCAAGATTCATTCTCTCTCTCTCTCTCTCTCTCTCTCTCTCTCTCTCTCTCTCTCTCTGTCTCTCAAAGTATTGGTGATTTTTAGAAGACCTGTGAATAAGAAAAGTTTTGCTATATCTGGACATTCTAGATATAAAGAGGTTAGATCTATGACAGAGTTAGAAAATAACACTGTCTTATGAATGTCCATTAGTTTTTGTTTTGTTTTGTTTTGTTTAAAGAGAGAGTGAGAGACAGAGAGAGAGAGAGAGAGAGAGAGAGAGAGAGAGAGAATTTTTTTTTTAATATTTATTTTTTAGTTTTCGGAGGACACAACATTTTGTTTGTATGTGGTGCTGAGGATCGAACCCGGGCCACACGCATGCCAGGAGAGTGCGCTACCACTTGATCCACATCCCCAGCCCCTCCATTAGTTTTTAAAAATAAGAAAAGAAATGTCTCCTGGATGTGACTTTGAAATGGAGTTGTTAGACCACTTCTAGGAGCAGCTCGTGTCCATGTTTTGTTCATTTGTTCGTTTGTTCCGTGAGTGAGAGGATATGGAGAAGATTTCAACCATGAGAAGAAGGAAGTCCTGCACCAGACTGGTTACATATAAAAGATATTTCTCATACTATAACCATTATTTTGAGTGTGCATTTTATTTCAGTTGACAATGTTAAGTCCTTTTTTGAAATATCTAGTCTGTCCAGATGTTCTGAAGTGCCTGATATATGTTAAAAGTAGAAGTGGAAAATATAACACATAGTACATCTTTTTGTTAAAATTCTTATGAAATATTTTTTGTGGGGCAGTAACTAAACCCCCTGTTGAGTAGTACACATGTGTGCTGGTTCCCCAGAGCACTTGCCAGTGGGCTTATAATGAGTAACCATTGTTCCTATAACAATGGATTTTGTTTTACTTTGTAGTGTACAGAATGTATACAAAGGACAAAGGAGTCCTAATCTACATCTAGTCTTTCTAGATATTAAAGAGGTTGCCAGTGTATGACAAAAGTAGAATTAGTAAACAAATTTGTTATGGTTTGTGTTAAAATTATTAGGAAACATTGTCTTCTGAAAATTTGAGTATTATTGCCCAGTGGGTTGGTGAAGGGCTAGAATGCTTATATTTTAACTAGATGTTTAGAAGTGCCTGATGTATGTGAAATGTAGAGGTAGTAAAATATCATTTTATAAATATATTTTTACTAACATTCATATGAAATATGATTGGAACTGTGAAACATGGAATGGAACTGTGAAACCACCTCTGTGAGCAGTATAGTAGCATCTTAGTGATATAGAGGAGGTGAGAGGGAAGCAATTGCAGATGGTAATATGTTAGTGTGTTCGTATTTGGATATTTTCAGACATTGGTTTTCTGCATGTTGTTTTGATGTATATGTAATAGACAAATATGTCCAATTTTGCAATATCTAAGTCTCTAGATGTTAGAGAGGTTGTCAGGGCATGACCAAGTAGTTAGTAAAAAATAGCACTTTTTGTATATTTTGTGCTGAAATTCCTAGGGAAGCTCATCCTCTATAAATGACTTCTGGATATGAATCTGTTCAACCATCTCTAAGCATTAAATATGCCTATACGTGTCCACTGGACTGCAAATAGAAGGAAGTGAGGAGGAAAAGGTTCAAGACCAAAATTACCATATTAGAAGATACCTCAGAAGATAACCATTGCTATGTGTACAATTTTATTAACCAGTGCTGCATGCATAGTGGATAAGTTCTCATGGAGAATAGCTAGTCCTTCTATATACTTAGAAATGCTTGATATATTGAAAAGTAAAAATTGTAGAATAAAACTTCTTGTAAATAGTTTTTAAAAACTAGAAAAAATAATCTAGATGAGGCTCAGTGCAGGTCCTGCATGTAATCTGTCATTAAGTTTGAATCCTAGAGACCAGACTGTATGAAAGGGAAGATGGGTATGAAGTTGGTAAGACTTAGGAGAAAGTGGAACTGACAAACAAAACTTGGAATCCATAAGGTAAGAGGGAAACCCACACCAGTCTCTAGCCAAGCTTTCAACTTTAATACTGCAGGTGTTCTATAAGACATATGGATGCCGTTTAATTTGGAGCTAAATGTGCAACTGGTCCAGAAGTCAGGGAAACCAAAGGATGGGTCAAGCGAATTACATTAACTAGAAATTTTGCACTGGAGGGTATTTTGGAAAACATGTTTTTAGTTTAACAAAATTGGTACAGTGTAGTACAAGTCATCATAGATTCCAAGCCAGACCCCCAGCCCCACTTCAGTCTCTATTAGAATACCAGGGGCTTCTAATCTTCCAGATGTTATCTACAGTGATTTTTATTTGATTTGTTTTGTTCAAATTCAGAGGTGAATTTCCTATCATATAAATGAGGAAAACTCTCCTGTAATTCAAAGTTCTGTATTGTAAATGTAGTTTTACAACTCAGTAAATTGGTAACATTCAGTAATTTATTTTATTTTTTAATCTAAGACTGCTGTTCCATTTGTAATTGGAACAAGTAAACCCAGTTTCACTCCATTCACTGATTTTTTGGTATAAATAAATGAGATAATGGATGTTGAGATGTTCTGTAACTTATACGGAGTAATGCACATACAAGTAATAGAATTAACTAAACCTATTTTTGCTTTGTGAACAATAAAACTGATGTTGATAACTGCAGAGAATATAATTGGTGTTGATTCCTCATGTGCTTCATTCAGTTCCTTATGACATTTTCCCAGCATTGCAACAAGATGCCTGCTTTACAGGTATTTTTCTTTCTACGTGGCCAGCAGCAGGAAATGAAATCTATTATATCCCCACGTAGGTGGTTAATTTTCTTGAACTGTCATTTAGCTGGGTCTTCAGTCTCTTCCTAATGATCTCCCTGTTGCAACGCAGTGCAGCTCGTGCATGTAACCTGTCATCAAACAGCTGTTCTCAAAGATGCAATGTGCAATAATTTATGGATTAGCATCCTTTAATGAAAAACGTACTGTAGAGGCAGGCCTGCGACAGACCGGCAGATCAGGCCCAGCGGCCTGCCAGTGTGGTACACACGTCACCCCAACTGGAGTAGGGGTAGAGCAGAGCCTTCGCCCGCGCCCGGAACAGGCCCAGCGGTCCGCGGGTGTGGTAGACAAGTCACACAAATTGGAAGAGGGGCAGAGCAGAGCCGCAGCCCGCGCCTGCAAGGTATGCAGACCTGCAACCGACCGGCGTATCAGGCCTGGTGGCCTGCAAGCATGGTACACACATCACCCCAATTGGAGTAGGGGCAGAGCAGAGCCGCCGCCCGCACCTGCAAGGTAGGCAGACTGCCGCCCGACCCTGCAAGGGAGACTTTTCAACTATACAAGAGCAATATAAATATATAGGGGGAAAATATTTTCAAAAACACAACAGTTTCACCAAGCAGAAAGAAATGCAAGCAATATGAAAAGACAAGGAAAGAAAGGACCACAAGCAATGCAGGTCAATTCAACTTTAGAAGAGGTAACAGCTGCAGCAGATGGAATGTCAGATAAAGAATTCAGGATATACATGCTTCAGATGATCTGGAGTCTCAAGGAAGACATTAGACAGCAAAATCAGACAATGAAAGATCACTTTGACAATGAATTACACAAACAAATCCAGGCAGCAAAAGATCAACTATACAGGGAGATAGAGGTTATAAAAAACAAACAAACAGAAATCCTAGAAATGCAGGAAGCAATAAACCAACTTAAAAACTCAATTGAGAATACTACCAGCAGAGTAGAACACTTAGAAGATAGAACATCAGACAATGAAGACAAAGTATTTCAACTTGAAAAGAACATAGACAGCTCAGCAAGACTGTTAAGAAACCATGAGCAGAACATCCAAGAAATATGGGATAACATAAAGAGACCAAACTTAAGAGTCATTGGGATACAGGAAGGTATAGAACTCCAAACCAAAGGAATGAGCAATCTATTCAATGAAATAATACGAGAAAACTTCCCAGACTTGAAGAATGAGACAGAATCCCAAATCCTAGAAGCCTACAGGACGCCGAATGCGCAAAATCATAAGAGATCCACACCTAGACACATTATAATGAAGATGCCCAACATACAGAATAAGGAGAGAATTTAAAAGCTACAAGAGAAAGGAAGCAGATTACATTTAGGGGTAAGCCAATCAGGATAACAGCTGATCTTTCAACACAGACTCTGAAAGCTAGAAGATCCTGGAATAACATATTTCAAACACTGAAAGAAAATGGGTTCCAACCAAGAATTGTGTATCCAGCAAAATTAAGCTTCAGGATGGAAGATGAAATTAAAACCTTCCACGATAAACAAAAGTTAAAAGAATTTGCAGCTAGAAAACCATCTCTTCAAAACATCCTCAGAAAAACATTACAGGAAGAGGAAATGGAAAATAACAATGAAAACCAACAGTGGGAGGTAGGACAGTAAAGGGGGGAAAATAATCAAAGAGAAAAACAAACCATGTTTAGTAACATAAATAAACAAATATGGCTGGAAGAACAACCCATATCTCAATAATAACCCTAAATGTTAATGGCTTAAACTCACCAATTAAGAGACACAGGCTAGTAGAATGGATCACAAAACAAGACCCAACAATATGCTGCCTACAGGAGACGCATTTGATAGGAAAAGACATACATAGGCTGAAGGTGAAAGGTTGGGAAAAATCATATCACTCATATGGACTTCGGAAACAAGCAGGTGTGTCCATACTCATATCAAATAAAATAGATTTCAAGCCAAAGTTAATCAAAAGGGATAAAGGGGGACACTACATACTGCTCAAGGGAACCATACGCCAACAAGACATAACAATCATAAATATATATGCCCCAAACAATGGTGCAGCTATGTTCATCAAACAAACTCTTCTCAAGTTCAAGAGTCTAATAGACCACCATACAATAATCATGGGAGACTTCAACACACCTCTCTCGCCACTGGACAAATCTTCCAAACAAAAGTTGAATAAGGAAACTATAGAACTCAATAACACAATTAATAACCTAGACATAATTGACATATATAGAATATACCACCCAACATCAAGCAGTTACACTTTTTTCTCAGCAGCACATGGATCCTTCTCAAAAATAGATCATATATTATGTCACAGGGCAACTCTTAGACAATATAAAGGAGTAGAGATAATACCATGCATCTTATCTGATCATAATGGAATGAAACTGAAAATCAACAATAAAAGAAGGAAGGAAAAATCATGCATCACTTGGAGAATGAACAATAGGTTACTGAATGATCAATGGGTTATAGAAGACATCAAGGAGGAAATTAAAAAATTCTTAGAGATAAATGAAAACACAGACACAACATATCGGAATCTATGGGACACATTGAAAGCAGTTCTAAGAGGAAAATTCATTGCTTGGAGTTCATTCCTTAAAAAAAAGGAAAAACCAACAAATAAATGATCTCATACTTCATCTCAAAATCCTAGAAAAAGAAGAGCAAAACAACAGTAAAAGAAGTAGAAGGCAAGAAATAATTAAAATCAGAGCTGAAATTAATGAAATCGAAACAAAAGAAACAATTGAAAAAATTGACAAAACTAAAAGTTGGTTCTTTGAAAACATAAATAAAATCGACAGACCCTTAGCCATGCTAGCGAAGAGAAGAAGAGAGAGAACTCAAATTACTAACATACGGGATGAAAAAGGCAATATCACAACAGACACTTCAGAAATACAGAAGATAATCAAAAATTATTTTGAATCCTTATACTCCAATAAATTAGAAGATAGTGAAGGCATAGATAAATTTCTTAAGTCATATGATCTGCCCAGATTGAGTCAGGAGGATATAGACAACCTAAACAGACCAATATCAATTGAGGAAATAGAAGAAACCATCAAAAGACTACCAACTAAGAAAAGCCCAGGACCGGATGGGTATACAGCAGAGTTTTACAAAACCTTTAAAGAGGAACTAATACCAATACTTTTCAAGCTACTTTGGGAAATAGAAAAAGAGGGAGAACTTCCAAATTCATTCTACGAGGCCAACATCACCCTGATACCTAAACCAGACAAAGACACTTCAAAGAAAGAAAACTACAGACCAATATCTCTAATGAACCTAGATGCAAAAATCCTCAATAAAATTCTGGCGAATCGGATACAAAAACATATCAAAAAAATTGTGCACCATGATCAAGTAGGATTCATCCCTGGGATGCAAGGCTGGTTCAATATACGGAAATCAATAAATGTTATTCACCACATTAATAGACTTAAAAATAAGAACCATATGATCATCTCGATAGATGTGGAAAAAGCATTCGACAAAGTACAGCATCCCTTTATGTTCAAAACTCTAGAAAAACTAGGGATAACAGGAACATACCTCAATATTGTAAAAGCAATCTATGCTAAGCCTCAGGCTAGCATCATTCTGAATGGAGAAAGATTGAAGACATTCCCTCTAAAATCTGGAACAAGACAGGGATGCCCTCTGTCACCACTTCTGTTCAACATAGTTCTCGAAACACTGGCCAGAGCAATTAGACGAAAGAAATTAAAGGCATAAAAATAGGAAAAGAAGAACTTAAATTATCACTATTTGCAGGTGACATGATTCTATACCTAGCAGACCCAAAACGGTCTACAAAGAAACTATTAGAGCTAATAAATGAATTCAGTAAAGTGGCAGGCTATAAAATCAACACGAATAAATCAAGGGCATTCCTGTATATCAGCAACAAATCCTCTGAAATGGAAATGAGGACAACCACTCCATTCACAATATCCTCAAAAAAAATAAAATACTTGGGAATCAACCTAACAAAAGAGGTGAAAGACTTATACAATGAAAACTACAGAACCCTAAAGAGAGAAATAGAAGAAGATCTTAGAAGATGGAAAAATATACCCTGTTCATGGATAGGCAGAACTAACATCATCAAAATGGCGATATTACCAAAAGTTCTCTATGGGTTTAATGCAATGCCAGTCAAAATCCCAACGGCATTTCTTGTAGAAATAGAGAAAGCAATCATGAAATTCATATGGAAAAATAAAAGACCCAGAATAGCAAAAACAATGCTAAGCAGGAAGTGTGAATCAGGTGGTATAGCGATACCAGACTTCAAACTATACTACAGAGCAATAGTAAAAAAAACCAGCATGGTACTGGTACCAAAACAGGCAGGTGGACCAATGGTACAGAATAGAGGACACAGAAACCAATCCACAAAACTACAACTATCTTATATTTGATAAAGTGGCTATAAGCATGCAGTGGAGGAAGGATAGCATCTTCAACAAATGGTGCTGGGAAAACTGGAAATCCATATGCAACAAAATGAAACTGAATCCCTTTCTCTCCCCGTGCACAAAAGTTAATTCAAAATGGATCAAGGAGCTTGATATCAAATCAGAGACACGCCGTCTGATAGAAGAAAAAGTTGGCTACGATATACATACTGTGGGGTCGGGCTCCAAATTCCTCAATAGGACACCCATAGCACAAAAGTTAATAACTAGAATCAACAAATGGGACTTACTCAAACTAAAAAGTTTTTTTCTCAGCAAAAGAAACAATAAGAGAGGTAAATAGAGAGCCTACATCCTGGGAACAAATCTTTACTCCTCACACTTCAGATAGAGCCCTAATATCCAGAGTATACAAAGAACTCAAAAAATTAGACAATAAGAGAACAAATAACCCAATCAACAAATGGGCCAAGGACCTGAACAGACACTTCTCAGAGGAGGACATACAATCAATCAACAAGTACATGAAAAAATGCTCACCATCTCTAGCAGTCAGAGAAATGCAAATCAAAACCACCCTAAGATACCATCTCACTCCAGTAAGATTGGCAGCCATTATGAAGTCAAACAGCAACAAGTGCTGGCGAGGATGTGGGGAAAAGGGTACACTTGTACATTGCTGGTGGGACTGCAAATTGGTGCAGCCAATTTGGAAAGCAGTATGGAGATTTCTTGGAAAGCTGGGAATGGAGCCACCATTTGACCCAGCTATTCCCCTTCTCGGTCTGTTCCCTAAAGACCTAAAAAGAGCATGCTACAGGGACACTGCTACATCGATGTTCATAGCAGCACAATTCACAATAGCAAGACTGTGGAACCAACCTAGATGCCCTTCAATAGATGAATGGATAAAAAAAATGTGGCATTTATACACAATGGAGTATTACTCTGCATTAAAAATTGACAAAATCATAGAATTTGCAGGGAAATGGATGGCATTAGGTCAGATTATGCTAAGTGAAGCTAGCCAATCCCTAAAAAACAAATGCCAAATGTCTTCTTTGATATAAGGAGAGTAACTGGGAACAGAGTAGGGACGAAGAGTATGAGAAGAAGATTAACATTAAACAGGGATGAGAGGTGGGAGGGAAAGGGAGAGAGAAGGGAAATTGCATGGAAATGGAAGGAGACCCTCAGGGTTATACAAAATTACATACAAGAGGAACTGAGGGAAAAGGGAAAAATAATACAAGGAGGAGAAATGAATGACAGTAGAGGGGGTAGAGAGAGAAGAGGGGAAGGGAGGTGAGGGGAGGGGAGGGGGGATAGTAGAGGATAGGAAAGGCAGCAGAATACAACAGACACTAGTATGGCAACATGTAAATCAATGGATGTGTAACTGATATGATTCTGCAATCTGTATACGGGGTAAAAATGGGAGTTCATAACCCACATGAATCAAAGTGTGAAATATGATATGTCAAGAACTATGTAATGTTTTGAACAACCAACAATAAAAAGTTAAAAATAAAGAAAGAAAGAAAGAAAGAAAGAAAAACAGAAAAAAAAAAAAAACGTACTGTACACAAACCTCTTAGCCAAGCACTGTTGCTGAAGTTTGAGGGGGAGGTGATTGTGAAATAAGAGGAATGAGGTGCAAATCATTTTTCTACCTATGCAAAACAGCCTAGTCTAGAGAAGACTCAATGTCACAAGTAAAAGGGAGAAATTGCTATTGGAGTCAAAAGAATAGGGGTTCATTTCAAAAGCAACTAGGATAACATCATAAGGAAATGCACATTGGAACTGCACTTCAAAGATTTTGCAGAATTTCATTAAGTATAGGTGGGTTTTGCTGGGGGTGGGGTAGGTATTAAAAAGGGGAAAGAAACGGAAAACACCATGCCTGAAAGAAAGTCTTGTCAAGAGCATGATGAGTAGAGACTTGAATGACATGAGAACATAGTCTCTGCATATCCCAGGTAGCAAAAGGGTATAAGTGTTCACATACTCAGGTAGGACTTTGCCCAATAAAGGGCTGTTCAATTAACCTGGAATAAGAGACCAAGTCTGTGGAAATACACGACCTATTTATGTGTTAGTGCCTGTATGGGCAAAAGACTCAACAAGTGTAGAGATTTGGTCCAAATAAGGAAGGGACACAGGCAACAAAGAAAAAAATAAGCAAATAAGCAACATGTTGTGTCAGATCTCTGAGGCTTCATTTGTGTTTGTTTGTTTATTTGTTTTATCACTACCTATAGTCCTCTAAAGTGAGACATTTTTCCTTGATAAAAATGTGAGGTGTTGGGCTAGAATTGTGGCTCAGTGGTAGAGTGCTCGTCTCACACGTGTAAGGCCCTTGCTTCCACTCTCAGCACCACATGAAGATGAATAAAATTAAAAGGTATTGTGTTCATCTACAACTAAAAAAAAATGTGAGGTGTCAGTATCATTCAGCACAGCAGCATCTTTTGAATGTATTACTGCTAAAAATTTATTCAAGGTAACTATTTAAAAAATTAAGATTCTGTCAGTTTCCCCACAAGACCTCTTCCCATCATTTGAGTTCTGAAAAGTCTGCATTTGGAGGATCACTTTATGGTACATAGGTGATAAGTGAATGCATCTCTGCTCTGGGAATGTCTTCAATTCTCTGCAGGTGAGTTGTGCCAATGACTCATCTCTAGAGCCAACAGTAAACATTATGACATATGTGAAAGCTGAATAACTCAAATCTCCCCTGAACACAACTAAGCAGCCATCCTCTGATGTGTTCACTAATGTGTATCATCATCCAGGCTTTCTGACACCAAATTAATCCAGCACAGGAATTAGCCAATAGCCGTCTCCCTTCTCACCCCCATTACTTGCTTCTCCCATTATATCCTTGTCCTTTTGATTTCCCAAACATTCCCTGCTGTTTTGATTATACATAGTTTCACAACTTTGCCTATGATGCATGCTTTTCTCCTTGCCTAGAGTATTGTAACTCTCTACTCAATCTGTCTGAACAACTATTATTCTTGCTCAGAAACTCAGGGAAAGTATCACTAATTATATAATATTTTCTCTGACAATCTGAATATCTTAAAAAGTACATAAAGCGTTATTCACTCTGATCTATTAAAACTCTACCATGTTTAGAATTGCAGTATCGCCCTTAATCACACTTTGAATGGTAATGATCAGTTTATATGTATCCCTCAGCAAGGATATGCTATTCCACAGCCTATATTTTATGCCATAACCTATCTCTGGCCATATTTTATTGCTTTCCATTTGTTTATCCTTGATCATGTCTTTTTTACCTGATTCAAATGCATAATATTCTATATTATACAGCTTTTCATGGGTTATCTTAAATCACTTTTCTGCAAGATGCCATAAATATATAAATGTGTGAATAAACAAACAATGTCTCCTACTGGTCTGTGCAATCCCTGAGGCAACTGCTACCTTTGGTGAACTTTCAGGTCCTGAAGACAGGATGGAAGGTGGTAAGTCTTCTATCAAGTTTGCTTAAAGAAGCAAACAGTAATTTGTCTTTCAGGGCTACTTTTGGACACTTTTAAACTAATGAGTTAGGCTTTTCATTTTACTTGTTGGGTTTACTGAAAGAAAATGCACGTGGTTTTATTATAGTTATATGAATCAGTGAGAAAGTTTTTGTTTTGTTTTGTTTATACTAGGGATTAAATCCTGAGGCACTTAACAACTGCACCACAGCCCTAGCCCTTTTTATTTTATTTTATTTTATTTTTAATTTTGAGACAGGGTCTTGCTAAGTTGCCTAGGGCCTCTCCAAGTTGCTGTGGCTGCTTTTGAATTTGAGATCTTCCTGCCTCAGTTTCCCCAGTGAGCCACTGGGATTAAAGGCATCTACCACTGCACCTGGCTGTGAGATTTTTCAACTGTCTTTCTCAGGAGTATCTATAGATATCTTCAGGTATTCTATATAACAAATATAATGGGGTCTCCATGCTAGAGAAAAGGATTTAAAAAAACCAAGGCACTTTTTTATTTATTCTAATTTGCTATATATGACAGCAGAATGCATTATAATTCATATTACACATATAAAGCACAAGTTTTCATATCTCTGGTTGTACACAAAGTAGAATCACACCATTCATGTCTTGATACATGTACTTAGGGTAACGATGTCCATCTCCTTCCACCATCTTTCCTACTCTTTACCCTCTGCCTTCACCTCCCTTGCCTTTTCCCTATCTAGAGTTCTTCTATTCCTCCCATGCTCCACCCGCAACCCCACTATGAATCAGCATCCTTATATCAGAGAAAACATTTGGCATTTGGGTTTTTTTTGGGGGGATTGGCTTACTTCACTTAGCATTATATTCTCCAATTTCATCCATTTACCTTCAAATGCCATGATTTTATTCTCTTTTAAGGATGAATAATATTCCATTGTGTATATATACCCCATTTTCTTTATCCATTCATTTACTGAAGGGCATCTAGGTTGGTTCCACAGTTCAGCTATTGTGAATTGTGTGCTATAAACTTTGTTGTGGCTGTGTTGCTGAAGTATGCTGCTTTTAAGTCCTTTGGGTACAGATCAAGAGGTGGGATAGCAGGGTCAAATGGGGGTTTCAAGGCATCTTTAAAAATTGTTTTCTTTCTTTCTTTTCTTTTCTTTTCTTTTTTTTTTTTTAGTCCTTTACCATTGTATAAAACAGTGGGATTTGTTTTTACATATTTATACATGCACACAATATGGCAAAATAATTTGTTTGGTATCATTTCCTAGTATTTCCTCTTTCCTTCCTGTCCTCCCTACCTGTCTTTTTCTTGACTGAGCTCTCTTTAATTTTCATAAGATTCCCCCCAACCTTCCTTTACTTTTTCCTTTCTAGCTTCCACCTATGAAACAAAACATATACCCTTGACCTTCTGAGTTTGGCTTATTTCACTTAATATGATGGTCTCAAGTTCCATCAATTTTTGTGCAAACTACATAATTTCATTTTTCTTTATGACAGAATAAAATTCCATTGTGTATATTTTCACATTTTTTCATCTATTCATCCATTGGTGAACATCTAGACTTCTTCCATATTTTATCTACTGTGAATTGTGCTGCTATAAACATGGGTATGCATAGATTACTATGAAAACAATTTTTTATGAAAATACTGAGTGAGTAACATTATTGGGTCATGTGGTACTTCCATGCATATTCTTTTGAGAAAACCCCATACTGATTTCCATTATGGTTGTACTAATTTACAATCCCACCAAAAATGTGAAAGTGTTTTTTTTTCCCCTCCACATCCTCTGCAGTATATTATTGTTTATATTCTTGATGACTGGCATTCTGACTAGAGTGAGATGAAAATCTCAGTGTTGTTCTAAATCATGTTTCTCTAATTGCTAAAGGTGGTGAACATTTTTTTTCATGTATTTTTTTGGCCATTTGTATTTTTACTTTTGAGCAGTGTCTGCTTAGTTCTTTTGTTCATTTATAAATTGAAGCCCAAGGTATTTTATGTTAATATAAATTGTCAATTTCTTGTCTTAACCACTTACTTTCTCCTGCTGATATCATGATTTCATTTCTTGTCACTGAAAGGAGAAAAAAAGCTTTAAAAATTATTTAAAATCTGCATATACAATTGAAATAGATTACAGAAGTTATGTGAAGGATTTTGAAGTCCACTGTCTAATCTAGTGTTTGCTTTTTGCAGATGATTTCTTGTAAATATATACCTGATGGATGAAGCATGGTATACCTGTACAAATCTGTGCTGAAACTAAGAAAGGTAGACTGGATAGTCATCAGAATGGTTTAGTCATGTTTCACATAGTTTTAAAGCTAATTTTTTTTTAAAATTTACGTTTATGAATTATATTATGTGACAAATAATTATTGAGAACCCATCACATGCCAAGCCCCTGCCTTAAGCACTGAAGTCACACAATGAACAAAAGAGGTAAAATTCCTGCCCTCATTTAGTCACAGCTGTGGTGAAGTAGGTAATCTGTAATGAACCAGTAATGCATTTGTCACAATAATAGGGTGGAAAACAAAGCAAGGGAGGGAGACGAGCTGTTGTGCTGCTGTAGATCAGCTGGCCAAAGAACATCCTCTCTAAAGAGACAGGAGCAAAGGAACTTCTGGAGAAGAGCTTTTCTGTCAAGAAACACACATACACACACACACACACACACACACACACACACACAAAGGCTTTTACGCTATTTCACTACAGGGTCTCTCTATAAACGATCTCAACTCACATGAATGGCAAAATGGTCAAGAACCATTGCACCCAGGTGGCTTCCTGCTCAAGTTGTCAGAATTTCAATGTTTTCGTATTTGGTTTTTATTTGTCTGTTTTTGTAGTTATTCTAAAAATTTCCAGTGAGACATTTACTAAGATCAGTAATACAGCATTGTTAATAAGAACTTTGAAGATAATAAATGCCTTCCTTTGAGCATCTTGTTTACTTAATGTTAGCTGCCATTATGTTGGACAAAGTAACAACTAAAAGTAAAATTATGGATACAGAGATATACAAAAGTATGAAAGAAACAAACACAATATGAAAGTTAGTGTTGGCCCAGAACACTGGTTACTGAAAGCTACAAGTGAGCATGTGTCTTCTTAATGGCAAGGGGGCCCTTCTTCCTATCTACAAACTCCCATGACTTTCATCTGTAATTTTTGATTCTATGTAAGTCAATGTTTCATAGGGCTTTCTTGTTTACAATGATGATCGTAAGGTTAAAATAATAAAGACTCTTGAAGTTGCTCCTTTCATGGAAAAATATGTAGAATTAAAATTTAACAAAAAGCTTCCCCAGTGTTAGGACAAACTAGAAACGAAGTCATTTCCAAGATTGATGACATGCCATTGCAAGCTTGAATTATCTTTCCTAATCCTTGAAATTTATATTTTCATCAACCACTTAGGTCAGTGACATATTAAAATCCATTAACATCAGTTATTTTGTCCTCTAAGTAACATTGGAATGTACAAGAACAAATTTAAAATTAAATAGATTTCCTTCTGCATTATAAGATGTGCTCTTTGACCTTTTAAGTTTTTAAGAGAAGTACTTCCTTATTCTAAAGGGGTTAGATACATTGTTATATTGGCTATAAAGTATTTCATGCTTTCTTTCATCATTAGCATATATTTTGTTCTTTAAAGTGCAATGCTTATCATCATCCCCATGGAAAGACACTCCTAGATGACTTGTGAAATGGAAATATTATATCTAGACAAATGCATTCTTAATAAAAAAATGTAAAAACTTAAACCATCTCTTTCTTGAGCTTCCCTAAGCTATAGGTAACAGATATAAACAATGGGGAAAATAGAGAAGGAAAGACTTTTGAGGCAGAGGGAGAACCTTGCTGAAGGATCAGTGAGGACTGAGGACAGTGAGAAGAGAAGCCAGGCAGGAATAGTCCTGATTCAAGGGAAAATCAAGAGAGTGAGAAAGCAGTGGGCAATGGCGGCTTGGGCACAGTAAATTGGGCAGTGAGAACTTTCTCTTACAACTTAGCAACAGTCATGGCCATCACAGGAGTGCATAAAGAAAATGTGGTATACACACAATGTAATATTATTCAGGCTGACAAAAGAAGGAGGTCCTGCCATTTTTAACAACGTGAGCGAAACTGGAGAACATTATTCTAAGTAAAATAAGCCAAACACAGGAAGACAAAGATTGCATGATCTCACTTATTTTTGGATCTAAAGTAGACAAACTCGAGGAGATAGGAGAATGGAGAATTATGGGAAGGGAAATGAGGTGATGGTCAAAGCGTGCAAAGTTTTAACTATGTAAGTGTGATGAGTTCTGAGGAGCTACTGTATGGCAGAGTGCTTACAGTAAAGGAGACTTGATTGTCCACAAAAAATTTTCTAAGAGGGTAGTTCTTATATTAAGTGTTCTTAACACACACACACACACACACACACACAAACACACACACAATAATAATAACAACAACAAGAACAAGAAGAAGGAGAAGGAAAGAAAAAGGAGGAGGAGAAAAATAGAAAGAAAAGGGGTAGAAAGAAAACTTGGGAGATTGTGGATAAATCCATGGACCTTATGGGTACTCACTGAGTACTAATATATTCATTATACGTGCATACTTGTTGAGTGTTAGTATATATATTACATTTGAACAGCTTTTTACCTGTCAAGCATACCCCTATAAAGTTCTTAAAAAAATAATGGTCATGGCATCACATTACTTTGAAATATAATTTTAAATATCCATTTTATAAGAAATTGAATAATTTCTTCCTTTCTCCTCTGTAACTAAAACCAGTGCCTTCAAAATTATGAGACTTGTAAAACTATCAAATATTATGAGAGGCAGGAAAATCAGTTTACTAACTAGTTCAGGAACAAATGTCAGAGAGCTAAACTAAGGCAAAGAAGAGGGGGAAGAAAAAAGAAAGACTGAAAAATCCTGGGTACATAATACATAAAAGCTTCAGAACAGGGATCATAAACTCCAGGTTCTACTGAGAATAGGAAGGTCACATGTATTATAAAGTCAGCCAGGTGAACATTTATTTATCAAAATCTTCAGGCGATAGATCAAAAGTTTTGTGTAAAGTCTCCCATTTTTCAAATGTTTGCAATTAATTCAAATCATTTTAAAATACTCAGTACCCAAGTTTTGGCTGATGGTCACACAAGTTTTTGACTTCTGAATTAACGTTGATTAAGATAATTGCAATGCTCTAGAAAATGTGAACTGATGGCCAAATTGAACCATGAAAGATAAACATGAATATAATTCAGGTAAATGCTCAGGAAATATTCCAAAATTTCAAGTGGTCACAAAAATGTTTCTGATGACACATGATTAATTTAATTCAGAATGTTTGTTTTGAAGAGCATCTTTTTCAATATATAGGCAGGTTTTGCATAGTAGTACACATATATAAATGCAAAAATAAAATTCTACCTTTATTTATGTGTAAATATACCACTCAATTTTACAATAATGGAACTAAATCATGTGGTGTGTGTGTGTGTGTGTTGTGTGTCTTGTTAGAAGCACTGAATTAAAAGTTAGGATGTCTCAGATGCAGTAGCAATGCCATAATTAACAGCTATAAAATCCAAGTTATTTCACTTATTTAATCCTAATTGAAATCCTTGATAAACAGGGTAATAACCCCTACCATTGCCTAACAAAATTGCTAAAATAAGTATCAAGAAATATTGCTGATGAGTACGTCTTGCTAATTCCACAATGTCTTAAATATGCTTCAATATTTGGTAAATTCACTCTTGTATTATACACATGATTTATTTTCAAATAAAAGGAGAAAAATGTAAGACCTGTCATAGCTGGCAGAAGTTACCCTTATAGCTACAAACCACAGCAGATAGGGCATTGCAGTATAACCTAACCCTACCAACTCTTCAGCATGACAGGTAGCTGACTATATTTGCCAAAAATACCCATCAGTACCATTTGCTTACTGAAATTAAGAAACTAGCAGGAGTAGTCGCTGATGAGGCTTAGAATACTTTCCTCTTCTGTGATTCAGAAAGAACATCCCGAAAATCAGTCACCCTTTATGTGGAACTCTTAAACATAAAATACAGCCTGCAGTGATGCAATATTACACAATTATCCTACTTGAATAACCTCTTTACAAAAACACAGTAAGGAGAAACTCAGCATGAATTTATATAAGACTCATTATTCAATGGAGTGAACTCCTTGGTCAGCCAACTCCAGAATATAGTCATAGCAACAGAGAGAAAGCTCTGCTAGCCTTGAGCATCAGGCAGATTTGTCCTCCACTCCTCAGACTCACAGGATGGGAAACTGTAATAACACTGAGGCTGTTATTAAAGGCTATATAACTAATCTTATTGCTATGGGATCATGCCTTATCATGAAGTCTGTTATTTGCAAATTTTATGCTTTCGTGTTAGCAATTAAGATGGAAATACCAGCTGGGAGAAAGTTAAAAAAAAAACAAACTGGATATTTAATCTCAATAAAATGAACCTTGAACTCTCATGTGGTTCTCAACAATATAATTCTAATTTCCTTACTTTAGTGTCCTTATCTATAAAATCCAAGGGTTGAACTAGGTAATCTCTACCAACCAATAAGTTTCAAATATTCTACTAATTATATGGATCACCAGATAATTCAGTTTGAAATTGAAAGACAAAAGCTGTTATCAAGTGTGTAGCAGAGTTAGGCACACACAAAATAATAAATTATAAATATCATTCCACTTGGCTCATGTTTTCTTTCTCTCAAACATTCTGAAATGGTTTCTAATCATGTTTCTATCATTTCTTAGGTAAGATGACATTAAAAGCTAAAATCAAATTGACCAAGCCACTCTACTTCATTGGGATTAGAAAAATTACATACATAATTCTTTGTGCATTTCATTTGGCATGTTTTGTGTAAATTTTTCAGGGAGTAAACATTAACTTTCAAAACCTGCAACACACATGTAAAAGTGTATCTCTGCAGAAGTACTTAAAGAAATTTTCAGACATCAGTGACCCTACACAGCCCTTGTCCATGCTTTTGTAGAAATAGCTCTATAGTACCCAAAATAGCAGATTCAGCTAGTAACTTATGACATAATCAACCACAGTGATGTGACTTTTTTTGTTGAATGGGGAACATTTTCGTAAGTAATGCTTTGTAGGAATATATTGTTCAAAAGTAGTGAATGTGATATTGATTTATGTACACTCAGAAGGAATTACTATGCCTAAGAAAATGGACAGCTTGCCAAAAAACATTATAGTACTCTTTTTCTAAATAACTAAATTTGTCTGGTCATGTGTTTCTATGCCTTTGAAAAAATATTTAGGAAAATAAGATCATACCTCCATGCATAGTTAAGATTGTCCATCAGTCACAATTATTTATTGAGTACAATTTGCATTTTATAGAAAGTCTGGCATGGGAGGGTTGGGAAGTGTCTAAAACTTGTCCCCAATATGTGCCTAGAAAAACACAGCATACATGAAAATGCACATACACCATAAGAGAACTAAGAAGTACCAAACTACACGAACCAACTCATGGGATAAGAAGTTAGATTAGAAGAAAGAAAGGTAGGTAAACTATGAGGGAACTCTTCCTTGAAACAGATAGGACTTGAATTAAGTATAAAATATAGATAGGATTTGGAAAGGCAGAAACAAGAGTAGAAGAAAATTCTCAGAAAATACAAAGAGAACTCTATGCTTAGACCTGCTGGAGCTCAGGCTGAGCAAGTAATTTGGAAAAAAAGAGAAGCTGTTGGGAAAATTAAATAAATTTTTCTAATTTTGCAGATATAATATGGTAGGTAATGCCATGAAAGATGAACTAAAAAAAAAATTCTACAGGACTGGAAACCAGTTAGGAAGATTTTACAGAAATCTCAATACAGAATGAAGAAGGTCCAAATGAGAGTAAATAAAATTGAAAATCATGGCATTTTAAGAGAAATATTGCTGACATTTAATTGCATAACTGCTGCACAAGGTACAGAGAACAATCAAAATTTATATGTACTTTTATACTCCAAAGTACATACCTTGAGAGACCACAGAAAATGCAGCACTGTAGGAAGAAATAAAGTTTTTAGGAAGATAAATTGGGTGCTGGAATGAGAGATAAAAAAAAAAAACAGAGATGTTGTTTTTGATTCACAATATAGAAAAATAGAAATGTAATATAGAAGACAAATTGAATATGATAGTAAGTGTGATGTGGGTTTCCTTATTTATTTATTTTTAGTACCAGGGATTGAAACTAGGGCACTTAACCACTGAACCACTGAACCACATCTCTAGGCCTTTTTATTTTTTAGTTTGAGACAGGGTTTTGTTCAGTTGCTTAGGGCCTCACTAAGTTGCTGAGAGTGGCTTTAAATTCTTGATCCTCCTGTCACAGCCTCCCAAGCCACTGGGATTACAACAGTGTACCATCATGCCCACCTGCACTATTTTTAAGGTTGCAGATTTTTGAAGAATACAATGAAAAGTATTGATCTTTTCCCTAGGCAAAAGAAATACTCATACCAAAATATACATAAGTTGGCATATGCTTTCAGAAGGCATTCGGATCCCTTTTACATTTTCTTCCTTATCATTTTAACAAATGTTAGAATAATTTCTCTTTAATGAGCGTAAAGATGTATGAAAGCATGCATGCAAAAACTTTAGCTTACTTATTTTCTTTCTCATTTTTGGTAATTTTTCTGTAAAAGAAGGAACTAATTTCTACATCATTGATTGTTATGAAGATTAAAGGAAACACTATGAAATGGTTTATGAAAAATATTAAAACAATACTTGACATACAATAGATGCTGAATAAATAGTAGATAGATTTTTTTCATTTCCTCGTGATCTTGGTTATTAAAGTAAGCTTTGCTTCCTTTGGGTAATTTCTACTCTTCCTTTAGATCTCAGCTCAGAGTTCTACTCCACTATGAAGACTTTCTGAGACCCCACTTCACCTGGATCCACCCTCTCATCACAGGCTTATCTCTCTAGGCTCTAATCACCTCTGTATTTGTGTATTCTGTTGGGTTATAAGCTCTCTGAGGATATGAGTTATTCCAGCCTTCATTCATCTCCAGTAATTAGCGCTAAAACTGACCAAATAATACATCAGAACCTAGTTGACAAGATTTGTAGATATGGTAATGTTTCAGAAATAGACAAGTGATGCTGAATGCTAGTAAAAAGAGACGAACACTGAGAGTAATTGTTCCAGGATACAAGGAACATGGAAAAAGTCAAAACATCAAGGAATTGAAAGGATCTACCAAAGGTAAGAGTCCAAGAGCCTCTTCATTATTTGAAATCCAAAGTTTTCATTGAGCCAAAGAGCAAAAGGACTAGACTGCACAACCAGCTCCTTAGAACACAGAACGTGAACTTGATCCCAAAATAAAGTGAGGTCTTCACCTAGGACATAAGTTTAATCCTTTAAATTAATAGAAGCTCCTTATTTCTATTTAATTAATGATCTAGTCTATTTCTCTCTCCAGACCTAAGTTTCCTCACTAATAAACTGTGGACCAGAGGTTGGGATGAATGAGCAGTGGAATGCGTGAACACATAGTATAATATACATAAGCAGTGATTCTAAGTGTGAATCTGTGTCCAAAAATATTTTTGTGTGACAGCAAAGGATATCAAAGGCAATGATTAAAGAGACAGTGGCCTGGGGATACAAGGGTCAAATGACTAGCATATCATATTTATTCTCATATATCTGAATTTCTACAAAACTATCATCTTATTTTTAATGGAAAATCAAATTATAAAAAAGGCTTATTTCAGAAAATAAGGATCATTTTTTTAGGGGACAGCACATGGACTCTAAAAATCAACCATCTGGAAGTGAATCCTAGCTCTGTCATCTGTTAACTAAGCTACTTGAGGTTGGTACTCAAACACTCTCTGATTCCCTGTGAGGTAAGTGGAAACTGCCACTCCTTCCCCACTCGATGTCTATGAGTATAGCATAAACCAGTGCCTGCCAGAGACTGAGAGCTTTGCCTATCTCATAATAAAGCTCTACAAATGCTGGGCTTATACTCACAGGGAAGAACATCCAAAGTTGAGTTGTGTAGTATCAAGTGTCAAAAAAAAAAAAAAAAAACACTAAAAATAGTGTTATATGCATTGTTTCAGTAATTATATTATTTTATTTTAGCTATAAAAACAACTATGGATCAGAAATCTAACATTCAAGCCTTTTCTCATATCTCCTTTCCTGTGTATATTAATGAATTGAGTCATCTGAATTTATACCAGGTGTCACATCAATTCTGGGTATTATTTGACTGTTATAATTAGGAGTATGAGTAAAAGTGCCATATTTTTTTAAAAAGGTACTAAGAAGTCTCTTTATCATGAATCTGTGCAGTTTGCCATGTTTAGTTTTATTTATCTGTAAATTCTGTATATGGTTGACTTTCCTATGTCTGATTAACTTAGTTGAAATGACAACTCAGTATGCAATCACACTATATGAATAATTCAAGTGCCTTTATTTTCATTACTAGGCCTGAGACTCTAGAATGGCATTTCAATGTTAAATAGTTGTACTGTTAGCTAATTCTGAGTCCTGATACATTTCGTTTTCAGTTTGTCTAAGGTCATAAACAACTTGGCACTTACATCTTGGCCTATCTATTCGGCACAGAAAATACAAGTTTGCTCTCCTTAATATATGTCTTCAAATGACTTTTTATTGTCACAGTGATATCCTGTAGCCCTAAATGTAAACCCTTCTTGAGCTGTATGAAAAATAAAGGTTGGATCAGGACAGAGACCTTGTTGTAACTTTTCTCCTGTCTCTGATTTCCTTTGCAAATGATCGTTTCATGTTGAGAACTGTTCATCAAACCCCAAACAAACATTCAGAGTTTTAAGTGCCGATTCAGAGCACCTGCATCCTTGAGAGCAATGATTACAGAGTAAAAAGAACTGAACATCAGTGCAATTTATCATTGCTTCTGGGTACTGGATATAATGTACCTTTAATGATTAACATTTGTGTTGCACATTTCAGTTTACAGCAAAACAGTCATGTGTATTATGTCATTATATAACCATATAAGTAGGATTTTTTTCCTCCATTTGACACGCCATAAAATGGAGGTACTGTTACTGAGTAACAGAACCAGAGCCAAACCTTCTGAGACCACTCCCATCCCACCAGCATCCCCAGGACCAGGTCATGTCCATCCAAACAAATACCACTTTTTTTTCCACTTCACTGTTCTTCAGTGGTTTTAAGGTTATTATCTGGGTTTCCAATGAGATTATCTGTAACCACATTACATGCAGACCCCTAAGATACCTCTGAACTCTAGCGTACTGTCTTTCAGCAAAATTACGGGATCAGGCCTTCCTGGATCTATTTCTTTCTTTCTTTTTTTAAACAATCTGCAGTTTTATCTTTATTTTTATTTATTTAGATGCAGTGCTAAGAATTTAACCCAGTGCCTCACACATGCTAGGCAAGCACTCTACCACTGAGCCATCACCCAAGTCCCTCTATTTATTTCTTACCACCCTTTGTTCCAGAAAAAAAAATCCATTTATTTATTCACTTCCAAACTAGAGACCCTAGGTAACTTGTTATTTATGTTGATGCTCAAGGAGCTGTAACCTGATGAATTACATATAGGCTGGTACATTTCAGCAGATCTGACAGTGGAATAGCATGTGAACCTAGATCTTAAATAGTTTCAAAGGTCCATGCTTCCTACAAGGGACAAAAGAGGTAAAAATTCTTAAATCCCTCCAGGTAAGTAATTCTAAATCTTACTGCACATTAGAATCACCTGGGGAGCTTTTCAAACATACTAACGTCCAGGTTCCCTCCCCAAGAGAGTCTGATTAAATTGGTCTGGCCAGTTGCCTGAGCACAGGGGTGTTTACAATCTCCCTGAGTGAGTCTAATGTGCATCTCGTGTTGAAAGACACTGAGGAGGTAACCTAGAGCAGTGCTTCTCAACACCCATCACATATTAGAATTTCCTGGGGGCCTTTTTATAATACCTACACTAGGACACAATTAAGTTGGAATCTCTTTAAGTAAGAGATCAAAGCAATGGTGATTTGGACAGCTTCACAGGTGATGTTGACATGCAGTCAACTATCACTAAAGTAGCTACAGCTCAACAGTGGCCTATGGAGTAGCACAAACAAGCAGACTAGCAGAACAACCTGCACTGGGAAGCTTGCTGGAATAGAGGATTTTTCACAGTCCCTTCCAGAGTTATCGAGTCTGAATCTGCATTTAATAAGGTCCCAGTAGGGAATATGTACATGCAAGAGGAAGAAGGTCTGCTTTGGACCACTTTTGGAAGACATAAAAGGACAGTGTCAACTTTGCCCAATTCTTTGATTTCTTCGTCTCATTTGACTCTTTTCTCAAGTTCCATGTGAATATTTCCTACTGACTAGGGCCTTTGGAGTAAACTGCTACTATGGAGCCTAATTGCCACAGAGTGCAAAAATGATGGTTTACACCTCGTAGTAGGAAATTCCCTATTCAACTATCTCCTGAGACCAGAGTTTAGGACCTTTTATAACATAAACTTGTAGTAAGACCCAATGACAGTGTCAACTTTGCCCTATGAGGTAATAAAGTCTTCTAGCACAGAATTTTTGTAGCATAATACTAGTATGTCTTTCATGGCCATTTTTATGTTTTTCATGTCAGTTTTCTAGACTTGTTTTATATCCTCTATCAAATGATAAGTCGTGTTAGGGAAAGATCTGTGCATAATTTACTTCTGTAAAATTCACACAACTGTTCTCAGAGCCATGTATATAGTAAGTAATGTTTTCTTCCAACAGTTTTTCTTTTACTTTCTTTATTTTTTTCTTTTCATACTTGAGGAGTTTGAGTCAGCCTTTTTTTAGGATAGCCAGTCTGCTTATAAGCTCTCTGCCCTGGATAGATTTAGATCAGCATTTCACAAACTGTGGTCTTGGCAGACTGGGAATTAAAATTTCCTAGAAAAAAAAAATATTGTATGGGGCATCTTGGAAACTTTGTATACCCCCCCCAAAAAAACTTTATAAGGAGCTTATCACAGCCATCATTTTCTCTGCATAACACACTTTGGGATATTTTTCATAATAGTAAGTCTTACAAAATAAATTTTGGATGATGAGGGCTTTCAAGGTTTACCCAGATATATCATCAACATATCTTTCTTTCCATGAGAACTGAGAGTCCTGGCCTAAAAAAGACAGAATATCACAACAGTATCATTCTCAGGCTGGGTGGGCAAAAGCTTGAGAACAAACATCATCATAGAAGAAAAAAAAAATGTTGTTGTGGGAAACTCCTATGATATAGGCTGAATCATTCCCTAAGCAAGGGGACAGTAAGACACCATGTCCCTGAATGCCCCCTACCTGCTCATAAAATCCTAGCCAAGTTAAAGGAACAGTGAGAACAAGCCTGGGCTGGAAAGTCGAATATATTTTATTTCAAAGGACACAGGCTTTCTCTTGTACACACTGGGAAGTAGGGCAAGTTACTGTGACTATAGAAAGCTACTTTTTTTGCATGTACCCTGGGACAGTTGCTCCTCAGGATGTTGGTAATGCTAAACAAGCTAATGCTGATGATGTCACTGCTCCTGCAGCCTATGTAACACATAAAACCTCTCCCTCAGTGGGGATGGGCACAGACTGAGGGCACTGTGGAAAGAAGACATGACACTCATCCTGTGGGCTGCCACTAGACTAAACACTGTAAGGAAGAGAACAAAATGCTTGACAAAGCACCTCAGAGACAGAGTGCTGTCAGCCTCTTGCTGCTGAACTCTTCTCCTTCATGTAAATCTCTGATCTCATGTAAGTTTTTTCCACTAAATTATGTCTCTCATGCTATCTTTGGGTACTTTCTTTGATCTGTCTGCAACCTACCCCACTGTCCTGACACAACTCAGCTGTGAATGAGACATAGGTTGATGAACTAAGAACTCCTGGCACATCATCAGTTATGTCTGAGAAATAAGGAAGCACTTATTGAGTTCAAATTATTCTAGGAAAAACATATACAAGTCATGGTATTGGATGTAGTATACTCTGTTTCCCTTAAAATGTGAAATAAAAGGTGTGCAATGCAAGTAGAAAAAAAACCACATTTATTTCCTCCAAAAGTCTTAGAAGCCTCTAAGATTTTGAGAAACAACAGAGAATCCCACAGAACCAACTGCAACAGATGGTGCTAATTAGTGTCTTAGAATTCACTGGAAACTATGTCAAAGTTGATTGGCTCTTTGTGAAAATATTTCTAACCAGGTGTTCTGCAAGTATTTTCATAACTATGTTAGGATGTTCCATGCCATTTTATCAATGCTGAGAAATCCAAAAGAAGGAGTCAGGGCAGCACAGTCACTGTGTTCTTACCATTTCCCAGCAATGACAGTTCTCCATTAAAGCTAATGGTAAAGCATTCTTCCATTTCCTACTGACTGGTGTTGGAACAAAATAGAGGGGAGAGGTAGTTCAGTCTACACAGCCAAAAAGAAGAAAATGTCAGGTACATTTATTTCTTGTTTTCCTGACATCTATATTTTCTGTTTTCTCCATATTCCAGACAATCCTGATATGACTCTTATCCTTTGTTTCCTTCTTCCTACAAAAAGATAAAAAATATATTCGTGGAGTCACTCTTATTGATGTTTCCAGAAACACATGGACTAAAATTATAGGATTCTTGGTATCGAAAATTTTCATACCGATGGACATCATGTCTTTCAATTATTTTAAAAATAAAGCCCCACTACCTTTCTATCTTCGGTTACAATGACATGCAAAGAAATATCATCTAATAGGCAACTTTTTTCAGCTGTAAGCTTTATTTTAAATTCTTTAAATATTAATAAATATCTATACTAATTGAGCTTTCAGAAAATTTGATAATTAGTTACTATTGCATAGACTGGTTTCTAAACTTAGCTATACACTGAACTTGCCAGGGTGTTCATAAAAATATTGATGCCTGAGTTCCAACTTCAGAGATGCATATGCAATTAGACTTATGTGTTGCCTAGGAATCAGCATTTTAAAAATATTCTTGAATTGCTGGGTGCAGTAGCACATGCCTGTAACCCCAGCAGCTTGGGAGGCTGAGGCAGAGGATCACAAGTTCAAAGCCAGCCTCAGCAAATTAGAAAGACCTTGTCTCTAAATAAAACATTAAAAAGGGGAGGGGGTGACTCAGTGGTAAAGTGCTTGGGTCCAGCCTCTGGTACCAGGAAAAAAAAAATCCTAAGTACTTCTAACTTGCAGACAAGGTCTCAAGATCACAGTTTTGACCAAAACTTTCAATAATGGATTTCAATAACCCTTTTAACCCTTTTAAGCCTAGGTGTACTAATGGCATGAATCTTAACCTCCACTTTACCATTTTATTTTAGATCTTGTTCCCTATTTCAGAAAATCATCTGAAATTCAGACTGTCTGAACATAGATGATGACTTTGTCAACAGAGCAATGATAAAGACTACTTCATACATCACCTGTGAAAGCCCTTCTTAGCAAAGAAAGGAAATAAAGATGTGTCATAACCACCATCCAGAGCTGCTCTCTATGACCTCTCACAGCCATCTGGAATGCTGGCTGTTTGTTCCCATCCACTGAGAACAGAGTATCTTTTCCTGCAGCACTTTCAATACTCCTCCTTGTCCTACTTGTTAAGATTGAATACTGGCTTTCTTCTTTCCTTGTGTTCTGCATTTCTATGAAAGTCATAATAATAATTTATTCCAGATAACTAAATTATAGCTAATATAGGCATAAACTTCCAAATCAAATTTCAAAAACTGTCTAGAAGTCTAATGAATAAAAACCAATATATAAAAATGTAAATTAATGCCAAAATCAATTAGTTCAATGTCACATTCATGTCACTTGTCCTCTGGACTCCATGTTCTCTCCAGTGAAAGACTATATTATATGCCACATGGAAGATAGCCAAGGTGGATGGCCCTATGAGAAATAGTTACATCTGCCAGGAAATATCTCACAGCTGTTGAAAAACAGCTCAAAATCGGAGGAAAAACCATTAATCAGGGTTAGGTTCAATATCAAAAAGGGAGCCTAATTATGAATAAAGATATTCACTGGTACTTACATATTTTATCCATTCTCATTCTACACGCTATAAAAGGTGCCTTTTTTGTGAGGTATTCTACACCTATCTGTCATGCCCAAGACCCATCTAGAACCCTTGGATTGATGACAGCAGTCTCTGAGGAAGTTTGCATTTAATAAGCCCTCCCTTGCCACATTGATACCAGTTATTAAGAGAGCAAATCTCAGACAAATTTTTCCCATATAAAACATTTATTAACTAAACATGTATTAGCAAATTTGAATAAGATAAGTTGTATAATCTGTCCCAGAGCTTAGGAAAGTCTGGCCTTCTTGTTCTTTAAGGTATTTAAAATACTACATTGTATAAAAATTTATTGGAGATAGATCAAAATTCCAGGAGCAAGATTCTATTATCTTAGAGTTGTTACCCTTCTAATTTTTACTGGGCCAGTAGAATTCAGAATTTATAGCTAAATACTAAATCTTTTGGAATTTACCTGATAGTAGCTTTTCTGGGTTTTTAGACACGGTTCATTCAACTGTATGAAATGTCTCAAATATTTTTGATAACCTATTTCTTTTGGAAATTATATTTATTTTTCATAAATATTCATATAATCATATATAATAATATATTATGTATTATAATATTATATAATAATAATATGTATTCATAATATTCATATATTCTATTATTCATGTATTCATCACATTAACTAGCAACAAACCAAGTTATCACTAAATTCCAACTCTGGCATTCAGGATGAATGCTGGCAAAGTTTTTATTATATCTCAAAGTATACAAATATGTGGTAGCTGCCTCTGGACTAGTCTTACTTTTGAGAATTCAGTTGTCCAGAGTTTGTGTCCCTGACTAGAATTCTAGATGCATCTGGAATAAATATATGTGTGTATAAAAATGTATATCACATGTTCATAATCATTTGCTACACTTAGTTATTTAAAATAATGTAGTCCCTATATCAATGCTGTTTTTTTTATCCAGTCCAGAAGTCATTTCCTTTTTGTTTCATAGTTATTTTTCACAAATCTGTTTCCTATGCTGAATTAAAAGCTTCTTAAAGACAGAAATATGATACTTATTCTGTCTTCTCCACACTTATAACATGATACTCCACATGCAAATGCACTTAATATGCATTTTATTGATTGATTGATTTTTTATTAGTTGCACATGACAATGCAATGATCATGACATATCATACATTTACATTTTCAATAAATGTACTATTTTCCAGAAGTTCTAATTCTTGTCATATCTTTAAAATTTTAGCTTTCAATAAATTAACTTTTAGGGCTGGGATGTGGCTCAAGCGGTAGCACGCTCGCCTGGCATGCGTGCGGCCCGGGTTCGATCCTCAGGACCACATACAAACAAAGATATTCTGTCCACCGAAAACTAAAAAATAAATATTAAAAAATTCTCTCGCTCTCTTTCCCTCTCTCTCTCTCCCTCTCTCTTTAAAAAAAATAAAAATAAATTAACTTTTAAATTATTACTTGATATTTTTACCTGGAGAATAAAAAGGGAATTGAGGCAGAAGCTGTCATTTTGTCTGTAAAAGGGGAATCTGTATCTTTACGGCCATCAAACCTCAGAAATTAAATTACCACTCTTTTGTAATTTTTAAGAAAAAAAAAAGCTTGGTCTTATGTGACTCAACAGTCCAGCACAGAACACATTTTCCAAACCAAGACCATTTAGTTGTCATCCCCAATAGCCCCAAAAAGTAATCTCAAATTCCAGCCACAGCTACTTATTTTGTGAGAGAGAAGATAAATTGGAAAGATGCAATTGTCATTACTCATCTATCTTTTGAGGATTTCCATCTTTTTTTGCTCCAGTTTCCTCCTTATAGGCATGTTGGAAGAAAGATATGAGATGGCGTATCAGATTCATGTTGAGAAATCACTGATGAGGACATAAAAGCCAACACTTATTTTTGCTTTTATAGAGGCTGAATCCAGAACCCTTATTAATAAAGTATGCTACGAGTAAATAACTCATAAAACCCCTGACAATTTGTAAGGTTAATTGTACCTCAATTTTATCCAGAACCTGAACTTGGTAGATTCGTCTCTTTGCTGACAGCCTGTTCCTCAGAAACAATCTAGATGGATGCCTGTGTCCATCATTAAAATCTTTGTGTGGTCCTCGGAGCTTCTCTGTGAGCCAGGAATATGAGACCAGGATGTATAGCTTGTTTCTTAATGATGCAGCTTCTGCAACCTCTAGGTACATTCATTGTTAAGAGTGATGTGTTTAGAGTTGAATTCTAAAGTCACTTTCTCAGGTGATATACATTTAGTTGCCCCTAAAGAGGAAAGCACCAAGAACAGTAAGAAACACCACTCTTGGGCACAGTCCTTATATTGTTCTATCTCCAAACACCTTGGAAGTAGTTTCCTGACTTGTTCCTGAAATTAGAATGATGCAGAGTCTCCATTTATGGTTAAATAAATAAGCATCTTCAGAACTTGAGAAGTTAACAAAATGACTAACATTACCCCATTTGTAAAACTCTAAATTTTCCTGGAGTTTTGCATCATTGCTGTGCACTAAATAGGAAATTCCAGCACAGTCACAGAGAGAGAACAACACATATGTTTGGATACAAGTCTCCAGTGAATAAGCTCACTGATTTACTTCCTGGACTATCTTCCATCTGTTGGATTTTAAATACTGTAAATATAAAAGGTATTGTGTATAAAAACTATGAGACAAATCAATAAACTAAAGAGGTCATTCTGATAGGGAATTGAATATAAAGTTCAATTTAATTGTAATGACAAGTAGAAAACACAAAAAAAATTAAGATGGACACTATACAAAATTTGGATGTAACCTAATTAACTACATGGAGAATACCAAAACATGATTATAAGAAGAATTAGGAAGGAAAATGGATGTTATATTATTGGATAGTCAAAGTAAATTATTAGAAAATTCTAGAAGGATAATAGAAAATTCTCACTGAGGTCAGATAAAGCTGATCTCTGAAAAACAGAAATCATTTAAAACTGCTTGCAACTACTGAGCCAGGCCATGTGACCAGATTTGGCATCAGTTGTGAAGTATATTGCAAATAATTTGGGTACCTCATAGCTAAAGAATGAGTTTTCTAATGGTGTGTCTTTTTTTATAAATTGGAACAGATATAAAGCTCCCATTTTAATAACTTTGGTCACACTTTCTTGCCTTGCCATTTGCTTTCTTGTGTGGGAGACAAAGTTAGAGCTTCTTTCTGGGTGTTGCATAACCTCATCTATCAGATGTACTAGAGCAAAACACAGGAAGCAAACAGACCAGTGAACCAAGAGAAAAGGTCGAGAACTCTTCCATGATCAATACTCACTGAAACGGAACTAGACCTGCTGGAGAGTAATTAATAGGTATTCTATGTAATATGTGCTTATAATTCAGGAATGTTCTCTCTGCAGAAACTATGTTGGTGTTATTTCTTTACATTGTTTATAGTGCAGTTAATTATTAGTCTTAAAGCTAATTCTGAAGAAACAAATTGAATAAAAGAGATGAAGATAGTATATGCTAATTACATTTTAATAAGCAGTTTTTATTTTTCTGGTTTGAGCTAAACATGTTACAAATATCTCACTAAACATGTTGTGCATATTATCTCACATAATCTTTATTAAATCTATGAGTTCGGTAGGATTATCTCCAATTTATTAATAATTGTAAGACTTTAAGAACTGAATAAATCTTATTTTTGTCATATAAATACTGATCAAAGAATTGGGAATTCTCTATCAAATCCATCCACTATCAAACTCAAAGGTGTTCTCTCTTTTGCCTCAATAAGAACAATGAAATTAGGGCTCATGTTATAGCTCAGTGTTATCGCCTAGCACATGTGAGAATCTGGATTTGATTTATAGCTCTGCAGAAAAAAATGAAAACCACATAATGGAATTAGAACATGATGAATGCCATAAGAAGATGTTAAGTTAAGAACTGTTGGATTGTAGAAGAAGAAGACATCTCTGAAATGGATTAATAGAAAAGGCTTAAACATAGGTAGTGTATAAGGACATTATACTACTCCGTTTTCTCCTAAGAAATGAGAATCATAATATACATCTGTGTGTGTATTCACATATATCTTATATACATACATAATATCTCATATATATGAGAAAGAAAGAAAAAGAGATACGAAGTTGGCTTATGAGATTTTGTATGCTGCCAAGTTCCGGGTCCTGCCATCAGCAAGCTGGACACCCAGGATGGTTAGAGGAGTAACTTCAGTTTGAGTCCAGAGGATTGAGATCCCAGGATGGGGATGTCAGTCCCAGCCTGGGGTAGGAGGGGATAACCCAGCTCAGCAATCAAGCAGAGACTGAATCTCCCTTTTCTCTTTAGGACCTCAGTGACTGCATAATGCTCACCTTCATGGGGATGGGAAATCTGTTTCATTCAGTCTACTGATTCAGAGTCTTATCTCATCTGGAAACCCCTTCACAGACACAACCAGAAATTATATATATATATATATATATATATATATATATATATATATATGCACCACACCATTGCCTGACAAGTGAACACATAAAATTAACCACTGAAGATATGAACCAAATTAACATAAAGGTATCATAGAGTCTCTGTATCTTTAAGGTGTTTTTGTCTAATGTTTTTCAGCATTTTACTTCAGTTGGCCAAATTACCGGTTGAATTATGAGTGTGGCACTGCCTTTAGGATTTACACATATTTATTGAGAAGATAAAAAATATTTTATCAAGGACTGCAACAATCTGTCAATTTTATCTGAAACTCAGGAAACCATTTATAATGTATTTTCTTACTCCTAAGTTTGAAGGAACACTTCATTTGCATTATTGATTGAAATGTAATTTAAATGGCCTCTGTTCTAAAGTGGCTTGTGGGGTGAGAATAATTTTTAAGAATGTCTTGAATAAATAAATGACCACGTCTCATTAGCACAAACAAATCATGAGATAGTTACTGTGTCTTAGCCCGTCTTGAGGTTCTTACAGTTTGCTTTGTGTTTAAGGAATAGAGAGAGAAAGAGGTTTTAAACCTCTGTGCCTCATCAGGATACCTGGGCAGCCTTGAACTTAAGTGTGAATCACACATTCCTAAAGCCCAGAGTGATTCTAAAACACTTATGCTTTGAATAGCTTTCTTTTATACAGGGATTACCATACATTTAGTAATCAAAGTAAATCTAATCCTGTTTTCCTTTTATTCTTAGTTGCCAGAAGGCAAAGCTATTTTAAAGTTTATTTATTGCATAAATATAATTATTACATAAATTAAGAAAAGTCTATCATAATTTTGTTCCCTCTAATTTAAATATCCTTTTTTGCTTTCTTCTTGGTTTTCTATACCTTGCCCTAACATAGACAATTTGAACTTGACTATATTTAGAGATAGAATGTTTTGTCATTTGATCTTTTCAGTCATGACAAGTATTTTCCATGTCACTACATAGACTTAATTAACATTTTAATGGCAAAGTAGTAATTATTTGTTGAGTCACTTATTACTGCACAGGAAAAGATTATGTTTAAAGGTGTGTCAAATCAGATATATGGTACAACTTCATAACCATGTACCCCAGGCTTTTTGAGTAATTATTATATTTCTCTACATGATTAATCATGAAATTTTCATCAGCACATTTCATTTGGAAGTACTTTTAAGGAGACATTCTTCAATAACTGAACCTTGACTAAAACTTTGTTCTAGTTACCCTTCTGGTATATTGGAGTGGGTCTGAAGGGTTT
The DNA here is from genome assembly GCF_047511675.1 of Marmota flaviventris. NCBI lineage: Eukaryota > Metazoa > Chordata > Mammalia > Rodentia > Sciuridae > Marmota > Marmota flaviventris. Next base: position 47,667,003 of record NC_092505.1, on the reverse strand, counting down.
CCATAGACATGGTGTCTTCTAAGCATTTTTTGAAACATAATTCTCAGTTCTACTCTATTCTGGCTCCTGCCATATTTTGACTCTCCACACCTCAAGAGGACAAGTATATTGACTATTTAGTACTGGAGTTTCTATTTTTATTTTTATAGCTTCCATTCCTCTAATGATAGGTGATTTTCATTTTTCATGAGTGTATTTTCCTGTATCTCTAATGGAGGTCTGACCTCCATTGATTGCTTTTTTCCTTAAGCATGGGACATATTTATTCTTCTAAAGAATGATACTTTTCTTTAATAGAAAATTACTCAGTTGGACTCAAACTGCAAACTTTATCTCCCACACAGTTCAGTTTCTATTTGGTTTCAGTTGCTTAGGATCTACCCACATACAAGTGCTCAGGGGTCATCCAGAGATTCCACCAATTTTCATCTGCAGAATGCAGAGCCCTTCTTTCTGGCCTTATTCTCTCTAGGATTGTACCCTAATTCTCCAGGAGCTGTATTTATCTTGAACTCTCTTCCTCTGATTTTTCAGACCAGAGAATCTGAAAATTCTTGGAGTCTTAGACCTTAGTCTTGGCATTAAATGCCATTAGCCCTTGGGCTAAAATCCCAGAAACCTCACCCCTTGTGCTCCTTCTAACTCCCATTCCCCTCACATCCACTATCCAGCTTCCTGAGCTAGCTACTTTTTTGTATTCTGTGCAGATTTTATAGTTGTTATCTATGGAAAGTAAGTCTAGTATGAGCTCAGTTCACCATTACAGAAGTAGTCTTGCCTGATAAATTTCCTTAAAAACTACACAGGGAATGCAAATTAGAATATTCAGAAAGTGTTGCAGTTTAAACAATCACATGAAAATTCTTAGAGTTAATGCCTGACTTGGGTCTGAGGAGGCTCTTGATGAACAAAGAGTAAATTCCTTGGAGGATAATGTCATGCCCTTTCAGCAGCCATCTGACTATATATAGCCTAACCATGCCAGTGGCTCTTCCGAAACAACTCCTACCGATCTCATCCACACAAGCCTGGACTTCTGCAAAGGCTTTCAAAATCATTTCTCCTCTCACAGCTTCTCTTGCCCTCCAGTCTAGCCTGAATATCCATCTTAAGTATTTCTGTGCTCATTTAGTAGTCCATTGTCTACCTAATTAATTCTAACCTTCTTTGACCAATCCCTTTATCACTTTTTCCTTCATATTTGTAAGTAAAAAAAAAAAACAAAAAAAAAAAAAAAAACACAATATGAACTGGAAAAACAGTGGGAAAGTCCACACTCTGAAACATATGTGTCCTCAGAGAAGCAATTTATATAACAAAGCAGAAAAGCCATCCAAGCTGGTTCAAATCCAAATTTTATCTTTAGTAGTTGTGTAACTTTGGACAAGTTTTTTAACCTCTCTGTATCTCAGTTCCCTAGCAGTAAAATGGGGTAATACAGAAACAAATCAGAGGGTTGCTTTACAGATTAAACATGGAAACACTTACACACCTGACACGTGATATCCCGATAGTGCTAGTACATATCATCATCATCTGTGTCTTGCTTTTTTTCTGTGACATTGGGGATAGAATTCTACCTGAAGGATTAATGGTTCGCATAAGAAACTGTTTAAAAATTTAAGACACTATTCAATTTTGAAGGCAAAAAATAATGCAGTTTCAGCTATATAGAACTACTTGCTCTTTCATGGCCTGTAAAATGTGCAGTTATTACCCTCCATGTCAAGATGATTTTCATGTGGGAAATGAATATCTTCCATTTCAGTATTTTGAAATTCTTGCTATTCTTTAAGGCTAAGCAAAAATAACATCAACTCATCCTAAAACCATGACTGATTCCATTCAACTAATTAAGCTCTTCTTTCCCTCACCTTCCAGAGAGGCACCGATTGCCTTTCGACCCCGCTCCCCTTTCTTGCTGTCTTCTTTCATTTTTCTATTTTTCTTTTTGTGGTCCTGGGAATCAAACCCAGGGCCTGGTGCATGGTAGCTCTCTACCACTGAGCTATGCTCCAGCCCCACTTTTTGCATTTCTTATGTAAGTTTTCTATTCATGCCATATTCTTTCCTTTACCCTTGGGTAACCTAACAATAGTAACTGTAATTTACCTATCACTGAGTCCTTAGCAATATTTATTCATAGCAAGTGACAATAAATATCTGTTCTGAATTGCATTAAAATATGACTCAATAATTACACTGACAAATAGAGAAAGTAAATCTAAAAACCGCCTTGTGTCTACCAGGAAAAATAAATTGCTATCTAAATCATAATCTTCTTTAATGATAACCAAAATTGGTGATATCATCTTTAAAAGGGAATAAAATTTCTCCCCAGGGCATATTTTAAATTTGGTTAACAGGCAGTTGAATTTCATGGTATAAGTAATGATGTTATTTCAAATTCCAAAGTCCAACCACATGGCCCCTTTGGCTCAATGCAATTCACAGCTAGCAAAAAGTGCTTAGTGCTGGATTTCACACCTGGTCTCCTGGGACAGGATAGAGGTGCAGTAAATAGTACTGAGAAAGATTATATAGATGCCTGGGAACCATCTGTGCACAGTGGTATAAATGACAAACCAAAGCATTTTATCTGTCATCCCCAAAGTTAACCTCCTACCTCAGGGACTTAGACATAAACAGAAGCAGAGTGTCTTTCTGCTGCACTGGCAGAAGTTTTACCTTCCCATCTGACTGAAGGCAAATGCAAAGTGTGAGAGCAAATAAATCCTGCCCCATTGTCCAGAGCTGGTCCACACTGCTGTGGTGTGATTCCATAAGGCTGCCCTTTCAAGCTGTTTTCCTAAGATCCATCTGGAATTGTTTACACAAGGGCAAACCTTATTTGTTTACTTCTAGACACTAATACTTGACCTCTACCTAGTCTAAATGCTGTTCTCTGGAGCCAGATAAATAAAGGAGACCAATTCAGTGGGTGGGAGAGAGAAAGGCAAACAGTCTGTACTCTTCTAAAATGTTGAATTAGATTTTCTGAATTATTGTATATCTCCATCCCTTTGCTTTGCAGTTGTGGAAATAAGCTTCTGGGTCACATGACCCCCTCAGGACAATGAGAGCTGACAAGGTGGAGTGCCCAGCCTGCTCTCCCATGCACAGCAACTGGTAGATGGCTTGACACCTCTACATCTGGGTTTTGTTCTCTGCCAAACAAACAGATTGTTCTAAGCTGTTGAAGGACATTCTCGCTTTAACTCCCTGAGTCAAATCACCTGCAATTTTTCCAAGTTTATTTAGATTGTTGATAGAGTTCCCTTCCTTGGGAATGTGAGATTGAATTTCCTATTTTCCTTCTATTTGTTGGCTAGGGAGAGCTTTTGGATCCAGCCCTGACCTTGACATGTCCCCAGAGGTGTGTTTCATTCTCCCAGACCAGCAAGTGTGGCTCTCTGGCTTTCCCTCTTCCTACCAACTGGAGAAAAACACTTTTACAAGGCTTATGTGTTTAGGATAGGCCCACCCACATAAAATCACCTGCAACATCTAGTCTAATGGAATCAGGGGCAGAATCCATCATCAGAATCCATCAGGATCAGAAGAATCATGACTACCACAGTCTCATATATCTTTATATCAGAATGAGTAGTAACTTTTGTTTTCTATTGACTCTTATAATTTGTCTGAATCTCAGCTTTCCCTTTGCTAGTTGCTTGAATTTGGGCAAGTCATTTAACCTCAGTTTTCTCCTATGTAAAATGGGTGTGTCAATGTTACACTTATTTCCTGGCAATGATGAGAGGATTGGATGGGTTAATTGATTATAAATCATTTTCAACTATGCTCATCAACTAGTCAGTGCTCATCAATTGTTATATCAACATGGATGATGCTTTTTTATCAACCACTTTGTTAGTCTCTCCTTAATAAATTTAATAGTTCGCAGATTTTCTTCTATTGCATTGTAAGCCATTCTTAAATGGCCATTTTATTTCTTCTTTTCCAATTCTTAACCACATTAATTATTATCTTTAATAATATGATTGGAATTTACATTACACAATGTTGAATTTAAGCAATCATCATAAGAATCTTGTCTTTTTCTTGACTTTAGTATAATCCCTCTAATATTTATCTGTAATGTGATTTTTGTGAAAGATTAATTTTATATATATATATATATATATATATATATGTGTGTGTGTGTGTGTGTGTGTGTGTGTGTGTATGTGTGTGTGTGTGTGTATTTACAAAATGCTTTCTTCCACTTTTATATTATCTCAAGAAAACATACCACCAGTTTTCCTCTTCACCCTCTGAAACCATTTCTATAAGAACTATTTCTGAAGTTTAAGCATAAGTCATTTACAAAACTAGACCTGCTACTATCTGGACCTTGTATCATTTTTCTAGACTGTAAAACAGTATACTTCTTTTGATTATTCATAGAATTTTTAATATTTTCTTAGCTTATTTCTTTTCTTCATCTTTTCTTGAGTCAATGTTTAAGCATTTAATTTAAAAGAAATTTTAGAGATAAGTTTAAAATGAACATTTAATTTCTGCTTGTTTCATTTAGCTCCCTCACTCAGGCATCCTTGAGGGTGACCTAGAGAGCTGAGAACAACTCCCAGAGCACAGCCAGCAACAAAGAAAGGTTCTGAGTCCAGATAGTAAAAAACTCTCTCTGGGCTATGACTGTTGAGCTGGGAAGAGGACTTAGACCAAGAGATGAAATCTCAGCTTTGGCCAACACCTTAATGCCAGCCTGGTTAAACTCTGAGCAGAGAATCCAGTTTATTCACATTTGCTCCTATCTTGTTTGTGTTTTTATTCACCTTACTTGGCTGCTTTTTACCTTAAACTCTATGACATGTCTTTTTTCAGTTCTAAAAAATGCTTAGCCAATTTCTTGACCTCTTTTCAAATGTCTCTTTGTCAGCAAGTCTCTCTAGTCTTTTCTTCTGGAACTCTATTAGATGTATGTTTATGGTCATCCACCCTGAAGAGTAGTTTTCTAATTGTCTTTACCCAGCCCTACTAAGCTTACTGGTTCCATAACTTGGTTTTTAAGTTTTCAATTTTTATTTTTTGGTTTTCCTCAACATTGAACGACTAGTGGAATTCCCACCCTAGGTCTTCATGTAGCTAAAAGTGGAGATTCCAAATATTCTCCAAATAAATATTTTCATGCCCAAAGAAATGGGCAGGTGCCTATAACTTTAGACTAATTATCTAGGTTTTCCTAATACCAGTAGATGATGATGATGATGATGATGATGATGATGATGGACATGTCTTTAGATTCCAGGTTTATGAAGAGAACCCAGTTCAAAACTCACTAGCCAGCATGATCCTGATCTGTGTATGAATTTTAAAATCCTAGCAACCATGATGGCTTTGCTGTGGTGCACCACATGAATCAAGGTTACTATTCCCACTTACTTTGAAGCTAGGCAATCATCTTTAACACCTGAAAATATCCTTGCTTGTTTTACAGTGTCAAGGAGCACAAATTCTATTTTTTTTTTTATTTCTTATAAATATGTTCAGGTAGAAATGAATTGAATAAATAAAAAAAACAACTTTTTAATTTTTTCAATAGCAAAATTGATCTAGAAGAGTAGTGCATTTCTTGTTACTCTATGTGGTAAGTCACAGGATAGAAAACCATCTATAGGCATAACAGAGGCCATATTTTTTTTTTCCTTTGAGAAGTGAGATCTGGGTACTTAAACGCTGATGGATAATAATCTAAAGGTGTGTTATGCTAAGACACTTGATAAAGCCACACAGTGTGTGTCCTCAGAGCCTCGGCTCTCCCACATAAAAACTGTGTGAGTTTGGGCAAGTCACACAAAGTATATAGTTTCATCACCTGTAAAATGAGATATGGATAAATATATTTCTAAGCTTTATACTTCTTATGCATCTGTACCTATCACTTTTCTTCCGTTGGCTTTATTTAAGTAAAAATTTTAACAGTAGTCTGACTCTTAAACTGCTGACTGAAACACTTTTATGATTTTTCATGCCTGTAAAGTACATTAAAGTGCCGGGAGAAATGGCTTTCTCTGACCACGGGATTATATGTTAGACTCATTTAGTGCTAATATAAATTCAGAACCTCTACATAACATCTCAGCTTGAAAGTTTAGACTGCTGTTAAGCTGCTGGGTAGAAAAGCAGACATTTTCTGATCCTAATGATCGCTTTACATTGGCAAGAATGCATGAACAGGGACTAAAAGGAAGATGCTTTTGTCCAAAAAGCACATAAGTACACTTATCACAATGAATTCTAATATCTGTTTTCTGTTCTCTCAACTAGAATAAAAGATGCTTGAGGACAGTAGTTGCCATTATAACTCAATATATCCCTAAAACCTGATAAAATAAGAATAAAAGCAACACGGCACGATGCTGAGCTGCTAATGAAGTCAGAATTAGACAGGAAGACAGTATAGATAGGTAAATCCAGTCAGGTTAGCTTGAGTCAGGCCAATTTTGAGTGAGTCCCAGAAGGTGGAAACTGTCCCCAGAGGGATTGAAATGTTAATTTCTTCAGAGCCCTTCCTCCACCCTTATCAAGAACCTGCCCCTGCTCCAACCTGTTGCCAAGGTAACTTGTCCCAGGAATTGCCTCTCCCGACAGGAAGCTATAATATGTCCTTGACTGCTCCATCCTGCCCTTCTCCCCTCAGTCCACCTGTTTCCCACCTTTTGGCCAGCCCACTGAGCAATCCTGGGCCTAGTCACTTACAAGGAAAGGAGAAAGATAAGGGGAAGAGGACAGGAGAACAAAGGAAGCCTAGGACTCATAAAAAAGGCAGAACACCTCCCTTCTTGGGTTACTAGGATACCAGCTATAGCCCCCTTCTCCCTCCTGGGAGAAGTCTGTGTTACCCCTTTTTAAATAAACCCTGCTTTATATGCTTGCCTTGGCGTGTTTCCCTAATGTTCAAACTTCAACATGTGGGAAAGTAGAGTTCACTACCGATAACCAGCATATCACTAATATGTATTATCTTATTTAAGATTGTATCTTAGGTTTTATAAGGAAATTATCTTAACCACCTCTTAAAAGAGGCACAAATATTATCCCAACTTTACAGACAAGAAAATGCAGGAAAACACAGCCCTGAATAGTTTGCTTAGCTAATTTAAGTGGTAGAGGCACAATGCTTATTTTATTCTCCCTGATGCTGGAACCCATCTCTTAATCACCATACAACACTATCTTTTATAGTATTTAATGATAGGTAGCATATATTTTCTTATATAAGTACAAATATCATCCCCTAGTATAAAGCCATCATTTAAGTTGAAAATGAGAATAGATTTCATTAGAGATTTATTCAATTTCATGGAAAAATATTTTGAATACCTGCTTAGAGTCAAGTACTTTGCTGGAAAATTTAGAAACTACAAAGAGAAACGGAAGACAGTTTCTACATACAGACTTCAGAGTCTAGGAGAATGGGCAAGATTGGACACAAATGCCTTTTACAGGGCTATAAGAAAGCACCAAGTTCTGTGGAAGTTTAGATGAAGGGGAGTTTGCATTCTTATCAGAACAGATGGCAGAAAAAAGATGGTATTTGAGAAAAGTCTTGTGATAGATAAGATTTTGAATAAAATTACAAGAAGATTTTCATTATAATAAATATGGGGGGGAGCTGAGGAATAAAGATGGTATAAGTCATAGTCAGAAAAAAGTATATTAAGTAATAGTTGGCTCCAGAAGAGGGTGTCTACAGAAAATAAGTGGATGGCAGCTGAAGGTATACCATGTTTTCCTTTTCCTCTCTCTCCTCCAACACAATCTTCCTGATGACATTACAGTTTGAGCAGGAATATGAATATCAGCCAAAGTTCTGATTCTAGTTGTACCATAACCAGGATCTTTGCTGTCTAAAAATGATGTCATAATTATTTAAAAAAAAAAAAAAAACACTGTCAAATGGTATTGTTTTCTGAGTAACTCACTTTCCTGAAGATTAGTCAAGGAAAAAAATTCAGATGCAACCCTCATCCTGGTATTGTATTAGCTCTTAGACACAGAACTGTAGCAACAGAGGAGGTCTCAAGGAATCATAAGACACTCGATTTAAGAGGCAGTCTGAATGTTTTCCACTAGTTCATCTTCCACAACTTTCAGTAAGTTTCTCTGTATGTAAATTAAATGGCTTCTCATAGTTTCCCAGAGAAAGAAATCTCTAGAACATTTCCAGGTCCTCCATTCTTTAATTTTTGAGTATGAAAGTGGTACTATTACAAGGATTTGGAGCTATCCGTTAATGCTTCCTCTATCAAAAAGTTTCAAGTGACACCAAATGCTGTCAGAAAAGATGGATTGAGGCCTTGTGATGTGGTAATTTATAGAACATGATATTCAGAATGGCAGAAGATGTAAAGAGTAAATGAGAATTTGAGGTATAAGTCTCAAGAAATTTTCTTCTCTTTATGATGATAGGACAAAGTGATTCAATTTATTACCTCCTGAATGTTCCTAGTCCCCAAAATGGGAAAGCTAGTTCCAAATTCTTTGAGATCCTTCCATAGCTTGAAGAATAAGAGAATGAAAGCTGTATAACAACAAAATATAGTTTGTACCCAGAAAATGCTACCATTTCATGTGGATCACAGTACATGAATTTGATCCTCATTCTTCTTTTTCTCTGGATTATTTTATTGGTGCATTATAATTGTACCTAATGGTGGGATTTATTGTTACATATTTATACGTGCCTACAATATGACAATATAATTTGGCCAAAATCATCCCCCTGTATTGTCCCTTTCCTTCCTCATCTCCCTCTTTCTGGTCCCTTTCCTCTACTCTATTGATTTCCCTTTGATTTTCTTGAGACTCCCTCCAACTTTCTTTTCCTTTGCACTCTCTAGCTTCTGCACGTGACAGAAAACATGTGCCCCTTGACCTTGCTAAATTTGGTTTATTTCGCTCAATGTAATGTCCTCAAGTTCTGCCCAGTTTCCTACAGATGACATAATTTCATTTTGCTTTATCCTCATTCTACTTTGCTTACTTTTCCTTACCTGAGTAGAGAACAAAGTTCCAGACCCTTGAGGTATGGATTCATACTTCACAGCTTCCACTCAGCTTACAGCACAAGCTCTGGTCTCCCACCCCCCTAAAAAAAGAAAAAAAATAATGATAAGTTGAATATTTTGCATTTTATCTTGCCAGAATTTCCATTTAGAAAGCCTTTATTAAATTTTCGGTTACAATATTTGATTTTCTTTTTTTATTATGTAACTCACAGTGGTTGCATCATTACTTGGCTGTAAGAATCATGACTTAATTGCTGAATAAATGTCAAAAATTTTGTCTCCTTGCAAATAATTCAAAAACAAAAGACTTCATCCTTCAGGATGATTTGGAAATTTACTGGAAACTAAAGTGAAAACAGTTATTTTGACATTTTATACATAAACCACATACACAGAGAAGCAACTTATTTCTTATAATTAAATAATGTCTCCTTGAAAATGGGCTATGTGAGGCAATGCGTTAATTTGAAATATCACAAGTGCAGCAAAGAAAATGGATTTGCAATGTTTAGTTCATATGCATTTTCTAGGACACCAAAGGACTTCAGTATTTGAAATCAGTATTTTTCCCTTTTCACCTGCTTATGAGATTATGAATATTTGCATTAAATTATTTTAATGTACCAAAAGGAAAGTAATGAACACATGCATCCTCCTCACTTGTGTGTCTGAAAATTCTCTTCACTAAAACAGTACCAATGAATATAAATAATGAAGCCTATACTTAGCACTTACTCAAGTCAGATCCCAGAAGGTGCCCACTCCCTGCATAGCTCTCCTGACCTCTTTAAAGGAATTAATTATGGGCAACCCAAGAAAATTACTTAAGTAGAAAATTCCTGCTACCAGTCCTCTTAAGAATTCACTCAGAAGAGTGGGCCCACAGTGTTTCCAGCTGCTAGTTTTGTGCAATACAAAAAAGTGTTGTTGTTTTTTTTTAATGTCTGCTTTTAATTCCAAAAATTCCTCTATCTTCATGTTATTGGTGATAACAAAATCATTGCTTATATATGAAAAACCAATTTCATCAAGAAGTCTAAAGAACTTTATAATTCTAATTGCAAAACACATTAATTTAGGGTATGTTGCCACCTCTGAGGAATGAACCTCCACCTGCCTCTCTCCTTGGTCAGGTTTGGAAGCAAGCCAGATGTATGGGGAAGCTTTCACCTGTCCAGTGATGATCACTTCATTTGGGAAGTTCATTTTAAACTGTGTCTTTTCACCACACCTAAGAGGCTGGGCACACACTAGTATTGTGCTATCAGGGAATAACATCAGTCCTTTATTTTACAGGACCCAAAATATTCTGGAATACCTCCATCCCTAGGAAGAGTGTAATACCAAGACATTCAATGAAGGGAACTTGTAGGACTGTTGAAATGTTCCTAAATTTTAATACATTTTGAATTACAAATAAATAATAACACCATGACTCATTATTATCATTAACAGTGATTACCCCTGGGTGGCAGGATCAAACACAAACTTTAGTTTTCTTCTTTGTATTTTTTATATTTTAAAGTCTTCTAGCAACAAAAATAAAACAATAATGTTGAGAGACAGTAGGGTGTTACAGTTCTTACCAGCCATGTAACCACAGGCAAGGTATTCTCTTAGTGGGCAAGAGTTTCCTCATTCTTAAAGCAGGGATAATGATAATAATAGTGAGGATTCAATAAGTTAAAATAGGTAGAGCAGTTAAAAGAATTCTGCTCTAAATAATTTACAAACGATAATGGTTATTTTAAAACCTAAATTTAACCATGATGGCATTTATCTACATGATAACATAATATTGTTTTTCATGGTACATTTCAGATTATACCAAAACAAATCTCTCCAGTTTGAATAATAAATAAAACTAGTTTTTAATTATCAATGTTGTTTTACCTATTTATAAGAAAATGGTAATGTGGCACTAGACAAGAGTAGCTTAAGTAGAGTCTTGGAATTAATTTTGAAGCAAAGGATAGCACAGATCAAAGGACATTAAGACTGAAATGGGGACACCTCATTCAACATTACTGTCTGTGTGTGATCTCAGGCAAGCCATTTACTTTCTCTGGGTCTTCTGGGATTCTTTATCTCCACAGGTGTCCTTTCCAAGTCTCTTTTTTCATCTCCTCTGCTCCTGTATTGATATGATGAAGAGAAAATTTTTGACGCTGAGTAAACAGTAAGCAATAAAATTTTCAAAATAACAGTATTTCCAACAAGGAATATTTTAGAGTCTTACATTATAAAAGCTGATCTTCAAAACATTTTTGTGACGGTGATATTACTTCTCCCCTACCTTAGAATTTAAGTAGCCAATACACTAGAAGTTTAAATTTAAATGTCATACAGCTCTCATCAAACTCAGAGTGCAAAGGAGAGCAGTTGAGCATCTGCTAAGTAGAATGGACATGTGCTACCCTCTCTCCACAAGGGAATTTAATGACTCATTGTCTTTGCCAGTAGTTTAAAGCTATGTATTAACACACTCCATCATTCCTCCTCTTTTTAGGTAAGGAGAATGTCTAATAAATCTGCAAGAAAAGATGCCTATACCAAGTTATCTTAAATAATTAAGTACACATAATAAAAGGGAGTCATTCAGAGATGATGGTGCCCTTGAAGACATGGAGTATATAATTAGAGGGGTAGACTGGTGTTCCAAAGTCCAAATTACAAAGTCAGACATGGTAGGTGTCATATGACCTTCCATAAATCTGGGAAGCCTGAAAGACATTAAAAGAAGAAAAGACTTTTCTTTGACTTACTCAAAACGACTTTGGTTTTTTGTCATCATCTCTAAAAATATGCTTCTCCCATAATCTATAGTGAAATCAGTGTTCTCAAGAATCCATGACCAATATTTTTGTAAAATTCAATGTAAATGAATTTCCATACAAGGAAAAGACAGAAAACAAAGACCATTTATTATATAATAACCTGTGGTTTCCCAATAAGAAAGCCAGAAATTCAAGGACTCTTTAATTCTTCTTTTCCAACCAAATCATATCACACATATAGACCCCAAGAATTACAAATATAAAGTGCTTTACCCAAGGTCATATAATTCAAAGAGAATGGGAACAAAAACTCAGGTGTTCCCACTTCTACATGTTTTAGAAATTTGTATTGTATCTGCCATGTAGCTATTTTTGTTTTGTATTTCTCAGTCTTCCCTTAGGAAAGGGTGATGTTAAAAGACAGCTTCCTTTCATAAAATTTTCCTATTTTAGATAAAACCAAAATCCTACCTTACTGACAAAATACTCTTTTTTTTTTTTTTCGGGTTGCCTGTCTTAACCTTCATTGTGGTTACTTGTAGTGTGGCTTCTTCTATTTTGAAATGACTTATAAAGTGGAATAGAGGGCGTAAGATGGAGAAGATCATTTTAATGCTGCACAGAACAGCCATTTCTCATCTATTATCCCTTCAATTTTAAGTCAATATCTACATCCACAGTAATTCTAAATATAGGAAAATAAAATTGCAAATCCGTGATTGCACCCGTAGAAGAGGACTTGTCTCTGAACTATATTACTATTCTTTCCTGCTTTCTTGTTTAGTTTTCCTTTTGACATTCAGGTCTTAACTTTAATTTAGAAAATAGATGAGCAACAACCCTTTTCTGATGTAAGACCAAGGGCATGCCATCTCATCATTGAGACTGGTGTGATCATTATCACCTGACAATTCCAGTTGATCTAAAATGCAGGATGCTTATAAAATTTATAACACTAAAGCAAACAGATTAGAGGGTCTATTTTAACCCTATATATTCTATTAACTCTTGGTGACTTTAATCTATCTACAACTGTAATATTGTTAAAACTATAATAACCCAAAATTAAACAATCCCCTTCAACATAAAATTAACACTGCTTGTCACTTGCTATTTAGTCCATTCAGGCTGATATAGCACAGTACCACAAATTGAATGACTTATAAACAATAGAAACTTATTTCTCACAATTCTGGAGAATGAGATGTCCAAGATCCAGGTGCGGGCAGACTCATGTCTCCTGACATGAGTGTCCTGCTTCCCAGATGGCCATATTCCTGCTGCATCCTCACAGGGAGGAGGAGGAGGAAAAGGAGCTCTCTGTGGCTTCTCTTGTAAGGAAGGGTACTATCCCCATTCGTGAGGACTCTACTTTCATGATCTAACCACCTCCCAAAGCCCCACCTCTCAACTCCTTCACATCAGGGATTAGATCTCTATATATGAATTTTGGGGAGATGCAAACATAAAGTCTTTACCACCTGTCACTCCAGCATCTGTTTCTAAAAACTACAAAGTTATATGTTCAACAAGGAAGGATAATAATAAATCCAGATTTCTTATTTATTAGAATTGGGTATTTTGTTAATTCTTTAGAGCAAGAATTCTCAACATTTTTGGGGAAAGTATCTTTCTTTTTCCATATATAATGTGCATGTCTATAAGGAAAGCAGGAGGTAACCACTACTACCAATTTAGATCTCCCTCCTCTGGGAAACCTGAAAAACTACAGCGAAAAACGAAATGAGATTCACAGAGTGATAACATAGGGGAACACTGTGTAAGACACACAGAGAAAATAATGTAGAACTGCTTCCCAAAATTAATGTCTTTGATTAAAATGTTTTCATATGAATTAGAAGAAGTCAATACTTGACTGTCCACCTGACATTAGGTCTCTTTTATGAAATTAGAACTCTGAGAAGTCCCAACAGACCATTTATTTATGATCAATAAATGCTATATCCACGAGACAATCTCTCATTTAAATTCCAAGCTATAGAATTTAATGAAACATATGTCAATTGTTCTTACTTTTTCTGAACATTACCCATCCTATTATTTTTTGTTATAGAATGTTTTTGGTTACAGTTCAGTTCTCTATATTGAATCTTCAATTTACTTCAATTTATTCTATATTAATGATTTTAAACTAACCAGGCAAAAACATACTGATCTATACAACTACAGAAACAGGTGAAATGAAATCAATGTTGCTAAATCTGCATGCAGTGATTATATGTAGAGAAATTCCATTGTTACCATGACAATGTCACAATGCCTTTGATTTTTATTTCATAGAATAGCAAAATGTGCACTTAATAGAGACATCTAATTGTCTTCCACTCTGGTTTTTGCTCAACAACATAACAACATGCTTTTTGCTAAACATCACAGTATTGAAATTGCTCTGCCACCAGCTGCCATTAACATATTTTGTATTCATGCTTTGTATAAATTCTGGAAAATGTTTTCAGTTAAGCTTCCCAACTATACACTTAATTTATATTTAATGAGGCAGGAGAATGTTAAATAAATGTGCATTGATTAATTTAAAATAGATAAATTAATGTTTATTAACCTAACAGTATGCACTTTCATGACATCTCTGAAGTTTCTAAACCTCCATACCTAATTGGTTTTTCTAGTTGAAGTTAAAGGTAAATTTAAGCACCAGCAAATTAACTTGATCCAAGGACTTACAACTGAAGTTGTGAATAGTCCAATTTCCTCAAGAAATTCACAGCATCTTTGCAAAAGGTCATTAGAATCCTATTAGTCCTTCTGATGTAGAACTTTCTTCTATAGCCAAACCAATAAATGGTTATGCTCAGCCATCTCTTTACAATGTGGGTCAATGCATACTTAGACATCCCAATACCTAAGAAGCTCCACCAGTGAGAAAAGTCTCCAATCAAGCCACAATTTGTTAGATGTAAATCCTACTATTATTATTAATTTTGAAGCTCATGTGATGACCTTTAAGCATTTCATGACAGTTCCCAGGTCCCTTATAAAACTATTTTTTAGTTGACAAATCTGTTCTGGGAACATAGATAATACTCATACGACCACATATCCACTTAAGAAGCAGTCTCACATGTCAGTAGTTATCTTAAATTAGAAACCTAGCATTCATATATAGTAGGAGGAGGCTATAATTTCATATATTTGCACAACATCCCAGCCCTTCCAAACACACATACTCTCCCCAATTTCCAACAACAGGTACTATTATAAAATGTTTCAACATTTTCATAAATGTCCTATATTTGATAGGACAGTCTGACTTTCATTAACTCTGATTTTTTAATGCACATGGATGAGGGTAATGCTTTCTGACATAGCCAGATGTTGATAGAACTAGTATCAGCTATAAGGCTCTTCAAGGGAAGAGAGTTATTATGGCATGGTGGCAATATCATCTTGACATTTCAAGAAAATATTCTCAAGATGATTTTTTTTTAAATCCACGTGAAATAGAAGCTGAAAGAAAATATTGCTCTACTGAAAGTCTGTGGTACATAAAACTGAGAATTGTTGGGTATCTTGTGAAATAACTGGAGAAAGACATAACATATGGTAAACTCTTCTTAAATTCATGCACTTATTTCTTTTAATTTTCTCAAAGTCACACTACACCAGTTGAGTAGCAGATACAAGGTTCAAACTCAAATCTATGCCCCAGCTTTTTGTTATACCCAGCTTCATTAACACTGTGACCAACCTAAGAACATGGTAGAACAGATCATGAACTCAATTGCAAGCCAAGGAATTTTCTGTTTGTACCGTGTGAGTTACAGTATTAACTTACTCTGCAACCTTGGGCATGAGAATATATCTAGCATAAAAATTGGACAAGTCCTATTTTAAATATCTGAGCAGAAATACACTCAAGACAGAATGGGACACCAGCAAGTTGCTGGGGGTCTTTGGTTTGTGTGGACCTGCCATTTTATCCTCAACTTAGTACCTTCTCATGAATTCCCTTTGTCTTTGTGGATATTATCATCCTTTCCTTCCCACTCTAAATACCATAAATTGAGGAACTTAGGTATATTGCCTCCAAATGACAACAGGTCCACCTTTCACATGCCTAGTCCGGCCCTGAAGTGGTTGCTCAAGAAACACATCTCATACAATTCCACTGCCTCTGTTCTGGCTGCCTCCTTTGCAGGGTATCCTACACAGTTTCCTAAATTAATCTATTTAGACTATACATGTGTATGTCTCAGTTATCTCCCCCAAAGTCTTAGATTCCTTGTTACCTATGAGATCATTTCATTATCATTTGAAGACCTCTACAATATGTCTTTTTTTCTATTTTTCAAGTCTCATTTCACAAAGCCTGCACTTACACCCCAGCTAAGCTACCTTATTTAATTTTCCAAACATACATTGAATTTCTCACCTCTAGCCATTACCTTAAGGCTAAAATTGCTTTCCTAACCTAGTGTTATCACATTGCTCAGCAGAACTGCAGCTCTGAAGCTTATTGTTACATTGCAACCACAACCATATTGAGATCTTAAACTCAACATTGCTTAAAACATTGTTATTTTACTTCTCTCTCTTTCTCTCCTCTCTCTCTCTCTCTCTCTCTCTCTCTCTCTCTCTCTCTCTCTCACACACACACACACACACACACATCCCATAAGTGTTGCTTGAAGTAAATTAACATAGAGCACCCTCTGTAAAAGGTTGAAATGATGCTGCACTGTTTTCCTATCTGTAGGCCTAGAAGTGAATACTAAGGTGCTTTTCCACAATAAGAAAACTGCCTGACATCACTAATTCAAGGTCAGAAACATGGGGCAGCTTGGTGCAGTAAGTATTTTCACATCATTCTCATTCCTCTCCCATTGTACACCTAGGAACAGTTTTTCTACCCAGTCACAGATGGCATAAGAGAGTAAATGGAAGGACAGCTGGTGGTTCCACAAAGGGACCTTGGGATTTCTCAGAAGCTCAGTTCAAACTGTCCTCACTGGCAGAACAACAGTGAAAGAAGCAGAATTGCCTGACAATAAAGCACTGCATTTCACCTGAATTCCCCCAATAATAGCCTCTACCCTCTGTTGAGCTTTAACTTAGGTGACCTGGTGGGTACAATTGCAGAGTGTGGACTCCTTCAAAAAGAGCAACAAAGTCATCATCCCTGAAAGCTGCACACAGCTATCACCTAAAGATGGAGCTGGACAGCCTGAGCAATGGGAGGGAAAAAATGGGAGGAAAAAAAAAATGGGAGGGATGAAAAAGTGGAGGGCAACTTAGTGGTAGTCTGGAGTATCTGTGCCCACTCCTCTCCAAACATCTTATTTAATTGGTAGCAACTTCAAAACTTTAGTAGAAGTCCTGTTTAAATAAACTATCTAGTTTATATCTCAAGCAAAAAAAAGTAAAATAATAAGAAGCTTAGTATAAAACATTTTATATGTTTATGTAGCATAATCACTAGAAAAAGGGATTTCTAGACCAGATTTCAGAACTGGGTGACTAAACCCCTAATTATACATAATCCTAGTTTCATTCTGCCCTCTTCTCTGAAGTCTCCCTAGTTCAAATTTTATTCTTCAAAAGGTAGTCTCCTAACTGAAACTTTCACCAAACCCTCATAGGAAACGTATATTTATTTATAAAATAAGCATTGAGAGTTTACTTTGTGCCAATTTTAAACATTGTGAGTACAACTGTCAACAAGAGATGCAGTCCCCAGACCTTGTAGGACTTATATTTTAATAGAGTGTGCAGAAAGCAGTAAGTTGAGGGGAGAATGATACATTAATAAACATAAATAAGCAAGGTATTTTAAAAGGCCTAAGGCAGGTAAAATAAAATGATGTGATAAAGACTCTCAGGTTATGATTAGGTGCTATAATTAAGGTCATCAGGGATGAGTTTGCCAAATTAAAAAAAAATTGAGTTTGTGATGTGATCTAGATGTCAAAAATAAATACATGAGAAGGAGAAGGCAAAAGAGAGAAGAGAGTGAGTGGGCAAAAATGTAAATCCAGAGCATTCCAGTAAATGGCCCAGCATATTAGAATATTTCTAGTCCAAAGTGTTCCAAGGCACAGAGGCCCTAAGATGAAAATTAGCTGGAATGAGCTTACTGTACTTGACATGTGCAGAGAAAGTCACTGGCTGGAGTGCAGCAAGCAGGGTGGAAAGTGCTAATGGAAAAGCTGGGACAGCAGGCAGAGGTCGGATGTTTGGGGGGTATTTAGGCATTGGAAAGGAAGCTGAGTTTGGTTCTGGGTTTAGTAGCAGGAGGGATTACTTTTGAGAATTTTACACAGAGGAATAACATGATCCAATCGCATTTTAAAAGGATGACTTCAACATCCTTGAGGAGAAGGAACAGTTTAGAGCAAGAATAGTTTAGAGCAAGGTAGTTGTTGTGATGAGGGATGATGGTGGCTTGAATCAGAACAGAGACGATACTAGCTTCCCCAGGACCCTTAGCACTCAGAAGGAGACTCCACTGAAGAATTACCATCCTGAGCACTATCCTGATTTTATGTGATTCTGTTACCTATACTAGACAAAACCCCTTTTGAAAGTTGATACTGCATCTTTTTCATCTTCATAGCTGCAAGCTTCCAAGGAAAAATGCACAGTTGGCCCTCAGTAAATGCTTGTGGCTTGGATCCTAGTACAATGGTTTCACCCTGCAAACCAGAGGAAAGATGTTGGTGCAGAAGCCCAAAGTCCATGTCCCCAACATTGGTCCACTACTCATAGCTCTTTGTCCTGGACAGACTGTTTGAAAAACATCCCCCAAGCCTCAGTTCATTCACCTGTCAAAGTGCATGCTACCATGCATGCCTGTGGTGTTATTAATATCAAACTAGATAACTAATAGATGGGGCCTTGTAAAGCTACATTCCAAATTCCATTGAAATATAAGGAATTATTGTCGGTTCTTTTGCCTCCTATTTAACATAGGCTTTTTTTTTTTTTACAAGAGAATTTTAACCTATATTTGAAGTCTCTTTGGAAACCTTAGGAGAGCTGCTGATGATTTGAGGTTACAGAATAATCATTTGATTCTCTCAACACTCTGTTGTGACAGATGGTTTTAAAAGTACAGAAAATTTCCAATGTCTTGTAAATTTCCCAAACATCCTAATTCTTCTCCATTCCAGAAAACTGAGTTCTACTAGTGGGTCAAAACTCGATACATAAATAACTGTGTGGTTCAAGGAGAGTGTGATGTAAAGAAAAGATCATTGCTGGTTTTGCCCCCTCTCGGTGCAGTTGGCAGCAGAATTTTAGAATTCTACTTACCATCTCATGGCTTTGAGCTTACCATCAGTTTGAGGAAGACTAGGAAAAGAGTGTTTAATTTTCCAACAATAAGCAATCCTCCAGGTATGTAACAGTAACTGCTAACTCTTGGAGGTCAGAACAGTTCCCACAGGTGCAGGTTCAGTTCTACAAGACTGGTCCACTTCAGATGTCAGCCAAGTGGGTACTGTAGTTCTGCTTATGCCTCTCTCTGCCAAATTCAGGTTCAGTAATTTACTAGAATGACTCACAGAACTCAAGAAAGCACTATACTTAGAATCACAGTTTGATAATCAAGGACACCACTCAGGAAGAGCCATTAAATAAATGAAATGAACTGGATAAAGTATTGGGGTACAGAGCATGTTCAGAGCTTCCATGCCCTCTCTGGGTACATCACCCTCCTAGACATGTGTGTGCTCACAAACATGGATGCTCCCTTAGCAGTATCATTAGCTCCTCACTATTTCAGAGCTTTCATGAAAATTTTCTTACACAGGTGTGAATGGCCATTAAACTCAACTTCCATTTCCTTTCACAACCCTAGAGGTTAGACATAGTGCTGATAGTTCTAATTCTCCAACCAGGTGAATGTGTTTCCTTCTAGCAACCAGACTCCATGCCAAAGTTTCATAGATGCTTCCAAAAGTCATCTAATTAGCATAAACTCAGCAATGGTCAAAGAGACTCATAATGACTAACAAAAGACTCCAGGAATTGCTTTTAGGAAATTCCAAGGGTTTTAGGCACTCAATGTAAGATGAAAACAGTTAATTCTACATTCTTTGCATTATCTATCACAAAGGGAAAATATTCTCAATGTTAATAAAAAGTTTCAGTATTTGATAAAAAGAAACAGAAATTAAAACAAAGCTAATATTTGAAAGGTGGAGGAGGAAAAGGAGTTAAATGAAATAAACCTCATTAATTCTGACTTCTTTGTAGATTTTATCCTATCTTAGACTATGCATATCTTAGGCTGCAGCAAATGTTTTTCCAACAGATAATTCAAATAAATAGAATAGCATACTTCCTGAGAGGAGTGCTTAAAATCCAAATAAATTTTTAAAAATAAGAAAAGAATAAAGAAATGACTTTAGTCCTGATGAATCAAACACAATGAGAATTTTTGTTTCTCATGTTTGCCTCCACTATTGTGTTTATGGATATATATAATTAGAGATTTATCACTTTGGTATATATAGGCAACTATGGTAAAGATTTGTTTCCCTGACTTGAGAATAAAATAGATGTCATATTTTTTACCTGGTAATTTCCTGTATATTCTCCCATGGCCAATAATAAGTGATCAGAAAATCACTGACAAATGCTTTACTACTAACTGTCAAGAAGTCATAAAACAGAGAGCATGGCAGGCTAACTTCCAATTATTACAAAATGTACTGAACACATCTTTTTTTTTCACTCAGTGAAGGGAAGTCACATTTATAGCACCACCTTGTGAAAGAATAAGGAACTGGCTTACCAAGTGGAGCAGAAAGCCAGCCTTTCCAAGCTTACTAAGAGAAATGGTTTGAAAAACTATTTCTTTTTAATTATCTATTTGTTCTTCCAAAACATATCTGTATGTATATATTAAACTTGATTTGGAAATTTTTTCTACTCCTTTCCAATATTTTTTTCTCGAATCACATTTAAATCCTTTTGATATTAATCATTGGAGCCAAATGAAATAACACTTTCTGTGTTATGTTTACACCTGTATAATATATATCAGGAAAAATATTCATCATATTCCTTCTCTGTTTCTCAGTATTCTCTATTTTTAACCTCTTTTCTTGTCTCTCCCTATACAGCAGGCCACTCATTTTATTTTTAAATGAATAGGAAAAAATAGAAGCGAGGGAGTTCATTTTTAATAGTTCCTCATAGCACAACATAAATCAGAGCAGCACAAATTGTGTATTATCTAGTATTACAATCAATACTTGTTCTACAAACTAAAATTGGAAAATATATGGATGCTACGTTGCTTGTTAGGAAGTTGGTTTTTTGAATTTCACAAATACCACTCATCAAATGTCTTACTAATTAAATTGTACAAAATGTCAGTAGATGTTTTATTTTTCTAATTACTTGTATCGTGTACACTTGCATAGTACAATGTTTTTCAGACTTTATATATATGAGACATCTAGAGAATTTGTTACTCATTATCATCCAGATATTTCACCTTTTCCCAAGGCTTTGATTCCAGAGAATGGAGATTAGAGCCCTATAATCTGTGTTTCAACCAATTTACAAATAATTCTAGGGTACTCTGTGGCCACTCTTGGAAGAGTAATGGTCTGATTCTGTACCATCTCGTTTTGCCATTTGAATGTGTTGTTCTCTTGAGGAATCCTTAATTTTTCCTTACCTACCCTGTCCCCCATTTAATCAGTCAATTTTCTTCTACCATATTTTCTGTGTATTATCTTGGCCCTAGATCTACTGCAATTATGTTCTCATATTGCTCAATCTTTTGAGTTCTTTGGTATAATATAGATTTATTTTCCAGTGTCTGAATTTGGATGAGGGGACAATCTTTTAACATCTAGAAGAAAGAGAACACTTAATAGCACAATAAATTAGGAATATCCTGACAAGATTTTGAGTTGCTGAAGGAATCATATATTTTATTTACCTCATGACCTAACCTAATACCTAGCTTGTAATAGATAGTCAATAAATATTTACTAAATAATGACTAATTGAATAAACACACATTGAAAAAAAACATAGTTTGAAATACTACAAAAGTAGTCAGTTACTAACTTTTACCCTTAAAGTTATTGATTTCAACTTCCTCAATTTACAGAAAGGTACACAGAGGCCCTCCTGTGGAATAAGCCTTGAGCAAGCCAATTATGGAAATACGCCCAAGTCTTCTGACTTCCAGGGAAATCCTCCCTCAACTACTATAATAGATCATCCAGGTGTCCTCATACTAAATAACCTGATGGCTGTTATTGTTTTAACTAATGCACAATTCTATCTAGGCTAAACACATAGAATTTTTGAGTACTTATATTTCTCTCTTCCTGTTCTCTGACTGTCGACCTCCAAAATTTAATTATATCCAGTTTCAAAGTCAGCTTGAGTAAAATCCTCTAGTGGAGAGAATAGGCACAGCTATACTCTAAGTACAGTTCTATTTACTACAATTGTTTTAACTTTTCTAATTAAACTTTCTACAGTTGGGTGGGCATTTAGTTGTGCATTGATTTTTTTTTTTTTTTTTTTTTTTTTTTTTTTTTTTTTTTTTTGCTACATACCAGGTAGCTCATTATTCCAGATGGTTTGATTCTGGAAGAATTGATAGGAGAATTATATAGAGTATGTTTCTATATACACATATATGTAGGATGTATGTATACCTTGTACATATAAATATAAATTGTAAATCTATGTTGATGCACGCATGCACGCGCATACACACACACACACACACACACACACAACACACTTCTTAACAGACAGAAAGCCACTTGATAATGCAGAGAGAACTCTATACAGTTGTTACTGGGGAACATGAATCTGACAGTCTAAGCCTTGATCCTGCCCCTAGATTTTACAACATTATCTTCCAATCTTCCATCTGAGCTCACTCACCACATCTCACTCCATTCCTGACAAAGGGACCTATTCTCCCACCTTCAAGAACCCAGTTTAGAACTTCTTACAAAAGCTTATTCTGTAATCCTGGGCTTGAACTTCCAGAAGTTCATAAGGTAGTTATAAAAACACAGCAGGATGGAGAATACTCTCAGCTTCTCTGTTCTCTGAGAATTGGAACAAGCTCCTTAATTGTATTGAGCTTCTGTAAATGAGGATTGTAAACCCACCTCACAAAATTGGTGTTAGATTCAGTGATGGTGTGCAAACAGCCTATCCTAGAGCCTGGCCCATCATAAGTAGCTAAACACCACGAATGCCCTAGAGGTCCTTTCCTTTCCTCACCTAGCAAAAGGATGTGTGAGAGATCAATCCCATTTTACATGGTTTGAAGTCTGTGAAAATGAAATGTTATTGTCATTATTTGAGAAATAGTTCAGTGCTGTGCAAAGAACACACAGAAGGCTGCCCACACACTTCCTGCCACTATCATTTAGGAAATGGCTTTCATTCCAGAGAGAGAGAGAGAAAGAAAAAGAAAGGGAAAGGAGAGGGAGAGAGAGAGAGAGATGAAATAATGGACCTGATTTCCGACTTGCTACCAGAGTAAAAAAAAAAAAAAAAAAAAAAAATCCTTTGCCCTCTCTGGCTGTAGAGAACCCCCTCATCTATGCAGTGCAGGGAATGTAGCTGGGTGACCTCTAAGTGTCCTTCCAGTTCGCAGATTGCAGCGGTGGAGTCAGGTGGAGGCTCTGCCTGCACAGTCCCAGCCAGGGCGGGCGTCCTGCCAGCACAGCCGGTCCTCCCCTGGGAAGGGCTTCCCTCGCCCGAGGCCGCAGCGCTGCGCCAAGGAGGCTGCAGACAGCAGCGGGGGCGGCTCTCCCGCACAGCTCCGGGGAGGCTAGGCGAAGCGCTGCCTTCCAACCATCAATAATGCAGTCTTTTGTCAGCAATAAATTCCCTCCAAAATTAATGAAACAGCCCTTTTAAATTCTCCTGTCACTGCCTCATACAGCAGGAGCTGGGCTAGGCCTCCTGCTCTCTAAATAAATATAAAAGCCATATAAATTGTCTGGAGGCGGTATCTAGCTTGCTGGGCTACAATCTAATCTCCTCAGCCGCCTACAGAAACAAGGGGAAAGATGGAAACCCAGCACCAGCGTTTGATCTCTATTGCAGAAGGCACTCCGGGCACACACCGCCCACACAGCATCGCAGGAGTTTATCCCCATCCACCTTCCAGGTCACTTCCACTTTGCAGTTTTCTGCAATGTGACCTAGAAGATACCAACTAGGAATGTTAGAGCGGAGGCAACTTCAGATATTATCTAGACCCAGTCGCCTAAAGCCCAGAAGAAGAAATAAAAGACTGTATCTATATTCTACTGTAGTCATATTCTAAAACAGTGCTTCTCAAAGTTTAGTGTTAATAATACACAGTAGGTCTCAGATGAGGACCTAAGATCATTAATTTCTAGAAAGGTCCCAAGTGCTGCTGCTGCTGTTGGTGGTCCATGAACATTTTCATTAGCAAGTGTCTGGAAGACCATGAACTCCATTAGGGAAGAGCCACTCGTATTTTTTACTGTGTTCCCAAATCCTAACACAACATCAATGCAGTGGTTTTTAATAAAGGTTTGTTGAATAATTAACTGGTCCATGCAAGAGGCAGCATTACATAATAGTGAGAAACTCTGAAACCAGACAGACTACCTAGTTTCACATCCTGACAATGCCACTAACAAGCTGTGTGCCCTGGGCAAGTTATTTAACTGCTCTTCACCTCCGTTTTCTCAACTGTAAAATTGCATTAGTAACAATATATGTCTTATAGGTTGCTTTGAGAGAGAAAAATGAGCTAATATAAATAAAGCTCTCAGAACAGTATCTGGAAATTGGTGGGTAATGCAAAAATGTGACTTGCTTAAGGTCATATAGCTACTTAGAAAATGTGGGCTGTCACCCATGTCTCTTGCTATTTTAGTTCAGTATCATCAAGCAATACCCTGCAGAAGAACATTCTATTTATTTAGTTACAAAGAATGACATTTCTACCCTACAGCCCTTTAAATTTATGAAATGTAAATCACATGAGAAAACATTCTCTGATAGAAGGTAGCAAATAATTGAACATACACATTTAAGTCAAGAAACTCACATAAATATTGTTTTGGAGATAAATGACTGAATAACCCAAAGGAGCCCAAGACTTATAATATCACAGATGTGAATTGTAATCCCAGGTCATTCACGTTTATGAACAGGTGAACGGTCATTCTCTCAAAATGACAACTGGCATACAAGAAAATGGAGAAATGTCTAACCCAGAGGACTGACATACAGATTAAATGAGATCATGTATGTATGGTATATAGTGCTGCTTTGCACATAGTAAGAGCTCAAGGAATGATAGTAATAGTGGTAGTGGGAAAGCCATAAAACATTTACAATAGGTAAGACTGAAAAAAAAAGCAACTCTTTATCTGAGCCCTAGGAATGTGGACTGATGGATTGTTCATACTCTCTCCAACCCTGACATGATATAATACCACCATTTATCTCCAAAACAATAAAAACCTATAGTTGCAACCTGAGCTGAAGGCTGTTTTAAGACCAGAGAAAAGCCTGATAGAGACATGGCAAAGGACCAACATAGGACCTGCCTGAACAAAGGTCTAGGTAAAATCAGATGCTAGAGATAAATGATGGAATGTCATGAACTTTAAGTCCTGAAAGGAAGATTTTGAATATTGGGACTTAATATTTAGGCCAGAAGAACCATTAAAGACAATCTTTCTTTTTGGCTTTGGGAAACAGGCACAGAGAGATCGGTTTTGTGTGTGTGTGTCTGTGTGTGTGTATGTTAATAATGTAAACATGAATGAATTAGAAACCTCAATCCTTAGCACAATCTGAAGCATGTACCCCTCCTCCTCAAATAGTAACTTCCTCAGCCCATGCCCCAAAGTTCAAAAACCTGCATGAGGTAAAATTTCTCAGATCAACTTTGACATGTAAAGGACTCAAAATCATCAACATAAAGAAACTGGACAAACTGAAAAGCAATGACTTTTTCTTAGACTTATCAGAGAACTAAGGTCAAATGCAACCTGGCTTCAAGAATTTCTGTAAAGCTATAGTAATGGAGACAACATGGCACTAGTGAAAGACTAGATGCATAGTTTGCTGGAACCAAATAGTCTAAAAATAAACACACTCAAATATAGTCAACTCACTTTGGAAAAGGCACAAATACAATTTGATAGAAAAAAAGACAGTCATCTCAATAAGTTGTGCTGGAACAATTGGATGAGGATAAAGCTTAGACACAGAGTCAACACAGCACCAAAACATAACATAGATCATAGGCCAAAAATTAAAATCTACTATAAATCTTCTAATAAGAGAAATATAGGTGACTTTTAGTTTGATGATGAGTGTTTAGAAATAACACCAAATAGATGCATGATCCATAAAAGAAAAATTTAAGAATTTATATTTTATTAAAATAAAAAACTCCTACTTCATGAAAAATACTGTTGAAACTGAAATAATATGAGCCATAGACTGAGAAAATGTTTTTGAAATGCATATCTGATTAAGAACTCTTAAAACTCAACAATTAGAGAAAAAATGCAATTTAAGAAATGAGCAATGGTTCTAAGCAGACACCTCAGCAAATAAAATAGATACATATGAAATAAGCACAAATCATTTGTCCTCATGGAAATACAAATTAAAACAACAGACAGATAATGTTTCAGTCCTAAGAATGACTAATACCTAAAACAATACCATTGCTGGGTGAGCAGGACTTTGCATCTTTGCTGATATGAATGCACATCACTTTGGAAGACAAGCTGGCAGTTTCTTACAAAACTAAATATAGTCTTACCATATTATGTCTTAATTATAGGATAGTAGCTTTGTTGGTAAGAGCCCAAAACTGGACACAGCCAAGTTTTCCTTCAAAAAGCAAATGGATAAACAAGCTGTGGCACATGCATACAATGGAACACTTTTCAGTGACAAAAAAGAAATGACTTATCAAGGTGTACAAAAACACAGATGAATCTTATATTCATGTTTCTAAACCAAAGAAGACAGTTTGGAAAGACTGCATTCTTTATGGTTCTGATTATATGACATTCTAGAAAAAAATCAATCTATAGACAGGATAAAAAAAGTCGGTAGTTGCGAGGTATTCAGGGGCCAACTGGAGGGTTGAATGGGTGAAGCATCGGGGATATATTTTAATTGCTGCAATATTCTTTATGAGACTGTACTGGTGGTTACATAGCACTGTATATTTGTCAAAATCCATAGAAATTTTTAGCACCAAGTGTAAAAATGCATGCAATTAGAAAAATATTTATAAGGCTGGAAGATCCCAGGATAGTGTACAATGCTCCTCCTAGAGAACATTTGCTTTTTATTAGTTTTTCAAGAGACCTTCAGATTATATCTAATAAGCTTTTTAACTTAGAAAATTTTAGATTTTTTTCTTCTTTGTAAAGATAGTAGAGGTTTTCCATATATCTCACATCCTATTTTCTCCATTGGTAACATCTTACATTTGTTGGTACATTTGTCATAATTGATGAACTAATATTGACATGTGATTATTACCTAAACTCTATATTCAGATTTACTTATTTTTGCTTTTATTTTTCTCTTGCAAATTCCACCTAGGATAACATACTATAATGGTGCCCTGTCTTAATTATTTCCTTTTGTCTAAGACATTTTCTCAAGTTTTTTTCATTTTTATGTATTTGACAATTTTGAGAATTAGTGGCTAGATGTTTTGTAACAATGATTTTCATTTGGTATTCATCTGATGGTTGGTTTTCTCAGGTACTTTATCATAACTGTATTAGTCACCTTTCAATTGTTGTGATAAAGTACCTGAGAAAACCAACCAAATTCTGGCATGGTGTTTGCAGAAAAGAGAAGAGAGATATCCATGGCTCTAGTATATACATAGGTAAAAAGAAGCATAGAGTGTGGGTGGTAGAATGCTTTTTCATTTTACTACCATATAGTAGACAAGACAGATCGCATCCAATGCTATGATCTCTAGGATAGAGTGGGTAAGGCAGCATGATCCTTCCTGTATTATTTTAGTGAAGTCGTTTGGTAGCCTTGAATCTCAGCTTTCCATTAACTTAATAAAGAAATTGAATTATAACTTCTACAGACTTCTTCTGCTCTGATCCTTTTTGATGCTATAAGTATGTTTCTTCCATCAGATAAAAGGCAAATTAATGATATGCAAAGTTTTAGTCAAATGCATTCCTTTTAACCTTTGTGAGGATCAAGTACATAATCAAGGGAAATGGCCTACTCTATATTCTTGAGTGACACATTAGTATATACTTAAAAAATAAAAGAACCAAATGAACTTCAGTGCCATCTCAGTCATCTTTTGGTAATGAAAAAATTGCATTTTAAATAGAAAATTTGCATTTGACCAGAAAGAAAGAATTAGAAACTTGACTTATTCCATTGACTTGGTTACATTTCATAGAATCAAATTCTTGGGGTAATATCTGTGTTACAGATGCCATCAAATTATTTACAGCATAAAAGAATAAAAGCATATGTCTATTTAGATAAAGCAGCATAAAATATACAGTCTCTACTTTCTACACTGATTTCTACCTAATATCCTCAGATGTAACATCATCGAACTACTGATAAATTGATAAAATTCCTTAGAGATCAAACTTAAAAATGCAAGTTTTTAGAAATAACGAATGACATAAAAGTTAATGGTACAGGAACATTTTAATTATTGATGAAGAAATACATAATAACAAAATATTTCAATAATAAGGAATAATTTTTTCAACCCAATAGCATCTATTGTAGAAAAAAAGGATATCTGCCCAGGATTTAATGATAATAGGCAAACCAACAGAAAAAAATACATAAAAAAAACTCATTTACAGCAACTGAATCTCAAATTTTTGCTGTAGTTTCCTGATAGTACTGGAATTTGATTCTTGTACAGTGAAGAGCCTTCATGATTAATGAAAGGAACACTTTGTAACTTTGACCGCCACAGCCAAAGTACCTTAGGGATCACCAATTCAGTCGTCATGTTTTGTGCCTGTGAAACCCAAAACTTGTAAACATGAAATAACCCAGATCCATATGGCAAATTTATACAAGGGCCAGGACGAAAACCCCATACGGGAGATTCCTGCTTCAGGGCTGCTTACCCACATAAAAAGACACAAAAGTATTTGGTGATGTCCTGGAGCAGGCTCATAACAGCTTGTGAGTGTGGATTATTACATATTCAGGAATTTTCTGAGTTGTTTTACCAGCACACCACTGGCCCAGCCCTCCAGTTGCAAGTATATGCAGTAGTTGGTAGTTTCATGTAAAAGTAAACTTTATATCGAACACCCAAAATGTTGATATTTTTAATCTATACTTAGCATTTCTAAAAAGTGGGTGTTGTGCTCATTTGGGGAAAGATTAGAAATCACATTCCATATTTCTCAAGCTTACATGAAATTTGTCTAACAATGTCTGATAGAGAATGTCAATCCACAGAAGAGATAATTGGACGTTTCCATTTTATCATGCTTTGCTTGTATGTATATTCTTAACAATTATAAATATGCATAACTGCTCTTTACAAGGGCAGGTTGCCTTACGATAATCTCATAAGGATATGGTGATTAGTTAACTTAGCCAAAAATGTAGTGGGCACATCCTGAAGAACAGAAAGCAAGAGAGGTGATGAGGAAGACAAAAAATCAAGATCAGAAAAAGTTTATAGATTCCCAAGGAACCACTGGCTCACAGGCATCTACTTTAGGTCCTTACTAATGAATTTGCTACTATGGGTTTATGCAAAATGCTCAGTTCTTTTATTTGCGTGACCTAACTTTATTATTGAACTATCAATAGTTAAATATTGTCAAGACTAAACCATACTGTTTGGTCAAAACATTTTGTGGGGTTTGAATAACAGAAAAAAATTACATATCTCATTTTGATTGAATATAATTTTGAGACATTTATTATATATTCGAATGAAGAAGACTAATATTGTTTGTTTCTATTTTGTAAATTTAATGCTTCCTTTTTTCAAATAGATTTATCCATTTCCTAGAGGATAAGGATGCATCTTCTGTAGTAGCCCTCCAGAACCTTTCACTGGGCTCGGTGTAGTTAGAAAGCCAATGGATATTTCAGTATTTGATGTAGCTTGGTTCCTTCTCTTGTCATTTTAGATCAGTGTCATTTCAGGAGACATTAGTAACTCCTGGGCCTCACTTTGCTCTAGGCACAATTATGAAAGATGAAGATGCCTTGTGCTCAGACCAAAACTGGCCCCCAAACACTCTCCACCAATGCTCCCTTGTTTCTATGATGTAGTAATAAGCAAATTACTACCCAACTTAAAGAGAATTAAATCCGACATCATTTTTCTCTTCAAAATCAAACTTGACTTCCCATTTCAACATTCTAACACCTTAATAATTGTTTTCCTTTTGCCCACCTCTCTGTTCCCAAAAAAAAAAAAACAGTGCATGACTTAGGAAAATTACTAAATGGGGAAGAAGGAGACATGTTTCAGTTTTACACGACCCACTTTTACTGTGAAATTTTGTGTACAAATTTTTGTTGTTGTTGTTCATTCGGTCCTCAGTTTCTTGCAGGTGGTTCAAGAAAAGTATTCCTCCCAATCCTAAAAACATTGGATTTAGTGATTTTGTCACTAAAGTCATTCTACTCAATCTTGGCTGCCAGTTCTGTGAAGTCAAAGGCATGGCAAAAGAGCAACATGGACACACATTTTGATGATTAGAAAAAATTAATTAAAAACATCAAATGAGTATGCAGCTTTATAATAAGTCATCCAAATTGACAACATGTTCTCTGGGTTGTTTTTTGTTTGTTTTTCTGCAAGTGCATCTAGATAATTATGGCAATAATACAGAGGTAGTTGGACCTATAGATTCTATTACTGTGAATTCTGCTTTGGGCTTCCTTGAGAGAATGCTGAGATTAGCAAGACAGTGAGTTGGGCAATAAATTGCTTTTCAGATAGATGGATATATTTTATTTTCTATCACAGGTTGCCTAATAAGTGAGTCCTTTGAGCACAAACTGGCTGCTGTGAAATGTTATTTAATCTTTGCATCTCATCACTTTAATTTGAATAATACTCCATATTTTATTTTTTCTAGAGATAGCCAACCTTTGTCATCATAATGCCCTTCTGAAAAAGCTGTCCTTTCTTTTACATGAGTACCCATTAGACTCATCTTTTGCAATAAACTGGGATACCTTATACATACTTTATGCTTCCTTTCAAAAGATAATAATCATGGGAAAGAAAAAGAGAATTTGTGACTATGTCTTTTCTTGCTAGGTTCCTAGAAATCAGATTGTGCACAATGTCCACTGTGTTTACTGTGCAAATTATTTATGTTTTTGCTAAGTTTATGTACTTTAAACCCACCTTCTTGTAGAATATACCCATTAGGCAAAACTATGCCAGGCATTTCCAACTATTGCATGTGTAATAATAAACAGAAAAGAAAAGTTAATTAGAATTCCTCCACTCTAATATCACCTGCTTATAAATTTTGTTATGATTTGTATTTCCTTCCAGCCTTTGCTCATAATAGACATAATTTACAAAGCTGAAGTTACAGTACAGATATAATTTTACATTTGGCTGTTTTACATTGCGTAATAGGAAACATTTCTCAATCTGCCTCATAGTCATTACAATGTAAAATGACTGCTTAACATTCAATTTCTCATGCTCAGACTCAAGCCAAATGGTACTTATTCACCATTTCTTGTACCCAGGCCATGACTTTAGGCCACAGAACCTTTACATGGATGGTTTCTGTGGCTTAAAAGGTAGATCCATCTTTGCACCTTCACACTTGACACATTTTTAAAGGCTCAGTTCTACACATAAGAATATTTTCCTGATGAACTCGTTTCCTTTCCTCCTTCAGAAAGGGATCACTTCCCTTTTCTCTACATTTTCAGTGACTTTCACTGCTATCTTCTTTCCATACTTAGGTTTTTCTCTATTGAATCACAGGTGTGTGTAAAAGGCACTTGTTCTTCTACTTTCGTACAAGATTAATGGGGAGAAATCATGTCTGTCTCTCTGCGTCCTCTCCCAGTAGTCCATGTTGGAGATAAGTGTTGACACAGTAAATGCTATGAATGCTGCATTTGTCTGCTATCACGAGATTCATGATTGAAAATGACACAAACTTACTACCTTTCAGATCTATAGATTAGAAGATAAATCCAGGTCTGATTGGGCTAATGTGCAGGCGACAGCATGGGTAGCATGGCCATATTCCTTTCTGGAGGCTCCAGGAAAGGATTTGTTTTCATGTCTGGGCCCTACTACCTCAAACACATCTTCCCACTTTGACTCAACTGGCAAGATGGTCCAAATTTAAGGATCCATGTGATTAGATTGGGCCCACCTGGATAATAAAAGATAACATCCCCATCTCAAAATCTTTAACCACATCTATAAAGTTACTTTGGCTAAGTAAGGTAAATTAATAGGTTCTGGGAAATAAGATATGAATAGTGAGGGGGCTCATCATTCTTTCTATCACAAATGTTCATATGGAACTGAAAAGTATTCTAAAAATGATCAGGAGTATAAGGCAGAGAAGAAAACCGATACTGAGAAAAGACAGAAGTCTTGCCCAAGCCCCAAATATACTAAATAGAGAACTTAGATCTTGACTCACTGTGTAATGACCTCCCAATTTAATTAAAACTGTTCCCCATTGCATGGCTTCTTATTAGAAGCAAAAAAGAGTTTATTTTGGATGTGTAAAGCTTAGAGAAGTAGAGATATTTGCTCAAAATTACCCAGATGTTGAAAATGCTTAAAATCTATATTTTGGTGTTGGGCATGGAGGCACTCACTTGTAATCCCAGTGACTTGAGAGGCTGAGGCAGAGGGATCCTGAGTTCAAACCTTGCCTCAGCAACTTAGTGTGAGGTCCTAAGCAACTCAGCAAGACCCTGTCTCTAATAAAAATATTAAAAAGAGATGGAGATATGGCTCAGTAGTTAAGCACCCCTGGGATCAATCCCTGGTACAACAACAATATATATATAATATATATATATATATAATATATATATAATATATATATATTATATATAATATATATATATTATATATATATTATATATATTATATATATATTATATATATATTATATATATATTATATATATATTATATATATATTATATATATATTATATATATATATATATCTCAATGACAACTATATATATATATATATATATATATATATAGTTGCTAAAAGAATATATATATATTCTTGTAGCAACTTTGAAATATATGATCACAGTGCTATGCAATAGATCATGGCTTATTCCTCCTGTGCAACTGAAACTCTTTACCCTTTGAAAATCAACATCCTCACTTTCCACATTCATCTCCCAGTCTCTCGTAACCACAATTCTGCTGTTTATTTCTATGAATTCATTGTTTTTTTATTCCATTCCAAATGTTTTCATTCCAAAATAAATATTACATAAGGTAATGTAGTCATTTACTCTTTCTGATATATGCATTTACCAAAATTCACATTGTATCCCATAAATGTACATAATTTCATCAATTCATAAATAAGGACATAAATAAACAATGGCTGAAAATAGAAAGAACTAAACTTATATCACCCAGTTTTTGAAATTTTATTCTAGTGTTCTGCCTCTTGCACAATTCCCACATAGATTTAATAAACAAATATTGAAAAAATTAAACTATTTACTTAAAATAACAAAAGTGAACCTCTTTTAAAAATTCTCAACAATAAGAAAAGTATTATTAAATCTAAATTTTTAGATTCACCTAGAGTTTGAGAGTACAGAAATTGAACTGTCATTTCAGGAGAAAATTGTGCCCACAAGAGTCTTGACAATCAAGTTATGCTTTTTCAAGATCTTAACATAAATCCTTCCCTGCATGCTCCTCAGAGAAGTCAAAACACTAAAGATGCATTTAACTTCTGAGCAGGCCAAGCCAGCCAACTATATCAGTGAGAGGAGTGAGGGTTACATTTATCATTGCTGCTCCACTTAACAAGGGTTAAGGTTTGTCTGAGCCCCATATATTTGGGGAAGAATGTCCAGAGGAGAGTATATCTCAAATGAGATTATTCTGTAGAACAAACACTAACGGATCTAGAGCCCATTGGAGTTAGATATAACTTTTACATCTCTCCAGTGTATTTTTATGCACCTTGTCAAAAGGGGGTTTTCTCACCCCCAATTTACAGATTGGAAATATGAGGCTTAGGTCATCCTGGGACATTTCTACAAGATCTTCTCAACCATAGTTCCTCTGACCAAATTTCCATATTTTTTCCAGTGTTGTCATCCTATTGTTGGTAAATGACTTCACATAAACTGCAGATTTAAGTGATATATAACATTTATGAAACTTCTATGTAAAAGACAACAAATGAGTATAACTGAATTTTGACTAGTCTTGTCCACTCTCCGAATTATGTCCTCAGAGAAATGGATTGAACAAATTGTTCGTCTTCAATATAACATCCACCATATATATTTTTTCTGCCTTTTAAACCAGTTTTTCTTCTCTGGAAACTGTTACAAGTTGTGCACAACCACTTCCAGTGAATGCCTCCTTTGCTCCTAGGCATGAACTTCTTTCAATAGGTGCTACAGCTGTTTCTGGGCACTGCCACTTTCACTAGGTTTGCGTCTGCTTCTGCTTGATACCACTATGTCCATGGTGTATAGTCATTTCTACTTGATTCTCCATGTTCTAGTCATTCTTATGTC
Organism: Marmota flaviventris; assembly: GCF_047511675.1. Taxonomy (NCBI): domain Eukaryota; kingdom Metazoa; phylum Chordata; class Mammalia; order Rodentia; family Sciuridae; genus Marmota; species Marmota flaviventris. The sequence goes on along the minus strand of NC_092505.1, from coordinate 47,632,420 downwards.
CACCAAACCACAGTCTCCAATAGGCCCTATAACCAACGACATAGAATATTATTAATGCCTAGAGCTTTCTGTTGTGTAGAGCTCTATAATTATTCCTCTTACCTTTTTTCTATATTTTAACTATCCTAGGGATGGGGGGAGGGATGAGAGGAGGAAAAAAGGAGGTACTGAACAATGAAATTGACCAAATGATGTTATGTGCATATACATATCACAATGAATCCCACTATTTTGTATAATTATAATGCACTGATAAAAATTATAATAAATTATAATAAAAATAATTATCTCAGATTTCACTCATTTACTTCTTCTCTAGAAGCCAGCCACATATTTATAGGAGACCCCTTTCCTCAATGAAAATGTTACAGTTAGTCAAACATTCCTGACATTCTCTCTTCTCTTAGACATTCTAAGACTCTTCAATCCCCAAGACTATTTCTGTTTGCCTCTTCATGGTCTAAGCATAAATTAATCTAAAATATGGCATGATATTTAACAATTAATGGACCATAAGTAAAGAGAAATTGTTTGGCCTAAATTCGCAGAAAAACTCTCTCTGATTCAGATTTAATACTTTAGGATTAATTTCCTTCTCTTTACAGATCCAATTATACTACTTGGTTCTGCAATGAATAATTTTTACATAATCTTAATAATGTAAACACTTTTGGCTCTTATTGGTTCAATTTTATAAACAACAAATAGAAGTCTCAAGTCTATAAACGATGGAAATGTTGAAATTGTGCAAAATCTCATATGAACTGGGAGATAGAAAGAGGAAAGGAGAGAAAGATAGCATTTTATAGATGAGCATATGCTGCATCTCTTGGTTTTAGAATCAGCTGCTATGGCTGACAGTTGATTACATTGTCCATCTTCATCACTATAACAAAGTATTTGAGGCTGGATACTTCATTTTAAAAAAAGAAATCTCTTTGGCTCACAATTCTGTAGACTCAATGGGTTGGCACTAGTATTAACCTGGCTCTGGTGAGGGCTCTGTTGGCTAGAACTGTTGGCAGATGACATCATAAAGGAAGTATTTGCAAGAGGGACAGATCACACAGGGAAACTGGATGACAGAGACAGAATGGGAGGAGACTAGCTTGTGTTTTTTTAACAGCCCCACTTATGGGAACTAACTCAGGGTCCCATAGAACTACCTTAATGGCTTTCCAAGAACCATACCTCCAATGACCTAAGCATCTTCCAACAGGCTACACCTCTTAAAGTCCCATCACTAATTAAAATCACTGTACAGGAGACCATGGGGAACAAACCACAGTGAATGAATCAAACATTGGCATTATTGTTATTATATCTTAAACTTCAGGGTAGTTGAGTCAGGAGTACCAGGTACCCATCATAAAAATATAAGTCAGAGAAGGTAAAAGAGTATTTCTTGCAGTGGACCTGAGGTAAGGAGGCAGAGTAGGATATTTTTACTTTTGATTTTGTTCTCTACTTTTCTTATGATGAGAAAATTTTGATGATCAAGCCCTCATATTTTTATGCTAATTAATCTCTTTTTAATGTACATATGGAATGTATATTATCTGAACCACAGGAAGAGGAACAAGAAACATTGGAACACAGAGCAGGAAATCCCAAAAGTTTATGCCATTCCAGCTCTTTAACAGGCAAGAAGGGCCAGCCTCTTGCCACTCAGAGGGCACCTAAATATCTGGAACTAAATCTTTATATTGCCTGACTTCCCCATCATTACTATCATCGACCTCCTTAAGCCGTGCTGTCTGCTAAGGGCCAAAACCGGTGCAAGGAAGGCCTGGTTTCTAAGTACTAAACTGTCTCAATTAATCATAAACATGCTTTCAGAAAACACAGAGCCAGATCCCATGCTCTCCACAAAAGAAAATTTTGTGATGCTAGTAAGTAGACATACAACACAACTTGATGAAGAAACATGGAAATTCCACATAAGAAAAAAGGGTGTTGCTTTTTGCCATTTTCTGGGGACTGGATTTCAGTTCTGCAATGATAACCTGCTTATATTCTGCCTCATCACTTACAGGGAGTGGTGTGCATTAGATCAGCTTTTGGAAGTAGTCATGCACTTATTAATAAAAACATATTTAAAAAAGGAAAAAACCTCACTCTTTTCCAGAATCAAAAAGCAATGATTGTGTTTTAGTCAGCTTCTTTGCTGCTGTGAATGAAAGACCCAACCAGAACAACTGTAGAGAAGGAAAGGTTTATTTAGGAGCTCATGGTTTCAGAGGTCTCAATCCATAGACAGCAGTCTCCATTCCTCAAGGCTTGAGGTGAGGTTGAACATCACTGCAGAAGAGTGTGGCAGAGAGAAACAGTTCATGTGATGATGGCGAAGCAAAGAGAGAGGGGGCTTCATTTGTCAAATAAAAAATATATTCCTCATAGCCCTGCCCCCAGTGAATCACTTCCCCCAGCCACACCCCACCTGCTTCCAGTTTCCACTCTGTTAATCCCATCAGGGATTGATTTACTGATTAGGTTGAGGCTATAACCCAACCATTTCTCCTCTGAACCTTCTTGCATTGTCTCACATGTGAGCTTTTGGGGGATACCACATCTAAATTGTAACAGGTTGTTAACCAAAAAAGTAGCTGTACACTTGTTACATTATAACTTCTAGGAAGTGTTAAAAAAGCATTTGTCAAAAGCAGAAACTATAAATACAGCATAAAAAAAGGTAAAGTCAATCACCACAGAGATTAAGGGTTTTTTTCCTTCTCCATATGGTCACAAAACAATAAAAGTAGGAAGAAAAAAAAAATGTTTGAGTTCAAATGCATCAGACCCTTCCCATCTTCTTGGCAAGGTAGAAACAGAAATCTAAATTACAATACATGTGTCATACCTGTAAGGAAGTAGGATATTTGGTGTATCATAAACGTTTAATAAACGTATAGTCATAAATCTGTTCCAAAGTTTGTAATTGAATGTCATTTTTCTGTTATAAGAATTTTCTAAATTATCTGGACAACTACAGCTTAAAAAGCAGCAAATTATTTTTTCCTCTTGTTTTCTTTATTCTATGAAATAATCCTCTCAGTAGTTTAGGAAGCAATAGGGTACATTGCTTTATTTGTAGCCTGCAATAGTGTGTGTGTGTGTGTACGTGTGTGTACGTGTGTATGTGTGTGTACATATATATATGTACACAGTAAATTTTGGATGGCCAATCTTGAGCATTATATTGATTCTGAGATAGTGAGGGATTAAGTGAATTTCAAAGCTGAAACTAACCACAAGAGGCCTAGAGATTATATCAGCCCATATGTGTTTAAACTGTGGAATCCTTCAAGAAAAAAATTGCAATTCTAGCTCTAAGTCTGGAAGTGATCCCTGATCATCTTTGACATTTTCAAAAACAGAAAATTATTTGGCTTTTTTAAAATGTCACTCCTCAGCAGGTGAAGAAGTTATTCATTTAGGAGATTGCAGAATGGAACAAACCGTGCTGATGCACCCTGGCTACAGAAAGCTTAATAGAAATGATTACATTCTTGAGAAATAGAATTTGAGCATTTGATGAATCATATGGAGGCAATAATCACAAGAAAATCTCTTACTTAATCCTCAGAAGCCATGGGATATAGAGCAAAGAGTCCTGGTCTCCAAGTGAGAATAGGATTTGAGTCTCAATGACATCAATTAACCATTAGCTCTGAGAATTTGTGCAAGTCAACCACTTCTGTATGTCTCTGTCTCCACAACTACAACAGAGAAATCAGTGATGACTCTTTGGTCAATTCCAAAGTCTTTGATTCCCCCCAAATCATTTAATGCCACATTCTCAGTCTCTTCTACAAAGCAGGGCTAAATTCCCAGGCCCTGACAACTTCAGATGCTTTGACAAAGAACACAGTTTAGGATATAGATGTGAACCCGTGTCAAAAACCATAAAAAGTTACCAAATGTAAGGTATTTGTTTTAGTATTCCATGTATTTGCAAAATAATTGAATACATAAAAATTATTTCCTCACCTTTTCTAAAATATTTATTATTTTAATTCTAACCAAGGAGTAGAGTTGGGAGTAACAGCTCTATCCTAATTTGTTTAGATTGGTTGTCTGTTTCTTTTCTTCACTCATATGGGCATCCTATCTGTCAGAAACAGATATGGAGTTTTCTTTGGGGACAAGGACAGGAATAGCTGAAGGCTTGGGCCAGTCATGCCCTCAGTCTGTATCCAAAAGCTGCAGTGTGACATGAAGGGAAAGTGGCGAGATGCAGTGACAGCTGTCAGCATCTCACCCTTCCTTTTTCCTTTGGAGCACTATCACCCTGGTGTCATCTGAGAAACGCGGTAGAATTTCCTCTCCAGAGAAAAGAAAGCTCACAGCAATTCTCAAGTAGCTTCTTACTTTCCTATGTGGGGTTCTTTATAATGATAAATTTGACAAAATTGAAAGAATCGCTATGATGAATATTCTTTGATAAGAATCTCCCCTGACATGTATTTAGCCACACAAAATCCTCTATAATTTCCACTGCTATCTTAATCAAATAAAATTTTCTCTATTCACTGTAAAGCCTTTTACTTTCCCACTTCTGCTCATGCTATTTTCCTGGCTTGGCATCCTTTCCCCCATGGATACATGGTGAAAGCTCCATTCTTTAAAGTCCATTTTAACTACCAAATACTAGATGAAGACTTCATGATGTTCTTGAAAGGTGGCTCGTCTCCACGCCCTGAGATTCCAGAGATTTTTGTCTTTCTCTTTCACCAGATATTTAACACTTTTGCTCGTTTATCCACCTCTCTTCTCTGCCATTGGGGTAAAATGTAATAATCCCAGTACTATATTACCAGAAGACCCACATGCAGTAAGGATTTCTAATTGATTTAAATATATAGATGCTGATTATTACATTTGAATACTATCAATTATCTCATTTTTTATCAGGCTGCTGGGAAAACCAAGTTTCTTGTTACACTGACTACTGAATCTTGTCAGTTCTGAGGTGCTGGGTTTCTGTTCTCGAGGCTGAGGGTTTACTCCAGTTGAACTGGGCTGACTGGATTGTGCAATATAACCACACAAGAGACACAAATACCTTTTTCTTTGGGATCGCTGTGATGGCTTCTCTGACCTTAAGGGTCCACAGGAAGAGAGAGAGAGAGAGAGAGAGAGAGAGAGAGAGAGAGAGAGAGCACACGCGCTGACCCCTTTTATTGAGGAGAAGCTATTCAAATGAAGCAAGGGGTCAGGTTTCAGGGGGCTGAGTCTATCTTCATGATGTCCACTGTCAGCAGGTTGACTGATATCTGGGTAGGCCACACCCAAAGGCACAATAAGAGAAGGGGCCACACACAAGGCACTTCCATGGAAGATTCTATCCTAAACAGGGCAAGGGGTTATATTACAAAGGAACAGGTGAGCATCCCTTCACCCATGGGGCTGTAGCAAGACACATCCATGCACAAGACATGGACCCTTGAACCCAAGAAGGGTGGGGAAAGCTCTGCCACATTTCTGTGACTGAGCGCCTCAGCACCCAGCCTGGGAGTGTGACTCAATCACTTGCGAGGTTTGTCTCCCACACTAAGGCCTCAATATTTAAAGAAAATTCAGTCTTCTACGGAGAAATCTGTTTCCACCTAAATATTCAAGAGACTTTCCCAAAATGTCTATTCATGTTTTGCTTAGAATTATTTATATGCTGTGACTCTTTTTCAGCTAATGACTGAAAAAGAGTCATTTTCAGCTAATGACTGCTGTTGATGAAAGTCCAGTTGTTCCAGGTAAAGATACCTTCTCCACCTACTCCCTAAAAGTTATCAGAAGTTCATTGTAACTGAACACACCCTTAATGTCTCGCCACATGTCTTTATTCACACTCTTCTCTGTGCTGGTTCTCATACCTTCCTTCTTTGTATGTCAAAATCTTAAATATCTTTTAAAAGTTACACAGAGTATCCCTCAGGATATGTATCCAATCTCCTTACAGGATTTGATTCTATCCCTTTTTGAACTATGATGAAAACTTTGTATTACTTACTTCCCCAGTGATACACTTAACTTCACCCTACCAGTTCTTCTTCCCTAACCTAGTGCTCCATCTCCATCTCCTCCAATTCTCCACACATCTAGTCTCCTTGAGGAAATAAACCAAGTATATTTCATATACATAGTTCCTGTGTTACCTGATACATTACCATATACCATTTGAAAAAAATAAATCACACAAATGCAGAGGGCAAATTAAATGGATTTCCAGTGTTTGTTTATTAATTGCCCTATCATGATTGTATAAGCATTCTGATAGCACTAGGCATAAGTAGAATACAGGGCATACAAGCTCCAGAATCCTGGCTCAGGACCCTACTAGATGCCTGGTTGCATTTCAACTTCAATATTCTAATCAATAAAATGTAAAGAATAGTTAAAGCTGAGTACATATTTTGTAGGGCTGAAAGAAAATACCAAACAGGACCTGAGGATGAGGGAGGGGTTATCCAGTCTCCTCTTATTCCAAAACTTCTCCTCTGGCCACGCAAACCATGATGAGTGAGAAACCTCCAAAGGACTTGAAACTGCTGAAATGAGTTTTATCTGATTTAGAGGGTAAGCTTAGTTAGTAATCCCAACTAAGTTGTTTGCCCAATGCTTCATGGATAGAAAGCAATGGTATAATGTAGACTCCATCAATAAGTTTACCTCAGCAGAGTGGCAGTGGTCACAGGGCATAGGCAGGAAGCCATGAACCTGTTCCACATCAGAAAGAAGGTAATGAGAAGGAGGACAGTTCATATGCCCAGGCTACAGGCCCACCTCATCACGCTCCATTGTCCTATTAGATTTAGCTTACAAAACAAAATTAAATATAAAATTATTAAGAATTTCAAAACATCAACTAGCTATAGAATATTAAACCCCAAGCAGTGTCTTATGCTTATGAATATAGAACCATATGTAGCTGCATTAGGTTGCAGACCCAAGGAATTATGCTAAAAATAGCAATACATCCCTGGAGTTGATGTAAAAGCTACATTTGCATGCACTGAACAGAATAGTGAAAGGGCACTTAAAACTTCAAGACCTAATTTTTTTTTTATTATGAATCATTGGACATCAAAATTGAGTATGAAGTTGGCTTTAATTTGACTTTTATACTTTTCCCCTTTATTTTTCAGGAACCTGTTTAAAAAAAAAAAGCAAGTGAACAAGAAAATTCCATTTTCAGTTCAGCTTGGTGTCAGAAATAAAAATCTACCAATGTACATATACAGTCTCAAGCAGCTGAAACTGACCTTAGCCTCAATAGACAAACTGGCATTGGGAGCAGAGGTACACGGTCGAAAGGGCAGGTTCCCAAGGGGCTGAAAAGTAGCACAAAGAGTCAGAGTGAAAAACACATTCCCTGGAGGTCAGGAGTCGATGGAAAAGAAATCTGCATGTGGGGAGACATAGAATGGTATAATGGAAAAAAGTAAAGGAGTGAGAGAGTTCAATCTTTATAAATACAGAAATATCCACAAAAATACAGCTCTTGATGAGAAAGGAACAGATAGGTTCCTCAGACAAAATTATCGATTGGTTGTATTAACTATCAAGGGAACTGGAGAGCCCTGGACAGGGACAGAAAGAAGTCCTGTTAGGCCCAGTTTGGTTAAGAGGAGTTCAAGAAGTATATCCTACAGAGAAACAAATAATGGGGCTCTATTTAAAGAAAACAGGTGGCACTTCCAAAGGAAGCTTTAGAGGACGAATTCTAGAAGGCTGTGGTATATTTAGTCCCGTCCCAAACCCTTGCAAAGAGGAAAATTCAACTCATTCAAGATACTATGACACAGCTTTGATAAAACAAACCATAATAATGAAAGGTGAAAAGAGAAACTTGCTATCAGAAAAAGATGTATCATAGTATATTGTCATAAATCATAAGAAAATTATACGTTCAATTTTAAAATTTAATAAAGCAACCATGGCTACAAAGAAAGATGACAAATGAAATTATAAGGATTAAAAAAGATGTGAGATAACAAAAGGAAGTGAAATGTGAGCTGCCATATTGGAAGGAGCACAAGACAGAATAAACATTGTGAAAATACAGTAAGGAAAATTGAGAATATAAATAAACAAATTAAATTTTAAAACCGAATTAACATTTAATAAAATGATTGTAATTGGAATGAAAATGGAACAAAAAAAACAGATTATACACAGCCACACACACATACACATGACTGGCAAAACAGTTTCTCTGAAGAAAAAATTTGAAACGATGAAAAAGCAAGCATTTACAAATATAACTGAAGGAATTTTTCTGGCATAAACTTACATCTTGAAAGAGTAAATCACAGAAAAGGAAAAGTTAGAACAGTCATCTTCAAGCTATTCTGTCTAAAGTTTTTAGACTTTAAACAACCACTCATTTGGGTAGTTAGGAACAAGCTCTAGTTAAAAAGTTTAAGTTAGGAACAAGTTTAAATCAAGGTGGAAAAGACGTTAAGGAGCTCCATAGTCATATTCAGTGGTGGAACACTTCTTCTTTAAGGAAATAAAATGCGATCCAAGCTGAGTTCCAGGAATAAATACGCTGATCCTAACAGCCTTTCTGGGGAAAAAACAAAAAGCAACTGGAGCACGAAATTTAGCCATGACATGGTGAAGGCAATGCAAAAGGAGTGGCAGTGAAAATGGAAGAAATTTGATCGCCAGAGACGTTTTAAAGCATTAAAAGGTAGGTGGCAGCATAGAACAAAAGTGTTATGAGTTAATGATGTAGAAAAAATTCAAGTGATAAAAATGACAGGAGGAAGGTGGGAATGAAGAGAGAAGCTGGAATCAAGCTGAGATAGCCTTTTCAGTAGTTACTGGGACCCAGAAGATAACATCTAATGTAACAAGTAAAGCGATAGCAGAATGGGCACCTCTTACAACGCAAAGGTAAAGAGTAGGCCAATTTTGACCAAAATTGAGCAAAAGGAGAAAGAAAGCAAATGACAGTCAATTGTAGAGACTTCAAAACCATGAGGCTTGTACAGTGGTGCAGTTATAAAGGTGATTATGGGAAAATAATTCCAACTCTCTTAAATATCAAAGAATTATAAATAAATAAATATAGAAAAGAGTTAAGAAGACTTAAAATATGTAAAAACAGAGTATAATAATACAATGTCATCTGTATTAATGTAAAATGATTGCAGAACTAAGAACAAATATACCTGCAACATCAATAATTGTAAATGAGCCTAGTTCATCTATTATAAGAAAAATATTTCATAATCAACACAAAGCTGTCTGGGAGCAGAACAAGTCAACCTAAGGAAAGCGTTTCATAAGTTAAAAATAAGGGAAAGGCAAAGATACATTAATGCAAGGCAGTAAGGCATGAGCCATAATCCAAGCATCAGACAAAGGTGAAGTTAGGACAATGGGTAGAAAACTAATGAAAGAAGTTTGTGAAAATAAGTTTGTGATGCTAGAGTACAAATCATTATGAATATAGTTATGAGTCTCCATATGCTAAATAATTTTATAGCATCTATCATAAAATGAAAATTGTAGATGACACAAAATAACTGAAGCAAATACTAACAGTAGGAAGTTTTAAATTAATTTTTTAATCCAAGGGAAAATAATATTGAAAATATAAGCAACATAGTTAAAAGGCATTTATATATATATATATATATATATATATATATATATATATATATATATATACTAATCATAAATACTATTTGATATTGGTGCATGGACAGACAGACAGATCATTGGTATGAGTCAAGAACTGAAGCCATATATATTAAGAAGTTTAAAAAGTTAATAACTAGAATCAACAAATGGGACTTACTCAAACTAAAAAGTTTTTTTCTCAGCAAAAGAAACAATAAGAGAGGTAAATAGGGAGCCTACGTCCTGGGAACAAATCTTTACTCCTCACACTTCAGATAGAGCCCTAATATCCAGAGTATACAAAGAACTCAAAAAATTAGACAATAAGAGAACAAACAACCCAATCAACAAATGGGCCAAGGACCTGAACAGACACTTCTCAGAGGAGGACATACAATCAATCAACAAGTACATGAAAAAATGCTCACCATCTCTAGCAGTCAGAGAAATGCAAATCAAAACCACCCTAAGATACCATCTCACTCCAGTTAGATTGGCAGCCATTATGAAGTCAAACAACAACAAGTGCTGGCGAGGATGTGGGGAAAAGGGTACACTTGTACATTGCTGGTGGGACTGCAAATTGGTGCAGCCAATTTGGAAAGCAGTATGGAGATTTCTTGGAAAGCTGGGAATGGAGCCACCATTTGACCCAGCTATTCCCCTTCTCGGTCTATTCCCTAAAGACCTAAAAAGAGCATGCTACAGGGACACTGCTACATCGATGTTCATAGCAGCACAATTCACAATAGCAAGACTGTGGAACCAACCTAGATGCCCTTCAATAGATGAATGGATAAAAAAAATGTGGCATTTATACACAATGGAGTATTACTCTGCATTAAAAAATGACAAAATCATAGAATTTACAGGGAAATGGATGGCATTAGAGCAGAAGCTAGCCAATCCCTAAAAAACAAATGCCAAATGTCTTCTTTGATATAAGGAGAGTAACTAAGAACAGAGTAGGGTCGAAGAGCATGAGAAGAAGATTAACATTAAACAGGGATGAGAGGTGGGAGGGAAATGGAGAGAGAAGGGAAATTGCATGGAAATGGAAGGAGACCCTCAGGGTTATACAAAAGTACATACAAGAGGAAGTGAGGGGAAAGGGAAAAATAATACAAGGGGGAGAAATGAATGACAGTAGAGGGGGTAGAGAGAGAAGAGGGGAGGGGAGGGGAGGGGGGATAGTAGAGGATAGGAAAGGCAGCAGAATACAACAGACACTAGTATGGCAATATGTAAATCAATGGATGTGTAACTGATGTGATTCTGCAATCTGTATATGGGGTAAAAATGGGAGTTCATAACCCACTTGAATCAAAGTGTGAAATATGATATATCAAGAACTATGTAATGTTTTGAACAACCAAGAATAAAAAAATTAAATAAAAGAAGTTTATTATATAATGAAGATACTTTAAATCTGTGTAGAAATGATGAGACCACAGTGAAGTGTTATGGTATATATATATATATATATATATATATATATATATATATATATATATATATATCATAAATTTTCTGTCTTGAGAATAAAAATAAACTTCATTGTTAATTTCTCAGGTTATGTTCAAGGAAGCTCATAAAACAAATAGAAAATCTCAACAAATTGCCCAAAGTTGAAATAATAGAGAATGCATTTTCTAATGTCACTACTCTACATCTAGATAATAACAATAAACAAACAAAATAAATCTTCCTTAATTTACCAATATATTAAAAACAACATATCATTATTAACGGGGCTTATTTTAGAAATGCAGAAATGATTAATTCTCAAGTTAAATTATCATGTTAAAAATGTAAGGAAAATATCATTTGATCATATCCAGATAAACATTCAAATAAGTAAAAGAATCTGTTCACAAAAAAAACCCACTAAATAAAAGATTAACTGATATATGCTAATATAACATAAATATATGTATAATTATAATTAAATGATATGTGTTTTAGCACAAAACACAGTGCTTTAAAATAACACACTAAAGGAATTTGCATCAAACTCAGGGCAAAGACAACATTTCCAGTAGAGCTGTCTTTATTTAACACAAAGTAACACAAAGAAGAAAAAGAAATTTTAGACTAAAAATAGGAAATGAGGACATATATGATATTTGCAAATTATGATTGTATTTCTTAAAAGCACAGCAACTAAAAACTTAGTATAGCCAGAAATTTTAGTAATATAGAATCATATAAAATTTTAAATCAAAATCAAAGAATCCTTATAAATGGAAAATGCCAGATAATAAAATGAGAAAATTAATAACAGCATCAAAAAAGACAAAATTGTTAAGAAAAACTTTGATTTTTATATCTTATAGAACAATGTTTAATGTCTTAAAGGAAGAAATGAACAAATACAAAGGTTTTTTTTTTTTTTTCTTTAATAGAACAAATCAACATTAGAAGGATGTCAATTCCCATTAGGTTTATTTGTAATGTAACATGATTTTTCAAAAAACAAGTCTTTTTTATTTATGTTTTTACAATGATGGTGTCTTATTTTGTTATTTTTGTTTGTATACTAAAGCTAGAAAGCTAATGTTGAAGTTTATAAATAACACTAAACAAACAAAATAGGCATTAAAAAGTTTTTAAAAGGAAAAGCAATAAATTGAAGGATGTCTCTGCTGACAGATATTAAAACATTGTGGTTTGTAGCTTCTATCATAAATACTATTTGATATTGGTGCATGGACAGACAGACAGATCAATGGTATGAGTCATGAACTGAAGCCATATATATTAAGAAGTTTATTATATAATGAAGATACTTTAAATCTGTGTAGAAATGATGAGACCATGGTGAAGTGTTATGTTCCAACTGAACAAAAGAATGTTGAGTACAGATCTGCCCACACCAGCCTGCATGACACTCAAGCTCATTGTAGGCTCAGTCCACCTGTTTACCAGCGGGGCAGACACCCACTGGAGCCCAGCCTCTAGCACAGTACAGCCTCTTCTGACCAGAAGATTATCACGGAAGCCCAGGCCCAGGTCAGATCCACCCACACAGACTTGCACAGGACCCAGGTCGAGGGAAAGTCCTAGTTCACCCCCCTCCCACCTGGGAGCCTAAGTCTAACTCACTTCCATAATGGGACACTGCAGTCATTGTCATAGCTTTCCCCATGCAGTAGTCCCTAACTTTTTGACAGTAGACAGGGCTTGGAAGCAGCTACATCTCAGAGCAGGCATCCCAAAGACAGTGTAAGGCTCAGCATTTCAGTCCTATCTCTGCAAGATATTGCTTCCATCTTGGGGCACTTTAACAATTATCTCAAGTTACCTTGCCTCTTGCCACAACCACCCTAGATACAGTAATATACATTGAGGGACACCAGCAGGGTCTGGAAGCCTGACATCAAGGTGAGGTACAGATAATCTGCACATGTACTACAAGAATACAGAGAAGAAACTTAAACATCTCAGATCAATGCTGCAAGAAAGGAATACACATAGACAACATGAAAAAACAAGGGAGGAAAGTGCCCCAAACAAACCAGGACACTATAATAACAGAACCCATGGACAGTGAAATTGATGAAATGTCAGAGAAGGAGTTCAGAATGTTCATAATAAAATGATCTGTGAATTAAAGAATGAACAAATAAGTGAACAAATACAGGCAAAAATTGGTCACTCCAACAAAGAGATAAGAGAGCAAATACAGGTAGTAAAAAATTACTTCAAGAGAGATAGAGTCTGGAAAAAAAAAAGTCACAAATCCTTGAGATGAAGGACACAATAAAGCAAATAAAAAACTCAATAGAAAGCATAACTAACAAATTAGATCACTTGGAAGAAAGAATGTCAGATAATGAAGACAAAGTATACAATATGAAAAATAAAGTAGATCACACAGTGAAGATAGTTAGAAACCATGAACAGAACATCCAAGAATTATGGGACAGCAACAAAAGACCAAATATAAGAGTTATAGGGATAGAAGAAGGCACAGAGTTTCAAACCAAAGGAATGAACAATCTCTTCAATGAGATCATATCAGAAAATTTCCCAAGCATGAAACACAAATTGGAAACCAAATACGAGAGGCTTACAGGACACCAAATGTACAAAATTACAACAGATCTACACCAAGGCACATTATAATGAAAATGCCTAGCATACAGAATAAGGATAGAATCTTAAAAGCTGCAAGAGAGAGGAATTAAATTACGTATAGGGGGAGACCAATTCAAATCTCAGCAGATTTTTCAACCCAGACCGTCAAAGCCAGGAGATCGTGAAACAACATATACCAACCTCTGAAAGAAAATAGATGCCAACCAACAATCTTATGCCCAGCAAATTAATCTTTAGATTTGATGATGAAATAAAAACCTTCCATGATAAAAAAAAATTAAAAGAATTTACAATTACAAAGCTTGAACTTCAGAACATTCTCAGCAAAATATTACATGAAGAGGAATTAAAATACAATGATGAAAATCGGCAGAGGGATGTATTACACTAAAGGAAAATCTATTCAGAGGAGAAACCAAGTCACGATAAATATCAAAAACAAACAAAAAAGCCTGGGTATACAAATCATGTATTAATAATAACCCTAAATGTTAATGGCCTAAACTCACCAATCAAAAGACATGACTAGCAGATTGGATTTAAAAAAAAGACCCCAAAATATGCTGCCTCCAAGAGACTCATAAAAAAAGACATCCACAGATAGAAAGTGAAAGGTTGGGAAAAATCATACCAATCACATGGACTGTGGAAGCAAGCAGGGGTTTCCATCTCCATATCAAATAAAGTAGACTTCAAGCTAAAGTCAGTCAAAAATGATAAAGAAGGACACTACATACTGCTCAAGGGAACAATACAAGATTTGACAACTATAAATGTATATGCCCCAAACAATGGAGCATCCATGTTCATCAAACTCTTCTCAAGTTCAAGAGTCAAATAGACCACAACACAATAATTCTGGGTGACTCTAATGCACCTCTTTTACCACTGGATAGATCATCCAAACAAAAGCTGAACAAAGAAACTATAGAACTCAATAATACAATCAATAACTTAGACTTAACTGACATATAGAGAATATTTCACCCATCAACAAGCAAATACCTGTCTTCTCAGCAGCACATGGATCCTTCTCTAAAATAGACCATATACTATGCCACAAAGCAACTCTTAGCAAATATAAAAAAGTAGAAATACTACCCTGCATTCTATCAGATCATAATGAAATTAAACTAGAAATTAATGATAAAATAAGGAAGAAAAGCTACTCCAAAACCTGGAAACTAAATAATATGCTACTGAATGAACAATGGGCTGCAGAAGACATCAAGAAGGAGATTAAAAAACTTTTTTGTGAATGAGAACACTGATACAACATATTAAAATCTCTGGGACACTATGAAAGCAGTTCTGAGAAAAGTTCATTGCATGGAGTTAATTCCTAAAGAGAAGAAAAATTCAACAAATAAAAGACTTAACATTACATCTCAAGCCCTAGAAAAAGAACAAATCAACACCAAAAGCAGTAGAAGATAGGAAATAATTGAAATCAGAGCTAAAATCAATGAAATTGAAGCAAAAGAAACAATTGAAAAAGTTGACAAAACAAAAAGTTGGTTCTTTGAAAAAATAAATAAAATTGACAGACCCTTAGCCATGCTAATGAAGAGAAGAAGAGAGAAAACTCAAATTACTAACATATGGGATGAAAAAGGCAATATCACGACAGACACTACAGAAATACAGAATATAATTAGAAATTATCTTCTAATCTCCATCATGTGGGATTAGGCCCCAGCTTCCTTAATAAGACTCCTGTAGTGAAAGAATTAAAACCAAGAATCAACATATGGAATGGAATCAAACTAAAAAGTTTCTTCTCAGCAAAAGAAACAATCTGTGAGGTGAATAGAGAGCATACATCTTGGGACCAAATCTTTACCCCTCACACATCAGATAGAGCACTAATCTCTAGGGTATATAAAGAACTAAAAAAGCTAAGCACCAAAGAAACAAATAACCCAATCAATAAATAGGCCAAGGATCTGAACAGACACTTATCAGAAGATGATATACAATCAATCAACAAATATATAAAAAAAGTTAATCATTGCTATCAATTAGAGAAATGCAAATCAAAACTACTCAAAGATTTCATCTCACTCCAATCAGAATGGCAGCTATTATGAAGACAAACAACAATAAGTATTGGCGAGGATGTGGGGAAAAAGGTACACTCATACACCGCTGGTGGGACTGCAAATTGGTGCAGCCAATATGGAAAGCAGTATGGAGATTTCTTGGAAAATTGGGAATGGAACCACTATTTGTCCCAGCTATCCCTCTCCTCAGTCTATACCCAAAGGACTTAAAAACAGTATACTACAGGGACACAGCCACCTCAATATTTGTTTATAGCAGAACAATTCACAATAGCTAAACTGTGGAACTAATCTAGATGCCCTTAAATAGATGAATGGATAAAAAAAGTGGCATATATACACAATGGAATTTTACTCAGCAATAAAAGAGAATAAAAACATGGCATTTTCAGGTAAATGGATGGAGTTAGAGAAGATAATTAAGTGAAGTTAGCCAATCCAAAAAACCAAATGCTGAATGTTTTCTCTGATATAAGGAGGCTGATTCATAGAGGGAGCATGGGAGGAATAGCCAAACTCTAGGGCAGAGGGGTGGGAGGAGAAGGGAGGGGCCATGGGGTTAGAAATGATGGTGAAATATGATGGACATTATTATCCAAAGTACATGTATGAAGACACGAATTGGTGTGAATATACTTTGTATACAACCAGAGATATAAAAAAAAATGTGCTCTTTATGTATAATAAGAATTGTAATGTATTCTGCTGTCATATATAAATAAAAAATTCATCAAAAAATGAATGTTGAATACATACTTTATATATTTGTTAGGAAAAATTCTAAACAGATTAAAGACACACACTGAAATGTAAACATAAATGAATCAGAAATATTCATTTAGGAATGGGAACATTTTTTTCTGTGACTTTACAGTCATGAAAGCAGCAATTGATGATTAAACCTACATGAAATTACAGGATTTCTAGCAGCAAAGTTGAAAGACAATAAACAAACAAACAAACCCCTCAGAAGTTTGCAACTCATATCAAAAATAGGACTAACATACCAGGTATAAAGGGAGCTCCTAGAGTTTATAAGAAAAAGGCAAATGAACAAAAAAAAGTCAATTAAAATTAAAAGCATCATGCACATGAATAAATAACTAATTAAATGGAAATATCAATTGGTCTTCAGTCACATGAAAAGATGCCAAACATTCATTCATTCTTTTTGTTTTTGCACTTTTTTGGAGATTTGTTGAAATAATACAAAATAATAATATTAAATATTCATATATGCTGTCATCCATTTAAAGAACACAACTCAATGGTTGTTAGCATATTAAAAATTATGTACATCCATCATCACAGTTGATTTTAAAATATTTTCATCACCTTGAAAAGCAGCCCTGAGTGCTTTAGCTGTCATTCTCTATTATCCTGTCCACCACTTTCTTTCCCAGACCTGACCAACCAGTACACTCTGACTCCACAGATCCAGTTATTCTGAACCTCCTTATTAACGGAATCAGATAATATGTGAGATTATCTGATAATATGGTCATTTAATATCTGACCATTTGTGACAGGCTCGTTTCATTCTGCATAATGTTTTCAAGATTTATCCCTTTCGAAGCATGCTATCAGTACTTCATTTGGGGGCAAATAATATACCATCATATAAATATGCCAGAATTTATTTCTCCACTGAGAATCACTGAGTTGTTTCCTCCTTTTGGCTATTATTAAAAAAAAAGTGATGTTGTAAATGTTTTTATTCATTTGTCTTAATTTCTCTTGATTATATATTAAGAAATAGAGTGGTTATATGATAATTCTTTGCTAAATCATTTTTAGAGTTGCTGTGCTGGTTTTCAAAAGGGTTGTACAATTTCAAATTCTCACCAGTGGCATTTGAGTGTTCTAGTTTCTCCACACCCATGTCAATA
Organism: Marmota flaviventris; assembly: GCF_047511675.1. Taxonomy (NCBI): domain Eukaryota; kingdom Metazoa; phylum Chordata; class Mammalia; order Rodentia; family Sciuridae; genus Marmota; species Marmota flaviventris. The sequence goes on along the minus strand of NC_092505.1, from coordinate 47,614,734 downwards.
ATGATTATTATCTGTTTCTACATGAACGAGTAGGAAGTGAAGTGGAATCAGACCATAATTTTTTTTTTTACATCAAGTCATTATGATTTTGATTTTCCTTCCCTTGATGCTTCATGTTGTCAAGTATCTTTACATGTTCTAATAGGTATTGTATGTCTTCCTTGGAGAAATGTTTATTCAGATCCTTTGCTTATTTTTAATTGGGTTATTTGCTTTTTTACTGTTGAGTAGTAAGAGTTCTTTATGTATTCTAGACACAAGTCCCTTGTTAGATACATGATTTGCCAATATTTTATTCCATAATTTATATTGTCTTTTTATTTCATTGATGGTTTTCTTTGAAGCATTAAGTTTTTAATTTTGATAAAGTCCAAATAATCTATTTTTTTCTTGTTGCTGCTGTTTTTGGAATAATACCTGAGGTCATAAAAAATGTACCTTTATTCTTTTGTAAAAGTTTTATAGTTTTAACTGTTGTGTTTATATCTTTGATCTTTTTTTGAGTTAACTTTTATAAATGGTATGAAGTAGAGACTCAACCTCATTCCTTTGCATCTGAAAATCTGCTTTTCTCTGCCCCACTTGTTGAAAAGACTGGTCTTTCCCCATTTTATGATTCCAGAGCTAAAGATCAGTTAATCATAGACACATGGACGTATTTCTGGACTCTATTCTCTTGATCTTTATGTCTGTCTTTTGAAAGAAAAGTGGTGCAGGACTAATCACACACACACACACACACACACACACACACACACACACACACACACACACCTGGGAATAGAAGCAGTGTTTCAGGACACTGACAAGGCTGCTCTGCAAAAAGAGAGGGACAGAAGTAGCGAGGAGGGAGAGAGAACAGTAGCAATTCCCCCTTGAATGTTACCTTCTATAGGCAAGAATCATGGCCACGTGCTAGGGGCAGGTTTAGTCTTGACTGACATAGTAATCATCCTCTGATCTTGGGAAAAGTAAGTTTGTTTCTTGGGAACAAAGACAGGCAGTTTTCCTATCTCTCAAAGGGGGAACAAGGAAACCTGCATGTCTCTTTATCTTCTCAAGGAGAGAACAGGAAAACCAGTACTACCCATCTCAGGGGCAGGTAAGTCATCTCCTATATTTCAGTGAGAGAACAGAGAGAAACCAGCACATCTCCAGGCCAGTAGGTTTTATCTTAGGCTACTTTCTATTTCTTGGAAATAAAACAGTATTCATAAAGTGGAGATGGAGAAAAGGAAGATGGTGCAATTATGCTTTCATCTTTCAACTAGTACCACACTGCCTTGACTGACATTGCTTTGTATTGTTTTAAAATCAGAAATAGGACAAAAAAGGCCCAGTGGCCCGCGGAGGGGCAGAGCTTCCAATCACTCCTGCAAGGTAGGCGGGCCTGCGACCCACCGGCAGAAGAGGAGCAGCGGCCTGCTGAGAGGCAGAGCCGCCCCCTCCCCCTGCGCCGGCAAGGTAGACGGAACTGTGACCACCCACAGAACAGGCCAGACCTGCAACCGGCAGACAGAACAGGCCCAGTGGCCTGAGGAAGGGTAGAGCCGCCCCCCCCCCCGCGCCTGCAAGGTAGGCGGACCTGCGACCCACCGGCAGAACAGCCCCAGAGGCCTGCAGAGGAGCAGTGCCGCTGCCTGCGCCTGCAAAGTAGGCAGAACTGCGACCACCGACAGAACAAGCCTAGCGGCCCGCAGAGGGACAGAGCCGCCGCCCGCGCCTGCAAGGTAGGCGGACCTGCTACTGACCGGCAGAGCAGGCCCAGCGGCCTGCCGGCATGGTAGGCACATTGCCCCAATTGGAGGAGGGGCAGAGCCGCCGCCCGCGCCTGCAAGGGAGACTTTGCAACTATACAAGACCAATATAAATATATAGGGGGAAAATTCAATAGCACAACAGTTTCACCAAGGAGAAAGGAAAGCGAACAGTATGAAGAGACAAGGAAAGAAAGGACCACAAGCAATGCAGGTCAACTCAATGTTAGAAGAGGTAATAGCTGCAGCAGATGGAATGTCAGATAAAGAATTCAGGATATACATGCTTCAGATGATCTGGAGTCTCAAGGAAGACATCAGACAGCAAAATCAGACAATGAAAGATCACTTCAACAATGAATTACATAAACAAATCCAAGAAGCAAAAGATCAACTATACAGGGAGATAGAGGTTATAAAAAACAAACAAACAGAAATCCTAGAAATGCAGGAAGCAATAAACCAACTTAAAAATTCAATTGAGAATACTACCAGCAGAGTAGAACACTTAGAAGATAGAACATCAGACAATAAAGATAAAGTATTTCAACCTGAAAAGAACATAGACAGCTCAGCAAGACTGTTAAGAAACCATGAGGAGAACATCCAAGAAATATGGGATAACATCAAGAGACCAAATTTAAGAGTCATTGGGATACAGGAAGGGACAGAGTTTCAAACCAAAGGAATGAGCAATCTATTCAATGAAATAATACGAGAAAACTTCCCAGACATGAAGAATGAGACAGAATCCCAAATCCTAGAAGCCTACAGGACGCTGAATGTGCAAAATCATAAGAGACCCACACCTAGACACATTATAATGAAGATGCCCAACATACAGAATAAGGAGAGAATTTTAAAAGCTATAAGAGAAAGGAAGCAGATTACATTTAGGGGTAAGCCAATCAGGTTAACAGCTCATCTTTCAACACAGACTCTGAAAGCTAGAAGATCCTGGAATAACATATTTCAAACACTGAAAGAAAATGGGTTCCAACCAAGAATTGTGTATCCAGCGAAATTCAGCTTCAGGATGGAAGATGAAATTAAAACCTTCCACGATAAACAAAAGTTAAAAGAATTTGCAGCTAGAAAACCATCTCTTCAAAACATCCTCAGAAAAACATTACAGGAAGAGGAAATGGAAAATAACAATGAAAACCAACAGTGGGAGGTAGGACAGTAAAGGGGGGAAAATAATCAAAGAGGAAAACAAACCATGTTTAGTAACATAAATAAACAAATATGGCTGGAAGAACAACCCATATATCAATAATAACCCTAAATGTTAATGGCTTAAACTCACCAATTAAGAGACACAGGCTAGTAGAATGGATCACAAAACAAGACCCAACAATATGCTGCCTACAGGAGATGCATTTGATAGGAAAAGACATACATAGGCTGAAGGTGAAAGGTTGGGAAAAATCATATCACTCAAATGGACTTCGGAAACAAGCAAGTGTGTCCATACTCATATCAAATAAAATAGATTTCAAGCCCAAGTTAATCTAAAGGGATAAAGAGGGATACTACATACTGCTCAAGGGAACCATACACCAACAAGACATAACAATCATAAATATATATGCCCCTAACAATGGTGCAGCTATGTTCATCAAACAAACTCTTCTCAAGTTCAAGAGTCTAATAGACCACCATACAATAATCATGGGAGACTTCAACACACCTCTCTCACCACTGGACAGATCTTCCAAACAAAAGTTGAATAAGGAAACTATAGAACTCAATAACACAATTAATAACTAGACTTAATTGACATATATAGAATATACTACCCAACATCAAGCAGTTACACTTTTTTCTCAGCAGCACATGGATCCTTCTCAAAAATAGATCAAATATTATGTCACAGGGCAACTCTTAGACAATATAAAGGAGTAGAGATAATACCATGCATCTTATCTGATCATAATGGAATGAAACTGAAAATCAACGATAAAAGAAGGAAGGAAAAAGCATACATCACTTGGAGAATGAACAATAGGTTACTGAATGATCAATGGGTTATAGAAGACATCAAGGAGGAAATTAAAAAATTCTTAGAGATAAATGAAAACACAGACACAAAATATCTGAATCTATGGGACACATTGAAAGCAGTTCTAAGAGGAAAATTCATTGCGTGGAGTTCATTCCTTAAAAAAAGAAAAAAACCAACAAATAAATGATCTCATACTTCATCTCAAAATCCTAGAAAAAGAAGAGCAAAACAACAGTAAAAGAAGTAGAAGGCAAGAAATAATGAAAATCAGAGCTGAAATTAATGAAATCGAAACAAAAGAAACAATTGAAAAAATTGACAAAACTAAAAGTTGGTTCTTTGAAAAAATAAAAAAATCGACAGACCCTTAGCCATGCTAGCAAAGAGAAGAAGAGAGAGAACTCAAATTACTAACATATGGGATGAAAAAGGCAATATCACAACAGACACTTCAGAAATACAGAAGATAATCAAAAATTATTTTGAATCCTTATACTCCAATACATTAGAAGATAGTGAAGGCATAGATAAATTTCTTAAGTCATATGATCTGCCCAGATTGAGTCAGGAGGATATAGACAACCTAAACAGACCAATATCAATTGAGGAAATAGAAGAAACCATCAAAAGACTACCAACTAAGAAAAGCCCAGGACCGGATGGGTATACAGCAGAGTTTTACAAAACCTTTAAAGAGGAACTAATACCAATACTTTTCAAGCTACTTCAGGAAATAGAAAAAGAGGGAGAACTTCCAAATTTATTCTACGAGGCCAACATCACCCTGATACCTAAACCAGACAAAGACACTTCAAAGAAAGAAAACTACAGACCAATATCTCTAATGAACCTAGATGCAAAAATCCTCAATAAAATTCTGGCGAATCGGATACAAAAACATATCAAAAAAATTGTGCACCATGATCAAGTAGGATTCATCCCTGGGATGCAAGGCTGGTTCAATATACGGAAATCAATAAATGTTATTCACCACATCAATAGACTTAAAAATAAGAACCATATGATCATCTCGATAGATGCGGAAAAAGCATTCGACAAAGTACAACATCCCTTTATGTTCAAAACTCTAGAAAAACTAGGGATAACAGGAACATACCTCAATATTGTAAAAGCAATTTATACTAAGCCTGAGGCTAGCATCATTCTGAATGGAGAAAAATTGAAAGCATTCCCTCTAAAATCTGGAACAAGACAGGGATGCCCTCTATCACCACTTCTGTTCAACATAGTTCTCGAAACACTGGCCAGAGCAATTAAACAGATGAAAGAAATTAAAGGCATAAAAATAGGAAAAGAAGAACTTAAATTATCACTATTTGCATGTGACATGATTCTATACCTAGCAGACACAAAAGGGTCTACAAAGAAACTATTAGAGCTAATAAATGAATTCAGCAAAGTGGCAGGATATAAAATCAACACGCATAAATCAAAGGCATTCCTGTATATCAGCGACAAATCCTCTGAAATGGAAATGAGGACTACCACTCCATTCACAATATCCTCAAAAAAAAAAATAAAATACTTGGGAATCAACCTAACAAAAGAGGTGAAAGACTTATACAATGAAAACTACAGAACCCTAAAGAGAGAAATAGAAGAAGATCTTAGAAGATGAAAAATATACCCTGTTCATGGATAGGCAGAACTAACATCATCAAAATGGCGATATTACCAAAAGTTCTCTATAGGTTTAATGCAATGCCAATCAAAATCCCAACGGCATTTCTTGTAGAAATAGAGAAAGCAATCATGAAATTCATATGGAAAAATAAACGACCCAGAATAGCAAAAACAATGCTAAGCAGGAAGTGTGAATCAGGCGGTATAGCGATACCAGACTTCAAACTATACTACAGAGCAATAGTAACAAAAACATCATGGTACTGGTACCAAAACAGGCGGGTGGACCAATGGTACAGAATAGAGGACATAGAAACCCATCCACAAAACTACAACTACCTTATATTTGATAAAGGGGCTAAAAGCATGCAATGGAGGAAGGATAGCATCTTCAACAAATGGTGCTGGGAAAACTGGAAATCCATATGCAACAAAATGAAACTGAATCCTTTTCTCTCGCCATGCACAAAAGTTAATTCAAAATGGATCAAGGAGCTTGATATCAAATCAGAGACACGCCGTCTGATAGAAGAAAAAGTTGGCTACGATCTACATACTGTGGAATTGGGCTCCAAATTCCTCAATAGGACACCCATAGCACAAAAGTTTATAACTAGAATCAACAAATCAGACTTACTCAAACTAAAAAGTTTTTTCTCAGCAAAAGAAACAATAAGAGCGGTAAATAGAGAGCCTACATCCTGGGAACAAATCTTTACTCCTCACACTTCAGATAGAGCCCTAATATCCAGAGTATACAAAGAACTCAAAAAATTAGACAATAAGAGAACAAACAACCCAATCAACAAATGGGCCAAGGACCTGAACAGACACTTCTCAGAGGAGGACATACAATCAATCAACAAGTTCATGAAAAAATGCTCACCATCTCTAGCAGTCAGAGAAATGCAAATCAAAACCACCCTAAGATACCATCTCACTCCAGTTAGATTGGCAGCCATTATGAAGTCAAACAACAACAAGTGCTGGCGAGGATGTGGGGAAAAGGGTACACTTGTACATTGCTGGTGGGACTGCAAATTGGTGCAGCCAATTTGGAAAGCAGTATGGAGATTTCTTGGAAAGCTGGGAATGGAGCCACCATTTGACCCAGCTATTCCCCTTCTCGGTCTATTCCCTAAAGACCTAAAAAGAGCATGCTACAGGGACACTGCTACATCGATGTTCATAGCAGCACAATTCACAATAGCAAGACTGTGGAACCAACCTAGATGCCCTTCAATAGATGAATGGATAAAAAAAATGTGGCATTTATACACAATGGAGTATTACTCTGCATTAAAAAATGACAAAATCATAGAATTTACAGGGAAATGGATGGCATTAGAGCAGAAGCTAGCCAATCCCTAAAAAACAAATGCCAAATGTCTTCTTTGATATAAGGAGAGTAACTAAGAACAGAGTAGGGACGAAGAGCATGAGAAGAAGATTAACATTAAACAGGAATGAGAGGTGGGAGGGAGGGAAAGGGAGAGAGAAGGGAAATTGCATGGAAATGGAATGAGACCCTCAGAGTTATACAAAAGTACATACAAGAGGAAGTGAGGGGAAAGGGAAAAATAATACAAGGGGGACAAATGAATGTCAGTAGAGGGGGCAGAGAGAGAAGAGGGGAGGGGAGGGGAGGGGAGGGGGGATAGTAGAGGATAGGAAAGGCAGCAGAACACAACAGACACTAGTATGGCAATATGTAAATCAATGGATGTGTAACTGATGTGATTCTGCAATCTGTATATGGGGTAAAAATGGGAGCTCATAACCCACTTGAATCAAAGTGTGAAATATGATATATCAAGAACTATGTAATGTTTTGAACAACCAACAATAAAAAATTAAAAAAATAAAATAAAATCAGAAATAGGAGTCCTCATATTATATTCTTCTTTTTCAAGATTGTGTTGGCCACTCTGGGTCCTTTGCAAGTCTAGTGAATTTTAGAATTAGTTTGTCAAATTCTACCAAAGAAAAAGTATGCTGGGATTCTTCAAGGACTATGTTCAATCTGTAGATCCATTTGGAAAGTAGAGTCATCTTAGCAATGTTCTCTTCTGACCCATGATGATATGTTTTTCCACTTATTTAGAACTTTAATTTCTCTCGGCAATGTTTTATAATTTTCAAAGTATGTTCTGCACTTTTTTAATAAATTTATTTCTAATTATTTTATTATTTCTAATGAAATTATAAGTAGAAATTTTTTCTTGATTCCATTTTTGGGGGTGGTTCATTGCAGTGCATAGAAATAATATTGATTTTCACATTAGGAAATTCTGTATTTGACTTGTATTATATATGATGGGGGGAAAGGCACCATGCTAACAACTAATACACTCTAAGCCCTTCCTGCCCTGTGATGCCCATGAGTCACCTAGAACATGTGGCCTTCTTAGTAGCCACCTTCACATCTCTCCTAATGAGGGCTTGAAAGCTCTGTGTGCTAGAATCCCTTCATAAAAATTTCATAAAACCAGACTCCAAGCCATTTAGCAGTATTTTCACATTTAGCAGTATTTTCTTCTTGTTGTCATTCTACTGTTTTTATCTTTTTTTTCCATTTTGTAAATACTTTCTAAGCATCTGTCCACCTTGATGATAACACAAGCACTTTAACTTCACTTACATCCTTGGTAACTCTGCAAAGTAGTTTGTTGTTCTAGAGATAATAAAGATGGTATTGTGTTATCATAATTACTAAATCAGAGATAAAGAATATAGAGAACAAGATTTTTTGAGGCAAGTTTAAGTACTTTCATAATATTCCTTATTCCATTAATTGTGGTTATTTCTCAGAATGTTTGAAGTGGGCATAAACTTCCTCTTCCTAGTCTCTCCTTCTGAATCTCCCTTCCTACCCCTTCTGAACCCTGAGTTTCAAAGATTGTTTGCTGACTTCACCAGCTCTGAGATGAGCATGTAATCCAGATGTAGCCAAACAGAACATCCTATGCCCCACCCACAGTGATGGGATGAGGAATGAAAACATAACTCAGGCTGGGTCTGTGTGGACACTGGAACTTTCATTTCTGGCACGGTAATGAAAAGTTCCATGTTACAATTGTGGTTGCTACACTCAAAGAATATGAGTCTTCTAGTGGTCAGTTTTGCTCTCACATCAAAAGTCAACGAAAAGTCAACACTGAAAACTCAAGGTTCAGGAGAAATATTCCTGAAGATAGCACTTGAATCCAAGATGCATGAAATTTCATCCCTTGAACGTCTCAGTTCTATGAAAAACAAATTAATGTTTCCCCTTTTGTGATTGGTAAACCTATATTTGAGCATCTATGTCTAAGAACTTAAAGAATCCTAGCAGAAAAATTTTGTTATTATGACATGCTAATACATTTTCTTAGCTCTACTGCCCTCCCAAATATGTGTATATTATTTATTTTATCCATTATAATTTCCATGAAAATAGAAAGTTTATATTAAGAGCAGATTTCACATGGTATATTATCTACTTTAATATCAATTTCTCTGCAGCACTCAGAAAAAATTTCTATGGAAAAAACAGTATTCTAGAGAGAAAAGAGTGAGCAACAATAATAAAAATTTTTTAAATTCTTCTTACAAGTTATGAATCACCCTCACAATGACACCTTCACCCTCCTACAACCATAACAAGCTTTTAAGATAAATAATGAGCACATTCTCATTTGGAAAATGAAGAAAGCAAAATTCCAAAAGCTACAATTTACCCCAAATCACAGGCTAAGGAAGGGAGCTGGAATTAATATAAGTATCCCCATTAATTCTTTGTGTTTCCATTAAGCCAAGTTGATTTAGATGAGGACAAACAAAATCTGCTAAGTTGAAACATTAATTCTAAATTGGAACTTCTCATCTTCACTTGGGTTTCAGAAATCTGGAATCTGGTAAGTCTTTCTGTTTTTCTTTCCTTTTACCAGCACTCTCCAGAAAATATCTGTTCACACATTAAGAGATACTGATGTTGTTCGTCAATTTAAAAGACATAATTTTCAAAGTATATTATTTATGAAGAGAGTAGGAGGAAGTCTATTTCTTTTATAAGAGGAAAGTACACAATTTTACAGAGTTGTTTGCTTAAAATAATTTAGTTGGACTCCAAAAGACATTGACATTTAGTACACTATTAAGCCCTGTAAAATAGTGCTAGACACCATGTTGTATTAGGATAAAGAAGTTGACAAGAAATGAGGAAAGGTCCTAAGCATACAGGAGAGACAAAGGGAACTGGAAATATTTCTCAAGCTTCTGAACCCCAAACCCCCACATTCCTTCAGTTTTACTAGGTGGCTCAGAATCCACCTGAGGTGAACACAGAGACAGACTGGAAGACGTGTAACCATGAAGAAGATCCAGGGACTGTCCCTCTAGGCCTCACTTTTACTCCCATGGGGACACATACTGCAGCTGCTCTGGATGCAGGGTGCTGGACCTCTGGCACTGTCTTCCCCAAAAGCCAGACACTAGGCCACTAACCCCTGTCTGCAAAAGGCTCCCTCACATTGCTCTCATAAATTGAAATTTTATGATGATGATTCTGGCTGGGAGTATCTAAGTCACCTGCTTCTATACCTACTATTAGGACACTAGGAGGGCAAATTTCAGGATTCTGCATTAAGAATAGGGAAACATGATAAAATTGAGGGAAATTCCTTAAGTGTAGAAAGGATATTAAAAGGTTCCTGACACTTTCTCTTTCCACTCATCTACATAGTATGTGTATGAAGACACGAATGGTGTGAATATACTTTGTGTACAACCAGAGATATGAAAAAATGTGCTCTATATGTGTAATATGAATTGCAATACATTCTGCTGTCATATATAACAAATTAGAATAAAAAATACATTGAAGGACACACATGGAGGTATGAAGGTTTTTATTTGGAAATATTAGGCTTGCTTTTCTGAATAGGAAAGATTTTTCTGATGGAAAAAGCAGCAGAGAGGCTCTGAGGTGATGAAGTTTGAGAAGATTCCATTTTATGAAGAGATTAGGCAGAAAAGCCATAACCTTCACATTGCCTGTGCATCCCTTTTTACAAAAGGCTCACATACACCTTAGCCCTTACTCTTTGGTAGATAAACTAATGTATGCTAAAGTTTATTTTTAGAAACTTTCACAGTACTTTTATAGAGACAATAATACTAAAATGTGGAGTTGTCCCACCATGCCTGAAACATCATGCTCATAATGTTAAACTCAAAACTGAATCCAAATATATCAAAGTTTATTTTTTAAATTTATTTTTTAGTTACAGGTGGACACAATATCTTTATTGTATTTTTATGTGGAGCTGAGGATCGAACCCAGTGCCTCACACATGGTAGGCAAGCACTATACCTCTGAGCTACAACCCCAGCCTTCAAAGTATATTTTTAAAAGTTTCCAAATTTAAGATTAACATCTAAAGTCTAATGATGAGGCAAGGGAAGCCAATTCACATTCAGCATTTTGAAAGGATCCCTGTGAAAGCTCTGTGAAATTGAACATGTTCTATTCGAGTTGAAAAAAGCCAATAGGGAAATAATTAGATTCCTACTTCCTGGATGTCAAATATCCATCATTTATATGACAATTTTATTCTTCATGAAATTCATTCATTTAAAAAAATTACCAGGTATTATTATTTTTAATGGAATATTATGTAGTAACTACAATTGTAACTCTAGAGAAATGCAGAATATTAAATACCTTTCATATGATATTGGTCATATTTTTTGAGTATATGAAAATAATCTGGATGGGTACACCAAGCTTTAATACCTGTCACCTTTAAGGCTTGGATTTGGTTTCAGTTTGTTATTTAATGGTAACTGTTAACTTTCTAGCTTCCTGATGTTTTAAATCATCTATAAGAAAATAGTGACAGCTTAGTTTGGAATGTCAAAATCACAATTACTAGATTGCCATGTCAAATTTGAAATAAGTTAAATATCTTAAGTGTACAAAATACAAAAAAAATGAGATTTTCTAAGTAATAATTTTTAATTAACCACATGGGAATTAAACCTCCTAAATTGCTTCTTTTATTGAAAAAGAAATAGCAATAATAATAACTACTACTTACATTTTGTTCTAGGATTCATTTTACAAACATGAACATTCACGATAAATACTCAGGATCCTAACATTGCTTACTGCACCACGTACTGACACTCAATTGCTCCATTTCTGATCTCTTTGTTATCTACCTGTGCCAATTGGTCTGCATTTTTGTGGGGTTGTGTAGATTCAGTCATTTTTCCCTAATAAACTAATGCTTTCTTTTCTTGCTCTTACTCACTTCTCACTGACAAACAAAGCAGATGGAAAAAGAATGTGTTTTGGCATCATGAAGTCTGCACTTGAATTCAAACTCAATCATACACTAGCCTTCATTGTCTAATCATTTGGTATATCAGAACCTCAGGTTCCTCATCTATAAAATGGGTATGGGGATAATAATATAAAACAAGGTTCTGGAAAATTAAATTAGGAGATGTGAAAGCAATTTTCAAATTATAAAACTTTCTGAAAATTATTTTTATTTTTTCAATTCTGACATTCTTCCTTTCAAGCAGCTATGGTTTCAAAGACCAAATAAATGTAATAATAATTTGAATCAAATATATGATATATGATATGTCAAGATCAATGTGATGTTTTGAGCAACTAATAAATTTCTGATGTTTAAAATAATTAATTAATTAATTAATTAAATATAACTTAATAAAACCTATTAAATGAACTTTAAATGTTGCCAGGGATCTAATTGAAACAAAGGTTAAGTTTCATCTATTCAAAGATACACATGTATTTCCACGTTTTAAACATTTCTCTTTTTTTAATTTTAAATTTATTTATTTTCTCTAATTTTTTATACATGTCAGCAGAATGCATTTCAATTCATAGTATACATATAGAACATAATTTTTCATGTCTCTGGTTGCACACAAAGTAGAATCATACCATTCCTGTCTTCATACATGTACTTAAGGTAATGACAATTATCTCATTCCACCATCTTTCCTACCCCCATGTCTCCTCCCATCCTTCTCTCCCCTTTGCCCTGTATAAAGTTCCTTCATTCCTCCCATGCTCCCCCGATCCCCATTATGGATCAGCATCCACATATAAGGGAAAACATTTGGCATTTGTTTTTTTTGGATGGGCTAAATTCACTTAGCCTAATATTCTCCAACTCCATCCATTTACCTGCAAATGTTATAATTTTATTCTCTTTTAATGCTGAGTATACATATATATAGTTTCTTTATCCTTTCATCTATTGAAGGGCATCTAGGTTAGTTCCACAATTTAGCTATTTTGAATTGTGCTGCTATAAACATTGATGTGGCTGCATCACTGTAGTATGCTGTTTTTAAGTCCTTTGAGGATAAACCAAGGAGTGGGATAGCTGGGTCAAATGGTGGTTCCATTCCCAGTTTTCCAAGGAATCTCCATACTGCTTTCCAGATTGGTTGCACTAATTTGCAGTCCCACCAGCAATGTAAGAGTGTACCTTTTCCCTACATCCTTGCCAATACTTATTGTTATTTGTATTCTTAATAGCTGACATTCTGACTGGAGTGAGATGAAATTTTAAGAGTAGTTTTGATTTGAATCTTTCTAATTGCTAGAGATGTTGAACATTTTTTTCATATATTTGATGAAAATGATTGTATATCCTCTTCTGAGAAGTGTCTGTTCAGTTCATTGGCCCACTTATTGAATAATTTTTTTTAATTTTGGTATTAAGATTTTTGAGTTCTTTATATATCCTAGAGAAAAGTGCTCTATCTGATGTGCCTGTGGTAAAAATTTGCTCCTATTCTGTAGTCTCTCTATTCACCTCATGGATAGTTTATTTTGCTGAGAAGATGCTTTTTAGTTTAAATCCATCCCATTTATTGATTCTTAATTTTATTTCTTGCACTATAGGAGTCTTGTTAAGGAAGTCAGGGCGTAATCTGACGTGATAAAGATTTGGGCCTACTTTTTTCTTCTATTAGGTGCAGGGTCTCTGGTTTAATTCCTAGGTCCTTGATCCACTTTGAGTTGAGTTTTGTGCATGGTGAGAGATAGGGTTTTGTCTGGTTTTGGAATCAGGGTGATATTGGCCTCATCAAATGAATTTGGAAGTGTTCCCTCTTTTTCTATTTCATGAAATAATATGAGGAGTATTGGTATTAGTTCTTCTTTGAAGGTCTTGTAAAACTCAGCTGTGTATCCATCTGGTCCTGAGCTTTTCTGTGTTGGTAGGCTTCTGATGATGTCTTCTATTTCGTTGCTTAAAATTGATTTGTTTAATTTGTGTATATCATCCTAATTTAGTTTAGGCAAATTATGTGACTTTAGAAATTTGTTGATGTCTTCAATATTTTCTATTTTATAGGAGTATAATTTTCAAAATAATTTTTGAATTATCTTCTGTATTTTTGTAGTGTCTGTTTTGATATTTTCTTTTTCATCATGGATGTTAGTAATTTGAGTATTCTCTCTCCTTCTCTTTGTTAGCATGGCTGAGAGTTTATAAATTTTATTTATTTTTTCAAAGAATCAACTTTTTGTTTTGTCCATTTTCTTAATTATTATTTTTTGTTTCAATTTCATTGATTTCAACTCTGATTTTAATTATTTCCTGTTTTCTACTACTTGTGGTGTTGATTTGTTCTTCATTTTCTAGGGCTTTGAGATGTAATGTTAGGTCATTTATTTGTTGACTTTTCCTTCTTTTAAGAGATTAACTTCTTGAAATGAACTTTCTTCTTAGTACTGCCTTCAGAGTGTCCCAGAGATTTTGATATGTTGTATCAGTGTTCTCATTTACCTTTAAGAATTTTTTAATCTCCTCTTTGATGTCATCTGGAACCCATTGTTCATTCAATAGCATATTATTTATTCTCCAAGTATTAGAGTAGCTTCTATTTTTTACTTTATCATTGATTTCTAATTTCATTCCATTATGATCTGATAGAATGCAGGGTAGTATTTCTACTTTTTTGTATTTGCTAAGAGTTGCTTTGTGGCATAATATATGGTCTATTTTAGAATAGAATCCATGTGCTGCTGAGAAGAAAGTGTATTTTCTTGTTGATGGGTGAAATATTCTATATATGTCTGTTAAGTCTAAGTTATTGATTATATTATTGAGTTCTATAGTTTCTTTGTTCAGCTTTTGTTTGGATGATCTATACAGTGGTGAAAGAGGTACATTAAAGTCACCCAGAATTATTGTGTTGTGGTCTATTTGACTCTTGAACTTGAGAAGAGTTTGTTTGATGAACATGGATGCTCCATTGTTTGGGGCATATATATTTATAATTGTTATGTCTTGCTGATGTATGTTTTCCTCAAGCAGTATGAAATGTCCTTCTTTAGCCCTTTTGATTAACTTTAGCTTGAAGTCTACTTTATTTGATATGAGGATGGAAACCCCTGCTTGCTTCCACAGTCAATGTGAGTGGTATGTTTTTTCCCAACCTTTCACCTTCAGTCTGTGGATGTCTTTTCCTATGTGATGAGTCTCATGGAGGCAGCATATTGTTGGGTCTTTTTTTTTTATCCAATCTACTAGTCTATGTCTTTTGATTGTTAAGTTTAGGCCTTTTACATTCAGGGTTATAATTGAGACATAATTTGTATTCCCAGTCATTTTGTTTATTTTTGGTATTTAAGTTGACTTGGTTTCTCCTTTGATTGGTTTTTTCTTTAGTGTAATACATCCCTGTGCTGATATTCATTGTTGTTTTTCATTTCCTCCTCATGGAATATTTTGCTGAGAATGTTCTGTAGTTCAGGCTTTCTAGTTGTAAATTGTTTTAACTTTTGTTTATCATGAAAAGTTTTTATTTTATCATCAAACCTAAAGATTAATTTTCTGGATATAAGATTCTTGGTTGGCATCTATTTTTTTTCAGAGCTTGGTATATATTGTTTCATGATCTTCTAGCTTTCAGAGTCTGGGTTGAAAAATCTGCAGAGTTCCTAACTGGTTTTCCCCTATACTGATTTCTTTCTCTTATGGCTTTTAAAATTCTCTCCTTATTCTATAGACTAGGCATTTTTATTATAATGTGCCTTGGTGTGGATCTGTTGTGATTTTGTATATTTGGTGTCCTGTAAGCCTCTTATATTTGATTTTTCCAATTCATTCTTAATGTTTGGAAATTTTTCTTTTATTATTTCATTAGATTGTTCATTCCTTTGGTTTGGAACTCTATGCCTTCCTCTATTCCAATAATTTTTAAATTTGATCTTTTTATATTATTCCATAATTCTTGATGTTCTGTTCATGGTTTCTTACCTTCTTCACTGTGTGGTCAACATTCTTTTCAAGATTATATACTTTGTCTTCATTGTCTCAGGTTCTGTCTTCCAAGTGATCAAATCTGTTGGTGGTGCTTTCTATTGAGTTTTTAATCTGGTTTATTTGTTTTAATTTGGTTTATTTGGTTTATTTGTTGTTTGAAATCCTTTCAAAGATTTCTGTGTTTTTTTTCAGAACCTCTATCTCCTTATTGAAGTAATATTTTGCTTCCTGTATTTTCTTATGTAGCTCTTTATTGAAATGGTCTTTTGCTGTCTGTATATTCTCTTTTATATCATCCTTTATCACAGAACATTTTAATTATGTACATCCTGAACTCCTTCTCTGTAATTTCTTTTGTGGTGCTGACTGTGGGTTCTAATAATGTAGTATCTTGGTTTGTTTGTGGCACTTTCTTCCCTCTTTTTTTCATGTTGTTCATGTGTCTTCTCTTCTAACACTGTGGATCTGAGGTATTATGGTTTTTTCCCTATAGATTTATAGTGTCCCTGAGGGTCCCAATACCTTTCCTCTAAGGGGGAGAATAATATTAACAAATCCCAATACAAACAACATACAGCCTTAAACCAAATAGCTGATATTAAGATGTTTATGGTTTTGTCACAATATATAGAAATGGTGAGTTTAATTATTATCTATAATATAAACAGTAGATTTGCAAAAGGGTCTACAGTTTCTGATGGTTGACAAAGAGAGAACTGGGGTGAGGTGTAGGATGAGTTGTTGAGTGGGTAGGAGGTGAGGATATAAAATTATTAGATCTTAGGAAGCATGAAAGCAAAATCCAAAGAAGCTGATCAGTAGCAAGAGAAAAGAGAGAAAGTGATAATGGAGAGACAAGTAAGTGGGAATACAATAGAGGGAGTAAAAAAGCAACAATCATAAATATTAAGCAAAATGACAAATGTAAAAATAGGAGATAAAAGAATATACACACAACTGTAATATACTATTTAGACATCTCAGGCCTCAGTAGCCTAATTGATGAAAAGTACTTGGTTTCACAAATGTTGGGGATGTGATAAGAGAAAGGAAAAAAAATTTCAAAGGAAGATACAAGGATTATATTTGTTGGAGATCAGTGTTTCCTGCTTCCCTTCTCATCCAATAGGTGGGGTTGTCTATTATTTGCTGGTATCTCCACCATTAGGAAGGTGAAGGTTATTATTAAGATGGGAGATTGTCTTGGGGACAGAGCTCCTGGAGATGGGGTATAGCACTTGCTGATCCCTGATGGGAGACTGCACCCCAAGGATCTCCTTTGGGGCCCACTTGTGTGACGTGGGCGCCTGGACTTATCTCCTTATATTGCCTATAGACCTCACAATTCCTGTCTCTAATTTAGTCTCTAAACGGTATCTCACTCACCCCCTTCCTTTCTACTTCCCAATCAGGAACCTCTCTGGAGCTCTTGTGGGCTGCACTCTGGGGCCTGGGCACCTGTCATGGAGAGCTGTTTTATACTGGGCAGTTCATGACCCAGTTTTGTGACTCAGTTTTTCGAGTTATGGACCAGCCATGTAGCTGCAAACACTGTGCCAGATTAGAAGCTTCCCAGGGAAAAGGGGAAGTTGTGGATTATAGGTACCTTGATATTACTTCTAAGCCCCAGCTAGTATCCTAAGCTGGAGTTGCCCCAACTAAAGATGGTGACAAAGATGTCCCAATGGTGGTGGCTGCTTTCAATGATGGTGTGTTCGGTCAGGTGGGGCTAGGTGGTGGTGTTGGGCCGCAGCTCTATGGCATGCAGTGTTGTGGCTTGTGGCTATCTACAGACCCTGCACAGGTTCAGGCTACCACATGTAGGGGACTATGGCAGTGGTTACAGTGTCCCAAGATGGAGGGACCCAGGGGAGCCTCATGTTGGTAGATGGAGATCCACATAGGAGTGGAGGCTGGAGCTCCTGCATGGGAAAGTTACCAGGAGTTCTGCACTAATGCTGAAACCTGAAGACCTGCATGGGAGCAGCTATTGGGGGTCCTCAGAGAGAAACAGTATTCCCACTACTTGAATCCTAGGTCACAGAGTGATGCAGAATGCAGCCGCCCTCTAGCCTGCCATCTTGGACCCCTTCCCATTTTTAACATTTCTAAGATTGGAATGTAGCTTAAATTGATGATGTCTGATAATTACAGTGGCCTGGTGGCAGTGGTAATATTTTTAGTGCAAACTCAAATGTAAATGTTAAAAGAACTATCCCTAAAAACTTACAAAATGGGTATTTACAGCTTAGGAAAAAAAATCCCAGAGTTAAGAGTGAAACAATCTTTGAAAAAAAAAATCCTGCAACATCAGCTCTCTTAATGGTGCAGAGGACAACACAGTGAGAAACAGCATGGACATGGAAGACTGAGTTCAAACAAGAGCCAGAGGAATCAGGCCAAACGGGAGCAGCTTCTGGAAAATTCAACTGATCATTTTGTTTGCATTCAGTTTTTAGGTATGCATAAAAGGGACATATAATTTTAAGACTGTCAAAAATAACTTTGAAAGCCCTGCCAACAAATATAAAATGAGATGCAAATTGATATGAAAGCACGTATCCTTTTTATTGGCAGCATTTCTGTCCGTTGGTTATATAAGCAGTAACGATGCATCTTACAATCAGCAGTGCCTTAGGTACATGACATAGGATAAATGAGGTTTGGGAGGTTTGTTTAATCCCTTTATCCTGAATCCTTCAGCATACTATCATAGGAGTAACGGCATTTTTCTATAAAATGTTAGATTTTATATTACATCTCCGTAATGCCATCCAGCAACCACTCTGTATTCAAAGTTCTCTAGTCCATATTCAAATTCATACAATTATTTAAAAAATTCTTTTATATTTTTCAAGTCTAGAATTATTATCATTATTAACTCTAAGTATCAGCTACTCCAGAGTAACAAGTTTACTTTCTTTTAAACACCCCCTCCATCTTTTAAGTCATTGGTATTTATTTTGATTAATTCAATTTTTTTCTTATAGAACCCACTAGAGGTAAGGAATTCTTAGCAGCCTCATAAACAAACAAAACAAAAAAAGACCTTCCAGATTCACATAATTTTTTATTTTAATGAGTTTTTTAATCTATCAGAAGTAAAAATAAAACTCCATTTCCAAACTTAGTTTCTTGTGGCAGCAGGACTATAATGCTATTGATGCACTGACTAAATGGAACTCGGAAATACTGTTCAGGTACACTAGGCATCTCATGTACCTGGAAAAGAACTGCCTATGTCAGTGTCAGAATGATATTCTCTGAGTGTTTGGGATTTGACTAATTTTAAGTAATTTTGATGAAATATTCAGATCTTCCTATTGATTTGAAAATAGTTCCCTCCAAATTTCTTAGATAGGAGTTGGTACTTGGAAAGAACAGTGTCTCACAATGAATAAAAATATTCCTTTTCAACAAAGACCTTGCATCTCCATTATTGTATAAAATGGCCTCATGTTGGGCTGGAGATGTGTCTCAAGTAGTAACACACTTGCCTGGCATGTGCGGGGCGCTGGGTTCGATCCTCAGCACCACATAAAATAAAATAAAGATGTTGTGTCCACCGAAAACTGAAAAATAAATATTAAAAAATATTCTCTCTCTCTCTCTCTCTCTCTCTCTCTCTCTCTCTCTCTCTCTACCCCCCTCCTCCTCTCTCTCTTTAAAAAATATATAAAAATGGCCTCATGCTGGTGTCAAAAGTATATATAGACTTCTGGGAAGCATATACATTAAAGAACAAACAAATTGAATGTTCTATATAGCACAAAGTACACAGTACATTTTTTTATTATGTTTTTTATAATGTTGAAAGAAAAAAATGGGAGTTATGGGGGGAAAAATAGACATTCAAAGCCACACAATTGCATATGCATTATAAAGTACAATAGATAGGAATAAACTTGTATTATTTAATTTTTGTTAATTTTCTATCAAGTGTGCCAGAATATTGAATTGAAATTGTCTGGGAACACTAGCTAAAAGTGACTTGCAAGCTGGGTGCAGTTGCATATGCCTGTAATCCCAGCAGCTTAGGAAGTTGAGACAGGAGGATCACGAGTTCAAAGCCAGCCTCAGCAAAAGTGAGTTGCTAAGCAAATCAGTGAGAGCCTGTCACTAAATAAAATACAAAATAGGGCTGGGGATGTGGCTCAGTGGTCAAGTGTCTCTGAATTCAATCTATGGTACCAAAAACAAAAAGTGACTTGCATATTTCTATTTTAAGTTGTTCAGAATGAATATATATGAATCAATATATATGTTACTGCCAGCTCTCAGCTCTCAATAGGTCTTTCTAAAAGGGAAGCATCTAGAATAGAATTCTATATGAAAAAAGTTTTATTGCTTAAAAAAATTATTACTTTACAAAAAAATAAGATGATAGATGTGTTAATTAGTCTGATTCAAGCATTCCATGTTGTAAACATTTATCAAAACATTTCAATGTACTCTATAAATATATGCAGTTAAAAATACAATTTTTAAAATAATTCTTTATTCAGATGGTACAAACAATAAGCTATCCCAGAAGTGTGTAATATAGGATGATGTCTAATCATTGATTCATCATATCTCTTATTATATTATTATGTAAATTTACTTATGTTGACTAACTTCACAAAGGATTAGTCTTTTTTTTTTCACAGTGGATTAGTCTTAATTTCCACTCAAATGGTTTATTATTAAACAAATGAACAAATTCTATGAACATTCTTTTTTCTTCTTTTTCTACTAACCACTACCACCCTCCACCCTCCACCCCCCCCCCCCCAAAAAAAAAGTCTGAATTTGTCTTGGGTTAGAATCTTTCTAGATTACTAAGAGACATTATCACTGCCTAACCATCAGGGCACCACAGTACACAAGAAGGTTACGGTCATTTTTATTTTTTAAGGCTCCCAGTTTCAGAATAAAGAAATGTCAAAATATGAACATATGACCCATATACATTGAAAATTGATGTTTAACAAATTAATAAGTTTTATGTTTCAGATAATTCATTTTTGGCATATATGACCTATTTTAGACAAAAACACCAAAAACGTCTATTTTTTAAAAAATTATTTTGAGAAAATGTCTTGCTATGTTGCCCAAACTGGCCTGAACTTGCAATCTTCCTGCTTCAGCCTCCCAAATAGCTGGAATTTACAGGCATACCAACCCTCTGGGCCAAGGTATTATTTTTGAAGCCCAAATCCCCTCTCAACTTCTATGTCTCCTAAACCATGTCAAGCACACATTCTCTTCACTGAATACATAGATGTGATGGTTAATTCTGGTTATCAGCTTGACTGGAAATGCCTAGAAAATTGGTTAAGCATAGTTATGGGTGTATGTGTGAGGGTGTTTTCATAGCAGATTGACATGTGGGTCAGCTAACTGAGTGGGAAAGACTCACCCTGAACATGGGCTGCACTGTCCAACAGTTTGGCAGTATGGAAGAAAAAAGAGAAGGGGAAAGCTCTCTCTCCCGCTCACTGGACCCTTCTTGAGTGTGCACATTTTTTCCTGTGTCCATCACGCATGCATGTTAGACTCCAGCCTCTTTAAGCACTGAACACAGACTTGCACCATGACTCTCCAGGGGACTTCTAGGTCTTCAGCTGCAGGCTGGGGCTGCATCATTGGTCCCTCTTTTTCTGAGGCTTCCAGCTTTCAAACTGAGCAGCTACTGGTTTCCCCAGCTATCCAGCTGCAAATGGCCAGTCAACCTCTGACCAATGTAATCCCATTTAATTGGCTTCATTTCTCAGGAGAACCCTAAATGAGTATAATCAACTTTTGATACCTCCACCATCTTCATCTGCTATAAGCTACTTATTGTAGCTCTCTTTTTATGTTTGTATGTAAACATGTGCCATGAGCAAGTATAAACACTGACACCCTCAGCAATTAAAAAAAAAAAAAAAAGATTGATGGGCTGGAGGTTGTGGCTCAGCGGTGGAGCACTTTCCTAGCACGTGCTGGGCCCTGGGTTTGATCCTTAGCACCACATAAAAATGGGTATATAAAATAAAGGTATAGGAAAGAAAAGACTGAAAAAGTGTCTGAATCTCCTTCCATACAACTTTTGATTAGACAAGTAATTTTACATTTTAAGCATCTTATTTCAGTTTCATGCAGACCATCAGAAATCATGTACAAATGAACTAGTTTGAAGATTCTCAGAAATATTGACATTTTATTGTTTTTGTTTAATTCACATAGGAAATTGCTCTTATTTCATGAAAGATACTTATCACTGTTTCCTGATTTTACCGGATCCCTGCCCATCAATAAAGGAAACTGTTATCTTCACCTTGTTCTTATCATCTCTTTCCAGTCTCACAGGAAAGTTTATCTTACATCAACTCCAAATATAATCCTTCAAACTGTGTCCTAAATCTTATCATCTCCTTCCTTGGAAACCACACAGCATCTTTTTTTTTCAATCCTTCCAACAGCTCCCTCTGCCTGTTTTTCTTCTTTCATAAACATAAACTATTTTCTGTTATTTTTCTAAATGTGGTAATTTTCAGGGTCTTATAGCCATTGTCTAACTCTCTGATTTCCTCTGTAACTAAACTTTAAAAAAAAAATGTGTTGGTAGTTGTACATGGACAGGATTTCTTTATTTTCTTTGTTTATTTTTTATGTGGTGCTAAGGATCAAACCCAGTGCCTCACACATGCTAGGCAAGCGCTCTGCCACTGAGCCACAGCCGCAGCCCCTGTGACTAAACTCTCACAGGTGGTCTGCAATTTCTCCTTCCTCATCTCCCCTCATCCCACTGGTATATGATTCTTATCACTTTAGGGACACTTTTCTCAGAAGGGTAAGCAATTATTCCATTATTTCTAACAAAATGAACATGCTACCTTTAATTTCCTTATTTCTCTGAAATATGTAGAAGTCTGCTAAACATGTTTCAAAATTGTCTCCTGCTCTTCCCAAATCATCAAGTCCTGGGGACTCTATACACAGAAAGTCCCTCATTCTGTCAGGCGCTCTTCATCTGCACAGTTCCTTGATGCTTTACTGTCACCCTGATGGGTTAGCTCTTTCCCTTAACCTAATTTCTTCACCTTCAATATTTCCACCATAATTATCAAGATGCTGTTTCTAAAATGGAGAGGTACTCAAGATATTTCTCTGGATTCCTACAGTCTTCAAAATAAAACAGCAACCCCTGAGCCTGGCTCTCTACAGTCTGGCATTGCAGATCTCTGCGGGCTCAGTTCTTACCACATTTGCCCTGAAGCCTACATTTCCATCATACTGAAATGTAATGTATATACAAATACAAACATTTCAGTCACATTGAAGTGAACGCTTTGAGTTTCTGAAGAAATATGCTCTTTTAAACATTTGCACCTCAGCACCTGCTCCTCACTTGACTCAGCTGGAGGAGCACCCAGGAAGCTTTGCCTCTTTTCTCTAAAGGTACCAGGCAAACTATTCTGTTGTGTGTAATTACAGCTCATTGAACAAATCTCAGCTACAAGATTGTGTTATTATTTTATGGCATTCTATTTTTTTTTATCCGTGCGTTCTCTAAGCAAGTAGATTCAGGGTCGTTTGAGGGCATGGAGAGCTTTCCTCTTCACATCTCCATTGCTGTTTGCGATGGCTGTTGGTATAGCGCACCCCTCCAGTGGTAAACGCAGAAATTCACACACTACTTAGCAATACTCCTTTGTGGCTAGTCATATGATAAAAGCATGTGCATGTTCTTATTTAAACCTACAAGTGTTTTATTTTTAAATAAATACATAGATAAATATATACACCAAAAACAAACCAGGAATTATGTACAAAAGTTTCTCTTCCTTAGAAATACAAATTATTAAACCACTAATTTTATAAGTATTAAAAATGCCTCTTTGAATGAAAAGATAGTTACTGTAACTAGGCACACATAGCTGGAATATAATAAAATGTCTTATGTATCAAAATGTTTTCCACTGATATTTTTGAGATTATGATTCTCTTTTAAGTAACTTTCTTTGGGGACCAGAAGTATTGCTCAGTAAACTACATTCAATCTTCAGCACCAAAATAAGTAAATAAATAATACTCTTTGAAATAGCAACATTATATGTGGATATTATTAAAACATTATTTTAAATAATCAAATGCATCTTTGAGGTTTCAAAGAATATTTTAAAAATATAACTTGATCTCTTCATATTACATAAAAGGAAACAGATTCTGAAAAAATAGGCATAAAATTGCACAGCTTATAAATGGAAAATGAAAAGATGTTAGAACTTAAAAATTAAGTATGTCTTATCCCTTTATGTAAATGATGGGTTTCATTTTCAATTTTATAGACTGCAGGGTCTTTCCTGTACATTTAAAGCCTCATTTAGATTTTTTAAACAAAAATTAAAAGATTAATGATTCTATGTGGCACTCACTCATGATTAGATTCTCTTATGTAAGTGTAAAGTTACTACAAGGGCAGTACGTATGTTACCTACTTTCAATATTAAAGTCCTGCGAAGTGGGATTATGTCATCAGGGTTCCATGATAAGGTAGAAACCTAAAGTTAGGTAATGCCAGCTGAGGCTCAACCATTCTGAGAACTATAATATCAGCTCCCAAGAAAAGGACACATTAAAACAAAGATTTTTCCAAGCCTACCATTATTAGGCTCTTTAGTGCCAGTCACCTGGTAGTGTCACATCTGCCACACAGGATCTGGGCCAAAAGATAGCAGAAAGATGAGACAGATGCATAAGAATATTTCTACTCTTGCTACATCTTACAGTGCTTTTCACTGATGTAAGTTAATTTTAGACTGGACTTTTGAGATGATATATAATGAGCAATAAGTAAAACATTTTAGATAAAGTTTCCCAACCTGGGTCTTCAATAATTCTTCTTTGTTTGCTTAAAATATTGCATATTTTAGGGAAAAATGATGTTCACATTTAAATATGATCTAAAAATGATCTTATGTTCTAAGGATTCTATTCATCATACAATTTTCATACTTTGACTAATATAATATGTGATTCAGAAAATGCTTTCATATCACTTTCATATGATCCATATACCATCATATAAGACCTTTTATTTTTTTATTGTGGTAGGCCAAGGGATATTACATTGGAAGTACACATACCTATTCCTGATAAATCCTAGAGCTCTTTCCACTGCTTAATTCTGCAGTGTTCTTAAAGACATATTAGAAAGAGCAATGCAGTTTTTCTTTAACAAAATTATCAAAGTAAGTGTATCAATTTAGTTGTGCAATTGTATTTGCTTTATTAAGATATGCTTCCATTCAAAAAAAAAAAGAGGAGCTGACTTTTGATCCTCTAAAAAATGTTAGAAATCACAATAAAGTAAAGGAAATATAACCTAAAACTGTTAAAACAGGAAAGAAGAGAGGAAAACAAGAAAAAGAGGAAAACTGTGCATCAAACATCTAAAATAGTCCACATTTTAAATCTCTTGCTATTCTTCCAAAGCTTTTGTAAAATTTGTCATATGGAAATATGTAGGAACACTGTACTACTTTCAAAGTAGTATATCACCTAAAGTAAGGGATTATTTGTTTAAGAGATGGACAGTTTTAGAGCAAATTTTTCTAGGTGTAAAGAAGAAGAAACTAATTACAGTTAACAAACTGTGGGAGGGGTTTCTGGAACTCATGGAAATGAGCTGGGTATTGAGAGAGTTGAATTTCAACAGGAAAAAAAGAAAGGGCATTTCATTTAAGAGAAAAGTCAGAGCAAAGACAAAAGAAAAATGTTTGTTTAGAAATACACAGATGTTTCAACATCTGCAGGGTTCAGGTGTGGGGGGGGTATAGTAAGGGGGCACTGATTAGAAAGTAAATCAGTTTTCTGTCTTGGAAACAGTTTTCATCATATTCTACAAAAATAGTAATACCTCTTTGCAGACCCTCTATCTGCAAAGGGTCAGCTGTTTTTTTTTTTTTTTTTTTTTTTCAACAGAGGAGAAACTTAAGTCTCAATCCTAATGTTAGAAAAAAGACAGATGTGAATGGTGAAAATACAAGGTTAAGAGAATAATTCCATAAAATGAGCCCACTGGACTTAAGCTCACATGCTTTCTTTTCCAAGAAACAACGTATTTGCAGCCTGCCTATCCTAAGTGGATAGGATATGTCACATTCCTCAGCAAACTACCTGTTATCTGCAGGAGAAATGCAGGCCTAAAATAATGTCAATAAGAGAAACCAAATTACCCTGAAAGGGGAGAGTTTTATGACCCTTTTCACAGATCAGATCTTGAAACTAAATCTGGGAGATAAGAATAGTTACTCCTAACTATAAAATCTGTAAGAATGTATGGTTAAGAATCCAATTAGAACTGGTAAATGTTGGTTAAGGTGACTTGGAGTTACCATGACAGTGGGGACTTAAAAATCTGATGTCATCCTGCTGTCAGTCAAAAGTCAAGTGGTGGACATGGGCAGGACTTTCTGGAAACCTCTCTGGATTGCCCAGTAAAACCAGAGTGCAGGAGAAACATGTCATCCCTTTCTTCTCTGAGAGGTCCCACTCCCCATTTCTTCCTATCCCTTCAGTAAACTCATTCCTGTTACTCTGAGACATGTCTTAAATCTTTCTAACTTGGTCCCAAGAATCCTGGTTTGAAGCAAGGTGGGCAAAGGGTGTTGGAGGGGTTTTTGCCCTTCCTCAGTTTCTCAGAAGTCCCCAGTTCTATAACACTGGTTTCCAGCTCTGTGCTTTCTCCTAGTTCTTACAGATAAAGGATAGGCCACAGCTATCTTCAATTACATACAATCCTCAGTAACTACTTGATAAACTAATCTGTGTATGGATCCTATCCATTAAAGTGATCAAATATTACTATATTTGTTAACTTCTTACACCAAAAAAGTAAAATATTTTATTTCATATATAAGACAGAGCATAACTCAGAGAATAATATGCATTTAAAAAAAGATAATGCTTGCCTTGTGATTAGCATAGATTCTAATTATAACTCTTTTTAACAAGCTGAGTTAACATCCCAACCTAGGCTATTTGCACTTCCTTCCTTGTACCTTTTACTCAATCACCTGAATATTTTCCAATTCATGTAATTCAAGAAAACTGGGTTAAGGAAGTCCTGTGTGTAAAGAGTAAAAAAAATTCCATTACTGTCAGCACTAAAATCTTTATGATAAGAATTGACCATGTATGGATATAACTGGAGAAACTTAAGGTTCATTGATTAGGTGAGTTCTGAAGTCCTTTTTTAAAATTTCTATTACTGTGTACTCTCAAATTATTTTTTTGAGGAAATAATTTGTCATATACTTTAGTTCTTTTTAAAATGATTTAATATGTTTACAGTTTTTCCTACTTTATTGGATAGAGTGCAAATTCTACCTTAGAAAGAGATTAAGTAAATTCTAAAAATTGAATATGCCAAATTTCCAAATGTTAATTTTAAATATTTTCTACCAGGGATACAGAGAGACAGAACCTCATAAAGTACAGAATAAAAGCACATGAGTTTCAATTAGTAATTTAAAGTACCACTTGATCAAATTTCATAGTATATTAAATTGCATATGGACCCTTGCTATGATAGTAGCATTATAAATAGACTAGTAGTTTACTTAGAAATGCCTTCCTTTGCATTAAGAATTATAAAGACTGCACAGATTAATTATCCATTTTCTCTTTCCTCCAAATTCAGTCTAATCTGAAATGCTGGGGTTCAAAACATGGCTAACTATATATCCCAGACTCCCATGCAAGATAGCTAATTGTGAAATTCTACCAGTAGGCAGCATTATAGAGTAATATTAGATGGTGGGAGGAGAGGAGAAAGAACTTCTTTCTGCCTCACCCCCTTTCTCTTAACCTGCTCTGGGAGTGACACTTGGTAAAGCCTGCACTTTCTTTCTGTGTTACTTAAATTATCCACATTAGGTCCCTTAACTTCACTGTTTCCTCTTTATTCTGGGCTATTCCTGCAACTGCTATTCTAGGTCACCAATATTCTATTCTCCTCTTTGGCTCATCCACATCTGTTTAACAATGTCCCAAAGCAGCTACCCTCTTTTGAAAAACTAATGTGTTTTCTGCTTTCCCATTAGGATTCTGACTGACACTGTAAAGGATCGCTCCACAAATACCAGTCTATACACGCTTTACTGTCTCCTCTAGTGACCATAAGTTGGTATGATAATGAGATTCAGGAAAAGAGAGAGAGAGAGAAAAAAAAAGATGTCCTTCCTGCTCTTTGGAGCCAGAAAATGATACAGACACAAATATGTGCTGAAACCAGTGAGCAAAAGATGTAGTCCCTGAAGTTACCCACGGCAAAACAAAATTCCCTAGACATCAATCACTCAGAAAAGAGGAAATGAACAGGGAGCAATTTTATAAAAGAGGTTTCCACTAAAAACTAGGCCAAAAGAGGGGTGTGGGGCATGAGGAGGTGAGGAACAATTTTATCTTCTTCACTTTGAGAGCTTCAACATTACTTTATGCTTCAAAAATTGCCCTGTTCATAAAAGTTTTATGGGTAATTTGGGTATTTCCTGCAAAAAAATACAGAATATACAATGAGTTTCTGAGTTCAGAGGTTTTCTCCATTAACAACCAATTTTTGATTCCTCTCAAAAAGTTAACCCCCAAATTTTGATCCCTTAAGCTATTCACATTCTCATTTAATGAAGAATTAAATGAAAACCGAGTAACATTGTTTTAAGGCAATGTTATTTCAAATATTAAATACTTAAGGTTCAGAAAACAGTATGATGCTTTTGTTTCTTTTAGAATAAAGGAAATAAATAGAACTAACAGACCAATCATTATGGTATACTTGCGATAAGTTTTATGGCTATGCCCACCTTAGACTGATGGTAAGTGAATCATAACAAAATTGCTCTAAGAATGCCCACAAGCTCGGTGCTGTTGGAACCCCACTGAGTACTGTCAGATCACATAACATACAACCTGTCAGGAGTAGCCAAGGACCAACACCATCTCTGAAATGGGGGTACACAATGCCCATGGATGTTCGGAACAAGCTGAGCTTTGCTTTTCCTCTCTCAAGAGTTAGGCAGACCTGCTAGTTCATCATATTGACATTATCTAGAGGCAGACTACCCAAGCAAAATAGCTAGGCCCCTAACTCACTTTAATCTTTTTTTTTAATTACAATAATGTAATGTCGTGGTTTTAGAAGTTACATATCCTTTGCCCATCTTTTATCTAATATGATCCACACAGAATTACTCTGGTTTGACAAATAAAAAATAAAAAAACAGAACAAAACAACAACAAAATGCTCATGGAGCTGGGGCCTTAGGCATGATGATATGTCATATAGCTATTCTAGAAAGGTCAGGTTATCCCAGGACACTACCAATTCCCTTCCCCATCATATAGCTATTGTACAGGGAGTCATGATGAAGCAGTTAGAATTATCAGGAAGTTCAGAAATGTGGTCAACATTTCCAAGTAGAAAGGGTATACTCAAGGGTTAAGTTTTAGGTTTTTAAAGAAAAAAAAGTTAAGTTTTTCTAAGGACATATTCCAGAGATATCAGAGAATAAATTATTTCAGCCACATCGAAGCAAAATTTTGCCCTATATTCACAGTGAAATAAAACAAAATTATTGAGTTACATATCTCCCTGAGGAACTGAAGTCTTCCTTTCAAAGAAGAGTCCGAAGAGTAAAAACTTTAATCTAACATGACCCAGAATTACTGGGATCACTCACATATTATATTGTACATAACAATATAAAAGATGTTGATGGTACTATACAAACTGAAAAGCAATATAAACTTTTAAAATATGACTATAATAAATGAGCATTCCCAAGACCTCAGCCTAGAGGCTGGTGGTTCTCAAAATACGATCCCTAAACCAACATCATCAGTCAGTTAGTACCTTCAGACTCCTATAACAAAACACCACAAACGGAGTAGCCTATAAATTGCAGAAATTAATTTTGCACAGTTCTAAAGTCTTGAAAATTCAAGATAAAAGTGTAAACAAATTTGGTTTCTGGTAAGGATCTATTCCTGGTTCACAGATGGCTTCTCACTGTGGCAAAAAAGAAGAAAGGAACTCTTTTGGGGCCTCCTTTATAAGGACACTAATTTCATTCTTGAGGGCCTCACAGTCATGACCTTATCATGCTCTGAATGCTATCACAATAGGCATTAGGATTTGACATCAGTATTTGGGGTGAATTCATACTCAGTCTATAGGTATCAGCATCAACTGGGAACTTGTTAGAAAAGCAAATTTGGGGGCCACAATAAATCATATACTTGGAGATAGCATTCAGAAATTTGCCTTTTACAAAGGCCTCCAGTAAATTCTGTTGCATGCTAAAATTTCACAGCCTCTAAGCTAATGAAGAAATTAAACTTAAGGTGGAACAAATTTTTTTTAAAACAGTCTCAACCATATGCTCTGCGATTGTCGGCAAAGAATTTGATCTATTATAGCCTAAAGTTACTTTTCAGCAAAATGAAAATAATAATACTTTTTTGTATTATTTTAGAATTTGAAGAAATTATACTAATCAGTGCTCTCATGCTGAAAACTCAGCTCACATGTACCTTAATGAAAGAAGTGAATCAAACATCCATTCCATAAGAATGTAACTAATAAAATACAATTCCATGGACATCTGATTCACCTTGAGCAATACCTGGGCTATAAAAGTTTAAAAACCAGAGAGATTGCCAAAAGGCTCCACATGGAGAAGACCATTCTGTAAGGATGCTGAGCATGGTTTATGCATTGAGGCAGAACTCAGACCTCATCCATATTGCATTACTCCTTTGGAGAGTGAATGTACAAGATTTCAGGTTATAAATAATTGACTTGAACACCCACAGATCCTCTAAGTATTAGGGCTGTCCTTTCAAATAAGCCCAAACCTGTGAAAATTTGCCAAACACAACCAGCCAAGCCCACGAGCAAAAGCTGTTCTTTAATGAAGGTCAGAGCCAGCAACAGAAAGGCAACAACACCCCACAACTAATATCATCCCTAGAAACAGGATTTTCTCGTGCTTCTTCCACAAAGTCTGGAGAGCCTTGGAACCTCATATTGGGTCTTCTCAATGGCTTCTACAACAGATCTAATCTAGCTGGTGTCTAGCTTCAGAAATCTAACTTTCCCAAACCAGCCTTTTTGGCACACAATTCCAGATAGTTCCCAGAACATGTAAATATGCTTGACAGTCCATCAGGCCATTTCTGAAAGGCTCTAAAGTCAGGGAATTCCAGATTATTTGTGAACTGGACTATTTCTGGATCCCACAGTGGGTGTGAGAACACCAATGATTAGGTCTTTCTAGAAAGGTCAGGTTATCCCAGGACACTACCAATTCCCTTCCCCATCCTATAAGGGTGAGTGTATCTCTGGAGGCAGAGTCTTAGCACCTGTGCTACCTGTGGGTCAAATAAAGATATGTAGACTGCTCTTTGAACTGACTGATTGTGCCTATTGCTCTTCAGAACTATTTTACTTTATCTTCTTCTATGAAGCTCCCCAAAACCCCAGGGAAAGCATGGCCCCAAAGGCCATTGGAAGCATTGGAATCTAAGCTAGAGAAACCAAAGACCCCTCTCATTCTTCTGGAGCGAGTAGTGGCTGTCATTTGGATTGTCAGTTCACAGTAAAAGCCAGCAATCATTAGCCAGTATCACTATTGAGTTTACTGATGAGTGTGAAGGTCTCAAAGTTGGAACAAAGAATCCACAAATCAATCCAGCTGAGGTGGATACTTTCAAGAATGGGCTTAAACCTGCAGTTATAGATCGTATCCTAGTTATATTCAGAGAGCCTTATTTATGAGATCTCTAGAAACTTATCCTAGTAATGACTTATTTATGATAAATTTGAAAAGCCATGCATATACCGATTGCTTGACTCAGTTTATAATACTGAAACAGATTTTTAGATGAAGTTGGGCCAGATTTCTGGGGAATGTTGGCTTTAGGTGAAGAGACACAATATGACTGAATGTGTAGCTCAGTCTCAGAGTCTGAGAGCATGGTATTAGAGGCTTTTACTACAAAAGCAAAAACAAACAACAACTAAGTATATCCATGGGATCATGGACCCAGCTGAGTGGGAAAGTCAACTACTGGAAACTCTAGTCCCCTGCAGTGGGACATCCACATAAGAGGTCACTCTGCAAGGCACATGCAATGGGCTGGATACTTGTGTCCTCCAAAATTTATATATTGAAATCCTTACTTCTGTTGTTAGGGGAGAGTTAGATGAGAATGATGGGAAGACAAGATTAAGAGAATAATTCTATAAAATGGGCCCACTGTGCTGACCTCCATATGCTTTCTTTGCCAAAAAGCAATTTGCCTGCAGCCCTGTTCACTCAGGCCAGGATATGTCACATTCCTCAGCAAACTGAGGCAGGGGCAAAGGTCAGGCAGTCAGCATAGGTAAGAAAGGATTGGGGTCTAGAGAGTGAGGACTGGTTATCAAAGAGAGAACAACTGGTTGCTAATGGTTAAGCTCTGCCATAGTGCTACTCTCATTCTGGGTTACTAACAATTAACCTCTGTGCTCCGGCCCTTGGCCACATACATGGGAACGAAAGAGAAGACAATGAGGGCTGGGGTTGTGGCTCAGTGGTAGAGTGCTTGCCTAGCATGTGCGAGGCCCTGGGTTCCATCCTTAGCACCACATGAAAATAAATAAATAAAAATAAAGGTATTGTGTCCAACTACAACTAAAAAATAAATATTAAAAAAAAGGAGAGAAAAATGATTAAAGAAAGGGGTTCTGAGGTTCATAAGAAAGCAAGTCTCACTCTCTCCTGTGGACACCTAATTCTGGGGCCTTTCTCTTCAGAAAAGTCTCTGTCTCTTTCTTAAATAAAACTTGCTCTCTTCCCTTGCTTCAGTGTCTCTTGGGTGTTCATATTCTTCAACACCAGAAAACAAGAACACATTCCCAATCTGCATCAGACAGGTATCACCAAGTGATATACAGGAGGTGGAACCTTTGGGGGGTAATTAGGTCATGAAGGTGCAGAAAAATAGGAGCATAACTGGGATTGTCACCCACATAAAATGAACTCCAGAGAGCTCTCTTCCTCTTTCTGCCACGTAAGGAGATAATAAGTCAGCCATCTGTAACCCAGAGAGTGTCCTCACCAGAACTTGACCGTGCCTGCTCCTTGATCTTGGATTTCCAGTCTCCAGAACCATAAGAAATTAATTTCTGTTATTTACAGGCTATTCTGCGGATAATACTTTGCTATGGCAGCCCAAGCTAAGTGCAGAAATTTCATCATAATACAGAGAACCTTTATTTACTAAGGCTCAGATGTCTTCAAGGACCTGAGAATCTACTGAACCATACTGTAATCATGTAGGTTATCACCTTTGGGTTAGATTTAGCATGATCTGACACTGTTTCTTCCTTAATAAAGATACTGAAACCAACTATGTTTTCTTACTTTTTTATCAAACTAAAAAATAATATGTTTGTTATAGAAGTTGAAAAGAAAATACATAAGTTTCTTCTCTACTTTCACTGGAAAAATTTGACATTCATCAACATTTCACACACACACATACACACACATACACATTCATATACATACATATGACACACATATAGGATTTTAGGAGTTCTCTTATATAAATTATGTCATACAACACTTACATACATACACACATACACTCACATAGACACACACACTTTCACTGTTTTGTTTTTATTCACTGTTTATTTTTGTTTTGTTTTGTTTTATACCAGATTTGTTTTTATTCACTGTTTTTTGTTGTTGATGTTGTTGTTTTGTTTTGTTTTATACCAGGGATTGAATTCAGGGATATTCAACCACTAAGCCACATACCTGTCCCTATTTTTTGTATTCTATTTAGGGACAGGGCCTCATTGAGTTCTTTAGTGCCTCCCAGTTGATGAGGCTGGCTTTGAACTCGCCATCCTCCTGGTCTCAGCCTCCAGAGCTATATTTCTATTCACTTTTTTTTACAATCAATACTTTAATAGTCATGCTTGGACATATATTTCCCACCTCCTTTTTCTTCACCCCGTTTTCAATTACTAACTTTGTTTTCACCTCATTAAGAAGTTTAGTAATCATAAAGGAGTATGCACAATAATTCTCTTGCCAATACCTATGTCCATATTCTCACCTCTTCTTGTGGTTGCAAGAACTTTGCCTTCTGGATTTCCTTAGGAATATATAGGGCAGTTAGATCTTTAATGACTTTTCTCTGTGCCTGACTTTTATTTTTGGGGGCCCTGTTTAATATCCTCCCTAGTAGCAAATGGATATATACTTATCTAAATCATTTAGCTTGTCCATTTCTAGAAGTCACAATTAAAATTCAAGTGTTAAAATAGGTGAGAACTATTGATTCAAGTGTGATTATGTCAAAATGAATCCAACTATTATATAGAACCATAATGCACTAATAAAAACATTTTTTAAAAGGTTTAATTTTTCATGTTAACCAACAGCTAAGGAAAAACAAGTACAAGAAAAGCCATTGAATTTCTGTTATCAGCAAGGTTAAATTAGGCACTAACATTTTGCAAATTGAGTTTAGGTTTCTTTCTTTTTTTTTTTTTTTGTACCAGGGATTGAACCTAGGGGTGCTTAACAACTAAACCACATCCCCAGCCCCTTTGTATTTTTTTAAATTTTGAGACAGGGTCTCACTAAGTTGGTTTGCTGAGGCTGCTTTGAACTTGTGATCCTCCTGCCTTAGCCTCCTGAGTTACTAGGATTACAGGCATTCACTACTGCACCCAGCACATTTTGCAAATTAAGATGCAAAATAAATTCATTACTTGTAATCTTGATTTCCAAGCAAGATGGAATAAAACAGAAAATGTGCAAGTACAAGAATTTAATTGTTTTTTTTTCCATTTTAACCAATACTAATTTAAGTTGAATAAATTAAGAAAAAATAGATAAGCAAAAGGAAAGATGTGTTCAAATTCCCATAAGGCCCACTGCCAAGGGCTAACTATCCTTAGTATGTATATGCTTACTCTTCCAGACTATTTCTATTCTGAAATAGATAAGTATGCATAGCTTATATCACTCAAATCATAGTATGCCTATTATGTCATAAGATTTTGTTAAAAAATAAGCCAAGCAAGTACCACATGTTCTCTCTTCTATATAGAATCTAAAGAATATTGACCTGAAAGTAAATTAGGAAGTAGATTAGGAAGGATGTGAGTGGAGGCTTGGGTTTTATCACATGTATGGATGTATCACACTGAACCTCATTAACAGGTACAACTCGTGTGTGTTAATAAAATATCATTCAATTATTTAATGGGTTGCTATCTTACAATGAAAATGTAGTGACACCAGAATGATCCACATGATAACATGATAAAAATTTATTTCCCATTATGGTTTTCAGATTTAGATTCACAGAATAGTTGCAATTATTATACAAAGAAATTCTAAAATTGTTTCCTTAAAATTCCTCAAATGTTATGTTTAACTGCTCATGTTTATCATTCCCACACATGGGGGTGCAGGGGTACCAGGGATTAAACCTAGAGTTAAGGGGCTTTTAAACCACTGAGCCACATCACCTGGCTCTTTTTATTTTTTATTTTGAGATAGGCCATTGCTAAGTTGCTTAAGGTCTCCCTAAGTTGCTGAGGCTGGCTTTGAACCTGTGATTCTCCTGCCTCAGCCTCCTGAGTTGCTGAGATTACAGGCATGAACCACCCTCACCACCTTGCCACCCCATTTATGCTTTCTTAGCTCTTTCCATGTTGTTACAGCAGTATGCCTGAAACTGGCTAATTTTCAATGAACAGAAAATTGTCTTTTGTACCACCAGAAGTTGGGAAGTCCAAGATCAAGGCTTTGCATCTGATGACAACTTTTCTTGCTGCATGGTAGAAGGGGAAGGACAAAAAGGAAAAGTCCTTTGTAAATGGTACTCACTCACCTAAATCCATCATTTTTGTTGCTATAACAGAATGCCTAAAACTGGCTAATTTGTAAAGGAGAAAATCTTATTTGGCTCACAGTTCCAAAGGCTAGGAAGTCCGCAATCGTGTGCCCACATCTGGCAAGGACCCCAGGCTACATCATGGCACAGTGGAGAAGTGGAAGGGCAAGTGGGCTCCAGTAAAACATACTTTATTACAACCTGTTCTCTCAAGAACAAACTGGCTCCTTTGAGAAAAAACATTAATCCAGCTTAATGACCTAATTACCTCCCAACACCATCACTATGGCAATCAAATTCCACAGGGACAAGCCATATTCAAACCATACCATTACCACCATGCCACCTAAGAGGGCAGTACCCTCCCAGCCCAATTACCTCCCCAAATCCCACCTCCCAGTACTGCCAAAATGGCGTCCAAATCTCAACATGCATTTTGGAGGGGACAAACATTCAAACTATAGCATTCTTTTTCATGTCCCTCTCACATGCTAAATTCACTCTTTCCATCCCCAAAGCTCCCAAAATCTTAATTCCTTTCAGCAACAACTTTCCCTAAAGCTGTAAGCTCCTGAAATTAAATAAATTATCTACTTCCAAAATACAACAGTGGGACAGCCATAGACAGAGATTCCTGTTACAAAAAAGGAGCCACAGAAAGATGGAAGGAGTAACAGGTCCCAAATAAGTCTATAAATCAACAAGTCCAAACAACCTTACATCTGAGTCCTAAGAAAAATCAACTTAGATTCCTTGTGCCACCATCTGAACACACTAGGACAAGGACTTGTTCCTGAAGGCTCCTGGTGGGTGCACTCCCCAAGGCTTTGCTGAGCACAGCCCATATTGGGTGGAGTGGAGTTAGGTGCCTGCAGCCATCCTCAGCTGACAATGCACCCTTGTGTCTCATCAGTTCGGGGGACTCAAGGACAGCCCTGGCCTTACAGCTCTGTTGAGTCTTGTCCTACTAAGGGCTGTCTGTGGTGGCTCTGTCCTTACAGTGAGTCTCTGCCTGAGCCCCAAGGCTATCTGAGGCATTCTTTGGAATCAGGGTGGAACAAGCCAGTCCTTGCAGCTGCTTGCTCTGCATGCCTCTGAGTCAGCACCATGGGAAAATCATCAAGCTTTATCACTTGTACCCTCCAAAGTGGTGCCTGAACCACAATTGAGCCACACAGAAGCGGGTGCTGAGGTGCACTGGAATGCAGGGAGTCCCAATGAGGCCCTGGGCAGCAAGCCTATAGGGATCCCTTGGGCCTGTCCTTGGATACCATTTTGCCCCCAAGGCCGGAGCACTTCAGCCTGCGATGGTAAGGCAGATCTCCCAGTGTCTTGATGAACAGCGCCTGCTTTCTTCATTCCCTACTAATCCCTTTAGCAAAGGGTAGTCTGACCATAAAAACCTTTGTTTTCTCTCTTAAACATGCTTTTTCATTCTTTGCATGACCTGGCTGGAAAGTTTCTAAATCTTTAAGATCTGCTTCCCCTTTCATTATAGATTACATCTTTAAATCACTTTTCTCTTCTCACATTTACTATATACTATTAAAAGAAGCCACACAACATCAGGAATACTTGCTTAGATACTTCCTCCCCCAGAATACCATCACTCTTAAGTTCTGCCTTCCACAAAGTCCTAGAATATGGGACACAGTTAAGCAGAGTTCTTTCCCACTTTATAACATTAGTGGCCCTTTGATCAGTGTAATGGTTTGGATATGAGGTGGATCTGAAAACTTCCTGTGTTAACGCAGGAATACTCAGAGGTGAAATGATTGGATTATGGAAGCTGAAACCTAATCAGTTCATCTTAGTGTGAATGGAATGGCTTATGGATAAGTGTAGGCAGGTGGGGCATGGCTGGACAGGCAAGTCACTGGATCATGTCCAGTGCATGAAGAGTGCATCTTCTCTATGGCCCCTTACCTCTCTCTCTGCTTCCCAACTCTGCCACGAGCTGTGTAACTTTCCTCCACTGGGACCTTCCACCGAGATGTTCTGCCTCACTTTGGGCCCAGAGCAATTGAGTCAGCCTCCTATGGACTGAGACCTCTAAACCACTGAGCCCCAAATAAACTTTTCATCTTCTAAGTTGTTCTGGTGAGGTATTTTGGTCACAGTGACACAAAGCTGACTAACCCGGTAAGTTTTCAAGGTCTTGTCCCCATTTTTCATTTAAGTTTTTATCAGAAGAGTCTACTGTCCATATTTCTGCCAACATTCTGGTTACAACCATGTTTTCTCCAAGACATTTCAGTTTTTCCACAGCTGTTCTCTTCTCCTGTGCCCTTGCCAGAATCACCCTAAATGCTCTGTTTATGGCAATGGCTTTTTCCCAGCATTCACTTCAAAACTGCTTCAATCTCTAACCATCGCCCCCAGTTCCAAAACTATTTCTACATTTCAGGAATTTGTTACAGCAACAATCTTGCTCCTCTGCTAACAATTTCTGTGCTAGTGTGTTTTGTGCTGCTATAGCAGCTACCCAAGTCTGAGTAATTTACAATAAACAGAAATTTAATACAGTTCTAGAAGCTGGGAAGTCCAGTCTGAAGGCACCAGCTTGTGGAGAGGACCAGGATGCTGTGACACCACATAGTGGAAGGCAGATCAGCTAAGAGACAAAAATGACCAACTTGCCATTTATAAACAGAATTAGTCCCACCATGAGGGTGGAGCCCTCAGGGTTCAGTCATTCCCAGATGTCCCGCCTTCAACATCAGTGCCACTCACAGACAGAGCCAAATTTTATTTTGCAGGGGGTCAATCAATAATGTTCTCTCTCTCAGTTCTATCTCCACATATATACACATATATGTGTATGGTGCACATATCTGTGGGTGTGTGTGTGTGTGTGTATGAGAGAGAGAGAGAGAGAGAGAGAGAGAGAGAGAGAGAGAGAGAGAGAGTATATAGTACTTTTTTTCCTAAATAATTTATGTGGCAGACAGGATGACATTCCTTTATCTCTAAACACTAAAGTGTAGTTTTCTATCTTACATAAACACAGTACAACTAATGAAATTAGGAAATTAACATTGATGTAATGTATCTCATGATATTCAGACCTCATCCAAACTGCCTCCATTGTCCCAATAATGCCTTTTGCAGAGCAAGAGTGCTCTTTTCTTATCTGGGACCCGATGAAGGACAACAGGTTGCATTAGTGAATTGGCTAGGAGCAACATGAGAGTTGACATTCAGATGGAGGTCTATTAAGAAGTTTTGGCTTCATTTTAAAAGAATAGAAGACTCTGGGAGTTCTAAGCAGGAGATAAGATTCTCAGATTTTGTTTGCTTTTTTAAAGTGACATTTCTGTTTGCATTACGGAAAATGGTTTGGAAGAAGGCTCCTTAATCAATTCCTGGAATAGGGAGAGTCAAGGACAAGGCAGAGGCTCCATGGATGCAGAGGAGAGGAAACAACACATGAATCAAAATCTTATGTGCAAATGTAACCCCTGCCCTGCATTCCACAGTGGGAATAACAGAATTTTAAGTTTGTAATGTCAGGCCTTCCCTTACTACTGAAAAAATTCACTTAGATGGGTAGGAAATTTTCCTTGCCTTCAACTTATGTTTTGCAAAAGATATTTTGAGTTTGTAATAAATTGCTTACTTCTCAGAGGAAGAGAATAGCTCTGTTTCATATCTTTCCACTCACTTCTAAAAACAAGTTTAGAAATGTCCTGATCCCCTATTATTATACATCAAATTAGGACAGGCTTTGCATATCAGACTCAAAAGACCTTACTTTATCCAGTAGCATAGTGTCAGAGATCATTTTTAATTTTGTATGTTGATTTCAAATAATAATAAATTTTTTAATCTATGCTACCAAATCTTTGTTATACAACAGGCTAAATGACATAATAACCAACAGCCTTATAAATGAAATATGTACAATGTGTTGCTTGAAAATCCCATCCAACCTAAATAACCTACCCTAATGAGATATATCCATCCCTTGAACCTAGAAGTCTCACTTTAGAACTTGTGATCATGCCCTTCCATCTTCATACAAATTGTTTGGGAACTAAATTAGAATTCAAAATCCGATTCCATGGGTCCGAGGTGGGATCTAAGGTTCTGCATTTTAACATGTTACCAGGAACACAATGCTAGTTCCCAGACCACACTTGGATTAACAAGGCCAGAGAAATCACAGACTATCACTGGACAACAGATTTTTATTTGAAAAGAGAGGTGGGATAGCAGGTTGGAAGGAGTACAAGGTGGAGTCAAAGACAAGAAATCCAAGACCTATTTCTGCCAATAATGAGCTGGTGACCTGGGGCAGAGCCTGTGAGGATCATCAGCTACAGTTCCCTCAATATGTCTTTCTGCAATAGAACAGTGAATTGGTTTTCTTTTTTTTATTGATTTTTTAAAAATAAATGACAGTGGAATGCATTACAATTCTTATTACACTTATACAGCACAATTTTTCATATCTCTGGTTGTATATAAAG
The DNA here is from genome assembly GCF_047511675.1 of Marmota flaviventris. Classification (NCBI taxonomy): domain Eukaryota; kingdom Metazoa; phylum Chordata; class Mammalia; order Rodentia; family Sciuridae; genus Marmota; species Marmota flaviventris. Next base: position 47,574,611 of record NC_092505.1, on the reverse strand, counting down.
GTTTTCTAGGATATAAAGTATGTTTTTAATAAGCATTTAACAAAATTCTAGCCTTAATGAATAAACATGCTATAGTTGACTTAATTGCAGTCAATGTATTTATTTTAAAATGTTAAATGTTTTCCTGCTGAGAGTGCATCCCAAACAGTTACCATCTGGTTATAAAGAAAATAGAAAACTAAATTACCTCATGAGAAAGTGACCTCTTCTCTTTGTAAAGTCACAGGGTGAACACAACAGAAAACAAAAGATGAGGTTCAAGAACCACATTCAGGTGGTTAAAATATTCCTTCTCACATGTAGAAATAAATACCCTCCTTTTCTGCCTCAGGCATGACTTTTAGCAAAATTTACTCTCCGAATCTGGAATGAAGCATTTTTCATTTCTTTTCAACATCTGGCTGTCAACTGATAGCAAGCAAAGGAAAAGCAAGTGTTGTCTCCTGCTTGTTGGTCAGTGCCAGCAGCGTCCCCCACACAATAAACAGGGTCCAGTTGGAACAACCCTAAATCTACAATTATGTATTTTGTATAAAATATTAGTTCTTAATAATATGTATGTAGTAAACTAGAAAGGATGAGTTTTTAAAAAGAGAAGAGAGAGAGGGAAGAAGAGAAAGAGAGAGAGGGAGGGAAGGAGATCATCTCACTTGACGTGCCTTGTCAGGAGCTCATTTGCTCACTTCCGCTCACTTTCTCACCGTCTTTGGATCACTGTGTTTTTTGAAACAGCCAAGCATCCAAGGGTCACCTTTTGCCAGCTGCCCTAGTCCTGTTGCTTTTGATCGCTTTCCCCTGGCAGATGTGATTCTTTTTGCCAGCTCACTCCTTTGCGTCTGCTAACTTGGCACATACTACTCTCATCTCACTAGCAGGGCTGCCTCTAGGTGAGAGCACTTGCTCCTGCCAAAGGCGATCTCCCCTGGGAAGGGCAGGCCCCGTCATCTCCTGACAGCCAAGGCTCCCACAGCGGATGCAGCTCTCTTCCTCTCTGGTCCTGGTGTCAGCTTCAAAAGTCTGACCAGCTTCCATCAGCAAAAGCTCCCTCTTAATTGCTATAGATCAAAAGTGCTGAGCATGTCAATTAAAAGAGAGGAGGAGAGGACAGAGCAAGATTGGAAAGATCTAGCATTACCAAGATAACCCACTTCTTACTGGGCTGATGGCTTTCTCTGTGCCACCCGGCAAAGTCTGATTAATGGGCTGGTCACTTCCCTGAGCGCAGAAACCAATTTCATTGCCTCCTATTTACCCTCACTCTCACTGACTTTTCTCTTTCCTCTTCTTGAACAAAGGGTATGTCTACCCTACATTTCCTAGAGCTACCTCATATTTTCATAAGGGGAAATACAGGCTGGAGCATGTAACCTCATTTCTTCTCATTCACTTATTGTTCCTTTATTCTTTCCTATTACATTCTATCAATGAAACTAGAAAAACTTAATTTTTAAAGCTGGAAAAGGGTTTCAGTAACCTGAATCTAATAGATGAGTAAACGGAGGCCACAAGAGTTTAACTGACTTATACAGGGCTGCAGAGAAGTTCTAAGGAGGACCCTATTTTCTGTTGGATGTAATTTTCTATCGCACAACTATGTTTCTGTGCTAGCCACATTTGAATTAGCTGATCAAAAACCTTGAAAGGCAACTCCATGTACTGGCTAACAGCCACACCCATGATGCCACACTAGCCTGCGCCATGGCTCCTCCTCTCCAGATGGGAGTTTATAGCAGTCGGACCTCATTGAGTTGCTGTGAGAATTAAGACTGTTAGGATTGGCAATCTTCTCTAGACTTAACGCATAGTGAGTTCTAATTTACTGATTATTTCTGAAGTGGAAATCAGTATTCACAGGAAGTAAAACATTAATAGTTCGCTTAACTTATTTAATGCATATAACAAATAAGTTAGAGACCAGTGATCTCTACAAATTGGATATTTCATGACTTTTTTTATTCATTTGGCAGACCAACAGAGTGCCACATTTTATTATTCCAAGTGAGGAAATACGACAATTTCCCATTTACTAGCACACCTATCTTATAAACTAAAGAATATTTAATTTCCAACTAGTAGCAGAGCATAATTTGAAAACTAAAAATAATTTCTCCCCCTCCCCCCAAAAAAAGAATAATCCTTTTGCTTTTGATAAAAACAAAACAAAACTTTGTCATAGGCCAGGATCATACAAGCACTGGAGTTTGCAAACTCTTCATTTTTATTTCATCTCCTCCAACAAAGAAGTATGCTCCCAGAGGCATGTGCATCCCTCTTTGCTCTCACCTTCCTGGGGAGATGCCAGGCTCAGGGACTTTAACTGAACAGACGTTTTTCAGGGTAATAAATGAAGCAGCTGCCAGTCACCCAAGCCTTAGCCAATGTTCATCAAGTCTGCACATCAATCTAATTTTCCAGAATCAGGATCCAAAAATATTCATAAATATGTCTAATAAAATTAACTTGGAAAAGGGGCAGGATTTCTCCTCATTACAAAACTCAACTGAACTTCTAAGAAGTCAGTAATAGTGATGTGTGAGAAAACAGACAGAATGTTTAAAGATCAATGTAGGCTGTAAAGGTACAAACTGTGACCAAACTAAGAACAGTGATGGCCCCACTTGCTTTTGTTGCACTCAGATCAGGCCTGAAAGTGAGTTTCCAACAGAAACAGAGACAGGCTAAAACAGGCAACAGGAGGGATTCTGAGGAAAAAGGCTCTGGGATATATCATAAAAGGCAACTGATGTCCATGGGGAGGTCAGTCTCAGAGAAATGGAACATCAGGGGAGACACAGTTACTGTCTTCAAACATCTAAAGCGCTGTCATATAGAGGGGGAAACAGCTGTCAGAGGGCATAAAGAAACAGAAAGAATGAAAACTGATCTTTGCTCCGTGAAGAATGTACTCTTTTTTAAAAAAAATATTGAAATTATTTTGCATTTAATATATGTACTTTTTAATGTATGTATTTTTTAGTTGTAGGTGGAAACAATACCTTTTTTCATTTTTATGTGGTGCTGAGGATCTAACCCAGTGCCTCCCACATGCCAGGGGAGCGCTCTCACTAAGCTACAGCCCCAGCCCATGAGGAATGTACTCTTAATGCTTACAGCTATACTCACCCCAACACCATCCCAGGAAAAAATAAAGAAAGAAAGAAAAAAATATAATGCATTTCTTGAGCAGTGGTGAGTGCCCTACCCTAGGAGGCATTGGAAGAAAGCTGAATAAAGATGCCTTCATAAGAAAAGCCCATAGTAAGAAGTTGAGCCTGAGATCTAAAAAAGAGAAAGAAGGTGGCTAGAGTTCCTGGCAGTCCTATCACATGATCCTGCACATAACCCAGCCACTTTCTCAGTCTTGATATGTTGACAATTGAGGCTATTGCGTATGACAAACTCTGAGCATCTTTCCAGTGTAAATATTCTCCAGCATCTAACCAAGATCATATCTGTTTTCCCCTTAACTTCTATTACAGAAACAATCATTTACTGGATGATTTCCTTCAAAATTATTAATGTTTTTAAATAGATTGTATTATTACCTCATATAGAGAACTAGGTTCCTTCAGTCATAATTCTAACCCAGGTCTGGCTGATGCTCTTAGACCACATAGTAATTAAACCTGACTGTAATTAAAACTCATTATCTTGAAAATATTCTCATTTTGCCCTAAGGGTCTCTGTTCCATTGACACTCCTATATTTAAAAATTCATACAAAGTCCTGATTACCCCAAGATTACCTTGGAGAGTTTATGTCCTTGACCCCTCAATTACAGTCATCTTTCTTTGCACTCCTCTTCAGTTATTTACTTCTTGGGCTCAAGGTCTATTCCATTTCTATAAATATCCTCTTCCTGGCTGTTAGACTAATTCCTTCATTTCATGACACCTGCACTCTAATCTTCCTGTCATGTCTTGGTGATCTATACCCTCTTCTCATTTCAAGATATTGTGATGCTCCACCTTGACCTCTTTTTTTCCTGGCCCTGCAAATCCCTGTTGCACATGCCCACCTGAACTTCCACCTGGATTACTTCCAACCATTTCCTATCTTCCGCTTCTGCAGATGGGTTACCGATGCTGATGGGTTGATGAACACCAAGCAGCCATGAAGATTGATGCCACCATAAATGTGCTGCATTCCAATTGCAGCTGCTCTCTCGATCTGCAGTGCTCAGCAAGTCCTAGTCAGGGCCCTCCATCATTTCCCTCAATCATCTTTCCAAACTGTCACCAATCTCCACAAGCTTCTAAAGACCACTACTCTATTTCAGAATATAACTTAACTTCTTATGTCACATTCCTCAAACTTCCAACCTTACCCCCTCATTCTCAGCACAGGAAGTTCCCTTCTCATTTACAGAAGAAAAAGACAGAAAAGAGAGAGGAAGTGGGAGGGAGGGAGAAAGGGACGGAGAAAGAGAGGGAGGGGAAGAGAAATTCCAGCCAAGTGTGGTGACATGCACTGCACCTGTAGTCCCACCTACTTGGAGGCTGAGGTGGGAGGATCATTTGAATCATTTGAGCTCAAAGGTTGAAGACTAGCCTGGGGAACATAGCAAGACCTTGTCTCAAAAAATAAAGGAAGGAAGGAAGGAAGGAAGGACAAGACAGATGAGCAAGCAGGGTGGCAATGGTACACACCTATAATCCTAGTGGCCTGGGAGGCTGAGGCAGGAGGATCACAAATTCAAAGCCAGCCTCAGCAAAAGCGAGACATTAAGCAACTCAGTGAAACCCTATCTCTAAATAAAATACAAAATAGGGCTGGGGATGTGAGCCAGTGGTTGAGTACCCCTGAGTTGAATCCCCAGTACTCCTCCCAAAAAGAAAGACATTCCATCTATTTCCTATCTCCAAATTCATATGCATCCGCACTTCCTTTCCTCCTGATAAGGCAACCTCTGTGTGTGTGTGTGTGTGTGTGTGTGTGTACACACACATATACACACATATGTACACATATATACATATATACACACATATATAAGACTGTGTCTCTGGGTTCTCTATCAGGAATTTTATTCTATCATTAATACACCATGTTTTTCAAACTCTTTTCTCTAATTGTTCATTTCCATCACTTTGAAAATACACTCAAATCTCCCTGAGCCCCACATTCTCTCTGTATAATTACAATTACATGTAATTGAGTCCCATGTGCAGAAGAACCTGGAACACAATTAGTTCACCTTCAGTTTCCATCCACTATCATCCTGTCACTCCCCTAGATGGCCCTCTTAAACCACGTGTCTGGCTATCTAACACACGCTGTCCAGGGCTAGACTGGGAAAAGAGACACTCTTTACCCTGAAAGAAATTCCAGCCAAGTGTGGTGACACAATGATTCAATGTAGTAAAAGGCATTTGTGATTGGGTTTGGTGGGTCAGTGATTGCTGCATCAATTGTTCTAAATTATACTTACTGATAGTCTTGAATTTTCCATATTAACATCTACTGCTTCCAAAGTATCACGTTTGTAAAACTATGATTTTTTTCCTAACTCATCCAGACAATTCACTTGATGGGTTCTCTCAGGGTTGGTGCTGCAAGGTTAAAGCTGTCTTGCCAGCTTCGAGTGCCCTCTGCTGGCTAAATATGAGTACAACATGCAAAGAGTCTGGTGAAGGTGTTCAGATTACCACCTTGTATTTATAGTTCACTGTTTTAGGTTTATAAAATTCTTACATTTCTATTATCATATGACATTAGTTATCATAGTAAAATTTTATTCTCCATGTTTCCATTTTATCTTATGCAGACAAGTCTGAACTGTCCAATCCAATACCCACTAGCCACATGAGACTCCTGAGCACTTAAAAACCTAGTTCTAACTGACAAGTCTGCAAGTAAATATAAAATGCACACATTTTTAAAAAAATGTCTAATGGCAAAAAAGGGACAGGTGGTGAAAGTACCCGCTGTCCCACCTTTTCTGAGGAGTGCCAATGGAACCACTGAGAGCTCACCAAAGGCTGGTAACAAGGTATATGGAAGTAGTTTGGAGGAGACAGCCAGAAATTCCAGATTCTTTCAGGGTAAAGAGTGTCTCTTTTATCAGGATAGCCCTGGACAGCGTGTGTTAGATAGCCAGATGCTGAGAGCCACAGCCGAGTCTGTATGGCCCCTGGCAATTTGCCAACAGCATTGGTTGACAGGCGAGGCATTACTATCCGCCTCGGCCGCTACTTTTGAGTTCTCGCACTACTTTGGAGTTCTAGTGGGGATTCCCGGGATTCCCCGAGAGTTCCCATTGGTTGGGGAAGTGCAGGAGGAGGGATTTCCAGAGGAGATTTTCCAGTGGCTGGTTCCTGCACAAGCCGCGTGGCGTTCGGGAGGAGTTGCTGGTGGAGTTCAAAAATAAAGTTTGTTCCTGCTTCAGTGGCTCGTGATTTGTGTCCAGCCAGACTGCGGCATTTGGTGGCCCATACAGGGAGCGCCTGAAGCTTGGGCGTAAGTGAAATTGCTCGCCCCTAAGGAAAGGCGACAGAATGGGTGACCATTTTAAAAAACAATGTGTTCTTGTTTTGATTTGTTTTGTTTTGTTTTTGTTTCAAGCTGCCTATCCCTAGAACTTTCTCAGGCAAACTGGGAAAAATGGTTGGCTCAAGGTTTGAAGTTGTTCGCCCCTGAGGAAGAGATAGAAATAGACCACAAATGCACATGTCAAGAAAATAGGAAAATTGATACAACGATTTTTTGTTCCGTTTTTGTTTCATTCTGTTTCGGTTTTGTTTTGTGTTATCTTATTGGGTTGCGTTATCTTTATAATAGATTAGAAATTAGTAAAAAACAAACTGAAAGAGTGTTAAGTAAATTGTTAGAGGTTCAGACCATGGAGAAAGACATTTTAGATCAAGCAAAAGAGAAGGTCTCTCGAGCTAGTCAGACAGAGGAAGAAAATTTAAAGGAAGAAAGCTTAGAGGAGAAACAGCTATTAGGGGAAAAGCTACAACAGGAGGCTGCTACTAACACCGTTCTATCACCAGAGGGCGTAATTCAACCAACAGCTCCACCTATGGAGACAGCTGAGTGGCCCTCAACCCCCATAGTTGATAGATGGGATCCTGAGACAGGACCTCAAAGATTAGCATGCCCTGTACTTGAGCAGGCAGGAGGGCAGCGAATTCACCGTGCTTTAGATTTCAAAACAGTGAAGCAGTTAAAGGAGGCTAAAACAACCTATGGTCCTCAAGCACCTTTCACTGTAAGCATGGTCGAATCCATTACCAACTTGGACATGACACCAGCAGATTGGGCTAGCATGTGTAAATCTGTACTAAATGGAGGACAATATTTGTTATGGAAGGTTGCCAATGAGGAATTTTGCATGGAGACGGCTAGGCGAAATGCAGCAGCCGGTTACCCTCAAAGAAATCTAGATATGTTGTTAGGAAATAGACCTTATGAGGGTCAATGGCAACAAATTGAATATGATCCTGCTATATATGCAAAAATTGCTGCAGATGCAGTTAGGGCATGGAAGACTTTACAAGGACATGGAGAGTTACAAGGTCAATTATCTAAGGTAATACAGGGAGCTAATGAACCTTACACTGAATTTGTAGATAGGCTTATTCAAACAGCTACCAGAGTTTTGGGGGATACAGAACAAGCAATGCCATTAATTAAACAACTGGCTTATGAGCAAGCAAATCATTGGTGCAGAGAGGTCATTAGACCATGGAAACATGGAGATTTAAATACATATATTAAATTATGTAGAGACATTAATGAACAAGGGCAAGTCTTGGCACCTACAGTACAACAGGCTTTAGATGCCAGGCCAAAAACATGCTACAATTGTAAACAAACAGGACATTTTAAAAGGAATTGCCCCACAGGAGGAGGGTTTAACAAAGCTAGGTATCAACGGAGTAGAATACCGGGTATTTGCCCACGATGCCGTAGAGGGAGACATTGGGCTAATGAATGCCATTCTCAAACCACCATAGAGGGTACTCCCTTATCAAAAAACGGACAAGGACCAGGTGTTTACCCACGATATCATGGAGAAAGGCATCGGGCTCCATTGCCAAAAAACGGACAGGGGGGCCCAATGCTCCGGGGCCCATGACCACAAATATATGGGGCACTGGAGGAACCCAGAAACACCATGGAGGAACCCAGCAACACCATGAGGGTAGTGCCCAGGACACATTATCCATCAGATCTCTCATCAGACGAACCAGAGGGAGTGCAGGGTTGGACATCTGTGCCTCTGCCACAGCAGTACTAACTCCAGAGATGGGAGTTCAAATCATTCCCACAGGAGTGAAAGGACCTCTTCCCCAAGGAACAGTAGGCTTATTGTTAGGACGCAGTTCTTCTACTCTAAAAGGACTTATGATAAGTCCTGGGGTAATTGATCCTGATTATGAAGGTGAAATAAAAATTATAGCTAGTTCTCCAAAGGGTATATCAGTAATTTCACCAGGAGATAGAATAGCACAGTTATTAATAATACCCAGCCTACATAATAAATTTTCCAGTAGTAGTATAGAAAGAGGTTCCAGGGATTAGGCTCCTCAGGTGTAGATTGGGCTATGCTGTCTTTAAATTTAGATTCTCGCCCAATGCTAAAACTAAATATTCAAGGACATGAATTTAATGGGCTACTGGATACAGGTGCAGACCTTAGCATCATATCTCATCAAGAATGGCCAAAACATTGGCCATTACAACAAGCCACTCAAACGCTTCGAGGCCTAGGAGTGGCAACTAATCCCCATAGAAGTGCAATGGTATTAGATTGGAAGGATCCTGAAGGATGTGAAGGAACTATACAGCCATATGTATTGGCTCATCTTCCTATAAATTTATGGGGACGAGATGTCCTAGATCAATTAGGTTTGACATTAACAAATAACATCAATCCAAATGCGCCCACTATTAGGGCTAGACAAGGTTTCAGGAAAGAAAAAAGATTAGGAGAACAAGGCATAGCAGCACCAATTCAAATAGATCAAGGAATAAATAGACATGGATTGGGTTTTCAGAAGGGGTCACTGAGGCAATAAAAATTACTTGGAAATCAGAAAGACCAGTATGGGTTCCTCAGTGGCCTCTGACTAAAGAAAAGATACAAGCAGCCCATGACCTGGTCAAACAACAATTAGCGGAGGGACATATACAACCTTCCGTATCTCCCTATAATATTCCCATTTTTGTCATTAAAAAGAAATCTGGTAAATGGAGATTATTGCAAGATTTAAGAGCCATTAATAATGAGATGGTTATTATGGGACCTGCTCAATCAGGGATTCCCCAATTGTCTGCTTTGCCAAAAACCTTGTATGTTTTAGCTATAGATATTAAAGATTGTTTTTTTTCAATTCCAATTCACCCTGAGGATAGTCCACGTTTTGCATTTACTATCCCTGCACTAAATCATGAAGGTCCTGATCATAGATATGAATGGAAAGTACTCCATCAAGGGATGGCTAACAGCCCAACTATGTGTCAAATTTATGTTAACAAAGCAATCCAGCCACTTAGAAATCAAAATCCTGAACTACAAATATTTCACTATATGGATGATGTATTATTGGCACATAAAGATAAAATCACATTGCTAGAATGTTATGCCACACTTACAAATTTATTAAAAAATTATAATCTAGAGATAGCAATAGATAAAGTACAATTAAATTTTCCAATTAATTATTTAGGAGTTCTATTATCCTCAACCATGGTCCGTCCACCAAAATTAAAATACGAATAGATCAACTCAAATCACTTAACGACTTTCAAAAGTTATTGGGAGACATAAATTGGATAAGGCCTTATCTAGGCATACCAACAGGAGAGTTGGGACCTTTATTTGATATTCTAAAAGGTCCATCAGATCCAAATTCACGTGCATGTTAACTCCTAAAGCAATAAAGGCATTAAAAATTATTGAAACGTATATGGAAAATATGCATTTGGATAGAATTGATATAAGTTTGCCTTTATTATTTATTGTACTACCAACAAAAAATATTCCTATAGGAGTATTTTGGCAAGAAGGTCCATTATTGTGGATACATTTATCTTATTCTCCTAACACTATTCTTACTAGGTATCCTGAGGCTGTAGGACAATTAATACTCAAAGGAATAAAAGCAGCAAAGGGAGTGTTTGGAATTTCTCCCAATAAAATTATTACTCCATATACTATGGATCAAATTGATGAGTTAGCTAATGAGTTAAATACTTGGGCAATAATCATGTGTAAATCTAATGTTTCATTTGATAATCACTTACCATCTAATCCTTTGTTGTCTTTTTGGTCTAAGCATCCTGTAATTTTTCCAAAAATGACAAGAAAAACCCCTATCATGAATGCTCCAAATATATTCACTGATGGGTCAAATAATGGTACAGCAGCAGTAGTTACCCCTGATCAAACTTTTACATTTTTAGTATCCAAACAATCAGCTCAAAAGGTAGAGCATAATGCAGTTTTACAAGCTTTTGTGATGTTTAAAGATTCTGTATTTAATTTATTTTCTGATAGTCAGTATATAGTTAATGCTGTAGTATCCCTTGAAGATGCTGGTAGGATTTCTCCTTCCTCTACTGTTTTCTCTTTGTTTTCCACTATACAAAGTCTAATCTGGGACAGAAAAGATTCATTCTTTATAGGACATATCAGGGCACATACAGGATTGCCTGGAGCCCTTAGTTTGGGCAATGATTTAGCAGATAAAACTACACATGACATACATATTTTCTCTACACTAGAAGAAGCTACAAATTTTCATAAAAGTTTCCATGTCAATGCTAATACTTTACAAAAGCATTTTAAAATAACTAAGGAACAAGCCAGACATATAATAAAACAATGACAAAATTGTGTGACCTTTTTACCACAAGTTAATCTTGGAGTCAATCCTAGAGGACTGATACCTAACCATATTTGGCAGATGGACGTCACACACTTGCCAGAATTTGGAAAATTAAAATATTTGCATGTTACAGTTGATACCTATTCTGGATTTTTGATGGGCTCCCTTCATGCCGGAGAAAAAACTAAAGATGTTATAGCTCATTGCTTACAAAATTTTGCCACTGTGGGCGTTCCAAAACAGTTAAAAACAGATAATGGTCCTGGCTATACCTCTACCTCTTTTAAACAATTTTGCTCATCATTTGGTATTACTCATATAACAGGAATCCCATACAATCCACAGGGACAAGGCATAGTTGAAAGAGCTCATCAAACTATTAAAACATACTTATTAAAGCAAAAGAGGGGATTCGAAAGGGGTATATATCCCCCAAAGATAAACTTAAAATAACCCTTTTTACTCCAAACTTTTTAAATTTGGATTCATCAGGGCTTAGTGCTGCGGAAAGACATATGTATCCAAAAAGTGTACATAAGCCTAAGGTACTTTGGAAAGATATTCTAACAGGACAATGGAAAGGTCCTGACCCAGTGATTGTCTGGAGTCGGGGTTCTGTTTGTGTGTTTCCACAGGGAGAACAGCAGCCGATTTGAATTCCAGAGACACTAACCAAAGCGATTTCTAAAGACCAAAAAGAAGATGATTTGGCTCAAATCCATAACAGCTGATATCCAGAGCTCCATCCTGGCTATTCTTACGTCTGCGACAGTGATTAACCAGGATGCTTTTGTCAATATCTATTTTATTATTGCCTTTTCCCACATCATAAGTTCTATTTTATTTCTTAAGCTCATACAGACCTAGGTTAATGTTTTTCTGATCAGTTTTATTTTTTGACTGTGGAGTTTTAAACATTGCAATGGAGATTTCACCTGTGTAAAGCTACAAGGCCTTTACTATTGTCTTATGTGTTGTATGTTATGTGTGCACACTTCTGTTTTGTGTTGTATGTCTGTATGTGCGTATGTCCATATATCATATATGAGGAGCGCTCATGAAAAAATGGATCCGAATTTTTTTTATCATGTGATTTTAATGGTTTAATTTAAATTGGGTAAACAGCTGTTGAGGATTGTTTTAATATGTGAACAAATAAGGAGGTTAACAGATCTGTTTACTTTCACCTTTCCTTTTCATTATATTTAATAATTCTGTTCAGGATAATGTAAATTGTTCAGAAAATTGTTTTCTTAGTACCTGTTGGAATGTTACATAATTTTTTTTAGCATCATTGCCAGAATTCCTATCTTCATCCCAGTGCCGGTGAAGACAAAGATAAAACCAAACTACAGCTTCTTCGATAGTTATCATAACAAACTGTATAAACTGATGCATCAATAATAATAACTCAATAAGTGATGCTCAATCAAGAAGTCAATTTACTATGGGAGGAAATGGACATATTGATGGATTCCTCTGCTTTGAACTGCTTGCAGAACTTGCCTGGACTATGTATCACTTGTATGCATTGTGAACTATCTGTTGACGCAGCGAATTGTGGTAATGCTGGAGTATCTTTGCTGATGGTGTCACCGGTGGTACAGTTTTTCAAAGGAGCCCTATTTGGCTTAGTGTCGTGGCATTTTGCATCCTCCTCCCTTCTACTAGTGATGGTCTAAAATTTGGGGGCCAACAGAGGTGAGGCAAAGAACCTCACCCCCCACTGGCACCAAGGCCAAATTTGGGGGCCAACAGAGGTGAGGCAAAGAACCTCACCCCCCCACACTGGTGCAAAGGCCTATCCACAAGTATGGCTGTATGCTGGACCGGTAGTCAGTGACGGGTATGATCCAATTGCAGTGGTACCAACCTAAGACAGGAGGCTGACGCCTAGAGGTCAGTTCATCCGATGACGGGTAAGGACCATATGTTGAATTGGACAACCTAACAGGCACGGTCCCTAAGCCACATTGTTTGTTGTTTAATTAAACAGAAGGGGGGAGATGCTGAGAGCCACGGCTGAGTCTGTATGGCCCCTGGCATTTTGCCAACAGTATTGGTTGACAGGCGAGGCATTACTATCCGCCTCCCCCGCTACTTTGGAGTTCTCATGGGGATTCCCGGGGATTCCCCGAGAGTTCCCATTGGTTGGGGAAGTGCAGGAGGAGGGATTTCCCAAGGAGATATTTCCAGTGGCTGGTTCCTGGACGAGCCGTGTGGAGTTCGGGAGGAGTTGCTGGTGGAGTTCAAAAATAAAGTTTGTTCCTGCTTCAGTGGCTCGTGATTTGTGCCCAGCCAGACTGTGGCAGCCAGATGTGTGGTTTAAGAGGGCCATCTAGGGGAGTGACAGGATGATAGTGGATGGAAACTGAAGGTGGACTGAAGGGAGTACATATGATTCTGAGAATCCAAGATGAATGATCCCCGGTGATGGCGAGGAGGCAGGAAGAAAGCAGCAGACATGCCAGGTGACACTCATATCCTTAATAAAACTGCCTTCTATTTTTTTTTTCTCATGGTTTTAGGTAAGGGACTATGAGGGAAATAAATAAACATGAGATATGTGGCATTCATTTGAAATGCTCACTTGTGTGAACATCATCTATAAATAGCTAATGGGTTAAAAGCACTAAGCATTTCCAGATGGCTTCCTCCCATCCTTTTGTGACTCCCTTGACACTTCTTATTTATTCATTCCTTCCTCCCATCTTGACTAAGACCTTGCTCAGTAAACGGGGATTCCAAGAATGTTAAACCCGGAGAAACCTTTAGAAGTCCTTTTTTCCTTTTCATCCATACATTTATGTAACACAGAATGAAGCTCCCACTATGTCAGGCACAATGCTAGGCCGAATGGAGTCCAACCAAGGGTGCCCTCAATGACAATCATTATCTCCCACTGTGTCCTACTCTGAGAAAATCCTCATATTTGAAGGATTTTGTTTATAGCCACACACAGAATTATAAAAAAGGCTGTGTGTTTCGAGTCAGTTCAGAGTGGCCGGATCATAGTATGGTGGGGAGTCTGTTAATTCCCGAGCAGCCCGAGCCAGATGGCTTTGACTGTAAGAAAAGTTTGCGTGTCCACTCTGTCAAAATCTTGAAGTTTTTGCCTTTACAAAATGTTCTTTTTCTTCTCTAGTAATATTTTTAAATTTAACATTGCCTTTTCTGATATTTATAAACAGCCATGTTTTGGTTTGTTTCCATGGATTATCTTTTCTTCATCCTTGACTTTTTTAAAATTTATTTTTAGTTGTACACAATACCTTTATTTTGTTTATTTATTTTTATGTGGTGCTGAGGATCAAACCCAGGGCCTCCCATGTGCTAGGCGAGCGCTCTACTGCTAAGCCACAACCCCAGCCCATTCCTTGACTTTTAATATTTCTGTACCACATACTCCAAGTATTTCTTATGAAGAAACATTCTGACAATCTTGTGTCTCTCAATTGGAGCATGCAGACCATACGTATTTAAAATAATACTTAAACATTTGGGTTTGAATCTACCAACTAAATACTGGCTTTCTGTTTGTTACTTTTCTGTCTCCTTTTGGATTGATTATATGTTACCATCCCATCTTCCAAGCTATTAACTAAGTACAAGACAGTTCGCCAGATGAACTTTGACTGACTCAGTTCTCTTCATGTTCTCACCTGTAGTTCTCAAGAATTACTGTAGACATTGCTGACAATGTAACAACCTGAGACAGGTAGGGACTGGATGAAAAGCCAGGCCTCTGTTCCTGTCTTCCCTTCAAAACATCATCATCAACACTTTAGCACAGTGAACCACAATTCCGTGAGGTAAAAAAAGTTGTATGGGCTGCTTTCAAGGGTCCCTTAGCTGCAATGCAACAGGGGCATGTGCAAGTGAGACTTGTCTACCTTGGAAAATTTCCTGAGCCTTGGGAGACCACTTATAAATGAACCCTAGGTTTCTATTATCCCTTGATGCCTATCTATAAGTTGTGAATTTGCTTTGTATACTTTGTGGATGGGTGTTCTGTCTCACTGGAAGAAGCTGGCAACCAGTACACAGTGAATCTGCTTTAGCACAGGTAGCTTTTCTTCTCATAGTTGTGATGATGACTATAGTAATCATGACTTTCAGAGCCTAATAGTATTTTTCTTATTCCCAGTCAGTGAAGAAACTTTCCCTTTCTACTCAAAATGTGTTCTTAGATAGGCAGCATAAAAATCACCTGAAAGTTTGATAGTAATGTAAAATCTCCAGCCCCACCCCAAGCGTTCTAATCAGAATCTACAACTTGCCAAGATGACTCATGTATGAAAAAAATTGAGAAATACTACCTTAGTACACTTTAATTTACTTTTTTATAATTTATAAGCCATTTCATGTATTTTATTTACATTTTAAATTCACAAGGTTATCACTTTAAAAAGTCAATATTTATTTTCATGTAGCAACATATATATTTTCATTCATATTTATTACTTTGTGAATTTCTGACATTTTATCCAAAAATTTTCCTTTTGCCTGAGCATATGTGGACATTTACTTTTTTTTTTTTTTTTTAAAGAGAGAGTGAGAGGGAGAGAGAGAGAGAATTTTAATATATTTTTTTTTTTTTTAGTTTTTCGGCGGACACAACATCTTTGTTTGTATGTGGTGCTGAGGATCGAACCCGGGCTGCATGCATGCCAGGCGAGCGCGCTACCTCTTGAGCCACATCCCCAGCCCCTAGACATTTACTTTAATGTGGTTTCCTCATTGAGTTTTTGTTCAAAGATTTATTTCCCTGTC
Organism: Marmota flaviventris; assembly: GCF_047511675.1. NCBI lineage: Eukaryota > Metazoa > Chordata > Mammalia > Rodentia > Sciuridae > Marmota > Marmota flaviventris. The sequence continues at coordinate 47,559,000 of NC_092505.1, read as the reverse complement.
ATTTAAAAACTTTAGGAAGCTGATTCATAGTGGGGTAGGGAGGGGGAACATGGGACGAATAGACAAACTCTAGATAGGGTAGAGGGGTGGGAGGGGAAGGGAGGGGCCAGGGGATTAGCAATGATGGTGGAATGTGATAGACATCACTATCTAAAGTATATATATGAAGACATGAGTTGGTGTGAATATACTTTGTATACAACCAGAGATAGGAAAAATTTGTGCTATGTGTAATATGAATTGTAATGCATTCCACTGTCATATAAATTTTAAAAATTAATAAAAAACATAAAAAAAATTATTATGAATATTTTCAAATCTATGATAAAAGAAAATAGTACAAGAAACCTGATTACCCATCCTTCATGATTCATATATGGCCAGGTTTTTCTATATCTCCTTCACTTCATACTAACATACCTGTTCATCTATAAATATTTCAGAGGCTATCTCTGAAATGCAAGAAGTCTTTTGTCCTTAGATTATAACCTTACTCCAATATCATTATTGCACCTGAAAGATTAACCTCAAATTCTTATTTTTAAAATAAGAAAAAAAAAATATATATATATATATATTTAATTGTAGATGGAAACAATACCTTTATTTTTTTATGGTGACGAGGATTGAACCCAGTGCCTTACACATTCCAGGCAAGTGCTCTACCACTGAGCCACACCGTAGACCCAACATCAAATTCTTAATATCCTCATATATTAAATGTCCACAATTCCAGAATAATCTTATATATTTTTGTTTTCCATTTGTTTACAATTAAAGCAGCACTTGTATCTCTCCCTCTGCTTTTCCTTATGAACACACATTGTTTTGAAAAATTTTTGTCTTTAAAGTTTTCCAGTCTGAATTTTGCAGATTACAACCTTTGTTCCTTCATCTTCTGTACTTCCTATGAATCAGCAGATAAAAATCTTGAAACTTGGGGAATCTATTGTTAGTATTGTTACTCCTATTTGGAGGTACAGAATATCTAATTCTCCTTCTTTTTTTAAAAAAAAATCTTGTAAAAATGATCCTAATCTTCTATTGCTTTTTATTTAACAATTAAATACTTCTAGCAAGGAAAATTAGCACCCACCAACTATTCATTACTCTGAAATATATTGTTTTGAAGAAAAAAAAGCTGGATAAATGTTTGATGTTTCCACTCATTTATCTGTTTTCAAAATAGTATCTGTTATAGGTGATCATACTTTTGAGGGGATAAAGATCATTATAAATTCATGGATTTAAACAGATTTCTATGTAGTTATTTTCTCTAAGCCTGCACAAAATGTCTCCTCTTTGGCTGGGGACAGTTTGACATGACCCTAAGTTGTGTTTGACAGTTTTTTTGCTAATGGCAGTACAAGATTATCCAGGTTCATCTTGTACATTTAAATCCCAGACCTAAAATGAGCCATTTATCTATGAAGGTCTGTTGTCTTCTGGTAAGAAATATTATTTTAAGAGCACAGTAAGTATACCCAAGTAGGATGTTCATTGCAACTGTGTTACTCATTGTTTCTGGACTTTTTCAATGGATAAAAATGGCTGAAAAAAATTAAATTTTTTTTAATATGCAAAGAAAATGAGGAGAGAAAGACATAGTTACACAGATAGTCGTTCATTCAAAAACAGGTCCATTCTATATGATTGAGTCCTAATTGGATTCAGTTATTTCATTTACTTTGACTTAAAATTTGCCATGTAGTTATAAAAATTTTATGTCATAATTATGTAGAATAATACCCAATTCTAATATAAAATCTACAAAATAAGAAATATTCTATACCTAGCTTCTCCATTTTCTATGCACATGTATTTCCTCCCTTTCTATAGTTAATTCAAAATTTCAGTATTCTATTTTTCTTATTGTTCATCTATAAAATCAAATTCTTTGTTTTTAAGTCACCAAGAATGGCATCAGCAAAAAGGCCAAGTAGGCAGCCCAAGCTTCTCTTCTCACAAATAAATACCCCTAACCAAAAAGAAACTATCAGAACTAACACTGTCATAACTCTGGAAAACCATCAAAGGCTTCTATCTACCTGGTACACACTGAATCAAGGAAAGGTAAATTTTAAAATAAAATAGTAATGGAGAACTTTCTGGCATTTACTTGACCTTGCACACCCCCTCCCTGGCTTGGAAGTAGTCTTAAAGATAGTGGTCCATTTCCCAGGATGGAAATTCTTGTCCATGAAGAAGCATGTATATCTTATTTGCAATATTTTTTGCATGTCTGTTCTAAGCTGGGGGCTATCTGAAGGAATAATGCAAGGTGTTCCTCTTTGTTCTAATTTGAAACTCACTGAAATCAGAAAAGTGGTAGGCATTAAGTGAAAGTACTGCAAGGTAGATAGAAGATACACAGACATCCAGGGCAACAGATTATAATTGAGACATACAACACACAATCGAAGGCCTAGGAGAGATAACTGAAAATTTAGAGCAATCAAAAGCACCCCTATTAATGGGAGAATTTAGAAGCCCATGCACATGTCCAGGAAAAGAACTAACCTCAGAAAAGACCTCAGAGGAACCCAAGCTTTCACATGGGTGGATCTCTGGGCTCAGCAAAATCTGGCTAAGTGATAGAGAAGAAGGTCCCATTACTGAGCTGAAACAATCTGTGAAGACTCAAAGAGGCCCCCAATCTCTGTTATTGAAGGAAATCGTTATCAAACCCAAGAAGAACAAAAGCTAAGAAAAAGACTTTCATGAACCCACATGACAAGGCATGTATTGTCTGTGAAAAATAGTTTGTAAAAGACATTACCAAAATCTTCAGTAATCAAAAATAAAGGAAGTAAAGGAGAAGAAATGATAAAAATGAAAAAGCAAACCCTGTGATTTCCAGGTTACTATATGATAATATGCGAATGTACAGTTTTCAAACATAAAAATAAGTCACAAGATACACAGAGAGACAGGAAATGCGGTCCTTTCAAAGGAACAAAATGAATAAACCAACACCGTTCTTGAGGAAATCCAGATGTGGAATTTACTAGACAAAACTCCAAAATATCTGTCTTAACCATAATGGATGATGTGAATCTACACATCTAAAGAGCTCGATAAACTCTAGAGTAGGATAATCCACACTGAGGAACATAATAATCAATTTGTTAAAAATCAAATAATATTGAAGAAGCAAGAGAAAAGCAACTTATCATTTACAAAGGACCTTCAATAAGATTAACAACAAATATCTTATAAGAAACCATGAAAACCAGAAAGATGTGGGAAGACACCTTTAAAGTGCTGAAAGAAAAAAGACAATCAAGATTTATATACAGATGAAAAATCAGAAAAAATTAAGACAGTCCCAAATAAGCACAAGCTGACCTACCCTATCAGAAACACTTCAAGGTTGAAATGAAAGGACATCAAGCAGTAACTCAAAGTTATATGAAGAAATAAAGGGCTATGACACTTGTCACTAAATGAACAATATAAAAGCTAGGATTATTATATTCTTGATTTATGACTTTATTAAAGCCTACATAATGTAAAAGTCAAAATATATAAAATAACTGTGAACCTATGTTATTGGGCATAAAATATATTAAAATGTAATATATAATAATGCAAAAAAGAAAAAAGTTTATATGCTATGAAAATGGTACCAATTCAAATAAGATTGTTATAATTTTAAGATTATAAATGTAATACATATGGTAGCCATAAAGAAAATACAAAAAGTATGAAAAAAAAAGAAATGAGAATGGAACCAAAATACCTTAAATAATTAGAGAAAATAGAAAATAAAGCTGAAAACTAGCAGAAATCATAAAATAATAAAGATTAGACTTTATAAAAATAAGGAACAGAAAAACAGAAGCTACAAAACCAAATTTTTTCCCTCAAAAGATTGACAAAACTGACAAATCTTTGATTGATGAAGAAACAAACAAACAAAAAAAGAATACCAAAATCAGAAATAAGGTAGGAACATTATACCATCCTTACAGAAATAAAAAGAACAATAAGAGAATACTATAAGGAACCATACATTAATAAATTATATAACCTAAAATAAAAGTGTTACTTCCTGAAACAGACAATTCATCTAAATCAACTCAACAAGAAATATGCAATCTAAAGAGATTTGTAATGAGAGATTGAATCAGTAATTGAAAGACTTTCAACAACAACAGAAAATAAAAATCACAAGTCCAAATGGTTTTACTTGCGAATTCTATAAAATATTTAAAGAATGAATAATAATCCCCTTCAAACTCTTCCAAAAACTAAAAGTAACATTCCTGACTCATTCTATGAGGCAATCATTGCCCTGATAACAAACCTAGATGAAGTTATGACAAAAACAAAATTATAGATCAATATCAATGTGCATACAGATGTAAAAATATTCAACAATATCAGCAAACTGAATCCAACAGCCTGTAAAGATGATTATAACACCATGATCAAGTGCCTATCCAAGTGCCTACCAACTGAAAACTAGAAAACCAGAGTAATAAAACATGATAAAATGTTCAGACCAATTGCCGATTCATGCTAAATGTATGAACCTTAAAAAACAATATTCTATGTGAAACAAGCCATGCATAAAAGGAAAAATAGTCTTGTTACATTTATATGAAATATCTAAAAGACAGAAGGTAGATTTGAAGTTGCTAGGAGCTGTAGGGAGAGAAGCAATGGAGAGTTATCACTTAACAGGTGAGGAGTTTCTATTTGGAGAGAGAAAAAAGTTTTGGAAATATGATAACTTCCTAATATTATAAAGGGAATTAATTGTAGCAAATTATCCACTTAAAAATAGGAAAATTTTTATCAGTAAGTGTAGAAGAAAAAAAAATAGAAAAGAAAAGAAGAAAAATATCTTAAGCCCCAAATCTAAGTCCCCACCTCAGGAATCTAGAAAGGCACAAAATAAAGCCAAAGAAAAGTAGTAGGAAATAATAAAAAAAGCAGGGATCAAGAAAAATAAACAAAAAGCTGCTTCCTTGAAAAGGTTAACAAAATTGAGACATGATCAGGAAGTGAGAGAGAAAATAACAGTAACCACTATCAAGACTGAAACAGTAGATATCACTACAGATCCTGCAGACATTAAGATGAAGGAATACAACAAACACCCCTATGTGAATAAATTCAATACCTTGGCTGAAATGGTCCAACTCTTTGAGAAACACTGACAATATAAAATATATTATTTGAATAATACTGTAACAATTCAAGACATTGAATTTGTAATTTAAAAACTCCCAAAAAAAGAAAATCTCCAGGCACAGATGGCTTCAATGGAAAATTCTGCCAAAACTTTATAAATACCAATTCTATTCAATCTTATCCAAAAAAAGAACAAAAAGAATAATTTTCTATTTTATGACCAATACCAAATCTAATCAAAGATAATTACAAAAAAGAGAAAGAAAACCTAGAGACTAATACCCCTCACAAAAATAAATCCAAAATTATTAACACTAACAAATAGATTTCAATAATATATAAGAATTATACATCTTCACAAAGTGAGGTTTATGCCAGGGATGCAAAGCTGGTTCCATAAAAATCAAAGTAATTCACTATATTAATAGGCTAAAGAAAAATCATATGATCACATCAATCAGAAAACAAATCATTTGATAAAATCCAACACACATTTATGATTAAAAACTCTCAGAAAACAAGAGACAAAGCATCAAAAAATTATTGTTATATTTAATGGCAAAAAGAAATGCTTGCCCCTTGAGAGTGGGAACAAGTTAAGGACATCTACTTTCACTTATTTATTCAGCATAGTGCTAGATGTTGTAGCCAGTGCAAAAAGAAGGTATACAGTTAGGAAAGGAAGAAAAAAAAATGTCCATATCTGATTGTTCTTAGAAAACTAAAGTAAATGTGTTCAGAAAAGTCACATAATAAAAGAGCTCAGAAAAGTCAGAGATGCAAGGTAAATATACAAAAAATCAGTTTTTTAGCAATGAGTTTGTGGACACAATATAATACCATCTACAATCACAAAAAAAAAAAATGAAAGGAAATAGATCTAATAGAACAAATTCAGCAAATACATGCCAAGAACTGTAAAATGCTTACTTAAGAAATCAGTGAAACTGTAAATAAATGGAGACACATAGCATGATCATGGATTGGAAGGTGTAACAGTAAAGATGTCAGTTTCCCTCAAGTTGATGTAGAGTTTTAAAGCAATTCCTTTCAATTTCCCAGACAGATATTTTATAAATGTATACAAAATTATTCTAAAATTGACGAGCTAAGGCAAAGGAACTAGAATATCTAAAATAATTTTGAAAAATAATAAATTGCAAGGGAGTGAGTTTTTTCAGTTTCAAGACTTCCTAGAGGTTGATTATTCCTTATCTGAAATGCTTGGAATCAAAAGTATTTCTGCTTGCATTTTTTTCAGATTTTGGAATTTATATATGCATAATGAGATATCTTAGGGATAGGACCCAAATCTAAATCTGAAACGTTTATGTTTCATATGTATTTTAAAATACATACTTAAAGGTAATTTTATATAATATTTCAAATAGTTTTGAGCATAAAAAAAGTTTCACAGTGTACAATTTCCCACTTATGGTGCCATGTTGGTGCTCAAAAGCTTTTGGATTTTAGAACATTTCAAATGACAGATTTTTGGTTTAAAGATGCTCAACCTGTAGATAGCTTTAATCATCATGACTAAGTGATATTGGAAGAGGGATAGAAATAGATCAATAGAACAGAATACTCAGAAAATACCACACAAAACACACAACTGATTTCTAATAAAGGTGCAAAGGCAGGCAATTCAATGGAGGAAAGCCTGTTCAAAATATAGGGCAGGAACAACAAATCCTACTATTATGTATAACTAATGCACTAATAACAATTGTAGAGAAAAAAGATATATGGGGCAGGAGTGAATGAATATCCAGGTGAAACAATAAGCTTTAACTAACTCTCAAAAATTAACTGAAAAACATACTAAGGACTTAAATACAAAACTACAAAACTTTCTGAAAAAAAAATCTTCAGGTTTTAGGCCTCTATAGAGAGTTCCTACATTCAACATCAAAGCATGATCCATAAAAGGAAAAACTAATAAGCACTGCTGTCTTTCTAGGCCAGGAAAGTCAAGTGTCACTTGTATATACCATACAGCCTTAAGGTCAGTGACAGATTTACCTGCAGATACATACATATCCCAGTTCTGTGTCTGAGGGTCCCTCTGGCCTAGTCAGGGGTTTGAGAGCATAAAGCTGGCAGGTGAGCAGAAAGGCTTCAATCAGGCACTGACAGCACTGGTAGTGATACAAAGATCAGTTAAGTACTGACACTAAGTAATTAAGAATGTATAATTAAGGGCATGCCATGATTGACACAACTGAACTAAAGCTGCATGATTAGTCTAAGGAATTGCTAGGAAAACTAAGTGTGTTTTGAGAAAACAGCAAGAAAAGTCCAGAGGAGTTTCATGAACACTGAAAGACCATCTGATAAAGAAGGCTCAAATCTGATGCTTAGAGATAAAATAGAAAGATTTTGCCTAAAGGAATACATACAAGTTAATGAAAATCTGCTGGGTCTGAAGCTGGAAGTATAACAGTGCAGTTGAGAACACAAGACCAGGAATGAGGCTTTCTAGGGAAATGCCTAGGAAGTCTCTGCAGCATTCCATCCCATAGAGGGCAAAAGCAGAATGAAGCTGCTCTCTTCCTGGCAACCTTTTAAAGAAAACCAGCCTATCTCTACAACAGGAATCCTAGGACTTATCTGAAGGAGTGCTTATGTAAGTACTGAAAAACAGGAGACAGGATCAATGATATCCCGATTCTTAAAGCACGTTCATGGCAAAACATGGACTAGGACCAGATATCTTTACTTCTTTTCTGTAATAGACTGTTTTCTCTTTTTGTACTTTATTTTGTGTCTGCTCCTTATAGCATGATACCCAGATACAATGGGATGGGGAAAAGTGAAATTTCTACCCTTTAAAATGGAAGGAAAATTATCTTGAAATCCCAACCCCAAGGATTTTCAGTAGTACAGGGTCTTCTCTAAAATTTCTCCAAATTTCTAAGGTGTGGGAAGTGGATACTGTTCTGGTGGCTTTTGATTAAAGGAAGGGCTTTCTGGTACCCCACCTCTCCACACATGGTGATAGCCTGACACTCAAACTCAGTCATAATCCGCAAAACCAGCTTATCACACCGAGTACTTCCTACCACGATTAAAGAGGCTGCCTTACTTAACCTACTTTTTTTTTTTTAAAGAGAGAGAGAGAAAATTTTTTAATATTCATTTTTTTTTTTTTTTAGTTTTCGGTGGACACAACATCTTTATTTTTTTAATGTGGTGCTGAGGATCGAACCCAGCGCCCCACGCATGCCAGGCGAGTGCGCTACCGCTTGAGCCACATCCCCAGCCCATAACTTACTTTTTAGTTGGCTTTATTGTGTCCCCTTTCACTAGCAGTTTCATCTAGTAATTGTTTTAGAGAGCAATGTTTCAAGTCAAAAGAACAACATTGTTCAACTACATAAAAATTGCATATCACTGGAGCACCTTAGGATCTGGTAGTGACTACAGAAATCATTTAGGTTCCTCAGCATATTTGTCAGAGAATAAACTAAAGCCAAGAGGATATGCTCCAGGCAACTTAGTCAATAATAAGTGAAAATAGTATCTAAGATTCCTGCCAAATTTCTGAAGAATCAGTTTCTTCCTTTATGACTATCCTATATAAATAAATAAGATAAAGGAATAGCCTTAATAAAAGCAAACTACTAATATGTAGAAGCTGTTAATGTTCATTTTCTCAAAAGTCCACTTGAGTGTCAACAACGCATCAGAGTGCAGAGTGGTTGTAGTCTTGGGGACTTAGGAGTCATTAGGATTATTGTGTGAAACTCCACTTACCTGCTTTTTCTGGTTTTTTTCTGATACTTAGGAATATATGTTGAGAATTTCAATGCACTGTGCATCATTATAATGTTATATATGTTCTAAGAGTAGACGGAAGTGGAATAAAAGAAAATTTATTAGTATTAAAATAATATTAGGATTATTTTGTAAAGAAGAAGAAAACAAATTCCATAGCTTCCAGTGCTTGCTTGCAGTAAAGAAAACATGAGACAGAGATTATTGATTTAACAAATGGATGACTTTATTAAGAGAAGGACAAGATTGTTGTTTATCTCAGTCAAACCATCCAGGAAAACAAAGCACACATACTTATACAATACTTTGGTTTGAAAATTAGTCATAACATAAATGTTAAACCTGATGTTGGAAGAAACAAATGGGACATAAGGTGTAAAATACAAATCATGAAAACACAAGCTTGCATAGATGAAGTAATGTAGATATACAAGTGGTATCCCAGGAAGGCCTGAGCACTGGAGTGCCTTGATGATGTTGACCACCTCAACCTTCCAAGACACAGGAAAGGAACCAGCACCATGTTTCTCAACTTCCTCAGTGAGGTTATGAGCAGGAACAATTTGTGCTGTATGAAAGTGAACTGAAATAGACTGTTTCCATCAGCCTAGTTCAGGGGGGCACATACATACAGTACCCACCACAGGTCACCTTAAGGCATCCACAAAGTGTCCCTCACAGTTTCTCTAGATAGGCATGTGTTTTGAGTTGGTCTTCGTTTTCTGTCCTTAGACAGGTAACTCTATTTTACCAAGGCTCTGTTCAGCTTTGTTAACAGCTATTTCAAACCTGCTTTTGCCTCAGGCTTGCCTATCAACTGATGAGCACTTGAGATAACACTGAATTTGTTTCATAAATATACCCACACTCTGAATATCAAAAGGGCTCTGAAAAAAATCTTAAGTGCCTCACACTATGTAGTCTCTCTCAAGAAATGACCTTTCCAAATTATAAGACAAATGACAGTATCTCCTCAAATTTCCTGAGCAACCTGATTTATGAGCAGTCTCTTGTTCTTTTTAGTTCAGTACCTTTTCAAAATATATATTGGGCCAGGATGAATTCTTAGGAGAAACCCCATATTACAGAGAATTCTCATTTTGGAACATTATTTTTATATGTTATTTCCCCACCGAACCATCTTATTATTTACAGTGTTTCATGATATGAATACTGGTTGTCTAGATGAGGCAGATGAGAAATATAGCTACTTCTGAGAAAGGGCATTTGGTTTTCAGTTTACTGCAAAGGCTAAAGTTAAAGCCTATGGGAATTTCAGAAACCAATTCAATCAGAAGTACAAAACTTCTGATAACTAAAACTCTCTAACCAAATTTAAGAGTTAGAAAATATTTTAGCAATTATGGTCTGAAATTAACTGCAACAAAAATGTGGCCTATCATAGCATAGTCTCTCAACTATCTTCTCATCACTGTTCTCAATCCCCACCTGCTCTTTTTTTTTTTTTTAAAGAAATATTACTCAAACCCTGTCTTTCAATTCTTTTATTCTTTATATTTGAACCTCAGCATGGAATAACAGGCACTTGGTGAAGGTGTTCCACCTCCCACTGTCTTGACAAGGTCACAGTGAGGAGGTCAAGTGTTTGGCAAGGCCACACTTGTGGGAAACCAAAACCATGAGACCCTTTTTTTATGTAATTGGGACTGTTTATTTTATATTCAACCTGACAGAAGACATGAGTATACTTTAAATTCTAGATGGTCAAGAATATAGCAGGTGGTTCATGACTTAAAGGTTGTTTTACTATCTCTCAGGACATTGAGGACAAAACAAAAAAATATCAACAATCATTCTGGGAAATGTTACAGGAACTCTAGGCACCACAATTGATTATATCAACTAAGAATCCAAGTTCATGTCTTCCGTCTCTCAAGTCTAAGCAGATAGTTATCATGCCTATCGCACGAAGCCCACCATATGTAGCCTATTTAATTAAAGATAGGTTATAGTATTCATTCAGGGGAGAAAAGGTTAGTAAAAATATATTTTCCTTCTAATAGACCCTCCTTTACTTTACATAAGGATTTATGATAAGCATACAGAGCCTGCCCTTTAGTTAAAGATTAGTAAGGAACTGCTGTACTTTGACTAAGGAAAAAGGAAACTCTCTGAGAAAGCAGCTCAACCAATTTTATGAGAATAAATGTAGACATTTTTAGATGCTTTTAGAATATATTATAAGATTTTTATAAAGGGACTTTTAGATGGGATCTTATGTACAGGTGTGTTTTAAACTTAAAGATTACTGATTGATTAGGAGACAGTCTGGTTACATAGTTTGGCTTCTGTTAAATAAGGAAATGTCAAATCCTGGAAATTGTTAATTGATGATACATTTTATTAATAATTCTGTACCCATAATGATAAGAAAAAAATAGAATAAAAGGAGACAGAGAGAAAGCAGCTGACAGCTCTCTCTCTCTCTGGAGATTGCTCCAATGAAAGGACTCCTTGTCTCATCCCTTGCGCAGACGCCACTCATCCTTCAGGACCCCCTGGACCCCGCTGGGGCAGGACCCTGGCAGGCACTAAGTTGTACAATTAATCCTGCTCTGATCTGAAAGCTGAAATCACTATGCTATGCTATGAAAAGTTATTTAAAGAGAGAAAAATTATTTTCTACTTTGCTGAGAATACACAAAAGCATATTAATCCTATCAGGAATATGTTAGTAGGAAGTATTCATATGGGAAAGAGAATGGCTTTTAGGCTAGAAATTTCCACAAGTTAACATGATTACTTACATGATTGTGTTAGTTTATGGTATCAAGTAGAAACTGTAGAAACCACTCCATTGTCAATTCTCATAATTCTTATCATAGTGAAAGGTCTCCTGGTTAATTTTCTTCAGATCAGAAAATCTCCATTTCTAGTAAATGTCTACTCTGTTTTTTGTTTGTTTGTTTGTTTGTTTGTTTTTGGTTGGTGTTTATGGTAAGCATTTCAGTACACAAAAGTAATGGTAAAATTCTTACAAACAACCAGAATGTTTTCATAGCACAACAGAACTTTTGGAAGTATCTTCTACACAGTTACCACAAAATAGGAGGACAGTAAACTCTCAATTATTCAGAAAGTGATTATCAGGTTTGAAGGATCTGGTCAGGAATCTCTCTCCCTCCTTTTATGTTTTTGGTCATGTCTCTGCTATTTTAGTGGACTGAATTCAGTGTCACGTCAGCCACAGCACAGTGGGAAAGAAGGTCCCAAGTCTCAATGACAAGGATGCTTAGAGATCAACTATGAATTTTGTATCTCAATGAACAGTTGACCACTAATCACATACAGAAGTACACTGAGCTCAGTCAGAGTCAAACTAATTTAAGGCAATACTGCTCCTCATAGACATTGCTGACATGAAGTGCAGGATACATCAGAAAAGCAACTCTGTAGTATAAAATTTTACCAATTTACTCCTACCTTCTTAACTTTTCTAGAATAAATTTTAGCCATTTCTGATGACACTTGTTATATGCTAAGAGCAACAACAGCCTCTGGGTTCATCCCTTTAATAGTGTTACATATCATCATGGATAAAAAAAGATTCTTCCACCAAGAATTTGGATGACATTGTACGCCATGCAGCATTAATAGGATAGTCTATAGTTTCCTTCTCTGCCCATATTACCTACCATGGGCTAAGAAGGAAAATGTACTCTATCAACAGTAAGAAAAGCAAGTATGGCTTTAAGACGCACAGGCACCAACAGATATGAGAGAAAATGGAACTGTTTTAGAGTCACTTCTCTGACTATGAGCAGTAAGTAAGGGACGTAGTATGTACTTTAAAAATCTTTTCATTTTTTTCTGAAAGATTTGATTTTTTATGAATACTTCTAAAAATCCTATGCTATCAGAATATGGCACACTATATACAGTGAAATCTATATGAACAGTGTACTCTTTCAATATTAATACTCCTTACACAAATGGTATCCCCCTCAAAAGGGAAAAAGCCTTTGACTTCACTTTATTCTGTTCTCAGTCCTTCTAGCTATTTATAAGAGGAGTCTCACTCCTTTATTAGGCTCTAAATCTTAACCAATAATCATAATTATGTTCTAAAACAATCATCACTGAGTAATCAATCTTCTTGATATTTCCCAAAGTAACTATTATATTAAAGGCAACAAATTAAACAAAAATCAAGGCCCTAAAATGTTAACCACTCATGTGGTAAACTGAATGCACCATATAATAGTAGGTATTCCTGATTTGGCACAAGACAGATTTAGAAAATATTTGATAAAGAAAAATAATTATCAGTTTAAAGATACTTATTTTTATACTAACACATTCTGACTGAGAGAAAGGGATGGAGAGCTGTCAACAAATTTTAATTAATGCATTACCTAGTTCTTTCTCCAGCCACATCAAACAAGAGGGAAACAGGTTGGGTTCAGAATTTTCTAGAATGGTTCAATAGAACATAAGGCCCAAGGTCATGAATTTTAGCATATGTTCAACTAGAACCAAGGAGCTCATACCATTCATACCATTCTGAAAAGATTTTACTCCTGAAAGCATTTATACATATCTTTCTTTTCTAATTTAGATGTTTGTCTATAATATATATCTGTGGGGAGTTGCAGTTCAATTAGTATGCCACCAGGTATTGTGAAGTTATTTAAGAAACAGTAATTCAGCAGTATGTAAAAATCACTTTCTAAAAATTTCAATGTTCTTTTACAGCAGGTAAAACAACTATCTAGCCTCCCAACAAAATAATTATGTCTAACAGTGGCTTGGACACTGGAGTCAATTTTTTTTTTTTTTTTTTTTTTTTTTTTTAAGTCAGAGCATTTAATGTGACCATTATCTAACTCCTCTACCAGGTAACAATTTGCAAAAAGGTAGGGAATGACAGTGAAATATAAGGCTCCATAACATATTGTATTCATTCAGCAATATTGGGGTTAATGGGATCTGGCTTCCAGAGAACAGAAATCTAGAAACAAAGGTTTTCCCAAGATCAGAAGTATTCATTTCATTTACATCACAACATTAAATCATAATACATTGGGGCCTAAAAATTAAATTGCATGTGTTCCAGTGGCAGGAACATAAAAAAAAAGTGTAAAATGCTTACATATTTATATAAAAATGACAACGTAAAAAGAGAACAAAATGAGTAATGTCTGGCAGTTCATTAACAGACAGTTGTTAATTGCCTCTATAATCTCAAAGATAATCATTACATTATTTGAATGAGAAAGAATGAGGATATATTGGGAGAATTAGATTTCTATCTCCTTATTCACTGGTAAATAATTACAGAAACTCTTAAAAATTGTTTGCTTTACAAAAAAATAAAATAAAGACAAAATATTTCAAAGACTAATCTTTAAAAAACCTAAAAAACAAAGTAACAAATTTTCAATACTGATGAATTGGCTGTCACAAAGGCTATATCACCTTTGCTCACTAAGATAGCTAAAACAAACAGCATTCTGGTTAAGTGTTAAATGGTCTGACATTTTTTTGACTAAAGTACGTTCAGTTAACATTTTACAATAATAAATATGAATGAATGACATACATGAGAAACAGAAGAAATGTAGAATTTTTAAAGCGAAATTGATCATTATATGAGATAGAAAAATAAACATTTATAAAATTAAAATATGGCAAATGATGTTGCCCATTTGCCTAAGTTGATATCAAATAAAAATACAATTGCTGTTTTTCTTTAAAGTTACCATTAAAATATTTTAAACACGAAGCAAAACCACAGGGCAGAAAAAGAAAAAATATAGCATTATTTTAAGTCAACAAGGCTAATCTGGATATTGAAACCACTATGGAATTTGACTTAAGGCTAGACTTCCATTTTCTCTCCCCTTCTCTACATGAAGATTTTTCTATATTCACTTCACTTCACCATATTCAAAATCCTGTTATCTTCCCTTTCCTCCATTTCTCTAAAATGACTATATCCCTTAAGGTTTTTTTTTTCTTCTTTCCAGGTTACCATTTGCCTAAAACTTAAATTTCAGGTATGTTATATTCAAATTCCTATAATATAAAAACTTTATGAAAGTAATTATCTTTCTCAAAATGAGATATTCAAATGTACTGAGAATCTGCTCTAAATAGCTTCCTGATACTGCCCAACTTTAAAGACCATCTGAAAAGATAAGGCAAAAAGAAGGTAGTTCCCACTAGGGTGATTAACAACTTTTTCTTTAGTCACCTATATATTTCATTCCTAAAGAAACACTATTGAAATGCAAAAATGTCAGATTACATACAATAAAAAAGAAAAGCAAGTCAAGTAATGGAAATTATTGTATATAAATATATAGATTGATTGCCACGTATGTTAACTAAGTATTATGGGCAAATAAACATATTTTATGAATCAGCTACTAGACAAAGACACTGAATATCTTGAAGAGGGGCCTAAAGATCTTCTACAAAGTAATACAAGGCCCACTAATGCCCATTTATAAATATGAAGAGTCAAACTCTTGGGTTTAAAAAAACACTATCAAATTCAACATCATGTTGAATTAATTTAATTATTGACAGGTGCACAAAACGTTACTGAGACATTGCCAACAAATACTGCTGTCTTTTAAACAAGAAAGAGAACCTTCGATCTACAGCCAGAGATATTGACATCACTTATGCAATCAAATTCCAATTTAATTTCCCTTGGCTCTACAAGTGAATGTAAAACAAGGACAGGATATAAAGGTTTTCACTTTCAGCTGACTGCACAACCCAAGTTAAAGTTTCAGAGAATTAAGTTTTTGTAAATAAAGGGTCCACTGCCCAGGGGCTTCAGAAAGCCTTGCTACTAAGAAAATATCCGCACAGTGTTAAAAAATGGTGTCTAGGCCAGTTTTCCCAAGAGGGCCTAAAAGGGTACAAAAAAACCTCTCTGTATGGTCCATGTATTCAGAATAACATTTTTCAAATTCTCCAGATGTCTCTCTTTTAAATACTTTGTAATTATGACTTTTTTATTTTCCCAAAGAAAATAAAAAGCAAAGGCCCTGTCCTTCAAAAACATCACACACTAATGCACCAAAAATCTGCTTCTTATACTCTTATTTTGCCTTGCATCCAAATGTCACTTTTCACTCTGATTATTTATCTCCATATAATTCTAACTGCTAACTAAAGCTTCATCCCTAGATAACCAATACTCCATACATACCAAACAAAATGGCATCTAATAATTCCCTTAAATACTATATCTCAGGAAGTATATCCAGCACAAAGGTGGCTAATATTCAGAAGCTGCATTTTCTTATACTGCCCAAGTGATAGAAAATAACCAAAACATTTGAAATGAATTGAAATCATTTATAGTCCGAAAAACACTTGAGAAAAAAATCCCAGGAATGCAAACAGGCAGAAAATAATAAATGTGGGATGAATTCTGTATTATCCAGTAATATTTGCTACAGTGAGTCCATTTTCAAGGCAGATTCCTAGGTGTTTTTTTTTGTTGTTGTTTGTTTGTTTTTTTACTGCTTGTAATGGAAACCTGGGGAGGGAAAAAGAAACAAAATTAAGGGAAAAAAATTTCTGAAACTCATTTTTTTCTCCTTGCCCAAGCAAGATAATTTATCTTTATTTCAAGAGGATCCCCTTTGCTTTGCTCTTGATAATAAAATATTCATATCCAGAGAGTTATTGTGTTATTTTAACATTATGCACAAAATATATGTCAAAGACAATGAGGCACCCCCCAAGTGATGCATGCATAATTTGAAAAAGAGAAATATGAACAACTTTCAGTTAAATCAAGGATGATAAAAATGCCACCAATTGATGAAAACTGTGATGAGGGTGTTGTTTTGATAAAGACATTTATAATATCCAATATCTTTTAAATGTATTTTGTCTTACTCTCAAAATTGGATGAATATCAGAATGGGGGAAAGGAAGCTTTTAAAAATGCAAATGTCTAGCACTCTTTACCAGGACATTCTGATTTAATTAGTTTAGAAAAAACAAGAAACAAAGTCATCTGTAAAGAGATATTTTTCTTTAATGACAGTTGAAACAGTAACTTAAAAGAAATGTGGGAAGACTACAATTAACTTTGGAAAATGATAACAAAAAATATCATCTAAGAAATCTTAAAAAATTGCAATGACAAATTAATTCTGTCAATTGATAAGATTCAATGTTTAAAAAGTCCATTGAATCTGCAAACTTCTTGCATGTATTTTATTTTATATGACAACTTTGACAACTCTGAATCAAATATTTAGATTGCCTCTATTCTGCAGATAAGGAAGTTAATATATAACAAACTACCTTTTTATTATTTGAAATTACAACTACCAAAAAATTCATGTAAGTGAATGCATACCCTTAAAAGATACAATCAATTACTAAATACAACCATTTTAATGGTTTATTCCAATTTAGATGCTCTTATTTTTCTGCATTTTCTTTACCCCACCTTTTTTTACATAAAATTTTATACGGTACATATCTATGCTTATTTAAAACCTAATTAAAACAGTCATGGGCAGAAGAGAAATAACAGTCAATACAAGTTGAGCATCTCTTATCAAAAATGCTTGGGACCAGACCTGTTTCAGATTTTAGAGGTTTTCAGATTTTGGAATACCTGTATAGACTTTATTAGCTAAGAAAATCTAGTCTAAAAATATGAAATCTAAAATGCTCCAAAAATTCAAAACTTTTTGAATACCATATCAACACTCAAAAAGTTTCACATTTTAGATTCTGGGATTACAAATGCTCTATCTATGTAGAGAAAGCAGTCCAACAAATCTTAATGTGGTCATGATAACCCTTTAGAAATCTGCTGAATGGATGAGCTTTGGAGGAAATTGCAGAGACACAGAAACATTTGCACTCAATTTAAGGTGCTTGTTTTTTATGTTTTGCATGTGTGTGTGTGTGTGTGTGTGTGTGTTGTAATAAAGAACAATACAATGATCTACTACAGAAAGAATTTACTTTCCACTCTAGTCATCAGAAGATATAATTTGATTTTCCAATTTAACAAAAGGTTTATTAAAAAAAAAAAAGATTCAAAACCTGACCATATACACTTCTTACCTTTATGAGAGGAATCCGATTTTGAGAAATGGCGTGTGGAATTATGCTGGTTTGTAAAATGAGTATGATCCAGACCCTCGGCCTCTGTGTTTGTAGGTGGTGGTGGTCTGAAGGAAGCCAAAATTTAAAGACATATCAAAGTAATGGTTACTACAATTCTACCTCTCATTGGATTACATGGCAAACCTTTTTCTGTAGAAATGAAAAGCCAAAATGCTTTAGAAATCTCACTTTAGTTCCTGGATAGTTGCATGGCCTTATTTGACCCTACTTTGTTTTGATGCACACAATGCAGTCAAAACAAATATTTTCTCAACACCTCACCTGATATTTGTGGGGCACTGTGCTAGAAAAACAAAGATAAAAGAGAGATAACTGCTGGTATTAATAAGTGTACTTTGTTTCAATAGATTTTACCAATAAAGAGTAAAAAATGAAAAAAGCAATGGATGATTAGAAAGTAATAAAGTTAAACAAAAAAGAAAAGAAAAGAAGGAGAGGGGAAAGGTGACAGGCAGGTTAAAAAGGGATGGAGGGAAGGAGGGAGGGAGGCAGGAAACTTCAATAAAAGTTAAAATTTCATGAGTAAAGTTCCTTTATCCACTAGGTGGCAAAGCAGATCTTAGTACATTTGCAACTTTCTATGTAATACATTTGCAAATTCTTATGTAAAAGAAAACAAAAATACTAAAAAATAATTTTTTGTCATTCTAAACTTTTATTATTTTAATTACTTAATATAGATTTTTGTAAAAACTGGCATTGATGAAGATAGTGAAACAAAACCTTTCATTCATTATTTTTTTGTTTCCCAAAATTATACTCAAATTTTGTGTCAAAACATGAAACCTGATGCAGTTAAGGGTGAAAGGTTGTATTTTGTGTAATTATAAGGCATAAGTATCCTGAGTTTGTCAAGTTGTAGTCAGTTTAGTACAGTGGGCTCTGTAATATAAAAATAAACACAAATGTGTTCAAATTCCTTACCCTATCCTTAGCATTAAAGTTCTCCCTGGGTATTTAGCATCTGGAATAAGTCAGAAATGGATGTAAACTTGTATATATACAGTTAGGACTGTGCTGTAGGTTCTATACGATTATCTCAACAAACTTTCAGGACAAATCTGCATAGTAGGAAGCCTGCACATATTTTAGATTTAGATTAGGTTGGATGAGGTAATGATCTAAGTTCACATAGCTGTTAACAATAGCAAAGCCAGGACCTGATCAAATGGACTCTAAATCAATGCTCTGAACAGAAGTACATAGGTGTTTGCTTTTACCAACAGAGCACACAAGAGAGATCCATATCTATACACACATATGCATGTGTGAAAATGTATTTTCATAAGATGTGAATGTTTTATATTTTCATTCATGTCTTACATATATATATATATATATATATACACACACACACACATATATATATATATATATATGTCAATTTGAGTACAGTAAATGTGGCATTTTTCATTTCTCATTGAACCATTTGTTTAGAAATATTACAAATGAAAGGAATGGTGCTTTTCTTTTAATATTACCTGGCATTTATAGAAAGACAGAAGCCAAGTGGGAGTCACAAAAAAATTCCCTAATTATTGGCTGGATAATAACTCATTAAGAAAAAGGATTTTAAACCTGCAAACAGAGCAAAGGATGTCAACGATCCTCTGAACTCTCCTTGTAAGGATCAACAAATCACTTTAAAATGCCCTCAGTTCTCTTGGTGTTTGATTCTGTTTAGTTTCAGTTTATACAGAAAAGAACTATTAGCTTATTACTTCCAGGGATCTTACCAATTTTTGTTGTTGTTATTGTAACAAAAATGGTTGTTACAAAGTTAAGGATATTTATAAGTAAAGTTAGAAATAATGTCATTGATCAATAATTTGTACCTGTTTCCTACTATGCTCATAAAATGATTTGTATCTTTTTGTTGTTGTTGGTTTTGGTACCAGAGATCGAACTCGGGGGCATTCAACCACTGAGCCATATCCCCAACCCAGTTTTTGTATTTTATTTAGAGGCAGAATCTCACTGAGTTGCTTAGCACTGCACCATTACTGAGGCTGGCTTTGGAACTTGCAATCTTTCTGCCTCAGCCTCCTGAACTGCTGGGGATGATTTGTATCTTCAAGTGATATAGATAAATGTCCTCAGAATTCACTTCAGAAGTCACTTCTTCAAGAAACCTGCCTGGACACCCAAACAAGGTTAGGTGTCTCCTTGTGCTCTTATACACACTATGCTTTTTTATCTATGGAGCTTAACATAATAATAACAGTTATTGAAATAACTGTTTAGACAATAAACTTCATAACAGCAAGAAACAATTCATTCTTTTGGACTACTGCTTACCCCTGTTCTGAACAATTATTAAGGTGTCCAATAAATATTTAATAAATGATTAAATGGAGATAAATATAATTCACATACATAAGAATGTACAAGGAACTAAATGAGATTTATAAAATCTTTAGCACTTTCTAAGGTAAACCTGCAAGCAAAATATCAAATAGTATTTCCAGTATAGAGTTATACAGGTAAAACAATTTGGAATTTGGGTTATAACTTTTTCCAATTACAAAGAGTTAGAAGTAATCCAGTCTACTGACTAGTTTTCTTATTTCCTTACAAAGAGAAAAACAACTTATAATGACAAAAGAAACTCGTGAGAATTTGTTTCTCCTCTCTTCTATTTCTACTACTAACCCATGGAAGTAATAAACATCTTAACTTAGGAAGCTCCATGTTTTTCAAAACTTGAAATCATTGCTGTCCATATAGATAGCTAAATAAACTTTTCTACCATGACCAAAACAGGATACTAGACTCTAACCAGAGAGCATATATATATACAAACATACACACACACATCTAAGGTATATAAACTTTCATTTTTAACTACGAAAATAAATGTTTCACAAAACTCTTGTTCATTTTTGTTTTGCCATATATATAATCTTTCAGTAAATGATATTTGAAGACAGTGTTTCCTCTTAGGTCAAAAAAGATTTAAGTTCTACTAGCAGCCATAAGTCAATTTTCACTAATAGCCCTTTTTAAAAATTTATTGATTCTTTTTTTAGTTATAAAGACAGTAGAATCCATTTTGATATATTTATACAAGCATGAAATATTCTCTTTCTATTTAGGACCCCATTCTTTTTAATTTTATATTTTTTGAAATTTTTTTTAGTAGTAGATGCACACAATACCTTCATTTTGTTTATTTCTTTATTTTTTTTAAATGTGGTGCTAAGGATGAAACCCAGTTCTCGACACATGTGAGGCAAGCGCTCCACCACTGAGCCACAACCCCAGCACTAGGACCCCATTCTTGTGGATGTACATGATAGTGGGATACACTGTGATGCTTTCATATATGTAAACAGAAAAATTATGTCAGATTCATTCTATAATATAGGATCATTTGATTACTCTTTCAATAAGCCTAATATTTTTAGAATATCTATTTATATTTACATTTATATTCCAAAAACTTAATTTCAACAGGAGGAAGCTTTTGAAATAGCTGTCCAAGACTATTCTATCAAATCAACTATAAAGGTAGTAGTGTTCTAAAGAGGCCAAGGACTTATTATGAAATCACTCTAAAATTGATTTGAATTCATTTGACTAAAATCGTCATCATCAGCATCGGTATCATTATCATCATCCAGACATATTTACCCATAGCTGCCTTTTATATTATCTAGATATTGTGGAGTGTACTAAACTATATAATTCTAAATTGTGGTTTAAAAGATATTTGGCATGTTTTTAACCAAAAATTATGAGAGCAACAGATTCTATATAATTAAACAGACTATATTACTATTATCCTCCGAGTAATACAAACACAATATTATTTTGTTAAGGGTATTTATCTTTTGAAAACACATGAGTTTAAAAACAGAGGATGGATTTTTAAGGACACTAAATATATTCATTTGAAGAAAGCAAGTCCAGCAACTTAAGTATTGGTAATAAGTGGCAACAACTGTATATATTTTTCAACACAATAAAACTTACATTTATAATTTTAATAAATATTAATAATTCAAGGTATTAATGATTCAGAATTAAATATTAGGTTTAGTGTTACTTTTTTTCTTTTTTCATTTTAAGAATATTTTAACTGATAAATAAAAAATATAAAATTTGTATATATTAACAGGATGACATATTTATACATGTATATATTGTATAATGTTTAAATCAGATTAAACATATCTGTCTCCTCATTTATCATTATTTTATGGTGACAGCTTTTAATATACTTTTTTCTACCTTTTAAAAGTGTACAGTTCATTACAGTTATTTATATTCATCTTCCAGTACAATAATAGCCCACCAGAACTTCTTGCTCCTGTAACTTAGTTTTCATTGATCACCCTTTTCTCATTCCTCCCTCCCTGCTCCTTTCCCCAGTATCTTTTCATATTTAATGTTTTGTCTTCATATTCTAATTGAAATGTTGTCAAAGAAAGACAACAAAAAACAATAGAGAAAATAAGAGGTTACTTCCTCAGAGAATTAAATATTGATAACTAAAGGTGGAAAGAGTTGTATTTTTCCTATAAGTAGGACTCAAGACTGCTTGAGAGAAGTCAGTCAGGAAGTACATATGCCACAGCCAAAGCTATTTGCTCTGGAGGGATTTAGAGTTTGCAATGACTCAAGTATTTGCCTAAGATATTGAGATTCAATGCAGGAATGAGTTTTAGCATCTTTAAATGTCATGCATACAGTAGTGTGGATGAAGAAATCCAGTAAAAATTTAACACCTGAGATTTTATTTAGGAAAATGGTTAATCTCATCTCTCCATAGCTGAGGGTATAAATTCAGTGAAGACACAGATGGAATTGGTCCTTCAAAAAAGCACACCTTTCCCTATATACCCCAGTTTCTGTAAAATATCACTTATTTGACTTATGCAACCCAATTTAAGACTAGAAATTTTAAAAGTTTGAGAAGAACCCTTAAAGATTTGACAGCACCTCAAACCTGCAGTTTTCGATATCTTCTCCAAAGAATAGTCTTTTCAGGCAACTGACATCTCCTTACTCAAAATTCAATTTCCTCTCTCCCCTTTTCAGGTGTCATCTTACCGTGAAGGCCTGTCATTTTTAGACCGGTGGTGAGCTTCATCATGCTCCTTTGACTTTGGGTGTGTTGATTTAGCTGGTTTTGACTATGAACAGAAAAAGAAACAAACAAAATGTACACACACACACACAAAAAAAAAAAAAAGATCAAGCAAAGAAAGAGGTTTAAAAAACATTTAAGTTCTCCTTTAGTAATTTCAGGTTACTTACATTTAGTTAAGCAACACGAACTTATTTTATATACAGTCACTCTGAGGTTTTAAAAATACATAAAAAATACATAGGTTAAAGGAAAAAGAAATGTTTCTAGATGAGATAATCTCTGTGTGGTAAAGTAAAAAGTTGTAAAATGCCATTTAAAAAGATTTTGAGGAAACCAGACTTACTTTAAAAGCTTGAGAAAGGAAGAAAGAAGAAAAAGATATTTGTACATGGCAGATTGAGACAAAGCTTCTCAATGGAGTTAAAAAAAAAAAAAAAGCCTTTGGTTGAAGGGCAGCCATGTAAACTAACATTAAAGCGATTTAAACAGAATCTAAGCCTCGTTTAAAAGAGTGAAGTTGTAGGTGGTGAAAAAGTACATTTAAAAGTACAGTATAGATGATAATTAAAAGGCTTTAAAAGGTTAAATTGAAGGTGGTCGAGATACCTTCATGGCGGAAAAAAGATTGCTTTATTGCGTCATTCGAAGCCTAGTTAATCTTAAAAGCATTACTTAAAAAAATAAACATGAAAATGGGAAGATAATAGGATAAAAGATATTTAGATAAAAAAGATTAAAATTTTGAAGTGAAAAACTTTAAAGACAGAAGAATAGAAAGTTAAAAAGAAAAAAGATAGAAAAGATGTAGGAAGATAAAAAAAGGTACGAAGACAAGAATTTTAAACACACAAAATAGGAAAAAAAAAACTAGGAGGAAAATAAGCAAATAAGGGTAAATATAAAAACCTTAGGGAAAAAAAAAAAAAACTAGAAGATAGAAATAAGATAGAAAATGGTTGAAAATGTCAAGTAAAGGTATTTCAGATAGAAAATACAAAAGGCTAAGACAACTATTAGATACAGACATATACTTATTAAAACAAAAAGAGGGAATTGGAAAGGGGTATATATCCCCCAAAGATAAACTTAAAATAACCCTTTTTACCCTAAACTTTTAAAATTTGGATTCATAAGGACTTAGTGCTGCGGAAAGACACATGTATCCAAAAAATGTACATAAGCCTAAAGTACTTTAGAAAGATATTCTAACAGGACAATGGAAAGGTCCTGACCCAGTGATTGTCTGGAGTCGGGGGTCTGTTTGTGTTTTTCCACAGGGAGAACAGCAGCCGATTTGGATTCCAGAGAGATTAACTAAAACAATTTCTACAGATCAAAAAGAAGATGATTTGACTCAAATCCATAACAGCTGATATCCAGAGCTCCAGCTTGGCCATTCTTACATCTGCGACAGTGATTAACCAGTGATGCAATTTTTATTTCCTTGCCAGCGCACCCCATGTTAGTTGTGGTAGTGCTGGCATATCTTTGCTGATGGTGTCACCAGTGATGCAATTTTTTCCAAGAAGCCGTCAATTGGCTTGGTGTTGTGGCATTTCTGTATCCTCCTCCCTTCTGCTAGTGATGGTCTAAAATTTGGGGGCCAATGGCTTATGCTGGACCGGTAGTCAGTGACGGGTATGATCCAATTGCAGTGGTATCAACCTAAGACAGGAGGCTGACGCCTAAAGGTCAGTTTTCCGATGACGGGTAAGAAGCATATGTTGAATTGGACAACCTACCAGGCACGGTCCTTAAGCCACATTAACCTCACTCCCCCACTGGCACCAAGGCCAAATTTGGGGGCCAACATAGGTGAGGCAAAGAACCTCACCCCCCCACTGGTGCATAGACCTATCCACAAGTATGGCTGTATGCTGGACCGGTAGTCAGTGACGGGTATGATTCAATTGCAGTGGTATCAACCTAAGACAGGAGGCTGACGCCTAAAGGTCAGTTTTCCGATGACGGGTAAGAACCATATGTTGAATTGGACAACCTACCAGGCACGGTCCTTAAGCCACATTGCTTGTTGTTTAATTAATCAGAAGGGGGGAGATGCTGGGAGCCATTAGCCAAGTAGGTATGACAATTTCCTTGCCAGCGTACCCCATGTTGCTGACATTTGGCAGTGACATTGAATGTAGGTAACCTTGCTCAAGGACCAGGCGGATTAGGGTGTTCCCGGTTTAAGATAATCGGGTTTAGGGCGTTCCCAGTTTAGGTTCCAGGTTTAAGGTTTAAGATTATTCCTGCTGGGAATAGGGCGTATCCTGCTGCCTGAGTTCCCCTTGAGTTCTCACGGGATTCAGACAGTATTTTTTGGGAGATATAAGCCCAGTGGATTTGGATTTGGGCAGAGAACGTGGATTTCCCCAGAACATGATTGTAGACGGTTGGTGTGAGTTCGGGAATAAAGAGTTGCTGTTTGAATCTACAAGCTGTGTGGTGGCTCGTGATTGTGTGCCCAGCCAGACTGCGGCATTTGTGCCCAGCCAGACTGCGGCAATATATAAAATACATATATATGTATTATAATACATACATAACATATATACATATATAAAAATACATATATATGTATTTATATGTATATATGTCTATGCTCACAGATATATACACACATACACACACAAAGGCAGGTCAAAGATGGTTAATGCAGCTATATAAGTGGGCAATATACAAATAAACAAACAAGGTCACCCACACAGGCATGCTTGGCTATATATTGTTAATTTAACAGCTGGATAACTACTGATATGAACTAAAGATACCCAGAGTCAACAGAATCTACGTTTGGGCTCTCAAACTTCCTTCTATATACCTGGCTGATGATTTTCTAGCTAGGCAAGTAAAGCACATGCAAGTTAAGTTGCCCAAAAGAAGAACTATTACAGCACCAGATATAAATCTAGAAATCACAGAAGTCATGGTACTTGCTAGACATATGGCTGTTGGCAGCAGGTCCACCCTGGCCCCTGGAGCCCTACCTCCACTAGTTTGTTCTGCATGCCAGTGTGGCCAGCTCACAAGGCCATGGCGAACTTGCGGTTTTTCTGTTCCTGCTTGTCCGTCTGAGACATATGTATCCCACGGGAATGCCTTGACCTTTTCTGGTCTGATGGACTTATTGTTAAGGGAGGTTTCGGTACCTGACAATAATAGATGTGGAAACTAAATTTCTCCCCCCTCCCTCCTGCTTTTGGGTAGTTTTCCACTTCTGCTGCTTGGGGTATAAAAAAAGGTGTGTTAGCAATAAAGATTATTATTGACTCCTGGATGAAGAACCTTGGTGTCCTGTGTGTCTTTTAACCTCGCCGTCCCTCGCCGGACTCGGCTCCCTTGGCCGGACGCGGCAATTGGAGGTTCCCACCGAGATCCGGAAAGCAGGGGTAAGCGGACGGGGCTCACCTTCTAAGAAAGAAGGGGGAGGATTGGTTTAAAGATAATTTAAAGAGACAGGGTACGTACCATGGGAAACTCAACAGCGAAGGTTCGTCTGGCCAACGAACTAAAAGAGCTGTTAAATACACAAGGAACAGGAATAAAAACTAAGACTGCAACCGAATTCGTTGAAATTATTGCCCAGGCTTGTCCTTGGTTTCTGACAGGAGGATTTCTTAATAATAGTGACTGGGACCTGGTGAGGCATGACCTTCAGAAATTATTGAGGGACCGGGGCTCGGACAGTGTCCCAGTTGCCACTTTTTCCTTATGGAGGTTGGTAAAGGATGCTTTATTAACAGATAAAGTAAAGATCAAGGATCAACTTGCTGAATGTGAACAGGCCCTTAATCAGGTGCAGGAGGAGCAAATGGCAGAATCCTTAAAGGATGAGGGTCCTCTTGAGGACTCGGGCTCGGGGGGTAAGAAACGCCTCCAGATTTCTAAGCCCGAAAAGGATCCTGAGGACCTCAGTTCTCTCTCTGAGGAAGAGGAGGGATTAGAAAGGGAGATAGAGGAATTAGAACATCGCCTTAAAAGGGCAAATGTGAGGGTGCCTAGGGCCCCCTCAGTTGCCGCACCTCCTCCCTATAATCCTGATTGGAATGAGGACGCCCCTACTAGACGGGCGGGGGTCCACTGGGGTTCTAGAGCGGCTCAGGTTTTTCCAATGATTGAAAACGCCGATGCTGATGGACAGCCGGCCAGAGCCCATGTCCCCCTAGCCTTCAAGGACATAAAACAGCTTAAGGAGGCGGTCATTAATTATGGACCTCATGCCCCTTTCACATTGACCCTCTTCGAGTCCTTCTCAGCCAGTCAACTAATACCTAATGATTGGCAGCAACTTTGCAGGGCTGTGTTGTCTGGAGGGGATTTCTTATTGTGGAAAAGTGAATATCATGAAAGGTGCCGCGAGCTGGCTCAGATTAACCTAAATGCCGGCCATCAACGGCGAAATGCTGAAATGTTAACAGGAACTGGGCAGTATGCCACCATAGGCCAACAAATTAATTACGACCCAGGTGTTTATGCTCAAATAGCCTCAGCTGCAGTCCATGCCTGGAAAGCCCTGCCCATTTCTAAGACTGAAACAAAAATTTCCAAGATCTCTCAAGGGCCCTCTGAACCTTATTCGGACTTTATAGCCCACCTAATGCAGGCTGCTGGAAAAATATTCCCTAATCTAGAACAGGCTATGCCACTTATTAGACAACTGGCATATGAAAACGCTAACACTTACTGCCAAAATGCTATTAAGTCCTCCCGGGCCAAAAGTATAGATGACATGATTCGAGCATGCAAAGATATAGATGGGCCTCATATTACTGGTCAGGTTTTGGCTGCTGCCCTTAAGACTGGAATGCAAAAAGCTGATAACAGGGGAACCCGCTCTAAGGGGTGTTTTAAATGTGGAAAAGAGGGACATATAAAGAGAAACTGCCCGGAAAGGAGCGAGGGTGCTGGCAGAGGGATGCCTGGAATTTGTCCTAGATGTCATAAAGGAAATCATTGGAGCAGTGAGTGCAGGTCAAAATTTGACATCCAGGGTAACCCAATACCGTCGGGAAACGGGAACAGGGGCCCGCCCCGGGCCCCGGAAGCCAAAGTGTACGGGGCAGTGCAGGGACAAAACAGTGCCCCAGGGAGTGGGCGTCTCCAACGCCTCCCACTGACCAACCCCTTTCTATCTGGGAACTCCCCAGGGGAACACCAGGAAGCGCAGGACTGGACCTCAGTTCCACCTCCCGAGCGGTATTAACTCCCCAAATGGGACCTCAGACGCTGCCTACTGGGGTTTTTGGGCCCCTGCCAGAGGGGACGGTGGGACTAGTGTTGGGACGAGGTAGCGCACCTCAGTGGGGCTTAAAGATTCTTACGGGGGTTGTTGATGCTGATTATCAGGGAGAGATAAAAATAGTAGTAAAAGCTACCCAAGGAATTGTTATTCTTCCCCCCGGGGAGCGTATAGCTCAATTGCTGCTGCTACCCTTAGCTTCCATTCCTGGGCACACCCTCCGTGGGTCCCGGGGCGACGGCAGCTTTGGCTCCACTGGAACTCCCCAGGCCTTTTGGGTAGCTCATTTGGATTCGCGTCCCAACCTGACTATTGAGATACAGGACAAGGCTTTCAAGGGAATACTAGATACGGGGGCGGATGTCTCTGTCATTTCTGAAAAACAATGGCCACCTGCCTGGCCCCTCCAGAGTCCCTCGGCCATATTACAGGGGATAGGACAGACCCGACCAAAAAGAAGTGCTTCCTTTTTAAAATGGAGAGATGGCGAAGGACATAGTGGCCATTTCCAGCCCTATGTGGTGACTGGACTCCCCACAAACCTTTGGGGGAGGGACTTGCTTCATCAAATGGGGGCTATTCTCACTACCCAGACTTTAAAAGGAAATAATAACTTTGTTAATGATGCAATGCTAGACATGGGATGGATCCCTGGAAGGGGACTAGGAAAGAGACATGAGGGCAGAATATCACCTGTGGATCCAGCAGAACAGGTTACCCGGCGGGGAAGAGACCGGAGAGGACTGGGAAATTTATCCTAGGGGCCACTGAAGTGCGGCCACCTCCACTGTCCATTACTTGGTTATCAGATGACCCTGTGTGGGTAGAACAGTGGCCCCTAACTAAGGACAAATTACAGGCCGCTTCCCTATTAGTTCAAGACCAGCTTAAGTTAGGACATGTGGTGCCCTCTACCTCCCCTTGGAATACCCCTATTTTTGTTATACAAAAGGGGTCTGGGAAGTGGAGACTTCTTCAGGACCTACGGGCTATTAATAAAACTATGCAACCCATGGGACCCTTACAGCCAGGGCTACCCTTTCCTACTGCTATCCCAAAGGATTGGCACCTTATTGTTATAGATTTAAAAGATTGTTTCTTCTCTATCCCCTTAGACCCACGAGACCGAAAGCGTTTCGCTTTCTCCTTGCCTTCAACAAACTTTAGGGAACCTTACCAACGGTATGAATGGACCGTCCTACCTCAAGGGATGACTAATAGTCCTACAATGTGCCAATATTTTGTAGCTGAGGTTTTGCGACCCTTTCGACAGCAGTTCCCACAGCTCTACCTCATTCATTATATGGATGACATCTTACTGGCAGGGCCCAAGAAAGAAAGGCTTCTTCAATCTTATGAAGTCCTCCAATCCCTTCTAAAAGGGGCAGGGCTGGTCATAGCACCTGAAAAGGTGCAGTTTCAACACCCTTACAATTATTTGGGATACATCATTAATAACATAGGAATCTTTCCCCAGAGACCCCAGTTCCAGATAAATCAGCTCAAAACTTTGCATCAGTGGCAGACATTCCTCGGAGAAATACAGTGGCTGCGCCCTTCCTTTCATATTCCAACTGGAGAGCTCAAACCCCTGTATGACCTCTTGCGAGGAGATCCTTCTCCTACGTCGTGTAGAGTACCTACACCAGAAGCCTTACAAGCACTGAGGCTAATAGAAGAGGCTCTGCAGGACATGCAGATTATGCAGATAGATTATTCTCTGCCCTTGTCATTTATAGTTCTACCTTCTAAAATTACTCCCACAGGAGTGTTCTGGCAAACGGGTCCCATTTATTGGGTCCACTTGCCGGCTTCTAACCCCCGGGTATTGACTCCCTTTTATGAGCTAGTTATTAATTTAATTTGGAAGGCTAAATATTTGGGTGATGCATTGTTTGGAAAAACCTTTGACATACTTATTCAACCTTACACTCAAGATATGATACACAAGTTACAACAAGAACATGACCTTTGGTGTCTTTTCCTGTGCAGCTTCAAGGGTCAGATTGATAATCACTTCCCTAAACATAGACTTTTGGAGAGCTTTAAAAGGTGTCCCATTATCTTCCCAAAGATTATGAAAAGGGAACCTATTCCAAAGGCCCAAACTGTATATACAGATGGGGCCAAAAATGGATTTGCCGTCGTTTTTGATGGATCTCAAATTCTCCGACAACCTGTGTCAGGTCAGTCGGCCCAAAAGGCGGAAGTTGAAGCTTTAATCATAGCTCTCAAAGTCTATAGTTCTATTCCTCTTAATGTATATACTGACAGCTTGTATGTAGCCAATCTGGCTCTAGTCATAGAAACAGCATCATATATTGGAAAGCAATCCACCATCACAGAACAACTACAGGTAGTTCAGCTTCTCATTTGGGCTAGACGAGATCCTCTATACATTGGCCACATCCGAAGCCATTCAGGGCTCCCTGGACCTTTGTCAGAGGGCAACGCAAAAGCAGACGCTGCTACTCATGCTGTTGGCCTTTCCTGTGTGACGACCGAATATGACAAGGCCTTACAATTCCATAACAAATTTCATTTAAATGCACAGTCTTTACGCTTCCATACAGGATGTTCACGAGACCAGGCTTTACAGATTGTCTCATTATGTCCAACCTGTGCACCATTTATTCATTCTCCTTCCCTTGGGGTTAATCCAAGAGGACTACAACCTAATGATGTCTGGCAAACTGATGTTACACACTTCCCTAGCTTTGGTAAGCTCTCCTTTATACATGTTTCCACTGACACATATTCTGGCTTCATTTTTGCCACCTTACATACTGGAGAGAAGGCTAAGGACGTAATCAGTCATCTTCTAAAAGCCTTTTCCTCCATGGGCACCCCACGATGCCTCAAAACCGATAATGGTCCCGCATATGTAAGCCAGGCGGTTCAACGGTTTTGCACCCAATGGGAAATTAATCATAAGACTGGAATCCCTTATAATCCACAGGGACAGGCTATCGTGGAACGAGCCCATCAACATTTAAAAACTTATTTACAAAAAATAAAAGAGGGGGAGATATACCGGAATTGTCAGGGACCACAAGCACTTCTAAGCATAACCTTATTTACTTTAAATTTTTTACTCACTGACACTGGAGGGCGCACGGCTGCACAACGCCATTTTTCCCCTCCCACTGTACAAGATGCTCAAATAAGGTGGAAAGATTTATCCACTGGAAAGTGGCAACCCCCGGCTCCACTCTTAGCTAGAGTGAGGGGAGCTGTATGTGTTTTTCCCCCAGGAACTGAGAAGCCCATTTGGATCCCGGAGTGCTGCACCAGACCGGTGAATGAAAATTCAAGACAAAATGAAGTTCCCAAGATGGCTGATCCTGCCGCTGTTGTTCTCACCCCTTCAAGTGAGTGCCGAGACACACCTCATGAGCTGGACCCCACTTGTGGCATTCCTTCTGGACAGGTTGGTTGAAGGAGGGCTTGACCCCCCACCTGGGAATATTCATGAATATCTTTTTGGAGCCCCTTGTGAGTGTAAGGGAGGGCCCCGGCACTCGGCCCCCTCTGGTTATATCCAGAGCATTGATTGTGGGACTAAAGTAGCCTATATGGCGGCTGAACTCAATCAAAACATCGGAGGATTTGAGCAACCAAAATGGGTATGTGTTAATAAGCCTGGACTTGTTGTCCCTAATCCGACCGAGACTCTTGGAAGCTGTCCCGCCACTTGTCATTACATCCCGGCAATGCACATCTCCTGTTATACATCGGCCTCAATTTGTGTTAATAATCAAGGAAAACAGTATTTTGAGGCCATCCTAACTAACACCCGTGGAGAATGGGGGACCACTTATAATTACATTCCTTTTCTTGGTGACCGGGGAGGGGAAGGCATCACGACTCGGTTAACGGAGGCGGGATGTGAGGGCGTCGTGGGTAAACCTTCCTGTTGGCCCATGCAGGCCCCCATCGGAATCTCTGATGGAGGGGGACCCACTGATGCTATCAAACACCTTCAGGTGATTAAGCTTTTAAAGCCGGAGATTCCTAAGCCTACATACCACCCCTTGATATTGCCCAAATCCCAGCTTCCTGATTTAGATGCCAATACATTAGATATCCTAGAAACTACCTTTTCTTTACTTAACAGTTCCAACCCTACCCTTGCTGGTGATTGCTGGCTCTGCATGACGGCAGGTGCAGTCATGCCATTGGCGGTTCCTATCAATTATACCATTGATGATGACAACACATGTCAATCTGGGCTACCCTTTAAGGTGCAGCCTCTAGGTGGTTTTATGTCATGCCTTCTGGGCATGATGCAAAATAATACCTATGATGTTGATGTTGGAATCTCTTCTTTTGGAAACTGCTCATTAGTAAAGAATTACTCCTCACCTACTCCGCCCATTTGTCCCCCTAATGGTACAGTCTTTATGTGTGGTGGAAATTTAGCTTTTCCCAGGCTCCCAGCAAATTGGACTGGTGGTTGCGTTCTGGCATTACTGCTTCCTGATATCACGATTATCTCAGGAGATGAACCCCTACCTATTCCTAGCCTAGACATCTTAGTTAGAAGACACAAGAGAGCTGTGCAGGCCTTACCACTCCTTGTTGGCCTTGGAATAACCGCTGCTGTGGGTACAGGCACGGCAGGATTAGGTACGGCTATACATTCTTACCGCCGCCTATCTCAACAGCTTATAGATGATGTGCAAACCCTGTCGGGAACCATTAAAGACTTACAAGACCAGATAGACTCTCTAGCAGAAGTAGTTCTTCAGAACAGGCAGGGTTTAGACTTGCTTACTGCCAATCAAGGGGGAATTTGTTTAGCCCTTGGGGAGAGGTGCTGTTTTTATGCTAACAAATCTGGCATAGTTCGCACAAAAATTAAACAACTCCAAGAAGACCTAGAAAAAAGGAGGAGGGAATTATTTGAGAACCCTCTCTGGACTGGACTTAATGGATTTTTGCCTTATCTTCTTCCCTTATTGGGGCCATTGTTAGGCCTCCTTCTAGTAGTGGCAATAGGACCCTGCATTGTAAATAAGATAGTACAATTCATTAAGGATCAAATTAATATCTTAGCCTCTAAGCCAATACAGGTTCACTATCAACGCTTGAAGATGGATGATCACCTCTCTGAGATATACTTCAGACCGATCCGAAGATGAGTGTCCTCCTTAAAAGAAGAACTCCTGCCATATCTTTTCTCTATGCATACCTCTCCCTTTTGCCTTCCTGTACTAGGATCTTTGCTGTCTAATCTCTCGGTCCAATCACATCTGCCATTCGGCGGTGACGGTCGTGGGTCCCGTAGGTGGAGACGGTTAAGCGTTCACCGCAATAATGTCTTGATAGGTCATAACACCTTGAGCTGATCTTGTAGTACCCAGTGACGGGCAACTTTCACGCTTGCTGTGCGACCTAAGACAGGGAATCGGGGCCTTCCCAGAGACGGGTAAGCATCGCAAGGGCTGTGAACGACCTAAGACAGGGGCTACTTGATTCCCACTGGCATGCAAAAAACAAAAGAGGGGGACTTGTTGGCAGCAGGTCCACCCTGGCCCCTGGAGCCCTACCTCCACTAGTTTGTTCTGCATGCCAGTGTGGCCAGCTCACAAGGCCATGGCGAACTTGCGGTTTTTCTGTTCCTGCTTGTCCGTCTGAGACATATGTATCCCACGGGAATGCCTTGACCTTTTCTGGTCTGATGGACTTATTGTTAAGGGAGGTTTCGGTACCTGACAATAATAGATGTGGAAACTAAATTTCTCCCCCCTCCCTCCTGCTTTTGGGTAGTTTTCCACTTCTGCTGCTTGGGGTATAAAAAAAGGTGTGTTAGCAATAAAGATTATTATTGACTCCTGGATGAAGAACCTTGGTGTCCTGTGTGTCTTTTAACCTCGCCGTCCCTCGCCGGACTCGGCTCCCTTGGCCGGACGCGGCATATGGCCATTACCCTCTGACTTTCCCAGTTTATAATCTATAATACACCTAACCTTTTCTAGTTAACAAAGAATTTGAATAACTGTGGCTTATATTATATAGCAGAAGCATTTGGGTATTCTTGATTAAAAATAAAATGTTAAAAAAAAGTTTGAATTACTAAAAGGATAAGGCGGGGAGTTAACTATACATAATTAATATGGAAATAATCCTTTCATTTGATTTAAGTCTGACTCTTGGATAAGCGAGGAAGAGAAAATGATAGAGCAATATTATCAGTCTTAGTTTCTATGTCTTCTTCTGCCTCACAATCATTACCAAAAATGTGAGGCGAAACCAGAGCTCAAGAGAAAATCTGTTTGAAAGAGAACAGTGCTAAAGATCGACTGTATCATGAACACACATCCAAAGTTGCATGCTTCCAGGACTGGTGCAAACTCCCTCCCTAAAAAGTCTTTATTGTGTGTATTCTTGTACTGCTCCTCTGCTTTTATTCCATCCTACTGGGTCATGTATTTGTTAGCTATCTAATCTTTGTTTTCCTCTTTGCATTACATAAGATCATTCAGGAAAGATCTTCTTTATCTCCATGTGGGTCCAGTGTGGTGCTTTGCAAACAGTCACTGATGAGTAAAGTCTGTAAAACTGAACTTGTAACCACCACATACAATAATCAGATTACAGCAGAAAGAACTGCAGTCACTGCTTGTTTTGTCAACTATTTCCAATTAATGAAGAGAAAGAAAACAGTCCAAGCTAGTGCTAAAGAGTTCTTCCACTGTGACATATGCAATAATTTGCTAGTGATAAGTATGTATCTGTCAGTCTTCCATAGAAGTTGTGTCAATGAAAAGAGAAAACAAGTACATGGTAGGGATAAAGAATAACACAAGTATAAAAGGAAAGTAGACAGAACAGATTACCATGAAAATTCTGAAAGCATGTGAAAATACTCTATTCTCCTATACTGTAAGTATATGCAAACAAAGATCATTCGTAACCAGAAACACATGCATCTTAGGTCTTAAAATGAATAGACTAAGCTTTTTCAATCTTTGCAGTTATCTTTTTACATAATTATTTTCAAGAACTCAATGACCTTTCACAGTGAAACAACTTTTACACATTAGATTCACATATGGTAATATCCTAAATATATTTGCAGAGCCTATTCTAAAAGCAGAGTTCCCTTCCCATTTCTTATCTTATTTCTAATAAAAAAATTAAAACACACACACATACACACACACAACCACACACAACCACACCATACCTTCCACTCAGAGTCATGCTTTCTTTTGTCCAAAGACGACTTCTCCCGCTCTTTGGCTTTCTTATAAGCTTTCTTTTCTTCTGCCATTAGAAGTCGAGCAATTTCCTAAACAAGATCCAGTCAATATCATAAACTACAAAGTTGCAGGTAGATTACTGGGATATTTCCAAAAAATATTGTTAAATTCATTAACACAAGCATACCTCATCCTGGGCTACTTGAGCTGCTCGCAGGTCCACCTGGGTAGCCTTTGATGTAAAAGAAACACACACAAAAAAATTAAGACATTCATGTTGCCCACTTAAAAAATCTTATACAAAATACACTGGTATTTGAAACTAGTTGTGATTAACACCTCTGAAGTTGATCAGTAGTTGGTGTGCTTTCACTAGTCAGGCAGCAATTCTTTTGATCAAATCCTCCAGCAGGTTCTTAAGAGAATTGCTAGAAACTTCATAATGCCGAGACAGGGACTTGGAGATCTGTTGTCAATACTTAGTAAATGAACCTGGATGTAACACCTCCCCCTATCCACTTGGGATATGTTCCAAAACCCTCAGTAGATGCTTGAAACAGCAAATAGCACCAAACCCCATATATAGTTGTTGTTTTTTTTTCCTGTTCATACACACCTATGATTAAATTTAATTTAAATTTAGGCACAATAAGAAATTAACAATCATGAGTATAATTATTATAATAATAATATACTGTGTATATTAAAATATACCAAAGTTGTGAATTGTTTATTTCTGAAATTTTCTATTTAACATTTTGGACTACATTTAACTATATGGGTAACTGAAATTACAGAAAGAGAACTGCAGATGAGGGGAGATATTGTACTCCCATCTTTGTTTTCCACATATCAAAAAGATTTTAAAAAAACAGATTTCAGTTTCTTAACTGATGGAAGACTATAATGCCCATTATATAATAATAATGTTTATTCAATTCACAAAAAAACCTACTGATTCACCTGAACTTTTGCCTTAAAATATGCTCACCAAAAGTTCTTCTTCTTGCAGTTTTCTGGCAATTTCAGCATCATACCATTCCTGATTCCTGTGGGGGACTCGTGGTGCAGGAGGGCAGACAGCATCTTTCACTACCCGTGGCTTCGTTCCTGGAAAAAACTCATTGCAATAAGGCAACTGTGGTTGTTTCCTGAAAAGTTGTGAAATTTAAGAAAAAGAAGTTTTTCTTGATGTATCTAGCATTGAAAATATTGCCTCCATGCCCAAATTCAGTGTGGGGTGCATCTGAAATATATTTTTCCCTAGGTATGCAAGGACAGTGCTGCTGATCATCCATTTTAATAGTTACCCGCCCCCAAACCTGACAAATAAAAACCCCCTTTCACACGGTCCCATTAACAGCAGAATATTGCACAAGAAATTACAAGTGAGGCCTTCACAAAATAGAAAGTAGAAAAAGAAAAAGTTAAGGAAAATCAAAAGAATTTCTTTTAAAAAGGAGGTTACAGCATCATTAAAGAGACTAAGCTGACAAGACTAGAGGAGGTGAGAGAGACTCCTAGTTACCTCAGATGGCATATCTTACTGCAAAGGGAACAGAAATAGCATCACCTGCAAATTATGTGAAAATACCTGTTAGCCAATCAATGGCCCTGCCATGGCTTCTGCTCTGATGATAAACAAACCCATTTCTTCAGATCTTTACCACAGCTTTCATCCATCCTTTAATGTCATTATTAAATTTTAGGAAGACATAAGAGAAAGAACACAGAGCAGTGACCTCAGAGTTCTATTCCTCTGGGGAGAAAGCAACACGGGGGACTGGTGAGTTTTTTGTTGTTGTTGTTTGTTTTTTTTTTAACTTTAAAATGTTATCTAAGACAAGTTTTGAGAGCTATTTCAAAATTGTGACTATTTCTCTTCATACCCATTTATAACTGCAATTACTCAACAGTGTAAACTGTAGTATATTCAGAAATAATATAAATTTTGAATGCAGTGAATAAAATCAGTCACTTGGAACATCAACTTTTAGTAACTGAGGCACAGAAGGGGAAAGAAAGTTTACTCCTAATTGCCTCTCTTATACCAGCATTTGGAAACTATGGCTACATATTATAATCTCTTGGGTAGGGGTGATTTAAAGAAAATTTTTAAGGAATATTTGCCCCACTTTAGTGTAGTGTGGCCTTGGATAGGTTTAAGTCTTTCCAAATAATTCATATTTACAACTAACATTGCAACCACTAGTTTAATACATTATCAAAATGCCTTATCACACTAGATTTACTTGCTGAAAATATGGAAAGGAAGGGAGAACTTAGTGAAGAGAATTTAGGTTATATTGTGAAGCCCATCTTTGTAGAGTTTTCAGCCTAGTCTTGTGATAAACTGAAAAGCTACAGACCCATATGCTTCTATTTTTACCACAGAGAAAGCAGAGTAAACCTAGTATTTTAGCTCCAGACTTACACAGACCATTTGAAATCATCCCTAGAGCTACTAAATCTTACAGGGAGCTGGAGTAGAGAGGGCTGTTCTGAACCTAAATTTCTGATTGGTTTAGGACAGCAAGAAAACAGTGGCATGCTCCCAAGAAGATAAGTAGAATGTAAACCTCCCTAAATTTAACCCTCCCTGAATTATGGTTAGCTTAGTCATATCTAGAAAAGGAGATTTCAAGTGAAATAAATTAGACAGGGAACTTCGTATTGGGTGAGGTCAGCAGAAAAGATAGGCTGCTATACCACACTCCAAGTCTCTAGAAAAATGATAGTTTAATAATCAGTCCAAAGCCTAATTGAAGGTGATACAATACAAATAGTTTCTCCAGTTTTGCTATATAGTGAAGTGATAAGTGGGATATACTGAGATTTCAAGACAGCAAACTTTCTCCACTATTATGCCTTCTACTCTACACAACAGAATTAGCTGAGAAAATGTAGTCAAATGAAAAGTCTTAATTGGTCTGACAGAATGATAACATTAGTGCTTACAGTTAAAAAGAGAATGATAACTTTAATTATTCATAAGAGTTAGAATTTGAGGTAATAACTCTCAGTCTCAAATATTTAGAGGGGAAACAGTTCATTTAAACTTTTGCCGTACCACTCGTATTTACAAGTCTCATTAGATAGAAAATCCCAGTCTAGTACACTAGATTTCTAGACTGGCAGGACTGCCTAGTCATTATAGGATTTTCTGTTCCTGATGCGATGTGATGTGAGTTTTTCTAATTACAAGAAGAAATACCAGATACTTTAGTGGAAGGCTGTCATTACAGAAAACAGTAATGCTTAAAAAATTTTTTAAATGTAGTTAATTAAAGGAGATTAAAGGAAGAGTTGCCTTTATTTTAACAGCTTAAATAGAATCAGAAAAACTATCTTCAACTAGGTGAGCCAGATTTCCAACAGTTCCACATATTAATGTAATTGTTCCTTGTATTTCTGTTTATCATTTCTCCAGTTTGAGAACACAAGAACTTCCCAAAATGAAATACATGAAGCATCCTCTTAAATAAATTCTGATAAAATAACATTGCTTAAATTAGTACTGCTATTCAAAATACGTTTATTTCAAGCTTGAGATAAAATTAAATGATGACTGGAAGAGTCTGAGATATCATGCAAGAATATTTTATAAATAAGCCATATGACACCTGGGAAATGCCATAGTATATTTAACTAATAATTTGTAAAAGAAAGTGCAAAATATTCCAAGGCCCAGAGAATTTAAAAACTAACTTCAAGGCGAAAAAAAATCAAAGCAATGATAAGCTGAAACAGATACACAGTGCAATAAAGAAGCTACTCTGAAAGGTTAGGTACGGTCATTGTCCTACAAAAAGTAAACTAGTCATATATTTAATTTAGCAATTTTATTTTGCTTTCCTTTTTCAACTAAATCTATAAGTGTTGTTTTGAAAATGCTCTTAGAACTAGCTTTGTCATCTTGCTAGTTTCTTCATTATTAAATTAAATAAAACTTTTGCTTATAGTAACAACTTTAAAAATTGAGTTTTCTTCAACAGCCAGTGTAGCCAACAGTACTTAGATATTACATTTTAAAGTAATCCTCTGGCCTACTCCAGGAAGGTTGTAAAAGCAAATGCTGACAGGGCCTGTGAAGGTAAAATTTATAAGGCAAAGTAAATATCAAAGGATAGACACTAAGCAGTTTACATTGTAACCATAACACATACCTCAACACATCATTTTTTTTTTAAATCCTACACTAGCGATATAAAACCAAACCTTTGCCTCCACAACTGTAATACTGGAGATTGTAATTCAGCGTTTAGTTTCATGCTTTTTAAACCTATTTACAACACCCTAGAACAAAACTTGAAGCCACAAAAGCTAACCATCCCTCAGAGCACATTTATAAGGTCAGATTCATAGAATCAGAAATGAAGAAGGTAATCACCATTCATCCCCCTCACGCACCCACCTTTAGAACTCTTTCTAAATTTCGAGAAATATAACTTCTTTATAAACCTACTCCAAATAGATCCTACTCTCTTCTCTATGCCCCCATAGCTTTTTGTTCATGTTTCCCTGTTATATAATTTGGGAGTGTGTTTATATATCCATATTTTTGGCTTGACTAATAACCTTCCAAGGCTCAGATCCAAGCACAAAGGCCAAGGCAAGAATATTTTTGGTAGATTTTCAGTATGGCTTGCTAAAGTAAATTTTAATTTTTCTTATAACCAAGTCCTTTAATTAGAGACAATATAATAGGAAAAAATCAACTGAATCACCCTGAATCTGTAACCTAGAAACCAGTTCCCCAACCAAGAAGAGTGTGACTGAACAACAGGTTCTTTCTTGGTACCTCTTGCCCATCAATCCTTCTGTCTCTGTAAAATTTCAATAAGAGCTAAAAGAAACAAAGATGATGAATATGATCAATTAAAATACAAGACAGTAGAGTGCTATAATAGTGCTGAAGGCACATGGAAAGCATCAGAGAGTCATTACTATGTCAATAATGGACTGCAGAGTTAAGCCTGAGGTGTTCTAAAACATTGACACTTACCTCTAACATTAACCTAATTTCTATACAGGCACCAAGAACTTGTGATGGCGCTTTAGAACACCAAGTGAAGAGTTAGAATTGGAGAAAGAGCACAAAATGTAACTCAACACAATAATTTTTAAACTCTAAATTCATGAGAATTACCTTTAGGTGTAAAACATGCCCAAACTGACTCAGAAATTTGCATTTTTAGGAAACAGTCTAGCTGAATCTGACAATTTGAAAACCCTATATTAAAAGACTGCCAATTTTATATTTGATAAAGGGGCTAAAAGCATGCAATGGAGGAAGGATAGCATCTTCAACAAATGGTGCTGGGAAAACTGGAAATCCATATGCAACAAAATGAAACTGAATCCCCATGCACAAAAGTTAACTCAAAATGGATCAAGGAGCTTCATATCAAATCAAAGACTCTGCACCTGATAGAAGAAAAAGTTGGCTCCGATCTACATATTGTGGGGTCGGGCTCCAAATTTCTTAATAGGACACCCATAGCACAAGAGTTAATAACAAGAATCAACAAATGGGACTTACTTAAACTAAAAAGTTTTTTCTCAGCAAGAGAAACAATAAGAGAGGTAAATAGGGAGCCTACATCCTGGGAACAAATTTTTACTCCTCACACTTCAGATAGAGCCCTAATATCCAGAGTATACAAAGAACTCAAAAAATTAAACAATAAGATAACAAAAAAACCAATCAACAAATGGGCCAAGGACCTGAACAGACACTTCTCAGAGGAGGACATACAATCAATCAACAAGTACATGAAAAAATGCTCACCATCTCTAGCAGTCAGAGAAATGCAAATCAAAACCACCCTAAGATACCATCTCACTCCAGTAAGATTGGCAGCCATTATGAAGTCAAACAACAACAAGTGCTGGTGAGGATGTGGGGAAAAGGGTACACTTGTACATTGCTGGTGGGACTGCAAATTGGTGCAGCCAATTTGGAAAGCAGTATGGAGATTCCTTGGAAGGCTGGGAATGGAACCACCATTTGACCCAGCTATTCCCCTTCTTGGACTATTCCCTAAAGACCTTAAAAGAGAGTACTATAGGGACACTGCTACAACAATGTTCATAGCAGCACAATTCACAATAGCTAGACTGTGGAACCAACCTAGATGCCCTTCAATAGATGAATGGATAAAAAAAAATGTGGCATTTATACACAATGGAGTATTACTCTGCACTAAAAAATGACAAAATCATGGAATTTGCAGGGAAATGGATGGCACTAGAGCAGATTATGCTAAGTAAAGCTAGCCAATTCCTTAAAAATAAATGCCAAATGTCTTCTTTGATATAAGGAGAGCAACTAAGAACAGAATAGAGAGGAAGAGCATGAGAAGAAGATCACCACTAAACAGGGACGAGAGGGGGGAGGGAAAGAGAGAGAGAAGGGAAATTGCATGGTAAAGGAAGTAGACCCTCATTGTTATACAAAATTACATATAAGAGGAAGTGAGGGGAAAGGGGGAAAAAAAAACAAGAGAAAGAAATGTATTACAGTAGATGGGGTAGGGAGAAAAGATGGGAAGGGAGGGGAGGGGAGGGGAGGGAAGGGGAGCGGAGGGGGGATAGTGGAGGATAGGAAAGGCAGCAAAATATAACATACACTAGTA
The DNA here is from genome assembly GCF_047511675.1 of Marmota flaviventris. Taxonomy (NCBI): domain Eukaryota; kingdom Metazoa; phylum Chordata; class Mammalia; order Rodentia; family Sciuridae; genus Marmota; species Marmota flaviventris. Next base: position 47,516,754 of record NC_092505.1, on the reverse strand, counting down.
TGGCAGTAGGTAAAAAAGTGGATGTGTAACCGATGTGATTCTGCAATATGTGTATAGAGTAAAAATGGGAGTTCATAATCTGCTTGAATCAAATTATGAAATATGATATGTCAAGAACTTTGTAATGTTTTGAACAATTAATAATAAAAAAATAAAATAAAAAATAAAAATACTGCCTACACAACTCTTCATTTTACAGATGAGAAAGATGAGGTCTAGAAAATAAAGTATTTACAGTCCTATTGGCAGGTAATATTATTAAGGAAATATCACCAGATCTTCTGGGTTCACTAAAGTAAACGAGAAGTTCAGGAGTTTTCACTGAGTATTGAAATTTCTGTTGTATGGTCTTGGTAAATGAAGAAGTACATTTGGGATGGGTACCTCCAATTGTAACCTAGATCTGGAAAAATCTTCCAAGGAATCAGTATATTCTCATAGAAGGGGAAAAGTAACAGATATTTTCCTTCTTCCTACAGACCTAAGATTGAGTAAATACCTTTATGGACATTTGGATCCAGGATTTTTTTTAAGGACATGAGTACGAAGCAGAAAGGAATGAGATTTGCTTAACATGCTTACTAAAGACATTGGTTTGTATGTATATACATGATACCAGGACTTCCAATGGGGTGGTCCTTTATTACCTGGGTCATGGTGATGGTGCTGCTCCTCACTCTCTGAGAAGGGAGGAGTCCTGTGCCTGTGTCTCCTTTCTCTGTGCTCACCTTGCCCATGGTCCCTCCCATATACAGCTTCCTTGCAGTGAAGCCCTGCTTTCTGTGAGGACTTTGGTGAAAGTCGATCTTGGTGTTGGGACTGTTTTCCCCAATTATGAGTTCCATGGCTACCATTAGCCTTCCAGTCATCACAATGAGTGCTCAGAAACACATCACCATTGATCTTAGGAAGTGGAGGTCTTCGGAGCTTCTCCTGACTAGGCTTTTTTCTTTCATGCTGCTCGCTGGTAATTTGGGCATCATCTCTCACTTTGCCCCAGCTGGAGGAAGACAGGGATCTCTCTGGTGAACAATGTTTTTCCAACTCTTTTAAGTTCTCCAGTGGATGTCTTGGTTTCTCTTTCTTCTGCTTCACAGTCTTTCCATCATTCTGTAGTCTACAAGACCTTGAGTATCCAGAACCCAATTCCCTGGCCCTCCTTGACCTTGGCTGGTCTGAGTGGAGGTATAGGGATATGAAAAATAAAAATGCAAATTAACTTAATGAGAGTATGAACTAACTACATAGAGGAAGTCAGGGCCCAAGTTTAATATTTTCAAAATGGAGAAAACTGCTTAACAAACTGAGCAGAGAGAATGAGTATTTACTAAAATGTTCCATGTATACAAAAAGGATTCTGGGTATATAATCAGAAAGGTGAAAAACTAAAATTAAGTGAAATCTGAAAGAAGAATTTGATCTTGATTAGGCAGAATTTATGGAGTACTTTCATATTTGCCAATAACAAAGAATATAGCTGTTGAACATTAAAGTGTATTGTATAAAACTGTTTTGGTACTAGTATGGGGAGAAAAGTAGGGACTCAAAAGTCTTATAAAATAGAAAAAAAAATTAAGATTTGTGATTTCAGTCATAGGCTTTCAACTATTCTTAGGGGAAATGGCAATAAAATTATATCAGAATGTTGCTAGTTTCTGCTTAGTTTTGAGAAAGATCTTGATATTCCTATACCCACTTCCCTTTTGTGGCCAAAGCAAACATTCCCAGATACTTCAAAAAATAGCCCTTTATCACAGTTCAGTGTGGAAAAGGTTAAGAGGAGAATTTCAGGTGAATAAATAACCATGTTTTATCTTTTAATAATTCTGTTCTCAATTTTAGTGAATCTTGGCAGAGAAAAAAAATCTTAAAAGGGGATGCCAAAATGGAATACATAAAAATGGGTCACTTCCTAAATATATTTCCAAAAATTTTTATACAATTTATAAATAAATATATAAATCTCAAAATTTAATACAAACTTCAGAAGAGCACATGATGGGTGCTTTTGTCTCATTCAAGCACACTGAAAAAAAAAGCAAATTAATATGCACTTTCCAAGGAATGTACTGATTTTAGTGTTTTTAAAATTTTAAATTCATTTGGGGAATAAAATAAAGAAATCCTAATTCCAAAGAAAATTGCTAATTTAGTTAAGATACATTCCCTTTTGGAATTAATCATTTGCTGAACTGCATGTAACAAAGCTATCACCATTTGATGGGGTGTAGAGAAAATAAAGAACTATATTTTCTTAGTTTTTAGTGTGTTTTTACTGTTCGGTTGCTTTGATACTGTTAATCTGATAAAGGAATAGTGTAAAGGGGTGTCACAGCTTCCACCCAAAAATCTCAGTTTCATCTTACATTTTCCAGAAGAAAAGGAAATCTTAAAGATAAATCTGTATTAAAACCTATAATCAAAACAATCTGTACAAGTATTTAACTCTACAATTTACAGTTAAATTTATATGACATAAAAATAAAAAGTGAAATGAAATAACTACTCTATGATAAATAAAAATTCTATTCCTTTAATCAAAATATTATTTTAAGTCTATTTTATAACTGAGCAAGAATCATTTGGCTTGTGCAATAATGTGATATAACCAGCTATTAAATGACAACCACATTCAAGAAACAATGGTTTATAGTGTTGATACCAATATGCACACAAGTAACATGAATGAGTCTACTTTTAAGATCAAAGGAAACAGAAAAGGTTTGGTTTTGATATGAATTTGTGAGGCTGTGTTTTTTAAAAATTCCTGTTGAACAGTAAACCCAATAGTAGATTTATTCTAAGAACATGTGTTGAAATAATTATTACAGAGTCGTCACTATATTTTCAGAAATGACTGGAAAAAAATTTCTCTAGTTTACCTATTGTGATATCTATAAATTTGAGGGGAAAAGAGACAGAGGTGGAATATCTGTGTCAGTCCTTCAAAACCCCTTCCAGCTGAGGACTGAGAATTAGACACTTTTTGAGACTAGGTTATTTGGCAAATATAAATAACCTCCTTATTGCATACACACCCACACCCCACTTCCATGTTTATCATTCAAAATAAAATATTTTAGGTAAATGCTATATTATATACACATAACAACATATACACATAACAACATTCATGAATGTATAGAAATAGTACTTTAGAGTTCACAAGTTCTTCACCAAAATTACATTACTTGATTTTTTCAATATGCATGTGAAGGACATGTTTTTAAAATCTTATTTTACAGATCAGAAAACAAGGCTTAAAGATATTGCAGTAGAGATCTTTTTTAAAATTACAGTTGCTCTAAAGAAGGGACAAGACTTGAATCATAGTCTTATGACTTTAAAAATAATCATACATATGAGTGTAATACAGGGTATGTAGCTTTGAAAGAAAAACATGGACTCACAAGTGAATAAAATAAACCATTTCACAAGTGACATAATTTGAAAACATTTTGGATAATTTCAAAATTTTTAGAGAATCTATATATAATCATTTTTAAAAGATTAAATTGTTAAATTTTATGTAAAACAAAAGCTGAAAGGACAACCATTTCTGTAATGTTATACTGTGATTATGCAAGTAAGGCAAAACTCAAACTAAAATCAAAAGAAGTACAATTAAGGACTATCCCAGATGTGTTGGGAAAGGATCACACCGCAAACAACAAAAAACTGCTTTATAAATATAAGCCAAATTATAATATGGTCTCTGTGGAATTCAACTTGGCCTAACTAAAGGCATATAAATGAGGATCACATGTTTACCAACATGTAATCTCTCAGCACCACCACAGCTGAGGCAAGAGAAATTCTAGTATCTACACACACTTGCTCAGGTCACCACTCCCTATTCTTCAATACACACTCAACTCCCTCAAAACAGCATATATTGTGCTCCATATGTGTACAATGAGTCAAAATATATTTTGCTATCATGTATAACTAACTAGAACAAATTTTTAAAAAACAAGCAAATATGCCAATCTCTACAAATTTACAAAAATAATTAAATATATAGATTGTTTTTATAAGGTGTATTTCAAGTGTCTGAGAAACCATTCAATTCTTAACACAGTCTCCTACCTAGAGATGAATCAGAATAAGAGTAGTCTAGTCAAAACAAATAGGTCTGAGTTTCAACTCAAGTTAGCATAGATGTTAAAATTACTACTTTAGACCAGTCGGGCATGTTGGCACATGCCTGTAATTCCAGCTACCTGGGAAGTGGATCCTGAGTTCCAAGCTATCCTGGGCAACATAAGTACCCTTCTCAAAAACAAAACAAACAAAAATATTTTAGTATTCTTAATTATTTGCCATCCTAATGTGTTTGGATTTAAATTTTAAAATAGTTTTATTTATAGTGAGCATGCCTCTAGAGCAGAATTAAAAATTAAAAACAAAAAAAAATACAAGATAATATTTCTGAGATTTGAATTACAGCTGAAGAATAACTTTACCTTCTGGTCTCCAGTATAGCAAATGTAGTAATAACTTTTCTTTCTTTTTAAATGATGTAATATATCATTTCATCAGAAAAAAACTAGCATAAAAAAGATGGTTATCAAAAAAAGATCTGAGCATTTCACTTACGAAAAAAGAATCAAGCAACAAACAGAATCAACCTGCTTATAAAAATAGGCCACAGAGCTGATCCTACTGATCATAGTAAACTGAGTACAAAACATGTGACTGCTTGCCCGGTGTGCAAACCTGTAATCCCAGCAGCCAGGGAGGCCGAGAAAGGAGGATCAAGAGTTCAAAACCAGCCTCAGCAATGGCAAGACACTAAACAACTCAATATATCCTTTCTCTAAATAAAATACAAAATAGGGCTGGAGATATGGCCCAGTGGTTAAGTGCCCCTGAGTTTAATCCTTGTTACCCGCACCCCCCCAAAAAAATGACTGCTCAAGATTATACTCAAACTATAATAATCATATCATCTACATATATGTTGCTTCCATTCTACTCATCAAAGACAAACACATCAAAGTTGATAACTGGTTTTGCAAGGTCCTTTTGGATCACTGACCTTAAAATTTTTACTATCTAGAAGTTGTCTTTAGGTTTTTTTTTACTCATGACCCAAGGTATGGTCTTCAAGCTTATGTTCAATAGTGACTCTTGAAACCACGTGAGATGTCATTCCTTAGACAAATCTTTGAAAAGGGCTGAACTTACTTGCAAATACTCATTTCCCAACACATATTTAAGATAAAGAGTCACCACCACCACAACTACCACCACCACACTGCAAAGCAAACACCAGAGAAGCAAGACTGTAATAGAACTCTATTCCCTTATACATATATTGTAATCAAAGAGCAAAGAAAGCAAAAAATATATAAATAAAAATAAACAATGCATCTCAAAATTTAGTATTGTCTGTCATCAGCAGGATAAATCACTGGCCTAGGTTTAAAAGGCAAGAAAGCATGGAGAAAAAAAAGTTTTGTTTCCCAGAAACTGATGCATGGTGTGCCTTCTTTATTCACACCATTTTGCAAATTAAAACAGCAATGTCCAGACTTCTTTGAGAAAATTTAAGTGCAAAGACTCATCCATCATTTTCAAACTCTATTTTATGTACTTAGAAGATAATACATCACTCCAAGAGACTGCAGCACGGGAGAATACATGCCAAATCTTACAAAGCCATATCCAAGTTTAAAAGTCATAAAAATGGCTCTGATTATCCAACTATGGAACAGATGAATTCATTACCTTATAAATAGAATCCCACCACAAATCTAAATGTACTCAATATCTGGGATAAGAGAAATATCCCCAGGTCCCTAAGGTCACTTTATGGATAGAATCCAAAGAGTGTCTTGCAGTTATATCTAAGAATAGAGTAGGTCATAATACAGGGATGGTTACCTCCATCTTCATAAAAGTAACTATCTCCATAAGCACTGGCTCCAGAAAACTCTGGAATGTGTTTCTTTCGCTTTTTCTCCTCTTGCAACTCCTTTTCTTGCAAAAGGCGAGCTATATCCTGCAAAGACAAGAGGGAATGAAAATAAACACCACCAGGGAATGAACTATCTCTATATAATGAAGTTCAATATCCTACTACCAAGCTTTTATGGTCTTTGTCCATGGTTCCCACACTTCCTGGCATTAGTCTCATGCTAGCCAAATACCATAGACGATTGGATTGCTCAATGGCAGTGGCATATAATACAGATGAGTAAAACAGGATTTTATTTTCTAATTGAAAGTTAAGTCTAACCTAATTTCAAGATATTCAAACAGTATTACCTACAGCTGGTTGTACAACAGAATTTTAAAAATACACATTTGTGGGCCCTTCATCTAAGCTGACAATTCATTAAGTCTGTATGGGGAAGGTCACAGTAATCTATAAAACTTTATAAATTATAAAGGCACTGTGAGAAAGAGAGTGATGAGTAACATTCCAACTCTGCTTCTCAAAACATTACCACCCCTACATGAAAACAAAAGAACATGCAAATAACTTTAATAAAATTATAAACTATAAATGCCTCAAAAAAAGTTAAATATCTATGGGAATACAAAAGATGGAATATTATTTAGAAATTAGTACAAAACTCTGCATTGTGTTAGGCTTTGAATGAAGATCTGAATTTCAACATAGAAAGGAGAGACAGAGCGAGAACATCAGCAAAGTTGTGAATGTTAAAATGGGCATCAATCTAGAAGATGACCAGCAGTCTAATCAGAACACAGGCCATGAGATATTGAAGAAAAAAGGTGAGAAAGATAGTCAAAGGCTGAATCACAAGCACTCCTCACAGAGAATTATAGGAAGTCTGAAGCCCAAAATATAGGAGATAAAGGGTCACTAAAGGTTGTGGGGTGGAGAATGACAATGTTCTAAATCTGATGGCTATTTCTATGAAAGTCCTATAAAATAGCATATAAATTTTTATGCTCACATACACTTTCCTCATTAGACACATAAAGGTTCACAACAAATATGGCAGCAATATTCAAGCATGCAAATGGTAATAACCATCAGAGATAATTCTCTATATTTATAATAAATAAGGAACACAAGAACTGCTTAGATGTCAGTGATGAAAATTGGAAGTAAAAATTACTATTCTTTTGAAATCTTCTGAATCTGTCCAGAGGAATACACTAAGACTATAAAGCAATTTAAAAAAACATCCATATGAGTGAACTAGACTTTTTTTACATCTCTGCCAAAATGCTGGATGCTAAGGCTAGGTAAAATAAAACTGATTTGGGGCTGGGGTTGTGGCTCAGTGATCCTCAGCACCACATAAACCTAAATAAAGATATTGGGAACATCTACAACTAACAGAATTTTTTTTAAAAAGGGGGGGGGGGTGTATGTGAAGGATCCATTTCTATTTATAAATAAATAAATAAACAAAGATGTTCACTATACCTTCAGCTTTTTTTTTCTTTACTATTTATCAAACTAGCCTTACAAATTGACTTTATGTTAAGTAAATGCCTAAATGCAAACTTAAAATATATTAACACATTGCTCTTAAGTGAAAAAATATACATGTATGTATATGTATACATATATATGTATAGATGTGTGTATGTATTTTTTGGGGGGTAAATAATCTATTTTTAAAAGTCTATACTACACAGTGTCAGACACTTGAGTGGGCATTCATAAAATATTCCAACTCAGAATGAGAGATAAAGGATACAATCCTACTTAACACAAGTATACTTCTCATGCCTAAAACTTGAATTTCTAACACTTTAACAGAAAAAGTATGCTGTAAGTCTGAAAGTTAAGATGGTTTTCTTTCCCTTCTAATTCAAGCAGAGATGCTTTAACAAGATATTGGGTGAGAAACAATAACTACTAATATAAATTTCTTTGAAGCTTCTACTATTTATGTGTGTCATGAAGACTGAATTATTCAATTCACATGCGTTTGACTACTTAATGCATCATTTTAATACATCTGTGCATGTTTACCAGGCACCAATGCCTAAGTCAGTTTCGTTACTTTGACGTCTAAGAAAGTAATATATCAATCAGTTAGGAAGGGAAAGAGGGGTGGGAGAAACAGTTTGCTTCTCCAAACTATAATCTGTTAAATTAGATGTTCTCACATTCTTACACAGTTAACCAAGGGAAAAAAAAAAATACAAACACCTCCCTGAGTTGTCAATTTTACTAAGCATCCAACAATTTTCTCTAAGTGATGTGTTCTATACAAAACCAAAATTTCCTGTTATAACTGAGGGAAAAAAATACAAAGAAAAATTATCAGGCCTAACTGCCAGCAGAAATTAATAAACTACACTTCAGGGACCTTATAATTGCTTTCCTGATATTGAATTTAGTACTAATGAATACACAATAATGAACACTCTCCCAGTGTGAAGAACTAGGACAAGAATCATGTCCCTTCTTTACAATGTATTATTAGCTAGTCAAGGGCATGGTTTTGATCAAGTAGAAAAACAATAATAATATGCACTTATTACCTAAGCTTTTTTGTCTATAGCTTTTTTGAGTAAGTTTCTCCTGGGTGTGAAGAAATGGTTTGCTAGACTTGAAGAAGGGAAAAGATTCAATGGAAAATTGCCACTATATTATAGGTGAGGCTTAGCATAAGTACCCCACTTCCCTGCTTTCCAACATTACTGTGCAATGAATTCTGCTGGGAGATTTCATAATGAAGTAATTTCCTTTGAAACAAGCTAAAGATGACAATTATTAGTCACCATGCATCAATGTAGCTAACCAGTTTAGTCACCTTTGATACAATCTCTGTAATCCTTAGCTTCCTTCCTGTTAAAGGATAGTGTAGTCTAGAATATCATTCCCTAAACTATTCTGAAGAACACAGAACTCAAAAGTCTAATAAAAAAAGCATTCAAATGAGAGCATATACCACATCTCTTCAAAATGCCTATTAATATGCTTCAATCTTTGATTAAAGAAACTATTATGTTTCCTTAACCTAGAATTTTCCAAACTCATTTTATGAGAGAGCCCGTTATTATATATTGAGTGATATATATTTATTAATATGAACCTTGTGGAATTTCTGTTCTACACAACATAACTTGGGGAAACACATCTACAGAAATGTTTAAACCATTTCAAAGTCATTTTTAATTTTTTTTAACTTATTAGGTAAACTTATTTGGGGCCAACAAGTGGAAATATCCCTGTTCTACAGAAAACTCTCCAGGAAGTACGATAACTAGAATGGGAACTTACATCTCACCTCTCCCTTTTCTGTTATCTAAGCTTACTCAACTCTGAAAATTTGAATATATAATCATAAGAAAGGGCACAATTAAGAATCTCTAGAATGATACTAGAGAGTCATTTTAATGAAAACATAGATTTACTGATATTCTTCAAGGAAACAAACATGATGCTGTGGACCAGTAGGGAATCAGAATATAGAGTTAATATCCCTAAAGTTTTCATCTATTTATGAAGGGTCAAAAGCAAATCTATTAGTATAACATAAGACATGCAAGGTAGAGCCCAGGGGAGTTGGGTACATCTTTCCCAAGTAGATAACAGATTATCAAATCATGGTGTTGAGTTTCTTAGAGTATTATCATGGTTTATATGATTTATATCAGGGTTACTTCTACCTTAAAGTTTTCTTCTCTATCCACAATTGTAGTGAGTTTCAAAAAGAGGAGATATATTTTAAAACAATCAAAAGGAGATCCAAAAATGTGATTATCAATTGACTGAAAGGAAAAAAAAAAACCTATTAACTGGCAATTAACATATTATCATCCAACTCAGTATAGATCTCAAAACAGATATAATAATATATGATAAAGCAGATAACTCAAGGAGTTATCTAGGAAAACAGAATACTGTCAATTCTATGGGTGTAAAAACATCAACATAACTAGGATAAGAAGAAAGAACTTTCTCAACTAAAAGCTACTCTCTCATCTCCCTTTCTGCTCATGTAAATATAAATTCATCTTTAAGGTTTCAAAATAAAGAAGTTTTTTTAATAACTAAAATGTGTTGCTATTTGAGCTCGTTTCTAAATATTACTAACTTATATAAATATTCTTTCAGATTCTTTTGAAATTTCTAGTCACTTAAGAGTGTTATGAATAAGTACCAGGACTACCACTAGATTATTTTTTTTTTATATATACATTGGTTACTAAGTTTATCCCTGAACAGTTCACATTATAAATGGTTTCAAACTCTTGAACCAGTGCCACAATGTTTCATGACATGTTTGGCCATGCTAATGTTTACTTAAGCCAAAAAAAAAAGCTGTTCCTAAAATAGTTGCACATTCACGTATATTTGGAGTAAAGTCCAAATCTCACACACACATAAGAGCTTTATTTAAGAATACATTTAAGAATAGCTAAGTCAAATCAACCAAAAATGCATTCCTTGGCTTTACTAAAAACTGACAAATGCTTATGGTGTAACTGAAGAGAGATCTCAGTGGCAGTAATCTATTTTTATTAATCACAAACTCATAGTACTGCACATCCAAAGGCTGCAAGTCCCTTCAACAGGGCACCTAGAGAGAAATTTAACTACCATATTTAAGGCATAACATTAAAAAAGATTAAAAAAAAAAAAAAGAAAGAAAGAAAAAAGAAGAGAAAGAGAGAGAGGAGGAAGAGGGGGAAAAAAGGAAAGGAAAGTATCCATAAAGTAAAAAGACAGAAAAAAAAAGTCCCAACTTTTCTACATCTGTCTCCTTGAATGGAAATGCTACTTTCTTTAAATCTGTGCTGAGTTAACAAATGCAATTAAATTATATCATAACAAAGTTGGAAATGCTAATTTACCCACACAAAGCCAGAAAACTCCATTACATCTCATGACCAATGCTGTTCAGAAATAAATCTCTGCCCTACACAGAAAAGGGCTTGGGTTTTTACATCTATTTATTTTGGGGAGTTATAAACTAGCTAAGAGAGTTAACCTCAAAAATCTCTTAACAGATTTAGGCAAAAATCCAGAGAGGAATTTTCCATAGCCCTACTGCTGATTCAGTTATTAATTAAATAGACTCTACCAGGAAGCAATATATATATATATGTGTGTGTGTGTGTGTGTGTGTGTGTGTGTGTATAAAAATAATATTTAGGACTGCTCATAAGTAGCAGGCAATACTTTCCCAAAAACTGGCCAGAAGAATTAGCACTACTGTTTTAATCTCCTCTGCCTTTGAGGCATCCTATTTCCAATGGATTAAAATAAACAGCACTATTATATATCCTTCAATGACAAACTTCATTAATGTACATTTTGATCATTTAATATTGATAATGTACTAGTCAACTAAGACAAAAGGACATTCTGACAGTAGCCATCTTCTAAAGCATGAGGTGAAAGGTCAAAAAGTGAATGCAGTTTCTTAGGGGCTAATCTCTTTCAGCTACTAAATCTCGACAACTGTATTCCTCATTTAACTTTTCCACTCTATGGGGAAGGGGGAACATTTCAGTAGGTCAAACTAGTGATGGAAGGAAAGCTAGTGGGAGGTCTATAAAGGCAAGTAAATGCTTGAAGACCCCATAAACCACACCATATTGGGACACACTAAAACCTGTTTAATTTTCCTCTACTTTTGCACATATATCTCTGTATGAGAAATCCAGATAGTCATAAGGGGCAGAATTATGAAGAATTACCTCGCAGGAAAGCAAAGAGGAAAGAACAATTATTAACTTCATATGTACCAGAGGCATGATATACATAATCTCACTGAAACCTCATAATAGCCCTTTAAGATGCAACTAAACAGTCTTACTCATTTTAGAACCTGAGGTTCTCCACAGTTAGATGCTGAAAGTCATCCAGCTAAAGTTAAGAATTAAAATTCACATCCAAGTCAGCCTAAATTCCAAAGTCCACAGACTTTCTGTTGTAACACAGTATACCCAAGTCAGAAGCAGTCAGTCAGGAAACCTTAATCATAGAAACAGTTCTCTGGCATCTTATTATAACCTGGGATTAGAAACTTCTTTAAGACTTAATTTCTTAATCTGAAAAATAGAGTAAAATCACTACATTTGTTTATTTTACATAATATTTCATGAGACCACTTAAATTGCTTACTATTTAAATTCTACATGCCTAAAATAAACTGTTTTAGTTTCTCTTTTTATCTTGTTTTTCTCTGAAAGGAGAGGGAAAAACTCAGACACCAGTAGCATTTATTAGAAGTCAATTAGTTCCTCTGTTATTTTTTAAATAGAAGCTTTACTGTCTATAAAATATAATCACTCATTTCATTCACCAGTTTCATTCTCAAAGCAGTCTTTACTATAGAGAAGAACACATGCTGTAGTAAAAAAGAGCCTCCTGTGTTGATAACAAGGACCCCAAATAAGCTCTCTTACTTTAGTTTTTATTATCACATAATCATAGTTTGTTTCTAGAACAACTAAATATATTCAAACCAAGTATATCATAGTAATCTAATCTTGAATAAGAGGGGGTAGAGGAACAAGAGTGGCTCAGTGAAAATAGCAGTACATATAGGCTAGTTTACTGAAGACCATGATCATATTTATTTAATAGGGTAAAATGTGCCAGTTTGCCCATAGTCCAAGGGTATGTTATTTATTAATAGCACCCCCTAAACCCTCAAAGTTATTTCTGGCTATATAACAAATCATACCTACTATTAAAAATGATAAATCAAGACAGTAGCCAAGAACAGCATAATAGATGTAAAAAAAGGGAGAAACAGAATTGATTTAATTGAAGTGCATTGTTTGTATGTAGTGGTGCAAGTATATAACACCAGAGCAAATAACAGTTAACTAAAAGTTCAAGTCTTTTCACAAACCAAGCATTATTGCTCATTTCAGTCATTTGAAGACTTTTTAAAAATGCAACTAAAAACATATATAAAATCAAACAGATTAGTTATTTAAGTCAACAAATCAAAGGAAAGTAAAAACATCAAGAAAAGAAAGAGTGAAAATAATTGATAGTTCCTGGCCTCTTACAAAAACTAATAAACCCTGACTCTATTTCAGGCTCCAAAATCTGCTTTTTCTAAACCTGCATGAATAACCCAGGCAGAGAAACCTTTAGTGAGCTGAAGAGTATTCCCAATACTTTCTCTCTACCCAGAACTTCCGAATGCAGCCATAATTAGAAACAGGGTGTTTGTGGACATAAATTAGTTAAGCTGAGGTTATACCAGGTAGGTCCTCAATCCATAAGAAGAGAGGACAAGCTGGGTGCAGTGGCACACACCTGTAAACCCAGAAGCTTGGAAGGCTGAGACAAGAGGATCACAAGTTCAAAGGCAGCCTTAGCAATAGCGAGGTTGCAAGCAACTCAGTGAGACCCTGTCTCTAAATGAAATACAAAATAGGGGATGTGGCTCAGTGCTCGAGTGCCCCTGAGTTCAATCACCGGTACCAAAAATAAAAGAAAAAGAGAAAGAGAAGGCAGCATGCCATATGATAATGAAGGCAGAGGCTGATGAAATGATGCAGCTATAAGCCAAAAACAGGAGTCAACAGGAGCTGGGAATAGACAAGGAATGATCCTTCTCAAAAGGAAACATAACCCTGCCAACATCTTGATTTTAGATTTCTAACCAAAACTATGAAGGAATAAATTTCTGTTAAGTCATTAACGTTGGGGTACTTTGTTTCAGTACTTCCAGGATATTAATTTACACCTTAGGACAAATTATCCATTAACATGTCTAAAAACTATATAAAATAAATAAATAAATAAGGTTAGAGCATAGCTGCTCAGTAGTAGGGCACCCCTGGATTCAATCCCCACTATTAAAAATAAGAATATAAAAACATTTGCTCCTGATCTGAGCAGTCCTTCCTGCATGGGATGGAAGGGTATTAACAAAGTTATACCTCATCCTTCTTCTCCTGAATGCGCCGTCTCTCTGCCTCAATAGCCAGCTTCTCCTGAATTTCCTGAGCAATTTCACAGTCTTGTTGTTCACTAAAAAAAAAAAAAAAAAGGTGAAAATAATATGAATACAAAAAATAAGGACTACATTTTCCTACAAAATAATAAACACAATTTATTGAATACTATGAGCCACTTCATATTTTTACTTCATTTATCCTCATGATAATGACACAAAGAGGTTGACACTGTCACATTTTAAAGATGAAAAGACTGAGGTCCAAAGAAATAACATCATTTCCTTAAGAACACACAAAAAAAATGTGTGGCACATAGGGAATCTGATCCACAGACCCAACAATGGAAAGCTGCATGCTTCTTCTACACCACCATATTACATACCCTACTGGGGCCACTCTACAGGAAGATAGGCTTTTTTCCTCAAGATTCTGCAAATGCTATATAGACTAGGACATTAGTGTCTACAAATAATCAAACACAGATGTACAGAAAAAGTCTGACAGCAAGCTCACTAAAATGTCAATTATACTGTGGTTATAGAGAGTTGATGGTATGGCTTTGAAATGATGTTTTTTAACTATTTAATTATCTGGATTTTTTTCCCCAGTTTCAACAGCAAAGACTAAAAAAATTATGCTTACCCAAAAAAGAAAGAAAAGAAAAAATTTAGTGTATATATCTCAGCAAGGTCAACCAACTGGCCCAATGTCTTAATAGCTTAAGTGTCAGAGTTCACCATGATCCACATGTTCCTAGTCAAATGTTTCAATAACCAAAAAAATTGTCAAAAAAGCTATTGGAAAGTCACTGTAGGACTTGTAATCTAACAGTAGAAGGAATCAGAGGGGCAGGAGCAGTCTTCTCTGCCACCCAAGTTGCTGCACAGACAGTCCTGACCATTTTTTCCCACTCCCCAAATCCTCACAGATCTTTGTAGCGCTTTTGGAGCTGAGCCTGGGCTTTCAGATCTTCCTCTTGGAGCTGTTTAGCAATCTGGAGATCATGCTGGACCAAACGGTTCCGCTGAATGTTCGATGCCAAATGATGCTCAACTTGAGACAGAACAATTGGAGAAAGAAATTATAATGCTTTCACTTGTTAGTAATAAATATTCTACTAAATTTAAAAAGAGCTTTATCATTAGAAATAGCTTCACATCTACTAATTCATTTTGTTCTCAATAATATTGTGCAATATGCAGCAGAGGAATTGTTATTCCCAGCTTTTCCCTGAATGAAAAGAAGATCAAAAAGACTTAATTTGCCTTTGGTCACATGGCAAAGTGGCAGTGCCAGGATTTCTACACAAATACTCTAAGGCAGGGCTAATGCTCTTTCTATTACTACATGTTGATACTCTATTCTTAGCTGCATTTTAAAATTCTTTTTATATAGGTATAAGAATTAATAATTCACAAATCATGAGCCCACAAATACATACATAACTTTGACTTATTTTCCCATCAGAACACTACATAAATATTCAGAAAAATCTACACTATGACCTAATCTAGATGCCATTATTGCCTGGAAAAGATGTTCAGGCTAAGGGGCGAGAATTGATTCT
Source organism: Marmota flaviventris (assembly GCF_047511675.1). Classification (NCBI taxonomy): domain Eukaryota; kingdom Metazoa; phylum Chordata; class Mammalia; order Rodentia; family Sciuridae; genus Marmota; species Marmota flaviventris. The sequence continues at coordinate 47,501,312 of NC_092505.1, read as the reverse complement.
TATGCCAACCTCTGACATAGCTCAGATGTGGTTACTACCACTGCTCCCTTTTACAAGGGAGGGAATTTCAAGTTCTTCCTATATGCTCAGTAATCTTCTAATCCTTGAAAGAAGACTCACTTCAAAACACTCAAAAATTTAATCTTTATCCAGGTGACATTTGCCAAGACAAATCCTTCAGAATGAATGTACAGGGTAGCCCAGTGACTGTGTTCTATCCCTACCACACCTTAACCAGCCTCAAGCTACTACATAAAATGGTAATCTGAAGGCACAGGAATGAGGACTATTACTCACTCTCTTGTTCCTGCAAGCTGTGAGCCAGGGTGTGGTCCTCCAGGACAGCAAAATCCCGGCACACTGCAGAGCATGAGGGAGGAAGAGCAGACAAGAAGGCTCATTAATAGTACTTTAACATAAAAACAACTTTGTTTACTTAAAACAATTCTAAGGTTTTGAAATGACCAAGTTTTTAACTTACAAAGCATAAAATAGTGTTAATAAAGTAGAAAGTCTTCATTCACAAAAATCCATATAGTGTCTGCTCAGTGCCAATAACAAGGTGTCACAGAATACTTAGCCCTGGTCCCTTGTCTGAAGTGATAATATTAATCACAGCCATCAGAGCTCTAGGTCTAGACATCCTAATTTACCTCCATAGGGAAGGATAAATATTGCTGAAATAAGAGAAGATTCAATAATGCTTTATAAATTGCTACTGAGAAAAATCTGAGTTCTTGCACGGTCAAAAGAGTCACAAGAAAGCCTTTGCTTTAGTCATCTGCAGTACAAGCGATTCTCTACTAGAAAAGTTATGTCTATTCCAATGTCTGTAAGGAAAAATACAATATTCATAGTCCTACATGTAGAAACAGATTTATACTTCAAGAATAATCACATTCTTTAATGGGAATTAGAGTTTGGTCTCGAGATCTCTCTACACATAAAACTGCCTTATATAATCTACAAACCCAAAGAAAATGAGAACCCTAGAGGAATAAGGAATGTATGCCTAACTTTGCCTCTATCTGAAGATACAGGCAAAAGCATCTGTTGGCCTGTTTTCTTAAAAAAATATGGAACGTGATGGTCTCTAAGGTCCAGTTTACACCTGCTTCTTTAAATAAACATACAAACAAAACATGAAGTCATGAAAAATTCTATTTCAAGGACATGAGGTTAGGTGGTAAGTTTTCATTCTATTCCAAACATCATGTAACACACATTTTTGTTTGTTTGTTTGTTTGTTTGTTTGTTTGTTTGTTTAAAAAGGAAAATTCCCTAAAGTCTCAAATTACTGCAATGGAGACTCAAGAACCCATCCCTGAGAGTCTCTCAGAAGTTTTAGGATCTCTTTCTGCATCTCTGGACTTGCTATTCAGAACACTTAGATGAAACAGAATGAATATTCCCCTGCCATCTAGGTACTGAAGTATGTTTACATGTACATCACAATAGTTCTGTTCCTCACTGAGAAATAATGCAACAAAGAGTAGGGAGAGCTTGGTGATGTGGCAATTAATTTGAAATTTTTATAGTGAAGGAATCATTCTTGCTCAAGAACCATACTAAACTGAATAGGGCCTGCTTACCACTTGCTCAAATGTAACTGCAAAACCAGTAATTCCAATAGAAAGCTCTATTTTTTCATCAGATATATTCTCAGAAAAATCTAGTACTTGAGGCCCTGATCCAAATCATTCTATATTTCACAAAATGAACGTGCTTTCAAGATGAGATAGTGAATACCCTCATTTGATAGGTGAGGAATCCAAGGGCCAGAAGGAAGAAGAGTCTTATCAAGGTGACCCATATATAGTGCACTGTGACAGGGCAACGGTCAATGTCTAAGCCAACCAAGATCCCTTTCCTTTCCTGACAGCTCTCCTTGATTCTAGGTAAATCATGGTCAGAACAGACTTTAGAGAAGAAATTCTATATTAACTAACATTCACTCTCTAAAACACTTAAATCAATATCCAATTTTTAAATTGGATATTGTTCTTATGATCTAATAATAGTGTGGCATACATGATTTGGAAAACATTACTCTGTCAGGAATAGTGGGTAGACACCTGTAATCCTGGCTATTTGGGAGGCTGACACAGGATAAGTCAGACATGGATTTAATTTATAGACAATAAATATTTGAAATAGATTAACCCAAATGAAGATAACCAAATCATGTGTTAAAAAATGCTACTTTAATATATTATCTTATTTTGAAGCACCTTTATTATAATAGAAAAGCTAATGCTTTTATAGTTCATCAATTTTCTCATGTTAATCTTAGAATAACATTCCTTTTTTTCTTCTTTTCCTTCCCCTCTCCCCACTGTGTTGGGGATCAAATCCAGGGCCTCATGTATGCTCAGCAAGCACTCTCACACCAAGCTCCATCCCCAACCCTTTTCACTTATTAAGATAGGGCTTCACTAAATTGCCCAGGCTGGCCTTAAACTTGCAAATTCTTCTGTCTCAGCCTCCCAAATAGCCAGGATTACAGGTGTCTACCCACTCTTCCTGACAGAGTAATGTTTTCCAAATCATGTATGCCACACTATTATTAGATCATAAGAACAATTTACTAAGTCTGAGACAAGTACTTTAAAAATAAATAGGCTTGGGGCTGGGGTTGTGGCTCAGTGGCAGCACTTGCCTAGCATACTTGAGGCACTCAGTTTGATCCCAGCACCACATAAAAATAGAAACAAATAAAATAAAGATATTATGTATTTCAAGAAAATAAATAAGTAGGCTAGAAAATGACAAAGTATACCACATACACAAGAGACTATGGTTTGGAGAAACTATATTTCAGTTTTATATACATGCTATCCACATAAATATATACAAATGTAAGTGATATGTACTAGGTCACAATGTAAAACATGTATCATTCTGCAGATTATAGACAAAAAAGTTTAGAAGCTACTTCATTTATGTTTTTAGGTAAGCAAGTTATGCCAAAAGTACAATTGATGTGTTTTTAATGTCACGCTAAAATAAAAATTATAAAACTTTTATAATATAAATACATAACTTACATGTATTTTAGTCCATTAAGCATACATATATTTATTTTATGGATAGCTACACCTATAGTAAAAAAAAATAATATATGAAAGTGGCACAAACTGAATTCAAAATAGTGGTTATTGCTAGAAAGAGAAGAAAGGAGGCACTAGTGCCTTAGTTATATATGCTGTTCCTCTGCTTTAAAAACATAAAGGAAACAGGAATTAATAAAAAAAAAAAAATACTAACATCTACTTAATTTAATTTGGATGGTAGGTTCTTGGGGATTTTTGCTATTATAGTTGTGTTCTTTTTATTTTTTGAAATGCTAGGGATCAACTCAGGGCCTCGTGCATTGTAGCCTGAACTATACACCACCCCAGCCTCCACCCTGCCAACACAGCTTAGGTTCCTGGGTTTTTGTATTTCCTGTGCTTTTTGTAATGTCTGATATACTACATTTTAAATTCCATAATTAAATGTTATTTTTTAAATCTACTTCTTTATTTCATGTACAGCATATATTGTAAACCACAAACATGAAGTCATGGTTTGGTATGTCATAACAGTTGAAGAGTAACTGATTACCTTACCATTACTCTTCTTAATGACTTTTTAATGTCCAAACAGGAGGACTGAAGTATATTCAGTTATTGTGATTTGACCCTAAATCTTGAGAACATATTTTGAAGCAGCTGATCTTGTACTCACAAGATATGAATAGAGCTTGTGTTAGAAAAGGATCTAGAAGATCTTCAATAACTGTTATGAAATATGTATCCCCATACATTCGAGAGAGCTGTATCATGAGAAACACTGACTTATATAGCACTTCAGAGTTCACTAGGAGTTTCCAATAATTTCTTTTACACCAAACTATTATTTGCCATTTTTGCAATCTACCATTTCCTCCCCTCTGCTTCAAGATCTTCCTTTGTACTCCTTGCATTACTACTCTAATACACGCTTGAAAACAGTCACACATCCAGTCAACTTTGTAAATCAGTAACCAGAACAACATTACAAAAAACTCATCACAACCAGGTCAGGTTTAGACCAGGATGGAACTTTGCTCCTTTTCTCACCTATAGCACTTGGATGTAAACAGTATAAATAGTTTATGAAGATAAACAGCATAAATTTACTTCACCACCTTTCCTTGCAAGTACATTTAAGATAAAGTACTGGAACTGGGGCTTTCTTGCTCCCATGTCTCAAACTTTTTCCCTCCTTCCCAGGTTCATTATTCTTACCCAGAACTCAGGCTGATCTTTCTACAAGCCAACCCCATCATTGCATTCCTCCAACATGCTGCTAAAATGAGTTTCCTCAACATAGTAAATCTCACAATATTCTCCTTTTTCCCACTGAGGCCTCAATGGTCCTGGAACCTCTTTCCTGTGTCCCAAACATTTTTCTAAAGTTAGGGTGTTATGCCTGAATCTCTTTTGAATACTAAAAACTATGCAACTCTGCATCCTTGCTAAGGAAAACACAACAGAAGGAAACATATTTTGTCCTTCAACTGGAGTTCACAGGTGCTTCCCCATCCAGTTGCAATTTCTTACAAGGTAGGAACTTTGTGGGGGTGATCTCTGCACCTCCTACACAATTAGTAATGGTACAGTATGACTTCAGGAAATGCTCATAAATTTTAAAAGAACAAAGAAGACCTGGTCAATAAAGTCAAAGAATGAGCTCCAGAGACACAAAAATTAAAAATGTTACGAACAAAATAAATCTCTGCCATTATGAGAGCATCACAAACTTGTAAATTTTGTCAAATATCATTTAAATAAAATAATTCATAATAAATTACATAAAACTAAAACTCTCCCATTTTCATTAAAAGTTTAGTGATTTTTTAAAATCCAATACATACGTGCAACTATACAGCAAATTTGTTTATGTTAAGCCAAGTAAATATCAAAAATGCAAAGGGGAGCTTGACTGCCACAAATACATTCATATGTACATCCCCTATCCATTTTTCTTGAAGAGAAAGATAATTCTCAATCATTTATAGATTCTCCCAAAATACATAAATAGTACAGTATGCACTTAATAACTACTCACTCAATAAACATGTGCTGAGCTCTTTTCAAGATGAATAACTCATTCCAAATCATCAGAGGTGGAGATGACAGAAAGGTAAAATAGTATAATATAATGTGACAGATGATACAATAAAGACCTGAATGAAGTAAATTATTTGAAGGCATAAACATTGGAGCAGTTATACTACTTATGAATTGAGAGTGGGTATAAGGAGAGAGGATGACTGAGAGTCACTTGGGTACAGTGTATCAGGAAACCTTAATTAATGTGCAAAATGGATCTCAAAGGGAGGTTAAATTTTTATGAACAAAAGTGTTAACCATTTATGGAAGAAGAATCAATTATGGAAAAAAGACAAGAGTACAAAAACACAACAGATGCCCTGAAGTTACTTGTGTTGAAACATACAAAAGATTCCTTAAAGGGAATCACATCAAGAGATAAGACAGAAAGGCCCTGTGCACTGCACTGAGAAAATTGATTCTTTACACCACAGGAATTTCTGGTACACAGTTTATATAACATGAAAAAAAAAAAAAAAAAATCTGGTATTTACCACCACATTTCACCTAAAGCAAACCAAAAATCTGCCTATTATACTTGAATTCCTACTGTGTCCAAAGCATCTGATTGTCAACTTTATCTCTTTAGGGGAGACACAGCCACTCCAAAATTCTCCCTACAAGTATTTATGGTGCTTCCTATTTACATAGGTACAGACTGCTATTACTCCTACAGATTAACACCCTTTGCCTGCCCTTCCTTTGGAAATTACCTGGAAAATGGAAATGTTTTCTATACTCTAATAACCAATATGTTAAAGGAAAACAGAAAAGTAAAATCACTGATTTGTATGTCTCCTAAAATTCTGGTCCAATGAAAACAAGTTTAAAATCCTAAAATAGTATTTCAAAAAAAATGTTTTCTTAGTCATTAACAGTACCAGATTATGATCTCCTCAGCTTTCTATACACCAAGGAAGAAGTACATGACTAGATTTTATATGAAATATACTTAAGACTATTATTTTATAAACTTCACTTTAAAAAAGTTTCTCTCCTCCTTAGAAACAAAATATTCTCTTTAAAACTTATTCCAGAGAGGTGATCTAGATTTAAAAGTTATATAGTAAAACAGTCTTTGAATCCCCTTATCTCTTGTATGAACAAATAAAAACATTCCTTTCTACCCCTATCACAACTGCATATATACACATGCATACATAAACACACACACACACACACACACTCTCTCTCTCTCTCTCTCTCTCTCTCTCTCTCTCTCTCTCTCTCTCTCTCGCAGGAATTCGGTTTACTCTTCCACTAAATACACATATTCTTAAATTTTAGCCAAGAATCAGCACTTAACCTAACAACACTAACGGGAAAAAATTTTAGTGGGGATAATTTGCTAAACTAATTCAGCTTGAAAGTTTAAAAGTTCTAAATAAGAATTGAATTATACTCCTATTAACAACAATGTTCAACTTAGGTCAAGCACACAGAATGAGTATACATAAATTAATCATTCCATTCAAACCAAAACAAACCCAAAATTTTTCTGCCCTAAGAAATGACTACATGATACTCTCCACATTACCCAAGTAATATTCACATCCCAAACTCTCAGTTAACTCCATACAAATAAGAAAAGTGAAAAAGTCATTTCCTTTCTGTCATTCTTCTATCCATACCTCAACACTTTCTGAAACTATAATTCATATGACTCAATCTTTACTAGCTTCCACTACCCATCATAAACATGCCTAGATTAATAAGACATTCACTTGAAACTTTCAACTGTATCTGTTTTCCCTTATATGGAAGGGTAGAATTTTATGACTTGTCTTTATTTTTATGTAAATGCTATTAGTAGCAGATGAACTATACACTCATTGTTTTGAGAGCAGGGATTATGCTCTCTACTGTTAATTCTGTAGATCTGAAATACCAAGAACAAGGAAGATATTCCAGAAACATTTTTTGTCTTAAGAAAGTATGATAGGCAGCCACAAATGAAATATAGCACTGTGTGGTTTACAACACAGGGTACTTTCACACTTATTCCTCCTAACCAACTAAAAAAAAAATGCTATGAACATCTTCATTTTATTTATGAAGAAACTAAAGCAAAATGTTAGTGACTGGAGCAAGATCATCCAGCCAAAAAACAAATTATTGTAAATTAAATTCACCTTTGTGGTAAGACAAGTGTGCCTTAGGTCTTTGAAGGTGACAATGGAATTAACTTGCAGTAAAGATGGTTACACGTATTCAAAAAATGGGTTCTAGACCCCAAAGAAAAGTTGACTTTCCTCACTGTCTCAAAAAAAAAAAAAAAGACCTCTAGCAATAATAATCCATCCTCACCCCTGGAAAAACTTCAGTTGCACAGTGTTTCATAGGTGACCAACAGGGAAAACCTTATGACCTTAATAGTGTCTGCAGTGGAAAATTTCAAAAAAAAAAATCTCCCTTTGGAACCTAACAACCTGCTTCCATCACTCTGGTCCTCCACAGAACACTGAGTTTCCTAACCTTTGGGAAAAGAGAATAGTAATAAATTTAAACTAATATATCTAAGAGATATTTTTAAAAATATAACTGAGAAATAATAGTGTGTAAGTTCTTATGCCTTTGTTTGCCGCTCTACAAAGAAAATGTCTCCTTAATCTATCAAAGAGTCTAGACCCTTACTAATAAAATTGCCTGAGTACAAGAGAAATGGGACTTAGGAAAACTAAGAATAAATCCATCCATGACAAATTCTCTACCTTCTCAACTCCAGCGAAGTTTACATACTTAGGGACCAAATGATATCAAAAGCACAATCAACAATATCAGCATCAAAAGCAAGCTCCCCCTGTTACCTAAAGCCAGGGTCCTTGTCCCTGATGCCAATTCATGCCAATTTAATAATGAGGACATGGTATTGAGAAAAAGAAAAAAAGGTTTATTGCTTTGCTATCAAAGGAGAAACACAGGGGACTCCTGTCCCAGAGGCTGTGGTTCTGGCCATCAGGGAAAACAGGACTTTTAAAGAAGCTACTCAAAGGCTACATCCCCAAGTGTGTCCTGGCATGTGGGTCCAGTACACCCTGATGGTGTGTTGAAATTCACTTGTTAATTTGAGAGATATCACACTTCCCAGTTCTTCTGGTGACATCCCTTCCAGTGAAGAACAGGTAACTCAAGGTAATCTTATTCCCTGCCTCTAAGTTATGGAGGGGGAGATAGAGAAGAAGAAAAGAAAAATATGTCCATTTTAAAATAAGCAGCAAGGGCTATGTTCACAATATAAAGTGGACCACTGTTACGTGCCCACAACCACCAGTGGCTAAAAGAACTGATAGGGAGCTGCTTTGTTTGGGTTTCTCCCATCTATGCCCTCTATACTGGGAATTGATCCCAGGGCCTATAGCATGTTAGGCAAGAGCTCTACCATTGAGCTACTCCTCCAGCCCAATAGGGAGTTTCTTAAAGTGGCTGAGCAATAAAATTATAGATACTCTCCTAACCATCTGCTCCAATTATGAGTCAAAATAATAAACAGCCCCAAGTTGCTGATCACTTTAACAAAAAATTTCCCATTTTCAGGCAGAAGGTTGAGAACAAAAAATAATATCTAAGTAATGTTTGAACAATTAATTTACTATAGACAAAGAGCAACTGAAATTTTGATCCTTCTCTTGTGTCTAAAATTTCCAGCTCACTGAAATTAACAAAATCGAAGTACATTATGACAGAGATAGGGAGTGGCACATGATATTGGCAGATGCTAAGCAAATAAACTGCACAGGTGTTCATTACTTTGTTCCTAGTCAAAGTAGGCAACAGCAGTGCTACTTTTCTGATCAAGCGTTCAAATCCCCTGTTATTTCCAATATGCCATGGTTACTCCATCTGTCTGAGACAGATGATCTTTTCAAGCAGAGATCCATTTATAATTAAATCAGATCCACCTTTCTGTATTTATGATCCTTAGTATAATTATCCCCCTATTAAATTACCCACAAAGTACCCAGAGATTTCCACAATTCCTTTGTAAAAGAAAAAAAAAAACAAACAGACTTTCATGCTACTCATTGTATATGCGATTAAAGGATCAAGTAACATTAATTGATATTTCAACTGTTTGGGGATATTTATGGTTACTGGTTTGGGGTTCTATTTTGAGTTGTTTGGTTGTTGTGGGTGTAGAACATGGACAATGGCAGGGCCTTACAAATCAACAAAAACCTTAGACACCATTACACAGGTGTTAGCAAAGTGATCCCTTATCCTGTATGCCTAAGGCACCATCCACCCCCTCTGCTACCTAGATAATTCATAATCATCCTTCAATATCTCAATTCACCTTTATATTAACCCAAACTTGCTACATACAACCAAAACCAATGCAACTGATTTACTCACAAACTGATTCATTCTCCACCTTACTCAAAACAATTCTAAGGAGCTACGTGTCCAACAATACTTCAAACAATGAATTCTATCACCCTAAATTTCAGATGTGTTATAACAGAAGAATACATCACCTGGTAGAATTTTAGAATATCTAGAAACATGGTATACCCAGGCAGGTGGTACTGAAAACCATTTGTTCTGAAGAACCTATTATTCCCTTAGACGACAATTAAATATACCACTCAATTTATAAAGAAATAATGGCTCTGGGATTTGGAGTAGTATATCCAAGCAAAAAAATGGTATTGCCCAGATTACAGAATGGTATTCTGAAAAATGTGTATATATCTGTATACATAAGCAACAAATATGCTTAGGATTTATGTGAAATTTTAAAAAAGAATGCAATATGTGCTGAGATGCTGGCAAGAATCTGAAGGGTGTGAGGTCAGTTTCATGAGTCACTGGTTTGAGAAAACTGCCTCAGGTCCTAAGAAGTCCTCTAAGGTTACATACACGCTGTAAATAGTGCTGAAAATTAGAAAATGTTAACAAATTAAATAGAAGGTGAATATTAAAAACAAGTTAAAAAGAAGGAAGGAAAGAAAGAAGGAAGGATCTTGAGAAATCCTCATAATGAAGAGACATTTTCAGGGTTTATTATTCTGCAATAAACACTACAGACAGATAGAAAGGTACCTGTTTTCTTATTGGTGCATTATGATTATGCACAAGGATGGGATTCATAGTGAAATATACATATATGCAAATATTTTGATCAATTTAATTCCCTAGTACATTCCCTTTCTCTCTCTTGTTCCCTTCTCCTTGATCCCCTTCCTCAACTCTACTGGTCTCCCTTCTGTTTTCATTCAATTAGAGGTCCCTTTTAATTTTTTCTGGGAAAACTCTTTTTTATTAAAAGATCTGCAAATACCAGAATAGAATAATTCAGGTTCCTCTGCAAAGTTCTTCCAAATATCTAATCAGCTAAAGTCACCATCTTGGTTAGAGCACCAACCTGTCAGAATATTAAAAATCTTTAACCCCAAAGAAATATATTCAAGAATAATATATTAAATGATAGACTGGGTTTCCAAATTTCCTCAAATATTTCTGAATTTCAGTCACTGTTCATAAAAGACATATTCATCATTTCCTTAAAATTATAAAAGATGCTAACATTGTCTATTATCAGAAAGGGTTTTATTTGCTGTCAAATACAGCCTCACCTTGTCCATTCAATCATCCCAATTCCTCTTAAATATCCAGCAACAAAAAACCCACTTCCTTTCAATGCAGACCTTTTTGGAAATTAGGTAAAATGGTCTTTAGAACAAAACCTATAATGCCAATCCATAGTGGTTAGCCACTGGTCCTGATTTTAGCATTGGGACACACACATTCCCTAGAGGGCATGTGGCTGCTCTGTACAAACCACTAGCACTCTGAAGCCTGTTGTTTTATACACCCTGTAGATGACCATCCATAAAGCACATCATTATTATCTAAAGCACAGGTAAAATAGCTTAAAAATACATTCTATGTTATAAGCAGAGTCCAGGGCCACCTTGAGCTATAGCACACTTTGACTATATTTGAAATATCTGACTTTTCAACTTTAATTTAGAAATTTCAAAAAAAGGTAAATATGAAAATCCTAATATTAAATGTATACTATGGGATTATAATGTAGCTTATTTTCCTATTTAAACATTTCCCTGTTTTCCAATTTATTTTCCATGATGAGGAATCTTATAATCCTTTTCAAAATATTTTATAATAAAAAGAGGTGTATCTTTATCCTAATTTAAGCATCTAAACAGTGAAATAAGAAATATTTAGAAGGCAAAAAATCAGTGGCAGTAGCAATGTTTTATTGATTCATGTATACTCCTCCCTTTGGGCTTGAGAATGCAAATTATTAAAGGAAAAAATTATGCAAATAAAAACAAAGCCTACATAAGGCCCTAAATTTCCCTATGATCTTTCTACCTACCCAAGCAAGAAGGGAAAAGTTATTCAGTTCTAATCATCAGAAAGGAAAACTAATGTGAGGGGAGGGGAGGGGGGATAGTACAGGATAGGAAAGGCAGCAGAACACAACAGACACTAGTATGGCAATATGTAAATCAATGGATGTGTAACTGATGTGATTCTGCAATCTGTATATGGGGTAAAAATGGGAGCTCATAACCCACTTGAATCAAAGTGTGAAATATGATATATCAAGAACTATGTAATGTTTTGAACAACCAACAATAAAAAATTAAAAAAAAAAGAAAACTAATGTTAATTATTTGATGAAAAATGTTTATTACTATCCATCCAATATGATAGTAAATTCAGAGGTCATGTTGGAACTTAGGAAACAATAATATAATGGAAAAGGAAATAAACTTGAGTTTTAAATGTGTGACTAGGTACACATACAAATTTTCAATGAACACGCAAGGCTAAACACAGTAAAGATTCATTATAAAAGCAAAACAATTAATTTATCCCAACATTTCATCTGATGCAATTTATCAAAGTAGGTTTCTGAGTTGTTTTTTGGTGTTTTTCCCCCCAATCTCCTAAATTCAAAGTTAAGTGAAAACCTCAGTAACCTAAACCATTTGTTTGGCAAGTAGATACATTATAGCTAACCACAGACACACCAGATTGCAGGCAAGTGGGTTTTGAAAATGCTGAGAGAATATAAGTCATCAAATCAGATGTACTACTTTAATATCACAGACCATCTACATCATTATCAAAGCCACAGACTAACTGGGTAACTTATTGGGAAAGAGAAAATAGCTGAATCAGTAATTTCCATCTGACAGGGTAAATGGGGAATGAGAAAAGCAGTGAAAAAAAAGGAGGTGGGTAGCAGGATGAAAACAGAGCAATTTTACTCATACTGGTAGCACTGCTGGAAAAAGAAGTTTCCATAAGGAACTATCTGACTCAATTTACCTCGGGTCCTAAGGTCCTAAGAAGTGATTTTTTAAAAAAATACACACAACCTCACAAGCTTCTTGTGTTGCAAGCATGAACTTCATGGATTAGTGTTGTAAAGCCAAAATCTTTTTGGCAATGGTAACAAAACAAAAGCTACTTGAAAAAGTTATGGCTAGGTCCTAATCTATTCTAAGAAAATGCAAATGCAGATATTAACACAAAACACTCAAGATGAACTTCCTTTCTTCTCAAGAAACAACCTGTAATCTCAAAATGAGCTCAATCAGGAAATCATTTAGCCTGAGAGTTCATCAAATTGAGTATTAGGCTCTTTTCATTCCCACTGAGTGGTCACTAAGGCTCTCTTTAAAACCTTAGGTGATGTTCATTCCATTTGGCCTAATGTTGACTAGAACAGATATTAGAAAAGATTTCCTTAAACTAAACTAAATCTTAATGTTCTATCAATGCATCATTGTACTCTTAGTGTCACAATATTTTGTTTTAACAGCACACTGTCACATGTAGCATTTCAATTTAAGTTAATTAAAATTAAATTTTAAAAATTCAGTTCAGGCTGAGCATGGTGGTACACACCTATGATACCAGCAGCTCTGCTCTTGAGGCTGAGGCAGGAGGATCACAAATTCAAAACTAGCCTCAGCAACTCAGCAAGGCTGTAAGCAACCTCGTGAGAACCTATCTCAAAATAAAAATTAAAACGGTCTGTGGATGTGGCTCAGTTGTTAAGTGCCTTTGGGTTCAATACCTTTTATTTTTAAAAAAAATCAGTTCTACTCAGTTTTATTAACCACACTATCTTGGATAGTATAAAATACAAAATATCTCCATCATCATGTAAGTTCTATTGGAACCACCATGCTAGATAATAGTCGAGTGTGACAGATAGGATAGTGCCAATTTAGATAACTGGACCATTCAGTAAACCTGTGAGACTCCACAGCATTTAAAACCATACCACTGGTCTGTGTGTGTGTGTGTGTGTGTGTGTGTGTGTGTGTACACACATTTTAACATACATACATGTTTTAACCAAAAGTTTTAATTCCCTTTATCATTATGGACAACCGAGAGTCTTGAGTATATTATTGTTCATGTTAACAAGTACCAATTTATCTTTAAAGTGCTTGTATATTGAAATTTCGCCATGCTTTAAAAAAAAAAAAAAAAAAAAACAGCCCTAAAATCTTGGTAGATTTGCTATCCTCACCAGGGTGAAAAGGTCAGGAATCATTCTACATTTATCAGATAACCACTGTGCAGATATGACCACATAAACAAAGTGATCAAATCTCTACTTGGAAAGGAAAGGGACCCAGTTATTCAACATGGTTCAAGCAGTTCAGTTCTTGAACATGTTCAAGAAGTTCAGTTCTTGAAATACAACTGCTACTGACATACCCACCAAATCTGTAACACTTTACTAATCAAATACTTACTGAAGGATCTTGAAGTCAGATTAGCAAATATGTATATTTGTGAATTTCAATTGGCCTTGAAAATTAAACTGATCCCAATTAAAGACGCATTCTCCTAAATTTATTATCTTCTTTGCCTTCTTTAAATAACAATTACATTTTCCTTGGGTGATCTACTTTAGAACAATTCAGAAATATTGAAACTCAACAACTAAAATAATTATGCATAATATAAAAATGAGTAAAAAGGAAGCATGCACTTCCATTTTAAAATGATGTAATTTTTAAACATTTATATATTTTTTGTAATTAAAGTGATAATTATCAAAGCTATACTTAGAAAAAGATTAAACTGTCATATAGTGTATTCTGTAGTAACAATCAAAGCTATACTTAGAAAAAGATTAAACTGTCATATAGTGTATTCTGTAATAACAAGGCACAGAATATGAGTTCTACAAGCTATTCAGGAAAGACATATTGCTCAGGAAGCTGGACAGTGTAACCATCCAACACTCACTTAATAAACTCTTACCACTATATTTATTTACCTATAACACAAGAGAAATAAAAACCATCATAAATATTTGAGCACTATAGGATATTTCATTTTTTTAAAGATACCCACAAATTATTCTAATGAAGACAGTCACATATATAGTAAACAAAGACCACTGAGAACCATCAAGTCCCCTCAAAACAGTAAACTGCATTTATATAAGCAGTAGCAAATGGAATTGTTTCAAGGCAATTTTTAAGAATATAGAGATAATAATTTTTTTTTTATTCTATCTTGATTCTATGCATCTGTAAAGAAACTCCAACCTTCTGTTGTTTCACTTTTTAGATGGCACTTTTCCTGGCACTTAAACAAGTCCTCAAGTGGTTTGGCAGCCAATTCTTTGTTTGCCTTAGCCTGGAAAGAAAAGCCACCCATCTCCCTAAACCTCTGCAGAATAAACTCAGTGATGCCCATTAAAACCCAAAAGATCACATCCAACCCAACTAAAGTACAAGTTTACACCAGATAAAGAAAAATCATATTGTTTTTTTGGCTTCATATGACAAGAGTTTCCTTAAGTACTAGCTATAGTAAATTCTATTTATCCTTGAGTCAGATATTTCTACTTTCAGCTTCTCTTCCGCAAGAAGATACTTTGGCTAGCTTTTTCTTACCTATTAGATTAGTAAATTCATTCAGTTTTAATCAAGAGTAACACTCAAAATTCTCAAACTTTATCAATAAAGGCCATGAGATAAGTAGGCAAAGTGAAATATTCTTAGAATCTTGCTCCCGTAAAGCAAACTGCAACACTCATAATTCCATTCTGGTAATCATTTGTCAGAGCTAAATACACATTTCCAGTTACCCTGAATTGCATAAATCAAAAATTAGGAAAACAGATTAGTAAACCTTGAGATTTCTGAAATTCCACTCTGGCATGTCACCATGTACTCAGTAAAGAGTCATGTTCACTGAGTAGAAATATGCTTGTCTAAAAGGTATCTTGATATTCCAGGCTTTTTCCTAAAATAAATTCAGTTTTAATACTAATCTAAGGTGATAAGTACACAAAAGATCAGAGACTTCCTAAATATCATATAAACAGGCTCATATTAAAGTCAGATTTCCTCCTCTAAAAATACAGCCTATAAAGAATAAGAAGGGAACCCCCACTGAAGCTGCTAGTTCAAGTTTCAAAGTAAACCCATTAACACAGATAACTAGGAGTTACACATAGATCTCAAGAAAGGATTCTTTGGCTCTCTATAAAGATTCATCAAAGGGGATTTATTTCATTTTTTTCTTTTTTAGGAGGAAATGCAAATTTCCTCACTGGTTCTTAAATTATGTGTGAAGTTCCAATAGTTCTCTAATCTCAATAAAGTCTTTCAACTCAGCTAGTACTAAGAGAGCAGAGAAGCAAAAATCATAGTGATAGACTCCATTAAGGTTGCTGAGATTCAAAATAAACAATACAAAAGAGTGGCAATATGGATCTCTACAAATTTTGTTTAATGTTTAAGAAGTATTTCAGAGAAAAAGAAACATCAATATTACAGCTGTACAGACCAGGATTCCAATATTGTGAACTTGTAAGTTAAAAGACCTTGAGGAAGTTATTTAATCTCTTTGAGCCTCAGGTTTCTCATCTGTAAAATAAGGATAAACAGGGGGAGGATGGGATGGGGAAAGGTTGATCAAGGAGTACAAAGTTATAGCAAGATAGGAAGGAGTAAGAACTTCTGGTGGGCTATTGTATAATAGGGCAATTATAGATAATGATAATGTACTGTATATTTCAAAAGGCCAGAAAGGATTCAGGGTCTTTTGACTTTGAAGAAATGATAAATACTTGAAGAGGTAATGTTTAGCCTGCTTTAAATGTCATACATGTATACATGTATCAAAACATCATGATATCATATAAACACATACATTTGTGTTTTTATGTTGTTAGGTATCAGCTAAAAATACATTAAAATTCAGGATAAATGTTGTAAAGACAAGGTTATGAAGGGTCAAAGAAAGCATCTGGCTGGACACAGTGGCATATGCCTGTAATCCCAGTGGCTGGGGAGGTTGAGACAGGAGGATCCCAAGTTCAAAGCCATCCTCAGCAAAAGCAAGGTTCCAAGCAACTCAGTGAGACCCTGTATCTAAATAAAAATACAAAAGATAGGGCTGAGGATGTGGCTCAGTGGTCGGGTGCCCCTGAGTTCAATACCTGGTACCGCCCCACCAAAAAAAAAAAAAAGAAAAGAAAGCATCTGTCACTCTATAAGATTTTGAAATAAATGAAGCCCATTATTGTTGTTGGCATCATCAAAGTTAATAAATTCTTAATTATTTTCTCTTAAATGTTTCCTCTACTCAGATCTCATTAAGTCAATGATTAACATAGATCTAGAACAATATCTATACTAGAATATGTAATCACTACCTGCTATTATAATTTGTAGAAATGTTTTTTGGCAAGGATGAGTTTTATAAAGCATAGTCTTACTTCATATGTCCAGAGAACACATTTCCATATGTACTTTGTGGGACTGAGGTAAGAGGAAATCAGAATGTCTAGAATGTTTAATAAGCTCCATCACCCCAAATATTTTTCAGTTGAATGCTCAAAATAAGAAAGCAAATTAGAATTCCATATGAAAATTAAGTAATTAGTATTTACTAAAATAGAAGAATCATCAAAGTATCACAATCACGAATGTTCTAAGAATAGAACTGTATGTTGAGAAGTGTGGCCAGTCAAAATATAGTGAACACATTAACATGTAAATTTAAAAATTCTGGCATAGGTAAAACTAGATGGATTTTCCTAATTTTTATAATCTGAGTTACTCCAATAAAAGCTTTTGAGCAAATCTACTCGACATTTTGATATTTTTAATTAAGAAATGTGGGTATGTATTGCCAAATTGAAGAAATATAATGGCTTCACTGTAACATAAGATACAAACAAACTGAAATACAAGAACCCTCTTCTTAATTCTAGATACCTATTATAATTTTAGTCCTGGGTCTGTCAGCAGCTCACCAAGTGATATTTTATAAGTCACTTTGCAAATCAGAGCCTCATGTCCTGACCTATGAGGAGACAATCTAAATTATCCTAATAAACTCACTAAATTTGGATATAGGGTTGTAAGTTTCAGTATTAATTGATATACATCTGTCTCTTAGATACCACAACATCATCTAAAAATCTGATTAATTGCAATCTATACGAAGCCTATCCATAAAGGATGGCTGATATGCCCACCTACTAGACAAAAGATTTCTTTGTTGCTGATGTTGATTTCACTATTTCTAGCAAACAAAATGAGAAAATCAGCTTTTATTCATCTATCTAGTAGCTTTAACCATCAGTAATGTTAAAAAAGAAAAAAAAAAAAAACCTTTTAGTCAACCTGGTGCCTTTTAAAAAGGTAAGTTTTTCCTATTTCAATTAACACTTCTCACAAAACCTTCTTTGTCAGGGTGAAAGGAGACTATGTTATCAGTCACTAACTGCCCAATATGTACAAATGAGGACTGTGCTATTTATAAAAAGGTTTTCCTGGGACTAAGCTTGGGAAAGTTAACACCTTCCTCCTTGAGGATCACCAACTCTTTAAGTTCATTTATAATGTAGAATAAATGCCCTGGATTCTCTATATAATGCTTAGTACACTATACAGTATACTTGGTTATCCTGTTATATCTTGCAGAGCAAGTCAAAGATTAGGGGCAACCTGCATCTATGAACAAAAGCTATCCAAATGCCTCTCTGCTACAGAGAATCTACTTGCCTCACTTGCTTTTTAATGGGTCAAAATCTTTTAGATGATTCAGAAAACTTCTATAATATTTCCCTAGATGTAGAAATTTGTTTTTTTATAGTTTTGCATGTTCTTAAAGCAGTGTTAACTTTTCATATACCATATAAAGCTGAAAGAGATCATTCTAAAATAAGTACAAATTAAATACTCATACCCAAAGCAAAAATCTCAGAGCTTCTTTTACTCATGCTTTCTCCCTCTTTTCATCATAAATCATTCCAAATTTGCAATCTGTACCTCATTTAGTTTCCATCCCAAAACTTTCAGACTTTTCACTATTATTTCCCTTTATAGTCAAGAATTTTAAAAATGCATGTTATGTTTGGCTTGTTTAGGTAAAAGTTTATAAGAATATTGTCCCCTTTATCTAAAAATAAATCTAAAGGAGAAAATAAAATTTCTGAACTGAACCCATCACCAATTAAGAAGCTAACTGGATCTTCCAATTAACAGCAACAAAATAGTATAGCACTTTATTGGATAATGAGCACACATTACCAGGATCTTATATAACTAAAATCAATCCTTAAATAGGACTATGGGTTCAGGCCTTGAGTTAACCACAACACCAATCAAAATCCTGGAAAAATTTAAGAGATGAGAAAACTCATACAACAACAACAAAAAAAAAATGACTTATCCAGAGTACCCTACTCTTACTATACTGAATTCATGCAAATAATCATAGCTCTTACTCTGCCGTGATTAGCACAGTTGCATCAGGTCAGTCTACTCACTGAACACAAATTGTCTCATATTTTGACGAGTTTTCTGGAGTATCTTCTAGGTGTAAGGAATCCTAAAAAATATTGAGATCAGTCAGCTCAGCTACTAGCCTTGTCCTCTGAGAACTAGCTGCTTAAAGCAGTATATACTTCAAGGTGAGTTCATGAGATAACCCAGAAAAGAAGCAGGATAGACATATGGAAAATCAGTATTTGAAGTAGGCCTAGGAGTTTGGATAGAAATAGGCTACATTTGAATTGTGAAGAAGGAAACTGCAGGTTGTAGGTTAGGGTTCCAGCTCACAGGACCCATCATATGGAAGGGAGAAAAGTGGGAAGGTTTACAGGGAGACCTGAGTAGGAACACCAAAAAAGTTTCCATATCCATTTCTTCAATTAACTATCAAAGCAGGTCAATGTATTTGGCATAGTAAACTGATTAAGAAACTGGAACTAGAAAGATACTGTTTTCTCTGAGATGTTATAGCTTCAAAAGTGGTAAAAGGGAGATATGAAAACAGTCTTAAAAATCTAGACACAAAGTACTTCATTTTAAAAAGTAAGTTAATTGAACTTAAATTTATCCTACAAGTTAGATATCAATTTGAATAAAATACTTAATATATTAATAAGGTAAAGCAAATATTGCAAAATCATTCTAGGAGGAGATCAATTACTGAAAAGAAGCATGGCAGAAATGTGTAAGAGAAAAAGGAGTAGCCTCCTACAGTTCTATTTAAAATGTAAATGAAAATGGTAGTTATATTACATACTGCTAAATAAAAATCAAAAATGTATTTATTACCTCTCTTCAATTGCATGAATCAATTCAACATCTGTTCCCCACATTTTTGGAAATTCATAAGGAAACCCATAAATTAAGAACAGAAAGAAAGCTAACTAAATAAAAACAATTTTGGTAAACTCTATAATTAAGCAAACACAGAAAATAAAACCCCAGTGATTTCTACTATTTTCTATGTAGCATATTTTACCATTCATTTCATAATCAGTTATAAAGCAGAAAACAAATTAATAACTTCAAGATAGTCTACAGGAGACAGATACCCTTCAGATTTTAAAGCCAATGAAAACTTTATATTTGCATAGCCAGAAAGGGTTTTTTAAGAAGGATCTCACTTAATCATCATATCCTACTTCTTATGATGTTTCAGCAATGTCCGCTTCAGTTAATAATTTTTCAAAGATCAACTCTATGGAGCTTTAATGGGGAACCAATAAAAACAACAAAAAAGAAAAAATGATTTGTGAATACACTAAAGGCCAAATTAAAGTAATGAGGTCTGACAATGGAAGCCTGGGAAAACAATAGAAGTAGACATAATAATTTAGAATTCAGCAATCACTGACTAAAAGGGAACATTTTGTAGACAAAGACAGAAAGTGATTTGTAAATGGCTGAAACTGTGACTAAACAGCCCTTTCTCGAAGAGCTACTGTCCCTGATGTTAAGGCAAATAAAATACATATATGGAAAAAAGGACCTTAATTGCATCCCTCCCTCTTTTTGTACTTCAAGTTTCCCACTACTCAAAAATCAGTAAATGTAATATTTAAAGTAAATCATGGGATTCTCTACTGTTAATAGACAAACAATGGTTGATGGGGAGGGAATGTATACCCAAACTTTTATTTTATGCACTTGAAAGTCCTAGAGTAAAATTAATGGAAATTGACTCGGCCTTTATGACTCATTAGAAAAGGAAGAGCCAAAAATGTCCAAAGGAGACTCCCCTGGCATTTGATCACTGAGGAGTTGTATCAGAAATGGAAATATTCATGAGACACAAAGTCTTCGAAGTTTGGTGGTAAATCAATCTATGTATACCTCTGATGGAAGTTTCTAAGAAGAATCAATACTTCATTTATATAAATATCCACAACAAGTTTTGAACAGAGCCAATTATTAAGTAATAAGCTAAATAACATAAGCAATTTTTTTTTCAAAGTTGAATGTGTTGGCATTAGGGATATATCTCTATGGTAATGCACTTATCTAACTTGCCTAGCATTTAAGGTTCTGGGGTTGCTCCCCAGCCAATACCACCAATGGGGGAAAAAAAGAAAAAAAACTTTTAAAGTTAGATCTGTTGGATACTCATGCACTCATAAAAGACCCCCACACACACCACCAGCCACAGACCTGTACTCATTGCTGACCTAAAGCAGACTCTTATTTTACACAAGATTTCTATTTTGACTCAATCTTGAAGTTCTTAGAAATTTATAATTTTTTGTTCTTAAAGCAAAGATAAAAAGATATAAGTATATTTTTAAAAGTCACTACAAAAATTAAATATGTTGTCATAAGAGTTCAATCAACAATTATTTCCAAGAGTAAAGCAAATAGTAAAGCAAAGTTATGATAATTAGTGTTCATACTGATAACAAAAATCTCAAAAAAAAATGTTAAGAAAGTTTTCCAAAAGTTTCATTGAAAGTAGTTTCAAAGGATACTTTTTTTTCTGTAAAGTACCAGACAGTGAAAACTTTTGCAAGTCATGTGGTCTCTGTCACAACTACTCATCTTTGCCTCTGTAGCACAAAAGCAACCATACACAAGATGCAAATAAATGAGCGTTGCTGTGTTCCAACAAAACTTTACTTTCAGACACTGAAATTTGAAATTCATACAACTTTCACAGTCACGAAACATTCTTTTTTAAAAATTAAAAAATACAAAAACCTTTTTCAACTCACTTGCTATATAGAAGCAAGCAGCAGGTAAACCCAATTGTGCAAGAGCTGTAGTTTTCAGGTCCCTGTAAACAATTTCAGGTACTGGGGTGAATTACTGCTCAGTCTTTAATACTGTCAGATAAATGAACATTCACTGCAAAAACTTAAGAAATTATAATAGGGAAGGATCCTGGTATTGGGGCAGCCACAGTATTTTCTAAATGCCCATTGTGTCTATACATAAAAATTATAATTTACTGGAACCATCTCCAAGAGATCCAGCTAAAATAAAGTAATATTAGGAATGGGTTTTTAATAAAGATTCCCACATTATTCTGACAGTTAACCAATATTTAAAGCCCATTGACATTTGTGAACTACATACATATTTGACAAGAATTGTATCCAGAATATATAGAGAACGCTCCAAATTCAATAATAACAGTCTAATTACACCAGGCACAGTGGTACATGCCTGTAATCCCAGCAATTTAGAAGGCTCAGGTAGGAGGATTGCACTTCAAGGCCTACTTGGGCAACTTAGTAAGACCCTGTCTAAAAATAAAAATAAAAAGCACTGGGGATGTAGCTCGGTGGTAAAACACCCATGGATTCAATCCTATGTACTGCCGAAAAAAATAGTAAAATTATAATTTTATAATAATTATATATAATTAACATATTATATGTATAAATTTATATTACATACAATTAATAATTATAAACTATAAAATTATAAACAAGGGCAAAATTTACAAGACACTATAAGCACAAGAAAAGATGGTTCAACAAAATCTATCAAACTATGCAATGTCCATACACAAATATACCACAATGAATTCCACTTGTATATAATTATAATGAACTAATTAAAGTGATATTAACAACAGAAGGGAGATCAGGAGAGTAGACCAAGCAGATCAGAAGGAGGAAAGGAACAGGGAGGGTACTAGGGAATGAGACTGATCAAATTCTGTGCACCTACAAATACACCATAATGAAGCCCACCAATATGTATAATTATAATGCGCCAATAAAAAATAATTAAAATATTAAAAATGGCTCATCAGTATTGGTCATTAAGGAAATACAAATTAAAGGTAAAATGAAATGTTATTACAAACCTATTTAAATAGTTAAACAAACAAACAAAAAGACCCTGTTTATATCAAGTGCCAGCAAGGATGTAAAACAACTGCTGCTCACATACATTGCTGGTAGGAAAGCAAAATGGTACAGCCACTTTGAAAAAGAGTTTGGCAATTTGAACATATACTTGCCATATGACCTAGCAATCCACCCCTAGGTGCTTATCCAAGAGAAACAAAAACTTAAGTACACACACACACACACACTCACAAATAGGCACAGCAACTCTAATTGAAGCAGTGAATGAACAAACTGAGGAACAGCCACAGGAAGGACTACTGCTAATCAATAAAAGTAATACAAGTATTAATATATATATATATATATATATATATATATATTTTTTTTTTTTTTTTTTTTTTTTTTCGGGAGGAGGGTGGGGGGACCGGGGATTGAACTCAGGGGCACTCAACCACTGAGCCACATCCCAGCTCTATTTTGTATTTTATTTAGAGACAGGGTCTCACTGAGTTGCTTAGCACCTCACTTCTGCTGAGGCTGGCTTTGAACTTCCAATCCTCCAGTCTCAGCCTCCAGAGCCACTGGGATTACAGGCATGCACCATTGTGCCTGAATACATCTTATTTTAAATACATTATGTTGGGGGCGGGGGGGGAGCCAGACTCAAAAAGCTACTTACAATGTGATTCTACTTATATAACATTTTTTGACAAGGCAAAACTAGGGAGGCAGAAAACAGGGATTTGGTGGGTGAGAAAAAGAGGTTAAGAGGTATGGAGGTTATACACTGTCCTACATCTTGATTACTGTCATGGTTATAAGACTATTCATTTTGTCAAAACTCAAGAATTCTATATTAACAAGAATTTTTACTGTATGACTAAAAATCAAAAAAAGGAAAAGAATCACTAATATAAAACAAGACCAATTGTACAACTGATTTTATTATAAAAATGTTCACTGTTCTTAGGACAGCATATGGTTACCAAATATCCTAGGCATACACACTTATTTTGTGTATGTATGAGCACATGTGTTCTTTTAAGTAAAATGTTGGCAAAAGGAAAGAGCTCTTGGTTTTTGTCACATCTTTTCAAAAGTAGTATCAGAGAACTCTTTTGCACTGGTTTCTAAATTAAACAAGTGGAACATTCTAGATTCAAACATCTAAATAATCCCCAAAGTTCTTCTGAATATAAAAACCAATTATCTTTCGGAGGTCTTATCTAGGGTATCCTAATTTTACATTTCTGAAGCACAGACATCTTTAAATGGGCCATCAGTTAAAAATGTAAATCCAGTGTCACTTCCAGTGGCTAAGCTGCTTTTCTGTCACTGAGAAAAAATTCATTAATCTAAAAAGCTTTATTAGAACCCTGACAAGAATTGAGGAAAGACCATGGTCTATGGCTTTATGTAGACTTTCTTAATCAATTAAATTTTAGGAATATCAGAGAAGATATGCACTGTTTATATGAATTTTCAAGTAGAAAAACACTTAAGGCAGGAGTGTGACTTCCTATTGTTCATACAATAATTTGCTCAATCAAAAATAAGTTTTTATATTTATATAAATATTCAAATTAAAATATTAATTTAAAAATATTTAATTAAAAAATAAAATGTTAACTCATTATCATCTACTTGAAACATTATCCCTAAAAGAACTGGAGAAAATTTTGAAATAGTCTTGACACTAATAATTTTCATTTTGCTATGATAACCCTATGATTATGACAGTATTTAACAAAGCATTTCAGAAATTATTCTTATGCATCTGCAGAACTATTTAAAAAAGAAAAGGAAAAAAGGAAAGGAGAGAAGAAAAAAGGCAAGGAGGGAAGCAGGAAACTAAACTGTAAATATTAACAGTTCTTGTGGGAAGCCATCCTGACACGTGACTGGGCGACTCCCGTTAAGGGTCTGAGGCTTCTGGCTGTGTCGGAATTTTCCCGGCCCTTTCCTGATGAGAGAGCCCGTCCGTGTGGGGGTGTGACTGACCACTGACCCCGGGGGCCCAATCACTGACCCTGACCTTGGAGTGCAGTCCCCCCTCAACCTTCATTGGATGGAATTATCCCCTGAATTTCTTGTTCCCCAATAAAAGGCTACTCCCTGGCGTGTTCACTCTCTCTCTCTCCTGCTAGCCCTGAGTAATCCTTGCTGCCCTGCTGGGCGGTTAGAGGTCGGAGCCAGAGAGGGGAGCCGTCTCGGACCTGGCAATAGAAATAAGGTAACTGAGTCTGTGTGTTTTATTTCGATCTCTTCTAACTAACTTTATGCCTAGAACCTCATTAATGAAACTATTGCGCAGGCCGCGTGGTAGAATTGGCGCCCAACGTGGGGCGCATTCTAGATTAGTTAGATTGAGTGGGAGCGCGCTATAAAGATAAGGATAAAGATAAAGATAAAGGAAGAGGTGACAATTTGGGTCACAAAAGTACCTGGAGCTATTGAAGGAAAGAGACGTTAAATTAATTAAAATGGGAAATTCAACTTCTACGGATAAGGAAATGTATCTGACTATTTTAGACAGTATAATTAATCAGAAAGGAAAACAGATAAAGAAAGCTCAGTTATTACAATTCTTAAAGATTGTAGGTGAATATTGTCCTTGGTTTTGTGAACAAGAGTCTCCAAATTTATCTACTTGGGAGAAATTAGGAAGAAAGTTACAAAAGGTTTATTTTTCTAATGAACTACCTGGAGGCATAGAAAGTATTCAGAAAACTTGGACAGCTCTAGAAATTTGTCTTTTTGAATATATGGGTCAAAGTTCGTGGCCCCCTGAAGACCTGTTAAAAGGCTTGCAAAGGGCTATTAAGTCTATTCAAATGGAAAATTCGCCTGAGGCTAAGTTAATTCCTTTTCCCTTAGGCCGTTTAAAAACAAAGACAACGCTAAAAGCCAAACCCAAGGTTAGGAATGTGACTTTAAACTCACAGGACTATACTAGCCCGCAGGGAGATTCTAGGGACGGAGATCATAGAGGACAAACCTCCGAGATCTTAGAAAGCCCTCCGGAAGAGGTAGAGGATCTTCCTACAGAGGAAAATCCGGAAGAGATTCCTAGAGGGGCTCACAGTTCTTCTCCGCCACGTGGTTTAGAAACCCAAATTCAAAATGACGATAGTACAGAGTCTGACCATGACTTGCAATCTGAGGGAGAAGAATCAGACATGGAAATTCAGGACTTACAGAGGAATCTTAACAGGCTGCGTTTAACACCGCCTGTCCAGGCTATTCGAATTCGGCCGGTACCTGCTAAAAGGACAAAATTTAACAGGTACGCTGGGTTAACAATGACTTTTCTTACCCCATTCCAGCGAGGTATTAAGAAAGCACAGGAAGATGGGGAGGATACTAGCGGTTTTCAACTTTTTCCAGTTTTTGAGCAAGTTAATGAACAAGATCAGAGAGTTAGAGTTCATGCTGTAATCCCATTTAAAACCATTAAGGAACTAAAAAGTGCATGTGAGACATATGGTCCAAATTCGCCTTTTGTACAGAGCCTGATAGAAAATATTTGCTCACAACCCCTTCCTCCTAGCGATTGGATTTCTTTAGCCAGATCTTGTCTGAGCGGGGGAGATTTCTTACTTTGGAGGACTTACTGGACTGATTTCTGTACTGAACAGGCAGAAAAGAACAAAAGACAGGATATAGAAACGCCAGTAGAAATGTTTCTTGGGACAGGTGAATTTACTGACCTAGAAAGACAGTTAAATTATGATTTTGTAGTGTACAATCAAATAACTGATTGTGCAAAACGTGCCTGGAGGCAGATTGTCTCCAAGGACCAGTCCAATTTAGTTCTTACCAAAATCAGGCAAGGTGCGAGTGAACCTTACTCAGATTTCGTAGCCCGGTTGTACCAGGCTGCAAACAGGTCAATCGGGGACTCGGGAGCGAGTGAGTTCATTGTTAGGCAATTGGCATTCGAAAACGCAAATAAATACTGTCAGGATATTCTCAGACCGCACCGTAAAAAAGGGACAGTTTCTGAGTTTATTAGCTTATGTTCTGACATAGACTCTACTCATTTACAAACAGTGGCCCTAACTGCAGCAATAAAAGAAACTTTGAAACCACAGGATTTAGTACGAAAACCCCGCGGAAAATGTTACATTTGCAGGAGAAATAATCATTTTGCGCGGGAGTGTCGCATGCGCAATTTTAAGTTCAGGGCTCCATCTACTGGCGATAATAGATATTGCAGGGCTCAGCCCCATGCGGCGGATCAAGATGGCGCGGATGAGCCCACCTTCTTGTCATCATTTCCGCCTGGCCGGAACACAAACTTCCGGTCGGCCCGCCCCCGGGCCAAAAATGAGGAAGTAGGTGGTCGCGCAATGTGACATCATCGCGCCGACCATGGGGGCCGCCATCTTTAATTTTACCGGAGCGAAACGAACAGTTTCCGTACAAACCCCTAATGATTTTCAAGGCTTTTAAGATATAAATTGGCTGAGGCCATCCCTAAAACTAACTACTTCTGAGTTAAGTCCCTTATTTCAGATAATACAAGGAAATCCCTCTCCAACCTCTCCAGGTCAGCTAACCTTAGAGGCTAGAATGGCTTTAAGGAGAGTTGAACATGCAATTAAAAATGCACAGCTTACTAGAATTGATCCTAAAGAAATAGTGTATTTATTAATATTTCCAACTGAACATACCCCAACAGGAGCCATATGGCAAAGATTAGGAGTTATTGAGTGGATTTATTTATCCCACTCTCCTCAAAAGACATTAATTCCTTTTCATGATTCTATAGCTCAATTAGTAATTAAAGGTAGAACTAGGATTTTACAATTAATTGGATCTGAGCCTGATATCATAATTATTCCATTTTCTATTCAACAGACTAATTGGCTTTTTCAAACTTCTAGCTCATGGCAGATAGCTTTTGCTGATTTTCCTGGCCAGATAGATAGCCATTATCCTCGTGATAAGATTATACAATTTGCATCATTAACGTCACTTATTTTTCCAAAGATTGTACGTGCACATCCTATAGATGAAGCTTTATCAGTGTTCACGGATGGTTCTAACTCAGGTAAAGCAGGTTTTTATAGTCGTGTTCACACAGAGGTAATACAAACTTCTTATACTTCTGCCCAAAGAGCAGAGCTTCAAGCTCTGATTTGTGCCTTAAATTACTTTTCAAATGAGCCTATTAATATTTATTCTGACAGCTTATATGCAGTCGGAGTTACTAAAAATATTGAAACTTCAGTTATTGGGTATACTTAATCACAAGAGTTATTTGAGTTATTTCATAATTTACAAAAGACAGTGCTAATGCAAAAGTACCCATGTTTCATAGGGCACATACGGGCTCATACTAATCTTCCAGGACCCTTAGTTTCTGGTAATGACAAGATTGATAAATTAGTAGCTTTTTGTCAACAGATGTCTTCATATGACTGTGCACTAGCTTCCCATTCCTTACATCATCAAAATGCTTCTAGCTTACGTAAAAAATTTAATATTACTAGAGAACAAGCTCGTCAGATTGTAAGCCAATGCCCTAAGTGTGTTATTCACACTCCATCTCTGCCATCAGGGGTAAATCCCCGTGGATTAAAACCAAATCAAATATGGCAAATGGATGTAACTCATATTCCTCAATTTGGTAAACAATGTTATGTACATGTCATAGTGGACACTTATTCTAGATTTATTTTTGCCACAGCACGTACTAAGGAAAATACTCAGAATGTAATTTCTCATTGCCTAGCAGCTTTTTCTGTTTTAGGGTGCCCTATGCAGATTAAAACAGATAATGCTCCAGCTTATGTAAGCTCTTCTTTTCAACAATTTTGCCAAGAGTTTAAAATCAATCATAAAACAGGAATTCCTTATAACCCTCAAGGCCAAGCCATTGTGGAACGAGCTCATTTATCTATTAAGCTTCAATTACAAAAATTAAAGGGGGGGAATAGGTTTATGACTCCCCAAAATAGCCTTAATCATGCCTTGTTTGTTTTAAATTTTTTAAACTGTGACGCAGAAGGTCACACTGCTGCTGAGAGACAAATGTCTCCCTCAGTAACAGGCCCTTTAGGCAGAATTTTGTGGAAAGATTTACAGACTGGTCAGTGGAAGGGTCCAGACCCAGTGATAATGTGGGGTAGAGGTCATGCTTGTATTTTCCCAGAAGGCGCATTTCGTCCTATTTGGGTACCTGAACGTGCTATCAGACATGGAAGAGATAGAACCCAGATTCAAGCGACTGAGGATTGACCCGGAGGAGCCCCTATCCAGAAGGAGGAGATATCGGAAAAGGATAAAGAAAGACCAGATTGACCCAGCCAAAAAGCTGATTTCATGGGAAGACTTGAAGAAGCTAACAACCCAGGCTTCCCGAATACTTCGACACCTAGGAGAGAACAGGACCCCATTGATGATGGTAGCAACAGTAATTGCCCTGTTGGGCTGTCAGGTAAAGGGGGATCAAGTAGACACTTACTGGACATATTTCCCAGATCCACCCCTGGTACACCCAGCTGTGTGGACTGGAGAATCTATTCCAGTATTTACTAATGACTCATTCATGATGGGAGGATTTACAGATACTCATATTACTCCCAATCATGTGACTAGATTTAATTATTCTGGCTACAGTGCCCAATTACCTTTGTGTTGGTCACATGATAAACATGCTGGCTGTCTAAAAGTATCATTCGAAGAAAAGACAGCGATTGGTAGACATAGACTGACAAATAATTCTTTTTATGGGGACTTAAGACCTTATACTAGATCAGTAATTAAGATGGGACTTTCCCATAACAAGCCAGTCATTTCTGCAAAACCTCCACGGATGCCCCACTGTCCAAATAGTTCTACAATTGAGATTGGCACTTTTCCTAGATGGATGGATTGTGTAAATACCTTTCCTGTACAACATAAGGTGTCTAAAGATAGTGGGTATATTTTAGACTGGTCTCCAAAAATTGATAAAAGACAATTACGAAGAAATTCTGCTATGACACCTGCAGGATTTGTTAGTAATATTTTGACTTATAGTAAAGGAGGTGTTCAGAAAGATATTTGGCGTTTAATTGCTGCCTCAGAATTCTTACATTTTACAGACAAACCTTTACCAAAATTTGTTGGCAAGAACTGTAAAGAGGGATCTTGCTATGGCTTACGAGCCTGTGTCCAATCTCCTTATGTTTTAATTATTGGAAATGTAAAAGTTAAATGGATAGATGACAGATATATTGTTACTTGTAATAAATGCAACCTAACCAATTGTATTACTAGGTATAATGGAGGAAAAGGAGTGCTGATACTTCATCAGCCCTCTTTCATTTTATTACCTGCTAATATTTCAGAGCCATGGTATGCTGATACTGGTTTACAAGTCTTGCAGCAAATTCATGCCCAGTTAGCAAGACCAAAACGTGCTATTGGAGTTATAATTGTTGGTGTTTTGGCGCTAGTCTCCTTTATTGCCTCAACTGTCTCTGCGTCTCTGACATTGTCTCAGAATATTCAGCATGCAAAATTTCTTAATAATTTAGCTCAAAATACTTCCAAGGCTCTGCGTAATCAAGTAAATATTGATGAAAGGATTGAGACTAAATTAAACGCCTTAGAGGCGACTGTTATAGACATAGGTAATGAACTTTCAGCCTTAAAATTTAAGGAAAGGCTTAAATGCCATGCCAATTATAAGTATGTTTGTGTTACAGCTGCCAAGTACAATGCTTCTCTCTGGGATTGGGAGAAGGTTAAAAACCATTTATTAGGTATTTGGCAAAATAGTAATAATAGCTTGGATATTCTGGAACTTCATCACCATATCCAAGACATTCAAAATAATAGAGCTGATTTTTCAGATCCTTCTTCTCTGGCAAACCAGATATTGAAGGAGTTGAATGGATTCAACCCTGGAAATATTCTTAAACACTCAGCCTGGTACATTATTGGATTATTCTCTTTGCTGTTAATTCTCTTTTGTGTTGTAATTATAGGATGGCGAGTCTTTGGAACAAGAATACAGAAACTCCAAAGAGTGAACCGCCGCCTCATTTTTAAGAATAGAAAGGGGGAATATGTGGGAAGCCATCCTGACACATGACTGGGCGACTCCCGTTAAGGGTCTGAGGCTTCTGGCTGTGTCGGAATTTTCCCGGCCCTTTCCTGATGAGAGAGCCCGTCCGTGTGGGGGTGTGACTGACCACTGACCCTGGGGGCCCAATCACTGACCCTGACCTTGGAGTGCAGTCCCTCCTCAACCTTCATTGGATGGAATTATCCCCTGAATTTCTTGTTCCCCAATAAAAGGCTACTCCCTGGCGTGTTCACTCTCTCTCTCTCCTGCTAGCCCTGAGTAATCCTTGCTGCCCTGCTGGGCGGTTAGAGGTCGAGCCAGAGAGGGGAGCCGTCTCGGACCTGGCAATAGAAATAAGGTAACTGAGTCTGTGTGTTTTATTTCGATCTCTTCTAACTAACTTTATGCCTAGAACCTCATTAATGAAACCATTGCGCAGGCCGCGTGGTAGAAGTTCTAAACTTTTTAAATTCTAAAGCCAATGTGCCAATCCCTAGCTACTTAACCTCAGTGATTTAGTACAGTTCACTTCCCCTTTTTTGGCTCACAGATTTTCATCTGAAAAATGAGGATGTTGGCCTGGATCAGTAATTTTTAATGCTAATATCTCTTTTTAAAATATTAACTCTACACACTCTCCTGTATAAGAACTGTCCTTTTAATACCTGTCAGTCAAAGAAAGGAAAAAAAAGATTTTACAAATAACATCACAGCCATTTGAAAAAATGCAGTTATTCATTTAAGAAACCATTGCCTGACTACCTATAGCAATAAAGTGGAAGATTTTTCCTCACTTAGACAAAAGGCATTTTTGGTACACATACGAATTTAGAGAATTTTTCTAAAAACAACTCTATGTATTCCAAAACACAGCATGATACTATGGGGTATATTATTATTATTATTATTATTATTATTATTATTAATTTCACTACTTTCACATAGTATGTACCACCCAGTGGATAATTATTTTTTAAAATCTATATCTAAGATTCCTCTGTCTCCCAAATTATGTGAAATTGCTTTGCATTTAAGAAAAACACAGAAGTTTTTTAACAAAATTCTATTCCATTATAATAATTATTAATTTCAAGGCCAGAAAAGCAGAGAATTACTTATTTTTTCTATGTTTACATATCTGTGTTGGATTAATTCTATTTACAATGCATATCTTTAAAAATAAATATTCATTAAAAAATAAAATTATGCTGGCATTAATTATAGGTGATATGCATGATTAAAAGGCATTCTCTCTATTCCTTAAGAGCTTATAAGAAAGAGTATGGAATCAATATATTAAGAATAGGAATTCTAGGGCTGGGGATGTGGCTCAAGCGGTAGCGTGCTCGCCTGGCATGCGTGCGGCCCGGGTTAGATCCTCAGCACCACATACAAACAAAGATGTTGCTTCCGCCGAAAACTAAAAAATAAATATTAAAAAATTCTCTCTCTCTCTCTCCTCTCTCTCTCTTTCTCTTTAAAAAAAATAGGAATTCTAAACCAACAAGGAACATCTAACAATATATTCATTTATTCACTCATTCATTCATCCATGCATTCAAATATTTACTGAATATTTGCCAGCTACATGAAAGATAAGAAGCCAGATGAGGAGAGTAAAGCAAGGTAAGTATGACACAGATCAAAGAGATCTAGCCAGGGTTTCACTAAAAACAACAAAAAGTACTATGGAATTTCAAAGAAAGAGGAAAGCAAATTTGCCCTCAAGCCAGACCAGGCATCTCACAAATAATCCCAATGCATTAGATGCCTAAATTGCTGGTAATGTTTTCAATCTCTAGAACTATTGGGTTAATTTATTGAACCAGACATAATTTCATATCTTTCCCCTTGAAATTCTGGATTTATGTTATTAATTTAATTTACCCCATTATGGCACTGTGTGTCCTTGACTTAAAATGAAAGAGGGCACTGTGGGTATGTTTCCTTTTATAGACATTTCTAAAAATACATTCAATTTTCTTTCTCTAAATAAAAATAATTGGCTTGCAGAAAAGCTGGCTACCTGTACATCAAGGAATAATTCACTCCCAGGTGCACTGATTTTAGATATGAAACATCTTTCACACACACAGAATTTACCAACTTTGGGAACAGCGAAATTTTCCATTTGTAGAACAATACCAAGGGCTGGGGGGAGGACTTTGGGAAACTGCTGAAGGGAAAGAAAACAGAAGGTTGACACTGGGAATGAAATTGCCAAGTGGCTAAAAGTAAAAAACTAACACTCAAGAAATTTCAAAGAAGGTGATAAAACATGGAAGGATTTAGAAAAGCTTTTGATGGACAAGCTATTGCTATCACCAAAATTTTGAGATAATATAAAATCTTGGATAGATAGAGGAAATGGCAAAATTACAATGTAACTGGGCAATTCAAATTAAGTAAAGTTAGGAGATTCTAGAAAGAATAAAAAGGAAAGCAGAACATCTTGATTCTATTTCAGAAGGAAAATTCAGCAAAGGAGTTAAAAATACCAAAAAAAATTCTAAGTTTGTCAACTGACTAAAAATGATTATATTTGGAAAAATATACTTTTAGCTCTGAACTCTAAACTAAGAAGTTTTCCTAACATTTGTAAAATGCATATTGCATTTTAGTTGTAGATCTAATTATTAAAAAGTGGCTGGGAATTATTTCAAATCTTTTTGCCCAGAACCTGAAATGTTTCAGAAGAAAGACAACATCATTCCTAAACATCAGCAGCAGTATTTTCCACTACAAAAAGTATGCAGATGTTCCAAATGTTTTAGCCAGAAAAAAAAAAAAAAAAAGACATGTTGACATTTAGTTGACTTAATTCTTTTTACTATGTAAGAACTCAAACACTTCTTTGTGTCATAGTTTAAAAGAGATATGCCAAGGTATAAATATTGCAAGAGTTGTTTGTGAGAAACTGTTGGGGAAAGGGTTAAAAAGTTCTGACCAAATGATGAATATCTTTGACCTCTTTAAAAACTAAGGGGGCAAACAATGGATTTTAATCTGGCAAAGAAGATTCTTCAATATCCCATTACCCTGATGCTTGTGGCTGCTACCCATGACCTCTGCTGAGATGTTCACAACAAAGGTCTCAGGGTGCCCCAAGCCCTACTAAAAAAGTGGCAGTGGGAAAGGTCATGTATTCATTATATTAGTATTCTAAATCTCTATTGGAATCTGCCCCATGATGCCAAATTTAATTGTTTATCAACCAACTTAAAGTTTAAATTAAAATAGAAAAGTGAAGGAGATGGATTTTTTTAAATGGGGTTCAAAAATCTGAGCCAGAATATTAAACATATAAGCATATAAGCCAAATATTAAGTACTACTAAACTTCCTCAAACTTGGTTGGAGTTTTGGTATTACAACAGTCTCAATGTTTGTGCATATTTTACTCCATCATAAGCAACAGCTCTATTCTAATTATGGTAAAGACACTGTGAGGGAGTAACAGCCATAATTAAAAGGTAAATTAGAGAAAGATACAATTTATTAGACTTGAATACTTCCCAGATCAAAAATTTTACCACCATTAAGATGTTCCTAGTATGACACATTATTTCTTTTGATGATCTTAAAACCAGTAAAATCAGATGCTTATAAAAACAATGATCTTCTCAACAATTTCTGACCTTCAAAAAAATTAATAAACATTAAATCCTAACTTAACAAATACACACGAAAGAGCCACAGTTTCCTTATCACTTTATCTGAATTACCAAATGCGACATTATGCCAAATGAAAGCCAGTTAGAAATGTTCTAAAGTCTTAAAAGAGTTTGGAAATAGAAAAATCCAGCATTTTTAGATGAAAAGTGTTTGTGAAACTCCTTGGAAAATAATACACCAGCATAAATCATTCATGTCTTTGTAAGAAATTAGAAGATATAACCATAATACAAATGCATACACAGAAAGTGAGTCTTAAATTTTTTTCCAGGTCACTGACATAGATAATGGACTGAGTAAAAATCACAGCACTATATTTTAATACTTTAAATGTCAGGCTTTGGAGTGTGTGTTTTTTTTGTTTTGGACTGTATGTGATTTTATTGTTTTGTTTTGTTTTTGGTACTGGGTATTAAAGACAGGGGCATTTTACCTTAGAGCTATATCCCCAGTCCCTTTTTCTTTGAGACAGGGCCTTGCTAAATCGCCAAGACTGGCCTTGAACTTGCCATACTTCTGCCTCAGTCTCTTGAGTAGCTCAATTACAGGGGTGTACAATCATGCCCTTCTACCTATCATGTTTTGTTTGAACTGCAATTCTCATCTACTCATCACTCACCCCTAAAGAAGCACAACCTCAGGATCACTTTTCTTTAAAGTACCTCCCCCCCACACACACACACAAACTCATATCCAATAGCAATGGGCAACCAGATAATCTCTAAGACTAGGACTCTCAGAGTAAAGTACTAATCTGCCTTTCCTATTAATCAAGCTCCTTAGTCTTAACAGGGAAGTGAAAACTACATGTGAGTGTCTTCACCAAAAACAGGCTAGGAACAGAAAAGTGAAAAGGCACTAATGATAAGACCCTAAATCTGGGTATGTTAGAACACCCTTCAGGAACAATAGGACAGACCCAGCCCCACTAAAAATTATACATAAAATCAGTGACTACTAAGTAACCACCAGTCTCTCCTAGTGTTTGGAACTCTGGGAAAGAAAGCAGCTAAGCAGTCACTAGTTTTCTTGGGATTTCTGAACTGATCTGAGCAAGAACATGTGAATCAAACTAAGCTGGCAACGAAACACGTAGTTCCAAGAAAGCAAAATTCTTATTTTCAATTCCACATTCTCAAAACATTTCAGGCCACAGTACTCAACATTCACAACAAAGGCAGTCTTTGCAAGCTCTTGGAATTTCTGACCTCACAACAGCACTCTGGAACTTTAGTACCAAAGAATCGCCAAAGATAACTGAAGGCTAGGATGATCCAAGATCCAAAATAGCAATAAAAACGCTAGGTCCTACGGTATCTGATGTACAGCAGGGGAAGAGAAGTGGAAGGACTAACTGCGGGAAACTAAAGCCAAGTCAGTACTACTCAATCCTTATTTTCCTGAACATCAGCATAGGGAGACATTCAAAAAGGTCACCAGGCCTCTGGTTCCCCCTCGCTCACTGTTTTTTGTAAAAAGAAAAAAAAAATGCTTATAGCTTCCGGTCCGCCCACTCATGGCAAAGCCCAGTCTAAACTTTTAAACCTTAAAGAAGGTGGGAAAGTCAGGCAGCCAGTACCTAGGGCTGGGAAAAGTAGGAGAGAAGGAGGGAAAGAGTCATGTTTCAAAACAAAGGCTCCACAAGGGAACTGAATGTCAACCCTCCCCAATTCTCAGCCTACAAGTCAGCTAGTCTTTGATTTTTAAGAAGTAATCAGATATACCCAGCTTTTCGGGGTTCGCTAAGGCTTTGCCATTCTTGAGAACATTGGCACAACCACTTGCTGAGGGTGGTGCTATCCTCCCCCATCCCCTTTTAAAGGAAAAACTAGGCTTGGAATCTTGAGTGACTTGCCCAAGATCCCACTTTAGAGCCTAAATCCAAGTTCCTTCATGTTCAGGCCAGGCCAGCCAAGGCGGACGACCTGTGAGGACCTCGGGGGCCGCAATGCCGATGCCCCCGGCCTGAGAGGACCCGCCGCGAGAGGGGAGGGGCCCGCGCGCGCCTCCAGCCCCAGCCCCAGCCCCAGCCCCTACCTTCCTTCACTCCTGGCAGCTTGGACTGGTCAATGCTGACCTCGGCCATGTCGGGCCAGGGTCCTGGCTGCCCCTGGCCGCCCACTTCCCAGCCGCGCGGGCACCGAGCTGGCCCGGAGCTCACCAGCAGCGCCTAACGCGGCGCAAAGTCTGGCGGGCACAGTGCGCCGGCCGGGAGCCCGAGCGGGCCGGCAGACAGGGGTTGACGACAAAGACTGCGACGGCGGCCCAGCTGCCCCGCCGCAGCCACCTGCTCCGCGCCCCGCGGCCCTGATCGATACCAAATACCAGGAGCCCGGAAATGGACCCGGGAGGTCCAGTACGGAGGGAGAGAGGAGACAGAAAGGCGGGCAGGCGAGCGGGCGGGCGGGCCTGGGTGGGGAAGGGGGAGGGGATCTGCAGGTCTGTAACCGCAATAGCGAGTAGCTGGCGAGAGAAGATCGGCTCCCGCCGCCGCCTCCAGTTGTCTCCTTTGTGCTCAGCTAAGCGCCTGAGGCTGGGGCCCTGCTGTGTCCTGGTCCCAGAGCCCTGCCCCGCCTCCTGCGGGAAGGTCGTGTCTTTAAGGTGGGGGCTTGGTATTCTGAAGGCCTAAACCAAAAGGCCACAAGGGTCATCCGGTAATCAATCCTGTCAGCTGTGTAGTTAGCATTCTGTGCTATGGTTCAGAGATAAAGATTTCCACAGGGTGTTTACTGCGTGCTTGGCTGTGTTTCAGGCACTTTTTTGCACCTGGGATTAAAAGGGAGTTTATATGTGGGCATAAAAACCTCAAATACAACAAACAGAATGAAGAGCAGCTGATAAAATTCTGGGCCAGTGTAAGGAAGAGAGTAGAGTGTTCACAACCAGCTGGGGGAACTGAGTCATTCATTGATCAAAAACGCATGGAAGTCTACCAAGTTTGCTGGTAGGGACTGGGGGTGGTAAAGACATATGTCATATTTATCGCTGTTGTAGCATGCTACACATTGAACTATAATTATAACATTTCTATCACCTTATTTCTCCTGGTAACAAGAGTTCTCCTTCCTTTTGGAAAACTGCCCCGGCCATCCCCCTACCACACACACACACACACACACACACTAACACATCCTTGAGTTCACTCCTATCTTAAATTTGTGCAATGGTAAACCTGAACACCACCTCCAATCTTACCCACTTTCATCAGAGGGTGTGTGTGTGTGTGTGTGTGTGTGTGTAACCAAGACAGGTTCTGTAGAATACTTCCTTGGGTTTTTTATATAAAGAGAGGGGAGTATTTTCTGTGGGGGAGGTCTGCCTTCACTATAGATAGACAATGAAGCCAAATGGTAAACGGAAGCAAAGATAAGAAAAAGGAAAATGAAGAGGACATGTTCTGATGGTAACACAGAAGCAAACCAGGATATCCCCAAGAGCAGCTGTAGCTTCTGCTGCTCCTGGATTCTGGGATCTGCCCTCAACATTGGTTCCATTGAGCCTCCGTTTCTTTTTTTTTTTTTTTTTTAATTTTTTATTGTTGGTTGTTCAAAACATTACATAGTTCTTGATATATCATATTTCACACTTTGATTCAAGTGGGTTATGAGCTCCCATTTTTACCCCATATACAGATTGCAGAATCACATCAGTTACACATCCATTGATTTACATATTGCCATACTAGTGTCTGTTGTGTTCTGCTGCCTTTCCTAACCTCTACTATCCCCCCTCCCCTCCCCTCCCCTCCCCTCCCCTCCCCTCCCCTCTTCTCTCTCTGCCCCCTCTACTGACATTCATTTGTCCCCCTTGTATTATTTTTCCCTTTCCCCTCACTCTTAAGTGAGTAAAGGCCTGTTCTGTCACTCACAACTTAAGGTCCAGGTCCCAGTATGAGAGACCAGGAGAAGGAGGTTTTATTTTAACTTAACATTAAAAAACAGACCTTAGGTTAGCAAAAATTTAGGAGAAGACTTTCTAGGCCAAAAAGTGGCAAAGTAAGATCCACAGGCCAAATTTGAATGACTACATGAGTTAAATGACTATATTTTAAATGATTATATAAACATGACATCTTTTTAATTTTGCCTCTTGAGCCCAAAGTCTATCAGACCCTTTACAGAAAAAAAAAAAAAAATTTTGCTCCTCCTGTGCTAGACAGAGAGGATACTCAGTAAGTTAAATATTAAACAAGTTAAATATAAATATACTCAGTAAGTTAAATATGAGAACAAGAAGGAGATAATATTAGAAAGGTAGGTTTATGGGGATTTTTTAAATTGTCCTGCCATCTATTTTTAACCTTCTGTAATTTTAGATAATATTTAAAATAGCTGTATTTTCTGTTTTGCTCCCAAAATCTATTGTTTCCACTTCCCTACCAAGCTCTGTCCTGAGAAGCTGACTTGTATGGATAAATCACCAGGATCCTCTTGCTGTGTGACTTCCTGTTGAGTCTGACCAATGATAATCACTGGCAGAAAAATCACAAGAAGGGAAGTAGAAATAGCAGATTATGTACTGCACTCTTCTTCCTCTATGCTAAAGCAAAATTTGCCTTAGCTCTATCCTTCTATGACCACAATGCCCATCTAGAGGGCTCTCTTCCATGGTTTCAGTCTCTATAGTTCTCTAATAATGACATTTCCTTTCAGGCCTCTTTAGGCCTGGTCATAGTGGCTTCCACTGTTGCTGATTCCCTTAGCCTTGGCAACACCTCAGTAAATGTCCTTCCTTATATTCTTTCAGTTAAACTATTTCAATTATTACTTATTTCCTGCTTAGACTTTGAATGGTAAGATATGCCAAAAGGTCACTGCTTTGCTTTCCTTAAAAATACTCGCATTTCTGGCCTAGATAAAAAAATGAAAACATATAAGACTCAGGCCTATTGTTTAGCGAATCAGCTGACTTTAACAGAAAAAGTAACGAAAAGGAACCAGAATCCCCAACCAGTTTCTAGAAGAGAAGATCTGGAAATCCCCATATAGTTGGACTTTCCTTCTCCAACCCCACATTCACACTGTATCAGCCCCCAACCTGGACAAACAGTTAGAACTCAGGATTATGGGCGTGGACACCTTCTAGCAGAAGACTAAGCAACATGGGTAATAACTAAATTTTTTTGAGTATTTATTTCATAGGAAATGAATATATGGTGAATTCTTTAGTATGTGTCTTTTAATGTCCAGAAATATCACTTGTGCAATAAAAAAATAAATAAATCAAAGGACAGGCTTCCCAGAAGGAGTACAAATCCCTAATTTGGTGTGGGTCACAAACAAGTAAT
Organism: Marmota flaviventris; assembly: GCF_047511675.1. Classification (NCBI taxonomy): domain Eukaryota; kingdom Metazoa; phylum Chordata; class Mammalia; order Rodentia; family Sciuridae; genus Marmota; species Marmota flaviventris. The sequence continues at coordinate 47,461,555 of NC_092505.1, read as the reverse complement.
TTAGAGCCAAATCAGAACTTGAATGTCGTAGTGGTAAATAAGGTTTTTATCTACAAAGCAACATGGAACCACTAATTGGTTTTTAATTCTATGTGTTTGACATTAATAAGGTAAATTTGGGAATAATGAAAAATAAGTGATTGGAATATGGACAATTTGATCAGAGGAATTCCAACTGGAAAAAATAAAATTCTACAGAGACAACTCCCAAGTTAGAACCTCTCTATAAGGTAAGCTCTATGAGGAAGGGGATTTTATCTGTTTCATTCACTACTATCCCTAATACCTCGAATAGTGCTTAGCATATAATAAGCACTCAATAAATATCTGTTAAATATATAATATAGTTATCAAACTATTATCAATAAAAATCACAAATTAAAGGAAGACTAAAGGGTAAAGAAATACCCCAGTAGTAGAACACTGGCCTACCATATAAGAAGTCCTGTGTTTAATCCCCAGTACCACCACCAAAAAAGAAAAGAAAAGAATATAGGCAAATGAATAAATGACACTGGACCTTGAAAACATAGGAAAGAGGATCCAAGGAGTTTCACACACTTGCAGGAAAGAATCCTCCCTACCTCATCAATAAGTTCCAGAAAAGAGACTGTAATCAGAACTGTTATCCACTTACACAGAAAAGTGATAGTCTGCTAAGGCTGTCATTTAAAAAAAAAAAAAAAAACAGACTAGGTGGTTTAAACACACAAATTTATTTTTGCACAACTCTGGAATCTGAAAGTCCCAAGATCTGGGTGTCAGCAGATTTGGTTGCTTCTGAAGCCTTTGTTTCCTTGGCTTGCAAATGTCTGCCTTCTTGCTGGGTCTTCCCATGGTTTTTTAAATATGTGTGTATGCACCAGATTTCTTCTTCTTGTAAGGATGTCAGTCAAATTTGAATTATAGCCTACTCCAATGTCCTCATTTTAACTTTAATCTTCTCTTGAAAGGCCCTGTCTTCAAATGAAGACACGTTCAGAAGTACTTAGGGTTAGGATTTCAGCATATCTCCTTTGAGAGAACATAATTCAGCTCATAAAAGAGACTAGCAGTACAATTGCACCATCCTGTTTATCTTTGTACTATGTCCCATGTGGACCCTCCTACTATGTGGAATGTCAGTAATGTTAGGCAGGATCCCGAAATTCCCCAGTTGCCCAGGCTCTTTCACTCTGTCTAATGGAATTCATGGTCCATTATCCACAAAATCCCCTGTATCTCAACTATGAATGTTCTCTTTTCTTCTTTCCCTATGGAAACCTGGTTTTTCTTTTTGGGGGGGTTTGAGTGGTGGAGGGTGGGTACTGGGGACTGAGCTCAGGGGCACTTAACCACTGAGTCACATCCCCAGCCCTATTTTGTATTGTATTTAGAGACAGGATCTCACTGAATTGCTTAGCACCTTGCTTTTACTGAGGCTGGCTTTGAACTTGCAATCCTTCTGCCTCATCCTCTGGAGCCACTGGGATTATAGGCGTGTGCCACCGCACCCGGCTGAAACTTGGTTTTCACCTGAAGATACTGCTTCTCCAACAGCCATCTAAATTAGTGGCTATTTCTTCTTGTATACCCGATATCCTACTGGACATGGAGGTGTCTTGATTTTCTTCTTTGTATCTTTTTGACTCTTCTAGAACATATATACACACACAAACACACACACACACACACACGTGTGTGTGTGTGTGTGTGTTTGTGTGTGTATTACCTTCAGAACTTTCTTTTTTGTTTTTTAAATTTGTTCTAATTAGTTATAAATGATAGTAGAATGCATTTTTACACATTGTACACAAATGGAGCACAACTTCTCCTTCCTCTGGCTGAACATGATGTAGAGTCACACCAGAAGTATAATCATATAAGTAATAGGGTAATAATGTCCATCTCATTCCATTGTCCTTCCCATCCTCACACCCTCTCCCCTCCCCTCACTTCCCTCTGCACAATTCAAAGTTCTTTCATTCTTCCTCACACTCTCAAACCCCATTATGGATTAGCATCTGCTTATCAGAGAAAACATGTGGCCTTTGGTTTTTTGGGTTAGGCTTATTTCTCTTAGCATGATATTCTCCAGCTCCATCCATTTACCTGCAAATTACATAATTTCATTCTTATTTTAGGCTCAGTAATATTCCATTGTGAATATAACACATTTTCTTTATCCATTCATCTGTTGAAGAGCATCTAGTTTGGTCCCATAGTTTAGGTATTATGGATTGAGCTGCTATAAACATTGATGTGGCTGCATCCCTGTAGTATGCTGATTTTAAGTATTTTGGGTATTAACCAAGGAGTGGGATAACTTGGTCACATGGTGGTTCCAGTCCAAGTTTTCTGAAGAAACTCCATACTGCTTTCCATAGTGGTTACACCAATTTGCAGTCCCACCAGCAATGTATGAGTGTACTTTTTTCTCCACATCCTTGCAAACACTTATGATGCCTGTATTCTTGATAATTGACATTCTGACTGACGTGAGATGAAATCTTAAAGTTGTTTTTGATTTGCATTTCTCTAATTGCTAGGGATGATGAACATTTTTTCGTGTTGTTGATTGATTGTATTTCTTCTTCTGTGAAGTGTCCATTCAGTTCCTTTACCCATTTATTGATTGTTTTTTTTTTTTTTTTTTTTTTTGGTGTTAAGTTTTTGTGTTCTTTATATTTCTGTGAGATTAGTGCATATGGTAAAGATTTTCTCTCATTCTGTAGCCTCTCTTTTCATGTTATTGTTTCCTTTACTAAGAAGAAGCTTTTTAGTTTGAATGCATCCCATTTATTGATTCTTGATTTTACTTCTTGTGCTTGAGGACTCTCATTAAGAAAGTCAGTTCCTAAACTGACATGGTGGAAATTTGGGCCTACTTTTTCTTCTGTTAGGCACAGGGTCTCTGTTTTAGTGCCTAAGTCTTTGATCCACTTTGAGTTGATTTTTGTGTGGGGTGAGAGTTGAAGGTTTCATTTCATTTTGCTACTCATGGATTTCTAGTTTTCCCAGCACCATTTGTTGAAGAGGCTATCTTTTCTCCAATGTATATTTTTGGTGCCTTTGTCCAGTATGAGATAACCATATTTATGTGAGTTGGTCTCTGTGTCTTCTATTCTATACCATTGTTCTACATGTCTATTTTGATGCCAATACCATACAGTTTTTGTTACTGTTGCTCTATAGTACAGTTTAAGGTCTGGTGCTATGATATCTCCTGATTCACGCTTCTTGCTAAGGATTTCTTTGGCTATTCTGGGTCTCTTATTTTTACAAATGAATTTTACGATTGCTTTTTCTAGTCCTAAGAAGAATGTCATTGGGATTTTAATAGGAATTTCATTAAATCTGCATAACACTTTTGGTAGTATGGCCATTTTGACAACATTAATTCTGCCTATTCAGGAATATGGGAGATCTTTCCATCTTCTAAGATCTTCTTCAATTTTTTTCTTTAGTGTTCTGTACTTTTCATCATAGAGTTATTTTTACCTCATTTGTTATATTGATTTCCAAGTATTTTACTTTTTTTTTGAGGCTATTGCAAATACAACAGTTTTCCTAATTTCTCTTTCAGAGAATTCATCACTGAAGATGAGAAATGAATTTGATTTATGGGTGCTGATTTTATATTCTGCTACTTTGCTGAATTCATTTATTAACTCTAGGAGTTTTCTGGTGGCTGCAAGCTTGGTTCCTCATACAGAAATCAGTAAACATAATTTATCACATCAATAGACTTAAATACAGGAATCATATGATTATCTCATTAGATGCAGAAAAAGCATTTGACAAAATATAGCGCTTCATGTTCAAAACACTAGAAAAAACTAGGGATAATAGGAATATACCTCAACATTGTAAGAACTATCTGTTAAGACCAAACACCCAAAGAAATCTCTCAAGACAGAGTCTCTTGCTTAGAAAGCAAAGCCTATTGACAGGTGAAGCCTGCCAGGCTGCCCAGTAGAGTGATGCAGCATCCAGAGTTATTTGAATAGGGTTTTTATATCTTTTTTACCAGAGAACTAGAGCAAGCTGGAAATGGCCTGGAGTGTAGTGTAGTAAGCTAGAATTGTCCTTGGGGGCAGGTGTTTGGGTAACAACAGATTTGGGTATTTAGGGACCTTGGAGGTGGGGGGACATGGAAACAGGGCATCCCAAGTTTCTATTTCTTGGAAGCTCATAAGCCCTGGCCCTGGGCCAAGAAGCAGTTCCAGAACCAAAATGGAGTCATTGATGTCCAGGATATCCCATTATTCTCCCTATTTTTTTTTTTTTTAATTATTGCAAAGGACTGGAGGTCAATCTTCTGTAGTTACTTCCTGCTGGGAAGGGTGGTCTCTAGGCAGGGAAGCTGGGGTCATAAGGTTTAAGGTTTTTTTATAGTTTCCAGGTATGGTCGTTCTGTGATTCTTCAGGTGTCCTTCAGGTTGGAGTCTCATATAGCTACTCGGGACCATCTGGTTGACTGTCTGGTGAAGATCTTTATCCAGTTCATTGGGAAATTTTGGAGGCCATTAAAAATGCAGGGACCTATAAGAAGTACTAAGAGAATCATTAGTAAAGGCCCAATGAGTGTGGTTATCTACAGCCAGAAGTGCCCCAGTAGCCCTATATGCCAGGGGGAGTGAGTGGTCTCTTTTAGCTATTTTTTTTTATAGCTGGTTTCTTTAGTTTATCTGCTGCATCTCTAACTATGCCAGACATGTTGACCTAGAAACAGCCTTCTTCCTGGAGGAAGGCACATAGGCCTCCCTCTTTTGCCAGTATATGGTAGAGGGCCCATCGATTTTAGAGGGCCACAGCCATCAAGGAGTGTACCTGAATTTGTAAAGTCAGCACCAAATCACTGACCTGTTGGATATCTGCAATAACCTGTGCTGTTTTTATAGTGAATAGAGGTTCTTAATCCTGCTGCTCCTATATTAATCCCAGGAGATGTTTTTAGCCCTATGAGTAAGGAAATAATTTGGGGGCTCCCCTATGTCTGGTGTGTGTTGCTATTGGAATGGGTAGACATTGGTTGTGGGATTAAATGTCAGTTTGGGAAGTAAGAAAAATTAAGGTCTAGAGGCCAGTTTATGAGCCTTGCAAAAGATAAAAACCTCAGAAGTTAGGGGATATTAGGACTGTGGGACTGACATGAGTGTACATCTTAAGTTCTATTTTAAAAAATTATTAATATTATTATTTTGACTAAAATGTCCTTGTGTGGCTGTGTTTTGGTTATATTCTCTTGCCAGGTGTTTAAGACCAAGTTGGTCAAAAAATGAATTTGTTTTTATCTGCTATTAAGAGTCACCTGAGTTCCCACAGGGGTTACCTTTGGGGAACTTGAGAGCAGCTTCTTAGCTCTTTTAGTGTCATGTGCTAGTTAGGTCTCCTTGATGAGGTGGCTTCCTTTGAAAACATTAGGGATATCTCCATTTTTCAATGACCCTCCTTTTTTGCAGCAAGTGAATGGATTGGCTTTCTGTTCTCCAGTGGTCTCATTAACCTCCCTGATCAGAAGGTAATGTGGCTCAGAGCTGTAGAGGTCCTTGGAGAAGTTTTCTCATTCTCTGGGTTCAGGCTGACTCAGAGAAGAGCCAAATATTGTTTGTTTGTTTTTGTCCTTTTATTTTAACCTTAATCTATCTTTCTTTCTTTTTTATTGAAAGAGGCTTTTTTTTTTTGTATCTTTATTTTATTTAACTATTAGTAAATATGTGGTGCTGAGGATCGCACCCAGCACCTTGCATATGCTAGGCAAGCACTCTACCGCTCCTTAAAATTAATCTTTAAGCCTTGGTGTTAAACATTCAGCAAGCTAGTCTCACTAGTCTTAAAGTAAGAGTACTGGGCTTTAATTTCAATGTATATAAACTTACAGTCATTTATCCCTTATAATTGGAGTCTGTATTAGTACTAAAAGTTAGCCTTATATCTTATTTGTCTTGTAGGTGATGGCTTATTATCCAAAATTAACCCAGTTTGTGTGGTTTTGAAGCAGTACATCTGTAAAACATTAATAGGCAAAAGTTATAAAGTTTATAAGAAAAATACAAAATGAAATTAACAATAGTAAAAGCATGTTCAGTCTGTGTGATAGCTAGCTTGAATTTTGGCTGCCTATTATATTATAACCTGTTTGAGATCAAAGTAATCTTTACAGCAAACATCAATCTTTGAATATAACTTTAAATTAGCTGATAAAGTGTTTTAGTTCTGAGGGTGATTTTATTTTTGTCTCTTTCTTAAATGTCATTTTATAATGTTTGGATAGATAGTTTCCTGAATCTATATGAATGTTAATTAACACAATATATCATTACATTTAAAACATAAATCAGAGAAAAACTGAGAGAGATTTTAGGGGTTTGTTGTGTAAATAAATGGCAAAATGTTTTTATGTTTTACAAAATTACCTTTAAATCAATTAGATTCTCCTCATTATCTTTTAAAATTTTTTATTTAAATTTCAATTTCAGTGTGAAAAGTAACACAAATTGTCCATGTAACTTATTGACAACAGGTTACTTTATCCAGCTATGAAACATTAAATCCCATGAATAAATATTAACCAAATTTATTACTTCTACATAAATCTGAGAATTAAAATTTAGAATTTAGGGTATATGGTAACAATAATTACAGGTCTGTATAGGTTAACAAAAAATACAGAATAGCCTTTAATCTCTTTTATATTTAGGTAACAGTGTTAATGATCAGAAATTGACTTAGTCAAAGTGAACAGATATAAGACAGTGGCCCTTGTATGATCCTATACAAAAAAAAAGAGCACTTATTGGTTATCTTGTAGTAAAGTTACCTAAACTTTCAGTTTATAACTTTTTATATAAGATTTAGATTAGGCTTAGCTAGATATAGTAATCATATATATACAGTTATGTATGTTTTGGTGTGAACTATTTTATTATAATTTTAATGACAACTATTTGTTTAACCAGTTACAAAATAATCATTTTAAGACTTTCAAACTCTAATTTGATCTATATTAAGCCCAAGGCCCATATCATTCAAAATGTAGAAAAAAAAAATTGAAAGCATTCCCTCTAAAACCTGGAACAAGTCAGGGATGCCCTCGTTTACCACTTCTATTCAACATAATCTTGGAAACTCTAGCCAGAGCTATTAGATGAAAGAAATTAAAGGGATACAAATAGGAAAAGAACTCAAATTATCACTATTTGCCCACAACATGATTCTATATTTAGAAGATCTTCTAGAATATATTTCTTCTCTATTCTTAAATATTTTCAGCTTTTTAAAAACTCTTACCCTCACATCCTATCACTCACTGCATCTCCTTATGACAGTCATCTATATTTTTGCATAAATTCTCATTCCTTAAAGATAACAGCTTCTTTCTTACTGTTCCAACATCATGTAACTCTTTCATTTTTTTGGTGGGGGAAGTACTGAAGAGTAAACTCAGGGGCATTCAACCACTGACCCATGTCCCCAGCCCTATTTTGTATTTTATTTAGAAAAAGGGTCTCACTGAGTTGCTTAGCACCTCACTTTTGCTAAGGCTGGCTTTGAACTTGCCATCCTCCTGTCTCAGCCTCCCAAGCCTCTCATTACAGGCGTGTGCCACTGAGCCCAGCCATCATCAAGGAACTCTTAAAAGTCTTCACAGACTTTCCTCCTGGTAATCAGATTTCTCTTTCCCTGATTTCCTGTCTTAGTTCATTTTTTGTTGCTAATAACACAATGTCACACAAACTGCATAAATTATAAATAAAAGAATTATTCTGGTTCATAGATATTATCCAAAGTTGAGGGGTCACTTCTAGTGATGGCCCAAAGATGGTGCAGGTCATGACATGGCAAGAGATAAGGACTGTGTATCTGTGTGTGTGTGTGTGTGTGTGTGTGTGTGTGTGTGTATGTGTGAATGTGTTTTGTGTATATCTTTTGATCTCTTTTTTGTTTTTATAAAGTCACCAGTTTTAGTCATGGGAGTTGCATCCTGATGATCTTCTCTAATTTAACCAACTCCCAAAGGTCCCTCCTCTAAACATGGGAGCCTGGTAGTTAGATTAAGTTTCTACCTCTTGATACCTCACAATGGGCATTAAATTCCAGCTCTGAGTTTCAGAGGAATCAAACCATATTCAAACCATAGTTAATTCAGTGATTTTATACACCACCTATCTTAGACACTACCAGAGGTTATTCACTAGAATTTACCATCATTAAATTGAAATTTTTCATGAACCACAAACACTTCATTCTTCAACTACCGCTTCTATCTCCCAAATTCCCTCCTACTACTAACTACCCCAACTTTAATGATTCTACAACTACGTCAGAACCGAGAATCCATTGGCCCTCCTTACTACTGATTCTCAACTGCTTCTATACCCCATTTTATTCTGAACTGATCTGAATTGAACCCAGGGGAGTTTAACCACTGAACAACAACCTCATCCCTTTTAAGATATTTTATTTAGAGACAGGGTTTCTCTGAGTTGCATGTTTTCCCCATTTCTACGTGCATGGAAATATCAACACCATAATCAATCTGCTATAAATTTCATGTATTGCCCTTATCAATTAATTTCCTAATCCAAGGGTTACTAATTGCACATCTTTCTCTGTTAAGCCTATAAAGTACCTTGGCCCTCTTTACTCTTAGTCTCTTAGGTTCCTGTAAAAACAAAAGCATTGAAAAGAGGACTTTCACATCTTACCCTTTGCAAATCTATTAACCTGTTTCTTCTCAGACTTACACCTTTACTTATGTACTGCAATATTTAAAATATTTAACAACCATAATGGCAACAGCACAAACATGTCATCAGGGCAAATTGTAGAGTTTTCTACTGTTCCAGTTTGTACTCTTTAATTTCTGGATGATGGGCAGGTCCAGGGAGTCTCAGAGGACTGGAAATATAGTCTAGGTGGATTTAGGAGCATTCAATGGACTCAGAATTGTAGTTATTTATAAGCTATTCTGAAAGTATGTGTTATGGCTTGAATGTTTGCTCTTTTGAAATTTTACATTGAAATTTAATTGCCAGTCTCAGATTGTTGGAGATGGAATCTTTAAGAAGGCTGATAGAATAGGCCGATATATTACACACACACACACACACACACACACACACACACACAAACAAACATAAAATCTTTTTACATACAGAGACATATATTAATATATAGTTTTTTTGTGGTATAGTGACTGGACTCAGGACCTGTGCCTGCTATGCAAATGCTCTATACCCTCAGCCCTTTTGTTTTATTTTAAAATGGAGTACTGCTAAGTTGCCAAGGTTTTTCTCAAACTTGCCATCCTTTTACCTCAACTTCCTGAGTAATTGGAATTACAGGTATGAGCTACAATGCTGGGCATTAAGTATATTAATGTATTAATGATCATTATGGCTGTGGTAATACTAATCTAGTGAATATCATTCCAGATCAAACCCAATCCACTTACTTTTTCAAAGATATTGCTTCATAAATTTTCTTCTCTTTACCACATCATTATTTATTTCTTCCTTCTACACACTCTATATATTCATACATACTATAATTCTGCCACCTTAACAAAAATTCCCCTTAACCTCAAATTCCCCTGAGCTATTACCACATATTTTTGTTTCTGTTTCATCAATCTCCCTTGAAATATTTGGTTATTTTTATGATCTTCATTTCTTACTCTTTCCCTTTTTTCTTGAAGCTTTCCTATACTTTTTGCCCCTGCCACTCCAAAGAGTCTCTAATTAACATTAGCTTCCATGTTGCCAAATCCAGACATCAATCAGCTCTCTTCCTTTTATTGGCTAGTGGTAGTCACCATTTAACCTAGATGAGCCTATTTCCATTCTTGAAACATTGTTTTGATTCCTGCTTATAATTTTTATTTTATTTTGTTTCATTCATTGTGTGTTTCTTTAATCCCAAAACAGTTCTACATCACTGGCAGTATTGTTGAGAAGTTACTAAACCAATGAATGTTCAACTCCTGGCTTATTTTGAAGAGTGATTTTTACCAATTATTGAAGAGAGTTATAAGCTAGATTACCTCGTATCCTTAGCAGGTTACAAATAAAGTAAGTCTGAAATCAAATTACTGTATACACATTCACACACACATGTGTATTATAATGAATGTGAATGTATGTGAATATATGTGCACACACACACACAATATATATATATATATATATATATATATATATATATATATTGTGTGTGTTATTTATAGGTTCTTTTTTTTTTTTTGTATCAGAAATAGAACTCAGGAGCGCTTAACCACTGAGCCACATCCCCAACCATTTTTATATTTTATTTTGAAACAGGATCTCACTAAGTTGCTAAGGCTCTTTTTGAATTCATGGTACTCCTGTCTCAGCCTCTTGAGCTGTTGGGATTTCAGGCCTGTGCCACCTCACCCATCTTTTTATAGTCTTTCAATATTACATTATGTGTTGACCAACTTTGCATTGCGGTAATCAAAATACCCAATGACAACAACTTACAAGAAGAAAAGTTTATTTTGGGCTCAAGGGTTCAGAGGTTTAGTCCATGACCCAACTGCCTCCATTCCTCTGTGCCTTTGGGGCCTGTGAAGGGGCAGAACATCATGGCAGAGGGGGGTGGTGGATGAAAGCTGCTCAGCTCATGGCCTCTGGGAAGCAGAACAAGAGAGGGAGAGGTAGCCAAGATCAAACTAATCTCTAAGGGCATACCTCCAGAGAACTACTTCCTCCAGCTATGCCCAATTTGCCTGCAATTACCACCCAGTAGTTTATTCAAATTTTTAATCCACCAAATGGATTAATCCACTGATGAGTTTATAGTTTCATCATCACCTAGAAGGCCTTTCTGAACCTTTCTGTCTTCAGAACTTGTGTTTTCAAAACACAAGTTATTGGAGGACATTTCTAGATCAAAACCATAATATTACATATGCATAATATTGCATATAATGTGTATATATATTATATATGTATATAATGTGTTTATTTATATATGTATACACACACACACATATATATATATACTCACACATATATAAACACACATTTATTACCAACAAAGTACAAATAAGTCATAAAACCTCTGAAAACTTGATAAAAATCTCAATTCCTTATTCTTTTATGGCCTCTGACTACACAGTCCATAAAAGATTTGTACAAAGACATTATTTTGGAATCATGCCTTGGGCACCATTGCAAAAATTTGAAAGGCTCTCTGTTCAAACAAGAATGTGGAAAAATCCTCATATCTGCACACATTTCAAATACTCCCAATTTTTTTCTCCCAAGGGTGAAACCTATTACTAACTGAAAACCTATTACTAACATTCATTTAGTGATGCTGTAAAATTTTTCTTGTTAATCTGAGATTTTTAAAAGTAGCTTAAGCTCTTATAACAGATGTCTAACCTTCTTAAGGAATTCTGTCTTTCAACACCTGGAGTTTGCATTCCTAGTTAGGCAAATGACCACCCCTAGAATGGATGCCTAAACACACACACACACACACACACACACACACACACACACACACCCCTCATCTGCCACACACACATTTTTATGTCACATTCTTTTTTTTTTGTGTGTGTGTGTGTGTATGTGTGTGTGGTGCTGGGGATTGAACCCAGGGCCTTGGGGATGTGAGGCCTTGTGCATTACTCTACCAACTGAGCTATATCCCCAGCCTATATGTCACATTCTTTAGGCATTTCTCTCACATTTCCTAGAATTTTAAATTTTAGAATGTTTGAGACAGTATTCTAGTTCTCTCAGTTCTACTTCCAAACAGTTCTTACTCTGGAGAATTCATTCAATCTGTTTATTATTTGTCAGCTATTAGGAATGAAACTGTCAGTATAGAATCATTTTGACTAAACAAAACAAACCAGCAATTCATATAATTCAACCTAATCCAAACATTTTTTTCAACCTGAACTCTTTCTGAGTTTCATGTTATATACTCAATTGATGACTTGTTCATATTCGTTTTAACTGGTATTTATGCACCAGTGACCAAAACTGATCTCTTGATTTCTTCAATATCTCCTTCTCCTCTATGCACTTCATCTCTATAGAGAATACCTACACTCTAAATAAACCCTAAATAAACATATCTCTTTCACACCCCACATCTGTCTGTCCGTATGTTCAGTCAACTTAAGTCTCAAAATATAACTAAAATTAACTGAATTTCTTCCCTGACTGCTACCATCATGATGCAAAATCCCATCATTTATCACCTGGATTTTTGTTATAATCTCCTTTCTAGATCTCTTGTTCCTGCCCTAGTCCTCCTTGAGTTTGTTATCTACCCAACAGAGTAACTTAAAAGATGGCAGAATATGTCATTTATTTGTATATCAACCTCTAGGGGTACCTTACCTTTCTCAGAATACAATTCAAAGTCTCTATCATAGTCTGCTATGGTCATTCCCTTGTTCTGACCTCTTATCTTTGCTTCCTTTCATTCCTTTTTCTACTAACCTATTGCACTTACACTTTATATTCTTTGAATAAGTTATGCATATTCTTGCCTCAGGGCCTTTTCATTTAATAGAACCTTCCTCCTGGTAAGACTGCTCCTTGTCACATGTCAATAACTGCATGATGTACTCCCCAGATTTCATTCCGGAATTTTCTCAAATCACCTTCTCTGAGAGACCTTCCCTATCCTTATACAAAATAGCAACTCAATTTCTGTCTCTTTCCTTCCCTCCCTTTCTCTCTTTCTTCCCCAAATATTTTTTAAATTATTTATTTTGAGACACAGTCTTGCTAAATTTCTTAAGGCCTCACTAAGTTGCTGAGGATGGCCTCAAACTTACAATTCTTCTGCCTTAGCCTACCATGTCACTGGGATTATAGGTGTGCCATAACATGTCCAGGGTCTAATCTCTTTCACTCTGTATATTGCCCATTCGTTTCTATACAAGTTAGCAATTCCTGCAGATGTTTATATGTTTATTTATCTGTCCAGTCTATATGAGGAATGGATCTTTCCCTATGTGGATTACTTCTGTATCTTTAGTACATACAATAGTACATACAATTGACATGTAATACCTGTTCTTAAAATATGTATCAGATAGTGACTGGAGGTATAGCTCAGTGTTATAGTACTTTGTAGCATGCGTGAGGTCTTTGGTTTGATCTTCAGCACCAAAAAAAAAGAAAAAAATATATATATACACATATATATCAATGTATGTATATGTATGCATATGTGTGTGTATACATATATATCCAACAAATTATTGGATAAAACATTTGATAAAGAATTATTAAAGGAAACCAGGCATAGTGGCACACACCTGTAATCCCAGCTACTTGGAAGCTGAGGCAGAAGGATTAAAGTTTAAAACCAGTCTGGGCAATTGACCCTATCTCAACACCAAAAAATAATTTTTTAAAATTATTAAACTAATCATGATAATGCTGATAAAATAATTTTTAAAGTAAATTTTTAAGAAAAATGAATTTTGAAGAAATAAATTAAAACAAAACAAAACTATCTGGGCATAGTGGTACACACCTGTAATCCCAGCAGCTCCAGACACTGGGGCAGGATGATCTCAAATTCAAAGCCAGCCTCAGGGACTTAGCAAGGCCCTATGCAACTCAATGAGACCCTTTCTCTAAATACTATAAAATCGGCCTGGGGATGTGGTTCAGTGGTCGAGTGCCCCTAAGTTCAATCCCTGGTACCAAAAAAAAAAAAAAAAGTACCTAGACCTTAATAGATAGCAGGCATAATTTTTAAAATTTAGAGAAACAAGTTAAACAACAAGCTTTGCCATGAGGACACTTTAGCTTTTACAAAAGATATAGAATAAACTCAATAATACAAGGAAAAACAAGCTCAGTTTCTCCTACTATACTCTCATAATACAAAGCACTTCTGTGACCCTGAATAAATGTGCCCCTCCATGGCCCCCAAGCAATTCTGAAGCAGATTTTCCATCGGACAAGCTGAGTGTCTTCTAATTTAAATTAATTCTGAAATTATCTCCTTGGAAATAGTGTCAGATACTATAGTTTGAGGTATCAGCCCCACAAGATTCCCACCCCACTACCCCAATTTAGATACCAGTTACTTCATAGGTTATGGCCTTGTTTCTAAACAACTGGCTATAAATTGAGGTTCCCATAATCTCCTCCTTGGGTTCAACTAATTTACTGAAGTGGAAACAACAATTTATTATAAAATATATTAAAAATGATACAGACAAACAGATGGAAGAGATGCACTAGGTGAGATATGGAAGAAGGGCATAGAGCTTCTGTACCTTCTATAGGCATGCTATCATCCAGGAACCTCAACTTGTTCAGCTAGTTGGAACACAAGTGTTTTTTTGTTTTGTTTTGTTTTGTTTTGTTTTACTTGTTTTTTAAAGGAAACTTCATTACCTAGGCATGATTAATTGCATCACCCATTGGCCATTGGTGATAAACCTCCAGAACCTCTCCCCTCTATGAAAGTAGAATATGAGACCAAAAAGTCCCAAAGTTCTTATCTTGCCTTTATCTTTCTACAACCAGCCCTCATTCCAAGGAGAAGCCAGCTGATTAACATGCAAACAGACACATCATTTTGGAGATTCCAAGGATTTTATGTGTTTTGTGCCAAGAAACAGGGATGAAAACCAAATATGAATTTCATACTATCACAAGCACAATATCTGAAGTCTAGTTTTTGTTTAAATGACATTTATTTATTACAAATAAATACATTTCTGCTTTGGAAAAGGAGAAGAGAAAAAAGACTTATTGACTCCTACTGTCATTTGAAAGATTTTCCATGGCTGCCCCAGTAGTGTAGGTAAGAAAAAATATAAAGTGAGTCAATATCGAGAGAGGTAAAGGGAATCTTAGCAAAGAGAATTCACAGGAAATCTGGTAGGAGGTCAACAGTTATTGTTACCAGATTCCTTGGTCAGAGGTCTGACAAATGGGGTACTAAAAGAATATGGCCACTCACCTCAATAACAAAATGGAAAAGTAATTGTGAAAATCAGGAAAGGAAATTTAAACAGTATAGTTATACCATAAAGACAAAGGGGACCAGGATTTCCATCCTTGTCTTCAGGGGTACTGGCATGAACTCCCAGAATATATGGTCAAGAGAGACCAGAAATATGCATAGTTAAGCAGTCTTGATGGGTCTGGCTGACCATTATCTCAGAATTGGTCAGAATTTGGGGAGATAAGAATGTATCTGTTGCCTGGAAGGTTGTTTCACCTTATCACAGATGTTTATTGATTAGACTTGGAATTCATGATGATTCTGAGCAGAGTGTGAGCTATGATAAAAGGTTCCTGATCTCTGGGCTATGAACATCTAACAGGCCAGGTACTGTCAAAAGTCCCACAAATTCATATGTACATCAAGAATTATCTATAGACTACGTAAATAATAGAGCTGTCATAAAGCATATTTCAAATGTTTAAATGAACACAAGTGCAGTTTAATAAATTTAAATTTAGTTATAAGTATTAGTAAAATCATAAGATTTATGACTATGTATTTTTCACCAAGGGTCCTTTGAAGATAAAACAATTATTTATGAAAGGAGATATTAATTAGACATTTTATGTTAAAAAATATTGAAACCATTATAAGAGGATGAAACACACAGCATTTTTTGCAGGAAGCCTATTTTACGGGCTCTATAGGAAAGGCTGTAATCAAGTGAGAGTTTCAAGTAAAATTAACTGCTAATTGGAACAAACTTCAACAGTTTTTTCCAAAAGAAAATTCTAATCCATATTTCTTACACCACAGTATCCAACATTCAGACAACTATTGCTAGACATGCAACTGGGAAAATATAATGTGGTTCTCATGATCATGCTATATCATTAACACAGACAAGATGGTTGTGTCTTTTTCTTTTGTTGTGTACCGGGGATTGAAGTCAGTGGCACTTGGCCACTGAGCCACATCCCCACCCTGCTTTGTATTTTATTTAGAGACAGGGTCTCACTGAGTTGCTTAGCACTTGGCTTTTGCTGAGGCTGATATTGAACTCAGGATCCTCCTATCTCAGCCTCCCAAGCCTCTGGGATTACAGATGTGTGCCATTGTGTCCAGAATGTTTGTGTCTTTTCACAGGCTACAATATTTTCATGAGTGGCAGTTCACTGAATACGTGTGGGGCACCTTGTAGTGGTAGTGGGCAATCACAAGATCAGGTTCTTTTATTCCAATCTTAATATTCCAATGCCTATAACACTCAAGTCACACATCACACATTACATATACATATAAATAAATATATAAATGTGTGTATATATATGTATATATATATATATATATATATATATATATATATATATATATATAACAGAAAGATTAAGAAAGGGTTAAGGGGCAGTCACAGGGGTTTAGGAAACTGAATTGAGAGCAAAGGCAGAGAGCAAATATGAATGCAAAGAGTCACTCTAGGAGATCAGATAAAATTACTTGTTTATAAGAAGAACTTGTTCAGGGCTCAGAGCTGTCAAAGCTCAGGAACTTATTCCTAGAGTAAGCAGGCAAGGACATAAAGAAGTTATCATAAGCATCAATTAAACATGTTTTTAAGAATCTAGAATGAAATATAATGTGTTATCAGCTAGTGAATATCAGTAGAGAAATAAAAACAATACAAAAATCAATAATCAGATACAGAAACTCAGCAGATGAAAACCAAAAAATAAATGGAAATAATGCAACCAACAACAAACTCTAGAGTGAAAAAAAAATCACTGGATGAGTTTAGTAGTAGATTGGAGATTATAAAATGAAAACTGAGGAAAGATCAATAGAAAATACTTAATCTGACAAAACGGACAACAGATTAAAGATAAATAAATACAAAATGGACAACAGATTAAAAATAAATAAATCTTGTTAGAAAAGTTGGCACATGTCTGTAATCTTGGCCAGCCTTGGCAACTTAATGAGATCCTATCTCAAAATATAAAATAAAAAGTGTAAGCTCAGTGGTAGCTTCCCCAACATGTGCAACACCTTGAGTTCTATCCCTAGTATGGAAAAAAAAAAAAAGGAACAAAATTGTCCTTAAAAAATAATCTAAATGGAGTGGTTGTCCTCATTTCCATTTCAGAGGATTTGTCGCTGATATACAGGAATGCCTTTGATTTATGCGTGTTGATTTTATATCCTGCCACTTTGCTGAATTCATTTATTAGCTCTAATAGTTTCTTTGTAGACCCTTTTGGGTCTGCTAGGTATAGAATCATGTCATCTGCAAATAGTGATAATTTAAGTTCTTCTTTTCCTATTTTGATGCCTTTAATTTCTTTCGTCTGTCTAATTGCTCTGGCCAGTGTTTCGAGAACTATGTTGAACAGAAGTGGTGAGAGAGGGCATCCCAACCTAGATGCCCTTCAATAGATGAATGGATAAAAAAAAAATGTGGCATTTATACACAATGGAGTATTACTCTGCATTAAAAAATGACAAAATCATAGAATTTACAGGGAAATGGATGGCATTAGAGCAGATTATGCTAAGTGAAGGTAGCCAATCCCTAAAAAACAAATGCCAAATGTCTTCTTTGATATAAGGAGAGTAACTAAGAACAGAGTAGGGTCGAAGAGCATGAGAAGAAGATTAATATTAAACAGGGATGAGAGGTGGGAGGGAAAGGGAGAGAGAAGGGAAATTGCATGGAAATGGAAGGAGACCCTCAGAGTTATACAAAAGTACATACAAGAGGAAGTGAGGGGAAAGGGAAAAATAATACAAGGGGGACAAATGAATGTCAGTAGAGGGGGCAGAGAGAGAAGAGGGGAGGGGAGGGGAGGGGAGGGGGGATAGTAGAGGATAGGAAAGGCAGCAGAACACAACAGACACTAGTATGGCAATATGTAAATCAATGGATGTGTAACTGATGTAATTCTGCAATCTGTATATGGGGTAAAAATGGGAGCTCATAACCCACTTGAATCAAAGTGTGAAATATGATATATCAAGAACTCTGTAATGTTTTGAACAGCCAACAATAAAAAATTTAAAAAAAATAATCTAAAAAAATTGATAAGCAAAAGTTCAGAAAATTTGTAACCAAAGACCTATTCTATAAAAAAAGAAATTCAAGAGGACCTAGGCACTTGTAGTTCCAGCTATTCTGAAGACTAGGTAGGAGGATGCCTTAAGCCCAGGAGTTTGAGGCCAACTTGGCCAACATAGAGAAACTTCCATTGAAGGAGAAGGAAAAGGAGAAGAAAAAGATGTCCAAGAGGTTCAAGAAAAGACTACCAAATAAAACTTCAAGTTTAAAGGAAAGAATGAATACCTAAATACGAGAATAATTTTTCAAAATATTAATTTTTTTCTTTTCTCTTTATTTCGCTAAGTGACAATTTATTCTTTAAAGCAAAAGATAATAATAACAACTGTTAGTGTTTATAAAGAATGAGAAGTAAAATTCATGATAACTACAACACAGAGTAATAAGTGAATGAATCAATGAAATTAAATTTTTATGAGGTTGAAGTGTGAAAGACTTTCAAAACTTTGGAGAAAACATGATCCAATTTATTTATGTGTACAGTATTGTACTGAATATAAAACCTAACAGAGATATTTTATAAAAATAAACACATGAAAATATAGATGCAAAAAAATCTCCAACAAAATATTAGCAAATTAAATCTAGCAATAAACAAAAGGAATAATAGATAAATACCAAGTAAGGATTACTCCCAGTAATGCAAAATTGATTTAACATTAAAAAATCAAGTCAGTGTAGTTCAACATAATGATTAACTCAGTAGATTTGATAAAAATGCAACATGAATTTATAATTTCTAAAACATCTATCAGTTGAGAATAGAAGAAAACTTCCATAATATCATAAAAAGCATTTATGAAAACCATATGGTTGTTATCATACTAGATGGGGAAATATTTCATGGCTTCCTTCTAAGATTGGGTACAAAGGAAGTGTATATGTAAATATATATGAGAATTGTGTGTTTGTGTGTACTGGGGATTGAACCCAGGGTATTTTACCACTGAGCTACATCCCGTCTTTTTTTTTTAATTTGAGAAAAATTCTTGCTAAGTTGCTGAGGCTGTCTTGGAACTTGCCATATTCCTGTATCAGCCTTCTGAATTATGGGGATTATTGTGCATGGCACTGATTTGATATCTAATATAAAATGAAATTACTAGAATGGTCAAAACCATTTTAGAAATGGTGAACTTAACTATTGGTTTTCACATCTTAACTATAAAATTAGCAATGAAGACTGCAATATTGCCATAAGGAAATAATTCCGTGGAATAAAATAGAGAATCTGGAAGTTCTGTATATATGTTTAATTGATTTTTGCTTAAAGATGCCAAGGCAATTTAATGAGAAAAGGACTGTCTTTTCAAAAGCTGAAAGAACTACCACTTTAGAAAACTATTTATCACTAATATTAAATATACTCATTCTGTGGTCCTCACCTTCCTGTAAAAATGTGGCCAGCAAAGAAAATTGTGTTTGTTTTCTCTTCTTTCTGCCTCATTTTCCTTTCCTTTTTACTCCTACTTCATTTAGGCTTTCCATTCAAGTTTTAGCATGCAGCAAGTTTTTCCAGTTTCTCTTTTCTAATGGTTCCTGGCAGAAGATAACTGATATGAGTGACTCATAAGAGCTAGTCCTCACAAAGTGTTTTGATTTGGGATCACACACGTTCTTGAAGCCATAAGGACTCATTCCATCTCTAGTGCTATGAGGAATGTCAAAATAAACAAACAAACAAACAAACAAATAAATAAATAAATAAAGGAAGAAGAAGGGCAGTAATAATCATAAAGCTTTCACTTTTGGCTAAGTAAAATGAAGTGCAGGTTAAAAAAATCTTTAGGAGGTGAAGTATTTGTTGCATCAGATTAATGTAGATACATTTGCAATTATCAAGTTGTAGAAGCTGCCAAAAAAGAAGTAAATTCAGATTTGATGGGTTTTCCATAGCAAAGGAATTATAGTCAAACAAATATATAATCAAGGTCCACACATTTAGCAGTTGATGGGACTCATTTTGATTTGATTTTCTGACTTTGGAATACGAGCCAATTCATGGTGATATCTGAAAGCATCTGAAACTGCATCCCCCAAAATAATAAATAATATAATATTCCAAAGCAATTGAAGAAATTCAAATCATCATGAAAGGCTTAAAAAGTGTAGAAATGCTATTCTCTAGAGGTTTCCTAATCAATTCATCTGTTTGATGTTTGTAGAAAACAATTGGATCAGGGTAGATTGGGGAGAAATCTAAAACTTTAACCAGTTTAACTCTAATCATTGCTTATGTGTCTGATTTTAAGAACTGTAAGTTCTGAGATTTTATTCCATTTGCAAATAAATGTTAGCCTGCCAATTTCAAGGATCTTGGCAGGAAATGTGAGATTCTTGGTTTAGACAAAAATAACAGTAACTAGAATATCAACATTGCACCAGATCCCCAAGCTAAGGTCACAAATGCTTATAGGAAGAGGGTCAGGTAATTTCTGCATACTAAATGGGATGTGTTACAAGAGAGGACACTCAAGCTTAGGTACACTGAATCTTTTATAATAGTTGGTAAGCTTGCTTGGCCTTTGCCTCAATGGAAGATATTATCTTTTTAATCTGTACTAGAAAGAAAATTACTCTTTATTCTGAAGGGAGAGATGCTACCTCTATTTTCCAAGGCTGTTTGCTATACAAACATGCTGAAAAATTGTCTTGATGGAACAAAGAAAGTTAGAGACTGCTTACAAGACATGAAGAAATTTGGGGTATCCATTGAAGAATGACTCCAAATAGCAGATCTATTATTTTTGCTTATGCACATTAACCTAGTCACTGTCATTGGTCTGCTTGTCATCAAATTAATGATCTCTTTAGTGTGGCAGATCAAATACTGTTTGCCTTTACATGGCGATGTTACTTTTCCTATTCTCTTATAAAACAGTCTTCAGTTATCTTGACTATGCTGATCACTTTCATATTCTGCAGAATGTCATGATTGTCTATTCTATAGATAGAACTGTGATTTGTGTCTTTATCAATTTTGTGTTGCTTTAACAGAATATCCAGAACTTGGTAATGTGCAAAGGAAAGATGTTTATTTGACTTATAATTCTGTTGTAAACACATGAGGTCTCTGTCTAAAGAGAACCTTCTTTGCTGGCAATATGGTGGAGAAGGACAAAGGAAAATGGCCTCATGCAGAAGGTGCATATATATAAGGAAGGAAGGAAGAGACTACATAGAGCCAGGCTTTTAACAACTCACTCTTATAGGAACAAAACCAGTCCTGTGAGATCTGACTCACTTCTGAGATGAGATATCATTAATGCCTTCATGAAGGTGGATCCCCTACTACCTAATTATCCTCTACTAGGTCCCATATCTTAAAGCTTCTAACCCCTCAATATTGCCACAATGGAGACCAAGCTTCCAGCACATTAACCTTTGGGAAATAAATTGTGTTCAAATCATAGTACCTTGTAATCAAGGGGTGACAAGTACCTTCAGTGTTCTAGTAAGATGTAAATATGTCCTATAATATATCCAGAGTAATGATCTGGGGAATATTGAGTTATTTCTTATAAATCAATGGCTCTTGATTAGGAATGATCTTATCTCAAAGAGACATTTGGTAACTTCTAGAGATGTTTTCAGGTGTTAAAAACAGCCAGAAGGGTGATGGCATCAAGTGGTAGAGGCTAGAGAAGCAATTAAACATCCTACAATGCATGAGGCAGTCCCTCCAAGAATTATCCAACCCAAAATCTTAGACAAGATTTAGAAAACTCACTTTTAAGCAGTATATATGATGTTATCCCTTGGAAGTTCTACACAATGTAAAGTACAGTACACTTGGGCCTGTTTGCATTTTGTACGTCATGTTCACAGCAACTGATAATACTGCTTTGATCCTTCAATTGAGTGACTTAAAGGCTGCATGATTTGAATGTGGCCTTGCACAAAAGAGGGTTTTATGTAGATTTATGTTGTAGTGAAGGCTACTCTGCCACTTGGGACATTCATATGGCTCCAGTTTACCCTTGTTCCTGGCCCTGGTACTTGTCTTCTTTCCAAGGCACAGAGGTTTTAGCCATAGTTCTTGCCATGCCCATGGTGATAAAGGCCTCACCATTTCTGCTTGTCCCACAAACACAGATGAAGGAGCCCCTATGTAAGATACTGACTAACATAAGGAGACCACTTTGAAATGGCTTTTAAATAAAATAGAGTTGAAAAGATTCCAGCTTCCCTCCCGGACACTTTAAAGGCAAGGAGGGTGATAACACAGCCTGAAAGTGAAGGGGAGTAAAGTGCCATGGGGCAGACCAGTGAGAAACAAGAGATGAGAAGAATGCAGTGGAGAATGTTATGCTTCCTACCACAGGTTGAGCTGAGGTACAGTCTAGATTAGCACTGCAGGACTCAGCATTTGACTGTTTTCCTACGAATGTGGAATATTCCAGCACAAGAGCATATCACATTGCAATTGCTTTCCCTTATTCATACCTCACTCTTTTTCTTCCTGTGCTCTTTTGTCCTCCTCAATGGAGCATTGGTATGTAGTTTTGCCTCAGGTACCAGAAAATGAGAGAACAATGAAATATAGTTTGTGAGGAGATTATATGGATGAGTTGAAGTTACATTATGGAGAATCTTCAATGTCAAACTAAAGATTAAAACTATGCTTAGGTTCCAAGACTGTAGGATTCTGTATTCACACAGAGTGGCAGGAATTGAACTCTACATCAATAAAGTGACTCAGTGCCCGTCCAGTCATTCATTAGCTAATTAACCTGGGGAACAAATATTGCTGATTCTTTCTCTTCACATAATCCCTATGAATCTTTCACTTAATTGCAGGGGCTGTACTCTCTCCTACCATAACTCTTCTGTTAGGAGTTGGGGAGAAAAGGTCTGCCAGAGATAAACCAAGGCTTCTGTGGGAAACTGGTTAACAAGAAAATCTGTAGTAACCACAGCAAGAAATTTTCACTTCCTTACCTTTCCCTTCCTTAACAGAGGGTCTATTTGATACTCAGGAAATTTAAGAACCTCCAAACAGACCTTCTGTTCTATGACTATTATCAATGTCTCTATACTTGAGGCAGTTTTTGAAACCACCATGGAATCTTGTGAGTATTGTGTTTCTGACTTACATATTTTTGAGGAGAAATAAAGACATAACTTATAAAATAGATGACCAATCAATCAATGTGAAAATTGCAAAATGTGTTTGGATTCAACCATCACTATATCTAATAGAAATGATCAAATCTGCAAGTTGGTTAAATATATCTTTCAATTTCACTTGTGATTTTTATGGTTTCAAGAAATATAGTCTTTATGACTTAGGATGAGGGAAAAGAGAAATAATATAAAAAAGTTAGTGTTGGATGAATTTCTGTACAATGGAGTTTTGAGGTTAAAAAAAAGAGATGCAAGTATTGTTTGAAGGGAGAATAGTATTTTGATTGTACAAAGAAAATGCAAATCTCTGCAAGTACAGGCATGGTTCAGGCTGCCCTTTTATAAAAGAAGTTTACATCTATAAAGGAAATCTACCTTAGTAAAATAAATATCTAGAGGATGTAAACAGGCTTTAAAAAAATCTTACATGTCCCTTTCTGCCTAAGATCTTTTCACAGAAAGAAGAGATTGGGGTTTGATACCTGACTGAAAGATTACCAAGAGATTGCAGCAAGTGGCTGTTTCCTGGAAGACTTTGTCTGCAAAACAAGGCAAGCTTTGCTGGCTGCACTCACTCATCTCAACCTTCCATCATCTGCACCACCTCCTTTGCTCCTAGAAGTCCAAGGCCCTATCCTTTTGTTTAGCTCTATGTAAGCTTCCACTGTCTAAGCATCCTTTGAGTCTCATGTTGTTCGTGTGTAGTTTCTGTATTTAGTACATCAATAAATTTGTCTGGTTTCTTCACTATTAATCCACATATTGTGTTCATTTATATACTAAAACTATTGAACCTTTAACGAAAAAGAACAAATTTAAAGCTTTGCTGCAACATTCACGTGGTATAGAGGTGTCTAATTGCTTCCTGCAGAAGCACACTCTCAGACAAAGATTCAAGAAGCAGTTTATTCAGGACAAAGTACCAGGAAAGAATGGGGAGAGTAGAAGAAGTGCAAACACAAAAGAAAGGAAGCCAAGAGAACCATTATCAAACTATTTACCACTATGGGCAACTGGAGACAGCTCAAGGTAACAGTGAACAACATACTTCAGAGTTGTCCCAATCAAGGTGGAGGTAGCCAGTATATTTATTTTCCAAGTCCTTATCTTTTATTGGATGAAGTCTACTCTCCTAAATTTGCTTTTAAAGTCATTAGCAAAGTTTGTCTTCTGTAATACATCTTTCCCAGGTGAAGGACTGGTACAAAACTGGAACTAAACAAATGTGTCTCCTCATCCAATTCTATGTGTGGCCAAACAGAAAACTACATCCCCAAATAGCAGGAGCAAGGCTCAAAATCATATGGTACTCCATGGACATTTGTTCATTGTGCTGTCAACCTGAAACATGAGAAAGAACACTGGTAAAGGAAGCACAAGATAAGGAAATTGGTACTCCAAAAATGCCATAACATCCATGAGCAGTGCGCCACACATTGAATGAAGGCATTCTGAATTCCAGTGATGGGCTCTGTTAGGTGCCTGGTCAGCCATGAATGACTGCACAGGGAAGGGACAGACAATGAAGGATGACTGAAAACCACAGGGAGTCTTTTCTGACAAGCAAACATCTGGAAGATGGGGCTTGGTGTGTTAAAATATTTCCCAACCATAATTACATTCCCTTAAGGAAAATGTCAAAATCATGTCATGCCCTACCAGGAAGCCTGGACCCTGCCTTATCACGGCAGTTATGTCACTACTCCCAAACACTTGGTCAACCAAAGCATCAAGACCCTCACACAGAAAGCTTGCTGAAGGCTATACAAAGGTTAATAAACTGCTTAATGGGACAGGAAATTGAGAAAAAATGAGGGGGATTCAATTTCATTAAAATCTTCAACTCTGTGAGCAACATACCATCCTCTCTTGGAGGTAGTCCATGCAATTTCTATTCTCAATCAAAAGTCAAAATTTGTATCTAGGTGGGACTCTCTGGAAACTTCCCTGGAACCCCCAATAAAACTGGAGGGCAGGAGAGGCATACTGTCCTTCCCTTCTCTGAGAAGCTCTTGACAGTGTCCCCTTTTCCCTTTTCCTATCCCTTTAATAAACTCATACCTGCTTTTCTGAGTGGCATAGATGAAATCTTTCTGACATGATTGCAAGAACAAGTGAAAAGGAGACTTTGGCAGCTGCCTCAGCTTTGTGGCAGGCTTTTGCCCTGTAACACCCTCCTTCTAACATGGAGCACAGCTTTTTTAATAACTTTACAACACCGCACAATACTTAGCTCACTGATCAGTAAGTGGTTGGAGATAAAAAGTTACTTAAGAATTGACTACGAATCAAAAATTTTTTTTGTACTTGTAGATGTACCCAATACCTTTATTTATTTATTTATCTTTATGTGGTGCTGAGGATCAAACCCAGGGCCTCACATATACTAGGCAAGCGCACTACCACTGGTCCACAACCCCAGCCTCTGACTATGAAATTTTTTGGAAAGGTAATATGTTCCTCAACACTACTCCCCAAATTCCTTATCTTAAATTCTCCCTTGCCAAAGCTCTCTCTTCATCTGTCTGATGGAGATGTCTCATTGCAAAGCCATGAGTGGAGCTAAACCTCAGAAGCCAACAACATTGATTCTTTCTAAATCTTCCACCTTCCAGGGATCTTTTCCTCTCAAACCCTACCTCTTAGCAAAGCTTTCAGTAGTGCCAATAAATCTGAGTCTATCCTATTATAGTAGTTAATGGACTAACAAACAGCTGAGCTTAAAAGTCATACCCAGTCAGGAGTAACAAATTATACAACTCAGGGTAAAAGCTCTATAAATATTGACTCCATCTAATTGTTTCTGTCAGAGAAAGAAATCTCATTGTGATAATGGCAATTTCTCCCTCCAGCACTGCTCTTTGAACAGGGGTTCTTCAGATGTATTAGTATTACCAGAATTAAATTAATAATACTCATCTGAATTGTTCAATAAATAACTTCACCTATTGCTCAATGTAGTGATGACATTGCAGATTTTTCATAGTGAAACCTTGAAAAACATTGTGGTGAGAAGCAAAATGAAATCTGTGGAAAAACATGGACATGCACCTGAGGAACTTCTGGATCTGGTGGCCTGAACAGGGACATGCACCCGTCAAACTTCCAGATCCTGGGGCTTAAACACGGACGTGTGCCTGAGGAACTTCCGGATCTGGGGGCCTAAACATGAAAGCCTGAGGAACTTCGGAATCTTAGAGTCTCAACATGGACATGCACCAAAGGAACTTCTGGATCCTAGAGCCTAAACATGGATGTGCAACTGAGGAACTTCCGGATCCAGGGGCCCAATCATGGAGGACTGAGGCATTTCTGCATCCCAGCACCTAAACATGGATGCCTGAGGAACTTCCGGACCCCCGGGCTTAAACATGGACATGCACCCGAGGAACTTCCGAATCTGGGGGCTTGAACATGGACGTGCACCTGAGGAACCTCCGGATCCGTGGGCCTAAATATGGACGCCTGAGGAACTTCTGGATCCGGGGGCCTAAACATGGACGTGCATCTGAGGCACTTCCGATGCTAAGGCCTAAATATAGACTTGTGCCCAAGGAACTTCCAGATTCTAAAGCCTAAACATGGATGTGCGCCCGAGGAACTTCTGGATCCAGGGGCCTAACCATGGACGTTCCCTGGAACTTCTGGTTCCTTGTGCCTATAAAGGGCAGGGGGTGACTCTCAGAAGGGAAGTGGCCCATGAAGGGGAGCCGAGTATGGGGCCTGTTGGGAGACAGACTGAGCTGTCACACCCTGAACTTGAATGTGACGGTGGCCTCACTTCCCGGCCTTCTGTTATGCTCGAATTCGGGACCCCCAAAAGACCACCAGAGACCAAGATCGATGTAAACAGCAAAGACGTGTTTATTGCGAGTTAGCTAGGTCCTCCACACGCACACAGCAACTGGTGATGCTGAGAGGCCCCAAGCCCAGGGTTTGCAGCAGTTTTATACATTCTTTGGAGAAGGCAGGGACCCCCACATACATCATAGCATCTCTTAGCAAATCATCACACACCACGGGGAAATCATATAACAACTCTAAAACATGATTATCACATTCACTGGCGGGAACAAGTTGGGTAGGGGTGATTGGTTACTACAAGAGGGGGATTCATTGGAACTGATTGGTTTAAGCCAAGAGGGCTGTTCATGCTTAACTACATGGTTTCCCAACATGTTATCAACCACCATAAACTACTGGAAGGGTCATCTGGCATCCCAAGTATTTCCCTGTCTCATGCTGATTGGTGGCTGCTAGGGGGTTGCTATGGATCCCCACCTAGCCTGACTGAGTCAGGGACACCTGGCGCAGCAGATCTCTCCTGTTATTTGTAGATAAACAACTTAGCAGGGTGGGAATGTGCCTAGGAGTGCTCTGTGGGTCTTTCCAAGGACAAAGGTGATGTCTCTTCCTTGGACAGGCTTTGCTCTGAGGTAGAGGCTGGTTTTTCACTTCCAGGCGGTGTGTCACTTCCTCCCCTTCCAGGCGGTGCTGGGGAGGAAGTGAGACCAGGCGCAGGGGCAAGGCCCTGAGGAGGGACACCGTCTTTCTCCTCGCTTAGCCAGGCGCCTAGCCTGGCTGGGGACGGGGATATCTTGTGACACTGGCTGCCTCCTGCATCCTTGCCCCAGGACCTCAGGGACCACAGGCGGGGACAATCGTTGATTCTCCCCTGGCCGCTGACCCTCAGCCCCGGGATCTGCCCAAGGAGAGCTCTGTCTCCCAGAGGGTCAGGGGGTCCCTGTGACCTGTTGCTCCTTACCCACCGTCATCCTGGGCAAGCACAGGTCAGGACACCAGACGGTACTGAGAGTGACATCTCCTGGCTGGGTGGCTGGGGACTTTGCCTCTGTCCCCAGGCCTCGGACACCAGATGATCCCCCCAAGAGACAGAAAATAACCCCACAGTGCCAAAGACTTATTTTTAAGCTTTGGATTCTGAAATTTTCCTGCTGCCACCTTCTTTGTGAAGCCAGTTTTTCAACAGAGTCAATATTCTTGGGGGAGAGGGGAGGAACCTTGGAGTTAATCAAACCAAGCTGACATATCTGGTCCTCCAAGAGAAATCTGGATTGGAAGGAGAACAGCCATTCTCAACTGGCAAAATAATGAAATTCCCTTGTCCTTATTTTGTGTAAGCAAAATAAATACTCTGATGTTAATCATCAAATTATTTTTGATGAGTGCTTGGCTCATAGGAAAACTGATTCTGTTTTGTGGAATGAAGTGTTACCTGATTTTAAAATTTAAAATGAAGCCAATTAGGATTGTTAAATTACACTGTCATAATTCTGTTCTTTGATAGCAGAAATAAATAAACCTTTTTTTTTTAAAAAAAAAAGAAATTTGTGGAGGGCAAGGTAGCATTGTGAATCAACCAAGACTGAGAAAAATTGCATTCTGTGGAGCCAAATTTGCTTGAACAGCTGTATTGTTTTTCACTTCATTCTTTAGGCCACCAGTCAGACCAAGACAAAAAAATTTCTTCTTTTCCTTTGATAAGGCTTATATGAACTCTTGAATCTATTTGTCCATCTAGAAAGATAACTAGAACCCACCTAGAGAAGAGGAAATGACTGTTAGTCAAGGAGACCAAGGTGATTTATCATGGTTAGGGCAGGAAGTCACTCCTATAAATGAAAGAAAAGAAAGTAACAGAATGAAATGTACACCAAAATAGATTTGCAGAGAAAAATGAATAATCATACAAAGTTAAACAAAGAAGTGACTTTTTAAGTAATTCAATTCACGAACTTTTCACAATGTTACTGCGGATCTAATATTGTGGTAGGTACTTTGGTGAGTGTTAAAATTTATTATAAGGGACTTGAATTATTTTTTTTCCTAAAAAATAAATATACATGCTATAACCAGACAATAGTAGGTGATAAAGTGTTTATTAGAATATTGCCAAGGAATATTTGAAGGGAAAAGATCTTATCTATATTTAACCTCAACATTAACAAGGGAGAGACCAAATCCCAAGGCTTTTAAGTGCCAATGTTATATGATAGATGTAGAAAGTGTTTTCTTCTAAAGAAATGAGCAAAAATCACTTAATGGGCTGGATGAAAAGAATTATCACAATGAATAAGGTTTTCTTAACATTGATTTGCTTAGTAAATATAGATTATTTAAATAATAATAATCAATGTATATTATTTATATGAAACATTTGCCAATCTCATAATAATGTGCCAGTTGCCATGTTAAATATTTTATATCTATTTCTTCTTTTAACCCTCATCATAGGCTAGAAGGAATGTGCTGTAAGAAAAATAAGAAATTATTATGCTTGTTCTCAAGCAACTCAGAATTTAGAGAAAGGACCAGATATTAACTTAATTATTAACAGAACACAAAGAATAAAATGACACAAAAATAGGAAAGATAAAGCAATTAGCTCTATACTAAGGAAAAGATTAGGAAATATAACCTTGACTTGTTTTTTTTAAAATAATATAATTTTCAGGTAGAATGAATGAAGGATAAGAATTTTCTAGATAAGTTATAAATAAGGGAAATTGTGTGAACAAAGGAATGGACTCTTGAAAGCATTCTCTTATCTTCATTGCACCATGAGGCAAGTTCTAAGCCAACTCTCAGGGTAAGAGAAAAGGAGAAGTCAAAATCAAAGTCAGAGAAGAGTAAATGAGAACTCAGAGAATAAGTAATAACAGTGAGGAAAGTAGTGAGACCAGGGCAAAGGACAAGTACCTGATTATCAAAGTAAAGGAAATGGGTAGATAGCACTTTCCCATCAACTGGTTGCTAACAGCTTCTGGGGGAGAAGAAGGATCACACATTTCAACACAAGTAATCACCCCTGTATGGCTGGCTCTCTTTCTGCCGTTTGGTCATGTAGGCACGAGAAGAAAGGAAACCTAAAACCTATAAAGAGGCAAGACACCCCCACTCTCCACTCCCACGGGTACCAGCTCTGGGTCCTGGCACCTCCCCAAGGAGTGTGTGTGTGTGTTCTTTTAAATAAGAATTGCTGTTTGCTCTGGCTTCTGCATTTCTCAGGTGTTTAACCTTCAACATCAAGGGAATGAGGACAAGATCTGGATTTTCAAGACAGGTATCAGTAGCAAAGGAGACATGTGTATTCTATGGTTCATATGCTCTTAAAAACATTTCAACTCATCCTTGGTCCAAATTCAAAAGGCACACAGAAGCAGAAAAGGCACAAAAGTTACAGGGAGGCCCATCATTTGAAGATACGCTCTTAGAAAAACAGGCACCGAAACTCCTCTGGAAATATCCTTGACTTCAGAGCCCAAGTGAATTTGCAGGACACCTGCTACTTTCCTTTTGACATCTCTCAGCTTCAACAGTGTTCTTCCTTACAGATATGGACAATATTTCCCAAGCGCACTGTCAAAAGAAAGCAGGAGCTGAAACTCCAAACCCTGATTCTTGTGTTCCGATGAAAGAAAAGAGCGAAAAGTCAGGCAAGAGATCTCTATTATAAGTGAAAGTGAAGTGAAAGCAAAGTGAGGCTTAAGGTGAGAGCGTTCCTGCTCTCTCTCTCTCTCTCTCTTCTCTCTTAGAAAGAGCCTTCTCTGAGCAGAGAACGACAAAGGAGACAATGCTGTCTCCAAATTTATTATGGTTTGATGTTTACCAAGAGAACTGGGGACCACCTTTGGTACTCTTTGCCAATCAGGTGTTCAACTCCTTCTTCACATTGGGTGATGGAGTTTTTGACCTTAGTTGGTCTTCTCTGGAACTATCATGGTGGCCATCCTATTTAGGGGGGCTTCACCTATATGTCAATCCCATGTTAATGTGGGCTCTGGGGTCAATAGCTGGTCAGAAGTTACATTAGTGCACCTGTGCTGCTAAAGGAATCTTCCTTCCCAGACCAAAGGAGACACCTCTGGCCATAATTCCTAGCTTCACACCAACCTCAGTGGACTCTGTCAAGATTTAGTCCTATTAATCATTTTCTTGTATTTCCCATTGCTTCTGTTTGTTTGTTTGTTTTTTACAAATTAACCACCACCCTTTGCTTTCTCATCTACTTTGGAAGTAGTTTAAAGATGACCCTAAAGTAATTTGAAGTATACTTGTGTGACCTTGCCTGCATTTCACTGCTCATTGTTAGCCACTACCTAACAACACAAGTGTGTCATTACAGTGTTCTCAAAGTTGAGTTTGGATCCTTTCCACCTCACTCATAAAATGCCAGCTATTTCCTACACTTAGAAGAATAACAAACACACCCAACAGCCTTTTATTCTCTTGTCCTGTTTTCCTCCATGCATGTGACTCTGAATTTGACTATCTCAGTCCTGGCTGGTTTTGAAGACATTTGTCCTTCTACTTTCCTTGTAATAATTCTCAACAATCAAAGACACTTCTTCCCTCCAGCAAGTGGGACTTCAATTAGTCAAGCTAATGGGAGGCTGGGAATCTCTGTATGTGCTGTGAGAATCACAAACAGAGCCATAAATGAGCTCTTGCTTTTTGTTAATGTGTTTAATTGTTAGATATTTTGGGGGACATATATAGACCAGAAATTCCGGTTGCTGGAGATAAATCATTATAAACAAGTTATATATCACGTCATATTGAATCTTATACTGCAATGGAGACAGACACAGCACAAAGAGAAACAAGTAATTGATTTAGAGTGGGAACAGGACATGTACACAGCTCAGTGAAAAGCTATGACAAGATTACCTACTCTCACTTTGTCTGGAGGAATGAACAAAGATTTTTTTTGAAGAAGCAACAACTTTAACTGAAGCTTAAAATGGAATCTGTGAGGTGGTGAGGTGGATTATGCCACCCCACAGGTGCAAAGTTTCTTTGGCAGAAAACAGCTGGAATTTTTTAAAAATTATTTATTTATTTATGGTTTGAGGAATTGAACTTGGTTTCACTCATTTCTAGGCAGGTTATTTTTGATAAGGGTGGAGGAAGGGCTCTGAAGGAATTAACATTTCAATTGCTCCATTCTCTGGATCTGACCCTTGCCTATTTGCTTGTTTAATTCTGGCTTCACAGTGACCAGCAAAATAGGAGAAAACTAGGGACTTTTCCAAGGAGAAGGAGAAGGTCAACTACAGGGATTATGAATGTGTACAAGAGAACAAGGACAGTAAATTATGTGTTGGATTTTCCGCAGTGTGATTTTTGGTAAAGGCCATTGAAGCGAAGCTGTGAAGAAAAGTGAAAGCAAGATTGAAATGGTGAGCAAATATGTGGGAGAGAACTGGAGACAGGAAATCATTTGACAATTTTGGCCTTGGCGGCATAGAGAGGGGAAGGAAGGAGGAAGACTTTGTGAATTTGTTTCGTTGTTTTGCTTTGTTTTAAGATGGGAGAGAACAAGTTTTGCTTACATGGTTGTTGGGAAAATTTGGAAGTGGGGAAAGAAAAAGAAATTAAAGATACAGCTATAAAAGGAATAATTGATAACAAAACTCCCGAGAAGATTGGAGAAGCACATTCAGAGATCTTGACCCTGGATAGCACAGATCATCCCTACAAGTACTGTCACACTGGTAACTGAAAGAAGGCAAGAATAGGGACTTTTATTATATCCTAGAGCCCCTTTGGCCAAGGAGTCTACCCTTTAAATTGATTCCAATCCTTTTATTCTCTGCAGTTTCTTCTTCTTTGAGTCTGGTTTTCTGATGCTTATAACATCCTTGGCTTAAAGAATCTTTAATCTTATACAGACATGGCTAATTTCATTTTACATCATCTAACCGACTTGGGATTTTTGAATCAAGTTTCTGCTCCTGGGGATTGATTCTGGACTTTAAGTTCCCAGATTAGATCAGAATCTAGGTGATTTCTTTCTTTCTTTCTTTCTTTTTTTGGGGGGGGGGGGGCGGCGGGGTTATGAGGGTTTGAGCACTGAGCCCTTCTGAACATCACTAGCCCTTCTTATTTTTTATTCAGAGACAAGGTCTTGCTAAATTGCTGAGGTTGGCCTTGAACTTGCAATCCTCCTGCCTCAGCCTCCTGAGCCACAGGCATTATTGGTGTGCACTACCACACCCAGGTCTGTATTCACTTCTACTTAGGCATCTTCCATGTTCTGAACCACAGTGAGAGATGATGCTTGAAAACTAACTAAACTTCCACATACAGTATGTCTGTGCTTGGTAATTCCTGACACCAAGCCCACCCATTGGAGCAAAGCCTCTTCTAAGAGTTATTACTGGTTGGTCATAAATAATCAGTGTATATTTTATTACTACTATCACTCTCTCCTATACTCTACTAGACAGGTCTTTAGATTTCACGGCTCCTTTTAATAAAATTGTGACAACCTCACAATGTCTTATTTCCACATTTAAAAAATATAATTAAATTCCAAGGGTTGGCGATATTACCAATAATCTTACAGAGTCAAAAAAGAATTATAGAGGAATATTATGAGTAATTATATGCTAGCAATTAGAAAACCTATATGAAATGGATAAATTTCAAAAAAGACAAACTATCAAAAGCAAATCAAGAAAAAATAACTAGACCTATAAGAAGTAAAAAAAATTAAATTAGTATTTTTAAATAACTTCCCTCAAAGAAAATCCAGATTTGGATTTTACCAAATGTTTAAAGAGGAATGAAAACTAATTATTCACAAACTCTTCAAAAACCCAAGAGAAGCAAACCATTCTCAATTCATTCAGTTAGACTGGTTACTTACAGATATTATAACCGGGCAGGGACGTAACAAGAAAACTATAAAATAAAATCCCCTGTTAACATGGATACAAAAATCCACAATAAAATGTTAGTAAACTGAGTCCAGCAATATATGAAAAGGATCATAAGCCACGACCAAATGGAATTTAGCCCAAGAATACAAGGTCTGTTTAGGAAACACAAGCAAAAGCTGTGCATGGAGGCGCACACTGTAAATCCAGCTGAGGCAGGAGGATTACAAATTTGAGCTGAATCTGAACAACTCTGTCTCAAAATAAAATAAAAAGGGCTAGAAATATAGCTCAGTGGCAGAATGCTTGTACCATATATGCCATATCCTGGGTTCAATCCCCAGTACTGGGAGAAAAAAACAATGTAATACACATGTTAATAGATTAAAGGAAAAGAATGCTGTTTTAAGATCATCTCAGTACCTAGAGGAAGAAAATTTAACAAAATCCAAAACCCTTTCACAATGAAAGCACTCAGCAAGCTAGGAATTGATGGGAACTTTCTCAATCTGATAATGGGCATCTACAAAATTTCCAGAACTATTATCACACTTAAAGTGAAAAGTTGAAAGTTTTCCCCCTCTAAGATCAGGAACAAAATAAGGAGTCTATTCTTATCACTTCTGTTCAACATTGTACTTGATCTCACCAGGGCAATTAGGTAGGCAAAACAAAACAATACAAAACAAACAAAAAACAAATGAAAGGCACCCATATTGAACAGGAAAGAGTAAAACTATCTTTATTTGTTCATGACATCATTTTCTATGTAGAAAATTGTAAGGAATATACAAACAAATAAGCAATACATTAATTTAATAAAAGAGGTTAGTAACTTTGCAAGATATAAGATCAATATACAAAAATCAATCATAGTTCCATATTTTAGCAATGAATCATGCAAAAATGAAATTAAAAAGATAATTCCACTTATAATAACGTCAAAAAGGTAAATGATGAGATATAAATTGAACATATGAGGTGTGAAATTAACTGGTTTGCCCCCCAAAACAAAGTAGCATTGAAATAAATTAAATATCTAAATAATTAGAAAGATAATCCAAGATCATGATTGAAAGGCTTAAAATTATTAAGAATGCAATATTTCCCAAATTGATCTTCAAATTCAACGCCATCCCCATCCCCACAAAAATATCAGATTTCTTTCTTTTTTCTTTCTTCCTTCCTTCATTTGTTTTTCAGAAATTGACAAACTGATTTTAATATTTGTAAGGAAATGCGAGGGATCTAGAAAAATCAAAACATTTTTGCAAAAGAAAGACAAAGTTGAAAGTCTCAAACTTCTCAATTTCAAAGTTTTCTACAAAGCTGTATTAATGAAGACAGACATAAGGATAAACAAATTGATCAACTGAATAGAATTGAGAATCCAGAAAAAAACAATACATATATCTATACTAGTTGATTTTGATAAGATGCTGAGACCATTTATTTGGGAAAAGAGTAAATAAAAGGGGTTAAGACAACTAGATATCCACATGCAAAATAAAAAGTTGGAACCCTACTATATTCAAAATTTAAATTAAAATAGATCAAGATCTGCATTTTAGAGTTTTAACTATAAAACTCTTATAAAAATAAATATTCATGGCTTTGAACTTGACAATGTGTTTTTTAGAAATGTTACTAAGAAGCAAAGAAAAATAGACTTTATTCACATACATAATTTTGTTCGACCAGGCACTGTAGCGGAAGCCTGTAATCCCAGTGGCTCGGGAGGCTGAGACAGGAAGATTACAAGTTCAAAGCCAGCATCAGCAATGGAGAAGTGCTAAACAACTCAGTGTGATCCTATCTCTAAATAAAATACAAAATATGGCTGGGGGTGTGGCTCAATGATTGAGTTCCCCTAAGTTCAATCCCCAGTTACTATCCCGCCCCCAAAAAATTTGTTTCAAAAATACTTTAAGAAAGTGAAACAATAGCCCACAGACTAAAAGAATGTTTGCAAATCATGTATGTTATAGGGACTAGTATCTAGTATTTAACCTACTCTTATAGCTTTAAAAGACAAGTTTTTAAAATAGTCAAAAGTATTTGAATAGATATCTCTATTTTGTTTTGACAAATATAAGTCATTCTGAACTCTTTTAAAGAAAAACATACAAGTGCTATCTTGACAGAGAGTAGAACCTTCATTTTGGTTTATCTTGTTCTTCCCATTGTTTTTATTTATTCATTTAAATATATGTTAGGAATTCTATAAATGAATAACAGAGATGTCAAAATGAAATTGTTCATTTTTGTGGCTTATCTTCTGTTGCTTAATAGAGTCTGAAATTGTTTAAATTAGCTTGAGTCACCTCATGGACACTCATTCTCTCTGCTTTCCTTGTCATTCATTATGAGTAATCCTTAAGATCTAAGTGAAATTAGAGCTATCCTCTGTAAATTTTTTTTTAAATTATGTATGAACAACATGCCTTTATTTTGTTTATTTTTATGCTGTGCTAAGGATTGAACCCAGTGTCTCACACATGCTAGGCAAGAGCTCTGCCCCTGAGCTATGGCACCAGCCCTACCTATTCTTTGCAAATTATAATATAACTTTACAATGTTTCATGAAAATATTATTTGTCATATCTAATATGTAGACTAAGATCAAAGAATTGAAAATACAAAGCAGAAATGTTTGTAAGTTTTCTTTAAAGTGGGGGACTCTACTCTTGAAATGATGAATTGCTTTCCAATTCTGTGTTTTCCCAATTTTGGAAAAGAGACCACTTGGGGTTAGACATGTATCTCTGAAGCTGAGTAGATATGGGTTTCACTTTGGCACCACAACTTTCTTAATTTGTTGTACAAGGTGAAAAATTAGAATAATTTTATAATTATTTAGAGCCTTCTATAGAAATTAAAGGAGGTTCTGTGATTACTTGAAACTGGATCTGGAATGAATAATTGCTCAATAAATGGCAACAATAATATTGCTGTGTATTATTATGGTGTATACTTAGAACCCCAGAAACCAGCATTCTAACTGCATTTATCCATTAAATATAATCAATAAAATTTTTTTAAATGTTTATTTTTTAATTGTAGTTGTACACAATACCTTTATTTAATTTATTTATATGTGGTGCTGTGGATTGAACCCAGGGCCTCACACATGCTAGGTGAATGCTCTACCACTGAGCCACAACCCCAGCCTCCACGCCCCCTGAATTTTTGTTTTTTTTTTTTTTTTGAATAATTGAATTATGCAATCATGACAGGAGTTAAGTAAAATATTTAGGAGATTTTTCAATAATACAATACATTGTTATTAAGTCACCATGTTGTACAATAGATCTCTTAAAGCCTTTGCTTTTGAGGAAATATCCTAGAAACTAGAAACTGTTGCCCAGATCAATGTCATGGAGCTTTTTTACTGTATTTTCTTCTGGTAGTTTTATAGTTGCAGATCTTGTGTTTAAGTCTTTAATTCATTTTAAGTAGATCTAGTTTCATTGTTTTGCATGTGAATATCCAGTTCTCCAGTGTCTCTTACTGCCTCTTATTGAAGAATCTGTTCTTTCCCCCACTATGTATTCTTGGCATCTTTGTTGAAAATCAGTTGATCTTATACATTAATTTATTTCTGGACTCTCTATCCTGTTTCATTGGTCTATGTGTATTTTTTTTCCTGGTACCAGGGATTGAACTCAGGGGCACTTGACCACTGAGCCACATCCTCAGCCCTATTTTGTATGTTATTTAGAGACAGGGTCACACTGAGTTGCTTAGCACCTCTCTGCTGCTAAGGCTGGCTTTGAACTCTGCTTCAGCCTACAGAGATGCTGGGATTATAGGCGTGCACCACACACAGGGATTGTCTTGAATCTGCTGGTTGCTTTGGTAGTGTTGAGAAAATTTTAACAGTACTAACTGCCGAACTATGACCGTACATGTCTTTTTCAATAGCTTTCATCAGTGTTTTATAGTTTTCAGTGCACAGGTCTTTCACTGCCTTCATTAAATCTAAGTATTTTATTTGGGGGGGGGGGTGCTATTTTAAATGACACTGTGTTCTTAATTTTTTTTTTTTCCTTCAGATAGTTCATTGGTGTATAGAAAGGCTATTGATTTTTGCTATTTTGATCTTCTATCATGCAAATTTACTGAATTCCTGTGTTTGTTCTAAGATTTTCTGGGTGGAATCTTTAGGGTTTTCTATATACACGACAATATAGTTTGCAGACAGGGAAAATTAAACTTGTTCTTTTACAAAATGGATGTCCTTTATTTCGTTTTCTCATGACCATATTTGTTTCATTTTACAGTTTTGAATTAAATTTCATTTTATCTTCTGTAGATTCAGCCAACAATTGTTCTCTTTTGGTTACCATTGCATGGAAAATCTTTTTCCAACCTTTCATGTTCAAAGTAAGTCCTTTATATTAGGCAGCTTTTTCTTACTGTGACATAATACTTGGGGAAATCAACATAAAGAAAGGAAGATTTATTTTGGCTCATGGTTTCAGAGCTTTCAGTCCATGGTTACTTGATTCCATTGATTCTGGGCCTGTGGTGATGCATAATATCATGGCAAGAAAGTTGTGGCAGAGCGAATCTACTCACCTCAAGACAGCTAAGAAGCAGAGAAAGAGGGTGGGGGGGGGAGAAGTGTCTAGAAACAAAAAATGTACCCTTCTAGAGCATGTTCCCAGCAGTATACTTTTTCCAACTAGGCCCTACCTTCCTTAGTTCCACGACATTCCAACAGTCCATTCAATCATGGACACATCAATAGAGAATCCATTGCTGAGGTCAAAGCCCTCATGATCAAATCACTTTCCCAAAGCCCCACCTCTGAACACTGCTGCATTGAGACCAAACTTTCAGCACATGAGCCTTTGTGGGACATTTCATATCCAAACCATAACATCTCTAAATGTGGATTAGGCAGCATGTTGTATAGTCTTATTTTTTTAATGCATTCATCTATATGTTTTGATTAATGGATTTAATCCCTTTAAATTCATATTATTGGTAAGTCAGAATCTACCACTGCCATTTTGTTAATTGCTTTCTGGTTGCTTTGTAGATTCTTTCGTTCTTCCTTGTTTTCTTCCTTGATGATTAGAAGTCTTCTCTAGTGATATGCTTTATATCGTTATATTTTTTTGTCTTTTGTGGATCTACTGTAGGTCTTTGTTTTGTGGTTATGATGTTTACACGAAATATATCTAAGATGATACAACTTAATTTTGATTGCATAAAACAAAGCTACATTTCCATCCCACTCCCTGTGTGAGTGGGGAAGAAGGGTCCAGAAAAAAAATGTACCCTCTAAAGTATGTTTCCAGCATGCTTCTGATGTCCTAATTTATATCTATTTATATTGTCTATCCTCTAACAAAGTATTGTAGCTACTATTGTTTTTAATAGTTTCAATTTTTAGCCTTTTTGTTAAAAATAGACGTGATATAAGGGATTTACACACTGTCACTATCGTAGTAGAATATTCTGAATTTGACTGTGTGCTTACTTTTACCTGTGAGTTTCACACTTTCACCTATTACACAGAAGCCTTCATTTCTTTCAGCATGAAGAACTCCCTCTAGGGTTTCTTGTCAAACAAGTCTGATGGTGATGACTTTTGACAGATTTTGTCTGGGAAATCTTTTTCTCTCCTTCATTTCTGAAGGACAACTAGAGATATATTTTTCATTGCTTTGTCAAGATCCCCTAAAATATAACAGAAAAGACTTGTGAGATGCATCAGATAACCTAAAACAAAAATTTGTGGAACAAAATTTGTGGAAAATGTAAGTATCACTTTGTTCAGGAAAGAATCGTCAGCATTCAACCTTATCAGAGGATGCTTAAGTTATTTTTCTACTTTCATAAAAACACTCATAGGCCAGGGTGTGGTGCAGTGGTAAAGGCACTTGCCCAGCATGTAAAAGGCTCTAAATTCAATTCCATCACTCAAAAAACAAAAAACAAAAAAACAACAACGAAACATGATCCATGAAAATTGTTCATATTGCAGTTTATATCAAAACTTAAAATAATTTTATGTGTAGATATAAATATGTAAACCTTATTTATATTTTAAAATTATTCATATTTCATAAAATATTACTTGTATTTAAAAATTTCTTTTCAATAAGGAAACATAAATTAAATATCTTCAAGAATGACTCAAATTTAACTTTCTCATTTCATTAAAAAACTTATTCACAAGTATTAATTTGGGATTATTGATTTGACTCATTGTGAGTTTATTTGTATCTTATTTTTTGCTTCTTTAACATTCAGCTTGTATTGGTATTGTTTTTTTCATCACATTTATATATTCTGTCTACATTAAGGAATATTGATTTCTTATTTTCTGTCTTTATATATATTAAAATGTAGTTTCAAAATTTAACTTCTATAGCTTATTAAATAAATATTGACTGATATCATCAAGATATATTTGAATGACATAAGTTTTTGAAACACAGTGGTGTGATAAGCTTCTAGGATCAAGGTTTAAAGCTATTGTTCATTGTTCAATTTTGAGGCTTGAAAAAAAAAAGACATTTAAAGAATAATAATTATTCTTTAAACTCATATAGCTTTGTAACTAGAGAGAAAATGAAGGCACTTATCATATTTTTTACCTTTTTATTACCAGAGATTTTAATGACATATTCACACATTATTTGTTTTTCAATTATTTTTTCTTCAAATCGCTATGATACTTACAACTCAGGGCTGAAATGACTATGAAAATTATTGAAAATATGATCAATTTAATAGTGGAAACAGACACACAAACACATAAATATAATGAAAAAAGGGATGGATTTTGAGATATGATATATAACAAAATGTTATGGTGTCTGAAAAGAAAGTTCTGACTGAAAGTAACAAACAAATAAATGAATAAAGAGAGATCCAAAAGTCAAAACAGAGCTGGTGGCTTCAGGAATGGGTAAGTAAATGTCATAGAATAAAGGATTCCAGGAAGATAGAAACATGTCAGCAAAGTTCTGGAGTGAAGAAAGCGCAGGATATGTTCAGGAATTATGAGTGGAAAGTGAACATAAAAAAAAAAATCCACCAAAAAAAATCCATCCTAAATATCAAACTAAGTAGTATAAATTTTATTCAGGAAAATATTAAAGCAGTGGTTACGAGAAAAGTTTGGTTACTGCCCCTAATTAATATCATCATGTGCTGCAGTGTGTGCACTTGGAACTGAATCAGTTTTAGAACTGATGCATCTTAATCCCTTGGGAGTCATAAATGCCAAGACCAGAGGTCATTATAGCATCTATGGAGCCATAAAATTGGAATTGGAGATATAAAGAAAGACTTTGACTTAAAAAAGAATACCATCACAATTAAGGGGTGTATTAAAGAGAGTAATTGATGGGACATTTGCCAGCTTTGAATTAACTAAATTGAGCCTGAATTTATAAAAGTGCTGGTTGCAGCAAAATGAAACCATCCTTCTCCAGTGCAGTGAGACAGTAATGTTATCCCATTA
The DNA here is from genome assembly GCF_047511675.1 of Marmota flaviventris. Taxonomy (NCBI): domain Eukaryota; kingdom Metazoa; phylum Chordata; class Mammalia; order Rodentia; family Sciuridae; genus Marmota; species Marmota flaviventris. The sequence continues at coordinate 47,420,196 of NC_092505.1, read as the reverse complement.
TGATTCATTTCAAATTGGAGCTCTTCCCAACTTTAATTTATTTGGTTGGTTAAGACTGAAATGATGGTTACATTGCTATCGGAAAGACTATCCCTTGGTTTAAGAGAAATGGAAAGTATTTTCTCTGCTTTAACCTGCCTTCTATGTTCTTAGCCTTAGTAGGATTAATTAATCCTGGGATCAAGAAATTAAGCAATAAATTACAAATGTTCAACCCACAGCTTTTGCATTCCAAGTCTTTGCCTTATGCTTATGTGTGTGTTTGAGTGTGTGGGCATGCATAGGAATGCTTGCTTTTAGTGAAATGGGCAAGTATGAGATATATTGATCCAGTTTTTCCTGACATTGACTATATAACCTGTCACTTCTCCAAGTACTAAATCATGTTGACAGGACCCATTACATTTTATGAATTTTTTTCCTTATCTAGAAGATTCGTAGTTGAAGCACATTTGATTTTAAATGTGAGCTCTGCTGCACTGAAATAACTGCCTTGAGTTGGAAAGTCAGTTTCTCTGCTAGCAGGGAAGAAGATTTTTAACATGAAGATTCTCTCAACCCCTTTTTGCTTTGGACTAACTTTGGTGTCGGTGATGATCTTTTTAGAATCAGTGCATGGATGGCCATATCTCACCCAAGGTATGTGCACATAAATCTAAAATCCTACAAGTGGGTAAGGAATCCTAACCTTCCCCTTTATATCACTTTGATTTTCAAAAAAATCCTTATTACAATGTGGTTGTAAGACAAAAAAATATAATTTAATTGCCAAACCTCCCCTTGAAAAGTTGCTGTTCTGAATCAAATGGAATCTATGATGTTTTCCTTTTAAGCAAAGTAAGTAAAATAATGTGTACCAAATCAATTTTACTCAACATTGTACTAAATTAATTTCATTTACACTTAATTTTTTTCTAATTGTGTGTCATTTATTTTTTGTGTAACAGTATTGTAGTCAATGACAAATTCAATGCATATTCCTTCTCCATCTTGAAGAAAGGAGATTTTCATTCTTCAAGGTTATTAATGAATTACTTATGAAAGAGAGCATCTCAAGGAAAAGTACAATAAGATAAAAATGTGTTTGCAGGAATTTAAGAATAATAGCGGGGACCATGCTTTTGTAATTATGTCAAAATGAATCCTAATGTTATATGTAACTAAAAAGAACTAATAAGAAAGAAAGAAAAAAGAATTAGTGCATGTGAAACCATAGTACTTTCAGGAGGGCAATGCTAACACCCATATTATGCACTAACTATATTTATCAGATTTCTAGCAAATTTATGACAATTATGATAAATGAAATAATTTATGACATTTGCAATACCATGACAAAATTGATGAAAATAAGTTTCTGCTCTTATCATATCATAATGTGATCTTTCTTTAAAATTTTCAGTGCATTCTATAGTAAAAGTAGCTCTGAAAATAAGTAAGGCTAAATTTTGTGCTGATTTATTAGGCAATCAACCTTATTGAAATGTTTATATATTTCATATATAAAAATATATATTTTATGTTTTAAAAATAGTGACTTAAAATATAATAATAATGTTCTTCAAATAATATCCCTTCTGGCTTAAATTCTGTTTTGTTTTGTTTTTTTTTCATCTAACTGATGTCCTTGTCAGGAAGGACCTCCTTTACTCTTTCATAGAGGGAGTCAAGACAGAATGTAATAAATTTTGTCCATGACACCAGATTGAGAAAAGGGATCAAGCTTCCCACATTTGGATCTAATTCAATTTTACAAGAACTTGTTACCTCCAATGTGGTTTTAAAAGTCAAAGAAAATTAGAACAGTCCTTTTGAAAACAGAAATAAATTTGCATGCATCTTTTTATTTATGAGAGTTTTCACTTTGAAAAACAGATAGTAGCAGAAACTTAAATAAAAGTCTGGGAGTCAAAGATTCTGGATTTTATCCATGGCACTCACATCTTATCTTTGTTTATCCAGTTAAAATCATTATACTTGGTAGGTCTCTTTCTGCAAAATACTTAGATTTCTAATATTTTTTAACACAGTGTAAATGTGAGGGAAAATATGACCATTTGTTGAGAACTTCACAAAATTAAGTGTAAGTTAGTGATAACTAATTGTAACTTCCAGTTTCAGATATATGTAAAATATATTTTAAAAAACTAGTTCTATAGATTTGCTACATTACAAATCAATAATACTCTGACCTTGGAATTCCACACAGTGATTTCCTTAACTCACCAGCAGCATCCTGGGAACATCTATCTCTGACATCCTCTTTGATCTCAGTGTCATCAAATATTAATGAGGAAGATTAAGTTTTCTTATTAATATTATTTTCTGATATAAATTGTTCAAGACTAGAGGGAGCTTCTCTCCCTACACAAATGTCTGAAAGTTACCAAGTATTTCAAGCGAACATTTATCTGCTGATATTGACTATAAAGCTTTCTCTCTATGTGGTAGATAACATCTAAGACAAAGGGCATTCTCCTTCTTGCCTTTATTTCCTGGGGCCATATGAAAGTGTGCCTCAGTAGATAATCCGCAGTGGGAAAAATCCCTTACCACCAAGGTGAAAGAAAGAATGATCAGAACTATGGAAAATTTAATTTTTGTTATATTATCATTTTGAGAGCTTCCAAGTTTCTTTCTGGTAAAATTTCTTGACTCTGTTCAGTTAAAAGCTTCACATGAAAAGCAAGGGGATAACTAAAATTTTGCAGATTTAGTATGTAGAGAGTGGCAATGAGTCAATATTTTCTGTGTATTTGCAAAATCACTCACTCTAGCAGCTGAACAGTGTTACCATCCTTTATGCCAAAGGTCATCTATGCTCAGATCTTTCATAAGCAAATACTTTATCAATCTTAATCTGCTGTTCAAAGGTAGAAACATTTTTATAGTACATGTTTTCTATTTTAAAGCTATTTTTTTTAAAACTAAAAACAAATGTAAGACAAAGACTTATTTTCTGTTGTTTTTCTTAGCCAATATTTTTCTTTACTTTAGAAATAAAATGTTCAACTTCTTGAAATAAATTTTGTCCTTAGAGATTCCATTAAAAGATGGTTGTCTTTAAAAGTGGCAAAAAGAACGTCTGAGGACAAATAGTCATGCAGGTATAGTCACTGGAAGCAAAAATTATAAAGGCAAATCTATTCATTTTGTTTCTTTAAAAAAGTTCCACTTACATATGCAGATAAATGAACTGTGCAGTAAGCAAATGAAAACTTAGATTCGTATTTTCCTAGTTATCTTCCTCCTACTCTCATAAGTTTTCCAAATTGAAAGCAATTAATCTGTTTCTCTTATCGAAGTCTAACAGTTCTCTTTCTGAAACAGTAGTCATTGTCATCTTGCTTTAAAATACATCTTTTTTAAATCAAATGAAAACATTTTAAAGATTATAATTTAACATTTTAAGGAATGATTAGAATAAAAGGCATTACCTAATCATATCTTTTCCTTAACCATCTCTTGAGGATCTTTGTCTAATTAATGTTGAGCAAAACTTACATTAATATTCTATTAATATTTTAAATAGTCAAAAGAAAAAAAAGTCTCATGCAGATAGTTTCTAGTCTATGAACCAAAGGAAATTGAAGAACTGAATCACAATTAAATATCTTTGGTCAGTGCAGAAAACTTTGATGATGTCACTGGCCCCAAATCATCATTTTCTTCCTTTAATTAGCCACTTAACTTCGTTCAACAACTGACATTTTTTAGACACAGGGAAGATAGATGACTTACAGAATACAGTCAGGTTATGATCCAGTCCTCTAGCTAAAACTGTAGTGCTGTCACTCCTAACCTTCAACCTGGGTAACCTAGCTTTGGCCCACACTGTAGCAGTTATTAATGAGGAGAGAAGGAAAGGGGAAATAAGCCTGCAGTCATTAAAGTTCATTGCTATATCTAATTATTATTTCAATGGCATTATTAGTAGAAATCTTGTCAAATATTCCATATTTTACACCTTGAATCAAGTTGTTGTCCCAATTTCTACTCCAGAATAAAGACATTTGTAGTTCTGAGAGAGTTGCAAGTAATAAATGGCTGTGAGTAAATCAAGAAAAATTGAAAGATGTCAATATGAAAAAGTAGGTAGCATTTCAATTGACTTGTATTTAAATATACATATCAAATCAAATAAAAATCAAATGTTATTATTTTCTCTTTTAAACAACTTTTAGATTTTTATTTCTTATGTTAAATGCAATAACATAATATTTCAAAAACACAAATTATAAAGAGGGAAGTACAATTTACCTGCAATTTCACTACTCAAAATAACACACACAAAGGATTAGGGTACAATCTTCCATGTAATTCTCTCTCACATCATCTCTCTCTGTTCATATATAGTCACTGATTTATAAAATGGTCTCTTTGAGTTGCACATCTCTCTACATCTCTATTATTGATGAATATATACATTGAGAGTTGCCAGTGCAATCCATTTAATTAGAAACAATTTCAGTGACTGACTCCAATTGGAAATGGTGGTGTGTGATCATTACAGGAAATGAACTGTTTCTACATAAAAAAGATATGAATCGTGAGGAACTATTATGGACTCTCCTGAATAAAAAGTTTGATTTCCAGAGGCCCTCCAACACTGGTGAGTTAAGAATGAAGTCAAGATTTTGCTATTAAACAATCTATTCTATCTTCAGACCTGCTCTTTCATTTCTACTGGGGAATGTAGCTCAGTGGTAGAGTGCTTGCCTAGCATGTACAGGCCCTAATGTGTCAAAAAAAGTTAACAATTAAAATAATAATAATAATAATAATAATAATAATAATAATGACAATAATAATAAAGATCCCTCATATCCCTACACTGAAGGCTTAAATGTTGTTGTTGTTTCATATTTATGCTGATAGCCATGGAGTTATTATTCTGCTATATTTGAAGGTCCTAAATGGAATTGCAATTTGGAAAGTGGCTGGCGTGGAGACTATGAATTAGGAACTGATGGTACATTAACTGAGATTGTTTTCCTTTGAAGTATAGGGGAATCTTATTTACAAATATGCACCAAACTGCTCTCCAAGAAATTATTGAGATTTTGTCAGAAATTTAGCAAGTCTAGAAAATGTCACAATACAACAATGTGGTATCCTCTCATACAACATCTGCAGTAGCCTTTTTTTTTTAAGGTTTGTATATATAGGACAAAATATTAGCTAAAAGAATACTTTAGGGCTGGGGATATAGCTTAGTAGAGCATTTGCCTAGCATGTTCAAGGCTTTAGGTTTCATCTCTACTGCAAAAACAAAGGAAAAAAAGGCCTTAATTAATACTTTTTAATAAAGCAAGATTTTAAAGTTAGAAGTAAGGTATTCTCATTGGAGAAAATTAACAAAATTACAAAAAAAAAATTATTTTGAAATTATAAAATCTGGAGAGTTACTGTTAGTATTTTGGGTGAATTTTCTTTCCCAAAGAAATTATTTACATGTAGAATTTGTATTTGCTCTTTTGATTTTTTCATTTAATATTTTCCATGTCAGTAAAATTATAGGAATTTATTATAAAATAGTCAACGATGTAACTATTGATCTATGTTAGAAAATTTTGTGCTTAATGTTGGAAGGAGATATTTTCTCATGACTTAACTGATTGAACTTTAATATTATGGGTATTGAAAAATACATTGAGTTTTTATATTAGGAATTCGTGGGTAACCTCAAATCATATGAAAAAGACCTTTGCCTTCCATGTAAGATTTTGAATGTGTGTCTTGAAGTGATTAAATATTTATTGCAGTGTCCATTTTTCATATGACAATTTTTTTTTTTTACAGATTTAGAACTGGCTAACAATTTGGAAGAACATAACCAGGTGAGAATGTGTAATACTTAAACATTCAATTTTAATAACAATTATAAAACAATTTTTTGTCACATAATATTTTTTTTAAAAAATTATTACTACTAGCCAGGTGCGGTGGTGCACACCTATAATCCCAGCGGCTTTGGGGGTCTGAGACAGAAGAATCACCAGTTCAAAGCCAGCCTCAGCAAAAATGAGGTCCTAAGTAACTCAGGGATATCCTGTCTCTAAGTAAAATACAAAGTAGGGTTGGAAGATGTGGCTCAGTGGTAAAGTGCTCCTGAGTTCAATCTCCAGTAATGGCCCGCCCCTGGAAAAATTATTAATACTGTATTGTGAAACATTGTTCCGGCTGGAGAAAGAGTGAAACCAATATTTTTTAGGAATTGGTATACTATACAACACAAAACAATTAAAGTACACTATACAGCACAAAACAAAACTATGGCTGTATGATCTTAAGTATAAAATGTTTAGAAATCTAGATTGTAGTTTTAGCTCTCTAGTTATCCAAATATGAGAACTTGGGCCAACTAAAATTCTCTAGAAATCTCATCTGTAAAATAGGAGGCTAGAAATTGGTGTTTCTTCCAGTTATTATTTTTGAACCATGGGAAATTTTTTTCCCCCAACAAAATGTTGTGTGTTCTGTCTATGAAATATCTAAGAATGGAGCTACTGTAATTTAGGCAGATGGCTTGGAGAGCCTGCAGTGTGGACTTCTTGAAAGGGAGCCTCCTATCAACCTCATCTTCTCCACTCCTTGGCATTTTATGAAGATGGTTTGAAAATCATTGAATTGCATGATTTCTAAACTCTCTTGAATACAATTGGATGCTATTCCATTATTCTGTGAACTGTGTTGTCCTTGAGGAGAGAGAATTATGCCCATCATTCTCTTCCCAGCAGCAAGGATGTGGAGACATGAGTTGGTCCAGGCTGAACCCGATTTTGGTAGTTGTGTCTTCAGGGGTTAGGCAACTGGCAAGCTTGTTGAAAATTCAGACAAGTGGAATTTTGGATTGGAACCTTAGATTCTCAAAATATTTCTCCCTTCCTGTGAGAAAAGGACAAAGATTTCAGGAAATCCAGACTTTCCTATAACTATTTGGAACTCCTTGAAAGGACTTCTCATTATAGGTGACATAAAATCAAGTGCAACTACCCAGACTATATTTCCCCATGAATTGACACCCAGAGTTGTCTTCTTTCACCAAAGCTCTATTTCTCTGCATTCCTACCTGAGTCATGTACCTTTTTCAGACAGCCTCTAAATGCAAGTTTCCCAATGTTTTTTTGAAGGGGAGTGGGAATTGAGCCCAGGGGTGCTTTATTACTGAACCACATCCCCGAAGCTTTTTCTTTCTTGTTTTGAGACAGGGTCTTGCTAATTTTCCCTCTTGTGATCCTCCTCCCTCAGCATCCCATGTCTTTGGGATTACAGGCATGCACCCCCACACCTAGCTCCTATTTTTTTCAAGCGTTATCTTTTTGCTTATTTCCTCTTATTCCTTTCCTCTTTTTCTCTCTCTTCTTTTCTTCCATCTTTCTTTCTATTTCTTGCTTTTGTCCTTTCTTTTTCTTCAATGGAGACTACAGTGGTGGTTATTAAAGGCTAATTAATTATCTTTAAAAAACCTTAACAGCTAGAAAAACTCAAAGAACAGCTTATGGGGGCAAAAGATACTGAGCTGTCCTATGCTATAGATGGTCTATCCTCTTCCCATCCTATCAAACGAGGTAAGCTTTTATTTGAAAGTTTTGTAACTGACTTGTAAACTGTTATTTTCATAATTAATTCTGAGATGGAAAAGATTAAGTGGATATTTTTTAATCTGATGGTAGTTATCAAGATCAAGACTCATAGTTTTGAAAAGCAATTCTAATGAGAGTGTTCCCCTGGAATGAATCTGAGCTCTGTAATGGTTGGACGGTCATACTTACCAGGTTTCAGTGAAAAAGGTCCCTAATGCTTAAAACTTCTGGTTTACTGTTGCTATTTTGGCCTAAAAATCGATCCCAGGTGGTTAAAAAATAAAGGTAGTTCAATTTTCAGTTAATTCATATCTTCAGACCTTTTTCCTTTATGTGAGGGGAACCCCACTGCTGTAACACTTGCTCTGAACTCCAATGTTTATTCATAACAGTTAAACTTACCCAGATTCTTTTGCATCACTCTAAATTTTCATAGTTTTTCCAGGAAATTCTTGATTTTGCTGACTCAGTTCTTATTATTGAAAAAATTAAATGTACTCTGTCTATCCCCATCCATTATTGATGTGAAATTTCTTAGGGTACACATATTTTTACTTGTCTCCTTATTCCAGATGTGAATTTAAATTTTATAAAAAATATCTTTTTATAATACTACTAAAAAGAAGGAGGATAAACTAGTATCTAAGAACTTAGCATATATCAGAAGTTTTATATTTTCCAAAATAGACTAGGCATTAGCAAGACAGTCAGCAAGACACACTGGTAAATGTGTGCAAGTTTTTTTTTTTCTGAGTTTACATGAAGTCTTACCTATGTTCGTCATATTCCCTTCACTTTGTGCCTGTTGTGTAGAACACATGGTGTCCACACAGCAGAATAGAAAAGGAAGGAAGTAAACATGCTCTTAATTGTAGGAACTAAGTCCATGATCCAATTCTAACTTTATGAGATTGGGGGCACCTGGGAAATGTAGAGAAACACAAAGAATAGTTGGAAAGTTCCATCCCAATCTTGAAGAGCTCTGCCTCCACACAGTCCTTTGTTATCTTCTTAAAAACAGATCCCCCTCATCCACTCCCATTAGAGACAATTCCAAATGCTTTTCACTGGGGCCACAAAGCACTAAGAACAGGCATTGGGTGTGGTGACTAGTCTTCACTAAACACAACATGTCTACACTTTATTTACGGACATTTTAAACTAAAAAGACAAGTTATACACCCCATGCAAACCCAATAATTGGCAGAGGAACAGGGAAAGTATAACCACATTCAATAATCTCATTCATAAAGGAGGACAGGAGATAAACACTGACTGGAATGGTGGCTTCCTGCAATTTGGAAATATCTTGGGGCAAGTATTGTGAAGGACCCTGCCCTGAGGATGGAGAACGGTTTCTTGATTAGGGCTTGGTGGTTCTCAGAAGAGTTCCTTTGATGGTTGTTTAGTTTCCGTTGGCTCCATCTTTTTTGAAGTTTTGGTTTTTCCATTAATATCCCTGAATGCATGTCTCACTAGATGGAATATTCCTTCTTGTGAATCGCATGCTTTTTTGGGGTCTTTTCAAACTCTTACAAGGTTAGAAGTGTGAGCTTTGTTTCAAAGGGCCAAAGACATTTTTGTTTCTAAGGTTTATGACTTTTTTTTCAATGACACTTTTCACAAACTTAGAAAGCTTTTCCACTGTTTTCTACATAACATATCATATCTTTGAACTACTATAATTTTTTGCATTCTTACCCCAACTTAATAGCAGCTGCCTTGAAGGTGTCTGGAATAACCCTTAAACACTGCATACTTAGTCTGTGTGTCCACCCCTAACCCCCAGCTCTTTATTCCAACTGATATTTCCTGAATCTGTCACTTGAAGTTATTTTAAAATTTCCTTTCATAGTGCTTGGGATCTAGAAGCTGTTGGCTATTTTATCATCTCAAGACTCTGTACTTCTAATCTCTCTTTGATCCAGTTTTATTTGTTGACAAAGATACCAGTTCCTTCCTAAACTCATCAATCTCTTGCTAGTTTTTGCTAAATGAATCCCCAAATAACCAAACATATTTCTTATTTTTCTATTTTCCAAACTTTTTGTCTAGAAGATCAAGAGATGAATGATTTGAATTCCAAGCTATTACATATGCCAGCTTTACCACATATTTGACTGTTTTGTGAAATGGCTCTTAATTTTTCCAAAACATAATATCAGTTTCATTTTCTGCCATTAGTGAGTTGCTGAGACTGTGTCATATTTTATATATTTCTTGGAGAAGCATCCTACTTTGAGTTACAATTTGTATATTGGAATATATTACATTAACAAAATATCCTTAAAATAAAGAGGTGCGATGTCCTCTAAGTTTTTTTTTTTTCTGATTTTACATAAAGTCTTGCCTCTGTTCATCATATTCCCTCCACTTTATGTCTATTGTGTGGAACACATGGTGTCTTGTGTCTACACAGCAGAATAGAAGAGGAAAGAAGTAAACATGCTTTTAATAGTAGGAACTAAGTCTATGATCCAAATCTAACTTTATGAGATTGGGACACCTGGGAAATATAGGGGAAAGAAAAAGAAATAGTTGGAATGTTCCATCCCTATCACAGACATTTTGGGCTTATTATGTCATGTGTAACTAAACTGCCTTAGTAGTAATTTGAGGAGATCATTGGATATACGAATTTGGAATTTAGGAAATTAACCCAGATTGGAGATTTAAATTTGGTATTTATTAGCATCTCCATATTGGGCATTGTGATGAGACTACTGAGAAAATGATTCCAGATATAGAGAGAACATATGCAAAGGCCGAGGTCTAGGTGTCTCCAAATTTAGAGATTGGACAGATAAAAGGGAATTAGTTGAAGCGACTGAGTAGGAGTAATCACCACAGAAGGAGGCAACAAAGAAAATGTGCCCAGAAGTCAAGTAAGAAGGGGTTTCCAGAAAGGACACTAAAGCTATGATAGATACAATAAGAATTGATACCTTCCAGCTCAATTTGGCACCAAAAGAATGTCAATGACTTTGAAAATAATCGGTAAATTTTTGGTTAAAGAAATCATGATTAATAAACTAGAATCACTGACAACAGACAATACTTTTTAGGAATTTTGTCATAAAGGATAAAAAAAAATGGGAGATTAGCTAGAATTACTTGTTTGAGAGCATCAAGAAGCTTTTTTGTTTTTTCATTTTTATGCAAGGGGTATTAAAACATGTTTGTGTGTCATAGTAAATAAGTAAATATTCGTGGTGATGAATGTATGAAATAAAGTCACAAAAACTTAGCCCACATTATGTGCAAAGTGAGTATTATTGGCATAAGTAGAAACTGACTACCACATAAAACTATATGAGAATGTGAAATGGACCTAGAAATCCAGGTTTTGGCAGTAGGAATGTATACTTGCTGTGATATATTCTAACTTTTAAAATTGTTTAATATATAGTTAATGGATAACTGTTAAAAACATAGTCCTGTAATACCAAGCATAGCATTAATAACGGGACATTGAATGAGATATCAGGGGACACCAGGATGAGGGCTGAAGTTTTACTTCATGTAAATGATAAATGATTGTAATCATCGGTGAATTGGCTCTATGGCAATACCCCTCATGAGCAATTCCTTTCAACTAGGTCCAAAATTTCTCCAAATTGTATTGCATTACATATGTAGTTGAACTGCTTATGTGGTACAAGTATGTCTTGGCTAAGTGTAGTTTTATATTTTTCTGCCAGATAGAGATATTCAAAGATCTCTGAAAGGACAGAGAGCACAGTGATGATAACTTTCCAAGGCATACTATAAAAAGAAAATTGGATTTGTGGGCCAAGTTCCTCAGTTTCATGTCTGAAAATAGACTTCTGCTTTCACAGGGGTTTGAGTTTAGTTTTGTTTAAAGAAAGCTGTGGATCTTGTAGAAATGAGAAGTATACTCTTAGTATTATGCCATACACTATGTATATGTGGTGCCAAGCACAGGTGTTTTTAGAGTTTAGTTGGGGAAGGAAAGCTGGGCAAGCAGATAGAGTTTAATCATTTATTTCAGAGAGTGGCTAAATTATACTATGGGTTTTTAAACCCTTTCTCATTGTGCATCCCATTATTTCTGAACCAAAGACTCATCTCTCAAAGGTTTTATACACATTTAGATAGAAGAAACGAAAGAAATTGATAATTAGCTAGATGAACCTACTGTAAGAAACATAATAGATCAGGAATAGCCCATGGAAGACTTAAAATGATTTATTTGCATAATTACGGATTAAAAGGATGCTAAATTTTATTTGATTATTCTGAAGCGCCATTTTATGATCACAATTTGAAGGCTCAGTGTGATAAAGATTGAATTTACTTAAATATCACTTCGTGGTTTGCAATGCGATGTTGAAACTCTTTCTTCCTCTTTTCTCAATAAATAAAAGCAAATTTAGCACTGTGTTTTACTTATGTGACTTCCTCTTTGAGACTTCAATTACATAAAAGAGTGAATTTAACAGGTCAACCTACTATGTTCTCTGGATTGAATTACATGCCTTGTAATGTATAACAGTTATGTCTAATAGAACTTTCTGTGATGGGACCATTCTCTAATTTGCACTATCATTCTAGTAGACAATGGCTTCGAGTCACTTACTACCAAGTGCTTGACATGCAGCTGGTGTAATAGAGAAGCTGACTTGTCAGTTATTTAATTTTAATTAATTTAAAGATCCACATAAAGCTAGATCCACATAAAGCTACTATATTGGACATGCTTTTCACAAAGCAGTCCCTCCTACTTCCTGAAGTACACACATTTTATTAAAATATAAGGTTTCATAAAATACCCTTCTAATAAAAAATATTTTTTTTTCTTTAGCTTGCTTTTGGAAATACTGTGTCTAAAGCTTTTTCTATGGATGCAAAAAAGATAAGAATGGCAGACAAAGATCTATCTATATGTCTATATACAAAATCTCTACTGCTTAAAGATTGCAACTGTTTCAAACATAAGGAAGCTGTGGCATTTATTCTGAACATTATTTTTCTCACTTTGTTACTAAGTAGGTTCCAATGTACTTAATGTTTATGTTGTGAATATGACAAATCACTTGCATTGGTGAATTGCATGTGACTATTAAAATGACTTTTGAGCTGAAGTTGAAATTGTTGTATCTATTTATGTTTTCATAAATTCATTGCTTATAGTTTTGTCTTATGATGACTGCAGTTAAAATATTTTAAAAAGCATCTTGGAAAATTAAAATAAATTATACTGTCTCAATTTATGTGGAAAATATGAATTATTATTTTTTTATGATTGTGTTGGCCACCCTTTCTTTTCTGCTAATTTGAACAATTGTCACTGAGACTATTGAAAAAAAAATATATTACTGACAAGCAGAAATGTATTATTTATTGGACTCTTGGAGAAGTAGTGCTGGATGTCTCTTACAATAAAATGTAAGAAAACTTTCTTACAAAACATTATGTCTATTAATTTTCAGCTCTGTTTCCCCTACAACATTACAAAACCATTTGAGACTCCCAGCATGCCTGTAAGAGGATAGACCTAGTGTGATAAAAACCACCAACCAAAAACCAAAGAGCTTCTTGGTTTTCCTTTGTTACGTTTTTGTTTCACACCTATTTTTTTTTCTTTCTTCTCCTTCTTTTTTGGTACTGGGGATTGAAGCCAGGGCCTTATGCATGCTAGGCAAGCACTCTACCACTGAGCTACACTCTCAGGCCTTATTTCCTATCTATTCATCAGGCTAGTTATGCTTACATCTGAGCAAGCTTATTTAACCAATCCAAGGTTGGAAATTTAGCCTGAATTCTGTCTGCCACCCATACTGGAACAGAGGTATTATCAAAGAAACTTTATAGCTAAAGAATTTAAACGACTTGACTAGTATGTGGTAGCTGACCAGATGAGCTCACACACATTCCCTTACTTTACCATATGAGGAAGAAATGGATTTTTATCTAATCATGTGTGGTTCTTAAAGATAAAATCTCAAAAGATGACATGAACAGTATTTCTTAAACCCCTCAAAGTAAAACAGTACATAGAACAGACTAATTTTAGCAAGTTGCCTATAATGATACCAATATACTTACTTAAAAACCATTCAAGTGTACATTAATAAATATTAGTGGCACAGTAATGCCTGAACATGTTTCCATGTATTTACAACAGTTGTAAACACAAATGTACTTTTACCAAAAGAAAGATGAAAAATTCTTTTATCATCTCATGGTTATTAACTTTGGAAAAGCTGAACAATATTTAAGCATCTTAAATCTTTGGGTATAAGGAAATAATGACATTCACAAAGTTTTTGATGCCTCTTCTTTTTAGAAGATTTTATTATTTTTTTTCAATAATTTCTTTAAGAAATTTAATTCCCTGAAGATATCTATAGACTAAACATACAATTGACAGCCTTTTTGTAGTGTAAATTTTAAGATAATATAGCCAGGAATCAATGTCCTCTCATAAAAAGTTGGTTATGTAATTGCACCAGCAGGCAGAAATCCATGTTCACATATTCATTTGCATTATGAAACACTGCATGGGGGCAAGGAGTTAAAAAGGTAACATATTATTTTAAAACTAAACAATCCTTCACATTTGTGGCTTTCCAAGGAAATGTAGTTAGATTTAGTAATAAGCAAGTCCACTGAACAGAGAAATGAAATGAGTTTCATGTTCTTAACTGAAAGTGATGTCTTAATTTATAGTTATATTAGAAGAGGATCCTATTTAAAACTATGATATTGCTGACTTATTTTCTATTTTGTCTGAAGTGATAAAAATTAAAATATGAAAACAAAATTATAGATGGGGAAAACATTTTTTCTTCATTAAAATTTTGTGTATATTAGGCATTGCATATCAAAATAAACATCAATGAATAGATTGTGGTGTCATATTTTATTTAAATTGGATGTCATAACCCAATCTTGAATTAAAAATATTATATAGAAATCTATTTGTGAAACGCAACTTCAAATCTTTCCCATAAGAAATATTTCAGCTGAAGTCGTTTTTAATACCATTGGTCAAAGCACAAAGTAGCACCTAGTTGCTTTAGATGCTTACAAATATTCAAATGGGATTAAATGGAAAGAAAGAACTTCCCAGGAATAGGGAACAATTCCATAGTTCATCAGAAGGCTGGGGAAAGTAGATAGGAGAAATCATTATTTATTTTAATTAATTTTATTGGCTCTCTTTAGTTATACATGACAACAGGATGCATTTTCACATAATTATGGAAGCATGGTATATAATTTGTTCTAATTCAGTTCCCAATACTTCCTCTTCCTTCCCCCTCCTTCTTTCCCCTGTTCCCTTTTTTCTAATCTACTGATCTTTCTGCTATTTACTTAGTCTTTCTTTTTTTAATTATTGTCTGATGGATGTATCTGATGATAAAATTCACTGTGGTCTATTCATATATTTATAAAGGAAAGTTATGTCAGATTCATTCCACTGTCATTCTATATCCCATCCTTACTCCCTTTCTTTCATTCCTCTTTGTCTATTCTACTTATCTTTCTTCTAATCTTTTTAAAACCCATCCCCTTATTTTGGATTAGCTTCTATATATACATAATGGAGTATTACTCAGCTATGAAGAATGACTTTATGGCATTTGTTGATAAGTGGATGAAACTGGAAACTATCATGCCAAGTGAAATAGACCAGTCTACAAAAGTCAAAGGTTGCATATTTTCTGTGATCTGTAGTAACCATTACTTCTTAAATAATCCCTTCAAACTTTGAGCCCTGTAGAATATTTACCCATGTGCTACTTATACCTAAAACAAGAACTAGCTAAATAGCTAAAACAAGTATGAAGAACATAATTGGTTATCTTTCTCAAAATTAATTTCTCTTTACTGTAGCACTCTATTACAAATAAAAGAAACACTCATTTACTGTTTTCCCTACACTTTGAAGATTTTTCAGCAATTTGAAAATTTCCAGAAAAACTGAGAAGTTTTATGCAAAACAGCTATGTGTTCTAAGTATCCATCATTATTTCTTTTACCTCTTTTCAGATCTTCTAAATTGGGTTTCTAAAAAGCATGTTGCATAACTAAAAATTTAATTTTCTTTTTAACTTAGGCCAATCATCCATTCAATTCTTTTCTAATGCATTTTTGTCACCATGCTATTACTTTGAGTTTATTTTGCTCTGTGTACCATACAAGTATATTAGGTCTGTTGGATGGTGAGTTTTGTGAGAGTTTAAAGGAATAGTGTTCTACAGATGCTTTACACAGTTCTGTCAAATTACTCATGCTGAATCTCTGTTCCATGTTATTTTTGTATTTTGAAAGTATCTCCAGCACACAATGCTTATACACCTAAACTGCAGTAACATCACACTTTTTACTGAGAACTGAACTTTCGAAAGTGCAAACTCTTATGCCTTGATAGGTCAATTAAAAATAATCTGCCTCATTTTAAATACACCACTTCCAAATACATTACGCTCTTCAATGCCTTATTAAGCACAGTGTCTGAACTAGGGTAAATAATTTCCTAGATGAGTCAATACTTCCAAAAAAGATTTGCCATTGTTCTATACTGAAATGTTCTGTGCTGTGCTGGCCCTGGTCTGGGTGGTGGTTTACTGCTTACTGATTCTTTAACTTCCTGTCTACTTTCATCTGTTACTTTTGTGTGTAGTTTTTCCCCTCATAATGAACCACTGCTGCTGTTTATTAGCTATCAGTTAAAATTTAGAGAAAATTTGGGGAATAAGAAATATAAAAGTTTAACAAATGAGTAATATCCTTAACTCTAACACAACTCTGGCTTTACAGCTCACTGGGACTGTGTTTTATTTGGTTAAAGTGGACAAAACTTGAATATGATAAAAGTCTATTATTATTATTATTACCAACAAGTTTATGGACAAAGAAAAAGAGACAGGTGAATGTACTCCAGCGAAAATACACATCATGGCCTTTCCTTACTACCCAATAATGAACAAACAGATTTTATCTAGTTTTAAGACTCAAATATCTCTCATTACTATTCTTTAACTGAAAAAAAAAGAAGAAGAAGAATTGTACATGCTTATAGAAGGTATTTCTCTTTATATCATGCTTTTTGAATGTGATTAAAAAATAAGGTCTGGCGAGCAGGTAACCATGCCTGAATAATTAACATACATATTTAAAATATACATGCATTGAAGTGATCTGCATAATGTAATGAAACCAAAACAATACTGTGACGTGATGGACTGAAGTTCAAGGTTTGGAAAAGATTTGCAGAAGACCAGTTCCTTAAAATTTTATGCTTAAGGAGTATGAAGAACTTCACGGAAGCATCTTCCACATTTCGGTGTCATTTCACCCAAGGAAGTTGCATCTGAAAAAAATGAAAGTTGAAATTGCTAAAACTAATGAGATAGATCAGGTGAAAATCCATCAACTTTAATAAAGATGAGCTAAACCTCTAATTATATGATATTTCATAGTTTTTATATATATGGCATATTTTTATTTTGAAAATAATGCAAAATAATAGTTTTGGATCAAAATGCATTAAAGAACATTTTTAAAAATGTATATGTTCTAGGTGTTTGTGCTCATGTGTTAATAAAATTTATAAAAAGTTTCTGTTAAAACTCCTTTCTTCATATATCTACTGTATTCTGTTTCACTTGAACTTTCAATCTTGGCTCAAAGGATGCTCTTCCGACAAACCAAAGACAGATAAAGAAAAGCTGACTACAACTTTCTGTTTATTGTTAGCTAACATATCAATAATTGCTATCTATTTTGCTCTTGTTAAAAGGATCCCAACATACACTGTCATTTATGTATGATCGTCCTGCTATACTTGAGAGTTATATTAATTTATTTAAATGATAGTTATCAAAATTTTTCTAAAATAAAAATTGTCATGGGCTGGGGTGGTGGCTCAGCAATAGAGTGCTCACCTAGCATGTGCAAGGCCCTGGGTTTGATCCTCAGCACCACATAAAAAAATAAATAAAAGTATGAAAAATTATATAAAAATTATTTAAAAATTGTCATTGTAAAACCAAACATATTCATCACATTATTAAAATAATAGCCTTAATGCAGGCATCTTAATTGTCATATTGCTAATTTCATCAGGTAGGTATCCTGATTTTAATGGCAGAGGTACAGAACTTGCTAATTACGTCTAGAGAAGCTATGATACCTGAGACAGAATACCTCTTAAAATCTGTATTGCTTAGAACTAAGGCCCATTTAAAAACTCAAAACTTTGGTACAATGTATTAATAATTTGAGAAAGACATTGTGAAAATATTAGATTATCTTTTTTTCTAAAACACAGAGGAGATTGCTATCAGTTTGGAAACTAGGTAGTGCATAGCAGCTGTGTCTAGACTTGACCTCAAACCAAGCAAAACTTCCATGATTAGGTACCAGTTTCACTTTTGGTGTGAAGACTTAAAATGAAACCCAGAAGGTGAAAACCCACAACTAAACATGCTTCAAAAGATAATATTTCAACCCTCACAGAAATGAAACAAAGATTTTCAGAATGTCTAAGATCTTGTTTCTCTTTGTTTTAGAAAGAATAACCAGTGAAGTTAACATTCAACAATGACAATTTAGCACCAAGAAGACCTGATGGTCCATGAAGAGAATGTTGGCCTAGAAGGCCAAACCTGAGTTTTAGATCTTGCTTTGGCCAAGAGTCTGTAAATGTTTGGGTAAATCAATTTCCTCTCACAGCACCTGTTTCCTGAATTGCTTTAAAAACTGGAATTGGATTAAAAAACTCTAAGTTTCTGGATATCCAACTACTTAGCTGTTTGACTATAGGAACGTTATTTAATGACTTGTTATCTAATAAATGAGTTGCATGTTATATCACAATATCACATGCTTTTTTCAAAGGCATGTAGTCACAATAGGAAGAAAGAGTTCAAAAATAACCTTGAAAATTTGAATGGATATAAATATCATTTTATGGGTTTCTGTTATTCATATAAAACACAAAACTTCACATGAGGAAGTAAAAAATCTTGGGGATATTTGTGGGAATATAAACAATAATTAAGAAGGTGAATTCACAATGATTGACAAAAGGGAAAGAGAAAATACATGATATTAAGTTCTTTTCTAAACCAGTCTTTCATGATATTACTGTCTTAAGATTTTAAAGATTAAAAAAAGCAATTTTCAAGATGCTAAACAAGATTTGTTAAGAGAAGGATAAAATTTACTAATTTGGATTGCACCCAATAGTGATTCAGGAAAGATTATATTAATTCAACTCTGTAGATTAAGAGTAATCCAGAATTTCTATGGCCTGGAATTTCATATAAGTATTTATATGAACATGTATTTCCTGTACAGTTTGTTTATCATACTTGTTTTGGTTTAACTCAGAAATTTAAAAATGGGTAATGATCAAGGATGGCAAGTTGATTGGATTTAATTGTTTTAATCTCAGTGCCATTCAATTAATACATTAAGAAACTGGAGGACATGGGCCCTATTCCATGAGTTACTTGGTTTTTAATAGCAATTAGCTACTTCCTACTTTAATGTGGTGATTTTTAACAACTCGTAAGAGTGTACTTGGTATATTCTAGATGTGAAGAAAAAGTTCATTCTGAGTTTTGAAGATAGTGCAGTTCAAAAGGTAGTAGGAAGGGGAAGGGATATGGGGGTAGGAATTATAGTAGAAAGAATCAGACATTATTATCCTATGTACATTCGTGATTACACCACTGGTGTGATTCTACAACATGTACAATCAGAAAAATGAGAAGTTATACTCTATTTATGTATGATGTGACAAAATGTATACTATACTGTCATATATAACTAATTAGAACAAATAAAAATAGGTAGTATTCAATAAATGGTTATATTTATGGGCATTCAGTAACTGTAGAACATCATTAATCAACAAATACCCAGTGGACAAAATTTATTTTAATTAAGTCATTCTGATAAAAAATATGTACTTCTTATTGTGACTGTAAAGCATTTGAGGAGAAGGAAAATTGGGTCATTTAAATTAAGGGGGGAATGGGCAAAAACCATGCTTTTGGAGACTCTGCATTATTGATCTGAGGATTATTGTAAGAGAAAGAGGAAACAGAATTACCTCTTTGTTAGCTTGAAACTGATAAGGTAGTTATAGGTTGTCTTAAATGTTTGGGAGAAAAGATAAACCTGCGTAAGCCATATTGAGAGAAAATATATTGCCTAGATTTCATATTCAAAAATATTTAGTTTTTAAAACACAATGTATATGATTAAATAAAGTGTTTGACATATAAAATCAGGATTTAAGTTTCCTGGATTTTAATTCTATCTGCATGTATTACCATATGGCATTATGATTTAATTAATATATCTAAACCTTCTACTTGCTTATATAATAATGATAAAAATAATAATAATCATACACCTTATTAAATACTTATATGTTAGGCACTACCCTAAGTGCTTAATATGCATCCATTCATTTTTATCGTTAGGAAAATACTATGTGTTAGAAATTGTTATTATACTAATTTTATAAAGTAAGATTTAAGAATTTAAGGTCGGTCCTACAGCTAACAGGTAGATGACCTAGGATTTGAAACTAGAAAACCTGATGTCCCATGCTGGCACCTTTATTCCATTTTCTGCACTGCTTCTCAAGATACTGGAGATAGAAATAGTTCTACTTTAAGGGACAGAATGATTCAATGAAGAAATGCATGTGAAGCACTAAGTGTAGGGCCCAACACAGAGTATATTTTCAGAATGGTAATGTAAATTGTTGTTAATCGCAAGTATTGTGTGTGCAACATATTCTAGATTTACTACAAAGATCTGATTTAATCTTCACAACGACACTATACTAGTTTAACATAAAAGACATATAAAAATAAGGTATACTGACAGAAACAAGATAATGAATGACAACCAGGATTTGAATAGGGTATTTTGATTCCATGACTTATATTCTTTCTACTATATCATTCTCTCTCCTATGTTCCATATTATCATAATCCTAGTAATATCTTCATTGATAATAATCAATAAAATGTGTGGTGTTTATAACAAAGGGATGACTATACACTTATGCATATTTATGAAGGTGATTTATTGTGTTCATTATAAGTTTAAACCTTTTTCATGTTAATATTTAATAACTACATAGAAATTTGTGAAAATAATATTTTAGGATGAAGAAGATATAAGACATTCCTCTGTTTTCCAAATGTCTATTAAATTGCTTAGCATCAATGTACTAATTGTATACAGAAATGCTTGAAAAAGTGAATATATGAGCTAAGAAATCAAAAAGGTGATTTATAAGCAAGAATGGATTAGTCTATCATGAAACGTTAAATCAAATACTTGCATGCATTGCTACTTATTCAAATTGTACTCACACTTGAAATCAATTAGCCTCTAGAATTTGAAAGCCGGTTTCTACCAATCCGATCCACGGGGATGCCAAATCGTCTTTTTGGATGAGCTACTACTTTCCTGAAACAAAGAGAATATTTTTAAGCTAAAGTTGCCATTATTAACCATTACTTTTATGCTTCCATTTCATGCAGATCTGGGGGTTTTCTTTGGGAGTTGGAATAAAGAAAATAGTTACATTCACCAGTTACCATTCTCACACTCTGAATGTCTGTGGAAGTGAGTATAACCACATCCATTTTACACACCAGAAACCTGAGGCTTAGAGAAGCTAATATATGCAAAGTCAAATAGACAAAGTGAAAAACCAGGTTGTATTGGCATACTGATCTGCTAAGTGGGTAAATCTCTTGACCTCTTCAGATTTTATTCTTCTGTTTATTGAGGAAAACTGAACTGTTCTCTCCAAACTCTGCCTCAGAATAGATCTTTGGGGAAGTATGGTGGTGGGAGAGGAAAGGATGCAGAGAAGAAGGCTGAGTGGAAGGAAGTTTGCCTCTCATGCCTTCATGTAGACTTCACCCAGAAAAACCTTATATGCAGTGGTCTGGGTTGTGTGTATAATCTTGATATTAAATATTGTTTGAAAAATTTAAACAAGCTCCCTATTAAAATGAAGTTTGAAAATATCCACACAGGATTATAAGAGGCCCATTACATCTTTCAGTTTATATGTTCTATACATTGGCTTTTCATTTGGTACATTTATAGTAGTGGGATTCATTGTTACATATTTGTTCATGCAGACAATATTACAATATGATTTGGTCAATTCATTTCCCAGTAACTCCCCTTTTGTTAGCTCTTTTGTTTTATTTTAAAATATTTGCTCTTTAAAAGGAAAACTATATTTAAGCATTTTTATTTTATTTTTTTAGTATCATCATCTATTGCTGTCAAAACAAAATCCTAACATGAGATGTTCAAAAATTAGAATATGTAACTTTCACTTTCTAGCCTTGGAATTAGAGGAGAAACTAGAATTTACTTAATGAAGACAGAGATAGGTGGGATAAACTAAGAAGTCTCTATAAGTGACTTGCCTCTCAGCAAAAGGTTACTAATAAAAGCCAGGCTCCGTGGTGTACGCCTGTAATCCCAGTAGCACGGGAGGCTGAGATAGGAGGGTCATGAGTTAAAAATCAGCCTCAGCAACAGTAAGGCACTAAGCAACTCAGTGAGACCCTGTGTCTAAATAAAATGCAAAATAGGGCTGAGGATGTGGCTCAGTGGTCAAGTGCCCCTGAGTTCAATACCTAGTTATACCCCCTGCAATAGTTACTAATACACATATGGCTTTTGGTTGACTTCAAAGTAGGAATATTATAAATGAATTATATTAGACATGTACAGATACGTACAATAAACACCTAGATCAAAAAAATCAAAATATTATTAGTGAATACTTTAGGACTGAGAATCTGAAAAGTTATTCCCCAACCAAATGCAAGGTTTTCTGCTTTATATTTTTGCAAATGACTATAATAATACAGTTTATTGCTTGAAAATCTCAGTGATGTGGCACATATTGCATTATAGTTCAAGTTAATTTTCAACATCTTATTTAAAATATTTATTTTTTAGTTGTAGTTGGACACAAAACCTTCATTTTATTTATTTTTATGTGTTGCTGAGGATCTAACCCAGGGCCTTGCTCATGCTAGGCAAGCACTCCACCGCTGAGCCACAACCCCAGCCCAATTTTCAACATCTTAAAGAGTGGGAAAAAAAAAGACTTTTGGGGGGAATATTTTCAATAACTTCTTTAGTTCATTGCTGCTTGCATTATATAGTTAATCTCTACTACATAAGTGCCAAAAATTAATGAAAACCTCAATGATTTTTGAGGTTTTATCCTATAGTCATTCAATTGATTTATACTTTACTATGTCCTTACTATGTATAAGGTTGTTTCTGTGGCTGTCCTGACTTAGATGGATAAGAAATTGCCACAGTCCGGCTGCAGCAAAGTAACCGGGGGGGTGACGAGCAACTTGTGTAGATTGATACAGCAGGAGTGGGAGCCGTTTATTGTAGGACAGGAGGGGTATATATACATTCCACACAGCTTATCTTAATTAACATAAACTAGATACATCAGTCAACCAATAAGGAATCTCCACACTTAATGGCTTGCTGGCGTTACTTCACAAACCACTCCCTCTGGCAAAATGCCAGGCGCCATCTTGACTTGTTTATAGACCTTAACAGAAATAGTCTTTGCTTTCAAAAACCTTTAGACAAGTATTCTCAGAAGTGATGATAATTTAATGCAAATTATAGAGGAAAATCTCTTAGTCTTACTGAGACCAAACTTTTTCTTAATGATGGTCCTGATGGTACTGTGAAGCAAATAATTTATTAAAAAGCTCTGAAAAGCATGGAGAACAAACGAAACATGAGGGACTTTTAAAGTTGTACCTTGCACATAAAAATCTATAAATATCATTTAATTTATTTAAAAGAATTAATTTGTAAGTTATTAATATTTAGTGCCTTCTACATGCCTGATGCTGTGTATTGTGCTATCTATACAAGGATGATAACAACACACAGGGGAGCTGATATGTGATTACCATCAAATAATATTTAGGAATATTATATTTTCATCTAATCTAACTTTGTTTTCTGCTGATTCACATCCATCTTCCATTCTGGGTTGGCTCTTGGTTTTGTTAGCTGCATTGACTATATGTATTGTCTTATAAGATTTGTCTTCTAGGAAAAAATTTGGTCAGTTAACTGGGTATGGGAAAATACTTATTGCTCATTTTTACCATTTCTGCATCCCTACCTTCCTTCATTATTTCTGCAAAACATTACTTCTTAAGGTGATGTCTGTTGTTTGCACTTCTGGATTTCTTAATTACAAATTGACTATATATTTGTCAATTTGTTAACCAAATGGGAAATTAGTTATTTGTAAAATTAGCTTAAAATGCATGTTTAAGACTTATAAGAAACTAGGCATGTTGGTCATGCTTTCAGCCATTTGATACAATTATAAATAATTGCTGTGAAAAGAAAATAATGTCTCTTTTGCATTTTAAACTATCTTTAAGCAGTTGTTTTCTTTGTGGTAGTCAGAAAATCAGCTTTCCACAGATGTCTACATGGTAATCCCCAGAATCTGCAAATATGTCACTTGCACACAGGATTAAGTTTAAGGACCTTGAAATGGGAAGATGATGCTACTGTAGCTGAGTATTTCCAGTCTAGTCACTGAAGTCCTTAAAAGGAGATGATGACTGAAGGAGACTAGGTCAGACAGGAACAGCAAACTGAGAAGGACTGCCCACATTTGCTGGCTTTGAAGAGGAAGGAAAAGCTCATGCATTAAGGAATGATGCATCCCCTAGAAGTTTTGGAAAGGAAACAGGGACTTGAGCAACCATGAGGAACTGAATTCTGCCAACAATTTGAAAGAACAGAAAATAGATTTTCCCTTAGAAACTCTGGGAAAGAGGAACAGACGATGAATATCTAGATCTCCTCTTTGTCCAGATAGAAGACAATGCAAGAAGGACAGCATAGAGCACTCTGCAGTAGAAACTTTATAGGACACCTCTTGGCTAGCAATGGATTCTATGACTCATATGATCACATGACCATATGACCTAGCTGAAAGAAGCCTGGAAAAAGTCATCCAGCATTATATACATGTTGGGTGGTGAGAATATAATGGAGTCTGATCTACAGAATTTTAAGATGATCAATAATTTTGTTGTAATTTTTTTATCATAGCAATCAAAAACCAAATACATCTCTCTATGTGATGTAGGGCTTATGTCTGAGTGTAATGGGGTTAATATATAGAAAATACTAAGCCGATGTAATTTTCACCCTAAATCCCTTTACTGACTATTCCACCATTGTAACTCCAGGAGACCACCAATAGGGCAAAAGCCACTTCAGGAAGGGAGGGAATGTCCCCAGTAGTCTCTGATAAATAGGAACAGGAAGTGAAAAAGCAAACCCTCCCAGGTGTTAAAAGGACTGTCAAAAGGGGAAGGAAATAGCAGCTGGGACAAAGATTCATATGACATGTACACTGATTTCCCAAATCTTCTTTAAGAATAGTGGTCATAAAAAAACAAATATTTTTACTTTTTAAGAGAAGTGTGATATTCTCATAAATCATATAAATTAGAGCAGTAGTGTTCCCTACTGCCAATATATTTTTTCAAAAATGAAAGTAAAAGGAATAGAAATAATATTTTTTTCTTTTAGGCTTTACTACAGTTGATCTTTCCTTGAGAGATCGGACTGTGAAAGAAGATTTTATAGTGCTGAAAGCAAAATAAACCTGCTTTTTCCCTCTTTCCCAACTTCCCTCCCTTTCTTTCTTCTTTTCTTCCTTCCTGGATTCCCTTTCCCCCCTAATTTTTCTTCCCTCCCTTTTCCCAGATTTGATCAAAGCAGTATTAGGAACCGGGAAATGGACGGCTTGGGCTCTAATTTGATTGTTTTACTTAGTGCTAATGTGATCCTTTGCACGTCTGTTATTATCAGCTTCCTTTTTTTGATAAAATTTAGATAATACTTGTTGTTTCTATCTTCTGGAGCTGTTTATTCATTTAATATATTTACTTTTTAAGTAATAGTCAGTTGCATTTGGATTTATTCTATGCACTGGGGATACAGTGGTGAATAAGACATGCTACCTCTCAAGAGTTCACAATTCACCTTGAAAAGACCTAATGAGTTAACGCACGTGAAAACATTTTGTACTTTCCAACTGATATTATTCTTTTCTACCAGTCTAATCCAGTGATTTTCAAACTATTTATAGCCTACCTTTATAAACACAAACACTTTTTAAAAAAGAGCAATATCTAAAGTGTTAGGTGAATTGTGTCAGTAAGTTACCTCTCCTTGTCCATATATAGTGACCACTGAAAGAGCTTCCAGAAACGCTTAAGCCTCCTTAGAGCAGAGGAAGTAGCCAAGTGGGTAAAGTAGAGACTAACAATGGATACATAAGTACTTGATTTATTTTATCAAATTTAGGATTGGTTGCAAATGCTCAAAGGTATATAGAAAATAAATTTTAAAATTAAGCATATATATAACATATAATTGTTTATATAAATATAATATATATTATATATTATGTAATATATAAAATATAAATATGTATAAAATATATACATAATATATATTATATGTCATATTATATATGTATACACACACATCTACTCAGCATTAGTGCGTATATAAAAACAAAAACTTTTTTTCAAAAAGTAAATAGAAATTATAATTGTTCAATAAGTTAAAGAATTTCTGTATAATCTATATCATTTCAGAAGTAAACTGGTAATTTAGTTATTTTGCTATTATTATAAAAGTATAATAGTACTTTACACTAAAACACATGTGCTGACAAAAATAGAGTGTGTAAAAAATTAATATTAGAGCACTTTAAAAAATATTTTGAATAATTTTTTTAGTTGTCAATGGATCTTTATTTTTAAAATTTATTTATTTGTATGAGGTGTTGAGAATCAAACCCAGTGCCTCACACATGCTAGGCAAGCACTCCACCATTGAGCCACAGCCCCAGTCCATAGAGAAATATTCTTAAGACCAAAAAGGAAAGCTGTACTTTCTGAGTATTTAGTCCCTCTTGTGACAAAATGGTGGTATGACATGGCTTACACTATAGGCATTTAAAACAATCCACGTTTTTCATTCTAAAATATTCTTTAAGTAATTTAAAGATTTAGAATATCAAATTAATATAAAGGGAATTATTATTTTTTAATTTTTCCTTTTGGTGCTGGAAATTGAAACCAGGGGTACTTTACCACTGAGCTAGATCCCCAGTCCTTTTTATTTTTTATTTTGAAACAGGGTGCTGAGCGTCTTAAACTTGCATGCCTCAATCTTCTTGGTTGCTGGGATTACAGACTGTAATTACAGACTGTCCTTTTAAACATGACTAAACTATGTAGTTTAGTGTACACTAAAGTATAGACTTCCAATATTAAATAGGATTTTCTTTAAAATTTATATTCTTGGATAATTCCATTTCTAAAGGTACTTGAACATTCTAAAAAGGCACAGTTAAACATTTTATCAAGAATCACTTCATGTAAAATACTATAAATTTAGTTATAATCTGTTTAAAGAAAATGAAAAGGAGTTTTCTATTTGCAGCACCAGCATAAGAAATAGAATATTATCAGCACTTCTGACATTACCACAGCATCCCTCTCCCCTCTCATGGCTCATTTTCCCAGAGGTAATATATAGACAACTGAAGCTTAGCCTAATCATTCTCTGCTTTTCCTTATCTTATTATCTGTGTATGTATTCTTCAAAAATCTGGTATTTACCTTAGACAGTTCTAGAATTGTACTTAAAATGAGTCATGTACTGCAGACTTAATGTACAGCATGGTGACATAGTCATTAACAATATGTTAATACTATTACTAGTACTGATAATACTAATGTTAATATTAAAAATGGTAGTTTATTGTTTGACTATAATGTATTATATACATAAAATTTGCTAATTGAGTAGATCTAAGTATTTCATTACCAAATATGAAGGTAACTATGTGAAAGAATGGATATGCTAGCTTGATTTTGACAATCATTTCACAATATAGATTGTATTAAATACCATTTTATGCCCTGAATATAATCAAGTTTTGTCCATCATAAAAAGGAATCATGTATGACTCTTCTCTCTTTCAACAAGTATTATGTATTTTGAGATTAGACATTATGTTCTTGTCAGTGCTAACATGTGTTGCTATAGCTGCTTTATTTATAGTTGCTGCATATGATTTCATCACACGGATATACAATGGTTTGTCCATTCTACTGTGAATAAAAAATTCAGGCATTTTCTTTTTGGTCTTCAGACTGTTCTGCTGAATTTTTTCTTATGCATGCCTTTGGTGTTCATTTTAATGATTAAAGTATATTTTCAGAAGTAGAATTGCCAGCTATGCTTATACTTAATTTCATTTTATAGACCAGTTTCCAAAGGTGCACCAATTTACACACCTGAGAGCAATATATGGCAGATCCTATTATTTCAAAACTACGACAACCATTGTATTGTGAGAATTTCAATTTTGCCAATCTAATTCATCAGTAGTCATATATGGTTTGGGTGTTAGTTGACTTTTCCTGACTACTAATGAGGTTATTCACATTTTCATTTGTTTATTTTGGAAGTGCCTGTTTAAGTCTGTTATCTGTTTTTTTTTTTTAATTGTGCTTTTATTTTAAGTCTTTATTTGTAGGAGGGCTTAGAATACTCTGAATATTAAACTTTATAAGTTATATATATTCAAATATCTTGTCCCATCTGTGATTTTTCTTGTTTTTTTTTAATGAAAATAATATTTAGTTTTATTTTTATACCTCATCTAATAATCATCTCTATCCTAATAATGGATTCAGCTTGCCATGTTTACTGGAAATTTTATTGCAGTATAGACTGAAATTGAACATATAAGTCAATTTGAAGAGAATCAAAATCTTCATGATAGTGAGGCTGATTATTCAAGATCATTTATCATTTAGGTTATTTTTAATGCCTTCAAATAAACTGTTAATAATTTTCTCCATAAAAATCTTCTATAGTTTGTTGGATTTGTTTTTATTGGTGTCAGCTTAGAATATGTATAGTAGGTGTTTTTTTTTTTAAATAGATGTTCCTTCCCTTGTTATGAAGTTTCTTTTTATTATTAATTTACTGGTTATTTCTCTCAGGAATGGATATTGAATTTTTTCAAATGCTTTTTTTTCTTCTATTGGGATGATGTCCTTTATTTCTTTGATTTGTCAATTCCATTATTGATTTTCTATTACAAACCAGCCTTATACAGTATTTTTTGTGGTAACTCCTACATGATAATGAAGTGGCACCCCCTTTTTCCACAGAAAAGCCCTCTTCACCATGGCTGATTTTAGGACTGTCAGAAAAAGAGTCCATTGTAGATAAACTTCCTGTTTTCATGTCGCCCTGTTTACTTGGCCACTGGCCAAGAAGATACCAGCACTCCAGGTGCTGGGCACCCCTTACTAGTTTTTCACAAACGTATCCAGTACAGTACTTTGAAGAAATGTGCAAACAAGGCCTCTGGCCTTGAGCTGGGCTTCACAGAGATGTCTACATTTTTAAGATAAGTGACAAATGGGCTCCATGGTAACATCTGGCATGGGGAGGATAGAAAGAAGAGAAGAAGCTCTCCCCTTCTCAGGTGTTGTCCTTGAAGGGTTAACTTGCCCAGAACAGTGAAAGAAAAAGCTGCTTTTATGTGAACTGCTGCATACTGTGAACTTCTGAGCCCCTCCCCTTACATGTTGGGTATAAAACTCTGAAACTCCCTGAACTTGGGGTTCAGGGGATTGATTGATTACAGCAAAAGCTGTGCCCTCTGAACCTGGCTGCAGCCAAATAAAACTGTTTCCTGCTGTCTTGGGTGCCTTGCCTCGTTTGTCCCTACAACAATAATATTGCATTGTTTTTTAAAAATACATTCCTATATATTTTTTTTTTTTTTTGTGTGTGTGTGTGTGTGTGTGTGTATGTGTGTATGTGTGTGTCTGGGGAGGAGATGGGATTTGGTACCTGTGGTCATTAATGAAGATATCTGATAATTTTCTTTCCTGTTTTCTACATATGTGGTTTTGGTCTTCAGACAGCTCTATTCTCATTAAATGGCAAAGGATTATACCTTCCTCTTTGGTCTTCCTTTTGTTATTTATTTAATTGCATCATGGTTTGAGAACATGTTCTTTGTGAAAACCATGCCTCCACAATTTGTAAAGGTTTATTTTCCAGACTAGCAGTTCATTAATTTCATGTGTAAAGGTTGATTCATGTGTACTTAAAACCTTTTTCCTCCAACTGTTGGACACAACAACAAGTTTTACTTATTCTGTTTGTGGTTTTAAGTTCCTGGGGAAAGAAACTTGGAACCAGAGCATGGAGAATGTTCCTTCAAAACAATAGTCAGATTTGCTGCTCTATTTTAAAGAGGCAATAAAATGCTAGGCCTCTATGAAGAAAGTCATACAGCTCCACCCATATTCAGTATTATGCAAAAGGGGAGGAAATAGTAACAGTTAACTGAGGATGTAATTTGGATTAGTAAAACAGGGAGATGAATTATTAAGTGTCTATGAGTACAGCAGCCAGGCTGTGGCCCCCAATAATTCTGCCATTATATATTCTCCTTCCACATGGGGCAGAGCTGACTTGTCACCAAGGATCTTGTGGAAAGACCATGTGAAATCGAGGAAGCTGCTGCACCTCTTGCTTTGTTGTGTTGAATGAATGCCTGGAGGGTGTGGGGGGAAACCAGCAGCCATTTCCTAAGTACACTCCAACAGCCCTATAAAGAGGTTTTCATAGCAAAGAACTAAGGCCTTGAAAATAGCCAGTGAGGAAGTGGGACTCCCAGCTGTCAACCCATTTTGGAAATGGATACTTCAGCTCCAGCAGAGCCTCAGGTGCTGAGGCCCTGGTTAACATCTTCACTGTAACCTTGGAGAGCCTGAATCAGAAGCACCCATCAAGTTTTTTTTTTTTTTTTTTTTTTTGAATTGTTAATGCACCAAAATGGTTTGAAAATTATAATGCTTGTTGTTTTCTTAAGCTGCTCAATTTTGGATAATTTGTTTCACTACAATTGATATTTATTACCATGAGATTCTCAAGCAATCACACACCAATTTAGGGCTTCCAGGAAAAACTTAGGAAGCATGTGGAAACAATAAGCCAGATAGTCACCCCTGAATCTTGCAATTGTGGTTACTGTAATTTAAAATTCGAGTATAAAATAAAAGAAAAAGAAAGAGTAGGAATGATAATTAACTATAGGAGCTTGGAAGGACTGCCATGTGAAAAACCTAAAATGAAGTACTCAGCAAGGCCCTGTGAGGGATGAGAAGGAAATAATCAAAAGTACACAGAAAGATAGGTTTTCAAATTCAAATTCCAGAATGTTAGAATGAAGGATCATATTAAATCTGAGTGATAAGGTGGTTTTAACTAGCTATTACATAATGCCTTCTCCCTCCTACCAAGTCTACATCTAGAAGTAATAGGGAAATAAGATCTATCTATCTATCTATCTATCTATCTATCTAGAAACCAACATACCATTTTTATTACTGACAAAACTGAATGTAGAAAATGAATTCACATCTACATTTCAAAGGCCTTCCTTATATATTCTGCCTGGATTAGACAGATTGACATAACTAGTCATTGCTATCTAATAAAAACAGGAAGGAAGCGTATGAGCTGAACATACTCAACTACTCCTCCCAACCTGACCAATCAAAGAAGAGGCTATTCCCCTGGGAGGAAGTGAATACAGGTAGAAGAAGCCTAATTAGAGCTCCTGCACATGGAGGAGGGAACCAGTTGGTTCCTTCATAATCAACAGTGTGATTTTTAGAATGATGAAAGGAAATGCTACTTCACTCAGCAGAAGTTTACTTTTGACTTTCAGAATTCTATCTCAAAACTGGTAATTAAATTTAAAACAGACTGCTATTAAATTAATGCTGCTGCTGCTGCTGATGATGATGATGCAGAAGAGAAATAATATTGGCTTCTGAAGTATTGTCCCAGGAATGAGATAACTAAACAGGCATTCGGAACAAAACCACCAGCACTGGGATCAAATAATGAGATTTAGGTAGCTGTAGAAAGAACCAGGGATGCTTAATTTGGAAAGCATTGCAGAGTAGTAGGATAGGGCAAAGGGATCTACATTTACTTGGTTCATGAATCTCTCTGAGGAACTAATGAAAATTTTAAAACTTCTATCCAACAAATAGAATCACACAAAAAATATATTACAAAAATTTCTTTTTGGAGGGATGGGTAATACACATTGCAAAGCCCATGTATGGAGTCAAATATTCTCTCTTTTAGAAGAAAGTTTAAATCTTCATGACAAGAGTTAGGTGGGGAGAAAAGGTAAAGAACTGCATCATTTTGTGGTGTTGAGCTGAGGTGAGAAGAGACAGGCAATAAAGAACAGTTATTGGCAAGAATGGCCCAAGATCATTATGCTCAAGGGCATTTCCCATTGCATGGTCAGGCTTTTTAACTTGGGGGAAAAAAGAAAGCTGGGGCACCTCCCTCTGAATCCTTTTTCTGTGTTTCTAACATCTGAAATGTAGCCCATTTTGAACTATATCCTTTGGGCATCACCAAATAAGAGCTAAAAAGAATCAGCAAAAATCATAAGATGTGGAGGTTGGCCTAGGTCTGTCACAGGATTTACAATGAGTTAGAAAGGAAATAAAATGTTAGGATTTTTATCTTAGTCTCTAGGACAGTCATCAAGAAGGGCAGTCATATCTGACAACTCAAACCTGGTACTACTCTTCTCAACTTTATCCTGAACCTTAGGATAGAAGGCCATATGTCTTCAGTATGGTAATTTTTTTATTAGTTGCACATGACAATACAATGATCTTGACATATCATACATTTGAATCAAATGTGGTATAATTTCTCATTTTCTGAGTGTACAGGTTGCAGAATCACATTGGTTATACAGACACGTATATACACACAGCAATACTAGTGTCTATTTTATTCTGCTGCCCTTCCTATCTCCCCATCCTCTCCCTTCCCCTCCCATGACTTCTCTCTACCCAATCTAATGTGACACATTTCTTTTTTTTCCCCCTCACATCATCATACATGTATTTTGTATAACGATGAGGGTCTCCTTCCATCTTCCGTGCAATTCCCCTTCTCCCTCCCATTCCCTCCCACCTCTCTTCCCTATTTAGTGGTAATCTTCTTCTCATGCTCTTCCTCCCTACCCCATTAGTATTTATTCAGTGTATACGTTCTAAATGAATTTCACTGTTCTTGGTCATGGATAAACACCTTATTCACTCAGCTTTAATTTCTTTATCAAAACTAGCTTTAAGTGGAAAATCATTGGACTTGGATTAAACAACTTGATGCATAATTTATAGTTAGGTAATCTCAGAAAACTCATCTCTCTGAAAATACACCAATAAAATGGGATTCATAGCAACCTCCTTCTTAGAGTGTTATGAAATGTTAAAAAGCAAGTAATATATCAAGAGTTTTCAAATAAGATTCTATTTCAGTTTTGGGCTGTGGTCCCAAAGTAGGCAGGCAAGTATTTCCTCTTGTATTCTAAAGTTAGGTGCTAGACTCATGTAGTATTTGCAAAGAATGTTGCTGCAAACTGATTTTTTCCAACCTTAGTCCAATAAAAGAATTGATGTTGAATGGGTCAGGAGGAAAGAATTTCTCAGGAAGGAGTTATTGGAGAACAGGGACATTTATCCTCTACCTTCAAATAGGGGTCTTCAGGAAAACCACTCAGAGTGAGATATACCCAGGAAGCATGATAGACCTGATGCAACCATACCTATAAAATCTAAAGGGCAAGAAACTTTGAGAGTGAGCTTGATATCAGAGCAAAGAGGGATGACTACATAAGGAACAGCTTCCCTTTTAGTAACCAAAGTTAAGGACGTGGAGCATGTGGATGGAGCTGGCCTAGGTTAATTATAAAGGATAAGTTGCCTCAAGGTCTCTCTGCCAGGGGTGATGGGTGAAGCAAACTCAGCAGGATGCTGGTGGTGGTGTGAAATGGAGAAGCCGAAAGTATAGAGGGTGAAGAGCATCCTGCCAAAAGAGAAGCATGGCTGGAGGCCAGGATGTTTATAACAAAGTTCCCAGTGAGGGTTATGTGATGGTCTGTAAAAATAAGTCCTAATAAGGAGTCAGCTTTGGGTTATAAAGGTCAGGGAGCACTAGAGCCAGATCATGTCTGATCAGTCAAGTCAGATTTCTCTCTGCATCTCCAGTCTTGATTCTGGAGGAGACAAAATCACAGGGGCTACTGCAGTATTGGGAGGGTGAGGATGAAACTGACAATAGCCCTCTTTCCACTGCAGCTTCCCAGCATGAATGGGCCAAGGCTGGGGAAAAGAAAGCTTTAATAATATTCATGGTTTGGGCTAAGACATAAGATTTGATATTTAACAGAAAATACTGAAAGTGAACACAAGGATTCCTATTATTCTGATATGACTATCAGAGCCAAGGTGCCTACTTTTGGCTTTCCCAAGAGAAAGGAAACATGTACTCCCATTGAGTGGGCTTGAATGCATGGAGTAGGGTGTAAAATTGTGTTCTACAGTTATTCCCTTTCAATTAAATGATTATAATAACAATAGTCTGAAGCAAAATGTTAATTGACCCAGTTCTATTGAATGTGCATAACTGTGCTGGGTCTCTTCCATCAGCTGCTTCACATTTATTTCTTCATCTTTTCTCACTCACTTTTAGTCAGAGGTGGCTGACATTTTTGGATAGCATAAAAGTTCCTGCAACCTTAGGCTATAGGTGACCTTGGCAAGAGAGACCAGGAGAGTGGGAAAGATGACAGGATAATTTTTTATGCTCCCATTCCCCCTTGTAAAAC
The DNA here is from genome assembly GCF_047511675.1 of Marmota flaviventris. NCBI lineage: Eukaryota > Metazoa > Chordata > Mammalia > Rodentia > Sciuridae > Marmota > Marmota flaviventris. Next base: position 47,385,732 of record NC_092505.1, on the reverse strand, counting down.
CTTCTCCAGTGAGCTATGCTTCTCAATGAGGCTTACTGTTTCTCCCAGGCATCTGATTCTCTATGACTATATATGATATTCCAGAAGCCTCTTGTTTCTTCAGGCCAGGGCCCTTGGCTGTTGTGCCAACTACTATGATTTACCTATATTCAGACTTTTGTAATCTTCTTGTGAATAAACTTTCCCCAAATTTTCCTTTTTCAACAGTGCTAAATATTTCCTGTTGGTACCCTGATTGACCAAGTAACATTATTTGCTTCTCTAATCTCAAAATCTTAATGGCAGCACTAAAGCAATAATAGTTGTGAAAATGTTTAGCAGTAATCAAAATAAAATATAGAGTATTATTATTGTTCTTATTATTTGCAAGATATTTTCAGGAATGTGTGAAGGAGCCAGAAAAAAATCATTTGTTAGAAAAATTCCAGGCCTATCATCAATATTTCCTAATGTTAAAGGGCCATTCAGAAAGTAAGTACTATTTTACCATGGATATAATCATACCTGTTTCCTTTGCTTTGCATTAATGAGGTGAACATTCATTAGTTTTAACTTTTGAACAAGTGAACTAAAATGAGGAAAATATTTTATACTTCAAAGCATAAAATTAACTTTGCCCTGGGAATTAAGTAACATGCATGTGTATCTGAAAATAAAGCTAGTGTCATAGTCAGTGAAAAACTTGGGTAAATAGTTCACGATAAGCACTGTTCAATGCATTCTAATATGATCTGACATAGACTTTGCCCTGTTTAGTGGTTCCTGTTTGTCTATTGTCATTTTTTATTTTTCCTAACTATTCATGTATTGTGCTGTTCTGATATCTTGGTGGACTTTTTCAAAAGCAGATGTAAAATTTTTTTTCTTGCCTAAATATTTTGAAGTTACAAAGAATAAAATAATGCATTTTATATGCTCAAGACTCAGGGTTTTTTAGTGGGCAGCTATATACTAATATAATTCAGGGGTCTATAAATGTGGATGGACAAAGGTTGCTTTTTTTACTTTTATTAACCTGTAATTAAAATACAACACTTCAATTATGAAAATAAGGAACAAATTCCAACAGTATTTAGTTACACCTGGACCTTTGTGACAATCGGATATCAAAATACTGTCAGACTACATTTTTGTTGTTATAAATACTTTGAAATGTTTTTTATGGTGCATTTCTTGAAATTATTATTGTTTTTAGATCCATTTCTAAATCTTGTTATTTTGTGTATTAATAATCATATATGTTAGTATACTACAAGTTAATAATTCTATTTCTAATTTGTAATGGTTGAATTCTTGTGAATTCTACCCATTCAAAAGTGATATCTGAGATAGGGGATATAGGCTTCTTCAAAGTTCCCAAGTGACGTATGGCAGAAAAAGCTTATGAATCCCTGGGTTGAGTTATAGATGCAATTGTTAGGACTAGAGAATGGATGACAGAAATCAGTTACCTTCTCTCCATCAGTAAGAATATTGAGAAAGTTTGTTTGAGAAGGAGAAAAATGTATGATATGCACCTGAAAACCACGGGTGTTTATAAGCAAATCAGAAAATATGTAGATTCATACATATTAAAGTAATAAATTCCCAGCCTTGTGAAAAATAAAAAAAAATATTGGACCAATACTATCATTTCATCTATTGAGATAAAGGTGCAGGTAAATAATCCTTAGTACAGATCTCCCGTGTAAAATTACTGTAGTTTTTAACTATATCATTGTTATATGTAAAGATATCTATTTTAGTCCTGTGCCTCTATTATACATATTTAATGATATTTGAATATCTTTGTAATGTAAAATATTAACCTTGAATATTTTAAAAATTTATATACCACAAAAAGTCTAAAATTATTTTACTAAAACTCAAGGAGTATAGAAATATGTTATGTAATATTTATTATTTATCTCCTATAGTTTTCCACCTCTCTAATATACAAACTAAATTTAATTTTTGCTTTAAGACTAAGAACAGGAATTCTTGTAAAAAAATGAATGCTGCAGCAATAACTCATAGGAAATGCAACTGGAGTTTAATTTGAATGCACAAAGTATCAGCTATCATACAAAAATATATAAAAATATAAAGAATTTAGTTTAGAAAAAAAATTGTTCAACTTTTCAAGCTCATGGGTCAGTCTGTGCAAATCCCTTTTGCTCTCTTTAACCTGCTAAACTTCTGGAAATAGTTGGAGGTGAAGGTGAAGGCAGAGAAAAGGGAACATGATAAAGATCATCAATTATTCTACTAAAATCCTTTTTAGTTGTTCTCGTTTGGATATGAAGTTTCTCTAAAAGCTCCTGTTCATGAAGGAATTGTCAGAGGTAAGATGATTAAATTATGAGAGCTGTAACCTAATTGGCCCATCCTAGTTTGCTGGCTGACTGGGTGGTAACTCTAGAAAGGTGGGGAATGACTAGAGGAGTTGGGTCACTGAGGTTGTGCCCTGGAAGAGTGTGTCTTGTCTTTGGCCTCTTCTCCCCTCCCTCCTTCTCGATGTTTCCTTACCCTTCCAAGACCCCAGCAGCTTGACTCTGCTGGGCCCTTCCTTCATGAAGTGCTGTATCACCTTGGGTCCAGAGTAATGGAGTTTTGCCTCCTCTAAATTGTTCTTGTTGGATATTTTGGTTACAGTGATGCAAAAGCTGGCTAAAACACTCTGTTCATACAATATTGTATGGCACCTTTCAATATGGCTCCAGGAATAGAATGAAGCTATAGGAGTTTTGCATTGCACATTCCAGAAGGCATCCCCACACACAGCATCCCTGTGTTACCCCAACTCTCCTTCCTTATTTCATTTATTATTCAGCTTTTTTTTCTTATTTCCTAACATCAAGCCCACTCCATGCTATTCAGTTCTCCCAATACGACACCCCAAATATTCAAGTCTCTAAGCTATCTCTTACATGATTTTCTCTTCACAGAACAATGTTCCTAATTCCCTCAATCTGTCAAGAATATTACTTATTCATGTCAAAATTTGTTCTTATTGCTGAATTTAAAATTTTATATTTTTTCTATCATTTATTGAAAATTATTAACAAATATGCACAATATTGTCAAATAGTAATTTTTCTCCTCAGTTTGTTCCCACAAAACTTCTCTTTCAGATTTTTTTTTATTATTTTAACTTTGTACTCAGTTTTAGTAAGGCATAATCCACAAATAAAATTGTATATATTTATGGTATATAATGTGAAATTTTGATACATATATGCATTATAAAATGATTAATTCAAGTTAATTAATATATGCATTACCTCACATAAACATTAAAAATCTACTCTCTTAGCAATTTAAAAATATATAATACATTATTATTAGCTGTAATCATCATGTTGTACAGTGGATCTCCAGAACTTATTCATCTTGTTTAACTGAAACTTTGAACCCTTCAACCAACATCTGTACCAATATTGAATGGCAATATTGGATGGCAAATGTTTTTAAAAAACAATTTTTTTTGATACCAGAGATTGAGCCCAGGGGTACTTAACCACTGAGCCACATAATATTTTATTTAGAGCCAGGGTGTCCCTGAGTTGTTTAGGGCCTCGCTGAGTTGCTGAGGCTGGCTTAAACCTGGAATCCTCCTGCCTCAGCCTTCTGAGCTACTGGGATTACAGTGTGCACCACCAGGCCTGGTAGTTTGACTTTTTCTTTTTGATTCCATATATGTCCCACAAAACTTATTAGATTAAATTTTATGTTACAATTTTTTATTCTACTCTCCATATACTTTTGTTCTATTCTGAGTTATTTCTTTATGATAGATTTATTTATCTTTTTTCCAGGTCTAATATGCTATTTATCTCATTGTTTAGTTTTCAAAATATCTGTTATAAAACATTTCAAACACATATCAGAATAGAATAGTGTAATGCACCCCTCTGAACCCATCAATCTAAGACAATTACTAATTTATTGTGAATGTTGCTGTATCTGGGTCCACTTCTGCTTCTGTATTATTTGGAAGCAACTTTCAGATAAATAAACAAATAAACTGTATCCCAGTTACACTGTTTCAGCTTAAATTTTTTTTTTGTCTTTTTCACAGTAGTGAGAAAGCCATACTTACTCAGTAGAAAACATATTTTGAATTTTTATCTTTTTCTGGACAGAAGATTTTCAGCAGAATACCCTGTAGCAATAGCAAGCTACTGCTTCTATTGAGCCACTTGATCATAAGCATAAATAAGAAATATTCTACAATATACTGTGTTGCTCATTATGCTGTTCAATAGGTTAGATGTATTAAATGCATTTGGACTAGTGAGATTTTCCTCTTCTGTTGGGTTTATCAAGACGTAACCCCATCATAAGTCGAGGAGCATCTACACTTTCAATTTAATTATTTTTTTGAGGTATCTCTCATTTTGAATGATGGTATCATTTTCCTATTTGAAAGTAAATAATAATTACTTAATATCAAATAGCTATACTGCTTACATTTGCAACTGTCATTTACATATGTTAACTTATAAAAAGATTATTGTTCAAATCAGGCTGTAATTAAAAGAAATTGTTAATGCTTAATAAGTCTTTTAGGTCTACTTTAATCTCTAGAATCCCCTTTGCTGTCCATCTCATTTTTTCCTATTATTTCTTGAAGAAACCGGATTATTTGTCCGGTAGTTTCTCACCATCTGGATTTTGCTCTTTGTGTCTTTGTAGTGTTTCTGAAACCATTCCTGTCTTCCATGGTTCCTGAACATTGCTTGGTGGATCTGGAGGCAAGACTACCTTTATTTATTTATTTGTTTGTATGTGTGTTTGTTTGTTTTCTGGCAACAGTCTCTTATGTGGGGCTGGCTTCTTTCATCAGGAGGCATGTAATGACTTGGTGTTTCCCCTTGTGGATGCTGGCAGTGTTCAAAAATCATTGTCTACATCCAAAGTCCATTAGGGTATGCAAAATAGAGACATCCTAATTCTGTCATTCCTTCTTTTTTTATTAGAGAGAACAATTCTATAAAAGGTTTCTACCGCATCAGCTAATCTTATCATTTCCTGATTATTTTAGCTACAAAGATTTAAAGAGAAAATTTCATGTCTACTGTCAGTAGTGGAGTTCTCAAAAGAAAGATTAAAGTTATCCCCATTTTGAAGTTTTTAAAGCAATGAACTGAAAATTAGTATTCTGTAAAGATGACCCATTAGGCTTTAAAATATCATTTTAATACACAGATTTATGCTGATTTGGTGTACTATATTTAATGTCTTATTTAAAGCTCAGATTCTCATATTTTAGATCCTTTTGACTGACCATCATAATAGCATGCTTCCTTGCCATAAGGGTTCTCAAGACAGTTAGATAAAAGATAGACAATAAAAAAAGAAAACTTAGAGAATTTAGTGAGAAATATGATATTTAGGGTAAGAAAAGGAATCCTAGTAGATTTTACAGAGAATTTGGTATGGTAATTGGGTGGTCTCTTGTGTCTTTGCTAATATAAAATATATTGCACAAGGAACAGATATTGGGAACATAGAAAATAAATTAAACCATTCTTTAATTATGGGTTAATTAAGGGAGATCAGTAATTGAGGGAGATGCATTTATTCTAATTATTTTATGTTGATTGAAATATCACAATGCACTTTAATTTGATTATCATGTTTGATTTTTTTTTTTTTTACAGAGGTAGGTAATCACACCAGTTTGTAGACAAATAAGCTGAGGATTACAGAGGGTAAGCTACTTTTAAAGTCTCCAGGCAAGAAAAGAGCAGAAATTTGACTTAAATACCTGTTTTCTCACTCCAAGTTCTGAGAGCTCTTCATTATTTCTTGGTAGAGAAAAATACATTAATTCACATATTTTGAAAGCTTTGTGTTGAGGATAAAAACAATGATATTCTGAATGCTTCTATTAAGTAGAAGACTCAGGTGGCAGCAGAACACAACAGACACTAGTATGGCAATATGTAAATCAATGGATGTGTAACTGATGTGATTCTGCAATCTGTATATGGGGTAAAAATGGGAGCTCATAACCCACTTGAATCAAAGTGTGAAATATGATAAATCAAGAACTATGTAATGTTTTGAACAGCCAACAATAAAAAATTAAAAAAAAAAACAGAATATTTATCCCACTATGCACATGTTCTCCTTCACTTTGCAAATGCAAACATGTCTTACAACAGCCATGGTATACATGTGTGTGAGGATCCTCCTCAGGGAACATTCTGACAGGAAAGCTAATGAACACTGTAGCTAGAGGTCATTTTGTTCCTTAATCACTTACTTCCAAATTCACACTATTAAACCCACAACTTTAATACTCTGTCAAATCTGTTTGCATAGAATTTTTTCACTGTATTTTTTTTTACATTTAATTCTCTTTACTTTGGAGCCCAGAATGAAAGGATTAGAGAGTGCAGATTTCCCTTCTCCAAAAGGCTCGCTTACCTCTGTTTAACTTTATCTGCAGAGCCCGCTGAGAGCCTGTCTAGGGGAGACCCAAAGCCAGAAAAGCTCCTTTTCTTCTTTGTCTCTGTCACGTCGTTCTCCAAAGATACCAGCTCATCAAGGAGCAAGAGTTTTGCAGCCAGGTCAGTGGCTGACTTCTCTTCTCGGACTGTGGGTGGTGACTGCAAATCTGTGACTCCAGAATCAAAGGCCTGTAGAGCAGAGAAAGGTGGTTCTACTCTTTAGATGAAGAAACCCAAATTAGGTAAAGTTAGTGGACACTTCCTGTATTTAGATGATATCCCTTTTGTGTTACGTTCTATACTTTCTCATGGAATTATGTTTCACACAGAAAGCTAAACCTTTGGGGAAGGAAACATATAAAGGTAGAGTATATATATCCAAGAGAAAACAGACAAAACAAAAACTCCAGGCTTGTCTCTAAAATTGAACATATTCTGATTATTCTTTTGATTTTGTACCACTAAGAATTGAATTCTTGCTTATCATTCTTAGAATGCTTTATCTATACCTTTTCATCATCATACCTATTACATTTTATTTTATTTACATTAGGTTGCTTACAACACATTTGTATTCCTTATCAGATTATAAATAACTTGAGGACAAAGACTGTCTGATTAATCTTTTATTTACTTTATTCAATACATAGCCCAGTATTTTACTCAGAGTTAGTACTCAATAAATAACTGATGAATATTTATTGGATGAACTCTCAAAAAAAAAAAAAAACAAACAAACAAAAAAAAACTAAACCTCTTGCTGTTTCCCTTTAGTCACTCATTCGTTATTTATTTATAAAACCTATTAAAATACCAATCTATGCCAGGCTCTGCATTATATTGAAGGGATACAAAAATGAAGAAAATTTAGCCACTTGCATGTCCAGGGACTAAACTTCTCCATCCATGCAATTTATTCACAATCTGTGAGTGTCTACAATGCATGAGAACTAACCCAATTTAATGTCAAAGTCTAGGATAAAATTTCTTGTTTGCTTAGATGTTACTATATATTGTCACTTTGTACTTCATCCAAGTCATAATATAGGTATGGATGCTCAGATTGTGAAGTCTCTTTTTTTTTTTTTCCTTTCTGGGACTCAACAAAACAAAACAAAACAAATCCTCTGCTCCTATTAACCATCCCTGTCATTCTGCAGTACAGGAAACACTGCTTCTTTTTAAAAGCTTGAGAATATTTCTCTAAGGGAGGAAACTAGATTCAGGGGCTTTCTTCCTTTCCTCTCTCACTTCCATCACATTTTTCCATTTACCTCACTCTTGGTCACAACAAAGAAACTGAAGAAGAGATGGAATGTCAGAAAGAAACCCCAAAGAGCAGGAGACAGACCTTCAAAGGCAAAGATCTTACATTATCTCCAAAGCAGCCTTCACAAAATATTCTTCCAACTAATATATATACCAAGTAGAGTTTTGTTTCTTTAAGATACCCTTAATTCTGCAGGGGGTGGGTGGGTGGACTATAGAATTCATGTAAGACTAAACCTTTTGTAAGGTGCATTTCAAATCCTTACTTTAGGTTACTTAAGAAGTACAGAGAATACATGTTTCTCATAAGATCAAACTTAATTTGATCTTGAGTTTTCTCTGTGTGGAGATGTCCTCATATTTGCTTTTCTTTGTACTGGTCAAGACATAAAGAAAACATTTATACTGTAATAAAAAATACACAAAATTTGGAATGCAAACAAGTTCAAACTGATTTAATTAAAACTGGTAGAGCTGGGGGCGGTGGTGCACACCTGCAATCCCAGCAGATCAGGAGGCTGAGGCACAATCACAAGTTCAAGACCAGACTTGGCAATTTGATAAGACCTTAAGCAATTTACCAAGACCCTATGTCAAAAGAAAAATTAAAAGGGACAAAGGACTGGGGATGTGGCTCAGCAGTTAAGTGTTCCTGGGTTCAATTCCCAGTACCAATTGAAAAAAAGAAAAAGAAAAAAGAAAGAAAGAAAGAAAGATGGTAGAAATTTTATATATATATATATATATATATATATATATATATATATATATATATATATATATATAAATGCTTTCTACTTTAAGGAATACAAGTGTTTCTTATTTCGAGTTACTTTTAATGTTGAAAATATGTGACTTGCTCTGAATTTGCTTAGAAGGTTAATAATCATTACTATTTACATTTAAAGTTCTTAACCTTGAATAACATTGGCAAAACAAACAAACAAAAAAAGCAATAGCAAAAGCACCTATTTCCTTGACTTTGTGTTATCAAAATATATCCCTATTTTTTAGCTGTGCCTCCTGACTATAGTAAAAATAGCTTGTGTTCATAAAACTGTTGATAAAGTCTTTCAAGATAGTTTCCATTACCTCTGTTGCTGCATCCACTGAGAGCACTTTTCCTGAGCTCCACAATATCAAAGACACAGCCAGGATGAAATGTGCACTTGCCAGTCTCCAGTCCAGCATCTAAGGGTCATGTAGATCAGGGTTAGCATTGATTAGTTTTGAATAGAAATATAGAGAAGAAATCTCCTAAGAAGTATGTTACATGCACATGATAAGCACTTCTGTGTACAGGAGTGTATTTCTATAAAACTTAAATGATACTCAATAGAAGCTGTCAGTCTTCCAGATTGAATTCAATCAAGTCTTCATTTACATGGAAACATAGATTGGGTTTGTATAGCTATAATAATAATAATAATAATAATTTAATTCAAAGTAACCTGGGGTCTGAGAAATTTATATAACTTTATTCTTTGTCTAATACAGAGAATGAAGCCTCACGTACCTAAGGAGAAATATGTAAAATTGGCAAGGTAAAAGAGAAAAAGGCCTGATGGGTTCTGAATCAGACAGAATGTGGTGTATCTGAAAGCATTTACATTAAAAAAATTATATTTTTATTATGTCAGAATTTTTATGCAAGTTTCAAAATGTACATATAGAAAAAATAGTGAAATTTCAATACAAAATGTTAAAATTCCATGTCCAATCTAATAAAATCAAAAGACAAATTACAAAATGGAAGATATTATTAATAAATATATAAAAGAAAAAATAGTATTTGGAGCATGTAAATAAGTCTGATAAATAAATTTAAAATATAGACACACAACTAAATAAAAATGGCCAAAATTGTAAATGGAGATTTCATAGAAAAGGAGAGAAGTTAATGGAAAATAAACATCCCATAATATATGTAGCCTATTTAACATAAATAAAAAGAGAAATGATATACCATTTACACAATAAGATCAGCAAGAAATTTAAGACACCACTGCATATGTTTAGAATAATGCTAGAAAAAAGAAAATATAAAAATGCTGATTTGGAAATGGATCCTTCCATTTGAAAAAAATTGGGCATAAGGATTGAAAGTGATCATGCAATACCTATGATCTTTTATTTTGCTTCTGGGTATATATCTCTGAGAAACTCTTATAAGCTTATTAGGAGACATGTGTCTGGAAGTCCAAACCCTTATAGTAGTAAAAAGCTGGAATCAACCCAAGTGGTCCATTCGAAAGATGAGGATTTGTCAATTGAAATTTATTTATACTATGGACTTAAAGCAAATAATTTAGATATACTTCTATTTACCATTGAATTATTTAAATGTATTTGTGGATTTCATTAAAACTGGGAGTGGGGAGTATAGAACAATACATGTATTATGGTTTGGATATGAAGTGTCCGAAAAGCTCTTGTGTGAGACAATGCAAGAAGGTTCAGAGGACAAGTGATTGGGTTGTGAGAGTCTAAACCCAATCAGTGAATTAATCCCCTGATGGGATTAACTGAAGGCCGTTGGGGTATGGCAGGAGGATGTGGGACAAAGGGCGTATAGCTTTGTATATATTTGTATCTGGTGAGTGGAGCTCTCTCTCTGCTTCCTGATTATCAGGTGAGCTGATTCCCTTCTCCACACTCTCTTACCATAAGGTTCTGCCTCACCTTGAGCCCCAAGGAATGGAGCCAGCCATCTATGGACTAAGACCTCTGCAACCATGATCCCTCAAATAAACTTTTCCTCCTCTGCAATTGTTCTGGTCAGATCTTTTAGTCACAGCAGAGAAAAAGCTGACTAAAACAACATGTCATAACACTATATAACTGAATTAAAAATACATAAAGCAATTCTTTTATTTTGCTTCTGGGTATTTTTTGAATATATACATATAATTAAACTGTAAACCAATAGAACTTGATTTATGAATATGAGTGCCTCAGAAGAAGAAATAAGGTGAATAAGATTATGGAGGAAAGATAAAGGACTTAGTTTTTAATCTATAATTTTAAAAAAAGTAAATATATAAAAAATTACATTTAAAAATTCTGTGTAGTAGGCACAAATGTATGTCATTTATATATTTGTGATTTATACAGCCAATTAAAGTTCATCTATGATTTCTATTGGGCTTGCTGATTGCCTGATTGAATAATAAACTCTGAACATTGAATAGTACAGGAGGAGACATTGTCCTACTGAGGGCAGACTTCAGGTATGAGCCAGCTGGAATAGAGTCTTTGCCACTTAATATGAAGAATTGGGAAAGTCTCCAAGGTTCATTGGTAATTAATGAGAAGTCTCAGTACACTTCTGTCTCCTTAAGGAATAATAATTTGAAAAACTTGCTGGGGGCAAAGAGAAAGAAATGCTACCATGAAATCTGAAGGACTGGGTTTGATTCTCATTATTTTTGTTTTCATATTAGTGTGACCTTGTGTGTGTGTGTGTATACACACACACACAAACACACACACACACACACACATATATATATCATTTAACACACTTGAGCTTCATTTTACTTATATATGAAGTGAGAAGTAATTTTCACCTAATAAGAGCTTTGAGAGGAGTAAATTGATTCATGCATAGCCCCTTTATGTGGTATTTATAATTTGTAAGTGAAGAAATATTTATGAGAATTACTAAATATTTCTTTAATAACAACATACATTTTGGTGTGACTAAAATTTTTCTTTATGACACTTCCTTAAAATATTATCTTAAAACCTCAGTGTAAATCTTAGTGATATATGTTGCATGTTAGAATATGAACAAATAAATTTTTTGTATAAGCAGAGTAGCATCTGTATTAATTATGTTTATTGAGACTAAATGGAGATAAAAATATTTTGGCATTGTCTGTAAAATTTATTTTTATCAAATATAATTTTAATTTTCACATAGTTTAGCCCAAACTATTTGCTCATTATCACATCAAATAATTTATTTTGGAATCTTGCACTTCATACTATTCACTATATATTTTCTTTATTCCATCCTTTCCTGGAAAGAAGCAAGAAACAAATTCTTTGTTCTCTTTTTGCTAAACTGATATTTGATTTGGGTATTTTCGCAATAAATAGTAATTTTTGCATAAATCATGACTATGTCTCTAAATTGAGAAAATAGATGAGAAATAATGCAACCAACCAAACACTGCCTTAGCTATTCCTTTAGAAAATCAGCCACTTAGTCATAATTTGTGCTCATTTTGCTGATGTTTCTTTATCCTCCACATAAAGGAAAACATATTAAGAACAAAGGTATATTTTTAAACCTGATCTCATGTTTTATATATATATTATTTTAAAATAGAGTTCTATCATTTAATCGAAGATAAACTACCACTGTGATGTTTTCCTTCTTCATTTTTATTATGTTAAAAATAGGTTTTAGAGTGTGAAATTGCCAAATTTTATAAGTGTTTCCATGTGGATTTCCTTTAACTATTTTTATACACTTCTTACTAAGGTTTCTCTCCATTTCTGTAATCTTATAAATGGCACAGGATGATGGGTGTTTATAGTATTGATGATTATGTCTGAGGCATATATTTTTGTGCTTGGGTGTATATAGGAAAAAAGTCATAATATATCATCTAACAGATAACCACATCCTGATTATTTGGATAGGGAGACGTAAAAATAAATGCCGAGTTAAATACACTCATTTAATGGTTTAAAGCCAAGCTTGTAGCCAGTTAACCAAAAGGCCAAGTTCCTAAAAATGGCATTTGGTACACTAATGAAAACAAGCACCCTGGCACCTGCCGCACAAAAGACATTTGATTAACCAGTTGAAACTTGACTGCTACAAAATTAGAAACAGAGGAAATTATAGGGAGGAAAGGAAAAGATTACCTTTAGGCCCATTTCCCTATTTTGTTGATAGTGCATAAATATAGCTCATGGTTTAAAAATCTCCTAAACCCCATGTACACTCCGATTCATAGAGAGACCCTCAAGGGATGTTCATTGACTGTGTGAATTCACCAAAGGGGGAAGTATGTGCACCCTTTCAGTATATCAATCATTTTTATTGAGTAGTATTCCTCTGGGTATTGAAGAATTTCAAAAGAGACAAGTGAGCACAGGATTTACTATATAAGAAGATTTTGTGTGTGCTTCAGTCTTAGGCAATTGGAATAGTATATGTGTTTACTTTGTAAACAATACTGCTCATGAAGAAATATTTCACATAGTCAAACATTTTCAGCTCTGTTTCATAGCTTTTCTACCTGTAAGACTTTCCATCCCGAAAGAATCTTCCAAACTCAAGCTGGAGTGGTGGTAGATGGATCAAGAAGGAGGGATACAAACTTTTGTCACTTAAGTAGGGGAAACAATATGTATTGCTTATTCCTTTAGAGAAGTGATAGTTCATATTGACATGCTGCTATGAAAGTCCAGCAGACTTAAATATATTTAAACCCCAGTTTAGTGAGAAGACTATTAAAATGAAGAAAAGTGTTTCATTGTTAAGAATCAGTGCATTATCATTATTCATCTTTACTGGGAACAACAAATCTCTGAAGTGGCTAGGCATGAAAAAAAAAAAAAAGATTGAGAATCATCATTTGAAAAAAGGGAGACCAAACTAGAGCAAAGTGCTAAATTTCAAGATGATAAAGGTGAAAAAGAGAAGCATTGTGAGCTAGTATCTGACCTAAGGCATTTTAAAACTGATAAAACTTTTAAAGTATCTGCATCTGAAGAAAAAAACTTCTCAAGTGATTAAAAACATTTCTCTTCAACCTGAGACTTAATGATTTACATTTAACTTAAGGATATTTGATCCAAGTATTAGAAACTACTGGGGTTTTGGGTGAATCTTGATATCAACTGGGAATTTTTTATTTTCCCCAATATCTTGATTGAAGATATTCAAAACAGACTCTATGCACATTTTCAACAAAAATTTAAAATAAAGGACTTAATTAAAGATTAAAGATTTATGGCTAATTCAACTTTCACTTTTTCTTTACCTTCTCTTCTCATTTAAAAAAAATTAACAGGACATTCTAAAAATGGAGCCTAATTCTGACACCATGAATTGGCCACGTGTGCCTGCTGACAACACTGTGTACAGACTTTTTTCTCTGAAAGTGAAGGTGGTCTTCCAAACAAGTATAGTCAGTATGATCAGTAAATCTGTATGACTGTGAGTTCTTCAACTCACCACTTATCCCACTCCACTAAGTTACAGTCACATAGGTCTTTTTGATAACAGAACAGCTTGAGATATAGTAGACAACAGAGTAACTATTGCATACACACACACACACACACACATATTAAAGGAGGGTACACAAACACAGTGCTTAACACAACTTCCATGCAATTCACTGCGATAGAAAGAGACCTGATACAGGAATTCTGGGACTGAGGTTGCTCACTGCCTCTCCTGGTATTGAGCAATGTGGTGTTTGCAACCCTTTCTTCTTTAGACCAAATAAAAACAGAGTTCCTAACTAACTACTGATGTTGCATTGGCTTTTAAAGTCAGTTAGTAAAGCTAGTTGGTGGAGGAAATGATGGTAGCTGGTGCAGGCTTAGCTAAAAGAAGCTTCCTGCTGTTCCTCCTATCAAGCGGGAGGCTATTCACAAGACTGTATTTGGTCATGACATAAACATTCTCCTCCATAATTTTAGGTATTTATAGGCAAAATAAAGAACTTTCAAACCTTTGATTTAAAGATGCCATTTATAATAAGATATTCTATTGTTAAAATGTGTTTGAAGAAAGAAAAAATGCTGTTCATTAAGTGATGACATGCTATCACATATCAGACTCCCTCCAAAATTCAGAGATGTTAAATATTGGACAGAATTGATAAAATAAGGGTTACACACACACACACACACACACACTTTCAAATGTTTACATAGAATTTTTTTTTACGTTTTCTTTTTTCCGTCATGAGTAAGTCACTAGATGCATTCCCCTACAGTTTCAAAACAAAAAATTATTAGCACTAAGATTCAAGTTGCCATAAAGTACAGTTATGTTCCCTCTTTTGGGCTCAGAGAAGGGAAGGATAATATGATACTGAACTTGATTATCCGATATAATTTTAAAACCACACAGTTAATATTAATAATTTTAAAGTGTTGACTGAGGCCTACTCCCTACCATTTGGAATAAATAGTCTATCAAGGTAAAATAATTATTTGAGTAGACTCTCAGAAATAAAAAATCTTAGTGGATGCAGAAAGATGGATACAAAAAGAGGAGAGTTCTTTATGTTTTTATTAGTGCATTATTATTATACATAATACTGGGTGCATTTTGACATAATAATACAGACATAGAATATAATTTGTTTCAGTTCAGTCCCTAGTACTTCCTCTTTCTTTCCCCTTCTCCCTCCCTCTTTTCTCCTTCCTCTAATCTATTGCTCTTCTATTTACTCATAATATTTTAAAGTCAGTGTTTTATAGATATACATAAAGGTGACATTCACTGTGGTATATTCATATAGATATATGGCATAATTTCGTCATTTTCATTCCACTGTTCCTCCTTTTTCCTCTCTCTCCTCCCTTCCCCTTCATCTCCTTCCTCTGCTCCAGTGATCCTTCTTCTATTTTTTTTTTTTTTTTTAGTTTTCGGTGGACACAACATCTTTATTTGTATGTGGTGCTGAGGATCGAACCCAGGCCGCATGCATGCCAGGCGAGCGCGCTACCGCTTGAGCCACATCCCCAGCTCCTCCTTCTATTTTTATGGGATCCCCGCTCTTCCCCTTTTCCACCGTTTTGGTCTTGAGAGAAAACATTGAACCTTTGACTTTCTCTGAGTCTGGTTTATTTCATTTAGCATGATGTTCTCCAGTGCCTTCCATTTACCAGCAAATGCCACATGATGTTCTCCAGTGTCTTTCTTCTGTATGGCTTAGTAAAACTTCACTGTGTATAGATACCACATTTTCTTTATCCATTTATCTGTTGGCATACACCTGGGCTGGTTCCACAACATGGATATGTAAATTGTGCTATTATAAACACTTATGTGCCTGTGTCTCTACAGTATCAAGGAAATGCAAATCAAAACTACACTGATATTTCATCTCACTCCATTCAGAATGGTGATTATCAAGAATACAAATAATAAGAAATGCTGGTAAGGATGTGGGAAAAAAGTGCACTCACATAGTGTTGGCAGGAATGCAAATTAGTATAGCCACGCTGGAAAGCAGTATGGAAATTACACAAAAGACAGGAAATAGAATCAGTATATGCCCTAGCTCTCTCATTCCTTGGAATTCATCCAAAAGAAATAAATCAGGAGGTTTTGATAACAAAAATTTTCTACCAATATCATATAATTATATCTTCATATATTTGCTATATAATGTTACTACAATAATTTTGGTTATGAGTAAATGAATATTTAAAAAATAAAGCTTTTAGTCAATGAACAGCTATTCATTAACATCAGAAAAATTATTTCTGGTGTGATGAGGAAAAACTCAGTATTAGATTTGAAAGATGCTGATAAATATCCTTGCTGTGCTCCTTATTGGCCTGGTAACTTTGACCCAAACTCTTAAATTGTTGCATAAAAGTCACTTTTTTAATTCACAAAATTTTAATTAATTAATTCTAGTTAAACTTAATTATTTTATTGGCTTAGAATTAACAAAAATCATGAAATAGGCTTAGAGTTGCCAAGAAAGAGCAATAAGCATATTTGTCTATTTAATGTTATTTACTAAAAATATATAAAGATATAAATTTTTCTATGAAAAAACTCTCATAAAATTTCTTATTTTATCAAAGATAATATCTCTGCACTGGGAACTTTAAAATGGTGCATGAAAACATTTGTAAAGCATATGGTAATGTGAAAAGTTTGATTAAATGTTGTAAAATTCATGATTAAGCTGAAGGTAGATCTTTGAAGCCAAGCTCTACTAGAAAACATAAAGGTTACATGCACTAAATAATCACCTATAGAATTTAGAGCCATTCATAGAGAAAATCTGCAAAATTTGTAATAAAAAATCAAGAAGATCAATAATAGTTTTTCCTTATATAGATAACCTTGATATTTCAATAAGTAACAATGTTTGAACAGAATTTTAAACAAGGTTGTTTCTAGTTTTCTTCAGGGTGAGGCAATCAGTTGGTTGAGACACTTCCTTGAACCTTATAGCTTGTAGATTCTGTCACATACATGATCTATATCAATTTCATGAAGTACATCTGAGAATTACTCATTTAAGATTCTCCTTAGAAAATTTAATTTTAACAAATCATGTGATGGATATTTTACTTTATGGTGGGGTATGATTCTGAAAAGAAGGTGCACATTGAAACTAAGAAATGTAACACTTTCCAATTTTTTAAAGATTAAAATACCAAGGCACGTGCAGTGGTGTGTGCCTGTAGTCCTACTGGCTTGGGAGGCTGAGACAGGAGGATCCTGATTCAAAGCCAGCCTGAGCAATGGCGAGGCACTAAGCAACTCGGTGAAGCCCTGTTTCTAAATAAAATACAAAATAGGGATGGGGACATTGCTCAGTATTGGAGTGTCCCTGAGTTCAATCCCTGCTATAAAAAAAAAAATGAGAATTAAAATACCAGGATTGTGTTCTCCATTTCTCATTGCTCTTCAATTGGCAGTAGTAAATTTTCCAAAGTCACAAGACCAGTCAGAAGAGCCAGAACAACAACTTACATTTTCAGACTACCAGTTTCACTCTCTTTCAAGTATAACCTATTTGTGGAAGTATAAAACATTTTTCCATCTCCAAAACTAATTTCATCTAAAGCAAGGTTTTTATGGATGAGTTGTTAATGTGGTGGACATCTGTCTTTTAAAATGACTTTCTCTGTGTAATACAAATCAGGAAGAATGGTAATTTTCTAGTGCAAATATATACCTGATTTTATTCTATTTGGCACAATTTTCATTCTTTTTCTGATGCTATTGCCTTTGAAAAATCTCAAAAATTTTGTGGTTAAGTGCCTCTATTTTATTTTTGTTGTTGTTTGTTTGTTTAGTTGGAATTTTCAGTCGGATTGCTAGTCTCTTATTTGCAAATAAATAAATAAATAAATAAATAAATAAATAAAATTAAATTAAATAAAGGCAGAAACCTACAATACTACTTTAAAGAAAAATCCTATTATTAGCAAGCCCAGATCTGTATGTTTAACAAAAGTTATTTGTGGTTGTAAACTCCTTGAGAGCAAAGACTTATGCCATATCCCCAAATTAATCTTAGCACCTAGCTGAACACTTGGCATGGAGTCAACATCAAGTTAAATGAATGAGTGAAGAAGCCTCATGCAGTAAACAGGAATGCAGGGCAGATATTAAAATCAATATGGATACTAATTCATATCAACAATCTTATCTAGATTTAGAAAAAAAGATTGATCCAAATTTTTACACCTATATTAAACTGTGATGAAGTTCTTACTAGAATCCTGACATGGCCATTAATGTTTTACATCATAGACTCTTACTCTAAAGAAAGAAACATGCAGCACCATTCCCCAATAATCATTCCTCAAGAGTTTAAGAGCTTTCCTTATTAGATATTAATCTGCACTTAGATCTCTGAATAACTAAACATTTTTTTGATATAAAACCATGACATGTACAAGCCAAAAAGAACTTTGGCATATGATTATGAACAATTCTGCTAAGAAAATTTGTTCTTTAATTCATATGCTTATGCTCACAAATGAGAAAAGAGAGAACCTTTAAAGCTATGGATGGGGAAGAGCTGTAGAATTGCCCATAAGCAAGTTGGTTGGCTATTCAGTACAGAGGTAATTTTTATGGAGCGTAAAAAATCTTTCAGAGGGTAAAGGTGAAAAAACAATTAAAATGTAACATATAAATAAGCCTGATGATAATGTGGGACATGACCACCCCCTTCCCTCTTTATCCCACTTTCTATCGATATATTTTAATAAAATTCTTACATTTAAATTACATTAAACAAGCCAATATCATCAATGAAACAGTACTCTTCAAAATATAAAGAAAGAAAGAAAAATAGGGGCTGGGGCTATAGCTCAGTGGCAGAGCTCTTGTCTAGCACATGTGAGACACTGGTTTTGATTCCTAGCACCACATGAAAAAAATAAAATAAAAAAATAAAATAAATAAAGGCATGTTGTCCATCTATGACTACAAGAAAAAAATTTAAGAAAAGAAGAAGAAAATACATATATTTTATAATACTCAACCACAGGATACATTTATTAGGCATACTCAGCATGTCAAGTACCAGGGATATAAAAGAAAGTCAGTTACTTTCCTGGTCCTTCAGGTTGTTCACTTGTAAGGATTTCTTCCCACAGGAGCAGACTCTCTGGAATGCATACATTTCCTTCAGCTATAATTGTTAGAGACAACCTTTAAATAATCTGCAGTGCTTATTGGGAAATTAAGCTGAATTACTTTAGAACTTGGTATATTTTCCACTATAAAAATGTGCATTAGTAGAAATGTGTCAACTCTTAGGTTATGTAGACCTTGATCGGCATCCTGATGGAGCAGATTACTTAGACTCTATTTTAATATATTCATCAGGTAAATGGGGCAAAGACATACTTTGCAGGTTTATTGTGAGGAGTAAAAATAATACAGGTAAAGTGATTCACATGAATCAATTAACAAATAATAATTATATTAGCCTGACATTGCCTTTCAAATGTGGTGACTTCAAAAACTTTTTTAATTTTATGAAAAAATATCAGTTTGCATTTTTAATTTCAAGGAATACAGTTAGTCCTTGGAAACTAGAATTACAACATAGTGATAAAAATAAAACATAATAAAGAAAATAATATTGAATGGGGGTAAGGAATTTTACTAAAGAGAGTTCTAAGTAGCAATCACTATAACACTTAATGCATTATCATTGTTTTCAGTCATAATATTTGCATGAAAATATTAGTATGCAATAATAGAGAATATCCTCCAGGGCAGAAAACAAAGGGAAGAGAGCTCAGTTGAACCCAACCCAAAGCATAGTTATCTTTCAAGCTCTACTTTATTAAATGAAATGAATTTTTAATATTATTTTACATGATATTTAAAAAATGTTATTGTATTTTTATGCTTTTATTTTATTTGTTTATATTTATGTGGTACTGGGGATTGAACCCAGTGTCTCATGCATGCTAGGTAAGCGCTCTACCACACAGCTACATCCCCAGCCCTTCATCTGATATTTAGAGTGTGCTTTTCACATTCGAAGTCACACATCAAAAGAATACAGAATTTTAGGAGAGAGATGGCGATATTACAAATTGTTGAATTTAGCACTCAGTAGAAGAAGAAAGTGTCCATTTTGGAATGAACTTGCTAAAAGGAGAGGGAATACGGGAGGGGAGACAGTGGTGCATAAAGAGGAGGCAGCAGAAGGTGGTGGCGAAGGCATGGTGCTTGGTAAGGAGGCTTGAGCCCATGCAGGTGACTAGAACAGAGCAAGGACAATGCTGAGGAGCAGCAACCATTGTAAACCAACTGAGGCATCTGGCAACTGCTGGCATGTAATGCTACTCTCTGCTTCAGAGCGGCGTCCTGAAGCTTATTTGGAGAAAGGAGGAGAACTTTAGCTAAACAGTGGCTTAAGTCAGAACATCCAGATGACATGCTTTGATCTGCTAAGCAGGATGTCCAAGGCTAGAAAGGAACCTGCATCTCACCTATCTCACCTCACAGACTCCAGCCCCAATGAAGCTGAGTGACTAGTCCAAGGTCACAAAGCTGTTGAAATCAGGATTAACAAAGATTGTTCTACTCCAAAGTTTCTGGTGGAGAAGGATCACAGTAAATTAAGTATTGGCAAAGAGGTTAATTAGGTCATATCTAAAGATTAGCTTAGAGAGTCTGTGAATAAATTTCTTGAACGAGGCCACAGTGCAACTCAATTAGAGGGGGGACTTGAACTTGTATCTATAAAAGGCTCTTAGAAAAGTTCCATAAGAGTGAGGAAGAGTAGTATCAAAGTGAAAAGGAGATACAAAATGTGCCTGATGATTTTGGGTAGATTGTTATCTATACCACTGTCTATTCTATAGCTTACATGGGCATTAAAATTACCATAATCCATTTCTAGAAGGATAACTCAAATAATTCTCATATTCCTAATTCTATAGAGTCTATTATAGAAATTCAAAGGAATACTATTTTACATTGTTAGAGCTGAATTTATTGAGCATATGCTTGTATTTCCAAACTGAAACAAAAATTTAAATTTGTCTCAAACAGAACTCAAATGTATATTTTATATTATTAAACCCATCACTGAATAGCAATAATATTTTAAATACTGAATAATAGACATAAGTCACTTTGACTATATTAATACCACATTAGCATATTTTATTTTTATAATAAGAAAATAGAGAGTGCTTTAGGATTTATGAATATAGAATAAAGACTTTGATTAATTTAGGATGTTCTTATTTTCTAATTTGGTAAAAATAAAGATAACAGAAAATTTTCTTTTCCATCCAGATTATTTAGACAACTTTTATAAAAAAAATTAAAATTTTTTCTGATATTGAGCTTCTGTGATGAAAGCAAAATACTTCTACTGACATAGAATCAGTCTCCTGACTTTCCTTTTTCTTATGAAATGCAAAAAAAAAAAAGCACAACGAGTATAAGAAAGATAGTGTCTGAGCAGATTATTAGCTTCACCTTAAGCTTGTGCTATAGAAATATTCCAGCTTTTCTACTTCTTTGAGAGAAGGAAAAATTATCAAAAACATTTTAACAAAATCAAGACATAAGCAACATATTTTACAAGTATGTGTAAATAAATATAATAGTTAAGAAAAATAATCTCCTAGAGCTTTACAAATTTTTACATTTAACTTACCTTGTGAAAAACCAGGGGTGCCTAACTTTAGAGTCCTGTATGTGCAGTTTCTCCCAAACTCAGCCCTGATGGAGAGTTTTCTCTCTGAGTTTTTATAGTCTCAGCTATACACCCCTTACTCCAATCCCTGCCTTTGCTGTCTCTTACATCATTTCTACAGATTTTCCACTGAACATGTTCCCAAGCCTCTCTTCAAGCTCCCTTCTCTCTCTTTCCCCTCCCTCCCTCCTTCTTCCTTTTCCCCTCCGTCCCTCCTTCCTTCCCTCTCCCCCTTTTCTTCCTCTCCTTATTTTATCTATTGCTTTGATTATGGCACTTAAGTAGCAATGGGAGCTTAACTCTGGAAAATTTAATTCTACATTTAGTATTGTGTTCCGTTTCTGACCCATCACCTCTTCCTGAGGTTTTAGTCCAACTCTGAGTATTACAAATCATATTTGGGAAATTAAATGCACAAAGATTTGTTAAAGTCACCAGGGCTTTTCAAAGTAAGATTTAGGGAGATTATAATCAGAAACCCAAACTGATTTATTGGTGTGTTTTTTGGACCTTTAAATTAAATGATTGTCCATGGAAATGATGAATAGTTCCAGCCTCGGTCAGGTGCACAGTGCTGTGTCAGTGAAACCAGCAGCTACTTCATAATTAACATGGCTATACTGGGAAGGCTGTCACTAGCAAACCTATAAATACCAAACTGTGACATGTGGGCTATAAATGCAGACGTTGTAATCATTCTTATCTTGCTCTTGTTCTCCAGTATTTTAATTTCCTTTCAACCAAAATATTCCTGCCTCTATCTGAAAATTTTCTTCATTTTCATCTCCTACTACTAACACATATATCCTTACATACACAAATTAGTAAAAAGATAAATGCCTAAGTTTTAAAGGTAATATGTTATGACATTAGATCATTATTGACTTATTTGCTTCATCAGCAGGTCCCCATTTAACAGATACAGAGACTGAGGCTCAGATAAATCAAGTGTCTTGAAGAGAACACACAGCTACGGGTTACTAGCAGAGCCGGATTTCAAACACAGATTTCCCTAATTCCATATCCAGTTCTTCACCCATAGCTGCATTTCTGACTCACTGTTTAAAAACTAGAAAAGAGAATCCAAACCAGATTATGTTTTTGCACAAACAGAAATAAAATTGTTCTTTTTGGTTTTGCTTAAAAGCCATTTAAAATACTACTCACTAGTATAGGAACTATTACATGGTTAATTTGGAACTAGATAGGGGAACTGACCAGAGCACACTGAATTGGTGGAACAGTAAAATGCTTCATTTTTATGAAGGGTTTCCAGGGATAACATATGTCTCAACAAGTTTTAAATCCGAGTAGTTGGCAGTGATAGTTCACAAGTCAAGATAAAAATACAGCCTAGTTGTAGACCCTTGTTTAGACATTACTGCCATAAAACAATTATGTTTGCTTGAATGCACATGATGTAAAACTCTCAATATAGATTTAATGGATGCATCATAACACTACCATAGCCAATATTCCTGACGTACCTTCTACCC
Organism: Marmota flaviventris; assembly: GCF_047511675.1. NCBI lineage: Eukaryota > Metazoa > Chordata > Mammalia > Rodentia > Sciuridae > Marmota > Marmota flaviventris. The sequence goes on along the minus strand of NC_092505.1, from coordinate 47,362,611 downwards.
TTATTGGAAATGCCTCCCTTAGCATGCTGACAAGTGATATCTGTGGCTGATTTATTCCAGATCTGTCCCTGCTTAGACAGTCCAAAGATTCCACCCTATTTGTGGATTTTGTTGACCTAATTCAAAAGTTTGACTTAACTGTTCTGCAGCAATAGAAATAGAAACAGTTTATTCCAGGAACACAACCATGGTACATTTAAGCCACTTATACAGACTTCTGTACATTATACACTAAGTGACTTATTGATGCATTTTTACATGACAAAAAAATTCAAATATCTTTAAAGAGTAGAGGAGAAATGAATATATGCAAACAAAGAGAAGATGAGGAAAATAATCATCCAGTGATAGATGGGAAGAAACTTAAGATGAGAAAGGGAGAAAATATTAATGAAAGATTTTTCAGATAGCATATCATTAATTTCCCTGACAACCTTGCAAAGGAGGTATTAGTCACATGGAACAGATGCAAAAAAAAAAAAAAAAAAAAAAAAAAAGCTCCACTTAAATAGATAGCCCAAGTTCTCATGGCTTCAAAACGATGGAACGGGTGTTGAACCTGTTAGCCGTATCAGTCTGGACTCCGGCAGTAAAGAGAAGTTGAGGGAAGTTGAGGGAAATGTAATTTGGGCATAGTGTATAGGAACCAGAAGGGATAGTGCAATAACATTAACCAACAATAGGCATTCTGGTGGAAAGATTGTTACAGGGATCCAGAGACAGAGGGATCCAGGTAGAGAAAGTTGTCCAACCGAAGTCTGACCTTCCATTAAAAGACAAAGCCAGTCATGAGCAATCTATGGGGCAGGGGGACTGATAGAATGAACATTGAGATTCTACTCAACTTCCTTGCTACAATTTCCTCTTTCCCTTTAGTAAAAACCATGGGAAAAGGAATTGAAAGATGGGAGATAAAAGAGCCCCAGGGCTGTTTAACCTTAAAACAGTACTAAGAGGCATGCAATGGGGTCTTATGTAAAGACCAATGTGAGTCTCTCTACCCAATCTAATGTGACACAATTCTTTTTTTTCCCCTCACATACTTATTTCTAGATTATATGTCAATTCTTTTTCCAGTTAATTTAACTTCAGTGAATATCCTATTGAGATTTACTTTTTGAGTTTAACAAAGTGAATTTTTTACTGGAAGAATAAATGAGAAAGAGCAATAAAAAAAAAAGACCAAATGTGAGTGAAATTGACATTGTTTTGGTATTGTTATCTAATGCTTCTTTTTTAAGTCCAGTTTTTTAAATTTACATACAAAAATTACCCTTTTAAGGAATACACTTTGACATATGTAGACAGCATGAAACTTTCACTGTCATCGGTACTTCTATTAACCTCCAAATTTCCCTCATGCCCCTTTTCAGTCAGTCCCTTTTCCCAACCTGCAGGCCCTAGCAATCAGTGATCTGACTTCTGTGTACAAATTTTTGCTTTTCCCAAAGACCATAGTAATGAAATATCCACTATAGTATTTTCCTTATTATCACTCTTGTTTTATCATTTTCCTATTGGATGCTGCCAGGGTTTGGATCTTTTTTAAATTTATTTTTTTATTTGTTTTAATTAGTATGTAGTATTTGGGATCTGCTTTTGTTCACTTAGACTAATGCTTTTAAGGTTTATCTATGTCACTAGATTTTTCATTTGTTATTTGAGAAGAGGTTGTTTTTAGTCTGTAGATGAACTGAATTGTGACTGTATGTTACTAAGATGAACTCTCCTTGATCATGATGTATTATCTTTTTTTCTCATGATGTATGAGTTTGTTTACTTTTTGCTAATGTTTGTAAAGAATCCTTATTCATAAAAGAGATGGAACATTTATTTCTTTTAAATATATTTTCAAGTTTTAATATCATCAATATGTTGATTTCATAAAATGATTAGGAAGAATTATACTCTCAACTATTTTTTTGAAAGATTGTGTGGAATTTGTATTATTTCTTAAATATATGGAAAATTTTCTAATGAATCCATCTAAACCTTTTGTTTCTTTGTGGGAAAGTTTTCATGGAAAATTTCAACTTCTTTAACAGGTACAGGATTAATCATTTGAGCTATTTTTTTCCTAAATGAACTCACACAGCTAGTCTTTTAAATATATTCATTTAATTAACTATTAAAGTTCCTTATACTATTATTTTTTTTCTTTTTGCTATCTGTAGGATCTATTATGATGTCCCTGTTTTATTCCTAATTCTATATTTTTATCCAAATTTTTCTTGATCAGTCTAGAATTTTATGCATTAAAATAATAATAATTAACCATTTGTTTTCATTGATTTTTCTCTACTATTCTTATCATTTAATTTAGTTGACTTCTGTTTTGATTTATTTCCTTTCTTTTGTCTCACTTGGATTTAGCTTGTGCATAATTTTTAATTTTCCTAAGGTGGATGCTTAAATGATTATATATTTCTTTTTTCTAATATATGCACTTTATGTTATAAATTTTCCTCCAAGCACCCACAACTCTATATTTTGAAATGTTCTTTTTCATTTTTTATTGTTTACTTTTATAAGTTATTTTTCTACAATTAGCTATTTAGCCATGTCATTTAATTTTCAAATATTTAGTGATTTTTTATATATCTTCTGCTATTGATTTTTAGTTTAATTATTTTGTTGTTAGCAAAGGTACTTTGCATTATTTAATTTGTTTATAATTTATCAATATTTGTCTCATGGCTGAGCATTTACCAAACCTTGGTGAAGTTCATGTGGACTTTAAAGAAAATATTTGTTTTATTGTTATTGAGTGGAGTGTTCTATAAATCCTCCCTAAATTTGGCTGACTGATAATGTTTAAATCTATATTTTAATAATTTTTGTCTTTTTTCTCTCAATAATTGAAAGATTGCTGATATTACCAGCAATCTTTAAAATGGTAAATTTTTCTACTTCTTTTTTCAGTTTTATCAGCTTTATTTTCAAACTCTTTATCAGTGTTTACGCTTTTATTATTATAAAATGTATTTATAATAAAAATTCAATGTTTTGTAGTCTACTTTATCTGACACAATTTGTTCAACATAAGCTTTCTTTGTACTATTGTTGGCATAGTATAACTTTCCTTCCTATTTTTTTTTTAGTCAATCTATGTAATTATTTACAAATAGGTTCCCACTGAGAGATTTAAGATTTATCCATGTCACTAGTTTTTTTTTTTTTTAAGCTTTTTCTTTAATTATTGGGAAGTGGTTGTTTTTAGTCTGTAGACAGACTGAATTGTAATTGTGTGACAGGATGGCTTTATGCTCCCCACTTCCTACATTCTGACAAACTCTAAAGTTCAATTGATATGTTTTGACCATATATATATATATATATATATATATATATATATATATATATATTTTTTTTTTTTTTTTTTTTGGTGGGGGAGGTGGGGGGGAGTGGCTACTGAGGACTGAATTCAAGGATGCTCAACTACTGAGCCACATCCCCAGCCCTATTTTATATTTTTTTTAGAGACAGGGTCTCAATGAGTTGTTTAGTGCTTTGCTGTTGCTGAGGCTGGTTCCTCCTCCTCCTCCTCCTCCTTCTTCCAGTAGTGGGGATTGAACCCAGTCCTTGGCATTGGCTAGTTAAGTACTTTACTACTGAGCTACAACCCAAGCACAGATGTTTTCTTTCTTTTTAATCTTTTTTTTTTTTTTTTTTGGTTGTAGATAGACACAATACCTTTATTAAATTAATTAATTAATTAATTTATTTATTTATGTGATGCTGAGGATCAAACCCAGTGCCTTGCGTTTGCTAGGCAAATTCTTTACCACTGAGCTAGAACCCCATCTCAGATTATCTGTTTTAGTAAAATTAATTCTATGTTTTCTTTTGGATTACACACTATTTGATGGAAAGTCTGCTATCATCTGTTTTTCTTTGACCTGCTTAGTTGTGCTTTTCTAACCTGCTTGGAATTCTCTGAGTTTCTTCATTATGTTTTCTTTTTTAATTTGAGAAGAAGTTGATTACTGTCTCCTTGAGTATTTTTTTATCCTCATTCTCTCTTTCCTTTCTGTTACTCTAGTTATGTATATGTTAGATCATTTAATATCATTCCACAGATCTTGGATGGTCTGGGATTTTGAATAGTTCCTTTTTCTCTCTCTCTGTATCTCCATTCAAATATTTCTATTGATTTGGCTTTAAATCAAATGTACTGTTTTCTATTCTGAATACAGTCTCTGATATTTGTGTTTATGTATGTATATTTTTTTTGCATATTATAGACCTGCAAATTAATATAGTTTTCACTTATGTCTGGGGCTTCTGGGAAATTCTCATGAAGCCTACACATTTATTTTAAAAATTTGTGAAGATTTCAGCTGTTTTTCTTAACTTCATTTATGGTAGTTAGATCACCATCATGAAACTTGTTCTGAAATGTTCTAAGAAAGGTGAAACAGTTTGTGAACCACTTTTCCTTGGAAAGACTTATAACCAGCTGAAATTTGGTATCTTTTATTGTCTAGTGACCTTTTCAATGGGCTGAAAAATAAGTGATGATTTTGCATGATTTTGTTGAAGTGATATTTTCTTGCACTTTTCTATATACCCATTGGAAGCACAAATCATTTTCCTAATATTTTTGGTGCTTATTTTGTGGCATAAGTTATTTTGATAATCCCTTTCCATTTTTTTTCTGATAATATTTTATCATCCCAATCTGGTAGATGTGAAAATAGCATTCATATTACAGAAATAAGTTGTAAAGCATGACTTTTAGCTATATCCTACCTTTCCACTGCATTTTTCATCGGTATAAATCATCCCTTTAATGATGGAATTCAGAAGTGTGAGAATTGCACTCACACGCCTTCTCACATTTTCTCTTTTATTTATTCTGAAGTGAAGTCCAGAAAAACGTTTTTACATTTCATTTTTTTTTTTTCAGGTGAGGGACTCATTTGTATCTGTGGATCACAATAGGACTCCTGTTCCTCTAGATTTGCACTGTTTTTTGATGTATTCCATGTCTGGGCACGCTGAATTTATGGAACTACTGTGTGGGGGCTTTTTCAATATGTAAAGGTTTACAGATGAACTCTTAGCTAAAGCACATTAGCTTTCACCTTTATTTTTATAGAGGTAGAGCTTCAATTAGTCTTGGTGGCCTTATTTCAAGAATGTTTTTATGACCACACTATTTGCTGACCCTGATGGAATGAAAGCCCTTGCCATCTGATACCTCCACCCTTTACACTCTCTCCCCATTCAGATCACCCCAACTCGTTAACATTAATGAAAGAATTCTTCCTACCACATCCCAACAGCTCATCACTGACCTTAAGTTTAAGGACCAGGGATTTCTGGGGATAGCCACTGACACATAGGCCCAATTTTATCTCTTTCTTACATACATACACACACACACACACACACATACACACAGTCACACAAACACACACAAACTAGAATAATGGTAATGTAATGACTATACACAGAGGTCAGCCTGGAAAATCAGTTCCCTATGGTGAGGCAGTAATATAATAAAAAACATAATAATGAGACCTATTAGCACATGACAAGCTAAAATTTATAGATCTTATTATGATTTATATCACTGTTAATAGTAATGGTTCTCTTGTTAATATAAAACTCTTATATAATGGGGCAGGCATTATTAATACCATTACATAGATGATAAAACAAATTTACCTTTTTTATTTAATATGCAAGAAATTTTGCTTGTTGTGTGGAAATAATGGCCTTGCTGTCTGTGAGGACATATTTTAATGAGCAAGGCAAAATTTTATGCAAATAATTATAGGAAGACTTTCATATCATTCTGTGAGGTATTTAACTCTTCTTGTTGAGCTTTTATTTGCATAATTTTTACAGGGTTTCTTTCCCTAAAGGATTTTTTCTGATTCTCCAGAAAAGTTTCCATCAATTACCATGTCTCCTGTATCTCCTCTCATGTTGAGTGCAGGAAATTATCACATATTGATTACTTTCCTTTAGACACGACTGTACTATATTTTAATAGTCAATATAATAATCAGTAATTTATTGAGAAGAAGGAATTATCTTAGCTTCACAGAATTAAAAATCAAGGCTTATCTGAGATCAACAAACTAGTTAGTGGTAAAGCCATGAGTTTAGTCAAAATTTTCTGACCTTAAAGTTTATGTTTTTAACAACTACATGATATGGTGTCTTTTCTAATTTTAGAAACCATTAGATAAGATAGGTATTATTCAAGATTAAACCATGGGAACTAAATGTGGAATATGTTCAAAGTCATTCAGGTTTAAAGGTCAAATCTGAGGTTTATTTGTGTGCATAAATGACTACTCCAAAACTTAATCTAAGCATTTATTTCTACTGTATTACACCAATGGCACTGAGAAGTCAGCTTGACAGCTCAGCATTCTTTCCACTTTTCATGTGCAACTGTTTAGTCTGTCAGCTTCCACTATGCAGAGAAGTAGTGTCTCTGTGAGTCATGCATCCCATAAACTCATGTCTATGAATACACACTGGACAGAATCTTCAGGGTAACTTATGTTACCCTGCTAACATAAGTAAACTATAACTTCTCAAGGAAGGACAAAAGTGCTACCAACAAGATTATTAAATTCTCTAAGAACTTGAAAAGCTTATATGCCTAGTACAAATCTACACTGTGAAAATGTTGATAAAACATTCTAACATAGATATGATATCCAAAGGATGGAGGTAAAAGTCCTCTTCTGATTTATAGTGGTCAGATTATATCATTGTTCTAGAGAGAGATAAAGACAAAGAGGGTGTCCAAATAGAACCCAGGAAAGAATGGGGACTGGAAGATAGTAAATCTAAGGGCAATGTAAAAGTGTTGGGACGTTTGGTATGAAAAAAAAAAGAAAAAGAAAACTATCAAGAGTCTTCATAATGATTTGGTTTGTAAGTTCAGGAAGTCTGGCTTGAATTTAACAGAAAGAAAAGATTACCAATTATATTTTTATTTAATACTTTTGATAGAGGAATTGTTTCTCTCAAGGAACAGTGAATGCTTGCACCATAAGGTATTTGTGTAAAAGTAGATCTGTCAGGGGTTCCAAAGAAAGGACCATCATAGCAAGTGAGAAGTGAAATTAGAGGACTAATAAAATCTTTCCATGTTTTGTTACTCTAAAAACAAAAATGAAAATTATATACATACTTATATCAAATTGATAAAAAGTAAGTTATTTCAATAATTCATCATGCATTGATCAACGTTTTTACCATCAAAAGTTTTTAAATTACAAGTTTCACAACCTAGCATGCTTGCTGGTCACTATCAGCATAAAAATGTTTTTGTTTGATAATTTTTACCTTTGCTGTATAGTTAATTTACATTCTGTTACCTTAACAAATGCATTTATGTATAAAACATGATTGTAAAATGTGATTTGATCATTCATCTTTCTTTCTTCAGAATTAATTCTTTTTATACTATATTTTTTCCAAAAAATTAAACATACTTTTATTTTAAATAAAGGTATCATGGGGTAGGCATGAATTTAAGTTCTGTTCAGCTAGTCTTTGTCAGATTTTCATTCATTTCTCTATTTATTGCTTCCATATTTTAAATTATAGTTTAAAACAAATAAAACAAATCATTTTAGAGTTATACACTTTTTGCTTTTTAATGCTTTTCATTAATTGATTTATCAAACAAAAATTTTAAACAGTTTTCTGTTTACCTTTTTTAGTAATAAATTCAAATTTGTGAAGGAAGAAGGAATGACTTACAAGAAATTTGATTATTTCCTTTAACTTCAAATTTTCTTTTCTTTCATGTGTCAGATTTAGAAGGCACATTGAAGAATTCATAACTTCACGTCCAGGAGTTTGAATGTATGTTACATTCATCAAGCACACACTGTGAACCACAAGATGTTCTATGGTGTTATACATGTACCAGTTTATTTAATTATTTCAATGATACTATGAAGTGATTATGTTGTGATATTCATTTCAAAAAAGATTAACTGAAGTATGAAGAAGTTAATCTTTGATACAGAGGCCACATGCATGGCTATTACTCTATTTACTGACAAAGAAAGTGCATTGTGTCAAGGTGGTGACAAGTGTGTCAACTTTAGCTGGAATAGCAATAAGTTGTAATAATAAAAATAGTCAAGATTTGTTGGCTGGGGTTGTAGCTCAGTGGTAGAGCACTCGCCTAGCATGTGTGTAGCACTGAGTTCAATCCTTAGCACCACATAAAAAAATAAATAAACAAAATAAAGGTATCATGTCCATCTACAACTAAAACAAAACAAAAAAATAAATAAAACATAAAAAAGATAGTCAAGAGTTGGTGAAGATAATGGTACCTTTTTTTTTTTTTTAAAAAAGTATTCATATGTAAAGGTTATTACACTTAGTTTTTGATTTTTAATTAATTAATTAAGTATATTTCCTTCGGAAAATTGTTTTCATCCAAATCTTGCTCTCTTACTATCTCATAAACATACACTGACATTTTTAGTTGTTATGTATACTTATGACTTTGTGAACTAAAAAGCAAAAGATATTTAGCAGAAGTACCAATTTGCCTTTTGCTTCATGAAGAGTCTTTATCCTATCTTTCTATAGAACTGGGCATTTGGTTGTAAGCCCTGAATTAACTTAGGAGTATCCCACAGCTTTTCAGTGTGTGAATCTGAAATAAAATATTCACCAAAGCAATGACTCTCTTGCACCAGGGACTTTCTATGAGCAAAGACTGGGGTAATTAGGTTCAGGAAGTGGCACTGGAGCTCTGTGGTCCAGTGCTGGTCTTAGATAAATCTTGCGTTTTTTTTGTTTTTAGTTTCTTGTCTGTGATTCCTATGGCCTTTTCCAGAGTTCAAGTCTCCTTGATTTAGTATGTCAAGCAATTGCTCATTTGAGAATGTGTCTACACTGACTACAGAATCATGTGCTTCACTTCCACAAAAATTTCCCCACAGCCCACTGTATATCTGGTCCTGAGATAGTCACTGTAGGGTAAAGTTTGTAGGAAAATAGCTCCCTTAAAGTAACTTGAGGTCTTGTGAAAGAGAGAGTTTATTTAAAAAATAATGGCCCTTTAATGTAATTTGTGCTATACAAACAGTAACAAAATAATTTTTTTATGGAACCATATTTTAAAAGTCATTTGAGAGATTTACCTTCTGTCACATTATTTTAGTTGCTAGTGTGCCTGAAGAGTGGCTGACAGATCTCACCCTAACATTAAGTATGTGCACATATGTTTTTTCAATAAGGATGCATCTTACCAGCCACAGGCCAAGACTAGAAATGGCCTTTAGTGTCTTCATCATTAAAATCATAAATGGACAACAGCAATTTTATTTTCACATCTCAGATTCACATTATCTTTCAGCTTGCATGGATGTTAAAAAAAAAATGAAGCTAGAAATCAACATCCAGGCTTAAAATGACCTAGCTACAACTTTCACCATGAACTTTTTTCTTGAATAGAAATCACACCTACTTAGCACTGTTTCTTTATATTTCTAACAATGTTAAAACAAAACCAACACTGATTCTTACTCTTTAGACTGAGACTTTGTTTCAACATTTGCACTGATCTTGCTTATTATCTGAAATATACTCTCATCTATACATCTGCCAAGATATTAGAATTTACTCTCCCACCAAGGTGAGCTCTAATTAAAATGTAAACTTTAGTCTTTAATTATAATTGTGGACATGATAACATGAAATTCAATGAAAAATTCAAGCTTAACCTTATACACAGTTGTGGGTGAAAGCAAAGCGTCTGCAGTCTATTTAACAATAATTCCAATTTCATCCAGTCCTTTCCAAGCAGCCTTGAAGTGATGCCATCTTGTTTTTATTTTTTACACATGCTTAAATCTAGTATAAAATAACAGTGAAAATTCATTGCAGTATTAGAAAAAGAATAAATTTTATTACTGACATAAACAAATGAACAGGATGAAATAAAATAAACACCTATTAAAGTTTAAATACTGCTGTATTAAAATTATTTCTTTAATTAAAAATGTATAAAGGATGGATGTAGTTAGTTCTTTACTTATTAAAAAACTTTAAAACAGTTTTTACAGATTCTGAGTTCATTATGCAACAGGACTCTCAACAAAATGTTTCCTTGGATTATTTTATTCATAGACCTACCCCTTTAAAAAAATCATGATTTATTGAAACTTGCCTCATTGGATAAAAAGTCTCTATATTTATTCAGTTATGAACATTAATCTGAACAACTTTATGATCCTCTATTCCTGGATGGTAATGTCATGTTAGGGTAAAAGGAAATTGAAACAGAATGACACATTTTCTTATTTCTAAAACATCAAGTCTAATAATGATAATAATTATTGGTACATACTAAAAGCCAGAGTTCTGCTAGTAGTATTACATTCATTTTCCTGTTCAGCTCTCACATAGCTATCACTATTATCCATAAGTTTAAACTGAGTTCACTTTTGGAATAAAATCCTTAAATGACTTACCAGACTGAGTCCAACTAGTAAATGGAAGAGATAGGATTCAAACCTGAGTATTCAGAATCCAAACCCAAATTTCTAATTTCTTCTTACACAATTATCTTTTCTTTTTCCCCTTTGCATTATTATTTTCTTGAAACCTTTTGCTAGGGTGAAAAATGTATTTGAGAAAATTCAGAGGAAGTCTGCGGAAAGTGTATATGCTGAGGATATGCATGTATACAAATCTCTTTTTGGAAACAGGGCTAGCCAGATTAAGGAAAGAAAAATTAATTGGATGTAGGGCCATAGAATGTGGCTCAGTATTTGTTGCCTCAGCCCAAAAGACTATCATCACAGTTACACATTAAAAAATCCCCAGGAGAAAACTTTGTAGATCTGAGGATTTAGAATGCAAAGATTGTTGACATATTAAATTACCCTGAAATAATATGTGTTGGAAATACTTTTCTGTGTTGAAGCCTTAAAAGAGACCTTAATACTTAGTTTGATAATTTACTTTTGTAATTACCATTAGAAATTAATCTTTGGCACATGATTTTTGGCATCTGTCTTCTACTTTTAAGTTCTCAAGATAAAAGTTTCCCTTTGTTGAAAGAGATGGAATTTATGTGAAAAGTATTTATTCATTCAATTTATTCATCACAATGTTCTAGCTTGATATCTGATTTGTATTAATATAATGATCAATTTTTCCCTTAATCAAACACATGATTTGTTTTTAGCTTTTGTAAAATTTATGGCCTCTTGAGATTTCATCTATAAGTCTTTATTGGTTTTGCTAAAATAGTCTTGAATTTGTATTATTTTATTAAAGATAGTGGCTCCTATTAAAATTAGATCTCTGTTTTTTTGTCTTAACTTTAGCATTATATTGAGTAAAAATCCATATTAATCAGATTGACTCATATTCCTTTCTACGTTCTAGTTGTTTCCTTGTCATATTCCAGCTCTCTTTGCCTGGATGACTATACTGGTCATGTTTTTCACACACATACAGTCATGACTTAAGAGTAAATTTTCTGTAAAAGATGGCTATAAATATTTGTTCTGTAAGGGTACAGAGATGATTAATTTGAATAATTTATGTAAATAACTATAAATGCAAATATATATTTAATAAATAGTGACTATCATCACAGTTACACATTCAACTGAACCGTATAAATAGATAGTAATGTTCTGAGGTGGTTATTATCATTATCATAATTTTGCAGCTGAGGATTTGAGACAGAGTGAAATGTTCTGCTCAAAATCACATATCCAATAAAGCATGGAGATTGTCTTGAAACTGAGAAAATTATTCCCTCATTCTCAGTTAATTTGCTCAATGGAAAGTATCAGACACACTCATATGCAGACAAATGAATGTCTGCTCTTTCCAGAAGTACTTGAGAATTAAAATAGGACTGGGCTGTGAGGTAAATGAAAACTCTTTGTTGGTAGAGTTACTGGCAGACGTGGCAGTACTCAGGAGTTCCTTAAAATACAACAGGGAACAGCTCTCCTATATCAAGTGTCTATGAATATCTTCTGTCTCTGCCAAGGATAAGCAAGGCAAACTTATTTAACTGTTTGAACAAAGCTATTGTGACAAACAAACAAAAAAGTGAAAAGATTCAAAAGGCAAATAGTCCTATATGTCAGAAGCATAAAGTGCATGTATGGTACAGGAATGAGGTGTGGTAGGGAAGATCTAGAAGGCAGGTTCACTCATTGAACAATCATTCTTTTTTCTCATTTGCGTTCTGGAATGTGCTAAACAACAGAAGTCTAAAGAGAACAAGATAGGTCTCTTGCCATTGAGAAATGCAATCTTAGAGAGGAGGTAGAGAAATAAGCACCTTATTTTAACATGTTTAATGACCACTGTCATTTCCTGGGGAGCTTGAAGGAAGTTCTAACTGATTTGGCCCAGAGCAGTTGACAAAAGTTCCATCAAGAAGATACTAGATCCCGAGCACCACAAAAAAAGAAAAAAGAAGAAGGAGGAGGAGGAGGAGGAGGAGGAAGAGGAGGAAGAGATACTGAATTTCAGACTGGAAGGGTTGTAACAATTGTAACAATTCCAAGTGATGAGTAAAGATTATGTGAAAAAGGCCTTAGCAGATGAAAACGCGTGGTCTAGGAGAAGCAAAAATTAAACTTGGTACATAAAATAATTGGAAACATAATCTTTCAATCTCAGGAAAACAAACAAAAAGTACCATTGTAATAAGTAGGTCCCTCATATTTAAGATAACTTTGGGTCTGGGGCTGGAGCCCAGTGGTGAAGAGCTGACTTAGCATGTTCAAGATGCTGAGTTGAATCCCCGTGCTTGAAAGAAAATTAATGTACCTTTCTTTCCATGTCTAGTTTTAACATACACTAGCCCCATGCACATTAGTAGAGGACTCTATCATAGATTTACTTTTTAATCTGACACAAAAATCAGAGTTAGTGATCACAACTTGCTTACTTTAATTAAACTATTAAATATTTCCCATTCTGAAGCAAGGAGATTAGAGAAGTGTGAGCTATATATAGTCAAAAAGACTCAAACCCTTAGTAACTAGAACAGACATCTGCTTATTGGCATAGGTACTGGGGGATGTCCTCTCCTCACATTACTGACATGTCAGGACTTTTAACAGATGTTATTAAGACACCACAGTAACGCAGGGATGTATGTAAACCGAGAGCATAATCACTAGGAGGACCAGGGGCTGATGATCTGACTGTGTTGAAATTACTCCAGTGTCCCTCTAATTTGTCACATGACAATGTTTAACTCTGTTATATGGTTTTAAAATCTGGATTCTTGATGATTTCTTTTTCTTTTTCTTTTCACGAAGTGGATAATGATTTGTAAACTGACTCTTCATTTTCCCAAACCACCGAACATTTTAAAAATTAGTTTCCATGAAATACAAGTGGTTTCAAAGGAAGTCTTGGCTCAAGTAGCTTCTGTTTGGGACTTTGACTGCCAGGATATCCATTCAAAGAAAGATGGTGATTTCTAAATTATTCTATTTTTACTTTGATATCCTCCCTGAAACTCTACAATTTTCTCCATGCTACTTCCCATGATCTCCTCCTGTTTATTCTCAGGATTTGTTTCCATTAGCAACTGCTATTACTGGCCCTCAGTATTCCATCAGCTACCAAATCTTAGTGTAAAAGTGGAAAACCTTGCAAATGCAATAATCCAGGGAAACCTTTCCACACAGATTAGTGGACATGACCTTTGGTTTTCTTTTTCAACATGTTAATATATGAAAAGGAGATAAAAATCAAGAAAATTATTTATTTAGTATAAAACAAGCTAAAACAAAGAACCTTAATAACAGGCACACAAAACTGGATTTTTTCCTCCAGATCTTTTGACTTGACTTGTTAATTCACTTTATTGTCTTGCAAACTTGACAGTAGCCATTAAATAAATATTTATTGTTAAGTACTTAGAAAATGAGTGGAAAAATAGGAACTATGAGTCTTCTCTTGAGAAATTTACCAGTTAAAGAGAGACACATAAAAAATGGTTTGCCTAAGGAAGCTAGATGACTTTGCATGATGCAATGTTAAATCTACTGTTTTTTTGAGTGGAAAACCAAACTTCATTTCTGTATTTTAGGGATTCACAAATCTCACTGTAGATAGTCACTAGACGATTTTGATGTTTAAACATGTCTGGAGGTTCAATGATGGGGACTCATCTGGAATTTCTTTTTATGAGAAACTAAAGGACTTTATGGGAAGGAGGTCTAAATAGTGGAATGGATGAGGTATATTAAAAAAATAAGTCCCTAACACAGTGGAAGTGTGAAGAAGAAACAAAGGAAGGTTTTAAGTTTCTAAATCTCTGTTAAAGACATACATGATGTACAACAGTCCATGGGCAATTCATGGAGCTGGTAAGCACCGTAGCTCAAGAAGCCAACACTTTCTAGCTAATGGACCAGGATAAAAGTAGGGGAGAATGTCATACTTTAGCATTTATGGGCGATTCTGACAGTAGCATAGGTACCATGTCATCTTCTGCATAGGTACCATCAATTTTGGCCCTTATACGGGGAATGCTGGCTACTTTGGTAGTGTCTATGAGTCTTAGTAGTGATTTTAGCAATCTCAGCAGAAATCCTTTCAATTTATTTATCTGTAGCAGTAGAGGAGAAATGTGGCAAATAACACATAATCATTGAGAGGGATTATATTATTGTGAGCTCATGTGTAACATCCTTTGCAAACATTAAGCACTTGAGTTTGAAGGATCCTGGAAGTATTCACAACACCAGACAAAAGCCAAACAGAGCATTCATTATTTGGTACTATTATTATATTACCTGTCCCCATTTTAAATGTCTTTGAGATGATTTTTCTCTGAAGAAAAATAAACTCTAAATGATAACAGTATGCTTAAAATTCATTCTTCCATATTTTCTAAATACTCCTATTATTAACTTAGACCTCTAATAAGTAGCAAGCCTGTACCATAAAAATTTGGTCCTTGCCAGAAAAATGCCTTCTTGGAAGCTAATCAATCTATGATCTAAATGTTAATCATATCCATTTCAAAAAGATCCATACAAGATATTTATGTATACTCTTTAAATTCGTTCTGCTTCAACTGTGCCAGTTACCAACTTATTGTTGCTCATATCTACCTTCACGCTTCTTAGACCTGCTTTAGAATATCAGAGTAGGACCCTGTGGGTTTTCTCAGTTGGTGGAATATAAGTCCTCATTGATAAAGGGCACAAGAGTGAAACTGCAAGATGATGGAGAACAGGAAGAAGGCTCTTTTCTTTTGGTCAATTCTCCATTAACATTATTATTCAGAGAGGGGAAATTCAGGTTCATCCTCAGACTGTATTTCCCCAAAGAAAGCACTTCCAAGCAGCTCAGTACTTACGAAGACCAGCTCTGGCCTGTTGATTCTCTCTGCAGTGATCAGCCACTGTCACAAACTGCCACAAACAACTCAGGCTGAACTCTCTGGAGGTGTGCTGGCCATGGGCAGGATTGTGTCTTCCTGTGGTTGCCATGACCTGCTCTGCCACTGAGGCCCGCATTTCAGTTCTTGGGGCAGGCTCCTTCTGCTAACCCTTCGTTCCTTTGTTGTGTGCTTCTCTCAGGAGAGAAATAGGAACTGCTTTTTTTTGCACCTGTCATTTCTGGACCTTGTAAATGTTCTGTTGTACTTTTAATAGTTTTTAAGACTTAAATATGATAGTTAAGAACTTTTCTTTATATTAAAATTTCTCTGTGTAAATGACTGATGTGCTCTTAATCATCTGATCACTCCCTGGTGGACATATCTCATTTTCTATGTTATTTAATGTAACACATAAATATTCAAATAATAAATTTAGCATCACAGATAAAAATAAATCCCCATCTTATTGCATAATGGAAATCCATTTGTTTTACTTTCTATTTTGGTGTCTAGGATACTCAGAGTGCTCAATACATGTTGGAGAAAAATAATGGAATCCTTATACCAGGTTTGACAAACTTTTTCTATAAAGAGCCAGGTAGTAAATAGTTTAGGCTTTGTGGGTTACACAGTTTCTTTTGCAAATATTTAACTCTGCTAAAGCAGTCTTAGACAATACAAACTGAATGAGAGAAGCTGTGTTACAGTAAAACTTTATTCACACAAATGGGCATCTGGCTGGATTTGTCCTTGAGATTGTTGATTGCCAAACTGCTTTAGGTAATAATCTCATTACACAGATTTGCAGCAAAAATATTACATTAAAATATGTTTTTGAGATGTATTAATCTTATTTTATTTTTTAATTTTTTGGTACTGGGGTGTGAACTCTAGGGCACTTTTATCACTGAACTATACCCTAGCCCTTTTTATTTTGAAACAGTATCTCACTAAATTTTTAAGGCTGGCCTGGAATTTATCATCCTCTTGTCTCAGCCTTCTAAGTGGCTAGATTATAGGCATGTGCCTCTGTGTCCCATTAAGCATTTACATACACAAAAATGTGTGGACACACATACAAAAACAAAACAAAACAAAACAAAACAAAACAAAACCAGAATTTGAATGGGACCTTCCAGTTAATCTAAAATGGTGTTTGAATTCAATAAGGAAGCAGAATTTGATAGACGGAACCTCAGCTTTGGAATTATACTTGAAATATTAACTCTGCCATCTCCAGATTATCTATGTGTCCATGGGTGCTTTAACTTCTTTCTCAAAGAAAACTTTGTTTTCTTCTTATGCGGAATGGAGATAATAATTCTTTGTTTCAAAAGCATATGGCCATACTAGTATTTATGAAATTTTAATGAATATATATAGATTGTTATTATTTTATAAAATGGAAAAAAGAGGCCAATTAGATGTGAAACCTGCCTAGAAACTAATATTGATTTTGGGAAACAAAACAGATACAAAGGGACAGTTGATATACACTGAGTTGTGTAGGTATATTATGAAGTCTACTCTTTTAGCTCTGGTTCAATATTATATCCTTTAAATATTTGTTCAATATTAATTTAGAAGAGATAGCACTGATGGTGGAGGGATTCTAGCCAAAGAGGAAAGGACAGCTGTTGCTATATTCAGTCTGACTACCCTAAATAAACTATTTTTAAAAAGAAAAGACTGAGATACCTTTATTTGTCAAGGTCAAATACCACCTACTATCAGTTGTCACAGGGGTTTGAAACTAAGTAGATTTTAATAAGAGAAAATAAAGTTGTGTGCTTTTTATAATTCAATTTCTGACCATATGTACTTATATGTATATACAGATACTTCTATAATGAAACATTTCTCTATATACCTGCAATGTAGAATACACACATGGAAGTGAATGTAGAGAAAACATGTTTACAGAAGTCTATATCCAGCTCAAGAAATGGAACTTTTCCAGAATACTCATTTTCCATCACCCAATTATCCCTTCCCTCCTGCCCAAACTCTTTATTTTTGCTTTTATTAATTTTAAAAAAAATTAATATGCATGAAAAAAGCAGAAATGTGTTATTCTTAACAGTAATTTTTAGTAATATTAGGTTAGTGATTCCAATATGTGACTGCTAGCTATAACTTTATTTTCATTACCATATAGTAATCCATTGTATAAATATGTTTAAGAGTTAAATGTACATTCCTTTTCTGCTTATGGTCTGTTAGGGTTTCCAAGTTCTTGTCCATTGTGAATATTGTTGCTATGAATAATTTTCATTTTTATACTTACATGTATATTTTTGATATATATGATTGGAACTCCTCTTTCTTAAGTTATATATGTCTTTGATTTTTCTAGAATTGCCAGTCATGTTCTCTTACTTTGTTTAGTAATTTTCTTTCTTTCTTTCTTTTTTAAATGTAAGTATGCCTCTATTTTATTTATTTATTTTTATGTGGTTCTGAGGATTGAATCCAGTGCCTCACATGTCTAGGTGAGTACTCTACCACTGACCCACTATCTCAGCCCCCTATTTAATAATTTTCTATGGATATTCCCTGTGTTCTTAGAATATGCATTCTGCAGGGGTTGAGTGCTGTGTTCTACATATTTCAATTGGGTCAAGGTTGCTACTCATATTGTTCACATTTTTTGCAATAATTTTGCTTTTCTTTTTTCCTGTTTGTATTAGGTTATGAATAAGTTACATTAAAATGTCTGTTTATAGGTTTGTTTATATCTTTTAATACTTCTGTCATTTTATTCATCATATTTTATGAGACAATGACATTAGTTTTATTATACACACCTATATTTTAATTTTTCATTCTATCTAATCCTGGTGAATTAACCATTAACCAACTCCTTGATGTTTGTCTATATTTCTAATAGATTTTGAACTAAAATTTACTTTGATACACATAAAATTTAAGAGCTTTGTTTTGGTTTGTGCTTATACTCCACATTTTCCTCCAATTTTAATCCAGAACTTGTTGTTCTTATGATTAGACTTGCTTTGTATGTAACATATTACTTTTTTATTCAGTCACATCTTTCCTTTAATTAGAGCACTAGGGCAAGTCCTAAGTTATATTATCTTTGATATGCTTAATATTTATATCTGCCATGTTCTTATTTGGCTTTCTATTTATCCCATCTCTCTTCTGGCTCCTCATTCTGTTCCTTTTCTATAGATTACATATTTACTTGGCTCCAGTTTTTTCCTCTATTAAGAGAAAGACTTTTTTTTTGGGGGGGGGATACATTAGAAATACAATACTCTTGACTAAGTCTAATATTTATTTATACTTTTAGTTTATGCTTAAAAATCCAAGGAATTCATAATACTTTGCTTCCTTTTAATACTATATTTCCATCTATTCATTCTCTCTCTGTGTGTTTGTATCCTAAGGCACTTTTATATAGGTAATGTTTACTAGATCCATCTTGATTTTTTTTCTGTTTTTATGCATGAAAATGAAACCAATTTATCACAAGGGTTTATATGACAGTGTGTCCTGAGGGCCTTTGCATTCACTATTCCAGATGTCTGGAATACTTTTTCTTCAGATATTTGCAAGGCAAATCCTTATCCTTTAGCTTTCTTGACTCAAATGAACTGTCTTCAAGGAGACTCCCCATGGCCAACCAATCTAATATCCACTTGGCTATTATTATTATCCAGTTTTATTTTCTTCTTGGATGTTCTCTGTAACATCAACTTTTAAATTAATTTTTTTAGTTCATATTTTTCCTTTCTCCTTTCTTGGAAGCAAAATCAAAAATACTCCGTAAAACTCAAGATTTTATATTTTTGTTTGCTTCTGTCTCTCCCAAAATAGAATAATGCCTGGCACTTGGAGGCCATTCACATATTCCTATTCAATGAGCAACAATCTCATATATACTCACAAATATTTCAATATGCTTTTAATAGTGATTGAGAAAGGGGTGGTGATTTGGAATATGCAAACTCGTAGACTTTCTTGTCAACATTAATGTCCATCAACAGTTGTGGAGATTCCATATTGTTATAAGCTTTGTAAATATCTCCATAGTAGGAGTCTTAACTCTCTCAATTTAATATGGTTGCATTGGAGTTCAGGTATATTTTCTTGCTCAAGGAATATGATAAAAAGGACTAAATTATCCCACATGAGAAAGGGATAAAACTACACAGAGGGATTTTACAGAAAGTGCGTGGGGGATGGGGGGAGAATGGTGATTGACAGCAGCTGCCATGCCATAGAGAAAGGAATCTCCTAAATTTGATGCGTTATGTGTAATTTCAGTCTTTCTATTTCCCCCCCAAAAAAATTTCAACAAACTACTGCTTATGAGTATTTTAGGAGTTGTCTTTTGTTTTTGTATGTATGTTTTTAAAATATTTCCTTTTTACTTATTTGTTGTTACTGCTAGAACATTTGATATTGGATTATAGAAAGGTACTAAATAAAAGTCAGGTTGCCCATAAGACTATTACTTTTCTATTGTAGTTATTTCTGCACAGTTGATCATTTAGATCATGAAAACACCCCAAGATTCCTTAGAGCATATATTTGAAAAAAAAGAATAAGAAAACAAAAATATAAATCTCCCAGTTTATTTGCATCATGCTTTGATTAATCAATGTCCTAGATATCCTAGGTATTGGATTCATCATGTATATAATATAAAGAAATATCACTTAATTCGCAACAAAATTTCCAGAGATCAGCATTCAATAAGGAACTCTAAAGCTTGTTATTGAGTCTGTGGGTGATGAAAAAGAAACATCAGAAACAAACTACAAAAATCTAATTGTATTTGGATTCAGTGGTGCATGCTTGTAATTCCAGCTACTCCAGGGGCTGAGGCAGGAAGATTGTAAGTTTGAGACCAGTCTGTGCAAATTAGTGAGACTCTCAGTAACTGTCTCAAAATCAAAAATAGAAAGTGCTGAAGATATAGTTCAGGGATAAAGCATCCCTAGGTTTAATTCTCAGTCAAAAAAAAAAAAAAAAAAGAACAAAAACCAAAAAAATACAATGAACCCACCAAAAAAACAGTTATAGTTATAATAAGAGATCTGAAATAGTGGAGGCAAGAATTGGTTCCGAACATATTGAATAATCAAAAGTATTTGTATTATATATGTAACAAATGTGTATATATATAAACCTATATTATAAACATATGAAGATTTATGCAACATAATATTGAACCATTATTTTAACTTTTTAAAACATTTTCATTAGTGTATTATAATTATACATCATAGTGGAGTTCATTTTGATGTATTCATAAATACATATAGCATAATGTGCTCCATTTCATCCCCAGTACTCATCCTCACTCTTCCCTCTTCCCTCCCCCAATCCCTTCTTTTACACTGTTGGTCTTCCTTCTAGTTATTGTTTTTTTTTTTAATAGTGTATTATAGTTTATACATAAAAGTGGAGTTCATTGTGATATATTCATAATGTACACGGCATAGTTTGGTCAATTTTTCACAATTTTTTCCATTTTAAATACCATTATCTGACCTAGTATTATATATTGGGCTAAACATTTTGTTTTCTTTTAGTGAATTGAAGAGTGAGTCACAGCAAGGTTAATTTTTTTTTTCTGTATGATTTATAGAGTTGTTGTGAAAATTAAATAAGATAGTGGATATGAAAGTGCTTGGTAAGCTGTAAAAGGCTGTGTGATTGTAAGTTATTAATATTACTTGTGAAATGTCAAACAATAAATAGGAGGATCCACACAGTAGGATGCTATATCAGTTTATTTTATTCATTAAGTATGAAACAATATAAAACATTTGAATGCCTATGTATATGTCATCAAAATTGTGCTAAATGTTTTCTAGATGAATTTAAGTCCTCCCCAAATCTTAAGCAGTAGATAATAAATTGGTGTGCAAACAGATACAGTCTATCCAGGAGCACAATTATTATCATAAACTATTACTATAAATTGATTTAACTTTCATACAAAAATATGTGCAAAAATAAAAAATAAAAAAGATAAAAATTGGCAAATCTCATCTGCTTCTATTAAGTAAGAGTGAGATAATTATTGAGCTGAAATTTTCATTGTTTCAGAAATTTATTTTCCTGTAACAGTTTTGTTAATCACTTCAGTTGAACCTTTGTATGTTCACTCAATAAAATGTTATTAATATTTGCTATGTGCCGTATATGGGGCCATGTTGATTAGTAAGTTAAACACAAGGTCCACCCTTATGAGACTGGTTATAGCAGGCAGTGTGTACAAATTAAAATAATAATACTAAACAATTATAAAAAAAATTTTATGGTGGAGAACTTTTATGACAGAGGAAATAAAATGGCCCAAGGGAACAGAAATAGAAGAATTCAAAGAATACATCATAAGGAAAAGGCTAAGCCTACTCAGCCATAAACATAGAGAGAGGCAGAGATAGGTGATGTGTATAACCAGCAGGAAAAGCAACATATGGAGAATCTGAGAGATGAGGACCTGATACATGAGAGAAGCTTGGTAAACTCAAGCATTGCCAGAGAGTAGTTTAAGTGGAGATGAATGGCATCAGTATGTCAAAGAAGAGAAATGCAGAGGAAAGATCATTAGAGCATTATTGGTTGTAGGAAGGAACTGATGCTCTCATAAAGATAATAAGATCCATTGAAGATTTTTAAGCAGAGGAGAGAGTTCAACAAGTAACTGGTAGAGATTGCAAAACTTAGCGGAAAATAAATTAGAAGAAAGATACACTGGGTATATTGAAACCCTTTATAAGCACTTTATAAAGCTGACATCAAAGGAAAGATGTTAATAATGGGCTAATGTAGTGGAAGTGTTGACACAAAGTAGTGGATTGACTCAAGAAAAATTGAACAAATGAAATGATAAGATAAGGTGATTTATTGTACAGTCACTCAGTTTCACCCTTCAAAGAACACATTTGCTAAAAAGTCCAGGTTTCAGCTGGAAAGCCCTTCCCTTCCTTGAGATTGCACCCCCTTCTGTAGAGGCCCATATCCAGTGACTAATCAGTATGAGGTTGCAACTGCTTGCTAAGGAATAGCCATAGGCTTAGCTGAGGTTTCCATTGGATGGCATTTTTCTCTCTACCCAATCTTACAAGTTTCTCATCCCTTTCATAGCTGCTGATCCCAAGAATACTCCAAAATAAATTTCTGCTAATTTATGCCTCATAATTTGCTTCTCAGGAAGCCCAATCTATGATTGCCAGATAAGGGGTGGGGTTGTATAGTAGACTGCCATGTTTCTGCCTTGAGAACTGGATGATAGATGTGCCATTTAATGAGGTCTCTCAGATGAAAGCCATATTGGAGATGAAAAGAACTTTCAGAGGCCAGCATGACATCCTAGTGGAACTGTTCAGGCATCTCTTAAGTTTTCTAATTGGCTCTCTGCCGCAGCCCGGCTGCAGCAAAATAACCGGGGGGTGACGAGCAACTTGTGTACATTGATACAGCAGGAGTAGGAGCCCTTTATTGTAGGACAGGAGGGGTATATATACATTTCACACAGCTTATCTTAATTAATATAAACTCCATACAGCAGTCAACCAATAAGGAATCTCTACACTTAATGGCTCGCTGGCGTTACTTCACAAACCACTCCCTCTGGCAAAATGCCAGGCGCCATCCAGACTTGTTTACAGACTCTAACATTTCCCCCTTTTGTTTAATTTAAATAACGACCATAGTGGTTTTTACACAAACACCATAAACAATCTGCTACAAGCAGAAGGGGAGGATACAAAATGCCACAATACCAAGCCACTTGATGGCTCCATGCAAGAAGCCCTTGGAAAAATTATACCAGCAATGACACCGTTAGCAAAGATACCAAGTTACAATTTGTTGTAGATTACAGTTTGTTATCTCAGTCCAGGTAAAGCAGTGTCTCAATAGATTAACTCACAGTCCAGGTAAATCACAGTCCAGGTAAGTTCTGCAGGCAGCTAGCTTAAATCACAGTCCAGGTAAGTTCTGCAGGCAGATAGCTTGATTCGAAGTCTCGCAGGTTCTCAGCCGAAGTTTCGTCTGGTTTTCAGCAACACTGGAAATTCTTCCACCTTCGTCTTCACTGGCACTGGGAGGAATGCAGGAACTCCAACGCTGGCTACAGAAAATCCTGTAGCATTCCACTAAGAAAACAACCTTCTGAACAATTTAGTACATTATCTCAAGATTTTTTACATTTGAAATAAGCCTTAATAGTGATCATTACTCATTAGCTTCCAGGTGTGGGAGAACCATTGTACTTAGTTATTAGCATTGAAAATGACCAAACATCAGGGAGGCTGGTAGCATCCTGGGCAGCCCCAGATGGCCCTGGGGAGAGTCCCGGACTCAAATTGCTTCTGGGCACAGGGAGCAAGAGCCTGTGAGACTCTGTGCCTCCAGGCCAGGTCTAGATTTGGGCTCTCCACAGTGGTGTCTTGCTCCCTGGGCGGGGGTGGGGAAGAGCCGGCTGCCACTGCTTGGAATCTCCTTGCTGCGCCATGACCGGCTTGCGCACGTGGCAGCCACCTTAGCGCCGATTCATGCACCCTCCGGTAACAAAAAGTATTCAGTAATAGCCTTTTGCTGAAACTTTTTTCCTGATAATCCTTCTTCTTCTGAACTTTCTTTTTCTTTCTGACTAGAGTTCCTGGGCTCTTATCAACACTTGCCCTAACTATTCTTGGTTCCACTGGGGTGCCTTCTTCCCTTAGTAATTTACTTCTCACCCCTTCCATATTTTCATCATAAAGACAACACAACATTTTAAGACAAAACAAGACACAAACATACTGTATCAATCTTCTCCATTTTCTCGAAATGGCCATTTTTCCTCTCGCCCTATCTGCCTAGGGACGAGCAGATTTGCTCCCGTCCTATCTATGGACGGGCAGATTTTTTTTTTTCCTCACTTACCCCCCGAGTGTCCAGGGGCTCCCCGTACGGGCCACCATCTGCCGCAGCCCAGCTGCAGCAAAATAACCGGGAGGTGACGAGCAACTTGTGTACATTGATACAACAGGAGTGGGAGCCATTTATTGTAGGACAGGAGTGGTATATATACATTCCACACAGCTTATCTTAATTAACATAAAATAGATACAGCAGTCAACCAATAAGGAATCTCCACACTTAATGGCTCGCTGGTGTTACTTCACAAACCACTCCCTCTGGCAAAATGCCAGGCGCCATCCAGACTTGTTTACAGACTTTAACATTTGCCAGGTGCCATCCTGACTTGTTTACAGACTCTAACAGCTCTCTGGAGAAAAGCCATTGGTGGCTGAGAGAAAAGGCATTATGCAAGGGAATTAGCCACTGAACATTTGAAATCATGAAAGGGTAGATGGGAAAATAAACTGACTAGAAATGAAAACACATTTAAGCTCTAAAATTTACTGCAAGGAACCATATTTGGTACATGTTTTATGTTAACTCTTGTAAAAAATGAGCAAATGTGTGAAAAGATACTATGGTGTTCCACTTGCTTTCAACACGAGGTCTAAACTTTAGTTCATTGGTGAGAATATCTTCTACCTTACACTCTCTGCTTGTGTTGAGACCAGTTGAAAATATTTCTGTAGAGTTAAAATTTGAATATAACAACAAGAATTCTTCAAAGAAATGTCTCTGGATGAAAGATACATTATAGTACAATGGAGTTTGATTCTGTCTTTGAAAGTCAACTGCATATTTTGGCTTTTGTGTATTCTCAATTCAAAACATCTGCATTTATTAATGGCATGGTAAAAAGCTTCATGTAATATCTGGCACTGAAGGATCACCTACCTCAGAAGCCAACACAGAAGATATTCTTTAGGTGTTTCTTTGGACCTTCTTAGAATAGAAATGAATCTATGAATCTATGAATCTGCAACTCTGAGAATTGCGTGGCCATAAAATTGTTGATAAAAAAAATCTCAGTCATTCATGGCTTAATTTTTATTGACCAGAAACTAAATTATACACCCAATTTTATAGCACAAGGAAAACAAAATAAGCCTGGGGACTAAGAATACTTTTTCTGAGTGTGTGGAATGCCATTTTTAATTTTATTTGAAAAGATATTAGAAACACAGAAGATAGAAATTATAATAATGGATCATGCAGAAACTCAGAATCAACATGCAACATTTATTACTACAATAAATATGTATCTGTCTGCTACAGAAAAATATTGACATGGGCCATGTTCTCAGTTTTTGGAAATAAGGTCTCTGTTCTGGGCATCTTCTGTTTGTTCTTTCAGAGGCTCTACCTCCCTTTCCCTGACTACTCTTTGCTTTCTGGGTGGCAGAATCTGTAAGGTACAGCAACTGGTTCCTTCGTCTTTTAGCATTAAGTTGGTTTTTGACCAATGAGAGTCACTTCAGGAAGTAAAGTCAGAATCTATTCCTCTGTTCTGCTTCTGCAGGTTTTGTTACAGTCTGGACATCTACATGGAAGGGCATAGCTCTTTTCAGGTAGACTTCTCTCTTGCTCCCCGAAACCACCCCCTCACTCTCACAGCACACAGGATAGTAAGAGTGCTCCACAGCTACTAGTGCCAGAGTGCTGAGCTTTCTCTTAAAATCTTTCTATATCAGTGTCAGCATTGCCAAAAATCACTTTATGAAACCTTCTTCCTCATTACTCAATTTGAGCGTGCCATTTTTCTTGCCCACCAATAAATTGAGATACTTGTCTTTAGGTATTAAAATACTGTGATCAATATTTCCTATGCCCTGGGGTAAAAAATAACTGTTAATAAACCTCCATATCTCACCATGCACAAAACTAAACTCAACTCAAAGTGGATCAAGGATCTAGAAATTAGACCAGAGTCCCTATGCCTAATAGAAGAAAAAGTAGGCCCAAATCGTCATCATGTTGGATTAGGCTCCAACTTCCTTAACAGGACACCTAAAGTGCAAGAAATAAAATCAGGAATCAGTAAATGGAATAGATTCAAACTAAAAATCTTCTCAAGGAAACAATCAATAATGTGAAGAGAGAACCTACAGATTGGGAGAAAATCATTACCACATGCACCGCAGATAAAGCATTAATCTGTAGGATATATAAAAAACTTAACACCAAAAAACAAACAAACAAAAACGCTATCAATAAATGGGCTAAGGAGCTGAACAAAAACTTCTCATAAGACACACATTTGATCAAAAAATATGTGCAGAAATGTTCAACATCTCTAGTAATTAGAGAAATGCAAATCAAAACTACTCTAAGATTTCATCTCACAGCAATCAGAATGCCAGTTATCAAGAATACAAGCAACGATAAGTATTGGTGAAGATTTTTGGGGAAAGGCACACTCATACATTGCTGGTGGGACTGCAAATTGATGAAGCCAATCTGGAAAACAGTATGGAGATTGCTTAGAAAACTTGGAATGGAACCACCATTTGACCCAGTTGTCCCACTCCCCAGTCTATACCCTAAGGACTTAAAAACAGCATGCTACAGAGCCCCAAAGTTCCCACAGTGTGAAACAAAGATGCTTGGTAAACAATAAGCCATGTATTATGAAGCAATTTGGACTGGGGCTGTGGCTTAGTGGTAGAGTGCTCTCCTGGCATGTGTGAAGCACTGGGTTGATCCTCAGCAACACACAAAAATAAAATAAAGGTATTGTGTTCATCTACATCTAAAATCATATATAAAAAAGGAGCAATTGTTGAGAGACAAGGGGAAAATTACATGGAGTTACTTATTAAACTCCACCAAAAATAAATAGCTGGGAGGTTATGAAAATAAAGTTCTTATGTGAACTAACATTAAAGCCCTTCTCTTAGACAGAGATATTAAATATTTCTGAATTTGCCTCCTAATGGGTTAAACTTGTGATTCCTCATGTTTGGGTTCTGCATGCCAGTCTAACAATGGACTGCCAGCCAGGTAACTTGGAGCCCTAACTTCCCCAAGTTTGAGGGATAAATTAAACAGATTTGAAACCAACTGCTTTTAAATTAAAAGCACCATCTTTTCTGCATTCTTACTTCCTCCTGTGGACAGATACCAAGGAAATTAAGACTGACATAATAATATTTTCTGGCTAGCTAAAACTGCACATGTACATAATCTGGACTTTCTTTCTATAAATTATAATCATTTCTGTGGAACAGTTGTAGAAGGGGAAAAAAATACAAAAGATTTTTTGGAGTGAGGGGAAAACATGGTGGTGGGAAGGCAGTGAGCCGCCCTATGCACCACACTGATCTGCAGATCTCACCTAGTCAGAATACTCCATCTCTGAGAGTGTTAGAGGACCCCATACGGCTGCTCTCCACAGAAATCACCAGCGTTGTGATCCTGTGTGGGGCTCTGGGTCTCAGCGATCGAGTAGGAAACCCAGCTTTGGAGCAGAACCCAAAGCCTGAAGTTCTAACCCATGCAAGATTCGGGGAGCGCCTTAGCAGAATCACCTATCAACACATCTGCAGATCGCCAAGACTTCAATCGTTCCCACGCAAGTCACTCAGCTGCTTCCTACCCACAGTGCAACACAATCCCCTGGCTCCCACCTCACCAGGCTCTCTCACCTCACCAGACACCCCCAGCACTGAAAGCAGACTGCAGCCATCTTGACTCTACATTCTTACCATTTAGCTGGGGGCAGCTCCCAGATGGGATCTCCAGCGGCCAGGTACCAGATTTCCAACCTTCCCCGCTCCCTAGTGGCAATAACTCGACACAGTAGTTACCCAACACAGGTGTGCAGTGTGACCAGGGAGCTGCACACAGGAGCCCCAGGGTGAGAGTTTCCTCAATTGGGAACTGCTAAGGGAGAGGAAGAGACCAGGAACTGAGAAATCTCCAGGTAAGAACAGGATATAGTACTGAGTTCTCAAGTCATAGGAGCGGTCCCAAAAAGAGACCTGTGAGGTGCAGTCATTCTTCAGGGACTAGCAAGTGCCACTCCCCACATCCAGGTGCCCTGCACCAGGACTAGTCTTCCCACCCTGATCACCTGCACCATCCTGAGGGCAGAGACACCAGCTTACAGTAGACTATGCCACCTATTGGATGAGAAGAGAAGCAGGAAAGATACAGATCTCTAAAGCTAGCTACAACCCTGGTTTCTTCCTTTGAGTTTTTTGTTTGTTTTTTCTCTTCTAACCCTCAATCCTCTGGCCCTCACATCCCCAACATATATGAAACCAAGAACTTTGCATGAAAT
The DNA here is from genome assembly GCF_047511675.1 of Marmota flaviventris. Lineage (NCBI taxonomy): Eukaryota > Metazoa > Chordata > Mammalia > Rodentia > Sciuridae > Marmota > Marmota flaviventris. The sequence goes on along the minus strand of NC_092505.1, from coordinate 47,334,052 downwards.
AGAACTTTGAGCACTAAGTCATCTGAATAATACAATATAGAGGTGTTGTATATGTCCTTTTTTTTTCCTTTTCCTTTTTATTCTTTTATTTTTCTTTCCCCCTTCAAATTTTACTGTTTTAACATCTGTATTTTTCTAAATACATGTGTGTTTGTTTTATGTACTCTATTGTCATCCCACCTACTTGCCTACCTTAAATTACTTCCTGTCTATTCTCTTGCTACTAACCCTCTTCATTAGATTTCTCCTTTATACATCCTAAGATATATTAACTCTATATCCTCACATCCTACCTCCTCAGCATATCATCCTCAGCCCCACCCCCAGTTTATTGTCCACCTTAGAAACTGTAAACCTTTTTACAAAACTACTGATTATATTTTTAAATAATAATTGAATCCAACATTTCTGTACATCAAGACTAAATTGTAAATGTCCTAATAACAACAAATTGTTCATAGGTGGTATATTGTTGATATTGGGGATCTGTTAACATTGTCCTTCCCCACAAAGGAGAGATCTTGGAACCCTAGAAGAGCACTACAAACCTATAGAATAAAAACAATAATAATCTAGACCCACAGAGCTGGAAAGAAAGACACACAAGCAACATGAAAAGACAAGGGAAAAAAGTGCCCCAAACAAATGAAGACACCACATCATTAAAATCATTGGCAGCTACAGCAGAAGAAATGACAAAGAAGGAGTTTAGGATGTACATGGTTAAAAATGTTTTGTGAACTCAAGGAAGATGTAAGAGAGCAAATACAGGCAGTGAACGATCACTTGGACAAGAAGCTACATAAACTAATGCAGGAAGCAAAAGATCACTTATACAGGGAGATAGAGGTTCTAAAAACAAAACAAACAAACAAGCAAACAAACAAACAAAAACCAGAAATCCTTGAAATGAAATAAACAATAAACCAAATTAAAAGCTTAAATGAAAACATCACCAACAGAGTAGACCACTTGGAATATAGGACATCAGACAATGAAGACAAAATATATAATCTTGAAAAGGACACTGACCACACAGTGATAATGGTAAGAAACCATGAGGAGAACATTAAAGAAGTAGGATAGCATAAACAAGCCAAATTTAAAAGTTATTAGGATAGAGGAAGGCATAGAGGTTCAAACCAAAGGAATGAACAATCTATTCAATGAAATAAAATCAGAAAACTTTCCAAACATGAAGAATGAATTGGAAATCGAAATTCAAGAAACCTACAGGACACCAAATGTACAAAATCACAACAGATCCACACCAAGGCACATTATAATGAAAATGCCCAACATACAGAATAAGGAGAGAATTTTAAAAGCCACAAGAGATAGGAATCAGATTACATATAGGGGAAACCAATTAGGATAATGGCAGATTTTTCAACACAGACCATGAAAGTTAGAAGATCCTGAGACAACATATATCAAGCTCTGAAAAAAGAAATAGGTGCCAACCAAGAATATTGTATCCAGCAAAATTAAGCTTTAGATTTGAAGATGAAATAAAAACCTTCCATGATAAAAAAAGAAAAGAAAAGAAATAAAAGACATAAAAATTGAAAAGGAGCTAGTAAAATTATTTATTTGCAGTTGACATGTTCTTTCTTATATGTAAAAACCCCTAGAGATTTCCCTGAAAATTTTTGGAATTATAAACAAACTCAATAAAGTTGCAAATTCCAAAATCAACATAAATAATAAATTGGTTTTATTTTTTATACACTAAAATGAACTATCCAAAATGAAAATTAAGAAAATAATCCCATTTATATTAGCACAAAATGAATATGTAACTTAGAAGTAAATTTAGCCAAGGAGTTGAAAATTATCATAAAAAACTATTATGTTAAAAACTATTGAAAATGATGAAAGAAAGTGAAGAAACACAAATAATGGAAGGACATCAGTGTTCATGGATAGAAAGATTTACTACATTAAAATATCCACACTATTAAAACTGATTTGTAGATTTAAACATGGAATCCCTACCAAAATTCCAGTGGAATTTTTCAAAGACAAGATACAATCTTAAAATTTGTGTGAATTATAAATGACTGAATAATAAAGAAATCTTGAGTAAGAAGTACAAGAGTGAAGACATCATGCTTTTTTATTTCAAATATATTAGAAACTGTAATTACCAAAATAATATAGTTTGGGCATATAAACAAGGTGCATTTACCAATGAAACATAATAAATACTCTAAAAATAAACCCACACATATACAGTCAGTTATCTTCAACAAATGTGACAGGAACACACAATAGGGAATGCATAGACTTCTTAATAAATGATTTTTGGAGAGCTGTCTATCATTCAAAAAATGGAATCGGATTCTTTCCTTTTACCATGTGTAAAAATCATTTCAAAATGGATGAAATGTTTAAATTTAAGTGGAGAATCCAGAAAACTCCTATGAGGAAATAGGAAAATGTCCTTGACAATGATTTTTGGAGATGAAACTAAAAGCACCAGTGACAAAAATAAAGTTAAACAAATACACAGCAGAGGGCACCGTCAACAGAAAAAATAGACAATGAATAGAATTGAAGAAAATATTTGCAAACCATATATCTGATGAGGAGCTATATCCAAAATATGTAAATAACTTCTACAACCCAAAGCAAAGCAAATGAACAAGCAATCAGACCAATGAGGAACTCCAAATAAACTGAATAAAAATGAGTATAAAAAGTGAATAAACATATAAATACAAATTGAAATGTACAAATGTACAAATGCTCCAAAGTTATATGAGTATGTATTCAACCTCACTAATTATCTGGAAAATGAAAACAGAATCTACAATGTGATATCTCTTTATACATATGAAGGTACCTATTTTCTAAAAGTCAAAAGATCACATGTGTTGGTGATGATGTAGAAAAAAGGGAATCCTTATAAACTGTTGGTGGAATGTAATTGTACAACCATTATGGAAAACAGTATGGAGGTTACTCCAAAAATTATTATTATTTTTTTCAGTACTGGGAATAGAATCCAGGAGAATTCTACTTCTGAGCTATATACCCAACTCTTTTTTTATTTTGTTTTATTTTTATTTTAAGGCAGGGTCTTGATAAACTGCCTAGGTGATCCAAACATGCCATCATTCTGACCCATCCTTCCGAGTAGCAGAGATTTAGACAATTACTGCAAAAACATTGAAATTACTATTATGTTATTATCCACCAATCTTAATTCTGAGAATATAAAATTACATTATTAAGGAGATATTTGCATCCCCATGTTCACTGCAGTGTTAATTCACAGTAGCCAAAATATGGAAACAACATATTTGTTCATGAATGGAAAATGAAGTGTGCTAAATATATATAATAAAATATTAATAGAATATTATTCATGTATAATAGAATATTATTCAACCTAAAAAAGAAAGCCTGCCTTTTGTGATGCCATGGGTGAACCTAAAGAACGTTATGCCAAGCAAAATAAACCATAATAAAAATATAAGTATTGCTTGTTATCTTGCTTTAATTTCCAGTGCTGGAAAAAAAAAAAATTTTTTTTTTGTACGCAGTTTGTTTTTTGGGTTGTTTTTTTTTTTTTCCAGGGGTTGGGGGCTGCCAGAGATTGAACTCAGGGCACTTGACCACTGAGCCACATCCCCAGCCCTATTTTGTATTTTATTTAGAGACAGGGTCTCACTGAGTTGCTTAGGGCCTACCTTTTGTTGAGGCTGGCTTTGAACTTACTTCAGCCTCTTGAGCTGCTGGAATTAGAGGCGTGTGCCAGCACACCTAACAATTATTAGATATTTTAAGTTTTTTGTTTTTATATGTCGATTTTCCCATTTTACATTTTGTTAAGTTTTCATTTTAGGTTTTTAAATTTTAAAAATTTCTATTGAAAACTCCTTTTGTATTATTTGTGATAGTTCTTTACTATTTTATATAAAATGATAAAATTATAAAATAATTTATTTTTAATGTTAATACTTACATGTTATATTCAAATTCATATTTCAATTTGAATTTATTATTAATTTGAATTTACTACATTTATTGATCAAATCTTTTGTGATTTTTGCATCTCATTTGTGCATTTATTATTTTTTTAGGCTCTATTCTATCACTTGTGATTTGTAATTCTTTTTTTTTTTTTTTAATATTTTTTATTTTTTAGTTATCGGCGGACACAACATCTTTGTTTGTATGTGGTGCTGAGGATGGAACCCGGGCCGCACGCATGCCAGGCGAGCGCGCTACCGCTTGAGCCACATCCCCAGCCCGATTTGTAATTCTTTGCATCTCTTTCTCTGGAATCTCCAGTTTTAGTATGATGGAAGGAGACAGTCTTACTTGTTATTTTGCTATATTATCCTTTACCTGGGCAACATATCTGTAATTCTCTCTATACATATTCCATGTGCATGTTTTTCTCTTCTTCAGGAACATGAATCATGTAAAGTTTGGTTCTCTTTTGTTTATTTTCCCTAGCTGTTGTCTTTCAGAATTTTTTATCATTTGTTTCCTTTGGTTTTATGTTTATTCATAACTCCTCCACCTCACTGCTTCTGTTCTAAAGATATCTCTTTTTATTCCATGGAAATATTAATGTAGTTTTAAATCTTAATCACTTTTTATTATTTTAAATTTTTCATCATATTCGATTTTCTTCTTTTTTTTATAATTTTTTAAAAATATTTGTTTTTAGTTATACATGGGCACAATATCTTTATTTTGTTTATTTATTTTTATGTGGTGCTGAGGATCAAACCCAGGTTCTCACACATGTGAGGCGAGCACTCAACCGCTGAGTGACAACCCCAGCCCCTGGATTTTCTTCTTGATCTCTTCTAAATTTACCTTTCATAGTCTTCTGTCTGCTCAACTTTCTTTCTTGTATTTATTTTTGAGTATCTTCCAAATAATTAATATTCTCTTTTACTATAAAAATTGAATAATTTATGTTTGGAAATTTCATTTTCCACCTATGTTCTTTATGTCATGCTGTTTCCATTTTTAAACATTTTCAATAGGTTATTTTTAGCATACATAACATTATGATTCATTTTGACATAATTATAAAAGCATGGAATATAATTTGCTTTAATTCAGTCCCCATACTTCCCATTTTCCTCCACTTCCCCTTTTTCCCTTCCCTCTACTCTACTGATATTTACTTTAAATCTTTATTATTATTTTGTAAGTATCTTGTGGATAGACATAATGGTGAGATTTACTGTGGTATAATCCTATAAGTACATAGGAGAATATTATATAGTAATATTCATTTGACTGTTCTTAATTCCCTTCCTCTATTACACTGATCATTCTTCTATTTTGATGGAATTCCCTTTTTCTTTTTTCTTCCTTTTCCCCACTTACTTTGGACTAGTTTCTGCATATAAGAGAAAACATTCAACCTTTGATTTTCTGGGTCTGGCTTATTTTACTTAGCATGATGGTCGTCGGTTCCATCTATTTAACAGCAATTACCATAATTTCATTCTCCTCCATGGTTGAATAATATTCCTTTGTGTATATATACACTACATTTAAAAAAATCTATTTATCTGCTAACAGGCATCTAGATAATTCCATAGTTTGGCTATTGTGAATTGTGCAAGCAGAATTTTTTTTTTTAAGAAGTGGAAATAATTTTCTCTGAAAATACCTATGGAAACTCATATTTTGTGTTACAAAATCTTCCTCAGGCTTTTTATCTTCAAAATTATAACCACACAGATAGTCTGAACATATTTTTTTAAAGGGAGAGAAATTAAATAAACATATTTATATAACAGTTCACTTAGAAGTCATTATTTCTGTGAAGAGAAAGCCCTACAGAATGGGAGAAAATCTTTACCACATGCTCAGATAGAGCACTAATTTCCAGGACATATAAAGAACTCAAAAAACTCAACACCAAAAATACAAATAACCAAATCAATAAATAGGCTAAGAAAGTGAACAGACACTTCACAGAAGAAGAAAAACAACTGATCAACAAACATATGTTGAACATCTCTAGCAATTAGAGAAATACAAATCAAAATTATTCTAAGATTTCATCTCACTCCAGTCAGAAAGGAAATTGTCAAAAATATAAGCAACAATAAATATTGATGAGGATTTGGGGAAAAAAGTACACTCATACATTGTTGATAGGACTGCAAATCAGTGCAAAAACTCTGGAAAGCAGTGTGGAGATTCCTCAGAAAACTTGGAATGGAACCACCATTTGACTCAGCTATCCACTCCACCATATATATCCAAAGGACTTAAAATCAGCGTGCTACAGGGACACAGCCACATCAATGTTTATAGCAGCTCAATTCACAATAGCTAAACTATGAAACCAACCTCGGTGCCCTTCAATAGATGAATGAATAAAGAAAATGTGGTTCGATGTGAGGGCAATCTGGCTGTGCCATCTTTCACCCCATAGATCACCAGGGTATATTCTGCTGATCTGGCTGGCAAGGTTGATGTCTCTTTCCTCCCTTCTCACTCCAAGTGCATCCCTTCAAAGCTTCTTGCAAGGTCAAAGAAGATTGAACTTTCCTGATAAAAAATGTGGTGTATATATACAATGGATTATTACTTTAATTCAATCCTCAATATATTCCCTGCACTCTCCTGTCCCTATTCTCTTCCTTCTACTCTACTAATCTTTCTGCTGTTTACTTATAGTTTATTTTTTTAAAATACCTTAAAGAAGAATAGAATTATGGGATTTGCAGGTAAATAGATGGAGCTGGAGAATATCACACGATATTCTAAAAAAACAAAGGCCAAACGTTTTCTCTAATATGCAGTACTAATTCACAATTAGGTGGTGGGGGCTAGGGAAGAATAGAGGTACTTTGGATTAGGCAGAGGTGAGTGAAGGGAGGGGAGGGGTGTCGGGGTAGGAAGGATAGTAGAATGAATCGGACATTATTACCCTATGTAATAATGCTTATATGATTTCATGACAGGTGTGATTCTACTTGAAGTACAACCACAAGAGTGAGAAGTTATACTCCACTTATATATGATGTATCAAAGTATTCTACTGTCATGTATAACTAATTAGAACAAAAAATAGAAGTGATGATTGTTCATTTTATAAACTTATAAAGTGATAAAATATTAATTTATAGTTTTTAATTGGTTAAAAATATAGCATCCTCTGTGTTATGTAAGTAAATTGCTCCCCATTCTAAGCCTTTGCCACAGAAGAAATTGAAATAACTTTGAGTCAATTTGAATCCAAACTAAACTGGATGATTTGTTGTCAAACAATTTAACAAATTTGAAATCTAATTTAATTTTATGATGTGAAAAAAAATTAACTGCATCATACATTGCTGAGGATGGCATTTAAACTATGAAGTGAAAGAGTATAATCAAATAAACTCATTAATGTTGAGGCCATTTTCGTCTAAGTTTTTTTTTTCTAGTTTTCACTGGATAGATAAGACATGATGTTAAAAAAATGTCTGGTTGAATTGAAATAAATATACCTAGATGGCTACTTGAGACCACTTTTTTAAAGTTATTTTCCCTTTCTACTCAAAAAATATCATTTTAAAACTCTTAATTTTATCAGCATTAAAATAACAAATTGATTTGTAATAATAAATTAACAGTCTTCTATCTAAACTTCATTTCTTTGCCTTAGCCTTATTTGAGTGAAAAGAGAATTTGTCTCCTTTTAGTAGTTAACATACCAGAACTGGAGGTTGAAAGTTTGCAATCTTGGACCACAGTATATTCCAGATATAGTTAGACTTAGCATGATCTGTTGTGCAGTTGAAAGAGTACTGGATAGAGGAAGTTGTATTCTATTCTTAGGTCTTCAATAAAAGTCTGCATAACCTCATTAACTATTCTTCCCCTTTAGACTTAAATTGTCATATATGGATAATGGAGATCAGGTCAGATGGTATCTGAACTCTTTCTTGATCTTAATTCTTTGGACCTGTGAGCTTAGAGTAAAAATACACTATGTAATTGTGAGAAGAAAATAAAAACCTAGTCATTTTTTTCCTTGAAAATTCAGTGGTCATAATTTTTATATTGAGCGTACAAGATTTCAAGTTAGCAGGCAATTGCCTGGAACATTTAGCATACTGTTTAAGCTATCAAAATGACATGATGAGATTTTCCTGGAATAAAGTCTACCAAAATAAATTTCCAAAGCACTCTATGGGTTTCTGATCTGATGTCTATAAATTATTATACAGACCTAAGTGTTTAAGAGTCCAAGTTATTTTTACAAGTTGAGTTGACATTCAAAAAAAAAAAAAAAAACATGTTGGAGAAAAGATAGCCCTTTAAAAACTGGTGCTGGAAAAACTGGATATCTACATGTAGAAAAGTTGAAGATAGATTCCAATCTTTCACCCTTCACAAATGTCAACTTGATGTGGATCAAAGACCTAGGAGTTAGGCCAGAAACTTTGCAACTGCATAGAGTCAACACTTCAATATATTGGCACAGGTACCCATTTTCTTAACAAGGCTCCTATAGCTCAAGAAATAAAACAAAAAATCAGTACAATGGATGGAGTCAAATTAAAAAACTTCTGCACTGCAAAGGGATTTGGAATTTTATTAAATAATATACAAAATCTTTTTTTCAGGATACATTTGATTTCTGAAACTAAATTTATGACTTATGGAAGTAAGGCTTTACTTTTTTTTTCTTACTTACAAATTAACTAACTGGTGCAAGTTCTGGTTTTAGTTTTTGGTTATCTAAATATTCTACAATTACCATTAGGTAAAGCTCCTCCTCCTCCTCCTCCTCCTCCTCTTCCTGCTCATCTTCCTCCTTCTTTTTCTTCTTTTGTATTCTCAGAAATTAGCATGATACCTGTAACATATAATCAACATGTGCTTATTTTTAGACTATACACTGTTGAAAAAAAGGATTGAAGTCTGATTTCACATTTGCTGAGTAATAGTTGACATAAACTTAATTAATGATACTTAGTAAAATTATAAATTTGAGAATAGAAAGAAGAGTTAAGAAGCCAATATGGCCAAATGTTAATCTTTGATCCTTACAGCCTCATATATGATCTCTCCTCCTTGTTTATAGTGTTATTACCTTAAATCCTTAATGTACTTGACTATCTTTAACCACGATGTGTACTTAAATCTACTGAAAGATTACACACTGGAGCCAATCACCCTTAGGGGAACATAGGAAGTAAAGAATCACTTAGGAGATATTTATGAGAATTTAAGGACTCAACAACATCCTGAATATGTCAGAAAATAGTTTTCAGGAAGTGAGTAAGAAGGCTGACTCATCTGGTCCTATCTGGGTGTCACTTATGTGTCCTTATTCCACACCATGTTAAATTGTTTAGGACAGGAGACAATTATTTTGTCCTTCTATTTAGAACCTTTTATGAATTATAGCCTTCAAAGGAATTTATCCCCATTGTAGGGAGGAAATGATGAGATGGAGCTAGAATCTTGGCCAGAGGAATTGAAACAAATGGCGATGCTAACCCTTTTAGTCATAAAGGGAATAGCATTGGTCTTAGAACTTGAACATTGGGGTCTGAGAAGTTAACTAAATGCTGGCTGTTCATACATAAATTCTTTTAGTTTTCTGAGTTTTAATTTATATAGCCTTACATGACATGCATGTCTATATATTTATGTCTATATATTTATTCATCATTAAGAAATTTTAGGCTACTGGTTTATTTTCCCTCACAGGTCATTCCTTGATTCCAAGTAGGTTGGATGTTATTTATTTTGAAATCTTAATTTATGTCCAGAGAAGAGTAAAATTTATCTTTTTATTTTTTTCTGGGTGAATCATTGATAAGAAGGAATCAGAAATCTCAGGGTTTTGAATTCAACATGCAATGTTGGCTCTCCTCCAAAATTTATACATTGAAACCTAGTCCCCATTGTGATAATATTAGGAGATGGCGCTTTGTGAAAGTCATTAGCTCATGGGGGCAGTGATCCCATGAATGGATTCAGGATCCTTATGAAGGAGATCCCATATAGCTCTTTCGCCCCTTCCACCATCTGAGGACATAGCAAGAAGGCATTGTTGGTGTGGAAATAGCCCTTCCCAGATACCCAACATGATGATACTTTGATCTTGGGCTTGCAATCCTCCAGGATTATGATAAATACATATTTGTTGCTCATAAGCAATTTGTGACATTTTTCTTATAGATGCCTGAATGAACTACGACACCACAGTAATAAAAATAATTTATGATGCAATAATAGAGAACCTGTCAAAATAAAATGCTAATTTCAGATGTTGGCACCATTTAGGCATTGAAATAGTGTTATTCCTTCCTAAATTTCTAGAAGTAGGAAAGAAACACCAATGTAGAGAACAGATTGTGACATTCAGGGAACATTTTTCACATACTAGAGATTTTAATGGATAGTTCCTCCAATATTCAACATGTAAGTGTATCATTGACACATTACATGTTCAAAAACTGAGAGGGCTGGTGCCCTTCTCTAGTTATGATACATATTATATTACAGATAGTTAAAACTTTAGAGTTTTGGAGGAAATCTAAACAAGTAAACTGTGTGATTTTACCAAATCCTTTAATTTGTAAAATTAGGGGATAAGGTTTTCATTAAGTGAGCTCTAAGGAACGAGTATAGCATTCCTGGTAAGTGTTATACTATAGACGAATTTGAGCTGGATGATGAAGGATAAGTGGTAACAAAACTAATGGGTAGTAGAAGACAATAGTCTCTCAGGTTGAAACAAAAGAAACAGAATATCATATTGGATATAAGCATGGTGTTTGCAGAGAGTTAAAATAACTCAATCTGCTTAATTATCAGTCTCCTTGAGTGTGGTCAACAATTAACAGAGTTTTCTCTGAGGCAAATATTTCACCAAAATCCCTTAATGTTTTAATTCTTTGCCAATCTTAGATTAACTCCTAATTCCCAAATGAAGACAAGTTTCACCCACTTCTCTGCTGATCCTTGAAACACATCATTTTGGTGCTTTACAAAGACGAAGACATTGACAGTGGTTTTGTTTTGGTTTTGTAATATGACATTTGGTAACTTCACCACTCCTTACATCTGGTTCCAGTTTGAGGTGAAACCAACCACTTAAACCTCATGCACCCACTGAAAGCTGTGGTTTTGTCACAACATTTTGTCACAAAAATTATATAAACATATAAACAGATGAAGAACTTGCTGGTTTTGTTTTAAAGATTTGGTTTTATTCCTCTGAATGAAAATAAAAGGCATTCTGTAAGAACTGAACATTAAAAAATTATGCTAACCAGACCAGCCAGCAATGGTTCACACTACCCTTGAAGGTCAGTTTAGATACATGTCCTAGTCAGATTTTCATTGCCGTAATCAAAATACTTGACATAAGCAACTTAAAGGAGAAAAGATCTATTTTGGCTCTTAGTTTCAGAAGTATTAATCTGTGCTCAGATGACTCCCTTGCTCTGGATCAGAAGTGGGGTAGAACATCATGAAAGGGCATGGCAGAGGAAAACTTCTCAGCTCATGGCAACTGTAAAGAAGAAACAGTAAGGAAGGGGCCAAGGACATGAGATTGTCCCCATTGACAACTTCCTTCCCCAGTGACCAACTTCTTCCAATATGCTGTACTTCCCTACAGTTTTCACCTCCTTCCAGTAGTCCATTTAAACCAATCAAATGTATTAACCCACTGATAAAATTATAGCCCTCATGACCTATTCACTTCCTAAAATCACCAATTCTGAACTTTCCGCATTGGGGAGCATGCTTTCAACAAATGAGCTTTTGGAGGGCATTTCAGATTCAAACCATAACAATTATACTAACATGCTTTATAATTATTTACCTCCTAGATGTTAATCTATTAAAAGTTTTGACCAACTTCTGTCTTGGGCAACTAGATCTTATATTTTATTCCCAAGGTAGGAAAAGATACATAGACATTTTTACTTTTGGTATGTGGATGTATGTTAGAGTCTATAAACAAGTCAAGATGGCGCCTGGCATTTTGCCAGAGGGAGTGGTTTGTAAAGTAAAACCAGTGAGCCATTAAGTGTGAAGATTCCTTATTGGTTGACTGCTGTATCTAGTTTATGTTAATTAAGATAAGCTGTGTGTAATGTATATATACCCCTCCGGTCCTACAATAAACGACTCCTACTCCTGCTGTATCAATGTACACAAGTTGCTCGTCACCCCCCGGTTATTTTGCTGCAGCCAGACTGCGGCAGATGGTGGCCCATCCAGGGAGCCCCGGGACACTCGGGGGTAAGTGACGAAAAAAAAAAGCTGCCCGTCCCTAGATAGGACGGGAGCAAATCTGCTCGTCCCTAGATAGGGCGAGAGGAAAAATGGCCATTTCGAGAAAATGAAGAGGATTGATACAGTATGTTTGTGTCTTGTTTTGTCTCAGTGTATTGTATTGTCTTTGTGATGAAAATATAGAAGGGGTGTTAGGTAAACTGATAAGGGAAGAAGGCACCCCAGTGGAACCAAGAATAATTAGGGCATGTGTTGATAAGAGCCCAGGAACTCTAATCAGAAAAAAGAAAGTTCAGAAGAAGAAGGATTATCAGGAAAAAAGTTGCAACAAAAGGCTATTACTGAATACTTTTCATTACTGGAGGGTGTGTGAATTGGTGCGGCGGCTGCCATGTGCGCGAGCTGGTCATGGTGCAGCAAGGACTTACCAAGCGGCGGCAGCCGGCTCTTCCCCGCCCCCCGCCTGGGGAGCAGGACGGCACTGCGAGAGCCCAAATCCAAACCTGACCCAGAGGCACAGTCTCACAGGCTCTTGCTCCCTGTGCCCAGTGGCACTTTGAGTCCGGAACACTCCCCGGACTCTCCCCGGGGCCATCTGGGGCTGCCGGGGATGCTGCATCCCTGAAGTTTGATCATTTCCAAGACCAGTAATTACAATGGTTCTTCCACACCTGGAAGCTAATGAGTAATGAGCACTATTAAGGCTTATTTCAAATGTAAAAAAACTTGAGATAATGTACTAAATTGTTCAGAAGGTTGTTTTCTTAGTGCCTGCTGGAATACTACAGGATTTTCTTTAGCCATCCGGAGTTCCTGCCTTTGTCCCAGTGCGGGTGAAGACAAAGGTGGAAGAATTTCCAGTGTTGCTGAGAACCAGATGTGACTTCGGAGCTGTTGCTGTTTCTGCTGCTACAGCTTAAGCTAGCTGCCTGCAGAACTTACCTGGACTGTGATTTAAGCTAGCTGCCTGCAGAACTTACCTGGACTGTGATTTACCTGGACTGTGAGTTAATCTATTGAGACACTGCTTTACCTGGAATGAGACAACAAACTGTAATCTACAACAAATTGTAACTCGGTATCTTTGCTAACGGTGTCATTGCTGGTATAATTTTTCCAAGGGCTTCTTGCATGGAGCCATCAATTGGCTTGGTATTGTGGCATTTTGTATCCTCCCCTTCTGCTTGTAGCAGATTATTTATGGTGTTTGTGTAAAAACCACTTATGGTCATTATTTAAATTAAACAAAAGGGGGAAATGTTAGAGTCTGTAAACAAGTCAAGATGGCGCCTGGCATTTTGCCAGAGGGAGTGGTTTGTAAAGTAAAGCCAGTGAGCCATTAAGTGTGCAGATTCCTTATTGGTTGACTGCTGTATCTAGTTTATGTTAATTAAGATAAGCTGTGTGGAATGTATATATACCCCTCTGGTCCTACAATAAATGGCTCCCACTCCTGCTGTATCAATGTACACAAGTTGCTCGTCACCCCCCGGGTTATTTTGCTGTAGCCGGACTACGGCAGATGTTCCCAGTGAATTTTTACTTAAGAGTTTTCCATTTTCCTTCTCAGCGCAATCATCACATTTTTAGACATTGAAAGAAATTTAGCAGTATCACACGTGCGCACAGGCAAACTCACTGCACACAAAACACACATGAAACCTCTCCAAGAATACATTTAACACTTTCAGTAAATACCCATTATCCACAGGAAAAAGTCCATGTTCCTTGGCTTGATGTTCAGCCTTTCATAACTGTCTTCAACTTAAAAGTTTAGCCTTATGTCCCTCCATATGCCTTCTGTCATTCATGCTTAGTGTAATTGAAAACATCACCATTTATTTGACATGTTCCTTATGATTCTTTGACTTTATGTTCATTCCTCTCTGTACTTAGTATGACCAGTTGTACCTTCTCAACCTATAAAATTAATACTCATCTATTTCAACTAAAATATTTGTCTTCAGTTATGTTTTCTCATTATCCCTCATTTTATTCTTATAGCAAAGTCATCAGAAGTATTCAATTCTTCCTCTGTGTATATAACATTTTGTGCATACTGTGGCATACTTTCACCACATTTGATCAAAATTATCTATTTGCATGCCTACCTCCCCTATTGAAAGCCAAATCATTGAAGCAATGCATCCTGTTCTTGTATTTTTTTCTTTTTCTTTTTTTTAATATTTATTTTTTACTTTTAGGTGGACACAATATTTTTATTTTTTTTATGTGGTGCTGAGGATTGAACCCAGTACCTCATGCATGCCAGGCGAGCACACTACCACTTGAGCCACATCCCCAGCCCCTTTTTTCTTTTTTTATACCTACAACAGAACACAGTTTTACCTCTATACCTCTCCTCACTTTTTACCTTCATCTTTTTTGGTTTAAAGTCTGTTTGGAGACTAATAATTTTTTTCTCCTGTCTTCAGTCACAACCTAATTCTAATCATCCTCCATGTTCTTCTCTGATGACCTGTTTCAAAGTGCAACTCCTGCTACTTTCCTTATTAAAATTAGGAGCATCTAAGATCAAGTTTGGGGTCCTTATTGCTTATGGTGGTATTTAATGATTTTATCCTATTTTATTTCCCTCTTCATCTTAGTGATACTGATGTTCATCTTACTTTTACCCTTCACTTCAATGATTATGAGACTTTATTAATTACCTATAATTGCAAAATATTCATAAGATTCATAATATTTATTGCCCACATGGACTTACCCAGCTTGGAATATTTCCATGTATCATACTGTTCCCCATGAAAATATTCTTACTAAATTAAAGTTGCTTAAATTTGGTGTTCCTCCTACAAAACACACATGAAACCTCTTAAAGTACACACTTCATACTTTCAGTGAATACTTGTTATCCACAGAAAAAAGTCCACGTTCCTTAGCTTGATATGCGGTCTTTTATAACAGTCTTGAACTTTAAAGTCTAGCCTTATTTTATACCTTATGCCTTCTATCACCCATGCTGGAGAAAACCATGCACACTTTACTTAAGTTGACCCCACTTAAAATTCATAGTTGCTAATCTCAGACAGAAACTTTGTCCTGACTCACAATCCACTCAAGGAAATGTACTTCATTAAACCTTCTATCTCTTCAAACAACTACAATTACTTCCTTCTCAGCCTTACTCAGAGATAATGAAGTTGCCTTTTCTTTCAATTAGAAAAATATTTTCACAAGCTTCTGTGAAAATATTTACTCACCTGTAAACTTTAGTACCAATACATTCTACTTTCTTCTTACAAGTATGGACAAACCATTAGTGCTCTACCTTTTGACCTCTATGAAGACTTATTACATTACTTCTGCAGTTTTATTTCTCTATCTAACCAATCTCTCCCTCTCACCAATTTCTTTCTCTCAGCTGTGTTATTGCCAACAACTTACAATGAGACTATATTCCATTTCAGGCAAACCTTTTGTTGACTGTGTCTTCTTCACCTGCTGTCTCATTTCTTTGCCACCCTGTACAGATCAATCTTGGCTAATTCTCCGTCTTTCCCCACTTTACACTACTTTCATCAGGTTTTAATTTTTACCAGTCAACTCAAGTGGATATTTTCTACTGCAGTGTGGCTGGGCACAAATCACGAGCCACTGAAGCAGGAACAAACTTTATTTCTGAACTCCACCAGCACACTCCACACACACTCCCCAGGAACTCTCCTGAACTCCATGCAGCTCCTCCAGGAACCACCAACCGGAAAAATCCCTCCTCCAGCACTTCCCCAACCACTGGGAACTCTCCGGTGTCGCGACCCCTTGCCCGCAAGGAAGACGCAACTCAGGAATCTTCTTTCAGCAGTTTATTCAGGCCCTTGATATTTCTTCTTCTCTCTCTCGGATGCCCCTCCCAGCCTTAATAAAGCATCTCAAGCCCCAATGCAAAGCTGCCACGTGGAGCTTTCTCATAGGGTGATAAGGGATTACGTGCCAACTCTCCAAAAAAGGAGTTGTTTATCACAGGCCACAGTGGAAGCCGGCGCCATCTTCTAATGGCGGCCACGGTCTATAGGAACGGCTCACCACAGTTCCCCCTTCTGTTTTATAAAACAATGCAGGCGAAAGTAGAGGTCCTATCCCACTGTGCAGAAGTGGCTGCAATGTATGGTTCAGTCCTAAGGAGGCGCCTTCCCCAGACCTGATCCCATATCAGCCGACGCCTTTTTTCGTAGGGCGGGGCGTGGACGTCAAACCCGCATGCAATAGGACATGCTTTCCTTGAGGTCCGTTGAGGGATCACTCAAGTGCAGTGCCTTGCCTCGCATCCTGCATCGTGACGACGATGAGAAGTAGGATAACACAGGTAGCCTGGTAATGATGACAAAATTTAAGTTGGCAACACAATCCCTAAGCCCCAGAGGAAGGTAAAGAGTCTGTAGCCGAGAAGAAAGACCAGTCCTGAAACCCATCTGCGTGCAATGGTAACAAGACCTGCAGAGTGCAAGGGCTATTCAGCACTGGGAGAGAGTAAGGAAGAGGACATGCCAATCCCAGTGCAATGTGAAATTAACTTGGGGTGCAATGGCCATGCCCAGAAATCACTGTTTAAGATGTGCAAGCCAGATTTGTGGAGAAATGCCATTTTCTAAGGCCGCAAGAGCTTGTATGATCATAGCTTTCTCTTGCGCATGGCGAGCTTTAAGGCGACAGAGAAGCCACAAACAAAGTACAACACCGAAGCAACACATTGCACCAAAAATGCCTACCCCCACCCACTCTTTGAAGAAGGAAAAAGCAGAAGATATCCAATCGGTGAATTGACCCAAAGTCACAGGATCGACACGGGTACTGTTCAAGACAGCTATCTGGGTTAGTTGAGACTGGATCATGTCTTCCGCTGCCGTGGACCAATTTCCGGCCAAATATTCGCCAATGATGCGGGAGGCATTCCTGGAATCATTAAATCTGACAGAGTTATGCATAAATGTGCACGTTGGTCAACACAACCCAAAAGCACCAAGTCGGCCAATTCTTCTACCTGAGCTTGGAGTAAATCTATTCTTTGGTTGGCAGCTAAAATCCCTGACAAAATATGTTGATTAATTGTATTTTGGGATTCAAGTATAGTGGAAGTTTGTTGAACAACTTGATTAATGGTGGCAGCAGTTTGTACTTGACTGGCCATGGCCTCTCCGGCCGTAACCGCTGCAGCAGCAGACACTGCCACAGCTGTCACTATAGCTGCCGTAATTCCAAAATCCCTACGGGTTCTAATCAATTCAACAATAGGAAAGGATTCTGGATCTGCAATAACCGGGATCGGGACAAAGGTTGGAATTTTCATAATCACTGCCATAGTCCAGGAGCCATTCCAACACTCAGACAAGTAGCAAGTAACATTAGAACAATTAAGCATCCCCTGTAATGTAACATTAGCCAAAAGAAACAGGAACGGAGATTGGAGACAGACTGCTGGGGAGGGTAATGTAGCATTAGATAATTGTGAATTATTTGCAAAAATTTTAAGCCTCCTACCTCGCTCCGAGTCTTGGGTAGTGCCAGAAACATTAAACAGCCAACTTTGGACTCCTAATATTTCCCTGGGGAAACACAAGCGCGGACTAGACTAGCCCAATCTGAGGGAGTCATACAAAATCTAGTAAGTCCCTCCATCTGAGTGAGAGTGAAAGCGGCATCTATGCCATAAGTGCGGACGGATTCTGCCAAGGTTTTAACTATCTTAAAGTCTAAAGGCTCATGATATCTTCCCCTGTTATTGTCCTGAAATACAGGGTATGCAAGTCCCATATCTGTATTAACTGTCCTCCAAACTTGCGCATGAAAAGACCTCCCGGAACCTTGGCTCCCCCCCACATACGGGGGTGGGGCAACAGGCATCATATCTTCTTCTAAATTTTCAACCTCCTCCTCCTCAGAATTCTGTTGACCAATATTAGATCCCTCCCCCTTCTTACAGTAGGCATGCGCGCCTTGTGTCTCCTTTTTCTTCTTTTTCATTTTTATCTTATGTAGTTGTTGTAACAATATATCAAGGTCCTCAGAACTCTCTGAGTCGCTTGTGTTCTCAGGCGTTCTGAATTCGGTCAAGTCTGGGTAGAGCCTTCTCCTATTTTTATCTTCAGGCTCTTTTGCCTTCTCACTACTGTTACTTTTGATACTCTCTGCCACTTCACTATGTGATCCTTCAGATTTTTCCTCATGTAGTTGTTCAAGAACGGCCTGACCCTCACTCACAGCTTCTTGGCATTTACCATCTGTAAGGCAACTACGGACCATTTTCCAAAGGGGTATCACCCCACCCTCTAATATGCCCTGCTCAGAAGCAAAGTCAAGATCTTTGCCTAATTTATCCCAACTAGGTACAGTAAGGCTGCCCGAAAATGTAAACCACGGTGCAGCGATATCTATCTCCTGTAAAAATCTCTGTAAAGTACTATGTTTCACTTCCAGGCCCTTGGAACGTAACAGGCCATCTAGGGCCAGGAGAAGCGGACTTGAAGATGCGGCACCCATGACACAACAACAAAAGAAGCACAAAAAACAAAAGCGAAAGTAGAAGCGAAAGTACACAGTGCAGCTGCAATAAAATGTAATGCTCTCTCTTTCTTTACAGAGGAGCTGCCCTGCTTTGGTCGCGGATCCCATTTACCTGGGACTAACCCCGCTTTGGTCGCGGATCCCACTTACCTGGGACTAACCCCGCTTTGGTCGCGGATCCCACTTACCTGGGACTAACCGGTGCACCACCCCTGACTGCTGAAAGTTCTGGTTCCCGGGTCTCGGCACCACTTGTCGCGACCCCTTGCCCGCAAGGAAGACGCAACTCAGGAATCTTCTTTCAGCAGTTTATTCAGGCCCTTGATATTTCTTCTTCTCTCTCTCGGATGCCCCTCCCAGCCTTAATAAAGCATCTCAAGCCCCAATGCAAAGCTGCCACGTGGAGCTTTCTCATAGGGTGATAAGGGATTACGTGCCAACTCTCCAAAAAAGGAGTTGTTTATCACAGGCCACAGTGGAAGCCGGCGCCATCTTCTAATGGCGGCCACGGTCTATAGGAACGGCTCACCACACTCCGGGAATCCCCACGAGAGCTCAACTGGAACTCAATGGGAACTCCTCGAGAACTCAAAAGTCATCATCTTAATGGCTTGCTGGCGTCACCTCTCAACCACTACTTCTGGCAAAAATGCCATGCGTCATCCCGACTCGGCTGTGGCCCTCAACATCTCCCCCCTTCTGTTTAATTAAACAACAAGCAATGTGACATAGGGACCGTCCCTGTTAGGCTGTCCAATACTACATATGGTCCTTACCTGTCATCGGATGAGCTGACCTCAAGGCGTCAGCCTCCTGTCTTAGGTTGGCACCACTGCAATTGGATCTTACCCGTCACTGACTACCAGTCCAGCATACAGCCATACTTGTGGATAGGCCTATGCACCAGTAGGTGGGTGAGGTTCTTTGCCTCACCTCTGTTGGCCCCCAAATTTGGCCTTTGCACCAGTGGGCCACCAAATGCCACATCTGGCTGGGCACAAATCACGAGCCAATGAAGCAGGAACAAACTTTATTTCTGAACTCCACCAGCACACTCCACACACGCTCCCCGGGAACTCTCCCCAATGCCACGCGGCTCCTCCAGGAACCACCAACCGGAAAAATCCCTCCTCCGGCACTTCCCCAACCAATGAGAACTCTTCAGGAATCCCCGCGAGAGCTCAACTGGAATTCAATGGGAACTCTCTGAGAACTCAAAAGTCATCATCTTAATGGCTTGCTGGCGTCACCTCTCAACCACTACTTCTGGCAAAAATGCCATGCGTCATCCCGACTCAACTGTGGCCCTCAACAATTTTCAAGGTTCTTTCCCTATTGCTTAAGCCAATGGTCACTTTTCAGTTCTGAAATTAACCAAAAGCATTTGTCACAGTTGGTTGCTCTCTGCTTCATTTGTCTTTAGAAAACTAATTGTTCTTGCTTCTCCTATTATCTTTGTTTATTTATTTGTTTTGTTTTGTTTTGTTTTTAATTGGCCTATTATTTCATTTGGTGTCCTGTCCCTTCTCTGGCTTGTAAACTTAGTATTTCAGGGATCAATTCTTGATCTCCTTCTGTTCTCTCAATAAATGTACCCTATGATTCACAAAGTTCAGTCACAAGGCATTAAAATGCTTTCTATCCTCTGATGACTTCCCAATTTTTGTTTTCAGCCCATTACATTTTTTTAGAACTGTGGGCTCATACATCCAGCTTCCTATTCAAAATCTTCACTTAGTTACAAACTGGCATCTTAAACCTACTATGGCTGTTATAGATTGAATGACTATGTTCGCCTCAGAATTCATCTGTTGAAATCCTAAATCCCCCAAGTCATGCATTTGGAGGTAAGACTTTTTTTTTTAAAGTTATTAGAGTTAGATTAGTTCCAAAGGGAGTCTATCATGACAGGATTAGTGTCTTTATGAAAAGACAAGGATACAAGTTACCCCTCTCTCTGTTCTCAGCCATGTGGAGATACAATAAGAAGACTATCACACTTGCAAACTATGAAGTTGTCCTAATTATACACCAGAATTTCTAGTTTCTTGGCCATGACTTTCCAGCCTCCAAAACAGTGAGATAAAAATGTTTGCTGTTCAAGTTACCCACTCTATTGTAATTTTTAAAAGCAGATCCCAATTAAATGCCTAGATGTCAACTAGCTGCCTAAAACTGGCATCTAGATTGCCTAACAAATGCTTGTTTTTTGAATCTTCTTCATGTGAGTGAATGACAACTCTATTCCTCTAGTTGCTTGGTCTAAAAATCTAAAAATGCTAATCCTAGTTCTTGCTTATGCATCACTTGATCAATTATCAAATCCATTCAGTTAACAGTACATCCAGAATGTAACTACTTTCACCACTTTCTCCATAATCACCCTACCATTGATCTTTCTGCTTCTATTTGATTTTTCTGCTTCTTTCTCTGTGATAACCTCTTTGCCTCTCCTCAATAAAGTAGTCACAGTATCCCTGGACATAAAAGTCAGATTGTTGGACTATTTTGTTTGAAGCCCTTCAATGTCTTTTCAGCTTGTGTTTACCTACAAAGTGCTGTGTATCTATATCCCCTCCTCTCACCTCATTTTTCTGATTTCATCTCCTGCTACTTTCCTACTCAAATATTTCAGTGATACAAATCTCTTTTTTCTTGAACATTCTGAATATGCTGTTGCTTCAGGATATTTCAACCTACTTTTTGTCTCTGCTCTGACTCTTCCCCAAATGTTTACGGGAGTCCTCTTTCATGTACTTCAGGTCTCTGCTCTCATGTCACTCTTTAGAGAGGGCTTCCTTGGCCATTCTTCATTAAAGTTTAACCACCTGTGACCTGCCATACATTTGTCTCTTCTTTATTTTCTTCTGTAGAATTATCACAGTCTTGTTCTCTATATTTGTTTCTTTATTGTCTGTCTCTCCCTACTTGGCTGATCCATAAAACAAAGATTTTATCTCTTACTTGTTATTATTTATCAGCAGCTAAGACAGTACTTCCACATCATACATGCTCCATCAGTGCTCACTGAAAGAATGAGAGAATGAATTTCCCACCACTACTTTACATAAATGGAACATAGCAGCAACACTTGGCTAACTGCTCTTCTCTGAATTCCATAACAGGCCTTGCATTCTTCCTTCTTTTTGCCCACTTCCACACACTCAAACCATACTTATATTTCAACTCTTATTTTACTTGCTATATCACATGCAAACATTTTACCTACTGGAAATTATCTCCTTAGACTACCCATACTAACTCAGATGGGTATGTAGCTGAGTGGTAAAGCCCTTGCCTAGCGTGTATGAGGCCCTGTTGTGATCCCCAATTCTGCAAACAAAAATCCATACTACTTCTTAAATTTAATTTGAGCAATTAGTACTTTCTGTTTTATCATTCTACAGCTTCTTAAGAGAAAGTACAGATACTCTTTGACATATGAAGAGGTTATGTTTCATAAACCCATTGTGAGTTGACAGTATCATAAGTTGAAAATACATTATGTGTGTGTGTGTTTGTGTGCACCTGTGCATGCCAGAGATAGAATCCAGAGGCACTTAACCACTGAGCTACATCTCCAGACATATATATTAGTTGTTGTTGTATACAATATCTCTTCGGTTCATTTATCTATTTTTAAGTGGTGCAAGGATGGAACCCAGAACCTTGCACGTTCTAGGTGAGCGCTCTACCAATGAGCCACAACCCCAGCCCCCACAGACCTTTTCATCATTTTTAAAAACTTTTGAAACAGGGTCTCTTTAAATTGCTTAGGGGCTCACTATGTTGCTCAGCTGGCCTCCAACTTGTGATCCTCTTACCTCAACTTCCCAAGTCTCTAGAATTACAGGCATGTAGCACTACGCCTAGTGAAAAATACATTGAATACACCTAATCTACTAAATATCATGTCTGACCAATACAGTACACGATATTAAATGCTTACTCTTGTAATCATGTTGCTGTGCTTGCTGGCACTGCCCACCATCTTGAGAGTATTGTATTGCATTTTGCAAACCTGTAAAAGAGCAGAATTCAAAGTTTGAAGTACAATTTCTACTGAATACATATCACTTTTTCACCATCCTAAAATCAAACCATTGTAAGCCAGGGACTATCTGTATCAAGTCTATTCTTGTCCAGACCCTAGCACACAGGAGCAACTCAGTGTTTGTTTTTTAGATCAATATAAAAATTAAGTTTCATGTCACTGATAAATGGCAAGGATATGCAAAAATCTGTACTGAGATTTCAAACCGAGCTTTAAGAAATAAAATCCAAACTGCTTCCATACACTAAACAAACAAACAAATAAACAAATGATCTTTCTTACATGATCTTACCAATTGCTATGGTTTTGAATTTCATGTGTTCCCAGTTTTCATGTATTGGAAACATATTTTCTGAAGTCACATGTTAAAGGTATTTGAGAGGTGGTATATGACTGGATCAAGAGGGCTCTGACATCATGGATTAATCTGTTCATAAATTAATGGGGTTATCAAAGGACTGGATTTAATATGAGATCAAGTTCTCTCTGGTAAGTTCCTTCTGCCTTGTAATGACCTGAAACCCCTTGGACTCTTTAGATAGTCCCATCAGCAAGAAGTTCTCACCAGATGAAGCCCCTTGGTCTTCAACTTTCCAGCCTCTGAAATTAAAAATAAATCTCTTTCCTTTATAAATTCCCCAGTTTGTGATATTCATTTAAAGCAATAGAAAATTGACTAAGACACCAATGCTTACAATTTCATTTTGTAGCATCTCCCACCACAGTGACCATGCTTGTTATATTGACCTTCTTGTTTTTTTCTAGAATACTCTAAGCTTGTTTCTACTTTGGGTACTTGCCCTTGCTGCTTTATGGCTTGGATTTTGTATGATATTTTGTTTTGTAAATTGGTAACTCGAGCGTGAGCTCAAAAATCTTGTGTGTGTGTGTGTGTGTCCTAGCCCAGACCACTATAATAAAATATCATAGTCTAGGAAGCTCATATATAACAAATATTAATTTTTACAGTTCTGAGTGCTGGAAAGTCCAAGATCAAGGCATCAGCAGACTTAGTGTCTAGTGAGGGCCAATTTCCTTCTTCATAGGCTTCTAGCTATGTCCTTACCTAGTGGAAAGGGCAAATAAGCTCTCTTGGGGCCCCTTTTATGAGTTCTAATCCCATTCCTGAGGGCTCTATCCTTAGGACCTAAGAACCTCCCCAAAGAGCTCATCTCCTAATACAACACTTTGGGGGTTAGAATTTCAACATATAATTTTTATTTATTTATTTAGGCACTTGACATTGAACTGGGGGGTGCTCTATCACTGTGCTGCATTTCCAGACCATTTTTATTTTGGTCTTGCTCAGTTGCAGAGGCTGTCCTCAGAACTTACAATCTTCCTATTTCGACCTCCAGAAATACTGGGTTACTACATGCACCACCACTCCTGGCTTCAACTTGGACCATAGAACTAACCTAATCTAAGGTCACTGCCAATTCCATTATTATCAAATCACCTTTAGTTAATCTCTTTATAGCACTTATCACTATTTGAAATTATACTTTGGGAATTGCTATTTTGTTTGCTTACCATTCATACGTAATTGAGTAATTGATTTCCTCTTCTACTTCTTGCCTTGTCTCTTCCCATAATCCATACTGCATATTTCTAGAATATGAAATATTTGAAGGTATTCGTTTGCCTTTTTTATGGCTATATCTACCATCTGTATAACTGTGGCATCTTGTAGATACTAAATAAACATCTCGTAGATACTAAATAAACATCTATTATTTAAAAAAAATCTGTTGCTTGGCTTGACTTTTTAAATAACTGCCACTTTGTTTTTTTTTTGTTTTTTAGCTTTCATTAATAGCAACATTGAGAAGGATTTCTTTGTCCCTTTTCCTTTCAACACAGGAACCCATGTATTCATTTATAGAAATAAAGCACTCTTCTAGAGCATGTCTAGACAGATATTAAAGGCAGCAGTAGTCCTGAAATGACCTGATGCTGTTTCATATTTCTATCACTTCCAGTTTATGAAAGACAACTTAGTCTCTAAAATAAGAATTTATATTCCTACACATGAAACAACTTTATACTAATGAAGTCATCCAGCATCAATAGTTTCAAAGGTGGAATAGTCTGAAAACATTTCCTTAAATATTTAAAGATTGCTGGTCTTCTAGGGTGGAACTATACATTGTCATATTCCAAACCACTGATGTTTAAGAACTTTGGTATTTTGTGGCAAATGTGGTTTTCAATGCTGTGCATGTGTAGATTTATTAAAATCTTCATGAGACCAGGAAAAAAATCTATATAAACATATAGAATTGACACCATGGAAACAGATCCATGTTGAAGGGTTTTATACTTAGCTGTCTTAATGTTTTTCCATTGTGGTCGACATTTGCTGAAGACAAATGGAAACCTTTTGTTTTAACATGAACCTTTCTGGGATCTTCCAAAGCAGTAGTAATCTCTTCTCCCTTTTAATTTCAAAGCCATATCTTTCTTTCTCTTTTTATAATGTTCCACTTTCTACCTTGTATTATAGTTATGCTTCATTACTCCAAAAGAATGAAAATTCTTACTAACCTTTGCATTTCTCCATCACTTCCCATTGCCTTCTATAATTCAAAGGACATAGAAGTTATTCAGTAAATTCTCAGGGAATAAATAAACAACAGCATTTCTGCAAACAATTCTGTGGCACATTTTGAAAGTCAAACATATGGAGAAATAAGATGACAGTAGAACAAACTTTCAAATTAACAATCCTATTCCCAGAAAAAAAACAAATTTACCTAGGATGATGCAGTGTAGCAATTTCTAGATTCCTAGGAACCTGAAATGTCTGCTTTTCTCTCTATTTGTAAGCTTTTAATAAACACCAACAAGGCATTTAGTATTCATCAGTAAAAAATGGTGGAAAGTCCATCAAAATGCGTAGATCTCCTTCCAGTTGTATAGTACAATGCTAAGCAAGAAGCTTCTTTATAATCTGGATGTAGAAGAGCAGACCTTGGAGTTACATTTCGGTCAGACAGCGTGGCATAAGAACAGGTTTGAAGAGGGACATTTTAGGACTTTTTGTGGAAGGATAAGTTGTCTGTCCCATTTACAAAGTAGGATAGATAAAGAAAAATAGTTCAGGGTAATCTGAGAAGGAAGTTGCAGACTGCCAAGGTGCCTGGACTCTTTGAGTGAGGTTTGAGGCTTTATTTGGTTGGTGGAGTATTCTTGACAGCATCTGCAGAACAGTGACATTATCAAAGCTGTGCCTTAGGGAGAAAAATTAGAAAGTGTGTGTTTGACAGGGTGGCTAGAAATAACCAGGGAGGAGAAATCTTTTCAGAGGCTTTTTCTAGGTAGTGTTTGTTTCCTATAAGAAAATGCATAAACTAAAATGTTTCTGTTTGACACCTAGGGGAAAAAGAAGATCAGACAATGACCGGATCATGTTTGTGTAATTTCTCTCTTTTATTTGTGCATATATATAATATATATATTCAGAAATAACATTGACTGTTTAGATTTATAGAGTACAGCATTTGACAGGATATTATTCCGATCATTTGGTTTCCAGATATAATTATTGGAACATTTTTGTTTTATTAGATCATATGACTGAGCACACTGGTCACAAAATCAATTTTAAACTTCACTCAATTTTCTTTCTTTAGGTACTTCTATTGTAAAGGTGCTAGTGGCAATTGATGTAGAGTAACTTAATATTGTGTGATATGTCAAATGTATTTGTTAAGTCTTATAACAAAGGATTTCCACATGATTTGGGGGAACTTAAACAAAAAACAGGCAGCAGGAAATATTCCACCCACCTTGAACTGCCATTTCTATCATATGTGGGGGGGGGGGATATGCAAATATCTCCTCAAAATCTTTTTTTTAAATTTTTTATTGTTGGTTGTTCAAAACATTACATAGTTCTTGATATATCATATTTCACACTTTGATTCAAGTGGATTATGAACTCCCATTTTTACCCTGTATACAGATTGCAGAATCACATCAGTTACACATCCATTGATTTACATATTGCCATACTAGTGTCTGTTGTATTCTGCTGCCTTTCCTATCGTCTACTATCCCCCCTCCCTTCCCCTCCCCTCCCCTCTTCTCTCTCTACCCCCTCTACTGTCATTCATTTCTCCCCCTTGTATTATTTTCCCCTTCAAAATCTTAATAATTCTTAGAAATCATTGATTTTTTTTTCATTTCTTGCATTATCTGAAGCACAGAACACAGATCTGGGCACATAGATAATGCTTTCTTACTAAGCTCTTACTGAATCACAAGCACATTCTGAACCCTTGTTTTATGTAAAATATCTTGCCAAGAGCAATGCTGAAAGGGCTAAGGTAGAAGAGAGAGCTTTCTCATTAGGTTTATTAGCTTAATGTTTTAACCCCATCAAATTATGCATTAACTATTTTATACTTATTTCATTTTTCTTATTTATAAACAGTATTTTTGGTGTGGGGCATTATAGGTCATATATACTTTTCCTTAGTTCTTTGATCACAGATTTTAATTTTAAAAAATAATTTAATTATAGTAAAACATATATAAACATTTATGATTTAACCATTTTAGGTGGATAGTTCAGTGATGTAAATACATTCACATTGTTGCACAACCATCAACACCATTCATCTTGCGACTTGTTTATTTTCCTTATATGAAATTTGTATACTCTAGTCACTAACTCCCCATTCCTCCTTCCTCCCAGCTCCTGGCAACTACCATTGTACTTTATGTCCCTATAATTTGATTATTTTATGCTCCTTGCATAATTGAAATTATGTAATATTCCCCCTTTTGTGACTGGCTTATTTCACTTAACATAATGTAGTCAAGCTTTATCCATGTTGCAGCTACGTCATGATTTCCTTCCTTTTAAAGGCTGAGTAATATTCCACTGTATATGTGCATTCCGTGTCTTAATAATCTTTTCTTTCATTGATAAACATTTGGGTTGATTCCACTTTTTGGCTATTGTAAATAATACTATCATGAACCTTAGTGTAAAAATACTTATCAAATTCTTCTTTTCAATTCTTTGGGGGTATATCCCAGAAGTTGAACTGCTGGAACTTTAATGTTTAACCTTTGAGGAAGCACCATGTATTTTCCACAGCAGCTGTACTATTTTGCATTTCTACCAACAATATACAGGAGTTCCAAGTTCTCCACAACCTTGCACATGACTTATTTATTTTTGATAATAGCTATTCTAATGCTGCAAAGTGGTATCTTATTATAGTTTTGACTTCTCTGCATTAATAATTGTTTTAATGGGAAATGGTGCTTGCCTACTGGCTGTTACTGGTTTGAGAGATGTTTTCCTTAGCAAAAGCAGTTCCCACGAAGATGTTTCACAGCTTCTATCATCAGTACTGATGCCCACTTTGGGCAATCTCCAATGGCTGCTCTTTTGGTTTCATTTATTAGATTACTGGCCTTATTTTGTATTGCCTTCCACTTAGATCTTCAAAAGCTAGTCAGCTCTTACTTGTTAATTCTTCCCTTTGGTACATCTCTTTAGGTTTTCAGTAAGCCTTCTTTTAATTATTTGTTATTGAATTATCATAAGTCATGAGTAGCCTCTAGATTTTAAATCAAATACTTCTTACACTCAAATCCTTGATTGTACCTATTGATTCTACTAGTAACTGAAGTAAGTTAGAAACTAATGGTGAAATTTGAGCTAAGTAAAAAGGTAAAACACATCTAATTTCATATTGTTGTTAAAACAAATATTTTAAATTCTACACATTTAGAAGAGTTATTTTAAAATCATTTTCCAAGGAAGACTTTAATTAAAAAAATAAAAATTCGGATGAATAACAACTTGTTTTGAAAATAGTGAAACAGTTACTAGGAAAAATCATTGGCAGTTCAGAAAAAAAAAAGCTGTTAAGGAGTTGATCAAAAGAGATAAAATCCTTCAATTATTGAATAATACTTCAGTGAGGAAAATGTTTGCTTTTTTGCAAACCAGTTTTATTTAATGAAAAAAATATATGAAAAGGCAAGATACTAAAGAAAAAATACAAAACCATGATTAGAAAATACGCAGTCACTCACCAGTTAATAAAAGCTCCCTTCTGGCTTCCTTCTTTCAAGAGCTCTGCTGTGCTTTGAGTTTATCCCACAGTTTTCTGTGTTGGAAAGTAGGTTTCCAATGTGGTGATGTTAAGAGGTGGTGATACATTTACGAGGTGAGGCCTAGTAAGAGGTCTTTGGTGACACTGTCTTTAGAAGAGATTGAGGGGGGCTGTGGATATAGCTCAGTTGGTAGAGTGCTTGCCTAGCATGCACAAGGCCCTGGGTTCAATTCCCAGCACCACCACCACAAAAAAAAAAAAAAAAAAAAAAAAAGAGAGAGAGAGAGAGAGAGAGAGAGAGAGAGAGATTAAGGTAGTTATCTTGGGATCCTGAGTTAGTTCTCTCAAGTGTGAATTGTTATCATAAGTCTCTTCTCGCTCTTGCATCATATTGTGCTATGTGATCCATCTTTCTCAGACATACTCCTACCATGCTACCATCTGCTATGATGTGAAACATGATGTGAGCCAATTGCCAGAGCCAGTGTCATGCTGTTCCAACTTCCAGCTTCCAGAACTCTGAGCTAAATAATCCCCTTTTCTTTATAAAGAATCTTGCATCAGGCATTTCATTATAGTAACAGAAAATGAACTAATACAACTTTTAAGATACAAATATAAGATCTGGTTTGGGATTTAGGATTTTTGGAAAGGTAGAAGAATGAGGAACAGAAGCCTAGGTGGTAGGATCAGCAAAATAGACTGAGTTCAGTGATCATAGAAATCAAGAAATCAGGGGCTGGGGTTGTGACTCAGTGGTAGAGCGCTTTCCTGGCATGTGAAAGGCACTGGGTTCGATTCTCAGCACCACATGAAAATAATAAATTAAATAAAGGTCCATCAACAACTAAAAAGAAAAAAAAGAAGAAAAGTAAAGAAAAAGAAATCAAGAAATCAACTAAATACCTACTCCATCAGATTCTATATAATACATTTAAAGCATAGAAAAAAATAATAGTAGAAAGAGAGATACTTCTACTTTTTATCAGATAGCATATGAAATACCTGAAATGACCATAAGGCTAGATAAAATATATATTTAAAACCCACATATACATGGACAGGTAGTTACATATATACATACACATCTTGAAGCTCATTTTAAGGTAACATTAATATAGGAATATGATAAAGAACATACAAACCAATGAGCTGGAAACCCTGGGGGATACATGGTCACTCATCAGCATCCACCTGAGGGTATGTGCCAAACCTTGGGATGACTGCACTTGGTTTGGTGGAAGAAGATGGAATTCAGGGAAAACCCCTGCTGACTCCCCACATAAAAACTGAGGTCCAAAGGATCTATGAAAGTCAATACTTTAACACAAACAAAAATGCAAATTTGCATTTCTATAGTAAATATTATGGGTCCAGATACTTGCATTTTGATTATTTTTAGAACCACATCATCATCACCATGGCAAAAACACTGTGAAGAAGATGAGCTCAGGCTTCACCTCAGTCAAGGCATCCTCATTTCTGAGGTGACCATTTTTCTGATCTCTAGCATTATTTACTAGTTTAACCTTTAAAAATGTTTTGTATCATTGACATCATACACTATGTTCTGTATATGTCTTGACATTTTTCTTACTGCATTTCATTTTTAATTTATTCCATTTTCCTCCTTTTCTATCATTTTTGTATTAAAGAAGTGTTTGTTATAATTCCATATAGCTCCTAAAATGCATTTTTATCTTCTTTTTGCTCTTGCTATCTCCTTCTTATTCACATCATATTATTTTGTTGATTACTCTAGAAATTACCGAATGCTTACACATTTATCAGCATACCTTAAAATATATTTTAAAAATCCAAAGGTAACAAGTATAAAATGTGTCATAAAATTAGAAGTGAATTCATTATTAGATGTGGCAATGGTAACTTTCACTTTGATAGTTCAGTTAAATAGTATTATGAAGGTTAAATTGAAAATAAAATGATTTTACATTATATATATATATATATATATATATATATATATATATATATATATATATATATATCACAGCAAGAAAAAAACAAAACAAGCAAACAAAAACAAATTAAAAATTCTAAACAAAACTTGACAATTCCCAGTAAAGTTGGATAGTATAAAAGCACAGAAGTAAAAAATGATCAATTAATTACAATGTATGTGTAAAGGTGATAAGCAGAATACATTTATTTCCCCTACCTAGTTATCTTTCATGCAGTAAAGTTCCTCTCAAATCTCTTCTCCTTGTAGCTGCCTTCATTATGCAACATGCAATTTTGATCAATTTACTCTCTAATCCATTATCTATAACGGTAAAAGTTTAAGTTTTTAAGTTCAATGTTCAGGTCCCTGAATCCTCATTCAAATTTATCTTTCACTATATATACATTTGTTTGCCTCACAACTTAAATTCTAGAAATATCAAATTTTTGAGATACCCCTGAATACTTCTATACCTTTTTGTTAGATGTTTACTCTTCTCAAGTTTCCTTACTTGCTCCTATTTTTTTTTCATTTTTTCCTCACCAAATTGCTATTTAGCTTATCCATTCTGAATCTTTCCCTTCCTTTTGACTGCCAGATTTGATTAGGTTAATTTGTTTAATGTACAGTTTCCTTATAGGCGATTTCCCCAGGAGCTTTCCATTAAAACTTCTGCATACAAATCTCTCTCCATTTTTATATCCAAGGAAGCCAGAGTAGTTCAACTGCCATTAGTGGTCCTAGGCAAAAAGACCTAAAATAAAATATGTACCAAATAAGTGACTGGCAACACAAAGTGGTGAGAACATAAAGTGAGCATGTTGGGCATAAATAATATATTGAAATATACATTTCATTGGAGAGACAGAGTGATAAGAAAGTCTGGAAAACACTCCATTTGCTCTGGTAATGAGCTATTAGCAAAATTGCAGTGCAATGTGGTGGCTGTCCTTTGGAGGTAAGAGCTGATACTAGGAGATGCTATAAAACTGGGAAATGTAAATCATTGAACCCCTAAATTATTTGTCTTAATTACCAGGAGTAAGTTGGTAAAATTAAGACCAAAATCAATGTGAACAGGAGGGACAGTTGACAGCCCCTTAACACCCACAGAGAGATGGTCAAGATGTTTGATAGGATATGGTATTTCAGGGAAATGGAAATGCACGATCAATAAGAATATTTCTTAATCTATTTAATAAAAAGAAATTAAATATGAATGATTGAAAGGCTAAGGGCAGCTCTCCAACAAAACATTATAATTCACACACCTAGGCTAGTTCTCAGATCTGGAACTGAAATTTGCATCCTCATGATGAAAGCCCTACAGTACCAACCAGTGGGAATGTATAAGGGGACCATGATTTACTAATTCCCGAGAAATCAATCAATTTGGTAATCATACCCTAGGTAAAAAGAAATACCCAGTCTTTTCAAGGATTGTTGACACTGATAACTAGGGATATATACCAACATCGATATTCAAGAATACTAAATGTCGTTATGTTTCTCTGTTAAATTAATGGCATAAGGGGCTAGGTAATGATGGAGTTGTTTTAGTTGACTTCTTCACCACTGTGACCCAGATACCTGAGGAGAACAATTTTAGAGGAGGAAAAGTTTATTTGGAGCTTTTGGCTTCAGAGGTCTTAGTCTATTGACAGTGGGCTTCATTGCTCTGGACCCAAGATGAGGTAAAAACATCATGGTAAAAGAGGAAAGCAGCTCAGGTATTAACCAACAGGAGGCAGAAAGAGCTCTGCTCACTAGGGACAAAACATAAATTCCCAAAGGCATGCCATCAGTGACCCACCTCCTTTAGCCACACCCTACATTCCTACAATTATCACTCAGTTAATCCACTGAAGTGGAATAAGGCACTGATTAAGTTAACGCTCTCATAGCTGGATCATCTCCCTTCTAAACTATATTGCACTATCTAATACAGGAGCTTTTGGGGGGACACCTCATATCTAAGCCAAAGCAGGAGTCCTAGTCTAATTTCAATTCAAAGTAGCACCACTGGATCCCACAGCTGACTGAGGCCATTTTCTTGGTCCACATATGTTCATTTGGAATAGAGCCATCCTCACACTGTTTTGTTGGCTAATGAGATAAAATTAATTAGTGGGAAGTCCAAGTGAAAGGCTTAAAAAAAATAAAAACACATCCTCGGGTAATGGCAAGACCAAAGTAAAGAATTAAAGCAGGCAAGAATAGTTAATTTTCATGATGTATACATTTAATTTAACAGTTTGGCCGTTAGAAAATCCAGATGGATCCTGGTGATGCCAGTGGATTTATGAAAACCCTATAAAGAAGCACAGATTATAGTTATTGTAGGGGATGTGGTGTCTTTGCTAATGCAGGTTATCCCAGCCTCAGGTTAAGTTGTAGGCTTGCATTGACATGATGAATACATTATATTACATCCTTAGCAAGAAAGAATGTCAGAAGTGATTTTCATTCACATGGGACAGAGAACAACAAACATTTGTGGTCTTGCCATACTGTTCCATTTTCCATCAAATAAATAAATATTATATACATAGTAGGAAAGGATTTGAACATCTAATTTTTCCACAGAACATAGAATTGTTTTATCATAGTATGTTTATCAAACCATTCAAATGAAAATTAAAGAATACATTGGAGTCCTTGATCAATTATATATGCCTCAGAGCATATTAGAAAAAAAAGGGACTCAAGACATAACTAAAGTTTTAGGGATCTCTAAGTCTTGCTCATACTGTACATATCCTTCAAAATAAAGAAAAAAATATTGCACCTTCTCCTACTACTAAGAGGAAAGCGTAAAACTTTGTAAGTCTTTTTCAGATTAAAAAGGAAACATGTTACTGTTTGGAACACTGTTCTAACACACTTATGGGGTGATACAGTAAGGGTGCAAGCTTTCAGTTTTACCTAAGAAAGGAAATGACTTTCCTGGATGTCTAGTTTATGCTAAGGGTGGCCTTGCCACTTGTACCACATGGTCAAGTATTTTCAATGGCATTGGTGTTATCAGTTCCAAACACTTCTGAATCACAAAGTCACTTTAGTCACAATGACTCCACTTTTCAGTACCAATTTCTATGTCAGTCAGGTTTCTGTCACTGGGACAATATCTGATGAGAATCACTTAGAGGACAAGAAGTTTACTTTGGCTCAGGATTCAGAGTTTCAGTCCATGGTTGGTAAACTCCTTCACTCTAGGACTTCATCACTCTGGGCTTCAGGTGAAGCAGAGCATCATAGTAGAACATCATGACAGAGGAAAACTGCTCACTGCACATTGCCTGAGAAGCAGAGGCTGGGGAGAAAAGTGAAGGCTACAAAATTATAGTCATCAAGAGCATGTTCCCAGCTATGTCCCATTTGCCTGTAATTACCACCCAGTGATTCATTAAAATTATTAACTCTTCAAATAGATTATCCATTGATTAGGTTACAGTTCTCATGATCTAATCATTCACCTCCTATATTAACACAGGAGCTTTTGCGTGATATTTCATATTTAAACCATACCTGAGATTAATTTAACCAAAGAGGTGAAAGATATCTACAATGGAGATTATAGATCATTGATGAAAGAAATCGAAACGTGTGCATGTGCACATGCTCACACATGCGCACACAGACATCCTGTATGTGAATTGGAAGAATCAATATTGTTAAAATGTCTTCTTTCCAATGTGATCCACAGATTCTATCTCCTAAAAATACTAATGGCATTCTGAACAGAACTAGAAAAAAAGAACTCTAAAATTATTATGGAGCCACAAAATCTCTGAGAATCAAAGGACATCTTGAACAAAAAAGAACAAATTAGGAGGTATTTCGCTATCTGACTTCAAGATATACTACAGAGATGCAATAA
This sequence comes from Marmota flaviventris, assembly GCF_047511675.1. Lineage (NCBI taxonomy): Eukaryota > Metazoa > Chordata > Mammalia > Rodentia > Sciuridae > Marmota > Marmota flaviventris. Next base: position 47,299,310 of record NC_092505.1, on the reverse strand, counting down.
TCAAAACAGCATCGTGTTGGCATAAAAGCAGATACATAAAGCAATTAAAATAGAACCTTGAAATAAAGCCAGATGTGCAAGTATAGCCAACTTATTTTTGATAGAGTTGGGATGTATACATAAAAGGTTGGAACCTGACCAGTGGGATTTTAGATGAACCAATTGGTGAAAATAGGAAAAGTTTAAAAAATGCATTTGAAGACACAGACAGGTCTAGATCATGTAGGCAACAATGAGAAGTTTGAATGGCAAGTTTACTGAAAGATCATTGGCAAATTTTAACAGGCAAGTGAATATTAAAAAAAAAAAAAGAAAATCTTCTTTTAAATTCTCCTCCCCGTTGGTAGGTAAAAAACAAACAGTAGGAAGACAAAAGTAATGGAAATAGCAAGGTCAATTAGGAAGCTATGTGAGAGCCCAGTTTAGAGATAGCTATAATCCAGAAAAGATGAAGATAAACTATCAGATCATTATATTTATTAAAGAATTTATTCTTAAATTGGAAGTGGCCAGAGTGGTGGTTCAGTTCAGGAGAGGGGGATGACTAATAACTAGGGAAACAAAGAAAATACGGATGACTGATCAGTTTATAACCTAAGCAACTGAAGAAATAAATGAAAAGAATTACAGCAAAAAAGGTGACTATTTTTATTAAATTTGATATTTTTGACTTTTAACCATTTATATTTTATTTACACTTAGAGCACATAAAATCTACAAGTCTGTCTGCCTGTACATTTATAAATAAAAGCATTTAGACATATATTGAGGGTATATGTCACAGACTTTTTACTAGTGGGTGGTCACAATCCAAATAATATGAAGATCATTGACTTATAGGAAAAAGAAATCAAAACTCATTAGGGGGATTGTAAAGCTCTTGCTGGTTTGGCCTCTGACTTTCTATTCTTCTTTGCTATGCTTCTTTTTCTCACAAAAGTTGATTCAAAGAGTTAGAAGTGGAAAACATTTACTGGGCAGTGGTGCTTTTGAAAGAAAAAGGGAAGAGGCAAGTCTGAGCAGGATGCAGACTTGACAGCCTCTGCAAGTCTAGCAGGAGTTGGAGAAAAACTGACTCAGCCTTTATATGCTGCTTAGCTCATTTTACAGCCAGGGCCCCTGTGGAAAGAGCATGACATCTGCTCACAAGGTGAAACAGACCCTGAAGAAACAAATGGCTGGTAGCTGTAAACCAACCCTATGCTTGCATCTTAAAGGGAGTTTTGAGTGGCATGTTGATCTCTCGGCTTCACTCCATCCACCTCTGCCCCAAAACATACACAGTCACCTCGGTGGTTCCTTATAGGTTTCTTCTGCCTGAAAACCCAAGCCTTGGTTTCCTACAGCATAACTGAATAATTAAACTACAGAGTTTGGTTTCTAATTTCGATCATTTCTTAGCTCTTTAAGCTCAATCAGATTATTAAAATTCTCTGTATATTTACAGATGATTAAGTATTCTTGACTATAAAATAGAGTAACAAATAGAATCTAACTCAGAGAGTCATCATGGGAAACATGGGAACCCGAGTCTCATGGGAAAGTTTAATTGTTGATACATTAAAAATGACTTAAATAGAGCCTGCATATCATAGGCACTCAGAAAATATTAGTTGCTATGAAATTTCACCACTTACTCAATGAACTGTATCATTAGAAAACTTCTCAAAGTTCTTTTTTGCATATTAGGCAAAATCACTATTGTAACGCCTAAAAAGGCTATGTTCAAATTTTTGATTGTATGTTAATATTCCACAATGTACTACAAACTGCTTGAGGAAATAATTTTTGTTTATATATAGTTTGTATCTCTAGTAGCTTTGACAATGCCTGATGTACAGGAAGAAAGGAAAGGAGGAAGGAATGAATGGGCAGAGGAAGGGAGGAAAGAAGGAAAGGATAATAAAGATCGTGATTAGTTAGCTCTGGGGTCATGTCAGTCAGTTATTGCTGCAGGACCAGACTCTAAGGACTTACCTCAAATGACAATTGGCACCTATTTTGTTGAAATCTGCAATATGGGGGAATATCACAGGGCTAACACCCTTCTCTGTATATGGCAGAGAATGGTTGGCTGCAACAACACAAGACAGAATATCATTGCAAGGAAGTAAGTGAATAAATGATGAAATAATTAAAGTAGAAAAAAAATTTGTTTTGAATATAAAAACCCTGGGGATGTTTATAACATGTAAAAAATTCCTTCATCTTCCTCTTTGATCATGTCCTACTTTGAAGTTGTGGACAGAGTCCATACCAGATGGCTATAGTGAGTTTTGCTGTATAGTAAAACACAAAAAGAAATATGACAAAGGCCCCGGATAAGGATAATGATAATACCCATACTACTTTACAGATTCCTATGTATATATACATTCTTACCTAAATGTCACCTAAAATAAATGATCCTATGGAACCAAACAAAAATGAATAAATGTGGAGAAAGAGCTCTATATATTCAGGCAAAAGACAAAGCTACTGAAATTCAGACACTAGTTAGTGAAAGAAGTGCTCAAAAATAAAATATCTTTTGATTTCTAATTTGTGCTGTCTCTACCACACCACCCAAATATTTATGATCTGTTTGTGATTTTAAGCCTCATTCCAAATTCTGGAATTTTAGCTTAACTAAGTATCTGAGATAAATAAAATTTTTATGTTGTCAAATATTTCTTTTCTAAATTTGTTTTTCAATATTTTTATATACGACAGTGGAATGCATTACAATTCTTATTATACATATGGAGCACAATTTTTATATCTCTGGTTGTATAAATTATATTCACACCAATTCGTGTCTTCATACATGTACTTTGGATAATAATGATCATCCCATTCCACCATTATTTATAACCCCATGCCCCCTCCTTTCCCCCTCAACCCCTCTGCCCTATCTAGTTTGTCTATTCCTCCCATGCTCCCTCTCCCTATTTCACTATGAATCAGCCTCCTTATATAAAAGAAAACATTTGGCATTTGGTTTTGGGGGATTGGCTAACTTCACTTAACATTATCTTCTCTAACTCCATCCATTTACTTGCAGCAGATGCCATGATTTTATTCTCTTTTATTGCTGAGTAATATTCCATTGTGTATATATGCCATATTTTTTTATCCATTCATCTATTGAAGGGCATCTAGGTTGGCTCCACAGTCTATCTATTGTGAATTGTGCTACTATGAACATTGATGTGGCTGTGTCCCTGTAGTATGCTGTTTTTAATTCCTTTGGGTATAGATCGAGGAAAGGCATAGCTAGGTCAAATGGTGTTTCCATTCTCAATTTTCCAAGAAATCTCCATACTGCTTTCCATAGTGGCTACACCAATTTGCAGTCCCATCAGCAGTGTATGAGTGTATCTTTTCCCCCACATCCTCGTCAACACTTATTGCTGTTTGTATGCATAATAGCTGTTATTCTGACTGGAGTGAGATGAAATCTTAGAGTGGTTTTGATTTGCATTTCTCTAATTGCTAGTGATGATGAACATTTTTTTTTTCACGTATTTGTTGATTGATTGTATATCATCTTCTGCAAATATTTCTAAAAGTGACCATTACAGAATGCCTCTCTATACAGTAAATTCCATCTGATTCCTGTTACACAGGAGTTATGTGCCGCGTCCGGCTAACGGAGCCGCGTCCGGCTATCGGAGCCGAGTCCGGCGAGGGACGGCGGGGTTAAAAATACACAGGACACCAAGGTTCTTCATCCAGGAGGAAGCATGTGCGTGCTTTATTGCCAAATTTGTTCCCCTTATATATCTTTTTAACAGCTGCGGGAAATCACTCAAAAGTGAGGAGGGAAGAGTAATAACTGCGTCCTTGGGTTACTGTCACGTCACCGTCCCCTATCAGGAGGCTCAAACAGGTCAAGATGTTCCCGAGAGACACATATGCTCCAGGCAGATAAACAGGGAACCGCAAGCCCGCGTCACGGCCTTGTGAGCTGGCCACATTGACATGCATAACAAAGAACTGGGGGTTGAGTCCTCAGGGGCCAAGGCGGGCCTGCTACCAACAAGTCCCCCTTTTTTGTTTTTTACATGTCAATGGGAATCAAGTAGCCCCTGTCTTAGGTCGTCCACCGCCCCTGCACTGCTTACCCGTCTCTGGGGAGGCCCCATTCCCCTGGCTTAGGTTGCAGTGCAAGCGTGGAAGTTGCCCGTCACTGGGCACTACAAGATCAGCTCTTGTCCTACGTAAACGGACACTTTTCAGTTAGGATGTCATGGCCAGAAGGACACAACTGCGGATCCCAGTCATCATCTTTGCCAGTGGGATAGCTATGACCAGGGAGCTTTCTGAACATAAGGGTCTGGGATGACGGCACCAAGTCGGCAGGGTAATTAGGGACCTGGGCAAAAGCAGGCATACATAGGAGGGCTCGGGTATTGGCTCCTGTCCAGTTACATCTCATCTCCGGATGGGTCGTAAGTACACCTCGTGGGCGGAGTCGTCCATCTCCAGGCGTTGGTAGTGAACCTGTATTGGCTTGGAGGTTAAAATGTTAATCTGGTCCTTAATGAATTGAGTTATCCTATTTGCAACACAAGGTCCCAAGGTTGCAATCAAAAGAAGACCCAGTAAGGGCCCCAGGAGGGGAAGAAGGTAGGGCAGGAACCCATTCATCCCAGTCCAAAGAGGGTTCTCGAATAATTCTTTTCTCCTTTTCTCTAGGTCTTCTTGAAGCTCCTTGATTTTAGTGCGAACTATGCCCGATTTATTGGCATAGAAGCAGCACCTTTCTCCTAAGGCTAAACAGATTCCCCCCTGATTGGCAGTCAGTAAGTCTAGGCCTCGCCTATTTTGGAGAACCACTTCTGCTAGGGAGTCTATCTGGTCTTGTAAGTCTTTAATGGTGCCAGATAGGGTCTGCACATCATCTATAAGCTGCTGAGATAGACGGCGGTAAGAATGTATCGCTGTACCCAGTCCAGCTGTGCCTGTGCCCACAGCAGCCGTTATTCCAAGGCCAACAAGGAGTGGTAAGGCCTGAACAGCTCTCTTGTGTCTTCCAACTAGGGTGTCTAGGCTAGGAATGGGTAGGGGTTCATCTCCTGAGATAATCGTGATATCAGGAAGCAGTAATGCCAGAACGTAACCGCCAGTCCAATTTGCTGGGAGCCTGGGAAAAGCTAAATTTCCACCACACATACAAACTGTACCATTAGGGGGACAAATGGGTGGAGTAGGTGAAGAGTAATTCTTTACTAATGAGCAGTTCCCAAAGGAAGAGACTCCAACATCAACATCATAGGTATTATTTTGCATCATGCCCAGAAGGCAAGACATAAAACCACCTAGAGGCTGCACCTTAAAGGGTAGCCCAGATTGACATGTGTTGTCATCATCAATGGTATAATTAATGGGGACCGCCAATGGCATGACTGCACCTGCCGTCATGCAGAGCCAGCAGTCACTAGCAAGTGTGGGATCAGAGTTGTTAAGTAAGAAAAGGGTGGTTTTTAAGATATCCCACGTGTTGGCATCCAGATCTGGGAGCTGAGACTTAGGCAGCACCAAGGGGTGGTATATGAGGTCAGGGACCTGTGGTTTCAAAAGCCTGATGATTTGAAGATGTTTAACAGAATCCGTGCCCCCCCCCCTCCCCGTCAGAGATCCCTGTGGGGGCTTCAGTGGGCCAACAGGAGGGCTTACCGACTTGACCCTGGCACCCAGCCAACTGAAGATAGGAGTCAATTTCCCCCTGAAGTCCCAGGGTCGTTGCTCCTTCCCGAGTCTGCGTCTACCCGTCTCGTGCAGCGTTCCGGGACCCAAATGGGTTTTTCCGTCCCTGGAGGGAAGACACATACAGCTCCTCTCACTCTAGCCAAGAGTGGAGCAGGGGGTTGCCACTTCCCTGTAGCCAGATCCTTCCATCTTATCTGTGCTTTTTGTATGGTGGGAGGGGAAAAGTGACGCTGCACCACTGTACTGCGTCCTTGGGTTACCGTCACGTCACCGTCCCCTATCAGGAGGCTCGAACAGGTCAAGATGTTCCCGAGAGACACATATGCTCAAGGCAGATAAACAAGGAACCGCAAGCCCAAGACAGGGCCTTGTGAGCTGGCCACATTGACATGCATAACAAAGAACTGGGGGTTGAGTCCTCAGGGGCCAGGGCGGGCCTGCTACCACCAGTTATGCACTAGTATATCTGCCTCTTAGATTTTGTTGTAATTTCTTTCTTCTTTTCTATCATTGTGTAATTCTCACAGTGCTAAACACAGTTATTGACACATATTTTACCAAACTGATTCTCTAGGAGCACAAGTCAAAGAAATATTATCAAATAATTTAGCTCAGAATTTTCAGAGGTTTAATTTTTTAAAACATAAGTATCAATCAGATTTATTTCTTATACAGAATAGAAGTAAAGAACACAGAACATAAAACCAAAACACCTGGGTTTTTAGACTGCTACTTTCTAGCTGTGAGAACCTTGGACAGGTTACTAAATATTTTGTTTCAGTTTTACCCCTGGTAAAGAGGAGGTGGCAATAATAGCACCTCCTCATATGTTGTGAAGATTGAATGACTTAACATTTATAAGGCTTTTAAAGAATTACATGGCAAATGGTTCAACACTATGCCTCACTGTTATTTTGCTGATTTTTTCCTTGGTGTCTTCAGGGAAGTCACTATGTTTCCTACATAGATTTAATTGTTAGTTCCCCAAGGTAAGAATGCTAGTTATATAATTGTAAACTTTTTGAAAATAATCCCACTTTCCGGGTTTCCTGTGTCTTGATGAGTACATTCTGTGTCCTATTGATAGCAAGACCTGGAAGCCAGGAGCATATCTCCACAAAAGGTCACTAATTGATGAGAAAGTATTTATGTCAGTATTTGTTCTAAAATCACCTTTGCGGCTAGAGGGTATGTTGCTCTCTCTATGGTAGAGAATTGTGACCTACATGAAACAAATAGTTACCTACATTTTCTATCTTTTGCTGTTTGTGATTGCTTTCACTTTTGCTCTTTTGCAGGAGGGGTAATTTTGCAAACTATCTGGCAATGACAAGGTTTTATTTCTCCTTGTTTAATAAAGTGTGAGTTAGAGGCTTTGGAAAAAGATAAAATCCCCACACAAACTGAAAAAAATGGAAGGCAGGCTCACTTTTTGCTGAGGGAAATGATTAACCCATTTATGTAATTAATCTCTCAACCAAAGTGTTAATGAATATCTGCTCTTGATTTCTCCTGGATATGAATAAATTTGAATGAGGATGGCTGGATAAATAAGAATTATGAGGGCTAAGGATGCAGCTCAGTAAAGTGTGTGTGTGTGTGTGTGTGTGCGCTCATGTGTATTTTATTTACCCCTTTAAACTGAGTGTTGGCTTATCAGTGAATGAATGTGGAAATTTAAAAATAGCTTAGGCAATGTTTCCCAAAGGTAAGTAAATCTAATATACATCAATATATTTTAATGGGATTAATTTTATTTTCATTTTTACAAGGAAGCATTAGTCAAGTTTATTTTAAATAGTCATAAGTTATTCCAAATAATTATAAAAAACATGTCAATTCAATAGAAAGTCTAGAACTAGGATAATGTTCCCAATTCATTTTTTTTATCCTGGATATATTTTCTTTCCCTCTTAAAAAAAAAAAAAGATAAAACAAAAAAATGGAAAAAAATGTATTTAAGCTGATAAGGTAGCCATAATTAACTTTTTCTTGCAAACAGGATTTTAGGGCTATCTTATTTTACATAAAACAATACTGGGTTAGAAAGAACACTTTTAAATATACATATACATTTAACACAAACCAAAATTACCATTTCCTATTGGGCATCACTTGTTTTATGTTTGTTCTTTGAGATACAGTATCAATACAGTGCCCAGGCTGGCCCCAAACTCCAGGGCTCAAAAGATCCTCTAGCCTCAGGGTCCTGAGTAGTGGAGACTACAGGGGCAGCACAGGGGCCCACATGGGCATCAATTGTTAGCTTTTTCCAAACACTTCACCAGTGTATCCCTTCCCCTCTTTTTAGATATGACTTGATGATAAATAGACTTTGGCATATATTCAACTTTAATAACCATAGTTTACAAATATATATTTATTCCATATATATTCCATATAGTTTTCCTCTTATTTGAGAAAAAATTTCTGATACCTAAGTTAACTTGCAATTAACTATCAGTTGATCTTGGAGGGAAAATTCTACCTACTCAACTTCTTAACTTCTATTAAATTCTATAAGCATGCTCTTTTATCCAGACGTAGCTGCAGATTTCTGCTTCAGAAGCACACATTTAGTTGTTTAAATAAATACCACAATTTTTTTTCACTTATACCAAGATGCTGGTGTGTATATATATATAATCTTTTTTTTAAGAGGGGAAAATTATTTCTTTAGAGATTCATAGAATAGTAAAAAAAAAAAAAACCATTTAGGTGAAAAGGTATAAAAAATTTTGAATCTTAAAGTTTCAGTTATTTTCCCTGAAGTTCTCAATTCCTCCCATATATTATAAACCAAAACAGGGTCTTATAATAGCAAAATTCAAACTAGGGTTAAATTCCAAAATAAAACTTGATTTAATTCAAACATTTCTCCTAAAAGAAGCAATTTTCCTGAGTTCTCATGTGTAAGCAATTTTAGACAAATTTCAAACTACATGATTTTATCCAGGTTACCTATCTCTAGGAAACCACATTTAGACATATCCTATACCTACCAGTGAAAATACTTATCTTCAGATCAGGTCACATTCCCCATATCTAGGTATATATGGCGTAAAATCTGGTGTTTAATTATTTAGTGTGCACAATATTTGAGTATAATTGGAATGCTCATTATAAATCAGTAATGCTCATTATAAATAACTTATCTATGCAGACTCAAAAATAACTGGTTAACTTTAAAACAACCACCTGTTTAATAACATAAATATCTTGATAAGAATGAACTGATCTGCCCTGGAAGACTAGAGAAATTATTGTGGGTAATTGCCGCAGTCTGGCTGGGCACAAATGCTGCAGTCTGGCTGGGCACACAATCACGAGCCACCACACAGCTTGTAGATTCAAACAGCAACTCTTTATTCCCGAACTCACACCAGCCGTCTACAATCACGTTCTGGGGAAATCCACGTTCTCTGCCCAAATCCACCTCCACTGGGCTTCTATCTCCAAAATATACTGTCTGAATCCCGTGAGAACTCAAGGGGAACTCAGGCAACAGGATACGCCCTATTCCCAGCAGGAATAATCTTAAACCTTAAACCTGGAACCTAAACCGGGAACGCCCTAATCCGCCTTGGTCCTTGAGCAAGGTCACCTACATTCAATATCACTGCAACATGGGGTACGCTGGCAAGGAAATTGTCATACCTACTTGGCTAATGGCTCCCAGCATCTCCCCCCTTCTGATTAATTAAACAACAAACAATGTAGCTTAAGGACCATGCCTGGTAGGTTGTCCAATTCAACATATGGTTCTTACCCGTCATCGGAAAACTGACCTTTAGGCGTCAGCCTCCTGTCTTAGGTTGATACCACTGCAATTGGATCATACCCGTCACTGACTACCGGTCCAGCATATAGCCATTGGCCCCCAAATTTTAGACCATCACTAGCAGAAGGGAGGAGAATACAGAAATGCCACGACACCAAGCCAATTGACGGCTCCTTGGGAAAAATTGCATCACTGGTGACACCATCAGCAAAGATATGCCAGCATTACCACAATTCGCTGCACCAAACGATAGTTACATAGTCCAGGCAAGTTCTGCAAGCAGTTCAAAGCGGAGGAATCTATCAATATGTCCATTTCCTCCCAAAATCCGTTTCCTCCCAAAGTAAGTTAACTCCTTGATTGAGCATTACTTGTTGAATTATATTCATTGATGCATCAGTTTATACAGTTTACTGTGATAGCTATCATAGAAGCTGTAGTCTGGTTGTATCTTTGTCTTCACCGGCACTGGGATGAAGATAGGAATTCTGGCAATGATGCTAAAGAGACATTATCCTGAAAATAATTATTAAATATAATGAAAAGGAAAGGTGAAAGTAAACAAACAGATCTGTTAACCTACTTTAAAAACAATCCTTAACAGCTGTTTACCTAATTTAAATTAAACCATTTAAATCACGTGAATAAAAAAAATAATAATAATTCGGATCCATTTTTTCATGAGTGCTCCTCATATAAGAAATATGGACATACGCACATACAGACATACAACACAAAACACAAGAGTGTACACAAACGTACAACACATAAGAAAATAGTAAAGGCCTTGTAGCTTTACCTGGGTGAAATCTCCATTGCAATGTTTAAAAACTCCACAGTCAAAAAATAAAACTGATCAGAAAAACATTAACCTAGGTTTGTATGAGCTCAAAAAATAAAAATAGAACCTTATGATGTGGAAAAATGCAATAATAAAATAGCTATTGAAAAAAGCATCCTGGTTAATCACTGTCGCAGATGTAAGAATGGCCAAGCTGGAATTCTGGATATCAGCTGTTATGGATTTGAGTCAAATCATCTTCTTTTCGATCTGTAGAAATTGTTTTAGTTAATCTCTCTGGAATCCAAATCGGCTGCTGTTCTCCCTGTGGAAAAACACAAACAGACCCCCGACTCCAGACAATCACTGGGTCAGGACCTTTCCATTGTCCTGTTAGAATATCTTTCCAAAGTACTTTAGGCTTATGTACATTTTTTGGATATATATGCCTTTCCGCAGCACTAAGTCCTGATGAATCTAAATTTTAAAAAGTTTAGGGTAAAAAGGGTTATTTTAAGTTTATCTTTGGGGGATATATACCCCTTTCCAATTCCCTCTTTTTGCTTTAATAAGTATGTCTGTATCTAATAGTTGTCTTAGCTTTTTGCATTTTCTATCTGTAATACCTTACTTGATATTTTCAACCATTTTTTCTTATTTCTATCTTCTAGTTTTTTTTTTTTTCCTAAGGTTTGTATATTTACCCTTAGTTGCTTATTTTCCTCCTAGTTTTTTTTTTTTTGTTGTTGTTTTCTATTTTGTGGGTTTAAAATTATTGTCTCCCTACATCTTTTTTATCTTTCTACATCTTCTTTATCTTTTCTCTTTTTAACTTTCTATACTTCAGTCTTTAAAGTTTTTCACTTTAAATTTTTAATCTTCTTCATCTAAATATCTTTTATCCTATTATCTTCCCATTTTTTTTAAGTAATGCCTTTAAGATTAATCCTCTTTCCTCCATCATGAAGGCATTTTAACCACCTTCAATTTAACCTTTTAAAGCCTTCCAATTATCATCTATACTGTACTTTTAAATGTACTTTTTCACCACCTACAACTTCACTCTTTTAAACGAGGCTTAGATTCTGTTTAAATCACTTTAATGTTAGTTTACATGGCTGCCCTTCAACCAAAGGCCTTTTTTTTTTTTAACTCCATTGAGAAGCTTTGTCTCAATCTGCCATGTACAAATATCTTTTTCTTCTTTCTTCCTTTCTCAAGCTTTTAAAGTAAGTCTAGTTTCCTCAAAATCTTTTTAAATGGCATTTTACAACTTTTACTTTACCACACAGAGATTATCTCATCTAGAAACATTTCTTTTTCCTTTAACCTTTCATATTAAAATATATTTCCACATCTTGAATCTTTTTATATCTCTTTTTTAACTGTTAACCCTTTTTATAAATTTACATTCTGAAACAACTCTTATAAAATTTCTGATTTAGACAAATTACTCCACTTTAATAAGATGAAAGACTTTCATGTTTTTTATGATACTATAATGCAATATTAAACCTTTTTCCATTTACCAATTTATGAAAACACACATAATGTTTAAATATATTACCTTATGGAACTTAATAAGTAAAGAGTACTTGATTTCATATTTAGTGGTTGATATTTTAACACTTTAGCTTTGTAAATTAATCAGATGTCTGTAAAAACCAAGATCTTAGACAAGTGTAGTAAACAGAACTAGCCATCTCTTTCTTGTTGAAGAAAAATCCTTCTACAGGATACCATGATGGTCTCATTAATATACTTAATAACTCATCTTTAAAGAGGCATTGGCTACATTTTTGTATTGTATCAACATATGCCCTAATTGTTCTTGGTCTTACTGGGGTGCCTCCTTCCTCTAACAATTTTTCTTCCTCGGAGGCGAACAACTTCAAACCTTGAGTCAACCATTTTCCCCAGTTTGCCTGAGAAAGTTCTAGGAACAGGCAACTTGAAATAAAAACAAAATAAATCAAAATAATAACACATTGTTTTTTGAAATGTTCACCCATTCTTTCTCTCTTCCTCAAGGGTGAGAAATTTCACTTACCTCTAAGCTTCAGAAGTTCCCCGCACGGGACGCCAAATGCCGCAGTCTGGCTGGGCACAAATGCCGCAGTCTGGCTGGGCACACAATCACGAGCCACCACACAGCTTGTAGATTCAAACAGCTACTCTTTATTCCCGAACTCACACCAGCCGTCTACAAACATGTTCTGGGGAAATCCACATTCTCTGCCCAAATCCACATCCACTGGGCTTCTATCTCCCAAAAAATACTGTCTGAATCCCGTGAGAACTCAAGGGGAACTCAGGCAGCAGGATACGCCCTATTCCCAGCAGGAATAATCTTAAACCTTAAACCTGGAACCTAAACCGGGAACGCCCTAATCCACCTTGGTCCTTGAGCAAGGTCACCTACATTCAATGTCACTGCAACATGGGGTACGCTGGCAAGGAAATTGTCATACCTACTTGGCTAATGGCTCCCAGCAGGTAATTATAACAACATGATGATAGGTTTTTCAAGGTCCTTTCTAAAGTCAGTAAGCTCTTGGGCTCCAACTGCTCCATCCATGATTCAGTGATCACAGCTGAGTGTAACAGACATCATGCTGAGCACATCACATCCTTGTTCATTATTTGCCAGAACCAGCTTATCCCCTGAAACACCAATTCCAAAATGCATGCTTGAGGTGAGTTAATAACAGCAGAGAAATTCTTACTTCTACACATTCCTAAATTGGTGGTTGTAAAAGGGCTCCCCTGGAACTCTTGTGGCTGTAGCTTACCCTCTCTTCCTTTGGCTGCCAAAGAAACAATATCATTAACAATGGTTTCCAGTCATTTTATATGTGTTTACAACAGGTGAAAGAAAAGTGAGAAAGCGAGAGACAGGCGAGTGAGAAATGAAGGACAGAGACCAGGCAGAGATCTGCACAAAGGTTTATTTGTCAAAGCTGACAAACACAGGCCATCTCTCTATAGAGAGGAGAGAGGTGCCTGAGATGTTCGGGTGTTGAGCCTATGTAGGGTCTGGGTTTGGAGTTGTAGCCTAGCTCTATGGGATAGGCTCCAGGGTGCTTGCCCTCAGAGCTAGGCGGGTGGGGAATAGCATGGGATTGGCTTAGGTTGATGGCATCATGGGGCTTTCCAGAGTCAAGGGGTTCTGTCCTTCTGGGATTGGCTTAGGATTATGGTACCATGGGGTAGGTCACTAATGGGGGTGGGGGAGTTCGGTAAGAGAAAGTACAGGAAAGTGAAACTTATAAGATGGCAGTTAACATTTAAGATGGCTGCTTGAATGTTGAATCAATCCCCTATAACAGGTGTGATGAATCCAGCAATGCTGATATCCCAACATGATTTTGTCTTTTATAGTCATGTCCATCCAAGAAGAATTTGCTTCAGTAGCTTTTAAACTTGCCAGAGCTGAAGTTTTTATGATGAAGTCATTGACAGAAATTTTTCATCTCCCTTCTAACATTTTATTAAGTTCTTTTAATACCAACAAAACTTCTTTTGTATTTTTATAAAGGTAATAATGAGATATGGTTTTCTTCAATTGCATTAACCACTGTGCAGTAACTTGACCCATGTTGCTGACTGGAGTGTCTGTGAAGACACCTACCTGTAGGAATGGATGCCATTCCTGGACTCGGGGAGGCATATCAGGTACTAGGGCAGAAGCCACTTTAGTAGGTACCAAAGAGTCAATGACCTTCTGGATTATTCCACCATCTGATTCTGTCCCATTTTAGTGGTGTAGGGTCAATGTCTTTCTCTGCTGCCAACAATTTTTGATAAGGGGCTAACAAACACACGTTCCTTTAGTCCAGCTGGAGCAGCTGGAAAAGCAATTGAGGATGTAGGAGCTAAAGATTGGGGAGTTAGAGGAATAGTGACCCCCAGGGTTGGGTAGGTGGTGGTACTTGTGGGTTTAAATCAATTATTTCAGTTGGCCTATAGTCAGCAAAGGCTGCTCTATCTGCTTCCTTTCCTACCATGAGACAAAATGAGGGATAAATATTATGCCTCCAGGAATCAGGATTTTGGCCTTATAACCTTCTTCCTGTGCTTCAAAACCTATAGTGGCCTTGTCACTTTCTTTTTTCTGCTTATAAGTCTCCTTCATTTAGCTTCTCACCCAGTTTTCCCCCTCATCTCTGAACTGTGCCCATGGACATGGTGGGAAAGCAGGCAGGAAGAAGTACCTGCCTGGGAGTGGGATATGAGCTACCAGAGGCCTGAGCAGAAGGCACAGGTGATGGTGCTGGGGCTGCTTTTTGGATAGGTGCTGCTGAGGAATCCCATGTATAATTTTTAAAGGCCTTAATATCCTCAGTCTTTCCAACTGTGTTAAAGATGATGGATCCAACAGGAACATTTCTAACAACAATGATCTTTGCCATTTTACATTCCTCCAGGCTCTTAAATCCAAAAGTTGCTTTATCAGTTTCAACTTCTACAATTAGATCATCCTCATTGATTTTGTCTCCTAATGGGCTATACTGCCTGTTTGCATGGTGGGGAAAAGAGAAAGTAATGGAACCTTCTGGTTCCACTGCAGGGCTGAGAGGGCAGACAGCAGTTGCCTGGAGATCCCAAGTTGCAGTGGTAAACAGTTCCATCAAATGGTGCCAGAGCTGAGGCTTCAGCAGCACAGTGCTTGGACCCTGCCATAGACTGTGGTGGTGATTTTGCAAGGAGAGAAGTAGGTGCAGACCACGAACTCACACATGGATCACCAGCTCCCTCCCAGGAGGCCATCCACCTAGACCCAGGGCTGCATTCCAGGCAGTCACAGACAGAAGCACCACCTAGTGCCACTAATGCCCCACACCCCAAACCTTCACCATCTCTGGAGTGACCTCTTCAAGCTGGATTAACTTTAAGAGCATCAATAACCTGTTTTAATTATAGTGTCTTTAAATTGAGAATATAAAGAGCTTTGGTGGGAAAATAGGTCAAAATAACACACAATTAACATCTCTACAAGGAAGCTATAAACTCTTAATTAGCAGTTGTTGATTACCACATGCATTCTAATAAAGATTACCAGAAGAAGGCACAGCATGTTAGATGCTCCCTGACTTTTAAAATTAGAAGGAACTGAAGCCACCAAGTGTGAATGGACTTCTACACCAAAAGTTCTTATGATCTACTTAAGTAGGTTTATGTTTTTTTGATGTTTATACTGAAGAATTTCATCTGTAAAATTATCTTTGGATATTTAGAAAGAAATAGGCTAACTACTCCCAATCTTTTCAAAAGACTGACATTTTCCAAGTTACAAATGAGTTAAAACTGTTATAGTTATGTAAACCATCTTAAAAATAGGATTTTATGAAGAGCAAATATCTTGCTTTTAATCAAGCAGTTTGTTTCCTTTGAACTATATCATTTTAAGTCACTATTCTTTTCTATTCCAAATGCCTCTGTCCCTGCTAGTGACATAACTATATGACCCAGTATATGGGTTTCCATATTTCCCACGGTCATTTATCTGAGAGACTATCCTTATGCCATTTTGTCTTCTCAGTGCCCTTGTTATTATAAACTAATATGTGCTTGGGTTTATTTCGGGGCTCTGTTCTATTCCATTGGTCTGTCATTGCTCTGGTTACTCCAACTTTGTGAGATAATTTAAACTCCGGAATTATGATGTCTTTAGCTTTGTGCTTCTTGCTTAAAATTGCATTGACTGTTCACAACCTTTTATGATTGCATATGAAATTTATGAATGTTCTATTTTGGTGAAAAATACCATAGAAATTTTGATAGATATTTTGTCTAATTTGTATATTACTTAGGGTAGAATGAATGTTTCAAAAATTGTAATTCTTCCAATCTGTGAACATGAGATACCATTTCAGTTTTTCTATCTTATTAATTTTATTTCATTAATGTTATGTAGTTTTTAGTGTACAATCTTTTACCTCCTTGATTAAATTTATTCCTCAGTACTGTATTCTCTTTGATAAACAAGATTGTTTTCTTGAATTATTTTTCATGTGGAGGATATTATTGGTGCAAAGAAATGCAACTAACTTTTGAAAGTTGATATAATATGCTGACACATTACTAAATTCATTTATTCTAATATTTATTATTATTATTATTACTATTATTATTAGTGGTGCCAGGGATTGAACTCAGGGGCGCTTGACCACTGAGTCACATGCCCAGCCCATTTTATTTTTATTTTGAGACAGGGTATTGCTAAGTTGCTTAGGACCTTGCTAAATTGCCAATGCTGGCTTTGAACTTGCTATCCTTCTGCCTCAGCCTCCCCATGCAACAGATTTTACTTTCTGGTTTTTAGGGTTTTCTGCATATAGGACTATGTCAGCTGCAAACAGGGATAGTGTCTTTTTTTCTTTCTTACTTGAATGCCTTTTCTTTCTTTTTCCTATCTGATTGCTCTTGCTAATAAGTCCTGTGTTGAATAAAAGTGATGAGAATGAACATCCTTTCCTTGTACTGGATCTCAGAGGAAAAGCTTTTAGCTTCTTCTCATTCTGATTATAATATTATCTGTGGAATTTTATAAATGGATTTTATTGTCTTGAAATTTCCTTACATATCTAAATTGTTGAGATATTTTTATCAGGAAGAATATTAAACCTTATCAAATGCTTTTTCTAAAGATTTTTGGAAGAGTTTAAGAAGAATTGGTATTAAATCTTCTTTGAAAGTTTGTTGGAAATCAGCTATGAAGCCATTTGGTGATGGACTTTTCATTGTTGGGAGGTTTTCAATTACTACTTTACCTCTTTAATGATTAATATCTGTTTAGACTTCTGTTTTTTCATGATTCTGACACCACTAGTTACTGGAAGTCTTGTTTTCTCACATATTGAAGTATAACATTAGAGAAGCATGCCAAGGCAAGCATATAAAACAGGGTTTATTTTTTTTATTTTTATTTTTTTAATTTTTTATTGTTGGCTGTTCAAAACATTACATAGTTCTTGATATATCATATTTCACAATTTGATTCAAGTGGGTTATGAGCTCCCATTTTTACCCCATATACAGATTGCAGAATCACATCAGTTACACATCCATTGATTTACATATTGCCATACTAGTGTCTGTTGTATTCTGCTGCCTTTCCTATCCTCTACTATCCCCTCTCCCCTCCCCTCCCCTCCCCTCTTCTCTCTCTGCCCCCTCTACTGACATTCGTTTGTCCCCCTTGTATTATTTTTCCCCTTCCCCTCACTTCCTCTTGTATGTACTTTTGTATAACTCTGAGGGTCTCCTTCCGTTTCCATGCATTTTCCCTTCTCTCTCCCTTTCCCTCCCACCTCTCGTCCCTGTTTAATGTTAATCTTCTTCTCATGCTCTTCGACCCTACTCTGTTCTTAGTTACTCTCCTTATATCAAAGAAGACATTTGGCATTTGTTTTTTAGGGATTGGCTAGCTTCACTTAGCATAATCTGCTCTAATGCCATCCATTTCCCTGTAAATTCTATGATTTTGTCATTTTTTAATGCAGAGTAATACTCCATTGTGTATAAATGCCACATTTTTTTTATCCATTCATCCATTGAAGGGCATCTAGGTTGGTTCCACAGTCTAGCTATTGTGAATTGTGCTGCTATGAACATCGATGTAGCAGTGTCCCTGTAGCATGCTCTTTTTAGGTCTTTAGGGAATAGACCGAGAAGGGGAATAGCTGGGTCAAATGGTGGCTCCATTCCCAGCTTTCCAAGAAATCTCCATACTGCTTTCCAAATTGGCTGCACCAATTTGCAGTCCCACCAGCAATGTACAAGTGTACCCTTTTCCCCACATCCTCGCCAGCACTTGTTGTTGTTTGACTTCATAATGGCTGCCAATCTAACTGGAGTGAGATGGTATCTTAGGGTGGTTTTGATTTGCATTTCTCTGACTGCTAGAGATGCTGAGCATTTTTTCATGTACTTGTTGATTGATTGTATGTCCTCCTCTGAGAAGTGTCTGTTCAGGTCCTTGGCCCATTTGTTGATTGGGTTGTTTGTTCTCTTATTGTCTAATTTTTTGAGTTCTTTGTATACTCTGGATATTAGGGCTCTATCTGAAGTGTGAGGAGTAAAGATTTGTTCCCAGGATGTAGGCTCTCTATTTACCTCTCTTATTGTTTCTTTTGCTGAGAAAAAACTTTTTAGTTTGAGTAAGTCCCATTTGTTGATTCTAATTATTAACTTTTGTGCTATGGGTGTCCTATTGAGGAATTTGGAGCCCGACCCCACAGTATGTAGATCGTAGCCAACTTTTTCTTCTATCAGACGGCGTGTCTCTGATTTGATATCAAGCTCCTTGATCCATTTTGAATTAACTTTTGTGCATGGCGAGAGAAAGGGATTCAGTTTCATTTTGTTGCATATGGATTTCCAGTTTTCCCAGCACCATTTGTTGAAGATGCTATCCTTCCTCCATTGCATGCTTTTAGACCCTTTATCAAATATAAGATAGTTGGAGTTTTGTGGATTGGTTTCTGTGTCCTCTATTCTGTACCATTGGTCCACCCACCTGTTTTGGTACCAGTACCATGCTGTTTTTGTTACTATTGCTCTGTAATATAGTTTGAAGTCTGGTATCGCTATACCGCCTGATTCACATTTCCTGCTTAGCATTGTTTTTGCTATTCTGGGTCTTTTATTTTTCCATATGAATTTCATGATTGCTTTCTCTATTTCTACAAGAAATGCCGTTGGGATTTTGATTGGCATTGCATTAAACCTATAGAGAACTTTTGGTAATATCGCCATTTTGATGATGTTAGTTCTGCCTATCCATGAACAGGGTATATTTTTCCATCTTCTAAGATCTTCTTCTATTTCTCTCTTTAGGGTTCTGTAGTTTTCATTGTATAACTCTTTCACCTCTTTTGTTAGGTTGATTCCCAAGTATTTTATTTTTTTTTGAAGATATTGTGAATGGAGTGGTTGTCCTCATTTCCATTTCAGAGGATTTGTCGCTGATATACAGGAATGCCTTTGATTTATGCGTGTTGATTTTATATCCTGCCACTTTGCTGAATTCATTTATTAGCTCTAATAGTTTCTTTGTAGACCCTTTTGGGTCTGCTAGGTATAGAATCATGTCATCTGCAAATAGTGATAATTTAAGTTCTTCTTTTCCTATTTTGATGCCTTTAATTTCTTTCATCTGTCTAATTGCTATGGCCAGTGTTTCGAGAACTATGTTGAACAGAAGTGGTGAGAGAGGGCATCCCTGTCTTGTTCCAGATTTTAGAGGGAATGCCTTCGATTTTTCTCCATTCAGAATGATGCTAGCCTGAGGCTTAGCATAGATTGCTTTTACAATATTGAGGTATGTTCCTGTTATCCCTAGTTTTTCTAGAGTTTTGAACCTAAAGGGATGCTGTACTTTGTCGAATGCTTTTTCCGCATCTATCGAGATGATCATATGGTTCTTATTTTTAAGTCTATTGATGTGGTGAATAACATTTATTGATTTCCGTATATTGAACCAGCCTTGCATCCCAGGGATGAATCCTACTTGATCATGGTGCACAATTTTTTTGATATGTTTTTGTATCCGAGTGGCCAGAATTTTATTGAGGATTTTTGCATCTAGGTTCATTAGAGATATTGGTCTGTAGTTTTCTTTCTTTGAAGTGTCTTTGTCTGGTTTAGGTATCAGGGTGACGTTGGCCTCGTAGAATGAATTTGGAAGTTCTCCCTCTTTTTCTATTTCCCGAAGTAGCTTGAAAAGTATTGGTATTAGTTCCTCTTTAAAGGTTTTGTAAAACTCTGCTGTATACCCATCCGGTCCTGGGCTTTTCTTAGTTGGTAGTCTTTTGATGGTTTCTTCTATTTCCTCAATTGATATTGGTCTGTTTAGGTTGTCTATATCCTCCTGACTCAATCTGGGCAGATCATATGACTTAAGAAATTTATCTATGCCTTCACTATCTTCTAATTTATTGGAGTATAAGGATTCAAAATAATTTTTGATTATCTTCTGTATTTCTGAAGTGTCTGTTGTGATATTGCCTCTTTCATCCCGTATGTTAGTGATTTGAGTTCTCTCTCTTCTTCTCTTCGCTAGCATGGCTAAGGGTCTGTCGATTTTGTTTATTTTTTCAAAGAACCAACTTTTAGTTTTGTCAATTTTTTCAATTGTTTCTTTTGTTTCGATTTCATTAATTTCAGCTCTGATTTTAATTATTTCTTGCCTTCTACTTCTTTTGCTGTTGTTTTGCTCTTCTTTTTCTAGGATTTTGAGATGAGGTATGAGATCATTTATTTGTTGGTTTTTTCTTTTTTTAAGGAATGAACTCCAAGCAATGAATTTTCCTCTTAGAACTGCTTTCAATGTGTCCCATAGATTCCGATATGTTGTGTCTGTGTTTTCATTAATCTCTAAGAATTTTTTAATTTCCTCCTTGATGTCTTCTATAACCCATTGATCATTCAGTAACCTATTGTTCATTCTCCAAGTGATGTATTCTTTTTCCTTCCTTCTTTTATCGTTGATTTTCAGTTCCATTCCATTATGATCAGATAGGATGCATGGTATTATCTCTACTCCTTTGTATTGTCTAAGAGTTTCCCTGTGACATAATATATGATCTATTTTTGAGAAGGATCCATGTGCTGCTGAGAAAAAAGTGTAACTGCTTGATGTTGGGTGGTATATTCTATATATGTCAATTAAGTCTAGGTTATTAATTGTGTTATTGAGTTCTATAGTTTCCTTATTCAACTTTTGTTTGGAAGATCTGTCCAGTGGTGATAGAGGTGTGTTGAAGTCTCCCATGATTATTGTATGGTGGTCTATTAGACTCTTGAACTTGAGAAGAGTTTGTTTGATGAACATAGCTGCACCATTGTTTGGGGCATATATATTTATGATTGTTATGTCTTGTTGGTGTATGGTTCCCTTGAGCAGTATGTAGTGTCCCTCTTTATCCCTTTTGATTAACTTTGGCTTAAAATCTATTTTATTTGATATGAGTATGGATACTCCTGCTTGCTTCCGAAGTCCATATGAGTGATATGATTTTTCCCAACCTTTCACCTTCAGCCTATGTATGTCTTTTCCTATCAAATGCGTCTCCTGTAGGCAGCATATTGTTGGGTCTTGTTTTGTGATCCATTCTACTAGCCTGTGTCTCTTGATTGGTGAGTTTAAGCCATTAACATTTAGGGTTATTATTGAGATATGGGTTGTTCTTCCAGCCATATTTGTTTATTTATGTTACTAAACATGGTTTGTTTTCCACTTTGATTATTTTCCCCCCTTTAGTGTCCTACCTCCCACTGTTGGTTTTCATTGTTATTTTCCATTTCCTCTTCCTGTAATGTTTTGCCAAGGATGTTTTGAAGAGATGGTTTTCTAGCTGCAAATTCTTTTAACTTTTGTTTATCGTGGAAGGTTTTAATTTCATCTTCCATCCTGAAGTTTAATTTCGCTGGAAACACAATTCTTGGTTGGAACCCATTTTCTTTCAGTGTTTGAAATATGTTATTCCAGGATCTTCTAGCTTTCAGAGTCTGTGTTGAAAGATCAGCTGTTATCCTGATTGGCTTACCCCTAAATGTGATCTGCTTCCTTTCTCTTGTAGCTTTTAAAATTCTCTCCTTATTCTGTATGTTGGGCATCTTCATTATAATGTGTCTAGGTGTGGGTCTCTTATGATTTTGCACATTCGGCGTCCAAAACAGGGTTTATTTAAAAACAGGTAACATATACTTCTCCCAGGAGAGAGAAAGGAGGCCATAGCTAGTGTCCTGGTATCCCCAGAAGTGAGGGTTTTCTGCCTTTTTATATGTCCTAGGCTTCTTTTGTTCTCCTGTTTCATTCCCCCTTATCTCTCTTCTTCCAGCCTATGTGCCTAGGTCCAGGAAATGCTTGTTGGGATGGCCAAAAGGTGAGAAGCAGGTGGACTGGGGAAGGGCCAGACACATTAATTAACAACTTTTATAAGTCCCTGTAGGGAGGAACAATCTGTGGGACAGGTTTCCTTAGCAAGAGGTTGAAGCAGGGGGCAGGATATCTTGATTAGGGTGGAGGAAGGGCTCTGAAGACATTAGCATTTCAACTTCTCCAACTTCCCAGACCAAATGGACCTCCTTGATCCTATCTGACCTGATTTACCGTATATCTATACTTATTCCCTCTTATAATTCTGCCTTCATTTCCATTGTAGTAGACTGTGTATTTTCAGAATTTAGCTATTTCCAGATTATTCAACTTTTGGCATCTTGTTATTCATAATAGTTTTTAAAGATTCTTTTCTCTTTTAAGCATCCATTACAATGCCTTTACTTTTTTGTTTTCTATTTTAGTCTTATTTCTTCTTAGTGTAGCTAAAAGATTGTTGAATTTTTTTAAGCACCAACTCTTGGTTTGGTTGATATTTCTATAGACTTTTAAAATTCTCTGTTTGATTTATTTCTGCTCTGATCTTTATTATTTATTTCCTTCTGCTAACTTTAATTTCTTCTTCTTTTTCTAGGTCACGTAGATTCCCTGAGGTTGTGTATTTGAGATATTTCTTCTTTTTAATGTAGGCATTTGTTTCTATAAGTATTCTTAGAACTGCTTTCGATGTGTCACATAGGATTTGGTTTATTGTTTCCATTTTTATTAGTGTCGAGATATTTTATGTCTTCTATTAAATTTCCCCTTTGAACCACTGCTTGTCCACTAGTATGTTGTTGAATTTCCACAAAATACTGTGAATTTTCTGGTATTCCTCTCGCTTTTGATTTCTCATTTCACATCATTGTGTTCAGAAAAAATAAACTTGACATAATTTAGGCCATTCTAAACTTGTTATGTGCTAACGTGTCTGTCCTGCAGTGTTCTATGTGCACTGGAGAAGAATGCTATTGAATGGAATGGTTATAGAGTCTGGTAGGTCCATTTGGTTTAAATTGTAGATCATGTCCAATGTTTTCTTATTGATTTTGTGGATGATTATTCATTGTTAAAAGTGGAGTATTGAAGTCTCTTGCTACTATTTTATTGATATCTATTTCTATCTTCTGTTAATATTTCTATATTTAGGTGCTCAATATTGGGTGTATATATATTTATAGTCATTATACCCTCTTGAATAACTGACCCCTTTATCATAATGATCTTTTTTAAAAAAATTTTGACCTAATCTCCATTTTATATAATATAGGCATAGTTGTTCTACTTTCTTTTGGTTTCTACTTTCATGTATTATCTTTTCCATCCCTTCACTTTCAGCTTATTAGTATATATTATATATATACTAATATGAGCTTCTAGAAGGGAAAATTTCACAGTGAATTAGTAAGAATCAGGAAAACATCAATGCTAGTCCAACTTGCTGTTTATGGGACTTCAGGGTACTAATGGATTTGAAGGAGTCTCTGGAAAGTTGTGTCAAAGAGTTGATCATTAGAACATATTTAGAAGCAAATGCTTTGGGCTTTGGGGTAAACTGCTTTTGGGAAAAAAACATCTAGATACTAAAGATAATTTCTTAAATAAAATCTCTTCAAGATAAAATTACTGTGATATTGCAGTCTTTGCCTATTTTGTGATCAGAGGAAATAGTCACAGTAGGGTATAAAGACATTGTTAGGTGGGCTATGTGAATCCTAATGCAGTCATACTGTGTAAAAAGTACATAAGCAAAATCTGCAAAATAGTGGCAAGTATTTCTGCAAAATAGTATTTAGCAATGATTCCAAAAGGTATTCAGCAAGAGTATCACTTTTAACTAAAATATTTTTTTTTCAAATCCTAAAAAGAATAAGTTAAATTGTTCATCTTTTTTTTTTTTTTTAAATATACAATGGCACACTCTGCTAGGTACCATGTATGGGTTTATATGTGGATCAACCAGTGAGTGAATTCTATTTTAATATGAAAGTCTTTACTTTGGAAATTGACCAAGTGTCAGAATTATACTGGGTAACTACAAAACCAGCACAGGAAACCTGGTATTAAAGGAAGCTATCAATTACACTGACACTTAATGGAGAAAGTTTTGTCATGCTTCCATTTCCTATGACTCCAACCCATTATTACTCTTGGTCTCACTTTTTTTTTTTAATTATCATGGAACAGAGGCTTTTACAATGACAAATGCCCTACTCACGAAAAATTTAAAGACAAGAGAAACAAAGTAGTTATTGAGCTTCAACTAATTCAGCATCTATTGAATGAGGACAGGATGTCTCCCAGGCTAAATCAGTGTCATTGAGTGTTATTAAAACTCTGAAGAAATAATATAATAGCTTATGATCCAGGGAAAACACAACAGAGCAGTTTATAGAGAAACAAATCTTATGAGGTTGTTTCCATAATATAGGAAAAAGAAAGAGTGAGAGAACAAATGAGAGATTGAATCAGATCTGGCTGCTGTGTGTGTGTGTGTGTGTGTGTGTATTTGTGTGTGCGTGCAAATACTCATACACACGGATGGTGGCGGCAGTTTGGACACAGGTATCCTTTAGTACAAGGAGAGCAGTTGCCTTTAATATGTTGAAATACTTAAAATGTTCTATAAACTAGAGTAGCATCTGAAAAAAAAAACTAACTACTTAAATGATTTCCATAAATTATAAACTAAAAATTATTCCATTGGCCACTCTTGTGGATTTTGTTAATAGGAGTTGATGATATATTGATTGTGAAGTCCAAAGCAGTAACTCATGCACTTATTAATAATCTTGGAGGAGGTTCTTATGTCTATCCATATTCTTGGCCCATATGCTTTTACTTAGCTTTGAAAAAATAAACTCTAAGAATAGTGAAATTTTTTCAGAAGTCAAAAATATAGATAAAATACATTTTTCAGTGAGTTTGAAGAAATCATGTTTACAAAACATCACCTAGAATTTATGATTGTTGTGCAAATAAATGTGGGTTTAAAAGGTTCCTGGATTCAGTTGTGGATCAGTCTTTCCAACTTTTACTTCTAATTATTTTAGCATGTTTTCTTTTTTCCTTTAACAGGTGTTTTTCCCCCTAGCACATTCCATTGGAAATTTATATAGAAAAGAATCATAACTGAGAACAATTCCCAATTGCCCAAACTTCCTACTAAAGAGGAAAATGAAACATTTGCTACTTTGTTTTACAAAATAAATTTATTCTCCAGACCCATTTATGTGGGCTGTATTTTCATTCAGACCCTCTGATATAGCCAGATTTGAAATTCCATTTCTCTGTATAACATCTTCAGGTGTTGATTATAAAATGCATCTGAACAGAGTGAGATCAAATGAATCTCAGTTCACAGCACAGACACAGAGTTTAGTGGTAATGGATGAAGCTTTTAAATAGAAAATTTTACAATGATTTATACTCTGTTTAATAAAAAAGTTAAGCTTCAAACTCTTGAAAAACTTCTGCACAGAAAAGGGAAAAATCAACAGAGGGAAGAGAAAAACTACAGAATGGGAAAATATTTGACAACTCTTCATCAGACAGAGGATTAATATCCATAAGATTTTTGTCTAAAAATTAGGATAAAAGACAATTAATGCCATTTAAAATGAATACATATTTATCAAAATAAGAAATATGAATGACAACAAATATATGAAAAAAAATGCTCAATATTGTTTGCCATCAGGGAAATGCCAATTAAAATTACCATGAGATAAAATATCAATTAGAAAAGTTATTATCAACAGAACAAAACAACAACAAGGAAAATTAATGCTGGGGAGAATGTGAAGAAAAACTCATACTCTATTGGTAGGAAAGTAAACTCGTATAGCCACTATAGAAAACAGTATGGAGGGTCTGCAAAAAACTAAAAACAGATGTACCATATGATCTAGTTCTCCCACTGTGGGTATATATCCAAAGGAAATGGCCTCAACATACTAAAACAAGTATCTGTGTGCCCATGTTTATTGTAGCACTATTCACAGTAGCTAAGATATTGAATCAAACTAGGTATCCATCAACAGACGAATGGGTAACAAGAATGTCATATATGTACATAACGGAGTATCATTTGGCCTGGTAGAAGAATGAAATCTTGTTATTTGCAGCAAAATAGATGGGACTGGAGGACATTAAGTGAAAAGAACTTGACACAGAAACACTATTACCACATGTTCTCTCCTCTATGTGGAAGTTTAAAAAGTCATTTTGAAAGTAGAATAGTGATTACTATGAATTGGGAAAGGTTTTGGAGGGTGGAGGCAAAGTGCAAAAAGGGAGGTTGGGTTTGGTCAGTGCATTCTGTATGTATGGATGGAAATATCACGCTGAGGACTGGGGTTGTGGCTCAGTGGTAGAGCGCTTGTCTCGCACGAGCAAGACCCTGGGTTCGATACTCAGCACCACATAAGAATGAATGAATAGGATAAAGGTATTGTGTCCAAGTGCAACTAAAAAATAAAATAAAACAAAAAAGGAAATATCACACTGAATTCCATTAATATATACCATTAATATATATTAATAAAAATGATAAAAGATCAAAAAAGAATCAAGATGCTACACATCTCTAAGAAACAAATGCTAAAAAAGTGCTTAGCTCTAGTCCATCTCTTTTGCCAATTTCAGTGCTGCAGAAAGGCAATGGACGATTTAATGTATGTAGCAATATTGTGGATTATTCAGTGCCACAGATGGGTAACAGCAGATGCATAGGGGATAATCACTGTGCTCTTAATCTATCTCTAACTGCTGCCATGTGAGGGTGAAATTTAAAAAAAAAAAGGTGAGATGATTATAATGAACTTTCATGTACTCTTCACTTGAATTCAATTAATATATTGTTAGCAGGGTGTGATGGCACATGCTTATAATTCCAGCAACTTGGGAGGCTGAGGCAGAAGGATCACAAGTTTGAGGCCATCCTCTGCAACTTAGGCCCTAAGTAACTTAATGAACCCCTATCTTAAAATCAAAAAATAAAAAGAGTTGGGTATGTGGCTCAGTGATTAAGCACCTCTGGGTTCAAACCCCATTACAAATAAAAGTATGGTAATATATTGTTGCAGTTTTTTTTCTTTATCTATACACACATAGACACACATAGACACTACACACACACACACACACACACACACACACACACACATTTTTCTCTTCTTCCTTCATATTTTCATTGAAACATTTGAAAGTTATGGATATCATAATACATTGTACCTATATAACTTTGTATGTACTAAAGAAAAAAAATATTTGATATACATTACTGCTGTATACCTACTAAATTAAGAAAATTGACAATTCACATGATATTGTTCAATAGGTAGTTCATACTCAGTTTTTAAAATAATGTCTTTCATGACGATATGTCAACATTTTTTGTTTCTGTTTCAGGATTCAATCTAGGATCATAGTTTTCATTCTGTTGTCATGTTTCTTTAATTTACTTTAATCTGGGACATTTTCTCAGCTTTGCTCTGTGTTAGTTCTTCATTACCACACAACACATTATCCTAAGACTTAGTGGTTTAAATAATATTTTCACACAATTCCTGTAGGTCAGGAATCTGCAAAGGCTTTAATTTAGTTGTGTGTTCCAGTGTCTCTCACAGGCTGCAATCAAGGTGTCAGCTGGAACTGGAGTCATCCCAAAGTCCAGCTTGGGAGGGAATCCTAATGTATTCGTTGGCAAAATTTGTGGGCTGTTGGACCTAAAGCCTAGGCTCCTGTAGACTGTTGACCTGAGGCCTCCCTTAGGTCTTTTCCATGTTGTCAGCTCACATTCATGGCAGCCAACTTCACCAGAACAACAGAGAAGACAAGACAGGAGAGAGCAAACAGAATATAAGTTAGAGTACTTTGGACCTTAATCATGTTAATAACAATCCCACCACTTTTGAAAAGTTCTATTCATTAAAACAGGTCATTAGATTCAGCTCACCCAGAGGGTATAAATACCCCGTGGGAGTCATGTTAGAAGTTATGTACCACTCTGTATTTAATTGTTTGGACAATTTTGAAAAGTATAGACTCATTTTTTTTTTTTTATAGCATGTCCTCCAATTTGGAACTATCTGGTTGTTGCCTTATGGATTATATTTAGGTTTTACAGTTTTGGTAGTGATAAACATAAGGATATGTATATTTTTTTCAGTGATTTTATTGGAAGATATCAGTGAGGTTCATTCATTATTGATGGATTACATTTCATCACTATATATATATATATATTTTTTTTTCCCATTGTGTATGTTAATATAGTTATTTACTGTGAAGTTACTACTTCTGTTCTTTGCAATGGTAAGTAATCAGTTGGGGATGGGGGATGCCATGCTTTGTAAATATAACACTCTCTCATCAACTTTCATCCAGGGGTTTTAGCATCTGATATGGGCCAAATTGTGTACTCCCAAAATTCACATGTTGATGTCCCAATGCTTGGTAAGTTAAAATGTGACTATATTTAGACATAGTACCTGTAAAAAGGCAATTCAGTTAAAATAAGGCCATTAGGGTGACCCTCAATCAATCCAACTGGTGTCCTTATAAGAAGAGAAAATTGGTACACACAGTTGGATACTATGGTTGCCTGCACACATCTGAAAAGTCATCTGAGGATGTGGGGAGAGAAGATGACCAGATGCAAGCCAAAGAGAAAGGTCTAGGAAAACCAAACTGCTCACTCCTTGGTCTTGGAAGTTGAGCATCCACAACTGTGAAAAAACATATTTTCATGTGTGCTTTAAGTCACTGAGTTTATAATATTTTGTTAAAACAGCTTAGCAAAACAACACAGCCTCTCAAATGATGTCTATTATAAGAATCAATTTTAGCCTGGTGGTTGCAAATTCAAGAATTAAAAATCATTAATTAGTTCAAAATTTATTAACCTTTCTTCCTTTCTCATTTTTTTTAATATTTATTTTTTAGTTTTTGGCGGACACAACATCTTTTGTTTGTATGTGGTGCTGAGGATTGAACCCGGGCCGTATGCATGGCAGGCGAGCGCGCTACCGCTTGAGCCACATCCCCAGACCTCATTTCTTAATTTTTTAACAACTCCCTTTTTATTTTCTGGTATAAGTGTGAACTGATGGACACTGTAAAAAAACATTTGATGTGTAATTATTTATTCCCCTTATTATTCATTTTGTCTCAATTTTTTTTTCTGACTAGTCCAGTGGAACTCCTTCAAGCCAGATTCCATTTCCTTTAACAGTGACTTATAATTTTTTGAGTACTCATTCATTATCTTATTCAACTAGATGTGCTAAAGTTGATTTATAATTTTTCTAAACCATTTTGGCTTTCATACTTTATTAGAGGATCATCTAGTGTGGAATTTTATTTAGAAATCAAGATTGGGTGCCAGGACCGGGTATGCTCGCTGTCTCTTGATCCCTTTGAAGGGGATTTTATCCATGGACAACAACATAGTAAATACTGACAGACCTTTTTCTTTCTATAATAGAAAAGAAAGGAGGTTTGTGGGACTATTAATATAACTTTGGAAAATGTGAAAGCTTGTTTTCAAGTTGTATGTTAAACAGACAACAAAGCATCTTCTATTGTATTGCTTTGTATGAGAAGAAATTAAGGAGCTGGTTGGTAGCTGAGTAGGTTCCAAGGCAGTTGCTTAAATGGTGACCTATTCATAGATAATTTTCTTGTATCAGATGGGACTTCCTTAGCAATCTAGCAGTCAGCCTCAAATGTATCCCAGTACTTGGTGGGCAGTCCTAAGGTGGCAGAAGATTTTGACTCCTTTCATACAGTAGGTACAGAAATGTACACACAACTTGAGTATGAATGGGCAGGGGGTGGATTTTGGTGACTCCTCTGGTCAAAACCACACAAATTATTAGAACTTTAACTTCTTCCCTTGGGAAATGATGGGGAGCAATATGTGTCATGCTTATTAAAGGAAGAATGGCAAAAGCTGTGCTTTCATGGTGCAGCTGTATTTTATTTTTCTATAAATAGGTAACCTGTGCATCCTATTAATCCACCCTAAACTCATCCAGAAATGCAATAATAGGTTTCAGAATTTCACAGTGGATCCTGGTGGCTGCAAAGGAACTTTGGCTTTCTTGGGGGAAAAGTTTTTGAGATAGAACAATTCTCGGGGAAATCATAGAAAAGGCATTGACTAGTTTGAGCTCAGTCTTCCCTGAACTGGACTGACAATGTTGATGAAGATGACTCTTGGAGAATGAGAAGCTCACCCAAAGAAATTCAGAGAAACTCTTGCAGCTGGACCCACAATTCTGGAGAAAAATCCACTAGCCCTTTCTGTTTCAATCAGATGAAAAATTAAAGGAAAATAAAGGAAGCTGTCATGACATAATGCAGCAAATTCCCCATATTAAGGCATACTCTTTTTTTAAGTGGTTGCTATTGTGTGGTTCAAGTTCAAGGAAGGTGAAGGGTAAATATCCTGCATCCTCAGATGAAGCAGTATAGCTGTGATTGCTGTGTAAAGAGGTACTCAAAACCATGATTGATGGCATCAGTAATAGAGCTTTGGGTGGACAGAAGTATGGAAACTTGTTTGAGTTTAAAGTTGCTATGTGTCACAAAATGAAAAGTGAGAGAACTCAGGCCTATAGTCCCCGTGGCTTAGAAGGCTGAGGCAGGAGAATTCCAAGTTCAAAACCAGCCTCAGTAACTTAGCAAGGCCTAAGTAACTTAGCAGAGTGCCTGTCTCAAAATAAAAAAAAAAAAAAAATAGGAAAGGGCAGGGGATGTGGCTCCATGGCTAAGTGCCTCTAGGTTCGATTGCTGGTACAAAAAAAAAAAAAAAAGAGTGAATGTAGTATAGTGAATATACTTTGATTCCTGGTAGGTAGTAGTTTTCTTTCTTCCCACCTCTGTATTAAGATTCAGCCATTTTAAAAAGAAAAATGTTTAGGAGTAAGAAAATGTTGTCTTTGTCCCCAAGGTGGACTAAGGTTAAATACAACACTTAAAATATACTGGGAACATCAGGACAAGGAGAAATTTGAACTTCTATGACTTAGTTTGATGCAGGCCCCACAAGTCAGTATTTTACCAGGGCCTTCTCTACAGTATGAGGGGGTGTTCAGAAGGCATGTCCCTTTGGACCTTTTTGCTGTTGCTTTTACATCTGAATATAGTGGTAGGAATTGATATTTAAATACTTTTATTTTTGTCATCCCATAAGTGCCAAAGCAGACTTCCCCAACTGGACAGAGCCACATATATAGAAGTGTTATTTTTAGGACCTTTCAACTTAATAAAACTACTTTGATTCATAAGCATTTGTGAATAATTATTTTGTCAACTGGTGGCCCAGGCAAAGGAAGCAACCTCTATTTGAAGGTATGCTTTGAGGTTTTGGACTATTCAACTTTCTAACATGCCTACAGGTGCATTCATTTTGAAAAGCAGCTATTAAATTGATACGAAATTCATGACCTATGGGTTCTTTGTTACTTTTCGAACCTAATAGCCCAACAGGATGTGTCAGTCTTGACTATAATCAATAACATGGTAAGAAGGGCTCAAAGAAACTTTGCTTGTTACATGGAAATAGCATATCCAAGAACAGCTGGCTTGGTCCCAGAGACATCTTGGCTTGACAGTATTCTTGGGGGAAAGTATATCTCAAACTGCAACGCCTCAAGCAAAGCCACTGGCTAAATAGGGCCCTCAGTCCACAGAGGTCCCCTAAATGTTTGGACCTGGTTCTCCAATAGTTCAGTTAGGCTGATATTCAATTTTG
The DNA here is from genome assembly GCF_047511675.1 of Marmota flaviventris. Lineage (NCBI taxonomy): Eukaryota > Metazoa > Chordata > Mammalia > Rodentia > Sciuridae > Marmota > Marmota flaviventris. The sequence continues at coordinate 47,267,407 of NC_092505.1, read as the reverse complement.
TTTTCTGGCTGCTACAATTATTCAGCCTAAGTACCAGTCATAAAGAACCAAAATTGGATGTGGTTGTTCCACTCTGCGGGCAGCAATTTAAGGTCATTCTCATAGTTCTGGCTAATACTTTGCTGAAGAAACCTTGTTATATTAGATTCTGTTACTAATGGTCTAGCTGCTTAGTCTTTTCACTTGAAAAGCCATGATTTGTAAATTTAAGCTGCTCCTCTATGGGGCCATGAACTGTGGAGACCATGCTGATTGAACTACCTGGGTGTCTTATGTAAATGCTCAAGATGAGGGTCCAGTTTTTGATACCATTTGCATCAGGCTGTTGAATGAGCTGTCCCTGACCAAAGTGCTGCCTAGAGTCATCACTGCATTGGACGTGGCAGCACATCCATCTTCATAGACTGAGCATACTTTACAGGACTCAGTGTTCCTGACTTACAGGACATTCATGCATGCCAGGTGTGTTGTTTCTGGAAACGTTGACCCATTTGGTCCATAGTCAGAAAGGCCACATTTTAGGAGGAGCAGGCTCTTGCCTTCCATTGGACTACTGGCTACATTGAACCAGTGACTCTCTCAGAGCTACTGGAATAGCTCACTATTGTTACTTTTTCTAGTTGGTGTGTTGCTATTACAGTTTGCCCAGCTGATTTCAGCTGAGTAAGTATGACACTTGACACCAAATAGTGTCATGTTTTCAGATTCTTGACACTTACAGAAGTTTGGCAGTGGTAAGACTCATTGCAAAGGGCACTGAAGTAATGAGCTGATAATTGAGGGGATCCAGGTACCATCCATGCTTCCTACCTTCCATTCACAACGACATGATATTGCTGGGCATTGAAATAGCCTCCTCACATTTGGCTTAAAAACATTTCTGACTTTATCTTTCTCACCTCCATGTGGTAATTTAGCAAGGCAGTTTGGTCATTAAATATAGCTATTTCTCAGAAAACGATAAACCTTTGGTCACTTCCTATTTTAAATATTCTGGATTCCTCCTTCTCAGTTCTTGGAAATGATGCTTCAGTCTTTCTCCTGCCAAAGATTCTTTGACTAAATTTTAATGAACCTTCTGAACCTCCTCTAGAACTATTTTTGTGCTCCCTTATAAATTCCACTTTTAGAAAGAAACTTACTGAGTCATTTTGGCAAAACTCACCACCCTTGATATCTTATCACCCTTGATATGTGATCAGATTTCTCATTCTCCATCATCCCCCAGGTGATATCTGATCACCCTGGTCTGCCTTTTGCAAGATTCCTGTTAGGGCAGTTTAGTGTGGATCCCATTTTTTTCCCGGTGTTTCTTCTTAGAAGTTTTCTGTCTACCAACTCTCCACCCTAATCCTTGGCTATAAATTCCCACTTTCCCATGCTATATTCAGAGTCCAGCTCAACTCTCTCTTCCACTGCAAAATACCACTAGAGTGTTCTCTATTATGGGTGGACCCAAATAGAGACTGCCTTATTATCCTTCAACGAAAGTCATGAAGTCATTTTTCTTTAATATACTTAACAGCAGCTCAGGCTGTAGTCCCTCAGCCAAAAGAGGGGCTAAGGGATCTGAACTTATGGTTCAAAGTTGCATCCTTTTTATGACCTCAGCTCAGAAGATACTGGTAATTACTACTTGGTTCCAATATGCTGCTTTCATAATGTCCCTAAGGAGCCTACAAAGACCAAAATGGGTGACAAAATGAGTTTTCATAAGTTTCATAATGATTTTGTTCTTCCATTGGAACTTGGTAGATAACAGGCCTGGGTATGAGCAGGAAATTATTGAAAATAATGTTATATAGAAACAGTAAAGTGACACATAAATTTTGTGGCAATGGGCATGAAGTAATAACCCAGGCATCTGTAAAAGAAACATTGTAAACCCCTAGACATTTACTTTTTCTTTAGGACTCACCCCTGGTGTCTTCCTCATGAAGGAAAATGTCATGATACAGCTCTTTCAAGCTGTTGCAAGCACCATAAATTCAGTTGGAAACAATGGTGAGAAATTCAGCTATTATTTAAATGAAGTGATACTTTGGGGTTCATTATTCTGCCTCACACAGTGAATGTGAGGATTCAAAAACAATAGAGGACACATTGTGTGGTTCCATTTATGGGACGTTCATGAAGAAGCAAAAGAAATCTATAAAGTTAGAAGCTAGAATAATAGTTATCCCAGAGATAGAAGCCATGTGGTCTGGGAAGGTAAGTGAGGAAGTTCTCTGAGATAATGGAAATTTTGATGTGCACATATCTGTTGTGATTAAATGCAAAATTTGAATATCTGTGTATTTTAAATTTGTGAATTTTAATATATGGAAGTTACTTCTAATTTAAAACAAAAGAACAAAAAAGATTTCTGAGAGTAATCACTTTTTTATTTTTCTTTCTGCCACCTACTGCAGTAGGTAAGGAAGTAAATTTTCCTTTTTACTCTTCTTTATGCCATGTGTTTGATTTTTACTCTGTAGAGTCCTTTGGGGTCCCCATTTTACCTGAGGAATGTCAATCTGGGAATGTTCCAAACTTTATCTTCTGTCCCAGATTATATGCCATCATCAAAGTGCTTTCTTCAAGCTTTGGCACATGCTTTCAGAATAAAGGCCGGCCGTGCACCCCTGCATTTCTTAAGAGTTCCTACTTTCTTTGTTTATTTTGCTCATCACATCCTTATTTTCATGTCACTTTACAATGAGTTTTAAAATTTATGTGTATGTGAATTGTTGTACATTTCAAATAAATTTTATCTAATATTACTACAGTTTTAGTGAAGAAGGTTACTCTGGCTACATAAACCACTATATACTGTTGAGAAACAGTGACTCTGCTAGTTGTAATTGCCCTTGTGAAGTTCGGACCTTTTATGCAGCTTCATTTATGTTGGAGGTTTTCATTTTTGCTTTTCCCTTAATTACTGCAGGTATTGCAAATGGCCTCCTGTCTTTTTCTCTAGTCCAGAAACAGATATGAGATTCACAATTGGGAGCTACTCTCCTGTGATAACACCATTCACTCAGAGAGTCCCTGCAGGCATGCCTAGCTCCTGGGTGAATGACTCTTGTCTTTTTCTCATCACTTCAGATACAGAATTCACCCAAGAGGTAACCATGGCAGTGGTCACAGCTTTTTAAACTTCTCTTACAATTTGAAGAAACAATCCTGGCTTCTGACTTAATATAACAAATATGGCCACAAGATATTCACCTATATATACCCTGCTGTCTATAAAGTCAACTGCCTCACTGAATTACTGGTACTAGTTTAGTAGTTATTGCCTGCATCTATATGCCAGCATCTTTAACAAGACCTCTAAGGCCTCAGAAATAAAACCAAGGATCAATAAGTGGAATGGAATAAAATTAAAAATTTCTGCATGGCAAAGTAAATAATACATAGCATGAAGAGAAATTCTACAGAATGGGAGAAAATCTTTGCCAGTTACTTTCCTGATGGGATCAATACTGAGAATATATAAATAACTCAATAAATTTAACACACACACAAATAAATCCCAAATAACCCAATGAATAAAGGACAAAAAAGGACAAAAGCAAACAGAAATATAAATGGCCAAGAAATGTGTAATAAATTATTCAACATCCCTAGAAATCAGGGAAATGAAAATCAAAACTAGGTTGAGATTTCATCTCACTCCATTTAGAGTGGCGATCATCAAAAATAAAAATAATAATAAATGCTGGTAAGGATGTGAGGAAACAGAGACTGCAAATTAGTAAAGCCACTGTGAAAAGCAGTATGGAGATTCCTCAAGAGACTAAGAATGGAACCACTGTATGACCCAGCTATCCGAATTCTTAGTATTTATTCAAAAAACTAAAATCAATATATCATAGTGATACATGCATTCCAATATTTATAGCAATGCAGTTCACAATAGCTGAGTTATAGAACTAGCCCAGATGTCTTCCAACAGACAAATGGATAAAGCAGATGTAGTCTATATGACGATGGAGTTTTATGCAGTCAAAAAGAAGAAAAAAAATTATGTCATTTGCTGTAAATGGATGTAACTGGAGAACATCATGCTAAGTGAAATAAGCTAGACTCAGAAAGTTGAGCATTAAATATTTTCTCTGACATGTGTAAGTGAGAGAGAAATAAGGAACTAAAAAAGAGGGTGGGGTCCCACATAAGTAGAAGCAAGAACAGTGGAGTAGAGGAAGGGCTCTTGACCAAGTTGTAGGAAGGAGAGAGGGGGATAGGAAGGAACTGTGGAATGAAATTTACCAAGTTGTGCTATGTGAATGTTTGAATATAACAGAATCTATTCTATTCTTATGCGTATCTACAATGCACCAATTAAAAAAACAATAAATAAATAAATAAATAAAAAGAAGACCAGCAGAGTATAGAAAAAAGAACAAGTGGAGGAAAGTGGGGAGGGAAAGCAGAAGTACTGGGGTTAAAATGGAACAAATTATATTGCATGCATGTATGAATTTCAAAATGAACCTCACTGTTATGTGTAACTGTAATTCACTAATATAAACATTTTTTAAAAAGAAGTCATTGCCTTAAGTTCACAGTTGCAATTGTTAATTTTTGTTTCTGTGAAGTACAAATATGATTCTTCTTCAATTTTATTTTTGAATTTTTAAAACCTAACATTGCAATAGAAGAGCAAGGAAAAACTCAAAGCATTTTCTGTGCTGTCTTTGGATTCTTGTAGATCCCTCTGCAAGAAATTGAACAGTAAGGCATCACTTAATTTTCTTTTTTTTTTTAAGAGGGAGAGGGAGAGGGAGGGGGGGGGGAGAGAGAGAGAGAGAGAGAGAGAGAGAGAATGAATTTTTGTAGATGGACACAACACAATGCCTTTATTTTTATGTGGTGCTAAGAATTGAGCCTGGGTCTCACCCATGCTAGGCGAGTGCTCTACCACTGAACCACAATTCCAGCTCCATCACTTAATTTTCAACACAGACCAAGACCTGTTTTGTGAAGTGTCTTTTCTCTCCTTTTCCCCCTCAAGGCCTCCTTGTTCCTTGCATTCTAAGACTATGCTATTTTTTTTTTTTTTTTGTAACAGGAATTGAACCCTTGGGCCCTTCACTACTGAACCACAACCTGGCCCATTTTATTTTTTATTTAGAGACAGAGTCTGCTAAGTTGCTTAGGGCCTTACTAAGTTGCTGAGCCTGACTTTGAACTTGAGATCCTCATGCCTCAGCCTCCCAAGCAGCTGGTATTACAGATATGTGCCATCGCACCTGACTACATTGTTTTCATGACTCTTTTTCCTATGAGAATTTGAGCTTCTTGAGAGCAGGTATAATATCTTGTTCAAATCTGCATCTTTAAAACATAACAGTGTGCCTGCTAAATTAAGAGCTCAGTGAATTCTTAAAATTAATTAGATAATTAAACATCTCTGATTCATTTCCAAAACTTTACAGTCTGATGCTACACAGGCTCTTATGTTTTTCTCTATTATTTATTTTTTTTCTTACTGTTTTTTAACAGCCACCCACTGTACCATCTAAGCTTGTTGCTTTGTTTCTACAATACTCTGTGACATGCTTATCTTTGAGCATTTTTCTCAGTTGCCTTTGAAAATTGATTGTGTATGTGTGGTATATTTAGCAACTCTTTCTCTACAGCATATTTTTAAATCATGAAATACAATGACCAATGTATATATATTTTAAAAGAGGTACAAATGAAAAGCCTCAGAGAAATTGTAGGGGAATCTAGCAGAAATCAGTCAAATGTAGGTGACATTAAACACAAGTTCATGTTTCATTCTGATTGAACTGGTCTGAATTTCACTGAGCTGTCTGATGTATGCCAGGGTTTTAATGGGCAACAGAGAAATATAATGTCTGATGTGCATCATGCTGGAGTTTGCTTTCCAAAGGACAGAGGATTAAGGGGCTCATTCGGACTTTGCAGTTGCAAAACCACATGAATATTATGCTGACGCTGGAGCCTACAATTTGACCAAAATGTATATTTTTAAAAAACCATGAATATGTTCCATCCAAGCCTGATATTAGATAAAACAAGTATCACAAGAGCAAGTTTGCATATGTTTAAAAAGGAAACCATTGTAGTGTTTGGATTTATACCACACAGTTTTTGATTCACGTCTAAAATTGTAGCAGAATAGAACCAAAAATGGACTTTTGAAAGTTGACTCTGTCACTCACATGCATTTTTCTGAGTGAAGGCCTCATGTTTAGAAGAACAAATGCCTTCATTTTTATCTGAATACATCATGCAGGAAATTCTAATTGATCAATCAAGCTTATTTCTTTTATTAATTTTACTACATAAATTTATAAAAGACAAATAAGAAGTCAGACAATCTTTTATTTTAAACTTGGTTGAAATAAAATCATGAAAAATAAATAAATTAGGTATTGTACTGGATACTTGTTAGGAATACTTTATGTATTAATTGGCCCTTAATTAATCTGACCCAAAAATCTCTACAGGTGAATTGACTGTATTAGTTTAAGCTTGTAGGTTTTGGACTGGGTCTGTCTAGACTTTTAAATCCCAGTTTCACAATTCTTGGCTGAGTTATTTAAGCACTGTGTGCCTCTGGTACTTCTTATACAAAATCAGTATCCACTTATGAATGTTTGTAAGTGAATATAAAATAGAATAAAAAAAATTTCATTCTTATGTATATGCTTACTATAACAAGAACGTACAAAACACTGTATACATATAAATGCATATAAGCTTTGTTAGAGAATGGAATTGACTGATTTACATAAATATAAGCAAATGCACTTATATACATTTTAATATACTAATACCTACATGTATATGTGTTCATAAATATGCATGTATACGTGTGTGTATGTGCTAGTTAAGTGCTTTGAACAATAAATACCTGGTTCATGATAAATTATATGTATTATCAATTACCATCATTGATATTACCATTGTCAGTGACTGATTACATGCTTGCTACCTTAATTAGTGCTTTAACTCACACCTGCAGTAGCCAAGCCCAGTTCATCCTTTATCCTGTCTGTTCCTCACATCATTAGTTTTCTCCTTACTGGATTTTTCTACCAACATTCAAACATTCTAAGATTTTTTTTTCTTAAAAGAATAACCACAATACTTTCTTTACCCAAAGTGTCATAATAGTACAGAACAATTAATTTTCTTCCCAATAAATAATACTGGGTCAGTTGATGACCTAAGACATAAATGTGAAGAATAAAACAAAATAAATTCTAAAGGAAAAGAGGAGATCTTTATTACTAAAACTAGGTAAAGATTTTTAAAATGGGACACAGTAAGACTCTCACTATAAAAAAAGTTTGAAATTAAAATTTAGGATTTCTGTTCATGAAAATATACTAATAGATTGAAAAGGAAAGCTATAGAGTTAGAAAAAATATTTATGAATCATGTAAAGAAAAGCTTATATTCAGACTATATGATGAATTTCTACAATTCCATAAGAAAAAGACAAAAATCTTGGACAGGCTCTTCAGAGGAGGGAAATTTAAAGAGCCAATAAAATACTCAACATCAACAGGCAATCAAATACATAGAATTTAAAATCACAGAAAAACAGCTCTCCTTGCTGACCAAAATAGATGAAAATTTAAAGATACATAATACCAACTGTGGTCAAGGATGTTGAATTGAAATTCTTATATACTGCTGACAGGAATATATAGCTACAATTAACATCTCTTGACAGTATCAACTAAGCTGAACCTAGATAGACCCTACATCCCAGTGATTCTAGCATATTATTTGATTTACTTATCTGATATATTTATCTTGTTAATGTCTGTTTCCTCTGACAGAATGTAAATACCCCAAGGATAGAGGTTTTTATATCGTGTTTGCTATGTTCTGAGTGCCTAAAACATAACCAGTGCAATCAGAGTGAAACATGAACTTGCATTTAATGTCACCTACATTTGACTCAAGTCCTTGAGTAACACTGCAGAGGGCTTTCAGAAGAGAAAGCTTGTTGTTTGCTACCCAAGGTCATTCACCTTTATGATTTTTCTGTGAGTTTTTAGGATAGAGTTTAGTTTTATCTAAAAGCAATTCAATAAACTCTCATAATAGTATAAAACAAATCACTATCACAATATGCTACCATTCTGGTTTAAATAACCTCTTAAGGTTCTAAAATAAAAGCAGCCAGACAGTAGTTTTAATATCTCAAGTCTTTTGAAGTCATTTTGGTTCATAATTTTATTGTTATGCTGCCCAAATGATGTACAAAGAACATTGAAATGTGTTTGCTATCATTTAATTCAACTGATGCAGGTAATAGATTCTAGAGAAATATATAGCTGAGGAGGTTAAAATTTTTATAAAGTTGGTGCTGAGTAAATTTATTTATTTGTTTTTGAAGCCTCAGAGATAATGTTAAAACTTATAAAAGAAGAGATTTAGATCAGAAATAAGAAAGTCTTAAAACAATAAGCCCTAAGATAGACGTTTGTATGGGAATGAAAAATTCCATGAGGTTACATAGGAGAATATCAACAAATGTGTATACAACAGTGGCTAACATAGAGGGTTAAATTTTAAGCATTTGGAGGGAGTTAACAAAACATATTTTGGGATTTGGTTTAGAATTATATTTTATATCAGACACAGTGCACATTATTTTATATAATTTGAATATGAAATGATTTATCTAAGTTATTTTCATGTTCTAACACAAATGATAAGTACTTTGGGGGGGGGTTAGAATTATCCCAACTGAAAGTATGTTTGATATTAGTTGCATGATGATTTTAATATATGATTGTTTATATCTGAAGATGTGATTGTATTCAATAATTTATTAGCCCAAATTTTAACAAAATGTTTGTCAATCTAGTAAAAGATAATAGACAAATACACATTATACTAAGAGACATTATTTGTAGCACTATATCTCTAAACTTTAATTTCCTCATATAGAAAATGTAGAAATGACAATAACTATTGTAGAGGATAGTTCTGATCACTAAATAACAACTTGGTACAGAATTCTGTAGCAGACTAGTAAATGTGCAATAAATATTAAATATTATTATTGCAGTAATCATTTGCATTGTTATTTTAAATACTTTTTGATGACATAGTAGCACTTTATAGTGTATATAACTGGTCCTATTTTTGCAAAGGAAAATTCACAAAATAAATAAATTAAAATATCATATTTCAATAGATATTACTTATGGCCATGAACATACTGAGAAGACAAGTATTAACAAAGGCAGTTCCCATTCCCCAAGGAAGCTCTTTTTTTCTCTTAAATATATATAGGGATCTTTTTGGGTGGAGGTACAGGGGATTGAACTCAGGGGCACTCAACCACTGAGCCCAGGCTTATTTTGTATTTTATTTAGAGGCAGGGTCTCACTGAATTGTTTAGCATCTTGCTGTTGCTGAGGCTGGCTTTGAACTCAGGATCTTCATGTCTCAGCTTGCCGAGCTGCTGAGATTACAGGCATGTGACCACACCCGGGTGATATATAGTGATTTTTTAAGCATCTGCATAAAAATTATTGTCAAGGTACTAGATTGAAGTAAGCAGAAATTAATTTGAAGCCACACAATAGAAAAAACACTTATTGTCTAGGAAAACTGATAAAATATTTTTAGGTGGATGTTTGAAAGTGACAAAAACCTCAAGTACATAGTGAATATAAGCATAAACTAAAACGGTTTTATCCCTAACAAAAATACCCATGTCTATGGTAAAATGATCTCATAACATTTAACAAACTAAACAACCTAAGCTTCATGGTATTATTGTCATGAATTTGTTTCTCATTAAGTATAGTCTATTTAAATATTTGAAATAAAAAATAAGCATAGATACTACAGCCATTTGAAAATTACTTTTGATTCACATGTTTTAAAAGCAAAAGCTTCCGTTAGTCTTACTTTCACTAATTTATATTAATTTAACTGGAAAAAAGGATAGTTTAATAGACTGCTCTATTGCAGGCCTTCCATTTCCTAGGGGGGATAAGATATAAGTCTATCATAAATAAAACTGATGGACATAGTTGCAGCTCCTTAGCAATTAGTGGGGATGGGCATAAGAAGGGGAATTATTTGCACAGAAATCAAGTTTAGTTTTCAAACCTGTATTTATGATTTTGAAAAGAGCCAAGAAGAGGAAAAAATTTAAATAGTTATTAGGGGTTTTATGGAAACTAAATAAATGAATGGTTCCAATGGGAAGCCAAATGTAAGTATAAAAAAAGATAATTTAGCAGTGGCAGGAAATCTTTGGATCTTGAAATAATACATTTAAAAACTGGTGAAGACACCAGTTCTCGAAACAATGACAAAGCCAATCAAAGATGATTTCTCCATTTTAAGGCTTCCTCAGCACTTTTAGATTCTGCTTTTCTATCAGTTTTTTTTTTTTTTTTAAGAGGTTTTAGTTTAACATTCAGTTTTATAAGGTTATGGAAGAAATGCTATTCTTTCTTATAGGCTTTTCTCTGCTCTACTTTTTATCATTGAAATGTGGATTAAAATCTCAAATATTTAGGCAGATCTTTATCTCTATAATTTATATTCTAAAAATGTATAATCTTATTTTGTTTTATTTATTTAAAAAATATGAGTTATTCCTTTTATTCTATGTGCCAGTTCTATATTGGGTGCTATGACAAAAATAGAGTAATCAGATACAATTATTGTCCTGAGAGAACAACGATGTGTGTGTCTGTGTGTGTCGGGGTGGGGGGATAATGGACATAGAGTACCCACACATAGATGTCTCAATATATATGCACACCAGTACCTGAACTTATGTGTACTCAACACAGGGGTGACAGGAAAAAAGAAAATAATGAACTTGATGACAAAGTTATTTAAGAAAATAAATTTAAAGAGTATCCTTCAACACATAGAAATAAACTGAATAAAGCAGCCAGAAGTCTGGGGAACTCTGGTAGCTTATGGTGACAGGAGATCTTATTACTAAGCTGAAGCAATAAAAGGTGTGAGAGAACTGAAGAAATGGTCACCACGGGTGGAAAAGTATTTGAAAGATGAATATGATTCACTGGGAAAGAAAGAGGAAAAGAAACTTCTGATAAATATGATAGCATAAAAAAACCCATAATTAAGAAAATGAAGGCATGGAAAAATTAGAACTGTAAAATTCTTTGCATTTTAAAAACTTTACATAATTTAAGCAATCACTAAAAGAGGAATGGGAACTGAACACATTAAAAAGTTGCATGACTTTAAAAATGACCCTTTATTTTTCACAGTGATGCCTGAAGGCTGGAATAAGGCTTTCTCTAGAATTTTCAGGGACGGGGCAAGAGCACAAATGGATGGAACACACCGCATAGGGAAACTTCTCCCACATTTATGTGGAAGTCCAGGTTTAAGTTTAGAATAATCCATCGCTAGAAATGTGGTAATGAATAAAAAATTGCTCTTGACCCCTAAATTGCAAACATGTCCCTTCTACCTTTGTCCCTAATTCCACTAACTTGTACTGTGAGGGCCTATGTACAAATATGGATGCCAATCCACACATCCAAGCTCTGTGTTCATAGAGACACAAAATGATGTTAGCCCTCTTAGGCAGCCACATTACAGTCTAGAAGTTGAGGTGTGATTCTGGGTAAGCATGTTTCCTAGGGTCCCTCAGATTCTTCATCTGTGGGAGAGAGTTGGCTGGAGGAGGTCCAGAATGTGGACCTCAAAAGCAGTGCAACTCAAAGTGTGGTCTTCCAGCTGAATCTTTGGGTTGCTTATTACTATCATTTTTTAGGGAGTACCAGGGATTGAACTCAGGGGCCCTCAACCACTGAGCCACATCCTCAGCCCTATTTTGTATCTTGCTTAGAGACAGGGTGTCACTGAGTTGCTTAGCTCCTCACTTTTGCTGAGGTGGGCTTTGAACTTGTGATCCTCCTGCCTCAGCCTCTCGGATTACAGGCCTGTGCCACTGTGCCTGGCTGGGCTGCTTATTATTGACCTATAATGAGATGAAGAGCTTTACCAGGACATAAATAAAATCATACTCTTTGTTTCAGGTGATGTTTTCCCTTTCTTCTTAGGATGTCTTGCTGATGCAAGCATATTACCTCATCACAAACCCACTAGTAAAGTGGTTTTTGCTATAAACCATGAGGCTCAAACCAGGGCCATGCTTGATCAGGTCTAGAAGTTGGAGTTACAGGACATCAATAAAAGAAACAAACTAATATTTTCATAAATAATATATTGTCAACAGTTATATCTATTACATGGTTAAATATAGCCACTGTTTATGACAATGCCACAGGAGGCAAAGAGAAATCATGAGGGATTCCATATCACATTATTCCTAGTAACAGTTTAATCAGATTTAAAATACTCAACATGGCCAGTTGAAGTGATACATGCTTGTAGTCCCAGCTACTTGGGAAGCCAAGACAGGAGGAGGCCATGAATTTGAGATCTGCTGGAGCAATATAACAAAGCAAAACAAAACACAACAAAAAGCAAAATAAAATACAAAACATGAAGACCCTGAACATTAAATAATTGCTTTAAACCATTAGGTAATATATATTCTTCAAATGAGTCTTAACTTTGCCTTCTGTTTACTTACAAGAAAAGTGCTACTAGTAATAAATACATATGAAAATGATATTTGTAATCTAATGTGAAACTACAGATGCTAAAAATTATTATGAAAGTTTACAATTCTTTCTTATTAACTTGCAGTGAATGACGAAAATGGTAAGTTGCAAGAATACTATGGACACTGCCTGAACTCTGTTACTGGAGGTTTTAAATTTCAACACCATAAAAAAGATCATATTGCAGTTATAATATACGCTTAGAAGCTTTCCTACTTTAAAGAGATCAGAAATATTAACGTTCAAATTTATGAAGTTGACTAATTTGGAATTATATTCTAATAACTAAAAAGTTTTTAACTTAGGAATCTCTCTAAGGAAAGATGTTAAATATTTATCTCTGTTTTTAATAGCCATAACTATTTCTTAGAGAATGGTTATCAAAGAAACTTTAACCTCAAATATATATCTCTTGAAAATTAATCACTAATCATAGTTATTTAATCTCTAAAACTCCAATGTAGTTCCATCGGAAAATGAATTAATATCCACATTTACTATGCATATGTTTACAGAATAATTTTTATAATAACTGATGTACTATATAGATGTTGGATTTAATAAAATATTAAGCAATAGAAAATATTAAAATATTAATAAAATATTATGCAAGGAAAATTTATCAACAGAATGAGTGTAAAAAAATCATTTCAAAAAACAGTTATTCTGAGATCAATGGCTAAAGAGTTCAATTTTATTTATACATGGACTCAGATTTAGGAAGTATACAGATTTAGGAAGGAGCAATTGCAACCTCTTTAAATCCAATTTCTAGCTCCTGGCTCTAAATTTATTTGGCTACAGGAACGATCCAGATGTTCAAGTTCATTTTAGGTTAATACTGAATGAAATCTAATAATGGAATTCAAGAATGCCCCAACTACAAGAGGTCATGAAAATTGGCTTGTTTAGTACCTTCTTTTAGTAGATATGGAAAATAAAGTCTGGTGAGGGCAAGCAATTTTTTCAAGACTGAAAGAAAAACAAAAAATATGATTTTATTTCCTAAAACAGGAAGCCCCTTCTACTACCACTACCCTTAAAACTGATTGTACCAATTACCTTCTTTTAGTCACTCAAGCTTTAAGAAGCCCCTTCTGTTAAGTGTGGATCATCATTCAGTCAAGTTTTATACATAGACATATTATTCATTCATATGTAAAGTATCTTTCCACATAATGAATCATGGAGAATTAAGTAAATTGTATTCAGCACCATTACTATCATCAAAAGCTCATCATCTAGTAGGGGTGATGAGAAATAGATATGAATAGCTGATGTGATATTTATCCTAATACAAAAAATGCTCTTTGAGGGATCATTTTATAGGTAAAAAAAGCAAGTAAAGAGCACCTTCTGTGGGGATAAAGAACAAATCTTTAAATATAGAATTCAACTGTAATTCAGATAGCTTCCCTTGGGAGAAGTGGCAAAGGTGGCAAGTTAGTAGGGAAGTTGGAGGGTAAAAATTAGAACAGAGGATTTGGAATGAAGAGGTAGCATCAGTGATCATCATAGGGACCTATATTCTGTTTTTTATCAGACAAAGGTTTCACTGTACCATACCTATTACATGTGGCCAATAATGAATATATAAACATCTCATTTGGGACCTTCATTCAATGGAGATATTTTTGATCAGGTTCTGAAAGGATTTCTTTGTACTATGATTCTGAAAATTTAGTTCTGAAGACAACAGCATTCTATTGTGTGATTTTATGTATTCATCATAATATAGAGAATTTAGAAAAAAATAAAGAAAAGAAAAAAAGGATAATTATCTACAATTTACCAATAAAATTTTGGTTTTATGAGTGAATGCATGTGTGTATATTTAAAAAATAATATATATCACATATATAGGAGGTGACTAAATTGCCACTTTTAGAAAATGATATTATCTTGGTATATTCTTTGAAACCCAAGGAAATAATCCTGATTTCAACCAAAGAAATACATTAAAAAAGAATGAGAAACTATTTTTATTTAACAAATTTTAAAAGAAAAAATTAATAACAGCATCCAATGTTAACAGAGACTTAAAGTTATGGGCATGCATTGTTGATAGAGGATAATTCTTTTAACATTTTCTAGAGCACTATGACTATTTATATCAAATGCCTTTGAGATAGTTTTTTATTCTTGATTTAGAAATGTGTAAAAAAAGGAATTGACATGATCATACACAAAACTTTATGAATAAGTATATTCATGAAAGTAATATTTCAAATATCAAATAATTGGAAAAAATATAATATGTAATACCATTTGAAAACATAATATAGCTAAAGGTAATAATGAGATATAGCTACAGAAAATAATGAAATAGAGTATGATTTAATTATGTAGTAAAATACTCATTAAAATGTATTGAATTTTTTTTGGAGGGTTACCAGGGATTGGATTCTGGGGCATTCAACTACTGAGCCATATCCCCTGGCATATTTTGTATTTTATTTAGAAACTGTGTCTCACTAAATTGCTTAGTGACATGCTGTTGCTGAGGCTGGCTTTGAACTTGTAATCCTCCTGTCTCAGCATCCCAGGCTGTTGGGATTACAGGTATGTGCTACTGCGCCTGGCAAATTTATTGTATTTTAAAATGAGTTTTTAAAGTTCTAAAACTGGTGGATATGTGAGAGGTGTGGGGGAGAGGAAAGGAGGGGGAAAATAAAAAGAGATTTATACCAAGTTTTAAGGGACATTATTTGGCTTTTATACACTTTTGTTAAAACTAGAATTGAAATTATATATTAAAAAAATTTTGTACTTTGTAAATATGTTCCAATAACATAAGATACACTTAAGTACCCAGTAAGGATTTAAGGCAATTAAATCACATTCAATTAAAGGTTTTGATAGATATTAAGTTGTTGATCCCGCAGCTTTTTTTTTAATATAGTAAACTGACAACCAAATATGAGTTTTTTCTCTGAAATTAATATATCTCAGCCTTGATAACTTGAACCCTTAGTATAAGAATTGCCAAAATTTATATAATTCAAGAAGTTGAATACAGAATGAATATATAATGTGATTGCATGTCTATATTCCATAAGTACATGTGGAATCTATTTAAATGAATTATTCTTAAATTCATTTAAAGGGATAATTGAATTCATAGTGGCAATTGTTATTTTATATGTTTCTATTGAGAAGTAAAGTAAAACTTTTAATATAAATTATAACTGGATATGAAGTTAGTCTTTAAAGAGAAAACAAACTACATACCCAATACAATACACTAGTTTTACATTTTTTGTCTATTATCTTCTTTTAGGGTGTGTTTGTGTGTATTTATACCAGTTTCTACATATTTGGTTGAACTGTTTTCACAACTTCTATTGAATCTGGGTTGCACTTTGACTTGCATTTATCAATAAAATATGGTGAAGTTGAAATTAACCCTTTAGAACTTTGGAGCCAAGGGCTTAAGAGTTGTTGAATCTGCTTTGGTTGAGGGGGACCCAGCCACAACATAGTATGTCCAGGTTACACATGTAATGAGAGAGAGGGAACCCAGAAAGTAACTGAGGCCCAGACACATACAGGTGTTCTGCTGACACCATCTGAAGAGAAACAACATCATCCTAGCCATCCCAGCCAGTTAAACCATTCCGGTGGAGAAGTGTCATGGGAGCAAGACGATACAGAATATTCTAGTTGAGCCTAATACAGTGGAAGAAGGACCTGCTGCCACATGAAGAGCCAATACGGATACCCAAATTTCTGGTCCACAAAAGAAGAAAATGATTATTTTAAGACAATATTTTTGTCTGCTTCCTTGAGATATAGTTGATAAATGTGTCTATATTTAAGTTATTCAACATGTTTGCATATACACATCCATGAGATAAGATGACTATCATAGTCAAAATAGTTAATGCAGCTGTCCTGTCACATAGTTACCTTTGTTTTGTGTGTGTTTGGTTAGAATACTTAAGATATTTTGCTTAGTAAATTTCAAAGATTCAATATATTATTATTAGCTATGAGTTATTTTGATTCAGAGCAACAAACAGGACTCTAACTGCTCCCTAAGGAATTAGTGAGAGTGTAGGGTCTATACTGTAGGTCTCCAGAAATTATTCAATACATAATTGAAAGTTTGTACCCTTTGACCAGCATCTCCCTGTCCCCACCTCCAACCCCTATTCACTACCCTTCTACTCTCAGCTTCTGTAGATTCAACTTTTTAAAATTCCACATATAAGTAAGATTGTGCAGTGTTTGTCTATGTCTGTTTTATTTTATTTAGCACAAGTACTCCAGGTTCAACCACTGATGATGAATTTGGCAAGATTTCCTTCTTTTTTTTAAGGCAGAATAATACTTGATTACATATATATGTATATAATATATGTACATATAATATTTAATTATATATGTAATATATATACAATATATATTTGATTACATAAATATTGCTAATTTTTGAATTGACTATACAGTCTAATTAACTAAAACAGTAGTACCTAGTAAACCAGAACTAAACTAGGTCATTAATATCTGGAAATGTAGTTCAGTACTGGAATTGGTCAGTGAAGCATCCTTTCTAAGGCAGACTCTCTTGACATGGAAATGAAATGATATTTTCTATAACTGTTATTTTAATATATACTTTTCCTTATAATAGGGTTTCACGTATGAACTAATGTTTTATAAGTCATATAATATTTGGTTTATTTTATATTGCCATGCATTTAGTAATGACACAATAAAATATTTTTGGCATTATATTCTTTTCTCTGTACAGAATATAAGGTAAGTCATTTAACATACTAAGGTGGAATTTGAGTCTAATTGCAATTTATGAATGGCAGGTCATAAATGGTTCAAAAGAAAAAAGTTTGGAGTGAAAGAAAGCATCCTAGAGCCATTGTCATGGAAAAGAATTTGGGCAAGCCACTTACTTCTTTGAGTCTCTTGATTCCTCAACTCCAAACAGATGGAAGAGACCTGTTGATATTTAAATCCCCATTTAATCAATCATTCTGTGTCTGGATGTAGTTAAGTTACCAAGGCACACATTTCAGAGGGAACATTTATTGTGGTTTTATCTCTTACACATGTTCCAAAACACAATGAAGAAAAATAAATACAGTGATCAAATTCTAACAGCTAATTTGTGTGACAACACCTGATAGCAAACAGAGAGAAGACTTGTGACTGAGATTAGGTGATGAAGATGAATTCTTGATATTTAGAAATCAGTACTAAAACATGTATATAAGCTGGAGTTGCATAAATAAACCTACTTTACAGAATATAAGTATTCTACTTTATTTTCTAGGAATATTATAACTAGACAATTTTTTTCAATGAAAGCAAATACTTATTAAGATGAAAATTAAGCTGGGAATAGGCAGAAAAGAGTGATTAGGATGGTGAGACCATGATAGGTCAAAAAATTGGAGTATCTAGTATAAAAAGAGGTTGAGGGTGTAAGCTTAGCATAGAGAATAGATCATTCTTTGTGGTTCTCAAGAAAGAACAGAAGTAAGTGGGTAAAATTAGAATGGAAAAACTTTTGACTCTCTTATCTGGTAGAATAGGCTAAGAATTGTCTCAAAAGTAGTTACTCCAGAAGTTCTTCAAATAAATCCAAGAACTAGCTTCATTTTCTGATTATTTAAGACTCTAGGTGACCAGTTTATGTACCCATAAAGTTATTTCTAATCTTCGAAAGGAACTGGGGCATAAATTGCTTCCTGGGGCATGGAGCAGTGAAAAGGTCTCAGGCTCAAGGCTACACTCTGGGCATGGTTAGTATTCAAATCTCTTTAGGAGCAGTAACCAGCTCCCAGGCAAACAGTCCCATTACAGGTCTGAAGCATTCCAAAGGTTAGCCAACCTTCAAAGACAAACATACATTTCTGTAAAGGCTCCTGCACCAAAATTACATCAATGTGTTCTTTAATTCTTGTATTTTAAAACCCATGATTTTCTTGTGGCCAGAGCCTCAGAGCCATTGGAGGCCTAGAGGGTAAGGGGTTGCCAAAGCCAATTGTGGTCCAGGAACATGGTGCCAGCTGGATGATCAGACTTCACTTGGGGTTTTTAATTTTCCTTCTTGCAGTTTTGAGTAAAGGACTGTTTCTTGGCTCTCTTTGGTTCACAGATATTGGACTCTGAACCAAAGTCATCTTCACAACTAGGCCATCAGAGGGTATCCCTGAGGGAAAGTAAGAACTGTTTTCCTTTCTAAAGGATTTGACCACAACCACTTTCTACCTCAGAGCCTCTACTAAGAATTAGGAGTAACTTTCTGGTTCTTTATAGTTCTAAAAGGGAATTAAAGTATTCTTTTCTCATTTCATATGATGATTATATATCCATATAAATGCTGTAGACCTTTACTCTATCCATAGTGCTTCCATGTTACTTGATAAAATCTGAGGCATTGAAATATAAGCTGCACATAAGAAATGACCAGCACCAACCATTATTAATTCTGATTTTTCAGACTGGAATTTTATACCTATTGGTTTCCCTGTATTCTCTACCCATCAATGTTGGGTATAGAAACTCAGAGTTTTCCCCACTTCACTTAGAATCACAGAATCAAAGACAAGAAGAACAAAAACTTTGATGTCATATGATATAAATCCCAAAATTTATATATAAGTTGAATAGTTTTACTAAGGTTTTGAATGATTAAACCTAGAAAGCACACACATTTATTCCTTGCCTGGTCTCTTCCTACCACACCACACCCATGCTTCCTACCCCACCAATTACTTCTTTCATTAATGACACAGGTTCTCAGCCTCCAGGAGACTCCTGAGGCTCTCAGTGTGCAGAGGCTATAGCAAGGGAAAGAGAATACCAGAGCTGTTAGGTTGATTCATTTACCAAACCTATATTAAATATATAGATATATTAAATATCCAAATGTTAGCCTATTTCCCTTCTGAATTCCAAATGGAAATAATACCAAGAGAACAATATTTTGGCATATCCACAGAATTCAAAGAAAGAAGATTATTGTTTACTGACTCCTTTAGATGAAGGAAAAATACAGGAAAATCTTGTGATATCAGGTATGAGGATAGCACGATCACTGTGAATATAAAACATCAGGTTCATTTCTAGGTGTGGATTTTAGAAATTAAATTTTTATACAAGCCTATTGACCATGATATTCAATTCTTTTTTTCTGAACATATCTATATGCCACAAGTCACTTTCTAGTATTCATTTTTAATTTTTTTCTTAGCTTTCTTTTGATAGAGACACACACATTGTTTGGATTCACTTTGATGGCAAAGATTGAATTGTCTTTATCTTAGGACACCAATTTAAGGAAAGTTTTATTTCTATGGAGGACCAGTTCAACTCAAAACACATATATTTAGGGCCACTTTATAGTGTTCTAGCTATCCCCAGAAGCTAATCAGGGTTACAAAGAAAAAACAATGAGGTGGTAAAGTATACAACAGAACCATTTGAATATAGGCTGGGAAATGCAGAAGGGCAGGAAGTTGTAAGTGGCACCTATATCCTATACAGTGTCAATGTTAGGCAATATGGTAGAGATAAATCTGGACATGAGAGTGAAAGGCTGGAATTTTTTTTTTACTTTATAAATTTTCCTGGGGCTGGGGATGTGGCTCAAGCAGTAGCGCGCTCGCCTGGCATGCGTGCGGCCCCGGGTTCGATCCTCAGCACCACATACAAACAAAGATGTTTTGTCAGCCGAAAACTAAAAAATAAATATTAAAAAAATTCTCTCTCTCTCTTTTAAGAAAAAAATTTCCTGCCCATCTTGTCACTGTTTTAAATTTAGATTACAAATAGTATTGATAAGTTAAAGTAGTATTAGGAAAAATTAGCTCTGAAGTTAGGTAGCCTGATTCAAAACCTTGACTCCTTTGCGTTCTGTGTTACTTTGGACAAATATTTTACCTCTCTATGCCTCACATAGGTGTTGGTCAGTTGGGGATAATAATTTCAATAGACATCCTTAAGTTCATATGAGGATAGATGAGTTAATAAGAGCAAAGCATTTGCTTAAGAGCTCAATACGTCTTGACTATTATTGTCATGTCTACTTTTATTACTGTTTCACCCATTAATATACACCATTTTAAAATTCATAATTTATATTTTATTTCAGTGAATTTTTGTTTTATTTGTAGAAACACAGTCCTAAATTTGAAAAGTTTCTTTGATTTTAATAGTATATAGTACTATTAGCTTATATATTATTTTAAGTAAATTTGGAACTGTGGAGACAAATTGTTTTCTGGAAAAGGATAGAAACTGACTCCACTAGGTCAGAATCTTTGTTCTACTAAGCGTGAAGCATTTGACAATGAGAAAATAATTTACATTCTCAGAGAATTGATTTCTTAGCTGTAAATGGTTATAAAAATTCTTATCCACCTTTACTATTTTATACTATTTTATACACACACACGTGTGTGTGTGTGTGTGTGTGTGTGTGTGAGAGAGAGAGAGAGAGAGAGAGAGAGAGAGAGAGAGAGAGAGAGGTTGTAGATGACCAGCATGTCTTTATTTTATTTGTATGTGGTGCTGAAAATCAAACCCAGTGTCTCACACATGCTAGGCAATTACTCTACCACTGAGCTACCACCCCAGCCCCACAATTATAATTTTATAGGGGCAACTTTCATCAAATGAAACTAAAATAGTAAATAGGAAGCAGACCATTGAGATTTGGCAGGTTATCTTGAATTTTGGCCTTTGTCCCTCAGGTAATGGAAAGCTATCTGAATATTTTTAGTGAGAGAGAAATGATCAAGTAGTTTTTAAAGGATCATGTTGGCAAAGTTATGGTGAATAGATTGGGAAAAATTCAGAATATATGAAGGAAGCCAAATAGTAGTCTACTACAGGTAAAAGTAACAGCAACCTAGTTTAAGGTTTTGGTACTGGAAATGAAGAGATGTTTGGATTGAGAGCCATCGAGGTGATAACATTAACTGACCAGTCTACAGATTGAGTTATGTCAGGAAAAGAGTGCCAGGCATCCCTGGTGATTTATATAGCTGGATAGAAGGTGGTGCTATTGACTCATTATACAGCATTTAGAATGAAGACAAAATTCTGCTGAGGTGATATGTGGATACGGTGAAGAGTTTGTTTGAAATTTCTATTGATTTGAGGTGCCTGCCAAACTCCAAGCATAGATGTGAAGTAGAAAGACAGATAAATGACCTGTATTTCAAAGAGAGGTATGGATTGACAGTATACATTTGAAATTCATCGGAATATAAGTGGTCAAATAACTAAAAGAATAAATTCAAAGAATCAAAATGTAATTTTTCAGATTTTGGTACATTTTCCATTTTAAGAAGTGTGCAATAGTTTTTCTATTATAAAAATTAGATATTGTCACCAGGTGTGATGGTACATGTCTATAATTCCAGTGTTTTGGGAGGATGAGGCAGGAGGATCGAGAGTTCAAAGGCAGCCTCAGCAACAGAGAGGTGCTAAGCAACTTGATGAGACCCTGTCTCTAAATAAAATACAAAATAGGGTAGGGGATATGGCTTAGTGATTGATTTCAATCCCTTGTACCCCATCCCCTCAAATTACATAATGTCTATATTAGAAATATAAAGGAAGATAAACCAAAAGAAGAAAATAAAAACAACACGTAATCCCATCATAAAATACTGTTATTTTTGACATATATCTCTTGGGCCTTTTTTTCAGGGTATATGCATTTGTCCAATTTTAATAGAAATAGGTTCATATTGTATATATTGTTTTATAATATTTTCATAATTGACATATTAGCATTTTTCTTGGAAGTGAATATCATTCTACAACATAATTTTCAGCTGTTCCCAAAGCAACATATATAACAATAAAACATTCAAGGTACACTCTAACCTATAATTCCAAGTTAAAAAACAGAGATGCTTTAAGAGTATTAACTCAATGTGTGATTTGGCATATGTCCTCACTGTCTAAGACACAGCATTGAAAGGATTAGATTAGTAGATCTGTAAAATCTCTTAGAGCTCTGTAATTTCTGTTCTGTTCCATTTCACTCTCTTCTATTTTAATACACAAACTGGTGACATCCAAGTAAATTTGGTATGTGGTAAATGTATTCATCTGATTATATTTAGAAGAAAATGAGGATAGAGAATACTAAGTGGCTGATTTCTTGGGAGAGTGAGAGCCAGGGCTGGGAACAGAACCCCAAATATCTTGCTCCAACATGCTGAGTTCTCGGCTACTCAGCAGAACCATGCTGGTCACCCCACCCTGCCACTCTGAAATACTGACTTACCCAATTTGAACCTCTGAGGTTTCTGAGGTTGCAACATCACTAACCTTTATGTGCAAAAGCCTGCTTTCCAATCCCAGTGTGGCTTCCTGCTGGACATCCCTTCTTTCCAGGCCAGGATTCCAGCTCAGCATTGGCAATCACCTCTGCACTCTGGGTCCAGGAGTCGTATCTTGCCTTGTTGTCAGATCCCATTTTAATCTTTAGTGACTATTCTGTTGGATCGCTCTACCAGAGCCGATTCCAATGGTCTATTCATTTTGACTTTTCTTTTGCAGACAGTTTTTGTCACAGTGTAATTTGTTTGGGGGCAGATTGGAGTCTGTGATTACAGACTACCATTACATTAGTCAGTGCAAACCTTGACTTTTACCAGCTGTTTCTCTTTTGTGGTAAATTTTAAAAGTTAAGTTTTATTAAATTTTCATGAATATAGAATATTCTTATGTGGTCAACAATAAAGATAGGGAAACTATTTTATAAAATTCATAATCAATATATGAAATAAAATTAGGAAGTCCAGTCTTGATTTTCGTAGCAGTTTATATCAATTATAAGAATGGAAGGATATCAGAATCTGGTATCCTTATTAACCTTATCAACTAGGTTAATTCTGATTAACCTAGTTGAGAAGATTGAGAAGATATTTTAAAACACAAGTATTACTAAAATGCTAACCAGTCTTTGTTTCATCAACTATTTTGAGGTTTATTATGGAGGAAATACAAATACACATAAAAAGTGGCACAACTATTGGTTATGTTTTCTCATTTTACATATTGTCATAAATAAGCTAGAAGTTTTCTACAGTTATTAATGAAATTTTAATGACTTCCTTAAAATTTGGTGACCAATATATCCTCAATAAGCAATTGTCCTTACAATGTTGATGATGGATAGTTTCAAAGCCTTTTTGAAATGGTAAACATTTTCTTTCTTAAATTTTTTTAATATTTATTTTTTTTAGTTATAGGTGGACACAATATCTTTATTTTATCTTTATGTGGTGCTGAGGATCGAACCCAGTGCCTCACACATGCGAGGTAAGCATTCTCCCTCTAAGCCACCATCTGAGCCCCTATAAACATTATATTTTAAAGAATTTGAGAAAAATCATAACAAATAAGTATTTAGTTTCCAAATAAAAATATTACTGTAAATTTTTTTAAATAATGAAAAAGCTCTTCAAATGCCCTAACCCCTAAATTGATCCCAATCTAATTTTCAAGCCCATTCTTTTATTAGCTATCTTGATTTGGAGTTCCATAGTTACTTTTCATTAAGTAGATCTGAACCAAATTCCCAAGCCAGCCTCTCTTAATTTTCAAATATTGATGCATTTTATAATAATATTTATAACATAATATATTTTGCTATTATCTTTTCAGAACTTTTAACCTACTTATCATTATCCTAAAATGTTTATGCTATACTTTTTTCTGTGTGGAAAAAAAAAAAAACTTTTGTAAAACTCTTTTAAGGCTAACACTCTATTAAAAAGAATACAAGAAGATTCTATAATATTGTTTTCAACTAATATTCTTTACATTTCAGGACCAGTGTTATGCTAACTCATAAAAAGTGGGAATAACCCCTCTTTCTTTGTTTTCAAAGAGTTTGTGTACTTTTTAGAGGTTTTTTTTTTTTTTTTTCCAATAAATATTTAGTAGAATTCACTAAAATGAAGGCATCTGGCCCTAAGTTTTCTTGTGAGAAATTTTACAACTACAAATTTAGTTTATTGACTACATATAGAATTATTCAGACTCATCTTGTGTTAGTTTTTTATAATTTGTGTAACAAATGTAGCGCACCTTGAACAGATGAGGGAAAGGGAAAGAGAATAAAATTTAAAACGTGGTTACACCTGTGACCAATGGGAGGTGGGGGACTGGGTGGGGTGAGATGTAATAAGGAAGCCTGGAAGCATACATTTACTATCAAGTTAGTAGTGCATGTGTGGCCGGTATTCCTGTATACTGAAAAAAGAAAGGAAAAATGCCTTGATATAAAATGCACTAAGTACTCCCATTGTCTTAGGAGTTCAATAATTTCTGCAATTCTGGTTTCTGGTATTGAATTAAAAAAAAAAAAAAAAAAAAACTCTCCCTAATTTTTCAGATAAAATTTAGTGAGGATTCTTAGTATAAATATTATTTGCTGCAAAGCATGCATCTAAAAGCCATCTGTTTCAGTAAACTTTTAAGAAAAATGATTACTGTACAGTGTTCAGCTTTATTAGATAAAGTTGTATTTAAAATATTTATCTGTGCTTCATAAGTGTAAAAAATTATTTTTATTTAGTGACACAGCTTTCTTAATAAGATTCAATTGAATCTTGCTAAGCATTATGGTATAAAATGGGAGAGAACAGAGGTTTAGAAACTTAAATGACAAAATTGAAAAGAATATACTAAATTATATCATACTCCTGGAATTTAGATATAAGCCAATGCAAAAGAAAAAGAGCAAATATCCTTTTTTAGTTTTAAAAAAAATTATCCACTGCTATTCAGTAAGAATCATAGATATTTTTACAATTACAAAAGAATATCAAACAAATGGAAAATATAAGCTTGGTTCAATCCACAAAATTAATGGTAGTCATAAAGTTTTAGAAATAACATTTATGGCAACATAATGTCACAGTCTACTTCAGCAAAATTGCATTTTCTCCCATAGAATAATACTTGGAAGACCAACAAGATTCCTAGCTCAAAAATAAAAACACTTATTTAAATGAAAGTTTAACAATTTTGAATTCATCAAAAGACATTGTGAAAGAATAGTTTTGTATGTTTTCATACAATGAGCATTTATTGCTCTTCACTAATGTGTGAATTACCAAATCAGAGTGGAGTAAGGTGTTGTTCAGATTTTATGCTGAATATAAATTCCCACCACTTTCTGTTTCTGTCCATTGCTATGACAACCAGTTGTATTCAGATATAAATTTGCAGTGCCTGATTTTAGCAACACAATTGTCTCTTGCTTTCTGCCCTAAGAATTCTCTGGTGTCTCAATATAGGACACTATAGGAACAGACAGTCTTTTTGGACTAGCTAGAAAGATACCATTCTGCCTGACCTGTGGGGGACAGGAATAAGGTGATGGTTATGGTTTGGATATGAAGTATTCCCCAAAGACTCATGTGTTGAAATCTTGGTCTCCAGTGTAGCAATGTTTAGAGGTGAAGTTTTTGGGATTTGATGAATCTTGAGGGCTCTGCCCTCATCAGTGAATCATCCATGACAGTTGAATGGACTACTGGGAGGCAGTAGAAACTGAAAGAGATGGAATCAGTTTGAAGGAAATCACAGGGTTAATGCCCTGGAAGGGTACCTCTGTTCCCAGCCCTGTCTTTCTCTTCTCTCTCTTTGTTAGTTGACTAACAGAGATAAAAATTTCTCTCAAGTGTCTTGAACTGACAATTCTTTGTGTTAGAAACCCTGCAGGGATATTTAGTCCAAGTTATTCACAGAAGAGTCAGCTCAGTAGTGCATCCTTGCATTAATCTCTCTCTTTTTTAAAAATTTTATTTTTGTAATTCTACCACCCCGGTTTCCTAAGGTCTCTTCCTAAAATAAACTTTCTGCAAGTAAGTCATTGTGTCAAGTTCTGCTCGTGGGGAAACCTACGGTCAAATATGATTTAAGGATGTACAAATAACTCTTCCTACTGCCAGAAACTCATTTACTTCAAATATTCTTAATTTATCTCAAGCACAAGAAACAGTGTTAGAATTGTACCATGCACAATAATTTTGTGCAAAATAACCATTATTTATGTCATAAAACTTCTCCTTTAGATAAGTAAATTAGACTTCAAAATCAGACTCATTTACATCATCATTTATTTCTCAATATTAACAACAGGTTCTGCTTAAATGAGGTAATTGAAGGGGGTTTAATAATTAAAATATTTACCAAGTTGTGTATAGAATAGGGTAGGTAATCCCAAGAGGGATGGTAAATGAATACAGTATTATCAATAGTAGGAGCTATTTCTACTCCTGAACTGAAAAGCAGGAGAGTTATTAGCAGAATTTGGAGATAGCAGCTATACAGAGAGGGCTAATATTACAGGTTGGATCCTAAATGTCCTCCAGAGGCTCATGTATTGAAGGCTTGGTCTTTAACGCAGCAATATTCAAATGAGGGGATTTTGGAAAGTAATTGAGTCATGCATGAAGGTTATAACTTCCATCAGTGGATTAATAATTTGATGGCATTTTTGAAATGTTGTAGAAACTGTAGTAGATGGAACCTAGTTGAAGTGGGTCCTTAGGGATGTGCCTTTGGGGATTATATCTTGTCCCTGGCCCTTCCCCCCTCTCCTCTCCCCTTGCTTCCTAGCTGCCATGAGTTGAGAAGTTCTACATCACCACACCATCTCCACCATGATGCTCTGCTCTTCATTGTTATGGATTGTCCATAGGCCCATGGCAATGGAACCAGCTGGGACCATGTATTGTCTCTTCTGAAATATGAGCCAAAATAAATCTTTCCTCCTAATTTGTTTTTATCAGTTATTTGCCATAATAATGAAAAGCTAACTAACAAAAAAAATAAGTACCAAGAAGTGGGATCATTGCTGTGACTATATCTGACCATGTGGTTTAGAAACTTTTGGATCTGCATTGAAGGGGGACTTAGAAAAATTTGGAGATGCAAGCTAGAGAAGTCTTAAAATTTTGTAAGTGGAACTTAATGGGCAATTCTTGCATGACTTCAGGAGACCAGAGCAGAAAGATTTTAAAAACATGCAGTTGGCCAGAAAAGTGAGTGTGAATGAGATTTGAGGGAGTTCAGTTTCCAAAGAGACTGCCATTATTAAGAAAAAATCAAATATTTCACATAAAGACAATAGTAAAGGTGCCTTAATGTCATCTCAGGAAACAGCAGGACCCAACTCAACTCAGAGTCAAGGGTTTAGAGTGAAAATTTGTTTGAGACTTTACTGCAAGCACAGGGCCACCCGGGAAGCTGTTTTTTTAGTCATAATTTCATCATGCTCAGACTAAGGTTTAGATATAAAATGTTTCACAAAGACTCACTTCTTGAATATTTTTACCCAATTCAGGAATATTCAGAGGTAGGAATTTTGGAAGGGATTGAATCACGAGGGCTTTGATTTCATCAGTGGCTAAGTAATTTAAAGGCATTGGGAGCTGTAGAAAGTGGGACCTATTGAAGGAGTGGTTTTTCAGGAGCAAACCATTCAGGACTCTGTCTGAACACTGACCCTGTTTTCTCTCTCTCTCTCTCTCTCTCTCTCTCTCTCTCTCTCTCTCTCTCTATTTCCTTCCAAACTGCCATAAGCTGAGTAGCTTTCCTTTACTGTGCCTTTCTGCCATGATGTTCTGCTTTGCCTAAGACCCAAAGCGATAGAGCCAGCCAACCATGGACTGAAACCTCTGAAACCAGGAGCCAAAATAAATACTTCCTCAAGTTGTTTTCTTCAGGTTTTGTTTTAGTGATGAGAAAACACAGGCATCAGGTACACAGAGTCCTTGGCAGCTATTGTCTGAGGGGCCTGACATTGCTCCCACTGGCAACAGACCTTGGTATTGCTAGTGTGATGCTGAATTTTTCAGAATTCAAGAATAGTGGAGTCAAGGAAGGCTTGCAAGGCCAGGCAGTATATGACAGAGTCAGAATCCCTGCAGTCAGTCGCTGTGAGAGTGAGGCATAAAGTTGTGAGAGTGAATCTGTAGTTGCAGTATAGACCTTGGGAATTTCGAGATGCCACTAATGTAGACTGTCTGCCAAGGAAAACTTCAGGCATTAAACAGAGCCAGCCTAAAGAGAAGGCATGTAGACTGCAACCAGCAAGACTGTAGAGATGGGACTGACCAAGCCATTTAGAGCCCACATGTCAGAGCCACTATATGCTCCAGTTATCAGACAAGGAGCTACATCATTTAATGTTTACCTCTGGGTTTCCATTTTTCTTTGGTACTAATCCTCCTTTTTATGAACCTATTTTTTTTTGGAATGGGAATTTTATTCTGTAGTATTGTATGCTGGGAATATGTAACTTGTATTCATTCATTCATTCATTCATTCATTACAGGGGCTCACAGCTAAGAGTTTCCCTTAAATCTCAAAGGAGACATTGAATTTAGACTTTTGAGCAATGTTAAGATTTTTAAGACTTGAGGGACTCTTGGAGATGGACTAAATGCATTTTTCATCATGGGATGGGCACAGGCCTTTAAGGATCAGAGGTGGAATGATGTTTGGATCTGGAATCATGTTGAAGTCTTTGTCCCCAATGAAGCAGTGTTCAGAGGTGGGATTTAGGGGGAAGTGGTGGGACCATAAGGGCTCTTACCTTATCAGTGGATTTGATGGCATTATTGGGAGTTGGTGGAAATTAAAGGGGTAGATTCTTATCCTTGGGGGATTATATCCTGTCCTGACCCCTACCTCTTTCTACTTCCTGGCTACTCCTCTACATCTTCTCCACCATGATGCTCTGGTTAC
The DNA here is from genome assembly GCF_047511675.1 of Marmota flaviventris. Lineage (NCBI taxonomy): Eukaryota > Metazoa > Chordata > Mammalia > Rodentia > Sciuridae > Marmota > Marmota flaviventris. The sequence goes on along the minus strand of NC_092505.1, from coordinate 47,238,035 downwards.
CACAGGTCCACTGTAATGGAGCCAGGTCACCATGGATTGAAACCTCTGTAACCATAAACAAAAGTAAATGTTTTTTCCTTTATTTTTTTCCTCAGGCTTTTGTCATCGTGAGAAAAGCTGACTAATTTAACTATTTTTCAAGATCCATGGCCTTTAGGAGAGGAACACATCCAAGTTACTGCAATCTCGAAAGGAAGATGAAAAGAGCATATGTACCATGCCACCCACCACTCATAGGAGGAAGTCCACTGAGGGAATAAGTAAAAGAATATCCTAACCCTAATTTAGAATTCCACTGGGATAAAATACTGTGGCCAAGAAAGACTGGTGGGAAGAAGGCTAATTCAGACAATGCTTGACTTGTTAACCTGATAGGAGAGATAGGATTTCAAAATACAGAAGCATTTTGGAGGGCAGAAGCAGTTAGACAAGGTCAAAGACGACTTTGCTACCATATCCAGGGAGAGACTGATGAAATGCAAATGAAAATGTAACTCATAATGGATAAATACATTAGCCTGGTGTCCCAAAGAAAAGTGAACAGAAGAGTTTTCATCAGAGTAGAATAAAAGTTTAATTGATGCAGAAAGTTTAAGAAAAAGTTTAAAAAACTTCTCCACGTTGGGCATGGGTTAGCAATTTACACATTACATCTGCCCAGATGAATACAAGCACACAATAACAGGAAATTATTGAAGCAATATTTATGGTGAGTGATAAGAGTATTGGAGACAACAAAGACACTCATTCTTGGGAGAGTGGGTCAATAATATAGTAGTATCATTATGAAGCAATTGGAAGCAATGCATAAATATAAATTACAAAAATTCATGGAATGTAACTAATACATTTATGAAATAGAAATTTATGCTTTTAACATACATATATTAAAAATCAATAGGAAACTGAAACCCAAATATAAGTAATAGAAATAAAATAATGAAGGTTTGAGTTGAAATCAGTGAAATAGAAAATACATTATATATTTAAAAACACATTATATATTTTAAAAATCATCAATATGGAAAATATAGATTATGACAAAGGAGAGAGAACACAAGTCATCAATATTAGAACAAAAGAGGGGACATCATTATAGATCCTACAAACATTAAATGATAAAGAAATATTGTAGACTACCTCCTCATTTTAATTTTTAAATGCCAATGAGGGGTAATTACTTTGAGTCACTGGATCCTTGATCTGAGGGCATCATAGTCTATTGTTATAGTATAAAAAGAACCAGTAGCAAACATATCATTTCAATAACATACCATACAGAATGATTCAACATGTTTTAGGATGGGAGCCAATCAATTTACAAAGTATTCAATCAGCTAGAAATGCAGATTGGACCTGCTTTCTTAAGTATCCTGGGTGCTATGATGTTTCCCCACTATTTGAAGCCATTATTATTGTCAAACATCCATCAGATGATTTCTAATTTTTAAAATTTTTACTGGGAATCATGAAATTTGGCTGCAGTAATACAGGCATATTTGTATTTAGCATGGAATTTAAGCCTTTGTTTGATTTTGAAAGCAGAAAGCTTATTATTGATATCTGTAATAAAAGCTTTTAGAATATATGATTTAGTTGTAAACTCTTATCAATACTTACCTGATTACATAGGACTTTAGAAATGTTTTGATCAAAATTGTTAAGAAAATGAGCTTAAATTGCATTTCGTGCAATTTATATCTATCATCCATTTCTCCTTATTTCTAAATCTCCAACAATTAAAACACAAGAGGATTACATATAGGCTCTCAGGCCACAGCAGGAACCCTGCTTTTGGTTCTTGCCCATAAAGTTAGATATGGGGCCATTTGTAAGATAGAGAAAATGAGGCAATAATTAAATGCCAGAGATCTTTTTGAATATCATCCTCCCAGAAAGTTTGAATATTACCAATGAAACTTTTCAGGGGAAATAGCATCTCAAGAGAATAAATCCATAAACATGGTTAATATGGAGACAGATATAAGCCTGAAAGAATACATTAAGAATATAAGACTCAAATTATCATTAAATGAGAAATGACTGTTATAAATCAAAATGTGAATTATTGATTTTTCTAGTATAACATCAATCAATTTGCCAGGCTTTAATTTGAACTTCATTATATGGCTGTAAATAATACCCAAACAACAAGGACTAATCTAAATCATATGGATTTTTAAAGAGTCAAAATGATAGTATACCTAATATTATTTTTGTATTCAGAAAATAGTTTTAGATAACTCAATTATATTTCTACCTTTTTAGATCTTTTACTAAATTAAAAATCCAAATTAAACATGGTTGTTTGCAAATTTCTTTTAAGAAGTAGAAATGAGATTGAATCGAAGATGGTGGGCCAGAGGGAGGCAGCATTCTGTATTGCTCCGTGACCTGGGTCTCAACTAGTGGGAAAACTTCTTTGCTAAGAGTGATAGAGGACCCCTCCACAGCTGATCCTGTGCAGGAATCACAGCTGCTATGCTGTGCGGTGACCCGAGCCTCACCATTATAAAAGGACTCCTGATTACTTGCCCATGCAGGTCTCCCAGGTGTGCTAGTGGGACCACCTGTATCAGCATCTGTGCAGAATTCCCAGCCGCCACTCCTACAAAGGATATTCAACTGCCACCCACAGGCAGGAACTCCGGCCACCTCTCCTGTGTGGACCCCCATGTTCTAACATGAGGCTCCCCTGGTCGCCTCCATCTTGGGACTCAATGCCATAGCCTGCCATTGCCTGCCATAGCCTGCCTGCACCTGGGGACATCACAGGCTCTGAAGAAAACTGACAGCCTCAACACTGCATGCCAGAGCTCATCTCTGAATGCATTGCACAGTGCCATCGCCTGGCCACCAGACTAGACACCCCATCACTGAAAGTAGCAGCCTCCATCTTGGGTCACCTCCATTACCATCTTTACTTGGGGCAACTAGCTGTTTGGAACACTGGATAGCCAGGTACCCATAGTTTTCTAATCCCCCCAATCCCCAGCAGCTAACTCAGCAGAGTGACTGACCAATTCAAAACAGCCCTCCATGACAGATGCACACTCACAAGAGTGCAACACACAAGACCCCTGGAGAGAAAGGTTTCTGATTAGAAAATAGAAAGGGAGAGAGTAAGAGAGATACACTTTAGAGACTAATTTAGAGGGCAGGAACTGTGAGGTCTACAGGTGAGACGAGGAGATAAGACCTGGCACCCACATCACAAGAGCAAACCCCAAAGGAGATCCTTGAGGTGCAGTCTCCCAATGAAACCTGCGGGTGCCATACCCCACCTCCAAGTGCCCTGAGCCCAAGACCAACCCTCACACCCAGGTAATCCCCACCATCCTGAGGGCAGAGATACCAACTAAGAACAGACAACCCCACCTATTGGATGAGAAGAGAAGCAGGGAAGATACTGATCTCCAACCAAGCAATCCTTGGTTCTTCCTTTGAGATTTTTTTTCTTCTCCCTCTTTATTCTCCTGTCCTTACATCCCCAACATATGTGAAAATAAGTACTTTGCATGAGTCAGGATTTTGAGGACTGAAACGACTGAATTGTATATTACAGTTGTGTTATATATTCTTTTTTTTTCTGGTTGTTTTTTTCTCTCCAATTTTTGCTATTTTAAAATTTTCAGTTTTCTTAATATATGTGTGTTTGTCTTATGTACTGTACTGTCTTCCCTCTTACTTATCTACCCCAAATTACTACCACTCTATTCTCCTGCTATTAACCTTCTTCTTTAGATGTCTCTTTCACACTTTCTAACGTAGAATAACTCTATATCCTCATCTCATACTTCCTCATCATATCTTCCTTCACCTCACCCCTGGTCCTTTGTCCACCCTCAGAAACTGTAAACCATTTTACAAAACTACTAATTATATTTTAGATAATAATTTAATTCACCATTTCTGTATATTGTGACCAAACTGTAAACATCTTAATAACAACTATGTTATTAGGTGGTATTTTGTTTATATTGGGATCTGTTAACTTGTCCTTCCCCTCGAAGGTGAGGTATTGGAACCCTTCAGAGACACTATAAGACTGTAGGGTAAAAACAGTAGCACCTCGTATGCACAGAGCTAGAAAGGAAGACACACGAGCAACATGAAAAGACAAGGCAAGAAAATGCCCCAAACACATTAAGATAGCACATTATTAGAATCCATGGCCAGCATAGCAGAAGAAATGACAGGGAAGCAGTTCAGGATGTACATAATTAAAATATTCTGTGAATTAAAGGATGATATGACACCAAATACAGGCAGAAAAGATCATTTTGACAAAGAGCTACATAAACAAATACAGAAAGCAAAAGATTACATCAATAAGGAAGTAGACGTTCTAAAGAAAAACCAAACAGAAATCCTTGAAATTAAAGAAACAATAAACCAAATTAAAAGCTCAATTTGAAAGCATCACCAACAGATTAGACCATTTGAAAGACAGGACCTCAGACAATGAAGACAAAATATACAATCTTGAAAAGAATGTGTACCACACAGTAAAGATGGTAAGAAATCATGAGTAGAACATGCAAGAAAATGGAATAGCATGAAAAGACCAAATTTAAGAGTTATTGGGATAGAGGAAGGCATAGAGTTCCAAACCAAAGGAATGAACAGTCTATTCAACAAAATAATATCAGAAAATTTTCCAAACATGTAGAATGAATTTGAAAACCAAATTCAAGAGGCTTACAGGACACCAAATGTACAAAATCACAATAGATCCACACCAAGGCACATTATAGTGAAAATGCCTAACATACAGAATAAGGAGAGAATATTAAAAGCCAGGAGAGAAAGGAATCAAATTACACATAGTGAGAAACCAGTTAGGTGATGTGCAGATTTTTCAACCCAGACTCTGAAAGCTAGAAGATCCTGAAACAACATATATCAAACTCTGAAAGAAAATTTTGTATCCAGCAAAATTAAGCTTTAGATTTGATGACGAAATAAAAACCTTCCATGATAAACAAAAGTTAAAGGAATTTACAGCTAGAAAACCTACACTACAGAACATCCTTGGTAAAATATTTCATGAAGAGGAAATGAAAAGCAACAATGAAAATCAGCAGAGGGAGGTATTACACTAAAGGAAAAGCTAATCAAAGGAAAAAAAACAACTCAATTTAAATAACAAAAATAAACAAAAATGGCTGGGAATACAAATCATGTCTCAATAACAACCCTGAATGTTAATGGCCTAAATTCACCAATCAAAACACATAAGCTAGCAAATTGGATAAAAAATGACCCAACAATATGCTGCCTTCAAGAGACTCATCCCATAGGAAAAGACATAAACAGACTGATGGTGAAAGGTTGGGAAAAATTATACCAATCTCCTAGACTGAGGATGAAAGCAGGGGTTTCCATCCTCATATCAAATAAAGTAGACTTTAAGCTAATGTTAATCAAAATGGACAAAGAATGACATTTCATAGTACTCAAGGGAAACATACACTAAGAAGACATAACAATTATAAATATATATGCCACAAATAATTGAGCATCTATGTTCATCAAACACTTCTCAATTTCAAGTGTCTAATTGACCACAACACAATAATTCTGGGTTACTTTAACACACCTCTTTCACCACTGGATAGACCTTCCAAAAAGAAGCTGAACAAAGAAAATATAGAATTCAATAATACAATCAAAATTAAGTCTCACTTACATGTATAGAATTTTCATTCTTCAACAGCAAATATATTCTCTTCTCAGCAGCACATGGATCCTTCTCTAAAATAAATCATATATTATGCCACAAAGCAAAGCTTAAAAAATACAAAAAAATAGAGAATACTACCCAATATTCTGTCAGAACACAGTGGAATGAAATTAGAAATCTATGATAAAATAAAAAATAAAAACTACTCCAACACCTGGAGCCTAAATAATTGCTACTGAATGAATAATGGTTGCAAAAGACAACAAGGAGGAGATTAAAAAAAAATCTTAGTGGTAAATGAGAACACTGATACAACATACTGAATTCTCTGGGACATTATGAAGGCAGTACTAAGAGGAAAGTACATTGCATGGTCCATTCCTTAAAAGAAGAAAAAGTCAACAAATAAATAACCTAACACTACATCTCAAAGCCCTAGAAAAAGAAGAACAAATCAACACCAAAAGCAGTAAAGACAGGAAATAATTAAAATCAAAGATGAAATGAATGAAATTAAAACAAAATAAACAATTGAAAAAATTGACAAAACAAAAAGTTGGTTCTTTAAAAAAATAAATAAAATTGACAAACCCTTAGCATGCTAACAAAAAGGAGAGAGAAAACTTAAATCACTGACATACATGATGAAAAAGGAAATATCACAATAGACACTACAGAAATACAGAAGACAATTAGAAATTATTTTGAAAACTTGTACTCTAATAAAATAGAGAATCTCGAAGGCATTGAAAAATTTCTAGAGGAATATGAGTTACCCCAATTAAATCAGAATGATATACACAATTTAAACAGACCAATTTCAAGAAAGGAAATAAAGAATGCCATCAGAAGCCTATCAACCAAGAAAAGCCCAAGACCAGATGGATACACAGCTGAGTTCTACACAAAACCTATAAAGAACTAATACCTGTACTCTACAAATTATTTTGTGAAATAGAAATAGAGCTTTTACAAAAGTGTAGCCCCTGATAGATCCCATCTACACAAGAGCTGGAACTAGACCAAGGAAAGATGCCTCCAGTAGTTTTTTTAAGGGGGTACATCAAAGGAAGGAATAAGGTTTTGAGGGCGGAGTCTTGCTTCCTGATATCTGGCAGTCAACAGGTTGATTGGCACCTTGGCAGGTCACATCCATCTCAGTTGCTGTGCGGGTCATGGCAGAGTGGGATAGAAATTGACAATGTGTCAGGGCAATTGACCAGAGGTCATTTCCAGACACCAGATGTTTTGATCCACTAGGCATGATGTGCAGTGGCCCACACGAAACCCATGAATGGCTTGCGACAGACTACTCTGTACTAATAAATTTGACAATTCAGATTAATGAAAGACATAATCAATGCACACAAAGAAATATAAAATCTTTATAATTATATATCATTATGATTTATTAGTATGAAACCATCTACCATGAATACTATCGGTTCAGATAGCTTCATTGATGACTAATAACAACTACTTAGGACAGAAGGAATTGTTTTATTTCACAAACTCCATCAGAAAAAAGAAGGAGCAACTTTTGAAACCATCATATGAAATCAGAATAACTCCCAAAGCAAATTAAGACAAAACCATAAGGTTTGTATATAATAATATCATTCATAAGCATTTATCTTCTAGTTTTATGTTTTCATCATTCAGGTCTTTAATTCATTTTGAGGTAAATTTTGTGAATATTGTAAAATAGAGGTTCAATATCATTTTTCTTTGTATGGGCTATTTAGTTTTCTTTTATTTAAAACATTATCCTTTCCCTGTGGTGTATTCTTGGCACCCTTGTCAGAGATTAGTTGATTGTACGTGCTGAGTTTATTTCTGGGTCCTTAACACAATTTGACAATGTAGAATCCAGTAATTGCTGGGGAAAGTGTCACAGACCTGTAATCCCAGCAACTCAGGAGGCTGTGGCAGGAGAATCACAATTTTAAGGTCCAGCTTGGATAACTTAGCAATACCCTCAGCAATTCAGCAAGACTCTGTCTCAAAATAAAAAGTTAAAAATGCTGTGGATGTGGCTCAATGGTAAAGCACCCTGGGGTTTGATTCCCCCATGTCAAAAAAAAATTTAAAAATCCAGCAACAAATAAAAAGAATAATAAATAATGAGAACTGAGGTACATCCTAAGAATGCTAGTTAGTTCGACAGGTGAAAATTTAAATCCATATACTTTGATTCACTGACAGAATAAAAGCTAAAAGTCAGATAATTTTTTTAAATAAATGAAGAGTTTGTCAAATTTCAACATTCACTTGAGAGAAAAACTCTTGAGAAGGGAAGATTTAAACTTTTATATGAAAAATATACAATTAGCATCTTTTTAATAATAGTGTATTGAGATACAATGAACATAAAAAGCAATACATACTTAATATATTCACAGTAATGAGATTATGAATAAACTTTACAAACATTTGGGAAATCATTACCACTCTCTACACCATAAACATATTTTTGCCTCCAAAATTTTCCTCTCACTTACTTAATTTACTAGTATTATTGTGATAAGAATATTTAATAGAACATACGTTCTCAGCAAATCTATGCCATATAATATTGACTATAGACTCTATGATGTTCCCTAGAATTTACTCATAACACTGAAACATTTTACCCTTTAACCAATACATCTCCAAATTGTACTTCCACCCCCACCCTTGATTACAACCAGGCTCTGCTCTGCTTTTATGAGTTGGACTATTTTAGAACCTTTATATAAAGGGTATTATGCAGTGTTTGTCCTTTTTTAAAAATTTTTTATTGTTGGTTGTTCAAAACATTACATAGTTCTTGATATATCATATTTCACACTTTGATTCAAGTGGGTTATGAACTCCCATTTTTACCCCGTATACAGATTGCAGAATCACACTGGTTACACATCCACTGATTTACATATTGCCATACTAGTGTCTGTTGTATTCTGCTGCCTTTCCTATCCTCTGTTTGTCCTTTTTTGTCTGGCTATTTTACTTAGGATAATATCCTCAAGGTTCATTCATTTTGCCACAAATGAAAGGTTGTCTTCTTTTAAAAAGCTGAATAATCCTCTAGTGTATGTATAGACTGTAGTTTTAAATTTAATAATTCATTAATGAGTGGTTGACTTATTGTAAGTAATGCTGTAATGAATACAAGAATATGAGTGTGGACATCTCTTTAAGATATTCATTTCAATTTTTAGGATATATATATATCCAGATGTGGGTTTGCTGATTCATGTGGTAATTATATTTTTATTATTTGGAGGGGTCTCCATATTGTTTTCTATAGTGTCTGTATAATTTACAACCCAATAATGGTATAAGAGGACCCTTTACTCCATATTCTAACCAACATTTATAATCTTTAAATTTTTTTGATGCTAGCCATCTTAACAGATATGAAATAAATTCTTATTATGGTTTTGGTTTATATTTCCCTCATGATTGCTGATATTGAGCACTTCTTCATATGCCTTTTAGTGATGCCTTCTTTGGACATATATCTGTGCAGTTCCTTTGTCCATTTGAAAATCAGATTATTATTTTTATTTATTGTTTTGCTTCTGAGTTTTAGAAAATTCTTACATATTTTGGATATTAACCCTTAATCAGATATATGGTTTCCAAATATTTTCTTCCATTTTGCCAAAAATATTCTGTAATGCAGGCTTTCTCACTGTAAATTCTTTTGAGTTTTGTTTATCATGGAAGGTTTTAATTTTGTCATCAACTCTAAAGCTTAATTTTGTCAGATATAAGATTCTTGGTTGGCATCCATTTTTGTTCATAGCTTAATTTATGTTGTTCCAAGATCTCCTGGCCTTGAAGGTCTGGTTGAAAAATCTGCTGAGATCTAAATTGGTCTCCCCATATACAAATCTGATTTTTCTCTCTTATAGTTTTAAAAATTCTATCCTTATTCTATCTCTTCTTGGCATGGGGCCTACCAGGAAAGGCATTGTTTCTGAGAAATCATTCCTGCATTCTCTAATATATATAGGGGAAGTGTTCTTTTCTTTCTCTAAATCTGTTACAATTTTGACTCACAAATTAATTAAGTTAATTAATTAAGTTAATCAATTCCTTTAGCATGCAGATACTTTTTTTAATTTTTTTTATTGGTTGTTCAAAACATTATAAAGCTCTTGACATATCATATTTCATACATTAGATTCAAGTTGGTTATGAACTCCCAATTTTACCCCAACTACAGATTGCAGAATCACATCGGTTACACATCCACATTTTTACATAATGCCCTATTAGTAACTGTTGTATTCTGCTACCTTTCCTATCCTCTACTATCCCCCCTCCCTCCCCTCCCATCTTCTCTCTCTACCCCATCCACTGTAATTCATTTCTCTCCTTGTTTATTTTCCCATTCCCCTCACAACCTCTTATATGTAATTTTGTATAACAATGAGGGTCTCCCTCCATTACCATGCAATTTCCCTTTTCTCTCCTTTTCCATCCCACCTCATGTATCTGTTTAATGTTAATCTTTTCTTCCTGCTCTTCCTCCCTGCTCTGTTCTTAGTTGCTCTCATTATATCAAAGAAGACATTTGGTATTTGTTTTTTAGGGATTGGCTAGCTTCACTAAGCATAATCTGCTCTAGTGCCATCCATTTCTCTGCAAATTCTATGATTTTGTCATTTTTTAGTGCTGCGTAATACTCCATGGTGTATAAATGCCACATTTTTTTTATCCATTCATCTATTGAAGGGCATCTGGGTTGGTTCCACAGTCTAGCAATTGTGAATTGTGCTGCTATGAACATCGATGTGGCAGTATCCCTGTAGTACGCTCTTTTAAGGTCTTCAGGGAATAGTCCAAGAAGGGCAATAGCTGGGTCAAATGGTGGTTCCATTCCCAGCTTTCCCAGGAATCTCCATACTGCTTTCCAGATTGGCCGCACCAGTTTGCAGTCCCACCAGCAATGTACAAGAGTACCCTTTTCCCCACATCCTCTCCAGCACTTGTTGTTGTTTGACTTCATAATGGCTGCCAATCTTACTGGAGTGAGATGGTATCTTAGGGTGGTTTTGATTTGCATTTCTCTGACTGCTAGAGATGGTGAGCATTTTTTCATGTACTTGTTGATTGATTGTATGTCCTCCTCTGAGAAGTGTCTGTTCAGGTCTTTGGCCCATTTGTTGATTGGGTTATTTGTTTTCTTATTGTTTAATTTTTTGAGTTCTTTGTATACTCTGGATATTAGGGCTCTATCTGAAGTGTGAAGAGTAACAATTTGTTCCCAGGATGTAGGCTCCCTATTTACCTCTTTTATTGTTTCTCTTGCTGAGAGAAAACTTTTCAGTTTAAGTAAGTCCCATTTGTTGATTTTTGTTATCAACTTTTGTGCTATGGGTGTCCTATTAAGGAATTTGGAGCCCGACCCTACAATATGTAGATCGGAGCCAACTTTTTCTTCTATCAGACGCAGAGTCTCTGATTTGATATCTAGCTCCTTGATCCACTTTGAGTTAACTTTTGTCCATGGCGAGAGGAGGGGATTCAGTTTCATTTTGTTGCATATGGATTTCCAGTTTTCCCAGCACCATTTGTTGAAGATGCTATCCTCCCTCCATTGCATGCAGATACTTTTTAATTTGATGCAATCACATTTGCCTATTTTCACTTTATTTGTATTTTGGGGATCCTTTTTAAGACATTGCTGCTAAAGCCAATATTAAGATTTTCTCTATGTATCTTTTAGTTTTATGATTTCATCTCTTAAATTCAGGTTTTTATTCCATTTTGAATTGAATTTTGTGTACATTGTAAAGTGAGAATTTGGTCTCACTTTTTTTATATACATGTGAACTTTTAGTTTCTGAAGACCATTTATTGAAATATATTGTTTTCTTGGGCACCCTTGTCAAAGATTAGTTGATTGTATGTGGTGTATTTATTCCTGGATTCTCCAATGTGTCCCCTTTGTCTCTACATTGGTTTTTATGTCCCTACCATACTACTTTTCTGTAGCTTTGTGATATATGTTAAAATCAGGAAGTATGACACCTACAGCTTTGTTCTTCTCACACAAGACTACTTTCTCAAATGTTAAAGAGTTGTAAACAAAATGTAAAAAAAAAAAAGTTAGAATAGTTGTCAGTATACAAGTCTTTCACGCCTTTAGTTAGGTTTATTCATAAGCACATTATGTGTTTCATTGTTAATGAAAATGAGGTTATTTTGTTTACTTTTTTTGATAGTTCATTGTCAGTGCAATTTATTTTGTCCATTAATTTTTTAATCTTATTATGTTCCTGAATTCACTTACTAGTCTAATAGGTGGTGTGTGTGTGTAAGAGTGTGTGTGCATGCACATGCACACATATCAAGTGTTTAGGGTTTATATATATACAATATGTCTTCTACAAACAGAAATTTATGTCTTCTTTTCTATCCAGAATGACATTTATTTCTTTTTCTTCTCTAATTTATCTAGCTAAGAATTTTGTACAATATTGAATAGAAGTGGAGACAGTGGGCATCTTTGCTTGTTCAAAACTTTAAAAGAAAAGTTTCCAGTTTTGAACATTGAGTATGAGAATTGTGGGATTTAACAATATAGTCTTTATTTTGTTGAGATAAGTTCCTTCTAAACTTAATTTGTTGAGAGTTTTTATCATGAAAGGGCATTAGATTTTGTCAAATGCATTTTCTCATCTATTGAGATGATCATGTGTAGTTTCCTTCAGTCTGTTACTATAGTATGTGATGACATTAAATTTCATATATTAACTATCATTGCATCTCAGGCAGAAATCACTTGATCATGATGCATCATACTTTTAGTGAGCTCTTGAATTCAGTTGCTATTTTTTGAGAGTTTTTCCATTTATATTCATCAGAGTTGTTTGCCTATAATTTAATTTTCCCATTTCCTTTTGGTGTTTTATCTGGTTTTGGTATTAGGGTGAGAATGTTTGGCAGTGTTCCTTCTTTTTGTGAGGGTGGAATTTGACTAGGGTTCTTTAAATATGTGGTAGAACTTGGTCAATATCTTACAAAACTAAATTGAAAAACAGTTTGCAAAATATCTGCTTTGAGCTCATAAAAATGCCAATGTCATAAAATACAAGGAAATAATGAGAAATGAAGGACAAGTAACAGACTGGAGAAGAAGAAGAAGATACAACCAGATGTGATACAGGATACTAGATTAGATCTTGGAAAAGAAAAAGACCACTAGGGTAAAAACCAGTTAATTTGTAAAAGGTTAATAGTATCATAACTATTATTCTGGTTTTGACCATTTACTTTGCCTATTAAAAATGTTATCAAGGGATGTTGTTTAAAACATACATGAATTCTGTACTATTATGGAAACTTTTCAGAGAGCTTAAAAGCATTCAAAAGAAAAAATTAAAAAGAAACAAAAAAAATAAAAGAAACCAAAAAAATTGAAAATAAGGCCCAGACCACAACCCCTGTGCCCACAAAGACAGGAACACCGCACCTATGTGGAAAGGAACACCGTGTGCTGTGGTTCCTTATCTACCAAGATGGATATCCACAAACAACCAATCCACCTCCATCTTGGGAAACTGAAGCCACCTTCATAGCCTGCCCCACGCAGTAATCTCCACCATGGGACAATGGACAGGGCTGAGGGGCAGCTGCCCATTGTGGCCCTGCCCACCACAGTGCACCATCACTGAACAGGCTGCCCAACGCCATTGCATAACCTATACTTCCAACCCCATCTCCAAAATAAGTTGCCTCAATCTTGGGACACCTCCATGACATCTTGGTTTACCTCTGCTGCAACCACCGCCACCTTTAGTTGGGGAAGATTTCATCTTGGGACACCAACTGAGGCCTGGAAGCCCAACAGCAAGTTGCTTACAGGCTTGATGCTACTGCTGCCAGAAACTAGGAACATGGCTGCTTCCATGAAGGGACAACAACCAGGAAATGGAAGACCATCACCAAAGTCCCCGTGGGCCCAGCTTCACCAGAGGTATCCCTAGTAGGTGTGCTAATAGTCACCATCTTGTTGTAGAGGCAACAGGGAGCCTTGTATGGGGTCATCTCTCTCTCTCTCTCTCTCTCTCTCTCTCTCTCTCTTTCTCTTTTCTCCTAATAGTCAACTTCTTTTGATTCCCCTTTCACTCGTCCTATAATCCAATACCTCTGTATGTTCACATCCTACCCACCCCCTCTGTCCACCACTAGAAACTGTAAACCCTTATGCAAACCTACTGGCTACATGGTAGAAGATAACCATACACGTCATTTCTGCTTACATTGGTAAAACTCTAAATAGAAGCTAATTAACTTATGGCTGTGTATTAGTTGCATTGGGTGCTATAAACATTGATCTCCCACTTAAAGATGAGATATTCATAACCTACAGGGGCACTACAAGATTAAAAGGTAGAAATTGCAAAACCTCATATCCACATTACCAGAGAGGAAGACATAGACAACAATAGAAATAAGGGAAGAAAATGCCCCAAACAAACCAAGATACTATAATAATAGAATCCATTGATAGCACGGTAAATAAAATGACAGAGAAAGAGTTGAGAATGCACATAATAAAAATGATCTGCAAATTAAAGATTGACCTAAGAGAGCAAATACAGGCAACTATTGTTCACCAACAAAGAGATTATAGAGAAAATACATGAGCAAAAAATTACTACAAGAAAGAGATTTTTTAAAAAATAAATCAGTAAGTAAATAAATAAATAAGCAAACAAACAGAAATCCTTGAAATAAAAGAAACAACAAACCAAATAAAAAAACTCAATAGAAAGCATCACAAACAAACTAGATCACTTGGAAGTTAGAACCTCAGACAATGAAGACAAAATATACAATCTGGAAAATAAAGTTGACCACACAGTTAAGATGGTAAGAAACCATGAACAGAACATACAAGAATTATAGAATAACATTAAAAGACCAAATCTAAGATTTATCGGAATAGAGAAAGTCAGACAGTTTCAAATCAAAGTATGTACAATCTCTTCAATAAAATAATACCAGAAAATTTCCCAAACATGAAGAATGAATTGGAAAACCAAATATAAGAGATTTATAGGACACCAAATGTACAAATTTATAACAGTTCTACACCAAGGCACATTATAATAAAAATGACTATATTATATATATATGACTTATATATTAAGCTTTAAAGTTGATGACAAAATTAAAACCTTCCATGATAAATAAAATTTAAAAGAATTTACAGTGAGAAAGCCTGCATTACAGAACATTTTTGGCAAAATATTTTATGAGGAGAAAATGAAAAACAACAATGAAAATCTGCAAAGTTAGGAACTATACTAAAGGAAAGACCCATCAATTGAGAAGCCAAGTTAAGGTAAATAAAAAAGGAGGGAACCCTTCCAAACACATTCTATGAGGCTAGTATCATCCTGATACCAAAATCAGACAGAGACACATCAAGGAAAGAAAATTTCAGACCAATATCTCTGATGAACATAGATGCAAAATTTCTCAATAAAATTCTGGTAAATTGCACATAAAAACATATTTAAAAAATTGTGCATCATGATCAAGTGGGGTTCATTTCAAGGATGCATGGTTGGCTCGACATACAGAAATCAATAAATGTGATTCATCACATCAGTAGACTTAAAGATAAGAATCATGATTATATCAAGTGATATAGAGAAAACATTTGACAAAATAAAGCACACTTTCATGTTCAAAACACTAGAAAAACTAGGGATAGTAGGATTATACTCAACATTGTAAAAGCTATCTATGACATACCCAAGGCCAACATTATTCTAAATGGATAAAAATTGAAAACATTCCCTCTAAAAACTGTAATGAGACAGGGATTCCCTCTTTCACCACTTCTATTCAACACAATCCTTGAAATTTTAGCCAGAATAATTAGATGAAAGAAATTAAAGGGATATGAATAGGAAAAGAAGAACTCAAACTATCATTATTTGCTGATAACATGATTCTATACTTGGAGGAACCAAAAATTTCCACCAGAAACCCTTTAGAATTAATAAATGAATTCAGGAAAGTAGCAGGATATAAAATCAATACTGATAAGTCAAATGCAATTCTATACACAAGTGATGTATACTCTGAAAGAGAAACTAGGAAAATTACCACATTTACAATTGCCTCAAAAAAAAAAAAAACAAAAAAAAAAAAAACAAACTTCGGAATAGTTTAAGGTCTGCTATTTTGGGATGCCAGAATGAAGTTAACAAAAGAGTTGAAAGACCTCTACAATAAAAATTACTGAACACTAAAGAAAGAAATTGAAGAAGACCTTAGAAGACGAAAGATCTCCCATGCTCCTGGATATGCAGAATTAATATTGTCAAAATGGTCATACTATCCCAAGAGCTATAAAGATTCAATGTGATTCCAATTAAAATCCCAATGTCATTCTTGTAGATACAGAAATGAGAAATCATACCCCGTCTTATTCAAATGTATGATATGTCAAGATCATTGTATTGTCATGTGTAACTAATTAAAATAAATTAAAAAAAGAAAAGAAAAAGCAATCATGAAATTCATTTGAAAAAAATAAGAGACCCAGAATAGCTAAAGCAATCCTTAGCAAGAAGAGTGAAGTAGGAGGCATCACAATACCAGACCTGAAACTAAATTACAAAGTTATAGAAACAAAAACCTCATGGTATTGGCACTAAAATAGACATGTAGACTAATGGGTACAGAATAGAAGACACAGAGACAAACCTACACAAATACAGTTATCTCATACTAGACAAAGGTGCCAAAAACAAAAAGAAAATATAGATTCTTCAACATATGGTGCTGGAAAAACTGGAAATCCATGCACAGCAAATGAAACAAAACCCCTCTCTTATTATGCACAAAACTCAATTCAAAGTGGATCAAGGACCTAGGAATTAGATCAGAGAACCTATGCCTAATAGAAGAAAAAGTAAGCCCAAATCTTTTATCATGTCAAATCACAGCCTGACTTCCTTAACAAGACTCCTAAAGCACAGGAATAAAATCAAGGCTCAATAAATGGGATGGATTCAAACTAAAAAGCCTCTTCTCAGCAAAAGAATAATCAATAAGGTGAACAGAGAGCCTACATTTTGGAAGCGAATTTTTGCTACATACACAACAGATAGAGCACTAATCTCCAGGATTTAAAGAACTCAAAAAAACTTAACACCAAAAAGACCAAATAACCCAATCAACAATTGGGCTAAGGAGCTGAAGAAGATACAAAATTGATCAACAAATATATGAAAAAAATGTTCAACATCTCTAGTAAATAGAAGCGTAAATCAAAACTACTCTAACATTTCATCTCATGCCAGTTTAAATGGCAGTTATCAAGAATACAAGCAACTATAAGTTTTGGCAAGGATATAGGGGGAAACGTACACTCCTACATTGCTGGTGGGACTGCAAATTGTTGTAGCCAACCTGCAAAGCCCTATGGAGATTCCTTAGAAAACATGGAATGGAACAACCATTTGACCCATCTATCCCACTCCTCGGTTTATATCCAAAGGACTTAAAAACAGCATACTACAGTCACACAGCCACATCAATGTTTATAGCAGCACAATTCACAGTAACCAAACCGTGAAACCAATCTAGATGCCTTTCAATAGATGAATCCATAATGAAACTGTTTTATATATACACAATGAAATATTACTCAGCAATAAAAGAGAATAAAATTATGACACTTGCAGGTAAATGGATGGAGTTAGAGAATATCATGCTAAGCAAAGTAAGCCAATCCTAAAAAACCAAAGGCTGAATATTTTCTCTGATAAGTGGATACTAATCCAAAATGGGGTTGGGGGGTTGTGTGGGGTGAGTGGAGGAAATTTTGATTGAGAAAAGGGGAGGGGAGGGGCAGCATGGGAGTAGAAAAGATGGGGGAGTGAGATGGTCATCATTACCCTAGATATATGTATGATTGCACGAACGGTGTGATCCTACTATGGGTACAACCAGAAAAATGAAAAATTCTGCTTCATGTGTCTACAATGAATCCAAGAGCATTCTGCTGTCATATATAACTGATTAGAACAATTAAATGATTTTTTTAAAAAAGAAACCAAAATGAATTTACACTAAAATTTTATTATAATTCTGTGAAAAGGATGAAAAAAAACATATAAGGAAAATGCAAAAATGTAAGATAGATACAAGAATAAGGGAGAAAATGATAAATGTAAACAGTGTAATTTGAGATCATTAGGGAAAAGATAGAAGTATTTTATAAATAGTTTTCACCAATTAATTGTTAGTACAGAAAAATAAGTTGATCTCTATTTTAAAAAATTCAATTCCAATTGCATTAAAAAATTCAATTCCAATTGTATTAAAAATCTAATGTGGTAGGGGCAACTATACAAATATTAAAATCATGATTCAACTAGCAAGATTCAAAATACACAAAGAAGAAAGAAAATAATTGACATATTAGAATATATGATAATGTTTCCTGTGTGTGAATAAACTTAATAAACATTTTTAAAATAAACAACAGTGAGACAATATATTTTTCCACACTTATGATTAGCACAGGATTAATATCCTGATTATATAAATTCTCCTATAGATCACTAAGAAAGGGAAATGACCTGGGAAAGCAGAACAAATGTTAAGTATTAACTGCATATAAAATGAACTGGAATGGCCAACATGCATGTTATAAGATGTTGAAACTCAACAGGAATTAAATGCATTTTTACTCAGCAAACTAGTATGCTGAATGAACAATGGGGCAAAACAAAGTGTTCTTGAGAATGTGGGACAGTAATAATCATACACTATAATTTGGATATAACTTTATTGAAAATTATGGCATGCTTAAAAAGTTGAATATATTTAGAGCTTATGATGTAGCAATTTCTCTCTAGAGAGACTTGAGCATATACATATAAACATGTATAGAACTCCAAATAAAATTAATGCAACATCCTAACTTGAGAATGAAAATGAATGCTAATAAGAAGAGAGATGCTAAATAACTTGAGGTATAGATATATGAGATACTATAAAGTTTATGAAGTGCGGGAATGAAGCAAAAATGAGGATGAGTATCACAAACATAAACTGAGCCCCCCCAAAAGCAACATAATGAAAAGCATGCAGTAAAATGACATTTCCACGTATTGTTAAGAACACACAAAATATTGCTATATTTGGTTGAATGATATGCAAGGCAAAAATAAATAAATTACGAAGATTGAATGCAATTCATAAGTTTTCACTTGGAGAAAGGTAAAAGGCAATGTGCACGAGTAGGGGAAAAGTAATGCTTTTTTCTCCAAATAGATATTTAGTAACTGGATGTTCTTTCTATTATACTTTGTCCCTTTTCAAATGTTTGAAATACTTTAACACATTTTAACTATTATGTCCTTACGTATTAATCATTCATTTTATATTTTAACTGACAAATAAGGTAAATGAAGTCCAAGATAGTCATGAAGACTTTTTTTTTTTAGGATGAAAGTACAAGAACAAAATGGTTTGGATTCTAAAAATTGAGAAATTTTTCCTTTCCTAAGAATGGAAATAAATGAATTTTATTTATATTACAGGAACTTAAAAAGGGAAAGAGAATGAAAAGGAGAGAAACAGAGCCACAGCAAGGATATAAGGTAACTCCAACTGTTTTCGAAAAATTATCATAGAAAGCTGGGATTCTACATTTGATAGATCTATAAGCTACTCCTCTCTGCCTACAAGCACAAAATTGAATTAAGGTGAATTACCATAATAAAAAGATGCCCAGAGATCTGTGAAACTTTAAAATTAAGTCATTTGTATTTTAATTTACAGATAATAATTTTACATATTTATGGGGTACTGTGTAATATTTTGGTATATATTATGTATTGATTAACTCAGGATATTTAAATCACCTCAAACACCATTTCTTTGTAATTAGAACATTTAAAATCTTTTTTATATCTATTTTGTTTTATATGATACAATATTGTCAACTGTAATTGCCCTTTAGTGTAACAATATACCAGAACTAATTCTTCTATGTAGCTCTTTTGTTACACACTAATCATTCTCTCCCTATCTTCCCACTCCCCAACCCTTCCCACCCTCCGATAACCATTATTCTGCTCTTCCATGAGCTCAATTGTCTTTAAAACTCTTATTGTGAGTTTTCCATTATAGATTTCCTGAAATTTCATCTGATTGTCAACATGGATATCATGATTTTTTTTTCTCAAAAAGTAAGGTCAGAAACAGCTCATTTGCAATGCATTCTGGTTTTTCCATTGACAATATTGAGATCTATCACTAAAGAAAATAAAGCTGACATTCAGTGTAATCTAGAGATAGTTCTTCAATATGCACATAATGGGATGTGATCTTAGTTAACCTATGCTCTTTCTTCTGAACCCTCTTTTCAATGGAAAAGAAGCTCACTTAAATTGCAGACCTGAGGATCAATTTGTTTAGAAACACTGAAGAGATTTTAAATGGCAAGCCAGAGATCTTTGAAATTAAAATATCATAAAGGTACAACATATTTGGGCTAAAAAATTTAGAGACTTTTTTTAAAAAAATGCATTTGTATGATACCTGAATAATGATTAGTTAATTATCATAAATTTTCCTCCATGATTGAGAAATATTCATAGAGTACAAATGCACTATACTCAGACACTTAGTAACTTTGTCATTTTAGGCAAGTGATTTAATCTCTCAGTACTTTATTGAATTACTACACTTAGACTAAAAACAATAATGGTTGAAGTGTATCAACCTAAAATTCTTTCATATCTATATGTTACATTTGGATTTATAAACTAATATTTATATAATTCAGAAGAGGATAGTAGAGAAGAGAAATATAAAAATAAAATGCCTGCATTAATAATGTGATATACAAATTATCTGGAGTGAGAGCTAGACGTTTTGTTGTCAAAACCCTAGAAGTATAACTAAAAATTAGTTGGCTTAATCTCTTTGTATTTTTGAAACAATGAGTTATAGACATTAAACTTTTCCAGGTTACAGAGTTGACATCAGAGTTTAGAAATTCAAACTTAGAAACCAGTATTTTTCCTCCTCTGGATCAAATTAAGTCCTTTAATTTCAAATTAAATTAAATTCAGTCATTTAATTGGGCCCTTGATCTATGGCAAGGGCTACTTTGCTTGTCCTCAATAATCTCACCCTTGATTTAATTTCATCTCCAAAATCTTTAAAAATAATAATAATGCCTAAAATTCATTTAGTGAGTGTTTTAAGTTCATAAATCACTTTTTGAACTTATTAAATTGCCATAGTAAGAGCACTCTCATAAAAGCAAGGAAGATATCATTTCTGTTTCACCAAGATTAAATAATTCTCCCTATGGTGCAGAGGATCCAAGTTTCATGACTCTGATTCTGTGATGCTTTCCAGTATCCCAAATTGCTGCAGGGAAACCACGGGATAACTTGCTGCCATCATCCCAACACATCGACCCTCATAAACAGATTACAGAAATGCTGGCAGCCTGAAATGCACAATCCTTCTAAAGAATATGAACACGATCACACAACAATTTACACATTTCTTAAAATCTCATTAAGAATCTTTTGAAATAATTTTATAGCTTCCAAACAATGTCAGTTATATCCTAAAAGGGAGAGGACAGGCATGATATGAATAATAGAGTCTGACTCTTAGGTTCTGAGTCAGACAAATTCATCATAGAAGAATCAGATGCATCCATTTCCCCATTTGGGACTACCTATCCATCAAAGGAAGTGAATCAAACCTGACTAATGTCTTCATTCATCAAGTACACTGGTGAAGGATGACAAGTGACTATAAAGAGTCAGAGAGGACCCAGGCATGCTCCTTTACTTCTATTATATTGATTACTTAATTATGAAAAGGTTATTTAAATTCAATTTTATATCAGATAAAGTTTAAAATTGTTTTGTGAATACATTAAGATTCATGATAGGTTTTAATTTTTAAACAATAAAAGTAAACTCCTAGAAAGTTAGATAAAGTTAAAAGCATACACTTTTTTTGTAAAATGGATTTCATTTTTCTATTGATTTTCATTATCCTTTCAAAAAGGCCGTATATGCCTTGTTGTGAAACTAAACTTGGCAGGGACTTCTCTTTCATATTTCTCATCTTCTCTGCTCATTTCTGTACACAGGAGATAGTTATCTCTAAATAAACATTAAAACAAAGTGAAAGCTAATTTTGTAAAGATAAATATTAAGACATTGCATGTAATCTATCAGATTTTCCTAACCTTTAATGTGAGTTATTATGAATTGAGTTTTTCTAAAGTGGTGCCCACCTAAATAGTTTATTGACAGCATAAGTTATCAGAAATAAACCAGAACAAGCAAAATAGGTCTCCTCAAAGATGCTGTTTATTACGAATATAAGTTTTCTTGAGAATAGGGTATGCTGGTTTTTTTTTTCTTTCTGTTTTTGTTATTGTTGCATAAATTCGAAAATTTTTCATAATATTAGATGGGTTCTATAGATTTCTGTCTAGTGTTGGTGGACATTAATAAATTATTATTAGAAATATAAATAAATAAACAAGTTAGTAGACAAATAAGATTATATCAATATTTTTTTCTTTGAAGAAACAAGTAACTTTTTACTCTGCAGAGAAAATTCACTTAATATTTATTATTTTCTATTTCCTTGTTATAAGTTTTGAGTTTCCAAATAAATGAGACCACAAATACTTTTTAGCCCCAAATGTCTAGATTTATTTAATGAATGGACTATAAAAATGTTTTAATATTTGTGTTTCCTATTGTTCAAATTAGTGACACTTATATGCTCAAAGTCAATTACATACATTTAAGAAATATCAAAGAACATACAAACTAAAGGTGTAAAATGCACAAAGAATTACATAATTCATCTCTAGCATTCACAGCAACATGGAAAAGCAAATTTGGAAACAATGCTAGATTTAGCATTATCTACAGATATGAATCAACTTATGTTTTAAGATATAGCATTTTTTAAAAAGAGACTGGTTATTTCCAATGTCTTTTTATTCAGAGGTGTATATCTTATAGCAGATGTTGTCTTTCTTGCTTGTCTTTTATAACCCTTATAACTGTTTTAACATCAGTGTAAGGTATAAAGTCTACTACAAGTCCATTCAAATAAGCTCAAAGATCACATACTGCAGCCAGTGACTAAAACTTCAAAACACAGCATTCTGTCTGCCTCTAATGACTACCAATTATGCACTTGACAACAAATTTAAACATTCTGGCCTTTCTCATATTGGTTAAATAAGACAGTCATCCATTCTCCTACACTTTGTGAGCCCTCTACTGTTAGAAATATTCTTGCCTATACAACGATTTTGGTTCAAGTCAAAGCCATGACTAAGTTGCAACATTCTGGAAAAATTCTTTTTCAATACAGAAATACAAAAACCTAAATTGTAAAATGTCACCACTGAATTAATCTTTCAGAGGTTTTATGTTTTATGAGTCAATGAATTAGAAAGTAAATATTTTTAATATCTACTTAGAAAAACAAATCATAGTTTAAAACAAAGATTAAAATGATCACTTTTTTTCAAAGACCTTAGGCATAAAGCTATTGTGGAATAGAATAGAATAGAATAGAATAGAATAGAATAGAATAGAATAGAATAGAATAGAATCTGTGTAATAAAATGTGCCACTTACCTTCTATGATTATGTTGTACATATAATTTCTCCCATGTTGAGATGTGCTTTTCCAAAGGAGGAACAGAATCTCATATTTACCAACTTCTGAGATTAAAATGAAGATGTTATGGGCTGGGGGATATAGCTCCGTTGGTAGAGTGCTTACCTTGCATGCACAAGGCTCTGGGTTCAATCCCCAACATCCAAAAGGAGGAGGAGGAGGAGGAGGAGGAGAAGGAGAAGCAACGAAAATATGAATAAATATTGGAGAATATTATCAACAAGTATGTGCACTAAACTGATATTGTGAAAGAAATAAACAATTTCCTAGATATGTACAATCTATCAAAAAGAATCATGAAGAAATAGCCTAAACACACCAAGAACAAGTAGCAATACTGAGTAAGTAATAACATGTCTCCCATAAAAGAAAATCCCAGGATCAAATGGCTTCACTGATGAATCCTAGCAAACATTTAAGGAAGTAATAATACCAATTCTTCTTAAGTTATTCCAAAAAAAAAAAAAAAAATAGAAGAGGAGGCAATTTTTCCAAACATATTCTAAAAGGCCAGTGTAATCCTGATACTAAAATAAGATAAGGAAACCACAACAACAATGGAAAACTGAAGACCAATATCCTTGATGAAAACAGTTGCAAAAATTCTCAATAAACTGTGAGCACACTGAAAATCACAGCAAATTAAATGGATTATTCACCATCTTTAGGTGGGCTTCATCCCAGGGATATAAGGATGTTTCAGTATACACAAATCAATAAGGCTGATATACCACATCAGCAGAATGAAAGACAAAAAACATAGATTTATCTCAATTGGTACAGAAAATAAAAACTTCAACATGTCTTCATGATAAAAATGCCAAAAAAATTAGGCAAATAAGGAACATACTTCACTATAATAAAGACCATTTGTAGATAGAAAAACAACAGCCAACATACTGAATGGGGAAAGCTGAAGACTTTCTAAGATATGGAAATAAACAAGGATGCCCACTTTTATCTTTTTTATTTCAAAACAGTGCTGGAAGTCCTAGCCAGAGCAATTAGGCAAGAGAAAAAAAATAAATAGAGGGCAGCCAAACTAAAAAAGACAAAGTCCCAATTTGCAGGTGACATGATGTTATACACAGAAAGCCTTAAAAACACCAAACGAAAAAAAAAAAAAACAAACACTATTGGAACAGACAAATGAATTCAGCAAAGATACAGGATACAAAATCAGAACTCAAAAATAAGTAACATTGGTATTTGCCATTAGCTAATTAACTAAAATAGATATCAAGAAAGCAATCCCAATTACAAGAGGTACAACAACAACAATACAATTCTAGGAATAAATGTAACCAAAGACATGAAAGATCTCTACAATGAAAATTATAAAACACTGATGAAAGAAATTGAAGAAGACACAAAAAAGAAGAAAGACATCCATATAAATGGACTGGACGAATCAATATTGTTAAAATGTTCATACTTCGCAAAGTGGTGTATAAATTCAAGGCAATGCTTATCAAAATGCCAGTGGCATTGCATTCTTCACAGAAATAGGAAAAAACAATTCAAGAATGTGTATGGAACCACAAAACCCCCAGAAGAGCCAAAGCCATCTTTGATAAAAAGAACAAAGCAAGAGGCATTTTGCTACCTGGCTTCAAACATACCATGATGATTTATTCATCAAAACAGAATGGTATTTCCATAAAAAACCATCACATAGACCAATGGAATGAATAGAGATCCTGGATGTAGTTGTTGACAAAGGTGCTAAGAACACACATTGGAGAAATGGCAATGTTTTAAAAAAAATAATGCAAAGAAAATTTGATAACTGCTTAAGCATAAGAAGGAAATTAGACTTCTGTTTCTCCTCAGTTAGAAAAAAAGAAAAGAAAAATCAATTAAAGATTTAGATATAAAACCTGAAACTGAAAATTCTAGAAAAAAACATACATTGGAGAAATACTTCCAGACATTGAAACAGGCAAGGAATTTTTGCACAAGACTCCAAAGCACAGGAAACAAGAGTAAAATAGACAACACACTAAAAAGATTTTGCACTGCAAAAGAAACAGTAGTATGCAGATGCAACATAGAGAATGAAAGAAAATATTTGCAATGAATTCATCTGTCAGTGGTGTGTCAGCCTACTTTTTGTTGCTGTGACTAAAGTATCTGACAAGAAAAATTTAGAGGAGGAAAATTTTATTTGGGGCTCATGGTTTCAGAGATTTCTATCAATGGTCAGCCAACTCCACTGTTCTTGGCCTAAGGTGAGGGAGAACATCATGGAAGAAGGGCCCTGTGGAGGAAATCTGCTCACCTCATTGTAGCCAGAAAGCATAGAGAGAGAGCAGTAGAAGCCAGGGACAAAATATATAATCCTTGTGGCATGTCCCCAATGACCCACTTCCTTTAGCCCCAACCCACCTGCTATAGTTACCACCCAGTAATTCATTCAAATTATTAATCAATTAAATGACTTAATCCACTGATTAGGTTATATCTCTCATAATCTCAGCATTTCACCTTTTGCATTAACACAGGAACTCTGGGGGGACAACTCATATCCAAACCACAAGAGGTGTGTTGGTATCCAGAATATATAAGAAACTATACGATGATAACTATAATAACTAATATTAAAACTGTTAAAGATAACAAGTGTCAGTAAAGACATAGAGAAAAGGGAACACACTGTTTATGGGAATGTAAATCAATAAAGCTAATATGGAGATTCCTCAGAAAATTAAAAAATAGAACTGACCAAATAATTTCATTACTTGGTATGTATTCAAAAGAAATAATATCAATATGTTGAAAAGATATTCACATTCCCATCTTCACTGCAGCACTATTGGCAAACAAAAAGATATGAAAATAACCTAAGTATCCATAGAGGCATGACTGGGTAAGTAAAATGTGGTACATATACATAAAGAAATATTATTCAATTAATAAAAGGATAAAATTCTGTCATTTGAAGTAACATACGTGGAACTAGAGATTGTTATTTAGAATAAAATATCAGGCACAAAAAAACAAATACTGTATCTTCACACTCATATGTAGCATCTAAATAAATTGATCTCATACAAGTAGAGAATAGTATGGTAGTAACCACAGGCAATGGACTGTAATGAGTAGGGGAGGGAGGAGCAAAGTCTGATCAATGGGTACTAAGCCAAGTGAGGTTCAAGAAACTCTGGTGTACTATTGCCCAGAGTGACTATAGATAACAATTATTTTACTATACATTTCAAAACACTAGAAGAAATTGTTTTGAATGTTTTCAACATATGAAATGACAAATGTTGAAAGAAATAAATATGTTTACTTGGAAGTAAATATTTTGAAATGTAGACATGTATGGAACATGATGTTTACTCTATTAATTTGTCTAATTTTTATATTTTTGTCAGTTTTTAAATTTTTAAAAAATAACTACTTTCCCCCTAAAACTGGATTCATGTACTCTTAATAAGGCATCATGTGTCAACAGGCTCATATTCTAAATCAATATAATTTAATATTTATTGCACAGAAATGCAAATCCACATGCTTATTATGAAAGCTTTACACAGACATAATATATTTACTTTAAATTGGGTAAGAGAACATCATACAAACTTAAGCCATGCCAAATATTGTTATTTGATGTAAACTGGGATCATATATTTTAGGCAGGAAGGATTAGGAGGAACTCATCTTCTTGCAAGCTCTTCTGTATCTCTACCTATTTGGAAGAAGAGTCTTATTAGAAGAAGAAGAGTCAGATTACTGATAGGCTGAACCTTCAGACTGAATCCACACATTGCATCCTTTCTGAGCTCTGTTTATCACCACTGAGGATCACAGATGTTCATGTGTAACCTGATATACAAGGCAGCCCCAAAGAAGTACAAATGCAGGAACCCTCCATAAAGGAAACAGGGCAGAACTAGCAAGCACTAGAAAGAAAGTTCAAGGTGGAGTGTTGGTTTTGAGATGAGTTGTGTGCTGATATAGAATTCCTGGCCCAGACATGTGTGTGGCATGTTTACTTCCTGAAGAAATATCTGTGTATTTAATCTTAAAGACTGATATCACTGAGAGTTGTAGCAATAATGTCCAGTTGCCCAGTGTTTGCTGGGAGACATTCAGTTAGACAAAATGTTTTTCTCACATCGCAAGGGCAACTTGATTTCAGGTAACATAAAGAGAGATTTGAAGACTAATGAGATCACCCTTTTTATTCCATAGAAATACACTAAGGAATAATCTATGAAAACTGAAAGTCCCATCGGAAAGCATATGGAAGGTCAGGGTTAGTGTGAAATGGACATTAATGTAAGTGGAGACACCTTAGTCCTAGTAAACCATGATTCATTCTGGTTCTGTAGAGATATCAATAGTAAATGTGAAATGACAAAGAATGTTGTCTTTTCCTATCCATTCATGTTCATAAATTTGTATCAGTAAATAGGGGATAACAACTTTAGGGAACCTTTGCACAGTTTTACCCCTTACCATCCAACTTCTCACTTTATATTTAGGAAACTCCATCAACATACTCTTTAAATATGTAGAAAAAAACTGAACTTAGCCCTTCACCACTAATTGCCTTCTGAAAGAAATACATTAAAGTTGAACATGTATTTCAGATTCTGCTCTACTTTAGTAACTGAATGGGTATCTAACAGGAAGCTTTGGAAATGTGTGCCACTTGAAAACAGTGTGTAAAATTTAGCAATGAAATAATTGTCAGAGAACTCTTCCCATAGCAATGAAGTATGTAGTTAGCATCTTCACCATAATCTTTTCCTTCTATCCAGACTTATTTTCTTTTGCTGAGGGTCATGGAATTCACATAGAGTCTCTTGTTCTCTTCCACAGCAAATTCTGCCTGACACAGTAATGCATTCTTTTTCCAGAGCAGCAAAAGGTAGTCCAGGTATCTCTCAGCTCTCACAGCTTGTTTTCTCTGTACTCTAAATGAATTTTGCATGCAAGAAAGATTACACTCTGTTAGATTTGGCTGCTCTATTTTGTTAAAAACAAAAGAGTGCTTGAATGTTCCATGTCCTTCCAACTTTCCAGCAGTTTGTCCAATGTCTTCCTCCTTCTCCTTTCTTTTCCTCCTCCTCTTCCTCTCCTTCTCCTCCTCCTTCTTCTTTATAATATTGCCCCGTATACACTCATTGAAAGAGTTAGCAGGAACTAATAAAAAATTATCTTCCTTATATATCTTAATATAATCAATGAATAGTTGTTTACAATCTATTGTGTATCTCCATTTGTTTAGCTAGAGATTTCTGTATGGATAGGTGGTTCCTTAATCTGGATACATGAATCTGGGCTAGACTAGAGTTTTTCAAGTTCCCAAACTGACTGTGGTACAAAGAAAGTTATTACCCACGGCCAGAAGACTTTTAGGTTTCTTTCCAGATCTGAGATTTTATGATTCTAAACTGCCATCCTGTAGTAGGCTCATTTTAAGATATAAAATGACTCTGTTGCTGTCAGACACTAATTTTTAAATTCCCTTTCTATGGAGAGTGGCATGGTTGCTGGACATAACAAAATTTTGAACCAGAGTAACTTTCTGTGAAATACAAGTTTTAAAAGACTAACAGGAAAACCATTCTGAGTGTAATAGTCACTGTATCCTGCTAATGCTGTGATGGTTCCTTTCAGTGAAATTTCAGAGGTTAAGTTCCTCGTACTCTCAGAGTGATAGATTAGAGATGGAAATGGGGATAACATTAAAAGACAGGCAAAAGTCATAAACTAATGTTCACAATTTGGGGGTTTTACTTCATGTTTCTAAAAATACTCAGGTCTCTTAACCTGTTAATTAGCCTTTTCCTGAATTCAGATTTTTTTCATCATAATGATTATTTTGTCCCCACTAAAATCTATGCAATCAGATTTTGGAAAAGTGTCCAAACGGAAGTTCCTATCTTGTCTGGGAAGCATCTTTAATAACCTCAGGGATGTGCTTTCTCACTCAAACCTGGGCCTGTTGTCATTTATACATCTCTAGGAGACACTTGTCATGCTGCCTTGCTGGAACTGTGAAAATGGTTTGTTCTCCCCACTGCATGAAGTTTTTTATATTCTGAGATTATTCCTTTTTTGTTTTTGTTTATCTCTGAGGTCAATTAAATTAAATCAGGAACCAGGTTGTCATCTGAGTATCCCAGTTCTTTAAATAATTTACCTACTAGGTTCTCAGAAATGAATTTAATACTTCAATCAAAGCACTTCTTTGCAAACAACAAGAATTATATATGACTAATTTAAGCTCCAAAAGGAAATGATGAAAATTATATATTGTATATTTTAATGTCACATCAAGAAGATACTGTAAAATATGCCAAATTCTCACACTAACATCATTAATACTAGAAATTGTATATTCAATGTCACTTGAACACCTTCTTTGTAAGCATGGATTATATATCTGTTTTATACAATTAGTCTCCAATTCTTAACTTGGAATAATCCCCAAGGTCATGTGCCTATACTTTAATCCTTTAAAAAAATTAGACTGAGGAAATCAGTATTTAAGATTGATTTCTGTATTCCAAAGTAGAAGATCTCTGCCTTATAAGGAGGAGGATTTCCCAAACATAGAAAACAATATATAATTCTGGTAGAAAAAGTATAGTATAGATTTATCTTTAGTTGTTCAAATTCCACAAAGCACCTTCTTGTGAAACACTTAATAAAAATATTTTTCCAGCTACAGTAATGAATTTATGCCCTTATACGACAAACTATTTTCTGCTCTACCTCCTAAATTCTATTTCTGTGAATGGCTGTGAATAACAAATAACTCATCTTAATCAGCATAAGTCACAGGAATTTATAAACTTATATAACAATAAATGTGGCGGAAAAGCTGATTGTTAATTTGTTAATTCAATGAGGAGAGAAAGAGAAATGAGAAGAACCGGATTGGAGGGAGGAGTGGAGAAAGAGGTAAAACTGTTTCATTTCCCTTTATCTCCTAATCTCTTACTGTTGGGAGGAAATCATTTTCCTGAACATTCCTATAGACTCTCTAACAAAGTGTTGACTAGGACTGTTTTCTTGCCTATGTCTAAATTAACCACTGCAAAAGAAGTAGGATTGCAATGACTGGTTTAAACCTGCATCTGCCTTGTGAGACAGTAGAGGACTTACCCTCCCTGACCATGTTGCTATCTGGAAAATTGTGGGAGGAATCAGATTTCCAAAATGTGGAATTGTATCCAATATGTGCCACACTTGACATTTTGTTTTTCAGTTTCTAGAAAATAAAAAAAGAGGTGGTTTAAATTACCTTTAAAGTTTCTTAAATGCTTAAACAGTTTCATTTAAGAAAAATGAAGATATTATCTTTAAAGACCTTTGGAATCTAACAAGGGAGATTAAAATTAAAAATGGAGTGAGATATATTTTATAAGGATATAAATTATAATAGGATCATACTGAAGTCATCTATTACTCACTTGTATGTCTTAAATTTTTAATAAATATGGATCAATACTAAAAAATTATACATTGAATATATTTTTATTAAGGTTGTAGTATGAAAATCAGATAGGGCCCTAAACATTAACTGACTTCAGTGGGAATGAAAATGTGTTGTTGTGCCTCCAGTGTTTTGAATTTATAGAATAACAAAGACTTATTTTTATTGCCACAAGTCTTTTCCTTAAGGAAATTTAACTCATACTGCAGTATTTACAATAAAATTTCTTTATTTTGAATGGAGGATACCATATTTTGTATTTGTGTATCAAATGCTTCTCAGACTTCAAGTTAATTTAAATGTAATGACAATATTCCTAACATATTTTATAAAAGCTTTTAGAGTTTGCAAATTGCTTTTCCATTTACTATCTGTGTACTCTTAAAGACCACATTGTAGAATTGATAAAATATACCCTCCTCTTTTTTTAAGAGAGGAGGCAACTGAGGCCTAAAGTCAAATAACTAATAACTTCCAGAGTTGGGTGATTAACATCCAGATCCTCTGACTCCAAGTCCAGTGCTCATTTTGCCATATTAGTTTTTTTTTTTTCTTTTTCCCAAAAGAAAACTATATTTAATTCCAAAGGCTTGGATTTAATTAAAAATTCAGAAACAGCTGCTGTTGGATCGAAATTTGTCTTTCCTAACACAGTATCCAAGAAGTCAATTATCTATGTTCTACTTTAAAAATCTGGTAACATGGTAGAGTACTTTTCTTTGAGGGGAATGTAAAATCATTAGCTAAAATTGTGTTTAACAAAATGAAACCTCTAACGCTTACCCAGGGTGAATACTGGGATACTGCCAGTGTCTTCCCTGGTCTGAGGGAGGGTATCTTGGGCTAATTAGTAAAGACTGGGACTCTTGTCATATTCCTCATGCCAGATTCCTCCCTCTGATCATGTGACCCTCAGAAAAGTCATTTTCTCTCTAGAGGTTTTAGCACTGTTAGAAAAGACTATCTTTAATGATCCTTCTAGTTCTCATGAGCCATAGTCTCAGGTATAAATTTTGAACAAAAAAAAGACTAAAGAATCATACAATATCAAAACAAAAGCAGGGCTGAGGTTGTAGATCAGTGGTGGAGTGCTTGCCTTGCACATCTGAGGCACTGGGTTCAACCTCAGCACCACATAAAAGTAAACAAAATAAAGGTATTATGTCCATCTATAATTAAAAATAAAAAACAGGGACCTTTAGAAAAATGAATTTCAACTGCCTTTTTTTTACAGATAAAGATACCTTAGTCTGCGGAGGGGAAGGAGGGGAAGAAACCCATACATAGTCAAATATAGAATTAGCATATTTCATTCTACACATCTTTCCACAGTTGGTGGAAGTAGCTCATGTTCTGCTTCTCTCTAAACTAGGTATTAAGATAGCAAAACTTATCTAAGAAATACAAAAGTATTAGCCTACTAGTGTTTGTTACTAGCAATAAGGACCATGAGTTCTACTTTAATGCAGTTCATCTACTGCAGGGCCTTGAACAAATCACGTATTTGTTATGACTTCAATGTCCTCATCTATAAGAAAAGGGATGATAATAGATGGGGTATTTATTTATAATAATTTTTATAAGAAATACATTTATTCATGTATTTCCTTAATAGGTGTTTATTGACCACAGAGTATACACTTGAACTGTCCTTGGCAATACTATTATAAGTACTGGGTTTGCAGAGGCAAAAGAAGCACACAAGTTCTCTGTCCTCAATGAAGATACAAACACCTCTGAAACAAGGGAAAGCCTTGAAAAGAAGAGGTAAATAAAGGAACAGATAAATGCAGACTGCTATGCTTCATATTATGAGGGGGGCTGAAATCCATAGGCCTACAAGAGCACAGAAGCTCAAAGTCTTGTTGTGATGCAGGAAGGAGACCCTCACCTGCTGTAGACACCATCAGCTTGGATTTCCCAGCCTTCAGAAACATGGGCTAAATAAACCTCTATTATTTATAAATTACCCAGTCTGTTGTATTCAGTTTTAGCAACAGAGATAGGACTAACACTGGAAAGAAATTGTTGAAGTCATGGATTGATATCATTAATACAACATTAAAAAGGATAAATCCAGTGCTTGAAAAGTCAAATTTGAGAATAAGAATAACTCTTTTATGTTCTTATTTTAGATACAACACTATCTTTACATTTTATTCTCCCATTCATGAGAAATATTGATCCTTTGGGAAAGGGTGTTTTCTTTAAATTTGTTCCAGGACACATTTTGACTTGGCAGAGAGATGAGTGTGTGCCTTCTGATGATTAAAAATATAAATCCAATAAAAAATGAATATTTCATTCAAGGATCATAACATTAACATTTTTGGAAATATTTCATGCGTATTTGCAACTCAAAGCATGTTTTTTCCTTTGTGTTGACAAAGGCTGATTGATATAAATGGTAGAACTACTTTTCTTTATGGGATTATAAAAGTTGTCTTGTACATTTAAAAACTCCCAAGAAAAAGAATAAAGAATAATAAAAAGAAAAACAATAAGCATATATCCAAAACTGTTTTTTGAATTAACCATGAAACTTAATCTCATTGTGTTCGCTCTTGTTCACAATAAAAGAAATGCTTATAATTTTGAGATAATTATGGGAAAGAGAAAGGTCATTATATACAATTGAATAACATAGTTTTCTTTCAAATAAAATATTTGATCAATTAAAAAAGAGATCAAAATGTTATTATTCTTGAAAAAAAATCTCAACAAATCTTTTCAAACATATTGAAATTATATTATATTACATGACTTAAATACCTCCCAATTATTATAATGTATATTATAAAGCAATATTATAATGTATCAAATAAAGCAAGACTCAACATTTTGTTTTTATAAGAGACATACTTTTTAAAGGTATTATAGATTAAAAGTAGAAGTTGGGAATATTTATATAAAGAAAAATTGGATTAAAAATCTAAATGCAGTGGCTACGTAAATATAAAAAGGTCCATTTCACAACAATGAGTATACTAAGAGCAAGAACAGTAATTTTAATATAGAGGGTTCACTTTACTAAGAGGACAAATATCCCAAAAGCTCTTTCACCTAAACCTATGTTTTCATATAAATGAAACAAAGTGAAAGGAGAAATAAACCCAAAATTATAGTTGAAGTTTTCAAACTTTTCTCCACTAATCAATAAAGCAAATAAACTGAAAATGAATAATATTGTGGAAGACTTGAAAAACTTTGGCACATTGGCCAAAATGTCATTTTATAGATCACTCTACTCAAAATTAGCAGAATATTGGACTTTTCAATTGTATACTAAACATTCACTAAAGATCATTTTTTGGCCATAAAACAAGTGTCAATAAATTCAAGGCTTTTAGTCATATAAAATATGTTCTCTGGACAAAAGGAGATAAAAGTAGAAATCAATATCAGATTATCTGAGATAGCCTTAATATGTTGACATCAAATTATAACCTTCTAAATATCCCATGACTCAAAGAAGAAATCACAGACATTTCTATTAAAAGATGTTAAACTAAACAAACCATGACACATAAAAATCCATAAATTTAAATGAAGCAGTAAGTAGAGGGGAATTTATAGCAATAAATTTCTATATTAAAAGTTCCAAAAGTAATGGCATAAGGGTCTACTGTAAGAAACTAGAGAAAAATTAAATGCAAAATAAGTAAAATAAAATAAAATAAAACCCAGAAAATCAATACAAATAATGAAAATAAAAGCTGGTACAAAGAGCAAAAAGATCAATAAATCTTTAGCCAGATTGAAGAAAAAAATGAATAGATAAAACAGAGATGATCATTATTGGGAATAAAAGAGGGAACCTCCCTGGAAATATTATAGACATTAGAAGAAGAATGGAGTTTTATGAACACATTTGCAACAGTAAATTAGAGATTAAATGGACAATTTCTGTGGAATATGTAAACAACCAAGACTCACACATTAGAAACAGACAACATGGCAAGGCACATCTCTATTAAAAATTTAATTTTTGTTTAGAAAGGTTTTAAATACATAGTTAAAATGTTTTCTGGGCCTTTGCACTCCATTTCCCCATGACTTCACTAGTGATTTCTACCAAATGGGAAAGAAACATCAGCAGTCAACCCAAGCTCTTCCAGAAGTCATTAGAGAAGAGGACAACTTCCACTCAAGTCAAGACCAGTCCTGAAACAAGATGATGTTGGAAAGAAACTAGAGACCAACATGGCATATGAATCTGGATGAAGGAATATTTAATATCATTTTAGCAAACCAAATTCAATGATATATAAAAAGGACCATGACCAAATAGGCCTCTTTTAAGGAATTAAAATTTGTTTAACAAGATGATCTTTGTAAAGTTGCAGTTATTACAGCACTATAGGTCTGTTTCAAAGGGAACCACATACTTTTAAAATCTGATTTTTCAGTATTTTGTATTTGAAGTTTTAGATGTGTTAAGGAACTCTGTTGAAAATGTGCCAAGGTGATGAAGACTTTATAATTTTTTCCATAAATGCACTAGAATTATTGAATATACATATAAAAATAATAAACCCTGACCTCTTTATCACACACTATACTAGAAAAGTAACTTAAATGAGCCATAGAGATAAATGAAAAGCCAAATTGTAGAACTTCTAGCAGAAAGAATAGAATAATAATAATAATAATAATTATTATTATTATTATTAATAATATTATTATTTTGTGACCAGCTGTTATGCAACTTTTTCTAAGGATATAAAAAGTATAAACCATCAGGGAAAAAAGTATAATATAATAAAATGGCCTTCATCAAAGTTAAAATTTTTGCTTTTCAGCTCGTAGATATAAAATGTAAAGATAATTTACACACTAAAGATCTATGGGCAAAATATATGTCTTTCAAAGAATTTGTATGTAGTATATAGAAAATAATTTTTAAGTGAATTATCAAAACTCAAAACCCCATTAATTTTTTTTTTCTTTGACTGGCCACCAAAGATGTATATAAATATTAGGAACAGCTAATGAAAGATGCTGTCATTAGTTCTCAGGTAAAAGACACTATTGACAAAATAGAATTGCTAAATCTGAAAGAAGTAAATATATCAAATACTGGCAAGGATTAGAAGCAACTGAAACACTTATAAATAGCATGCAAATTATGTAGCTATTTTGGATAAGCTTGGGGATACCTTAATATACTTAATATATTGTATGACTATTTAATCCCAGTTTTAGATATTTGCCATACAAAATGAGACAATGTGTCCACACAAGGTGATACTCAAATTCTCATTGCTACTTTTCATAATAGTCCTAAAAACTTCAAATAATCCAAGTATTTATTACACAATAAATGGATAAACAAATTGTAATTCATAATACAATGGAATACCAATACTCAACAAAAATAAATGACTACCAATATTTACAAAAAATAAAATTTAAAAACATTATGCTAAACAAAAAAAATGCAGATTCTATTTATATGAATTCCAGAACAATCAAACTCTAATGACTGAAAACTGATCAGTGGTTGCCATCAGTCAAAAGCGAAAGAAGGGTATTGGCTGAAAAAATTATAAGAAATTTTTGAGTGATAGGTTCTTTGTGATGATTTGAGGGGTGGCTTTAATACCATGAACTCATCACACTGCATGCTCTAAATTGGTGAGCTAATTTAAAATTGTAGAAATCAATCCTGGACATATAAGAAATTTGTGAGCCTGTTTAAGATTCCTTCCAGGAGGAAAAAAAAATTACTTAAATAAATATAAAAGACAGTGTTTTCATTTAGTAAAATCCTTATACAAGTGGAAAGTGAATTTGCAGTATGTTTATTTTCAACACCAGGTGCTTTTGGCATAGTGGGCTGCTCTTCCTCCAGCATACAGGGAATGTATGACTGGCTTAATTTACTCTAAGAGTTGTGGCGGAAAAGTCGTGTATATGTTAACAAAATACAGACACAAAATGCTATGTATTATATGACTATATTTATGTGAAATTCCAGAACACTCACAACTACAGTGATTGAAAACTGGTCAATGGTTGCCATCAGCTGAAGAAGGGTACTGGCTGAAAAAATAGAGACTTTTCAGAGAGCAAGGTGGGGATGTGTACTTCTTACTGGTGTCTTTTAAATTTACTTTCATGTTCTATATATGCTACCCAATTTATTAATTGAGTGTCCTTGAAGCATGCATAATATTTCTTTATGCATAGTATGCTGTCGATTTATTGCACTTGAAGGATTTATTTAGGCTAAATTAAAATTGAATATAAAGAACCATTTCATTATTTAAGGCATGAACCAGCATTTCTTATTTTTAACAAGTTTTCTTTATTTACATATTTTTAAGGGCATGTTATATTATCTTATATGCAAAGGAGAAATACAATGGAGAAGTTATACAAGCAGGAAAAAATGGGAAAAGTCCTGTTGGAAAAAAAGCATGCTTCATTATGGAAAGTATATAGTCCTTGAAATAGGACTTGAAGACTCCAGTAAAAATGATAACAAATTTTAGTTCCATTCTTTACTTCCCCAATGAACTGAACAAGCAAATGAGAATATGGGAGCCTCAGTTTCACCTATTTTGCCAGGTTATTGGGAAAATAAGGCAAAATAGTGTTTGTGAAAAGACTTTGTAAACTACAATGTAATATGCTAAACCTTAAGATATTACCAATATTTTGATTTTTATTTCTAATGACAATCCCACACAGTTCAACTTGATCCTCAGGTACTATTCATTTTATTCATTTTTATTACCAGCCTGGGAAAAGTTAGAAGACGAATAGACAAGTGCGTTTCTAATTTAAAAAAAAAAAAAAAAAACTGGCATGAACAAAGGATGAATGGTGGAAGAGAACAATGTCATGTGACCATGAAAGTGAACAAAGGTGTCTGGAATGTAATATTTCAAGTATTGAAGGGGGAGGTAGGAGACTCACAACTTTGAAAAACAGACAATGATCTTACTGTAAAAATTCTTGAAAGTCAGGCTGAGGAATTTTAGTGCAATTCAAAAGCACTGGGATTTTTGAGAAGATGGGTAACATGACCAAGGTTTACTTATGAAAATTTATCCTGGCATTGTAGAAAGGAAAGTGGAGATGAAAGAGATGAAGGAGGATGGAAAACCACTTTGAAGGATGCTGGTCTTCTCTAACACAACATCCTGAGAATTATACACAATACTTCCGAAGACCAGGGACACCTGCATATGCACAGAGTAAGGGAAGGCAGGACACATGGAGAAGTCAGGAGGGAAAACAATCACACAATGAATCTCTGTCTTTATTTTTTAACCTAGTTAGTGGAGATGACTTTTAAACTTTTCCTCCTACCCCAGCTGCCCTGCCAAATTGCAGCCCCTTTGCCACCTACATAATAAAAGACATTTCACAGTACACTGTTTCCATGGGGCAGTTTTAAACCATTTGTCAAGCCACAGCAGTTTCTTTTGTTCAGCCTCTTCTTAATGAGTTTGTGAAGGACTTAGTAACCTTTGAAAATCAATTTAGAGTCTTGTCATGAAACTGTCCCTTAAAAAAAAAATGAAGTAGTTGCCCAATCGGACACACTGCAAGCAGAACAAAGAATTATCTGAAAACAAATTACAAATCTCAGTGCAATCAAGTCAGTATAACTGTATTTCTGAAATCTGACTGCATCTGAAATTAGTAGCTTTCCTTTTGAAGGCAGAGTTTTTATTCTCAACTATTTCCTTGTTCCTACGCAGGAAACATCCATGAAACCTTCCATTTATATTTAATGTGGGTTTATGATGATATTCTGAATAATTATATGACATGGTTGAAAAGTGCCCTTCTTGAGCAGGCAGTGTATTGACCTTGAGAGTACATTCTGGGACACATAACAAAAAAAATAAGATAAAATTCCAATATTTGGTTTTAAATGATGATAAATTTAAATGCTACAGTAATTTTTTTAAGTGAAAAGTGTCACTATAACTAACTGTACAAATAAAACAACTGAATTTCAGAGAAGGTAAAAAATACATGCCCCAAATCAGATAGATAGTAACTTATGAGTCAAAATTAGAACCTGATCAGTCTTATTCTAGAACCCATATGCTCAGCTGCTATGATATTCTGCCTTGCAGTGCACACAACCCTAACTCCTGTCATAAGCTTGTGAAGTGGATCATGATTAATCGTGTCTAGGTCTATCTTTCCAACATAAGCATGTAAAGAATTTACTCAGGTTAGTGCTTAACAAAAAGTTTAATAAAATGATAGCTGATATTAATACAATTACTGAAATAGTGAAGGAAAGGCACCTTCTTGTCTGGTGTAACTTAAAAAAGCCTGAACAAAAACTTAAAACTATGAGAAGGATTTTGATAGGTAAAATTTGAGGGGAAGGATCACCAAGGTAGGGTACATGTGCATGGAGGTAGAAGAGGTTGAACTTGCAAGAACTGTAGCTGAATTGAAAAGTGAATGTTGGGAGATCAATAGTGAGAAACAAAGCTTGAAATAGAGTCAGAGTTCAAATTAGAGATAATTTATATCTTTGCAGCAACCAACTCATAATAGGCTTATCAGGAGATAATAATGTTTGCACTTTACAAAAATATTTTTGAAAGCAAAGTGAAGAGAGAGTTAGAGAGAGGAAACAGTAGGAAAACTAGTAGAAAGGTCCATCAGGTTGCCCATCATGAGGTCAACTAACTAGGGACTAAAATATATAGATTGCCTACTCTGTGTCAACCGCTATACTGAGTTCACTTAATACATCAACAAATTTAATTTTTACAATAAATATATAAGGTGAATATTTATTAAAGAAAGTTTCTTCTCATTTCACTCTTAAAAGTGTCCTGATTTAGGATACATGTTATATGGCCACCCTCTGGTGCTGCATTTTTTTTCCCCTGAGGGAAAGCAGGGAAAGTGAAATAGTGCTCTAATGTAACACATGTATATTCAGTAGGTGTGTTGCGAAGGCTCAGAAGACACAAGCCGTGACTAGAAATTCTAGTTTTACCCTGGGATTAGTTCTTTTGTCAATCACTTTTGACAATAAAGACCTAAACTTGTTATAGCCAGAAGGGATATTAGAAGTCATCTAATCTGAAAGATACCTGCATAACATTTTATGTGTATGTGGATACACAGATATCATAGATGATATGCAGGAAAGTTATAACTATTCCTTTTGCCCCCTACCACACATTCACAACCTTATATGTAAACTTTCAAATGTGTTAGTGTAAGTGCTCTTAATTTTTTTTCCCTGAGTAAACATCCTTATTTGTTTATCATATTATCAGTCTCATTTTCCTGGGACAACTTATAAAAAAGCTCAATCTCATAGAAAGAAACTGTCTAGACAGTTAATGAAAAATCCGGAACTAAAGTATATTTGTCTACTTTTTAATTATATCCAGAAAACAATAGAAAGATGTGCTCTTTTATTTACTTTAATGTTTGATACCATCTGTTAATTATAAAAAGGTAAAAGATGACTGTGATATCCAGGGAGTCAGGGGTGGAATTTGTTTCATTTCTAGTGTATCCAGTGCAGAAAACATAGCCTGACACATAGTGGATCAATAAGTATTTGTTGAGTGAATTAAGGAATGTCATTAACTGATCAAATTCACTGCACTGTTCAGTGTTGGTGTTCTGTGAACAGAATACATCTTTCAACCACACGGTGGAGCCATTTTTTCAGTTATTTGAAAACTGGAGCTAAAGAGAACCCAAATAACACAACATACTATATTTCCTTTGCCTTTTATCTGGCAAATATACTCACAAACCCACTAACAGAGTAAATTGGCTAGAATCTTATAAAAGCCAGAAATGTAGCATGTGTACAATTTTTGCTTGTTCAGGTTTAGAGTGGATAGCAGTGTCCTAATCCAAATGACATTCGCCATTGATCACTTTGCACTTTTGGCAAGAAGTATTTAGTAGTCCAATGTTCTAGGGTAGGTTAGGTTAGGACAGCCCTTGGAGTAGATGTATCTGGATTTTGGAGGCAGCATGCTATGGCCCAAAAGTTTATGTTCCCCTAAAATTCATATTTTGAGCTCTACCCATTAGGTCATGGTATTTGGAGTCGTTGGAAGTGATTAGGCCATGGGCCTTGTATAGGTTAGGCAAGCACTTGGCCACTGAGCCACATCCCCAGCCTTACACTTGGCACTTTTGGGGCTGACAAAAACATCCACGGGGAAAAAAATATATAATTATATCAAAATGAATTCTATTGTCATGTATAAGTAAAAAAAAAAAAAAGAAGAAGAGTAAAATTTTATATATATATAAAAGACAGGAGAGTGGAACCAAGATGAAGAGACACCTGATGTTTCAAGATGCTGACAAGTGGAACACAGAGGTCTCTGAAAGAGAGACAGAAGGTCAACTATTTTCTCTGATAAGTTGAAGATAACCCACAACAGGAGGAAAGGGGAAAAATAGAAGTTCAGTGAATTAGACAATGGGGAATGGAGGGAAGAGGGGGATAGGAATAGGAAATACAGTGGAGTGAATCTGATATAATTTTCTCCTGTACCTATATGAATACACCACAGTGAATACCACCATCATGTACATGCACAAGAAGGGGGTTCTAATGAGAAAAAAAGACATTGCATTCTTGAATAATTATATCAAAATGGATTCTATTGTCATTTGTAACTAAAAAGAACAAATAAAATTTAATTTAGAAAAAAATAACAGTTTTCTACATCTCTATATTTGCCTCAGGTTATGGTAAATCAAGGAATTCGGGATTAAGAGATCTAGAACATGAATTTTCTGAGTGGAATTGGGTGATAGAATTATGGGGAAGCAAGTTATGAAGCCCACTTGTGCTAGTTCTAAGAACACGGGATTTTCATTTAACTTTCACGTTCAATAATTCAGAAAAGTGATGAGAATGTCAACATTCCTACTGAATGTCATTTAAGAGCTGACATTCTTGTTTCTCCATAGGTTCTTTCCACACAGTTACATATCTCCAGTATGCACAGACCTATACCCGGCCTCCCCACACACTGATTTCTCACAGTTTCCGAGTGTAGCCACCAGCCTCATTCTCTACATAATGCCCTACATTTTGGGGGTGATATATTACCAGTTATTGAAATACCACTTGCTATGTACATCTTTAAGTAAAGACTTTAATCAATCTTTATTCTCTCTTTTAAATGACCTAGAAGTCCATTATTCTGAACACTCTCAAGATAGATATACCTTGTACTTCTGACCACCTGGGAAAGACATCATACATCCTTCCATAAAATATCCGTGTCTTGGTAGGTAAAAGAAAGGCAAAGGAGACCAGTTATTTTTCATGGCTTGAAAAGGCTCAATTTTGGAGATTTTCTTTGTTACCTTACAAAAGCCTGCTCTAAATTCTTTGTCATAATTTTTTATCTTCTATTTTTTATTTTTCCATTTCTCAAACTTTTGAATGTTTTTAAAAAACTTTTTTGAACACCTATATTACACAAAAATTGAACATGTTCATGTGATATCATGTGATATTTTGCTGTTGAACATTTTTTTCGTATACCTATTGGTTATTTTTATGTCTACTTTAAAAAAAAATTTAATATTTATTTTTCAGTTTTCGGTGGACATAACATCTTTGTTTGTA
The DNA here is from genome assembly GCF_047511675.1 of Marmota flaviventris. Taxonomy (NCBI): domain Eukaryota; kingdom Metazoa; phylum Chordata; class Mammalia; order Rodentia; family Sciuridae; genus Marmota; species Marmota flaviventris. The sequence continues at coordinate 47,195,558 of NC_092505.1, read as the reverse complement.
TGTGGTGCTGAGGATCAAACCGGGCCGCACGCATGCCAGGCAAGCACACTACCACTTGAGCCACATCCCCAGCCCTTATGTCTAATTTTGACAAATGTCTGCTGTCATGGTTTAGATATGAGATGTCCCCCAAAAGTTCATGTGTGAGACAATGCAAAAAGGCTTAGAGGTGAAATGATTGGGTTATAAGACAGTAAATGAATCAGTAAATGAATACCCAGATAGGGATTAACTGAGTGGTAGGGTGTATCTGGAGGAGGTGGGTCACTGGGGGCATGTTTTGGGGGTACATATTTGGTGAGCTGAGCTTCGGTTCTTTCTGCTTCTTGGTGGAGATACTTTCCTTTGCCACACTCTTCTGCCATGATGTTCTGCCTCACCTCAAGCCCTGAGGAATGGATCCAGCGTTCTGTGAGCTGAGATCTCTGAAACTGTGAGCCCTCAAACAAATTTTTCCTCCTAAAATTGTTTGTACCATGTCTTTTGTTCACAGCATTGAAAAAACCAACACATCTGCTTATCGGTATTGAACATTTTAAATCAGATTATTTTATTGTTTTATTATTGATTTGCATTCCTTACATACTGTGGGAATTGACCCCTTGTTAGATGAATAGTTTACAAATATTTTCTCCATTCTTTAGGTTGTTTCTTTCCTTTGTTGATTGTTTTCTTTGCTATGCAAACACTTGAGTGTGATGTATTGCTATTTTTCTACTTTTGCTTTTATTTTATGTGTTTGGGGTCTTGTCCAAAAAATCCTTGCCCATTCTAATGTCCTGAAGCCTTTCTCTTATGGGTTCTTCTGGTAGTTTCACAGTTTCAGAAAAGTCCTCTCTTTAAGTCTTCAATTCATTTTGAGTTGATTTTCGTGAAAGATGGAGTCTAGCCTCATTTGTCTGCATGTTGATATCCACCAATTTTTCCAACGTCCTTTACTGAACCATCTGTCCTATATCCAGTACATGTTCTTAACATTTTTGTAAAAATCAATTGCCAATGGATGTGTACGTTTACTTACAGGTTTTCTTTTCTGGTCCATTGGTCAATTTATCTGTCTTTATGCCAATACTGTGCTGCTGCTTTGATTACTACAACTTTGTATTGTGTTTTGAAATCAAGTAGTATAATATCTCCTGCTTTATTCTTTCTGCTAAAGATTGCTTTGATTATTTATTTAGGGAAAACTATCAAAATCTTAATGCCATTTTTTAAAATGTCTTCTTTATTTTTTTCCTCAACCTTTTTATTGGTGCATTATAGCTGTACATAATGGTTAGTTTTGTTAAATATTAATACATGAATACAAGATAGCAATATAATTTGGTTAATATCACTCCCCAGCACTTCCTTTCTGCCTCTTCTTCTCCCATCATCTGGTCCTTTTCTTCTCTTCTGCTGATCTGTATTTGATTTTCAAGAGATTCCCCCCACCCTTCTTTTACTCTCTATTTTCCACATACGTGAAAATACACATGACCCTTGACTGGAGTTTGGCTTATCCTGCTTAGAATAATGGTCTCTAGTTTTATTCATTATCCTGCAAATGACATAATTTCATTCTTCTTTATGGTTGAATAAAACTCCATTTATGGTTGAATAAAACCACATTTTCGTTATCCATTCATTCATTGATGAACACTGAGGCTGGTACCATAATTTGGCCACTGTGAATTCTGCTACTATAAATACGGGCATGGATGTATCTATCATACTGTGACTTTAATTCCTTAGGATAAATACCAAAGAGTGTTATAGCTGGGTCATACGGTAGTTCTATAACTCATATTTTGAGGAAACTTAATACTGATTTACATAGTGGTTGTACTGATTTACAATCCCACCAGCAGTGTAAAAGTGTTTCTTCTCCACATCCTAGCTAGCATTTATTATTGTTTGTAATCTTGATGACTTTCATTCTGACTGGTGTGAGATGAAATCTCAGTGTAGTTTTGAATTGCATTTTCCTAATTACTACTAATGATATTGAAATTGTTTTCTTATATTTATTGGCCATTTGTATTTCTTTTTTTGTATCTGCTTAGTTCATTTTCCCATTTATTAACTGGGTTATTCATTTTTTTATGTTGAGTTCATTGAGTTCTTTATACATTTTAGATTTTAATCCTCTGTCTGAAGAGTAGCTAATAAAGATTTTTCTCCCATTCTGTAGGTTCTCTCTTCACATTATTGTTTCCTTTACTGTTCAGAAGCTTTTTAATTTGATGCCATCCCATTTGTTAACTCTTGATATTATTTCTTGAGCTTTGGGAGTACAGCTAAGAAAGTTATTTCCTGTGCCTATATGCTGGAGTGTTGATCCTACACGTTTTTCTAGGAATCTTATAATTTCTAATTTAATTTTTTAAACACCTTCCTTTAATTCAAAACTCTCAGATACATATTCCCAAATCTTGCTGCATCAATCTAATATGATTTAAAAATGTTTCCCTTACTCAACTCTATGAAACCAGCATTTTTCTCAATGCCTCACAATATTATGTTAGACTATACATCTCACAATAAAATTTTCACCATTCTTAGCAGTTGATTCAGTTGGTTAACTTAACAAATTTAATTTTGAGGATAATATAGGATGATGAGAAAGCTTTTATGTATATGTATGCATATGCATTTGTAAAAGTTGATGTTATTTTTAAAAATCCATCATTTTCTTTTAAAGTTTTGCAGAAGAATAGGAGAGGGTCATATGTAGCAGAGACCCATGACATTTAAAAAATATATGTAGCAAATAGTGACAGGAGCAATTGAGGATGCTTCCAACAGCACTCACACTAAGAATTAATAATAGAAGCAAGATCTGATATCCCCTGCAAAAGTCCTTAGAATTTCCAGTTTGAAAGTCAGAGAGATGGTTGACAAGGAGCAAAACCACAACAAAAAAAGAAACAATGAAATTTTGTGGTAAGCAATTATGAGAAGATTGGGAGCTCTATGAAAGATAAAAAGATTAAAAATCAATTGTAGGCCAGTTGTCTTACCAGAGAGAGCAGCTAAGAAGAGCTCTTAAGGGCGATGACAAATCTCAAAGACTGGCCTCATAAACTACCTCTGCTTAGATTTAATTGGATCAGATTTAACTGGATCCCATTTAAGTCCCCCAGGTATTGTTGAAAACAATAGAGCAATCAGCCAGGATTAGAGGAAAGGAAGAGGTGAGTTTGATACCATGAAAAGAATATCATTTCAAAGGGATTACAGAAAGAGAAAACCAAAGCCCCCCCCCCCCCCCCCCCGGGTTAAATACACTATCTTATTAGGGTATCTCTGGTGTTCAGGGCTGCAATCATGAAGGAGCAATGTCAGAGGGCTTGATATCCTAGACAAAGTGCACTTCAGTAAAATAATCCAGCCAATTCCCTAAGCAATTTAACAAACAGATGAACAAGCAAGCAAGCAAAAACAAACAAACAAAACCCAGGAAAACAACCCCCAGAAGAGGGTGAGAAGAATAAGTATCCAGAATTATGATAATATATTACCTAAAGTACCACAGTTTCAACAAAACACTATGAGACATACAGCAAAACAGGAGTGTACGACTCAGAACCAAAATCAAAACAAAACAAAAATACAACAGAAATTTCCCATGAGAGGATATACATGCAAGATTTAACAAATATTTCAAAACAGGCATCAGAATTATATTTAATTAACTAGAGAAAATAATGCTTAAAGTAGTAAAGGAAATGAAAGCGAAAATATTTCATCAAGTTGAATATCAATAAAGAGAGACAGCTATAAAATAATCTAATGAAAATTCTTGAGTTGAAAAGTTTAATCAAAAAATAAAATACTCATCAGGTGCAGTAGACATGCCTGCAATCCCAAGGGCTTGGGAGACTGAGGCAGAAGGATAGTAAGTTCAAACCAAGCCTCAACAACTTCGCAAGGCCCTAAGCAACTTAGTGAGACCCTGTCTCAAAATAAAAAAAAGGGTTGTGACTCAGTGGTTAAATACCTCTGGGTTCAATCTCTAGCACCAAATTAAAAAAAAAAAATCAACAGTGTAGATTTGAGTACAGTAGATTTGAATGGAGGAAGAAAGAATTGTAAATTATAAGGTAGATCAATAAAGACCATAATCTGAAGAACACCAAACTTAAAGAAGAGATGGAGAAGGGAGCAACTTCAGAGAAAGTTGGACCTCATTCAGTGCACTGACATAAATATAATGCCCACAGCAGCAGGAAAATGGAGAGGAGAGAGCAGAAAAATAGTGATGGAAATATTGATGAAAAGCTCATAAATTTGCTAAAAAATTAGTCTATAAATTAAAGAAGCTCAGTAAACTCCAGTAAATACAGATATCTATACGCAAGCACATCATAGTGAAAATTGTGAAAGCCTCAAAGAGAAAACTTTGAAAGCAGCAAGAGAAAAATGAATCATCATATACAAAGGACTGCCCATAATAAAATTCACTGTTCTCTCATTAGACAAACAATGGGCTAATATTTAAAGTACTTAAAAATAAAATACTGTCAACCAAGAAACTGCATCTTTGAAAACTGTATTTCAAATATAAAGATGAAGTAAAGATATTTAAGGAAAAGCAAAACCAGAATTGTTTGCTAAAAGAATAATTTAACTGGAAATAATAAAAGAAATTCTTCAAAGCTGAAGATAAATGACCCAGACATTAATTCAAATTAACATGAAAGAAAGAACACTGGTAAAATTTATTATACATGTACAAAAGATAGTGTAAATATTTAGATAGCACATTTCTTCTCTTATTTCTTAACTGATTTTAAAATTCAGTGTATAAAATAGTTTATATATAATGTAGTTGGGCTTATAACATACAAAAATGTGACAAATTTGCCAATAACACAAGGAGGTGATTGGGTGTAAAACAGCATTGAAGAAGAAAATGACAAAAGATGGTCAATTAAATCCATAAAAATAATAAATAATCAGGTGAATATAACAAACTCTATAAACTCATACTTATCTTCTTTTTTTAGTTTCTTTAGTAATCACAAAGTTTTATAAGCTAGTAATTATGACAGATATTTTTGGATTTGTGATGTGTGTAGATGTTACATAAAACCATAATGGCTCTATGGGCTTACTATGGAAAATTGCATGCCAGCAAATGATATGAAATGGGCATCATCTTAAAAACAAAAATTACTGAAAATGACTTAGTAAAAAATTCTAATAAAATTCCCAAAAGAAAATGCTGGACATACAGAGCTCTTGCCATTGTAAGGTATTAGCACTCTCCTCAAAAATCCATTGTCTGTAACAAGAGAACTTACTTCTATATTTTCAGTTGTCTTAGTTAGTCTGAATGCCTGGTTTTAATGATCTGACCTGACAGCATGTTAGTTTGAATATGGATCAACCTATAGAAAAAAGGAATATAATTAAAAACCCAGAAACAAAACCTCATGTTTATTATCAACTGACTTTTGACAAGTATGCTAAAACAATAAAATAAAGAAAGTATAGGCTCCTCAGTTTGAATTCATCCCATTTATTGATTCTTGCACTGTAAGAGTCTTATTAAGGAAATAAGGGCCTAATCTGACATGATGGAGATTTTAGCCTTCTTTTTCAATCTAAAAAGCTGCTTCTCAGCAAAAGAAATAATCAGTGAGGTGAATACAGCGCTGTCATCTTGGGAGCAAATTTTTACCACTAGCACATCAGATAGAGCACTAATCTCCAGGGTATATAAAGAACTCAAAAAGCTAAACATAAAAAAAAAAAATGAGCCAAACAATAAATGGGCTAAGGACCTGAACAGACACTTCTCAGAAGATAATATATTATCAATCAACAAATATATAAAAAAAAGTTCAACATCTATAGAAATTAGAAAGATGCAAATCAAAACTACTCTAAGATTTCATCTCACTTCAATCAGAATGGCAGCTTTTATGAAGACAAACAACAATAAGTGCTGGCAACAATGTGGAGAAAAGGGCACACTCATATATTGCTGGTGGGACTGCAAATTGCTGCAGCCAATATGGAAAGCAGTATGGAGATTCCTTGGAAATCTGGGAATGGAACCACCATTTAACCCAGGTATCCTTCTCCTCAGACTATACCCAAAGAACTTAAAAACAGCATACTACAGGGACAGTCACATCAATGTTTATAGCAGCACAATTCACAATCTGACAATAGCTAAACTGTGGAGCCAACCTAGATGCCCTTCAGTGGATGAATGGATATTACTCAGCAATAAAAGAGAATAAAATCATGGCATTTGCAGGTAAATGGATGGAGTTGGAGAATATAATGCTTAGTGAAGTAAGCCAATCCCCCCAAACCAAATGCTGAATGTTTTCTCTGATATAAGGAGGCTAATTCATTGTGAGGTTGGGATGTTGAGCACCGGAGGATTAAACAAACTCTAGATAGGGCAAAGGAGTGGGAGGAAGAGAGAGGGGGCATGGTGGTAGAAAAGATGGTGGAATGAGATGGACATCATTACCCCAAGGACATGTATGAAGACATGAATGGTGTCAATATACTTTGTATACAGCCAGAGATATGAAAAATCATGCTCTGTATGTGTAACATGAATTGCAATGCATTCTGTTGTCATATATAACAAATTAGAATAAAAATAAATTTAAAAAAGAAAGTATAGTCTCTTCAACAAGTGGTTGTGAGACAACTGGATAGTTACAATCAAGAGAATTAATTTATACCACTATCTCATGCCATAATATCAACTTAAAATAGACCAAAGATCTAAAATGTAAGATCTAAAACTAATTTTTTTTTTAAAAAAAAACAGAGGCATGAATATTCTGGACTGAGATAAGGTAATTGTTTCTTAGATTTGATACCAAAAATGCAAGAAGCAAAAGAAAAATAAATAAATAAATTGGACATTTTTAAAAATGGGAGTTCATAACCCACTTGAATCAAAGTGTGAAATATGATATATCAAGAACTATGTAATGTTTTGAACAACCAACAATAAAAAAATTAAAAAAAAGAAGAGAGACAACAGGGCATCAGATAAAATCAGTAAAATAAATGAAAATTATTTTTCATATTTTTGAGTTCACAGAATCCTTTTGGCAGAGCTCACAAGTTCATAATGAGGGAGAGATAATGTGGCACTCTTCTAAAATGATAGATACCCCACTCTGGTATTCTTTTATTTATGTGTTGTTTTGCTTGCCTCTTTCACACCCAGGAATGTCTGAGAAGATGGGAATGTGCCTCTTCTGTCCATGTGTCCCTAGTGTACTGGACTATATCTAGCATCTAGATAGGAAGCACACAAAAATATTTGTTAAATGAATGAAAAAATGTATGAATAAATGAATGTTGGTGGATAAAAAAAAGTGAGCCACCAAAATGTAATGACAACAAATCAAATGGAAGAAAATGTTTCCAAGTCATATATATAAATTTTATCTAAAATACATTTTAAAAATTCTTACATTTCAATAAATAATCCAATTAAAAGGGATAAAGTAGTAAAAAGAGATTTCTCCAAGTTAAAAGAGTCTCAACATCATTAGCCACTGAAAATGAAAAATGACATTATACTGACTATGATGCTAATCATCAAAAATATATATTGGAACAAGTGCTGGAGAGTAGCCCTGAAGTAAGATTATCCAGCAATGGTCTTCCCACAGATACAGGAGTCTGAACAGATATTCACACACCAGATTACCTTCACAAGAGGTAAGGAAGCCAGGTGAAAGACTATAGTTTTTGCATTAAAGAAGGCAGGAAGAAAGCATATGCCTGCATTACCCCGCCCCGGATCCAATCAGGTTAGCCAGAAATGCCTCTTGCTTATAGGACAGAAAGATGATTAAGTCTACACTTTACCCTTGAAAATTATCACCAGGCCTGCTATGGTGAAACCTGGTTCTAGACAAAACTTCAAGTCCCCTACCTTCAAGCCAATACCTTAGACTGAGCCACTGGAACTGCCTGAGCTATTTGGCTGACTGCCTCCTTCAGTGTTAGATAACAGAAAGGGGAGTAAGACTCAATCTACTGGAGAGTGGGGCATGAAAGTGGGTATGAGTTTTTTCTTGGAGTTTAATGCTGAGCTGTCTGTGATGAGACACAACACTGAGAAAACAGAGGCCCCATGCTCATCCCAGAGGTTGCAAACATAGTCTTTAGACCTGCCCTGGCATTAGGGGGAGAGTTAAACACTGGTAAGACAGACTCAAGTTTTGTCCTGCATCATTTATCAACATTGGAGTAGACCTGGGGTATCTCAGGTAGCTATCCCCCAGCCCAAACTGCCCATGTCTATATAGCTGTGACCCACTTTAGCATAAGACTTGGTGGCCAAGGGAAAGCCTTCACTAATGCTACCCAAGCTCAGGCATCATAGCCTGATGCAAGATTCCATTATTCAAGGTAGGACAGGGCAGTTAACAAAAGTCTGTGCCTTGGAACTCAATGTCATATGGCTGAAATCTAACACCATACAGTTCTTACTGACCCCCCACTCTGAGACCACAATGCAGATAGAGAACTCAAATAGCTCAGGGGCAAGACAGAGACACATTACTCCAGTCTATCAGACTCCTACCTAGGCCATCATCACCTTTCATTGAGTGCAGTAGTTTAAGTCCACAAGTCCACCATTGCAATAGGTAGCCGATATCAATGTGAGCCTTAGTCCTAACCCAGTGCTGTGCTTGTCTTTGCAGGCTGTGATCTCAGGGCACACAGTAAATTTGTGGCTTTGATGAACATAGTCATGGGTTTTAGGAGCTGGAGGCTGGTTCCTCTTTGGCGATTCTGTTAGAAACTGGGCAGAATCACACAATTCCCAATCATAGGCTGATGGTTATGGTTGAGGCATCTGTTCCTTAATGCAGGCCCAGGAAAAGATGTGTGGATGGTGGATTACCCTTTTTATGTATTCTACCATTTATACTAAACAATATAACATCTTCAAATTGGCATAAACCTGGACATGGATCATCCTCTGGTATTTTAATAGTGACAACAGACCAAAATTGGACTTGCAACAAGTCTATATTTAGGGACATATCTAGTGCAGAAGAGAACAGAGGCTTGCAAAATAAGAAAACTTTTATTTAGAATAAATATATATTAGAATTTTTGTAAGACAGGCACAACTAAAGTTATATTATAAAGACTGAAATAAAGAGCCCCGCCAACAGCCTCAGAGTCCAGGCCGGCCCAGGACAGCCCCACAAACACCTGTGGAGCCTTGCACTGGGTTCAGAGACAGCTGATAGTCACAACACTGCATGCCACAGACCTGCATCTTTGAACATGTCACCCAAAGCCACTGCCCGCATGCTCCCCCAACCCAACACTCCATTGCTAAAAGCAGCCACCTCCATCTTGGAACACCCTCATTGCCATCTTTAGTTGGGGCAACTCCCAGCTTGGAACACCAGCTGTGCAGGTACCTCTGATCCCCAACCCCTCCCTCTCCCAGCAGCTGCTCACCCTGCACAGTGACTTCCTAATTCAAAACAACTCTCCAAGATAGGTGCACAGCCCCCAGAGCACAATCCTAAAGACCTTTGGAGAGAAAGGTCCTTAATTAGGAAGTAGAAAGGGAGAGGGTGAGTAAGATACAGATTAGAGACTAAATTAGAGACCAGGAACTGTGAGGTCTACAGGTGATATAAGGCGATAAGACCAGAGCCCACATCCCACGAGTGGACCCCAAAAGAGATCCTTGGGATGCAGTCTCCCATGGGGGACTGGTTGGTGCCATACCCCACTTTCAGGTGCCCTGCACCCAAGGCCAACCTTCCCACTCTGGTAATCTTCACCATCCTGAGGGTGGACATACCAGCAAACAACAGACAACCCCACCTATTGGATGAGAAGGGAAGCAGGAAAGATTCTAATTTCCAACCAAAACAATTCTTGCTTCTTCCTTCAAGATTTTTGTTTCTTTTTTCTTCCTCCTATTTTCTTGCCCTCACATCCCCAACATTTGTGAAACCGAGTAGTTTGTATGAATTAGGATACTGAAGACTGGGATGTCTGAAAAGTATATTACTTTTGTGTTGTATATTTTTTATCTCCTATATTCACATTTTTAATTTTTATCTCTTATTTTTATCTCCCATTTTTTATCTCCTATTTTCACATTTTTAATATTTATGTGTGTATGTTTTATGTACTCCATTGTCTTCCCACTTGTCTCCCCAAAATCTCTTCCTCTCTCTTCTGCTGCTAATAACCATCTACTTTAGGTTTCTTTTTCACTTCCTAAGATCTAATAACTTTATATGCTCACCTCCTACCCCCTCAACATCTCATCCTGCATCTCACCCTTGGTTCTTTGTCCACCATCAGAAACTGTGAACTCTATGGCAAACCTACTGTTTATATTGTAGATAATAATTGAACTCACCATTTCTGTATATTGTGACAAAACAATATAAACCTCTTCATAGCAACTATTTGGTTTAAGGTTGTATATTTTTTTATTGGGATCTGTTAACATTGTTCTTCCCCTCAAAATAGAGGTATTCAAACCCTGCAAGGACACTATACACCTATAGGGATAAAAATGGTAAAGCCTTAAATCCACAGTGCTGGAAGAGAAGACACACAAACAACATAAAAAAACAAGGAAAAAAGTACCCCTCCAAAATTAAGATACTACATTATTAGAATCCATGCCCAGCACAACAGAAGAAATTACATAGAAGGAGTTCAAGATGTACATAATTAAAACACTCTGTGAATTAAAGGATGATATAAGAGAGCAAATACATAAAGCAAAAGATGATTTTGAATAAAGAGCTACATAAGCAAATATAGGAAGCAAAAGATTATTTCAATAAGAATATAGAGGTTCTGAGGGGAAAAACCTAGAAATTCTTGAAAGAAACAATAAACCAAATTAAAAGCGCACTAGACAGCATCACCAACAGATTATCCCACTTGAAAGACAAGACCTTAGACAATGAAGAGAAAATATATAATCTTAAAAAGAATGTAGACCACACAGTGAAGATGGTAAGAAACCATGAGTAGAATATTCAAGAAATATGGGATAACATAAAAAGACCAAATTTAAGAGTTATTGGGATAGAGGAAGGCATAGAGTTCCAAACAAAGGAATAAACAATATATTCGATAAAATAATAGCAGAAAATTTTCCAAACATGAAGAATGAATTGGAAAACCAAATACAAGAGACTTACAGGATACCAAATGTAGAAAATCACAACAGAACCACACCAAGGCACATTATAATGAAAATGCCTAGCATACATTATAATGAAAATGCCTAAAATAAGGAGAGAAATTTAAAAGCCACAAGAGAATGGAATCAGATTACATATAGGGGGAACCAGTTAGGATACCTGCAGATTTTTCAACCCACACTCTGAAAGCTAGAAGATTCTTGAACAACATATACCAAGCTCTGAAAGAAAGTAGATGTCAACCAAGATTCTTATAACCATCAAAATGATGCTTTAGATTTGATACTGAAGCAAAAACCTTCCATGTTAAACAACATTTTAAAAAAATTTTACAGTTAGAAAGCTTACACTACAGAACATCCTCAGCAAAATGTTCCATGAGGAGGAAATGAAAAATAACAATGAAAACCAGAAAAGGGAGGTATCATACTAAAGGAAAAATTAATCAAAAGATAATTCAACTCAAGTTAAATACCAAAAATAAACAAAATTAGCTGGGAATACAAATCATGTTTCAATAATAACCCTGAATGTTAATGACCTAAACTCACCAATCAAAAGACATAGACTGGCAGATTGGATTTTTTTTTTTTTTTAAAAGACCCAACAATATGCTGCCTCCAAGAGACTCATTGTATAGGAAAAGAAATCCACAGACTGAAGGTGAAAGGGTGGGAAAAAAACATATCACTCACATGGACTGCAGAAACATGCAGGGGTCTGCATACTCATATCAAATAAAGTAGACTTCAAGCCTAAGTTAATTAATAGGGATAAAGAAGGACATTCATACTGATCAAAGGAAACATACAACAAAAAATAACAATTATAAATATATATGTCCCAAACAATGGAGTATCTATGTTTATCAAACAAATCAAGTTCAAGAGTCAAATAGACCACAACACAATAATTCTGGGTGACTTTAACACACCTCTTTCACCACTGGATTGATTTTCCAAAGAAAAGCCAAACAAAGAAATTACAGAAATCAATAATACAATCAATAACTTAGACTTAACTGTCATATATAGAATATTTCATCCATCAAAGAGTGAATACACTTTCTTTTCAGCAGCACACAGATCCTTCTCTAAAACAGACCATATATTATGACAAAAAGCAACTCTTAGCAATGCAAAACAGTAGAGATACTACCCTGCATTCTATCAGATCATAATGGAATTAAATTAAAAATCAATGATAAAATAAGAAATAAAAGCTCTTCCAACACCTGGAGACTAAATAATATGCTATTGAATGAACAATAGGTTGCAAAACACATCAAGGAGGAGATTAAAAAATTCTTAGAGGTAAATGAGAACACTGATACAACATATCAAAATTTCTGGGACACTATGAAGGCAGTACTAAGAGAAAAGTTCATAGCATGGATTCATTTTATAAAAGAAGAAACAGTCAACAAATAAAGAACCTAACATAACATCTGAAGGCCCTAGGAAAAAAACAAATCAATACCCAAATCCAGGAATGTCAGGAAATAATTAAAATCAGAGCTGAAATCAATAAGATTGAAACAATTGAAAAAAAAAGACAAAACAAAAAGTTGGTTCCTTGAAAAAATAAATAAAATTGATAAACCCTTAGCCATGCTAATGAAGAGAAAAAGAGAGAAAACTCAAATTACTAACATACATGATGATAAAGGAAATATCATGATGGGTACTACAGAAATACAGAAGATAATTAGAAATCATTTTGAAAATTTGTACCCCTATAAAATAGAAAATTTCAAAGGCAATGACAAATGTCTAGAGTCAATGATCTGCCCAAACTGAATCAGGATGATATGCACAAGTTAAGCAGATCAATTTCAAGTGCTTAAATACAAGATGCCATCATAAGCTTATCAACCAAGAAAAGCCCAGGACCAGATGGATACACAGCTGAGTTCTACAAGACCTTTTAAAAAAGAACTAATACCAACACTCCACAAATTATTTCATGATATAGAAAAAGGGGAAACCCTTCCAAATTCATTCTATGAGGCCAATATAATCCTGATTCCAAAACAAGACAAAGACACATCAAAGAAAGAAAATTTCAGACCAATATCTCTAAGGAATATAGGTGCAAAAATTCTCACTAAAATTCTGGCAATTGAATACAAAAACATATCAAAAAGATAGTGCACCACAATCAAATGGGTTTCATCCCAGGAATTCAAAGTTGATTCAATATACAGAAATCAATAATTGTATTTATCACACCAATAGACTTAAAGATAAGAATCATATGATCATCTGAATAGACCCAGAAAAAGCATTTGACAAAATAACAGCATTCCTTCTTGTTCAAAACACTAGAATAACTAGAGATAACTGGAAAATATCACAATATGGTAAAATCTATCTATGCTAAGCCCCAGGCCAACATCAATCTAAAAAGAGAAAAAAAAAAATGAAAGCATTCCCTCTAAAAACTGGAACAAGACAGGGATGCCCTCTTTCACCGCTTCTATTTAACATAGTTCTTGAAACACTGGCTAGAGGAAAGAAATTAAAGGGATATGGATAGGAAAAGAAGAACTCAAATTAGCACTATTTACTGACAATATGATTCTATACCTGAAAGACTCAAAAAATTCCACCAGAAAACTTTGAGAACTAATAAATGAATTCAGCAAAGTAGCAGGATATAAAACCAACACTGATAAATTGAAGGCATTTTTGTATATCCATGACAAATCCTCTGAAAGAGAAATTAGGAAAACTACCCCATTTACAACAGCCTCAAAAAAAAATACTTGGGAATCAACTTAATGAAAGAGTTAAAAGACCTCTACAGTGAGAGCTACAGAATGCTAAAGAAAGAAATTAAAGAAGACCTTAAAAGATGGAAAAATCTACCTTGTTCTTGGATAGGCAGAATTAATATTGTCAAAATGACCATACTACCAAAGCACTATATAGACTCAATGTAATTCCAATCAAAATCCCAATGAAATTCCTCATAGAAATAGAAAAAGCAGTTATGAAATTCATTTGGAAAAATAAGAGACCCAGAATAGCTAAAGCAATCCTTAGCAAGAAGAGTAAAGCAAGTGGCATCACTATACCAGACCTTAAACTATACTACAGAGAAATAGTAACAAAAACAGGATGGTACTGGCACCAAACTAGACTGGTAGGCCAATGGCATAGATTAAAAAGACACAGAAACAAACCCACCTAATTACAGTTATCTCATATTAGACAAAGGTGACAAAAACATATATTGGAGAAAAGATAGCCTCTTCAACAAATGATGCTGGGAAAACTGGAAATCCATATGAAACAAAAGGAAATTAAGACTCTGTCTCTCACCATACACAAAACTCAATTCAAAGTGGATCAAGGACCTAGGAATTAAACCAGAGAATCTGAACCTCATAAAAGAAGAAGTAGGCCCAAATTTCCATCATGTTGGAATAGGCTCCAACTCCCTTAATAATACTCCTATAGTGCAAGAATTAAAATCAAGAAGCAATAAATGGAATGGATTCAAATTATAAAGCTTCTTCTCAGCAAAAGAAACAATCAGTGAGGTAAAGAGAGCACATACAGAATGGGAGCAAATTTTTACTACACTCACATCAGACAGAGCACTAATTCCAGGATACATAAAAACTCAAAAAGATAAATACCAAAAAACAAATAACCCAATCAATAAATGGGCCAATGAACTGAACAGACACTTCTCAGAAGATGATATACAATTAATCAACAAACACATGAAAAAATTATAAATATCTGTAGTAATTAGAAAAATTCAAATAAAAACTACTTTAAGATTTCATCTCACTCCAGTCAGAATGGAAGCTATTAAGAATACAAACAACAATAAGTGTTGGCGAATATGTGGGGGAAAAGGCACACTAATACATTCCTGGTGGGACTGCAAATTGGTGCAGCTAATAATAAAAGCAGTATGGTTATTCCTTGGAAAAATGGGAATGGAACTACCATTTGACCTAGCTATCCCATTCCTCAGTCAATACTCAAAGGACTTAAAAACAGCATACTAAGGGACACAACCACATCAATGTTTATAGCAGCACAATTCATGATAGCTAAGTTGTGGAACCAACTTAGATGCCTTTCAGTAGAAGAATTGGTAAAGAAAATGTGGTATATATACACAATGGAATATTATTCAGCATTAAAGAGAATAAAATCATGATATTTGCAGGTAAATGGATTTGGAGAATATAATGCTAAGTGAAGTAAACCAATCCCCCCCAAAAAACCCAAATGCCAAATGTTTTCTCTGATATAAGGAGGCTGATTCATAATAAGGATGGGGTGGGAGCATGGGAGGAATAGATGAACTTTAAATAGGGCAAAGGGGAGGAAAGAAAAGGAAGGGGTTATGGGGGTAGGTAATGCCGCAGTCTGGCTGGGTACAATTCAGGAGCCACTTGTCAAAAGAAACAAACTTTATTTTTAGAACACACACACTGCACCACACAGCTCTTCAGGAATCCCCTCAGAGCACAACTGCCACTACCAGCTTCCCACAAGCCTCTGAACCTCCCCCACTCCTCCTGCTCTTGAGGCCGATTGGCTGGGTCGCATGGGCGGAGCCAAAAAAGTCCCCCAATGAGCAGCTCCGTGGTCTGAAAGGGTGGGGAAACAGCCCAATGAGAATCACCGCAGAGGAGCCAATCAGTTGGCAGCTAGAAGTTTGCTGGGGCCGCTGTGAGCCAATCATCAGATGGCAGCTGGAAGTTTGCTGGCAGCTGGAAGTTTGCTGGGGCCCCTTTGGCTGTGGCTCTCAACATCCCCCCCTCTCTGTTTAAACAACAAGCATGTGGCTTAGGGACTATGCCTGCCTTAGGTTGTCCAATACTACATATGGTCCTTACCCATCGTCAGATGAGCTGACCTCAAGGCATCAGCCTCCTGTATTAGGTTGGTACCATTGCAATTGGATCTTACCCATCATTGACTACAGGTCCAGCATACAGCCACACCTGTGGATAGGTCTTTGTACCAGTGGGGGGGTGAGGTTCTTTGCTTCACCTCTGTTGGTCCCCAAATTTTAGCTGAATGACCATCACAAGCAGAAGGGAGGAAGATACACCAAGCCAATTGATGGCTCCTTTTGGAAAAATTGTACCACCGATGACACCATCAGCAAAAATACCCCAACACTACCACAAGTCGCTGCACCAACAGATAGCTCACAATGCATACAAGTGAGTTCACAATGCATACAAGTGATACATAGTCCAGGCAAGTTCTGCAAGCAGTTCAGTGATAGCTATTGCAGAAGATGTAGATTGGTTTTATCTTTGTCTTCACCTGCACTGGGATGAAGATAGGAATTCTGGCAATTATGGCTAAAGAAAAAATTATGTAACATTCCAGAAGGCACTAAAAGAAAACAATTTTCTGAACAATTTACATTATCTTGAACAGAATTATTAAATATAATGAAAAGGAAAGGTGAAAGTAAACAAACAGATCTGTTAACCTCCTTTTTTGTTCACATATTAAAACAATCCTCAACAGCTATTTACCCAATTTAAATTAAACCATTTAAATCACGTGTATAAAAAAAATTATCTGGATTCATTTTTTCATGAGCGCTCATCATATATGATATATGGACATATGTACATACAAACATACAACATAAAACACAAGTGTGCACACATAATATAATACATACAACACATAACATAATAGTAAAGGCCTTATAACTTTTTACAGGTGAAATCTCCATTGCAATGTTTAAAAACTCTATAGTCAAAAAAAGAACTGATCAGCAAAACATTAACCTAGGTCTGTATGAGCTCAAAAAACAAAATAGAACTTCATGATGTGGGAAATGGTAATAATAAAATAGATATTGAAAAAAGCATCCTGGTTCTGTTGCAGATGTAAGGGTAGCCAAACTGGAGTTCTGGATATTAGCTGTTATGGATTTGAGCCAAATCATCTTCTTTTTGGCCTGTAGAAATCGCTTTAGTTAATCTCTCTGGAATCCAAATCAGCTGCTGTTCTCCCTGTGGAAACACACAAACAGACCCCTGACTCCAGACAATCAGTGGGTCAGGACCTTAGTTAATCTCTCTGGAATCCAAATCGGCTGCTGTTCTCCCTGTGGAAACACACAAACAGACCCCCGACTCCAGACAATTACTGGGTCAGGACCTTTCTATTGTTCTGTTAGAATATCCTTCCAAAGTACGTTGGGCTTATGTATATTTTTGGACACATATGCCTTTCCACAGTGCTAAGCCCTGATGAATCCAAACTTAAAAAGATTAGAGTAAAAAGCGTTATTTTAAGTTTATCTTTGGGGAATATATACCCCTTCCTAATTCCCTCTTTTTGCTTTAATAAGTACATTTTAATAGTTTGATGAGCTCTTTCAACTATACCTTGTCCCTGTAGATTGTATGGGATTCCTGTTATATGAGTAATGCCAAATGATGAGCAAAATTATTTAAAAGAGGTAGAAGTATAACCAGGGGCATTATCTGTTTTTAACTGTTTTGGAACGCCCACAGTGGCAAAATTTTGTAAGCAATGAGCTATAATATCTTTAGTTTTTTCTCTGGCATGAAGGGAGCCCATCAAAAATCCAGAATAGGTATCAACTGTAACATGCAAATATTTTAATTTTCCAAATTCTGGCAAGTGTGTGACGTCCATCTGCCAAATATGGTTAGGTATCAGTCCTCTAGGATTGACTCCAAGATTAACTTGTGGTAAAAAGGTCACACAATTTTGACATTGTTTTATTATTTGTCTAGCTTTTTCCTTAGTTATTTTAATACACTTTTGTAAAGTATTAGCATTGACAGGGAACTTTTTATGAAAATTTGTAGCTTCTTCTAGTGTAGAGAAAATATGTATGTCATGTGTAGTTTTATCTGCTAAATCATTGCCCAAACTAAGGGCTCCAGGCAATCCTGTATGTGCCCTGATATGTCCTATAAAGAATGGATATTTTCTGTCCCAGATTAGACTTTGTATACTGGAAATCAAAGAGAAAACAGTAGAGGAAGGAGAAATCTTACCAGTATCTTCAAGGGATACTATAGCATTAACTATATACTGACTATCAGAAAATAAATTAAATACAGAATCTTTAAGCATCACAGAAGCTTGTAATACTGCATTAAGCTCTACCTTTTGAGCTGATTGTTTGGGTACTAAAAATGTAAAAGTTTGATCATTCATAACTATTGCTGCTATACCATTATTTGACCCATCAGTGAATATATTTGGAGTATTCATGATAGGTGTTTTTCTTGTCATTTTTGGAAAAATTACAGGATGCAATGACCAAAAAGACAATAAAGGATTAGATGGTAAGTGGTTATCAAATGAAACATTAGATTTGCACATGATTATTGCCCAAGTATTTAACTCATTACCTAATTCATCAATTTGATCCATAGTATATGGAGTAATAATTTTGGGGGGAGAAATTCCAAACACTCTCTTTGTTGCTTTTATTCCTTTGAGTATTAATTGTCCTACAGCCTCAGGATACCTAGTAAGAATAGTGTTAGGAGAATAAGATAAATGTATCCATTATAATGGACCTTCTTGCCAAAATACTTCTGTAGGAATATTTTTTGTTGGTAGTACAATAAATAATAAAGGCAAACTTATATCAATTCTATCCAAATGCATATTTTTCATATATGTTTCAATGATTTTTAATGCCTTTCTTGCTTCAGGCATTAACATTCGGGGTGAATTTGTCTCTGATGGACCTTTTAGGATATCAAATAAAGGTCCCAACTCTCCTGTTGGTATACCTAGATAAGGCCTTATCCAATTTATGTCTCCTAATAACTTTTGAAAGTCGTTAAGTGATTTGAGTTGATCTACTCTATTTGAATTTTTGGTGGACGGACCAAGGTTGAGGATAATAGAACTCCTAAATAATTAATTAGAAAATTTAATTGTACTTTATCTATTGCTATCTCTAGATTATAATTTTTTAATAAGTTTGTAAGTGTGGCATAACATTCTAGCAATGTGTTTTTATCTTTGTGTGCTAATAATACATCATCCATATAGTGAAATATTTATAGTTCAGGATTTTGATTACTAAGTGGCTGGATTACTTTGTTAACATAAATTTGACACATAGTTGGGCTGTTAGCTATCCCTTGAGGGAGTACTTTCCATTCATATCTCTGATCAGGACCTTCATGATTCAGTGTAGGGATAGTAAATGCAAAACGTGGACTATCCTCAGGATGAATTGGAATTGAAAAAAAACAACCTTTAATATCTATAACTAAAACATACCAGGTTTTTGGTAAAGCAGACAATTGAGGAATCCCCTATTGAGCAGGTCCCATAATAACCATCTCATTATTAATGGCTCTTAAATCTTGCAATAATCTCCATTTACCAGATTTCTTTTTGATGACAAAATGGGAGTATTATGGGGAGATACAGAAGGTTGTATATGTCCTTCTGCTAATTGTTGTTTGACCAGGTCATGGGTTGCTTGTATCTTTTCTTTAGTCAGGGGCCACTGAGGGACCCATACTGGTCTTTCTGATTTCCAAGTAATTTTTATTGTCTCAGTGACCCCTTCTGAAAATCCAACCCATGTCTGTCCGTTCCTTGATCTATTTGTATTGGTGCTGCTATACCTTGTTCTTGTTTTTTTAATCTTTTTCCTTTCCTAAAACCTTGTCTAGCCATAATAGTGGGCACATTTGGATTGATGTTATTTGTTAATGTTAGTCCTAATTGATCTAGGACATCTCGTCCCCATAAATTTACGGGAAGATGATCCAATACATATGGCTGTATAGTTCCTTCACATCCTTCAGGATCCTTCCAATCTAATACCATTGCACTTCTATGGGGATTAGTCACCACTCCTGGGCCTCGAAGCATTTGAGTGGCTTGTTTTAATGGCCAATGTTTTGGCCATTCTTAACGAGAGATGATGCTAAGGTCTGCACCTTTATCCAGTAGCCCATTAAATTCATGTCCTTGAATATTTAGTTTTAGCATGGGGCAAGAATATAAATTTAAAGAAAGCATAGCCCAATCTACACCTGTGGAGCCTAATCCCCTGGAACCTCTTTCTATAGTACGACTGGAAAATTTATCATGTAGGCTGGGTATTATTAGTAACTGTGCTATTCTATCTCCTGGTGAAATTACTGATATACCCGCTGGAGAACTGGCTATAATTTTTATTTCACCTTCATAATTGGTATCAATTACCCCAGGACTTATCATAAGTCCTTTTAGAGTAGAAGAACTGCATCCCAATAATAAGCCTACTGTTCCTTTGGGAAGAGGTCCTTTTACCCCTGTGGGAATGATTTGAATTCCCATTTCTGGAGTTAGTACTGTTCTGGCAGAGGCGCAGATGTTCAATCTTGCGCTTCCTCTGTTTTGTCTAGTGAGGGATTTAATGGACAATGTGTCCTGGGCACTACCCTGATGGGGTTGCTGGGTTCCTCCAGTGCTCTGTATATTTGTGGTCTTGGGCCCCGGAGCATTGGGCCCCTCTGTCCATTTTTTGGCAATGGAGCCTGATGCCTTTCTCCATGATATCATGGGTAAACACCTGGTCCTTGTTCATTTTTTGATAATGGAGTACCCTCTATGGTGGTTTGAGAATGGCATTCATTAGCCCAATGTCTCCCTCTATGGCATCGTGGGCAAATACCCCGTATTCTACTCTTTGATACCTAGTTTTGTTAAACCCTCCTCCTATGGGGCAATTCCTTTTAAAATGTCCTGTTTGTTCACAATTGTAGCATGTTTTTGGTCTGGCATCTAAAACCTGTTGTACTGCAGCTGCTACGACTTGCCCTTATTCATTAATGTCTCTACATAATTTAGTATATGTGTTTAAATCTTCATGTTTCCATGGTCTAATGACTTCTCTGCACCAACAATTCGCTTGCTAATAAGCCAGTTGTTTTATTAATGGCTTTGCTTGTTCTGTATTCCTAAAAACTCTGGTAGCTGTTTGAATAAGTCTATCTACAAATTCAGTGTAAGGTTCATTAGCTCCCTGTATTACCTTAGATAATTGACCTTGTAAACCTCTATGTCCTTGTAAAGTCTTCCATGCCCTAACCGCATCAACAGCAATTTGTAAGTATATGCTAGGATCATATGCAATTTGTTGCTGCTGATCCTCATTAGGTCCCTTTCCTAACAACATATCTAGATTTCTCTGAGGTTAACCAGCTGCTGCATTTTACCTAGCCGTCTCCTTGCAAAATTCCTCATTGGCAACATTCCATAACAGGTATTGTCCTCCATTTAGCACAGCTTTACACATATTAGCCCAATCTGCTGGTGTCATATTCAAGTTGGTAATGGATTCGACCATGCTTACAGTGAAGTGTGCTTGAGGACCATAGGTTGTTACAGCCTCTTTTACTGCTTCACTGTTTTGAGATTTAAAGCATGGTGAATTCGCTGCCCTCCTGCCAGCTCAAATACAGGGCATATTAATATTTGAGATCCTGTCTCAGGATCCCATCTATCAACTGCGGGGGCTGGGTGTCTCCCAGCATATGGATGTGGCGCTGTTGGTTGGACACTTACGCCCTCTGGTGATAGAAAGGTGTTAGTAGCAGTCTCCTGTTGTAACTTTTTCCCTGATGGCTTTTTCTGCTCTAAACTCTTCCTCTGTCTGACTAGCTCGAGAGACCTTCTCTTTTACTTGAATATTTTCCTCTGTCTGACTAGCTCAAGAGACCTTCTCTTTTACTTGAATTTTTATGTCTTCTCCTTCCTCTACCATTGTCTGAACTGAAGGCTTTGGACTAAGCAAACAAGATACGAACGTCCACAATGATAATGTGCCAACTGGCAGAGTCCCTGGGCTTTTCTTTTCTATTCTTTATAAATCTTCACCATGATGGTTCCATTGTGATATATTTAACAACTCCTCCTTAAAAAGCCATGGGCTACATTTTTGTATTGTATCAACGCATACCCTGACTGCTCTTGATTTTACTGGGATGTCTCCTTCCTCTAAAAATTTACTTAACACTCTTTCGGTTTGTTTTTTACTAATTTCTGATCCCATATTTCTACTATAACTATAATACAACCCAACAAGATAACACCAAACAAAACCGAAACAGGATGAAATAAAAATGGAACAACAAAGAATCATTATATCAGCCTTTCTATCCTCCTGGAATGTCCATCCGTCCTTTCTCCCTATCTGTTCCTCAAACAAAAATAATTTTTCCTCAGATGTGAGCGGTTTTTCTTCCATCTTACACATCTCCATGGACAGGCAACTTAAAACAGAAGTGAAACAAAACAAAAGAAGAATCTTAAAATGGCTACCCATCCTCTCACCCTGCCCTTAGGGGCGAGCAGTTTACCTTATCACTTACCCTCAGTCATTCCCCTTGCGGGCCACCAAATACCACAGTCTGGCTGGGCACAATTCAGGAGCCACTTGTCAAAAGAAACAAAATTTATTTTTAGAACACACACACACGGCACCACACAGCTCTTCAGGAATCCCCTCAGAGCCCAACTGCCACCACTGGCTTCCCACAAGCCTCTCAACCTCCCCCACTCCTCCTGCTCTTGAGGCCGATTGGCTGGGTCGCATGGGCAGATCCAAAAAAGTCCCCCAATGAGCAGCTTCGTGGTCTGAAAGGGTGAGGAAACAGCCCAATGAGCATCACCGCAGAGGAGCCAATCAGTTGGCATCTAGAAGTTTGCTGACAGCTGGAAGTTTGCTGGGGCCCCTTCAGCTGTGGCTCTCAACAGGCAAGATGGTGGAATGAGATGGACATCATTACCCTAAGTACATGAATGAAGACACAAATGGTTTGACTCTAATTTGTGTACAATGAGAGACATGAAAATTGTATTCTATATGTATAGTATGAATTAAAATATATTCTGATGTCATATATAACAAATTAGAATAAATAAAATTTTAAGACTGAAATAAAAACCTCATCCTTAGATATCCAAATGACATCACAAACAAAGCACCATGAGCATCAACAAAACTGTGATCATACTTAACAGTAAAAAAAAACTGTGATCATACTTAGAAGTAAAAATAAGGTCCCAGCAACTCTGAAGTCTGAGGCAGGAAGATCAAAGGTTCAAAGCCAGCTGCAGCAACTTAGTGAGACCTTGTCTCAAAATTTAAAAAAAAAAAATTAAAAACTAAAAAATAGGCTGTGGATATAGCTCAGTGGTTAAATGCTCCTGAGTTCAATCCCTGGTTAAAAAAAAAAAAGAAAGAAAAAGAAAAAGAAAAAATAAGTGCCAGAAACTGAGACAATAGTAACTCATATGTTCAGATTCTTGGATGGAGAATTTAAAACATTTTTTAAAATAAATTCAGTGAGTTTGAAAAGCAACAGCAACATCAAAACAAACAAACAAAAAATCAGCAACAGCAAATTACGGAAACACTTCAGTATTGTACCAGAGATACTTAGCCTAGAAATAAAAGCAACTTAAAGACATCAAACAGAAATCTTATGGCTGAAAAATACTCAAATAAAATTGAAAATGCAATAGAAGGGACTGATAGTAGAATAAATCAAACATCTCGAGGAAGTAGAAAAACAAGCACAAAGTAAACCCAAACATAGTAGAAGTAAAGGGAGTAAATATCAGAGCATAAATAAGTGAAATGAAAAACTAAAACAACAATATAAAAAATCAACAAAGCAAAGACCTGAGTTTTCAAAATTATAAAAAAAAAACACAAAAAACCTTTGTTTAGTAAGACTAACTATGAAAAGAAGAGAGGAGATTCCAAGAAACAAACCAGATATAAAAATGCAGATATCAAGCTGATACCACAGAAATACATAGGGTCTTTCAAATTTATAATAAAAATTCTACATAAACCAATTTAATATTCTTGGAGAAATGGAAAAATTTCCAAACATAACCTTACAAAGTCTAAACCAGAAAGTATTAGAAAATCTGTACATCCCAATAACAAGTAACAAGATTGAATAAGCAATGAAAAACCTTTCATGAAGAAAAAAGCTCAAGACCAGAAAGCTTCACTGCTGGGTTTCAACAAGCATTTGAAGACTTTATACCAATACTTCCTATACTATTCCAAAAAACTGAAGTGGAGGGAATTCTTGTAACACATTCTACAAGGCCCAAATTACTTTGTCGCCAAAACCAGATAAAGATACAACAAAAAAGAAAAGTATGGGCCAATATCATTGATAAACATCAATGCAAAAGTCTTTCCAAAACTAGCCTACTGAATCCTACAGCATATTTAAAAATATATTTTACCATAATAAAGTGGGGGATTTATTCCTGAGATATAAAGATTGTCACAACATATGCAGATCAATATATGTGATATTCAACATCCACAAAATGAAGAAAAAGGCCATGATGATCATCTCAATAGATGTAGAAAAAGCATTTGAGCCAGAGCACTTGGAGGATCACAAGTTCATGTTTACTTTCAGAAACTTAGTGAGATTCTCATCAACTTAGTAAGAACTTGTCTCACTAAATGAAAAATAACAAATAATGGAGATGTGATAAAGGATTGGGCTCAGTGATAAAGTACCCCTGGGTTCAATCACAAGACCTCTGCTCCACCGCCTCTACACACGCATAAACACACACACACACACACACACACAAACGCGCGCACACACAGAAAAAGAAAGGGAAAAAAAGCATTTATTTGGGGGGGGGGAATGTTCATATAATTCAACATTCCTTCATGATTAAAACTGAATTGAACAGATTTAGTACAGAAGGAATGTGCCACAACATAATAAAAAGATATATAACAAGGCACAAGTTTATTTGATGCTAAATGGAGAAAAGCTTGAATGTCTAAATGTGGAACAAGGCAAAATGCCCACTTTCACCACTTTCCTTCAATATAGCACTAAAAGTCCTAGCTAGAGTAACCATGCAAGTGAAGAAATAAAGGGCACCCAATTAGAAGAAATGCAAATTGTCTCTGCAATTAATGTGATGTGATTATATATATATATATATATATATATATATATATATATATATATATCCCAAACCTTTACTTAAAAAGCTATGTGAAGTAATAGATGAATTCAGCAAAATTTCAGTACACAAAATCTATATTCCAGATTATTAGTAATGCTATATGCCAATAGCAAATTTTCTGAAATAGAAATTCAGAAATAATACCTTTTAAAATAGCCATAAAAATGAAATTAAAGAAAACCTAAAATTCATATGGAACAACATAAAAATCTCTGAATATACAAAGCCATCATGGATTAAAAAAAAAGTAGGAAATATTACAATACCTGACTTCGACATATACAACAAATTGTGGTAACCAAATTGCATGTCTTGGCAGAAATCAAACACAAAGACCAACGGACATAATAGAGAGCTAGATGTAGACCCACGTATCTTTAGCCAATTGATTTTCAGTAAGAAAGAATAATCTTTGTGATAAATGTTGCTGGTGAATTGAATATCTATATTGAGAAAAATAAAACCAATCCTCTAGTAAGATATGAAACTACTAGAAGAAATCAAAATAAATAATTCAGGACATTGGAACAGGCAAGGATTTTTAGGGGTTAAAAAAAACCTCAAAAGCACAGGAACAAAAGGGAGGGACAAAATGGCATTACATCAAACTGAATAGTTTCTGTTCAGCATAGAAAATGACCATCAGAATGAAGACACAACCTACAGGATGTGGGAAAATATTTGCAAACTATAATCTGATAAGTGTTTAATATCTATAATATATAAGCAACTTCAACAATTAAATGGGAAAAAAAACTCTTGACATAAAAAAAGAGTGGGCAATAGGAACAAGAGTGAACAGGCAATCTAAAGAATTGGAGAAAATCTTTGCAGCTACTCTTCTGACAAAGATTAATATGCAGAATATATAAAGCACTCAAAAATATGAAGTAAAAAAATATCCTAACTAAAAGCAACCCAATCAATAAATGGGCAAATGAACTTTTTCTTTTTACTTATCAAAAAAAGTAAAAATGACCAAGAATTACAAGGAAAAAATAGTCATCTTTATCCATCAGGGAAATGCAAATGAAAACTAAATATATATATATATATATATATATATATATATATATATATATATATATATATATATATATGATGGCAATCATCAAAAACACAATACCAATAAATGCTGATGAAGGTGTTGGTGGGAAATTACTTCAGTCACTAATGCATCACTATGGAAGTTCCTCAAAAACTCAAAATAGAACTACCCTATGATCCAGTTGTACTATTGCATTAGTTTTCTATTGTTGCATAATGAATTAATACACATTTAGTGTCTTAAAGTCATTCACGTTGAGCAATTTTCATGTGCCAGGAGCCTAGCCATGGTTTAGGTGTGTTCCCTGCTCAAGGTCTTACATAGCTATAGTCTAGATGTCACCTGGATTATATTCCCTTCTAAAGCTCCAGATACTTGCCTAGTTAGAATAATCATACAAAATGTAGTTCCTGGAAAAATTCCATTCCTTGTGATTATAGTATTATTTATGTAGAACTCTATCTAGCTGCCTGTCAGCAAGGGGCTAACTTCAGCTCTTAGGGGATTTACCATTTCCTTACTATGGGACCTTATCACTGGTCCTCTTCCACATGGCCGCTTACTTCTTCAAATACAGAAAAAATAAGTTATCTTTTTTAATTATTTTGTATTTATATGACAGCAGATTGCATTACATTTCTTATTACACATATAGATCACAATTTTTCACATCTCTGGTTGTATACAAAGAATATTCATACCACTTCATGTCTTCACACATGTACTTTGGAAAATAATATCCATCACATCTTACAATCATAGGAGTGACTATTTCATCACCTTTGCTAAAAACATATCTTAATTGCACCTACCTTCAATGGGAGAGGATTATAAAAGGGTTTGACTTATTTGAAAGCCATCATGGAATTCTCTAGATAGCATAATAAACCTGAGAAAATTTAGTTTCCCTATGCCTTTCCAGAGCAAATGATGTGCTCTCATAAAATACGTCAAAAATTAAAGAAAAAGGTAGTCATGATATAAAAGAATGGGCACGTTCCTGAAGTGCTATTTTGGCAAATATTGCAAACAGGAGCATAGTTCATCAACACAGAGTTGGTCTATCTTTCCATCACTGGTTACACTGGATTTCAAAGCACTGTGTCCTAAGGCAAAGCCCTAATAACTGCTGCTTAATAGATGTCAACTTTAAATAATAAAACAACAATAAAAGTCCTCTGTAAGGAACAGGAAGAAAATATTCAGAGGGAGGGACAACAAATGATATGTGAATGTAGTATAGGTCACTACTACATATCTCAAACTGAACCTTGCAGTTCAGCTTCTTTTGGAATGAGAATTTTTTTGGGGGGGTGGGGTAGGGTACTGGGGATTGAAGTCAGGAGCACTTGATCACTAAACCATGTCCTCAGCCCTATTTTATATTTTATGTAGACACAGGGTCTCACTGAGTTTCTTAGCTCCTCACTATTGCTCAGGCTGGCTTTGAACTGAAGATCCTCCTGGCTCAGCCTACCAAGCTGCTGGGATTATAGGCATGTGCTACCACACCCAGTTTGGAATGATAACTTTTTAATATCTCTGGTGTGGCCTCCTCATACTTCCCACCTCTGAAGTCTGAAGTCTGTCAACCACTTGATGGCTCAGACAATAAACACTCGTCTCATGCTGACCCTACAGAACAACAGGAAGAGTAAAGATAGGTGCTCCAAATGCAAATAAAATCTGTGATGTCACTTTTCCAGTGGAGATCATATTCCTTTAAGCTTCAACTTTACTGAAGTGTAGGAGTATTGAGGGTGGGATATTAGTCCTGCCTAAGAATTTTCTAAATAGAATCTCAGTAAACAGTATAGGTGCTGTATTATATTGAATCAAGCTGAGCTACTTGGCAAAATAAATAAAGCCTATGTCAGCACTTCATACTAGATACAGGGTTCTTAGAATACACGCTTGTGACAAAGATAATTTGATGGTATCTAATACATTTATGAGAACATTATCTGGAAATTCGATATGTGAAGCGAGTCCCAGAGGCATATATCAATGTATACTTAAAAATGTATTGATTAATTTTATGGAAAATAATTAAAGTAGAAAGTTAAGACAAACAATTTAAAACACAAGTTTTCCCAAATACAAAGTTCCTCTTTTTAATGTGCATTTTGAATATAGCTTTTGATCCATAAAGTTAAACAAGTATCTGGTTACCCTGTTATAATATACTTGTAGAAGTATTTCTCTATCCTACTAATTTCTCAATGGGAACCTGCTGGGAGCCATTAGCCAAGTAGAGTTGGTATTACTCATATAACAGGAATCCCATACAATCCACAGGGACAAGGCATAGTTGAAAGAGCTCATCAAACTATTAAAACGTACTTATTAAAGCAAAAAGAGGGAATTGGAAAGGGGTATATATCCCCCAAAGATAAACTTAAAATAACGCTTTTTACTCTAAACTTTTTAAATTTGGATTCATCAGGACTTAGTGCTGCGGAAAGGCATATGTATCCAAAAAATGTGCATAAGCCTAAAGTACTTTGGAAAGATATTCTAACAGGACAATGGAAAGGTCCTGACCCAGTGATTGTCTGGAGTCAGGGGGTCTGTTTGTGTTTTTCCACAGGGAGAACAGCAGCCGATTTGGATTCCAGAGAGATTAACTAAAACAATTTCTACAGATCGAAAAGAAGATGATTTGACTCAAATCCATAACAGCTGATATCCAGAACTCCAGCTTGGCCATTCTTACATCTGCGACAGTGATTAACCAGGATGCTTTTTTCTTTTTCTTTTTTTTTTTATTGTTGGTTGTTCAAAACATTACATAGTTCTTGATATATCATCTTTCACACTTTGCTTCAAGTGGGTTATGAACTCCCATTTTTAGCCCATATACAGATTGCAGAATCACATCAATTATACATCCATTGATTTACATATTGCCATACTAGTGACTGTCGTGTTCTGCTACCTTTCCTATCCTCTACTATCCCCCCTCCCCTCCCCTCTTCTCTCTCTACCCCCTCTACTGACCTTCATTTCTCCCCCTTGTATTATTTTTCCCTTTCCCCTCATTTCCTCTTGTATGTTCTTTTGTATAACCCTGAGGGTCTCCTTCCATTTCCATGCAATTTCCCTTTTCTCTCCCTTTCCCTCCCACCTCTCATCTCTGTTTAATGTTAATCTTCTTCTCATGCTCTTCGTCCCTACTCTGTTCTTACTTACTCTCCTTATATCAAAGAAGACATTTGGCATTTGTTGTTTAGGGATTGGCTAGCTTCACTTAGCATAATCTGCTCTAGTGCCATCCATTTCCCTGCAAATTCTATGATTTTGTCATTTTTTAATGCAGAGTAATACTCCATTGTGTATAAATGCCACATTTTTTTATCCATTTGTCTATTGAAGGGCATCTGGGTTGGTTCCACAGTCTTGCTATTGTGAATTGAGCTGCTATGAACATCGATGTAGCAGTGTCCCTGTAACATGGTCTTTTTAGGTCTTTAGGGAATAGACCAAGAAGGGGAATAGCTGGGTCAAATGGTGGCTCCATTCCCAGCTTTCCAAGAAATCTCCATACTGCTTTCCAAATTGGCTGCACCAATTTGCAGTCCCACCAGCAATGTACAAGTGTACCCTTTTCCCCACATCCTCGCCAGCACTTGTTGTTGTTTGACTTCATAATGGCTGCCAATCTAACTGGAGTGAGATGGTATATTAGGGTGGTTTTGATTTGCATTTCTCTGACTGCTAGAGATGCTGAGCATTTTTTCATATACTTGTTGATTGACTGTATGTCCTCCTCTGAGAAGTGTCTGTTCAGGTCCTTGGCCCATTTGTTGATTGGGTTGTTTGTTCTCTTATTGTCTAATTTTTTGAGTTCTTTGTATACTCTGGATATTAGGGCTCTATCTGAAGTGTGAGGAGTAAAGATTTGTTCCCAGGATGTAGGCTCTCTATTTACCTCTCTTATTGTTTCTTTAGCTGAGAAAAAAACTTTTTAGTTTGAGTAAGTCCCATTTGTTGATTCTAGTTATTAACTTTTGTGCTATGGATGTCCTATTGAGGTATTTGGAGCCCGACCCCACCGAATGTAGATCATAGCCAACTTTTTCTTCTATCAGACGGCGTGTCTCTGATTTGATATCAAGCTCCTTGATCCATTTTGAATTAACTTTTGTGCATGGCGAGAGAAAGGGATTCAGTTTCATTTTGTTGCATATGGATTTCCAGTTTTCCCAGCACCATTTGTTGAAGATGCTATCCTTCCTCCATTGCATGCTTTTAGCCCCTTTATCAAATATAAGATAGTTGTAGTTTTGTGGATTGGTTTCTGTGTCCTCTATTCTGTACCATTGGTCCACCCGCCTATTTTGGTACCAGTACCATGCTGTTTTTGTTACTATTGCTCTGTAGTATAGTTTGAAGTCTGGTATCGCTATACCGCCTGATTCACACTTCCTGCTTAGCATTGTTTTTGCTATTCTGGGTCGTTTATTTTTCCATATGAATTTCATGATTGCTTTCTCTATTTCTACAAGAAATGCCGTTGGGATTTTGATTGGCAATGCATTAAACCTATAGAGAACTTTTGGTAATATCGCCATTTTGATGATGTTAGTTCTGCCTATCCATGAACAGGGTATATTTTTCCATCTTCTAAGATCTTCTTCTATATATCTCTTTAGGGTTCTGTAGTTTTCATTGTATAAGTCTTTCACCTCTTTTGTTAGGTTGATTCCCAAGTATTTTATTTTTTTTGAAGATATTGTGAATGGAGTGGTTGTCCTCATTTCCATTTCAGAGGATTTGTCGCTGATATACAGGAATGCCTTTGATTTATGCATGTTGATTTTATATCCTGCCACTTTGCTGAATTCATTTATTAGCTCTAATAGTTTCTTTGTAGAGCCTTTTGGGTCTGCTAGGTATAGAATCATATCATCTGCAAATAGTGATAATTTAAGTTCTTCTTTTCCTATTTTGATGCCTTTAATTTCTTTCGTCTGTCTAATTGCTCTGGCCAGTGCTTCGAGAACTATGTTGAACAGAAGTGGTGAGAGAGGGCATCCCTGTCTTGTTCCAGATTTTAGAGGGAATGCCTTCGATTTTTCTCCATTCAGAATGATGCTAGCCTGAGGCTTAGCATAGATTGCTTTTACAATATTGAGGTATGTTCCTGTTATCCCTAGTTTTTCTAGAGTTTTGAACATAAAGGGATGCTGTACTTTGTCAAATGCTTTTTCTGCATCTATCGAGATGATCATATGGTTCTTATTTTTAAGTCTGTTGATGTGGTGAATAACTTTTATTGATTTCCGTATATTGAACCAGCCTTGCATCCCAGGGATGAATCCTACTTGATCATGGTGCACAATTTTTTTGATATGTTTTTGTATCCGATTCGCCAGAATTTTATTGAGGATTTTTGCATCTAGGTTCATTAGAGATATTGGTCTGAAGTATTCTTTCTTTGAAGTTTCTTTGTCTGGTTTAGGTATCAGGGTGATGTTGGCCTCGTAGAATGAATTTGGAAGTTCTCCCTCTTTTTCTATTTCCCGAAGTAGCTTGAAAAGTATTGGTATTAGTTCCTCTTTAAAGGTTTTGTAAAATTCTGCTGTATACCCATCCGGTCCTGGGCTTTTCTTAGTTGGTAGTCTTTTGATGGTTTCTTCTATTTCCTCAATTGATATTGGTCTGTTTAGGTTGTCTATATCCTCCTGACTCAATCTGGGCAGATCATACGACTTAAGAAATTTATCTATGCCTTCACTATCTTCTAATTTATTGGAGTATAAGGATTCAAAATAATTTTTGATTGTCTTCTGTATTTCTGAAGTGTCTGTTGTGATATTGCCTTTTTCATCCCGTATGCTAGTAATTTGAGTTCTCTCTCTTCTTCTCTTCGCTAGCATGGCTAAGGGTCTGTCGATTTTGTTTATTTTTTCAAAGAACCAACTTTTAGTTTTGTCAATTTTTTCAATTGTTTCTTTTGTTTTGATTTCATTAATTTCAGCTCTGATTTTAATTATTTCTTGCCTTCTACTTCTTTTGCTGTTGTTTTGCTCTTCTTTTTCTAGGATTTTGAGATGAAGTATGAGATCATTTATTTGTTAGTTTTTTCTTTTTTTAAGGAATGAACTCCAAGCAATGAATTTTCCTCTTAGAACTGCTTTCAATGTGTCCCATAGATTCTGATATGTTGTGTCTGTGTTTTCATTAATCTCTAAGAATTTTTAAATTTCCTCCTTGATGTCTTCTATAACCCATTGATCATTCAGTAACCTATTGTTCATTCTCCAAGTGATGTATGCTTTTTCCTTCCTTCTTTTATCTTTGATTTTCAGTTTCATTCCATTATGATCAGATAGGATGCATGGTATTATCTCTACTCCTTTATATTGTCTAAGAGTTGCCCTGTGACATAATATATGATCTATTTTTGATAAGGATCCATGTGCTGCTGAGAAAAAAGTGTAACTGCTTGATGTTGGGTGGTATATTCTATATATGTCAATTAAGTCTAGGTTATTAATTGTGTTATTGAGTTCTATAGTTTCCTTATTCAACTTTTGTTTGGAAGATCTGTCCAGTGGCGAGAGAGGTGTGTTGAAGTCTCCCATGATTATTGTATGGTGGTCTATTAGACTCTTGAACTTGAGAAGAGTTTGTTTGATGAACATAGCTGCACCATTGTTTGGGGCATATATATTTATGATTGTTATGTCTTGTTGGTGTATGGTTCCCTTAAGCAGTATGTAGTGTCCCTCTTTATCCCTTTTGATTAACTTTGGCTTGAAATCTATTTTATTTTATATGAGTATGGACACTCCTGCTTGTTTCCGAAGTCCATATGAGTGATATGATTTTTCCCAACCTTTCACCGTCAGCCTATGTATGTCTTTTCCTATCAAATGCGTCTCCTGTAGGCAGCATATTGTTGGGTCTTGTTTTGTGATCCATTCTACTAGCCTGTGTCTCTTAATTGGTGAGTTTAAGCCATTAACATTTAGGGTTATTATTGAGATATGGGTTGTTGTTCCAGCCATATTTGTTTATTTATGTTACTAAACATGGTTTGTTTTCCTCTTTGATTATTCCCCTCCCCCTTTACTGTCCTACCTCCCACTGTTGGTTTTCATTGTTATTTTCCATTTCCTCTTCCTGTAATGTTTTCCCGAGGATGTTTTGAAGAGATGGTTTTCTAGCTGCATATTCTTTTAACTTTTGTTTGTCTTGGAAGGTTTTAATTTCATCTTCCATTCTGCAGCTTAATTTCACTGGATACACAATTCTTGGTTGGAACCCATTTTCTTTCAGTGTTTGAAATATGTTATTCCAGGATCTTCTAGCTTTCAGAGTCTGTGTTGAAAGATCAGCTGTTATCCTGATTGGCTTACCCCTAAATGTAATCTGCTTCCTTTCTCTTGTAGCTTTTAAAATTCTCTCCTTATTCTGTATGTTGGGCATCTTCATTATAATGTGTCTAGGTGTGGATCTCTTATAATTTTGCACATTCAGTGTCCTGTAGGCTTCTAGAATTTGGGATTCTGTCTCATTCTTCAAGTCTGGGAAGTTTTCTCATATTATTTCATTGAATAAATTGCTCATTCCTTTGGTATGGAGTTCTATACCTTCCTGTATCCCAATGACTCTTAAGTTTGGTCTCTTAATGTTATTCCATATTTCTTGGATGTTCTGCTCATGGTTTCTTAACAGTCTTGCTGAGCTGTCTATGTTCTTTTCAAGTTGAAATACTTTGTCTTCATTGTCTGATGTTCTATCTTCTAAGTGTTCTACTCTGCTGGTAGTATTCTCAATTGAGTTTTTAAGTTGGTTTATTGCTTCCTGCATTTCTAGGATTTCTGTCTGTTTGTTTTTTATAACCTCTATCTCCCTGTATAGTTGATCCTTTGCTTCCTGGATTTGTTTGTGTAATTCATTGTCGAAGTGATCTTTCATTGTCTGATTTTGCTGTCTAATGTCTTCCTTGATACTCCAGATCATCTGAAGCATATATATCCTGAATTCTTTATCTGACATTCCATCTGCTGCAGCTGTTACCTATTCTAAAGTTGAGTTGACCTGCATTGCTTGTAGTCCTTTCTTTCCTTGTCTTTTCATACTGCTTGCGTTTCTTTCTTCTTGGTGAAACTGTTGTGTTTTTGAAATCCCCCCCCCATATATTTATATTGCTCTTGTATAGTTGAAAAGTCTCCCTTGCAAGTGCGGGCGGGGGCTCTGCTCTGCCCCTCCTCCAATTGGTGTGAGGTGTCTACCACGCCCGAGGACCCCTGGGCCTGATCTGCCGTTCTGTCACAGGTCTGCCTACCTTGCAGGTGGGGGCGAAGGCTCTGCCCTGCCCCTCCTACCACGCCCGGGGTCCGCTGGGCCTGATCTGCAGGTTGGTCGCAGGTCTGCCCACCTTGCGGGCACGGGTGGCAGTTCCGCTCCGCCCCCACTCCAATTGGGGTCACTTGACCACCACACAGGCGGGCAGCTGGGCCTGATCTGGGCGCGGGCGAAGGCTCTTCTCTGCCCCTACTCCAGTTGGGGTGAAGTGTGTACCACGCTGGGAGGCCGCTGGGCCTGATCCGCCGGTCTGTCGCAGGTCTGCTTACCTTGCCGGTGTGGGCGGCAGCTCTGCCCTTGCTTTTTTCAATAGCTGTTTTATTATTGCATTTTTCCACATCATAGGTTTCTATTTTTATTTTTTGAGCTCATACAAACCTAGGTTAATGTTTTTCTGATCAGTTTTATTTTTTGACTTTGGAGTTTTTAAACATTGCAATGGAGATTTCACCTAGGTAAAGCTACAAGGCCTTTACTATTGTCTTATGTGTTGTACGTTTGTGTGCACATTTGTGTTTTGTGTTGTATGTCTGTGTGTGCGTATGTCCATAGATCTTATATGAGGAGCGCTCATGAAAAAATGGATCTGAATTATTATTTTTTTTTTATTCACGTGATTTAAATGGTTTAATTTAAATTAGGTAAACAGCTATTAAGGATTGTTTTTAAAGTAGGTTAACAGATCTGTTTGTTTACTTTCACCTTTCCTTTTCATTATATTTAATAATTCTTTTCAGGATAATGTCTCTTTAGCATCATTGCCAGAATTCCTATCTTCATCCCAGTGCCGGTGAAGACAAAGGTAAAACCAAACTACAGCTTCTATGATAGCTATCACAGTAAACTGTATAAACTGATGCATCAATGAATATAACTCAACAAGTAATTCTCAATCAAGGAGTCAACTTACTTTGGGAGGAAACGGAATTTGGGAGGAAATGGACATATTGATAGATTCCTCCGCTTTGAACTGCTTGCAGAACTTGCCTGGACTATGTAACTATCGTTTGGTGCAGCGAATTGTGGTAATGCTGGCATATCTTTGCTGATGGTGTCACCAGTGATGCAATTTTTATTTCCTTGCCAGCGCACCCCATGTTAATTGTGGTAGTGCTGGCATATCTTTGCTGATGGTGTCACCAGTGATGCAATTTTTCCCAAGGAGCCGTCAATTGGCTTGGTGTCGTGGCATTTCTGTATCCTCCTCCCTTCTGCTAGTGATGGTCTAAAATTTGGGGGCCAATGGCTATATGCTGGACCGGTAGTCAGTGACGGGGATGATCCAATTGCAGTGGTATCAACCTAAGACAGGAGGCTGACGCCTAAAGGTCAGTTTTCCGATGACGGGTAAGAACCATATGTTGAATTGGACAACCTACCAGGCATGGTCCTTAAGCCACATTAACCTCACTCCCCCACTGGCACCAAGGCCAAATTTGGGGGCCAACAGAGGTGAGGCAAAGAACCTCACCCCCCCACTGGTGCATAGACCTATCCACAAGTATGGCTGTATGCTGGACCGGTAGTCAGTGATGGGTATGATTCAATTGCAGTGGTATCAACCTAAGACAGGAGGCTGATGCCTAAAGGTCAGTTTTCCGATGACGGGTAAGAAGCATATGTTGAATTGGACAACCTACCAGGCACGGTCCTTAAGCCACATTGCTTGTTGTTTAATTAATCAGAAGGGGGGAGATGCTGGGAGCCATTAGCCAAGTAGGTATGACAATTTCCTTGCCCGCGTACCCCATGTTGCAGTGACATTACATGTAGGTGACCTTGCTCAAGGACCAGGGCGGATTAGGGTGTTCCCGGTTTAGGATAATCGGGTTTAGGGCGTTCCAGGTTTAAGATTATTCCTGCTGGGAATAGGGCGTATCCTGCTGCCTGAGTTCCCCTTGAGTTCTCACGGGATTCAGACAGTATATTTTGGGAGATAGAAGCCCAGTGGGGGTGGATTTGGGCAGAGAACGTGGATTTCCCCAGACGGTGATTGTAGACGGCTGGTGTGAGTTCGGAAATAAAGAGTTGCTGTTTGAATCTACAAGCTGTGTGGTGGCTCGTGATTGTGTGCCCAGCCAGACTGCAGCATTTGTGCCCAGCCAGATTGAGGCAGGAACCTAAATCTAATATACTATAAAGAGATGTACTTTTAATTTTAACATTTAGTCTTCATTATACAAGGAAGTTTTATAATGTAGACCTGGGAAGTAGCTTCCTTGGTCAAGTCTCCAATTTTCAACACTTCCAATTTCCTAACCTCCATTGATAATTATCCAGGGCTGTTTTGAGCTTGAAAATACCCAAGAATTCTAAACATGATATTTATTTTCATTCAACATTTAATGACTACTAACAGGTACTTATGTTTTTTCAACCATATTATGACCTCTAACCTTGGATATCTTTATATTTTCATTATACATCAGCTACATTTTATTGTTATTTTCCCTCTTGAACAGCTTAGATTTCATATTTTTTGTTGTTGCTGTTGTTTTAGTCATTATTTCAGAAACACCAAGAATTCCATTCCCTTTTTCTCTCCATCAGTTTTAAAACAATGAACTCAATTATCTGTCATCTCTACATTTACCCTGGAGTAGCTGAAAAGTGTCATACAACTAAACAGAAAGACATCTTAGTTTCCTAAGAATGGTGATTAAAAACAACAGAAAATCATTCTCTCACTGTTCTGGAGGTTAGAGACCTGAAGTCATTATCACTGGACTGAAATCCAGGTATTGGAGCCCTTCTTGTTCTACAGGGTTTTGGGTAGAACACATTACTTGGCTCTTCCATCTAGTATCACTTGACGTGTGGCTGCATCCCTCCAGTTTCTGCCTGTGATCATATGGCCCCCTCCTAACTTATGTGTGTCATCTCCCTCTGCCTTATTTTTATGCTACCACAAGGACACTTATATTTATTGCCAACCTATCACCATCCTAGCTGGTGATCTAACTCTGGATTCACAAAATCTGACTATTCTGAAAACAACAAAGAAAACATGCAAACACACAGAAGTACCTTTTCAAAATTGGGGACAGCACTCTGACCTTAGGGGTCCATGGAAAAAGAGAGAGAGCCACTGGAGTTCTTTATTTTTATATAGGGGAGACATAAGGGGAGGTTCCACGGAACATTCTATCCCCAAAAGGGCAAAGGGTAGGATTACAAAGACAGGGGAGTATAACTCACCCTAGTGAGTGACACCTACTCCTGGAGCCAAGCCTTGTTATCTGAGCTGGGATAACACCCAAATTACTGCGACCAGGCACTACTGTGCCAGACTGAATGCAATAATTATTTAGAACCCTGAGCATCAGGACTTAGAGGCATCTGCATCCAGGCAGCTCCTGACGACATTTAAGGCATTTGTATAAATCCAAATAATCTCCTTATTTCAAGTTTCTTAGTCATATCTACATAAACTTAACATCAAGAGATTCCAGAAATTATGATCTGGCACTTCTAGGATACTATTTTCAACCTACCACAAATAGTTTCCCTTCAAACTTATGATTTTAAAATTTAAGTAGATTCTGAACATTATCTATTGGCTCTCTAAGATGGCTACACATCTCAAATCTTTCATATTATGTCTCCCAAACTTCTCTGTTAGCTAAAGACTTTAACTGTGAGTTTACAAACGTCTCACCTTTCTGACTTTACCATTGTTCAGATTGCTTACTATGTGCCAGTCACAGTTCATTCAACTCATGTAGTACTTTCTCAATTCAGAGCATATTTTATTTACCATTCCCTGTCTCTGATATACTGATTTTTACTGCTCTTCTTCCTCTCATCCATGCTTCACACAAAGATGACCCTTTGCTTATTTTTTTACTTACAGGTGTCTTTTCAGATGACACTATATTTTTATGTTGCCATACTCTTCCCACAATCTCCATATATTGTCTATTTAACATAATTAGGGACCACATTTGTTTCTTCACCATTCTATAACTAGTGTTTATTCAAATGTTTGAAACATAAAAGGCACCTTTCGTTTTCTGGATAAACTAATTGCTAAGACACATATTATGAAATTTCACAATCTTATGTTGGAGTAGCTTCATAGCTGGAAGTGTGAACAGGGGAGTGGGAGAGAATTGTATTTGAATTCTTATTTCCTGTGTTTTAGCAAAAGAAGTTGGGCAAGTTAAATAATATATCAATACACTACCTACCTTTTTTTTTTTTTTAATCCAAGTGCCAAGTCATGACTCTAAATCTGACCAGATCTTTGCCTGTGGAGAAATCACCTAACTTGTCAGATTTCAGTTTTGTCAACTTCCAAAGGGTAGGCTTATACTCAGTGGTCTGTAACATATCTAATGTTCTATAATTCTCTTTTTGTGTAAGATTTTAAGTGAAAATAAACAGTATAACAGACAAAAAGGAATATCTTGATTTTGGGGGGGAAATGCACAACTATGGTGAATATTTATGATCACATAAGCTTTTCAATGTTTATTTATAAATGAAATGTAGTACATTAAAAAGTTGGTCATCACATATATCCTTCCAGATTTTATTGTGCTTATCTTTAGAGTTGACAAGCCCTGCTATTTGCTAATTCATTTTTCATCCTCATAATTTGACAGATTGGAAAGTTGCAACAAAGAACTAATTTCAGTCCAGCTTCAGTTATCTTTTGTGACTTTCATAGAAATAGATGGATGTGTTCTATGTGAAACAGATGATAGTTTTGGACAAGCCATTTGTGAGATTGATAGCTGAGAAACAGTGCAAGTTAACTCCCTGTGCGTTTATTTTATATGTTGCTAGGATATGGAGAAAAAATAAATAAGCTCTTTGATACAAGAAGACAATGTCATAGATAAAACTCACTAGCTACTAAGTAGAAAAATATTTTTAAATAATTTCATCTTATCTTTCAGTTAAGAACTCCAGCAAGCACATATGGATTATTAAACCATAAATATCAGAGCAATGAAGATTATTTAATAAAATCATACACTATCAAATGCAGAGGAAGGAAGAATGAAATTGAATTGAGGATTATGTGGATTTAGTTCTGGCATTGACACAAACTTGCTTTCTAATATTGTTTCATACGGGAAGGTGTATGATGTCAAAGTATTTCTCCTACACATATTGACTCAAATATTTTCTTTCAATATCTTGCAGTATTTATGCCAGAAAAGTAATCTAATTTGAGTTGAGTTTCGTGCAGGTGAGAGATAGTGGTTTAATTTCATTTTGTTACATGTGAATTTTCAATTTCCCCAGCACCATTTATTGAATAGGCTATTTTTCTCCAGTAAATGTTTTTGGCACCTTTGTCTAGTATGTGATAACTGTATTTGTGTGGGTTTGTCTCTGTGTCTTCTGTTTTGTACCATTGGTCTATGTGTCTATTTTGATGCCAACACCATGCTTGTTTTTGTTACTATACTTCTGTGGTATAGTTTAAAGTCTGGTATTGTGATGCCTCATGCTTCACTCTTCTTGCTAAAGATTGTTTTGGCTATTCTGGGTCTCTTATTTTTCAAGATGAATTTCATTGATTTTTCTATTTCTTTGAAGAATGCCTTTGAGATTTTAATTTGAATTGCATTAAATCTGTATAATGCTTTTGGTAGTATGGTCATTTTGACAATATTAATTCTGCCTATCCAGGAGCATGGGAGGTCTTTCCATCTTCTAAGGTCTTCTTAAATTTCTTTCTTTAGCGTTCTGTAATCTTCATTGTAGAGGACTTTTATCTCTTTTGTTAGATTGATTTCCAAGTATTTTTTAAAGCTATTGTGAATGGGGTAGTTTTCCTAATTTCTCTTTCAGGAGATTCATCATTGATGTATAGAAACATGTTTGGTTTATGAGTGTTGATTTTTTAACCTGCTACTTTGCTGAATTTATGAGTTTAAGAAATTTTCTGGTGGAATTTTTTTGGTTCATTTAAATATAGAACTATGTCATCTGAAAATACTGATAGTTTGACTTCTCCTTTTCCTATTCATATTCCTTTAATTTCTTTCTCCTATCTAATTGCTCTGTCTAGAGTTTCAAGGATGATGTTGAAGAGAAGTGGTGAAAGAGGGCATCCTTGTCTTGTTAGGAGAGAGGTAACTGAGAATGGGAGAGCAGTATCTGAGATTGGGGTCTCTGATGACCTCAGGGCTATGGCATGCCTGGTCCCTGGGAATATTTCTGTGCAAGAGCACAGGATGCTTAGCTTCTGTGGTAATGCTCTGTATGAGGAGGCACTGTGTGAGAGTCTTATGTGCCTTGATCTCAGGCACATAGCTCCTGAGAATAGAGGAATTCTTTTGCTAGAATATCACAATGTTTCATCAGCTCTGTTAACTCCTGAGCCTGCCCACTTAATAGTAACTTTAAACAATCAACTTTCTTGAGCACTACACAAAACTCCTAACATTGCACATTGCAAATGTGGAAGAGCTACATAGATGTTTCTAGTTTCTGTAACTTTCCTGAATACAGAATAATGCTTGCATAGTCTTTAATCTGACAATGGGATATATATAAATAAAAATTGCTGGTGTAACTTTTTAGATCTGCTTTTCCATCAGAGAGTAGCACTCCAACTGACCCTGGCTTTATTTTCAAAATCTGCATGTGTGAGTCTTCATTCTTCTTATCCCCTTCACCTCTCACTGGAAACTGCAAGTTTGACTGTGCTGGTACTGACAGTCTTGTTCAAGTTTTTAGAGGGAATGCTTCAATTTGACTACATTTAGAATTATGTTAACTTTGGGCTTAGCATGTTACAATGTTGAGGTATGTTCCTAGTATCCCAGGTTTTTCTAGTGTTTTGAAAATGATAAAAAACTTAGGCACTAGACCAGAGACCCTATACTTAAGAGAAGAAAAAGTAGGTCCAGATCTTTACCATGTTGGCTTAAGATCTGACATCCTTTAACAAGACCCCTAAAGCACAAGAAGTAAAATCAAGAATCAGTAAATAAAATAGATTCAAACTAAAGAGCTTCTTCTCAGCAAAGGAAACAATAACACAAAGAGAGAGCCTACAGAATGGGAGAAAATCTTTACCACATGCACCTCAGATAGAGCATTAAACTCCAGCATATATAAAGAACTCAAAAAACTTAACACACACACACAGAGAGAGAGAGAGAGAGACACACACACACAAACCTTATCAATAAATGGGCTAGGAACTGAACAGACACTTCTCAGAAGATTATGTATAATCAATCAACAAATATATGAAAAAGTTCAACATCAGCAGTTAGAGAAATACAAATCAAAACTGCTCTAAGATTTCATCTCACTCTTGTCAGAATAGCAATTTTCAAGAATATAAACAAAAGTAAAGGTTGATGAGGATGCGGGGAAGAGTACATGCATACATTGCTGGTGGAAATGCCAGTAAGGGCAACCACTATGGAAAGCAGTATGGAGATTGCTCAGAAAACTTGAAATGGAATCATCATTTGTCCCAACTATCCACTTCTCGGTTTATACCCAGATGACTTAAAATCAGCATATTGCAATGATGCAGCCACATAAATGTTTGTAGCAGCTCAACTTACATTAACAAAACTATGGAACCAAACTAAGTAGCCATCAACAGATGAAGGAATTTAAAAAAGTATGGTATATATACACAATGGAATATTACTCAACCTTAAATAAGAATGATATTATGGCATTTTCTGGTAAGTGGATGGAGCTGGAGAATATCATGCAAAGCAAAATAAGCCAAAACCAAACCAAAGGCTGAATGTTTTCTCTGACATGCAGATGCTAATTCACAATGGGGGGTGGGTTAGGGAAGAATAGAGATACTTCAGATTAGGTAGAGAGGAGTAAAGAGAGGGGAGGGGGTAAGAATAATAGTAGAATGAATCAGAGACAATTATTACCCTATGTACATGTATAATTATATGACTGCTGGGATTCTACATCATGTATAATTAGGAAAATAAGAAGTTATACTCCATTATATATGATGTATCAAAACGCCTTCTACTATCATGTGTAACTAATTAAAACAAATAAAAAGTTAAATAAAAAGTAATATAATGCAGATAAGACTCAATTCAAACTAGCTTAAAAATTTAAGCAAAAGAGATATGCTTATCTGATATAATACTAAGTTTATTGGTGAGGTGGCTGATGGTTGGTGGATTCAGTTAATCAACCATGTTATCCAAGGTCTAGGTTCTTTCCACTTTGTATATTCTCATTGTCTCTTAGTTAGATGATGATTGCAGAAATTACAAAAATGACATCTTAACTCACAATTCCTAAGAGCTAAACTACACTTCCTTATGTCCTTAAAAAAGAACTGAAAACATTTCTTAAAATACCAGATGTATGTATAACAGAAAGAAATATGTGTGTGCACAGAAATGTATGAAGAATTTCATACCTCAGGAAATTTTTGTCAAATTAATGAATTAAATGATATGGTCTAGTTACTGAAAATTGTGCTGGATAAAGTAGAGAAAGAAATCAATAAGCTCATAGTAGAGGGAACTGGGACCAAACACAGAGCAGGCCCAGCGGCCTGCTGAGGGGCAGAGCCGCCCCCCACCCCCCTCGCCTGCCAGGTAGGGGAAGGGTGACCACCGACAGAAAAGGCCCAGTGGCCCAGGGCGGGACAGAGCTTCCAATCACTCCTGCAAGGTAGGCGGGCCTGCGACCCACCGGCAGAAGAGGAGCAGTCGCCTGCTGAGAGGCTGAGCCGCCCCCTCCCCCTGCGCCGGCATAGTAGAGGGAACTGGGACCAAACACAGAGCAGGCCCAGCGGCCTGCTGAGGGGCAGAGCCGCCCCCCACCCCCCTCGCCTGCCAGGTAGGGGAAGGGTGACCACCGACAGAAAAGGCCCAGTGGCCCGCGGCGGGACAGAGCTTCCAATCACTCCTGCAAGGTAGGCGGGCCTGCGACCCACCGGCAGAAGAGGAGCAGCCGCCTGCTGAGAGGCTGAGCCGCCCCCTCCCCCTGCGCCGGCATAGTAGAGGGAACTGGGACCAAACACAGAGCAGGCCCAGTGGCCTGCTGAGGGGCAGAGCCGCCCCCCACCCCCCTCGCCTGCCAGGTAGGGGAAGGGTGACCACCGACAGAAAAGGCCCAGTGGCCCGCGGCGGGACAGAGCTTCCAATCACTCCTGCAAGGTAGGTGGGCCTGCGACCCACCGGCAGAAGAGGAGCAGCAGCCTGCTGAGAGGCAGAGCCGCCCCCTCCCCCCCGCGCCTGCAAGGTAGTCGGAACTGAGACCACCATCAGAACAGGTCAGACCTGCAACCGAGAGACAGAACAGGCCCAGTGGCCTGAGGAAGGGTAGAGCCGCCCCCCCCCCACGCCTGCAAAGTAGGCGGACCTGCGACCCACTGGCAGTACAGCCCCAGAGGCCTGCAGAGGGGCAGTGCCGCTGCCTGCGCCTGCAAAGTAGGCAGAACTGCGACCACCGACAGAACAAGCCTAGCGGCCCGCAGAGGGACAGAGCCGCCGCCCGCGCCTGCAAGGACGGCGGACCTGCTACCGACTGGCAGAGCAGGCCCAGCGGCCTGCCGGCGTGGTAGGCACATTGCCCCAATTGGCGGAGGGGCAGAGCCGCCTCCCGCGACTGCGAGGGAGACTTTGCAACTATACAAGACCAATATAAATACATAGGGGGAAAATTCAATAGCACAACAGTTTCACCAAGAAGAAAGGAACGCGAACAGTATGAAGAGACAAGGAAAGAAAGGACCACAAGCATTGCAGGTCAACTCAACTTTAGAAGAGGTAATAGCTGCCGCTGATGGAATGTCAGATAAAGAATTCAGGATATACATGCTTCAGATGATCTGGAGTCTCAAGGAAGACATCAGACAGCAAAATCAGACAATGAAAGATCACTTCAACAATGAATTACATAAACAAATCCAAGAAGCAAAAGATCAACTATACAGGGAAATAGAGGTTATAAAAAACAAACAAACAGAAATCCTAGAAATGCAGGAAGCAATAAGCCAACTTAAAAACTCAATTGAGAATACTACCAGCAGAGTAGAACACTTAGAAGACAGAACATCAGACAATGAAGATAAAGTATTTCAACTTGAAAAGAACATAGACAGCTCAGCAAGACTGTTAAGAAACCATGAGCAGAACATCCAAGAAATATGGGATAACATCAAGAGACCAAATTTAAGAGTCATTGGGATACAGGAAGGAACAGAGTTTCAAACCAAAGGAATGAGCAATCTATTCAATGAAATAATTCGAGAAAACTTCCCAGACTTGAAGAATGA
Source organism: Marmota flaviventris (assembly GCF_047511675.1). Lineage (NCBI taxonomy): Eukaryota > Metazoa > Chordata > Mammalia > Rodentia > Sciuridae > Marmota > Marmota flaviventris. Next base: position 47,150,732 of record NC_092505.1, on the reverse strand, counting down.
GACAGAACCCCAAATCCTAGAAGCCTACAGGACGCCGAATGTGCAAAATCATAAGAGACCCACACCTAGACACATTATAATGAAGATGCCCAACATACAGAATAAGGAGAGAATTTTAAAAGCTACAAGAGAAAGGAAGCAGATCACATTTAGGGGTAAGCCAATCAGGATAACAGCTGATCTTTCAACACAGACTCTGAAAGCTAGAAGATCCTGGAATAACATATTTCAAACACTGAAAGAAAATGGGTTCCAACCAAGAATTGTGTTTCCAGCGAAATTAAGCTTCAGGATGGAAGATGAAATTAAAACCTTCCACGATAAACAAAAGTTAAAAGAATTTGCAGCTAGAAAACCATCTCTTCAAAACATCCTTGGCAAAACATTACAGGAAGAGGAAATGGAAAATAACAATGAAAACCAACAGTGGGAGGTAGGACACTAAAGGGGGGAAAATAATCAAAGTGGAAAACAAACCATGTTTAGTAACATAAATAAACAAATATGGCTGGAAGAACAACCCATATCTCAATAATAACCCTAAATGTTAATGGCTTAAACTCACCAATCAAGAGACACAGGCTAGTAGAATGGATCACAAAACAAGACCCAACAATATGCTGCCTACAGGAGACGCATTTGATAGGAAAAGACATACATAGGCTGACGGTGAAAGGTTGGGAAAAATCATATCACTCATATGGACTTCGGAAACAAGCAGGAGTATCCATACTCATATCAAATAAAATAGATTTTAAGCCAAAGTTAATCAAAAGGGATAAAGAGGGACACTACATACTCCTCAAGGGAACCATACACCAACAAGACATAACAATCATAAATATATATGCCCCAAACAATGGTGCAGCTATGTTCATCAAACAAACTCTTCTCAAGTTCAAGAGTCTAATAGACCACCATACAATAATCATGGGAGACTTCAACACACCTCTCTCACCACTGGACAGATCTTCCAAACAAAAGTTGAATAAGGAAACTATAGAACTCAATAACACAATTAATAACCTAGACTTAATTGACATATATAGAATATACCACCCAACATCAAACAGTTACACTTTTTTCTCAGCAGCACATGGATCCTTCTCAAAAATAGATCATATATTATGTCACAGGGAAACTCTTAGACAATACAAAGGAGTAGAGATAATACCATGCATCCTATCTGATCATAATGGAATGGAACTGAAAATCAACGATAAAAGAAGGAAGGAAAAAGAATATATCACTTGGAGAATGAACAATAGGTTACTGAATGATCAATGGGTTATAGAAGACATCAAGGAGGAAATTAAAAAATTCTTAGAGAATAATGAAAACACAGACACAACATATCGGAATCTATGGGACACATTGAAAGCAGTTCTAAGAGGAAAATTCATTGCTTGGAGTTCATTCCTTAAAAAAAGAAAAAACCAACAAATAAATGATCTCATACTTCATCTCAAAATCCTAGAAAAAGAAGAGCAAAACAACAGCAAAAGAAGTAGAAGGCAAGAAATAATTAAAATCAGAGCTGAAATCAATGAAATCGAAACAAAAGAAACAATTGAAAAAATTGACAAAACTAAAAGTTGGTTCTTTGAAAAAATAAACAAAATTGACAGACCCTTAGCCATGCTAGCGAAGAGAAGAAGAGAGAGAACTCAAATCACTAACATACGGGATGAAAGAGGCAATATCACAACAGACACTTCAGAAATACAGAAGATAATCAAAAATTATTTTGAATCCTTATACTCCAATAAATTAGAAGATAGTGAAGGCATAGATAAATTTCTTAAGTCATATGATCTGCCCAGATTGAGTCAGGAGGATATAGACAACCTAAACAGACCAATATCAATTGAGGAAATAGAAGAAACCATCAAAAGACTACCAACTAAGAAAAGCCCAGGACCGGATGGGTATACAGCAGAGTTTTACAAAACCTTTAAAGAGGAACTAATACCAATACTTTTCAAGCTACTTCGGGAAATAGAAAAAGAGGGAGAACTTCCAAATTCATTCTACGAGGCCAACATCACCCTGATACCTAAACCAGACAAAGACACTTCAAAGAAAGAAAACTACAGACCAATATCTCTAATGAACCTAGATGCAAAAATCCTCAATAAAATTCTGGCCACTCGGATACAAAGGCACATCAAAAAAATTGTGCACCATGATCAAGTAGGATTCATCCCTGGGATGCAAGGCTGGTTCAATATACGGAAATCAATAAATGTTATTCACCACATCAATAGACTTAAAAATAAGAACCATATGATCATCTCGATAGATGCGGAAAAAGCATTCGACAAAGTACAGCATCCCTTTATGTTCAAAACTCTAGAAAAACTAGGGATAACAGGAACATACCTCAATATTGTAAAAGCAATCTATGCTAAGCCTCAGGCTAGCATCATTCTGAATGGAGAAAAATTGAAGGCATTCCCTCTAAAATCTGGAACAAGACAGGGATGCCCTCTCTCACCACTTCTGTTCAACATAGTTCTCGAAGCACTGGCCAGAGCAATTAGACAGACGAAAGAAATTAAATGCATAAAAATAGGAAAAGAAGAACTTAAATTATCACTATTTGCAGATGATATGATTCTATACCTAGCAGACCCAAAAGGCTCTACAAAGAAACTATTAGAGCTAATAAATGAATTCAGCAAAGTGGCAGGATATAAAATCAACATGCATAAATCAAAGGCATTCCTGTATATCAGCGACAAATCCTCTGAAATGGAAATGAGGACAACCACTCCATTCACAATATCTTCAAAAAAATTAAAATACTTGGGAATCAACCTAACAAAAGAGGTGAAAGACTTATACAATGAAAACTACAGAACCCTAAAGAAAGAAATAGAAGAAGATCTTAGAAGATGGAAAAATTTACCCTGTTCATGGATAGGCAGAACTAACATCATCAAAATGGCGATATTACCAAAAGTTCTCTATAGGTTTAATGCAATGCCAATCAAAATCCCAACCGCATTTCTTGTAGAAATAGAGAAAGCAATCATGAAATTCATATGGAAAAATAAAAGACCCAGAATAGCAAAAACAATGCTAAGCAGGAAGTGTGAATCAGGCGGTATAGCGATACCAGACTTCAAACTATATTACAGAGCAATAGTAACAAAAACAGCATGGTACTGGTACCAAAACAGGCGGGTGGACCAATGGTACAGAATAGAGGACACAGAAACCAATCCACAAAACTACAACTATCTTATATTTGATAAAGGGTCTAAAAGCATGCAATGGAGGAAGGATAGCATCTTCAACAAATGGTGCTGGGATAACTGGAAATCCATATGCAACAAAATGAAACTGAATCCCTTTCTCTCGCCATGCACAAAAGTTAATTCAAAATGGATCAAGGAGCTTGATATCAAATCAGAGACGCGCCGTCTGATAGAAGAAAAAGTTGGCTACGATCTACAGTCGGTGGGGTCGGGCTCCAAATTCCTCAATAGGACACCCATAGCACAAAAGTTAATAACTAGAATCAACAAATGGGACTTACTCAAACTAAAAAGTTTTTTCTCAGCAAAAGATACAATAAGAGAGGTAAATAGAGAGCCTACATCCTGGGAACAAATCTTTACTCCTCACACTTCAGATAGAGCCCTAATATCCACAGTATACAAAGAACTCAAAAAATTAGACAATAAGAGAACAAACAACCCAATCAACAAATGGGCCAAGGACCTGAACAGACACTTCTCAGAGGAGGACATACAGTCAATCAACAAGTACATGAAAAAATGCTCACCATCTCTAGCAGTCAGAGAAATGCAAATCAAAACCACCCTAAGATACCATCTCACTCCAGTTAGATTGGCAGCCATTATGAAGTCAAACAACAACAAGTGCTGGCGAGGATGTGGGGAAAAGGGTACACTTGTACATTGCTGGTGGGACTGCAAATTGGTGCAGCCAATTTGGAAAGCAGTATGGAGATTTCTTGGAAAGCTGGGAATGGAGCCACCATTTGACCCAGCTATTCCCCTTCTCGGTCTATTCCCTAAAGACCTAAAAAGAGCATGCTACAGGGACACTGCTACATCGATGTTCATAGCAGCACAATTCACAATAGCTAGACTGTGGAACCAACCTAGATGCCCTTCAATGGATGAATGGATAAAAAAAATGTGGCATTTATACACAATGGAGTATTACTCTGCATTAAAAAATGACAAAATCATAGAATTTACAGGGAAATGGATGGCATTAGAGCAGATTATGCTAAGTGAAGCTAGCCAATCCCTAAAAAACAAATGTCAAATGTCTTCTTTGATATAAGGAGAGTAACTAAGAACAGAGTAGGGTCGAAGAGCATGAGAAGAAGATTAACATTAAACAGGGATGAGAGGTGGGAGGGAAAGGGCGAGAGAAGGGAAAATGCATGGAAATGGAAGGAGACCCTCAGAGTTATACTAAAGTACATACAAGAGGAAGTGAGGGGAAGGGGAAAAATAATACAAGGGGGACAAACGAATGTCAGTAAAGGGGGCAGAGAGAGAAGAGGGGAGGGGAGGGGAGGGGGGATAGTAGAGGATAGGAAAGACAGCAGAATACAACAGACACTAGTATGGCAATATGTAAATAAATGGATGTGTAACTGATGTGATTCTGCAATCTGTATATGGGGTAAAAATGGGAGCTCATAACCCACTTGAATCAAATTGTGAAATATGATATATCAAGAACTATGTAATGTTTTGAACAGCCAACAATAAAAAATTAAAAAAAAAAAAAAAAAGAAATCAATAAGCTTAGTGGTTCAAATTCCTGGCTGAAGCATTGCATAAGTAACCTATGTCCATCCTGAAAGAAATACAAATCTTCTATATCAGTAATGGAGATATTGTTGAAAACCACACTGAGAATCTCATCTCACAAGTGACTAAATTACAACTCAGATTGGACTCTCAACGTCGCAGCACTTTGCCATTGAAGCAAGTTTATTCACTGGGATAGAATTCTTAAAAATGGGAATGGGATGAGGTGAGAAGTTCTTGATGAAACTAGGGACATTAAACTCCTATATTCTGATGAGTCATGCTTGCCTGTAGAAGACGACATTGCACCTCGGTCTAAGGAAATTACCCCTGCTCTGCATAAGGAAATTATAATGGCCTCCCCTGAGGTAGTTGTCTTTTAAGATGCTACCAATTTTTCTCAAGACCCATTCCTACTACTCTTCTCTTTTGGTCCTATAGCTTGAGTTAAGTCTTATATGACCTGAGAAAGATTTTTACAATATTCCCAAGCAGAAAACTGTGAAATATGTGTGTTTGTGATATTGAGGACATAACATAATGGCATCAGGAAAATAAAAATTGTGTCAGATTAAATTTATTGCTATGGTTCTACTAAGAAGATATTCTGATTTTAACCTTATACTTTGGAAGGTTAGAAAACTGTCTAACAGTCTGTGTGGTTGTTTGGCTGAAACAAACCAAAAGGTGGCCCACACCAAAAACAGTTGAACTACCAGAGTTTCTTGGTGGATGGAGAAATGATCCAAAGGTTTGGTGAGATTGAAAAGTTAAAAGTGAAATCTACCATGTAAGATCTGCTTACCAACCTTTGGACTGTCTAGAGATCACATCTTATACCATAACACAGAAATAAATTTGTGAGTAGAGCACCAGCATTCTTGAAGTTCTATGGGGTTGCTATTTCCTGTAGAAATTACAATAGGAACTGTTACCTCTGAGTAGGGACACTTAAGTAAAATGGATATAATGTGATGGGTAAATTTGATCCCAGAGTGGCAGGGGACAAGTAGCAACACTTAATCACTAAAAGAATGATTAATATAATTGAGAGCATAGTCAAATTAGCAATAAGAACAGACTGACTCACATAGACCTGTTTTGTGTGCTCTTTCTTGTCCAGCAAGGAGGTCCATGGAACAGGGTAGAGGAGAGTTTGGCTGTGGAGTCACCAGTCAAGACCTCTGGAGATCAAGCAGGAAGCTGGTCTGATTTTATTGTGCAGTTACCATGTATATATACTCAGGAAGAAGCTAAGCAGATTACAGGCAGCCACCAATACAATTTCTGGCCAACTGTCCTTGCAATGACCAACAGAGGAGCAGGCCATGGAGCAAGCACAGGGACTGCAACATGCAGCCTCATGCCCAGGGCTGTGCCGTGGGGTAAGAGGTTTGCCTCTCACATGCCTAGCACAAAGGAGTGGTTTGCCACTCAGACGCCCTTAATGTATGCCATGTATGCAGTACTCTATGCATTTGTCCCCACATCTCCCCCCCTTTGACTGTTCCACAAGGACTTCAGGCAGCATTGCTCTTTTTTGTTTGGTGGACTTTACATGATACAAAAGCACCTCAAAACACAAGAAAAAAGTATCACTATTATAAACAGTAGGGCCAGGGTAATAACATTATAAGGATTAGTTAATTTGGCTATCAGGTTTTTCCAATGTTCAGTTAATCCTTGGAAGAAAGAAGAGGTTGTCAAAATAAACACCTTAGTTTCATTGATTTTGACAATTGCCTTAGTAAGTTTATGCATAGTCATAACATAGTTAGAATCCCAAGAGCCCTTAATATACTGAGAAAAATTAGAGAAGTGTAAGAGAGCATAGTCAGATACAGTATATTGGGTGACAAATACAGTATATTGGGTGACACAAATACTATGAAATTGAGGGTCACAAGTGAGCCTTTGCAACATAAACAGAATATCTAGTTGTTCCTGGTGGAGGTCTATTTCTTGCTGCATGACTAAAATAGCAGCTCGGGACAGTTTATTTAAGTCATTTTGAACAGCACAGGCTTTTTCCATGGCAGTAGACAAATTGTTTACAGTCTTAGCAGTCTGGATACTCTGAATGAATGAAGCAGCAGCAATGGTTGTGGCGGTGATAGCAGCTACCAGGTCAAAATCCCATGGATGATGAGGCTAATTGCACGCCTTGTTTGGTGTAGAATCTCTTTCAGAAGATTCTGCATCTCCATGTCCCATGAACTTCTCCACTCTCTGGACAGATTCACTGGAAACCAGATTGCTGGGGGGCATTCTGAGGATAAATATATGTTTAGCTTTCATAGCAGGGGTTAGACAATTTGTGAGCCAGGAGGATGGATTGACTGTACGAGGGATCCCTGTATGAGTGATATTTATGCCATCAGTATCATTGATTCTTAGCATGGCAAAGGGTGACATAACATAAGTTTGTGCATAGTGGGTGTGGGTATACTTTGGCACAAAGGCAAATCCATGGTCAGGGTCTGGACTAAATATAGGTGCATTCATCCAGCCAGCTGCTGCCCTTTTGATGGGCTCAGCAGCCAGCAATATTGGCGTAATATCCATCATGCCATACTGATTTCCTGCATAATGGTTGGTAACGGCTTGTCCCGTTTAGAAGGTATTGAATTAGCCCATGTAATTTGGGGGCATATCAGTTACATAGCCTGATAGGGAGTTGTGCCCACCCAGTTGCATAGATGTTGTTCTTCCCAGAGGAATTTCTCATAACAGATAAGGTATGGCAGTGACACATTGATTCCATGGGATGCTATAATTATCTGAGGAGGGCTTTCCAAAAAGCATCATTGGCATGTTGGTAGCAAGGGTTTCTTGAATTTGCCATGGGGGAGTCTATATCTATATGTAGTATTAGCTATAACTCTAAAAACAGTGAGAGATAGCCCAACATAAGGCTTATTATAGTTATCTACAATAGTTCTCATTGGCAAGAGCAAAACAGAGGGGACTGCCTAGATTACAGGTTTTATTATCTACTATGGAGAACCAAATAGGCAGAGTGGGTATGGAAATTCTGGTACAGTTACTTCCTGGATGGATAATTCAGGATCAATAAGGTTGGAATTATTAGAGAAGAGATTGGTTAGGGATCCTTCCCAATTGGCCACTTCTAAAAGTGGTGGCCTAGTGACCAAAGCCCAATTTACCTAACAGGAGGCTTCACTGTTAGCAGTGAGCATTTCACACATTAGGACCATCATCATAGCCCAGGGATGAGGTTGCCACCAGGCAAAGATGCCAATCTGATGACTTGGTCAACAAGACCTTTAAGATGACCCCAAGTTACTTTACGTGAGGTCCCTTTGCCTTGTTGAGTCTTTTGCTTGTGGGGTTTCTCCTCCAGAGTTAGGTCCTTCATCTTCTTTGGTGGTGGTTCTGGGGGTCCAGGGCTTGACTTTCTGGCAGGCACCCAGATGGGGTGAGGCTCCTCTTAATATATGCAAACCTTCGACCCATGGTTAGGAGGTACCCCAGACCATCCCATGCATTCGTTATGTGATCCTTCCATGAGACCATAGGTAGATGGGAGGGCCCCCTAAGGGGGGGGTGGCAATCTTTATGGACTGCTGTTTATAGAGAAAATTTTGACATTGAAAGAAAATTTAAAGCAAATAAGGTTTTGTTCAAGGCATTGTAAGAGGACTTGATGTAGTTTCCCCCCTCTGTTTTGTAGCATGATCTTTAATTTCTTGTGTGTTCTTTCTATGATGCCTTGAGCCTGAGGGTTATAGGGGATCCCAGTTAAGTGCTATATATGCCAATCACTGCAAACCACTTGAAATGTCTTGCTAGTATAGGCTGGCTCATTGTCAGTTTTGATAGACATGGGAACATCCATAACTACAAAGTATTTAAGTGGATGGGAGATGACTCTTTTTTTGTGGCTTCTCCTGTGAAGGCTGTGGCCATTATACAGCCTGAATAGATATAAATAATTACATGAATATATGTTAAATTTTCAAAAGTTGTAAAATGAGTGACATCCATTTGCCATAAACCATTAGATGTTAACCCTCAGGGATTCACTCTAGCAGGTTGTAAAAGACCAATGGGGAGAAAAGGTGTACATTTTTGCAGTCTCTGACTAGCTGTTTGTAAACCTCCTTAGTCCTGCTTTTATGCAACTGCCATGGCCAAGGCCAGCAGAAAGGCCTGAGCTGCTTATGTCCCTATATCCTGGGGGGCCAAAATCCAATCATCAAGAGTGCCATTTTACACTGGCACCACTGCTGCTTTATGTTACTTATTTAGTCCATCCCAGATCAATTCCTTGGCTAGGGCTTCCCTAGCTCCTTCATGAGACACCTTCCCTTCTACCACCTTGTTTACTCTGTCAGTAAACTGTGGCAAGTCCTCAGTGGCTTTATGCCTTAAGCCCTGTATAGAAACTGTGCCTCCTCAGCAAGTAACTTCCTCCAGGCTCTCAGAACACAGAGCCAACCTGATCAAAATAATTTTGTGGGCCTGTAGCCTGTATCACAGGGGAACTGTAGATTCCCTATCCCTGCAAGCATTCAGCTTGGAGGTTAACATTTGTGATGTGGTTATGATCCCCTTGGTGTTCACATTCATCATAGAAGAATGTTTTCCACTTAAAAAATGTTGCAGGCTCAAGAGCTGCTCTGGCTAGTTCTTTCCAGACTTGAGGGCAATTAAGTCCAAGACTGAGTGATTTGAGCATTTGTTCTAAATGGCCCATGGGGCCCATTCTCTTTTATTGCCTTCTTGAACACCTTCAGGGTACCCGATGCATGTGGGTACCAAGTGGCAGGGTGCCATGTTGACTGGGAAGGCTTGTACTCCCTTACCCCACTTCTCACCTCTTATCTTACATAAATCTTCAAAAGGATCTCTGGCCTCCTGGAATGGGTTTCTGGGAGATCATTGCTTGAGCCTGTCTGGCCGGCTGGTCATCTCTAAGCTCTCATAGTTCTTTGCTGGCTGTGTCATTGTCTCATAAGGAGGCAGGTGCCATTGACTAAGGGAAGGATATAATCTTTGCCTGTCAGTAGAAAGTGCACTTGCACTATTTGTGGTCACCTCTTCCTGTACCATGAAGGCTAACAGTACTGTTTCCTGCCTCTCTCCCTTTTGCACCTGTTGTGATTGCTTTCTTTGAAATAGATTCTCATCCTCGTTTTCCTTTACCTGCTGCATTTGCTTGCTTTGAGGTAGATTGTCGCCTCCGCTTTTTTTTCCTTGCCTGTCTTTCACAGCCTCATCTTCCCTCAGGACCATCATTATATGGCAAGGGTCTGTTGCAGGGCCCCCTTAACTTTGCTGAATGGCTGTCACAGTAGGAAAAAAATGTAATGGTAAATTATATCCCTGTCTTACTTCAGCTTGCCACGCATTTGCCATTATCTTGTCCCATATCCTAGGATAAAAAACATTAGCAGCACTTATCCATGGACTGGTATCAATCACAAAATCCCAGAACTCTTATTCAGGGTAGAACCTCTGGTATCAAAGAGAGTGGGTAGCACTTGCAGCTGCGAGACTTTAGTGGTTCTCCCTTTCCCCTTCCTCACTGCTCTGTGAGGGGTCACACACTGCCTTATTGGATTACCTCAGGTCTCTGTCCAAGTGCCAGCTCCATGGGCTCTCTCGTCCAGCGAGAAGGTCCACAAAACAGGGTAGAGGAGAGTGTGGCTGTGGAGTTGCTAATCAAGACCCCTGGAAGCCAAGCAGGAATCTGGTGTGATTTTAATGCACAGTTACCATGTATATATACTCAGGCAGTAGCTAAGCAGATTACAGGCAGCCACCAATGCAATTTCTGGCCAACTGTCCTTGCAACGACCAATAAAGGAGTAGGCTGTGGGACAAGTGCAGGGACTGCAATATGTGGCCTCAGCCCAGGGCTGTGCCTATGGGGTAAGCAGTTTGCCTTTCATAGGCCTAGCACAGGGGAGTGGTTGGCCACTCAGATGCCCTTAACATATGCCATGTATTCAGTCTTCCATGCACTTGTCCCCACAACCTGTATCATTGGTTAGTGGATCATTATGTTCCTAGAATTAAAATAGACAGACAGGATATCTACTTCTTCTAATTGGTACTTTCTCTATATAGTGGAAGAATTCTAGGTCAGCTGAACTAACATCCAATTTAATCATAAAAATGTAAATTTATTGTCAATAAATTTACAAACCCTGAGCCTCTTGAATAAAGGGGAGCGTGGATTCTTTGAGGAAGGTCTATGATTCCCTGTCAAAAATGTGTACTCTTAATCTTTCTCCCAGAATTACTTGAAGAGACATACAGCCTTTTCAAGGGTAAATGCTCATATAAGGGAAGGAAATAATAATTTTTTTCTAGGATTAGTAGAAAATGGTTCATAACTGAGATTAAATCAAGGAAATTCAAAATGTCACTGTGCTCTTCTAGAGTATTGGCTTATAGAAATCAGATTATCCATAAAGTTTTTCCTTAGTGTCATCTCACAATTGGTCCAGTAGTTTCCTGAATTGATTCTATGGTCATTTCTTCAAATATTAAATGTACAATTGAAATAGAAATACTTAGAAACTGGAAGAAATATCATATTTGTTTCCTGACCAATGCAGAGCTAGCCATTATGTTAGAAAAACTCAGTGGAAGCCACTTGAACTGCTTCTACCTAGGAAATCATAAACCAAAAGCAATATTACCTTCCTGGAAGGATTTCAGAAATTAGTGCCACTATGATGAATTTGTAGGATATAGAGGTGATAAGTCTTACTACATCTCCATTCAATTTAGCTCTTTGGATTTTGCAGAAAACAGATGAATCTTGGAGAACAGCAGTAGTTTTTCATAATAAAAAATAAGTGTTAGTTCCAATTTAATCAGTTGTAACAGATGTCATTGCATTGCTGGAACAAACTAATACATCTTCTGATGTCTGCCATGCAGCCACTGATAAGGCAAATTTTGGTACCCATACTTATAAATGGAAATCACCAGAAATAGTTTGAATTCCATTGGCAAGATCACCAACACGTGTTCACTTTCATCTACAATTTCGAGCTTAAAAATGTACACCCAAAGGTCCTATATTTCAGAGCTTAAAAATATACTCCCAAAGATCCATGTTATAGGCTTAGTCCCCAGACCCTAAATGCTGTATGGAGGATATAAAAGCTTTAAGGGGTAGGGCCTAATGGGAGGAAGTTAGGTCATTATGGGCCCTTTCCTCTTCTTCCTTCTTGCTTCCTACTATGAGGAAAATGGCCTTCTCTTCCCCATGGTTGAAACAAAATGTACTGTGCCACCAGAGGTCCAAAATAATGGGGTCAACTGATCATTAACTGAAAACTCCCAAACTGTGAAACAAAATAAACCTTTTCTCTTTATACCCTTTTCTTCCTCAAGTATTTGTTGAGGTAATGGAAAAATGACTAACATATTGTCCTACCTCAGGGTTATATCAGTTCTCCAATAAATAAACAGATTAATTAATTAATTAATTAATTAATTTAAATAAATACATCTTTGTTTGCTATAATGGAAATCAATTTCTCATTGAAATACCTGAACAAAATATTTTTTCCATTTATATATTTCTGTAGTACATATTTTTTCATTAATGATCAGACTTACTATAGGTTGTCTTAGAGGTATTTGCTTTACTTCTGCCTTCTAGTCTGACCAATTAAAGGCAAACTTTTATGAAGAATTGTAAATGTTACAGCCACTATAGAGTTATGTATATATTATTTAGCTTAATATAACAATTATGTCATGAGTAAAACATCACTAGGCACCATTATTGATATTTTAAAGATGAGGAATCCAAGGCACAGGCATATTAAGTTATCTTTCCCCACAGCAAACAGTAAGTAAAGAAATCAGAATTTAGATATATTTTACTTGATTATAAGTTCTTTCTCAATGCCACCATACTATAATGGGACTGATATTGTCTTAACAATACCTATTAACTATAGTTTTCATACACAGTAGAAGCTGAGTAAATGTTAATTTCTTGATCTTCAGAATGGAAAATAAATTTCCAGCTTAAATTAGCATCTTGTGAGTGTTTCAGGAGAATCCGTCCTAGCTTTACTGAAAAATAATTATAAAGACAGAGAAACATTCAGAAACTCACAGCTTCCTAAGCTTAAAAGAAAACCATTATATTGCTATTGTGACTTCTATTGTAACAACTACAGAGATTGAGAATTGTTATTTGTCTCCTGAGAAAATACTTATAGGTTATGATTAAAGATGAGGTGGCTTATAGGTTTTCATTTTAACATAGCATTAGCCTTGAATTACCTAAGGAATCTTGCCTATATGTTGGAAGCTAGAGAAAATGGAAATAATACAATTATGTAAATAATTACATAGCACTTATATGCCAGACATCTTCCTCAGAATTTGCACAAGTCTATTCCCATTGCTACATCAAACTACCTGAAACTGGGAAATGTTTAAAGAACAGAAATTTGCTTCTCACAGTTCTGGAGGTTGAAAGTCTAAGGCCAAGTCACCAAGAGATTCACTGTCTGGTGTGCACCTTCTTCCTGCCTCTTTGCTGGACAGGAGGGATGACCACCAAGTCATCACATGCCAGAAGAACAAGAGGGCATAGCTACTTCCTTCTAGTCCTTTTATAAGGTAATTAATCCCACTTATGAGGATATTGTAAAGGCTTAATCCCATTCTAAGACATCACCACTTTTTTTTTTTTTTTGGTATTGGGGCACTCAACCACTAAGTCAAATCCCCAACCCTATTTTGTATCTTATTTAGAGACAGGGTCTCACAGTGAAGACACTGTGAAAGTACTTTATAAATTGTATTGCTTCTCGTAAATTTACATGTATTTGATGATACTTCAAATTTCACAACTGTAGTAGTGATAAAACTATTGCACAAGAAATACAAACCAAATTGTTCCTCCTCTTTGTTTATGCTGAAATATGCCTAAAATAATCCACATGATACCACTTAATCCATACTAGCTCAATTCCAAATACAAGAGTAATCTTTACATATTTGAACTTAAGAAATGTAACTGTAAAAGCAATTATAGCACAAAAGTATTTCTTAAAGACAGTAATTTTCCAAGAATAAGTGTCCATTAAACATTTGTTGAATATAGAATGATTTTACTTTGTTTCCTATTAATAACTAAGGGACAGCAAGGATTCACGATAGCCTGTCTTCATTCCAAATCGCCTGACAAAAACATATATACAAAATAAAGTGAAATCCAAATTAAGTGTTTGCATGTTGTCTTTCTGAAGTTTCTTGGGAAACCGTGAGAGTATTTGGAAAGATCTGTTGCCAACTTTGGGAAGTCTGACATTGCATAACTACAGTTTAAATGCCTTTCTAAATACAATGCACTTTTTTTTTTTTTGAGGTGGGGGCATAGTTAGAAGCCCTTTTTCTTAAATGCTAGCAGAATTGGTGAAGTCTTTCTTTGAGTTATTGTACAAGGCACCACCTATTAGTTTTATTGGTCTTACCCTCAATGTGGCTTCAGCCCTTCAAGTGTGTCTTTGGAGCTCTTTTTGTTTGTTTATTTAGAACTTTTTTTCCATTTTGTTTTAACATGGAATTCTTCAGTATAATGAATGCCAAGAAGAAAAAAAACATGGATTTACCCCCAAGGCTCAACTTTCCCCAGAACCTCTCCCACTTTTTTTCTAAACATTACCAGTTGCATTCACCTTTATTTGAAAAGAAATTTCTTACCCCCTACACAGCCACTGGCAGTGACTGCCTCTGCCTACCTCAGCTTTTGAGACTTACATTCATTCCTTTAAAAAATAATAATGGGAGTCCTAATGCTGGGAATGCTGGAGGGATTCAAGATACCGATTCAAATGTTGCCTGTTATTATTTTTCAGGACCTCTGATCCAGAGAATTTATACACACTGGTGAGTGACTGAAAGTAGTTACCCTCTCCCAAAGATGAACTGATGGCTCTCAGCTGCCTTGATTCTCAGAACTGGAGTTACAGAAAGAGGCATCAATACGCTGTGGACAAAACACTCCAAAATTGCCTTATTCCTTCCTGCCCAGTCTTTCTAGTCTACTTTCTTCAGTATTAATTAGCAAATGAACCAATCCAAAACCACTTAAAGGTTGGCTATTTACACACTTATTCTCATTTTTGAAGAAAAGAGGTCGATTAAATTACTTTAAAAAGAAGGGAGGTGGTGGTGCCAACATACTTAGTTCATTAATTTATATTTAAAAAGAAAAAAGAAAATAATTGTTATTCCTCCTTCCCCCCACATTCCCCACACCCTCCATGCTTCCTACTTTCTCCCAACTTTGTATGGGATTAGTAAAAGGGAAAGAATGTTCATGGAGAAGTTATTACTATAATGTGCTGATTGTTACATTAATTCTTCCCCCCTCCTCCCAGCTCTATTGCTTGGCAGGAATTTTGGACTTAACTCAGGAACTGCTTAGTGAGCTTGTCGGTGGATGGGATTAGTTTAATCTCCTCTCACAAGCCTCTAAGCACTGGGAGAGGTTGTCTTGGAGGAGGAGCAGTGGTAAAATGGGGAGGGCAGGGATGAGAAAAAGAAAGGTTGCTGATGACCAATGCCGAAGTTTATTTTGTCTTAGAATTAGATTTGAATAGTGAGGAGAAGTGAGGGAGGGAAAGCGGGAGGTGCCAGGCATAGTGGTGAATAAGAGTGTTAAATTGGGATGAGTGGGGATGATCTCTTCATGATTTCATTGTGCCTGGAATGCCTCCAACTCCTGAGAGCAATGTACGAATGAGAGGGAAAGAAGATGGGGTGGTTAGATTGATGATTAGAATCTACAATTAAAGGACATTAAGCAAAGGGGAATAAAAAAGGGGAAATTCTGGATATGAAGGGAGTGTGGGGGTAGGGATTTGACACACTTGTTAGGGTGTACTTTTTCCGTCATTAGGACAGGCTATGTTGTGACCCAGGAAGATTTTAATAGAGAATTCCTAACTTCTTTCCCTTTAATCAATATTTTTTGGGAGTCTACATAAATTGAAATGCATGAGTTTTATGATACAACGCTTGTAAAATGTTTTATGAACTCTTCTGTGCAAAAGAAATACAGAGTGGTTATCACTGTCATTGATTTTTCTGGACATGTCTGAGACAAATTCAATTTATATACTGAGAAGTGAAATATTCATTTTTATTTAATTAAAAACATTAGTGTATACCACTTTCTATCCCAAAGAACATAAATGAAATTCTTTTAAAAATATATATTTTTTTTGTTACACATGGACACAATACCTTTATTTTGTTTATTTATTTTTATGTGGTGCTGAGGATAGAACCCATGGTCTCACATGAGCAAGGCAAGCACTCTGCCACTGAGAGAACACTCCAGCCCAAATGAAATTTTGTTGGTGAAGAAAGTATGCTTCTCTTCATATTTTTATAGACAATTGGAATAATTTTTTTAAAAATTCTCTAACAGTTTTGAACACATATAACATCAAGTATAGACATGCATTGCTTAATGACAAGGATAGATATTCAGACATGTGTTAAGTGATTTTCTTGTGTGAACATCACAGTATGTATTTATGCATTTATACAAACCTAGGAGTATAGATCAATCAGCAGATGTGGTGTCTTTCTTTTTTCTTTTTGAAAATTAAAATTTTTTACTATTTAAAGGTCATTTTATCAAAACCAAGCAATCAAATAAGAAAAGTAAACTAATTTAGTGAATGTGAGAAATAATGAACATAAGATCCTGTTGTCAGTGTAACACATCAAACTCTTTTACAGTAAAATTTTTCTTTATTAGCAGGAGTATACTATAAAACAGCAAAGATATAGTAAATATGTAAACCAGTAGCATTATTATTATGATTATAAATCATATTGTTATCATTATAAATCATTATATACTATTCATAATTGTATGTACTGTATTTTCATATGACTGTGCAATAGGTTTTATTTAAATCAGTATCACCACAAACATGTGGGTAATGTATTGTTTAATGATATTAAGTGCTATGGTGTTAGTAGGAAACAGAAATTCTTGGCTTTATTACAAAGTTATGGAAACACTATTATGTGTGGTTTGTTGTTGACCCAAACATAATTTAAAGGTGCATAACTATTTGTTAAAGATGAGTACAAATTTTATTTTTGCTCAAAAATAAAATAAAACCCAAGATACTCTCCTAAAATTATCTAAATTTGAAAAGTGTAAAAAAATGAGAGGTTGGCTGGGCATGGTGGCACACAACTATAATCCCAGAAACTTGAAAAGCTGAGTCAGGAGAATTGCAAGTTTGAGACCAGCAGCAGCAAGAGAGAGAGCATATCTCAAAATAAAAAATGCTGAGGATGTGACTCAGTGGTAAAGTGCCCTGAGTTCAATCCCTTCTAACCACCACTCCAAATTGAAATGTTGATTAAAGAATAATATTAATCTTTTATATTTTTCTACCAGTTACATTGTAATACTTACATTTTGGTTTTTCATGCAGTTGATGAAGATTTAAGATTTAAATTTGTAAACTGACAGGTATATTGCACTCTTTTCATGCATATTTCTGGTTTCCTCATCAATGATACATCAGTCCCAGTCCATAGAAAAATTATTTTAGTGCTAGGGATATAGATTAGTTGGTAGAGTGCTTGCCTTGCATGCACAAGGTCCTGGGTTCAATCTCCAGTACCTCCCACCCGCAAAAAAAAAAAAAAAAAAAAAAAAATATATATATATATATATATATATATATATATATATATATATATATTTTATATGCTTGAAACCCATTTAATGGCTATAAAACAATCAATGATTACAATCTTGAGTATGTTTTTGTATATAATTCTTAAAGTTATAAATACTGGGGTGATTTTTATAATTTACTTCTTGATTATCATATTTCCACTATTTACCAAATCTGTTTAGTGTCTCTATAAGATTTTTCAGTTTTATTAGTTATATTTCCAAGAATTTACCCTTGTATTTTTTACCATCTTAATTGTGGGTGAGTTTTCTAATTCATTACATTCTTTTCTTACCTTTATTTACATGTGGGGGATTTATTCTATTACTCTTTTCCAATCTATATATCTTGAATGTACAGCTCATTAATATTTACCCTTTCTTTTTTTCCAAATAAAACTGTGTAAGATTTTTTTCTATCAAATTACTACTCATTTTTAATGTTTCATTATATTTATATCTCTTATGCATAAACATCTATTAATGTCTCATAGGTTTTAATTATCATTAAGTTTCAAGCTCTGTGAATTTTAATGATTAATTGTCCCATTAATTACTACAATTATGTTTATAAATTTTCAAGTGTACTCTTTTTCAAGGTTAGCCTTAGCAATCCTGTCTCAAAAAAAATATTTTAAAAATTCAGCGGTAGAGCACTCACGGGTTTAAACCCCAGTACAAAAAAAAAAAAAATCTAGTTCATTAACTTTGTTTTTTTTTAAACTTCAAGATTCTGAAATGATTTCTTTCCATAACTTATCAGTTCTGCAAGATAGAGGTTAAAATCTTCACTATCACTCTCCTTCTTTACACTCAGTCATTCTGGACCTTTTATGATTTTTAAACACTCCAAACATATTCAAAAGTCAAGGTCATTTATTTAGTATTTTGGAGTGTCTGTTTCCAGATTCTTCAAGACTAGAATCCTTACTTTCTTCAGGTTACATGAACTGTGCACTAAGAACCATTATGGCAGAAATAATCAAGTGGAAGCCTATGAGATGTCTTCAACCAGCCCCTTCCTTCTCACCAAAATAGTAGAAGAGAAGCAATATTGTATTCTAGGAATAACCTGAGATATTAATGCCACCAAAAAAGAAATATATCAGAGTTATCCTCATCATATTTTCATTCAACTTTTCCTTGACTCCAAGAAAAAACAGATGAATTGTGGCAGATTATGATATATCATCAAAAATTTAAACAACTGGTAAGTTGTCTGGTATGGTATCCTTATTTAAATGGATTAAAAACAGGATCTGGCATTTTATCTGTTGGTCTATGGAATGCATTTGTCTCAGTCCTCATCAGTTCCTGTTTATGTGGTAAGAAAGAAGGATACGTTTGTTGTATTGTCTCGTGGTTAGTTTCTGTTCTTTTTTACACTATAGTCTGCAAATATTTTGGTTATCTTGACTTTCTGCAGCACATCATGTATATGTATGGGTGGGAGAAAACTTCATGAACATTCAGAGATCTACTGAAAGATCCACAGATCCCAAACCCGGAACGAACCACACGAGACACTGGCTGCAAAAAGCAGGAGGCGTTTATTGTCACACAGGCGCCTGCGGGTGCTCAGCGAAACCTCAGCCGGAGCTTCGGTGAACTGGCACACCGGGCTTTGGGATACAGATCTTTTATAGGGTACAAGTGGGTTAGTTCTTAGCTTAGCACAGCAACAGCCCTTCTATTGGTTCCTCTGAATCCAGCAGGGGGGTCACCTAGGGGGTAAACTTGTTTTTTGACTTTTTGTTCTTGGAAAAACCCTAAAGTTACACCTTGCCCTTCTTGGTTCCTGTTTTTAAACTTAGTTCTCAAGTTTAGCTGGTAGGGCTGTCTGAAAGGAACATTTTGTGGTAGGGGGCCTGTTAGGGTTATCTACATAGAACATCTTGTGGTAACTTTGTGCAACACTTGAAATGCTATGGGCAGCTGGTGGGGCTTTGACATGGGGTTTGGGTAAGAAAGCATCCTGCAGCTTCAAGGCATAGGGGCTGGATTTCCTAATGTTGGGCCTGGGGCTTTAAGGTCTTTTCACTAGCACAGCAGGAAATATTTAGGAGTCCAATGTCCTGTAATAGGCTTGAACACTCTTTTGGGGTAGATATATTTGGATTCTGTTAGCAGCATGCTGTGGTCCAAAAGTTTATGTTCTCCTAAAATTCAGGTTGAAATTCTTACCTATAAGTTGATGGCATACAGAGATGGGGCCATTTGTGAGGTGACTAGGTCATGAAGGTAGAGCCCTCATGAATAAGATGAGTACCCTTATAAAAGACTTGAAAGAGATCCTTTGCCTCTTCTACAATGTGAGGTTAGAGTACAGACAGCTGTCTATGATTAATTGGGCTCTCATCCCACACCAAATCTGACAGTACCTTGATCCCGGAATCACCAAAAACCTCCAGAATTATGAGGTAAATTTCTATTTCTAAGTGATGTAGTGTGTGGTATTTTGTCACAGTAGCCTGAATGGACTATTACAAAGCATGTATTTCATTTGGAATTATAATCAATTACTGATTTTTGGATGATGTTTTGAGTAGGACAAACAACAATGCCTACTGGACTATATTGCAATCCGTCCTTTCTTTTGGCCCATATGATCATTATGCCCCTTACACCAGACTAAACAAGAATGTATGCAGAAAAGAAAGTGAATTCAGTTGTCAGTGTATGATAGAGTCTATAAATGTCTGTTAGTTCCAGTTGATTAGTACTAATTTTTAGTTGTGAAGCATACATAGTGTATATCTGAATAATCTACTTAATGGTGAGAGAGGTGTGCTAAAATCACCCAGTATTATTGTATTGTGATCTATTTGATTCTTTATATTGAGAAGGGTTTGTTTTATATATGCAGATGCATTATTGTTTGGGGCATAAATATGTATGATCTTATCTTGTTGCTGGATGATGCCTTCAAAGAAGTGACCCATTTCATCTCTTCTGATTAATTTTGAGTTGAAATTACTTCAGTCTGAAATGAAAATAGCTACCAGTGCTTATTTTCAGTTTCCATTTATATCATATATCTTTTCTGGTCCTTTCACCTGTAGTCTGTGGATGTCTTTGTAAGGCGAGTCTCTTGCAAACAACATGTTGTTAGGTCTTGTTTTGTCATCCAATCTGCCAATCTATGTAATTTTTTAAGACTTAAGACATTTTTATTCAAAAAGACGGTATCCTTATAAATTATTAAGATTTTATATTGATATAGTTTTACTTGACTGTATCCATCTTGAGCCATACCCACCATAATTGCCCCTGAGCAATCTGGATTTTGGTTGTTTTTTTTTTTTTTTTGCATAGCTTCCCAGCAGATCACAAATACATAAAACCATTGAAGTCATATGTGGTGCTTTACTTTCAAACACTGGATCCAGGGATGCATCTGACTCTTCACTATGATTTTAAGATAAACCAGGTTATCTTGGTACTGAGGATTGAATCAGGTGCACTTATCACTGAGCTACATCCATAGCCCTTTTTATTTTCTCTTTTGAGACTGGGTCTTGCTAAGTCCAATTTTTGTCTTTTGATTGAAGAGTTTAGGCCATTTATATTAAATATTACTATAGATGATTTTTATTTCTTGCCATGTTGATTTGTTTCTAATATTTAATTCAGACTTGACTCTCCCTTAATTGACTTTTCTAGTGAATTAATCTCTATTCTGCTTTCATTTTTATTTTTCATTTCTTCTACATGAAAATTTAATTGAGTATATTTTTTAGTGCAAGCTCAGAGGTTATGAATTCTTTAGTTTCTGCACATTGGAAGATTTTTATTTCAGATCATGAAAGTCAAGGGTCAAATATTTTCTCTCATAGGTGGAAGTCAGACCAAAGTAAGGGAAAAATTTTAAAAAATAGGGGTATATAAAAATAGAATTGAGATCAGTGGAGTAGGGTAAGGGTATTGAGGGAGAGAATGGAGGGACAGGAAAAGAGAATGGTGGAATAAATCTGACCAAACCTTCCTATATACATATGTGAATATACCATAGTGAATTTCACCTTTATGGTTAGCCATAGTGCACTAATTTTAAACAATTATAAATTGAAGAAAGATCAGTACGGTAGAGAAAAAAGGATCGGGAGGAGGAGGAGAAAGGAGGATAAGGGGAAGTGCTGGTGACTGAAATGGAGCAAATTATATTCTATGCTTGTATTGTTAGGGTCGGGCAAACGTCAGAGGAAAGGACCACCAAGAGACTGTCTCATGCAAAAGCAAAGGGGTTTATTGGACCAGCATGCTGGGGCTCAGAGTTCTCCTGAGAGAAGCTGGAGCCCTGAGCACAGCTTAAGCAGAGTTTTTATGCAGTGTTTAAACAGGGAAGTTCATATGGCAGTTAGGGTGCGAGGGTGGGATTGTTACAAAATAACCATTACAGAATAATCATGCGTTTTGTCAGGGGGTGTTGGGTCAGGGTACATTTTGACATAAGTAACTGTTTTTAACATAAGTTTCGGGTTCCAGGAAAACAGAACTTAAACTTACAGAAAAGCAAAACTTAACAGGAGAGCAAAACTTAAATTTAACCTTTACAGTATAATTATGTTGAAATGAACCCCCATGTTATGTGTATCTATAATTAACTAATAAAAAGAATATATGCTGAAGTTCTGTAAAGCCCTAACAGAAGGTATTTTTTTAGTACAGATCTTTAGTTTGTAGTACAAGATATGCTTTCTAAAGTACAGAATAACTTTTCATTTGAAGACAAGCTCTAGATATGTTGCAGGCTCTATAGAAACTAAACAACTGATTCTGGAAGATGAGTAGCCTATCTCGTGTGGTCTGCTGAAAGATCCATCAGGTGAGTACAACCACCATGCATTGTTGAATGGAATTAATACAGTGAAGTTAGTCTGAGTAGGTCCAGAGGACCCAGATTCCCATGCTACTGACCTATATTACCTGATGCCACCCTCTTTTCTCACCTCTAAGGATCAATGGAGATAACCTGTATTCTGATTAACAGAAAGAAAACGTTTGAGCCTGTTTCACGGTTTGATTGACTTTACAATATTAGCCCAGGAAGAAAAGAAAGAATCAGCAAAGCTGAATTATACACAGGGTTATTCACCTTTAAGTGAGGAGGATATGGCCTGGGCTACGAACTGGTAAAGACATTTGGAATTGGCTTGATTAGATGTTCTGGAAATAACAATTTTGGAATACATAATAATCTTCAGCCAAAAAAATAAGAAAATCCTGTAATTTGAAATGATGTAAATAAACCTAGAGGATATTATACTAAGGGAAATAAGTCAGGCATAGAAAAGGCAAATAATATATAATCCCACTTACATGAGGAATCTAAAAACAGTGAAAATTCATAAAGAGAGTTAGAAATGTGGTTGCCAGAGGTGGCACAGGATAATGGCAGAAGAGGAGAATGAGGAGTTTTTTACCAATTGTACAGAATGGTGTCTAAAATCATAATTTACTACATATTTCAAAACAGCTAAGGGTAAATTTCAAAGTTCTTGCCATAAAAGTATGTAAAGGATGAAATGGATATGTTAATTAGCTTGATTTAATTATCCAACATTGTACACATATATTAAAACACATTTAGCCCCATAAATGTAAAAAATTATGATTTGTCAATTAAAATAACATTAGTTAAAAAGAAAAAAAATTGGACAATCGGTGATAAGAAGTTTGGGAAAGAGGAATGCAGAAGGATTTAATGGGATTATAAATCATATAGATTTTGTTCCTTTATTAATGGTCACCAAAAAGAATTGATCATAGAGAAAGTACATAGAAATGAGGTAGACAAGAAGATTCATCCTGTGAATGACAATCAGCTTGTGCTCTTAGGAACTACAGTGAGTAGACCATGGCTTCATGAAATACATGGCCAGATGGCAGGGGTAAGTCTAAACACTGACTCAACAATAAGGGCTCCCTCCCAGTGATGCCAATCTAACTTCTGATGATGTTGAATGAAAAACCTGCCAGCTATGGAGCGTGATGCTCAGCTAATGATGAAGCACCTTGGTAAGAACAGGTGGCCTTTGGTGATAATTCAATTATATCCAATTTCTTATACCTTGTAATTCTTCCTTACCAGACTGACAACAGTTCCCAGTTTCCCTTCTCTGGTTCTGCTATCATCATCATCTTTGAGGTTTAAAGAATACATGAATTAATAATATGAAATCACACAAATATAGCTGAAGACTAGGAAATTTATTTTGTAGCCAAGAGTGGAGAGACAATGCCCCCATGACTAGAGTACATTGGTTCCTCTGTATGCCTGGAATTGGCCAGCCAAATTGAATAAAGACATAGGCTATTAAAGATTCAGCAAAGGCCCCAGCTTGAACATAAGCTCTGTACTCCAGGATATGATATATGCATTAAAGCAGAAGCCCAAACATGGGATAGTCTTCCCAATAAGTCTGGAAAACAAGGTATCAAAATAGTATTTTCCTATGTCACCATTACTCATATTGATTGAATAATATTCCTCTTCCCTATAATCTGATTTATACATTCTCTTTTCTGGGGAGAGTGCTTCAACCAGAGGATATGGTAAGGTTGTATGATCTTAAAAATATACCTGTTGTCTTGTGGACATTAAGAGTTTCTTCTGCTTGTAGTACACAAAGTAGAAAAGAAGTTACCACTGACAGAAATGGTTGACCTGGGTTACACCAAGGAGATAGTGTTGTTGCTACTCAAATAGGGAAGAAAGAAGTGAGTCTAAATCCTAGAAGATTCATTGTGACATCTCTTTTGTTTCTGAATATAGTGGCAACACTCCAACCTATAGGCACAGGGAATTCCTCAATAAGGCCCCTAAAACTTGGAAAATAAATGAGATGGCATTAAATTAAAAAGTTTATGCTGCTACGGAAAAAAAATGATTTTACATATCAATTATTTTTTATTTATTTATTTTTGGTACCAGGGATTGAACTAAGGGATGCTTAGCCTCTGAGTCACATCCCCAGCCTACACATAATTCTTACCCATCAGTATTTCTTTTTTTATTATTATTTTTTTAATTTTTTATTGTTGATTGTTCAAAACATTACAAATTTCTTGACATATCATATTCCACACTTTGATTCAAGTGGGTTATGAACTCCCACCTTCACCCCATACACAGATTGCAGAATCACATCAGTTACACATCCATTGATTTACATATTGCCATACTAGTGTCTGTTGTGCTCCGCTGCCTTTCCCATCCTCCACCATCCCCCCTCCCCACCTCTCCCCTCCCCTCCCCTCCTCTCTCTCTACCTCCTCCACTGTATAACCCTGAGGGTCTCCTTCCATTACCATGCAATTTCCCTTCTCTCTCCCTTTCCCTCCCACCTCTCATCCCTGTTAAATGTTAATCTTCTTCTCCTGCTCTTCGTCCCTACTCTGTTCTTAGTTACTCTCCTTATATCAAAGAAGACATTTGGCATTTGTTTTTTAGGGATTGGCTAGCTTCACTTAGCATAATCTGCTCTAATGCCATCCATTTCCCTGCAAATTCTATCCATCAGTATTTCTAAACTAATTGTTACTTTAAGTTTTCTTTGAGATACTTTGGAGTTTTCTGTATACACTACCTCCAGTCTAAGCATATTGTCAGTTTTATATTTTCTTTCTAATCCCTGTACTTGCATTTTTTTGTTGTTGTTGTAGTTTTTGCACCACACTGGACATCCTATACACTGTTGAAGAAAGAAGTGGTAGAGCAAGCATGCTTGTTTTGTTTCCAATTTGTCAGGAGTAGGATTTTTAGTATTTCATGATTAAATATATTGGGCCTTAATCTTTTTTGCATGGATATGCTATCAGTTAAGCAGTTAAGGAAGTTCTCATCCATTTCTGGCTTCTTGTCTTTCTTTTTTTTTAAATCATGAATGGCTTTAATTTTATCAGTTTAATTTCCATATATACTGAGGTGATGTTTTCTCCTTTTGCCTTGCTAATGTGATAACACTGATTTATTTTCAAAAATTAAATCACAAATGTACAAAAAGGCAAACACCATTTAGTTATGCTCTTACTGTTCATTTTGGCTCAATTGTCTTATGTGGGTTTTTTTTGAGAGAGAGAAAGAATTTTTTAATATTTATATGTTATTTTTCGGTGGACACGACATCTTTATTTTATTTTTATGTCGTGCTGAGGATTGAACCCAGCGCCCCACGCATGCCAGGCGAGCATGCTACCGCTTGAGCCACATCCCCAGCCCCTGTCTTATGTTTTAAAAATATTTTTCTTAGTTTCCTTACCTTGAAGTTTAGCATACAAACAAAATCTCATTAATTCCAATTAATAACATCCTGATATTAAGCACTATTCTTCTACCATTATATATTTGATTTGTTTATGCCTTACATATGTAGAAACATCTGTGTAGTATATATTCCCATGTATCTACCTTAATTTATTCAATATCATATCTCTTTGTAGTTGCATGAAAGTCAATCTATATTTTATATATTCATGTGTAGTATGCCATTTATAAAGATATGGTCAAAAGTTATGAGAATATGGATAGCAGCTTTCAGTGCCTATATCATTCATTTCTATTGAGTTTGTTTATTTATTTATTCACTTATTTATTATTTTTTGGTACTGGGAATTGAACCCAGGGCACATAACCACTGAGTCACAGCTCCAGCTCTTTTTATTTTGAGACAAGGTTGTTCTAAGTTGCTTAGGGACTCACTAAATCGCCAAGGCTGACTTTGAACTTGTCATCTTCCTGCCTCAGTTTCCCAAGCTGTTTGGATTACAGGTGTGCACCACCACACCCAGCCCTATTAAGTTTAGTCACAGGAGTAGAAGGACTAAATTAGAATATTGTATATTCAGATTAGTAAATAATGGTAAAAGTTTGTGAAGATGGTTTTATCAGTTGAAAGTCACACCAGAAGTGTACAAGAATCCTAGTTGTTTCCATCCACACTAACACTTGGTGTGGTCTTTTGTTCTTTTCTTTTTAAGTTTTGCTATTCACACGGGAGGGTAGTAGTAGTGCATTGCAGTTTTAATTTTCACTTTCCTGATACCTAAATATTTGAAAACATATCCAGAGCATTTGTATATTTTGTTTTCTGAAGTGTCTATTTATTATTTTTCTCATTTAAAAATAATTTTTATTACATTTTATTTTCATTTGTAGTTTCCTATGTATTTCCATAGAAGTAAGATATGTGTATTGCAAATAGTTTCCCAGTCTTTAAATTCATTCTTCTCACTAGCAATGTCTTGATGAACCACAATTTTCAATTTTAACAAAGCTTAATAACATTAATATCTATGGTTTTGTATTTAAGATGTCTGCTTAAGAAATCTTTGACTACTCGAAATACATGAGACTTGTCTTTTGTTATCTTTCAGAAGCTTTCTTTTCTTTTTTTTCCCTTCTTTTACTGTTTGCTTTTAGATTTTGAGTTCTTCTGGAGTTTAATTTGGGGCAAAAAAAAAAAAAAAGAGTGTAAGGTGGATATTCAATTGAAGCAGCACCATTTGTGAAAACAACCAGATCTCCCTGTGTATAGATGTGTTGTTTTTAGTGCCTTAATTACTTCAGCTTTTAATCATTTTTTGTTGTTTTGACTTCATATTTCCATACATATTTTAAAACACTTCAATTTCTAAAAGATACACCAGAAGAAAAAATTCCTGTATTTTGATTGGGATTACATTAAATCCATGGATGAATTTGGATAGAAATGATATCTGTGACATTAAGTTTTTTAATCCAAGTACATCATAGCCCCCCTTAATTTTATCTTAAACATATTTTTATTGGCTTCAGCACACTGTTATATTTTAGTTATCCCTTCAGTTCCATCCCCATTATTACTAAAAAATATTGAACTGTGCAGAAGGTGACAGAGGTTGCTGTGTCTACCAATTAAGAAGTTTCCTCCTGGTTAATGTGGAGATTCAATGCCTCTCCATAGTTATGTTTATTCAACTAATTATGAAATCATCTATATTCATTTTCATGCATCTCTTATTTCCCTAGCTTGTTGCAAATACACCAAGATATATTTATTACATTTATAAGAAAGCATAATTAGAGTTTTATGTTATTTGCACACTGTACATTCAGGGGAAATTAGAAGCATCATCAGACTTTCTGGAAAAATTCTCTCAGCTCCTTGTGCATGGTCAGTTTTCTTCCTTTGACTCTACTTTGCTCCTATTAGCTTTAATCCCAACTCTTGTAATTGTCTGTGAGAACACATTTGTTCATTCAATGTGCTACATCTTTAGTGCTTTGTTAGAACATATTGTTCATTTGGTATTGTTCAGCCCTAAAGTTTGGTCTGAGTTTCTGCTTTCAGATACAATACCTGATTGGTAAAGGCCAAAACAATAATCTACCTGGATTTCTAATTAGGCTCAATATTCTTCCCATGCTTACATCCTGACTATGGTAATCGATGACAAAATCCTACATCTATAAACTTAGTGATTCTATGAAAATAAAATTTAAACCTAGCTGGTACAAATAATTCCACCCATATTGGTTCCTCATTTCCTAATTTTGGAAATCTGGTAATGTCCTGTTACTAATTTCCCTCTGGAATTTTACCAGTATCAATTTCAAGTTCACATTTGTAACATGTTAGATCTATACGTTACATCTCTCCACAATTATAAAGTACTCTGTCTTCTATAAACTGTTCTTTTTCACTTGTAAGTATATCATTGAAATCATTCTTAGGATATACACCTAGTTACCAACAATTTTTTTTTCCTTATTATTTTCTTCTAAGATGTTTTTAATAATATTTATGAACTCATATGGTTTAGTGAAAGACCAATGAGAGAAAGACCACAGAGATTCAATTGTTTAGAGTCATCCAGTAAAGTTAAAGGTCACTTATAGTTGCTCAACTGATCCAACAAAGAGGTTATGTGGCAACCTGGACTCACAGTTGAGTGACTTCTTACCTGTTCTGGTTTCCTGGCACAGAGCTAAAACATCAGATGAAAATAATTTGGGCTTCCCAGGAGCTTCTTCTAGGTACCAGGGCAAGTTCTCAAGGGAATCCCGACACTGCCCTAGATTCTATGATGAAGGGCAAGGGGCAGATTGTCTCCTTTACCAGGACAATTATTTGCTTTCCCAACTGTATTAACCACAGAAAATTTTAATTATAGATTTGTTCCTATCAGTTATCATCTTTTCTATTGTTTTTAGTACAGTCCAGCTACCCCTCAACACATGGCTTGAGTTCTTCACAAAAATTTTTTGTAAAAGTACCTCATTCTCATATCAACTTATTCTTTGGAATATCTGTGGTACTTTAAATCTTCAAAGCTTAAAAATTCATTATAGTGAAAGAAAGATACGAACTTCAGCTTGCCAATACTATTTTACAGAAAGAAATCCAGGACACAGAAGTTAGTTAAATGGAAAGGCAAAGTAGTTTTACTTTGTGTATATTTTTAAAATATGTATATTTAACAAAATATGTATATTTAACAAAAATATGTATATTTATACATCTGGTTTTATATATATATATACACACACACACACACAACATACATGTATGTAATACAGTGTGTTGGTTGGTCACCCTTTTGAGTATTTTCTTTGTTCTCTCTTTTATTCTAATCATATAGTGTTATTTATTTATCAAATGTTGAATTAATTTGGAAAAGATCTTTACAGAATAATTCTATGAAGACCTCAAAACTATAATAGATAGTATTTGCATATTAATCTTAGTAACCTAATATTAATTTAATCTCTTTTTATTCTCTTCCTCTCTCTTTTACTCTCTCTTAAACACACACACATCAGGCTAGAAAATAAGAAATGTCAATAGAAGAAACCATGGACTAATCAGTGATCCTTCTCTTAAATGTGCAGAATAGTGTAAAGTTCAAAGACAAAAAAAGACACATTCTAGTACCCAACAAAACAAAATGTCTAGGTGGTTTGTCAATGAGCAGTTAAATCCTGCTCTGAATGGAAACATTAAAAATTCTTCCCACTGGCCCCTTAAAAAGCCGCTTGTGTGCCAGGTTGGACTCTGCTGCCAGCCCTAGCTGGGACATTCCTCATCTCTCACCACTGAGATTCTCTAAATGTCTGTCAGCCATTTGCAGCACTCACTGAATAGGTCAGCATTACCTCACGGTCTCAAAAAAGGTGGCAAAACAAACCGGTTGTCTGTTCTCTCTGCTTATTATTTACTTTAGGCAAATGTGAGCCTTAGGTTTGAGACACAGCGCTGGGGGTAACTAGAGCCCAGAATAATAGCTTGAAGGAGGTGAAGGGGAGGGGTTGGCAGGCAGCTCTCACTTGGGAAAGCTTGAGGAGGTGGTATGTGGGGGTGAGCAGGGGGAGAAACGTGAGTTAAAAGAAAAGTCCAAGTGTGCGTCTGGGATCCTTTAACGGAGGCAGAATACTGACTAGTTGAGCAAATTAAGTTCTTTCAGGGGCGTCCAAATAAATGATTGGTTTGCATTGGAGCAGAAAACACCATTATTTCTGGCTTCATGTAGTGCAAATTAGAGAAATGAGATGACAATTTCTTCTCTGTAACAAGAACCCACGAAAGAGATGAGAAAGGCCAGGAGGGTGAGGGGTAAGTATGGTGGTCTTCCTTTCCTTCAAAGAAGGTAAATTTCCTGAAGATATTTTTAAAATACAAAGTTCATGAAAAGTGAAAAGAATACATACTCATTTGCTATGAAAATACATCCATCCTGAATTGTGCTGAAGGTGTGGTGAAGATGAAAGAGCTCCTCAACAGAGGGACCAACCTTCTCAGGTGCTTGTTGAGAATCCTGGCTCCATTGTGGCCACTGGAGGCTGCAGGTACTTAGAATCAGCAAGTGTCAGGGCTTTCGTGTTTCATTTAAGCCAGAACCTCCCTTGATAACCTGAATCTGAACAATCTTTCAATAATGATTTTTTAAAGGAAAACAAAATTTTGAAAACCAGTATGTGCTTGTGAAGAAGCTAATTTCTCATTAGACTAGAATGGGGTGATAACAGAGAAATACAAACAAATTTATTTCGAAACCTGATGTAAAAAAATCATAGAAAGGCCTGGGGATGTGGCTCAAGTGGTAGCTCGCTCACCTGGCATGCGGGAGGCACAGCTGTGTTCGATCCTCACCACCACATACAAATAAAGATGTTGTGTCTGCTGAAAACTAAAAATAAATATTAAAAAATTCTCTCTCTCTCTCTTAAAAAAATAATAGAAAGAGGCAGTTTTACAGATTGACATATATCTGAACTTAGGACACTAAAATTTCACTGTTAGTTTAAAAATATAATATTTAAGTGTGTTTTGGCTATTAGATTCTAAATTAAAATCAAAATGAATCTCTTTAAAGTTGAGTAGACATTGCTTTATGTAATTAAAAGTTTGTAAAAGCAATTATTTTCTTTACATCATTAAGGTTTATGAGATAAAGCATTCAAGGAAGTTTAGAGACTGACCTTACCAAAGATGTACATGGTGAAGTTGAAGATTCATTTGTACAAATAAAGAGAAGTTTAATTATGAAAGATTAGATTTAAAAGAGAGAACACCAGAAAGAGAAATATGTAAACACTCATATGTAGATATATATTTTTCTTCTTAGGGCATCATAATTATATGTAATGGTGGAATTTATTATTATATATTTGTACATGCACACAATATAACAATAAAATTTGGTCAGTTTTGGTCCTCAGTACCTCCGCTTTCTCTCCCTCCCTCTTTCTGCAGGTCCCTTTCCTCTATTCTACTGGTCTCCCTTGTATTTCAAGGCCATACATATAAATTTAATAGATATCAGAGCATAGATACACACATAATATATGTATATTCAATATTAAATTATATGCCAGTTTTTGCAAATATGGAATTTGAATCTTGGTTTTTGTATATAGATAAGTCTTATATAGATATCAGACTATTAGGATCATTAAAGTATAATCTTCCATGTAAAATGAGCATGATTATTTTTTTTTAATTATTTTTTTTGTGGTGTTGGGGATCAAACCCAGTGCCTTGTGTGTTCCAGGCAGACACTCTACCTTTGAGCCACATCCCCAGCCCTAGCATAATTTCTCTCATAGAATAGTTTAAATGATTAAATTAAATGATACCCATATGCATTAAAGGTTTGGCATTGTAACATTTATGTGGTAAATGCACATTTTTTTTGCTGCTGGTAGCTTGCTTCCCTGTATTTTTTTCTATTATTTAAGAATCCTTTATTAAGAATGAGAAGAGGGCAAGGCACAATGACACATGCCTATAATTCCCCCAAATGGGAGGCTGAGAGGGTCACAGTTGAAGCCAGCCTTTGCAACTTAGAGAGACCCTGTTTCAAAATAAAATATAAAAAAGGGCTGTGAATGTATCTCAATGTTAAAGCACCCCAGAGTTCAATTCCCAGTACCACAAGACAAAAAACAACAACAAAAAGAATAAAAAGAGGCTGAGGATATAGGTCAGAGGCAGAGCTCCTGATTAGCATGTGCAATGCCTTGGGTTTGGGGGAGTACCACAAAATAAATAAATGATAAGCAGCTACAAATAAATAAAAGTACTTCATCACTCAAGGATAAAGACTATAGGAATTTTCAAACACATTCTGAATATTTTATTAATATTAGTGCATGGGAATAAATCTGTGAAGGTAGGGATGGGAGTGTCTATATAATGTAATTATTCTCTTTTAATGATTATAAAGGAATGGATTGGTTAGATTTCCACAAGTACACACACTTTTCATTCCACACCCCCACCCCCTTTTATTTAGGCAAGTACAACTTTGGTCTAAGCTAATGTGCAGTGGTTAGAAAATGCTCTACCCATCATATATCCATGAAGACCTGAATATTGCCATGGCAATGAGGAAAGCAGGCCGGATTTCTTACAGCATGAATGCTTCAAAACAAACCATGGGCCCACACAGCCTAATTTAATCAGCATTAATGGTTCTGACAGCCATTGGCTCCTTTATTTTCTCTGTTTACAACAATTTGCTAATTATAATTAAAAATGCCTAGTGTTTGCCAATGATTCCAGAGTCACCTTCTTCAATGCAAGAAGACAAGGATATGAAAAAGTCTAAAAATAGTATCCATCCTAGCAGTTTTAGAATTGAAGAAGTAAAGGAAAACCAGTGAAAAGATATAAGATGGTCTTGAATCTGGTGAGGGATGTAGCAGCACATTAACTGCAAAGTCTTTAACTGGTTCCAGGAACATAAAAGGTATTTATAGATGAAAATAAAAGTTAGCTTGGAATTTTCTTTAACATCAACATCCTCAATCACTAGAAGAAATAATTAGGGTGTAAGTATTTATGGTACTTAAAATTCTATAATAGGGATTTCTGTTCTGTAATTCACAGACAATAAATTGACTCCAAAAGGTCTACACAGTCCAAAATTTTAAGCAATATTGTGAGTTCAGGCTCATTTTTGAATTGTTTTTTCTTGGGTATATGATCACTAGTTCTCAATAAATTATAACATGGCTGGGTACTCATAAAAGACATTATAATCTTCGTTGTTATTCTGTCTTTGCTTTACAGGGTTGTTGAATTTTAGAGTTTTACTGAAAAGCAATTTTAAAATGCATTTCTAGAGCAAATATGAATAAAAACTCTAGTCCTAAGTATGCATTCTAAAATAATCCAACAGAAGAATAAGAAAACGATGAATCATTTAGGAAAGTTTAGCAACCACAACTTAAAAATAACCATAAAATAAGCATATTTTTATCTCACAGAAAAGACAACAGTCATTCATTAATTCAATGGTTCATTAACCTGTCTCTGTCCCACATTTCTGTTATTTCTTCTCCATGTATACACTTAACACAGAAGATTGGGCCTGTGGAATCAAGATGGTATCAACATGACTGCAGGCATTCCAGGAATCACATGCAGGTAGCAAAGCAGGAAATCAACAATTTTTGTTGTGTATCTTCATTCTAAAACTAAAAACTTTCCCAGAATCCCCTCACATGGCCCTTCCCTCTCATTGGCCAAAATGTCTTTACATCCCCTGCCTCAAACATTTATTGCAAAGGAAATGATCAGATGCATTCCCTGCAGCTGGAGATAGACCCAGCCTACTGTGAAGAACAAGATTACTCACAGGAGGGCGTGGAAATTAGAGATCTGTTGGAGAGTAAGAAGATGGGCACTAGATTTTTCTTGGGTAAGAGCCACTTTCCAGCCATGATGCACTGCCTAGGTGATGTCATTGTAGGAATCTTCGTTGTTTATGGTTATATTAACCTGTCTCATTAACCTGTCTCTATATATTTCACATACATGAAAAAGAATTAACAGGATCGTGAACACGTGAGTACTGAATCACTGGCTTTAAGTATTAACATTGGTTCAGATCTCATTAATATATTTGTGATTGCTGGGCGTGGTGGCACATGCCTGTAATCCCAGGAGCTGGGGAGGCTGAGGCAGAAGGATCACAAGTCCCAAACTAGCGTAAGCAATTTAGCAAGGCCCTGAGCAACGTAATGAGACCCTGTTTCAAAATAAAAAATAAAACAGGCTGGAGATATGCCTCAGTGGTTAAGCACCCTTGGGTTTAATCCTTGGTACAAAAACTAATAACAAAAACCTCTGTATTCAGCTATCCAGAATTCATATGATTCCTACTTTTTACCCAGGTATGACTATTAACTGAATTCCTTATTCATCTTTCTCATGCTTAATTATATATTTATGTGTTATAAGGACACTTTAAAAATTCATTTGTGATTTTCCAATCATGGGTAAGGAAAACATAATAAATATTCAGTATGCAAGAATAACATTATATTCCTAGGAATTGCCAACTACAAAAAATTTTAATTCTTTATGGTCTTGATTTTGAGTTTCACCCAGTTCATTTAATCAAATGAATCAATAAAAATTGGGATCACATACCACAAGAAATTATTTTTATTTTCTTTCATTTATTTATTTATTTTTAATGGTGCATTATAATTATACATGACATGGGTTTTACTGTAATATATTTGTATATATTGTATAATTTGGTCAATTGGAAAGGTCAAGTAAATAAGCCAGTGATAAGCAATCCCTTATTTCTGATGTGGAAAAAAAAAACTGAAGAAATACGTAAGTAAATATCATTGCCCCTGAGCTAACAATAATGAGGAACAAGAAAGAAACAAACTCTAATTCCAATATGTAAGAAGAGTGCTATAGGAGTGGTGCTTTGAAATTCAACTTGATTCTTCTAGTTTATTATTTATTTATTTATTAGTGCTGGGGATTGAATCCAGGGCTATACACATGGTATGTGCTCTGCCATGGAACTACACCCATAACCACATCTTAGTTTTAAAAATGCAACTGAAAATGAAGACCCAGTAGCACATAGTCTAGAAGAAAACCTTTACATTCCATATTTTGCCAGCCAGCTATATTCATTTTTCTGGGGAATTTTGACTGTGAACATGTCCTGCTCATACTTACAGGGGGATTCTAATTGCCATATTGTCTGTACCATCCCAAAAATGTTGGCCTGTTTTCCTTCTTTAAGACCTTGGAGTTGAGTTCTCAGTTCATCTGATTAATATGTATATATTAGAAAAGTCTGAGTTGAGCAAAACTACCCTGCCCATAATGAACTTGCTCATGCCTCAAGTAAAGAATATCCTATTCATCTATTATACGCAAGGTATGTAGTTAACAAGAAATCCAATATGAATAAAAACCAGTTCACATATTAAGGAAGTCCTTCTCTATGGGCATCAACAAGTATAATGTGATGTGGTAAATTCTACCTGAAGCAAAAATTATAGGAAGTTCATAGATAAGTCAGAGACTGGGGATCACTCTGGGAATCTGAGAATATTTTATGGGAGAATATTTGAAATTGTTATTGAAGAACAGCACGAGTTCACCAGGTCAAAAAGAGGGAAAGAAAATGTCAGAAAAATAAAATATTCTGTATTTCAAATAGAAAAACTGCTAAGAGCCATAGCCAAGTAGTATGATGCATGGCATTTTTGGTTGAAAGGTGATGCCAACAAGCCATTGAGATGATATGATTATGTTAAGATCTGCATTCATATGGATATTAGACCCCTGCTGTCCACCTTGGCCTGCTACGGGACTCCTGGAGAGTTCCCATTGGTTGGGGAAGTGCGATAGGAGGGAATTCCGGAGGAGGGATTTCCTGTTGCGGTCCAACGCCCAAGGCCGCTTGTGTCGGTCGGCATTTTTTTCCCCCCTGGGAGCATACGGGGCATTGGCGGGGAGTTTCAAAATAAAGTTTGTTCCTGTTTGAGTGGCTCGTGATTTTGTGCCCAGCCAGACTGCGGCAAAAAAGCAACTCCATTTGGCTCCTGACCTCTTGAATGTCACTTTATGATGCTTTTATTGTTATATGTGGTTCTTAATGGATTGCAAATTTCCTCCTATTCTGTGTAAAATCAGTTCAATCTTGGACTTCTGAGGTTCCCCTTTGGAAATGCTTTTCATATATTTCTTCATTTCATCTGTGGCCTCCCTTTGCCTTACCACTTCTCTCAATGACAGTCTCTTCTCAAACCCAATACTCCTGCTCTTCTCTCACTATAGAATTGATTATCCATTGGTACCTCAGCCTCTTGAGTCACTGGGATTATAGGCAGGCACCACTATACCGAATTAGGTTTCCTTTAATTCATCAGTGATTGTATATCTTTTCTCTCTTTCATTTTATGTTTAGTGGATAAATGACTTGCTTTGAAATCCAGATTTTAATTCATGCCCAACATAAAATAGTTGCATGTTTGGTAGAAGTGATTTTGTCTTATGAACTTGAGATTGGTCATTTAAAACATTGAAGGTAATATAGTTTTACAAGATTTGAGGGAATAATTAAGTGAAAAAGATGTGAGCCAAAGGAGACACTCAAAATTTGAATCTATGTATTCTTTTTTAGGGTCAAGATTATACCTGGTTATGGATTTGCAAATATTCATTGCATACAAACTACTTTCTCCACTCTACAAGGCAATTTCTTGGGGATTGTAAGAGATTGACAAATAAGATCAAGAAAAAGAATCATTTTCATTCCTTATCAAACATTAACAGAATATATACTATAAGTGAGGCCCCATGCTAGGATCTATGTGAATCTTAAGAAATAATAGCATTGAGTTAATTGAAAAGTCGATGATATACACAAACAGCAATCAACTTTAACAGGAAGGGCTTCATAATCTCCTGTCACTGGGTTCATAAAAAATTTTGTTAGAGCACATTGGAAAATATGTGTCATTTTAGTTACAGTAAATTATTTCTAAAAGAAGAAATAAAAAGCAATGAATCAAAACCAGCAGACAGACAAACAGAAATAGAAATCAGTGTCCTATTTGTGATATGCCTATGTTGTAGTTTACAGAGAGTTAGGGCTCAGAAATGGTTTGCCTTTGAAAATATTTTCTTGCCATATTTCATGAACTGGTATTATAGATTTTCTCACTTTCATCTTACACTATGTGGACTTCCAGAAACTATAAAATACACTTTTGCCAAATATCCAGTGGAGTAGATTAGCTATGGTTGTTAACAAGGAGCAACTGACACTAGCATTCCTCAAAAAATGGCTTGCACTCAGGTTTGGGGAACATGATTATCCAAATGGGAAATTTGTGGGTGCTAAATTTAGAAGTGAATAGAAAACTTGTAGGCTTCAAAATCCCATTTGGCTCCTAAACTAGACACAACTACAGGGCTGTGTGGAGCTTTTTTTCTCCTGTTTTTTTCCCCCCTTTTCTATTTTATTCCCATGGCAGTTTTAGAAGAAGGAGCAAGAATTCCTTTCAAGCAAGAATGTTTATTGCCTGCATGATGCAGGCTTCCATTTAGTTAGAAAAACATGTTTTTCAATTAACTTTCCCCTGATAAACAATGATTTAATTTAAAGGATGACTGTTTTTCAAATTGAAATAAAAGACATTTTTGGTTTTGTAAGAGAAAACTTTACTTTTTAAAAGAAGAAACAATTCGTTGCCAAAGTTTCTAGAAGCTGAGTAATTTTTGAGCTCTTGTTCTAATTCCAAAATATTTTTAGTAACATATCTGGAATGCTAATGTCTGTATAATCTCACTTGAAGTGTCTAAGAAGATGGCATCCATCCAACCTAATCCATTTGATTTTCTCTCGTTTGCCTTTTGGTGAACAAATTATCTCTGCTGATAGCAATTTACTTTAAAATTGACACTAGATCTCAGCTTGATGAAGAGTGAATAACTCCTTGTTTCCTCTCAAATCATCACATTTAATTTCCTCCCCTCATTCACTCTTCCTCATTTGCTATCTAGATGTGGTGAGCCGCTTCTGCCGTTTCTGCAGACTATGGTCGCCATTACAAGATGGCGCTGGCTCCGCTGTGGTCTGTGACAAACAACTCCTTATTTGGGAGAGTTGGCACATGATTTTTCACCACCCTATGAGAAAGCTCCACGTGGCAGCTTTGCATTGGGGCTTGAGATGCTTTATTAAGGCTGGGAGGGGCATCCGAGAGTAGTAAGAAGAAATATCAAGGACCTGAATAAACTGCTGAAAGAAGATTCCTGAGTTGAGTCTTCCTTGCGGGCAAGGGGTCGCGACATCTAGATGCATGAGGATCATGGGATTTCTTTTCCTTCTTTGATTACCAAGATAAGTAATTAAAATATGTATCTCTTGAATTCAATTCATTTATTGTAATATAGAGAAGTCCAGGTGGTTTTATATACTATGTACATTAAATATCTAAAATAAAGAGAAAAACCCTAAGGATAAAGTATTCATCTGGAGAAAAATCACTGCATAAGAAATTAGAGTAAATGTTCCTTCCATAAAGGCAAATGGAAAGTACACTCATTTAACAAGAAATGATAACAATGATAGGAATTAGCTGAAGATCCTGTTTCACCTACTCCAAAACAAAGAACCTATCTCCCCCAAGTGCTCCTCTCCTCCACCACCACCAGAAGGTGTGGGGAAGAAAAAGTCATGTTTAAGAACTTATTCTCTTAAAAGTGACATTTAAAAATCTTTAGCTTGGTGTTTGCACAACTGAAGTAGTAACACTAGGTAGGATTTGATCCATAGAAAGGCTTATCTTTTTAATTCCAGCATGGGTATGCAGTTTGAGAATGGGTATGGGATGAGGAAAATACACAATACTAAGTAAATAATAACTTCACTGTAAGATAGATGGTCTTACCTATTTGGGAGGCTATTAGGAAAATATTTTCCACAAAATATATTTAGATGCTATCCTGAAATGTGTCTGAGAAATGTGTGTGTTCAGGTGTAAGTGTATATTATGTTGAAGAGATTGAATAAATTACATGTTGGACATAAAGAAAAACAAAACTATATGCCTATGTGCAGTTTATACTTTCCAAAAGAACTAACTTGGTCTGTTTGTGGCTGCTCTAAAATTTACTCCAAGTCTCAGTGTTGCCAGCTGGCTGGGCTGGCAACTAAAAGACCACACAAATACAGAAATACCTTTTTCGGGGGTCAGGGACAGCTCTGAGACTTCAGGTGTCAGCTCCCAAGCTGGAGGACAAGGAAAGCAAGGGAGGCAAGAGACAAGAGAGTAAGTGCACCCGAATGCCAGTATTTATTAGGGGAAGACATTTGATAGAATACTCCACACAAATAAGGCAAAGGATTGTGTTACAACAAACAGGGTGGTGTGTAGCCCAGTCCCATTGGGTGACATCCAATCCCAGAGCTGCACTTCCTTTTCCAGAAAAGGTAAGGCCCACTTGCTTCTCACTTCATGGGATGCCAGTTCCACACCCCCATTACTAAAGGCTAAGGGGGCGTGCTCAGCTCCTGTTCATGGGGGCCCGCCAACTTAGGGTATCTAAGCAACCTCATAACTCTGGACAATCCTGTGAGTCTAGGAATGCCAAAGGCCACCATGAACTATCTTGGTGACACCCATAGAGTATGTTCTACAATGGATAACTAAAACTTAGAGTAAGGAGAACACACTCTGGATGGAAATCAAATCAATGGGTACATAGTAGCCTTTCTTAAAAAAATAGAGATTTACAGGGTAGAATTTTGATATTATTTGTGGGGGTTATTTTTAAAAGGTAAATGCGAGGACAGGAGAATCAAAATAGGACCTGGAGACATCTGTGAAATTCCCCAATTGAAAGATTTAACCCTTTTGATGTCTTTCATTTGTATAATAGTTAATTCAAATATAGTAGAGTGATAATAATTCATTTCCTTTCTTATGATATTTAGCTATCTCAAGTTTCAGCAAAGATAGATATTCCTGTATATCATCCTGTGATGTTTTCATGGAGAAAGGGTCACTGTGAGAAGGAATCAGCAGTCAACAGCAATGATTAATCTTGAATTTCAGGTAGTTAATAGAAGTGAAGTGATTGGTTGACCCTACAATTGCCACAGTCTGGCTGGGCACAAATGCCGCAGTCTGGCTGGGCACACAATCACGAGCCACCACACAGCTTGTAGATTCAAACAGCAACTCTTTATTCCCGAACTCACACCAGCCGTCTACAATCACGTTCTGGGGAAATCCACGTTCTCTGCCCAAATCCACGTTCTCTCCCAAATCCACCTCCACTGGGCTTCTATCTCCAAAATATACTGTCTGAATCCCGTGAGAACTCAAGGGGAACTCAGGCAGCAGGATACGCCCTATTCCCGGGAGGAATAATCTTAAACCTTAAACCTGGAACCTAAACTGGGAACGCCCTAAACACGATTATCTTAAAACCGGGAACACCCTAATCTGCCTTGGTCCTTGAGCAAGGTCACCTACATTCAATGTCGCTGCAACATGTCAGCAACATGGGGTACGCTGGCAAGGAAATTGTCATACCTACTTGGCTAATGGCTCCCAGCATCTCCCCCCTTCTGATTAATTAAACAACAAGCAATGTGGCTTAAGGACCGTGCCTGGTAGGTTGTCCAATTCAACACATGGTTCTTACCCGTCATCGGAAAACTGACCTCTAGGCGTCAGCCTCCTGTCTTAGGTTGATACCACTGCAATTGAATCATACCTGTCACTGACTACCGGTCCAGCATACAGCCATACTTGTGGATAGGTCTATGCACCAGTGGGGGGGTGAGGTTCTTTGCCTCACCTCTGTTGGCCCCCAAATTTGGCCTTGGTGCCAGTGGGGGAGTGAGGTTAATGTGGCTTATGGACCGTGCCTGGTAGGTTGTCCAATTCAACATATGGTTCTTACCCGTCATCGGAAAACTGACCTCTAGGCGTCAGCCTCCTGTCTTAGGTTGATACCACTGCAATTGGATCATACCCGTCACTGACTACCGGTCCAGCATAAGCCATTGGCCCCCAAATTTTAGACCATCACTAGCAGAAGGGAGGAGGATACAGAAATGCCACGACACCAAGCCAATTGACAGCTCCTTGGGAAAAAATTGCATCACTGGTGACACCATCAGCAAAGATATGTCAGCACTACCACAATTAACATGGGGTGTGCTGGCAAGGAAATAAAAATTGCATCACTAGTGACACCATCAGCAAAGATATGCCAGCATTACCACAATTCGCTGCACCAAACGATAGTTACATAGTCCAGGCAAGTTCTGCAAGCAGTTCAAAGCAGAGGAATCTATCAATATGTCCATTTCCTCCCAAAATCCGTTTCCTCCCAAAGTAAGTTGACTCTTTGATTGAGCATTACTTGTTGAGTTCTTCACTGGCACTGGGATGGAGATAGGAATTCTGGCAATGATGCTAAAGAGACATTATCCTGAAAAGAATTATTAAATATAATGAAAAGGAAAGGTGAAAGTAAACAAACAGATCTGTTAACCTACTTTAAAAACAATCCTTAACAGCTGTTTACCTAATTTAAATTAAACCATTTAAATCACGTGAATAAAAATAATAATAATTCGGATCCATTTTTTCATGAGCGCTCCTCATATAAGAAATATGGACATACGCACATACAGACATACAACACAAAACACAAGAGTGTACACAAACGTACAACACATAAGAAAATAGTAAAGGCCTTGTAGCTTTACCTAGGTGAAATCTCCATTGCAATGTTTAAAAACTCCACAGTCAAAAAATAAAACTGATCATAAAAACATTAACCTAGGTTTGTATGAGCTCAAAAAATAAAAATAGAACCTTATGATGTGGAAAAATGCAATAATAAAATAGCTATTGAAAAAAGCATCCTGGTTAATCACTGTCGCAGATGTAAGAATGGCCAAGCTGGAGTTCTGGATATCAGCTGTTATGGATTTGAGTCAAATCATCTTCTTTTCGATCTGTAGAGACTGTTTTAGTTAATCTCTCTGGAATCCAAATGGGCTGCTGTTCTCCCTGTGGAAAAACACAAACAGACCCCCGACTCCAGACAATCACTGGGTCAGGACCTTTCCATTGTCCTGTTAGAATATCTTTCCAAAGTACTTTAGGCTTATGTACATTTTTTGGATACATATGCCTTTCCGCAGCACTAAGTCCTGATGAATCCAAATTTAAAAAGTTTAGAGTAAAAAGGGTTATTTTAAGTTTATCTTTGGGGGATATATACCCCTTTCCAATTCCCTCTTTTTGCTTTAATAAGTATGTTTTAATAGTTTGATGAGCTCTTTCAACTATGCCTTGTCCCCGTGGATTGTATGGGATTCCTGTTATATGAGTAATACCAAATGATGAGCAAAATTGTTTAAAAGAGGTAGAGGTATAGCCAGGACCATTATCGGTTTTTAACTGTTTAGGAACGCCCACAGTGGCAAAATTTTGTAAGCAATGAGCTATAACATCTTTAGTTTTTTCTCCGGCATGAAGGGAGCCCATCAAAAATCCAGAAGAAGTATCGACTGTAACGTGTAAATATTTTAATTTTCCAAATTCTGGCAAGTGTGTGACGTCCATCTGCCAAATATGGTTAGGTATCAGTCCTCTAGGATTGACTCCAAGATTAACTTGTGGTAAAAATGTCACACAATTTTGACATTGTTTTATTATATGTCTGGCTTGTTCCTTAGTTATTTTAAAACGCTTTTGTAAAGTATTAGCATTAACATGAAACCTTTTATGAAAATTTGTAGCTTCTTCAAATGTAGAGAAAATATGTATGTCATGTGTAGTTTTATCTGCTAAATCATTGCCTAAACTAAGGGCTCCAGGCAATCCTGTATGTGCCCTAATATGTCCTATAAAGAATGGATCTTTTCTGTCCCAGATTAGACTTTGTATAGTGGAAAACAAAGAGAAAACAGTAGAAGAAGGGGA
The DNA here is from genome assembly GCF_047511675.1 of Marmota flaviventris. NCBI lineage: Eukaryota > Metazoa > Chordata > Mammalia > Rodentia > Sciuridae > Marmota > Marmota flaviventris. The sequence goes on along the minus strand of NC_092505.1, from coordinate 47,107,939 downwards.
AATCCTACCAGCATCTTCAAGAGATACTATAGCATTAACTACATACTATCAGAAAATAAATTAAATACAGAATCTTTAAACATCAAAAAAGCTTGTAAAACTGCATTAAGCTCTACCTTTTGAGCTGATTGTTTGGGTACTAAAAATGTAAAAGTTTGATCAGGGGTAACTACTGCTGCTGTACCATTATTTGACCCATCAGTGAAAATATTTGGAGCATTCATGATAGGTGTTTTTCTTGTCATTTTAGGAAAAACTACAGGATGCTTAGACCAAAAAGACAACAAAGGATTAGATGGTAAATGATTATCAAATGAAACATTAGATTTACACATGATTATTGCCCAAGTATTTAACTCATTAGCTAACTCATCAATTTGATCCATAGTATATGGAGTAATAATTTTATTGGGAGAAATTCCAAACACTCCCTTCGCTGCTTTTATTCCTTTGAGTATTAATTGTCCTACAGCCTCAGGATACCTAGTAAGAATAGTGTTAGGAGAATAAGATAAATGTATCCATAATAATGGACCTTCTTGCCAAAATACTCCTGTAGGAATAGTTTTTGTTGGTAGTACAATAAATAATAAAGGCAAACATATCAATTCTATCCAAATGCATATTTTCCATATATGTTTCAATAATTTTTAATGCCTTTCTTGCTTTAGGAGTTAACATGCGGGGTGAATTTGGATCTGATGGACCTTTTAGAATATCAAATAAAGGTCCCAACTCTCCTGTTGGTATACCTAGATAAGGCCTTATCCAATTTATGTCTCCCAATAACTTTTGAAAGTCGTTAAGTGATTTGAGTTGATCTACTCGTATTTGAATTTTTGGTGGACGGACCATGGTTGAGGATAATAGAACTCCTAAATAATTAATTGGAAAATTTAATTGTACTTTATCTATTGCTATCTCTAGATTATAATTTTTTAATAAGTTTGTAAGTGTGGCATAACATTCCAGCAATATGTTTTTATCTTTATGTGCCAATAATACATCATCCATATAGTGAAATATTTGTAGTTCAGGATTTTGATTTCTAAGTGGCTGGATTGCTTTGTTAACATATATTTGGCACATAGTTGGACTGTTAGCCATCCCTTGAGGGAGTACTTTCCATTCATATCTCTGATCAGGACCTTCATGATTTAATGCAGGGATAGTAAATGCAAAACGTGGACTATCCTTGGGATGAATTGGAATTGAAAAAAAACAATCTTTAATATCTATAGCTAAAACATGCCAAGTTTTTGGCAAAGCAGACAATTGAGGAATCCCCGATTGAGCAGGTCCCATAATAACCATCTCATTATTAATGGCTCTTAAATCTTGCAATAATCTCCATTTACCAGATTTCTTTTTGATGACAAAAATGGGAGTATTATGGGGAGATACGGAAGGTTGTATATGTCCTTCCGCTAATTGTTGTTTGACCAGATCATGGGCTACTTGTGTCTTTTCTTTAGTCAGGGGCCACTGAGGAACCCACACTGGTCTTTCTGATTTCCAAGTAATTTTGATTGTCTCAGTGGCCCTTTCTGAAAATCCAACCCATGTCTGTCTGTTCCTTGATCTATTTGTACTGGTGCTGCTATACCTTGCCCTTGTTTTCCTAATCTTTTTTCTTTCCTAAAGCCTTGTCTAGCCCTATTAGTGGGCACATTAGGATTGATGTTATTTGTTAACGTCAAACCTAATTGATCTAGGACATCTCATCCCCATAAATTTATAGGAAGATGATCCAATACATATGGCTGTATAGTTCCTTCACATCCTTCAGGATCCTTCCAATCTAATATCATAGAACTTCTATGGGGATTAGTCGCCACTCCTGGGCCTCGAAGCGTTTGAGTGGCTTGTTGTAATGGCCAATGTTTTGGCCATTCTTGACGAGATATGATGCTAAGGTCAGCTCCTGTGTCCAGTAGTCCATTAAACTCATGACCTTGAATATTTAGTTTTAGCATTGGGCGAGAATCTAAATTTAAAGACAACATAGCCCAATCTACACCTGTGGAGCCTAATCCCCTGGAACCTCTTTCTACACTATGACTAGGAAATTTATTATGTAGGCTGGGTATTATTAACAACTGTGCTATTCTGTCTCCAGGTGAAATTACTGATATACCTCTTGGAGAACTAGCTATAATTTTTATTTCACCTACATAATCGGGATCAATTACCCCAGGACTTATCATAAGTCCTTTTAATGTAGATGAACTACGTCCCAGTAATAAGCCTACTGTTCCTTGGGGAAGAGGTCCTTTTACTCCTGTGGGAATGATTTGAACTCCCATCTCTGGAGTTAATACTGCTCTGGCAGAGGCGCAGATGTCCAACCCTGCGCTCCCTCGGGTTTGTCTGATGAGGGATTTAATGGACAATGTGTCCTGGGCACTACCCTGATGGTGTTGCTGGGATCCTCCACTGCCCCGTATATTTGTGGTTGTGGGCCCCGGAGCATTGGGCCCCCCTGTCCGTTTTTTGGCAATGGAGCCTGATGCCTTTCTCCACGATATCTTGGATAAATACCTGGTCTTTGTCCGTTTTTTGATAAGGGAGTACCTTCTATGGTGGTTTGAGAACGGCATTCATTAGCCCAATGTCTCCCTCTACGGCATCGTGGGCAAATACCCGGTATTCTATTCCTTTGATACCTACTTTTGTTAAACCCTCCTCCTATGGGGCAATTCCTTTTAAAATGTCCTGTTTGTTCACAATCATAGCATGTTTTTGGCCTGGCATCTAAAGCCTGTTGTACTGCAGCTGCCAAGACTTGCCCTTGTTCATTAATATCTCTACATAATTTAATATATGTGTTTAAATCTTCATGTCTCCATGGTCTAATAACCTCTCTACAGCAACGATTTGCTTGGTCATAAGCCAGTTGTTTTATTAATGGCATTGCTTGTTCTGTATCCCCAAAAATTTTGGCAGCCGTTTGAATTAGCCTATCTACAAAGTCAGCGTAAGGTTCATTAGCTCTCTGTATTACCTTAGATAGCTGACCTTGTAAATCTCCATGTCCTTGTAAAGTCTTCCATGCCCTAACTGCGTCTGCAGCAATTTGTGCATATATAGCAGGATCATATTCAATTTGTTGCCGTTGACCCTCATAAGGTCCTTTTCCTAACAACATATCTAGATTTCTTTGAGGGTAACCAGCTGCTGCATTTCGCCTAGCTGTCTCCGTGCAAAATTCCTCATTGGCAACCTTCCATAACAAATATTGTCCTCCATTTAGTACAGATTTACACATGCTAGCCCAATCTGCTGGCGTCATGTCCAAGTTAGTAATGGACTCAACCATGCTTACCGTGAAGGGAGCTTGGGGACCATAGGTTGTTACAGCCTCCTTTAACTGCTTCACTGTTTTAAAATCTAATGCACGGTGAATTCGCTGCCCTCCTGCCTGTTCAAGTACAGGGCATGCTAATCTTTGAGGTCCTGTCTCAGGATCCCATTTATCAACTACGGGGTTTGAGGGCCACTCAGCTGTCTCCATCGGTGGGGCTGTTGGTTGAATTACGCCCTCTTGTGATAAAACGGAGTTAGTAACAGCCTCCTATTGTGGCCTTTTTCCTAACAACCCCTTTTCCTTTAAATTTTCTTCCTCTGTCTGACTAGCTCGAGAGACCTTCTCTTTTGTTTGATCTAAAATGTCTTTCTCCATGGTCTGAACCTCTAACAATTTACTTAACATCTTTTCGGTTTGTTTTTTACTTATTTCTAATCTACTATAAAGATAACGCAACCCAATAAGATAGCACAAAACAAAGCCGAAACTGAATGAAACAAAAACGGAATAAAAAATCATTGTATCAATTTTCTCTTCCTCAGGGCCGACAAACTTCAAACCTTTAGTCAACCATTTTTTCCAGTTTGCCTGAGAAATTTCTAGGGATAGGCAGCTTGAAACAAAAACAAGATAAATCAAAACAATAACACATTGTTGTTTGAATTGGTCACCCATTCTTTCTCTCTTCCTCAAGAGCGAGAAATTTCACTTACCTCTAAGCTTCAGAAGTGCCCCGTACGGGCCACCAAATGCCACAGTCTGGCTGGGCACAAATGCCGCAGTCTGGCTGGGCACACAATCACGAGCCACCACACAGCTTGTAGATTCAAACAGCAACTCTTTATTCCCGAACTCACACCAGCCGTCTACAATCACGTTCTGGGGAAATCCACGTTCTCTGCCCAAATCCACGTTCTCTCCCAAATCCACCTCCACTGGGCTTCTATCTCCAAAATATACTGTCTGAATCCCGTGAGAACTCAAGGGGAACTCAGGCAGCAGGATACGCCCTATTCCCGGGAGGAATAATCTTAAACCTTAAACCTGGAACCTAAACTGGGAACGCCCTAAACACGATTATCTTAAAACCGGGAACACCCTAATCTGCCTTGGTCCTTGAGCAAGGTCACCTACATTCAATGTCGCTGCAACATGTCAGCAACATGGGGTACGCTGGCAAGGAAATTGTCATACCTACTTGGCTAATGGCTCCCAGCATACAATACTGAGAAGCAGTTGTCAGATGAATGACTCAAGATGAATATGAGAACCATCAAATTCTAACTGTATATTGACCAAAATATAAGAGAAGAATATGATTCTTAGAGTGGAGAAAATACTTACACTTGGTTAAATTGATAAACTAGTGTTTAGTGTGTGCTGTGTGCTCTTCAAATATTATTTTATTTTATAATCACAAAAAAATACCACATTACAAATGAAGAGAATACACTTTAAAGAGATGAAATGATGTTCCCAAGTTTACACTGTTTAATGGTGATAGACTCACCATCCATCTCAATTTTTTTTTTCAATTTTGTCTTCCCTGAACCTATAGCTTGACTAGTAACATGTCATGGTTGTGTTTGCTTTATTAAAAATTGACATATTAAATATTATTAAAATTCCAGAGAACCTTTGATATACTACTTGGATTGTATTGATTTCAACATTTATTATATTTATTATCTTTTGAGTTCTGTTTTTTAAAGAAAGATACCATTGCAGATGACTCTAACTTCTGTTGGTAAACTGCAGGAGTTCTGTGTTTGGGATTGGGTCTCTGATACTCTTTGTGATCATGGCATGCTTGGTGGCTAGGAAGTTTCTGTGCAAAGGTACAGAATGCCTGGCTACTAGGAAACTCCCCTGTCAAAGACATGGGACACTGTAGCAATTCTCTCCATGAGGGTTTTGACCTTGATCTTAGGCACATAGCTCCTGGGAATAGAAGAATTTGTTTGATAGATAACTACAATGTTTCATCAAGCTCTGGTGCTTCTGAAGCTGCCCTCCTAATAGTAATTTCAGACAATGGACTTTCTTGAGAACTGCACAAAGCTCCTAACATTGTAACTGTGAAATGTAACTTCAGCATAAACAACTTTACTGATATTCTAAACAATAATGTAGGTATGGTCCTAATCACCTAATGTAACCTATTGTTATAAATAATATAACTCTTTGGCTGCTTGGACAAAGAGCCACTCTGCCACCTTCCCTGCCTCTGCACCTTGTCTGTCTCCTCTTTATTATAATTCTTTACGGTAAACATCACTGACTATTCCTATACTCCTGCCTTTCTTTCCAGAGGAAACCACTGAACTGTAGTTGGATTCTGTCATACCCATTGATGTTTTTATTTTTTATATTATTCTCATGAATTAAATCATGTATAATATATTTTCATTACACATATATTATAGACACACATGCATTTATGCCTGTACATTTAACTACTTAGCTGTAATATCTGGTTTATTCTGAATTTAGACATTAAAAAGAAAACCTCATCATCTTTTAAAATCTTTTTATTGGTGCATTATAGTTATAAATATTACTGGGGTTCATTGTTACATATTCATACATAAATACAAGATAATTTGGTCAATTTCATTCCTCAGTACCTCTCCTTTCCTTCCCTTTCTTCTTACCCCCTTGTCTCTTTCCTCTACTCTACAGGTGTCTCTTCTATTTCATGGGATCTCTCCACCTTTTTAAAATCCCCTTTCTCTTTCTAGCTTCCACATATGAGATAAAACATATGATGATCCTTGAATTTCTGAGTGTGGTGTATTTCACTTAACACAATGTTCTGAAGTTCCATCATTTTTCCTGCAATTGACATGACAATCTTTCTTAGATATGGCTGAATAATACTCCATTGTGTATATATACCGCGTTTTCTTTTTCTTTTTCATTCATCTCTTGATGGGCACCTGGGCTAGAAAAAACCCTAAACATCTTTTTATTTTTTTCAAATTCTATTCATATGGAAAAATGTAAACTGATTTATTGATTCTCATGCCTGTATAGCAATAACATACATGAATGCATTACTATTTATTTATGTATTTCTCTATTGTTGAATATTTAGATTATTTCATTTTTTTTCTGCTACATATAATGCCAAGATAAACACCTTTGAATTTACTACTTTGTGTGATTGTGCTAAGAATTTTACATGTGTATAGAAGAGAGGCTGCTAGGCTATAAGGTGAGTCAGTTGAAAACTTCAATAGGGTTTGTCCAACATTTCTACCCTCCACAGTAGTAAGAGCTCCTAATTCTCTATATCCTTTTCATCAATTGCTATTTTCAGAGATTTAAACTTTCTTTACCTGGCAAACATTAAGTGGTACTTCCTTGTGTCACTGATTTTCATTTTTCTGATTTCTACTATGCTGTGGTGCAAGGTTTGTTATGTTTACCGAGCTTTGAGGCACCCTTACCAGAGGTAGTTTGAAACACTTCTGCAATTTTTTTTCACACTTTTTAAAAGATAGAACCTAATTTCCCTCCCCTTTTATGTGAGCTAGACTTTATGCCTCACTTTTAAATAATAGAGCAAAAGAGAACTTTATTGTGCTTCAGAGAATAGGCCATAAAATTCACTGAGCCTTCCTGCTTCTATGCTCTCTTGAATCCCTTGCTAGTGGCAGGGAGCGGGAAGCAGTGCCAGCTGCCATATAGTGAGTGTAGTCAAGTAGCCTATGAGAAGCCTATGGGGTTAAAAAAGAGGCCTCTTGACAAATAGACAACAAGCAACAGAGGCCTCCTGCCAGCACCTAGTAAGGTGCTAATGACTGATGCTTCCAGTGATTGATGTCTTGCCTGAAACCTCATGACACACACTGAGCCAGAAAAACGTGATGGTCCAATATAACCCCAACTGAGCCACTCACAAATTTCAGACATAATAAATGTTTATTGTTTTAAGCAATTAAATTCTGGAGTAATTTGGTATCCAACAACAGGACCGGTAGGGGCTTCCTAGAGCAGGTGCTGCTGGTGTTTTATAACTAGGGACTAATTTTATCTTCTTAGAATCAAGGTTCTAACAGACAAAGAGAAAATATAAGCCTAACCCCGGATTTATAAAATGATGCCTCTGCTCTGTTTAATTAAAGCTGTCTCAGGCCTTCTAATCTATTTTTTTAATTCACAATATATTACTAATATCTGCTGCCTATATTTCAGAAAGGAGGTTCTCTTGCCCTAAAGAAATAAACATTAAAGTATTTGGACAGTTAGTTCATTTTTCCTATTATTTGTATTGAGAATAATAGTTTTTGCCCAGGAGAGTTGCCTAATAATATAATGATGAATGAAAATTTTAACTCAAGAAAATTAAATTAATTGTCCTCAAATTCTGCAAAAAAAAAAAAAAAGAAATACGCAATTAAATTGATTACATGTTGATTATGAAGCTAAATTCTATATTGTACACTTAGCACTTAAATTTTCAAAGCCATTTACATAAAATATTATCAGGCTTGATCCAAATGGGTATGTGAACACTAACACAAAATCATTGTTGATAACTGGACCAATTTACAGGGCTTATAAAAGAGCTCATGCTAATTTAAATCCAGATCCGGTGCCATGAGATCCAGGCTTTATTCATTACAACATATTACCTTGTCTACAGCGATAATGTCAATGTGAGTGCCTTTCTTTTCCTTTAAGAAAGAAAGTGAACATGTCTTTTCAATATAAAATATTAAATTTATTACCAATGTTTATAAAACTAGAAGTGCTTAGAAAAGCTAGAGAGTATCATAGTCAGTGTGAAATACCCTCTCTCCATCCCCAACCACAAATATATATTTACTTAGCCTTGGGGTCCAAGATACAAACCTGAGTCCAAGTCTTATATTTGTATTTTAATTTTGCAACCAACTTCATGTTCAAACTGACTACCTTTAACATTTGATCTTTTAAAACAAAGGTATAAAGTGTATATTTTTAAATAACCTTAAGTCCTAGAATAAAAAATTATTTAAAATACAATATAATCATAGGCAAAGAAAATAAAAGTAGACAAAACTTAGTCACACACTAATTATATATGGAAATGAAAATTGTATGTGTTTGTAAGTACATGTTTTTTTTAAAAAAAAAAATGGATTCAAAGTGACATAACCTTTTGATAGCCTGTGAATATTTTTCCAGATTCACCTGCTTTTTAAATTACAAAGAAAGACCATACAGTGTTATTGTTGTAAAAATATAACAAATACTAAGAATGCAAACAAAAAACACAGTATGATGTGGTGGATAAAACTGTGGGTTACAGAGGCAGAAAGCCAACTCTTGTCACTCATTAGCTGTGTGACCACTGACAAATCACTTAGCCTTCATGTGCTCCCGTTTCCTCATCAGTAAATGGAGATAACAGTGAAATCTTTCTCATAAATATAGGAATAATATAAATAAATATATATAAAGCTTCTGGGACTATGCCTGACACACACAAAACATTTAATAACTGGCAACTATTGACTGTTATGCCTATAAATTCCTATGGGCATCGTTTAGAAGAGAAGCTGAGTATTTGGAGAAGAACAAGATCAGAAAGTGAAAGAATTATGAGTAGAAAAGAAATATTTTGTGAAGAAACACAGAGAAAAACAGGAGATAATGAAAAGAAAAGAAAGAGAAGGTGTAAAGAATGATAAACAGGAGATGTCCCATCTGAATTGACATTGAACTATTTACTTTGCTGTGTCTCCTGGCTAGGAACCCTGAGGGCTGGGTAGAGTATGTGCTTCCTTTGCATTTATCTTGATTTGCTAATTAGTTAACCATTCTTCAGTTTTCTTTTTCCCAAATCTATACTCTGGATTAAAAAATAAGAAGGGAGAATTTATATTTGGGGCTTTAGCATCAGAAAATAGGAATGGCTGGATCACACACACACACACACACACACACACGTCAATATATACCAATATTTTTATATTTGATATATATTTTTATATTTAATATATAACAATATATTTATATTTTTATATTGTTTATATATATTCTGTATGGTCTAAAGTACTTAAAAAGACCATAATTTTGAGCAAAAAACCCAAGAGAATATTTTACATATATTTGAGTGTATAAAACTGGCTGTTAATGAAAGAGTGATAATTTTGCTTTCCTCAAGTTCACAGATTCAGGCTCACTTAAGCTAATCACATGGAATATAGCATGACAATCACGTAACAGATGATTCTGCTGTAAATGACTGTCAATGCAGCACTTGGAAATATTTTTATAAGATACCTTCAGGCAAATGAACAAATAGCTGTGTTAACATTCCAGTAGACTACAAGTCCCATCCCTATAAGGTAAGATGATTTGAATTGAAATGGAACTACTGAAGCCCCTTGATCTCAATACCCAGCAAAATATGCCTTCACTGATTTGTCAGTTAGCATTGCTCTTTCTGCCTATACACATGACACATGATCTCTACAAGAGCTAATCTGGGATCCAAATGTTGCTTAGTGCAAAAAAGTCATTATTCAATTTGTCATATATATAAGAGATCTTTAGATATATTCTAAAGATCTAAACCAAATTTGCATTTGGTTCCAGGAAAAGTATCTCTCTGAAGATAAATATCTTACCTTTCCTCTGCTGTGTAACAAGAATAATATTTAAAAGCTTTCCTTGTTTCTCTTTTTGTGTCAGCAACCAGTTTAAAGGTTGCTCAGATAAAGACATTTGCAGGGGCTTAGTATTACTTTTATATTTTTATACATTGTCATTCTGTTCCCAATTTATCATCTTATTTTTAATATTTTGATTGATCATTTTTTTAAGGATACTAGTGGTACATAAATTCTAAGGCAAGTCAAAGATTTTAACATTCTGTTTTAATTTGTGGCACTTCAAAATTAAGCTGTAGAGAAATCTCTCTTTTGAGATAGATAGTAAGATAGTAATTGAAATTTTGCAGTATTCCATTTGATTTAATTGAATGTACTGAAGATAAATTCTACACAAAATATTCCTTTTAAAGATGTCACATTTTTATTAATTTATGAAATGGATACATTATATCTGGCTTTAAATCCTTGTTTTTCATACTTATATTGAAGAACTTCAAATAATTTTAAGTGCTAGGGTAAATATTAATTCAGTAAAAACTTTAGCTAGGAAAGTGTGTCCTGCTTGCTGATGCAATTTAACTTATACGTCAAAGTTTGATACTGAAATCTGAAATATAAGTTCCTCAAATTTTGCACACTACTAAACTAAAACATCACTCCTATTGGTTATCAATGATATTTTTAGTTAACTACCACTGCATAATAAATTATCCCCAAATGGCTTAAAGCAACCACGTTATTACATCATTGTTTCTGTTATTCAGGAATGTGGATGTTATCTTTTCCCTTAAGGTCTCCCATATGGTTTTTGGCTGGTTGTCTACCACTCTTGGAGTTAACTGGAGACTGAATAGGACTGTGGATCTATTTCCATGATCACTCCAGTGCTATTGGTAGCAGGTCTCAGTTCCTCACTGATTATTGGCCAGAGGCCATAGTCTTTTGCCACATGAACTGTTCCTCAAGGTGATTTGAGGGCCACACAACATAATGGTTGATCCCCCCAGAGTAGGTGATCCAAGAGGGAAGGGGACTTGAAACTGCCTTTGTCCTAACTTACACACTTGTGGTTTTGTCCTATGATTGTAGTTAGAAATGAGCCATTTAATCTAGCTCACTCTCAGAGGGGTTGGGTGTGAACTAAGCTCTGTCCTTTGAAAGGAGCAATATCAAAGAGCTTGTGGATATTTTAAAACTATCACAATATTCCCTCTGGGCACAGTTTATTTACACTAATCACACATAAAAATTACAGTTCTCGGGCTTGGATTGTGGCTCAGCAGTAGAGGGCTCAGTGGTAGAGAGCTCATCTAGCACAAGCGGGACCCGGTTCAATCCTCAGCACCACATAAATATAAAGGCATTGTGCTGTGTCCATCTACATCATATATATATATTTCTCCCTCATGAAGACCGAAAGCACTGTTACTTTATACTATCAACTCAAGTCTAAATTACATCCAGGTGCAGACACTCCATAGGTTCAGCTTCTTATTTACAGCTCCCAGAAGAAAGTTCTAAAACTATGAAATAAACAGACAAAAGGAGGAAAAGGGAGTCACAGAGGAGTCACTGATACGTAGCAAATTTGAAATCTCTCTGGGCTTGTGTTGTAACTGCCTTGATCAAAACTTAGGTTTAGATGATGATTTTTCACAGTTCTTCGTCTATCTTTTGGGGTTTGGATCTTATTTTCCAAGTTATCCTTTCTTTGTAGTAAAAGGTATTACCAGTTACAGTTGAATACTCTGCTTCCAAAGTTCCTTTTTCATTCTATACTTTCTCACTCCCTTTTAGTCCAAACTGGTGGCTTTCCTGAAAACACAATTCTTTTCAAAACTTTCTTGGATTTCTGAATTTATTAGACCAGTGTTACAAAAGTAACTTGGGCTTTTGTCCAGATGGCTGTGAGACAATATCTTCAAGCTTCTTAGAAGGGTCACTGTCTGATTAAGGAGATCTATGAGACATGAGACGTAACCTTTCACACAATGATGGGGCTTTTGTTTGACTGGATGCTACTCTGAAGCATCATTTAGATCTTTCTGAACTAGTAACAAAGGCATTTTTTAATTAGCCATTCCTTCAATGCTTCTCAGGATTTCATTCATACTTCCAAGTCCTTCTTAGTGTTTATCAATGGTCCAATAACAAAGTTTGTCCCATGCTCTATGTTTTTGTTATGGAAGCACCACAGTTCCAGTTATCAAAATCTTTACTAGTTATCCATCACTGTGTAACAAATTACTCGAAAAATTAGAAACTAAAAATGCCAAGTCTTTACAACTTCATATTTTCTGTGAATTATAAATTTGAAAATGGCTTTCCTGGGTAGTTATGGCTCAGAGTTTCTCATGAGGTTGCACTCAAGAAGTTTCTCAGGACTGAGTCCTTGAAAAACTTCACTAGAACTGAAGAATCCATTTTGAAGCCCATTCACAGAGCTGTTGTTCATTCCTCCTCAGAAGGGCCTCTCAATGGCACAGCTTGTGTGTCCTTTCACAAGGCAGCTGGCTCCCTCAGAAGCAGGCAGGGAGAAAGATAATTGAAGTTACAGTGTCTTTTATAATCTAATCTGAGAAGTAGCACAATGTCATTTTTGTCCTATATTGTATACTAGAAGTAAGACACAATATCCAGCCCAAACTTAAGGAGAAGAAATTAAGCTCAACCTCTGGAAATGAGGTGTCAAAGGGTTTGTGAACAAACTAAAAACTTTTACAATGATCCTTTTCTGCATTGGAAAAGAACTTAAAAAATACTTTTCTGCTTTATGTCATTGTAACTTGCAATTTTATTGACATTCCTTTCCTAGAACATCCTTTTACTGACTTACACAATGAAAATCTTTGTTCTTTTTTTTTAAAAAAATTATTGGATCACTGTTTTAGTTATTTTCCATGTTCTTGTCATTGTATATTAACATCTTGTTGTATTAACATCTTGTTGACTAAATCAATTAATATGCATCAAACATTTTCAACATTTATTTGGAAATGAGGATGAGCACTGTCACTGAGGAATAAAGGGAAGGAGGCAGCTTCCTCATACAGTCAGCTTAGTTTAAATTTGATGCTTTCAAACTGTATTTGTTTGAGTTATCTGTAGTTCTGTAACAAAATACCCCACAACTTGGTGGTTTAGAGCAACAATCCATCTCTTAATTCTTAGTGTTAAGTTGGTGCCCTTCAGGTGTTCGTTTGCTGGGTGTGCTGGCAGCTAGTATTACAGCTATCTAAGAGTTTCATTGACTCAGTCACATGGCTGCTTGTTGGAGCTGGATATTTGTTGGGAGCTTGCCTGGGACTTATCTACAAGGGTGTCTCAATTATTCTTTATGGGGCCTCTCTGAGTGACTTGACATTATCATAGCATTGAGTCTGAATTCTATGAGTCAGAGAGTTGAAGTTTCCAGTAGAATTAAGTCTTCAGTTTTTCAAAATTAGAACATCATTTTTTTCCTGCAGTCTATAATAAAGCCAATCACAAAATCATCCTCAATTCAAGGTGCACTGAAATAATTACCATGTCCTGATATTAGAAATGCAGCATACATACAGGAAGGGGAAAGTATTATTTATTCCATCTTTGGAAACTAGCTAGCATAGTCTATTTTTTTTTTTTTTTTGGCCACAAAAATTCATGTCACTTCTCTTACTCATCGTAAGACTTCAAAGGGCTTCAACTACTTATAGCATTAGCATATAGTAAATCTAGAATTTCATCAAATAAATCAGGTTAAGGTAGCAATGGGTGTCCTTGTGTACCTGTCCTTGGATGTGATGGTATAGAGAAATAAGTCTCCCCACCAAATTGCCTGATTTTCCTAAATACCCCTTATGAAATGCAAGAAATTGACTTAAAAACAACATTAAGCATCCCTTTTCTAACAGGGAAGAAATAGTACTCATAGATGTCACTGGTTCATAGCAATTCTGAAATCCATGTAAATATGTATTGTTTTTTTCTCTTACCTTTGGTAGAAAACATTGGCTGTATTGAGTCATTTATTCTATTTAATAAAAAATAATCTTATATATGCTGCTGATAATTTTGTTAGCCTGTATTCTTCATAGGGAAAAAGGGGATTAAAAGTCTATTTTCATTTTGAACTAGTTCTGTCCCTTTAGTTCAAGCTAATAAAAAAATTTTTAAAACCTTGTGGATTTATAGTGAATCAAGTTATGTTTTATTCTATTAGATTAAATCCACAACTACATATCTGAGATAATTTTCTTTATATGTTGAATTAAGGGTAAGCATGTGGTGATGTAATACCTTTAAGATTCTTAGAATCCCTTTTATCTAACAGAGTCTATAAAGCACGTGGTGTATAGCTCAAAACTCTGTAGACATGACCTTAATCTTCCTCAGTTCACATCAAAGGATTTTATAAATGTCCTTTTGAGCTATTCTTCCACTGTAAGGCTTTTACTAATATATTCCTATATTTGACATTGTGTTCTACGTTTTAATTTACCTTGGGCATCTTTCATGTGTTAAGGTACTTGGGAATGATAAAGATTTTGATTTTCCAACCTAGCAATTATGAGATTTCTTCTATGTGTTTTTTTAAAAAACTGAATCATGGTAACTTTAGTTCATTCACTTCTTTCCATATTTTTCATAGGCAAATTTTTAAAAATCAACTTTTATTTCCACCACCCTGCCTGGAAGAATCCTTATACTAGTTTATTAGGTTCATGAGTCCATGTCACCACCATTGCAGGGTTCTTAGACCTTATGGAACTACATAGCATCTGCCACTTTTTGCCTATTTCCAAATATACTTCCTTACAGTTCTTTAGTCTCTACTAACACTGTTATAATTTCTGTATAATACCAAATCTACTGCCACATGTTTTAAATTATAGCAATGGTAGTAGCTCACTTCTAGGTATCCATTTTGTATTATTTATTTCTGTGCAAAAAAAATACCCTGTATTTTAATGGCATGAAACAATAATTGTTTAAAATTTGCTTAATAATTCCATAAGTTTACAGGGATCATCTGAAAATTCTGCTGTACATGATGCTATCTGGGTTTCAGTTACCTGGCGGCTCAATCAGGATAGGATATACAGTATGTTTCACTCATAGTAGTGGGTAGTTTATGTTGGCTGCAAGGGAAAACTGGAAGTCAGTCTGGGAGATCAGCCTATCTTTGAGACCAGGGCACTTGGGTTCTCTTTCATGTATTTTCTCCCTAAGGCTTTAGCTTCTCAGAATTTAGTGTTAAAATGGACAGAAAGTTAAAGGTCTTAATCATTTCAAGATCTGAGTTCAGATCAAAACCACCACTTTGCCACATTATATTGAGAAAAGTCAACCACAATGTCAGTTTACAAAAATAAGAGAAATAAATTCTAGCCCTTTATGTTAAGTATAGAATGTGCCTAATGTAAGGGAAGAAATAATTGCAGTTAAGTAACCTACTATTCAGAACATAAAAGCCCTGCAGTGAAAATGACTCACACTTCTTGGAAAATGGATTATTATCCACTATCTTAGGTTAGATTCTGTAGGGAACTAACTCTAAAGCAGCAATAATTCAAGTCAGAATATTACTGGGAATAAAACATGGCAAGAACACTTGAGGGAATAAAGATAGGAAGTATGGGTATAAGAAATTTTAAAGGCAGGTAATTTAAACAAAAGTCTCTGAAAAGTCAGTGGGAAATTCTGGAACTGAGTTGTCCCTACCAAGTTTCTAAGAATTGAGGTGAGGGTGTCTTTGTATACCCATATCCCCAGAGTTGCCTCTTAAGTAGAGATTATAGTCTTGAATAAAGTAGCCACCTTTGGCCACAGGAAATTTCTGGAGAGTGACTCAGGTATAAGCAGTCAGCAGCAGACAAAATTCCTGAAAGCTGAGGGAAATAATTCCTTAATCCTGAAGGTCAATTATTACTTTATGGTATCCACTAGCTTCTAATTCCTTGCCAGTTCTCAGGCCCAGAAGCCACTGACCAAAAGAGGCTAAATTCTTGGGAAGGCATACACTGCAGCATCAGGTCTAGTATTTTATCTGAATGTATATGGGTGAAGTATAATTTACATTGTATAGTGAAGATCTCTAGTCCAGTATGCAACCTGCAAAAAGGAAAACAGGTATCCAGGTGTAGTGGCACCCCCTCCTCTACAGAAAATCTTAATTAAACTTCTCCAAAGACCCTCACCATAACTGTTCTTAAACTATCAGCAAGAATTTATGCAACAAAGTTTTCAGGCAGGAGGTGTGTTGCTGAAGCAGGATGTGATAACAAAGATTAACCCAAGGCCTCCACAGAGGCATTTGCATTTTTGTATCCAGGCCTGGGTTTAATGCCCAGAGCAGCAAAAAGATTGCTTTTGTGTGGACTTCTACAGATTGCAAGCCTCTGAGCCCCTACCCTATACACCGGGTATAAAGTTCTCAAACCTTCTGAACTCGGGGTTCAGAGGGATTGATGGACTATGGTGAAAGCTCCCTTCTAAGCCTGGTTGCAGCCAATAAACCTTCTTACTGCTAATTCCTTGGTGTTCAGCCTCATCTGTCCCAGAACATATGTATTTCAAAAACTGTTAGACACAAGATTTTACTTGAAATTGACACCTGGACATCAAAAGTGCCATCATAATCTAACATCTATTATAGCAGGCCTCCAGGTAGGCCATGGAATAAATGGAGTCCCATTCATTGTCTAACTTATATTAATGCCACTGAGTTTCTTACCCCATTTAATACCATTTTTTCAGTTCCTAAATGCAGTATCAGAAAGGAAATCTTGGTAGTTAGGCCAACCCTCCAATGGGTTTCTTGGCCTTTGTGGTAAGAGTTTTTATAGTGAGGAAGGCTGTGTGGCAAACTCTAAAACTATCATTTTTCAGGAATGAGAATCAATCAGAAACAATGTCAAATTCTGGAGTAAATGGTAGATTAGTGGTACCTTAAAGATCCAAAGGAGAAATTGTCTCCTCCATTGTGTTTCCATCAATTCACCCTTTGCAGCTCTAGAAAAATAAGAGAAAACCTGGCAGATGACAATGAACTTCAGACTTAGTAGCCATCCCTGTTTTGGCTGCTGTACAGATGGCATGTCTTTGTTAGAGTAGATTAACAGTCTCTTGTATACTGCATGCAGCACATGTGTGTAAGGATGAGTACTTCCTTATCCACCTATCAAGAGGAGAGCTGAGATATAGTTTGCAGCCACATGAAAACAATGAAGCAATAACTGTGTATGCTTCACTATTTTGGCTCAGGGTCTCCTCATCTTTTATTATAATAAAGACAAAGAACCTAGACTATATGATTATAATGGAGACATCATATTCATCCACTGTATCAATGACCTCATATCAATCACAATGGATAATTAATGGAATGCATATTGGAAGACCTATAAAGCTACATTTGTAAAGGGATCAGTAGATAAGCCATATAACATTTCAGGGGTCTAACAAATCACAAACTATTGGGTCTAGTAGTCATGGACTTACTAAAACATCTATTCCCAAATCAAGGACAAAAATTATATCATATTTTCTTTGACTAAACATAGCTTGTAAGGCCTCCATGAGCTTTAGATGCACATTTTATTCATTTGTGAATACTAATCTGACCCATTTACCAGATGACAAAGAAGCTGCCGGCATAATATAGGTCTGCAAAAAAGCAGTAAAAGGCTCTGCAATCAATTCAGTTTGTGGTACAAGCAGCTTTGTGTTTTGGGTCTTATGATCCTGATACTGGAAGTGGAATTCTGTACAGAATTTATTGCAAACCACTGTAACATGTTGGAGGAAGGCCATGACATCTGCAGCAGAGCACAAGACACAATTGAAAAATCAGCACCTGGTATGTCATTGGATCGGGTAAAAATTAAGCTTTTGAAAAATATTTTTATGTGACCACTTAGGGACAACTCCCAATCAAGAGCTGGGTTCTGTTAGGTCAATCAAATAAAAAGATGTACTTCATTAATTACTTACAGGCTGGAATTAACACATCCTTTACTAGGCATACATAAGGCTAGAGGACACATTAAGCTGCCCACACAGATGGACAGATCCATTACTGTTGGACTAGCACCTGTTTCAACTCATACCTATGTTCATATAAAGCTATTTATGACCAGATGATGGAAGAGCTGAACAGGTGAGTTAGCCTAGTATATAAGTAGAAACAAGAAAAAAATAGACAGATGCTTCCCTATAGTCTAATTCAGAGATAGCTTTAAATTAATTTTGGTTACTGCATCTGGTCATATACTTGGCATGGCAAAAGAATGGCAGAAGAAGAGAGATGGGCAAATATGAAACAAAAAGGCATAGAGAAGAGATGTGCAGTTGAGAGTACACATAAAATGTTAAGTCTCTTGGACTACATAGTAACTCTCAACAAAGGAAATCCACTATTGAAGAAAAACTAAACAATGAAAGTCAGGATGGCTTTCAATAGTTGACATTGGCCAGACACTAACTAGGCCATTCCAGTGCTGGTACAACATGCCTGAAGAGGGGATCTATTGTGATTGATATGAAAGCTATGAATGAGCCCAATTACACAGGCTTGGGATTATCAACATTTAGTTAGCTACTTTGTTGAATTCTGACATGATAGCAACAGGAACAAACACATAACATCATACATTAACGATATCAACCATTCAATTGGCGGTAAGCTAGTTACAATAGATACCTTCGAACTTGACATTAATTGACCTTGAATAGAACTATCATTTTTGGAAATGACTTTACTTACCTTTTCTGCCTGTTAGGGGACTTTTTCATCGAGGGACTTAAAGTTTTTTTGTTTGTTTGTTTTTGTTTTCTCACAGGCAGGGGTTCTTATACAACAAAGCCTTGAATCCTGTAGTCTCCTTTACAAAAGAGTAGGCATGCTTCAGACCTACTAGTCCTTCCATGTCATGCCACCCAGAAGTTGCCAGCCTTATAGTTAGATATATCCACTCTTTGAAGGTACAGCTAGGAGTCAACTTGAAAGGATTGCTATGAGCAATCCTCAAGGGTATACTTTACACTTGACATAACCATGACATTATGATGGGTTCCCTGTGGTTAAAGTACTTGGCTATGGGAACCAAAAACTTGATGTAAAGATGGCTCCACTGATTATCCATCTCTGTGACTATTTATATTTTTGCTATATTTTCTGAAATCTCAAACCCTGCTGGTCTACTGACCCAATTTCTCAGAGGATAGACACTTGCATCTGGTAAGTCACTAGTAAGTAGGGCAATTAGCCATAGGTGAGACTAGTCAATCAGCAAAAGTATGTCTCATCCTACCAACCTCTTCTTGTAAGTTTCTCATAAAGGAGATCAGTGAGAATTCTGGAGAAGCTGTATATGGATGTCATAAAATTACTATAAGAAGGGAGTGGTTCAAGCAATATAAGGGATACTTATTGTGAATAATCTGTTGTGTTGTCCAGAGCTCTCTTTCAGGAGTGAAGCATTGATCTTCTTAGCAACCAGAAGTCTAGGAGTCTTAGTTGGATGTCCCATGGTTTCTACCCTCTCTGGCACTTATCCTACAGAGAAATGACAGGCTCCACCAATAGTTAGCATGTTCCACGCTACTGTTTAGCGGGATTCAAAAGTTGCACCTGCTTTGAGGGCATCTCCTATCCAAAGAATAATTTAAGCAGGGATGTGAAGATTCTGAGACAATTGTCTCCCTTTGAATACCAAGGGGCTCTTCCAACTCCAGAGGTCCCCAAGGGTCTGGTTGAGAATTCTGTGTTAACTGAATCATAGTGAAACTTTTTTTTTAACCCTTATTTCTTTACAGGCATTGTTCCAAAATCTCCTAAAACATTTTTAATGCAGATCTTTGTTTCCAATAAACCTAAATTAAAATCATCTTATTTGCTCAGTAAACTGAGGGAAGGAGTATCATTGAAGGGTGAAATCTTACAGAACTGGCTACTGGGACAGGACATTCTACTTGAAAAGCTCTGTCATAGAATATTTTGCTTTCCCTCAGTCTGTGTATAAAAAAATATATAGGTATACACCTACAAAGAATATATATATACATACACACATATGTTCACACTAATATATGATATTATATATTAATGTATACATCATAGGTATATATATTGCATAAATATTTTATGAATAATATGCACATATATAATATATATATATATATATATATATATATATATATATATATATATATTATGTAAATATAAATACAACATATACAATGTTTCTCTATATTTCTTCATCCGAGGTAGAAGTGTCTCATCTTTTTAAGTGATCATGATTTTTTTTTATTTTTTTATTTTGAAAAATCACTTTTTAAGTGATCATGATTTTCTTTTATTTTTATTAAGTACAGAGGAGAGGTAATTCTGAACAAAGTGTACAGCTGTGCTAATATAAGTTTCTAAATCCACCTCTGTGGTAAATTTCTGTAACCACTATATCTGATATATTACCTAGCCCTCCAGTGGCCAATTTAGGTATTGATTGATCAAATTTCTACAAGCACATTTTAGTTTTGGAATTAATTAGGTCAACCCTACTGGTTAGCATTATTCAAATCATTACTTAAGTTCATTAACCTAATGACCTAACCATTCAAGTTACTCAAGTAGATTTATTTTCATAACAATAAGAAACCAATTAAATGAGATAATAAGTAAATAAATAAATAAATCAACTTGTGGGCCTATTTCTATAGGGTAAGTTTTCTTTAGATGGCACAATCCAATTAAAAGATACCTTGATGAATATTTGGTAGATTTTTCATAACCAGCCAGTGATTCTTTTACTCTACTGTCAATATGAGTAACTGATCAAAAAAGTAAAAGTTAAAGGAGAAAACAAACACCACTCTATTGAGCTACTAAGTTCTCACAGTACCAGGGTCAACTCTTCCTGAATAGTGACAGTGACAAGATCTCAGCAACAGAGAACACAATCTCATTTGTTGACTTTGGGTGCCTGTGGAAGCTGTTTAGCTGAACAACTATGGGATTCCAGTGGATGTCAACCAAGGTAATAGAATAAACTCTTTTTGCTTTATCTCCACTTAGTTCCATTCAAAAGTATTGATCTGAAAACTTACAATGAATGGTTCTTGGTACTTTACTGAACTTTAAAGTAGGTATGCTTTGCCTTTTTCACAGATGAGGAAACTCAGGCTTAAAGGGCCTAAGAAACTGTACAAAAAAAAATCTGATTACTTTGGTCAAGTTTAACAAAGTTAAATCACAATTAAAAAATATTGGAAGTTGAACAATTTCTCAACAAATGCTGTATTTCTTTTTTAAATGAAGATTACAGATCTCAATTTTTTTTCACTAGCTCTCTGTGGATCATTTTAAAATTTTATTATGTGAATAACTATTAATGGCAAATGTATTCAAAGTATCCAGATTGCATTCAACTATTCCTATAATGTTAACTTGCAAATTACTTTCATTTTTTTCTCAAGTCCTCAAAAACAAGATAAAAAGCATGCACATTTATTTTCTAGTTACACTAAATATTGGTACTTACTCACTAACCTAGTATAAAAAAGGGCTTGAATTAAATCCAGGTTTTTCTAACTACAAAGCCCTTGTCTTCTACCACACCAGTTTTTATATGGTATACTTCTCTCCCTCTACTTTTCTTTGCTAATTAATTTAAGAGGAGTTGAATAGGGCTGATATCATGATAGTGCACCAGATCTCCCTCAACTTGTATATATATTGTGGGTACTTAAGAACGTTTTTTTGTTCATTTACTCCCATTTGCCCGCACAGTGTTCCAGGACTGGTAATATTTGCTATGTATTGAATGAACTAATTCATTAATCTAGCTACTTGCCCGCCCCACCAGCCTATAAATCCATCATCATACTAAGCAGGATTAAAAACAAAACAAAATCTCAGAATAAAAAAAAAAAAAAAAAAACAATAAGCAGACACTACAGGAATGTCTGAACAGGGAAGAAACTCCATAAAAAAATGTTTCCTGCAAATTTACATCTTTAAGAGGATTACCTCTGGAGGGGTGTGGGTGACTTTTTCCAGAGTAAGCAGTTGTGGGGCTGTTTGTGCTCACCTTTTGGCCTTGGGTTTTATTAAGAGCTCAGCACCCCACGTGGAGATCTTGGCTAGTTGGCACCTAACTAAGAAGTCCTTTATTATAATGGAAGGGAGGAGACATGCACAACCTTGACACTGCAGCTTTGGACAATAAGAATCCTCAAAATGCTTTCCAGTCACTGCAATTCTTTAAAATCAATGTTATTAAGACAAAATTTGCATACAATAAAATGCAGCCATCTTAAGGGTGCAGTTTGATGAACTTTTGGCAGATGTAGGCATATGTGGCATAAACCCATCACAGCAGGTATGTCATATATCTGTCATCCCCAAAATTTCTTCATGCTGTTTTGCAGTAAATTCACACTCACCCCAAACCCAAAACAATCACTAATCTGATTTTCAACATGATGAATTACTTTTGTCTTTTCTAGAACTTCATAGGAATGTGATTGTCTGGTATTTCTATCTGGCAATTTTTCTCAGCATAATGTTTTAAGATTCATGTATGTCAATCCATTTATTAATATTTCGGTTTTTTGCATTTTTTACTGTTGAACAATATTCAATTTCATGTATTCCACCATTTGATTATCTGTTTACTTGTTCTTTGTTGTTTTCCATTTTTCTTTTGGCCAAAATGAATATAAATGATTTGTGTGTAATCCTTGAGAAGACATATGTTTAAATTTTTCTTGGGTAAAAATCTAGGAATGAACTCCTGGATCTCATGGTAAGTATATTTCCAATTTTATAGGCAAAACCAAAGTCTTGTAAAGTGGTTGTGTAATCTTACATTTCCACTTGAAATGAGTGAGTGTAGAGTTGCATGTACTGAAATTATTATATGTTTTTTCCCCTAAGTTTTTTAGTATGGTAAATTGCCTTGATTTATTTTAGAATGTTAAACCAATCTTGCAGTTTTTAATAATCCTCACTTATTCTATTTATTTTTTCCAGGATATCAGTTTGTAGTTTTCTTTGTCTTTTACTATGTCATTGTTTTGTTTTGATAGCATAAAAAGGTAAAATGACTTGGGAAATTTTCACTCTTCATCCATTTACTTAATAAAAAATTATGAAGGACTTGTATTTATATCTACCATAGAAGGCAAACAGGATTCACCAGAGATAACATTTGGGCCTGGTACATAGTTTTATTATGAATATAATGTCTTTAATTGGTATTGAACACTATACTTTTTTCTAATTCTAAATTATTTTTTTGTCTTCATGGAATTTGTTCATTTCATTTGAGTTGTCAAATCTATTGCCATAAAGATAGTTATAATAATTTTTTGCTATCCTTTTAACGTCTGAGGATCATCATAATATTGCTCTGTCTTCAGCATTGGAAATATGAGTCTCTATTTTCCTTAATGAATGTCCTTAGAAGTATATCAATTTTATATCTCTTTTTAAAAACCTTACCTCTTATGTCATTGATTTTTATCTATTTTTTTCTAGATTCTATTATGATAATTTTTATTTCTTTTTTCTACTGACTTTATAGTTAGTTCTCATAACTGCTTAAGGTGGAAAATTAGATCATTGATTTTTCTAGTTCTTCTTTTTGCTAAACTGTTTTCCTTTTCATTTGGTTCCAGTGATTTGATTTTCTAATTTGTTAAATTTGAAGACATTTACTTTTGTTGATTTAAGTCTAATTAAATTTTTGTCAGAGCATATACTTTGTGAGGTGTTTAAAAAAATTCTCTTTTCTCTCTCACTTTTCCTTTCTTGGTGAATATTTCATGTGCACTTAAAAAAATGTGAATTCTGCTATTGTGACATACATAACTATGGAGAAGCTTCAATGAACACTGAAGAACTTCTTCGTACTTAAAGTAAAAACAAAACACTTTTTTGATAGTTGCTAACTCATCCAAAGATGGCTGAAAGAAATTTTCACTTTAATTTTGCCACAAATTAAATATATCTTCTAAAAGGACTTATTTTTAGTATCTTGTTCTGGATAAAATCTTTGTTTTTTACTATTTTACAAGAGTGCTTACTGAACCAAGATAGGATGACAGCTAAATATTGATCTCACTCATTATATCTCTTTTTACCCCGTAGAACTCTAACCTAACTAAAGCAAGAATTATGGTCATTTTTCTTATTCCTGAAATTAGTGCCACAGTCAATGATAGAAAGGCAATTTCATTTCAAACAATGCCCTCACTTACTTTACAAACTCCTTGGTAGGGTGTACTCTCTGAAGGTCAGTAGCAAAGAAATAATACTCAAGCTACCTAATATTCATTTTTCATAGTTTTTCTTTAGGTTCATATTGCTTTGTACAAATAATTATTTATATGTAAATTCCAGCTTCTGATTTTTGGGTGTTCATAGAGATCGTACTTCCAAAAATAGCAGAGCACAACATTATTGAAATCATATTTAACAAGTTCATGATATTTGTTAACAATGCATTGCAGATACTCTGGTTCTCTGTGGGACTATAGATGATTGTACTTTCTCCTTTATCTTATGGTTGAGTGGTCAAGCGACTGATATGGTCTATGAGTTAAGAAAGGAAATGACACATGTCACGTCTTGGCTTGAGCAAGACACATGGGGCCTCTCTTCTCTGCCACCTACCAGCAATATCCTGCACAGAGGCTTCCCCATAGGATTTTTATCAGGGCAGAAATGACAGAAAACAGATCTGCACATGGTCCATAGGGGGTACGAAAAATGACCAAAATATAAACCTGTAAAAAGCCACCACAATTGGAAAGTATTGATTACTCTAGCATAACTTCGCTTAATCCAATTAATGTATAGGTCCACTAGTGAAGTACTCAGTTGCTAGAAAGAAAACAATATAGAAACTATCCCTGAGTTATTTGTACCTCCTCAAAGAAAAGATAATGAGATATTAACTGAAAAATGCTTACTTGATGTTCATTTCAAAGGGTACCCATTTAATTTTTTTATTAACAAGAATTACATCTTTTAAAAAAAATTGTTATCATTTTGTCTAGTTATAACATCCTGAATTTTCTCAAGTTCTCGAACAAAATAAGAATGTCAATATTTATCTTATATATGTATGTAATTTATGAAACAATATAAGAAACACAAAGTTTACACTAAGATAAAGTAGTATTGATATGTAAAGTAATGAAATTCTTGAGTTAAACTGTAGTCTCTCCTACATAGGTCTAGATATAGATCAGGCTGCCATGACAAGTATGAAAGTGATTTTTGGCATAAAGAATCAGAATTTGGGATCTTGGTCATAATTCTTAGAAACTCTTTCTTTCATTAATTGTTTATATTACATAAATAATCTGAGGTTATTCATGTTTTTAGAAGGTTTTAACCCTTCAGTGTTTTACTTTGAATGTAAAGCTCAGGCATTTCCAACTTGGGGAAGCCTGGCAGATGTATACCCCTTATGGGTGATTATTGCGATACACACATCTTTTTCTTTGCTGGACATGGGCATATGTCTTATTCCATGTGTTAATGAGCTCTTTCCCTTGGCCCCTTTCTGAGCTCTCAAAAGCCGTAGGTACAGGTGGAGTGGGTAAAATGCTTATAAGAAGCACAAATATTATTGAAAAGCACAAACATTATTGTGTTCCTGACATCTGGAGAAGCACAGCAGACTGAGTGTCCCCTAAAACAAAGGTATAAGTTGTAGTAGGGATTTGTTTACTCGGGGATAACTTAGGTAAAACCTCAAGTCTTGAGGACTAACCTGAGACTTATTCTACTTCTGAGACAAGATACATTCCAAGATCAAAAGAACCAAGTGAAAAATCAAATTTGGGACCCAAAATGGTTCAAATTTAAGAGGTAAAGTTTAAGAGGTAGTTTTCCAATAGCCATGTTTTTATTCGATTGATTACACTTTCTGAGAGTTTGAATATTTCTAGAATGTTTTGATTATCGAAGCTTTTTTTGGTTATTTGAGCATTCAAGTTAAAGAATGCTTAAGACACTATCGCCTCTTCCTTTTTTCCCAATGTCCAACTGCATTGGATTTTGTCAAAGAAGACAATCCTAAAATTTTCTTCTGATTCACCAAAAGAAATCCAGGCATAATTTGCTCTTTTCTATTATTTCTTTGAAGTCATTAAAATCCAGGCAATCTTGGTTCACAGATTGTCCCTACTGTTTGTCAGTAACTATCAATTCATCTTCCTTGTCTGTGCATTAAATTATTAGTTCTTTAAATTACACACTTAAGATTTGTCTGCTTTACATATACGTTATGCTTCAATTTTAAAAAGCTAATATATTTTTGGGCTGGGGTTGTGGCTCAGTGGTAGAGTGCCTGCCTAGCACGTGTGAGGCACTGGGTTCGATTCTCAGCACCACATATAAATAAATAAAATAAAGGTCCACTGAAAACTAAAAAAATAAAATATTTTTTAAAAGCTAATATATTTTGTTACACATATTTAATTTTACTACAACATAACCTTTTGTGTGTGCATTCAACCAAGTATGCCTCCATTCATTCATCTAGTTACTCATAATATTTGTGAGTACATATTTGTGATTCAAACTGACTTGAGTTCAAATCCAGATTCTGCGACTTCATTTTTACTCTCCCAAAGTTTGAATTCCTCATTTCTTGAATGTGATCATTGCTTATTTTCAGGGTTATTTTGAGGGTTAGCTGAAGTAATGTAAGTGAAGTACTTAATGCAGCATATGCTACGTAGTAAGTCTTCAATAAATAGTAGAATTACCATTTTATAAATATAATGCTTCTATACAAAAAGGCAAACAGTGCTTGCTTGTAGCCACTGGGAAGTTGACCCAGGTGAACAAAGTTTTTTTTTTTTTTCTTCCAAGACAAGAAATAAATGGTACAAAAACTGCAGTGAAAGAAACACAAAACACGCAAGACCTGCTTCCCTTAATTAGAAAGACAATAGAAGAAATCATAAATTGAGAGTAAAATATGGAGCGTCCAGACCTATTTTCAAGCTTTGTTTTTTAAGCCTGTCATGAACATAGTGTACTCCCATACTCATTCCAACAGTTTTGGTTTTGAACTTTTAAAGTCGATTTACAAATGCATGTATTAAGTATTAATTGATGCACTTCCTATCTCAGTACCCTCAGTAAAAAAGTTCAACATAATAGTTTTATTACTATTATAATCCTAGTAAACTTGCAAGTAGAAGAGGAAAGTAAAAACATGACACCCTGAGTGAACTTCCTTTACAGTGTTCGTAAAATTTTGTTATTTTCTTGACCCCTATAAGACCTCACCCTAACCCCTGAAGTTATTTCACAAATATTAAAATTGTCTGATGTTTCCGTTTCAAATTACTTTGTTAACAAATAAAAATTATATAGTTTTATGGTGTACAAACATGATTTTTTAAAATATGTATACAATGCGGAATGACTGAAACAAGCTAATCCTAAAGTTTTCAATAACTATGTTTAGTCTTGGACTGCGATATTATCACTCAACTAATATTAACATAAGAAAGTAATTTTTGACTGTGAGAATTTTTCACCAAAAATACGATGTAGATAATTTTCGATATACATGCAATTGTAAAAATAATGCAGAGAGAGCCTGTGTGCTCTTTACTTCATTTCCCTTATGGTACGACTGTGCAAAATTATAATATAATATTGTAATCACAATATTGATATTTATACACCATGTTGCTGTTACTCAAACCACCTATTTTATTTGTACTCACTAGTGTGTGTGGGGGGGGGGATGTTGTGTATAGCTTGATAATGTGTATAGTTTTATGTTGCACCAAACACACTCAGGATACTGAACATTTCCCTAACTACAAGGATCCCCCATGTTAGTTGAAGTGTAAATTTTTTTTTCTTTCTTTTTGGCCTGTCGATGTGATGAATGGCATTGATTGATTTTCTAACACTGATCCAACATTGCATACCTGAGAATAAGTACTATTTTGCCCTGGTATACAGCTCTTTTTAAAATGTTGTATACTGTTTGCTAATAGTTTATTGGTGATTTTCATGTCTAAGTTTATGAGCAATATCAGCATTTCTCTTTTTTAAAACTATGTCTGCTTTTGGTATTAGAGAAATATTGAGAAAGACTATATGAAATTGTTTTTCAATGTTTGCTAAATTTCTCTGGTGAAGCCATTTGGGGCTGAGGATTTCTTCTTCAGGAAATTTTTAATTGCAAATTTTACTTTTTAATGGTTTAATGGGATTTGATAGTTCATGGTTTTAAAATAATTGGTCAATTTTCTCTAAATTATTGAATTTATGAGCATACACTTGTTCAGAATGATGATTTATTATCCTTCCACTGGTTTCAGGTCTGTAGCAATAGCCTCAATTTTATCCTGATATTAGTGATTCGTTTTTTTTCTTTTTATTTCTGTCAGTCTTACCAGAGATTTACCAATTTTGTTGACTTTGTTTTTTGATGTGTTAAGTATTTGTTTAATTAATTTTCTCTATTTTCCTATTATCTGATTTTCAAAATTTATCTTTATTATGGTAATTGACAGAGGCATATGGTGAAGTCAATGCTATAATTGTGGAATTGTTAATTTCTCATTGTAGTTTTTTTGGTTTGCACTTCCTGAATTTTGACACTCTCTAGTTTGATACATATTTAGAACTGTTATGTATTTCTGGTATGTTGATCTTTCTCTTATTGAATTGCCATTTTTTGTTTCTGATAAATTTTGGAAATATACTTTGTCTCTTATTAATAGTTATTCCTTCTTTTTTAAAAAAAGATAATGTTTCTCTGGTTCATCTTTTACATCTTTTCACTTTTAATCTACATATGTTGTTCAACTGAGAATGAATTTCTTTTAAATAGAATTTAATTGGGTGTGTATTTGTTTCATGGTTTGTTTCATTGACCCTGCTGCCAACTTGTCTTTTCATTGGTGAATTTACACTGTTCACATTTAGGATAATTAATAATAAATTAAACTTAAATCTTTCACTGCAATTTTTTTTTTGGGGGGGGGTGTCCTCTGGATTTGTTCCTCTGTTTTGCTTTCTCTGCCTTTTATGAGACACATAAACAAATTGTCCAGTTCCATATGGATTTGTGATAGTGTATTTCTGTATCATTCCTAAAGAAAAGCAGACAGCAAAAAAAAAAAAAAAAAAAAAATGTGTCCTTGAATGTTCCTTTTCTACTCCCAAGAAACCTAGCCAAGTTAAGGGAAGTATGAGAGCAAACCTGGGCTGGAAAGTCCAGATACCTATTATCTTGAAGGCACGGCCTTCTCTGTGAACACAGAGAGTTAGGGTAAGTTAGTGTTACCTGTAGAAAGTTACTTTCTTGCATGTGTGCAATGATGGTTGCTCCTTGAGATTCTGGTCATACAAGTAAGCTAATGCTGATATGTCACTGATTCTGCCTCCTAATATGTGAATCTATCCTCTGGGGAGTTGCGGGATGGTGTGAACTAGAGGCACTGTGGAAAGGATTTGTATCATTCTACACTCATTCAGCCAGCCACCACTGGACAAAGCATCAAGAGGAAGAAGAGGCTCTGCCTTAGTGAAACACCTTGAGATACAGAGGTTCTATTTGTTCAGCCTTCCACCACTGAACTTTCTTAGAGCAGTCACTGATCTCTCCTAAGCTTTCCCTTATTAGTCATATATCTCTCATGTGTGCACTTTCTTGACTTTCCCAGAGCCCATCAGAGGGCCGTAGCACACTGGGCTGTGGACAAGACAGTCTTTTTGTATCGTTTCTGTCAGTGTTGCTCTGGAAATTACAACATACATATGTGACTTTCAACATACATAGATGACTTCTATTGTTACTGGGGTTTCCAATTGACTTCCCTTGCTTTGGGGCCATGCTACCTGGTATTGTAAGTAAGCTCGTGAACCAACAAAGGAAGGAAGGTATCAAGGAAAACACTGGGCCTCCTTAGGTAAAGTGTGTGAATCTCACTTCTGGTTGCTGTCAATATGTTTTTCTTTGTCTTTAGTTTTTATAAGTTAAATTTTTTTTCAGCATTAAGTTCTCTGGAATTATTTTGTTTAGAATTTATTCAGTTTCTTTTATCTATATGTTTGTATCATTTTGCCAAGTTTTGGAAGTTATTTTTCATTATGTGTCTGAATACTCTTCCAAACACACTCTACATTTCCTCTTCTTCTGGGACTCTGATGACACAAATACTGAATCTTGGAATATTGTCCATAGTCCCAGAAAGTATTTAGTTCATTTAACTTGTTTTTTATTTCATTTTTCTCTTTTGTTTAAATTGAGCAAATTCTATTAACCCATCAAGTTAACCATCCTTATCTTCTGTTATCTTCAATATATGATTGAGCCTTACAAGTCAGTTTAATAATGTTGTTATTGTACTTTTCAGGTTAACATTTTCCACTTGTTTATTTTGATGACTGCTATTTCTTGGTTGAAGTTTTTATTTATTTATTTTTCGTTTGTTCCATGAAAGTGTATAATTGATTGTTTAAGTAAATTTTCTGACCACTAATTAAAACACCTTGTTATGGTGCCAGCTGATTGTCTTTTGTTATTGAAGCTATGATTTTCTTTGTTCTTGGTATAACTAGATGATTTAGAATTGTATCTTTGATATTTTATTACTAGCAGACTCTGGATCTTCTAAAATCTCTTGTTCTAGTAGATGAACACTCTTCTTAGCTTTAGCACTCAGGTCCTGGCATTCTTCTGTGAGTTGTTTTTCTCTCACAGTTTAATTTTTAGAGTTTGTGCGGTATATTCTAGTCTAATCTTCATTCTGGTACTGCTAGGGCTTCCACAGGTCTCTTCCACTGCAGATATTTGGAAAGGGTGAAAGAAGTTTCTGAAAGCTAGTACTACAAAGTATTTTTCATTAGGTAAAGGAAGTCATTGATCCTAGGATTAAGTGGCTTCTGTGGCCAGAAATTTATTGTGGTGGGATTCTCCTAACTGTCACGAACGGAGAACAGAGTATTGTCAGTGAGCATCCTGGCCAGCACTCCTCTTCCCTGACGTAGCATCTCTGGCAATGGCATGACTCAAACCCTCAGAAACAAAATGTTTTCCTAGGTTTGGCTGATGAGAAGACTACCAGTTACATAGGGGTTTTTTAAAAACAAATCTTCCTATCATCTTATGTTGGGCTGCTCAGTGTGACTACATTTCTTTTGCTGTTGCTGCCCAGTGGTTTGGTGTCTCAGGCTGATATGAAGAGAGTTTCCTCTGGCTTCTGTTGTTACTGGAGTTTCCAACTGACCTCCCTTTCTGCGGTGCCATGCTACCTAGTATTATAAGTAAGCTCCTGTACCAACAAGGGAAGGAAGAAAACAACCTGGGCTACTCCTGGGTGAGCTTCTGTTGAGGGTGGGAATCATGAGTCTTCTTACAGCTAAGGGGCTCTGCCAGTTCTGAGTGACAAACTAATTTGCCTTTCTCTTACCTCCTTTCAGGATTTTTCTTTGGTTGCTCCTTGTGTTGTTCCCATAGTTTGTGGTTGCATGTATTGGGGAAGAGCAGAGACAAGTGTGTACATTGAAATCTTCTCCAGAACAAAAGCTGTAGATTATTTTTGAAAATAATTATTTTGAAAATACTATATAGTCAACAACCCATTTCAAAGTACAATCAAAACTTCCTGTTACGAATTTGATAGAAATAGCAGATAAAGTTTAGCTGGGCCATTGTCCACAATATCATATGTGATCTAGACTTCATAAGCATCTACAGTTCACTTGTCTTCTCACTGAGTTACTCAAGTTATTCATGTGTTCTAATGTATCAGGCCAGTATAACAATTTTTCAATATATAATAGGAGAGCAACCCAAAAGTCTCCTTAATTTTTAGTTGCTCCCATTCAATCATTCAACAATTAGAGGTTTATATTATAATTAATAATGCCATGTTCTGATAGATATAAGTATACAAAATCAATTAAAATGTATACCTCATTCTTTCTAACTTAGAAACTTTTAAAATAAAGACTAGGAAGAAAACCAGAATAAATTTTCATTTATTTATAATTTATTTTGTTTGTACATCAGGTTTTTAGACTACTCTATATCTACACAAAGATATATTTTTAAAGACACACATACAATGCTTTACACGCCAGCATATCTAATTCAATAAATACAACACATCATAATATGCTATGGATTGGATATAAGATGCCCCCTGGAGAACTCATGAGGCAATGCAGGAGTGTTCAGAGATGAAATGATTATAGATTATGAGGACCATAACCTAATAGGTGGATTAATTATTTTAGTGATTTAATAATTTGAAAGGAATACTGAACTGGGTAGTAACTGTAGTTAGGTAGGGCATGACTGAAGGATTATGTCATTGGGAGCATGATAGTGAGGGTTATTTTGTCTCTGGTTGCTTGATATTTTCTTCCTGGAGCTTTCCTCTGCTGAGATATTCCACCATGATGTTCTGTCTGACCTCAGCCCAAGAGCAATGGAAGCAACCAGCCAAGGACTGAGACTTCTGAAACCATGAGCCCAGAATAAACTTTTTCTTCTCTAAATTATACTTATCAGATATTTTGGTCACAGTGACTAAAAGCTGCTTAACACAATGTACTACAGGTAAAACTACATATATTATAAAATGAATAAAATTGTATTATTTTGATATTACAATACTTTTCCCAATGTAAATTAACAATAAATTAACATTAATGTTACTTATACAAAATGTTAATAAAACAGCAGATTCAAATAAAAAACTGAAAAAAATTAAAAAGCAACTTTATAGATTATATTTGCATATAAAAGTATTTATGCTGTAAGGTTAATTTTGTAATAGTCCAGAATATTTATTCATTTTAAAAATTCCTCCAGGGGAATTTATATCAAAAGGAAATGAGATATTTAATAAAGGTAACGTAAATATGAGACATCATTTAATTATTTGCCCCATTTCCAATCTTAACATAAACCACCAAAATGACTAAGTATGCATTACCATAGTTTGTAGTTTATGTAAATTAAAAGATTAAAAAGTTATGTCTGTAGCTAAGGAAAATAAGTAAAACATTTCACAATTGCTTATCAATTCTAAAGCCAGTGATTTGATTTCAATTATTCTATCCGTAAGAATCAATAAAAGACTATTTTTTAGGGACAGGAATTGAGATGAGTTGAAGATTGAAATAATGCTTAACACCTGAATCTTTCAACAGCATAATCATACTCTGATCACTTGAGAATGAAAAATGATTGTTAATATTTTTAGAAATTTCGAATAAAGAACCTTTGTTAACCTCTGCTTTCAATTTCCAAAAAGCCAGTCATCTAACCATAGTATTTATGATTAAACAGTGGAGTTTTATTATAATATTCCAGTACAGTTCACACCATGTTTCCACACACTGTTTCAGAGGGAATCAAGGCATGAGAAAGTACTTGTCTAAAGTCGCCATGAACCCAGAATGGAAAGCTTTCAGTCTATGGTCTTCCCATCTCACCACACAGTTTTTTTCCTCTTTTTTTTTTCTTTTAGGAGGAGAATCATGTCCATCAGAACTTTATATTTATGCAAATTAATTATAGAGTTGTGTGTTTCATTATGGCATATAACATAATTAATCTATATTCTCCCAAACACCTTCCTTTCTCTTCTCTCCACTTTCCTCTCTCCTCTGATTCCTATACTCTACTGGCTTATCCTCTACTAGCCTCCCTTCTACTTTCATTACATCTTTTTTTTTCTTTTTTTCATCTAGGCTTCCATATATGACTGAAAATATATGACATTTGTCTTTCTGAGTCTGGCTTATTTTGCTTAACATGATGAGCTCCACTTTCACTCATTTTCCAACAAATAACATAACTTTGTTCTTCATTTTGGCTGAATAAATCTTCATTGTGTATATATACCACATTTTCTTTATCCATTAATTGGTTGATGGACACCTAAGCTGGTTTCATAACTTGGACATTATGAATTATGCTGTGATAAACATGGGTATACATGTATGTATAAAGCATGCTGACTTTAATTCTTTTGGACAGAGACAGAGGCATGCTATAGCTAGGTCACATTGGTCTCTGAGGAACCTCCCTACTGATTTCCCTACTGCTTGAACAAATTTACATTCCCAACAACAGTGTGTAAGAGATGCTTCACCCCACTAGAACCCCCACATTCTTGCCAGCCATTATGGCTATTCGAACTCTCCATGATAGCCATTTAGCATCTTAATGTAGTTTTGATTGGCATCTTTTCTGATGGCTGAAGATTTTGAACATTTGTTTTTCAGAGAGTCGTTGATCAATTGTGCTTGTTTTGAAAAGTGTCTGTTTTGTTCTTTTGCCCATTTATTTGCCTAATTATTGAATGGGTTATTTCATCACACTGTTCCTTAAATCTTAAATCATTGCTTACTGCCTTTTGGAATGAGCATAGGTGTTTGAACTTACTTGTATATAATAAATACACATTTATGTGTGTATAAATATTCAGTGTATCTATATATACATGTAGCAACATTCTGAGACATCTTTTAACAATAGATATATCTAATAATTATAAGTTATATAAATATGAATTACGTATTTAATTGTTTGACTTTCTAGTCAAGGCAAATGACAGTGGCTCACAACACAGGAGTAGTACCAAATAAATGCAGTAATTCGTTCCCTTTACACAAATAGCTGCTGAAAGGCAGATGGAGGTGCCAGTTGTGTGGGGTGCAGATGATTACTGCCCAGTCCACACACCACCAGGTTGTTGTTTTTTTCTCCACCAGAAAACTGTCCATTAACTTTCCAAAGAGCCAAAAGCAAAAGGAGAGGAATTTGTGAAGTTGCTAGCCCATATGGCTGGTAGTGAGTTAATCTGTGTCTGAGCAGCAGGTAGCAAGAGCCAGTCTGTCTGTTGGGGCTGTTAGTAACCCAGGGGCAGATCAGAGAACAGCAGGGAAGGGATCAACTCAGGCTGCAAATACAGTCAGGAATGTGGCAGGAAATTATTTCTGAAAACACACTTTGCAGCATAAGGGCAGCCATCAGATGCTACATGATAATCTAATCTGCACTTCATTTTGGTAATTATTTAGAGTTATACATGTAGGTATGAATTTTAGATAGTTGAAGATATGTAGTTATTGTGAATGTTCACCTTATATAACACCTTGCCTTAAAATAATTATTTCAAATGTCCTTGCTTCAATGTAAAATATGCATGCAAAAAGATTTTGGAATTTTGAGAAAGAGGAATTGATCTAGATCAGCTATATTAGAAAGAGATAGGGACCTGTTCAAAAGGCAGAACTGCAAAGATAATGGCTTTGTTAAATAACCAAGAGAAAATAGGGGCTGGATAGTATTTCCCTTAATGATCTGGCAAAATAGAGAAAATGAGAAATAAATTAGTAATTGCCTGAAAACAACTAAAAGAAGCCTGAATTAGGAACAACTGGCCACTGAAAATGAAAAAAAAAAAAAGGAACCATGCAAATGGTAGAAATATTATTGGACAATGGTTATTAGTATCTTCTTTCATTCCTTCTTTTCTTTTGCTTCCTTCCTTCATCTATCAATAGATCGATCTCTCATCTATCAATGTACCTATATTAATGTCAAATCTAACATTAAGATTTGGCATATTTTTGTGTTCACAGAATTAAACCTAAACCATTTGCAAAAATAAACTAGACCAATGAATCTGTTTACATGTAGTCTTTTTGTTTCTTAACCATGAGAATAAAGCATTAGTTTTCCTAAACTTAGTTAATATAACTTAGTTATATTAAACATCCGTCATTAAAATATTGAAGAGAAAGGTTGAAGATATAAATGATCAAAGTGGACTGAAAGCTGAATTAAAATGATATTCATAACTTAAATTAAAATGATATTCATATTCACATTTTCATAGCAAATGTATAACTAGGATCACATATTTCTAGAAAATCTAAACTGCTATTTATTTTTGACTGTTTTTAAATTATTTTTTTTACATGAGCTCTCATTATTAGTATTATTATTATTATTTGCATTACAATTCTTAATACACTTCTATATCACAATTTATCATATCTCCGTAAAAAGACATTCTGACACCAAATTCACATCTTCATACATGCACTTTGTACAATGAAGAGGTTCTCCTTCCACCATCCATGCTATTCCCACTCTCTCTCCCCTTCCTTCCCACCCCTCCTCCCTATCTAGAGGTAATCTTCCTCCCATGCTCTCTCTCCCTATCCCATCTTGTGTCACCCCCCTTATATCAGAGAAGACATTCAGCATTTGTTTTTTGGGGATTGGCTAACTTCACTTAGCATAATCTGCTCTAATGCCATCCATTTCCCTGCAAATGCCATGATCTTATTCTTTTTTAGTGCTGAGTAATATTCCATTGTGTATAAATGCCACATTTTTTTTTATCCATTCATCCATTGAAGGACACCTAGGTTGGCTCCACAGTTTAGCTATTGTGAATTGTGCTGCTATAAACATTGATGTGGCTGTGTCTCTGTAGCATGCTGTTTTTAGGTCCTTTGGGTATATATGTAAACATACAACCTTTTCAAATTCATAAACTTGTGCTTACTCATAAAGAACTTTAAGAACGAACTCTCTAGAGGGTGAAAGAATTAGAAAGGGCCAAGTCTATGCTCAGGATCAGAATTCAAGTGAACTTCATGTTTCTCTTTCTGAGACCTATGGCCATTAGCTTCAGTAGACTAAATTTCACCTTCTGTCATATCATAGCTGAAATTCTAAAACTAAAAGGTTTACTGTTTGGGGGTCTATCACCTGACCCTGGTGATAGGATGTGGTTATTTCCATAGTGAGGCATATTCTGCTTTTCCCCCCAGAAACAAGGAAAGTGAAATACTGTTAACTCCTGCACAAAGTCATTGCTTCAGAGTGGTTCCCTACCATTCTTCAATAGCCAGTATATGTTATCCACCTCACAACTGTCTTCTAATGCTTACATCACTTACATAATTTCAGGTGCTCTTGGGCATGGATCTCAGAGGCCAACTCAAGTTTTCTTCTCTTTGCTCCAAATTGCAAAAACATCTCCAAATATGTTAGTGTGATCAAGGGAGGTATCATGATCAAAATTGCAGCTGAACTGGGCCTCAGAGTTTTGAATAATAAGAATCGGAAGATATATTGTTATTCCATGAAGATTGACATGCTAGACACAAAGTCATCAAGAAGGATTCCAGACTGTGTCCAGGGGGAGAATGCAGAAGAGCAGGATGCCTAAATTTACTTATATCATTCCTGAAATTGTAATACACAGGTCTCATGAAATATGAAGTTCAAATTATGCTACAAATTATATTAAATGTCAGCAAACCCTAGAAATGATGATTTGGAAGAAGCTTGATTTTTTGATGATCAAGGAAAATGACAACAATGCAAGAAAAAGAAACTTGTTCAGAGGTATCTATAACAAAAGACTTTAGGGTGAAATTTATGTATATATTAGTAGTATTTAGCAATAATTTGGATTACCTAAGTTTCAGAGAAAATATTAATGTATTTCTATGTAGAAAGAATTTGTATTTTTTAAATGGGAGGAATTTGTATTTTATTTGCGAATGCACTATATTCTATGTAGCTGTAGAGAAACTAAAAACATATTATTAACGTAAGACACAGACACATGCATATCTATAATGAATTACACAGTACCCAGCAATGTCACATTTGCCACTTTCGCCTATTCTTATAGTATTCATTTTCCTTAAATCATGACAACCTAATAAATCCCATTTTACTACAAAGAACAGAAGCTTTCTCAAAAATAATAAAAATTAATGTTATTCATCTATGTATCTGAAAGACATCAATGTTCATTGTTTTTAAAACTACATTTTAAATTTATTATCAAAGTAATATGCTTAAAAGTAACTCTACTCTTCCAAGTCCACTACTAATTCTTAAAAGCAATGACATCCAGCTTACTTTTTGTATATTTTATTATCCACACCTCAAAATAACATGTGTGTATGATTTCTTAATTTATGAAAATGAAGTCATTTGTCTATTGTCTTCTGATATGTCCAAAAATATTTAAAGCATTTAAACTACCACATCACCTCCATGTACTCTGGGTATGGTTACATCACTATTCTTAAGTTCTTTGGGGGTAATTTCTATCATTTGGAACTATTAGAGAGAAGTAATATAAATTAATATAATAAATCAATGTGAACATCGCCCAATTTAATAAATAAAATGGAGATTTATTTTCCTTGCAAATGTTAAGTTCCACTTAAATTTGGTGTTTGTTTTTCCATACAAGTACATATTCACTTATATTTATCCATCTTTCCTGTTACAAACCCTTTTGAAGTCAAAGGTATTTTAAAATTCAGAATGGTTTAGATACTATGAAAACATTACCATAAAGACACTATATACTATATAATATGTAACATCTTCTGTAAGATTTGGAGCAGGCTCTATAATTAAAATCAATACATATTTCTGAAACAGAAAGCATAAATATCCATAGCAAGTGTGATAAACAAAAGGAACCAATTAGCTTCATGTTATTTTGGTCAGATTTTGTCAGCAAGTGAATTAAGATTACGTCAATTTTATAGCCAATGGATTGGGGGTGGGGTAAGAAATTTCAGTTTTATAGCTCTTAGGATTTGGGAGTCATTCATGAGAGATTGTGAAAATACACTAAAGAATGGATTTCTAATACAGTCCTAATACATTTGTTCCTAACTTTGTTGATAAAGATTAGTGTAGGTCCCTTCTGTGAAAAGCACTTATCATCATGCTTCCCTTCCAGGGACCTTTCTTCCCAATGTCTACCTCTAAACGGAGGTCGTTTTTTGGTTTGATAACACTTGTATTCTGTTACGGAATGATAACATAGCTTGTTTTCCCTTCTATGTCTGTAATTTGATTTGGAGAGGGCATGTCAATAATCTGCTTACATTACTTTGTCTATGTGAATATAGGTTATGCAGCTCCAGGGAGCACATCCATTTTTCTGCCAGCTTTAACTCTATTTAGTTGATTTCTTTGCATTATTTTAACAAACATACCTTTCAATTTACCCACAATTACTATCCAAATGTGTGTCCTGTCAGCTGCCTGTAAATACTGAACTCAGATCCTGCATTAAAAGTGATTTCCTTTTTGCTGACATTACCCTATGTGCAAGGCAAACATTTGTTTCCAGTTTCCCACCATATCCTTCACTCTGTCTCCATCTGCTTTTATCTTTAAAATTTGTTGAAATACATCATTTGCAAATGACTCTTCTCCTTTATATTTATGTTGAGACTATACATGTAAAAGCATAATTTTTGTAAAATTATACACACACACACACACACACACAAATAATATCAGAAAGGAGAGCAAATGAATTTATATTGCTAGCTTAACATTTGTTTCTATGTGCTGAGAGCCATAGCCAAGTAGGAATGACGCGTGGCATTTTTGGGTTGAAAGGTGACCCTGCTCAGGGATTAGGGTGGCTCCGGGTTTGGTTTAGGGTGGATCCTGCTGGGAATAGGGTGGCTCCAGGTTTAGGGCATATCCTGCTGCCTCAGGCGCCTGCTCTTTGGAGTTCCTGTTGAGTTCTCACGGGGTTCTGAGAGAATTGGTGGGCGGAGTCGGGTAGAGGCAGTGTGTTTCCAGAAAGTGAGTGTAGAGTGTCGGTGAGAGTTCGGGAATAAAGAGTGGCTGTTTGAATCTACAAGGCTTTGTGGTGGCTCGGTTATTTTGTGCCCAGCCAGACTGAGGCATTTTTAAGAAGAAAAATGCTCAAATGATAACTATAAAAGGTTATATTATCTGGGAGCAAGGTGGTAAGGTGCAGAACTTAAGCAATAGTTCTGACTTTAAAATGTCAGTAAGTTCAATACACAATGTAATAAACATGCAATAAAAAATAAAGTATGCTTTTAAAATATAAGTAAATGACAATAACCCCCTATATTCTCATAAGAAAATCTAAATATGAGACTCATTTTATATTCTAAGAACTGTGGTTATCTTATTTTGACACATTAGTAAGAAAGTACCAATGATTTCAAAATCATAAAATTATAAAATAAAATATATTCCAGCATAGTAGTCATTTTGTTACATGTGCATTTTATCACATCATGTTATATACCTAAAAGATTCACAATAAATTTTATTAAAAATAAAATTTAAAACCATGAAAAAGAAATAACTTAAAAATACAACAATTCAGTAAAAACTGATCCAGTGGCTCAGGAGGCTGAGGCAGGAGGATCACAATCTCAAAGCCAGCCTCAGCAAAAGGGAGTTGCTAAGCAACTCAGTGAGACTCTGTCTCTAAAAAAATACAAAATAGGGCTGGGGATGTGGCTCAGTGGTTGAGTGTCCCTGAGTTCAATTCCTGGTACTTCCCCCTCAGCCAAAAAAATAAAATAACTGATTCTTGTTTCACATTGGTGCTGGTGATTTGTTGAGATGCCAGCACTTTTAAGTTCCCAAATACATGACTAAGTTCATAGCTAAATTATTGTAGGATATTCAGCAGATTTTATTTAAAGAGGTTAAGCAGTCGCTGTTGAAATTCCACTCATATTCCCACATTTTAATCACTTCAGTCTGTATTCCACACACTTGCAATTGAGAGACTGCATTTCTTTATGTGAGGGCTTCCTCTGATTATTAAAGTCTTTATTTTATCCATGCACTGGACCAGAAATGCCAGGGAACAGATTTCCAGAAGAAGTACTCATCTGATGACTGATGAGAATTGGTGTATGAATATTTAAGCTTCTGTTAAGGACCTTTATGTTTGCGCTTCTCCCCTGGCCCCAAATCTGTATTTTGAAGTCTTAACTTTCAATGTGACTTGTGAAATACAAATATTTGGATTATGTGTACTTGGGCCTATAAGGAGGTAATACAAATTAAATGAGGTCAGTAAGATGGGATCAAAACATTCATATTTAGTTTCAAAATATACAAAATATATTGTCCAGGGGGCTGTGGATGGAATGCTTGCTTAGCATGTTGAAAGACACAGGTTCAATTCCTAATACATGGAAAGATATATATATACACACACATATATATATGTGTGTGTATGTATGTACATATATATATGTTTGTGTGTGTGTATACACACACACACACACACACACACACAGAGAGAGAGACATGAAGAGAGAGACAGAGAGAGAGACTCCAGATGAATATATAGACCAAATTAATAACATGTTATATTTATTTGATCTTCAGAAAATGGCAGTTTTTAGGGTGAAAAAATATAGAGTTTGATTAATGCCAGACATACTGAAAATGATTAGCTTTTATACAGACAACATATTTGAGTAAATTTACATCAAGAAATTGCTTGGAAAAATTCTAGTAAAATTAGATCACTGAGTGGAACCACTAATCCCCCGTCAGTTTATCAATTTATCCCTGTATTGATAAGGAATAACCCAGGTCCATGAAGCAGCCAGTGTTATCATGCTTGCTTTTCTAACCAAAGCCAGAAATTATTTCTTGTTCTCTTCATATCTTTGGACATATTTCCTAGTCATCTGGAAGAAAAGTACTTTCTCTTGCCTTTTCCAATATTGTTTCTTTTATATTGTATATTTCAGAATAAATATTTGCATTTTTCATATTTGAGGGTTAAATTTAAACTTTGTTCTCTAAGATCCCAAGTGCTTTTTTTTTCTTTATTTTTTCATGAAAACTATCCAAGACCCTCATATTTACACTGGTTACAGGGTTTCATTTGATGAAAGAACACTATTCAAAAGCAATGAACAGAAGGTAGGCTGACTTTCTAGTTACTGACAGCAAGAACTTGTTGCCTGTGTTCATGATTAAGTAATAAACTATTGTTATAGAGTTTATTAATTCCATCAAATCCTTTAATATAAGCTCATATTAATTGTATCTTTAAGCTTCATTCCTCAGCTTAGCAATGCTGAAATTTCCTAATTGGAATTTGGACTGTAATTATAACTTACTTAACGGGATTTTATGAAGTGTGTTACCTCTTATAAAACCTAAAGTTGAATCCCAAATCCAAATTTTGGAAAAAGGATTCTGAGGGAGGGTGCCTGAGCCATACATGGAAAGCTTTGTCCCTTACAGGTGTGTCATCTCTGAGAGTAAGGACATTTATACTCTTATAATGCTGCAGTGCTATGTGTGGATAAACAATAATTTCAAACTTTTCTTCCTTCCTTTCTTTCTTTTTAGAAAAAAGCATAAAAATTCATTAACTAAGCATTGAAAACCTTTAAAAACATTCAAAGTATAAAATCTTTTGGAGGACTGCATGTTTATATATTACACTTCTTCAGAATTATCTTAGGCATGAAAATTTTCAAATGAGTAAGATGCCATCATCAATTCTCAATAGTCAGTGACTTAAGACTCACATTTTCTATATCAAGTTCACATTTCAACTTCAGTATTCAGCTAGTTAAGAAGTTGAGGTCAATAGCAAAAACATCAAGTAGAATATTATTATCACTGAAAGAATGTCCATGAACACATCTGGTACCAAAATTTCAGTGTCACAGATTTGACCCCTATAGAATCACCTATAGGATTCTTAAAGTCTTATTATCTAATATCTAGGCTAGATGAGACAAAATGATATTTTTACAAAAATTATCACAATAATTCAAATGTAAGCATTTCTGATAGGGTACAAAAATAATATTCAAATAAAGGTATTAAATTTAATCTGATTATTCTAAATGATGTTTATTTAACTTTATAGTACGTTGTGCATAGAAAATATAATAAGCACATTCAGAACTATACAATCAAAGGCAAATAGCTATTTTAAATAGGATTGAGATGTTTTATTTGTCAACTCTCTCTCCCCTCTCTTAAATCATGAGATGGGTTGAGGGAGGAGAAGCCAAGTCTTGCTGCTGCATTAAATTTGTTGACAATTAAACTTTTGCATTCTCATCTGTTGTTTTTACTAATAATAATAATTACAATTTACTGAGTTTAACTATAGGCCAACCTTTAGGCAAATCACTTTATATAACTTAATTCTAATGTTCTCTATCAATAGGTAAAACAAAGTTTAGAGAGACCAACAGACTCCCCCCTAGTTACACTTTACAAGATGATGATTATTAGGTTTTAATGCAGGATTAAGAATTACAGAGAATTTTGAAAAGAATTTTCCATTTCATAATAAAATTGGCACTTTATGTATTTCGTGCAATCAAATAAAACAATGTGTCTAAGTAAGTTTTGCAAACTAGAAAGCATTAAAATGCATTATTATTATTTATCCTTCTTAAAAATATTAAATATACAGACTAGTAGATGAAACATGCACAGAGCCAAGATGGAGAAAGAGTCACTTCAAACAACTAAGACACTAGATAAAATATATGAAGAAGTTGTTCTAAAGATATTGGACACTGGGCAATAAAGGATATGGAAAACTAGAGAAGTAAGAACTGCAATTGCTCTAGCTTCTGTTGAAGAGAATGAT
The DNA here is from genome assembly GCF_047511675.1 of Marmota flaviventris. Lineage (NCBI taxonomy): Eukaryota > Metazoa > Chordata > Mammalia > Rodentia > Sciuridae > Marmota > Marmota flaviventris. The sequence continues at coordinate 47,064,544 of NC_092505.1, read as the reverse complement.
GCAGAGACAGGGGGCAGCAGGTGGAGTCGAGAAATCTCTCTGCATTAACAAAATAGATCCTAGATTCCACGAAGTTCAAGGTGGCTAGAATTCACAGGGCTGAGTGCAGGAGTGAAAAAGAACTGCTCAGTGAGAACTCTGGAGAACAGCAGAGGGTCCCCTATGAGAATTCAGCTGAGTACTAATGATTGCATTCATTTGAGGAAACTACAATCTAAGTTCACTGAATAGAGTCCTCAGAAGATTTTTCCCTCAATGGTTGCAAAAATTAGTCCTTGACTACATGTATTTTAGTAATATTTGTCAAACCATAAAAGCAAGAGCAAAAAATGGCCAAATATTTTCCAAATAGGTTAATCAAATTCCAAAACAGTTCAAGGATTTTTAGAGAAATATTTTACATGTTTTTATATTAAAAATATTTAGTTGATAAAGATAGCATATTTTCAATGCACACCACAGAATGATTTGATATAGGTATACATTGTATAACTATTACCACAATCAAAATATATAACAGATCCATCAACATACAGCTATACATGAGATCCCTAGAAATTGTTCATTTTATAACTGAAAATTCTGGACTCTATCATATCCCCATTTTCCTCACCCTCCCGACTTTGGCAATCACCATTCTATTCTCTGTTTTTATATATATTTTTTTGAGATTCCACATGAGTGACCAATACAGTATTGGTTTCTGATGAGCTTATTTTGCTTACCATAATGTCTAACAGAATTTCCTTTGTTTCATGCCTGAATAAATAACACTCTAGTGCATGTGTATGTAGGTATGCTCACTGCATTCTCATTTGTATGTTTGTGCCTATATATGTATATATACATAAAATTATATTTACATATTATATATTTTATATGTATTATATGACATTTTATATGTTTATTTTATTAATTATATATTTTTCTCACACATTTTTTATCTTTTTAACTTTCAATTTACCTTTACACTGACTCATAACTTGGCTATTGTGAACAAGGCTGTAATGAATATGAGAGTACAAAGCAGATATATCTTGGAGAAGATAATTTCACAGCTCAGAGATTATAGCACTGGCCTTACAAAATAAAAATGAATAAATACAATTCTCAAGCAAGAAAGTCTGACATCTCACCCTTGGAATCTAAACAAAGACTGTCAGTCATGTAAAGGAAGGTGTTCATCAACTTTCTGTCACTATAACAAATGTCTGGAATAATCAATTTATAAAGAGAAAAGGTTGATTTTGGCTTATGTTTTGGATCCATTACTTTTAGGCCTCTGGTGTGGTGGTAGATGGCAGTGGCAGGGAGCATGTTATACAGCAAAACTGCTCACTTCATGGCTGGAGATCAAAAATTAATCAAGGAAGGGAGTAGAGTCCCACAGTCCATTTAAAGGGCAAACTCCCAAAGACCTAAAGACCTCTCATTAAGCTCTACCTCTTAAAAGTTTCTCCATCTCCCAATAGTGCCTTCCTGGGGATCAAGTCTTTACTACATGGGCCTATGGGGGCCATTAAAGATCAAAACTATGATAAGCAGAAAATAATAATTAAGGAAGAGAATGTCAGTCACATGAAACAGACTCAGAAGTAACACACATGATAAAATTTGCAGACAAGGGCATAACAATTATTACAAGTATATAGCATATACACAGTAATCTAGAAGAAAAAACGAAATATGTTTAGCAGAAATCTGGAAGAGATGTTAAAGAGACAAAAATCTGACTTCTTAGGATTAAAAATATAATATCAGAAAAAAATGGATTTGATAAATAACAGCTAATGCAGAAAAATATGTTAGTGATTTTAAAGACAGAGCAATTGAAACTATCAAAACTTTAAAATATTTTTAAAAAATAGAGAATTGATAATTTGTGGCTTGTGGTCTAACATACATGATACTTGGAGTCTCTAAAAGGTGGGGCAGAAAAATGCATTTGAAATATAATATCAAATATTTTGCCGAATTGGAGAGCTGCTAAAAATTCACAGATCAAAAATGACTCAATAAACTCTAATTATAAGAAGAATGAAGAAAATTATACCTATATACTTCGTAATGAGGTAACTTAAATCCAATGATAAAAATATTTTAGAAGCTCAATGTGAGGGAAAAGCACAGTCCATGTAGAAAAATAAGATGAGAAGGTGAGCAAATGCAGTGTTGAAAACAATCCAAACACAAAGGCCTGGGAGTAACAGCTTCAAGGAACTAAAGAAAAATATTGTACATCTAGAATTCTCTACAGACCAAAACTAATTTTAAAAAATGAAGGTGAAGGAAACACCTTATTTTAGACCTAAAAAAGCTAAAAGAATATCACAAGCAGACAAGAAATGTAAGGGGAATACTTCAGGCAGAAAGGAGAACTATACCAATTGGGAATCTGGGTCTGCAAGAATAAAGATCACTCAAAATCATCCCCCATCCCTCTCTCTCTTTCTCTCCCCTCTACCCCGTGTGTGTGTGTGTGTGTGTGTGGTGTGTGTATGTTTGTGTGCTACTGGGGATTGAACCCAGGACATCTTTGCCACTGAACAACATATCCAACTGTTTTTATTTTTTATTTTGATATGGGGTCTCATTAAGTTGCTGAACCTACTGAGTTACTGGGATTCAGGAATGTGCAATTGAACCTGGCTAAATATAATATTTTTAATTAAAATTTATTTCCAAGATAATTAGCAAAAATAAAATAGCAAAACATTTCAATAAGAAATAGTTATAGAAATAAGCATGGTATTGTAAGTTTATTATACTACATGTGATGTGGTATATTATCAACTAAAAGCAGACTAATAACTTAAAGTTACCTGAGAACTATAAACTCTAAAGAAACAAATTATATCACAGTATAGATAATAAGACAAATAAAAAGAAGATGGGTAATAAAAGTATATTAAGTTAATAAAAAAGGCTGAAAATATCAAAAAATGGAAAAAGGGAACAAATGGGACAGATAAAAACTAAATAAGAGTGTTTGATTTAAACCTAACTATATTAACAAGTGCATTAAATGTAAGTGTGTAATTGTCCTGAACACCACAATTATTGTAAGAATGGATCAAAAGTAAAACAAAACCATCTGATGTATGCAAGAATCCCACATTAAATAAAAAGACAAAAAAATGTTTAGGACCAATTGAAAAGAGAAGAGCTATTGTGATAACACTGATCTAAAGAGAGCTCAGATGGCTATATTAATACTAAAGTGAATTTTAGAACTAAAAGAGATAAGCAGTATCAAGTCCTTGTTTCTTAAAACAAAATTAATCAGTTGAATATTCCATGATGGAGCTGTAAGGACATCACCCTCAATTTTCTGCCCAAAAGCAATAATAAAACATAATAAAATTGCCAACTTCAACCATTTAAGGTTACTGGAGAAGAAAAAAAAAAGATTTAGAACTAATTGAGAATCAATAATTAATTTAAAAATCTAGCCAAGTTCAAGAAAGTACAATGCATTTGGTGGCCTTCTTTTCACATCTTCTCCAGGTCTCAATTAGCATAGCAGCATCAAAAAGAAAATAATTCATTACATACAGGGAAGCAATTATTCTATGAAAATCTGACTCTCTTGATTCTCGTCAGAAGTAATGAAGAGAAGAATGTATCCAGTGATAAAAGAAAAACAAGATGCTGGGCAAAAGGCAATTTCCAGTAAAAGAATTCTTCAAAAATGAAGTAAAGACTTTTATGTGTAAACAAAGACTGATGGAACTTTTTGCTTGCATAATTATCTCAAAATCCTTAAGCAAGTCCTTTGAGCTGAAATAAAATGACATCATATAGTAAGCTGAATCCAAATAACAAAATACAAAAGTGAGAACATTAAAAAAAGGAAAGTTTCTGGATTAAAAAAAAATAAAAGGAATGTATGTTACATTTTATAAAACAAATCGCAAAACTGTGCAATTGGTTTTATAGCATATATAATTAATATGTAAGACAGTAAGAGAACAAAGTAGGTGGGCAGAAATGACTGTATTTGTCATTTTAATATTTTACCAGAGTCTATGTTTGAGTCTATATTTTATCAGAATTTTGTGTAAATCTAACGTAGATTTTGTATGTGTGTGTCTGTGTGTGTGTGTGGTGATGGGGATTGTACCCAGGGTCTTGTGCATGCAAGGCAAGCACTCTACCAACTGAACTATATCCCCAGCCCTAAAATAGATTATTATAAGTGAATGCATATCATAATGCCTACAGCAAACTACTAATAAGCTTAAAAATGTAAAAACATCAACAAAAAATCAAAAGGATACACTAAAATATCTCTTCATCATAAAAGGAATTAGTAAAGGGCTGGGGATGTGGCTCAAGCGGTAGCGCGCTTGCCTGGCATGCGTGCGGCCCGGGATGGATCCTCAGCACCACATACAAACAAAGATGTTGTGTCCGCCGAAAACTGAAAAATAAATATTAAAATTCTAAAAAAAAAAAAAAAAAAAGAATTAGTAAAGAATGAAATAAAAAAAGAACAAGATGTAAAAAAGAAAGTCAAAACACAGACATAAATCCAACAATGAGAACTATTATACTAACCATATCATTCTAATAAAAAAGCTGAAATTGGATTAAGAAATCAATTTATAACTAAATAGAGCACCCTGAAATTCAAAGATAAGAAAAATGGCAGTATAAATGACAAAGTAGACTTTAAGGCAAAAATATTATTGGAGGAAAAAGTGGCTAATTTATAATTACAGATCAATTCATGTACATTTACCTAACAATAGAGTCCTTAAACACAGAAAGCAAAACTTCACTGAACTAAAAGGAGAAATACTATTATCATACAATAATAGTAAATGGAACATCGATATATATGGACTTTATTATCACACTCTCAGTAACATATTAGAACAACTAGACAGAACTCAACAAAGATATTCAGGATTTGAATGACATTATCAGTCTACTTGTCCTCATTGGAAACAAATAATTTTCTTTTTGAGCAAACAAGACACATCTCACAGTAATGTAGGTGAGACTGTAACCCAAGACTCACTTTCAAAGGCTGAAAAACATACAAATGTTTTCCGACTCAAATTAAATGAGAAATCAACACCAGAGTGAAATTTGAGAAATTCCTATATATTTAGAAATTAAAGAGTGTCTGTGTAAATAACCCATGGAGCAAAGAAAAAACTCACAAAGTGAGATACAAAGATATTTTAAAATGAATGAAATTTTTAACACAGCAAACAACATGTCTAAGCACAGCAAATGTTTTAGAGGAAAAATGGCTTTAAATGCCTATATTAGAAAATAAAATAGGACTTATAAAATCCATAAATTAATTGTACAACTTGAGAAGCTAGACAGAGAATGGAAAATTAAACTCAAAGCACAAGCATGGAATAAAAAATGAATAGAAACAAGTTGACAAACTAAAAAGGCAACCAAGAGAAAACAACAATGAGACTAAAAATTGTCCTTTCTTAAGGTCAACAAAATTGAAAAATCATGGACTTAATAGTAAAAAAATGATAATGACTCAAAATTCCAAAATTGGGAATAAAAAAGGAGCATCATTACTAATAAGGAGAAAGTAAAACATTATAAAGAAATACCATGAAAATTTTTAGCAAACAAAATAACTTTGGCAAATGGATAAATCCCTAGAAAAACAAAACTAAAAATGACTCAAAACTAACTCAAAAAGAAAAAAAAGTCAGGAAAAAATCTATTTGTCAACAACAAATTTTAAAATTAAGTATTTAAAATCCTTCCTATGAAGACTGAGCCTACTTGTCCTCAAAGCTGAATTCACAACATTTTAAAGAAAAAGATAATACCACGCTTCCACAAACTCTGTCAGAAAATAAAGAAAGACCAAGTCTCAACTTGTTAGAAAATGAAATCATAAAAATATGCAGATAATTATCGCACATTAACTTAGATTTATAAGTCCTTAACAAAGTACTAGCAAAATAAGTCCAGAAATATAGAAATATATTTCTCAAAAGGTGGAATTTTTCTTTCAAATGTAAGGCTGGTCCCCAAATTAATTAATGTAATATACTATATTAAAGAGAATAAAGAACAATGGACCATATTATCACTTCAAGAAACACAAAAAAAATCATTTGAAAAACATCCAAAACAGAGTCACAAATAAAATTCTAAACAAACTAGGATAGGAAGTGAAATTATTTTACTTGATAAGCGAAAGCTGTGGGAAACTTATAGCTAGCATTATAATTCAGGGTAAGAAACTGAATTATTTTCTTCCTAAGATCCAGAACAAGACAAGGATGACACCTGTTGCCATTTATTTTCAACATTTTACTGGAGATTTTATCAGGGCAATAGAACAATCAGGGCAATAAAACAAAAAGCTAAAAAATAAGTAAATAAGTAAGTAAGTAAGTAAATAAATAAATAAATAAATAAAGTCATCTAGATGGGAAAGGAAAAAATAAAACTGTACTCATTAGCAGATAGCATGATTCTGTATACAAATTCTGTGTTATCCACAATGTCACAGGACAAAGGATATAAGATCAACAGGATATAAGATCAACAAATAAAAATCATTTTTATTTCAAAATATTAGCAATAAAATACTTGAAACATTTCACAATGATAACACTAATTAAACAGAAGAAATAAATAAGATCAAAGGCATAAAAAAGAAAAGTTCACTAAAGAAAAAAATTAAGAAACTCCAATAGCTTTATGTTGATTAAAATAATTAATGTTGCAGTATTATTTTTTTTAACTTCCAATAAAAAACTTTAGACCCATGTGGCTTCACTGATGAATCCTACCAAATACTTCAGAAAACAAATTTTACACAAACTCTCTAAAAGTATTAAAGAGAAGAAAATACTCCTCAACTCATTATATGAAGCCAAGGATATTTGCATATGAAACTGGAAAAAAATTCATGAAAACTGCAGACAAAATATCATTGTGAATATAAATGCCAAAATTTTTAGAAAATGGAAAGCAACAATATATAAAAGGGTAACATGGAAGGCCAATTAGGATTTATTTCAGTAGTTCAAGGTTAATTTAACATTTGAACAGCAATAAAGATAATGTATCATTTTAATAGATTAAAACAACATGTTCATCTCCACAGACTCAGAAAACTCAAAATGTGGGATAAATACAACATTCACTGTGACTAAACATTCTCAGCAATCTAGAACAAGAACATCATCAACACAGCCAAAGAAATCTATGAACAACTTGTAGCAAATGTGTTACTTAATGATGAAGATTAGATGTTTTTAACTTATAATAAGGAACAGGAAAATGATTCTTATTCTCACATTTTCTATTCATCATTTTACTGGAGATTTTAGTAAGTGCAATTAAACAAGGAGTGGGATAGATGGTGGTTCCATTCCAAGTTTTCCAATGAATCTCCATACTGCTTTCCAGATTGGTTGTAGCAAATTGTGCCTTTCCCCCCACATCCTCGCTAACACTTATTGTTGCTTGTATTCTTAATAACTGTCATTCTGACTGGAGTGAGATGAAATCTTAGAGTAGTCTTGATTTGCATTTCTCTAATTGCTGCTAGAGATGATGAGCATTTTTCATATATTTTTTGATCAATTGTATATCATCTTCTGAGGAGTATTTATTCAGTTCCTTATACCATTTATTGAGTGGGTTATCTGTTGTTTGATGTTAAGTTTTTTGAGTTCTTTATACATCCTGGAGATTAGCCCTCTATCTGATGTGCATGTGGTAAAAATTTGCTCCCATTCAGTAGGATCTTCACCTCACTGATTGTTTCTTTTGCTGAAAAGAAGCTTTCCAGTTTGAATCCATCCCACTTATTTATTCTTGTTTTTATTTCTTGCCCTATAGGAGTCTTGTTAAGGAAATTGGGACCTAATCTGACATGATAAAGATTTGGGCTTACTTTTTCTTCTATTAGGTGCAGTGTCTCTGGTTTAATTCCTAGGTTCTGGATTCACTTTGAGTTGAGTTTTGTGCATGGTAAGAGATAGGGGCTTACTTTCATTTTGCAATAGATAAAGAAACTGTGGTATATATACACAATGGAATATTACAAAGCATTAAAAGAGAATAAAATCATGGTACTTGCAGATAAATGGATGAAGTTGGAGAATATCATGCTAAGTGAAGTAAGCCAATCCCCCAAATCCAAAGGCCTAATGTTTTCTCTAATAAGTGGATGCTGATCCATGATGAGGGTTGGGGGGAACAAGAAAAGAATGGAGGAACTTTGGATAGGGCAAAGGGGAGGAAGGGGAAGGGAGGGCACATGGGAATAGGTGAAATGAGATGGACATCATTACCCTAGGTACATGTATGAACACATGAATGGTGTGACTCTACTTTGTATACAAACAGAGAAATGAAAAATTGTGCTTCATATATGTACTATGAATTGAAATGCATTCTGCTGTCATGAATAACAAACTAGAACAAATTAATTAATTAATTAAAAAATTGATTGATAAAAATTACCCAATCTTAAAAAAAAGACTATGCACATATAGCAAAAAATTATTTGCAAATCATAGGTGTAAAAGTTTATATTCTGTCTTAAAGAATAACTCTAAACTAAAAATCAAAGAAACAGTTTTTTCAAAATTTTAAAAACAAGCATCTTCCAGGTGTGGTGGTTTACACTTGTAGTCCTAGTTACTCTGGAGGCTGAGTCAGGGGAACTGCTTGAACCCAAAAGATCAAGGTAAACCTATGCAACATGGCAATACCCTATAGGGGGCAGTAAATTTGAGTGGACACTTCTTCATGGGATATATGGTGTCAAATAAGCATGTGAAAAATGTTAATTAGCATTAGACATTAAGGAAATGAAAATTAAAACCACTCTGATATACCATTACATATCTATTAGGATGCTCAAAATTTTAAATATGAATCATACCAACTTAGTGCAAGGATGTATAGTAGCTAGAACTTTAATATATTTTCAGTAGAAATATAAAATGGTATAATTATTTTGTAAAATAATGTACTAATTTTTGAGAACAACAAACACACACATTTTAGCCATTCCACTTGTACCATATTTCATATAAAATCTTGTGCACAAAACTATCCACATGTCCATCAATAGATTAATTTATAAAGACATAGTTGAATATACATTTAAAATATTATCCAGTGGACACATGCTGATATTCCATTAAATAAAATTCTAGAACATGAAAATTAATAGAGATAGATGAATTCCTATCTGATAGTTACATGTATATATGTTAAAATTTACAAATTGTACATTTTACATGCAATTTGTTGTTTGTCAATTAGGCCTTAATAAAGTTTTTTTTTAAAGTAGAAAGTACAGAGATTGGTGGAGTACTTCCATAACAGTATAGTATAGCATGTACTGTTATAGAAGATTTTGTATGGAAAAGTAAGAGAATATATTCTGGACATAAAAAGAAAAACTCATGAACTTTATACAACAATATGCCTTGAATGATTTCAATTTATGATACTCCGAATAAGCTCTGGTAATTGCTGCATTTATAAACTCATAAAACTTCCAATTTCCCTCTGAATAGCAGAATACAGGGAAACCATCAGTTCCCAAATGCTGCTCTCTCTTTATCCCAACAGGTGGGCTCCAGGCTTTTCTTTACACCTACTTATTGGTGGACAAATCTTTCTCACTCTGTCTAAGCCATTCACCCCTCCCTTGAGCCACAGTTCTTTATGATGAGATGACTCATTAAGCTTTGCTCCTGGTAGGGAGCTGACACCCAATTAATGAGCTGACACTGTTCTGTGTCTGCTCTCACAAGTGCAATAAGGCTCTGTTTACAAACACAGGCTGTTGTGCCTGTTAGGGAAGGCAGGTTAAAATCTCCCTGCTGGGCCAGTTTGTTCAATCTGATAAGGCTTCTTTAAACAATGTCTTTGTGCCTTAAACATCAGACATACTGCTTTCAGCAGGAAGCAAGTCACCCTCATGACAACATCCTGTTTGGCGGGAAAGTCACTAATATACCCAGGTTTTGCATTATAAAACAATATAAATAGTGATATTTTATCACAAAGTTGTTCTCCAGACTTTCTCATGGTAGATTTTGTTTACCTCTAAAAATTAAATTTCTTATTTTCAATTTGTTTTTTCAGCTGAAAGTTTGGGTTAAAGCTAGACTCTGTGTTTTACTCCCTCCACCTGGAATTCCATTTGCCCTTCTCCCTTTGTCAAACTGTGTAACCTCAGACCCTAGCTAAAATACCATTTCTTCTGTGAAGTCTTTTTCAAAATTTTCAGGAAGAAAGAGGTAAGCTTCCATAAAATGTTCCTGTAGTTTTTAAATGCCTCTACAGTAACATTGCATTTTTCCTTTTTGTTTCTTAAGTCATAGCATAGTCCATTATGCACAGTAATCACTGACTTAGGCTTCAATTCTGTGGACACGGGCTTCCTACAATTGTGCTCTAAACCTATTATTCCCCACAATTACTTTGTCTCATACTGGTTACTGAAAGGATATCTCCTTCTATACCTTTTGGATTTCAAATCCATATCTGTGAAGAACTCATGGAAAGTGCTGGCCATGAGCCTTTTTGTTCCAACTGTATAGTGTATAAATAAAACAATATATCTCAATACATTCTAGGCAGTGAAGGATAACTATAAACGACTCATCTCCAGCTAGCTTTTTCCTTTGGTCATACCTCAGCATCTAAGATCAGTGTCACTGAAATTGAGAGTTGGAAAAATCAGGAACAAGAGTTCAGCAGGGCCCGAAAGCTAGAGAAATTGCAGGCCATGCCAAACACTATAAACTGTTTTCAAGATTTTGCTTTTTCTTAAGAAAAATGGCAGAGGTGGACAAAGGATGAATTGACACTCCTAAAAGATTATTTGCATTGTGGAGTTGGGATGGGAGGATAATATAAAATGGTATTGGAAGACCAGTTTGGACTCTATGGAAGCAGAAAATAAGAGTTCATGGTGGCTCAGGCGAGGTTGGTGGTGATGATGATTGTGATAGTTGTGATAAAGGTGAGAAGGTGTAATAGATTTGAGAAGCATCTGGAAGTAGATATTCAATGATATACAAAAACACAGTAGATGAAATAAAAAACCCAAAGTTTCATATATCCATGTATGGTTCATGCCATCAACTGGGCAAAGACAGAATTATTAAGGTCTATTTGGGGGTGGGAGTAAAATTCAAGGGCCAGAGGTGAGGCTTGCTTTATGGATTCCTGAATTCATTTTTGCATATGTTGGATTCAGCATCTTCATAATTCTGATGAAAATGTTCTGATGCTGTCCATAGTCATTTTATCAAATAATTGCCACTTCCTGAGAACTTTGAACAACTCCCAGTCCTTTACTGTTTACTAATGCTCTTAAACTTAAAACTCATAAATAAAACATAAATGATCACAGAGGAAATTCCAAGTCTTCTACATGTCAAACAATAATGTATTTATCTCGATTACTGCCCTATCTTCCTTTTCCCTTGCTTCCATTAAGAAACTTCCTTGAACTTAGAATTCTTCCTTTCCCTATCTAAAACCCCTACTTTAACTATTGGACCTCATTGCATTATTTCTTCTTGGAAGCGCACATTATTAAGTGTCTCAGATGGGCTCTTCTTATATGATTTTGAAAATACTTGTCCCTTTTATTCAACAAAAGGAGGGAGAGCTGTCAACTCTACATTCTTCTCTACCACTTCTTTTCTACCTCCCATTAAAACAAATCACTAAAGGAGAGAAATGAGGAGAAGTTAGTGACCAATGGACATTGACATTTCAGTTTGGGAAGATTATGAGTTTTGGAGATGGATAGTCTTGATAGTTTCATAACAATGTGAATAAAATTAAATCTACTAGACTATACACTTAAGATGGTTAAAATGTTAAATTGTATGTTATCCATATTTTACCACAATAAAAGGGAGAAACACCCTTGTTTATGTTCAATGATGCCATTTCTTTATCTCCCGCTACTTCTTAAACTTTTGCATATGTTGGATATAAAATGTTTTGAAGATATTCAATTGCAGATGCAAAAATGCAGTTCATTTTGGGATCTAGAACTCATAAAAGAGATATTCACAGAGGTATATATTCATAATCACCTGACTACAAAAAAAAGGTCAAGATACTAAAATCTTTTTCCTTTTTAAAAATGTTGATATTCACTGAATATAAACCTAAGTTCCCATGTTTTCAGAAGCTGTCCAATGGTGCACACATATTGTCCAAATTCACATTTATAGTACTTATATTATATCAACAAAGCCTGAAGATAAGGAAGGAACAGGAATAGTAAAATAAATTGAAATGGTAAGATGAGAAACCGGCACTGACTTGCTTTTCACTGGTTAAAAGAAAATGGGTACAGAGCTTCCAAAGCAGAAGGGAGCATATTCACTGTGCATGCACTTTGGAAATGTAAATATGTATATTTACATGCATATATACAGATACACACATACATACATACATATACATATGCACACTTTTCAAAAAAGGCATTTTCAGTTCACTATCTTCTCTAGAAGACTCAGCAAAACAGTAAAAGTACTTTTACAAATTGGAATAACTTTTTTTCTAATAGCCATGAATTCAAACTACAGTACAGACTTTTAATTAGGAACTAGACTAAGTTTCTTAAATGAATTAATTATTTTTTGTGTGTGTGTCCACGTACCTTGGGAATCAAACCCAGGGCCTTGTATGTGCTAGATAAGAACTCTAACACTGACTGAGCTAATCTCCAAACCCAATTAATTCCTTAATTCTCAGAAAAAGAAAAAGAAGGAAAGAAACCTACAACTTAGATGCTATTATCACTTATTTCACAAAACGAGGGGACTGATGTAAACAAGCCTAAGAATGTGTGTAGGATTCATAGGAAGCAACAAGTACAGTCAGACTTTGACCAGGCCAGTCTGGAAGTACAGTGTGGGCAATTTTGTGCTGTCAACCACCACTCTATACTGAAAAATCCGAGAGCCATTATATATTATTTCAGACTAAGAATAGGTATACACAATCCCCTAATAAGTGTGTCAGTACTGATAGACTCATTCAATGATCCTTTAAGGCAGCAAGACCCCTTTCCAAACCCTGTCTCACTCAGATACTTCTATTTTAGAATACATGATGAATGAGAAAATACCATATTTATTGAGAAAGATTATCGGTGTAATATATAGAGCAGGAGAAAGAGGAAGCAGAAAATTTTAGCTCTTTTAAAATTTGTGGACAAAACAATTGGGAAGTCTGACTTTTGATGCAAATTTGATATATTAATTTGTGTCTCTTGGATCTCTTTTATACCTTCCACTACTAAATGTTTCTAATTTTATTCATTATATTATTCATTATCTAGAATGGCAGGCAACTTACTTATAGGCTTGTCTTTTAAGTTGATTCTGCAAGAAAATATTGTGGTCATAGTGTGTATATTATTTCTAGGCAACAGAAACACAAATACACAAGCATGTTTTTGTATATTCCTTCTTCAAACTTGTTTTTCATATAGTTCAGACACTATTAATAATTGAAACACAAAAGTCTATCAAGCATTACTGTCATTGTATTGCAAAATTCAGAGCACTTATACATGCTTGGAACTCTGTGTTTTTTTTAATAACATCCTCTCAAGATCTTTGTAAGATTATTGATATTCTTATTTTATGCATAAAGGAATTGAGACCTTTATAGTCAAATATCTCGGCCAAGTTCCTGTAGCTGATCAGTGACTTCCTCAGAGTTTGAATCCATTTTTATCTAAGTTCAAGGCTAATGTGCTTAATAATTAAAGAATATTTTCTATCACCTAACTCTACTGGAATTTATTCAAGACATATGTGCAGTTACTTGCAGCTAGTATGAAGAAGTACTTCAAATATTCTGATAGAGATCAGAGAGGAAGTAGTGATTACTCTTTATCCAAGAGGAGAATAATGGACCTGTGTTTTGAGGAAAAAATGGTTTTCCCAGTAGAGAAGAAAAACAGTATTAAATATGCAAAGGAAGAAAAGTGGAGAGCATGGTTAGGCTTTGAGAAAATGGAGTAAAGACAAAGAATTAATTACAAAGTCTCATGAATCATGGAAATAAAAGCTGAGGCTTGAAAAACATATTAGAGCTAGATTAGAAGGATTCATGAATACCATGCAAAAGAAGCATAACTATCAAGGTTTTAATAGAAACTTTAGGAAATATCAAAAGCAATGTCTCTTGTCTTTTTGCTTATAATATTTCTATCACCATCACCTCACACCAATGAATTTATTCATTACTACCAGGCATTTGTTTCTCAAGACATGATTCCTACTTTTTAATTCACCTATAACCTACTTAGTGATATGTAGCTGACATTATATAAATGAAATGTTGACATTATATAAATGAAATGTGTATGTGTATGACATTATATAAATGAAATGTTGTCCTGTATGCTAGACCCCTGAAGATGATGCAGAAAATACATAATAGATACATTAATCCAGATAAGCAAGAAAATACTTTGTGTTAAGTAAGTCATGGAAGTGTGCATAGTAGTAATGGACATAGCCATTAGAATTATAATGAAGTTGTAGTCCTAATAACCCCCAAATTTGTGTGATCTTGAATAAATTACTTACATTTTTGTTCCTTGGTAAGTAAAATTGTGATTATAATGCATACAGTGCTTGAAATATAATAAATAATCAATAAATATTGGCTAGAAAAATATTCTTAAGGGCAGGAAATTGTTGACAATGATAAAGATCACTTGTGCATATACAACCTATTATGTACTGGAAACTCACCTTTAACCATTGGATACTGTCTTCCTTCATGAGGAGTGATAGGAGCTCTTTCCTACTAAACAGGTCCATGAATTCTGGACTAGAATAGAAAAGCATACTACCAAGCAAACAGTTTTAGGATCAAATGAAAGCTAAAGTTTCTGTTATTGTCTTTTTATGATTAGAACCTCCAGAGTCATAGGATATAAGTGACTTTTTTTTTTTAATCTTGAGGGAAAGAGGCCTTCCTGGCTTTATTTAATTAAAACTTTCTCACTCTTGTTTGATTACTGATAGATTTTATTATGACACACCTGCCAGTAGTCAAAGGGATCACGGTACTTGGGTTAGCACATTAGACCAGGGCTGCAGCCATCTAAAGTAAAGACAAGGATGGGATTGGGAGCTTCCCTTTCACAGAGTGGTTTGTAGGAGGCCTCACATGTACTCCTCCACAAGATTGCTTGAGTGTTCTCATGATATGGCAGCTCACTTCCTCCTTAACAAGTGATCCCAGAGATACAGGAAGACAAAAACCAAAAGGTTCTTTAATCGAGCTGGAGTTGTGGCTCAGTGGTAGAGCACTTGCCTGGCATGTGTGAGGCCCTGGGTTTAATCCTCAGCACCGCATATTGGAAAAAAAAAAGATCCATTTACAACTAAAAAAATATTTTTAAAAATGTTCTTTAATCACTTAGTCTTGAAAGTGATCAAGACCCTCAATTCTAGCACACTGGGTTTACTCCAAGTGAGTCACTAAATTCAGCTCATCCTCTCATGGAGAAGCATTGAACTCTATTTCATGAAGGAAGGAGTGTCAGAGAAGTCAGGGACTGATCTTAGAAACACTGAATTGCCCTTTAGAGGATGGTAGGTATGCTCTGTCAGTATCCTGCATGCTCAGTCACCTTCTAGTTGCATCTTTGTAAGATCAAAACAGAAGTTAAAAGCATTTTATTAGCCTAGCCAAGATTTTTTCTTTTTCTCTTTCTTTCTTTTTTATTTTTTTTAAAGAAATGATCTCACTACATTGTCTAGGCTGGTCCCAAACTTTTGAGCTCCAATGAACCTCCTGCCTCAGCCTCCTCAGTAACTGAAACTACAAGTGTGTGACACTGTACTCACCCAGATAATTCTTAATTTAGAAAACATAAATATCAAAATACATGTATGAAGATTTAAATTTGGTGTCAACGTACTTTACATACAAACAGAGATATGAAAAATTGTGGTATATATGTGTATTAGGAATTGTAATGCAAAAATAAGTACATGTATAATGGCATAATTTGGCGTGAACATACTTTATATACAGAGTTAGGAAAAATTGTGCTATATTTGGGTAATAATGAGTGTAATGCATTCCACTATTGTCATGTATTTAAAAAATTTAAAAAAGAATAACAACAACAAAAAAGAAAACATTATAAATAAATACAATATGCATCATATATTTTTACATAAGTATTTTTCTGAGTTCTGATAGTTTTACTGAGAAAACATTTATTTACTTTAATACTCCAGAAAGCAATCTTAGAGTCTTAGTCCTAGTTAATAATTTTACAAACTATGAGTTCTTGGAATTCAGAGATAATTGAAAATGCAGGAAGTGTCATTTAAGAATGGCTCTGAATACTAGGTCTTAAAACCACAAAATATTCTCTAGGCAAGCTTAGACTCTCTTGTTTGCAAGAAATATGGCACGAGGAACAACTTGAATTTTAAAATTTTTCACAAGAATATTGAATATTTTATTTAATTCTTCTAAAAAGATAACTATACAAACAAGCAGTTTTATACAAGAAATATGACATACTCAGATATTCTTGTTTTTGGCGTCAATTGTGTGAACTTGACCAAATCATATGTCTCTCATCAGCCTGGTTCTCTTCTGTAAATAAATTTAAAAAATAAAATATGTTGTTGAATTAGATGGTCTAAGTGCTATTTGATACAAAATTCTCTGGTTCTAGAATTCCAACTTATTTTTTAAGTTGAGTTTTGGTAAAAATCTTAATGCTATAATCTATTTCTGTCTCTAAGATGTCTACAATGAGAATTTAAAAGATTAATGTTTAAAATGAGTAAAAATCCATGAGCTAACATTCAGGAAAAAAGTATTTTTAAAATTTTTAAGTTGTTTTCTAGCTTCAAAATATACAATGCAAGGGTTAAACATGAATCTATAGAAAATATGGTTGTATTCTTAACATCAATAGTAAGGTTTATATTTTTACAAGGATCAAATAGATATTTTCCCCTTTAAAGTAAACTACCTTGTGACTAAAGTGGTTTAATCAATCAGGAAAGCAAACCACCATGAGGTAAGGTGAGTGATGTGTGCTTATTTGAGAGAGAGAGAGAGAGAGAGAGAGAGAGAGAGAGAGAGAGAGAGAACAAACCAAATTATGTCTCCAAGTATTAAAACCATATTTTACAATCACCTCATAATTCATAACAAAAAAAGAAAAATTATGTGGATCTGGTGGTAGTTCAATGCTAAGGA
This sequence comes from Marmota flaviventris, assembly GCF_047511675.1. Classification (NCBI taxonomy): domain Eukaryota; kingdom Metazoa; phylum Chordata; class Mammalia; order Rodentia; family Sciuridae; genus Marmota; species Marmota flaviventris. The sequence continues at coordinate 47,047,282 of NC_092505.1, read as the reverse complement.
ATTAGGCCTCTGTTAGATCTGTAACTATTACAGATTTCCCCAAATAGTCCCGAGAGCTAAAATAAAGGACCTAGAAAATGAGAGTCTTAAAAAGAACAAATAAATAACTTTCACTTTACTCAAGGCACATGACTGAAGAGCAGTCAGCTAATCTGATCCAAAACACAGGTGTTTTGTCTCTGGGAGGAAAACCATGGTGTATATTGGCCACACTGCAGAAAGTTTTCAAAAGCTAGAAGTTCTGAGGAGAGAAGCTCCATGGGTTTGCACCTGTCTCCCTCATCTCTCATTGCAGGACTGGCAGGTCTTGTAGGTAATGCTTGAAACTGCCTTCTGTCACCTAACAGATCCAATTGAACTTCCCCCTCCCCCTGTGGATTTCTTTACCTAGGTATCTAAGTTATAGTTTTAGACTTGATAGATTTGGGTTGAGTTTATTGTTTCTGTGAAATTTACCCTGAAGGCCAGAGCACTTAATGATAATGACTATCTGAAAATCATAGACGTCTTTCTCTGTCTCATTTTTAGTGAACATAGCATGTAAATCTTTCCAGTTTATTGTTCATTAACTCAGTTCACCTTTCTGCTAACCCTTGGGATGGGTCAGGTGGAGCAAGTGCTATTTATGGATGAGGGCATGGAGACTTCAAGAAGTGAGGAATTTGTCCAAGGTTGAAGCATTAGAGCCTGGTCTAAACAACCTGGCTATAGATCCCACAGTCTATAATGTCCCCCTACTGTTCTTTCTTATTCCAAGACTCCTTTGGGTTTGTTTTCAGCAAGTTGTTGGGTATTTAATATTTAGAAAATGAATTGTAACTTCTTTAAAAATGAAATCTGTTTAAAGCATTCTCTGAAAAACAAACACTAACTGTTGATGCACACACACAGTCACTCACACACAACACTGTCCCCGTGTGGTCCAGGCACTGCCAACACAGGAGTCTACTGGGTCCCGAATGGGACAAACTGCTTCCATCTGGAATTTCACCAACAAATATTTCAAAGTTATTACTGACCACCCAGTAAGGGAGGCTGAATAGTTAATTTTATATCATTGTCCATACTATTTTAAATGACCTATAAGATATTTCTACAGTCTAATCCTCAGAAATTAACATAACAATTCCATGAGGACAAAAAAGCTATTTCACAAATTTCTTAAAGGCAAATGTTTCTCCATAGATATACTATGTCTATAGCCATAGACATCATGAACATTTTTTTAAATATTCAGAAAATTTAGTTTTAGAAAATTTATAAAATTTAGACAATGGTCTAAGATTGAATAACTAAAATCAATAATATCCTCATTCATTGTGACTAAATTAAATCGAAAGCTTTATGGTCCAGAGAATATGCACCTTAAACATTTGGGACAAAGTATGAGTACTATATACAAAACTATAGATCATAGAAAAATATCTATTTGCTACAGCTATGCAATTGAATGCCAAGAGTGTGTATGATTTTCCAATTTATGTGACATAAGATTCACAGAATATTTTGAACTATCTACTACTAAATTTTCAAGAAATTTTCCTTTCTACAGAATATAAATATCCTCTTTATTCCTCATCAGATTAACTCACATCTCAGTCTAACATGTCTTCTCCCAATCCTCTATACACCTGCATTTTTCTCTAGGTAATTTGAGCTAATAGTGCACTTGCAGGGCTTTTTGCTAAAGACTTTCCTGCAGTCCTGTTCTCAAGTGTTCTCTTATTCCTCTGATGGCAATCACACCAATAAGGGGTGACATCTGTGCCTCGGATCATTGTGAGCCATTTCAGGTAGACCATGTGTTGTACCTTGACCTAACATCTCATTTCTTTTCCCACTATTGTGGCCAATTAAATGGAGGCCTTTTAAGGAGCCAGTTGACTGGTCTGGTCGTGTGCCTGTGCCTTGTGCCGGCTATCACCACAAGAGCTTAAGGGCCACAAATCTCTGTTATTACCAAGCTGTTGCTGCCAGAAGCATGCTGATTCCTGACAAAAAGAATAGATTAGGATCAATCAAATCTCCCCCAGGCTTATCAGTGGGACTTTTAACCACACCTTCTACCTCAAACTTTCCCCTTCACCTCCTTCCAAACACCTACGCAGCAGCAAGCTAACAAGGTGTCTGCCAAACCATATGTTCGTAATTAGTTAACTTCTTGCCTGTCACTAGAGGCACCACTGATTCAGCAACAGCCTCAAGGGTGTTGGGCATCCAATAAGACACCTCCAACCAGCACCAGCCCCTCCCCTCAGCAGTAGGAGAAGAAGCATACTTAATTCCAGCTGTGGCATTGTTAAGTGAATTAACTTTATCCTCAATTTAAAAAGCCAGCATGAAATCAAAGCAGACCCCAGAAAAGAAAAATAGAGAAAATGAAAAAAAAAAAAAATGCTCATAGGTTAACTCAACAAGTCTGCTGAATGAAACTCAACTGGTTGGCCCCAACCAGCCAATCACTGCAAAGCAGGTTCCTGGCACCGTTGTTACTTCTGGCATAATTCTTCCTTTTATTTCCCAGTTCTGTGGTTAAGGTCTCTTGTTACACACAGAGGGGACTGATGATATAATTGTTTATGAGCCAGTGGAACACATTTTTAGGTAATAGTGAGGTTACCCGGCAATGAGAAATTAATGTTAGAAACAGCAGTGTACGATGCTGGCTAAGAAATCTCATCTCAAGGTAAGAGTTCTACATGTGAAATTAAATTTGCAATCTCCTCTCTGAGCCTATACATGTTTGATTGTATGGGTTTTCTTTATGGGAAAAAGTTGGCAAACAATGTTTTGCAAAAAGCTATAAGGTAATGAGAACTCTGTAGTATTTTTTGTTCCCATTGACTAAAGAAGAAATGTCTAGCAAGTATTTAAAAATATGTGCAAGTATTTAAATATGTTTATTTAAATGAGAAGCACTGATAAATTACTCTACTTTGAATGAAACAGTAGTAGAGATGCTCTAATAAATTCATTTGCTTCAATGAATGAAAGTAATTCTAAAAGCATATCATGATCCTGAATTTTAGTAATCAGAATTTGACAGTGTCATTTCTCATTTTACAGCTAGTAAGATTATAGGGAATAACTTTTGAAAGTTGAAAAAATAAGGATGTATTTTCTATAACTTTAATATTGCAAATTTTTTATTTTAAATTTGTAATATATTCAAATATCATTTATATAACTACTAAAGTTGGAATGAAAAAATATTAGTTAGAGCCATGAAAATTCTTAATGTAGACTCATAAACTGTTATAAAAGTTAGGACTGAAAACAATGGTAAAAAAAAAAAAAATTATGTTTTCACACAGAACACTTGTGAGCCCAAAAGTGTGGACATAAGTATGGAAGTAAACAGAAAATTTCAATTAATAAAAGAAGATTAAAGAATTCATGTGAAAATAATTATAAATAAGAAACCAGCTCATTATTTTAAACAATGTTAATCATAGACGATTATGATTTTGTTGTTGTAGTTCATATTTTTACTCAGAGGAAATCCTCTTGTGAAGCAATCTAAGAATTTTAGACAATGCAAAGATTATGGCAGAAAAACTCAAGATTTAAATATCCACCAAACCTAGGTTACTGTTCCTTATGAGTTTATCAGCTTGAGATCTAATTTCATTGTCAATTACATAATCTCTGCTATTATGTTAAATAACCATTGAGGTTGGCAATGTACTCCGGGGTCTTGTCAGAATGACATGTGGCTTAAAGTGAATTAAGAAATAACTGATATGGCTTGGGACCAGGGAATTAGAAAACGTAAGTCAAAGGGAAAATGCAGAAACCACAGATTGGTACAAGTTACAGGTAATTTTCTTAATAACTCCCTTTACAATAATGTTAGACAAGCTATGTCAAGCGTCTTCCCTATCCTCTGTGGGACAAATCAGTTAACAATCACAGCCACATGCCTGCTTTCACAGACAAGTGTCATACTAAAAAAAAAAATACATATATTTTATAACTTAATTGTTACTAAGCAAATAACACTTATTTAAAACAAGAACAATCTGATAAAAATGCCCAAAGATTAATACATTTATTTTTCCAGTTTAATCTCTCCAAATTTTCAAATATGACATTTTAATTAAAATAAAGCCTGATTCAACTTAAAAATGTAGTCTCATTTTCATAGCTAAGGGTTTTATTTACAATTCCATAGTAGGAGGTCTTTATTTAGCTTTCAATGTGATTAACTTTTAAAATGAGATTTAACTTACAGCACGTATTCTACTTAAGGAATATGAAGATGTGCAGATTGGAAATAGGAAACAATGTTGATTAGATATTGAAAATTGATTTTGAGGAGTCTTAAAATTTTTAGGCCTACTGAAATAATAGTGAACCACTGAACAACAGATCATGGTGATCTAATATGATGAGCAGAACACTTAACAAAAAACTAAGCAGCAATGTGCAGTGCAGATTAGAAGAAAATAAGATGCATGTTGAAGAGGTGGGTTCCAAGTTAGTGCTGAGCACCTGGTCAAGGCAGTGTGCATGGAACTAGATAGGGAGACAGACATAAGATGTATTAAAGACTGACTCAGAAGGTTGCAGATAATGAAAGAGGGGAAATACAAGACAATAATGCCAAAATTTTGTTGAAAAAAAAAAAAAGAGTGGCAAAATGATGTGAAGACAAGGAGGGCAGAGCTCAGTTTTTTCGACTTGGAAAATGATGAGTCTAGTTTTAAACTGGATTTGAGGAATGATTTGCACAATAGGAATGACCATCTGGCAGGATAGAGCCCTGATGATCAGAGGGAGGACATCAGTTTGGAGGCCAGCATGGAGGTACACACCTATAATCCCAGGGGATTGAGAGGCTGAAGCAGGAGGATCACAATTTCAAAGCCAGCCTTAGCAATTTAGCAAGGCCCTAACCAACTTAGCAAGACCCTTTCTCTAAATAAAATATTAAAAAGGGCTGGGGATGTGGCTCAGTGGTTAAGCACCCCTGGGTTCAATCCCTGGTACAGAGAGAGAGGGACAGAGATAGGAAGGGAGGGAGAGAGAGAGGAGGAGGAAAAGAGAGAGAAAGAATATCAGTAGTTTGAGAGTTATCAGTGCAATGCCCAGGAGTGTATACAGGGGAAATGCTGGGCTTTCTGAGGCAGAGAATGTGAATCCAGAAACAACAGGTCAAGCCCAGTGTATTATACTCCCAAAATAAAGGGGTCCAGGGAAAGAAGTCAAGGATGAGAACACAGGAAGAGTGTTAGGAAAAGAGTCAGATAAGAGAATCTACAAGATAATAAAATTTTACAGAACAAGAGAAAGTAAAAACATCTTGTGGAGATAAGAGGTTTAGTGTAAAAAAAATAGTTAACAATACAAGTAAACTCAAACAGCACAGAAACTTCAAAAAGCTGCTCTTCAAATTTTGATATGAAGGTTCCACAAGGTTATGAAATAAATTGGGACATGTTTCTTTGTTCCTGTGCCCTTATTCTCAACAACAAATTAAGATTGTTATTTGAAAGTTTGATTAAAAACTAATTTATAAAAACATGTAATCCCAGTTTTTACTTTGGAGGAAGAATTTCAATGATTCAGTTTGTTAAAATATTCTCATAATATTTTATTTATTAGTTTATCTTGAGTTTTTTCATTTGTAAGATTGATCAAAATCACCTACATTACTAAATTCATTAAATTTTACTATTTACTGATTAATATTATGACTGTCTTCTTATTTTTAATATTTAAACTTTTTCCCCTCATAATCAAATGATTTGTATGTGTGGCTATTTGATAGCCTCATTGAAAAGTAATTAAATAAGTTCATTTATTAGTTACATATTTTTTTCAGTTCCATTTGCAATTATTCCCATTCTTTCACTATTGTTTCATTTTTTTACTGATTTTTAAATCCCGTTTTTCTCCTAGTTTCTCGGATTAATAATTGATATTTGACTTTTCTTGTTAACTAGTATTTTTATTGAAGTTTATAAATCACCATTATAAATTTATTTTGCATGAATTTCTATACAAACCTTCATTTTATATATTTCTAAACATTTTATGGCATTCAATGTAGTTTTCTTTAACATGTTAATTATTTAGGCATTTTAACATTGATTTTTAATTTTTTCACTTGTATTCACTTTGTTTTACATGATTGAAACTTCATTGAGGTCAATAAATTATCAGATACTACTTACTAATCTCTGAATTATGCAATAATTTAAGTGATGTTTCCTGTAAGAATAGCCCAAGACAAAAATTTATTAAAGCTAAGAGTATAGTGATAAGGTGGGGAAGAAAATAATCAGAAAACAAGGGACAAATTTTTCAGATTAAGACTTCCTGTATGACTGTGAGGAAGGTGATAGCAAGAGAGCAGTGAAGTATGGCCACAGGGTGGTGGCATTGCCATTACCGATATGAAGACTGAGAACAAAGGCAGAGATTGTGTCATGTGTTGAGTGCTTGTCATGATACAACAAGGGTGACAAGCAACTATAACAATTTAACTTTGATCATCATAGGTTTGGAATTTGATTTTCTATAATATATTCAGAATCCATATGGTTTTCAATCATCCACTTAAGTTCATTGTTAATGACACTAGTTTGAGGCAATTTTTGCCTGTGTTGCCTGTGAGAGAAAAGAAGGGGATCACAAGAATATATAAATATAATGACCTTTCCTTAAAATAGAAAAGTTTAGGCTAAGTATACAAATTGTGTAACCATCAAGATATAGAAAGTAATTGAAATTATGACAGTGGATCAACTTGGCCATGAAACATCTGCAGCATAAGGAAAAGAACAAGGCTAAAACCTTGAGCAATTCCCATGGTCTTTAGGAAGAATAAGAGTTGACAAAGGGGATTCTGAAGCCACAGGAGAAGACTGAGGAGAAAAAGAGGCATGTGATACCTGGTAAGACAAGACACTGGACTATTTGAAGAAAAGGGAATCATGATGAGAAAATTGAATTCTTAAACTATGATATTCAAAGTGTAATCCCCATTAAAACCATTACTAATAATACTTACAGGGATTTTGATATGGCAGGTAGTTCTATGAAGTATACATTTTCTGCTGATAAGATTGAAAGGCACTGTCAATACACTAAGACTGGTAGAAATCAAAATAACAAACTTCCATGTATTGAGTGCCTACCATGCTCCAACAAGGGTGATAGGCATCTCATAGGAAATAAACTCTGAAAAATTTGTAATTTCCATCTGGAACACAACATGCTTTAAACAAACATGTCCTTTAATAAACATATCAATGAATGATTCAGTTTTGTTTGCAATTTATAATTTGTCCAGCACCTTTCACACGGTCAATCATCACTATTGTAGAAGAAAAAAAAAATTATCTTCTTTTCACAAATATGCCTTAATCCATAAGGAGGGACAGACATTTCTGTCTACCATTCTTTCAGTATTCCCTTATTAACCAATAAGGTTTCTGCCCACAGAAACACAGGATAATCTTTTGACTGTTCTGAATGGGAGTCTGTTGGTTTGTACTTTGCTAGTAGAAGTTCCATTTATATATGAAGCAGGGAAATGCTCTGCTTTCTGTTTACTTATTTATATTTTACTTCTGCACTCAGGTGCTGCAGTTTTCTTGGTGCTTCCTTCTCTGTCCAGAGCATTTGTAGCCACATAGCTGTCAGAGTCCACCCTTGCATGCAGCCCCCTACTTCATTCTTGGTCCCATCTGTGTGCTGCAAGGCAAGGGTTATTTAATTTGTTTATATAACTATTGAGTTAATGGACTTGGAGTTTGCTCCAAAAATACTAGCCACTCCAGATTCAAAGGAAGATATCTCATTTGAACAACCAGGTAAGTATATTACTCCAACATATTATACCAGAGGAATCCTGCATTGGAGATTTTCAAATAAACACCCAACTTAACACCCACATACACACACACACACACACACACATTCCTTATTGACATATTCTTTTTATATGTGTGCATACTCCTTTGGCAGGTTAATTCAGAGAACAAGAGATAAATTAAGATTTGTATTTTATTAATATAAAAACGGGAGTCCAAAGACTTTGGTACTTGACCAAGGTGAAACTATTAAGATGTAGATCCAGGATTTAAATCCAGGTCTTCTCAGTTTTCTTTTGGTATTCTTTTACCCAACCTGTAATTTCACCTAACATATAGCCACACTGAAATTATGATTTGTTAAATTTGAGTAGCTTAAATGTATGTAGCATTTTCCCTTTCATAAAATATTGATTATACTTTATTATACATTCATTATTAACTGCTTTAAAAATAGCTTATCTGCTTCACTAACACCCAGTAATACATGGGTTATATAGATTCAGAATGATTAAAATATTGCTCCAAACTAAAGGAAAAGGTTTTTGAAAATGAGAACCAGAAGAAGAGAGAAAATGTTAAAGCATATTTTCCACACTTGCATAAAAAATACAATATTATCAGTTAAGTTAGTTTTGTCATCTTTATATAGGAATTATTCAAATGTGGGTTTCTGGCTGATGTTGCCATAATAAAATTTTGATAGATCAGAAAAGGCCAAGAAATAGAACAAGTACAGAGTACCACTTTGTCAGTGGATCAAAATAACATCATACCAGCCTTGTAATCCTTGTCTCAAAAGGCAGCTGATGATCTCACAGAATGAAGATGAATTCACAGTAAAATTCCTTGAGCCTTTTGAGGAGCTTGAACACTCTGGGAGAGAACAATTGGAATATGTGTCAACTGAAAAGAACAGAGGTATTGGAACAGAGGAAATACTGTTTAAAACATATGGAGTTAAATATTATCCTATATAAAGGAAAACGCTAGAATACAAGAAGACAGATCAGGAGCCAGGTGTGGTGGCACATGCCTGTAATCTTAGCAACTCAGGAGACTGAGGCAGGAGGATTACAGGTTGAAGGCCAGCTTAAGCAATTTATCACGACCCAGTATTGGGCTGGGAATGTGGCTCGGTGGTTGAGTGTCTCTGGGTTCAACCCCTAGTACCAAAAAAAAAAAAAAAATCAATTTGCTAATCTGGTTGAAAAAATATTCAGCATGAAATTAAAATAAACTGAAAAGATTGAGTGATTAATGGAATGCATGGAGCTAAATAAAGAAATGGAGGTTTGCTAACAATGTGTGGTAAAATGTCATAAATGAAAGAGAATGTAAATAAATAATTAAAGAAAAGAATAATATGATACCTGATTAAAAGCTTTCTAGGGCTTCAAGCCTACGAGAGAAAAAAAAAAAAAAAAAAAAAAAAAAACTTCAACACCAAAAATATACTTAAATGTAAGACTATCAATGATAATAAGTAATAGATTCCAAAATGAATAATCAAATAGTGCAAAAAGAAGCAAGGAATCCAAGTAACTTGAACCCCTTCTTCATTAGAAATATGTTGGACTATGTAATAATTTAAGAATGCAAACTAATCATTCATCTCAACCTGCATAACTCTGAGGATGATGAAAAAAATCTTTGTGTATTCTTTACAAAAACTTCCTGAACCTGATTGCCATGGATTTAAGACATGAATTCATAAGTTTATTGTTAAATGGGTCTTTATCAAATTGTATTTGTTTCCTTTTCTGAAAGAGATTCCTCACAAAGGACCACCACAACTCTCCTTTAACCATATTATTAAGCAATGAGTTTTCAGTTGAGAAAAATCACCTTCAGAATACTAATCTCATAAATAGACTTCTCTTCCATCAATCTCTAAAAGTGCTTCCCCACGTTTTCATAAATGTAAACAGAGGATGGAAAAATTCTAGGATTGGTTGGCATTAAATTAAATTAGCCCCATACTACAAGTCATAAATAATATAAATGATAGGTTTTTTAAATTTACATTAAATGAAAAAAGTGAAATCACACTTCTTAATTAGAATTTGTGTTTAAAAATGTATACTGTCATCAAGAGAGATTCAACCTTTTCTTTATTCTGTGAAATGCTAGAAAAGCCTTCAGGAGCCCCCTCTAGTGTTTGAAGGATGCAATAGCTCATCAACAAAGGATTTGCTCAAAAGAAAAAGACAAGAATTCTTTGTCCTGCTAAAAAAAGTCTATAGAGATCTTCAACTCCAACACCTATTCCATCCAGAAAATGGCAAGACTGAAGGTCCAGTAAGAAGGCTTTTTTCTAAGGTTTGAAGTAGGTTAGTGGTAGGTCAAGCAGTAGGACTTGATTTCCCCTACTACTAGTTAACAGAACATTCCACTATGCTCTGTGGAGTTGGATTTCGGGCTAACAGGTCCAAAATATAATAAAAACAGGGAATTTGGAGTATATGAGGGTTTTTTAAATGAAAGAAGAATTATAGATATAAGGGAAGAGTATTGAGATAAAGGAGGAAACAGAAAGGGGAAAATGTTAGGGGTCCACAGTTCCTTATTTAATAATAGGAACTCAGAGACAGGGTAATTAAAGGATTGATTGGATTTGTGATACTTGAGAGGATACTGATAGATCAGAAACATACTCATAAAATGAGCATGTATAAAAGTATGTATTTTATTTGTAGTTTTGAAGGTGATTAATGAAGTTTAGCTATAAATTCCCCACTTATTAAAATCTGTTACTTAACTCTTATACCCTTATTCTTTTATCTGTGTCAAAAGAAATTACATTACCAGCAATGCAGAATATGAAGTTTTCATTACAGAGCAATAAACCTTGATTTCTCACCCAACTCTAGTTCATGGTAACAGAGTAGCACTGGAGATGTTGGTTAAAACATCATGATATATTGTCCTTAAATGCAGTGCATAAATTTCTGTCTCCCTTCCTTCCCCCAGAATGCATAAAAAGCAATACTCTCTGGAAAAAGCTTTAAGTACTATCTCTCTCAAAAGACACAAATCCAAACAGCCTAGTTAATTTAAGTGTGTGACTTTTATTTGCATAGCATTGTTAAGAAATAGTTTGTGAAGAATGTTCAGCTATTTCTTTTTCACAAGTATTGAATGTGGGAATTTGCCATACAGATAAGACATGCATTGAAGAGTTCATAGTCTGATGGGGAAAACCCAAAAGTAGAAAGGAAAGAGGGGACATATTATTTGAGTCACCTTTCGATTATCAGCCTTTGGTCATGTTTTCGATTGTGGAATGTGGTGCTGAAGGGCTGTGGAGATATGGTACAAAAGTACATGCTGCCAGGCATTAAGGATACCTGATACCTGAACAACTCTTCATTCTCAATACCAGTGTAGGAGATCAGACAGACAAAAAAGCTTTAGACAAGAAACTCCCTGTGGAATAATAAAGTGTGAACATTGAATTAAGAAGGTGCTGAGAATGCTGGGGAATGATAAGTAAGTGGATGAGAATTCCTGCATTTCTGTTGTTTAAAGGAAGGAATCACAAAACTCCTCAAGACTGACTTGTTCAGTCATTAATTGAACAGTTCTGTGCCAGACAGGAATGGTAAGGGATTTGGAAATAAATTTCGTTGAGGTCACTTTTTAAAAGTGAGAAGACTTCATAGAAATCGAATACTCTTTCTCATCAATTTTTCATGACTTTCATCATAAATGAAGGTTCAAATACCTAATAAACTAAAATAGATTGAGAACCAAATTTTCACAATGCACTATTCTTGGTGTTTTTACAAGCATCATCTCATTGAATTTTTACAAGACACCTTCATCCCTGGGGCATTCCTGTTGGGCCACCAGCCTGGGAAATGGCCAAAGCATTACAGCATTCTCATAAAATTTCTTCATCATTTCCTTCAAGACGTTTTTATATTTAAAAAGAGTATAAATGATGTTATATGTTTCATTGCTCTTTGTATTTTATTTCATTTAAAGTGTTGAGAATCAAACTCAGGGCCTGGTGCATGCTACGCAGGTGCTCTATCACTGAGCTACACTCCCAGCCTGATTCTTTTTTTTTTTTTTTTTTTTTTTTTTGAGACATTTTATTGATCCTCAAAGCGCTATACTTAGAAAAGTGTTATAAAACTAATGGAGATGCTGTTAAACTTTAAATGTTGGCAACATTATAAGTGTTGTAAATATTTTCCAACCAATGAGCCTGAAACTGTTTGATTCAAGAAATTAGATGCTTAATAGTGAATACATGGATGTAACCTGGGTGAACCATGGTAGTGATAGAAAACTGGACATAAAAGAAGATCTAAGTTCCACTTGTGATCCTCTGTATGTATTAGAGCTGTTCTCCAAGGCATTCTATAAAAGCTCTAATTATACAAAGTAGAGTTGCTAGTCTTTACAGTTGGCCACATTCCCTTTTTCTTTCTCCATTCAACATACTACCCAGGAGTATTCCACCACTCCTAAGAGGGCCCATCTAGTATTTTGCTCTATAAATAAGGAGTCCAAAAGAATAGCTAAAGTGAATCCTACACTGTATCCAAGAGGAAGGGATCTAAAGATACCTTAGGAACTTTCACAAGTCTACCTTGTCTCACTATCTGGCAACAAGCCACCATCCAGTAATTTGCCCACTTGACTATTTCATTTCCCCTGATCCTTTCAACCCTTTTGAAATTTCTTTCCTTTTTTACCCAGCATTCTACTACTCCTTTACGAAAGCCTTCAAATCTTTCTCTTCATTGAAGTTCCTTTAAAACATCTCAGCAGATCCTAAAACATAGGTCAACCCAGATCATCTTCTTTGCTCTCTTTACCTCTATGGTTCTGATCATATAATTCAGTTACTACATCCACAGGCTTTCTCTTCATCTGAACTGTTGGAACTGATGGTCCATTCTCTCTTTTTCTTTCCTCAAACTACATAGCAGTCTACAAGCTCTACCTTTTTCTCTCCGTGGATCTATTGCCTTCTACTTTGTGGAGAGAAATGGAAATTATCAAGCGAATATTTCCTCAGTTCTTTACCAAAAGATGTGTCACAGAAAACCTCCCACACCTTCTTATCATCACTTAGTCTCTCTTTCTGTAGTGTATGATCTTTATTCCTTGCTTGATGTTGAATCTTTTATACTTTGGTCTCTGAGGGTAGGTTATCTATTTATTAAAATTTTTTGCATTTGGAATAACTAAACTCATGGTTATAAAACTCAATGTTTGAGATATTAATTATTCCAAAAATGATATATAACTGTACTATAATTCTAATTAAAACCCAGAAGGCTTTGGTGAAAATGGACAGGCTAAAACTGAAAATGATGGTCAAGAAAATGATAAGATTTTAATACTTAATATAAAACCATACTGAGTATGACTGCATGGTATTGGAGAAAACTATCAAATGAAATGAACAGAACAGAATAGGATGCACAAAGTAGACTCAAATATATGATCACCTGCCTTATAACAATGGTGACACTGTCAAGCAGTAGAGAAAATGAATATCTATTTCATTAAGAATCCTCTATAAGGGAAAAGATGCATAGAAAGATGAAAGTTAACATCTACCCCAAACAATATAAAACTCATACCTAGATAAACCACAGACATTAATGCACAAAGTAAAACAAAACAAACTTCAGAAGAAAAAGCAGGTGACTATCTTTCTTAGAGTAACCAAAGATTTCTGGAATAGAAATCACATAAAGAATTAATCATGAAGGAAATATTGGTTAATTGAACTATTTCAAATTTAGAATTTTAGGACACCAGAAGATACCTATAAAAGTACAAGGCAAACTATTTTTGTTAATTATGAAGTCAGTACTCGATAAGCTTTCAATAAGTTAAATGTATGATAGATAAGTTCTTGGTTCTTAATAAATATTTGATTATTTTTGGAACTATGTTTCAAGTGACTACAAAACACCAGGAACTATGTAGTGGTCTATTTACATATATTATTTAATCTATTCTTTACCACAACTGTGCAAAGTATGTAGTAATATTTACAGATAAAGAAATCAGTGCCCAGAAAGATTTAGCAATTTACTCATACTCACTTCTAATGGGAGAGAGAGCTACAATTTAAGCCAGAAACTTCTCTAAAATCCAAATTCTCTCTACATTCTGTCTAGATTTTTTTAAGTCAGTACCTACAGGCAAACATATTTTATGTGATCTACTCAGTATTTATAGTTCATTGTAAGTTTGAATAGAAAGATCTAAGTATCATCTTTAAATCCCAGAACCTTTCAGTGGGTTCCTGAATTTGACTAATCTAGTAGCTAAGCAAGCTATAGGCAACACTGAAGAGGAAGCAGAAGAGGAAAGGAGACCTCTGATGGAAAAGAAGAAAAGAGGACTCAGCAGAAGTCTGAGTAAGGAGTCATGGAAATGAACAGGTAGACATCAGGTTACCCCGAGGCAGAGAAAAGTTAATTCTGTGAAATGGAAAGACCCCGCTGGTCCAGAAATTTGTAGAATTCGTTCAAGAAAGAACTCTGTTAAATTCTCAAGTGTGAGCCTGGAGGAGTTCCAGAATTTCTCTTCTACTCAGTTGCTCTCTGAGAGAAGTAATCCAAGGGTCTGAAATGTTTCTTTCACCTCTGATATTAAACAAATCTTCCTGTGTATCTACAGGAGAGCCACCTATTGAGCCCAAGAATACTCAGCCTTTGCAAAATAGCTGATACTAAATAACTGTTAGCATTTAACTGACACTATATTTATCTACAGCTAATGATTTTTTTCTGTTTATTTTCCAAAATATTGATTAGCTACACTGCAGTCAATGCTTTAAAGAGCTGAACTTATTTAAATCACAAAACCCTTCTTTTTCATTTTCTGTGAACTTCAGGTTTCATTTCTACCAGGTATGTGTGTTATAAATCAAATTCAAGTGGGTTGAATATTACTAGACCAGTAGCACTAATTCAGTGCTCCACGTGACTCTGTTGGCCATTTTAGCATATATTCCTTTTACATATGCACCTTACCCATATGTTTCTTTTTTTTTTTTTTTAAGACAGAGTGAGAGAGAGAAGAGAGAGATTTTAGTATTTATTTTTTAGTTTTCGGCAGACACAACATCTTTGTTTGTATGTGGTGCTGAGGATCCAACCCAGTGCCCCGCGCATGCCAGGCAAGCGCATTACTGCTTGAGCCACATCCCCAGCCCCCATATGTTTCTTTTATGTAACTAAATACATTGTGCAACCTCTGCTCCACTCTTTTTTAAAAAGGAAGAATAAAAAGAAAAGAAAGTTGTCAGTCAACCAAAGTCCCACAGAGGGCAGTATGGTTCTAGCTGTTTCAGAAGAAATCCTATTTCATAGTAAAGAATATAACTCTAGTCAAATAAATGAATATAAAATGAAACAGTGATATGAAAATGTGAGATATAGAGATATAGATTGAAAGATAATAAAAGAGTAGGGTAGAAGACTTCTGATTGTAAATTAATAAATAAGAATCATAAAATTTTTAGAAATTAATGAAATAAAAGTAAATTTTAAATTATCCATTATCCCTAAGGTCAGACAGAATCATTCTGATGTCTGTGTATGTGTGTGTGTGTGTGTGTGTGTATACACATACACATATATTCATAAATATATATACATATAACTTCTATCAGATTAATTTTGTATTCTTATATTCTTTATGTCATTTAAGATTTTTCTAGATTGTGTAATTTGTATACTATTTTTAATGGATGGATAAAATTTCTTCATAGTTATATATGTTAACTAACCATTCAGTTCTTTTTTAAAATTTTATTTATTTATTTATTTTAACCAGGAATATATGACAGCAGAATGCATTTTGATTCATTGTACACAATTGCAGCACAACTTTTCATTTCTCTGGTTGTATATAATGTATCATCACACCATATGTGCAGTCACACATGTACATAGGGTAATGACGTCCATCTCATTCCACAATCTTTTCTGCCCCATGCCCCCTCACCATTTAGCTCATGATTCAACTTTAGATATACTAAATGTTTTTTATAGATTAATGCTATGGTAAATATTTTTGCTTAAATTTATATATTAATTTTTAATGTTTCCTTGTAACATGTTCTCCTAGCATAATGAATAGTTAATACCTATTTAGGTACTAACATGTAACTATTCCTTATATCTGTCACCAAATTCTTTACAGACATATACTCATTTATGCTGTGTGACTATAGATAGCTTTGACAACATGCAATTATACTCATAATTTTATTTAATACTAGAAAAAATGATACTTCAGTTTAATTTTTGATATGATAAAGCATTGGTTGGGAAAAATAGTCCAGAACTCAAAATTATAAATTATATCTGAAAAATCTTGGAATAAGTGGTGTTGAAATAAGAATACAAAATCATTTCAAAGATCTCCTGGGAGAAGCAAATGAGAGAAGGGAGGTGAAAATAATTTTAAAATATTATCTAAATGGAAGGAAACAATAAAGAAATAGAATACTTTTCCAAGATAAATAATTGAGTCTATAAGGTAATATATAAAAATGGAGTTTTGAAACTTTGGTTCGACTCGAAAATACTGAATCCATTTCTTACTATTTGCGTAACACTGAGTAAATGCCTTAATTTCTCTGGACAGATTATGCTCACTTTAGAAAAATGTTGTGAGGACTTAATTAGATACTATAGATTATTATTAACACTTGACAGGTACATAATATATACTCCATAAATATTATTAACATTATTTTCTTTTAGTCAATTATCAATAGAGAGACACATGTCTAAGTATGAGCACCAGGAAGAAAAATTCATTAAGTAATGAAAAAATATAGTATGATTTCCAAATTAACAAGGTAATAATATGGAACATATTCCAACTGTATCAAACTCACAGAATAAGAATTGAAAGGGGAAAAGATATAGTAAAGTTAAAACTAAGCCAGATATATAAAAATAGTTAATGAAAGAAAAAAATGCAAAACAAGGGGATTTTTGAGCAGTGAAATTATTCTGAGTGATACTCTAAAGGTGGATATATGCCATCATGCATTGACCAAAACTCACAGGTTACAGCACATCATAGAACTCAATAGCAATATATCAATTTTGGCTTATCAATTTTAACAAATGCTGCCTAATTAAATATTCTAATAATGGGGAAAAATTGGGGGTAAAGTAAGCTTGTAGAAATTCTGTGTTTTCCACTCAACTTTTCTGTAAAGTTAAAAGTGCTCAAAAAGTAGTATATTAAGTTTAAAAAAATCTGTACAAATCTCTGCTACATGAGAGACACTATTTACAATGTATTTTTGTCAACTATGAAATATAATAAATTTATATTAGCTTTTAATAAGTTAATCATTTTGAAATTAATATTTCCTTAAGGTATTATTAAGACCTTATGAATTTTAAACAATTCAAATGTATGTAGATTTTTTTGTCATTATAATCTCAAGAAGATATCAAAGGAAAATATTGTGTTTATGCCTTATGAAAAAATGGCTAACTTTACAGAAAAAATAAGTCATTGAGTGAAAATTCTTCTGATTTTTTTTTTTTTTTTTTTGGATCCTGGAAAGATTCATTGTTGATCAAGATGCAAAAAATGTTAAAAACAAAAAATAAATCAAATAAGTAAAAACATAAATGAAGATATAAAATAGTTTATCAATCATGACAGAAATTGGGGGTGAACTATAATCCATAAAAAGATCTATGTTCTTAAACTAGTTTGGAAAATGACAGCTCTATACTATTTATAAGAATCAGACTGAAGCCAGTCTCAAGAAGTCAAGGTCATATATTTCCTCTTATATGCAGAAGCTGTGAAGAAAAATAGGAAAGAAAAAGAAACTGCTTGGAAACAGAAGAGAGAGTGGTAGAATGGAGAAAGGAGGTGAGGAGGGAGTAGAGGAGAGAAAGGGGAGGTACTGAGAAAGGAAATACAACATGTATGCTGTCATACATCAATTAAATTTTTTAAAAAGAAACATGGAGGCTGAGGATGTGGCTCAAGCAGTTGCGCGCTCGCCTGGCATGCGTGCAGCCCGGGTTAGACCCTCAGCACCACATACAAACAAAGATGTTGTATCTGCCGAAAACTAAAAAAAATAAATAAATATTAAAATTCTCTCTCTCTCTCTCTCTCTCTCTCTCTCTCTCTCTCTCTCTCTCTTTAAAAAAAAGAAACTATGAAATCTGAAAGTAGGTGCAAAAGAGAAAGAGAGGAGTAACAACATTAGTATCGGAAGGCTGACTATAGGGTTGAAAGACCTACATGAATGCAAAGTAGGGATCCATGTATTGATAAAAGACACATTTGTGAAGGAGTTATGCAATTGTCAACTTCTGTATGACAAACTATACAGTAGCTAAACATTAAAGGTAAGAACTACCAATTAGTACATTGTCAACTTGATGAGAATGTAATTAAATGAAAACTTTTAATGTTTCTTTTCAAATTTGAGTAGTCTAAGTATAAGTACTTCATGAAAATTAACTCAATCTTCACCCTAATAACCCTGTAAAGTGGACATGATTATAAGATGTGTTTGCAACTGAGGAAAAGAACAAATGATAAATAAATAACAGATTTTTGTTTTAGAAGTTCCATTGGAAATGATGATATCCTCATAAGTCAAAAGAAAGGGAGTAAAATACACAAGATTAGAGTAGATAAAACTTAACCACAGAGGATATTAATAGAAAAATAAATGTTGTGGTACAAAATTTTATAGAACACATTTGTAAATCAAAAGAAATGTATGTTTTCTGGGGGAAGGAAGAGAAATAATAAATACCACAAAAGAGTAAAAATAAACAATTGGAAATTTTTAAATGAACACTTTGAAAAATTTGAAGAAACAGATTCACAGGCAATTTCTATCCAATATCTAAAAAAAAGATACTTCAGCTGCATTAAGGCAAGAAAGTAATATTCACTACCAAAAAACCTATAGAGATATCAAATAAGCATTCCTAACAATAACACTAAATAAAAACCAGACTGAAAAGAAACTACTTAAATTTAATACTTGGGTATTTGCAAATCACACAATAAGTATTATTGCTATAAATAGCAAATGTTTAAATAATTAATGATAAATAGCAAAGGCTGAAAGCCATGTCATTTTAAGGTCAAAAATTAGACAGGAAAGACTGCTTTTAAGATTAGATTTCATATTGGCTGGAGGTGCCCTGAAAGCAGTAGGGTAAAGATCAAATTAGCGTTGGTATTGGAAGACAGAATTTCATTTCTTTCTTCTCTTAATATAATTTTGTACAACTGAGGAGATTCTAGAAAAATCTATCAAAGTTAATATGGGAAAAAAGAATCTAGATACAAGACACACATTCAAAAATCAGTAGTTTGCTCTTTATCTCGCAGTCACCTTTAAATGAAAAAAACTTTAGACCCTCATTCATAGGGCATAAACACACAAGAGAAAATACTTAGAAACTAGGAAAGTGAAATTGATTATATAAATAAAAAATATGCATATATAAATAAACCAATGTACATAATCATTTGTATAATACATTATATAAAATATATGTGAAAAATCTTATAGGGCCATAAAAATGTTCTAAATAAATGAAAGAAGTTGTATAGTGCTGGTTAAAATTGCAGCCAATTTAAATAAAGTCTGTCAACATCTGTTAATATTATAAAACCTTTAATTAACTCAGTATTCTCCTGAAAATCTTATACTAAATAAATAACCATTATGGATATATACGAAGAAATATTTTGCTATATAATATTTATGGAAATAAAAACTATGTAAATAATCTAAGCATTCATTAGGAGATGAATTGTTGACTATAGTATGTAATATTATGTAATCAATATAATATTTTAGACAATGTGTTGTGTTACAATCAACAAAAATAGAATGCTTTGAAGTTGTTCCAATTTTCTTATTAGTACCTTGGAAATTTGTATATATTTGTAAATATATAAATATATTTACAATGAGAACTTTTAATATGTTTCTTTTGAAATTTGAACAATCTAAAAACTACATAGACAATTTATAGAGTACCTTTCTATTCCTTTGTAAAATGTTGTTATAAAAAAGTCCTACAGGAAAGAGAGGAACAAATTATCATGTGCTGCATCACAACTGACATCAAAACCTGGTGGCTTAAAGAAATGGTTCTTATATGAATTAATTTGCTTCTTGAGGAAAATTTTTGATTATCAAAGTATATGTCTGACACAAGTTAGTATATCAAATTAGTACCACAACCCAGACATTCTGCTTGTCTTGTCCACACAGTACTTGTCAAGTCAATAAAATACACAATGAGGATTGAGATGGAGCATGACAACAATATGGTAACTGAGCTCCATAATAAATCAAGACTTAAGAAGACTGCCATCTATAGCCCACAAGTCAACAGATTTTTTAGTAAAGGGCTAAAATTTGCTACTTCCTCTTTCTCTTTCTCCACCAATATACCAATAGTCTTTCTCATTAAAGACTTGGTCTGAGACAATAAAAACTATATTTTGATCATTTGTCATCTATTCTAATATAAAAAGGGTTTGAATGGAACAGGGCCTGGAGAGGGGTCTTGTTGCCTTAATTAAAGGAACATTGGATGGGTCTACAAGGGATGGCACACTTCTTTAGGGAACTCTGTTTCGATTCTTAGTGAGATGAAAAAAGTACATATTTTCTCTCCGATTTCTGAGATGTATCCAGTTTAGAGTGGTGGTTGATGAGGAGTATCAAGTACCCACACTCTAGATCTAGGGTATTGTTAAGCATCCTACAATGTAAGACTAACCTTTTACAACAAAGAATTGTCCTGTTCAAAATGTCACTAGGGCAATGTGAAGAAACTCTTAAAGAAACGACAGTGTTTATTAAATAAAATACAGAGCTAAAATTTGGGCAGGACAGGGTTGGGTAAGAGAGCCCCACTCTCCTCTACTCAGTGTCAGGACAGAGGGCTTACCTGAAATCATGTGAGGCCTCTCTGTTGGAGTTTAATACTAGTTGCAAATGAGACCTGGGCCTGTCAACTGGAACAATCCACAGCTACCTTCTCCTTGTGGTCTTATTTTTGTCTTAAGGATGTAGCTAGACTCCAAGGTTGAGATTTCAAAAGAGAAAAAGAGACAAGCCATGTGACCTTTAAGAATGAGCTGCAGAAATTCACATGGGTCTACCAGATTCTTCTTGATTGGGTTAGTCACAAAGCTTTGTGTAGTTCAAGAGGAAGGGAAATAGACCCCACCTGTCAATGGGCATAGCAAGATTGTGGAAATGTGAGAACAGAAATACTGCTATAGCCATTTTGTATGTCTTTTTAAAATTTCTTACTGGCATATTATAATCACATATGATTGTGGGATTAATTATGTTACATTCATATATACACATATTTATTTGATCCATCTCATTCATCAGTACCTTCCAGTTCCCCACCCACTCCTTCCACTGAACCACTTGCTTTATTCTACTTGCTGTAGCCAGTTTTGAAAAAACTGACTTCCTATTTAAAACGAGACTAATAGTGTTTACTAGAGTTATTAAAATTTCTAATCATCCATTAAAGAATAACATTGATTAATAACAAGTTTGGACAGGAGTTCAATGTTCCAGTTAATAGTTCTAGCTTTTTGCTAAACAATTAACAGCCTTGGTGTGGATCTCCTAAAAGTCAAAGGGAAATCAATGGAGGAAAGTGACTAAGGTGTGGGAGGAGGGAGGGAGGGAGGAAGTGCTGGGGAGTGATTTTGGCCAACTTACATTGTTATACTGTGTTCATGTATAAATATGTAACAACAAATCCCATCATTATATACAACTGTAATACACCAACAAAAAAATGTGGGAAAAGACAAATACAGAAGTGTTGGAAATGTTAAAATTGGAGAGAATTTAAAAACACTGTTACACAGACAAGATACAGATGCTTAATGACTTAAAGGTGGGTGTGATGAGTAAAGAGATGAGAAATATTGGTGGAAAAATATCAAGGAAATCCAGATGGAAATTCTGAAAGAGGAAAAATATGAGATTGTGGGGCTACAGATGTTGCTCAGTGGTAGAGCATACAGTTAGCATAAGGAAGACCCTGGATTCAGTTACAAGTACCAAAAATAAGTGGGAAAAAAAAGAAGCAGGAGGAGGAAGAGGTGGAGGAGGGGTGGGGAGAAAGGAAGGAAAAAAATATATAAGATCTGAATTGAAAATGTCAAAGAATAGATTTCATAGAATCATAGAATATTTCAAACCAAAGAAGAAATGATCAGTAAAATTGACTACAGGGTAACAAATAACAATTCAAACATAAGCTCAGAGGCAAAAAAAAAAAAAAAAAAAAAAAAAAAAAAAAACCCAAACACAAAACTGTCTTGGGAGGATTCAGGAGGTAAGGGGAATCAGATGAATCAATAGATCTAAAACCCTTGGAAATAATACAGGATCAATGAAAAATAAAATAGTGTAGTTCTGCACAAAGTCATGGGGACCTGTATTATTGCCCAAGGTACAATTTATTAGAGAAATTACCTTACTCAACTTTGTAAACTAGAGCATTTGGAAAGTCATTATGTCATTCAGTAATTGATGATTTGAAAATAAATCTGACTTCACTTACCTCATTAAGGTTCTTTCATGCCTTTGAATTCCTCTTAGCATAAATGCCTAAATGATCTCAACTCAGTCTGTCTCTCCAGTCTTATCATGTTATCTGTTTCTCACATGTGTACCAGGGCCTATGCATGTGCTCTTTTTCATTCCTGATGCATACTTCCCTTTACTCTTCACCTATAGAACTCTCTTTCTTCAAGTCTTGGCTAAAATGTCATTTCCTCAAGCAATATAGCCTTAACAGTTTAAACACAGGTCAAAGAGGGTAGCAATATAGATGCAGAAGCCCACAGTGTTCTAAATTCTCCTTCCATTTCACTTATCAAAGTCTCCATTGACACAACTAAGTGTGCAATATTTCCTCCAAAATATATAAACACCATTAAGGCAGGAATCACGTTTGTTTTGTTCAGTGCTTTATCTCCAGTACTTATATAGCATAGTATAAAATGGAAGAGGAGAGTCTGTTCCTCTTGGAATAAATGTGTTTTTCTATTTTTTGGTCACTTTATCACTTTTGATGGAACACTTCCAGGGGTGGACATCCTACTATTCCTGAAGGAAAGTCATTTTTTTAACAATTCCATTAAAAATGCCTTCAATTTTTGGCCATAAATCTGTGTCCTTCTAATTTTGGTTCTTTGGTTTCCAATTTTACATAACAAATAAGTGATTCTTGAGGGTCTTGAAGATCATATGAGACTTTTCTTGTTGAATACATTCATTTTTGAAAGATCAGAGTCACTTTCCACAGTGACAAGAGGGATATTATATGCTGATGCTTGCAAAGAAAAACCTAAAAAGCTAGATAAGTGGGAGGAAAGGATTAAGGCAGAGGCGTTTCACACAGAGTAAAAGTAAACTATTTCATTGTGGTTCCTTAGTCTCAATAAAAGAAAGACTTCATTGAAGTAGCCTTCACATTTTCCTTCTCTTCTGACTGCTTACCTTTTAGCCCATCTTCTCCTTGTATATTTGGATTTTACGTATTTATGGCATTTAACATATGACTGAGATACTGACATCCACTATTCATTATGTTATTTTTTGATTTTCTGGAAATATGGCTGTGCTCACACTCTGCAATCCCCACAGGCATAAACAGAGCACCAGTATAGAAATAAGGCTGAACTTGGTGACTTTTAACTTTTTCTTGGATTCTAAAGAGTTACCACCCAGTGTAACATGATCTATGAAGGTCTTGCACTCCCAAATCTTCATTGTTTGCCTCTAAAGTTTGAGCCCTTAATATCTGGGGTGGATGCTATATATTGTCTCTTTTATTATGCTGCTCCCATCTTTTCATGAATACTGCTATGGTTCCAGTGACTCAGAAAATGAAAAAAGACTCCATAGGAATGAGGATTGACAGTCACTTAGCCCTGCCACTAGCCTCCTCACAAACGGCTGCCTTGTCCTGTTTACTTGATCACTGTTATTCTACTAAATTTCAGCAAAACTATCATTCATATATATATACACAAAACTATCACAATTCAATGTAATTATGAGATTAGAAGTCTTTGTAATTAACTTGAATGCTGTATATATATATATATATATATATATATATATATATATATATATATAAATAATTTTAAGGACTGTGTTTTACTGGTAGTAGCAGTGTATGAACAAGCAATAAAACATCTTGGTAGTCTCAGTAATCCATCCACTCTGTGAACTTGTCTAGAAACCAAGAGTTCACTTCTTATGGGATAGCACATTCTATCTTTACACATTACTGAGCATTATAAATACTCTTATTTATTTTACACTAAAATTTTACAGTTGTTAGTGCTAACTAATGAGATTAGGTCTATTTACTCTCTTCAACAATTTTGTATTAATTTGAAGATTATAATCACACTCTAATTTTCTTCTTCTACATCTAAGCAAATCCTTCTTATATTTTTTTTTTTGCACCTTGATGTCAAAGCCCCACAAAATCTTATATATAATGTTCTTTTCCACTTTTATACAGATTTGTATAATTTTTAAAAATATTTTTGAGCTTTTGGGTAAGAATGAAATAGAACATTTACCTTCTACCACAATCACCCCTCACCATGCAAATCCAACAACAAGAGGAACATACAAAACATAATCTGTCATTACTCTTCAAGGCACTCAGTTTTAACCATGTTTTTATTCCACAAAATATATTACTTCTAATCAATTCTGTGATTTCATATATGTATTTCATTTTTTTATGACTTTAAAAGCAAAACATCATTCATATAAAGTTTCAGCAATGTACAGGATTGTGAAGAATAGAATCATAATCACACTTCTCTTATGAAACAAGAAACATTATTTAATTGTCATTATGTTTATGCCTGTTTTAAAAATTTGTTTTAATACACTGATATACATTTCAATATAGTTAACATCATGGTATTTTTCTAGGTTTTTAGTTTAAAAATATTTTCAATGAATACACAGTCCATCCTATAGACATGCTCTAATTTACTGAAACAATCTCTTATTGTCAAAACAATCTCTTATTGGCCATACTACCCAAAGCACTATACAGATTCTATGCGATTCCAGTTAAAATTCCAACGTCATTCCATATAGAAATAAAAAAAAAAGCAATCATGAATTCATTTGAAAAAATATGAGACCCAGAATAGCTAAAGCAATCCTTAGCAAGAAGAGTAAGGCAGGAGACATCACCATACCAGACCTAAACTGTAATACAAAGCTATAGTAATGAAAATGGCATGGTATTGGCACCAAAAATAAACATGTAGACCAATGGTACAGAATAGAAAACACAGAGACAAACCCAGATAAATATAGTTATTTCATACTAGACAAAGGCACCAAAAATAAACAGTGGAAAAAAGATAACCTCTTCAACAAATGGTGCTGGGAGAACTGGAAATCCATATGCAGCAAAATAAAAATATTCTTGAACATTTTCTTAACGTTTACAAATGTCCCTTATATTGATGTGACGTCCTCAGTTGTAAATCGTGCTTAAATTTGTTCACTTCATGAATTAATTTCTTTTGTGCTTGCTGGCTTAAAAGGATGGATGTTTTAAAGTTCTTAAAATATCTGTAATCCCAGTGGCTCAGGAGGCTGAGGTAAGGTTCAAAGCCAGCCTCAGCAACTTAGCAATACCCTGTCTCTAAATAAAATATAAAAAGGGCTGGGGATGTGGCTCAGTGGTTAAGTGCCCCTGGGTCAATACCCAGTACCCCTGGGTCAATACATATGTTTGCATAAAACTGAATGTCAAATATATTACCATTTTTCTCTTGGTTACTTTTACTTTTTTATGACAAAGTATTTGATTGTTTTGTATATAAATGTTACCTTTAGCATTAAAACACAAAACTTTATGGTGAAGCTTTACTTGCATGTATACTTTTAAATAGGCTTCCTAATATGCATTTCTTATTAATATAGATTTAATTTATTGTGAGTGATGCTGGGGGTACGACACAACTCCAACTGGCACAGAGCTACTTGAAACTTTCCACAAGAGAAGCAGACAGCCTGTCACACAGACACTGACATTAGTGTGGGACCAAATGTTCCTTTCCTTCACCAATCAAAGAAATTTGCATTTATGTGAATTATTGTAGCTTTATAAAAAATATAAGATTGGAGAATAACTCTTTATTTGTCAACATCTGAACATTTCCAGGTGTAAGTGTTTTAAAGCCTTGGGTATCACTGATGGCTCCAGATGCCTGAAATTTGTATATATGTAAAAACATAAATAGGCACATACAATCAAGATATATTAATAAATGCCAAATAATTCATAAAAGCAATTATAAATAAAAGTTTTTAAAAGATGCACATTATGCAATTTGAGTTCTTCTCAGTTGTACTCATGAACAAAAAACACTTTTTTTTTTCTTTGCTTGTCTTTCAGTGCTTCCTTCCCCCAAAGGAAGCTATTAAAATGTATTGGTTTGTGTAAAATCATCAGCTGTGATTCAGTCATGCAATGCTGATACTACCCAGAAGTGGCAGCTGGGAGGCTTCTGGTTATATAAAGAAAAAATAAAAATTATATGTACTACTGTCACCAAAACATCATTCATCTAATGTCATAGAGGATATTGGAATTTTACTTTATTGTTGATAGGGTACTTTCTTCATCTTATAATACTTTAATTCATTCTAATTATAGTAAGCAGTATTAGTTTCATAACAATAAAAATTCTCTATATTTTTCACAAATTGCTTTAGAATATATAAATGATTCCACCGGCTATAGATTGACATTATGATTTCATTTTCTAAAAAAGAAATATGGCAAACAGAAGTTGACTAGAAACATCCAAATTGTATTAATACCAATATCAAGTAAGTTTCTTTGATTTGATTGTAAATAAGATGAATTTGTCAAAAATTAATAGGTCATTGAGAAGTAACTTCACAGATTTTATAGATTACAAAAATACAGAATTATACCTTTCTTATAGCTGAACATTTGTATTTAAATACATTTATTTGTCTTATTTTCATGAAAGAAGTCAACTTATTTCAGGTTCGCTAATAATTCCAAGGCTAGAAGGAACCAGGTCCCAGTTGTCCTATTTTGGTATTGAAGTCTTAAGCTTTTTGAAAAAAAGCAGACCTGATTTCCTTTTTCAGCATCTTCTAGACACACTTAGATGTCACAGTCACTGCCGATTCACCTTTCGGGCCTTTACTGCCTGATCAGCAAGCTATCCAAAAACCTCTGCGTCAGAAATCCTTGGGAGGAATCACTTGAGCAATGAAGGCACAGAAGCTCAGTTTGTGAAGATACTGGTGCTCATGAAGCAGAGATTTATTGTATTTTAAGTAACAGCTGCACTAGCATAATTCTGATGTATATTAATCCTAATACCTGTTTTAATCGTTTTCTACTACAGTTGAGTAAAGTGTTGGGGTTGAGATGTATCTGTCTTGTTTTGTTTGAAGTTCCACATCTCTAACCTTGGTCACAATACAAGGTTTTCATTTCAATGTTTTGAACATATTTTCATAGTGGTATTGATATTATTTCATTCCATTTGAGCCAGATAGGTTACATGGAGCAGACCTTCCCAACTGTTGTACCCATGCATAATAGGTCATAGGCCTGTGAGATAATGATATCCTCTGTTCTCAGGGTGCCCTGGTGAGGCCTGGCGGAAATGAGAACTCCCATAACTATCAACAGCCAGGAGAAGCCTTAACAATTTATTCTAACTTGACACAAATGTTATTTTGAAGTGCTATATTATGAGAAAAGCCAGAAAGCAAAACTAGCAAGTACAGAATAGGTTTGTCTCACTTTGCAATGAATACAGATTGGCATGTATTTCCTAGTTATCTCTCAAAGATGAAGTGAATAGTTGCCATTTGAAAGATATGCCCTTAGGCTGAAAATATTTTAAACTTGTGAGGATTACTATAGTATGTGATTTGCCTTGAAAAAATAAATAAAGAGCTAAAGGTAGTTATAAAGATATTAAAGTAAATTCTGACTGAAACTTCCAATAAAACAATATCACAAATCACACACACACACACACACACACACACACACATGCACATGTGCATACACGTTTCCATACAGAGCTGATCTGACTCAGTTCCAAACTGAATATTTCATCCCTGAATGCATCCAAGGCCTTTCTCTTTTCTATCTAGTAAACTGCTAGAAGTTTTTCAAATTTATTATTTTTTACATTTTTGTTACCAGGATTAACAATTGACTCTATTTTTCATGCCTTTTGTTCATGTAGAAATAGTTTTTATCACTGAATAGGTTACTGCATATATACTGGCTACTATGCAGACATGGCAAGTAGTAAGTCTCTATCTATATTAAAATTATTGATTTCTGCATATTATTCTGGAGGGGTGAAATTCAAACTATGCTTCAACAAATGAAATATGTCAGGTTCTTCAGACATGCTAAAAATTCAAATGTTAAATTTTCCAATGTAAAACATCTTCTCTAAATATACTTTAACTAAATGTAATAATTTTCTTTACAAACAGGTGAAACAAGAAATACTATCTTTATTATTACCTGGAGATTCAGCCATTGAATCAATGGGAAAAGCTGTATTTATATAAAAAAATTAGAAATTGTTTATTACATTTACTATCGAATCCACTAATGGGATAATCATGGAGTTAAACAAAAGAATATTCCATATGCCAACCTATTTATCTCCTGACCAAACTCTGGTCACGCTCTAACCTTCTCTGTCTGCAGACTTGTTTTTTTTGTGCAAAATAAGAGGTCAAATTACCTCCTATTTTGTTATATCTTTGCCCAGACAGGAGGTGGTACCCTGATTCAACAATTGGGCTGTTTGGAGCCACATTCCCTTTAACGCCATTGCTTTAGGCACAACACAAAAGGCAGTTTTAACTAATCTTATTATTCGCAGAAGAAAACCATCTATGTGGGTTACATTGACATCACTAAGAAATGTGAACCTCCTTCTTTCATAAATGTGGATAAATAAGTGCCAAAGGGTTTCCCATTATGGTTTATGGGATGCAGGTTTCAAAATACTAGTCATCATCATAATAGTAATAATTAAGTTTATACCTTAGTAGTGGATGTTAAGTAAGATGTCATGCATAAATCAAATCTTAATAATTAGTTTTTTTTCCCTTAGTTTTTGATTTGAGAATAGATTTATGATCTGATTTATGTTTAATTGTCAATAAGTCTTTGCTGTTTAGGGGTTCTCCACCATCATGTATACTCCCAACCTACCAAGCTAAAGTATTAATGATTTGCCAAATATTCTTGTGCTTAAAACCAATCAAAAACTTCTTAAAATTATGTCTTACCCTCAGAAAAGAAAAACCCTGTTTTATAAATGTAGCATTCTTTTTCAGTTACTTTAATAAACAAGACCAGGAGCATATGTGTGTTCAAAGGCAGAGTCCCTCACCCCTAATAGTAAAAAGAGATACTCTCCATTATTTAGTCAACAAATTAGGAAATAATTAAGCATTAATAAAAATGGCTGGTTTTTCAAGTAACTTCTAATGTATGTATTGCTATGCTAATTTCCCAAATAAGATAAGAGGCTTAAGATAACCCCAAGTGACTCAATCATAGCATACCCGAAGCTGAAATCTGGGTATATTTTGATGCAAAGCTTATAGTCCTTTTTTGCATACCATGTTTAGTCAACTACCTACTTTGTATCATTTTTGGAGCCAAAAGAAAATCTATCTTGCAGAGGCTCCTGTGTCATTTGTCAATGTTTCCAAAAACACAACTCCATCCTCCTTTTTCTGTCCCCGCTGCTCATCACAAAATGAATGAGGGTTTTGCCAAACAGATTGTATTGTTGGCAGGACTAAAAGCATGAACAGTTCTTTGCATTGAAAAAGATCACTGATTCTTACGAATTAAATGCATTTTGATATGTTCTCCTTACCCATCATCTCAGGGCCTTACAGCCATTACATCTTTTTTTCTTGTTATAGTTAGAGCAGAGATGGACCAGTCCTTCATGTCACAAACTGAAATGAGTCAGTGTTGACTGATCCAGTTCATCCACATTCCAGGCAGGGATCCCCAAACCTACTACTATTAATCTGAAAGTGTTTTTCAAATAAATGTCATTGAAGCAGGAAAAAAGGACTGCACCAAGAGAAGCAGCTTCCTCCTCCTTTCCTTTCTTAATTTTGGATATATAGTACTTAATTAACATCCATTCTGTCCTAGTCATTTTGCTGAGTGCTAAGGGTCATGAGTAGAGTACAAAGAACAGTGAAGAAAGGTCAAAGCCCGAGCAGATGTGCAAGCCAGAATCAGACGTTATTTTCAGTTCCTACACCTGTCTTGAAATACAGTAACATTGGGTATAGGGCTTCAACATATGACTTATGGGGAACACAACCCAGTCCATAACAATGCCCATTGATCAACAGCAATAACATGCAATAGAGAGAAGTTAAAGTCAAATGCCATAGGCATAGTAGTTAGTCAGAGGTTCAAATCCAAAGCCTGCCACTTCCCAATTGTGTTAACATTGGTGAGTTTTCTTAACCTTAGTGCTTCCTTCCTTAGTGGATGTAACAAGGACAATAAGTATCCTTTCTCCTATGGCTATCATCAAGTATTTTATATCTAATTAGAAGGTAAATTGAAATGAGAAGCTACTATTAGTTGTAGATAAATAGTTTCAAAGATGTTGTTACTCTTCTTTCTATGGTAGGCATAGTATTTTAGGAATTGTGAGAATCAAATGTAAGAGAAAAGACTGAGGAAATTAAATGCTTACACTATTTTTTCTTAATGAATTTATTTTATATATAGTTGTGAGGCTAGGCCTACACAGAGAAAGATGCTTTAGATTTCAGAAATGTGTAGCTTAATTCATTCTTTTAAACAAATCTTTACTGAGCATTTATTATGTGTCAGAAATTGTGCCAGGCATTTTGGAGACAGCAGTGAGCAGAAATGGCTATTCTTGGGGAATTTATATTCTAGAATTGAAATATGTCACCTCCACTTCCGGAATTGGGCAAAATAAGGTCCATCAAATAAGGAAAATAAATTAATTAAAATAAATTTACAACATAATACAAGTTGGCATTAAATTGTTATCATGTGGTCAAAAGATAGATAGGCATAATACTAGCTCTGGGGCTGTAGGACTGGCTTCCACAAGTGCCGCCCCATCCCTGAAATACAGGTTTGAGACCTGCCATCCCTCACCATAGCCCAGGCAGACTTTCCGCCCCGCCCTGCCCTGCCCGGCTGCGCGTGTGGCACAGGAGGAAGCGCTGGCCTTAGGGTCCCTCAGGGCTGCCCTGCCATCACCAGCCTCTGACGTCCCGCGCCAGGTGCGCAGCCAGCGCGCATAGGCGCGCGGGTTTTGAAGCGGCGCAGCATGCCCGGTAGCCAAGAGCAGGCCGGGAGCTCAACCCGCAGGTCCCAGATCCTGCTGTAGTGATCGCCGGAGTGCGAGTGACTCTGGCTTCAGCTGGTGTCTGCAAGCTCACGTCACCTGTTTGACAGCCTCCCACCAAATCAGAGGGCAGCGCTCGCCAGGAGCCCCTAGCGTCACCGGCTCCCGCAGATTAGAACTCGCCTCTCATAGTTCCTCCCTTCATTCCATTTAAAGCTCCCACTGGCTTTAAGAAAAAGTTAAGTGTGAGCTCAGTTTCTTCAGCGCTTTCTTCCACTGCAATATGGTAAGTGAGGAACCGGCGTTTGCTAGTCCTCTGGCAAAACCTGGGGCTCTGAAAGCGAATAAACTTTGCACTGAGAATTTATTCCATTTTTGGAGCAAGCTTTCTTTGCTATCTACCAATTAAAATAGATCCTCTCCTGTCTCCTTTTTATTATCATCTGTCTTCTCTCTCTTTCTCCCTTCCTTTCCCACTGCCTTTCTCCCTGTTATTTTTATTCTTCATATTTCCCCAAAATTTCACCTATTCACCTGCACTTACTATTCATTCCTCCTCTTCTTCCAGATTATGCACATATTTGCAAACACTTGGAGTTGAACTACTGTAAGAGTATTTGGGGTTTGTTTTCTTCTCAGGAGTCAATTGCCTAATAGTTTAGCTCGGATTCCAATAATAATCTCAAGGAAGGAGTCTGCAAACATGCTTTTAAAATGAAAACAAGAAAAATAGCTCTTGATAAACTTTTGGCTTAACTTCTTTGGTCTGCACTCCCCAAGCTGCACTTGCTTCTGAACTAATTTTTTTTCTTTTATTTTTTTTTCCAAGACTTAACTCACTGGGAACATTAACAAAGTGTGACTTAATTGACTCATTTTCCCCCCTTCTGTTTATGTTATGACCAAGAAAGTACTCAAGCCAACAAAAGATTCGTAGCAGTCAAACAGAGTTTATCTAAACCTAGGCTCTGCTGGAATAAATGGCTTTTACCTGATTAAACATTGACAAATAATTAGGAATGGACTGTTGTACAAATTAACCCAGGAAGGCTGCATACTTGTCCTTGTTTGGAGATTTGGAAAGAGTGTATGTTTGAGGTTTGAGAAGTGGCAGGCAGGAAGGTACTCCCTGAATCAGAACACAGTGAGAACACACGCCAGGCAGTTACTGGTGGCAGGATAACTTTGCAAGGACATTGAGCCCTAGTGATGGAGAGATCTAGAGCTTGCAGTCTTTGCTTATTTCTTTCAGCTTTTAGATGTTTACTTGGAGTGATGTTACGCTCCTCTGACTGGAGCTGGGGCAAAGTTTATTTAAGTACCTACAAGGAACAAAGTTTATTTAATTATCTATAGAACAGAGATAGAGAGAACATATATATACATATGCACTTATGTCTATATATGCATATGTCTATATGTATGTATATTATACAAGTATGTATATGTATGTACATAACTGTATGTATGTGTATGTATATATATATGCATATGCACATATATACATTATATATATATATATATATATATATATATATATATTTGCATATACTTTATACACAGCATGTGTTTGTATGTATCTCTATTCAGATTCCCATAAGATCCAACAGAATGTTAGTTTGGAGGAGAAGAGGAAGGGAAGCATAAGACAATTATTGATTCAGAAGTTAGTCTATAAGATGCCACATTCTACTTTTTCATCATTTTTAATGGGTTCTTTGTCTTCCAAGGTGATTAGAAATAGAAATATAATTAAGATAGTTCTGACTGGTGAGCTAGGCATTACAAAGGAAAATATAAATATGATTCATCCAATAGTAGTCTATTCTTTGTTCAAGAGACCTGTGGAAATGTTAGGAAAGTAATAGGAGCCGATTCCTTTTTAGTTATTATAATTAAACTACTCAAAATTTAATCTGGATCTAAATTTAACACCTTCACTGTTTCTTGATTAACTGCATGTAATTTCTGTGTGTTTCTCCCACCCTTCTCTCCCTCCACATCTCCATCGTCCAATCTCCTGGGACACCCCCCTCCACCCCAACTCCTTATACTGAATTTCACAGAACACCATTCTGCCTTGCCAAGACCAGTATTTTGCAGGAGACCAGAGTTATAATTGTCCGTATTCCACTACACCTTCAGAAACTAGTGTTGACGTTTCCACGGAGACTTGGGTCTCTTTCTGGGCTGCTGGTCTCCTGGACAACAGTGAGCCCCAACAAGCACCACAGGCACAGGGTAAGTTCTGCTCTTCTGCTTTAGTGGTAGACCTGGGGCCCTTTTCAAGCAATGTGGCTGCAAAGCATCATGGTCTGGGACTCTGGAAAAAAGGGATGTTATAAAAAATTTAAGTTATTCCAAAGAGTCTTGAATTTTACAACCTTAACTTCTGCTATTTTGTACTTGCCAAATAGTGAAAATGAGATTCTTCCTCTTTCTTGCTGGACATCACGTGTTTCTCCCTCTACTTTATAGTACTTGGAGATTCCCAACTCACTAAAAGAACCTTTCTGGGTCATATTTTATAAACAACATCCTAGTAGAATGTTTTTGGAGTCAAGATACTAGTTACGACATTTCTTTTGAAACTCAGGAAAGTTTCCCAAGTATGATAAAGAAACAAGAATGAATAACTTCATCTTTTATTTCATAGAGGAGATTCTATAGACAATGCCTTATAAGTAGAAACAATTATTCTGTTTCACACACACACACACACACACACACAGGATTTCAAAGTAGGAGGGAAGTATAACATTGATGGAAAATTATGGATGGTATTAATCTTGACTTGAAGGTTAGTGAGCATTTTTATAAAATTAAATGAATTTCTGTATAAATAGTCAAGTTTCTCTAAAAAGTTTTAGATATCTTAGAATTAAATACCTATACTATTGTTTGCCATATGCTCCTTTGGTGGACACAGGGGTTAAGGAAAGGCACACAAAAAATGAAAACCTAAAAATGTTGAAGCACACTTACATATTATGGATAAAGTTTTTCAATTTTACTTTTTCATTATAGGCAACAGCAAAGACAAAAATGCCCAAAATCTGAACCCAAACTGTTCATAAAATTGGATTACTGTTTTCTTACTCATTACTCTATTTTAATAAAAAATACTTCAGTAACAGCAGTTTAAGTAGAACAGGGAAAGAGAATGGTATTAATGAGGGGGAATAAAGTAAAAAACCAATTAAGCATGCCCAAATGCTTTTGATTAACAGGCATAGCTTGCTGTCAAATATGAAAAAACATTTTGTAAAAGCATAAAAAAATATACAGATGAAAACAGTTGAAACATAGAAGGTAGAATTTTGCAATTTTTATCATGGTCTTCAGAGAAACAAGGTACAAATTATTTAAAAGTAGAAATTGCTACTACATCAAATTCTGAATTCTATCCATTAGATTTAACAGGTAGGGGACAGAAAGGGAAATAATAGCATTAAAATGTTATTAGATTATCAAGCCAAACACTATATTATTAAGTGTTGAAGCTTAGAAAATAAAACAAAAATTATAAAAAGATAGTGGGATTGCAATATTATGCCTAGTGGGAGGGAATGGTTAATAAACATTTGAATGAATTAATGATGCAGCTGAGAGAGTCTTTATTAATTTAACCAACAAGAATATACATATAAAGGGAAGAATGTGACCACTTAGTTCCAAAAAGAAAAAAAAAATCCCACCTCTTTAACCATTTTGGCATAGATTGTATAAATATTTGTCTGTCACAGCTTGCTTCCTTCTTCTGAAAGCTTTAAATATTTTGTTCTATTGTGAGGAAGCAACAGCTATTTTTAGAAAGGTAATTGAACCTATTGCACTTTGGGGATGGTTTAGTGAGTTCATTGCACATAAGTCAAAAGTGTGTTTTCTATGCTACCCATTTTGTATTTTCTCATAGAGTCATCTTCTAATTCGAGTTTTCCTATTCTGGACTCATGTTCCTGGGAAGAAGCTCAGCTTTCCTCACAGCTCTACAGAAATAAACAGGTATGTGTGGATAGTCAGAACATTGAGACTGGCCATGCATCCTGCAGTCCATTCTCCACTTGCATCCTCCCTTAAGTTCATGCTGCTCCTTTTTCCTTTTAAAATTCACATTAACTCACTTTAGAACTAAAATGAGCATATGTCGAGAGAGAGAGAGAGAGAGAGAGAGAGAGAGAGAGAGAGAGGAGTTAGATGAACAATCTCTCTTCCCTCCCTCCTTCTTTATTTTCCCCTCTCTCTCTCTCTCTCTCTCTCTCTCTCTCTCTCTCTCTCTCTCTCTCTTTCTGTCTCAACCCCCCCAATACACACAGACACACTCATATACACAAATAACACTTGAGGAAGACATGCAGTCAGGCTCTGACTATATCACATTTTAGCTGTGTGACCTATCACGTCCACCTTTTCTTCATCTGTGAAATTGGAATATTTAAGCGGCATATCTCAGAGGGCTAATGGAAAGACCAAATGGAATCATGTCAGTATTTTAAAATGATAAACATGGATAATTGCCTGGATAATTAATGATGATGACAAAGGTTTTTCCCCAGATATTGTTTCATTTTCCATATTTTGTTCTTATTTGTTCCCCCAAAGTAATATGATCTACTGAACATACAGGCAGATCAATCTGAGTGTGGCACAAGTCAACCATCTTTTTTTTCTTTC
The DNA here is from genome assembly GCF_047511675.1 of Marmota flaviventris. Classification (NCBI taxonomy): domain Eukaryota; kingdom Metazoa; phylum Chordata; class Mammalia; order Rodentia; family Sciuridae; genus Marmota; species Marmota flaviventris. The sequence goes on along the minus strand of NC_092505.1, from coordinate 47,011,286 downwards.
TTTCTTTCTTTCTTTCTTTCTTTCTTTCTTTCTTTCTTTCTTTCTTTCTTTCTTTCTTTCTTTTTTTAATGTGTAAGGAAGGAGAAATGGTAAACCTTTCTAAACACCTTTTTCTATATTTAAACAGTTGAATGCTGCTCATTTTCCTTTACACCTACCTGACTCCCTTGTGGTTAAAATTTTAAAAGTCATATAATACCCTCAAATACTTTGTAATGAATGAAAAATTCAGAGCACAAAACTGAACAATCATGTGGTAGGGGATTGTTGATTTCAGTCTCAGAGGACGAGAACTCCCTGAAATTGTGTTCATAAAACAAACAGAAGAATAATCAAGTTTAAGAAGGCTGAGGCACAGTGGCATTATTATAATGTTACAAAGTCAATACAGTGGAGCAACCTTCACCATTGTCTGCTTTTTGCAGCTCCAAGATACTCTGGTTCAGAAGGAAGAAGAACTTGCTAGGCTACATGAAGAGAATAATCACCTCAGACAATACCTGAATTCTACTTTGGTTAAATGTCTTGAAGAAAAGGCCAAGGTGTGTAATAATCTTTTTTATAAGATCAGGGCAGTGATTTAAGAAAGAAAACCATTAATGTAAAATTTCTTAATTAAAAGCAAGAAGTGTACTCAACAACATGTCGTGGGATATGTGAATAGAATGGATAACATTTCTTAAGGACATACATGACTTTCACTAGAACTTTTATGTATCATTTATTAGAAGTATCTAGATTGCAGATTCTATCCAGACATTATTACAAAAGGAGTTTCTAATATATCAAAAGCTAGGGATTGCTGAGGAAACAGGTTGATCAAAAGGAGAGTTAGGTGGAAATCATAGATTTAAAAACTCAGTTGTTTTAATTATCTTCTGGCTTTAGGAAAAGCATTCTCAATTAGGAATTTGGTTACCTGTAGCTACAAAAACTAAAAATCTGTGAAAAATCTCTCTCAATCTAAGATGCTGTGATGATAACTGGAGCCTAGTATCTTGAGCAGCAATTCAGTATATACAGTTACATTATCTTTTATTCACATTTTTCTTACACTTTTAAATGAGCTATTTCTAACTCAAAGATAGCTTGCCTATAGTCTCTTTGTGTTCCTTTTTTCTTTAGTTTTGTGTTTTTCGTAGTATGCGTTTGCTTCTATGACCAATTTTTACTTTACTCTTAGACAAACTATTATTTGATATTATGTAATCTAAATTGATTATGTGTCTGCTGCTTTTACTGAATCTAACAGTTCAGAGAAGAAAGGATACTCGATTTGACTACTTTACTGTATAGTAAGCTTTCATAAAAAAAGGACTAGCCTTGGCTTCTAACTCTAGCCACCATTCCTTGAAAAAGACTTTATTAAATTATTAAATGACATTAATTAGCTTTACCTTTCTTGACCTCAGTTCTCCAAGGTTTAATATAACAACTTTTTTCAAGGGATTGCTTTGAAAGTTAATGAAATAACATAAGGAATGTTGTATAGTGTTTAAACAAGAGTTCTGTCTATATTCAGATAACTTAGGTTTAATTCTAGGCTAAGGGATACTTAGCAAGTCACAAATATGTCTGTGCCTTAGTTTCCTCATTAATGGAGATTTTAAGAGTATCTATATCCAAAGAAATAGAGCATGTGATCAATTATTCATAAATTATAACAAATGATAATTTGTTTACTTTATCAGTGATAATTCAATAAACAATTGCTTTTATTGTCATCATTGAAAAAAATATACTTCCCTGATTTGAAATCTTCAAGACATTATCTGCTTTTTTCAAGTTTCAAACTGAGAGTAAGAAATGAATTCAGGTTCCTAAAAAATAAGATGTTATCATGGATTTTACTTTAGTAACAGACACTAATCTAATCCATTTTACTTGTATGTGAAAAAATATTAGAAATTTAACCTATTTTTCTAAAGAATGAGGGTAACTAGTAGATACTTAAAGGAAGTATAATTTTCAAATGTCACTTCTTCAGAAATTGTTGTCATCAGATGAGTTCTCCAAAGTGTGTGGAAAATTCAGAAAGGGGAAGAGGAAACACAAAGAGCAGGGATACTCTCCTGCTGAGATCCCCCATTCCAAAAATGTCAAGAGAAACCTCTCTAGTGAGTTTGCTAACTGTGAAAAACCACCTGGGCCCCATGTTGATCCCTGGGTGCTTCAAACACTTGGATTGAAAGACCTCAACACCATTGATGACACCTCATCAGCTAACTACAGTGCCCTCTCCTCTCATCCCAGAAGAGTGACTAGCACATACTCCCATTTTCCGAGTGATGCCATTGATTATGAAAATGTCCCCAGAGAGGATGTGCCAATCAACTATGGAGGTGAAAGAACAACCCCCTTGCACAGCACTGCCAGCCATGGGGAAGACTTCCACTACTTTTCTCAACTTTCAAATCCCCCAACAAAGGTGCAAACACTTCCTTATCATCCAGCTGATGTGTCACCCAACAAGACAGAGATGGCATTTTCCACATCCCTGAGTCCTCACTGTAATGTCAAAACTCATTCCTTCCACCAGGGACAAGCCTTTGTGTGTAGAGATGAAGAAGGAGGCTGGAAGTTTACCTGGGTCCCTAAACAGCCTTAGTGACCCCTCTTGTATCACAGAGCACTGCCAGGAACTCTGTTTACAAAGACCTCTCTTACACTGGAACCTGACTATGTGGAGCACAGAAGCTATTGCCCAGACAATCTTTAGCCACTTTAAATGTTACTCTCAACTACCACTTAAATTTGTAGGGAATAGCTTCCAAGAATCCATATGAGAGGCATATGCTCTTCCTCCACCTGAACTTAACTAGTTTGCACATCAAGGTCTGCTATCAACTTCTTCTCTTTGCCCTGTATTTGAAAGGGTGTTTTCCAATCTTCTGTAGATTTCTTCAAGACCTAGATATACTTTGCTTATCATGACCTGTTTAACACCTTTTGTTGTCTTGTCAAGTAGTTTAAATATGTATGGTCTTTATTTCTCTCCCTCTTCTACATTTCTTTATTTCTGAAAACTGCCTTTAGAATGAGCCCTATTTTTGTTTCAAGTACTTCCTCCTGGTTGTTTAAATTGCTAGAGGTAGGGTAAAAGCAAGTGTCTGCCCATCACCACTGCTGAAGAAGTATTGTGGATATGAGTAACAGTATGTCCAGGGCAGCTCAAAGAGTCAAGTGTTTCAGGGTGGCTTTGGCAAAACATCTCTAAGACGGCTGCGACTCCACTGATAAGCAATACCACTGAAAAATGACAAAAGTTAAAAAGAATTAAAGTTACTTCAAAATGTCCCAATACCTGTTTCCACTGGCACCTGGCCATTGTTTCTTTAACCGACATGGCTCAAAAATGACATTTTTGAGGAACTGTTACACAACAAATCATCATCTTAAACTGCACAGATGCTGGCAAACTCATCACTAGCCCAGCTCTGACAATGTCACACTCATTTCTTCTGTCAGTCATGTATTCATGCAATTCACCTAAAATATCTATAGAATACCTCATGCTCACTGTGTAACAGGCATTGTAATTCAGGATGGTGATAAAATGTGAGCAGTTTGGGCCCTGTGCCCACACTCATGAGACCTAGAGCCATTCATCTGCTGTCATCCCTGAGAAAGCTATTTCCCTTGTATGAAAATTCAATTTTCCCAGCTGTGGAATACAGAACTTGATTAGATAACTTCTAACATTCTATGAATGAAGGCTGGATCCCATCAGCTTTATTTCTATTTGGTCATTCAAGGCCATTTTTCTCTTAGAAAGGTACTGCATATACTAGGTAGGGTGAACTTTATCTGCAATGGAAAAAATAGAAAAATAAATATGAGTCATTTGTAATGAGCATTAGAAATCATTTATCTGATCACAGGATTCTTTTTTCCAGTATGAGCCCACTTTGCAGGTTGATTCAGTCTGTGTGAGAGTAACCTCTATCTAAAAAAAGATACATTTTAATTTGTAAGTAAATGTGAATAGATCGAATGCAAGCATGATATCAAAGATCTCTTCTTCCCTAAATTTTTTAAGAATATTTTTGGTGCTCTTGACTGTTTCCTTCCTTTCCATCCTTCAGGCTCCCTATTGTTCCCAGAATAAATTATGCATCAATGTCGGGCACCTATGCTTTTTTGGACAACATGATTAAATTCACCAGGTTGAAAGCCATCTCCATCTTTCTCTTTCTATTCTCCTCTCAATACTTCACTTTACACAATCAACTTCTTTGTGTGTGCCATTTGGAATTCTTTGTAACCAAAACATTTCTTTTGTGTTTGAGCATTGCTTTATTTATGTTGTGTGAGCAAATATCTATTTTATAAAGCTTTGTTACCCATTAGTTTTCTTTATAATTCATGAAGGTGAATACAAATTAGTAATTAATATTATTCTCGGGAGTATTTTAAAACTAAGGAAGAGATAGCATATGTTCTACTCCCCCCCAAACCCCCCAAAACACAAAAAGTACCTTTTTACATTCTGGTATCTATGCTTCTTGTGGGTGAAATTTATCTCTAGAATAACAAATTTATAATTAGAATTGATTATACTTTACTACACAAGGAATTGAGTAAGCAATGGAACTATTTAAAAACTCTTATAATCAAGCTGTAAAACAAAATTTACCAGTTAACACATATTTATTTTGCAATGTCCATGTGCCATGTTATATGTTAATTACCATGAGGAAACACCCAGGCTTCTCACAGTGCATTTGGTGCATAAAAAAGTCACCAAAAATATCAAAGTTTTTGAAAGCTTTTAAATGAAACTTGGTTTCAGCCTGGTTAAAGAAACTATAGGACATTTATGTGGCAAATTATGATATCTTCTTCTAACTCATATCATGAATGATAGTATGGAAGAAAATTACCACATATGTTTGCAATTATATTTATAAACATTTGATATTCATTTGAATAATGTATACAAAATTATTTTGTTAATGTTTGAGAAATTGGAAATTCGTTTCACTCAAGTATATGTTCTAACTTTTATAGTTTTATCATGCATTTCCAGTAAACCAGTTAGTATTTTATTAAGATAAAGTGGGAAATGAAACTAAATACCTTTGTGATTATGATGAATAATTTTATATTGTACATAACATTTTTTAATAATGGACTTTTTTCTCCTGGATTTTTGTGACCACAATCCTGTATATTTGACTCTCTTTTGTATGATATATGATATGGCCAGATTAATATCCTCAGAATTTAATGGTTCCTTCTCTCCTCTAGGATACATTAATGATTTTTCCCATGTTAGGTGGCCTGAAGAGAAAAATGCCTTAGGAGTACAGCACTCTCTTACTTAATCTCACAGAAAAATTAGAATTCAATTTTTTAAAATTTGATGACACTTCCAATGTCCTCTGATACTCTGAAAACAATCCTGTGTCTTACTAGTATCTGGAAAATATGGACAATTGGAGAGTCTCAGTTCTATAGGTGATGTTTAATAAGTAGGGTTACTTAAAATTGCAGTGATGTTAAACTATAATTTTGAAAAGATTAAAGAATGTGAATAAATAAAAAGACTTTAATGTACTTGATGTAATTGAAGAAAGCAGAATATGTTTTTAAATATGACAAATGGATTCAACAATAAATTGAAGTACCACAGGTATAGCAGAAAATATAGTTAGTACATTTACTGATAACTACTTTTATTTTGTACTAGGGATTGAATCCAGGCATGCTTGTCCACTAAGCCCCATCCTTAGCCTTTTTAAAATATTTTGTTTAAAGACAGGATCATGCTGAGTTGCTTAGAGCCTGGCTAATTTGCTGATGCTGGCTTTAAACTGCCTCAGCCTCGGGTGCCACTGGAATTACAAGTATGCACCTGGCACTTGGACATCCACTGATAACTTTTTAAATGTATAATTTTTTGCCTGTAAAGTTCAGGTATGCAATTAGATATTTGTTTCAGTTTACCAAAAGATTCACATATTGTTAAATAGTAAATGCCTAATTTTAATTTTTTTAAATAAAACCACATATATTTGGTTTTCATGTTAGAAGTTTATGGTGTGATTATATTTCTTAACAATCTTTTCATATTTTTATCTATCTTTTTGTTACATGAACATAAACATTCAATTTTAATCCTTATATTGGATATTCTGCAAATGTAAAATATAATTCAACACTTAATAATAAGCACTTAGATGATATGTTTCTTTTTGATTTGAACTTTTTTAAATTATGGAAGTCAATTTTGTGATGAACTTATGACTAATAAATAAATGACAAGTCATTTAATTTTATGTTCAGCCCTTAATTTGGAAACATGTTTTCAGTGAATGGAGCAATGAACTAAGAAAAAGGTTTTGTTTCTCCTATAAATCCTATGTCATAAAAATATGTATTTCAATTTACAAATGTGTGAAATAGTAGTATGATTAATAACTGAGGCAATTATTCAATAGATATGGCTGGTGTCAAGCTCTGCTGAAGATATAAAGATGATGTTATATAAAAGGATATATGTATTAAAATTAACTTATGTATAAATGAGAGAAACATAACTTCAACATGATTGATTAAAGCAAGGGTGTAAAGGCTCTCATAATGAAAACATCCACATTGCAAGTATGGAATTATGGTTGATTCTATATACCCAAAGCGTACTGTCAAGAATCTGGTTTGGGATTTCAAGGGAGGTGGTATTTGGGGATGGATTCTTGAATGGTGATGAAAATAAAAGCACACAAAAGTAATAAAGAAACCAGCTCTGTGAGTTTGAAAAGGAAGCTACATCTCATAAAATATTTTCTATTTTTGGACATTCTTCTTATTCTTCCAATTTATAATCCTGTTAAATGAGTAAAACTTGAGTTAAAGGTTCCAGACTGGTCTCACTTACGCCATGGATAGTTGTGAACATATTGGATTGTCTGCATGTGAGAATTGTGAGCAGGATTTCCTTAAGGCCATTATCTAGACTATGTAACAGTAAAGGGGAGAATAATATCAAGAGAAAATGGTTTGGGATTTGCATATCAGGCCATTAACCCTTTCTATTTGGACATTCTTTTGGTATCATTGATGGATAACACTGATTTTATTTAGTTGGTTTTTTTTTTTTTTTTACAGGGCTGTTTGATTTTTTTTTTCTTAGAGAATAGTGCTTAAACACTTGTTCACTCTAAATAACTTTTGAATATGAATGTAGTCAATACAGATTATTAAACACAGATCATCAGGATGAATTAGATAGTGTGAATTTCATTTGAAAGATAAAAACCCTGGTCTGAAGTGTTGTGCAGGTAATAAAATAATAAATAGGTGAAGCCTAAGAAAAGCTCTGGCATTGACTTTAGATCTAATGCTCTTTCTACTATAAGACATAATAATCATTTTGGGGACCAATAAACATACTTATAGGCCACTGGCTATTACAGTGTATTACAGGCTTCAGATACAGAGCATAGAGGGGTTCTTAAATCTTTATTTTACTGTCATTGGAGGTCTATTTCATAGCTTAAAAATTCCATCATTGCTAACAGACATTGTTCACAAGAGACCTAATTCACCTTCCATCATTTTGAAATAAAGTAGTGTGTAATTTGAAGCCCATTTCAAAAATTGGTATGACTAGAGTGGAGTGGCAAAGCATGAAAAGGCATCATGGTCAAAAGTATTAATATGCTTCTTAAAGGCAAAAAGAGAAATTCTTTCCCAATTACTACTGCTAATATTCATGCCTAGAGTAGCTATGTATAACCAATCCTTATGAAGCTTCTCTTCCTCTTGTCATAGGAAATAGACTTTATATACTTCTTCAGGTGATGGCATTACTCCCTTCCCAGTCAATCCTTTTAGGTTTAACACCAGGGGAAAGTAAAATCATGATATTTACAATGCTGAACCCACTGGTTCAGACACGCCATGGACATTCTATCTTCTCTTTTTGGAAATCAGGAGTTAAATGGTAACTTTCAGGAACACAGCAGATTTTCCCTCTCATCTCTATTCAAGGTTTATAATCTGAAATAAAAAGGCAGAGAAAGTATTTCAAGGTAATTTCTCATTTCAAAAGAGTCTTTAAAACCAAAAGGATAGTCCCCCTGGGATAAGTTCCAGCTCTCTCAGGAATTTTCTGAAGGTAATGTTCCCCCAGAGCCCTCCAGTTGCAGTGAATCTGAGAATAAGAGAAGCTCTTTAATGAATGTGCTGTGAGAAACCAGAACACCTGGACACAATGAGGCAAAAGATCCAAACATGTCCTCCTTTCATTTTTGTCTCCTGAGATTTGCCACTTCACAGAAGCCACAATGTCATCCTCCCTCCATCCCGGGCTCACAGGGGAGATCATTCCAGATGCAATCTGAAAGTGGCATCTGTACAGAACCGCCCATGGCCCCACCTACCTGGTAGAGCTGGGAGTATAGCTCAGTCATCCTAGCCTCCATTGAGAATTAGAGCACATATTGCCAGAGACTTAGCCTTTTCTTCCTTTTCTTTTAAGGACTACCACTAGTCCCACCAAATCCATCCTATCGTCCTCACTCCAAATTTAGACAATCATTTTAATTAACATACTCCTTCTTTTGAAACAATACAGAATGAATTCAGATTCTGTCATATATCCTTAACCTTCATACAGGGTAAAATTTACATTTTAAATTCTCAAATGAAAAACTTCATACTTCATAAAATATAGCATTCCAAAATAATTTACAGCTATTTCTACTGACTCAGTTAAATGAATATTCAATGTTTTCCTTTTGTGTTCAAAATGTGATCTTATATTTTAGGGACTGTAGTCCATGTCTAAAAGGTTGATAAGTAGAGAGAAACTAGGAAAGGATTCATTGATGGCGTGATGTTAGAGACATTCATCAAATTATACTGGCAACAAATACAGATAGAGGTAGAAGGAAAAATAGAAGGAAAAGGTATAGGGCCTATTGGGGAAATGAAAACTAGCCCAGGTGGCTGCAGGGTAGCGTTTTATAAAATAAAGCATGTATTCTGGGGATTCAGCAGAAGTTTCTGTATAATGAGACACACTTCTGCTTCTTTGGATGTTCTGTAAATACAAATGGAGGTAACATATACTGAGCCCAAAAGGGCAAGAACAAAAACTTACACATGTTAGTTTTATCCTTGAAATAAAGCATCATCTCTCATGCTTATTTATACAGTTTCCATTAGAGTCTGGTTTCTCTTCATATCATATAAATCTTTCATATTTTATTATTTATACTGGTTCTAGTACAGTAATTAATAAAAAGGAAAAAAAACCTTCAACTTTTATAGATTTTCTTTAACAGTGCTCTGAATTTCTTCAGACTAAAATGAAACCTTCATAGACAAACTATGAGATGTTTTCAAATCCCTAAGTTCTTTTTAAAACAAACTGATGTTGTACTTTTTTTTGAAAATCTAATATGTACTGCACATACAGCATGAGGACTAAGGAGATTACATGGCAGGGGGCATCATCTTTTTGGAATATTAATGGAAGAGTGTCTATCCAAATCCCTTTCTCACTACAGGAGGGAGGGTGGGAATGTAGGTGAAGACATTCAAGAGAATCCTGTGAAGAGTAGGAGTGACAGCAAGAAAGGGTATATGAATGGTTTTTTCCTTAACTAGACACTGATGCAGAAGCACAATATGCAATGCAGGGCAACAAAGATGAGGCAGCAGAGTAACCTGGATCCTCTGAGTTCTTTAAGACAGGGATTCCTAGGGCAGAACAAACATTATAGAATTTCTCATTTCTGGGTTTTAAAACATCCCAAGTGTACCTGGTCTCACCCATCTCTAAAGTAATGGGCGTAAGTAACAAGAAGCTCCAGAATCGACATCTGGCAGTGTGAGCTGAAGGTGGGGAGAAGAGGAGCAGATTGATGTGGTCAAGCCAAAGCTATGTGGAAGTTCTTGGGTCCTAAAATGATGTCATAAAGGCATCTCACAAAAGTATAATTATCTAATTTATTGCCCAAAACATGACAAATAGTAAACTGGAAGGAATGCTGGAACAATAGATAAAATCATAAATTACTGCAATTAACCAGGACATATTTCCACAATATAAAGAAAACACAGCATCTGAATGCCTGTTACAGAGAGGAAGGACACCAGCAACCAGTCATTTCACCTAGGGAGACCACAACTGTGAATAAGAAGAGATTAAACTTCATCTGGTTATGTAGATGTGCATCATCTTAAAAGAAGGAAGCAGATTTGTCAAAAGTGGACCTTCCTCCATTCTAATGTGCCTTGAACCACAAGTTTAGCCCACACTGAGGGAGGGGAATAAGTTATAAGATTACCAAATTAATCAGTTAAAATATTATATTTTATTTATTTATTAAATAAATATCCATATTATTTACTGGAATGCATTACAATTCTTCTTACTCATATAGAGCACATTTTTTCATATCTCTGGTTATATACAAAGTATATTCACAACAATTTGTGTCTTCATACATGTACTTTGGATAATAATGATCATCACATTCCACCATCATTTATAACCCCATGCCCCCTCCCTTCCCCTCCAACCCCTCTCCCCTATCTAGAGTTTGTCTATTCCTCCCATGCTCCTTATTCCTATCGCACTATGAATTAGTCTCCTTATATCAGAGAAAACATTTGGCATTTGTCTTTTGGGGATTGGCTAACTTCACTTAGCATTTTAAAACTTACCTGGCCTCTGATTCATGGACTAAAGTGACTTAATATTTCTCTTGAAGTAGAAATGTAATTCAGTAAAGTTGAACTCAGACAAAGGGAGAAATAGATAGTTCATTCCAAATAATATAAATCACAATTAGTCAAGCCAACATACCACTGACAAGTGGTGTAGAGAGTGAAAAATGAGTTGAAGAGAGAACTAGAGTGGGCTTTTTGAGATGAACCAAGGCTCATTTGCAGCTGGTAATAAAAATATAAGTAAAACAAATTTGAATCACTAAAGTATCACTCTTAATGGTCAGAAAAGAAATAAATTGCCACAAATTAACCTATTTGATATGCATTTATACATTTTATATTAGAAAATAAGTAATAAAATGTTATAGATATGAAACATTTTTAAAATTTTTTTTTTCTTGAAATTCTGTAACTTTTTTCAGGTTAATTGTTTTTCACAATATGATTTTCACTAGTTGTGGTTTGGTTAATTGTGTGAATATGCTATAAGATATTTAACTAATATTTCTCATATATGAATGCTGTTTTCAATTTTCCTTATTATACATAATGAAACTGTGGAAACACACATGTATTTTCCAAACTTTATGCCTGGAACTGTAGTTGCTTTGTGAAACAGTATTTAAACTTTTAAAAGTTTGTGCATAAATAGCAAAATGAAAAAATGCCCTAAGCCTTATAATTCTCAGTGATCTATTTACATAAAAATAAAAAAATATATTGTATGTAGAAATAACAGTGAACAGAAAACTCTCCATCTAAATTTTAATTAACTTCTAATTTTTAAGAATTAGAATGTTTCAGAATGAAACCCCTGATGAATTTTTTGCTTTATCATGCAAAATCTTGCATCAAATATTAAAACACCTGTGAATTTGCTTTTGGCATGTCTTTCATACACTGAAATAAAAAAAAAACTCAGGACAATTTTGATGGACATGGAAAATTTCACTTTCTAATTGAAGAATAGCAAATATAATTACTGTAATCAACAGAACTCATATTTAACTACTTTTGCTAAAAATTCTCAGATACCACTTAACTCTTTTGCTAATTCTGTCAATTGATAAGAGTCTTGAATTTTGAGTTCTGAGTGTTTAATTTCATAAATAATCCACATTATTTTCTCATTATAGATGCAGCCCATGCTCATTTTTTCATGGGCCACATTTTACAGGAAACTTATGAAAGGAAGTTCTATGAATCATCTCCAAATTAGTTTTATAAGAGAGTCCCTAATATCATATTGTATGTGATTGTGTGTATGTGTATTTGATGTACTTCATATTTTACTCTTCACATGGAAAAGAAAATCAGTAATATTAAGTTATAAAATGAAAAAATTAACCTCATCTTTATTTTATGAAACAAATTACTTCTAAAAAACTAAAACTTATAGAAACAATAGAAACGTTTTAAGTGGGGAGCAGTGAGAGGAGAATTTTGCATGATATTTTATTTTCATGTATATTTATGTTACTGTCCAAACCAAAAAAAAAAAAAAAATCACAGAAAACCTAAAGAGATAAAAAACAAAAGTAATGACCAGAAGTCATGGTCACAAACAAGTGATGGATTTTCATCCTACTAAATCAATGAATCATCAAATACATACAAGAAAAAGAAAAACGTTATGTGACTGAGTTAGATATTTAAGCAACAAATACTTGAGACATTTTCTTTCTTTATGGAATGACGATTTTAGTAATAAGAATTTCAGATCTTTATTTGCTTATGTCATTCTAATAGTCCATACCCAAGTATGGATTCCTAATTGTTAAAATATTTCACAAGTAAATTAATTTCAATTTTTCATTTAATGAAATTTAAATACTACTTTCTGGGTTGGCAAAAATCAAAAGTGAAAACATACAGGAATGTAGATAAAAGTTTTCAAGAAATGTAAATAAATTTTATAAATTGTTATAGGAAATGCAATAAAACTTACAGCAAAAATCAGCCAATGTTTATAAAACACAATGACTAAAACCCACGTGTTTTAGTCATTGTGTTTTATAAACATTCTATAGTTTTATGTGGATGCAAAATGTAAAATGAAACTCAACTTTTGGAAAGGATTCACCAAGCTCACTTTGCTAAATCAGAAAGAACCTGATACACAATTTCTTTCCAGAAACTCAGAGAAAGCTGGGAAGTAATCTTTTTGTTCTTTATGTCATTGATTTTTACCTTAATCTTTTTAATGTGCTCTGTTCTCCAAGATTTCAACCAGAATAGAGAAAGTATAAAAAATATATAACCATCTGCTTTCTCTTTTTCTTCCAGTGTGTCTATGATCAAGTCCTACAGTCCTACCTAGGATATAATTTTTTTCTGAGGTGTGACTATTTTATCATCTTTCTGAAATATTATTTTAATGTTAAATCTAAATTTTAACATTTTTCTTTGTATTACAGGTTTAATAGTCCTTATCCAAAATGGTTAAAACCAGAAGTATTTAACATTTCATTTTTAAATTTAGGAATATATGCATATAAGTAAGTGAAATATCTGGGAATGGGACCCAAGTTTTAAAATGAAATTCCTTTATTTATTATTATTATTAATAGTAATAGTGGTAGTATTTGGCACTGGCAGTTGAATCCAGGAAACTTTACCACTAAGCTATATCCCCTTCCCTTTTCATTTTTTATTTTGAGATGGGGTCTTACTAAGTTACTTAGGGTCTCACTAAATTGCTGAGGCTGGCCTTGAACTTGCACTCCTACTGCCTCAACCTCCCAAGTCTCTGGTATTACAGGTGTGTGTCACCATAACAGTTGTTCATTTATGTTTTTTAAAAGATATTTTGTATGTTTAAAAGAAAATTTGAGAAACATGACAAAATGCTTCATTGACTACCTTTCACAATAAAATATGCAACATATTGTTTTTCAAGCACACACTGAGGTACTCTAACAACAGATGCAAAAGCATAACAGTTATGAGCAGACAAACCATATCCATAAAGAAATAGATCAAGCCAGGTATAGTGGAGCACACCTGTAATCCCAGATACTTGGGAGGTTATGTAGGATGATAACAAGTTTGAGGCCAGACTCAGCAACTGGGAAATCTTGTCTCAAAATAAAGCATAAAAAGGGCTGGGAATGATGCTCAGTGGTAGAGCACCCCTGGGTTCCAGCCCCAGTACCAGAGAGAATAAAGAAAAAAGGCAAAAATAGGTCACAAAGTGATAAATATAAAATCACAAAGAGAAGTAATGTTGTGCACCTAGCTTAATAAATGCCATCATCAAATTCAGTGAAAGACACCCTACATTTTTTGAGGAGACATCAAAAAACATGATAGGTCAACATCACACAACCAATTGCTCAAAGATTGGAGATTGAGAAATTTTTATCTGTCACAAAGGTAGATACAGAAAGGACATTTCTTAATTTACAAAAGAATTTTCAATTTTTTAAATGTAAAGTCACAATACTTCCACACTAAGTCAACATTGTAATAATGTACTTTTGCAGAATCAAATTTGCGCAGAAAAGCATAAAACAAATTATAATTCATCTAGAAGTATTTACACTATTTATAATTCCAGTATGGAAAGTAATATGAAGATGAAATACATAACAGCAAATTATAAGAAATAATGCTGACAAAAATTGTGGTAAAAACCTGAAAATTCAACATCAAAAAAGTACATTATAAGGAGAGATTATGGGCAATTACACAGCAGTAGTCTATAAGTGTTGACCAACTTCCAAGATCATTAACAATGTTTTGAAGCCTTGCATTGAGATAAATAGCTGTTTTTTCTTAAGGCATGTTCTCCTTGAAGAATACATCCACACTCATTTTCTAGTGATGCTTCTCTTTTTGAAAATTTTCTATGATTCAATATAGAGCAAAATAAGCATTAAAATATCACATTTTCTGCATCATGCTTATATGTTGTTTTGGGTGCATAGAAATCCATTTTGCATGTCTTCATATATAGACCACAAGTTTGGCAGAAAAATACTGATAAAATGGCAACATCATTGCATATCTTTTTTCCCCCACTTTTATAGTACTGGAGATTGAACCCACAGCTGCTCTACCACTGAGCTACATCCCCAGCCTTTTTTATGTTTTAATTTGAGACAGGGCCTCACTAAATTGCAGAGGCAGGCCTTGAACTTGTTATCCTCTTGCCTCAGACTCCGGAATAGCTGGATTTATAGTCATGCACCACTGCACCCAGCCATCCTTGCATTATCTTCTTTTCCTACGTGCACATAATTATTTTCAAATCAGTGACTTTGTTGGCCTCTTCAGGCAAATATGGTTTCAATCCATTAGAAAATCCTGGAAGTTTTCATCCTTGCTGTATCTCATGACCAACACACTCATTTGAATATTCTCACATGTGCATTGAGCTGAATCAAAAAAACAAATTTTATTGGTAACACCTTGAAATTTTCTTTTAGAAGACTTGTTCATACCTAATTCCAAATCTGTCATTATGAGAACTCAACTGAAACCCATTTTCTTCAGCAAAGCACACCAAATCTTCAAATAAGTCTTTTAAAAAAACACTTCACTTTTGCCCAGTCCTTAATACATAAAGGAACCAATAAGTTCTTGATTTTTCAGATCCAAAAGGAACATGAATTGTATGTAGTCGATAAAAAAATTTTAAAAACTAGTGGGACAGTTTTGAAACATTAGCAAAAGGGAGATACATGCTTTTTTTAAAAAAAAAATGTGTCTATCTTCTTCAATGGTCAAATAAATAACAAAGAACAGTTCACATTTAATGGGTTTTGTGACAATGGAGGAACCTGTCAACAAGTGTCTTCAATTCAGAAGGTCCCTAAGATTGTCAAATTCTTTTTTTTAAAGAGAGAGAGAGAGATATTTAATATTTATTTTTTTAGTTTTTGGTGGACACAACATCTTTATTTTTATTTTTATGTGGTGCTGAGGATCGAACCCAGCACCCCGCGAATGTCAGGGGAGTGTGCTACCGCTTGAGCCACATCCCCAGCCCCTCAAATTCTTTTTAATCTCTGACAAAGGGCAGTTTTAAAAAGTAAGCACGGTGCTATATGTAAAAGTACTGAAGCAGTATACAACTGAGTAACTTGGCAGGGTGAACTTCTGGTATTTTCACCTGCATTTTCTTTCCTTCTGTGATCCTTGAGACAATCACTACACTTTTATTTGATGAGTGGTTTTGGTCTACAAACTTATTAAATACATGTTGTCCATCTGAAAGTCTAGTTATTACTTGGGCATTACTATTAAGAAATGTTCTGTTTTCACAGCACCAATAATAATTGGCTTTTATTTTTTTTTTTAATTTTTCACCATTAAGTAGACTAATTACTCTTAAATTATGACAGCCTTTTTGGGGAAGAAACAAATTCACAGATTTCTTCCTTGTGTTGTAAAGAATACAGTAATAGAGACTTTTTTGGCTTCCATAATACCAAATCTGTATTGGCCAGGATCTTCCAGTAAGTTATAGATACGTAGGTAGATAAGTGAAAGAGTTATTGGAGGAATTAGCTTACACAATTATGGTACCTAAGAAGTTCCAGGAAGGTTATCTGCAAGCTAGAGGGTCTGTACTGCCAGTAACTAGGTTAGTCCAAGCTCAAAAGACCTAGTTAAGGGAAGCCAATGGTGTTAACTCTCCATAAAAGTCCAGAAGCCTGATGACCCAGGGACCACTGATGTTCTGGAGTCCACAGGCCAGGTGTTCTGGTATCTAAAACAGCAGAATAAAACTCCCTCCTATATTTCAGAAAAAGATTAATTCACCTTCTGGTTTGTTCTCTAGAGTTCCCCCAGCCTACTGGATGATGTTGTTGCCCACCCACACATAATGGAATCTTCCCCACCTACTCAGCCTGCTTTTACACTTTAATCTCTTCTGCAAACATCCTCAGAAACACATCCCAAATAACACTTGACCAAGTTTCTTATTATTCATTCACCCTAACACAGTGCAATTATCATGCATAGGACTAAAATCATATCAATCTCCTCCCAGAATTCAGCTTTCTACCCCTCTTATATAGTTTATATAATTTTTTTCAATAGAAATTGAAGTTTTAAGCATTTTAGCTTCCAGGATTTCAAATCTTAAGATTGTACTTTCAGGATTATGATATGATTTCCGGGTTTTGGGACTTTAGGGATTTTGGTCTTTTGGGATTTCAACATTCAGGATCACAGCATTTGGATTGTGACTTTTAGAATTATGTCTGGCACCACCCATTTAGTGCTTTCTCCCATTCTATGTAGTCCTTATCATGTGACTTCTCAAAAATACATGGTATGACAGCTTTACTACGTTATATTCACAAGGTTAATATCCTCTACCACAAGACTTAAGAATTTCATTAAAAACTTGGCGTAAACACTTGAAAACTAAAAGTACCAACAAGTTCAACTAGGAAAACACCATTTCCAGGTTCAATATCAAACACTGAAACATCCAGTACAATTTTGTGTTTCTGCATCCACCTTAATAGACGATTTATATTCTCTTTCCCAAACCAGATTTCTCTGGGAAAGATTTTGGTTCTCATAGACAGCATCCCAAGGCTCAGGAGTTCTAAGGGCAGAGATGATCAAGCCATACTTCGCAGAACAGCTGTATTGGGACCGCGCAGCCATCAAAAGCGCCCCGACCCTCCCTCAGGAACCTAATTGGCTTCCGGGGCCGCCATAGAGACGCAACGCGGAAAGAGCGGTCTCAGGCCTGGCACCTCTAGGCGGTGGGAGGCGGCTCTCTCTACTGCTTCGGATCTTGCGTTTTTGTGTGTAGGGGGGGGGGGGGCGCTCTTATTTGTGTTTTTTGTTCACCTTGCACACAAACCTTGTGTTATACAATATTTATAAGATATTTACAATATTTCTAGAATGCTAGTTCTGACTGCAACCCATCCTATGAACTCACGAGTTGAATTTTCCACTTGTGGTATCCTGTCAGTGCTGAAAATGTTTAGACTTTGTGTCATTTTGAATTTCTAGTTTTTGAATTAGGGATGCTTATCCTGTCATACTGTAATGGTTATAACAGCCCTACCATCTGGAAATGGATGACTTAGCTTTCCTAAATACAAGGTCATGTACATAAAATATTTAAGAAATAAGTCACATTGTTATAAATAAAATCATATTAACCTTGCAAAATATAAAGGAACCAAAAGTGTGATTATTCCATACATCCTATCCCATGGGTTTTTCAATCTGTTCAGACTTTGTGATAACCAACACTTTAAGGAATACTGACATATTGGGAAATTTTATGAACACTATTCCTGGATTTTACAAAAGCCAGTAAAAAGTATCCCTCACATTGGTCTAGATTTAACTGAAACTTAAGATTATCTGCTGAAGTTCCCCAGAAGGGTTATTTCTGGTAAAGTTATGATGGATTATTATCTTTTCAGTTCACAGTTGTTTGGTTTCAGACAAGTTACTTAAACATTTTAGGACTTAGTCTCATTTGTAATATTGGAAAAATCAAAGTAACTAATTCAAGTTTTTAAGGTGACAATTAATTATTCTTATTACATATAATTAATAATTTAGGTTTTAAGACAGTAATTGTATTATTTATAGTTGCTCTTGACACATTGTAAGCATGGAGAAATTTTAATTATCATCATCACCTCTATCATGATCACCTATAAAGAGACACATCAATGTAGGGTATGATATTTTGAAAACACAAGTTATGAGAACTGAGAGATTTGCAAAACAGTCTAGAGCAACTGAATATGGCTCCTATGACAATTACAAATAGAAAGAAAGTAGCTTAGTAAGGAACAGAGGCTGTGAAAGGAAAGGGATGATCAACGAAGTTTCAAAGACTGTTCCCCATAATATCATTTAGCTCTTGGGTTGGTCTTTTTCTTTGTATTGTTACTGCTGCCATCAACATATATTGGAACCATAATGTATGTTGCTACCTAAAGTCTCTGGTAAGATGCTTGCTTCCCTTAGCATTATGAAAGAATGCAAACAATTTATTTTTACAAAACATTTGTATAATTTTATATCATACATGCTTTTTCTAATATTAGAAAAACAAAAATAAGCAAAAACAAATATACAGCTACAATTCCAGAATCACTACGCACATTTCTGTGTAATTATTATATTTTCTTTAACATGAGTAATTTTCTTACAAAAACAAAACCCAATGTTATTTTCTTTCTATTACATAAATTTTCAAACATTTAAACATACGTGAGTCTTGATCCTGGGGTTGTGGCTCAGTGGTAAAACGCTTGCCTATCATATGTGAGGCAGTGTGTTTGATTCTCAATACCACATATAAATAAATAAATAAATAAAAGTCCATTGACAACTAAAAAATAAAAATGTACTTGAATCTTTATGAGTCCCCATTCACTTCAGCAATAATCAACCTATTCACATCTTATTTTATCTACTATTCTACATATTAACATCTTATTTTTACCATTACTAATAACATGACAAACATATTGAGTATTTTAAAGCAAGTCTATCATTCCATCTGACTTATTATCACTACAATATGCATTTTTAGCCAATAAGCACTTTCTACATAAGCACCATCCCTTCTCACATCTAAAAAAAATGTTCCAAATTGAATGGGGAAAAACTGAATGCATTTCATCTAAAGTCAGGAAGAAGACAAGGATGTCCATGTTCACCACACCTGTTCAAAGTAGTCCTTGAACTTGAGCCAGAGCATTTAGACAAGAGGAGGAAACAAAGGTGATACAAACAGAAAAGTAAGAAGTCAAATTTTCTCTGTTTGCAGATGATATGGTCCTATACAGGGAGATCCTCAAAGATTCACTAGTAGACTTCTAGAAGTGATAAACAAATTTATCAAAGCAGCAGGATACAGAATCAACATACAAAAAAATAAAAACTCTGTGTATATACTAATAACATGTCATCTGAGAAAGAAACCAGAAAAATTCTATTCACAAGAACTTTTAAAAAAAGAAACCTTGGGAATAAATCAAGCCAAAGTATGTGATAACTTTACAAGAAAACTTACAAAATCCTTAAAAAGAAATTGAAGAAAACACCAGAGGACGGAAAGACCTCGCTTTTTATACATAGGCAGAATTAATGCCATTAAAATGATCATATTACCAAAAGATATCTAGAGATTCAATGCAATTCCTGTGTAAATACCAATGAAATTCTTCTCAGAACTAGAAAAAACAATCCTAAAATTTATATGGAAGAACAGAAACCCCAGGATAGCCAAAGCAATTATGAGCAAAAAGAATGAAGTTGGAGGCATCACAATTCCTGACTGCAAATTATATTACAGAGCTATAGTAACAAAACCAGCATGGTACTAGCACAAACACAGACTTAGCCCAATGGTACAAAAGTCACCTTAAAAAGCATCAAAGACCTAGGAATAAGACAAACTATTAAAAAAAAAAAAAAACATAAGAGAAACTCTCCAACATATAGGAATGATAGAAACTTTCTCTATAGGACTCCTATAACTCAGGAAATAATACCAAGAATTAATAAGTGGGATGGTATCAAATTGCATAGAAAAAGAAACAATAGTGCAGAAAGAGAACTTAAGGATGGGAGAAAATCTTTGCCAACTACTTTTCTGACAAAGAATTAATATATAGGATATGTAAAGAACTCAAAACCCTCAACACTTCCCAAATCAATAACTCATTCAATAAATGGGTAAATAAACAAAACTGACACTTTTAAAAAGAAAAAGTACAAATGGCCAATAACTATGTGCAAAAATGTTCAACATTTATAGCCATCAGGAAAACACAAATCAAAACTATTCAAAGATTGTGTCTCACTCTGTTAGAATGGCAATCATCAAGAACACAAATAAAATAAATGATGGTGAGAATGTTGGGGAATAGGAACAGTAAGGACTGAAACTATAGCTCAGTGGTAGAGTACTTGCCTTGTGAGTGTGAGACTCTGGGTCCGATCCTCAGTGCCACATAAAAATAAATAAATTAAGATATTGTGTCCACCTACAACTAAAAAAAATTTAAAAAGGAATAATAATATACAAATTCATATTGACACAAAGAAACACAATAGAAAACTATAAGCATTCTATAAGTATATACTGAAGTCTTCAAGCAGTTTAATAAGCATTGAGTTAAATGGAATGAGCCAGATTCAGAAAGTCAAGAGTCATATTTTTTATCTCATATGTGGAAGTTGCAAAGGAAACAAGAAAAATAGGTAATTTCATGATAATAATGGGGAGAACAGTAGGGTAGATGTGGGGGGGTAGGAGGGGGGAGGACATGAGGAAGTATGGGGATTCATATTGTTATGTGCATATACAAATATATAAATGAAATCCACTCTTCTGTATAATTATTATGCACCAATAAAATATTATTTTATTCTATAACAGCTATGTATTCTTTTGTATGTAACATTGATTTACTGGAGAAATGACCATTTGTTATGTAGAATTGACTGGCTTTGAATATATGAATTCATTATGGATATGTTTTTGCATCAACATACATAAATATTAGCATTTTATGGCTTCATTGTGTGATATTTTACAATGAATCTCTTTAAAATATTGAAAATCCCAAGAGACCATGAAATAAAGTAAACACAGGAAGAGTAAAATAATTCATCTACAACATACATATTTCTTATCTTCCCATGGGTCTTTTCCTAACACTTCTAGTCCATGTTACGTTCTAATCTGTTTTTAAGATAACAAATATGGAAGAGTAAGAAAGAGAAAGAAAATGGGGGCGGTGGTAGGAGCTTCAGCCAAAGGCAGTTTGCTATTTTGTGCTTTTGACTTAAACTGAACTGAATTACTAGATCCTAACACCTGGGTTTTTTCTACATAGAAACCACTTTAAAACCACCATTCAGAAATTCTCTACTAATCACTTTGACCTTTATATGAGTAAAACAAAGAACTTATTTCTATATGCACACTGAGAAGTATTATGATACTTAATATGAAGAAGCACATTAGGAATTATTTCACTCTTCAGATAAGATTCTAAATTATTAAACAAGTATGTGCCTTTATTATTCAATTGTTCTATTAAAAATATACAGTTCCCTTCTGGTCCTTGTGACCTTGGGATTAATTATTGTGTGTCAATCAGTAGGCATCAAGCTCAATATTTTCTCCATATAAATATCCATTTGACCTTGCCCTATTTATTTAAAAAGCTATCTTTTCTATACTACTACCTTTATCATAAGTCAATTTTATATAAAAGAATAAATCTGTTTATTGATTTATTGTTTATTGTAGTTAATCTCTTTTAAAACCTTACTGTCAATATAACACTTGGAGTTACTGTAGATTTAAACTCTTGCTATTAAGTAAGTTCTCACATCTTGTTGGTGGCATTCCAGAATGGGTTGACTACTCTTGACTTTCATGTGATTAGACCCCCATAAAAGTATCCATTGTAGTCTACCTTAAAATTTGATTTGAAGCTGTAGCTTATACATTATAGGAGGGCAGGAGAAGTTTCAGGGCACCTCCATTATCTTGAGCCCTCTAATGCAAAGAAAAATAAATATTAAAAGGTCACTATATATATATATTATATATATATATATATATATATATATATATATATTATATATATATATAACCTATGTGTATGTGTGTACACATTAGGTTAATGGAAATATGTTGAATATTTCGAACTATTAGGATCACTAGCATTCCTGGTTATTTTTTAGATCAGTGGAGAATTATTTCTAGAATGCATCTGTACTACAGCCCCTTGATGTACTCAAATGTTTTTATTTTATCAATGCAAATAAAATATGAATTAATAATTTAAAAATATAAACAGTTAAGATTGGCAAATATTTAAAACCTGATAAAGCCTGTGAGTGCCATCCAAATGAAGTATGCTACCAGACTGTGAGTCCTGACCATAGCATAATATACTTTTACCCTGCCACTTTCGTAAGATAAACATATAAATGCAAAAATTAGTATTCTTCAGGCTGGGGTTGTGGCTCAGTGGTAGAGTGCTTGCCTACCATGTGCGAGATGCTGGGTTCAATCCTCAGCATCATATTAAAATAAAATAAAATAAAATAAAGGAATTGTGTCCAACTACACCTAAAAGTATTTTAAAAATAGTATCCTTTGTACAGATGAAAACTTCAAATATATAATTTTAATATTGCTTATTCTAGTTCATATAAATAACTAGATCTAGAACATTGCTTTCTTGAAAGTTTTGAGTATATAATCCCGTGCACCATGGCATTTAATAGGTGTATTTACAATGATAAGGATAATTTCATTTTATGGACCAATTTGTAAAAGTCAAGCAAAAATCTTTGTCCATTTATAATGGAAGGCAGTGATTTTGGATTAAGTGATCTTTTATGTTTTATTCAGCCCTAGGGCTAAATAATAATTGATTAATTTATTTAAAGGATTCATATTAAACTGCTTGAAGTCTTTAGTATATACTTATAAGAATGTGTACAGTTGGCTATTGTGTTTCTTTGTCAATCACTTTTGTATATATAATTTTTTGCTAATTATTTATGGCGATAATTGCCCTTTTGAATCCAAGGTTTACAAAATGTATGAAACCATCCTTGATCCCATTGCTCTGGCCAAGGTGCTGAAGTCAACCTGGGAAATTGTATTCCAACTCTCAGACAGCCTAAGAAAGTTTTGATTGCTGTTCAATGTATTTCTAATCACATACCAATGAAGTATATATCAAAGTGCTAAAAATTATCTCAACATCCCCCATAGTCCCCAAAGTAGAAAACTAAAGTCAAAATTGCAGCATACAATAAAAAAAATTAAACTTTATCATGGCCTGTTTTAAATGCTGCCTATCTATAAAACAAGTAAACTTAAAGGATATACTTAGTAGAACATAAAGCAACCATATACACATAACATAAATTACAGTATTTTAGAATATGATTTATAATTACACCAAGAGTCACATCAGCTAGATGGCAGAGTAAGAAGACTTAGGCCCCATCTCTCCCACAACCCCACAATGTTCAACTCATAATTATCCACAGACTAGACTATACTTTGAAAATACCTAGAAACATTATAGGAATAACTGATTGAAGTCTGAATTAGGAGGGTAAAAGGAATAGTCTCACTCTGACCACACCACCCTCTTCTCCTTCCCAATTTAGTATAGTACCAGATGGAGGGGATTTCCAAGACAGCATGGTTCTTATAGAGGGGAAAGAGAACCACAAGCAGGCGTCTTCTTTTCTAGATTTATGAAATGCTTCCTGAAAAGCATGCTGTAATCTCACTTCACAGAGGACACTAGGAAAATAGAATGGTGTGACTGCATGGAATTCAGGTAAAAGCAAAGAAAGAGGCTAGCATATAGATTGTGTACTTGCTAGATGTGACAATCAGGAATAACAGGAAACAATATAGAACATTTGCAAAGTTGAGTGGTCACCTTTAAAAGCATGGTGTGAAGCTCACTCTAGCTTGAACTATTAGACTGCTAGCCTCCCTAGTCAGCCCACCCAAACACCTCACTTGGCCCGGTTCACCTTTGTTGATTTCAGAGAAGCAAAGTGGCTGTAATGGCAAGATTTGTAAGGCAAGCTCAACTCAGCCATAAACCCATTCTCTGTCTCCACTTAGAGAGGACATTTTCAATTACACATTTCTAAGGAACACAGTTATCAGTACCACTTGTCTAGAACAGTGACTCCACTGAAACTCATTCAGTCTGCATACCTGTTCAACTGCAGATTCCAAATGCATGGATTACCCAGTTATGGAATGCATTTTGTTGCAATCCTGAACAAAATTCATAGCAGTGTCTAGCTTACAGCTCTACCTGATAATACAGTTTAGCTAGGGTCCTCACTTAGAGAACTCAGGAGAGCCCAGCTGGTAGTTCCATCATACATCATAGCAAATCAATAGCCCAATCAACTAGAGAACTCCCAACAGGCTCTTCCTGCCTGAGTAATCACCAGCTGTCTATACTTAATTGTATTATGCTCTCTTCCTGCCTAAAAACACTCATAAAAGCCAGAAGACAGAACTTGTCGTCAAATGCACAGATAATGCAAAAACTCAAAGATTATAAATAATCAGAGAACCATGATATTTCTCAAAGAAACAATGAAAGCTCTAATAATAAAACACAAAGAAAACGATGTCTATAAAATTACAAAACATTCAGAGCAATGTTCATAGGCAAGTTAACCAAACTATAAAAAACATATGGGTAGAAAAGTTAATGAGATTTAGAAAATAATACACAAAAGTGAAAAGATAGAGGAAAAATAGAAGCAATAAAAAACAACACATAGAAATCCTAGAGATGAAGAATACAATGATTGGCTAAAAATTCAATAAAAAGCTTCTACAGCAAAATCACTTACCAGAGGAAAAAATTAAGTGAACTAGAGCACAAATCATTTGAATTATCCAGCCAGTGGAGCAAAATGAAATAAGAATGACAGTCTATAGCAACTATGGAAAACTATAAGTTTTGATGTAAGGTATACCCCAGAAGTTCACATGTGAGATGGTTTAAGAAGAGAAGAAATATTTGGGTTGTAAGAGTCTTAACTCAATCAGTCATTTAATCCCCTGATAGGGATTAACTGAGTGGAAACTGATGTGGTAGGATGTGGCTGGAGGAGGTGAGAATTGGAACATGGCTTTGTGTATATATTTGTATTTGGTGAGTGAAGTCCCTCTCTGCTTCTTGATCGTGATGTGAGCTGCTTCCCACTGCCACACTTTTCTGCCATGATGTTCTGCATCACCTCAAGTCCCAAGGAATGGAGCAGGGCTTCTATGGACTAAGACCCGTAAAACCATGAAATCTAAAATAAACTTTTCTTCCCTAAAACTGTTCTGGTCAGATCCTTTAGTCAAGGCAATGAAATAGCTGATGAAACAATCAGGAAGTCAAATATTTGTGTAATATGAATTGTAGAGAGAAGAATGAGAAAAAGGGCAAAAAAGCAGCTGGGTGCAGTGGCATACACCTGTGATCCCAGCAAAGGGGTGGCTGAGGCAGGAGAATTGCAAGTTCAAAGCCAGCTTCAGCAGATTAGTCAGGCACTTAGCAACTCAGCAAGACCCTGTCTCTAAATTTGAAAATATTAAAAAGGGCTGGGAATGTGGCTCAGTGATTAACTGGCCCTGGGTTCAATCCCCGGTATGGGAAAAAAAGGACAGGGGCCAAAAAAGCATATTTTTAAAATAATGGCTGAAAATTTCCGAAGGTCGGTGATAGATGCTAATACATAGGAACAGGAAGCACCGAAATCCCCAATCAAATTAAACCAAAAGAGAAGTCCACCTAGACATATAATACACTATTAAAACTCAAAGACAAATATGAAGGCTGTCAGAGATAAGAAAAATAATACATGTGAAGGAGAGCCAACATGACATCAATGCAGCTACTAACAGAATTCAAAGTGAGGAAAGAAAAAAAAAAGACTATTTAATTCATCATATCTTTCCTTTAGAAATGAATGAGAGATTAAGATTTACCCAGATAAACAAAAACTAAGAAACTTAATCATTACCAGATCTATTTTTCAAGAAATGCTACAAAGATTAATCTAAGTTGAAAGACAAGTATATTAGTGAATAACATGAAAACACTTGAAAGTATAATGGTAAAAGTAAGTACAAAATTTAATTTAGAATTCTCTAATACTGTAAACGTGATGTGCAATCATTTATATGTACTATGAAAGCTAAAAGGCAAAATTATTATAAACAATAATAATTATTAATAATACATTGCCAGATATGCAATAGAGAAATATGTGAATTATACTACTAAAATTTCAAAATGTAAGAGGAAATATGAGGTTAATATATAGTCTTATATTTTCCTCTTATTATTACAAAAAACTTAAGTTGTTATTAGTATAAAATAACCTGATATAAGACTGTTTTGGTAAACTTTATGGTAACCACAAAGCAAAACACTTACAAAAGATACACCAAAGACGAAAAAACAAGGAATAAAACATATAACTAGAGAAAATCACTTAACTACAAGGGAAGATAATAATAGAGGAAGAAAAGAGTAAAGTATCTACAAAGAAATTAGGAAACAGCAAAATAAGTAATAAATCATGATCTATCAATAACCATCCTAAATATAAATGGATTAAGTTCTCTAACTAAAAGACAGTGTGGCTTAATGGGTTTGAAAAAAAAAAAAGACTCAACTCTCTGTTGTCTGGAAGACTCCCTTCACCCATAAGGATATACATACTCTGAAAGTGAAGAGATGGAAAAAATATTCCATGCAAATGATCTATCAATAACCATCCTAAATATAAATGGATTAAGTTCTCTAACTAAAAGATAGTGTGGCTTAATGGGTTTGAAAAAAAAAAAAGACTCAACTCTCTGTTGTCTGGAAGACTCCCTTCACCCTTAAGGATATACATACTCTGAAAGTGAAGAGATGGAAAAAATATTCCATGCAAATGGGAACCACAATAAAGCAGGGACAGTGACACTTATATCAGATAAAATAGATTTTAAATTAAAAGACATAAAATGAGAAAAAGAAGCCCACATCATCATGGTAAAAAGATTAATTCAGTAAGAATATATAACAATCACAACTATATATGCACTAAACATGGGAGCACCTAAGTATACAAAGCAGATATTAATAGATCTAAAGAGAGAAATTGACAGCAATATCATACTAGTAGGGAACTTGAATACCTCACTTACAATGATGGAATGATCATCCAGAGAGACAATCATCAGAAAATATTGTTAAAATAACTATGCTATCCAAAATAATCTATGGATTCAACAATGCTTATCAAAATACCTATTGCATACTTCAGAGAAATAGAAAAAAATCTTAAAATTTGTAGGGCCCCACAAAAAAAAAACCAAAAACAAAGAAACAACAAAAAAAAAAACAACCAGCCTAAGAAGTTTTGAGTAAAATAACAGAGACATCATACTTCCTGAACTCAAAATATAATACAAACCTATGATGTCTAAATCATTAGGGTCTTGGTATAAAAACAAACATGTAGACCAATGGAATGGAATAGAGGATTACAATCAATTGATTTTCAACAAAGGTGCCAAGAGCACACAATGTCAGAAGTCTTTTTTCCATAAATGGTGCTAGATATACACATGCAGAAAAAAAGAAGTTAGATCCCTGTCTCTCACCACATACAAATCTTCAGAGTATGATCTGAAATGATAACACTTACAGGGAAAGGCTACAGGATGTTGGTCTGGGTAAGGGTATTTTTTGAATAAGATCCCATATGCACAGAAAGCAAAAACAAATATGCTAATATTATTTTCTAAAGTAAACTTCTGCATAGCAAAGGAAACAATTAACAGTACGAAAAGACAACATAGAGAATGTAGAAAATATTTGGAAGCTTCGTATCTGACAAGGAGTTACTATTCAGAATATATAAGAAAATGAAACAACTCAATACACCCCAAAATAAGTAATCAAATCAAAGTGAGTAAAAGATACAAATAGACAATTCTCACTAAAAACACGTAAGTAGCCCATATATATTAATATATAAATATATTTACATACAAATAACATAAATATACGTTTACATGAATTTTTAGTACATGAATTTTTAACGTCATTTATCAGGAAATGTAAATCAAAACCACAACAATATATCACTTTATCTCAATTAAAGTGGCTATTATCAAAAGACACATAGATATTGTATGATGTGGCATGCAAGTGGAGTAAGGGACACTGTCAATGGGAATGTAAGTTAGTATATCTCTTATAAAAAATATTATGGAGGTTCTTCTAAAAATTGAAAATAGATCTGCCATATGGTCCAGCAAGCTCAATACTGGGTACATATCCAAAGGAAATGAAACCACTACATCAAAGAGACGTCTGCACTCCTGTGTTCTTTGCAGCACTATTAAAAATAGCAAAGTTATTGAATCAACCAAATTGTCCATCCATGTATGAAGCAATAAAGTAAACATGGTATATATCCACAATGGAATACTGTTTAGTCGTAAAAACAGAAATCCTGACACTTTCAGAAACATGGATAACCTGGAGATTATTATCTTAAGTGAAATTAGGCACAGAAAGATAAATACCATATGATCTAACCTATGAGAAATCTAAAAAAGCAAATGTCATATAACTGGAGTATAGAAGAGTGGTTGCCAGAGGTTAGGATGGGGAGGAATGTCAATATACACTAAGTCAGGCAGAAGGAATAAGTTCTTGTGTTTTATTTCACAGTGACTGGATATGGTCAAAAATATTATATTAAATATTTTGAATTTGATCTATTTAATATTGAATATTTCAAAACAACTAGAAGGGAAGATTTTGAATGTTCTTACTTCAAATAAATAATAAATGTGTGAGGTGATAGAGGTGCTAAATACCTTTACTGTTACACAATTTATACATGTGTTGAAAAAAGTACTTATAAGGATCATGTATCACCAAAACTTACTAAACAATTTAGAATGACTCTAATATTAATGTCTTTATTAAAACATTACATTAAAATCATTTATGAAACTGTATTGTGATGCATTTTCTCACTATTGTCACTGAATATAGGTAGGAGGCAAGGATCCTCTTCTGTGCCAATGCCTTTGTTCTACCTGGAATCCACCTATTTTCAACTTCTATCCTTAATATCTCTCCCCATTTTATATATGGGTGCCATCTTATTGCTTTAATTTGATACACATCTCTTAAGTGAAACAAATCAGTTGTATAGCTGATCATCCATCTATTATGTTGTTAGCATCCACTTGTACCTCATCATTGAGGGGGAAAAGGGAAAACAATGAGCATGGAGGATAAGAAAACAACTAACCTGAATAATCTGCATGTTATAAAATGATGCCGTACAGAATAGAATCAAAAAACAAAGGCTTGGAAGTTAAATGTAAAACGAAATTATTCTTATCATGGGAATAATGTTATTAGAAAAATATGTGGACTAAGGGGATAATATCTGGGCTGTGAAAGAATGTTAAAATTTTGAATAATGGAATCTGTCAGAGCAGTTGAGAGGAAAGGAAATTGTGAGAGTGAAATTATGCAGGAAAAAATTGGGAGTGCATGAAGAAATGGCAAGTAACCTAGAAAATTAGGTGATAATCTAGTAGAGAGTACCTTGTATTCATTCAGAAAAATTTACTGGGTTTAAACTTGTTCTTTATAAAACAGGAGTGCGTGCAGCTTCTGAGCAAGAAAATTACATAATTATGTTTAGAAAGATAAAGATGGCAATAAAAATGTAGGAGTAATGAGAAGGAAGCAGAATTGAGTTTTATGAATACGCTTGCACTGGAAGTAATAGAGAACAAAGTTAGAAAGAGCAGCACTGTCTTGTTGACAGCCATTCTAATATGCTATAATTACTGTGAATAAAATATTTGAATGATAACTCATTATTTTTACATAAATTTGAAAAATGTTTATCTATAATGGTAGCAATTTAAAAGTTGTCCATTCAATAAATAAAATATTAATTACTCAATACAGAATGCTCAATATTCTCAGTTTAGGAAATAAGTAAGTCCTCATCTTCAAGGATTTACATCTTAGCTTGGGACACACACACATGTGAATAGGTAACTCACATCTCATAATATAATGGCAAGGATATAAATCATATTGAGAGGACTCAGCAGTGTGATGTAGAGGAGAGAGTACTGCAATGGGAGTCTGCAGGTGTGAGTTCTGATATTGATTGTCATGACCTGTCCATGTGACCTTGTGTACTAAATCAGATTCTTTAGAAAACAGATATTGATCCAAAGACTTGCATGCAGGAAATTTTCACATTCCTAAAGAATTATGGGTAAGTTTAGAAAACAGAAAAATTGAATGATGATAGGGTCCAAATAAGGCCCTTAAGACTCAGTCACCTGGGGAGCTTTGAAATTGAGACAGCTCTTTGGAATTGAGGCAACTGAACAGTATTTAGACCTTGGCCTTGAAAGTGAGATTAACCTTGAGTGGTATATTTCCCTTCAGTGGAACTCAATTTCTGGAAAGAAACTCAGCATCCTATAATAGTCACACCAGAGAGAATTAATATCTGAAATTTATTCTGAAAGAGGTTCTGAGTGGTACAAGACTCAAAATATCTGCAACAATGTACTCCTTGTACTTCTTAGATTCACTTGCTTCACTAGTATATCCATCCCATCTTGGGAGAGCTCCTACAGAATTCTAGCTGATGTTTAGTCTTTATTCCTTTGTTACAAGAAAAATTTTAAAGTGACAAACTATGATTTTCTGACTGCAGTTCATCTTGAGCCTACAACCAATACTCAGTTTGTCTCTTCTCTATCATTCTTTCCAGATGTGCTTCTGCTAGCACCTCTGCTATGTAGGTAGCTGACATAGTAGTGACCCAGGTAGTAACCCTGATGCAGTCTGAGACCCCAGCCACCATGGTATTTTCAGGCTGTGGTTAATATCTATTTACCATCCAACTAGGCAAGAGAGTACTAGGAATTACATCAGTAGATCAAACAGATGCTGATCATTTCCTCCTTATCACTGTTTTGTAATAATAGCTCATTCTCCTCCTGCTGCTGGGGATAAACTATAAAAACACATAGTGACCATTTTCCTTATCTGTGTGAAATGGATTGTAAAATATTGCACATTTTAAGAGAAGAGGCAAGAAATTTAAGACATGGGAAGAATATTCATAAATAATAGCTATCTGTTAAGACATGTGGATCTATTGGCATTATAGGTTAACTTGATGTTACTCATTTGCATGTAAAACATGAAACACAAAACCTGGTACCATTCCAAAAACAGATCACCTCTTCCAAAGCACACAACTTTGGGTATGCACATGTATGCACATATAAGTTTAAATTTAAATATTTACCTACACACTCTCTCACATGCTGTACCAGGGAGTACGGTTTAAACTAGGTCAAAGGATGAGAGTGAGAGAAGTTCTAGTCCTTTAATGTTTAAATGATCCCAGTTATGCTTGAATGAGAAGAGTGAATTCAACTTGTCAAGGAGGTTAGCAGACAGTACTCTGAAAGGTCAGAACAATCTGGTCATGGATCACCTTATCTAGCACCGGTCCACTGACTTACATTTCAGTTCATGACTGTTATCCATTATATGAAGTCTGGGTTAAGATGAAATAGTTCTGACAAAAATAAGGTAAGTGAAGGAAGACAGATAAATTGCTAATTCAAAACTAGAACTCCCTGGGACCTAACATACTTAGTCCAAGTTAAAGCGCCACCATAATAAAGTCATAAGAGAAAACTGATTATTGCAGAGATAGAAACATTGCCAATGTCAACATGATTTTTAAATATGAAATAAGGAAAGTCAATTGTGACCTGGTATAAAAAAATAAATACTAAAGCAGGTACTGCTCATCAGTAATCTACTCTGAAAAATTCAAAGCTTATTTATTTATTTATTTTACTATCAGAGTGTTAAGAGTTCATGCTACTATTGGTAATGGTCAAAATACTATAATGTTATTGTCTTTCACCACTTGGTATTGTATTGATTACACATAATTACACGAGGCACCAACTTCTATACCTTTACCCATCCCTATATTTTGAGGAAATAGGTATTCTTTTCTCCCTATAACTCTCCCACTAAAATGTTCTTATTGCACATTTTAGTTGGAAGTATCATTCTTATAATAATTTTATTAGGACACTTGAAAATGTAGGAACAATAATTTGATTAAGTGAAGAAAGGGAAGAATACATTTCAAACCTCTTTAATTTTATTGTAACTGATTCAATTAAAGGAAAGGGTTTTCATGAAAGGTATGCAGAGCCTGGCAGACCTAAGATTGCTCCTATCAAGAGGACCATCTACTAAGTTGAATCATTTGAAATTTCCATTTCTATAGGAGAAATGTAGTATAATATTGGGAATTTTAAATAATTTAGTCTATCTAAATAGGCATCTGTAATGAAGTTGAATGAAAAAAAAATCTGTGAATATGCTCAGCAAATTAGACTAACAAACAATACATATAAGCAAAGAGGCAGAAGTGACCAATTGGCTTTTGGCACCATATAATTAAAGTGAATTTTTTCTGATAATTAATAACTGATTGTAAAATAACTTTTAATTTCAAAATGGTCAGCTAATTCAGATCACTTGCAGCTATTAAACATATTTTAACATTTATCCCAAACATAGGAGTAGTAATCATTAGACAGCCTAACTAACCTAACCACCAATATCTTCTTGTTGGGTAATCTAACAATGTACTTTTTACTCTAAAATCATTGTGCCATATCTTGCTAGACGAAGAAGCCTAACTTTTGATACAAAAAATGACTATCTTGTATATTTATAGTATATTCATAGTCTCTTGGAGGTCTTCTATAAACCCTGTAGCATTTCAAATGAATTAGAAGGCGAAATTATAATTATTTGCCATGCAGAGTAATAAAGGAAAGCTTCTAACTTGGTCTTCCAATTTTTGTGAATCAGTGCTGCCATTTTTGAAACAATACTTTAAAGGAATCTAAATATTTACTGCTTATCTTAAAACTACTCCATTGAAAAAGCTGTCATTTACATGTATATTTAACTAGGTCACTGCACACAAGTGTATAGTGATCTACTTTTATTCAAATGGGTGCAATCAAACGTAACGGTGAAATACTTCTAAAGGCCAATAACAAAGCCATTCCAGTGGCTAAAATCCAACATCTGAAATTACTGATGTCCTGCCGTGATGCAGAAAACTATCAAAGTGATTGCTCAAGAATGATTGTCTTGGAAATGACTAATTTTTTTTTTTTACATATAGCAATATATAAAAAAGAAATATATTCTGTCTATATATATTTTTAGATCTAGTTAGCAAAGTAGTTCCTAATATTCCTCTAGTACTTAGAACAGTGACGAACACATAAAACAGATATTCAGAAAAGTTTTGCTAAAGAAAGAACAAATAAATGAACAATGACACCTTTAGTAATTATGTATATCTCATGTTTACAACACATTTCCAATTAGGAAACACTTTCAAACAAATACAATGCAATGAATATTCAGAGGATAAAGAATGTATTAATATCTTCATAAAATTTGGAATTAGAAGATAAATCTTTGAATTATGTTTGTGTGTTTTTCTCCATTAGATAACCTTGAGCAAGTAAACAGTCTTCATTTCCACATCTGTAAGTGCGGTTAATAAAACCTCTATCATAAGCTCTGCTTGCAAGAATTAATTGAGAGGTTGCATGTAAATAATGTATAAAAACAATTAAAATGTTAGAAGTTCTAATTAGAGAAAACTCTGAAAATGAAGTTATAGATAATATTCCAGATGTGGCTGCATATAATTTTTAATATCTTTAGGAGTCCCTTAGGACTTTCAGTATTCTTACACAGATCAGTTCATTAAAACTCAGTGAGAATATGTAACTGGGAATGTCACATTCTAACATATCATTCAAGGCATTATGTTCTCCTTGCTTAGTGTCCTCACAGACCTCTGTGAGTGGTGTATATGCACATAAGGAACAAGGAGCAGGTACCCAGGTTGACCTTCACCAACTGCATCACCAGTAAAGGAAATATGAACACCCAGGTTCTTGTCTTCATTTGCAAGAAAACTTCTTTTCCAAACCCTAGTGTCAATTAACAGATAAAGCCTTTCCCAGCTTGGCTCACTTGTGTCAGTTCCTACATGTTAATTTAACTTTGCTAGTTCTATTCAAGCCTTTCTCACTAGGCTCACTATCATTTGGGTGTTTGTTAGTATCCACTTCATGTAGAATGGAGGAAGAATACCAGGCGTGGTCAGATGTCAGAATGAAACCTTGCACCATGGAGATTTGAGACTAGGTAGTCGTTTTTTCTTTGGTGGTTCAATAACTAGCAATGAGTGCCTCTGATCATTGAGATGACTAAATCTTAAACAAATTAAGCTACTTTTTTTTTTTTTGGCTGGCTTGATTTGAAAACACTTGGACACTTTCCTTTGTTACAAGTGCATTAACGGTCTACACAGCAGTGCCAGATGTTTTTCTTCAGATTGCCACTGAACATAGCCTTTGCCTCATAGAAACCTTTTCTTATGCCTCACAGTAACCCTTTTTTATGCCTCCCAAATTAAAATAGATTCTTCTCTTCTCCTCTCCCTTGGAACCATGAACATTTGCTTTACAGTAATCCTACAGTGTGTAATTATCAATTTACTTAGTCTTATCCTGTCCTTACAGTGTGAGTTCTTTGAGGGCAGGAAAGTCCTCCACATTATTATTTTCCAATATGTCCTGTAACAGCAAATAGAATACAACACCATTCAACAGCTATGTCTTAATTATGGAAAAATGAAGTGAGCTAGGCACAAGAAGTCAAATACCACATGTTCTCAGTCATAGTAGAAGCTTAAAAAGTTAGTTTGATAGAAGCAGAGAGTAGAATAGTGGTCAATGGGTACCATAAAGAAAAAGGGAGGGAGGATAGAGGAAGGTTAGTTGGTGAGTATCAAAATATAGATAGAGTGCTCTGCCACTGAACTTCAGCCCCAGTCCATATATATTCATTTTTAGAGGTCATTTCCATTTGTTTATTTTCAGAGCTTAAAATAATAAGAAAAATCTTTTATTATGAGCTTCCTAAAATACAATTCTGTTTTCTTGTTTGGATTTTATGAAAAAGAAGAACTGATTTCCTCATTGCCTTAAATGCTTTATTAATACTTTGACTCATCACTTCTGGAAATTTCTTATTCAGAAAACATTTAGTAGTCTTGATTATATCTTGTGATTATTTTAATGAAATCCTAAGTATGACATGATATTTAGAATTATGTAAAATAATACATGAGATGATGCCTTGAATTTACTTAAACACTAGACATTTTAAAACTGCATTGCTTTAGTATGAGAATAGGTCTACTGGATGAATAATCTCTTTTTATTAAAGATCATTTATTGAGAGACTGACCTATGAAACACTGTGTATTGTCCATTAGATATGTCCATGAGGAGAGCACTGTGCCAGCAGGTTGAGGAGGTTAAGAGCAGAAGCTGATGACATTGGATTGAAGAGTGAATAATAAAGGTGAAGAAAAGACAATATATATATATATATATATATATATATATATATATATATATATAGAGAGAGAGAGAGAGAGAGAGAGAGAGAGAGAGAGGAAGTACTAGTGTTCCACAGCACAGCAGGGTGGTTGTAGTCTACACCCATTTGTTATATTGTATGTTATAAAGACCTAGAAGAAAGGAGTTCCAAGGCTCCCAGAAAAATAAAATTATAAATGTTAAAGGAGATAACAAATGCTAATTACCCTAACTTGATCATTACACATTGTATACATGTATCAATGATCACATTCTACCCTATAAATCAATGCAACTATTATGTATCAATTAAAATATTTTTAAAGACTGTATGGACCATCTATGATTGCCTCAGTGGTCTCTCCATTAAAATTTTGAGTATCGTTCTACTAGAGAGGGCTTTGAGGAAAAAAATCTGGTATTTTAGCCAAGAAAATAAAAATCTCACCATAGACTCACAGAAGAGTAAGATAAAGAACATGAAAACTAGTTTAATATAGATTATTTTTTACCAAAACCATGAGAGAAAAGTTAAAGCCTTTGAGATTAAACAAACCCTAGTTTCCTTTGTATATTTCTTAGTGCACAGAGCCATTTTCTGACTGATTTTATCCTCAAATTGAGCCCTAACTAAATCTCCTTGTACATATGGCATGTTGCTTTCTCTTTTGGTGTTGCTGCCAGAAACTTCAAAGATTTTAGAGGCTCATCCCATCAAGAGGACATCTGTGATTCTTTTTGTAGGGTGAAGTCTGATGGGGACAGTTAGGAATAACATTTCAAAACATGGCACTGGAATAAGAATGGTGTGGGATTTTAGGGTGGACGCCTCCCTGGTTTTCAATTTAGGGAAGATAAATATGAAAATCTAGAGAACTAGAGGATTGCTGTCTTCTATAAGTGATTCTGTATTCTTTCTTTCATTTTTTTTTTTCTTCTGAGCTGAGCTGCTGTGGATCTCTTTGGAATGTCCTGTTCATTTCAGCATGGATGCACTCAGCAGTTTGTGGCTTGCTAGGATGTTTTACTTCACCAGCCAGAGTGTGCTTGCCAGATTTTGTTGAGAAATAACAGGAGGTCATACACAGTGTCAAGAAAATGTTGGCATAGTCAGAGAAGCAGGTATTGTATTAGTTGCGATGAATTCAGACCTACTGATGGTAGGATTAATGAAATCCATGTCTGGCACTCTCCACAGCTCGATGGAGCTTTCAATGAGCAAAGCCAGGACACTGGAGAGGCTCAGCAAGCCCCCTGGCCCCTAGCCTGCTTGATCAAGCCAGACTTGCCCAAGGAACCTGGAAAGCAAGTACAGGCCTCTTAAGAAACCAACCTATAAAAGGAGGGGCAGACAGAGGAGGAGAAGAAAGACAGAGGACCAAAGGCAGGAGGGCGGTGTATGGAACAATGCCATGAATTGTCTGCCTTTAGCTGCTCCAAACTGAAATAAAATGAACAGTAGAAATCTTCTATTGACTGCTTCCCCCTAAGCGAGTATTAATTAATGTAATGTCACAATGAGGTAAGTATACTTATATCCCCCTTTTAGAGGTGACAAAGCGCTGCAAGGAAAGACTAACATAATTTCCTCTAGAATTTGCAGCTAGGAAAAGGTGGAATCAGAAATGGAACTCAGCAAATCTGACTATAAAGGCTATGTTCTTAAATGAGGCTGTTAGGAAAAGCAAATGTGTGGGAAATAATCTTCCAAACTAGAAGAGAGCTGTAGTAGACTTTAGAATTCAACTGCTTTTACAATATTGGAATATTGCTTTGATATTGGCAATTGACTTTTTTTCTCACTTTTCCCCTCTTGATTGTAATGTCACTAGCTTTGCATTCTTCTTATTTTTACTTAAAAGGGTTGACCACTGCACCTTTTTCTTGTCATCTCTAGTATGAAACAGCTCTCAGAATGATAGAGTTCTGGGTCTATGTGTCTGCCAAGTCTTGTGAATACCTCCAACACCTAACAGAGATTGAGGTTATTTTCTTTCTATTAATGTTAAATAAAGTTGTGAACTGTGAGGATATGGTGACCTATGAAGTTTGGTAAATTTACAATCCCAGAAATTATTTACCTGACTTTTTCATTGTTGTTTATCTTGTATATATTGAAGCAGCAAGATGACCCCCACAGTGTGCAGTGGCACCCTATATTTTGAGACTTCACCAGGGATACATCATAACTCCCTGAATTTCCACCCAATTTGTATCAACAAAGGTTTCTGTGAAAGTGAACCTCCTGTGCTTTCTGGTCTCCCCTAGTTAACAGAAAGGTTATGGGAATTAGAGGACTCAGCCCTTCCAAATCTCAAGTGCATTTTTTTTTTTTTTTGTATCACATACAGAGAAAAGTAAAACATAACAGGTTATCAACAAACAGTGAAGAAAGGGCAAGGCCAATGTGGAAGGAGGCTCTCTTAGAAATGGACAAAAATTAACTCCTTTTTGGAGGACTTAAGGTGATAATGGTGAAACTCCTTATATCCCTTTATGTCACATTTAATTGATCAATATACAATAACACCACTCCTCATTTTCCTGCTTCATGTGTATTTCCAGAACTTCAGGAGAATCTGGGTAACATACACATGTGCAAAAATATCACCCTGTTAGATTTAAGTCTGTACAAGCAACTTCCAGGTGGCTACTTCAGCTTCCTGTCTCCCAGAACTCTCTCTCTGAAACTTGAGTGTCTGTTGTCTTATTAATGTTCAAGATTGCTTCTGAAAAGATCATTTAACAAAGACAGAAGGATAAACCTTGAAGACACTTGTATCAGTAGGCCAAAGTCCCTGCTCTCTGATGGTGTCAGCAGAATCCAGACGCAGATTAATTGGACTTCAATAATTAAAGGCCTAATTTCTTTTCCCCATGTCTGTTAAGCACTAAGGTTTAAAGCATATGGGGGGAAAAAAAGATGACTCCATATCCACATTGCATCTTGGACAACATCACTTTCAAATACAGGTACTGGGAATTGAACTCAGGGGCACTCAACCACTGAGCAACATCCCCAGCCCTATTTTGTATTTTATTTAGAGACAGGGCCTCACTGAGTTGCTTAGTGATTTGCTTTTGCTACAGCTGGTTTTGAACTCGTGATCCTCTTGCCTCAGTCTCCCAAGCAGCTGAGATTACAGGCATGTGCAACCGTGACCAGCAAAATGTCAAATATTTTTATTCTTCATTATGGACAAATGCTGTTATTGCGTGTACACAGAATGAACAAAAACATGGTATTGAAAAATACTTAGAAATTTACATATAGTAAAAGATATAAAATTCTTTATGAGTATAGTGTATTACATATAAAATATGCAATTTCTTGCAAATATTGAGGACTTGAAGACCTCATTCTTGAAAAGAGCTTAAAAACGTGATTTTTGTGTTTCTTCCAAATAATCAAGCTCATTTTTTTCACAACAGTACCACCATTCCAGATGTTCTAAAATTTACTAGATGTGAAATCCCAACTTTATCTAGAAAGACATCATAGGCTTATTCATGTAAAATAATTAATAGTATATTTGAATATATTGTATGCAAATCAAATATGTAAAAACTAAATATTACTCTAATTTGATATGTGAAAGTTTTTTTCTGATATCCAGAATTTATTCAGTGGTTTCTCTTGTTCCTTTTTAATATGTTGTATTTTTATTAGTACTATTGCTTTTTCAGGGTTATCTATTGTGTCATATTCAACATTTTTAACCAATATAATAAATACTTGCATTATTTATTATTATAGTCATAAAACATTTTAATATCTACAAAAGCAAAATCCCTTTTCTAAATATTATTATTTATTTTACTCATTATTTTATTTTTTATAATCATTTTAAGCTTTTTAAAAAATATTTTTTAGTTGTAGATAGACACAATACCTTTATTTACTTATCTTTGTGTGGTGCTGAGGACTGAATCCAGTACCTCACCCTTGCTAGGTGAGTGCTCTATCACTGAGCCACAACAGCAGCCCCTTACTTGTTATTTTCAAAGCACATTTTCAAGTTAAAAATTTATTAGTACTAAACTTTCATTAATTTGGAAATATTAATATCTTTACAACATTTACCATTTTTCTCTAGGTGAGAACATAATATTTCTTTTACATATCATTCAACAATATACTTTAGTGTTCTTGTACTTGGGATTTTATTCTCACTTTTAATTTTGTGGCAAGATATTATTTGCTTAGACATATCTGATTATTGTTTTCTAGGGCTGTAATCACATCATTTGCACCTAATATTTCTGTCCCTTAACTCCTTATATTAATTACATCTTGTATTTAATTATCATATTTCTCGGATATTACCAAACATTTTTTAAACAAAAGGCAAAAGATACTATTCTTATTTTTGCTCTTATTTAATGAAAATGTGCTCAGTGTTTTATTCATTAGGTTTATATACTAACTAGTTGCTTTAAAATAATTGCCCTTGTCATATTGAAGAAAATTTATTATTCTTATAATTTTATTTTTTGTAGAAAATTGATTTTTATTGACCTTGCTTCTTGATACCTTGTTAAATTTTCCTATTTACTTAGAGATTTTTCCTTCATTCCTTAATTGTTTCCTATTAACAAGTATGCCATACAAACAATGACAGTTTTGCTTTTATTAATTTGTACTTTTTATTGATTTTTATTGACTTACTGTTTTGCCTATGAATTTCAGTGAAAAGTTAAATAAGGTGATGAGAACCTGATTCCTGCCCTTTTGATGAATTTCATGTGGAATTAATTCCACATTTCACCATTAGGTATGATGCATGTATGACGTTACCTATATTTTGTTTTGCTATCCTTCATTAGT
The DNA here is from genome assembly GCF_047511675.1 of Marmota flaviventris. Taxonomy (NCBI): domain Eukaryota; kingdom Metazoa; phylum Chordata; class Mammalia; order Rodentia; family Sciuridae; genus Marmota; species Marmota flaviventris. The sequence goes on along the minus strand of NC_092505.1, from coordinate 46,970,670 downwards.
TTGAGAAAATTCGTTTCTATTTCTTATTTCTTATAAATTCTTAAGAACAAGTGTTGAAATTTGTCAGTGCCTTTTTTGTATCTATTGGAATGAGTATATTCATTTTCTTTTTTATTCTTGATGAGTTATATTATCAGAAGACTTAATGTTAAATCAATCTTTCCTTTTGGATAACATTTACTTGGTCATAATGTGTTGTCTTTTTCACATAATATTAACTTGGTTTTGCTACTAATTTGTTGAAGATTTCTGTGTTTATGTTCCTGAGGAATATCAGCCTTTAACTTTTGTTCTTGTAAAATACACTCTTCTGTCTTTATAAAGTGAGACTGGACATATTTCATCTTCCTTTTTTTTCTGAAAAAGCTTATGCATTTTATTCTTCCTTAAATGTTGGGTATGATAACCAGTGAAGCCACTAGGAATTTCCTTGGTGGAATTCCTTAAAATTACCAATATAACATACTTAAAACATATAGGAGCATTTGAACTTGATAATTTTCTTGCTTAGTATTCTAGATGAAATTCTAAAATAGCCTTTGTGATTCCTTCCCTTACTGCACATGCCTGTACACTCTCCTCTTCTTGAGTCTGGGTCAGAAGTGTGAATATGTATGGGTTTCACTGTTGAGGTTAGGTAGTCAAGTGGCTGCCTTGGAGGTAATCAAAGGGGAGAGTATTATGGAACAGTGTTTAAAAGAAAGGTTGGGCTCCTCCTGAAGGGAGAGAATCTCCTGTTGATTTCAAAAATAAAAACTTACATGTTAGAGAGATGATTATGTGGTAGAAATGACTGGAAGATCCATAGTACATCAGGGCCTCCATCAAATTAGAAGAGGTCCCCGGGCCTCGGGTGAGCACCCAGGCTAGCCACACCTTGTTGTCAGCCTCATGAGATGTTCATATCTCCCCCTTATTTTCAAAGCTAGAAACTGTTGGAGTCCTCATTCTGTGTGGATCTGACCTTCCTTACACTGTCACACGTCCTTTTCCAAAGCTAATAGGTTGGCTTCCTTTTTAACTTGCAAAGACCATTGTGATTATGTTGGACCAAGCCTAAAATCCAGGAAAATCTCTCCACTATGAGATCAGCAATTTCACTTTCTCTTTACTGGGTAACATATTCACAGGTTCAAGGATAACTGGGATGTATGCATCATTAGGACCACTAATCTGTCTATTGAACTTTACAAACATTGATTTTTTAAACAAGGTCAATTATAAAATTAATGTATATTGTATTATTGTTTGGTAGAGTGTGGTATACATTTTGGTGGAACTAAATTGATTAATAGTGTTTTGTTTGTTCTTTTGCTTTTCTATTTTTCAATTACTAATAAGTGTGTCCATAATCTTCAATTATGATTATTAATTTGTTTTATTTTTCTCTTTAATTCTACCCATCTGTTCTCTTAATAAATTGAGCCCTTTACTATCATAAAATGTCCTTCCTTACCTCTGGTAATGTTAGCAGTAAGTAATGAGCAGTAAGTAATTGACGTGAAGGAGGAGTTGATTACCTGATTGGTAAAGAGTGCAGGTGTCCCCAGTTCCCAAGGGAACCATCAAACAGTGGAGTGCCTAGCAAGATTACAGGTTTACTTTCAGTTATTTTTAAAATTTTCTTTAAGTTACTATCAAGACAGATGAGTAAATAATTTGCAGTACATAATCTGTGGAAAAATATCCATACACAAACTTTGAGTAGAGAGTAAACGGAGATAATGGGAGGCAATACCTCAAGAAAGAAGGATTTATAAGACTAACTCTTGACAGTACCTATAAAGGTCAAGATAAAACTAGGAGTCATGGCCTCCATGGTCTCCTATCTCAGAATGGGGGGAATTCTTCAGTGATGCAGATGCAGTAAGGTAACCTCTGATAGCTGCCGAACCCAGTATCCACATTGACATAGGATTGACTTATAACTGAAGCCCCCCCTCAATAGGATGGCTGCCGTGGCAGTTTCAGAAAAGATCAATTAGGGTCAAAAACTCTACTGCCCAACGTGAAGGAGGAGTTGATTACCTGATTGGTAAAGAATGCAGGTGTCCGCAGTTCTCAAGGGAACCATCAAACAGCAATCAATCTGGAAGCAGCACTGCTTCCTTTGTCATTCTCTAATTAGAGACGACCCACTCTCTCCCCTGAGAGTGCTCTCTGCTTGAGCCTTACCTTATTCTCACTTTGATTCCACTTTACCTTCACTTATTACAAAATCCTTTTGCATGACTTTCAGTGTCTGATTTTAAATTTTCTTTTGTCATAAGAACTGAAGTTTGAAGCTTCAGCTCCCTGCTCTCCTGTGACAGCAATAGTTTGCTATGAATTAAATGTCCTCTCCAAGACTCATGTTGAAATTCAACTGCTATTGTAACTATTAAAAGATGGGACCTTTAAGAGGTGATTGGGATTTATGCCATTATTGCTGAAGTGAGTGAGTTATCGCAGGGATGGGTTCTTGTTAGAAAAGGATCTGTCCAGCAGATTACCTCTCAGTCATGTGTATGCTCACCTGTCCTTCCACCAAATTGTGATATGGCACAAAAGCTTTTGCTCCAGAACAGTGAGCCATATAAATTTCTATTATTTTTACTTATTGAGCATGCTATATTCTGTTGTAGCAGCAGAATATGGACAAAAATAAAAACTAATACTAAGAATTAGAGCTGTAGCAACAAATGCCTATAAGTGGCTTTTGAAGTGGGCAATTGGTAGAAACTGAAAGACTTTGAAAGAGTAGGCTAGGGAAAGTCTAGATTTCTATGAATGAAACTTTAAGGGTGATTATGGTGAGGGTGAAGAAGAAAGAACTATAGGGGAAATCTGAATGTTCATAGAGATGGCGTAAGTGGTCATAACCAGAATGTTAATAAAAAATGGATAGGAAAGCCCATTCTGATGAGTTCTTAGAAAGAAATGAGCAACAAGCTATTAGAAACAGGAATAAAGGCCATACCTGATATACATTTGCAATGAACTTGATGAATTTGTGTTCATATCCCAGGATTTTAAAGAATGCAGAACATAAGAGTGTTAACCTCTAATATTTGGCAGAAGAAATATATAAGCATAAAGTGTTCAAGCCGCTGTGTGACTCTTTATTACTTTTATCCATTAACAGTGAAATGGAAAGAAAAAAGAGAGAAAGATGAAATTTATAATTTTAAAAGAAGAAGAATGGAAAGATTTGGACATTTTGTAGACTGGCTAGATAAAACACGTTTGGAAGAGAACACAAAGATTATTGCCAAGCTATTATGTGCTTAAGAGTTTAGTACAAATAGGAGGTAGCCAGGTGTTAATCATTAAGCCAAGGAAATGAAGACCCTAAAGACATTTCAGAGCTCTTCAAGGCTTCCCTGCCACTCATAGACCCAGAGCTCAAGGAAGGCAGAGTGGTTTTGGTGGATGGGTGCTGGACACCCTCCTTGGACTTGCTACCTAGGGCTGCCCTAAGACTTTGCTCCTCACATTCCAGGGCAGCACTCCTTGGCTGCTTCAATCACGATCCAAGTAGGCCCAGGTTTGGCTTCACATGTTGCTCCAGAAGGTACAGGTGGAAACCTTGAGGGTTCATATGGTGCTGTCGGCAGCCCGCAGAATGCAAGATCTGTGGGGGTGTGGCCATCTGCACTTACAATTCAAATGATATTGCAGACAATGTGGGAACCCAGGCAGAAATTTATTGCAGGCATGGAGCCCTCACAGAAAGCCTTCACAAGGGAGATGCCTCATGGAGCTGCAGGGACAGGGTCACACCTTTGATTCCCAAATGGTAGAGCTACTAGTAGTGTGCAATGCTAGCCTGGAAGAACTACAGGCACCAGACTCTAACTTGTGAGAACTTCTTTCTGGTCTTCTTTCTGCCATAAGAGTGGGGCTAGGCATAGGGGACTCACATCTGCCGTATGTTCAGGAGATAGCACATGAAGTGAAAGATTATTTGCCCCTTTTGGAACAGGAATGTCTATCCTATGCCTCTCCTACCATTATATTATGAAAGCACATTATATAACTTGTTCTGATTTCACAAGCTGGAGCCAGATATAATTTGCTATGGTATGAATTTATGCCTTGAGACTCACCCGTGTCTGATTCAGATGAGACTCTAGACTTTTAAACTTTTGAGTTGACTCTGGAAGAAGTTAACACTTTGGAACTGTTCAGATAGAATAAATATATTTGTATGTGAGAAGGCCATAAGTTTGGGGGCTTAGAGGTGGAATACCAAAGTTCAAATGACCCTTCCAAACCACATGTTGGATGTAATTGCTGTTGTACCAGTATTAAGAAGTGGGATCGTTGAGAGGTGATTTGGTGATGGATTTATGCCTTTATTGCAAGAGAGTGTTGGTTATTGAGGAAGTGAGTTCCTGATGAAAAAACTGAACATCGGCCTGGTTTCTTTTGTCTTGCATGTGCTTACTTTTCCATCTGCCATGTCATGAAGCATCCAGAAGTCCTTGGCCAGATGCCAACACCATGCCCTCAGACTTCCTAGCCTCCAGAATCATGAGTCAAATAAATCACATTTGTGTTTTCTATTTGAAACTATGAAACTACACCATCACAAGATCTGCAGGCTACAAAACCTTCATGAAACTATGGTGAGTGCCAGACTACAAGAACTGTAAGCCTGCTGTATGTGAGAACCACTCATGCTTATGGAAACACTGAGCAACTTCCAGATCTATCAATAAGAAACTTACCTTTAAACTCATGGAAACTGTATGGATCTATAATGTTTTAAAAATATAAAAACAACGGTAAAAAGGATAGCACTGGAGATGAAAGTTGGTTTTGTGCCTGAGATCGGAATAGAGCAAGCAGTTTGGGCAAGAATCTGTCAGAAAAGCAAGGTCTTTCCAGATCAAGAAATCAGCCCAGCTTTTGATTGTCCTCTGCTTGGGCATGCCAGAATCAAATCAGAAATCACCTCCAAATCAAATAGAACCCTCTTTATCAAGTTATTAGCTTATGTACAATATCAGGCAAATCAGTAAAAACTAGCATTGATCCTAGAGAGTGGAATGAGGTTTTGCAATCTTTCAGTCCTGCAGTTGCAAAATTTTGTGGTCTTGAAGCCTGGTGATCCCACGGTCCTGTGTTCTCCTACTTTTTCAAATGTCACAGACTGTAGTCTCATAGTCTTACAGGATTGAAGTTTCACTGACTCAAATTCTAGAAATCTCAAGGTCTCAATTTCTCCCAGTGTTTCAGTTTTGAGATCTTGAAGTGTTGTTGTGTTTGGTCATGAGGACTTTGAGGACAAGAGTTCTGAACTCACCTCAATCAGTTTTATTTCACAGGAGAGCGAATCTGATCCCCGACATGTAATGTCTTAAAGTGTGTCTTGTGACTACTATACAGCCCTTCCCACACACATCCTATGGTTTTAAGGTGTAAAACATGATGAATCTAATTCAATGTTTACAATTGCATTTTTCTATGTCCTTGTCCCTAAACCCTTTGTTATGTGTCATTCTAGACATTCTCCCTCAGAATATAATCCACTCCCATATTTTTAGTTATCAAATATGTATCTTCAACCCACATCCCTTTCTTGATATTTGGACTCATTTATTTAGTTGACCTCTCCACTTGAATGCCACACCTGATTCAAGTTTAAAAAATTCATACCTTATATCCTCCTCTATTCTTTTCTATTTTCACCTAAAAGTGCTCTTTTTCTTCATTTTCATAGAGAATGGCATCATTCAGTCCCCCAGGACTAAATGGTGGACATCGTTATCTTGTTTCTCTATTATCCCTATATTCAAGTAATTTAAGACAACTGTCATTTTTTTCCTATACACCTATACTGATGTCATCTCCTTCCATTTAATCCCTGTATCACTAATGAGTCTCAATTGAACACTTTGAGGAGGCTATTTGGTATACCTTAAATATGCATTCTTATGTTTGTTGATCAATTGTATTTCTCTTCTGTATTTCTCTTCAGCTCTTTAACCCATTTATTGATTGGGTTATTTGTTTTTTTGGTGTTAAGTTTTTTGAGTTCTTTATATATCTTGGAGATTAATGCTCTGTCTGAGGTGTATGTGGTAAAGATTTTCTCCCATTATGTGGGCTCTCTCTTCGCTTTATTGTTTCCTTTGCTGAGAAAAAGCTTTTTTAGTTTGAATCCATGCCATTTATTGATTTGTGATTTTACTTCTAGTGCCTAAGTCTTTGATGCACTTTGAATTGAGTTTCGTAAATACAATCAATCAACAAATATATGAAAAAAATGTTCAGCATCTCTAGCAATTAGAGAAATGCAAATCAAAACTACTCTAAGATTTCACCTTACCCCAGTCAGAATGGCAATTATCAAAAATATAAGCAACAAACAAAAAATGTTGGTGAGGCTGTGGGGAAAAAAGTATTCCAAATAGCCTTCTCAATGTGTTCAATTAAGACTCATTAGTGATAGAAGAATTAAATGGAAGAAGATGACATCAGTATAGGTGTATAGAAGAAAATGACAGTTGTCTTAAATTACTTGAATATAAGAATAATAGAGAAACAAAAATCAATGATAATGATGTCCACCATTCAGTCCTGGGAGACTAGATGATGCCATTGCTGGTAGGACTGCAAATTGGTGCAACCACTATGGAAAGCATTATGGAGGTTTCTCAGAAAACTTGGAGTGGAACCACCATTTGACCCAGCAATCCCACTCCTTGGTTTATACCCAAAAGACTTAAAATCAACATACCACAGTGACAAAGCCACATCAGTGTTTATAGCAGCTCAATTCACAATAGCTAAACTATGGAAACAAACTAGGTGTCCTTCAATAGATGAATGGATAAAGAAAATGTGATATGTATACACAATGGAATATTACTCAGCCTTAAATAAGAATGGAATTATGCATTTGCTGGTAAATTGATGGAGCTGGAGAATATTAGGCTAAGTGAAATAAGCCAATCCCCCAAAACCAAAAGCCTAATGTTTTCTTTGATATGGGGATGCTAATTCACAGTAAAGAAGGGCAATAGGAAAGAATAGAGGTACTTTGGATTAGGCAGAAGGGAGTGAAGGTAGGAGTGGTGGAGAGGAAGGAGAATGAATCTGACATTATTACCCTATGTGCATATATTACTACAGGACAGGTGTGATTCTACATCCTGTACAACCAGAAGAATGAGACCTTAAACTCCATTTATGTATGGTATGTCAAAATGCACTCTACTGTCCCACATACAAATAAAACTATCATACAAATAAAAATATGCATTCTTTATATATTTGTTATTGTTTATTTTGAAAAGAGAAGGGTGGAAAAGGATGACCACTGGAACTAATGTGCTCCTTTGATTTTTATTTTCTTAAACTTCATTTTTGTCTCTGAACTTGAAAATAACAAAACTTATCCTCGTAAAACAGCATGTTGCTTTCCATCCATGGTAACTTGAGATTGCTGCTTAGGATCTCTATCATCACCCTAAGCTGGTGAAAGTATTTCTTTCAAAAATAAACTGTGTTCTACCAGGGAGGAGCTTTGATAATTGTGGATCTCTCCATTCTCTTCTTAAGTATCCTGTAATGTTTTATCACTCTTGTGATATTTTATTTACACCTGTAGTTTGGCATCCCCCCAAAATCTGTCTTGCAGGCCCACCTCTGCATCCAGGTGCTTCCACTATTGTAGCTACAGACATACCATTTCAGCCCTGGAGTTTTGCAATAGCTTCCTACCTGGTTTCCAGCATTTCTGTTTTCTCCGGCCAACTCCACTACAAACACAAGTCAATTTCTGCAATTTAGTTGGAATGATCTTTGAAAACTGCAATTCTGATCATATCACTCCCATGTGTGAGTCATTATATTGACTTTCTCTTTTTCATAGGAATTTTTTTTCATAACTCCATAGGAAATATATTCTCCATCTGGTCTTCTGACACTCCCTCATCACCCTTTATCTTCTTTAAGTTATTCACATATACTGTGGGGCTTTTTTTCTTTCTTCTGATGTTTTCAAAAGTTGTCCTCTCTTCCTAGAGCATTCTTAGTAGATAGCCAGCCCTTGCTCACCATTTGATTACAAAACTAGACTTCACTCTTTTTAAGAAATCTCTTCTAATCCTAAGGCCCACCTGGAGTCAGGAACTGTTTTCTGTCCTTTCTGGCACTTGATCCCTCAACCTCACATGCCTAACGCAGTGTGTTTAAATTATTTAATCGCCTTTTATTCCCTCTTCTAGATCATAAGTTCTGTGTCCAAGCACAGAACACTTTCTCAACAAATACTTTTTGATTGGGTGTACATAAAACTCAGTAACATTAGGCCATAGCGTGAGTCACAAATCAATTATTTAGCATTCAATAAGCACTTATTGAACATGTAGCCACGTGCAAGAAATGTTGAGATAGAGCAAACCATCCTTTTTGTGATCCCACTCTAAAGGGATTTTAAAAAAAACTATGACATATTTTGGTTTTCCAATAATACCTATAATTCGCAGAAGTGCAAGTTTTATAAGACAGCCTTCTAATCATGAAGAACAGAGTCTGAGAATAGACTACAGGGAACAGAGGAGAAAGAAGATCTAAGCCTGGAAAACAACTGAACAATCACCTGACATTTTCATACCTAGATTCATGTCAACATGGTGAAAATATTTCCCTTTGTTAGTGCTCACTGCCCACGGGGTTTAGTAGAATTTCTATTTTATTTCTCTTCTGATAACTCTACTATGCAATAATAGTTAAATAGGAATTATTTCACACGTATTATTTGAAAATTTACAATTTTGTGTCCACTTTCTAAAGTACAACTGTGTGCTTTTTCCTGCATTGGTTGCTTAGCATTTTCCCCCTATATAATTTACTTGTCTCATTTACTTTCCCTGGTGACACTTTCCCTGGAGTCCGGAGCTGTCCCAAGAAGGATGTTTGCTAATGCACAGCACCATCTGCTGGTGATACTTGAAATTGACAGTGGAATTGCCCAAAAGATTGACGCTTGTTTCCTAGGGAGGATGTTTGGCCTTTGCCATAGACAGATTATGTTTGTTTACTTGTTCCAAGATTTATTCAGAAACTTATACAAAATAAAATATTCCATATAAGTTAGTATTTACCTTCGTCTTCCTCCTTTTTTGCATACCGGCTAGTTTGGAAATAAGGTGATTAGTAACTGCTGCTAGCAGTTATACACAGCCAATCATGCAGATGATTCCTCTTTAAATATTTTTGGTGAGATATTTCAAATGGCTCTTAGAAAAAGACATCTCAGAAGTTACAAGAATCTTGCTTTTGCTACTTTCAGTGGTTAAACTCCTCCACCCAGATTGTCAGATTTCCATTCATTTTTATTTTTTCTTGGAGAAACTGAAATTGGCAGCATCTACAGTTTCCTCTTCTACAAGGTGGGCATAGTCAGAAGACAATGTCAAGACTTGTTTTTTTTTTTGACATGGCAGCAGTGGACGCAGAATGATGGTTTATAGATAGGCTTTTGCTGACATAATGGTATTAGAAAACTCTAGCAAAAGCCACCCTTTTACCAGAGATGGACCTGCATGACTTAGTATTATAGAGGGGGCCAGATTTACATCCTTACTGTAGGGCACCACTAGAATCACATAATGGAATAGAATATGTGGACTTGTGATATGTGATCAATAAATATTGCATACTTTTGATGCATAATGTGTGAATAGCATAAAATATCTTCATATTTGAAATTATGAATATAAAGGACTCATCAAGGGTCAGAAAATCTGGATTTTAATTGTAAGAATCTGGGAATGTGCCTTTGCTTTTGTGAGTCTCAGGTTCCTCCTCGGTTGAATGATAATGTTTCTCCAACATACCTCAGGGTGCCATCCTAAAAGTAAAGTGAGATAGTGGGTGCAAAATATCAGTGAAAGACTAAAGATATACAAGTGACACTTGAAGTCCCAGATAGCTACTGAAATTGCCACTTTTCAGGACAGACACAATTAAATATGTGCTCTGATACCATTCCAGGCAGACATTACAATGATCTTGTCTTGTTGGGTTGAAAAATTGAATTTAAGGACTGTTCACAAATCTTCTTATGATCCTGTGGGCAAAACACACAATCCCCCATTCCAAGGATGACCTTCTCATTCCTCTAAGTTCCACACTCGACAGGAGCTGAGCACACAGAAGAACCTATCCAACCTGGCATGAGATGGGTTAACCACAGAATGGTGTACTTGAGGGGCCACAGATACGGACAATGCAGTTTTATCTTCTGTCCTTGCCTGATGATCAAACAAATGAGACTCATAGGACTGAGGGCAGCTCTTTATCCATTCTCTAGGCTACAATTACACACGTTGCTTTGATGCCTGTCATTCATTTAAGGTTACCTGTTAATGCAATTTGTCTTTTTAAAGAAGAGTTTTTAGACAGCTTGTGTGTAGAAAAGCTCTAGAGAACTGTGAGTCTAATGGTCTCCTTTCAGTGATGATAAAACTGTTGACCACACAGAAACAAAAATATTTACTCCTACTATAACAGTGATAGCAGGTACCCCAATATACTGAACCCCAACTATATCTTTCATTTTGTTTCTACAGTACTGAGTGCTATCATGGTTTTGTGTTTTCTCCTTGATCTATACTTCAAAAAATGTTTCTGATATAGAATATCAACATCATGAACAAGCTAGATGTACTGGAGAAGACATTGGTTCTGCAAATAGGATCCAGAGACTGTGTACTGCCAGGTTTAGTGTCGTGGAATTTTTTTTTTTTTTTTTTTAGTCAAAGAGGAGATAACCCAGGTGATGATGAAGTAGTGATCAGAGGTGTGCTCAGGTAGAAAATGGGACTCTCCTAACTGCAAGGCAGAAATACCAGAGTCATGCTACCCTCCTCAGTAAAAGCCTGGGGATTTATTTGGGGTAGTTATCAGAGATGAGGAGTCTTCTCTTAACTTTCTCTAGGCTACACCTGACAGCCTGGATCCCTCGGTCTAATTCTGAACCAGGAAGAGCTCTCAGAGGCTCTGACTTCTAGCCAGTGATCATAATAATGGCTGCTGACTCTAACATTGCCCTTTACCTATTTGGGGCTTAGTTGGAATCTTGTTGAGTTTGGAAAGCTACTCAAAATCTGGAGGGAACCTGTCCTCCATAGGGAGCAGACACAGAAAAGACTCTAGTGATGACCAGCAGAATTCCTGACTCTGGCTAACTCTGACCTTTTTATCAGAGGACCCAGGACAAAACTCACTGAGATGGACCCAACTCAAGGAAACATATGATGAGAGTTTAGCACTTAGAAACTTATGACTTTGGGTAGCCTCACTTTTGATTTCTTAATGACCAAATGTGTATCTGTTTCTAGACCTGAGGGCCACGGGAGACAATCAACTGGCCAAGAGACAAGTTGATCACTTACATGATCATTCAGTGTAAAGTATCCTGAAGTCCAGAGCTGCAAATTCTGGAAAAGAAGCCTCATTTCTGCTAGTCTTTTTTTTTTAAATCTCATTCAGCTCCAGAAAGGCATTCAAAAGGTGTATTTGGATTTTAAGAAAAACAAGTAAGGCAGACAGACTCACTGAAGGACACACACAGGAAGGCCCCACAGCCCTGCCCTTTCCTGTCCTAGACAAAACTGAGGCAGTTACTTATAAGCGTCTTTATGAGCAATGCTGTCTGCATAGATAGTTATTAAAGCTGGCTGCACGCGTGGGGTACTCAAAGCACAGTAGATTTTTACTGTTTTTTAAAATACAACCTTGGGACCTGTGTCACACTGCAAGCCAAGGCAGGTGGGGGTACATCTGAGTAAATAAAAGGAGGTCTGAATCATACCACAAAATTCCTGTACTTGAACTAGTCATTTTGTCTTTTATGTATAGCATTTAATATCATTTATATTAGTGATCATTTTAAGTCTTTATTTGTACAATTTTTTTAAGTTTACCACTGTGGTTCCTCTCTCTTGGCCCTGTAGGGTGAATGTTCTTGGTTAGTGATCTGGACGCAGGCTAGACTCATTCAGAAAAGACACTTTTGCGGGAGTGGGGTAACCAGGGATTCAACTCAGAGGCATTCAACCAATGAGCCACATCCCTATTCCATATATATATATATATATATATATATATATATATATATATATATATTATTTAGAGACAGGGTTGCACTGAGTTGCTTAGCATCTCCCTGTTGCTGAGGCTGGCTTTGATCTTGTGGTCCTCTTGCCTCAACTTCCTGAGCCACTGGGATTACAGGCATGTGCCACTGCACCTGGCCAGAGTAGACACTTTCCTCTTCAAATTGTTATATGGCTTTTTAAGGAAGCATTAAAATTTGAGCCCTATCTGGAACTGTCCACTGTTACTAAGATAATATTGCACTTGAAGTCAAGCAGATATCCCAAGAAAAATTCTACAAGTTAAAAGGGATCTTTTAAAAATAACCCCTCACTGAACTCTGTGACCTTTGAACTCTATTATACTCAACACATATTTAGCAGCATATTATTGACAGAAACTATGAAAATTAAATACAAAACTGATTCATGTAAAGTGACTAGAAGAACACACAGTAATTGATGGCCAATATACATGCTAAAATACATATTGTTGTTATGGTAACAAATACTTAAGTAGAAATCTTAGAAAATTCAGATAATAGCAAAGATAATAATATCAACATTGATGTCATGCCACCACAATAGATAACCCCTGTTAACATTTATAGTTATGTAAATTTTATTAGTCTAATAATAATTATTTAAAACATATCCTAAGGACTTAATGTATACCAAGATAACCAACCCTGAAGCATTTGGTGTAGAGTACTGAAATGAAATAAGGAGATTAAGATTTCAGGCTTTTTTTGCAGTAAACTAACATTCTGCCCTCAAGAGATTCTCATATTCCTTAGTCTTCATTTGAAACTTCATAAAAACCAGCAGAGATGGAGAATCATGAACGGCTCTCTCCACTAACACTAAAAATTAGAAACCAAGTGCTATTATCCCCCTTTCTCTTTATGTTGACATTTTTACCCCACTATGCAGATATATAAATAAACAGGTATAGATCAGATAATATTGAAATTACAATTTCTAAATGAATAGAAGTAAAATTATTTCTCATGTATTTTACATTAATGATCATGCACATATAGCTAAAATACATTAATAGATGTCACTGTGCACACTCTAAAATACCCCCCACCCCCCACAAACACACACACTCACAAGTTCTTGGAGGTACTGGTCATTCACAGGTTAAAAAGATGCTTATCTATAAAATCTGACACAGTTTCAGCAATCAGAAAAGCCAAATCCATTTGATCTTTGAAGTTGTCAGTGAAAAATTGATGAGTTGTGCCTGCTCAAGCTCTGAGCTAGGGTCAAATTACCCTTGAAGACACAAGAAAGAAGAAGTGATTTGCAGATAAGGCTGATGGCCTTGGCACCAGACGCTTTTATTTTCTTAGTTCTAGTCCCTGGGAGAGGAGTGTGCCTCAGCGGGTACAAAGTGTTCCCCAGACAATGTTAGACACACGCCAAACTGGAGCCCTGCCAGGGTCCAGCTACTACACTGAATTGCTGCTTGCCACCCCTGGGCATACACAAAAGGCAGGCCCAGGTTACTGTAGCCTCCCAGGAGAGGACCAAAGCTGCCATTTGTCATCATTAAACGAATGGGCCATTCTTTTTCCTCCTGCCCTCTAATCAATGGCAGTAAAACTTAACTGGAAAAAAAATGGGCAAAGAATAACTCAAAATCCTGAGCTTAGGTAGAAGTGAACTTCCTTCCCTCAACTTCTATATTAAGTAACATTGCCTGATTCTGCCATTTATTCTTCATGTCAGTCTGAGTATGCATTTTTCTAATTAGCGACATAAATCTTAACACAGTAGTTGTTCTCTGAATGAGAGAAATGCTTATCTGTATATAATTTTAAAAATCAAAAGAGTCCAATAAAAAATTAAGAAGCTATCATGATCCAAAATTAGAGATAGCCACAATAGTCAATTTAATGTGGTTTGTTCTGATCATTCACGTGTGGGTGGTGTATTTGAATATGCATGTTGTGCAATGCAGATGACTAGAAGCAGAAAACAACTGTTTTCAACAATTGGAACACATTATACATAATATTTTGCATTTTTTATCTAACATGTTATGCTATTATAATTGGAAAATTATGAACATTTGAAAATAATACCTTTCAGGATTGCTAGAAGTATTATATAGATAAACTTAAAATCTGAAATGACAACAGGTATGTAATAATCAACTAAATAATGTTCATTCCATTAGAGTCTAATCAGCATGAAATTATTTTCAGTTTAAAATATTCAAAACTATATAACTAAACTATCTATGGAAAGACATGAGGAGGGCATTGTTGAATGTCACAGTCTAAAAAAAGCAGTGATCCTAGAGTTTGTTGATATTTACTCCTGTACTCTTCTAAAGAGCAGGCCAAATTATGCTTGAACTGAGTCCACTGGCAGAGAAATTATTAGATGCTAACAAAACCCATTCTATTGTCTGATGGCTTTAGTCACTAGAAAATTCCATGTAATGTTAATATCAAAGTGTCTCCTTTTATCAACTCAGTTGGTGCTCCTAGTTCAAGTCATTTAACCATATTAAAAATATCTAATTTTCTTTATTTAAGATCACTGTGCAGAAAATGTAAGACATTGAAGCTCAACACGAAGGTACTCCCAGTTTTCAATTAAAGTAGGATTCACTGATCTTGTGCTCTGGATGCTTTTCTTCTATTTATGCAGCTTGATGGTTGAAATTCATTGTTCTCTCAAATTAGGCTTATTATTAATTAAGAGGTTAGAGTGTTTTTAAAACTGAGGGCAGCTTTGGTAACAATATCATGCAAAATGTATATAGCATGATTAACTCTGTACTACTAGAAGATAGAAAATCTTTGAAAGCTCATGATGGAGATAAGAAAAAACACTATGCAGAAGATTAAGCCTATAACTTATATAAATTATGTTTAGCATGCTCAACTTAGAACCATGATTAAGAGGATAAACTGCCATTACCAAGCAGCAAAAGTCCTCTGAGAAGGTTTATATCAAATGGAAATATATGTATGTCATTGTAGCCTTTCATTGTATTAGGAAACACTTATTAAGTGTCCACATGTGCTAAGCACAGCAATTAGTTTTTATATATGCACTTCTATTTAATGATTAATTTAATTCTCCCAGCATTCATTTTAAAAGTTGATCAGGTAAGATGAGAATGTTGATATCTAGTTATTTGATGTTTAAAATAACTCACCTTTGATTACATAGGCAAAAATGTCAATACAGGGTTTTTCAAATTGAACATGTGTGTGTATGTGTGTGTGTAATTGGGAAAGAGGAAAACATATATGCAACTGGCTAAATTTACAGAATTATTCACACTAGAATTATTCTTTTTCTCATTCCCACTTCTTTTCCTCTTTTTTACACATACACACACACACACACACACAGAGTTGGATTTAATCAAAACATCAAAAGAACAAATGATTATGTTTTCTTTATTCAAGCTCTTTAATTGACCTTCTAAGTAGTCTCCATGCCTGCCGCAACCTCTTCTTTAAATATATCCCATATATTCTATTTTTAGAAAGACTAGCTTTACAAATCATAGGCTGATAAGTACTATTCTTATTTAAACAAACCAACTTGATGGAGCTTCTTTGTTTTCAGGAAAATTCCAAAATCCATTACATTAGAATTCAACTCTATAGCTGCTCAATCTCATCCCATGCACGGTGTTGCAATGTTACTGCAGGGAAGTCCATGTTCCTCATGTGTATCACTGTATCTTTTCTCTTTTATCTAGCTAAGTATAGTTATATGATATTCCCCAAATGTGGTATTCATCTCCATATTTTGCTCATGTCATTTTCTTATAGTTATTGCCACCTGAGTTAATACTTCACTCTTGTTTCACATACTATCTCCTTGATTATGTCTTCATCATGTAGTCAAAAATTCTTTCTTCCTCTGTCTTCTCACCTCACTTTCCTTGTGCACCTGTCACAGGATGAATTTTGTTCTATCTCATAAGCTCTTCAAGGTCAGATGGTACTTAAATGTGAGACACTACTACACACCAAAAGACTAAAGATGGAACCATATTGGATATCTGCTCTCCAGAAGCTGTCAAGTGTGAGCAAGACTCTAAAGCCCTTAACTTCACATTAGTCAGAATACTGAATTATATATATTTATTTGTATATACTTCTTTGATATTTTGGTTTCACTCTAATGTTCATGAGTGCTTATTCATTTTTATTTATGTTTCTTAAGACTTGAATATCTGTTTAGTCTCATCAAGTCTGTCTTAATCCATTTGTGCTGCCATGAAAGAATACCATACACTAGGAAACTTAGAAAGAACATACATTTATTTCTAAACATTCTGTATTTTCTATTTATTTAACATTTGTTCTGTGTATGGAGTGATTTCTTCAAATACAACTTCCAGTTTACTAATTTTTTCTTCAACTGTGCTTATGGGCTGTTTAATTTTCCAGTTCTTAAAAAAATTGTGCTGCATATTTTTTAGGACTTTTATTGATGTTCAAACATTTTTAATACTTTTTATAAAACTAAGATTTTTTTTTTATCTTTACCTGTACATTTGACGCAGCATATAATCAGGCTTTTTCTATCTAGTCTTGAAACAGTTGTGTGTTAAGGGTGGAAATTAGTCATTTTTCATGTGATAAAATTATTGATACATTTTAATTTAATTATGTTATTCACTAGTTTTCACCTCTGTATTCAATTATTTTTTCTTTGCCTTCTCTAAAATGTTTAAATAATCTTAAAACACTTTAATTTCTCTTCTAATCAGAAGTTAGATCTTATTACCTTCTTGTTTGGTTTTATTCCTGGACAGTATGGGTTATAATGTTAATTTTTAAAAGTCTAATATTAGTACATATCTTTAACCTATTCCCACATATAACAAACTGTTTAAGAACTCTATACCCATTTCTTAAAACCACATTATAGACAATTATTTTATTTGTCCATATATTTAAGAATAATTAAACATTATATTTACTGTTTTAAGTGATCAGTATTATTTTCACTGTTTAAAATAGCCAAGTACTAGCATGTGTAAAATAATTATCATGTTTATGGATATAACACCTCTTAACATTTTTATAAATTATTTTAAATAAGTAAAATATCAGCTCTTCCATCTTGAATAACTCCAAATCCTGGCATATTTCCCACCATAGGCAATAGAACATTATGGTCAATTACTTAGACCTTTGGCTATATTTGAATACCGCATGACTTACGGATGTGTAAGCTCATGGTTACTAAACTGGCTTCAAATTATTCCTTCAGATATTGATTCTGAGTACTTTACATCTTATGATTAAGTGCAACTTTATATTAAGTATACTTATTAGTAATTATCAATTATTTCTAGTTGTGAGAAGAAAGAGAAGACTTATCTCTGCCAGCATATTTTTCATGAGACTCCTATTTCGGGTTAGAGTGATCTAGAGGATTAAATTTTTTTTCTGCAAAACCTCCTACAATTATGTGTAAGACATGTTATATATACTTTTCTATCAGAAACAGTTGTAAATCTGTTCTACATTGAATATTATAATCTCACATACATGGAAACCAGGTAAAAATGAATTCAAGATGATCATGATATTTTCCATCTATTAAATGAAGTGTGCTTATCACTTCAACATGCTACTCTATTTCTTGATGGAAAACAGCCTACAAAGTGTTCAATACACATGCACACAAATACACACATACAGACACATACACACATACACACAACATGGAGGTATCAGAGTAAAATCCATAAGACATAAAAAAAACAAGAATTATCATCATGCCAGAGAAAATAGAAGTTTATCTCTAGTGGTAATGATCTCAGGTAGATCTAAATAAATTCATTTGATCATTGTCTGTTTTAGCCTTGGATTAGTTATCAGGGGGATTAGGTTTCAATGGAAGTCATGTGTGGAGCTAGTAAACTTAGCATTTGACCTGCTTGATCTACTTCTCTCTTCACTTTTCTTCACATAATACATGAGGGCAGAAATGTCACCTTAGATTGGGTAGAGAGAAGTGATAGGAGGGGAGGGGAGGGGATGGGGGAAAGGAAGAATAGTAGAATGAAATAGACATTATTATTGCTGTGTGTATATATGTGACTGCATGACCAATGTGATTCTGCAACCTGTACACTCAGAAAAATGATAAATCATATCCCATCTGATTCAAAAGTATGATATGTCAAGGTCATTGTACTGTCATGTGTAACTAATTAAAACAAATAAATTTTTTTAAAAAAAAGAAAAGAAATGTCCTGTTGTCTACTTGGTCTTATTTCTAACCTAAATTTTTCAATTCATTATACCTTTTTTCTTCCAAGTACCAGGTTTCACAACTCAGCATTAATAATATGATGAGTATTCTATTTTTGAGATCCTCTAGAAAGGAGGTGTTCATAAATAGGATCATGAATGACAAAACCATTACTTTAATAGATTAAAAAAGAATCTATCTCTATTATAGTACCCATATTTAAATTATTCCAAATATATAGGAAGATTCAGAATCATATGCAGGTATCCAGGTGAATAATATAAAGAAATGGGTAGGGTATATATGTGATATGTTATTATATAATCTGCTAGAAAGAATTGATCTAAGAACACTTACAGAATATCTTTTGAAAATTTTTAGAATTATAAGAATTTCATTATCTAAAATTGCTGAAAATTCCATGCCAGTGTTCAAAACCTTAGAAATGTTATAAAAATTCATAGTACCAGGAGGCTGGGGCAGAAATATCACTAGTTTAAAACCAGCCTCAGCAATGGTGAGGCACTGTCCCGTCCGGCAGGACACATCAACGTGGGCAGCGAACCTAGATGGGGAGGAATGAAGGGACAAGAGACACAGAAGGATGACAGCAAGACAAAAGTTCTGATCAAGCTGCAAACTTTTATTGTTCACACAGGGGTATT
The DNA here is from genome assembly GCF_047511675.1 of Marmota flaviventris. Lineage (NCBI taxonomy): Eukaryota > Metazoa > Chordata > Mammalia > Rodentia > Sciuridae > Marmota > Marmota flaviventris. The sequence continues at coordinate 46,951,658 of NC_092505.1, read as the reverse complement.
TATATGCTGGGGATGGGGAAGCTCTCTAATCAACAACTGCTGGATGTGGGTGGTAAAACTGCCAGGTGCAAGATGTCTGATGATCCTGATAACCGCAGGATGTTCCAGGGAGATAGGTGGCTGCAGGATGCCTCCCAGGCAGGATGTCTCCCAGGGGGCTGTCAGGCTAATCTTTGAAGGAGAATTTCCTTCTAGTCCCTGACATCTCCCCCTTTCTTATATAAAATATCTGACCATATCTTACCGGCCATGTTTTTAGGGGGTGATAGAGGCTCTGTTCCTCTAGAAGGCCTTAGAATATCTCCTGATCTGAGCGAGCATCTTCACTAGGAGATTTCGTGGTGGCCTTGGCATGTTTTTGGAGGAGACGGCTTTGAGGGGGGAGCATGCCAACCGCCATGCACCAGAGCATGTCACTCAGAGGTCTTGGGTTTTGGGATCCGTGGATCCATCCTCCTGCAGTGCTTCCTGCACCCTCCGTCATTATGGCCTAACGTCCTCACTCCATGGGTGCGTCCTCCCCCAAGCGGAGGGGCCCATGGAGGAGCGAACCCTTATGGCAAGGGCAGAAGATGATTGGTCAGAGCTGTTACTTATACTTTTATATAAGAAAGAGAGATCTGTGGGGATGTAAACTTAAGAAATAAGCCTGTGAGAAGGGTAGAACATCCTTTTAAATGTTGGCAGCGCGGTCTTCCATCTCCAGATGATGATAGTGAACCTGTATGGGCTTAGAGGCCAAAATATTAATCTGTTCTTTAATAAATTGTACCAGCCTGTTTATAATGCAGGGTCCTATGGACATCATTAAAAGCAAACCCAACAAAGGGCCTAATAAGGGAAGAAGGTAGGGTAAAAATCCATTAAGCCCAGTCCAGAGGGGATTTTCAAATAGTTCCCTTCTTCTCCTTTCTAGATCTTCTTGAAGCTGCTTAATTTTAGTGCGTACTATGCCTGATTTATTGGCATAAAAGCAGCATCTTTCCCCTAAGGCCAAGCAAATACCTCCCTGGTTAGCTGTCAGCAAATCTAAGCCTCGTCTGTTTTGAAGGACCACTTCTGCCAGGGAGTCTATTTGGTCCTGTAAATCTTTAATAGTTCCTGATAGAGTTTGTACATCATCTATAAGTTGTTGAGATAGGCGACGGTAAGAGTGTATAGCCGTGCCTAAGCCAGCTGTACCTGTGCCCACAGCAGCTGTTATTCCAAGGCTGGCAAGGAGTGGTAAGGCCTGTATTGCCCGCCTGTGTCTTTTGACTAAGGTGTCTAGGCTAGGAATGGGTAGAGGTTCATCTCCTGGGACAATAGTTATATCAGGGAGTAATAAGGCAAGAACACAGCCACCGGTCCAATTCGCTGGAAGCCTGGGGAAGGCTGAGTTTCCTCCACACATAAAAAACTGTGCCATTGGGGGGACAAAGAGATGGGGTGGGTGAGGAATAATTTTTTACTGTTGAGCAATTTCCAAAGGAAGTAACTCCAACATCAATATCATAGGTATTATTCTGCATCGCGCCTAAAAGACATGATGTAAAAGTGCCTATAGGCTGTACTTTAAAAGGAAATCCAGGTTGGCATGTATTATCACTGTCTATGATAGAATTAATAGCAACTGCCATAGGCATGATTGCCCCTGTTGTCATGCAGAGCCAGCAATCACCAGCAAGGGTGGGGTTGGAATTATTAAGCAAGGAGAAGGTAGTTTCCAAAATATCTAATGTATTGGTATCTAAATCTGGGAGCTGGGATTTAGACAGCATTAAGGGATGATATGTGAGCTCAGGGATTTGGGGTTTCAAAAGTTTGATTATCTGAAGATGCTTCACAGCATCAGTGGGTCCTCCACCATCAGAGACCCCTGTAGGAGCCTTAATGGGCCAGCAGGAGGGTTTACCAACAGTGCCTTGGCATCCAGCTGACTGTAACTTGGTGTATATGCCTTCTCCTCCCCGGTCAAAGAGGAGGGGGGTATAATGAATAGTGGTCCCCTCTGCTGCATGAGTTTTAGTTAGGGTGGCTTCAAAAAATTGTTCTCCCTGCTTGTTAACACAAATTGAGGCTGACGCATAACAAGAGACATGCATCGCCTGGGTATGCATATAAGTTGCAGAACAATTTTGGAGAGCTTTGAGAGATATCAATGAAAATATAGTTAAAATCTTTAGATATTTTGTAGACATAATTATAATTATTTATCATCTTATGAGTTTGAACAGTAACTTTGAGAATTAGAAACTACTTGAAGATTGTATTTTCACTTAAAAGCAAATTTATAGTAAACACATTTATCTCAAATATCTGTAACTGAAAAGGCAGAGTATCTGATAAATGTAAATATAAAACATAAATTATGGGTTTTCTGTTGAAGAAAAACAATTAGGCAAATATATATTAACTAATCAATTAGGCATGTGCTAATTATTTTATAGATTAACAAATATAGGTTATCTAAATATCTTAAAAATATATATATTAAGAATAAGAACATAACTTATAATTGTATTAATTTTATGTAACCACGTGGTCTTAAAATATTTGGATCCATTTTAATTTATTTTTAACTAGGAGTGCACTCTTCTATGTGACGTCACTTGATGTAACTGAAATAAAATCCTTGTTGAGTATACATATTTATTTTTTATAGTTAGGAATGAGAATAAGGATTTTTTGGTCATCACAGGAACATTGCCGGCTTTGTTCCTGTGGCAAGCAAATGCATCCTCATAACCTCCAAAATTAAAAGTAAAATATAAAGAAGCATGTTTGATATCTCTCATCAATAGAACATTATTTAGTAACACAACTATAGAGAAAAGTCAGGTTATTTAACTCAGAACTAACTTTAATTTAGGGCTGCAACATAGAAAGCTGTGGAATTAAATTTTGTCTGAAAAAGATATCTTTCGTTAGCATTTACAGGTAGGCATTCTTAAAAATACAGGCTCTGAACAGCTCCCGTAGAAATCTGAAACACAGTAGTACAGATTAGTGGCTGGAAGGCGGAACTAGAAGTCCTGTCTGAGTGACTGTGGAAGAATCAATCGGAAGCCAGCGAAAGTGTGGGAGGTGGGACCAGGAAGCCCGCTCTTCTGGCCAGGCACCCCATGGTTACCATGGTGATGCAAACAACATGGAGTCCGCTGCCCATTTTCGGGGCAGAAGTTCCCCAAGTTTTCCTAGCCAATTGCATTTTGTTTGATTTTGTCTGCATTTTCCCCCACCTGGCCAAGATCTTACTGCGGTAGCAGCTTGTTCTGTCTCTGCTGACCTGCGGTTGCAGCTCGTGTACATCCTGCACTTTTTTCTGTGGCACGTGGGTGCTCCAAAGGTTTTTTAGCAGCAAACGCTAGCATTACCATCAGATCTTAAGTTAGTCTGTGTTTGGCATTTAGGTCAAGTAATTCAAGGATTAAAAGCACTGCTGGCCGCAGGGGCTAGGACCCCATAGCGAGCAGCAGCGGCTAAAGTCTCTTGTCCCCAGCGGCTGAGTTACAGCCATTCTGATTCATAGGACAATCATGTAGTAAAAAGGTCCCTACATACTTTCTGAGTATTGACAAAAACAATAGAAAATTGAAACTTATTTCTCTCCAGGTAAACATCACATTTTCTCTCCCTTTTTCTCACTTTCCTAGCACAAACTTCTAGAACATAAAGGCCAAAAAATATCTCTTTTTTTTTTTTAAGCTTTTTTTTTTTTTTTTTTTTTTTTTAATTAATTAGGTTCTAGTAAGAAAAGGTGGGAACAGGCACCTTTTCTGGGCCAAAGCATTCATAATAATCTTTTAAACAGTCTCCTACTCTAAGCCATCTTTTACCATCGATGGTCCCTTCAAGGGGAAACCATGGACACAATTCTCCTATGTATGAAAAGAATAATTTTAAGTCCTTTTTCTTAACACGCGCCCCCCGTGTCTTGAGGGCCTCCTTGAGGCCTGACAAAAACAACTCATGTGACGAAACTGCTTGTCCCATGGTGGGTCACTCACCTTGCGTCGTCCTCACTCTCCTCCTGGATCTGTCTCTCGGTCGTGTCTGCCGAGGCGATCTCGCGCTCCCGCTTGGCCAAGTCTTCCCGGAGGACGGTGTTCCCCCTCAGTCAAAGGCTCGAGCCCCACACTGGGCGCCAAATGTCCCGTCCGGCAGGACACATCAACGTGGGCAGCGAACCTAGATGGGGAGGAATGAAGGGACAAGAGACACAGAAGGATGACAGCAAGACAAAAGTTCTGATCAAGCTGCAAACTTTTATTGTTCACACAGGGGTATTTATATGCTGGGGATGGGGAAGCTCTCTAATCAACAACTGCTGGATGTGGGTGGTAAAACTGCCAGGTGCAAGATGTCTGATGATCCTGATAACCGCAGGATGTTCCAGGGAGATAGGTGGCTGCAGGATGCCTCCCAGGCAGGATGTCTCCCAGGGGGCTGTCAGGCTAATCTTTGAAGGAGAATTTCCTTCTAGTCCCTGACAAGGCACTAAGCAACTCAGTGAGAACCTGTATCTAAATAAAAATACAAAAAAGGGCTGGGGATGTGGCTACATTGTCGAGTGTCACGGAGCTCAATCTCCAGTACCAAAACAAAAAACAAAACAAAACAAAAAACAAAAACAAAAACAAAAACAAAAAATATATATATATATATATATATATATATATATATATATATATATATATATATATTAAAACTAATCTCACTATTGAGTGCATTCTCTAATTACCATCTTATCTTTTATATGATCCATTCAGTCATGGGCTTCCAGTACCCAATGTATTCTATGTATACTTTTCTTTAATTCCTTTGAATGGATATTCATCTAACAGTATAATAAATGTCCTATAAAATGTCAGGCAAACCTTAAGCTCAAAATGTAAAAATCTGAACCATTTCAATTCACTTTTTTGGCGCCATCTAATGTCCAAACAATGAACTCAAACTTCCAATCCATTTACAGAATTGAACATATATATTCACAAAATTTTAATTATTTGCATATTCAGTCAGCCACAAAATTGGATGCTGTTAGTTCTTAAGCTTATTTGGTATCTCAAAACTGGCAGAGCCATCCCCAGTGGTTGATTAATTGTCCATCATGGACACGTTGCCTTCCCTATCTGTCACATCTGGATTTGATTATTCAGTGAGGTAGACATGGCATAATGGAAGGGTTCTGTGGCTGAATAAAAACCTCCCTGCTCAATTAAAAGCCTGGGAAACTTATTTTTATCACAACAGCTTATGTGAAATTGACAGAATTTTACATGATAGTGTAAGATATAATCATAGAACTGTCACATAATGAAGAAGACTTACTGTTTAGTTAGTGCTCTAAGTATTTTCTTCCCAACAAATGCAAAGCAATGTTTTTTAACCTTTTCCTATACTGCACCAAAGCAGATAACTTACAAATGGCATTAGTAGACTTAAAGATGATATGTTCTCACAGCATGTAGTGGAATAATTTTGAGATATTTATGTTGTCTGTGTTTATATATGGATTCAAGCCCATTCATGGCCAGGTGTGGTGGCCCACACCTGCAATCTCAATAGCTCAGGAGCCTGATGCAGGAGGATGGAGAGTTCAAAGCCAGCTTCAGCAAAAAGCAAGTCACTAACCACCTTAGTGAGACCCTGTCTCCAAATAAAACACAAAATAGGGCTGGAGATGCAGCTCAGTGGCCAAGTACCCCTGAGTACAATCCCCAGTACATCCCTCCCCCAAAATAAAGTCATTCATGACCTCATTCCCATTTCTATTATAAATTCTGGAAAACAAAATATTTTATATTCTTTTAATCCCTTGAGTTAGATGTGGTCATGTAAATCCTCCTCTAGCAAATGAAATGTAAGAGAAAATCAGTGGGTTAATTTCTAAGGAAGGTTTTAGAAGTTTAGGCTAAACTCTTGGTGTGGCTGTTATTTCACCTCTCAGCTCTTCTGATTTATTTTTTTCCTTCCTGGATGATAGATGTGATGTTTGGTGTGGCAACCATGTAAAGATTGTGACAATAGCACATCCTAGGTGAGTTTTGAGGAGCTGCCCTTATCAGTCCTTTATCCTGAGCTTTTTGATTCTTGAGAAAAACAAACTCCTATTTTACCCATGGCCAGTTATTGTTATTATTGTTGCCATTATAATCATAAGTGATGCACCTTCCCCACCACTTGGGCCATAGTAATAGCTCCTCTTCATTGTGAGATACATGTCAGAGGGTTTCTGTCTTCATAGTGTCCCAGACCAAAGAACTACCCAATAGTTCAGTTTATTGAGTAGTTAAATCCAGTTCAGCAATTGCAGTTTGTGTGGTATCTGTGTTTCTCTCAAATATGTAAAATAGCCCACTGCAACCCTGTGAAATAAACTGCAGTGTCCCTGAGTGAAAATACATGTATAAAAGATGTTTCAAAGCCTGGTCTCCTGGAGTAGGGCAGGGTACATATACAAGGTACATATTATTATGTACAAGGGTACATAATAATACTTTAGAATAAAGTTTTGACCTATATCCTGATAATCAGTCTTAGTTACACAATATTTTAGGAGTATCAGAATTCAAAATCATGTGTGCATAAAACTGATAAAAATATCACATGTAAATGCACAAATGGCAGTAGTTAGGATAAATTATTAAAGAAGGAATGGAGGACTCAAAGTGACAATACATAGAAATCTACAATGAATGAAGTAAAATTATATAACATAGATACAGCGTTAAAACAAGGATGAGTCAGAGCCAAACACCTCACAACAAGAGGTTCTAAGAAGACAGATATGGGCTCCTACTGTGTGTAAGAGCTATGTAGATGTCTTCTCCCTAAAATCAGAAAGTACCAGCTTGTGTGCAACCTGCCTTGGAGTTATGGAATCCATAGTTTTGACTGAGATTTCTTAACACTCCATTAGTGACAGAAGTGTAATTCTGCTATGTAATTAGCCCCAATAGCAGAACCCACTGGGGTTGTCTCCAAGACCAGGTATAAATTCTTACTGATTAAGCAGTGTTGATAAACTGGGACAAGTCATGCCCAAATCCCTGAAATGCATGGTTACAAAACAACACTGAAAATTCTATTTTATGCATTAACCAAAAATTAGTGCTATGCAGATACCATAGTGGTACTGCTCAGGCCAATTCTAGGTCTGCTGGACTTAACCTCACAGCACCATCAATAACACCTTAATGAACAGCAACAAAGACAAACTGAAAACCACATGCAAACACCATCCACAGTAATAGAGTGATGGCACTATACTAATATGTGTTAATGTCAGTTCAAATAATACCATGCAAGTGAGGACTGCCTATCTTGTGACTATAGAATTATTACAGTGAATTCTGTTAGCCATGCAATAAAAACAGTTCCACTAATTTTGGTTTTGCATTATAGAATATTGAAGAACTAGTTAAAATTATCAGTTTCAGATTTTGTTGTAGCTTGATCTTTAATTCAATCTTGAGTGAAATGATCAATTACTTTTGATTATTCATTTTATTCTGTAAGAAACTAGGATAGGGGCTGGGGATGTGGCTCAAGCGGTAGTGCGCTTGCCTGGCATGCGCGGGGTGCTGGGTTCGATCCTCAGCACCACATAAAAATAAAATAAAGATGGCACTGGGCATATGGAGGAATTCAATTCATAATTTCAGGGATGGTTTTATGATTATGAAGAATATATATGACAGATATATATATAGCCTTGTTTTAGTCAGGTTTTTATTGCTGTGACCCAAACAACACAAGTTGTAACACAAGTTACAACTTAGAAGAGGGAAAGTTTATTTGAGGATTATGGTTTCAGAAATCTCAGCCCACAGATTGTCTACTCCATTGCTCTAGAACCAAGTTGAAGCAGCATATCATGGGGGAAGAGTAGGCTCCCCCCGCGAAAGTTATGAGGCAGAGAGAGACAGAGAGAGAGAGAGAGAGAGAGAGAGAGAGAGAGAGAGAGAGAGAAGAGACTGCAGCAGGGAAGATGCACCCTTCTAGGCCATGCCCCCAGTAATCATCCCCTCCAGCCATGCCCCATGTACCTATAGTTAACACCCAGTCAGTCCATTCCATCTAAGATGGACTTGATCAGGTTACAACTGTCATAATCTAATCATGTTGCCTCTGAACACTGCTGTGTCAACAGGAGGTTTTAGGGAATACCTCATATCCGTGGAGGCCTCAAGCATAGAAGTGTCAAATATTTGCAATCCTTTGCTGTCACCATATTGAAAGTCTTAATAATTTAATCTATGAACTTTGAACCTACAGTTTGGGATATCCAAATGTCACAAAGGACTATACAAAATATATATGTCCCCTTTTCCATTCACATACAGTGTTTGAGATGTCCCATAGGCAAAGAATTCTTGCAGATCTAAGATACATGGAAGTTCAGGAGACTCAAAGTGAATCCAAGATAAGTAGACTGTGTCTATATTGACAAAGAATGGCTCTGCTTACCTCAAAAAGACTGTGCTTTCTTTTTTCCTTTTCTTTTTCTTTCTTTCTTTCTTTTTGGTACCAGGGATTGAACTCAGGGGCACTCAACCCACTGAGCCAGATCCCCAACCCCATTTTGTATTTTATTTAGAGACAGAGTCTCACTGAGTTGCTTCATGTCTCGCTAAATTGCTGAAGCTGGCTTTGAACTTGCAATCCTCCTGTCTCAGCCTCCTCAACTGCTGGGATTATAGGTGTGTGCCACAGCGCCCAGCCAAGGCAGTGCTTTCTGATCCAACTAAAACCTTCCTTGAATGGAAAGAAGGCAAGTGCATTTTGAGAAACCATGAGAGATGAAGAAACCCTAAAACATCCTTCATTGCTCATGTTAAGTTAATTTCCTATATTATCAAATCACTTGCACTAAAAAGAATGACAGAAAGAAAGGGAAAGACAGGAATACCCATAGTCAGCCTTGCCTTTTAATCTTTCCTTACTCATCAGTAAGTTAAAAGCAGAGTGTTGATGGAAAGTGCAAGTGTCAAGAAGTGAAGAAAATGCTGTTGAGTTAATTCTGTAAACAATTTCCCTGTTCTGGTAAGAATGAAATACCTATCTATGTATGTACAAACTACAAAATATAAATTGTGTAATTTCCGTGATTCCAAATACATTTTAAGTATTCTATATTTGCATTAAAATTGGCATTGTGCAATTTTACAATGCACAATAAAATTCATCCTAAAACAAATTTTAATTTTTCTTTACTTAGAATGACACAATAATAAATAAAAACATCATGAGAAGTCAAAACAAACCTGTGAAATAAAGGGAAATGCTATTATTTTAATGATATTTTCCTCCTGCTTTTTGAATGAGGAACAGCATATTTCCATTTTGCAGTGAGCACAAATAAAATTATTGCAGCCAGTATTCTTGACATATTAGCAACCTGGTGCTATGGATGAATAAGTACTGAGATTCCTACAGACACACAAAAGGACATCATTCATTCAATCCACATGTCTCTTATTTATTTCTTGAAGGAAACTGAAAAATGGGACATAAAAAGACAAAGTGAATATTAACCCAACTAAATGTTTGAAAGAAAAGACTGCATGAGTAAATTTCAATAGTTTGTTTCACAACTTAAGGGTAGGTACTGTATTGCAGGTCTCTTCTGGGAAGTGGATACCTTGGTGATTTGATGTTTCCTTGGTGATAGGTCTCTCTTTTAGATGTATTGTATTTCTTAAAGGTGGGGTTGCTAGCTTTGGATAAAGACTATTTATTTACTCTTTCTGCTGGCTTCAACTTTTCAACAGTGTTAATAATTAAAAGGTCATATATGAAATGATTAAACATTAAAGGGAGTTTCAAAAATCTTACAAAGAAAACATGGTTGAAAGTATCTTGAATAGTGGGGTATTTTTTGTATTTAAGAATCATATAGTATACTTATGATTGAAGCTCCATTTCAGAATTTATTTATACATATAAAATATACAGATACATATGTATATATATACAGATGTATATATAGATACAGAGTATATAAATATATAGATACAGATGTATATATATAGATACAGATGTATATATTCACATACACAGAGATGCATACACACACACACACACGCACATATATATATATATATATGTATATATATATATATACATATGTATATGTGTGTGTGTGTGTAGGTGTATGTGTGTGTGTATAGGTGTATGTGTGTGTGTGTGTGTGTGTATTTTGGATAGACTTTTCACCTATAGAAAACACTAATATGTCTAGTGTGGCTAACCCAATGGCAAAAAATTTAGATGTGTTGAACAAGTATTGTTTTTTCTTCAATATAGAATTTGGAATCTATAGTTTTTTTTCTGATATCTGTTTACTGTTTTATGTTGAGGTATTAATTGAGGTTTAATCTTCTTAACAATTTTTAAATATATATGTAGGCAAAGATGGGCATTTGGCTCAGAGAGAGAGAGAGACATGAAAATAGTCTAGAGAAAAGCTTAGTAATATGAGAGTTTGGCCTTAGAAAGACCACCCAAGACCTTAAAACAAGAGAAACAGGGAGCCTATAATCCTTACTATGGAATGGCAGGAAATGTGCAGTTACATAAATACCTAAAAAGAAATAGAATAGAATATGAATGATTTTAGAATTCACACCTTTAATGCTTTGAAGTTCCTTTAGCAATAGTTTTGTTTTCCTTATCAAGTGTGAAGATGGTAGAATCCTCTAGAAAATAAAGATAGAAAAATACTATTCTTTGGTTGACTTATGTAATTAGATTGGGCCTACCTGAACAATTCAGAACACTCTATTTTAAACTTCCTATTCTTAGTTATGTATGCAAATTATCTCCTGCAAATTAAAGTAAGACATTTTAAAAAGCCAGGGATGCTAGAACACTGTCATCATGATCTAAGCATTAATGAATCGAAGTAGACTTGCATTGCCTTAAAATAAACAGAAGAATTCAGCCTTGCATGGTGGTGCACACCTGTAAACACAGTGATTTGAAAGGTAGGATGATAAGTTTAAGGCCAACCTCAGCACTTTAGTGAGAATCTTTCTCAAAATAAATTTTAAAAGGGCCAGTAGTGCAACTCAGAGGTAGAGCATTTGCCTAGCATACGTGAGGTCCTGAGTTCAATTCCCTGTACTGTGAAAAGAAGGAAAGAAATGGGAAAAAAGGAAGGGATGAAAAGAGAGGCATGGGAGGAGGGAGGGAAGCAAAGAAGGAGGAAGAAAATGGGAGAATTTCTCTACACAGAAAGACACAGAGGGAAAGTCATGTGAAGAAATGTGATATGATGAAAAAAGTCATGTGGTGAAAATAGAGATTGGAGTGATAAATCGTCAAGGCAAAGAGCACCAAGGGTTCTTTAAGCTGCCAAAAGTTAGGAGGGAACCAATTCTAAGTCAGAAGGTTCTAAAACTGCCAACATCTTGAATTTGAACTTCTGGACTTCAGAACTGTGCCAGAATTAATACTAATTCATTGTCATCTTAAGCCACCAAGTTGGGGATAATTTGTTACAATAGCCCTAGAAAACCAATAAGCGCGGCACTTGTTAAGCACATCCAAAGGCCTCAGTGTTCATTAACTCACAGGAGGCATTGAAGACAGATGCTATTAACATAGTTTTACAGCTAAGAAAGCAAAAACCAGAGCAGTATGTGACTTTTCCCAAGACAGCACAGTGAAGAATATGAATATAGAGTCCAGTGGCCTTTCCTGGATATCCATGATAATCATTCCATCTGCAAACATTCCTGAATCATTTTTTTGTTTCCAGTGTTGTGATTTGTTCTGTGATGATATGAAGATTATGACTCTCTGCCCTCAGGATGCTTACAGCTTATATCATGACATACAACAAATAATGTATGCTTTATGAAACAATAAAGTCATGAGGAAGATAATTTATAGTCACTTTGGGGGAGGAGGAGTTAATTTGGATAACTCTGTCAACTGTGGCCCCATGATATCAGAATTAAGCCAAAGTTATAGAAAGATTAAAAGTTATACTAATGTAGGACTAACAGTGACTATTATTTGTAAATGCTCTATGTGTACAAAGTGTCTTACTCACAGTGAGAGTGTGTCATTAAGGGACTTATGCATAACTGAGGAGGTAGTATTTGATAAGAGTAGAAATTAAACTTGTATCTTCTTCCTTTAAAACTGGTATGTAGCACGTTAAACCAGACTGTGAGGAAATTCCATATAGTAAACAATTTACATTTTTTTTATCTTCTCTTCCATTTTAGTATCATTGGAAAACTGCATCTTCTATCATTCCAGCTTAGCTCTTATCACAATCACACAATAGTTATGTATTTTTTTTTCTGTAACAGAATCATGTACTAAATTTATTTATCCCTCAGTCATTCATTTCCTTTCACTAATATTTGTGTAGAAAATAAGCTATTTATTTTGTGAATGTCTCTCAATTTTGGCTTACCTGATGCTTATTCATGGTTAGATTCCTGTTACGCATTTGATATCTATACCACAGATGTTATGTTGGGTCCTTCTAAGTACACCTACCAAAGAGTATACTTATCATCCTCCAGATCTTGAATCCTAATATCCTATTCACCACTAAAAAGAATCAAGAATCCTTTGAGAAGTGCCTCATTCCAGAACTGTGCCTGGAAATATTCAGAATAATTTTGAACAACATGCTATGCTTGAAAGTAAGAACATTGTTAACCAATGAGAACAAAACCAAGAAAACAAGAAACTAATTTTAATAGGTTCCCATGGGATAAATCTGTGAAAATTAAGACATTCAAATAAGTAATAATAACAATAAGTTATAATCTATTGATTAAATTATTCAAGAACCTATTAATCATAGCTAAATAAAGAAATTAGGAACATTGTTGTAAAATAATATATGTAGAATATAATTTTTAAGTAAAAATTATGAGGCCCAGTATTCTGACTGACCCATTCACCATTCATCCATCCAAATAGCCCAGTGATCGCCATATACTAAGTATTCACTATATAATTATTTGTTATAAAATTAATTGAATGAATAGAGGAATAATAAGTTCTTGTTGTGATTTCATTTTTGAAAGATAGTAATATTTTAACCACAGAAAGACCTTAACCAAAGCATTTTGTATTTTTAAATCACAGTAATTCATATAAAATAAAGACTGATGATATCTTAAATATTTGAAAGCAGAAGTCTGGGCCAGACATACTCTTTATGTTACTTCTGGGTTTCTGGGTTTGTGTGATCTTTCTTGAAGCTAGCTCATGGTATGTCAAAACTGTTTCCTGGGCTTTTCTTTCTGTCACTGCAGTAAGCTATTCAAGACTTAAATTAATGTTGAGAAATAGATTATGCAATGTTTATTTAGGTGTAATTGAGGTGCACCTGTTTCTATGATTTACTGTTACATTTTTTTTGTTACATTGTAAATCTGCTTTTATGTATTTTATACCAATTGTTATGTTTTAGATTCATGTAAGTTTGGCCAACAAAAGGAGTCACATGTCATTTCTTTCTCCATGCAAAAAGGTAGATTATAATTCAAGTCATTTATAATTAAAGATTTAGGATTTCAGTAAACAATACAAGCGGGAACATAGAAAAGCTTATAAAATGCATTAGTGGAATAATTTTGCCAATTATGCTGCAATTATTATTATGCTGATTTTGATATTACAAACCATTTAAAAACTCAAATCTATTTTGTAAAAACTTCCTTGTAAATCTTACACAGTGTTGAAGAGATGTTGAGAGCCACAGCCGAAGGGGCCCCAGCAAACTTCCAGCTGCCAGCAACCAGCTGCCGGCTGATGATTGGCTCACAGGGGCCCCAGCAACATCTAGCTGATTGGCTCCTCTGCGTGATGCTCATTGGGCTGTTTCCCTGCCCTTTCAGACCACGGAGCTGCTCATTGGGGGACTTTTTTGGCTCCGCCCACATGACCCAGCCAATTGGCCTTAAGAGCAGGAGGATTGGGGGAGGTGGGGAGAAGCTTGTGTGGGAGAGAGAGGCTTGTGGAAAGCCGGTGGTGGCAGTTGAGGCTCTGAGGATTTTTCCTGAGAGGCTGTTTTGTTTGGCGTGTGTGGTTCTAAAAATAAAGTTAGTTTCTTTTGACAAGTGGCTCCTGACTGTGCCCAGCCAGACTGCGGCAAAGAGTGAAAAGGTGAATCCTTCATTCTCTAATAATGTGTATGATTTATAGGGAGATTTTTACAAAATAGATTGAGTTTTTTAATGGTTAGCAGTATTACCTCGGTTATTACTAAGGGAAAAGTTAAAATTTCTAAGGTAACAAAAAAAAAAATCATGTTTAAAGGAATGATACACACTGTTAGTAAGGAATCTTTGGATTGCAAAGACCAAAGTCACATTTAACCTATCTTAAGCCAAAATTAAATTTTATTCTAGTGAGGTCTTTCATGAAACTCTGAAGATGCAATGCAGCTGGTATCTGGGTCATAAAAAGATGAATTTAAGGAAGTTGGTATAATTAGAAAAGTATTTTTCCATACCAGAGTCTTAGACATTCTCTCCATTCTCTCCCCTCCTTGTTTCTGGTATTTCTGGTGGAAGCATGAGTGTTGTACCCAATACCTGAGCTTTAAATCCTGTAACTACTACGTGTCAGCACCAGGACTTACTGTGGCTTGCTTGACACAGACTTAGTATCTAAAATGGCTAAGTGGCTGTCACTTTCCATTTTTTTGGAGGAGAAGAGGGGGAACTTCCCAGAAAATTGTATTCAGTACACTAGTAGTTACTGAGGGTTCACAATGTACTTTATGTCCAATAAGTCTGTGACTCAGTTATTTCTCCACAGGTGTCAAATGAGGAAATAACAGGTCGGAGAAGGCACGTAGACTGCTAATGGCACTGAGTGAGTGGTGGAGCCAGTTTGTGAACTCATGTTTAGTTGACTTGAAAAGGATGTTTATGTCTTTCCTTAAGTTAAATAAAGAGTATCCACATTTCAATTTATAAACAAATAAAGAAAAGATTAAGAAATATTTAAAGAACCTAGAAAAAGGTGATAATAAAGAAGATGGAAATTGAGTTGTTTCCTATTTAAACATGTATTTGACTTCAAGTTGTAGTCATAATGAAGTGACAGGAACCGAGTTTAACCTCATTTCATAAAAAATAATTAGAATAGAGAAAATATGTGAAATATAGTTTTTAGAATAATAGACAATAAGCAGCACTAACTGTTGTCTCTGGAAGAACAAAAGCAAATAAAAATGAGCATTGTGTAATGCAAATATTTTTCCTGGAAATATATTCCAGATTATTGAATAGAAAAAGTATATTAGCTGGAGTTCTCCAGAGAAATGAAACCAATAGTGTGTGTGTGTTTGTGTGTATGTGTGTGTGCGTGCGCACACGAGTGTGGATTGGCTAAAATCTTATGAAGACTGCTAAGTTCAAAATCTTCAGGGTATTGCCAGTGAGTCAAGACCATCAGGATGGAGATCCAGGGAAAAGCTAATGCTGCATTTCAAGTATGAAGATCATCTTCTTCAAAATTCTTTCTTGTGATGGGAGGTAAGTTTTTTGTTTAATCTAAGTCTTTACCAGATTGGAAGAGGCCTACCTTCATTACAGAAGAAAATTTGCTTACTCAAAGTCCACCTGTTTACAAGTAAATCTTGTACAAAAGCCTCCTCACAAAAATATCAAAAATAATGTTTCGCCACATAATCTGGGCATCATAGTCCATACAAGTTGACATATAAAATTAACTCCGCAGAAAGAAATTAAAGGGCAGCAGGGAGCAGCATCATGATTTGAGAAAACAATAACCAGGAAGTCTAAATTAGCCAGAAGATGCAGCACAGTGTTATAAAACAAATTCTAGAAATCTGACTGATTATCTTTAAGTCACTCTTATTAAGATATCTATGTGTAAAGTGAAACTCTACAGTGTTTGTTAAAAGAGGATGAAAAAGCTTTGAACAAGAGACTTTAAAGACCTGAAATTGTTCACCTTTCTATCATAGAGGATGCAGTTTATTTATCTATCACTTGGGGGACTCAATAGGGATCTCAAAAGGATAGGTTCTCAGTCTTATAGTGTACTAGTCAACTTTCAATTACTATGACAAAATGCCTGAGATAACCAACTTAAAATAGGTAAGATTTATTTTAGCTCACAATATCAGAGGTTTCAGTCCATGGATGGTTAGTCCTGTTTCTTTGGGCCTATGGTATACAGTATTATCATAGTGGGAGTCCATGACAGAGGGTGTCTGTTCATTTTATGGAACTCAGGAAGCAAAGAAAGGGACAGGAATCGGGCTGGATTTCCAATATAATGTCCAAAGGCATGCCTCTGATGGCTAATTTCCTCTTTCTAGGCCCATATGTTGTAAAAATTACACTACCTCACAATAACACTGGACAATAACACTGCATGCTGGAGGCAAAGCCTTTAACAAATGGACATTTAGGGAACATTTTTATATCCAAACTATAACAATACTCTGATATATTAATATATCAAAGGGTACTCTAGAAATTCCATGACAAAATTTAGGACAAATCCCCCAAAATATTAACTTCAAGTTATTTAATTCCATATCAAAACAAATCCAGCTCTTTATAACAATGCTATTCAGACAATCAGTAAAATGAAATTCCCTTGTCTAGTGTACAATTCAAAAAATTACTAGATATACCAAGAAGCAAGAAATGTGACCAATGTTTAGGAAAAAATAGGTAATTGAACAGACCCCAAAATAGTAGAAATGATGGAAATGGCAGATAAAAACCTCTTTTCATAACTACATTCAAGTACTAACAATCATGAGATAATAAAATATGCACAAAAAGAAATGAATAAAATCATAGATTTGAGAAATGTAAGAAAACCAAAATTCACTTGGTAAAATTAACAATCAGATACATGGAACAAATTTAGTGAATTGAAGACATAACAATAGACACAGAAATGAAACACAGTGATCATAAAATTGAAAAAAATGAGTAGAGTTTTGATGAACAGCATAATGTTTTATAGCTGTATTAACCACCAATTATGTAAACATTTGATTTAAAATGTAAGAAATGTGAACCTAGGTTTAAAATAGAAGAACCCAACTATATGCTTTCTATTAAAAATTAAGTCCATCGATGTTCATAGCAGCACAATTCACAATAGCAAGACTGTGGAACCAACCTAGATGCCCTTCAATAGATGAATGGATAAAAAAATGTGGCATTTATACACAATGGAGTATTACTCTGCATTAAAAAATGACAAAATCATAGAATTTACAGGGAAATGGATGGCACTAGAGCAGATTATGCTAAGTGAAGCTAGCCAATCCCTAAAAAACAAATGCCAAATGTCTTCTTTGATATAAGGAGAGTAACTAAGAACAGAGTAGGATCGAAGAGCAGGAGAAGAAGATTAACATTAAACAGGGATGAGAGGTGGGAGGGAAAGGGAGAGAGAAGGGAAATTGCATGGAAATGGAAGGTCCCTCAGAGTTATACAAAAGTACATACAAGAGGAAGTGAGGGGAAAGGGAAAAATAATACAATAATACAAGGGGGACAAATGAATGTCAGTAGAGGGAGGGGAGGGGAGAGGGGATAGTAGAGGATAGGAAAGGCAGCAGAACACAACAGACACTAGTATGGCAATATGTAAATCAATGGATGTGTAACTGATGTAATTCTGCAATCTGTATATGGGGTAAAAATGGGAGCTCATAACCCACTTGAATCAAAGTGTGAAATATGATATATCAAGAACTATGTAATGTTTTGAACAGCCAACAATAAAAAATTAAAAAAAAAAAGAAAATTAAATGCAAACATGTAGAGTTAAAAGAAAATGGATTTAAAAGTGTATACCAGGCAACAAATAAAATGATGGTCACTATAGAAAATGGTCTGGTGTATCTGTAATATTAAACATAGAATTACAATATGTGCTAATAATTCTACTACTAGGTATAGACCTTAAATAACTGAATGAATGTACTCACGGAAACTCTTGCCCATGAATATTCATATCACTAGTACTGAAGCCAGATTTAAAGATAGGTAGTTAGGGTGGTCAGATAAATCAGGTCTAATATTGAGTAAAATCGAAAATGAAGGCCATGTTGAGAATGGAGCCCAGGAAAGCAGAGCAGCACTTGGGAAATTGAAATGTTAATGTTCCCAAGGCCCAGAGCCCATCCCAAAGAAATGTTAATGAAACAGCTCCCAGCAAACAGGAAGATGCTAATCAGAAGCAGCCCCAGATTACTCCTCAGGCCTATCTGCCCCTCACCTTTTGGGTCTCAAAGAGCTGCAGTCTATGTGTTACAAGAAAAAGAATAAAGTGTGGAGGCCAAAGACCTGGATTAAAATTCTTAAATTTTACCTATATGTGATGCTGTAAAGTTTCTTATACATCTTGGACCCTCTGTTTTTCACCTGCAAAATCTGAATAAGGGACTTGAAAAATGCATGAAAATAATACTTTTTATTTTTATTTAATACACATCATCTCACCTCTTTCAATTGTTCTACTTACCATAAATGATTTGAATGCTTCCTCATAGTTCAGTTTGTTTGCCCTGGTAGGGGAAATTAGATAGTAGGTATGTTCTATAATTTCTTAATACATATTTAACTTCTTTGATGCTGGTGTTTTGTCTTTCCTGTTTATAAGGAGGAAATGTTTTGTTCACTAACTTAAATTTTTTCTTTTCAGTTTTTACCTATTTTGGCACATTATAATTTGTATAGTTTATAGAATGCCCTTCTCTTTTATTTGAAATGGAAATCAATGTAGTGTTGTGAAGTTTTTACAAACCTAGAATCCTAAATCCCCCAAAACCCAATTTTGTGTTACCATCTTATATTC
This sequence comes from Marmota flaviventris, assembly GCF_047511675.1. Lineage (NCBI taxonomy): Eukaryota > Metazoa > Chordata > Mammalia > Rodentia > Sciuridae > Marmota > Marmota flaviventris. The sequence goes on along the minus strand of NC_092505.1, from coordinate 46,932,830 downwards.
ATTGACTTTTAGTAGCCTTGGGAGAAAGCTTCCCCCGAAAGAAAAACAAAGTACCTGAGGCATGAGATATAAAATCTTCCTTTTATATCAAGTCAATAACCAGTATTTTGCCAAGATTTCACCTTACTCTGTCAGAATGGCAATGGTCAAGAATACAATCAATAATAAATGCTGGGGAGGAAAAGGTACACTTGTACACTTGTACACTGTTGACGGTACTACAGACTAATATAACCACTCTGAAAAGCAGTATGGAGATTCCTTACAAAACTAGGAATGGAAACCCCAACAATTCTAAAATCACATACTACAGCAACACAGCCACCTCAGTGTTTACAGCAGCACAATTCACAACAGCCAAATTATGGAATCAACCCAGAGTCCTGTCAATAGTCGAACGGATTAAGAAATTGTGTCATATATACAAAATGGAGTTCTACTCAGCCATAAAAAGGAATGAAATTATGGTATTTATCAGTAAATGGATGGAAATAGAGAACACATGCTAAGTGAAATTAGCCAAACTAAGCAACTCCAAAGTCACATGTTTTCTCTTATATGTGGAAACTAGAGTATAATAAAGGAAAGGAGGGGAGGATAAATACTATACAGATAAAGGGAAGATCAGTAGTATACAAGGAGATCTAGAGACAGAGTGGAGGGATAGTAAAGGGGAGGCAATGCAGAATTAATTCTTAGAAAATCATGTTATGTGAATATATAACTATACCACAGGGAACTTATCTTTATGTATAAATAAAAAGAACCAATCAAATATAAAAAATAGGTGAGTGAGAGGAAGGCTAGTACAGTAGAGGAAGGAGAACGGGGAGGGACAAGGGGAATGGGAAAGGGGTGATCATGAACTGAAATCCAGTTCTATGCATGTATGAATTTATTGGGATAAACCCAATTACTATGCATAACTATAAAGCTCTTATAAAAATAAAATTAAAAAAAAGAAAAAAATAACCAGTGTTTTGGACTTGTCCTGTAAAACAAAATGTCTTAGTAAGCTTACACTGCTATAATAAAATATCACAAATAACTGGTTTAAACAATAGGTGTTTATTTCTCACAATTTGGGAGACTGGAGAATCTGAGATCAAGATGCCACATTGTTGGGTTTTGGCTTTTAGACATTGCCATCTGGCTGTATCTTCAGGTGGTAGAGAGAAAGAGAGAGTACCTTCCTATTCTTACAAGGGCCCTAATTGCATCAGGAGGGTCTACTCTCAAGGCCTCATCTAAATCTAAATAAATCCCAAAGGTCCTCCTTGCTAACGCTATCATACTGTGACTTAGGGGGTTAGGAACGCAAGCATTCACTCCATTATGACATATGATTAGCAGAAACTCATCCTAAACAAGTATGCATTCAAACTTCTTCCCTTACACCTTCTCTCAGGCTCTGCTCTGCACCTAAGTCATTAATAAAAGTCTGTAAATCCCTACAGACCAGTATCTCTCATGATGTTAGATGCAAAAATAAATAACTAACAACATTTTAGAAAACTGAATCTAGAGAGAAATAAAACTGTCAGGGACTAGAAGGAAATTCTCCTTCAAAGATTAGCCTGACAGCCCCCTGGGAGACATCCTGCCTGGGAGGCATCCTGCAGCTACTTATCTCACCTGAGACATCCTGCAGCCACCTATCTTCCTGAAACCTATCTTCCTGAAACATCCTGCGGTTATCTCACCTTGTGCAGACATCCAGCAACTGCCGATAAGAGAGCTTCCCCATTCCCACCATATAAATACCCCTGTGTGAACAATAAAAGTTTGCAGCTTGATCAGAACTTTTGTCTTGCTGTCATCCTTCTGTGTCTCTTGTCCCTTCATTCCTCCCCATCTAGGTTCGCTGCCCACGTTGATGTGTCCTGCCGGACGGGACATAAAACAAATTAAAAATCATTACAAGTGGAATCTTTTCTATGATGGAAGGCAAGTTTGACATTTAAAATCAATCAATTTAATCACATAAGCAAGCTAAATATGAATATTAAGTGATTACATAAATTAAAACAGAAGGAGAATTTGATAAAATCCAACAATAATTCATGACTAAAACTCTTCATACATGTAAACAAGTTGGGCTAGTTCATTAATTAAAGCATACCTACAATTATACTTAGTATCCCAGCTAATACCCTATCTAAAGCTGAGAGATGGTATACTTTCCCTTCAAGTACTCTTTTCACTGCTCTGTTCACCTAGAAGTTCTGGTCCTTGCAGTAAAAGTAGGAAAAGAAATGCAAGGCATTATCAATTGGAAAGTAAAAATAAAATTATCCCCATTTGCATATATGATATAATTGTCTATATGAAAAATCTTAAGGAATCTATTTTCACAAAGACAGAATTTCCTTCTTTATAAAGGCTATGTAGTTTTCATTGTACACACACACATATCACACTTAAAAAAATGTTTATGCATTAATTGTATGCTTTAATGGGGTTCAGTGTGATATTTTAACACCTGTGTACCTGAAACACTGATCAAATCTACTTTTCTTTATCTATGCTACCCCTCCACCCTTCCTAACCTCTCATGATTACTATTGTATTTTTAAAAATCATAAAACTGTTGAGTTCAACAAAATTTCAGGATTTACAAATAAATTACAAAAACCAACTACATTTTTATGTACTAGAAATAAAATTTGAGACACAATTGACAATAGCTTAAAAAACATAAAAGGAAACATTATTAAGCAAAAGTCTTATATAACAGAGGATTTGCATCCTACAAATTACAAAATGAGATTGGAAGAAATAGGGGACCTATATAAAGGAAGAGGCATAGAATGTTTATGGGTTATAGAACTCAATATAATAAAGATGTCAATTTTCTCTGAATTGTTCTCTAGGTTTAATGCATTTCTTTAAAACAAAATGTGCATTGAAGATATATTTGACATTTAGGCAGTGTTACGGTTTAGATATAAAGTGTTCCCCCAAAAGCTCCTGTGTTAATACAGGAATGCTTGGAGGTGAAATGATTGGATTGGGGGAGTTGTAACCTAATCAGTTTATCCTAGTTTGAATGGACTGACTGGGTGATAACTGAAGGCAAGTGGGGTGTGGCTGGAGGAGGTGAGTCACTGGGGGTGTGCCCTAGAATGATGCATCTTTCCCATATGCAAGCTTCCCCTCTCTCCAGTTTTCTCTCACCCACTCCCTCCCCCACCCCTCTACTTCTCTTTCCTGACCTTGCCTTGTGTTGAGCAGCATTCCTCTGCTGGGCCTCTTCCCCCATGATGTACTGCCTCATCTTGGATCTAGAGCAATGGTCGGCTACCATTGAGATCTCTGAAACCCTGAGTCCCAAATAAACTTTTCCTCCTCTAAGTTGTTCTTATCAGGTGTTTTGGTCACAGATGAAAAAGCTGAATAAAACAGACCAGCTTATATGCTGTATTTGCATTACAGAGATTGATAAGTACTTACTAAGTTTTCATGGTTTAGCCTTATTACCATTTAGTAAACTTCTTTATACATCTCACACAGGTATGTCTAAAAAATTAACTTTTTCTTAAATTCAAGATTTTAATATAAATCATCATTTGAGTTAAAGTGGTTTTTCATTTTTGATTGATTTCCAACTTATTGAATTTCTAAAAATGTTATTTAACAATACTCTCCATGTTGTAGATTCTGATATTTATTTCTTCAGCTTTTATTTAACAATATATGACAAACAGAAATGGCAGAAAGCAGTGATCAATGATAGGTCTTTGGCTAGGTAAGTTGGGAAGGGTCCTTGTCTCATTCTTCTCTCCTGATAGTAGATATGGAGTTTATTGCCTTGTGCTTTTTTCCAACAAATGGAAAAAGCATTTATCTTTAAATGTTTGGAATGACCTAGTCTTCATCTGACCTTCAAAATTTATATTAAGAAATCTAGGTCTTTGAAATAAAATATGTCCAAAAAGCTGCCAACAGTAAAAGATGAAATCTGAATTTAGTTTATTTGGATTATATCTCTTTACTGGATGACTATCGTCTTTAAAATTTCCCTCTATTTAAATTTAAAATACTACTAACTTTTTGGCTTGCATGAGAAAATGGTTCCTATTTACTTAACTCAATTTATTCTTACTAATGTTCTGGAATGTGAGATAATCAGTTAAGTGAGGTAATCAATTAAAGTAACATAGCAAAGTTATTACTATAATAAATTTATGTACATTATTTTTCCAAGTCCCTGAGTTCTTGAGGGCATAAATTACATGTGAGCTAATGTCTCATTTTGTGACTCAGTAAATCAGGAGATGATTTCATATTCAAGCCCATTCCAAAAAGAAAAAGAAGTTCATTATTTCACATAAGTGTTAATTCCAGGGATCTCTATGGCTTCAGGGAATATTGAATCAATGATGCCAACAGAAGTTCATCACAGCTCTGTTGTCCTCTGTGCTGGTTCTCTACCCTAGGAAAGTTTCACCACACATCAGCCTCTGGCAACACTGAGTTTATATTCTACAGCTCTGCAGGCCTGACAGACAGATTGCTCCTCTTATCAAATCAATCCAGTAAAATTTCAATGTTAACAATGGTGCCATTTAATGATCCCTAATCCATTTACTGTAAACAGAGTATGTGGCACCCTGATAAGATATGCATGTATTAACCCCACCTAAATTCCTAGATGGAGTGTGATATTAGGGCAAGGGAAATGGAGAATGCATTATTTAAAAATAAAAAAGTGTTAGGCTGGCCCAGAAAAGAGATATCCACTGCAACCTTGCAAACACAACACTTTCAATACAAATATGTTAAATGAAATAATTAAAACAACTAAATTATTTTAAAATTAATTAGAAAACACTGGGGTTATATTTAAAAAATCAGTATAGGTGTTACAGTTCTGCCATGTTTAAGCCCTATAGACTTCAGTGAGTGACAATATCTGTGAACTTTATTTTCTGTGTTTTTTTAAATTATTTTTTAAGAATGAGCAAAAATTTTATGAGCTACTGTTGAGATAATTGTGCACAAATAAAAATCCAAACATATTTTTACAAATTAGAATTTATGTAAAAGTTCTGCAAGTTATTGGGATTTATCCAAGACAATAAAATTAAACAAAACTTTATGCTTTAGCAAGAGTTCAAGACTGGATTTTGGAAAGCATTTCATCTAAAATAACATTATTGATATCAAGCATGTAGGAATAAAACTCTCATTAGTGTGTATAAGACCTGCCGACAAAGTCGGGTTTATTGGTTATAATTCAAATATGATAGAATTATCTTTGTTCTGAGTTCAGTTCTATAATTTTTAAGACATGCACACAGCCATATAAGAACTATCAAAGTTAAGAGAATAAAATTTTAAAATTTATTTTTTTTAGTTATACATGAATCCGTTTTGACATAATTATAAAAGCATGGAATATATCTTGTTCTAATTCAGTCCCCAGTGTCTCTCCCTCCCCATCCCTCCTCCCGCCCCTGTTTCCTTCCCTCTTCTGATCTTTCTGCCACTTACCCATAGTGATTTTTTAAAATTAATTTCTTGTGGATGTACACTATAGTGAGATTCACTGTGGTATTTTCACTTATGTACATGGGAATGTTATGTCAGATTCATTCCACTCTTTCCTTTTCCCATCTCCCCTCCTTTCTCTCATTCCCCTTTGTCTACTCCACTGTTCTCTATTCTTTTTTATCCCTCCACTTTTATTGTGGGTTAGCTTCCACATATGAGAGAAAACAAAGAATGAATATTTATAGCACCCCACAAATTACCACATGCTCTTTTGTAGTCAATCTACTTCCTTCACATTTAGTCCTTTGGCTAAACTGTTTTCTTATAGTTGTAACTTTTCCAGGACATCACATGAATGGAATAATACAATTTGTAGCCTTTTGAATCTGTCTTATTTTACTTAGGATGATAAATCTGCAGTTCATCCATGAAACTGCATGTATTAGTAATTACTTGCGTTACTGCTAAACAGCATTCCAATGCATGTATTCCATAGTTTATCTAGTCAACAGTTGATTGGCATTTGAGTTGTTTCGAGATTTTAGCCATTATAAATAAAGTTGCAATAAACTTTGCCACCCAAGTTTTTTTAAATAAATACATACTTCATTTCTCCACTTATATCAAATTATCAACAAAATTGCAAATAACCAAACTGATTTCTTAAATGTCTATCAATTTGTATTCCATTAATAACATATACATGTTCTAGTTGCTCTACACTCTCACAGGTACTTGATATTATCAGTCATTTTACTTTTAGCTATTTTAATAAATGTATAATGATAGCTCATTTGTTGATAATACATTACACACTCATTCACATACACTGATTAGGTTTGCTTAACTTATTCAATATAGTTACATTTATGTAGATAAAGCAAAGTTATTCTATAATTTTCTTACATTGTCCTTATTTCTTTTTAATATCAATTTATTTCTAGACTTATAAAGTAAGCTAAATATTTTCCTCTATTTTGCTTCTCTGAAATATTCTGTCTAAAAGATAGCAAATAATTTGATTGTATCAATTTATACTTTTATCTTTAGAATATCCTTTCTTCTATGTACTTTACAAAATTACTCTATGTGCATGCATAAATACACCACAATGAATTCCAGCTGTATGTATATCTATGAAGCCTCAATTAAAAATAAATAAGTGAGTGGAAGGTAGATCAGTAGAATAGAGGAAGGCGAATAAGGCGAGGGAGGAGGGGAGAGAAAGGAGACGCAAGCATAGGGGACAGAAATGGAGTAAAGTCAATTTCATGCATGTATGATCATATCAAAATGAACCCAACTATTATGCACAACTACAATGTACTAATAAAAGCAAAGAATAAAATTTTAAAAAAATAATAGCAAAGATTGGAAGCAAAATGTCTATTTAAAAGAATGTATGAAAAAAATATAATTTATTTCTAAAATTAGAGATAGAGTGCTAAACAACAGTTAAGCTTAATTATAGATACCATGAATATAATGTTGAACGTAGAAATTTCCTTTTTTTAAAAGGAAATGCATAGAGCAAAATAATTGAAATTTAAAACACAGTAAACTATATTATATACTCTAAAAACAAACATGAATATCTGGCTAAAAGGATGAGAAATTTGCCAAGTTATGATAATGTTTACTTCTGGAAGAGTAGGGAAGAGGTAAATTGTGCTGTGGTGAAAACAGAAAAGATTCTGATTTTTCCATAATCTTTAATTTTACTTTAAAAATCCATATTATGCATATGTGGGAAGCACTGATGATAATTTTATAAATTGTACAATTATAGATTATAATTTTTATTATATTTATATTATAAATTTATATTTGCATTATAAATTATAATTTTATATAATCCTGTGCATTTCCCTGTGATTTTAAGGATTTTGAACTAAAACAATACTTTCCATTTTTGTTAAGATCAGGGTAACCTAATAAAGGTAAAACTCTTCATAAAAATTGCATGCATACTAAAAACATTACAACCCTTATTCGATCAAAGTTTAAACTAATGTCATGCACCCATCTCCCATAAATGGTGGCTTGATAAATGAATGCACTTTTAAAATGCTTCAAATCTTTTCATCATGTGTCATGTCGTTGGTAATTATTAAGTGAATAACAAGCCAATGACCAACTTCAAAGTGCCAAGAAACATGACAATAATAAAATGAAGGAACCAGATGGAGGTGGGAGGGGGAATGTGCAGAAATGAATGCCTTTCCAATGTTCCACACCAGGCTTAGCACACTGTCAATATTCAATAAATGTTAAACAACAATTGTAATGATGGGTACCATCTGCATGCCAAATTTAGAGTGGTAGAAACATACAAGATTGACATCCCAAAGGCCAGACTCCACTTTCTGAATATGCCCAGTGTGTACAACATTTTTCTTAGTGCAGTTAATAGCACAAATACTCTTTCAGTCACTCAGAAAAATAGTTCCAATTATCCCTAACTCTGCTCTCTGCATTTTCATTCACAAACCCTTTTTGAAAAATAACTGTCTTCATTTTGTCCCTCCTAAGTCATGTTTAACATTTCTGTCAATTGTTTCTATAAAAATTTCAAGTCTATGTATTATTTCATACTCAGAAAACCTCTGACCATGCTATTTTATTTACAATGACAAAAACTTAATTTTTTAGGTCTATGTGTAAAATTTTATAAGGCTTTAATTCATGTTAGCAACATAATGTTACATGATGTAAGAACTCCATTTATCTATCTATCTGTCTGTCTGTCTGTCTTATGTCTGAACAAGGAAAAATGACAATCATATTTTTTTCAGTCTTTGGTTCCCATGAATAGAGACTAAATAGGCCTTGGAATTCTCTAGTTATAAGCCGTTTTCCCCATGAGAATAATTAATAGCCATTTTGTGTTTCCTATCTGCAAGCTGAAGGTGAAATTGCTCTAAAGATATTCTCAAGATGCACAAGTTCTTTGGAAGCCTAAGGCCTTTGAGAATGTAAGGACGAATTATCCAGAAGGAAACCCTGGGGACTGTACAAAAAGAAGATAGCCCTAGAAACTGGTTTGGTGTGCTTTTCCTCAAAACTAAAAAGAGCAACCACATGGAGGGGTGACATCAGCATGATTGCTGATTAGAGATGTCTGGTGCACTTCCCTCCAAAGCAGAAGAAAAATAAAAATAACACATATTCTACTGAAGCATTTGAAGGAGAGTGCCAGAGTACACTAGGAATGTGACAGAAATGCTATGGAGAACAGAAACCCAGGATAGCCTTGTAAAGAAGGGAATAAACCCATAACATCTACCATCTTAACTGTCTAGTTGAGATAAACCCCCAAACACAAGAGATTTAATATGAGAATCTGTAATCAGGAGGCCCTCAGCAGCCTCCACTAACATAATGAGCAACTGACATATTTGCCGCTGGAGAGACATATAGTCCTCACAGTTCCTGTGTTCAAGTTGGGGTGCTTCCAAGGAATTCAAGCTGCTACATTACCCAAGAGAAAGGGGTCAACCTATGCTGTATCCTCTCCCACTAAGCTCCTGCTACATGAACCATTTTGGAATTCTACCAACCCATGGTCTCAAGAAGCAGACCAACCTGCCCCCCTATACATGGACCTAAAATGTACTGAGGGGGCTTTCTTTGAGTAGCACAGCCCACAGAGGCCCTGAAAAACTAGAAGACAGCCTGAATCACCTACTCACAACTGAAGGAATAACCAAGAGACCTGTGAGTGGCATAACCAAAGGAAATCAGCACAAAGGCAATCAACACAGTACTCTGACACTGACAGGCTCCTTCTGAGCACACTGGTGAGGTTGGGTCCTTACATTGTCCTCTGACAAAGACAAATACACCATCCCTACTGTTGGGGGCACTGTTTCATGCTACCCAGGGCCACAAGAGTTATCTGGCTCCATGCAGTCCTCAGACATCAGTGGGTACCCCATCCCTACTACCATACACACAGTGCCAAACCCACCTGGGCCTTCCAGAACAGCCCCACACCCATGGGTTTCTTAGTAACTGACAATTTCTTGCTTCTGTTGTCACACCAGTCATATGGCACATGCCTAGGCCTACCAAAGTGGCCCCATTTCTACATGACCTACAGAAACTACAAGTGCCTTTCACCTACGGCTGCAGATACTGTGTCCAGAGCCACCAGCAAACCTGCCCTTCATAAGAAAGCTGAATCCCAGATCACAAAGCAATTCTGTAAACCATCCAGACATCCACAAGCATCACTAGCCTGATTCTAGCTGGAAACACCACATAGAGACCAAACTGCTGTGCCCACCTAGAATTAAAGTGACAAAAAAATATGAAAAACCAACACAATGTTATACTTCTAAAGGACAAAATAATTCTAATGACAGATCTCAGGGAAAGGGAAATTAATAAATTACCTGAAAAATAATTTGAAATGGTGATTTAAAGGAAACTCAATAAGACTCAACACAAACTAGACATCATAACAAAACTAGAAAATCAGCTCATGCTTTCAGTAAGAAAATTCAGCAGAGATCAGAACCAAACAGAAATCTTAGAACTAAAGCAGTCAACAAATTGCATTCAAAAATGTAGTCGAATGCCTCAACAATAGACTAGATCAAGCAGAATAACAACAAAAAAAATTCTCAGCTTCAAGACACTTCTTTGAAATGTCTTCAAATATCTTTTTTGAAATATCTTTTTTTACTCAGATGAACACATTAAAAAAATAAGTAAAAAGGAATAAGGAAAGACTATGACACTTATGGGATAATACTAAGCAAATACTTGCATTATTATGTTCCAGACGAAGAGGAGAAGAAATAGTTATAGAAAACCTACTTAACATAATAATAGCTGAAATCATTAAAATTTTAAGAAAAATGTGAAAATCTAAGCCCAAGGAGTCCAAAAAACCCAAACAGATTTTCCAAAATAAAAGTATTCTTTGAGGCATAATATAGTCAAAGTGTTAAAAGTCTAAGAGAGAATTTTAAAAGCAGAAAGAGAAAAGCATCAGGTCATATATAAATGAAAAGGTGATTTCTCAGAAGAAACTGTAAAGATAAGGAAAGATTAGGATAAGGTATTTAAAGTCAAAACATAAGGAAGGGAAGAAGGCAGGCAGGCAGGCATACTAACATTTAGAATTAAAAGATAAATCTTTTCCAAGATAAGCAAAAATTGAGAAAACTTGCCACCAGACCAGCCTTAAAAGAAATGCTTATCACAATGCGGAAATTCCTTTGAAAACTTGGAATGAAACCACCATTTGACCCAGCTATTCAACTCCTTGGTCTATACCCAAAGGACTTAAAATCAGCATACTTTAGTGACACAGCCACATCAATGTTTATTTATAGCAGCTCAATTCACAATAGCTAAATTGTGGAAGCAGTCTAGATGCCCTTTAATAGATGAATAGATAAAGAAACTGTGGCATATATACACAATGGAATATTGATTACTCAGCATTAAAAGAGAATAAAATTATGGCATTTGCAGGTAAATGGATGGAGTTAAAGAATATCTTGCTAAGCGAAGTCAGCCAATCCCAAAATACCAAAGGCCAACTATTCTTTCTGATAAGTGGATGCTGATCCATAATGGGAGAGGGGGTGGGCATGGGGAAAATGGAAGAACTTTGGGCAAAAGGGAGGAAGTGGTGGGGAGGGGGCATGGGAGCAAGAAAGACAGTGGAATGAGATGGACATCATTACCCTAGGTACATGTATGATTACACATGTGGTACAATGCTACATTGTGTACAACAAGATAAATGAAAAGTTGTGCTGAAATTGTGTACAATGAATCAAAATGCATTCCACTATCATATATACCTAATTAAAATAAATAAATAAATTCTTACCAGAGTTCTATTTCCAGATGTAAAGGCTTTGTCATTAAAACATGTAAAACTACAAAACTCACTAGGACAGCAGATATACAAAAGAGAAAAAGAATCACCTTATCCATACAGAAATCACCAAATCAAGGATAAATAAGAAAGTAAGGAACAAATGAAATAAAATGAAAGCAACCAGGAAAAAATTAATGATTTAATAGCAATATGTTCTTAACTATACAAAAGTTGAATGTAAATTAAACTACCCAATTAAAAGATTAAGACTGGCAGAATGAATAACAAAACAAAATCTACTGTTATGCTGCTACAGTTCATGTGTTTTTAACTGTGCAGTAAAAACTTGTGAATTGAGAGATGGAGGAAGCTATTTCATGCAAACAGAAATTTAGGGGGTAGAAATAGCTATACTTATATTAGATAAACAGACTTTTAAAAGTAAAAATCTATTAAAAGAGACAAAGATTGGGCATATAAAATGATGAAAGGACAATAATAATTATGAAAAATGAAAATATCAAAAGCTTTAAAATTTAGCATTTAAAACATAATCTTATCACCTGGGACATGCTGGCACAAACTGTAATTCCAGTGACTGAGAGACTGAGACAGAAGGATGGAAATTTCAAAGTCAGCCTCAGCAACTCTCATAATAAAAAATAAAAAGGGCTTTAGAAGTACCTCAGTGATAAGCACCCCTGGGTTCAGTCTCCCGTACCAAAAATACCCTGGTACAAAAAAGATTGGAGTGTAGCTGGCCATGGTAGGGCATGCCTATAAATCCAGTGACTCTGGAGGCTGAGAAAGGAGAATCACAAGTTCAATGCCAACCTCAGTAACTTAGGTCCTCTGCAACTTAATGAGACCCTGACTCTAATAAAAAGTAAAAAGAACTGGGGATGAAACTCAGCGGTAAAGCATCCCTAGGTTAAACCCCTAGCACACAACCTCCCCCCAAAAAAATGTCATATAGGTGATAGTCTGACTCATTGTTTGGGGAGATGACCAAGACTGACCCCAACATCATGCAGGATCTCACCTTATTGAGCACATGCTCAGGAAATGAATGCAAGATATACATCAGACTACATCTCATCAGATCATTGCAAGAATTGACAATATTGGTAATGGTTGGAGAAAAGCACTCTAGACTCCATAATTTAGGCTAGGGTGGAAGAGTTTGGAAACAAAAATAGGATATTGCCACACAGAAGAGTTGAAGGTTGCTAGTAGTTTACCCTGAAATTTGGAACACTATTTTCCTAAACTAAGAATGGTTTCTTGCAGCTAACTACTATGTGTAGAAAGATTTTATATTATAAGGTGCATCCTTATGACATACCATGTAGTTAGTTTATGGAGTGATTTTTCCCCCAGTTTCTTGAATATAGTATCTTAAAGTCATGACCTGGTCTTAATTATTATTAAACACTATAACTTGGAATAATGCCAATTATCTAGGACACTACACATTAATAGTGAAGGAAAAACTCAACATAATGATTTGATGCAGAAAAACATTTGAAAAAATCTAATACCTTTCCATAATTCAAATACACACACACACACAACAACAACAACAACAAAGACAAAAGGAAACTTCTTCAACATGATGAAGGGCATTTTTGAAAAACCTAACATTATATTTATTAAAAGTTACAGCCAAAGAAATTAGGCAAGAAAAAAAAATTAAATATCTGGTTGGGAAAAAAAGGAGAAAAATTATCTATTTGCAGATCGCAAGATCTTACATATAGCAAATCCTAAGCCAGTTATGACACTGAATTCCTGTGAAGTCTTGGGAGGCTGTGTGGGAGGCTAAGAAAAGAGGACCACAAGTTGGAGGCCAGCCTGGTCAATTTAGTGAGACCATGTCTGAAAATAAAAAAGAGCTGGGACTGTTGTAGCTCAGTGGTACAGTGCATGTCTACCATGGAAAAGACCCTGGGTTGGATTTGATCTTCAGTACCACACATAATAACTCTTAACACTCTCTGTCTCTCTCTATTTCTCTCTCTCTCTCTCTCTCTCTCTCTCTCTCTCTCTCACACACACACACACACACATGCACACACACACACACACTCCTAAAGAATACACACAATTAAAACTAATAATAAGTACCATTTCTATGTTTGAGGTGCACTTGGTATTATCCTGGATGATTGTTTTTCTCTCCTCTCATCTCCAGCCCTTGCCAGGAAGCCAGCCAGGTCAGTCACTGTGATTATTACTGTCGCCACATTTTAAGGATGAGAGAAATGCTAAGTGTCTTGCCCAAGGTCAAAGAGCCAGACAGTGTTGGTTCCTGAGCTTGGGTCTCCAGAGAACAAGGATCTCCCCTTCCAGGAGGGCTCTGTCCCAGCCCCTCAGAGCCTCCCCACACCCTCAGGAAACAGGTTTCTCTGAATGTAGAATAGACAGGCAGGCCAGGGATAATAAAAAGCAGCAAAAAATATATTTATGAGGGTGAAAACATCATGGGGGAGTGGGTGAGGACTCAGGCCCCAGAGGCCTCCATGTGGAACAGTTGGATTGTGAGAGTTGTAGCCTACTCAAGTAGATGAATCCACTGATATGGATTAACCCAGTGATATCTGTAGAGAGATGGGTCAACTAGGGGCATGCCTTGGGGCTTGTATTTTTGTTCCTGGTGAACTGAAGTGCTTCTCTCTCTCTCTCTCTCTCTCTCTCTCTCTCTCTCTCTCTCTCTCTCTCTCTCTCTCCTGGCTGTCATGTTCTGAGCTGCTTTTCTCTGCCACCTTCTGCCCTCATGTTCTGACTGAGCTTGAGCCCAGCACTATGGAGTCAGCTGACCATGGACTGAACCTCTGAAAATGTGAGCTAAAATAAATTTTTCCTCCTCTAAATTGTTCCTTGTTGGGTATTTTGGTCACAGTGATGCAAAAGCTGACTAAAGCAGTGAAATTATTCTTCAAAAGTGAAGCAGAAATAGAGTTTCTCACATAAACAAAAACAAAGGGTATTCATCACCAGCAACCTGCTCTGAGCAAATGTTCAAACAAGTTCTTCAAGGAGAAAAAAAATGATGTAACCTGGATCTACATAAAGAAAATGAGAGCACTGGAGAAGAAATAAATGTGAAATGCCATCTTTCTTTGTCTTATTCTTGATATAAAAGATAACCATGTGTTTAGAGCAGTAACAGTAGCCATATATTGGGTGATTATAGCATAGGAAAAAGTGAAATTAATGAGAGCAATATCATAGGGTACCTGCCTTACACGTGAAAGTGTGGAGTATTATTTGAGGATGTTCTTATATTCTTATGATGTACATTGCAAACTCAGGGGCAACCATTAAACATCTGATAAAGGAGAATAGTTGATATTCTAAGAGAGGGAACAAATGAAATCATATAAAATGCTCATATAACCATAGAAATGGGAAAATTCGTAAAGAACAAAGGCAAAATAGAGAAAGAAGTTATAAATACAATAAATACTACTCCAACTCTACCAATAATCACTTTAAATGTGACTAGTCTAAATATGCCAATTAAAAGAAAAAGTGTCAAACTGAATAAACAAATAAGACTCCACCATATATTGTCTGTAAAAAAGCCACTTTGATTAGGAAGACCCAGATATAATTAGAGCTCAATGATGGACAGAGATGCACTATACCAAACTAATCAATGGGAATCTGCAATAGCTATATTAATTTTACATAAAGTACATTTCAGAATATGGAAAATTATCAGCAATAAAGAGGGACAAACTCCAAGAAGACATAGCAATTCTAAATATGTAAGAATTTAGCAACAGAAATCTAAATATGTGACACCAAAACTGATATAACTCAAGGAGAAATTGACAAAATTCACTACTATATAGTTGGAAACTTCCAAACACGTCTGTCAGGGCTTGATAGATGAAGCAGGCAGAAAATCAATAAGGATATAGTTGACCAGAATGACTCTGTCAATCAACCTGATCTTATTGGAATTCTGAAATACTCTACCCCAAAAGAATAGAGTACTCATTCTTTTCAAGTTTACATGAAATTCAGAAAGGCACACTGTGTCCTGTATCATAAAATAGTCATCAATAAATTTAAGAGATTGGAAATCAAATAAAATATATTCTTATATCACAATGAAATTAAGCTGAAAATCACCAATAGAAAGAGAACTGAAAAATCCCCAAATATTTGGGAATTCAATAATACATTTGTAAATAACAAATGAGTAAAAATAGTCTCAAGGGAAATTTTTGAATATTTTGAATTCAACAAAAGAAATTACAATTTATCAAAATTACACAATTTATCCAATGAACTGTGTAAGCATTTAGTGTATTTAGGGGAATTTATAGCACTGAAGACACAGACGAGAGAAGAAGAGTGAGCTAAACTCAGTTTTCTAGCTTTTAAAAGCCAAAGCCAAAAGAGCAATTTAAGCCTAAAGCAAGCAAAAAGAAAAAAAAAATCAATAAAATTAAAAACAATAGAAAAGTTACTACAAACCACTTTATGTCCACAAATTTGATAACTCAGCTAAAATAGATGGGTTCCTTGACAAACTAAAGTACTCACACTCACACAGGGAGAAATAGACAACCTGAATAGGTCTGTTTCTATTAAGGAAAATAAATAAAAAGCCAACAACCTTCTAAAAGAGAAAACATCAGGTTTCTTTGGCTTTGCTGGTGAATTCTATGAAAAATTTGAAAAAATAACTGACCTCAGTGGTGTACTATTTCTCCATCATCTCTCCAGAATATACTGGTTCATCAATTCTAATAAGTATGCCATACTAACAAAAGGTGTAATAATAAGGCCAGCTGGGTGTAGAGCATAGGAGAACTATGTCTTTATATCCATGCAATTTTTCTTTAAATAAAAAACTATTCTAAAAATAGTTTAATTTTTTTAAAAAAGAGCTGAAAGGAAAAATTGTCAAACCAGAATTCTATATCAAGCCAAAAAACCCAAATAACTTCATAAACATGAATACACATAATGTGTGTATATATGTATATACTTTATATATGTATACACTTTGTATATTGAAATCAATATATAAAGTATTAAGAGAAAATGGAGAAAATTTTTGATAAAGGAAAGCTGGGCAAACCCATCACCAGCAGACCTGTACTCCAAGAAACACTAAATGAAGGTCTCTGGACGAAAGGAAAGTGGTACCAGTAGATGATCAGATCCCCAGAAATATATAAGTGCCAGAAATGGTAACTATGTAAATTATGCAGGAGAATAGTTTCAAACTATCACATTTTCTCTTAATTCATTTAAAAAATATCCTACAGTTTAAAGAAAAATGACAGCATTGTATGGTGGGATTTATCAGGTATGGAAATGGAATTCTTCTCAGAACTGTGGCATATAATAGGAGGTTAAAATTAGTATGGACTAGGCAAGTGTGGTGGCATGTGTCTGCAATCCCAGCGACTCAGGCTGAGGCAGGAGTATCAAAGCCAGCTTCAGCAACTTAGCAAGGCCATAAAAAACTTTACTGAGACCCTGTCTCTAAAAATTAAAAAAAAAGGGGGGGCTGGGGATGTGGCTCAGTGATTAAGTGCCCCTAGGTACCACACTGGTACCAAAAAAATAAAATAAAGTAATATTGTATGGACTTAGAAGTTTTTTACATTTTAAATAAAAACATTAATTCTAAGTTGATGGTTAAAATTTAAGATTACAGAAAAGGAAGAACAGAAGAGCAAAGGTCAGATGGTACAAACAGGAAACAAAGAGCAAAATATGAGGCCTAAGTCCAAATATATCAGTATTACATTGGACAGAATGAATTAAACACCTAGTTAAAAGGCAGAGATTATCAGAATGGGTTAAAAAACCAAGACTTAATCATGTCTACAAGAGATGTGCTTAAAATCTAAAGATACAGATAGATTGAAAGTTAAAAAGTCAGGAAAATAATAATGCAAAAATAAAGAACGAAAAGTTGGAACTGCTGTATTGATATCAGATAAAATAAACTGCAAAATTATTAGCATAAATAGAAATCCTGAAGAAAGATACGACAATAATTAATGCTCTTGCACTAAGTAACAGAGCTTCAAAATACATAAAGCAAAAATCAACAGAATGAAAGGGAGAAACAGTTACCAAATAAAGCAAAAATCAACAGAATGAAAGGGAGAAACAGTTACCAACCATCCTGGGAGATTTTGATACCTGTCTCTCAGTAAATACATTAAATGGGCAAGGTTGGAGGAACAGTATCAACTACCTCAGCCTAACTGACGTTATAGAATACAACACCCAACAACTACAGAACTCCCGTTCCCTTTAAGGGCACTTCATAATTTCATTGAAACAGATCATATTCTGGGCCATAAAACAATATTCCTTACCAATGAATGGGATGGATTCAAACTCAGAAGCTTCTTCTCAGCAAAGGGAATGATCAATAATGTGAAGAGAGAGCCCACAGAGTGGCAGAACATCTTTATTACACGCACATCAGATAGAGCACTAACTTCCAGGATATATAAAGATTTAAAAAATCTTAACATCCCAAAACCAAATAACCCAATCAATAAATGGTCTAAGGAACTGAGCAGACAATTCTCAGAAGATGTACGTTCATCAACAAATATGTGAAAAAATGTTCAACATCTCTAGCAATTCAAGAAATACAAATCAAAACTACTCACAGATTTCATCTCACTTCAGTCAGAATGGCAATTATCAAGAAGACAAGCAAAAATAAATGTTGGTGAGGATATGAGGGAAAAGACACACTCATAGATGCTGGTAGAACTGCAAATTGATGTAAGCATCATGGAAAGCAGTATGGAGATTCCTAAGAAAACTTGGAATGAAACCACCATTTGACCCAGTTATCCCACTTCTCAGTCTATTTCCAATGGACTTAAAATCAGCATACTACAGTGATGCAGCCACATCAATGCTATAAAGTAGCTCAACTCACAATAGTTTTACTATGGAACCAACCTAGGTGTCCTTCAACACAGGAACGGATAAAGAAAATGTGGTCAATATGCACAATGGAATATTACTCAGTTTTAAAGAAGAACAAAATCATGGCATTTGCCAGTAAATGAGTGGAAGTGGAGAATATCATAGTAAGCAAAATAGGTCAATTCCCAAAACCACAGTTTAAATGTTTTCTCTGATATTTTGACACTAATTCACAATAAGGAGCATGGCTATGGCAGAATAAAGTTACTTTGGATTAGGCAGAGGGGAGGGAAAGGAGGGGAGCCAGGTATGGGGTAGGAAGAAGAGTAGACATTATTACCCTAGGTGCATGTGTGACCACATGACTGATGTGATTCTACATCCAGTACAACCAGAAACATGAGAAGCTATACTCCATTTGTGTATGATGTGTGAAAGTGCCTTCTACTGCCATGTATAACTAATTAGAACAAATTAAAAAAAAAAAAGAGTGGTGGCAGCCAGGGGGTGGAGGAGGAGGAATGGGAGTTCTTACTTACATGGTGGCAGAGCTTCTGTTTGGAGGGAAAAAACGGTTCTGGAAACAGAAGGTTGTACAATATTGTGAGTGTAATGAATGCCTCTGAGTTGTCCACTTAACATGGCTAAAATGGCAAATTAAATGGTACCAGTCATTTAAAACAATGAACACTTTAATTATTAAAAATTTTAACATTTTCATTTCCAGAAAATTAAAAGAGTAGGATGCCATTCATAGTTTTTCTGGAGAACCTTCTTGGCTGCCAAGATGTGAGGCATTAACTTGTGAGCCGTTCTGCCATGTCCAGGAGTGGGTACTGCAAAGAGAGGAAAGATAAAGTGCATAATTTAGAAGCAAAACGTTTTATATTCTTTCAACAAAGGCCTGAAGCTTTTGGGAGATACATTTCTGGGTTGGTTTTTTCTATCAGAACTTCATTACACATCATGAAAAACATTGAAGCTGTCTCACAGCTCACTGATGCTATTGCATTTAAAAGTTGTTTTCATTTCTATCTTTATGTTTCACTGTGGTAGTTTCCACTAAAATAATCTATCATTAATCCAGTCTCAAAATATTTTACACAAATATAATGCCTATCCTCCCTTTCACTTCAAAGAGCCAGGTGTAAGGAATATGGAAAACACAGCCATCTGTCATGAGATGGATATCCAATGGCAGTCTTTGTAGCCACCACATCACAGTCCAGGGGGTGTCCCCTTAGTACTTCTCTCCCAGGCTCCATCTGAGCTCATTACTGTTGAAATTCTCCTCAGCTGGGGAGGAATTTCACTCTCAACTGTCTTTAGAATGCCATCAAGGCTTTGAGAGAAATGTCAAAATGAGAAACAAAGTACATAATCTGGGGAAGAGGAAAGATCTAAGTTTTAGGTAGAAGAGTCACCCACATTATGAAACAGAAAAAAAACAGAGCAATAGATGACCTTTCTGGAAAAGGGGGCAAAACATGGAAAGAAAAAACCCAGTGAGTTAAGTATTCTAAATTTTAAAGAAGCCATCGATTTTTATTTTTCAAAAAAGTGGTTTTTGATGAGTACTCTTTAGGTAAAATCTTTAATTTAATCTTCAATTAATTTTCTCATAGTAAAATATTTTAAACTTGAAGGCTTTTTGAAATTATCTCTGAAAGTCAAATGCAAACAGCTGTTTTTCCAACACACATGCACAGATGTGCACACCAGGTCATTAGTCACTCACTGGTCTTGTGTGGCCATGTCGTGGGGCAGTGAAAGGCCGCACCTCTCCATCACCATCATCTTCCTCCATTACTATTGCTGATGTTTCCGGCCCCTTGGTGTTCAGCTGTGTTCAGGAGCAAAGGAAGGCAAGCCAGGAAAAGACAAAGATTAAAATGTGACCAGGTCTCCTTTTATTAAACAAACTTTAAGAAGTTAGTTTTTCCATAGCTAATTTTTAAATGACTAAACCTCACTGGTTACAATATATTCAACTAAAAAATAAAGATGATTTTCTGAAATATGAAAAAGTAAATAAACATATATGATAAATATTCTTGAGTGCTATATAGAAACATTAAATATTTCTTTACCTCTTATTTTATTTTTTTTAAACTTTTTTTTTTAAGTTGTTGATGAACCTTTATTTTATTTATTTGTATGTGGCGCTGAGAATCGAACCCAGTGCCTCATGAATGCCAGGCAAGTGCACTACCACTGAGCCACAACCCCAGCCCTACCTCTTATTTTAGAAATTAAAAAAAAAAATTTGTTTTCGTAACCTTAATTAGAATAAGACCTATAAGAAATACATCATCAACTTACTGCAGGTGTTCCAAAAGGGAAACAATCCTTCTCTGAAAATGAAAGAGAAAGGTGTGTTAACAATTTACCACAGAAAACTATTCTATGACAAAAAGAAAAATAATATAAAAGAGGTGCAAGTGAAATGTCTTAAAACTGATTTCATTTTAAGTAGAATTACTTCTCTAGAAATATGACAGTAATAGTAACATGAAAATAATAATTTAATAAGACTCAGCTACTAACTCTATAATCTTAAGGAAACCTTAAAAATACATTTTGTAAAATCTGTATTGATCATTCAAATGATTGGATTTCATGGTATGTAAATTATTCTTCAATCAAGTTATTAAAATGTAATGGAGTCCTGGCCTGGAAATTCCATGCCTATAATCCAAGTGGCTCAAGAGGCAGAGACAGGAGGATCTTGTGTTCAAAGCCAGACTCAGCAATTTAGTTAGGTGCTTAGAAACTCAATGTGACCCTGCCTCGAAATAAGATACAAAATAGAGCTGGGGATGTGGTTCAGGGGTTGAGTGTTCCTAGGTTCAATCCCCAATACCCTGCCCCCACCACCAAAGTGTAATGAAAACCATAACCACCAAGCTATATTAAAATAAAACATTCCTTGTTTAAGATACTTTCTTAAACAGTAAAGGTGATATGATAAATATTCTTGAGTACCAAGGAGCAAGGGGATATAAGGCCACCAAACATGGCAACTGGGAAAAGAATTATTTTTGACATGGTTTGTTTCTTTTTCAAATGCAACTTACTAGTTGACACAGAAGTTCTAGGTAAAAGTACAACCTTTTCCTCAGGATACCAGGTAAGTTATTTATAGAAAAAGTCAAGATCGGTATTATAGATTATTTTTAAAAACTGTATATATGACTTTAGAGACGGAAAACATATTAAATAAAAATTACATATCTTGTGGTTGTAATGGGCAAAATCTACACAGAGAGAAATGGGAGAAATGATTTTGAATCTTTTAAAGTACAGTGCAAAGAAGAGAAAGCAGGAGAACCAGGAGAAGGAGAAGGAGAGTCTAACTAAATCTCCAAAGACATTCCAGGGATGGCTCAACCAACTGCAACACGTGGACTTCATTCTGATGCTGCCTTACACAAATGGTTTTTAAAAGTCCAGTATACTTCAACTCTTACCCACACTAAGATTCTAATTCTGAGGAATAAATCCTTTCAGGTAAGATGTTTATTTTTATGTATTTGCATGTAATTTTGAAGAGAAAATACTTTTTATTTCAAGGTCTATGCATTTATAAAGCAAAAATTCCTTCTAGGCCACTGACAATAAACATATCTCTAGCATAAACATGTCTAGAAATCCACACTTTTTCCTTCTCAACTGAAAATCATTTAAAGCCATGAGGAGGAAAAAAACCCCAAGTAAATGGAACACCATGGAACAAGTGTGAATCCCACTAACATGTTGAATTATAATGTATAAGAAATATGGAAAAAAAATGTAACAGATCCAATTCCATTTCTAACAAAATTATGAGATCAATGAAATCCTCAGTCTCCAGATGATGTTCAAGAGCCATCCGGACAGTTGACAAAAAGAGTATCTATGTAGGAGAAAGTAGGAACAATACAGTTTAGCCTTTTATTTTTCCAGAAATGATCTTTTTATCTATCAGTGCTTCATAAGTTTCCATGGGATTCAGTCTTTTACCACTGTCTGATGTCTCACCAGGAGGTGAAAATCTGACTTTCTTCTGTTTCAAGGTGCTGGCGTTATAATACTTGTTGACACCCCGCACAGCTAGAGGATGCTCCGTTGGCTTTCCTTTGAGGACCCTGAAGGTTTGTGACAACTGAGCCCCCTGCTCTGGCATGCCCTAACAAAGAGAAATTCAGACATGAGTTGTGGTTTGAATTGCTCTAATACTATCGATTTTCAGACATAAACATCAACATACATAAAACAAACCCATACGCATAATTTTAGATTTGACTAAATTCTAAATGGTCTCATTTTGTAAAACTCTACTTTTCCATATTTATTTTGTAAATCAACAGGAATGATCCAAACAGAGGAATGGGAATGGAGTGCTGGGTTTGTTTGGGGAGAGGGACAGAAGTGTCAAACCTGTATTTGCTCTTGTTCATCACCCACCAGAGTAGCTCCTAATTGAAAAGGCTTAAGCCAAGAGCATAAGTCAGGGGACAGCAAACAGGAAGAAGGATGCTTGCTTATGTCTGGTTCTGTTCTAGGCTTTAGACAGAGAAAGCAGGGCGGCAGGCCCATTCCAACTTCCGCACTTCAGGGAATACAAATGTAGGGTTTTGAAACCAAGAACCCACTTTATACAGTGTTTACTGTTTCAGATCTTTTTTGACGGGAAGGAGGAGGAGTACCAGGGATTGAACTCAGGGGCACTCAACCACTCAGCCATACCCTCAGCCTTTCTATTTTTGGGGTCTCACTAAATTGCTTAGTTCCTCCCTTAGCTGCTGAGTCTGGCTTTGAACTTGCAAACCTCCTAAATCACCCTCACTAGCTTCTGTGATTGCAGTCATGCGCCACTGAACCCAGCAAAACACTACAGTTTATTTTGCCCTAAATTCATTTAAAATTATCTAGTAGTACATTACATGGTCATGCCATATTTTTTACCAATTTACTACTAATGATATTTGAGTTGATTTTTTAAAACATTTTGCTAGCTAAATAATGGGACAAAACCCATAATATGTGCTGTTCTATGGTTCCCCAAGGACACACATGCTAAATATTATTCTGGGTCAAAAGGTATGTATGTGAAAAAGTAACGTATTGATTTGTGATTTGGGATATACACATAAAGGGTTTAAAAAAATTTTTTTTTTCGCTGTTTGGTATTTGGGATTAAACCCAGGGCACCACGCTGCTAAGCACCTTCTAAACATTACCACAGGTTACCTGTCATCACAAGGTCTTAATGTTATGGAGTCAAATTGGCTTGTTTCCTCCCCAATCTCCTGTACTGGGGATTGAATCCAGTGGTGCTTTAACACTGAGCTTCATCCCCAGTCCCTCTACCCTTTTGCAAATTTGGGACAAGAGTCTTGTTAAGACCCCAACACCTGCATCAAACCTGTGATCATCCTACCACAATCTGGAGCCTCTGGGATTACAGGGGTGAACCAACGTGCTTGGCTACACAAATTATTATTATTATGATCATTATTACTATTATTATTTGGAATTTTTTTTTTTTGAGACATACGGTCTCACCATTTTCCCCTGGCTTCTCTCAAACTCTGGGACTCAAGTGATCTTTGTGTATCAGTCTGCAGAGTAGCTGGAAGGACAGGCATGTGCCACAAAGCCCAGCTTTCATGTTTATTTAAAAAAATATTAGTTGTAGATGGACACAATACCTTTATTTTATTTATTTTTATGTGGTGATAAGGCTCTAACCCAGGGCTTCATGCCTGCTGGGCAAGCACTGTAACAGTGAGCCACATCCCCATCCCTAATGTCTTTTTTTATTCTTTAATTAGTTTTTGGAAGTACTAGGTATTGAAGCCAGGAGCATTATACCACTGAGCTACATTCCCAGCCCTTTTTACTTTGAGATAGGGTCTTGCTAAAACTGCCCAGGCTGGTCTCAAACTTATGATCCTTCTGCCTCAGCCTCCTTAGCTGCCGGGATGATAGGCAGATGTCACTATGCCCAATCATCTTAAATTGCTGTTTTTTATTCTGGGTTTCCTATCACATGTAAAATGTCTTATCAATATGAGATTGTACACCAAGTGTGGTGGCATGTACCTGTAAACTCCCCTGCTCAGAAAGCAGGAGCAGGAGAGTCACTGAAGCCCACAAATTTGAGACCAGTCTGAGCATCAGAGGAAGCCCCACCTCACGCCCCAAAAAAATGGAAAATAAAAGAGATAAAAGTGGGGAACTCTAATAACTAACAGTGAGAAAATAACCCAAATTTAAATGTAAGGTCTCTGGTGTGGCTCAATGGTAGAGCTCTTGCCTAGCATGCTCAAGGACACGAGTTTTCATGCTTATTCATACTAGCCCCAAAGCACTCCTGAGTTCATCCATCAGCCTCGACCCCTCCTCCTTCCAGAACAGGTTGAGTTTCACCCCAACTTCATGAGCTTTAGGTAGCAAATACTCTGTTATAATGGAAAGTGGCCCAGCAGCACCTCTATCCACCCCAAGTCTCCAGTGGCCTACACATGAAGACTTTCATCTTCAACACTCTCCTCCCCTGAAAGGAAAGAAGATTCCACATCAGAACAGCTCTGGAATATGTCCAAAAAGCAACTCGAATCAATGTCCTCTATGAGGTTCTGCCTCCTTTAAGGTGTTCACAGCACTTAAGAAATGAGTATACCACCAGGTACAGTGGCACACACCTGTAACCCCAGGGAATTGGGATTTTGAGCCTGGAGGATCACAAGTTCAAGGCCAGTCTCAACAACTTAGCAAGGCCCTCAACAATTTAGTGACACCCTATCTCAAAAAAAAATAGAGCAAGGATTAGGGATGCAGGTTTGGTGGTAAAGCACCTGTGGGTTCAATCCCTAGTACCAGAAGAAATAAATTAATTAACAGCGGAGCATTAAAAAATTACAGAATCTTTTAACTTAGAGAAAGAATATTTGATTAGATATATATCATGTGTAGAAAATATTGATCGTATATATAAAGTATAGAAAATGCTTAAGGAATGATAATTAATTAGTTTCTAAGAACTGAGAGGTAAATGTGAATACCTTCCTCCCCCCACATGGAACCCTATCACACACAACTAGAATCCAACAGCTCTGAGGCACCCAGACCAGCCTCTCTCACTGGCTCCACTCCTGGGGCTCCTGCTCCAGTTCTGTGTCTCAAACACCCTCACACTCCACAGGACCAAAATTCAGCAGCATCTTCTTCTTGCCCCATCTTCTGCCCAACTTCCTGCTGCCTCTCCTTCTTCCCCTTATCCTGGGGGGTCAGGACACCAGGCTTCTCTCTGTTCCTTTCCTCTTTCCTTCTATCCCCA
This sequence comes from Marmota flaviventris, assembly GCF_047511675.1. Taxonomy (NCBI): domain Eukaryota; kingdom Metazoa; phylum Chordata; class Mammalia; order Rodentia; family Sciuridae; genus Marmota; species Marmota flaviventris. The sequence continues at coordinate 46,907,238 of NC_092505.1, read as the reverse complement.
AATGTTGGTTCTTCTGTTTGTTGGTTCACTCATTGATTCAGATGTCTTTTCTCTGTGTGCTGGGGATTGAAGAATTCAGGGCCTTGAACATGCTAAGCACACACCTACCACTGAGATGCACCCCCATCAGAAATATTTCAGGGCATCAAAAGTGCTTCTGTCCAACCAGGCACGGTGGCACACACCTGTAATCCCAGTGACTTGGGAAACTAAGGCAATTTTGAGACCAGCCTCAGCAACTTAGTGAGACCCTGATTCATAATAAAAAGTAGCAGGGACTGGGGATGTAGCTCAGTGGTAAAGTGCCCCTGGGTTCAATACCGAGTAGCAAAAAAACAAAGCCCAGTCACTGCACTGGAGATGGAAAGCACGCCTCAAACAGCATGGCCAACCTACTTTCAGTGGTGAGGGCAGCTGCAACCTGAGGCCCTGTGCACCAAGGGGAGTGGACAGGGTAGAGCAGAGAGAGAGTATCATGGGAACCATGTAGGCAACCCAGCTCACAGCACCCAGGTACATGCAGAGGAGAAGCCCAGAGAGTTAAGTGCTGAGACAGCGACTTCTGGTTTCAGAGGCTGTGTCTAGACCAGAAAGAGTAGTCTGAAGATGTCTGCTGAATTTGGCCATTAATGAGAGCATCATCCTGACAGCAAGGGCTGGGCGGACCTGGGCCAGGAAGTGAAGGGGGAGCTAGTGAACAAGCTCAACTCTGTCAGGAAATAAGGCCCAGAAGGTACAACAGGTGGAGTGGAGTCCTGGGATGTTAAGGCTGGGACTTGTATGACTTTTAATCTGAGCACAAACATGTGTAGATGACCATGGGAAGGAATGGTAGTGATGTAACAGCAGCACACAGGGCACTCTCTGGTGCCAGCCACTGTTCTATGTGGTTTATATGAATTAACCCACAATTCCCTGTTTTACAGATAGGGAAATTGAGTGACCAGGGGCTGAGTAGCATACCCTAGGTCTCCCTGCTGATCAGTTATAGAGCTGTGATTTGAACTTATGGGGTCTACACCAGAGTCTTTGCCACCAACCACCAAGCAAGTGATTCTAGGAGGAGTTGCAGTCAGGGAATGAAGTATGGTGGGAGTGAAAGTTGGAGCATGGGATCAGTGCCTGAAATTAGTGCTGCCAAGAACAGAAAGGAGCCCTGTCTGGTGAATCTTAGAGTGCAGACCACATTTAGGTCCCTTGAGATTTGGTATCCTGGACTTGGAGGGACTCACTCTGAGCAGAGGAGGAAGGGCGATGGCCTATGGCCTGACCTGGGGATGGAAGAACCACAGGATGGAGGGAGGGAACAGGCTGCCAGGCAAACTCAATGATGACAGTAGAAGCTGGAGAGAGGAGAAGACAGGCAGACCACAGGGCTGAGGAATAAGGGCCAAGCACAGGAGTCACAGGGGGGAGGGAACCACATATGGCAGTGGTGGGTGCTAACTAAAAGGATGGGAGGTGATGAGCAGACAGGCTCCTCTGTCCAGCTGCCTCGGGGTCTGCAGCTTCCCCTCCCCCACTGATGCTGCCCACCAGTCTTCCTGAAAGAGCGTTTAGTCAAGTGATTGCCATAATAAAGGAATCCCAGGGCAGAGATGTCCACTCCTATCATTCCTAGAGGATGCTCAAAGAAAAAGCAATAAAGACACAGATGGGGAAGAAAGCAATGAAACTGCTCCACAGGACATGAGGTTCCATTCAGAGTGAACAACAACGAATGCTGGAGAAGAAGCTCAGTGGTTGAGCACCCCTGGTTCAATCCTCAGTGCTGGAAAAACAGCAACATGGAGGGCTCCTGCTCTTTGGAAGATGCTATGAAGAAAATGAAATGACAAGCCATGAATTGCAAGAAAAGATTTGCAACACATAGATCTGAATCCAGTATAGAGAACTCCTGAAACTCAATAAGAAAACAATACAGTTTTTTTTTTTAAATGGGCAAAAGTTTGGAGCAAACACCTCACCAACAATATACCCATGGCTGATAAGACACAAAAATATGCTCAACATCATTAGTCATTAGGAAAATAAAGAGTGGAGCCCTAGTGATATACCACTACTCATTTATTAGACAGGCTACAATTTGAAAACAAAAAAGAATAGTGACCAATGACAGTGTCAAATGCTAGTGAGGATGTGGAGCAACTGGAATTCTCATTCATTGCTGGTACAAAATAGAAACAGTACAGTTGTTTGTTTTCTAAAACATCCCATATGTTTATCTTATGACTCAGCAATGCCACCCTTAACAATTTACCCAACAGAAATGAAAACTTATGTCCACATGTCTATGCATCAATGGTGGTTTTAGCAGATTTATTAATAACTGCCTGAAACTGGCTGAGCACAGTTCCCCATGACTTTAATGGCTTGGGAGGCTAAGGCAAGAGGGTGACAAGTTCAAAGCCTCAGTAACTTAGGAAGGCCTTAAGCAACTTAGTAAGACCCTTTCTCAAAATTTTAAAAATTTTTCAAAAAGAAAACATAAGGGTGCTGGGGGTGGGGGTGGGTGAGGCTGGGATTGTTGCTCAGTGGTTAAGCACCTCTGGGTTCAATCCCTGGTACAAAAACAAAGCAAAAATTCTGCCAAAGCCTAGATGCAAAGTAAAAATCCTTCAATTGGTGAATGTACAAATAATCTGTAGGGAAATACAATACTACACAGAAACAAAAGACAATAAACTACTGATGTGAGCAACTACATAGAGGAATCTCAAATGCATCGTGCTCAGTGAATGAAGCCAGACTAGAAAGCCCACAACAGCATTTATGCATGATTCCGGAAAGAGAAAAACCTCAAGGACTCAGGGAGAGAAAATGACAACAAGAGATGAAAGGATTTTCTGGGGTAGTGAACCTGGTTAAGCTTGATCTTGGTGGAGAGTACACAATGTCATTTGTCAAAATCCCTAACTATAAATGAAAAAGGGTGAATTTACTGTTTGTAATTACCCCTCAATGAATGACATTTTCACAAAATTTTTCATGGCTCCCAGGTTTTCAGTTCTTCCAAACAAAATTCCATGCTTGGCTTTCTGGGCCTTTCTAATCTTGACCCCCATGGGGTCAACCTCATTGCCCATGTCACCTTGTGCTTGAACTAGGATCCATTTCTTCATCATTCTGTTAACACCCTACTTTCAGATTTCTGTGCCTTTCTACAAAATTGTACCTCTCACAGTCAATGCCCTCCTGTCTGCCTCTCCAAAAGCACACCTAGGACACAGAGAGTGGCATGTTCTCTACAGCGTGGGCTTCGCCAAACTCCCAGTCTCTTCCAGTCGGCTACACCACTCAGGACTGACCCCTCGCTCAGAGCGTTCCTGGTGTCTCCCAGTGTTATTCTGATGGCAGGTTGCTTATCAACACAAGTGCATGATGTACTTACTCACCCCTATACCCATCCCTCAAATAACCACCACCTAGCACACCCAGCACACAGTAGGCTTTCAATGCAATGCACCCAGGAGGGAGAATGGCCCCAACCTCCAGGGTATAGAGATATCTGAGCTGCATCTTCAGAGGTGGGTCTGGAAGGACTCATGAGGCATCAGCAGGGCCAAGGGCAGTGGAGAAAGTGCACAAAGTGTCTAATTGAAGAGGTGCAAGATGCCTCCACACAGCCAAGGGCACACGCACTCACTGCTTACCTTCTCCTCATAGGGTCGCCTGGCGGTGCCCACCGCCACTGCCTTGATGAACAATTGCAGGATGAGCGGGACCAGGAGGGCCCCAGCGGGTACAGCCACCAGGATGCTGTGCACAGGTTAAGAAGGGAAGCAATGGAAGATCTCCTCCCTGGCCTGCTTTCGACCCCACTGCTCCCTCCTTCCCTCCCTCCCCAGGTAGCACCACCCACCGCTCTCCCTCCCTGGACTGGACAGTTAGTCCAGTACAACCAAGGGAAACCTCCCTCCACCACACTGTCCTCCCACCTGTCCCTTTTCAACTTTCATTACCCTACTCTGTGGGCCCCTAGATTCTTAACTCCATAGGCATCCTACCCCGCCCATGTCCCTGACTCCACTGGCCTTCCAAATGTCCTTCACAGGTCCTGCCAAGTGACTTCTCCCTCTAGCCCCGCCCACGTCAGCCCCTCCCCTGTCACCCTGACCCTCCTGGGCTGTTTGCCCCTCCCTCCCCACCACACAAGTTCTTCCCAGTGTGGGCCCTTGGGACTGTGTGGATATGTCATGGTTTTGTCCAGAAACGCGATGTTCCTCCTGCGTATGATGAAAACCACGCAGGTGGCCAGCACGGTACCCAGATAGAGGCACAGAGACACGAGGAGTAGCAGGTAGAGCCGGATGTTTCGGTGCCCCACGCAGTTATTCACCCACCTGCAATGGTGGTCGAACTCCTAGGGGAGAGGAGTCAGGTCTGAGGGTCCTTCTGGAATGGCCTCCATCACCCTCTAATCCTGGGGCCTCCCCTAACGCAGCCCTCTAGGCCGCCTGCTCTTGACCTTACATAAGGGTTCCCATCTCAGTGAGAACCTGGCATTTCCATGGTTAGAGCACAGTTAGGACCCCATGGCTCATCAGGCTACCTGTCCTGAGTGAGGTCTTTAGAGATAAGACCTGCCTGGTGTCACGTGGACCAGGACATGAAAACTCTGGGCCTCCATTTCCTCAAGTACTGGAAAAGGATGAAAAAAATGCCCCTCCACTACCAGCTGTCTGCACTTGTGAACCCGAGCAGAGTGGGCACATCAGAGAAACGCACTCAGAACCCAGGAAATCCTCCAACTGGGACACCCAGACCAAGACGGGCAAAGATCCCCAGGACAGAGCAGCAGTCAGCCTAAAGGGCTGGGGATCTAGTATCAGCAAGCCAGGGGAGGGGACAGTCACTGCTTTTCCTCCAGCTGACTCCATCAGGCTCAGCACAGAGGGGATGCCCTTTGTATGTCAGCACCTTTGCAAGCAAGGCCAGCCTCCCTGGACAGGTGCAGACACAGAGGTGATGACATATATAAGTGACCAACAGTGGCTGAGATGAAGCACTCTGGGAACATGGTCTGATACCCCCACCTGGCCTACTCATGATGTGAGGTTCCTGGTCCTGGCCAGGTGCCCAGAGATAGTTTGGTGAGTGGACAGGGAGGAGGAGCACTCACCTCCACACAGATGTCACACCTTTTGCAGTGGAAGGTTCGGGACAGGCGGTGAAAATAACAGGTGGGACACCACGGCATGTGGTACAACCTGCCATTCACTCGTGCCATGTAGGGAGCCTCAGGGTCCTGCTCGAAGGCACCTGGAAGGGGGAGAGGTGTGGGCAGTGGAGGAGGCCCTTGTATCACTCTGATGCTCGGGGCAGCCCCATAGCATAACTGGGCATCAGAAGGTGGGGAGGAGGAGGGCAGGGCAACCCCGGTCCCTGTTGAGCAAGCTGACCACTCAGATGGGTGGCAGTCAGAGAGAAGGGCTGTCCAGCCACAGGAGCTCTACATGGAGCTCCCCCTTTGGAATAGTGATCAGTGCTTGGAGTTGGGTGTGAAATGGGAAGGAGGAAGGGTGAACTGTGTGGATGGAAGAGCCTGCTGCCTCTCTTGCCCGGTCCTCCCTTCTAAAGCAACTGGAAAACCTCCAGGATTCTGTTTTTCACACTTCAGTGGCTTGGGAAATGAAGTGCCAGGGCCCAAGTAATAAGAACAGGGTAAGAAGGGATCCTGAGGCCACAGGTGGGGTCAGCCCTTTACAAATGACTCCTGTAGGCACCAGTCCTTGGGGTGCCACCTCCCTCTCCCAGGAGTCTGAGGCCTTACCTCTGTGTAAAATGCCTGGGTCCGAAAAATTCATGCCAATGAGGCTGTACAAACTCAGGAGGCAGAGAAGTCCGGAGACCACTGGGTAGGCCCACTCTCCATTTTGCGCCAGTGCTCGGCCTCTGAAATCAGAGCCAGACTCAGTTCTAGTCGGGGGCAACCTGGAGCCCCCATGAGGCCCAGCTTACCTGAGGTCAGACCCACACACCTTAACGACAGATCTGAATATCCAGGCTAGAGACAGACCCCATTCCCTCCACCAAATGTCACCAGCATTACCAGCCTCCCACAGTCCCCCCAAAGCCTCAGGCTCCCCACATCTCTGTGCTTCCCACTAAATATCCTCCTTCCCCTCCTGGCCTCCCTCCACCTCCCTGCCTCTGCACTCTCACTGTCTATTTCCCTGCTGTCTCTTTTTGAGAAACCGACAGCTGGCCTGGAGACTCACGGAAACATAAAGAACACAGCACTTAGAGAGACCAGGGCTACCACTGTGAAACAAGCCCAGAGGCTTGAGAATAGCCAGGATCTGGCTGGGGGTGGGGGTGGGGATAATAAATCGTTTGATACAGTCATGCTGCGATGCCTGCTCTCAAACAAATGAGAGCCAACCGCTCCTTCTCCTGGGTTGGCACCCAGAGTACCATGACTACAAGTGTGACATCAGAGAGGTTCCGGAATGGGGGCTCTGGCTGCTTCCTGTGCCCACTGATATCAACCTTCCCCTGCCCTCACATACACACTTATAGACGGGGACATCCTGCTCTTACAATGTGGCTTTGTTGGAGCTTGTGAGGATGGATGTAGTTTATCCCCCAAAGGTTCATAGGCTGGAGGCTAGGTCCTCGGTGCGGCAGTGTTGAGGGGGTAGAACCTGCAAGAGGTGGGGCCTAGTGGGAGGTAATTTGGCCACTGGGGATGAGGCCCTTGGAAGGGAGTAATGAACTTCTCTGGGTCCCTGTTAGTTCCTGTGAGAGGGGGTGTTATAAAGAGAACAAGACTCATCCTCCCCAGTTTCTGGCCATTCAGTCTCGACCCCTTGCATGTCCTCCCACCATGATGCCATTCACCGTGTTGTGATCACTCTCACCAAAGATCAGTCTCAGGGGCTGCCAAATGTTGGATTCTGTGCTAAATAAACCTCATCTCTTTATAAAGAACCCATTCTTGGGTATTTTTTTAGAGCAACAGAAAACAGCTAATACAGAGACCATGTCATATGGTTTAGAAGAGAAGTTTGGTGATGGTTAGTTATCCCCCTTTCAGTCCCAGTGCTAATGGAAGTAGGCAGTGCTCCTCGCTTATCCTAGCTCCACTTCTTCCTTTTTGTTGTATCAGAGCTCCATTGTGGGGAGGAGGTAGCAATCTACCAATTAAATATCTTCCCAGTTTCCCTCACTTCCAGGGTGGGCTTTATGACATAATTCTGTCTCAACATAAAACATAAAATGGGCTGGGGATGTGACTCAATGGTTAAGCAACCCTCGGTACAATCCCTGATGATGATGATAATGATAATAATTTGTACATATTTATGGCATAAAACATATTTTGAAACATGTATACATGTACATTATTTCATATTCTTTTTTGTGTTGAAAACCCTTAAAATCTACTCTCTGAGTCATTTTCCAGTGTATATAACATTATCAACTGTACTCATTCTGTTGTATGTTATTATTAACTGTAGTCATCTTATTGTACAATAGATCCCTTAAACTCATCCCCCTCATCTAAGTGCAATTTGGCCTCCTGGGACCAGCATCTCCCCCATCCACCGCCCAGCCACTCCTGGGCCTCTGGCAGTCACCATTCTGCTCTCTGTTTCTATGAGTTCAACTTTTACAGATTCCACATGTAGGTGAGATCATGTGATAGTTGCCCTGTGCTTGGCTTATTTCCCCCAGTAAAATTTCCTTTGGCCTCATTCAATGTCACAAATGACAGGACTTCCTAATTTTATTTAAAGACTAAATAGTGTCCCCTTATATTTCTAAACCACATTTTCTGTATCAACTCACCCACTGATAGACACAGCTTTTCCCATTTCTAGGTTCTGAGAATATTGCTGCAATGAACATGGGGTGCAGATATCTATTAATACACTGATGTCATTTCCTTTGGATATATACCAAGTAGTTGGATGTCTGGACCGTAGGGTAATTTTGTTGTTGTTGTTGCTGGGGATTGAACCCAGGGCCTTGTCCATGCAAGGCAAGCACTCTACCAACTGAGCTCTATTTTTAATTTTTAAAGAAACTTCCCATACTGATTTCCATAATGACTATACTAATTTACATTCCACCAAACATTGTACAAGAATTCTAGTTTCTCCACATCCAGACCAGTACTTAATATCTTTTGTCTTTCTTTTTCTTTTATTTATACTCGGGTTGATCCCAAGGGTACATTACCCTGATACACAACTGCAGACCTTTTTAAGTTTTATTCTGAGATCAGGTCTCACTAAGGTGCTGAGGTTTATGTTGAATTTATAATCCTCTTGCCTCAGCCTCTTGGGTTACTGGGATGAAGGCATGTGCCACTGGTTCCTTTGTCTCTTTGATAATAGCCATTCTAATAGGTGTGAGAGGGTATCTCATTATGATTATAATTTGCATTTCTCTAAGGATCAGTAATGTTGAGCATTTTTTTTTTCAGATTTCTCTTGGTCAATTGTGTTTCTACTGAGAATGCAATGATGTTTGAGTCACAGTCTACTTTCAAATTTTATGTCGATTTCTGTTTTAGCAGAAGAAGAAGGGATGACATGCATTGGGTCATGGAAAAAGGTCAGGAGTGGTACTAGAATCATAACTACCAGGTCTATTGAGCTTTGGAGCAGACCATGCTAGCCTTAGGTTTTCTTTTTTTGTTTTGTTTTGTTTTAAATTAGGTATATACGACAGCACAATGCATTTTAATTCATTGTACACACCTGTAGTAGCACAACTTTACATATCTATGGTTGTACCCGATGTAGCATCACACCATATGTGCATTCATACATGTACCTAGGGTAATGATGTCCATCTCATTCCACCATCTTTCCTACCCCCATGCCCCCTCCTCACATCTGCCTCCCCTTTGCCTCATCAAAGTCCCTCCATTTTTCCTTATCAGAGAGAACATTCAGCCTTTGGATTTTGGGGATTGGCTTACTTCACTTAGCATGATATTCTCTAACTCCATTCATTTACCTGCACATAATTTTATTCTCTTTTAATGCTGAGTAATATTCCATTAGGTATATATACCACAGTTTCTCTATCCATTCGTCTATTCACGGGCATCCAGGCTGTTTCCACAGTTTAACTATTGTGAATTGAGCTTCTATAAACATTGAGGTGGCTGTGTCTCTGTAATATGCTGATTTTAAGTCATTTGGGTATAGACCTAGGAGAGGGGTAGCTGTGTCAAATGGTGGTTCTCTTTCAAGTTTTGTAAGGAATCTCCATACTGCTTTCCAGATTGGTTGCACCAATTTGCAGTCCCACCAGCAGTATATGAGTGTACCTTTTCCCCCACATCCTCACCAACATTCATTGTGGTCTGTATTCAGCACATAGGCCACTTTCTGGTACAGCCACTGTTCTATGTGTTTTACATGAATTATCCCACAATTCCCTGTTTTACAGATAGGGATGTTGAATGACACGGGGCTAAGTGCTACCCAAGGTCTCCCTGTTGGTCAGTTGTAGAGCTGTGATTTGGACTTATGAGGTCTGGCTCCAGAGTCCTTGCCACCAACCACCAAGCAAGGGACTCCAGGAGGAGTTGCAGTCAGGGGGCAGAGTAGAAAGGGAGTGAAGTTGGAGCATGGGATCAGTGCCTGAGATGGGTGCTGCCAATAATGGAAAGGAGCCCTGATTGGTGAATCCCAGAGGGCAGACCACATTTAGGTCCCTTGAGAATAGTGATCCTGGACATGGAGGGCCTCACTCTTAGCAGAGGAGGAAGGGCGATGGCCTATGGCCTGACCTGGGGATGGAAGAACCACAGGATGGAGGGAGGGAAAAGGCTGCCAGGCAAACTCAATGATGATACTAGAAGCTGGAGAGAGGAGGAGACCGTCAGACCACAGGGCTGAGGAATAAGGGCCAAGCACAGGAGTAACAGGGGGGAGGGAACCACATATGGCAGTGGTGGGTGCTGACTAAAAGGATGGGAAGTGATGAGCAGACAGGCTCCTCTGTCTGTTCACTGTCTCGGGGTCTGCAGCTTCCCCTCCCCCACTGATGCTGCCCACCAGTCTTCCTGAAAGAGCCTTTAGTCAAGTGATTGCCATACTAAAGGAATCCCATGGCAGAGATGCCCACCCCTATCATTCCTAGTCAACACTAAAAAGAAAAAGAAACAAAGACACACAGTTTGGAAAGAATGTAATGAAACTTGGAAAGAATGTAATGAAACTGTTCCTCACAGAGGACATGATGTTCCAAGTAGAATGAACAACAACACTCAATGGTAGAGCACCCTTCATCAATCTTTGGAACTGGAAAAACAACAGCACTAAGAACTTCTGCTTCTTTGGAACATACTATGAAGAAAATGAAGTGACAAGCCACAGATTAAAAAGATTTGTAAAACATAAATCTGAGTCCAGTATAGAGAACTCTTGAAATTCATTAAGGAAACAACTCATTTTTTTTTAAAATGGGCAAAATATTGGAGCAAACACTTTACCAAAGACCTACCAATAGGCAAGAAGACATGAAAATATGCTCAACATCATTTCTCATTAATAAAACACAACCTGGAGCCTTAATGAGATGCCACTACTCATTTATTAGACAGACTACAATAAAAAGATAATAACAAATGACAGTGTCAAATGTTGGTAAGGATGTGAAGCAACTGGAATTCTCATATGTTGCTGGTAGAAATTAGGAATGGTACAGTGGTTTTGGAAGACAAATATGGTAATTTCCTATAAGGTTCCATACATGGCTACCTTATGACTCAGCAATGCCACCCCTAAGAATTTACCCAACAGAAAATGAAAGCTTCTGTTCACATGCCTGTATACCAGTGTTCGTAGCTGCTTTATTTATAACTATGAAAAACTAGCTGGGCACAGTGGCGCATACCTGAATCCTAGTGGCTTGGGAGGCTAAGGCTGGAGGATTGCAAGTTCAAAGCCAGCCTCAGTCACTTAGCAAGGCTCTAAACAACTTAGTGAGACCCTGACTCAAATAGAAATACAAAATTAAAGAAAAAATAAAGGGAGTAGCAGAGCTCAGGGTGTAGCTCAGTAGTTAAGCACCCCTGGGTTCAATCCCTGGGACAAACAAAACAAAAAAGTATGGAAAAACTAGATACAATGAATAATCTTTTAAATGGTGAATGTGTAAATAATCTGTAGGACAATGCATACAAAATAATAAAAGGAAATAAACTACTCATAGGAGCAATACATGGATGAATCTTAAATGTATTGTACTAAATAAATGAAGCCAGACTGAAAAAGCAAAGACTCCATTTACACATGATTCTGGAAAGAGAAAAATCAGAAGGACGTAGGGGGAGAAACTGACAACAGAAGGTGATGAAAGGATTTTCTAGGGTAATGAAACTGGTCTCACCTCGATCATAGTGTAGAGTGCAGGACAGATTCCACTTGTCAAAATTCTTAACTGTAGACTAAAACGGTTGAGACTTTTACTGTGAGTAAATTATTCCTAAAGAAACAACGTTTAAAAAAATTTTTTATACCATGGCTCCCAGGTTTTTACTTCATCCAAACTGAATTCCACACTTGACTTTCTGAGCCTTTTTAATCTTGACCTCCACATGGTCAACTTCATTGCCCATGCCTCCTTGTTCTTGAATTAGAGCCATATCCTCATCATTCTCTTAACATATTACTTTTGGGTTTCCGTACCTTTTTGCACGGGTGTGCTGCTCGCCGACTAAGCCTTCCTATCCTCTTCTTCTCCACAGTCACACCTAAGATGAGTACAATGCAGGCCTCGGCAAACTCAGTTTCTTCCAGTGAGCTGCACCACTCAGGCCCAACTCCTGTTCACAGTGTTCCTGGATGTCTGCTGGTGTTATTCTGATCACAGGTTGCTTTTCAACACAAGTGCAGGATGTACTCACTCACCTCTATACCTATCCCTCAAATAACTAGCAGCTTAGCACATGGTAGACTCTGGAATCAATGCACCCAGGAGGTAAAATGACCATCCCACTGAGGTCCAGGGAGAGAAGATATCTGAGCTGCATCTGAAGAGGTGGGTCTGGAAGGACTGATGAGGCACCATCAGGGCCAAGGGCAGAGGAGAAGGCACAGAAAGTGAAGGCGGCAGAGGTGCAAGATGCCTCTGCATAGCCAGGTATCCTGGCTCATTCACTGGGCCCGGCTTACCTGACCCTCGTAAGGGCATCTGGCCGTGCTCACTGCTACAGCCGGGATTAGCAGCCCCAAGCTGAATGGCAGCAGGGTGCAGGTGGCAGGGACAGCCACTATGAAGCTGTGCGCAAACAAAGAAACCAAGCTGAGGGACAGTTTCTCACTGGCCCTGCCCCCTTAACAGCCCCACATGTCCCGCCCACCTACTCTTCTTTCCTGGGCTGGACTCTTGGTCCAGTACACCTGAGGGAAAGCTCACTCCACTGCGCTGTCCTCCTGCCTGTCCCTTTTCTACCTTCATTACCCGACTGCCTGGCCCTGCTAAATTCTCAACTCCACAGTGCATTCTACCCCACCTATCTCCCTGACCTCACTCACCTTCAACATGTTCTTGACAGATCCTCCCAAGGGGCTATTTCCTCTAGACCTGCCCACGTCAGTCCCCCACCCCGTAACCCCACCTTCTGGCTCTCTGTCTCTTCCTCCCACAATCCCTGCTGTTCTTAGTTTGGGCCCTTGGGACTGTGTGGATATGCCATTGCTTTGCACAAAGAGACTGGCATCTCGCTGGTGCATACAAGAAAGATGACAGACATCATCAGCAGGGTACCTAGGTACAGGCAAAGGGACAGAAGCAGCAACAGGAACAGTAGGACGTTATGATGCCCCACACAATTGTTTGCCCACCTACAGTGGTGGTTTCCTAGGGGAGGGGAGGCAGGCCTCAAGGGTCTAACTGGCCTAGCCTCCATCACTCCCAAATGCTCAGGCCTCCCTTAACATGGCCCTCTAGGCCTCTACTCTTGACCCTACACACAGGCTCCCTGGCATTTCCATTGTTAGAGCACAGTTAGGACTCCTTGGCTCATCAGGTCGCTGGTCATGAGTGAGGTCTTTAGAGACTGGACTTGCCTAGTGTCTCTTGGAGCAGGATATACAATACTCTGGGCCACTTTCTTCTCTGATACTGGATAAGGATATAAAGAACTCCCTGACCCAGCCAGCCTTCTGCACTTATAAACCCATGCAGGTTGTGCACATGAGATAAGAGGACTCTCCAGGAAACCCTCCAACTTGGACACCTAGAGGAAGACAGGTGACGAACCCCAGAAAGGGCAGCAGTTGGCCTAAGGGTCTGGGGATCTAGTATCAGCAAGCCAGGGTTTGGGACAGGCTCTGCCTTTCTTCCCCCTGACTTCACCAAGCTCAGCATATATGGAATGCCCTTTGCATATCAGCACCTGTTCAAGCAAGGCCAGCCTCTCAGGACAGGTGCAGACACAGAGGTAATAATAGATGTAAGTGACCAAGAGTGACTGAGAGCCACTTTTAGCAGTCTGTGGAGATGGTCTCATACCCACCCCTTGCCTACATATGGTGTGAGGTTCCTGGTCCTGGCCAGGTGCTCAGGATGTGTTGGTGAGTGGATAAGGAGGAGTACTCACCTTCACACAGATGTTACAACAGGGAGAGTGGAAGGTCCTAGGTGGGCACTGGGGCATTTGAAAGGCCCTTTGATACATACAGGTCACATATGCTGCCTCAGAGTCCTGCTTGAAAGAACCTGGCATGGGAAGAGGTTTGGGCAATGGCAAGAGGCCCTTCCTTCATGTGGCTGCCTGGGGGAGCCCCATAGCATCACTGGGCAACAAAAAAGGTTTGGAGGAGATGGGCAGGGAAATCCTGGTCCCTGTTGAGCAGGCTGACCACTCAGATGGGCTGGAAATCAAAAAGAAGGGGGTTTCTAGCCACAAGAGCTCTCCATAGAGCTCCATCTTTTGTAATAGTGATCAGTGCTTGAAGTTGTGTGTGAAATGGGAAGGAGGAAGGGTGAACTGCATGGTTTGGAAGAGCCTGCTGGCCTCTCTTTCCAGCCTGCCCCGTCCTCCCTTCTAAAGCAACTGGAAAACCTCCAGGATTCTATTTCTTCTCACCTCAGTGGCTTGGGAAATGAAGTGCCAGGGCCCAAGTAATGATGACATGGAAAGAAAGGTTAGAACTTTAGAAATCACCCCTGTAGGCCTCAGCACTTGGGGTGCCACCTCCTTCTCCCACGGATCTGAGGCCTTATCTCAGTGTAAGATACCTGGGTCAAAGAAGTTCAGGGACACCAGACTGCTGAAAGCAACCAGAAATAGGAGGCCAGTAACCAGGGCAACGCCCCACTTCCCATTTTGGGCAAGCCATCGGCATATGAAACCAGAGCCAGACTGTCAGTTCTATTCTGGGGCAACCCAGAGCTCCCCACAAGGCCTGCCTCATCTGAGATCAGACTTGCACACCATAGGTCAGATCTAAATATCCAGGGTGGAGACAACCAAGGAGACTCCACCAAATGTCACCAACTTTACCAGCCTCCCGCAGTTCCCTAAATGCATCACGCACTCTAGACCTCTATGTTTCTAACTATATACCCTGCTTCCCTCTCCTGACCCTCGCTCTACTTCCCTGTCTCTGCACTATCATTGTCTATTTTCCCTTCTATCTCTTTGTAAGAAACCTGATATCTTGCATGGGAGACTCACAGAAAAGCAAAGAAGATGCCACTGACATTCAGCAGCAATACCAAGTTGAACCTAGCAAAGGGATGTGGGAATAACCAAGCATATCCAACAGATATTGTGTGGGGGGGGCTTCAACTCATTGGAGAATGCCATGGCTAGGTCTCCTCTTCTCAGTGAAATGAAGTCATCAGTGACCTCTTCTGAGTTATCACCCATACATAGGGCATTTTAATCATTATTTTTTCCTTTCCCCAGTTGGAAATCAGGCTAGGTTTGTATGCATAAAATTATGAGATATGATCTCCCATTACTTTTTGAGGATGAGGCTCCTCTATGAACAACATGAAACAAACAAACAAAAGAGATTAGAAGCACTGAGGAATCATCTCTTTGTCTAGGGGACATCTCCCAGATGCTGGAGCCTCTAACTCCTGGAGTTAGAGGTCAGAAGTGTCCATTCCTCCTTCCATGCATGAATGCCTGCACATACAGGATCTCTTTCATATACTTTACCCCTGACAGACCAATTTCAAGACTATATAATAATCCAGAAAAACCATTAAAAGCCAGACCATGTTACAGTAAACTGTCTTTCTCTTAGACATGCTTATACCTATAGGTGGCCCATGCAGCCAAGATCTCTCTGCTCAAAAGGCCTCCAAAATCAATGCAGCATGGCCCATGTCTAAAACAGCCAGTAGCAAATACAAAAATTTCAGACAAACAAGAAAGGATCACTGAAACAATGCTGACAGATAGTAACCTTTAAAACAGACAGAACTGCAGGTACAAATTTCTTCCACTTAGTTTACCTTTAACAGACCAACTCCAACTGCAAGATTGTACAATAATCCAGAAAGCTATTCAAAACCCAGATTGTTACAATAAAACATTATCTTATATAGGCTTATACCTACAGGTGGCCCTTTATTCAACTTACTTTACCTCTGACAGACCAACTCCAGTTACAATATTGTACAAAAAAGAAAAACAGAGACAACCAGAGCAGAGTCCCAAAACCATGACTGACAGATGGAAATCTTTAAATTGACCAGCCAAGATCTAACCCAAGAGACGAACTATAGAATCAATGCAGTATTGGCCATGTCTTAAATGGGCAGTAACAGAAACAAATACAACAAAAACACAGACTACCAGAGGGAATTCCCAAACCCAAGGACAATCAACAGATGGGAATCTAGAACAGAAATATCCCTAGGTTCTTGAGTCCCACTTAACCATTACTCTTACACCAATGGCAGCACAGATTTACCCACAAAAAGGGACTAGATGTTACCACAAAGAGGAAACAGATGTGTGGAATCGAGGTTCTCAGTATGCACACTGGAGGACTTACCAGATGGCCAAGGGTGTCCTGACTTTACTTTTCAGTTTCCTTTTTCTCAAAGTGCACAATTGAACAAACCACCATTCAGGGAAGGAAGGCAGGTGTTCCCTGAAGCAAAAGGAGCTTTGGCAGCTGCTGGAAGAGTCCCTTAGTTCCTCCCTTTACTTATAAAAACAGCTTCTCCAGTTTGACCCAAAGCAAACTCACCCATCTCATAACTCTCTTGCATTTGGCTCTCAACAAGTTCTCCAGCCACCTTGCATCCTCATCATGGAAGCAGGGTTCCTTGGAGAGTGAGGCTTGCCCAGGGAAGCTGGAGTGGAGGCCGCTCTTGGGTCTCACCTGGAATACCAAACTTTTTACCAATAGCTCAGTACTTGTTCCCAATGCCAATCCAGTAATGAGGACATGGTTTTGAGAAAAGGGAAAAAATTTTATTGCTTTGCTAGCAAAGGAGAAGCACAGGGGACTCCTGTCCCAGAGGCTGTGATTCATGAGCCCAAATTTTAATCTTACATGAAGCTGTATCTATAGCATGATTTTTTAAAAATTTTTATTTGTTTTAATTAGTTATACATGACAGTACAATGACTTTGATATACATTTGAATCAGATGGGATACAATTTCTCATTTTTCTTAGTGTACAGGTTGCAGAATCATATTGGTCATACAGTCACATATATGCACACAGTAATAATAGAGCATAATTTTTAACCATGTAGACTTTGTTAGAATATGTATTAATAATTTTTAAAAAATAGATGCGAAGAAAACAACTAGTGTCTGCCTTCTCATGTAGTGGGCAAAATGTCAGGTGACCTTTTAACTTTTTAGTTATGTTATTGCTACAATATTGATTTGGTAATATATCTTTAAAATGATTTAAAATTATTAAAATCCATTGGCATTGAAAGTTAGATATAATTTGGAAATTATTTATTTATTTAACTCTTATTATTTAGTAAGTATTGTGGCAAATGCCAATATTTCTCCTATAATCCTTTAGTAACTGCATACAATGAACTTGAGTGTTAGATAATTAAATAATTTGCTGAAGGCTAAACTAAAGGTTAAATCTAAACAACAAACACCTGATCCAAACGTTGTGTTCTTAATCACTATTGCTCACCTGCTGAAGAAAGCCCTGTCTTCTCCAAGGATAAACTACATCTCACTTAATTTTATGTTGGGTTCATGCTAACATTAAATATTCAAAATAACAACCCTAAATCTGGCTGTGACTCAACACAAGGTCTCCCAGGAGACTGCTGGCCTGGTATCAGCAATCCCAGATGGGAAACTCATCCAAGCTGCCTTCATAGGCCTACTTTGGCAGCATATATACCCAGATGGAAACTGCAAGTGAACAAAACCAAATTGGACAGCTTAAATTGATTGAATTCAAGTTCCGTCATTTTAAATTAAATTTTTAAAAAGTTAAAGATCCCAAATAAGGAAATGTGTGTGTTTCTTTTTAATTAGAACTTTTTTTCATATTGCCTTTAGATTATAAAATGTGTTCTTCCAAATTCTAATAATGATCAGGAAAAAAGTGTATATTTTTAAAATAAGTTCTACCTTTTTAATGGTCACTTTCATGGCTTTCTCCTCAGGTGTTCGTCTTTTTCTCATGTTATTAGTCTTTATTGTGCTTAACCATATTTGTTACACCAGGCACTCATCCTGTGATAAGAAAGCAAAAGAAGTATTTTTCCTCTTTCAATTATGGGGTAAACCCAGGTGCAGGGAAATTCAAATAAAAACTTCACTGAGATTTCATCTCACCCCAGTTAAAATGACAATCATCAAAACTACAACAGTAATAGCTGGTGAGGAGGTGAGGAAAAGGTCCATTTATCCATTGTTGGTGGGACTGCAAATTGGTCTAACCACTTTGGAAGGCAGTATGTGGGTTCCTTAAAAAGCCACATGATTAATGGAAATAAGATTAGCTGTGAAATTTGGACGGTAGAGTTTAGATTCCCCTCCAAACACTTGCTCAGACTTTAGTTTCCTAGGGATGTTGCATTGATATCAACACTAAGAAAATGAGCCCTCTTCTACAGCTCCCACAGGGATATACTTTTTACTCGAAACATATTCTAAGCTAAACCCTTAGTCCATCTATCATTATCTAGCTGTGGAAACTTGGGCAATTTATATAATCTCATTGAGATTAATAACTGTGAATAAAAAGTAAAGTTATGGTAAACCCAAATTAGAAAGAGTTATTGTATTGAGCATTAAATTTAGCTCACAAACATTTTTATGGGGGAGATATAGAGTTGATTTGTGTCAAGACTTCCAATGAAATTATAAGGTCTGACTCATTCCTACTGCTTAGGGAAATTTTTCAACTTCTTTGGATTTTAGTTTTTTTAAAAAAATCCCATCCAGGTCTCAGAGAAAGAAATTAAGCAGAAGGATTGCCAAACCTGAAGGGAGGTAAGGGACAGGTGCTAGAGAAACAAGAGAGAACTGATGAAAAGTGGTAGGAGAACAACACTCTTTGAGGGTAGAGTTTTACAAGTGTCAGAGGCCTTGTGCTGATAGGAACTCTCACACTACTTTCAGATAGAGAACCAACTGGATAATTGGAGAGGGGCAAGCCAACACATGTAGATGATGGCTACAACACCTCCCAAGGACCAGTAATCCCACCCCAGTGCTTGCCTTTGAGCAATAAAAGGCAAAGAAATAGTATTCAACTGTGGCATCTCACAGCAGAAGGAGCAGAGGTAACCATGGCGACCATGATAGCCAAAGGACTGTGTATTTTCCCAGTATTCCAACACCAAGTGATCTTGAGCAGCTCCATAATGAGTAATAACGGATCTTCTGTCACCTTGAGTAAGAGGCTATCAGAGTCAGGTTTGATTTAATGTTAAATAAAATTATTGTGGTATTTCTCACACCTAAGTTGTGTAGAATAAACTCATACATGTTATATGTAAAGTGAGTTACATCATCATAAAATTTTCCTATTGAAATTTCCACACATTTTCTACCAAAATCTTAACTCTCTGCCATCTGCAGATCAGTTTAAGTATTTATAACAACAACAACAACAAAAAAAGCTTCTTTGAAAGACTTTGAAACTAAAAGGTTTTAAGTAGAAATTTTATTTCCAAAGGTAAAGGATTTTCAATTTTGAATATTCAGCAAAATATATGTAATGTCTTATGGAGGGGAAGATTGAGGAGAATTCGGACACTAATTTGAATATCAGCAGCTTTTTCTAGTGGGTGTATGAATATCTTTGCTGCATGGGAAACCATTTATATAACCACCCACCTGCCCAACAACGAGGATTAAATCCCATTATACTTTCCATTAAGCAAATTCTCAGACTACATTTCCTCAAATCTTTATGCAGATGTCAAGACAGTTTGATGCTAGACAACTAAGTGGAAAAGATATAAATTCCAGAAATCTGTCAGCTAGTACTTTTGTATAGTTCATCATAAATATTAATTATCACTCTTCAACAGCAAAATGATAGTAAAAAGATTAATGATCATTTTTTGAACAAATCAAATATCTCCTAGATTTTTGTAATTATGAAGAGATATAAATTTTTAAATGTATACATTGTGAATGTGGTCCAATGGAAATATCACCAAAATATTTATAATTTTTTTGTTGTATAGTTAGATACAAACCCCCAAATCAGTATTTGTATTTTAGACAACTGTAAAAGATATCCAGGTATCTTTTTTTGTGCTATTTCGTGGCTGCTTGAACTCATTTGTCCCTTGTTCATGCCTCTGCATTGGGTTCTGCAGAATCCTCTCTTGTGGCTGTGCCCTGTTTCTTTGAGGTCTGAGCTAGCAATCCATAAAGCACAGTTGAGAGGTACAGTTCTCCAGTGGCACTCCAACAAATGGAAAACAACTGGTAAATGCTTCTTACCCACCCTCCCTCTTCCCAGCATAGACTGACCTGAAAGGAGGTTATGCAGCTCCTTGGTGGCTAGGATATCATCAATCAACTGCATGTAGTCAAATTAAAACCATGTCTAGTAATTGGTTCTTCATTTCTCTCAGCCTCACATACCTTTTCCTTCTCTTCAGCTGTTTGGTATTGAATTTCCCAACAAAGACCTTTCTCTAGAGCTGTTTTATGTCAAACACATGCTTAAAAACAAAAAAACAAAACAACAACAACAAAAAAAACGATACACCAGCAAAAGCCCTCAATATACTTTTCTGTCAATTTTTTTACCCAATAGTTATGGGGTAAAAATTGATACTGAAGTTCAGAATATATTTTCAATCTATTCTTATTTTTTTTTAAAAAAACAAATCCAACATGTTTATGTTACTCTATAAAAGATGTAATATTCCTTTTTTAAAAAATAAATGTATCCTCTCCTTTCACTGTCAATTTCAGTATAGCTAATAATGATGTGGATTTCAATAAATGATGATTCCATGTTCAAAGTGTAAGATTTTTAAAAAAGCATTCAATGTACAAAAAATCAACAAAAGTTAGTTAAAGTATATTGTGAAAATGGAAAATGTACAGATGAATTTAACTTTTGTTAAATGTTATTGGGAATTTATCAAAAATATAACAATATATTTTCAAATATTCTCTATTGGTAAAAAAGATGGAGAAACATATTTTGCCATTTAGGAATATAGAGTTAAGTTTCTACTTAAACCATGTGAAATGCAGTAAAAGTATTGTTTATTTTGTCTTTAATAATTACTAATTATTAAAATTATTAATAATTACTAATTATCATTTTTATAAAGGACTTGTAGAAAAGTTTTCCATACATTTGAGTGTGAAATGCCTTCGTATAAAATGTTTTGATTTATAGTAGCACTGGATAGGAAAGTAAAACCTTTGTGTTGTCCTTAAACTTGCAACTCCTAAGGTAGTAACTGCCTACTAAAAAGCCTGTGTTACTCTGAATAAGTTAGGATGGTGACTAGTGGTAGCTTGTTTTTAGACCTCCAAAAGTTGGTTTTACTCACAAGGTAATGTAGGTGAGATTCAGCTTTAGCATCTCATGTCCCCTAGATAAAACTACGAGAGTAATCACTTTAAATATCTGGAGTATATTCCTTCTTAAAACTTTCCACACTTCTCCATAACCTTATTAGCTTTCCTACTTTTGAGAGTACATTAGCTGACAGTCCACAGTCTATCTCAAGCCCTTCTTCTTTGCCTCATTCTTCTGTGTATATTCTCTGCGGCAAGAATCCCTTAAGAACTGACTTGGGATTCAGGGTTAGTTGTCTAACCTACTTGTAGGTAACCTGAAAGAGGCATGCATTTACGTGAGTTGATTTCAGGCTGGGAAAGTTTCCAGGAGGAAGTTTGTTTTCAGGAGTACAATATGTATTTGGACCCTGGGATGTACCCCTGTAATCCCAGGGGATTAGGAGGATGAAGCAGAAGGATCACAAGTTCAAAACCAACCTCTGCAACTTAGTGAGGCCCCATCCAACTCAGAGGGACCCTATCTCTAAATAAAATATTAAAAAGGGAGGGGGATGTGATTCAGTGTTTAAGGGCCCTTGGGTTCAAGCCCCAGTACCAAAAAAAAAAGAAGAAGAAGAAAAAGAAGAAGAAGAAGAAGAAGAAGAAGAAGAAGAAGAAGAAGAAGAAGAAGAAGACATAGCTCACATATGTATGATATATATGAACTCCTTGATGAGAAAGCTCAGTTTTCTCCTTTATCTTGTATCTCCTTTTATCCATAGTCAAAACCCAATAAATATCTGTTGAACAAATGATCTAGTTAATTGGGGGAAGGTAAAGAGGAAACAGAGAGGACTGACACCATAGGCTAGTTTTAAATTCCATGAAGAGAAGTTATGCATGTATAGGAGAAGGAACTTTCCCCAAAGGTCCCTGTGAGACATTGCAGCTCTAGCCATCCTCCTTTCAGCCACAGGGAAAAGTGAAACAGAACTTCCCCTCATTACTTGCTGAAATAAAACTTGGTGACTACACTTTGAGATTGAAATACAACATGGCCTTTGCACAATAATAAAAGGAATGTTATTTCTTTTATTATTTCAGTTAAACCAGCTTCAAAAACAACTAAAAGAGAGCTCACAGAGGACACTTTCTGCAGAACTAGCAGATTGGAATCATCAGAAAGTGCTGTCTGGGTATCAAGGCACAGCAGCAGTACTGAAGACTGTGCACTATATTTCTGCAACACCAAGCAGGTCATTTCATAATATGTATTCTACATCCCCTAGTGTCCGTTTACATTTTGCCCTTTGCCTATACTACCCTTCCTTCCATATATAGCTGTATATATCCCATTTATATTTCAAATTTCACTATAATTCTATTGTGGAAGCCAGTCAGATTCAATGTCCAGAGTAGCATTTGCCAACAAAGAAGGCATTTCCAATCCAAAGGATATTCCCACCCTGCCTGGGTCTCCAAAGGTATTGCCACCAAAATTTCATTCCAAATACTATCCTAAAGCCTCTATAAAACACAACTTATTGAACGTTACTCTTACATATTTTTCTAGGTCCCTTTCCCATATTCATGATAGTTAAGAAGAAAGAAGAGATGAAATAATATTTCTGAAGATCAAAATAACCCCATTTACCTTGGCAATGACTGTGTTTGTGTGGGGAGGAATTGAACACAGGGCCTTGTACATGCTAGGCAAACCATCTATCACTGAGCTACAACTCCAACCCTTGGCAATGCTGTTAGGTACCACAGCAAAAACTTAGACCACAAAAGCAAACATGAGTAAATAGAATTATATCACAGTAAAAAGCTTCCACAAAGATCGACAACATGGAAAGGCAGCCCTATTGATTGAGAAAAAAAATGTTACATATTTCACACGTAAAGTACACATTTGATATCATCTTAATATACAAAATATAAGACTTTTACAAATGAATAGTAGAAAAACAAATAACCCAATGAAAACTGGACAGAAGACCAGAGCAGACATTTCTTCAAAGAAAACATAAATGTAGCCAATCAATACTTGAAAATGTGTACAACCAAACTGATGGTTAGGGAAATGCAAATTAAAACTGTGGGACAGCACCTCACACTCAACAGAACAGCTGTTATTGAAAAGACAAGAGATAAGACATGTCATCAAGGGTATGGTTTAACTGAAATAATAAAAGAAAATAATATTCCTTTTATTATGTGTATACTGTTGATGAGAATATAGATTGTTTGAAAGAAGTTGAGAAGTTCCCAAAGAAATTAGAACTAGAACCGTCATATGACCCGGTAAGTCCTCCTCTGGGCTTAAAGGAGAAGAGAGTACCACCTCTTGAAGAAGATACTGAAAGCCCACTGCTTCATTGTTCATAGCAGCAGAAGAATGTTTGCCAGCAGAAGAATGGAGAGAGGAACCATGGCATACACCTAATGAGATAGTCCAGCCAAATAAAAAGAAGAAAAATATCATCCTTCTATTTGCCACAGATAGATGCACCTAGAGGACATTGTGCTCAGTAAGATAGCCAGACACATAAAGAAAAGTAATAGTGGGGCATGGTAGTGCACACCTGTAATTCCAGTGACTCTGGAGGCTGAGGCAGGAGGATCACACGTTCAAAACCAGCCCCAACAACTTAGCAAGGCCCTGTGCAACTTAGCAAGACCCTGTCTCAAAATAAAACATAAAAGGGCTAGGGATGTGACTCAGAGGTAAAGCACCCCTAGATTAAATGCCTAGTACCAAAAAAAAAAAAAAAAAAAAAAAAGACTGTTGCATTATTTCACTTGCATTGGAATCTAAAAAAATAAATAAATAAATAAATAAAAATCTATAAAAATAAGGTATACAGGAATTGGGGAAAGAAAATGGGGAGATGTAGTTCAGAGGATAAATGTGTCAGGTATGCTATATGATAGACATAGTGATCTAATGTACTGCATAAGGACTTTAGTTGATAAAATTGTATTGTATTGGGGATTTGGGTTAAATACGTGGATTTTATCTACTCTTGTCATAAAAAAAGTATGTGAGATTATGGATATGTTAATTTGCTTCTCTATAGTAATCATTTTACTATCTATACATATCCCATGATATCATATTATAAACCTCAAAAATACAAAATAAAAGTTTTAAAACAACAACTAAAAAGAATATATATATATATATATATATATATATATATATATATATATATATTTTTTTTTTTTTTTTTTTCCATTTGGTTGAAGAATACAGGCTTCTCACACTCTATTACTCTCTAAAGAAACTTAAATGGAGGACTTCTGGTACATTGACAGTTTTCCTCTTAACATCAAGATGCCCATGTCCTAATCCCTAGAATCCACAAATACTACCTTTATGGTAAAAGAGACTTTGCAGATGGGAGAAAGTTAAGGATTTTGAGGCAGGAAAATTAGACTGATTTGTCCACGTGAGATCCAATGTAATCACAGGGTTCTCAGAAGAGGGACGGGGGAAGATTCACTTTAGAAAGAATGGCATGCTATGATGAAAACAGATCAAAGTGATACAGTTTGATAATGGAGGCAGGAGCCACAGGGGAAGGTATGACCTACATGACCTCTAGGAGTTGAAAAGTCCAAGAATCGGATTATCTCCCAAAGCTTCTATAGAGGATATTAGTCCCATTAATACCTAGATTTTATACCCAGAAAAACTGACTTTGGACTTTTGTTCTCCAGTACTCTAAATGAAAGCAATTGTATTGCTTTAAGCCACCAAATTTGTTGTTCTTTGTTATAGCAACAGGACACTGACACACATTTTGGTATCTGGAAGTAGGGTGCTGCTGTGACACATTCTTAAATGCCCAAGGTGACTTTTAACTTGGATAATGAATAGAATTTTGAAGAATTTTTAAAAAGTCATAGCAGATTAAGCCCACATTGTCTTAGAGAATATATAAATTATCACAAACCTCCATTAATAGAAATCTGAACTTCAAAAACATTGGTGGTGAGGACTTAGAAATGAGCAGCATGTTATTAGAAACTGGAAGCAAGAGGATCTTTTTATACAGCAGACACTTCCTAAGAGGGCAAACACTGGTGATTTACATCCTATGGGTATATGAAAAGTAGAATTGTAGACAATACATTTGATTATTTGCTGAGAAAAACTATCAAACTGTTGAAGATACAGTCTACTTTTTTCTTGTTGTTGATAATGAAATGTGATAAGAAAGAGAGAAAGTGAGAAGAAAATCAAGGTTTAATGAAGTAAAGGATTTTGACATGAGAAGATTATTCTGATTTATATGAATAGGCCTGATATAATCACCAGAGTCCTCATAGGTGGAGTCAGGGGGAATTGGAACTAGAGAGACAGTCACAAGATGATGGAAATAGAGACTAGAGTAATACACTTTGAGCACAGAGAAAACGACACTGATGTTTCATTCTGTAAGTCAATCTGGCTAGGCTAAGGTGTCCAGATGTTTGGTCAAACACAAGATGTCGTTGTGAAAGCATTTTTTTTTTTTAAAATTTTGGACCTCTGGCCTTTGGAACTGTAAGAGAATGCATTTGTGTTGTTTTAAGCCACCAAGCTTGAGATGCTTGGGCAGCTGCTATGGTTTGGATATGGTTGGAGTGTATCTCCAGGGGGTCATGTTTTGGTAATGGAAAACAGCCTAGTACAGTGGTCATATGAAATGAATACAAATCTTATCCCCATTTAATTAGCAAAATATTCTTATTTTTATTAAAATTTTAAACCTATAATATTGATACTTCTCCTCTTCCTTAAACGACAAGTACAACAAACCCAACTTGTATCTCACCTTACATTATTTCAGCCCTCCTCCTTACTCCAGGTTTTTCTGCCAACCTACAATTTGCTGGTGTGATCTTACATCAGTTGTATAGAATATTTTCTTTCCCTGAGCTTCCTTTCCATTGTCCTGAATGCAATGGCCAGGAAACCATCACCCATTCTGAGAATAAAGAAAATCTAGATTTATGAGAGAATTAAACCCCATGTGGCAACTCCTAACACAAGGGATAGAAGCCAGTTAATAATTTTTTTCTTCCTTTGAAATGCAGGGGAAATAAATAAGTTCTTTCCTATGTTTCCTCCAAGACATCTAGCAAAATGTCTTCCTAGTTGTCCACAGGGGTGATTAGTACAATATTAGCTTGCTTGCTTGCTTGCTTGCTTTCTCTTTCCTTCTTCCCCCTCAAACTCACTCTCATCCCTTGGAGCTTGGAGTCACTTTCAGAAATACACTGTCATGCCCACCTTTGGAGGGAACTAGCTTTACTTGTTTGGTAACAGAAGAGATCCAAGAAGCAAACCATTGAGATAGGATTTGACAACACTCACCAGTCAGAGAGCAGCAAGGACTATTGCTATTAGTAAGGAGGTTGTGGCAACTCCTGAGTACCATACTATTATATTTACTAAGGACTTTCCCAGTGATCAGTTGGGATAAGGTGCTAGTAGCAGGTGAAACTTTAGCATTCAAAGCAGTTTTAAATGATGACATTTAAATCACAGTGACAGTGATTCTTAAGATTGTGATTTGGCTGTCTTTTGTTTATAGCTTCAAAAGAATTATTATTATTTTTTTAAATAAAATGACAGCCAGGCACAGTGGCACACAATAGTAATATGGGTTAATTGGGAGACAGTTGGGCAGGAGGATCTCAAGTTCGATGCCAGCCTCAGAAACTTGGCAAGACCCTATCTCAAAAACTAAAGAGAGAGTAGGGACATAGCTCAAGAGTAGAAGCCTCCTTAAATTCATTTCCCAGCACTGAAAAAAATAATAATAACAAATTTATAAAAACAAAAAATAAATTGACAGATTTCAATAGTTACATTTATGAAATATGAACTGTGGCAACATTTAGAGAGATCCTCCTCTCCTGCACAGGAGGGAGGAACAAAGTACAATTATAAAGGTAACAAAGCTACTCAGGAGACTAAGTGTATAACCTCAATAGATTTCTTCTGTCAACAAGGTGGAGATAGGAAAGAATGACACTGGAAACCTGCAGTGGGGATGTTTCGTGGGATGAGCATCAAAACTTGGACCTCCAGATTCTTCTGTGTCCTCTAGCCCAGAGGAAGCAGTTTCCTTTCTCTTGTAACACAAAAGATGCCTCCAGTCTCCTGGAGTTTCTGCAAAGACACCTGAGGTGTTTGCCTTGCAAGATCATGTTTGACTGCTTCTCTGCAATACTTTCACACTAATATAAATACATTCATCCTGAGAAGCCAATTCAAGGAGGAAATGGCCAAGGGAGAGAAGGAGAGAAAATGATCAAGCAGGTGAGATAAAATGTTAACCATAAGAGTCTGGGTAAAAGTTATAAGGATAGTCTCTTCACTATTTTTATTTTTGCAACTTACTCTAAGTTTGGAAATTACTTCCAAATAAAAATTTCAAAGTACGTATTTGTCAAACTGCAGTGTAAAGAAACAAGGAAACAGAACAGGTTTACCTTGAGAGACTCCTAACTGTTCTTTGTCTAAGAGTCAGAGTTAGACACATTTTCTTTCATTCATTTCAAAGTCTATACCCAACTTTCTCAAACATTATAGGAATAAGTCTTAAATGATTAGTTGAATGAGTTGCTCTTTCTGTCTTAATAAAGCTGCTTTCCTTAGACATACCAGAGCAGCAGGTTGTGAAATTGCCATGAGCTGATTCAAAAGTAATATGAGTCCTCGCTTGCATTCCAAACAAGCAAGATTAAAAAAGTAAGTCCAAGGAGCAGGTTGCTCCTTAAGTCTTTGACTTCATTGACCCACAGAAATAGCTGAATTTAAAGGAGCAAGATAATAAGTTGAATTTTCTGAAACCATTAAAATGTTAAGATGTTATCAAAGTGTCCAAAATGAATCCATATGTCTAGCTCTAAAAATTATAGGAAAGTGCTTTACTGTTTTTCCTTTTTGGTTTTTATAGCTTGATATAGGACAGGGAAAACAAGTATGAGAAATCTGAAATTATATTATCTTGCCACTTGCAGAATTTTTTCACTCACTTCTAATTCAAAACCAAATTGCAAATGGTAGAATGTCTCAATCAATATTTAATGTTATTTTCCTATTTAGGATGTATGGCTTGTTATTTCTCCAATATGACCATTGCTTATCTGCATTTTCATTGGAAAATTAGCATCCTACTTGTATTATTTAACAAAAGATAAAATTTATTTATTTTCTTTTTGTTATTGGTTGTTCAAAACATTCCAAAGCTCATGATATATCATCTTTCATACATTTGACTCAATTGGGTTATGAACCCCCATTTTTACCCCAAATACAAATTGCAGAATCACATCGGTTACACACTCACATTTTTACATAATGGCATATTAGTGACTGTTGTATTCTGCTACCTTTCCTATCCCCCCTCCCATCTTCCCTCTCTACCTCATCTGCTGTTGTTCAATTCTCTCCCTTGTTTCCCCCCCCTTTCCCCTCACAACCTCTTATATGTAATTTTGTGTAACATTGAGGGTCTCCTATCATTTCCATATGCTTTCCCTTCTCTCTCCCTTTCTCTCCCCCCACTCGTCTTTGTTTAATGTTAATCTTTTCCTCATGCTCTTCCTCCCTGTTCTGTTCTTAGTTGCTCTCTTTATATCAAAGAAGACATTTGGCATTTGTTTTTTAAGGATTAGCTAGCTTCGCTTAGCATAATCTGCTCTAATGCCATCCATTTCCCTGCAAATTCTATGATTTTGTCATTTTTTATTGCTGCGTAGTACTCCATTGTGTATAGATGCCACATTTTTTTTATTCATTCATCTATTGAAGGGCATCTGGGTTGGTTCCACAGTCTAGCTATTGTGAATTGTGCTGCTATGAACATTGATGTAGCTGTGTCCCTGTTGTATGCTCTTTTTAGGTCTTTTGGGATTAGTCCACGAAGGGAAATAGCTGGGTCAAATGGTGGTTCCATTCCCAGCTTTCCAAGGAATCTCCATACTGCTTTCCAAATTGGCTGAACCAATTTGCAGTCCCACCAGCAATGAACAAGTGTACCCTTTTCCCCACATCCTCGCCAGCACTTGTTATTGTTTGACTTCATAATGGCTGGCATTCTTACTGGAGTGAGATGGTATCTTAGAGTGGTTTTAATTTGCATTTCTCTGATTGCTAGAGATGGTGAGCATTTTTTCATGTATTTGTTGATTGATTGTATGTCCTCCTCTGTGAAGTGTCTATTCAGGTCCTTGGCCCATTTGTTGATTGGGTTATTTGTTATCTTATTGTTTGATTTTTTGAGTTCAAAAGATAAAATTTAAACCACTTTTCATGGGACATACCTCTTCATATTGACATACAGAGACAATAACATGCACCTTCCCCTTCCTCTCACTTGTCAGAAATACTGTAAGACTTAAATGCTTGATTAATTCAGGTCCCTGTATAAAGTGAGCTATATTAGTAAATTAAGACTTCTAATTTTTGCTAAAAATATCAGATGGATCCTACCCTGGGATAGACAGACTACATTTGTCCTCAGGTCATATATTCACTGTCTGAATTTTCCTTTAACCCTGCCATGTTATATAGAAATAAGCTATGGCCTAGACAGGGGTGAAATTTGTTCAAAGCTGAGCTGGACAATCTGTCTATCCTGTGATATTTACACTACATCCAGAAGTCTGGTTTTTGTTATTGTTGACTCTATATTTACCCTGCTAGTGACAGACTGAACACAGAGAGAGAGAGCTGATTCCTCAGGTGGTTGATGGGATTTGGATATTAATTTTAAAGTGAAACAGGATTATTCCCATATGAAATGTAGCTGGTTCTGCAGAGTTCAAGATACTTACAACTTTTTGTTCGATTGATATTTGACTTTGACTCAAATCCTTTACGTTTGTTGTTCTCACTTTTAAAATTGAGTTTTTTCTCTTTCAGTTATTTTCTAAATCCATTACTATAATCATCAGTCTTACTGAGAAACTGAAAAATTCAATTAATATTATTTGTACTACTTCCCTCTTTGGGTTAAATCCATCACAAAAAAAGTATCAACTCCTTGAATCTAAGTCTAAAATCCTGATTCATAAGGTATAAGTCCAGACCCACTAACAAGGTTATTGGGACTTATAAAAGTTTATACATATTTTGTTACATACTATTACTGTTTTAACTGTCAGAATAACACAAAATGTAAAGTTTTTAAGGAATACAAATATTTAAATAAAAGACTGAATACAGAATAGGAAAGACTATTATAATGCCATTCTATAAAAATAAGAATTATTGATAATTATGCATTAATATTATTAACAATAGTTACATTTTCATAATTTATTCAGATACACCACTATTTTAAACAGAAATTAGATAATTCTACATGTACTGCCTGAATTTTCATTGAATAATAAACCTTGAACCTCTTCCCATTGTAGTACAAAGAGATTATGTATTTTATATGCTATATTATGGTTTGGATCTAGGAATGCTCTCCCAAAACTTAGGTGTTAGTCAATTCAAAAATTCAGAGATGAAAAGATTGGATTATGAGAACTGTAACCTTATGTTGATGAAGAGGCAAAGACTTACAGAAGTTTATAAAATAAAGGGAAACACCCTAACTCAATTCTCCAGTGGTAACTGCTATTAATAACATGATGTGTGTCACTCCAATGTTTCGTATAAACATTCTAATTTATGTAAATTAATAAAACACTCACATTCTTTATCTTCTTAATTTTTTTCCGTTGCTGAAGTTTGAATGTAGGCCTCATGCATGCTGGGCAGTTGCTCTGCCACTGAGCTCCACTGCTGGCACCAAGAAAGTGTGTGTGTGTGTGTGTGTGTGTGTGTGTGTGTGTGTATTTGTGTGTGTGTTTCTGGGGACTGAACCCAGGGCCTCACCCTTGGTAAGAAAGTGCTCTGCCACTGATCTAAACCCCCAACCCCTGTTCTTTAATAAGAAAAATGTGACCAGTTATCGGATGACTTGCTGCTTGTTACTTTGTGCATGTAGACAATTCTCCATGTTGGTACATGTAAATATACCAACAAGAATTGACCTGACAAGTTTCCTACCAATGTTCGTCAAAGCCATTTCTGGTTTTTACTATTACAAGCCATGGCAAAACAAACATTTCTGAATATTTATCCTTGTACATTTGTGAAGGTCTGTCTCTGGAGTCAATTGAGCTGAGTGAAATTATTCTGAGTGAAAGGGGACACTTGTTTACATTTTATAGTCTTCCCCTATGTGTTTTTATGTCCCCGTGGCAACTGGTACTGCAGTCACCGGTATAAGAATGTGTCTGTGTCCCTTAAATGGTTTCTATTCATTTGATTGTTTAAATAATGCTATTTCTCTTTTTTTTTTATTTTATATTTTCGTTATTTTCCCAGGAAAATATCTGTTTCACACTTACCAATTTATTAGAATAAAATTGAGCAGATTATTCATCTATGTGATAATTTTACTTACCTATGTCTACAGATGATCATATTAAGTGTATTTCTCTTTGGTTTTTCTACCTACTCTGTCTCATTTTCCCTAGTTCTTCCCCTTTGCTACCTGTGATTACAAGGTGCTTACCTCACATACTGCTCCAGGAGGATCACAAGCTAAGGAAGCTGACAATGGAAATAGCTCTACAAATTAGATCTTCAGGACTGAAATTGGAACTAGATCAATTGCTCATCAGTCAGTGGCCCAGGGGCTCCTTTGTTGGAGGTAAAGAAGTGGTAATTATCCCTGACATGCTAATATTCAGGTGGATCTGGAAGATGAAACATGACTGACTTATATAACAACTCTAGCACTTGAATGATATGAGAGGAATAATAATTTTAAGTATGATGTAGTTGGCAGACTTTTGTTCATTTCCCTATAAGCCTTTAAGAAAGAGAAAGGCCTAATTTATTTAGCCAACAATCAATTCAGGAAAGTCATTGCAAGTTGGAAGGCCTCCACATGGCATTTAAAGATGCCCTCATTTCTTCAAGCTCAAGAGTAGACTGATCTTAAAATCAAGCTCATAATTCAATTATTATGGTGACAGAATTGACAAAGGGACTGAATGTAGAGCTGTAATAAAACTTTTATGCTAAAAAAAAAATCTGCCATCCAGAAGGAGTTAGATCTTGTAACTTGGGAAAAAATATTTGGATGTATGATCTGAGAGCAACAGACTCCACTAAAACCTTTTTGCAAAAAGTTACCTTCTTATATTTATCAGAAAACAGTGTCCTGCCCTTGCTTGTATAATATACAAATAACTTACCTGAGGAGAACATTGCAAGATGATGATTTTCTTCCTCAGAATTTGTCCTTATCTCTCCTGATTTCCTATTATTCAATGATTAGGATCAGTTTCAGCATAGGCTGAGTAGAAAATTCAGTCCTTGCTCAGATAGAAGATAGCTAAAAGGCTTTCAAGTTCTAACTAATCTGTGAGGGAGGGAATGAGCCCTGAAAATGTTAAGCCAACACACAAGGGCTGAATGTAAGATGGAGAATAAGGAAATGTTTATTCACCTGAAAGAACAACCCCATGACTCAGGATTTAACATGGCAATGCAATGGTAAGGACACTTAGAGATGGTCCTAAAACATTGTTGGAATTTTTTTTTTTTTTAGAACAGGGGAAAATTTAAATTTTATGTCAGAAATGAGGTGGAAATATAAAAATTGTTTTATTAAAATCTTGTGAAATGCATAGGAAGGTAGGCAAATTATAATAGATTTGATTTGGGAGACTAGAAACCTAACCATTTGCCCTGTTTTCCCTGAGAAGGCCCACAGGACACATTCTGCCCTAAGAAAATATGAGAGAAAGAGAGAGGGACAGAAAGACAGACAGACAGACATTGGCTTAATTGAGAGTATCCTTGCTGACTGTCCTCTCTCAGCTAAAATTCACTATAGGAGATAGTGCCCAGAGCTGGGAATCTTAGTTTCAAGGGGCTCAGATCAGATTCTAGAATAAGAAAAGCCAGGTAATCATTCCAGGAAAACTGGATTTATCTGTAAAATTAGTGTGGCAACCACAGTGCATACAATGTTAGGGATCTGGGCTAAGGAACACTTGACCACAGTGATGCTAGGGATGAGATGGATAGGCTATAATGGATTAACCAGAAAAGTAAAATATTAGTGAGCTCAAAGCTGACGTCAGTGACTGCAAAGGAAAATAGTGTTCCCCTAGTCAGTTTCTTCATATAACCACCCTCAGAATGAACGCCCAGCAGTTGAAAGAGAGGCTGAGTCTTGGAGAAATGACCTTACGATGCTGCCTCATATCCTGAAAATAACTATTTCCCACCTCTTTTCCATCTAAAGCAGTTCACAGATCTTTCTGGAGCCATTGGCTCTGGATTTTGAAAAGCATTGTGTTCTCATCAAAATGAGAATAGGTGGAGGCCACAAGATGAATGGAATTATAATCCAAATATACCTCATTATGTATGTACCAGGTCTGTGGACATACCCTATAGTCATTTCTCTGATCCTAAGTGTAGATATATTAGCAGTGGGCAAAAACCTCATATTATTGTGACTGGGGAGAAAGGCCAAGTGGAACCTCCTGAAGTTCTCCCTCATACTACCAGCAGAGTAATCCAGCAGCAATGCCACAACCCTGGAGGAACAGAAGAGGTAGGTTAGTGCCATCGCCAAGACCCAAAGTATGCTGAGGTGGGGGCCTCATCAATTCAGCACCGTGATATCTTCAAATTCAGATGGATCATAGCAGATATGATCACCCTCAACAAAATATGGTCACCTTCACAGGATGGTGAGATCATTTGCAGCTGAACCAGCTGTGAGGCCTTATTGGAATAAATTAAGACTCTCCCTGATATTTGACTTTCAGCTATATATCTGAAGAATGTAATCTTCTCAATCTCCATCAATAAATAGAAAAAAAGTTTTATATGAGACAAACAACACTTTTTGTTTTGACCATATGTTATGTTAATTTTCCTGCTCACCATCACAGTATTTGACAGAGACTCTGATCATCTTAAAATTCTTCATAAAATCTTACTAGTGCACTACCTAGATCCACCATGCTAAATCAACCTGGTAAGGAGGAAATAATTTGGTGATTTCTCTGTGATTTCAAAAATTACAAAACATGATGATTTCAGAAAACTAATTACATTTTTTAGTGTCTTGTACCCTTTGACCTGACCTTGCATATTTTCAGTATATCTTGCAAAATTAATTTTTTTCTAACATTCTAAACATTTATTCTAGACCTCTTAATAAATAAGCTCCAAGTTATTGATTTGCAAATGTCTTCTCAGATGTGTTCAATTTATACGTGGTCTACTCTATATTTTATATTTTGCATATCTATTTTATCTAGAACTTCATGTTTCATTTATAAAAATAAGTTTCCACATATGTACATTTTTTTCTAATTAAATATCGTTTCATATTCTTACTTGCTTATATTTCCATATAATGCTCATTGTCTTATTACAGGATTTCAGTAAAAATCATGATGAGTTTAATAGATCCTATATATACATTTTGGGGAAATTGAAATCTTTACAATAATAAAACTTCTTAGCCATAATAAAAGTGCTAGCATTTACTTTATATATTCAATAAGTTGTCACTATTTTATAAGAACTATGCAAATTTTTCATTGGGTTAATAATTAAACTTTCTTTTTAATTACTTTTGTGAATGCAACCTACATTAACTAATAATACATTTTATAAAGAATGTCAGCAAATAAGGTAAGCCAGAAAATAAATCCTAGGAAAAATGTGTTGTATTTTGTGTGTAAGTCTGAGCTTAATAAATATAGGCATATTTCAGTGTGTAGAAATGGACACAAATAATGATCATGGTGAAGATCCTTGAAGTCACATAGAAAAACAGTTGAAAGTAATGACATTTAGCCTAGATAGATGAGAAATTAGGGTTTTTCTATTGAAAAGTTTTTCATATGGACAGAATAGATATATTTGTGGTCATAAGAAATGTAATTGCCCCATGGATTAAAAACTTCAAGGTAACCAATATTGACAAAATATTTTAAGAAATTCATTTAAAGTTAAGGTAGGCTTCTCTGGCAGGTAATGAGTTAGTTCTCTGTCCTTGCAGTTATGCAAGGAGAAGTTGAACTCACTTAGAAGAATATTTGTGAAACAGATGAGATGTTGATAGTGATATTTTGAATGTCTTCCAATGGCAAGTTTTTGATGATGTGGAACGCATGGTATAGTTCATTTATTTTTCACTTTCATGTTCCCCAAGCTCACACACAGATTTATGATCTCAAAAGACATGGCAGGTTGTCATTCCCAGGACTGCATTGTTTCAGCTTGTAGTTCAGTAGGCACTTTTTTGGCAGATGTAAAATTGTACCTGTAACATAGAAGATCCTTTGAGGACACAGCCTTTATTTGAATTCCTTCAGGGTTCATTTTAAAGCTAAAGGTTTCCGCCAATGCTTTATGAATTTGATTCACACTGTTAAATGCTTTAATACAAATTGGAAAGCCAACTCTACATTCTTTTGCATGTGAGCAGAATAAATCCTCTAGGACAAAACCCAAGAAGGATGACTGACCTAACTCAGCTTTTGTGCCTTTATTTGTCGAGGAAGTTGAAAGTGCCATGAGATCGATCAAATCAAATAAATAGGTTGGGGTTGACACTTGGGGTGCATTTCTCTCTGTTTAATCCTTCTTCTAAGTACTGCCAAGCCTGTGGCCACACACACACACAAACGTGACTACTGGTAAAATATCATTTTTTTGGGAAATTGAGCTACCACAAATTCCTCATTTAAAGAAATGAATGTTAAGTCTAATGTAAATACCTCACAGTCCACTTCTGTTTGTGTTCCCGTTGGGTGGTTTAAATGGTTGAATTTTGTTTCCTCACATACAAAATCAGCTGATTCACATTTTTTGCCTCCATTTCAAAACTGACAACTTTTATTCCTTTAAACCCAGAAAGAACAATTTTGAATCCTTGGTCATGGATCTTAAGCAAATATTTATTTTTGTAATTATCATTAACTCATTCATTTCCAAACATTTATCTGAGTGAAGTAGAACAGAACAAAATCAGCTTTTGCTTGATGAAATTTGGTCACCTGTTGAACTCCTACTAGACTCCAGACCTATCTTGGTTTCTGGGATAGAGATAGAACTCAGTTTCTTCTATAGAGTGTTTACAAAGAAGCAGGGGAGGGGGAAAAAAGGAAGTATAATTCATTATGATCATAACAAAAACTTGTGTAGTATAAGAGGGATTAAATGCTATAGGGTTTCCTGAATAAGAATGAGCACCTGTGATTCGGGAAGATATTGTGAGCTTAGAAGTTGAATAGGGTTTGGTGGGGGGGGGCAAGACACACACATGTAAATGTGTGTGTGTGTGTGTGTATACACATGTATATATGTGTATATATGTATATATATGAGAAATAGGGGTCTAGGGATATAGTTCAGTTAGTAGAGTGCTACTAATATGAGAAAGAGGGGGAATAGGGGTATAGTTCAGTTAGTAGAGTGCTTGCCTTGCTGGGTTCAATATTGAGCACCATCAAAAAAAAAAGTTTGAAAAACAGGAATTGAGGTCCAATAATAATAATAATAATTAAGGTCCAATAGTCTGCTCTCTAAGTGAATCAAATGCATAAATGAATTTTCAAAAGCCTATGCTTTAGTCTAATGTAAGGTGAATATTGCCCTTTACAGCAATTATTTTTATAACTAAATTAGGTCATCCATAAAGGTTTGGTTTTTCAGGGACCTGGAATCATATATCACTATAAAATCTCCAGAGAAGCCTGACCTGATACTGCACATAATTGAGACATTCCTGCTTCCTTCGGGAGTAAATCAGTTGATTTTTCAACTCTTTCACTCACCTCTAATTTAAGTGTCCTCTTTCTAAATGGTAATTTGACCCAGAACATCTTTGAAATGTCTGAGACATTTAGCAATTCCTCAAGGGGCTTTTACAAAGCCTGTGTGTCTTGATGAATTCAGAAGGTAGAACAAGTTAATGACTTTTGGAAAAATGTATTTGATGTGGTACGATTCACTTCCAGGAAATCACTTAGCATAAAATCTAAAGGTCAGGAGGATGGAAAAGAAACAATGTGATTGCCTAACACCATATTTTAGGGTTAAAGGAAAGGAAAAATTTTGAGTACTTTTCAGAAAAGATACTTTTACAAGTAAGCATCAGAAAAGCAGCTTAATACTGTGAAAGGAGGACTGGGGTAGGAACTGGGAAACCTGGAAGTCAGTTCTGGCTTCACCATGCATTTCCTTTATGAAACTAATCAAATTACTTCTCTTGTGATCCTAATTCCCTCCTGCACCCATTCAATGAAAGATTGGAGGAAATCACTTTTTAAGAAAATTTCCAATTCTCATGGAATTATATTACCTTACATTGGTTTGATCTTTTTAGGACTGAGAATGAAAATGGAGGCCTGATTTGAGTTTACAAGCTTGACAAGTGTGGAAACTACTAGTGAACTGGGGAAAGTCAAATCAGTCAGAACTACATTAGAAAGGGAGTTGAGAAGATCAGAAATGGATCACTTGGCCTCAAGCCAGTTCTAAGAATCTAGTGTCTGAAGAAGCAGAATATATTAATGAATAACAAAGCTTAAGGTTTGCACCAAATTTGAAAATCTTGATGAAGCTGCTACATTTGCAAAATCATAGTCCTAACAATGACTACCAGGAAACAATTTGAACAAAAACTATAAAGTTTTAAAATAATAAAGCACTTTATTCTGATTCTAATGATAAAAGTTAGTTTGATTATATAAAAATGGCAGACCAGAAAATTGATTCAGAAGTGGAAATATAACAGTTGAATAAGACTGTTAAAACTATCTAGCTGACACAATCATTTTATAGATGGAAAAATTTCAGTCTCAGAAAGATGTCTCTAAAGAGAAAGAGAGAAGAAGAGAGAGATCATTATATCATTTTCAAAATGTATTACAGAGAATTTAAAGTAGGTCATTATCTTTCATTGAAAAACAATAATAACAAGGCCCAGTAAGGCCATGCAGCAATCACTATCCTAGGGATTCATGACAGAGCATGCTAGGACAGGTTGCTTACTACAAGAAGTCCTTGGACAAGGATCATGATCATTTCCCCTTCAAATGGGTCAAACAGTTGAACTGTGATTGAGCCTAGCTCTGTAGTGGGCCATCTCTGAGTTTTTTATGAATGTAGAAAACTTCGGTGAACATTTTATAAATTTCATCTTCAAAGAAAAATTACAATATAAAAATATTCAAAATGCACTATTAGAGCAAATGCAAGTGACAGAATGTCATCCACATGTGTATGCATATTTTAGAAAAAGATTGCAAGGATAAAGTTAAAAGTCAGGATAGGGCACATCTGTATGTGATGGAGGTATACAATTTATATAATTTCTTTAAAAAATTAACTGCATGCTCTAATTTTGTTCTAAAAGTAATATTGTATATATGTGCATGCATATTCATATGTGTGTGTGTGTGTGTTTTAAAAAGTAAATAGCTCAGAGCTCTCCTTATAAGATAGGGATTTGAGAATAAGGGGAGAGAGACTGAGTCTCAGAGGAAGTGCCCATAAACTATTAAAATCCAGAAAACACCCATGAATTACTGAAATGCAGAAAGCACCCATGAACAGTTTTAACTTGTGAGTGAAGCAGCCCATGCCCTGCACCCACACTCTTGACCCATGTCCTTATCTGAAAATGTAATGTGACGCCAATGCACCAACACAGGGAAAACTGACACAAAATTGTGTATGTCTCTACCTAGTCCAGCCTCTAGCACCATCCCTCTAATATTGATGTCCCACACCAACAGGTTGCTGTTCTCCCTCTGAAGATAGTCAACATTCTCCCTTGAAAGAGTATTCCTTGCGTTTCCCAAAAGATTGCCCCCATTCTTCCTTGCATTTGTCCCTACTTTCTAAATAAGCCTTTGCCTGTGCCTTTGATGGATGCATGCTGAAACTCTTATCCTTTACATATACCAAGGACCCTGCTAGTCCTGAGTTGAATTCTCTGGGAAGCCTTTGGACCCTTCTTCAGATACATTTCTTCTCCTATGACACTTAGAAGAGCTATCATTTTCAACAGGTGCTGAGGGGGCTTTGGACTTAGTTGCATGTGTCCTTCTAGAACCTCCTGTCAACCTTATCTCAACAGACTCTTAGTCTATTCACTTGACAGAGTAGCACAATTGTCTGGAAAAAACTTTGTCCACAGATATCCAGTTGTGACAAAGTAAAAAAGAAGTCCAGGAAAACATTTCACTACAGAAAAACAAAATCAAAGGGGCTGTTTCTTGGATTTGCATGTTATTGGTTAGAAATATTTTTCCTTATTTGACATTAAATATAAATTTATTGTAAACTGTGAAGTATTATATTAATTCCATGCTCCATGTTTTGTTAATATGTTAGGTTTTCTAAAGTTATCTACTTTTCTAACAAGACATTTCTGCAGTTGTCATGATCTTATCTCAAAGAACTGATTAAAAAATATGAAGTTGGGGACAAGACTGGAGTAGCAGAGATTTTAGAATTAGACTTTGGCCTAAAAAATCAAATTTCCCTGCAAAGAGTATAGAAATACTAATTTTGGAGAGATCATTCAAGAAACTGTCACAAATGTAGTGAGGAGGATTGATTCATAGCCTGATTAGGAGTTTACCACAAATAAAAGCGACAAAGGGCCTTTTGAAAGGAAACATGTGGCAAGATATAGGATATATAATGTGCCTCATGTATTTGGAGGAGTCAAGAAAGTGATTGCAGGTGAGCCCTGAGATATAAGTTGAAGCTGGAAGAGACCAATATGTAGAGGTATTGGGATTTCTCTTGTAAGCAATAGGGTATCAAAAGAGGTTTTAAAATCTAGGAGAAGGATCTTTTTAGGAAGAGAAAGAGCAGAAGACAGAATGAAAGAAAAAAAGAGAAATTACACATTTTTTTTCAAAAATCCAGGTGAAAAATAGTACTTACATTAAGTAAATCAATAAAATTAAGAGACAAGAAAGGAATTCCTTTAATATAATCAGTCAAAATCTGTGACCTCTGACACAAATCTCCATGCATTTAGATATAAAGATGCAGACAGGAATCAGATGACCTGAAATTTTTTTATTTGGAAAACACATGGATCTTATACCATTATTCAAAATTAAGATGACTTTATTATTTTAAAAAACCCTGTAAGCTACAATATCTTACTTTATGAATTTTAATACATTTATCCCTGTTTTATGTGGGTACCTACAGACCTGTAGAAATGCAGCTGTCTTCACCCTAGGAAAATTATCGTCTAAAGAAAGAAATGGATACGGATATAGTGCACAACACAGAGTGTAACAAAAACTGCAAAATTGTGTGAAAACTTCTGGGAATTCCAAGAAGACAGCACAAACTCTGACTTCTCAGAGGAATATGGATAATACAAAGTTCATGTGTGGGCATATACAACATGAAGAAATGTATTTTTGCATAGACACACCGTCTGTGAAGTGAATGAGTTGGTTTAGCAGAAAATGTCTCTGGTGCCTTAACTCAAAGTCTTTTGAGTCCCAGCATTTGAGGGCCCAGCCCTCCCTCCCCCTTATTACTTTGTTTCAGATGATCATGATATATGTTATCTAGTTGAAAACCAGAACCCAAGGCAATGACTTCTCAGGTAAGCCATAATCACTTTCTCAATTCAAAACAAAACAAACTACACAGATAATATTAATTTTCTATATCTTTGTGCATCCATACATTTTATAAGTCAGAGCATTTCAAGTTTTTCATTAGTTAAAATTGGATATATTCAGAGACTTTGTTTAGCAATCAGAAGCTAAGTTTTTTCTTTATCTTTAAGGGCTCTGTAAATTTTCTCTGCCCTCATTTTTTAACTGAATCATAGTTTGTAAACACTTAATATGGGCTCCAGTTGCAGGTGCCTGTCAGCATTGCTTAATCCTCTGAAATATCTCCACTGGCTCTAACCACAAACCTTGGAGTAGCCAAATATCAGCTAGTGACTCTTCAGCCAAACTTAAAGAGAAAGCTAGAAAAAAAAATCATTTCTTTTCAATATCCCTATTTATTTTGGCCATATTTCCTTCCCAAGGGTCTTGAAACTATAATCACACATTTCACTCATGAAAGTTGCTTATGAAGACAAATGGCCAAATCCCTGGATAATCATGACCTGACTCAGGGTACAACCATCTCTTACTGTCTTTGACTACGTATGGCTCAGAAGCATTGGGATTGAAAGAAATCAAGCTGTAGAAATACCAGTCCTTGTGTTCTATGTCTCAACCTTATTTGCATAAAAGGATGAGATTTCTAAACAGGTGTTGAAAAATCCATTGAAACTCAATGGACTTGATTAAAGTTTCTATTAGGAACCATGTTGTTAATGGGCTTGTTCTACTTTTGAAGCTAAAGTTGCAGTCCAAAAAAAGAAAGGTTCTCTCTCTCTCTCTCTCTCTCTCTCTCTCTCTCTATATATATATATATATATATATATATATATATATATATATTTCTTTCCTAGTTCTGCTAGCCCAATAGATGTACATTATCTTGGGTCACTCTTTATTTGCACCACCCCTCTCCTTTCTATTTATTTCTTAAGGTGATAAGCTTTTTCTTAATTGTAATTTTTTTTAATGTTCTTTCAGTAGAAAGAACAACTACTCAATGCCACAGCACAACATCCCTGAGCATTCCTCAATAAGTTATAGACACATAGACATGTTCTTAGAAAAATAATTCATAAAGTTTAACACATTTTTAAATGTCATGATATTGACATTATCAAAACACTATTATTATGTTTGTAGTGATAATAGTGGTAGTTGTAGCAGATAATTGATTTTTTTATAAATTGAATATATTGTATTCAAATGAAGGATTCCTCCTCCTCCTCCTTCTTCTTCTTCTCCTTCTTCTTCTTGTACTAGAGATTGAACCCAGGGGTGCTTAACCACTGAGCAATATCCTCAGCCCTTTATTATTTTATTTAGAGACAGGATCTCATAAGTTGCATAGAGTTTCCCTAAATTGCTGAAGCTGGCTTTGAACTTGCAATCCTACTGCCTTAGTCTCCCAAACTGCTAGGATTATGGGAATACACCACTGCTCCTGGCTAAGGATTCCTTCTTGATAAGGAAAATCTTGCTTGATGATCCAAGAGTAAGTTCAAACAATTTTGAAGCTTTAGTTTAAAAGATATTAGTACATATTCTACTTGGAATATTGTTCAATCACTCATTTAAGAATAAAAAAAATGAAGGAAGGAGTTAGTGGATTTTCTTCAAATCTTTTTTTCTTTGCAGGGAAATTATCATGATCATCCTGTGTATTTGAAGATAATAGTTAATAAATATTCTTAGGTAAATGTTCATTTAATATTTAGGAAAATTTGGCTAGCTAGGTATTATCATTATTTTAGAGATTAAACGAAGTATCACAGAGAATATATGACTTACCCAACGAGTATTAAGAAGTGGACATTAGATTCTGATTCAAGTGTATTTATTAAAAAGAACTTGTCCAAAGCAAATAAAATTGCACAAGGAGAAATAAGTAAATAGTATCAAATAAAATCACCCACGCTGGCCTAGTCAGCCTCCTGACACTTAAGCTGCCCAGACCATTTATTGCGCAGTCACTCTGTGTCTCTTGAGACTCCACCGCTCTTTATGGCACCAGAGGCTGTCTCCACTATAGATTGTTTTCTTTATGAACTTGAAGTTTTCATTTCAAGGTGAGAAACTCTAGTTAGCAATGTAATGTTTCAGGATGGAAGAGAAAAAGCAGATTTAGGACTGATGGCGGGAGTAAAAATGCAAAACTTATATCTTGAGGCACCACAGTATTATTATTTTGGGAAGAGGTCACTATGCAGATATTATTTACCCATTACCACAGGAAATGGCCAACAGTGCCAGAGCTTCAAATCTGATCTCCAGACTCTGATCACTGCTCTAATTTATAACTAAATATCTCTATATTACATTGATCTATAGTTTCCCAAACTCTTAGATTAAAAACAATGCTTCAGTTCAAGCTGTAAGGAGAAAGTGAACCTTCTAGGAGAAGCAAGATCAGAATTCTTTTGGGCCACATAAAAGTAGAAAGACTGGTTTCTCTCTTTCATTTTTATGAATAGTCATTCAAAAAATACAAGTTCTTTACACTATATGATTACCAATGTAAATACATCATTTATTTAAAA
Source organism: Marmota flaviventris (assembly GCF_047511675.1). Classification (NCBI taxonomy): domain Eukaryota; kingdom Metazoa; phylum Chordata; class Mammalia; order Rodentia; family Sciuridae; genus Marmota; species Marmota flaviventris. The sequence goes on along the minus strand of NC_092505.1, from coordinate 46,864,069 downwards.
TATCTGTGCTCAAAAACACCATGTTTAAGAAAAAGGGATACTTTGATTATGCAAAGAATAAGCCTGTATTAACGGGCAGTCGGTTCAGTAATTGTATCCATCTTCATATTTACATTTCTATAATTAGATACAAATATTTGTATAAAGGAAAGTTTCTTGTTTGATGCAGTCATTATTACTAGTCTGCAAATAATAAGCTTAAATGTCACTGATGTGTTTGGAAAGTATTAATTTTATATTACTTTTTAAATGAAGCCCCAGTCTCAGTCCATAAACAATGATGGAACACCCACTTTGGGCAAGGAGCAGGGACTAGAGAAGAAATGAAACTCATAAGCCCAACCCTTAAATAGTTTCCAATGAAGATGAAAAAGTGGCATGCTATAGAGCTCAGTAAATAATAGAAAATGATAGTATATAACATAATAATATATGACAGTTCAAGTGAATGGTCTAAACTATAAAAGCTCCAAAAAGGAAGATATCTTTGTGAACTTAGAGAGAGATTATGAAATTTCTTGTTATTTTTAATGGAGGTTAAATACAATAAAGATAGCAATGTTTTATCCATAAGTATGACTCTTACGATTTCAGAGAGGACTTGAACTTGGACATGTGATTCTTGATTTTATTAGCCATAAATTTAGCAAAAACTTATTAGCCATAAATTTAGTAAAGACTTTAGTATCCTATCTTCTAAAAAATCTCTTCCCTCCAGTTTTCTCTCAATATTATTTTGTGTCTCCAGAAAGAAATTATTTTTATTCGGTATATTATATTTGGTTAACAGAATATTTGGGGCCATAAAATTTTTCTATTTTAAGATTGGATGTGTCATTAATTCCTTCTTGTCATACCATCATGTTCTCTCCTAGAAAAGGATGTATCTGAACACTTTAAGGCTGTCATTGCTCCCTGTGGCAGGTTGTTCTCTTCTATTGCCAGTCATCAAGAAGCATCTGCCTCTTCCTAGTGAAGAGAAAAAACTTTCAGCAGTAGCTCACCTCATTAATTATAACAGTTCTTACAGAAAAGAAACTCTACAAATATATTGAGTAGAAGACCCCTTGACTCATTCAATTGTCAAAGTAATATAAATCACACAGGAGTCTAGGAGTCTAAGAGTCCTAAGAGTTATAGCAGTCAAATTCCTCTAGGTCATGGAGGAGTATCTAATGATTCTAAGAATGATTCCGAGATGTTCCTGCGTGACAAATTCATCAGAGGAAATTCAATAACCCTTTTACTTTACAATGGACCTACGTAAAGAAGCAATCTATCAGGAAGGACAGTGTAACAAGCTGGTACTTAGAAATACTGTTGGATAGATCCACAAAGAAAATGCCATTTTCCTTTCCACAAGTTTTTGACCCTGGTAAGAGATATTTTTAGGAAGAGTCTTTTGATGACTTTGCCTCTATTTTCCCTTCAGCCTTTAGCAGTAGACTTTGTACAGAAACCAAAGGAGATAGAAGACAAAGACAAAGTGCATTCTCTTAGGCTGCTTTATGATATGAAGACAAAGGCATTTCCAGGTGTTGGAAATGTCCATACTCCAACTTAAACAAAAATACAAAAATTCAGCTTAAGGGAAAAAAAGAATAATATAATACACATATGGTCATCTTGTCCAAGGAGATGACTGTTGATGGGTAGCTGAACAGGAAGGAAGCAATGCTACTTGTTCTGAAAGAATGTTTGCCACTTCAGTGGATTGGACACAGTTAAAACCACATAACCGGGGCTGGGGATATGGCTCAAGCGGTAGTGCGCTCGCCCAGCATGCGTGGGGCCCGGGTTCGATCCTCAGAACCACATACAAACAAAGATGTTGTGTCCGCCGAGGACTAAAAAAGAACTATGTAATGTTTTGAACAGCCAACAATAAAAAATTTAAATAAATAAATGAAGCATTAAAAAGGAAAAAATAAATAAATAAATAAATCTCTCTCTCTCTCTCTCTCTCTCTCCCTCCCCCTCTCTCTTTAATAAAAATAAATAAATAAAAAAATAAAAAAATAAATAAAACCACATAACCATCATAGCTCTCTGATAGCTGAGGTCAGACCAGAGATATACAGTGTTCAGGTAGCCTAATGGGTGTTTTTCCTGTTACATGGATAAATTGGCAAGACACCCAGAGACTTTTTCAAACAATAATAAATAATCATAATAATCAACAAATAATAAATAATCATGGATTTATTATTGATTATTTATTATCATAGATCTCCTTTTAAGTTTATGTAAATGAGTTATTAATGGATTTACTGTCCAAAAAGTTGGTAAGACCTCTGCCAAATAAAATTTTTTCATATCTGCTTCCTCCATATTTACTGATTGACTCTTGAATCAGAGAATATCTATTTTCTCCAATTTAAGAGAAATACCCTGAGGTTTCCAGTGACCCATCTGGACCTAGGTTAACTAGAAGCTTATATATGTACAGATATCAAATGTGACTTTTCCAGGTAATAATTTCATATCAGTACATTGACTAGAAGTAACAAAATAGACAGAAAATCACTAATAGTATCTTTTTTTGAGAGAGAGAGACAGAGAGAGAGAATTTTATTATTTAATTTTTAGTTTTCAGCGGACACAACATCTTTGTTTGTATGTGGTGCTGAGGATCGAACCGGGCCACACACATGCCAGGCGAGCGCGCTACTGCTTGAGCCACATCCCCAGCCCCATTAATAAATAGTATCTTTTTTTTTTTTTTATTGGTTGTTCAAAACATTACAAAGCTCATGATATATCATCTTTCATACATTTGACTCAATTGGGTTATGAACTCCCATTTTTACCCCAAATACAAATTGCAGAATCACATCGGTTACACACTCACATTTTTACATAATGGCATATTAGTGACTGATGTATTCTGCTACCTTTCCTTTCCCCTATTATCCCCCCTCCCCTCCCCTCCCATCATCCCTCTCTACCTCACCTATTAAGATACTATTTATTCTCTAACAAGGGAGAGAATAAATAGTATCTTAATAGGTGTTGTTAAACATACTGTTAAAAGATTGCCTTTGGCCAAAATATTGAGTTCCATTTAAAATACTTCATTGGATTTAACAAAAACAAATATTAATCTACTGGATTGATGTGATTGGGATTAGGAATTTAATTAATTGTTAGAACATATTTCTGTCCAATTTCTTTCAGCTCATGGTAAAATCAGAAGATAAGCTTCTTATATAATGGAATCAAATGATAGACTTGCAGCAATCTTTAGAAGACTGTTTTTAGGAAGCTGAACACATTCTAACATCAAATCCTCAAGTGGAAAAACTGGGTAGATTCAACCCTAGAATTTTAAAACAGAACACAAGAGGAATGGAATCTTATCTTCTTGTTTCTCTGTAGAGACTCTGGGAAATTGCAGCACTGAAATACTAATTTCAAACTGTCATTATAAACCACAAACAAGGAAGAACCCTTGTCAATCCTGAAACAATATATTTTAAAAACTTTTTGCCTTTTTTACTGGTACTTGATAATACAGCTAATACCAAATGCTTCAAATGATGATTTCAACATAATGCTGTATACAGAATGTGGAAATCTCAGTTTTTCTTCCCTCCCTTCAAACCTTTATAACTTTTATGTCTCTGATGAAAATTTGACATAAATAACACGGAGATGTTTATTGTATTTCTTAACTAAGGGGCTTAGATGACCAAATTTCATTAAAAGGAATGCATTAGCTCTCCCAAATAACATTCTTCCAACCACAAAAGATATGGGCAAACATAGCCAGAGTTGTACTTCATGACAGGCAGGTAAATAAATCTGAGATCAAAGAAATTAATTTTAATATTGCTTAGTTATTGTTATTCATCAAACCTATTCCTTATGGGAGTCTCCATTTGGGATACCTTGAGGGGAGAAACCATTGTGTGGCCATGCTTAAATTCCAACAGCTTTGTAAAGAAATTCTGGCATATGGTTAATGTTCAGTAAGTAAGTTGGATTAAGTAATGCCATTTATGTCAACTTTTTCTCCTTTTACAAAGAATCTGGGTGCAATTGGTGTTTGGCTGCTTAGTTTTTTGAGTAACAACAACAGAATAATCACTATCTTTTCACACCATGTGCATTTACTGCATATTTTTTGCCCAGCATCATGATTATCCTTGGAGTCTAGTGAAATAAATCCAATTCCAAAGGTAAATAAGAACCTCCTTGGTTATCAAGGCTAAATATTTGTTTCTAATACATAGCTATTCCAGTCTTATCTTTTCCAAGCATTGAAAAGTGACAGAACTCTTATGGGACTCCATCATGAGATGACCTCTGCCATTTAAAGGGAACCGTATAATAAATAGTAGAGCATAATGCCACCATTCCACCTCATGCATAGGTTGGGTCAAAGAAACGCTAGTCAATGAATGAAAGCCAAGTGTGTAGCAAACACTTCAAGATGAGTGAAACATCACGCTTGACTCACTCTGAGAAAAGAGCACACACAGAGAGCTCATGCTTGGCTTCTTGAGCGTGATAGAGTATTCTTTCACGAGCTTGTTGTCCTTCTGATTATAAGGTGCAAAATAGCAGGAACTCCAGTTGATGTGACCTCCTTGCTATAGTTCTCTTTAGCAAAACACTGGAGGCTGAGAGAGGCCAAGAGGACAGTTTTGGAAATGATGCTATTGGTATATATTATTACCTTTGTCCAGTAAGATGTCTCAACTATGAAAGAAAGTTCCATTGAGGAAAGCCAGCAATTTTAGTGAGACATATTCATGAGAGAAATAGGTCCTGGAGATCTATTATATAGTATGGTGGATACAGTTAATAATTATTATATATTATATCTGAAAATTGCTAATAAAATAGATTTTAAATGTTCTCAACACAAAAATGGCAAGTACGCAAGATGATGAGCATCCTATTTTGCTTAATCTAATCATCCCACAATGTATACATGTAACAAAACATTACATTGTACTTAGAAACATAATTTTGTCAATAAAAAAGCAAAACAATAAACAATTTTTAAATCTCCTTAAATAACATATCTTAGTTGGCTTTATATAATAATAATAATAATAATAATAATAATAAGCACTTATTAAGTACCTATCATGTAGCTGGCATGATGCTAATCATTATAAATATAATCTATCACTTAATTCTAACAATTATCTTGTAGGATACAAATGAGGAAAATGAGACTTAACTCGTCCTAGGTTATATACCTAGTAAGCGGTAGATAAACGTTTTGTTTTAATTGGAATATTGAAATAATCTCAGCTCCTACCCTAGTTTCTTACTTAGCACTAACTTCAGACCGACATGTGACTCTTCTTTCATTACCACCAGAGAGATCATAGAACAGCAGATGTGTTCATTTTGCTTTAAAAAGAAAACATGCAGCACCTACACTGTCACTCCTTTGCTGAGTGACCATCAGTAGCTCTACCTGCTCATGAGACTAAGGGCTCTATTGGGTAGTCAAGTTACTGCCTAACCTAGTCCCAACCTGCATCCTTTTCTTTTCCTATATTTAATGCACCAACCAAACCCCTCCCACCATACACATTCAGTGGGTTCTCACCTCATGACTTGCTAACATGATTTCCTCAATTATCAACATTCTTCACTCAATTCTACAATTGGCATTCAAATCCATTTAACTTTTACATTTCAAATGTCACTTTATTTAAGACATAAAAGCCTTAATAAAGATTCAGATACCTTCCTTAAACATTATAAAAACAAAGATAAAACATATGTGAGCACTATAAGAACCTAATGGTAGTAGTTCATAATAATTTAAATATCAAAAACTGTACAAAACCAAAACACTAAGTTAGGACACAGTACACAAATCTAACAATGGAAAAATTAAATTCTGAATTGAGGTGCCTCTCTATCCACATAAGAAATAAAATTTTTGATCAATTGTTATTGGTATCATAATATTTTTCAGATCAAGGAATGTATTCTTTGAAAATTTCATCTCTGTAGATTTTATTGATCATTTCTCTTTTTTCTCTTTCTTGGGATTTTATCTCTAATTTATTAAAGGTTAAAACATTATAGAATATAGACAGTATTTTTCCCCTTCATCAACCAGTGAAGACACTCTGACAAATCACTGAAACTTTTGATAGATATATAAAATTGTATAATAATATCTGTATGCCTCACCATTTGTTAAGTGAAATAAATCCATCAATTCATTAAACATATTTTTTATCACATTTATCAATGTGGAACATTACTCTGTGAAAAAATTGAGATGTTTGCAAATTATTCAAGACCTCACAATATAGTCAACAGCTGATGTGAAAGGCCTTAAAAACAACTCTAAAATATTCACATGTGTAAAGCATTATCATTGTTAAAGGTGTATTTATAATATATCCATTAATCTTTAAGGTTAATACCATAACTACCTCCATATACTATCTAACAGTTTGTCATTAAAAAAAACTTCCATTAAAAAATGTCTATAGAATAAGACCTATTGCTTGTTAGTTTTCTTTGGCATAACTTTCTTATATGTTGAACTTACAAGTTTCCTATCTCATAAGTTTGCTCAGTCCTAGTTTCAATAGTGAGATTTCTCCAAAAGTTATAATTAGTAACATAAAAGTAGTAGTCAATATCCAGATCTTTGGGGTTTTGTAAACTATTTAAATCAGTGTTTAGGTGTGACTCCCATCATAGTTAAAATGTAATGAATCTGGATCCAACCATGATTCTATCTGAAGATAGGTTACCATGGTGGTAGTAAGGAAAGAAAGTCTTTAACAGATTAGAATGAGCAAGCATTGGCCTCTAACTTCCCATAAAACTGTCAATCCTGTAATTAAAAGTTAAACCATATTCATTGGGATCTTTCTTTGGATTTAAATGTTGATTTTTAAATGAGATAATGGCCTGATCGAAAGTGTTCACTTTCCTATTAATTTAATGCTGGTTCATGCCCATCCTGGAGTCTGTCTCTACATACACTATCACATTAGCACGTACATATTTATATGACATTGGATTCTTGTAGTTTGGGAAATGTTTCATTTTCATCTTTTTTTTTCCTATTAATTGTGGTACTGGGGATCAAACCCAGAGGCACTTCACCACTGAGCCACATCCCAGCCCTTTGTTTTGAGACAGAGTCTCTCCCAGTTGCTAAAGCTGGCCTTGAACTTATGATTCTCCTGCCTCAGCCTCCTGAGTAGCAAGGATTACAGGTGTGTGTGCCCACCATATTCAGCTCTTTTTCAGGTCTTTTCATGTTACCCATTAGATGATACATTCAAAGGACATTTAATCACTATATTCTTTGCTTTCTATGATAATTTTAGATCACTGATCCCCTCAGAGCAGCTGGTGTGCACTCTGGGAATGTATTTAATTTCAATGTTGGAATAAAATCAAAATTAAAAAAAAAACATTCTTATGGTGGTAAATCTGAACCTATTCAAGGAAGTTCAGAAAGTGTGTGTGTGTGTGTGTATTTGTGTGTGTGCATATATAATACACATAAAATATATATGTACATTTATGTGTGTATATAAATGTTTATTTTAACATTTAATTTTTAAAACAGTTTTGCAGCTCTTTGCAGTATTTGAAAATCTTTTGAAATCCATATTTTGGAACAGAGAGTCACAGAATACTAAGCTAGATGAATCCATAGGAATTGTTCATGTCTAATCTCTGCACCTCAGATGCAGGGTGAGTGAAGCCTGTGGAGGCAATTTGGCTTGACTGAGGTGATTCACGAAGTGGGTGGCGAAGCCCAACCTTTTGATGCTGTTCCAATTCACATTATGGTCTCACACCTACTGGGTTCTTAAACCCTCTCTCTGTGAATTAACAGCACATTCTCATCTGATAGCATGCTTCTGACACTTGTGGTCGAAATAAGCTACCAATTCACTCAATGGGACATATGATTTTTCAGACTGCATTCTTTATCTGATTACCTCGGTATTATATGTAGAAAAGCTAAAAACATGAAAAGAAACATAAAGGGTCTTATGAACCTGGGGTTTAGATGACATCAGATCTCTTGAGACAATGATTTAAGATATCTGAGCTCTGAAGGATGATTATAAAATAACCATGAAGTGGTGGTGGTAGAAAGAACATTCTATGCAGAGAGACCAGCATAAGCAAAACCCTTAAAGCAGGGAATCCCTTGGCATTTTCAAGGACTGGAAGTAAAGCTGTTATGATTGCTGCATAGTGATTGAAGCAAAAGCTAAATGGGTTAAAATCAGCCTGGAAAGGCTTTGTGGATCATGTTGAAGAATCACATGTCGTGACACAGGACTAGACCAGTCAGGGTCACTCCAGGAGAACTGGGCTGGCACAAAATAATGAATCACTCACAGACAGAGAAATACCCTTTTCTTTGGGTTCTATGATGGCCCCTCTGATCCAGCTCTCACAAAGGAGGCAAGGCAGGCAAGAAAGAGGGGGAGCACGCCTGGAGCCTGGGTTTTATTGGGGGAGGTTGTTTGAAAGAACATTCCATCCATATAAGGCAGAGGGGTAATGTTACAAGGGGCAGCCCACTCCCACTGGGTAACTCCCACTCCCAAAGCTGTGCTCCTCTGCTGAGGATCTACCTGCCTCTAGGTCAGGGAAGCCAGTCTCCTCATTTTCCATCACTCAAAGCTAGGGGGCGTTCAGTTCCTATGTGGCAGCTCCTTTTGTTGTTATAGAAAACCATTAAAACATTCTAAGACAGAAAAGGGCATGATAAAACATTTTGGCAGGATTCTTCTTGGTTCTGTATTCATGATGTGTAAGAAGTAGTCAAAAATGGATAAGGCCCTCTGGTAGGAAGCTTTTGTGATAATCCAGTAGTCTGGAAAGGGAACACAGGAATTGGGGAGAAATGCACTGACTTAAAGTTTATTTGGGGTGTAGAAGTAGCAGTGTTAGAATGAATGTCCCATGTTAAAGGGGTTTGAAATATTCAGTCAAAATTATATAATCAAGCAGGGTGTGGTTGCTCATGCCTATAATCCCAGTGACTCCGGAGGCTGAGGCAGGAGGATCACAGGTTCAAAGAAACTCCAACCTCAGCAACTTAGTGAAGCCCTAACCAATTCAGCAACACCCTGTCTCAAAGTGAAGCACAAATATATATATATATATGTGTGTGTGTGTGTGTGTGTGTGTGTGTGTATATATATTAATAGTTCTTCTAATTTTAAAGTGCCTCTTGTATTGAATTCAATTTTATCCATACAGACAGTAAAATATCAAGTCCTCATAAACTATGAGAAAGGCTGTTCTCTAGGCAATAATATGGTCTCTGAGACACAAATCTTAGTGCAGTTTTATGGAATCAGCCTTCCCTACATTCAAATCATGAATTATCTACTTATTTGTTATGATAACATGGAGACATCACAACTCATTAAACTCATTTCCATGAAGGTAAGACTAAGATGAGCACTTCCCAGTAACTGACCTTTGTCTTAATTTGCTATTTTCTGTGAAGTTTAATAAGATAGTGAAGATGTCCTAGTTTTAAAAAATTTAAAACACATGGATTACCTTCCAGCACACACTTAAAACTCATCCAAGGGATATATTAAGTAATAAGTACACAAAGACAATCATTTTTTTTTTCAATTTGACAAGTCTAAAGAGAAAGACCACACCAAAAGTCCAAACAGACCACCTTTTAGCTAATGCAAGCCACATGGCAAACCCAATCCACCTTTGGGTCCCCACTCTTTACAGGAGCAGCCCACTGTCAAGGATGGGTGTGTGTAAGAGACAGTTCTAATGTAACAGAGACAAAAGTAAACAGAAGAAAGTGAGTTGGAAGGAAGAAATTCTATGTGAAGAGAAGGAACTTTAGTAAAAACTGTAATTTTTAGCTTTATAGCAATAGGAAAAGTATTTCGGCCATGAAACAAGAAGTTCTATAAAAATTTCAAAGAACTAAAACATGAAATAGTACAAGGGAGGAGCTCAATAAAAAATTGAAAAGAGCAGGTTCAGGAAATGCCAATGAAAAGAAAATAGCACGAGAAGGAAATGTGGAAAAAATATTTTTTTTTAGAGAGTGAGTTTAAATATCTAACATCTAAGTGAAAGAGTTTCAGAAGGAGAAAAAGAAAAGAGAGGAAAGTACTAATAAAATATATCAGGAAATGTTGTTCAGAAATAAGGACCATAAATTGATATAAATAGAAGAAGATATATCTAAATTCAGAAAATTCAAGAACTTGAGATACAAAGAGAGAGATCCCACAAGATTCCAGGAAGGAGAAAAATAAAACAAGGTACCATGCATGTTGAAATTCAGAATGGTTTGATCTTCTAAAACAAATAATACTGCAGCAAGAATAAAACTGACCAATGCTTTCAAAATTCATAGTTAAATAAGGAAAACTATATTAAAATAAACATTTTCATCAAGCCCTCCCCAAATAAGATACATCCCAAGGATAAAAGAAACCACAAGTGTTTTAGTTCAGTAAAATGTTTCCTCAACCATTCACACAAAGCTCATGATTTTGTAATCTACTTCAAAACAAGGTCAAGGTATCTAACATAAAAGACAGATAAGGGGAATCTCAAGGATCATGGTGAAGGGCAAACTCAGGATGCCAACTGAACAACATATATAAAGAGCAAACAGATTTAAGCAATGTGGCCCAAGAAACAGAATTGCCAGTGACTGTCATCACTAAAATACCTTTTGCTCTCATGAGCCTGGTTCAGATTATTATCAGGCCGAACCTTATGCTGATAAAGTTCTAGAGACTTTTGTCAAATGAGGACATTCACCCCATTTCATTTTCCTGAAATGTTTCAAAAGCTGCAATTTGGCCATGATGAGCTTAGAGAAAAGAACTCAGATAATCTCATTCCCTGATCCATGCTCATGCTGACTATGGAGCTTTCTACTCTCTTCAAAGGCTCATTTGTGATGTTTCCTTGAATTCCCTCAAAGAAATTCATATTATGCTAAAGAGACTTTTTATAGCCTAAAGACTTCACCTAAGTTATTTTTAATAGAATCTTTGAGCTGATGACAATGTGGCTCTTCTTAATAGTGTGGGCTTCCTACTCAGTTTCTATATGTATACATTTTCATGTTAATTTATATGTGAATGATTGGGGAAAAATCATTGAGAAAAACACTTATGGAAAGTGAAGCAAAGCGAAGCAGCTATCATAGTACCTAGTACGGTAAGCTCTCAATAAGTCACAAGTATTGAGTGTTCAAATTTTTTGTAATCCTTGGATTTCTTGGACTTCCATGAAGGCCCCTATTTGTTCACCCTTGCAAATGCTTGCTTGGTGGCCTTCTCTTGGCCCTTCCAATTCCCAAGTAGACTTTCATTTCTCCAGTTCCTCCTACATTTGTTTGAGGTCTAAATTCTACATAAATTCCTCTTCAATAAGATATCTAGGGACTCTGATTCCCTGATAGGTAAAATTGCAAATCTGGCATTCTAGGATTCAGATTCCATTTTGTAGGCTACAGGATGAAATGTGCAGTAAATAGTAAGGAAACGATTGAAGCCCACCCATCTGTTTGGAGAAGACAACGGGGAAATTAAACTTACCGTTGGTTTTCATGTGACTTCCCAGAACACCAACAGAGAACTGAGTTCTCAGATTTCAAACTTATAACCAATAAAAGGATTTACAGTGACTGCATATGGATTAAGTAGACACACAGGCTCTCCTACATAATAGTTTATATTTAGAGTACATGTGCTTAAAAAAAGAAATTAAGTAAGAAATAGCAAATCCTTCTATTCATGCTTCTTAAGTATACAAAGATAAAATAGAAACTAAAGATTTGTTCAAAAGCCAAGGCCACAGCTGAGACCCCACCCCCAACTCCTTCCTATTAGTACTCAATGGTTGCAAAAGTATTCAGGTTGTACTTGAAGGAGAACAATATCTCAGAAACTATTCAAAGACAATAAATCACAAAATCTGGTTTGTTCACATTTTTTTCTTTTCTTTTCACTCTTTAAGTAAACCTCCCATGGAGAAAGTTATACATGCAAGGGATTCAGAAAATAAATAAAAATGTATTTATGTCACCTAAGATTCTTTTCTCTGGCATTGTTCCAATAAACAACCCTGGAGGGAACAAAATGTGTGTGTGCGTGTGCACATATGTATGTATTTTTATGTTGTATGGTTCTTTTATAATTGCAGCTGTTCAGGCATTTATCATCTCATGTCATAAAATAAAGAATTCACCAAAGCACAGAGAAGCAGCATATTCTTCCATCAGTTTTGCATTTACTCTGGGATTTAAACAAAACAAATTAAGAATGCATGTGGTTTTCACGTAAACTAGTCTGGCTCCTTCAAATATTTCCAAAACTGTTCTTTCTTTGTGACCTTCTTCTACTGAAAGCATTACCAATCCACCATTGTTTACCACATTAATTATAAAAGTGAATACTGGCAAGTTATTTTACAGTTTAGAAAATGCATATAAAATAGGGCATCAGAATAATGTAGAAAGAAACATTGGCTTTGGAATCTTATGATCCTCACCATCTGTATATCGAAGTGGGTGGACAGGGGTGGGGGTCACCACTATTCTGAGCCTCAAGTTTCTTATACAATTTCTGCAAAGCTTAGATGAGATTATGCCTTTGAAGGTGATTTGTGAAAGTTCTGAAAAGAAACAAATAAAAGGCATTAAATCAAATGGCATTAAATCAATTTACATTTTACAGATGAAGCACAGGCCATTAAGTGGTTCACCCAAAATTAAATAGAGGCATAGCGGACCAGAAATCCAAAGTCATGATTCTGAGTGCAATATTCTTTCTACTCCATCTCACTGCCTCTCATTATTAATTTTCTTTTCTTTCTTTTTATTTTCTTGTAGGGGCTATATTATTTCATGTAGAAATGAAAAAGAAGCAATATATTTCAAAGATGAAGAGCATGTGATCGGAATTCAAACTTTCTGAGTTTAAATTTGAGATATCTCCCTTGGTAGTTTTGTGACTTTTGAGTATATTAATTAAATTCTACTTCCATTACATCATTTGTAAAATCGGAATATAAATTAGAACCAACATCATAAGGCTATTTTGAAGATTATGCAAGTCAGCAAATGTAAATCACTTAGAAGGAAATGTAGGGAAATTTCAATGTTAGCTATTTTTATGTAAACAGTCCCTATAGGATCGCTACATTAATGGGATTTCTGTTACTGGGTTTGGTCACAGCAATGTCACTGTCATCCATGTATCCTGAGAGCACTGAAAATGAGGTGGAGAAGTATCTTCAGACCATGAACAGAACATCTGAGCAGAAGGTCCAGCTTCAAAATGACTAACAACGTGCATCACTGAGAAGTCTAGAATGCACGGGAGAACCATATTTGAATATAGGCAGGTATTATTTATTCCTTTCCAGGTAAAAATGTAGTATCCTTTAAAGGGCCATGACTAGAAAATACACAAGATGGACTCTTTTCCATTCTTAAACAGACATATTTGGTAGCTTAATTACTAGAAGAGTCCTTTGACATGCTCTATCTACAGCAAATACTGTGTACCAGAAACACAAATTCTAAAATGTCAGGATGGGCGATGATTTGGGGGGGCTACCCTCAACCCTATCCAACAAATAAGTTCCCCTCTAGCAGTCCTTCTAAGCAATCTCCTACTATTTAATGTTTTGAAAGACAGATAATTCTCCCCTTGCAAGGAAATTAATTTACCATCTGGTATTTGAGATTTTTAGGAAGATTTCCTTTATTTTGAACACAATTGTTGCTTCATAGTAACTTTCATCTATAGGAGCTAATTTCTGGTCCAAAGAAAATAATAAAATTCTATAATCAAGGACTGTGCAAAGGTACTATAAAACAGGTTGTCATTAATAGACATTAAAAAATAGCCTATATCTGAGTATTGGGAGATGGTTCTGCAATGCAACCTCCCACATTCCTTGTCAGGTTCTATGAGTTTTCACAACAAATCTGATTCTTCCCACATTTATTTTTGACCAAGTACCACATGACCAACTTGCCTGTCATCTCTGATCTAACCCATAGTACATTTCTGAGTAGATATTTATTTCCGCCTTCTCCAAGTCATTTGTGGATGAAATATTTATTTCTACTTTACTTTCTTGTGACCTACCTTTCATTATTACCCACAATATTTCTGAGCAGTTATAGCTAGCTACCACTTTCAAAATTGAACTGGTTATGACACAGATTTAGCAACATTTTTATTGGAATTGTAGACAATTTCTAAAATCTAATCATCATTGCCTTTGAACTCTTTGATGAGGTGAACACTACTGTTCATCTAACAAAGTAATAACAAAGTTTTTTATATTTCTCATATTATAGACTCAATTTTGAATGGAAACAGAGAGCAAGAACAGAACATTATATATATGAGACACATGCAGATAGAATCCATAGAGTCTCTCCTGCTTTGAAGTTATTACTTTAAATAGATATAAAACTGGGTAATTTCAAAAGCTCAAGCATCACCTAGAAAGAAAACATGTTAATGAGAATGCAGGCTGATCCCCAAGTTTTCTTACCTGAGACATAGGACTATATATAGATCAGTAAAACCCAGATTTTACATATTATTAACCATAATATTTTTCAAATTTAGGAATTAACTTTTGATTTTATCAGGCTAAGACATTTACAAATATTATTACTATTATTATAAAGTAAAGAACATTTGAACACCAAATATTGCAAAGAACTTAATCCCAACATAAAGGACATGAGTTTTAATGAAATACTTTAACTTTGTGAAAATTTAATTTAATTTAATTTTCTTCTCTGTTCTTATTTTTCCTATTTTGCCAGGCCTAGTACAAAATTCCTAAGTCTTAAAATCTGAAGATGGCCCCATAAGGCTGAATGCCTCTCTGTGGCTTTGAATATATCCCTTAATTTTCTAGAGAGCCAGCTTTTTTTCTTTCTTTCTACCTACCCAAGTGGAGAAGGTTGAGGACCTAGTGAAATAATCACATTTGAAAATATTTTGTAAGTCACAAATATCTCTGTAAATTCAGGCAATAAATATTGTACTTAAGTCATTCAGATCTTGCCAGTCTTGACATCTTCCCCTCTGTCACCATCAGATGGTACCTGCTCCATCTCAGCTAAATATGCCACATCTGCCTTGTGTATTTCCATCATGATATTACCCACTTATGCCCTCAATAGCACCTTAATATGTGAGCTTCTTCCCCTAAACTCTCTCTGGCCTTCCTACTTATAGATGCATAGTGAAGAGGATTTATAATTTAAGAGGTATCTTTGAGTGCCTTATTATTCTGGGTCTTGATAATAGAGGCACACAGGGTATTCCAATTACCTAAGAGAAAGGATGGCAGTCAGAGCCCAACGAGGTAAAAAATATCCAACTCTGGATTGATTATACATCTGACTCTGGGTATGACATAAGGTATGAGAGACAGGAGTGAAGGAGGACTCTGGCCTTTTTCACCTGGGAAACTAGAAATTGTAAACTGAGATGGTTAAACAATTTTGGAGGAAAGATCAATGATTGGGTCTTGGAGAAATTATGTTTGAGGTATCTGATAGACAGTCAAATAGAGTTATATGGCAGACATCTGAATAGAAAAGGTGGTGCATATGGGAGAAGTAGGTCTGGAGATAAATTTTTTTAATCACTAACCTATACGTGGTTTCAAATGTCATGAAGCTGGAGGAGATCACAAAGGAAAGGAGGCAAATGCAGAAGAAAATAGACTGATGAGTGATCCCTGGACATGCCCTCTGACACTAGGGAGAAGAGGAAAGTAAAGGAAGCCATGGAGGAGCAATCCTTGATGGGAAAGGCAATCCAGGAGGGTACAGTGTTGAAAGCAAAGCCAAAACCTCTTGAGTAACCTAAGGTTAGAACAGACCTTATGCCCTTTGTAATTCAGGCCGGTGAGCCTCAGGAGTACTTAGGACCATCAAAGGTAAAGCCTGTCTCTTGCCACTGGGCTGCCAGAAGTCCAAGTTAATCTAAGACAATCCACAAGTTTGCAAACTGAGACAAATTCAAGTTTAAAAATGCCTCCCTATCTCAACTTCAAATATGAGCATTCTAAAGCCTATAAAGAGAGGGTAGAACAGTACTATACCATGTTGCAGGCTTTCAAAGCAGCACAGCTTCAAGGTGATCAAAGAAAGCATGAGTAGCCCCTGAGGAGAGTCAGTGGATTATCTAAATGACTGCTGGGAGATTTGGAGATCAAATTCATGCTTTGTCACTGGTTTAACTGGATACTATGTCAGTCTAATAAATCAAGCCTGGAGTAGCTTAGTGATGATTCACACTTTAAATCAATTTAATAAGGAATTTGAAGATGTGTTTAAAGGTTAAGGCAATATTATACTTTCCAAAAAAGAAGTTTCTCATTTCTAAAAACCTGCTTATGCTATCTTGCAATGGTGAGGTCACCCATCATCAACAGGTTCCAATTTTCAGACCTCTATTTATACCAAACTACAAGAGAATGTACCAATTAAATGGTATGAGGCATATGCAACCATAAAGCTATGAATCAACTACAACATCAATGTTAACAGTGAACCTGGCAGAGAATAAAATCTACAGCAATATCCCACTACATTTTAACAACTATTTATTAAACTTCAATCTCAGTTCTAGGAAAAATATTACCATGAGACATAATTATGTCTTAGCACTTCAATTTTTCTCTTATGCTCTTGTGTGACAATATAGTCATATGGATCAGCCGCCTTATATCACATATAACTTTCCTTAGGTTAAGGATTTGGTAAGAAACACCCTCACTGCTGACTGGCAATGCCCTCTAGTGGTCACTGTGGGAAAAAGAGCCTAAAAATAAGGTCCCAATACTAATACACTAGAGAATATGAAGAGCTAAGTGACAGAGAAACTAATGGTATGGTATTTTTTTAGTCAGTTTTCTTTTCTTTTACATGTGTTTCTTCTGATAACATATTTTCCTAATGCTATTTCCATATTCTCTTTCCTTTTTGATATTACTTCTAACATACATCTCTATCCTATACCAGTGTCATCTTGATACAGATTTACATGTTTGGAAAGAATTTATGGCATAATGGGCAAGCAAAGGCAGGCAGTGTGAATACTATTTTAAGCCTGCATGCATCCTAGAACAAAGCTGGAGATTATTTGCAGAAGTTTTTATTACTGGAAAATAAGTGCAAAAACAGTATTCATAGCATGCTTTTCCTAAAATATGTTGCCTAGTGACCAAATTGAATCAATTGTCAATTGATCTAGTGGAAACCTCAATAGATGGTCTGTTTGACTACCCTTTATAAGGAGGAATAACGATGAGCTTGTGAAGCTCTATCTGCCAGGGGAAAGAAGTGTGTGGCAAGAAGGAATTAGAAAGCAGAGTGGAACCAAGGACAGGAAAGAACTGTGTTAGTAAGAGTGAGAGAGTAATGAAAAGGTTCAACTAAATTTTTTGGGAAAAAAATATTATTTTCCTGCAAAATAAAGAAAGTGAGACTTGGGGACAAAAAGACAGTCAGTGTGGGAAATAAACAATTGGGTCCAATGAGAAAGATGGGGGCCGATTCAAGAGGAAATGAAATACTAATATCTTCAAAGCCCTTCACTCTCCTCCACCAGTTGCCAAGGTGACCCGCTGCCTTGGAACAGTTCTTCCCTGCAGGGGGTTGTAGGAATTGTTATTTAGTGAGGCCTGGGCCACTCCCTTCCTGCCTGGATCACTCCATCTTTGACCCACCTTCTGGTCACTGGTCACATACCCAGGATGGGGGGGAGAAGGAAAGACCATGATAACAAGGGAAATAAAAAGTAAAAGGAGCAGGACATGCCCACTTCCTCAGACACCCAGCTCTGGGGACCTCTTCTCTGTGGATAAGTCTATCTCTGTTAAATAAGTGTTAAATAAGACTTTAAATAAGACTTGCTTTCTACTCTTGCCTAGGCATTTCTTGGGTATTCAATCATACCCAGCGGATGCATTATAATTCTTATTACACACATAAAGCACAATTTTTTTATATCTCTGGTTGTATACAAAGTATGTTCACACCAATTTATGTCTTCATACATGCACTTTGGATAATAATGGTCATCACATTCTACCATCATTTATAACCCCATCTATAACACCCCATTTATAACTCCCTTTCCCTCCCACCCCTCTGTCCTTCTATTCCTCCCATGCTCCCTATCCCTATCCCACTATGTATCAGCCACCTTATATCAAAGAAAACATTCAGCATTTGTTTTTTGGGGGGATTGGCTAACTTCATTTAGCATTATCTTCTCTAACTCCATCCACTTACCTGCAAATGCTATGATTTTATTTCTCTTTTATTGCTGAGTAATATTCCATTGTGGATATATGTCACTTTTTTTATCCATTCATCTATTGAAGGGCATCTAGATTGGTTCCACAGTTTAGCTATTGTGAATTGTGCTGCTTTAAATATTGATGTGGCTGTGTCCCTGTAGAATGCTGTTTTTAAGTCCTTTGGGTATAGAACAAGAAGAGGAATAGCTGGGTCAAATGGTGGTTCCATTCCCAATTTTTCCAAGAAATTTCCACATCTGGGGAAATGAAACTCAGCCCTGATTTATTCTCATCACTGGCATCAGAAGGATAAAGATAGAAAATTTACAATAATAATAAATAATAATTCCCCCAGGCTTAATACATATTAATATTTAATCTCCACAATAATCCTGATAAGCAAATAAGTATTAGTATTAATCTCCTCTTACATATGAGAAAATTGAGGTAAAGACAGTAAAGGAATTGGATCAAAGTATTAGTTTGCATCCAAAACCATTCTCTTAAACATTATGAAAAAGGAAAGAAAATAAAGAAATTTGGAAATAAGCAGTAAAGACAGAAAAACACATTAATGTACCCAAGTATATTTTTCAGTTTGGGCCATAGAACAAAAACCATATACTGGGTGGCTTACACAGATTTATTTCCTCACTATTCCACAAGCTGGACATCTCAGATCAAGGTTGCTGCCAATTCTGTTCCTGGTGAGATTTCTCTTCCTTCCTCATAGACAGCTGCCTTCTTGCTGTATTCTCATAGTTAAAAGAGAGTGTGCGAGTGCTGGGGAAATGGTATTGGCTAAAAATTATATTTTTATATTGTGTGCATGGACAAACCTAGAATAAGAAATCCCACCATTATGTACAACTGTAATGCATCAATAAAAAATATGGAAAGAAAAAAAAAAACAGGAAAGAGTGTGTGCACTTCAGTGGCCTTTCTTCTCCTAAGGACAGGGTCAGGACCCTACCCTATGACTTTAACCCTAATCATATTCTTAAAGGTACTATGTCCAAATATAATCATTGGAGTTTAGGGTTTTTTAACTTAGGAGTTTTAGCGGGACACAATTCAGACTATAGCTCAATATTTGCCCTACCTAAATGGAGTAAAATTTAAAAGAAATATCAAACGTGTTCTTTGATTTGTACAAGAGATTTGAATTTCACCTAGCAGAGGTAACAATCTCGAACTGATCTAGCATTCAATTAGATGCAGATTAGTTGTCTAAGATGCAGATTAAATGAGCACATTAGATATCTAAAAAGAACTTTTAGCCAAAAATGACCAGGTCCAGAAATTGAGCTTCTGATACCAGGAAGAGTCTAAGAGCTTTAACAAACTAGAATTTAATGTCACTATCTTGAGTTTATCTCCCCCAAATCTGAACTCTTCATTTTTACATATATTAATTTTGATATATTTTACATATATCAATTTGCAGTGAAAATTGTCACCATTTGGGTTCCCCAAAAACAGACCGTGAGACATATATTCAAGTGATCCCAAGAAATATCGGTAGGAGAGTGAAGACTAAGTGGGGAAGTGGAATTGAAAATGGAAGAATGCCCACTAGGGAGCAGTATGAAGCATTGCCACTATGGGCAACTGGAGGTAACTCAGCTGGGGAAGTCAAGAACTCCAGCTGAACCAAGGAAGAGAAGCTGGAGTAGACTTCTGCCAGCTGCCTGTGTGCCATTGGGTGAGTGCTATTCATGGAGCAATAACTGTGGCACTTCCAGTTTCCTTTGCATGTGGATCCAGCACGTTCCCACACTGAGAAAGAAAAAAAAAAAAAATAACACTTAAAAGTGCTCAAGATAAGATTTGAAGCAAGACCACACTTTTTAAAAATTTTTGTTCATCCCTGTGGAAATATCCAATATATTTCCAAGTCTTATTTTAGCCCTGGGCCAGCACAGGCTTCATAGGTGAAGGTTGGGCTACGTAAGAAATCCAAAGGGAGTTTGAATTAAAGAGACTCTAATTATCTTTAAACCAGCTCCAGGACAGCTTCTCCTACCCCCAGCCTCAAGCTACCTACTAGAGTAGTGAAGTTTACTGAAGAGGCCAGTGAGAGAGAGAGAGAGAGAGAGAGAGAGAGAGAGAACACACCAGGGAGTGGACTTTTATTGGGGAATAAAAAATTCTGGGGAAAATCCCATCCAATGAAGATTAAAGGGGGCAGTGTCCCAAGGTCAGGTGAGACGATTGGGTCTTCAGGGGTAGTGGCCAGACACGCCTCCACACGGACAAGCCCTCGGACCCAACAAGGGTGGGGAAAGCTCTGGACACAAAGATGTGTCTAAGCACCTCTCGCCCAGCCAGCGAGGTAACTCAAATCACGTGCGAGCATGGCCTCCCACATCCTATCACTACTATTTCTCTAAAACATCTTGAGTCCAGCCATGTCTCAACATCCGTGCTCCTTCTGGGTCAGGCAAGTGACTGTCCCTTGTCCAGATTATTGCTAGTGTTGCTAGCTGTCCTGGCCTTCAGTGTGCTTCCCTCCAGTTTATTCTACACATGGAAGCATGACAGATAAGTATAAAATATAAATGTGATCATGCTATTCCCCTGCTTAAAATGCTATATTGTTTGCTCAAAGCAATCTAAATAAATTTCAAACTTATTAGCATACTTTGAGCTTATCATGATGAGAAGGTTTATTCCAAGTAGTGACCTCCCCATGCTTACCTACTCAGCCTCACCCCTTGACATCCCCTGTACAGTGTCCATCAAGGTTGGTAGACATGGTTTTATCCTAAAGTAGTCATCTTCAGCTCTTCTCAGCCCCCATGGAGAGTCTCAAAGGAGGTAGGGGACATAGAAGTGCTATTCCCCTGAATGGCCTTTGTCTAGATTGATGCAAATGACCTCAACACCAATACCTGTATAGAGGATTCTTGTCTCTTGCTATGGCATCCAAACCCACACTTTCTCTGTTACTGGAACCCCCATCCAAAGATGACTTTCCAATCCATTCTTTTCAATCAGAGAGATGTTTCTACAGAATCATCCCAGATCAGTTCCTATTGGAGAAGGGGGAAATAGGGGTTACATTTTGAGTGCAGTCCCTAGTTTGGAAAAAAAATATTTAAAACTAAGTTATAGGGGGAAAATAGTTGGAACTGAGAAGATTGTAGGTTAGTCATACTCCATAAGCAAAATGCCAATCTCTGATTCTCTTTTCTGGCTGCCTGCTGGACCTGCAGTTCCTCACATGAGGCTGTGTGCAGTGGGGTTTTATGGATGTCTAAAACATTGCACAGTCCTGTGTTAAAAGAAAAAAAAGAAAAGAAAAGAAAAATAAACTCTTCTGCAAGGGAAAAATTGTGGTGACTGCAGTTTTCATTTTGAGTAAATCCCAAAAGATGAAAATTACCCATATATGCAAACAAAAAGAGAGCACTATTTAAATGCTAAGACACATATCTAAAATCCCTTAACAATAAGACAGTAATTAGAAGTAAAGGAACACAAACACACTTTCTCATTTATGCATTTTAAAAAAAGCACATTGTAAATGACTCTTGGTTATTTCTGAAAGTCCACCTCTTATCTATCCCTCCCTTTCTCCTTCCTCCCTCCTCCCACCCAGCATCCTTCAAGCACACTGAGCTACTCATAATTCTCTAGGCTTTTCCCTTGCTCTCTTTTCTCTGCTACCTAGAAGGACCTTCATTTCTCACTTCCAATGGGATTACTTACTCATTCTATTCATTCTCTAAGTTCTACTTTAAATCTCACCATTTTTAAAGAGACTTGCTGAACTTTCGAAGGCAGGGATTTACTTATTTTTTTGCGTTCTCAAGGGACTATTAATAACCTCTTTGTCTTTATCAAAAATATGGATTTATCGCATTTTTCTAGAGCTTCCTGCTTGCTTATTTACTTATCTCAACCAGGTAGTAAAAACTATGATAAATGAGGATTCCTCTCGTTTTCATTCACTTAAATCCCCAGTGCCTAAAACAACTCTTGGTACTGAAAGTACTATACAAACCAGGAAGCTAGAAAACAGATAAAGTTGTTGTACACAATAAGTGGAGCAGAGTTGGCATGGCAACCCATATTCCTCCACACCAAGGACCACTCCTGGCTTTATAGCCTGTTCTCAAAATTTAGTTTAAATTCCTCTAAATTCAGGTTAAATGACCTGACAGATTCACATTCATAATTTTTGCTTTTCCTCTCTCTGATCTAAATAATATAGGAATTTCATGATGGTTGCAAGGAAGAAAACCCCTGGGATGTATCACTGTAGGAAGGTGGGGAAAGCTCTGGACACAAAGATGTGTTCTTTTGTCCAGTATATGATTCCAGAGGCCCAAGGTCTTGAGTCTGCATTCTCAATTCCTCCCACTCTTCAGTGTTCAAACTGGTCAATGTGTGACAATACTCACAATTCTTAGAAATGACCCTAGAACATACATCTTTCCTCCTCCTCCACTTTGGCTGTCCTAGTTCATACTCTTTTCTTATCAACTCCTTATAACTTACAGGCCTTGAGCCACAGATTCCTTCCATCACCCAATCCCCTAGACTCCCCCACTCTCTGCTCCACTTCAGTTCTTCCACTGCATCCAGAATTATTCATTAAAAACAGAATCATCAAATCATTTTCTTTTCAAAACTTGGGTTACACCATATTTGTTTACTGAATAAATTATCCATATAAGGTATTTGACTATTTTCTTCACTAATTATAGAATACAAATCAATGAGTAGAATTTATTATCTCTGTTGTGACAAAAGTTCCTCATGCACCAAAATTATTCATATTCATGGCAAGAGTGTCCTGGAAAATATTTTTGGAACTACAGTTTCTCTAATACATTTTGCTGCTGCACTGAACACCTGAAATGTCTCTCTGTTCTTATGCTAGAAATATTAAGTTGCAAATGAATTGCAATTCAATTTCAGACATTTTTCTTTTTTGCTTAGGGCATGCAAGATGATCCATGGCAATGTTTAAAGAGAGAAAGAGAAGGCTGCTTAAGAACCATTATACTTCAGGCGTTCACCACAAGGTGGTGCTAGATAAAATTTTTTTCAATCCGGTTTTCCACTTGCAGCTTACATCAGAAATATTGTAATATGATGTTTTTCTTTCCTCTCCTTTCTGGGGAGGAAGGTATTAATTCCAATAGGTTCAATTCAGTAAATGTAGTAGTCTGACAAATTTCAAATCTTCAATTTTCTCAGTTTTACCTATATCTTCCTACAACTCTGGAATACTACAATGTGTGGCTTTGTAGGTCAAAAAATAATCTAAAAATCCCCCCCCCCCTTGTTATGATTTTAAAAACACTTCTAGGAGAGGTATGGTTTGCTGGAGATTTTAGTCTAAATATTTTCTGACTGGAAGCTAGGGCAGACCTACCCCATATACTGGTCATGCAAAGAAGTGGTTGATTTTAGGTCCCAAGGAAAAGCTGGAAGATTTTCTATTTCAGCTTAGTGCACAAGACCAGAGGAGCCAAAAGTAGAGGATAAACTCAAGTTCAGGGAGAATTCTGGGGCTAAATGTATACGCTTCATAAATTTCTGTATGTGTGGTATCACTGGGGGAACTGGAAAGCAAGGAGGCAGGCACTACATAAAGAGGATCCTGGCAAGGGACACTGGGCCACTACAGATTGGTTATACCAGAGGCTGTAAACCTGACCAATGTACTGGGACTCTCCAGTGTTACCGGTCTCAGATTAATGAATAGCAAACCCTGAAGCAGCTTGGAGTCCATCTAATTCAGGGACTTCAAACTAGGTTATGAGATCGTGGCTTCGTGGAGCCTACTCAGAGAAGTGAGGCTAGCAGAGCCAGGTCGACTAGGTAGAGTTTTGGTTTTTTCTTCAACTAAGGCAATTCATTTTATACTAGTATTTGTGTATGTGTGTGTGTGTGTGTGTATATACACACACACACACACAACTACAGAGAAATAGTATGCTTTGAAGTTCACTTTGCTAACTGGTCAAACTACTTCCCTTAGAAGGAGATTGCTTTCCCAAAAATCCATGATTGGACAACAGCAGTGAAACGGACTTTGATGATTTTTAAAAGAAAAGCTTATTAAGGGAAAAACAACCAGAGAAAGGAAGCGGTTACAGTACCAAACCCAAATGTTTACCTATTTCTTACCCGTGGATAGCCTGCTAATGTCCAACTTTTGGGTTTAGAGTGTTTTAGAATTTTAAAAACAACTCAGATCCATTGTGTTATTTGAAACTCATAATATTTTTGTTGATACTTCAACCCCTTTTGCCTACTAGATCTTTGATTATCATGATTATTAGACTCTTTTATCACTCTTAATAATACATATGTATGTATGTAATTTACATTTCTCTTTCTCTGCTTACTCCCAGCGCAATTCTTGACTCACTATAGATTTCATGAACATTTTAAAATATGAAATAACCAGTTCCTGGCATGCAGTAAGTACTCAAAGAATGCTTGCACATAATTGGTTTGGATCAAGCATTTTAAGGTGTAGCAAAGCATGCTTAGCCTTTAGCAGCAAGAGCCATTTCTTTTAATCTTCTAAAGCTGGCTTAGCTAATATACCTGCTCCAAATGTTCACTTGCATATAGGAATAAGGAGTCTATTTCTGGAACAAACTAAATTCACAGGTTCTGTGAGGGCAACAGCTTTGCCTGGAGCACCTCGCTGACATAGACTCACAGAAGGAAACCATCCTAGCATCAGAATGAGCTGAGCAAGATGTAGGTGTTGCAAATCGGGACTTGGCTTGGGGAACCCACACACCACACACCAACAACAACCCCTGCAGCTTGTCTTAAGTTAAATGCACAGATGCGTGTGGGGGAATTCCTTAAATAGCAGGGGTGGGTTGTAATTTTAGATCATGATATCACAACGGAGGGCTATGGGGGTGTGAAGAGGGAAAGAAACTAAACCAAAAGGGCAGGACATTTTAAGTTGAAATGAGAGAAAGAACCACTGTACACCCAATATTAGGAGACTATCATCTCTCTTTGTTGGGACATTTGGATAGTCAAAGAAGAATGTATACAAATATGCCCATATGCAGCACACATACACAATCTAAATTATCTTTTATTTCTTCTTTTCCTGTCATTGAACAACAAAATAAACAGCAGCAACAACAAAAACCTCTGGATTTATTGGGACCGCTATAAAAGAAAAGATAAGAAAGCACAAAGAACATGCTATTAAAAGTTAAACAATCATCCACCCCCCATCTTTCTCTCTCTTCTTTAGAGGAAAGGCAGACATATAATTCTCTGAGAATCTAGATATATATACAGATCTGGGAAACAGGAAATAAAATCCTCCTGGTCTCACCATTCCTCCCAGTGCCCCAATTACATAATTTGGGTAGCTCGTCACTTGGCATTCCGAGGCTTTGCCAAGTTTGAGTTCCTGGTTCCCAGAAGGGTAAACGCTTCTTCCAGGATCTACATTTAGTTTTCTCATACACTTGAAACTGCACTGACCACCCACTTTCTCTTAGTTTCTCATTCCAGAGAATCAACAGTCAAAGAAGGGAATTGATCAGCTCTGATGATTAGGAGAAATGATGCTTTCTGCTGCCTGCTTTTGTATCCCATGATTATAGTTAATGTACAATAGCAGCAACCACAGTCCAGGAAGACAACTAAGGGATTAGACAGCGGCCAGGCAAGCAACCCAGACCAGACACCATGCCAGCTGAGAAGGAAGGAGCTCTAGAATGAAAATTAGAAGAGGAAAATAATGATAATATCAATAACAGCCTCAAGGCTGGATGAAGTAGCAGAAACAGAAGTGTATTTAAATAATTATCGTGCTGTAATTCTTTATATCTAAGTGATCTTAAGAAGGCAACATCTGAGACTTGGTCACAAATTGAACAAAAGCAAAGGAACAGTGTTCTCACAAAAATGAGACTTTCTGACAGTGCATGTAACCAGGTCTGATAATGTAGATGAGAGATCAGAGAGGTGATCTCAATCAGCTATGCTTTATGGACCATTTGATGCTTTTGGACTTACCTGTCTCTCATCTCCAGCTGCAGCTGTTTGACTCCACAACTTCCCACATATAATTTGGCAGTATCTCCTGTCTCCACCACACACCTCCTGCCTCCCACCTTGGGGCACTCCTATCAGTGCAGGAAATGGGAAGCTGTGAGACCCCACTTGAGCCTATATGAGTACAACAGGGAAATGTGGGGATTTAAAACCTTGTATGGAACCAGACACTGTGATGCACACTTTAATCCCAGCAGCTCAGAAGACTGAAGCAGGTGGGTCACGAGTTCAAAGCCAGCCTAAGCAACTTATCAATACTTTTGTCTCTAAATACAATATAAAAGAGGCTGGGAATATGGCACAGTAGTTAAGCGCTTCTGGGTCCGATCCCTGGTACCGAATAAAAAAATAAATAAAATGCTTATGTGGGAAACATTTGCCCAATAGGAGAAGAGAGTTGGAGTGTAAATGATTTTCTTGTGAAGAATCTGTCATGTAATGCAGTTTATTCAGCCTCTTAGAGATGGTCCCTTGGGATTGATGGATCAGGCCAACCTGGTGGTGGATACTCAGTATATAAATCCTAGTATTAGACCAAGCCCCCTACTTCCTTTTACTCTCCCTTATCCTTTATTGTTACTTCCTAGAATCCCTCTCTCTAATAAAGGAACATATGTGAGTCTTTTACATTGTTCCAGGTTCCCAAGGAACCTCAGCTAAGATACATGGACAGTTATTTGAGCCAGTGTCCACAATCAGTAGTTTGAAAATGAGCCTACATCACCTGAGAACAAACGGTGTCACACCCTTTAACAAAGCATTCTGTTTTTCTTAAAAATATATTTTTCACTTTGGAGCAACTGAAATCCATGACCAATGAAATATTGACCAATGAAAAGTACCTCCTTTAAGGGAATGTACAGAAATATTGAAATAACATCTGACACAGCACTACAAAGAAATTCCTAACCTGCTTCTTCTACTTGTCCTACTTTTAAAGCTACTTTTATATTTCCTGTATTGAAGGGAAAATTAGAGAAATAAAGGGAGATTCAGGAGAAGGAGGAAGATGAGAGGAAGGAAGGCAAATTTTATTGAATATCCAGAAGTGACATCCCAGGGCTCAGTGAAGGGTGAACAGGGTCATGGCTTCCGGTCTGGATCATCCCGGTAGGCTTTGACTGACTTTGCTTCAGGAGGGTCTCAGACTAGATCATCCTCATCACAACACTACAACAATAAAACCCAATTAGGTCAATGTAAGGAACAAAAGAGATTCTGTGACAAGAAAGGTCTTACAGAACGTAGGTCCCCGTGCAGATGAAATTATTGTTGTTACAGCTATTTTCAGCCCAAGGCTTCTTGACTTCCCTCTGTAGGCTGTTTAGGGAGGCAATATGAATTGTAACAGAACCATAAATTTGAGCATCTATCTGCCTTGTCCTGTCTTTACTACTTCCTTCTTGGTCTCTATAGATCCCCTAACTCCTCTGAGCCTCAGACTCTTCACATATAGAAAAAAATAATAATAATTATAATGACTCCTATATATACTCCTTACAGAGATGTAGAAATCCACGAGTTGATGATTATAAAAGCACTTTATTAACCACAAAGAGCTTTGGGCAAGTTAACCCTTCAAGGACAATACTATTGCTATTAATATTTCCTCCGTCATTCTATTGAGGCATTTTCAGGGTTTAAGAATTGTTTATTCCACATCAGCCAAGCAAATTACAACTATGTAATTGACTTCTTGAGCTATCAATAATTAGGTTGAAGTAAAAAGTTCATTTTCTGCAGGCTGTCTGACTGAAAACCTTTCTACATTACCACCAGGAGATCTGAAGATCACCAAAGCCTTGTGGGACATCTCTAGTCCATTGAGAACAGACCTACTTAGTTAATTATGCTATATTTCTTCAATTATTAACTTCTTTATTAAAATCACAGATATACACTCTAACCCAGCAATGAAGTACAGCTGATTTTAAGCAGAGTAAACTATAAAAATAGCGGCTGAGCAAATATTTTTAGCCTCTGCATTTCAGTCTTGACTACCTTGAAGATAGGAGTGAAGGAATTTATTATATTGGTAGAGTCTAGAAGGAAAAGAGTAGAAACTGGGAGAAAGCGATGCAGCAGAAACAGGGCTCCTCACATGACATTTCTGTAAGCATCCCAGAAAGCAAATATTTGTATAGTCCCTGAGTATCATTCAAGCAGAATTTAAAACAAAAGTTTAATGTATCTAAAACATACATTTAAATAACTTTTTCAGAAATTTAACATATGTGTTTATTTTATCTTTAACCATATTTTCATTATAGGAGATGAAAGAAAATGGTCTCCCTCCATCTCCCCTCCCCCAGTTTTTTGGCTGGGCTACAAATTAAATTGAGATACACAAAAGGAGAAAAAAACATAATTACATGCCATAGAAAAGCATAGGAGATTGGTGTTTCTAGAAGGTGGTAGAAGAAAAGCCAGGAAGGTAAGAAAAAGGAATCCATTGTCTTATTAGGCAAATAAAAATGTCCTTCCAGTAATATAGGCTTTCTCAGAGCAGTCTCTTCCAGATAAAGACACATTTTTAATGTAGATGGCCTTTATAAATGTAAATTTCCCTTACAAAAGGGCAGCTTTCCAGAGCTACTCCTATTTTTTGAAGTTTCCTAAAATAACCTGCCTAAAATATGCTCAAGAAGTATATTTGGGGTGTGGTATCTTCTGCTCTTTTACAGTCATATTTGGGCTGGTATGTCCTCCAGGGCAATACTATTTTAGAAAATACTTTGAAGTACAAAACATTGTGGGACAACATGAAAACAAGTCTCACTATACTGACAATATATTCATACCACTAAACTCAGTAGCTATTTTTCAATGTTAAATTTGCTTCTCTAATAATCAGCAATGCCTCTTGAAGAAATATCTTTCTTTAATCTTTGGAATGTAGTGGCACCCCCTTTCTCCACAGAAAAGTCTTAACTGGCCTTCTCCAGAAATCTTCATCATGGCTGATTTTGAGACTGTCAGCAAAAGAGTCTCTGCAAAAGAGTTTCAGTGTAGATAAACTTCCTATTTTCATGTTGCCCTGTTTTATTTGGCCACTGGCTGGGAAGATATCAGCACTCCAGGTGCTGGACACCCCTTTACTAGTTTTTCACAAACGTATCCAATATAATAGTTTGTAGAAATGTGCAAGCAAGGCTTCTGGCCTTGAGCTGGGCTTCACAGAGATATCTACATTTTTTAGGTAATTTACCAACTGGGCACCATGGTAACAGCTGGCAGGGAGAGGAAAGAGATGGAAGAAGAAGCTCTCCCCTTCTCAGTATTGTCCTTGAAGGGTTAACTTGCCCAAAACAGTGAAAGAAAAAGGTGCTTTTATGTAAACTTCTACAGACTATGAACTTCTGAGCCCTTCCGCTTACATGCTGGGTATAAAACTCTGAAACTACCTGAACTCGGAGTTCAGGGGATTAATTGATTACAGCAAAAGCTGTGCCCTCTGAACCTGGCTGCAGCCAAATAAAACTGTTTCCTGCTGTCTTCAGTACGTTGCCTCATTTGTCCTTACAACAGGAATATCACAGTCTCCTCATTTACTCCTGACTCTATGACCCCGTTTTCTTAATTGTCTTGATTTTTCTTTCTTAATTCAACATGTAAAAAGGAGGGTGAATATGACTCTGTTTGGAACATTCTTTCTTGCTTTCCCACTCCACACTTTTTAAGTGATCTCATTTTTACCCATGGGTTCAGTTGCCACCAAATGGGGATGATTCACAGTACATTAACACAGAGCTTTCCTCTGAAATCTATAACCTTAAAATGACTGCTGACTTGAAATTTCAGCTTGGATATTTGAAAGTTCTCTAAGCTCCACAACCTGAAAAAAAAAAAAAAACAACACTGTTTTTATCAATCTGGGTTTATCAATGTTCCTCATCTTGGTGGAGGATAACATTTAAGTGCTACATAAAGTATTATCCTTTCATTCATTCATTTGATATCCACATGACTGACATTCTTTTACAGTTTGAGAATAATATTAGCAAATAAAATAATGAGGATCCCTATCCACATGAGAGGAAATGATATTCTTTCTTCACATCTTTCTATATAACCCATATTTATCAGTTCTAACACTTTCATCACATAATGGTCCCTTCAGTCTTTGCATTTTGTTACTGTGTCAGCACCTGCTAGTCTAAGCTATGGTCAACTCTCCCTTATACCTTTACCAAAATAGCCTCCCAAGTGATCTTTGTTCTTCACTCTTGTCTGTCTCTATAACCTCTTTTCTTCCTGCACTCAGATTACTGTTTACAAAATAGTAATCTCATTATGCCATTTTCTTATTCAAAAATTCTTCCACAACTTTCCATTACCCTGAAGCTAAAGCTCAAAATACTTAGAGTTCTTCAGGCTCTGAGTGGTCTGGCTGACTAATAATATACCACACTTTTAAATTTTGCTTTTTGTTCACCCTTCATGCTCAAGTCACCCTGATTTTATCAAATTTTCTTCAGAACACAATTCTCCCAGCGTTGTGTTCCTCCTGTCAGGGAAACAGGTCAACTACCTTCCCACACCTCTTCAACAAGGTAACTCATTTTATTCATAATTAAAGTTCATTGAGATTCTACCTTGCATGTATGCAATTTAGAGATCACTCAAAGGCTTGGGTGTGAAATACAGATTTTGGGAGTTCTACCTCTGTGGATCATCTTTCCCAGGGTTTCTCGCTTCAGTTTTCATCTACTCTAGTTGCCTCAAACTCTATCATTTTCTCTTCAAATTAGGCCTTTTTGTCTATACATTCCCACCGTGCTGTTCCTCCTGTCAGGGAAACAGGTCAACTCCATCCCCACACCCACCGCTCCAACAATTTACCACATTGTCATTCACAATTGAAGCTAGTTGTTGAATGGTCAGGAGGTGGTCTCTGAGTGCCTACCCTATTGATACAGATGCCCCTTCCCTTGTAATAGTGTTGCATTCCAATAAACTTATCAAATTTGAAAAACATTGTACATTGAAAATGCCGTTAAATACTTAACCTACTAAAGATTATAGCCTCACTTTGACTATCTTAAAAATGATCAGAAAACTGACATTAGCTACAGTTGGGCAAAAACATATAGCATAAAGTTATCTTATGTAATTTATTGACTACTAAAATTGAAAATCAGGATGGTTGTATGGATGAACTTTCACACCACCGTGAAGTGAAAAACTTCTATGCCTAACCACTGTAATTCAGGGACTATCAGTGAAGCCAGATTTAAAGATAGGTAGTTAGTGTAGTTAGGTACAATGGGTCTAATATCCAGTAAGATGAAGATGGAGCCCATCCCAAGGAAATATTAATGAAGCAGCTGCCAGCAAACATGGAGATGCTAGCTAATCCAAAAGCCCTTACTGCCCAGATTACTCCCAGATTATGTCCACCTGTCCCCCACCCTTTGGGCCTTCCCACCTACGTTCCATCACTGCAAGATAACAGAACAAAGGACAGAAATGCCACAGGAATGCGGGAAAGCTGAAAGAAGACCTTAGCTATAAACAAGGGAAGATCTTGCCCTTCCAGGGATTCCACCTCTTGGATCCCCTTCTTCCTCCAGGGAGAAGTCTTTTCTGCTGTCCTTTAATAAAGCTTCAACTTTCCACTCCAAACTTGCCTTGGTGTGCTTCTCTGGTGTTATACTTCAGCACTGGGGAAGCAAGGACTTGTCACCGGTAAACAGTGGTAACGTCAGTATTTAATTCCACAAGACTGTGTTCTTTCTCTTAGTAAGTACATGAAGTAATTGCCATCATGTTATATCATAACAAACCAAAATAAGGATTAGGTAAATCTGGTTTTGGTAATGGTGTATCAATAATCTTTTTGCAGATAACAATTGTAAACTCTCTGAACAAAACTAAGAAAAATCAATTAAAAGCATAAGAGTGACCAAAATAGACAAATCAAGGTGAATATGTGCTTGAATGAAGGAAATGTCTTGAGTGAACTTTTTATTAAAGCAGCTGTCTGCATGAGGGCATGCTCTAATTTGTGCAGCATAGTGAACTTAGAAGACGGATAGTTTTTTTAAAATTATTCAATCAGCTAAAAAAAAAAAAAGTAAAATCAGCAATCCTCAATGATGGC
Organism: Marmota flaviventris; assembly: GCF_047511675.1. Lineage (NCBI taxonomy): Eukaryota > Metazoa > Chordata > Mammalia > Rodentia > Sciuridae > Marmota > Marmota flaviventris. The sequence goes on along the minus strand of NC_092505.1, from coordinate 46,831,578 downwards.
TGCAAGAAAAACTGACAGATATAACAAAATCAAAAGACAAAAGGAACAGAGAGCAAATAGATGGTAAATAAATATAAAGTAGTACTACCCATTTCCCAAATAAATTTGTTTAAAATAAAGAACTATTTAAAGCAAGGATTATAACATTACTTTGGGGTCTATATTCTATGCAACAATGATAAACACAAAAAGTAGCATAAAATATGGGAGATGGTAATGGAACTATGCTATTTCAAGTTTCTTATATTGCATATAAAGTAATGCAATATTAGTTCTAAGTAGATACTGATAAGATAAATATATAGTATTTCTCAGAACAATCTCTAAAAATCTATGCAAAAAAGACAAAGGAGGATTAAATATAGTGCTAAAATTTATCTTGTTAATTCTAAAGAAAAGAAACATTTAAAAATGACACAAATAGAAAATTGTTGTCTCTAACTCTCACCACAAGAGTTACATTAAAAATTAAATAGTTAGGAATAACATTACAAGACGATAGAATAGGAAGTCCTAGAGACTTCATTGCCCACAAATGAAAAAACAAATTGATCAAGTGGTTCTGTGAGAAATCCAGAGAAGTATGAAATCAACCACATAAACCCAGCAGGAAAACTTGTGAAATTCCCACTTAATTATGTGAGTCCCTTTCCTTTGGTCAACTCCTGTCTCCTCCCTGAGAGAAGGAAAAGCAGGAGAACTTATGTAACATTCTGAATTTTAGGAGAACCCAAGTCTTTAACAATATGAAGCACCAGGTTGAGGGACTCCACAAATAATCAAATGTGCATCCAACTCTGAAATGCAACAGATAGACACAGGGGGAGGTTCAGAACCATGATTCAATACAATACCAGCCTTGCCACAATATTTTGCCAGAGGGAATGCTTGAGAAGATATGGGTGAATTTTATCAAATGAGATTAAAAGCACAAGCCCAGAGAGGATGAATTAAAGAAAAAAAAAAAAAAAAAAACTTGAAAAGGCTACAGATTCTGTAACCAGCCTGAATGGAGAAACTCTTCCATCTATGAAACTATTGTAGGGACAGAAGAGACAAGGCACCAAAGATAGCAGGAAATAGTTGTATTTGGCTGCAGCCAGCTCAGAGGGCACAGATTTTGCTGTAACCAATCAATCCCCTGAACCCCAAGTTTAGGTAGTTTCAGAATTTTATACCCAGCATGTAAGGGGAGGGGCTCAGAAATTCCCAACCAAACAACCAAAAATAGATAGAAAAAAAATAAAGACAAAATCAGTAATAATAGCCTAGAGACAATGACAGAAATTTATAGAGACATGACTAGGTATTGTGAAGAACAGTATAATAAACCTTTAGAAAAATATAAATAATAAAAAAGAGACAATGCACAAATTAACAATATAAACAAATTAAAATAAGAGGGGATTTCAGCAGAGATCCTAAGACACTAACAATCTAACAACAAAATATATGAATAACTTTAAGCCAACAAATTTAATGACAGATTAAATAAACAATCCTTAGTTAATATAATTCATCAAATAAAAAAGAAAATGTGCAAAGTATTAAAATATTCAATATGTTTAATATATCAAAAATTTTCATACAAAGAAAACTGGGGCCTGTATTGTTTCCAATGGTTTATTCTAAAAAACATTTAAAATAAGCCTACACAAATTTTTTCAGGTAATAGAAGAGGAGAGAGAATTGTCAGATTAATTTCTGAAGCAAGCAATACCATGAAAATGAAACTCCCATTAACATAGAAGCAAAAATCCTTAAGAAAATATTGGCAAGTTTAGGGGATGGGGTTGTGGCTCAGTGGTAGAGCATTTGCATAGCATGTGTGAGGCACTGGGTTTAATTTTCAGTACTGCATATAAATAAATAAAAAAATAATGGTCCATCAACAACTAAAAAAAAATAAAATAAAGAAAATATTGGCAAATTTAACACAGCTACTCATGAAAGAATCATACCTGTTGATGTTGTAATAAAAATCTATTTAGTACTTGAAAATCATATAATTATATAATTAACCATATTAATTGAATACAGAATAAAATATGCAACATGTTGTCTTAAAATATTCAAGAGAGCATATAATAACCTTCAACAGCCATTCACTATGTAAATCTCAGCAAACCATGAATAGAACAAAATCTCATCTATTTAAAGATGGGGATTGTGCATGTGTCCCCATATATGCACATGCTTGTATGTATCTCCATCCCATCAGAATATACCATACTTATTGGCAAACTATCAAATAAACATTCAATTCCCTCATAGATTAAAAACAAAGCAAGGTTGCTCACCTTTACCAATCTATTCATCATTGTATACTGGAGGTTCTTGTTAATGCAATAAAGCAAGAAAAAAGAAACAAAAGGTAGAAAGATTGGAAAGGAAACAGAACAATATCCACAGACAACATGGTTGATCTTTTAAAAATATGGGCCAAGTATTGTGTAAAGCAACCATTAAAACCGATAAATGAGTTTAGCACTATTGACTCATACAAAATCAATTTACCATAATCCATTATATTTCTATATAGTAGTCATAAACAATTAAAAAAGCAATTTAAAAAAGCAATTACACTTACAACAGTATCAAATCACAAAAATAATTAGGGATGAACCTAATATAAGACATGCAAGACTGAACAAAATTGTAAAAGTCTTCAATAAAAAGTCTTCAATAAAAGGAAATATCCAATTATCCATAGGAAGACTCTATTTTGCTAAGGCATTAATTCTGCCCAAATTGGCTTATACATTCAACACAATCTCAATCATCACAACAAAAGTTATTTTAAATAGACATTGATAAGATGGCTCTAAAATTTATATGAAAATGCAAATGACTGAGAATAGCAAGAAATAACTCTGATAAAGAAGACTTAAATTGAAGAACTTATACAACCTGATATCAAAATTCACCATAAAGCTACAGTAATCAAGGGTGTGGCATAGAATAAAGGTAAACAAATAGATCAGTGGAACACAACAGTGAGCACAGAAATAGATCCACATTTAACACAGTAAATTAATTTTCAATTAAAGCACCAAAGCAACTCAATGGACAAAGATTAATCTTTACAACAAATGTTACTAGGATTACTAACCATTAAATTAGAGAAAAATGAACCATGACTTTTATTTAGCACATTATACAATCATTGTTTCAAAACGGATAAAGCACTAAACACACAAGCAAACTAAACAAAAAAAAAAGGAAGAAAGAAAAAGCCTTCTGGAATAAAACCCTAGCGAATTTTCTTTTTCTGACCTGGGATTGGAAAACTTGATTGTTGAGACCCCAAATTTGGTAGTGGTAAAAGAATAAAAGTGATAAATTAGATTCATTTAAATTAAACTTCCTGGTCAACAATATAACATTGAAAATTAATAAATAATCTCTATACTGTTAAAAATGATATATCTGTATATATGTATGTGCATATATAGATGTGAATACATATACATGTACACACACATATCTTATATATAAAATGATATACTTGTTTCCAAACTCCATCAAGAACTGTTAAAATAATAAGAGTAGGATGTAACCCAGTGGTAGAATACTTGTCTAACATGCATGAGGCCCTGGATTCAATTACCAGCACTAAACAATGACAAAAACAATAAAATCCACCAAAACTTCACAATAAAGTTAACTGTATAAGAAAAATAATAAATAGTATGAGGGAAACAAAAACTGTGGCTATAGAGATGACCAGTGACCCATTAGCACATGAAAAAACTTCCCAACATGGTTACTTGTTAAGGAAACACACATTAAATTGACAATGGGATACCAGCATCCACCCACTCAAGTAACTAAAAATTTAAAAGCCTGACAATATCAAATATTGGTGAGAGAATAAGAGTTTTCACACATTGCTTGTGGGGATATAAAATACCACAATAACTTTTGGAGAAGGTTAGCAGATCCTTATGTAATTTCAAGCATATGTCTACCCTATAATCAAGTAATTATACTCGCAGGTATTTATGTAATAGAAAGGAAGGCATAATTTCTCAAAGAGGTTTATAAAGAATATTCATAGATTCATTCTAAAAAGCATAAAACTGAAAATAACTCAAGTTTGTGAAAAATACAATCTTTTAAAAAACATATTGCATTCTTATAATAGAATGCCATTAAATAATTAAAAACGAACACATTACCAATACATGCCACAATTTGGATGAATCTCACAGATAATATGCTGAATGACAGACACTCACAAAAGAATATATTGTGTTATTCTACATGTGAAGTTTTAGAGAGGACAAAACCAGTCTAACAATAAAAAGTAATTATTGCCTTTGACTGAAGTACATACATAATTGAGAAGAGGCATGAAAGAATTTTTCATTATGATGAAAATATTCTCTATTTTGATTAAGCTAATGGTCATGCAGTTATATAGACAGATGAAATGTCATTAACATATGCACATACCATGTATAAATTTAAAATTATGTCAATTATAACAAAATAAAATGACTTTAATGCATCCAAATACAAAAGAAATACTGCATAAAGGGTAACAGCAGTACATATTTTCCTGACTTTGTATCAGAAGTTAACGTGTTAAAATTAAACATATCAAAAAAATCAATAGCCTTCAATTTAATTTTCAGTACCAATATCCTTAAAAATTAAGACAAAATAAATACATTTCCACATAGACAAAATCTGAAGTAATTTTTTTCTAGTGACTTGCATGAAAGCATTCCCTCTAAACACTGGAGGAAGACAGGGATGCCATCTTTTATCACTTCTATTCAACATAGTCCTGGGAACTCTAGCCAGAGAAATTAGAGAAAATAAAAAAATTAAAGGGATATAAACAAGAAAAGAATAACTCAAACTATTCCTATTTGCAGATGTCATGATTCTACATTAAGAAGACCCCAAAACTCTACAAGAAAACTTCTTGAAACTCATAAATGAATTCATCAAAGTAGTAGGATATAAAATTAACACTCATAAATCAATTGTGTTCCTATATATCAGTGATGAATCAACTGAAAAAGAAATTAGGAAAAGTATCCCATTCACAATAGTCTCAAAGAAAATAAAATATTTGGGAATCAATCTAACAAAAAGATAAAGATAAAAAAAAAAAAAAACCTCTACAATGAAAAATACAGAACTCTAAAGATTAAAGAAATTGAAGAAGACCTTAGAAGATGGAAAAATCTTCCATGATCTTGGATAGGCAGAATGAATATTATCAAAATGGCCATACTACCAAAAGCACTAAACAGACTCAATGCAATTCCTATTAAGTTTCTGATGATGTTCTTCACAGAAACAGAAAAAGCAGTCATGAAATTCATTTGGAAAAATAAGAGGCCCTGGATAGCCAAACCAATCTTCAGCAAGAAGCAGGAGGCATCACAATCTCAGACTTTTAATTATACTAAAGAGCTATAGTAACAAAAACGACATGGTTTTGGCACCAAACTGATATGAAGACCAATGGTACATAATAGAAGACACAAAGACAAACCCACATAAATACAATTATCTCACACTAGACAAAGGCACCATAAACATACATTGGAAAAAAGATAGCCTCTTCAACAAATGATGCTAGGAAAACTGGAAATCCACATGTAATAAAATGAAATTAAACACCTATCTCTCACCCTACACAACACTCAACTTCATGTGGATCAAGGACCTAGGCATTAGACAAGAGTGCAAAAAAAAAAAAAAGTATTCAGGCTGAAAGGAAATTATACCAGACAGAGAGAATCTTGGACAGGCAAGAAGGGCAAGAGCATGATAATAGATAAATATCTGTGTAAACAAAAAAATATTTGAGGATCCAAATTTTTATATGTTCTTTTAAATTTAAAAAAATATTAAATATTTAAATCAAAGTAATAACACTATATTATAATGTGTATTGGAAGTAAAATATAAACCAATTAGTAAAATGGGCAGGGGCAAAATGGAATTATATTATTTAAGATTTCATGAAGTAATATTGTATAATATTATTTGAAGCTAAACCACAATCATTTAACAATGTTTGTTGTAATCTATAGCACAACAATTTCAAAATATAATAAAGTCATTTATCTAAAATTCAATGCAGGAAACGAATATTAACAATAGTGATCATCTATCCCTGAAGAAGGTAGAAAAGAGGCTAGAGAAACAGGATAAATGAGATAAATGGGAAACTTAAACCATATCAATGATTACATTAAATGAAAGTGCAATGAACACTCCAATTAAACCGCAAAAATATAGAGCACAGATGGGTTGAAAATAACAAGAGTAAAATAAAAAGATACTTCATGCAACATTAGACATAAGAAAGCTGGTGTGCCTATATTAATAACGAACAGGGTAGAGTTTAAAATATAAAGTATTACTAGAGATAAAGAGAACACATATTATTACCAGGGGAAGAAAGTTCATGAAGAAGACATAAATGATTCCAAATGTATATGCACCTAATAAAAAAGAGAGATTATCCTTACTTTATCTGTATGTTAATACAATTAATACTGAAACTTCCGTAGCTATATAGTAACTACGCTGGTTAATTTGTGTAAACCTGAATGGTCCACAGGGTGCCCAGTTTAGACATTGTTTCTGGGTCTGTGAGGGTATTTCTGGATCAACATTTGAACTCAGCCAAGTAGATTTCAGGGGTCATCCAATCTGTTGAGGGCCTGAAAAGATCAAAAGGTAGAGAAAGAAGGAATTCATTCCTTCTTTTCCTTCACCTTACTCTTTGGGGTGGGACATCCCATCTCATCTGCTTATTTATGACTAGAATGCATATAATTGGTGCCCCAGTTCTCAGGCCTTTGAAGTCAGACCTAACAACACCACCAGCTCTCTCCTTGGTGTCCAGCTTGCAGATGGCAGATCATGATCTGCTCAGTCTCCATAATCAAATGAGAAAATTCCTCAAAAGGAATGAATCAATATCTATGCCCATATTGATATCTATAGCTTTATTCTTATATCTGTCTATATCTATATTGGTATCTATATGGTACTCATGGGTTCTGTTTCTCTGAAGAACCTGATTAATATGAGTCATGAAGGACTCTGGTCAGATTAAAGCCCAGATAGCAGAATGGAGAGAGAGCAGGAATCTATACCTTCGAACCCTTGCTTATACTATTAAACCATTAGACATATCTCACTGGGTCCCCATTTGCCTCCAAACTTCCAGATATATGTGAATCAATACATTTCTTTATTATTGAATCTTATTTTGGCAAATTTATAATATCTCTGGTCCAAGATATCCTATAAGAAATAGTGAAAAATGACTATGCAATTGCTAAATTAAGTAGGTAAAATTAAGATAATTTTGCAAATAAATTAGAAAATCAGTTGTGAAGAACCTGAAAGTCTGAATCATCTACATTGGCAAAGCTAATATTGAAGAACCATTCAGCTTTTGCTAAGAGCCTCAGGGTCATGCAGATTTATTGAGAATGTGGATTTTCTGATAATCAAAGATGATATTTCATAATTATTATGTGTCAATTAAAACTTTTTAAGTTTTAAATTATGACATTTTAACATTTTTCCTGTCATAATGTTTTATATGTAACTAAAGCAGCCTCAGAGGCATCGAGTCAAACAGATAAAATTAAATTAAGTTCCTATTTATTCTAAAAATCACCACTTCAAGGTCATTTCCTCTGAGGCAATCTCTTACTACTGGCAGTCAGGATTATACTCTTTCCCATGCATCCTTCTTGGACACATCTATATATACTTCTTATATGTGCTACTCTGTATTATAATTATTTAATTTTCTTTTATCTGTTACTCGGTCCATCAACAAGCTACTTGAAAACAAGTTTCCTGCTTTACACATCTACCCATTCAAACATCTGGTTTAGCACCTAATTGAGTGAACATTGAATTACAATGAATTGAGTCAAATCAGGTGAAATCAAATCAAATATATACCTTAGTTCAGATAATGATCTTTTTAAAATCTACTATTAGAGTTTCTTGGATTACATATATATGTACATAGTTAAGTCATTTAAATGAAAAGGAATAAAGATTCTCTTAAGCTATTTTAAGTAAAATAGGTTTATTTTAAAGACATTGATATTGGCAGATACAGAACAAGTCTCAAAGGAATCCAGAAATATTTGTAACTTATTTGTGTGTCCCTATGAATACAGTTAGCTATTGAATTTAGCAGAACTAAGAGTTCACAATTTTTATTTCAGTGTCTATTAGCAGGAATTTGATATTTCCAATTTAAAAGAGTTTTTAATGATCTTTTTAAAATCTGCTATTAGAGTTTCTTGGATTACATATGTATGTACATAGTTGAGTCATTTAAATGAAAAGGAATAACACGATATTTGTAATACCCTTACATTCAGCACCCAGATTTGACAGCTGATAATGCTGTTCTATTTACTTCTAGTCTTTTTTTTTCTAACAGAAATAAAGCACTATACAGTCTTACCTCCATTTCCCCATTCTCAGTCCCATTTCTCTTCCTGTTCTACAGAAGTAACTACTAATATGAATTTTGACTTTACTGTTTTCTATATTTTAATTATAAACATATATATCTGTATTTAATATATAATACTTCCCTTATTTTAAAATAATTAAAAAAGGTATTATATTTTAATCAATTACAAGTATCTTTGAACTTAGTTTGTATTAGCCCATGTTTCTGTTTCTATAATGAAATAACTGAATCTGGATACCTACAGAAAGGAGGTTTATTTTGGTTTACATTTCTCATCCAAGTTTCATGGGCCCCATCGGCTGAGGGTCTTCTTGGTGCAGAGTTCCACAGTGGTGCAGGACCTCACATGAGGATATGAGAAGCATGTGCATGTGTGTGTGCCCTGATCTCCCTCCCTCCTCCTATAAGGCCACTAGTATCTGATCATGGAAGTTCCATCCTGATGACTTTATCTAGTCCCCATTGCCTCTGAACAGCCTCACCTCCCAACACCACAGTTTTTACTTCCTGAATATCTTAAAATGAACAGTAAATTTCAACACATGCAACTTGAAGGACATTCTAAACCATACCCAACTGATAGCATAGTTTCACCACCTTAATTTCTATTTATTCCTTACCATACTCTTTTTTTTTCCTCTTTGCAGTGAAAAAAAAAAAAAAAAGGAGCTCTAAGCCATGACACTGAAGACATGGCATTGAGCCATTGAGCCATGTCCCCAGTGCCTACTAAGCTTTTCTTGCTCCCTGCCTTCTATTGGATTGATAAACTTTTCTTTTTGAATGTATTAGCTGTATTTTCTCTCTGAGACTATGACTTCAAAGTTAAATATTTATGTTCTATTAGTAGCTTCTCTTATACCTACTTTTTGATGTTTTCTGAAAAACTAAGTATTTCCTTCTCCTAAGCATGAGAAAAGATAATTTCACTTTAATAAATATCTTATTTGCTCCCCCTTGTCTTTCATATTCCTATTATCAGGTGTTTTAATTTCACATTTTTCCACATACACAAATTATTTTAAAATTTACATTTAATTCTTTTATCAGTACATCTTATTTAACTTTTTATTCATATTTTCTTCATCCATACTATTCCTTCCTTCTGGGTTTGCATTCTCTCCTTCTTCAGTATATTTTCTATTTATAGATTCCATGGATAGTGCTTTCACTTACCATTTTTTAATGTATTTATTTCATCCATGGTTTTGAATTATGGCTTAGCTGGGTACATAATTTTAGGATGAGAGCTTTATTTTTTCCTCAGTACTTTGATAATATTATTGCAGAAGTTGACTAACCTCGAATTTTGCTGATAAGAAGTTCACTGAAAGTCAAACTACTCATTTTTGTATCATGAACTTTTATTATGTTTCTTTTTTTTTAAGACCAGGGTTTGAGGATTACTTTGAGCCCTCAAAACTCACAAACACATTCATTTTAATGTTTCTTTCTTATTTCTCTCTTTCCTGTGATTCTATATGTATGAATTTTCCCATTTGGCAGGTCTGTTGTCTGCTTGCTTTTCATGTCTATAAGAATACCTTCAGTGGTCAACTTCTCAGAGAATCTTGTACAAATTATGAATACTGGAATTCCCTTTGTGGGGGCAGTACCTTAGAGGTTTCTGCTTTGGCCCAGCAAGGAAGACTAGTTTTAATTGTTAATTTTTCTACTCAGTGTTCTTCTAAATACTTCAGTCAATGTAAAATTGGGCTCCATACAGGTCTAGACTAAGACATCAATCTCTTACTAATAACTTTGTAGTTCCATTGCCCAGTCGGCAGAGATGTCAGAGAATTTAGGATCCCATGCACATAATATCATTGTTAATTTTGGCTTATGGTCTATACTGAAAACTCAGTAACGGCATTCATTATAAAGGGGAAAATGGAGTGTTGGCGAACTTTGGCTCACAGCATTAAAATCTCAAGCCATTAATGCATATACCCTATTCTCTCAGAGGAAGCATAGCTTCAACCCTTTCTCATTCAACTCTAAGATTCTATTTCATTTTTTTTTTTTCATGTGGGTAGTACTCCCTTACTGTATTCTTTAGGTAGCTCTTTCTAATTTATTTTAAACATATTTTGCAGCATTGCTTTAGGTTCTGAGTAAGAGTGTATAAAAAGTCTGCCACTGAGCCCAGAAGTCTGTCTCTCCTGTTCTCTCAATCTCTGCCTCTTTTTGAATGACTTTTTCCCTCCTAATAGCTGTTTTTATTATTTTTTTATATTTCCCTATTGGAATTCTAGAATTAGAATATCCGAGTGGCCTATGCAACAGCCACTGCCCCTGTGAGCAGATATTTCATGTAAGACATTATATATTACCAATCATTTATGAATTTGCTGCTTTTGAGCCAATGCACTTACTCAAAGAACAACCTAAGTCAGCTTCTCTTAGAAGAACAGGTTGGGGCTGGGAAACCGTGAAGAGCTGGTAGGCACTATCATCAATATCTAATATACCTGTAATTTAAGGCTAGAATTTATGAACTGAGTAATAGCTTGGACATACTGAAAAATTAAGAGTATGTGTCACATAACAGATATGCAAAATTTATTATTTAAAGACTGAATACAATAGTGTATGAGTGACCTGCATTTTCATATTGGCTTTTTATTTTCCATTGGATTTGAGAAAACCTCTTCCCTCTCTTTTGATTTTCCAACTGTGAAATAGTGAGAATAATGTTGGCTCTGTTTAGTTCACAGGTTGTTGTGAGAACAGAATCACAAGGAGATAGAGCATATGGAAATATTTCAAAACTGTGAAATGTTATAGAAATGTGATTTATTGCTATTGCCATAAACAGAAAACTATCCTTTAACTCACAAGACCATTTGTGTAGTCTTATTAGACTCTGTAATGACAAAATAATAAGGTTTATTTATCATCAAACCATTCTTGATCACATTTCATCATCATGATATGTCAATGGTGTCAAAAATATAAACAACCACTTAAGGATCATTGTGTTGACTTGAAATGTTATGAGGCAGCCTGATTTGTGAGGAAAACTCAGACATTGCAGCCAGATTTATCTGGTTTTTAAATTTTGGTTCTGTCACTTGCTGGCTGTCTGATCTTTGAACAAATTAGTTTTTCTGAATCTCTGTTTTCTCACCTAAGAAATGGGGATAATTCTTCTGCATATTTGTCCCCAGGGTGATTAAATGGCTTCACATATGTAAGTGAGGATAGGTAGACCTAGCTGCTTTTCATCTCCCTCTCTCCCCCACACAACATTTCACAGAAAATGTCAAGATCAAAGAGATCAACAAGGACTACATAGTAGGATGAAAGTATTGATTTTAAAAGGAAAACAATGTCCACAAACATAATTATCAATAAAGTACACAGCTAGGAATTTTTCATATAATCTCTATTAATGTAAAACATCAGACATGGGCCCCTAGAGTCAGATCACTGTCTATATTTAATTGCATTTCATATCCAATCACTATGGTTCATGAAATGTAATCCTCCAAATAAGATAACTAGCCTAGGATTTGCCAGATCAAGGTGTGCATGACAAAACAAGGCCATGTGTCATAGACATTCTGTTGACTGATTCTGAGACGCTGCAGGGATAGGTTATGTTTCCTTCATTTCTTCTCCATTAATTCTTCAAAAGACAATGTGTTTCACAAAAATAAATAATAGGATATATCTTTAATCTCTTTTTCAAAAATTTTTAAAGTAGTTCTGCTGTGTGCTTGGAAAAGTGTTCTCTGTGCCTTTGGCATGTAAACTTTCACTTTCTGTTCTGGGTTGTTGCTAAATTAATGATAATTGATTAATTAATTGATTTATAGCTCTGAATAAAAAACTTGAAATTCCCAAATGAAATACATTGAAAGCGTATCATAAGGGTAAGTGGCTTGATAACATGTAATAGGAAGCAGAAATCCTACTTTGATTTTAAACTTTCCTTTGTTGCTCTCAAGGGCAGGCTTTGTTTTAAGACTATGTGACTTGTGTTGAATATGGGCACCGTCATAATTGGATGAACCTTTAATTGTAGACTTTGCATGGCTTTCAAAAGGAAGAAGAATGTCCCTTTAATTATCTTTGGTTAATTATCTCTGCATTAATGACCTGACTGATGTTATTCATCATATGGGAAGCATAAATAGAGGGTTAGAGCTGAGAATGCTCCTAGACAAAGTCTTTTCTCTCCACTGTCAAAAAGACTTATTGTTTCTATAATGGGTCCTGGAAGGCCCGAAAAATCTCAGGATCTTGGACTTTGATTATTATACCCTAGACTTCCAACTTTCCATTGTATAAATTGACTCTATTAGTTAAGGTCAATTATTTATAAATGGAAGATTACCACTTCAACTGTTTTCAGAAAAAAAAAATAGAAAATGTATTGATACATAATTGAAAAGTCTAGAGATAGAAACTATTTTAGATATTGCAGGAACACAAAGAGATTTTTCAAGAGTCTTTTTCTTTTCAGGTCTTGTGTTCTCTTTCTCCATGTGGACTTAATTCAGATGATCCCTTACCACATGATATAAAAGGTCTTAGCAGCTTCTATCCTCTGAGAAATTCCACCAAAAGATAATTTTTCTTTTTAAAAATTCCAAAAGTTGGCTGGGGATGTGGCTCAATTGGTAACGCTCTGGTATGCGCTCTCTCTCTCTCTCTCTCTCTCTCTCTCTCTCTCTCTCTCTCTCTCTCACACACACACACACACACAAAAAAAAAAAAAAAATTCCCAAAGTAGGACTAGCTGAATTTGTTTGCACAAGTTTGGATTACAAATCTTCTTGAATTGCCATGACTAAGTAAATACTACTTGTTAGATGAATGTAAATCTAGTTTATTCTGAATCTCATTCTACCCTTTAAACAAGGACTGAAGAAAGAAGAGCTGGATGCCCTAAAAAGTCAGACTGTTACTACTGTGGAAAAGAGGAATGGACACTGAGTTACAAAAGTATACTGGTCATACATTTGTCAATGATGTGATATTTGTGCTTATCCTCAAATCCTGAGCAAAAGTTCACAAGGTGAACAACTGGTTTCCTTGAAAGTGGTGAAGTAGTGGACCTCTGAGGCCAAAGGTATATCAAAGATTTACAGAATGTTAAAGAAAATAATAATTTGGAGAATTGAGAATAAGTTGTTTTTGTGACTAAAATCTCATAGAAATATCCTCCATGCAGTCAATTCTGGCAGGGATAGGGTACTTAAAATTCTGGGAATTCCAAAAGTAGATAAGCATTTATGTGTATCTTGCATAAATTTAGGCTGGAATAGGAACGTCAATGTTCAATAGTAGTTTTGGAGGGCTCGACAGTTATTTTAAAATAGCTTAGGAAGCACCTGTTATGCGTGAGACCTTGGAGAGCAGGCAGGAACTGAGCAGCAGCAATAATTGTGCTTTCAAAGAACTGCTAATAAAGAACTTAAAACATGTAAACAAGTAGACCACTATGTATGAGCAGAAAGTAAACAGCCTCGATTTTTTGTTTGTTTGTTTGACAGAGTCTTGCTGCTTGATCCAGACTCGTCTTGAATTCATAGGTTCAAATGTTTCTCCCAACTCAACCTCCTGAGTTGCTGGGACCATGCCACTATATCCAACTGAAGAGCCTAGTTCTAATTCATGCTTCCATCAACCTGGATCAAGAGACAGCCCCAGGATTATGTGTGCTTCTGGCAAGACTCTGATATCCTCTAAATGCAACACTCACAGCCTTGCTACACCTTTCTTCCTAGAAAATGGTGGGACCAATCCCATCATGTTCTGTACCTATTTATATGAGCTATGACCAGAAAATACTAGATTCTGTGGTCACTCCTAGACCATGAAAATCTGTTCCTTACCAGATTCTCCAGATCTCTCCTACCTGATCCAATACCCTATCCATCTTCCTGCTGGGGTTAGTCAGATTAATGGCATAATCAGTGACACATGAACCTACGCCTCTCAGAACACCTTCATTTCCTGCACTACAATTCAAATGTGATTCTGAACTTCTTTTTTACTGACTTTACTCCTTTGCTCCTCAAGTAGTACTTCCCCTTCTCACTAAGTCCCCTGAAATTCATACCAAGTCATCAGTAATATTTCTGATATTCTCTATCTCTTGTCTGTAAATTTTTTCTTACTGTAACACAAATTGTATTGCCCTTGGATATAATGTTTCTCCTCCAGCCCTCTGGAGTAATGAATTATCTTCCCACACTTCTTGTTCAACTGGCTAGCAGTAACAGAAATAGCCTCCTTTCTCTTTTTTGCTGCTTCTGTATCATTGTCCCTTTCTCTACAGAATCCTCCGGTTTAAATTTTATATGAATCACACAGATTACCTCTGGAATGTAGTCATCTACTGACTCCTGATCCTTCTTCCTGTTTTCATGATTTTAACACTTAACTCATTACCATTCTCTCAATAGTTTTGCCATAATTCTTACGACTAAAATATTGACACAGATTGTACTTCTAATCCTTTGGCCTCTCAGTTTCTTGATCTCCTCCCCTAGAATGGTCCTATTTCCAACATACCTTGTTTGCTCACTGGCACTGTCTTTCTGTTAACATTATGATAAGGAATTGCAACTTCCCCACAATCTGTAACAGGCCTCTAAATCTCTGTCTATCTTTCAGCTCACTTGCCCAAGTATTCTAATTTCAAGAGCTCTTTACACAGACCACTATGCTGTCCCCGTGTCACTCCCTATATGGCTTAAATTTCACAATCAATGTAATCACATCTTGGCATGCCTTCTCAGTCCCCATCCTAGGAACCCATCTCTCCGACTCCCCTCCTGCACATGTGCTAAATGTGATGGATGAAAACACGTAACCATGCTGACTTATCTCATTTGAATTTCATGACCATCCTTCTCATGTGGACCTTCATTACTTTTCTGCAGAAATCATACTGCATTGCACTGGACCATTCACTCTTTTAATTTCCTAAATGACCATTTCATACCTGATTTTTCTGTCTCAAATTTAGAAATTAAATTTAGAAATCGATAGTAGAGAACTAGAAGAGACTTTCCACAAATTCCCAGCACAACATCTATTGGCCTTCCCCTTTCCCCCCTATTGCTTTGGACTCTGTGCTATTTAAGGAAATGCTTCACTAGGCATGAGATCCAAATCACTCAGGGTCATTCTTCCTCCCTATCCTGCATCTTTAAATTTTCCCATTCTACCTATCTACCTGTCCATTTATGCCAATGTGAAGAAAAACACACAGAGATGGTAAGTAGTTTCACATCAAACAGACTACCTTTCTTCAGTGAGGGCTTATTGATATTCCTTTCATCAGCATAGGAAGAACAAAGTGTTCCTTGATGCCACTTTCTACCTCTAGTATCCATCTCATTTTCTTTGTTTTCTTTTCTGGACAGATTCCTTTGAAAATATTTTACTTGCTAATTGTCTTTCTCTAACTCTTTTGAACCTGCTCCAGTTGCAACTTTCTTCCCACCATTCCACAAAACTTGTCTTGTCAGTTTTTCCAGTGAACTTTATATAGGTAAAACCAATAGTCAATTCTCAATCTGCATCTATTTGATGCAGCCCCCACATTGGAAATACAGATCATTTGAATCACTGTATTTACTTGACTTACAGAGCTCTATGTTCTTCCATTTTTTTTCTTATTTTATTTCTTTTTTTTTTTTCTTGTGTCCTCAACCTCCCATCACTGAGATGCCTCAGGAGCCGTCACTGGACCTTTTGTTTTCCCAATAGACACACACTTTTTACAGTAGTTTCTGATGATTTCAATATGAATAGATCCTTCCCAGGCCTTCTATTGAATGGCAGTTTCTCAGTACAAAGCATATCATTTTTAAATCTAAGAGCATCTTAAACTTAAAAAAGGATGGAATCTCACATTCCTTTCAACCCCTATCAAAACTGCAACTCCATCTTTCCAGTTGCTCAGACCAAATTTATAAATTAAGTCTTGGCTTCTCTTATGCTTTCACATTACTCATCTAATCTGTCAAAAAAAAAAAATCTGTCTGTTCAAATTTCAAAACTACATGATTTGCAAGCACTTCTCACCACTTCCTTGTTAGCATGCTGATCCAAATCTCCATCTTCTCTTACTTTCATTACTGCAATAGGCAAAACAGTTAGAGTTACCTTGCTAACATATACTCATGTTACTTCTCTGCTCAGATTCTCCTAAAAATCTCAGATATGGATATCTTCTGTGAGCTTCCTAGATCCTCTCTGTTCTTCTTTACCTTGTTTTATTCTCAGAGAGGCTAAACTTTTAGATAGAACCTACAAGAATCCTTGGTTCTGATTTCTATTTGGGTTCAACAATGAGTGGCACTAGACAGTGACTGGTGAGCAGGAAGAAGGTAAGGTTTAGATATTCCCCTTGCTTCACCTGGAAATCAGGTGTTGATTGAGTCCATTTACTGAAAGCATCAGCTGCTGTCCCTCAGTTCACTGTGTACAGATGCTCCTGGTTTCTTACATAGACTTATTCCACAGCCAAGTTAGATCCAGGGCAAAAATGCCTCCTGCTGTTACTAGTACTTGATGCTTTACTATCTCATACCAGGTATCCTAAACCTTATACACATATATGTAAATAGAAAGTAAGTTTCTAAAGATAGGCTGATGCTAGTGAATGGAGAATACAAAATGTAAAATAAACAACAAATTATTCATATTGTAGGAAGAGAATTGAAGTGTCCTGGGCACAATTATATTCCAGAATTTTGTAATTTTATGATGAGTTTACAGAGTTTGGGGAGGTATACTGGAGTCATTAATGGAAACTAGACAGATGTTATGAGAGATGATAGGTACTGAATCTCAGCCAGGGTGGTGAGCATGGAGAAGAGACTGTAAGATGCATTATCTTGTAAGACTTTACTGGCCCATAGAGGACAATATACATGATAAAAGGTGTGGGGAAGAAATCTCTCTAAATTGCCATCTGACCCTACATCATCACAGTACTTTATTTTGTTTTTCCAACATCATCTGGATCTTGAAATAATAAGCATGTTTAATTTTCTTCTGTTTTAATTCATTAGCCAGAGATACTCTATGGTACACTGTAAGTAGAAAGTATTTATCACAGCTTAGTGTTCTGTCATTTTGAGCCTATTTAATAGCAAGATCACAAACAGAACATCTGTCGACGAGCCCAACACTGATTCCAGTATCAGGTGTTACTGCAGATAAAGAGGAGAGGGGATGGACATCCTTAATGTGAGGTGGCAACCAGGCCAAGCATGGCACAGCTGGAGCTTTTTCCATCCTAACTCGATCATAGATCATCTGTCCTCAAATAATGCCAAGGACTAAATGTACTGTGTGTTGGATGTGGTACTGGGAGCCCCAGGATTCCAATACTGAAACACATATCATATGGTGATAAAATACTGCATTTAGTATGGAAGGCAGAAGGAAAAAAGAAAGGGGCAGGGAACTTGCACTTTGCTCTCAATGAAAGTCATCATGACAACTCATTAAAAAATATGAATGAAAAAATCAATATATGGCAATCACCATTCTAAGTACTCACATTAGAGATTCAGTATATAATATGGAATATCTCTTCATCAGAGCTACAAGAGAGTGACTGAAATACATATATGTATATATGTTTATATATACATATATATATGTATGTGTGTATATATATATATATATATATATATATATATATATATATATATATTATGAATGATACAAATTCTAGAGATAGGACATCCATCTGTGCCTGGGGAAAATTTCATAGATTTGAAAACATTTTGAGCTGGACTTGAAACACTGTAAGAGCTCTTATGATGAGGAAGGAAAGGAGCAGGTATTCTAAGCAGAGAATATTAACAAGAGTGCATTGGCATGTGAGAGTATTTGGTGTTTAGGAAATGGAATGAATAGTATACATTTAGCTAAAATTCTTGACCTTCATGGGAAAGAGCAGGAGGGCAAATGTTTGAGAAATCTCGGAGATTTGGTTTGACTTTGAGCAGCACAACTACCATTTGGTGCATTTATGGAGAATGCCAAATTCCTCAGACATCTGAGTTTGGATTACTTGGAATAAGTCATCGGTTGTGCCTTAAGTCTCACCCAAGCTCTTCTTTTGCTGTTTCTACACCAACTCCTAGAACATCATGCTTGCATTGTATTGATGGTAGAGTTAATACCTTGTTCAATATCCCATATGAAAGGGATTATTATTTCTATTAAAACTCAGATCTCCTAGCCCCTGAGATTTTGATGTTTATACACTTAGGTAATTTCAAAACTGGACTCTCTTTATTTTTCTTGGTATTATAAAATATATGGAAATATAATAGGAAGGTTTATAGGGATTTGTATGGGTAAGAGATAAGGACATAAAACTATTAAGAAGACAAAGGTACCTTTTTATTTTTCAATCTAATTTGCAATCTGCTTACCTTTGGCCTTGAAACTAAAATTGGTTTAGAGAAGTTGGAAGCACCCAGAGTTGAACTATGAACAGGCTCCTTATAAATGCAATATATTTTCTTAAAGCCATTCATCCCAGTAACAGAAAACACATATGAGAGAAGGTAGTTGGTTAGCTTTACAATGACAAATACATGTTGGAAAAACTAGGACTCAACAGATAGAAGATGTGTGTATGAATCATTTGGGAAGAATCCTCATGCCTTTTAAGTGTTCTTTCAAATACCACTAGATGCTGGTTGTTAGTGGGAGTGTACATGAGGGGAGAGGGGGGTATTATTTAAGCATTACTTGGTGACCAAAGAATCATAGAATTGTAGCATCCTACAGAATTTCTGGTCTAATCCTATCCATTTTGAGAGCTCAAAAGTCAGATACAGAGAGAAATTACTTGGTTATTAATATATAACCATTTCAGTTCAAAGAAAGCAATTACTTTATCTTTTCTCCTTAATGGCTGATTTTTGGAATAAATGGTCACTTTCAACATCTCTAGAGGTGATCCCAGAATAAAAGTTCTATTTCAATGCTCAGAAACCAGACCAAGAATGTGGTTCACCTGCCCATCGATTTCACTCATGTCAGATTCCCAGAGCCCGCCTTTCTCCTTTGTTAATTAAAATAGAATAAGGGGCTGGGGTTGGATATTAGGGTAAAGTTATAGAAAAAGAGTAAAAGGGATTCCAGAACTACAGATGATGTGACTCCCCACTTCTGCAGTCTTTCACCAGGCAAGAAAGTTCATAGCCAGAAGAAAACAGCTCTCATTTGAGGCGTGGCACCACCACAGTCAGGTGGCTTAAGGTTAGGGATTAAGTTACGAAGGCTAAGGACCAGTCACTTTCCTTTTCTGGTCCTTAATTTATTGATCTAAAAAATAAATATGTCTATGTTACCATGGCAACTTTAAACTAAAAAAAAAAAGTCCATAAAAACATTTACACTTCTCCCTCCAAGAGGAAAAGGTGAATATCCCAATTCTTCAGTTTGAGCTGGACGCATGGACTCATTTCTAACAAAGAGAATATTGCAGAAGAGATAATATCCACTTTGGAGATTTGGTCATAGAGGTCACTTTGGCTTCCTCCTTGTGGAGACTTTTGGATAGGGTAAGTCAGCTGATGTGTCATGGGGCTATTCAAGGAGACTTATGGGGAGATTTTTATGGGGGAGGTTCATCAGGCAAAAGTGGAGGGTCCCTACCAACTTCCATGTGCCTATCCTTGGAAATGAATCTTCTAGCCCTTGGAAGTGGATCTTCCAGTTCCAGTCAAGTCTCAGATGACCACAGCCCTGGCCAACAGTTTGACAGTCTCCTCATTTGTTATATTGAGCAAGAATCACACACCTGAGTCTCTACCAGATTCCCGACCCATAGAAATTGTGAGGAAATAAATATTTATTGTTTTGAGTTTTTGAAGGGTAATTTTTTAAAGAGCCAAAGAATAAATAGCTATATTTCTCCTTTCTTACTTTTTCAGATGATATTTTTATACTCTTTAACATTCATGGTCTTAAATTGAACTTTCTATTCCTTAACTTTAAGATATAATAGATTACAGCTAAACCTGTGCTCTGGGAAAGTACTCTAGAATTCAGCAATTTACAAAAAAACTTTTCTTAGACCTCTTCACTTCCTCTGGATTCTTTTTATAAACAAAACACTGATGATGATGATGATGATGATGATGATGATGATGATGAAATACAACTACCAAACACATGTGTTACAGATTTTAGAGGTTCACATTTATTATACAATTTTACCCTTACAATATTTCAATGAGGTAGATATTATATTATTACCATTTGATATGTGAGCAAACTAAGAATTTGAGAGCAAAAGTGTGTTATTGAAAGTCACACAATCAACAGAAGAATTGGTATTCCAAATCATGTCTTCTGACTCCTATGTAATGTTTTTGTACTTTATCAGGAGTGCTTATAATGAAAATAAATATCCAACTTTGTTCTCTAAACTCAGATACCACTCTACATTTTAGCTCTACAGTCTGATATTGGGAGTTCTTAGACATCTCCCTTCTCTTTTGCATTCTTAATATTTGGAAATAGGTAAATGGGCTTTGTTCATTCTACTTTTTTCTTCTGTTTCTTCTCAGAAGTCATCCATTGTCTTTGCCCATAACCATGTCATTATGTCTTAAATACTTTGATCTGTTTTAGGTGACTGATGACATCAAAATAATAAACATTAGGAATATGGCCTCCTTTGGCTGCTCAGTGTAATTATATCAATTATTTCTATAACTCTATTTTCTTTATTTTGTTATTCACTTATTTTATGTAATTTCATATTATTAATAATAATGTGAATAATATGAAAATAAAGGATAAAATATTCCTTATCTCCTAAATAAAAAATTCAAATCCAGTGTTTGGCAATTATTTAATCTTTTCACACTTTAATAAAATATATTGTTTACAATAGTAGAACTTGTTTATACTTTTTATTCCATATTCATAATATATCATCATTGATTTTTCATTAATCATTTTCAAAAGTTTTAAAGATACTTAAGGTAATTTTCCTTTACAAGAGCACATAACTAAATTATTTCTAGAGGTTTAGTTGTCTGGGATAGACCTCAGATATGTGCAATTTTTTAAATGACAATGTTACATTCTGGTTCAGAACTACTTACCCAAGGTGTTTAGGAGCATATTACTGAATAAATTAATTTTAAGCATGTGATACAGCTTATGAGAGGATAAAAGAAATTAATAAGTAGTTAGACATAATTTGATTTTTAAATAAAAATAAATAAATGAATATCAGACTTTATTTTATTTTATTTTAAATAAAGCAATGGAATATTTAAAATACCTATCACCTCCAGTAAGGTAAAGATAGTTCATTATCTGAATTCAGAGTTTATTTGGAATCTTTCTGTTTTCTTTCCACTAGAAACTTTCAAAGGTTGCTTTTGCCATTTAAATATTTTTAAAGGTTCAAAATGTCTAGGGGAAAAACAGGAATATTGAATGTGTCAGTTGTCTGCTCTCTACACTAACAAATATCTTCTTTGATTGACACTATAACTTTCTAGTATATATCAAGATTTCTGAATACTGATCTTTACCAACCCAAAGAGAGCTTTTTCTTATATAATCAAATGATACTGTACACATTACAAAAGCCATACAAAAATTCAAAATTTTAATACAAACAGAATCCAAATCATAGAGAACACAGATGCACAGAGAGAATCAGACTTCATGATATCCACACTAGCATTTGTCTCTTCCTTCATTCGAGCTGTGGCAGGTTCAATTTGAATTCCCTATTTAATTCTTCAGATAAATGGATCAAGAGATGCCTTCTAATGACCGTGTTACATGCTCTGCTGTGTTCTAAATGTCTTCAATTCTTTTGAGGCTCCCTGAATTTTCAAAATGAAATGGCTCATTTGCAGATGGTTTGAGCATCACATTCTTAGAGAAACAACTAGAGCCACTGAATGGAAAGTAGCGAAATACAGTGACTTTGAAATTATTAAGCATTCTTCCCCTTAACCAGAAGCTACAATTACTATCATAAATTCCTTCAACAAATATTGTTGGGAGACATTAATGTATAGGGCTACTCTTTTCTGTGTGCTGTTTTATCTTGATGTCTTGACAAACAGATGGGGTGTTGGCAGCAAAGTTATTCTATTTCTTCATCATCAAAGTATGTGACATATCTGTTTGAAAGTTTCTTGCCCCTTCAGTTTACTTCAATACCTCATTATCATCTCATTTGTAGAAGACAGGGATGTGTGTTCACCAAGTTCAATTTGATTTTTTTCTTCCTAGGGACAAAAGAAGACTATATTTTCTAGCTTTCTCTATGACTATATCAGGACCTTGGAGCTCCTTCTGGTCAACACATTGTAAGTGAAAGTTATGAGTGTCAATTTAACCTGACCAGTGACAATAGCTAGTCACACATTTCAGATGGTAAAGCTACAACAAAGCAAGCCCCTATGCTGGACATATGGCATAAATGAAATATAAGAATTGTTACATGAATCTATTGAAATGTTGAGGGTATTTGTTCTCCTAGCAGAGCTTATCTTACTCTATTAACACATGATGACTACAGCACTCCCACCAAGTTCCAAATGTCCATATATTTCATGTATCACAAGTACACTCTACTAACCACTCTATTCAACTGTCTCCTTGTGCTGAGGCAATTCCAAGGGCTAACCATGCCCTACATTTTCATCTATTGCCTGCAAACACCTTGTTAAAAAGATGGTTTGTAGTCTTCCTTGGCTGGAGAAAATCAGAGCCTACAAGAGTAAAGAGGAGTAGAAGAGAGGTAAAAATTAACGGTTCTTAAATGTTTTGTGCATCAGGATCACGTGAGAAGTTTAAATGCAGATCTGCCCCACCTTAGAGACCCTTGTGTAGTTAATCTAGGGTCAAGAAATATGCATTTTCATTTGAATGTGAAATGATTCCTGTGAGGGATACATTTCATGAAGACTTGAATAAAACCCAGGTTTAGGATTTCTCTCTTGTGATCTGCATAGGGAATATGGAAAGGGCTTGAAAGATTTCCTATAGGTTCTCCTTGCATCCTTTCCCAAGTTTGACCTGTATAATACCTTATTCAAATAACAATGTCCATGAGCTAAGGAGACAGCCCTTTGGGGAAGGGAAGTGTCCTGGGGGGTCTTCATTTGAATTCCCCCCCCCCCCAAGTGATTCTTTGATGCACAGAAGTTTGAAACCATTGCCAAAGGAATTGTCTGTCTTTCTGTTCATATTTTAATGGTTAGTTCAATTTATTATTCATGCCTTTTTCTGAACAGGAACATTAGTTTTTCCAACTGCTTTAAATCTTCAATCTGGAAGTGAAAATATTATTATTGGACTTTTTAATAGTGATAAAAGGAAGTCACTCTGGAATTGCCAGTGTCATATTTGCTAAAATATTACATTTGTTTTCAAGATAAGGGGTGAATATATACTGATATTTCATTAAGAATAATATAAATAATTTATTTCAAGGAAAAACTAAGACCATAGTGTAAAAAAGGGTCCTACTTCTTAAAATTACAACATGTAAAAATTAAGTTCTATAGAATCATAATATGAAAAGGTCAAACAATACAACAAACTTAATAAAACCTTTAATTAGCCACACATAGGGTTTACATTAACTGATTCTAAAAATTTTAATGTGTTATAGTTCTGAAGCAGTTTCATCTTGGTGAATTCATAATATAAAAACTTCCACTTGAATACTCCAGGGTTGGCTCTAGCATTGGCACTGGATACCTTATTAGAAGGCTGAGGTAGAAACCCAAGTCTTTCGCTAATTGGCTGATTATCATTTAAGCTAGATAATAGGTTTCTGTTCTCAACTGTTCAAGGTATTTTATGAAAGTAAAAGATAGTTGATCTGTATAAAATAAATTTGTAGTATACTATTCAATACCCACAACACCCAGTGAAATTAATATCTTCTAAGTTTTCATTAAGAGATTAAAGTTTGAAGAGACCATGATTAAACAGAAAGGAGAGACATAGGACTCTATTAGACTTTAAATTTATGCTTTTAAAAGGCTATATTTCTTAATAATGATATATTAATTTAGTCTACAATTATGTCATTTCAATTATGGATACTTAAGGCTCATGAGAAAAGAATTTTGCCTATCATCATATGACTCATTGAAGTACATGGCCCTAAATATCAAACTCAACTGTGGCATGATAGATCAAGGAATAATAGCATAATTTCCTAGACTTTCTCCATATAGTAAAATACTGTCCATTATCTTTTTGATCCCTATATAGCTAATGTACAAAACTATTACTTTATACCACTTATGCTGTACTTATATTGTCAAAGGAAATTGATACCAACCAAAATTTAGCTTTGGGTGCGCCAAAAATATATGGCTATATATAATAAGAGATCATGTTAATTTCCATGCTCTGCCATTAGTTCTTGCATTTAGTTTTATCCCCTTAAAAAATAATTGGTAAGTTACAAAAGTAATTTTTCAACTATTTCCAAAGATATTTTACAGTTTGGGAATACTATATTGATCAGATTAACTCTGGATTGGGGATTTCTCTCAGAGTATTTAGAACCATTTATATTACCCATCGTAATATAAATGGAGAGAAACCACTGTCTGTCTTCCCAGTTCAGATCCTTAAACGTACATCAAGAATGGATTACTCTCTTCAAGAAGGGGTGTAATATAGAACCAGATCATTGGTTGTGCTAAGTCATTTCCTGCTGAATATACAGTTATGGTGGCCTGTCATTTCCGAATTAAAATTTACATGGTAAATCACATTTACTTTGGAGGGCCTTCATCTGTTTAGCTTCAGAGAAAGTACCTTCTAATTTCTTGTTTCAAGACAGAAATGATCTTCTGATTCCCTCTTTAAGAAAGTTAGAATTTTCTTTCTCCACTACTCTGTTACTGATTGGGAGAGGCCACACTCATTAGGCCAAGCGCACTAGCAGCCAGGACTAAGGTATTGAAGGTGACTGTATTGAAAGGTGGCATGGCTAGTATGGTCTCTTGATCTTTTTGATATGCTTCCATTCAGAAATTACAGATTTTTTTTGCTTCTAGTTTTCTTGTAGTAAACCCAACAGGCAGGGAACCTTTATATAACAGATAGAAGACACACTGTTTTTCAACTTTTTCTCCTGTGCTGGAATGTTAGGTCAGATCAGCCCTATTCTGAGGGCCCAGATGTCTTCAATTTGGAGAAGTGATAAACATTCCCTATTACATCCTTAGGGCCAGCTTATGTTCCCCAGTACCAGTACTGTCTAGGACACTTGGATTCCCATTTTTGACATATGTTCTTTGGCTGAATACTTTAGTTCTGAAATTATAAATTAGTAACCTTCAAGCTAAATATGTCTCCCAGATGTGTTTTGCTTAGCTCTTTGCTCTTGTTTTATTTTTATAACTCCATAATTGGGAGTATATACAAAAATCTAGATTTTTAGTTTCTCTTGAAAAAAACTGCAAAATCTGACAACACAGGGCTAAATCAGTAGCAGCAATCAAATGGAGCTGAGTAAAAGCTTACTCCTTTTATATAAAATACATTTTTTCAGTTACTTGCAGACCCAGGGATTCCCCATCATGCTCCTAACTTGAAAATCAAGTGCCACCTGCCTTTTATTGTTATGCGAATATGTTGGCAGAAAATAAATATTTTTCTGTACCTCTATCCTATTCATGGATAGATGGTCCCTATATTATGCTTGTGTCTAGCCACCCTTTATTTTTTCCTTATCTTCTAATTCTTATAGGCACTTGGCATTTAACATCCCTTCTCAGAATTCTGAATGGGAAGAAGGAATTCAGGCACCAAACTCCCCTCAAAATCCCTTAAAAGACTGAGTTTTTCATCATCTGTCACTTTTTAAAAAATTAGATTTTTATGTAAAATCCCATTTCATTTAAATACTTTCTCACTGTCTTTTGGAACTTTCCCAGATTTCTCTCTATACACCTCAGAAGAAACAAAAGGGATACTTCAGTTTTTCCTGTTCCCTAAACCTAATCTCAATTTTCTGAAATGGAATACTCCTCAGATTTGAATACAAAAGCCAGAATAGGTAGAAGGGAAGAGAGAAATTAAAAATTTGTTAGTACAAATGAAATGACATAAAAATATAACTTTATTGATGCTAACAATGTTAGGAAATTTAGAGCACACTAGTTTACAGTGAGACAGAGAACACCATATATCCCTGGTTGGGTATGTTTGGTTCTTTGAGGGAAAATGTGCTGTAGGTTTTCTCTGGAGCTTTGTCCTACAACTTTCACCAGAACCAGCTCTTTCCCATGGTGCTCCCTGGGGAAATGTACACCCTACAGTGTCATAGTCCAAGTACACCTGACTAAGATCAATCAACTAACTCATAGGACACATATTTAAAATCTTAGCTTGGGTTTAAACCTTCGGGCAAGATAGAGGTTCAGACTTTAGGCAACTTTCACATACTGACCTTCTAGGACCCAAGAAGAGTGTGCTCTTCTGAGGCCGTTAGAGGCAATAACTCTGGATTCAGGTCCTTCAGGTCTTTTGTCTCCTAGAAATAAATAGTTTTTAAAAATCAATAAAAGGGATATACATCTGATAGTTCATTAGATGATAAAAATGTCAGTCATTTCCTAAGCTTCATGACATAAAGAGGACTGGTAGAGAGAGAAGCCACCACCCACCCCACACAGTAATTATAGGATATAAAAGTCATTGTTATTGGACAAATCTGTGAAATGGTGAAGAGCAAGAGCTGAGATCTGGGGAGCAGGGGGTTCCAATCTTGTGCCATTTTGTATCCATTGAGTTTCTGACTCTTGGGGAACAGGCTTACAGAGGTGTGTCTCCCACTGGGGCTGCGTCTGCATCTCTGCCCGGCTCTTGCTCCTGAGGTGACTCTCTCCCTCACAGTAGGTGACACAGCAGCGACAGGCTGCAGAGGGCTTCCCTCGGTGCTTGGACAAGGTGCCAGGGTCAGGAGGGGCACCTGGAGCCCTCTCTGAGCTCTGGAGCTCCTGGGGCTCTTTCAAACGACTTCTTCTCCTCTGAACATGATCCAGACTGATGTCCGACTGAGAAGAGCAGCTCTCATTCCAGCCCGAACTGGCACTCAGACTTCTCAGGGGAAGAGCCAACCTCAAGGCCTTCCAGAATTTGGAGCCAGAATGTTTGGACTTTTCTCCTTTCCAGCTTACAAAGGACACTGATTCCTTCAGCTGCAGGATGCCTGGGTGTGGATGCTCAAGGGGACGGTACTCCACCACAATGAGCTTGGTGGCAATAGAGTTCTGGCACATGACACCCAGTTTAAACTCCAACATGCTGATGCTCTTTTCTGTCACGTAGTCTGGGCTCAGGACAACAATCATCCTTCGGCTCCTCTGAATGAAATCAAAAACTGCTTCCACTGTATCTACAGGAAAATGAAAAGATGGCACGGTGTCCGTGAAAACTTCTATACATCCCAGTACATTATTGTGCATCTGACAAAGGACAGGCAAGGAACAAACATTTTGAAAATATAGGATCTCAGTGCTAAATAATCCACCTAGTCAGGAAATTAAGGAATGTTGTCTGTACCTTTATTATTAATAGTTTCAAAGGATTTGCTACCTTCAAGGATGAGGAAGGATTTGAATTCAATATGTCCCCATTGCAAAACCCCTACTTGTAGTAGTCCCTTCTTGAATAGTCTTTCTTTACTATTAGAAAAGAAAAGCCAGAAAATGGTTCAGGAATTAAGTGAACCATCTCTAAAATCCAGTTAATTTGGGGCTGTGTAGATTATTGCTTCTTTTGAAATCTTCATAACTGCAAGTTTTATCTGATGGTCTTAGATCTGACATCTTCAAATGTTTGAAATATTTGACAACTTTTGTGATGTTACTGTATTTTCTTCTTACCTGTAGATTAAATAAATTCAGGATTTTTCCTTTTTTCCCATAAATGACATAATTTCCAGTCTCTTTCTCACTCTCATCATTTTCCTTTGAATAATATTCAGTTCTATATGTATCTTCTAAGAATAGCACTTTGAATAGCAAAGGAAATGTTCTTGACATAATCTGATTGGTAAAGACCAATTGGAATTACCACTTCCTAAGATCCTCAGTTATATCCCTTGGTACTTAACATTTTTGGACCCAGTACTGATTTTATTATCAACTAAGATTTATTTCTTTCCTTCCTTCTCTTCTTTATGTGTAAGTGTGTATGTTTGTGTATGTGTATGTGTGTGTTGTAAAAATTGACCTTATAATCAAGAAGAAGCAAAAATAATGACAATAGACAAAAATCAATAAATTAGTTAATAGTTCTGGCAAAGCATTCATTTCTAACAGTTGCTAAGGTGGATTTGGACAGATCCCAAAGGAAACTTCTTCAAATAAATGCAGTTCTTAACTAACTGTGAGATTTGGGAACTTATACAATGCGATTATCTTAAGTAAAGGAACTTCAAATGTGTGAATCATAGCCACAGACAACTCTGAAATCACGTGCCAAAGACAGACTGAGGTTGTGCCCACACTTTTTGAGAGACTTTTCAGTTTGTCATGACAAACTGTAAATTCGCAGTAAATTTGATCTTAATGAACTTGACAGGGAATGAAGAGATAGGATCCAAAGTAGATTAATCCTTTCCAATCAGTGCATTTAACATGAATTTGAATGAAAATCCAATGTGCTCAATTTTTGACATTTAACTGTTTTTATCAAGAATAAAAAAAAAAAGCTATTTTGGAAATTTTTGGTATTGAAAGACAAATTTAAATGTCCATTTCTCTTCAGAATCTCTGTGTGTGTGTGTGTGTGTGTGTTGGTAACTCCTTTGTTCCTGCTTGCTGTTCCTACTCAGGATCTCTTGACGCTGCATCTAATAAATTAGAGAATATCAGAGTGGGAAGTTACTGCTTTTTCTGGTTCATGAGAAATGCAAAATAACCTTAAGACAACATGGCTTGTGTAGAGGATTTGGGCAAACTCCACAAATTGTGTGTGTACTTATGTATGTGTTTGTGTGTATGGTATACTTTATTTCAAAATATTACCTTAAGAAAATATGAGTTTGTTTTTTTTTTTTTTTTTCCAGTGGAGATACCACAGTTGAAAGTAAAACTGTCTTAGATCTTCTAAAAAATTGTCTTCAGGGCTTATGTTTTCTTTCTTTTTTTTTTTTTTTTAATATATTCCCCTTCCAGAAAGTGAGGGATTTACATTTGAAAAAGGACAATGCTAAATAAAGATATGAGTGGCAGAATTCCAGACATTGAGGACTGAGAGTGGAGATGCTCCTCCAAGGGGGCTTGGCCTATACATAGAATTCTCTTCACTTGGTACTTTAAAGAAAGCTGCCTCCTGCACTGCATATTTTTAAAATACCTTCCATATTATGAAACCTTCATATTTAAGATGGATGCTAT
Organism: Marmota flaviventris; assembly: GCF_047511675.1. NCBI lineage: Eukaryota > Metazoa > Chordata > Mammalia > Rodentia > Sciuridae > Marmota > Marmota flaviventris. The sequence continues at coordinate 46,801,674 of NC_092505.1, read as the reverse complement.
TATCATTTTTAATGGTAAATATTATTTGAAGAGGGATTACTAAATTAGATTGTTTATTCTGTTTGACTCAAAAAAAAAGTGAGGTGTGACTATACAGGTGTGACATCAGTTTTCTTTTATGGCACTGTATTGGAGTTGAAGACATAGTTCTGGTCCAGAATTCCACCACACTCAAGGATTCACCCATCTTTTAAAGTCATATTCCCTCTGGAATTTACATAGAAGAAAACTATGACTTCAGTTTGTTCTTTGGTTAGGATAAAAGTGGACAAGTATGCTTCTCTTCCTCCTTTTCCCTCTCTCCCCCTCCTCCTCCCTCCAATAAAACTTGAAGTACAGTAGCAAAAAGGTGCACCTAATCTGGAAGATGGATCTGAATCCAAATCTTGGTTTTCCAGTGTCTGTTTTTAGTCTGAACATTTTTGAATCTAAGGTCATCCTTCTATGAAATGCATAAGATAAGGGAAAACTTGTAGAAATGTAAAACAAATGAGGTATCTATATGCAAATGTCTAGCATGCAGTAGTCATGTGAACAGCTCATATGATTAAATTATTATTCAATGTCTAGTGCTTATTAAAATAATATATGGACCAATTTTGTTGAATTTTTATCAATTCCTGATACTAACTTTAGAATATCACTTTGATACATGGATTGGTGAGGATAATAGGGTTTGAAATTCTGGGTATTTAGTTTAAAATGAATGTAGATCAAAAGCACTGTTGAAATAATCTCCTAGCTCATTGCTAAAGTTACTTTATGTCACATGGGTAGAAACAGAGAAATAAGACCGGCTAGTTGCTAAATGTGTATCTCATATCACATTGAAAATTTACTTGTGTGAAAAATCTAGTGGCACCAGTGAGTGACTGAAGAAAGTATCTTCAGGCTTTTAACAAGGTAATAGCTCAGTAAATGAGGCTACCAAAATGCTGATACGGAATCTTCCAAAGAGTCACCACTGTGTTCTAGGAGATCATTTAATATTTTGGGGGTTGAAAGCAACTTAAAACTTATCCCCACTTATCCAATATAGAAATTTCACATACAAACTCTAATATGAATCAATCAAGTCTCTGCTTATGTATATCTTATAAGGATTCACCTAGCATGTCCAAAATTAGGGAATTTCATTATTGTTCAACTCTGACACAGTTGTTTCCAATTGATTTGAAATCTATTTCCTTGTAACTTCGATGCATTGATTTGAACTTTACCCTTTGGGGAGTGGTTTGCAAGAGGAAAATACTTCAGCAAAATTTTTTTTTACAAAGTTAACTAGTACAGAGGATGTTACAGGGCTCAATAAATGCTATTGGAATAAATGATGAAATGGGGAATTTTTTTCTTTTTAGCATGAAGACAGTCTTGTACCTAAGGGCTTAATATTATTATCACAAAAGAAAATGCATTTCCAAATATTTTTCACTTATTTACTTGAAGTTTGTGAGAAAAATGTATCTTTGGTTCAAATTATCATCTATTAACGCACAGCATTAATTTCTTCTGCCAAAGCTGCTGCCTTGGAGTTGCTTTAAAGTTTAAAAGGTAAGAAATTCCTGTAAGCTTTAAAGTTCTAAGCTGAACCTAAAGGAATGTTTGTGGTTTTTTTGAAAAGAATAATTCTCTTCTCTCTCCCCCTCCATGCTCTGTATCCCTCTGTCACTGTATACACATGCACACATATACAGACACATTCCCATGTTTGGTATATCACATTGTTGATATGAAGTTCCCACTATCTTCAGATATCTCTCAGAAAGAAAGTTAAATATAATTTCATTTCTTTTTATAGTGCAATAATTGATCATTTTAATTCTTATTCCTTATGCTTAACATGAAAATAAAGATATAAAACACATGCACAAAATAAAATTCAAAGCTGAAAATAAATGGTTTATTTTAAAAATATGTAAATTTACAAATCAAATGAAAAATGGAAAATACAAAATTTCACGAATAAAATTAAAAAGATAATCTTAAAATATTAAAACCTATAGAAAGAAAATGGGTAATTAACAAGTGGAGTGATGTTTTTGTTCCCAGTACAATGGAATGCTTTTTTTATTAGAATCCTAAGAATCATTTAAGCTGCAATACAAAAGAGAATTCAATAAATTGTATGGGATTGTGTAATTAGACACTCTACATAGCATGGTTCTTTGTTAACCTGGGTGCAGAAGGTACTGATGTCATAGATCTAAAACTTTATAAGAGAAATTATTTGTTCTTGCTCTCTAAATTATGAGTATGTGTCCCTATATCCTTCAAAGGGGAATCTTCTAGAATAGAAAACATGTTTAAAGTAAGTTCTATCAGGATGAGACAAATTAGATTTGATTTGCTTTATATTATAGCATTTGGAAAAACTCAATATGAAAGATAGGAATATAAATAGAAAAACACACCATGGAGTTTCCAGGGGCCCCTATGGTATTAAGGATAAATATGAAGCCCCAAAGTGCAAAAAAAAAAAAAAAAAAATGCAGCATCGCAAGAAAATGGCCCCTTGGGAATGAGACCACCCCTTGTTGACCTAAAGCTCCTAAAATGATTGATATTAAGTGCTACTCCAGAGTCAACTCACCTCTGGTCTTGTAAATAAAGAGTTAGTAGAGGGAATAATTATGATTTATCATAAGAAAAAGCATTAAAAAGGCTAAAATATTCATTCCAAGAGTGACTCCATATCATAGCTTTATAGTCAAGAATCCAAAAGGGAATAATTTTTTCAATTTAAAGTAATCAATAATTTCTATGTAGAAAAATTATGTATTATGGACTTTAACACTGATAAAGGATGCTTACATGTAGAAGACAGTTTTAGAATTGCATAATAAAATTCATACTACTAGGACAAGGGCCTCCTTAAATTATGAATTATCGTGTTTCATAGTATCCTCCAAACTCATTTATAGGTATATTTATTTTCTTTTATTACTTAAAAGTCTACATAGTTGAGCACTAGGATTAGCATGGCTTAATTTCTTAATATGTCTTCTAGGAATACAGTAGAAAATCAATTAATACCAGATAACTGGCTACCGTTTAGCAGTGACTAAAGAAGTTCTGTGTACAACAGAGTCCACTGCAAGCCAGATCAGCTGTAGCCATAATAAGTTATTTATATGAGTGTAGGGAAGGCAAGAACTAATGACAAGTACCGCTCTGTGAGCAGCAAATTCACAAATAATATTAATGAACTGACAACACCAACACAAAAGCATTACAGTATGAACATAATTTAAAAACTGGACAAGAGTTATAGTGGTTTGTAATATCTTACTAATGGCTGTTTAAAGATGAGCACATGCATATGTGTCTGTGTATATGTATATACACATAGATAATGCATGCGCATGTGGATTCATACATATACACACATACACAATTTGTGTGTGAATATATGTACACACGAGCATATAAAATTAAGGTGTGTGGATATTTATATATATATGTATACTTATATGTGTGTGTATATATATATATACACATATATACATTTTCTACACGTAACATAGATATCTACTTTGTAAACTCTGCACTTAGTTTTACTTTTCCAAGTCTGAAGAACATTAAAATTTTACTTAAAACCAACCAGAAAAGTTTCATTGACAATGACCTTTCAGATGGACTTATTTGGATCAAGGTATTACCTGTGCTAGTGAATAAATTACAGGAAGTACAATTAATTCTTTTAGAATATTAATGCTAAAAGCAACTGTCAAGGTTACTAAATCTAATCTCCACACATTACAATGAGGAGACACAAAAAAGTGAGGAGAAATCATTTTCCTAGTTTTCACATTAGCAAGGTTGGATTAAAAGGCAAATTGCTAAACATCCTGTTCTGCACTCTTTTCACAAGTTAGAAATGCCCTAAAAGCATTTTGCTCTCCATTAGCACCATTAGAAGTTGCCTTTCAGACTGAACCAAGTATAGAGCCACCTGAAAATCTGTTTTTTCTTTTTAACCTACAAATTCTGAGTGATTGATACAAGTAGAGAGGGAGATGGAGTAATAAATATGAATCAATCCAAAGATAATCAAGGATTTACGGTAATTAAAAATTATGATATATTTTTCAAGTTTATAAATGTAACATCAATTACCTGAGATGAGGGCAAATGTGATATAGTAAGAGGAAATGCAACATGCCCTTTAAATTAATCATCAGAGACATTTTTAGTTATATTGCTTTGTAACCTCCTAAGTGGGTGTCGGTCTTGCTGTGGTGGTGTATTGAACAGCCAAATGAGCAAAAGAGCTTGTTTATCCTCAGAAAAAATAGATGTAGACCCTGATTATCTTTTTAATGGATGAGTAAAAATAAAATAAAAAAATACTCTACTCAGAAAATTATAATACCCGTCAACAAGTAACGTTTCGTAAAGGGATTTTTAAATCCACAGACACAGCTGCTCTATAAGGTTAAGATTTGAGGTGTGTGGGGGGGGGCAGGGATGGAGGATGTAAAAGAGGAGATTCACTTCAACCCAGTCTTTACCTGCAAAGAACACGTGAATATCAGAGACTGGGAACAGACTGTTGACACTATCATTCTAAACCTTAGTCATGCCTGAGAAGCAAAACAGCCATCCAGATAGTCACTCTGAATTTATCCCTATGAGGAGGCTGAGAATTTTTTTCTGCTTATCAAACCATAAACTGGGAAGAAAAAGGGGGGGCTCTTCCCCCCAGGAGTACCCTTGGTTCTCGTTACTCTTTACATTTTCCCTTTCATACATTTTTCAGGGATGAATAGGAGAGCCCCTGCTTGTCACTGCTAGACCTCCTGGAACTCTTCTTCACTGGCATAGCCACCTGCAGCTGCTTCCAGAACCTGCCCTGTGGATACTTGGATTTCTCCCCTTTCCATTTAATGACCGTGAGCACCGTCTTAGCCCTCTTCAGCTCTTTCACCTTCGTCTCCTTCACAGCTTTGTACTGCACTAAAATGACGTTGATGTTGCCCCGAGAGGCCATATTTTCTAGGCCAGCCTTGAGCTCCAGGAGGGCTTGGGTTCCCTGGAGCACGTAGTTGGGACTTAGGACAACCAGGAGGCGTCTGCTTTTCTGAATGAAGCTCAAGGTCTCATCTGTGACAACTGGGAAAGAAAACACCATGGGGATTAGTGTTGGCCCAGAACTATCCAAAAGCACGGGGCTTGAGGGAACTCAGGGTGAAACCTTACCAGCAGCACGTGGTTAGCCTTAGACCCAATCATGTTCTTCACTAAGTGCCATTCCCCTCAGGGAAAATGGAAATGGCATCCACATATTCCACTCAAAAAGAAGATTCCAAACAAGTATGAAGCCAAAACATGGCTGTGACCTCAGTCTTCCAAAGCATGACTGGAGCCACAATGAACAGATGCGTGACACAGGAATCAGTTTCTACAAACAGCATGGTATGTTGTAACCCAGTCAGACCTACTCCTAAGCCCTATACAAAGACACCTTTGTATAATCTCCCTAATATAAAAAAAAAAAAAAATCAAAAGATACATGTTGTAGAGTCCAAATCATAGAATTTCACTTTTTGCTAACACAGGAAAGGGTAGGAATGTTCACTTTTGAAAGTCCCCTCCACTGTTGAACACCTCCTTGACTCTGACTGATATCAATGTGGTTGGATGAGGACCTTCAAAAATATAGCCAATCCAATGGGACCTTGTCTAGAAATGCATTCACAACTTGGCTTTCTACCTCTCTCTGCTTTGGAGACCAAATTAATCCCTGATCTTTCTCCTCAAAATACTATCATTACTAGGGAGCCATGTGTTTCTGCAGCTGCTGGTGATGTGTCTACTTTCACTCATTGGCAAACACTTTTTTTAAAGTAAAATAAAAAAGAAGAAGAAGAAAAAGCAGGGGAAATGGAAGGGCAGTATAATTTTATTCTGCAGTAAGGGGCTCTGATTAATTCCTCTCAGTAAATTCTTGAAACTAATCTATCACCTTACAGATGCTTAGGGAGGGCTATATAATCCTTTACAAGGGCAGGGATAGTTGCCAACTTCAGGTGATGCACTGATGTTATGGAAATGTACGCCCTGGCTCACCAGGCTCCCCTATGCAGTCTTTTCGATGCTTAATCTTTGTGAGTTCAGAAATAATAGGTAAAGATAGGCAATTAGAATCTAGCATGTGCAACCTGGAGGAGCATTTAGGAATAAATATCTGTCTGCTCCAAGAAGCTCAACTAGAGGCTGACCATATGTAAGCATAGAAAGAGACCCAGAGGCAAAGTGAATTGGGCAAGAGCAGCAGGGGGGATACAAAATGACACAAGAATCTATCAGAAGAAAGATGCAAGAGTAATAAGAGAAAGCTTGAATTCTCCCAAGAACTATCAACCCCTATTGGAAGGTCTTACCCAGTTATATATGTATATTTTTCTTTAACTTTTCACACAGAAATTATTGATGGAATGGCTGATGAAAGGATAAATGGATGAGTGTGATATGGGGGAATTAAGTATTAAAATGAACAGAATTTATCCTTTAACCATATGATTATTTTATCATTTCCTGGCAAAGTTATACTGAAAGAGATATCTTCTGAAGGCAAATATGATAAGCTTTTGTATGATGATTAGGTAAATAAGATAGCAGATCTATTTAATTCAAAATGAGAAAAATATTTAAGCCTATCTTATGTCTCAATGATTTACATAACATCTTTCAAAAACATGTTAAACAAATGATTAAGGTAAACAGGATCTTCTAAGAAGAAAATTAGTTTGTCATGCTTAAGATTAGAGACAGTGCAAGTGAATTTCAAAGGTAGGGAGTTTAGTTTATAAATGTTACTTTGTGTTTTTTACAAAGACACAGGTGAACCACTGCTTTGTGTTTTACAGTTTAGCCTTGAAAAGATACTTTTGCTTTAAGACATTCAGCAATCTCTGCTTTTCTTTTTTAAACCTGCTAGAATACCTTGTAAATTTTTAAAATAAATCTCAAATGTATAAGCTGATAAAACAGAAGCAGACCCAAGGAAAAAAAAAGAATTTGAGTAGTACAAGTTTGCTAGAAAGCAAAAGCAAAGGAAAGGAAATGGCCAAGTGCCAAAGGGAAATATTCTATTGTCAGTGAACAAAAGAAGGGAAAATTCTATGCACCCTAATCTGTAACTCAGTCTTAGTAAAACTAAGCCTCAATCTTTATAAAAACAACATTTTAATTTTACTCAGTCTTTGTAAAAAAACAAAAACAAAACATTCTTAGAAAACCAATGCAGATTTGTATAAACTTTCTAAAAATCTAAATATGAATTTAAAGGACTTTTAAAGCTATGGCACTTTGATATAGTTTAACTCCACTGTGGATCTATGTTTCTGAAATGGAGTTGTTAAAGATAACCAGGAAAAATATTTTTAATACCCTAAACGAGTTGAATAGTGTAAATCTTACAATATAGTATTATTTCTGGAGAAATCGCTATTATATCAAGGAATTGGACATTAAATATCCAATACAGAACTATGACTCTCACACACAATCTAAAGCTAAGAATCCCTTTGCCTTTCAAGGGTAACATCATTTGTACTCCTGTGAAATACCTACTTCCCCCAGGCAGACTGTCTCGGTCAAAGATGCACAATTTGTATCCAAATTCATTCTCCAAAACTCCACGGAGGGTCAATAACACAAATTCCTCTTCTTCAGCATTCCTTGCGTAGGATACATAAATATCATACTCCTTCCCATCTAGCAAAAGGAACACAGATCCCATATCAGTTAGAAAAGTTTATCAAAAGTAAGACCTTTTTTCTTAAATCTAACTTCTGCATGTGGGACATTTTTATTTTTGCATGTATACATTATGTGATAGATGCTAATGTGATTTTCCATGTGGTACTTCCCAGGCAAAATAGCTACTTGAATTTAAATTTTTATTCAATGTGTCTTCTATTTACATCTTAGTTAGTTGAGTCTATGGTGGAGAAAGAGAAAGGTTTAGCCTATTCAACTGTAGATTAAAACATAACATGGACATAAATTGTAGGTGCCAGAAGTTAATTAATGTAGAGAATTTCTACTCCTTTTCTTGATACATCATTCATTTATATATTAGAGTTATGAATTGAAACTCTTTGAAACTGTCCAAAATATACCTGAAACGAACTATAATTAAAAATATATTTAGATTCAAGGATTAATCTTTCCCAAAGTTGTATAATTATAAAAATAATGAGTCATTGAAATGCAAATTATGTGCCTCTTCCAAAAGCCTGTCAAATTAGAATCCTCATGGGGTGGACCTAAGTATCTGCATGTTTAAATGTTTCATTCTTATTTCTGGGCAAAGTTTTTGCAATGGAGCAGTGCTCCTTAAATTTTAATGTGTATACAAATCATTTGGGAGTGTTATTAGAATGTAGATTCTGATTCTATAAGGGTTAGGACTATGAGTCTCTTTCTAATAGGCTCTCAGGTGATTCTGATGCTGCTGGTGCATGGATCACCCTTGAGTACAGAGTGTGGACCTGGACAACCCAACACAGTAGCCAAGAATCACATTTCTATTGGTCACTTGAAATGCATCTGGTCTAAACTGAAATATGTTATGAGTGTAAAATATAACACATTCTGAATTTTGAAATTTTAGTGTAAAAAAATGCCAAATATCTCAAACATGTATCAATTACATGCTGAAATAATATGAACACACTGAGTCTAAGCATGATTTTTACTTGTTTCTTTTTACTTTTTCTAATTTGGCCACTAGAATATTTTTAATCTCCTATGTGGCCCGCTTTATACTTCCTATTTGGACATTACTGATCTCACACTAAATCACATATTGATCTAAGAAAGGAGAATACTACACATTGGAAAGACTTTTTAATAGTAAAGACTGAAATACATTGTAATGTGCTTAAATCGTCTAGTTAGCCTAGGTTTTATCAAATGAATATGTTTTCTAAAGAGGACAATAGAAAAGGTTTACATCAAACCTTCATCACTTACCTAGAATGGTCTCATCTGTTCCAAAATGAGCCCGGTAGAAGAGGACCATCTCCAGCCAGTAGACGTGGTAAACAACAATGAGAATCACCACCAGCAGGACCGTGGCTCCAAAACCACATGCCAGCTCTACTGTGTATCTTGGAGCTACCACTGGAATAAATAACAAACCAGAAGGAATTTCTATGTGGTGATCACAGTGGCCCATCATGTTGCAAAGCTGGATAAGCCCAGCGGCTAAACCCTGCACCTGACTTACATGTTTGAATAAACAGAGATAACACTGTAGACTTTAGACTCTATTTCATAATACTAGATTGTCTCATATTCATTTTACTGTGTTTTGTTTGTAGCATAGAAGGTGCTTTTAGCTATCAGTTGATTTGAACTTTGATGATATACAACTAAAACAGAATCTTAACATTGGGCAGGATTCAGAAAGCTATCTAATTAAACTCACAATCTGACCCATACATCACCTCAAAACATTTTTGAACCTCTGATAGGTTATCTCTGGAATGGAGTCTTAAATATCCTACCTGGAGAAGCCCATGATATTGGTAGACTGTCACAGAGAAGGAATTTAGTTCCTTTTCCTTTATTTGCAAAGAGGCTTCAAAAATCTTATTTTCAGTTGGCAGAAACAGAGGGCTTTTATCCATGTCCACAGTTCTGGGATACACACTGTGAAGACTGACTTGCAATACGTGGTTATGGACAGATTTCCACATAACCTACTTACTTTTATGTCATAGACACCATGCCTGCTTTTTTTTTTTTTTTAAATAAGAAATAGAGTGAGATAATTCCCAATTAATGTAAAACTGGTTCTAACTCATCAGCCCTGGAAACCAAGTCTTTTAGAACTGAATCACTGGTCACAGCAGACAACGTTCCTGTCTTGTTGACCACTGCCCTTTCCTCACAAAACTCAAGAAGATGTCACATCATGCCTTGATCATGCAAGAATTTCTGGTTGGAACAGTGCTTTCCCTGTTTTAGTTTTCAAGGTCAATGTTCAAAATGCCATTTTTTTTGAAAGATAAAACCCTTTTTTTCAAGCTGAGCTCTGCCTGTAGAAATCTCCACTCTTCCCTATTTATAATTTTTTACAGTGTTTTTATTTATATAATGTGATTTATCTTATAGGCCTGCTTCTCCACTCCCTCTCACTTCCCCTAATCTGTACATTCCCTGTTTTCCAGGTGGGGACCATCTTTTCATCTATCCCATTTAGATATTTATTTATTTTTTATTGGTTGTTCAAAACATTACAAAGCTCTTGACATATTTCATACATTAGATTCAAGTTGGTTATGAACTCCCAATTTTACCCCAAATACAGATTGCAGAATCACATCGGTTATACATCCACATTTTTACATAATGCCCTATTAGTAACTGTTGTATTCTGCTACCTTTCCTATCCTCTACTATCCCCCCTCCCCTCCCCTCCCATCTCTCTCTCTACCCCATCTACTGTAATTCATTTCTCTCCTTGTTTATTTTCCCATTCCCCTCACAACCTCTTAATGTAATTTTGTATAACAATGAGGGTCTCCCTCCATTACCATGCAATTTCCCTTTTCTCTCCCTTTCCCTCCCACCTCATGTCTCTGTTTAATGTTAATCTTTTCTTCCTGCTCTTCCTCCCTGCTCTGTTCTTAGTTGCTCTCATTATATCAACGAAGACATTTGGTATTTGTTTTTTTAGGGATTGGCTAGCTTCACTAAGCATAATCTGCTCTAGTGCCATCCATTTCCCTGCAAATTCCATGATTTTGTCATTTTTTAGTGCTGCGTAATACTCCATGGTGTACAAATGCCACATTTTTTTTTATCCATTCATCTATTGAAGGGCATCTGGGTTGGGTAATTCTCACACTGTACTATGTATCAGAAACTTCCCTTTGGTTGCTTGTCGTAACTAGCTAAAGAGTCTGAGGAAGGAATGGAACATTTGCTAAATCTGAAGCAGGAGGGCTTAACTTAGGTAATTGTTGATTTGATGGTTACTTATTAACATGTACTGTTTGCCACAGCCTTTGGGGGACAGAATGGTGGATAAGAGAAGAAGATCTCTGTACTTTGGGAGATAATGTCCTAATGCAGAAAAGCAAAAAGGAAATAAAATAAAAGGAAATAAATCTGCATTAATTTTGAGTACTGATCAATGCCAAAAAGAAAAAAAAAAATGGTATGTGATAGAGTTGACCAGGGAATGAGGCTGGGGCAAGGGAGGTCTATTAGTCATTGTAGTGAGGGAACACTTCTGTGAGCCATGAATTCAAAGCCAGCCCCAGCAAAAAGTGAGGCTAAGCAACTCAGTGAGACCCTGTCTCCAAATAAAATACAAAAGAGGGCTGGGGATGTGGGTCCATGGTTGAGTGCCCCAAGATCACCATGGAGCAACTCTCAATTCAAAGTGCAGGGATCTTTGCCTAATATTGCCATGAGTTAAATTATTGGTCATATATAAGGGGGAGAGATTCCTTTCTAAACAGTTTTCTATGCAAAACAGAAAAAAAATGGTAATCAGTGGAATTGAATCCAAACTTTTCTAATTAAAGGGCCAATTGTAGAGTTTCGAGTTCAGGATCCCAAACTCAGGTTGTTAATCCTGCTGCAGGTACAGCCTGGGACACAGCATATGAAATGATTATCAGGTACTCTAGTACTTGCTTCATGAATAGTGGCCTATTAAAAGAAGAAAATCCCACCATAAAATGCCAGAAGTATTGTTACTGAGGATTTGCTAAGATTAATTCAGGTAGCTGGCACAAAAATTGTTGTGTCCTTGATATTTCCGAGTACGTGTTATGTTAATAGCACACCAGGGTAGGTCCCACTGTTATTTGCATTATTTGCTGAGTTATTTTGGCTCTCTAAAATGTCCATCCAGGCAAAATGGGGGGAGGAGGAGGAAAGGTCACTAGCTACACTTACCTGAAATGGATTTTTCTAACCGTCAATTGAGGTCTTGCTTAATGACCAAAAGATCAATTACCCTCTTAAATTTCTATCGCATTCATTTTACTACTATCTATTTTTTTCTAATGAGCCTTTAAATTTTGTTTTGTGTCACACAATCACAAGTGTCATATTTATGAATAATTTTGTGTAGCCATCTTGCTAAAAAGGAGACCCTAATGCTACTTAACTAATTGAACTCTTAAAATATTCCCCATCAGCCTGATTTTCTAAATGGCTTGGGTCAGGTGCAAGGGATGCCCTACAAGGTTTTCATGTGGAGCTGTGCTGGTTTACTGGGAAAGGGTGACCCTCTGCTCACATGTTCTATCTGCCCCAGCTGCAACCTCTGGCATTTTGACATAATTATTTTACCCTTATGCACTCTCAGACCAAAGGGTTTCCAATCAGAAAGGGGTGATGAAATTTGGCCAAATTGGACTCCTGAACTGCTTCCCTCGTTGATTTCAATAATAATCTAACTCAGGATGTAGCCATTTGCTTCTTGTTATTCCTGAATTCAAATTTCCTCCATTCATTTTGCAATTCTACAGTAAAAAAAAATGTCTCAAAACTCAAAATTTCATCCTTATTGTAATTGGAAACTTGCTATCTATTGAGTCCTTCAAGCAAATGCCACCTACTCAGATTCCAAGGGACCACAGAATCTGTGGTCACACTTTGATAAATTTATGGAACTTCTTGATAATTTTTGGAACTGGTAATGACCATTTTTTTCCTCAATTGCAAACAGAGAATTCTCTATTTAAATAATGGTAAAGCAAAGACTTAAGATGGACTTGATTTGGCTATTGCAGTGTGTTAAAGTTTACGTATTTTGAACTTCAGCTTCTGTCCTTTGAGGAGTAATTGATAGTAGAATTGCCTTCCTTATACAAAACAAAAGGTTTTTTCATAATAGGACAACTAATAGCACATGAGTGCAATCTATGGGGAAAAGGGTCAAAACAAGATTAAGCCTGGTCACGGGCTTAATCTTCTTTTAAGTTTTCTTCTTTTAATAGGCCACTATTCATGAAGCAAGTAGTAGAGTACCTGATAATCATTTCATATGCTGTGTCCCAGGCTGTACCTGCAGCAGGATTAACAACCTGAGTTTGGGATCCTGAACTCACAACTGGGTTGTGGCACAGATAGAGGAAAGCCAAAAGAGGGCAGAGGTTGCACTGAATTCAAAGAAATTAGAGTTCAAGAGTAGTTGGCATGTATTTATAGGCCTGAGTACCAGATAGAAGAGAACACTAGCAATGGAGTAGAGTAGAAAAGTAACTCTAGCAAATACATGGGGTTACCTTGAGTCTTTGGCCAAATCAAAGCGAAGCATATTTAGGGTGGTACTTTACATGGTCAGGCAAAAAGCAGCTAGAAACTGCACAATACCTGGAGCTCTGTAGAGCTGGACAAGAGCTGAGTTTAGGCCACTTAGAGGTCAGAAACTTCATTTAGCTACAAAGATGCCACAGAAGGCTGAGCCTTAGAAGTAGGTCCCATGCAGCCCTATAGAAAAGGCTATTTATTTTTTGACTATTCTAATGCAGATATGGAAAGTGACTTAAGACAAATAAATATGCAAATGCCTATGCAAGCTAATTAACTACCTGCTAGAACAAAATTCAACATTCTAATAAAACCCAGAGGTTCAGTGATACAGTATCTAAAATGTCCACTACATGACAAAAAATAATAGGATAAAGAGAAAAATATGTGATCCATATTCAGAAAAAAAAATCATCCAGTATAAATAGAACCAAAATTGGCAAAGATACTGCAATTGCCAGTAAGTACATTGAAATGTATATTAAAATTTGTCTGCTGAATTAAAAGCAAGAGGTATCTTGACTATCATGATGCAAGAATAGGAAATATCAATATTACAATAGAGAAATGGAAATATGCATTTCTGAAATTAAAAATGCTACAACTTAGATGTCACAAAAGAAATTATTAGTAGTCACTAGAAACTATCCAAACTCAGATTTTAAAAGGAATGAAATTAAATGAGAAACTTGGTTACCTGAGGGGGAACTACTGAGTTGTGTATCATAAATTTTACTGCAAGACTAAAGAAAGTGAAAATACTATGATTTATAGGAAAATATATTTGAAGAAACAAAGGCTGAAAATTTTTTGATTTAATAATAAATATAAACTTAGAGAACCAATAAGTTTAATAAACTAAGATACATATGAATACATCCATACCTAAGCCTCTCATAGTTCAATTGTTCAAAACAAAGTGATGATGAGAAAAACCTCAAAATCTCCCAAAAGAAAAAGAAATGAGAGCAGGACATAGCAGTGCATGATTGCTATCCTGGCTACATGGGTCGCTGAGGCAGGAAGATCACAAGTTTGAGGCCAGTCTGGGAAACTTAATGAGACAATGTCTTAAAAATAGAAAGGGCTGTGAGTGTAGCTCAGTAGTATAGCACCTTGAGTTCAATCCACAGTACCACAATTAAATGAGACATATATAAAAAGAACAATAATAATTTTAAAAGCTGCCGATTCACATTATAAATAATTTTCTGCAGGAAAAAAATGAAGGGCATCTTTAAAGAGCTAAAATACAAAAAGAAAATCTTTCAACACAAAATTACATATCTAGTGAAAATACTAATAAAAGTACCAGAATCACTGGCTATTCATATGAAAAAAAATTAAACTTCAATTCCTACTTCATATCATTTATTTAAAAACTTATAATTAGAGGTAGATCATGGACCTACACAAAAGGTGAAACTTCATGGCTGAAGTGTGCAGAGCTCTCTTAAGACAGATGAAGCAATAAGCATTAAAGTAAAAGTAATTAAAAACACCTCATCAAAAGTAAGAGCCTCTATCAATTTAAAACACTAGTATAAAGGGGCTGGGATTGTGGCTCAGTGGTACAGCACTTGCCTAGCATGGGCAGGACCCGGGTTCAGCATTGTGTTGTGTCCATCTACACCTAAAAAATAAATATTAAAAAAAAAAAAACACTAGTAAACAGACTGGCATGTGACAGAATGGGAAAGTATTTGAAAAACATGTATGTGACAAAGGAGTGTTATCCAGGGCAGATAAAGAACGCCTACAATTCAATCATGAAAGCACAATTCACCACTTGTAAAATGGATACAAACATTTAAACTGTCATATCACAGAACACTTACAGATGGTTAATAAGCACAGGAAAAAGTTCTCAGTATTTAGTCATGAGGGAAATAAAAATAAAATTATAATAAGGCACACTCACCATTAGAGCTGAAGTTAAGAACACCAAATGGTGAAGATTTGCATACGCTCTGGGTGGTGGTATACAAATGATACAGCCACTTAAGAAGAAATGTCTAACAGTTTCTGATAAAATTAAGCAGTGATTCTAGTCATGGGTATTCACCTCAGAAAAGCAAAATAAGTCCATAAAGAGACATGAATAAGAATGTTCACAGAAGCATTATTTAAAAGACCCCCAAACCGGAAAACACCCAGATGTCCACCATCCAGAGAATGAATTAAAAAAAATTGCAATACATTCTTTTGAAAAATTACTCCTTGGCAAACAAAAGAACCAAATGACTACTAAGCACAACAGTGTGGGTGTATATCAAGAACAGTTGCTGAATTAAAGAACACTTGTACAATGGTGAATCCTGTATGGGCCCACAAACATACAGTTCAAGAAGAGGAAAAAACAATCTTCTCAGAAAGAAATTCAAACCAATCATCTTACCAAGTGTGGAGAGGTAGAGGAAGTAGGAATAAACCCATTAGGGGAAGGATCAGGGAATTATTCTCTGGGTGATGGTAATATTCTATATCATGATAGTGTATTAGGCTACACAGATATATTCATTTCTCAAAATTTATCAAATGATATGCTGAGTTATGCAATTTCTTACTGTAGGTTTTACCAAAAAAAGGAATCATAAATAAATTTTTAAAATCTCAATAATGGTAAGATACTTAAACATTTAGGCAATAACTTAACTGATATTGACACTGCTTTATAAGGTATCAAAAATAAGATGAATCAATAAATGGGAAAATGAGTGACTAGATAAATGAAAAAAACAAAATAGCAAAACCTTAATGGTAGAATGTAGGTAGGGTATATCCTCACTGTATAATTCTTTTAAATCTTACATGCATTTGAAAACTTTATATTGAAATATAAAAAAGATGAAATAAGACATTTTCAGAGTAAAACAAAACTGAGAGGTTGTATCACCAGCAGATGTGAACCATCAGAAATATTAAATAGTTCTGAAGACTAAAATGTTGCAAGAATGAATATAGTGCCAGAAATGGAAAATATGCAAATAAAGTGCTAGTTATCTCACTTAATTTAACTAAATGATAATCATTTAAAGGAAAAATCATAACAATACATTATGGCATTTCATAATACATGCAAAACTAATATTTTTTGCATATATAACATAATGAACAGGAGAAAAGGAATGGAAGTATGCAATTGCAAGGATTTCATAAAGTAATATCCAATTAGTTCAAAATAATTATTGCAAATTCTAGAGGAAAAACTAAAAACAAGCAACAAAACAAACAAATAAAAACAATAAAAAGAGGTAGAAGAAACAGGAGGAAAAGGTGATAAAGTAGAATTCTAAGAAATTACCAATTAATCAAAAAGAAGGTAGGAAAGTACATAAAACAAAGAGTAGATGAAAAAGGTAGAGAACACAAAGCAAGATGATAGAATTAAATAAAGCCAATTTAAAATTGCCTGTAATCCCAGTGACTTAGGAGGTTGAGGCAGGAGGATCATGAGTTTGAAGCCAGTCTCAGAAATTTAGTGAACAATAAACAATTTAGCAAGACTCTCTGTCAAAATAAAAAACTAAAAAGGACTGGGGGTTTAGCTCAGTTGTAAAGCACCCCTGGATTCAAATCCCATAACCTAAACAAATAATTGTATCAAAGATATATATGGACTAAACATTCAAATTAAAGGACAGAAGTTATCAGGTTGGGTTAAAAAATCCAAGACCCAATAATATGTTGTGTCTACAATATATGCATTAAATATAAAGACAATGGCATAAATCTTAAAAAAAAATGGAAAAAGATATACAAATACTAACTACAATAAAGTTACAGTGTCTTAATTAATATTATAGTATTACAGAAAAAACAGACTATTTTATAATTTAAAATAGTCAATTCATCAGAATGACACATTGACCAGGATGCAGGGGATACATGGTAGTTCAGCTACTCTGGAGGATGAGATGGGAGAGGTAGCCTACGATCAGTCTAGGCAACATAGAGAGACCTTGGGAAAAAAAAGAAGGGGGTGGGGTGGGGAGAGAAAATAAATAAATAATTAAATAAGGAAAGAGAAGAGAGGAGGGGTGGGCAGAAAGAGAGAAAGGGGTAAAGAAAGGAAGCAAGGAAGATTAATGAGAAATGTTTGAGCCTAAAAACACAGTTCAAAAATACACAAAACAAATACTGGCAAAATGGAGGAAAGAATTGGAAAAAATAAGAAGAAAGATCTTAACAACCTCCTCTCTTTCAACAATTGGATGACTAGGATGATGGAAAACAAAATAGCAAGAAAATAGAAGACATGAACAATGTTAAAACCAACTGATTTAGTTGAGGCTTACAGAATACCACAACCATACACTGAAATATATGCCCTTTTCAAGTGCATGTGAAACATTTGCAACAGGCAACCTGTGAGGCCTTAAAAGTACCAAAACTTAAAAGGAAATAAATCAAACAGAGTATGTCTTTGGTCACAACAAAATTAAATTAGAAGTTAAAAATCAAGCTTATAGCACCATGCAAAGTATGTATTACCCATTTTCTCAGTTTTCACAGATACTTTGAGAGTCAGGTATTTGAAGGATAAGAAAAGGACCACTTGGGTCAGTTTATAAACATAGCTAGCACCAGAGCCCAAACTTGAACCTAGGTGTGTTTGAAATCAAAATTCTTTCCACTCCATCATAAAATTTCCTCAGGTGGTTCTAAGTTAGAGAAATCCTTCCCTTGAATTTCCTTCTTCATTGCTAATTTAATTACCTAAATTTAGATGACATATGAAATACTATAAATTATTTTTCCAAGAGAGAACATTAAGTCAATTTTAACAATCAGATCGATTTTAACATATAGCATAATTAAAAGATCTAGAAAATCCTCCACATATGTATAAATCAGGTAACTTATGCTTAAGCAACACATGGGTCAAAACAAATAAAAAGAATTAGAAAATATTTTGTATAGAATAATAATAAAATTTCAACATTTCTTAAATTTGGTTGAAAAAAATCCCATGAGGGAAATTCATAGTTCAGAATGTTTATATTAGAAAAGAAGGATTACTTAAAATCATTGACTTCCGCTTTTATTTTAAAATGATGGAAAAAGTCAAATTAAAAATAAAGTAATAGAATCACAGAAATCTCAAGCTATAAAGAGCCTTAGAAATAATTGATCACCCCAACTCTGTTTCCTTCAACAAATTTTCAATAGAAATTTAAGCTATTTCTTCCTTATTATTTTCATGATATGGTGGAATAACCCAATTTTACTACAGTCAGAATTGTGGCCATCTGAGTGTAAAGGTATAAAATACTCAGTCTCAGACTTAAAGGACATTGAAGATTCAAAGAGCACTGATTTCAACCCTTGAACCACATTTTTTATGGCATTTAGATTGAGCATTAAAAATAAATAAATAAATAAAGTAATAAAAGTTGAAAATAATAAAGATGAGTAAAATAATGAAATGCCATAAAGAAACATAATAGGAAAAAAATGAACACCTGTTTGTTCACTGCAAAATTTAATAAAATTGGGAAACCCATTTGAAACACAATGAAAACAGAATTTACTGATTTCAGGAATGATGGTGGAACAACACCAAAAATTCTGTAGACATTAAATGAGAAAATGATTCAACAAAAATTGTATGCCAATAATGTGACAACTTAGGTAAATTAGAAAAAAAAAAATTCTTGAAAAACAAATTCCCAAAAGTACCATAAAAGAAAAAGAACATACCCAAATTCATTACACAAAGCCAATATCACCCTGATATCAAAACAAGACAAAGGTATACAAAATAACCATAGCAAAAAAAAAACACTACAGACCAATGTCCTTGATGAACACAGATGCAAAAATTCTCAATAAGATACTTGTAAACAAAATTGAATAACACATTCAAAAGATTATATACCAAAATCAAATTAGTTTCATTCCAGGAATGAAATAAAGTTTCAACAAATGCAAATCAATAAACATAATAGACCATGTAAAAACACTGAGGCTAAAAATTACATGAAAATCTCAACAGATGCAGACAAAGCCTTTGACCCTTTGACAAAATTAAAAATCTTTTTTGATAAAAGCTCCATAGAAACTAGGTATAGAAAGATCTGACACACCCAAATCCTATTACATGTAGAAAGGGGGAAAACTGAGAAATCTTATTCTAAAATCAGGAGTAGGATGAGGATGTCCACTCTCACCAATTGTATTGAATATAGGATTTGAGATTTTAGCTAAAGTAACAAGACAAAAAAATAAATAAAAGGGATACTAGTGGGAAAGAAAGAAGTCAATTATCCCTGCTTCAGAAATGATCTTATACTTAGAAGACTCCACTAGACTTTTAGCAAAATAGCAGGATACAAAATCAACATAAAAAAAATCAATATCTTTTCTATATGCTAATAACAAATGCAAAGAAATAATTAAAACAATAACCTTAATAAAAATACCTAGGAATAAACCTAACCAAGAAATACCTACACAATGAACATTATGGAACACAGAAGAAAGAAATTTCTGAAGAAGACACTAAAAGATGAAAAGGCCTCCAATATTCATGGATATTGGTTAAATTGGCCATATCACCCAATGCAATCTAGAGATTCAATGTAATCCCTACTAAAATACCAATAACATTCTTCAAGGAATGAGAAAAAAAGTCCTAAAATTCATGCAGAAGAATAAATGATCCAGAATAGCCAAAATAATTCCAACCAAGAAAAGAATAATTATGGAAGCCTAACAATATTCAATTGAAAAATATACTACAGAGGCGCAGTAACAAAAACAGCATGGTACTAGCATAAAGACAGACATATATACCAATAGAATAGAATAAAAGACACAGAGAAAGACTTATACAATTAAAACCATCTGATTCATGACAAAGGTGTCTAAAACAGATGAAGGAGAAAAGATAGCCTCTTTAAAAAATATGGAGAGAAAACTGAATATTCATATGTAGAAGAATAAAAGCAGATCCCTCACTCTCAAACTGTACAAAAATTAATTTAAAACAATTAAATTAAACAACAAAGGCCTAAGTATAGGACCTAAAACTTTTAACTACTAAAAGAAAACACAGGGGAACACTTCAAGTTATAGGCACAGATAATGACTTCTTGAATACTTCTCCAATAGCTCAAGAAATAATAACAAAAACTAACAAAGAGGATTGATCAAATTAAAAAGTTCTGTACACCAAAGGAAATAAGAAAATGAAGAGACAGCTTACAGAATGGGATAAAATCTTTGTCTGTTATACTTTCAACCGATGATTAATATCCAGAATATATGAAGAACTCCAAAAACTTAATATAAAAAATCAAAAAACCTAATAAACAAATGGGAAAATAAACTAAGCAGATACTTCTCAAAAGAAGATGTACAAATGGCCAACAAAAACAGACCAAAAAAGTTTGTTCACCATCTTCAGCCATTAGGACAATGCAAATCAATACTACATTAAGAATTCATCTCAATCCAGTTAGAATGACAATCATCAAGAATACAAATTACGCCAGACGTGGTGGCACACACCTGTAATCCCAGCAGTTTGGGAGGCTGAGACAGGAGGATCTCAGGTTTCAAGCCAGCCTCAGCAATGGTAAGGTGCTAAGCAACTCAGTGAGATCCTGTCTCTAAATAAAATACAAAATAGGGCTGGGGATGTGGCTCAGTGGTTGAGTGCCCTTGAGTTCAATCCCTACACCTCCCCCCCGGAAAAAAAAAAAAAAAAAAAACAAAGATACAAATTACAATTAATGCTGGTGAGAATGTGGGGGAAAAGGAACTATACACTATTGGTGGAAATGTAAATTAATACAGCCACTGTAGAAATCAGTGTGGAGGTTCCTCAAGGGGCTAGGAATGGAACCACCATATGAACCAAGCATACCACTCCTTGGTATTCTCTGAAGTCAGCATACTATAGAGAATGTATACATACCCATGTTTATAGCAGCACAATTCACAATAGCCAAATCATGGAACCAGCCTAGGTGTCCATCAACAGATAAAAGAATAAAAACAATGTGATATATACACACAATGGTATTCTATTCAGCCATAAAGAAGAATGGAATTAGTCATTTCAGAAAAATAGATGGAACTAGGAAGCATCATGTTAAGCTTAATAAGCCACACTCAGACAGTCAAGGACTGTTATGTTTTCTGTTTTATGTGGAAGTTAGGGAGGAAACTGAAATGAGAGAGAAGAGGGAAAGGAGAGAGACACTCATGAAAATAGAAGGGAGATCAGTAGAGTGAAAGAATGGGATTGGGGAAGAGAGAGGAAGGCAAGGGGAGTTACTGAAATTGATCAAAATGTTATGTGCTTGTATGACTATGCCACAATGAAACCTACTCTCTGGATAATTGCTATGCATCAATAAAAAATGATAGATTTTTAAAAACTTGAGCCAGAAATAGATACCAATTTTATATACAGGCTATCAGATAATAGCAAAAGAAGCTATTTCTAAATTTTAGTAAAAGGCATTACAAGAGATAAAAATTTAAGTCAATATCCCTCATGAACAAAGACTAAGACAAATCTTTAACATGAATGAATATTTTCACAAAACATTAACAAATCAAGTCTTAGTAATATACAGGGAAAAATCGTGATGATATGGGGATTTATTCAAAGAATGCAAGATTCGATGAAAAATTCAAAACAATCATTATAAATTATCACACTGACAGATTAAAATTAAGAAACCTCATGAATCTCTCAACAGATGGAAATAAAAATTCAACACACTCATTAAGCAAACAAACAATAAAACCTCTCAGCAAACTAAAAATAAAAGGTTACCTTTATGTAGATAAAAGTCATTTACAGTAAAACCTATAGATAACATCATATTTAATATATAATATTGAATGCCTGCCCTCTAAATTTGGGAAAAATGCAAAGACGATCATGTCTCATAATTTACTGATCAATGTATGAGCGGTCCAAAAAAAAGAACTATACACTGCAAAATAATCAAAGGTATAAAGTATGGAAAGGAATACATAAAATTCTTTTTATTTATGGATGACATGATCTTAAGGAGCCAAAACCAAACCAAGCAAACAAGCAAAAGCTTCCTATATAATTAATGAATGTGGGAAGGTCAAAAAATCAAGATCAATCAATTAGTTGGACTTCTGTGTTTTATTATTGAACAATTGTAAAGTAGAATTTGAATATACTGTGAGAACAACACAAAAGTCAAAATATAGAGAGTTAAATTTGATACTATGTGTGCAAAACTCATACACTCAAATACAGAAAAAAAGGCTAAAAGAAATTAATGAAGACAAACATAAAGTAATAGATAAACATCATCTTCAAGATGGGAAAATGCCATATTTTTAAGTGTTCTGTTATCCCCAAATTGGTTTATATGTTTAATACAGTCCAAAACAAAATTCCAGCAAGCTTTTGTATAGATCTTGACAAGCTGATACTAAAATCTATATGAAAACATATGGTCTCTATAATAATCCTTACATATATCTTAAGTTATGTTAATCAAGATGAAGAGGTATTGGACCAAAGAGGCACAGGTTAATAGAACAGAAGAGGAGATACCAAAATAGACCAGCTGTCATTAAGGCAAAGGAATTTTTTGGCCAAGTTACCAAAATAATTCAAGGAAAAAAGGGAAATATTTTCTATATAATAATGATGGAGCAACCAGCTATTTGAACAACAACAACAAAACACTAGACTTTAACATATACCTCACACTATAAAAACGTAATTTGAAATGCATCATAGGCCTAACTACATAAAGAAAAATCTAATTTTTCATGGGAATACAGGACTGTTAATATAGGACAAAGACTGGTAATACAAGACTTAGAAAGTACTAAACATAATAGAAGAAATTCATAAAACAAACTTCATAATTGTTTAAAAAAATTATGTCTATCAAAGAAAAAAGGAATTCATATACTAGGTGAAAATAGTTTCATATTTGACAAATGACTTGTATTGAGAATGTGTTGTTGTGTGTGCACATAGGTGCATGTCCTATAACACATTAGATTAAATAACAAATGACCAAAAAGTGGGCTAAAGATGTCAAAGGACACTTCTTCACAGAAATAACTAGTAAGTAGTGACCTATAAGCTCATAGAAAGTATTTAATGACACTAATCTCTGAGAAGTACAAATGAAAAATGACATCCTACCACTACTCAGTGGTATGGCTAAAATTTTAAGGTTTGACAGGTCCAAAAGTAGTGAAGAAATAGGGCACTTGCATTGTTAGTGGAAGCGGGAATTGATGCCACCTCTTTGGAAATAGATTTGGCAGGTTCTTATAAAATTAAACATACACCATCCGTCAGTCCCCAGCACTTTCCTATTATAAACCAAGTGCACATGTCACATGTTTACATTAGCTCCATCTTCTATAACACTTGGCTTTGGCTGATTGATACAATTATGCTGTCAATAAAACCTATTCTAGATCCAATCCCCTTCCTCTCATCATTTTCATAGAGTACATAGACTGCTTGTTAATGAATCAAAGAAGGATTCATAAATGAAAAGCATGAATGTGAGCTCAGATATCATATCTGAATTCGAGCACTAGCTGGCCCAGAACAGAAGCTAAGTAAAACAAAGCCACCACCCCTCTGGTACCACTGGTGTACAGATCTGAATGGCTCATTGTCTGGCTTTCCTTTCAGGACAGAGCATCTGGTCTGGTGGGTCCACACGTCTTTCACACCCTGATGGTGTCCATGCTACATTCAGAGCAGGGCTTCTATGTTAGGATACCTACTCAAGTGACTATGGTGGGCAGACTTGTCCTTTATTTCTATATAGTTTCTATGCTTTGACAATTACTTATTAATTTATATAACCCTCCATGATTGTTCCCCAGAATACAAGTCTCAGAAAAAAATCCAAATAAAATGCTCCGTAATTAAGAAATATGGAAACATATTTGAAAATATCCTGCCAATAGTAATCCAACCCACTGCAGATATTCATATCAAATGTTATATATTAAAGACTCTATGAGTCCTGAATTAAAATAACTCGATTGATACTGCTTAACCTCACCTATGATATTTATTTGAAAGCCTTTGTCAAGTAACACCTATGAAAGCCTTGTGGAAATAATACTTAAAGCTAACGTTTACTGAGCATTTAATACACAGAAATATACACTAGTACCTGCTTTGAGGACTTTAAAACAACCTGATGAGGTATTGGCACTCATTCGCCTACTTTAAATATTAAGAAATTGAGACTCAGAGAGATTCAGTGACTTTTCAAAGGTCACGGAGTTAAGATGCACAGAAATCACAATCTCAACAGGCTGAAAAGATAATGCATTGCATGATGTAATCCATAATGATTTTTAGTAGTGCTTTCAGGATTTAACATTGAAGAACTGCTAACATCATGTACTTTAGTCTTTAGGCAACTGAGGAGCAGAAGCAATGACTTATCCTGAACAAATCCAGTAAGACTTGAGAGATATACACATTTCAGGCTTTGCCTCTATCTCATGTGTAATGAAGTGTTCAGGTGCATCCCATTTGTTCATTAGTTAAAAAAAAAAAAAAGATTTAGTCCCACTGCAAAATGTAACAATTATAAGCTGTTTTTTTTTATTTTTATTTTCACTTTTATTATGAATATTATAAGCTTTATCAAACAGTAGGATCCAGGATGTTTCTGAATGACCACATTGCATGTGTGATGTGAAGACATCATTTCTTTTCTCTCAACCACTGAGAAATATTCTGAAAGGGATTAATTGTCTGGGATACTGTATTAAGGGAGAGACCCCAAAATAATATTCGACAGCCTGTTTTAGAGCAACAGCTCACACAAGAAGGCTTTATAATTTTTATTTATTATGTAAAAATAGGGTAATATTAACATAGGAATCATTTTTACATTATTTTAAGTTAATTTTTTTTTCATTTTAGCAGTTATAGCTAGTGGTACATTATGAAATCTACTTTAATATTGACAAATAGTATGTAAAATGGTAATTTTAAAATTACATTTTTCTGCAAATGAATACTCTATCCCTTAACTACTTGCACACAATTAGATTTGCTGTTTGTGTTTCATTTTTATAGATAATTCTATGAATTTTCATAGATACCTAATTGTCTTTTTGTTAGGTGATTTATTTAGGAAAATCTCCAAAAGCATTAAGTCATAAGATATGATCAACTTTATGAAACTTGAACTCTGCTATCAATGATTTCTAAAAGTATCATTATAATTCACAAACAACATGTGACTCTACCAATTTTATTACATCCTGGTAGCTATGAATATTTTCTTTATTTTTCACTTTTTATGATGGAATAGGTATAAAACTGAGCCTCATGATTGTATGGATTTTTGGAGCAACAATTTGGGTACAAAGGTACTAACATTAATCAGAAAAAAAATAATTTGAGTATCTTCACAAAGATGGAAATTTTGCTCGAGTTCTCATTCAAACTTTGATTCATTACTATGTGTCAGAGGCCATGCTAGGAGCTCTCAGTGTCTCCCGTTTTCCTATTCACCACTTGTTACATTTGGACTTCACAGATCCATCTGCTGAGTGCATCCATTACCTTTCTGCTTCACCTTGGCTGCTCTGTCAACTTCCCCTTTGGCATTTCTAGCATGACAGACATAGTCGCGCTTGAGATCTTCAGGAGTAACTTTCTTGATGCTCAAAATCTGAGTTCTTGTTTCATCTTCTGTTTTAGTATAACTTACGCTAGACACAAGGAAAAGAAAACCAAAGCATTCGTGAAACTCGGGGGCCATTATGCTCTGTGGATCAGACAAATAAGCACCCACAGAGCCCCTACCCAGGTGAGGGCAGAAAGAATGCTGATGAGCAGTGTTACTTGCAATGCAGTGACCATAAAAGGGAAAGAGCTAGATATCAACAAGCTCTTCACCATCTGCACACTATCCTAATGTCTAGATCAAATCCCAATGCTATCTTCTTGCTAGAGCTTTTTCTTCAAAGCCAACTGTCTCCTTCACTCAAATTTCTGAGGCAGGATGCTGTACTGATTTAGAAAGAATCTTCTGGGATTAAACCTATTTGAGTTTTGATCCAGGTTTTGTCATTTAGTGCTATAAACTTCGGGCAATATGGCTAATCTTTCATGCGGTGTGCTCCAGTTTTGAAATAGGGAGGTAGTAATCCCTACAAGGTGTATTATATGAATTAACTTACTGAAGAATTCTGAGAGCTGATTATATTAATGCTTAAGTATTAAAACAATAATAGCTTAATAAATGTTCGTTGAAGACTATTATCATTATCCTACAGTAGTAGATGCTGTACTTCAGTGACTCCAAAAGCTTGGATTCTGAACAAAGGTAGAATATTTGGATGAAGATACGGAAATCTCATGGTTAAATCCTAACAGATAAAGGGAGGATCTGCTCAGAGCAAGAAAACTTTGTGAAATTAAATATGCTCAAACCTCAGTAAATGAAAGACCAAGTATTTTGGGTCTAAGATCAAGATTTAAAATTGTTTTGTACTCCATTCCTTTAAGAGGAAAAATATGTATCTCCTATAGCAACTGCCATACAGGTTCTCCTTTGGATGAGGCTTACTGTCTGTCAGTCAGGAAAAACTGATTAAGGGTTCTGATTGGTTCAGTCCAAATTTAACTCCCCTGCTATTCTGAGCACTGGGAATGTGTTTCAGTAGCAGCAAGGAGGAACAGGCATGACTTCATTGCTATTCATTCATTATTATTATGAAGATGGGAAACATGATGTTCAGAATTCCTGAAATGATCAATAATAATTCTCCCTTGGAGCCTCTAGCCACATCTTTCATCAATTCCTTCTGAAAAAAAAAAAAAAAAAAAAAAACAGCTCAATTTCAGAAAGCTCCTTTTGTGCCTTTCAATATGCTCTGCTTCTCTAAACTCCAGGCCTTTAAGCAGGATGTTCCTTTTACTAGGAACATTCTTTTCATTTCTTTAACTAGAAAAATTTCTATTCATCCTTCAAATATTGATTTTGGTACTGTATCATCTGAGAAGCATTACATAATCTCCTTAAACTGACTGACTCTCCTATTAAATCCTCCCATAACATCCAATGTATCTCAGTCACTGCATTTATCACATTGTATTGAAAATATTGCTCTATCATTGTTACTCCTACCGTACCTGCTGCGAAGTAGACATTTTATGATTTTTGCACAAAATTTGAATTGACTGTTAGGAGAAAACATAGATTTAGAATTCTAGAAATTCAAGTGGCTTAAGGTCTATTTGCACATAAGTGATAAAGCTTAAGGTCTTGAAACTACTTTGCCACATAGTTGATCAGCTAATCTCATTGCTAGCTGCAGTGAACTAGTTGCTCTTTGGCAATGGTATACTTTATTTACAGAGAAGTCTTCTGTCTTCGATACTTTTTTCTTTTCCATCTCCCTTAAAAATCAGGTAATTTTAAGGGTAAAGTGACCCAGGTTGTTATTTTATGAGTGAGCTATATTGTTACCCATTCACTTTTAAAACAAAACTTCATGAACATTTATTTGTTTATTCAATATTTTCAAAGTAATTATGAAGCATTTGAGGGGGAGAAAGACAGGGTATGCATATTCAAGGCCCTACAAGAGCTATCCCAAAATTATCTGAGGCATAAGTACATGGGCACATACAGGATTGAGAAAAAGAAAACAACTACTTTCATGTATATTCAATCTTATTTTGTAAGCTGTCCATTCATGTAGAATGTACATTCCATCTAATTCCAATTGACATCATAAATGCATGAATCCTGTAGGGCTTAAGAAGCAGTATGGTACATGCTGGCAAACTATGATAAAGATGCCTAGCCTCAGGTTATTCTAAGTCAATTCTTGGGTGACATGTGGTCCATGAATGACAAGTCTAGTATCCTTGCTTTGAGATGTAAGTATTAAATATATGAAAATTTTGCTAAATTTTGTTAGTTATAGGCAAAAATGAGAATTTTTACTTTTATTAACTAATATAATTCAAAGTGCCTTTGACTGATGGACAAAGGTTAATCACCCCTTACATGCCCCCATGATACCTTTCATCAATGGTTATGTCAATAGTGATGTCATCAGGTTTTTTCCCATCAATGGTCCACCAAACCTCATTGTGAGAGTCCTTAATGAATGTAAAAAAGACTCTACAGGGGATGAGTAGCTCCTCTCCTTAAAAAAAAAAAAGAAAGAAAGAAAAGAAAAAAGAAAGAAAGAAAAAAAACAGCAGATAAACTTAATCTGTGTTAATACATCATTTTCAACTTTCACATGACTCCATTGGTCTAATTCTCTAGTGGACTATCTTAATGCAACCTGCCATACTTCATTACAAAAAATAATAATAAAATAGAAGACAAAAATCAATAAAAGAAGGTCAACAGCTTTATTTAAAATTACTAGAATGGCCACATTTAATGCAATGTACATATTCTATAAGTGACATTGTTTATTCAAAAAGGCTTTGGCAATATCTTTTTAGTCTTAAATCTCTATGGACTGCTCCTCTTTTCTGTTATTTCTCTCATAAACAAAGGGTGACCAAGAAAAGACTCCCCAGATCTTTGGTTGTTGTCCAAGGAAGATGGAGAAAATGAAGAGAATTGACCACAAATTCCTCATTTTGAAACACTCAAGATATTGGGGTGCATTCAATAAACTTACAGGCAATTTAAAAATAGAAGTTCCAAAGTATCCTTCTGAGATGGAAAAATGAGATTAGGGAGAACCCCAGACAGAGAGAAGAGTAGTTAACAGTAACAGCAACAGCAATCTACACACTGGAATTTTGCACAAGTAATTGTGCTAAATATTTATACCAATCAAGGTTATTTAATCTTAAGGATATACTCATGTTTTACAGAAGCAAAAACTGAATCTTAGAGACAGTTATAGTGTGGATCTTAAATGTAACACAAATCTCATATGCTAAAGGCTTAGTCCCCAGCTGCAGGCACTTTTGGGAGGTGGTAGAACCTTTAGGAGTTGGAGGCATGCCCTTGAAGGGTACATGGGGACCCCTGCCCTCCCCTTGCTTTCTGGCCATCTTTGGTTTACCACACATTTACCACCAAGATGTTCTACTTTACCACAGGCCTGGAAACAAGAGAGCCAGCTCTCCATGGACTGAAACCTCTGAAACTTAGCCCAAATAAACCAATCCTCCTTTAAAGTTGTTGTTTTAGGTATTATGTCACAGCAACAGAAAACTACCTAACACATAAATGATAAAAGACATTTCTAGGTCAAATTATTTTAAGTATTAGGCCAGAATTTGACCTAAACTGGATTTCCCATCTTAGCTTGCTAAGAAGAATACTCTTTTATGCCTGGATTCCTGGTGAGTTATTAATAGTGACTATTTTCACTCTCAGAAAGTGTCAGGTTTAGAGGATAGGTTATCTGATCACCCTGATTTGTACTTAGGTTGATCTAACTTTGGGATCATATTCTATTCTCCTTTCTGATGTATAGTTCGTATGTCTTTCTCCTCCAGTTTCCTAGATCAATAAAGTGATAAAATGAACATCAAATCCAGAACTGTTTTTGTAAACATGATATTATAAGTAGATGAAACATATTTTAGTGATTAATAGGAATTTACCCTGGCAGTAGGAAGAATGTTCATATTATTATACAAAGCCAAAGCTAATTCTAGGAAATTCAGCTTATTTGAGGTTGGCAGATCCCATAATGTAATCTCTAAATAAGGCAAACAACTTTTGCAAACTCATTTTAATTTTTTTTTTGATATTGCTGTTCTCCATTCATGCTGATCATTGACTGTATTATCTTTAGTACATTTTATTCACATTCTCTTTCATATTGCATACAGAATGAATTTATTATAAATGATACTATATAGAAAATGTTAAAGTTTTTCTATAGTTTTCTATTCACTTAACTTGGGAAATGTTGAGTAAGAAGAACATAAATTATTTCTTATTTAGACAGTTATCAGCAGTTTTTTTTTTTTCCAGCATGAAAAATTATAAAAATAGGAGAGCAAGAGAGCCATAGTAAACATTCTGTGGTGTTCTGAATCTAGGTGTATTAGCTCTATCGATTTAGACCTATGAGAGCCACGATCCTGTATCCAAGTTTCATCCTCTGCCCTTTTTAGAGTGGAGCAGAAGCTTGAAGGATGTCCTATGTTCTTGTTACATCCTCAGTAAGTCAAAGCCTTGTGCAAAGTCAAGTTTGCATCACACAAAAATCACCAATCAGCAGCGGAAAACTGCTAGCAGAAGAAGGGAGCAGATGCTGAGAGAGAAGCAAAGATTCCCCGAGCTGCCCTTGAGATCAGTGAAGTAGGTGATCCCCAGAACTGCCAACATTTCAGTTCAAATTCATGTATTTATGTATAGTAGTCCTTATTGTCTTGTACTAAAGTTTCCTTTTATTTTTTGTAATTAAGAGAATCTCAGTGAATTTTAGAGGCATAGCTATAATTACCTGGTTCTTTCTCATAGACCACACGATCATTGGGTGAATAGATCTGGGGGGGTAGTGCATCTGTTGGAGAGCCTGTGATGGACGGAAAATAAAATAAAGAAAAAAAAAAGAGAGATAGTATTAAATCCTGCAGCCTTATTCCAAAATCTGTGAAGCCTTTCCAATTTTCCTGGTACAATTTTTCAATTCTTAAGAAGGCATATAGTTTTGGTCTAATATGAACTCAATTACTACATTTCATTTAAAACAAGCAAAGTGTAACATAATAGGTAATATGTATTTGGTCTCTGTTACCAATTCCTGATACAGCATTCCTAAAACCTTTGTAATATTTTAGTGTTTATAGGTAATATGAGCATCATTTGTCTTTGTCTCCAGTTATTTGATGTAAGTCCCCAGTACCTGACCCAAGAACTTGTAAGACTCTTGGTGTATTTGGAGTGAGATATATTTTTGAATGTTAGTGTGATGACTCATGGTGTAAGTCTTTAGATAACTTCAGAGCAAGAGATATTCCCAGCCAAGATTAAAAAGCTAAAACTTTCAGCCCCAATTCCCAACGTGCAGGAAGAAGACAAGGGCTGGAGATTGAATAAATCACTGATGGCCAATGATTAAGTCAATCATGTCTATATAATGAAACCTGCATAAAATCCCTAAGCAGTGAGGTTTGGAGAGCCTCCTAGTTAGTAAATACATCCATACGTGAGGTTGGAAAGTAGATGGTATACTCCAATACCATGGAGACAGAAGCTCCTTCGCTCAGGATCCTTCAAATCTTGCCCTATATATGTCTTTACCTGCTGTTCATTTGAATCCTTTTAAATAAACTAGTAAATATAAGTAAAGTGATCACTGTGAGCCATTACATAAGATCACGGAACCAGAGGAGGACATTGTGGGAATCCTCAGTGTGTAAGCAAGTAGGACTCTAGCATGGGGGACTTGGGGACACACTGCTCGAAACTGGCTTCTGATGAGGGACTGAGGCAGTTCTGAGGGACTGAACCTTAACCTGTGGGGTCTGTCCTAGCTCCAAGTAGTTAGTATCAAACAGAATTAAATTGTAGGAAGCACAGATGGTGTCCACAGAGAATTGGAGAACTGCTTGGTGTGGAAAACTCACATGTTTGGTCACAGAAGTGTTGCCAATAGAAACAGGTTTTCCTTTACAAAGAAACAAATACACATATTGAGTTTCCTCCGTATTTCAGGATACAAGGTTTAAACAGTGTTCTTGACTTCTGAGGCTTACATGAGATACGTTTCCATACTACATTACAATTAACTGCTTTTACATCTTTATGATTTCTTCTCTATATATTTCCTTTTCTTTTTGAAATGCCAAATTAATTTTAGATAAAAAATATGTCATGATAGTAGTATATATTTTCAATTTGTAATCCATGATTATTAGTTATGGTTATTATCTAAATATTTCTCCTCAAAATGCTCAGTGTCTAACATAGGACCTAGTTAAATATAAATATAATATGAATGCAGAGATCAGCAGAAATTTTTAAAAAAATTAATGATAGCCCATATGTCTAAGTAATAATGAGATATCAGATAAATGTTGAGAGTACATAAATGTTGGGAGTACTACTTTTTATAATAATCTATATTCATAAGTTGAAAGAAAACTACCTTGGAGGTGGTTTTAAGGGTCAAAGATTCAGTGGCCACATCCTGGCCATGTCACATTCTAGCTCTATGAAGACAAATTTTTATTAATCTTTGAAAGCAAGTTTTCCTTAACTAAGGATAAATAAAACTTACCTCAGAGTTTCAGTTTGAGGAATAAATTTAAAAATATAAATTAAGTAATCTCCTAGTGATATATAATAAATATTCAATGTTTTGCAGTTTTAAAAAATGAATTTGTGTTGCTTCAATGTTCAGAACCACTTCACCCCTCTAGGTCAAATTTTATATCTATAAATCAGGATGACTAAATACACCTGTTCCCAACTTTCTAAAAACTGACACATTGAAGTACATGTATTAGAAACAACTGCTGAGATGAATATATGCTTAGATAATTAATTCATTTAACTTCTAAAATCCTCTCATGCTGGACTGTAAATTTAGTCTTCCTTTTTGTCCTGAATTAATCCCAACCTCAGAATTATTTCAAAAGTAAACAAAGAAGAAGTGATTAAAAAATTATTTCATTTGAATTTTACTTGCACTTTGTTAAAACCTTTTTTTTTTTTCTAATTTACAGTGAATCTGGTGTCAGACTAACAGACAAATCCCTGAGCACTGACCTGCATTTAGAATTACTTGTTCCACTTAATGGAGTATCAAAACAGGTCACTTCCAGTTACTGGGACTCAGTGTTTCCCTCTAATACGCCATCATTTTGAGCACAGCAGAGATGGTGGTATTTAGGGCTTAACCCCAAAAGCCACATGATACTAGTTATCTTGATCTCTGGGTTTGATAGGAGTCTTGACTCTGTCTAGGATCATCCATTTTTTCCCCCTATTTCTTACCAACTATTCTCTCAGTGCAAAATAATGGTTGAACACTGCTAGCTAATACCTACGGCAACCAATAACAACAGAAATTTCAATACATAGAAAGACATAGTTTACTTAATTCAAGTAAAATACTTTTTTGATGATAAAATTAATACCATTCAGTAAGTCGCCACTGCTTGCCTGGAACTGCACATATATATGCTATTTCTAATATTCTCAGTTATTTGGAGAGCTAGGTAGTCCTAGAGTATAGATTAGGAGACTGAAATCTTCACCAAAACCAAGTCATGTCGCTATAAAGTAGAGGTGATATAATTTAAACACCAATCTATCTAGTACACTTTCATTCCCATGTGTTTTACTTCATTCACTCACATATTCAGTCAACCAACAATTATTGGATTACTTACAATACACACAGAACTGCAGTAGTGAACAAAAGAAGTCTTTTATTTGTTAAATGTAATAAATAATTAATAACCAAAATATGATTATTGCATTTGTCATGTGTACTCAACACAAGTCATGCTTACCTACCACCTTTACAGTCAGAGACCTGGTGAGATGGAAGGTACGCCCATTTTCTGGATACGTGACAACACATGTGTAATTCCCATTATTTGAAATAAAGGGAATGAGAAAGCTCAAGTTCATGCCTCCAGGTAATACATTAATAAAATTCTGTATTTTATAACAACCCTAGAAGAAGAAAAGATGTAACTCGTTAGATACATGCATAGAAAACAAATGAACACAAATGCTCTCATATCTAAATTTGCACAGAGCATTCAAATATCTATGCAGCACTTTTTACAAAACTGTTTTAGTCAAGTATCTGGATGATGTTTCTGCAGAGAACATGTGGAATAAATGTCCTTAACATTTCTGCAAAAGAGAAATGAAAATACTAAACTGAGATATGATTTCAAAAGCATAGGCTTCCTATCTCAGAACCCACCATTCAAATTCTCATAGTCTCATGTTTATAGTGAAGCAGGGTTAAGGTTTTTAAAAAATGACTAAGAAAACTTGAGCGACTGCAAGTCCTGCTTAAGAGAACAAGTATAATGTTCTATAGTTTTTCAGTGATTATATTAACTCAGGAATCAAGCCATTGTTATCTGATAAACTAGGCTCCAATTTAAGATGTCTGATTTTGGCATTCTTGGTAACCCTGTAGAATTGCTACATCAGTCATTGCTACTCTTTTATCCAATTTTCACAATTGACCATCATAGACTCCTGAATCCAAAAACCAAAGCTTTTTTCATCAGCCTTATCTAAGAGTTTATTTCTGCTCCTAACTCATATTTTCATATGAGTTGATAGTTAAATGTTGAGATTATACTAACTCAAGTCCTGCTTTCTATCTCTCCATCTCGATATATATATATGACAACACATGTGTAATTCCCATTATTTGAAATAAAGGGAATGAGAAAGCTCAAGTTCATGCCTCCAGGTATATATATATATATAATCTTTAAAAAATGACTAAGAAAACTTGAGCAACTGCAATATTATATATATATAATTGAAAAATATATTTTATATATATATATATATATATATATATATATATATATATATATATATATATATATAATTGAAAAACATCCATATATCCTCTGTGGCAGAAATACATGATGAATATTTACTTTTCAAAAAACTTTATTTTTCTTTTAAGCATCAATGATTCATGAATGGTAAAAACGATTAGGTAATCTCTAAGGAACTTTAGATCTTTACATGCTGACAATCTGTTACTGGTGTGTGTGCTCAGTTTCCTGGCCTCACATATTTGATTCTTGTATGCTTGAGGTTTTCTTTCTTCAATTCCTGGAGCATGTATTTTGAAATATGGCAATTTCCCTAAGAGGCACATTTTGCAATTCTGTGCTACAGGAAATGTGTCTTTTAAGGACAGCCCTGAACTTTTGCTTCATGGAGAAGGTCATCAAGAGGAGGCTGATGCTGTCTGTTCAGGTTAACTTTTCACACTGCAGCTTCTCCTGTTTGACTAAGCACTGCTCCTGGACACTTGTCACGTCAGCAGAAGATTTTAGTACCCTGAGGTTACACACAAAGTATAAAGCCACAAAGAACCACACTCTGATAACGAGTTTATGTCAGATTGGGTTTAAACGCTACTGGATTTTTGTGGCACCTTTCATTTAAACAGTTCAAAGATATTTTTCTCTCTCATTTGTTAGCTTAGCTGTTCTTAAATTCCTGTGAAGTAGA
This sequence comes from Marmota flaviventris, assembly GCF_047511675.1. NCBI lineage: Eukaryota > Metazoa > Chordata > Mammalia > Rodentia > Sciuridae > Marmota > Marmota flaviventris. The sequence goes on along the minus strand of NC_092505.1, from coordinate 46,766,200 downwards.
CACATCAGACTGAATATGCTCCAGTTTCACAGAGAGGAAAAAATGAGACAGACAGATAAAGAGATCTCAGAGATAGCACAGTACAGAGCTGAAACCTAGTTCCACACAGCTGAAAAAGGTCTTTCACTGGTTTCTTAACTAAGAATGAGCAACTCTCCCCAGCAGTGAGTTGATGCTATAAAGAATATACTGAAACACGCATTTAACATGCACTGTATTATCTAATTCTTTTTCAAAAAAAGTTAGCAGTGTCCTTATCCCTACTTTATGGATGAGGAAATGGAGTCTATAAGTTATGACAGTCAGTGTCATAGCAGTAGGTAGTGTGAAAATTGGATCTATTTGTTTCAGTTGTAAACTCAAATTTATCTGTTTCAAAGCCATTGCTTTTAATCCCACCTGATACTTGTGTCCTCACTTCATACAGTGGCCCTGCACTTATTCTATGCCTGGGGTCAGCCCCAGTGTTAATAGTTTGATTGGCTCTATCACTTTAATCAGGCTGGTTCCTGCAATTAGTGATAAACTAAAAAAGCAGACTTTTTCAGGATAAAAAGTCAAGCATTATATATGAACTTGTCAATAGCATTTTGTTGGTGGAGTACTGGGGACCAAACTCAAGAGCAACCTGCCACTGAGATACATCTTCAATCCCTTTTTAAAATCGATCAACCAACCAACTTCCTTCCTTCCTTTCTCTTTTTTAAGACAGTATCTTGCAAAGTTGGTGATGCTGGCCTCCAACTTGCAATCCTCCTGCCTCAGCCTCCCGACGTGTTAGAATTACAGGCACACACTACCACACGAGACCCTCAACAGCATTGTACAAGGAGGTGGTGAAAGGAACATTTTATAGCTGTTTTAAAGCTATAACATCTACAGAAATTTAAGAATATAAATGAATAAATGTGTGTATGTGTGGTGGGGGGGATGTCAAGACATTATTAAATTATAAATGCAAATGAACTTCAGCCTGTAGTGTCTGGTGAATTCTTTTTCTTACAAGTAGCTCCATTTCTAGCACATACTCCTAAGACACACAGATGTTTTTGAACATAGAAATAAATCCTGAAAAACAAAATTCTGCAAATTTTATAATGATTTCAGAAATCAGAAGAAAATGGACATGAACAAAGAGTTGGATATTCAAAGAATACAAAACATACTTCCATATTTCCAAAAGCAAGAAATGAATTAATGGCAAGTGAATTTCTTCAATGAAGCAAATACTTAGCTAACTAGAAGATAAAGTCCTCCTAATTGACCCATCAGTTCCTCATTCTGCACCCAAAAGAGAGAAGTGCAATAGAAGAGCAACTTTTCAACCACATAACATTTGCTGTAATAACAAACCACAACATACAGGTAAAGAAGAGCACAGGAAATGACTCTGAGATCCTTGGACGGAAATGAAGCGTATGGGGAGAGGAAGGCTGTGATCAAGGGAATGTCACAGTGAAGTAAGTGTTTCCATTCAAGAAACCACAACACACAAAGAATGCACAAAAAAAATGTTAAAAACATGTCTCCTAACTCACAGAGATTCATAACTTACCGGTATTCATAAGACAATGGAAAGCACAAAGAGGCAGGGAGTACCTGAAGACCAAATTTAAAACACTGAAAAAAAAAAAAAAACATAATGGAGAGGGAAGACTTAGGCTGGTTCTTAAAGGATAAGTAGTATATTAATAGCTACTGGAAGATGGGAAAGAAAAACCCTCCAGACATAGAGAAAAGTGTGAATAACTCTCCTGCAACTCTCCTAGTATTATTTCCCTCCTTGTTAATACTTAAAGTTATTTTATTATGATGTTTTGTTTTTATAGAGAATGCCTCCTCCTGTAGAAAACTAACTGCTATAGGGGCCAGGAGGACGTGAAGGAGCACTATTCTCCATGGTCTGCAACTTGCCCAATGTCTGGCACATGGAGCTCAATACATTTGTGTTGCACCATCAAAAATGTGTCTGGAAGAAGCAAAGCTCCAAGACATGTGGAGTAGGTAAGTGGTAGTAAGCATGTGGAAGATAAGACATGGGTGGTGGGTTACAGGGTGGATAGGGGAAGTGGGAATAAGAATACAAAGAGTTTAATTAAGATATAAGATCTGAAGAGTCAGGAATAGCTACTGAAGTTTTTGTATCCAAGATTAAGTTGGTATAAAATACATTATATTTTGCCATGAAGTGTCAGAAGAGTTCTATAAACCAGTCTTTTCCAATAAACAGAGCTAAGTCATCCAATGTTTATAAATATTGACAAAGTCCTTTCTCTGTGCCAGGCACTATTAGGAACTGGGTGTATAACAGTCAGTAAAAACAGGAGTGGCACTTTCCCTCATGGAATTTTACAGTTCAGCCTAATTCATTAAATTATTCAATCAATTCCAAAGTGCAATATATATTGGCTCAGTTTTGTGCTGTGTGACTGCTATTTAGGGGAAAGAAAAGGAAAAAGAGCTCACTACCTAGTGCAGAAGAGAAAGACAATTGCTACCAGAACAAAGATGAGATATAAATTAAGTTCTATCAAAATAGACAGTAGGTAATTCATTTGGTATGATTCAGACCCAAGGCTTCAGAGACATTTGCTTGAATTGAATTTTATTTAAGTGATGAATCTTGGTCCTCAGAGGATCTAAAAGTATATAAAATAACGTCATGCATATATGTATATGTAGAGTTATGAGTGTATAGCTTTAAAAGAGAATATGATGCACAATAACTTCATGCCAAAAATTGAGAATCACTCTATTCTATAGAGACTATAGGGAAAGGAGAGAGAACGAATCAATCTAGCCAAATTGTCAAACCAAATTGAAGCAAGCATTTAAAAAATAAAGTCTATTACACAGACCTTGGACTAACTTCCCAATAAGACATGCTATGCCAATGAAAAGACTTGGAATGATGCTTTTTAGAAATGTTCTTTCCTGATGGAACTTTGTCAGAAAAAAAAATCAAAGATTTTCCTAGTTTCTGAGAGCAATCTACAAACAATATCTGACCAGTTTGGATTAATTTCATACCCAAAATGACAAGTGAAGGCAACACACCCATTTTAATGATCACAATGGGTATGAGAACAATCAGTTCTTTAAAAATTAATATCCAGAATGTCTCTCACTCTGCTAAATGGCAGTTGAGAGTATTTCAGCAATTGCCACAAATGTAATATACAAAACACCCAATAAAGCGTTCTCCTGATGCTCAGGGAAGAGGGGAAGTTGACTTTGTTTTCGCTAGTATCTCTCTAACATGAACTTTCAAATATCCAACTACAACAATGAGGAAGAGAATTAATCCAGTAATATGAAAGTGAGGAAGGCTTTCTGTATATTAAAACCCATTTCTTTAAATAAATCTAACAATAAAAACAACACCAACAGGATCACTTCCCTCTGTCCTTCCTGCTAACATGTTTGGAAGTCCCTGTGTGAATAAACAGGCAGTCTCCCATTTATATACATACTGTGTTTCAGAAGTTCTGTGACAAACTGGCTATTTGAAATTCAGCAGATCACTCACCAACCATGGTTTGTTTTTTCAGGCTGGTTAGGAAACCTGGCTTTATTCAACAAACATTTATTGCACATCAATTTACCCCACAGGATTGTTGAATGAGAGAACTGTGAATTCTGGATCCTGAATTAAGGATATCCTGCCATGCCGAAAGGAGGAGGAAAGAGAAAAAGAAGACATGCAGAGAGCAGGAAAGAAATCCTGTCCCGTTTCCTCTGCATTTCTGAAATATAAACATTGGGTTTTCTGTTTCTTCCAATCTCAGTTTATTAGACACCCTTCTGATTTCCCAGGGCCCTCTACAGGCTTTCCTAGGTCTCAGTCCAGCCCAAAGTTTTATTTGTTATTCAAAGATTGCCTGTCTTCCAAGTGCTGGAACTCTATAAGTAAAGACTGAACCAGCCTGTATATAAGTCCTAGATAGTATGAGCTCAGAGACCACACAGACCTGCCTGAAATCCCAGACTCCCATCTGCAGCTGGATGACTTTGATTAAATTATGGAAGATAATGCAGAAGTGTGGATTCTTAACACATGGGTTGAAGCTTGGCTCCTAGCCCTGTGGCCTCTGACAAATTGCTCAACTACACTGTACCTTAGTTTCCTTAACTACAATGGTGAAAAAAGAGAATCTACTTCACAAAAGATATTGAGAGACAGAGTAAAATAAAGCATTTAGAATGCAGGCCCTGGGCTCAATAGATGTTAACAATAATCATTTACCTTTCTGAGTCTCCCATTCCTAATCTATTAAAAGGTGGCATCTATGTTACAGAATTTTGATGAGTATTATGTATGATTACATATGTCACCTACCACACTGCCTTACACTAGTAAAATGTGAGATTATTAGTTTCCTCTCCCTCCTTTCAATTCAGCAGTATTCTTTCTGCTTACAGATAACAAAAAAAGTAAAATTGCTAGAACTGATTATAATTAATGTAACTTTTAACCTTTGTAGACTTATTTAAATTACCAAAAAAGATCATTTCTACAATTTCAAGGTAGGTACTTCAACAAAAAGAGAACTGGTATAGTGGGGCCAAGATACCTAAGTGGGTGCTTGCAGCTGACTTAGAACATAGAGCATGAAGGCAAGATCAGCCCTACTGTACAGCAACAGGAGTGTGCAGCAAATGAAACCCTTGACTTTGTTCCCATGATGGCAGAACTTGTATGATCAAAGGTGTCATTCAATTATGCAAAGATATAAATTTAAAAAAAAAAAAAAACAGCATAACAGGCATCAGGAGTAGAAGACAGAAAGGTGTCTGCTTGCTGATTGTCTTTTTCAGTCACCCACACGCTATTGGCTGTCCACCACAACAATGGTTTTATGGCAGTGACATTTTTTTTCTCAGTCTCTTCTCCAGACTTTATCTTCCATTCACCTCATGAATAATTTCTCTAGAGTTTGACTGGCTTCTCTTGTCACTTTATATAGCCTTTTTAAGGGCTTCAACCATCACAGAAATGCATCCAATTCTCTATCACCACTTCTGTTTTTCCCCCCAAGCTCCAGACCCAAAAGTACGCAACCACTATCTGCTAATCACTGCCACCCAGATGTCTTGCAGAAATCTCTAACTTAATATGACATTTATTAAATGCATTACATTCCTCAGTGTCTCCTTCACTATTCCCTGCCATGGTTCATAGCACCAATTCTCTTCCAGAGAGGAAAATACAAAACCAAGGAATCACTGGATATGGTATTACTTTGAAGAAACAGCTGAACACATGCTCTTCCTCTTCCATAAACAAACAGAACACATGCTCTTCCTCTTCTTAAAACCACCAGCAATTCCTCTTGATCATGGCTGTGAAATTTAAGTTCTACTTTTGATAAGGACAGAAATTATTCTTATGAACTCATCCGGTTAAATTGTGCACTCCTTTGAGATTTCAGAGCTGGACATCTGTCTCTTTTCCCCCAGACTGCTGGCACATTACAGTGAACACAACTGATCTTCAGATAGTGGATGTGGAATGGATACAGGAATTAATGACTACAGAAAAATAAATGCAGTGAAAACAGATATAAATAAATAGCTCCGAGTGTATATGGAAAAAGTGATTTCCAGATGGAGAAAGCAAGGAACAATTCATGTAGCAAGTAGAATTTAATCTGTTTTAAAAGAAGAAAATTCTAGGCAGGGGCACTGCATGAGGAAAAAGGAGAGGAGAAAATGAGTGCATTTGTATGGGAAGAAAACTGAAAAAGCACACAAGGTTAAAGACCTTGACTGCAGAGTAAATAGATCAACACATTTAAACTGGAATACATATTACACTTATTCATATAAAATTGTTAATATTATTATTTTAATTATCTATGCAATTTTAATTGTCTCATACTATGGAGAATTACAATTACAAAGAAAACATGAAATGAGCCTTTATATCCTTACTAACCCTAACAAGTATCAGTCTATGTTCTATTTAATCTATACCCACTCACTACCCCAAAATTATTTTGAGACAAATCACAGAGATCATAAAATTTTATTTGCAAATATTTCTGCTTATATTGCTAAATCATAAGACTCTCTCAGCAAGTATAACTACTGTCCCATTATCAAGCTTAAAAAAAATAATAATTCACTGATATCATCAGTATTATGAGTTCAGAATTGTCGGATTTTCTCACAATTTGTTGTACAGTTCATTTGAATGAACAGAGTTCAGCTAAGGACTTTGCAGAGTTGGTGAAGCTCTTAAATCAATCTGCCTCTCCCTCTCCTTACCCTTCCCTTTCTCTCCCTTCCTCTTCTTCTCCTTTCACCCTCCTTCCTTTTCTCAAGTTCTCCTTTACTCTTAATCACTTTATTATACAATAAAACATATACAATAAACCATATACAAAAAAATCCATGCTAAACATATGTATGAGTTAATGAATTACTTTGAAGCAAACATCTTGGTAAGCACCAGTCAGGTCCAGGAATAGCACTTTGCCAATCACCCTTGAAGGCCTTCCATGTGTCCCATGTCAATCACACTTTCTTTATTTCTCTGTCCACAGAAGTAGTGACTATCTATACTTTCATAGTAAAATCACTTCTTTGTTTTCATTGATCATTTTTATCACCTATGTGTACATCCTTAGATGTTATAGTATCATCCACTTTTTAAATGTCTTATATGCTTCTTTTAATGTCATGTTTCTTAAGACATTCCTCCTCCACGCCTTTCCTTTTCTTACATGTTGAATCACCCAGCATATTTGGCCTGTAGAGTTTCACACAGTCTGGATTTTGCCAAATGCAAACTCATAGGGTTCCTCAATATATTCTTATATTCTTTAGATTTCTGGCAAAATATCAGCAGTATCTAAAGACTTGATCAATACATTTGACAAGATTATAGCTAACACTGCGTTCTTCTATTAGAAGAAAAATATCTAGTGGTTTATCATTTTGTGACATTAACAATCATTGATGCTTAATGCTTAGATTTATTAACCAACTGGGACTTGCAAAGTGGTGTTTCAAATCTATGATTTATCCTTCATTTATTAGTAGGGATGCTTATATAAAACATACTTTTCTGCACCATTTCATTACAAATGGTATATTTCTTCCAAGAAAATCAGAATGAATATTAAATTATTTCTCTTTGTTTACTAGGTTTCCAGACAATAAACTGATTTCCTGTCAGTATTCAAATGCAAGTAATGAAAATTTTTACAAATATCATTATAAACTTATGAATTAGAACTTACTTCATTGAATTAAAACCATTGCAAGTACTATATTTATTGAAGTTTAAATTGCACACCTTTGGCTAATAGTTAACACTTTCTTTAAGTTAATTCCTAAGTTGTTTCATTAACACTTAAGGGAATTTAAGTTTTTTCAGCTATGATTGTGGAATTGTCTATTTCTCTCTTGAATTCTGTCAACTCTTGATTCATGTATTTTAAAGCATTTTTAAAAGGCACATTTACTGTTACTATTTTTATGCCTCCAACGAAGTGACCTTTTTACTATTGCAGAATATCCTCTTTATCTTTGGTAATCCTCATTGTCTTAGAGTCTACTTTATCTGATATTTGTATAGCTACTTTAACCTTTTTATTTTATTCATTATTTATTTTTTACTTTAAAAAGTTTTCTCCTTTTTACTTCCTACCAATCATCAGGCATTATGTATGGTGTGTTTGTGTGTGTGACCATGTGTGCACACTTCTGCTGGGGTAGGAGGATAAAGGAGGTTTGGGGAATAGAGTATTCTATCAGTTCAATAGAATGGAACATACTTATATAGGTGCATTCTCTCTCTCTCTCTCTCTCTCTCTCTCTCTCTCTCTCTCTCTCTCTCTCTCTCTCTCTCTCTCTCCTTAGTTTACCTGCATTTCTGAAACAATATTTTCTTCATTGTAAGTTTTCAGTGAGTTATGTCATTTCTGGACTTTTCTAATTCTATTTATTTATGTTATTCTTTCAATTTTGTTGTGATTTCTCTTAATGTCTTCTAGCTCATTTTGAAGTAGGTAATAATACACACTTCTGACGTACCTTCTTTTTCTGCATAGATGTTATTCTGTCTACTTTTTCTTATAGCCCTGAATAGGATTTTTACCTTGGGTTTTTGTTTGCTTGCTTGCTTGCTTGCTTGTTTTTGCTGTTGTTGATCATTTTTTATGTCAAATTATTTTTTTTCTGGACTTTAGAATATGGCAGGATTTTCTAACTTCACAAAGATTCCTCTCCAAATCTATGGTGGCTCTGCCATGGGATGTCCTGACTATTCCCTTTCTCCCTTATTTGCAAGTCCTTTCTTTTTCCTTCCTCTACATTGTCCTAATCTAATTCATGTTCTCCTTTTCCTGAATGATGAGGATCAAACTTAGGGCCTTACGTAGCTGCTTCTCTTCTGTGTATCTGTTAACTTTTTAGAGTTATAAGGCACTAGAATGGCTCCAACCCCATCAGAGCTTCTTACTATTTGCACCTGTCTTTTCCCAGTAAATCCTCTCCTAATTTCAGCTGCTGCTCCTGAGTTGGCCTACTGCACTTTCCCAGGAGCACTTGTGGTTCTTTTGGGGCCTCCTGCTCTCAGGTGGGCCAGACAACATGTCACTTTCTTCTGCTGCCCTCCCTGCCTTCCCATAAGAGTCTCAAAGGTGTTGGTAGCTTCTCTCACTCAATTACTGAAAGGAGTTCTCATGGATAATTTGTCACCAAGTTTTGCAGACCTTGAGTTTTTGGCTTTGATGTAAGTGGGCACTTGAGATTTAAGTTAGCTTTCCTGCTACCATAAGTGTTTCCTTCAAACACTTTCATTTTTTGATTAAATACTTCCCAGATCCCTCAGATGTGGAAGAAACCACAGAAAGATGGTGCCCACAAAGGAGGGCAAATCAGAATGACACACATAAATACCAAATTACAGTCCTGACAAACCAAGGAATTGAAGTTCACCAGATGACTCAGCAGTTTCTGGCCTCACTAGGCAGTGAGTAAAAGGAGACATTTCTCAAAATGTGTTCAACAGGAAGTGAACAGAAACAAGTTAGTTCTGGTATTCCAGGCGATGTAAATTAAGAAACAGTGGGCTGAGGCAAATCAACCATTACCTTTTTCTTTGAAGCAGTATAAAACGAGGAAGTGGCAAGTTTTGTGCAAAGTTTTTAAAGCAGAAATCATAAAATCTGAGAAGAGAAATCTCAGCTCCTACATTTAACTCAGCAAATAAGTACTGACATTTAAGAAAAAAAATAAAATGTTCTCTAATTTGCTTACCATATACCATGTGACAGTGGGTTTGACTCTGGAAGGAAAATATCCATCCACATTCGGACAAGTGATGTTCTGAATACCATATTCTATATACAGTTTATGCACTGGGAGTTTCATGGGGGAATTGAAACAGCTGTCTTTTTGAACAACTTCCAGAGGAAATGCAACTTTACTGCAATATGTAGTGTTCCTGAAAAAAGAAATATGCAATAAATAGGTAGTCTCATTTGCATTTCACTTAATATAGCAACCACATTAAAGTGAACCAAGTAGAGACTTCATTTATGTGTTAACTTCCTGTAAAAACTGAATGGCTTATGGAGGCATGTCTTATGTCAATTGGTATCACAGAATAAAAATATCAACACAGTTATCTAATGATAATGCTCTAAAATATTTACACATGACCCTGAACATTATTGATATTAGACTTTTTAAAAAGGAGAAAGGATTAGGGATATAAAATGCCCAACCACAGGGCAGATTATGACACCCATGGTAAGCTGTTGGGCTTTTGTGAGAAATGTGTGTGTGCCATGTGAGTGTGTTTAAATTTTTCACTTAAAAGTTTTTTAATAATACTCAGTGTTGGTGAAGCACGGCAAGAATGGCAATATTTAAGCATAGCTCAATGGTAAAACAACTTGGGCAAATTATAATTTGGAATGGAAATCTTTTTTTCAAGTGATGGAAATATGGAAAGGGGGAAATAGTGACGACACATACCCAAAAATGTCCATCTAGTGCCATCTCAGCAATAAAACACTAGGATCAAGAGAAAATCCAAACAAAAGGAAGATGGTAAAAAAAAATATGGTATAACCACTCAAAATTTTTATTGGTACCTATAAAAACAATCAAGATGAGGGGCGAAACAAACACATCATCTACTTAGAATGACTGAAATCACATACTAATGTCTACACAGGTGTTTCCTCTTCTCTTTTATCCTTTATCTACCCTGCATCTAGCTTAGGTCTCCTATTCATTGAGCACCTTGAACATTTCCTTGGTGACATTTATCATAATACATTGGTACAGTAGGGAGAAGGCAACAAGAGGAGGGAGGAGTGGAGAGAAAGGAGAAGTACTAGGGACTGAATTAGAGCAAATTATATTCCATGCTTTTATAATTATGTCAAAATAAATTCTTACCTTCTTTAAAACAAAAAGAATTATTAAAAATTATCATAATATAAAACTAAATGGTTATATCATAGATATCTATCTATATCTTTGTAAAATAAGTTCTACATAATCACTGGTGTTTATTATCCATCACATCTAGTAGTTTCTAAATTTTTAGTGATGAAAAATATTTGTTAAATGAATAAAATGGATAAAAATTATTATCTACATATTGTCAGGGGCTAGAAGGAAAATCTCCTTCAAAGAATAGCCTGACATTTACAAGAAACAGCCCCCTGGGAGACATCCTGCAGCTACCTATCTCCCTGGAACATCCTGCGGTTATCAGGATCATCAGACATCTTGCAGCTGGCAGTTTTACCACCCACATCCAGCAATTGCTGATTAGAGAGCTTCCCTATCCCCAGCATATAAATACCCCTGTGTGAACAATAAAAATTTGCAGCTTGATCAGAACTCCTGTCTTGCTGTCATCCCTTGTGTCTCTTGTCCCTTCATTCCTCCCCACCTAGGTTCGCTGCTCATGTTGATGTGTCCTGCCGGTTGGGACAACATATAGGGAAAGAAGATAGGCTATATAGAATAATAAAAATAAGTATTTTGGGTCCTTTCACTTTCCACATTTTTTTATTTCTGGCTATAGGACCAAAGCATGGTAAACATTTGGCTCATGAATTGATACTAAATACAATGCAAGGGGTGGGGCATGAATTCCCAAACATAACTTGTGACAATACTAAGAATGTGGCATAAGGGAGGACCTGTGCCTACCAATAAAAAAGGTCTACCTTGTAAAACAAAGATTCTATTCGCAGAAGCTGTAAAAGGTATATTTCAATTGAATATAAAGATACAGTTTCTGATTTGAATAAAAGTAATGAACAGTGGTTGGACTGACTTTTGCAACTCCCAAAGTTGACTATTATTAGAGCAAGAATATAAGGTAAAATATAGGAAGATGATTCTAACTTCATGGCCTTAAAGTTATCTAACCCTGTGATTCCACATGGTTGGGTTGAAGGCCATTCTCAGTTTAGAAATGATCTCAGGGTAGCGAGAAGCTTTTTTATTTATTTTTATTTTATTTTTTTTAGATATTGATGGACCTTTATTGTATTCATTTATTTGTATGCGGTGCCTCACACATGCCAGGCAAGCACTCTATCACTGAGCCACAACCCCAGCCCAGGGAGAAGCCTTTTAATGCTCCCAGCAGATAATTTCAATTATCCCTTTGCCTTGGAGACATGGAAGATAGGCAGGCAGGTAACAGACAATCTTTAATTGATAAAACACTAAAGGTATATGCATGCCTTACTGGCCAAGCAGCTCTACTCTTATGATGTAAAATTATTAGTTAGGAAAGTTTGGGGAACTGCTCTAGGCAAGCAGTGGGAAGCTAAGCAAAAAAGTAACACAGATACTATAGAACATCATTCAGAAGAGACCAGAGTCTAATGGAAAACAGAAGATGACTCCATCCCAGGGATCAGCTAATGTTCACTTGGGAAATGGTAAAGGATAAACAATCATCAAAAAGGAAGAGGAGCTTGAAGAGCAAGTAGGCCATCTCTCATTGCATGGATGAAGACACCACATATGGACACAACTTTCTACATTCACCAGCCAAGTGGTGGCAGAGCTGCAATGGCAGCCTGAATTCTCTGCCTTCTCCTCTCATGCTATTTGCAATATAATCTGTATTAACTTTTACCAAGTTGCATTGGGACATAAATAATGGGAACCCACCACCAGTCTAAAATTCACTCCAATAAAAACCATTATCAGGTAAAAGCTCCAGAAGGGTCTTTAGAGGCCTCATAGACCATTAGGACACAGTGATTCCGAGGCTTCTCTGCAATAAAGGACCTTTTTAAGCAATTATAGCACAGCTTGTATTTACGAAAGCGGAGAACCATAAAAAATGAGAGAAAAAAGATATGGGATTACTAGTTATTATGAGCTGAATTGTGTTTCCCTCATACACCAAATTCACATATTGAATTTGACTTCGGAATTTGACTCTATTTGGAAACAGGACCTTTAAAGATATAAGTAAGGTAAAATGAGATCAGAAGGGGGGGGGGTCAAGTGTCATATGACTAGTGTCATTTCAGAAAGATATTAGGACATAGACATATACAGAGGGAGCCTGGTGCAAAGACATAATGTAAAGATGGCCATATGCAAGTTAAGGAGAGAGGTGCTGCGAATCAAACCCATCCTGCCAACTCTGATCTTAGACTTCCAGCTTCAGAACTCTGAGAAAAGAAATTCCTAATGGTTAGGACACTGTCTCTGGTATTTTGTTACTGCTGCTCTGGTAAAACAATATGCCTATTAAATAGTAAGAAATTATATTATAAGAAAAAAAATGCTCCCCGCTTGAAAAAATAAAAATGAAAGTCACGACCTAGATGGGAATTTCGAAAACAAAGTATATCCTGGTTAAAAGGGAATGTGAATAAAAGGTATCCAAAGAACTAAGCCTTAAAATTATTATTCTTTGAAGGAGTCTCAGTTTTTTAAAGCGTTGCCCACTCCCAAACAAAAACAACATTAATCTGCAATAAAAGAAAAGCAGACATGTTGTAAGATAAAATCTATATAGATATTAAAGAAAAAATGGATTTGATAAACTTTGCAATAATGGTAGGTTTTTTTTTAACAATAGTGTCTTAGATTCTCAGGAATGTGGTATTCACTTGCTTCCTAGGGGAATTTCAGTAGAAAAATTTAAACACTGTATTACATACATTTGATGTTTCCTAAATATTCTTTCTTCTATAAAGGTACTCTGAATTATTCTAGGCCAGGCACTTTGAAAGATGCCAAGAATAAAAGACACAAATGGGCTCTATTCCCAGCCTTGTTAATTTTCTAGGGAAGTGGATGATTCCAGGTTAGGGATATGTGTTCCAATGCCAGGGGAAGGGGGCAAATAAACAAAGTTCCACCTTTGAACAACTGCAACATGTGTTGGGGTCTGAAAAGAAACCACCCATGGAGAATATTCCTGGAGCATGCTCATTCTCCCTGCACATCTTTCAGTCCTTCTAGGCTAAGACACTGGAGTGAAGCATAACTCTACATACTCCCTTCCCTCCCCCAGCTTCTTGGTGCATTCAACATCTGAATAAAGCCTGAGAATCAAAAGGAAGAGAGAGCAGTCGGGCTACCTTAACATGCAGGTGTAGTTGCCCGTGTCGTTGAGGAGGGTGGGCCGGAACCAGAGCACGTCTTTCTCCTTACTGATGCGATTCTCAGGGAGGCGGAAGTTAATGGGCTCCTCGAGGTCCCGGTCCTGCCTAGTCCAATACCAGATCAGAGTAAGGCCAGCTGAATGGGCTGTGCTGTAGTTAAACTTCAAGAAGTGTTCAAAGAGCGGGCACTTGATGCGAGCGGGCTCATCTTCGAATACTTGGATTTGCCTCATGGTATCAAGTCCCCAGTCATCGCAGCGTTCTAGAATAATCAAAAGGAAAGAAAAGGGAAGATGGGTCACTTCAAAATAAAGTCCTCCAGAGGACACTTTCTCCTTAGGATACCTAATCTTTTCCAGGTATCTCCTTCACTGGTCCCTCCAATAAATGCATATAAGAAACACCACTAGTGAAAGAAATTGCTTCTTTCCATTTCTTCATTGTCTTTTGGATATCTTCTGGATAAACATTTGATCTGACAGCTTGATCTTGTGAAACCCTACAAGGACTGAGGGAGATATCATCTGAAGAAGAAGTCATGTGCTTTCTCACTTCATGGAGACAGGGAAGTCCTTAGGAGGAAATTGTTTTTTTGTGTTTTTTTTTTCCTGTGTGTGTTTTTTTTTTTTAATTAATTAATTAATTTATTTATTTAGATTCTTTTTTTTATTATTAGTTGTTCAAAACATTACAAAGCTCTTGACATACCATATTTCATACATTTGATTCAAGCAGATTATGAACTCCCATTTTTGCCCCGTATACATATTGCAGATTCACATTGGTTCCACATCCATTTTTTTACATACTGCCATACTAGTGTCTGTTGTATTCTGCTGCCCTTCCTGTCCTCTACTATCCCCCCTCCCCTCCCTTCCCCTCTCCTCCCATCTTCTCTCTCTACCCCATCTACTGTAATTCATTTCTCTCTCTTGTTTTTTTTCCCCCCTTTCCCCTCACTTCCTCTTATATGTAATTTTGTATAACAATGAGGGTCTCCTTCCTTTACCATGCAATTTCTTAGGAGGAAATTGTAACTGATAATCTAGGTGGGAGAGAGAGAACTCTCTGTGTTCCCACATCTCCTGTTTTGGGGGCTGGATCTGCACTATCCAATAGAAATATAATTTTAGATACCCAGTCACCTCATGAAAGAAGCAGGTGAAATTAATGTTAATAATGTATTTTTTAGCCATAGTATATCCAAGATATCCGAAAAAAAGTTAATGAGTCATTTTACATTTGCATTCTTTTTGCAGTAGATCTTCAACATTCCATTTATTTTACACTTAAATTACAACTTCACCAAGGCTAACCATTCAGGGATCATACAGGATACAGTACTGAGCAGCGTGACTACAGACCTTAAGAAGTCAAGGTCTCCAGGATGCTCACTGGGGAATAAAAGTGCTAGTGGTTCAAAGATTGAGAGTCAAACAAAATTAACAGTGTGTTTCAGAATTTATTTTTTATAATGAAAAATAATCACTCAATTCAGGAAAAAAACACATGATAATTACTTCTTTTCTTATGAGTGGAATCTGAGTGGAGGGCAAAAACAGAAGAGATTACAAGGGCAATGGGAGTCCTATAAGCCCCCCCCCCCCAAATTATCTTATGATAGCTTTATTTGTTTCTTGTATCCCTTACATACATTCTAACTATATAGTCTTCCATACATTTCAGTTTTCCTGCTAAGTAGAATAATTGGAAAGACATACATAGTGTCATATGGAAAATGATTGTCATTTTAAAATAAAATGGTTACATCACTCCTTTAATTACACCCAAGGGAATAGAGATTGCCATACAATGATGCCAAACCTAAAAATATATAAAGATGCTTTCTTTCAAGTGTAATTAATTCCATACTTCTTTTTCTCCTTAATTGTATCAATTCCACTGACTCTACACCTAATTTCACTTCAGTGGAATATATTCTTATGTTTGACAGTCTTCAGACATTTTTTTCATCATCTTATTCTTCTAAGAATAAATAAATATATAAAGCTCTAAGTGTTAACACTTTGTTTCTTCTGGAATGAGTTTTATTATGATTTTAATATATACAATTCAGGTTAGATTTTCAGTTTTATAAGTATTTGTCAAATATAAAATTTCAGTGAAATCAGGTATTCATAATTGGATGGGTTGGTTCTAAATGAGAGGAGTTAAGTATCAGTTGAAAATTAATTGTTAATATATAAGCATTGAGGAAAATTTTCATGGCCAGAAAAAAAAATGTCACTCAATTCTTTAAATTCCTTCAGCGATGTGCCCAGATTATGTATTTTAACATCAAAATTATTTTTAATGATAATTTGACAATTCTGAAAGACATAGCCTATTCAAAAAATATTTTAAAGGCCCCTTCCTTAATTCCTTCCAAAATCAACAACCTCTGCAATTTGAAACTGGGAGTCTTTCAATCAGGGAAAGTCTCTTTCCCATCCCTTGAATTTGGGCTGCCCCTTGTGACTTGTATTGGCCAACACAATGCAGCAAAAGCCACTGTGTGACAATCTGAGCCTTGGACTTTAAAGTTTTTGCTTTCTCTTGGAATCATGTCACCATTATGAGAACAAGCCCTGGAAAGCCGACTAGTAAATAAGAGTACACATGGGATAGAGCTGAGGCAGCCCTGCTGCAGCTGGACAGCTCCAGAAGCACAGCTATCCAGTCCTTCCACAACTGACCAAAGATGCCAGAGGAAGCCCAGCCTGGATCAAACTGTGCCTGGCAACCTATGGTCTCATGAGCAAAAATACATGTGGAACAAATAAAATGAAATTTTGCCATTTAAGTTGGTGATTGTTAGGCAACATTTTTGTAGCACTAGATAATTGGTAGAACAACTAAATGGTAGTTATTTTACTTTAAATGAAAGCAAAGAATTTGAATCTTTCTGACTTGAAAAAAAAAAAATGACATTTAAGTAATAAATCTCCGGGAAATGAAACTGTTTTTTCAAGACTCAACAAATGACTATTTTTCTATGCTTTCATTAGAATTACCTTTTAAAATCCAACATATAGAGAGAACTGGGAAGATCAAAAAGTCGTTTACATCTTTATACATTTGTGATACCAGTACATATTTTTAAATGAAAAAAAAAATAGTCTACCTTACCACATTCATTATTTATTTTAACACTGCAAAGTTGCAGAATTAGCTCATTCAGTTTATAGAAAACATACAACCATAGGTTTTCTGATAAATATGACACTTATAAATGCATCCAATATCATTTCTTTTTGAAGCAGCATTAAAACTAGAATAATTTTCATGCCAATACCAGGTAACAGCAAGAACATGAGAAACAAACATCAAAATGGGCAAGCTGTAGCCAGTTTATCAGATTTTAGAACACATATCATAAATCTGCAGGGAAAAGCTGGAGAACGAAATGATCTACAATTCAAGTGGTGAAAAGACCCAGGAACTTTCAGTACAAAGTGAGAAGTCATTAGTGCCATTCACCTATTTCTGGTTCTCCTCCCAGGCACATTATAAGATTGTACTTTTCTGAATCTCTGATGTAAGGAGAAGCTGTGTGACTTTGGCCAATATGGCAAGAGTGTCACTTGTAGTAGGTGTTTTAATGTCTAGGGTATATTTACCAACTTCTCCTTTCTTCTGCTGTGGCAAATATGAACACAAAACCTAAGACACACCCAGCTTGTTCCCTGATGTAACAGAGTAGATCTCTGTTATTAAGTCATAGATAACTTGCTTATTATCGTTGCCAATAATGTATCCTAACATGGCAGATGCAACCAGGTACCTCAAAACCAAGACTATGGGGAAAATGGTCAAACAAAGAGAATTGTATACAAGCTGCATCAAACCGGTTGTGTCATTTTTTCCAATCTCATTCTTCTAGTAACAATTTTCCCCACTCAGCTCCAAGGATGAGGTTAACTAAACTTTTACCCTTCAGGCAGGGTAATCTGACCAGCTTTTAAGTAGAAAGAGCTAACAATTTTAATATCACAGATTTTTTAACAGATTGTACAGTCATATCATCCAAGAGAAAAGCTCAAGGTTAACAAGCTTCACACCAACATTTAGAATTTCCAATCAACTTCTTAATTGCTTCTTCAATACAAACAGTTAACCCAAGAAGATGTCTTGAGAAAACAAAAAAAAAAAAGCTACTACAAAAAGTAGTTTTGGGGGAAATAAAGAAAACTTTGAGTGAACTAAAATTATTAAATGAGTATTTTTAAAAAGAAAATAGTTTTTTAAATTATCATTAATTTCAGAGAGAAAGGAACCTACTACATTCCTGAAAGAGGAACAAGAAGCTGTAATAAGGAATATTCAGAAAAACAAGGAGCTGGTTGAAACTAAAAATGATTATAAAGGTAATATAGCATATACATGTAATGTGATATAATATTATAAATGTAAAACCCAAATTGATAGTTCGTTTGGAAGTTGAGGATTCCCTAAAAGGCAGAGGAGAAAAAAAAAATTGAAAATAAACATAAAAGTTATAAGAGCAGCCAGAAATTTCAACAATTTAATAGTATAAGCCCCAAAGTAGGGAAAAACAGAAAAAAGAAAAATCTTAATAAAATAACAAAAAGAAATAAAAAGTCTAGACCCAAAGTACATAATTTTTTAAAATTTAAAATAATCTATTATTATACCCATTATTCCCCAGCATCAAAGAGGAAAACAGACTTACACTAATAAAATGTTTTGGCTACCAGAAAGTAAAAAGAGGTGGGGGATATGGGGTGTGGGGGCTGGCTAGAAAACACAAGATTGGAAACTAGAAAATAATGGAGCAATGCATCTGAAGGAAAATTAATTCTAATCCTGAATCTAAAGCTGATGAAACAATGAAGTGTGAAGGTCCACCTTTTCAGAATCCTGAGGACGCAGTAGTTTTATTTCCCGTGTTCTCTTGATTAGATAGCTGTTGATGCATTTGTGCCACCAAAATGAGAAAATAAAGTAAGAAAGAGGAAAACACACGTTCCAGAACAGGGAATTCAAGAGAAAGAAGGAATGATCCTCAGAATGACAGGGAAGATAACCAAGATGACAGCTGTGTAGAAGACTTAGTGATGAACCAGTACATTTACTGGGAATCAGCAATAAAGAGAAAACATACAGAAATTGGTAGAGTATCTGACGACATGAGTGGTGTGAGAAATTACACAGAAAGGTAACCAAAAACTATGAAAATGGTTACCAAATGACACAAACTAAGTAAGCATATTGAAAAATGCAACTAATAACTTTAGAGAATAAGAAAGATAACATAATCATAATTCACTAACATATAAAGACATATTAATTAAATGGTTATTGACTCTAGCAAATATGCAATAGTATTATATAGAGAAGAATGGATAGGGAATAGGGGATAGCTGTATTTACTCCTCATTTACTGTATTTTTTTTTAATTGGTTTTAGGTGAATATAGATACAATACCTTTATTGTATGTATGTATGTATGTATGTATGTATGTATGTATTTTGTAGTGCTTAGGATCAAACCCAGTGCCTCACATGTGCTAGGCAAGTGTTCTATCACTGGGCTACAACCCCAGACCCCATTTACTGTAATTTTTTAAAAGTAAGAATAAAATACTTATAGTTGAGTGAATGAAAAATAATATAAACAAATTAGTTATCAAAGTATAGATAGGAAATGTTAGAAGCAATAAATAAAATATTCAAAAGTTCTTACCTCTGAGGAGGATAGCTAGTAGGAGTCAGGAAATTTAAGCAGAAAGAATGCAATTACTTGGGTACAGGTCTTCTAATATATGGATCTTAAAACAATCACTAAGCATGACTTTCTTTGAAAATAATAATTAGAAATAAAAAGAAGGAATGAGGAAGGAAATATCTACCCCATAATACAATTGGCAAAGTCATTGCCAGTGTCAGATCATCCCATTTGCACCTTCTTTCTCTTAGGAGAAGTCTTGATTTTGGTTTTTAATTCCAAAAAAATGTGTTGGCATGTATTGGTATGATAGTCATTTCAATTTCTAAGTATAAAGTATGTGATTAAAAAGAGTAAAGAGACAGACAGACAGTTGGACAGCAGATGCAGGCTGGAACTTCACCATCTTAGGTTTGTGGTCTAGATGAAATCAGATGTCCCTGCCTTCTGTATTTCATAAAGACATTCCTTATGCTGTTTCCAAAGGCATCTCCCTTCTCTGAATTGGTTGGCCCCAATCAAATGATGGCACGGGCAATTTTTAAATGAAAATTATCATCCGTTAGGCCACAGCACTGTGCAATTTATCTCAATTCACATCAGAAAAACTTGGGCCACATATCATAGTTCTAATGCCATGATTTGTTGCTACAGGAACACTGATAAACTGGAGAGAAAAAGGAAGCTCTGCTAGAGGTTAACAGTGCTTTTATTAATGGAGACTTTCTGACCCCTCTATTACAATGTGTCACTTAGTCCTTGGAGGTCTCCATAGCCCTGAACAATGAATGACTGTAAGACAGACGAAGAGTGAAAGGTAGCTTTTTCTTTTGTAAAGTAGGATCTGACTAAGAAAGAGGAGATAGGGAAAACAAAAACAAAAAAAAACTAGCATGTAATTGCCAACTACAAGCAGGTACTCAGTCAGGCAGACAGTGTAGGAGGAGGTATCAAACAGGCTTTGGGTATTCCAAGGATAGACTGGAAAGACTGGCTGGATGCACATTAAGCCTGTTATCTCTTCCTTGGCCCATGTGAAAACTACATATCCCCAGTAGTAGGGTTGGGGTCATGTGATTTGTTCTAATTAATGGAATATGCCCAGAAAGGACACGCAGCATGAACACTGATATGTGATTTTTGGTGCTTTCTCTTTTCCTTATAGGGAGATCCTGAAAAGTAGACTTTTTTTTTTTTTTGGGACCAAGGATTGAACTCAAGGCCTCTTGACCATGGAGCCCCATCCCCAGCCCTATTTTGTATTTTATTTAGAGACAGGGTCTCACTGAGTTGCTTAGTGCCTTGCCATTGCTGAGGCTGGCTTTGAACTTGCAATCCTCCTTTTTCAGCCTCCTGAGCAGCTG
The DNA here is from genome assembly GCF_047511675.1 of Marmota flaviventris. Lineage (NCBI taxonomy): Eukaryota > Metazoa > Chordata > Mammalia > Rodentia > Sciuridae > Marmota > Marmota flaviventris. Next base: position 46,745,528 of record NC_092505.1, on the reverse strand, counting down.
AGATAAGAGGCATGCACCAACGCACCTGTTAATAATAGCAGATATTTTTTAAAAGGATAGCATCACAAGAACGAAGGAGCATGTATCCCTGTATTGAGCAGAGCTACTTATGAATGCCATATCACATTCAAGGGACGGTGATGTGAGCAAAAAATAAACCCATATTGTATTAAGGTACTGAGATTCATCATAACGACTGGTATTGTATATTGTATATTGTGAATAATAAGGGTGAATTTTCGTTTCATAACATAATAAATCAAGAATAAACGCTTTTTAAAACAGTATTTGTTAAAAGTCCTTACATACTAAAATTTAATTACAGATCAATCACCAAGATTCTGGTTGATTCCATTGACTTAATTTGTTTTCAATCAAATTAAATTGAGTACATTTTGGAAAAGACATAATTATACCTGTTATGTGACTCTTTTACGTTATATTTCATGGACCAAATGTATATGTCTAGAAAAAGAATAAGACTCCTTTACAATAGGGAGTGAAAGCATTTGTATTAGTATTCATAAGCATTAGCAAAAATGCAATTATTATTAAGCTTTTTCTTTGGGGTATTTGTCCATTTGAAATTTGTTCTGTGAGCTTTTAAGTTTTTCTCGCCAGCTACCTAAGGGTGTTTTGTCAGAGCTTTTTAAATTATTCAATGAACAAATAAAAATAAAATCTATGGCAACAGGCTGGAGTGTCATGTAATACCAAATTAATTATATGATTCACTGCAGGCACCAGCCTCAGAAAAGACAGGGAAAGGCTGTTATGCAAATAGATTTGTCTCTAATAACAGCAAAGAGAATTTAGCAAATTACTGGCACACTGAATTACTTTTTGTTTAAAATGCCCCTTCTTATCCAGTTTACTCCACAGTGGAAGTCCTTTCTAAATTGGCCCTTCAACATGGGGGAACAACAAAGTCATCATTTCTCTCAGCCAAAGGGTTTCTTAAGGCTGCGACTTGGTGGCACAGAGGACTAATGGAAATGTGCAAAGCCTCGGGAAGCCAAGTCACTGGAAAATCCACCCCACGCTCCTGACAGCAATTAGCATTTATATAGCAGGGTATACATTTTAACTAATTAATCTCACAACACCCTCTCGGCTTTCATGCCCATTCCCACATTACATGCCAGGAAACGGAGACAGAGAGATTAATTGACTTACTTTTGCCTGAGTGGTAGCACAAATAAAAGCTGCCTGAACATAGATCTAGGATGCCTGTCCCAAATCTAAGCTCACACATTCAAAGCAGGATTATTTCCCACAGGAAAGTTGCTCATATATTTGTATTTATTAAATATTTATTGAGACCTGTGAGCAAGGCATTGTGCTGAATGCTGGGGTAGAGACACACAACTACAAAGACTGAGGAAGCTCAGGTATGTGAAAGAGAGAGCAAATGCTGGAACTGTGGAAGGCCCAAGGTAGAGTTACTTTCCATGTGTAATTATTTGCCATGTGCAACTTACAGGTAATATGATCTTGAATAAAATGCTTCTCCTTTTAAACTTTGTTTCTGCTCATGCAACCTACTTGTATTACAGTGCTATATGAGAACTAAAGGGGCTAGTGATATGAAAGGAGCTCAGCCTATGTGTGTTAGTAAGTTTTCTCATGCTGTAACAAGTGCTTGAGTTAAATCAACTTAAACCAGGAAAGGTTTAAGACAGTGGAATGGATCTGACATAACGTCCCTGTGTACATATATGAATATACCACAGTGAATCTCAAGACTGGGATCCTAATTGGAATTAGAGATATTCCATGTTTGTATAAACATGTCAGAATAGATTCTGCTGTCATGTATAACTAAAAAGAACAAATTAAAAATAACTAAATAAAAAGGAAAGGTTTATTTTGGCTCTTAGTTTTAGGGATTTTAGCTCATGGTTACTTGACCCTGTTGCTTTTAGCCTGTGACAACATAGTATGAGATAGAGGAGGCTTTTTTACCTCATGGTGGCCAGAAAGCAAAGAGAGAAAAAGAGGAAGAGACTAGGGTCCCAGTGTCCCCTTCCCATCCCCCCCCTCCCCGTGACCCAACTTCCTCTTACCAGGCCCCACCTCTTAAAGATTTCACTACCTCCAAATAGTGTCATGGAATACAGACTAAGTCTTCAACATATGAGATTTTAGGAAACATTCAGATCCAAACTACAGCAATATGTTAGCTGAATCTGCATGATAAATTTGAGTCTAGCTCATGGAAAAGTCAACAATCTTTTAAAAATGATGGCATACACACTATTAATTAAGGAAAATGAACTAAGTGATTACTTCCAAACAAAAGCATGAAAATATGTTTTGTTATGTTATATAATATTGTACCATACCATACTATACCATAATAGATGATTATAAACAAGGCGGAGGATGGAGGTGGTAGTCCTGAGACTAGGTTGAGGTTACTACCAGTCACTTCTTATATTCCAAACTGGAACCCAATGTCAATGACCCAATCACTTTAAAAATCCTTCCATCAGCAGGTTTTAGTCATTGAATCTAAGCTGAAAGCAGAGACTAAGTCAAACAGAAGGGCTGGTTTTATATCCATTCTGATGTTGTTGTTTTTTTTTGTTTGTTTGTTTGTTTTTTCCTAGTGGTATATATGACTCTTCAGAAAATGTTGACCTAGGACTGTGATCGCAAGAGAATCCCAGGTACAATCAAACTGTTTAGTTGGCTAGCCACAGGGAGTAAGAAGGACAAAAAATAAAATAAAGTTAAGTGTGAAAATGAGTTTCTGATTCAGAGAGGAATTCCAGTAAAACATCAGCAGAAGCCTTGATAGAGGGGGCATATGGTATAGAGTATGGAATGTTAGAGTTGAGGATAAAGATATTATTATATTATCAGGCAGGCTCTGATACCTATTGGCTTGACTCATTCATGTAAAAATTATGTACTAATCATCCTACCATGTGCCCAGTACTAAAGCAGAAGCTTGTGGGGAAAAAAAGTTCTCATGGAGCTCACCTTCTAACACTGGGAAATTGACATACATAATTAACATGCTAAATAAAAAAAGGTACATATGATAGTATATTGGAAGATGATAAGTCAATGGAGCAAAGACAAACACAGAACCCAGGAAGAAGGATCTGGAATGGAGGAGAGGCAGGGTATACAGTATTAGGAGGGAAGTCAGAGTAGGCATCATGACCAATGAAGTCCCTCATCCATTTGAACCTCGGTTTTCATATCTAAAAAAGGAAACTCATAACGATACAAAACAGTTATACAAAGTGAGTGACCTTATGTGCTAGTCAGCTTTTTGTTGCTGTGACTAAAAACATAACAAAATCATCTTAGAGGAAAAAAAGTTTATTGGGCTCAGGCTTCATAGGCCCACTGCTCTGGACCTAGGAGAAAGCAAAACATGATGGTGGAAGGACCTGGCAGAGGAAAGCTCCTTAGTTCATGGCAGCCAGGAAGTAGAGAGAACAAGGAACCAGGAGTATAAGATATATTCCCCAAGGTCATGGGCCTAGTAACATACTTCCTTCAGCCACGCCCTATCTGCTACAGTTATCAGCCAGTCTTTCAAATTATCAATCCATCAAATGGATCAAGCCACTGATTGGGTTAAAGCTCTCATCATCTAATCATTTAATCTCTGAAAATCTCTATATTGCCTATCACATGAGCTTTTGGAGGGACACCTCCAACCATAACACCCTACAATATAATGTCCTACAAAGATGAGAATTTTTATGCATGTTGTTATGGTTTGACTACAAAGTATCCCCCCAAAATTCATGTCTGAGTTAATACAAGAATATTCAGAGGTGGAATGATTAGATTATGAGAGCTATGACCTAATCTGTACATTAATCCACTTGGATGGATTCACTGGGTGATAACAGTAGTCAGGGTGTGGCTAAAGGAAGTACATCACTGAAATTGTGTCTTTGGGGTTTATATTTTATACTTGTCACCCCTCTCTCTCTCTGGCTGTCGTAAACTGAGCTTTTTTCCTCTGCCATGGCATTCTGCCTTACCTCAGACCAAGAGCTATGGAATTAGTGGAACATCAACAGAACCTCTAAAGCCATGAATCAAAGTAAACTTTTCTTCCTCTAAGTTGTCACTCTCAGGTCTTTTGGTCATAGTAACAAAAAGCTGACTAATGCTAGTTACAATTAATCTGTGAATTGAATATTCTATGTAACCTTTGGTAAATCATTTTTCTGTGGCAGATCTCCAGTCTGTGGTAAAAACTGCTGGACACATCACATTTACCATACTCCCACCCTACCCACGTCCTTCTTCTGGAGTTGGGAATTTTTCAGTTGAGCACACAGTCATTCAGAACAGAGATGTCATTCTCCAATTGGCCTCTCACCTGGATGTGGTCAAGGGACTAAGTTCTGGTCAATGGAATAATTAAAATCATCATGGAGGTAGATTCCAGGAAACTTACTTGAAAGATACCGACATGTTCCTACAGTTCCTGTGCTCCTTCTACCACCCTCTTACTTCCATTTTGCTACTTAGCACCTGGTATGATGGCCAGAAGCTAAGTCATGGACCATAAGAATGACCAACATACCCTTAAGATGATGAAATCTGAAAGTGAAAGAAGATGGGACCTTGAATAACTTATGAAGGTAACTTACCAGCCCTAAATTTTCTATTTCTAGATTTTAAATGAGAAATAAGTTTTTTTTTAAATATTTCTTTCACTCAAAGTGTGGCCCAGGACCCATCAAGATCATCAGCATTTTAGAGTGGCTACAGGAACTACAGACCTTCAAACCTACTGACAAGAACCTTCATTTTAAAGATCTTCAGGCAATCCTTATCCATACTAAAGATGGAGAAACATTAGTTTACACCACTCTTTTGTTTTGAATCTCCTTATTGATAGCTGATCATCCCAAATCCTAAGGGTTTTTATCCATTCCATGAGTTGAAGTCTCTTTGATTGACATTTAAATTTGAAAAATATATTATTTTTGTTTCTCAGGGAAAAAATATTTAAAATAGCTGTGTATTTCTCTAACATTGTCCTATAATAAATCATCAATTTTCAAAAAGAAAAATCTGCAAACAGTATTTATGTAGAAAATGATTTACAGTAGGAAAATATTATTAAAACAAGATTTTTTTTTTTTTTTATTCGGGGGAGAAAAAAACAAGTGTCAAAGGCATAGAAAATGTTTCTGAGAATTCTTATTTGTCAAGTAAGCCATCAGAAGGGAAGTGACAAGCTGGGGGCTGGAGAGGGCTGGAGAGGCTATGGCATCCGTCATCCATCCTCATGTTGCTTTTACTGTTCAATAACACCGAGCTAATAACTCAGCAGATGGCTTTCCTGGACCAGATAATTAGAAATACCTTACTTCCACCAAAAAAGGGAGTTTTCTTGATTGAGTAATTTGAAGAAAATAGGAACTAGCCCTGGGTAGATGATAACAGATGATAAGATTTGCCTGATAAGGAAAGAATGCCAAATTCTGAACAAGGATTTGCATTGGGGAGGAAAATCCACAAGGCACAGCTTCCGAACAGCAGGCGTAATTAGAGATCTTCCTGAACAAGTTCTACACCCAGTGGTGTACTACTCCTCCCTGTGACACAGGGTATTTATATTTACACTGTCCTGCCCATTTTCTACCCGTTTTCTACCCATTTCTACCCATTGTCAGGGCTGGCTAGCTAAATTTAAAAAGCCTTACCAGATAATCAAAAATAAAGAAAAGGGGGTGAGGGGAGAGAGGAGAAAAGGAAGAACTGAAAAAGTTAATGAAGCCCCCCTACACACACACACACACACACACACACACACACACACACATCAGATGAGAACGAACCTATGAAATTTAAATTCAGAAATATAGTAGCTAATACATTGTTATAAAATGAAATTATCTAGTGGATGGCTTAGGGTTGGGATCTTTCCTAAGGATTATTACTGGATCAAACTATGATCTCTGAACACAGTCTTCATCCATTCCCTGCTGTGCTGAGGTTCCTCTCTCTCCCTCTGAGAACACAAACATCACTTTCTACAAATCTTCCTTGTGGCAGAGGACATGAGCAAAGGTTCTAAGTCTAGAGGAGCTTCTAAGGGCTGCAGGCTCCTTCCTGGTCTCCATCAAATCATTTTACAACTGGTTTTACAGCACCCACCCTGAATTATCAGGCTTTACTGTCCAAGAAGGGTCCTGTAGCCACCCTGCCTGCTGCTGCACATAATAAGGAAGAATGTAGAGAGCAGCATCTAATCACCACCTAGAATAGCCTGCTTCTTCAATCATAGAGTCAGGAAGGGTTAGCAGGCTGAAGAAGGGATTCTGGGTACGCTGCCTTTGTACCATGGTTCCATTATTTTCCTTACAAAAAAATTACTGTAATGAGTATCCTCATGTGGCTGAAGGGAATGATTTTCTTTGCAGGGCTGTTGTGACAGTAAATAAACTGGCTTATGTCAAGTGTGGCACAGTACACTGGGGAAACTCTAAGCAGTCATTAGTTAGCTTTGGAGTTCCTTTTTTTCTCCCCCAAGCAATCTTTTCTAATCCATGATTAAGATATAAAGATTCAATTACAATTCTCATACAATAATCAAACACACTTTATTTTCCTTATTTTTTAATACATATTATTTATTCACGGTTCTATGAGTACTAGGGGCTATGAGCACAAACTCCAGAAAAGAATATGATTTCCTCCTTCAAATTTCCATTCAAAAAACAAACTGTCTGCACCGGAGGTAAATGTATTTCACATATTACTGTAGATTCCCAAAACATACTGATCTTAGATCTACGCACAGCCTCCAGTTCCGGTAGGACAATACCCCACTCCACAAATGCAGTGAATATACTCAAGAGACAGGTCTCAGAGATGGGACAATATTGTGTTGGGACCAAACCAAGTCCCGTATAGCCACAAACTGTTTTGCCTATGCTGTATGCAATGGTAAGTCTCTGACCATCCCAGTTCTATTCCTTGTTCTGCTACATCCTAGCCATGTGATGATATTCAAATAATTAAATATCCCCATGTGTGAAAGAAGACTGTTGTGAAGGTGAAATGAGACTTGCAAAGTATTTAGCAGACAGCTCTCCATGCAAGGCCCTGCTGTGGTTAATATTATATTCCTCTCTCAATTCCAAACCGAGTCTGACCAATTTCAAACTGCATACGGCTCTACAAATACTGATGTAAAACTTATGATCTCTAGCAATGTGTTTGAGAGTGCTGGACTACAAAGGAGTTTTGAAAAAAAACATTTAGAAAAATTCTCTTATTACAACTACGCTAAGCCCAGAGAGCTGGCTTGATGAAAGACATGGAATACACTGCTAGTGCACACGTGGAATCATTCTTTTTCAGCCTAAATTTCCTGATCATTCCATTGCATCATCTCAGTAAAATATATTCTAAATCTGTAATGGCATAAATGTTCTCTGTTGATATTGAGAAATAGCAGAATAGAACATTTCCCTTCAAAACAGGATGAAAACAGCCAAGAATTCAAGCCAGAAGTCTGAAACTGATAATGTCACTAGTGGTCCACAGAAGACAACTGGGCATATGCTGTTTGGCCAGGCCACACAAGAACAAAGACTGTCTTCATCTTTGTCACTCTGTAGGTGAAGAAGCTCACACATAGCTATTGCTGAGTCTAAAATCAAGCTAGAGCAACGCTTTTCATATACATGGTACTTGGGAAAAAAAGGATCATATACCTCAGTTTCCTCATAGGTAAGAGTCATAGAACAAAATAGGAAGCTAGTAAAATCACATACCCTACAGAATGGTTTTTAGGGGTAAATAGAATCATTCATGAAAATTCCACATGACCTCTGTGCTGGGGATAGAACTTAGTAGGTTTTAGTTATAATTATTATGTTCATTTTTACAAAGGAGGATGTGAGAGCCTAGAAAGAGTTGTCAGAGAAAATGAATTATTTTTCATGTTTTGTTTGTTTTTGTTGAATTTTTATTGCATTTAGGGTAATCAAGGTCAAAACCTCCAAAATTAAGATTTGAGTTCTAAAATGTAGAAAGCAGGCTAAATGTGGACTCACTCCTCAGTCAGCCAAGATACTTCAACAATCACTTTTTTCTCTCAACAGCAGAATGGAAATTTAAAGTCCTCCAGGTATTCAGTGGTCTCTAGAAGCCCCCACTCCCAAGTCTCATGTTCCACACGAAGGTACAGGAGACTCATTGAGTAAAAGCATATCAGGGTCTTCAGCTTTCCATTAGGCTCCCTGATTTCCTTCCTCCAGATTTGTAGCCATATTCTTCGTACAAATACAAAATCAAAGGAAAGCACATCTGTGAGCCTTGCCAGCAAGCTCCCCAGCAATTTTGAGCAAATTGCTTGGAGTGAAAGGGAGCTTGCGATCTCCATCACCTGCCAGAGGAAGAGACGCAGGCTACAATCCTGCCACAGCATTTAACAGAGGCCTCACCTGTGAAATGCCAGTGCAGTCTCATCCAATTTTAATAACGTGTCAAGCATGTAGATTTTCTTGAAGGCTGGTAGTGACAAGCAGAAAACAAAAGATTCTGAGAGAAAAGTGAGTGAAGCAAGCATCAAAAGCTGGGAGCTGAGGGAGGGAGGTTCAAGCGGATGTCTGGCAGGTGAAGGATGGGGAGAAATAGGATGGCAGGAAGAATTCAAGAGGTGAGGGTTCCAAGTGGTTCAGTTTTCAATGGTTACTCATCTAGACAGCACAGTCCCCCCACCCATCCCCAAGAAGAACAGGATTTGGGAAGATAAAATGCTAAAGTGAAATAGCAGGCCAACTTTTCAAATATTTAGGTCATCTATAATCCAGTATACATCTTAGAAAACGGCTGCACATGTGAGCTGAAAGGGATCTTGGAAATCATTCAGTCCTACAACACAGAGGGACAAGCGGATGCCTGAGGTTAAAGGCTGGGTTAGTTACAGAGGAGGATGAAAATCTCCCAGACTACTAGATATTTGCTCTATAACACAATCATATAGTACTTCAGCATATAAAGCCAAACACAAAAGAGAGTTTATACTAACTACACTTAACACCAGTCTGTTTTCCTTTCTCCTAGGAGGTCAGTGTGTTATAGTGCTATGGTTAGACGTGAGGTATCCCCCAAAACCTCATATGCAAGAGGATGCAAAAAGGTTTAGAGGTGAAATAACTGGGTTATGAGAGCCTTAATTCAATCAGTGTGTCAATCCTCTCATAAGAATTAACTGAGTGGTGACTGCAGGCAGGTAGGGTGTTGCTGGAGGAGGTGGGTTATTGGGGGTATGCCTGTGGGATATATATTTTGTGAGCTGAGCTTAGTCTCTCTCTGCTTCCCTGTTGTGATGTCCTGAGCTGCTTTTCTCTGCCACATTCTTCCAACATGATGTTCTGCCTCACTGTGGACCCCAAAGAATGAAGTCTCCCATTTCTGGATTAAGACCTCTGTAACTTCGAGCCCCAAATAAACTTTTCCCCCTTAAAATTGTTCTTATCAGGTCTTTTCATCACAGCAGCAGAAAAGCTGACTAAAACATACAGTTTGGATCTCAAATGTTCCCCAAAGACTCATATGTTAAAAGCTTGGTTCCCAATGCAGCAGTGTTTAAAAAGAGGGGCTTTTGAAAAGCAATTGGGTAATGAGAGCTCTGATCCCATCACCAGATTAGTCCATTGGTGGATTCATTGAGGTGAGAAACTCTGCTCCACCACATGCTCCCCATCATGATGTTCTGCCTCAACACAGGCCTACTGTGAAAGGGGCAAGTGACCATTGAATAAAATCACAACTCAAAATAAATCTTTACTTCTTTAAGTTGTTTATGTTAAGTATTTTGTCATAGCTCCAAAAACCTAACACATAGAGATTAAATTTTTAAACTTTCATTTATATTCAGCTTCTTGATTCACTATAATCTTGAGGTTGAACATGTTTGTCTCTACCACATCTATTTCTGAAGAGGAAGCAGAAACTGGAAACCAACTTAACTGAAATCCATAGCTCTTAACACAAAGAAAGCAAAACAGGAAAACACACTTTTCTCCCATGTAGCAATAGCAAACATGTCAAAATGATCATATTTTCTGTCTCTTAAATAATCCTTTCAACTTATCTTGCATCCTTTCATGTCCTCACCACTGGCTATGCCAACAATGTTTTGTCATAGAAAAAAAAAAAAGCAAAATAATTACTGGAAAGTTGAAATTTTAAAATTAGAAAAATAGGTACTAGATCAGAAAAAGAGTCTGCAGTCACAGGCAGAGGATTTTCAGTGGCTTCACAGTACAACTATAACTGCCCAGGTATCTATCTCATGTGTCTCCAGGTGTATATACCAAAGGAACACTGTCAAGTCCAGAACACTCATCTGTGGGGACTTCTAGTCTCCCAATGCTGCATGGCAACACTGAGAGTGAAGGTGTCTGCCTAGACAGATGTAACAGTTTTTATTTCCATACACTTGAAGGGAGGAAAATGTTTCAAACGCATCACTTAGGATTCATTGCCTTCTTTCCCACAGCATATTCCACCCAAGATTACAAATCCACGACTGCTAATGGTTAGCAATTCATCATAATCTTTAGTTTGGATGGCCATTTTAAACACTAGAGGTGGAGGTCACGACCCCATTTTGAGGTTTTGAAAGAGACTCTGAGGGGTAACTAGAAAGCTCACAGAGCTAATGGGCAGCAGATTTCTGAATCAGTCATCGCTCCATTGATCTCAGTCTCTCAGATAATATTCGGCTTTTTAGTTTCTAATTTGTAGGGATTCTGCTGATAATGTCACTAGTGGGCCATGGAAGACAACTGGGCATGTGCTCTGTTTGGCCAGGCCACACAAGAACAAAGACTATCTTCACCTCTGTCACTCTGTAGGTGAAGAAGCTCACACATAGCTATTGTTGAGTCTAAAATCAAGCTAGAGCAATGCTTCTCATGTACATGATACTTGGGAAAAAAAAAGAATCGTGTACCTCAGTTTTCTCATAGGTCAGAGCCACAGAACAAAATAGGAAGCTATAAAAATCACATACCCCATAGAATGTTTTTTAGGGGTAACTAGAATCATTCATGAGAACGCCACATGACTTCTGTGCTGTGATAGAACTTAGTAGGTTTTAGTTACAATTATTACGTTCATTTTTACAAAGGAGGATATGAGAGCCTAGAAAGAGTTGTCAGAGAAAATGAATTATTTTTCATATTTTGTTTGTTTTTGTTTATTTGTTGAGTTTTTATTGCATTTATGGTAATCAAGGTCAAAACCTCCAAAATTAAGATTTGAGTTCTAAAATGTAGAAAGGAGGCTAAATGTGGACTCACTCCTCAGTCAGCAAAGATACTAAATTGTAGACCTTATATACAATTCCTTCTATCAAACACTCCACTCACTTTGATTCTTTATGTTAACAGTCATCTAAAACCATGTTCTTTTCTTCTGTCCTGTAGCAAACTAGCTACTGATTCTTTCCTTGAATATAGAAATTCATTGTCAGAGAGACTTTTTAAACTTTCTCACCACTAAATACAGTTCCTGGGGTACATCTCTTTTCATTCCCTCCGGGAACAATGGCTCAGGGTCAGGACTCTGGTTTCTTGTCCTTATTTTGCCAGTGTGATTTCCATTATTAATCTAACTATCACCTCCACCTCTCAAATATCAGCTGCTTTTCAGATGTCAGATATTGGGATCTTTACATTTATTATTGCTTTAAATCTTCCTAAGAACTCTTCCAGATAGTTCTATTACTGGCTTTTTTTTTCTTTGTGGATCTGAGGATTGAACCCAAAGGTGCTCTAACACTAAGCCACATCTGCAGTCCTTTTTGTTTTCTATTTTGAGACACGGTCTTGCTAAATTGCTGAGACTGGCCTAGAGTTTGTGCTTCTCCTGCCTCAGCTTCCCCAGCCACTGGGATTACAGGTCAGTGCCACCACACCTGGCTTTATTGGTTCCTTTTAAGAAACGAGAAGCATGATGCATTGGTAAGGGGTGTGTCTATGTGTTACCCAGCAAGCAAGTGGGAGATAGGGATTCTAATACACACCTTCCTCTTTCCAGATCTAAGATCTCATTCTGACTGTGGCCAAGAAAAACTGTCTTCTCTGGGACTCAGTTTCTCTTGTGTAATGTAAGGTGGAACCGGATGATCTCTAGTCCCTTCCATCTCTATAATGTGATAGAGTATATGATATACTCTCTAAACTTCAAGAGTATTCCCTAGGCTGAATCTTAAAGAATGTGAAATCAGAGAAAATGGTGGGGGTGGGGGCACTGGTTAACAGAAAGTAGGACAAAGTGAGTGAGTCTCTTTAATGAGGAGTGTAAAATCTATGATTAACAGTTGCCAGCATCAGAAGGCACATGTCACAACCAAGAGGTGGTGGCACCAATCACATCTGTCTAAATTAGAGAGTGTCATTGTACAGGCCTGTTTCCAGTGGAGACTCCAAAGCTATCTTCGTGCTCAACTTTCCCTCACAACACCCACTTTGAAAAAGCAGAGGAGTCAGAAATGTCAACCTGTCCTCGAAGGCAGCTCCCTCGGGCTTGAGCTGCCTCTGTCTTATTAAGTATAGTCAAGCATGACTCAGCTCCTCCATCAACTGTCTGGGAAGGAGAACATTTCATGCTGGTAGAAAATCACCTTAAGCAGAACAATGGAAGGCATTTAAGATAGACAATTAGAGTCGGGGTTGCTTATTACTCAAAATCAAATCATCCTTTTCCTATTCTAGACAGGAGAGCATAGTCACAGCCGGTGGGGAAACGGGACTGTCTTGGCTTAGAACACATCAGATCGCCCTGTCACCTCTAGTTATAACTATCAGCCACTCAGGCACCTCTTCTGTCTGGGTCACGAAGCAGGGTGAACTGTGGGTTATGTCACATCCCTCAATCAATAAACCCTCAGTGAGAACCTACAGCATGTGACAGTTGATAACAGACTTTGATGCAGGATCCAGATATAAGGAAGACAGAGTTTCTGCTCTCAACAATTCTTCCTAGATAAAAAGAAGGGAAAGTCAGACAAATACAATGCAAACTAAAAATGATGCAAATGCTAAAAAGAGAAAAAATGTCATAAGAGGCTGAAGGAACTCTTCATTCTGACTGCGAGCAGGGTGGAGTTCAATGGTGCTTTCACAAAAGAGATGGCATCTGATTTGTGCCTAAAAAGCAAACAGAATATTCAGTGATAAAGACAAGGGAAGGAGTCTAGGCTTAAGAACCACAGGAACCATGGGTAGTGATGCATCAGTCATCTGGGACTGGTGACAGGGTATGGGATAATGGAGGAGAGCATGAGAATGGTAGACTAGTGTCATAGAAGGTAAGAACAGCCTTATGTTTATAGTAGCTAAAAGCCACAGGTGCTACTTAAAGAATGACGGATACCTATCAATAACCACTAGCAGAAATAAAAGATGCATTAGGAAAAATATATGTGCTCTAAGGCTAATGCATCTCTACATGTATATAGAAAGGACCATCTTTGGGGGGCCTGAGGTTGTGGCTCAGTGGTGGAGCACTCGCCTAGCATATGCGAGGCCCTGGGTTCGGATCCTCAGCACCACATAAAAATAATTAGATAAAATAAAAAGGTATTGTGTCTAACTACAACTAAAAAATAAATATTTTTTTAAAAAAAGAAAGGACCGTCTTTCTCCCTCTGTTATTTCTTTTTACTTACTGAACCACAAATGAAATCAAAGAATCCTGACTAAGGAGGGATGTAGCAAAGCTAATGGCTTCTGAGATGGTCCTGTTGTTCTACAACTGTTATAGTGAGGGACTGATTTATCAAGGTGAGAAAGACTGTGTTGCCAGTGCATGCTCCTTTTACATCCCCCAGACCCTATCTTCATCAGTGGTAATTTTAGAGCTGCAGATGGGCAATTACTGCAGTTTGTGAGATCTAATTATCTAGAGTCTCCACTGTTCCCTTCTTCTGAAGCCTGATCTAAAGGTATTTTAACAACTAGAAACCTCAAAGAATGACAGTGCTCAGTGGAATGGCATATCATTTATACCTTCACAAGACACTCGGGACATTATTCCACAGTCTATAGATGCTTGAATAACCAGATTCTCTTTCCAGATACCTAAAGACTCCAGTTAATGAGATAATTATCTTTTTCATCTTCAGACCCCTCCAGCCTGACTATGCCTGCCTGAAAAAGTCTAGAAGTTCTGTAAGCATGCTGAGCAGAGAAAGAATAGTACTAGATCCTATAAGGGAAAAGTGAGCAAGATTTTAAAATAACTAGAAAAATTAAAAATTAGCAAAGGTGAACCATGATGAGAAAAAAAATATTTTCAATCACCTGATAATAGATTTATATCCAGAATATATAAAGAACTCTGAAAATTCAAAAAGAAACCAAACCACTTAATTATGAACGGGAAAAATGATTTCAACACACTTCATCAGAGAAAATATACCTTGACAATAAGCATATGAAAAGATGCCCCCAAATCCTGTTATTAGGTATGTATAAATTAAAAATCATATGAGATGCCTCTACTTAACATTTTAAAATAGAAAATTCCAAGTGCTAGTGAGATAGGCAGCAGTTAGAACTCTCACCTATTGAAGATGGGAATGCAAATGGCAGCCTAATCACTTTTCAAAATAATCTGGCAACTGAAGATATACCTATCATATGACCTAGCAATGTCAGTCCTAGATATTTACCCAAGAGAAATGAAAACAGCATGTTCGGACAAAGCTGTGAACAGATGTTTATAGGAACCTTAATCTTAATAGCCAGAAACTTAAAGTCATCAAATTTTCTTCGGTTACGGAATGAATAAAACAAATTGATGAAAAAAAAAAACTGATAAAACCACAGGATGGAAGATAAACTACTACTTAGCAACAAGGAGTGAGCTCCTGATACACCTAACAGTAAGGATGCATTTTGAATGCATTATGCTAAGTGAGAGTAACAAGTCCTGCATGATTCCATCTATCTGACCTTCTGGTAAAGGCAGAATTATAGGAACAGAAAACAGATCAGGGATTGCCAGTGATTGCTGTTATTGGGGAAGAGTTGATTGTGCAATGACAGAATGAGAAATTCAAGGGGGCAATGTGACTTTTCTGTATCATAACTGTGGTGGTTTTTCTACAGTTGTATGCATTTGTCAACTCATAGATTTCATACACCTCAAAACTAAATTAGATAAAACTAAGAGTGAATAAAAAATGAATTATTTCAAAGGTGCAATTCTTACCTCTTGATTAGGCTTTGTAACAGCCAAGAGGAGGCAATTGTTTGGTTATAACCCCTTTTTGCTATGTCTTTTCTCCACAATCTACAAGTAGTCAAACCACACTAATCATGCAAAGCCTCAATCAGACACTACACCCCTGGACATAGCTGCCTGTTCTCAGTTTGAAGCAATTTCTCTCACTTCAAAACCACTTTAGCAGTTTCTCTCAACCTCTCTTGTGACCCTTACCACTTCCTATCTCATGAAATTGTTACTTGAGAATTTGGCTGGACCCCCAGCTAGATTGTGAGCTCAAGACAGGACCCAGGTCCTGCACACCCTGCACAGTGCCCAGCATAGTCTGGTGGATATGTGTTTCTACACAAGGTGAATGAGGACACTACTAACAATAGAAACTGATAACTGCATAGAAATAAAAGTCTCTACTTCCTCAGGATTTCCTGACACACATCATGATCTCTCATAATCTTATGGCTGACATAAAAAAGGAAATTTTTGCCATTGATAAATTCCATTCCTTCATTCACTGAATATTTACTGAGCACACTAAGTGCAAGGCCTTCTGCCAGGTACTAAAGGTTCACAGGTGAATACAACTATGCCTGTTTTCAGGGAGCTTTGGAAGGTGAGAGAGTTAAGATAATGAATTAACTAGGTAATAAGTAAAATATTGACACGATCAATAACTTAATTGCTATTGAATGGATACCATGAAAAGAAAGTACAGGGTAACCTGAAAGATATATCACAGGAACCTTAGTCATCCTGAGCTGTCGACAGTTGGGGAGGGAGAGGAGCTTTGTTGAAGCTTCTGAGCTGAGTGCTATTGAGTGAAGAGCAGAGTTGAGAGGAAAGTTATGCAAAGAAAAAACTTAACAGTGGAACTAGGTGCAGTAGCACACGCCTGTAATCCCAGCAGCTCTGGGAGGCTGAGGCAGGAGGATCTTGAGTTCAAAGCCAGCCTCCGCAAAAGCAAGGCACTAAGCAACTCAGTGAGACCCTGTCCTTAAATAATGTACAAAATAGGGCTGGGGATGTGGTTCAGTGGTCAAGTGCCCCTGAGTTCAATCCCCAGTACCCCACCCCCCAAAAAATAGATGAATTTAAGAATGGAAAGAAAACCACACAAATGAATGTCTGGAAGAATCCCAAGAAGCTTCATTGACAGAAGCAATAAAGAGAATGACTGATAAAGAATTGAAGCAACAGGCAGGGACCTGAACACACTGGGTCACATTGGTTACTGGAAGGAACTGGAAGTTAATCCTAATCTTAACAGTAAATACCTGCAAAGGAGAAACCTGGCTTAATTTAGAATTTTAAATAGATCATACTAGTCATTGTGTGAAGACTGAATTGGCAGGAGTAAAAAGAAGGAGCAAAAAAGTCAGTTACAAAGTTACTGCAAAAAACTCCCAGAGCAAGACAGAGTGGCTTAGCCTCGGATGACAGTTAAAATGGACAGAAGGAGGCAGAGCCAGAGGAAAGAGCCGAGATGGATTAACGGAAAGTATAAGAAAAAGGAAGGTGACTTGTCTCAGAGGCTCCTGAACCTCAAACTTATTTCAATTACGGAATCCTAAAGTATTAGAGTCCAAAGAAAGTGAACGATTTTACAGTTGAGGACACACAGACTCGGGGAGGCTAAGGAGCTTGCCCAAGGTCACCTAGCAAATTAGCAACAGAGTTGAACTAAGGCACTGGGATCCTTTATGTTCCTTGTGCTATTTCTCATTTATATTTTTTAAGAGAATAATGTGACCTGTACTTTGTTCATCATTTTTAAAGCAAAGAGTCATGGGGCCACCTATGAATCATGGTGCATAACAAAGACCCAGAGACTTTAGACAAAAACACAGGAGATTATATATACTGTAGAATGAAGAAAGGAACAAGTCCTGTTTTGTTGCTCATTGTATCCCAAGCTTAGCAAATGCCTGGCTCAAATCTCAACAAATCATTATTAAAATGATGAATACAGTTTATTTTCCCATCTTCCTTCTGCAATTACATTAAAAAACACAACTGAAAAATAGTACAAGTCAGAACCAATTCGGAGTCATCAAAACCAGAATGAGTGTCACAAAACATGAGCCCAGAGACTGGTTTTTAAGCAACTGGGTTTCACAAAGATGCTACTTCTTGCCTTTGAATTCTTAGAAAATTGATAAGTAAATGAACATTTAGAGTTTGTGAAAATCCTTTCTGGGCAAAGGTTTAATCACATTGGAAATGTACTTTCCTGCAGGACAGCATCCACCCTCTATACAGAAATCTCAATCCTAATCTCATATCACAGAGGGCCAGTTGGTGCTTACCCATCTGCCAAGTGTGTGCTCTCAATTTCCAGGCTTATTTGAATGAGCATCTGTTTCCTTTGGCTGGGTACAGAAAACTTTTAAATATAATATCTCAGTGAATCTCCATAACAACTCCATGAGGCAGGCAAGACCAATATTATCATCTTCATTTTACAGATAAAGGACACTAAGAGTCACAAGGAACCATGATCTAACTTCAGTTCAGGATTTTTTATTCTGTACTATGAATTAACCAGGGCATTTTCTGATCCAAGTTATTTTCCGAGCTCCCATAGTACTGAGATTTAATTTTGTCACATTCAATAAAAAGGAAATGTTCAGGTGCTCCACTGCTTGGTCAAAGATTAAGGAGCTGAGAACTAGGAAGGCTTCTGAATTCATCATGGTCTTCTCCTCCCCTCACTTCCTCCTCCTCTTTTCACTTTAGTGAGGTTTGTTTGGTTGACATATAAAAGTTGTACATGTTTACTGAATCCAACTCAATGGATCTTGGGATGATTATACATCCATGAAACCACCACAAGGTGAAACACTAAAGGTTTCCTCCTGCCATATTTGTTGTTATTATTTTCATTATTGTTACAAAAAAAGAACACATTATATAAGACCTAACCTCTTTGTAAATTTATACAATGCAATCTTGCTAATGATAAAGCTGTACAGTAAATTTCCAGGATTTATTCACCATGTAAAACTGAAACTTTGTATCCTTTGACTAATACTTATTTCCACCTCTTCTAGCCCTGACAATAACCATTCTATTCTGTTTCTATGAGTTGACTATTTTAGATCGCTCATGTGATATTGTATTGTGACTGGCTTATTTACTACCATAATATCTTCTAGATTCATCCATATTGCTGCAGGCAGCAGGGTTTTCTCTTTTTATAAGGCTGTGGTCTCGTAGACCACATTTTCTTTATCCATTCTGGAAAACACCAGGAAAATTCCTTGAAAAGTTAAAAATAGACTACCATGTGATCCAGCAATCCCACTTTAGGTGTACATACACAGGAACTGAAATCAGGACCACAAAAAGATTTGTACACTCCCAATTTCACTATAGCCAACACATGGAAGTCACTTGAATGTGCATCCGTCTCTTCTTTTTTGTTGCAATATGTTTTACCTGAAGGAGTCATTCTATAAAGCTGAGTTGTCAAAACCCACCTCAGACTCACCTGCTATTTCAATACTTCAAAAAGCATTTATCATGGTGAAGTCACCTTGGAAAATAGTTTTGAGAGTTCTTCGAAATGTTCAACATAAATTTCCCATGACCTAAGAATTCTATTTCTAGGTATATCCCCTAGAGAAATGAAAATGTATTTCCATGCAAAAACTTACAATGTTCAAAGCAGAATTATTTGTAACAGCCCAAAAGTGGAAACAATCCAAATGTTTATAAGTGATGAATGAATAAACAGTGGAATATTACCTGTCAATAAAAAATTAGGGAGTATTGATTCATGCTGTAATATGGATGTACTTTAAAAATATTGTATTAAATGAAAAATTATGCTAAACCAGTAAAAAAAAGTCTCATATAGTATGATTCCACTTATATGAAATGTCCAGAACAGGAAAATGTACACAGATAGAAAGCAGATTAGTGAATAGGTCTGGAGAAGGGCAGGAAAGGGTTAAAGATTAGCAGCTAATGAATACAGGGTTTCTTCTTAGGGTAATGAAAAATTCTCATATTACATTGCAGTGATGGCTATGTAACTAACATGTCTAGTTTTCTTTTGTGAAACACATTGATTATTTAAAAAAAATATAAAATAAATGATGTTCTCAGTAGTTAAAGGGTAGAGAATCCTATGGACCTGCCAAGAAAAAGAATAATGGGCTTGGAATAGAAGACAGGAGCTTGAGTCCTAGTTCTCTTACTTACTGCAGGACTATGGCTAAGTCATCTCACCTCTACAAGCCCATACTTCCTCATCTGTGAAGAGGAATGATGCTCTACTCTACAACGTTTAGACTGCAAAATACTGCATGATGCCATTCACCAAAGTGATGCTTAGTGAATATAAAATAATGCGCGCTATCTCCAGCTCCTAATGTAAACCCAGTACTACATATGTTTGCTGCATGGAGAAATGCAGGAATGCTGACAGCTGAAGGAAAAAGTATTCATTTGTTTAACATACGCATAATCATGCCCACAGAAATTGAAATGTTGACAGCTGGCTGAGCATACTCTTTCGCACTGATTTTGTGTTTAACAAGCACAAAGATGAAAAACAAAAAAAAACCAGAAAGCTGCCTGTAATCAATAAAAATGTTTAAAAGAGCAGGTTGACAGGTAAGCATCTAAATAATTTGGGGACCGAGTATCCAGAATTAGTAAATTTTGACGAGGGAAAGTGAGGACTCACTGATTGGAACTTCCAGCTGTTTCTGTAGCTAATATTAATTCTCCTGACAATATATACTTAAATATACAAAGACCAGCGGTTGTCATATCAATAAAATCAGTAAAATCAATAGTAATATTTCTTTGCCCTCAGAAAGCATCTAACTTAGTAATCTAGGGAGATCATTTTATAAATGTTGAAATCAAATCATCTCTATGCTAGGGAAGTCATTAACACACCAACATAGGGAAGACAAAAATTCAATGATTCAACAACAGTGTCTGCCACAGTTAGCTCTTCTCACCATCCCCAGAATTCCAACAAGTAGAGATCTTCATTCTCCCCTACTTCTAAAAATTAAGTTATTCTCTATCTATAATTACATTATGACTATAATACATTCAGACAGTAAGTAAAATTATTTTTTTTTAATTTTTTTTAGTTGTCAATGGAAATTTATTTTATTTATTTATATGCAGTGCTGGGAATTGAACCCAGTGCCTCACACATGCTAGGCAAGCATTCTACCACTGAGCCCCAACCTCAGCCTCTAGTAAAATTATTTTTTTAAATGAGGAAATAAACCCAAATGTGGGGTGTAATTTGTTCATATTATATTTGTAATAGGTCCATAGTACTCCCCTTTACTGACACAGCAGTTCATCTATTCATACTTTATCAATAAATATTTACATTCAGTGTTATCTGTTTTAATAACCCTATGGAAAACACCATTATGAATACATCTTGGTGCTTTCTCTGAATATTTCCTCAGAGTTTATGTGTGAAAGATTCATTACCAGGACACCAGGAGGCATTTTCACAGCACCTTAGAAATAAACAGCCACAATACACTCCACGTGACCTACTCCAGGTACAAACTCTCTCTGTTCACCTCTGTGTATGAGAACACCCTACCTGCTCATTAGATCACCATGTCCCCACCAATGCCAGGCAGGACTGTCCCATTAATCTCTGCCAAACTGATGAATAAAAAATGGAGTTGCATTTTTGCTCTTATTTTCCTACTCATGAACTTGAGCTTAAGTTAATAGGATCACCTCATTTTCAATTTTTGAACTTTCTGAACTGCCAGTTTTAAATAATTGCTCATTTTTTTTTTTTACTTTATATTGGAAAGATTTGTTTATGTAAGCGCTCCTTGTATTCCTGATAATACTAACCCTTGCCACATAATGTATTCTCCCAATTTTTCATTTTCCTTGAACTTTAATGCCCTATCACTTTTCCCAATCATTATGTAGTCAAATGTACCAAGTTTTCTTCTAAGAGCTTTACATTTGGTGATGTCTCTGGAAAGGCCTTCTCTATACCAACTTTATAAAAATGTTTGCATATATTTGCTGCTTTTAGGATTTTTAGTACTTTTAGGATTTAATTGCTTTTTTAAAAAAATTCAATATTTAATTCAAAAGAATTGTTTGGGGGTAATCTATAAAGTAAGAATTCTGTTTTATTTTTAAAGAAACTACCCCAAATTTCCTAGTATATAAACACATCTTTTGCTGCAGACTTGAGATGTTATCCTGGGCAGTCGCCAGCTACAAAACTGCTTTCCTTTCATTTATGGATTCCTGTTTTTACTTCAGTTTTGGCCTCTGAGGATTCCTTACCAACTCATCAATTCATTTTAAAAGACATTTATCTTTAAATGCACCATTTCTACCTGCTTTACAACAAAAGGGTTGCTTAAAGTACCTTGTTCACCATGCAGAGAGAAAATGGGATCTTCTCCAATCTGTTTCCTACACAGTAACTAGCATGAATGCTAAATGACAGCTGGATAATGTGATGGCCCTCATCAATTCTTCCAGTGGTTTTTCCAACCATGAAGGAAAATATAACAAACCCTTAGTATGTGCTACCTCTTCCTCTTCATTCCTTGCCCTTTGCTACCAAGTTCTTGAAGCTCCAGCAATAATGTAGGAATGATCCTCAGGGCTTTCCTTGACACATGCCACTCCACTGCCTTTCCCTCTGTTTTGCATATAGATGGCATTTCTCCTCCTACCATCTCAATAGAAAGACATCTTACATAGATCTTTCCTAACCACCAACAAGGGAAGTATTGTCCCGTTACTTTCCATCAATACAATGCCCTATAGATAACCAGCATAGAATTTTTTTTTATAAAAATCTGTTTATTTACTCCTTTTGTTCAGCCACAATGCATCCCCAAGACTGTAAGCTCCATGATGGAAGAGATGTCTGCCTTGTTTACCAGTATAGACAAGCACCAGGTCTAGCCCATGCCCATACACTATGAACAAGTGAATAAATGCAAAATGTCTTATTTATCTTTACTTCCCCATTATAAAATGCTTTGTCCATAACAGGTATCCAGGGAGCATCTGCTATACACAGTTTTCCATCTAATCATAAAGTACCATTTTCCCTAAAATTCGAGGTTATATAGATCGTTGATCTGTTCTTACTAAATCATCAGATACAGTCTCAAAATTAGAGGGAAATATTTATCCTTCTGTGACAAAAGTATTTTACTCTTTAAAATGGATAAACAGCCTATTAAAAACCTGATTCCTTAGGAACTGAAGAGGATTTGTGTATTAACATGCTAGGATTTCAATTTTGGAGAGCTTGCAGTAAGTGGAATAGCTTACCTATGAATAGGTTGGTGATAATCCCTCCAGCCCAATCTTTTGTGTGCTTGCTAAGTCCAGGTGATGGTTATTTTAGCCATTTTGTTGCTACACCCACAAAAAAGTGACAGTTTCTGAGCAGGATAAAACATTCCAACTCCATCAGAAATAAAATGGAACTTGGAGTGAAACCACAATCAAATTTCAAAATTCACACCCCGTCACTGCCAAAGTTTAGTGGAAAAGAACTGGCATTTTTAGACTGCAAAGAATTTTCTAGAACTGTACACTGTTGGAGACCAAAAACATCTCAGAGCCACATGTAAACATCATTTACTGCATCCCTTAACACATGGAAAGAGGAACAGAATCTGAAGTAGTTGGCTAAAGAGAAACAGCCAAGAAGTTTCAGATAGTATCTGAGTTAGCCACATGGAAACCAAATGAATATACCAAAGCAATCTTGTGGCACACTGAGGTTACCAGCCTCCCACTCCACATAAAGCCACTGCATCTGTACTGAGCCAGCTGCCCTGCACCCATCTGCAAACTTGTTCTTATTTAGAAGTGTTGTCCTTTAGGGAAATGTTTATAAGCATGGAAAGATATCTATATAATAATCTGAATATATACCTTTGAAATACAATGTAGGGATTTCAGGAAGCCTGGTACAAATCAATTTGGAACAGTATTTGCATAATCAAAAAGTACATCTTATGTTCACTTTTGCTAATTGGTTGGGTATTTCTTTTCAAATATGTATTTCTTCTGTCATCAATTTTGGACATGCAGCCGGTTGGTCAGCATATTTCAAAAACAAAGAGTTTTAAATACAAAGAATTCAGTTATCAGTGTGGTATATTTAAAATAGCATGCATTTTATTTGCTGGTACATGGATGGAGTTGGAGAAGATAATGCTACGTGAAGTTAGACAATTCCAAAAAAAACAAATGCCAAATGTTTTCTCTGATATAAGGTGACTGACTCATAGTGGGGTAGGGAGGGGGAGCATGGGAGGAATAGATGAACTCTAGATAGGGCAGAGGGACAGGAGGGGAAGGAAGGGGGCAGGGGTTAGCAATGATGGTGGAATGTGATGGACATCATTATCCAAAGCACATCTATGAAGACATGAATTGATGTGAACATACTTTATATACAACCAGAGATATGAAAAATTGTGCTCTATATGTGTAATAAGAATTGTAATGTATTCTGCTGTCATGTATTTAAAAAACAAAATCAATTAAAAAAATAAAAACAAATAAATAAATAAAATACCATGCACCTTAAAAACCAAAGAGTAATACAAGTTTTTACCCCTTACTAGCTGTAGTGAGTTTGTGCAAGTTAATTTACTTTTCTGAATGTGGAGCTCCTCATCAGTAAACATAGAAGAAAAAATTTCTCTATCTTATGGGACTGTTTAGTAATTTATATAATATTATACAAATATACTCCCATATTTAATTAATATTATTTCCTTCACTCTCCTTTCTTTCTTTCTATTGCATGTGTGCACATGCGCACGTTCACACACACAAACACATACACTATGGCTATTTACAGACAATTAAAATGTAAGAGATTTAAAGCCATGTTTAGTTTAACATGATCTTCCTTAACTGATTAAAAATATCGATATCATATAATGCTTCATGGTTATTATTGCAGTCATCAGTTATAACTGCAGTGTAGGTGAAATGAAGAATCATTTTTAATAACAGAATATTTAGAGTAATAAAGGTGAGATAAGTAAGACTTTGCTTTAACAAAGCAATCAGGAACAAAGAACATTGTCTTCACTTTTTTCTTGAAAGCCCCCTTAGCATTCCGTTAGCATTACATACATGGGAGGGAGTGATTCCTCCTACACTTCCATTTACTAATTACTCTATTCAAAAATTTCATGATTTCAATTATTCTCCAAAGCTGTATCCTTCTTCTAGATCTGAATATAAGCTGAGTTTGTGCTAAGCCTCAAGCAATACATTACAACTAGCAAAGACATTTCACAGCTCAACATCAGTTGCAAATAACAGATTTTTTTTCTGTCTTGGAATTTATGAACATGCAAAAGGGGATCCAGATTCCGACCATCTCCTCTTCCTTCATTATTGTAAAAGCAATGTGGACTTCCAAGCCTCCACCACAGCTGCTCCACACTTTCCTCAGAATACAAATATTCTTGCTTTCCCAAGCCTTATCCCTGGAGATGGTGATGGCTTTTATAATTGGAGGTGCATTACATATAAGGAAACTTCTATTATATTTAAGGTTTATATTTCTTCTTATTATTTTAATATACTAAGAAGGAAGAAAATAATAAAACTTAAAAAAAAAAAAAAAAAACTCTGAAAAAAACCCAACTGTCCAAAAAGGAAACCATTCAATGATCCAATGCAAATCTCAGGACAAAGGAGAGGATATTTAAGTGTAGTATCCAAAAAGAAAAAAAGAAGCTCTTTTAATCTGAAAAGAGTGTAGTAGGCTGTCTACAAATCCAGCCAATCCCTCACTGCATTCTAAAGTGTGTCTGTATCACTATTCTTATCCTTTGTATTTCTATTTCTCTTTTTCTCACTGTATTTCTCTGTCTCTCCTTCCTCCCTTTTCATTCTCCTTTATCTTGAGTGGAGAGTGAAAAATGCTGAAAAGTTACTTAAATTCCATCTCTGAGTGCCAGAACATGTTGCATACGAGAAAATCCATTTTCCTTAGAAGACCAAATAAATCAAAATAGCCCAAAGAAAATTAGAAAATATATAGATAAAATTAATGTTTTCTCTCTGACAATCAAAAACCAGTTCATTAATCAACTTCTGGGACAGTCTGAAGTCCCAGAGAATCTATAGGATAGATCTTTCAGGTGAACTCATCCACATCCATTTATACCTTGTGGGTCACTGCATCTAAACATCAAACAAGTCTGTGATGAACAATTAAAAGTTTCTCCAAGTTAAAAAAAAAAAAAAAGACAAACAAAACAGTACCAAGTAATGGTCCATTTGGGTTCTACTTGAGAACAATAATTTGAATATCGTATTTGCTTTGAAACATAATAAGGTTCTATATTTCAAATATAATTGTATCTGTTATGCAAGTGTAATAAAAAACACACTATAGTTAATTAATAAAGGTCAATATCTACATAGAAAAGTCATTAGTGACTAATAGATAACACTTGTTTTCTGCTTCCTTTCTCGAATATCTGTCTAAAAATATCTGTCTAAAGGAACAGGCTCTAGAGTTTCCACTGAGGATGCATAGTTAGGCAAATACTTTCTCCTGGTCCACCTTGTGGGTATGGCATGGCAAACCTAAACCTTGAAAAGACCACAACATTCTATATAATATACTCAGGGGGGAAATGCAAACATAACAAAATGCACACTCCTGTCTTTCTCAAAGAACTCTTCCAAAAATAAGAATGTATCTTAGAAGGAAAAAAAAAATAACAAAATAAAGCTAGACCCTTAAATTATTTTTATTCCAAGACCTACAAATATTGTAGGAAAATGATATTCACTTCTTAACAATATACTGCTTTATCACACATGTGTTTGGCTCCTATGGTAGAAGGAGAAACAAAATTCAAGAAAACAACAGAACACAGACAAGTTGAGATCACTGAAGGTGTGATTATTTTCTCTCTCTCCTCTCATGTTCTAGCCATCTTGTATTTTTTCAATCTTTCTACTGCCTCTAAAATGGGGAAGGACAACAGAAGGCAATTCTGTACCTGAGTTTTTATAGATTTGGATGGCAAGTAGGTGGAGTTGTTGACTGAGGTTCCCAGAGTTTTTGTAAAGTGTATCCATTTTCTCTCTGTCTCTCAGAACTAAATGAGAAACAGCAGCACCCACTAGATTAAAGGGCAATCATCATGTTTTATCTTGGGTGGGACTATATCTTGTTTCCTAAAGTAGTTAATCAGCTAAGCAAGAAAAGAAAACAGTGGAATCAAAATGGGCAAGAATGGGCCTGGGTGGTGAATCACTCCTAAGGTGAAGATCTGATTCTACAGGGCTCACTTCAGTAGGGCAGAAAAACATGTTCTGGAAGAGGAAAGGGAAAATAGTAGAAAAGGAAGGTGATTCAAAGGGCAAAATAAATTCCTATGAACTAAGCCTTGCTACCTACAGCCATTATGCACTCATGGGTTCCCTGAAAATTTCTAGTTTCCCTTAACTAACAAGGCCACATGAAGGAAGAATCAGGTCATTTTTCCAATCATGGAATTATCACTGTGTTACAAGAAGCTGTTTATTTGCAGAGTCAGCGTCAGACCAATAAATTAGGGTCCTCAAATCGCTTTTCAATCAGGCTACATAATACTCACCCTTGGGAAGCACAAGTAACCCAAAAATAAACATCAAGAGTGTTTCAAAATATAAATACAGCTTGGAGGGGAAATAAAAAAGCAATGGTGAGAGGCTGAGATCTGCCCCCAAGAAGCAGCATTTAAAGGACAACAGGGTGAAATTCTGTGACTCCAATGACCTTTAGGCCTAAGAATAAAATGAAATGGTATTCTTCATACATTCTTCAAATGTTTGCACTAAATTGCATAGAAATGACGAGTGTTCAGTATGACCAACCATGGGCGACAGAGACAGGACTGAATGTCACAAGCACGTCTGAGTGTGGAGTTTTTCAAAAGCACATTCAAATAAAATGAGGCCATTGAGGCTGGCAACAAATTGAATTCCTAACAAAAGCTGAAAGGACCATTACGTAGCATTAAAGACATGATACGTCCTTGCAGAAATAAGATAGAATTTGGGGTTGGGGAGTGGAAGCACTCTAGCCAACTATATTTAAATACATTAAACACAATGATTGTCTTTTTCTGAATGGATTCCTGTGCTCCACAATCTGTTCCCAACCTCTCATTCCAGCTTGGCTTGGTTTCGAATAGCCTTTACACTATCCTTTCCGTTACCCTGTACTATTCTCTTCCCAAATAAGAAATGCATTTCCTCCAAGGAAAGGGCACTTATTCATTGATGGAGAAGGCTTCCTCACTACCTCTTGAAACAATTATTAACGTCTCTGCTCTCTCATGGCATCCCACTGGCCATTTATTCTATATCCTTTTTCTCAAATTTTAATGTAGGACTTTTTAAAAAAACAAGAACCTCCCCGTTTTCACCCTAGATTCTGGAAAATAGAATGTTCAAATGCATTAACTTTAGAAGGTAATAAAATCATTGTTGTTAAAATTGTCCTTAGAAGCCATTTAGCTGAGGAATAAGAAGGGTGTACCTCATGGGTGTCTATAAGGCATAATCTTCCTTAATGAAAACAAGCTTGAATTAGTTGGGGTCTGCTGCTGTTGTTGGTTAGTTGGTTGGCTGGTTTGGTTTATAGGTCAGAACATAGTGACAAAAAGTGATGAAATGATTTTTTTAAATGTCATTAAACAGCCTGTGCAGTAAAACAACAATCAGAACTTAATATGGTAAATTACTAGCATAACTCAGTGTCTTTACTAATTTGTTTATTTTGTATTGTTTAATTCATGCCCAATAAATCAATAGATCATCTCCACTCTCTTCAAATTTCATAAAAACATTACGGAAGGGAAATCAAAGGATTTTACTTTCAATAGCAGAAACAAGGCAATGTGATATCAAGGAAAGAGCCCTGCTTCTGAGGTCAAGGCAGCCTTCAAAACCAGCTCTATCAGACATGTTATCATGAGCATCATGTGCTTAAGCTATCTCCCTGGCTCTTCATTTTCTAAACTATAAAACAGCCCCTTTACCCCAATGAGAATATTTTGGAGTTTAACCCTGCAGTTAGCATATAGTTAACTGTTGACTTTGAAATAAAAAGCTATATTCAAAGATCCGTAGGTACATTCATATTTTGAGGAAATAATGCAGTGCATATTCTTTCTTATATGATCTGCACAGCAAATGTTTTTTGTTGAGGCAATATCTTTCAAGTTCACCATACAGGATATGGTGTCACTTTCACTGTCTCCCCCATTTTGGAATCAACGGTTCCACGTCTTTATTTCTAGTCTGAAGGCAGCTTTAACAGTTTACGTTTCTAACATGCAGCTAATAGGAAACATACCAAGGAGAAATGTGTGGTGACTCCAGAGTTTCCTTTTTAATTGTTGCAAATGGAAACTTCTTTGAGTTTAATAGTGGAAGTACTAAATACTATAAAAAGCAAAAATGAGAATACTGAGGTTTGAAATTAGGATTGTCATGATTTTCCTTCCGAAGAAAAGGTCTTGAAACTGTAAAGACACTCCTTGTCTAGGCAGCACAGAAAACCATTACTGAGTAATTCTTCAACAATTAGCAAAATGATTACTTGTGACTCCTTCAAAATGATTACCTGTAATTCTATGGATCATGACTTCTTTCTAAATTATTTACATTATGCCAGGGCCTCAAAGAAGCATATCTAGTAAGAATAATATGGGTCTTGGGAACTGAGAAACTAGTTGAAGTCTCAATTATGCTAAGTTATTACCTGTGTGACTTTGGGCAGTTCACTTAGCCATTTTGATTCTAAGTTTTCTTATCCAAAAAAGGGGAGTTTAATAGCCACAGCCACCTGATAATCTAGGTGTGAGAACCAAATGACATTGAACAGGTAAAATGCAAACTGCTTTTTAAACAAAGGGAACCTTATTATTATTACTCTACTACATTATAATTATATATCATTTTTATAATTATCTATGATTTAATTCCTTAAAAGGAAATAATGATGATTTTTTTTTAAAAAAATTATTATTTGCTTTTGTCACTACCTGAGATATCAATGTTGCAAACCCACCCCTGGAGGGTAAGAAATCATAGTTCTGCTACCAGAAGACCATATCTGGAAGTCAGAATGCCGTGCCTCACTGCATACCACTAAACCATGAAGTTGTTATGGTTCCTTTTTTAAAATTGGAAACTTCTCTTTAAAGGGAGATTCCATAGACAGTCCCCAAACAACAGATAAGATTCTTAATAATCCCATATGCATGTAGAGTGCTTTGAGGTTTTCAGACTCTCTCACTTTTTGCTCCTTTTAAAAACTGATGCTTCCATTAAGATAAGCACAGAGAGCCTCATTGAAGACCAGCAGGTCAGCCAGCATCTCCATCATAAAAAGCGATACCTTCGCACACAGAGAACTTGGTTGATCCCTCAAGATGCGCAATGGTCCCTTTCCTCCTCACAGTCAGTTGCCCCTTTTATTTTTGTCAACAATGCTTCCTTTTGACTCCTTTCCCTCCGACTAGGAAGTGCGGCCCTGAGGCAGACACAATACACCTCTTCATGAGGAAGGCAAATGAGTAAGTGCCAGATGGGCCGAGGGGATTACAGCATGTTTCCTGCTCCCATGGTGACTCAATGGGGCTGGAATGAGAACTCATCTTATTCAAGAAGTCAGCTTCCCCTGGCAGAAGTATGAGTCACAGTTCCTGGGTAGAGAGCTCCTTTACCAATGGCATTTGGGGAAGGGACACTCCTTGGATGGATTACAGTAAAGGTCATTCAAAAAAGCAGCTCTGTTCCACTGAGGAGGAACCAGCTCTCAAGAACTTCAGAATTCTTTGATCTTTCAACAAGAGAGACATGGTCACCTCTCCTTTTCCTTAAAGGTGAAGCAGAACATGGAACCACAATGAATTACTAGTATGGATTTAAACATTTCTAGTATAAAGCTAGCCAGTTTGAGGGGGTATTAAAAAGAGGGAGATATGGAGGAACACTTATTCATCAATTTAACATGTATGTATTGAGCACCTACTATGTCTCTGTGTGTCATTCATCATACCAAATGTTTGGAGATCAAACAGATGGACAAATCTGTGCCCTCGGGTAGCTAAAACCAAGAGAAGGAAGGAATGATGAAGAGAGGGAGGGAAGGAAGAAAGAAGAGGAGAACAGGTATTTAGGGAGAAAAAAGAGTGGGGAGGAGGAGCAGAAGGAGGACAGGTAGGAGAAGAAGAGAGAAGAGTTAATGTCATTCAGGAAATAATATCTGGTATGAAGAAAATGAAAGACAGGAGAGGAATAAAAAGTGATTGGCAGGGTTGTTTCAGTTGAAATGGACAAGAATGGAAGGAATGTGAGTAGTTAACATTGAAACAGAACTAAATCAAACAAGAGCAAATTAACAGTGGGGGTTATAGTCAACATATTTATTTATTATTTATAATTATTATTTTTTTATTAGTTGTTCAAAACATTACAAAGCTCTTGACATATCATATTTAAAAATCAGGACTCATGGAGTCAGTCACAATCAAATGAGAAACACAAACAAGTAGGAGAAATGCTGTGATTCTAGTATACACCATCTATATAGCAGTATATCTCAATGAATATCATCCCTTGTTAAAATATATCCTTTCCTCTGTGAAGTCCCAAAGGGCCAACAAGTTTAGAAGTTATCTCTACTTTCAGCTCTGTCCTAGTTATTACCCCGCCTTTAGAGCTATTTTTGGTTTCTAATACAATGCTTTAAGTGGCATAGAAAACTGAAATGCACCCAGCAAGGATGATCAGGTTGGTAGGAGGGCTCAAATCCATGCCACGTGAAGCAGTGTTGAAGTTATATATTGCAGAACACTGGGGTCCTAATTATATAATCGCTGATTCAATATTTCTGAAGCCTTCTCACATAGAATAAGAGTTAAAGCAAAGATATTCAAAGTATAGTCCATGGTATTCAGGAGAAAAAAATTATACATGGGAATCTTTTTTTTCAAATGAGGATCCCCACATTCCTTGTATTAAATTTAAAGAAACATTGCATTAACTATTTTCTGTTTCAATCATACAGCTGAACTGAAAACATGTATGATAATGACAAAGAAAAATTTCTGTTTGTACTAAAAACTTTCTAAAACTGCAATCAATCCAAAAATACAATGGGTGATCACTAGTTAGAAGTACCAGGGGATGATTCTGAACAGCAATGCTGGAAATGAGAGGAGATGGCAAAACATGCACTTTCTAATATCAAGGCCCTTCCAACTCTGAATTCATATGATCCGGGTTGATAATGGCTCCTCATTTATTCAAACTCAGTAAAGGTCTTGGCTGGCTCCTCTTACAAAGTAACCTCCCAGGAAAGAATGAGCCTATAGACAAGTCCTTTTTTTTTTTTTCCTATAAAGAAGTATTACAGCAGAAACTCATCATTGGTTTTTGATTTGGTTTCTGATTTTTGGTTTGGTGTCTGGTTTGTTTTTAGGGTCTTAGTTATCTATTAACCACTGAGGCCTTCCTCACTGCAGGGTCAAGCTTGAGAAATAGACAGTGCTACCATCACTGCCATTTGTTTTCCCATTGGTCCTAGGGTAAGGGAAACGAAGCAGTCTTCTAATTGTCTTGAAGGTGATAAAAATGTCCTCTATCTATACTCAGTGGACCACATTACCAAAGGGTCCTGTGTCCATGAACACTAGAGACATCAATGATTCCTCCTACAAGTCTGTCAAACCTATGACTCTGTGCTACCACAGAAGATAATGGACAGAAACATTATTTTCTTTTAAATTAGTCTTCAGAAAGAGTGGATACATTGCCCTGAACATGACTTAAACTTCAATTGATTGTCCAAAGTCATTCACTTACCTGAGGCATCAACCTGCAGGATCCCATAGAAGCAGAGACTCATTACACACCACCGAAGTCCCATCCTGTCAAGATAGACACAAAGGTAAGGCAGAGCATTTGCTACTCTCCAGTGCTTAAACAGTAAAAACTAGATCGTAGGAATACTGATCATAGAGTGAGAGCTGCTAGGAAAGTTTTATAATACCAACAGGTTTAGTTGTTAGAGTCTACCAATTATAGGGGTTTTATTTTGTCATTTATTATTTAACCTCCAAAATACATATACATAAGGAAACCCAGACAAGTCAAAGTTACATAACCAAGATCTTTTGGCTAGAAATAGGTGGCACTGTGATCAAACACTAGCTATCAGGTTCCAGAACTCTCTCTTAATCATAAAACTATAACTGCCTGCAATATATATATATTCATCTGGATATTTGACCAGGAGTCACATTTCTGGCAGAGAGATTTGATCTTCCTACCCTTTTCTGAGGTCCTTTGATCTTCCTACCCTTTTCTGAGGTCCTTTGGTCTATTCCAGTGGAGAATATTTTAGGATCCAGGTACTTTTCCTTCTTAGTGATGAATGGAAAATCTAGAAGTCCTGGATGCAGACTTAGTCTGTCGTCCACCACAATCTGAAATTATATTAAGGGGAAATATATAAACTCCTTGCCCTGCTGCTCTTACTCTTCTCACTGGAAGAGACAGATGATGAGGCAGGAGTCCAATTTCTGTGATCTCTAGCCTTCCTACTGATAACCAGCTAAAGCTGCCAACAAGCAGAAACCCTGCCCTTGCATTTGGTTGTGTGATCTTTAATGCAGAAGACCTAGAGATTTAACAACTCTGGAAGGAATTTATTTTCCTCCTACCCTAGATATGTCTGACCACTGGTAAATCCTCTGTAGGTTTATAAACCCTGAAACCTGGAGATGACTCAGAAATTCCCTGCTCAAGACCTCTGCTATCTGTTTTGAAGAAAACAGCCATACAAAGATGCTTACAGAGGTCTTGGTAACTTGTCCAGATCATGTTTCTGGAGAGTGACAGAAAGGGAATTTATACCCACATCAGGCTGACAGCTGTTATCTCAAAGAACCTATGATGCAGTTGGGCATGGTACACAAGCCTGTAATCCCAGCTGCACAGGAGGCTGAGGCAGGAGGATCACAAGTTCAAGCCCAGCCTCAGCAACTTAGCAAGACCCTGTCTCAGAGGAAAAAAAATAAAAAGGTCTAGGAATGTAGGGATATAGCTCAGTGGTACAGTGTCCTTGGCTTTAATTATCAGTAACAACAACAAAAAAGTCTATACTCCAAGTTTCACAACCAAAGGGACCTACCATCCTAATACAGCCAAAGAGGTATTCAATAAATAGCATGATCTAGACCATCAATTAAATGGGCCACTTTTAAGAATATTACATAGAAAGATAAGGCATAAACTGGTACTGCCAAGCAGTCCAAGGTATGGTCATCCTAAAGGACAATGTAAGCTTCCAACCCATGTCACCTGTCTTAGTCACACATCAGCAAAAATCTGTGGGTCATATCATGCTTCCTTCTCTAGCCTAGTCATACACAAATTACAAAGGGTTTATTATAACACAAGCAGCTCTTTTACTGAGATTAAATGTATCTTTCTTCTCCAAACCACTCCTTTCCAATATTTACACCATTACTTTGTGGAAATCTACTGTTCCCTATTAGTTAATGATTTATTCAATAAACATGTATCAAGGGCTAGGGATGTAGCTCACTGGTAAAGCACCTGCCTAACATACACAAGGCATGGGCGCTTCCAAAAACAAAAACAAAAAACAAACAAACAAAAAAATAACCAAAAAAAAAAAAAAAAAAAACCAGTAAGGCAGTAAAGAGCATTTTCTGTTTACAATTTACTATAAACTAACTGCAGGGGCCTCTAGCAAGCAAGATATAGAGCCTTTTCTAAAGGCACTTCTCTGCAGAATAAACTCCATTCAAACCACTTCAGTGTCATCAACTGTGTATAAAACACACACATGCACAGGCACTTAGGAAAGGCAGAGACTTATCAGACAGAAGTTACAGCACTAGGCAGAGTCTAGCAAGGACTTAAACTGTGTACAAAAAGTAACTGCACTACAAAATAGAAATTGGTAAAAATAGAGAGGATACAATAAATGTTATTGAAGATTAGCAAGGAAAGTGATGACTGCAGCTGAAGCAGGCACTGACTGAACACAAGAGGTTCTTTCTGACTGAACAAGAACTGGTTTGGCTGGTAATAATTGAGAGAGAAAGTGTGGTAAAAAAGAAACTCTTGGTGGAGATAATCTTCAAAGTTAATGAAAATATGAGACAAAAATAGGAAACAGACTATAAATAGCCCAGTTTGGCTCAAGTACAAGATATTAGAAAAGAACTATAGAAGAATTTTCTGGAAAGGAGAGAGCTTTAGAATCAGAACATGGCAATGCCATGAAGAGAAGACTGAAGACTTGGGATTTAACTTAAATAGAAAATAGGGAATCATTAATATTTTCTGATTAGAGGAGTGATATAATCATCAAGTTGTGCCTTATGGAGGTCACTCTGTTAGGCATGTATTGGATGGACTGCCACTAAATTCTGTCTTGAAATCATCTTGGGTCCTGAGGCTGTCACAGTAATTGCTATCCTCTTAGCTTTGTGTCATCTACAAACTCGATCAGCATGCTACCTATGTCCTTATCCAAGTCATTAATAAAAGTAATTAATAATTCTGCATTAATCCTTGTCAGCAAGAGCAACTATACACTTCATTGGAGATTCTGGGCACAAGTAATTTCAGCCCTACTACTTGGCTATACTGAAACCATCTGGCCTTCTTAACTGCTTTGGCTTATTTTAAAAACCCATGCACACCTCTAGATTTTCCCAATTTGCTTGTTTATAAGCTGCTGAACTCCTAAAGCAATACTTAGAAGACATTCTAATTAGTGTGATTGAGGACCTTAATTGATATTCCCAAGAGTAACTGGACTACGCCAGAGGCAGCAGAGAGGTCACCAAGGTAAAGCTAATCCGAAGGTAACCTATGTGCAAACACAAATCTAGGATGAGTCCTTCCCTGTGATGAATTAAAACAAAGCACAATGAAAAGAAATGTGATTGAAGGGGCTAGTTTTGACAGACTTAAGGTACCAAGGTTAGCAGGAGGCGGTTGGCTGCTCTGAAACTCCTTGGAGAACACTGGTTCATTTAAAATCATCTTGCATTCAACCTTGGAATTTTATTATTGTAAACAGTAATACAATTTTGGTTGTTTCTTAGGGTAAGGAGGTGTTGGGTCAAAAATGGAAAAACTGTCAGAAAACAAAGGAACCTGCCTAATCATGCAACGGCTCCCTGTATCTGAACTATAGCTGAGCTTTAGATTATTGTTTTGGGCCCCATCAGATCTTGCTCTTCAGATATCTGGAATCTACATATAATGAATTCCCAGCTAGGTTTTTCTGTGTTATTCATTTTATATACTGTATGAACATTTCTATATGTCCCACCTTATGTATTAGTACTTCTCTCACATTTAATGACATCATTTTCTAATATATCAACTTAGATGCCTAGATCATGTAGCAAATATGTATTTAGTTCTGTACAATCAAGAAAAAAAAAGTTAACGAAGATTTATTAACATGTGCTCAGCACTGTAATATCTGTCCCTGTATGTGGAATTTTCTAAGGTCTGCATTCTCTAGCTTGATAAACTTCAGGACCTCTTTATCTCGGAATCACCCTGACTATTGGATTCCCTGGTCATAATAGCAGGTGATGAGCTGAAACTAGGTTTACTGCCCCAAGGCTGGTGTTGCTTTGGGTCACCATTTGTCAGTATTTCTTCTCCACAGTGGCACTCCACCAGTCCATAGGACTGAATTTATCCCAGTTTCCCAATTTCATGTATAGCTCCATATTCATACAGTCTGCTCAAGGCTTAGAACTTCCACCTGGTAGTTGTCAGTTCTCCTTCCCAGAAACTTCATATTGTACCCTGTAAAGTCTTGTTCTAAGCTGAAGTTATGGTTTGCATCTAGAATGTCTCCCAATGTCTCATGTGTCCTGAGATGGGCTTTTGGGGAGTGATTGGATCATGAGGGCTCTGACCTCACCAATGGAAAAATCCACTGAGGGCTCCATGAACTACTGAGAGATGAGACCCAGTTGGAGAAAATAGTTCATTGGGATGCACCTTGAAAGAATTTATCTTGGCCCTAATCCTTTCCTCTCTGCTTCCTGGCAGTCATGAGCTGAGAAACTCTCACTAGGCCCTCTGACATCATGTTCTGCCTCACCTCAGGCTCAAAACAATGGAGGCAGATGACCATGAACTGAGATGTCTGAAACTATGAGCCAAAACAAACCTCACCTCCTCCCAGTTGTTTCTGTCAGGATTTTTAGTCACAGTGATGAAAAGCTGACTGACACAACCAGATAAACCTCCTGTAACCATGACACTGCTATTACTTGCTTCGTTTCTGCCATGGTTGACAGATGCCCTTGGCTATCATCTGCCCAGTGAAAAACCTGGTCATTAACATGAGGGCATGAACTATAGATGGCCATCCCCATGTGGGGTCAACCCTGCTACCAAATCACTTGCCAGAGTCCTGCTGACCTCATCCATATTTTTTTCCTTTTCCCTTCTCTAATTTACTGACAAAGTTTGAGTAGGTTTTGGATTGGTACAACCTTCAAAATGTGACAATCATACCTTTGAAGGACACAATGAGCTATTAATTATACTATTTTACAGAAAAGGAAATAACATTTATTCAGAAATCAGGATTATTTTAATCATCAAACTCTTACCTAGTTAATTTTTTTAAAGAGAGAAAGACAGAATTTTTTAATATTTATTTTTTAGTTTTTGGTGGACACAACATCTTTATTTTATTTTTATGTTGTGCTGAGAATCGAACCCAGCGACCTGCCCATGCCAGGCGAGCGCGCTACCGCTTGAGCCACATCCCCAGCCCTAGTTCATAATTTTTTAATCATAAGAGAATCCTTGTGAAGGCTATTTCAAAATCTAATATTTATCAGTAAACAAGTTTTAGCTAAGGGACATAGAATCTCTAATTCTGGGTAAAATGAAGGAAACATATTCTAATCTGCCTTTCTCAGGGAATGCAGCAACATTTTAGGGACTCTAAAAAGCAAATAACAGCATGTTCTTTTTAAGTATACAGAGGACATTCACCAAGATGGGTCATATCGTGTACCATAAATCAAACCATAACAAATTGAAAGTAATTGAGAATATATTCTCTTATCTATAGAATTAAACAAGACATCCAAAACAAAAAGTCTCCAAACACTTCAGAATTTAAAAATATACTTCTAAATAATTCAGACATTTAAGAGAAAATCCCAAGGAAAATTAGATAATATTTTGAATTTGAACAAAAATTAAAATACTGCATACCCAATATGTACCTATGGGATAACTATTGAATTAAAGAACTTTAAAGACGTTGATGTAGATGATCTAATCTTCCCCCGCAAAAAAAGCAGGGAAAAATAAACCAAGCAAGCAAAATGCAAGAAACCATAATAAGTAAAGATCAAAAAATATTAAAATAGGAAAACATGGGTTATTTAAAAGGAACAATAAAATTGATATACCACTAGAAGATACTCATCATGAATAATAGAAATGAAAGAGGTAATATGACAACTGATCACAGAGGCATTAAAAGTGTAATAAATCTTTCTATAAAGTCTAGTTACATAATTCCACAACTTAGATAAAATAGTTACATAAATTCCACAACTTAGATAAAATAATCCAATATGTTGAAACCAATAAACTACCAAAACTTGAAAAAAAAAAAGAAAAGAAAAAGAAAAAGAAATAGACCACCTGAATAGACCTATAACTATTAGAGAAATTGAAATATTTCATAATTCATCTGTAGAGCATCCAGAAAGGAACACAACCTTGCTGACGCCTAGAATTTTTAGCCTTGTAAAACCCTAAGTAGAGAACTAGCTAAATCACATTCTGCTTGGCCTTCTGACTCACAGGAACTGTAGTAATACATATATTCTTTTAAAGTAACTTTTCTAGTAATCTGTAACAGTTGTAACAGAAAATAATACAAGAGATCAACCACATGATATACCATATTCATGAATTGAAAGACTCAACATTGAGAAGATGTCAATTTTCCCCAAACTGACATGTACAGATTTAGTTAATTCCAATCAAAAGATATTTTTAGATACCGATGAGCTAATTCTAATACTTATATGGAAGGATAAAGACCCTACAATATTGAAACAATTTTAAAAGAAGAATAGAGTTGAAGGAAACATAATATAAAGAGCCCAATTTTAAAATGTTCAGTCATGAAGAGATAATTTACGAAAAAGGATATGCAGAACATAAACATGTGAGAAGATGTTCAAAATCACTAACCATTAGGGAAATGTGAATTAAAATCACAATGGGATACCATTACACACGTTTCAGAATAAATTTTTAAAAAATATTGAAAATACCAAGAGCTGAAGAGAATGCAAAGCACCTGGAACTCCCATACTGGTAGAATATATAATAGTACAGACTCTCTGGAAAACAGTGGCTGTTTTTGTATAAAATTAAACATCATCTTGCCATAGAGCCAGCAATCTCACTCCTAAGTATTTCTCCCAAGAGAAATAAAAACTATGTTCACACCAAAACGCTCTACATGAATATTTTAGTAGCTCTACTATTAATGGCCTCAAACTGGAAACAACTCAAATGTCATTCACCAGGTGAATGGATCAACAAACTTTGGTGCATCCAATAAAACAGAATATTATTCAGCAGCCTTGAACAATGATCTTTATGTATTGTTATTGATAAACGCTTTGGATGAGCCTCAGAGGCACGTCAACCTACATTATCTACTGTATCATTCCATTTAAATGACACTCTCGAAAAGGCAGACCATGGTGGTCAGGATGGCAGATGAGACTGACTACAGAAAAGCACAGAGGAACTGTTGAGGGACACAAAACAGTTCTGTATCCTGACTGTGGCAGTAGTTACATGATTCAACACACAAGAGAAAATTCATACAGCTCTACTGTAAAAAAAAGTTCACTTTTATTGTATGCTGATTAAAAATATATATTTAAGTGGAATCATTTTTCTTTTTAAAAAACTGAACAAATGATTTTTGAGCCCTTTTAGGCACTTAAAATAAATGAAGGCTGTTTTAACCTAAATATGGTTTCTATTTTCAACGTTCACTTTCAAAATAACAGTCTTGTCATTAAGCACTGAATGTTCCAGAAAAGTCCAGCAATAGACACACAGGGAGAGATCAGTGAACTGCCTCAACTTTTGGCTTACCAAGCCAGTGCTGCTAACCTTTACTGATAGAACAGCAGAGCCAAAGTTCACACCAGAAAATATAAGCACACTCCTCTTAGGTATTGCCTTCCCCCATAGCTTCAAAGTGCTCAGAACTCTGAGAGAACAGATATAACATAATATACCACCTGCCATCTTTGGAAGCTTGGAATAGAATGTGAGCAGATTGATTTCCTTTTGTTCTTTGGTATTTTGAATAGCAACATGCTCTCAGGGGTGAGGGAAGAAATATCACCATGAAGTCCTGTGTCTCATGGGGAGAATAGAACTGTGTTTTCAGAGAGGGAGGTGAAAGAGCAATTTATAAAGAGCACTGAGTTGGAGCTCTATGTTTGATTGCATGATCTTGGACATCCTGAGAAGAGAGGTGAGGCAAATGCAGTGACCACTTAGGAAGAGCTCTAACCTGTTCACTCCTCATGACCAATGTAAGACTGACAGGCTAGGGATTCATGGGAACTTCTAAATGAGTTCAGGAGTGGGTGGAAAAGTTGAAGATGAATGTTCCTGTATAGGGACACTTGAGGCTAGGGAATGATAAGAATTAATACTACCTCACCATTTGTTGTGAGGAATATTCTTGGAAATTCTGGTGGAATTAGCATGGTCAGGATCATAAATACTATCAATAAATATTATTTTCAAAGACAAGCTCAAGCAGCTTGGTCCACATTTACAATGGACCACTGTGATAATGGTCATATTTGCCATATCCTACTCTTGCATGTACTGGGTCCAGGTTTAGTGCTGTTTCCAAAATATTTAAAAAGGAGCACTACTCAAAAGTTAAGTCTGGGCTCTATTACATCCAGAAAAGCCAAGATTATAATGATAGGCTCTATGATGAAGCCTGACCTTCTGGCCCTCAAATCCTCATTTTTAAAAGTACAGTAAGACCTTTGGCTTTCCTATCTCATAGAGTGAATATAGAAGATCAAATGATGTTCCCAACATGTGAAGAGAGGCTCTGCAAGTATAAAGGCTATATTAATACAAAGTGTTAAAATTTGGTTATTATGAAATAAGTTTGATTTTTTTGTTTTGCTTAAATTTGAAAGAAGCAAATGGAACAGAGATCTAAAGTCAAAAAGGCAGTATTTTGTAACTTACTGAATTCAGATTAGAAAATGGATTACCTTTGCAGACATTGACAGGGAGGAATAAAAGTGAAGCTTGTGGGGTCTGATAATGTTCTGATTCTTTGAGGATGGTTACCTAATGATGTCTTTGTTAAACAAAATCAATAAGTTGTACAGTTATTTATGTATTTTACTGTTAATGTGTTTCTATAAAATATATAGGACAGTTTTTGCTTATTTAAAATTAAGGGGTGCTTAGAACAATAGGAAGCCCAGAGCAGTGGTGCACACCTGTAATCCCAGCAGCTCAGGAGCCTGAGGCAGGAGGATCGCAAGTTCAAAGCCAGCCTCAGCAAAAGCAAGGCGCTAAGCAACTTAGTGAGACCCTGTCTCTAAATAAAATACAAAATAGGGCTGGAGATATGGCTCAGAGGTTGAGTGCCCCTGAGTTCAATCCCTGGTACCCAAAATAATAATAATACAGTAAAAAACTTACAGAAGGTACAGAATACACAGACACACACACACACACACACACACACACACTCACACACATACATCTTCCCTTTTAAACCAAAAAAACCAATTAAGTCCTACACATACCCGTGACATGAAAAGAAATTATCCCCAAAACCTCTAGGGCTGGAGGAAGGAAAACTGATGTTGAGAGGTTCTAATATTCCTCCTGTTTCACTCAGCAAATATTCATATAGCTCTGAAAACAAACAGGAAGAAGAAGATAGAAACCATCCCTAACCTCATGGAGGTTGTAAGCCCACCCCCAAGAGAGCTGTGCTGCAGAGCAGGGACTGCAAAGCACATGAGCGCCGCCCGAGAGGAGGAAGCAACTCACTTGGGCCATGCAGTGTCATCTGAAGTTCAAGTAGGAAATCTGCAGTAATTACAACCACCACAGACACAAAAGAGTCATATCACCTTATGGACCAAGATCCGGTCACCTCCAGGTTATTGAATTAATTACTTTTCTAGCATAGAAAAGCTTCTTGGTTTTCACTTCTTACATTTCATGTACCAACATGGTCACTAATAACCTCTCTAATTCAAAGGGATGGTCAGAAGATCACAGTCCTGTCTGTGAGGCTCGTAAGAGAAAGGCACATTCGTGGGCCTTTCTGTCAGGAAGGACAGAAGAAAAAATCCTGCAGCCAGGTTTCATAGATTTACCCATCAAGACTATACACTTTGGCTTCTCAGTCTACAGCATCAAGCTCCGTTCACACCAAGCAGTATCTACTGAGCCCCTAACCCTTCCACACTCTGGAATAGAAGCTGTGTACTATATTGAAATAAGTACCCTGTTCTTATAGTCAGGAATCTCACAACTTTGGAGCAAAGATACACATAAAATAAAAAAAGAGAGAGAAAAAAAAATCAGGAAAGTAAGTAGCCAAGTTCAATACAATCCCACTAAAATGTATGTTTAAAACCATTGTGTCCTGTAGTGAGCATTCTGCAGATGCTCACGGTCAAACCATAACAGGTCATCCAAACCTGTTATGCTTTGGACGTGAGGTGTCCCCCAAAAGCTGACTATGAAACAATGCAAGAAGGTTTAGAGGAGAAATTATTTGGTTGTAAAAGTCTTAACCTAATCAGTCAATTAATCCCCTGATAGGGATTAACTGAGTGGTAACTGAAGTGGTAGGGTAGTATGGCTGGAGGAGGTGGGAATCGGGGCATGGCCAGAGGGTATATATTTGTATTTGGCCAGTAGAGACTCTTTCTGCTTCCTGATCATCATGCGGGCTGGTTCTCTCTGCCAAACTCTTCCACCATGATGCTCAGCCTTACCTATGGCCCATGGGGAATGGAGCTGGGTGTATATAAACTGAGATCTCTGAAACAGTGAGCCCTTAAATAAACTTTTCCTCCTACAGTTCTTCTGGTAGGGTCTTTAAGTTATAGCAGAAAAAAAAAACTGACTAAAACACCCCCCACCAAAAAAAGAAATATGAGTCTAAAAAGTAATGTGTCTCATATCTCACAAAGAGTCACAATAAACACTGGCATTATAAAGGCTCAAGGTAATCTATCAAGTAAATATTGTGGTCAGCTTGGTTTAACAAAACATTAACCAAAGTTATTAGACCATGAACTCTTTTTTTTGGTACAATATAGCTATTCAGGTCCCACTGGATATAGACATTGAAAGTTCTCAACTGGAAAGGAAGAGCTCAAGACACATATCCCAGATAAATCCTCAGTCCAATAAGCAGCTGCGGGTTTTGCACTTGAGACTAAACTGGCTACCACTGAAAAGAAAATGAATCTATCTTTCCAAGCATCTCCTGCAAGCCCCACCTTCCCTCTGCAGCTTTTCCTGGTTCTCTCTTATCTTCCCTCTCCAAAAATAACTATCCTTTCTCTAAAAACTGTGAGCAGGTGTCTGTTCCTCTCCTAGATTCCTGAGAATATTCCGCCCTCGTCTGTTTTGTTTAGGTTCTGTCTTATCCACTCCCCACACACACATTCAGACCAGTACTCCAAGTGTATATCCACCGCACAGGGTCCAGTGCTGTTACACAGTAAACACATATAAATATAGGACAACTCCGGGTGGTAGGAGGAGCACAACACAATCAGCCTCTGATCCTGTTTCTATTGGTCATCTTGTTTAGCTGTGGTCTTGGATTATTTATGCAATCCCTCTCTATACTGGTATCTTCATCAATAAAGTAGGGATAACGAATTATCACCTCAAAGGATGCTGTGGGGTCACACTGAATGTTTATGAAAAGGCTTCATAAATGGTGACGTGTGATACAAATATGTGGTTTTACACACCTGTTCATAGGTACCTATTCACAAGTGGCTAAGGCAACCCTCAGAAAGAAGCTCCCCCTAGGCACTGATCTAAGCAGATGTCACCAAGAGTTCTGTGACTGTCACAAGATCCTGTATTCAGAAATCAAACATGAATGAATCTTGAAAGCCAAAGTCAGCTGTCCCTTCAGAGAGCACGCCTACCCTTGTAGCATCCCCCAATTCTACCAGAAAATAAGTGCCTTGCTAGAGCTCATTCATCAGACTAGAGCCAAACCTCCCCACCCCCTGGTTCAGGGGCTGGAAGCCCTAGGCCTCCCAGCTCTCAGGAACTCCCCACACTCTCTCACAAGAGAAAAGGTAGGATGAGCCCAGAACCCTAGTCCTGACTGCACCATTAACTGTCTGTGTGCCGTGGGCTGTGCACTTTATTGTCCTGTGCCTCAGTTTACATAACTACTTTTATTAGGAAGAGTTAAAGTCAAAAACTAAAGTAAAGCCTTTATGAAGGACTCAGCATATACCAAGCTGATAAAGAAAACACAGCACAGCCTCCTCATCCACACATTGCCAGTCCACAGGGGAAAGCAGTTTGTTTGGCATCCTCCCCATCCCCATCCCCAATCTTGTCCCTGGTGCAAAGGTAATATCACAAGTCTTCTGGGAATTTACATAAGCAAAATAATAATAATAATAACAACAACAACAACAATAATAAAAAAAAAAAGTCTTAAAGAAATTCCCATGCCTCTGTATCTAAAGTGTTAAAAGAAAATCCCCTTTTGAACTAACACTGAGGAGGTCTGTGTGAGTCTGTGTCCCTGTTGAGAAAATTCTATGGCTTCTTTCACCAATTTTTGGGCACCAGGATCATCCTGACAGATGGCAATGTGCACCCACCAGTCCCATAGTCTGGGCTGTGACCTCAGTCCACCAGTTACACTGGATGGAGGGAAGGGGTGGGGGACTCCAGTCATGGTTCTTTTTATATGCAGTTGGCATTTGGTGACTTTATGGCAAATAAAGTAAGACCCTGCAATCCATCTTACATAAGAATGAAAATGAGCTGGAATTTTATAGTGTTATTACCTACCAATCCATAAACCACTAAAGACTCAAGTGACCCTAATTTCAACAAGTATGCCTTATCTTCACCATACAGCTCCTTACAAAAAACACCGGCCTCCCTCTCAGAGAGGTGTTCAAGCAGTGCTTAATATGAGGTTTTAAAATGCTTTGACAGGCAAATTGAGCAGGAGGGCAGAACATGTACTAAAAAAAATACTGACAGATAACAAGGGGGGGCATTTTGCAGCTGCACTGTAAGCTTTTCAGGGCCATTTTTCCAGTCCAAGCTGATTAATCATAACTGAGTGCTACAACATGGAGTCCCTGTGCTGAATGCCACAGGATTATACAGATCTTACCCTGCCCAGGAATCTAGGAACTCACAACCTAGTAGGGATCTCCAACTTGGATATGGCTAATTATACCTTGTGAGCTCAAAATCCTATTCTTTTAGTTAAACATGCATTTGCTGAGTCTGCCACATACTTCCTATAGAATACTAGGCAAGTTACTGAATCTCTTT
This sequence comes from Marmota flaviventris, assembly GCF_047511675.1. Lineage (NCBI taxonomy): Eukaryota > Metazoa > Chordata > Mammalia > Rodentia > Sciuridae > Marmota > Marmota flaviventris. The sequence goes on along the minus strand of NC_092505.1, from coordinate 46,700,552 downwards.
GTGCCTTACTTTTGTTACAGGACTGGGGTCTTGGGAAACTAAGGCAGCAAGAAGGCTCCTGCCCTGATTCTTGCTATCATATCAGAAAGCATCAGAGTATCAGGCATGAGTTTATTAGAAGGGATGGGAAAGGGGAAAGGGGAGATAATGGGTCCTCTTAGAGAGGAGACAGACACCGTGCCTCTCTATCATCCAGTTTTATTGGGGAATCCCAGGGAAGTTTCCAGAGTCCCATTCAGATCTACCTTTTGACTTTTGACTGACAGAAGGATGATATCAGATTTTCAAGTCCCCACTGCCATGACCACTCAAGAGCATTGTGGACCATGCTGACTGGTTCTAACTGGAAGCTGTTCTTACCGATTTTATGGATAGGGGGAATTATCCTTACCTCTCCTGAATTCTGGGACCTGGTCTGTGTACGTATCACAAAAGTCACCCCTTGAGGGTATCTTGTGTTCCACATATTTGCATTATTTGGAGACTACATTTCTCCTGCAGATAACAGGTAGTTTGCTGAGGAATATGACATAACCTGTCCCCTTGAGCCAGGCAGGGCTGCAGGTAAACTGCTTCTTGGAAAAGAAAGAATGCGGGGGTCAGCAAAACGGGCCCATTTTATGAAAATATTCCCTTAAGTTCATGTTTCCGCCATTCACATCTCTGTCCCTTATCATTATCTCCAACTACAAAATGGAGAGAATAATAATTCCTACTTCATACATTCATTGTACAGATTATATGTGTCAATATATTCAAAATACCTAAAAGAATATTTGCTATTATTTTTAAACTGTGCAGAGCACGTCATCTGTGTTTGCTCATGTTATTAAGTAACTGAATGGGATCAAACAACATGCTGTGCAGAAGAAATTACCTGCATTTTAAAAGGGTATGGGGGTGGGGGTGATGGGGTAAGGGAAAGGGTTTCCACCAAAGGGTAAGGGGTGGGAAGACTCCCTAGAGCTGCAGTGACAGCTGGACTCTGAAAACAGATAGTACTCTGAAATGCCCCCATGCATAAGGAAGACATTCAAAGCAAAATTAAAACACAAGCAAGCCATATTTTGTACCACTGATCCTAGAACAGAAAGAAAAACATATTAAAAAGTGCTAATTAGATGACTATCATCCTGTAGGTATTTAGTCCCTAAAACCACAGAGGAGGAACAGGAATTTTATTCTATCCATCATTTCAAGGACATGCATTCTCTGGAGCTTCTAATCACATCAACGCATGGTTCCCACACTCTGCACTGGGAAGTGGTACTACAGGAGTGAACAGGACATTATCCAAGCAATAGGGCCATGAAAAGTAAGTTAGATTATAATGATACAAACAATTCAAGAATGGAACCCATTCCCATTAGCAGAGAATATTTCTACAACACTTTACCATTCACAAAGTTTTCTTCGCACATATATACACTTAAACCTCTGAAGACTTCAGGAGTTTGGCATTTAATATCAATCCCAGTTTGCAGAAGTGGTGATTTCCCCAAAGTTCCATAGATAATAAATGGGGAAGCCTGTATTCAAACTCAAACACCTTGACACCAAATCTCTGGATCTTTCTTTTCACTGTATGTTCCCTCTCTCCTCTTGCTGTCAGTACTTTAAAAGCTGGTGTTAATGACAACAAGGCTCGGAAACATTATTTTCGACTGGAAGCTGAATGTCTATCTTCTGCTTAGCAAACAAGCTCAGCATTCATCATGTCCTGAGGAAAATCCCATGTTGCTTCATGCCATTGATCTGTAGCTGTCTCCAACAAAAGGACCTGAATGCCTGCCGTGGCCCTGGGAATTTTAAATAAGAAGTCAATGAGAGATGCTGGTAAGTGGTTCTGTAATTGTCTAGGGGCGGATAAAACCTTGGTGGAATAATAATCATATCAATATGCTGGCTACATGAATGATCCTGCAGTGAATTACAACAGTGTACTTCAACTCCAAAGCCTAGGGTGGCAGATCTGCATAATTAATCTCACTCTGCAATAACCCCACAGGGTCAGCAACATTGGCATTCTGCAGCTGAAATTAATGTCTTATTATTTCAGTGCCCTTTGGTGTTTCTTCAGATTCATGAAAATAATATCAGATGGAGCAGCTCTGTTGACACAGAAAGGTTTTAGAGGGTTTTGCCACATTATAAAAAAAAAAAAAATTTCATGTAAATCCTGGTAGGTAGAGGATGTATTTGATACATAGCTCTAATAAATACATCTACCAAATTCAAACCTCTTGATACATTCAAATTTTATTCTCAGATTAACTTGGACCCACCAAAGGCCACTTATTGATCCACATGATCCAGCTTGGGCTTCTACAGAATGACGCTGAGAAGTTATGTTTTGCTGTTTCAGTCTCATTTTAAAGAAACACCAGGTTATAGCAATTAGGTCATCTATTAAGTTAAAAAGTTATCATTTTTCTACAGGACTTCTCAGGTCCTTTTAGAATGCCAGAGCACACTATAAAACTAAATTACTTATGAATAATTTATAGTTGTCCTCAAACCTAACCAACTTTAGCAATTCTTTCGTATTATCTCCACGCATTAGGATCCTTGGCACAGTTTTGAAATGCTGACGGAAGTTCTTTCAGAAGAAGGAAGGTTTGGACTGTGGAAGCTATCCCAGCAATAGCCCAAGCTTTGCGAAATTCCTGTAAAGTTCTCTTGTGGTGTGTCATCTTCCTAGTTGAGGTGGTTTTATAGTAAGGGTCATGAATTCTTAACTGGGAAAAAAAAAGTGGGAAATTCAAATCAATTTTCTAATTTGTTAATGCATTCCTATGGCCAGCTGATGGAGAAACTGTGGCATAATGACTAGCTAAAATGAGTCATAAGACACGCTGGCTGGTGGATTTCACTATAATGCTGTGCTCCACCAGCATAGCTAATTGGAGGTGATTACACTTCTTCTAGCATTTCGGATACTTAAGCACTAATGACAAATCTGAATGTAAAGACACCATCAAAAAAGAGTCACAAAACAGAGGGTAGCCTTTATTCCTCCAATTACAAAAGGAGTCAGCACACGAGGGGATCTGTCCAATAACCCCTTCACCTTCATGACCTTATGTCTGCTAAATAAAAGGCACTATTATTTTTAATTGTTCTGCTATTTCTGAAAATGAGAAAGGTGAATGAATGTGTGTATTCATTAGGCTGACCTACAATCCAATTGTTTTTACATGTAAATATTCTTTCCATCCACCAACACCTGAAAAACAGACTGAAACGCTACCCTCTAAATCCAAAGGAAGAGATGTTTACCACACCACAAATAAGAAAGCTACAGATGTGTTAGGTAGGCTTTGGGTGTCAGGGGGACACGGGTAAAGGCTGACTGATGACAGGGACCAAAGCAATCTTCCCACACAGAACATCCTAATGCTATTTCCCTCTTGTCCTTCATATGACATTCTGGATCATCCAGGATCTGACAGCAAATGCGTCTTTCCAGTCCTTTTCTGCACCACTCCTTCTAGTATAACCCGAACTCCCGCCACAGGTTCACACACAGATGGTGTCATAAATCACCCCTGTGCCTTTTTCCCCTCTAATCGTTCCTTCTGTCTGTAATGTCCTTCATTCCCATTCTACCTGTACAAATGCTGCCTGTCCTTCAAGACCTGAACCACTTGTTTCATGAAGCCTCCCTGCTTCCCTGTGTCAGATGTAATTTCTCCCTTCCCTTTACAACTTTCACTATGCTTCCCTTACGGTCCTGACAATGTAATTGCTTATCTTGAACTACAATTAAGTATGTATGTCTTGACTCTTGCAAACAAGGTTAACCTCTGATTCATTTTTGTCTCCCAGGGGCTAGCATGAAGCAGGCACACAGGACATACTCTGAACTATTGATTGAATGATTGCAATCTTCCAAATAGAATGATTCTACAAGCTGATTCTCAGCCCAGAAAAATACAGTAACTCCTTCATTTGTTTTCCACGCCTTTGGTTGCTGAACACTCATTACTTTCCCCAGATCATCTTTTGGGAGGTGTTTTCTCATAAAATTGATCAATTGACATTCAACAGAATACCCTGAGACTGACACCTACCTTTGTCAGTGTAAGTTGGTTATGCCTCATACTTCATGCATTTGCATGTATCATGTGCATGGTGACACTGAACAAGAGCCTCTCGGTGAGTTACCATCCAAGTGTCCACATAGGCAACTCCTGGGATTAGACACTGCATACTGCTTCATTTGGATTCACATCGTCTGATTCAATGTTATTGCAGGTCATTATCTTTTGATAATGGGTGAAAGCCCCTGAGCATGCTGACACTGAGCAAAAACAAGAGAAAATACTCTTCATCTTAACTGTGTATGTTCCAATGGATGATTATTTGCAACTGCCATTTCTAAATCCACTCCCCACCCCTACCCACTCCTACTACCAGAAGCTTTGGAGAGGAAGCTATATTTAGAAAGAAAAAGCTGATGGAAAACTGTAACAGAAAGTCCTTGGGCTCCTTGAGATCATTCCTCAAACTCTGAATTCTTGAGTTTTTAAACCTGAAGCATACTTTGGGAAAAGAAAATTTGACTGGGGACAAAAAGAACCCAAAGAGTGGGGAGATGATAAGTCAAGTCAGGAGTACAAGTGGCAAGGAACCCCAGGTGATTCAACTTTTGAGAACAGTGTCTGTTCATTCACTCAACAAATACCTTCTACATTCCTCTTAGGTGCTGAAAACCTGAGTGAACAGCAATGAGTTGTGCTGTGACAGAACGCAAACAACTTCTGTTTGTATCCTATTTTACTTGATATTCACGTAATTTATTCAGAAAGGGATATAATTTTCCTATTTATGGATGGTGAAATTAAGCCCGAAAGGTGAAGGATCTACCTTCACCTTTGATATTGTCGCAGTCAAATAACAAAGCTTGGTTTTAAATAAGGTTCTCTGACTGTAGCAGAATGTCTGTCTTGATTCTTCTACATCATTCTCCCCAATGCTCATGGCAGACTATTAACAAAACATTTGAAGGAAGTGTTCAATATTTAGTTTGCTGTGTTTCACAAAATAATCTAAAAGATCAATTCAGAAAAATAAAGATTCACTGGAGCAAAGGTCATAGAAAATGCCAAGTCTACATTAGTAAAATGCCTGAATTATAAGAAAAAAAAAAATTTCACTAGAAAAGCCTTTTTTATTACTTTGAAAGTAATGGAGTGGCACGAATTAGATGATTCTGAGGAAGTGCACTGACTGAGATTGTTTGTAATTAGTGTAGCATCACTTGCACAAATGGGGGAACCACATACAAAGGCCTTACAGTTGATTTTCCCACTCAGTTTCTCAAGAAAACACCTTTGTCCTTCAAGTCCTGAGGAAACACAAATCTTTACTTATTGCCCACAGGCAGGACATTGAAATTTCATGGGCAGTTTTTAAGGTTAAAATGATAATGCTAGTGATTGACAGGGGCTGGGAGGAGTAGAGAATGGGAAATTAGTGTTTAAAGGATACAGATCCAGTTGGAGAAGATGAAAAGATCTGGACATGGATGGAACAGACAGTTGTACAACAATGGAAATGTGCCGAAAGCCACTAAACAGCACACTTCAAATGGGTTCCAAGAGTAAGTTGTATCTTTGTTTATCATAACAAGAATTAAAATAAAGGAAATGCAAATGAATGTTAAGATCAGATTCCACCATGGAGGTGTTTTATATATTACACAAGGTCAAAGATAAACTTCATCTGAATCTCTGGTTGGCCTCAAACTCAAAAAAAAAAAAAGACTATAATTCTGAACCGCAGTAGTTAAAAATAGTGAAATATAATCTACTCTCTGTAAGAACAAATACAAACTAAAAACAAGAGCTTTAATTCTCCTAGCTGAAAATCAGTGAAGAGATACTTACCCCTTATTCTGCAACCCCCGTCTTTTTCTCAGAACATTTACTTTAGAACACTTATAATTGTTAAGGACTATGTCCTCTCTTTGAAATATATATAAATCCTTTTGAAAGCTAGATAGGACTTTCGTTCATTTCCTGACCTAGGAATGCCTTTTTCAAAGACCTGGGCGCCATCTCTTTGAAAAGTAAGCATCAAGGGAGATTTTGTCCATATCTCCTAGTTTCTATGGGAGAAATAAGAGGCTAACTTTGGTAGGTATCTGCTCCAAATTCCAAAATTACCTCCTGAATAAAGATAAAAGAATTTTGGTTTTTCTCTGGATAAAGCCAATTACCTAACATCTAACACCATTGATCACCCAAATTATCAGGTAAAGATGGACTATGAATGGCAAATGGAGCTGTCAAGCCTTCTTACTTGAGGACAAGTTATTGTTTATCTTGAAAATTCGTACATAAAAGATTGCACAATTTCTGTCTTTGCAATCTCATAGTGGATTAACTACAATGTCTATCACATTCTCATTTAAAGCTTATTCAATAATTAAGCTGTTTTCTTTCTTTTTTATATTGTGGATAGAATTTCTGAGAAGAGTTTTGTTGTTAATTTTATTTCCCCAACACCTCTGAGCCTGTAATTTTTATAATTTCCACTACAATAAATACTAGGAGATAAAACTAAAACACCGATATGCATGAGAAAGACTAATTTCCATTATTACAAATAGGCAGAAAAACCAGAAGAAAGACGCAAATGAACTTCCAGGGAGGTGGGGAGAAAGAAAAGACACTTTAAATAATGAGTATTGGTAGCTACGAAAACAAAAACATGGCTAATTGTACAGGCAGGACAGGAAAAATCTCCTTTGCAGAAAGGCTCATAAATAGGGTTTGTAAAATAATTTTTTTTAAAAAAGGGAATTGTGCATCTCTGAAGCTATAGACTTCAGAATAGACATCATACAGATATCCACCCACAAAAGAAAAAAAAAGAGAGAGAAGGTAATAAGTGAACTCTTACTAGAAAGAAAGGAGGAAGGCAGAGAGGAAAGAACATCCTAATAACCTGCCTGCCACATCTTCATATTGGCTACCTCCTGGATCTCTAAACAAAGACTTTATAAAACATATGTTTGTAAGTATTGGTCCCTTCCTTCTTGTTTTTTTGGTTATATGTACACATTATCTTTTCCATTTCATTGTGCAAATCTTGAAGGTTGTTAAGGCAAAATAGTAAGTTTTGTTTTGTTGATTTCTAATCCTTTCCAATGCCACAGGCAGAGAACAGATCTAAAATGTATCTTCTAAAAATGTCATGGATAAAAGTAGAACGAAGTATTCAATTTTGTAATCTTAGTAATATTAAAGAAATGGATGTGGCAGGCATCACATGTTCATGATCTGTTTACAATAGCACAAAAAAGATGGCAAACCTCTGCCAGGTTTGTTCTTTTATAAGTCAAATAGTCATCTGTTTCATTATTTTTTTATTTTAATTTGTTCATAATCATATATTCATATTTATTTCATTCTATTCATATTTCTTTAATCTACTTCACTCCTATATTTATTATTTTATTTGCTATATTTGTTTATTATATTTATTTAGATTCATTGTGAGTATTAATTACACTGAACATTTGTTGAGTGATTAGGGAAAACACCAGAATAAAACAATACAGAAGAGTTGACTATTCAGTTCTAGTGGAATAACTAAGAAAAAAAAAAAAAAAGCAGTCTGTAGAGACCAAAAGAGAAGACAGAAGTAACTGGCAGTAAGAAATGGTGATGCCAGGGAAAGTGGAGAAGATGGGGACATTGGGAGAACGAATCTGAAGACACACTGGAATAGGAGGCAGAAAAAAAACCTTTAAAATCACGAGGCCTCTGCCTGGTCAAGTATTTAAAAATGAAATGTAATCAACTAAAGCAATGCTATTTTCCTGAGATCAGAAGCACCAAAATTTGATTCTGGGTCTTACGCTGACCTTGTGACCAGGCTTCCAATTCCTGGAACAAAATCACAATTATGAGTTATGCAGATACATCCCTGCCAATAAAGTCTTTATTCAAGATGTGTTTCTATGTTTTAATCACAATTCTTGGACAGTGAACTGCTGAGGGCTCACATTCCCCATATCCTATCAGTGTGGCTTCTCTCAAAGAAGTAAGAGGAAGAAACCGAGATAATATGTGAGCCCCTCTGTGCCCTCATTGAAAGCACAGGTTTTCTTTCATCAGCACACATTTAGGGCCCCTTGTGTGTATAAAGCTCTCCAACCTGCCTTGCAGACAAAAGCTGAAGATGGAGTTTCCGATCACAAGACGTGGTCTTTTAGAATCCACTGACACAAAAGCAATCTAGTGAAAGGCAAAGTTGGAAACCTGCTCTAAGAAAGTGTTTCTCAAACAGTGAAGCACATAAAGATTCTCTGAGCATCAGGATATAATGAGGATTCACATTCTCTGACTCCAGGGCAAGACTCAAGTGTCTGCATTTCCACTCAACCCTTGGAGGCCGCCACTGGACAGATGCACAGACCACACAGTGAGAAGGCCCTACCATGCTCAGTTAGAAGGGATTCCTTCTAGCTGATAGCTTTAGAAGGTATCATAAAGAAGACCCCAAGTCTAAACAGAGAGAGAGGCAGATGTACCAGAGTGTGCGTCTGTGTGTCAGGTGGGGACAAGGGACAGCAGGGAATGAAGAGAAAAGGAGGGAAGGGAAAAGAAGGATCTCCAGAAGGAGAAAATAACTTGAGCAAAATTCTGAATGCAGAAAAGTGAATGGGGTATTTAAAGGAAAGTGAGAAATCTGATGAGTATAATCTGCAGAGGAGTAGGCAAAGAATTATGGGAAAATGGCTAAGGGTGATATGCCAGGGAAAAAACGATACAGATTTTATATGAGTTTGACTCTACTTTTTTTTGTGTAGGTGGAAGGAACATCTGATCACGAACAAGAAAGGCAAATTCCAACAGTTCAAATGAATTATGCAAAATAAAAGAGCCTAGAATTTTGATCTGGCCTAAAGTTATTCATATTTCACTTTTTGATATTTATTACTGTTATCATTATTCTCCAATCAATAGTGATTAGCTAATTACAACCCATCCTCAAATGAATAACCTTTCTTCAAATGATACTATTATTTTAGAACCGAAATAAAATATGGTCTGTCCCAAGTTCCTTGAAAGGTTCAGGACTCCACACCTAAAACCAAGCAGTGGCTCAGTGGCACCACAAAGCATTTGTATTTTCTTTCGAAACCTGAGTGTTTCCAGAGTGTTTCATAAGGTTATAACCTGAAGAAGTGGCTGGGGTTGTGGCCTAGTGGTAGAGCACTTGTCTAGCATGTGTGAGGCACTGGGTTCGATTCTCAGCACCACATGTGAATAAAATAAAGGTCCATCAACAATTAAAAAAATAAATTTAAAAAAAGAGTGCACATGCTTTTGCACAGTTGGCTCTATGTAAAGACAGAGTAGAGTCAATGTGATGTGGCGGGAGACAGAGGACTCAGGGGAGGACCAGGAAACTCCAGCAAATGCCAAACCCTAACAGGCAAGTTCCCTGTCTCCGGTGCCAACACTACCAATAATAATTAAAAAAAAAAAAAAAAAAGAAGAGAAAAGGTATCTAAAGTAAAGACAGCTAATAAACCCTCTGGCAGTACTTGTTTCTGTGTCTTTGTGAATCAGTCAAAGCTCTCCCTCTGACGTTATTTGGGATGGGCGATGAGTCTCTTTTAGCAAAAGGCTGCAGGTTCATTCCTTAAATAAGTAAACACATCTGAAAACACAGGTGCACACATGAAGATCAGGCATAGACACGTTCATGCTGAGACACATGATGAAGCAAGGATTTCATAATGTTAGCAATGGAATCTCGGTGGTGGGGACATACATGTTCACTGTCATATTTTCAACTTTGAAAACTTTCATTAAAAAGTTAGGGGAAATTATTCCTCTTTTTAAAAAAAAAATCATATTAGGTAGGAGATAAAAACATTATGTACTATTCTCTCACTTTAGCATTCATCCAATCCCACTCCCAACATAATTACGTGTTAACTACCAGAAACAGACTTTGCCATTTTTTTCTCTTCATTTACAAAAAGTGAATCACGTATGGAGCTATGTCTGGCTTCTTTTACTTAACAAAAAAGCATTTACATTCTTCTGGACCAGTTCATGTAATTATATTTCATTCCTTTCAGTGCCTAAATATGATTATATTATCCAGCTATACCATAGAGAATCTACCCATTTCCCTATGGATGTATTTTGATTATTTTCAAAACTTTGTCTTTTTTATACCACACTTAGACTTCTGGTCATTTTTGTTTAGACTCAAAAATCAATAGGGTCCCAGAAGATCACAGCAAGAACCTGAAATGAGTCTATTGCTCAAGAAGATTAACATCTGAACAAGAGGAACGTGAAACCAATAGAATCAACCTCAACAGTTAAAAGAATTATTGGACAGTATCAATTATCAAATAAATATCCAAAACCAACATGTAGGCAAACCAGAGCTCTAAATGACAACTAGGATGCATCAACTTAAAAAAAGAAATGATCAACTTCACTTAGGGGATAGATCCTCATATCCTCATTGGAACATTCCAGTTAACTGAGTTCTTATGTCAAAGCAGAGAAGTAGCAAATTTGGATGGAAGGTAAACACTTTTCATTAGCAGGCATATTGATGGAAGGAAGAAAGTTAAGGCTTTAAAAGGAAACAAAAAAATAAATAAATAAATAAAAAACGAAGAGAGCTAGCCATGTGGGGACCAAGAGCTACTTAGTGTCAGTCCTACATATTTCAGTAGGTCCTGGGGTCATCATTATGTGCAGTGAGAAATAATAGATGTTCAAAATCATGGCCCTGAATTATGAATGAAAGTATAATTTCTCAGGATACTTGCTATAAGACAGCAGTGAAGTATAGAATATATTTTAGAAAGACAGCCTATCAAAAGAGTGACAAAGAGATCCTTGATCACAGGAGACCTGTGGAAGACTTTGCATCAACCACTTCACTGAACTGACAGAAAAACAAAAGCATCGAAGATAACAAGAGCGATCTGAGGTCAGTACTTACTGGAAATAATCAGAGCTATAACACAGAATATGTGATTTTTATGCCTCTGTACTTGTGGCCACTCCAGGATTGCAAAATTGCTAATCAGGGACTAAAACCTTAACTTTTCATAATGGTCTATGACCTAGAATTTACCCATTATTGAGTTCTTTTTTTTTTTTTTTTAGAAAATAGAAGTTTTATATTAAGATATATTGTGGTAAAATCCATGTTTCTAGTCAGCTTCCAGCAAAGAGAAATGAGACAAATAGCAGGTACTCATATACCCTGAAGTATGCAAAAAAGACAGAGTTTCCTCAGAGTCTCAAAGTTTCCTATATCCACAGGGAACTTTGTTGCAGCAAAGACTTCCTGAGACGTATTTAAACAGTGGATTGTTTCTCCAAACTTCACCCTGAATTTGCTAGTGTTTTCTTTTACTTCTCTCACACTTTATCTACTTTCTTATCAAGATAACCTCTAGAAAATCAGAAAGGAACTTATAAATCAATAATGTTATTCAGGACATTATTGGGAAACTGAAGCCCAGAAAGAAGAGGTGACTTTCATGAGTCGATAACTTGTTATTGGAAATGTTAAAAAAAAAAAAAAAAAGATGTCTTTTGATTCCCAGTTTAGGCCTTTCTCTGATGAAGCCATGCTGTCTCCTAACTCTGAAAGGCCACTAAGAAATATCACTGTCCCTAAAAAAATATCATTAATATCCAGGGAAAGAGTCATGGCTAAACAGGGAATGGTCCCATATCAAGACAACTACTTGGGTCCAGGAGCAATAAGCAGGCTGCTAAAGAATCTGAAGCTGCTGTTCTTCCCATGACTTTGGTAAAGATTTATGGTGTATATGGGAAATCTTGGCCAAACGTCCTACAGGCAGTGTTTGATCGGATCTCTAAGGATTTCCTACAGCTATGAAGTTGTCAACATCTATTTTCTAGGGACAGTTGAACTGACTTGACTGAAGATATCTAGTACTTTCTGAAGTCTCCCTACAAGGAATAAAACTTCATAGTTTGAGATATCCAAACATGATAGATTTGAGCATAACATACTGCGCTATAACATTTCATTTAAAAAGTTGAACAGGATTGAAGATTAATTTTTAAGCCTCTGTACTTCCTGAAAGGAAAGATCACCTTATTTAATTAAAAAGCACTGTCCACTCTTAGTTGCTGCCCTGACCAGTAGAACCCACTGCCAGTCTTCCTTTCTTTAATTCTGTCACATTCAAGATATCAATCAGCTGCTGACCACTTCCTACCCTTGCAACATTCCTTCCTTTGAGAACCAATGAACTGTCTCTATCCCGACATTAAATCAAAGGACTATCACTTTTAAACAACAGAGCTTTCAGATTAATAATAAACTAATTTAAGGGCTGGGGATGTGGCTCAAGCGGTAGCTCACTTGCCTGGCATGCGTGCGGCCTGGGTTCGATCCTCAGCACCACATACAAACAAAGATGTTGTGTCCGCCGATAACTAAAAAATAAATATTAAAATTCTCTCTCTCTCTCTCTCAAAAAAAAAATAATAATAATAAAATAAACTAATTTAAAGGAAAAAATAAGGAAGAAGATAGAAAAGGATTGGGTCCGGTGGGGAGGAGGGGGGAAAGGAGTATGTACTCCTGACATTCTGGCCTGCAAGCTACTGTCCTTTGAAATAGCAAGAAGAAACCATTTTTTAAAGAATCTTTTTCACATGCTTCCAACTACAAATGGAATATTTTCCAGGGGAGGCTTGTCTGGTCTGCCTTGAACTTGTTTGGGGGTGTATCATCTTTCCTTCAAGAGGTTTGCCCTAGGTAACACTGCATTCCTTTGGAAATTTAAAAAAAAAAAACAGCGCTGGCAGCCAGTGGGAGGTTTTTCCACACGGATGTGCACTTCCCACGTGCTCTGGTCCCAGACACGACTGGGCTGGTAAGAGGGACCGATGAGGGAACCATGCCAGGCCCAGACACAAGTCCTCCATTCTGACACAGAGTGCTGCCAAGAGGGAAGGAACCACATCCTTCCTCAGCCTAAGTCCCCTTCTTAAATCGAGCAGTTGTTCAGAAGGGGGAAGCGCAGGGGGGGAGTGAGGAGGCGACATCACTACTTGGTGTTAATTATAACAAGGGGAAACCTTTATTCCCAATATAAAGTTTCTAAGTGAATTCAAGACAGAGTCTCAAGGCCGGAAAGATACTTAAATGTCAGTTTAATTCAAACTCCTTTTTCCAATATTCAAGTCTCCCTGTAACATCCTTGCCAAGTGGATGTCTAGGCCCTTTTTAAATATCTCTAGTGGTGGTGAATTCATTTCAAGTCCCGTTTTCATATGGTCCCAACTGTAATAAATGTGTCAAGATGTTGAGCTAGATTCTGGTCCTCTATAATTTTGATCTACTTTGTCCTGGTTGAGATCTCTAGAGCCAAGTTGGTCAAGTGGCCCCATCTTCCTCAGACACCTTTGGGCATTTAATCCAGTGGTATCGGTATTTGAAAGCAGAAGTTCCACGTCTATGTGGATCCTTAGGACCAGTGAAAAGCACATGTTTCCCTACTCACCTCTCTAACCCTCAAAGTGAGAAAAAATATATTGAGGAAATGAAAATACCATTTAAAAAGGGACAATTGTCATCAACTAATTAAGGTATCTCCTATGTGTTTGAACTTAAAAGGAAATTGGAAAAGGAGGAAAGGAAGCAATAAGAGGCGAGAAACTCAAACAGCCAATGATGCTGAATTAGTCCAAGATGGGTTTCCAGAGAACTGTCAGACAAATCAGGTAGTAACTAAACACCTGTTACAAGATGCTCAGCTGTACATGTAAGCAAATTAGACAGGAGCCATGAGACAACAAGGCAAGCCTCAGCACACCTATGCAAAGCATCCTGTTTCATTGTGGGTTTTACAGTCACAGACTTGGGCCCAAATCCTTCTCCATATCTGAGCATGCTACTTTACCTACCACACTGAATCTCAGTGTCCCTATTGGTGAAGAGGGTCAGTAAACCCTTCATGGAGTTAGGTAAGAGGGTTATGTAAAACAATTTTACACAACACCTGGCACAGCATAAACACTCAAAGTAGTTAGCTATTATTATTTTTGTCTTATTTTAGAAGTCTAACCTTTGAGTCTCTTAAACTTTTCCCTACATACTTTTCCTTGTAGCAAGAACAAGGAAGTAGAAAATCCAAATACCTGGAAGGGAGCAATAAGAAGATCCATTCTCAGGTGAGAAATAAGATAAGAGAAGGAGCTCACTGGACAAGAAGTCAGAATGCCAGCTATGCCAGCTAGGAACAGGTTCAGCTGACTCTAAAAATGGCAGGTTCCTCAATGGCCTACTGGAAAAGCCAGAGTTTTAGTCCTCTTGACCCCAGCGATCTAGTATTCCCTGAGAACCATCACACATACTCCATTTAACATCTGCAAAAGATCCATTTTTCTATGCCTTCTGCCAGTCCCCGCACTACATCTCTACATCATTAGCAACAAAAATCCTGGAGTCCCCAAAGTAAAGTCCTGCAGTAGTTACCTCATTTTTATTTGCCTTAGCGGTGCCTCTTAGAGGACAAAACACTGCCTGGGTGCAGCAAAAGGTGGTTACAGGTGTTTTAGTCACTTGCTACGGGCTGTTGAAATCTGAGGCAATACAGCACTGGATGTGAGCCTGTGGTTTAAATAAGTCAAGACAAGTGAAGGAGTTCAGCTGTGTCCTGAGAGGCAGGAGGGCTGAAGATAAGGCTTTTAAATATGCAGGAATGTGTGCTGGTAAGTGCTGACAGGGAAGACAGGGAACAGCCTAATTCAAAATGTGTGCACTTCCTAGAGATGTTAAGGTACTCAGGTATGTTTTTGTAAAGGACACATTCCTCTTCACCTTGAGTTTGATCGAAGGCAGTAAAAATACTGCACAGGGCTGAAGAATCAAAACAGCAAGAACTGTACCACCCAGATCAACAGACACCTGCTGCCTGGGTGAAAAGAGACCTTACATGTAATGAAGTCCAAAACCCATGGACGGATTTAGAACAGGAACATAGCATGATCAAAGAGGTGTCCCAAAAAGATAATCAGGCAATGGTGCACAGTGAAGTAGAGGGTGAGTGATTGAAAGGTGTCCATTGAATAGACAGAATTCCAGTGAGCTCTCTTGATCATCCAGCACTAAGTGGCCACTTGATGGTCATTTCAACCTCTGAGCTTCAGTTTTCTCATTTATAATAATTCAGAACAAACTGACCTTACAGAGCTGTTACCAAATCTAGTGACAAGAAAAGCAATTCATAAATTGTTGGGCTCTTGGACAAACACAAGGAATACCTGACTATCACTCAGTAAAGCCCAAAAGTCTTAGTAAGGGAAATAAGTATCTTTATCTTTATAGGACCTTGCCTTCCCTCAAATGACACTGATGTGACTACGTGAGCCAACTTCATTTAACTCACTGTTCCAATTGCTTATATATTTCCTCTTGTTCTTCACACACTAGAAGCAAAATCATTAGGGAATTTTAAGGAATTATCTAGCCACATCACAAGGGTATTCCAACCTTGGCTTGCAATGTACACACTGGCATTTTAATTCCAAGAATGGTCTTGAACAACCTCTTCTGATGACTCTGGATCACCACCCTTGGTAAGGACAGAATACAGCTCTAGGAATGCAAAATTTTCCCCTGGGTTATCATAATAGAATTCCCACGAGTTGTCCCATCTATTCCCTCTCTAATCTGCAACTTTCTCACCAATACCAGATCTGTCTAAAACACAAATCTGATAATGCCCCTCCTTTGCTCAAGCATATTCAGTTATTCTCCTTGCCTTACAGGATAAAGCAAAAATTTCTCAAAAGGATATTTAAGGTACTGAATGACACAGCTCACATTTTTTTTTTCTTTACTGGTGCTGGGGACTGAATACACAGCCTTGCAAATGTTAGGAAAGTGCTCCTCTAATGAGCTATATCCCAAGTTTAGAGTCTGATCTTCAGTGATTCCTATGCTCATAGGCCATCTCTCAGTTAAACTGGGTCCTCCCCAAAGAAGGCCCTGCTTTCCTCTCTATATGTTTTAGTTTTACTGCCTTTGCTGGAATATAAGTTGGTGGTGATTTTTTTTTTTTTTTTTTTTTTTTTTTTTTTTTTAGACAGGGCCTCGCTAAGTTGCTGAAGCTGGCTTTGAACTTGTTATCTTTCTACCTTAGCCTCCTGAGCTGCTGGGATTACAACTGTGGGCCACCACACTTGTCCTTGGTGGAGATTTTTAACGAGGTCCATGAAGTTAAACTGGGATTACATTTCCCAGAATTCTTATTCCCAATGGTTTCAAGTTAGGGCTGGCTTTCAGAGGGCCTCTCCAGGCCCTAGATACTCCTGCAGTTAATGCACACCATTTCTGATTGCTGGCTCTCTTCCTTGGTGGTAGTAGCCACGTCCACTGTTCTTCCAACCTTGCCAGATCTCCCCGTCCAATCTCTCCAAGTCTGAGGCCAGGCAGGTGAGATATTCCACAGCCTCATGCACCAGACCCCTGTGCAGACTACCCACTTCATACAGCGAGAGGCAGCAGAGGTCTATAATTTGTTCTCATGGATTGAACATTGCTCTCTTCTACATCATATCCAACTTTTCTTACTGCCTGTCTGCTGACCACAGAGAAAACAGCCTTCCTCAGACCTCTTCACCAGCTCTTTCTCAGGGTCTATGATTAATGACTTTCCTTTGATCTCCAAACTTCTCCTTCTGGATGTTTAATTGCTCTTCTTTTCCCACAATTGTAGCTCTCTCTGATGAATCCCAAATTCCACAGCATCCATATTATCCATCCATTTATTTCTGCTCCCCTAGTTAGATCCTCACTCACATACCACTCCTCACCAACTACTTCATGTCCATTCCTGCCCATCACTTCAAGACTCCCTTCAAAATGGGACTTGCTCATAAACCCCTTCCTGAGCTACACACTTGTCTCTCTTCTTAAAATACCAAATTCTTTATTATATATTTTTAAACTTGCATTAGATACTCTTACACTATTTCAAATATTAAATACATTGTATTATAAACCCCCTTATGTATCTTATTACTCATAACCATCTATAAACTTACTCTGCAAAGGCTGGGTTTGTGTGATTTTCTAATCTCTGTATCTCACCAATGCTTTACCTATGTAAAGTTCTCAGAAAATGCTACTGTCCAAAAGAGCAAAGGAATTGTCCCTGTCACTGGTCCCTTTTACTGACACACGTAACTGAAAACCAACACTACAACGTAAGATATCACCTGATTTATATGAAGACAGGTTTTAGAGCTACCACCACACCTTTCTGTTCCCCTCACTCAGAGAAGAATCTCTGTAGTCTACTTTCAACACCTTTTATTCTTATCACACACATAGTTCTAGCAAATTTGTTGCCTGGATTCCTTGTCTACAGTAAAGTAGAAACCATTCCCTGTACAGGGAGTGGGGAGAAAACTGCTAGAAAAAGGTGAGCTGAAAGCAAGAACTAGCAGACGGTAAGAAAGAGAAGAAAAGAAAATTTGTGAAAATCAGATTGCATAAATGTAAAAGTATACCAGTCTGCAGCCATTTGGTATATGGGTAAATGATCTCACCTCAATAAATTCTAAAGGAATTACAGTCCACTCCAACAAACTGTCCTGAATAACCAAGATTAAGTAATGCCACATAATTTAAAATAATCTCCTTCTGAGATAATTTTGAAAGTAAAACTTTAAAAAGAAAGGCGTACATTGAAAATTTCACCATTTTTAATTATCCCACAGCACCTTCCATTCTCAGAGGGGGAAAAAAAAGAAAGCCCAAGGAATATTTATTTCCTCATGCACACATTTTAAAATATGTATGAGTTCCAACTATGAATCAGGCACCATTCTCTCTCTCTCTCTCTCCATCTCTCTGTGTGCCTCTCGCATGTGTACAAGCGCAGGGGCAACAGCACTGAAGGGTGGGACCGCTGAGAGGTGATGAAGTCCTGAGTACCTTGCCCTTCAGTGGATTAATACCCTCACAGTGGGAGTGGATTAGTTATCCAGGGAGTGGGTTCCTGATAAAAATGTCAGTTCAGCCCCTTTTCTTTTGAGAATATGTGTGCTTTCTTGTCTTTCCACCATCTGCCTTGGGATAATGCAGTAAGATGGCCTTTCCAGATGAGAGTCACTTGACCTTGGACTTCCCAGCCTCCAGAACTATTAGAAATTACCTCCATTCTTCATCAGTTACCCAGTCCCAGGTATTTTGTTAAAACAGCAGAAAATGAAGTAAGACCATAAATAAGCACCTCAGTGATTTCTTACAAAGAAGGAAACAAATGCATACAGGACTCAGTTCATTGTTACTAGCTTCTTCCAGAGCAAAACAAACTGTCAAATGGAATGAAGTTTCTGGACTCCCTCATACAACCTTTGTCTCATTTCTCTGCCAAACATGTCTTCACTGCAGGGGAGGTCCCTGGAGATTCCAAAGGTACTGCAACCCTGCACAATTTGTTTTGGAAGAAAAATGTGGCAAGACAGAAAAAAAAAATCTGATTTTATCATCACAGTCCCCAATGCACTCATGGAGGCAACAACCCTGGCACTTCTGTTTTTCTTTAGTTGTAAATTAAATTTACAACTAAAATTTAAAATTTGCATAGGGATGCAGTAATGATTAAATGAGATAATGAAAATGACACACTCAGCACAGCTCCGGGTCACAAGAAGCCCTCGATCAATATTTGGTCCTAAACTTACAGCCAGTTCTGTGAATTAGCCTTATTTAGTGTTATCTGGGGCAAAATGTTGGTATTCTCCTGCATTTCTCTTGTCACCCAGGATGCTCGGGGGCCAATGCTGGAATACAAAATAACTTTCCAGCCAGGCAGATGGGCTGGGGAGATGAATGGGCAGGATTGCAAGTGCTGCCTGCAGGTGTATCAGATGTTTGGAGGGAAGAGACAAAAGGTATATGGGTAAATGATCTCACAACACCTTTTGCTCCCATGCAGTTCCCCAGGAACTGTTCTTCCTGTAAGAGGGCCTTTTAGCATCCACAGTGCATGCTTTGCTTTGGGCAATGTGCCAGAATGGGCCCTGGAACAAAATTAACATCACTGATTATGATTGGATCTTTGGCTTTGATTTTTAAAGGCAAGTTAATAAAACAAGCACAACTAGAAAAACTGCCTGCGTATATAACTATAAGCATGTTTGGGGAGGTTATTTTAGTTCAAAAAATAATAAAAAGGGCTCAAATGGACTGAGTACTAATTATGTTCCAGGCACTGTGCTAAGTACTTTATATGCATATTTTATTTAATCCTCACAACAGCCCTCTCTCTGTGCCAAGAACACAGATGAGGAAGCAGGTTGAGATGTTAAGTAATTTGACCACATCCCAAAAGTAGGGAGAGGCATTTGCTTGCCCAGGTTGTCTCAGTAGAAAGCCCATGCTTTTACCACTAAATGCTTACAAAATGATACCACCTGAGACTAAAGGGCACGTGCTCATTCACTGATTAAATACACTTATTGAACTATTCCTTCAAATAATGCACTATGAAGTAAGTGGGACAAAGAGAGGTGAATAAATATGCAGGGTCACTTCTTACAATCAAAGAGCAGAATGGCATAATGATTTAGCTTGCTCAAGTTCAAATGTGGGCTTTGCTACTGGGGGACTCCAGCTTTTGGGCCTCAGTTTTCTCTTCTCTAATATGTTGGTTTCAACTGTACCTACCTCATAGGATTGTCCTGAGACTTCAAAGCTAATATACATAAAGCACTTGAAATGGTGTTTGTCATATGTTGTCAAGTTATTTTTCACTCCCATTATGAAGGGCCACATATGAGACTGAATATATGTGCATAGACCAATAAATAGTTCATGGAGAGATGGCCTACAAGCAACTTATTGAAGGGTTAGATACCATTTAAATATGTAGAGCCAGAAAGAAGAAATTGATCTTATATGGAATTAAATTTGCTCACTCTTCAGATTTCAGAAACTGGTAGCTGAAGTTTTATAAGGAAATAACTAGGTCCAATGTTTTGGGGGACTGATTACATAAAACACCTACACAGGAACTGTGAAATTTCCAGCTGAATTGAATTGAGCAATAGTGCATACATTTCCTTCCACTACTCATTGCATTTGGAAATAAGAACAGTCTCATTTCAGAAACATCAGAAGAATCCAGTTTTTCCTATTTCCCTATTTTTTTCCCCTTTGAGATAGTCTAAGGGGAACAAGAGGCTATGAATGACACATCAATGAAACCAAGATGTCTTTCTCATCTGTTCATAGCAGCCCGTAGGAGATCAGAGCAGTCCATCTCCCCTTCTTATAAACAAGCTCCTCCATTTTCCTTCACTCTGTTCAAGGCTCCAGATGTGTTAAATCTGGTCACCATCCTGCTTCTATGCTCTTAGGGACAGCCTGTCACACATTATGCAAAATCCAGACTCCTCACCTTGGCCAGCAAGGCCAGTCTGATCTAGCCCCCGCCTGTCACAGGCCCTTATTACCAGTCTTCTGACCCTCTTAGCCAGACCCAGCCACCTCAGACATGACCTCAGGTCCACCCTGGCTCTTTTGCAGGCTTTTCTCCTCATTCAATTGTCACCTTCTAAGATAGCCTTTCCTGAACACCCTATCTAAAATACATATCCCTTCAATGTTGGTTGTTTCAATCAGTCTTCCATTTCTTAATCATGAAATCACTTGTTTTTCTTCTCTTTACCTGTCTATCCATATTATATATAAACAGAAAATATACATACATATATTTCCTTCCTCCCAAACTCTCTAAACAACAACTATAGCATTTAAACAATAAACAATCACTTCAGCATTTCTGTTTCTTAAGGCAGTTTCAGATAACTCCAAAAGATACACACACACACACACACACACACACATACACACACATATGTATACACGTACACATATTATCATTTCAATATTCTAAATGTACAAAATTAAACATTTCACATATATGCACACATATACCTATATACACATTTGTATATGTATAAGGTTATATATAAAAGTGTCTATAAGTATACCTATCAAATTATATTTCAGTATCATCAATGTAAATTATTTCTTTAAACAGTTCCATGTATTTATTTCTACTTCTTGAGGATAATTAATCATACTTATATCTACCCATACATTTATTTATTCATCAACTCATCCATTAGATATCTGCCATTTGCTAGGCACTATTCTAGGCACCTGGGATACATTAGTAAAGACATCAAATATCTCTGACTTGTAGATTTTGTATTCTAGTGGGCATGAAATAAAAAATAAACAATAGACTAAATAAAGTAATTAAACATCATAAGAAATCTCTGTCTAATCTATATATCTGGGAGATAAATAGGACATGCTTATTACCATTTTACAGTTGAGGGGACTAAGGCTGGAGAGCCTAAGCAAGCAGTATCTAGGATTCAAATCCAATCCCAAATTCAGAGCCAAGCGGTTTTTTACTACCTACTATCACCATCATTCAGTCCCCTGTCCCCATCATCTCTGTAATTGGAAAACTGAGATCAAATCTTCTAGAAAAGTAATATTTACTATGTACTATGATTCTTGAGTCTCTATCATTTCTATAAAGTGAAAGACCTCCTATATTTCAATGAAAGCCAAGCTTCTTCCATGGGCACTAAAAACTCAGAAGAATAAAGCAGAAAATTTGTACTCATAATGCTGAAATCCAAATAAAAGCCAAAGATTTTATCCTTTTATGATTAATGGTGACACAGAGCTTGTTTTATTTTTTCAAAATTTTCACTTTTATTTCCAAAACCATAAATGTACATTTTCCTAACCCAGCTGTCTATTTTTTTCTTCCCATCCCCAAATCTGGATTCCAGAGTGGGTGGGGGGGCTCTGCAGGTTAGAGAAATGTGGCAGAATCACATCCCTAAGGCAGATAAGATATCTTTACCCATCTGACTCTTGATGCAGTGTTCAGCTGTGATTCTCACTGAAGCCAATGATACTGCCAGGCATCTGTGACTTACAATGTCTGGTTCCACATGCCATGACGTGTGGATGTGGAAGGAATGAAGTTCTGCTCTCAGTCTTGCATGGTATCTCCTAAGATAGAGCTCAGCAGTCATGTATTCATAGCAACTATGTGAGAAAGAATCCTGTCCACATCCTCATTTCACAGGTGAGGAAGGCCCAGAGAAAAATGCAACCAACCAGAACCAGGGCTGGTGAGTTGAATGGCTGAGGGAAAATTCATGGTCTTAGACCATGCCAACTTGGTGTTAGAAAGACAGGGTCTAAGAGTCAGTCCTGCTACAAATATTTAGTCTCTCTGAATAACAAAGTATGAAGTAATATTTTTAAAGTGTGCATGCATATACAATAGCAAGCATTTTGAGATTTTGAAGGTTTCAAGTTCTATATAAATAAAAACTATTATTATTTGAACTAGGCCTTTTATTCTCTAAGCCAGTATCCATTTGGACCTGCAATAGAATTATTATCATTGCTGTTAATCATAATAAAGTTTTAAATCCCCCAGCACCAGGCTTTTAACAAATGTTATAATTTAGACTGACACTTACCAAAAGCCTGATGAAATGGATTTTATTATCCTCATTTTACAGGTGCTAAAAATAAGGCAGAGACAGACCAAATAATGTTTCCAAAGTCAAGCCCAGGGAGGTTAGTTAGTAGGATGTCAAAGCCAACTATGTCACAGAGCCACAATTTTAAGTCACTGTAACATCTAATGATACTAGTTTAAGGAACTATTCTGCTGATTTAAAAAAAAATGCAGATATCAGAATTTATAAAATCACTGGTTCTCTTTTATTTTGCCTTTAGAATTGAGTGATAAAGGAGGAAGCCAGTGTAATCATAAATACTTATTGCCAGACAGGTGGGAGCCACAAGCACCTACGGGGCATAATCTTGAAATCAGACGTTATCTGTCCTTATGTTCACCTGATGCCAATTATATCAAGTAAAATGAATTCTTCACTACTTTTAGAAGTCTTGAGATTGAAGCTTTTTGCAGCTGCTCTTTTCTATGGAAACTTCCTACTTTCTCCAGGTAATTTATTTATGACACTTAACATTGGCCTTACTGTCAATATATGCAAGCATGCACTTCAGTGTCATCCTTCACTGTGTTTGCTGCAAAACATCCTTTATTATTAGGTTATAAATGTGTTTTTCCATCATTGAGCCAGCAATGTCCAATCTTATTAGATTCTATAACTCCTTATCATGTGTCTGATTTTGTGAACAGAAAATTAAAGGAAATTAAAATTATCTTATTTGTATATTGAGTCAACCTTTAAGAAAATTAGTTTTATGATATAATAGAGAGGGAAAAATCAGAAAACTAATTCTGGGCCTATCTGACAGAGGCCGATCTGACCTAGGAAGAATCCATTATCAATTCAGTTTTGTACTTTGTATGTGCAAGGCACTGTGCTGGACACAGGACAGGATAAACCATGTCCTCAGCTACTTAGGCGCCAATCAAGGACCTGAACAAACTACTTACACACACACACACACACACACACACATATAAATATCATCCCAGAGATAGAAGATGTTATAAGCATTTAAGGCAGTTCCATAAATTAAGAAAAACCAAGAAAGAATTTGAGCAGCATGTCTGGAAGGAAAGAGGAGACGAAAAGATACAGCCTGAGTAGATATGGCATAAGAATGCAGGGAGGGGGCATTTATGCTTATAGTTATACAAGTCCTCAGATATGGTGGCCAGAAAATACAATACAATGAACCAAAGGGTTATGCACTCAAGCACACACAGGTTCTAATCTTTACTAATTGCATAAACTTGAGCAAGTCTGTATGTTGCTCTGAGCCTCGGTTCTTTCATCAGGAAAAGGCAGACAATGATATATATGTGAAAGATATCTCCGTGTTGAAATGAAATGACAAGAGTACATGCACCAACGGATGCTAATTTCCCTTGCCTTGGTCTGTTTGGCTTGAAAATACATCTCCGGGGCAAAAAAACAAGGGTATTTCCTCTTTAGTCCCATTTCCCCCTTTTACTTTGACTTTTGCAGAGAGATGTGATTGCAGAATTTTGGTTGAAAGGAATCTTAAAGAAAACTACACAATGCTCTGCAGCAGAATAACCTTAGAGATCATCCAGTTCAGCTCTCTCACATTTTAGGCCTCAAAATAGAGATTCCTCAGTCACAGGTAAAGTAATTCCAGGACTAGAATGGCAGGATGCGGATGGCATGGGCCAGAAGTCTTAACCCAGGTCCTCTGATCTAGTCCAGAGAAAGGACAATTTCAGTTTCTTCCTAGTTCTAAAACGAAATGTACTGATGATTCTCAGCATCATACTTTGGTTGTGCTATGTGACATAGGTCATGCTACTTAACTTCTATAAGCATCAGTTTCCTAAAAAAAATTAAAATTAAAATTAAAAAAAACAGAAGTATTGCAAGGATTGAATAAGATGATGTATGTAAACCATTCAACACAAACATGATGGAGTTCAATAAAGAATAGCTATTAAATTTTGATGACCATAATTTAACAGACTAATAAATTGAAGGAATTTCTGGCAGAAGAAAGAATTAGTGTTTATTAAATTCTTCCTATGGAAAAGATGCTGACTTTTGGAAAAGACAGAGACTGAAGATTCTAAGGAGGCACCAGCATTCCTACTTCCTAACTGCAGAGCCTGAGAATAATTCCTTTAGAAGAGTGCCTCAGGTACCTGCCAGAGTTGAGAACTCAACGCGCTTCAGCTGAGAAAGTTAAAATAAATGCAAACTAGAAAGGCACCCTATCTATCCCATCAGCATAAACAATGCACTCCAAGTTTTATAAAAATGAGCAAATGAAAAGTTAACCTGAGTTTATCCCCCAAAATGTCAGACACCAAATGTTTTGTAACCTTCTTATTCGTTGGTGGTTTTTCTTTCCCCACAGAGCAATTTCCAAAATGGGCAAAGAGCACAGTAGGTGGCTCTCTTTAATATTTCACAGGCAAGGCAACAGTGACTCACCAGAACCTACATCTGTGTCTCCAGCAAAAGCCCAATGAAGTTGAGCAACAAATGAAACTGTATGTACACTGGAGATAACCTCTCTTTCCCCCTGTCTCCTCCTCCAATTTCCTCCAGTCACATTCTGCTTTCCTAACAACACCAGGTAAGATGTACCTACTTCTTGGTAAAAGCAAATAAATAAATGTTCCCAAATGCCAAAAGCAAGGAACAAAACATTTCTCCCAGGACTGCATTTGCAAGCCTGTCTGCTTGCTATAACGGAGACAAACCTGATGACCTGTGAGGAGTCTCTATAGATAAATGGCCCCACTGCCTGGACCAGAAACAGAACAGCTCATCTTCCTACTGAAGTCTGTAGCCATAAGTTTCCGCAAGGAGGACTGAGATTCCAAACAAATGATTAACATCAACAGGAAAGAATGCTTTTTTTTTTTTTTCAAATTTGCATATTGTTCTCTCTATTCCACTCTTTATCCATGGAATTTGTGAAAGAGCTGAATGATGCTATGGCCATGCATGGCGTTTGTTTCTCAATACAAGTCTTTGAACTATTACAGGATTGCAGAGGGAAGAAACCACCCAGGACAGGAAGAAAAATCAGACATAATTCTGAACTTTATGTATTCATAGTAATCCTTCCTCCTAAGAGTTGAAGGGGCATCACATCAAACAAATGAAAATGAGAAAGTTGCTTTAGAGATCATCACTTTAAACTCTCTCTCCTGAGAGTCGGCTCCACTAAATTCTACAAAGTCATGTTGAAGGATTGTACTCTTAGCAAGGAAATATCTACTCTGTGACAAAAAAAGGATGCCCTGAAATCACCAGCCAGATAAGGTAACCTAACAATTAAAGTAAAGCACTCAAGATTGTGGGAAGCCATTCTCGCACGTGACTGGGCACCTCCCTGATTGGGTGTGAGGCGTTCTGGCCAAACTGTGTAGGAGCTAATCCCCACCCTCTCCAGGTGCGAGAGCCTGTTTGTGTGGGGGTGTGACTAACCATTGACATTGAGACCAATCACTAACCCTGACCTTGGAATGCTGCCCCCCTCGACCTTTATTGGATGGAATTTTCCCCTGAATTTCTTGTTCCCCAATAAAAGGCCACTCCCTGGAGTTCTCGTCCCGCCGCCCCCCCTCTCTCTCTCCTACTAGTCCTGAGTAAGCCTTGCTGCCCCACCGGGTGGTTCTAGGCGAGAGCTAGAGGGGGAGCCGAGAGCTAGAGGGGGAGCCGAGAGCTAGAGGGGGAGCCGTCTCGGACCTGGTCATAGAAAAAGGTAATTGAGTCTGTGTGTTTATTTTGATCTCACTAGTTAACTTCTATGCTACGAACCTCTTGTATGAAACCAGCGTGCTGGCCGCGCGGTGGACAAGATCTCATTGGACATGCAGCAGGGTGTTATAGGAAAACTAGAAGCTAAAAAGTGAATTTCCCATCAAGGTGACCCATGGCAGCCTATCATTTTTGAGTCTCATTCCAGTTTTCAGTAAATGGAGACTAGCTAAGAAGAGGTGACATTTAATGAGCACCTATTCACTACACATATTTGACATTATTTCACTGAATTTAATCTTCACATAAATTCTTAGAGTAAGCAATTTATCCAACTTTAGAATTGGGTAAAATAGAAGCCCTAAATAGTAAAATAAGTTGCTAGTATCACCCAGCTACTTTGGTACCACAGCTAGAATTTGAAATCAAGTAGGTTTTATCACAAAACATGGGTGCCTTGTACTATTAATATGCCTGCTGTGTCCTTCTCCAGGGCTATTGCAAATAACAAGGAAGATAATATATGTGGAATGTACTTTGGAAATGTTAAAGTTCTATATATACATATGGTTTTGCTAGCAACAAATAATAATATGTATAAGGAGTAAGGATAACTGGATTTCCTTTCTTCAAAGAATCAGATCCAAAAGAAATTTGTTTTCAATCTCCCTTCCATCCCCTTCTTCTGACCTTATTTTGAACATTTTGCTTTTCCTCACAAGTCCCTGGTCTCTCAGGCACACATTCAGATGTATCCCCACCAGCTCATCACAATGCATGCACACGGAACAAGCTGACGGAAGCAAGAGATTCCATCCTCTGCAAATGTTTGGTGTGGGAGGTACCTGAGTGGGTACCACTGGACTCTTACCTTCTCTCAAGATGTACCACACCCATTCTCAAGTACTCATCAATACTGCATAGAAATATTTTGAACTGTGAAGGGCAACTAACTATAAATACCAAAGTCAGGGACTTATGACATGGCCTGTAGATAGAACTGAATTATTGTGTGAATCAAATAAAAACAACTGTCATGAGCAGGGTACAGATGTATGAAAGAAGCTATTTAATTTTAAAATAGCAATAATACAGGAAGACCAGTGTAGGCCTGTGTGTGTTTGTGTTTAAATAAAGCAAGTTAGTCTCTAAAAGAGAATGAATTTAGTAGCATCCCTGCACAAATATTAGCTGAATAACATAAAGTTGCTTGACTGATCTAAGAGAGCAGGAATAGAAGGCTTAGCACAGTCTATTACAGCTGTGACTTCCAACTTCCTCCTCTGGTCTTTTTTATCCCTCATTAAACTAAAGCCCCTCGTTGTCAATGAAAGATGCCTCAGATCAAGGCAGTTCACAGGCCTGAGCCTTGACCTAAAAACTAGTAGAAAATTCATATCACTAAGAAATATCGATTTTATATTGCACATCAAGCATCCATGATCCAAGTCACATGTGAAAGATGTACTTTAACAGAACTGTTCAAACTCCGAAGAAGAAAACATCACATTTCCATATTTAAAAAACAAAAAGTCACTTCAGTGTAATAAGAAAGCAGTCTCAAAACTCAATGTCTCCAGGATTATTATTCAAGAATATTCATAATAGTTATCATCAGTTTCAAACAGACCAGGTACCAGGTCAGCCACTGTGCTAAAAACAAAATGTAACTTGAATTGCCTGCCCCATTTCATCCTCCCAACTACCCTAAGGTGACCACTATAATCTCCATTTTGGTGAGTGGGGAAAAATAGTTTTAGAAAGATGGACTAATTTACCCAAGTTCAGACAGCTAACACATGGCAGAACTGGAAACCAGGCAAATCCTCTTTTTACAGCTGGTAACTAACCCTGGGATCTGACAGCAGAGCAGGAAAATGCTTCCCCTGGTGTCCTGGTTCACAATTGCACAACCAGCGATGAAGGAAAGACAGGTTGGGAATGGGATCTTTAAGGAAATAGCAGAAGTTTGTTTTTGTGGTTTTGATTTTTCTCTAACTCTAGCCTCCTGTTTTCTTCCCAGTACTTCAAACTGGAAAGGGAGGGACGATATGGTTCCTTGAAGTCAGTTCCTTAAGGAGGGACATCTCATTCTCCACAAGGCCAACAGCTCCGCTCCCTGCCGGGACTGGGGAGAGAACTGGAAGTACCATAGGAGGTCACCAGCGTCCCTTCCCTCTCCCGGCAACTTCGCCTGGAGCCTGTGGGACATCCTCAGCAGGAGCATCTTTTCGAGAAAGCAGGTCAGCAAAGGAGAGAGTGAGGCTGCTGGCAGCCTTTACCCACGCTGTCATAGCTCGGGGTTGAGAGCGACGTGACACTGAATGGGCATGCTGGGACACAGCCTCCAGTGCTCATCGCTTACATTTGCGCGCTGGAGCAAGCAAGGCGCAGGAAGACCGGAGTAGATCCCGCAAAGGGCTGACAATGGGCATAGAAACGCACGGATCCCACGATTGCGTTACTTAATCCCTACACAGGCAAAGATGGGGCTCTGAACTGCTGGGTTCGAATCCCCGCCACCGCACTGAGTGATCTACCTTGGCCCCTGCCTCTCCCTGTGTCTCAGTTTTCCCTTCTGTAAAATAGGAGGATTGAAGGAGACGATCTCTAAGAATCCATCTACCCTGAGTTTCTGCGGCAGAATGAAACCAGTCCTCACTGCAGCGCGAGACTCACCTTTCTTGGGAAGCTGAGCGGGCACAGCGAAAGGGGCGGGATGGGTGGAGGGTCTCCCTGCACTGATTCTCTCCGTGCTCCGGGCCAAAGCGAAGCCCAGGGGACCTGGATCCCGGCCGTCTTCCCCAATGAGCCTCTTACTTTCCGCCGCACTTTCTTTTTCCCCCTTCGGGGCTCCTCCCCCGGCGCCGCGCGATTGGCCGCGATATCGTGGATCAGGCTCCACCCGCCGCCTTGGCTCGCAATCCACCAGCGTTCAGGGCTTCCCGAGCCTGCGGCTTCTGGGCGGCACAGTGGGCCAGTCCCGCCCGCTGCGAGGAGGAGCAGCGCAGGGGTCCGCCTGCGGGCGGATGCGAGGCTGTGCTCCTTCCTAGGGCGCCCAGCCACTGCCTGGACTGTTCTGAGCGCGCGAGGAAAGGAGAGCCATCCTCCTGCAGCTCAGCCTGGCACGGTGCCCGGCGCTCCGGGAGGATTACCGCCCCCCCCCGCGCCCCCCTGCGCACGCACATACACCATACACATAGGCGCAGACATGTGCTCTTTTAAAATTATGGTCTCACTGTTGAAGTCGGAGCAACCCTGACTTTTCTTCCCGTCTGTATGTATCTAACTGTTATGGAGCAAGGCCATGACAGTCTTTTTGAGCGCCCACCATGTGCCAAACACAGAGAGCAACAGGAAGAAACAGAAAAGCCATCTCGGCAGTCCAGAGCTCTTACTAGAACTGACAGTCGTGTGAAGAAGCAACCGATCATGACTGCAGAACTGCATCTGGATTGTCCACTGGTAAATAATCAGTGCCTAGGACATACCTGGAACAAAATACGCTCTCAGTGCATGTGTGCTGAATGAATGAGTGAAATAACTAATTGGTGACAGAACGAAATAATCCCAATAGAAAGATTTCATTCATTCTCATTTCTCCAGCTTTCAGCAAGAGACTTCAGCTGCAAAACACAAACACACACACACACACACACACACACACACACACACACATACGAACTCGGGATGGGAGTTGTAAAGGTGGACCCAGCACTGACCCAACTAAACTATTTCCTTCTCTGACTTCATTTTGCATCTTTGCTTTCTCTCCTGAGGTCTCCTGAGTCATTTTCTCCTGCAGTTACCTTGGATTCTAACAGGTCTGGTTGATAAACATCTCCATAACCAGAGACACAAAAAACTATCCCCAAGCAACAGCAAGCCTTTCAGGCAGATTACACTATGATAAGGTCCCCCCTAAAACTGGCTCATGATGAAATTGTCCCCCTAAGCAGAAGCAATTATCCCATGATCAGAAACTGAGACTATCCCCTAAGCAGGAGCAATCTTCTCTGATGGGAACAGAATTGTCCCCTCATCCAATAAAACTTCTCTGAGTTTGGAGAACTCATCCTGAGATAAGGATCAATCAGATCATCACCTGTTTAAAATCCTCTGCATTGTTGGCTATGCAAACCTGCCAACCTTTGCCTTCTTGCCCATTTCTATAAAACCTCAAAGTTCTTTGTCATCCCCTTTAAGACAGTTCTTAGGTCACTTGACCAAAGTGTGGCTTCTCAGTGTGGCTATACTGATTAAAGCTCTTTCCTGCCTTCACACTGCATGTGTCTTTCTTTGGCATCTTGGGACAGGTGGCTAAATCTAGTCCATTAGAACCCCCAAAACCTGAGCCTTTTCCCTAAAATTCTGGTAACATTTGTACAATCATCCCGAGAAGCTTCATAATGGCTGTCATTAAGTCAACTCTCTTATTTAAGAACCTTCTGTTGTTACCTTTGATAGTCCAATAGGATTTCATCCTGACTGGCCTGCCCTTCCAACTCTACCCCCATTCTCTGACCAAGGCATCTGCCAAACTGACTTGACTCTTCACAAATGCCTTGCTCCTCACATCCTCGACTTCTCCCAGCCCTCCACTCCTAGAGCTACCTAATTGAAACATATTAATTTATTTATTATGGAACTTGAAGTCCAGAGAAAGCAATTAAGGAGAAGAAAAGGGATGTAAAAGAAGAAAAGGGCCTAGGTGAGTGCAGGTGAAAGGGGAGCTAGTAGATGCCAGTCTTGCTAAAGGCTCAGGTTCTGCCCCTGCCCTGGTGAAGCTTAACTCCCATAATGTAATCAAAACTATAGAAATATCATGTTATTTAACTTACTCATATCACCTAGGAAAATTCAGCCCAAGAAATTATTATTTATCTTTGGCTATAGGGTACATGGTACATGCCCATCACACTGTTTCTGATCAAAAGAGGAAGTACTCCAAAAACATTCAAAAAGTTACCTGTGTAAAACAAAAATAAATTCTTCAATGATTTATGATTCATTCATGAAGCATATCTCAGGCACCAATTTTTGTGTCTCATGTAGCACACGTACACAGAGTCTATCAAGTAGTAGGCAGGATCATGAAGACTTTCCACATTCTCACTTAACCCTCATAGCAACATGTAGGCTACTATTATTATCTTCACTTTATGGATGAAATAGAGAGAACACAAATAAATTGTCCAAGGCTACAAGCCTACCAGTGGAGAAGTCAAAATGAGACCTCAAGTGGTCAGCATTCATGCTCTTAGACACTTCTCTACGACCTTTGTGCTACCTATAAAACAGGCAGATGATGGGAGTTCAAAATCGAATCAGAAGTAGTTCTGGACTTTGAGAGTCTACTTATAGTTTACTGAAAACAAAAGACATATAGATAAATAATGACAGTATATTGTAATTTGAAGACTGTATAAATGATGGGAATGAAAATGATTAGTTAACCAGTTTTCTGTTAAAATTTTCATATTATGGAAATGTATCTATCAAGATAAAGGCTTACAACATAATAATGTTGAGTAAAAATTATGAAGACATATGGCTAGCACTTGAAAGAAATGTGAAAAAAAATGTTGATGCATTAGGATTATGAAAATATAGTAATAGTTTTACCTTTTAAATTTGTTGTAATATCAAAATACTACTAAAACAATTAACAACTTAAAATGTTTAAAAGTATCTGTCACATAGCAGGCATTCAAAAAATAATTATTTCATGAATAAATAAATGAATGAAACTGCAAATTCATTGCTATCCAGTACCTAACAGTACTGGGTGTGTAGGAGACACTCGATAAAACTTGTTTGCAATTGAGCAATGTATTTGAGAAAAGCATTATTTTTTTCTTTCTTCCCTCTGATATCACCCCCATTTTTTGGCACTTAGGTATCTTTATAAGTTTTGCTAGCTCTTTGAACCCTATCCAATCAAACTTTTTGTCACTAACACTTGATAATCACAGTTTATAATGACTTCCACTTTTACAAATTCACTGGTCAATTTTCAGTCATCATTTTACTTGACCTATTAGCAGCTTCTACATAGTCAATCCATTAGTTCTTTCTGGAATGCTTGTTTTATGTCTATTTCTTCTGATACTTCTTATCATATTCTTTTGCTAGATTCCCTACTTCATGATACCTGAAGACAGTAATGTCCCAGAGCTGAGTCTTTGGAGTAATTATGTATCCTCTCTCAGGATGGTATCCAGATATATAACTTTTAAAATATCTATATGGTAATGACCTGCAAATTTAAATGTGCAGTTCAAACCACAGACTGTATACACCATTTGTCTCCTGTGTTTTCCCTTTTGTGTGTGTGTGTGTGTGTGTTTTACTGGGATTGTACCACAGAGCTACATCCTCAGTCCTTTTGATTGTCTATTTTTGAGACAGATTTTTACTAAGTTGCCCAGGTTGGCCTTGAACTTGCCTTAGTCTCCAGAGTACAGTATATAGGCTTACACCCCTGTATCCAGCTCCATTACCCTTATTGATGTTTTGTGTACATACTGAAGTTTACATGCTCAAAATCAAGATTTTTTGTTGGTTGGTTGGGGATTGAACCCAGGGTCACTTGAACACTGAGCCACATCCACAGTCCTGTTTTATATTTTATTTAGAGACAGGATCTGGCTAAGTTGTATAGGGCCTCACTAAGTTACTGAGGCTGGCTTTGAACTCACCATCCTCCTGCCTCAGCCTCCTGAGCCTCTGGGATTACAGGTGTGTGCTACCATACTGGGCAAAAATCAAGTTCTTTCTTTTTATCCCTCACCAAGCATTCTCCTTTCTATTTGCACAGATTTACAAGAAACTATTGGCATCAAATCAATATTGGCATCAGATTCACCATTTTAGGTCGGGAGTCATTTTATCTAGAGGTTACAAAGTTTTGGTTCTGAGGCAAAGCTGCTTAACTTCCCAAAGAACACATGCCTGCTATCAGCCCCATCCCAGCTTAAACTCCTAAGCAGCTTATGATATTCCTCTTGCAGGCTATAAAGCTGCTCTGTGAGTGCGGACAGGCCACTGCTCTCCTTGGAGGGACAGCCTTTTCCGTATGCCTCCTGTGACTGACAATAAATCTCTTGAGTGATGCTCCAGTGTGTGGCGTGGTCCTTGGACTTTGTGTGGACTCTGCGAATGTCCTTTCAGAAACACTATCTTTTAACCAGTGGCAAGGTCAAAACTTTGGAGTTATCATTGTTTCCACTCTTTCCTTCATTGCTTGTGTGCAATCCATTCACAAACCTTCTACTTCCAATGTATTTAAACTACATCTTGAAACTAGGAACACTATTCCTCTCCTCCATCACAACCACCATGGCTCAATTCACTGTCACTTCTCTCCTCACTGGTCTCTCTCTGCTTAGACTCTTGTCCAGACAACCTGTTTTCCATACTTCAGAGATCCTTAACAATGGAAATCAGAACAAATAGTGATTAAGAGCAAGACTCTGAAGGCAGACTGCCTGAGTCCAATTTCAAATTCTGAAACATATTAACATAACATTATCAAGTTACTTAACTTTGTTTTGCTTCAGTTTCATCCTTTGTAAAATGGAAATAATGATATCTTTACCGTAGTGCTCTTTTAAAATTTAATAAGCTTATGTCAGTAAAATGTTTGGAACACCTATAAACCTATGGCACATATAAAGGGCATGTAAACATTCCTCATTATTTTTATAAGAAATAGTACATCACATCGTACCCTGCTTTCAAATATTCAGTGATTTCTTCTCATGATGAGGTAAGTTTTCAGAGTCCTTACTGTGGCGTAAGGGGCTTCCATGATCCAGCACTAGCTATTCCTGTAGACCTCTGATTGTGTGTTCCTTGCTGTGGTCCAAACACACTCACATGCTCTCATCCCTGGCTTTTGTACTTGGTGTTCCCTTTTCTTGAGTACTATTTCTTCATGGTTCACCCTCAACTTATTCACCGGTTTATTCACATCACTCCTCAACTGCCACCTTCTCAGTAAAGCCTTTTAGGAAAACTGCATTAAATATGTGTATCTATATTTGGTCCTAATAATGTTACATTTTAACTTACTTGTTCATTAAGTGCCCTTTAATAGGAGTGCAAGCTTCAGCAGGGTTAGTATGATGTCTCCCTTCCCATTGGAGAGTATTTTGCTTAAGTTTCTCATTTTAAAAATGATAGATGAGATATGAATTTTATGTAAGTCTTTCATGGTTATACGACGACCCCAAAATATTAAGTGATGAATGCATGGCTCTCCTTTGATTTGCATTTTTGGAAGACAGAAAAGTTAAAAGGGAAATAAAACACAGAAAATCGCTTTTGGGGGTGGCAGGGTTCAGGTTAAAGTACTGTATACAACATTTTGCTTAGTGTTTTTGAATGGAAGGTAAGTGAGAAAACTGAGCCAAGAGAAATAAAATGTGAAAAAGGAAAAAGTAATTACTTCACCTTCCATATTTTCATGTCCCCACCTTTTTTTAAAAAACAGAATTTTAGTTGTAGTTGGATATAGTATCTTTATTTATTTTTATGTGATGCTGAGAATCGAACCCAGTGCCTCATACTGCAAGGCGGGCATTCTACCACTGAGCTACAGCCCCAGCCCCATGTCCCCACCTTTTATAACTCTCAGTTCTTTTTATTTTCAACTCTCCAGCACTCACACCTGTTCCCCAGCCATACCAAGTTGCTCTTGTGGTAATCAGTGAATGTCTTTCCCCCACTCCTCCTGGGCCTCTTGCTCCTCTGTGTCTCTGTTCCTAATTAAGTCCTTTCCCTTAGTTTTAATCAGTTACATAGGAAAAAAGGAAAATCAAGCAGACTAAACAAAGCCATGTTAAGGTGGAGATTACTCACACTTGTCTTGTCAGAAGTATATGCTCCTAACACGTAAATCTAACTATCAAAACTCAAGTTTGGAAGAGGAAATGAGACTGTGTGGTGGGAGCTTTCTTCATTTCTATCTCAACCTCACAGACCGTGTGTTTTTCCTGGAAGAAGAGAAGGAAAAGGAGAACTTCTAAATCCCTCCAGAACTTCTTTTGTCTGCACAGGATGGAGACAAGCCCCAGGAGAAGACAGCTTCACATGGAACAAAGATAAACCCAGACAGACATTATTTAAATTGGTGAAAACAGATTTTATTCATAACTACTGACAGTAGAGGAAAGACCTGAGTTCTATTCCCATTTTTGCAGAGGTAATTTGGGCATTTTAAAGGGAGAATGAAGGAGGGGGGAGTGCAGGCGTTCAGTGGAATCAGAGAAGTGAAAAACCGTTAAGGCTGGTCACTATAAATGTGATGAGGTCAGTGTGTCTGCTAGCTGGCTGTCATGGAAGTTAGGGTTCCATCCTCCCATGAAGTGGGAAAGGAGGCCATCCTTCCAGATGATAGCATTTTAAAGGAATGGTCCTTGGAGCCTTGAGAGATTACACTGAGTGGTAAAATATACATATTCAAAATAAGAAGGCCTTTTCAATACATGTTACAAGAAAGGGAGTCAGAGCTTCTCCTCAGGTGTTGGCTGGAGTGAACAGCTACCTCAATCTCCTGGGTCTTTGGCCTTCTCAGATGGGCATTTTAACAGGGTAGGGCTTATCCTTGGAACACTGCCTTAGGTTTCCAGAAGCCATGCTGGAATGTGGACAATTCTCTTGGTGCAGGGGTTTGCAGGGAGCTCATAGGTGCAAAGTGCTGAAGTTTTCAGAGGTCAGGAGATTCTCCCACCGGGTACCCACAGTGAGAGGATCAGAATCCCCTTCTCTGAGTTGCTTCTCCTTTGAAATCATTTTCTCCTTCCTTGGAATGTTGTCTTTGGGGAGATACTCCCCGCACTGTCACCAGAGGGGCGTGTCCATGACAGGATGACAGGCAAAGCATGTTTTCCAAAAGACAGCCTGAGTCTTTCTGGCCTGTGGCCTGAAGCTCCTGGAGACTATTAGAAAAGAACTAATTTTCTCTCCTTGCTTTTTTTCCTTCCAAACAAAAACTTTGAAGCAAAGGTCAAGATTTTAATAAAGTCTTGGAGGATGGTGATTATGCAATGTTGACACTTAACTACAGTAGGAAATTTAAAGACAAGAACTTTGCATTCCAAAAAAAAAAAGGGAAAACTTACCTTTTATAGCTCTAACTTGGCCTTGTAAGTAGTTAACACATTTACCAGCTTCCAGACTCCAAAATGTAAATTGAAAGCATGCTCTTTAGTTGAAACCATTGCCTATATTATCCCATAAGCCAAACCACTACGATATTCTTTAAGGCAAACCTGATCCAAATTGGTCACCATCTGGTGAATAGCAACCAGTCAGTGCCAGTTAAAATCATGCTAAAATTTGCCTGTTCCTACAGCAATATGAGTGGACTATGCCATCCAGCTCTATATTCTTCTGTGCAGCAACAGAAAGACTGAATGATCCTCTAGCAGAGAGGCGTTTGTATTATTCATCTCTGGAGAAGAATTTTCAAGTAGTCATGAGATTCAGGCATTCTTTTTTTATAGGAGTCTTTCTCTGCTACTAGCATTGAGCAATTTGTTTTATCTTTTATTCATTCATTTATTTAAACATGTGTTGAACATTTGCTCTGTACAGGAACCGTGAGCAGTGCTGAGTTAAGGTAGGCCTGGTTTTCTCACCATAGGCCCTGAGATGAGAGAAGACATGAAAGATACAATGTTTACAAAGATTGTAGAATACAAGAGTGAAATAATACCTCCTCTTTGTGGAGCAATTAGCCCTGAGAATGTGGCATGCCCATGGAATGTGTCTTATTTCTAAACCTTACAATAGCCTAAAAAGGTAGAAGTCATTTTCCCTACTTTTAGTGATGAAAAAATAGAGTCAGAGAAGCTGAATTACCTAAAGTCACACAACTAGTTAACATTAAGGCCAGTTCTAAACCCCAGGACTAATAGATTCTGAAACCACACTTTTTCTAACTTTATTAATATTCATAAGTTCAAGTAAAGCACTCTTGGTCTATTGAGGAGGAAAAATGACTTCTGTTTGGAAGGGAAAAGAAACCAACAGAGAGGGTGTCACTCAAAGGGACTAGGAGGAGAAATAAGAATTGAAATTTACCAGGACAAAAGGAGGTGTAAGACCCAATAGAGCAAGAGAAAAGTATTCACTCATTTGTCCATTCAATTACTATTTGGTATATAAATAAAACAACTGCAGCATGATGTGGTATGTGCTTTTGGAAAGATGAGATGATATTTCATGTAATCCCTGAACCCATCACCAAGGGATGGAAACCATGGAGCAGAGTGAATCCTTTGACTCTAGCTGGAGAACATTTGATTAGTACTGGGAGAAAGAGGTGGAAAACTATGTTTGGATCAGGCAAACAAAATACTCAAGGCTCCTAAAAATAAAACAGACTGCTTAACATCACACAGTGAAGAAGGTATAAAGTTGGGTTTTAAAGTTTGACTCTAGAACTTATAATTATTCTCTACTCTCTGACTTGGTCTATGTGATAAACTAAAGAAGCACTGTGTTGTTACAATTTTTAGTGTTTTAAAAAAACATTTTAAAGTGCAACATGCATATATAAAATTGCAATAATCATGTGTTTACAGCATGATGAATTGTAATAAAGTCAACACAACCATGTAAGGAGGATGTAGATCAAGACAATCATAGTGATAGAGGACAGACAGACCAGAGGAATGACAATATGAGGTTAAGGGAATAATTCTATAAAATGGGTTCACCCTGCTGAACCCATATGCTTTCTTTGCCAGAAAGCAATTTACCTGCAGATCTGCATGGCCTAAGTGGACAGGATATGTTACAATCCTCAGCAAACTACCTGTTATCTGCAGGAGAAATGCAGGCTGGAAATAATGCCCATAAGAGGAATGCAAGTTACTCTGAAGGGGGGACTTTTGTGAACCTTTCACAGACCAAATCCCAGAATTTAGAAAGATAAGGATGATTTCCCCCCCATCATAAAATCTGTAAGAAAACATTTCAAATAGAATCAAACTGGTCAACATGGGCCGCAGTGACCTATAGAGGCCAAGGCACTGGGTATTTGAAAATCTGATGTCATCCTGCTATCAGACAAAAATCAAGAGGTGTATCTGGGCAGGACTCTGTAAAGTTCCTTGGGACCCCAATAAAACAGGAGAGCAGGAATGTTGTGATATCCCTCTCTTCTCTGGGAGGATCCACTCTCTCTCCCTGAAAGTGTCCCCTTTCCTTCTTCCTATCCCTTCAATAAACTTACGCATGTTAATCTGAGCAACATGTCTAAAATCTTTTGTAATTGGTTGCAAGAATCAGGGTTTGAAGGGGGGCCTTGGCACTGCTTGAGGTTCTCAGAAGGCCCAGCACTGTTAACAGTACTGCTGTTCAGAGTAATAGGCCTGTTACAGCATGCCTTTCCTACCCTCAGTGAGGTCCTAGGGAAGTTTCCAGAGAGTCCCATCCAGGTGCACCTCTTGACTTTTGATTGACAGCGGGATGACAGGAGACTTTTGCCATGACCACTCTGGGTCACTTTGGTCATGCTGATTGGTTCTAATCAGAACCTGTTAATACAGATTTTTATAATCAGGGAAAGCATCCTCATCCCCCTGAGTTCCAGGATCTGATCAATGAAAGGTTCACAAAACTCTCATCTTTTGGGGTAACTTGTGTTATTTTTATTAGCATATTTCTGGCCTGTATTTCTCCTGCAGATAACAGGTAGTTTGCTGAGGATTGCGACATATCCTGTCCACTTAGGCCACACAGGACTGCAGGTAAATTGCTTCCTGGTAAAGAAAGCATGTAGAGGGTCAGCAGGGTGAGCCCATTTTATAGAATTATTTCTTTATCCTCAGGTTCCCACCACTCACATCTTTCTGTCTGTCCCCTATCAGTACCACAGCTATGGATTTTATTTAATATGAGATGATATGAACTTTTATTAATTTGATATCAACTTCATTTCTGTTAGTACAATAACCTTCTTCTTATAGGCTTCATTCATGCACATTTGATCCTTGGGAACACATGAGCAATTCAGTCAAAACTTGCCTGGAAAATGAAATGGTTGATGAATGATACCTGCTCTTTGGGGAGCACGTGTGTTCCCTGAAGTCAGAAATTGCCTTTATTAAGCAGGAGCATGGAATTAGATAGAACAGATAGTAAAATAGCCAGGTAGTCTGAGTAAGGGACCCCAATTAAGATTTTTTTTTTCAAATGTAAAGACTACTCCATGAGGTTAACCTGTAGAAGCATTCCAAACATTCCAGACATGGAATGTCTTTGTCAGAAAGGGGTGTGAAAATGGAGGGAAAATGGGATTGGGGCATATCAGAATGGAGGTAAGAGGAAAGTTTAACCTGAAGTGCTAAAAGGGCACAGCCAATTAGGTCACAGGTTGATCCAATAGCATTGGTACTTTCCCAAAACCTGTTTGGCATAGATTGTAACCAAACAGACTTTGTACTTTTCCAGTACATGTTTAGCCTGAATTTTGATCAATGACTGTACCCTGAAGCTATATGTACTTCTGGACTAGTACATTTAAGGGAAAAACCTATAGTCAAGTTCCTTCTTGGCTACTGGAAGTTCTACTTCTTTTCTTCTCACTCAAATCCTACACTTTATGGTCACTCTTCCCTTCCTTGTTCATGTATTTCATTCTTTGACTTTGTGAGATAAGAACTCAGAAATTGGCTATGAGCAGCTAGGGTCTGCTATCAAGAACTTCAGCTTACAGAGATCTCCACCCACCCACAGAAGTGGAGCATCAGAAACTTACCTTGGGATTGTTAGACCCAGGGCAAATCTAGCTGCCTTTGAATCCCAAGCAACAAAAAGAGAGGTAGCAGTGAGACTCCCATATCAAATTCTGAAGATATTCTATAATTAACATACTAGCTTGTTGAATATATACAATTATAACCTGTAAAAGTCAAAGTAGTCAGATAGCCCAGATAGCAGAACTCTTGAAAAGATGTAGAGAGTAGTCTAGACATCACTCACTTATTCACAGCCTATTCTTAGCAGTCATTTTTTGCTTTCTGAGTTTCAGGTTCCTTCACTTTACAATGGTCATTAACTTGCAATATTACCTTAAAATGGTGGTCATCAGCTCCCGATAGGCATTCAAATAACCTGTGTTTTTTTTATATTTTATTGTGCTTTGTATGATGTGTTTTGCATTTAACTATTAGAGATGTCCAAACCTTATGTGGATCTGTGAGTTACGAATATTGTGTAAGATGAGTCACCTCACTTCAGAAGTGACTCGTAAAACTGAAATTTGATATTAAGATGACTAGACTTGCTGATTTCTCAGCTGTATTCCAGGGCAACTTCTCTAATGGCATATGTGAGTTCAAATACAAATTTGGAAAATTTCACAAAGTTAACTTCACAAGAAATCAAATTCAAAACTATATATCGGAAATGTATTTATCAGAAAGACTAACCCCATAATTTTTATCAGAAGAGGTAGTTAGAATACATTTGGTAAAATTTACACATTTGTAGCTGTGTAATATCACTAAAGTATCAAGAAAGAAAAGAAACAATTAAGAGATTGATGGTGTTTGCACATACTTGTAACCTTAATGGATGATAATATTCTTTGATCATTGAAGACCTGTTTTTGATATTGAGACATTTGATATTCAGATTTGGATCAAAAGATAACAAAGATTAAAGCAATTAATAATTATAAAATCCTGTTTTGTGCTCTATAGGAAATGCAAAGTAATCTTAGGGAAACTTCTATCATGAAAGCTATGTGTGGTAGCTATCCACCCTCACGTGCATACTTGGACTGGAGTCATCCAAGATGACTTCTGATTGGGAAATGAGGGATGATGTTATAGAGATGATATTTGAGATCAATATTGAGAATTTGTTAATAACAGAGAGTGGCAGAGGGCATGTTGTAGAAGTGGCAGAGAAAGAGACAAGGTGACATGAACTTACAAAGAAAAAAAAAAGAAAGAAAAGAAAGGAAAAGAAAAAAATGGTCTGTTTTTCTTGTCAGATTCTTTATCCCAAGGAGTAGGTCAACTTGATAGGAAAAGCTGATTAGACTTGACTTAAGGGGGCCTGGCTATGTTAAGGCATTGCTTTCTGAAGCCATGGAAAGTCCTTGGAAGCTGACAAATAAGAGCGAATCTCTCTCGAGGTCACACAGGTTATCAGATTGGGGGAACAGGACTGGAATTCAGATTGTCTAAAGTTTGAAGATCTTTTTATTGCCCTCAACTACTCAAATATGGTCAGTAGAGTCCTAATAAGAATAACCAAGTTAAACACATCAGACTTAATGGGCCCCACACTTTCTCATAACAGCCTAAGTGCTTATAAGTGGGATTCTTTAGAAGTGAAAGACAGGAATGACTTTTATAAAAAAATTTTCCTCTGGAGGATTCAAGGCCTCCTCCAGGGTAGAGTTCAGCTGTGACTTATCAATGCAGAGCAGCAGCAGGCAGTAGGTTGGCATCAGGAAGCACAAGAGGGGGTTGCATTAGAAATTGTGGAGGGAATTTGAAATTGGCTGAATGCAATTACCCACACTGGAATTTGGCCAAGGTCTTCAGATTTAATACCACCACTCATCCTGTTCCTTGTAAAGACCCTCTGTGGTCAGAGACCTTAATTTTACTGTTCTTGTAAAATTCATGGGACAGCATTTCCCAGCCTTTCCCCCTCCAACTAGGACCCTTCACTTTGTTTTCTCGGCCACAGTGCTTCCAATGTGGCTTTGATTGCTGCTGCTGACACCAAGACACTTTCATTGCCCCTGAAGGCCATTTTATTTATCGGTGCTATGTTTCCAAAAGATGCATTTCCCTCCACCAATATGTTCAGCTGCCCACGTAATAGCATAGGCTGACATTTGGGTGACCACTCAGGAGAGCAGCAGATTGTGTAAATTCCATAACTCCAACATGTCAATTGCAAGTTACCTTGAGAAAAAATTATACAGTTTGACCTTGCTCTTAAAAAAAAAAAATCATAGAAAACATAGAAAGAAGAATCCAGTACCACAATTTAGTACTAATAAAGATTGAATTAACAATTATTCACATACACATATCATTTTCACAAGGAAAACTAAAATTAAAAATATTTGTGGAAACACTATGGCAGGATATTTGAAAAGTGGAGACAAATATCCAAATTCTAATAAATAAATAGGCAAACATCTGATCAAACTATGAATAAATAAGGGAAGACAGGCAGGCCTAGAATGGTGTTCTTTCTAATTTTGCTCATAATCAAAGAAGGGAAATGTTCCATTTCCATGATGTTAAAGTTAATAACCAAAATTGTATAAAGAAGCAATTTGGCAATTAATTTAAGATCTTAAAAATACTAGATTCTTCAAGCTAGTACCTCCAGTCCTGAAAATTTACCTAAAAAAATGCAAACAAATAAGAAAATGGCATAGATATTCATTGCAAAAAACAAAGGCAACCATAATATAACTATAACTGTATAAATATAACTAGAATATATAAAGAACTCCCACAAATCAACAACAAAAATACAAATAACCTGATTAAATAATGGACAAAGGATTGGAATAGACATATTAAGGAGAGATGCCCACAGATAATAAAAATGTGAAAAGATGTCAGTATAATGAATCATCAGGAAAATGCAAATCAAAACCATGATGAGATACTACCTCACAATCATTAAGATGCCTAATATCAAAGAGAGAGTGTGGGGAGGGAGGGAGGAAGGGAGGGAGAGAGAGAGAGAGAGAGAGAGAGAGAGAGAGAGAGAGAAGAATGAAAATACCATTTGTTGTTGATAAATATGCAGAAGTTGTGATTCTGTTTACTCTCAGTATTATATAAAATTGTACACACTCTATGGGAAAGAGTATGATGATTCCTCTAAAAAATAAACATAGAATTACTGTATGATTCAGCAAGTTCAATTCTGGTTAAATTCTCAAAAGTTATTGAATGCTTCTGTTTCACTCATATTCATAACAGCCTTGTTCTCAATAATCCAAAGCAGAAGCAACCAAGAGCCTGTCATCAGATGACTACATAAACAAAATGATGTAGTATGCACATATACAATAGAATATTATCCAACCCTAAAAAGAAAGGAAAATCTGATACATGCTGTAACATGCATCAACCTTGGAAACATTTTGCTAAGTGAAATAAACCAGTCAAAAAATGACAAATACTGTGTAATTCCACTTAACACAAGAGGCACCGAGAGTAGTGAAATTCATAGAAACATAAAATATAAAGGGGGTTGCCAAAGACTGGAGGAAAGGAGAATTGGGAGTTATTGTTTAATGAATCTAGAATCCCAGTTTTGCAAGATTAGAAGTTTTGGATTCCTTGGATAAGAAGGTGAATGTACACAAGTCCACTGAGCACTTAAAAATGTTCAGAAAGTCAACTTTGTGTCATGTGTATTTCACCACAATTTTAAAAAATGATAGTTTTTCATGTTAGAAATTAGGAAAATAATTTAGGCAATTTATTTGTATGTGTGGTGCTGGGAATGGAACTTATGGTCTCACAGATCTAGAATTCTATCACTGAGTTAATAATATGCCAGCCCAATTTAGTCAATTTGGGCCATCTTTTGATAGATTATATATAGCTATTAGAAATTATAATTACATGTAAACATTCTTATATTTATAATATTAAAACACGGTCTTCAAAACACTTATATTTATAGCCACACAGTCAACTATAAAATAAAAAAGAAGCGAAGTATTAAGACATTGTACTGTATGCAAAATTCTGTGATGCTTTATTTATATTATTCTACAACAATGTTATTTGTAAAAGAAATAAAGTTGTCACTGTATCTCTAAAAAGGGGCTTCAGTATTTTTCTCCTGTGGAAAAGAACTAAAAATAAATATTCTTTCTTTCCACAGAAAAGTGAACAAATAAATAATTCATTCCATATTAAAAAAATAAAAATAAAAACACAGCATTTAGGTTAGTGGATATAAAAAAATAAAAACCCAATAAATAGAAGTTAAACCATGAGCTATAGAAAAGCCCAAGGACAAAAGGAAACTAAGAGTATTATTTATTATTTTTGTTTAGCATTTCTAGTTTGTGATTCATTTTTAATATTAGAGTTATAAATGTTTTACTAAATAATTTTCCCTTTTACATGTATGATTTTATGAGGTTAGTAATATTCCTTTGTGAATATGTGCTCATATAGAATGTTGTCAAAATAATTTTCCATTGGAATGTATCTGCAATTTAGTAACGGACATTAACAGAAAAATGTGAGGTTGATATTCTTTTTAATAAGTAATTTTTCGAGGACATTGATATTAGCTTTGAATGTTTATTCATTCAATAAAGTACACTCAATTTTTTACAAGTAGTTTACAATAATGGTATTTAAATCTGATGTTAACCTATGTACAGTGTTTTCTGAGATATTATTCAACAATTTTTCTAAAT
Source organism: Marmota flaviventris (assembly GCF_047511675.1). Taxonomy (NCBI): domain Eukaryota; kingdom Metazoa; phylum Chordata; class Mammalia; order Rodentia; family Sciuridae; genus Marmota; species Marmota flaviventris. Next base: position 46,655,798 of record NC_092505.1, on the reverse strand, counting down.
ATGAAAATGATTTATCTGCTTTGTGATATCAAATATTCTCTGTGGATACTTGAAGTAACAGGAGACCACCATATTCAAATAATTAACCCTTAAGCAAGGAGTTCTGTTGTGAAGAAGATTACAGTATAAAGAGATGGGGAAGGAGAAAAGGGTACGTTTCTCAAAGTTGTGAGTTTGTGGAAAATATAGTCGAGGAGTCACAGGAAACAAAAGGGAAAGAATGCTGTCATCAGCCCCTCTGTGCTTAGCCACTATTATCCTGACATTTGCTCACGTGCTGGTGTTCAGGCTAGAAAGCTGGTGGAATTTCCAGCTATCACTTGTTGACTGTGAGCTTTTGAGTAAGTTATCTGAATTCTCTGTCTTAATATTTATAAATGAAAAAAGGATATTACAAAACTTCAATCTCAAAAATATAAGTTATTGCAGAGCTCAAATGCGATAATAAATGTAAAGAAACTACCATAAGGTCTTGTACATGATCCATGCATAGAAAATGAAAATGACTGCCCCACCTTCTCGATTTAATTTCTAACTTGTCTTCATCCTTAAGGAATCACAGGAACTTACATGTGAGAGGTCACTGACATGCATTTATTGATTAACACAGTCACTCAATAAATACTTTTTGATCGATCAACATTGCAGCACAAAATATATGGGCTTAAAATGCTTTCCTGATTTATTATGAGAAGCCCCAGGTACCAGATGACAGAAGCTATGGAGTTGGTTTCTACATAAATATCCAAGAAGAAATGTCTCTCCCTGAAATGGTTATAATAAGTGTAATTCCTTATGTTTATGCACTATGATATGCCTTACAAAGCATTATCATCTATAAAATTGATCATCTGAACAATGATGTAAGAAAGCTAAGATGCAGGGATTATTATTTCCATTGTAAAATGAGGGTCAAGATGAATGATGTGACTTTCCTGGGGAGACACATGCACTAAAAGCCAGTAAGCGGGCTGATTCCAGGTCTGCCTCACCAGGTATCCTCTACAAGGCTGCTTTGGCATATCTGTCACAAGCTTTCTCAGAGCCTTGCAGTCCTGCGTTTCTTGTAGGTTTATATCCATATAATACAGATCTAGTCAGTATCTTCATCATGAAGTTTCAAAATGTTTAGACCTGAACTTCCACCCAGTATTGCATTGAAATTTAATTAGACAAGTTGGCTTCCCCTAGAGAAAGGCGCAAAAAGACAATTTTATTAAAATTACTGTAGTCATCATTATTTCATCTGGGCTCCTCCACCCATGCTTTTCACACTCCACTAGTGTTAAACAAGCATCACCTTTTGAAGCTTTTTCCCTTGAAGACAACTCAGAGGTGAGGTTATAAAAAGGGCCTCAGTGCATAAAATGAATGGGTGAAATGACCTTGTCTGCAAACCAATTAAATGAAGTCGGTCATCTCAAAAGGGAAACTGCCAGCATCCTTCTGAGGACCATTGACAGCCACTACCTGACATGAGCACGATTGCTATGTCATTTGTTTTCATCAGGCCAGCCCCACTGAAACACAAGCCAATATCTTCTCTCCTCAGATCCTCTTATGTGTTAGGCAACATTGAGTCATACAGCTATCTTTTTCCTCCCATATGTATGTCTTTCTTTAAGGATCAGGAAGCAAAAGTGATTCTTTGAAAACGATTGACAACACCATGCAGGGTATTATAATCCATGTGTCCTTCATTTTAGCCCCACCTCTCTTCTCATGCCTGCAGCAAATCAATCATCATTCTCCAGGCATCTACTATTGTACAAAGTACTGTGCAAGACACTGTGGAGAAGAATACTCAGAACCAGATGCACTCTCTGCCCTCAATAAATTTTTGGAATCCTATAGGAGGTAAGAACACACAAATAGATATCACAGAAGATGAGATGAGAGCTATAGAGTGTGAAGGAGTTAGAGAAGTTTTAAAATTAAAAGATCACTTCAATTGGTTCTATCTGGCAAATTCTCTCTTCTATGTATATTCCCTGGCTTTAAACAATTCTGTTAAAATTTAACATCCACACTCATTCAGTATCCTATGTTGGTTTTTCCTGAACTAATCATCATAAAAAAAAAAATCAAGGTCTCTTTTTGTCTTTTCCAATCCTCGTCTTGGATTGGGAAGAAAGAGGTAAATTCTGCTCATTTTCTTCCTGCTAATGACAGTCTTGACATCCTTATAGTTATATTTTCAAAGAAGATTTTTTAAAAAGGTGTTTATCCAATTGTCTGGACTCAAGCTCATGACTTCTAACTTAGGATCATCTTCTGAAGGACAATAGAGGAAACAGGACATCTGACAGCAAAAGGTGCCGCCCATTACTGCAAGTTTTAAAGGTCACCTGCTCTTCTACGTGAATTTCACGATAACTAAAGAACAAATGTTCTGAAGAGATTAGCTGGATAAAATGACTATTATAAACTCACCGTTTATGTATGTCAGGACAAATGGAGCAGTGTAATAGCATTTTTTCCCTGAATTTCTTTGAGGTATGACAGAGAAAATTAATTTGAGACTAGAGAATAGGAAGGGAAAGTTATAAATTTGGAATTTGACAAATAAGGCATGCTTATACAATGTGCCAAGTCTGAAATAAAAAATGAATGTGTTAGAAAATCCCAAGTCCTTGTGAAAAAGTCTCTTCTCTGATTTTTTTTTTATTTTACCAGTCAGGCCTTTATCAATTTTTAATTTTTTTATTGTTCTTCCAAAATTCTGAGTCATGATCAGATCATTAGTACTATTATTCTAATATATATATATATATATATATATATATATATATATATATGTAGATTTTTTTGAGTTATATGTTAAGTTAGCATACAAACATTTTAAGCTCTACAGCCACAGGGGGAAAAATGTAAGAAAACTACTAAAATTAAACAATAGCATTTATATACATTCTATTTACATACACATGAAATGAATGTAGGGCAACTATAAATTTAGGGTGCTGATTTTATATGCATGTATATACATGTGCACACACACACACAAATCAGTACTCTCACTATGCATTTGTGCTAAACACACTAATGCAAACATAGACTACTTTACATAGTGCTTTGTCCATCCATTTAAGGAGTTTTCACGTTACTTTAAAGGTAAATCTGAGCATGTGTTTCCCCTTTAAGATCTAGATGGGTCTATCTCTTTATTTCTCTCTGGCACATGGCATATACCACCCAAAACACAGTAAACATGTTGTTAATAGTGTTTGAATTAAATAGAATTAAATGGTGGGCTCTACAAATAATGAATTAAATCAATGCAATGTTTAAATCTATAATCAGAATAATTCAATTCTTAGGAGTTTTGAGGTATTATGGTATAAAATAGATCATATCCAGATATACAAAGCATGAAGCCTAAGTGTAAATTGCTCTTAGCCTAAACTGTTAGGTGTCTAGGGGTGTTTTGTTTAACTTCTCCAACCAGATTGACTTAGTTGAAGATTTGAAAACGCAAACTAAGCAATAAGTAAGGGCAACCTAAACATCTCAGACACTTGATGTATGTTGCTTTCCTTTCCCTTTTGTGTTCTGACCTCATGCTGGCTGTTAACTATTTGGAAATAATAACTTTATTTTCTGTGGATTTTAAGCATAGAGTCCCTCACCCACTTAAAAGAATATTAAATTCTTTTAAAATATTCCACCTTCAGCTGGCTCTGTGGTGCATGCCTGTAATCCCAGCGACTCAGGAGGCTGAGACAGGAGGATGACCAGTTCAAAGCAAGCCTCAGCAAAAGTTAGGCGCTAAGAAACTCAGTGAGACCCTGTTTCGAAGTAAAATACAAAATAGGGCTGGGGATGTGGCTCAGTGGTCAAGTGCCCCTGAGTTCAATCCCCGTATCCAAATAAACAAATAAATAAAACATTCCACCTTAGAATTAGTTCAGCTGACTCTCACTTATTTTATTCAACAAACATGCTTTTTTCTAGTTTATGGGCGACCACAAAGTATCCTTTGTGTGCAAATGTGTTAACATGAACCTCTTCTTGGCACAGCAACTTGGGTTGGCTGCTGTGACAGGGGACTGCCATCCAGACTCCGTCATGTGTAATGGTGTGAAGAAATCCCCTCAATACTTGGCCACAATTTCTGTATTTTTAAAATGAGGAAATGAAATGAACCAATCAAGAAAAGGAGTTTCTTGCTTACTAGAATTTATGGCAAACAATAGAAAAGAAAGTGGGGGGGGGGGGCAAAATGGATTTGTTGTGGTTTGGATTTGAGGTGTCCCCCAAAGGCTCATGTGTGAGTCAATGCAAGAAGGTTCAGAGGAGAAACGATCAGGTTGTGAGAGTCTTAAACAATCAGTGAATTAATCCTAGAGAGGTAAGTTGTGGCTGGAGGAGGTGGGAATTGGGGCATGGCTTTGGGGATATTTTTGTGGATGGCTTTGCTTCCTGATCTTCATGACGTGAGCTGCTTGCCTCTGTCACACTCTTTTGCCCTGATATCCTGCTCACCTCCATCCCTGAGGAATGAAGCCTTCTGGCAATGGATTGAGACCTCTGAAACTGTTAGCCCTCAAAAAAAAAAAAAAAAAAAAAAAAATCCTCTACAGTTGTTCTGGTCAGTCTTTTAATCACAGCAGCAAAAGAGCTGACTAAAATAGGATTCGTTTTTTTTTTAATTCCCTCTGTCCATTAAGTGTTCAAAATTGAATCTTTTTTCCCCCCAGACAATTGTCCAATAGTTACAGAAAAAAAAAAACTAGATTTTTGATTATGCTTGCTTTGCAGTTTGAATTATTATTCGCTCAAACAATGACAGTTAATCTTATTATCATGTTAACTCTTGTGCTTGCAGCCCATTTATGTTTACCACTTGCCATGTTTCAGCTCCTCGGTGCTGTGGGCACTGAACAAAATAAGACATGGTTCTTGTCAAGCTGTTCATAGCCTAGTAAGAGACAATGAAGAACAAATAAAACCAGGTATTTAATTAGGATATGAAAAGGTGTGGAGCATTGAGTGGAGAATGATTAATTCTAACTGAGGAAGCATTGCTTAAAATTTTAAAGTAAATAAATTGAAGGATTCCACACATAATTTTCAGGATGATTGCTTCCTTAGAAAATAATATAACTTAAATATGAAGCAAATTTACATCCTGCAATACGGCCCCTGGAAGGTTTTATTCCAAAGTACTGGATCCCACTTGGCTTGATGAGAGAAGAGTTAGATATAGGCAGGGGATTCTGACTCTAACTGCCCTGTCCTGCTTCTAATTAATTAATTAATTAATTCAACAGTCATTTATTGAGTGACTCTTTTGGGACAGGTACTCTTCTGAATAAAAGGGATGAAGAAATAATTGAAGAACAAAGATTCACTGATATTCCTTGAAAAAAATGGCTGCTCCTGGAATGGGATCAGGAAATATATAAATATAGAGCATCTCTTAATACCAGGAAGACAGTGCTAAAAAAAAATTCATGAGGGTATGCCAATGGCTATAGGGAAACTTTAAAAGTCCCCAGTGACCAAAGTTGGAATAATTAAAACAACCAAATAAAGTAGCATTGGATGTTGTTACTCAAAAAATAAAATAAATGTTCATGAGTTCATACTGATAAAATGATTGAAATATTAATAAATTGCTGAGAAGAAACAATTTACCATGCACAAGAATTCCAATAATTTCCATTGATACTCTTCCCTCAAGGAGCTACTTTCCAAGTAACTATAGGCTGTTCCCAGTGACTTCCTTCCAATGAGTATAGTGCAGAGAGAGGGAAAAAAAGCAAGATGATAGATAAATCTGACAAACACTACGTCAGACAGGACATTGAGGTCAATATCACTGGTCGTAATTCATGCTAATAGTATTTGTATTTTATATGATGTAATAAAGTGGTATCTTACCCCTGAACTGCTTCTCCAAAACATATAACCTCAGTTTGATCATGAGAAAAACATCAGAAAACTTCTAATAAAGGGCATCCTACAACATATAGGCCAATGCTTCTCCAAACTGCCAATATAGTCAAAAGTAGGAAAAGCTGTAAAAATTATTATTATAACCAAGAGAAACTAAAGGAGACATGACAACTTAATGTAATATAGTATTCTGGATGGAACCTTGGAATAGAAGAAGGAAACTGAAAAAGACTGAAGAAAATGGAATAAATCATAGAATTTTTTTAGCAATAATATATCAATATTAGTTCATTAACTGTGACAAATGTACCATGGTAAATTAAGTTCTTGAGAATGGGAGGAGCTGGTGCCAGATATGCAGAAACTGTACTGTCTCCTAAATTTTTCTTAAGATATAAAGCTGTCCTAAAAATTAAACTTTTTAAAAGAATGTCTCCACTTAATAGTGTTCACTAATATGTAAAATAAATTATAAAATATATAGTATGTCAGAATAAGTTCTGTTAAGGAGAATAAAGCAGAAAAAAGAGTTTGGAGGGTAGCATAATTTAACATACCATGATTAGAGAAGGTCTACTCTAGAGACTAATATTTGAATAAAGACTCAAAATAGGTGAGGCAGTGAATCATGTAGCTAATTGGAAAAAGAGATCCAATGATGCAATAGCAAGTGCTAAGGTCTTGACGTATGAATAAACTCACTATATTTAAGGAACAGTAGACCCAGAGGAGTTGAAGTTGCTAAGCAGTGCCTATTTTTACTCCACTTGAGCAGAATAGGGACCCACTGGATGAGATTGTATCCCTAAGACTAGCTTCAAAGCAGCTATTGCAGGTTAAGTATTCATCAGTGTTTTGAGGAGTTGAATTCCTCAATTCAGTGGTTGCTCTGATCATGTAGAGCCTTTTAGTCATTGCAAAGCATTTTTTTTTTTTTTTTTGACACTGAAAGTGGGATAGGAAGCTTCTGGTGGATGTTAAGCAGAAGGTTAACATGAGCTGATCTATTTTTAATGGGGTCTCTCTGAGTGTTGTGTGGAGCATAGACTGCAGGAGGAAAGACAGAGCAGGGGACAATCATGAAGCCACTGCAGTAATCTAGGAGAGAGACAAACGTGGCTTGGGCTAAGGATTCAGAGGCAGAGGTGGTGAGATGTTGTCAGTTTTGGGTGTATCCAAAAGCAGAATTTCTGAGCATTTGAATATAGGATATGAGGGATAGATTCCAAGGAACAACAATATATATATCCAAGGATATATATCATTAACTAAAGATAGAAAAATGAGAAAAGGAGTGGGTTCGTGTTAGTAGATGAGAAGCTCAACATCAAGTTTATTTTCTTCTACTTCCCATATATATCTCAGATTTGTCTTTTTGTAATGTTCACTGTTTCTCCTCTCATCAAATATCCACCAGCCTACTAATTGGACTCTGTTCCATTCTTGCTCTCCTACTATGCATTCTCTCCTAAAAGTGAATAGGATCTTTTAAAAATATAAGCTGGATGAGATCATTTGCTGCATAAAACCCTCCAAAGCATTTCCACTCACTCACCGTAGCTAGAATCCAAGTTTCTGTCTGTAACCCCAACCTTATCTCTCACTCACTAAATCCCATTGCATTATCCTTTTCTCAGTTCCTGGAGGGCAGCTTTCCTTCCCTGCCCCTCCCCAACTTCTCATGGTCCCATGCTACCCTACCTCCTCCCGGGCATGTGCAGGAACAGTTCCTTCTGCTTGGAATATACCCCACATGATGAGCACTCTCTTCCTCTCTCCACTTAAGCCTTAGGAAGCCCTCTGGTTTGGACCCTATTTAAAATAAACTTTCTCCCTCCTTGTTTTTCTGTCTCAGCATCATGTGCTGGGAGCCATTAGCCAAGTAGGTATGACAATTTCCTTGCCCATCCAGACTGCGGCAATCATGTATATTTTTTCATCATGATTACTGTGGTGCTTTAATTTATTTGTCTGTCTTTCCATCTAATGTATCAGTTCTATGAAATCAGGGCCCAAGTCTGTTTAATTTATTCCAATTGTCCAAAGCAATCCTTTAAATACAGAAGATCACAGGGCTGAGTGGTGCACACCTATAATTCTAGTGACTCAAGAGGCTGATGCAGGAGGATCACAAGTTCAAGGCCAGCCTCAGCAACTTAGTGAGACCTTGTCTCAAAATACAAATTAAAAACAGCTGTAAATGTAGCTCAGTGGTAAAGTGCCGCTGGATTCAACCCCTACCACTGCAAATAACAACAAAAACAATAATAATTAAAAATAAATAAGTATAGTATAGCAGGTTCTCAATAAATATTTGATCAATTCATATAGTTATAACTTCTCCCCATTTTATCAATATATAACTTGGGTAGATCCTAGGCCTCATTTTTATACCCTCTCTCCAGATGCCTAACTATGCAGTTGGTAGAGAAACACTGATGAATACTTAACCTGCAATAGCTGCTTTGAAGCGAGTCTCAGGGATACAATCTCATCCAGTGGGTCCCTATTCTGCTCAAGTGGAGTAAAAATAGGCACTGCAACCAGTATTTTGCACTGAGCATTCTCCTCTGAGAAAGGAAGAGCAATACTAGGCCTCAAAGAGTGAAAGGATTTAGGAACTAGAGAGTATGTTAAAACAATTATGGAAAAGTGCTTTAGAGAAAAGACTCCAAGTGGTTGCTTCAGAAAGGACAACATGATGTGCAAATGATGGAAAGATCCCCTTTGCAGGAAAGCTTTGCACCTTCCCAGTTAGGTGCTGCATGAAGGTTATGGGGTGGAGAGCTCTCCACAGAATCCAAACTGGACCCAAATCCAAAGTACACACAAATCTGCCCACTCCTCATTGCTCTCATTACCAAACTCACCAACTATGGAAATAAAGTTCCAACCAAACTGGAGAGCGATTTTATTTGTTATGTTAGGGACTTGGTTTTGATTTTTAATCCTAACCTGCCCATTGTTCTATTCAGACTTCGTTTTCTTTTTGACACCGTGTCTTTGTACAAATTTGGACAAGTCAATTTTGCTCAAGACCCACTTTCCAGAGCTGTTAAAGATGGCGATTCAATGACCTTCAAAGACCCTTTAAGATCTAAAAGTAGCCACCTGCCTACACTCTCTGGTTAAGCCCTGAGCCCAGTGGCCCTGAGGGCTACCTACATCCAGGGTGGTTTCTTCTGCAAGCTATAAGCTTATCCTCCTCCCTGTCAGACTCCCACTACATTCCTGCAGGGCAGGTGGCGCACCTCACACAGGTCATTTGCACTCCACAGGATGGCTTATTGTTTGCCCTGCAGCTCTAGACCAACTCTGGCCATCTGAGTCACACTTTTTCTAATGAGATCTAAACATCTCCCAAGTTCACCTTTTCTGGGGTGCTCCATGCATCCTTGTGTGCCATATCACTTCCTTTCATCTGCAGTTACTCTTTTTATCACAGTTAACATTCTTTACATTCAAATTCTCCTTTCTAGCCTACTGTGTGAGGTTGCTATCTCTTAATTGGAATTTTTATCTGTGGAATTCAATGAATGTAATTCCATCAAAGTATCTATTAGAGGGAAGGTGAATCTCTCATGTAACATCTTACAGAATATTTTAATTTGAAGAAGACATACATTGATCTCATCTTAATCACGTTGACTTAATTAGGCAAGGTAGGAAGATTTCAAAGATAGGTCTAATAAACAACTCTAAGAAAGTATTGAGGAGCAATATGAGCCATTAAAAATATTGCATATAAATTTTTGGTTCCAAATTCCATTCCTTCTTTCCCTATTCTGTGTATTGTGTATATTTTGGAATTAAAAGAGAAGGTTAAGAAATAGCAATACAATTAAGAGTAAAATTAACATCTCAGTATCCTTAGGAAGTTTGGGGACAGTTCTTTTAGAATTGTGTTCAGTATCCATCTCAACTTGGAGAGAAGTTTTCAGTGAAGTGACACAGGTATCCATTTTGTGCCTAATTGGGTTTCATGCTTTTGCTGGTGTATAAAAACATAGAGAAGATTCATTAAGCTTTCAAATAACAGATTCTGGTAAGAATAACAAATATATAGATACAGGATAAAGATCCACAAAGATCTGTATAGTGTTGAAGTTAACATTTACTCTGTAGTAAAGAGAGAGAGAGATGAAAGTTGAGTCTTCTGTAGATTTATACTATAAGACAAGTTCCTAAAATTTTACAGCTCTCCCCAAAGGAGAGAAGGTTTACTATTATCTCAACAAGAAGTTATGGGTATTGCCTGTCTCTGCTGATTTCTCTTGGTGAAAGTGGAACCCTAATGAATTTTCAGAAAGATTCATATATACAGAGGATTTGCTTTCCTGATCTTACTTTCTCTTAACAGTGCCTAAGGATCAGCCATGGGCTGTGCCTACACAAAGCCATAAATCTGGTAAATTCATGTTGAAAGGAAAAGCAAGTCAAATGAGTGAGAAATAAATCATGGAAGATGTTAGCTACAAAATAACTCCTTGCATGATTCAGTTTTTCAGTTTCCAAATGTTCATATGAGTGTCTTTTACATACATACATAACCATAGACAATCTGAAGTGGGTTGATGGAAAATATAAGCAGATATTATCAGCCCATAATTACAAAGGTGCTACTATGTATATGCATTAGGAAAACTAACCTTAAAAGGTTAGTAATAATCAAAGATTGTGTAATAAAAAATCTAATAATTATTGGGAGGATCCTGATTGCCATTGGTGTGGTAAACACTTTGTCTTTGAGACTGAGAAATTTGATTAAGTTCACACAGCTGGAGAATTAGAAGTTTTGGATTTGAATCCCACTGTGCTTGTCTTCAGAGCTTTTTTTTTTTTTTTTTTTTTTTGGTACTGTTGAAAGACACCTGTTTTGTGAAAGAAATAGATCAGAGAGGAGAAAAGATTATATAAAATGAACTCACAGAATAAGAATCCAAATCTATGTCCCTTGACCCATTTTGTGTTATTTCCATTATATAAAACTCATGAGGGTGATGAAGATGTTAGATCTCCCTGGTACTAGGGAATGTGTTTCGAGTCTGCCTATATCAGGAGGTGAGGAAGAGAAGGGTATTGGTTGAATTTATTTAAAGCAGAGTGTATGGAATTTATTATATTAGGGTATGGATAATAACTTCAATACATATTTATTTATTGTGGAACAGTTACTGTGCCAGGTATATGGAAAAGTAATAAACCAATCACATATGATTCTTCACTTCAAAGGATTTATAGTATGGTAAGGGAATATATAAGTCTATAGGCTCATCTAATGCATGGAAGCCCTATTTACATCCCTGAGATATTTTTTAAGAGTAATAGTTTAGGAAATTAACTAAGGTGTCTTTGCTAGATTGTGAATTCCAAGGTATAGTGTCTAAGGGCTCAATCTTTGGATTTATATTCCTGCCTGATTTTGAATCCCCAAAACACTACTTGTTAATGGGGTAGCTTTGGGAAGTTTACATGGACATCAGTTAGCTTGTATTTAAATAGACATGGAACAATAAAATTATCTGCCCTATGGGGTAGAATTAAATCATTGAAGAGGAGGAAGGAAGGCAGGAAGGAAGAAAGAAGAGAGGGAGGGAGGAGTGGGAAATGCAATTGGATCTACAGGAGATAGCAATTAATTTCATTAAAAAGATTTTTGGCTCTAGGAAAGTCATGGAAGATAGCTGAGCTAAGCTTTAACGTCTTCTTAGCATTTCAATATGTGGGGTAGCATAATTTATTCAACTTCCAATTCTGTCTTATTCTTTGAGTTGCAAGAAATTTATAAAAAAAGAAGGCTTTTACATTTCAAATTATTTGCTAACCTTTAAAAATCAAGAAATTGTACATAAAAATTGACATTTCCTATAATTTCATTCTTGGTAGAAATAGCCATGAATAACTATCGTCTGTTTTCCAAGATTTTGGATTCCATAAACCTTCTAAATTCCTGTGTGACCCAAAAAGAGGGAGAAGACCAATTCCCCCCAAAACAATGACAAAGATCCAATTCCATTCCAATCCTGTGGACAGAGGCAAATCTAGATATATTTAATTTAGAATAATGAGGAAATGTGAAACTTTGGGGCACATGAACAACAACAAAATAGGTATTTTTCACACAAGTAGATTGAAGTGAAAAGGGGCATTCTAGGTGGAAAGAAAAGGCCAATCAGTGTGTTCCAGGAAAAATGTGAAGGATGTGTGATGGCGTGGAGTGAAGGGGTGATAAAGAGAGGAACCAGGTGGGAGATGGCAAGTGGGGGGTACAATCACATCACAGAACTTCTTGAATGCCACCCTGAGAAGTATCTACTAAGGTCTTGCTCCTCCTTACTCTGTTTTTCTTTAAAAAAAAAAAAAATGAAAAGCTATTAAATACATATAAAAGCAACCCATAAAAAATTCAAAATAAAAAAGTGAACCATAATCCCATTAATTCAGTATGCATTATTTCCCTGAAGTTCTTGTTTATTATTTATCATTATCTCTAAATATTTTCTAAAATACATCCGTAAGAGGGATGCAATACTAATAAGTCATTTTTAAATGGAACGGACAGATGTGGGTGGTGGGAACGTGACGTTAAGGGAATAATTCTCTAAAATGATCCCACTTGTGCTGACTCCCTTTTGAAAAGCTATTTACCTGGAGCCCTGCCTGGCTTAAGTGGACAGAATATGTTACAATGCTCAGCAAACTACCTGTTATCTATAAGAGAAATGTAGCCCCCGCCCCCCAAATTCCAATAAGAGGAACACAAGTTACCCTGAAGGGGGAGATTTTTGTCACCCTTATACACACAAAATCCTGAATTCAGGCAGATAAGTAAAATTCCCTCTAATTATAAAACCTGTAAGAACAGGTTTCATTTAGAACCAGCCAGTATTAGCCAAAGTGACCTGGACTGCTCATGGCAATGGGGACTTGCGTGTCTGATACAATCCTTCTGTCATTCAAAAATCAAGAAGTGGACCTGGATGGGACTCTTTGGAAACTTCCCTGGGAACCCCAATAAAACTGAGGTACAGGACAGTGGGGAGCTGAGAGAATCCATTTCTCCCTTTACCCTTTCTTATCCCTTCTAATAAACTCATGCTTGTTATTCTGAGTGCCATGTCTGAAATCTTTCTGACATTAGTGTAAGAATTGGGGTCTTAGGGGTATGTTGGTGCTGCCACAGTTTCCCAGAAGGCCCAGCCTTGTAACAGTTTGGTCCTAGTACTACCTCTCTGTCAAATAGTCCAATGATGTTTCAGTGTTTGGCTTTTCCAAGTTCTTCCATCACATCATTATCCATTTCCTATAACACTAGCCAGATGTGAATAAAATTATACTTGTTCAAGAGACATCCAAATGTCCAACTATCAAATCAAAACACCAACACTAGATGAAGCTAAATCCCATGTCTTATTCCTCTAGGTCTATACTTCTTGAAATATTCTCTAATCACCACTGAGTTTCATTTGGTCTTCATTCTCTGGAACTCTTTGGGCATGAAAAGGTCAGGCTCCTCAATATAGGGCTAATGAAGACAGATTTACATAGAACCAGATGTGTCCACCACGAAGAAGCAGGTGTTGAGTAAGATATTAACTCTGGGAATATCCAGCTTGCAAGGGCAAGTCCTTTATCCCTAGGAAGGGAAAATGAAAACTGAAAGATAAATGCTCAGAGGGTCCTGGCAGACAGGCAGAAAGACCACTATGGGTGGGGTACAGTTGATCACAACTATGTCTACAAAGGAAAAATCTGCAAACAATAATGAAATACCCACAAGCCCCTTGGTATTTAAGAAGACAGGAGCTCAAGAATTACACAGAGGTTTCCAGGAAAAAGCTAGTAATTGAATGTTATAAATAATGCTTCTCAAACTTTCTCCTGGGACTCTTTTTAAAATGCAGGTTCAGATTGAGTAGGTAAGGGTTTCAGCCTGAGATTTTGAAGAAACTCTGAAGTACTACATATGGTACTCTGCTGAGTAGGAAAGCTCTAAAGCAAAAGTACCAGGTCAGGACAAATTGGCTGTCTTGAGTGAGCATCCTTGTTCCAGGGGCCTTAGAAACACTTTATATAAGTTACATTTGCTTTGTGCTCTGGAAACTACAAGGACACAAAGGTTAGACTCATCAGTGTAGGATTGAGAATTCCAAGTTCAAGATGGGGTGGGGTGGGGAGTGGGGAGACGACCAACCTCTGCTGTACAGGAGCCAGAGACAGCACAAGGCTAAGCTTGAAGCACCTCCTGAGGCACTGAGGATCGTTGCAGTGAATAAACTCTGAGTTCAGCAAGCAAGAATCCTTCAGAGACCTACAAGTTGTGCAAGGCCATTCTGAAGTAATAATTTGATAGAAAAATTACTTTTTAAACAGGTTTTCAAATCTTCACAGAAAAATTGGAGTCCATCATTTTAGACCCTGCTTAGGTCAGTGAGAAATAAAAACGACTGGATTTTTATTGTTTTAAAACTGGCAGTAAATTGGGGAGCATGGCTCAGCTTCTGTAGCTTACCCAAGAGAGCTGAAAATAGGATTCACTGGCAGAGAATGTCATCTGCTGTGTTAGAGATTAAAACAAAAGCCAGATGGGCCCCAAAGACAGAAGAAGTGGTAGGGCAGATGGGAAATGCCCACCATAGCTAAATAAAATGCAAGATGAGAAACCGCTTGAATTTTACCCTTCTGAACCAAAAGGATGTTAAAGAAGTATTCTTCTTGAGATGAATGAGGGAGAGTTATGTGAGTAGTGTGACACTGGAGCTGATGGGAAATTCCTAGAAGGCTCCTCCTACAAATATGCCCATAGAGCTATCCTTTTGATACATTGCAGCCATAGCACCAAAGGCATCGTTTAAAAATTACCAGCTATATTATTAAGAGCAAAATTCATCCATAAAAGATTATTGCTAAGTGTTCATCAAGACAGTCCCAGTCTCTGCATTCCTGTCTCTGGCCTATTTCATAAATGTGGAAAAGTGATTCGAGAAAGCCAGTGTCTTTCTCCAAAATGACATACTCAAAGCTAGGGAAAGGGCTAGCTATGATTTAGTCAAACACAAAAAGGAGTTCTCCATGCAGAGAATTTCATTTCACAACACTAGGATTTTCCTCTGCTAAGCAGAGTGTGATGCCTCCCCAAACCCTCCCCCCACCCTCCCCACACCCACAGCCATGTCTGTCTCCTGTAATGTCTACAGCCTCAGGTACAGTGGGAGGCAGTGAGTCCCTGATGCCATCTGCACTACTAGGATGCCCTGGTATTTCCACCCTCCACCCCCTATATCTCATCTCCACCTCTCTCTTTTCCTTAGAAATATCTGCAGCAGAAGTAGAGAACTGTTTGATCTCTTCCCTCTCTCCCTTACCACTCCCCCCACCACCATACAAACACACATTTTCCCCTTGAGTCAGTTTGTCAAACCTTTTGTTATTTACCCTTTAGCGTTACAAATAAGTCTGGTCTTGCCAACATTAACCACATTGCAGTATTATTTATATAGCAGCGATTGCTTCCTGCATCTGTGATTATAACCTAGGGGAAAGAGCAAGAGCACCGGCTGGTCTTTCAAGTGTTTCCTTTCTGCTTAAGTCATTAATGTTTCCAACATTCGGTGTGGGTTTTCTGCCATGGCTTTTAGCCACTAAACTAATGTTATATTAAAGTGATAAATGATGCTATAAAAATGAGGAGCCCCAGCTGAGGGATTAATGTGAGGTGCCCTTTAAAAAGGATTTAGATTATGTGTTTTAAATGTATTTGTTATGGGATTCCTTGAGCGTTTCAAGAAAACGCCAGTGTTAAACCCCTGCATTCTGTTGTTGTCTGTTTAAACAATGTCAGATCATCTCTCACTACATAGGCATCAAAGATAAATCTTTAAATGAAGCTCCTTTGGTCCTATCCGGACAGAAGCCCGTGGAAGGCAAATGATGAAGCGGCTCCTCTGAACTCATTACCATTCATTCACTGCCTTCCTCTTCCTGATCCCTTCTTTTCTTTCCGCCTTCACAAGGACCACTCGGCTTTTTCACACCAAATGGGTTGAAGCCCAGCTCTGACATCCTACTATACAAAGGAGATTTGGCAGAGGATAAAATCTTCATCTCTAAGAACTGCGCTACCGAGTCTTCTCCCTAAAACAGGGACGTGTTATGTTATCATTCAGTTGTTCCAGAACGCTTAGAAATTTATTAAGGAAAAACGCAAACATTTTTCCAGTTTTGTGGTGGGTAGGTTTAGTTTATGTTTGACATCTTTTAAACAAAAACTCTTTTTTCAACCAGTTCCCCAAATATCAGCTCTTTAAAGTCATTGCATCATAAGACATAGGAGTTAATATTTGCTGTGAAGATAATTCCATTTCCATTAACTGGAATACTGACATTAAATTATTCTTTAACATAACCGGTAATGAGTAGATATTTTTTTCCATCAGGACTTTAATCTCATGTTACTATTCTATCTTCTTTTACTAACACTCAAAAATATTTATGATAAAGGGTAGTGTCAGTATAAAAAGCTTTATAGCAAAGGGAAGCTTTAATTATTCTTCAGTGCTATCAAGATATCAATTAGGTTTTGCAGGGAATTATGCTCCTTTTTTTATAGTGTACTTTCTTTTTCAACTTAAGGCAATTAGAAATCTGCTCAGATTGGCTATTACCTTTGAAAGCACATCTAAGCCCAGTTATTCTGCTTCTTATTTACAACACAGATGAAATAGGCTAATGCAAAGAAAAATAGGGAAATTCAGGGGATTATATTGTGAATTCATGGCAAAAATATTTTAGGGGATTTCTCTGTGTCCTTTACTTTTTTCTCATTAAAGTCTTACTTGAAGAACTAAAAGTTTTCTCAAACTAATCAAGTCTTCTTGCCTCTGTGTTTTTCTTATTTTTGTTGTTGTTGTTTGTTTGTTTGTTTGATAATTGATTCACAACCTGATAGATCATGTGTCTTTGGTCACATTCACAGACACAGAAAATGCTTTTGGTCCTTAACATCAAAACCCCCAAATAAATCATAGCATTAATTCCAAGGTCAGTTACTGAGGATGGCTAATAAGTCAAAGCAGTTTATTAAATTAAAGACCACAATTTAAAAACACATTTTAGAAATAAGAATACTGCAGTCTGACTTTTACTTTGTTCAGGCCCCACTTTCAACTCTCTGTTAACTGGTCAATCCCTGACATTATGTTTTAGTGTGCTGCTGTTTCAAAATTAGACTAAGTAAGCCTTCATCACAGTTATATCTGTCTAATTTTTAATCTTTCCTATTTTTGGCAGGGGCAGGTACTGGGAATTGAACTCAGAGGTGCTTGAACACTGAGCCACATCCCCCAGCCCTATTTTGTAGTTTAGTTAGAGATAGGGTCTCACTGAGTTGCTTGGCTTCTTGCTATTGCTGAGGCTGGCTTTGAAATCACAATCCTCCTGCCTCAGCCTCCCAAACCACTGGGATTACAGGTGTGCCTGGTTTACCTTTTCTATTCTTTAAAAATGTTTTTATTATTACCTCCATTTTCCTCTCCTTTAACATTCTCTATTTTAGAATTTTTTTAAACTTCATTGATATGAATGATTTCTCAGCATTAACATGCAGCCTTTCACATCACCAGATCTTCACTGAGAGTCTTTCAAGAGTCTTCCTAGCAGTCAGCTGAGCAAGTTTTAGTCTGATCACTGAACAGGGGTCAGATGTGCTCATCTTCATATCCATCTTCACAACTATGCTCAACTGGTTTGGAATTAACATAACATACATAGAAAATAATGGAGGGAGGTAACACAGACGAGAAACTGAGATGATATATGTATGTAAGTTCGGAAAAGGAAATCTAATTAAAGAGTAATTATATCACCAGCCACCTTTTATTGCATGATCACTTATCTTCATCTAGAATTTTCTAATAGCTTACTTATGGGTCCCATTATTATTTGCATCTTTCACACACACATACACACACACACACACAAACACATTATTATGGTAATGCCCTACCAACAAATAAACTATATCAAAATTTCTCAAACAGTTGTCTAGAAACACTAATTCAGAATTCTCAGGGCAACCTTTGGAAAGGGTAGATTCCTAGTCTTCTCCCCAATCTAGTGAGTCAGAATCCCCATGCCTTTTTAACAAGCCCCATGGTAATTTCTAGATCATCAGCTGTCAATACATACAGTACCATCTAACATGCCCAGCTTACCCCAACTGATACTCAAAAAGTAGCCTAATTTCTCATGAGGTTTCTTACTTCCTGAATTGGTAAGGTTCTTTTGATTTGAGAATTAGAGACCCCCTCAAGGTTAGTCAGGATAAAGAAGGTTTATAAAAACTACATCAAAGACTGAGGAAGCTATGTGGATCAGGCATTTTCTAACTCTTAAGAACTCCATTGTTTTTCTACATGGAACTCCTTTCCCCTTGCAATGCCAAGTTGCCATTACCCTTGTATCTCACAATACACACACACACACACACACACACACACACACATATATATACAATCAAAACCAAAGATTCATGTGTCAAAGGCTTGATTCCCAGGGCAACAATGTCTAGAGGTCAGGCCTTTAGAAAGTGATTAGATCATGAAATCTCTAATCTCATCAACAGCCACATGAACTATTGGCAGATGGTGGAAACTGTAGGAGTTGGGGCATGATTAGAGGAAGTTGGTCACTGGGGCGTACCCTAGAATGGTATTTATTGTCCTTGCCCCTCTTTCCAATCTCTCCCTCTCCCTCTCCCCTCCCCCTCCCCCTCTCCTTCCCCCTTTCCCTCCCCTTCCTGGCTGCCATGAGCTGAGCAGCTTTCTTCCACCATGCCCTCCCCTCCCCTCAGGCCCAAAGCAATGTTGCCCTGTGAACATAGATGAAGACCTCTGAAACTTTAGTCACAGTGATTAAATATATTCTCTTCCAGCTTTGGCTTCCACTGAAATCTTGTGTTTCTAAGTTTAAATAATCAAGAGAGGGAGTGTTATTGGACTTGTTCAGCTTTTTGGCTGACCTAATATATAGGGTTTGGCTAACCTGTGGAGAGCTCGTGCCTAATCCCATGGGATGGGGAGGGTAAAGACAAGGACACATAGGAATAATTATGGCTGCCTGTGAGAAAGTCAGGGCTGGATAATGGTTGGCCTTAAAGAAGAGATTACACATATGAAAGAACTCAAATCAGGAAGCTAACTACCTTCATCCTCATAAATACATACAACCAGCGTACTTATCTTCCCTTTAAAAACTTGCTAGACTTTCACATTTCTCAATTTTTGTTTGTCATTTTTTTTTTTTTTCAATCTGAAATGGACACTTTCTCATTCTACATCTCAAGATCTACTGTTCCTTCAAGGTCTTTCTCAGTTTAATTTCATGAGGCTTTTCTAAACTATCTAAATAGAACTAAACTCTGTATGACCTGTTTCTCTCAGTGTCCCTTTTAAGATGCCTTTATTTATTTGTTTGTTTGTTTATTTTTGCCCGTAAACTCTATAGTTTTTGCTTACAGTTAATGTATCTTGGATAACTGAATCACTGGAGGTCAGGAACCTTATTGAATTCCACTTATGCTTCCTCTGCAGAGTTAAGCATAGTGACTATAAGAATTAAGAATTGAAACTGTGCTTTTGAATTTTATTTAATGATGTGGTTAATTCAAGATTACAAAGTTTGATTTATTATTTTAAACTTTGGATGTGATTTATGCTGGTATTGCATTTAGTGTTGTTAGAACAGTATGTATAATATGAAAAGGAAGACAATGGAAAACAGTACCTACAATATATGTTCCTTCAAAACACATGGAGATTCTAAGAGGTATCATATATCTAACTGTTTATCTGATGATAAGTCAGCAATATTAGGGGCTGGGGTTGTGGCTCAGTGGTAGAGTGCTTGCCTAGCACATGTGAGGCTCTGGGTTCAATTCATTTACAAAAAATAAATAGATTTATTTACAAAAAATAAATAAAATAAAGATATCTTGTCCATCTACAACTAAAAATATATATTTTTTAAAAGTTAGCAATATTAAAAACATCAAGCACAAACCAGGAGCGGAAGCATGTGTCTGTAGTTAGATGGAAGGCTAAGGTAGGAGGATTGCAGAGACCAGCTTGTGCAATATAGCCAGACCCTGTCTCAAAACAAAATATCAATTCCTAGTTCTGTAGTAATCTGTGGATTTATTATTCCATTTTTTAAAATAAAGAGGTTACTCTGGATGGTTCATAAAATATTTTCTAGTTCTATCAACTTAGGGGCTTCATGTGCCATTATCAATGTCACTTTCCCTGTCACACATCTTTTCTATTTCCCCACCCATAAAAACTTTTGCACTGTTTTTTCTTCCTGACCACCCAAGACAAAATTTAGGCCTCTAAATTTATTGAATCTGCATTCATCAGATTCTACTTGCTTACCACCTTTTTTTTTTTTTTTTTAGTTTCTAGTGGGGTTTTTACTCTGACCCTATTAGCTTCCATTTCAAGCTACATTGGAAAGAATGCTTCACATCTCACCTCATATTTAGTTTAATTTCCTGGGATCTCATTTAATTAAACTGCTTAGAAGATTTTTGGTGACTATACAACTTAACTGTCACAACGAAATGCACTAGGAGTTCTGCAAACGTGTTGGAGGACATGCACTGGGGATTCTCTCCTCTCCTGCCTCTCCTCAGGGAGCCCCAGCTGGTGAGCCAGAGCAATGCTGCCAGACTCTTGGAAGATCCTGGGAAATAAGCTTCCTGAGAAGGGCAGATTACTCTGTGTGCAAAATGCCACGTTGTAAAAACAGAGGCTGAATGACTGAATTCACAACAGTAATTATCTCAGAATGATAATTAGCTATTTTCTTCAAGTTTTCAGAGATTTAAATGCCTCCTACAGAGCAGTAACTATATCTGTTTTAGTATGAGTGTGCTTGGGCCCTACGCTTGAATTCTAGAAACGATGGATAGCTGTTTTCTCTTTCTTTCCTTCCTGGGGTGTCTTGCACCCAGCCTCCACTTGGTCTGTGTCTATGATGGAGATTGCTTCGGTGTAGATTTTTCTTTACATTTCCAGTGACTCTGAATAAATATAAGATTTTTAGTCCTTAATATTAATATAATTTTAACACACTATGGCAACTAACAGCTCAAGTATTTTGGCATAAGATATCTGCTGCACATCGGTGTCCAGGGCAGTACAGTGTGGGAGGACCTGTTCCCCCAGCATAGACACAGCGGGTGCATTGTGCATAGGGAATTTATAAACAATAATGAAAACACCAAAAGAAATCATTCTGACTTTTAATATCACCAGGTACCAATGCTTCTAAGCAATGTCAGTAATAAAATACTTCTCCTTCAAAGAATTGTTTTGTTTGTTTGTTTGTTTGTTTTTTTCCTAGCCCCAAATCTAAACAAATAGTACTTACAATGTGGACCAAGACCACTGGGACTCCTAGAAATCCTTTCGGGAAGACCTTGAGGTCAAGATTATTTTTGTAATAATGCTAAGATGCATTATAAATACACATTTAATTGTTCCATTGTAACTTCTAATATAATAAACATCATTAAATGTAAGACGCAAAAATAAAAGATCCTTGAGGTCTTTGATAATTTTTAATAGTTTAAGGGAACATAAGAACAGTAAGTTTGAAAAACACCGTTCTAAACAATTGCTAGGGTTAAGTTCCTGTTTGATGGCAGCATTGTATTCCACAGAAGGAATGGAGTGTATTTAGCAAGTTCATCTGTTGATGGGCATTATTTTATTTTATGTTTTTGGTATCAGGGATTGAACCCAGGGGTTCTTTACCACTGAGACACATCCCCAGCCCTTTTTTATATTTTATTTAGAGATAAGGCCTCACTGAGTTGCTTATGGACTCCCTAAGATGGGCATTATTTTTAATCTTTGCTATTATAAGAATACCACAGATGATATCCCTACGTCAAAGTACTTTCCAGTTACTTATTCATGTCTATAATCTTATCATCCAAATAAGGACATCTTTAAGGTGTAAGAATACGGGTATTTGTAATTACAGTGGACAGGAAAAGTGTAAAGTGGGACTATATCCCAGGGAAACTGGAATGCATGATCATGCTACTTATATAGCACTTAATATACGCCAACAGTTTTACATGTATTACCTCATTTAATCATCATAGAACCCTTTGCCATAGTTGCTATTATCATGCCATTTTATAGTTTAGAAGACTCTGGCACACAAGTGTTTAGATAATATTCCCAAAGCCATGCAGTTAGCAAATGCAATGACAGAATTCAAACCCACACAGCATGGTTCCAGTTATCTATTCTCTTAACCATCGCATAACATTACATTTTATTCTTTTCAAAAATTTTTTGTCTTTGGTGCACTGTAATTATGTACAACAGTAGGATTCATTGTGCTATGTCTGTACACACATGTAGTATCATGGGGTCAATTTCATTCCCTGGTGTCTTTCCTTTCCTTCCCTTTCTCTCTATCTGATCTGCATGCTCTACCTCTACACTACTGATCTTACTTTTATTATCATTATTATTTTAATCAGCACAGTTAATTTATATATATAATATATATTATATATTATTTATTGTGGTATATTCATTCATAGCCATGGCATAATTTGGTAGATTTTGTTCCCTAGTGCTTCCCCATAATTTCCCCTCTTCCCTACCCCTGGATCCTCTTCCTCTACTCTGTTGTTTTCCTTTCTATGCTCATGTGATCTCTCTCTCTTTTCCCCCTTCCTCCCTCCTAGCTTCCACATATGAGAGAAAACATTCTACCCCTGACTGAGTTTGGCTTACTTCATTTAACATAACGTTCTCCAGTTCCATCCATTTGCCACCAAAAGACATAATTTTATTCTTGCTTATAGCTGAATAAAACTCCATTGTGGTGTGTGTATGTCATATATATATATATATATATATATATATATATATATATATATATATATATATATATTTCTTTGTTCATTCATCTTTTGTTGGGCATGCACTCTGGTTCCATAACTTGGCTATTGTGAATTGTGCTGCTGTAAACTTGGTATGCTGGGTCACTATAGGATGCTGATTTTAGTTCTTTTGGTTGCATACCAAGGAGAGGGATAACTGGGTCATTTGGTGGTTCCATTCCTACTCTTCTGAGGAATTTCCATACTGCTTTCCAAAGTGCTTATACCGATTTGCTGTACCATCAACAATATATAAGTGTACCTTTTCCCCTATATCTTCTCTAGCAATTATTGTGATTTGTATTCTTGATGATTGTCATTCTCTCTCTCTCTCTCTCTCTCTCTCTCTCTCTCTCTCTCTCTCTAATTGGCATTCCAATGGGTGAAAAACATATTTGCCCTTCTCCTATTATGACTGTGATTGTATGGACTTTCATGTTTGAGAATTACATGTACTATTATCGCTATTTATAATTACTCCACTTTTTCAGTATTGTTTATCTTTTTCTTATTAAATTGTGGGAGCACATGGGCTGGGATTGTGGCTCAATAGTGGAGCTCTCGCCTAGCACATGTAAGGCCCTGGGTTCAAGCCTTAGCACCACATATAAATAAATAAAATAAACGTATTGAGTTCAAACTACAAATAAAAAATAAATATTTTTAAAAAATTGTGGGAGGATGTTATGTATTAAGCAAAGGAGACTTATTGTCTATCATTTGTTACAAGTAACTTCCCTCTTTGCTTTGTTTATATTACTTTGCCATGTAAATTTTTTAAAATTAAACAACTGAATTCAACAATCTTTTCTATCCCAGCTTTTGAATTTTTCCAACTTCCAGAGTGTGTGTGCACCTACAATTATAAAACTCTCAGGATATTCTTAATTCTTCCATGGCTGAATTTTCATATTCCAATTTCTGAATAGTTTTCCATATATTTTAGTGTAAGTAGTGAGGTAAGTAACAACTTTTATTTTTATTTTATTTTCTAATATCTATATTTAGATTATTATATTGTCATGCTAAACTTCATATATGATAGTAATTGTATCCTCTTATTTCTTTGCTCTTTCAAAAATTCTTATTTTTATCTGTTTTCTCATATAAATATTAGAATTAACTAATATAGATAAAAACAATATTCTGTTCATGTAATTAACTTACTATTTTAAATGTAGAATTGTTATAAAGTTTCCTTTAAAAAAACTGGCATTCTTCATTCTTTCAAGTTTGAGTTTCTAAATAGTTTTAAATTGTTTTTGCATAGATATTATTTGAATATAGAAGGAATGTTTATCTTAATATAATAATTTTGTATATAAGAAGCTTCCTAAATTCCATTGTCTCAGTCTTAAATATGAATAAATGGTCACACATCAGTAAAAATAAAACAAGTTTTACAAAATAAAGATTTGAACAAAATAAATAACCAGAGAAAATATATTATTGGAGATAACACAGATAATTTTAAGCAGAATAAATTCATAGAAAAATAACATTCTAATCAAAGAGTGATTAGAGAACATATTTCACAAATGAAATAAAAATAAAATACCATGGAAAAAATACAAATGAGTTAAAGGAAGAACATTCAGAAGTTATAAAATATGAATTAAAAAAAAAAACTCTCACTTTTTTGCAAATCTCACTAAATTTTCTAATATCTATATTTAGATATTAGCAATAGATTATTTTGGAAGAAAAGAATCTTGATAGCATTATATCTCTTATATTATAAAATATCTTTTATATTTTGTTCTCTAATTCTAGTTTCCCTAACCAAACTAGGTAAAGCAGGTTTCCAAAACTATTGGGGACCAAATGGGTTCTGGCTTGTTTTGGTTTACTTTATGAAATCTTATTTCTTCCAGACAAAGTAAAACTAAGCTCTTCAACATACCACGTGCTAGACAGAGGGTGTCAGCAGTTTTGTTATTGACTCTAATGGTTAATTTTATATGTCAACAGCATTGGACTTCAGGGTGTCCACATATTGCGGCAAACATGTTTCAGGGTGTGTCTGTGAGAGTGTCTGTGGGTGAGATTAACATTTGAATTAGCACCCTGAGTAAAGCAGGTTGTCTTCCCTGATATGTGGGGGCCATATCTCATCAATTGAAGACCTGCAAAAACAAGAGGCTGAGTAAGAGGAAATCTCTTCTGCCTGACTGATTTGAGCTAGGCCAGGGCTCTGTTTCCTCCCGACTTAAACTGAATCATGGGTTCTTTCTGGGTCCTGAGCATACTGGTATTCAAACTGGAACTACATTGACTCTACCTGGGCCTCCCTTTCTGACAGCAGATCGTGAAACTTGTCAGCCTCCATAATTCCATTAGTGAGTTTTATTATAACAACTCTATCTGTCTGTCTGTCTGTCTGTCTATCCATCCATCCATCCATCCATCCATCCATCCATCCATTCATCTACTAATCTATTGATATGCATGGTGCATATACTCCATTGCTTTTTCTTCTTTTCTGGCTAATCCTGACTAACACACTAACTGAACTACAAATAACACAACACAAAACATCCATCCCGTGTTCCCATAATTTGGTGAAACTATGCTGACCCTTGAATAGTAGGTGAAGTAAGGCAATGGATTATGATGAAGAGAAGTAAAGTCAGAAATTGGGAGACCTGATTCCTAGCTCAGGCTCTGCCAGGCCCTCTCAGAGATGCTGTCAATCACTTCTCTTCTCTAAAGCTCAACTTCACTATCTATAAAATTTGAGGTTAGAGGAGAGAAACCCCAAGGTAATTTCCTGTTTTATAATGCTATGGATTATTGATCTCCAAATTCCAATTCCTGTAAGCAGAATTAGCTTTTGTTTATTTTGGCTTCCCATTGCATAGTTCTCCCCTCATATTTTTATTTAAGTACATGGTGTATTACACTATAAATTATCTATTTATACATCTCTTTCACTGTAAGCTAGGAATTTGTAGAGGATAAAGACTGTCTAATTACACTTTCAACACAAATTCTAAAGAGAGTTCACAAAACAAAGTAATCACTAAAGATTGCTGCTGAATGCAAATTCAGCTTAACAAATGTTGATTTACCCTGCAGCAAACACAATGCTATGTATTCTACATATTGTATGGAATCCAAGACAAGGAAGACTCAGTTCCAGATTCTTATAACTGAAAGCAGAAGAGATAAAAATTCAAATACTATAAACTGAAATAGGATTTCTCATTCTCCACTTCAGCAATGTTGACATTTGGGTCAATGTTGACCATTTCTGTGTTTTGGGGCCTGTCCTGGGCATTGTAGAATGTTTAACATCAAATCTGATGTCTGATTACTACAACCCCAACCCCACCATTCATGATAACCAAAGTTATCTCCGGATATTACCGAATGTTCCCCAGTAAACACAACCAAACTTATTGAGGTCACTAGGTTAATGTGACATGGTGCTATAGTAGACCAATGTGTCTTAGGGATTTAAAATAGGGATGGAACTAACCAGTTGGGAAAACCTGAATAATTTTCATGGAAGAGTTGTTTGAAAAGAGCCATCATTAGCATTATGTCCAAGGTACACTTGACTAAAAGTTTTACCTCTTAAACTCTGAGCAAGTTTGAACATGAGTGTTAACACAGGGCTTAGCTAGAAGAAAATTATGCTGTGAATATTTTCTAATATAGAAATAGCAAGGGGAGATTACTATTCTTCAGCTAATTCTTTGTATGTTTTGCATACAATTAAGTCTCTTTGTTTTTTTTGCATTTATCTTGGAAACTCAGTTTGCTACCACTGAACTATATCCTGCCTTTTTAATTTTTTTGTATGGAAATAGAATCTTGCTATGTTGCCCAGGTTGGCCACAAACTTGGAATTTTCCTACCTCAGCTTCCCATGCAGCTGGGATTACAGCTATGCAATGCCCAGCTTTAACTTAACTTTTAATAATATTTTTGGAATTAATATCATTTTTGTTATTATTATAGATAAACTAACATTCCTTTTGTTAAAAGTTGCTTCACATCTGTCTCCCAATGCTTCTGTTATTACTTATTATGTCATGTCTGTCTCTTGTAAATAATATAGTTTGTTGCTACTATTCTTATAATCCATTTTGAGGCAGTTTTCAAAGACAATATTATGCTATCTATATTTAAATGGAAAATTTATATCCTTTACATTTACTGTAGTAATGGGTGTATTTAGACTTATTTCATCATCATAATTTTGTATATAGAAAAATTATAGTGGTAAGATATTGAACCACACTCTCTGGGTTTACTCTTAATACTGTGTACGAGTTTGTGCAAAATATTTAAATCTTTTGCAAATTGATTCTCTTAAGGTCTAAAATGAAGGATTATGATATTTCTTATCCAACTTCACTGTAAGGATTAAATAAGAAAAGTTACCTAATACACTAATAATACTATCTAATTTTAATTAATGAACTCAATAACTTTTTACATATGTACATATATAAACATACATATGTTTATATATACATTACATATATATCTATATATCTATATATATATATATACATACATATACATCTATGTATATGTTTGAGTATGTGTGTGTGTCATTGTAAACATAAATATATGAAATTGTGATTTTCATTCCATTCTTTCTTCTTGGATTTTTTCTCTTTTATATTCTTCCACTGTATTGGTCTTAGCATAATATAATGTCTTTCCTTATTTTGTCACTACTAGTTTTAAGGTTTTATATTTTCACATATACTTTTTGGGGTTAAATTGAACTTTTAGATTTGATTTAAAATTAAATCAATAGCTTTATTTTATCCTCTACACAAATAATATGAAATTATAAGAATAGTGTTTATATTTGTACACATTTCCTAAAATTTTGCTCATCTCTGATTACTATATCCTACTTCTTCCAGAACTCAAATCTTTCTTCCTGAAGGAGAGACCTGTTGGGGCAAATTCTCTCAGTCCTCATTTATCTGAAATTTTCTCTATATAATCCTCATTGTTGATAGATTAGCTGGGTAAAGAATTATTGGTTGGCAGTTACTTTCTCTCCTACTGCAAAGATATTGTTTCATAATCTTGACCTTAATTTTTTATTAAGCTATCTGTAGTCAATCTAATAGCATTATTTTAAACATATCTTTTCTTTTTAGTTATATTTTACATATTCTCTTGATTTAGTGTTCTGAAGAGTCACTAAAATGTGTCTACGTATCAAATTATTTATCTTTGTAAAACTTTTGCTTCTTGAATATGTAGAATTTAAATTCCAAAAATTCTGAAATGTAGTCTCTTTGTAGATTTCCTTATTTTCTAGATGGTCTTCTTCTGGAACTCCTACAAAGCATTTTTTGGGCATTCTTGTTCTATCCTCTCTGTCTTAATCTGTCTTCATGTTTCTGTCATTGTTTTTCTTCTGCACTGTTGGTAATTTTCTTCAATTTATCTTTAAATTCTTCAGTTAATGCTTCAGTCTTTACTAACTGCTTATAAGTAATTTTTATTATGATGTCATTTCAACAAACCTTCTTTTGTGAGATTTCCTAGTGCAAACTACAACACAGAATTTCTCTTTCAGTTGGTTTTGTATTTACATTTGTTAGACAAACACTGGATCCAATTTTTGTCTTTTAACTATTGCGGTGAGGGTTTCTACATATTGCAACTATTGGCAATTTAGATTCTAATATTCACACTTGCTCACAAGTTCTCCTTTCTCTCTTTTTCCATCTAGAGCCTAGGCAGAAAGAAACTTCACTGTTTTCTTTGGGTTTCCTATGTCAGTGTGTAGATTTTAGTTTACCTTTTCACTGAGGTTTCAACACTCTCAGGACCCCAACTCTAAGCATCAGTCTCTTTTCCAGCTTCCTACTTAAACAAGCTGAACTAAGTCATTAAAATCCAAGTGCTAGTCCCACGAAGCCAGGAGTTCAACCATTTGATTTATTATCTCCTAAGATTTTCATAGATTCATACGAGGAATTTACTCTATTCATAGCACTTGGGGAATTCTCTGCCCATCTTGTTAGACAAGTTACACATTTTATATATTGTTGTATTAATTCCACCATCTCTAGTTGCTCTCGTTGGAAGATATTTTACACTATTTTAATCCATCATTTTATCAAAATCAAATGGGCTAGCACCATCAACAATACGTTATATATTGAAAGATCACTATGCATTAGATATTGTAGGAGAACAAGACCCCCCTTTTCATACAGAGCTTTTAATTCAAACTTCTGATATGCTAATGACATAAAGGTCTCTCTATTTAGAACCTGCAGGAAACAAGAGATTGCTGGGCTGATGAACAGCTATTCAGCAAAACTCAGAGCAGACACTCAAAAACTTCTCATTTCACTTTTAGGATTTTCCTATACATAACAAAATTTCAAGCACAGATGAGTATCCAGATCAAAATAATATAACAAATCATGTACTGTGGGTCCAGAGATGTTACTAATAAAATAATTATTAGTAAAAAGTAAAGATGGTAAAATTACACCCACAGGAAAATTATGGACAAGTTCTTTTTAAAATTGAAAGAAAAAGAAAAATAAATTATTCACAGCCATGAAAATATTGAGGTTCTCAACAATCATTTTTGACATTCATCATGCTGCATTCATTTAAACCATGTGAATTGTAAAATTTCAAATACAGTATGCATGAATTAGCTGATAAAATACCTTAAAGCTGAAGATATATAAGTATTCGTTGCTAAATGGTTTTGGCAAGGAAATTGACTTGATAATGCTTCATGAAAAGAGCAGCAATTATCATCTAATTTCTGAGTCCAGTCTAAAACTGTATCAGTATCTCAAAAATGGAGTGAAAATTATAACTGTTATGTTTTATAAAGTCATTTGCTTCCTTTCTTATTCTATCCCCATCCACATATTAAGTGGAATTTAAGGCTTAAATTTAGAAATCATTTTTTTTCATCTTTTTTTCTTATATGCCAATTACAAATCATGTCAAGATATAAATCCGGATGAACAAATAGATATGTTGTGGGAAGACAAATAAAAGTAACTGCATGAAAAATCAAATGTAATTTAAAACTTATTCCTTATTCATTTATTAAAGAATAAAAAAATTTATTAAGATTAAAAAATTGCAGTCATCATATTTTAAGCTTAAATTCATATATTTCAGTTGTATTTTATTGCATTGCTATTCTTCTCGGTGATGAGGACCATGAAAAGCTGTAGACAGCTTCTCTTACTATGGGTTCATCATATTTTTAATGGCTTGCTCTAAAAACTGAAACATTTCTATAACGAATCAGATTGGATAATTTCTACTTTAGATCCCTAATTCTGAGCTATACTGAAATGTAGTCCAGAAAAATATGTGCGGGGCCATGCTAGATCATCAGATTGTTATTTTGGTTTCAACTTTGTGACAGCAACAGTATAGATAAAAATTCAATTCCTGTGTGCTTCTTACACCTCTCCTTTAGCTTTGCGAAATTGATGATTTAATATTAAAATTCTGCCCAATAATCAAAGATAGAAAACAGTCTTCAGCACTGATCCAAACAGTGGCAGTAAACTTTATAGAACTGAACGGAGGTGGAGGTGTAAGTTATCATTCTTAAAAGGTGGGACAAAACTTTTAATTAAAATATAACTAGATTGAATTTCTGCTAGAAGAAAAACAAGAATATGTTTCCAACAAAAACAGAAGCCACCATATAGAAGTAAAAGCAGAAAAGGGTGAATTCACTCCTTTTGCAGCTAAAAGAGTCATCTTCTACTCTTGGGCCTTGAACTGCCACTGATTGGTTCTCAGGTCTTTGGGCTTGCACTCAGAGTTACGTGACTGTATACACTTTCAGGTCTTTGGATTTGGACTGAATTGTATCACTGGCTCCCACTGGTACTGCAGCTTGATATCTTGTCTGTCTTCTTGGTCACCATAATTGCATAAGTGAATTCCCATAATACCTCCTCTTATATGTTTATATATGTATTATTTATTCTGTTTCTGTGGAGAACCATGATACATCACCCCAGCGCATACACACATAAAAAGGGTAATGAAAAAACATTAAAAGCATTTCAATGTCAATGAATATGACAAGTAAATTTGTACAAAAACACAACAGCCCAAACTGACTACTAAAAAGAATGAACAAATAAACAGCAACAACAAAAGAAAAGAAAGAAAGGGGAGGAAAAAAAGAGAAAATAAGGAAGAACAGGTCCATATTTCTTACAAAAACTGAACTCATAATTAACTCTTAGTTAAAACATTTCACTATATAAAGCTCCTGGCCCAAAGAATTTTATAATTTTATTAATGATTTCCATGAAATCTTCACGTTAGATTTAACACAACTTTTATGCATGCTTTGAAAAAATGTAAACCTCCAAAGAAGATATGCAGTTGTTCAAAAAACACAAGATACTAAAAATTATTAGCTTTCAGGAAACCATTAATCAAAGCCATAATAAACTATCACTTCATACCTTCACCCACTATGGATAGAATTTAAAAAGTAGGAGAATAGCAGGTGTTAACATCAATGTGAGGAAGGAGAAAGTTGAAACCTTCATAAATTGCTGGCAGGAGTGTAAAATGTTCTAGCCACTCTGGAAAATAGGTGGCAGTTTCTCAAAAAGTTAACTATAGAGTAACCATTTGACCCAACAGTTTGACTCATATATACCTGTATATATGTGAGAAATAGAAGAACTAAAATTATAAAGTCCTGCAATATAACAGAAAACATCTTTTGGAAATCTGGGTAGACAAAAATTTATTAGGAAACAGGTAAAAAGCTTGAAGCATAAAATGCAAAAATATGTTGGACATTATCAAAATCAAAACTTTTCCCACAAAAAAATAAATGTGCCAGTAACTGATTAAGAGGAAATATGTGCAGCATATCAGCAAAGAATTTGTTTTCAGAATATATTAAACCTATTTGCAACTCAATAACAGACAACTCAATCTAAAAAATGGCAAAATTTGGACATATAAAAGATATGCAAATGACCAATAAGCATATGAAAAGATGATTAGCATTTTTAGTCAAAGGACTAATGCAAATTTTTGAAAAACACCATGCTATGTCACCACATGCCCCTTAGAACAGCTGAAATTAAAACAACTGACTATACCAAATGTTGACAAAAATTTGGAGCAATTTTAACTGTCATTCATTGCTGGTGATGATCTAAAATATTGCAATTCCATTGAGAAGCACTGTGAAAAGTTCTTAAATAGTTAAACAACAATGTCCCAGGTGACTAAGCCATTCTATTCCTAGGCTACTTACCCAAGAGAAATGACGACATGTGTTCCCCCAAAACTCATGCATGTGTCTCGGTGTTAAGTTTTATTTGTAGTCAATGAGACCTGTAAACAACAAAATATCCATCAACAAGTGAGTCCATAAGCAGAGTGTGGCAAGTGAAATATTATTTATCAATAAAAAGAAGTGAACTATGAAATATGAAACAACATGGCAAAAGCTGAAGGATAGAAGTCAGATTGTGTGATTCCATTTAAATAAAATTCTAATGATGGCTGGTAATCAATAGTACCAGAAATCAGATATTGATGGCCTGAGAACTGATTGGATGAAGGGGGGACATTGCCAAGGGGCTAGAGGAGTACTCAGTATTGAAAAATTGTGGAATTTTTCAATATCTTCCTTAAGGTAAGATCATGGGCATACACATATGCCAAATTCATTGAGAGAAAGTTTTAAAATAATTTGTAATTTACTAAATGCAGATTGTACTATAATAAATTTGTAAAACAGAAATAGAATGAAGCAAGGTAAACTATTCATTAAAGAACACGTTCTTTACAATTTATCTCATTTAATTTTTCAGTCAACCTTCTATAACTTTGTATCTAATGATGCTGTAGACTTGGTACATTTCAATCTGAGCTTTTCAAAATCTTTTAGATAAGACAGGAAAATGGAAACCCTAGAGTTTTATGATAATTAAAGGGTAGGTAATCTAACACTTGCCAAATTTTGTAAGAACATGACAGACTGGAAAATGAAATAAACGGGTAAGAAGGGAAAGCTCACTTTCTCCATCTAGCAAATAGGTTCTGCCTTTGCCCTCACCTCTACCCTGGGCAAAATGGAAATCTATTTAGATTGACAGATGACAAGGCAATAATGGTCCACAGGGGAAGGGGATCACTATTCAGGTGAAGGACAAATGCAGGCTTTTATCTCCTTCTCCCTAACTTCTTCTTTTTTAAGCATACAGATGGGTTTTCTCAGCTGTGCTGAGCTCTCTTCTCCCTCCTGCCCTCAGCTAGAGAAGCTGATGAATGGGTTAACTCACTTCTAGCACTATCAAGTCCTTTCTTTGCTCAGAAAACAAAGTCAGCCTTGCCTAAAAGGAAGAGCAGGGGGAAACACCAAAGTTGTCTCCTAATCAGTAATCTTCCTTAAGCCTGCAAGAACCAGGAAGACCTGGGGACCTGCCAACCACAATATCAGTCAAGACAATTGACTACCACAAAAACTGATGACCATTCCAGTGCCCTGTGACTAAAGTCTGACTCTCTAGAAATGCCATATAAGCATTTGTGCCTGCTACCTACCCCTGGCTAGACAGAATTTGGAGTAAAGTCCTTCTCTTTTCTACTGGATGTCCTGCTGCCAGCCCATTAAACTCTTACTTCTCTTCTCCTTTTACTGCTTCTCCATTTATTGGCTTCATTGGGTGACAGTGGAACCAGACTTTTCCTGGTTACATGCTCAGAATGTCACTTCAGCCCCTCTTCTCTCCTCACGGCCCCTCCCCCATTCTCTTTTCTCTTCTTCCCATCTTCCCTTTCTGCTCTTCCCCCCCTCCTCCTTTTCTTGCTCTCTTCTCTCCCTCTGTTTCTCACTCCCTCTCTCTTCCTTTAATACATTCTCACCTCATTTATATGGCGAGGGAGGATTAAACTGACCCATTAGGATACTGAAATACTTGACGTCCTTCCTTCTACTTTCTTCTTTTTTGTACTAAATTAGGAAGCTTGAAATTTAATTCTGAAAGCTGTTGGAAGCCAATAGAAAATTTTTAAGAAGCAGAAATGTGTGATTGACCTTAGAGCTTTGAAAAATCAGCCTGGCTGGGATATTGTATTGGTAGATGAAGAGAAAGATAGGAAAGAGAAAATAATAAGAATGAAATAAAGCAATTTAAAAAAAGACTATTGAAAAGATACAATCCTTAACTAGTACAAATAGGAGGGCATAGTTTTAAGAGTCCTTGAAGTGATAGAATCTGTACATTGGTTGGAGGGCGATGCAGAGAATGAGAATGAATATGTCAGAGAGGCATCTATGGCTCTGCTTTGGGTGATGAGGTGGATGAAGAAATTCCACACAGAAATACAGACTGAATGATAGCTGGATTCCAGATAATATATTTGGCTGTGTGCAGGAGTAACCGGAAGTATAGATGAAACTTTAAAGTGGCTATATCAAGGAGACTTCTGAATATAAAGGGCTATAAAGAGTTTTCAGTTAGAGCTGTAAGTGGGGGAACATTTAGCATATGGATGGCAGTGAAGTGAAGGGGAATGATGGGGTCATCTAGGGCCCTTCTCATGAACAGAGCAAAGGGCTAAATATGGGCTCCAGGGAACACTGGGCTTGAAGTGACTAGTCAAAGACAAAGCCCTAGAAAATGAAGAATCTGAGAGCAGCAATGAAAGCAAGACAGGGCGAGGGTTGGTGGGGGGGGATGTCATAGAAGCTCAGAGCAGGAAAATTCAGGAATATGAACTTACCAACATTTCTGAATGTCAATATGGGATTACCACATGTCAGGTGAGGCAAGAAAAGTGCTTAATTCAAAGGGTGACAACTGTAAGACTGGAGCAGAAAGACCAAAGACTAATCAGACCATAAAATGGGACAGGGAAGATTTTTTGTGTGCATGTGGCTTCAAAAAAACAGAATTAGAACCAACATGTCAAAGGTCCAGAAAGAACCCAATTTAAGGAAGGAAAGCTCCTTTGCATTTTGTGAAAATTTTTCAGAGGTAAAACGGACTGCTACCCTGGAAGTGTTTAGTACTAGATTTACAGGAAGGGTCCACGTATAGAGAGAACATGTATCTATCACCTTCACCTCAAAGTACTTTCAGAACCCTAGGTTGAAGAATATGTAACTGGCAATCTTAAACCATTTTTAACCAAAAAAAAAAAAAAAAGGTGATTTTATACAATTCAATCTAACATTTATTGAGTGAACAAACATAAATATTAGATTAGATGTTAGATTCCTTTTCAGAGAATAAATATATAACCACTATGTAAAAAATGATTCTAAATGGAGTAAGGAAATAAAGCCACGAACAGACTACAAAGGTAGAATAATACTTTGGAGCAATGTAAGAGAAAAAGTCTTCAAATTCAGCTTCCATGATTAGATTTCTATTGGTTTTTATCTTCCATTTATAAGGATCTTTGGCTTCACAGAAGGAAAGAAATTGCTAGTTGTTGATTTTTTTAATGACTGAGTTACTACGAATATAATTTTCTCATGTTGTTGCTAAGGAGTCATAAATGTCACCACAAGTGCAATTTTTTGTTCTTATTTTGATTTTCATTGACTAAGCCTTTCCGTTTTCAGCCACTTAGTGTCACCCTATCACAACCCAAATTATAGTTTAAATTACAAAGACAAAGTGCTCCTTCCCTCAGCCACAATGGAATGCAAACTCCATGGAGCATAAATTGTTCCCTAGGGCATTCACTAGTCAATCTTTCATTTCATTCACATTCTTCATCCAAGAGAATTTCTGGCAAAGTTATGTGATAAGAAAATGAATATTTTGCTTCTTTGACATTATGTCACATTTATAGTTGCAATTATTTTAATAATTCTTTTATGAATCTGATTAATTTTTATAGGTTTAAATCTGAATAAAAAGTAAATATATGATTAATTGTTAATAATATTCTGAAGTACATGCAGCCATTGTTTGGTCTAGATGTTAATAATGGCAAGCACTTCACTTGACATTTTCTCCAGCATGAGTCATCTTTAGATGACATACTGATAAGAAAAAGAAATTCTTCTCAGCAATTTCATCTCATGAAAAGACTTGTCTAGTTTCTTTATTCTAATAATCAAAGCTTCTGTGATCTGTCCCGGCATCCTTTTTCTAGCCCCGTTGGAGTTCTAGGATGCCATTTGCAGTGATATCTTACACATTTTTGACCCTACACTTTTGCTTACTCTGTTGTTTCCACCTGAGATGCCAAACCCTTCACTTTATCTCTCTACATCCTTCATGCTCCATCTCCAATATTGTCTCATCCATGAGATCTGCCGAAAAACTGACAAAATATTTTAAACACAAAACATCCACATTCAGAAAGACTTTACCATTCTCTGATTAATATTTCATCTTTATGGAGAAATGTTCCCTATAATTCACATCTCCTAAACACATTTTCTCTCATGTCTGATTGTCCAGAAATAGTCATGCCTAAACTAATATATGCTTAAGCTAATTATCAACGAGCTGAATGAATGGATACCAGAAATGGTTGAAGGACTTAAGCCATAGAGAAGAAAAGTAGAGTCGTTCAATAAGACCAGGGTTAGATTAACAGAAGAGTACATTTGGGATAGGCAATTATGGTTTTCAGCTCTTTCCAATGGAAAATTAATTGCTTTCTAAATCAAATGCATTCTCTTTACACAGTTATTAAAGAAAAGCTATTCCAGTCTGCCCTATGTCTGACACGAGGAATAGATTCAAGACTCTCTCTCTCTGTCCTCAGGATCTAAATGTTGCTAAATGTTTCTGCAACAGTAGAGGACAACAGTGAGTACCCACTAAATTCTTCCATTACCTTCCCTGGATTTAAAATAACAAAATAGTTCCAAAACAGTTTTTAATTATTCTGTTTAAAGAAATGATGGCCCTAATCTTTATGAGAAAAGAGAGAAAACCAAGCACCCCGAATGAAAATGGAGAAGGAAGCAATATGATATGTAAAAGAAAAACTAAGAATATTTATCCTTCATGTATTTTCAAAGGTTTGGGTGATGTTTTGCAAATTAAGCTTTGGAAGTTAGACTCCTAAACATTTAATATTTTTTAAGAAAGAAAATTCTACTAAAATTTTTATAAGAAGTAGAGTTTAGTGTCTATCACATTATATGTAGTAGAGCAGTAAAATCAGCTATTTAGCAACTTCAGTGTTTACCCAGTAGGTTTTAAAATACAACCAGAATTTCTATTTTTTTTCAGGAATTCAATAATGTCTTGAGTTAATAAAACAACTTCTACCCTTACACACATCTACCCTAAGCATGGTTTGTCAATTATTACCATAAAGAGTGGCACTTACAGCAAATGTTTAACTCCAAGTTATGTCAAAGCACTTTTCAAAGTAATATAATTTGTGTTCAATCTGCAGAGGACTACATTTAATGGTTCATTTCAGACATGGCCTCTTAGTTGCTGGTACAATCTAGTAATGAATGTAGAACAAACCAACGTCAAGTTTCCCATTCAAAAATCCATAGAAACACTATCTGCCCAAGCGGGCATTAGATTCATCTAACTACTCTGCCTTTGTAGCAACTCTAACATACTTCTTCCCTTTACATTTCATTTTTTTCTGGTTGACACCTACTTGTATACCTGTAGCATTGGCTGAGTCAAATTTCAGACA
This sequence comes from Marmota flaviventris, assembly GCF_047511675.1. NCBI lineage: Eukaryota > Metazoa > Chordata > Mammalia > Rodentia > Sciuridae > Marmota > Marmota flaviventris. The sequence continues at coordinate 46,618,276 of NC_092505.1, read as the reverse complement.
AAATTGATCTAAAATTTATGTTTGCTTTTTCTTTCTTATATTATATGGGAGATGACTTCCCTGTAAAAGAATTTCTAGTACTCTGCTCCTAATCCTAGGCCCATGAATTTACATATTACTTACCTAATTCATGAGTTCATCCATTCATCAAGTATTGCTTTTGATTCATAATTCACTATGGGATAGGCACAATTCTAGTTACTGGAGATGCACTGTGAATAAATTAGGCTAAATGACTTTACCCATGAAGTTTATGTTCCAGAGGAGAGGGAAGAAATAATACTTAAATGTTACTTAAGTGATGTTATAAATAGACCTTTCTCAAAATTCTCTGGAAAACATAAGTTACACAAGGAGGATAAGAAGCATTGACGGGGGTAGAGGTTGTTGCAATATCAAATCTAATGGTCAGGAAAAATCTCACTGAGAAGGTGGCGTATCAGTGAAGATCTTCATGGGTGAGGAAGTGAGCCATATGGACACACGAGGGAGGTGTGTTTTAGACAATCACAAGTGCAAATGCAAAGGCCCAGAGGAAGAAATGCCTGGAAATTTCAAAGAAAAAGCAAGAATACCAATATGCTTGGGACAGAGTGAGCCAAGAGACTGATAGGATATGAGGCCAGAAAGGGAAGAGAACAGACCACATAAGGCTTTATGAGCCAATTGTAAGGACCACTTTTGCACCTTGAGGGAAATAAGTTACTCAAGAGTTTTGTGTAGAGAAGTCACAGGATCTGACTTAGAGTCAAAAATATCACCTTGGTTTTTGTATTCAGGGCAGAATGCAGGTGGGAAAGTGTGTACACGGATGTAAGACGTTATTGCCATCATTTCAGCAGGCAATGATGATCACTGGTGAATAACATAGATGGGAAGCTGTTAGCAAAAGTAAAGAAAAGCAGTGAAAGTCTATATATCATTTGAAAGTAGAGACTACAAGATTTTCTGATTGATTGGGAAAATGGTGTATGAAAAAACTCAAAAATAGTTGCAAGTTTCTTTGATAGCAAAGAGAAAAAGATATAATTTACTGAGAAAATTTGAGGTGTGGGAATGGTAAAGGAGAGATAGGAAAGAGCAGATGCTAGCTTTGTGGGTAAATTTATTTACAAAAGTCTAATAGAATTCAAATGGCAAATGGCGGCATAGAGTTGGCAATTGATTGTATGGTCCAGGGAAGAGTTCTAGGTTGAAGATATGAATTTAGGAGTTGTCAGTTTAAAGAGATAATCAATGAGACTAAAGGAAATTCCTAAGACAGTGAAAATATATATATATATATATATATATATATATATATATATATATATATATATATATACACACACACACACACACAAAAGAAAGGGGTCTGAGAACTATGTCTTTGAATCCTCCTAACACGTCAAGTTTGGGGAGATTGAGAATAGTGTCAGGGAAGTGGGAGGCAAATCAGGAAATATGTTGTTCTGGGAGCCAGGTGAAGAGAGTGTTTAAATTAGAAAAGTATTGAACTGTGTCAAATGCTATCCATTACTTCAAGTAAGATGAAGGCTGAAAATTGACCATTGCTTTACCAGTGTGTTCAGTATTTCTTTTCACGGGGGAGAAGTAGCAAATAAAGAAATCAGATGTGAAGACAGTGTCCTGTATCATTTTAACTCCTTACATTAGCCCAGTTCCTATCATTTCCATGGATCTCTGAACTGATTTTGGAATTCTTTATTTTGTTTTATTATTTTTGCTCTAGGAACCAATTCTTCATATTATTGCAAAGTCTGAATTCATGTTGATATTTTTAATTTGATCTTCAAAATAAAATTACTTGAGGGGGATAAACTGAGAGTATCATGACTTTAGAAAATGTAGCTTTTGAGAAGATAAATATTTCATTGTTACAGCCCAGGTTAGTGATGACTTTAGTTAATATCTTCCAAATTCTAGAACCTTACACCCTTCGGGCAATTTCCATAAAAAGAGCAGCTGATGCCTTCTTGCTTATTCTTTGGACTTTGTTTTATGCATGCCACTTCTTTCATACCTTTTATTTATTGTTGCTTAATCCATTGAATTTTGGTCCTTAGTTCCTTTTGAACAGCTGCCTACCATGACCTTTAAGGACAAATACCAATATGACTTTAGTGCTTCAGGGAATTTAGGCTTTTGCCAGGGTCTGAATTCAAAGGATAGATTTCATATCCCCTGCTCTCTGTTCATTTTTACAAGATTTATTTCCTCCTAGCAAAAGGAAGTTCTGGGAAAATGACCAGCACTTAACAGTTGAATGCCTATGTGCCTAGGTTCTTGGTACAAGAACGAGGATCTCAGGCTCATCATCCAGTACTCGGTGAGTCTAGAGTGTGATCTTGTGAACCATCATGATACATATCCCTTCTTCTCCCTGATTAGTTCTGAGACTTTTGCTTCCTTCTACCCTTATACTCCAACCTAAGAAGTCCCAGTGAACTTAAGGGATCATTTTAGTAGGAATTACAACTGTCCATCTTCAACTTGACCTTCCAGTGATGAGAATTTACTAGCACAATTTCAGGCACATAGTTGGACAAACACAATTGATCACTAATTTTAGGTGAAAAATTATAAACTACAAAATCACGAGGGTGGTAGATGGTATCAGTGTGGATTTCTTGGTTGGACATTGTACAGTAGTTATGCAAGATGCTACCATTGGGGAAAACAGGATGAAGGTGATATGGAATCTCTCAATCAGGTTTTTGTTGTTGCTGGGTTTTGTTTTTGTTTTGTTTATTTTGGTTTTTGTTTTATTATTTATTTATTTATTTATTTGTGCTGCTGGGGATTGAACTCAGGGTCTTGCTGAGCAACCATTCTACCACTGAACTACATCTCCAGCCTTCTGTATTATTTCTTAAAACTGTAAGAGAATCTACAATAATCTAAAATAAAAAGCTAAAGAAATTATGCAGCTAAAACAGCATTCATGGCCAAACTTCTGTTTCTCAAACTATCAAACTGTCATGATGCCAGTGAGGAGATATATTGGAGAAACTACTGTCTTAGGCAGAAGCTACCATGTCAGCCTTTGGAGAGTGGTATGGGGAAGTCACATCACTAAATGGATAAATGGAAATCTGGGAGAAGAAAGGTGGTAATGCATATAATTTTTTATTTTAGCACCAAATTGAGTAGTGGTGTTTGCAGTATTAATATGAATATAGACCCCATCTCCATTCAGTTGTAGCAGGTCGGCCACCTGCTACAAGATCATGTACTTTTTCATAAGAATTATTTAATCCAAGTATCTGGCTGGTCATTGTTCCAGTTCTAAAGCTAAACCAAACATGCTGCCCTTGTCTTCATTCCATCTCTTTTCTAAGTCATCTGGCCTTCCCTTCCTTTCCCAGAAATTCTTAAGATCAATTGACTCCGCTGACGGAAGTCAGGCGTCTGACCGACTAATAAATAAGTTCACCAGTGAAAAGCCTATTTTTCATTCTGTTTAATTACAGGCTTCAGAGACACTCAAAATGGAGGGTGTCTTAGGGACAAATAATACTGTAGGCTTGGTTTACTTTTCTCCTATTGGCATTGGCACCGAGCCCTTCCTCTGCTTTGAAATTCATGGCTGTGACTGTGGCTGCATACTAAACAGACCATTGCCACCACACAGCCTACTTAGCCCGTCCAGATGCAGCTCAAATAATCCATATACCTTAATGGCCAATTCAGAGCAGTAGTTTAGTTAACTAATATGTCTCATTTGTTTCTAGTGCAATCTATGCATGCAATCATAAATGGGTTCATATATTATAATTTGAATTGGATTTGGTGAACTACACTGGGGCTTGAACTACAATATGCTTCTCCTGAATTCTAGATGTTTGGCTTCAAAATTAGCCTTTGGAAATAAAGGCATGTATAAAATGATTTTCTGACATACAGACATTATAATAATATATGTGTGTGTGTGTGTGTGTATATATATATATATATATATATATATATATATATATATATATATATTTTACTGTTGATTCATTTCTTGTAATATATATATATTTCTTGTAATATATATATATATAATATATATATATTTTATATATATATATATATATATATTACAAGAAATGAATTAACAGTAAAAATTATTAACAGAAAAATGAATTAACAGTAAAAATTAATTAACTTTACCTCCCAATCTGGTTTTCTTAGTCTCTCATTTTCTTTTTGCAGAGTCAATCATGGTTAATGGTTTCATCCATGCAGGGACATTCTATGCGAATATGGGTATATATACATAAATTTTATATATGGAAAAATACTACAGCTATATCTCCCTATTTTATTTGAGTATCATGCTGTGCACAGTATTTCATGATTTGTACCTTTTATTTAATGATAACTCTTTTTCTTTTTTTATTAAATTATTTATTTATTCTAATTTGTTTTACACAATGGCAGAATGCAATTCATTTCATATTACACATATAGAGCACAAATTTTCAATTCACTGATTTTACACAAAGTATTTTCACACCATTCGTGTCTTCATACATGTACTTAGGGTAATGATGTCTAACTCACTCCACCATCATTCCTCGCCCCCTAACTCCCTCCCTTCTCCACCCACTTTGCCCTATCTAAAGTTCCTCCATTCCTCCTATGTTTCCCTCCCACCATCATTGTTATTAAGTGTCAGCATCCTCATATCAAAGAAAATATTTGGCCTTTTTTTGGGGGGGATTAGCTTATTTCACTTGGCATTGTATTCTCCAACTCCATCCATTTACCTGCAAGTGCCATGATTTTATTCTCTTTTAATGCTAAGTAATGCTCCATTGTGTATATATACCAAAGTTTCCCTATTCTTTCATCTAGCTATTGTGAATTGTGCTGCTATAAACATTGATATATGCTGTTTTTAAGTCCTTTGGGTATAAAACAAGGAATGGGATAGCTGGGTCAAATGGTGGTTCCATTGTCAGATTTCCAAGGAATCTCCATACTGCTTTCCAGATTGGCTGCACCAATTTGCAGTCCCACCAGCAATGTATGAATGTGCCTTTTCCCCCACATCCTCACCAACACTTATTGTTTGTATTTTTGATAGCTGCCATTTAATGATAACTCTTAAAGACCTCTCCATATCAGCATCTGTGATCTGTTTCCACTTTTTAAAACAGCTTCTGAGATTAACCATCACAGTTTCCTTGTATTTTGTCAAATGGATATAACCATTTTGTATTTTCTTAATTTTTTTATTATTGATTTTATCTTTTTAAATACATAATAGTGGAATGCATTACAATTCTTATTACACATATAGAACACAATTTTTCATATCTCTGTTTGTATACAAAGTATGTTCACACCAATTAATGTCTTCACACATGTACTTTGGATGATGATGTCTATCACATTCAATCATCATTGCTAACCCCCTGCCTCCTACCTTCCCCTCTCACCCCTCTGTTGTATGTGCCAGTCACATGTGGATGGACATTTTCTGTTTCATTGAGCATCATTGTATGTGGCTTATATGTAGGCACAAATATTCTATATCTATAAGTACACATTCTTGGAAGTGTTAAGTAACAGACAGACATGAATACTGGGAGCATGAGGTTAAGGGAATAACTATAAACTGGGCATACTGTGTTGACTCCCACATGCTTTCTTTTTTAAATATTTATTTATTTATTTTAGTTTTAGGTGGACACAATATCTTCATTTTATTTTTATATGGTGCTGAGGATTGAACCCAGTGCCTCACGCATGCTAGGTGAGCGCTCTACCACTGAGCCCCAGCCCCAGCCTCACATGCTTTCTTTTAAAGAGTAATTTATCTGTGACTCTCCCTGGCCTAAGTCAATAGTATATGCTACATATCATCAGCAAACAACCTGTTATCTGCAGGAGAAATGCAAGAGGATTCTCCCTGTAGATTAAAACACACACACACACACACACACACACACACACACAACCCTGAAGGGGGAACTTTTGTGAACTTTACACAGACCAGATTCCAGGACTCAAGGAGACAGGATAATTGAAAGCAAAGCCCTATACCCATAAAATCTGTAAGAACAAGTTCCAATTAGAACAGGTCAGCCTGGAGAAAGGTGACCCAGTGTTGTTATACATCTTTAATGTGTCATTATAATAGCAAAGTCTTCCCTCCATTGGGGTAAGACTATGAAGTGGTAGAGTTGAGTGGGACTCTCTGGAAACTTCCCTGGGACCCCCAATAAAACTGGAGTTCTAGAGGAGCGTACTATCTCTTTCCTCTCTGAGAGGACCCACTTTTCCCCTTGAGAGTGTCCCATTTTTCCCTTTTCCTGTTCCTTCTAATAAAATGTTGCCTCCTTCTCAGAGTGACATGTTAAAATCCTTTCAGTATGCTCAAAAGAACCAGTGAACAAGGACATTTGTGGCCACTTCATCTCTGCAGATGTCCTTGCTCTGCAACAGAAGTAGAATTCTTGACCAAGGGTACATTTATTTTTTAGTTTGATAGACATTGCCCTATTGTCTTTGAAAAAACTTGTATAGTTTTCCCAATTATATACAAAAGGGTGTTTCTTTATATCTAGCTCTTCTGCTGTATTATTGAATTTTGAACTTGCCAGTCTGATAATTGTAAATTCAAGGCTGTGTTAGACCTGAGTCTGAAAATGATGGGCAGGAAAAGAGGAGCAAGGAGGACACATAAAGGGTAAAAAAATGAATAAATATTCCCAGTATGAGATTCTATTTTTTTAAAAAAAGATCTCACAAGTTCCCTGGAATAAGGCATGTACTTGAATTTTGAAAGTTACTTAAGCAGCCAGCTAGATTTGCAGGTCAGGATTTATAACCCTTCCTTTTAGGGCCTTGAGAAACAGTACCAAGGTTCTGACCTTAAACTAAAATTCCTAAAACTCTTAGTACCTGAAATCATGCACCCAACATTCCTCCCCAGCATGCACTTGATTAGTCACAAGGAGCCATCATTAATGCCTGCTCTGGAAGGAAGCACAGCATGGAGAATTTAGCAAGTTCTGAGACGGAGAGACCAGCGTAGACAGCAAAGCACCATCTCTGGGCAGATTAGCCTTGAAGGATGTCAAGATCCAGATCTTTCAGTGTCATTTCAGTGATCTCAACAGGAACTTGGTGTTTGTCACTATTCCAGGTAACCCTCTTTCTTTCCAGGAGACTTTCTAAAATACTCTGAGGATTTGACCTGCTACAGATATGTTCTTTGGGCATTGTAACTACATTTTTAAAATAATTCCTTTAAGAAGGTGTCACCAGCATCTTACAACTTATTTGTTGGCTGAAGATATGGCAAATAAAACATCCAGGGCATTCGGTTGACATCTTCTTTATTTAGTTCTATTCATATGATTGAAATAATACGATGCACATTTAACCTTTACTTCACTTTGCTATGCTGTGAAATTTTCAAAACATCAAAAATATTGTTGAAACAGAGAAAGGTATCATGGCTAGATTAATTTAAGAATGTTGCTTTTTGCCTGCAACCATACTTGATTCTCAACAGTTTTTAAACGCTGACTGTTGTAGAAAGAAGCATTTTAGGATTTATTTTGGTTCCCCCACTCCAGCATCCTTTTCTGACCAATAACTGCATCTTTGTATCTGTGTTACCTGAAACCAACATATCTGAAAGACTTAGATCTAAAGCATATTAAAACTTCCCTCACCATTTCAAAATAACATGGGAGTCTGACAGCTAATGCTTTGGCAGTGAGGTGGTAATAATGAAATACCATATATACTCAGGTACAGCATGCAGAGAAGATTGGGAAGTGACTTGAAATGCTGGCTTTATTTGTTTATCTGTTAAGCTAGATCCCAAATGATTTCATTTACTCATAAATAAACTTTCTTTATGGACAAAATTTGAGTGTTCATTTTCCTCTCAGTTAGTATGCAAATCTATTTGCAGCAATCTAGCAAAAGAAAATGCAACTCATTTTCTGTGCTTATAAATTGTTCATTATCATGCTCTCTGATGACCAATTCATGACTCCATCTGCAACTCCACAAATCTCTTTACCCAGATAAACTTGGTGGTGTACATACAAGGTGCTGAAGAAGAAAAATTTGGAATTAAGGGAGAAAATTCATATCTCATACAAAATTCCTAGGTCAATCATTTAAAGTTTGTAAGTTTTTACCTGTACATATATGCAACAGTCCAGTGAAATAAATGCTTCCACTGACCTATTTGGGTTGAGTTTTATAGCTACGTTTAAGTGACATCTCAAGGCTTTTTTATTGTACACAGAAAGAGTTCCAATTCTTAGGAAAAAACAAACACACAAAGTCTTTAGAAAGAAATAGTTTCTTTCCTTGTAATTGTGGGTGTTATTATAACCTGTAAGGTTCAACACAGAGAACTAAGATAATTGTGATGGAATGCTTAGGGGTTTGGGTCTTCTAAAGGTTATTATTACCTTCCCTCTTTTTTGATAAAGATTGTAAATCTCAGCAGGAATTTCATATGATCTTAAGTGGACCTCAGCCTTAGAGCTGTTAAAGTCACCCCTTCATGCATACATTTAACACCCATTAATGCAAATAGGTTTGACTTATGTTTCCTCATACTGGGAACTTGCTTCCTTTGCATGAAAATACTACTCACAACTAATGAACTCTTTCCTCTGCCTTGAATGCAAAAATACACAGAAAAAATGCAAGGCATACAAAAGCTCTTTAGAGCAAGCAAAATCTGCCAATAGAGAAAACAAAAAACTCTTTACAAATACATCTATAGTGTATGTAGGATAAGAATCTAGTTTGCAATACACATCTCCTGTCACTGCTGAATTTAAAAATCTACCTAGAGAATTTTTGTTGTTGTTTTTTTATGATGGTGCTGGGGATCAAACCCAGTGCCTCATATTCTAGGCAGGCTCTGTACCATTGAGCTACACCTCCAGCCCCCAGAGAAATTTTTTCAATTAAAACTCTGTACACCAACAATAAACTATGCAACAGAGCTTTTAATTAAAAAAAAGAAGAAGAAGAAGAAGAACAAAAGAAAGATATAAACCCGCATTGTCTCTAGGCACTGCTCGTATTAAAGGATTAGACTGATGAGATGTTGGATTTTATTGTTCTAAACATGTGTTTCAGTTGGTGCTTTCGAATCTGCCATGCGAAGAAAATGAAATGTAAGTAAATAGCAATAGATTCCTTGTTTTTATTTAGCATTTTAAAAATTCAAACAATCAAAAAGGATAAAGTCAATTATAAAGCCCCCAAAGAGTTTCAAGTGATGGTGATAATCACATAAGAAAAACACTAATAGTTTTTAAATGCAGATGGCTTAATTTTTCTAAAACCAAGAGATAATAATTTTCTTAAGATCGTTATTAAATAAAGAAGGGGCCTGGTTTATTTCTAGATATTTTTGGTCACTGACTTCCCCTTCCTTTAAGCATCCAGGGTGCTGTAAGTGCATGAGAGAATCATCACGATGTCACCTCCTCCGCAGCTGCATTCACATGCATAGGTCACAGCAATGATGGGTGGCAATTTACCGGACAACAAACAAACCCAAATTCTAACTTGTATTATGTGTACATTTCAAAGTGATTCTGATATGAATTATGTGAATAATTGACTCGCTTTTCTCACTTTTTGTGCTGTGGATTTAATGGTTCCCAGAATTCTATTCGGGAGATGGGGAGAAGGTGCCATTAATAATGCTGATGATGATTCATGATAACTATAATGCACTGTGACTTAGTGCAAGTGTCAGAAAAGCACTCCTGCCACGTGCTGTCTTCTGGTTGCTACACTCTCTGCCAGCCAGCTGCTTTCAATTATCATTGTCTATTTCCCTCAAAGCCAAGGTCTATGGACACTGGCTCTAAAGTAAGAGTCCGGGCCAAATGGGGCTTTCCTGGGCTCTGGAGTCATTCGCCTGTCTCTGGAGGATCATCTTCTTGTTAACAATCTACTTATTAAGTGTATGCCCCCTTTTAGTGTTTGCATCAACCTTCATTGCTGTTTCTTTTCATTTATTTTCAGACCTGCCATTTTGTTCTATCTCTTGCTGTTTGTGACATGATAATTTTTGATTATAGGCTTTCCTGACTCTGGATTTCATAGCTACACTCATCCTGCCTCATCGTTTTCTGCCTTTGACTCAGAAAAATAGAATACAGAATTTCATAATTGGAAAATATCTTAAGTGTCAATTCTAATTCTCTGATCAACATGACAGGGAAACATGGCATTGAGGAACAATTTATATTTACTTTTGAGCCTCTGAGGCTACAGGTCTCCTTTTTAGGGGAAGAAATTGAGATCCAGACAGATAGTAAATTAACAAGAGGACTTCAACTGATATTGGGTATGACCTTTTATTGGCTACATTTAAGTTTTACATCTAAACTTTTACATCTAATTTTCCATTATATTATCATTATTTCCCTTTTGAGTGAAAACTAGAAACTGCCTTTTTATGATTAGGATTGAGGTGTCCTCCAAAAGCTCACGTGTGAGACAATGCAAGAAGTTTTGGAGGAGAACTGATTGGGTTATAGCCAATAAATCAGTAAATTAATCCCCTGATGGGGATTAACTGAATGGTAACTGAAGTGGTAGGGTGTAGCTGGAGGAAGTGATTCATTGTGGCTTTCCGGTATATATTCTGTATCTGGTGAGTGGAACTCTCTCTCTCTGCTTTCTGATCATCATGTGAGCTGCTTCCCTCTGCCACACTCTTCCGCCTTGATGTTCAGCCTCACCTCCAGCCCTGAGGAATGGAGCTGGCCTTCTATGGTATAAAAAATCTGAAACCATGAGCCCTCAAAATAAACTTTTCCTCCTCTATAATTGTGATGGTCAGATTCTTTTAGTCACAGCAATGAAAAAAAGCTGACTAAAATGTGCCTCAAATACATTTCAAATTAGTAGGAAATAAAGACAAGAGAGTAGCTGGAAGAATAGGGAAGTAGTAAGTAAAGGTATTGAAGGTAGATACAATCTCTCTTTTTTTATGCAAGATAGTGTTAGTGAGATTAGTCTAAAATGAAAGGTGTGCTGGTTTCTTAAAGAGTAGAAGTTCCACATCCAAACAGGATTCACTTTCTCTACCTATATTTGTCCTAGATATCTTCAATTTAGGATTTCATCTTTGATCTGAGACATTATCTTTGTTAAAATCCATTACCTGTCCAAGAGAGTATACATTCATCCTTTATCAAACTATAAGAGAGTAACACAAACCCACTAGATTACAGGTAAAAGGAAGCATAGAGATGGCCCTCTCCACATGTCCTTTTGAAATGAGAAACATAAAAGAAGAGTAACTTGCCCAAAGTTCACACACAAAATGGACACAAAAATCAGAGATGGATCAGAATGCAAGGGAGTAGAAGAGCAGAAAGAAAATGGAATGAGGGCTATTCTGATAGAGGCCATGTTTGAGTGAGAAAGGATCTCTGAATAGCCAGAAATAACTTTGTTTTTCATTAATTAACTTCTTGATCCAAATATTTGCAAAATAATTCATATATGTGTGTGTGTGTGTGTATATATATATATATATACATATATATATTTACATACTCAATGTTTAAAATTTTTGATCTATTATTAGTTCTATTTAAATTTGTTTTAAAACACTAGGCTTTTAATTTTGTGATATGACCTACTCATTTTATTTTTATAACTGAATTTTTAGTAGCAACAATGCATTGCTTCACTTTACATAAAATTTAAGTGTTAATTTATTGTATGAAATCAAATGTGATAGAGCCCCCTCTATCTCTTTAATCCATTCCTCTCCCCATAAATAAATAATTACACTGATTTGCATGTATGTATATAGTGATTTATAAAACATATATTATATATATAAAGTATTATGTAAATTAATTTTGTTAATAAATTTCCTAATGACATGCTACCATCTCACTTGGCCAGTGAGGGTAAATATTTAGTTCAAGAGCAAGGAATCAAAGAAGAGGTAGAGTTTAGATGGAGACCCAGAACTGACTCTAAATTCTGAACCCAGATGTTTAACCACAAAGTCATATTGTACATCTGACATTTAATCACTATAAAATTGGTGAAATGCCTGAGGAACATATAGCCTATTCAGTTTCCTAGATACTATGCAATTTACCACCAATTTCTGGATGACATGACTTACTACCCATCCTTCCCACATGTTTGTGAGCATGAATTGTACATTGGCCTAATTGGAGGAGTAGTTTTATTTAAAAAGAAAAAAAAATCGTGAAATTTGTTATTTTATTTATCCTAAGACTATGGAAACACTGTTCCTATTATTAACAATGGTCTCTTTATGAAGTCCCATGGTTTGAATTTTTCTCTAGTTTCTATAGGAAGAATAGTTTTACATCTGATGAATAATGTTGTTTGTTTTGTTCATTTTAAAGGACAGTATATACCAGTTCTCTCTCATCTTATTAACTGCTAGAAAGCTTAAGCCAGATCTGGAGTTCAGTTCTTTTATAAATGGGACTTGTTACATTTGGTTTACAAATTGATCTCATTCTTGTCTTATTCTCTGTGCCTGATACTCTCCATGCTCTCACTTGTAAATTTTTTCATTTTTGTATTTTCAGTATTTCCTGAAAGCATTTTGGAACACAGGATATTGGATGCATTCAGCTAACACTCCATAGAATGTAGAGCTGAGTTTTAGTGCTCCCAGTTGCAGTATTGCATGGTGGTAATGGACATGGCTCCACAGTCAGACCATTTGTGTTTAAAACCTCTGCCACTTCCAGTAATGCTAATTTGGACAAGTTACTTAACCTCCCTGCGATTGAGTTTTCTGAATTATAAAAAGAAGATTATAATAGTGTGGGCCTCACTTATAGTGCTGTAAGTTCTAAAGTGAATTACTTGACATGACCTAATATACCTGGTTTGGAAGAATGCCTGCCATAGAAAATGCTGGGTCATTGTAGAGAGGAGCAAATGGAGCAGATCTGCAGTTTTCTTCCTGAATTAATGTAATTAATGAATTTAAAATTTTAGTTGCATGGATTCTCAGCACTGAGAAGACCAACTAGTCTAACCATCCATATAGAGCAGGAATCATTTCCAGAGGATCCAAGTAAAGAAGGGCCCTTGTTCTGGTAGAAACTGAAATTATCTCTATCATCTACTTCTAGAAGATTCTGATTATTTCAAATGTCTTCCTTAAACATTCCTTTCTGCTCTCATTTCTCCCTGATAGCTATCTTGTTTTCTTTTTAACATCAGCATCCTAATTTGAGCAACACCTGAATAATAACTTCATTTTTTAAAAAATATAAACTTTGTACTCTAAAGATCTTGCATTTAAAATTTGAGCAATTGGAATGCTGTTACAGTTCAGAAATTATTTTTTTAAGAATTCAAAATGTTTTTGTTGAAGAATTGAATTTGAGAAAGAAATGGGAATAATGGTGAGAAAGAAGGAGCCAGAAGACACATATTCTATGTTAAGTTCCAGCTAGTGACCTCCCACTTTCATTCCTTATTCTGGATCCCAGGTGTACAGTGAATAAAATCCTTAGAGTGAGATACATGTCAGAATTTTTTGAATTACATGATAGATGTCAGAATTTTTGGAATTACTTGACAACTCCATTCTCCAGCTAAGTTCTTTTTGGCCATTTTATTACTTGTAAGAACAACCACCAGAGGGTGCACAGGGCTAGTAAAGAGAAAGTGAAATAAGTCAAGTTTGGGTTATTGCTAGCACTGAAAACAATCATGAGTGGCTAATAAATAAGAATTATGAAATAAAATGAGGCACTCAATTTTTAGCCTTGACTTAAAGTTATATGGGATGATTCTAAATGTAAAAATAGAGGAGATTTATATATGCATGAAGATGAGATAATCCATTCCAAGCTTTGATCTTAGAAGTCAAGATCTACAAACAAGAAACTTCAGCTTTTTTATTTGATCAGGACACCATGGAAATTTACCTATATTCATCTCTTGAGTTGGATACTATATTTTGAAGAATTTTATATTTTAATGTAATATTTTAATACTTTCTGATGACAAAAGTAATGCCTATATAAATATTCAAACAATATGAAAATATTAAAAGGAAAATGTTCTTTATTATACAATCTTCAAGAGAAGCCTTGATGGTACAATGATGGAATATTTTATATTTAACTAATAGCTATTTTTGCTGGAATCATTGTATTTGTCTAAAAGAATATATACAGTATAGGGCTGAGCTCTCTAAATTGTTTTTCTTACCAAAACTTTTAATTATAAATAAAAGTCTATATTTTTCTCTATGACAAGATAATATTCTCTTAAATGATGTGTCATTAATTATTGTTACCATCCTTTACTAATGATCACTTATCCTGAGATACCTTTGAAAGTTATACTTCAGTTGCCTTTTGGGGGGGATTGGGGGAGTACCAGAAATTGAATTCAGAGGCACTTGACCACTAAGCCACATCTCCAGCCCTATTTTGTATTTTATTTAGAGACGGGGTCTCACTGATTTGCTTAGTGCTTTGCTTTTGCTGAAGCTGGCTTTGAATTTGATGTCCTCCTGTCTCAGCCTCTCAAACCACTGGGATTGCAGGCATGCACCACTGTGCCCAGCTTCAGTTGCAATTCTTAAATCAGCATTTGTACATATGAACTTTCCTAAACTCTTTAGGTGCTTTAAACAAACTAACTAACTAACCAAAGAAACAAAAATAAGCAAATAAAAACTTTAGTGTCTGGGTAATTGACTTATCTTCAATGTTAAGGCAAAATTTCTAAGTCAAGAAGTATTAGAAAGTCACTTCTAACTAGTATAATGATGAATGTGAAAGCAATAAATTAATGGATGCTTATGAGCACTTTCAAGCTGAGAAGCACTAAGTATTATTTTAACAGTGGCTGAAAAAGCATGATTAAGGATGGCTCCATCTCAGAAGCTTATCAGGTTGTGATGAACAGGTTTCCCCTGTTCACTCTCAAGACACTTTAGAAGTGTCCATACATGAAGTCTGGAAAGAAGTCCTTATGCAAACATACCCTCTGCACCAGGTCAGGTATATGAGGGACTGAGATGAACAACACATATATCTCTACTCCTGAGAGTCAAACCCATGTGAAATTTGTTTTTGTGTGATCTTTTCAAACTTACCTCAAGAATGATTGAGTTTTGCCTCAACGCACAAACGATCTCACCCCTCCAACTGAAGAAGTCAACTCCTCTTCTTGGTGAATGATAAACATGTGGCCACATTCATTTTCTTTCTAGCCTAACTTCTTTCTTTACCAATTGTTGAACTAGAAAGCAACCAATTTTCCAATGCTTGCTACTCTACCAAGTTATTAAAGTTTAACAGAAATTATAAACCTTCCCTGGAGAATTTGGAAAGTAAAGGACTCTAGATACCTGGATCAACAGAAGGGTGATATGATTACTTGCCTAATACAGATGACGCATTGGCCCTAAAAAGTTAGTCATGACCTTCTTGTTGCACAATAGTATTTTTTAACTCTAGAATCAAACATATTTCAGGGCAGTCATCTGTTTGTATGTCTAGCAGATTCAAACCGTTCCATCTTTTCAGTGCCTTGGCGTGGACACAGTGTAACTTACACACTTAATTTTGCTGGGAGTAGGTTGTGGGGCAGGCGTTGTGGTGGCGGTAAACAAACAATTGTTCTGGGGAAACAGATATGGGGATGTGGTGAGTAAAAATTTTATGGCCCCAGAGACATAGGCTTTAGCCAGCTAGAATTCTAGCACTTACTGCTTTTCTTTTATCACCAGGTGTCTAAATTATACTGATCAACACCCTAATGACTGGTACATCTGGTAAGGATATTCTCAATTTGTTTTATAAAACATTTGGTGAAATATGCATATCATTTTCCTAAATAATTTTAGACAGCACAAGAAATAACACAGCCTAAGGAAATTTAGGGGTCATGTACATCAATATCTATAGAAACATCATTTCCAGATGGTTGGCCAGTGTTTACTTATACATTTTCTGTGACAGTGAACTTACTATTTTTAATAATGTATTTCTGAGATGGAGATTTTTAGTGGTAAATTGTTTTTTTTTTCCACTTGAAATTTTTCTAAATGACTCTACAAATTTTACTTTTGGTAATAAAAGCAATAAAAATAAGCAGCTGCCTCTTTTATGAGATAGTTCATCAGATATTTTAAGATAGTTGATACACTTCTTAAATCTTGATATCTATAACTTCCAAATTTCATATTATCAGTTCTATTAGATGATTAGCTCTGAAACATGGAGACCTTATCTTTTTTACCTATGAATTCCCTAACCCTAACATCACTTACTAAAAATATTAGTTGAATGAATATATGGAAGTCTGGAATGACTAGATAATGTTCCCTTAAATGATGTGTCATTACTTATTGTCATTAATGAATGTATGGAAGAATTAACTAGTTCAATAAATAAGGAACCAAGACACTGCTTTTTAGAATACTCCTTCATTTTCCAAGGATGAAGTATTAATCACCACGTGGTAAGATCAAGCCTCTCTGAGGGCAGACAATATTCCAGGCCTGTGGCAATTATGGTGGGGGTAGATTGCTTAAAGGATTCCAACACCCAGTCTAGCTGAGTCCCTGACCATTTTTCAGGTAGTAACAGGAAGTCTTTGCTTGCTCTACCTCACTCCTCTCTGGCTGCTTTTGACCTCAGGTTTCTACTGCTGATTTTCTTGGTGTCTCTTCTCTGTGGAGTGGTGCTTTTCTGTCTCCAGTGCTGGCTGAAGAGATCCCGAATGGATTCCCCAAGACGCACCATGGCTGTTTTTGCTGTTGGAGATTTGGATTCCATTTGTGGTGAGTTGACACAGAGTTCTGGAACTTCTCTGTGAAGCCTTGAAAAGCTATCATCTGCCAAGTGAATCAGTGAACTTAGAATGGCAAATGGCTTATGGTATAGCCAAAGGCATGCTTTGAGAAGAGTTTAAGTGAGAAAAAATCAGAAAGAAAGAAAGCCCATAAGAAAGAGAATATATCTTAGGAAACTGACTCACAGTTGAGTATGAGATAGAATCTAAAGTGCAGAAGAATATTCTTGAGTTTTTGACATCAGTCTATCCAACTTGTATTCATAGTCTTGGTTACTTAGCTATGACTCACTTAACCCATCTGAAGTAGCACTAAACCACATTTTCCAGATGGTCTACTGCCAACGCATAGTGTGAAATCATTGTGACTGGACAGGGGAGTGCCAATCCATATGCCCTTTCTCTCCAGACACACTGACAGCATCCTGATGCTGCCTATACTCAATCCCCACCCCCCAAAACATGTTCCTCCCTCATTTCCCAATTCGCACGAGGAGGTAAGAAATGAAGAAATTAGAAATCTTAGAATTGTGCATAGCTTCCAACCCTAGCAATAAATAGGAAAACAATCAAACGAACAAAAGAAAAAAACTACCACGGATTTCTGGAAGGCTACAATTGATAATTCCTTTCTTTAATCATTAGCTTATTTCTTCATATTAAGCTTCATCTTCATTCGAACAGTGTTATGAGAATTTCCCTCTTAGGTACTACATCACATGCCACAATTGTCCCAAGAGTGCTTGGTAAAAATAAACTGTTTTAACTTCAAAAGTTACTTTAAAATTTAGTGATTGTTTTTACTATTAACTTTTTCCCACCCAAAAGTCCTTTAACAAGGACAAGACATTATCAGTTCGGGAAATGGTTATTTTGGGAAGGACTGTTAAATTCTCCAGTGATAATACATCTTTCTCTTGAAATTAAAAACACTTTTTATGAAGCAGACAGGGTAATAGGGTTACTGACCTTTTAACAAAATATGTTTGTTAAATATGTCAAAGGGATCTACATGTTAATGTTGGCCTATTTTTCTTCATTAAACTACAGATAGTTAATAAATGGCATTATAATTCTTCCAGCTGAACTTGCATTTCTAAAGAGAGGCACACAATTCTCCATCTTAGCCCTTCTCTCACTTTGAAGAAGAACCTTCCACTAGACTATCTTGAATATTTTTTTTAAAAAAGTTTGTTTCTAATTTTAAGCTACTCAATTATGCTGCTATAATGTCTAAGGTAGTTTATGTTCCTATTTCTCTAATGCTTTTCTAATTTCTGCAACGTGTTTGTTTTGCCTGCTCTTGAACTTGGGTGAACCAGCCAGAATAGGTCCGAGTGTGGGAGAAGGGGTCCAGGCTGATACACTGTCTCAGCCACAAGCACATGATAGTATTGAGTCCTGGGCATTCAGTCACATGCTCCATATTATTCTGAAATCATTATGAACAAGAAAAAAAAATAAACTTGTAAAGAAATTGAATTTTTAAAATAACAATATGGTCACAATTTATTTCACATCTAACAAGTGATAGGTTGAGGGTTTTTTGATATTCTCTGTCTTTGGAAGTTGTTGTTATTTCTCTTAGAGGATTTTATCTACTTTCACACTTCTGAGTTAATATACATAGAATTCTTTGCTGTAAGTCAACTAGTAGACTTCAAACTATCCAGAATTGTGGGTAGAGAGTCTATGAAAATTTAGGCTGGATACTAAGGGCTTAGCCACTTCATCCCTGTACACAAAGTATAGCCGCAGATGCTGAATATCATATATTTTTATGTAGTGACTCCATAACTGTAGGGATTGGATTCTAGTATATTTATTTCTGTCCTCATTCTATCATTTCCTCCCAGTGCCACTGGCACAGCTTCTGGATCATATTTTGCTCATGAATTCTCTTACAAAGCTTTTTTTCTATTGTCAATCTTGGAGACCACAGGCTCAGTTATCTCTTACCATTTATCTTTTCCCTTCCTACAATGAGTTGGATTTCACTTTATCCAACCCACTCCATCCTCTCTGAGTGATATTCAAGATGGCTATGAAGGGGTCTAACAACCATTCACAGTTTTCCTATGAATGTTGCCCCAGAGTTAATGCTTTTGCATTCCTGTTTCTCCTCTCCCAAACAAAATACAAAAGGGTAATTAAGGAAGTGGTGTTCTCTATGATCCCTAGAAGTTTCTTAACAAATTTTGCTGGAAATGAATTCCAGAGAGTTGATATTTTGAGGGAGTCAAAAACCTTAATCCACACAGGATTTACTTGGCTGACTGGATTCTCATCATACCTTCACCTCTCCAGATAAATGATTCTTCCTACCTAATATTTCTGTAAGAAGAAGCTTCTCTCCCAAGGGAAGCTAGAGAGCCTCTCCAGGATCTTCCTGTGGATAGACATTGAGGGCCCAGACCTGTCTCCATAATTTTCACCAAGGAGGTGCTCATAGCTTGAGGCTGAGTCCAGAACCTGAGGGGTTCACATGATCACACACTGAAGTACGGGGCTGTACCTGTGAGTTTTCCTCACAATCACTATTTGAAAGAGGTAGAGAACAATTAGAAATCATTTGAATGACACTGGCGACATGCTAGAATATGAAATAGAGGTTATGGCCTTCCTTTTATCTGTTACACACAGATGAAGGCCCAGAATGCTCCCTTCTGAATACAGAATATGAGAAATGGGTCATTTAAAACATTTTAATGGAGATACTAGATTTGATATATGAAAGTTGGGTTCCTCCCAGTCCTTCATTCTATTTCTTCAAAAGTTATTTCACTTTTATATCACGACTTTTTGATCATATTTTTTGAAATGGGTCCGCACATCTGATGTAAGTGTCAAAGGTTTGACTCTCAGGATCTCATGGAAGCTGCCCTCAAATGAGAAGAGTCAAGAGGAGAATTTTGGCTGAATATCAAAGGTTGGAGTTGACTGAACTTTACTAATGTTACAATATATAAAATAGACATTTTATCTCAATAGCAATTCAGGCTAACAGGTTACCAATTATCTTGATTAGAAATACTAAAAAGAGTGCTGGCTTCAGCAGCACATATACTAAAATTGGAGTGATACAGAAAAGATTAACATGGGCAAGGATGACATGCAAACTCTGGAAACATTCCATATTAAAAAATGCTAAAGAGAAGAAAGTAACTACTTGACTTGTTATCCTTATAAAAGGTATTTAAGGAAGGGGTTGCCATGCCATCCCATATCAATGTCTGATGAGATTTCAGGTCTAAAAAATGTCCTTGGGAACTCAGTCAAACACTTTAGAGCCCAAGAACATCCCCTTGTCCAGTAGTAATTATCTCATTTCACAGTATTGTGCTGGTTCAGCACTCAGATAACCATATCTTCCTACCCTTCATAATATCTGTACTCTTAATATCTTAATATTATAATATCTATGCTCTTTTTTTTCAATTCTTTTATAGTTACAGTTTTCTTTTCTCATGATGTATTTCATACTGGGTAGTATTGTGTTTTTTTTTATCTTTTTTTAAATTTTTTTATTATTAGTTGTTCAAAACATTACAAAGCTCTTGATATATCATATTTCATACATTTGATTCAAGCAGATTATGAACTCCCATTTTTACCCCGTATACATATTGCAGATTCACATCGGTTACACATCCACTTTTTTACATACTGCCATACTAGTGTCTGTTGTATTCTGCTGCCCTTCCTATCCTCTACTATCCTCCCTCCCCTCCCATCTTCTCTCTCTATCCCATCTACTGTAATTTATTTCTCTCTCTTGTTTTTTTTTCCCCCTTTCCCCTCACTTCCTCTTATATGTAATTTTGTATAACAATGAGGGTCTCCTTCCTTTACCATGAAATTTCCCTTCTCTCTCTCTTTCCCTCCCCACTCTCGTCCCTGTTTAATGGTGAACTTCTTCTCATGCTCTTCCTCCCTATTCTGTTCTTTGTTGCTCTCCTTATATCAAAGATGACATTTGGCATTTGTTTTTTAGGAACTGGCTAGCTTCACTTAGCATAATCTGCTCTAGTGCCATCCATTTCCCTGCAAATTCCATGATTTTGTCATTTTTTTAGTGCAGAGTAATACTCCATTGTGTATTAATGCCACATTTTTTTTATCCATTCATCTATTGAAGGGCATCTAGGTTGGTTCCACAGTCTAGCTATTGTGAATTGTGCTGCTATGAACATTGTTGTAGCATTATCCCTATAGTACGCTCTTGTAAGGTCTTTAGGGAATAGTCCAAGAAGGGGAATAGCTGGATCAAATGGTGGTTCCATTCCCAGCTTTCCCAGGAATCTCCATACTGCTTTCCAAATTGGCCGCACCAATTTGCAGCCCCACCAGCAATGTACAAGTGTACCCTTTTCCCCACATCCTCGCCAGCACTTGTTGTTTGACTTCATAATGGCTGCCAATCTTACTGGAGTGAGATGGTATCTTAGGGTGGTTTTGATTTGCATTTCTCTGACTGCTAGAGATGGTGAGCATTTTTTCATGTACTTGTTGATTGATTGTATGTCCTCCTCTGAGAAGTGTCTGTTCAGGTCCTTGGCCTTAATATGATATCTTAATATCATAATATCTATACTCTTGAATAGTAGATCCTATATTTAATGGCTCCCCTAAATAGTCATTGGGTTCAGTAGAAGAGTCTCCAACACTTATTCACTCAGTTATCATCTTCAATGCCCATACATCATGATGGAGATCTTTATTTCCCAGAAAGGAAGAAATAATCCCTCTAATATTCCCTGTTATGGGTTGGGTTGTATACTCCATTGAAATAATGTGTTCAAGTTTAAAGGCTCAGTACCTCAAAATCTGGCCATATTTGAAGATAGGGCCTTTAAAAAGCTAATGTAAAATGAGGAAATTGGGGATAGGTGTTAATGCAACAAGACTAACATCCTTCTAAGGAGAGATGAGCACACAGGCACAAAGAGGAGACCATGTGAAGAAACAGGGAGAAGTTGGTCATCTGCAAGCCAAAGACAGTTCTCAGAAGAAACCTAACCTGGCTGACACTTGATCTTGGACATGTAATCTCCAGAATTGTGAAAAAATAAATTTCTGTGCTTAAAGCCACTCAGTCTGTGGCACTCCGTTATGACAGCCCTATTACACAGTCCTTGGAGGTTAAAGAGGAAGAGAAGGAATTGTTAACGAAAGAAGGAGGAAGACCAAAATAAAGTCAAGAAGGTAGGCAAGGAGGAAGATGAGGACTAAGAGGAGAAAAATCTTAGTTTGAAGTTGTATTTTAAGGACTAAGATTAAAATCTATTTATTTTATAAAAACAAAACAAAACAAAACAAAAAAAAACCCTACATTTGTCTTATTTTTTTCTGCTCCAGGCCCACTTCCTTTTCCTGGATTTAGCTCCAGAATCTGCTAACTAGGTCCTCTTCCCTGCTTTTCGTTCTCCCCACCCCCACCCCACTGATCTTCTGGATGCAGTTCTTCTTTCCATCTCTGCTCCAAATCCCCACAATATCCATTCAATGCCTTTACAGATTCTCGAATGGATCATCTATGTAGCAGTTTCTGATGTCTTCTTGTGCTTTTTCCTCCACCATCAGACATGAACAGTTCTAGTATTGGGTATTTTGTTTCCTTCCAGCACTTATGTTAGGTGTAAAACTTATTTCTTCTATCAATGGTTAATTATTTCAGTACCTTACCTGTTTTAATAATGCTCTTGGAATTCCTCCTAAATGATAACTCAATAAAAAACACATTTGCAGCCAGTTCCCTCCCCCCACCATTAACGTGGAAATGAAGACTGAAAGTGCACACTGGGCTGCAGAAAGATTTCTTAAAGGAATCTGTGCAAGTTTTTAGTTAAAAATGGGGCAAAATAGAAAATTGTTAAAATTCTCATATAACCATGAATATCCAAAATCTCTACCATTTGTGATCATTACATACCAAGGACTATAAGACAAAGTGAACCAGATAGAATTACAAGTGATCTTAAAAGTAAACATGCTTGGTATAGTGATATGCAGCAGAAATCCCAGCTATTGACTGGTGGAGGTGGGAGGACAGCTTGAGCCCAACAATTCTAGAGCCACCTGGGCAACATAGCAAAACCCCAGTCACAAAGGGGGGGGGGGGGAGAAAGAAAGAAAGACAGGAAAAAAATTTTTAGTTTGTTATGTTAGCTATTTTGTTTTAAATTGGTATGTGAAAAGTAAGTAATGTAATGTCAACGGAGTTTTAAAATTTGTTCAAAAACACAGATTGTTCTATCTTAATTCACTGAAAACAAGGATAAAGGAAAGATTTCACTGAAAATAAGGCCATAAAGCTGAATAAAAGTCCCTATTAATGAGAAAATAGCCATTTAAAGACAATGAAGGAAAATAAACTTGGAGTTAAGGAAATAAGTAAAAGACAAATTTGAGCTTGCAGTAAATAAACAATGTAGTGTTCATTAGAAAAGAGCATAGGAGAGTGACCAGGCCACTCTTTGTCCATGTTTTAATGAAAAGTAGTGAATCACTGTCAAATCTACTTTAGTGTACTTTTACTTTCCTTCCATATTCTCCTGGATTGGAGCTGGGTTCTCTCAGCCCTCAAGAGGTCCCCTGACCTTTCCTGAGGAGGCAGCAAGTTGCAAGCCCACAGAGACACTCCTCCTGGGGACACTCATTCTGGCTTAGCTTCTCAGGTCTGGTGTTCCCTCATGAGGCTGCCCTCCAACTATCCAATCTCCCTGACCCCATTTCTTCCTTACAGATAATTTTCTCTTTTTTCTTATTTCAAAGAAAATAGAGATCCTGGTGTTCCAGCAGTGATTAAATGTGAGTGCTCTGACCCGGAGAGAGGAAGGAGGCTGGAGAGAGGTGAGCAAGAAGCAGGGCCTCTCACACTGTGTCCCTTTCTCCCCTCTGGTCTCTCAGGATTTGTTCATTTTAGGATCCTTAGAGATCTCTTCTGTGTATTTTATGTTCTATGTGTAAATGGTCTGGGATTTTTTTTTTTAACATAGGGAAAGAAGGAGTGTTTTATTCACATACTTTCCAGGAAGGGCATGACAATAGTGATAATTCACATTTATTGAGCATTTACTATGACCCAGGACTTTGATATTTGAATTTCATTTATTCTTCTCTACAACTCTTTGAGGGCCTACCATAATTTGAAATACTCTACAGATGAGAAAATGAAGGCATTTACAGACTAAGCAGCACAGTTAGTCGATGGTAGAGTCAAATTCAGGCCTTTGAGAATGATTTCCATATATGATAAAGGGATGAGATCAAGGAGGAAAAAGAGAACAAATAGAAAAGACATATTAAAATGTCAAGTCTATTGGAATTACTCTTAACAATGTGGAAAACATGAATTTGGGGTATGAAAACTCAGTGGTAAATGTATAGGTTTTACAACATTAAGCAATAAATTCTAATATTTTAGCCAGCAGTTCTGGTAATACTATAGGATTTTTGTAGGCATTCTAAATTGAGTTCCCTTAGTTTCTTAACTTTTTAAAAGATAAAAGTAACACCTGCTTTCCTCGCCCCCAATCACATGAATTATATGGAAACATGCCTTGAAAACAATTAAAAACTGATATATTTTCTATTTCAAAAGCTTTCTGAGCATATTAGCTTAGTTGCCTTTATTAATCAAATGCCTTGTAGTTTTTATAACAAGTTTCAGAGCAACAGACAAATCTGTAGTTAAGGAAATAATAAAACTTTCCAATCACAGAGCATAATTGTCAAGATCCTGTTGCCTAGAACACAACATTCATAATAGCAGTAGTAGAGTATATTGGAGAAGTAGAAGTAAATTAGAAAAGGTAATAAATGTGTTAGAGTCACCTGGTCAACAATTTCCAGGTAGACATTACCATTGACTTTATATTGACTATACCTGGAGCAGTCTCCCAGGAAAATAGTCAATTTTGAGTACAAGCTTTCACAATGGCTGGAATTACTTAGGCAATATGTTTTACTAATGATCAAGTCCCACAGACAGCTGGTGTCAGCTTAAATCTATAGATTTAATCCAGGATATTTTTTATTTTATGATTTTTGTTCAAACTAATATTGATACTTATTAAAACATTATGTAGCCATTAAAATAAAAGATCTATTATAAACAAAAAGTACATGTGTATTCATAGCATAGTAAAATTATTTATAAGTAATAGAAATAATAATAAACATTACTGTGTGCCAGAACTCACCTTAAACATTGTACTGCTTTTTTATAGGTAGACACTATCATTATCATTTTATTGTACAAAAAAGTTTGGGTAAATAAATATTATGCAATAGCCTAGGAATGGATTATTCAATTAAATAAATAACTTTCTGAGAAAATTACTGAATCAACAGGTGAGACTAATATTCTAACTGTATTCTACCCTTCATATGCTATATTCATGTTTGCATTATTACACTTTGCTATAAGGACCAGCAAGATAAGAAATCAGGCAAATACAAATGTATAAAAATTCATGATTCTAAATTGTTGTTCCACACCCAAGTAAACATTTTGAGTAATCTACATATGGGCTTGTGTGATGCAGCTAATGCCTAATAAGTAACACATTTTAAAATTTGTTTTATAATTGGACCATGTTCTTTGGAAACTTCCCAGTGGAATTCTTCAAGGAAGGTCAGCAAATTTCTATTAAAGGACAGATAAAATATTTTTGGCTTCGCAGTCCATATAGTCTCTGAAGGAACTACTCACCTCTGTCACTATAGTTCAAAAGCAGCCATAGTCAATATGTAAATGAATAGGTATAGATGCGTTCCAGTTAAATTTAATATACAAAAATACCCAAGAGCTGGATTTAGTTCAAGGACTTCTATAAAATTAAATTTACGGTCATTACTATTGTTTTGGGAAGAAGCAATCAAAATCATTCAAAGTCAGGTAAAGACTCAGGTGAAAAAAAATGTATACAAAGAAAGAGTGTTATAAAATATTACTATTGATTTCCTGTGTGGCTCAAAAATAATCTTTCAAAAAATACTAATAGAGTTCTAAAAGTTACTAGGATAAATTCAAAGTCCCTCAAGGTTACCGGTTTGTGGATGAGAAGGCCTGTTTTTGATATTTAGTGACTTTATTGTACAATCTACAAACCAGAATCTTTATTTCTTTTTTTTTTACATATAGAAAGTATGTTTTTAATTTGTTGTTTTTAGATATACATGACAGTAGGGTGTATTTTGACATATTATACATACTTCAAGTGCAACCCATTCCAATTTTTATCCCATTCTGTGGTTGTACATGATGTGGAGTTACACTGGCCGAGCATAGGAAAATTATGTCTGGTTCATTCTACTGTCTTGATAGAAAGTATTGATAACATTCAGTCTTGCCAAATTTTACATCTTCTGTTGATACTGTTGGAGGATTATTCGACAAATTGCAAATCCAGACTAACTGGTTTTCTATTTGGCCTTGAATATTGTTTCACAATCCTGGCAATGAATGTTTTCTGAAATATAAAATTCATAACCTCTTATCATTTCTGAAAGCCACACATCAACCCTTTCTTAACTCTAAGGAATTTAACAATGAGATATGAAGCAACCAGCAGTAACTTTCTGGTTCTTTCCCTCTAAACTACACTTCTTTTTTTTTTTTTAATTTTTTATTGTTGGTTGTTCAAAACATTACAAATTTCTTGATATATCATATTTCACACTTTGCAGAATCTTTATTTCAAAGTATGTTTTTAAATTTTAGAATCTGTGTGTGTGATATACTTTAAATGCAAATTTTTCAGCATTTATCTTAACATTTTTACTATTACAAGAAAATGTTTAAAGTGATTTTTGCATTATTTGCAGTTAGTAAAAATAAATACAAATAAAGTTTAAAAGTGATATTTTAATGTAGAAACACTAGACACTAGAAAGTGAAACCTGCATGTCCTATGCTGGGAGTATTAGCTAAAATGCTGTGTAAGGAATCCTCTATTCTGTTCTATGAAAAAAAAAAAAAAAAAAACATTCCTCCTAGTTTCAGTTATAAAATTGTAAATGCTTCTTGATGGGTTGGTCAATAATGATATGATCACTTCATTCAAGGAAATTTTCTTGCTATCATGACTAAACTATCACTTTGGAGAGCAAGATAGTTGTAAATTTTTTCTCAAGTGCACAAATAATTTTCAGTTGCCCTAGTGATAAAAAAAATGGCAGATTTCTTCAGGCATTTTGTGTACTTCTGCTTTATGCTGTCTAGTAAGATGACATATCTCTTTTTCTTTCCAGGGACTGAAGCAGCTGTGAGTCCAACTCTTGGAATTCACCTTCAAACTCAAAACCTTGAACAGTACCCTGTTCCATGTTTTGACACACTAGGTCCTCCACCCCCATATGAAGAAATTCCAAAAACACAAGGTTGTTTTTAGATTTGGATCATCAACTGAAAGTATAATTCCAAAATATTACATTTAAGAATAATTCTTTCATTTACTAAGAATTCCTAGAGACATAATAATATAATCTGAAAATGTGCAAGTAGTAGAGAAAATGAATGTAGGGAAAAAATTTAGTCATGGAGATGTTTTAGTAATGAATTAGTGAACTTTTCATATATTACTCTGTTATACTTTTTATGCTACACAACCAGTATAATAGTTCTTCATTAGTTTTCAAGTGGGCAGGAACCAAGTGCTAGGAATCACCTCCGTCCAGTTTAGGATTCTACTGTATTGTTACTCATATTTGTCTCTTCCTCATTATTTCCATCTTAATCAGACCTCTCCTCTACTATAGAGTCAATAAAATACTTTAACAATGGCCTAAGTAGAGATTCAGACATGTCCATTCCTAGAACCAGAAAGAGAATATTCAAGTTAGTATGAGGAAAGAGGAAAGAATAGTAAGGAAAAAATAAGCTTGGAGTTGAAGGAGGAGCTTAAATGAAGAAGAAGAGGAAAAGATTACAGGTCTCAGTCCAAGAGCTCTTATTCCTCAGCCTGAGGAGGGAGAAAGTGTAGACAGAAGCAGATGGATATTGCTTAAGGAAAAGCACATGTGTAATGCCAATGAGGAGAGTAAGGAGAAGGCCGCCATTTTACTTGTGTGAATATGTACTTCAGAGACCAGTCTTTCTCTGCCTTCAAGGTTTGGCTTTGCTTGAAGCTCCATAATAAGAAACTTTCGCATCGACGTCATTATTCTCATTGAGGACTCTGACTGCAGAAGTAGTAATGAGACCTTTTCAAGTGGCACATCAACAGTGACCACCAGCAGGGGCCAGGGTAGGAAAAAAAAGCAAAAACGAAAAACATAGCAGATATCCTATGGTAGTCAGCTGACAAATTTTTTATACCAAACAATTGACATACTCTTTGAGCCAGCTTTTTCACTGTTCTAACTAAAAGACCTTTCCAGAACAATTTTAGAGGAGAAAAAGTTTATTTGGGGGGCTCACAGTTTCAGACATCTCAGTCCAATGACAACTGGCTTCATTCCTTGGGTCTCAAGATGAGGCAGAACATCACAGAGAAGAGTGTAGCAGAAGGAGGTGGCATGATTATCAGGAAGCAGAGAGAGACTCCACTCTTTAGATAAAAATATATACCCGAAGGCATACCCCCACTGCCTGCCTTCTCTAGCCACATCCTACCCACCTTCCGTCACCACTTAAGTTAATCCCATCAGGATTAATTCACTGATTGGGTTAAGACTCTCATAACCCAATCATTTCTCCTCTAAAACTTCTGGCATTGTCTCACACATGATCTTGTGGGGGCACAACTCACATCTAAATGGCAACACATACCTGACTGGTTATCAATAGATAATCTCAGACTGAACTAAACGTAACTCCAGTCCTCTTTTCCCAAACCTATTTTATCAAAACTTTATCCATCTCAGTTAATGGTAGCTGCAAACTTCCTGTTGCTCAGGATAAAGCATTTGAAGTCATCCTTGAGTTTTTATGTTACTTTCTACATCCATTTTGTCAGGAAACCTTGTTGACGCTACTTTCAAAGTATTTGTAGACTCAAAGATTTCCTACCTAGCATATCTCTGGTGAAAGCCATTCAATATCAGTTCTTACCTGATAACTACAATATCATCTAAATTTTCCATTTGCTCCCATCTTTGTTCTCCTATATTCTACCTACAAAATAGTAGCTACAGTCATCTTTTCTAATCAATTATTTCTGGAGAAGTTTTAGCTTCACAGCAATATTGAGCAGAAGGTACAGACATGTCCCCTATACCCCATCTCCACACATGTGTAGCCTATCCTATCATGAACATCCTTCACCATAGGACTACATTAGTTACAACTGGTGACCTACAGTGGTACATCAGAATCATCCAAAGTATATAGTTTATATTATGTTTCACTCTTGGTATCGTACATTCTATAGGTTTGACAAATTTATAAAGGTATATATCGACCATTATAATGTCATACAGAGTAGGTCCACTGCCCTACACATTCTTTGTGATCTGCCTCTCCATTCTTCTCTCCCCTCTAACTTCTGGCAACCGCTGATCCATTTGCTGTCTTCATAGTTTTTCTTTTCCAGAATAGCATGTAGTTGGAAAAAGAAGTCTTTTCAGTTTGGCTCATTTGACTTTGATATATGTATACAAGTTTCATAGCTTGATAGCTCCTTTATTTTCAATGCTGAATAAAATTGCATTGTTTGAATGTACCACTGTTTATCCATTCACATACTGAAGAATATCTTGGTTGCTTCCAAGTTTGGGCAATTATGAATGAAGAAGCTGCTATCAATATTCATGTACAGATTTTTGTGTGGACATAAGTTTTTAACTCTTAGAGTAAATACCAAGAGCAAGAATATTGAATTACATATTTAGTTTTTTTTTCTTTTTAATTCCCAAAGATCTTCCAATGCGGATGTACAATTTTATAGTTCCTCCAGCAATGAGTGAGAGTTCTTGTTGTTCCACATCTTTGTTAGCATTTGGTATTGTCAGTGCTCTGAGTTTGGGCATTCCAATAAGTGTATGGTGCAATCTCATTGTTGTTTTAATTTGTATTTCTCTGATGACATATGATGTGGGATATCTTTTCCTATGAAGATTTTTTTTCCACTATTAGGAGGATCATGCCCCTTAATGAAACTAATGAGATTCTACCTTAAGCAGAGAAAATGCCAAAGTCCTTGACACATGGCCCTATATGATATGTACTCTTCTTGGATTTCTGTTCTTACAACTCTGTCCTTTACCCATTTATTTGTTCCAGGAATATGGTCCTCAAGCCTACCACATATTATCCACAACCATCTGCCCTTGTTGGCCTTAAGACTGCTTCTTTTGTTTGTAACAATCTTTTCCTTAGATATCAGCATTTCTTCACTCTCTCACCTTCTTTTAGCCTTTCCCCCCCCAAAAGTCACCTTCTCATCCTGAGTCCCCTACTTTAATTGCAACCTCTCCCAACTCAGAAATTTCCCACCTCCTAATGCAGATATATATATATATATATATATATATATATATATATATTTTTTTT
The DNA here is from genome assembly GCF_047511675.1 of Marmota flaviventris. Classification (NCBI taxonomy): domain Eukaryota; kingdom Metazoa; phylum Chordata; class Mammalia; order Rodentia; family Sciuridae; genus Marmota; species Marmota flaviventris. The sequence continues at coordinate 46,587,951 of NC_092505.1, read as the reverse complement.
TTTTTTTTTTTTTTTTTTTCCTTTTTTGTAACACTTATCGTCTGCTGCTGTACTACACAGCTGAATTTTATCTGGAGACTGGTGTTTGTCTTTTCTGACTATAATCCAAATCCAAAAGTGGAGGAATTGTTATCTTATTTAGTAATTTATACCCAAAGTGTCTAAAGCAGCTTACCTGGTACTTAGTACAGATTTAAACAAAATGGTAAGTAATGTTCCCTGGTTCCAGACACTCCCCCAAATAATTAGGATTTTAATAGGGATGAAGACTTCTGAAATGTAGGTAAAAGCCAAAGACTTAGCCAAAGACTTAGTGCTGTTAATATAATCTCCCTGTGTCAAATGAGAAAGAATTCTGAAGAAACATGTTAATGTAGAGTAGTAATGCCAGATATGTGTGTAGGACTTATGGTGCACAAACTGCTATCATGTACAATATCAGATTTATCCTCATGATAATTTTATGACCTGGCTATTTCTAACTTTAAGTTATGCATGGTAGAATGAACACGTCTACTCCCTTTAGAAATCCACTATGATTTCAGTAATGGAATAAAAATGTATTTAATTCAGAAAAACAATGAGACAGAAGATAACAGAGGAAACTTAGCCATAAGATCTCAGTACCTGAAAAGATTAATGAGATGGATACAGATAGATGTCCTAATTGACAGGAGCTTCAAGTTTCTCCACTTTGCTAAGTGTCTTTGGGGAAGAAACAGAAAAATGAAGCAACTCAAAGCTGAAGCAAATCCAGAAACACTCACAAATTAGAGGCATTGCAGCAGCTCAGAGAAGAGCCAGCTCCAGTCAGATCATGACTGTAAATGGTCAGAGGAATGGCTACAGAAAAAAAAATGCATGTAAATGACATCATAATCAATGATTAATAAGTGGAAGATGAAGAAAGTGAAAAAGCAAGGCAATTATATAATCCATAAAAATAAAAGACAGATTAATTAAAGAAAGCTATAAATAATTACACTGTTTTAGATACTTAACTATAAAAAATACAAATACTATTGTGAATCAAATATTGTGAATCAAAATTATTAAAATGATATTTTTTAAATGTCTGTTTTTTGTATTGTTATACTTAGCAGAAAGTGTATGAGAAGGTGAGAGGAGGTAGTAGGAGATCTAAATCCTATTCTTAGATTATGGAAAGTCAATCAATAATATATTAAACTGAAGGGAGAAATCAAATAATGATAGTGCACATGGCTTACATTTGTAAGTTAGGCCATAAATATTTAAAACAAAACGCTAACAGTCGAAAATTTTTGTCTCAAGAAATTGGAGTCAGAAATAATAATGTGTGAAATAGGCAGTACAGAGAAGTACTGATTGTTATCATGGCTATAGTATTATTTGACTTTAAAACTAAATGCATGCATTACACTAATAAAAAAAGGAATATACAATTAGACTACTAGATGTTTAATAGTAATTGTAAGTGATAATACTTAGTTATAGCGTACACCTGCCAGCCAACAAAGGAAGTCACACCATAAGGAAATGAAAGTGTTAAGCATATTTTTTTTAGGTAATGAGTATATAGATGATCTTATTTTCTAGCACATTTCAGGATTTTCAAACTGTACAATAATATGTATACATTATTTTACAATTGAAAACTTTATAAACTTCCATTTAAAATATTTGAGGTGATGAATATGCTAATTATTCTGATTTGATGTATATAATAGTATACATATAGCAAAACACCATAATGTACCCCGTGGATATATATATAACAATTATGCATCAATTAACAATAAAGAACATATATAAAAGATTATATATATTATATATATATGCAAGTTTATAATAACTGTCTTCATATAAGGGATGAGAAAATATGGACTAGAAGAGTATTTGATTTGCCCAAAGTGTATGGTTAATTATTGTGGGAGCTAAAACTAGACATTGTGATTTTTTTTCTTTCAATTCCTATTTAGATGGTTTTCCACTATGACCTTTTAATTTCAAAAGTGGCTATGAAAAAAAAGATCATATCTGTGGAGCCCTGGAATGTCCCAGGATAGACCCACCAATGCCCACGGAGCCCACACTGGGTCCCAACTGCATCTTTGAACACATTGCCCAACATCATCGCTAGGGGCCCCCTCGCCCAACCTGACACTCCATTGCTGAAGCAACCACCTCCATCTTGTGACCCATCCTTGCCATCTTTAGTTGTGGCAACTTGCCGCAGTCTGGCTGGGCACAAAATCACGAGCCACCACACAGCTTGTAGATTCAAACAGCAACTCTTTATTCCCGAACTCACACCAGCCGTCTACAATCACGTTCCGGGGAAATCCACGTTCTCTGCCCAAATCCACTCCCACTGGGCTTCTGTCTCCCAAAAAATACTGTCTGAATCCCGTGAGAACTCAAGGGGAACTCAGGCAGCAGGATACGCCCTATTCCCAGCAGGAATAATCTTAAACCTGGAACCACCCTAAACCTGGATAGTCATAAATCGGGAACGCCCTAAACTCGGATCCGCCTTGGTCCTTGAGCAAGGTCACCTACATGCAATGTCACTGCAAAATGTCCTATTTCCACGAGTCCTTCCACTAAGCAACATGGGGTACGCTAGCAAGGAAATTGTCATACCTACTTGGCTAATGGCTCCCAGCATCTCCCCCCTTCTGATTAATTAAACAACAGCAATGTGGCTTAAGGACCGTGCCTGGTAGGTTGTCCAATTCAACATATGGTTCTTACCCGTCATCGGAAAACTGACCTTTAGGCGTTAGCCTCCTGTCTTAGGTTGATACCACTGCAATTGGATCATACCCATCACTGACTACCGGTCCAGCATATAGCCATTGGCCCCCAAATTTTAGACCATCACTAGCAGAAGGGAGGAGGATACAGAAATGCCAAGACACCAAGCCAATTGACGGCTCCTTGGGAAAAATTGCATCACTGGTGACACCATCAGCAAAGATATGCTAGCACTACCACAATTAACATGGGGTGCGCTGGCAAGGAAATAAAAATTGCATCACTGGTTAATCACTGTCGCAGATGTAAGAATGGCCAAGCTAGAGTTCTGGATATCAGCTGTTATGGATTTGAGTCAAATCATCTTCTTTTCAATCTGTAGAAATTGTTTTAGTTAATCTCTCTGGAATCCAAATCAGCTGCTGTTCTTCCTGTGGAAACACACAAACAAAACCCCGACTCCAGACAATCACTGGGTCAGGACCTTTCCATTGTCCTGTTAGAATATCTTTCCAAAGTACCTTAGGCTTTTTGGATACATATGCCTTTCCGCAGCACTAAGTCCTAATGAATCTAAATTTTAAAAAGTTTAGGGTAAAAAGGGTTATTTTAAGTTTATCTTTGGGGGATATATACTCCTTAAAGATCCTTTTAAATTTAAGTCTTTCAAAAGCATTCTGCCTTAGTTTTTAGAATTATTTTAGTCCTTTTAATTTTTTGATGTGGTTTTAAACCAATTTCCTTCTAGTTTAACATTTTCTAAATTGGCTTTTGTCTATAAATTTTAACACCCTCATCTGAGACTTCTAATATCTGCACCACCAGAAATTAAAGTTGATGGGCTTTTTGAAAAAATTACTAATAATCTCCTTGTTCTTCTATTTTATCCAATATTTGACTTTAAACTTCTCTCTTCTACCTTTTTCTATCTTGAATGTCTGTATCTAATAGTTGTCTTAGCTTTTTGTATTTTCTATCTGAAATACCTTTACTTGACATATTCAACCATTTTTATCTTGTTTCTATCTTCTAATTTTTTTTTTTTAAGGTTTGTACATTCACCCTTAGTTGCTTTTTCTTTCCTCTTAGTTTTCTTGTTTCCTATTTTGTGGGTTTAAAATTATTGTCTTCCTACATCTTTTCTATCTTTTTTTCTTTTTCACTTTCTATACTTCTGTCTTTAAAGTTTTTCACTTCAAATTTTTAATCTTCTTTATCTAAATATCTTTTATCCTATTATCTTCCCATTTTTTTTTTAAGTAATGCCTTTACGATTAACTAGGCTTCGAATGATGCAATAAAGCAATCTTTTTTCCGCCATGAAGGTATCTTGACCACCTTCAATTTAACCTTTTAAAGCCTTTTAATTATCATCTATACTGTACTTTTAAATGTACTTTTTCACCACCTACAACTTCACTCTTTTAAACGAGGCTTAGATTCTGTTTAAATCGCTTTAATGTTAGTTGACATGGCTGCCCTTCAACCAAAGGCTTTTTTTTTAACTCCATTGAGAAGCTTTGTCTCAATCTGCCATGTACAAATATCTTTTTCTTCTTTCTTCCTTTCTCAAGCTTTTAAATTAAGTCTAGTTTCCTCAAATTCTTTTTAAATGGCATTTTACAACTTTTTACTTTACCACACAGATTATCTCATCTAGAATCATTTCTTTTTCCTTTAACCTTTTATATTAAAATATATTTCCACATCTTGAATCTTTTTCTCTTTTTTAACCATTAACCCTTTTTATAAATTCACATTTTGAAACAACTCTTATAAAATTTCTGATTTAGACAAATTACTCCACTTTAATAAGATGAAAGACTTTCATGTTTTTTATGATACTATAATACTATAATTGAAACCCAACTGAAAATTTTTCTACTCTTTGTATATAAATTACACATGATAGAATCTTAACACTTAGTAACCTTGTTTTAGCAAAGACACAGACACAAAGCAATATTAAACATTTTTCCATTTACCAATTTATGAAAACACACATAATGTTTAAATATATTACCTTATGGAACTTAATAAGTAAAGTGTTGGCAGCAGGTCCACCCTGGCCCCTGGAGCCCTACCTCCACTAGTTTGTTCTGCATGCCAGTGTGGCCAGCTCACAAGGCCATGGCGAACTTGCGGTTTTTCTGATCCTGCTTGTCCGTCTGAGACATATGTATCCCACGGGAATGCCTTGACCTTTTCTGGTCTGATGGACTTATTGTTAAGGGAGGTTTCGGTACCTGACAATAATAGATGTAGAAACTAAATTTCTCCCCCCTCCCTCCTGATTTTGGGTAGTTTTCCACTTCTGCTGCTTGGGGTATAAAAAAAGTGTGTTAGCAATAAAGGGTATTGACTCCTGGATGAAGAACCTTGGTGTCCTGTGTGTCTTTTAACCTCGCCGTCCCTCGCCAGACTCGGCTCCCTTGGCCGGACGCGGCAGTAAAGAGTACTTGATTTTATATTTAGTGGTTGATATTTTAACACTTTAGCTTTGTAAATTAATCAGATGTCTGTAAAAACCAAGATCTTAGACAAATGTAGTAAACAGAACTAGCCATCTCTTTCTTGTTAAAGAAAAATCCTTCTACAGGATACCATGATGGTCCCATTGATATACTTAATAACCTGTCTTTAAAAAGCCATGGGCTACATTTTTGTATTGTATCAACATATGCCCTAATTGTTCTTGGTCTCACTGGGGTACCTCCTTCCTCTAACAATTTCTCTTGCTCGGAGGCGAACAACTTCAAACCTTGAGTCAACCATTTTCCCCAGTTTGCCTGAGAAAGTTCTAGGAATAGGCAACTTGAAATAAAAACAAAATAAATCAAAACAATAACACATTGTTTTTTGAAATGTTCACCCATTCTTTCTCTCTTCCTCAAGGGTGAGAAATTTCACTTACCTCTAAGCTTCAGAAGTTCCCCGCATGGGACGCCAAATGCCGCAGTCTGGCTGGGCACAAAATCACGAGCCACCACACAGCTTGTAGATTCAAACAGCAACTCTTTATTCCCGAACTCACACCAGCCGTCTACAATCACGTTCTGGGGAAATCCACGTTCTCTGCCCAAATCCACCCCCACTGGGCTTAGAACACCAGCTGGGCAGGAGAGGTATTAGAACCCTTGCAGGGGCACTAAAAGCCTAAAGTATAAAAAACAGTAATGCTGCAGATTGTCAGTGCTAGAAGGAAAGACACACAAATAGCATGAAAAAAAAAGTGGGGAGAAAGTTGCCCCAAACAAAACAAGATACTACATTATTAGAATCCATGGGTAGCACAACAGATGAAATTACAGAGAAATTCAGGATATACAAAATTAAAATATTCTGTGAATTAAAGAATGATATAAGAGAACAAATACAGGCAACAAAAGATCATTTTGATAAAGAGCTACATAAGCAAATACAGGAAGCAAAAGATTACTTCAGAAAGAAGATGGAGGTTCTGAAAAAAAAAAAAAACAGAAATCCTTGAAATAAAAGAAATAATAAACCAAATTAAAAGCTCAATAGAAATCATCACCAACAAATTAGACCATCTGGAAGACAGGACCTCAGACAATGAGGAAAAAATATATAATCTCGAAAAGAATGTAGATCACACAGTGAAGATGGTAAGAAACCATGAGCAGAACATTAAAGAATTATGGGATAATATAAAAAGACCAAATTTAAGAGTTATTGGGATAGAGGAAAGCATCGAGTTCCAAACCAAAAAATCTATTCAGTGAAATAATATTACAGAATTTTCCAAACATGAAGAATGAATTGAAAAACCAAATACAAGAGGCTTACAGGATGACAAATGTACAAAATCACAACAGATACACACCAAGGCACATTATAATGAAAACACCTAGCATACAGAATAAGGAGAGAATTTTAAAAGCTACAAGAGAAAGGAATCAGACTAAATATAGGAGGAAACCAATTAGGATATCTGCAGATTTTTCAGCAACCCAGACCCTGAAAGCTAGAAGATCCTGGAAAAACATATACAAGCTCTGAAAGAAAATGGATGCCAACCAAGAATCTTATATCCAGCAAAATTAAGCTTTAGATTTCATGATGAAATAAAAATCTTCCATGATAAACAAAAGTTAAAAGAATTTACAGCTAGAAAGCCAGCACTACAGAACATCCTCAGCAAAATGCTCTAGGAGGAGGAAATGAAAAACAAGAATGAAAATCAGCAGAGAGAGGTATTACACTAAAGGAAAAACTAATCACAGGAGAAACCAAAATCAGTTAAATATCAAAAATAAACAAGAATGGCTGGAAATACAAATCATGTCTCAATAATAACCCTGAATTTAATGGCCTAAACTCACCAATCAAAAGACATAGGCTAGCAGATTGGATTTAAAAAAAAAAAAAGACCCAACACTATGCTGCCTCCAAGAGATTCATCTCATAGGAAAAGACACCCACAGACTGAAGGTGAAAGATTGGGAAAAATCATACCAGTCACATGGACAGCGGAAACAAGCAGGGGTTTCCATTCTCATATCGAATAAAGTACATTTCAAGCCTAAGTTAATCAATAGGGATAAAGAAGGACATTTCATACTGATCAAGGGAAGCATACATCAACAAGACATAACAATTATAAATATATATGCCCTAAACAATGGAGCATCTATGTTTATCAAACAAAATCTTCTTAAGTTCAAGAGTCAAAGAGACCACAAAACAATAATTCTGGGTGACTTTAATACACCTCTTTCACTGCATAGATCTTCCAAATAAAAGCTGAACAAAGAAACTATAGAACTCAAAAGTACAATCAATAACTTAGACTTAACTAACATATATAGATTATTTCATCCATCAACGAGTAAATACATTTTTTTCAGCAGCACATGGATCCTTCTCTGAAACAAACCATTATGACACAAAGCAACTCTTAGCAAATACAAAAAGTAGAGATACTACCCTGCATTCTATCAGATCATGATGAAATTAAATTAGAAATCAATGATAAAATAAAAAATAAAAGCTATTCCAACACCTGGAGACTAAATAATATGCTATTGAATGAACAATAGGTTGTAAAAGCATCATGAAAGAGATTTAAAAAATCCTTAGAAGTAAATGAGAACACAGATACAACATATCAAAATCGCTGGGACACTATGAAGGCAATACTAAGAGGAAAGTTCATTGCATGGATTCATTCCATAAAAGAAGAAACAGTCAACAAATAAAGAACCTAACATTGCATCTTAAAGCCCTAGAAAAAAGAAGAACAAATCAACACCAAAATCCAGGAAAGAATGGAAATAATTAAAATCAGAGATGAAATCAATGAAATTAAAACAATTGACAAACAAAAAGTTGATTCCTTGAAAAAATAAATAAAATCTATAAACCCTCAGCCATGCTACTACTAAAGAGGAGAGAGAAAACTCAAATTAAACATCTGTGATGAAAAAGGAAATATCACGATGAACACTACAGAAATACAGAAGATAATTGGAAATTATTTTGAAAATTTTTACTCCTTTAAAATAGAAAATATGTAAGGCATTAAAAATTTCTAGAGTCATATGATTTCCTCAAACTGAACCAGGATGAAATACACAATTTAAACAGAACAATTTCAAGCAATGAAATAGAAGATGCCATCAGAAGCCTACCAATGAAAAAAAGTCCAGGACCAGATGGATACACAGCTGAGTTCTACAAAACCTTTAAAGAAGAACTAATACCAATACTTTTCAAATTATTTCATGAAATAGAAAAAAAGGGAACACTTCCAAACTCATTCTATGAGACCAATATCACTCTGATTCCAAAACCAGGCAAATACACATCAAAGAAAGAAAACTTCAGACCAATATCTCTAATGAACATAGATGCAAAAATCCTCAATAAAATTCTGGCAGATTGAATACAAAAACATATCAAAAAGATAGTGCACCATGATCAAGTGGGGTTCATTCCAGGAATGCTAGGTTGGTTCAACATATGGAAATTAATACGTGTAATTTATCACATCAATAGACTTAAAGATAAGAATCTTATGCTTGTCTCAATAGATGCAGAAAAAGCATTCAACAAAATACAGCACACCTGCATGTTCAAAACACTAGAAAAACTAAGGATAACAGGTACTTGCCTCAACATTGTAAAAGCTATCTATGCTAAGCCCAGATCAAAATCATTCTAAATGGAAAAAAAAATTGAAAGCATTCTCTCTAAAAACTGGAACAAGATAGGGATGTCCTCTTTCACCACTTTCATTTAGCATAGTTCTTGAAACACTGGCCAGAGCAATTAGACAGATGAAAGAAATTAAAAGGATATGGATAGGAAAAGGCAAACTCAAATTAGCACTATTTGCTGATGATATCATTCTATACCTAGAAGACCCAAAAAATTTCACCAGAAAACTTCTAGAACTAGTAAATGAATTCAGCAAAGTAGCAGGACACAAAACCAATACCCATAAATCAAAGGCATTTCTAATATCAACGACAAATTTTCTGAAAGGGATATGAGGAAAAGTAGCCCATTTACAATAGCCTCAAAAAAAAATTAAATACTTGGGAATCAACCTAATGAAAGAGGTGAAAGACCTCTATAACAAAAACAGAACGCTAAAGAAAGAAACTAAAGAAGACCTTAGAAGATGGAAAGATCTCCCTTGTACTCAGATAGGCAGAATTGATATTGTCAAAATGACCATACTACCAAAACACTATACAGATTTAATAAAATTCCAATCAAAATCTCAATGATATTCCTCATAGAAATAGAAAAAGCTGTCATGAAATTCATCTGGGAAAATAAAAGATCCAAAAATAACTAAAGCAATCCTTAGCAAGAAGCATGAAGCAGGTGGCATCACTATACCAGACCTTAAACTATACTACAGAGCAATAGTAACAAAAACATCATGGTATTGGCACCAAAATACATTGATAGACGAATGGTACAGAACAGAGGACACAGAGACTAACCCACATAATTACAGTTATATTACACAAAAGTATCAAATACATACACTGGAGAAAAGACAGCCTCTTCAACAAATGGTGCAGGGAAAACTGAAAATCCATATGCAAGGAAATGAAATTAAACCCCTGCCTCTCACTGTGCACAAAACTGAACTCAAAGTGGGAGAAAGACCTACAAATTAAACCAGAGGCACTATGCCTATTAGAAGAAAAAGTATGCCCAAATCTCCATAATGTCGGATTAGGCCCCTACTTCCTTAATAAGACTCCTATAGCACAAGTATTAAAATCAAGAACAATAAATTGGATGGATTCAAACTAAAGAGCTTCTTCTCATCAATAGAAACAATCTGTGAGGTGAACAGAGAGCCTACATCTTTGAAGCAAATTTTTACCACACGCACATCAGATATAGTACTAATCTCTAGGGTATATAAAGAACTCAAAAAGCTAAACAACAACAACAACAAAAACCCAAATAGCCCAATCAATAAATGGGCCAAGGAACTGGACACCTCTTAGAATATGATATACAAGCAATCAACAATTATATGAAAAAAATGTTCATCATCTCTAGCAATTAGAGAAATGCATATCAAAACTACTCTAAGATTTCATCTCACTTCAGTCAGAATTGCAGCTATTATGAAGACAAACAACAATAAGTATTGGCAAGGATGAGGGGAAAAAATTACACTCATACATTGCTGGTGGGACTGCAAATTGGTGCAACCAATATGGAAAGCAGTATGAAGATTCCTTGGAGAACTGGGAATGGAACCACCATTTAACCTAATTATCCCATTCCTGGGTTTATACCCAAAGGACTTAAAAACAGCACACTATAGGGACACAGCCACATTAATATTTATAGCAGCACAGTTCACAATAGCTAAATTGTGGATCCAATATATATACCCTTCAGTAGAAGAATGGATAAAGAAAATGTGGTATATATACACAATGGAATATTACTCAGCACTAAAAGAGAATAAAATCATGGCATTTGCAGGTAAATGAATGGAGTTGGAGAATATAATGCTAAGTGAAGTAAGCCAATCCAAAAAAAAAAAAAAAAACAAACAACAGCAACAAATGCCAAATGTTTTCTCTTATATAAGGATGCTGATTCATAATGGGGATAGGGTGGGGAACATGGGAGGAATAGACAACTTTAGATAGGGCAAAGGGCAGGGAGGGGTAGGTGGAAAAGGGGGTAGGAAACATGGTAGAATGAGATGGATATCACCACCCTAAATATATGTATGAAGAAATGAATGGTGTGACTCTACTTTGTGTTCAACCAGAGACATGAAAAATTGTGCTCTATTTGTGTAATATGAATTGAAATGTATTCTGCTGTCATATATAACTAATTAGAATAAATAAAATTTAAAAAAAGATCAGGGAATGTGGGCTATGATTATATTTATCTCAAATAAATAACTCTAGGAAAAGAGTTTTTGTTTTTATTCAATGAGCTATGTACAAAGCCATTCCACTTACAGAGTAGGCAGAGGTTATAATTAATATGTAGAAAAATGTCAGCAAATCTTGAGACAGGGCTATTGATTTGGCAGATGGATTTTCCCTAAGATTCTAGAGAAACTCAGAGTTGAAGCAATATGAATTTATTGTTGCATGATTTGCACTTTTCTGTAAATGTAATTTTTAAAAATTTATAAATCCACCTTTTATTTTCAAAATAATTTAAAAGTTAAAAATAGAAAATGATTATAAGTCTGCTACTAAGCACACAATATATAGAAATGTAACATTAGTAGCATAAAGAAAGGGAAATGACTATGGTATTATATTTTTTAATGAAATGGGAGTTTAATTGGTATCAATATTAGTGAGATTGTTCTATGTTAGAACCATAAAGAAAACACACAAAGAATGTACATAAAAGTAAATGGAAAGGGAATAAAAACATGTCATTAGCAAAAACTAAAATTAGAAGGCAGTAATGGAGAAAATACAGGACAAAATATCTATAAGACATATAGAAAACTAATGGCAAAGACAGAAATGTGACCATCTTTATCAGTAAGTATGTAAAATATGAATGGATTAAATTTTCAATCAAAAGGTAGAGACTAGTATAATTCATTTTTTCCCCATTTTTATTTGTTCTAATTACTTATACATGACAGTAGAATGTATTTTGACACATCCTACATAAATGAAGTATAGTTTCTTATTCTTCTGGTTGTACATGACGTAGAATCATACCACTCATGCAGTCATACATGCATGCCGCAGTCTGGCTGGGCACAAATGCCACAGTCTGGCTGGGCACACAATCACGAGCCACCACACAGCTTGTAGATTCAAACAGCAACTCTTTATTCCCGAACTCACACCAGCCATCTACCATCACGTTCTGGGGAAATCCACGTTCTCTGCCCAAATCCACTCCCACTGGGCTTCTGTCTCCCAAAAAATACTGTCTGAATCCCGTGAGAACTCAAGGGGAACTCAGGCAGCAGGATACGCCCTATTACCAGCAGGAATAATCTTAAACCTGGAACGCCCTAAACCGGAACGCCCTAAACCCGATTATCCTAAACCGGGAACACCCTAAACTTGGATCCGCCCTGGTCCTTGAGCAAGGTCACCTACATGCAATGTCACTGCAAAATGTCCTATTTCCACGAGTCCTTCCACTAAGCAACATGGGGTACGCTGGCAAGGAAATTGTCATACCTACTTGGCTAATGGCTCCCAGCACATGCACATAGGTAATAAAGTCATATTCATTCTACTATCCTGCCTATCCTCATAACCCTCCTCTACCTAATCCAAAGTAACTCTATTTTTCCCTGCCCCCCACCTTATTGTGAATTAGCATCCAAATAAATATCAGAGAAAACATTTGGCTTTTGGTTTAGGGGGATTGGCTTATTTTGCTTACCATGATATTCTCCAGCTCCATCCATTTACTGGCAAATGCCATAATTTCATTCTTCTTTAAGGGTGAGTAATATTCCATTGGGTATATATACCACATTTTGTTTTCTTTTTTTTTGGAAGGGGGGGCTACCAGGCATTGAACTCAGGGACACTCAATCATTTAGCCACATCCCCAGCCCTATTTTTTATTTTATTTAGAGACAGGGTCTCACTGAGTTACTTAGTGCCTCGCTTTTGCTGAGGCTGGCTTTGAACTCGTGATCCTTCAGCCTCCTGAGCCCACATTTTCTTTATTCATTTGTCTGTTGAAGGACACCTGAGTACACATTTGATATATGGCTGGTTGATTTATTTTGGGAGTGTTGGGGAAGAAGTTTAAGTATAGGGTGTAAGCAGGTGTATAGGGCTGGTAGAAAAATAGTTTATTTTCATAGAACAATTTCTAACATGATTGCTTATCAAATAGCACAGGTTATGTTTCATTAAATGTTTTTTAAAATAACTGAGTGACTATCATGTGTTAAATATTCTGTAAGTTTCTTGAGCTATTTCCACAACAAATGCAATGATTTTAGTTATTTTATGGCTCTTTAAGTTCTATTTAAAAGCCAGGTGTAGTAGTACACACCAGTAATCCGTGTGACTCGGGAGGCGGAGACAGGAGAATCACAAGTTTGAGGCCAGCCTGAGCAATTTAGTGAGGCCCTATTTTTCTATTTTCCTGTTGCCAAATAAAAAATAAAAAAGATCTGGAGATGTAGTTCAGAAGTAAAGCATCTCCAGAAACCAAAATCAAACCAAACCAAAATAACAACAACAAAAGAAGACTGGGTGTCTCATATTCTAATTCTCAAATGACTACAGTTTTTTCCTTCCCATGTTAAACAGTGTTCATTTTTAAAATGAGAGCTTTCTTACTTCTAAGGGGCAAAGCTCTTTCATAGAGCATCCACCAGAGGGCATGGAAATCTATCTAAGAGTCCAACCAATTAGCTACATTTGTTTTAATGGTTAAGTGAAACCATGAAGTAGAATTACTATTGATACCAGATTTTTTGACAGACCCTACCAAAATGGGAAGAATGAAATTCAAATTTGATGAAATCTGGTACTTGGGCTCATATTTGGCTCATACTGTGAAACTGGGCAGCAAGTGAGATGCCTGCCATGTGAACAGCCTAGGAAATCTGAAATACAGCACACTTTCTGGGTATGAGAACTCTGAGTTTGAGCTGAATGCACAGGTGGGCTAATTGGGGTGTGCGACATCCACGTGGAATGTAATATCTACAATGCTGACCTTATAGGTCTAGCTTATTTCTTTTTCACTGACCACAAGTACTTTAATTTCAGCTTTGTAGTTCTAGGTTTGTTTCATTTGTGTTAGGAGCACAACTTTTATAAAAGACAACCTTAAAATTCAATATCTTTCACGGAAATGAAATAGAGTTGGAATAGGACTGAATAGCATTCATGTGAACAGTGAAATGAAACTCACCTAGAATATGATATTTAAAGCAAAATGTGCAATAGTTCGGAATTGTGTAAGAAAAAATGAGACAATGAAAATGTGTTGGCTGTGAGACCCCACTCCCTATAACCACTTTTTGTAAAAAAAAAATCAGAATAAAGGGAAGAGAATACGCATTACAAAGAAATCCTTCACTTCTAAATTAATTTTGCTCTGTGACATTTGTACAAAATAAATCCTACAGACATTTTTGAAAAGTTTAATAATAAGTTCTGGCAAAATAGTATGATTTTTTATGTTATTTTACTAACTGTAGTTCCACCAAAATGAAATAAAAGTAGTTCCCCTTTACAAAATGGAATAGTTTGATGATAAACACAAAGTATTTTATATTTGTTCATTTGGAAAATAGTTACTTTTCCCTAAAAGATTATGTCAGCCTAACCTATGGTCTGATTCACAAAGAAAACAATTTATATCAGTCAAGATGTCAAGTTTTTATATTAAAGATGAAAAATGATATTGCTCAGAAGTACTGAAATTATCAGTGAATGCCAAATGCTAATTTTATTGTCATCTCTGTTGGGGAGGGTTCCCTCTTTGGAAAATCTATTTACAGAATGTAACAAACAAAACTTACATAATTTCCCATTCTCCAGTAATTAATATAATGATATCTTTAGTTTTAATACATAGCCAAGGTATGTTATTTTTTTTCTCCATTGTATAGCAAAACTGACCATCGAAAATGAAGTCATGCTTCAATTCAGATAATTGTCACTTTAAAGTCTCTATATCCAGGTAAATGTATAATGATAAAGAGTCTTAGCTAATGCTGACTAATTGCCTTCTAATTAGAAGGACTGGAGCTATTATCTTTTCTTGGAGTATTGAGAGACACAACATAAGAAAGCCTAGGGATTTATTAAAATAATCAATGGGCCATTAGTTGCATGCTTACCCAACATCCTATAGAATGATGTTGTAATGTAATGTGAATGATGTTGTACTTGTATCGTGTCCAATAAAATGTATTAATGCTGCCTAAGAAGAGTTGAAATAAAGAAAGATACATCAATCTCTTAAGAGTGCCACAAGTTTTCTGGAATTCTAGATATCTTTGGAACTGTACAATTGTTTGTCCCCCCCCCCCCCCTTGGTGAGGAGAGAATGCTTTTAAAAGGGGTAGGTTGATAAGCTTCTTAAAGTGGGGGCAGTCATCCTAAGGGCACACTGGAGCATCAATAGAAGTCACTAGAATGGGTCAGTCTATGCAATAGTAGGCTTTAGATTATACACATTTGAGATCAGAAATAAACTATGTAAGACTTTAGAGGAGAGTTTGTTTATAATAGACATGTATTCACATATATACACAAAGTATAAATATATGGATAGTTTTTATAATTTTTTTATTAGTTGCTCAAAACATTACAATGATCTTGACATATCATACAATTGATTCAAATGGGGTACGCAATCTTAATCTTATTTTTCCATGTGTACAGATTGCAGGATCACATTGGTTATACAGCCACATTTATACATAGGGCCATACTAGTGTCTGTTGTATTCTGCTGCCCTTCCTATCCCCCCTCCCCTCCCCTCCCCTCTTTCTACCCAATCTACTGTGACACGTTTTTCTCTCTCTCTTTTTTCTTCCCTTTACACCATCTTATATGTAATTTTGCATAACAATGAGGGTCTCCTACCACCTTCCGTGCAATTCCTCTTCTCTCTCCCATTCCCACGCACCTCTGCACCTCTCGTCCCTATTTAATGGTAATCTTCTCATGCTCTTCCTCCCTGCTCTGTTTTGAGTCGCCCCCCTTATATCAAAGAAGACATTCTGCATTTGTTTTTTAGGGATTGGCTAGCTTCACTTAGCATAATCTGCTCTAATGCCATCCATTTCCCTGCAAATGCCATGATTTTGTTGTTTTTTTAGTGCTAAGTAATATTCCATTGTGTATAAATGCCACATTTTTTTTCTCCATTCATCTATTGAAGGGTATTTGGGTTGGTTCCACAGTCTAGCTATTGTGAATTGTGCTGCTATGAACATTGATGTAGCTGTGTCCCTGTTGTATGCTCTTTTTAGGTCTTTTGGGATTAGTTCGCGAAGCGGAATAGCTGGGTCAAATGGTGGCTCCATTCCCAGCTTTCCAAGGAATCTCCATACTGCTTTCCAAATCGGCTGAACCAATTTGCAGTCCCACCAGCAATGAACAAGTGTACCCTTTTCCCCACATCCTTGCCAGCACTTGTTATTGTTTGACTTCATAATGGCTGGCATTCTTACTGGAGTGAGATGGTATCTTAGAGTGGTTTTAATTTGCATTTCTCTGATTGCTAGAGATGGTGAGCATTTTTTCATGTATTTGTTGATTGATTGTATGTATGTCCTCCTCTGAGAAGTGTCTGTTCAGATCCTTGGCCCATTTGTTGATTAGGTTATTTGTTTTCTTGTTGTTTAATTTTTTGAGTTCTTTGTATACTCTGGAGAGTAGAGCTTTATCTGAAGTGTGAGGGGTAAATATTTGTTCCCAGGATGAAGGCTCCCTATTTACCTCTCTTATTGTTTCTCTTGCTGAGAAAAAAACTTTTTAGTTTGAGTATGTCCCATTTATTGATTCTTGATTTTAACTCTTGTGCTATAGGTGTCCTATTAAGGAATTTGGAGCCCGACCCCACAAAGTGGAGATTAGGGCCAACTTTTTCTTCTATTAGACACAAAGTTTCTGGTTTGATTCCTAGCTCCTTGATCCATTTTGAGTTAACTTTTGTGCAAGGTGAGAGAAAGGGATTCAATTTCATTTTGTTACATATGGATTTCCAGTTCTCCCAGCACCATTTGTTGAAGATGCTTATCTTTCTCCATTGCATGCTTTTGACATCTTTGTCTAATATAAAGTAGTTGTAATTTTGTGGATTGGTCTCTGTGTCCTCTATTCTGTACCATTGGTCTACCTCCCTGTTTTGGTACCAGTACCATGCTGTTTTTGTTACTATTGCTCTGTAGTATAGTTTAAAATCTGGTATCGCTATACCGCCAGTTTCACTCTTCCTGTTTAGAATTGCTTTTGCTATTCTGGGTCTTTTATTTTTCCAGATGAATTTCATGATTGCTTTTTCTATTTCTGTGAGGAATGCCATTGGGATTTTGATTGGCATTGCATTAAGCCTATAGAGTACTTTTGGTAATATGGCCATTTTAATGATATTAGTTCTGCCTATCCATGAACAAGGTATATCTTTCCACATTCTAAGGTCTTCTTCTATTTCTCTCTTTAGGGTTCTATAGTTTTCATTGTATAGTTCTTTCACCTCTTTTGTTAGGTTGATTACCAAGTTTTTTTTTTTTTTTTTTTTTGAGGATATTGTGAATGGGGTGGTTGTTGTCATTACCATTACCATTTCAAATATTTAAAAAATATTTATCTTTTAGTTGTAGATGAACACAAATACCTTTATTTTATTTATTTATTTTTAAGTGGTGCTGAGGATTGAACCCGGGGCCTTGCAAGTACTAGGCAAGAGCTCTATCACTGAGCCCCAGCCATAGCCCAGTTTTTACAATTTTATTAGTATAATATTATTTCATTGTGAAGAAAACAAGAATTAGCCTAGAGCAGCCATTACTGAAACACTAACCCCACAATAATTAAACCTTCACTGTGTTTTTAACTCTTCCATTTCTATTCCCCAGTATTGGCTATTTTATGTAGTTTCCCCCTTTTGCCTTTTTTTCAGCAAGTTTCACTTTTCACAATTTGTGAAAATTGAAGACTTTCCGTTCACCTAACTGCCCCTCTCAGATTTGCTCCTCTAATCAATCAATACTTACCATTCAAAGGCGTTGTGTAATGTTTAATTTAATTAAAAGAGAAACCATCATTGGCAACTAGGGCATTTCTCAATGTATTTTGCTGCATCTCTAGGTTACACAGGCTTAGCTTTGCATAAAACTTAACTTAGGGAACAGCAGAAAAATTTGATGATTTCAACAGCTCTCTCCAGTTTCCCACCAAGATTCAGCTTCTCCCCAGTTCTACTTTCCTTATCTCACTTTATCTGTACTAAGGTTTTATCGCAAAGCATCTCTTTCAGTTCCAGTTTCCTTTTTGTTCCCCCCCACACTTAATTATTATCAACAAACACTTAAACTTTCTCTCTCTCTTATTTTTCTTTTTTGAGACAGCTCAGTTTTTGTAAAGGAAACTTTATAATAATTTACATTTTTTTTTCAGTCTCCTGAACTCTGCTTCATAAAGACAGTATAGGAATTAAAATTACATTATTTTACTTTATTCATACCAATGCCAATGTGTATTTTTGACTCTTCCATGTGTGGACAGTGGTAGATCTTGCATTTTGGATCCAATTGAAAAGGCCAATTTTCAAAGAACAGGAATAGAACAAACACTGTGGAAATTGATATTAAGGAATTGTTACTTGTTAATATTGTTCCCTTTAAAAATGGTATTGTGACTGTATTGCTAAAACCTTATCTGTTTATGTATGTGCATGTGTGAGCATATGTATTGACAGTGAAATGATTTCTGAGATCTGTTGTAAGAAACCAAATAACTGAATATTTTTCTTTTCTTATTATTTGACTATGCACTGAATTTCAGCATATATCCATTTTATATTTGCTAAATCTAATCCTTGCTCCTAAATCTGCTTTGTATAAGCACTGAAATGTAATAAACTCTTTTCTCCTACTTTGTATAGATTTTATTACAGGAATAACACATGAATTAACTCAGTGCATACCAAAATTCTATCAATTAAATACAGACTGAAAACATTTTTAATTATTTTATTTAGTATATTTTAAAATCAACTCAGATTCAACATTAAGTGTATTTTTAAATAGAAATTTAAAAATATATTATAAACAATTTTTTCAAAATTCTCATAGAAATAAATAAATGGGCACGAAATAAAAATATTCCATTACCTAAAAATATTTCAAATGTTATTGGTAGTAAATATGTCCCCTTTGAGAAGCTCACTAATATATGTTCCCCTCCCCCATTGTATATATGCTTTGAAATTGGGGGTACAAAATAAGATGAGAATAAAACAAAACAAAATCCTTATAACTCCCATCTTCAGAGATATATATATATTCAAACAGATAATAAATATTAGAAAAGAAAATGAATTGTATAATTTAACTAAACTAATGCAAATCCAAAAATAATATAATTTTTTACCCCTAGTATGCACAACATTAAAGATTGCTAATAGCAAAAATGTGGAAAACAAGCACTTTTATACACTCTTGGTGGACGTGTAAATTAGTCTATCATTTTCTTGAAGAATTGGCTACATGGATAAAAATTTTTAATGCACATTCACATGTATATAGAATTTCTACTTTATTTTGTTTTATTTTATAGTAGTAGGGGTTGAGCCCAACAGTACTCTACAACTCAGTTACATCGCCAGCCCTTTTTATTTTTTGTTTTGAGACAGGGTTTCACTAAGTTGAAATTACAGGCATGTGCAACCAGGCTGTCAGGCATTTCTACTTTTAAACATAGAGATTCATTTTACAGCTATAAGGCTATAGAAAATCAAAGATGTTTATAAAATCATATCTGTTCCAACATTGCCCATAATAGAAAAAAAAAAAAACAAACTGGCAACCATGGAGATATTTAAGGGGACGAATTCCATGAAAAATAGTACTTCTGTACAATGAGCTATGCAGCCATTAAAAAAGGATGAAAAAAGGGAAAATGCCAGAGGCATTTAATTCTTTATTTTTAAAGGAAAAACGTAGAGTCATAGCATGGTGTATATATTTTCAAAGAATCCACGTATGCCATAAATTCAAGATTTTTTTTTTCTTTGAAAGGATATAAGAAATGAGGGATAGGTATATTTCTTAGGAGAGGGATGTTGGAGGGAAACCATGGGGGCGGGGTAGAGCTGATGTCTAATATTTATGTTTGTGCATTGTTAATTGTTTCAAAACCTTATACACATATAATTTTTTCTTACTATGCCAACAGAAACTCTGGGAACTAGGATGATTGATGTGATTTGTTTGTTTTCTGCTTTCTACTTTTCTATTTTTAGACAAATAAATATTATTTATTAAGATTCTTAGAATGAGGAAGTCACCATCTTTTATGGATGGAAATACGGGGTAACCGGTATTGGATTGCACATAATATTTTTCTAGTTAATTACTGCTTATCTTAATGCCAATTACTTAAACCAAACTTATGCATCTGAGAACAATTATTTCTGAGCTCAAAGGCTACCGGAAAGATTTTTCTGCTTAATTCTCAGTTTATCCCCTTACAAGAAGATTAGAACTATTCTCTGTAGCCTGAGAATATTGAGATAAAGAAACAAAATTTAAAAGGTAAAAGAATTGATCTGTAAGAAGATTAAAATGTAAAGGAGAGCATAGAGTAAGGAGACAGATTGGGATATCAGAATTATGTCTTTAATGGCAAAGCAGGCTTTACCACATAGATGATGAAGGAAATGTAGCAGTGATGGCATTGAGTGGCAATTTATCCACCTTGGAAATAAGAAAAAATGCTGTCTTATCATGGTCTTCACTGTAAAGTAATCTGTGCAGCCTCCTCTACTCAGATATTCTCTCAGGATGTGGAACTGCTTGAAATTTGGGGATATTAGTTGTCTTTTCTTGATTGTATTTCTTTGTTCAAGTTGTTCTTTTTACATAGAATGCTATCCCCTACCTTCTTTGCTTTAAAAATGTCTACAATCTCTCTTTACTCAACTAAAATTCTCCCTTTTCTCTGAAACACTCCACTCCATAGGCAGCAGATGTAGAGATTGCTTTCCCAATGGTATTTAATATATACCCCCATTAGAGGATTATTTCATGTCACTGTAAATAACTAATTTTTTTAATGTCTCTTTCCTGTCTATGCCTTGGGCTGCTTGCTTAGCTCTTCCAAGCTAATATATTAATCTCATTTATTTACTCATTTATTAAAAAAATATGTATTGAAAGCCTACTGTGTATTAGACACCATATCAGAAACAGGGACTAGAGCAAGGTAGAAAGCTGAGAATATTTTGCACTCTTGGAATTTGCAATCTTACAGGAAACTAATAAAGAACAAGTAATCACTGTCATAAGTGTCCAGTGAGGACAATGAAGAGTCCTTGGATGTCAGACACATGCCAGTACCTAATGCAGAGCTGTGCAAGTGAGGGAAGTCCTCCTTGAAGGGAGGCATTGTTAGAGATAGAACAGGTGTCAGGCAGAAGGATCAGGGGAAGGAGCAGGTATTTCAGAGGTAGAAGCAAGAGGAGCCTGGGACCTTGGAGGCAGAGAAAGAAATGCACTCTGGTTGGAATGTAATGACCTCGGGACAGAGTGGTTAAAGAAGAGGTAGGAGAAAGAAGTACTTGAGGCTAATGCATGGTCATGCTGAATTATCACATAACAATGGAGTTACCTTATCCTAAGACAAACAAGAGGACAATCTGGTTTCGGTATTAAATAGGAAGATTGGAGGAAGTAAAAGAAGAGGCTATTGCAGTCATCCAGGAGAGAGAAGATGATGATGAGGGCTAGGATGAAGATAATGACTGGGACTAAGAAAATGGCTTAAGAGACTTTTAATGAGTTAGAAGCTGTGGGGCTTAATGTTTGCTTGGATGAGAAAATGAAGGTGGTGAGTGAGTTCAGGACAGCTCCCAGCTTTTCCTATTAAGCCTAAAATGCTAGTAACTACCCCACATAATGATGTAATTATTTTTAAATGAATCAGCAACAATCCTTACAGGTTTAGACATAATATTATTGTATATGACACCATCATTTTAAAAAAGGCCTCTGTATTTTTTCATGTTATTGCAAAAAGTAATTAAAATGATACCTTTGTAGAATAAGGGGAAAAAGCAAGATGACCTCAAAAACTCATTCTAGAAGTAAATCAATATTATTCTCTATATCTGAATCACTAACGTAGTGATTCACGTCTAAGTTTAAAATGTTTATTTGAGGTTTAAAAACATTTGGGAGAAAATAATTACATTCCTGATTATCATTGCATGTCAGTGCACTGTAATTGTATTACCTTTTTTTTAACTTTTTCTATATTTGGTATTTTTATATATTTTCTAATTTTTATGAAGAAAAATTGAAAATAAGTCAGTTATTTAAAAATTCACTGGTTTGAGTAATAGTTAAAATAAATTTCACAACTATTTTTTTGCAGGATCTGAACTCAGCTTTCTGTGAAAACAAACACAAAACAAACTACTGCTATTTTTAAAAGAAATTTTTGAAAGCTAATATGTCTCTCCACAGGAAGTATGTAAAAAGATGCTTGTCCAATATCCTGTCTTTGCAAATAAACTGGTGGCAATGGAATCATTCATTTGATTCTTAAAAATAAATTTATTCAAAAACACTTAAACTTCAATTGAGCTGCAGACTTGAGTCTCAAAATAAGTAAGTGATAGACATTTCTAATGCTCTTAAAATGAAACCGCTGTTCATGCTTCCAAACAAAACAAAACATTGAGTCTATATGACTTCTGAAGCACACACCTATAACAACTTATTTTCAGAGAAATGAGCTCTGGAAAGCAAAGAAATACTTTTCAACATTGTAAATCAAGTGCTCTACTTCATTTTATTCTCAATGTTTATCAATTATACATGCATGTGTACATTTGCATGTGTGTGTATGTAGTCAGTCAACTTCTCTTAACAATACATTTGTTTGTGAGTTATATATTCATCATTATGCTGTAATTTAGTATGCTTGAAAATTTTTAGGTTCACAGTTCCATAAACAAGAAAACTATATAATAAAGGGCATATTTAGAAAGCTATGTAGTATAGCTGTATAGTACTCCTATATGCAAATTATATTTACTTAGTCTTTTTTTTTTTTTTTACTTAAAGATTTCTAAACTTAGGTCAGTTAATTAACTAGGGCCAAGAAAGCTGCAGAGGAATTATCTAGGAAGTAGGTAAAAACTAGTTCCTGAATTTCTGCTGTAGTATTATTTCTTGATCTCAATGCTGATTATGTAGTGCGTTGGTCCTAGATTTATCAAATTATGCATTTGAAATTTCTACAATTTTCTGTATGTATGCTAAAGTTAGAATGGAAGAAAATATAAAGTCTCATTAAAATACATAGCTTAGAAGAAAACAGGAGAATATCACTGGATAGATTTTGTTGGTTTGGTTTTAGAAATAGGATCTTGTTATGTTGCCCAGGCTGGTGTTGAATGCCTGGACTCAAGCCATCTCCCTGCCTCAGCCTCCCTTGTTGCTGAGACTACAAACCTCTGCCATCGCACCCAGCTAAGTAGACAAAAGTTTTTAATCAGGATACACACCAAAAAAAAAAAAAAAAAAAAAAAAAAAAAAGGAAGAAAACCCTAAAGAGAATAAAATAACAAACTGGACTACATTATAAACAAATCATCTTCATGAGGAAATACCATTAATTGAATGACAATGGCAAAAAGAAATATTTGAACATGAATTTTACTCAATAGGATTTGTAAGTGATGAATAAATATATAAAATATTTAAGGCTACATTTGTTTTTAGGAAGATTAAAGTTAAAGAATACAGCTTTCTATCTTTTGTACCAGTAAAAACATCACCATCACCCACACACATGTGAAAAACTAAATTTAAAGACCATACTAGGTGTTGGGAATGCTGTGTAGCAATTGGAACTCTCATATATTACTGTGGGAGTGTAAATTGGTACAAGTACTTTAGAAAACTGTTTGGCAATATTCACTCTATCTGAACATATGCATAACTGTAATGGAGCAATCCCACTTGTAGGTGTACTTTGAAGAGAAGGGAGTATGCATGTCTCCAAGATCATGTTCAAGAATGCTCATAGTGATACTATTTATTACAGGTAAAATTAGAAATAAACCAAACATCATCCCCAGGAGAATGGTGCTATATAAAATATATTTTGCATTATTTTCAATTTTTGATACATCATTAAGTTATAGTTGTTTAGAAATAAATGTTTCAGAGCTGGGATAGTGGCTCTGTGGTACAGCATTTGCCTAGCATGTATGAGGCACTGGGTTTGATTCATAGCACCATATAAACAATAAACAAATAAAAATAAAGTTATTTGGGGCTAGGGTTGTGGCTCGGTGGTAGAGTGCTTGCCTAGCAAGTGTGAGGCACTGGGTTTGATTCTTAGCACCACATAAAAGTAACAAAATAAATAAATAAAATAAAGATATTGTGTCCATTGACAACTAAAATTTTTTTTAATTATTTAAAAAATTTTAAAAAAGAAAGAAATGTTTCAAATAACTTGCCCCACCCCATTGATATTCTCTCTGGATATAAAGCATTTTAATTAGAAAAAATTCAGAAAGACCATATATATCAATTATATCACCTCTGAGATATTTTCTCATACAAATGAAAAGTTTAAAATGAAAAACATATATATATTTATAATCTAATGAACTATTTAATTTTTCTGGTTTTGCTCAGAAAATTTCAAGAAATTTGTTGGAATAAATAAAACATGACAAATAATATAACATAATATTGAAGTAGTAATAAAAATAGAAATAAAAACCAAGATTAAGGAATACAACATGTTTTAAAATCTATAGAATAAAACTCATATAACTACTATGCATAATCTATAATTTTAAATGTCAGTTACACAGTTAATATCCATATAATAATATTCAATTGTACTTTATTCTAAAGTTAGAATTGCTTCAGAGGATAATGTTAAAAAGATACTGAATGGAGTTATAAACAACATTTTCAATAACATTAATACACTCACTTGGAATCTATCATTTCAGTTTTACATAATTCTTAGCTTCTAAATTTGAAATATTTATTTTGGGATCTTCAGAAATTCACAAGTTAATTTCAATTTTTCCAAAGAACCAATTTCTAGTTCTGTTGATACAAAGATACTGCAAGGGTATTAATCTTTTTCATTTGTGTTACAAGGAATCAAAAAGTTGAGATGAAGTTTTCTAAACTTTTAACAAACTGTTCAATTTGAAAACCCAACACGATTACATTATAAATATGAATTAAATGCCATTAGCAATCACCATTGATATTTTAAAGTGTATATATGATCCTGTTTTCTCCAAAACCCCACTTATTTTATAAGAAAATTGATTTTTTTTTAGTAAAGTGGAGGAACTTCCATTTATTTCAGTCAATATATATTTTATTTGATTTTGTCATCTATTGGATATTTTGCTTCTGGGATTAAGAAATTGTTGGTGGTAAGCATTTTGAATTGGTAAATTCCAATGTGGTTTATTTAAGAAATATATTTAGTTGCTGAGGGGTTGGGGACATAGCTCAGTTGATAGAATACTTTACTAGCATGCACAGGGCTCTGGGTTCAAGTCCCAGCAACACAGACACACACATACACACACACACACACACACACACACACTATATATATATATATATATATATATATATATATATATATATATATATATATATATATTTTTTTTTTTTTTTTCCATTAGTATCTGAGTGAACTCCCTGGAGCTATAACTATTACTACCTAATAATGGCATTATATAGGCAAAGTTGTACTGTTAAAGTAATACATGGGTCTCTTACATTGTTAATGAGGCAGAAATTCACTCCTGACCCCAGTATTAATTTAGTACTTGCCTTTGACATTGAGAATGTGGTGGAGGAACTTCTTATCTTTAACTCCCACTGGTGGCTGGTATATCAGATGATGCTTCTTTCTATTTTAGCTAAGTCAAAGCAATGTTAAACTTTGAAATACAATCCTAAATTCAGAAAAAAAAAAAATTCCTCAAAGTTATCAAGTAACACAGTCCTCCTTGAGAACACAAAAAGTGACCCGAAAGACAAAGCTTGTCAGAACTTCCAAAGATTAGAATCTCAACCACTTTTGAAGATTGCTTTATGTTTTATTATCACCATGTGGTCATGTCTAGTAGAAATATAGAAATCAGGAACAAACATCTCCACATTCTAGCAACCTTACCTTAAAACATAGGGAAAGTGTATGTAGAGAGTAGAAAGAGAAACAGGAGTGAATCAGAACTTTTGATTAAGCTAGCCATTAATTTAATTGAATGTGAAGTGTAAATAACTGTCCCAGGATTGAGCCACTATTTTATTAATTTGAACGTATTGATTAATTAATTAAATAACACAAACAGACTGATAACGTGGCACTTTACACTCTTGTGTCCACAGCATACATTTTGGCAGTCTCTGTCCGAGGGGCCCCATAGGACTTGGCCAAGGAAACACCTGTCGTTGAATAGGGTTTCCTCATGGAATAAGGATAGTTTCTCTTAGGCCCAACATCTGTTTGAAAACAGTAAGTGTGATTCAGTAAACTTTGGAAAAAGAAAAAATGATGTCATTTTATGGTTGTTCCTACCACCCCCCGCCCCCACCCCCACTCCTCATCCCCAAAGGAACAAGAATTATACTTCTTAGTAGGAATCATCTAGGAATCCTAGAAAAAACCCTAGGGGAAAATATAACATTTTCATCCTGAAAGTTATTTTTTAAATTTAAAATTAAGCTGAGGAATTTACTTTTTTTCTGATGCAGAAAGGAATTTTCTGTTTGAATACTGTGCTTTTTAAAAACAAAATGTAACACATCAATTTCTTTAACAATTATTTTGCTGCCTCTCAGTTTTCTTCAGTATTGAAGAACATATACTCTATATTTTTGTGTTTGAGCAATAAAGCTTACGTATTACAAGTCAATTGTCATTGAACACATGGAATTTTTAATGGTAATAGGTAAGAGTGTAAATAAGTACCAATATAAGTAAATGAGATGTATTTCTCTGGGGTTGGGAAGGATAGTAGTGGAGGCAAGGAAGTGTGCTATTTTATTTCATCCTTACCTTTAAAGAGGTATAGGCAGCAGGTGAGGACAGCTCCAGCTAAAAAGCAGCCCAGAGACCCAGCCATTCCAAGCCAACAGGACCAACCAAATTTATATTGGATACCAAGGAATATATTGTGCAAAATCAGAGAAGAACGTTCCACATAAACATCAACAGCATACCACACAGAGCCAATGATTCCTGGAGCACCTGAATGAAAGAGGATTGTAAGATAATATAGAGCATGTTGCAAGTAAGTCATTAAGTCTCTAACCCATGACTGAAGCCATGCCAGCTACATAGTCAGCACCAAATGCCAACTGTGTTTAATATTTTTTGGGGGGAAAAGGGATACCAGGGATTAAACTCAGGAGTACTCGACCACTGAACCACATCCCCAGCCCTGTTTTCTATTTTATTTAGAGAAATGGTCTCACTGAGTTGTTCAGCGGCTCGCTTTTTTGGCTGAGGCTGGCTTTGAACTCGCGATCCTCCTGCCTCAGCCTCCTGAACCGCTGGGATTACAGGCATGCACCACCGCTCCCAGTAATGCCAACTGTATATGAAGTCATTTATGTTGTAATTATAGTCCTTGTAATGTGTTGGGGTCAAAAACAAAAATATGAAGTAAAAATTGTCTTTATTTTTAAGTAAATCCTTATCTATCATCTCCATACCATATAAGAATAAACAAACATTACTTCCTTTAAGTAAAATTGAATTCCCATCATTTAGCCTCTCTGACAATTGTCAGGTTTGAAATGAAGCCTTCCAAGGTGCCCTTCCTTTAAAGGTGTGTAAGTTATATGTTGAGGCCTAGGTGCAAGAAAGAAAGGTATTAAGCTGGGAAACACCCTTTTTTCACTGTAAAAGGGTGCTTCTAGAATTTCTAAATCTTTCCACTTTGCCCCTGAGAAGACTTCTATGTTTGTTTAAATCACCATTTTTGTTTAATTCTTCTAGATGATTAATGCAAATAATTTAAGAAGGATGAAATCATGAATATATAACCTAAAAAAAAAATTACGAACAACTACATGTTTTCTATAATATTGTTACCTCTATGTTAATTTGGAAATATCTTTTTCAAACTTCAAAACAGATAATAGACTTTTAAAAACATGTGTGGATAGCATTGTCATTCTGAATAGTGGTTTCAAAGATTTAGTCATACCTGGGCATTTACTTTAGTCATTACTTCAGTAATTCCTACTGGATTTTTTTTCACTGACTCATTTATTTTTTTTAAATTTAATTTTGCCATGCATGGTGAGGCACAACTGTAATTCCAGACACTAGGGAGGCAGAGTCAAGAGGAGCACAAACTCAAGGCCAGCTGTTGCTCAGGCTTGAATGCTCAATCCTCCTGCTGTGATGTCCTAAGTATCTGGGATTAAAGTCATCTGCCACTGTACCTGGCTGAAAATTCACGGTAGCAATTCAGGGTAGATATCACTATCCCAGCTTTACCCTGTTTTGCAGATATGGAAATGACATGACATGAAGATATATCTCAGGTATCTTTAGTTCCAAATTCCCTACCCATTTACTACTTCACACTACCTGCTCAGGTTCTCACATAATTGCTTGCTAAATTTTTGCTGCTACCATTTAAAATGCCCTTCTGGTTTACAGTCTTCTAGTACTTTGATTCCTTCAATAATATATCTCTTCCCAACTTGCATGAAGACCCCAAAAATACATTATGTCATGATAGAGTACTACACTTTGAATTTGAGCATAGATCTGAGTGAAATATCAATTTTGCTATGCCATTAAACACACTGATTTTTTTTAAAAGAGAAATTTTTTAATATTTATTTTTTAGTTTTTGGTGGACACAACATCTTTATTTTATTTTTAAGTGGTGCTGAGGATCGAACCCAGCGCCCGCGCATGCCAGGCGAGCGGGCTACCGCTTGAGCCACATCCCCAGCCCCAAACACATTGTTTTAAAAGTACTTATGGACTTCTTGTTTATTATTTACACTTGATTTATTAGCTTTCAGAACTCCATTTCTTCATATGCTTGTTAAGTAAGCTAAAAATACAATCTGTTTATTTATGATCAAGTGGGTTGGCATATGAAGAAAATGTAACATAGGACTTGGGACAATTCATTAATTACATTAAAAAATTGGTGAGGCATAAGTAGAAGGTGACAGCTTGGAACTTGACTTTAGGATCCAACTTTAGGAATAATTACAAAAGAAATTATTTTTAAGAAATAAAGCATTATATAACTTTTTAACTGGCTAAAAATTAGTTGGGAAACTTTGCCATACCTTATCTTGGAATATTAACTATGTAATTCCAAAGGTAGGAAGCAGGGCTGGTAGGTATGCTTGCTATTCCTTCAATCTAGTAAAGCAAGCAACATATGACCCTAAAATAAAGCACTCCAGGACAGGAAAGGGTGCTGTCCTTGAGTGAGTATCTCTACCCCTGTTGCTAATCCCATCCAGTACCTGCTATTAGTAATGTTGTTCCAGCAACAAAGCAGATGCGCATTTTAATGTATGGCTCATCAGGGAGGAATTTCACACAGTCAAGACCAAGGAGCAGGGTGACAAATCCAAATCCAGCTAGGATGTCTGCAGTAATCATCAATGCTCGCGTGACCACCAGCTTCACTGGATGACAGGGCATGTGGTTACAGTAGTCAGAGGAAGAGACATGTTAACTCACAGAGGTACATTAAAAACAACAACAACAACATAAAAAAGCCAGACAACCATATACATTGGTACAAACCCAATGATAGAAATCAGATTTGACATTTGTATAAACTTGGTTATGAATATCCTTAATTTTTTCATAAAATTCAAAAAGAGTCTGAACTTATTGCCATTATAAATTGTTATTACTTAGTTTTGTTGGCATTTTAGCAGATTGCATCCTGGTAGATAGTGGGGACTAAGAAAATGTTTTTCTTTTCGCTTCCTGCTCTGGAGTGTTATAGCTGAATGCTAAATTGAAGGTAGAATATTTTCTCTGTGGCAGTCACCCAATAAATACTGGATGAATAAATTAATAAATGATCTCCATAGTTTTTGACATTTTCTTGAAATGTTTAAAATAATTGTTAGAATTTTGCACATGAATATAAGATAAAATATTTTAAGACTCCTCTTGCCAATTCAGACTGGTGGGAACCATGAGAAGACCTTTAGAAAGCAGAATTCATTTCTGCTATTAAATAGAAGACCATCTCTGGAAGCCAGATCATGTTCTCTTTCAGCCCTTCATATCATGTCCCTTCTTGGCCAAAACTCCACATTAACCCTTGAGTTCTGCACTGTCAAATGAGAATATTTTAAAGCTACAGGGAATAAGAATGTAGAACAGGAAAGAAAGTCTCAGGTAAATAGAAGCAGAGCAGCTGCTGTCACCTTTTGGAAAAGACTCATAAGTTCTGAGTGACAGTTATGCTACATTAACAGCAAGGAAGTTATATTACAAAGGGAGAGTTAATTACATGAAGTTGGAATTACAACCATATTAATGGATACACAAGGGTAACAAAATTTATTCCTTTCACAGTAATTATATTTTATTTTCATAGTGATCTGAGGTATCCTTGTCTTTTAAATATTTTCTTCTCAATGATGAGGTAAAGTTAGGGCACATTTAGTTATTTGTTGCTTGCAAGAAATGCAGCCATTTTTTTTCCTTATTTAAAATGAGAAAATATCTCTGTAATGTATCTGAGAAAAGAAGTCAAAGCATAAAATCCTCCTCTACCTTATTTGTAGGAGAACATACTATATATGCTTATCTTATTAATATGTATGAATATACATTTGTTTTTAGAATTTAATTTGTAATATCTCAAAAGTTGGCATTATTTCAAAAAAATTAAATATTCCAAATCTGAGGCTCATTTTTCTAGAAATTGAGGGAAAAGAAAAATGTAAAACTAAATAAATGACATCAGGTTTTTTTCTTTTTCTTTCTTTCTTTTTCTTTTTATTTTCTTTTTCTCAGCATATCCTATTTATTTCAAATGGCATGTACAAGTGGTCTCTCATTCAGTGTTCCAGGCCAAGGAGTATTTTGGAGGGCCTCCTTTGACATTGTCTCATTCCACTTTTGAGCCTGGGACTACCTGGGGCCAGCAGCACCATTGGGATGGAGTGGTCTGCACTCATGCAGACCCTCATGGGCTCTGGTTTCTTCTTCCCACCCTTTTCCCTACATGTAGGGCCTCCTTGGAGCTCCAAGACTCCTGCCAACAGGATAGCCCATTGGTTACATGGTCAGCTTGGTTCCAGAAGGGCAGCCCAGCAAGCAAATTGCTCATGCAAGCGGATGAGGAATGTTTTTGGTATCATGTGGGACTCAGCTATCAGAATGGAGCTAATATGCCAATTTGTTCATGGAGAAGCATCTCAAATTATCTTTATCAATAGGAGCTCTGCGAAACACTTAGGGTCAGACACAGTAGGAAGGCAATGGAAAGTTTTCTAACTGTGGTTGTATAAAAATAGCAAAACTAAAAATGAAATTTCACTTCCTCATAGGAAACATCCTAATGTACAAGGTTTTGATATGTTATTCTTCTAGAATAGATTTTCATCCCTGTTGTCTTTAAACATATGAAAGAAATTTTTTAAAGGACTGGACCTGTATATCCTTATTTTTTTTCATAAAATTCAAAAGTAGTCTGGGTCTTTATTATTTGAAAATAATAAGAACAAAAGGAAACATGTGAGATGGAATAATCAAAATATTTAAGAGGAACATATTTGTAAGCAGAGGTTTTCTCTGTATAGTGGGCTTACAGTGATTTTTTTTTCTCTTGAATAAATGTACATAATAGTTCTTCAATTTTTGAACTGTTTAATCGTTTGTTTTTCTTCTCAGCTCTGGCTATGTACTGAGTGCCCAACATGAATTTCCATTCCCAAATCATGCTTCTTTATAGGTAGTATGGTGAGGGGAAAATGGAAAGAATTAAAAAGACTTTTAAACAAAAAATTAGTAAAAGTGCTTTAACATTCTGCATTATATTAAAAATGTTTCAGGGACGTAACTCCTAAATAGCAGGTAAAGAGCTCTAAGTGCTTTTCCTTGGACTGAGACAGCTGTCCAGGGGAAATGTCACATTCCAACACTCGACTTCTCATTTATCTTAAGAAAAGAAGTTGCCATGTGGCGCCATCACCCACCATTTGCTTTGAGTGGGACTAAAACCACTTTGCTTTAATAACAGAACTGGTATTTCTTGGCACAGCTCAATGTCTTAAATAATAAAGAAGGATTGAAAGAATCAACAATAAGATTTTATAATTTAAGAGATCTCCTTATTTATAGTAACATGGGCCTTGCTAATACCCAACTAGGATTTAAAGCTGAAAGTAAAGAAGTTGAAGACACTGGCTCTCATGTGCTGCCAGTAATGTGCCACTGGTGTTGATTTTTTATCCTCTGATCCCTACATTCTGTGTGTCTGCCTTTGACTATTTACCTCCTCCTGTCTCTGCCTCTCTATCTCCACTTCTGTCTTAGCAAATCTGATTAAAATAAATGCAAACTTCCTATTTGAAAAAAAAGTCCTCGCTGGAAAGACATTTCTGAAATGTTATTCATCTAACTTGTCAATTGAAATCATAAAAACACAGTACAAAAAGACTCATTTCAATTAAAAAAGCATTTACTGCAAGCCTACTGGATATGAGGCACTAGCAGAGATGATATTTTACACTCAAGGAATTTACAAATATATGGGAAAAGACAAAATGTGCCAAAATGTGTTTCAATACCCACTTCAGAAATAAAAGTGTTTCTAATAGAAACATCTCTAACTGGACAGGACTTTAATCTAGTACTACAGAAATCAAAACAGGCAATGGATATGGGAGCCCCATTTCCCATGGCATTCCTTTGTTGGCAAGCAGGGCATCAAGGCATACGTACAGGGGTGCTCTGCATATATAGAGTCATACTCATCACAGGTGCGAATCCCGTCGAAGGCATTTGTGACACACTCCCACCAGAGGCCTCGGCACTTTGTGCTCACCTGGATATTGGAGAAGACACCTTATGAAATGAGGCAGACACCCTTCACTTTCACTTCATCAGAGAAAGAGACCCCCCTGGTGTTGTGTCTGAGAGCAAGGCACTGCAGTCGTGAACGTGATCAGAATTTCATTTACAGCAAACAATGCATTTTGGAATATCTTCTCTTAAGTGCTGACAGTGAAAAGCTTTCTGAACCAGGAAATGAAACCACTTCCTGATTGAGGTGGTGTGAAGAAATAAGTCATGGCTCAGGGGGACAAAATCAGAACTAAATGTATTCAAGTATCTATGGCTAGTTCCATCACTGAGTGATGGCTTCACATGGAGAAAATACATCCCACTTCCCTGCGCTGACATTTGCTAATAAAAAAAAAAAAGTCTATACAATCATAGATGATAACTGTTCATGTCTGGAGTCTATGAGAAACAAACATTAATTTTTCTTCATTAGGAAATGAACAGTGAGTTTCATGAAAAAAAGGTGTTATAATTTTATGAGGTTCATAAATTTAAAATTAGCAAAGAAAGCCAATAGATGAAAAGACACAAATAAATGACTGAAAGCTCCAAGTCATTTTCCTCCCTCTTCTACTGGCATATTATAAATATTTGAGCTGCGATGTGTATATAAACAAACTGAGCATTAAGTTCATCCCATTTGACAGCAGTAAACCATATTTAGTTGGAAATGATGTGCCGATGACACAAGTCCACTTAGAGCTAAAGGGTACCAGTGTTCTGAATTTTCCCATCCTTAATCCATAAGCTCTGAGTCACAGTAGATGTTTTACAACTGTAAACATGCCAACAGAAGATAGTTTCAGGTATTCTTGGCAAAGCTCATGCTTATGACGTGGAGCTAATATGATTGTGTCTTCAGACTCATTTATGAATTCACATTACTTAGGAAACCTGGGAAATACTAAAGTTTAAGAATTATCTTGGAAAATTAAAACTTAAAATTTTCCCCAAGAAAGAATAAATGGTAGAGTAAGGTGGGGAAGAAATGTAAAGGAAGAGATGTTAAATTGGGACCACACCAATTTAAAGGGAAATAAAAACATAAAAGGAAAGGGGCATAAAAACATTTTGCTTTACAAAAGGGAATCAAATATTAAGAATCCCATGAATTGGGAAACTCTCAGCTCAAGTTCTGCTTTGAAATTCTGTTTGGGGCCAAATAAAACTATCCAGCTTACAACTCCATCACAATTTTGAATGTGGTACCTCTACTATTGCTTTACTTATAAAATACTTAGAATTGATAATAATGGTTATACATTGTCGTATACTTTGCAACAGTTATTATTTAAGCACAGTATTAATTCATTTATTCCTTTAAGGACCTCATGAGACACTGTTATCACCCATTTTATAAATAAGGACTGGAGACACAAGAATAGTCCATAAATGAAGGATGAGAGGACTTACATATAGCCGTATGTGTGTGTGTTCTTAAGCACCATGCTGTATTTAAGGCTCATTTAAAAAAAGAAACCCCAAATCTGTTTCAGGATAAAGTATTCCAGAATTGGATACTGGAAGATAGCTTTGGATGAAATAAGCTCTAACTTGAATCTCATGCCCACAGCTGTTATTCTTCAAAACCTCGCTGTTTCTAAGGTTAAATCTGGAAGTAATGTTCACGATTTTATGGAAGGTTATCTGACAGGGAGAAACACAGAGTCCAAAAAATCTGATGCAGAAAATCCATCTTGTGAAATCTAACACATTGATTTCTAAAGAAGACGTGAATATCTAAATTTACATATGCACAAACCTTAAATATAAAAAGACATTTTTAATAACTGTTATAACCATGGGCATGATCTTACTTTTTTTGAATTTCAATTTCCTTATCTGTATAAGGCAGATAATGAGATGGTGGTTGTAAGTATTCAAAATCTGTAAATACATACACAATGGAAATTATTTATTCCATAAAGTAAAATAGCAGTAAAGCACTCAGTCCTCGCAATGACTTACATAGTGGTTGTGCTCAGCCTTACAAACAATAATTAAAGAGAGAGAGGAGAATAGGATGGGAGAATGGTGATCCTCAAAAAGATATCCACATCCTAATCCCTAGAACCTTTGAATATGACAATTTGGAAAAAGGGTATTTGCAGATATAATTAAGGATTTTGAGGTAAGGAGATCATGCAGATAGGTTCTAAACTACTGACAAGAATCCTTATAAAATACACATAAAGGAGAGACAGAGACAGAAGAGAAAGAGTCATTGTGACCACAGACACAGATTGGAGATATCTAACCACAAGCCCAAGGAATGCCAACAGCCCTAGAAGCTGGAGGAAAGGGGAGCAAATTCTCCTGGGAAAGCTTCAGAGACACTGTAGTATTCCCAACACTTATTCCAAACTTCTGGTCTCTGGAAGTGTGAGAGAAAGAGTTTTTTTTTTTTTTTAATTAATATGTTAGTTGATGGTCATTTGTTACAGCAGCATGAGGACACTAATACAGTAGACTTGGTATGTACTGAATTCTTACACCATAAAAGAAATCAGATCTAAGGGGATGGGGTTATGGCTCAGTGGTAGAGCGCTCACCTCGCACATGCAAGGCCCTGGGTTCAATCCTCAGCACCACATAAAAATAAATAAATAAAATAAAATAAAGTTATTGTGTACAACTACAAAAAAAATTTAAAAAAAGAAATCAGATCTATGCATAGCCTACTTTCCCTGAAATCTCTCAGTTAATAAACACACAGGATCCAGTTTCCAAACTTATGATATATCTTGTGGATATGAAACCACTGCTCTATAATCAGATGATTGTCCACATTTTTCTACTGTCTAAGTCATTCACCAAAATATTACTGATACATATGGTCATTCCTGTTATATATGATATTATTTAGAAAATGGTCTGACATGTATATGCACAAATTCTTATTTTATTTAAGAAGACTCTTTCTGCCTTGCCAAAATAATCCAGTAGTGGTGTCAGTTTCAAGGCTATTGATCATTTACCTGCAATGACCATATTTAGAAAAGCAATGAGCTCATTAGAGGAAACATGGAATCCAATTTCATTAGGTATTAATGCTCAGGGGCACACTATTAAATTGCTTGGTATTCACACTCAGTTAAGGTACGTGAGAATAGTGGCTGTAATTAACTAAACTTCTGTGTTAATATAGCACTTACTGGAGACACCCTTAAAGGTGCCTTTGTGCTCAAAATACAAGGTTAAAAGATTTTGTGTTATTTATCATATTTGGGAAAGTCCTCTTTATTGCAATACATAGTCTTTGTCTAACCCAACCTTCTGTTACAAAATGGCTTATTAGGAATTTTTTTAAAAGGAAGCAAATGTTAAGTTCTTGCAAGTTTTAAGACAATTTAAAAAAAATACTCTGATACTTATATTATTATAGCTGATATTTCTGAAAAGAGCAAAAAAAAAAATGCAAAATCTCGGGTAGTCATTTTATCCCACAGCATCATTCAAAATAGAGTATTTCAAACTTGAGCTATCTCCTTATTAGATGCAATTTCAATGTATAAACAACATAGAAAACAATGCTAAAATCCAGGTATAATGGTGAATGCTTGTAACCCCAGGGACTTAGGAGGAAAAGGCAGGAGGATCCCAAAGACAGCCTGAGCAACTTAGTGAGACCCTAAGCAATTTAGTGAAACCCTGTCTCAAAATATAAATAAATAAATAAATAAATAAATAAATAAATAAATAAATAAATAAGGGCTGGGGATGTGGCTCAGTGGTTAAGCACCCCTGGGTTTAAGCTTCATTACCAGAAAATAAAATAAAATAAGAAAAGAAAAAGAAAACAATGCTTAAAGAGTTTGTAATGCTATTTCAATGAATATCTGCCATCACTCCTGAAAGTGAGTGAGAAGTGGATTATCTCCTAAATGAGGACAGGAATGACAGTGAAGTCAAAGACACAAATATGAAGCCAATATAAATTAAATGAAAGTTAAGATGCATATGTGTGAATTAGAAAAATATTGACAGCTTTGTTTCTTCAACAAACATCTGTTAAGAACCTATTATGTACTAAGAAGGAGGCCCTGTAGGATCCTTGAAGCAAAGAGCCACATTTGTCTTAGTTGTTGCTATATCTCATGTACTTGACATGCTGGCACATAACAAGCATTCAGTGAAAATTTTGGAAAATAGAGCTGCACTAAATGCACATACAAAAAACAATGCAATATTGAAAGTGTTCTTAATTGCTTGCAGATGGTTAAAAGGAGAGCTTTTACAGAACACTCCAGGTTTCCAGCTTCTTTTGAAAACTTGGTTGTGATGGTGTCCTGAAGTATTCAGTTGCACAAAGTAATAATTAGCAAGAGTGGATAGAGTAGTTGTTCCCAAGTAGGTGGGTCTTGTCTTCTGGGGGCTCCCACAATTCCTACACAGTCTGCCTCACTCATATATGTTGGCTACCTCGTTCCTCAAGGCATTTGAATTTTCCCCTGATGCTGTACACTAATAATGAACTGTCAGACTTCTACCTAAAATTTCAGTCCCAATTCAAAGACACCCCTTCTTCCAAAAAGTCTTCCATGCCCTCTTTCACTGGAATTAATCTATTTGCTTAAAAATAGATTTCCTTAAAAATAAAAAATTAAACTAAACCCTGAGTTTCCATAGTAATTTCTCCATATTTATAGAACACTTTCAATATTGCATTATTTTTTGTAAGTACATTTTGTGCAGCTCTATTTTCCAAATTATATTCACTTGTTATGTGACAGTCAACATGCCAAGTATATGGGATACAGCAACAACTAAGACAAACATGGCTCCTTGCTTAAAGGATCCTACAAGGCCTGCTTCATGGTACATAATAGGTTCTTAAAAGATGTTTGTTGAAGAAACAAAGCTGTCAATATTTTTCTAATTCACATATATACATCTTAACTTTCATGTGAACTTTGTAGAAAATGGTCACTGTATGCATAATTTCTCCTTCATATGTCCTTTTAACTTTACTAAATAAACTAGAAAACTAAATCTAGGAGCCAAAATAACAATTACTTAGGAGAGTTTACACTGATTTAATGTTCTTGGACCCTATCTGATCTGCTGGCTCTAGAAAGTGTTTACTAAGAACTAGGGATGAACAGGATGCATTTAGGAAATCATGTTCATGATGACTCTTCCCAGTTGAGTTATAATGCCATAAATTAATTCTTTAATTTGGGATATCCTATTCTGAACTCTGTAATAGTCTCCTATTAAGACTTTGGTGTCCTGTGGAACTGGAGATCATTATGTTAAGTGCAATATGCCAGGCACAGAAAGACAAGTGCTTCGTGATTTCAAGAGACAAGTTCTCTTCTCTTTTCTCACTCATGTGTGAATCTAAAAAGTTAACTCCACAGAAGTTGAGAGTAGAATGGTGAATATCAGAGGTTGGGAGAAGCAGATGTGAGGAAGGGATGAGGAAAAGTTCATCAGCAGGTATAAGTTAGAGGTGCTTAGCAGCAAGACATTCTGGCATGCTATTGCACCCAGGGTTGACTATAGATAACAATAATGGACTATATACTTCAAATTTCTAGAATAAAAGATTTTGAATCACCACAAAGAACTGATAAATGTTTGGGATAGATATGTTCAGCCTGATCTAATCATCACACATATATACATATATCCAAACATCATATGATGCTCCATAAATATGTACAATTTTATGCTTTTGCATATCAGTTTAAAATATTATTTAAATTTAAATAAAAACAGCTTCTCTATTCTATTTTTTCAGTTTTTCTTTTCTTATCATTCCTGCACTATATACAGCAACACACCGTTTTGCCTGCTTTGTCTTTTTATATACTTTTCAGAATTAGACACTCTTCTGTAGTTACATACAAATCTCTTCTGTAGTTACATAGAAGAGTTTATGCATACACATATGTATATATAATTATAAATGATAGACAGTGAATATTTATTTTTGGTAGATCACTATCAAAATTTTTTTTTCATCAAAATGCATTAAGTTATACATGTATAGAGATAAATAATATACAAAAAAACAATTGTAATAAGCTATTAAGATATATTATTTTAAAAACTACTTTGCCTATGATTAGTGGTACTTGTAATTTTTATACAAATTTATTTTCCTTTTACTAATATATTTTAACATTGAAGATGCAACTGACCTACATTCAATACTTACTTAGTTATATGTATTAAGATGAAAAGCTTTAGTAATATTTGTCTAAATAAGATGTTTTACCACTGAAAATGGAAATGTCTTTAATTTTAATATAAAATATGCTTGAATTTTTAAGCCAGGATTCTGAAATGTTTTACTTTTGCATTTTATTTTATAGTTTTTACTATACTACATGGTGCAAAATAACTCAAGAAGACTTAATAAGGCTGAGGGATTAAGACTAAAATAATCATGGTAGATATTGCCTTGTATTTATAAGATATGAAAGAAAGTCATGTGTTCATTTGTAAGAGTCTGTTTGCTTTAGTTCTGCTTGTTTTTGCGAAATGATGGCTAAAGGCATAAACAATAAAAAATATATAATTGAAACTTAATTTGCAAAATATAATTTTTATGGTCTTTGAGGTTGTATAACCTGATTTACATATATGGACTATCTGAATACTTAAATTTTATTTATTTAT
The DNA here is from genome assembly GCF_047511675.1 of Marmota flaviventris. NCBI lineage: Eukaryota > Metazoa > Chordata > Mammalia > Rodentia > Sciuridae > Marmota > Marmota flaviventris. Next base: position 46,548,277 of record NC_092505.1, on the reverse strand, counting down.
TTAAGTTATATACATCAAAATGCTTAGTATGGCCTCACAACTTGCAATAATAACTTCCAAGTTACAGAGATCGTAGTTTATATTGAGTAAATGAACTCAGAATATTAATTTCCCTTCCTTTTTAAAGTTCTTTCTCTCTTAAAATCATCAAGTAGAAGAACATTATTATCTAGATGAAATACACTTTTTACCAACCTTATTAGACATCTCAGGGGATTAGATTTTTATTCCTATCTTATTAAAAAGATGAGCTAAATACATATGTATTTGGAAAATTAGATTGGAGCAAGATATAAGATCTTGCTCTTTTTTTTATAAAAAAAAATGGCTGTTTCTCTACAGAGATACATCTAATTTAGGTTTTAATGTGAGATTTTCAAAGATCATCTCATATTATATTTTATTCATTTATTCATTTTTTTCAACACTATGCCAAGTGTCAATTGTTCCAGTAATTCATAGGTGCAAATGCACCATGAGCTTCTATAAGGTGGACATTAGTACGAGGTGCTGAGAAAATCATGAGCTGAGTTAGAGAATATTTGTGTCTCTAACATCTGCTGGAAAAGTTTGAAATCAATTGGAAAGTAAAACAAGTATGTATATAATCAGAGCACATACTTTGTATAATAATTTTAATATGTAATTCATGTCTGAAAGAATTATAACATCATTAATACAAATAGAAATCCCAGAAGAGAATCTGATTATGAGGGTAAAATAAATTCCAATGTGATCAACCTTCTTTTGAAGTAATAAAATTTTAATCATAGCAGTGTTTGGTGTATAACAGTTTCATAGAAAATAATTAGCAAAAAAATTAAAAAGGGAATCATCTTGTACAAACACTTTTTCTTTCTGATAATGGTGAAACCAGGAAAAATGTGATAGAAGTATTTTTTATTTCAGTGTAAATAATTAATAATTACATACCTTGTAATATGGCAAATGTTAACAATAACTCTTTATTTCCTTTGTTAAATGTGAATATTTGATAGACAATCTTTGCTATCGGACTTCATGATCTGTAATATTACCCTGGTTAGATAATGAAGAAACAGCCAAAAATAAGAGAAGCAAACAACGGCCCAGAGAAATACACAAGATTTCTTCACAAGATCAATAGGGAAATAGGACTAGTACTTAAATCTCATCTCTCTCTGTTAAGTGAATATTATACAAAATGTCATCTCCTCCTTCAGAACAAAAACAAAACAATGAACCACAAATCAATCATAATATAGCCAACATGTATTGGCTGATTATAGTTTCCTGGTGATGTGATAAATGCTTTAGATACACAAGCTTACTTAATCTTCATGAGCAATTTATGATGTGTATTATCATTTTCCCTTTGCAGAAGAGGAAATCAGGTTTGTAGCAATTTAAAAATCACACAGTAAAAATCCCACTGAGGTGGGATTTAACCTCAGTCCCCTCTAGTGTCAAGCCTAACCCTGCATTCTTACCCACTGTAGAGAACTGTCTTCCTCCAGCCCAGGTGTCCATCAACAGATGTACGGATAAAGAAAATGTAGTATATATAACAATGAAGTTTTATTCAGCTATAAAGAATAATTAAATTATGGCATTTGTAGGAAAATGGATGGAACTAGAGATCATCATGTTAATGGAAATAAGTCAAGTTCAGAAGCTTAAGGGTTGTATGTTTTCTCTTGTATTCAGAAGCTAGAGTGGAAAAAGGAAAACAAAGGTGGAGGTAGATCTCCTTAAAACGGGGAGATCAGTACATAAATAGGACCAAGGGATGGAAGATAGGGAGAGAGCAGGGGAATGCTGGAGAGTGATATTGGGCAAATGACACTGTCATATTTTATTTTTGTACAAATATGTAACAAATCCCATGAATACGTACAACTATAATACACCAATAAAAAAATGTGGAAAATAATTGCACACACACACACACAAATGTGTTCCTGCCTCCAGATGTTATATGATAAACTATGCCAGAAAAAAGCAGGCATGATCCAGGAATATTTCTCATGATGATTTTGGTATTGCAACTAATTTTCCCCCACTTATACCCTAAGTGAGTGACTCAACTTCCCCTCCAATTGTCCCAAAGTGGTAAGGTAGATCCAACATTGAAGCTTCTCTCTTTATCGCCTCTTTTCCACATGCCGTCAATTTTCAATCTCACCAATTTGAGCTCTCTTAGAGTTTCTCATATCTTTACATATCTTTTTGTGCCTGTCACTATTATAGTTCTGACCATCATTGTTTTTCTACTGGTCTGCAGCAAAATTTTCCTAGTCTCCTCATATTTCACTTTACTGTTTCCAATCATTACTCATAAATAAAAGCATGCTTTATCTCTATAAAGGGCACCTACACGTTTTCTTACAGTGAAACACCCTTGTCTGTAGAATAAGATCTATAGTATACACGACACATACAGTCCTTGATAACCCAGACCCTGTATTTTATTTTCCTCTCTTACCATGCTGAAATACATACAATCACAAACATACAGTGCTTTTGTATCTGGATCTCTGTGCATACCATTTGTTTTGATTGGATCACCCTCTACTTCTCCTGGCACTTTTGCCTGGTTTTCAAGTCCAGTTTAGATGTTTTTTTTTTTTTCTTTTGAGCAGAATTCACTGATATATCAAGACTGAGCGAGCTGCCCACTCAGGGTTATTCATTATTGCAGGACTTGCCACACCATACTGTAACTATCAGTTCACCTGTCTTTGTCCTTTGCTACACTGGGTGTAACCTAAGGATGTTCGAAGCCCCATAATTTTGTACCTGTTACAGTAAATGGCAAAAGTTCAGGAGCATTTGTGGAATGAAAGAAGATAGACTGTAGAGGGTGGCCGAGAAAGGGGAGATTAAGAGGTGAAGGAGAAAGGGATAAAAAGATAACCGAGAAATAAACGGAAGGAGAAACAGAAAGTGGAGGGAAGGAGAAAGGGTAAAGGAAAGAAGAGGAAGAGGTTAAAGGAAGAAGAAGAAAGGAAAGAAAAAAGGAAGGAAGGAAAAAAATTAAAAATGGGAGAAAGGGAGAAAAAAAACGATTGGAGGAAGGGTATGTGGAGCAAGAGCGAAACAGAGAATATTCCCATTAGGTTCCTAATGGAAGTGTCTAGGGAACTTCAGGAACCACTTGTCCAGTGACCAGCCATCTTTCTGGGGTTGCAGACAGAGTCAGGAAGTCTGATGTTAAAGACAGCAAAGACCAAAAAGAACCCTAGGAACATGTGAGTTTAATTTTACAATTAAAGAATATGAGCTGCAGTGAACTACAGACAGGAACAGCAGACAAGAGCTCATCACAGTAGAAGGCAGTTAATATGGGACATGAACACAGCCTTGAAAAATCTCAGGCCCAAGTTCTCTTCACCACAATGGTCTTTCCAGAAACACAGTGAACCTTGATGTAAGAGCAGGATTTTAGCTGTAGGGCCTTGGATCCGTGATTTAGGGCTGTGCACAGCACAATCCTGGGTGCTTTTTTAATTGTTCAAACATTTAATACAAAGAACATTCACTCTTCAAGGCAGGTACACTGTAGTAAGACCAAAGAATATTTGAGCTCTTTCAGCCCCTTGCTTCATGTTACTCATCTTAATCCTCTAACGAGCCTTGAGCTTTTCCTCACTCTGTATTTTTGCCACATTGTCCTCTCATCTAGAAGGCCCCTGCTGCCATTGCTACCTTTTGAAATCCTTTGCGTCTTTGGGAACCCTTGCTCAAAACCTCTTCTTTGATGAGACAGGCTTCAGTGTCCCTAATAGGAAATAATCGCACTATCATATCTATTCCAGTAGTGCTTTGTTCATTTTTTTTCTCAAAATATGAATTAACCAATGTGTTTTATTATACTTGCATGTCCCTTTCTTCCACCTTCAATGTACACCGCGGGAAGGCAGGACCCCATTCTTGCCTTTTCTTTGCCTTCCCTTATAGGATTAGTCCAGTAACTTTCATATGACATATGCTTTTTATATTTGTAAGTTGAATTGAAACATAAAACCCATTTTCTAACTCTCATGCTTATATCATCCTAAAATATTAACAAAGCTATGACTCTCTAATACTTCTCACATTTTCACAGGTATTCTTCTTTTCTTCCTTAACATTTTTATTGTGTTCACTTTTGTGGCTTAAAGTGAGCTATTAGGATGGACCACAGTGATATATAAAGGAGAAAGAGTGGTATAATTGAGTCAGTGAGAATCAGAACTTCCAAATTTGTGGGTAAAATGATGATTTCGTATCCTGGCCCAATGAAGAAATGGCTAGTATGACAGATTCCTGTCCCTTCAAAAATATTGACAAGAGATCATTGAAACAGAAGGGGGCCTCACTTGAAATAGGGTTCTTCCTTACATATAAAGACTTCAATCTTCCATTTTTGATAACAGAGAACTATGAAATACTCACTGACTCTTGCTCAATGTTAGTGAGGATTTACTTTAGGTGAATGACCTGGACTACTTGTTCTATTAATTTTAATTAGGTGTGTTCTTATACAAGGAAGATGGTAAATCTGTTGGATGTACTGAAATAAAAGGAAGAAGGCCTTTAAAAGCCAGGATTCCCAATCTTTCTCTGACAAGTCTTGACTCTTACCTTGCCTAAAACTCTATTTCTTAATAAGTAAAGTTAGAAACTCTGTCACCTTAAGCAGAAAGCCTTTCAAATTGTTTCAGAAAATACTGTCACGATGTCTTTGGATGTGATTTTGTGTATTTTAAAATCATTTTGTAAGAGTGCAGTTGTAAGTATGCTCAAGTCCAGCATATTTCTCTGTTGATCACTTACTATTGGCAGTCTGGATAATGGCAAACTAATGGCAGTAGAATGTTTTATCTGCACTTTTCCCCCAGCAGTCTCTAAAAGGCTTTTATTTTTCATTCACTGCCAGATAAAATATATCACTGGACTCACTTTAAAGGAGACATCCTTTATGGTAGTTCAATTCTATCACTGATTTTAGAAATATAATTTTCTAGCACTAAGGAGTTATTTATAACTCCACTGGTTTTGAAATGTCATGTAGATGTCAGAAGAAAATTAAAAGCAAGAACAAATAAACAGCAAAAATAATGCACACCAAAATAGAAAGATAATTACTTTCCATTTCTAACTCCAACTTGAGAGTCTAATAAATAATATTAGAAGAAAAAAAAAACATACCAACGTGCTCTTTAGTATCTTTCCTAAACTTTGCAGAAATGACAGTACAGCATTTGTTAGGATAAATTGTTCCCTCCAGGATGTACATAAAAAGGCAAATTGTGTCGCTGTAGATTCTTTGAGTTCCTGATACATCGTTTATTTCTCTTACCCACACTTTCCTAAAGCTTACTAATGAATAGCTGCTGATGCCAAAGATTAGGCTTTTGCTCAGTTCTACAATTCTCAGATTCCTATGGCCACAGAAAATACTTTTGAACTTCAAATGTACTTCTTTCTGAGCTTCATCAGTGAGAAAAATAAAATCTTCAAATGTGAACTTCCTCCTCTCTTGCATAACAGGCAGTTCTCATATTTAAGAAAGGATATTTTCTAAGTCCCTGTGGAAAACTTTCCTCTGGAATGTTTTATTCAGCTTGGAAATTCAATAAAATGACATTTTCCTATTGTCTACCAAGTGGGGAGGTTTTATATGCCTTGAGTTGGACTACTTGATGTCTTAGATTATTAGCACCACTTTAGAAAATCTATTAAGTTCCCTTAATGCTGTCATCGAGTCTAACAAAAAGGCTGTTACTGGAACATTGTTCAGTTTGGTGCGTGTAGCAATGGAAGAGGTGAATTTCTGGAGGACTCTGCCAGGAATGATGGAATTATACTTTATTGAATTTCACCTTATGAAAAATAGGGATTATGAAGTTACTTCATCTGTAAAATGGGATGACAGCTGTTTCTACCTTGAAAATTAGTGTGAGGATTAAATGAACTAATAATGTAAAGATTTAAGGTCATAACTCTGCCCCTGGTGGCTATCTTTGCTATTAATCCTAGGAAGTGTACTGAGGTTTACATATGGCAGTGGGGCTGGGAGGAAATTTACAATGGGGGTCAAAAAAGAAGGTGCAGACTTCTTACCTCCAGAGAGTCATCCGCATTCACCATCCAACAGTCTGTCCAGGTGGCCACAATCAAAAATCCAGTGGAGAAAAAGGCAAAGAAACAGGCGACATACTGAAGAAGATCCTTCATGGTGGTGAATAGTCTATCCGGAAGGGACACATGGGCAGATGCCAGCTTTGGGCCTACTCAGATGCCTGGATTGCTATTGGCCTTCTGCTTCTGGTACCTGTAGATGAGAAAATGCAGGTCTTTTACTTTTCTTCACACCCCACTGCAGGTGCCTTAAGTTTTATTAAGAATAATAGAAACAGGCTGTAACCGACAGAGGGGTCCTGGAGGTTATAATCCAAAGCAAACAGCCTCCAATCACAAGCCAGGTCAGAAAAAGGACTGTGTACATTTTGGATGGGGGAGAGAGGGAGCCCTGGTAACGTTCCTGCCCAGACTGTGCTCTGATGCAAAAGGATGGTCACCAGAGGCATGTGTCAGTACCAAGATGGAGGAAAGGAGGCAGGTCCCACCCCATACTGGAGCCTGTAAATTGATCTTTCTTAGGACCTTCAGGGAAAGTGAGCTATTCTCCTCCCCCTTAGAAGAAGGCTTCACAGTTGACCGAGTGCTATTTTATTGTTAGGACTATTTTAATATTCGCTGACTCCCTTAGACAGGACCCAGGTGAAATTATGCTAAACAAGTGCTTGCTCAAGGGAGTTTGCATTCCAAAGTGCTGGGCAGAAAAGCCCCATGAAGGATTTCTAGCACCTGGGTAGCAAGCAAAGAAAGGATCCCAACCTTTTAGCATCAGAAACTGGGGGAAAAAATGTGCATATAAAATACTTAAATTTTCAATTGACACATAATATTTATGCATATTTATGGAGTGCAATATGAGTTACTTCCAGATGTTTTATAAATTAAAGGGATAAAACACACACATGTGAAAGAAACAAAACAAAAAGTAAAATAAAACATAAAATTAGTTTTTTTAATACAATCAATTTGCAACAAGTAAAAAATGCAATATTTTTTACAATGCTTGCTTAATATAAAATATGCTCTTTTTTAATGCTATTTTTATTTTTTAATTTTAATTTGTTATATATGACAACAGAATGCATTACAATACTTATTACACATATAGAGCACAATTTTTCATATCTCTGGTTGTACACAAAGTAGAGTCACATCCTTCGTGTCTTCATACATGTACTTGGGGTAATGATGACCATTGCATTTCACCATTTTTCTTACCCCTATATCCCTCCTTTCCACTCCCTCCCCATTTCCCCTTTGCCCTATCTAGAGTTCATTTAATCCTCCCATACCACCCCTAGCATATTATGAATCCACATCCTTATGCAGGCATGTGTGTGTGTGGGGGGGTGTATTTTCAATGGTTTACTATTTCCTTAATTTTTAAACATGTTAGTGAAGCCATTCTAAATTATTTGCAAACATGATATCATTTAATCTTCATAAGCATCTTATGAAGAGATATTAATCCCTTCATTTTAGAGAAACTGCATCCCCAAAGCTCTCTGTCTACAGAGTTTCAGAGCAAGATTATACTCTCAGAGCTGTCTGGATTAAAGTGTTTATTTATAAATTATTACAGTCATTATGGAAACAGTATGAGGTTCCTCAAAAAACTAAAAATAGAACTATATATTCCAGTGAACTCACTACTGGGTATATATATCCAGGGGAAACTAAATCAGTAGGCACTCATCCTTATCTATTAGGTCTCTATTCACTAGAGCCAAGAAATGGAAACAATGTACATGTCTGTCAGTTGATGAATGGATAAGATGTGATATTGTACACAAAGACATACTAGTCTGCTATAAAAGCACAACATCCTGTCATTTGCAGCAACATACATGAAACTGGAGACCATTGTGTTAAGTGAAATAAACCAGGCACAGAAAGACAAGTACCCCATGATCTCACTTCACATGTTTTAATGGAACCTAAAAGAGGTTGACCTTGAAGAAGTATAAAGTAGAATGGTGCTTACCAGGGACAGGGAAATGTACAGGAGGATTAGGGAGAGTTTAGATAATGAGTACAAGTTACAAATGGTAGGAATAAGTTCTAGTATCCTACTGCACTACAGGGTAGCTATAGTTAACAATATAGTATGTATTTCCAAAGAGCTAGAAGAGAGGGTTTTGAATATCCTTTTGATCTGATGAATAGGCCTTTAAAATGACCACTACTTTTCCTCTTTGTGGGTTAATATATAATGCTGTTGTGCTATGAGAGTCTTTGTTGATTTTATTAATTCTATTCTTTCACCAAAGATATTTGACTTTTCTATAATTCAGGCTTTCCCTCACTCTTCATATCTTTTTGAAGTTAGTAATCTGCTTGATATGCAGAATTGTGGTAAAGTTTATATGTTGGATGCATATGTTCTTTTTATTCATGAATCTGTTCCTTAGAAACATTTCAAAATCGGCTATTTTTTGAAGCTGTGAGTCCCAGAAAAGAAAAGTGGCCTCGGAATTGTTACCAAAAGCTATTTAAAGCAGGCAGAAGATGGTCTCTCTCTTGTTCTCTTGCACGCTTTGTCCCATTCACTGTTTCTTCTCCATTTGAGTCAGACCTCTCAACTTAGCCTTTGAAAGGGTAGGGAATAAATTCTGATTTAGAAATACCAAATAAAATCAGGCTCTTTTTTCCCCTCTTTCAAATATCTTAGACAAATTATATTTAAAATTTGTTCATGTATTGATGTTGCAAAATAAGGCATCATCCATATAAAGGTTTTTAATTAAGAGTTAATTATTTGTTTCCTAAAAGTCTGTTGCAAAAGATTTTAATTTTATAATTCCCATTAAAAGATTATCTAGCAATTTTTCTAAAAAAATAAAAATAAAAATAGCTAAGTTTTAAATGTTAACATGGCCAAGCATTTATTATGTTATTATTCTTTCTCCATGGACTGATGTTTGAAAAATGTGTCTAATGAAAAGGGGAAAAAAACTGTCTGATTAGGAAAAGTATTTGTTTTTTATAATTGAAGAGGTAACTGGAGTTTCACCTACATTTCACCTATATTTGAGTGGGTAGACTTAAATGGGTATAAAATCCATGTAGCCATTATCAATTTTAAAAAAACTGAAAAAGATCACATATCATCATTTTAGATTTCTGTCTACTAAAATAACATTTTGAGTGATATTAATAAAATATATTTTCATATGGTTCTTAATATGAGACAATGAAAGAAAAAGAAGAAAGGACAGAGGAAAGGCTTCCACAGATGTCATTACTCTAAAAAGAATCAGTTGCTGAGATAATTATTTCAGTAACAGCTCACAAAGAGATTACTTTTCTTCCCCCCACTCAATTGTGATTTGGTCATAGTGCTTAAGGTTAGAGGCTAAAAAGCTAAAATAAGTATTGATTAAAAAAAATCCTTCAAGAATATACTAAAATAATAAACTTTTGTGACTAAATGTTGTTGTTTCCAACTTTCATTCATTTTATTCAAGCATGATACAATTTAAAATTAAATGTAAAATCTAGGTTAGAAGCTATATTTAGAATAGGAGACTAATAATTGTTATAAATGACAATATAAACCTTAACAGTAGTGATCACTAAATTTTGAGGTTCATTACAGATGCCCTTTTAGTGCATTGTAGCTCTACATAAAGTGGGGTTCATTTTGATATATAAATAAGTGTGCAATAGTTTTTTCCATGTCCATCCCTGGTACTCTCCTTCTCTCTCTCCTCCTCTCCCCTCCTGATCCCCTTTCTGTATGTACTCTATTGTTTTTCCATTTATATATTTTAATTGGTGCGTTATAGTTATATATAAAACCAAAATACATGGTGATGCATTCCTACAAGCATGTAGCATAATTTGGTCAACTTTGTTCAACTATGTTCTTCCCATTTCCCTCCTTCTTCCCTCTCTGTCTTAGCCCCCTGCTTCTCCTCTAATGCTCTTCCTTCTATTTTTGCTAGATCCCTTTTCTTATTCCTTTTTTCTCTCTAACTTCATCATGTGAGAGAAAACTTTAGACTCTTGACTGTCTGAGTCTGCTTTATTTCACTTAGCACATGTTCTCCAGTTCCATTTACTAGCAAGTGACATGATTTCATTCTTCTTTATGACCAAATGCAACTCCATTGTGTAGACATATGACATTTTTTTTTATCCATTCATCTATTGATGGGGCCACTTAGGCTGGTTCCATGATAATCTACTGTGGATTGCGCTGCTGTAAACATTGGTATGAATGTATCACTGTAGTATGCTGATTTTAGTTCTTTCAATTAAAAAAGAAAATTAAGAAGACAAAGAAGTTTTTTAAAACAATCTTTTTTTTTTCTAATGTGCAGTTCTGGGGGTTAAACTCAAGGTCTTACACATACTAGGTACGCTTTCTACCACTATGCTACATCCCTAGTCCTATATGCCTTTTGTTTGATTTTACTTAACAGTTGGAAAAAATCATTCTTAGTTTTTTAAGTGCTTATCCAAAGAATGTAATCACCTATCTATGTAAGGCATCTACAACAAACACATGGTGTTTGATGAGTCACAAGTGAATCTTATGCCCTAACATTTGAAATGTTCATGCTCTATTGATCTGATGGAGCAAACCAGTTCCAAAAACACATGCCCATTACAGGAAAGTCCTGGATTTGGCTGCTAAGCACCCCAGGGCAGTGGTTCTTAAGCTTGAGTGAACACCGGAATCTCCAGTATAACAAGCCACTTGTTATAAATACAGACCAGGGAGCTCCAGAACCAGAGAACCAGATTCAGGAAACTCAGAGCGGAGGCCAGAATTCATGTTTTACATATGCTTGGTATAAGCTTCTTCTGAGACAGATGATCATGCTTGAGACTAGTTCAGAGAAAGAAATGAAAAGCCAACAAGCTACTACTTTTAAGTTATATACTACAGATCATAAATAAACTGTAGGAAAGGTGATATCAGAATTGCAATTAAGTATTAATGTTTTTCCTACCTATCACCAATAGTAGATCCCCAAAACAAATATTAGAGCCTGATTGAGAGGAGTAATGAAAAAAGCACTGAGCATTCTCTCATGCAAACACGCACATATATACATGTATTTCTGGAATTCAGAGATTCTTCCAGAAGAAAAATAGTAGACTATAATTTACATATCGTACTCTCAATATTTACTAGACATTGTTTGTGGGTGTGGGTGACAATAGAACTGCTCCTGAATTGAATGTAGCTACTTTAAGAGAATAATATAAGATGGCCATACTTAAATGTTAATTTCTGTGGGTGAAGATAAAATATTAAAGAAGATGTCACAATGGAGTCATGCAAACTTACAGAATAGCAAAGACTTGGGTGGGACATGATTACTTGTAAGAAAAGGGCAATGTGTGGGCAACTATAAAGATGCCAATGCAGAATAAATCATTCTTCTGTCTAGAAAAAAATCTCTGCTGCCTCTGCTATTCTGCTATGTTTTAGCTTTTTTTTTTTTTTTTTTTGGTACTGGGAATTGAACTCAGGGGGTGCTTAACCACTGAACTACATCTCTAGCCCTTTTAAAATTTTTATTTATTTATCTATCTATTTATTTATTTATTTATATTAGAGACAGGATATCAGTGAGTTCCTAAGTGCCTCACTAAGTTGCTGAGGCTGGCTTTGAACTCGAGATCCTCCTGCCTCAGCCTCCCGAGCCAAGGGGATGACAGGTGTGCGGCCACCATGCCCAGCCCTCTGCTGTGTTCTAGATTTGAATATTTAGCATTTCCAACTCAATCACAGTTTAGTTCCCTTTCATCCAGCTGGCCTACTCTGACTGTATATTATTCTAGGTCCTGGGATCACTGAGAAAATAAAAGGTGGAAGGCTTAAAACCCATCCTTCAGTTTACTCTCCAGTGAGTGGACCAAAGCAAGGCACTGAGGGAAGGTGAAGAACTCCATCCAGGTATATCTAACAGCAGCCTCAAGTTCTAGCACCATTCTCAATCATAATTCATTGGAAATATGCAGAGACCCCCAATTTATTTTGTAAACACAGAGTACAATTATCACCATGCATGTGGCTCAATAGGGTTCACAAAATATTTACAAATGCACAATCTCTTCTAAGCTTCATGAAAACAGAAATCAGTTTTTGGTTCACCAGTGCATCCCACATGCTTAAAAATTATGCCTGGCACATGTTATGCTCTCAAAAGACACATATTAAATTGAACCTAATCCCCACAGTCCCATTTGACAGAAGAGGAAGCATATTGGGTTCTCTCTGACACATCCAGAGGCCCCAGATGCATCTTAGGCTGACAGAAACGGCAGGATAATCTTTGCAACTTCAGAGCTATATGTTCGGCAAGATCCCTAAGACAAATGTTTCAGTCAGCTCACTGAATTTTCACTCTCCCACTGTTTGCATGCCTCCTGGCTGACGTGTTAGAGCCACCTGTTGATCACACAAGTGAAGCCCTCAGCCTACCACCTTGGCTGTTAGTCAGTGAAAGGAAGTCAGTGTAGAACTGGAAAAGCTGCAATTGTCCATTTGGTCTGCAGGTGGAAGCAGCCTTGCATTTTCAGTTGAGAAAAACAACAAGATATTTTGTCTTAAATTTGTTGTTCCCGCTAGTCTCACAAAATGTTCCTTCTATGTTCATTATGATAATGCAAGTTCTTAGAGTAAACTAACTTATATCACATCTTATGAATAATCTTCTCTCTCCTTTAAATGTCCACTGGTCATTGGAAAACTCTGCACAGGAAAATCAGTTGCTATTGTCAAAGTCAATTATGGCTATAACTAATGGCAAAATAAATCATTGGCTAAAAGGTTGGGCCTCAGAGTCAGACAGATCTGAGTTCAAACTAAGCCAATTAATATTTGTCAGATTTTGAGCAAGCTACTTGATATTCCCAAATTCATGTTTTATATATGCTTGTGGATTGTGCTGCTGTATTCAAGTATGATATAATTTAAAATTAAATGTAAAATCTAGGTTGAAAAAGTGGGAATTATGAACTTTGTCATAAAATTATGTTGAAAATAACTAACATTTTGTAAAAGCTTAATACAGTTAATAAAACATAATAAAATCAATAAATTTTAGCTCTTATGACTTTTATATCACAAGCTTGCTCCTTTACATATGTGGCACACACACACACACACACACACGCACACATTTGCATGGGTATTTATGTAAATATATTTCTATCTGTATTTATTTAAAACAACTTAGTAAATTTAATATACAAGAAACAAAAAGTCTGATTGTAAAGCAACTTTTATTTTTATCTCCTATTGTTCTTTCAAATTTATTTAACTTGGGCCAATTCTTTTCCTGCCCCTTTGATAAAATCTAGGACAAACTGAATTACTTTATTTCATCATTTTCAGTAATATAAATTCTTTCAGTCCTTTCAAGACACAAAGATACAGTTGCATTCCAACAATGTAACTCTTTATACTCTTATGCAGGCCAATCCCTTGTAGCCTCTCCTCCATCCAGTGAACCTCAGAGCAACATGCCTATTGTAACACTTGCCCATTAGATTTCTTAGGCCAGAGTTATACAGTAATCTGCTATGTCTCTTCAGACCCAAGGGACAAATGCAAGGCTTTTACAGTAGTTGAGTTGAAATCCTTTTGTTTGGGTTTAAAGTGAGGAATGATAATCTCCACCCTCTCAGGGCACAGTGGCTCATGCCTGTAATCCCTGTGGCTCAGGAGGCTGAGGCAGGAGGATAGCAAGTTCAAAGTCAGCCTCAGAAAAAGCAAGGAGCTAAGCAACTCAGTGAGACCCTGTCTCTAAATAAAATACAAAATAGTGCTGGGGATGTGACTCAGTAATTGAGTACCCCTGAGTTCAATCCTGGGTACCAGCTCCCCCCAAAAGAGAATCCCCACCCTCTCCTCCATGGCGACAGGGAAATGGTGGTCCATATATACCATATAACTCCCTCTAAAAATTCTCTCCTAATCTTAAATGCTTTCTTGGAGGTAACTTGTTTTCTGGGGAATGAGGGTGGAGATTAGCTGGTCCACTACATGTAACAAAACTGGTTCTATGCTGTATTTGCTACTTCTAATTGTAGGTCTCTCATTTTGTTTTAGAATATGGAATTTATTGTCTACTGACAGCAGTCAAAACTGGAGTGAAAATGCTTTCAGTTGAACACCTTATTACCTGAACTATATAGTATTAGACTGGAACTTAGTGGTCATTCTGGACAGCCTACTCCTGGATTTGTTGTTTACTCCTGAGTATTGGTATGTAAGAAAACTTTAGCCCATCCAGAGGAGCCCATCCAGGCTTCTGTTAGTGAGGTTCATGGGTAGATTGACAACCATCTCATATGAGGCATGATCAAAGGAAGGGTGAAATGAGTATTTTAGGTTTTATAAAAGGAGACTGAGGCCAGGTATGGTGGTGCATGCCTGTAATCCCAGCAACTTGGAAGCCCAAGGCAGGAGGTTGGCAAGTTAAAGGCCAGCCTCAGCAATTTAGTAAGACCCTATCTCAAAAGTTAAAAAAATAAAATAAAAATAAAAAGGGTGGGAGGTATGACTTGGTGATAGAGTGTCCCTGGGTTCAATCTCTGGTACCACACAGACAGACAGACAGATACACATGCGCGCGCGCGCGCGCGCGCACACACACACACACACACACACACACACACAAAGGAGACTGAATAAATTTGATGGTGCTTCTTAAATAATAGGATGGTCCAAAGGATTGATCTTTCTATAAGGGATCAGAAAGCATAACTAGATGGTAGTATACAAAAAGAGAGAAGGAAAATTGTACTCAACTATTGAAGAACTTTCTAACATTTCAACTGTCTGAAAGGGAAGTCGTTTGGTTTGATGAGTTTCCTGACTCTGGAGGGCAAATGGAGGTAGAATCACTATCGGTGCAGGTGTTACCTGGATGGCTCATGAATCAATTCAGGATAGAAATTACTCATGTCTCCAATTTGAAGAATGCTTGGGAGAGCTTGGGACCCTGGAAAATTTATAATCTTACCTTATCTCTTATAGAATTTGAGTCTTATTTAAGCCAAATCTCAGAGATGACTCAGTGAACCATTCATCCAAATTCACACCTCAAATTGAGCAGCAAGGCATATGTCATTACTCATTTTGTAACTTATTTCACTTATAAAAACAAGATGTTCATCATGGTACAGCACAGTTAAGCCATCAAGACTTCTTTGGGTGAACCAGGATGGAATAAACCTGGTGAAAAATGTTAGCATTTTACTCCCTTTGAGTTGCTGGGTAACTCATGAAGCCATCCTGGCATGAAACTTTTCTGTTGAATGCCCTATATCCTACATAGATCCTTATGCTTATTGTTATATTGTAAATAAAATGGATCCATCTGAACTAGATTTCATCTCATGTACTGAAGTATTTAGAGTTTATTTAAGCACATTCAATTGGTGCTGGGAGCCATTAGCCAAGTAGGTATGACAATTTCCTTGCCAGCGTACCCCATGTTGCTGACATGTTGCAGCGACATTGTATGTAGGTGACCTTGCTCAAGGACCAAGGCAGATTAGGGTGTTCCCGGTTTTAAGATAATCCTGTTTAGGGCGTTCCCAGTTTAGGTTCCAGGTTTAAGGTTTAAGATTATTCCTGCTGGGAATAGGGCGTATCCTGCTGCCTGAGTTCCCCTTGAGTTCTCACGGGATTCAGACAGTATATTTTGGAGATAGAAGCCCAGTGGATGTGGATTTGTGGATTTGGGCAGAGAACGTGGATTTCCCCAGAACGTGATTGTAGACGGCTGGTGTGAGTTCGGGAATAAAGAGTTGCTGTTTGAATCTACAAGCTGTGTGGTGGCTCGTGATTGTGTGCCCAGCCAGACTGCGGCATTTGTGCCCAGCCAGACTGCGGCATTTGGCGGCCCGTACGGGGAACTTCTGAAGCTTAGAGGTAAGTGAAATTTCTCACCCCTGAGGAAGAGCGAAAGAATGGGTGACCAATTCAAAAAACAATATGCTCTTGTTTTGATTTATTTTGTTTTTATTTCAAGTTGCCTGTTCCTAGAACTTTCTCAGGCAAACTGGGGAAAATGGTTGACTCAAGGTTTGAAGTTGTTCGCCTCCGAGCAAGATAAATTGTTAGAGGAAGGAGGCACCCCAGTAAGACCAAGAACAGTTAGGACATATGTTGATACAATACAAAAATGTAGCCCATGGCTTTTTAAAGACAAGTTATTAAGTATATCAATGGGACCATCATGGTATCCTGTAGAAGGATTTTTCTTCAAGAAAGAGATGACTAGTTCTGTTTACTACATTTGTCTAAGATCTTGGTTTTTACAGACATCTGATTAATTTACAAAGGTAAAGTGTTAAATCAACCACTAAATATGAAATCAAATACTCTTTACTTATTAAGTTCCATAAGGTAATATATTTAAACATTATGTGTGTTTTCATAAATTGGTAAATGGAAAAAGGTTTAATATTGCTTTGTGTCTGTGTCTTTGCTAAAACAAGGTTACTAAGAGTTAAGATTCTATCGTGTAATTTATATACAAAGAGTAGAAAAATTTTCAGTTGGGTTTCAATTATAGTATTATAGTATCATAAAAAACATGAAAGTCTTTCATCTTATTAAAGTGGAGTAATTTGTCTAAATCAGAAATTTTATAAGAGTTGTTTCAGAATGTAAATTTATAAAAAGGGTTAACAGTTAAAAAAGAGATATAAAAAGATTCAAGATGTGGAAATATATTTTAATATGAAAGGTTAAAGGAGAAAGAAATGTTTCTAGATGAGATAATCTCTGTGTGGTAAAGTAAAAAGTTGTAAAATGCCATTTAAAAAGATTTTGAGGAAACTAGACTTACTTTAAAAGCTTGAGAAAGGAAGAAAGAAGAAAAAGGTATTTGTACATGGCAGATTGAGACAAAGCTTCTCAATGGAGTTTAAAAAAAAAAAAAAGCCTTTGGTTGAAGGGCAGCCATGTAAACTAACATTGAAGCGATTTAAACAAAATCTAAGCCTCGTTTAAAAGAGTGAAGTTGTAGGTGGTGAAAAAGTACATTTAAAAGTACAGTATAGATGATAATTAAAAGGCTTTAAAAGGTTAAATTGAAGGTGGTTAAAATGCCTTCATGATGGAGGAAAGAAGCTTAGTTAATCTTAAAGGCATTGCTTAAAAAAAATGAGAAGATAATAGGATTCAAGTAAGGTATTTCAGGTAGAAAATGCAAAAAGCTAAGACAACTATTAGATTAAAACATACTTATTAAAGCAAAAAGAGGGAATTGGAAGGGGGTATATATCCCCCAAAGATAAACTTAAAATAACGCTTTTTACTCTAAACTTTTTAAATTTGGATTCATCAGGACTTAGTGCTGCGGAAAGGCATATGTATCCAAAAAATGTACATAAGCCTAAAGTACTTTGGAAAGATATTCTAACAGGACAATGGAAAGGTCCTGACCCAGTGATTGTCTGGAGTCGGGGGTCTGTTTGTGTTTTTCCACAGGGAGAACAGCAGCCCATTTGGATTCCAGAGAGATTAACTAAAACAGTTTCTACAGATCGAAAAGAAGATGATTTGACTCAAATCCATAACAGCTGATATCCAGAACTCCAGCTTGGCCATTCTTACATCTGCGACAGTGATTAACCAGGATGCTTTTTTCAATAGCTATTTTATTATTGCATTTTTCCACATCATAAGGTTCTATTTTATTTTTTGAGCTCATACAAACCTAGGTTAATGTTTTTCTGATCAGTTTTATTTTTTAACTGTGGAGTTTTTAAACATTGCAATGGAGATTTCACCCAGGTAAAGCTACAAGGCATTTACTATTTTCTTATGTGTTGTACGTTTGTGTACACTCTTGTGTTTTGTGTTGTATGTCTGTATGTGCGTATGTCCATATTTCTTATATGAGGAGCGCTCATGAAAAAATGGATCCGAATTATTATTATTTTTATTCACGTGATTTAAATGGTTTAATTTAAATTAGGTAAACAGCTGTTAAGGATTGTTTTTAAAGGTGGTTAACAGATCTGTTTGTTTACTAGTTTAAATTAGGTAAAAGGCTGTTAAGGATTGTTTTTAAAGTAGGTTAACAGATCTGTTTGTTTACTTTCACCTTTCCTTTTCATTATATTTAATAATTCTTTTCAGGATAATGTCTCTTTAGCATCATTGCCAGAATTCCTATCTCCATCCCAGTGCCGGTGAAGAACTCAACAAGTAATGCTCAATCAAAGAGTCAACTTACTTTGGGAGGAAACTTACTTTGGGAGGAAATGGACATATTGATAGATTCCTCCGCTTTGAACTGCTTGCAGAACTTGCCTGGACTATGTAACTATCGTTTGGTGCAGCGAATTGTGGTAATGCTGGCATATCTTTGCTGATGGTGTCACTAGTGATGCAATTTTTATTTCCTTGCCAGCGCACCCCATGTTAATTGTGGTAGTGCTGACATATCTTTGCTGATGGTGTCACCAGTGATGCAATTTTTTCCCAAGGAGCCGTCAATTGGCTTGGTGTCGTGGCATTTCTGTATCCTCCTCCCTTCTGCTAGTGATGGTCTAAAATTTGGGGGCCAATGGCTTATGCTGGACCGGTAGTCAGTGACGGGTATGATCCAATTGCAGTGGTATCAACCTAAGACAGGAGGCTGACGCCTAAAGGTCAGTTTTCCGATGACGGGTAAGAACCATATGTTGAATTGGACAACCTACCAGGCACGGTCCATAAGCCACATTAACCTCACTCCCCCACTGGCACCAAGGCCAAATTTGGGGGCCAACAGAGGTGAGGCAAAGAACCTCACCCCCCCACTGGTGCATAGACCTATCCACAAGTATGGCTGTATGCTGGACCGGTAGTCAGTGACGGGTATGATCCAATTGCAGTGGTATCAACCTAAGACAGGAGGCTGACGCCTAAAGGTCAGTTTTCCGATGACGGGTAAGAACCATATGTTAAATTGGACAACCTACCAGGCACGGTCCTTAAGCCACATTGCTTGTTGTTTAATTAATCAGAAGGGGGGAGATGCTGGGAGCCATTAGCCAAGTAGGTATGACAATTTCCTTGCCAGCGTACCCCATGTTGCTGACATGTTGCAGCGACATTGTATGTAGGTGACCTTGCTCAAGGACCAAGGCAGATTAGGGTGTTCCCGGTTTTAAGATAATCCTGTTTAGGGCGTTCCCAGTTTAGGTTCCAGGTTTAAGGTTTAAGATTATTCCTGCTGGGAACAGGGCGTATCCTGCTGCCTGAGTTCCCCTTGAGTTCTCACGGGATTCAGACAGTATATTTTGGAGATAGAAGCCCAGTGGATGTGGATTTGGGCAGAGAACGTGGATTTGGGCAGAGAACGTGGATTTCCCCAGAACGTGATTGTAGACGGCTGATGTGAGTTCGGGAATAAAGAGTTGCTGTTTGAATCTACAAGCTGTGTGGTGGCTCGTGATTGTGTGCCCAGCCAGACTGCGGCATTTGTGCCCAGCCAGACTGCGGCAAATTGGCCCTTATTATTTCCCACCATTTTTATTTCCTTCTTATGTCTCTTAAAATATTTATACATTTTCTTATATAACCACTGTTAGCTCTTCTTTCTAAATCATGAAGGTGGAGAGAAATTCAAACTTTTCTCCCACAGTTTCAGTATTTGAGTCTGCTGTAATAAAGTAGTAATAGATTAAACTCCCCAAAAAAGCCATAACAAATTTATTGGCTCACAGTTTCATAGACATGGGGACCTCTGATCAAAGACCCAGGAGAAACATTCATTTTTGTTGTTATGTTTGACAGAATGTTGATCCCATGTAGAGATATGATTAGGTGTGATTTAGCTATAGGCTAAGGGCAGCAGGGCTGGGCCTGCCAAGATGTTTCTTGGACTCTCTGTGCAGCATTCCTTTGTCCTGGAAATGGGGAAGGACTCTTGATGGAATGGGAATCTCATCACCTATAATTAAACAAGGTAGGTCACAGAATTTACAGCCAACTCTTACACAGAAAGGAAGGAGAAGTCAGGGTGATGTTTTTAGGTTTTTTTTACTAGCTTTAGACAAAAAGGACTTGTTTCCATGACCTGCCTTGGCAAGAGGACTTCTAGCTTCTAGGGCTTATCTCCAGAGAGGGTGAAAGGTTAAGAGCCTGGAAGACAGAGAAAGCTTCTGAGGCTTTTGCTTAGGTCTTCCCTTTGAGATATTGTTCTCTGAGCCCCAAAAAAACTTTCTGAATATTGAATGCTCAGGGTATGCTTAATCTGTGTTGATTCAAGAAGCACTGACATCCTCAGGAGACAGGCTGTGGGACTGTGTCCTCACCTCTGTTTGCATGCACCTTTTAGGGGCAGTCAGCTTTACTGATGCTTTCCCAACAGCTCCTCTTCTCCCACTAACTGCTCAGGAATGACAAGTACACAAAGAGAGTTTTTGCCTAGGATAGTAGAAGACTGATTTTCAGTTTTTGTATAGTGATGCTAAATGATATCAGGGATGTGGATAACACATCAAGGGCCTAGAGGCAGGAGGACAAAGTATAAGACTAAGAATGAGTGCTCTGGTATGTCCAGAGTCTGTCAGGTATCTAGAACAGTAGAGAACAAGGAAGTGAAGTGGCATGTTCTAGTAACCTAAGGAAGATCTTCAGTTCCCAATGGAATTAATGTGAACTTCTCACTTACAGCCTATGAAGGCTTTAGACAACAGAGATGGAGTGATCTGAGAAGAGACACATCAGATAGTATCTTCGTTTACTGCTTCCTGCATAGTTAACTCCTGTGGCCCCAACCTTTAGCCATTAATCCAAGTGACTTCCTACTACCAAGTGAGGGAAACTAAATAATAATATAACATATAATAACAATAATAATAATAATAATATAAAACAATATACAAATAACAATATAAAACAATAATATAAAAATGAGTCTCCATCACTTACACAGTCCTAGAATTGCAATGGGTTGACTTACCATTTTTTGATTTGTCAATCATGTGGAGGTGTTACTCATTCAGTAGAAACCCTATCTTCAGATTTTGAATTTTGAGAATTTCCTGGGCTAGCAATAGGCAGCAAGATACTTCCTTAATGTTGGGCAATAGTAGCATCGAGCTGAGTTCCCAGACAGCCAGTCAA
The DNA here is from genome assembly GCF_047511675.1 of Marmota flaviventris. NCBI lineage: Eukaryota > Metazoa > Chordata > Mammalia > Rodentia > Sciuridae > Marmota > Marmota flaviventris. Next base: position 46,527,069 of record NC_092505.1, on the reverse strand, counting down.
TCATGAAGATAAACCACATAGTAAACTATGCTGCTAAGCTGTGATATTCTGCAGGTTAAGCATATCAAATGTATTTTTGACTTATTGTTTTCAACTGATGTTATATAGGTTTGCCAGGATATAACCATACTGTAAGTCTCTTTTAGGAAATTATTTTGGGTCCTCTCCCTTTACTCTTTCTCTTGCTTTTTGATCCACAATCACCCCATACCACCACAATATCTTCCCATGGCTTTCACGATTTGGAAACTTTTGAATTTAAATCCCAGTGCTAACCGTTGTACCTGAATACTAACTTTGGATTTTAGAGTTTCTACTTTTACTATCCCCTAAGGCACAACTTGCACGGCCCTCCTGGCCCACCCAGTAACCACCATCCCGTCCTACTCAGCCCTTTCCCTGGGACCTTGCCCTTGTCAGTTCATTTGCAAGAATTATTTCCTGCTGCCCAATAGGATGAGGCGACTCCAGGTCTTGGATGTCTCTCTGATTCCTTGGCACATGGTCAAAGTTCTATTATTTTATAAATAAATCTATCAGTCAATTTTTTTTAAATGTAATTTTTTCATACACACATTTTATAGCCAACAGTATTTGACAGTCAGCATTGAGCTAGAAAAGGAAGAAAGGGAAGAGAACATAAATTCAAAGCACTTGATTGTTGATGGAAGAGGACATTTGCTATTGATGGTATTTTGCCACTCCCTCTCTATATCCTATGCTGTACTCAAAGTTGGTAACCATTGCTAGAACTACAAATGTCCCATCTCTTCATCACTATCCCTGTTGCCACATTGTCATTAGGAATGACCCCCATCAAAATCCCTAATCCACTAATTCTAAACCTACTTGTCCTTCAGTATACATTTTCTACAGATATCATTTTATTAATGCTATAGGAAGTTAATATTTCCTAATATCTTCTCTATACCACTTACAATGGTTAATTGTATGCGACAACTTGATTGGGCCACAGTGTACCAAGGTATTTGGCCCAATTATTGTTCTGAGTGTTTCTATTTGGGAATGAGATGAACTGATGGACTGAATAAAGCAGATTGTTCTCTCTAATGTGGGTCGACTTCATTCAATCCATTGAGGGTCTAATAAAACAAAAGGGTTAGTCCTCTGCAAAGTAAGAAAGAAATTTGAATAGGACATAGACCTTTTTTCTGCCTTTGGACTTGAATTGAAGCTTGATCTCTTTCTAGATCTCCAGACTGCTGGACTCATATAGGAACTGAACTACTGGCCTTACTGGTTTGCAAGCTCTTGGACCTGTACGAGACCTAAACCACCGTTTTCCCTAGTCTCCAGTATGCAAAATTGTCTGTAGATCTTAGGAGTTGTTCACTTCCATAATTGGGTGAGCCAATTCCTTATAATAATTATCTCTTGCTTTCTCTGTTAGTTGTGTTTTTACTGGTTCTCTCTTTCTATTGATTCCGTGTCTCTGGAGACCCTGGACTAACATTCATCTCACAAGACAGTTATATATCATCTCCCTTTGCTTATCCAGTCCTTCCTAAGTAGGAGCCCCCATTCCAGTCATCATGCCATTTCTTAACCTTTGAGTACTTCTGTCTCTGACATGTTTATTCTGTTTCCTTTTGCCTGGGATCACTTTAATTTTTATTTCTATTTATTATAATGCTAACCATCTCTCAGGAATGAATAGTAAATTCATGAAGACTGGTTGAAAAATTTCAGTTCATTATCTTCTCTCTCTGTTAGACTTATAACCAATAACCACATTGTTTATCTGACACCATCTCTAGCCTTCTGTATGTTAGTTTGATGTCTCCAAATGATATTAACTAGTTGGAAAAAAGAAGGAAGGAAAGAGAGAGGAAGAGAGAAAGAGAAAAAGGTGGGGGGAGGAGATGAGGGGGACAGAAGGAAAGAAGAAAGAGAAGGAGGGAGGGATGAAGTTCACCAAATAGAAAGTCAGTCACAAGTTTAGCCACTTAGTATACATAGATCAATAAAACATTATTCTAAAGGTTTTCAGTCAAATAGGAGGACAGACATACATACATAGATACGTAGATACAGAGAGTGTTGAAATATGTGATTCTGCAAAATGGTTTAGGACCATGAATGAAGCTATGATTAAATGTCTTGGGAATCATTACCTAAGGCTTCATGGAAAAGATGATGGTTGACTTGGTTCTGTAATGATAAGCATTTGCTAAACATAAAAATAGGAAAAGAGTTTTCCTGAAGGCAAAATATGAAGACAGAGAATTGTGAACGTACATCACGTTGTTGAGGAAAGAGCTTTTGACAAGCATCTTATAAACAACTGGGGATATTTTATTTTGTTCATACTTGTAAATGTCCAACAATACCACATACAGAGCATTACTAAAGTACACATGCTGAGGTTGCTTGTTTACTCGAGAATTTAAGTCCCATGGAAATAGATATTGTGTAACAAGCTTTATTTGATGGTGGGTTTCAATGTGTGGTGAATTCCTGAGTAAATGGATTCTTCATGCTAGACTTTGTTCTAGGCACTAGGAAATTGACCAGTGAGCAAGATACTCTAGTGGGGAAAAGGTATCCAATAATATTTAGGTTTCTAGTAGATACTTCCTGCCTATCACACAAAGACATAGTTTACTATAAACATTCCACAGAGATCCTTCTGAAGGGACACTGGTCTAGAGTAGTTTATTTGGAATATATTTTATATTCAAGAGGCAGAGCATTTTAATTGAAAATACTAAACTAGAATTCTACATACATGGTTTTAGTCCAAGGTACCCTTCAGGTTTTCTTATACTTTATGGTACTATGAGCAGTGGAACTTTGACAATTTTCCAGTAAATATGATCATTGCAGGTAGTCAATACATATATAACTGTGGCTTGAAACAAACACCAAAAGTAAATTTCTTCACCTGTGTTTTTAATGAGTAAAAAGTCTATATATCAGTCTTTGAAAATAAATGAGAGAAGTCCTTGTCAATATTCCTTATTTTGGTCATATTTAATTGAAGAATATAAGCATTTTAATTTGTTTTTTCACTTTGTACTAAAATATATAAGTGGAAAGGGATTATATCACCTTTTCACTTGTGGAGAGAATGAAGACATTTACTAAGAGACTTATCCAAACTGAGAAAGCTAGAAAGTAGCATAATCAAAATTTGGATCCAATACAAGGATAAACACAGACAAGTGTCCATGAGAAACTGAAGCCAAGGAAGATGAATCAGGGCCAGAACTTCCTCCCAAGGAGAGCAAGCCCTGTCCAAGAACAAGCTTCCCTTCCACCTGATACCTGTCCAGAACCCTGACTCACAAGGCCTTCACTCAGAATTTAAATGTAGAATTCTCTTCCACCATAGAACAGGATGACATCGGGGCCTAGTACTCATGATGTTTGGATTATCATGAATCCACAAAAGCTTTCTGATGAAACTATGAAGCAAGTTTCTTTATTCTTTTGAATTTATCAGAAAAGCAGTTTCAACCAATCTGCCTTCAGGGAAGTATTACTCATGAAAGGTGGAAGATTCTATTATAATTTATATCCTATTTAATACCCATGAGAAAATGTTGTATAAGTTCCACCTTCCTTTAAAAGAAGTCCCATTCTGCTGAGATTCTCTTCTGTCTTCAAGGATCTTCTCAAATTCTACCTTCTTATGAGTGCACTGTGAGCCTCTATTTGTATGTAATATTTGCTTTGAATTAATATTAACTCTTTGCTTGTCAGGGTAATAATAACATAGGAGGTAGTAACTATTATAAATATACATTTAATAGTTGAAATATATGATTGGGGTGTAATCTAACTTATCCAAGTTTCTATAACTACTAAGTCATGGAGAAAACATCCCAAACTAGGTCTGACCAACTCCAGAAAACATGGTCCTAATACTAACATGCAACACAGATGTACCTTGCTTTATCACCATGCTTTTCCCTGCTAGATTGCTGGAAGGTTAAAAATCAAAAGAAACTTAGATATAATTTCAGTTAGCACCCTCATTTTATAGATCAATAAACTGAGGCTCAAGGAAAGTATTTTACCCAGGTGATACAGCTGTGAGACATATACCTGAACTGTAGCTCTGCTTTGCTCCTGGCACTGCCTATATGATTCACCTTGGCAGAGGGGGAACCTACTAACCCTCCCATGGCCCACACTGTGTCACATGCATCTTGTTCACAGCCTATATTAAAGAATTAAATTTCGTTGTATTTTTTTTTTGTGTATCTATGAACAGATATTTCTAACTTGCATACACAGAGATATGAGGGAATATTTATAACTCAAAACTAGTGAATTGTTTGCATATCTAAGGAAACTTAAGAGAAGATCTCAGAGCAATATTTTGGTTTTTTGTTTGTTCACTTGCTTTCTTATCAAGGATAAGCCAAGTTCCACTAAGCTAAATGGATTACGGTGGTGAAACTAACTAAAAGTGATAAGACCCAAAACAGAGACTGAGACTACAAATTCTTATGATAGAAGGATATTAATCACATGACTTCCTCCATTTTAGTGAAACATTTTAACCACAGAATTTAAATCATCAGTGAACAAAAACAACTTTTTGGGTAACTAATGGCTTGGAAGTATTTCCATAATACATCCCTTACCACATTCCTCTCCATTACCCTTTTAAAGATTTCTGTCATTATCACGATCAATCTTTAGCATGATACGCAAGAAAGACCTGACCCTTCCTGCTTCTTTAGAGTTAATTCTTTTAAGTACCTAACATATACCTTGTTTTCTTGCATTCTGAAATGTGTGCAGTTCCTTTAAGCCAATAACATCCCTTGGCATTTGGGAGTCTCCTATTTTTGTCTAGAAAATCCCTGCCCTTCTCATCTCCTTACCTTTCTAATAATCTCTGCTTTTTTCTAAATTCAAGTTGTATCATCTCACAGTAAATTGATTCTAAAACCTATTTGTTCATCAATATCACGTGGGAGTTGTTATCAAATATCCGATGTCTGCAGAGATTGTGAATTTCAGGCATCACAATTTCTTAAAATTGGATTTCTGGGAATTCTGGAGATCTGCCACCTTAGGTATTCCTTCCTGCTACATCACTTATCAGGGTGTGATTCTCTTTGTCTTCTTGCCTCTCAGGTTGAAAGTTCCTTATAGGTAAAGACATGCTTTCAATTTCTCTACTGCTAGCATTACATGAAAAATAAAAGTTGAATGAAAACATAAATAAATGAAGTTGACAAATCCTTAGCTTCTCTACTCAAAGTTTCCTCTTTCTGTAACATGACCATAATTGCCTCAGTATTTTCTGATAACTTTTTCAAAGCATCTTAAACTTTCTCTCTCCTTATTGTATATTTCCATGGCAGATATTTTTGTTCACTTTTCTTTTCTAATCCTTTATGTTCTTACTTATATTCATGTATTGGTGTAGCTCTCCCACTGAATTCCGAACTTCTGATGTCAGAGAGTAAATCTTTTTCAATTTGGTGATTACTTAGACAACCATCAAAATACCTCTTTATCTCTGTTGTTAAATTAAATCAAACTTTTATGTTTCTTTAATTTCCTAATCCTTTATTTCATTGAATTTATCAAAATAATGTCTTTATGACCATTTAACATTTTACAGAAATACAGTTCTCTTGTACTTGAGCTGGGGGAAATCATATGTGCTCAAATTGGATATATACATCTTTTTATCTTTTTGAAAGTATAACACTGTGTTGCCCAGGTTGGGCTCAAGCTATGTTTCTGCCTCAATCTCCTGAGTAGCTGGTACCATGCTAACTGGTACAAGATTCTTGGTAATAAATCTGTAACTGATGGTTTCAGAACAATTTATTCTAAAGACAGTAATAGGGATTTGTTTGAAAATTGTGCCTCAACTATTCAAAGCTATTGTTCCCTTGGTTCCAAGCCATATTTGTAGGTCTGAGGAAATGACACATGGGAAGCATCTGATGCTTGGGAAAATGAAGGCCATCACTGGAATTATCATTCCACATATGGCAATCTTGAGGTCCTACTACTAAAACAATAGACACATAAATCTGGTGCTAGGTGGCTAACCAGGGATTTAAAAAACAAACAAACAAAACAAAACAAACAAACAAAAAAAAAAAACTAGAATAGCTAAACCAATCCAAGGGTAAAGAAATGGACAGGAGAAAGCAGAAGCCAGTGGAGGATAATTATATTTTTTAAGAAACTGAATCTTCTAAAAATGGGAATCCTAAGGGATGCACATTATACATTAATCCATAAATATCTTGCCAATAGAGGGAAGGCTCTTGAAAGAATTAGAGGGAACCAACTGTAAATGGTGAATAAATAGCTAAATGAGGATGAGTAAAACATGAATGAATACCTGGTTTTACCTTCACCCATAATTTCAAGTAGTACCATCATAGCCTGTTTTTTAAATATCTTGCTGTCATTTCACTTTAAAATTTTTGCATTGTACTGAGAAACAAATCCAAGAATGCTCTGCTGTTGAACTACATCTCCAGTCCTTATTTATTTATTTATTTATTTATTTTTGAAACAAGGTCTTGCTAATTTACCCAGGCTAGCCTTGAACTTGTGATTCTTCTGTCTGAGCCTCCTGAGTAGCTAGGATTACAGGAATGTGTCACCAGGACAGGCCCATGTTATCCTCTTTATGCAGAAATGTCTAAATTTCTCAACTGTGGCTGGGAAAAACTGTAAGGCAAACTGTTTTTGTCCTTCATGATCCATAGTCATGTAGGAAGTATTTCCTGTTACTCCCACCATGTGATCATCTTTCATCTGAGTTTCCACAATGGCCAATAGTTCTCTGTCCTATGACTTGACTCAGGTCCATAACTATGCTACTACACCTGTAACTCCACTATCCCAAATTGCCCAGAGGCTGAAGCAAAATTAAATGCCAAGACTGAAATACAAAATGAAACCACCTAAATCCCCTTGGTCAGTTAACATTTGCAAAATTGCTGTCAGTACGTTATTGAACAAACATTATTTCTTTGACCTTCAAGAATTAAAGATGAAAGGAAAAGGCAGGAATGCTTATCATTTATCCTAAAGTATATCTCACTAACTGGAGTTTAAACACCTCTTTGAATAAGTAAAAATGGCAGGGTGAGGTACAGGAAGAAGAGAAATGGAAAGACAATACTTCACAGTAATACACAAGATGCCTTTGAAAGCTTTGTCATCATATGCAAAAAAGAAATATACTATAGATATAAATCACAAAGACGTGTAAATCAAATATTATGTAAACTTATAAAATATTTCCTACTCTGCTATGCTTATTTTAAAGACGTTAAGTCCAATGATGGATATAAATACTCTCTGCTTATATTCTTCCTAATAATACTTAAAACTAGAGAAAATAGTATTAAAAATCAGCATACAGCAGGTAGTACATGGAGAATTTTTTTAAAAATCTTGATTTAGGTATAGTAGGTTTTTTTTAAAGCAAAATTTCTTATGTTTATTTTAACAACATGGTATTTGTTTCTGTTTTAAAAATAAATGAATGTGAATAGAAAAATTAAAACTCAAAATCAGTGTGCCTGGATGTAGCTGATAATTTGGTGTCTGGGTACAGAAAAGAGCTCAGAGACATACATGGTGAACTTCATGCACTGTATGGATTAGGCCCAACCACAAGAGTATTGTTTTCCAAATCTGCAGCCAACAGCAAGTCCAGTCCTGCAGCCTGAGGAAGAATGGAGCGTTTCAGGGTGTTATAAAGAGTAGGAGGAGAGGGACATAGAAACCAGCTGTCGGCCTGCCACTCCTTTAGATGGCATCCTTTATAAATTGTGAATCTTTTCTAGGCTAAAGAACTTTGTGGAACTTGATAACTTTTACTTTTAGCTTTGTGCACACTACAGGCCTCTGCTTCAGGGAAAACCATACACACACACACACACTCACACACACACATACACACACACATACACACACATAATTTTCAGTGTTGGAAGGAAAACAAAGAGCAACCTAACTTTTTCTCCCCAGATTGATGGCCACCCCTCTCATATAGAAGACCAGTCTGGGTTCTTGGCATCTAGAGATTTTTAGCTGCCTTTTGATCTTTCTAGCGCCTTTCTATTCCTGAATTCTGATTATAGAAGACATAACTTAACAAGTTCAAATTCTTCTGCTAAAGATATGCACTCTCACCTTTCATCATCTGGAAGAGAAGGTAAGCATCTGAAACTAAAATTCAGTCACTGGGAAGTTTCTTCCTTCTGAAGTGGAAAGGTAAGGGGAAGTCAGAAGTTTCCCAAATGTAATTTCAAGGAAAATGTATGAGCATCTCTCAGGTCCCTTGCCAGACGTCCAAACAATACTGTACTTTCTTACATTCTAAGAAGTATGAGCACATTCTGAATAATTTGAAATATATATCATTGTTATGAATATTTTCTATCTCATTGACTGTTTCTGAAGAATTTATTCATAAAGTAAAATTGCTGCCTGAGCACTACATTAGATGCTGGGTAATTAGAGATGATTAAGAGTTCATTCCCTAGGAGGTCACCATCTATCTCAAGCACAATAGCATTTTTTAGACAATATAAATTAAACACAATGTATTACAACTATAGTTGAGGTGTGCCCATACCTCACATCTAATAAATTCAGAACAGAATAGTCTTTCCCAGAGCCTTAATGCATAAAAAAAAGGTGAGAATTCCTTTTAAGCATGTTGAGCAGATAAGGAACCAGAGAGCATTCGTGTTTCTTTTTTCATAAATGAGTCACTCAGAATTATAATATGTTCTTTAGATTATATGACTAATGGAATTGTCCATAAAATACTTCTGTCATCAGAGGTGTGAAGTATTTGCTAGTCTCAGTGACACTTGGACATACAAGAAGGTTATGACCCAGAATAGCAGATTGGGTGAGCCAGTGTTGTAAGGCTTAGGAAGGCCCAGGCTCCAATTCAAAGAGATATCTATTATTTTAGGAAAAATATGTTATTGCCTTGAGTGTCATTTTCAAAGTATGTGAAGGGAGGTAAGGGAGTTCTCAGCTCTTAAAAGTCTTATTGTAAATGAGATTTCTTAAACCTTTTATATCAAATAAAAGGAGACCTGAAAGACAAAAAAGAGTTGGATTAGTTATGTCAAGGACTGGAAGGCAGAACAAACAAATAGCCTGCTCCTTGAAAATTTAGACAGATACCAGCATGTATAGTAAGTCAGAGAAATACCAGAGGAAAGGGAAATGTAAGGAGTTAAAAGCTGGAGCCAAGGGCTAGGGATATAGTTTAGCTGGTAGAGTACTTTCCTTACATGCACAAGGCCCTGGGTTCAATCCCCAGCACCACAATAAAAAAATAAAATAAAGGGAAAAAAAAGAAAAAGAAATGTCTGTAGGAGATGGGCTTAAAAAGTCGGGGCCAATAGATTGGAACTAGGAGCTGGACAGAATGGAGCTAACAAGGCAGGTCAGGGCAAGCAGATCAAATGTGGATACACACCCCTGTCCTCGAAGGACTTTGATACCTAAGGCAGGACTTTGACAAATCCCAACTTGTGTGTTTCCCCCTAAGGGAAGACTGAAGGAAACTAATTTGTATATAATTGCTAATTACAAAGGAGCATATGCACTTCAACAAATGCTGGCTCATTTAATTGTATTGCTTTTGAGGAAAATGAGGTTTAGAGAATGTCAGTAACTTTCTCAAGGTTCAGAGGAGAGGAAGGAACTGGGTATCTATCCTGAAAAAGTCTGGTAATGAGGCTGACAGCAGTGTCTGCCTATTTTTGCCAAGCTTTTCAGCTTGTGAGTTGAAAAACAGAATTTCCAAATGCAGTCCACTACAAACTCTGTCCTTAAGCAGGCTTCAAGTCTAGTAAATAGGAGGTGAGTTGGGTCAGAATTGAGAAAGGCTGAGAGATGGGGTATGGGACATAGAGTTGAAATTGATTCCACATTGTAGAAAGTGAGAAGAGCCAGACTAAGAACACTGAAATTTTAGGATGAACGATTCAGGAAACAGAGCACAGAAACAAACCATTATGGTGACCAGTAGTAGCCCAGCCAAGTAGATGTTTAAACCACTTGGTGAGCTCCAGGGCCGTTAGTCTGGTGGCTGGCAACATATAGAGCCAAGGAGAATGGAAGAAACTGAGGAACTAGGCACCTGATTGGGAAGTAGGGCCAGCTGCCAGTTGAATTGGGCAGAATATTCATCAATTAATTGTTTCATCAAGTATTTATACAGCATTCACTGAATTCAAAGCTTTGCTCTTTTAGTGAGCAAAATAGATAACAATTCATGCCGTCATAGAACTTACTTTCTATTGGAATAAAGGAGCATCATTTCAAGAGTAGATATTTGGAAAATCTGAAAGCATCTGAGTCTGAAGTGACTCTCTGCCTGAACTATTAACCAACGGGTTATAAAGATCCTTCCACATATGAACATACTTGTCAAAGCTATGAGTGGCATCAAGCCTTCAAAATGTGGAGTTTGGAAGGATACAACAGCAGGAAAATCACTGCTGGTGTCAGAGGGTATATTACAGTAAATTATTATGGACAAGCACAATCCTCTGTGTATAACTTATTTATGCCTATCTGATTGCCTGCATGACATGTTTAACAGTCAAAAGTATACTAACAGTCAAAATGTAGTCTTACAGGTTTACACAAGTCTAGTTCATTGTTCAAGTCATAGTCTATGTGAATTAACACCCCTGCCAATAAGCAAATCACAATCCATATGACCCCATCTAGAAGCCCTAAAACTTTTTTATTGCAAGCTGTAATAACTGATATTCACTTGGTATTAGTGTTAACCAAGATATATGATACTAAAATTATTCACTAAAATTAGTTTGCAAAATACTAAGTTAAATTAACACATTAAAAATAACTACTTTGTTCAAAAAGTAAACAGCAGAGAGTACATCATAAATTGAGGAAAGACATACACTTAGCTGGTTCTCCATGTACTTTTAAAAGAAAAATGCATCTTAATCCAATCCTAAAAATTCATAAATGAAACAGAGCTAGAATAGCAGTAAGAGATTCTGAAAAGGAAAGAGATGCCCCTACACACAAAATGTTATAAGTGCCACTGACATCTCCTCATTTGGATCCCATGTTGTTAAGGATACATTAAGTGCTCAGAGTATCTCTACCACGTTGTCACATCTGTCACGTGAAGAGTAGCAGCTGTGTAAGATAATAAACAAATGTCTTCTGTACACCTTAGCCTTTCTCAAGTATTTGCCTTGAAACTTTCTGTTAATTCTGACTCAGATCATGGAAACTTCACAGGTTTCATTCACCCACACCTACTTTTATTTGAGCAAGGGAAAATAACATTTAGTTCTTCCCTCCAAGAAACAAGTCTCAACAGAACCAAAGCAGGTTTAGTCATTTTTCCAGACATTCTTTTGTAATATTTTGTTTATGATAATGAAACTGAGTCACTATTTTCCCTAAAGATAGACACAAAGAAATATATGCTAGAATAATTATGATGATATAGAACTCAACAAACAAATTAACATATTTGTATTGTTGACATGAAAATATAACTTTAAGTGATAAAAAGCAAATAATAAGTGCTCATTTTTTTATAATATACATACTTTTATTAGAAAAAGGCTAAGATAATTTACACCAAAATTTATATAGTCAAGTTTCCACTGATGGCTATATTTCAGATTTTTAAATTAATGGAGTGATTTGCTTATCTAAAATTTGTAGGTTTTCTACAGTGAATATTAATTGTATAATAAAAATTTAAGAATTTCAAATTATGTTAATTTCTAACTACATGTTCCCCAAGAACTCATTAATTGAAAGAGCACTTTCATATAACATACACTTTCTAAGCAACTACTATGTGAAAAACCTATGCACACTTTCATCTGAACCCCACAGTAGCTCTAGAGTAACTGTGTTAAAAGATAATACTAGAATTGAGACCATAATGGTTATCATCAGAGAGAAAAGAAAATGTACTATTGGGTACTATGGGTCAGTCAAACTGACCTGACTTTAGAACTGGCCTCTTAGAGGCAGTTCCTATCCGAGAATGGAACATATATTAGAGACTTGCATATTGCAGCAGGATTTACTAGTCAGTACAGATAACCAGATAACCTAAATGAGATGAATAACAGTGTCATGTTGAAAAGAAATCAGTCCCTCTTTCAAGAGCAGGGCCTAATTCAGAGCAAGAGAGAGACTGTCTGATCTGTTTAACATCTATGACTACTTGTTTGAGATCCAAGACTTGGACACTTATCAGATTGCATGTGTGGCCTAATAATGCAGCACGAGCTAAGAGACTTGGTAAGATGTAAAGGCATAATCTCTGCCTAGGTATATTTTGGGGATGTTTTTGGGATAGCAAGTGATAGAAAAATCTAAATCAAACTTGTTTAAACAGGGGCCAGGGCTGTAGCTCAGGGGCACAGTGCTTGCCTAGCATGTGTGAGGCACTGGGTTTGATCCTTAGCACCACATTAAAATCAACAAATAAAATAAAGGCATGCTGTTCATCTACATCTACAAACAAAATAAAATAAAATTTAAATGATAAAACAGTTTAGTTGGGAAACAAAAAGGAAAAAGATAGAGAGGAAATATGGAATCTCATTCATGTTTGATCAAGTTATTTCTGTTTCTCCACAATTCTTTATGCTCAGCCCTTTTCGGAATGACAGCTTTGTCCTCAGGCTGGCTTTCCTTGTTCTGACAGAATGGCTCCAGCACTCAGTGTACATGACTAACTATCCAAGAGACAGGAGAATGTTCATATACTGCAATTCCCCACAGATGTTCCAAAAGTCATTCTAAATGGTTCAACTTAGGTCAAATGTCCACCTCTATTCTTCCCAGTGTGGCAAGAGAAATGACATGCACTGATTGACTTAGTCTGAATAATTGTATTAGGTATCTACTTCTGTGTAACAAATTACCCCAAAATGTAGCAACTTAACAAAACAAACATTTCTTTCTATGAATCAGAAGTGGGATCACTTTAGTTGTATGACTCTGACTCAGGAACTCTTGGGAGATTATAGTCACGCTATTGAATGGGGTTGTAGTCTCATCTGAAGGTACCAATGGGGAGAAGACTTCTTCCTATTCCACTATGGCTTGGATATGATTTGAGTGTGTTTCCCAAGGGTTCAAATGTTGGAAGCAAGGTCCTCAATGTAGTGATGTTAAGAGATGGTGGGACCTTTAAGAGAGAGAGACTTGTGGGAAATTACTATTAATTCCTCACTATCTTGCCCTGGCTTCTAATCCTGCCCAATAATCTCTCCTTTTGCACATGTTCCTTCCATTGTGATGTTAACCATCATGATGCCTGCAGCAGTGCTGATGCCATGTCTTTGAACTTGGAGAACTATGAGATAGATGAACCTCTTTTATAAAGTACATAGACTCAGGTATTTCCTAATAGTAATAGTAAACAGATTCATACACATTTTGTAATTGTTGGTAGGATCCAGAGCCTGACTAGTTATTGGGTGATCACAGACCTTTGTCGTATGAGCTTCTCCATAGAGTGCCTGCATGTTCTCATGATGTGACAAATGAATTTTCACAGGGTCTCAGAGAATGACAGTGTGCTCACCCTATGGAAGCTATAATCATTTTATAGGCTAATCTCAGAAGAAATATGCCATCAATTCTTCTGACATCATAGTCACACTGAACAGTTCTAATAAAATGTGGAAGGAATCTGCACAGTGGATGAAGACCAAGAGAAAAAAATCCAGTGCTATTTTGGACAAACTGTTTACTAAAACCAAATATACCATTCAGCAAACAGGAGCAGTATCATCTTCCTCAATACCATATCGGAACCCATGTGGTATTAATTAGATCACACAGGTTTTGGGGAAGGAAAAAGGAGGAAAAATTCTGGGACTGTAACCAACTAGTAACCCAGCAGTCTACAACCTTCCATTGAATTTTAATTATTATAATAATTGTTTGGGAGACTTCCTAGGGAAATTAAAGATTTTCAAGTACAAAATGGAACTAGAAGCACATAAATATATTCCACTAATTCTAATGAATTATAAAGAGTTGTACCTAAAGTATTCTCTGTGGGAAAAAAATTCAGCCACAAAATAAAACCAACAGGGTACTTTTGAGTAATAAAAGCATTTCATAACAAAGCACTGTGCAGAGCTTATTTTCTGGGGAATAATCTTTAGAAAATAATAAGACATTTGGAGAAAATTTTCACCTTGACTTCCCTCTAATTCTAATAGATTATATATTCCTTCCTTATTCAACCTGCATATGTGAAATAATCCCATTGGAGAAATTTATACTGGAGTTGTACTATTTTGTCACTAGCTCACAGGCCAAATTTCTATGTTCATTGGGCTTCATCTAGTCTGTGAGTAAATTCCTGGTAGAAGATAATTTATAACTACAATTTCATTGTAAATCATCAATTCTCAAAAAGGTCATAAGATAGAAAGATTGTTTAATGGAAGTAATAATGATATATATTATCTTGTTTTTTTTAATCACATCTGAAGTTTCACTAGGCTCTTTTATAACCATTTTCAAATGCATACCTTTGCAATTATCAGGACAGACAGTATTAACACAAAGAAGAAGAAAAACATTTTCTTTAAGAATGAAAAATTAATCTTCCTTAGTCAAAAGACAGCAAGATGTGAAAAATAGTCTTAACTGAACATAAGGATTTCAAAATAAACCATAGTTTAAAATTTTATGTTAGAATCAAAATCTTGAATGTTTGTGTTTATCTTTTTCCTTGGGCATTCCCTTATCTTACTTGTTACAATTTGGATATGAGGTGTCCCCCCCAAAGGTCCTGTTTTGCTGCAAGAAATGTTCAGAGGTAAAGTGATTGAACTGTGAAAGCTGTAACCTAATTAGCTTATCCTAGTTTTAATGGACTGACTGGGTGGTAACTGTAGGCAGATGGGGAAGTACACTCCATGTGTGCCCTGGAGAGATTTTTTTTTTCTGTGACTCTTTATCCCACCCTCTCTTGCTCTCTGACTCTCCCACTCTCTGCTTCATGCCTGCAGTATGAGCTGAGCAGCTTTCCTCTGCTGAGCCCTTCTGCCATGATATGGAGCCACACCTCTGGCCCAGAGCAATGGAATTGGCCATCTATGACTGAAACCTCTAAAACCATGAGCCCCAAATAAACTCTTTCTCCTCTAAGTTGTTATTGCCAGATGTTTTGGTAGCAGTAACAAAAAAGCTAAAACAAAAATTGGTACCAAGAGCAGGGTTGTCACTATGTCTAATGTGACTAAGTGCTTCAAAAGCTTTTGGAACTGGTTTGCAAGAGGAATTTTGGAAAGTTTGGAGAGGAAAGCTGGAAACCTTTTAGGATAGTATAAGTGGAGCTTAAGGGGTGATTCTGGTGGGGACTCAGAAGACCAGAATTCCAATAAGAATATGTACTGTGCTCATGAGATTTCAGAGGGAAATTAGGATTTATTGGGACTTGGGTAGGAGGTGACTTGTGTTTTATTCAGAGAAGTTGTTTACATTTTACCAATGTCCTGAGATATTGTATGAGGTTTAATTTTAAAATGATGGATTAATTAACCTGGTGGAAGGAAATCTCAAGGTGGCACAGCACTCAGTCAGTGGCATGGATGTTGCTGGCAGCTTTTATCCAGGTTTCCTTTGAGAAATAGGAGCAGAAAACAGAACTAACATTTCAAAAACTTGAAGTTTGGCCAGAAAAGTGCATGTAAAGCTGGGGTCAAGGAAGTTGTGCTTCTTGAAGAGATTACAACCTCTAAAGATAGTACTTTGTATAGAAACAATAGGAAGGATGCATCAAGGACATCTCAGGAATTTGCAAGACAGTACCCACTGCAGGCTTCATGGTACAGAAAGAAAATTCCTTTGAGAAGAGATCATGGGCACCCTCCTCAAATGTGGGGGCCTAGGAAGTTGTTTTACCAGGCTGAACCATGCAGACACTCAGGCCATTGCAGCTATGATAAGGGGGTGGGGGGCAGGTACTGAGCAAGCTGGTGGCTTGATTGTAGGATACTGGAGTTAGGGATCATGAAGACTTATCCTGAGATTTCAATGGAAAGCCTAGGAGGCCAAGCAAAGTGTAGCAGATTCAGAGTCAGAGTTGGGCCACCCCTGAGAGGGCAATGTGCTAAGACGTAAAGGTGAACCTGAAGCAGGAATTAAGAGATAACAGTAATGTGGACTGTATGCCAAGAAAAGTTGCCTGCCGGCTACAAAGAGATCATGTTAAAAGAGAACCCATGTGCATTGCAACCAAAAACGCCAAAGGGGTGGGATTGCCCAAGCCCTTTGGACAGAAATTGCACAGCCATATGTCCTAGATGCTATACACAGAGTTATAGGACCTGTTTGCCAGTTAAGTTTCAGTCTTGCTTTGGCCTCATCCTGTCTTTTCCTGCCCCTATTCCTTCCTTTTTGAATGGGAATAGTTACTCTGTGCTGTATATTGGAGAGTTTTACAGGGGCTCCCAGCTTAAAGTTTGCCTTGAGTCTCAAAGAAGACTTTGAACTTGGACTTTTGGGCATTGCTAAAACTGTTAAGACAATAGGATTGTTGAAGATGAACTATATGCAATTTGTATTGTGAGATGGACATGAGCTTTTGGGAGCCAGGGGCAAATATTATGGTTTCGATATGCAGTGTATCCCCAAAATTCCTGTGTTAATAAAGGGGAATTCATAGGCGATGTTATTGGATTGAGTGAATTGTAACCTAATCAGTCCATTTTAGTTTTAATTGCCTGGGCGGTAACTATAAGCAGGTACAGTGTGACTATATGAGGTGGGTCACTGGGGGAATATGCTGGAGTGATTTTTCTTCCCTGTGGCCCCTTCTGCACACCTCTCTCTCTGCTTCTTGACTCCACCATAAGCTGAGCTGCTTTCCTCTTCTGGGTCCTTCTGCCTTGGTGTCCTGCCTCACCTTGAGCCCAGAGCAATGGAGTCAGCCATCTATGGACTGAGATCTCTGAAACCATGACCTCAAATAAACTTTTCCCCCTCTGAGTTGTTCTTATCAGGTGTTTTGCTTACAGCAATAAAAAGCTGACTAACGCATTACTGTAGGGAAAACTTACGACATTCTTAATTTTGAAGGCACCAGCTAAGATCATATCAAACTAGGAAGCTATGGAATATTTCTCCCATGCCCCATAGGAATGAGGCACCCACTCCCCCAAACCCCAAATTATGGAAGTATTCGATGTTGGAAGCTCACAGATGAGATCATTTCCAGATTTTCCTCCTTTGTAGGGAACTTTTTCACCAACATGCCCTTCTTCCTGGGTAGCAATGGAAATCTCAAGAGAAGGAAAATCATATAATGTCCCTTTTCCCACTTTGGGGCAATTCTGAAGACTTATCCATAAACCAGAGCTCCCTGTGGGATTGTCCAAACCCCTGTTATAACTGTATCAGAACTGAGCATCTCCCTTTGTCCACACTTGCCTTCTCATTCTCTTACAGGTATGTTCCTCTCAGTACTCTTCAGCAAATCTACACTTCCTATTATCCATCTCAGAGTCCTTTGTTCCAGAGAACATGGCTTAAGATCATTGATCTCATATGTGGACCTAAAAACCAGCCTTTAAAATGAGATCTTAAAGCTGAATGACGTACCTACCCATTGGGAATAAGGATCCTGTCACTGGTGGCAGGTGGGATACTTACTGATAGTCATTGGCATAGTATTTTGGTAACATTGTTAAAAATTTCACTGGTGATTAACTTGGATCACATTGTGCTGGAAAAGAAAACCCTAATGGTACAATGTGCTACACGTTCAGAGAAATATAATAAAAGTCCAACATTATAAATTACCAATTTAAGGCAAATGTCAGAGGCAGCATATAAAAACACTCTATTTACCACAGATGGAGGGTCAATTAAAGCAGATCAAGTTAGGACTCAGGTGCTCCATAAAGGGTTAATTCGGTGCATAGCAAGTCTCCCATGCCAAGATCAAGTTCCTGATCAGAAAGGAAGAGTGTTGTTAAGCTTGGGATGGGAATATATGGGTCAATATACATGAAAACCTTGACTTCTCCACCTGACTCCCCTAGATCTGCAAGAGTGACCCACTCCTCTAAGTTAAAGACTAGTGCTCAGTCTGGCTTGAGAATAATGTAGAGATCTCTTGCCATGTTAAACTCTGCTTGATAAATATATACACACCTCTCTTCTACAAGCAGGGTTAAATCACAGCATAATCTGGATGTGAAGAAGCAGGACTGATGAGGAAGGAATGAGACACTGTAACTTAGAAATCACCGAGCTTAGAAAAACTATACATGCAGAAGCTAGGAGAGTGTGGATAGAATTGAACCCTAAGGGTTCTAAGGTTGTAAAATGAAAGAGTGTGGGCAAAACTGAAAGCTGTATATAGAAGAGGTGATTTAATATTTCATCAAGACCCCGGAGGAGAATACTAACAAACAGAATCTTAGGAAAATCAATAGCTCACAGATAAAGTAGAACTATTTAGACTGTCATGCAAGATGTTGGCAGGAAATACCAAAAGGTTCAGAGATAAGAGCCTACCAGAATAGTTATATCACCTAAGGTTGGGAACTATTGGTCAATGTATTCTATGAATGGTCCAAAAGATGCTCCATATACTAATACACTAAAGAATGCACTAGTAAATGGCTGATCAGAATAATTGAGGGAATTAGAAGTGGCTATTGTCAGTATGCCAGGACTTATAGCAGAAGAGGATATTACAGAACAAGCTCCCTGTAACAATCGGAGACCCCAAAAGAACATTAGCCAATGGTGGTCATTAACTATCTGAAGCAAGGACATGTAATTATTGTAAAGTTTATAGTGGAAGCTAGGGACCATGAAAAATGTGTAGACCTATGAAGATAATTAATACATCGTAATGTTATTAGGCATAGATAGATGGGTAGTCAGAAAGAGTGTTGCTTAATGCATATGAACAAAACAAATTAAGGGCAGTTAAACAGGTGACTGAGGGCAACTGTCTCAATAAAACCTCTATTTTTCAGATCTGAGCTATTTTTCAGATCAAGTTTGCAGATCTGTGTTTTCAAGATAGAATTTATTGATTAGAGAAAGAAAAGAAAGACAAAATCCCAATGATAAGAAATCTTAGAAATATTCAGGGTTCTTCCTTGTCAGTGGGTTTTGGAGGGACTCCGTGGTACAGGGCA
Organism: Marmota flaviventris; assembly: GCF_047511675.1. NCBI lineage: Eukaryota > Metazoa > Chordata > Mammalia > Rodentia > Sciuridae > Marmota > Marmota flaviventris. Next base: position 46,507,882 of record NC_092505.1, on the reverse strand, counting down.
CACTGAAATATCACTTTAGAAAATAAGAAAATTATGATAATCAGAAGAAACCTTTGGAGGCAGCATATTCTACCTTTGGGAAAACTTCTTTTACTTATTTATTCATTGTCATTCAAGACTGACTGTTCTGAGTGGGCCCAAAACAATGAAAAAAAATGTGTAGAGTGGTATTGGCAAATTATATTGTTATAGTATGTGCATGTACAAATATTTAACAACAAATTGTACCACATGTACAACCATAATGCACCAATAAAAAATGTGGATAAGATAAAGTGATAATTCCAAAAGGAAATGAAGAAAAAGGAATGTGTGTGAGAATAAGAAAGAATGAATTGGATATAACTTTCCTGTGTTCATATATGAACACACGACCACTGTTAACTCCACATCATATACAACCACAGAATGGGAAATTATTTTCTATGTATGTATACTATGTCAAAATACATTCTGCTGTCATGTATACTGAAATGAACAAATAAAGAATTTTAAAAAGTAATAATCCATCTGCTTAAAAAAAAAAGAAAAAGAAAAAAGACATTGGCTATAGTGCAGGATGCCTTGCTATTTGAATCAACAAAAACCTAATGGTACTGTAACACAGGGTGTGGATGTCAATGAGTTCTTTGACTTATGGATTTGAAGAATAAAATCCACAGACACAAAGTGAGAGCAGTAACAGGATTTATTAGAGTAATAGAAAGAAAGCAGAGTTCCTGAAGAAGCTTCCAAGAGAGGGACATCCAGATTGTCTAGGGGAGTTTATGGAACTATAGGTTTAAGAAAGTCAGCCCCCTGACCAATCCTGGGCAAGGCACTCAGTGTCCACAGGTATTCACACACCTGTTAATCTAATAAAAATATTGATTAGGCATTTCTCTTTTTTTTGAAGAGGCCATGGACTCCAAGTCACATATGTCCTGAATTTCTATGGAATCCGAGTCACATAGGTCCTGATTTTTAGAAAGACTTTTTTTAAGTTTCTCAGCAAAGAAACTGTTTGTGCTCTGATACCCAGGAAGTTACCCAGGCGCCCATTTCCTTATCTGTGCAGCCTCATCTCTTCCTTGTAACTTCAATACTCAAAGTATGATAAGTTCCAATAGTAGCTATAGATAAAGGTTATGCATGTTGTCTGTAGTGGAGAAATAAGCAACAATTTTTAAAAATGATATTTGGTATGCCACATGGCCTGGCAGAGATGAAGGGTCTATCCATTGGACAATAAGTAACCATCATAAGATCAGACAGGACCATGGAACTCTATTGTTAGAAACGATATATCCAGGATGGCATGAATGGATGACAGAGGCCCCTAAGTCATAAACCACCAAGGTTCTGGTATATCCCCCTCAGCCAAATTATGCTAAAATGGGGGCTTCCTTATGTCTGGCTGAAGAACAAAGAAGAAGGATAAGTTTGATTCACGAACATATAGATTTCACTCACTACATGGTACAAGCCAATAGATAAATAAATAATCATTCTGCTGTCCATCTTCACTCAGGGCAGCATTAAAAGACAACAGAAAAGAGACATGTTTTTATTAGGCATAACTTCACGCAGGTCAAATTAATTTTTCACCTTGCATGGCAAGAGAAATATCTCCTGGTAATTACATACACAGACTTAGTACCAAGTACTTGGTCAAGAGTCTAAAAGATTAGAGATGAGAAATGAGGTCTAGGGAAGAGACGTGTAGATGAATTTGTAGACCCACACACAAAGTGTGATCTTCAGGTCACATGCTAACATTGAACAGAGAGCATCCACTATTGAAGAGGCATTGAATTGACAAGCAGGCAGTTGACATCAATCATTAAGTCCTGCTAATTTAAAGTGATAGTTGCAGCTAAACTCAACTTATACAGGAATCTGACTGGTCTGTTCCACACCCTGACTGTCAGACAGAGGAAAGAAATCAACCACAGAAATACATACTTTGGTCTTCATCATCCTTTTGTTCATAAGATCTGGAATAGAATAAATAATTATAATACAATCAATGAAGCAGAAATGTGAAAAATATTAGTTTAAAAATCTAGCTTGTAGAAGCACTCCTACAGATGACCCAGACCTATTTATTGGAATTAGCAAATACTTTAAAATAATAATTATAATTGTGGTTAGGCATCCATAAGTAAAGATGAATATAATTAGTGAAATGATGAACTGTTTAAGAAGAGAAATTGAACCTCTAAAAGAACCAAATGAAAAGACTATAACTAAAAAATGCAGTATCTGAAATTATAAAATTAATTGAATAAGCTCGATAGCAAATTGAACAGCAAAAGAAGTAAAAAAAATGAATAAAGAGGCAGATTAATAAAAATCACCTCAATTTAAACATGGAATAAAAATGGGGTAAAAATGAATGCCTTATGAATTAATATTAAATGAGCATTATGAAAGTCTTGGAAAGGAGAAGGATTTTGAAATTCAGAAGTATATTTTAAAATTGCTTAAAATATAATATTTTAATTAGAAAACGCTCACAATATACAATTTTAAAAACTGAAATAAACCCAATGAGAAAAAAAACTATAAAGAAAAGTATATGTAGTATATCTAGACATTTGCAAAAAAAAAAAAAACTAAAAGAAAACATATTTGAAAATAATAAAAATAGATTTTAAAATATCTTAAAAGAAGCCAGAGATAAAGGAAAAAATGAAAAAAGGAATAAGTAAAAAGGGTAAAAAACCACAATAACCCTATAATGTCTAGGGAATCAAAGATGCAAATAATGATTAATTACTCACCAGAAATCATGCAAGCTGGAAGACAAAACCACATGAAAAGTTGAAATGAAGCAAAACAAATGAAAACAAAAAGTCAACCTACAATTCCATATGCATTGAAAATATTCTTTGAAATTAAAGGTGAAGTAAAAACTAAGATCATGTATGCTAAAATGCCCAATTTACAATAGCCTTTATAAATAAAGACTGTGATCTCTCAATGCCCTTAAGTGACTCCCACAGAATGAGTACTTGATAAAAATTGACTGAATTAAATAGTATCATTACATTGACATTTTCAATGTCTGTGTTGTTAAACTAAAAGTTTCTTACCTCTTTATCAGAAAGGAATGAAGTAAAATAAGGACAATTTCATATGAACAAACATTGAAGAAATTAATCTGGGCAAACCTACACTAAAAATAATTCTTAATTTCTCTAAAAACAGTTTGATGATATAGAGCAAGAATGGTATTAAGGTTTTGCAGTGTTTGTCATGCTTAAAAATAGAACAAAGGATAGGAGAGGTAAATATATGCAGACACCTAAAATCTTCTTTATAAGTAAAGAGCCATAATATTATTCCAAGGTAGACTATAACAATTTAGAAAATGCACATTTTATTCACTAGAGCAAACACATAAAAATAGAATGAAAGCAAAACAAAGAATAATACTCAAAATGACAATAGAGAAAATTAAATGTAACTCTGGGAAACAATAACAACAAAAAAAGTAGGAAGGGAGAACAAAGAATGGATTGAGAAAAATGAAAGAATAGCAAGATGGTAGGCTGAAGTACAACCAAATCAATAACTGCAGTGAATATAAACAGACTGAAAGCACTAGCTGTATTTTGTTCTGATCTTACCAATCATCCCCATTTCTACTCTGTTGCTACACTAGTTCAGCTTCTCCATATCTCTCATTTTAATGGTTGAGAATGATCATCCTGCCTCAACTACCTCACCTACCACAGCAATACCAGATAAGTTTTACTAAAATCCAAACCTTGTCATGCAACTTGTCTGGAATCATCCTCCTATTGCCTTAACCAGTTTCTTTCCTATCTACAGTTTTTGTATATGTATATGCACACGCACACACACACACACACACAGGAGATAGGAGACACATAGCCTAACTGCAGCACAGCTCTCATTTAGGCCATATATATATGTCTAGGGAATCAAAGATGCAAATAATGACTAATTACTCACCAGTATATCATATATATAATCCCAGAACCTCAGAAGACTAAAGCAAGGGGATTGTAAATTTAAGGCTAACTTAGCAAGACCGTATCTCAAATTTAAAAAAATTAAAAATGGCTGTGGAAACTGCTCAGTGATAGAAAGAGCACTTGCCTAGCCTTTGTGAGCCCCTGGTTTCAATTCCCAGTACCGGGGGAAGGAGGACCTAGAACTGAGTCTTGGAATCTTAAGAAATACCCCTATTGTTTCCCCTGAAAACAATATACAGTGTTTTAGAAAATTTTGTAGATATTTTGTCTTGGCCTGGACTTCTGGCTCTGCCTTATTTCACTGGCATCCACACATGGTTTGCAAGGTTACTTTGCTCTAAATGCTATATAGTAAGTTTATTCTTTGCTCCACAACTAGGAGCCTAAGGATCAGCCATACCTTAGTCTCAGTTCAGTTCAACCCAGTACTGCCCAGCCAGCCACTCTAAGAATCCCAGCCTTGTCAGAGTACTGGTTTGGACAGGTGGAGCGTTCAAATACTTTGCCAAAACTCAAACATGCCATTCCTTTACATTAAGCCCCACAGCTTCTTTCAAATCTCAGGTTACATCCACACCAAATTTCAGAAGTTCCCTGGACATTCCTTTCTCTTTCATTTCTTTGCATCTTTACTTCCCTTCTTTCTCTTTCAGAAATACCCTAACCACCTTCTGTATTTTGGGAACTCTTACTCATCTTCTAAGACCTGGTTCAAGTTTCACACATACTCTGTGAAGCATTTCCAGAAAGCTTGCCTCTTCTTCCTTGATGTCTCCATGCCACCCTAAACCAGCAAAGATGGCATTGCTCATAAGTATTGTCTGTCTGATCAAACATTAAATGGTGAAGGAGATTTTGTATGTCATCTATCCTCTTCACACTTGGTACTAGTGTTAATATTTAAATTCTTTTTTCTGAGCATGAACATACGATGTAGAGGAAGAAATAGAAGAAGAAGAAGAAGAAGAAGAGGAGGAGGAGGAGGAGGAGGAGGAGGAGGAGGAGGAGGAGAACTATGGTCACTGGATAAAATTTATTTGGGTTTCACTCATTTAACCCTACTATAGTTTGCTGCTACAGTATGCAGATCTAGAGTTAAAGCCTATGCTTAAGAAACTCACGGAAACAATACTGAATGGGTATCAGAAGAATCAAACTTCTAAGTCCTATAAGAAAAGTGTGGTACCTGAACTTAATTTATATGTTAAAGTTATTTGCTTGGGAGAAAGATTGGTAATAATCTTTATTTAACAAAATTTTTATCAAAGGTAAGACAAATTATAGCATAAACAGAGGCTATAGCTCAGAGGCAGAGCACTTGCTTGGCATGTGTGAGGCACTAGGTTCAATCCTTAGCACCACATAAAAATAAATAAAATAAAGGAATTCTGTCCGTCTACAATTACAAGTTAAAAAAAAAAAGAATACAGGAGATCCTTAGAACACTTGAAGGAGCAAATCATAGCACTTCATACACATTCAACTGTATACATAGAAAGTTGGTAACATTGTTACAAATCATACTGTTGTATAAGAAAAGCTCCAAAGGCTTCTATTCAATAATGACTTACTAATTAATTCGGGTATATATACATTAAAAATAATACACTATCATAGAACCCAGGAAAAAACTATCTACAACTTGAAAAACTGTGTTCTTTAAAAAGTATAACAATAAATTAAATTTCAATAATGTCCCAAATTATTTATGTTTTCAAAGAAAGGGTCATAAGCTCTCATTTAAGGAAAATCTATCTACCACAATGTACTATACATTTCATTAAGCATGGAAGTTCGTCCAAGGGTAACAACTGGAAAAAGGAGACATGCTCTGCAGCAGAATAGGAATGAATGAAAAAATTATGTCCACTGAATTTCAGTTCACATAGGCCAATATCATAGGTCAGTCCGTCATCGGTTTTCTGATATAATCTTGGATTGCTTCAGTTTTGAGCATTGTACTCATGTCTAAATTTTCCTGGAAAAGTTCATTGTGGAAACTGATTATGACATTTTGGGAATGAACAATCTATAACCACTGCAAAATCCCACAAAATCTGCATTTATCCTGCAATTGCTGTTATCTCTGGACATGACTTTTACTTTCCATTCCCTCTTTTGTAAGTGGTAAAGAATTTTGAGTGTGAATTTCTCTATCTGACTGATCCATTCATTTGCACTTAGGAGGGATTAGCCAGATTTTTATTCTACTTGAAGTATTCAGTCTTGAGTGGCATTTCTACTTTGAAAGTTACTGAATTGGGAAGATGAGTGCATTAGCAGTTAGGTGTTCTTACCCATCGTGAGAGAAGATATGCTTTGTAACATTTTTATAGAGCCTCTCATTGGCTCTTATTATGATGTGAAATTCACAGAGTCACAGTCTGGGCTTATAAAACAGAAATGTAAAGTATGAAGAAAATCATTTTTACTGAATTACAAAGCAAATTACATCCATTCTCATTTTTGGAAAAAAAAAACAAAACAATAAAGGGAAATGAAACCAGAAAGCAGAGTTAAAAAATCTCAGATGCCTCCTATTTTCTGACTTATTACACCTCCAAATGTTAGGATCCTCACCTATAGATGTATTGAACTCTTGCTACTGATATAAGCTCTGTGCCAGTCTCTATGACCAAGAGAAAGTGTAAACATGAAAGTAAAATAAACTCTCCCTCCCCTGAAGGAATTTATAATTTGTGATAGGGAGTTTAATTAATGCTAATATGTATCAAAGTGTAATAATGCCCTGAGATTAGTCTAAAGTGGGATTATGGAGAAGAAAATTGATTGACAGGGAAATTCAAAGATAGTTTTAGACAGGCTGGATTGTATAAGTTAGATTTTAAAGCAAGGAAAAATTTATGAAGGGCCAGAAAGAAGAACTGCAGTCTGGGCTAAGGAAAACCACTAGTATACCACCAAATTGTGACGGAGCAAAATGTAGTCTACACACCAACAGGGCAAGGTATGGTGTGGAAGTCATAAAGAAAAATTTCAAATATTTTTGTGAAGAATTTTGAGTGTGGTACTAAGGAATTGGATATTAGTCTTTGCAAGCTGAGAATCCCTAGAGATCATGGCTGGAATTCAGAAGGATCCCCTACAACAGTGGTAAAGTGGGCCAAGAATGAATGAAGAAAAAAAAAAAGTGGCTACAAGAAGGGTAAAGGGGCTGTTTCTTTAGTCCAGGCCTAGTTGAAGAGTGATTGAACCCAATGTTGGCTATTAGCAACAGGGAGGCCAAGAGGATGAGAAGATACTCAAAACAAAATTCCAAGCCATAAGTTAAGAAATAGCATGACTCAGTGAACACGCTGACTCAGAGTTGTTTGGTTCTATTCATAGTTCTTTATAGTTTTGGACAATTTCCAGCTATTAGAAGCACTTCTTAAGAATTGGGACAAAATTTAGTATTAGAACACACTCCACAGGATGATAGTCACTCCACTCCATATGCACATTATCTAAAAAAATGAAAGAAACTTACTTTTGAGTCCAAAAATAAGACAGTATTATGAGTAATTTGAATTGTTTTCAAGTGACTATATAGGCATTTCTATAATGTGATGATTAATTTTTATCTTCTGAGAAAGGATCTTATACCAACTATACTTATATACTTGGATACTAATTCATACTGGATAATTTCTGAATTTTAATGCAATATTATATAATGTGTTTAATAGTTGATAAGTATTGTCAACATAATTAATGAATATCTTGTCTGGAATCACTATGCTTCAAAATTATACAAATGATTTATAATTGTAATAATAAATCTTGCTTTTATGTAGCATGCAATATTTATTTCATAAAGATTTTATGGTGTAAAGGAAAGCTATCACTTTCTTCAAACACACATCTATATCAATGCCACTTATTGAACATTATATCTCCACATCCCTTAATTGACCGTTTATAACAAAGTAAGTTATTTTAAATGTTTTAGTATGAATAACATTGGGTTTTAAATGAGACCAAGGAAGGGCTATCTAATCATTTTGGATAAATATGACTTTGGTTTACCACGAATAAGTAATTTGCAACAGTGTTATTTGTGCCTGGCAGTTCAAAAACTTTCCATCAGCAGGCACATTAGTCTGAAAATCTACAGATTTGCCCAGACATGAGGTATCTCCACATGTGCAAACAAACAAGAATCATCTAAATTTAAAGGTCATTTCAGCATTTAGATATTGTCATGCTTACTAAGGCTATATTTTATCAGTAATTAAAGCAAAACAGTCTCGAAGAAAATGAGACACATTCAAGCTTTTTTTTTTTTGTATGTTAACCCCACAAAAGCTATTTTAAGTGTAACATTCATATACAATTATTAACACATTATTTATACTTATTTGGTATAAGAACCTGAAAGGAAAAAAAAAAAAAGGATTGCACTTGCTCAGCCAAAACCAAAATGATGGTTTTTAAAACATTTTTTCAGCAAAAAATTATATTGGTTTTCTTCTCAGTTTCTTTTGAGTTCAGTCCAAGTTTTAATGCCCAGAATCTTATATTGTGAAAGACTCTAAATGCTAAAATTTGAGCACTCCAGTAATCCTAAAGTAGAAAAGTTAGAAACAAAACAAAAATATCCCACAATGAGAAATCTAAATGAGATTGGAATTTATTTTCCCCCCATAACAAAGCTATGGGGTGGGGAGAATTGATGATATTGCTGTTTTACTTTTATATGGATGACAAGGCACTGACTGTGCATATCATTGGAATCTCAATGTGAACACTCCATAAAATGTTCTACATTGGTTTTCATGGGGTTGTAAGGGAATTTTTTATTTAAAAATGATAACAAGTAAAAGTTATTACAATTGCTATAGAATGATATATAAAGTTCTTAAATCACCCACTTTCCTAATAATCTGAGATCTGATGTTTTGTTTTAAAATTTCAAGTTTAAATCATCCTAAATAAAAGGTGGTACTTTCTATAAAATTACTTTTCAAGTAGTGATTATTAAAAAGCTTTCAAAACAAATTAAAGAGAGCCCACAGCTGATTTGTTGCCTTTGTCTTCCCAAGTCAAAATTTTTGAGAGAAAGGAATAGGACTTAGAAATTTTCAATAGTAATTGTTAAGTATTTGGTTAACAGGGGGTAAGGAAATATCACAAAAATCAATATTTTGGTAGCAATAAAAATATCACAACAAAGCTAAAGGTGTCAGCAACTAAAAAAAATAAATGATTCTTAGTCTAGCCATGACAAAACCTATTTATCATAAACATTTAATTATCTTTGTGTATAATGATGGAGTAAGAGATTGAGATAACTAGGAATGCTTGCTGTGTGTAAGACGAGGTCTAAGATAAAGAATTTCTAAAATTAACCTTGTAATAGTGTGTGTGTGTGTGTGTGTGTGTGTATATATATATATATATATATATATATATATATATATATATATATATATATAAATATATATAGTGGCCTTGTATTGTTATCCTATTACTATTTTATACTGCTGACTATGATATACCACAAATGAAATGGCTTAAAGCAGCACGTGTCTATTACCTCCCAGTTTTCATAGGTGGGAAGTCCACCATTGTTTTGCTGGATGCTGTGCTTGGGCCACACACGGCTGCACTCACTATGGTAGCTGGCACCTCCCACCAACCTCAGACTCATGGTCCTCTTACAGAGTCATTCAGGAGGTTGGCACAAGTCAGTTCTTTTCACTTCTATACTTCATGGCAGTTTCATCTTCTTCAAGACCATCAAGAGAAGTCTCTCTAATGCCTCAAATGTCTTCTTTTTAAAGGGTTCCTGCCTGGCTAAGTGAAGTTCATCCAGAGAAACTTTGCTTTGATTAACTCAAACAAAATGATTTGAGACATTACTTACATCTTTAAAATTCATTTTTCCTTGTAATAAAACATAATTACAGGAATGAAATCTGTCACATGACAGTTCCACCCAACACTTGAGGGGATGATCATATATAAGGTATGCACTCCAGGGTGTGAGAATCTTGGGGGTCATCTCAGAATTCCACCTACCACAGCCTCACTAAGCTTCCACAAAGAAAATAGGCTGATTAATGGCGTCTCCAGAAGATAACTCTGACTTATACCTGAAACAGATAACGTTGAGTTATCACGGTGGGTCTTAAATGTAGCTAACTGAAACATTATAAAAGGAAGGCAGAAAGATACTTGATACAGATAGAAAACAAGCAATTTAGCTACAGCAGCCAAGATTGGAATGATATTGTCATGAGTCAAATGATGCTGGTAACTATCAAAAGCTAGAAAAATCAAAGATTCTCCTCTAGGCCCTTGGCGGGGAATATAACCTTGCCAACACCTTTGTTTCAGCCCAGGGACCCTGATTTTAGATTTCTGGCCTCCAGAATTGTAGGAATCAATTTTTGGGTTTTTTAAGGTACTAAGTTGGTGAAAATTTGTAATAGCAGCCACTGCTATGGGAAGTTTGATGTCATGACCTTGTGAAAAAATTTATATTTTAGAAAAAATATCTTTGGCAGCAGTCTAAAAAGTAGGTGGAAACAAATACAGCTTATACCAATAATGGGTTAAAGATAAGATAATTCATATAACAGTAGGTAAACGCCATAAGAAGGGGCTATCAATTTTATGTTTTTTAACTAGCTCATTGGCAGAACTTTATGAATAAAAATTATCGAAATAAGTCTGGTGGGCTGATGGTATAGCTCAGTGGTAGAGCTTGGTATATGCAAGACCCTGGGTTCTAGTCTTATCACCACAAAAGGGAAAAGGTCTGGTAAAAAATAAATATTAGAAGGAAGGAAGGAAGGAAGGAAGGAAGGAAGGAAGGAAGGAAGGAGGCTCAAGCAGATAAAATAAAGAGGACTATTTGATACCTCAATTGTTAAAATGAACCTTATCCTAGGTGTATATTTTGTCTTGAATATTTAAAGAGCTACCCTAATTATTATAAACTGTGAAAGTAGTGTTTATTTCATCTTGACCACAACATCTTCTGAGATTTGTTGTTGGATGTTTATAACATAAGAAATACAACAATTTTGTGTCCCATGGAGATAAACAATTAACTATGCATATTTTGGAGGTATGTTCCTCATTTATTTATTTACTTATTTGCTGTTATGATTATAGAACAAAAATGTTTGAAGACCATAACATAAAATAATACTGAGAACCTTTGGGAAGTTTGGTGTCATGACCTATAAAATTTATATTTTAAGAAAAATTTATATTTTAAGAAAAATATCTTTGGTAGTAGTCTTAAAAGTAGGTGGGAGAGAAAAGAACGACAACAGGGAGACTAGTTGAGAGGTTACTGGAGTAAATTATTCACAATAAATCCCTTAGACTAAACTAGGATGAAGATGACACAGTCATATAGTCAAAATAATAAGGAACAACACACAAAATTGTCACCATCTCTGTGACTTTGTATCAATATTCACAATATGCATTTTTGGATAGGTATTTATCCCATTTCACGAAATTATTTATTCAGCAAATATTGAATATTTACTGTGGGTTTAGAACTAGATTGAAGTGTGCAGAGAAAATCAAGCCATGGTCAAGGTCCTTTCCAAGGCCACAGGACTTGTAGATAGTGAGGGGGCACCAGAGTCAGGTCTGTTTTGCATGTTTCTGAAGAGTCAAAGAAAGAGAAGAGCCTTGCAAAGTAATTTAGCACTATCTTAATTGCTTTAAACCAGTGATCCGCACATTGCCTGGAGGCAATTGTTAATAGGAAGATGTTTATTTTGTTTGTTTTGCTTTGTTTTCTGAGAAAGCACCTGAACCTTGAGAAACTTTAAGAGGTTCTCTCTGGAGACCAAAATTATTCTAAAAGCAACTGCAATATTTCAAGGTCCTTTTCATGCCCCGGAATTGTAGTTTGGCTTATATTAATGAGGCACTAAAAGAAAGAAAGCTATCACATTCAAATACAGCAGTTTTCTGTACTACTGTTCTCAACCATAGCTAATTTGATTTCTAATTACAAGATTAGAATTAACCTGATTAGCTCCTTCTGGAATAAGACATTCAAATAGAACTTTGCTAAAGAAAGTGAAATTTACTGTTAGATTAAACATTCCAAAATGGTATCATAAATATTCCTAAATCTGGAAATGACCTTGAATGTTTATCTTGTTTATCTTTCTGTTTTAAGGAAGATCTAAATAAAGATGATTCCAATCACATATCCTCTTTCTGAACTATTCCAGCATAATTAAATTTAAAACAAAATTTACTGAGAATTAATGTGCCAAGCATAAGATCTAGAAAAAGAAAAACTAAATTTCCATGGTAATCCCTCTTTATTCTTTAAAAATTATAATCATTTTGAAGTTGGAAAGCAAATCTCTTATTACATTTTACTTAGTTATTCCTTATCCCTGTTTGTTTGGTTTTTTTTTTGTTGTTGTTGTTGTTGTTGTTGTTTTGTTTTGTTTTAAAGCAAACTACACCTTCAGTTGCCCTCCAGTTTCAGATTCGGACAAATAATGTTGAATAAAGTATGATCGAAAAATTATAAGGACTATCAAATTAAGACAATCAATTACTTGTGCATTATCAACCTAAGTAAAATGTAGAATGTATTCAATTACTGGAATAATTCAAGCCAGGAAAAACATTTCGCTGCATTTGAACTTCTTCCTGAGATTTTGATTTATATTTGGGAAAAGATGGTGCAGGATTTAGCTCTTGGACTTTTCCACAATCAAAAGATAACATAATCTCCAATGGCCCTATAACCCCAAGGTCAAGTTGCTTAATCCTGAATCAATATTACCTTCCACTTTAGAGGGCTAATAGGTCAAATAATTTTCTGTCTTTGTGATTTTTACTACTATATTCTTGTTAATTATATAGTGTATAATTAATATATATTGTATACTATATTAATATGTGTTATAATATGTACATGTGGTTTGTTTCTTAGTTATTTTGTTTGTCATTTATTTTATCCCTATATTTCTCTAGGAACAGAGTTCTCACCCCAGGGTCTGCTTATGTATTACATTTTTTTAAAAAATTATTTTTATTATAATTTGCTATATATGACAGCAGAATGCATTACAATTCATATTACACATATAGAGCACAATTTTTTATATCTCTGGCTGTACACAAAGTAGAATCACACCATTCTTGTCTTCATACATGTATTTAGGATGATGATATCCATCTCATTCCACCATCTTTCCTACCCCCATTCCCCCTCCCTTACCCTCCCTCCCCTATGCTCTATCTAGAGTTTATCTAATCCTCCCATGCTTCCCCCCACCCAACCCCATTGTGAATTAGTATCCTTATATCAGAGAAAACATTCATCATTTGGTTTTCTGGGATTGGCTAACTTCACTTAGCATTATATTCTCCATCTCCATCCATTTACCTGCAAATGCCATGATTTTATTCTCTTTTAATGTTGAATAGAATTCCATTGTGTATATATATCACATTTTCTTTATCCATTCATCAACTAAGGGCATCTAGATTGGTTCCACAATTTAGCTCTTATGAATCGTGTTGCATGTTTTTTGACATAAAAAACAAAAACCTTAAGAATTAATAACAATGATGACAAAAAATTCAATCAATTAATTCAACTTTTACTAAATGCCAGTCACTGTACAATTATGCTTTAAATTCATTGGTTCATTTAAACAATCCTATAATACTATGCATAGGTCATATTTTACTTGAAGAACTGAGACTCAGAAGTTAGTGTGTCAATCTGGCTTCTCAAGAAGCAGATCCCAAGATGGAATTAATTAAATTAGAGGAAACACCTATGTGGTCAAAAATGGGTAGGGAGCTAGAGAACTTTGGGATTGAAGGGATCAGAACATAGTGCAGATCTGGCTCCAAATGAAGGAGTAAGGGAGAAGACTGGGCAAGAGAATCCTGGATTGCCTGTCATCTAAGGAAATCTGGACAAAATTTTCCAGAGACTTTGAGCCAAAATTACTGACCAAGAGTTTCCTGACTCCAGTAAATAGGTCAGCCTAGTGTCTCTGCCATTACACTCAGTCACTGGGCAGGTCAGCCTAGAAAGACATGGCTTCAGTCCCATCAAAGTAATGGATCTCAAAGCCAACAGCTTGAGCTGTCAATCATACTCCCTGTAGGGCTTGATGAATTCTCAAGGCCACCTCAACTAGTTAGGTAAAGGTGAAGTTCAACTTTGCACAATCCTAATGCTGGAGGCTTTTCTATTTATTTAATGTATTTTTCATGATCTTACATGTTCTTTTGATTTTGGTATCAATACATTTTTTTTCAACATTTAAAAATACAAATTAGCAATTCTTATTTGCTTTCAACATATGCTTTGACATTTTTCCCTTCAGTAAATCATTTTCAATATGCATAAGATGCTAAATAGTTTTAATAACTCAATGCAACATTTATTATGAAATTGTGTGTCATTATAAATCATGATTCTTAAACCTCAAGCAAAGCTCTTATGTAAAAAAAGCTTTATCATTTCACACTATACTTTGGGTCAATTTGGGGACCTTTATACAGGGAGTAAAATGAATCATGTCTCAAAAACCTGTTCCTTTTTAAGCTAAACTTGCAAATATTTCTACCAGATTCTACTGGATTCTTAAAACCTTTATGTCGACATATTGTGTACTTTAATGTGGGAATGATTAACTGCCCCGTCACGCCCTGTCCCGACCTACCCATCATTTCCTCACTATCCCAGTTTGTTCAACTAGGTCATCCCCTTCAAAGTTTGGTGAATCAGTGACCTATTGCTGTGTTCCAAAACATCCTCAAACTCAATGGCTGTAACACCAATCAATTGCTGCAGTTGCTTGTGGGCTGGCCGACTAGGCTGATTTAAACTGATCTATGCTGACTTGCTTTCATGCCTGCAGGTCAGCAGGGGGCTCTGCTTGGCTGGAAGACCACAGCTGGAATTCTTGCCTTCCACCCATCTCTCATCCTCCTGGATGCCTAGCTCAGGCATGTCCTTCTCCTGGTGGCAGCAGAGTGCACGTGTGTAAAAAGGAGGCATGCAATGCCTGCATACAGGACTGTCCCTTCAACCTGTGTCACTGGCCACAGTAGTCACACAGTAACTATTTCCAAGTTAAGGGTTAGGAAACTATCCTATATTCCTTTTGTGGAGAAAAAACAACAACAACAACAGTCATCACATAGCAAATACTGCAGCCTTGGAAAAAATAAAACCTTGAGGCTGTTGGTGAAAAATATCACAAATGGGAGTCTGATTTTACTAATGTCTTTCATCTGTTTGAAAACAAGTTATTAAACAGAATTTTGCACAAGACACTTCGCTTGGCCACCGGGAAATGGCTTCCATTATAATGGGAGAAAAAGACATGAAAGTGTTTCTGGTCTGACTCCCTCTTTTCCATGAGACTTAAGTAACTGCAGACCAGTGCCAGAGGCATTTGTTTTTTCTCATTCTGTTCTGTCTCCCTAGGGAATATCTTTCACAAATAAAACAATTTTTTAAAAAAAAACTTTAAAGGAAACAAAATTGTGTGTTTGTATGCTTGTCTGTGTGTGCTCTTTGGAAGATATCTCTCACAAAGACACACACACACACACACACACACACACACACACACACTCCACTCAAGGCTTCCATGCCATGCCGGCAGCATCCTGTTCTACTTTCCCCACTCCCTTGATTCCCTGTACTCCAGCCCCACTGACATTTTTCTTGTTTTTATTTTTTTGGTACCAGAGTTTGAACCCAGGTGAGTTTTACTACTGAGATAAATCCCCAGACCTTTTTCATTTTTATTGAGACAGTGCCTTGCTAAGTTGCTGAGACTGGTCTCAAACTTTTCCATCCTCCTTCTTCAGCCTCCTTTGTCACTGGGATTACAGGCATATATGCCATCATTACCAGCATGGCCTTTTTTCTGACCATACAAATTTCCAGGTCATGCCTGCCTCTGGGTTTTTGTACATTGACATCCATGAGGTTAGCTCCTCCTCATATGGAGGCCTTAGTTTACTCGGTGTCTCCTCAGAGAAATCTGTTCTTACCATCCAAACTGAAGAAGGTAATCTCTACCAATCCCTTTCATATCACCCCTTTGTATTGTCTACTCAGCATTGATTCCAGAAAGGAACTGTGCTATATAATTTGTTTATTGTCAATCCCTCCTATCAAAAATGCATTTCCTTGAGAGCAGGAACTTTGCCTATCTGTTCACAGATGTGTCCTTGATGCCTCTATTAGTAACTGACACATGGTAGGCACTGATAAATATTTGATGGATAATGAATGGATAATTCATCAGTTTTCTGATAGTTTAGTCAAGACCCTTCTTTTGAGTAGTACATCATTTTATCTATTTCCAAGTAGATGTTCCATGGGCGTGCCTGTCCTCAATTTTTCCCTTTCTTTTCAAACTGTCTTTTGTCCAGTACTCTTTTTTTTCTTAATTTTTTTATTAGCTTTAGATGGGCACAGTACCTTTTATTTTATTTATTTTTATGTGGGGCTGAGGATTGAAACCCAGTGCCTCAATGTGCTAGGCAAACACTTTGCCACTAGCTACACCTCCAGCCTCCTGACCAGTGCTCTCTTGCTAAAAAAGTTATAACTTTCAGGTCAGAAAGCTGGTATTTTCTTGACTCCACTCTACTCACTGATCCTTCACATCAAAATTATTAACAAATGTTATTAATTGTACTCTAACAATATTTATGGGAACCACTCACACGTTTTTGTCTTTCCTGCCACTGCCACCATGTCCTGCAGTAGTTGCCTAAATGGCTTCCTTGCCAATCCAGCTCTGCTGCATGTTGGCCTTTGACCTTGAATGTATTTTTTAACTTCATAGTACCTGTGTCACCATCTTTCAACTGGGTGGACCTCTGAAGTTTACTGTACCAGGTTAAATGGTGACTTCAAAATTTATGTCTCCCCAGGACCTTAAGTGGGACATTACTTGAAAATAGCATCTTTCCAGATGAAATAAATTAAGATGGAATTATACTGGATGAGGGTAGCCCTGATCCAATGACTGGTGTCTTTGTAAGAGGGAAATTTGCTGCAGAGGTGGTAACAGAGAAGATGATGTGACACTCAGGAAAATGTCATGTGAAGATAAAGCAGAGACTGGAATAATGTACCTACAAGGCAAGGAGTGCCAAGATTGCCGGCAACCACCAGAGACAAGGACAAGGCAGGGACAGACTGTGTACTGGAGTCTGCAGGAGGCGCATGATCTGCTGATTTCAGCTTTCTAGGCTGAAATCAGTGAATTGTCAGACTAAATTTCTTTTATTTTAAGATACTCACTTTATGGTAATTTGTTGTAGCAGCCCTAGGAAACCAATACAGTTGTTGTGAGGATTAAGTAAGACAATTTATGTAAAGAATTCACAGTTATTACTGAGGTAAATATAAAATAAAAATTTGTTCATTTCATTTTCATTAATAGGAATCAGATTAAAGTTCTTAAAATGCAAATATGACCAGGGCATATCCCCGCTTAAAACTTTTCAGAAGCTTTTTAGTGTCCGTAGGATAGAGTCCAAAATTTTAAGATGGCTCAACATGTCCTAGATCTGGCCACAGCTTCACCTCTCTGTACTTCTTTTACTTCATTATCGCTTCACCAACTAAATAGAATGTTTTTAAAAAGTCCTGTTCTCTCCAATATCCAGGCACTCTAAGGTGATGTTTTCTTTTTCTAGAACATTCTTCCGTTTTTCTTTCACAAGTAATTCCTTTTTTTTTTTTTTTTTAGGTTTGGTGTAAGCCCTCCTTTAAAGGCTCTCTTTCTGATTAGAAAGGATCTCTCCATCTTAATCCCATGGTACGTCCACTCTGTCTTCAGCTACTTTGATCACACTTGTGAATGCTCATTTATATTCTCACTTACACTGTGAGCCCTTAAAGGTACTGGCCTTGGCTGCCCAGTTCTTTGTGTTTGTCCTGGTGGCTGGCATACAGCCAGAACTAGTTCAACTGGTACACGTTGCATAAATAAATGAACAAGGTTATTTGAATAAAGTACAATAAACGTAAAATCCTGACTTGATGGGAGAACCGATGGATATGTTAGTAGGTCACCTGGGACAAACTAAGAGTCAAAATATTATGGGAAGGAAAGTCAATAAAAGTGAGTTCATTTTAGCCTTGTCCTATATTAAATGAATGAGTAGCCAGAAGCCAGAGAGGTAAAGCTAATCAATCATCAATAGAAAACTAAAACCAAAATTCCTTGTCTTCACCACGCTCATACTGAAAAAAGTCAGCCAGGATGTTGAAAAAAGAAATAACACAACAGAAAAAAAAAAATGAACGTGGAGAAAACACTAGACTTGTGTACACAAGACAAAAATAATAGAAGTGAAATGGAGTGTGTTTACAAAAAAGTCCAGGATTGTCAGAGAGTGATTCAAACTGATGGGAAGGAACTCAAATTCCTTAAGTGCAGTGAGAAAATGTGTAACTAAGGGAGGAGAAATCAAATTCCTCAAGTGCAGCAAGTGTGTGATCCAAGGAGAAGAGAAATTTCCTAAATTGAGATGTACCACAGAAGGAACCCAGAGTTTATGAAAGACCTGTTGTGTAGTAATATCCACCCAACCTCAAATCCTGCCTGCCTGGCCCGAGCAGCTCTTGCCAACTCTCTATGTCTGGTTGCCATTAAATGTGGTAAGACAACAAGAACCAGGAACTAAAACTACAGCTTAACACAGATAACGGAGAAGGATATCTTTGGATTCCTTCACTGCTTAAATCAACAAATTGCAGCATCAGCTCCAGGGTTGGAGTAGCTCTTCTTCCATGAATTCTGACTATTTTTCATGCTTTTTTCTGAGTTATTCCTTCTACTCACATTTCTAGGTAAATAAGATTATTTCTACTCACTCATCCAATCTGAAAATTCACAACTAGCTGACCCTCCTCTGCTGACATTCAGTCTCCAGGTCCCAACCACATCTGCAGTCTGGATAGGAGCAGCACCTCCCAGTGTGGCCCCAGCTGCCATTTACAACCCTCTCCAGACACTTCCTCTCATGCACCCTGCACCCTCATCACCCTGTTCTTGGCTATCATTAGCCGTTTCTTACATGTTCACATCCTTGCTTATCTTATTCATTTACAGAAGACTAGGCAAAACTTTATTATTTAATTCTAAATATTTTGCCAAAATAAAAATTGGGCCTAAGACTATACATTCACATATAGCTTTTATAACTAATTTTAATATATTTACACATACACATGTAGAATACATGATGTGTAACATTTATAATTATGTAGTCTATATACTTAAGATGTACTTTGTTACTTTACAATACTGCTATGAAAATGAAAATGAGTTAGAAATTTATATGTACCTTAATTCCATCACATGTTCCAGACTGCTTGATTTATATTTAATAGCAATTTATTTGTAGTATCTCTAATCGTGGTAGTGAATATGATTAAGATCATTAAATACAGAGCCTGTGAGATGTGTGTTTAAGCATCCATGTCTGACTCTTCTGGTAATTTTAAGAAATTATTTAGAGACATTTAAATAATATAACTAATTTCTTTGGAAACATCATTTAGTTACAGAAAAATTCTGTATTTTACAATGTTAGACCGATGGCATATTTTTTAAGTGTTTTTACTTCTTTTGGATTTTATTATTTATTCTTTCAAATAAATTTTATTGTGTATTAAGAAACATAACGTGATGTTGTAAGATACAAATATATGGTTACTAAAGAGAGAGAAATTAATATATCCATCATCTTCATATCCATTTCTCCCACCATGATAAGAAAAATTATAATCTACTTAAATAGCTAAAACCTTGAACTTATAATATGTTATGAACTATAGTCCTCAGGAACATTAGATTTTTTTTAAAATAGTTCATCACACATATCTACTACTTTATATCCTTTGATACGCATATTCCCTTTGCCTCTCCTCACCTCAATACTAGCATGATTTTTTAAATTCTGTATTTCTATATATTTTACTACTATTTTTAGAGTCCATATATAAGTGAGACAATGCAATATTTTTCTTTCTGTGTCTGGCTAATTCATTTATCAGACTCTATTCTAGGTCCTTCCATATTGTGGCAAATGACAGGATCTCTTCCTCTTGAAACATTGTAAGACTGAATACTGGGATGGGGAATAATCCAGAAAATAATTGAAAACACCTTGTAAACAGTTTTAATGAAGGATTAATGAAAACACCTGTTATATCCATGGAAATAACAGTTTGTGGTAAATTTAAATGATGGACAGGCAGCGAAATTCATTTGAGTATTAAAATATCTTAACTTCCTAATAGAACTAGAACCACCTATGGTGCTAGTTTGGGACTTGCAGATGCACAGCAATGAACACAGCAATGCAGATATATACTTTCATTTACTTTGGGTATATTCCATGAACACAGATTACTGGTCACATGGTAGTTTTAGTGGTGTACCAGGTTCCCTTTTCTCTAGAACCTCACTAGTACTTTTTATCTTTTTCCTTTTCTTTTTATAGTTATCATAATAGATGTGAGGTCATATCTCATAGTGGGCTTTGATGTGCATTTACTGATGATTTTGATGATTAGTGATGTTGAGTACCTTTTCATAAACCTGTTGGCTTTTTATATCATCTTTGCAGTAATGTCTATTCAAGTCCTTTGTCATTTTTCAATTGGGTTATATTTTCTTGCCTTTTGACTTCTCTATAAATCTTGAATATTAATCCTTCATTAAAACTGTTTACAAATACTTATTCCTATCTGTAGAGTTCCTTTTCTGTTTTTAAATTGTTTCCTTTCCTATGCCGAAACTTTTTTAGTTGCATGTGGCCCCATTTATTTATTATGGCTTCTGTAGTCTGAGTTTTGGTATGAAATTGAAGAAATCATTGACAAGAACAATCTCATGGAACTTTTCCCCATTGTTTTCTTCTGGCCATCTCATGATTTCAGGCCTTACATGTAGGTCATTTGTCCCTTTTGAGTTGATTTTGTGTATGCTGTAAGGTAAGGGCTCCATTTTACTTCTTGCATGTGGAAATACAATTTTCCCAGCATTTCTTATCAAAAAGATTATCCTTTTCTCCATTGAATATCCTTTTAATGAATATTATTTGACCATATATGCTTGAATTTATTTCTGGGCTCTCTTGTTTCACTGGTCTATATGTATTTTTATATCAGTACCATATTGTTTTGATTAGAATAGCTTTTCAATATTATTTGTTTGTTTGTTTATGTATTTAGGCAGTACTGGGAATTGAACTCAGGGACCTATGCAAGCTAAGCAAGTGCTCTACCACTGAACTACATACTCAATCCTGTAATATAATTTTAAATCAGGAAGTATGATGTCTCCAACTTTGTTTTCATTTTTGTTTCTGTTTTACCTCAAAATTACCTCAGCTATTTGGAATCTTTTTTGGTTCCATAGAAATTTTGGTATTATTTTTCTATTTCTACAAGGAATGCCATTGGGAATTTGGTAGTATTGCTCTGAATTTTTATATTACTTCGTGTAGTTTGAGCACATTAGCAACATTAATTATTTCCTCCCATGAGCTTTGAATATCATTTCATTTGTGTTCCCATCATATATGTTTACCAATGTTTTCTAGGTTTCAATGAACAATTCTTTTACCTCCTTAAATTTATTCCTAAGTATCTTATTTTTTGTTGCTATGTTTAGACTGTTACTTATGTATAGAAATGCCATATTTTTTGTTGATTTTTATATCCTTCAATTTTAATTAATTCATTTATTATATTTCAACTGTTTGTGTGGGTGTGTGAGAGAGAGAAGATGAGAGATTTTCTACATTAGATTCGTGCAATCTACAAATACAGTTAATTTAAATTCTTCCTTTCTAATTTGAGTATGTTTCACTTCCTATATTCAATTTAATTGATCTGGAGAGTACTTTTAATAATATGCTGAGCAGAAGCAGCAAGAATGGGCATACTTGCGTTTTAACAAATCTTAGAGGAAAATTTCTCAGTTTCTCCTATTCCTTATGATGTTAGCCGTGGAGTTTCATTCTATATCTAAGCTTTTTATCAAGAATGGGTATTAAACTTCGTTAAATACTTTTTCTACATCAATTGATATGATTATGTTGTTTTTGTCCTTCACTTCATTAATATGATGTATCCCATCAATTGATTTGCATAGATTAAACTGGCATGAAAAGTATAACTCTCACTGGATAATGATATATGAGCTTTTTAATGTATTGTTGAATTCAATTTGCTCTTTTATTGATGACTTTTTCATCAATATTCATCACAGATCTTGGTGCATATTTTTTTTTTCTTGCTTTCACAGTACTTTGTTTATAAACCTAGTATAGCATTTACCTTGTTTTAGTATTGCAGTAGTAATATTACCTTGTAGTAGTATTGCAATATAAAAATCCAATGCAAATTCAATTCAATATAAAAATTTAATGCAATACTACCAAATTCCTAAAGGCATTCCTTATAGAAATAGAAAAATAACACCACAACACATTTCATTATTAAAACGACAAGCTCCTCAAGGATAGTAGTCAATATTTTTTATACGTGTTAGAAAAATAATCATAAAATCCCATATGTGGTTCCAGTTCTCTTAGGAAGTTAAGACATTTCAATCTTTAAATGAATTTCACTGCCTATCTATCATTCAAATTTACCCCAACGTGCTATCTCCATGGATATTGAAGTTTAAGATTTTTTCAATCATTTTTTGGATTATTACCATAACCTATTAAGCCATCTTTTCGCAGCAAGACTTGCCTTTCTCACAATCTCTCCTGCACTGTGCTGCCAAACTGATCTTTCTAAATGTAAATCTGATCCTGTCACTCCCAGCTTTCCCCTGCTTTTTTATTCAGAATTGTGACAGGAAACCAATGTCACTTGCAAATACAGGAATTCAGAAGAGTTAAATGAAGGGATTAAATTCAAGAATGTTAGCAACATTTAAAGCTCTAAGGACTAGCAACAGGAAAGCTAAGTATCACAGGTCATCCTAAAATGGAAAAGGAGATTCAGTCTTCACCAGGGACTGAGAAGAGAGGTGTACATACAGGAAATAAGCACCAGAGGAGACTGTGATCTTCAGAAAGAGGAACACAGCCTGCCATTGCTATACCAAATTGGTTTAGGACAGGGAACCAAGAAGCAGAGCATTAGGTAGGGGAATCTTATGCATGTGATTTATTAGGAAATGCTCTTCGCAGAAATATGTAAGAAATTAACTAGAGCAGGAAAAAGCTAAGGATGGAGTTAGGCAAGAATGTGATTTCAGGAGAGGTCCAGGCTCAACCTAACTCCATAGGAAACTCTAGAGCATAGATGTAACCAGAGGTTTTCCTGCACAGAAAAAATAAAAGGCTTGCTCTGCCACACCCACATCAGTCAGTCAGTGGTTACAGACTAACACTTTGGGGAGGGAAGAGTTTAACTTCTCCAGTAATAAGCCAGATTTAAAGTTAGGTAGTCAGTGTAGTTAGGTAAATCGGGTCTAATATGGAGTGAAATCTAAAATGGAGACCATGCGGAGAATGACTCAGGGAAAACACAGGACAACTCATGGAATGTTAATGAAGTCCCGAAAAGGCCCTAGGCCAAAGTCCACCTCAAAGAAATGTTAATGAATAGCCCCCAGCAAAAAGGTGCTGACTCAGAAGTCCTTCCTGACCAGATTACTTCTTTGGCCCACCTGTGTCCCACCCCTCGGGCCTTCCCACCTACATTCCATCACTGAAAGAACTATAAAAAGGGGAGACAACATCCCTTCCATGGATTCCATCTCTTGGGTCCCCTTCTTCCTCCAGGAGAAGTCTTTTCTGCTGTCCTTTAATAAACTTCTAATTTCTTCTCTGACCTTGCCTCGGCGTGCTTCTTTGGTGTTATTCTTCAACATTGGGGAAGCAAGAACTCGTCATCGGTCAACAGCGGTAACAGTATCTGTGGGTGGTATCTGCAATTATCTTAGGGCAGTCAGAGAAAGTGCCACTTTGGACAGTTTTCAGCCAAGACCTGCAGCAAGTGCGGGGATGCGTGCACCAGCCCAGCCACAGGGAACTCAAGAGGTACCAAGAGCTTCTGCCAAATTGACCACTTGCAATTCTTAGGTTCATTTGCTTCTCAGAATTAGCTTTTCCTATTTGTTCTCAGCTTCTTCAGAATTTAGGTGGGTCTTAATTTCTGGGAAAGCTTGTGAGAGGGGCTCTTGTAGGATAACTTACAAACTTCTCTGCCACAGTTGGTCTCAAGGCTATAAATAATACTCATCCTCTCCTTCACCTGTACTTCTAGATTCTTTTACCCTCACCTAGAACTTCTGAGGTTTCATGGCTTGTATGATGAGAAACTTGATCTCCTAGTTATCATGTCCTCCCCAGACAATGATCACTATACTTCTAAATTCACAGTTAAAATTGAGCGATACTAAGATGAACCCTCTGGTTCACTTGCATACCAAAACATTATTTCACACCCTTATCAAGTAGCAGAGACTCTATCTCCTTAGACATACATGCTGAAATATCCCAGTTCATATTAAAGTATCTCAGTATATTCAACACTGCCTTTATGGTAATTCTTTTCTTTACTTGCGGGTCTACAGATGAATGTGAGGTACCAGTTATCACCGCCATGTTTTTAAGTTTAGTAAGACACCTGCTGTGTCACTGAATAAAAGGATACTTCTCTGAGAAATAGAACCTATAAACCCACAGTTCTAAAGAAAAGGAAATAGAAAATATGACATCTCCTGCCTGGTCCTGGGGTGATGAAGTACATACCACTTCCTCCATCTCAGTTTCTGAACCCATGAATTCTATCTATTGAGGACCCTGGTTCACTAGCCCCTGGTTTACTATAAATGTACTAATTGCTAAAGGATCATGTCTCCATTTCAGGATGTCATCTTCAAGCCTGGAATTCCTTAAAAGTCATTTTCCATGCTCCATCAGGTATGTAATCTCCAAAGGATTCAATGTTTCATAGAACCAGTAGAGTCCCTCTGCAATATTTTCACTCCAGTACCACCTTTACAATAAAGGGGGGGTGGGTCTCATGGTTTGAGTTGATATTATTGGGAAGCCTATCCAATAAGTCTTTCCATGAGCCTTTTGGAATTATGCTGATATTTTTCTGGTAGGAAAGGCAAATGTATTAGAATAGATATCAGTTCTACCCAAGATAAATTGTTACCTTGGTCAGGATGAGAAAGGCCCAGTTTTATCAATTTGCTAAGAAGTGTCTGGCTTGTTTTCTCAAAAGATAGTATCATATTAGGGGCTAAACATAGAGATTTATTCCTGAATAGGTTGAATACTTAGCCATGGCATTAGCTGTGTAAGTTTTAGTGAAAAGAGAGCCCATGATCTTGGGTTCACAGATTATCTCCATCTTTGCCACCATTTGCTACTCCATTCATGATCCCATTCAGCTCATAAAGCTGCTGGCTTATAAGGTATTGGACTGGTCATCCTCCATACTTGGTTGGGTTGTGCCTCTTTGACAACAGATGTTCTGCAATTAAGTCCTGCACCTGTTTACCAGGTAGTCTCTTAACCCTCCTTCCAGCTGCAAGTAATCAGATGCAATGGCAAGTTGCTCTGACTTTGTGTCCATTACCATATGTCCAGTCATGTTTTTCTTCCCTGAACCAAACTGTCCCTAATTTGAGAATTTTACTCCCTTCAGAACAAATAAACTGAGACCCTCACTACTTCTCCCGCATTCAAACCTCCATTACATGTAGTTTTACTTTCTACAGTTTCAATTACCTGTGGTTAACCATAGCTTGAATTTATTAAATGGAAATTTCCAGAAATAAACAATTCGTAAATTTTAAATTGAATGTTATTCTGAGTATTTTGATAAATTTCTCACTGTGCCACTCCTTCTCACCCAGGATGGGAACCTTCCCTTTTGCCAGAATATCAATGCTATATACAGTATTCCTGTTTCTTCATTGTTGTCCCCATTAGCAGATCTACTGTCAAAGTATCTCAGTGCTTGTGTTCAAATAACCCTTATTTTGCTTAATAATGGACCCCAAATGCAAGAGTAATGAAGCTAGCAATTTAGATATGCAAAAGAGAATCCATTAAAGTGCTTCCTTTCTGTAAAAAGATGAAGGGTCTTAACTCTATAAGGAAGAAAAAAGTCCTATGCTGAGAATGCTAAGATCTACAGTAAGAACAAATCATTCTGTGAAACTGTGAAGAAGGAAAAAAGAAATTAGTGCTACTTTTGCTGCTGCTTCTTGAACGACAAAAGTTAAACACAGTGTATGTGAAGTAATTACTTAAGATGGAAAGGACATTAGATTTGTGTATACATGTATATGTATGGAAAAAGCATAATACATGTAGAATTTTGTACTGTTTATGGTTTCAAGCATCCCCTAGTGGGTCTTAGAACATATCCTCTGCAGAAAGTAGGGGAACCAATAGATCTTTATTTCAAATAATTTTTTCTCCCAACAAAATTTCATGATGCGTAACACTGACTACAGTCCTATCTTCTGTTGGTGTCTTGCCACACTCCTGTCTTTCAGGGCTTCCCTGAGTGGGGATATATTTTAACAGCAGTCCATATTTGGCTCACAGTTACATACCAAGATGAACCATCCATAGACCAATGTTAGGTTATTTTCTTCCTCTACTGGGTGGTCGTAATAACCTTCTGTGAAGTTTCAAGTGTGAGTTGAGTGATAATGTCTGCTGAGATTCTGCTGGTGACACAGGAGTCTGAGGTACTTACCAATCCAGCTTACTTATGTCCTTTTGATCTGTCTGAGGATGATCCAAGACATGTCCCTTCCATTTAACAAGTAATTGCTTCTGGGGCTGCTCAAGTTTATGATTTCATGTGTCTGTAAGCTCCCAGCTCATAACAAGCAGCTTTTTTCATGGTTATTCGATGTCACTTTCTTAGACATTTACTTTTCATTCCCAGGGGCATTTCTAGCATCTGAATTTTCACTGCTATTCTTTCCTGCTGATGGATGGCATGGACTCACTCCAGAATCTCAGCTTCAAAACTCTTCTGTTGGGGCTTGCTGGAGACTCCAGATGGCATCTTTATCTCCTGCAGATAATCCCTGTGCCACTACAGAATCTGTTGAGTCACATGAGTTTCATGGTAGGACGACTTGTACTACAGAGCCTGGCATCCTCTTTCTTGTTCATGGCCCCACTGAAAACTATCAGCTTTCTCCATCACTTGCAAAGCCTTTCAGGGAAGTATTCTGTAGTATGGGATTTGCTGCATTTTGCTTCTTTCTTAATGGTCTGATGCACAAGATGCAGTAACTTTACTTTGGAAGGGATTTCCCACTATGCCCAGAACCCAGGGTACTTAAAAACATCACAGATATGGCAAACACTGAATCTTTTGTAATTTATTTCCCATTCTCTGAAACCTCCAGTCTTACCTAGGTTGTAACTTCAGCCTTCTCACAATTAAGCGCTGTGCCTGTTTACCAGCTTGGTGTGCCTCCAGCTGCAAGTGATTAGCATCTCTTAAAGATTGCAAGACTTTAACTCCTAGTTTTAAATTAATAATTAGTCACCTACTCTCCTGAATATGCCAAATATTGCTCACTAATAGCTACTCAATTCCACATTACTTTTTCCCTCAAATGCCACAGACATTGTAAAAAGCAAATATCTTTCTATCACCTTAGTAATTGTGCTGCTATAAACATAAAACAAACAATTAATTTGCCACTTAACACTGAGGATGGGCTCTTCATTGCCATCTAGTTGGGGCATGTTCCAATTCCAGAATTAAATCTTGAGAGTCTTCTCTATAAAAGCATTGCTGGCAACTATTATCTTAAATTGGTTTTGTTTTGTTCTTGTTGTTTGTTTTTGTTTTGGGGTGCTGAGGATTGGTCCTAGGGGCATTTAATCACTGAGGCACATCTTCAGCCCTTTTTATTTTTTATTTTGAGACAGAGCCTTGCTAAGTTGCAAAGACTGGCCTCAAACTTGTAATCTTCCTGCCTCAGCCTCCTGAGTTACTAGGATTATAGAAGTATGCTACCATTCCCAAATTAAATTAGATTCTTTATAATCAAATTCTTAGGGAATTTTATACTATTCATTTATGCTGTCAGGACAATTTTTTGGGGGGGAGGGAGGTAGGGTGCTAGTGATTCAACTTAGGGCCTCACACATGTTAGACCCACTCAAGATAAATTTTAAAGAGGAAATAGAAGTGAGATAGAATAAAGGATGTAGTTAGACAAAGATAAGGTTTGGAAGAAATTCATCCACAGCCTGAACCTGTGAAAGCTCTGGAATGTCATTTGTTTATAGACATGTACTGACCAGATACGAGGAACTATGCTTTTACATCAGGTTTTTAGTCTTCCAGTGTGTACTGTCTTGTTTTATTTTATAGAACACTTCTGAATTTCTCAATATTGTGATGTTTTATAATCTTAGCAGCCAACATCTGCAGGACTTGGGCTATGGATATACCATCGTAACAATGAAAATGGGATGGGGTACTAACAGCATCTACCACACCAATCTCATTCTCCTGCCATCTGTTTTCCTAAAGGTGCTACTCTTTGGCCAAAGGGCAAAAGACACTAAAGATGCAAATGCAAAGATTTGCTTCTTGGGGCACAGAGCAGAAGAAGATTACTCAATAGATGTAGAGGCGCATACAAAAAATGTTCAGTGATTGTATATAAAATCACTCAGGGCTTCCACATAACCTAAGAAATACAGCCTAAAGTTTCTACCTTGGCAGGTTCTTCAAAGCTTTCTTCCTTACCCATCTTGCATTTCAGGGCTCTCTACCTGACATGACAAATACACTGGTCAAAAATTTCACACACTGACATTTATGAAATACCCTGTTCTTGTCTGGTATCACCCTCCCCAATCTTAATACACTACAACTTCCCCTCACTGTGCTGAACACAGTAGTGTACACACACACACACACACACACACACACACATTTTATCATAATAATTCCCTCATATTTCAGTTCTTTATAAATTATTTCTCAAATCGAGTTTGAATGACTTGAGAACAAGTATGGCTTTGTTTTGCCTTGCTTTGGCACAGAGCAATAATGAGTGAATGAATTAAGAAGCAACAAATAGTTCATCCACATCTGTCATGGTTCAGTTTTAAGTAATATCTTTTTAATGACCATCCTCCTCTGCTTTCCTGCCTCAAATTTTAGAAACCCCACCAATCTGTTTCGATGATATCTTTATCTATATTTTTCATAGAATTTAACATGGTTCTATTTCAACAGTTCTATCAGGCTCCTATTACCTCCAATGGAATATGAACCTTTTATCATTGCAAGGAATTAAGACTTTAAAGAATACAAAAGATGAATAAACAAATGAATGAGTGAAACACGAGAAACCAAAGACTCTACATTAGGGAGAGCATATTTTATGCTTTTAGTATTACAGAAAAAACTCCTAACTATAATGATATGTTAATAAGTGTGATATGCTCAATGGGCCACAACATTAAGCAGAACATCACAGCTGGATAAGAAATTAATCAATAGATTCACAAATTATACAGATATGGGTTTAGTAGTTTTATATAATTTTCAATTCTTATAAGTAAAAATTTCCAATTGATAGTAAGTGTAATTTTATCCACAGGTTTTAAGTAAGGATACATACATTTAAGTTAGAATGTTTAACATACTTAACACAGCCAATTTGCTAATCTATTTATAATAACATCAGACCAAATATTTCTAAGAGCCTGGTTGATTCTCAAAATCAAAATCCTTTTAGAAAAAAATTAATGACTTGAAAACACTTCAATCTGAAATGTGTGGCCCATAAGAGTTCCTAAATTCCAGTTTATTGCATTTGAAAATGTTCCGTTTGCCTAATGTTATGGAGAAACAGCCTTCATGTCACTCTTTGGGATGACCTTCAATGAGGTACTGCATAACCCACAGACTAATGTCTATAGAACAGAAAGTATTTGTTGTTTATGAACCTTGTCAGGTACAAAGGTTTATTTGTTTAGAGTCTAACAGCATTTGACAGAACTGTTGCTCTTTTTTAATGGCAATGGTATTCTTTTATTTTCCCTTTCTAAACATAGGACTAAAATAAAGCAAGGAGATGAAGTGTTGTTTAAACATGTTTAGAATTCATAATCAACATCAGTCTACCTTAAGTGGTACTATGCATGCTTCTTCAGTATGCCCCCTTCAGTCTCAATCAATGAGATAGCCAAATGAGTGCCCTCAGAGTTACTGGGCTCAGTTTTGACTACTTTTATCTAGTTTCACAACTCTTCATCCACAGTATATCTTGCAACTAAAATTGAGATGTGCTCTGCTATATCTGATTAAATCGTCTCTGTTGTTTTCTAGTACCTACTGTCTTGTTTTACTTTGAAGTAATACAGAACACTTCTGAATTGCTCAATATCATGCTGTTTTGCAATCCTATCTTTTTCAGCTACCTTAATTCATGAAGAAAAATTTTAAGAGTTAGAAGGAATGTTAAAAATAATTTTATCAAACTCCAGAGAAATTGCACAGCTGAGTAAGTTACCATGCCAGGAAAAAAAAAAAAAAAAAAAAACTCTATTTTTGTGATCATTATTCCCTGTGTTTTCTTCCTTTTATGTAATGTCTCTATTCACTAATTCATTCATGAGTTCACATGTGTAAGCTCCTAGAATCTTAGCCTATACTGCCTGGCACATATTAAACAAACTATGAATGTCTTATTTTTCTTAATAATTAATTATTTAACTTATTTGTTACATATAATCAGAGTTTTATTAAAGTATAAACATGAAGAATTAGGTGTAATATATTTATAGAGCCTCTGTCTCCAAGGAAAATCACACCTTGTAAAATATTTACTCATCATGGTAGGTAGAGTGATAACCTTTCCCCACTCCAGATGTCCATGTGCCAAGACCTCAAACCAGAGAATTTGTTATGTTACATGGAAAAAGGTGGCTTAAGATTGTGGATGGAACTAAGGTTGATCATCAGTGTTGTCACAGGAGTTCTTTTAAGGGGAAGAGGGAGGCAAAAGAGAAAGAACTAGGGGCTGGGGTTGTAGCTCAGTGGTAGAACACCTGCCGCACACATGTGAGGCATTGGGTTCAAACCTCGGAACCACACACACACACACACACACACACACACACAAAATAAAGGTACTGTGTTCATCTACAACTTAAAATATTGTTTTAAAGTAAAACTTTGAGAGAGAACTAGAGAGATGGATTTATGAAAAGCATTAGGCTCTATGTTGCTGGCTTGGAAAATGGAGAAGACAGAGAGCCATAAAGCAAAGAATGTAGCTGGCTTCTAGAATCTACAAGGGCAAGAGACAAAGCCTCCAGAAAAGTAAGTGATCCAGGTGACACTTAATTTCAACCCAGTGGTATCCATTTGTGGTGTTCTGAGCTGTATTACAAAAGGTTACATGTTAATAAATTTGTTGTTTGAAGTCGCTAAATTTCTGGTTAGAGTCACCATAGGAAATTAATATACTCATTTTTAAGGCATATAAACAGAAAGTTTCAAAATCTGCAAATGGATTTCAAATCCATTTTAGAACGATGACCATAAAGTTCCAGTGGAAGGCTGAACAACAGAAGCGTGTGATGTGATGCAGTGTTCTATGTCTGCACTATCCTGTAAATCGCCAATAGCTGGACAGAGCCCTTGAAATGTGGCCAGGACTAAATCCTTAATGTTAATTTTATTAGTTAATATATACATGGCCACATGACTATTGTTTATCAAGTAGTCTGGATTGTAAGTAAGCATTTCTCCTTATAACCTGCCAAGGGTTTGAAAACAATTTTAACAAAACAAAACTATACCAAATCAGAAACAAGTCTTTGCCTGTTGTAAGTAATGGATCCCTGTTTAGTAAACTGTTTAATGTTCAGTAAATATTTAATGAAGTTCATGGGAATGTGGTGGCAGCCACCATTAACAAAAGGTGGTAGAGAAAGATGGTTATTAGGGAGAAGATATCAGCTGTTTGCGGCTGAATTCCAGCCTGTTCGGCCTTTGCAGCAGGAACACAGGCATTTCATCCAACCCACTGCACTCACCCCTAGGCTCTGACCCCAATTGTGTGGCATCACAGATCAGAGCAACAGAAAATCAGGTTCAGATTCACTTTTAACTATAAGACTTCTAAAATGTCATGTCCTTTTTGCTCTATGTTTACCATTATTTATTGCTTCTGATTTAACCTCTACTTTGCTCAAATTCCATAGGATAAATTGTCTTTACTAAGGCTTTTTCATGAGGAGAAAAAAAAAACAGGATAGGGGAAAGGGTTGAAAAAGCAACAAATTGCATTTTGAGAGTTTAGTTTTTGTTTGGAGTTAAAATTACATATACACATATAGGTCATTAGAAAATTAATTTCAGTTACTTTTGGTTATTTTGCTAGTGATTATAAGTTTTATATTATTATTTTATTAGTAGTAGTATTTTTTATGGCATGATAACAAACTTCTCCTATTACAAAATCTCTCACCTTCACTCTACTTTCCATTCTCACCGTGATGTACTCTTTCAGATCCTCCCATCTTCCCCGGTACTAAGTATTATAGGAGCTCTGATTTGTTGAGCAGTTAACATGTGTCAGGCCCTTTTCTAAATGTTTTATATATAATAACCCACTCCTTGCCATCACCAGATGATGCCAGTGACAATGTTTTATTTTTTGTTTTTTGAGGATTAAGAAAATTAGACATCCAAAGTATAGTAAACAGCTAACACCTGCAAAGCCAGGACTGAAATGCAAGAACTCGGGAGCTAAAACTCTCTCCTAGACATTTTTACCACATTGACTTGTTGCAACCTCATTATGATACACAGCCAAGGAGCATCAGGTAGAGGATGGATCCCAATTAATTTGTTGCTATTATTATAAAATAGCATCGTTAATTTAATAAGGTAATAACTGGTTAGTTTCTGCATCTGAAGCTCTCAGGCAGAGTGCTTATAGTAGTGGGCATACAGTTAAAATCAATAAATGCTGTTTTATATTCCCAGATTGGGAAATATTTATAACTAGTACATATGGAATTGTGCATATTCTTGCATTTGATCATATATATGATGCAGTGAGAGGGGGAAGCTAAAATTCTGTCCTATAATATTTCAATTAGTCTCTTAATTAGCTAACTAGTTTCTAGTATACCAGTATACCAATATCTAATCCCATCATATCATTTCAGTTTTTTTTCTCATTTTTCTCTCAATTTTGACTCTTCAGTCATGGCTGCCATCTCTTCTCCAAATTCTAGCAATAGCTCTCCTACTGAAATGTGTTGCTGTACCTCTCCTCAATCCCTCCCTAAGCCAATTTTCACTCCTCAGAGTGATTTTGAGATGCAAATCTTTTCAGGTACTGTACCTACTAAAAACTTTTCAATGGCTTCTATTCACTTAAGGAAAAAAAAATCCAAATAACCCCAGATTGAGATGATCATTCACATCAATGTATAGTTAGATAGAATATATAAAGCCATAATTCCTGACTATTCTTCCCTAAATTTTATTTTTCCTCCAGATACAATATAGCAGAATTAATCTTGTGGGTAAAAATCATACACAATGTAATTCCCCTTGAAAAATCCCTTAGGATTTTTTAAAAGACTGACATACTGTAACAGTCTAAAATATCCAGCTTCTTTTCCACCTCTAAAATGTTAAATCTGAGAGAAGGAACCATAGTCCTCTTTCTTATTCAATGTTCTCTCTTAGGGACACATATAATGTCTCTGTCCTGTGTCAGTCAACATCACCCAGCATTTTAAAAAATTATCAACCAGCTCAGAATAAATATTTGAACTCACATAGAGGCATGCACAGTTCTTATCTACCCATCTCTGGCTAGTACACTCTTCTATCTCCAATGTCCCTGAGCCTATGTCCTTCAAACCTTGTCGACTACTCATTCCTACATTTTGCTGCAACTTCTTCATTAAACTAACTTTTATCTCTGCCACCTGGAAAAATCTTTTTTAAAAAAATCTGCTCAAGTTCCTGCTTGAAATCCCATGATCACTCTTTTTGGCCTGCTGCATGATAAAGTCCCTGCTTACGCCAGCACTGCCTAAGCAGACATTGGCACCAGATGTCTACAGGGCCCAGGGAAATGGCACAAATGAATGAATGACAGACACTGTGGAGAAACAGGAAACCAGAGAGCACACCTGGAACTGCACAGTATTGCAATCTCTTTCAATTATTCTAGACAAGCCAGATTTTTAGCTAAATCTTTGAACAATACATATACTCAGTTCAAATTTGAGATGCAGCTTGCCAGTTTGTAACTTTGCTTGACATTTAGACAGAATTTTCTTCCTTTGTCTATAATGCTCTCTCCCTTGCATAGCTTCAATCTCAGTTCAGATATTTCATTGAGCATGATCAAATCACAGCCTGCCTTCCTCTTTTCATTCTGTGGCAATGAAACATTTCCCCAGGTCTCACAGCACAGGTATCATTTTATCCAACACTTTCTATGTCCCAGGTACATGTCCAGTGTGGTAAAGGCATCATCTCAATCAATCTCATTCACTGTTCAAAAACACTGTGAGTTACACATATTTGTTTTTACTTCACAGGTGGGGGACATTAACTAACTGATGTAATAACATCACACCTAAAGTAGGAAGACGGCAGTGTCAAAGACTAGATTCTGCCTTATCTCAAAGTCTCACAAGAGAAGGCATTCTTCTTAAGACTTCAAGATTATCTCAAAGAACAAGGTGCTAAAAATTATGATCTATATTGTATTGCTACATCTTTTTGTTTCCATTGTGTTTTCGTTTTTGTTTTCCCACAAAAATCAGGATCTCATTGAGGGACAAAGATTTTTCACTCATTATCATGTTCCCAGTGCCTCAGATTCCACATCATAAAGATCAGGGATTCTTCCTCCCTCAGCCCGACCATCTGTTCACTCACTCATTTTAATTACCCTGCATTCACTGAGCACCTGCTATTGACACTTGTTTGACTCAGATTTGTGGAGCAGGTGAGCACTGGGTTTGTGGATATATTTGGATGACAATCACAAGGGAGATAGGAGTGAAGAACTGGCTTCAGATGTAGTTAGCATACTGCATGAACCGGCTTGGAAGCCAGATCAGCTGAGTTTGGATGACAACTCTGCTCTCTACTGGCTATATAACTTGGGGTCAAGTATTTTATTTATTCAGACCTCAGTTTCCTCATCTGTAATGATTGTTAACTAACTCACTGACTTTTTTGAGGACTGAGTGAATTCATATGAGTAAAATTTTTATATGTAAATGATTAGTTGAGTATTATCTAGTGTGATGGATAATTTATGCATCCACTTAGTCTCTTCTTTGGTCAACGCTAGCCTAGATGTGACTGTTAAATGTATTTTTTGGATGTGATTAACATTTAAGTCAGTAGATTTTTTAGTAAATCAGATGGCTCTCCCTAACATGGTAGGCCTCATCCAAATAGGGAAAGACTGAGGAGTCTCACAAGAGAAGGCATTCTTCTTAAGACTTCAAGATTTCAGACTCAGAACTGCAGGGCCAACTCTCACCCCCATTTCCAAGCTCCTGGGATACTCTGTAAATTGCAAACTTAGCAGTTCTCAGAACCGTGTGAGCCAATTCCCTAAAGCCCCCTTTTCTCCCTCTCCTTGTCTCTCTACACACACACACACACTCCTTATACTATCCTATTGCCTTTTTTCCCTCTGGAAAACCCTGACTAATGCAGACAGTGTTACATCAAGGAGAGTGGAAGTAAAATACCATTACAAATTTGATATCAACTCCATGATCGAATTATTAAGGTACACCTAGCCATCTCTAATGATTAAAAAGAAACACTTTGCCAAACGACCTAAGGAAAGCAATAAAGAAAATAGTCCCTCACCAACTTACTTCAAACTAGACATCTATGATTGAAATAGTATACTTTACAGCTGAAATTTCACCTTTTCCCTATTTTTTTCTGAATAGACTTGTTAGACAAAGTTGAGGGGAGACCTAAGAGGAAGTTTTATATCTACATAATAATAGTGTAGACATTTGATCATAAAATCTCAAACTACAGCTTTACTTTTTCCCCCCTTACTCTCTAAAGATCCTCCTTGATCTCTAGGAGAGAGTCATTCCACGTCACATTTGTCCCACTCTCCCTCAGTTCTTGTTCCCCTTCTCAGGAAGGACTCCTCAGGCTTCAGTCCCAGCCATGGAAACCATCCATCACTCAGAGAGGGAATCTTACTGGCCCTGGAGCAGGAAGCATGAAATCTCATCTAATGCCCATGATCCTGTCTGCATTTATGATTTCTAGACACAAATTTTTATTTTCCAGATAGAGAACGGTCTATCTTGCTACTATGATATTAAATTAGATTTTAATAAAATCAAAACAAGAAAGGTTTTTTTCTGAACAAACATAAGGATCATTTGTAAACGACAGGATCAGCATTTTAATAAATCTGATCTGCTCAAAACGATAATAAATACCATTTCATCTGTGCTTGTCATGCCAACTACTATTCTAAAGACCTTACAAGTATTAACATGCTTAATGCTCACAACCACTGTGGGGTTTGACTCATTTGAGAGAAAAATCTAAGGACAACAAGGATATTGTATGAATTTTTGAAGTTTCTCTACTAATATGTATAATTAAGATATTAAAAAAGAAAAGATTGCTGTTTTTAACCACAGCCCCTCATTAACCTCTCATAAGCTCCAAGGAGTTTCAAAAAACTATTTTAAAAAGTTACGTTAGGTATTTACCAGTATAAGTCACTTGCATGTTCTAAAATTCACGTTAAATTTTCAAGTTTGAACTATGATTGCTCCCTCACGCCCTAAATGATTACATAGCAGACGGATTATTTACTTAGTACTCTGGGCATCAATTCTGGCTTTACCATCTGAGAGAAGTCTTGGAAAGTCAAAGTGAATTTGTACTATCTCTAGTGAGAATTTACATCCCAAAGGCTGTCTTTCTCTCATCATTAGTTATATCAGGTACTCTGCCATGCTACATTTTGGGGCCTGGTTTCTTTTTCTATACTCTCTTCTATCAAACTTAGCCTCACTTTTACTTCCATCTCTTTGTGTATCTTGTCTACTGAGTACGAGTTCCATGGATCAGGACTAAATTGGAGCACCATCATATGCCTGGAGTAGACCCATGGGCTCTGCTGTTTTCCTGCATACTTCCCTCCTGGCAGCAATACCTCTTCACCACATGACTCCAGATCCTCAAGATACAGAATCTCAGTGGGTTGCTAGAGACTTAGAGAAAGGACAGTCACAATGTAATATCTCACCATTGCCTGGAACTAGAAGCACATGATAAGGGTTTCTAAGCCCATTCAAAATGGCATTTGTTCTCAGTTTGACTAGGTTCACACTGAGAAACTATAGCATGCCGGTTGAATGCCAGCATTGCCATTTACCAAATATAACCCTGGGTAAGCAACTTAACTTCTTTGTGTCTCTGTTGTCTTCACATGAGATTGCATATGAAACCCTGAGCTCAACACTTGGGGAAAATATGTTTCTAAGAGTTTTAAGGCTTTAAACTTGGATGACCTTTTATATCTCAATCCTTAACTTTAAATTTTTTTTTTTTGTTGTTGTTGTCAATGGACTTTATTTTGTTTGTTTATATCTGGTGCTGAGAATTGAACCCAGGGCCTCATACATGCTAGGCAAGCACTCTACCACTGAGCCACAATCCCAGCCCCTCAATCCTTAACTTTTATTGATAAGAAAAGTGAGGAAGAGAGAGGAAGTTTGAGAGTACATAACAGATTGTCTGGCTTCATACACAAGGACATTTGCCACCCCATTGCCAGTCTTTCTAGAAGCTCCTGGATCACAACTCTGCCTTTATGGCTTATACCTCATTTATGAAAGGCTAGTGTCTCTAAGTTGTTTTCTTCAGGAGTTAATGGAGTTGTACTGAGCTATTATCTCACCTGTTCTCTGTCCTGAAGCTCAGGACAGAAAAGTAGACAGGGTTAGGATGCCAGAGACGAGCATGGGTCACAGTGGAGCAAACAGCATTCACCGCAGTCTCACAAACAGGGTTGTGGGTAGTGAGGTAATCAGCCTCACACAGACCTGGAGTAAAAACACAAAAACACAGGCCCTGCTGACCACAGAAGTCATCCTTCCAATTCCCTGCCAACTTGGGGTTGATAGAAACAGATCCCAATACAGATTAAAAGGGCTTGTAAACAAATACATTCATTGGATTCAAATCTTGTCTTTTAAAAATGGTTTTAATTCTGAAAAAGATTGGAAAAAAAATGGATAGGCTGATATGATTTATATGACTCTGGTTTAGTCCTACAGTCCTTCCTCTGATCTGAGGAATAAACAAATACAACATGATATGTCTTCATCCACACAGCCAGGCCCCTGAAGAATATTCATATGAACCTAGAGAACAACACTGCTTGCAGGCCCAGAGCCAAGGGACACAATGTGAACACAGTCTTGCCCTACACATATTATTTGGAGCCTTTTTCAGGTATGGAGAGGCGGTAGAAAGACAGCCCTCACTTGTTTTAATATTGCTTAACTAAATCTCTTCCTCCAGCTCCTATGTCACCCTCTTCCTCGCTGCTCACCCCAAATCCCTGGGCAGACAAGTCCTGTATTCCTTAAGCCTTCACAAAAGTCATCTGGAAACAGCCAAGTGGGGCAGAGGGCTTTGCCATTCCTCTCACCCTCAGTGTGAACATTTTTATCATTTCTTCCTTGTTGCAGTCTAACAGCTCGCTTAGTATGTATGTGTAGCCCTTGTTTTCTCCTTCATGTTAATTTCTGCCTCCAAGTTTCTTCTGTTTTTACCAAAACCATATAAGTTTCTCCTCCCATTACACTTACACCACACACACACAAAAGTTGGGAAAACACTTTAATTATTCCCAACCACAACACCACTTCTAAGCAACTACAAAGAAGAAAGCCTTAGAGATACAAAGCCCACACTAAAAGTTCAAGGAGACCAAAGCCCGGGAATGGTAGAGCCCTCCCTGCAAAAGCCAAGGTGGAAATGCAGTCTTCCTAAATTCCAACAGGGTGCTCTTTCCACTGGTGGCTGTTTTGTGCCTTCCTCTCTGACAAACAATACTTGATAATCCATCCATGAAACATCCTTGAGTAGAAATGGGCACTGGCCAGGTCCCCCTGATAATCTGAGGTGCTGCTCGAAAACAAACTCCTTTCAGGAAGCAATTGGTGTATGTGAAGGGGGCAGCTTGGGGTGGGGCACTAGGCTGCATTTTCAAAGGGAGGACAATATATGAAAGGGCATGTGCTTCTTTCAGCTTAAGATGCAAGGGCAGACACAAATACTGGATATGCTACTACTAACTTGCTGTGTTGTTTTATGAAAGTCGTGTTTCCTTTCTGGGTCTCAGTTCTCTAAAGATCTCTGAGGGCCCTTGAGGAGACAGATGATGACAGGACCTTGAAGAGAAGAAAAGGAGGAGGAAAAGAGAAGGGGAGGACGGACTCTGAATGAAGGAGAAGGAACGTGTGTAAGTAGGAATGGGGGAGGAGTTGGAAATGTTTTCAGTAAGATATTGGGGCGCGTTAAAAGTGAAACTGGAGCTCTTGCGGGGGTCCATTTTTCCTTTTCTGGCGTTTTTATGTTTACACATCCATAGTAATTTGAGCGTTACTACGGAGTAAATGAATGAGAAGCCTGACCAGCGAGGAGAGAAATGAGAAGAAGCGGCAACGTACATACTTCTGGTCATGCTCCAGTTGTCCCATCATCGCTGGCGGGACTGTCCCGCAGCAGCGCCGTGGCCAGCGCCAACTCCTGCACACTGGGTCGCGCTCCTTGTGAGCCGCCCCGAAACCGCCAGGGGACGCAGCCCGGCTGCAGCAGGGGGCGGAGCTGCTTTAAATCGCGGCGCCCGGCGGTTGCAAGTCTCAGAGCCTGAGCCTGGGAGCCGCGGCCACTTCTTGCAGCCGAAGTCCAGAGCTAACTTGGACTGGGACCCTGATCCGGAAATAGAGCCTCTCTAGCAGCAGCACAGGGAGCAGGATTCCCCTCAATAACTTGGTTGGAGCGCCCCGGCTACCATCGGGAGCCCTAGGCGCGCACCTGCAAACTCTCCACTTTCTGCACCTGCCACCCGGAGCCTGCGTGAGCGCCTGAGCTAGCCATGGCCAACGCGGGGCTGCAGCTCCTAGGCTTCATTCTAGCCTTTCTGGGCTGGATCGGCACCATCGTCAGCACTGCTCTACCCCAGTGGAAGATTTACTCCTATGCTGGAGACAACATTGTGACCGCCCAGGCCATCTTCGAGGGGCTGTGGATGTCCTGCGTGTCGCAGAGCACAGGGCAGATCCAGTGCAAAGTCTTCGACTCCTTGCTGAATTTAAACAGTGAGTGTATCCCCTTCTCACAGCAGCCACCTACAGACCCCAATTCCCCCAATGGCTCCCTTATGGGGTCGTGACCCTGTTGTGTTCTGTGATTACATGATTATCAATCTTCAGGTGATCAGATCTTCTGATCACGTGATCTGTTGTGAGGGATTAGAGACAACCCTGGTTTGGGGAAAAGGAGGCCCTGGCCTAAGCTCTAGTTTTGCCTCCAACTCCCTGGCACACTTTTCTGCCCCCACTCCCACCCCCGCTCCAGGTGTGGTTTCATCTTAAATTCTTATGAGGGTGGGTGGAGATTGGAAAAGTGAAGGCCATGTTTGAACTTGAGCTCTTAGGCCTCTTCTGGACATTCTGATTCTGGGTAACTTCAGGATTGGAAGGGTTCAGGCAAGAAAATGGTGTGCCTTTTGTAGCTTTTACAGTGTGCAAAATTAAATGCATGATTCCAAAATATCAAATAAGGAAGTTTAAAAAAAAAAAAAAACTTTACTATGACTTTTCATGGTAAGGGTCACTTTCATACCTATTATTTCCCATTTTTACAATCATGTAAGTGTGCAGAAGCCCCTCTCAAGACTCCTTAAAGAAGCCTCTTGGTATTTGCACAGACGTTTAGTTGTCAAGCCCAAGGTGTTCAGAGGAGGTGGACCATATAGTATTATTTTAGAGAGAAGATTGATGGCAAGTGGGAAAAGGACAACAAGAAAGGAGGCTTTTGAATGAGTTCCCCAGCATACTATGAAGGACAGTAGAAAGGCCTGGAAGAAAACGCTGGAAGAGTAGCAGCTTATGAAAGCAGAGAGATCACCTAGGGAAGAAGGAGAGAGAAAGCAAGAGAGATGGGTCTCCTTTTCTCTTGCTTAGTACCTGAGCCTGGAAGCTCTTATCAAGCTCTTATCAAGGACTTGAAGGTTCGCTTCTCATTTATCAAGTTGGAAAGGATTATGTAGAGGGAAATATTTATATGGATGTTGGGGAGAAAGATGACAAAATGGCCTCTTCCATCTCTCTCCTTTTTTAAAAAATGAAAAGCTTTTGAGTGCCTTGTTAGAAAAATCGCTAAATCCCCAATTAGGTAATAAACTTTCATGACAGGATGATCTCTCTTGAGCAATCACATTTATTGTTGTGTACCATGTGTCTGTTGTGTCCTTTAACCAACTTGAAGAAAAGCTTCCTCAGAAAAATAAGACTGTCCACCAGTCCCCATGGTGTGCCCAGGGTGAGCAGCTTGGGACTGTTCAAGTTTACTTCACTTGCTTTGCCCACCTCCAATGAGGAACAACGATTGATATAAAATGTCAGAAGCCATGTGGTTTAGAGTTATTAAACCTGCTTCAGACCTGATTGAACACCTGGAGAATTTAATCGATGTGTATGGTGGTTTTGTGTGTTGTCACTTTAGCTTTTCAAGATTCCCGCATCATGATTCTTTTATATCAAAATTAGTCTATAAATTTAGTAGTTGTGTATTGTTTATAGCCCTTCTGTGATATATTTCCAAAGTGAACAATTGAGAGTGAATCATTGAATTGTCCCATGGAAAGAGAAATACTCTTGAAGGAAAAGGTGTCAGTCATTTTTGGCAGATGGAGAAGGTACTAAGGACAATTCCAGAGAAGTCTGAATATCAATTTCATTCCTTTAATCAAGATTGTTCATTTTCAACATGTTTAACTAGTATAAACTTAAATGACAAAATGGAAAAAGATTGATTCATGCTGTAGATACTCAATAAGATCTTCCTTAACCATAATGCTGTGTTTAAATGTTTCATTTTAATTAATTTCTTGTTAATATAGTTATTATAGTTTTTAAAGCTGTGGTGGAAGCAATACATACTTCCGTCTCGCATGCATACAATTTGGAGACTTCTGGTTTGTGTCTTCAGTGAGAACAGATTCTCCTTTCTGCTTTGGTTAAAGCCATGGTTTATCCAAGATGGAAGTAAGGCCTTTCTCCCAAAACCAATTCCCAGGAGAGGGAATCTTGACTCACAGGTTCTTTCTCTTAATTGGCCAGTGACTCACTGGATGCTTTTGGATGGAGCCCAGGAAATCTGTCTCTGTTTCTCCACCTGAGCAGTGATGCTCACGCCCACCTGATGAGAAGATCTGGGGTGGTGACACACTGACTGGTTTTGGTGTAGTTCTATGACATATAGAGATGAAAAGGACTCTCTGTGTGCATAAGTAGTGTGCCTCATAAAAGGTTATGTTTCATGAAATGCTTTAAGATGAAAGCTTGACTGTAGGTTTCCTGAAATTGTACGTTGCTATCTTTGCCAGTAGAGCCCATTTAGCATTTTAACATTCCACATATGGGAACTTCTCAAGGTTTTAGCACTGACCTTGTTTCTGTGCTTTAACTGGTATCAGTTATCAAAAACATGTGATCTTCAGGAAGGATCTTAAGGAACACAGTGTGCTTACACTGTATACAGAATGTACTCTATATAATGTAAGACACGAGAGACAGCAGGACTTATTTTGGGTAGTTCTTACCAAGCAGTTTATGAAAATGAAACTGAGGAGGTTCTTCTGGAGAAACACCTGTCACACAATGTACTATGATTTATAGGGGATAAGACAACTTTCATTGTACCCTATTGTGATGTCCATTGACATTGACAACTCTTGCAGCTGAAAGTGGAAATTTACGTGTACAAAGGAGAGTAACAAATATAATTGCAGCATACTTTTCTTAATTAACCTGTACATTTTGCCTTGTTTTAATGACATTCTCAACATTTGGGGAAGCTAATGCCTATGTTTCATGCTTCATTAGTTGCTTCTTCTTACTTGACTTTAATACCTAGAACTATCCAAAGTCTGGGCTGTCTAGGGAGGCTACGTGTTGGGAGGTATCCAAGCAGAGAATAAGTAAGCACTTTGTAAGAATGCTGTTGGGAAGATCCAAGCACCAGACAAATGGGAGGTTAGGCTAGACTCTTTAAGTTTCATCTAACTCTGAGATTCTGTAATTTGTTTATAAGCTACACTAGCCTGTTAAACTTGCTCTGCATGAATCCACATGTGTGTAGGTGTGCTTAATGAGTATTGGTTGTCATGAGGTTTCCCAGCACTCTCACCATGATGTCAGGCTCAGGCAGAGAAACAAAATCACTGACTTGGACAGTCTTTGAAGCATGGATAGAGAGGAGGGCACCCACTTATGCTTCTCTAGACTGCTTTATGCCTACGAAACCAAGGGCATTCAAAGGGCGATTGTTGTGCAGATGTTTCAAGAGTTGGTTCTGACTATTAGAATGATGGAAGTGTAATAATTTTTAAAAAAGCTTGAAATAAGAAGTTCTTAATTCTTAACCTGGTTTTGCATTAAGTAGCAATTATATATGATGGATAGGGATCCACTTGACCTCTCTTAGCTCAGGTGTTTTCCCCACACGTAAAATGAGGCAAAGTAGGAGGAACCAAGATAAATTCAATATTAATGCATCCATTCAAAAATGTGAGCACAGCCCTAATCACACTCTTAGGGATATAACTGGGATGATCCTGCGGTGCCTTCCAGTGCCAGTTTTCTGTTGCTAATTTTAGTGATGGAAGAGTGAAAAGCTAGTGGCAGAACACAATCCTAAAGTGATGAGTAAGTGACATGGAGGTGATGGAGAAGCCTAAATTTAATCATGAGGCAATTTATTTAAGAAACAAACCAAAGAAAGGTAGCAAAACCTCTCAGAGCATCCTAAAA
This sequence comes from Marmota flaviventris, assembly GCF_047511675.1. NCBI lineage: Eukaryota > Metazoa > Chordata > Mammalia > Rodentia > Sciuridae > Marmota > Marmota flaviventris. The sequence goes on along the minus strand of NC_092505.1, from coordinate 46,463,747 downwards.
TGTGCAAAGTCCTCCCTCATCCTGGAGTTACTGACTTCGCTTATGTTCTGAAGTCACAAGAGCTCATGCACCACTAAAATGGAAATGCTAACAATGATTTCTCTTGTGAAACTTTGAACATCAGTAAAAGTGAAAGACTTCAGAAGTTGAGAAAAAATAGGAATATAATCTGTGACAGTCTTGAAGAGCTTATTTAATTTTAAGGGAGCCAAGAACATTTTTCTTCTTGTCACACAGTGGTCAATTTTTTCTTTTATTCACTCCATTCTTAGCAACTACTAGTACAAAGAAGGACTGTGTGAGGATACAATAGAACAGAAATTTATTTTGTTTATGATATACACTCTGTAGGGTAAGAATATGGTAACATGGTTAGTAAGTAGCATAAACAATGTCAAGTATTTATATTCAAAGCTTTAGAAAAAAAATCCACATTCTTGTCTGTACTTGTCTTTCTACACTTACGTTGATGAATCTAAGTACAGTAGATCAGTACCATGCAACTCATTTATTGTCTTATAAGTAGAGATCTTTGTAAATATTTTTTAAATTATACTTTTAGGTTGAAAGTGGTGAGAACTCCTTAGGGGGTCTTTAAGCTCAAGATTACCAGTCTGGCTAAGTATAATTAAAAGACTGCCTTCTCCATTTACTGCTGAATAATGAAGAGAAACAACAGCATGACTTTTTCAATGTTTACTAACCAAATTCTCCACAGACAACTTTAGTTAGTTATAATATTGTACAGGTATCTGCAAATTTAAAGTTCCAGGAAAGGAATACATTAGATTTGATCCAACCAGCTCAGAGTTAACAGCATGACTCTATATTATATCTCTCTGATTCAAAATATGATTTTATAAGTTTTAAACATTTCTCTTAGTATCTCTGCCCTGCCCTTTGTCATTCTAATAAGAAAAAAAATGAATTTCATCTTGAGAGCTCATTGGAAATATAATTTAAAAAGTTAAGTGTGTAAATGTTTCCTCTCTGTATGAGTTTTTAGCTTTTAATGACCTAAAAACTAAATCTGGCTTTATGTATAAAGATTTTAGCATCCAAAGCTCTTGAAGGAAGTGTTTCTATGCATTATTTCAAAGATTAATTAAAATGATATTATTACAGTTTAAAAGATAAAGATACTTTTCTAATTCAAATTCTTCTTCAGGCATAGATTTTCAAGTATTATACTCAGTACATTGAATGGAAATATAAATAAATATCTGATTCAGGTTATCCAGGAGCTTACAGCTACATGTCTCTGACTTAACAGCCTTCCACAAGAACTTGGTTTGAAGAATTCATCTGGCTCCAGCTTAAAACCGTGCATTGTAGATTTGATCTGCACATACAAGTCCTCATAACTTGTAACACAATATTGCTTAACTTGACTTGAAATCCATCGTTACATATGCCCAGCTAGTGAGTTTTCATGCTGTCACGATTCTCAGTGTTTGTGTATGTGTGTTCATTATTTTTACATTTTCCTTACATATCACTATAGTTAAGAATTCATCCAAATTAGTGAAGAAAGATGAGATTTTGTGTTTGATGCCAGCTAATATTGTAAAATCCAAAAAAAAAAAAACCCCAAATTTACAAGTCAATGGCTTCCAGGATATAAATGGAAGATATTTCTTTACAAAACAACATCCTACACTATTGTTTTGTCACATTTAAAAAAACCGAAACATTAGCCCCTTGATCTCCATGGTTTATGTAAGCAGCAGTTTCGTTTTCTCCATTTTCTCTATTATTTTTTGTTGTTGTTAAACAAGTAACACATTATTCTATAAGAAAATGAAACACTGCAGGACTATTAGCAAGCATAAAACAGAATATCTGTTCCTCCTCCTTGGAAACCTTGCAAAAGAAGTGGTACAACATGAACCAAAGGCGTTTTTTTTTTGTTGTTGTTGTTGTTTGTTTGCTTGTTTGTTTTTATAAAGGGGAGAAATTTAGATTAAAATTGTGAATTCTAGGTCATTCTAGGCAGATGCGGGTGGAACCTGGAGTAGTTTATAGGTGTGTATGCCTTGCTTAAAAGTTCAGAGGTTTTATACAAGCCTGAGTCAGGGACCCAAAGCCCAGTAGACTCCTCGTGAAGGATGCCCTGTGCTTGCTCAGTGCTAAGACCTGCTGGTTAAGTGGCTGGTGCTTTTACTTGACAAACAGAAGTATGATTATTATATAAGGTAGGTAACATTTGTGACCCTATTACTGGAAAACTTGGAAAGAGATCAGAGAAAGCAAACAAAAGTCATTAATAGAGGGTTGGAAAGCTGAGTATGTATGATAAAATAGAAGAGGTGGCTGTAAGATGTAAGAGGTTTTATATATTTGAAAGGCTATAGTAATAGGAATATTTTCTGATTATATGATCTAAATACTGAGGGTAAAATCATGTCACCCCTGCTTTAAGATCTTCCAGTGACTTCTGAATACAGTTGGAATAGACTCCAATCCTCTACCCTCACTTTGTAATAAACTCTTTATAATGCATGCCTTCCTTGCACCTTGCTGAACCTCATTTCGCTTTCCATATCTTATTGTCTTAGTTTTCCCAGGACCCAGAGCCCCCTTAGGATGCAGGACTGTTTGTTTTAAAATGAAGACAGTCCTGGGAAAGCTGACCTGAATAGTCACCTTATCCTCTAGGCACCTGTGTTGTTTGTGCTGCTTTTGGCCTCTGCCTGGAATCCCACCAAATCTGAAGTCCGTGTTGTGGATGAGAATTGAGTTATTGTATTTTTAGTTTTCTTTCTAAATAATGATTTTCTTTGCAAAGGCTATTCGTGAATGAGAAGGAAGTATACATCTTAGTTATGGAGTCCTTGGTACTTTCCTCTTCATACCACAGTATGGTTAGTGATTCCGTGCAAAAAGTTGTGCAATGACCTTGTAAGCAGCTTCACTTCCTGTAAACCGTGGGCTGGGGAACATGTTTTGATTCCTCAGTTTCTTTCCCACCTGGAATATTGAGCTAGGGGTGTGGGTGGGTGTGTATAGATGTTTCTACACACAGGGAGATAGGAATGTTAAGGGGAGGCAGAGAGTATCTGTTTCATTTTCTAATGAAGTCAAGCAAGAAATTATTTTGGTTTACAGAATATCACTCAGATACTATAAAAATACCTTTGATGCTTCTTAGAAAGAGATTAATATGATTTGTCATAGATCAATGATGACAAGAATAGAAATGTCAATAAATTGAAATTTAATGATGCTTCAGAAATGTTTAGTTTTAATTTTGATCTGTAGCCTAAGTTATCAACCCTGAAGATGCTGAACTGAACCTGAGTATAAATAAGATTTTGAAATTCAAAATTTTTCCATCATCTCAGCCACTTTTGAAGACCAGAAGGAGCCAATGCTTCTAACTAAATAAAATCTAATCTGTTTAGTTCCCCCTCCTTATATATTTCAAGTCTTCACCTTTATGCCACAATGATGGTCTGAAGTTTCTTCTCTTTAAGAGATCTATCGACATAATCTCTCAAACCTGATCCTGTCTATTTGATCATGACTTAGTATACCAAAGACAATACGGGGGATTAGAAAATTAGTGGGATCCTGAGAAATACCAAAATGAATTGTTGTGTCTGTTATTTTATAACATGACAGCTGATATAGTTGGAAAAAAACGGTTAAACTTTTGAATGTGAATATACTACTGTGTCCCAAAGTAACTTCTTAAAGTTTATTTTGTTTAAAAAAAAATGGGGTTTGTATCCTTCTAGTAACCAGAGATACAAGTGTGGCTTATCCAGCCATGATAATCTTTGGAAAAATTAATTTATGTTTCATATTCACTACTTTTTCTGAAGCTTAATGATTGTGGTGTAAAGTTGGTGATAAATACCAAAGATGCATTGTAAGCCATTTAAATTACAAATAGTAAACATCAAGATAATATGTATACTTGTTATTTCAAAATTAAAATACTCTTAGTAAGGAATAAAAAGACATTAATTCAGCTAAACCTGTTCAGTTAGATGATTGCTTATTCTTCCAGTTGATTTTGAATTTAATTAAAAAAAAATGTTAAGGCCAGAGAGCCTCTGTTCAGCATCCAGCCTAGGTGTTTTTTTTTTTTTTTTTTTTTTTAATGTTTGTTTATTTTGTTTTGTTTTTGAGAGAATAGTGTAGTCTACCAGCAGAAATATCACTAGAATGGAGGCCGTCTAACTCCCACTTCAGATTCTTCCCTTCCATACAAGACTAAAATATACTTGGTCTCCTACTACTCTTTTCTTGTTAGTTTAGGCAAGTTTTTTAAAATGTTCTAAATATTTCCTTTCAGGCACTTTGCAAGCAACCCGTGCATTGATGGTGATTGGAATCCTGCTGGGACTTATAGCAATCTTTGTGTCCACCATTGGCATGAAGTGTATGAAGTGCTTGGAAGACGATGAGGTACAGAAGATGCGGATGGCTGTCATTGGGGGTGTGATCTTCCTTATTGCAGGTAAGAGAGGCCTGCCTCCATGGCTCCCATTACCAATATGGATTGAGATTTAGTTTTTGGTTTCATTAGGTTTTGTTGAATGAATTGCACTTATAATTATTTTCATCTCTTTAAAATCTGCAGACACAGACCTATAGTCAGTTGACTGTTGTGTGAGAGCCAAATGAAAATATTATGTATGTGCTCACATGTCAGTTCTATTCGCTAAGGTTTCAGATGCTCACTTGTTTGTTACAACCAGTCTCTCCCCAGTTGAAGAGAGATGTTTGCTACCTAGAAAAAAATCAAGAACAATTTTATTAATTTAGAAAACATCTCTTGTGTCTCCATAGAAACTATGTTAAAATGATGGGGAATAGTGAGAGGAAGCATAAATCACTGGGTAATCATACAGGTCTGTGAAAGGTAGACAGGATTTGGATTATTGGAGAAAAATGAGGACAACATTCCATATAGAATTATATGGAAGATATAATTGCAGAATAAAAAAGTATATATCCATAGATCAGAAGAGAGAAAGACCAGTTGGAATAGAGGTGGACTATTGAAGTTAGATTAGATGAGTAGGAAAGAAAACAAAGTGGGAACATCTTGGAAAAAAATCTTGATAAAATAATGAAGTTATTTTTACCATAGAAAATAAGGATGTATGTGTTATTTTATTCAAGTGTTAAATTGTGTGTCTTTTGAGAAAATAAAAGCTAGAAGATGAATAGCATCATTTCACATCTTTCTAATAAGGTTTATTTTATTATTATAAGGTTTATTTTAATATGCCTTTAATATAATACCTAATGTAGGCAGATAGTAATAGAGTACTATATATCCTAACTATTATGTGTGAATATAAATATAAATATGTATTAAATATATTATATATATATATATATATATATATATATATATATATACCCATTATTCTGAATTAGATACAAATATACTACTAGGAAAACTAGAGTTAAACTTTCTTAATTTTTTTATTGACCAAAGACCTAGAGGGGCTTTGATTCAGCACAACATGTGAATTTAACCCGTAATAGAGGGAGAATGTGGCTTTGCTAAAGAAGTGATTAGAGTGATGAGTGATAAAATTCCAACTTATTGAAGCACATATTAGCTCCTGTCTGAAAAGACATGAATGATGCTCTATTCCTAACAATTTCATCTTGGGCCTTGAATAAACTCAGTGTGTAGCACCTTTTCTTTGCTTGCCTTCTTGTAACTTCAGTCTCAGAAACTTCCTCAGGCATGCAGCTCACAGGTGGGTGCACATGGTCTATTTGAACAGCCAAAAACCAAAGTGTTTTCTCTCATGCATTAAAGACGAGTAGATGTAACCAATTTTTTTGAAAAAGAGGAGAAGGAATATAGAAATTAATCTGTCTATACTGATGAATTTTCAGAATTGCAATAAAAGATATTAGTTTCTTTTTAAATTTATTTCTTGACAGGTAAATTTGCACATATTTTTCATATACATTGAAAAATAAGTAAACTGAGCTAATTAACATCTTGCCTCACATAGTTACCATTTTTGTGTTAAGAACACTTATATATACTTTCTTAGCATTTTTCAAGAATACATTAATTGTAGTTAGCCTTTTGTACAATGAATCTCTTGAATTTATTTCTTCTATCTAACTGAAATTTTGTATACCAATTATTTCCTTTGGACAAGAAAATATGAGCCATTTTATATTTCATTATAAACATTTTATATTTATGTTAATGGCATAGGTGTTTTAGATGAAGTGATTTCCCTGATATTAATGGATAAAAATTTTGTGTGAAACTGAGCTTGTGCTATAGAAAGCAATTTCACATGGCACCCTCAGCAAATCATTCATTGTACAGTGTTGCTCTAGCCATTAGGGATTTGGGTGTTCTGGTCCATTCTGAGACAGGTCCTGCTCTTTCTGCTACTAGCCGCTTATTTTAATTTTGTTTCAGCAGAAACTGTAAATTTTCACTTTGGTCAAGTGGAACCTATAAGAATTCTCACCTTATGTTTTTAAGCACAACTAATAAGAACAACAGTTATATTAAAAGTAGCTTAGCATACTAAACTATAGGACTGCAGTACCTTTGAAGAAAATCTTGAATAATATGAATTTGCTGGATTTCTTCTAAAAAGCATTATTTGTGCCAGTGACCTTGAATAATAAATAAATAAAATGTCATGAATAGTTAAACTATGCCTAATTCCAACTTAATATTTTTGTATATCTTAACAGAATACTTGGAATGAATCATATATAAATCAACTCTACTATTGGTAATACTAAGATAAAAATGTCAGCACTATTGTTGAGATTTAATTCTTATAAAATACGTTCGGATTTAATGGGCTCAGTGTTCCATAGTGATTAACAGCCTTTTGTTTTGCATTTCTGTAGGTCTGGTTATTTTAGTTGCCACAGCATGGTATGGCAATAGAATTGTTCAAGAATTCTATGACCCTATGACCCCCGTCAATGCCAGGTAATGCTATTCAAGCAGAAAATAGTTTATTTTCTGAGAGAAATGCCCTTCTTATATTCAACACAATCCTGCTAATGCCATAGTTCCTCAAATTTGCTTTCAAAAATTGTATGAAATCTTATGTCAAACTTGCAAACAATTCAAATGACCTGTGACTCGTGTTAAAATGAGTTTGATAATTGCTTTAACAGCCTGTATTGATGACAAAATGCACTTCAAAGTAGAAAAGTTCTGGGCTGTGTATTTCCCAACTACATGGGGCATCTTTATTTTTTTCCTCCAAATAGGAACAAGTGTTAATATATTTAAAATTTTCTTCTTGAAGTGTATTCTGATGTTTACAGCAACTAACTATGATTACTTGTAATGCATAGTTTATTATGGCTTAAAAAAATAGTACTACCGTAGTGGTTAATTAATAATACTTTATTCTTAACAGTTATTTTTACATGTAAAGCCATGTTGTGGTGTATTTTTCTAGTACTTTGAGATATACCTTTGAAGTATTATGTTCCATTACCACTACAAAATTGACTTAATAAAGATCATCTCTTTTATTACTACAAACCATGCAAGTTAAAGAGCAGATTCTTGGTCCTCACATGATGACACACTTTGATCAGGGACAGCACTGATTGTCTCACTGTCTTCACATCTTTAAAGCTTAATAACTACATTCAAAGTCAGGATGTTAAAATGTAATTATTGTTTGTAAGTCCTAGGATGAACAAATAAAAAATCTCAGTGTTTTCAGAGATAAGGTGTGCTTCTTTTTATATAATCTCCCACGTACAGAAGAACACAGACTGCAATGATTATATTGGAGCCTGTCCCATAAGATTTATGATGCAGGAACAGAAACTTATGGAGGTCAATAGGACAAAATTTTACCAGAGCAGTCATACCAGTAGTGCATGTGAAAGCAGTTTATAAGTTGCTGGACACTATGCACTTTTTGTTTACATGCTCACACATGATCCTGAAACCCATCCAAGGAAACAGGAGGAAGAAACTATGGGTGAGAGGTGAAGTTGCTTTCCCATAATTGCAACAGTTGGGGGTTTGCATCAGGATCCAAACCCAGGCCTTATAACTTTTAGATCTAGTTCTTTTATCTCTATTGTCCATAATCAGTCACAGATACTTGACGATAGGAAACTGGCTGGCTTAATACATCTTTGAGCTATGGACTACTCAGAAGTCTTTTTATAAAACATAAATTTTAGATTTTAGTTTACATAGTAGGATCAACTATTAGAAACTCTAGTAGATTCTACTCTAGCAATTTTTTAAAAAATATGATTGGTATTTGATAGCACCAATTAATAAGTTATAGACTAGGAACTGTGGTCCAATCCCCACAACTGAAATATATAAGCATTGCTTTACAAGTCTCCTATACGTGGAAAAATCTTTGGAAATATTCATGTAATTAAGTTGGCGTTGCAGGTTATATTCCTGCTGTACTATTATAAATTGTCAATAATTGCAATGTAATCATTCTTGTGTTCACAGACCTTAAAGTACCTCTCAAGGAATCAAGGGGGGGGTAATTTCTCTAAAGAAATATAATGTGTATTATATCATTTCCTTCTTTAGAAAAATTGCCAGTGATTCGTTGACTAACATATGCCTTGTGTCTCTCTTTAGATATGAATTTGGCCAGGCTCTGTTCACTGGCTGGGCTGCTGCCTCGCTCTGCCTTCTGGGAGGTGCCCTACTTTGCTGCTCCTGTCCCCGAAAAACAACCTCTTACCCAACACCACGGCCTTATCCAAAACCTACACCATCCAGTGGAAAAGACTACGTGTGACAGAGGCAAAAGGAGAAAATCCTGTTGACACAAATACAGAATGGACTTTGAAATACTATCATTGACATTATGATCTTAGACTTTTGACTATTGTAATCTGAACTGTGGTTTTTTTTACAAAAGAAACCATATTTTTATAAATACCCATTGCGACAAGTAGCTTAGTCTTATTTTATCTTCTTTTCTCAGAGGGAAGCCCTTTCCATCGTTTTACGGCTTCCCACCAAGTAGTCATGGGGGAGGGGTGCCCCTTAAATATGTACAAATATGTATATATACATGTTTTTCTATAAAAATCAGACCATAAAAACTCTTATTGTCATTATGTTGGTATTCGTACACTCAGAGTATCTCTAAAATAGAAAAAGTATATTTCATTTTAATTAAATAAGCCTATTAGAATATTTTTCTTCCTTTTTCTTCATGCCTATTTAATAGGTTGAGTATCATTTAGCCCCTGCTATCAGCTTTTAGCATCTTTGCTGTAAGACCAAAACTACTGTATCAAATATGAATTCTTCATGTGTGCCCTTTTCATATACTTACTTTATCTTATTTTTCCATGATCTTATGGCACTTACTTCTTTATCAGCCCTCGCCCCCCCAAGCCCACTTTTCTTTATGTTGGACTCTTTTCCTGAATCTGACAATGTATCTGGTAGAATACATTTTCAGTCGGAAAGCCAATAAGAATCTGTTACAGTTCAAAGCTGTGGGAACAAATCCTTCTGCACGACCAGACGATATTTTTCTGTTGACCTTCCCTCAAGATCCCTGTACTTTGACCTACGGCATTCTTGTTTGCTTCGAAAATATTTGTTTCATGGAATGGCTGTGCTGCTCACCTGAGTGTCATAACACACTTTTATTGATTGGATTTTTAAGATACTTATTCACAGTCCCACATCCCCCAAACTACCTTTTTCTTCCTCCCTCCTAAGCTACATTGTTTTTTTCATATGTAATTATTATATAGTTTACCTCTTCCCAGAGAGGTGTGGTATGTTTATCTGAACAAAATGCTAGACTTGCTGGAGTGATAATGTGGTGACAAATACTCTCTCTATAGCTGTGAGCAAGTCACTTAATCTTTCTACCTCTTTTCCCATCTGTCAAATTGAGATAATTATGCTTAACCAGCTGGTAAAGGTAATGGGAGTATTAATTAGTTGATATGAGTCTCATTCTTTGAACATGAAATATGCCTAAGTAGTATTTTTCTTTGCTCAATTGGCAGCTTTGAAGTTGCTGAATAAAACCTACACACAGCCTTTGCTCTGTGTAGTAGCTCCTTTTTTCTGCAGGTCCATTTCCTTTCATTCTGCTGGGCTGAGCATTTTGTTGGTGCTCTGTTCCATTTGAACGACTTCTCCTACCTTTCTAGTCTGTAAGAATGGTACTTCACATGAGCAAGATGATGTAATGGAAAGGGTGTTGACTCTGAGGTCTGGAGGCCTGGATTTGAATCTCAATGCTATCAATTATTGCCTTGAGTTTGGGCAAGACACTTGGCTGCCCTAGATTTATTGCTTCATCTCTAAAAAGGGGTTTGTAATTCCTAATCTGCCTACATCACGGGGATGTTGTGGGACTCCAGTGAGATGCAATACATGTGAATGTGCTTTTGTAAGGTGAAATGTGCTGTACTAGGGAAAGAATTAAGAAATTTAAGTGCATAGTTTCGGGGGTTACTTTTAAAAGGAGGAAAAAGAAGAGGAATATTGACATGGGTCATTTGCCTTAATCAGTCTCTTGAGTGGTGAAACACTAAAGTGAGATTCAGTTCACTAAATAAAAAAGATCCTGAGAAAGTCCTCATTTCTTCAGTCAGATGGACTGATGCTTTTGTAGCTAAGCAGATGCAAAGGAGGAAACAGAAACCTGAGTGTTTGGGAGTCTTTGACACATAAACTGTAAGGGGTTTGTGGAGGTTATTTGTTAAGTAATACCTTCAGTGTTCTTATTGTCAGGTGGCAGCTACCAAGCACTGCAGGGTAGTGGGAATGGTACTTCATGCTAAAAGCACAGGGAGAAGTTATCCTGAGTCTTATGAGGATTTGGACCAAGCAACTTTTAGCATGTCTTCCAAACCTGACAATTTATGCTTCTAGATGTTATAATTCAAAGAGCCCTTGCCTCATATATAAAGCCTGATATGTTGTGTAAATGCATATGGAAACCTATTGCTAAACCCCACAGAAAATCAATAGTCCAAAGATCCAACAGAATTTTTGTGATAGAATTTATCCAGTTTTGATATTTTTATATTCTGCTACCACACCTGGAAAAGGCCAATAGATATTTGGTGGGTTTGTAATGGGAATTTGTATAAAGCATTGCTCTTTTTAAATAAACCATGTTTTATAATTTAAAAAAAAGATTCATGGCTTGATTTCTAATAACTTATTTCAATATTGGTATGCTTGCCAGAGGAGGTGTCCTAAGACAGGATCTGATTCACCATGTGCTCTTGGGAAAGAACTACAATACCTCTGGGCCATACCAAATATTCCCCTACCTCTACTCACTAGCATGCACCACCTCTCTCAAACTGGGCTTCTTACACAGGCTGATAATAGAAAAGGTACCTGTAATTATTCACAATTATTTATTTTTCATCCATAAGAAGGGGAAGTACATCAATGAGTGAATTAAGAGTAAAAATCAGGCTAAAAATCCATTGTTGTTTTTATAATGATTCTTATCAAAACTACCTGTTAGGAAAGCAGGTGATGAAACTCATTGCTTAGTATCTTAATATATCGATAAATGAGCATATATTAAGTGTGGCCTCTGCCTGGGTAATTTTCATATTTATGAGACCAAGGGATGTGAGTAAAGGATGGCACTATACTGTGGACTCAGGCATCAGCATGATCTGTGAGGGACCAAGATCGTTGGGGGTCACTTTGATTTCAATTCTCCTTAAACAGAATCCACACTCTGTTTCTATAGAATTTAATTCTCTGAGGGTAAAGTCCAGGCCTGGAAGTTGGTGGAAATAAAATTGTTAGGTGCTCCTGATAAGAACTGGAGGAAAAGCTAGATTGTAAATGACAGCAATGAGATGTTCATCTCTGTGTGCACTCATCCTGAATCTGAGTGCCAATATGCTTACAAACTGTGTCATTTTTCCTCCCTCTTAGTTAGCACTTTCTATGTATGCCCAGATTCAGGTATATATCTTGTTCTCATATTCCTATGTGTTTAAACCTGTCATTAATTCTTTTTTTTAAAGCCATCCATTTATTTGTTATTTATTTATTTCTTACATACATGACAATAGTGGAATCATTACATTCATAATTATCCATTCACAGCACATGATCTGGTTGTGGATTTTTTTTCCTTTGGGGATGTAGCTCATGCGATAGGTTCCTGCTTTTCCTTCCTCCTCACTCCACACATTCCGTACTTACCCCCAGCCTGTCCTAAAATCTCTTCATTTAACTGATGGCATGGAAACCCTGATGGAAGTCATGACAAGTTCAGGGGTTACATGGGGACAGCTTGCTGAGGACCAAGCCCAGGCCATCAGGAGCTCTCTGTGCTGGACCTCTGAAAATCTCATGGAATTTTGCATACTTGCCTTCTATTAAGATTTTTTCCCCCAAAAACAGCTGATATTGGCAATTAAAAAATAGATGTGAATGTATAAAGTTGATATTTACTGAATACCTACCATGAGCCCAGCTCTATTAAATGGAGGCAGGCCAAAGGAGGTATGAAACGAGTAAGACACAGTCCTGGGCCTGAGCAGCGTGGAGAATGTTTAGTTGAAAGAAAGCACTGGTTCTGCCACCGATCAGATCAGACTTGTGAGCTATCCACTCACTATTTCCTCCTTTGTAAAATGAGCACTTAGATTCAGGCAGTGGTTCTTCTCCATAACAGGAATTGAGAATCACCTGTGAGCTTTTGAAATTTTCTAATGTCAGGGCCCTACCCCAAATCAGGGGAATGAAAAACCTCTGAAGGGAAAGTCCTACTTTGAGCTTCTCTTTCAGGGAGGTGAAGACCAACATTTCTCACATCCGTTCCAACCAGGTTTTTCTGTTACTCAGGTAAAAACGACATCAAGCCCCATCATGTCCTAGTCATGCTTCTCAGGTCATGTGCTGATCTATCTTGAACTTCAAAGAGAAAAGCACAAAACTACAGCCGCAATCTGATGGGAGCAGAAAAGCATATTAGCCAGTTGTTCAAAGGAAGAAATATATTAAATTTAGATTATTCTGAATACCCCCAAACAAATCCTAACTTAGGACAAACTAACCTAGGGTAAGATGGGATGCGTAAGATCTACACTGTTAAAGGGGCTGCCTTATAAGCACCTGTTTTATGGGTTTCACACTTGTGTATTCCCACTGCTCCTTCTAATGTTCAGAATATATTCTTTTCCATCACAGCAACACATTGTCTATTAATAAACTATTCTATTTTAAAGAAACAAAGTCAGAGGGAAGAAGGCATTGCTCTTCTTTGCTCCTTTCTCATCTCCCCCACTTCCCCTTTAAATTTTGTGGTTTTAATTGTAAAAAGGACTAGAGAGAAAGGATACTGCATATGCTGAAACTCAACAATGTGCTGTGGAGAAGGGGATAAGATAAAGGGTACTCATTTTGATAGGCATTTCCATAGGGCACATTGTGATCACAAATGAGGAAGAGGATAACTATAGATAGAACTGTGAGAATCAGATGCCAGGAAATGTTGGTGTTTCACCTATGTCTTAGATTTTTACATGCCGAGGTAGGTACGAGAAGGGAAATTCCAGGAAGGGAAATTCCAGGAAAAAGCAGCAGCTAAGCACATGCGTCAAAACATGAAACATCACTGCCCATTCAGGGAAAGTGATAGAAAGAAGAAGGAGGAAGGAGGAGGAGGTGGAGGTGGAGGTGGGAGTGGGAGTGGGACATGGTTACTTGCAAAAATAAGGCAGAGAGAAGAGAATTGATAGTGGTCAGCCCCTTCCCAGCTCTCCCCCTGCACACTCCTTACTAATTTCATTACTGTTGGACAGCAGGACAATAATTCCAAACAGGATTTAACTAGTGGGGCTTAGGCTCTTAGGCCTGGAGAGAATTCCACTTAAATATTTTCTAAACCCATATGTAAAACCTCAAGAGATAATGCTAATGATTTCACTTACTTTGTAAAAGAAAAAGCATTAGAATTTCTCTAGGATCAAAGGAAAGTTTAAGGACATTTATACCAGACATTGTGTGGGTGTAAATGTGTGTGTGTGTGTGTCTGTGTGTGTGTGTTTTATTGTCTAGCATTGACTCCCTCTTCCCATAATGGCACTATGGTTTGTTTTAGAAAAACATCCTATTTTACTTTCCATAGGTGTGATTCAGATGGCTCACCCTACCCCTGACCTCCAACTTTGAGACAGGAAAATTAATCTGTTTCATATTCCCATAGAGCTATAAGTATCTCAATGAATATAATTAAAGAATATATAGGACAATTGCAAAACAAACAAACAAACAACAAAATTTTGGCTATGTATACACAACTTTACATCTTTATTTCATCCCAAAGAAAAGTGGCATGTCTGATGGATTCATTTTATGAGTCTTGATCTTCCTCTTGAAGGACAATATTTAATTCAACAGCAAACTTTGTCAACTCCACCTTCAAAATTTATCCTGAGAGCCAGGTGTGGTACTGCACATCTGTGATCCCAGCGACTCAGGAGACTGAGGCAGGAGAAATGCAAGTTCAAGGCCGACTTGAGCAACTTACCAAGAGATCCTGTCCTAATAAAATGAAAAGGGCTCACAATGTAGCTCAGTAGTTGCTTAGTATATGTGAGGCCCTGGGTTCATTTGTACTGACAAGTACTGACTAAAAAAAAAAAAAAAAATCATTCTGAGCCTGATCATTATTCTTCACTTACTCTGGTAGTCTAAGCCACTTGGATGAGTGGAATAACCTCCTAACTGACCCTAACTCTTCTGATCCTAATTTGCTATGTCCTACAGCCTGTTCTCCATGTTGCATCAGGAGAGATACCCTTAAAGACGATTTGGATAATTATTTTTGTCCTTCTACAGATTTCAACCTTTCAGGATTTCCAACTGACCTAAAGTAAAATCTGATACTCATTACTTTCTTTTCCACCCTTACTCCCAACCAGTGTCCTTCTAATATCATCCTGCCCTAGCCAGTGTCCTGGCTTGTCCTGAGACACAACAAACAACTTCCTAAACTCATGGTTTTTCTCACAGAAGAATCTCAAATATTTGCGTATGAGAAAAACCTTGTCTTATCATTTTCTATCAAATAGTCCCTCACCATTCTCTATTCCTTCCCCTTAGTTTCTCTTTGGAATATACTAAGAATGGCAAAGCATTACATTTTTTATTTATGTGTGAGTATGCTGCCTGACTGTTCTATCAGATGAATGTTTAATAGAAAAGGGAATTTTATATGCTTATTTTAAAAAAACACTTTTTTTTCATCATGATATCACAGATACCTAGTAAAGAGTATATGACCAACTGTCATTTGGACCAATGGAACTGTAAGGGAAGAAAACTGTTTCCCAAGAAGTTGGTAGCTCAAGAGAAGAAAAGCCGGGCGAGCTGGTGCACACCTGTAATCCCAGAGGCTGAGACAGAAGAATCTCGAGTTCAAAGCCAGCCTCAGCAAAGGTGAGGAGTTAAGCAACTTAGAGACCCTGTCACTAAATAAAAAAATACAAAATAGGGCTGGGGATGTGGCTCAGTGGCCAAGTGTCCCCGAATTCAATCCTTGATGCCAACCCCCACTCCAAAAATAAAAAAGAGAGGGGAAAAAAGTCTAGAGGCAAAATACAGAAACAGAAACAAATGAAGCCAGAAGAACTGAGAGATGGAGAGGGGCAGAGCATGAGAGCACAATTTGAGCCCCTTGGTCCAACTGTATCCCGAGCTGCTAATAACATGGCATTTTCAGTTATGTGCAGAGATAAATCTCACATGCTCTAATGCACTTTGACTTGCATTTCTGTCATTTGCTTCTGAAAGAGTCTTGAGTAATGTGATCACTAGGCCCCTCTTTTACAAATAGATAGACTGAGACATGGAGAAAAGAAGTTTTGCCCAAGCTCACAAAATTAATGATGGAGACAAGATTTAAGCCTGGTTTTCTGAGTCCAAGTCCTGGCCTATTCCTTCTCCACTGCCTAGCTGGCTGCTTACATTCAAACTCTCCTATGATCTCAAGTTGTACGTTTACAAAAAAAAAAAAAAAAACAGTATTCTAGCCAGAAATCCTAGGAAATTAAGTAGATTGAGATCTAAGTTCCCAGTGTTATTTAATCTTTTTAAATCTTAAACTGCTACCTCACTGTGGGGGAGTCAGCTCAGAAAAAAGAAAAAAAAATCCTCCAAAGAAAATACCAGGACTAATCCTCTCAGTCTAACTTAAGCTATAGGTTTGCTAGGGAGAGAGAAAAAAAAATGCTTTTATAAAGATTTGTTTATCCTCAAAAACTTGTTACATTCATACTTCTGCCCTGGGTTTATTACAAGTCTTAAGTATTTTACATCCTGTATTCTGATGAATGCAAACCAACCACAGTTTCTCTACTCTATTGTTTACCCATCAACCTAGAGCAGCTCTTCTTCACACAGAGAATTATAAAAAAAAAAAAAAAAAAAAAAAAAGTGTCTTGCTCAATACCTGGCATACAATAGGTAGCTGATAACTTACATTCTTCAAAGGTGAACATGAATGCTTCTTATCTATGGCTGTGTAAGTTAGTAGGGGAGTTTTCTAAATTTTCAAACTGACATATTCCCTCTATTGGATCACCAAATTTCCCCATATTACACAATTACCAAATGATTTTTAAAAAATTAAGAAAAGATTAGCCTCTGCATTAGGTTTTAAGTCACTGGAGAAAACTATTTAATATGATAGAACCAATATAAACAAAGTCTAAATTTGTCAGAACAAATGACTTGGTCCTTTGGACAAAATTAGGGTAAAGGACACTTTTCTTCATATGGAATTGTTTAAATAATGATACAAAGGTAATGCTTATTGAACACATCAGTCATTTGTGTTAAAATAGTGGTCTTAAAATCTTGAGAAAAGAGCTTATTTAATTCATTGTTTAAACCAAGTGTGTTGAATTTTGCTTTTTTTATAAAGGGCTTTTTGAACTCTATTTCAAAAAAAAAAAAGTAAATGTAGAACATACATTGTCTAGAAAACTTAAAAGTTGATTTGCATTCTGCATTGAAAGGTTATAGCATACTTATTTACCTTAAGAATTAATATATTGCCCTTTTATATCATCAGTCTTTCATTCAACCAAATTTATGAATCAAGAACTCACAGCATCAACTATATACAGGGTGCTCTGACCACTTATCTAATACTCACAACATAAATTATTTTTTTAACTGAATTCAATGTCTTCTCTGACACAGTTGTAAGGCCAGAATTAGCTACAAAAAATGATTAGACGTGATTGAGAATTTGAGTAGCTTAGAGGAGAGTGTTTTCAGTTAAAGAAACCACCCCAGCTGAAACATCTCCCCCAACAGAGGTAAATCCCAACAGAAGACAGCTCTCAGAAAAATAGCAGCCTCCTTTTTTTTCCCCTCCTGATTTTCTTAGTTCCTCTCCAATAAAACCATGAAAAAGCAACCCAAATTTAAAACCACAGGCTCATTTTGTTCTCTGAACCCCAGACTTGCATGCAGTTTGCTTCCACTGGGCTAATTGGAATCTTAAGCTAAGCAGTGACAAAAACAGATTCCCTTCACCATCTCACCTCTGACACCCCCTCTACCCAAAAAGCATAACAAAACCTGAAGTCTCTCTCTTTTGAATTTAACTATTTCTATGTTTCTTTGGTCTCTTGGGTATTTTTCACAATACTCTTGACTATATTCTTTCTCACATACACATTATTATTATTTCATTATTAAATCCTGTTCATTATAGGTTAGAATTGACCACAAATCTGGTTACTTCTCACCACATTAGTCAAATCCCCATTGTCTCTCATTTGACTATTGATATTTTATTGGATTTTTTTCCCCATTGGCAACTTGGCTTTAATCTTTATCCACTTTGAGTCTAATTTCCTGACAGAATCAAGATTATTTTAAAATCAAATTCACATTGTATTGGTTTTCTGCTCAAAACCCTCTAAGGCTTGGATAAAATTCAAGCCTTGGATGATGAGCTACTGGGTCCTATATATTATATGGTCCTCAGTCTCCTTTCAGGCCTTGTCTCTTCTCCCTGTTTCATTTTTCACTAACCTTGCTCTTCCTCAGATATCAAAAGCATATTCCCAGTGTAGGCCATTACATTTGCTGCACCTTCTACATAGAGAGAATCCCACCCCCATATCATGATATAGTTCCTCGGTTGCACTAAGCTCTGTGCTCAAATGCCACTTTATCTGATAACCTTTCCTGACCACCAAATATAAAATAGCATATCTCTCAACTCCTCATCACCGGCCAACATCCTTTTGTTTACTCACTGTTCTTATCACCAACTGATACAGACATTTTGGCTTATGTGCACATCTTTTACATTCTCATAGGAATGTGGAAAATTTTTCTGATTGCTTCACTGCTATCTCTCCAGTTTCTGGGAATGTGCCTAGTTTTCTCGGCAAGGATTTATTAAATAATTAAAAATCAATTAACTTTTCCTTTTTTTTCCCTCAATGCTTATGGTATGATTTTGTCTCACAGATTCCTATAACAAACAATTTATCTCTGATTTCCCCATATCCTCTGTATAAGATAGAGATAATAGTGGTGTGCACTTGTAATCCTAGCTACTTGGGAGACTGAGGTAGGAGGACACCAAGTTTGAGGTCAGCCTGGGCAACATGGTGAGATTCCTACTTCCTAGAAGTAAAATAGGGGCACCTGTGTAGGGCACTTGCTTACAGCCCTGTGTTCCATTCCCAGCACTGTAATTAATTAATTTGGGGGGTATTAGAGGAACTGTCCATCCTCCTGTCTCAGCCTCCTGAGACACTGGGATTACAAGCATGTGCCACCATGCCCAGCTAACTAATTAATTTAAAAATAAAAGAATAAAAAGATAGTGCTGAGCATTGGATAGTAGGCATACAAGACAAAATATCCTCCTTAGTTACTTCTTTGTAGAATCCCAGAGATGAATTGATACTAGAATGCCAGGAGGGAACTCACAGAAAATGAAAATGGTGAGCAGTAGGAGGGTGTTTTTTATTTGCTCAAAATTCTCTTCCATCTGGTACTGAAAGAGATCCTAGAGGTTGGATGGTGCAATTCAAATTGTCTTGATCCTTCTTCAGTATCCTGGAAAATCCTCCATTCCCTCTACCTCCAAGACAAGAAATTCACTGAAATGCAGGGCACCAGATTGCCTAAGTCAGAAACTTCTTCAAGTAAGCTCCACCTTCTGGAGCACCTTTTGCCACATTACAAGGTTTTTATTTCATTGAATCCTACAGAATTATCCCATCAATTTCCCCTCCCCAAAGAAACACCTTCCAGATCTTCTTCTGGTCTTCATGTTAAGCAAGTGTAAAAACTCTCACAGCTTCTGAAGGTCAACATCACATTCTGCTTTCTGAAGGGTCTAGAAGCAGGAGAAACTGCTGTCAGGAATTCATATCAGGGATGCTACGGGAGAGGCTTGCCATTGCCCATGAATGGTTGCCAGTGAAGTTCTAAGAATGAGGATTCACCTTATCTTTACTCTCTTTGGTCAGTTCCAGAATTCACAGTGATTCTTAGCCTCATGACTTAGTTCTTTTACATGTACTGCTGTGGTTTAGTGAGGGTGTTTATCTTCTCTGAGCCTCAGTTTCCTCAGTCTTAACTGGGAATAATGATAACTAACTAATTTATTGAGGTGTTGTTAATATTAAATAAGCAGCTATGCTTACTGGTCATAGTAATTACTCAAAAACATTGCCTACCTTTAGTTATGTTTTTCTGAATAATGACATGGGGGAAATGGGTTTTATCTTCCTGTATTCTTTGGTGTTGAGTTCAGTGAAAGTTCTCATTTATAAATAATTAAAATGTCTGATAAGAATTTTATAAATTCTTATTAGACTTTGTAAAAAATATAAGAATTATTCAGTTTTAAAATAAAATGTTTAAATATATTGCTATAATAAAAGATAATCAGATATTTAAGACATCTTACTTAAAAATAATAGCATCATACATAGATAAAACATTTTAATTCAAATATATAAATTTATACACACACACACACAATCCAATCATATAGACTCTTTTTTTGGCTTTATCATTTTTGGTATTGTTTTCAACATTTATCCTCCATGGTAACACTAAATCTCTCAGATCCAATGACAGTGCATTTGCTAGACAAATGGTAGGGTGTTATGATCAGATGTGAGATGTTAATACAGGAATGTTTGGAGGTGAAATGATTAGATTATGACAGTCATATCCTAATCTGTCCATCCTACTTTGAATGGAATAGATGGTAATTGTAGATAGGTGAGGATTGGCTAGAGGAGGTGGATCACTGGGGGCACGCCCTGGAAGAGTTCAGCTTTTCTGTGGCCCCTTCTCCCCTTCACCTCTCTGCTTCCTGGCTGCCATGAATGGAGCAGAGTCCTCCATCATTCCCTTCCACCATGATGTTCTGCCTCACTTGGACCCAGAGCAGTGGATTTTACCAACTTGACCTCTGGAGCTGTGAGCCAAAATTAACTTTTCCTTTTCCAAGTTGTTCTTGTCAGGTGTTTGGTCACAGAGACAAAAATCTGACAAACACATAGGCTCTTGTCAATATGATAAAAATGTCATAAAATTAAAGTCTTTTCCTGGCCTGTAGCATAATCACCCAAATTAGGTGGTTTCTCAAAGATTGATGCTCAACCTTTTAGAGCACTCTGAGACTTAGGGTTTTTGTAACATCAAAACTATTTTCTTAATAATACTCATGTTTTGTGCCTTTTCCATTGTGGATGAGAAAGCACTGGTAGGTGAAATTGCTGTCATCTAAATAGGTACCAAGGAAGTGACATCAAACTGTATTCATAGTCATTACATTCTCCACTTCCACATCATTCACTTATTAAAGATGTCCTTCATGAACGGGTAAAAGCTATTAATTTTATTAAATATGAACCCTTGATTACATGCTACTCAGTTGCTAAGTACCAAAATATGATAGTTTTATCAATGAAAAGCCCTTACATGAGTGTTTGAGAAGCAAGCTGAACCAGCTGGCTTTTTCTTGGAGCATTGTTTTTACTTGAAAAAATGGATGGAAGATTAGCTATCATTATCCAAACTTGTTTATTAAGAAAACATATTCTTAAATAAAAATGAAGTGAGGTTTTCATGTCAAGGAAAACAACTGACAGTATTTGCAGTCAGTGATAAAATTTTCACTGTCTCATGAAAATTTATCTGTGTGAAAGTATATCTGTTTGCAACCTGGAAAACATATGTCAACAATCATGCACTTGAATAATACTTAAGGACTTTTATGATGAGACTGATAATATTAATAAATGAATGAAATGTTTTATCATTTCACAGATCAGCATGATTTAGTGAACTAATATTTTACAAATGACAGATACATCATCTTACAAAATCCTGTGTTGATAAAATATTCAATCAAAACGTAAGATTGACTAATGGATTTTTGTATAACAGGTACAAAAAAATTCACTGATATAGTTTTACACTCTGCATTTCAGTTAATCTTCAAGAAACTATTTAAATATTAAATAATTTTCCCTTTTCCAACTACCTTTTTGAGTGGAACTGCCTTTTTTCATATATTACAAATAAAAGGATATACTCCAATAGACTACAGAAACAGCTATGAGAATTTAGCTGTTTTGTATAGAGATTTGCAAAAATCAAAGATAATTCTGCCCTCCTCACCAATTATTTTTTATTTTGCAATATGATTTTTACATATAAATATCATTTATTTAACATGTAAGTAGTTTAACATTGTTACTTTTAAAGAAATTATTAATTATTTAAAACTTTTCTCAATTTCATTAAAATATATATGCATATATATATATATATATATATGTGTGTGTGTGTGTGTGTGTGTGTGTATACATAGATAGACAGACAGACAGACAGACAGATAGATAGATAGATAGATAGAGGTGACCCACCTAAACTAAAGCTCTTAAAAGAGAAAAAAATAAAAATAAAAAAATAAACTAAGGCTCTTTAGGTTCCTTTTTAAGGGTACAAACAAGTAATAAAAGAATCCACTGCCTAATTCATTGAAAACTAAAGAGAAAGTCCTCATATTTACACAAATCTTCTTTCCAAAAACAAGTCGATGCCTTTTCAATGGGACTGAAATCTATTTCTACAGTATGAAGGGGAAGGAAATCTAGAAAAGGTAACAGAGATCAGAATCACAAAGAGATATTAATGTTCCCATGTTCACTACAGCACCATTCACATGACCAAAATGTGGAAACAACCTAAGTGTTCCTCAGAAAATGAGGTATATATTGGGCTGGGGATGTGGCTCAAACAGTAACGTCTCTCCTGGCATGAGCGGGGCGCTGGGTTCGATCCTCAGCACCACATAAAAATAGAATGAGGATGTCGTGTCCACCGAAAAACTGAAAAATAAATATTAAAAACTCTCTCTCTCTCTCTCTCTCTCTCTCTCTCTCTCTCTCTCTCTCTCCTCTCTATCTTAAAAAAAAGAAAAGATATAAATACATTAGAGTATGACTTCACCTTTAAAAATGAGGACATTATGCCATATGAAGGAATATGGATGAAACCTAAGGACATTTTCTCAAGTAAAAGAATAAAACCACACAAAGGCAAACACTGCATGAACTTCCAGATTGTTCCCAGCTTTGGGTCATTACTAATAAAGCTGTTCATGCACACAGATATTAAGTTTTCTGGGGAAAATGTCAAGAGTGAAATTTATGAGTCATATAACATTATCAATAGTTCATGTTTTAAGAAAATGCCAGACTGTTCTCCAGAGTGACTGCACCATTGTACATGTTCACCAGAAATATACATGCGATTCAGTTCCAGGGCTTTCTTACCAGAATTTGATGTTGTCATTGTTCTTCAATTTAACCATTCTAATAAGCATTTTAAAATACCCTATGTGGTTTAATTATATTGCCTTGATGACTAGTGATATTGAATTTTTTTCCAATGTGCGTATTTGCAGTTTGTATTATTTTCATCAGTGAAAGATCTCTTTATGTCTTTTGTTTTTTTTTTTCCAATTGGATAGTTTCCTTATTATGGAGTTTTGAGCGTTCTTTACATATTCTATATACTCCTTTATCAGTTCCATGATTTGCAACTTTTTTCACTCCATAGTTTGCCTTTCACAGAACAAAATTCGCTAATTTTGATCAAGTCCAATTTATCCATCTTTCCTTTTATGGATGGTGATTTTGTTATCAAGTCAAAGAACACTTTCACTAGTTCTAGACTCTGAAGATTCTTTTCAGGTTTACTCTAAAATTTTATATTTGTGCATTTTGCATTGAAATCATTGTCCATTTTGAGTTATTTTTTGTGATAAGATGTAAGCCTTATGTTGAAATTCATGTTTGGGTCTTTGGTTATGTACTTACTATAGCACTACTGAATTGCTTTCATTGTCAAAAATTGATTCATATTTCTGTGAATGTATTTCTGTTCTGTTGACCTATATGTCTGTCCTACAACCTGTGTGACACTGTCTTAATCACTGTAGTTATAAAATAATTCTTTAAGTAGATTTGATCCTCTTTTCAAAAATGTTATTAGCTAATTTATTACTTTGCCTTCCAATCTAGATTTTGGAATGATCTTGGATAATCCTATAAATTTTTTTTGAATTTTACTAGAAATTATGTTAACCCTATATCTCCATTTAAGGAAAATGGTTGTCTTTAACTAACACATAATTATAGAATGTCTCTATTTCTTTAGATCTCCTTTTACTTCTTATATTAACATTGGGTAGTTTTCAACATGTATGTCCTGTACATATTTTGTCAGATTTATACCTGAGAATTTCATTTTTTTCAAGAGATTTTAAAAGGTATTTTACTTTTAATTTTAGTGTTCCTGTGTTTATTGCAAAAATATAAAAAAAGCAATTGGTTTTTGTATGTTTATTGTTTTTGTAGATATCTTGTTCCATGTAGCAACATGTCATCTGCAAACAGGGATGCTTTTATTATACCATGTACACATATTTTTCTGATCTATTTCACTGATTAGAAATTTTAGCACTAGCATTTTCCTAATTGTAGGAGGAAAGCATTCAGTCATTCACCATTAACCATAATGTTTGTTGCAGGTTTTTTAAATTATTATTGTTATTTTCTGTGGTGCTGGGGGATTCAACTCAGGGCATCACATCTGCTAGGCAAGCACTCTACCACTGAGCCATACCTCTGGTCCCTGCCACAAGTTTTTAAAAATGCTTTTTAGCAAATTGAACAAATTTTACCGTATTTCCATTTGTCTAAGAGGTTTCTTTTTTGAATTATAGATAAATATTAAATTTGCAAATGCTTTTGCTTCATTTGTTGACATAATATCATGACTTTTTCCCTTCAGTTTATTAGTATGTTAGATTAAATTGATTTTCAAATGTTAAATTAGTTTTGCATCACTGGAATAAATACCACATCATATAATTCTTTTAATATATCGCTGAATTCTATTTACTAACATTAACTTTCAATTTTACGCTATTAATGTTAACATAATGCTTAACATTTTGTTAAGGATTATTGCATCTATATTCATGAGAGATATTGTTCAAAAATTTTGTCTTTTGTTCTTTGATTAGTTTAGGTAGCCAGACCGAGTAATACTAGCCTATGAAAAGATAGTGTAGGATGATGGTGACTTTTAAAAAGTTTGGTAGAATCTCTGGCAAATCCATCTGGCCTGAAGATTTTTTGTGTGTGACTTTTTTTTTTTTAACTTTTGAATACTATTTCTATATTGTGATAGACATTCATTTTATCCACTTACTATTGGGTGAATTGTGGTGCTTTGTGTTTTTTGCTTTGTTTTGCTGTGTGTGTGTGTGTGTGTGTGTGTGTGTGTGAGAGAGAGAGAGAGAGAGAGAGAGAGAGAGAGAGAGAGAGAGAGCGCATTGGACCATTTTATCTAGGTTGTCAAATTTATGTGCATAGAGGTGTTACTAGAATGTTGATGTGTAAGGTATGAATACCGATATTCTACCTATCATTCCTGATATTGGTAATTTGTGTATTTTCTCTTGTTTTCTTTGTGAGACTTATTAGAGGCTTATGAATTTCATGAAACTTTCCAAAAAACCCACATTTTTGGCTCATAGAGTTTCTCTATTGTTTTTCTGTTTTAAATCTCATTGATTTCTGCTCTTACTTACTCCCTTCTGTTCCCTGTGGTTTATTTACTCTTCACTTTCTAGGCTCCTAAAGAAAGAGCTTAGATAATTGAGTAGAGAATTTTCCTTTTTTTTTTCTAACATACATGTATAAATTTATCTCTCAATACTACTTGGGCTGTGTTCCACAAATTTTGGTGTGTTGATATTGTAGTGAACACCAGTTATTGCCTAGGAAGGGTTTTTGGTTTTTGTGGCGAGCTAATAACTACAAAGAATGTGATAAAAGGAAGGAAACAGTGAAGGGAATCTGGCCACATTCCCTATCTCCAATCTTCAGATTGGAATCATAGGAGAGCAGCTTTGGTGATAAGTAAAAGAATTTACTCATAAAACATCTGAAGAAACCCACCTGAGCAATGGGTATGCGACCTATGACATGTACTTCCCTTCTTGTAGGTAGTTGGTGCCTTCTATTTCGTCCCAGCCTGCTCCTGAGGAGCATGTGAATAATAAAATGTCCAAATCCTCTCTGCTGAGTCCTCTCTTTCTTTGCAATTGGTAAACAGTATACTGGGGCTTTTGTAATTCTACGATGGATTTTACAATTCTAAAAGTTGTATTTTTCCCTTTTAATAAATGATTTTTAAAACTTCCCAGAAGACTTATTCTTTGGTAAATAGACTATTTAGAAGTACATTTCAGTTTTTAAGTGAGTATTTTTCTGTTATCTTTTTTGTTATGATTTCTGAAGAGCATGGTATATGGTTTCAATCTTTTAAATTTATTGATGTTTGTTTTATGGACCAGGAGATATACTGTCATATAAATATTCAATGAATACTTGAAACTAATGAATATTCTATTATTGGGCAAAATGTAGAAATGTCAGAATACATCTTCTTGGTTGATATCTTTGGCATAATTAAAATGTATATCCATATTTCTTCCTTTGAGATGTTTCTAGTCAGATCATTATCCCATTTTTAATCAGATATTATGTATAATTAGTATGTTAATAAAAAAATAAAAGAAAATAAAGTTATATCTACATAATTACAGGTGTTATAGCTTAGATATGAGGAGTCCCCAAAAGAATATGTGAGAAAATGCAAGAAAATTTAGAGGTGAAACGAATCATTGGATTACGAGAGCCTTAACCTAATCAGTACATTAATCCACAGGGATTAACTGGGTAGTATGTGTTGGCCAGTAGGGTGTGACTGGAGGAGGTGGTTCACTGTGAGCATGCCTTGGGGTATATACCTTAACCTTGGAGCTCTCTGCTTCCTGATTGTCTTTCCTGAGCTGCTTTCTTCTAGTACCCACTTCTTCCATGGCATTCTGCCACACAATGGACCCACAGCAATGGAGTCAGCCATCTATGGACTGTGACCTTGAAACTAATGAATATTCTATTATTGAAACTGTGAGCATCAGATAAATATTAACTCCTCTAAAATTGTTCTTATTAGTTAGGTCTTTTGGTCACAGCAACAAAACAAGTTATATGGGTAGGTGGGGGGGTCTTTGTTCCCAGTGCAGGGCACAGAGTTACAAACAACCCTGGAATTTTCCAAGTGATGGAAGTGCTTCAGTTGTGCTATTTAGATGACTTTTTGTGAACTTCTGGTAGCTTCAAGATGTAGGCCAATTACTAGAAAAAGTAGCCAAGCAATTGCAGGGTTAGAACTTTAGACAAGCAAAGTTCTCCTGGTATATATTTTTCCTCTTTTTACTTTCAATTACCTAAATACTTATATTTGAAATGTATTTCTTACAGATAGTATATAATTGAGTCATTCTATTTAATCCATTCTACCAATATCTATCTTCTTAAAAATTGAGATGCATATATTAATATACAATTCATATATCATAAAATTCAGCTTTGGTCATTATACACTTAAGTGGTTTTATTATATTTACAAGAATATGCAACTACCATAACTACCTAATCCAAGAACATTTTCATCACCTCAATAAGGAACTCCATGCCCATTAGCAGTCACTTCTTTTATTCCCTTCCCCCAAGACCTGGCAACTGGTTATATTTGCTATTTGTCTATGATTTACCTGTTCTTAACATTCAAATAAGTGGAATCATAAAATGCATGGTATTTTACAAATGTCTTCTTTCACTTGGAATACTGTTTTCAACATTTATGTCATAGCTTGCATCATTATTTCACTCCTTTTTATTGATAATATTTTATTTATAGATACATGGCATTTTGTTTATTCATTCATCATTAATAGGCATTTGAGTTGTTTCTACTTTTTTGGTTTTTATTAGGCTTGAAGGTAGAAATCATATCCACATTCCACCCAGATTTTTAAAAAAATATTTATTTAGTTTTCAATGGACACAACATCTTTATTTGTACGTGGTGCTGAGAATCCAACCCAGTGCCCCGCGCACGCCAGGCGAGCACACTACCGCTTGAGCCACATCCCCAGCCCCTCTACCCGGATTTGAACAAATTAAATATACCCCTAGTCCTTTGACAGAAATAAAAATATTAACTTTATGCTATAATGATTGAGAAACCTAATTAAGAACTTCTGAATCCCAAATAACATTCTATTCATATCCCCATGAGATTAATTTATGCACTTATTCATAGGTAGTGAAGTTGGAAAAGTCAGGAGTCTTCTGCAGGGGCAAGGTCCATCCAGGAGGGCTTACCCGTTAGAGGATTCTAGGGTAAACAAAAAGTACCTGCACCTGAGCCATTGACAGGTCTAGAAAAGATGAAAGGCTAAGCTATAAACGGGCAGTGTCCTCTTCTTTCAAACTCACAAACCAAATAAGTAACCCTCTTCCTGTGAGTGAGGGAAAGTAAAAGAAAGCACATTTTCTCCTTCTGTATACCAAAAAGATAGAAATTTCACTTTCATGCACTGATGTAGAAAAATAAAACAGAAAAAAAGTGACTCTCCATCATATAGATTTTCCTATGTCTGTGCACAGATAATTTTTTATTGCTATAACAAGAATATACCCTTAATCAAATGCACTATTTCTTTTATTTAACATTTATTTATTAACATTTTCTGTGGTGTTATTTAATCTCCATAATTATTGTTTGATTATCTATGTAATAGTTCATTAAATATATGAGTTTTTTAACTTAAATATTACCTTATAATTATGCATTTAAATTGTTTTTTATTTTCAATTTGATAATCATCTTCTTTAGCCCTTTTCCTTCTTTTAAATGTACTCTAGTATATTTTCACAAATTGCTTTACAGAATATTTTATATTGCTTTGTATGAATTGCCAGTTGTTATCTAATGGATGATGCCTAATTGCACTTCTATCTGTAATGATTGTTTACAATGATATGGCCAGTATTGAAATATATGAGTTTAACTTTGTTTTGTTAATTTAATTGCTTTGTAATTTTCCATTTAAAGCTCAGATGTTCTTATCCATCATTAATGTCTTGTTTTCCCAAGAAAATTATTGTGTTCCCCCTGTGGAATAGATGTGTTTCTTTGGAATCCAACTTTTTAAAAATATGTAAATTTATGAGTTAATAAGTTATATTTCCCTTCATTATTCTGTATTTTCAAATTATTAACCCAATTATTGAATAGCAGATGTAATGTATGAGGTAATAGTTACTTTTGCGAGAGGCAAAGAGCTTAGAGTCTAGTAAGGGAAAGAAGGCACACCCAACATTCATAATCACCATGTGTCCAGTACTCTGTTTGCAATTAAGTTGTTTTTTCTGATTCTTTTCCAGGAGTCAAGACACCACCCAGTCATTCATGACTGTAATTTATTTCTTCTCACTGGTAGTCTCTCTGAAACACAAAGTAAATAGAAGTTTAATTTCTACTAGGCATGCTAGACGGACTTAACACCTTAAGTAAGACAGCTTCAACTTTGAAAATAATGACTTTTAAACAATGTAGACATGGTGAGTCCCCTCCCTACCTAATAGATTCTTGATACCTGCTTTCTCCATTTCCTCCCCTTCCATAGACTAAGTGTTAGAAATTCCGGGACTAAACACTTTCTTTGACAGTTTATGCACTTGATTAGAGCTAGAGACTCAAGGCCAAGGTCAGGGACCTTTCCAGCAACAAAGAATTTCACCATATTCCAAATGTTCTCAGGAACTGACCCCTTGCCACTCATTCTTTCCCTCTGCTCCCGTGACTATCCTCTTTCAATTTAACTACCAGCATCTTGCCAGTTTAGAATGTTAAAATTCCTAATTGGATCCTCAAAATAGATATAAAGTATCATAGGCAAGGACTTGGCTTTGTCTTTCAACTATTCACCATTGTGACTCTATTATTTCTGTACAAAGAATTAAAATTGGGTGTTAGTACCTCTATAAAATAAAGTATCCCCATCTCAACCGTTTGGTCATCATGCTCTTCATACATTTCCATTTGAGACAATTTCATCCTGCTCTTCATTTTCCTGGCTCTGGTAATTCAACTGTTCATTTCCCAGCTGTTTTTAGTTATTTTCCTATATAGAACAACAGATTAGTTTCTAATTCCTGCACAGGAACATATCTCCTACAAGTATTCTTTTGGATTTCAGAGATTGGTGTTTCTCAGGGTGACATTTTGTTGTTTTCCTAATACTTCTTAACAAACTTAACAATGTTTGTCTGCCTCAAACTTCTCATTCCATTTCATGTGGACAATATCCACATTACATCATCTGATCTTTTCAAATCCCATTGCCTATATACATATTTATCAACTTTTTCTGCATAAATTTAGATGATTGTTTCAGTATATGTGAGATATCTCTATGTATCAAAGAGGTAAATTTGCTTATAATCTGATGTTGATTAGAGATAATAAATTGTGTTACTAAAATGAAAAAGTGAATGGATCTTGTAATTGTGCTGAAATGTCCCTATAGCTGTTGGAATCCTTTTAGGAACTAGCACAAAGTCATGCGTACGGTAGGCAATTAATGTCTCCTTATTGAGACATAGAGTAGTTTGTCATTACATATTTGATTATTATAAATAAAATTGCAGTAGCTATCTTTTATTCACAAATTATTAAATTTAAATTTTTATGAAATATCAGTAGTGGATGCATCATCTTGTGTCAAGGTTCCAACTCTCTCCTGAGGACTTTGCAAGCAAAACCTGTTGAGGATAGACCCAGTGACTGAGGAGTTCTCTTTTCCAAGCTGCTTTACTCTCTTAAACACAGTGGCAACTGCGTATGTGTTGGTTCATGAATTCCTAAGACTAAGACAGTTTAATCTCCACCTTTGTTTTGATACCTTGAATTTAATCTTATTTTGGACTATGTACTTGACTCCTTATAGGAATTCTCAGTCCTTCTCAAGTATGTAACAAACACACATAGGCACACACATACATTTCACCCCTGGCATTTACAAACTTATCTGTTTGGTATGGTATGTTCTCATTCCTCTAGGGAGATGGCTTTTGTAACAAGTAATACAATACTGCTTTTTAGACTAAAGAGATGTGCTGGACATATACTCTTCTGCAAATCTTGTTCCTTCATTACATAATTTTGCTGTTCTCTTCTTGTGCTTGCTGGAAACAATAACCAATGTTGCCATGGTAGCAGTCAATCACCCCCACTTCTCTTATGCATGGCATCTATCTAATTGCTGGCCACCCTTTCTTGCTCATTAGAAGGTAAAGAAACAATTTTGTGAAATATGCAGGGATTATTTTTGAATCACAGCCTTATAATTCTACAGAAACCACCAAACCGTTCCAATCACAGAAAATGATTGAAGCTGTTCTTAATACTTCCTTTTCTCTTAACTTTCAAGTTTAATCTGTCACCAAGTTGTACTGATTTTTTTCACTAAATAGATCTCAAATCATCTACTTCTCTGGATTTTTTTTTTCCTACCACTACCCTAGTTTAAGCCACTGAACTATTTCAATACTTCCAAATATGTATGCCCCCTCCACTGCTGCCCTCCTTGCCAGTCCTGGGTCTTAACTTTCAGATCAGTCCTTCACTTTGTCCATGTGCTGGGATATTATATGGAGTTTAACTCTTGCAAACTGTATCAACTTGGTTATGTGTCAGCTACCTTTCTGCTGGTTCTGCCACTGAGGGAGGCGGGCGCGGCAGGAGACTGGAGGATGGCAGGAAAAGAAAATCAGCTATTTCCATCTGCCCTCCCTACCCCAGGCAGCATTTCTAACACTGCATCTCTGTTTTGTGATGTAGTTCCCACCTCCCATGTTTTAGACCCTAGAGTCCAGTTTACCACCTCCTTTCTTGGGGCCTCCAGCCCCAGCATGCTAGAAAGTTCCAGCTCTTGCTAATTCTAAGTTACGTCACTATCACTAGTTCACTTTCAATTCACTTTTAGTTCATCATCTAAATAATGAATTCATTGAATTAAACTTAATTTCCTGAATTAAATATTCTGAGTCTTTTCTTTACTCTTGGCTGTAACCTGAAAATTCATTCCCCATTCTTAATTATTTTCCTACCCTGCAATCAAAGGGGGCTTTTCAAAATAAAAATCCAATCAAGTACTCTCATCTTTGAAATATTTGGTGCCCTTCTATATTTCTTAGTATAAAGACAAATATACTTGGCATTGTCTGTGAGATCTAATCCCCACCTGTCTTCCAGCATCATGTGACTCTGTGCTTACTCTTGGTGCTCTAGCTAAGCTATCATTTTTACTTTCTTGAACGTACCATGCACACCCTTGCCAACAGGTGTTTCTACATGCAGTTGTCTCTGTTTAAAAACTCCTTTTTGTTTAAGTACTCTTATTTTTCTTCAGATTTCAGCTTCATGGTTGCTTCCTAAGGAAAGCTTTCACAGTATTATATACTCCCAAAATATCTTATACCTCTTTTCAGAGTTCTTATCAAAGTTCTAACTTTATATTACTTGCATAATTCTGCATGGATTTCTATCTCCCTATTGCTCTCCCTACATTCTATGAAAGTAGGCTTGTTTATTTGTTTGTTTGTTTCTATCATTGAGTCCATAGTGTTTGGTACAGGCTCTGAGACAGTGGCATGCTGCCAGTTATGTGGCCAAATGAATGACTGAGTAAAGGCATGAAAGAAAAGGAGAGAAAATTAAGAAGGAAGAAAGAAATGAGGAAGGAAATGAAGAAAAGAAGGAAAGGAACAGAACCAGTCTCAGATATTATTGTTTTAAAATTTCTTACATTTTCAAAACTAGATGTGTTTGTTGTACCTCACTGTCAGACTAGCAGTTCTGAGAATTCTCTTGGCTGAACTCTGCAGATCTTGGGCTAGGTGTCCTCATATCTACATAGTTGTGATAAGAATGAGGGGTGTTTTGTGAGATTCTGATATAGCTACATCACAGGTGATTTCAGTACCAGTTCTGGCTAATGCTGAGCATTCTTCCAATTATAATGTGTCATTTTTGCTAAATCAAAATTATTTTGGTCTAATTTAAAGATTGAATTATTACTGTGACAAACATATAAAGAGAAAAAAACTCACATGGACAACAGTGGATTGATTAGGTCAGATCTTAAGGATCAGACAGATGTAGCAAGTCAAAGAGATGGTAGGTCAAGAGGTTCAGTAGATTCTTCCTTTGGGGATGGAGGACATAGTTCATGTCTAGGTATAGTTAATGCCTATAGTACTAATGTATAGTATTGTACACTAATTGTTTGTGTCTCCCAAATTCTGTTGAAATCTAATCCCCAAACTGTGAGTATTGACAAGTGGAGCCTTTAGAAATGAATTAGGTCATGACTGCAGAGCTGTTATAAATGAGATTAGAGGCCTTATAGAAGAGACCCCAGAGGTCTCCTTCCCCTCTTGTGAGTTTATACAAGAAGACAGTTTTCTCTGAACCAGAAATTGGGCACTCAAGACACACTGAACTTACCAGTGCTTTATGTTGGACTTTCCAGACACTAGAACTGTGAGAAATTTATGTAGTTTAAAAGTCACCCAATGTAGTATTTTGTTATAGCCCAAGCAGGCTAAAATACTTAGCAACCTGATTGTTAGCTTAGACATCTAGCCCAGATCTAGGATCCTGTAGAACTCCCCTGCTAGTATCATCTTGTTATTTTTATAGACCATAAGTTAGAAGCAGAACCTTTAGTGCATCTCTAGATCAAGTATACCTCTGCCAGACTGGAACTGTCAGAGAAAGAATATTCAGAGTTTCAACCAAGGAATTTTACGGTCCAGCAGTGTATTCCTACTTTT
This sequence comes from Marmota flaviventris, assembly GCF_047511675.1. Classification (NCBI taxonomy): domain Eukaryota; kingdom Metazoa; phylum Chordata; class Mammalia; order Rodentia; family Sciuridae; genus Marmota; species Marmota flaviventris. The sequence goes on along the minus strand of NC_092505.1, from coordinate 46,430,432 downwards.
CAGGACCAGTACCAACTTCATTAGTACGAAATGACAAAGCTCTGGCTATGGTTTGAATATCCTCCAAAACCCATATTGAAATTGTATTGCTACCGTGACAATATATAAGGTGGAAATTTTAAGAGTGATTAGATCATGAGGACTGCACCCTCATCAAAGAAGAAGTTTAGTTGTTATGAAAGCATAATATCAGCATCCTGAAAAATGGTTAAGTGTGCCCCATTCCCCCGCCCCCTGCAAATGTTATGCTTTTTTTCATGCTATGATATAGCAAGAAAGCCCTCACCAGAGGTAGCCCTTGATCTTGGGCTCTAAAAACATGAACCAAAGAGACTCTTGTTTCTTAAATTTTCCTGGCCTGTGGTATTCTGTTTTAGCAGCAGAAAACAGGCTAAGAATATCTATTATCATGGATTAGTTGATGAGTATTCTTTGGAAGAGCTAAGACTACAAGACAACCACTGAAACTGAACAGGGACATTGTTTAGAAGGAAAAAATTGAAAACAACATAACAAAAAAAAATGACTATGAATGATTTACTCCCCACTTAGACCACTAATGATTGTTTACCATGTGGGTTCTCTTCTGGTGTTTAACTCTTTCTTTTAAAATATGATAATTGTTGGGAGCATCTATATTGGGCTAGACAGACTGCGCATGGAGAGATGCAGCAATATGCAAATGGTGTTAAGATGAAAGCTGCACTGAGGAGGGTCTTTTTTTGTCCTATTGTTTGAACAGATACTGAGCAAAGAGTACACTGTGGGTCTGGTTTGTAATTGCCAGGTTTCTCTGCAGTGCACGCAATTCCATTTCTGTAGCATCAGCAGTTTCTCAGAAATGTTGGTGGCCAAAAAGTACTATTTAGTCCAAACCCTTTGGATCACAGTATAATTATAAAATATACTTGCTTTTGTATTCATATCATAGGGAAATCATACTTTGGGTCTAGCTAGGTCTCCTCTCCTTATAGACTTAATTTGTTGTAAGCTTATTGCAATTAAATGTGATAGAAGCAAAAGGGTTTCAAACTATATTCAGCTAAATTCAACATAATGTTTATAATTTCATACTTACCAGGGGAAAACAGAATTTCTTTAAATAGGTTTTTTTTGTATAATACCAACATCTTTAATTTTAACTAGCTTTTTTTTCCCCCAAAGAAATCATCTTTCCAAAAAGTAGTACTTTCACCCTGACTTTTCTAGGTTAAAGTAAATTAATTTCAGTGTTTGCCTTTGGCCTAGTACTGCAGTAGTGCAGTTAAGAGCATGGATTCTAAGACCTCAATCTGAGTCCCAGCTTTAGTACTTACGAGCAGCATAATCTTGAGAAAATTATTTGAAGTCCCAGGGTCCATTTTCTCATCTCTAAAGCAGGAAAAATAATATAATTACTGGGAGGTCAATGGTGTGTTTGTGTGAAATGCTTACCACAACTACTTCATACCTAGGAAATTTGATATATGTTAGCTATCCCTTCTCATTATTGCTTTTATTCTTAAAAGGCTGCTTATTTTGTATTTGAAAGCCTTCACCCAATTAAACAAATTCCTTTTTCAGTTTCAATAATGAATCAAAACCATACTTTTTATCATTACTGATTGAACGCCCTTATGTAATTATTTCATTAAAGTCATGAATTAGAGTCAAATACGGAGAAAATTATAACTTCTATTTTACAAATATAGAAATTAAGTTTTCAGAAAAAAACATGCACTTTATTTTTTATTTAAATATTTTTCTTCAGTTGTAGATGGACACAATGACTTTATTTTATTTATTTATTTTTATGTGGTGCTGAGGATTGAACCCAGTGCCTCACCCATGTTAGGTGAGTGCTCTACCACTGAGCCACAAACTTAGCCTATGCACTTTAAATTAAGGCCTTCAGCCACCCAAATCCAAGGTTGTTTTTTTTTTTTTTCCAGTTCTATATGCAATCTTATATAGAAGATAGCAGCCAAAGTCAACTCCCCTATCTCTTATTCTCTCTCCTTCCAATTTTAGCAAACTCCTTGACCCTTCTCTCAACCAGCCACATAGTTTTTAATATCTTTTTTTTCCTTCATCAGCTCCCAGTATCTTTCATTTCCTCTTTAGTTCCAAGCAATTTTAACTTCATCTAATTATAGTGATGGTAATTTTACTCATGAGGATACGCACAAGTATTCGAGTATTTTGAGGATACTCTCCAGCCCTAAACATTTTAAACATTAGAAAATTTTACAAATGTTAATACCCAGTTGTTAAACAAACAAATAAATAAATAAAAAGAAAGATAAGAAATGTATTATCAGGTTACAAAGAATTAAAAAAGACTACATCTTCTTAGAAGATTTTAAAAAACTTCAAGGAGGAGCCTTAAAATATGATTATGATTTGATCATGAAGAGACAAGAACAGCATAACTGAAGATATCCCAGGAAACTTAAGAGTATTTTTGGTGAGCACAGAATAATTTGCCTCAGAGTTCTCATATGCAGAGTAGGTACCTAAGAGTGAGAAAGGGACTGAAACTATTTAGTATAATACCTACAGTAATGTGCACTTGATTTGAAAGGCAATAAGGAAAACTTCTATCCAGGGTAGCAGTGTTTATTGCTGTATTTTTGTATCTTGCCATTTATTTTGTTATCTTGCTTCTAATTCTAGAACACTTAGATTTGAAATATAACAACACTCAAAATATTTAAGCATCAAATCTAGCCGATTGCTCTAATTAAAATACAGTTTTTGGTTTATTAAGTTTTGCAGCCATTAGTGTTCTTATGCTTTAAATTCTTTTAGTGTGAAAATACATAAATTCAAATTTATATCTGCATGATTGCTTAGTCCCATTATAAGCCATAAAGCATATCAGAACAACTAAATCACATTCTCTTGCCTATTGTAAAACATAGAGAAAAATTCAAGTGTTTGGTTTAATTCATTTGATGATAAATCTATTTATTTATTTATTTATTTATTTATTTTGGTGGTGCTGCAGATTGAACCCAGGGCTTTCTATATGGGGGGCAAGCACTCTACCAACTGAGCTATATCCCCAGGCCCCTAAATTTTTATTTTTCTGATACAGCCTCAAGGAAGAAGACATTATGTTGTGTATTATATGTAAAAATATTAAAAGGAGAAAAAATATAATTTTTTTTATCAGCAATTGAGAATTTTATGAGTAGTCCCATGGGAAAATTCAGCTGCTATAGTAAAAACATATAGGGGGAAAACTGGGTTATTTATAAGCAACTGCTTTGCACAAACAAATACAGCAATTGCTAACCCACATTTTCCAAGGCACTACCCATAGTAATAATTTCTTGTCTTCATTGTTACCTCACTATTTCCAATCATTAAACTGAAAGAAATCTATTTTCTTCTGGCTTTCCCCCAACCCCTGAGATACATCACTAAGCTTTAGTCTTTCTAACAATCAACATTTGATTTACTTGATACTCACTAGTGAATATTTGTTTTTGTTTTTTAATTTCATTTATAGCTATGCTCTCCATGTCTTTATTCTGTTACTGATCTTTAACTTGCTGTTCTTCAAAAAATAAAAATCTGGGCTGGGAGTTCAGTTCAGTGGTAGAGCAAGTGCTTGGCATATGCAAGGCCATGTATGTTCATTCTTAGCACTATTAAAAAAAATAAAAGTGCTCTTAAGATGGATGCTTAGCTCATTAATTTTCTGTCTCACTTCTTTTCTAATACATAAATTTAAAAATAAAAATTTTCCTCTAAGTAAAGATTTAGCTGCATCCACAAGGTTTTGAAATGTGGCTTTTTTGTTATATAGTTAAATACATGTTCTAATTTCTATTTTTATCTCATTGACTGATGGGTTATTTAGAAATTCATGGAGTTGTGGCTCGGTGGTAGACTACTTGCCTGGCAAGTGTGAGGCCCTGGGTTTGATCCTCAGTGCTATAAATAAATAAATATCCATTGACAACTAAAATATATTTTTAAAAAGTAGAAGTTTGTATACAAAATTCATTATTCATTTCTAATTAATTAATTAACTCATTAATTGTGAATTGATTTTTGTACTAGCTTCTTAAGCATTAATTTCAATATTAGTTTCCTTTGGTCAAAGAGTACACATTGTAGTACTTAATTTGCTGAGTCAGTTCTTAATTTGCTGAGATCTTCTGTGTGGTGCAGAACATGATTGGTTATTGTAAATGTTCCTTCAGTTATTGAAAAGAATATGTCTCCTGAAGCTGTGGTATGCTATTTAATTTGTGTCAATCAGATCAAATTTTTAGATTTGTTTTCAAATATACATAAAAGAATTTATTTTTTTCTGGCTTATAATTAACTTTTTATTTGTTATAGTCAAGTCTTTATAATTAGTTGACTTTGTGTTGTTTGCATACAAATTTAGAATTGTTAAATTTTCTTGATTAATTGAACCTTGAAAATGGCTCTTTTATCTCTAGAAAGGCCTTTTGCCTTTAAAACACACTGTATGAACTCATCGTAGTTACACCAGCTGTCTTATGGTAACATTTGCATGATATCTTTTTCTATCCATCAGCTTTCATGTTTTTTTTTCTATATCCTTATGCTTTAAATCTGTCTCTATAAATTTGTTTATCCTAAATGGCCGTATTTTTCTTCAATTGGAATATTTAAATTCTAATTAGACCAAAATGTAAATTTATATTTAATGTAATTATGAATAAACTTTATTTAAAACTGCATCTTACAGTTTTCCCCAGTTTCAAATTTATTTTCCTTTTATTTCTTTATTTCCTTTGACTTTATTATTTTTACTGCATTTTCTGCCTAATTTGTATGAAAATTACATATCTTTTTATTCTTCTTTGAGAGATTTCAATATTCTATCACAGATTAGAATATGATTACTTAGTTTATTAAGTCTAATATCAATTGGCTTTTTAATCTTTGACTTGGACAAGGGCAGAGGACATTTTAACTCCATTTGCCCCCTTCACAACTTAGATACCATTTAAAGAATAGAATTCAAACTTGTCTATACTAGGAACTCAGTAAGAGACTACTATTAATATAGCTCATTAATATGCATTAATATTTGTCCCCGTTTTTCAACTTCATTTATGAATTCATAACCTTTGTTTTGGAATAATTTTCATTCTGTCTGAAGAAATTCTTTCATATTTTCCCTAAAGCAATTCTGCTGGTTTTAAATTCTCCAGTTTTGTTTTTCTTAAAATGTCTATATTTATCTTTATTGATGAAGAATAGGAAGAAAATTCTAGGTCAGGCTTTTTAATAAAACATTGCAAATATTATCTTATAATTGTAATTTAAAAGTCAGTTCTTAATATCTTTGCAAATAATCTGCTTTCTCTGGCTGCTTTTAAAATTATTTTGTTGTTTGATTTTCATCGGTTTTAAACAATTATTTTGGATATGGATTTTTCCAAGAAATTGTTCATTTCATATCTTCCAATGTATTACTATAAACTTGAATATGAAATTCAGAACAATATACTATGATTTACTCTGCTAATGGCACATATCTCTTTATTCTAAAAATTCTTCTTGATTAACCTTTATCTATTGCTCATTTTTTCTTAAGTAACTTAATAGAGGTATCTGCCAGTACGTTCTGCTTTCAAATTTTAAATGGCTGATTTTTTCTGTTTAAATTTTTGAAATTGATACCTAATGTTAGTGCATGGTAAATAAAAATGATAACTGTCCAATTTCTACTCTGTGATACTCCACTTTAATCATTGTATACATGATTTACAAATGTTGAGTGATTCTATGAAACCATTATCTGATTGTACATATACTGTGTTTTTCATGTTATTAATACTATCTTTTTTTAAATTTTTGCCTATTATATTCACCAATGATATAATAAAAGTTTATAAGTCTTCTAACATGGATATAATATAATTGCACAATTCTAAAAGTTTTGACTTATGGATTATGCCAATGATATTCCATTCATAAAGATTCTGTATATTCATTGTGGACTAAACATTTTCCTATATAAAATGACTATCTTGATGTTGTGTAGTTCATTTTACCCTGAATTCTCTTCATAATTTTGTTGAGAGCCCATTGTGAAGCAAAACTGCTCTCTTCATATCCAGACACCAAAACAGAGGAAGGGGATCCCACAATCCTCTTCAAAGTCATGAACCCAGTGACCTGGAGACTTGGCCCCACCTTTAAAAAAGTTTCCACCAGTTCCCAATACTCACCTCTGGAGATCAAACCTTCAACACATGGGCCTTTGGGGAATATTTAAGATCAATATATACCAGATAATGTGACTTTGCAAGGATAGCAAATATGAATGGATTAGATTCCACATGGACAAGAAATGATTATAAAAGGAAATAGAGTCAAAGTGTTCAAGAGTTCAACTTAGAGCCACATTTTAGAAAAGTTGAAAAGAAAAGGATGAAAACGACAAATCAGAGAAATACAAATGAGAAATCTGAAGTAGCGATATTCATAAACTTAAAGTTTGATTCTTACACTTCTAAAACCTTTGTTTTATCTACCTTTGTCTGTCTTGCTTACATTCTTCTCTAATCTTTTTGTTAATATTATATTAAGAAAATTTAAAGTGTGCATTTGAAATGATATAGCATGATATTTAAATACTGGTTCTTCCAATTACTAGCTATGTGACTGGCCTTGAGCAGACTTATGAACTTCTCCAAGCACACTTATTTTTACAATAAACCTAGAGATGCACAGTTGTAGATTCTCAGATCAGAAAGGAGTATCAAGACAGCTACTCCAAAACTTTGAAGTTTGAATTTTTTTACATTTCAAGCTGCCATTCTATGTTCACCAATAGACACTATCAAGTATCTCTCAAATTGGAAGAAGGTTAAAAAGAAGAGCATTTACACGGGTCAAACAGTGAGATAAGCTTAAAGATGATCATATTATTGTACTGTCCCAGAAATCATATAAAACATATTTTATTATCATCCTAAAGTTCAAGACATCTATACGGCTTGGCAAAAGAGACCAAGTACACAAATAAACAATGGCCAAACTATACATAGACATAGACACAGAATCCTGACCCACAACCTGCAGGAAGCTTGTCAGCAAAGTAAGTCTGTATCTACAACAAACAGACCAGGAGGCCAGCTAGCTGCAAGAAAGCCAGAAATTGACATCTCTACTAACAACCAAAAAGCTGAACAATAACTTTAGTAACAATCAGTCCAAAATGGCCAGGACTTGATTAATAAGTAAATGTTTTCCTAATTTTTTGTCAGAACTACCAGCTTAAGACCAATCAGAGAAAACTGAACATTAATCCTAACCAACCACATAGGATGCTCTGTTTCTAGTTAGTTACCTTCAGTTTCCCTTTGACAAAGCCTTTATGGGTCTGCAGCTTTAGTGTTTTCTCAATATGAAAATTTTCATTCCTGATATCTGCCTTTGAGTCTATGCCACTCTGACAGTGGATTAAACCATTTTAATAGAAAGCTCTAAGTAAACAGCTTTTGTTTTCCTCATTTGGTTTGATTAACTTATTTGCAGAAAGGTTAGTAAATAATAGGATTTAAGCTGGAGACTGAGGCGGGAGGATCTCAAATTCAAATCCAGCCTCTCAGCAACTTAGTGAGGCCCTAAGCAACTAACAAGATCCTAATCCTATCTCAAATAAAAAAATAAAAAGGAGTGGGGCTGTGTAGCTCAGTGATTAAAGCCACTGAGTTCAATCCCCAGAACCAACCAACAAACAAAATGAATATGATTTAAGAAATTATTGTGAATATGCAATACGCTTCATATTCAGGAGTCTATTATGATAAATAAGTGTCCATCAGTAAAAGAGAAGTAACTGGCAGTACAGTCACACAATGGAAAATTACACAACAAAAATGAACAAACTACAGTTTGAATAGCAATATGGATAAATATAAATATGATAGTAAAAAAAAGCAACACAAAAGAATGCATATAGTTTTCATTGATTTTATAAAGGTTAATAACAAAATTATATATCTTGTGGCACATATTTACATGATAAAACTATGGAAAGATAGAAATTAGCTGTAGGGAGAGAGTATTTGTGATTATAAGAAAGGAGCACCCAGGTCAGGCAAAGTAGTGCACCCCTATAATTCCAACAACTTGGGAGGCTGAGACAGGGGGATCACAAGTTCCTCAGAAATTTAGTGAGACCCTACCTCAAAATAAAACCTTTTTTTAAAAAAGGACTGAGGATATTGCTCAGTGGCAAAGCACACCTGAGTTCAATTCACCACCCAAAAACACAAAGAAGGAAAAAAAAGAAAAGAAAGGAGCACCCAGGGTATTTGCATCATCCCAGCATCTGGTACCTATTGACCTGATGGTCATTGGTCTGTCTTGCTCCTCAATCCAGACTCTTTTGCTAGAGTGTGTTCTTTTCCTAGGAAAAAGGTCACCATTATTTTTTTGAACTTAAAATTTGAATTTGAAAGGCGTGGGAAATTTCCAGCTTTCATGGGATGGATTCTGGCTTTATCCTGAGAAAGAGTCCTCTCTTAGGAGCAGAAAAAAAAAAAAAAAAACTTAAAATTTGCTCCTAAATTCCTATCTCAAGCCAGGTCTGTGCATCTCCCACAATTACAGCCAGATTTTTTTTCACTCTAGAGCTATAGGGAACGAAAGACTGCTTAGCACCCTTGTTTGGGAATTTTACTGGATTCCTAACAGAATTCTAACCCATGAAGCAAGGATGGAGTAAAGAGTCATTTCTTAGATTTTGTCCAAGTTTCTTGTTGTTATTGATGGATTTTAGGACATAGTACCCCAATATATGGCACCTTGGAATTTGAGAAACCAATAGAAGCAGGAAGGTCTCTGTGACCTTCTCAGGCCCTTCTCACCTGACGCAGGTCATAAAAAAATTCTGATCTTTCTCTGAAGTAGATCATAAGACCCTTATACAAGACATACCTTCTTACACCAGAGTAAAGGAATGTTCCCATTTCTGAACATACAAGAAGGGACACAGAGAAAAACATGAACACACAAGGTCTCACAAAGCCCTCCCTCAACTAATTACACTAGATTATATTCTCTTTGTCCAATCATACTTCTGTATGATGTTCCTCTCTTCCTTAAAACTAAGCCTTTAACTACTACAAAATTCACAGGTTTTCCTGTTTCTTTGGGTCTTTATTTCTGAATGTTCCTGTGTCACAAACTAGTGTTAAAGCTGGGTTCAGTGGTACACACTTGTAGTCCCAGCTACTTGGGAGTCTGAGGCAGGAGGATCCCTTGAGGCCAGGGATTGGAGAGCAAGAGACCTGTTTCAAAAAATATATATATATATTTCCTCTTGTTAACATGTCCATTGTTTTAGGTGCCTCCAATGTGAACTTAGCAAAGGATGAGAAAAGATATATTTTTCTCCTCCACACTAACTAGACTGTTCTTAACCCACCTGACAGAAATCAGGAAAAAAAAAAATCTCTGAAATCATATCACAGCACTTAGTTTCAGTAATGATGGAATTATTTCCTCTTCACCCACTGTTCTTACCTCCTAACTCTCTGTTTTCCAAACACTCAGAAAGGCATGATCTTGAATATCAAAAGCTGCAATGGGCTGGGTTAAGATGTACTTCCTTTCTCATGATCTTGGCAGCATCTGGGATCCTCTTTGCCAAATTTCCAACAGCTGTGTAAAATCTGGTGCTTTGGAATGAGTAGACATATGAATTAGTTGTGTGGGTGCTATTGTTTAGTGAAAATTTATAGGTTTTCCTTTTGAGTTTCAGGTTTATATGCATATGAATAACAATGTGGTAATTTTATGTCTCAAGTTGTAATTTTATTTAAGAATGCAAGTACACACATCTAACACTATAATGTATTATTACACTTTTACATTGTGGAAGTCTCATATGCTTTATGCAATTATTATACCTATTAATATTTACTGGTTCTGTATATAAGATAGTCTGGCCCTTTGTGTTGACACAACATTTAACACTTTTCAACCTATTGAGTCTTGACTCTGTGCTGCTTGGCACAGAGATGAATGCAAAATTAAGTAAGTTACAGAACATACATTTCTTTTACTTATACTATTCTAAATCCAGTATACTTCCTCTTTGATGTATCAAGAGAGATTCAGAGGACTTCTGATTTCACTTTGACCATGTAAAGAGTTTGAAAGTCATCATTCCTGTCCTTAAAACAAGTTAAAGCTGAACAAATTGAAAATAATTTTTTTTTTGGTTCAACAACAACAACAACAAAAGATATTGTAGGGCAAAACAACACCTTGGAGAAATAGATGAATTCAGAAAGACACAGGAAAGATCTACTACCACAGAGTTAAAGCTATTAGAGCTATAAACTGATAGAAATACTTAAAATGGGAATTCTAAGGAGATGTCAGCACTTTAATGCAAAAAAGTACACAACATAAGAGGACAATTGGGTAATGTAGCAGATATTTGGAAAGTCTAAGACAGAATCAAAAGTAAGTACTAGAAATAAAAAGTACCATAACAGAAATGAAGAATGCTTTCAATGGGTTTATCAGTAGGCTGGACATGGTTGAGGAAGAAATCAGTGAGTTTAAAAATAAACCAATAAAAACTTTCAAAAATGAAAAAGAAAAAATAAAACAGTATAAGCAAGAACAACTCCATAAAATCTGGGAACAGTGGGCCAATATCAAAAGGTGCAATGTGTATGTAATTGTAGTACTAAAAGGAGAAGCAAGAGAGACTGGAAATGAGAGGTCCAAACTGTGATCTGGATGGAACAGTGTGAGTTATTTTTATCTGTGAAAGTATGCCAATACCACTTTGTGAACATGGAGGAAGCCATATAGAGTCTTAAAAACAGAAACAAGATTTAACAGGTTACACATGGGATCAATAACTTGACCACATTTGTTCAATATTAACCTATTCCTCCTGCTAAGTAGTCATAGGGGCCATCTATAGTAAGAGATAGAGGCTCTCACCATGATTTTTAAAGGTCAGGCCAGTGAGGTTTGGGCCAGAGCTTTGCAGTTATTTGTGCCCTACTATGTATAGCACTGCTCTCATTCCCCACTGTTTTTTTCTTATTGACATTCTCCAAATACAATTACATCAGGGATAAAGCATAAAACTGACTCTACAAGCAAATACTTTTTTCTGGCCCTTTCTCCAGCACCTTTGATATCCTGTGCTTGGATTGCAATGCAATCCTGAGTCAATACAGTCCAGAATAGATTAAGTGTAAAATCTCCAAATATTATTATATCCTCTGTAAAAATTTTTTTTTTCTATCCATTTCCCCAGCAGGCTGTTCAAGGTCTACCAGTCTAGATATTTTGAACTTAATCCAGAAAGTGGGCATAATTAAAAGATTTGTTAGCAATATTATTTAGAGTAAATTTTAGGCAGACAATACTGGTGATGAGGTGATCAGGAAACATAGAATTAATTTACATGAGTATATGAACTATGTGATGATGTTCAGTAGAGGAGGCATAGGTTGGAGAAAAAAATGAAGACCTGGGACCAATGTGAATATTGGGGAAAGATAGAAACGTATTTTGAGGATTATAAAAACAAAATGTATTCCCTCATGAGGATATGCTTCTATTCTTATTTATAAGAAATTAGACTCAAAGTAAATGAGTGGAACAGTGATGAGATGTGTTTAATGAAAAAAAAAGAGCTTATACTTTAAAAAAGGGAGAGGTTTGAAAGTGAAGGAGTCAGGTTATGAAGTCATAGGACTTTGACATATTTGCATATTATACCAAAGACAAGAAGGAGTCAAGTAAGAGCCTGGATGGACATCATGCAGCAAAGTGAAGGATGAGTGGGAAGGAGAGAGGTTGAAAGAGAAAAAAATGCTTTTGCAAGATCTCAGTCAAGGATTGAGGAGGATTAGAACAAGCTGGTGCAACAGGGAAGTTGGAGAGGATTCCACATGGGATCCAGGGCCCATGACAATACCTAATAACTCAGCTTCTCATCTATAAAGGAAGAGTAGTGACGGTATGGTCAAAGAGTTCTCAGAAAGGTCAAAGCAACAGTATAGTTGGTTCTGAGTACAGAGTGTGAAGTCAAATTTGGGTTGAACCCAAATTATGACACTTACTAACTGAATATTCTAGGGAAAATATTCAAATATTATGATTGATGCTCAGTTTCCCCATCTGTAGGATAGAACATAAAGAAATACCTGCTTCATAACCTTGCATGAAGTTTTGGAGAATACATATACACAAAGAACTCTGCTCAGTTCATAGAAGACGCTATGTAAATATTGGCTATAATAACTTATTACCTTGTTTTGTACCAAACACAATGCCCAATAAATGATGTGACTTTAATTTTTAAAATATAATATTTAGGGAAAAGTATGACACTTAGGTAATTCATTTCCACCTAAGAATCATCTCCTTCCCTTATAGCATCCTCACCTTGTAGTTGTCCAACCTTGGCTTGAACCACTTCAATAGCAAGAAGCTCAGAAAAACTTTTCATGGAATGTGCCAAGACTGGTGAAAGATTTGCTCTCTGCTTCTACCTCTTTCTGGCATCTACCAAATACTCATGAGATTTATTCTTGGTAAGTATCACAACAGATGTAGAAGGGTCCTGACCTATATCCAGAGGCAGCAGACTCTGTTCTCCAGTCTGTGACTGTCCTAAAAACTGAAGAGGATCTATTCCTTTGCTTTACCTTATACACATTTCTTAGACACTGAATTGGATCCTCTATCCCATAGTACAATCCTACAAAACATATATTCCTGGTACTTGTCTAGATTAAGCAATATCTTCTGCATTAATGTGGGATCATTGTTTGAAAAATTTAGAACTTGAAATAATTCAACAACTATTATTGACACTGGATTGAAGTTAAGACAAAAAAATAAATCACATATCAATCTTTCCTTCTAGGACTTCAAGACTAGTTGGAAAAATAAGCTCATTAGAATAAATAAAATGTAAAGCAGAGCAGATAACAATCTTTATTAATAATAGATTCTAAACTTTTCATTCTGAGACTTCAGGTTCTCACTTCTCTTGGCCTATTCCAACAATGGTCATTCTCTAACAGGTGACCATTGCTGAAATCTACTGGCAATATTTTCAGGACCTGGAATACTTAATTTGTTGTATCATACTCAGTTCACCCTGGAACAGATCAAGATAACAGAACTTGTCTGAGAATTTAAATATTGACAATTAAATTTTAAATTTGATTTTTTTCTTTTGATTTTGAACATAGGAAATATCCTAACAAAAATGTGTAGTTGCCAAAAATGTTAGAAAAAAATAAGGATTTCATTTGGGAAAAAAATTTCCATCTTTAATTTAAAAGTTTCATAGAATCCTTGAATAATGAGGACCAGACATGGATATCATGAAGGATCTCTTTAGCCCTGATGCAGTTAAAGTCCCAAAAGTGAAATGAATCTATTAAGGGATGTTTCAGAGAGAAGAGATGAAAGCCATAGGCCAAAGTCATGTGAGAGATATTCATGGCTTAGTGAGAGGTGAAAGAGAAGCCTGAAAACTAAGCAGGATAAAAAAGGAAAAGACCTATAAAGTAGAAGAATACCAGGAAAAGAAGATTCTCATAAAACAAATATTATGAGAGTTTCAAGCAGAAAGCAATCTTCAGCAAATTTCAACCTTCTAGATAGGTCAGGGAAATCACTGACCACGAATTGGCCAAATGAGGTTCCTAATAAAATCTGTAGTATTTTCAGCAAAGTTAGGTGAATTCAGTGTACTAAACTGGGAATGAAGGCTTGCCTCTCATATTAGGAAGTATTATCATCCCTGGCTGGGGAGGGTGACCAGAAAGACTGGAGTGGTATCCTTATCTTTCTGCCAGCATGTGATGATTCCTCTTTGGCTCAAGAGGACAGCTTTGCTTTTATAGAGCTTGATGCTACACAGAGCTCTGCCTACCAGCTTCATGGCCGTTTTATTTTAAAACCACCTTGGTTATTATGCTTAAATTTTGGTATTTCTTTCCTGAAGGCTCCCAACACAACACAGATTTCCTAAAATCTACTGTCAATATTTTCCAGACATGAGATACTTCTTACTCCATGCTATTAATTTATTTAATAGCACTATGTTGCTCCAAGTGGCACCTTCTAATACTGTGTGCCACTAAAGGCACAGTTAAATGAGACATATTTCTGCCTCATGCAGAGAAGATTTACAATAACTATCTGGTGTATTGTACAGATATATACAAAGTATTGCTCTTTCCTCCTTCTGCTTTCCTATTTCCTTCATGCTTACTTAGTTTGTGGGTAGCAAGTGTTGTTCCTAAGCAGATGGAAAGACGTCATTTGAGAACTGTGTTCCTGATTCTCTTGACTTACTAGTTAATGCCCCATCTGACTCATGGTGCCATAGGTATTTATTGCTCAACAAGCCAGGTGTCATCGCTCTGGGAGATCAAAATCCCACAACCACAATGAAGGCTAAAATTTTCATTTAGTAAACAACTTGGTCCATAATTTGGGTTTCATTTTCTTACTTAATTGAGCTGTTGCCTGAAAAATACAGGTTTAAAAAAAAAACATATTTTGCTTTAAATTTGTTTCAAGAAAGTGTACCAGTTTAACTGAAAAATTGGAAGAATTTTACTTCTCTGTTTTCTTAAATGTCTCATTAGATGTGGTGTTTCTTATGATCTTCTATCTGAATACCAGGGAACCTTAAAAATGATCTGAATGGGTTTTCTGTCTTGTCCTTGAATCAGACTCTCTGTTGCCCCTCTATGTGGACATTCAGCCTTCCAGTTGCCCAACAGTGGGTGGCATGCTGCTTTGCTTATGAGCACTCCATTCACTGAGCTTGGTTTATGAAGTGGACTATTAATTCCATTGTATGTTATCTTTTCTAGCTTTTAGAACAAAGACTTTATCATAGCAATCCTATTATCTATAGATTGTTGCACAATTTTCAAATTGCTTTTACTTGTGTTTCTTTACCATCTTCTTACATTCCCATGAAGAAGATAGACTGGTACTATGACTATATCATGAGGATATCCATCCAAATGACTAGGGTTATATTCACCAGCTCATATCATGGCGATGGTCAAAATCTCCTCTATATTCTTGTGAGGCAGTCTTTCAAAAGTCTCTGTCAGCCCTTGACTTATGAAGCTATAGATTCCTCAGGATAAACATGTTATATACTGATGTTCCAAACAGGCTGCTGTTCTTCAATGTGGTTTAGAGTTGACTTTTAAAAAGTAGTGATAATAAACTCATTATAGTCTTGTGCTTCACCATCATGGTGAAGAAAATGACGTCATTCATTTTTCTATTCAGGAATCCATTTGGAATCTTCAAAACGTCAAGCCTTTTAAGAGTCACCCAAGTTTAGGTATGGAATCATATCAAGTAAGAGTCATTGTTGATTTAGTGCCTACTATGCAATAGGCCAAGTTCTCTGCATACTTCATCTCCTTTAAAACTCATGACACCACTCAAGATTGTCACTATCCCCATTTTGTAGTTGAGAAAACTAAGGTTTATCCCAATGATAAACAGCAGGTAATTTCAAGCTCTGGGATTTAAACCTTTGAAGATGTTTGACATGAACCTGAGCTCTCAGATCCCATATTAGTATTTATTAAACTGTGGTGTGTTAAACACATGCATTAGATTTACCTATGAAATATATCAATCAATCCATTTCCTAGCTATTAATCCAAGGCTTCAGAATCAGAATTTCTTGAGGTGGGACACAGCCTTCTGCATTTGGAACACTAAGGCTTGAGAACCACTAGAATCTGTTACACTCCCTCTTAAATATTTTTGTAAGAAAAAGTGAAGAGCATGAAAAAGATTTGGGCTTCCATGCACACCAATGGTGCAATTACAGGGTGATAACTATAGTCAGTGTGTAAGATGTCACAGCTATCGAAAGGGCTGTACTTCCTTATTTTGACACTGCACAAAATGGCTTGGACCAAGTTTCATGCAGAATTGGAACATGGAGATTATTGATACCTTCTACTTTAAATGTTTAGAAATAGTTGCAATGGGTGAAGACAAACTTTCAGAATTTTGGGCCGCAGATGTAGCTTGATAATAGAGCACTTGCCCTTGCCTAGTATACATAAGACCCTGGTTTGATCCCTAGCATCATTATAATTAATTAATTAATTAATTAGAGGACAAAATAAAATCTCAGAACTTCATGTTTTATAGAAAGGCTGCACAAATTTCTAAATAGTATCTCTTTCTGCTGCAAGGTCTCTGCAGGTAAAGTATTACCACCCTCCTTGACTACACTTGCCATAGTACTTTCTTCAAAAATGGGGTCAGGACAAAGAGTAAATCTCAAGGAGTCATTGAGGAGTGTTTTCTGAAGTGAGAGATGCCAGGATGAAAATTGTCACTCAGATGTACAAGGAAAATATTGCAATGCAGAGACCATGAATTTTCAAAAACTTCTCTGAAGTATGCAGAAGGAAAATTCTGTGGTCACAGTCACAAAAATGAGCACAATATCAGGTATGAAGAATCTTCATACTTCAAATATCAGAGTGAGTTTTCACATTTATATTGGTCTTTCCATGATGACTCATTGTGTGGGAGTAATGCCTCTCCAACTAGTTTGCCATACCCCTTTGAAGTTTTTCCAAGCTCTGGTGTAGTGAAATATACTTAATCGGTTGCTTTATTAATGTTGATTATAAAAATTCAATTATAATTTAGGTAAGGTATTCTGTATAAGATCTTAGTTTTCAAAAATAGAATTTAAAAGGGGGCTATTAATCTTTTATATAAAAGTCTTCATGACTTTGCAAAATACAGTGAAAATAAAATTTAATTTTCTTTTAATATTTCCATTTATCAAATTTTGTATATGTGATTAACCAATCATGAGAGCTGCCCTGAGTAGGGTGTATTCTTCTACTTTTTGCTGATGAGAAAAACATCATTCAGAGAAGTAAAGATAATTGCACAACATATTAGAGCTAAAGCCAGAGTCAAAATAGTAATTTAAATCACTTCAAACTAAAGGCATTTTCCTCTTCAAGAAACCTCCGTGGGGAAAAAAACATTCAAAGATAGAAAGTTTAAATTGCCATTTTAATTGCTTTACACTATGGGTATTCTTGTGCTTCATGTTTATTTAGTTTTGCTCTTCCTAAGATGTTGATGCTTGCTCCAGGGACTTCATGATGATAAACTAAAAGATTCCCTGACTTCTGAGTGTTTTCAAATTATAAATGCAAACCTGCTTAAGGAGCTAGATGTTCCTGTCATTTCTTCTCTCTGTGGGTGGTCTGCTCTGATTCCCAAGACCACCACCATTGCAGAGCTGGGTCACCTGCTGATGGTGCACTGGGGAATTACGAGCTGTTATTTTGGAAGGCCAAGCCCAGGTCATCACACTCAGGAAACACACTCGTGTGTATACACACACACACACACACACACCACTTGCACCACCTGCAAAGAGAGATTACCCTCTAGCCTCAGCTTCACCCACTCAGTCCCTACATCTGACAGTGTTTCTCTTGCCTTTCCAAAGCTCTCGTTCCCACCCATTGACATACAGATACCAAAGAATGCAGAACACAATACTCTAGGGACAGGTCTACAAAAGCAACTCTCAATCCAGACCCTAATTTTCTTAAACAGCAGCCTAAGCATAGGATCAGGGAATTTATATCTCTCAACCCATATCTCTTATCTTGAAAATACATCCTCCCCAGCATCAACTTCTGCCTCTCTGCCCTGATACTTCTTGTATACATTAAGAGCAAAACACAGTTCTACCACCCATAATGATATGGTCTGTCTGGCTGGTTGATGTGTGTCAGGTATATTCAGGTATATTATTCAGCAAATCAGAGGCAGGCCTGGGATCTGCCCGATCTTTGAACGCCAGCATTTATATATCAGCCTATAGTCTGAGCAGCTCTTTGGAAAACAACACTACCTGTAACTACCCATAGAACAATGTAAGTATTCCACTTTAAAATCATTCTCATGGTAAATAATATTTCATAGTCACCAGAGGAAACTCCAGGTTACTGTGGGAGTTAGCCACATTTCAAGTGAGAGATGACTAATAAAGACTGATTGGAGAGACTTCTGACATACTGGTTTTAGACACACTTGAATAGAAAAAAAAATGCAGCTGTATTTTCCCTTCCTTTGTTTGCCCCAGTGAACTTTTGTTCCATCACAACTGTTTTTTTCTTTGGAATCTGGCATCTGCTGCTCAAACCACCCCCTCATGCTCAGACATGTTTATGAACTCTTCTCAGCAAGTTCTGATGTTAACTCTCTGGGACATTTCATCAGGAGCTTTTTCTTGAAGCCAAACCTTAAGAAATTTGCAACTACTGTGCTAGGCAGAGATTTTGGGCCTCCCTCAGACTCTGCAGTGTTTGAGGCCAAGATAGTCAACTTCAGCTTTCTAAAAAGAAATGTGGAAAGACTAAAAATTATCTAAAAAAAAAAAAGAGTCTGGTGCTCATTCCTATAATGCTCCCCCATGAAAAGTGCAGGTTGTATGCCTATATAACCCCATCCTGGATTTCAGAAATTCTCCTGGAAATATTAGAAGTGAGAAGTCCCCAAAAGTTGTAATACGAAGTTCAAGGAAAACATAAAGATAGGAATGAGAATAAAGAGAAGAACATCAGTGTGTATTTGAAAAAGCAAGCAATAGGGAATGCATGGGGCAAAAAGATGGGAACACAAGCCTCTTGAACAGCTACTGTGTCTTAGCACTCTGTCAAACATTTTAAGTGTATAATCTTGTCTAATTTTCATCCCGTGGAGAAGGTATTATGGGTGGAGTTGTGCTCCTCCAAAATTCATATGTGGAAGTCCTAAATCTTCAGTGACCTTATTTGGAAATATTTACTGTAAGTGTAATTAGTTAAAATGAGGTCAGACTAGGGTAGGGTAGATCCAATCAATATGACCAATGTCATTATAAATTTGGACAATGAGAAATGCACACATAGAAGGAAAATAACATGAAGTGATACAGAGAGATGGTGGCCATCTACAAGACAAGGAGAGACCTGAAATTCTTTCCCTTACATCTCTCAGACACCTTGATTTTGGGCTTTCAGGATCAATACCTTTCTGTTATTTAGACTGCCCAGTTTATAGTTCTTTGTTATGTTAGTCCTGTCAAACTAATATAGAAGGCACTATTGTGTTCACTTCATTCACTAGGAAACCAAGGTTCAAAGAGGTTCCTTGGTTCATCATTGCCAATGAGTTAGGGCTTTAACACAAGCACTTCCTGATGCAAAGTCCAGCTCCATTCCTGCTATCCCACTAAAAGTTGTTACTGGAATACAGCATGCCCCCTTTTAGCAGAACATGATAAATTGGTGGTTTGCAAACACTCTGTCTAGAGATCCTCTTGTTCATAACATAATGAAGAAGTTCAGTGATAAGATAGAGGAAGGCAGACCTGTTCTAGCAGGAGCAGCCATGAATTCTCTCTCTCTCTCTCTGGGTCCATACTATGATGGTTCTCCAGAGCCTCTGGGAAATTTCCACTTTTCTATAGAACACTGAAAAACACTGTATGCAAAGGGAAACTAGATGAACACCTGTATAGTACCTATGTTAGGCATCACACCAGGGAGTAAGAATAAACATTATTAAATGGTATTCCATCCATGGTATAAAAGCAGAAACTTACCCCTTCTTCCAGAGTACATAAAAGATGCAAGGCCTTAAAAATGTCCTCTCTATTGTCTGGTTGACAGATTATGAGGAAAGAATACTGGCTGAGAGGGCACGTGCTGCTTACCAGCAGTGTGATTTAGGCCAAGCCCTTCCTTCTCTGGCTCCAGTTCCTCCTCTCTAATATCTCAGTCATCGTGTAAGCCCTGCATAGCTCACAGGCTCAGTGAGAAGACAAATGGAATAAGGATGTGAAAAGTGTTGTGCCAATCATGGGACAAAACACCACAACGTGATGAGGGTTATTCATTTGTTAAGTTCTCTTACATTTAAAAAAAAAAAAAAAAAAAGCAAAGAAAAATACTCAGTGAAGCAGGCTACGGAATCAGGAAGGGACACTGGAGTGAAGGCTCCTCATTCCCCAGACAGACCAATAAGCGTCGGGCTGAGCCTCGTGTCTGGGAGAATGAGCACACTATGAAATTATGAAGTGTGATCATTAACTGGGCCATTCTGCACAGGCCTTCATCTCTGCATTCAGCATTCTCTTTGAAGTCCATGACCTTCCATGTGTCACTGAACTGCTGAATAACTACCGTGAACTGAATCGAGCATCCCAGCCCACCCTGCTGATGTAATCAGACAAGGCTCACCCTGCACAGCCAGAGTCTTTGATTAGCATTCAATTCAGCCATTGGAGTGGAGCCCTTGGGAGCTGGTAAAGTATATAAGTCCTGCATTCAGGCATAAACCATGTCAACCTGAGGAATAAGAATGAGTAACCCATGCTGCATTTTTGTTCTACTAGTGTTGGAAACTCTTAGGGGCTTATTTATTTTTAACATGGGGAGTTCTACTAATACGTTGTTAATAACAATGAAAGGGCTCTATTTCACTTTATGTGGAGATTTCATAAAATTCCAGAATGTCAGAGCAGAAGGAGTACATGGAGGTCACCTGCCAGAGAGGGATATGGACTTTTCAAATTTCACTAAGAAGATTAGTGGCAGAGCAAGTGCTAGAACACAGAAAAATTGCCTCCTAATTTTGTGTTCTGTTTATTGATCATCAAGAGAATGGGCATATTAGTATTAAAAGAATGCTGTGAAGATTGAAGAGAAGGCATTTAACTTGGTAACACATTCTGGGGTCTCAACAGCAATAACCAAGACACATAAAGTGCTTAACTGATGCTGTATGATGGGACTGAAGCAGAAGGTATTTGAGAAATAATGTTGGAATGTGCATATCACATAAATGCATATGCTAATGATGTTAGAGTAAACTACTAAATAGCTTGATTTATATTGTGAATATATTGTGGTCATAGGTTACCAAACCTAATGACTTAGTTTGAAAAATTCCCTGGATATAGCTTCTAAATGATTACAGGCATTGTCTTTATTCGAGTCAACAAAAGGTTCTGTACTTCAGCTGGCACTTTAGAAAAATCTTTAAAAAGCTTCATTTTTTCACTTTTATTCTGAGAAACTGAGAAATGAAATAAATGACTCATCATAGTTTCTAGATGCATAACTCTGAGCAGATTTCTTGACTTGTCTGTACCCCAATTTCCTCATCTATAAAAAGGGCATAGTAGTACTAACTACTTCATACGATTATTATGTTAAATGAATAAGTACACGCAAAGCTCCTAAATATTCATTTCTAATACCATATGCACACAGTCACAAAGATAAGTTGAGAAAATAGGACAAAAAATCTATGATTTCTGAATATAATTTCTCTGTCCTTTTTCTGTATTCCACACTTTCACCTTTTGCCCATTCAATTCTCCATAATTTTTTATTATGTTTTCCCTCAAAGAATTTCCTCTCAATTTGGGGAACCAATTCCTTTCCATTTATGCTTTGTTTTAAATTAAGTTATATTTTAAGTGTAAATGGATACCTTTTCAAATATTTAAATAATTAAAATTTAGGTATTGCCAGTTTTCATTGTGCAGGTATAAATTAATAATCTGAACTTTTACTTTTCAAAGGAAATATTTTTCATTTTGAGAGCACATCACCAATACAAGATGCTCTTACATTCATTATTTAAATTGGTTTTCAAAAATAATCTCCTGAATTAGTCACAATTCACAGTTTATGGTTGAAGACCTGAGGCCCAGAGAAGTTAAATGACAGAAAAATTAGTAAGCAGTCTTATTTGGAAAAATGAACATCAGGATCTCCCTCAAGCACCAAGAACTCAAATGCTCACAGAGGCCATAGAGGAGGACCTTTCCTCCTATAGGAATGGAAAGGGACTAGAAAATGGAATAGGGGAATCACTAGAAAAACAGAGAGCTACAAAAATGGAGATGTTCACCCCAAATTACCTAGCTTTGTTATTTTTTAAAAGAAGCCAGAAATATTTTATTTTATGTGAAATATCCTAATTTTAAAAAATTTCTTTTCAAAATCCAAACAAAACATAACCCTAGGGCCACCTGTTTGCAACTTTGGATCTAGAGTCACAAATTCTTGGCCATATATGCATTTTTTTAACCACCCAGACTAAATTTATTTCAGCAGAAATTATGCTCATCAAATCTATCTCCTAGGAATCAAGGGTAGAACGGTAGTTTCCAGGCTGAGGAGACTGGCTGGGGGGCAGCGGGGGCGGGGGGGGGGGGGGAACGGTGAAGAAGGGATGGGAAAAAGTTGATTGGTGGATACTAAGTTATGGTTAAATAGGAGTAAGAAGTTATGTGCAACACACAGTAGGATGATGATAAATAAAGATAATATATTCTATATGTCTTTAAAAGCTGGAAGAAAGAATTTTGAATGTTTCACCATAAAGAAATGATAAATGTTTGAGGAGATAGTTTTAACTGGATTTGAACATTAATATGTACAAATTTTATGTATCAGTCAAAAGTTTGAAAAGTTTCTCTTTCTCTTTGCCTATAATACCAAATGAACTCTTTCTAAACTCAAAATCTAGACACTCTGTCTAACAACTAACTCAAACTTATCATAGCTGACGGAGAACTGTTAATTCCTCCCCCGTCCTGCTCTCCAAAGCCGCCTCTTCCCAAGGCTTCTTTATTTCAGTAAATGCCATCACTGTCCACCCTGTTGCTGAGACAAAAATCCTAGGAGGTATCTTTGGTTCCTCTCCTACCCTCACATGCCATGTCTGACACATTAAAAAAAAAAAAAAAAAATCCTCTTGTCTCTCTTTTTAAAGATTAAACCTTAAACCAACAGTGTTTCACCATGACATCACTGCAGCCCTAATTCAAGCCACTGAGTTCTTCCTCGTTCTATGACAGCAACATCCTGGTTTCTGTGCTTTACTTCTATCCCCAAAGGAACACCAGATAATACCATTCCTATGCTCAAATCCTCTCAAAGAACAAAATCACTCACAGTTCTATGTGTTCAGGCTCCAGTCTAAGGCTGTTCCTCATCTTCCCTTTGGAAGACCATGCAGGCCTTCTCTGGGGCCCTCCAATTCATCCAGCTTATCTTTCTGCTAAGGCTTCAGCCATTTCTGTTTCTTCGTCCTAGAATCCACTAAGGTCCCAGATTGTCAGGTGATGGTGTGGTGTGCAAGTGCAGGCTCTGAAGCTAAGCTGCTTGTTCAAACCCCAGGTCTGTCCTTCCAGGTCAATGGTTTTCTGTCTCTGTGCTTCAGTTTCCTCATCTGTAAGATGGAGATGAGAAATAATAGCACCTCCTACACAAGGCTGTGTGAAGCTTAAATTAGTTAATAAAAGTAGTAAGTAAATGTACTGAAGGTAGTACAGTGGTAGAGTGCTTGTCTAGCATGTGCAAAGCTATGGGTTAAATCCCCAGCATCCCCCATTCCCCCAAAATAGAAAGCTCACATTAGATAATATCAGCTATTATCAGTGTGTCTTTAGACTCCTTCTTATTCCAGTCTCACTTAAAATATAACCTTCTTAAAGAGGCCTTCACTGACCATTCCTGAACCAGCATTTCTTGGTCTCTTTCACATGTCTCTGTTTTTAAAAATGACAATTCTAAGTAACTGACATGTTTCCTTTTTACTTATTTATTCACATGTTTCAGACCGTCTCTCCCAGCAAAAAGCAAGCTCCTAGAGGACAGGGATTTTATTGTGATCACCACTTAGAACACTGAGTATATAGTGCCCAGTTCTGACAAGAGTGCCTGACACATGGTCAGTGCCCAGGAAATATTTGTTTTGCATGTTCCTCACACAGGGCCAACATACAGGAGGTACTTAGTGAGAATTTGCTCAAATGAATGGCATTAAAATATTTGATAGCTTGCTTACCCACTTGCAGAAGCAGCTTAGGCGTTGAGAACATTAGAACAGCCTGTACTTGATCCCCTGATAAAGCACAATGGTCCTATTCGAATTTTATCCTTCTTTTCCATAGTCTAGTCTGGAATAAAACAAAGCACTGCATTTTTTTTTTTTAACACTTTAGACGTGATTGCACCCTGAGTGTTTTCTGTTCCTTTTCACCTAAAAATTCTGTATTTTGGTTTTCCTACTTTGGGTGACTAGACTCCTGTTCTCCAAAGCTTCAAAGAGAAATGTTTAAGTATTCATTGTGGAAATATTAGCAATAGTAAACACTTGGGGGGGGGGAACTTTCCAAGCACAATTACTACCACCCAGAGGTGACCTAAATTTTATTTGGGGACAATATTTTGCTTTTAGAAATGCCAGCCACTGTACCAAATTCTAATAAAATTATGATGAGGATAATCACCACACAATTACAGAAAGAATGACCTTGGTCTAACCCCTTATTTGGCATAGGAGGCAAATAGGGCACAGAGGGGGATTAGTCAGAAGTAAGACAAGATTCAAGTGGCTTTATTCCTGTTACAGAGGAATAAACCTACTCTGCCTTTATATATTTTTGTTGTCTCTTTTTTTATAGTCCCATTTATACTTATGACAATTTTCAAGCAAATGAAAAGACAAAACAGTGTCATGACTATACACCTTCATAATCTAGATTGAACGATTGTTAGTATTTTGCTTTATTTGCCTAATCTATTTTGACCCAAGTAATTTAAGTTAAATTAAAGACAACATGGCATTTTCTCCCTTTTATGCATTTCTAAAAAGTAAGGGTATTTTCCTTGCAATCACCAGACTAGCATCACCCCTAACCAAGCATCCACTCTTTAACATCTTCTAATACCAGATCCATTCAAATTCTTCCTACCGCTATTTTATTCATAGCAGGTTTGTCCAACCAGGTTCTAATCTCATCATTATGTCTTTTAAATCTGTTTTAACTAAAAGCTTTCTCCTTTTTAATGTCATAACATTATTTCACTTACTGAACTACAGTCTGATCAGGACCCCAGAACTTGAAATGATTTAAGAGACACAGAAAGAGCCTGAAATACAAGTCATAGTATTAATTTTATAATTGGTAATTAGAAACATAAGCCTTAAACCAACTGTAATTTTACCATTGAAAAGATTAATGCATTACCCCTGTAGGCTTGTGGTTTCCAAGCCTCCTTGAAAAATACCATTTGAAAATACCACCCCCAGAGATTCTGATTTAATTGTTCTTGGGTGGGGATTTGGCATTGATGTAAAAATATCAAAAGCTCTCCTGGTTGTTCAACAATACCACCAGGGCTGAGAAACATTGCTGTAGGTAGATCTGAACCAGGAGTCAGTTTGTCATACGAAGTTTATTTTGCAAATATGAGACTGGAATTTGGGATATTAGTTCAGTCTGAAAAGTCTATACCAGTCGGTGGTGCTCATGTTGCTTGAATACACAACAAAGGTGATTCTGATATTAATAATTTATCAGTTCCCACTCTAAGGAATGTTTGTTTATATTCTCTGGTAGACATTTGCTTAAAGAATAGTAAAGAGCAATGTTGTTCTCAAACTTCAGTTGCATCAGAAGAAGCTGCAAGCTTGTTAAAACATAAAATGCTAATCCTCTTCTATTGAATATCTGATTAAGTAGTTTTGGGGTGGAGCCCTATAGTTTGCATATCTAACAAGTGCTAAAGTCATGATTCTTATCATGAGAAATTCTGCTTCCCAAAGGATATTTGAAATTATCTGGAGTACCAAGGATTGAACCCAGGTGCGCTTAACCACTGAACCACATCCTCACCCCTTTTTGTATTTTATTTAGAGACAGGGTCTCACTGAGTTGCTTAGACCCTCACATAGTTGCTGAGGCTGGCTTTGAACTCGTGATCCTCCTGTCTCAGCTTTCCAAGCCACTGAGATTAAAGACAAACTCCACTGCGCTCAGCTGGAGTAATTTTTAATTGCCACAACTGAGGTGTGGAATTGTTCCTGCATCTAGTACATAGAGATTCAGGGATACTGCTAAATACCCTACAATGGTTAGAACCAATGTTAACAGATTTAGCAAATAAAAATACCCGGCACTGGCTAAATTTCAACTTCAGATAAAAAAATGAATAATTTCAAATAAAATGAATAACTATATCTTAAAGATTGCATGTGACATACTTAAACTAAAAATTTATCAGTTGTGTGTCTGAAATTCAGATTTAAGTTAGCATCCCATAATTCATCTGACCATCCTTCTAGTACAGCCTCATACAATAAATAATTATGTGGTCCAAAATGCAATAGCGATGTGGTTGAGAAATCCTATTCTAAAGTGATTTTGCTCTTTCTCACTGGATCACATTTTGAGAACCACTGGATAACACTAGGGTTGGATCACTGATGTTCAACCTAGGCTGCAGGTGAAATCAGCTGATACCTGATCTGAGTTGTGGCTAGGAAAGTGAGATTTCAAAAGACATCCAGATGAATCTAAAGGAAAGCCATGGCTGCAAAATTCTCAGAACCACTGAGCTAGAGTTCATTTTTTCCATGTGGTGCTTAGATTAACATAGAAAGCTGTTTGGGGGCATCTCCTTTCTACGATGGAGGGTATTAAAAGAAGGATGTCCCTACCTCAGAAATCACACAAGATGCTTACTGGGCAATTTAGTTAAGTATATTCAACTTTTAATTACGCAGATTTAATTATGCAGATTTTTACATCTTAAGAAAGATTCAGACTAAGGAGAAAAAAAAACAAAACCTAAACAATGTTAAGATCCATTATTACCCTTTTATATGGATAAACATTGCATCCGTGAATAAGACAAAATGCTATGAAAAAAAAAAACGCTGAGAAAAACAAGACTCTTGGTAATCAAGAATCAATATAAAAACAAAGGATTAAAAGATGAAATTGGGCACATTTTCCAAAATAAATCAAATGGCTAAAGATATGGAAGGTAAGCAATAAGATATAAGAATAATTACAGGCCAGTTTATAAGAGTCAAAATCTAAATTGCAAGAGTTTAACAAAGAAAGGACAGAGAAAAAAAGAAAGAAAGACAACATGAAGAAATAATTCAAGCTGTGTGTGGTGATACAAGCCTGTAATTCCAGTGACCCCGGAGACTGAGGCAGGAGGATTGCAAATTCAAAGCCGGTCTCAGCAACTTAGCAAGGCCCTAAGTAACTTAGTGAGAACACGTTTCAAAATAAATAATAAAAAGAGCTGGGGATGTGGCTTCAAAAATAAAAAGGGCAGGGGATGTGACTCAGCAGTTAAGCACCCCTGGGATTAATCCTGGTACCAAAAAAGAGAAAGAATTCAAGACAAGGGTTCATAAATAAAGGACATGAGATTCCAGATTTAAAGGGTATTCTGAGTGACCACATAATGGAAAAAAAGTAGACCCAGAGTAGCACACAGGCTAATGAAATGTCAGAACATGAAAAACCATAAGTTCCTATGAGCTTCTATACAATTTGTTTTTATTGGTTGTTTTCATTTATAAATGAGAATAGAGTCATTTTTGATGTAATTCTACAAGCTTGGAATATATGTCATTCTAAATAGGAGTCTGGTACAGGATGGTGAGATTCACTATGATGTATTCATACATGTATTTAGGGAAGTTACCTCAGATCATTCCACTGTCTTTTCTTTTCCTGCTCTCCCTCCCTTTTCTTCATTCTCCTTTATCTAATAAACTGTTAGAGTCTGTAAACAAGTCAAAAATAACACCTGGCATTTTGCCAGGGGAATGTTAGAGTTCCTAAACAAGTCTGGATGGTGCCTGGCAAAATGCCAGAGGGAGTGGTTTGAGAAGTAACAAAAACAAGCCATTAAGTGTGGAGATTCCTTATTGGTTGACTGATGTATCTAGTTTATGCTAATTAGATAAGCTGTGTGGAATGTATAAATACTGCTCCTGTCCTGCAATAAACGGCTCCTACTCCTGCTGTATCAAGTACACAAGTTATTCGTCACCCCCCGGTTATTTTGCTGCAGCAAGCCGGACTGCGGCAGATGGTGGCCCGTTACGGGGAGCCCCGGGACACTCGGGGGTAAGTGACGAAAAAAAGCTGCCCGTCCAAAGATAGGACGGGAGCAAATCTGCTCGTCCCTAGGCAGATAGGGCGAGAGGAAAAATGGCCATTTTGAGAAAATGGAGAAGATTGATACAGTATGTTTGTGTCTTGTTTTGTCTCAGTGTATTGTATTGTCTTTGTGATGAAAATATGGAAGGGGTGAGAAGTAAATTACTAAGGGAAGGAGGCACCCCAGTGGAACCAAGAATAGTTAGGGCATGTGTTGATGGAAGCCCAGGAACTCTAGTCAGAAAGAAAAAGAAAGTTCAGAAGAAGAAGGATTATCAGGAAAAAAGTTGCAGCAAAAGGCTATTACTAAATACTTTTCGTTACCGGAGGGTGCGTGAAGCGGAGAGGCGGCTGCCAAGTGTGCAAGCCGGTCACAGCACAGCAAGGATTTTCCAAGAGGCAGCGGCGACTGGCCCTTCCCCGCCTCCTGGCCGGGGAGCTGGCTCTTCCACTGCCGCGAGCCCAAATCTAGACCTGACCTGGAGGCACAGTCTCGCAGGCTCTTGCTCCCTGTGCCCAGTAGCAGTTTGAGTCCGGGACACTCCCCAGGGCCATCTGGGGGCTGCCCAGGCACTACAGCCAGCAGAAGACGCTACTGATGTCCCTGATGTTTGGTCATTTTCAATGCCAATAACTAAACTACAATGTTTCTCCCACACCTGGAAGCTAATGAGTAATGAGCACTATTAAGGCTTATTTCAAATGTAAAAAACCTTGAGATAATGTACTAAATTGTTCAGAAGGTTGTTTTCTTAGTAGAATGCTACAGGATTTTCTTTAGCCATCCGGAGTTCCTGCCTTCGTCCCAGTGCCGGTAAAGACCAAGGTGGAAGAATTTCCAGTGTTGCTGAAAACCGGAGGAGACTTTGGCTGAGAAACAGACGAAACTTCGGATCAAGCTAGCTGCCTGCAGAACTTACCTGGACTGTGATTTAAGCTAGCTGCCTGCAGAACTTACCTGGACTGTGATTTAAGCTAGCTGCCTGCAGAACTTACCTGGACTGTGATTTACCTGGACTGTGAGTTAATCTATTGAGACACTGCTTTACCTGGACTGAGACAACAAACTGTAATCTATAACAAATTGTAACTCGGTATCTTTGCTAACGGTGTCATTGCTGGTATAATTTTTCCAAGGGCTTCTTGCATGGAGCCATCAAGTGGCTTGGTATTGTGGCATTTTGTATCCTCCCTTTCTGTTTGTAGCAGGTTATTTATGGTGTTTCTGTAAAAACCACTATGGTCATTATTTAAATTAAACAAAAGGGGGAAATGTTAGAGTCTGTAAACAAGTCTGGATGGTGCCTGGCAAAATGCCAGAGGGAGTGGTTTGAGAAGTAACAAAAACAAGCCATTAAGTGTGGAGATTCCTTATTGGTTGACTGATGTATCTAGTTTATGCTAATTAGATAAGCTGTGTGGAATGTATAAATACTGCTCCTGTCCTGCAATAAACGGCTCCTACTCCTGCTGTATCAAGTACACAAGTTATTCGTCACCCCCCGGTTATTTTGCTGCAGCAAGCCGGACTGCGGCAGATGGTGGCCCGTTACGGGGAGCCCCGGGACACTCGGGGGTAAGTGACGAAAAAAAGCTGCCCGTCCAAAGATAGGACGGGAGCAAATCTGCTCGTCCCTAGGCAGATAGGGCGAGAGGAAAAATGGCCATTTTGAGAAAATGGAGAAGATTGATACAGTATGTTTGTGTCTTGTTTTGTCTCAGTGTATTGTATTGTCTTTGTGATGAAAATATGGAAGGGGTGAGAAGTAAATTACTAAGGGAAGGAGGCACCCCAGTGGAACCAAGAATAGTTAGGGCATGTGTTGATGGAAGCCCAGGAACTCTAGTCAGAAAGAAAAAGAAAGTTCAGAAGAAGAAGGATTATCAGGAAAAAAGTTGCAGCAAAAGGCTATTACTAAATACTTTTCGTTACCGGAGGGTGCGTGAAGCGGAGAGGCGGCTGCCAAGTGTGCAAGCCGGTCACAGCACAGCAAGGATTTTCCAAGAGGCAGCGGCGACTGGCCCTTCCCCGCCTCCTGGCCGGGGAGCTGGCTCTTCCACTGCCGCGAGCCCAAATCTAGACCTGACCTGGAGGCACAGTCTCGCAGGCTCTTGCTCCCTGTGCCCAGTAGCAGTTTGAGTCCGGGACACTCCCCAGGGCCATCTGGGGGCTGCCCAGGCACTACAGCCAGCAGAAGACGCTACTGATGTCCCTGATGTTTGGTCATTTTCAATGCCAATAACTAAACTACAATGTTTCTCCCACACCTGGAAGCTAATGAGTAATGAGCACTATTAAGGCTTATTTCAAATGTAAAAAACCTTGAGATAATGTACTAAATTGTTCAGAAGGTTGTTTTCTTAGTAGAATGCTACAGGATTTTCTTTAGCCATCCGGAGTTCCTGCCTTCGTCCCAGTGCCGGTAAAGACCAAGGTGGAAGAATTTCCAGTGTTGCTGAAAACCGGAGGAGACTTTGGCTGAGAAACAGACGAAACTTCGGATCAAGCTAGCTGCCTGCAGAACTTACCTGGACTGTGATTTAAGCTAGCTGCCTGCAGAACTTACCTGGACTGTGATTTAAGCTAGCTGCCTGCAGAACTTACCTGGACTGTGATTTACCTGGACTGTGAGTTAATCTATTGAGACACTGCTTTACCTGGACTGAGACAACAAACTGTAATCTATAACAAATTGTAACTCGGTATCTTTGCTAACGGTGTCATTGCTGGTATAATTTTTCCAAGGGCTTCTTGCATGGAGCCATCAAGTGGCTTGGTATTGTGGCATTTTGTATCCTCCCTTTCTGTTTGTAGCAGGTTATTTATGGTGTTTCTGTAAAAACCACTATGGTCATTATTTAAATTAAACAAAAGGGGGAAATGTTAGAGTCTGTAAACAAGTCTGGATGGTGCCTGGCAAAATGCCAGAGGGAGTGGTTTGAGAAGTAACAAAAACAAGCCATTAAGTGTGGAGATTCCTTATTGGTTGACTGATGTATCTAGTTTATGCTAATTAGAT
This sequence comes from Marmota flaviventris, assembly GCF_047511675.1. NCBI lineage: Eukaryota > Metazoa > Chordata > Mammalia > Rodentia > Sciuridae > Marmota > Marmota flaviventris. The sequence continues at coordinate 46,399,361 of NC_092505.1, read as the reverse complement.
AAGCTGTGTGGAATGTATAAATACTGCTCCTGTCCTGCAATAAACGGCTCCTACTCCTGCTGTATCAAGTACACAAGTTATTCGTCACCCCCCGGTTATTTTGCTGCAGCAAGCCGGACTGCGGCAATACACTGAACTTCTAGTCTTCCCTGCCCCATCTTATTGTTGACTAGATTCTGCATCAAAGAAAATCTTTGCTTGTTTTTTTGGGGATTGGCTTATTTCACTTAGTATGATAATCTCAGCAAACATAAAATCATTTTTCTTTAGGGCTAAGTAATACTCCATTGTGTATATATACCACAATTTCTTTATCCATTTATCTGTTGAAGGGCACCTAGGTTGGCTCCCTGGCTTAGTTATTATGAATTATTCTGCTATAAACATTGATGTGGCTGCATCATTGTAGTATGCTGATTTTGAATCCTTTGGATATAAACCAAGAAGTGGGATAATTGGGTCAAATGGTGGTTCCATTCTTAGTTTTTTGAGGAATCTCCATGCTGCTTTCCAGAGTGTTTTGCAGTCCCACCAACAACATATGAGTGTTCCTTTTCCCCCATGTCCTTGCCAACAGTTACTGTTACTTGTATTCTTGATAATTGCCATTTTGACTGCAGTGAGATGAAATCTCAGTATAGTTTTAATTTGTATTTCTCTAATTGCTAGAGATGTTGAACATTTTTTTTTCATATATGTGTTGACCATCTGTATTTCTTCTTTTGAGATGTGTATGTTTTGTTACTTTGCCCATTTATTGATTGGGTTATTTGTGGTTTTTTGGTGTTATGTTTTTTGAGTTCTTTGTATATCCTGAAAATTAACACCCTATCTGAGGTGCAGGTGAAAAAGATTTTTTTTCCCATTCTGTAGGCTCTTTCTTCATGCTCTTGATTATTTTCTTTGCTCTGAGAAATTTTTAGTTTGATGTCATCCTATTTATTGATTCTTGATTTTATTTCTTGTGCTGTAGGAATCTGATTAAGGAAGTCAGGTCCTGAGCTGACACGTTAGAGTGTTGAGTCTACATTTTCTTCTTGTAGGTACAGGTTTCTGGTCTAATTCCTAAGTCTTTGATCTACTCTGAGTTGAGTTTTGTGCAGGGTGAGAGACAGGAATTAAATTTCATTCTGATACATATGGACTTCCAGTTTTCCCAGCACCATTTGTTGAAGAGGCTATCTTTTCTCCAATGTGTATTTTTGGTGCCTGTATCTAATACTCCATAGAATTTAATAATAATAAATAATTTAATAACAATGAGCTCACGAATTCAATGCTCTTGATAATTATAATAATGTTCAAGGGCTGGGGGTATAGCTCAGTCAGTAGAGTGCTTATCTAGTATACACAAGGCCCTGGGTTCAATCTCCAACACCACCAAAAATAATAATAATAATAAAAATAATGATACTCAAGAATCCAAAGATGGCATTGGCTTTCTTAATAGAAAAATAAAACAGTACTCTCAAAATTCTGAGTAGAGTTTCCCAATCTAAAATCCTGAATCAAGTACAGCTGGTTAAGTGGGTAGGTAGTACAAAGACGTTTCCAGGTATGCAGGGATGTAAAACTATTTTTTCCCATGCTCCAACAAATATCAGTGTGTAAACCAAAAAGCAGAAAATTGAGGAGAGGTAGAAGAGGATCCATGCAGCAGAGAACATAATAGAATTCCAGATCATGGTAAAAGAAGATACCCAAATGCTAAAGCTACTCTTTGAAGGTGCATAGTAGTTCACTAGAAAGCTCCTGGATACATCTTCAAGGAGATGAGAGTGATAGAGTAACTAATGTGTTTTAATGCATTGTGAGAAAAATTTTGATAAAATTTTAATAGTGAAAGCATGATGGTAAATTAGTAATAAGTACATAGATTGCAGAATCACATCTGTATTTGGGGTAAAAATGGGAGTTCATAACCCACTTGAATCTAATGTATGAAATCTGATATGTCAAGAATTTTGTAATGTTTTGAACAACCAATAAAAATAAATAAATACATAGAAACTCAAGATCTCCTCCCCCAAGAGAAAAAAAGAGAATTATTGATTCTAGGAAAACATAACATATTGTGGTAGGAAAGGAAATCGTGGTCATAATGTGTATGAAAGGTGTGCAGTGTGACAGTGTGAGAAATATACCAATGTTGGGCAAATGGAGAGAGAAGCAGTGGAGAAATGGTGTGGGGCAGGACTGAAGGTTAACCAAATCCTCATCTTCACTAGGCAGGAGCCAATAAATAATTCTCCCAATGGAAAATTCTTTAAGGAGCAACAAAAACATCTTATAGAAAGACAAGGAAGAAACATAATAGAATTCAGCTAAAGTGTGTTTCCAATTATTTTCCCCTTCCAGGAGTGGAATAAGGAGGGGGACAGTGTTTCATAGCAGACCTTGTCTCACTACTAGACTCCTTGACTTCATGTGTAAGTTTGCTAAGAGTTAAAGCAAATTAGGATTTTTAAAGAAGGAGAAAATGTATCTGAAAGTATATTTAATGTACACATAACACTGGTGGCCTTACCAGGCTTGTATGTCACCCACTGGTTTGGCCCACACCCCCCATATCCCACATTCTCAAAGATGGCTTGAGGGAAGGGTGGAAGTTTTGCAGTCTGGGGAAGAACAGTGTGCCCCAACTCACTCATTCATTTTAAGTCCAGTTAAGCAGACATATGGATTATATTATTCACTTCTGGCTGAACTGATTCTCACAAAATTATAAAGAGGCTTTAGAAACTTCCTACCAAGAAATGAATAATAATATCATAAGTTATCAACTCTAAGATACTTTTTCACATTTTAACATCTCTGAAATTTGGATTGCTCCTTCAGTCAGTGGCATTTTCAATTAACAACATTTTTCTTTTTATGGTACAGAAAAGAATGATGTGTTTTACAATGGATGGAATCTCAATTTAATAATAAAAAAAAAAACACAGGGAGTGCCAACATCTCTATCCATAGTATGAGCTCTTCCTCAATCATCTTATGATGTAAAAACCTTGGTGACTACAGGAGATCAAAAATATAGCATCCCCAAAATAGGATGATAAGAGACAGGAATATCCCACTTCAAAACCTGCCTTCTGGGCATAAGATTTATTTTGAGCTGATTATTTTAAGAGACTGTAGTCACTGGATAAGTTCTGAAAACAAGAGTAGATTTAAGAGAGACTTACATCTATGACTTTATATATCCATTTGTAAAGGTGTTTTCCTCCATGCAAGGAAGAGAAGGACAACTCTAAATCACCAGGGGCTCATCAATGGAGAAAGCACCAAATTAAATATTAATTAAAACCCTTTTATCTTTTACATTACTTTTCCTGCATGTTTCCCATTTAACTGGCCTTCTGCCACATCCTTCTCTCTTTGTTCCAGATGAAGATGATATTTAAGCCTCAATTCAAAGCCACTTCTGTGAGATTTGCTCATTTGCCTGGATATCCTCCATGTATACATGAGATATACCGACTATTAAACTTCTGTGTATATTTTTCTTGTGGGCCTTTCTTTTGTTACAGGGGTACATTCCAACTAAGAACAGGAAGAGAAAATATTATTTGTCTTCCCTTACACAATATAATTAGAACTAACTTGCAAGCAGCTAAAAATTAGTTATTTCCATTGACGGTACTTGATACATGAATTGACCCACGCTTTTTTAAATAGGAGACATTGCCCAGAGTATAAAATATCTTCAGATATTAGCTTATTAAAGGATGGAGGCATCATATTTAAGAAGAAACTTAAGTACTGAGCATATAGAAAACAAACATATCTCATACACGTTTCTTTTCAATTATTGTATGTTAGACATGCATGTTAAAGGCATTTGACTCTACATCTGGAAATTTACAAAATTTCACTCTATCCAATGATAGTGACTCTGACCTTTTTCAATTCTTAGCATAGTTCTACAGAAGCACATTTTATATATTTTTATCACTTGGAAGTACAGTTAAAAAAAAAAAAAAAGTTGGAGGACTGGGGTTGCAGCTCAGTGGTAGAGCACTTGCCTGGTATGTACCAAGCCCTGGGTTCAGGTCTCCAGTACTGAAAACTCCAGTAAATAAATAAAATTGGAGATTCTAAACTGCATACTCATGCCTCTTCTATTCACAGTTTCTCCAAATGTGACAATAAATAATCATTCAGGTGTCTTTTTACTGAAATTAAAATTGCATTCCCAGACTGCAAAGCCAAACACAAAACAATTTTGAGCACCAAAATAAATAATATCTGTTACTAAGACTGAAATTTGGAGCATTGCCAAAACCTCAAGACCCCAAATTACACACACAGTTTATCACATCAATTTTTTCTGTTACAGCTCACACGGTAGCTTAATTTTCACTTTGAAAATTCTTTGTCTCTCCACATAAGTTTGTATCATTTGATGTTATCCTGTCTATCAATTCGGAGGAATTTCCCTTTATGTCCACTCCCTATTCAATTTCTGTATAAAAGCACTGGCCAGAGTGTGTCCTACTCCAGTAGCAATGAACTCACCTGGAGTTCCTGATCCTGATCACTAACACAATTCCCCACAAAACTGAACTGTGGTGCCTAATCAACTGTGGTGTAGATTCCAGGGCTAGGGCAGGATCAATGTCAGAAATGAGTCTGGACCATTGTGTTATGACGGAAAGAAGGAAAGGAGGGAGGGATAGATGGGAAAGGGAGGGAAGGAGAGGGAAAAAGAATGGAGAGATGGAGAAAGGGAGGAAGAAGGATGGGGCATGTAACAATAACACAGGAGACAGCTTGAAGAGGATCCCAAAAGCCAAACACAAAACAATTTTGAGCACCAAGATAAATAAGTACAATAATAAACTATAAACCATTGAAAAAAATGATTGTATGAATCAATACTAAAAATATTTGCATTACTTAATTAACAGGGGAAGAAATTTCTTCCTTATAGAAGAATGACAAAGGTTAAATGGCAAATGTGTAGGGAGTTCTCGTGTTGCCTAATTACATTACACAATGTATGATTCCAATTATGTGCACATTCACGAGAATAAAGAAAATGAATACATCAAGATTAGTGCATACATATGTATGCAATGAGCTAATGGCTTTTTTTATTGGTTATTCAAAACATTACAAAACTCTAGACATATCATATTTCATACATTCGATTCAAGTGGGTTATGAGCTCCCATTTTTACCCCAAATACAGATTGCAGAATCACATCGATTACACATCCACATTTTTACATAATGCCATATTAGTAACTGTTGTATTCTGCTACCTTTCCTATCCTGTACTATCCCCCCTCCCCTCCCCTCCCATCTTCTCTCTCTACCCCATCTGTTGTAATTTAATCTTTCCCTTATTTTTCCCTTGCCCCTCATAACTTCTTATATGTAATTTTGTATAACAATGAGGGTCTCCTTCCATTTCCATGCAATTTCCCTTTTCTCTCCCTTTCCCTCCCACCTCATGTCTCTGTTTAAAGTTGATGTTTTCCTCCTGCTCTTCCTCCCTGCTCTGTTCTTAGTTGCTCTCATTATATCAAAGAAGACATTTGGCATTTGTTTTTTAGGGATTGGCTAGCTTCACTTAGCATAATATGCTCTAAAGCCATCCATTTCCCTTCAAATTCCATGATTTTGTCATATTTTAGTGCTGCGTAATACTCCATTGTGTATAAATGCCAGATTTTTTTCCTCCATTCATCTATTGAAGGGCATCTGGGTTGGTTCCACAGTCTAGCAATTGTGAATTGTGCTGCTATGAACATCGATGTGGCAGTATCCCTGTAGTACGCTCTTTTAAGGTCTTCAGGGAATAGTCCAAGAAGGGCAATAGCTGGGTCAAATGGTGGTTCCATTCCCAGCTTTCCCAGGAATCTCCATACTGCTTTCCAAATTGGCCGCACCAATTTGCAGTCCCACCAGCAATGTACAAGAGTACCCTTTTCCCCACATCCTCTCCAGCACTTGTTGTTGTTTGACTTCATAATGGCTGCTAATCTTACTGGAGTGAGATGGTATCTTAGGGTGGTTTTGATTTGCATTTCTCTGACTGCTAGAGATGGTGAGCATTTTTTCATGTACTTGTTGATTGATTGTATGTCGTCCTCTGAGAAGTGTCTGTTCAGGTCTTTGGCCCATTTGTTGATTGGGTTATTTGTTATCTTATTATTTAATTTTTTGAGTTCTTTATATACTCTGGATATTAGGGCTCTATCTGAAGTGTGAGGGGTAAATATTTGTCCCCAGGATGTAGGCTCCCTATTTACCTCTCTTATTGTTTCTCTTGCTGAGAAAAAAATTTTTAGTTTGAGTAAGTCCCATTTGTTGATTCTAGTTATTAACTCTTGTGCTATGGGTGTCCTATTAAGGAATTTGGAGCCCAACCCCACAATATGTAGATTGTGATGCAGAGTCTCTGATTTGATTTCAAGCTCTTTGATCCATTTTGAGTTAACTTTTGTGCATGGCGAGAGAAAGGGATTCAGTTTCATTTTGTTGCATATGGATTTCCAGTTTTCCCAGCACCATTTTTTGAAGATGCTATCCTTCCTCCATTGCATGCTTTTAGCCCCTTTATCAAATATAAGAAAGTTGTAATTTTGTGGATTGGTCTCTGTGTCCTCTATTATGTACCATTGGTCCACCCGCCTGTTTTGGTACCAGTACCATGCTGTTTTTGTTACTATTGCTCTGTAGTACAGTTTGAAATCTGGTATCGCTATGCCGCCTGATTCACACTTCCTGCTTAGAATTGCTTTTGCTATTCTGGGTATTTTGTTTTTCCATATGAATTTCATGATTGCTTTATCTATTTCTATAAGAAATGCTGTTGGGATTTTGATTGGCATTGCATTGAACCTATAGAGAACTTTTGGTAATATCGCCATTTTGATGATGTTAGTTCTGCCTATCCATGAACAGGGTATATTTTTCCATCTTCTAAGGTCTTCTATTTCTCTCTTTAGGGTTCTGTAGTTTTCATTGTATAAATCTTTTACCTCTTTTGTTAGGTTGATTCCCAAGTATTTTATTTTTTTTGAGGATATTGTGAATGGGGTGGTTGTCCTCATTTCCATTTCAGAAGATTTGTCGCTGATACACAGGAATGCCTTTGATTTATGCGTGTTGATTTTATATCCTGCCACTTTGCTAAATTCACTTATTAGCTCTAGTAGTTTCTTTGTAGACCCTTTTGGGTCTGTTAGATATATTATCATATCATCCGCATATAGGGATAATTTAAGTTCTTCTTTTCCTATTTTTATGCCTTTAATTTCTTTTGTCTGTCTAATTGCTCTGGCTAGTATTTAAAGGACTAAATTGAAAAGAAGTGGTGAGAGAGGGCATCCCTGTCTTGTTCCAGATTTTAGAGGGAATGCCTTCAGTTTTTCTCCATTCAGAATGATGCTAGCCTGAGGCTTAGCATATATAGCTTTTACAATATTGAGGTAAGTTCCTGTTATCCCTAGTTTTTCTAGTGTTTTGAACATAAAGCGATGCTGAACTTTGTAGAAAGCTTTTTCTGCTTCTATTGAGATGATCATGTGGTTCTTATCGTTAAGTCTATTGATGTGGTGAATAACATTTATTGATTTCCGTATATTGAACCAGCCTTGCATCCCGGGGATGAATCCTACTTGATCATGGTGCACAATTTTTTTGATGTGCTTTTGTATTTGATTCACCAGGATTTTATTGAGAATTTTTGCATCTAAGTTCATTAGAGATATTGGTCTCTAGTTTTCTTTCTTTGAAGTGTCTTTGTCTGGTTTCGGGATCAGGGTGATATTGGCCTCATAGAATGAATTTGGAAGAGCTCCTTCTTTTTCTATTTCTTGAAATAACTTGAAAAGTATTGGTATTAATTCTTCTTTGAAGGTTTTGTAAAACTCTGCTGTATATCCATCCGGTCCAGGGCTTTTCTTGGTTGGTAGTCTTTTGATTGCTTCTTCTATTTCCTCCTTTGTTATTGGTCTGTTTAAATTGTGTGTATCTTCCTGACTCAATCTGGGCAAATCATATGATTTAAGAAATTTATCGATATCTTCGCTATCTTCTATTTTATTGGAATATAGGGTTTCAAAATAATTTCTAATTATCTTCTGTATTTCTGTAGTGTCCATTGTGATATTGCATTTTTCATCCCGTAAGTTAGTAATTTGAGCTCTCTCTCTTCTTCTCTTCGTTAGCATGGCTAAGGGTCTGTCGATCTTATTTATTTTTTGAAAGAACCAACTTTTAGTTTTATCAATTTTTTCAATGTTTTTTTTTTGTTTCAATTTCGTTGATTTCCGCTCTGATTTTAATTATTTCTTGCCTTCTACTACATTTGCTGTTGTTTTGCTCTTCCTTTTCTAGGGTTTTGAGATGAAGTGTGAGTTCATTTATTTGTTGTTTTTTTCTTTTTTTGAGGAATGAACTCCAGGAAATGAATTTCCCTCTTAAAACTGCTTTTATTGTGTCCCATAGATTCTGATGTGTTGTGTCTGTATTTTCATTTATCTCCAAGAATTTTTTGATTTCCTCCTTTATATCTTCTGTAACCCATTGATCATTCAATAACATATTGCTCATTTTCCAGGTGATGCAGGATTTTTCCTTCCTTCTTTTATCATTGATTTCCAGTTTCATTCCATTATGCTCAGATAAGATGCATGGTATTATCTCCACACCTTTATGTTTACTAAGAGTTGCCCTATGGCATAATATATGGTCTATCTTTGAGAAGGATCCATGTGCTGCTGAGAAGAACGTGTATCCACTTGATGATGGTTGATATATTCTATATATGTCGGTTAAGTCTAGGTTATTGATTGTGTTATTGAGTTCTATAGTTTCTTTATTCAGCTTTTGTCTGGAGTATCTGTCCAATGGAGAGAGCGGTGTGTTGAAGTCACCCATAATTATTGTGTTGTGGTCTATTTGACTCTTGAACTTGAGGAGAGTTTGTTTTATGAACGTTGCAGCACCTTTGTTTGGTGCATCCATATTGATAATTGTTATGTCTTGTTGGTGGATGGTTCCTTTTAACAGTATATAGTGTCCTTCTTTATCCCTTTTGATTAACTTAGGTTTGAAGTTGATTTTATTCAATATGAGTATGGCCACTCCTGCTTGCTTCCGAGGTCCATGTGAGTGGTATGATTTTTCCCAACCTTTCACCTTCAGCCTGTGTATGTCTTTTCCTCTCATATGAGTTTCCTGAAGGCAGCATACTGTTGGATTTGTTTTTTTAATCCAGGTTACTAGCCTATGTCTCTTGATTGGTGAATTTAAGCCATTAACGTTTAAGGTTACTATTGATAAATGGTTAGTACTTCCTGTCATGCTTGTTTATTTATTTATTTTAATATGGCTAGTTTTTTCCTTTTTGGTTATTTTTTTTTTCCTTCCCTTTACTGAGTTACCTCCCACTGTTAGTTTTGGGTGCTGTTTTTCAATTCCTCTTCTTGTAGTGTTTTGCTCAACATGCCTTGCAGTGCTGGTTTTCTGGCTGCAAATTCTTTTAACTTTTGTTTATCATGAAATATTTTAATTTCATTGTCAAATCTGAAGCTTAATTTTGCTGGATACAGTATTCTTGGTTGGAATCCATTATTTTTTAGCGTTTGAAATATGTTGTTCCAGGATCTTTTCGCTTTCAACGTCTGTGATGAAAAATCAGCCATTAACCTAATTGGTTTACCCCTGAATGTAATCTGCCTCCTTTCTCTCGTAGCTTTTAATATTCTCTCCTTGTTCTGTATGTTGGACATCTTCATAATTATGTGTCTTGGAGTTGGTCTATTACGGTTTTGAATGTTTGGGGTCCTGTAGGCTTCTAGGATTTGGCAATCCATTCCATCTTTCATATCTGGGAAGTTTTCTAGGATTATTTCATTTAATAGATTGTTCATTCCTTTGGTTTGAACCTCTATGCCTTCTTCTATCCCAATGACTCTCAAGTTTGGTTTTTTTATGACATCCCATATCTCTTGGATAGATTGCTCATGAATTTTAAGCATCCTTTCTGTGTTGACTATATTCTTTTCAAGTTGATAAACTTTGTCTTCATTATCTGATGTTCTGGCTTCTACTTGATCTAGTCTATTTGTAATATTCTCCTTTGAGTTTTTAATTTGGTTTATCGTTTCCTGCATTTCTAGGATTACTGTTTAATGTTTTTTTTAAATCTCTATCTCCTGGTAGAGCTCGTTCTTTGCCATTTGAATTTGCTTATTTAATTCATTTTCAAAATATACTTTCATTGTTTGAACTTGCTATCTAATGTCTTCTCTAAGATTCCGTTCCATCTGAGTTAGGTATGCCTTGAGTTCTTTCTCTGTCCATTTTTCTGATACCTCTTGGTTCTCCTGTGTATTTAAGTTGTCCTGCATTGTTTGTAATCCTTTTTTCCCTTGTTTTTTCATGGTGCTCAAGTTACTTTCCAACTCTGTTTGTCTGCTGTGTTTCTGTTTTCTCCTTTAAATTTGTTTTGGTTTTTATAGTTCTACTATCTCTCCTTTGTGTTAGGAGACAATGTTTAGAGATGTTGGATTTAATTGTGATTTAAGGCAAATTCATTAAAGGCCTTCAGATTTTGATGGCATATAGAGAATTAAGGTTTGGACTTAGGATTTTATGTTAAGGTCGAGCAATTTGATGGCATGGAGGTTAGTATATGTTAGCTTCTTTGGGGGGTTGCTCAAATGCAGGCGGATATTAATAAGAGAATAGACAGGAGTACTTGGGGGTAGTTAAGGGCTTAGGCGGACTATAGACCTATTCGTAGTATTCATCTATTTGCGTTCAGTAAGTTATATGTAATCTGGGTGTTCATGCTTAAGAGGAAAGATGGGGAAAAGGTAAGGACGCCAACCAAGAAAGAGAGAGTGAGAGAAGAAAGAAAGAGAAAAGAAAAGAAATGATAAAAAAAACTAATAATAAAATGCCGTAAAATAAAAATTACAATTGAAAAAAAAATCACAATTGAAAAAAAAATAATTAACAAAAGAAATTTAAAATTAAAGAATTAAAAAAATGAGATGAGAAAAGAAAAAAAAAAAGGCACTGTTAGGCTTCTATTTTCTTCACTTCCAGTAGGTGGTGCTGTGCCTTCCAGGCCAAGATTTTGCCCTCTGGCTGTAGGATACAGTCCGTGAGAGGCCGCTCCCTCCTCCCGCCCCTGGTGTCTCTCAAAAACCTGTTAGCTTAGGTTTATTCCTGGCCTCTCATCCCCTGGCTTCTCCTGCTAGCCAGGACTTCCCCAGTGTGATGCCTCTCAGCAGTTCAAACTATACTCTGGGCCTGCAGTTTGCTGGGTGTGGTGGGTGGCTATTGGGAACCGGCACCTTATTGTTTTGATTTCTTCCACTTGCCCCTCCCCCAGAGCTGGTAAGACAGGTTTCATTTTCACCGCTGATGGGAGGGGGAGTTGGAGGTCAGGTGCCTTTACCTTTCCCCACACCTCTATCCATGCTCACTCTGATAATCCCTCCCCTGGAAAGACGGGGAGAGATTTTATGCGAATTCCCCGCTGTATGGGAGATGGGCTGAATAACACATACCTGTTGTATTGCGGCGATCTGTTGGAAACTGGCGATGGTGACGTCAGCTCTCCAAGATGGTGGCTGATGGCTTCCTTGGCGGACTGTCCGGTGTGGGGGATAGAACTGGACCGCTTCTTTCCCCGTCTCAAACCCCGAACGCAGCCCGGAGCTCAGTGAGGGCACAGCTGGCAGGACTCCACAGAATGCGCAGCGCCATTTCTCTCTGCGTTTCTGGCCACTTCTCGGCGCCCCTCCATCTCTAGCTGTGGGGCGGGCTGCGGATCAATCAGCCTGGATCTCCAGTCATACAGTTCCCTCGCGATTGAGACCCAGTAACCGGTCCTCGGTAATGGAAATCCTTCCTCTAGGTTATGGTGCACCCCAATTTTGCTAGAAATTCCTGACAAGATAGCTTTTGGTTGTTCTCACTCGTTATTCACCTGCGCAGTGATGCGGTACACGGGGGTGATGCACTCTATTCGCCACCATCTTCAGCTAATGGCTTTTTTACATTTTTGCTTTACTTATTTTTATTTCCATATTTTCTGAATTCTCTTTAATGAACATAATAAGAAGCGAAATTTTGTAACCATCATAGCAAAGATTGGATCAGGCAAGAATCCTCAATGGATTTAGTTACAAGGGAGAAAATATGAACAGTAATTATACAGTGGAGAAACTGACATCATTTCACAAGAAGAGCAAAAATTAGCATTACCTAAGACAGAAAGTTGGATATGACTTGACTTCATAGGTAGTGCACAAGAATGATTTAGTGTCACATATGTGTTAGTCTAGTTGAGAATGTATAGCCTAAAATCTAATCTTTAGAAAACACAAAGTGAGGAAAAATCTAACAGAAGAAACAAATAAGATGGGGCAGACAGTAACTTCAAAACTGTGAACTGCATAAAAGACAAAGAATGGCTTTGGAAAAGTTCTAGATTTTAAAAAGCTAAAAAGACATGACATGGTCTACTAATTGTGGTTTACCTAGATTAAGAGTATTCCTAAAACTGATAAGTTTCAATATTAAAAGTGGTAATGTTTCAGCCAAATAATGAATGTTCAGTCCTGGTAAGTGACAAGTAAATGTAGTGATTGGCACTAGACAAATATTTTACTACAGGGGAAAGGCGAGAAAAGGAAATCACAAGATTGACTAAAAAATTGGAAAAATAGATCAATTCATGGTGACTGAATTCTATGTAGTATAGAATATCCCTATTCCTGGGAAATAAATACTGAAGTATTTAGATACAAAGGACCATGCTCCTTCGAATAAAGAAATGCCTTTGCATCTGTGCACATGTACACACACATGCACATACACACAGTCACTATAGGAGAGAGTAAAACTCAAGAAAACAAAGGCAATGAGGTAAAATGTTAGTAGATAAATCTGGATGAAGGGCATATGGAAGTTCATTGAACTATTATTATGGCAATCTTTTGTAAATTTGAAATTATTTCTGAATAGAAAGTTTAAAAGAAGCAATGTTGATATCTAGGCACAATTCATATGTTAAATTATACACACTTAGTATTTAGTATATCAATTGTTTTCTTGGTTTGCAGTTTACATGAAGTTATGTAATGTTTAAATTACTGAATCAATCATATTTCATTAGTTTTTCTTCTTTTGTTCTTTATAAAGTTGTTTTGGCTCCAAAGATTATTAAGAAATATTCAGAGCTTCAAAGTCAAATCCCAATTCTATAAACACAAGCTATGTTATTTAGAAAAAGTTTCTTAAGCTATTTAAGCCTTTACTTTCTATTTGTTAAAAAATAAAGGGAATTAAAATAGGAGTAAGTTTCCCATGTCATTGATCCTATGATACACATGCATTCCCACTTTAACATCTCAGAAATAAGGATGCATCTTACAGTTGATGACATTTTATATTATTAAGAACATGGGGGGAAAAATGATACTGGGGCTAGGGATGTAGCTCTGTGTTTGCCTAGTATGTGCTAGGCTCTGGGTTCCTTTTATAGCACCATAAAAAAAGTGATACTTATTTCATGATAGATATATGAAATAATGTATTAAATACAGTATTACAGTCATGAAAAATTAGCATTATGTAAAATAACATGTAAATTGCTTAGAACACACTTGGTTTTCCATAAAATGTGGCTTGTAGCTTTGTTGCCAGTCTAATTAAGCATCTTGGATTTCTGAGTATATGTAAGAATGGAATTGTTGAACTGGAGGAATTTTTAGAGATACAGGGGAAGCTACACACACAGGGCCTGTGTCTTGTGCTAAGCTCTGTTCTAAGCCTTTCATATTTGCTAACCCATTAACCCTCACACATCTCCACTGAGGCAATACTATTATCCATACTTCAGAGAGGAGAGAAGCCAAGGCACAGGGCAGCTGAGTAAGCCAGGCAACTGCCCAAAGTCAGCTAGCAAGGAGAGAGTCAACTCCACTCTGAATTGAGAATCCAACTCTTACTCCCTATATTTGACTCACTCCCTGTGGTCAAATAGTGGTTTCCAACCTCAGAAGTGGGAACCCCCTACATCAAGGTGGCCTAAATCTGTACCATATTATCCTGTTGAAATATTCTTTACATTGATTCAAAGTTTGTGTCCTTCTAGTTTCTATTGATTTGTTTGATAGCTAAAAGAATTAGTCTTTTGGGGCCCTCTGGATACAACTAAACTAAATCTAGTTTTGCATGAGGTCAACTGACCTTCAAATATTTCTTGACAGAGTAAAAGGAAACTCGAGAACCTAAACCATTGATTTTGAGTTCATTATATCTTAGAACATCACCTCATCCACTGTCATCCTTAAATCTTAAGTATACCTTCTTCTGAAGGTGCCTATTGTGAAGAACTTTTATTTGTAAAATACTTGATTTTGTAGCCCTCAAAATAGTCATCTCTCAAGCTCCACTTGCAATAAATAGCGTGTTATTTCAAGCTCTGCTTTCCATTTTTTATGTCTACTTATTTGTTTAGATACAGTGCTAAGGATTGAACCCAGGGCCTCCTTCATGCCAGGCAATTGTTCTACTATTGAGATACATCTCCACCACATGTCCCTTATAAAACCTCCATGTCTGCTCCATTGGAATTCTTTCCAAAATCTTTACATGTTTTCTATGTGCCTACTCTTTTAAGTCATCTTCCTTGATCCAGTCTCAGTCATGGGATAATTACTAGTTTTTGTCAGAATTGTTTGAAATATTTTTATTTATTCATGAAAGTAGGAAAGAATTTAAACCCAATTATTTAGAGAAAATAATAGGATTTATAAGTGTGTATTCTTTTAATTTCTGTGATTTTTTCTTCTACCACTTGTGCCAGAAATAATAATTTTTTAAAGATAAATCATCTTAAAAACATATGTAAAGTCTTGTACATATATCTATGTTGTAGCCAAGAAAGGCATTGGGTTTTATGAAATGAGAAAGGGTGGGAACTTTTCCTGACTTGAAGAGCTCTGTTTCTGGAGGTTGGAGAACAAGTTCTACAGGTTTGTCTATAGCCCTGGGCTGTGGAGGCAACCTCAAAGTACCACAGGGTTTGAGGGTTATAATCATGACTTGCCAACTCAATACTTGAAGAGCAAGACCTAACATTTCTTAATTTGAGGGAGATATTCACATTCAAATGTTGAGCTATTTATTGCATCCATGTGTTTCAGAATGAGTAAAAAATCTATGCTATAAGAGCTTGTAAAATCACACAAACAAGTAAAACACTATCTAATAAAACAGATTAATATGTGCACAGTAGGAGAGGCTAAGTATTATACAAAATTCAAAAACAGGCAGAACACCTAAGTGCTCTAGTAGAGACAGAAGCTGTGAACTGTGATTGTATTTTATTCATTAATGGAGGCTCTAGAAAGGAATTACACTGAAGGATGCCTGGGATTTGGAAAGGCAGAGGTGGTAAAAATCATGTCAGGAGGAAAGAACGCCACAAGCAAAGATCTGTGGACAACTGCAGATAGGCAAAACAGAGTGCAAAGAGTGAAGTGCATCCTGCAAGTGACGGACAGAAAAACAGACAGAAAAGGAATAAGGTAGCATTTTTTTGTTGTTGTTGACATGAGCTAAACAGAAACAACCATCTGGAGATTAATACTCCTTTGATGAGAAAGTGACTCTGAGTTTAACTACTGCTGGGGATCTCCATTGGTATCTTACCTTGCAGCTCTTTAGGACTTGGTAACATCTGTGCTGCATGTGGATAGATAGGAAGAAGGTGAGGTATGCAAGGACAGGTGTCTATATCTGGACAGCCAGTTGAGCTCACTCATGAGATTTCAAAGCATTCAATACAAGTCTCATCTCTGAATAACACTAAGGCTGTTGGGACATTTGGTTCGCCAGGGAGCTTCACAGTACAATCTAATTATTTTTTTTTAAATTTGTTCTTTAGTTTTTCATTACACTTCTTTTTCTCCCCCCCCCCCCCTTATGTACGTACACTGCATTAAGTGGGGTGTGGTTTATCCTACAAATTTCAGCTGTAATAAGTCACTGATGAGAGGATGTTTCACATTACAACCTGTTTACTGCTATCTCAAGCATCATTTCTTTGATGAGACTGGGCATCTGTGAAGAAAGAGAAAGCTGGAAAACTTCCAGGTGCATATTTTAAGCAATTCTAGTAGGCCAGTGAATCAGGCCTTCACCTTATAATGGAACCACTCTGCTCCAAATGGCCTTCCACGTGGCCTCCGCCTCG
The DNA here is from genome assembly GCF_047511675.1 of Marmota flaviventris. NCBI lineage: Eukaryota > Metazoa > Chordata > Mammalia > Rodentia > Sciuridae > Marmota > Marmota flaviventris. Next base: position 46,383,121 of record NC_092505.1, on the reverse strand, counting down.
AGGCACCGCAGAGAAGTCTAGTCAGTCACTGAGATTGAGCAATTCCAGGGGTGGCACCCTGTAATAGTGGTATTCTGATGATGGGATCAGCCAGGAATGAATTCACAGGAAGACTTCTTAAAGGTTGATGTCATTTAAGACCTCAATTATCCAAGTTAAAAATAAAAGTATGAAATGGGAACTTCCCTTGTCATCTCCTTGGCACAGACCCAAAGGGTCTGTGTGGACCACAAAAGGAAACAGTTCCTCCTTAGCTTCTGAGATATTTCTTGCACCATGAGGCAGGCAGGGCTATGTCAGTAGGTTTCTTAGAATAATGAGTGGTTTCTGAAGCAAGAAAGGTGTACTGACGACTAGATCAGGCTTCCAGATAGGTCCTCATAGGTGATAGTTGAGAGACATGAATGGGGCAGAGGAGGTCTATAGTGGAAGAAGTTTAGGGTTTGGAATCAAGAAGTCCACATTTGAATCCCTCAGCTTCTACACCTAGCTGTTTCACTCTGACTGAACTTCTCAAATTTTCCCTGGAAAATGGGGTTTGAGAATGCGAGGTATTAATATTGTCCTTAGTAGAAATATCACAATGTATCTGAAAATGCCCGTGTAGGCCAGTAAGTATCAAACTTTAATATGCATACAACTTCCCCAGGGATCTTGTTAAAATACAAGTTCAGATTGGGAAGGAGGCCTGGGGATTTCTATCCAGCTCCCAGCTGATGTTCAGTGCTACTGATCCAACAAAGCACATTTTGAATAGCAAGTGTCACCTACTAAAGGATCATTAGCTTATTTTGCCAAGGTTTCAGGGAAGAATTTTTTGTTTTGTTTTGTTTTGGGATTGAACCCAGAGCCTTGTGCAGGAGAGGCAAAAACTCTCAACTGAGCTACATCCCCAGCCCAGGGAAGGATATTCTTTAGCTTTTACTCTGAAGTTTTCTCCTCCTTTACTGACTCCTACTCCAACTCTCCACATTAGCCTGAGTATCTAGTAGAAACACAAATGCCCCCCCCCCCGCCCCAATACAGTGAACCCTACCTAAAATTACAACCAATAGTTTCACTGAACTGTAGACTGAGGAGAAAAATGACTTTTTTCCACTTTGTGTTTTGCATGCAATATTTTCACAATTATGTCTCTGTATATCAGATATTATGGGATTATGATGAGGCCAAAAAAATGTATTTTAAGGAGTAACTTGCTAAACTGTAAGAGAGAATCGTAAGGGATTTTAGGCTGGACATTGTGGCTTATGCCTGTAATTCCAGTGGCTTGGGAACCTGAGGCAGGAGGATCATGAGTTCAAAGCCAGAATCAACAACTTAGTGAGGCCTTAAGCAGCTGGGGATATGGCTCAGTGGTTAAGCAATGCTGGGTTCAATCCCTGGTACAAAAGAAAGGGGAGGGGATTTTATAAAAAGGATCCCTTTGCAATCTTGATATATTATTTATCATGCATATTTATACAATTTGTACATTTATATTATATTTTTAAGTTTTATTATTTTCTGGGCACATTCACATATGGCACCTCATCTGTTCTCAAACCAGAGGTAGTCTGGATAGATATGGTTAGACCCATCTTGCAGATAAAGAACAGGAAACTAGGGTGATAAAGTGAGGTACTGGTGGTCATACTCACACAGTTGCTATAGCACTAAGACAAAATCCGTTGTGAATCCTCAATCAGTGCTCTTTCATCTGTCTCCCCACCCACTTACCACACTGATGCAAAGAAGTTATGATTTGGTTTGTTGAGCACTATTTGCAGGTAAGGCTGTCAGTAACAGGATGTAAAAGGTGGCAGATATCACAGATATGGTTTCTCTGGGATACACCAGCAGCAAGAAGCCAGCAAACATAAATATTTGCCATTCTAATCAGGTGGAAATCTATTCTAACTCTGAATTTTCAGATGATGCATTTGCTAGTTTCACTTCCAGCCAAGAATGCAATGTCCTATTCCTATTGGAATGTTTACAGATGAGAGCACCTGGGGGTGGAGGACAACTTGATTATGACAATCATCCAAAGTGGGTTGTGGTTTTCCACTCTAAAAAATGTTGTGACCTACTCTTTATTTTCCTGTTCTTTCTCACACACCATGATACCAATCTCTTTTACTCAAATGTGTGTGTGTGCTCACACACATGTGCATGTGCATTTGTGAGTGTAATTGGTGCCAAATGAAATTAAGAATTCTTTGTGAAAAGGGAAAACTATGTTTCATGTTTTATATTTCATTTTACAATGAATGATGGAGCGCAGAATAAAAACTATGTTCAATTTCATATCAGATCATTTGGATCAACCTCATTAGCCATGTGACCCTAAACCAATTTAACTGAGTTTTATTGCCTCATCTAGAAATTAAGCACATGAGAAGCTACTTCACAGTATTGTCATGAAAAATAAATAAAATGGCATATGCAAAAGTATTTTTAAAGCTCAAAAGAATTATACAAATGCAAAGAATGTGTTTGTTTTTACTTAAATGTACATTAAATAGGAATCTGCAGTTAACATCAGTAATGCAAATACATTTACTTCCCCCAAAAGCACTTTACACTCTGTCCTGCTAGGTATGTATGAAATATAGATAGACACCTGGAAATGTTATTATTAAAAGCTCCTTTTGCAAAAGGGGAAAATCTTTTTTTTAAATCTGATTCAATGACAGTTGATATAATCCAGATGCTGAAAATATCCATTAAAAGCTGTCAACACTGTAGTTTTGTGAAATCCAGACTCTAGAGTTTATGCTTTAGCATGGGAAATTCCCTTTTGAGTTCTGAGTATTTTTGCTTTACTGTTAAGTGAAACAGCACAACTACCAAAACCTCTAAGGGGAAGAAGATGATTCATTGCCAAGAATGAGGATCCTGAAGCAGAACAAGCAGAACACACAGAGGTACCAGCTCCTCTGGAAGTGATCTGAAAACCCTCACCCACCCTTTCCTTCCTACTCACCCGTTTTCTGTTGGTACACCTCAAATGCTTCCTGTTTCTTGCCTTGAGAACATTCCACAGAACTCCCTTTCCTCTTTTTTACTGTCAACAAACCCCCATCACACTCATAACAACAGCTGCCACATATTTAACAACTACTGGGTGTTGGGAGCTATGCTGGTAATCTCCTTATCTGTAATCTCCAAATATGTCTTGCAAGACGGTGATTTTGTTCTATGTCATAAAAGCTAAGACCCCCAGTATCTAAGTGCATTAGTTAAGGTTCTTCTATAGGGCCAGGATTCAAACTGACCTCTGGGCTGCTCTTTCCTGCTCTTGCTTTTAGACACCACTGCCTTTCTGTAAACCCTAAATGTTCCCTTTCAAAAATATTTTACTTTAATCACATGAACTATTTAAAAATGTTTTCAGTCATTTGGATCTACCAATAGACCATTTTCAAATGAAAATATCAAACATTTTCCAAATAAATGTTTTTAAGTTGAAAACAATAGATAATATATATGTAAGGTACAAATAAGAGTTCACAAGATGAATTAAGTTGTGGCATTCTTCATTAAGCAAGACATTTCATTCTAAGAAGAAGGGAGGAATTTAATTTTGTTTTTTAAAATATCTAGGTTATAAAGGAAAAACCCCAATTTCCAGTTGTTGCTCTATAAATAACCCCCTGTGATTCCTCTCTTGACACCTCAGATTTTCTGATGTGAGAGGAGAAAGTTCTATGACATGCCACTTACACCTGGCCTACAGGGTGGTAACCTTAGCTCTTCTGGTCTTATTCCCCATCTTTCCAAACTCATAACCCATCATTTCTTTCCTCATCATTTAATCTATTTTTATTTGGCAAAGTAGCATCTTGCCTGGGCATATTTCATGTAGTATCCAATATGATGCTTACATTATTTCTCACCTAGTATTTTTCTCTGCATTGATCAATGTGTACAACATTGTTCTTGCTAATAATATCCAGGAATATACTTGTAGAGAAGGTCTTTTTTAAATGAAAGTTAACAGGAAACTTCTTCAAATGTTTATTCATGTTATCAATTGCTAAAATAAAAAATATATATATACTTTGGGAAATCCATGCGTCCCAAATTATTTGAACTTCACACAGAAGCTGTCCTCATAGTAGGGAAACAAAGACATGGAGCATGGAGCCACAACTCCAGCAGTTCCCACCCCCACTTGTTAGGCTTCTTCTCACCCAAGTCCAGCTCACTGGGTCCACCCATCTGTCTGGGAACTGCCTCCATCACCATGCAGACCCTCCTTTCTGAGTCCTGTTGTATAGAGTCATATCTGTGGACAAATTTCTTTCACCACCAAATTACAGTCTATTATAAAATTGAGGAGGTAAGCTAAATATCCAAAGAATCTTTAAAAATGCACATTAAGTAGTGATTTAAAGTGTCTAAATGGTTTCTAGACAGCCAAAGTGAGATTCTTAATTGTGTCCCTGTCCTTTTCATCATTAATGAAGGTTGTTATTATTATTATTATTATTATTATTATTATTATTATTATTATTATTATTTTGCAGGACTGTGGAATGAACTCAGTGGTGATTTACCACTGAGCTACATCCCCATCCCTTTTAATGTTTTTTATTGAGACAAAGTCTCACTAAGTTTCCCAGGCTGACCTTTAACTTGTGATCCTTCTGCCTCAGTATCTGAGATTCTCCTGAGTAGCTGGGATTACAGGTGTGCCCCACCACACTCTACTGAAGAAAGTACTTTCTTGTCTAGATTGCAATTCATCTTCTGAATATCAGAACACCCTAAACTGCTCTGCATGGTCAATTACATCACTCTTGGACATCATGCTGGTTGTAGGTCCTTGGGGAGCAGGCAGGATGACAGTAAGGCCTAAATTTCTCTGTAGTTTCTGGGTTGTTGGGGAAACAAATACACTTGAGAACCAGATTGAACTGGATTATGGTCCTAGTTATGATCTACCTTACTAGTCATTTGTCATGAATAAGTGAATTAACAGCTGTATGCCTCAGTTGACTTACATGTGAAACAATAGCCTCCTTCAGTGGGATTTGTGGGATTCAAATAATATAACTTTGGTAAAATATCCAGTATGCCACCCAGTAGAGTTCTTTCCAAATGTTGTTTAAATTTCTATTTTATAAAGCATGATTACTAGCCAGCTGTTATTGCTGGAATTACTTGGTTTCTTTAATTATAGTTAAACTATATTTCTATCTACGCCCAGTGAGATAGAAAATTGGAACTGCCCAATGAGTACTTTCCTACCTCACATCACCTCCTTTGGCAAGATATTCCTTTGAAAAACCAAACTCCCATTATGTTCCTGTTTCTGGTCTGTGGGGAATCAATTTGAAAGTAGAACTAGTCTGATTTGCCCTAATATTTTAAACAATTCTGGCTTAAAAATCCACTATTCCAGTGATTCCTGTCTGATAAGCTACTCGTGTACATATCACTACCAGCAGAAACTTAAACAATTCACTTATTAAGGGTCAGTAAATTACATTCAAATATTTGGTATATGTTGAGATGTTTATTGGAATGTAAGTAATGGACACATGGAGATGCACGATCTCTTTTAATTTGTTCCAAGTTTAAATTTTTTCTAGTAAAATGTAAAACAGAAGTTTTATTTTATAGCTTTCCAAATTGCTAATTTTATTTTACAATATAAGATTATAATATTTAACTGGAAAAACTAAAAAAGAAAGATGAAATCTTAAAGTCAGCCAAGTGGAGGGATTTACACAATTTAGAGTAGAAAACAAATAAAAATTATAGTAGATTGTCAACAGATATCACACAGGCAAGAAAACTGTGGGATAATAATTTAAAGTACTGAAAAGAAAACAAAAAGCCTACCCTGGATTCTAGATCCAGGGAAAATAACTTTTAGAACTTAAGAACAAAGACATTCTCAGTAATCAAAGTTTATGAAAATATTTCTAGCAGATTTTCTTTTTTAAATGCCTTTATACATGTACTTTGTTGTTTCTAAATTGCTATTGAAATCACTGTAAAGCTATAATACTTTGTTCTACCTTTATTTAATATCTTCAAAATATTTTCTCTCACTGTATCCCCATTCATATTTTTAACTCTGACCAAAAAATAATTTTTTTTCACTTTCCAATGTAAATGAATCAATAGATTTGTCCTTAAAACTTACATATAGTCCCTCCCTTTACATAGCCTGCTGGCATGCGAAGTCCTTGGACTGTCCATGAAGATTCATTGATCTTGGGCTGGGGATGTGGCTCAAGTGGTAACGGGCTCGCCTGGCATGCACGGGGCACTGGGTTCGATCCTCAGCACCACATAAAAAAATAAAATAAAGACGTTGTGTCCACCAAAAACTGACAAATAAATATTTTTAAAAAATTCTTCTCTCTCTCTCTCTCTCTCTCTCTCTCTCTCTCTCTCTCTCTCTCCCCCTACCTCCCTCCCTCTTAAAAAGAAAAAGAAAAAGAAAAAAAGATTCATTGATCTTCCCTGTCCAATGGGTTGAGGGGCCTCTTTTCTCCTGAGTACTGCTAACCATCTTTCCCTCCACAAAGACTGACTTCTTGGGTCTATCTCATGGCAAAGATGCTTGTACAAGGATGTGTATTACATTTCAATGACAACCTTTGAGTTCTTGTGTCTTTCAGATAGGGTTAGCTCCACCTTTAAATTTTCCCCCAAAGATGGCATTTATCATTTCAATAATTTGCCACAAAATTAAATGCAATGTCTTTTGCCATGTGAACCCCTAGGATGTGATTTCTGATACTTTTGTTTGTTTGTTTGTTTTTGTTTTTGTTTAGAGATCCAGAAGATTCTGAAAGGAAGCTGCAAGGATTCAATATTTTGGGGGACTGATATCTAGGCAGCAGACATGAGACAGGCCATTTTACAATGCCCCTATTCCTTTAGGTCTAAGTGTAAGGATTTGGGTTTGATACTCTCTCATTCCTCTAGTTACCCTATTTCTCTTTTTGGTTTTTCATAACACCCTTTCTGTTGCTCTCAGCTCATCACAGATGTTTCAGACACTTTAAGAGCTGTTAGAAAAGAAAGTTACAAAAGAGAAATACACAGCCTACACTTCCAGGACCTCTAAGGTATTTAATAAATATTTGCTGAGCAAATAATAAAATTACCATCGTCACCACTCCAGCCCCAAATCATTTTTTAATGCCCACTTTTAGGGATCAAGAGAATCTTGTGAGATAATTCACTTTGAGGGGAAGAGGTTAGAAAAAACACTTGATTATAGGCATAAAAAAACAGGAAAAGATAGATTTATTTTGTAAAAAGAAAAGAGAAAAATATTCTTTGTCAAGACTTCTGCTATATGCCTGATCATTTGGAAAAGCAAGATTTCTGTTGAGCCCTAAAATTCCCAAATCTCTTTGGTCTCAGAAACCCATGCAGAAGGAACTAGAATATAAAATCACCAAGGATACCTTCAAGTATAAAAATGTAATTCTGACATTTCAATATTTTTAAAAAACATATATTTGAAATGTGTTACTTAATAAGGAAAGAAGGATGGAACAAATGGAGAAAAAAAACCAGGAAAGGAAAAAAAAGATAAACAACCAAAAATGGTAGTAAAAAATTGGCTTCTGTGCAAATAAAGAAAGGGAGAGAGAAGAGAAGGAAGGAGAGAAAGAAAAGGAAAGGAGATGTATCTGCTTGGTTGATGATTTAATGTTAAATAACTCAAAAAAAAAAAAAACAGTTTTGAATTATATTCCTCTGGCTCCACCTATAGGTGGAAAAATTGCCTTTCAGATTCTTGGTCTTCCCAAACCCTTTAAGATGCATTTGATTTCTAAGTTCAGGCTGAACTTATAAAGATATATATATATATATATATATATATATATATATATATATATATATATATATATATATATATAAACTTATGAATTGAAAGGAACAGGGCTGAACTTATATCTTTCCAGAAAAATGTTGTCTCCTTTCCATCATGAATATGAAACATATTTCCTAGCTGATGAATAAGGAGATTTGTAAAACTGCTGATTTTAAAGAGCTACATTAACACCCCTTGTATGGTTGAGATGTGATAATGAATTTTAACAAGACTACACACACTAGAGATGATACTAAAATCGAATTTTTGTTATATGATTTCTTTATAGTCCATTTTCTGTTCTGTGAAAATAACCAATAACTATAAATATTTGCAATGACAAAATCTTTTATAGAATGTAGGTCTTATGATCCACTGTATTAATCTTTCTAATAAGAATTAAAACACTGTCATTCTCTCAATTGGATAGATGTTAAAATCAAGACAAAAAAGGAGACCATTGTACTAATTTGACAGCAATTATTGACCAAAGTTCAAGGATCACATTGACGCTGAGCTGAAGAATTTGCAGTTTTAAGAATCAGTGCTCTTTGTATTGCAGAAGAATGCCTGAAACATCTTACTGCAATTCCTGTCTCTGAAAATTGGGATGATACATCAAGGCTCAGAGGAATTACATCTCCATTGGTATTTCTCTAATTTTCAGACTCAGCAATTAAGCTTTTTCTATTCTATAATCCTGACACATTTTATTTGATCTTTTTATAATCCTTTCAATATTTATTTACATGTGATAATTATTGAGTTTAGAGCCATACTGTGATTTACTTGAAGACAAGAGCCACACATTTGATTGATTGATTGATTGACTGATTTCCTAAATTTTCACTGGGATGAGGAGGGGTATAATTAACTAACTAACTATATGCACAAAAATACACAGTGCCTAGAACAAACAAGCACCAACCATGGTAAAAACACAAATAACTAGATTTGGATGAGTGAATTGAATTGCATACCTGCTAATGAGTGAGTAAATAAACTTAAGAAGAAAGGGATTTGGAAAAGTTCAAAGCACGAAGCAATTTAGATTCTGGAAGATAACATCAATCAAAGCAACAGAAAGCTGTGTTATATAACAGAAGTAGAACATAATGCTGAAGAAACAGTGTGAAGAGGGGACAAAATAGATTTGGGCACATTCAAAGATCAGAAAACTTCTGAGCCAGGATGTGGAGGATGTAGGACAACAGGCATGCTCTTTTACTACATAATCTGCTCTTTTACTCAAGCACTACATAACCTGGCCTTGCATTTTGCATTCATATCTGTATATAATATTTAGTGATCTTAGTAAGCTAGACGTAACATTTTCACAGGTCATTAGACATAACACTTTTAATCTATTTTTTCTTATATTTAGAAACTAACACATATGTCTTAAATAAAAATTTGAAAAGGTAGAAATGCTGAAACAAGAAGACATAAAAACTATCCATAAAATAAGCAATTGGGGGCTGGGGTTGTGGCTCAGTCGCAGAGCACTTGCCTCGCATGTGTGAGGCACTGGGTTCGATCCTCAGCACCACATAAAAATGAATAAATAAAATAAAGGTATTGTGACCATCTACAACTAAAAAAAATTTTTAAAAAATAAGCAATTGGAAAAAATTATAGTTGATATTTTGATAGCCATGTATACAGACCATTAAGAGTATACACTGTTAGTAAGAAATATCAGGGCTTGAACACTGTTTTTGTTTTTTCTTTGTTCATTTACTCTGAACGGAAAGCGAGGAACTGGGAGATCGGCAAGCAAGAGATGGAAGACGGAGACCAGGCAGAGATACAGATGAGAGTTTATTTGTCAGAGCTGACAAATAAAGGCACATGTCTCCATAGACGGAGAGAGGCCCCAAGATGTTCAGGTGTTAAGCATTTGTCGGGTAGGGGTTTGGAGTTGTAGCCTGGCACTGTGGAATAGGCTTTGGGGTGCTTACGTCAGAGCTAGGCAGGTAAGGAATAGCATGGGATTGGCTTAGGTCCATAGCAACATAGGGCTTTCCAGAGTCAAGGGGTCATGTCCTTCTGGGATTGGTTTAGGGTTATGGAACCATGGGGTAGGTCACTAATGGAGGTAAGGGGAGTTCAGGTAGGAGGAAATACAAAAAAAAAAAAAAAGAAAGAAAACTTATCTCATAAGATGGTGATTAACATTTAATATGGCTGTTCAAATGTTAAACCAATCCTCTATATACACACTGTACAATTTCAAATAAGTAACTTAAACATTTTAATCCTACTTCTTAATCTGAATTAATCCATGTTAATAATTAAGCATATGTCTGGTATATAGTAAATATTCATTAGTTATTTCTTTAAGACACATTTATTGAATATTATTTATGTGCCAGTCAATATAATAGTTGTTTAAAATACAGAAGTTAGCATGTGGAGCAAGCTCATAAAACTTAAAATGTGCTTGGAAGATAAGTAAGCAAACACATAAAATAATGATATGTAAGAAGACTGAATGAAATAAACACCAGGGATAAGGTAGAAATTAACCAAAGGAGACTACTGAGCACAAAAAGTTAGGAAAAGTTATGCTAAGGAACCAACAAGTAATTAGAAACTTGAAAGATGAAAATTAGGAGAGATAGCAGCACAATGCTTTTGGGGAGATACAGTAGGTATATTGAGGCTGTAACATGACAAATGTCTGCCAGACTAAGGGACAGATTTGTAGCTACTGTGAAGCATATAGGAACTATGGTAGAAAAGTTTGAGATGATTTGGGAAAGTTTGTTCAGAGCCAAACACTTCAGGAGATGCAGGCCCTAGTTTAGCCAGTTCAGATTATATTTTTGCATCAGTGGGAAACACTGAAAAAAGTATTTAGAAGGAGAATGGCCAATCCGATTTAATTTTGAAGAATAACTGGCATTTAAAAATAAATAAATTAGAATGGGCAAACCAAAATTTGGGATACCAATTAGGGGATTTTTACACAGGCAAAATAATATGGTGGTTTGGACTAAGATGATGGTAATAGAAATACAGACAACTAGATTTGGAGATAGAATGAGCAGGGCTTAATGATAGCAAAATAAAAAAGAAAGAAAGATTAAGGGAAGATTTATAGATTTTAGGCTTAAGCATCTGGATTGATGGTGATACCCTTTACCATGATAGGAAAAAACAAGAAAAAAAACAGGTCTTGGGCTTGAAAATTGAAAGGTCTGTTTTTTTACCTCTTTATTTGGAGATGCAGATGTTTTATACTTTTTGACAGTTTCATTTATGATTCTTTTTCACTTTATGAAGGTATGGAAGTGATGCATATTAGTAGAAATTGTACTTCAGACTTTGAATGGTGAGTTTTTTCCCTAGGTTAATAGCGTGCTGTAGGATACTCTCCAGATACTGGGCAGACCCAACAAGCCACAGCTCTCCACCTGCCACACGATCATAAAGGTGAACAACCAATACCGCATGGAGTACTTTGCTCCTAGGCTATGATACCCAGTAGGTTAGGTGAATTAAATGCATTTGTAACTCATGATATTTTCAACTTACAGCAATTTCATAGGGACACAACTCCCTTGTAAGTTGAGAAGTACTTGAACTTATTAGATATCCCAAAGGAAACATTTTGACTTGATGTGTTGATCCAAGACACATTAGACTGCTATTCATAACTGACTCCCTCAGTGATAGAGTGGAATTTACTCAATAAGTGAAACTGTGAGCCACATAGTTGGCCTTTCTCTTTGAGAGGATGGAAAAAATGGCTTAAAATTAATTTCTACACAGATTCCTAGTCAGTGGGAATTAATCTGGTTCACTTTCAAGGAACAAGTTTGAACAATCTATGATGAAGAAAAACAAGATAAAGAGGCATATGGGTGAATCAATGGGAAAAACCATAAAGTGTAAGGTTATTTATGTTTCATATTAATATCTACCAGAAACCACAACAAAAGTGGCACCGATTTTGAGGAAAACCAGGATACTTCCAGTGGGTGTCATTAAGCCTCTGTACTTGGTCACTCACATACTTGAATGAATGGCGTGAGCATGGTAGTGGAACTGGAGGGGACAATTAGGCCATCATCTCACAAAAATTGACCTAGCTCCTGCCACTGCTATAGTCCAATCTGCCAACAGCTGAGACAAATGCTGATTTTAATATGATATCATCTCATAAAGAACTTGGACAGGCAGTTGGTAGGCATTTTATTATACATCAGATGTGTTTGACCTTGAAAGAAGCAGCCATTTTTCCTTCCTAATTAATCTTTCTGTCATGGATTATGGATTTGCCTTTCTCATCCATAGTGATTGCCATGGATCATCTTGCACCCCAATTCATGTATCTAAATGCTTGTCTCCAAAGTGACTTTTATTTGGAGATAGGGCTCTTAAGTAAATAAGGTTAAGTCAGATCATGTTTTAACTCAGCTTTTTCACCACTGTGACAAAAAAAAAATACAACAAGGACAATTTTAGAGGAGGAAAGGCTTATCTGGGGGGCTCACAGTGTCAGAGGTCTCAGTCCATAGATGGTCAACTCCATTGCCAGAGCCTGAAGTGTGGCAGAACATCATAGTGGAAGGGTGTGATGAAGAAAGACAGCTTAGGAGATGACAATATGGAAGTAGAGAAAAAGACTCTCCCCACCACAAATAAAATATAAACCCCAAAGTCACAACACTAATGACCCACCTCCTCCAGCCACACCCTGCCTGCCTGCATTCACCAGCCAGTATATCCCTATCAGGGCATTAATGCACTGATTAAATTAAAAACTCTCATAACCCAATCACTTCACCTCCAAAGTCATTTGCCTTGTCTCACACATGAGCTTTTGGGAGACACTTCATTATTTAACCATAACAGATCATAAGGGAGGAGCCTAATCTGATAGGATTGGTGGTCTAGGAAGAGAAAGAGATCTCTCTCTCCCATTCTATCTCTCCTCCATATGCATTTACAACAAGAAACTGGCCATCTGTAAGCAAGGAACAGAGTCCTCACTAGAAACTGATTCTATCACACCCTCATCTGGGTTATTGTTATTTTTGCCTCTAGAACTATGAGAAGATGAATTTCTAATGTCTATGCCACTTGGTCTATGATATTTTATTACTGCAGCACAAGATGACTAATATAGTGATCTTCCAGAAACAACAAAATTTCACAGAATACTTACATACAAACAAAACATTATGTCAGAACAAGGTGCTCATTTCATAGTAAAGGAGTCACAACAGTGGACACAGAGCCAAGGTATCCATTGATCTTTTCATAAATCGCACCACTGGGAAGCAGCTGGCCTGGCAGAATGATGGAATGGCCTATTAAATGTTCAGCTAGGGTACTGGCTCTGTAATAACATCTTGCTTGATTGAAGTATTTTCCCCCAGGATGTTGCATATACACTCTGAACAAAAAAACAAAATCAATATATGGTGTCATATCTCCAATAGTTAAATTACATAGGTCCAGAAAATAAACAAAAGAGTAAAACTAGGCACCACACATCATGAGTCATAGGGAACCCAATTATAGACCAAATCCCATAACTGTACTTTTTTGATCTGCTAGATTAGAAGTCTTGGTTATGTATGAGAAGAATGTTCCACAAGTTAAGAGTCATACTAAATCTGCAAGTATAAGTACCAATTTGTCTTCATCTATTTGTGCTACTGTAACAGAATACATGAGACAAAGTTATTTGTGAAGAAAAGAAATTTATTTTCTCACAGTTCTGCAGGCTGGAAAGTCCAAGATTAAAGCACTGAAATTTGTGCCATCAGGCCGTCTTGCTTCTCTTCATATACACGTGCAAAATAAATAAATAAATAAAAGGTATAGAGCAGGGAGGAAGAGCAGGAAGAAAAGATTAACATTAAACAGAGACATGAGGTGGGAGGGAAAGGGAGAGAAAAGGGAAATTGCATGGTAATGGAGGGAGACCCTCATTGTTATACAAAATTACATATAAGAGGTTGTGAGGGGAATGGGAAAATAAACAAGGAGAGAAATGAATTACAGTAGATGGGGTAGAGAGAGAAGATGGGAGGGGAGGGGAGGGGGGATAGTAGAGGATAGGAAAGGTAGCAGAATACAACAGTTACTAATAGGGCATTATGTAAAAATGTGGATGTGTAACCGATGTGATTCTGCAATTTGTATTTGGGGTAAAATTGGGAGTTCATAACCAACTTGAATCTAATGTATGAAATATGATATGTCAAGAGCTTTGTAATGTTTTGAACAACCAATATTTAAAAAAAGAATGAAAAAAATAAAATTTTCTTTTCTCACTGTTCAATAATATTATTATAGGATGGAGAAGAATATATGAAATGTGAGAGGAATTAAATTAGCAAGTAAAAGTATCACTGAATTTAGATGAACTATTAAAAGCTGATATCAAGAGTTCATAGACAATACTAAAAAGAACAGGCCCTATAAATTGATAATTGCAATGCATATGAAAGATTTTATCAGATACAAGAGTTAAACTTTATGCATCTCTTTTCAACAACAATTGTGATGATTATGGATGTGATTGCTGAGAGGTTTGCATTGATGGGATCCACACCTCAGTAACTATGTACCTACTTCATGTTGAAGAATCTTTTCCTCATTCCTGTGGGGTATGTCTATTGTTTATATACATGCACACATATATAATGTTTCTTTATTTTGTTTTTTGATTCCTCACTCTTTGAAGTGAGTTCCCTTAGATTTGGTATTGCAATTTGTATGAGTAAATTTCTGTCAGTTTATTTTTCTCTCCAATTGATTATTAGAAGAATTTTTTTTCTCTTAAGTTAAACTGAAGATCGATCAATGTGTACAGCACTTAGTTAAAATGACAGTCAAACTGTCGTTTATGAAGCTTAAAGTTTTATTTTATTTTTAATTGATACAAACTAATCATATATACTTATGGGGCTTTGTGTGATTGTGTAAAAATTAAAGACAAACTTTTATCCTAAGATTTTCTGACTTCTCTTGCTGAGTCTCAGTATAAGAGAATGCATTCCTTAAAAGTACGTACATCTATGGGTTATGAGGATGATATTTTTAGACTCTGAGCTGTCTCATATTTCTACAATCAATAACTGTGACCTGAAAAAGAATAACTTATTACTGCAAAATGCTGAATATATATTTGAGTATGCATTAATACCGGTTTTACAAAGCTAATCACTAAAGTGACTTGAAATATTTCTCACTGTCACATGAATGACAAAAATGTATTTTTTAAGATTTGATGTGTTGAATTTATAAATTAATTGGCAAGTTTAAGATTTAAAAAAATTACAGTTAAATATTATTTCAATTAAGTAATGCAATCTTAATAAAAAGAACAGAAGAAAAGCTGTGAAACTATTCTTGGAGTGGACCAGACCTGTTGGTCTAGGGAGTGGGTCTCTATACTCTAGTGAGGGTATAATAGTCCATCTCCTTTTCACTTCTATTCCTGAAAATATTGCATAGGATCAAAATAAATATGAGAAATACAGCATTAATTAGAGTCCTGGGAGATTACTCTGACCCTGGCTACCACATAAAGCTTTGTAATAATTCACTCATAATCTAGAAATGGCTTTATTACTCCTTTTCAGTATATGTTCCATATCTCTGAAAGAGGCAGAGGAATGGTGTTGAAATCTTCAACCACCTTCCTGATATTTTCCTTCATTGATATTATAATATCAGATATAATTACATCAAATACTAAAAGTGTCATAGACCTCAAACTCAAATATAAATTTTCCTGTTTTTGTAAATTTCCATTATATTTTCATTTTGATGAATACTTACAAATAAACGCATGCTTAAATCATAAAAATAACTATTCACGTTTTTCCCTTTGACAAATATTTCTGTTATCTTTCTCTCATATGTTTTTAGAAGACTTTAAATACTAGATAACAGTTGGTAGAGTCCTTGGCTTGCATGCACAAGGCCCTGGGTTCGATCCCAAGCACCAAAAAAAAAAAAAAAAAGTTTATTTCAATGATATTTAAGAAATTGTGTAAAATATTTTAGTAAATTATATTTGTTATTAAATTCTCAGCTTCTTTCAATACCTTTAAAATATCAAATAGTACAATAGAAGAGATATTAGAAGAGCTCTTGGTTATTATTGTTCATGGATCTTCATGCTTCTATGTCAACAATTATAATCTAATAGTCACAGTGTGTCTGTGCATTTTAGACAGATGTTTTCTGACAATATCCAAGATATGGAATCAACCAATGTATCTATCAACAGATCAATGGGTAAGGAAAATGTGGTACATATACACAATAGAATACTATTCAGCCATAAAAAAGAATAAAATTCAGTCATTTGTAACAACATGTATACAACTGGAGGATATTAGGTTAAGTGAAATAAATAGTGCATGTTCTCATTCATATGTGGAAGATGCAAAAGTTGATCTCTGTTATGGTTTAGATATGAGGTGTCCCCCAGGAGCTCATGTGTGAGACAGTAGAAGAATTTTCAGAGGTGAATTGATGAGATTATGAGAGATATAGCCTAATCGATGGGTTAATCTGCTCATATGGATTAAGTGGGCAGTAACTGAGACAGGTAAGGTGTACCTTGAGGAAGGTCATTGGGGGTGTGCCTTTGGGTTTATATTTTGTCTTTGATGAACAGAGTTCTCTCTCTCTGCTTCTTGATTGTCATGTCCTGAGCTGCCTTCCTCCTCCACGTCTCTCTGCCATGTTGTGCTGTTTCACCTGGGGCCCAGCACTATGGAGTCAGGCATCTGTGGACTGATACCTCTGAAACCATGAGCCCCGAATAAACTTTCCCTCCTCTTTGTTGTTCTTGTCAGATATTTGGTCACAGTGACAAAAAAAAAAAAAGATGACTAAATAACATCATAGAAAAAGAGAGTAGAATAATGATAACTGGAGTCTAGGAAGGAGAAGAGAAGATGGGAGTAAAAGGAGTTTGGATAACAGATACTGAGAATTACAGTTAGACAAAAGGAATTAGTTCTAGTGCTCCATAGCACAGTAGGGTAATTACAGTCTACAATAATGTATTTTGTATTTTTAAATAACTGGAAAAAAGAAGCCTAAATTTTCCCAACACGTAGAAATGATAATGTTGGAGGAGATGGAAATGTGAATTACCCTTGTTTGATCATTATACTTTGTAACAAATTATTATACTGTATCTCACAAATCTGTTCAAATGTTATGTTCACTTTTTAAAGTATTAAGAAAAAAAAAATCTTTTCTGTTTGTGGACTTCTACTTCTCTGTGTTCAAGCTGAGCCAATTCTCTCCCCTGACTCTTCACCACAAAATAGGGAAGAAAAATGAGATAATGTCTGTAAATATGTTAAGTATCTAGAACTTCCTATTTAACAAGTATAGAAGAAACTATTAAGCATGAATGGTAAAATAGACTTTGTTTAAAAAAATTAATGAGACAGAAGAGAACAGGGCAACAAAGTACTTACTACCAATAACTGATTCACTCACTACTTCAAAAAGTCTCCGCCAATTACAAGTTACTTCAACAGTAGCAGAGCCCATTTTACCTTTAAATTTTTTCCTTAATAATTTTCTTAACCTTAAATCATTTATTCTTAATTGACTTAAAAATAATTCAAACTATAAAAATTTAACTGAGCAATGTAGGAATTTCTTCATCCACATGACCCAACCACTCCTCAGAGGTGCCCAGCTGATGGCATTGTCTGATTCCTTGCCCTGTCCTTTGAATTTACGTGTTTTTGTAGCCATGTAGGGTTTAATCATATTTCAAGACTAAATGGGAAGTATTGTCACACAACTTGCCTTTGTCAATGAAGATTATTTCTTGAAATGTTCACATGATGAAATACCTATTTCCTTTCTGCTTTTGCATAATCCCCCAGTGTAATTTATCTTAAAAATGAAGTATAAATATGAATGCCTGACTCTCCAGGGTTGGTCAAAGATTTTAGCAATATAAGGGAATGAAAAGTTTTCTTTCCTTCCTTCCTTTCTTCCTTCTTTCCTGCCACTGGGGATTGAACTCATTGGTGCTCTATCACTGAGCTACATCCCAGTCCCTTTTTATGTTTTTATCTTGAGGCAGGGTCTTTCTCTAGGTAGCCCACGATGTCTCAAATTTGTGATCCTCCTACCTCAGGCTCTGAGTTGCTGGGATTACAGACAGGAACGTTTCAAGGGGTTGCTTTCCAGATCTCCACCGCTCAAATTCACTTTCAACAGCAGCTATATTGAGAATGCCCTGTGCTCTGCCTGTTCTTCTTTCCTCATCCACGTTCATAATCATTCAATCACCATGACAGCAGGAAAGCTTACCTCTTACCAATCTCTGGTATTTCCTACGATGCCATTGCATAAGCATAAATGTATTTTAAGGTATGAATCAAGAGACAGTTGAAGAATGCATAAGTCAAGGGGCTGGAGCCAGGGAGAACAAGGCATAGAGAGTTTTAACATATTGAGAAACTGGAAAAACATAGATTTGGAATTTAAAATGTGACAGTTGCCCCTGAAACTGGTAATTATATATTTATCTTAGTTGAAAGATATAGTCAGATTTTTCTGACACAAAGAATTTTCTTTGTTATTTGGATTACATGACAGATGTTTTCTATAAATTAAATAAGTAAATTTACAATATCTAGGTTTTGATGAAAGTATATTTTAAAGCATAGGTACAAATATTAAAAGACAAGAAATCACACATTTTGCCACATAACATTATAATTAATATCATTGTTTCTTAAAATACTTTTGAGGAATACATGAACAAAATGTTGAAGACCACTGTTTTATGATACTCTCCTGATAAATTTCCATCTTTCCTTCATTCAGCAGATACTGAATACCCTCTGTGTGTCAAACCCTGTGTGTTAAGAACAGAGCTACATAGGTAAATGATACTCAACAAAAATCAGGTAAATGAGCAAACAAAATCCTAAGCCCAGAAACAACCTAATTAGAAGAGACAAAATATACATAAATTCATAAAGCACAAAATACGTACTATATCTGATAGTGGTGAATCTGGCAGTTTAAAATAGAGTAGACGGAAAAGTCTCAATATGAATGCAATATTTGAGTGAAAGCTTGAAATAGGTGAAAAAAATAAGTGATAAAACAGAAGCAGAGGAAATAGTACATGCTTGGGCCCCAGGGCTATGCCCTGTCTGTGGATTTTGAGGATTCAAAAGAGCACAAGAGATTCTACACACTCTACTAAAACAGACCCCATAGGGGTAAAGATAGAAGCTGGGGGACCAGCTAGGAGGCTGTTTCAGTCATTCAAGGAAGAAATGATGCTAGGTCAGAGCAGAGCAGAAAGATGAAGGAGAGAGATTGTTAGCCTCCTCTACCCCTTGGAAGTACAGCCAATAACAAGGCTACATAAATTAGTTGGAAAACATGAGAGAAAATGCTTTCATATATGAATTACAGAGTTTTGGCCTAAGCAACAGGGATGATGCCATTTCTGTTTACTGAGATCTAGAAGATTTAAGGGACAACAGGTTTGGAAGAGAAGGGCAAGAGGTAGTTTTGCAAGTTAAATTTGAGATGTACATCAGATATAGAAAAGCAGATGTCAAGCAGGCAGGTAGGTGAATGAGTCTGGATGGGAGGTAGAGGGAAAATCTGGGCAAGAAATATAAACTCATCAGGGAGTGAGTCGAATGGAATGAGGGAACCAAGAGATGGGAGGTTACCATGGAAGTAAGTACAGACAGACCTCTCAGGACGGAGCCCTAGGGAGGTGGGGAAGAGGAGTCTCCAAGAAAGGAGACTGAATCTAAGTGGCCACTGAAGAAGCAGAGAGTATCCTTTGGAAAGCAGAAGAAAGTTCATTTCACTTCATTTGCCCCTTTTGTATTATTGTTTTTAAAAATGGAAACAATGACCCAGGCGCAGTGGCCCAGGCCTGTGATCCCAGAGGCTCAGGAGGCTGACACAGGAAGAGCGCAAGATTGCAAATTCAAAGCCAGCCTCAGGAATTGCAAGTTCAAAGCCAACTCAGTGAGACCCTGTCTCTAAACAAAATATAAAATAGGGCTGGGCGTGTGGCTCAGTGGTCAAGTATTCCTGAGTTCAATCCCTGGCACCCCCAAATCCCCCCAAAAAGTGGAAACAATGGATGTATATCTTAGTGCACCTATGTGAATGGAAAATTGATTCCAGAAATAGAAATCTCTATGTCGAAAATTAAATGTGTTGGGCTGGGGATATAGCTCAGTTGGTAGAGTGCTTGCCTTGCATGCACAAGGCCCTGGGTTCAATCCCCAGCAGCACAAAAAATAAATAAATAAATATTTTTTAAAAAAAGAAAAAGGAAAAAAAAAAAGAAAACTAAGTGTGTTTACCAATGTCATAGCTTCTGGCCACGCTGCCTCCCAGTAATGCCTCCTGGGTTTGTTACTTTGCAAGAGTGTTTGTGAGTTCCCGTTTTCCACATTATCATACCTTCCTGCTATCACCAAACTTTAGAAATAATAAGAGCATCTTGTGTTTCTTCTAATTTTCACTTTTTGGTTAGTGTTAAGATTGGACATCTTTTTATCAATTTATCAACACTTTATACATCTCAGGGAATCTCAGTCCAAATCGTTTGTCCATTCTCTGTTGACTTGTTTTGATGTGTAGAGGCATTTTTATATTCTGATGACAATTTCCAGTGAATCACTGGTCATTGAAATTTGTTTATGATGTCCTTCATCACAGGGAAACTGAAAATTTTTACATAATCACACATGCTAAGCCTTTTCCTCATGGTTCCAGGGTTGTTTTACTTAGTCTTTTCCAGTCACATGATCATAATTATCCTTCATTTTCTCCTTAAGACTCTCACAGTTTGCTGTTTTAACATTTATCTCTATGAATATAAGGAATCCTACTGGTTTATAACTTAAAGTGATATAATTACTTTTTTCAATTATATAAGGAATCTTCACAATACCATTCATCAAATACTCTCCTTTTAGACCAACTTGAAATGTCGCTTTAATAAT
The DNA here is from genome assembly GCF_047511675.1 of Marmota flaviventris. Classification (NCBI taxonomy): domain Eukaryota; kingdom Metazoa; phylum Chordata; class Mammalia; order Rodentia; family Sciuridae; genus Marmota; species Marmota flaviventris. The sequence goes on along the minus strand of NC_092505.1, from coordinate 46,362,280 downwards.
TTGCTGAGTTTCAATATTTTTCATGAATCTGTTTCTGGACTCTGTGCTATGTAACTGACTTACTTGAATATTTCTGCACATTTTACTTTTAATGACTATGACTTAATGACATTTTTATCTTTTTCTTTTGTGTGTGTTGTGTATGTGTGTTGTTATTGTCTCACATTTTCTCTTTTATTTGAACTCTTGAGCCAATTTTTATTGTTAAAATATATAAACCAAAATCTTCTGGAGTTTTTCCTGGATTTATTTTTTTATGACTTACTTTGGGAAAAGTATGTGTATTTCTAATAATGAATCTTTAAGAAGCACAGTACATATTTTAATTCTTCTGTGTTCCCTAGTAAAGCTCTATAGTTTTCTTCATAAACGTATTGTTTATTTCATTTTAGGTTTATTCCTACTTACTTTATGGTTTTTACTTAGAATTTTATAAGTAGGAATATTTTGAAAAGGTGTCAGATTTCAACTTTATGAGGAAAGTCAACCTTGTTAATTCAGTTGGCTGGCTCTCAATATACCCATGACATGTACTCTAATTAAAATGCATGTTTGAGTACATTTTTTTTTCTCAATCCAGTCAGTACTTGTTAATGTGTTGCTGATAACATAATAAAACAGACCACTAGATGGCAGAATAAACTATCAACATTTTTAGACAATTGATTTGCAACTTCACCAAGAGGAAATTATTTTATAGTTCACAACCTACCAGCAGACAGTGACAATAATATTAACAATATTAATCTTAAAAATCAGTACAAAAAAAGGTAGAGGGAACTGTGACCACGCACAGAGCAGGCCCAGCGGCCTGCTGAGGGGCAGAGCCGCCCCCCACCCCCCGCGCCAGCCAGGTAGGTGGAAAGGTGACCACCGACAGAAAAGGCCCAGTGGCCCAAGGCGGGACAGAGCTTCCAATCACTCCTGCAAGGTAGGCGGGCCTGCGACCCACCGGCAGAAGAGGAGCAGCGGCCTGCTGAGAGGCTGAGCCGCCCCCTCCCCCTGCACCGGCAAGGTAGAGGGAACTGTGACCACGCACAGAGCAGGCCCAGTGGCCTGCTGAGGGGCAGAGCCGCCCCACACCCCCCGTGCCTGCCAGGTAGGGGAACTGTGACAACCGACAGAAAAGGCCAAGTGGCCCAAGGCGGGACAGAGCTTCCAGTCACTCCTGCAAGGTAGGCGGGCCTGCGACCCAACGGCAGAAGAGGAGCAGCGGCTTGCTGAGAGGCAGAGCCGCCCCCTCCCCCTGCACCGGCAAGGTAGAGGGAACTGTGACCACGCACAGAGCAGGCCCAGCGGCCTGCTGAGGGGCAGAGCCGCCCCCCACCCCCCGCGCCTGCCAGGTAGACAGAACTGTGACCACCGACAGAAAAGGCCCAGTGGCCCGCGGCAGGACAGAACTTCCAATCACTCCTGCAAGGTAGGCAGGCCTGTGACCCACCGGCAGAAGAGGAGCAGTGGCCTGCTGAGAGGCAGAGCCGCCCCCTCCCCCTGCGCCGGCAAGGTAGAGGGAACTGTGACCACCCACAGAACAGGCCCAGCGGCCTGCTGAGGGGCAGAGCCGCCCCCCACCCCCCGCGCCTGCCAGGTAGACAGAACTGTGACCACCGACAGAAAAGGCCCAGTGGCCCGCGGAGGGGCAGAGCTTCCAATCACTCCTGCAAGGTAGGCGGGCCTGCGACCCACTGGCAGAAGAGGAACAGCGGCCTGCTGAGAGGCAGAGCCGCCCCCTCCCCCCCGCTCCTGCAAGGTAGTCGGAACTGTGACCACCATCAGAACAGGCCAGACCTGCAACCGAGAGACAGAACAGGCCCAGTGGCCTGAGGAAGGGTAGAGCCGCCCCCCCCCCCCCGCGCCTTCAAGATAGGCAGACTTGCGACCCACTGGCAGTACAGCCCCAGAGGCCTGCAGAGGGGCAGTGCCGCTGCCTGTGCCTGCAAAGTAGGCAGAACTGCGACCACCGACAGAACAAGCCTAGCGGCCCGCAGAGGGACAGAGCCGCCGCCTGCGCCTGCAAGGTCGGCGGACCTGCTACCGACCGGCAGAGCAGGCCCAGCGGCCTCCCGGCGTGGCAGGCACATTGCCCCAATTGGAGGAGGGGCAGAGCCGCCGCCTGTGCCTGCGAGGGAGACTTTGCAACTATACAAGACCAATATAAATATACAGGGGGAAAATTCAATAGCACAACAGTTTCACCAAGTAGAAAGGAACGTGAACAGTATGAAGAGACAAGGAAAGAAAGGACCACAAGCAATGCAGGTCAACTCAACGTTAGAAGAGGTAATAGCTGCAGCAGATGGAATGTCAGATAAAGAATTCAGGATATACATGCTTCAGATGATCTGGAGTCTCAAGGAAGACATCAGACAGCAAAATCAGACAATGAAAGGTCACTTCAACAATGAATTACATAAACAAATCCAAGAAGCAAAAGATCAACTATACAGGGAAATAGAGGTTATAAAAAACAAACAAACAGAAATCCTAGAAATGCAGGAAGCAATAAGCCAACTTAAAAACTCAATTGAGAATACTACCAGCAGAGTAGAACACTTAGAAGACAGAACATCAGACAATGAAGATAAAGTATTTCAACTTGAAAAGAACATAGACAGCTCAGCAAGACTGTTAAGAAACCATGAGCAGAACATCCAAGAAATATGGGATAACATCAAGAGACCAAATTTAAGAGTCATTGGGATACAGGAGGGGACAGAGTTTCAAACCAAAGGAATGAGCAACCTATTCAATGAAATAATACGAGAAAACTTCCCAGACTTGAAGAATGAGACAGAACCCCAAATCCTAGAAGCCTACAGGACGCCGAATGTGCAAAATCATAAGAGACCCACACCTAGACACATTATAATGAAGATGTCCAACATACAGAATAAGGAGAGAATTTTAAAAGCTACAAGAGAAAGGAAGCAGATCACATTTAGGGGTAAGCCAATCAGGATAACAGCTGATCTTTCAACACAGACTCTGAAAGCTAGAAGATCCTGGAATAACATATTTCAAACACTGAAAGAAAATGGGTTCCAACCAAGAATTGTGTATCCAGCGAAATTAAGCTTCAGGATGGAAGATGAAATTAAAACCTTCCATGATAAACAAAAGTTAAAAGAATTTGCAGCTAGAAAACCATCTCTTCAAAACATCCTTGGCAAAATATTACAGGAAGAGGAAATGGAAAATAACAATGAAAACCAACAGTGGGAGGTAGGACACTAAAGGGTGGAAAATAATCAAAGAGGAAAACAAACCATGTTTAGTAACATAAATAAAAAAATATGGCTGGAACAACAACCCATATCTCAATAATAACCCTAAATGTTAATGGCTTAAACTCACCAATCAAGAGACACAGGCTAGTAGAATGGATCACAAAACAAGACCCAACAATATGCTGCCTACAGGAGACGCATTTGATAGGAAAAGACATACATAGGCTGAAGGTGAAAGGTTGGGAAAAATCATATCACTCATATGGACTTCGGAAACAAGCAGGAGTATCCATACTCATATCAAATAAAATAGATTTCAAGCCAAAGTTAATCAAAAGGGATAAAGAGGGACACTACATACTGCTCAAGGGAACCATACACCAACAAGACATAACAATCATAAATATATATGCCCCAAACAATGGTGCAGCTATGTTCATCAAACAAACTCTTCTCAAGTTCAAGAGTCTAATAGACCAACATACAATAATCATGGGAGACTTCAACACACCTCTATCACCACTGGACAGATCTTCCAAACAAAAGTTGAATAAGGAAACTATAGAACTCAATAACACAATTAATAACCTAGACTTAATTGACATATATAGAATATACCACCCAACATCAAGCAGTTACACTTTTTTCTCAGCAGCACATGGATCCTTCTCAAAAATAGATCATATATTATGTCACAGGGAAACTCTTAGACAATATAAAGGAGTAGAGATAATACCATGCATCCTATCTGATCATAATGGAATGGAAGTGAAAATCAAAGATAAAAGAAGGAAGGAAAAAGAATACATCACTTGGAGAATGAACAATAGGTTACTGAATGATCAATGGGTTATAGAAGACATCAAGGAGGAAATTAAAAAATTCTTAGAGATTAATGAAAACACAGACACAACATATCGGAATCTATGGGACACATTGAAAGCAGTTCTAAGAGGAAAATTCATTGCTTGGAGTTCATTCCTTAAAAAAAGAAAAAACCAACAAATAAATGATCTCATACTTCATCTCAAAATCCTAGAAAAAGAAGAGCAAAACAACAGCAAAAGAAGTAGAAGGCAAGAAATAATTAAAATCAGAGCTGAAATTAATGAAATCGAAACAAAAGAAACAATTGAAAAAATTGACAAAACTAAAAGTTGGTTCTTTGAAAAAATAAACAAAATCGACAGACCCTTAGCCATGCTAGCGAAGAGAAGAAGAGAGAGAACTCAAATTACTAACATACGGGATGAAAGAGGCAATATCACAACAGACACTTCAGAAATACAGAAGATAATCAAAAATTATTTTGAATCCTTATACTCCAATAAATTAGAAGATAGTGAAGGCATAGATAAATTTCTTAAGTCATATGATCTGCCCAGAATGAGTCAGGAGGATATAGACAACCTAAACAGACCAATATCAATTGAGGAAATAGAAGAAACCATCAAAAGACTACCAACTAAGAAAAGCCCAGGACCGGATGGGTATACAGCAGAGTTTTACAAAACCTTTAAAGAGGAACTAATACCAATACTTTTCAAGCTACTTCGGGAAATAGAAAAAGAGGGAGAACTTCCAAATTCATTCTACGAGGCCAACATCACCCTGATACCTAAACCAAACAAAGACACTTCAAAGAAAGAAAACTACAGACCAATATCTCTAATGAACCTAGATGCAAAAATCCTCAATAAAATTCTGGCCACTCGGATACAAAAACATATCAAAAAAATTGTGCACCATGATCAAGTAGGATTCATCCCTGGGATGCAAGGCTGGTTCAATATACGGAAATCAATAAATGTTATTCACCACATCAATAGACTTAAAAATAAGAACCATATGATCATCTCGATAGATGCGGAAAAAGCATTCGACAAAGTACAGCATCCCTTTATGTTCAAAACTCTAGAAAAACTAGGGATAACAGGAACATACCTCAATATTGTAAAAGCAATCTATGCTAAGCCTCAGGCTAGCATCATTCTGAATGGAGAAAAATCGAAGGCATTCCCTCTAAAATCTGGAACAAGACAGGGATGCCCTCTCTCACCACTTCTGTTCAACATAGTTCTCGAAACACTGGCCAGAGCAATTAGACAGACGAAAGAAATTAAAGGCATCAAAATAGGAAAAGAAGAACTTAAATTATCACTATTTGCAGATGATATGATTCTATACCTAGCAGACCCAAAAGGCTCTACAAAGAAACTATTAGAGCTAATAAATGAATTCAGCAAAGTGGCAGGATATAAAATCAACACGCATAAATCAAAGGCATTCCTGTATATCAGCGACAAATCCTCTGAAATGGAAATGAGGACAACCACTCCATTCACAATATCTTCAAAAAAAATAAAATACTTGGGAATCAACCTAACAAAAGAGGTGAAAGACTTATACAATGAAAACTACAGAACCCTAAAGAGAGAAATAGAAGATCTTAGAAGATGGAAAAATATACCCTGTTCATGGATAGGCAGAACTAACATCATCAAAATGGCGATATTACCAAAAGTTCTCTATAGGTTTAATGCAATGCCAATCAAAATCCCAACGGCATTTCTTGTAGAAATAGAGAAAGCAATCATGAAATTCATATGGAAAAATAAAAGACCCAGAATAGCAAAAACAATGCTAAGCAGGAAGTGTGAATCAGGCGGTATAGCGATACCAGACTTCAAACTATACTACAGAGCAATAGTAACAAAAACAGCATGGTACTGGTACCAAAACAGGCGGGTGGACCAATGGTACAGAATAGAGGACACAGAAACCAATCCACAAAACTACAACTACCTTATATTTGATAAAGGGGCTAAAAGCATGCAATGGAGGAAGGATAGCATCTTCAACAAATGGTGCTGGGAAAACTGGAAATCCATATGCAACAAAATGAAACTGAATCCCTTTCTCTCGCCATGCACAAAAGTGAATTCAAAATGGATCAAGGAGCTTGATATCAAATCAGAGACACGCCGTCTGATAGAAGAAAAAGTTGGCTACGATCTACATACTGTGGGGTCGGGCTCCAAATTCCTCAATAGGACACCCATAGCACAAAAGTTAATAACTAGAATCAACAAATGGGACTTACTCAAACTAAAAAGTTTTTTCTCAGCAAAAGATACAATAAGAGAGGTAAATAGAGAGCCTACATCCTGGGAACAAATCTTTACTCCTCACACTTCAGATAGAGCCCTAATATCCAGAGTATACAAAGAACTCAAAAAATTAGACAATAAGAGAACAAACAACCCAATCAACAAATGGGCCAAGGACCTGAACAGACACTTCTCAGAGGAGGACATACAATCAATCAACAAGTACATGAAAAAATGCTCACCATCTCTAGCAGTCAGAGAAATGCAAATCAAAACCACCCTAAGATACCATCTCACTCCAGTTAGATTGGCAGCCATTATGAAGTCAAACAACAACAAGTGCTGGCGAGGATGTGGGGAAAAGGGTACACTTGTACATTGCTGGTGGGACTGCAAATTGGTGCAGCCAATTTGGAAAGCAGTATGGAGATTTCTTGGAAAGCTGGGAATGGAGCCACCATTTGACCCAGCTATTCCCCTTCTCGGTCTATTCCCTAAAGACCTAAAAAGAGCATGCTACAGGGACACTGCTACATCGATGTTCATAGCAGCACAATTCACAATAGCTAGACTGTGGAACCAACCTAGATGCCCTTCAATGGATGAATGGATAAAAAAAATGTGGCATTTATACACAATGGAGTATTACTCTGCATTAAAAAATGACAAAATCATAGAATTTACAGGGAAATGGATGGCATTAGAGCAGATTATGCTAAGTGAAGCTAGCCAATCCCTAAAAAACAAATGCCAAATGTCTTCTTTGATATAAGGAGAGTAACTAAGAACAGAGTAGGGTCCAAGAGCATGAGAAGAAGATTAACATTAAACAGGGATGAGAGGTGGGAGGGAAAGGGAGAGAGAAGGGAAAATGCATGGAAATGCAAGGAGACCCTCAGAGTTATACAAAAGTACATACAAGAGGAAGTGAGGGGAAGGGGAAAAATAATACAAGGGGGACAAACGAATGTCAGTAGAGGGGGCAGAGAGAGAAGAGGGGAGGGGAGGGGAGGGGAGGGGGGATAGTAGAGGATAGGAAAGGCAGCAGAATACAACAGACACTAGTATGGCAATATGTAAATCAATGGATGTGCAACTGATGTGATTCTGCAATCTGTATATGGGGTAAAAATGGGAGCTCATAACCCACTTGAATCAAATTGTGAAATATGATATATCAAGAACTATGTAATGTTTTGAACAGCCAACAATAAAAAATTAAAAAAAAAATGGCTATGCAGGTAAATTTGGATAAATACTGACTATATAAAACAAAATAATTATGTCTAGTGAGGTTTAAAATATACAATCAAAAACATGATAATAGAATACAGATTATGAAGAGGTAAATGGAATGAAAATGTCTTAAGACTTTACATTGTCTGGAAGGGGGAAAAGTAATAGTTAATATTTAGGTCTGATAAATCAAGGATGGATGTTGTAATATCAAGAGGAGACATGACATATTAATAAAAGTGTGTAAAATCCCATCAAAAAAAAAATCAGTACAAAATATATCAATGATCCTTGACTTCAAAACAATAATTTCAAATGATTATACTTTATTAGATTTCTCATATAAATATATTACTTGTTCATTCTCTTCCTTACTTCACTGCAGAACTATTGATATTCTGTAGAGCATAATTTTTTATCTTATGCTTTATGGTAATTTTGCTTTCTTCCTTCCAAACAGCTTACCTACTCCAGAATGTCAAAACTGCATTCATAACCTTAAACTCACTTTTTTTTTAAAGAGAGAGAGAGAAAAAAAATTTTAATATTTATTTTTCAGTTTTCAGCAGACACAACATCTTTGATTGTATATGGTGCTGAGGATCGAACCCGGGCCCCACGCATGGCAGGCCAGGGCGCTACCGCTTGAGCCACATCCCCAGCCCAAAACTCATTTTTATCCTTAAGTTTTTAATAATGGACCAAGATCACCAACAGGTTACCTGAGTCCTTCCCTTTTTTAGAGCACATAGGTTGTCAGCATTCACTTCCTTCAATATCTTCTTAGGCAATGCTTTGCAAACAATAAGTTTTGTTCCTTTACTGGGTGTGAAATCAATTCTGTTAGTTGCAATATTTTTAAAAAAATAGAAATAGAATGTGGTAGAAAAATGTCAGAGTGTCATGCTATAGTATAGGCAAAAATTCCTTCTGTAAGATATTTGTGTCAGCTAAATACATGTTTCTATATCAATATATATACTGGGTTGTGGTTGTGATTTTTTAAAAATGTGTTTCTTACTGTGGGTCATGTTAAAAAGAAAATTTGAAGAAGAAAAAAACAAACTTGCTAGAATCTCTCAGACTCCATCTTGCCTTATATAAAGGAGATTCCCACACTGTTGCTTTCTGAAATACTCTACGTAACCCCATATGCCCTAAACATTTTTGAAGAAATGTTGAACTCCTTCTCTATGCTTCTAGATGCATGGAACTGATGAACTCTACCTCCAAGTTCCTGTAGTATTACAAGTCCTGGCCTCTCCAGAGGTGCTTAGTGTCTTAGGTTCCTCCATAGCTCTTACTATGACTAGCTTCTGAGTTCCTGCATATTGTCCTCCAAGCTCTGCTGTAGCTACATACATCTCTTTTTGCAGAAGAAGGTTTATACTCAATGGAATCCCATTGATATCTGCTTAAATGCCTAGTGTTTCTTAAGTGTGAATATTTTGTACCTTAACTCATCTTCTTCATCCCAAATTATTTAACATCTTGATTTTTATTATGGTAACATTATCATCTTTCTATTAATTAGTTAGGATTGAAATCCCAAAATGAGTATCAGATTAGATGTTGAGAGCATTAGCTTTGGATTTAGAACAATCTGGCTTTGAATATCAGCTTTACTACTTTTTCTCTGTGGATCTTTGTATAAATTACTTAATTAACATCTCTAATTCTCAAATTTCCTCATTTATGAAAACTTATGACAATACTTACAGAGTCATTAGATTAATACTATAATACTTTCAAGCATTTAACACTGTTGTCGGGAAAATAGAACACAATAAACATTCATTATTATTTAGCATTAATTTGCTTTTGGTGTAGCAGTGATAAATTTCTGATCTTAATGTTGTTTAGGTATTCATTTTAGTTGTTACGAATCTTACAAAGTTATCCTTGAGGACTTTGCCTTTTGCATGAAATGATTTATTTTTTCTTAAAATTTTGTTTATAATATACCATTCAATGGTAAAGTTATGATGGATCAACATTATTCCTTTAACAAAATTTTTATAGAAATTAGTAAAGTCCATTTTTCCCCCTTATGAAGTTCATGTTTCACATGTAAAATGATCTGAATCAAAATCTAAATGTTGGGAAAGCACTCTAAAAGTAAGTTGAGGTCTCTTCTCAAATACCTGGTTAATTTTGGGAATTTGTGTTCTTGATATTCTCAAGATATTCTTGCAAGAAGAGACCTTCAGTGTAGAAGAAGAGATGTGATCCTTGGAGACATTTTACCTCCTTCCGTCCCTTCACCTACTTGGTACCCAGCATGGGCTCAAAAATATTTTTATAGGAAGGAATAAAGAAATCCAAGGGATCAAATCCTGACTTTGGTAATTGATATCCTGGCCTTGGTCAAGTTATTTACTTCTGGAACTTAATTTCACTTTTCTCTGAAATGGGGTAGACCACATTAGGGGTCCATCATGTTGTAAAATGTGGACTATAAAAAAATGTACAAACAAGAGGTGAGCATGTAATTAGTTTACTCCAAATTATTGATGATATAATAAAATAGCTGTACAAGTGCCTGCTTAAGACTTACTAATAGAGATGTTATTGTTTTGTTAAGGTAATAACTATGCAGGGAAGATTCACATTGAATACTGCAATTTTTAAGTATCACATGCAACTAAGCCTTAGAAGGGATTTTAAGCTATAATTCTCCTACTGCTTTATTTAATAGATGAGCAAATTGAGGGTCAGAGAAGTAACTTGCCCAAGTTCCCACAGCAAGTTAGTAAATGCAGTGGAACTTCATTCCAAATACTTTAATTCAGAGCATAACATAAAATATTTTTCTCTTTCCCTCTCTCCCTCTTTCCCCTTCTCTTTCTTCTCCCTCACTTCCCCCAACCCCACTTCCTCTCTTTCTTCATCCTGTCTTCCCTCCACTGTCTCTTTTTATTCCACTAAGCAGTTTTCCAAAGTTATAGTCAGATGATCATTGGCCAAGAGGGACACATCAAAGAAGACAGTAAGACAGCAGGCAAAGTTAAGACACCACATCTGTTAGTGTTTTATTCTCATGTTAAACATCAGCTAGAGAATTAGGAAGAACTCTCTAGGGTGGCCACAGTTGTGCCGCACACATGCAATACATGCTATTCACCCTGGCTTTGCAGACTGTGGGCACTGATGAATCACACGTGGAAATGCAGTAGTCAGCAATTAATCAAGGGGCAGGTTTGCAGTATGGTTAGAAATTGGACCGCTCTTCTGAACATTCACATTGTGGAGTTTACCTGGCCCCACCTGTCCTGATGTCACAGGTGCCTATGTATAATAAATATTTAGACTTCATATTGAGTGTTTAGATATTTCATTTGTTGTTTATTTTTTCTAAAGTATTTCTTATTTACTTGTGCTTATGTTCATTTTTGAACTATGTATCCTTACGTAATATGTTTAAAAATGTGGTTTTGTATATAAAAAGAGAGCTTGCTAAGAAATGAGTGTTTCTAATCATTCAAAAGTTTATTTTCTTAATTGCTTTAATCTTTTAATTGAAATGTTTTGTTTATTTAATTAAATGCTTTTCTTCCCAATTATTTCAGGAAAATTTTGGCACCCTGTAAAAGATGTTCATTAAAATAAAGAAATAGAAGGGATTTACTCTCAAGAATTGACATCCTCTTTAAATATTAACTTTTAAAATAAAAAAAAAACACAATAAATAATTTATCTGTAACTTCTTTTGAATAAGTGGATAAACTCATTACTATCTCTCTGAGGATTTTTTATTTCATCAGGAACTGAAATTTGCCTGGTCCAAGGAAGTAGAATTAATTATACTTAGAAATTTCAGTCACCTGGTTATTTATTCAGCATTTCTTATTTTCCAGTCCTGTGGTAGCACATTTCATTCTGTTTACTAGTTACAACAATGTTTCTTAGTGGGCACTGTTACCCTTAATTTTGAGATTAATAAATCGAGATTTAAAGAGGCTCAGGTCGCATAACTAATAAGAAGAAAGACTGTCTATCAAATCCAGGGAATTCAGGGCATTGTTCATTGTCCATGAAGTCTGAATAAACTTACAATATTTCACATTTATTTTGCAGTGACCACAGGCCAGAAGTCATTACAGATATTGTCTATTTTTATCATCCCACACAAAGGTATACCAATCAGAAGCAGGATTTCAAGAAGCTCATAATTAACTTTAGCATGGTGGTATTGAGAAACTGATGTGACTCCATTTTTTAGAAACCAGCCTGTACCTCAGAGCAAAGCCTATCCAAGGAAGGGGGCGTGGCCCTTGTCCTTGGAAAAACCCACAGAGCACTCCTAGGCACATACCCACCCTGCTGAGTGGTTTGTCTGCAAATAACAGGAGAGATCTGTGGCGCCATGTGTCCCTGACTCAGTCAGGCTCGGTGAGGACCCCCTAGCAACCATCAATCAGCATGAGACAGAGAAAATACCTGGGATGACAGATGACCCTCCCAGTAGTTTATGGTGGTTGATAACATGTTGGGAAACCATGTAGTTCAGCATGTACCTCCCCTTGTGGCTTAAACCAATCATTTCAAATGAATCCCCCTCTTGTACTAACCAATCACCCTTACCCAACCTGTTCCTGCCAGTGAATGTGCTAATCATGTTTTAGAGTTGTTTTATAATTTTCCCACGGTGTGTGATGATTTGCTAAGAGATGCTATGATGTATGTGAAGTCCCTGCCTTCCCCAAAGAGTGTATAAAACTGCTGCAAACCCTGGGCTCGGGGCCTCTCAGCATCACCAGTTGCTGTGTGTGCAGAGGACCCAGCTAGCTCGAAATAAACACCTCTTTGCTGCTTACATCAATCTTGGTCTCTGGTGGTCTTTTGGGGGTCCTGAACTTGAGCATAACAGGATGTTGATATTTGAATCTCTGTTCGATTCTAAATTCCATACTTTCCAAGATTTTTAATCAAGACTGTGACAATAGAATTCACAGGGTTCAGTAATCTAGATTTTAAAAATGTCATTTTTATACTAATCTTTAACTAAAATTTGACATTTTTCTTTAATTATGAATGAGTACACAAAACTCACAGTTGTACTGGAAGTCTATGGTAGAAAAATGTGTCTACCTTTGAGGCCGCAGGTAGGAGGGAGGTGGGGAATGGGGGGCAAAAGGACAGTAAGTGTAGGTAATGAATGTTTAGGTCAGGAAGATTGGGGCTGATTCAAGAGGAAGTAAAATGCTAATGCCTTCAGAGCACTTCCCCCTCCTCCAATCTATTGCTAAGGTTATCTGCTTCCAGGGAATTGTTGGAAGTCTCCTTTCCCACCTTTTGGCCACACAGGTAAGATAAGGGGAGGAGGCAGATATGAGAACAAAGGAAATCTAAAATCTATAAATGGGGCAGGACACCCCCACTTCCTCAGGCACCAACTTGAGCCCCCTCCTCTGCAGAGTAGCCTCTGTCCCCCCACCTCTGCCCCACCTCTGTTCCATCCTTTAAATAAAATATTTGCTCTTGCCCTAGCATTTCTTGGGTGTTTAATCTCAACACCTAGGAAAGGAACCTGATTCTCAATGCTGGTATCAGCATTGTAAAAAAGATTAATATTCAAAACCTCCAGAACCTCTCCATAACTGCCTTAAAAATCTACTAAATCGCTAACAGGTACCTGGAATGGAGTTTTGAAATTGACAGAAGAAAATTTACTCTTCTTGATCTCAGAGACTCATGAAGGAAGCTAACTATGAACAAATGTAAATGTAGCATTTAAAGGCCATAACTGGTGATGAGGTAAAAGAAAGGACCAGTGTTTGGTAGTAGCTAGCAATTAGCAGTGAAATGCAGGCAAGGTCACAAGTGTTCTTTAAATTATTTTAGGTTTCTTCTTTAAACTATCTTAAGAAATCAAATGATGGCAGTTAATCTGTAGAAAACAAACAACAAAAGCAAGTGAGCTATTTGAGTGTCAGGAAAAAAAAAACGATTAATGGGACTAACTCTCCACAGGGTCCACTGAGGTCTTTGTGAATTTAGGAATTATGGCTGTAAGTGTCTCCAGTTGTCTGGGAAGGAAGATTCCTTTAGCAGCGTAGGCAACTAAAGTAACCTCTGAGCAGTTACTGACCCCAGTGCCACATTTACATGGGATTGACTTGTAGATGAAGCCCCCCTCTAAATAGATGGCCATCATGAAGGACCAAATAAGGTCAAAAACTCCAACATTCGATGTGAATGAGGAGTGGAACACCTGGTTGGCAAAGAGTGCAGAAGGTGGTCTCCAGTTCTCCTAGTAAATATCCAACAGTAATAAATTTAGGGACAACATGGTCTCCTTTGTCATTCTCTGCCCGGAGATGGCCCACTCTCTCTCTCTTGAGAGGCTCTCTGCTTGAGCCTCACTTTACTTTTACTTTACTTTCACCTCACTTTCACTTATAATACAGTTCTTTTGCATGACTTTCGTTATCTGACTAAATTTTCTTTCATCGGAACACAAGAACCAAGGTTTGGATTTCAGCTCCCTGCTTTCCTGTGACACTAACATTACCCCCAGGGAATTCCCCAGGAATCAAGAGACCTTTCTGAAGAGAAAAAACACTTGAACTCCATCTTCTTGGAGAAGAGGGACTCACTTTGAATTGTTTGGCAGGAATCTTGATAAAAAGAACTTGCCCAGGACTGGGGATATAGTTCAGTTGGTAGAGTGCTTGCTTGCCTCCCATGCAAAAGGCCTTGGGTTCAATCTCCAGCACCACCACCAAAAAAAAAAAATAAATAAAATGAAAATAAATAAATAAATAAAACTTGCACTAAAACCCCAGAGGAGGAGAAACACATTTGGAAAACTCAAAACAGTAGCTCAGGACAAGTGGGCCTTGAGTGTGTGTGTGAACATTAGAGGATAGGACTCAAAGCTAGGCAGGGGCCCCTTATGAAAATTTCTGCCTCTAGATAATGCAGTTTATGGACGAGGGGGAAAAGGCTTGAAGTCCCTCCCTCCTGTAAGGATCAGCAACATGTTGATATATAATATATATAATATATATATATAATATATATATATATTATATATATATATATATATATATATATATATATATATATATATATATATATATATATATATCTCATACATTTATGATTCCCTAAACTACAAGGGAATTGGTATTGGGTGGTTGATTTATTAGAGGGTACAGCAGGGACAGCTGAGATTGACTGAGATGACCCAGATCTGGAGGCAGCAGGAGCCTCTTAGTGTGGGGTCCGAGGCTCTGGAATCTCCACCATATGTTCTGACAGAGCCCATTCGTTTTCCTTATGAGTATGGTTCTCTCTGTATCCTTGAAGGAAGACCTACCCTGTTGGTCACTAAGACCTGCAACTGGGTACAGACCCTAAAGACAAGAAGGCTCATATGGGTTCTCGGCAACATAAAAGAAGGGAGATGAAAGTCTTGGCTCTTCATTTACTACTTCTGTTTCAGAAATTAGTGTGGATCTTCTGTGGTGCTCCAAGAGGAATCCACAGTTTCAGTTGGAAAAAACAATTGACATTTTCCAATGGACTCATGTGCTCATAGAGAGCAGAGATAAGATTTATTACAGTAACAGTCATTGGACCTTTTCTCTATGTCAAGCACCATGCTAAACATTTTATAAACATTAGCTCATATTTTCCTCAAAGTAATCTCTTGAGGTGGGAATTGCTTTTCCTATTTTATAACTTAGAAAGACATGGTGGCAAAGCTAAGTGGTTTCTCAGGCTCCACCTAGAGTCAAACTGTATAGAAGCCAAGTTTTACACCCAAATCTGGCTGCCTGGGTTTTATGTGGTAGAAAGAGCACTTTATATGGAGTCTGGATCCAGCTTCTCACTCTGCCATTTATTTGCTATGAAATTCTGTTGTCATTTAATCTGTCTTTTGGCTTCCATATGTCTGAAATGGAACAAATAATAAATGTATTTACTACAGAGGTTTGTTGTAGAAATCAAATTAATTTGTCTACAATTTGTAATGTCGTTTTTATTTCTTTCAAAGCCTCAGTTTTTCTCACCTATACAATTTGGGATAGTACTGGTCTTGCAGAATTCACAGGGATGTCAGAAAAGATAATCAACATGATCTATGGGGAAACACTTCATAAACTGTAAAGTGCATGCAAATGAGGTAACGGGTAGGAAGTTGCCTTATAATTCTAAAGTACTTTAAGGGATTATAGTGATTCCTGTTAGTCCCTCTGAGACTAGTAACATGTATCACTATTTAATATTCTTTAACTTTTATTATGTTCTTTCAATTGCTGTGGCATATATTTTCCAAGAGAGTTGGCATAGCACTCTCTCCTAGCTAACCCTGTCCCCCTCCCATCCCCTCTGCCACTATAAAACCAGATGACGCCATTAAGAAAGTAGCAATGTGTTCTTCGAATGACCTGCCTAAGTCAGAGCCTCATGATTACACACCCTGAGATCTGCACACGCATTAATACTATAAAAGAGGTTTTGTGAGAGAGACAAATACAAACACCATGAGGTCACTTCTTCCAGAGTATAACAGGATGCAGACTCTTGGAAGAAAATAGTATAAATGTCTTCTTGGAAAATTTGGTCTCCGAGCACAGAACACATTATAAATTTTTCCAAAACCCTCCAACATACAGTACATCAAACAGTGTGTCTTTTCTTTCCTTTCTCTTTCTCTCTCTCCCTCTCTTGTTCCCTCTCTGTCTTTTTTTAAATAGTTCTATTTTCAGAGAAAGAAGGAAAAGCTGGGAGGAACTTTCAGTTACTAATGATTTCCAATGTCCATTTCTTCTCTGAGGCCACAGTCTCTACAGAGAGAACAGTGTGATCAGTGACAGAAGCTAGGTCCCAGTCCCACTTTCTAAGTTCTGTCAATAGTCAATTTTCAGCCCTCTTCATCTGCCAAAAAGGGCAGTGTGTCATGCAGTTAGAGAAAACTGAAGCAGAAATCAGGAGACCTGGGGTCTATGAAATAATTCTACAAATAATTGTAACATGACAAAATAATTGCTTTGAAAAAGAAGGTCTACTAAGTTCCTGGAAGTACTTGATAGGGACACAGTAAAAAGTTGTTGAATGAATGGAAACACACACACACACACACACACACACATACACACACGGGGGGGGGGGATATAAAAACGCTCAGTGAACAGTTTGCAAAGTTTCAATGGAAGCTTTATGATCCTCACGTTTCTAGACTGCTAGTGGTGCTGGCAGAGATGTACAACATGTATCTGGAACAAAACTATGACTCCAGGGAAGTGTAAGAGCTATAAATTGAACTGAGGCCTATTGCTGCCAGTAAAAGATGTTGCCTCCTAGAGTGACTGAACTGCCCTTTCTGAGTTTCAGTTTCCCCATCTATAAATGAAGAAGTTGGACCAAATAAGCCCTAAAAATGTATCTACCTCTGTAGCTATACTACTGTAATGCAGTACATTAACAATTTTAGAAGCTAGATGTAGAACTTTTTTTAATTTTTAAATTTGTTTTAATTAGACATAGAACTTTTAGTAAAGTCATCAAGCAAAATAGAAGTTGTATAGTTTCTTCTTACTTATAGTAGACTCATATTTCCTGCAGTATTGAATGCAAGAATGTCTACTTGGTTAACTACTATTTTCATATTCAGGAACAATAAATGTTGATTTGAAAACTTTTATTTTCATCTCATCTCTGGGTAACTAATTTTCTTTGCCAAGTCTGTCATTGTTGATTTTACATCTTTTCTTTTAGACCAATAGTTGTCCTTCATGACTGCACACTAATGTCATCTGTTCGAGAATGTCCAGACTCCATTCTCTTAAGGTTCCGTCTTTTTTGGAGTGGAGCTTAGACATTTTATTTTTACAGGTATGTAGGTAATACTCAAAATTGAGAAGTACTTTTTTGGGGGATAGTGTTGCTTTAATTTTAATCTGGAAATAGGACACTTAGAGATATTATTAAAATAAAAATTCTGATTTACTAAGTCTTAGGCAGAGTCTGATATTTTATATTTCTAAATTCCTGACAGATGTTGATGCTCTGACTTTTGTAACTGAAAGTGTGTGGTCCATGGAATACTTGTTAGAATGCATAATCTCAGGTACCACCTCAGAACTGTAAGATTAGTCAGGGGCCTTCAGAGAAAAATATAATATGGGAGAGAGATACAGAGATAGGATATAGATAGATAAAGATATTTGTTAAAAATAATTTTATCATATTATTATAGAGGATAAAATACTATAACAGATGGAGACCTGCAGAAGGAGATTCCCTATTATTTAAGAGAAGGTCAGTATTTTTTCTTTTTGTTCTACTGAGATTTTCAACTAATTGGCTGGGACTTACCCACATTAGGGACAGCAATCTAATTTATCAAAGAGTCTACAAATTTAAACATTAATCTCATCCAGAAACACCCTCACAGACATATCCAGAATAATGTTCAACTGAATACTTGGACACTCCATGGTCCAGTCAAGTTGACATAAATTGAACCGTTACATCTACAGAATCTAAATACATATTGTATTATATTATATAAATATGTAGTTTAATAATATGTTAAAAATTTAAAAGCACTGTACTATACTGATAATTCTGAAACATTTGTTTGTTTACCCACTTTAAAATTACTAAGGATCCCCCAGTGCTTTTGTTTATGTAGGTTATAGCTATTGCTATTTCCTGTATTGGAAATGAAAATTTGGGGACTTATAAATTTATTTATGCATGTATTTATTTAATATAACAATGATAAAGTAATAATATATTAATGTGACACATTAATGAAAAAGCTATATGTGTATAAAACAAAACGTAGTAAGAAGAGTGGGCTTAGTGCACATTTTTGCAATTCTCTGTTATGTCTGGTTTAATAGAAAGCAGCTGGATATTCCTGCTGGCTTCTAAATTTAATCTGCTGCAATATTGCTCATCATAAAGATTTTGGAAAACTTCAATCGCTTCTTATACCATAGTGAAAGTTTAAAAAAATATATCTTAATACAATTATAAAAATGTTTTAACTTCTGAAAATATCTCAAGGGTTCCTTGAACCATACTTGGGACCATTATATTAGACCAAAGTAGGGAATCTATCTAACTCCTGAAAGAAAAAGTCAATCTCACATCGCACCAGCAAACTTGCCATGACTCTATTAAATTTGAGGCAATTAAAGCACTTCCTGGAAGGGGTAAGCTCTGTTTTCTCCCATAATACTGACAGAAGTCTTAAAGACTAGTGTTTAGAATGCCAGTTTTAAAGTTTGCTAATCCCTCACTATACAACAAGATTTCTCAGTCTTAGCACTACTGACATTGTGAGTTATGTATTTTTTATTGTTATTGTAGGGGGATGACATATGCATTGTAGAGTGTTAAGCAACATCCTTGACCTCTCTCCACCATATATCAAACCCCACTCTTTTGGGGAACAACCAAAATGGCTCTAGCCATCACTGAATGTCCCCTGCAGGGCAAAATTACCTCTAGCTGAGAAGCACAGCTCTAGGCTAAGAGAGAAACACAAGTGAAAAAGATAGCAGACATGGATTTCTGGATGACTTGGTCTTTTATATGAATGGTGATGACTTCAATTAGCATAGGAAAGAAAGTCATGAAAAGAAAGAAATTTAATTCGAGTTTGTGTAATATTGACTTTGAAATTTGCAAAGACTATCTCTGAATTGTCGGAACATGAATTGAGTCATCAGAGAAATTGCTTACAAAAGGGCTAGAAGTAGAGATTCTCTAGTGCCACACTGCAACTCTGAAAGAATGACATAAAATTGGATGTCAAAAAGAAAGTCTTTTCATTTGTTTTCTGTTTTAGGCACTTCATAGAACTTACTTATAAGTAGCTTTTACTCTACATAGAGTGACACTTTTACTAATGAGAAATTATATCCAGAGAGAAGTTGAGTAATTATTCAAATGATATCTTCATATTATTTTTAAAAACTCTAAGTACCAAGTTAGCCTGACCCTAAAGTCTAAGAACTTTCTTAATCCTGCGCCCCTCCCCTGCTCTCTGTCTTTCTCGCTCCTCCCTCCATTCGTCCCTCCCTTTCCTCCTCCCCCTCTATTTCTCTCCTTTCATTCATTCATCACATACAACTGGCTACCATGTGCCAGGAGATAGATGTGTATGGCGCTGGTGTACATTTGGGAAGAGGACAGATGGGTACGCCCCCATGGAGTTGTCAGTGTAACAGCAAAGACAAAGAAATTAAACAAGAAATAATAGTGTGTCACTTGCTATGGCAGAGAAATCACATTGCCCCAGGATCCCATAGCAAGACTATTTATTCCAGTCTCATTTCCGAGATCAGAAATGGCTCCCTACAAGAAGTGACATGTACGTTAACATCCTAATGATGAGTCAGAGTTAGAAAAAGAGGAGGGAAAGGAATGTTCTTGTCCAAGGGACTCCTGGGTGTGGAAAATGCCTCCACTTCCTATTGTTCTTAAATGAATCTAAATTACTTTATGTTCTTTAATCTTCTGTTTCAATTATATCTATATCCATTTGTCCATATATAATGTCTTTAAGTCATCTATCTTGTGGTTGTATTTATGAAAAGCAACTTTCTCTTAATTTCAATTAAGTTGTACCAGGAGAGGCAACATGACATGGAGAAGTTTGAAGCTTGGATTTAAGTACCAGATCCATAACTTTCTAGCAACACAATGTTCCTTCCTTTAGTTTTCATTTGTAAAATGGGAATGGACTGTTGTAAAACCCATGGGAGTGCTTGTACAAATATAGCCTCTTATTAATAACCATGCTACTATTCTGCCAGGTCAAAGGATCACTGAGAGTGAAAGCATAAAATGTAAACATAAAAGACATGTGAAAAAATAAAAAAACAGATAATCCATATAAGCTGGGGTTTGGGGATTGCATAGAAGATGGAACTGACCAGAGGATTTGAGCCACATGGCAGTGGGTCTTAAATACCAAAAAGAGAAATTTGTACCGAACTTATAAACTTAATAGGCAATACATCTTATTGTAGATTATCTTTTTTCTTTTTTTTTTTAATACCAGAGCAAGAGCCAATATTTTCTGGGGAACTCTACAGCATCTGGTAGCATCAAGGAAGCCTTTTTAAATAAAATATATGCTGTCATTTTCACAACTGATTCATAGGCAGTTTCAATATTTATGCCATTTCCAAGAATGGCTGATTTGAACCTGGGCTCAGGAAGCTGTTGAACAGATGCAATGATATTTATAAGATTTGAAAAGAGAAAAATAAAAGTTAGGCTCTATTTAGAAATATCTTAGGATTTTCCAGAGTATGAAATGTGATTCTCTAACAGCTTGTGTGTTCACGGGGAACAGGAAGAGTGGTCACAAAACTAGAGACATGCATTTAGGACCAAAGAATGACGCATTGGTAAAGTAGCACTCAAGTAGCCCAGGACTGAACTAAATGCCAGAGACAATCTTCAGAAGGTAATTGTGAAAGAAGAGTCTCCAGAGAGAGGACTCCTATATCCCCTGAGTATTCTGGTATCCATCACAGCTAGAGGATCACATCAAAAAGACCTCTCCAGAAAACACAATCCAGGAGGGAAACATCCGAAGATTGTAAATTAGTTCCAAGAGGGCTTCTCAAGGAGATCAACAGGAATCTTATGTTACATAAAGACCTGGATCAAAAGACATGGTTCTGAGACACAGCAAACTATCAGCTGAAATCTTCTACAAGCATTTCAACACTCTGAAAATCAGTTTCTTGCCTGGCATGGTGGCACATGCCTGTAATCCCAGCGGCTCAGAGGGGCTGAGGTAGGAGGATGGCAACTTCAAAGCCAGCCTCAGCAATGGTAAGGCACTAAGCAACTCAATGAGAACCTGTCTCTAAATAAAATTCAAAATAGGGCTGGGGATGAGATGTGGATTAGTGGTAGAGTGCCCTGAGTTCAATCCTCGGAAACTGCCACCCACCAAAAATAATCAGTTTCTTCTGCAAAATGGGGGTAAAGTTCTAGTTTTATTCTTAAGATTGTTGTGAGAAAGAAATAATATTACTACATAAAAGACTTTAATAAATGTTAAGATATTAACAAAAATATCATATATAAAATATAAATTGTAGACCAGAGAATTTAATTAAAATGTTATTAAAAGTAGGAAATTATTCATGTTTTTATTTTTCCTTTCTTATAATAGATAGGTATTTGCAGTACTTGGAGCAAATTTTTTTTTTTAGACTCCTTGCTGCTGAGATTTTTGTCTTTATACAACAATGCTTTCTTTCTAATAAAATTAAAGCACATTTTTCATGTGAAAAGTAAGATTAAAATTAAAGTAAATTTTAAAGAAAAGGCATTACGAACTGTTTAATTGTGAATTGATGAATTGATGGCATTACATAAATGTTCAGACTGACTCAAACATAAGGCTGTAATCATCAGATAGGTATTTCTTGCAAACAGCATGGTTGAAAGTTCGGAATTCTCTTTCTATGAGAGAATGAAGGAGATTAGAGTTCAGAAACATTTAAAATTAACTTGCAAAAGACTTTTTCTTTTCAGAGATGTATGCTTATCATTGCACATCCTTCCCTGTAAAATGAGTTTCTGGAACAGTCAGAATATATGGTAATAATGTTTCCCATAAAGAGGTTAAATATCTTAGAATAGATATTCTGAGAATGGATGAGATATTGTTTAAAGTTTTATAGGCATGTTCAAACTGCTCACTAGAATGTATGACTATTTTAAATTCTTGTTAGCCACCCTAAGATTGTTCATTTCCTCATTGCCTTGCTGATATGGGGCATTAAAACTTTGTTTGAATTAAAAAATAAATCTACTAGGATATAAATAATATCTGATTATTAAACTTTGTATTGTTTTGAAATATTTAAAAATGGATTTTTGGCCCTAAAAATTTTCTCAGTGTTGTGAATAAAATTATATGATGAATAATTATTCACATCTTTCATTTATAAGATATTTACATTCTTTCTCCACTCCCTAACAAATGGTGTAAAATTTCCTGGTTTCATGCATCCTGATCATTATATTTTTAACTTGTACCTCAAACCTTACCAAGAAAATCTAACAAAATGATTCGATTTTTCTCATTAGATATTTAAGTAAAATATATAAAAACCTAAAAATTAATTTGGAAGAAATTAAAAGGGACAGAATTAGCCTACTTGCACAATGAATTTGTGGGTAGTCTGGGTAGTGTTAAGATAGAAAAACTCAATCTGGATTTAATGGTCAGAAGTCTTTTTAAGTAAAGATATTGGTGAGGTAGTAATAATGAAGAAAACTTCAGAAAATACAAATAAGTAGAAAAAATAAAACTGATATGCACAACTAATTTATTGGGCCAAATGACCAATTAAAAAAGGTTCAGCTAAGGTACAGCTTGAGCAAAGAAAGAAATGACATATGAATAGCATAGGAGAAGAACAAATTATTCTGGTTTGCAGAAAACCCGATTTTATATACAGATAAATCTAAAACCACTACCAAAAGAAAAATATTATAAATAATAAATGAATTCAGTAAGATTGAGGAATAAAAAACATACATAAATTAACTATTTTTATATGTAAATAAGTTAAAAATTTGCTGAGAATAAAATTAAGAAAACTATTATATTCACAATAGATACAAAAAATACCTAGGAATAAATTTAACCAAGGAACAAATAATTTATACAATGAAAATTACAGAATACTGATGAAGTAAATCAAAGAGAACACACACAAAAAAATGAAAAGACATTCTATGTTTATGGATTAAAAGAGTTAATATTGTTAAAATATCAACACTACCTAAAGCATATGCTCAATGCAATTCTTACCAAAATACTAATGATAATCACATTTTTCACAGAAATAGAAAAAAAGCCACACTCCTAAAATGTGTATAAAAACCAGAAAAGAGATGTTAAACATATGAAAAAAATATTCAGTGTCTCTAGTAATTAGAGAAATTCAAATCAAAACTACTCTAAGATTTCATTTCACACCAGTCAGAATAGCAGCTATCAAGAAATACAACTACTTTATGATCCATTTACCTTATAAGTGCCCTGTGCTAACTGATTGTGCCACTGGGGCTTCTATCCTATCACCTTATTATTCAGAAATTCAAAGAAATTGAAATCATGTTGAAAAGACATTTGCATTAACTTGCTTCTTGCAATACTATTCACAACAGCTAAAACATTGAATAAACCTGGGTATCTATCAATGGATGAACACATAAAGAAAATGTAGTACATACACACAATAGAATATTATTCAGCCACAAAAAGAATGAGATTCTGTCATTTACTGCAAAATGTGCAGAATTGAAGAACTTTATCTTTAATTAATTACCAAGCACAGAAAAACAAATATCTCATGTTCTCATTTATATATGGAAGCTAAAAGGTTAATCTCAAAGAAGTAGAGAATATAAAAGGGCTACCAGAGATTGAGAAGGGTGTGGGTGAAGGAGGAATGAAGAGCAGTTGATATTGGGAACCAGGGTATAGTTGAATAGGAGAAATCATTTCTATTGTACCATAGCAGGGTAAGACAACTGTGTTGAGAACAATTAACTGAATATTTAAAACAGCAAGTAGAAGATTTTGAATATTCCCAACACAAAGAAATAATGCATGTCTGAAGTGATGGACATGGCAACCATGCTGACCTGATCATTACATATTGTATATGTCCACTGTGAGGTCACACTGTACCCATAAATACATACAATTACTATATGTTAATTAAAAATGTAAAGTAAAACAGTACAGAATGTTGACAAGGAATGCAGAAAGAGTATTCCAGTACTATATTCAAAACCATTTGTGTTTCATGATCAGGTGCAAAGCCACTTTCCATCCAGCACTTAATCCTAGATCTTGTTTCCACAAACAATTTTGTGGCCTTCTTTCTTCCCACTGTATTGGGCATATGTGTTTGGTCTCCTTGACTTTGAACTGTGTTGACCACTGAAGATTTTTGCTCACACTCATCATTCCAATGCATTGCTTTTAGATCCCTTGGGCAACAAACATCTTTGGATCCTAACCTTGCCCTTATTTCAGAGGACTAAGTGGTGAATGTACTCATACTAGGGTACTGTAAGAAGTATTTGGATAGTTTGGGAAAAAGGGATGGTGATAAATAGTGGTATATGCCTTGCTGATGGAAAAGATTATCTGAACCTTAATTTTTTCTTTTTAGTAGTACTCAAAAAATAGCACTTTTTAAATATTAATAATTGCCTCTCATAATCCCCAAGTATACCTCCATGTAGTTATTACGTGCTATTCTAAATTTACACAAAGACTTTCTGTTTCCCATTTTTTCAACAAAATCCTTCAAGTTATAGCTAAAATGTCATCTCTTTTATGAAGCATTTCTTCACTGGGCCAGGCAGTTTGTAATTCTATTCTTTGCCTTTCTATAGTTGTTTAAAGAAGTGAAAAGCAACTGCCATAATGTTTTGTAATGTTTCCAATTAAATATGCATCTCTACATCTGTGCTCACACTCACTCTGCTTCCCCAAACCTAGCAAACTGTCTGCCTACATGAAGCACTGAGAAACTTCTTCCCACGTGAATTTTTAGTGAAACCAGTGAGGAAAGCAGAACAACAACTACCATTCCTGTTCTATTGTCCAATTGACATCATGGAGGTCTAAGAGACAAAGAGGCTGCCCAAGGGTCATGAGGCTAGGTGCTAACAAAGCTGGAACTCAAGTCCAAATTCTTTGAAACTAATTGTGGAATTCTTTCCATTCAAAATATCATCTTTAAATCAAAAGAGGAAAATAGAACATCCAAGCACAATAGCAGTAGATAACTCATGACCAAAAGCTTAGGGATACATGAGCAGTGATCTTGGTGTCCAGCCCCAGAGCAAAGTTGTCTGAGGTTAATATCTTACTCATGTTTAATTACATTGTAGAACATACTATTGTCTATCTGAGCTTGGGTTGGTGTGGTAAACACTCACTTGGTTTAGAAGAGTTAAGGTCAGTGGCTTCAGTGAAGTTCTACACTGGTGAAAAGTTTCACAGATTAGGATTTTTTTTTTTCAAAAAAAAAATGATGGTTGTTTTTCAATTTTTACGATGAGTTATATTAATTTTAGGTATAAAGTTCTTAGGGAAGCTGTGCAAAATTAGCTAACATTTTCCCAACTTCACAAACTGAAAAAGAAAAATGCAAAAGTTAAAGAGCAACGCAAAGGTGGAATCCTAGATCTTCAGTCCTTTCCCTGACTTACCAAACCAGATAGTGGGACAAAATGCAATCTTATCACAAAGCCTCACTTTGAACCTGGAGAGTCTGACAGACCCTTTTTCTGTGCGATGGAGCATGCTCATTCAGAAATACTGTGAAACATTCAGAAATACTGGGGAACATTCAGAACAGAGTCAGTGGTCTCACAGTGTATGTTTGAAGACAAACTTCTGTCTTTTAGAAAATATCCTCACCTTGGGGTTACAAAACATCTTTGAACAACTGCTGTTGCCCCTGGCTCCCCATTCCATTACAAGTCTTGAATTCCCTGTCTCGTAACCCCACATCCACCTTTTATCCCACAGTCCCACCTAGGTATGACCTTTGACCAGTTTCCCCCCATTCCACAGGTGCCATGAAATCAAGCTTATGGCCTCTTAGTACTTAACCTCTTAAATCCACCCTTTTTTTCTTCCCCACTCCAGCTTAGCTAAGGCCTTTATGCTTCTATTTGGCCTTCTTATCTTCAGTCTTGCCCCATTCTAATCATTATGCATAGTGGAGCCAGGCTAATCTTTTAAAACAAATTAAACTGTGGCTTTCTTGGCTGCTTTGAAACCCTTCAGTTCTCTTTTGACTGACTCCTTCCACCCCAACTCTTTAATCTCTTTCATTCCTTCTCTAGGACAGAGTCCAAACACCTTTGGGTGGCTGAGGAGACTTTCATAATCCGGTACTGTGTCTCTCCACCCTCATCTCCCCTCAACCCATTTCATGGTCTATGTTCCATCCAGTCTAAAAACATGCAGTACCATGAAGACACTTTGCTGCTGTCCTCAGCCTATTTTCTAGTCCATAGAAATATAATTCCTTATCCTTTTTACATTTGTTGACCCTGTTTCCCATGCTATGTCTTCTGTACCTTTTAATTATTTATGTAATTCCACAGTAGTTAACATAAGCTTGCACAAAGGAGGACTTAGTTGAGAAAAGAAATGATTTAATTAGTGAATAAAGGATTGATAGACTGAAGATCCCTGTAAGTGAAAGCTGTATAATCCAGGAAGATTCACACACTGACACCTCCCTCCTTTGCCTAATGCACATCAGTGTTACAATATAGGGGAATTTGATCATATTGTGCAACTTTAGCCAGTGTTTATTTTTGTTGTTTTTCAGTTGGAGTAGAGCAAATGACCACAGTTGGAACTGTGATAGGCAAAGCAGGTTTTAAAAATTCTTGGTATTTGCCAAGGCTCAGACTTTGTCCTGGCTTTGTTTTAAGATTTTACCAACAGTAGAACCTCTGGCCTAAATGTTTTGGCACTGGTTAAATAACCACATTTTTATGAAATGAGAAGTGAGTCAGCATCTCCCCAAGGCCTATAAATTAGCGCCTGGTCATGGATTAGGCCTGCTTTTCAAACTTCAACATGCATAAGAATTCTGGAGAAGCCTGGAGATTCCCTGGTCCTCACACTCAAAAGTACTCAGACAAGTCTCAAGAATTTGCACATCTGACCATTTACCTAGGTGAAGCTGATACTGGCAGTCCAGGAGCCAGACTTTCTATAGCTCTTCTTTTGCCAACAATCACCTGTTATCTATTGAGAGTTTGCTGTGTGAAAGACCCACACATAGGAAAGATCCTGCCAAAAGGGTATCGCATCAGTTCTATTTACTGAGTCCCTAACATGCCATCAAATGCTGGCTCACAAAGTAACATTCAAAGATAAATAAGAAGCCATCTTTGCTTACCAAGGGTCTCAGTTTAGTTATACAAATTTACGCAATTATCAGTATCTGATCATTCAGGTTCTGGTACAGATCATAGTTGTTAAGTTCAGTAGATTATCTCCATTAAAGCATAGACTAATGCATGTACTAGATAAAAAATAGAAAAGAGAATTTTAGACCAGACAATGAAACGAAAGACTTAGAATCTCATCTTAAGGAATTTGTATTTACTTCTGTGTTTCATAGGGAGAACAATATTTTTGAAAAGGGGAATAGTATTGGTGGTTTCTCAGAACACTGATAACAATTTATGATAAAAATTTGCAGGGTAATATGACTGGACTAAAACAGAGACAAGGAGCCTGGTGAGAAGGTGTCTACTACCATCCCAACAAAAAGTAATGAGAGAGGCTAGGATGTGGTTCAGTGATAGAGTGCTTACCTAGCATGCATGAGGGAAAAAATAAAATAATGAGAGCATAAGGTAGGGAGGGGCAGTAAAGATATGATTTTAATATAAATATATAGCCCCCTTCAGGCACAGCAGTAGAACTCTAGAGGCATTCTTACTCCGCAGGGTAAGGTGTGAGGCCCTATGAAGGTCTCATAAACCAATGTGTTGGCGCTTACATCATGTTGAAATAAAGGGACAAATCAGGTCTGTTTATTTGCTAACGTCTTCCCAGCACATAATAAAGTTCTTGGCACTTAGTAGATGCCAAATAAATATATACTGATTGATTGCCAAGCTGGAAAAGGCTATAGATATCATATAAACTTAGCCGTTCATTATTTGTTCATAAACACAGAAACTGAGGCCAAAAGAAAAATTAACTTAAATCCTACATCTAGTTACTAGTAAAACTAGAACTAGAACCCACATGTCTTGACTTCCAATCCAGGGTTTTTTCACATCTCACCAAGCCCTCTTGTCAGGCTTCTATTTTTGTGTTCTGGTAATGAGCTACTTCTGCATGATCTCATTGTTTTCTGTTTGTCTGCCACATACTGTGGTCTGGCAGACAGCAACTCAAAGCGTTTAAGTCATCTTCTTCCAGCCAATGGCATCCTTGACTACGATAATAAAGTGTTCTTGTCTAGTGTGCATCCCATTTCAAGTAGTTTGTTTTTCTCTATTTCGTATTCCACTACAAGTGGATCATAACCTTATTCCACAAACCTTTAAAATGGAGAAAAGCAGTAACTGCTGAGAGACATTAGATCATCTAACTGTATCTTCCACTGAAAAATGTATCACATGAAAAATGCAGCAAGTTCTCTTTATCAAACTTAGTAAAATATGTCTCTGTTGTGAGTTTTCTTGGCTGTACCCCCCAATAATGTCCTTCAATAAACATATTGTCTTAGCCTTGGAATATATATTCTGGAGAAAATAAAGAGGAAAGGATCATAGTACTCTAACTTCAAAAAAATGGCCATGTTTCTATACTATTTTCACCTTTCCACCTGTGTAATATATTACATCTTTGTAATATAAAGAAAAAACACTGGATTTTAATTCCAAAGTTCTATATGTTAGTCACTATACACAGGATATGTGCCCTAAAAGCCACTTCAACTCTGAGTTAATGTCTCCATCTGTAAAAGGAAACTTCCATACCTTACTGAAACTTTGAGAATTTATGGGGAAAATATATATGATAGCACTTGAAAATTCTGACCTAACCATATGTCTAACCATTTACTAAAGACATAATTGACACCAGAATCATTTCTGTGTAGTTTTATAACTATATTGAAGAGGAAGAAGGAAGAAGAATTTTGTTAGTAACATGTCCAAGGCTACTTAAGCATACCAGCTCATGTGCTTATATTTCCTTTGAATATTATAACATCTATTGAGGTGCTTATCATATGCAAGATACTTTAAATATATGGATGTCAGTGCAACATTATGCATGAATAAAACAGATGAATAACACAGATTTCTAAAAGGCAAAAACTAAAAAATAGTTTTGCAGAAATTCTAATATAGTCTATCTATCTTTCTTATACTGCATAAATGTAAACCTAAACCCTACATTTTATTTAAAGTCAGATAAATAGAGGTGTTTAAATTTTTCAAAGTAGATAACCAATTTATTGAGTCACCAAGAGTCCCATAGTCTTAACAGTTTTATCATTGCCCAAGTCCCAAATCTCTACTGAGACCCAAGGTAAACTCTTTACTGTGAGTCCCTATGAAAATCAAAAGCAAGTTACATATATACCCAATATACAGTGGCACAAAGGGAGGAACAGGGGCATAGAAAAAAAATATAAGGAACAAAGCAAGACCAAAACCCAGCTAGGCAAACTGGTTCCTGAACTTGGACTGTAACTGCATACAGCAGTCAGAACACATGATGACAAGATGTTATTTCCGAAGGGCTACAGCAGCCCTGCCCCTTTGACCTTTCTGGGTCCAGCCCACATGGCCTTTTAGGCTAGGTCTCACCACATTCAGCAGCTTTTCTTGGCATCTGGTCTATGTTATTGGTGTGTCTGAATTCCTGGGGTCTCTATTCTAGCCTTGTCTTCACCTTCACTGCTTCATGCATCACCGCCTACAGGGTAGCCTGCAGAGTCTCTGACCCTGCTACATTTTATCTGGACTCCCAGACCTCCCTTTGAACTCTCCACTGGAACTCTCAAGTTAACCTCCTAACTTGAGCATCATGTATTCCTGAAAAATCAAGAATGATGCTAAGATCTTCTGCCAGATTGCACAGTAGTTGGACCCCTGATAACACAGCTACAAGTATCTTCTGAGTGCCTATGTGGCTTAGCATAATGAAAAATCTTCCTAGGTTCCCCAATGCTAGCAGGGTATCCCCATATCTCTTCTCAAAAGAACTTCCTCCTCTTTACCCTGAAGCCTTTAGGAGGTATGTTCTTGCAATTCTTGAGATGCCCAAAAAGCCATCTTGTCTTCCAGATTTGTGTAAAGGTTTCATCATATCTGTAGGGGCTGTAATCTCTTTGACAAGCACAACTTCCCTTACCCTAGCTTTGCATGTACTTTTCTGGCCAGTCTTCGAGTTTTTAAAATCCTTTAGCTCTGCTTTTTTTCCTCCTGATTCTCATGACAAATCTGGTTAAAAGCTGCCAGCAACATCTGTGCCACTGACTGAATACTGCATTGTCTTGAAATTTCCTCCACAGATTAATTTGTCCATCACCTTTAGATTCAATCTCAGGATATGGGTAAAATATAAACAATTTCTTTTCCATAATAAAACATGAATGACCTCTACTCTTAATTCACAACTAGTTTTCATTTCCCTCTGAAACCTCATGAGCACAGTCCACATTCCTATTGGCATTCTGGTTTTCTGAGCTTTCACCAGAGTCATCCATTATATTCTGCTTACCACATCTTAAAGCTTTTCCGGCTTGCATCTCTAAACTCTTCAAAATTTCTCTTGCAAACTAGCTCCAAAGGCTTCTGGTTAAGTTAGATACAGCAATGACCCCACTCCTTGTACCACTTTCTGTTTTAGTTAGCTTTTTTATTGCTGTGACAAAAACACCTAGCAAGAACAACTTAGAGAAGAAAAAGTTTACTTGGAGCTCATGGTTTCAGGGGTCTCAGTGCATAGATGGTTGACTTGCTCTGAACCCAAGTTATGGCAGCACATTCAGGGGAACAGAAGGATCCAGCAGAGGAAAACCACTCAGCCCATGGTGGGGTCAGAATGCAGAGAGAGAAACAGGAAGGGGCCACAGGGAAGGTGCACCATTTCAATAAACATCCCCTGTAACCTTCCTTCTTCAGTCATGCCTGCAGGTACCATCCAGTCAGTCCATTTAAACGAGGATGAAATGATTAGGTTATAGCTCCCATAATCCAATCATTTAGCTTTTGAATATTCCTGTATTAACAAGAGATTATGGGAGAACTTCATATCCAGACCTTAAAACAAAGTTATCTACATGAAGTAAGGAAATAACATATTGAACATTTACATATTTTCATTGAACATAATATCCATGAAAATGTTTGTGTGGCTTTCTGGGACAACAGAATATGACATATGGAAAAAAGACAATGCATCATATTATTGTTACAGAAAAATAAGTAAAATTATGGCACTGGAAAGACATAAATGGCACTTGGAGATGTAGAAGAGCAAGGTTCATTGTGCACTGCTGCAGGCTCAGCAGAGCTCTCTTGGTAAGCTTGAGCATTTCCCCTTTGTTCTTAGTATCTTTTATATAGTACAAACTTCTATGTTTCAAGACTTTCTTATTCAAGTAACCTTGATTTCTCCCCCTTTCTAAAGGGAGCTCTGGCTCCTGCCACAGCTGCTAAGCAAGCATGGTTACAGAAGCAGAAACTAGCAGGTTGTATTTATTAACTGAGATAAAAAGTAAAAAGAAACATCTTAGGAAGGAATTGCTGCTTCATCATCTTTAATGTCCTTGAGAGCCAAGATTTTTTTTTTGTGTTAAAAACAATGATAGAAGTGGTTAAGTCACATCAGAATTATAGTTCTGATCTTCAATTAGAAAAATCAGTATGAACTCATAAGGTATTTTGACTTAAAATAAATAAAATTTAATTGCATTTATAATACAGTAAATATTTTTTTCTCTTTTCATCTTGGCCTCATAGAGGATTGGGAAATATTTCTCCTGTTCAGTTTTCTTGGAAACTTTGTGTCAAACTCATGCTATGAATGAATAAGTGTTTGGTAGAAATCAAGAGTGAAGTAATCTGGGCTAGAGTTTAATTTGTGGGAAGAGTTTTGAAACTGCAGATAATTTTTTTAGCATATATATGGCTATCTAAATTATCTATTTCTCATATAAGTTTGGTTAATTTGTGTCTTCAAGAGATTTTCCTTTCATACATGTTATTCAAGGTATCGTCACAGAGTTGTTCATTCCTTTTGTATTATTTTATTACTTGTAGGATCTCTAGAGATACCATCTTTTCATTCCTGATATTGGCAACTTATTTTCTTCATTTTTCTCCAAATGAATGTGACTAGATAGAAAAGAATTTTATTGATCTTCTAAAAAAATGTATCTTTGCTTTCATTAATTTTCATTCTTGTTTTTCTGATTTTTATTTCATTGATTTCTGCTGAAATACTTGCTTTTTTTGTTTTTCTGATTAATTTGGATTCAATTCACTGTACTTTCTCTAAATTCTTAAGGAGGAAGCTGAAGTCATTAATTTGAGACTTTTCGTATTTTCTAATTGTTATAGTTTGGATCCGGAAGCTCCACCCCCACCCCCAGCCAAGCTCATTATTAAAAACATGATCCCTAGTGCACAAGGTTCAACTTATTACTTTCAGGCAATAATTAGGCTCTAACCTCATCAGTGGATTTATGCACTTGCTATATTAATTCATTGATAGCTCAATGGACTACAGGGTGGTAACTACAGGAAGGTGGGGCATGGATGGAAGAAGTCAGTCACTGGTGCCATGGCCTTGAACTCTAGCTGTCCATACCCCTTTCCTCTCTCTGTTTCCCAGCTGCCTTGAACTGAGCAGCTCTCCTCCATCATACACTTCTGCCATAATATTTCTTCCGTGAAGCCAGCCAACCAGGAACCAAACCTTTGAAACTGTGAGCCAATGTATCCAAAATAATTTATTCCTGTCAGGTGTTTTTCTCACAGCAAGAAAAAACTGACTAACACACTAAGATAGGTGCTTAGTGACATAAAATTCCCATTAAGTTTTCTTACAGTGGTGGTCTACACATTTTGAGGGTGTATTTATTTTCATTCATTTCAAAACATTTTCTTATTTTCTCTTTGAAATCATCTTTGACTCACAGGTTATTTAGATATATTTTACTTTGTTTCCAAAACTAAGGGACTTTACCAGATATATTACTCATTAATATCTAATTTAAGTTCATCATGGTCAGGTAACATACACCATATGACTTGAATCCTTTTAATTTTATTGAGACTTGTTTTGTGACCCATAACATGGCCTATTTTGGTAAATTTGCTGTATGTACTTGAAACAAATGTTTGTTCTAACCTCATTAGGTACAGTGTTACACAAATTGCAATTAGACAGAGTTGATTAATAGTGTTGTTCATATCTTCTATACACTTACTGATTTTCTATTTTTTGATCAACTATTAAGAAAGAGTTATTAAAAATATCACCTAATTGTGAATTGTTTCTTACTTCTTGCATGTTTATCAGGTTTTTCTTCTTTCATTTCAAAGTTTTTCTTCAAGTATTATGTACATTAGTCTATATCATTGTTGTATCTTGAATAATTTAACATTGTGTCATTATGAAATAACATTCGTTACCCCTGGTAATATTTTTGTTTATAAAATCTACTTTGTCTAATTTTACTACAATCATTGCAACCTTATTCAAATTGGTATTAGATTTTCATGTCTTTTTCTTTTTTTTAAAGAGAGAGAGAGAATTTTTTAATATTTATTTTTCAGTTTTCGGTGGACACAACAACTTTATTTTATGTTTACGTGGTGCTGAGGATCGAACCCAGTGCCCCACACATGCCAGGCAAGCACATTACCACTTGAGCCACATCCCCAGCCCTATCATTTTACTTTTAACCCATGTCTTTATATTTAGAGTGAGAATGCTTTTAGAAAGCATATACTATGCACTTAATTTAAATTCAGTATGACATACTCTTTTCACTGGCAATTTCAGACAAATGACATTTAATGTAGTTATTGATCTATTTAGATTTAAATATTCCATCTTACTTTTTGCATCTATATTTGTCTCATCTGTTCTTTGTTTCCTTCCTCCCCTTTTCTTTCCTCTTTTGACATTTATTCTGATTTTATTCTATATCTTTTGTTGTCTTACTAGCTATAACAGCTCTTTGTTTTGTTGTTCTAGAAAGTTTCTCTAGATCTTTTTTTAGTTGTTGATAGACCTTTATTTTATTTATTTTTATGTGGTGCTGAAAATTGAACCCAGTGCCTCACACATGCCAGGCAAGTGTGCTACCACTGATCCCCAGCCCCAGCCCTCTTTAGGTCTTATGGTATACATAAAGTGATATCATAACACTTCACATGTAATACAAGAAGCTTACAATGGTACATTTCTATTGTTCTCTCCCAGTCTCCAGGTTTTTACGGCATTTTATATGTATAAATATCTGTTACTTGCACATATATAATAAGCACAATGGTACATTGCCATTGTTTTACATAAACAGCTATTTTTAAATGGATTTAAAGGATACTTTTACAAATCTTACACATTTAATTGACATAGTGACATTTTCTAGTCTTCCTAATTCCTCTGTTTCCATCTGGTATCATATTTCCTTCTGTCTGAAGAATTTAATACTTCTGTGCTGGTATTCAGGCAATAATTCTTTCAAATTTGTATTTCAAAAAGTATTTTTGTCTTCAGTTTTGAAAGAAACTTTATTAATTATAGTATTCTACGATAATTTTTTTTTTCTCTAAACACTTCAAAGATGTTGCTTTTTTGTCTTCTCATATTGTTCACTACAAAAATTTTTCTTCCATCCTTCTTTGTTTCTTTGTATATAGCCTTTCATTTTTATTTGCTTTTTAAATATTTTCTCTCTATTACTGGTTTTGAGCAATTTGATAATAGTCTCATGTAGTTGTCTTAATAACTCTGGTATAGAAGTTCAAATTAGTAGGTTCATAGTTTTTATTTAATTTGGAAAAGTTAGCTCATTATTTCTGCAAAATTATTTTGTCCTGTTTTTATTCTCCTTCAGAAACTCAAGTTACATGTAAATATGGTTTTATGGCATTCTCCTTCAGTTCACTGAGGCTGTGACCATTTTTCTTCATTTTTATTTCGTTATTCCTTTTTCTGTTTGTATTTCATTTTGATAGTCTCTATTCTTATGCTTTAATTCATTAATCTTTCCCTGTACCATATAAAGTCTGTCTTTAAACATGGAAGCACATTTTTCACCTTTAATATTGTAATTTTCACCTCTAAAGTTTTAATTTGATTTTTTAAAAAAGTAGCACCAGGTACAGTGGCTCATGCCTGTAGTCCCAGTGGCTCTGGAGGCTGAGGCAGGAGGATTACAAGGTCAAATTGAGCCTCGACAACTTAGTGAGACTTCGTGTCAAAATAAAGAAATATATTTAAAAAAAAATAAAATAAAGAAAAAGTCATCTGGGGATGTGGCTCAGTGGTTGGATACCCTGGGTTAATCCCTGGTACAAAAAAAAAAAAAAAAGGAATTTTTTTTTTTTAAGCACTCAATTTAGCACTTAATAAATCAGGAATTTTTTCCAGTTTGGCTAATATGGGAAGAGGTAATCTTTCTAGCCTTCTATGAGCTCCACGTACTGTTATTGCTAATTCTTTCTGACAGTTCAGTTCTTTCTCTGGACTTAGGTAGTTTCCTCCAAAATGTACATTTATCATACTCTGCTGAATGCTTGAGGGTGACTACAGATCTCTGCAGTTACCACTATGTACAGCTGTCAGTTCTCTAGCATCCTGCCACACAAATTCTGTTGCCTTTTTCTTCTCAGATTCTCTTTGGTCTGAGTCTATGAGTTCCTCCTGAGTTCCCCTCCCTAAGCCACACCTTGGAAATGCTCTCTCAAGGCAGGAAGCTAGGCAGACTGCAGTGATCCTATGTTAACCCTCTCAGAGAGCACCACTCTTTGTTGCCTGATGTTCTGTGCTGAAAACGTCCTTTCACACTTGTTATTTTGTCCAGATTTTTAGTTGTTTCAAGTGTGTGTGGTACAGGGGATAAAGGTAAATCCAGAACTCGTATCTCTATCCTTAGGAAACAGAAGTCCTATTTGTGTGGATGTGGGTGGGTGGGTGTCCATATATTCATTCCTGTTGAAAAAGTTTAGAAACAATTTCATGAAAACCAGTAACAATAAGCACATCCAGGACATAGATTCAGTCATTTTCATATATTTCCTATTCAATGAAATTGGGACCTGAAATATATCTAATTCCAGAACAACGGCAAAAGTATACCATCTCGAACCTGAAATCCTGCTTAAAAAGGTAACAAGGAAGCTATGAAAGAATACAAAGTTTATTCCCAAAGGACTGAGGAATACTTGAGAAGACTCAGGAATACTTGAGAGAACCCAGCTAACCAAGAAAAGGAAAGCTGTTAATCAATGGGCTATCACCTTCAGCATCACAAGAACATTTATATGTTTGAGTTCATAGCCATCATCATTATAAAATTACGTTGATCACTTTTGTAGAATGCTAAAGTACTCACTTGTTTTTAGAAAGTTGGAAAAAAAAGAAAGAATAAACTTTTTGCCTTATCCTTCCTGGCATAACCATATCAGAAGGAAAT
Organism: Marmota flaviventris; assembly: GCF_047511675.1. Classification (NCBI taxonomy): domain Eukaryota; kingdom Metazoa; phylum Chordata; class Mammalia; order Rodentia; family Sciuridae; genus Marmota; species Marmota flaviventris. Next base: position 46,325,464 of record NC_092505.1, on the reverse strand, counting down.
TTATCTTCAGAAAAGTATTTTACTAATATATGAAGGTGTGATAAAAAATAATGTCTCAATTTTGAACCCTCTAATAAATTTGTGGATCTAGGCCTGGATCATTAATGCTTGCTAACATCACAAAAATATACAATGAGACAATACATGCCTGTTAATGGAAGAAATAAACAGTGTGAGAGAATGTCTCCAAATAAATCAAATCCAAACCCAATCAAGTCTGTGAATTCACCATTTACAGAAAATAAATAATGATGTCAGAAAACACTTGAAAACATACCAAGTGCCACAATCAGCAAAATTTTTACTGTGGGAAAGCACTGAAAGACTCAGTGCTATGATTTATTCAGTGAATAAAAAGCACAATCTGGGTATGGTGGTCACACCTGCAATCTGAGCACTTGGGGGTTGAGGTGGAAGACTTGAGCCCATGGCTTCAAGACCAACCTGGGCAACATAGAAAGAATTTGTTTCAAAAAATTACAGAAACTACTATGGTGTTCAGCACATTTCGTTATAAAACCATAAAGAAGAATAGAGAATTGATATCATAAATAGGAGAGTAGTTACTTTTCTAGTGATTATATTTACAGTGAACAGAAAAGAGGAGATAAGCTTGTGAGAGGGCTGTGGAGACCTTCAGAGGTGGCTAGCAAAACTTTATTTCTAACCTGTATGTGTCATTTACAAAAGTACACTTCACTTATCCACATTATCCACCCTTCTTTCATGTATGTTTTATAATAAAAGTAGTTTAGAAGTGAGTACACACTAGTGAAAGAAGAGTGAAGTGTGAAAGAGAATGTTTATAAGGAGAAAATGAATTATTGTTAGGTATATTTTTTAAATCTAAGAATATAAATATCAAAAGTTAGGAAAAGAATGCAATATTCTTTATTAGCTAACTCTCTGACATACCTTCAAAATCTAATTTTTTCCTATACATTTGGCAGCATACAATTTGATCTCTTTTAATAAGGCAATAATTTTATAATATTGTTTTCATCATGTTTAAAAGGCACTTCATTATTTGCTCTAGCATGATCAATCAAAGTTTGTCTTCATTCTTTTTCTTTTTTAATTGCCAAGTGTGGTATACTGGATTACATAATTGATCAGATAATTTCTGTCCTACATAAACTGACTTACTGATGAATATGTGTGAAATTTGTCACTGGAAGGAACACTTTTATCTTCAGGCCATTTTATTGTGTCAAGGGCAAGTTTGTACCTTGTTTCATCTGGAATCTCCAGACTTGTCAGGACAGGGTGAAACAGGTATGCTCAAATATGGTCCTGTGCTGGGAAGTGTAAGATATGAATAATCACTGACAGTTATACTCACTGTTGCAGGACTACTGCAGGTTTGTCCCACAAAACACACATATCATAACACATTCTATCTTGCATAGCTCCTAATCAAATTTAAAAAGAAAGATGATATGTATTGTTAAGGTGAAATTGCAATAAATCACTGAGTTGATCTTAAAGCAGGGGAGGGAAACTTTTGGAGGTCCGGATCCACCAGCTGGCAGGGCAAGGGATAGGCTGCAAGCTTACACCCTTCGACCCCCCTCCTGGGGTTTGAGTACACCTGTTATAGTACAAAAACATACTAAAGAATAAGTGGCTGTTGCTATGATTCAAAACATGAACAATGTCATGAGATCTAAAATCATAAGCAGAAAAGGGAGTAGGCCAAAACGTCTCTAGTTGAGTACAAGTTAAAGAATGTTTACTACAATCTATACAATCAATCTCTGCTAGGGTACATTGTCCAAGAAAATTGGGAACCAAAGAAAGAACACTTTTACATTGTATAAGAATTGCCATTTTGTGTTGCCAAACATGCTATGCTAAGCAACTGTTGATGGGTACAGGGGTGGGGCTTTCCATGGGAGAAGTATTTCTTACATGACGTGGTCTCAGGGCAAAATGAGTCTGTTTGGTCATTTCCCATATAGCCTGGCCCATAAGAGTATAATAGCATCTCTCATAATATCAAGTATATTTCTATCAGAAACAATTTATATCGATTAGAAGATAATGAATATTTTTACAATTGTCTATTTACATTTTTTACAGATGATATTCAAAAGAATTTTCAATGCATTTCAAACCTTGTTGTTTTTTTTTCCCCCACTTCCCTTTATTTCATGTAATGCGTCCTATAGGACCCAGTTAATGACACTAGAGTCTCTGGCTCTGTATCTTCATGACAGATTGCTGAATGAGCAGACATAGTAGCAGAAGGAGTTGTCCTGAAAATTAGGACAAGTTAGCAATATCCTATTTTAAAAAACACTCACTCTGGAAATCGCTTCAAACTTATAGAAATATTTCAAAATAAAAATGGTGGACAAACTCTTCTATCCTTATCAGATTCAAATACTAATATTTTACTTCATTTGCTTTATTATTCTGACTTTTCTCTCTTCCTCCTGTTATTTACTTATTTATTTATTACCATGTGGACTTATGCATTCTTATTTATTCAATTGCTTGTATTTCATCATGGTGTGTAAGTGTTTGGTCATCAAATTCTCCTATGTATGGCCATTGAAAGCCCTTCAAGGTGACTCCTGTATCCTTGTAAATGCTCCTATACTTACTTGAGCACTTTCTTTGCTGAACTAACAAGTTATTCAGCGCTTAGCCCTGATACCATCCATAACTCCAAGAAACCCTGCCTGGTTTTAGTGGAAATGGCATTAGAAATCAAGATCTGTGTTCCAGGTTGGCATGCTCATTGCTGCTGATGGACAGCACTTCAATACATTTAGCTTAAGTAAATTCATGTCATATAAATCCTCTGAGCCCAGACTAAATGGGTCCCCATCTTAACTTCGTTGTGGCTACTCTGAGGACACACTTCATTACTGGAAGTATAGTATAAGAGAAAAGAAAAAAAATTGTAAACTTTATGATAACATAACAGACTGTGGTTACAATGCTTTGGCTATTCCCAAGCCCTAGGAAGGGTCTATAGAAAGTATCTTTCTTAGCCTCGTGGTAAAGTTTTTTTAGCTATAGTCTCCTGAAAAGTTGATTTCATTCAGTTTTATCCAGACCTTTCATTATATTGAGTAAAGTGAGGTGTCACTAATAGCAGTTCTTGCATAATCAATAAAATAGATTGATTAAATAGGATTGTATATATGTTTCCTCATTATATATTTGTGGATTTCTTTAAGCTTTTCATCAAGTAGACAGATGATTGAAATTTATTTTGTGTCAGCTTTTAGGGCTGGGATTGTGGCTCAGAGGTAGAATGCTCGCCTAGCATGTGCAAGGAGGCCCTGAGTTCGATCCTCAGCACCACATAAAAATAAATAAATAAAGGTATTGTGTCCAACTACAACTAAAAAATAAATATTTTTAAAAAATTTAAAAAATTAATTTCTGTTAAAAAAATTGTTTCTGTTGACAAGAGCACAGACTTTGGAATCAAGCAGGCATTTGTACTTATTACTGAAAAACCAAGCTATTTGGAGATAAGTGCTTAAGGCCCATGTTGCCTGGCTAAGCTATCTGTCTCTTTTGCCCTATAGAGGCTTCAAATGGAAATGTGTTGCCATGGTAATGGAACTAGGAGATAATTCTTTCTACTTTAATAGGAATATATTGACTGTTGGAGTAATGTGTCCCAGGTTTAAGTAAGGGTGAGTCAGGATTATCCTGGTTTCACTGGAACTCTTCAAATATTTTAAAACTTAACACATTGCCAAGCACAACTCTAAGATTCTATCATTCTCTATGTATTATAATTTACATATCTTGTGTATGTAATAAATCTCTTTAATTGCTGGGGCACTTTGAAATCAATTATACTTTCCCCCCCCCATGGGTAAATCACAAAATAATGTAGAAATATGCTATCCAGAAATTTACATTTAATTGATCACTATAAAAACCCATTAATAAGCTAGAAACTGACTACATAATTTTAGTATATACAATTTTTTCAAATATATGGTTCTAGTTGAATTAATTTTAATTTTTAAAGCAAAATGGTTAGTATCATGTAGACCAAGATGAGAACTGGTAAGTTTAATTGAGTAATATGAGAGTTAACAGATTTTCAACATGCAGAAAAATGTGGAACTGTCTTCTGTGAGTACTTAGTGACATTTTTAATAATTATCACTGTCACTCTTGTTGAGAGCCACAGCCGAAGGGGCCCCAGCAAACTTCCAGCTGCCAGCTGATGATTGGCTCACAGCGGCCCCAGCAAACTTCTAGCTGCCAACTGATTGGCTCTTCTGCAGTGATGCTCATTGGGCTGTTTCCCCGCCCTTTCAGACCACGGAGCTGCTCATTGGGGGACTTTTTTTTGCTCTGCCCATGCGACTCAGCCAATCAGCCTCAAGAGCAGGAGGAGTGGGGGAGGTTGAGAGGCTTGTGGGAAGCCGGTGGTGGCAGTTGGGCTCTGAAGGTTTTTCCTGAGGAGCTGTGTGGTTTGGTGTGTGTGTTCTAAAAATAAAGTTCGTTTCTTTTGACAAGTGGCTCCTGAATTGTGCCCAGCCAGACTGCGGCATTCTCTATTATCTAGAAGAATTAATTAGGAAAGAAAAATAAGTATCACTAGTCTGAATATCAGTCTGCATTGACAAAAAAAAAAAAAATAGAAAGAAAGAAAGAAAGAAAACGAAAAAGAAAGAAATATAGACACATAGGCTTTGTATATTTGACCTCCTAGGTAATATCAGATTTTTTTAAAGAGAGAGAGGAGAGAGAGAGAGAGAGAGAGAGAGAGAGAGAGAGAATTTTTTTAATATTTATTTTTCAGTTTTCGGTGGACACATCTTTACTTTATGTGGTGTTGAGGATCGAACCCAGCGCCCTGCGCATGCCAGGCGAGCCGATTACCACTTGAGCCACATCCCCAGCCCAAAATCAGATTTTAACAATGTCTCAAAGTCTTTTTATCTGTCCAATTGTTTTTGAGAGAAGGGCCAAGGGTAAGCCAACAACTGTGTATTTTAGAATTAATATAAAAGTGAAAATTTAAAAATTTGATTGAATTCTAATGGTGAATTGCACAGGTGCCTGAATTTGAGTCTTCTGAGACCTCCTTACATCCTCACTGACAGTAGTTGATACCACCTGCTCTATTGAAAGAGGAAAGAGCACTATTGGCTAATACACCAAAGGTCATAAATCAGATCCTATCTCTGATTCCAGTCATCTGTGTGATCTCTAGTAAGTCATTTATTTTAATAGCAGTCTAAGGGGCAACACAGATGAGACAAGGTAGTTAAACCAAATTTGTGCTATCAACATACAATCCCTAGACTGTATGAAGACTGTAAGAATCAATCAGTTCTTAAAGTTTTCATTACTGATCTGAGATTATATTAGTACAGAATTGAGAGCAAATATTTTTAAACATTTCATAAACTTTTCACAGAATTTTATTTCTGCTGGATCTAATAAAACACCATGCTTGATTTTGAATGTGTTTTTCTAATAACTCATTTTTAATTTTATTTTTTGAAAAGTATCAATATCTCACAAATTAGGGGAAAAAATACTACCAACCAAAAATCTGGTCCTTCCACCAAAATACACAACTAAATTATTCACAAAGAGCCAATTTTGCTCTAACACGCTCTACCACTTTATGATCGTAAGAAGGTTCACTTAAAAAATGAGCAATTGGTCAGGCTTTCTGGCTCACACCTGTAATCCCAGAGGCTCAGAATGCAAATTCAAGGCCAGCAGTTTTAGTAATTTATCAAGTTCTTAAATAGCATAGTAAGACCCTGGCTCAAAAAAAGAAGCAGGGATGTGGGTCAGTGGTTAAGCACCTATGGTTTAATGTCTGGTATTTAAAAAAATAAAAAAAGAAAAGAACAATTGTCTGTCTCTTATTTCCCTCTTAAGTAGACAATTTATAACAGCATAGGAAAATACATCTTTGGCCAAAGGTTTAGCCACAGTTATTTCCATTTGTTAACCAATTTTGATTATAAAAGTAGGACTGGGCAAAACATGCAGTAGCTAATTTGGACTTCTCCAGACAAAATCCAAAATGCAATTATGAGACAGGATCTGGTGTGAAACAATAAATAGAACATGTGCTGTGTCCAGCTGTTTCAGGAGAAAATTCTATTTAATTTTTTTATTTCAGTACATAATTTTAATTCAGGAAGAAATACCAAATTTCCAAAGGCATCTATTCATTAGTCTTTCATGCAGAAATAGTGGAAAATACTTTTGACTAAATAGGATATTCCAAAATGCTCATATACTTTGGCATTCAAAAAATGAAAACTGAGTGTTACATATTTATACATGCATAATACCTGCTCTGAAACTTAGATAAAATAACCTTATGAATCAAAACATTGTATAGGGGCTGGGGTTGCAACTCAGTGGTAGAGCGCTTACCTAGCACATATGGGGCACTGAATTCAATTCTCAGCACCAGATAAAAAATAAATAAAAGGTATTGTGTCCATCTATAACTAAAAAAATTTTAAAAAGAAATATTGTATAGTCTTCTAGTTGGCCTATTTAACAAAATTAATGCTCAGCCAAAACTTCCAAGACAAATTCTAGCTCTGTTTCTGTTAATAATGTTTCATCACTTATGTCTCCAGGATAAAAAGTAGACATACATCAAATAAAGGAATTAAAAAAATACATTAAAAAATGCCTCTGTTTCAGATTGTGTTCCAGAATGATTTTCTTTTCTAGTTCTTTTGAAAGGAATGATGTTTGATCCTCATTTTTATTAAGCATATGAAAATGATTGACCTATGAGCCACCAAAAAACAGTAATTGTTTAAAAGGACAACAAAAATAGTTTTATACTTCCATTTTTAAATATTTCCAAACTTTGAAGCCTAAAATTAAAATACCTCATAGTGATCTATTTTTGTGAGCAATGGTATTCCCAGCCATTGCTCATAGTTGCAAGTTCGTTTTCATAGAAGGAAAGAAAGGTTTTGGGCTGATCCAGAATTAATACCCTAGATCTTTGTATAGAAGATGCTGGAATATGTTTCTTTTTCTACTACCATAACTGCTATCACTACCTTCTGGGTATTGTACATCTATCCCTCCATTTGAAATATTCTGAAGGTGACCTATATCACAATCCCCAAATTATCCTTTAAATGGTTCATAATATATTCATATAAAAAAAACTCCACAATTCTTATACATTCTTCCTGCCTTGTGCAATAAATAATTCTTTAAAATGATGTGAAAATGTTTTTACATAATATTTTTGCACATTATCTCATTCTAACATCAGAAAAAAAATATTATGAACATATTATAGAAGAGAAAATGGAGGTTGCTTGGAAATCCAAATCCCAAGAACATACAGAATCCACTAAACATAAGGAACTAATGTACTTTTTAAAGCTGTTGCTGGTCTTGGCTTCATGAATCTTCACAACACCCTATGAGTTAGATGTATCACTATTGCCAGGACTATATTTCATTCTCCATCACCTAATATTCAGGAGAAAACAAATAACACATAGTAAGTCTTTTTTTTTTTTAATATCTGACTACATGGGCCAATTGGACACTTGGTCTTAGTTAAAAAGATATAACTGTAATTTTGCTCTCTAGAGAACTTTGCATTGGTTGTCCTTTGCTGAAAAGCAGATTATTCACACGGTGGCTTCATTCAGTGATGAGCTATGATTTCTCATGTTTCTGCCAATCACCTGAGAAAGTATTGAAAAACAAAAGAAGGATTTCAAAACATGACTACTCTGCTCTGGTAAGGCTGCTTCGAAGTTAAATAATAGAAAGACTGAAAACTGATCATTGGATTTCATTGAGGAATTGTGTTGGTAACCTTGGTGAATGCTTTCAGTGGAGGGGTGGAATGAGTTCCTGATTATAGCATGCTTAGGAGTGAACAGGAAGAAAGAGAGTAAAGGTAGTATGTACAGACTATTTCATGAAGAGCAGAAAACACAAGATCTATAGGTGTATTTTTTAAGATAAAATACATTACAGCAAGCTCATGTGAATAGCAATGATTCTGTAGTAGTGAAATCCTTGAGGAGATAAGAAGAAATGGGATTCAGTGCATGAATGAAAATACTGACATGGCTTAGGAACATGGATAGTACATCAATTTAATAGGAAAGATAGCACAGAATATGAATTTTGGTGTATTTCAGCTATAGTTTGTTGGAGGAAAGAGGAAGCTCTATAATAATTGCTTCTAGGTTGGGCAGAGTGGCACATGCCTATAATCCCAGCTACTCTGGAGGTTAAGCCAGAAGGACTGCCAAGTTCAAGGCCAGCCTTGGCAAGACCCTGTCTCAAAATTAAATACTACTAATAATAATAATAAAAAGAATTACTCTACCACTGATGGGTAGAGTAACCCTGGGTTCAATCCCCAGTACCAAAAATATATAAATAATAATTACTTTAGTTTTTTCCAGGTAAGAATGGAAAGCAAATTTACATGCTATCAGTGGTGAGGTTTATAAATATGGAAAATATATAAAGTAGAAAATATGGAAAATATATAAATATGGAAAATAACTGAAGAGAGGTGGCAGGTGTATTGACTCATGAGACCTAGATGACTGCTTAGTAGACCTGAGGTCACATCTGAGCTTTGTTTTGTAAAAAGCTTTGTTTTGTAAATTGTTGTTCTCCAGCTTGTTGATCTACTCAGGTGTGACCACTAGAAATCATAGTTAGTTTTTCTCAGCAAGTTTAATGGAAAGACAACAGCATAAAGCATTGGTTTGTGATATGACAGCTATCTGTAGTGATGCGACCAGTTTAGAAGTTCAGTGAATGAGGAAGGCCAACATGCATCTCCCACTTAAACACTCCATTCTCACCCACTATAACCATTCACAGTAGCACTATTGTCTTAAAAAACTGAAAAAAAATAAATAAATTTAAGAACTTCAATTTTGAAATTTGAAGTTGCTACTAGGATGCCACAACATTGTTTTCTTTGCTTGATTATAGAGAACAGTACAGAAACCTGTACCATGGTGTACTGAACACTTCTTTTTGTCTAAGGTCTTTTACATGAACCACCTCTATCAAGTGACTATCACAACAATTTATAAAAGTGAGAATTTTATGTATGATCTTAATTACAAATAAATTGAAGATACAGGTAAATAATTTGCCTAAGTGTTCACAATTAATAAAAAAAAGTCCTTATCAAAACTTTTCTACGTTGCATTTTATCTCCAAAGCACACAACTGAAAGTTCTTGGCAGGACTGAGAACTGTGGTTTGAAAAGGACTTGTACCTTTCCCAATTCAAATTCCTTCTTGAAAAAGGAAGGCACAGACTTCACTTTGAATTTACTAACAAAACTCTAAGGTATAAGATGAGTAAGGCCTCTAATCTCATCATAAGAGAGAGAAGACTCTCTGTCCAGACCAGATGTTAGAAACAGTAATAAGAACAATAAAAATAGTCCAAGGAGGCAGCCAAACCCATCACTTGTCCCTGAAGGAGTTGTCCAAGAAGCCGCTGCCTTGGGCAGTGCAAGAAATGTTGGAGTCCACCCACACATTGCTGGCAGAGCCACCCAGAACCAAGCTCTCAAATCCTTTGGGATCAATTAGGCTACACCCATCTTCATCTGGTTGTGCCTTGAAACTGTTAGTCCATGTCTAATCTCTAAAGATTGACCACATTTGGATCACTCCTTCTGGGGCTAGATGGTACACAGGAATGTCCTCCAGATATCTCTAGAACTGCATTTCCTTTGCTTGAATTAGTAAAGGACTAATTTGAATTAGTAAAGGACTAAGATCTGAAAGACCACTTGAGTTCACAAATTGAGTCAAACTATTGAGAGATATGGTTCTTGTATTCTATGCTCTGAGGCCAAGATTGAGTTAGTTAAGAGAAATAAAATTTACTCTCATATGAAGGCCCCAGACCCAGAGAGGTGAAGCAACATTTTGACAAACTCATAGATGAACAGATGTAACTAAGGCAAGTTCAATGGCATGTGTCATACAGAGTGATGTCCTCTCTACAGTGTAGGGAGAGTTAGTAGGGGTAAGGGCAAAGAACAAAGACATTCTTGGTTAGTAATATCACTCCAACCAGTATCAATGTCTTTCAGATAAGTGCTTTCAGGGTCCTTGGGGGTTTGTTGCAAACATTTAATTTCCTTGTGGAGGAGCCAGTCTGTGTTACTACTCGAGCCAGGGTGACCCACCCATTGGCACATTCATCATACTCTTACGGTGTAGTTATAAAGGGCTCCTGTTTACAGCACAACCATTTAAGAAAGCTGACTTTTCTTTACAAACAAATAAAACCCTCTTTGCCTAGAGAGTGCTAATTATATATTTATTTATTCTTTAGAATGAGTAATAGATGTTTAACAGAAAGCTTTCTCTTTTAGGTAATTTTGTGCTCTACTTTTCTGGTTTGCTTTGAACCTCACTGTTGGCTTCTCTCTGGGGTTGTCACCAACCACCAGGAGGCTAATGCTTCCAGTCCTGATCTTCAGTTTGCTTCTGAAACTTGGATACTGTACTCTCAGTAGGTGGTGTGGAAGTGACTCCACTAAATATTGCCCATCATATAGTAATTAGTAATTCATGGCAGGCATTTCTCAGCTGGATTCTTGCATTCCTTTCTCTAGACTCATATCAATTCAATCTATCCTCCAATATTATCAACATTATTATACTGAAATTTACCCATGTTCCTCAAACTCCTTAATAACACATTCGGATCCCTGTACTAACTATCCCCAATTTCTGGGTCCATTCTCTGCTATTTCCTCTTTTATCCCTATGATCCAATCATGCAATACTAAATATTGATATTAAAAGTGTTTATTTGTGTTTTTGTAAATTTAATTTTATTTATTTTTTATTAGCTACACATGACATTACAATGATCTTGGCAATTCATACATTTGTATCATTAGGGTATAATTTCTCATTTTTTATCTTTAGGCCTTTATTCATGGAACTACCTCTTTCTGAACACCATTTTCCTGCTATAAAAATAGCTCATGCCAAGTGAGACTCATCTAAAATGTTTTATATTTCTAGTATTTTAAGACTTTCCTTCCTTAACAAAAATCAATGTTTCCTTAATATATGTTTCCAAAAGAGTTTATATTTACTTTTGTGGTTGTGTGTATATATAATTTCTTTAGATAATGTGAACTTCTTGGGAGCATGGACTAATTTTTTTTTTCTAAATATTCTATAAAATATTTGATAAAGTGAATTCATATAATTCAGCAAGTATTGTGGAGAGCATCATATGACTGAGCTTTTCTTTTTTCTTGTCTGTATATTTACTTTTGCTTGGTTGGTTTTAAGTCAGTAAAATCAAAGGAAACTGATGAAAATACCAAAGAGAAGTTATAATTTATACATTTTTGTAAATAAAATATTATGTTTAGAAAGTTGTGGTTCATATCAAACCCCAATTCTCTCTCTAGAGGTAATTTTTTCATTGATTTGGTACATATACAATTTGTTCTTACCTCTTCTAAATATATGTATATATTAACAAATAATGTTACTATTCTGTGCATTTTAAATATATATTAATGCTATGATACTGCATGTACTCTTTTGCAACTTGCCTTTTCACTTATTATCTATGTCAATTATTACAGACTAAATTATTTATTTTAATTGACATATGGTATTCCTTCATATAAATAAATCATAATTTATCTATTCTTCAATAGATAGGAAGAAATATTCTCAATTTTTTGCTTTACAATAAACATTTCAGTGAATATAATTGTAATACCTTTTCTGTACATGTGTAAGAATTTATCTAGGAGTTATACCTGGAAGTGAAATTGTTATATCATTTTCCAATTTTAGGTAATAAAATCAAATTCTTCTTCAAGGCCATAAAATTTGTCCACTTTTAATTACTATAAGTAAAGACCTGAGGCAAGTATATAAAGAAAAGAAGTTTCCAGACAGTTCTAGAGGTACAGAGGCATGACACTGACATTAGTTCAGCTCTGGTGAAGGCCCTTTTGTTGGTGTTGCATCAGGGTAGATCACATCATGGCAGATCACATCATGGCAGATGGCATCATGGTGAGAACAAGTCCCAGACAGGAAGTTGAGGAACAAATCAGGGGTCAGGTTCAGGATTCTGTAATCATTTGCTCTCAAGAGAACTCAGTTTCCACAAGATCAGGGACTTTATAAACTAGTTGTATCTCTGTATTCTATAACTAATAGATAGTTGGGCCACACTAGCTTGGCCCTATTAATTTATTTTGGTCAATCTACAGCTGCTTGTCCTCCACTCTAATTTTTCTGGCTCCTAAATAGTACCTTCATGAATTTGATGCCATGAACTTCCTCCCTAACAACTATCTTTCATATTTGACCTCAGTGGTCTTAGTTTTACATTTTTGACTCGTTGGCACTGGGGAAAAATTGGGGTGGGTGCACTTTCACATCTGCTGTATCTAATCTCAGCTGATTGTGGCTGGTGAAATTGTAGATAATCCTTACAGTTCTGCCTTTTTCTTGTAACCAGAGATCAAACACCATCAACAGCTATGCCTATGCTGGATCTTTTTTTTTCCTCTCTCCCTTTAATATGTGGACAGATTCTTTCCAATGTTTTCCCCAGGGCCTTCCTCATTTCCAGTTCTTACCTGGCTTTCCCTCTCCCACCCAGAACACCACAGATACTAGTCTAGATTCCTGTCAATCTCTTTCCTGCCCTAACAAGCCCCTAGCCATTCTCTATTTCCCTGATGTTTTTCATGTTTTTTTCCTAACCATAATCTGGTAGGAACGCTGATCAGCTGAGTCACCATCTTCTCAATGTCTGTTCTTTGGAGCCTCTGGGCCATGGCTTAGGAACAACAAGATTCACTTTAGTGCCTCCACCCACTTACAGTCATCAACAACAGCCGTGGCACCTGGTGTATCCACCCTACCAAAGCTCTAGACAGACTCGTGTATTGGCAGTTTAAACCCTGATGACTTCCAGGGGTGTTGGCCTTTAACACCTGTGTAAAAAATGTGGGTGGAGTGCACATACTGTGATTCATCCCAGAACAGACACTCCCTAGGGATAATAAATACCACTAATAGACAAGTTCCAGTTACCTGCCATAGCCACAGTCCCTAGAAGGAGCAATCTTATATTTTATATGTCTCACTTTCCCCCTGTAAGATCACAAACACCACCACAAATGGCTATCTGACTAAACATGGCAGGTTATTTGGCCTGGATGTAAATGATATTCTAGGCTATTGGTTTCCTACCCTACATGAACATTAGAATCACCTGGGAAACTTTTTAAAATTCAACCAATACCCTAATACCTTTCCTAAAGATAAAATTTGATGTCTTGTTGTGGGATGATCTGTATTCTTTGCAAAGCCCTCCTTTCTCCATTGATTCTAAGGACACAATTGAATACAGAAAACTGTCTTAAATATACAGCTGTCTATGTAAATTAACATACTAGGAAACTCTAGGCCATAAAAAGGAAATTCCAAGTGACTTCACTTTTTTTTTCAAGAACTGTCCCCCAAATCCATTTATCTGAACAACAGACTATTATTCAGCTAGATCTTTTTAACATTTCTTAGATTAATAGATCCTTTCAGTAAGCTCATTAAGACTCTTAAAACCCTCACTTCCCTGTGTCTACCAATCCTAAACTATTATGTTGCAAACTTGCCCAATCCAAAATTGACCCCAGTACTGGAAGACTCTTCTCTCCTTTTTAAGGTGCTACTAAAGCTGTTAAAATATTGGTTTCCCTTAATGTGGCAAGCAGTATACTCTGATGTGCTTCATCAAGAGGTCACTTTAGGAGCAAATGAGTTAGTTGGATGTTATTTTCAGGGAGCTGGCAATACATAGCACCACTGATCTTACCAGTTTGTCTCTGATCTAAGAGGTCCAGACACTATTGCTAGCTGAAAATAAATGCCAGGCATTAGAAAGTAAGATGTATAGCTAGAGATCCTGGTCATAATGGATTATGTGCAAGATGAGTATGCAGAGGAAGGTGGATTGAAAGGAGGGACAAAAATATGCAGAGAAGAGCAACAGGGAAAATAGAATAGCTTCTGAAGTATTCACTCCTCTGTACCTGGCATTCCAGCTGTATTCTCTGTGAGGCTTGAGTAGAAAACCTTATTTCCTCTCTTGGAAATCTGGATGAGTGCCTGCAGATTTGTGACAAGGCACGGAAATTCTGCTCATGATTTGGACATTTATGCACTTATTTTTATTGCTTCATCAAGAAGCCCTAGCTCTCAACTGTTGATATATCAGGGAAGAAATAAATCACTCCCTTGCCTCCAGATAGCAAAGAGCAGCCATTGTGATTTTAAGGATTTGACCCCATATACTCAATAAGAATGTAAAATATATTTTGTATTGTTAAGTCATTAACACTTTAAACACTTTCTAATTAATTATTAAGCCTGCAAGAGATAAGAAATAGAATGAGTTTCTGATGGAGAAAGCCTAAACAATATGGGTCACTAAGGCAGACAGGGATTGGATGGCTTGTGGAGCTCATTCCTTAAAATAGGGCCTCAGTAGTCTGTGGTTTATAAACTAACAGGGTCTAAAGACCTGAAAACGGTCATTGAAGTACCAAGAGCTGCCTTCAACAGAAATGACTCAGCACCTTGGCCAGCTGCTGATTGAATGGGGAAAAATTGCAGTTATATAAAAAGAACATTGTCATACCTATATTTCAGAATCAAGCTTCCAAATTGTGAGTGAATTAAATACCTTCCCTGTGGTTCAAATTGTCATACACCAAAATAACTGCCTTTACCTGTGTATCAAGGGGTGAGTCTGTCTGAGTGGAACTAGAGTAGGTTAATATTTTCCAAGTTGAAAATGAAACCAACGAAGAGGAATATCCCCCTCCTACCATGAAGTTTGTTGACTTTCATTCAAACTCATTTCTGTTCTTTGCAAACAAAATCTCTTAGTGGAAAAATAATATCATTTGCATAGAGCACGTAGGAATTTCTAAGGTGCTTAAGAAGGATTGGCTATGGAAAGTAACTCTGAATATAACTCTGGAAAGTAAATGTAATCATCTCCAATTTATTGATAACTAAACAGATGTCCAATTTTATAACTAAAGCTAAGGATGAATAATTTGTCCAAAGTCAGATGGTGTGATGAAGGAAGAATGAGCCTAACCCAAGCCTTCATTCCCAAAATTACCATCCACGCCTTTCTAGGGCAGTTTATTTTACCACAGCTGAAGTTGGCAGGAAATTGGTTCCACAGGAGGCATATCCAGAGTTTCAGCATAACTTCCACAGCAGTTCTTAAAGCCTGTTTCATAGAGGAATCCATAAAGAATCATGAGGACTAAGGTAATTTTTATTTTTCATGGATCAAAAAAAATGTGAATGCTTCAGATCTTTTGGAGCTAAATAAATGGAATACTTTGGCCTAAAAAGAAGAAACACAGAAGCAAAAAGTCCACTATTATTTTCTCTTAATGATTACTAAGGATTTTTTTTTTTTTTGGCAGCTGCCCTCTGAAACACTAAAAAATATCCATTCAGAATATAACTGAATCATTTTTAAATGCCAAGGAAATCAATTTTCTTTCTGCTTAGGTGCCTTCCAATCCCAATCAATATTATGTTATTTTTTAAAATTAGTTTGGGTACGATTTATCTATGCTAAACCCAAGGCCAACATTATTCTAAATGGAAAATAATTGGAAGCATTCCCTGTAAAAACTGGAACAAGACAGGGATGCCCTCTTTCACCACTTCTATTCAACATAGTCCTTGAAATTCTAGCCAGAGCAAGTAGACAGACAAAATAAATTAAAAGGATACAAATAGGAAAAGAAGAACACAAACTATCATTATTTGCTGATGACATGATTCTATACTTAGAGAATCCAAATAAAAAAAAATCACCAGAAAACTTCTAGAATTAATTAATGAATTCAGCAAAGTCCCAGGATATAAAATCAATACTCATAAATCTAATGCATTTCTATACATCAGTGATGAGTCCTCTGAAATAGAAATTAGCAAAACTACCTCATTCACAATCTCCTCAAAAAAAAAAAAAAACTTGAGAATTAACTTAACAAAAGAGGTGAAAGACCTCTACCATGAAAACTATAGAATACTAAAGTAAGAAATTGAGGAAGACTTTAGAAGACGGAAAGATCTCCCATGCTATTGGATAGGCAAAATTAGTATTGTCAAAATGGCCTTTCTATCCAAAGTGCTACAGATTGAATGTGATTTCAATTAAAATCCAATCATCATTTCTTGTAGAAAAAGCAATCATGAAATTCATTTGGAAAAATAAGAGATCCAGAATAGACAAAGCAATCCTTAGCAAGAAGCTTGAAGTAGGAGGCATCACAATACCAGACCTTAAACTATTCTACAAAGCTATAGTTACAAAAATGGCATGCTGGCACCAAAATAGATATGTAGACCAATGATACAGAATAGAAGACACAGAGAGAAACCCACATATATACAGTTATCTCATACTAGACAAAGGCACCAAAAACATACATTGGACAAAAGATAGCCTCTTCAACAAATGGTGCTGGGAGAACTAGAAATCCATATGCAGCAAATTGAAAATAAACCTCTATCTCTCACCATGTACAAGACTCGACTCAAAGTGGATCAAGGACCTAGGAATTAGTCCAGAAACCCTGTGCCTAATAGAGGAAAAAGTAGGCCCAAATCTTCATCATGTTGGATTAGGCCCTGATTTCCTTAACAAGAATCCTAAAGCATAAGAAATAAAACCAAGAATTAATAAATGGGATGGACTCAAACTAAAAAGCTTCTTCTAAGCAAAAGAAACAATCAATGAAGTGAACAGAGAGCCTACATTTTTGGAGCAATTTTTTGCCACACGCAGGTCAGATAGAGCACTAATCTCCAGGATATATAAAGAACTCAAAAAACATAACACCAAAAAACAAAAAACAAAAAAAAAAACAAAACAAACAACCCAACCAATAAATGGGCTAAGGAGATGAACAGACACTTCCCAGAAGAGGATATACATTCAAAATCAACAAATACATGAAAAAATGTTGAACTTCTCTAGTAATTAGAGAAATGCAAATCAAAACTACTCTAAGATTTCATCTCACGCCAGTCAGAAGGCAGCTATCAAGAATACAGACAACAATAATGTTGGTGAGATGTGGGGGGAAAGGCACCCTCATTCATTGCTGGTGGAACTGCAAATTGGTACCGTCAATCTGGAAAGCAGTATGGAAATTCCTTAGAAAACTTGGAATAGAACCACCATTTGACTAAGCTATTCCACCCCTCAATTTATACCCAAAGACTTAAAATCAGCATACTATAGTAATGCAGCCACATCAACATTTGTAGCAGCTCAATTCACAATAGCTAAACTGTGGAAGCAACCTAGATGCCCTTCAATAGATGAATGAGAAAAGAAACTATAGTATATATACACAATGGAGTATTACTCAGCATTAAAAGAGAATAAAATTATGGCATTTTTAAGTAAACGGATGGAGTTGGAGAATATCATGTTAAGTGAAGTAAACAAATACCAAAAAACCAAGGCCGAATGTTCTCTCTAATAAGTGGATGCTAATCCATAATGGGGGACGTGGGGAAAGTGAAGAAACTTTGGGGAGTGGAGGAGAGGGGACATAGGGGTAGAAAAGATGGTGAAATGAAATGGACATCATTACTCTAGGTACTTGTATGACTATACATATGGTGCTTTGCTACATCATTTACAACCATAGAAATATGAAGTTGTGCTGCAATTGTGTTCAAATAATTAAAATGCATTCTGCTGTCATACATACCTAATTAAACTAAATAAATAACTAAAAATTAATTTGGCACAAAAAGATTATTATTTTTTTTATTTTGTGGTACTGAATATTGAACCCAGAGGTGCTTTGCCCCTAAATTACATTACCAGACCTTTTTATTTTTTGAGAAACGGTCTCCTTCAGTTGCCCAGGTTGGCCTTAAACTTTCAATCCTCCTGTCTTAGCCTCAAGAGTAGCTGGAATTACAGGAGTATGCCACCATGCCTGGCTATACTAAAACTTCTTTATGAATCAAGAGGGAAAAATAAGATAATTTTATATTTAACTCTACATTTATTTGAGTTTTTAATCCATATTCATTGTAAGTACAAATCAACTATAAAATTAAAGATTATTTTAATTTTATTATAACTTTTAATGCTAATACTCAACAATCTTACCTCTAATTTGATCAATTAATATTTTTCCCTCTCTTTTAGGCCTAGAGAAAAATAAACAGCTATAATTACCCAATAGAAACAGGAAACCATTGGCTACTACTTTTATAGAATAATATGAAATCATCATAAAGATATTTGTTTTCCTTTCTGAATACAGTCTAAGATCATTAACCATCTAACAGAATCCAATGCTTATTCTTAGTCTGTTTTGGTTACAAATTCTTATGGCTTTAATAGGAAAATATTGGTGCAGTCATGTGTAAACTTTGCATATTTCTGTGCTCTTTGAGAGCTTTCAGACACCTATTTGCCGCCCAGGTTTCATGTGGTCCTTAATCCATCTTGGCAAAGGTGGTCATCTAGGGGCACTCTTGAGCAAATTGATTTGTGTAGTCTGGAGTTTCTAGCTATCCTATATGTCTGATCCATTTGTTTACTCACCAACCATGTGAAATACTTGGAAAACAAAAATAAATAGTCAAATTCCCTGTTATGAAGAATTGAAGGGAAAGACAGACATATAAACACCCATTGTAGTACTGTGATACACAATGTGAAAACAATAAGAGGAAGAAATCTTCTAGGTTTCTCTGAGAGCACAGAAGAAGGTGTGCTTAATGAACACTGAGAGGGTAAGACACATGGGAAATGCCAGTTGAGTTGAATTTTGAAGGTAAATAGTGGCAACTAACCTCAAGTTCTTAAGACAAGCACGTCATATTCTAAACTTTTACATATACATATTCTCATGACAACTTTCTGAGCTAAGCAATATTATTATCCCATTACTTCATTTAATCCTCATTTTAAACATGATGAAATTGCAAAGTTCCTAAAATGTTTGCTCTGTGCCACTTGATCAAGTAATACAAGAAATTAGAATGGGATTTTCCGTGCCCTGTTTTTTTTTTTTCCTAACTGAAACAACAACAAGATAACCATCAGTTACTAAAGACTAAAACAAGCCCCTTTGCAAAAAATGCAGTTTTATACATATAATGATACCTATATTCTATATGATGTAGAATCAAGATTTGTTGAGAATTTTCTTTGGAACTAGGTTTTCATGCTATTAATCTCTTCCCCACTCATTTGGGGAGGGAGACTGTCAACCACTTACCTCAAATACTGTGAGCAGTGTTTTGTGTTTTGGAGAAACAACTGAAAGGCTCTGAAGTATGTGTCCAGTAATTGAAAAATCAAAAGTATTGTGCAGGCCTCACTCCAGAGAAAACTTTATCTAGCTCTTACCTGGAAAATCTGAATGGTAAAAGTCGGCTTGGGGGCTGGGGATGTGGCTCAAGCGGTAGCGCGCTCGCCTGGCATGCGTACGTCCCAGGTTCGATCCTCAGCACCACATACAACCAAAGATGTTGTGTCCGCCGAAAACTAAAAATAAATAAATAAATAAATATTAAAAAACTCTCTCTCTCTCTCTCTCTCTCTCTCTCTCTCTCTCTCTCTCTCCCTTTAAAAAAAAAAAGTGAGCTTGGCTTAATAATGAGGCCTGGACAGGGCTTCTGCATTGGAATCCATTCTTTCAAATTAGATAAGGGATGCTGAAGCTTTCCAAGGGTCAGGTCAAGGTCATGTGAGAGAAAGCCAAAGGAAAATCTTCTGAAACAGGTCCAATTTTTAGAGGGGCAAGGAGAGCTTAGCAAAAGAGACTGGATGTGTAACTCCAGATAATCATTAGAAAGAGCAATAAAAGTGATAGAAGAGAGAGATCTAGCAAGGAAATTCCACAGAAATCACAAAGCCTCCACTTAGAAAGAGACTAGCCTTTCTCCTTTGTCAACCCACATAGGGGCAGCAGATTTACTCATCCATCCATCCCAAATAAGAAATGCCCCACCCCTTTATCTTTCCATCTTTTTCTGCTGAGACTCCCATAAAAAATGAACCTGAAAACAGCTGGTGAATGGCCCAAAAAGAAACTGATTTTGAGAAGAAGTTGCCACTTGCATCCACACCCTTGTCTCTGTAAAGACCTCCAGACTTGACCAGGGAAATAATTAGCTGACCCTCCAGGCTTAGGATTGTCACTGGTATCTAAGACAAGACATTACAGTTATGCTGTGTTCATATTTAACCGAAAGGCTGTCACCCAACAATTGAAGCCATGGGACCTGACAGTGTCATCAGGGCCAGAGAAGACCGGCCACCAGTTAATATTTAAAGAACAATACTAGACACACGCAGTTATGCTTCACTTATATCACAAGTTTAACCTTACACCAGTAAAAGCTAAAGTCATTGTTTCCAACTTTCTTTTTCCTTCAAAAATAGACAAACGTGAAAGGCATGGTGGCCCACACCTGTAATCCCAGTGGCTCAGGAAGCTGAGGCAGGAGGATCTAGAGTTCAAAATCAGCCTTAGCAACAGCAAGGCACTAACAACTCAGTGAGACCCTATCTCTAAATAAAATACAATATAGGACTGGGAATGTGGCTCAGTGGTTGAGTGTCCCTGAGTTCAATCCCAGTAACCCCACCCCGCTAAAACTAGATAAACGTTAGATATTCTGGAGAGAAACATGGATAGATGACGAATGAATGTCATGGTTACATAAGTCTGCTTTTTTTTTTTTTTAATCTAAAAATGCTTTAGAAAAGGAAGACTGAACACAGAACTAGGATCTTGTGATCCTAGATAAGCCTTTTATTATAAGTCTGGGTAACTTACTTCACATTGCATCTAGAAAGTAGAATAAAAATCCTTGCCTTGCCTGCCTTACGTGGTTATTCTGGAGAAGAGATGGCTATAAAATTTGGTAGTTTGCACAAAGGAATGACAAATGTGTGTGTGTGTATGCATGCGCAATATGAAAATATATGAAAAAATATAAAGGCAGAACTATATGAACAGTAAAAAAAATCATATAAAATTTAACATACTATCCCCTTCCAAAACACAAAGAATACTATGCATTTTTCATGGTGTGTATGTATGTAATACAAATATAGATATTAGATATTTGTGTAAATGTGGATGGAAAAGTAGTCAACAAGGTATTCAATTTTAGACACAGGGTGTTCATTCTTTTTTTAAAGAAGAGCAAGTTTTTAATAATGAGCTGTGAGAACTCAATAATTTGTGGGGTTTTTTTTTTTTTTTTTTTTTGCTTTTATTTAAACTTTATTAAAAAAAAAAAAAAAAAACAACCCAGAAACCCAGATATACACATAATGAAAAAATTAGAAAACAGATGTTGTAGTTCTGGTAAAACTGAAAAGCTGCATAAATGTAAGATAATATTCAAATATATTGTAGTTTTTCGTTGGGGAGGTTTAAACTGTGCTAAGCAAATTTAGGAAGATGAGCTATGCAAATAATAGTCCAAATTCTAATAGTCCAATTTCCCAAGTGTGTTTCTCTATTTCTGAAAATTCTTTCTGAACTTAATTAATTGAAAGAGTCTCAAAATTTTAAACTAAATGACATTTAATTTTCTGTTCCTACACATAATTTATGGAAATTTCATAAAACAACTTAGTTTTAAAAATTAAAAGAATCCATAATTTCACTTCCTAGACATAATCTTTTCCTTTGAGTATTTTTTTCTGTAAATATATAGCTGTATTATTATTTCTTGTCTCTGTGTGTATGTTTTCTTGTCTCAATTCTGGCACATGTCATCAATGCCCTTGAAAACACGTATTTATAATAATATTTTAGCATATGTAAGCACCATTGTCTATCCTCCATTATCTTGTTGATGATCATACAAGTTTATTTTCAGTTTTACTATTGCACATAATTCTTTAACGAGTATTTTTATTTATAAATATTATTGCATGTCACTGATGATAACTGTTATTTTTGAGAATAATTTCCCAAAGGACCTATAATGCTTGAATTTTAGGACAACATGTTACTTTTACTTTCTATGAAGTAACATATTTTTTGGAGTCTGGAAAAATGCTCCCAAAGATATTACTAATTTTTAGCAAAATATATTAATAATCTCACTAAAGAGAATAAATAAAAATTGTGAAGAATCACATATGAATTTAAGTTGTTTGTTACCACCAACTGAACTATCAAAAGACTTTGAACTTTGGAAGTGTGGATACGTTTTGTGGATCCATAGTAACTTCTAGTCTTCCCAGAGTGTATGAAAATGATGATCCATAGAATTTTTAGCCACTGGGGCTGGGGATGTGGCTCAAGCGGTAGGTAGCGCACTCACCTGGCATGCTTGTGGCCCGGGGTTCGACCCTCAGCACCACATACAAACAAAGATGTTGTGTCTGCCAAAAACTAAAAAATAAATATTTAAAAAAAAAGAATTTTTAGCCACTGAATTTTTTAGATTTTACCAATTTGATAAGCAAAAGTGGAATATTTAAAATTGTTAACATCTGTTCATGTGATTCACTTATATTTTACTTTGCTATTCCTGTATGCCCTTTGCTCTTTCACAGTTACAGCATACATCCCTTGCTTTTAAGAACTCTTTGTATTAATGATAATGACACTTTGTATTAGATGTTGAAATCTTTTGACAGTATATTATTTAATTTGAGTATTTTAAAATATCTGCGTAGTGACATTTTATTCGCTTTTATATTCAGAAATTTCTTCCCCATTTATAGATAATATTGATGTTTACATTTCTCTGTTACCCTACAGCTATCGATGTTACATTTAACTTTGAATCTGCTGAAATTTTCTTTGGTATTTAATAAAAGAGAGGAATTTTATATTTTTGTTTTTTTCTATTAAAAACAGAGCCATTTCAGAGGATATTTGGAATTTAATCTTGGGATACATTGGTAGGTGTGTAAACCATAGCCCTTCAGCTGCTTAGATTTTTCATAAGTTTTATGGAAATAGAATGTTTAATAAAAAAAAAACACCTTGAATATAGAGTGTAAAATATTTACAGATGTGAGATCCTCAAAAACTCAGTATTATTTACATATTTATTTTATCAATTTAAATTATACTTTATTTTTATATGGATTTGATTCGGCTAAGTATGAGTAATAATAAAAATTCCAACTCCACTCAAAATGTTGAAAAGCAGTGTTGATTTTCCTTTTCAATTTCCACCCTCAACCTGTCCCAATTTTTTTTACTTTGTTATTCATTTTTTTTTTTTTTTTTACTTTCTGTTATTATTAATGTCATTTGATCTAGATTGAGTTTTCCCAGATGCAGACCCTGAACCAAGATGTGAGTACAAAAAAACATATTTGGGAGGTGATTCCAGAAAGAACTGGAAGGGAAGTGGGGAAGTGAGAGACAGGGCAGAAAACCAGTGACGGATGTATTATGAAATGTGTTAGTACTGTGGGTAAAGGAAGCTCATTTCTACTGAAGGAATCTCTCGGAATGTTGAACATGCCTCTGGGTTTTATCAGAACCAAGGTTTCACTTTGCTTTTCTCTTCTTTCCTTCCACACACCTTAGTTCTGTCTTATAGTACAATTTTTCTCAATTATAGTAGCCATCTTACTGACATTCATTTGTGTAGAGGGTTAAAGGTCTATCTATTTAATAAAATTGATTTAAGTGCCACCGTTTATCTTTTTAATGCACAATTGCCATGTGCCAAAACTGCAATAGATTGTTTTTCTCTATGAAAAATTCTAAACCCTGGAAATCACTGACCTCCAAAAACCACTCCCATCCCTTATTCCAGCTGTAACCTCCTGCCTATCATAACATATATCCTGGAAAATGGAGGTTCTGATGTTCTCCATGTTCCCCAAATGGGTGTATTTGCCACACTATTCTTTCCCTGCAATACCATTTTTTTAAATATTTATTTTTTAGTTCTAGTTGGACACAATACACTTATTTTATTTATGTATTTTTATGTGATGCTGAGGATTGAACCCAGGGCCTTGCACATGTGAGGCAAGTGCTCTACCACTGAGCCACAACCCCAGTGCCCCTGCAATACCATTTTATATTCCACCCAAACCCATCGTTCCATTGATATCCTACTTGACCTACAGAATTCCACTTAAATACTACCTCAATACTACCTCAATATTCTCTGGCCACTCCTAAACTAGAAATAATAGTTTGTGGCTTTCCTTGTAAAGTATTTTATAGCAAAATTCACCTTTTACTTTGAATAGTGTTTGTTCATATGTCCCCAAGACTGTCCTTTTTGAGGACAGCATGTGTTTTACATTGTATTCTCCTTTGAATCAAGAAAGTCATTGCAAATAAAAGACACATAAGAAATACATAAAAACCAATTCAATTATTAAGAATCCTCCCTTGCCTAGCATGCTTGAGAACAAGGGTTCCATCTCCAGTACTGGCAGGGAGAAATGGGTAGAATCTTACTGAAGGTTAAAAAAATTCAGAAATAAATGTCAGGAGTTGATTTCCATTATATTAGGAAATGTCAAATAAATGGATTTAACTTTTTTCTCTTCTCACAGAGGATGATGAAAACAAATTGACAGGAGTTATAGGCAGTCATTAAAGTTAAAAAAGAGGTTTTTTGCAGTACAGAGGTTCCTCAAAAAACTAGAATTGGAACCACCATATGACCCAGCTATCCTAATTCTTTGTATTTTCCCCAAAGAGCTAAAATAAGCATACTATAGCAATATAGCCACCTCAATGTTTATAACAGCACAATTTGCAATAGCTGGATTATGGAATCACCCAGGTGCCCATCAATAGATGAATGGATTAAGAAATTGTGGTATATATACACAATGGAGTTCTACTCAGTCATAAAAGAGAATTAGATTCTGACATTTGCTGGTAAATGGATGAAAATTGAGAATATCATGCTAAGTGAAATAAGCCAGACACAGAAACTCAAAGGTCAAATGTTTTCTCTCATATGAGGAAGTTAGAGTAAAATAAAGGAAAAGGGCAGGGAAAGATAGGATAACATAAAGAAAAAGGAAAGATCAATAGTGAAGAAGAAGAAGAAGAAGGAGATGGAGAGGCAGAGTGCAGGGATGGGTAAGCAAAAAGCAATGCAGAATGAATTCTTAAAAAGTTATGTTATATGCATATACAACTTACAAAACTTCACTTTTATATGTAAGTGAAAAGAACCAATTAAATATAAAAAAAGACAAGAGAAAGGAAGTCTATTAGAGTAGAGGAAGGGAGGATGGGAGGGAAAAGGGTGAATCATGAACAGAAATAGAATTCCAAACACAATGAATTTGTTGGGATAAACCCAACTACTATGAATAACTATAAAGCTCAATAATAATAAAAAAAGAGGTTTTTCCCTGAGGTTTTCAGGATGTGTATCAGCTGATTATTTGTTACCTATTGACTTTATTTATTTATTCTTTCAACTTATTAGTGAAGGCACAGTTTTGATATACATTCAACACTATTTGAGTTCTGAGTCTGCAGCTGTGAACAAAATATCTGATATTTGATTAATGGAGTTTAAAAACATTAAAGGAGAAAGAAACAATCAAACACAAATAAATGTGTACATAATGGTCAGTGCCATAAAGAACCATGACAGTGTACTGTGCAGTTCACAATGAGAGGGACAGAGAATTAATCAGGGGAAAAAAAAAGTCTCTCTGAGAAGGTTATGTTTAGATTGATACATGACAGATAGGGAAGATTTCCTAAAAGAGAAAGTATCATATGGAATGGATCTGGGGTGGGGGGGAATATGCCAAGATTAAGGAAATGAGAGTCTTTTAGTAAAAATAGAAAGTAATAAGTAGGTAGATATTTGCAAGAGGCAAGGCTGAGTTTAGTGCTGACTAAATCATGTATGACCTTGTAGAAAAACTAAGGATTATATATAATACCTCACCAGCTGTAGGAAGTCATTGAAGAATATTAAGCTGAAAAATTATATGGTCATATTTATTATAATTGAAATGTTTATTAATTATATAAATGGTTTTCTTATAAACCACCAATAGCTTATTCAAAAATTATTTTTTAAAATTAATCTCTTTAAAAATATTTAAAATTAACCATTCATCTTAAAGATAAAAATAACATTTATGTCCACTAAAACAAAGTGATATTTGTACTATTTGTGAACCTTTATACAGGATTATCAGAAGAATTATATAGTTTTATGAACTTTGTGGTATAGTTTTCTGAACTTTAATCAGTTTTCATTGTATCCATCTTTATGTTACTGATTTTGCTTTCCTTGAGTGTATTTTATTTTTCAGTGTGTTTTATTTTCAATTTTAATAACTTTTAAAATTTAAAAAGAAAGATTTGGTGCTGAGATTGAACACAGCCTTATACATGCCAAGGATGAGATTTACCACTGGGCCACACCACCTAATTTCTTCACATCTTTATTGAAATAAAATTGACATGACAAAAGTTTATGCATTTTAAGCATACAACTAAATGTTGTTAAATAAATTTAAAAGGTTGTGCATACAGCATTACAAAGGCTTTCTATTTTTACCTTCATAAAATTACCAGCAACTTTCTTCTAAATTTCTTTTTATGATTAATTTGATATTTTTGGTGATTTCAATTGAATCTTTTCTGTGAATTATATTTTTAGGTGAGAAATGATTGGTCAAGAGATGCAGAAATACTTGACAAGCTCATAGCTAATTCTACTATGAGAACTGAGGGAAGACATTCTCCATTTTTATTTTTTAAACATAAAAATATGCACCTGCTACCATCTAATTATTTTCCCAGGTATTCTTTTTGTTTCATTAGCATTACATTTCACCAACATCTAGCAACTGTTTTTAAGACAGTGTTTTTTTTTTAATTTTTATTTATATATGTCAGCAGAATGCATTACAATTCTTATTCCACGTATAGAGTACAATTTTTCATATTTCTGGTAGTATACAAAGTATATTCACACCAATTCATGTCTTTATACTTGTACTTTGGATAATAATGTCCATCACATTCCACCATATTTCTAACCCTATACCCCCCTCCCTTCCCTTTCCATCCCACTCTATCTAGAGTTTTGTCTATTTCTTCCATACTCCCTCTCCCTACCCCACTATGAATCAGCCTTCTTATATAAGAAAAACATATGGCATTTGGTTTTTTGGGATTGGCTAACTTCACTTAGTATTACCTTCTCTAACTCCATCCATTTACCTGCAAATGCCATGATTTTATTCTCTTTTATTGCTGAGTAATAGTCCATTGTTTATATATGCCACATTTTTTAAATCCATTAATCTCTGAAGGGCTTCTAGGTTGGTTCCACAGTTTAGCTATCGTGAATTATGCTGTAATAAACATTGATATGGCTGAGTCCCTGTAGTATGCTGTTTTTTTAAAAAAATATTTTTATTTCTTACATACATGACAATAGTGGAATGCATTACAACCATAATTATCTATTCACAGCACAAGTTTTTGTAACTCTGTATATAAAGTATGTTCACGCCAGATTATGCCATTATACATGAGCTCTCTCTTTTTTTGCATTACAATTCTTAATACATCTTTATACCACAATTTATCATATCTCTGTTTGTATTTAACATATGTTGACACCAAATTCACATCTTCATATATGTATTTTGCTGTTTTTAAGTCCTTTGGGTATAGACTGAGGAGAGGGATACCTGGGTCAAATGGTGGTTCCATTCCCAACTTTCCAAGAAATCTTCATACTGCTTTTCATATTGGCTACACCAATTTGCAGCCCCACCAGCAGTCTATGAGTGTGCCTTTTTCCCCCATATCCTCACTAACACTTATTGTTGTTAAAACAGTATTTTTAAATTAACCATTCACGATGATTTTGAATGCTTTACTGTATTTAAATTCTTTAAAACTATAGATGTTCTATTTTTTCTTTCTTTTATACTGTACACATTTTATACTTTATTTTATTTTTAGAACTGTATTATATTCACAACAAAATTGAAAGCAAGGTCCAGAGATTTTCCCATAGACCTCTGCACCAACAGGTGCATGAACTTTCCTGTCAACATCTCTCATCAGTGTGGTGTATGTGTTATAATCGGACAATTTACATTGACTCCTCATTATCATTTGTTGTAGTTTGAGGGTCAGATGTCCCCCAAGACCTCTTGTGTTTATGTTGGAATATTCAGAGGTAAAATGATTGTAATATGATAACTATAACCTCATCAGTCCATCCTAGTTTAAATGGACGGACTAGAGTGCAACTGTAGGCAGGTGGGGCATGGCTGGAGGTGGTGGGTCACCAGGGGCATACTCAGGAAAGGTGCACTTTCCCTGTGGCCCTTTTCCCCTTGCTGTTTCTTTGCTGTCATGAGAGGAGCAGCTTCCCCTCTGCCATACCCTTGTCCCATGATATGCTTCCTCACTTGGGGCCCAAAGCAATGGAATGGGCCATCTATGATGGACTGAGACCTCTGAAATCATGTGCCCTAAAAAACCTTTTCTTCCTCTACATTGTTCTTGTCAGATCTTTGGTGACAGCAACATAAAACTGACTAAAACCACACCCAAAGTCTATAGTTTAGGGTTTATTCTCACTATTATTGTATATTTTATGGATTTGGGCAAATGAATAATGGCACAAATCCTCCATTATACTATTGTCAATTACATTTACTTTCTTAAAAATCCTTTGTTGCCAGCCGCGCAAGCACCGTACTCAGGGCTGAATTCTGGGTTCGAGACGGGGGAAGGAAGCGGTCCATCTCGGTTCTCCACACCGGTCAGACCACAGAGGAGGCCAGCAGCCACCATGTTGGTAAACTGACGTCACCACCCCTGTTTTCGACTGACCGCAGCTCATTCAGCCATAGAACAGGTAATTTCAGGCTGCAATTCGCCTGCGGCTTGCAGACAGATTGCTAGGGCTCAGCGCCTGGGTGCTTCTTAGAACCTGATCTTATCGGAGTGAATACCGAGCGCGGGGCGGCCGAGTTCCGGCTCCTGGAACCGCCCTGGCCCAGGGCTGCTGAGCCTGCGGAGGCTGCTTCATGGACCCTGCTCCTACCAGAGCATACAACAAGCACTAAGCAGCCGAATTACGGCTCCCGGAACTGAGCCTGCGGGGACTGCTTCTTGGAGCTTACATCTATAGGAGCTTACACCGAGCACGGAGCGGCCGAGTTCCGGCTCCCGGAACTTCCCTGGCCCGGGGCTAGGAGCCCGCGGAAACTGCTTCTCGGTCCGGGTCCTGCTGAGGGCCGGTCAGGACTCACCCGGTGCTTTGGTTGCCCGGCAAGGGGAACGAAATGCTGCCATTCGCATAGGATACCAACATGACAGAGATCTGATGTCTGCAGAAAGCGGCAGAGGAGGGAACTTCATCAATACCAGTGGTGACATAAGCAGTTGGTCTCCTGGTAGCGGGGGGTGAGGCACAGTCACCCGAGTCTCCTCAATTTGTCGTCTAGCCAGAGGGAAGGAGCCGGGCCGCCGCCAGCGCCCGGAGCAGGCCCAGCGGCTCGCCAGCGTGGTGACCACGTGACCCCAATTGGAGAGGGGGCGGAGCGGAGCCGCCACCCGCAACCGCAAGGTGGGCAGACCCGCGACCCAGTGGTACATGGGCGTGGTAGGAGGGGCAGGGCAGAGCCGCGGTTCGCCCTGTGACGAATGAGCGTGCAAGGTAAACAGACCTGTGACAGCCTGGCGGGTCAGGCCCAGTGGCCTGCCAGTGTGGTACACACGTCACCCCAACTGGAGTAGGGGCAGAGCAGATCCTCCTCCCACGCCCGGATCAGGCCCTGCCGGTGTGGTGGTCACGTGACCCCAATCGGAGTGGGGGCGGAGCGGAACTGCCACCCGTGCCCGCAGGGTGAGCAGACCAGTGATCAACCTGCAGATCAGGCCCAGGGGTCCGCAGGCGTGGTAGGAGGGGCAGGGCAGATCCGCCGCCCGCGCCTCCAAGGTAGGCAGACCTACAACAGACCGGCGGATCAGGCCCAGGAGCCTGCCGGCGTGGTACAAACACCACCCTAATTGGAGTAGTGGCAGAGCAGAGTCGCCGCCCGTGCCAGGAACAGGCCCAGTGTCCTGCAGGCGGGGTAGTCACAACACCCCAATTGGAGTAGGGGCAGAGCAGAGCCTCCACCCGTGCCCGAAAGGTGGGCAGATCTGCGACCGACCAGCGGGACAGGCCCAGTGGCCTGCCGGTACGACAGACACGTCACCCCATTTGCAGTAGGGGCAGAGTAGAGCCGCCGCCCACGCCTGCAGGGTAGGCAAACCTGCAACCGACTGGCGGATCAGGCCCAGTGGCCTGCCGGCGTGGTACACTCGTCACCCCAATTGGAGTAGGGGAAGAACAGAGCCGCCGCCAGCTCCCAGAACAGGCCCAGTGACCTGCCGGCGTGGTAGCCACGACACCCCAATTGGAATAAGGAGAGAGCAGAGCCGCCGCCCGCACCTGCAGGAAAGATACGCAAGCAGTATGAAAAGACAAGGAAAGAAAGGACCACAAGCAATGCAGGTCAACGCAACTTTAGAAGAGGTAACAGCTGCAGCAGATGGAATGTCAGATAAAGAATTCAGGATATACATGCTTCAGATGATCTGGAGTATCAAGGAAGACATTAAACAGCAAAATCAGACAATGAAAGATCACTTCGACAACGAATTACGCAAACAAATCCAGGAAGCAAAGGATCAACTATACAGGGAGATAGAGGTTATAAAAAACAAACAAACAGAAATCCTAGAAATGCAGGAAGCAATAAACCAACTTAAAAACTCAATGGAGAATACTACCAGCAGAGTAGAACACTTAGAAGATAGAACATCAGACAATGAAGACAAAGTATTTCAACTGGAAAAGAACATAGACAGCTCAGCAAGACTGTTAAGAAACCATGAGCAGAACATCCAAGAAATATGGGATAACATTAAGAGACCAAACTTAAGAGTCATTGGGATACAGGAAGGTACAGAGCTCCAAACCAAAGGAATGAGAAGTCTATTCAATGAAATAATACAAGAAAACTTCCCAGACTTGAAGAATGAGACAGAATCCCAAATCCTAGAAGCCTACAGGACGCCGAATGTGCAAAATCATAAGAGATCCACACCTAGACACATTATAATGAAGATGCCCAACATACAGAATAAGGAGAGAATTTTAAAAGCTACAAGAGAAAGGAAGCAGATTACATTTAGGGGTAAGCCAATCAGGATAACAGCTGATCTGTCAACACAGACTCTGAAAGCTAGAAGATCCTGGAATAACATATTTCAAACACTGAAAGAAAATGGGTTCCAACCAAGAATTGTGTATCCAGCGAAATTAAGCTTCAGGATGGAGGATGAAATTAAAACCTTCCACGATAAACAAAAGTTTAAAGAATTCGCAGCTAGAAAACCATCTCTTCAAAACATCCTCGCCAAAGCATTACAGGAAGAGGAAATGGAAAATAACAATGAAAACCAACAGTGGGAGGTAGGACAGTAAAGGGGGGGGGGATAATCAAAGAGGAAAACAAACCATGTTTAGTAACAGAAATAAACAAATATGGCTGGAAGAACAACCCATATCTCAATAATAACCCTAAATGTTAATGGCTTAAACTCACCAATTAAGAGACACAGGCTAGTAGAATGGATCACAAAACAAGACCCAACAATATGCTGCCTACAGGAGACGCATTTGATAGGAAAGGACATACATAGGCTGAAGGTGAAAGGTTGGGAAAAATCATATCACTCATATGGACTTCGGAAACAAGCAGGAGTGTCCATACTCATATCAAATAAAATAGATTTCAAGCCAAAGTTAATCAAAAGAGATAAAGAGGGACACTACATACTGCTTAAGGGAACCATACACCAACAAGACATAACAATCATAAATA
The DNA here is from genome assembly GCF_047511675.1 of Marmota flaviventris. NCBI lineage: Eukaryota > Metazoa > Chordata > Mammalia > Rodentia > Sciuridae > Marmota > Marmota flaviventris. Next base: position 46,293,495 of record NC_092505.1, on the reverse strand, counting down.
TTTATGCCCCAAACAATGGTGCAGCTATGTTCGTCAAACAAACTCTTCTCAAGTTCAAGAGTCTAATAGACCACCATACCATAATCATGGGAGACTTCAACACACCTCTCTCGCCACTGGACAGATCTTCCAAACAAAAGTTGAATAAGGAAACTATAGAACTCAATAACACTATTAATAACCTAGACCTAATTGACATATATAGAATATACCACCCAACATCAAGCAGTTACACTTTTTTCTCAGCAGCACATGGATCCTTCTCAAAAATAGAGCATATATTATGTCACAGGGCAACTCTTAGACAATATAAAGGAGTAGAGATAATACCATGCATCTTATCTGATCATAATGGAATGAAACTGAAAATCAACGATAAAAGAAGGAAGGAAAAAGCATACATCACTTGGAGAATGAACAATAGGTTACTGAATGATCAATGGGTTATAGAAGACATCAAGAAGGAAATCAAAAAATTCTTAGAGATAAATGAAAACACAGACACAACATATCGGAATCTATGGGACACATTGAAAGCAGTTCTAAGAGGAAAATTCATTGCTTGGAGTTCATTCCTTAAAAAAAGAAAAAACCAACAAATAAATGATCTCATACTTCATCTCAAAATCCTTGAAAAAGAAGAGCAAAACAACAGCAAAAGAAGTAGAAGGCAAGAAATAATTAAAATCAGAGCTGAAATTAATGAAATCGAAACAAAAGAAACAATTGAAAAAATTGACAAAACTAAAAGTTGGTTCTTTGAAAAAATAAACAAAATCAACAGACCCTAAGCGATGCTAGCGAAGAGAAGAAGAGAGAGAACTCAAATTACTAGCATACGGGATGAAAAAGGCAATATCACAACAGACACTTCAGAAATACAGAAGATAATCAAAAACTATTTTGAATCCTTATACTCCAATAAATTAGAAGATAGTGAAGGCATAGATAAATTTCTTAAGTCATATGATCTGCCCAGATTGAGTCAGGAGGATATAGAAAACCTAAACAGACCAATATCAATTGAGGAAATAGAAGAAACCATAAAAAGACTACCAACTAAGAAAAGCCCAGGTCCAGATGGGTATACAGCAGAATTTTACAAAAACTTTAAAGAAGAACTAATACCAATACTTTTCAAGCTATTTCAGGAAATAGAAAAGGAGGGAGAACTTCCAAATTCATTCTATGAGGCCAACATCACCCTGATACCTAAACCAGACAAAGACACTTCAAAGAAAGAAAACTACAGACCAATATCTCTAATGAACCTAGATGCAAAAATCCTCAATAAAATTCTGGCGAATCGGATACAAAAACATATCAAAAAAATTGTACACCATGATCAAGTAGGATTCATCCCTGGGATGCAAGGCTGGTTCAATATACGGAAATCAATAAATGTTATTCACCACATCAATAGACTTAAAAATAAGAACCATATGATCATCTCGATAGATGCGGAAAAAGCATTTGACAAAGTACAGCATCCCTTTATGTTCAAAACTCTAGAAAAACTAGGGATAACAGGAACATACCTCAATATTGTAAAAGCAATCTATGCTAAGCCTCAGGCTAGCATCATTCTGAATGGAGAAAAACTGAAGGCATTCCCTCTAAAATCTGGAACTAGACAGGGATGCCCTCTCTCTCCACTTCTGTTCAACATAGTTCTCGAAACACTGGCCAGAGCAATTAGACAGACGAAAGAAATTAAAGGCATCAAAATAGGAAAAGAAGAACTTAAATTATCACTATTTGCAGATGATATGATTCTATACCTAGCAGACCCAAAAGGGTCTACAAAGAAACTATTAGAGCTAATAAATGAATTCAGCAAAGTGGCAGGATATAAAATCAACACGCATAAATCAAAGGCATTCCTGTATATCAGCGACAAATCCTCTGAAATGGAAATGAGGACAACCACTCCATTCACAATATCTTCAAAAAAAATAAAATACTTGGGAATCAACCTAACAAAACAGGTGAAAGACTTATACAATGAAAACTACAGAACCCTAAAGAGAGAAATAGAAGAAGATCTTAGAAGATGGAAAAATATACCCTGTTCATGGATAGGCAGAACTAACATCATCAAAATGGCGATATTACCAAAAGTTCTCTATAGGTTTAATGCAATGCCAATCAAAATCCCAACGGCATTTCTTGTAGAAATAGAGAAAGCAATCATGAAATTCATATGGAAAAATAAAAGACCCAGAATAGCAAAAACAATGCTAAGCAGGAAGTGTGAATCAGGCGGTATAGCGATACCAGACTTCAAACTATACTACAGAGCAATAGTAACAAAAACAGCATGGTACTGGTACCAAAACAGGCGGGTGGACCAATGGTACAGAATAGAGGACACAGAAACCAATCCACAAAACTACAACTATCTTATATTTGATAAAGGGGCTAAAAGCATGCAATGGAGGAAGGATAGCATCTTCAACAAATGGTGCTGGGAAAACTGGAAATCTATATGCAACAAAATGAAACTGAATCCCTTTCTCTCGCCATGCACAAAAGTGAATTCAAAATGGATCAAGGAGCTTGATATCAAATCAGAGACGCGCCGTCTGATAGAAGAAAAAGTTGGCTATGATCTACAGTCGGTGGGGTCGGGCTCCAAATTCCTCAATAGGACACCCATAGCACAAAAGTTAATAACTAGAATCAACAAATGGGACTTACTCAAACTAAAAAGTTTTTTCTCAGCAAAAGAAACAATAAGAGAGGTAAATAGGGAGCCTACACCCTGGGAACAAATCTTTACTCCTCACACTTCAGATAGAGCCCTAATATCCAGAGTATACAAAGAACTCAAAAAATTAGACAATAAGAAAACAAACAACCCAATCAACAAATGGGCCAAGGACCTGAACAGACACTTCTCAGAGGAGGACATACAGTCAATCAACAAGTACATGAAAAAATGCTCACCATCTCTAGCTGTCAGAGAAATGCAAATCAAAACCACCCTAAGATACCATCTCACTCCAGTAAGATTGGCAGCCATTATGAAGTCAAACAACAACAAGTGCTGGCGAGGATGTGGGGAAAAGGGTACACTTGTACATTGCTGGTGGGACTGCAGATTGGTGCAGCCAATTTGGAAAGCAGTATGGAGATTTCTTGGAAAGCTGGGAATGGAGCCACCATTTGACCCAGCTATTCCCCTTCTTGGTCTATTCCCTAAAGACCTAAAAAGAGCATGCTACAGGGACACTGCTACATCGATATTCATAGCAGCACAGTTCACAATAGCAAGACTGTGGAACCAACCTAGATGCCCTTCAATAGACGAATGGATAAAAAAAATGTGGCATTTATACACAATGGAGTATTACTCTGCATTAAAAAATGACAAAATCATAGAATTTACAGGGAAATGGATGGCATTAGAGCAGATTATGCTAAGTGAAGCTAGCCAATCCCTAAAAAACAAATGCCAAATGTCTTCTTTGATATAAGGAGAGTAACTAAGAACAGTGTAGGGACGAAGAGCAGGAGAAGAAGATTAACATTTAACAGGGATGAGAGGTGGGAGGGAAAGGGAGAGAGAAGGAAAATTGCATGGTAATGGAAGGAGACCCTCAGGGTTATACAGTGGAGGAGGTAGAGAGAGAGGAGGGGAGGGGAGGGGAGAGGTGGGGAGGGGGGAGGGTGGAGGATGGGAAAGGCAGTGGAGCACAACAGACACTAGTATGGCAATTTGTAAATCAATGGATGTGTAACTGATGTGATTCTGCAATCTGTGTATGGGGTGAAGGTGGGAGTTCATAACCCACGTGAATCAAAGTGTGGAATATGATATGTCAAGAAATTTGTAATGTTTTGAACAATCCACAATAAAAAATTAAAAAAAAAAATCCTTTGTGCTCTGCCTTTTTGCCTCTCCCTCCCCAAGACCTTTGGCAAAACTGACCTTTCACTAGCTCCGCAGTTTTGACTTTGTACAGATTGAGCTTGTTGGAATGGTGCAACAAGTTTCTTGAAATTAGTAAACTACATCAAATGTTTCTCTACATTTTTATATGGTTTGATAATGTATTTCATTTTACTGCTGATTAATGTAGCACACTTTTTTTCTTATTTTATTCTATTGAAGAATATCTTGGTTGTTTTTGCAATCAAGCTATATTAAACATCTATCTTCAGGCTTTGTGTAGACACAGATCTCTGCTCCTTTATGTAAATATTAAGGAGTGAAATTGCTGGATCATATGATAAGAGTGTTTTGATTTTGTCAGAATTGTCTTCCAAGGTGGATGTTTAATTTTACATCCTACCAGGAGTGAACTAGCATTTCTGTTAGTCCACTTCCTTGCCATCACTGGTTATCACCAGTGTTCAGGATTTTGGCCATCCTAATAAAAGTCTAGTGACATCTTGTTGTTGTTTGAAATTGCATATCCTTGATGGCATATGATTTGGAATATCTTTTCATATATTTGTTTAATATACATAGATCTTATTTTGTAAGGTATTTTTAAATTAAAAGGATCAAAGTAGTACAATGGAAACAAGATTATTTAACAGTAAGAAAATTAGGGGGTTTTGTTTTCTCATTGTTAAGTTTTAAATCTTCTTTTAATATTTTTTGGCTAATTGTCCTTAATAAAACATATCTTTTGAATTTTTTTCTTCTGATGTGACTCCTATTTTACTCATTAAAAATGCCTTTTACAAAGGAGAAAATTTTAGTTATAATGAAGCTAGTTACATTAATTCTTTTTTCATAATTATACTCTTGGTCTTGAATCAAAAACTCATCACAAAACTCAAGGTCATTCTATGTGTTTTTCTATGTTATCCTTTATAAGTTTTATAGTTGTACACTTTACTTTTAGACCTGCAGTCCACTTTGAGTTGATTTTTGTGAAGGGTATAAGATGTGTGTTTGGATTTTTTTTTTTTTTTTTTTTTTTTGCACATGGATGTCTAGTTGCTGTAGCACCATTTGTTGAACATGAATGTTTCTTCATTGTGCTGCCCCATGGTCCACTGTCAAATATCAGTTCACTCTATTACATGCATCTATTTTTGGGCTCTCTAAATTTTCCATTGATTTGTCTATTTTTCCACTAGTTCTACACATTCTTTATCACTATAAGTTTATAGTATTTATGTTGGATAATGTCAGTCTTCCAACTTTGTTCTTTTTTTTTTAATATTGTGTTGGATTTTGAAGGTCCTTTAACCTCTTCATATGAACTTTAGAAATAACTTGCCAACATCTAGAAAAAGTTTGCTGGAGTTTGATTGGGATTGCATTGAGTCTGCAACCCCAATAGATCAAGTTGGAAAGAACTGAAATCTTGATAATATTGAGTCTTCTAATCAATGAACATGGAATATCTTTCCACTTATTTAGATCTTCTTTAATTTCCTCCATAATTTTGTAGTTTTCCTTATAAGACCTAGTACATACCTTGCTTGATTTATCCTATTTTGTTTATTTAACTGCTAACATAAATGGCCTTTATTTTTAATTTCAACTTCCATTTTTTCATTTCGAGTATATAGGAAAGCAAATTATTTTTTATATTGCTCTTGTATCCTGGAAATTAGTAGAATCATTTATTAATTACAGGATGCTTTTGTTAATAGACATTTAGGCTGTTGTGTAGTTAAAAAAAAAAGAAAGAAAGAAAAAAGAAAAAGGAGAGATGAGTACAAGAGCTAGGCTACCAGTAAGAATACTAGTGCAATTTACTAAGTGAGAGATTATGGTAATTTGCTTCAGGGTACAGGTCTAGTTTAGAAAGAAAGGAGATGGATTAGTGATATATGTTTAATTTTAAAGAACAATGCTGAGTGATTAGCTATTGAGTATGAAAGAAAGTAGATTTCAAGAATAATTTTTAAGATTTGGGGTTTGTGCAATTAGGAGTATGCTGATAGATTTGATGATTTGAAGAAGACTTAAAAGGATAGATGAGATTGAGGGAAAGGATTCAAAATAAAAATTTATTCTTTCACTTCTCTGACATTCCAAGGGCAATTTGATTGCATATGCCTTATGATTCTGTTTCAGTTTTTCCAAGATTTTTCAAGTTGTCTTTTCAGAGTACATCCCTGAACTCTCATTGAGTCTTTGCTCTGGTTAGATCCATCTTCATAATATACTGCTGGATCATATTTGTGTGATTTTTTTGTTCTTTTTGGTCATCTTGACCTGTAGCATAGAAGTAAACAAGAATAACTTCTTCCTGGGTAATTTGAGCATACCACAAATGCTACGCAAAGTAGAAGCAAAAGGCAACTTCTAAAGTCATGTAGTTAAACAAAAATATTGATGCTTTAAACTTTGGACCCTTGAGAAATTTTGTGTGTTTTCTTTGTTCTTAGGAATGTCTTCTTCACAGATTGTGCCTGTGTTTGTATGAGAGTATGTTGGATGTTCAGCATATTTTAATTAAGGATTTTTTGAAGTAGCAACATCAAACTCCTTCCCCGGCCCAGTATTGTGTTAATCAGCTTTTCAATGTTGTGACCCAAATACCTGATATGAACAACTTAAAGGAAGAAAAGTTTATTTGGGGATTATGAATTCAGAGGTCTCAGTCGATGGTCAGCCAACTCCATTGCCTTAGGCCTGAGTTGAAGCAGAAGATCATGGTACAAGGGCATGGCAGAGAGAAGCTACTCAGCTCCTGGTAGCCCAGAAACAGAGAGCGGGTAGGAGGAGAGGAGCCAGGGACAAGATATTGTCTAAGCCCACATCTTCCAGTGACTTGCTTCCTCCAGCCATGCCCCATTTGCCTACAGGTACCACCCAGTAGTCCATTTGAATGATTAATATATCAGATGAATTAATACACTGATGGAACTTCAGCTCTTTTTTTTTTTTTTTTTTTTTTTTTGTATCAGGGGCACTTAACCACTGAACCACATCCCTAGCACTTTTTATATTTTATTTTGAGACAGAGGCTGGTGAAGTTGCCGATGTCCTTTCCTAAGTAGCCGAACCTGGCTTTGAACTTGTGATCCTCTTGCCTCAGCCTCCAGAGCTGCTGGGATTACAAACATGCACCACAATGCCTAATTTCAGCTTTCTTAATCTAATTATTTTATCTCTGAACATTCCTGCATTGCCTTATACATAAGTTTTTTAGGGGACACCTGGTATCTAAAGCATAACAACTATATTATATGCAAATAAAATTCAAGTATTCTATCTGCAATGGGAACCAAGGGTCCAAAAGTCCTCAAGGACTCTAAGGAACCTCTAAGGATCTCATAGATTGCAGTGTAAGATTTTAGGTAAATCATCAAGAAAGAGTACCAACTTCAATCTTGATAAAGTCATTCCCCTCAAAAAAAAAAAAAAGTCTTATTAGCAAAAGTGTGATTTTTATGCTAATTCATTATAAAAATCACTCTGTGTATGTTAACAAGTCACTTTCCAATCTAAGCCTCAGGGTCTGCAGCTGATATGATCTTGAAATGTTCCCATAGCTCAGAGCATCCTGGGAGCTTGGTTTTTCAGGCTTGTTGCCATTTTCATGACCTCTTTGACATTTCCTTTGGTAAGTCAGTGTGAGATTGTAGGGGAAAGGGAAACTAGTGGGGAGTGTGGGCAAGTGTGGTAGCAGGAAGCTGTGTGTTTTGGCTACCTGCTATTAGAAAACTAGTCACTGAACCTCATTCACTCACTTAGCTCCAGATTCACTGAGGGACATAAAACTAAGCAAACCCTCAGGTCATGACCTGTTTCATTATCAAGAAAGTTTGGAAAGTTTTGAGCTATACCCCTGGGAAAAGGAACAGAAACCATGAATAAATACACAATCTGGTTTCATTGTTCCATTCTTAAAATGTCAGATGAAAGGCCCTCTTAAAAGCAAAGTCACTGAAAAAAAATTTAAATTTATATCTGACTTTCATTGTCCTTATCAGAAAACCTTGATCAATTATGACATAATCTTCAAAGAGAAGGGACATAAATTTTACCAGTTAAAATGAGGCAGGCAGTGTAATACAGGGATAAGTTCCCATTTTCGTTTGTTCTCATCTGCTATCCTGCAATAATACAGAAGCTGATCTCTGGAGAATTTCAAATTTTCTGTGACAGAATCTGAGGTCTGGCAGTCTTTCAGATGTAGAGCCTTCTGTTTTCTTTTGGATAGAACAGGAATGAAGTTTTGGGGTGGGGGTGGGGACAGAGAAAGGAGACTTTCAACAACAACTCTTTCATAGATCCCCCAATTTAGTGTTCATTTCACTAAGTTTATGTCTCAAAGTGTAGCAAAAGTTTGGATTGCAGAGAATGCCTCCAGAAAGTTAAATGTATTGCTTTATTAAAGTTGCTTTCCTCCAAGCTGACCTTTACAATAATGAGGGAGATCTGTTGGGGTTGAGGAAAAAGAAGGACAAGCAAGTTTCTGAATTTCCTCTGCTTTCCAACATAACCAAAAGCTTTAGTACAGGAAATGTCCTGAAGATCAGGCCAGGTGCGGAGAAAACAGCTGTATCACTATCATTTTTCATGAGTGAGAAGACTTTGAAAATGATCTGCTGACACAAAAAGTAAAGTGATGTTATTTTTTATATAAAAAAGCATTATTATATAGGAAATGATTATTCATGAACCCAAAGGACATTCTCAGGTCCTTAGAAAATTGGTTTCACTGACTGCACAAAATTTAGATGAGGGTGATACTTTCTCTTTCAAAATACATTTGCATTAAAAAAAAAATGTCCACTGAAGTTGATTCTGTAAAATAAGTTTAAGGAAGAGCTTTTAGGGGCCAAAATTCAGTTTTGATTGTAAAACGATATAATCAAATTCTCTATTTGGAAATTCTCTATATCAAATTCCCAAAGCATTGATTGTATCCCTGGGATCAGCACATAGCATCTTGATGTGTCTACTTTGAAGGAAATTACAATTTCGTTCATCTTCATTTTGACAAATCAACTTATGATTATATTTTTTGGGGGTAGAACCCTAGGTCTGACAGTTTTTCAAAGGCAGAATATCAAGTTGCTGACCCATCTTTTCTTGTATGTTAGGACTGAAATGAGGGAAGACATGTAGATTTTTATAAATGCAGTTTACATCATTCAAAAGAAAAGAAAGGACTCATCTAAAGTTTTTAAGCATACATACATATTTTTTACAACACTTCAAAATTAGTGATTAAGAGTTTGAAAGTAGTTTGTAGTTAATTTGGTTTATTTTAAATATTAAGTAACCTCTGTTGTCCAACATAAATTGTCCCAGGCTGGTTAACTATTTACATTCTGCATTTCTCTAAGAGACAGAGTGTTGGTAGGGGTTGGGGGGTGTCAGATTCCATACAATGAAGAAGTGAATATATTGGCTTGGCCAAATTGGTTTGGTCAATTATTTATTCTGTTTTTCCTTTCTTTTTTTTTTTTTCTTGGTGAGCCACTTCATCACTTTTTAAAATTAGAGTGTATTTCAAAAGGTAAAGAATCACCCTTATTGAAAATTTGTGTAGTCAGTGAAGCCAATTTTCTAAAGAACTGAGGATATCCTTTGGATCCATGAATAATCATTTCATATATAATAATACTTTTCAAAAAAGTATCTGAGTCTTTGACTCTCCATTTATTACATAGGGTGGGATAACAGGGTAGCTGTTCTTGTACTCATTATTTTCTCTCCATTCTCCATCCTCTTTATATTCTTCATTCCTGTGCAGAGACACAGAGGGAGAATGCAGGCTGAACAGCCTTAGGCAGGGAGGTTCCCAGAGAGATGGGGCATATGGATCCACTCTGTAGTGCCCAGAATGGTTACTATGCTACGATTTGGCTCAAAACAACAACAGTAGGCTCCTCCTCTACTGGATGAGGCCAGCTGATATTTCTAGGCAAAACCAACATGCTCTGAGTAAAGGGAGACTTCTAATGACCCCAGAGGGAGCTTAGAAATTTGTCTGGGAACCAATGTTTAGCTTTATCCCAGATATAGAGGGAAAAGGGGAGTAATGTTTTGAGGACCTCTAGGAGTGTAATAATTTAAATGAACAAATCAGAGAATACCAAGAGCTGGAAGTCTCAGAGATATAGTTCCATACCTTTCTTTACTGATGGGGGCATGGGGCCCAAAGAAAAGTGACTTGTCTGATGTATCACAACTAACTCAAGTCAGAACCAGACCAGATCTAAGGTATTCTGATTTCCTGTCCAGTCACTTTACATGCATATCTGTCTATTTTTTGAATATGTTTTTAGTTGTCAATGGATGTTTATTTATTTATTTTTAATTTATTGATCTGCGGTGCTGAGAATGGAACACAGTGCCCACACACGCTAGGCAAGCACTCTGCCACTGAGCCACAGCCAGAGCCCATGTACACATTTCTTTTGAAATAACTTCTTTTTACTCTTTCAAATATTGTTTGCTAGAACATAGACACAGTGCTGAGAGACAATAAATCTCTTTTCTCTAAAAAAAAAAAAAATTCCATTTGGGCAAAATATACCTACTTAGGAATTGCTGAGAAGTATGTGGCTGTGAAAACAGCAGAAGGGACCACGACAATTGGGTCCACAGGCCAGTGTGCTGCCTGACTGGTGACAAACAGGTGGTCAGGTAATCAGAAACCTGGACTCTATTTTCAAGGGAGTCAAATGAATATCGAATTCAGAATCTAACACTCAGTGTGCAATGAGTGACAAGTTCTCCAGCAGAGCCACACTGATGAGTTCTACAGATTTTGCCAGTGTTTTTTGTTTGAAAGTATTGTTTGAAATTACTACAATGAGCAAAAAAAAAAAAAAAAAGAAAGAAAGAAAGGAAGGAAGAAAGAAAAGAAAAGAAAGAAAGAAAAGAAAAGAAAGAAATCAGCTGGAATAGCATGTATACTGGGTTCATTAGCTATGATAATTTAATTTTGATCACTAAGTTTACTGAGCAGTTTGAAATTTCTCCAGAGTGAATGCAAGATACGTGCCTTTATTGAAAAGCAAAACAAAGTGTCTCCTTTTAATTACTCTTTATTCTATATTTGATATAAATCATATAGATTCTTAAAATTTGTTACTACAAATCATATTTGGGTAAAAAAAAAACAAGATGCTAATGTTTTAGATATATATTTAAATTTTTAAAAATTAGCCAGGAACTGTAGTGCATACCTGTAATTCTAACTATCTGGGAGACTGAGGCAGGAAGAACATTTGTGCCTAGGAATTGGAGATTAGCCTGGGCAACAGAGCAAGAACTAGCAAGTCTCAAAATCAATTATGTTTTGTTATTTTATTACAGCAAAAATAATTTATCCTAATTTGCTACTAGAAAGACTGTTCACCAATGAACTGCTGAGATTTAGAAGGTCAATGGTAGGTGTTGGGAGTCTCCCTGAGAACTCCCCTGGCCTTTCAGACATGACAGCGGGCAAATTGCCAGTGGGCGGCTAGAACTCCCTGGGCCTTTCAGATAAGGAGCCCCTAATGCAACATGGCGGCGGGCAAGTTGCCAGTGGGCAGATAACAAGTTGTTTGGAAAACCTTCTAATTGGCCCTCTTGTCTTCCATAGTCGTGGACAGTTCGTGCCCCCCATGAATCTTATGCAGGGCGTTCGTGCACCCTAGGTGATGACCTGACCTTTACTATGATTGGCCCTGGGAGCTTCCTGGTTCAAGATAACTGACTCTCACTTTCTATATAAACTAGCACCAGCTTGCAGTAAAGTGCTTCATCTTTGTCACTGCTATCTGTGTGTGTGCATTTTAATCTCCGACGAACCTTGGCCTTTCAGTAGGGAAGGAGTATTCATCTCCTGAGACCTGGAAGAACTTCATCCTCCAGATGGGTGGGTTGCTAAGTATCTATTAAGCACTAGAAAGAACAGAAGAAGAAACTCAATTGTGCTGGGAGGGGACATCAAGAGGCATCCAGAGAAGCAGGTACAGACTCAGCCTGTGGCATTCATGATGTGGATTGTGGGGGAAGATCAAAACAAAGGAGAAGGTGATAAGTATGGCTTAGAATAATGAGACAGATATCCACTCAGATGAATTCAGGGCTTTTAGCAACTAAGGCATTACTTCCCTAGTATTTGACCTTTTTTATTTCTCTGTGATCTCATCAGAGGACTAGTTGGAATGTTTTCAGAAGGTTAGAGAAGGTGACTAGACCAAAGTCACTTGTTGGCAGATGCTGAAAAGAATTCCTTTCTGGAGACCCTAATGAGAAGGATGAGACCCTCAGTAAGATTGTCTCTGTGTTTGGATTAAGTCACATAAGACTCCCTGACTTATTTGTTTTGTGGACTTTTAAAATAACTTTTCATATCCACATTTCTTCATTTGTAAAGTCTTAACTCCTCCCCATCTTTTGCCTGTACAAATCAAATAAAAATCGCAAATGTTTCCAGCTTAGAATCCTCAATCAGTATTAGTTGAACCTGAACAAAGATGGAAGTTCAATGCTGTGAGGGAATTCAACTTTAATTCTCTATCATTGGAGTACATCTGTATTTCTTTCCTGTGCTTTCTTGGCTTTCTGTCTAGATCTCCAACAACATTGCAGAAACTACAGAAGACTATATATATTTTTTCTGATTAAATGTGTAATTGTTTTCAAGTGGGCTTTTTTTTTTTTTTTTTTTTATCTTACCATCCAGTCAGTCCATTTGAACTTCAGTGGGCTGATTAGATTTATACTCTCACAATCCAATCCCTTTACCCTCCAAGTATTGTGCATTAACACAGGAAATTTGGGGAGACACCTAATATCCAAACAAGGAAACAGGTGGATGCCTAGCAGAGAGATGAAGCTCATTCTCAAGGAATCTGTTAACAAAAACTAGGGGCTGTTAATGTCTGTCCCCTGGGAACAAGGAGTGGTTTTTATGAATAAGGCAAGTGTCCTTTTTCAGAGGAAATAGGATGATAGCTAATTATTCTATTTATGTTGAAAGGAAACTCTCATTTTCTTTAAATGTGTCAGTAAGGGAACTTTCAGAGCAGTGTTTTGTTCTCCAGTTTGGCCTAATACAATGCAGATGGTTTAATTTGAGATTGTGCTTGGCACAGGTAATAACAGAAAGAATATTCTCTGCAGATTAAAGCCCATATTCTTCAGACTTGCTTTTTCAGCAATAAAGGTAATATTTGAATATTTATCTCTTCCATTTATGGGGCACACAAGTGGTACAAAATTGAGGTTTATAAAAGACAATTGTTTATCAACTCTAATATTTCCAAACATGATAACACAAATGGTATAGTTTCTAAAGTAGCGTTCAAATGCAAACCAGAGCAGTAGAACAGTGCGGCTTGGTCTGAGCTGAGACAAAGCCTCCTTCAACTCCATAATTGCTAGGGCCAGGCTCCATCCTTATAACCTTCTATAGAGCTGAACATGAAATGTGGGGTCATGGAACCCCTGCTTGAAAGAGTAGAGAGAGATATGGGAAAAGGTTTCAAAGGGAGGAAGCACATAAAAGTTTATCACAGATAACAGATTACTCTATGCAGACAGAATATTCTTTCCCAGAATTTTTTGATGAAATTTTGTTTTAGTTGTTTTCTTGCAACCATGCAGTGATCTGGTGTCTTTTTTATGGAGTAATAAATAGCAACCCATTTGCTTCTGTTGTCATGGCTGTTTTTATACATATTAGGTTACCTATAAGTTAAGCTTACAGTTATATTTAGGCTCTGTCCAATAAGTATGATTTTATATGCACATAACCTTTACATTTATTTTGCAGAATAATTTTATGGGTCTGTGACTATAGCTGAATGATGCATGTATGACAAATTTAGTGATTTAAGAAAAATGTGGTCTGTGCAAGTTGAATAAAAAGAGAATTTTGACAGGAGATATAAAGATATTGTAGAGTTTGGAGGCAATGTAGTGCATTGAAAAAAGAACTAACTAGGCTCCAATCCTGGCACTACCACTTGCAAACTGCGGCTATAGGCAAGTCATTTCTCCTTTATAAATCTATTTTTCTCATTAGCAAAATGACAATAGTAGGTAGTATTACCTTACTCAAAGATGCTCTTGAAAATTAAAGGATTTAATGTTTGTGAAAAAAAAAAGCAAACAACAACTGGCTTTATACTTAGTTTCTGGATTTCAATATGAATTTTGCTTTTAGCTTAAATTATTTTGGGAATAATTAGCTTTATCCTACCCCCATTGTTTTTTTTTTTTTTTTTCCCCTTGCAACTAAATGTGAGTCTTCCAAGGAATGAAGTTACAATGTCTTTCATGACATGAGTGTGAGGACAGAGTATTTGCATACTCTGTTTGATTTGGAATTTTAAAGCTCAATCAGGAATTAAAGTAAGCACAAGGAAGGAGCTATTAAGGAAACTGGAAAGGAACAGATAGTTCTAGAATGTGGCAGCCCCTGTTTGATTTTAAATGTAAGTTAAATATTAATTTTTCTTAAAAAAAAATCTTCTTCCTCCAGGGAGGCCTTTTTCTCTCACTCTCTTATGTTGACAGATTGTTGGTGGATTGCCTTTCACACTGACTTATTTGGAGGAAAAAAAAGTCTTCAGATGATCTTATTTGCGTAAGAAAAAAAAATCTTCAAAACAACTCCCTTGTCGCCAGCATCAACAGCAGCTGAACACGGGTTGGGTTGTTGCACAGTGAGAATTATCCCTTTCATTTCAAAGGAATCAAAGACATTTGGGGCAAGCAAAAGCCCTGGTTTACACATGATCAAAATAAACTAATATCAGGTTTGCTTACGCTAAGTGTTGATTCAAGCTAATACTGAAGTCCAAGTATACTTTTCATTCTTTCTATGAGGATTATGTAGAAAAGAGAAAAACCTAAAAGTCTAAAAAGCTGAGCTGATTTGGAGAAATTAAAAGCATTTGAAGATCTTCTCTTTGTCTGAATTCCTTTCTGCTGATAGTTTCCTAAAACAAGGGGGCAAAATGAAGCTGTTGACTTGTAAACAGAAGGAAATTCAAGCTTCTGTCAAGACTCATTCCAAATACAATAAACAGGAAAATGATTGGATCCCTTTTAAAGTTTTTGGATGGGCTTTCTTGTGCTTTGGCTGTTTTTTGAATTCGTAAAGACTGGGGAACAAAAGTGAAATTTTAGGTTACCAGTTCCTATCTATCTTAGCAGAAACTTGAACATTTCATGTTTCCAACAGCACTTTTCTCAAATCATAAACTTCTTTCTTTCATGTACTTTTCTTTTTCTTAAGAAAAAGTAGGAATTCTCAAAAATATCATCACCCAGTTCTCCATGACATTTAACATATATATTTTTAATAATAAAGCACTCTTCTCCTGCCACTGCCTATCTAAGTTTCCTCATTTATAAAATGAGGGGATTGGACAAGGCTTGCTGTGCCACATTCTGTTCTGTACTGGGTTCTTCAAGTGTCCAAATTTGGAGCTATGGACACTGAAGCCTGTAATTCTTTTTTGCGGGGAGGCTGTTCTGCATTATGGGACAGTCAACACCATCCCTTCCTTGTACCCACCAGACACCAATAGTATGAATGTTACTTCCCCCACACCCTAATTGACAATCACAGATATCTCCAGACATTTTTACATCTCTAGGTGGGCAAAATAACTCACAGTTGAGAACTACTGCTTCAAGTCACTAAAGCAGTGGTTCGTAAACTCTGGTAAATATCAGAATCTCCTGAGAACTTGGAAAAAATATAAAGACCTAGACTTGATTCTACTTCAAAATGCCAGGGCCTCTGTGTGTTTCTCTGTGTTTTTTAAATAATTAGATTTTTTTTTTATAACACAACAAAATTGGGCACTCTAAAATGGGGTCCAGTTAGCTGTCTAAGAAATGAAGCAGCTATCGATGAAGTGTATTCCTGGCACATCCAGTTCAAGAGTGCAAGAAACTATTGGAAACTGTGTCTTTCCACACAGTAGGTCGATTGGGCAGAGTGTGACTAGGACTTAACATCTCTGCACTGAACGGTTCTTATCACCATATGACAATAAACTTTTTGATAGTCATAAACTTTTTGATAGTCATAAACTTTTTGATCTGGTCCAGCCTTAAAAGGAAAATAAGATTGACCTTCCTATGGAAGAGAGATCTGAGAGATGACACAAAGCCCTGCCTACTCTCATATCTCTGACTCATGAATACTCCGTAGATCCTGGAACTCCAGTTCTTAGACTTATTCCTTGGAATGAGGCATTTTCTCTAAACCAATAGTTTTCAACCTTGGCTTCACACCAGCGTCATTTGGGAACTTCTAAAAAATCCCTAGTTTTGAGTCATATCCCAAACCAATTAAAGCAGAATATCTCAGAGCAGGAACCAGGAATTAATACTTTAAGTACCTTGGATCTTTGTAATGTTCAGGAAAAATTGGCATACTAATTAAAGGCTTTCCCTAAAATCAAATAGGAGTTTTGCAGAAGGAAATAAAATGAAGGTAGGATATGCAAAAAGGCTTGACCATTCAGCCCCACTTTGGAAACCAGCAGGATATTTGTGTGGCTGAGGCATTATAGGCTTTTGACTCTATGCGGATAGATGATCTAGAAATATTTCTTAATGTAGAGATAAAATATAGCAAAGCACTTGGGTACTTTGCCCACAGTCCCACAGTAGTACTTTCTATCCTAATGTGTTTTCAAAACTTTTCACAAGTAGATTGATAACTCTAGACTGCAGAGTTATCTGAAAACAGAAACAATCCCTAGAGAAAAAGTCTGGGCAGATGACACAATTCTGGAACCCAGAATATCCAAAGAATTTAGTATACCTTCAGCTCCAAATTAGAGCTTGTCCATCAGTAGGATGAGACAAATTAGTGAGGTTTGGTAGAAAAAAAAATATAATATGAACATAATTCTTTAAAGTTGCATAGGTAGGGCTATTCATTGCCAGAGTTGTCAAACCCAACAAAATGAATGAAGGGATGACAAGAAACTCTGGCAACCTTCTCGGCACAGTGGTCACATAGACATTTTCTGGGAAATTGAGATCAACTGAATGTTATATGTGGTCTTTTCCCATTGCCCTTCTTCCACTCACCATCCAAATGGCAAGAGACTTTGGTGAAATTCCACAGGCATTAAGAGACAAAAGGAATGCCCCCAGGAAGCAGGCTGGAATCCAGGGCCCAGCACATAAGCTTGCAGAGAGTGTGCAGCCAAGGGACAGGAAAGAGGGGTCACACCTCCTCTAAACGGGTGTTTATGATAGTGGAGAAGCCAAGGAACAGAAACACCTCCAGCTAGTTTCTTGGAGTCTGGCAGCTATTTCTGTCAGCTTTCCCATTCCTAGTTTGATACTCATTGCTTAAGTTCTGGAGGTACTAGATTTATTAAAATGACTCTTTGTTCAATTTGTACAAGAATTTATATCTGAATATCATTTGACATGTGGACGTTTGTCAATTTTAAGAGATGAGGAAACTGAGGCTCAGTTACTCAAGGTTACACAGCTGGGAAACTGACAAAGGCTGAGGGTTAAGTACCGTTTCTCCTTTCTAGCCATTCTCATTCTCGGTCCCTTAACGCAGACACAGAAGTATTGTGTTTACTGTTCTTTCTTGCCCCAGTCCACAAACTCACCATCCATACAAAGTGGGATGAAAAGGCAAAGAACAGATCTCCCCACCCCACCCGCCAAGGTTGATCCCAAAGGTCCAAGGTCGAGTCGTTCCTTTGCCACATATCAGCCGCATAAACTTGGGCAAGTCACTTTTCTTTTCAAACAGAAGGACCCAGCAGACTGTAAGATCATGTACACATTCCAGAAAATGACTTAAGACCCGAACCTCACTAAAACACTTTTTTTTTTTTCAACTCTAGAAAAAAGAATAATAATACCGGCTTCTGCAACCTAGAGGAGAACACACGTGTAAAGCTCCTCCCCCGGGTTTGGCCTCAAGCGGCGCTAGCCCTCTGCCTGGCGCTTGTGTGCCGCCCCAGTCTGGCAACCCGCGGCTGCGGCTGGAAAGCCTGGGAGCGCGGCTTGCGGAGGCTCGGGCAGCAGGAGGAGCGTGTGAGCTGTGGGCGTCCCTTTAAGAGCGGCGGGACCGGCAGAGCCTCCGCCTCTCTGTCCGAGGAGCGCCGGGCGGTCACCTGGGGCTGTCGGACAGCCAGATCTTGCTGTGGTACTGGCGCGCTTGCCTGAGGAGTTGGGAGACAGACCCCGTCGCGAGGTGCTGCGGAGCGGTCTCCCAGCGGCTCTCTGCTGCGGAAGATGCAGGAGCGCATCTGGGCGTTGCTGCTGCTGCTGCTGCTGCTACCGCCGCCGCTGTGTGGCGGCCCCCCGGACAGCCCGCGCCAGGAACTAGAGCCTGAGCGCGGGCCTCTGCAGCCCTTCGACCTGCTCTACGCCAGCGGCGTGGCTGCCTATTACAACGGGGACTACGAGCAAGCGGTGCGCGACTTGGAATCGGCGCTGCTCAGCCACCGGCGCCTGCGGGAAGTCCGCACGCGCTGTGCCCGCCACTGCGCCGTGCGCCGCCCTCTCGTGCCCCCCGGTGCCGGCCCCGGGGCTGAGCTGCCCTTCTTTCGCGCCTTGCTGGAGCGGGCGCGCTGCTACCGCAGCTGTGAGACCCAGCGCCTCGGGGGACCCGCGTCCCGACACCGCGTCAGCGAGGATGTGCGCAGCGACTTTCAGCGCAGAGTGCCCTACAACTACCTGCAGCGGGCCTACATCAAGGTACCCTGACGCTGGCGTTTCCACACCTAACGCCCCCTGTGGCTCTTGGATGTGCTCTTGAGTCCTCGGGTTATCTTAGTATTGCACTGCTTTGCAATCTTTCAGAGTGGATTTCTTAAGCATCTGTCTCATGTTTATGAATCTTGACATCTATTGGCCCAAACTTTGTACTAGATGAACTTGGGCAAGTCTTTCTCTGACTCTTCCTCTCTCTAAACATTAACTTTAGTCTCAAAAAGAGGGCTGTACTGATTGGATAATATTTAAAGCACTCATTTAAAACAGCTGGGTCTATAATAAGCTTTCTTCTCAAGAATCATTCTTGGTATATACCTATTCCCATCTCTGTCTCCTCTCCCTCACCAGTACTATACTCCAGTCTGCATCTTTTCTGGTAAGTTTAACAGAATGTGTTTTCAAGATAGCAGAGTAAATGTGTTCCTAAACAAATCTCTCTCTCTCTCTCTCTCTCTCTCTCTCTCTCTCTCTCTCTCTCTCTTCTATAAAAAAGTAAAGTTCCAGATTACAGAGAAGAAATGCTAGGGGGAGGTGAAGCTCTGAGGGACCATCTCATTAAAATTATCCACAAGTGCTGATTTTTTTTTCTCCTTTGATGGAAGCCTTCCAGTTCCTGAAGTTTTACATTGGACTGGATTACGTGACATCAGATGCCCAGGGCTCTTATCTTTGTGTACTTAACATCCATGAAGTTAGTGTCGGGAGGAATACACTGTAAATTGGTCTTATTTCCCACATCCACAATTTTGAAGATCTGGATGCTTCAGCAGAGAGAATTTAGAATGAATTCCTCACACCTGCCCACTCACCCATGTTACTCCAAATTTACACAATTTCTCCCCACTCCTGACTTTCTGTTTTAGTATAGCAATGTCTCTTCCCAGCTGTTGGAGGAGGGGCAGCTCAGGGGGTTGATTGGTAGTGCTACAGATGGACCAGGCTGCATTTCTAAGGAGAAGAAAATATACATCATGTTCCAACATTGACATGCCTTTAGCATTGACATGCCTTTGAAGCTTATCCCACAGGTCTATGTTGTCACTGGTCATAGACTCTCAGGTTTACAACTGTCAGAGGAGTTATGAGGTCTCAACTGAGACTTTAAACTCTCAGTGTGTTGTTTGTAGCTTAGGTCCCGGAGCTCACTAGATTAGTGCCTTGGGCAGGAAAGAAGAAAGCCCAAATGCTTTCCAAGATTTGTCTCTTACATGCTTGTGCCTCCTATTGAATTTGCTAAGGCACACATAAAGTATAACCCTCCTTTCTTTTAAGTGAGTGGCAGTTTGGAATGGTCTTCCAAAAACCAGTCAATTCTGGACAGAGAAGGCATCTTGAGTACCTGACAGCAGAATGTGGGTTCTGTAGAATGGTCTTCCGGGAAGTCTCAGAAGTGAGAGGTTGGCCATCTTGCTGATGATTTGTTCACATGTATTGGACAAATTTTCCTTTCTCAGGTCTGGGGAAGGAATGCATATTCATGTTTGGGCATATAAAAATAACCATGAGGTAAATGTCAATATGTGGGTTTCTTTGGTTCTATAATTATGTTTGCTACACTATGAATGTTAACATTTGTCAGCCAGTCCCAAGCTCTTGTAACCTGGTTGGAGGTCAAAGAAGGTGAAGACATAGATTTAACAGGACTCAAACATTTGCAATTAATTGTTTATAAGATCAAGGCACACATGGACCCTGTTGTGGTTGTAGTAATGGGCACTGTCTGATGAACCAATGATGTTGAAGAAATCCTTTCATAAATATTTGGCATCATCTGTTCATTTGTGCTCTACTAGCAATATTTCTAGGGGCAGAAGCAGGCTTCCATTTCACCTCCACTCGAATGGGCAAAGTCTCTTGCTTGCACATAATTGATAATCTCTTAAGAAGGAAATATTTTTATCCATTTGGAAATTTGCTTTGTATGGCTGGAGTTCGTTAACATCTAAAAAATGCTTCATCATAGTTCTTTCCTCACCCGCATCCTCTAAAAATTCTACAATTTTAGTTTTTGCTTGCTGTCCAGAGGACTTTACTCATAAAAACAATACATACTAGCATTTGAGACTAAAACAAACCTCATAAATGTAAAAGAACATTCCCAGGCTTTGACATATCTGGATTCTGGTGTGTTCACTCACTGATAGGATGAGTTCCTTACACGTACTTGGGTCTGATCATGGTGCCTTGTATTGTTGAATTACTTTTGCCATCAGTGATCTGGTTTGTAGTTAAAAGTATAATCCTAGGCCAAATTGAATTCATTGAGGATCGGAAGTCTTCATAGAGCTAAAAAATAGTTATTTTTAGCTAGGAAGTTCACAAACTGCAGAAGGTCTTAGGAGGTACTGCTTCTCCCCCAAATCATGGTTACTGAGCCACCAATGGAAACAGATTCTTTATGCTGGTATGTTGGAAATGGAGGATTGAAAATTGTGATATTGAGACCCATGAGTGAGATTCCTTTTTGCACAGAAAGTAATTCCCAGAAAAGGAAAGGAGCTTACTCAGTGTCATGTCTGTGGTAGCAGAGCAGTCTGAGTTGATGCAATGAGCACGGACCTGGGAGTTAGGAGCGCAGGCTCTGCCAATAGATACTGGATCCAGTGCTTGCCCTGCTATGCCCTTAGCCCGTGGGATCGCCTCAGGTTCCAAAGGATGCTGCATTCCCCAGGGCTCTCCTTATGCCAGATTTGGACAGCTCCAGGGATGAGTAGAGTAAATCCTTGCCCTGTGGGATTACAGACAACACTTTTCTCTGAAGGCCTGCTCCATAGACTCTTCCTTGAGGCCTGTCATGTTGGGAATTTGCCTGAACAGTTATGAGGCGGCAGTTCCGCCTGGCTCCTAGCCGCACCCTTTTGGTGTGTGTGTTAAGGCAGAGTGAAACTCTTCAAACTTTTGATTTTATCATTTTAGATTATAAGATATAATTCATGCTCCACAGCCTAAAACCTAAGGAATAGTTTTTATTGTAGTTTCTGCTGAGAAACTTTCAGTAATTTTCCCTTACTACTAAACAACGCCCATATAGTTTAATTCAGCTTCAGTTCCACTCAAATTCCCCAGTTCTATCTCCCCCAACTCTGCTACCTTCCAGCCAAAGGGAACAGCATCTGATTTTCTTGCATCTTTTGCCATTGTTATTCTTCTTAGGAAGCCTGCAGGCTCTGGATTAGGATAGATAAAGAGACTAACCTAAAGTCTACCTTCTCCAATTTAGCTGCATGAGTGTGAATACAGTACATAAGCTTTTTGAGCTTTAGTCTTTTTATCTGCAAAATGGGGAAATAATAGGACTACTTGCGTGTTTTAGGTTAAGTTTACCAGATGACTGATGTCAAGTGCCAAAAACAGGGCCTATTCCCAGCAAACATTAGATATGTGTTTATTCTTATTACTAGTTACAGTGGTAGCTTTTCCTCTTCCTTCTTTACATTTTCAAATCATAACTATCTTAACATAAACATACCTATCTCTATGAGGCATTCCTGACTCCCTTTGCAATTCCCAGAAGTTCATCATATTTCCCTTTTCTGAATATGTACAGGAGGAAATTTGTTCCTCTTCTATCATTTTTTCTTTCATTTTTAACATTACTTTGGGAAAATTGGTATATCTGTTCTCAGTTATGTGAGCTCCTTGAAATCAAGAATGACATTAGTTATTTTTGCATCTCTAAAGTAGGGACTCCCAGATCTGGGTGATTATTAGATGGAACTATTATTTGTAATATCTGGGGCATTAAATATGATTTAAAATTAGTGCTTTATTAGGGTCAGTAGGTCTCAGTTGGGTCATCAACAACCATATTCCTTCCAAATATCTCAGCTGGGATCCTAGGTGTAAATACTCAATATTGTGTGTTGATTGAATCATAGCTTGGTTCTATTTTCATGAAATAGTGTTAAAATTTCTGTGTGGTGGCAGAAAGTTTTTATTACATCAGTTGTGTAGATTCCTGGCTGGTTAATTGGGAGAGAAAGTTACAGGAGTGTGGACTGTGGATATCTCACTGTTTCCTTCTTGCAAGTTCTGGCTAATGTGGCAGTCTCCTGCCTATACTCTCCAGTTTTTTGTATTTTAGTTCATATTATTTAAAACTATGCTTCAGAAAATCCTTGGCACATTTTATTTGTTTTATGTATATTTGTGGAATTTAAACAGATGTAAGAAAGAGATTTTCCTTTCTTATCTGTGTCCTTGATAATTATAAATTGTTTGAAAGTGTCTGCTCTTTTCTCCCCCTGTTGCTAGCCTTTTAAGAAAAACAAACAAACTGGTGGTGTTTTTTTCCTTTTTTTTTTTAAACCTAAAGTTAGCTTTCTCCTGCATGTTTTGTTGCTTGTATTAGTGTTTGTGCCATTTGGCTTTTGTTATTCTTCTTGGGACTAAAAGGAGGGAAAAAAAGGAAATGGAATTTAGTCAATTCTCTCTCCCTCCCAGAATCATCTTCCCCAAATCCCTTTATCTTGGCCACTATTAATTTTATTAGTGGTTGGTAGAAAAGAAAAAGGTAAACTCAGATTATTTCCTCACTCTAATTCTGCTTACTGACTGCTTTCGCCTTTCTAGAAGGAATGCCTTAAAGAGAAATTGAAAACTCAGACAACTGTCTCATACAGATCCTGTGTTGCTCCAGAACCCTTAATTGAACTATTTTTACCTGTTTGTTGAATTATTTCAAATAAGATGTTGATTTTGTCTTTCTGAAATAGCTGTTCTGAAATTATTCTAATGGTTATTTCCTCAGGAGATGAGACTTTCTTCTCTCACACATAATTGAAACATCTTTGTGCTTGAATCATCAAAATGTACTACTCACCTTATTATGTCCCACTCCTTGGGAAGGAAACCTGGGAGATGCTTTGTCTTACCAGTTCCTGGGTCTAGTGTGCCGGAATCACAGTTATTTCCTCATTGGGGTTGTCCATCTGTGGGCTGGTCGGTCATCTCTTTATCAGTCATCCAGTTTCTTATAAATGCTACGTGTCACGGAAGCTTGATTCAGTTAGATGAGAGCAGCAAACAACTGTCTACACCCTTTCTCCCTTTTCTGCCAGAGGAATCAGGGATTCCTTTACAGGTTTTAATAAAGGAAAATGATAAACCACTTTCTCTCTCTCTCTCTCTCTCTCTCTCTCTCTCTCTCTCTCTCTCTCTCTCTCTCTCACCGATCCCATCTCTGAGAATCAAATGGATTCTATCACAACATTTTCTCATTCCATCAACTCCAAAGAGGTCACTACATGAAATTTTTTTTAGAAATGTTTGATAAAATGTCACCTTGCTTTATGGGTGAGATTTGATAAATATGAAAGGTGAGCAGGGTCACCTATAAAGATAAGTCTTTGAATTTGGCATAATAGTGGTTCTTTTGGTTCCAAGGAATTGATTAAGCTATGGGTTACTTAGAAGCATACATCTTTCGGATGAAAGGGACCCCGCAAGAGCATCTTCAAGTGCAATAATGAATTTGGGGCAATGAAGTAAGAATGAGAAAGTGAGGGTAACTGTTTTGTTCAAGAAATGTAATTTAGCAAGTGTAGCATTGGCAGTTATTGGATCCATAAACAATTCTGTATCTTGAAGGAGTGCCAAAGATATTGAAGGAATCTGTCACTACTACTTTACACACGATAACCCTGGCCTCAGATTGACAAATCAAGGAGGGTCAGCAGTGGGGCTGTGTCCAGAATGCAGGTTTTTTAAGTTATAGTCCTGAACTCCAGCTAAACTGTGTGGAGAGGGCATGACTGCCTCTCAGGGGTGATCTGTTGATCAGAGTTGCAGGAAGGCCTTGAGTGAACTGGTGGCCTTTGCAGGCAGAGAGAACACAAGTCCCATCTTCCCGTAATACCCCATCCATCCTGCATTTTCATTCACATGGTACGTAGGCCATTCAGCCAAGAGTCACAGTCGTCTGGTGGAAAATTTTGCGTTTCTCATTAGGAACAATAATTCCTCTCTTTCCTTTTTTTTCCACTCAGCTTTCTTGTATAATTCTTTTTCTGTCTTTTAATTCATCCTCCCTTTCCTGCTGTCTTTCTGGCGATGTAATTTTTACCAGACAGATCTGGCCATCATTTGCCAAAGACCCAGACCAATCTTTAAAAAAGATGATTTGGAGTCAGCCTCCTGGGTGGTATGCCTATGTGTTGTGTGGGATTTTCTATTTTTAGTATCGAAGGGGACTACCAGAAGAGGCTGGTTTCACCTGATCATACTCTTTTCTGCTTTACTGTGCTGTGTAGATTCCTATACTTACTTCCCTGCTTTTTCTTCAACTCCATCCCTACATTGCCCTGTTGGTGGTCTCCACAGCACGAATACCTCTGAAAAGGAGGGAGTTAAGCTGATCATTGGGGAAAGAGAAAAGAAGATACTAGTAGAAGCAAGGTCAGAGTTCTGGTTATGATAAAATGAAAACCATCGAGCTTATTTAATTTAATAAGCAGTCACAAGCATCTGTGTCTTTAAAATGCTTTTAGGTCCCATTTCCTTGCATGTGTTGACAATGGATTGGAGGAAGATTTTCTCCAGCTCCCTATTTTTCTGCAGCTGCTCCCCGCCTTATCATGAAACATTATTGCTCCATCATCCCATTTTACATATGGGAAGACAAAACCTAATGAAGAATTAAGTTGCTCACATTTAATGTGTTTAATAGAAGAGCTAGCATTAGAATTCAAGAACCCAGAATCCTTTTCACCTCTGTGACATTGCCATTGATCACTATTTTCAAGAGCCATGCTAAAATAAGCTCCCTATCCTCAGTGAACTTACCTTTAATAAATACAGGATTTTAAATGACACATGATTTATAATACAAGACCACAGAGGAAAGTGCCAACTATGATGCAAATTATAGGACTTTGTTTTTTGTTTCCACTTCTACCTATTCATTAATGATAAGTGAAGTAACTTAACCTTAGAAATAGTAACCATTTCAGTCAGTTCCTTGTTCTGTGGCTGGCTGTCTTTTGTGACTTCCTGTGAATCAAGGTGGCTGGACCAGCATAATGATTTAGGTTCCTCAAGCTGTGTGATTCTGAAGTGGAGGCTGTCAAGGATAGCGTTTATGCTGAGATTGATGCATCAGGGAAGGAGATGAATTAGATGACCTGTGTCAGTTTATAAAATTCTGTCTACCCATGAAATTTCATAAGAAGGGAAGAGTTACATCCAAATGGTGAATAGAAAGAAGAACCACAAACAGGTTTAGTGGGTGATATTAAAATGGGTCTATTTTACAGAGGTGGATGCTAGTTTCCAAATAAGTGTTTTGGATATAAAGATGAAAGCTGTAATGGAACCTCTATGTAAAATAGATTGAGATAGAGCCCCTCTGGTGAAATAGAGGAGGTATTCATCCCCCTCATCTCCTGATCTTTCTGAAGCACCCAAATTTATGGGACATGAGAATTTCAGCCATGTAGCCAGGTGAGGTGGTACTCACTTGTAATCTCAGGTACTTGGGAGGCTGAGACAGAGGGATCAGCCTCTGCAACTTATCAGCCTCTGCAAATAAAAAAGGATGGGGGATGTAACTTAGTAGTAGAGCAATTCCCAGTAAAAATATAAAAAAAAAATAAAAAATATTAAAGAATAAAACCATCCAATTTTTACAAAAAAGAAAATACATTCCCTCCCAAATAATTGAGTTTATCCTGGAGTTTAATGGAGAATCCAGGATTAGAATTCAAGGACTGTGGGCTGGGTGTGTGGTGCAGTGGTAGAGCACTTGCCTTGCATGTGTGAGGCCCTCAAAACACACACACACACACACACACACACACAAACACCAAAGAATAAAATAAAATAAAATCATCTCAACTAACACCTCTATGCCATTGCTATTATTTCTAAGACACACACTGAAAATACAAACTCAATAATTTTAAAATGAAACATATAGCATGCCACTTACATTATTTGCTAAGGGAAAGAAACCCTGAAAAAAAAAACACATCATCTCATTATGCAATGATATTCCTTACACTGCTCTTCTACCTATTTCTAAGAAAACCTCACAGCTACAATCTAAGTCGATGCGAGTGCTGTTTCCCAATAAGTCTAATGAAAATGAATGAGACAGAAAATAGTCTTTGGAAGAGAACTGAAGGAATAAGAGCCAGAAAAAGGAAGATCCAAGAAGTCAGAATTTCCAGAAGTTTAGGGCTGTCATAATGATCCTGCTGGAATTCATTATGTGCAAGTAATGGATTCAGTTTTTGTGCAAGGAACAGAACACTACTGTTGTTTGTAGGGTATTTTCACTGGGACCCTGGAAAGGAATGAGTAATAGCAAAAGGTATAATAAAATAAATGAATACAAAACAAAGAAACTGCGAACAAACCCTGAAATACAGGAAAGTTATTTGAGCCAAATTTGATTTATGCTTCTTGCTCGAATGCTAAATGTTTAGCTTTAATTCTGCCAAGATCAATAGGCTTGCAAGGAGAAATCAACATTCAGTGAAGAATCCAGTCACAGAGAATTACCTTAATACCAGATTTAATTGTCTATCAAAATGCTCTCAAATGATAATATCAGAGACTCATCTGGTAGACCATACAAATTATTTCCCACTGAAGCAAGACTTGGTTCTTCATAATATTTTTAAGATAAAATATAGGATTAGCATTTGATTCTAAAACAGGGCATTTATAAAATGTCACCAGGGGCAAAGACTTTCACAGTCATCATTGTTTCTGTAGGTTTTCCAAGGGCTCAATTAAATAGTGAAGTCTGCAAGTTTTCAGGTCAGTAAGTACATAAGCCAGCTAGAGTTTCTCAACCTTGGTGAATATTTCAGGGTGAATAATTGTTTGTTGTGGCATGCTTTATTGTGAATTTTAGGATGGTTAGCAAAATCACCAGCCTTTAGTGCCTAGATACCAGTAGCAACACCTTCCTGCACCCAAATAGTGATGATGAAAAATGTTTCTGTGTATTGCAAGGTGCTCCTGGAAAGTCAGAAATCACCCAATGTAAACCAGCGATGTAAACATTTAGCCATATTTAAGATGAGTGGACATCAAATTAGATGAGTACAATTCAAGTTTCAGACAGTCTATACTGGATGACAATCTGCTCATTGATGAATCATGATATGAAAAATTTCAGCTTTAACTTGATGTCTTTGGCAAGAGGAAGTCTATGGGAAATAGAGCTTCTCTCCCAGATGCAATGTACTGTGCTTATATCTTGTATCTGGACCTCCATGGCTATACTAGTTTAGTTTGTAGAAAAGATCAGAGGATCAGGCTCTGCTCTGTTTATTGTCCCAACGTGACAGAACAGGTTGCTTTAGCAATGCAAAATAACACCTCTTAGTTGTAAGCTCTCAACTCCAGAATTAATATATTTCTCATTCAACTTGGATAGTACCCAAACCCAGTCATTTATTTATTTATTTTTTTAGCAAGCCAAATACAGATTTATTGAAGTTGAAGGTGGAAGTAGCATTCCATAAGGTAGAGTAGAGTTGGCGGAGCAAGAAAGAGAGGCTCAAAGCCCTGATGTTTGGAAATTAGTGTCTTATACACTGAGCTCTGAGGCATTCATTCTCTTTCCTA
Source organism: Marmota flaviventris (assembly GCF_047511675.1). Lineage (NCBI taxonomy): Eukaryota > Metazoa > Chordata > Mammalia > Rodentia > Sciuridae > Marmota > Marmota flaviventris. The sequence continues at coordinate 46,265,264 of NC_092505.1, read as the reverse complement.
TACAGACTTGATTGAAGACCTTAGCTCCCATTGGTTACCTTATGATACTTCATTAAAATAGTGTCCAGTTTACTCCCATTGGTTACTTTAAAAAACCTAATTAGCATACTGTCCACTTTACCCCTACTGGTCATTTTAGAATACTGAAGCTATGGTGGGAATTATGGGTGATAAGTCTCAGGGCCAGAGTTGTCATGGTAATGGGACTAATTGTAGACAGGGAGATGAATTATCAGGATAATGAGTTATCATGATGACTCATCTCCCTGTATTGTCCTCCAGGCATTTTTATTGTACCCTGCCTCTGCCATCTTGATGTCCCTGAACTCCTCTCCTAACATTTACCTCTGAGAGATGTGATTCTAAATTTCTTTTTGTAAACCGAGTTATTTAAAAGTAGTCCACTGCAAGCCTTCTTAGGTGTTTTGAAGTTAGCTCTGTATCACATACAGTTTTAGGGATTGGCTTGTCTTAAATAAGAAAATGTCAACTTATAGAAAGTCTGGGAATTAGGGAAAATAAGAAGAAATCAGAGGAAAGAAGAAATGAGACAGAAGACAGAGAGGTGGACGGGGGAGGGAGGGAGGGTGAGTGTGGGTGTCAAAGAGAGATATAGAGGAGAAAGGATGGAGAGATGATAAACAAAAATGAAGTAAAGGAAAGCAAGAGCAATTAAATTTAAGCCCACGCAGAGTCTCAGGCATGAAAGGAAGCTGCCCAAAACAAAACTTGGAGTTTGCACAGTCTGATTTCAATGTCTCTGTAATAAAACCAGTGAGTCAAGAGCAGATGTTGTTCTTTCTTCAGTCTTTTATCACCTGCACATCCATACTCCATTGAGGCACTTCTGCCCTGGTAAAGTTTAGGGGCCACAGAGCCAGTCCCTATCCTCATTGAAGGAAAAGAAAAGAACCCTCCTGGGGAGACTCCACATACACAGCATTGAGAATCTACCAAATGAGGTGATCCCCATCCAAAAAACAAAACAGAAGCAGAAAGAATGCCAATAGAAAATGTCAACTGCTAATTTACACTAAATTATACTGCTTTCAGCAGTTACAGAATATATTGAACCCTTTTAGATGTAATCTCGGTTAAGCCGTAGAGATACAAAGATGAATGAAACTCTTTCCAACTACTTTAAGTACTTCGCAGTCCATTGAGTGAAACAAATGTGTATATAGCTAAACTATTCACCCTTCAGATGAGACAGGGACACTCCTTGGTAGTTATACAGTGGCAGTTCAGGGATCATTTCCATCAAAGCAATGGAAAAGATGAAAAAATTTATGGTTTAAAAGAAATGCCAGTTGAAGTCCTAGTAATTTTTATAGGGAAAAAATAATCAAGACTGTTGGAAAAATAGATAATAAAACATTGAATTAATTTAATCACAAGTATAAGCATTTTTAAGAACACATTTATTTCATATTTTAAAAAATGTATAATATCCTGAATGTTGAAAAGTCAGTGTATTGCAGTAATGAATAAAACAATGGCTTTTTGGGAGTTTTGTTACTAATTATAAAGCATATTACCTGAAAGCTAAGTTCAAATCAATTGTGGTTTTAGTGACTTTTTATATTTTTTTAGGGAAATGTCATTTTGCCATTTGAGGTTCTTTGAAATTGTAGGTTTAGCTTAATTTTTCCTTTTATTGTTTTCCAACTTTTCTTCTTTGTGTCTCAGTTTCTGTCTTTTTGAAAACAACAATCACACAACTTACAGGGCTGATGAAAGAATAAAATGAGGAAACATTGGTGACATTCATTTATGAAAGATAAGCATTGACAGAGTTGAGGGAAGAGAAAAGGGAGGAATTGAAATCCCCTTAACAGACTAAATCACATATGTCACGAAGGAGCGACAAGAAGAAAATCTTGCGTTACTTCACACAGCTGAAATGTGTCAAGGAATTTTCCTGCTTCATCCAGAATACTTGTTGATTTTTTTTTATTTCAAAAGGTAAAAATGTATTAGGAAAGACATTAAATATATTAAAAGAATCTTTTCTGTGTTGCATGAAGAATCAATCCAAAAACACACATATAGCAATTATTAAACTTTGAAAATCATATTATATTATCTTTTTGATACATTTTATTTGAAAAATAGTTTATAAAGAAACCTGACATGACATTCACTTTAACAAACTTGTAAAGTCGCTGAAAACAAGCACTTGGACATAGTTCGGTTTGAGACAGTATATTTTGTAACTATAATTTATTAGTAATAATAGATATTATTTATTAATTATTATTGTTCTAGGTATTGTTTTATAAGCTTTACATAAATTTTCTTATCATAATTTTATGAAAAGCCTAACACAGATTCTTCTGTAATCTTCATTTTGCAATAGGATATTAAAGTTTGAAAGGTTAAATAAAATGCTGGATTTTACACTGCTAGTGAGTAACAGAGTTGAAATCTGAATGTGTTTTTTTTCTGATCACAAAACATGAGTTCTCATGCACTTTTCAAAGCTTGGATTTTGACATCAAATATGGTATTTGTCAAAATGTCTACTTTTTATTAGCTTTATGACACTAGAAAATCTTTCTTGTGTGAACCTGAGTTTTCCATCTATAAAATGAATGGGCTAATTCTACCAACTTCACATCACATGGTTCTTGTGAGAAGTTAATTTTTTTTTTTTTTTAAAGAGAGAGTGAGAGAGGAGAGAGAGAGAGAGAATTTTTTAATATTTATTTTTTAGTTATCGGCGGATACAACATGTTTGTTTTGTATGTGGTGCTGAGGATCGAACCCGGGCCGCACGCATGCCAGGCGAGCGCGCTACCACTTGAGCCACATCCCCAGCCCGAGAAGTTAATTTAAAAAAAAATTGTTTCTTGCCTCATAGCCTCTAGAAGAGCATGAACTTGTGAGCAAAGATGAAGGGCCAAACAGTTATTTAGAAAAGTACATTGTGATAAATGGAGGCTATAATTACACAATCAGTAGGCACAGAAACCCAGAGGACACTCCTAGAGTTGAGCCTTTTTAATTTCAGATACTGGCTTCAAGTTTAACACTCCTCACTTGGGAGTACAGATTTACCAGCTGCTTCACCATGAGGCTAAAACAGAAATGATCCTCTTAGTGGGCACTTGGGATCTTTTGCCACGTTAAGAAAAATGCTTTTGCTCTCTTCTCCACTTAATTTTTCCATCCTCTGATTTTACGTTTTCCTTGAGATTGTGGCCTTTGATTTTTTCTTTTTTTTTAAGTGGACTCTGTTCAAACACATTCCAGACCTATTCTGTTTCATATTACAAGATAAAATCTTTTCCCATGGACCAACACATCTTGGGAATTTTAAATCCCTTAAAGTCTCTTTTCCACCCTGATCTCTTGTACCCATGGGAGATGGTGTAGGTTTGGGAATCAACATCTTCTTACAGACACCAAGAATGAAATTGCTTTTAGGACAACTGGAAGGTAAGTGGAAAAGTAAATTAAAAAAAAAAAATCTAGGAATCAAGGAATCTAGGCTCCATCTCCAGTTCTGTCACTGTTTTCTATAGTCCTGGAGGGTCTCCATTTGGAAAAGGGCAGCTTGGAATCAGATGGTTTTTAAGAACTCTTCTGCCTCTGCCAGCCTGAGATTCTGATATTCTTCAGTGCACTGGTACAGGGAGCCAGCAATCAACCCATGGAAAAAGAAAATCGATGAGATAGTAATATAAGGAATGTGAGGTGCAATGGGGATAAAAGAATTTTGAGAGGTTTCAGGGAAAAAAAAGTGACTCCAGTAACTTCTCCTGTGACTGATGTTGGTCTTTGCTTTTGGACAGTGAATTTCTTTAAAGTAAAATTCTAAAAGAAGTTACGCTGCTATTTAATTTGATGGTATTTTGAGGATAAGATGAACTAGACTGTGTTTAAAAAGTGACAAGATAAAGATTCAAACCAGATTATATGAGAAACAGTTGAAATAGGGATGAGTAGACTAACTGAGACGACAAGGGACAATAAGTAACATCTAAATCATCACTTGGGACAGTTCTTGATCTTAATGACATTGAGGAGTTGAAGCTATAGGTCCAAGTAACAGAAGTTACAAGAAACAAGATCATGGTCTAGTAAGAAAGATGACTTTTCCTAACATGAACAGCTATTCTAAGATATAATAGGAAGCCCCAAAGGAATGTGTTCAAACTTGAGTCAAATGCCTAACAATGAGGTTATATTTAAGGTTCAGGCACTAACATGATGTTGAAATAGATGAAGTTTTCTAATGAAGACTCAACTCCCTGATTTTATGAAGTGAAAATTTGTCTTTTACCCACACATGGGATCATTAAGACTTTTTTTTTAATTGAAAATGCCCTATAGTTCATCTTCTTTTCTGTTTCTGGTTGGTATAATCTTAGACCAGAGCCATCGGCACAGTATCTATAAATAATTTACATAATACAAAAAAATAGTGCACAGGTACAAAGGTCTTAAAATGCACATTCAGGAAAATGTATTCACAGAATATTTAGTGGTAACAGGATTCGTGTGGATCGTCAGCATCTATCCTCTTGACTTCTGGCTGAAGTCTTTCTGATCTAGCATCTGAAATGAATTTAGTATGGTTACAGAGAAACATTGGAAGATTTAAGTTAAAACTATTACAACTGAACAGTACATCCGTGCTTGGAATTGAGGGTATGGAGGGTATATCTCTTAGCAAGCACAGCATAATATGCTAAGAAAAAGTCCCATTTACAGAAGCTTTGCAGTTCTCTTCTGCATTGCTTCATTTGTGTGTTGTTCAGGGGAAAATCTAAAACCTGGAGCTATTCTACAGAGTAGTGCGGTTCTCAAACCTTTCAACTAGTGTTAATTTTGGTCAGTCTTATAATGGATTGCTGGGTGTCATCCCAAGACATCATATTTAAGAATATTTAAAATATACTGAATATTTTTAAATTAAATATTGCTAAAGAAATATGCCAATGATATTAATATATAAAATATTATTAAGGAATATTTAAAGAATCTCTTTATCCAAAATTCTTCCCACACTCTCTAATTGGGGTAAGGTAGAATATCTGCTATTAGGCCTTAAAAAGAGGTGAGGACTGGGATTTAGCTCAGTAGCAAAACATGTGCCTTGTATTTGCAAATCCCTGGGTTCAACTCCCAGTTCCCGCCAACACCTCCCCCCAAAAAAAGACCAAAAAAAAAAAAAAAAAAAGGAGGTGAGTGATTGGGTGTTCAAGGCAAGGGGAGTGACTAGAAATCCAGGCTCTCTGGACATGAAGCACTAAGTTGTTTGGGGGCATAAGATTTCCCCATGTTGTATGGCTTTAGTACAGCATATATTGTAGATATGTTTTTGTTCTGCCATGCCCAGCTTTTCCTGATCCTTTGACTAGAAAGACCATACTTTTAGGAATGATTCTTTTTTTTTTTTTTTTTTTCCTGCTGCTATTGGTTGAGACTGCCAAGTTGCAGGCTTCTCTGGAACTCAGTCTGGAATATACATAAGACCAAAAGGAAACCCGGGAATCTCACCAGTATGTTCTTCAAGTGCCAAGTCCATCTTTTTCTTTTCCATTTTAGGGTTTTCCTGTGGATATTGTATTATGTTGAGAGTTTTTAGTCATGCTTTAGAGAAAGTCTAAGGAAAAATGAGTTTACTCCATCTTTTTCAGAACCAGCATCTTCATGCAGACCCTAAATAATTGTTAGATAATGGTGGTGGTCATGACTGAGATGTTCCATACTCTGGAATAGACTTGATTTAAGAACTCTTGCAGAGCTTTGTTACCAATATTTTACCAAGAAAGGGTACTAAAAAGCCTTTCTGATTTTTAATACAATTCTCTAGTGAACTTTCTGTTCCCACCATTAAATCAGTCCTAACTAGATCAACTGAATTGTGCTGCAGTTCATGTCAAGTTGTTCAGAGTATTGTTTTCCACTTCCACTTGTGAAGTAGGTCTGAAAAAGTCTTGCCAAGTGCATGCCTGTACTCCCAAGGACTCAGGAGGCTGAGGCATGAAGATCATGAGTTCAAAGCCAGCTTCAGCAATGGGGAGGCCTTAAGCAACTCAGTGAGACCCTGTCTCTAAATAAAATATAAAATAGTAAAATATAAAATAGGGCTATAGATGTGGCTCGGTGGTGGAGTGCCCCTGATACCAAAAAAAAAAAAAAAAAAAGTCTCAGTACCCTTGCTGAATTGCAGTCAGCTTGCCTTTTCACTTAAATATAGATCCATAGAGGAGGCTTCTCTGGAGGACGGTAATGTAATTTTTCATATATAAATAAATGTTTAATCATTCTAGTCCATTTTTCCAATAGGATATTTAGCAAAGAATTATAAGCAGGCCACAATGACATACCCCTATGGTCACAGCTACTTGGGAGGCTGAGGTAGGGGGATTTCTTGAGTCCAGGAGGTTGAGACCAACCTGGGCAATGTGATGAGAGCCATTTCAAAAAGGAAACAAAACAATACGTTACCATGAGAAAACAACTTACTTAGAATTTGGAATAAGAAAAAAAAAAAAAAAGTGCTCCTAAATAGTGTTTTCTTTTGTTGACTGTCTCAGCATTCTCATAATAAATTTACCCTAAATTCCAGATTACTGTTAGTATATGACCTAAATATTCAAGTATGGCTGCCTTCAGTATTTGAATTTTGGCACTTGGTAGAAACTCAATACTATACATTTGGTCTATTTGAATGATCTTTTCTTCTAGAACACTGATTTTCCCCTGTGATCCTCTGTAGATTTAGGTATTCAAAAATACCTAAATAATTGAAAAATTATGCACCTTACTTGTTTAAAGATAGCTCTTTCATGGGATAGCAACTTTGTAGGTCAACGTATTAGTCACATCAGGTTGGGTGCAGCAGCAGGAGTTAGGAAATGTTGGCTCTAATTTTTACTGTGCCACTAACTATAGTGCTTTATGACAGTTCACCTCTCTTGGCGTCATTGTCTTCATTTATATTTCTTTTTATTTTTTGTAGTTCTGGGGATCAAACACAGGACCTTGCACATGCTAAGCAAGCAATCTATTGCTGACTTAACATCCCCAGCCCATGTCCATGTATAAAAGAAAGTGATTCAAATATATAATCTTGGAAATCTCTACCAGCTTTAATATATTTTAATATTTGGTAAAACATTTTCTCTGATAAATAAATTCGTTTAATGTTAGTGCACTGTGAGTCTCAGCAATTTGCTCCTCAGTTTGGTCTTCATAAATTCTAGCATTCTACCCTCCACACTAAAATTGTAATATTAAGATACTAATATTTAGGCTTAGTCAATACAAAACATTGAAAATACCAGAGAAGGAAGCCATTTGGGCAAGCACTTTGCAATCATGGAAATAGTCTTTTGTAGCAGAATTGGTGTTCTGAAGAAATGTTTTGTTCCCATCAACTCAATTAAAAAACCAGCCACAGTACCTTTCCTCCTTAACTTCAGCTTTAGCAAAAGTATTGAATTCGCTACATAGTTCTGCAGACTCCACTTTAAGATGATGCAAGCCAATGGTTAAGATTCATGTTTATTCAAAATTGTCAGTAAGTCCTGTTATGCTAAATCAAGATCAGGAAATAAATTGCTGATACCAGCTGTTCTCTATGAATAAAGCAGTTTATGGATTGGCATTCAGGTAAGACTTCTTATTTGAAATGTGCTTTGTTTTTACTTACACACAAAATCAAACTTTTAATTTTAATTTAAGCCATTTTAATTTAAGCATAGATTGGTCCAACACACTTTTGTTCTTGTTCACACAGTACTGTGAATTAAATTGGAACAACAAAGATTTCCATGATGCATGTGCTTTTAGTGAAAAAGAAACAAGGAGTTATTTCATATTTCTCCCTATGATTCTTGTGGCCTGTTCAAATAAAAAGTGGTATCTTTTGCATCTGAACATGTGGTAGCAATGGTCCTTCCCCCATTATATGGTTGTATTATACTGTGTGATATCTCGCAGAATTATTTTGTAAATATTTATTTATTTTCTTAGTTGTAATTGGACACAATACCTTTATTTTGTTTATATATATGTGGTGCTGAGGATCGAACCCCGGGCCTTGCACGTACTAGGCAAGCGCTCTACTGCTGAGCCACAACCCCAGCCCCACAAAATTATTTGAAAATTGAATTTTTCAAGAATCCCATTCTTTTTCTTTTAAATCAAAATATGTGCTTAATGTTGAGGTACTTTTTATAAACTTCTAGATAGTAATATTTGTTGAAGCTATTTTCATTACAAAGAAGTGTAAGTTTGCAAAATGCCTTTCATTGTTTTACTAGTTATGTAATTTTCTAGGTCTAGTTTTTGTAACTGTATCTCTACTATTAAGCTTCAGTGAACCACTAAGGAAGGATCTCTGTCCGCCCCCCCCCCCCCCCCCCCCCCCGCTTCTCTCCATCTCTGTCTCTCTCTTTCTCTGAAAAATAGAGTTATGGAGTTATTTCAAAGCATAACAATGGTAATAAAACTGCAAATTTCATAAAGACAAATAGCATTGCATACACGGTGTATAGTAAGCAAGATTAAATGCTCTTTTGTAACTAAGTGTTACCTATCAAGGAACACCCGGTGAATTCAGTAACCTTAAGAATACCATAATTTTTAAAGAATATAATGGGATTGCTTTGAAAAACATCATAAAGCTTGCTTTCAAATTTGTGAAATATATATGAACCAAATCATTTTGGAGTCTGAAACTGTTGCAATAAACCATGGTTGATCGATGTATTTTGAGAAACACTAATCTAGGGAAATAAATGAGATAATGTTTAATGAAGTTGGGCAATTTACTTAATGTCTCTGTGCTTCTGTTTTCTCATTTGGGAGGGAGGATTAAGTTATAATGGTATTGTGACAATTTCGTTAATGAACACAAGTGAGTTATTTAGAATAACGCTGGCTTGTAGTAAATACTTAGTAGATAATAATTGTTGCTGATGTTATTGTTATTTTCATTTTTTTCTAATGGGTGATCTGTAATTCTATCTCACATGAACTAAAGAGAATTATGATGATTGTTACAATTGTGCATTTTTTTTGTTGTAGAATAAAATTAACTCTATTTTCATTAGAACCTGAATTGTATACAATAGTATTGTAAAACAATAAGATTGATCCCATAGGTCCCTACAAAAGACATTATTATTATTATTATTTTTGAAATTCAGTTTCCCTTTCTGTAAAATGGGAACTCCTGATATTTATTATACTTATGGAACAAATTTGCAGTAAGGACTGGGGAAAGTATTTTCAGTATGACCAAGTTCCTTACACTTTAATGTAAAAGTAAGGTTATGTCTCATTCATGTAAGGATTTGTATCATTTATTAAATATTTATAAATGATAGGCATTTATAAAATTACTTTTACTATATCAGTAAAATATGTCTTTTTATTTTCCACTGCTTATTAAATTGCTTATTTTTCCTTTAACAATGACAGACCCATACTGGCCATGAAGCATAATGATATACCCCAAAGTATTTTTCCAAATGCTTTCTAACTTACATAAATCAGATATGGGTCGTGTAGACATAAAAGAACATATGTCTAGAGTTCTTTTTGTCCTCAAAATGTGTAAGGCCTTTGACCTCCTTTGATATATTCCAGACCCAGGAATTCCTTTATCCTTGGGAGGTGGGGGGTGGAGGATGGAAACTTGCTTAAATCAACACTTGGAGAAGGAATTGTATGATAAGGCCAATGGTTAGAATATCTGCAGCTGCTTGTTTTGAATTCCTATGATAACATCAACTCCTCAAGATTATCTAGTAATCTGTGTGGGAAACCTAACAATAAGAATTGGGCCTTTAAGTAAGACTTTCCAGATAGGATGCATGAGGCAGAAAGAAGGGAAGTGGAAACCTGCTGTGGGTTCTGAGTTGGCCTCTAGTGAATAAGAGTCTCATTACTTTCCAAATAGTAGCAGGCACAGATGTGCGCACACGCACACACAAACGGCTGTTTTTTTCATGGGTATGAGTCAGTCTCTTTATTGTACTGTACGTGAGAAGCCAGCACTGTTACTTGTGATTTTCAAGTGTCAGTAAAGAATTAGGGTTGGGAAAATGAGGTTAGCTTCTTTCTTTGAAGTCACGCAGGACATTAGTGAGAATCAGTAGTACATGCATGTGTTTCTGCACTCAGTTTCTTGTATTGATTTTCTTTGTCTTTGAATAATGGAAATTACAAGGGGAATTAAGATAATCACCTCTCAGTTTGTATCATGCTAGGACGTTTGCGAATGATGTTAACACAGACATCTTTACTTCATCTTGCAAGCCCTGGGAGAAAGCTGTGATTCAGTGACTTCTAAAGTTAAACCCTGAGATTGGGGCAGAACTGAGATTTAGTAGAGGATTTCATACTCCAAGACCAGTGTTCTTGCCAAAATGTCACAGCTGCTATCTGTTCAGATTTGAAGTTCTTTGTAGACATGAAGCTACGAAACCAAACAAATTTCTATTTCAAAGCACTCATGAGGCTGTTTTTAATGTGTCTGTCTTTTTTGGTATGTTGTATTTCCAAACCAGAAGAAATTGCAAGTCATTTGCCATATTCTTTTTTATTTTTATTTTTTGGTAAAAATTTTTTTCTAGTTGTTGATGGACCTTAATTTTACATATTTATATATGGTGCTGAGAATTGAACCCTTGCTAGGCAAGTGCTCTACCCCTGAGCTACAGCTCCAGCCCATTGCTGTATTCTTTGATATGAGGAGACCCATTGACCTTGTTGGGTGTCTGTATTTGCTGACCTGGGATTGTCTTAGGAGAATCTGGGTATGAGAATACTCTTTCCAGCCAACCTGCCACAGTGGCACAACCAAGTATGGAATCATCCCAAAGCCTTTTCCATCTGAGGTGGAATCTGCACCTCCCTTTGCCTGTCTTGGTCCCTTTAGATATATTCCTGATTGTCCATTACATTTAGAGCAAATGACAGTTGTGTGACCCGAAGTCTATATAGTATGATTGTTGGTGTGTGTGTGCATTTGTAGACATTCAGTTTGTGCTGGGTGTAAACAACTACATACAGTGCTGGATTTCATCTCTGATCTAGTAAAGGACTCCCTGGTTTTCAGAATCTAAAATAGGACATTGAATGAAATGGGTTACAATTTCATGTGACTTTGTTGTTGTTGCATTTTATGCTGAATGTAATTGCCTTTCTCTAAAGTTGTATTGAGTTAGAATTACTACTTGTTTTTGTTTTGACAGTTTTTGCCTTAATTGGCTTATCTTCATGGACTTCGCCCTCTCTAACTGTTGCTTACTAGGAACCCAGGAGAAATTTGAATCTGTGCTCCTAAACTTTTGGATGCGATTTGTTATTCTTTCACCTTGGGGAATTTATAAGCAAAATGTTGAATCATCCTTTGTGGTGTAGATATGGATTCATTCTTTAACATTTTAAAACTGTTTTTGCTTCTTAGGCTAAAACAATTTGGCTTTGAGACACTGTTCAGCTTCAAGCTCGTGTGTGTGTGTAGCTCCATTGATGTTGGGAAAAGTATTTAATGTATCTAAGACTCTGTATTATCATCTGTAAAGTTGGTATAATAACAAATCTCAGTCTTCCTGTCTGCAAAATGTGAAGCTCCGATATGGAAATTAACCAAGCTAATGCACAGAAATGCTTAGGAATGCCTGGCAAATCTTCAGCAAGATGCACCTGGTAGCAGTGCTGACAAAACTAATGGATATTGCTCTGGAAAACACTGGACTTATTTTTTTAGTAAATTTTCAAATTTGTGATATCGAGTACACTTGGGCTGGCTGTAGTAGGATTTCTTTTATATAACAGTGTAATCATGGATTATTAGTTGAGAAATCAGGATTCTTTCCTGGTCATGCTGTTTCTAACTGCATGACATTGGATCAATCATTTTAGTTCTATGAGTATTGTCCCTGCGCCTCCCCCCCAACACCCCAGGAAGAATAATACAATACTTCTACTTGGTGTCCTTCCTTGCTAGTATTATTGGGGACATTATTACAGGGGCTATGGTAAGTGCCAATTACAAAGTCATTTCTACTATGTATGCAGTATATATGTGTGTCTTCATATTATCCCAGCGTTATCAGTTCCTATTTGGGGTAGGTCAGACTGTCAGAGCAACTCAGTACCCCACTGTTGTTGGTATATTGTTCTCAGGCACAACCAAATTGTTGCATCAGAGCTGTGACCTTGGGGCAGCCTTTCTAAGGCCACCATTGTCCCAATAATTGTGGAACTGTGCCTGACTTCTGTGGAAATTGCAGGGAAAATGTGAATCAGTGGGCTGTTTTACTTGGTTGCTAAATTTAGTTCACTGTTTCATAAATCAGGACAAATTTGTCCGGAATAATTCTGGTTGCTGCCAGCAACCAGGGTCATCAAATTGAAGGACATCAGATATGCAAGACAAATGGAAATAACTTCCCAGAGTAATTCCTCCTGTAAGAATCCCAAGGCTAGTTGCAGTGCTCAAGAAAGCTAAATAAGAACTGTAGCTTGGAAGTTGGGATTTCCTGATTGTAATTCAAAACGGATGTGGATATAGATGTGAGGATGTGGTCCAAGCTTTTGCCTTCCTGGGTGGAAGGAAACTGGTATCAGTATTGAATTGCTGGTTAGGATCCTTTCAATGTGTATATTTCCACTGTTCCAGTCAATAGAGAAGAGATTTAATTTTCCAAAGCAGTTCATCCTTAATTCAGGTTATACAGTATATCAGATTGTTAGCCATTGCTTTGCATCAATGTTTGTAAAAATATTTAGAATTAATCAATATTACTTCAGTTTGGGCTAGACAGCTCCATTTTTCTTCTTGGAAACAGAGGTGATAATAGTGAAAGGATTTGAGTTTTTCATCATGTAAAAAGGAAACCTAAATGACACCACGGAGATCTTTCAGTGAACCATAGGAACTTATAACATCTAATTTTTCCTTTTCATGGGATTTTTTATTAAAGAGTTATGTGATGAATTTTGGGAAACTTGCAAAACAAACAAGCTTTTAAATTATTTTAATTATCTGCTGTTCATCTTTGTGACAATGGTATTGAACGACACCCAACAAAACAGACAGGCACAGACACACACTCTAAATTGTAACACTTGCATTTTGCATTCCCACACTCCATCACATTCTTACCACCTACAGATCTGCCACCTACACCTTCAGCTTCTGGTTTGTACTTTGTCGTTGTCCTGGTTTACTTTTCCACTGTAGCTACTAACATCTGTGTATTCAACAGTGCGAGGATATTGCTTTAATAGTTTTCCTTTGATTTTACCCGGATTTCTTTATTTAATTTTGCTCTTACTAGCTATCCAGCTTCTCTGAACTTCCTTCCATGCTCTTCCCTCTTTTCTTTACCTTTCTGTCCACACCAATCCCCATGGCCAGTCTCTTGAGCTACTCTCTTGAGCCATTTGCACTGCAGTAAAGATTGGCTATCACCCTTTTTATAGCTTTGTGTCTTATCAAGTGTTTTAGTCAGCATTTTCACCTATGTGATGAGAAAACCTGACAAGAACAATTTTAGAGGAGGAAATGTTTACTTGGTGCCCACGGTTTTGGAGATCTCAGTCCATAGATGACCATGTCCATTGCTTTGGGCCTGAGGTGAGGCAGAATATCATGGCAGGAGTATGTTGAGGAGGAAAGTAGCTCAGAACTTGGCAACCAAGAAGCAGAGAGAGACACGGACAAAATGTAAACCCCAAAGCACACCTTCCCCCCACCCACCCACCTCCTCAGTCACACCCTACCTACCCTACCTACAGTTACTGCCCAGTTAATCCATTCAAATGGATTAATGCACTGATTGGGTTAAGACTCTCATGACACAATCATTTCACCCGTAAACCCTCTTGCATTGTCTCATGCATAAACTTTTGGGGGACACCTCTATCTAAACTATAGGATCCAGCTTTACAGTACTCAGTCTGTTCACTGAACATTGCAGAGGGATGATACACAGCCAAACCTCTGCCTCTGCCACATCTCACTACTGTGAGATCACAGCTATGGTTTTAGAATTTTTGTTAGCAGTTTTCTGCTGTTTTTGCTGCTGCTTAATATGCTAACTCAGAGTGGATGTTCAGAATTATTATTGTCCTCAACTCTGTAACCCCTCATCCTCTTCATGACTTCATCTTTGACACTACTAAGGCAAACTGTAATGAAGAGTAGTATTTAGGGTGGAATGTTGGGAAAGGAGAGGAGAGGACACCTATCTGAGACATTAAGTATGCATAAGAAGGAAAACCTAAAGAAATGGCCTTAGTATTGACTCAGAGTCTAGACCTTGGGTGGTTGATGGGTTGTTATTCCATAAACAGAAATAAGAAATAAAGGACAGGATGTGGAATAGGGAGGAAGGATGTTGTTTTTCCTTTGCTTCTTCTGTTCTGTTTGTCCTTAATGAAAGTCTCATTATTTGTGCTTAATTGACTTAAATAAACCAAAAAAAAAAATATTGCTTGAAATGAACTTTCAAAATAATAGGGCACATACCAGAAAGACTAAAAAAAGTTCAGGTCGTGGCTTCCAGAAAACAATAATCCCCTTAATAATGATGGTTTAAGCTCTCTGGTGCTAGATAACTGGAATAGCATTCTGCCTTTGGGAAAAGGCCCTAAGTCCCTTGCCCTTCTTGTTTTTAAAAATAGCCATGTAAGTGAGATGCAGCTCTTAATGAGAATATTTTCTAGATTTTGTGTCTTGCTTTAAACGCCAGCTATATTGCCAAGTGACTGTCTCCTCAGAGTCATGCTTTTTAGCAAGCCAGATCGACAGAATTGGTGATGAAGAGACACATGGCGTTGGGGTAATTTGAGTATCATCTTGAGTATCAATACTTGTTGAATATCTTTGTGGCCCTTGTGTATCATTTCAACAGAACTTTCCCCTTCCATGGAGATACTGTGTGATTAAGACTTGGAAGCAATTGTTAGCCTCAAACGTGGCCTCAGGTCTTGAATGACAAATTAATAGAACCTGGGATCCTGATTGTTCCTGTCCTCACGTGTTATAAAGTGTTTTCTTCAATGTTCTAGTGTCTTTGTAACTTTGTATTTCCCACATCACAGAGATGCCAAAATATAAGAAACTGATCTTGAGTTTCCAATGTGTCTTTGCTTTCAAACTCTTAGAATACTCCTTTCCTCTGCCAGTCTGTGTATTCTTCCAAAACTTCATTTCCCATCATTCTTTACAGAATTATACAAGTAATCTATTTGTTAAGGATCTGTTTTATGTGGACTTGATTTGAAACTCGATTGTCATTTTTGAAGAAAATTTTCTAATACAAATATAAATATTAGAATTGTATTAGAAATATCTGCTGGATGTGATGGCATATGCCTATAATTCCAGATACTCGGTCTGTAAGTCAGGAGGATCACAAGTTGGAGGCCAGCCTCAGCAACTTAATTAAGATCTGGCTCAAAATAAAAAATAAAAAGGACTAGAAACATAGCACAGTGGCAAAGTGTTCCTTAATTCAATCCCCAGTACCAAAACAACAGAATTAAATAAAACTAAATAATATCAAAATACTCTTGCAGACGTTAAGTTGTACCTTTTGCTAAACTAAGGTACTGCCTGTGCTATTCCTATGTTGAAATAACATTTCCTTCCTTTTCTTAGATTGAGAAATAGCTCGTTGTATTACTTTTTAATGATGAATTTGAGAGAATCTTGAAGTTGAGAATATATATTTATTAAGTTACTGTCACAAATATGTTCACTTTGGTTTCCACATGACAAACGTAACTCTTAGAACTACCTCTGTCAATATGAATTCTTTTTTTTTTTTTTTGGTACTGGGGATTAAACCCTAGGATCTTGTGCATGCTAGGTAAGCAGTCTACCTCGGAGCCACATCCCCAGGCCTTCCTTTAGTGTTTATTTTGAGACAGAGTCCTACTAAGTTGCCCAGGCTAGCCTCAAACCTGTGATCCTCCTGCCTCAGCCTCCTGAGTATCTGGGATCACAGGTGAGCACCTCCACACCTGGCAGTCTGAATTCTTTATATCAATCAAATGGCATTCAGCTAATTTGAGCTTACTGCTACCCCCGCCAAACATAATCTAAACGTAATTATGTTAATTATTAATTAAATTAATTAGATTAATTAATTAATTAGATTAATTAATTAGATTAATCTAAATCAGAATCAATACCAAAATAGAGCTGGGGATATAGATCAGTGACAGAGAGTTTGCCTGGCATGTGTGAGGCACTGGTTCAATCTCTAGCACCACACACACATACACAAACACACACACACACAGAGACGACACACATTTTTTGATTACCCACCTTTTGATAACTTGTGCATCCTAGTCCTCTTCATTGACACAGTAAAAAACTAGCTTCACTATTTAAACACAAGCATTGGGTACTAAATAAGACAGAATCCCTGTCATAGCAGTGTAGAAATAGGACAGATTTACCTTGTTTGGCCAAAGTTGAGAGAAAGGGCAGAGAGATGCATGATCCCAGGATTGGAAATCCTGCATGAGAAGGGCTGTGTCAGTACTGATGAGGGATTAAGCAATTCTGCAAACTGCTTAATCAACTCTGTGAAGCCTATATCATTGATATACCTTGCGAACAAGTAGAGGTCCCAGACAGAGAGGACTGGACAGGGTCCTCCAGGAAAGAGCAATGTCATCTATAAAGACCCAGAGGTGTTTCGATGTTCCATAAAGAATTCTACTAGGTGTACAGTCCATTTTCTAAGGTAATACATGGCAAATCTTTTTTTTTTTGGGGGGGGGGAGTCTAAAATATGCTCAGTATGAACTGCAAGCATTATCTCTGCAAAATATCTATTCACCTTTCTGTACAGATTACTGTTTTATTTACAGTAAGCATTTTACTCAAGGTATTTACTGCCTATGTTCTGGTAGGTCCCATAAGGAGAAAGAGAAAGGGAAGGGAAACAAAGGATACCCATTCACCCTCCTTCTAATCTGGGCTCACAAGTTCTGTTACTTTTTCCAAGAAAAGTGTTTGACCTCATGCTCAGTGAGAAATGAAAAGATGCTGTTGGGTGCAGGGGAGGAAGCAGCTCTAAAGCCTTACTCACAGCCCAGGATGAATCCACCTACAGAGAGGATTCCTTGACTTCAGATTCTTTTCACTTTATGACACAGACACCAGACCACAAGTTTACCTCACTAACCACTGAGACTTTGCCAGGCCCAGAAAGCCTCCCTAACAAAAGCCCCATTCATCATTTCTTCACTCTGTGATTGAAATGTGATGTGGTATCAGCCATTACTGGCTAAATATAGGGACAAAACCCCAAATTGCTCTAGGGTGGTAGCTTTGTGGTATCCAAGTCTTTTTTAACAGACCCCACAAATAGGACACCCATCTTGTCCTGCCCATACTATTATGACTCCATGGGTTTGGGAAACCTCAGCATGACAACCCTTACTAGTGTCTCCCAGTTTCTGACGTGCTTGCCCTCACGTATCTCAAATACTTTTTTGAGTTATTCCCCCAAATGCTACATTTCTGCACTGGAAAAAAAAAATCTAGAAGAGGTGGAGGATGGGGTCTAAGCTAAGCATTTGTGATCACCCTCTGGGGTCAGACAGGCCACCCAGTTCTGCCTCTGATGTGGAGGGCAGGAGAAGAAGTTCATAAAGAAGGAGAGATGAGGTCATTTTTAATAATTTAGCCTCAGGGCATGGATGCCCATCTTGTGATGCCTGTGTTTTAGAAGACTACTTGGACATTTTTAATTAACTTCAGGGTATGATTCACTCATTTGAAAGCTTCCTTAGTCATTTTGGATGAATGTGCTGGTAGAGTCCTGGGGAGATAAAATGAAAAGCTAGACATGGGATGCCACTGTGGAGCGCCTGTCATCTGCCTGGGTGCACCATAGGGGATGTGGTAAAGACTTCTACCAAAATGGAGTCTCTTCTTGTCCCCTCTTGCTCTCATGCACTTCAAGTCCTCAGGGTTTAGTAAGCATGGGAGAATTGAGGGGTGGTGTAGGTGAGGGTCAAGTGCAGCTTCAGCTACACGTGGAGAGAGGTTTATTCTTTGATGACTATTCTCGATCATTATAGGAATTGTTTTGTGATATCAGTAGACATAAAATGCTATCTCAATTATTTTATTTTAATACAAATTAATTTCATTAGTTTTCTTGTTGTCAAGAACAGAAATCCTTCTTTTTGATCTTTGACATTCTCATAAGTCCACAAGTGTTATTGTGGGAAGAAAAAACAGTATCTATTCACCCTTTCTCTGATCTGGGCTCACAAGTTCTGTTACTTTTTATCCTAACTCTGCATTTATCAATTATGAGCTAAGGGCAGGGTGTCATTACGGAGTCAGTTTTTATCTTTTCATCCCCAACTGTGACTCATTTCAGTGACAATTTAATCACAAGGGGGACCTACCTGTGTTGTAGAAAGGAGTACAGACTCAACTTGTGTACACTTACCACTTTTAAATCAATAAAGAAAGAGTATAGAATTTTAAAACTTAATGAATAATCTTTCTCTTTCAGTAGATCTCAGAATGGGTTCAGTCCAGTTGCTTCACTCAGTATTGGCCAGGGACATGCCCGACTCATGCTAATCTAGACATCTCCTTAGGCACACAATTATTCTGAGGAAGTAACATTTTAGTGATTCCAAATTTTAGAGGGTGTGTTCACTTGAAAACCAAAGAAAAGATCTCCTTTAAAGATGGCTTTTAAATTTTGTGGTTATTGTCAGTTGAGACTTATCTGTTGAAATAAAGATTATTTCTATATGTTCCACATGGGATTGTATATTTGTTCTCTGTTAAGTTGACCTTGAATAAAGTCAGATTGAAAATCTAGCACATGCATTTTGGTAAGAAATTTTTTCCCAGTGTTAATTCATACTGGAATTGTTGAGAAGTCAAAAGACAATCAGTTTTAAGAACTTGTTGAAAATCTAGACCAATACCTTTATTTCTAATATTAGTCAATGTGTGAATTATAATGAGGTCTATTTCAGATTAGTTACCTGTGGAAGTATGGGTGGTGAACTCTGCTTTTAATTTCCTGCAAGTTGGGTTATTTTTGTCCTTAGGTCTTCTACTTTTTTGAACATGCTTTCCACTCATTCTCTATCCAAGATTCATTCTCCAAAACAAAACCTAACAAAAATTAGAATCATACTGGAATTGTTTAGATCAGAATTTGCTTTATTCTTCATCAAATATTGAGTTCCTTCAATGCACCAAGATCTTTAATTTATATTGAAGAACAAAGTAAACAGACAGCATTGACCTTTACTTGAAGATTATATATTAAAGCAGATGCTACTGACCTATAAGGAGTAGTGATGGAACTTGGAACGTGTTTTTATGGAGGTAAATTCAGAGAACTGTGGAATATGCATAGGAAGAATTTGTTCCACAAGGTGGCATTTGTAGGGTGAACTTAACTGGATCTGGGCAGATGAGTAGAAGTTTGTGTGGTTTTCTTGGTAGATTAAACAGGATGGATTATCATTTAGGGATTGCAAATTTATTACTACTATATGTGCAAACAACTTGAAGCTTATTCTTCATAAGAAATCAAATCTTCTTAGCAAGTTCCCTTCCTACTCGTGTTATAGGGCTGCCTTAACGTGGCAGCACTAATACAGCCTGGGGAAAGAGACTAGGTCATATCAGTTTAGTGCTCCACGAATATTTGGGGTCAGATTATTAGGAAAAAAATAGTGTTTTTTTTTTTTTTTTCAAAGTCAGTTTTGAAGAGAGAGAGAAGAAACTTTGTTTCCTAAATTCCATCCTGGGAGGCTCTGAGGGCCAGGAAAGCTTTTAAAAGGGAAGAGATGACACAATGGGACAACACACACACACACACACACAAAAAAAAAAAAAACCCAGGAAATATACATATGCACATTTAGTTAGCATGCCTGACAGGGCTGGGAGGGGCAGTCCCTACTATCACTTTCCTTGGTGGCTTCCAGGTGTGGGGAGTCAGCCCCTCAGCCTTAAGTCTCATAGCATGAGGAAGTTACTCTGCACTCAATTTTAGAGGGGACCCCCAACCTTATGTTTCACTGGGAAAGGTGAGCTAAGAGCTGAGCTGTGGAGAGGGACTTTAGCTTGCTAATTAATGACCTCTCACTCTCTTTTTCTTTTGTCTATCTTGAATGGCTGGATCTTTTGGGAAAAGTGTTTAGTCTTTCCTATTTCCTCTTTCTTCCCATGCTGTTTGCCAAGATAATGTCTCAACATTTGAGAAGGTTTATGTGAGTTTTTTGGTAGCAGATGGGAAAATTCATGGAGTCCTCTGGATATTGGTCTGGTGTTTGGACTGGTATTCCCTGAAGTACCCTTGATCCCATTTGACCTCTGTGGGAGAAGAGTTTGGCTCCATGATCTCCGGAGTCCTAACCATTGGTGAGATTATCTCCATACACCTGTAAGCTCACTGAATGACCTCAGACTTACAAGCATGATCTTATCAATTATGAGATTTCTTCTGTACAAGTAGGAGTTCCAGCTGAGTGGAGTCTGGGAAATCCAGGAGGAGAATTTCAACTTGGAAGGTAGAAAAAGAGCTGGGTTTCTGGAGCCCAGCAGCTACCCCCAGCAGACACCCAGGGAAGCAGAAACATCATGCTGTGGTCTTTAGGTTCTCTCACAGATACCAGTTTATTCTTTTGTCCCTAGTCTTTTTATGCAGGGAGAGAGTATTCAGTGCCACAACTTAGGAGATTCCTCCTGAGAGAATAATGAGGTTCTAAAATAGAACAGAGGGTTTGGAGAATAAAAAGTGATGCACAGGAAGATCAGTATCAAACAGATTTAATTTAAATTTGGGAGATGGATAGCTCAAGATGAACTTAAGATTTGTTCCCTGGGTTATGGGATAGTTACTAATGCCATGAAACGAATAAATGATTTTTTTTTTTGGGAGAATTTGGTGAGGCCAGTTTTGATAATGAAGAATGAACTACAATCTTTAAGAGAATCATGTTAAAATAAATTTTGCTGAATCCAATAGATATTCTTATCTCTGTTTACCTGCCCAGTGAAAAGTGTTACCCTGGAAGTCCTGGAAATATAAGAATTCAAGTATTCAACCACTTCATATTATTAATTTTTTCAAGTTATTGAGAATATTTTAAAGTGTGGATTTTTTTTTTTTTTTTTTTTTTACATATTTGTTTTTCTTTTTTTTTTTTTTTAATTTTTATTGTGGGTTGTTCAAAACATTACAAATTTCTTGACATATCATATTCCACACTTTGATTCAAGTGGGTTATGAACTCCCACCTTCACCCCATACACAGATTGCAGAATCACATCAGTTACACATCCATTGATTTACAAATTGCCATACTAGTGTCTGTTGTGCTCCACTGCCTTTCCCATCCTCCACCCTCCACCCTCCCCACCTCTCCCCTCCCCTCCCCTCCTCTCTCTCTACCTCCTCCACTGTATAACCCTGAGGGTCTCCTTCCATTACCATGCAATTTCCCTTCTCTCTCCCTTTCCCTCCCACCTCTCATCCCTGTTAAATGTTAATCATCTTCTCCTGTTCTTCCTCCCTACACTGTTCTTAGTTACTCTCCTTATATCAAAGAAGACATTTGGCATTTGTTTTTTAGGGATTGGCTAGCTTCACTTAGAATAATCTGCTCTAATGCCATCCATTTCCCTGTAAATTCTATGATTTTGTCATTTTTTAATGCAGAGTAATACTCCATTGTGTATAAATGCCACATTTTTTTTATCCATTCGTCTATTGAAGGGCATCTAGGTTGGTTCCACAGTCTTGCTATTGTGAACTGTGCTGCTATGAACATCGATGTAGCAGTGTCCCTGTAGCATGCTCTTTTTAGGTCTTTAGGGAATAGACCAAGAAGGGGAATAGCTGGGTCAAATGGTGGCTCCATTCCCAGCTTTCCAAGAAATCTCCATACTGCTTTCCAAATTGGCTGCACCAATCTGCAGTCCCACCAGCAATGTACAAGTGTACCCTTTTCCCCACATCCTCGCCAGCACTTGTTGTTGTTTGACTTCCTAATGGCTGCCAATCTTACTGGAGTGAGATGGTATCTTAGGGTGGTTTTGATTTGCATTTCTCTGACAGCTAGAGATGTTGAGCATTTTTTCATGTACTTGTTGATTGACTGTATGTCCTCCTCTGAGAACTGTCTGTTCAGGTCCTTGGCCCATTTGTTGATTGGGTTGTTTGTTTTCTTATTGTCTAATTTTTTGAGTTCTTTGTATACTCTGGATATTAGGGCTCTATCTGAAGTGTGAGGAGTAAAGATTTGTTCCCAGGGTGTAGGCTCCCTATTTACCTCTCTTATTGTTTCTTTTGCTGAGAAAAAACTTTTTAGTTTGAGTAAGTCCCATTTGTTGATTCTAGTTATTAACTTTTGTGCTACGGGTGTCCTATTGAGGAATTTGGAGCCCGACCCCACCGACTGTAGATCGTAGCCAACTTTTTCTTCTATCAGACGCCGTGTCTCTGATTTGATATCAAGCTCCTTGATCCATTTTGAATTCACTTTTGTGCATGGCGAGAGAAAGGGATTCAGTTTCATTTTGTTGCATATGGATTTCCAGTTTTCCCAGCACCATTTGTTGAAGATGCTATCCTTCCTCCATTGCATGCTTTTAGACCCTTTATCAAATATAAGATAGTTGTAGTTTTGTGGATTGGTTTCTGTGTCCTCTATTCTGTACCATTGGTCCACCCGCCTGTTTTGGTACCAGTACCATGCTGTTTTTGTTACTATTGCTCTGTAGTATAGTTTGAAGTCTGGTATCGCTATACCGCCTGATTCACACTTCCTGCTTAGCATTGTTTTTGCTATTCTGGGTCTTTTATTTTTCCATATGAATTTCATGATTGCTTTCTCTATTTCTACAAGAAATGCCATTGGGATTTTGATTGGCATTACATTAAACCTATAGAGAACTTTTGGTAATATCGCCATTTTGATGATGTTAGTTCTGCCTATCCATGAACAGGGTATATTTTTCCATCTTCTAAGATCTTCTTCTATTTCTCTCTTTAGGGTTCTGTAGTTTTCATTGTATAAGTCTTTCACCTCTTTTGTTAGGTTGATTCCCAAGTATTTTATTTTTTTTGAAGATATTGTGAATGGAGTGGTTGTCCTCATTTCCATTTCAGAGGATTTGTCACTGATATACAGGAATGCCTTTGATTTATGCGTGTTGATTTTATATCCTGCCACTTTGCTGAATTCATTTATTAGCTCTAATAGTTTCTTTGTAGAGCCTTTTGGGTCTGCTAGGTATAGAATCATATCATCTGCAAATAGTGATAATTTAAGTTCTTCTTTTCCTATTTTGATGCCTTTAATTTCTTTCGTCTGTCTAATTGCTCTGGCCAGTGTTTCGAGAACTATGTTGAACAGAAGTGGAGAGAGAGGGCATCCCTGTCTAGTTCTAGATTTTAGAGGGAATGCCTTCAGTTTTTCTCCATTCAGAATGATGCTAGCCTGAGGCTTAGCATAGATTGCTTTTACAATATTGAGGTATGTTCCTGTTATCCCTAGTTTTTCTAGAGTTTTGAACATAAAGGGATGCTGTACTTTGTCAAATGCTTTTTCCGCATCTATTGAGATGATCATATGGTTCTTATTTTTAAGTCTATTGATGTGGTGAATAACATTTATTGATTTCCGTATATTGAACCAGCCTTGCATCCCTGGGATGAATCCTACTTGATCATGGTGTACAATTTTTTTGATATGTTTTTGTATCCGATTCGCCAGAATTTTATTGAGGATTTTTGCATCTAGGTTCATTAGAGATATTGGTCTGT
Source organism: Marmota flaviventris (assembly GCF_047511675.1). NCBI lineage: Eukaryota > Metazoa > Chordata > Mammalia > Rodentia > Sciuridae > Marmota > Marmota flaviventris. Next base: position 46,241,442 of record NC_092505.1, on the reverse strand, counting down.
AGTTTTCTTTCTTTGAAGTGTCTTTGTCTGGTTTAGGTATCAGGGTGATGTTGGCCTCATAGAATGAATTTGGAAGTTCTCCCTCCTTTTCTATTTCCTGAAGTAGCTTGAAAAGTATTGGTATTAGTTCTTCTTTAAAGGTTTTGTAAAATTCTGCTGTATACCCATCTGGACCTGGGCTTTTCTTAGTTGGAAGTCTTTTTATGGTTTCTTCTATTTCCTCAATTGATATTGGTCTGTTTAGGTTTTCTATATCCTCCTGACTCAATCTGGGCAGATCATATGACTTAAGAAATTTATCTATGCCTTCACTATCTTCTAATTTGTTGGAGTATAAGGATTCAAAATAGTTTTTGATTATCTTCTGTATTTCTGAAGTGTCTGTTGTGATATTGCCTTTTTCATCCCGTATGCTAGTAATTTGAGTACTCTCTCTTCTTCTCTTCGCTAGCATCGCTAAGGGTCTGTCGATTTTGTTTATTTTTTCAAAGAACCAACTTTTAGTTTTGTCAATTTTTTCAATTGTTTCTTTTGTTTCGATTTCATTAATTTCAGCTCTGATTTTAATTATTTCTTGCCTTCTACTTCTTTTGCTGTTGTTTTGCTCTTCTTTTTCAAGGATTTTGAGATGAAGTATGAGATCATTTATTTGTTGGTTTTTTCTTTTTTTAAGGAATGAACTCCAAGCAATGAATTTTCCTCTTAGAACTGCTTTCAATGTGTCCCATAGATTCCGATATGTTGTGTCTGTGTTTTCATTTATCTCTAAGAATTTTTTAATTTCCTTCTTGATGTCTTCTATAACCCATTGATCATTCAGTAACCTATTGTTCATTCTCCAAGTGATGTATGCTTTCTCCTTCCTTCTTTTATCGTTGATTTTCAGTTTCATTCCATTATGATCAGATAAGATGCATGGTATTATCTCTACTCCTTTATATTGTCTAAGAGTTGCCCTGTGACATAATATATGCTCTATTTTTGAGAAGGATCCATGTACTGCTGAGAAAAAAGTGTAACTGCTTGATGTTGGGTGGTATATTCTATATATGTCAATTAGGTCTAGGTTATTAATAGTGTTATTGAGTTCTATAGTTTCCTTATTCAACTTTTGTTTGGAAGATCTGTCCAGTGGCGAGAGAGGTGTGTTGAAGTCTCCCATGATTATGGTATGGTGATCTATTAGACTCTTGAACTTGAGAAGAGTTTGTTTGACGAACATAGCTGCACCATTGTTTGGGGCATAAATATTTATGATTGTTATGTCTTGTTGTTGTATGGTTCCCTTAAGCAGTATGTAGTGCCCCTCTTTATCTCTTTTGATTAACTTTGGCTTGAAATCTATTTTATTTGATATGAGTATGGACACTCCTGCTTGTTTCCGAAGTCCATATGAGTGATATGATTTTTCCCAACCTTTCACCTTCAGCCTATGTATGTCTTTTCCTATCAAATGCGTCTCCTGTAGGCAGCATATTGTTGGGTCTTGTTTTGTGATCCATTCTACTAGCCTGTGTCTCTTAATTGGTGAGTTTAAGCCATTAACATTTAGGGTTATTATTGAGATATGGGTTGTTCTTCCAGCCATATTTGTTTATTTCTGTTACTAAACATGGTTTGTTTTCCTCTTTGATTATTCCCCCCCCCTTTACTGTCCTACCTCCCACTGTTGGTTTTCATTGTTATTTTCCATTTCCTCTTCCTGTAATGCTTTGGCGAGGATGTTTTGAAGAGATGGTTTTCTAGCTGCGAATTCTTTAAACTTTTGTTTATCGTGGAAGGTTTTAATTTCATCCTCCATCCTGAAGCTTAATTTCGCTGGATACACAATTCTTGGTTGGAACCCATTTTCTTTCAGTGTTTGAAATATGTTATTCCAGGATCTTCTAGCTTTCAGAGTCTGTGTTGACAGATCAGCTGTTATCCTGATTGGCTTACCCCTAAATGTAATCTGCTTCCTTTCTCTTGTAGCTTTTAAAATTCTCTCCTTATTCTGTATGTTGGGCATCTTCATTATGATGTGTCTAGGTGTGGATCTCTTATGATTTTGCACATTCGGCGTCCTGTAGGCTTCTAGGATTTGGGATTCTGTCTCATTCTTCAAGTCTGGGAAGTTTTCTTGTATTATTTCATTGAATAGACTTCTCATTCCTTTGGTTTGGAGCTCTGTACCTTCCTGTATCCCAATGACTCTTAAGTTTGGTCTCTTAATGTTATCCCATATTTCTTGGATGTTCTGCTCATGGTTTCTTAACAGTCTTGCTGAGCTGTCTATGTTCTTTTCCAGTTGAAATACTTTGTCTTCATTGTCTGATGTTCTATCTTCTAAGTGTTCTACTCTGCTGGTAGTATTCTCCATTGAGTTTTTAAGTTGGTTTATTGCTTCCTGCATTTCTAGGATTTCTGTTTGTTTGTTTTTTATAACCTCTATCTCCCTGTATAGTTGATCCTTTGCTTCCTGGATTTGTTTGCGTAATTCGTTGTCGAAGTGATCTTTCATTGTCTGATTTTGCTGTTTAATGTCTTCCTTGATACTCCAGATCATCTGAAGCATGTATATCCTGAATTCTTTATCTGACATTCCATCTGCTGCAGCTGTTACCTCTTCTAAAGTTGCGTTGACCTGCATTGCTTGTGGTCCTTTCTTTCCTTGTCTTTTCATACTGCTTGCGTATCTTTCCTGCAGGTGCGGGCGGCGGCTGTGCTCTCTCCTTATTCCAATTGGGGTGTCGTGGCTACCACGCCGGCAGGTCACTGGGCCTGTTCTGGGAGCTGGCGGCGGCTCTGTTCTGCCCCTACTCCAATTGGGGTGACGAGTGTACCACGCCGGCAGGCCACCGGGCCTGATCCGCCGGTCGGTTGCAGGTTTGCCTACCCTGCAGGCGCGGGCGGCGGCTCTACTCTGCCCCTACTGCAAATGGGGTGACGTGTCTGTCGTACCGGCAGGCCACAGGGCCTGTCCCGCTGGTCGGTCGCAGATCTGCCCACCTTTCGGGCACGGGTGGAGGCTCTGCTCTGCCCCTACTCCAATTAGGGTGTCATGGCTACCCCGCCTGCAGGACACTGGGCCTGTTCCTGGCACGGGCGGCGACTCTGCTCTGCCACTACTCCAATTAGAGTGGTGTTTGTACCACGCCGGCAGGCTCCTGGGCCTGATCCGCCGGTCTGTTGTAGGTCTGCCTACCTTGGAGGCGCGGGCGGCGGATCTGCCCTGCCCCTCCTACCACGCCTGCGGACCCCTGGGCCTGATCTGCAGGTTGATCACTGGTCTGCTCACCCTGCGGGCACGGGTGGCAGTTCCGCTCCGCCCCCACTCCAATTGGGGTCACGTGACCACCACACTGGCAGGGCCTGATCCGGGCGTGGGAGAAGGATCTGCTCTGCCCCTACTCCAGTTGGGGTGACGTGTGTACCACACTGGCAGGCCACTGGGCCTGACCCGCCAGGCTGACACAGGTCTGTTTACCTTGCAAGCGCGAACCGCGGCTCTGCCCTGCCCCTCCTACCACGCCCATGTACCACTGGGTCGCGGGTCTGCCCACCTTGCGGTTGCGGGTGGCGGCTCCGCTCCGCCCCCTCTCCAATTGGGGTCACGTGGTCACCACGCTGGCGAGCCGCTGGGCCTGCTCCGGGCGCTGGCGGAGGCCCGGCTCCTTCCCTCTGGCTCGACGACAAATTGAGGAGACTCGGGTGACTGTGCCTCACCCCCCCTACCAGGAGACCAACTGTTTATGTCACCACTGGTATTGATGAAGTTCCCTCCTCCGCCGCTTTCTGCAGACGTCAGATCTCTGCCATGTTGGTATCCTATGCGAATGGCAGCATTTCGTTCCCCTTGCCGGGCAACCAAAGCATCGGGTGAGTCCTGACCGGCCCTCAGCAGGACCCGGACCGAGAAGCAGTTTCCGCGGGCTCCTAGCCCCGGGCCAGGGAAGTTCCGGGAGCCGGAACTCGGCCACTCCGTGCTCGGTGTAAGCTCCTATAAATGTAAGCTCCAAGAAGCAGTCCCCGCGGGCTCAGTTCCGGGAGCCGGAACTCGGCTGCCCCGCGCTCGGTATTCACTCTGATAAGATCAGGTTCTAAGAAGCACCCAGGCGCTGAGCCCTAGCAATCTGTCTGCAAGCCGCAGGCGAATTGCAGCCTGAAATTACCTGTTCTATGGCTGAATGAGCTGCGGTCAGTCAAAAACAGGGGTGGTGACGTCAGTTTATCAACATGGTGGCTGCTGGCCTCCTCTGTGGTCTGACCGGTGTGGAGAACCGAGATGGACCGCTTCCTTCCCCCGTCTCGAACCCAGAATTCAGCCCTGAGTACGGTGCTTGCGCGGCTGGCAGAAACTGCAGCGCTGTAACCCTGCGTCTCTATCCCAGACTTTATCCGCGGGGCGATTTGCTGAATAAGCAGTGTTACCCTGCGTGCAACAAACCTCTCTCGTTTGAGTCCCCGTAGCTGATCCTCGTGCGATGGAAATCCTTCCTCCAGGTTCCGGAGCACCCCACTATTGCTGGAAATTCCTAACAAAATATCCTTTAGCCGTCCTGACTTGTCATACTCCCACACAGTGAAGCAGCACACGGGGACAATGCACTCCCCTCGCCGCCATCTTCTTAAATCCCTAAAGTGTGGATTTTTGAATTTGAAACCCAAGTAAGGTAAGGAGGATGTTATCAAGAAAGTAAAAGTATACCATACTTTATGATTTGTGTTAATGAACGGAGAAGCAATCCACAAACATTAAATATGTCAGTAATTTAAAAGTCAATTCATTCAGAAATATTGTTATTCCCCCCCCAAGGCTTTCTAATGTTTTTCAAATGAAGGATTAAAAGTAATTGCTTTGAATAATGAAAAATAAACTAAAAAAGGGAAAAATGTGTAGTCAGCACCAATAAGAGCAACAATGTTGGAGTCCTTTGTTTACAAGAAGCATATTTAATCTATCAGATTGTGGGGAACTGCACATGGTTAGATGCTTCTTGTAGGCACTTGTGAAGCAACTGGGAAATCAATCATTTTCTTTCTGTCAACATTTCTGTTTTCCATTTAGTGGCTTATGTATTTAACCACATGTATCCAGAGACTTGTAGCCTTTCAAGAAGTTAGCCATCTTTAAGCCTGTGTGAATTGTCAAACATAGATGTTATGATTTTGACCTTGGTTAGCACCACCATAATAGTAAAAAAAACCCAGCAGACATAACAGGCATGGTGGCACTTGCCTGTAATACCAGCCACTCGTTAAGCTGAGGCAGAAGGATTGCCAGCCTGGCAATTTAGCAGGGACCCTGACTTAAAATAAAAAGGGCTGGAGATGAAGCTCAGTGGTAAAGCAACCTTGGGTTCAATCCTTAGTACAAAAACAAAGTAAAACAAAAACCTAGCAGACAACACAAATGACTGTGTCATTAGAGATAATGCTATAAAGCAGAAAGAGCCCTGGGTTACATCTTATTCTATTTTGATCTACTGTGACCCTTAGCAAAAATCATAGTTCTCTGGTCCTCAGGTGTTTTGTCTGTGAAGTGACAGTTTCACTAGGAGCAGCTCCAGAATAATCCATTGTGTATTTCCCAAAGGACATTAGACCCATGTGGCATATGCCTTCTATTTCCACTTTTGGCATGGATGCAATCTTTTTCTCTGAAAGTTTTGTAGTTTGTTGTTGTTGCTAAGTTATTTTTGTTGTTGTTTTTAACTCTCAAGAAAGGCCGAGAAAAAGGAACTATACTTAGATACAGTGCTATGAATTTTACATACAATATCTTACACCTGTTGTTCCCACTAAGAGAGATCTGTTCTGTAGGTTGAAGAGACTGAATTAAAAAGAACATTTCAGAAAAGGTTGGAGCCATGGTCTGGCTTTGTCTCAATGTTTGTGTGTTTTGCATTGCCTCAGTATAGGAGAATGAAGAACTAAAATAAAGGCATTTTATAGAGTTGATATATACGTATATGTGTGTGTGTGTGTGTGTGTTGTGTGTGTATGTACTATATATGTAATTCGTTGTGTGTGTGTGTGTGTGAACCCATTAGATTTAATTACCATTCATATTCCCTGTGTTAGCAGAGGTCTCATACATGTCATCTTTCTATTCTTTAGTTTGTAGTTGCAAATCCATTGAAGAGGTTTTGGGCAGAGTACAGAAAATGACTGGTGAGGAATTATTTAGGAAATTCTAGCTCTATACACATTCTGCACGATACAGTTAAGTCATTTAAGTCCTAACTTTTCATGAGCAGGCTCAAATCCTGACTCTGCCCTTTAATAATTGTTTGACCTTGACTGTCATCCATGGAATATACCACTTTTCAAATCATCCTCTGAGAACCTAAGTTGCTGTGAGAAATACCTTTGTTTTTAAAAATAGTGAACACAGAGGAGCATTTTAAATGGGCTTTTGACCCAATAATTGTTATTTTAATGGAAACATCCACATTCCCATTTTAAAGTCCAACCGAGTCTGTGGTTACTGCTTGTTGGTTCATTTTAAACAACTGTTACTTTGTCTGAACACAACTATAGGCCCTATGGGAGCCAAGATTTTGTTTTATGGAGCAGAGGGTTGCTTGCTCTTAGCAAAGGGAAGAGAAAAAGGTTTTGGTGTTAACCCCAAATACCTCTGAGAGGCTATGCATGATTTGAGAATGGATTAGATGTCTATGGGTGTCTAGGGAATGCTTACATTTGGCTAATTTTAGAAAGAACTTTTATTTCCAGCCATCTGTGTGGCTGTGATGGGGCAGGACACACCACAATTACACATTTTTAGAAGGGAGGATCCTTTGATGACAGATGTAATTTCTACCTCTTGTTTTTCCTCAGTTAACAAGATTAGCATTTAAAAATCCTTTGAAAATTGTTTGATCCTTTTTGCGCATGAAGAATTTTTCTTAGTCTTGGGGAGATTTATGTAGGCTATAGTTTTTTTGTCAAAGAATACAACAGGGAATGGAGTCCTTCTCTTTATCCAAAATAGAAAGGGTGGAGAATTTCCTACTTTGATGTGGGTGAGAGTGAGGAACATCCACAACTTCTCCCTGGACACTTAAACACTTCATAGTTCTTCTTCTTAGGACATCACCAGACTTTTCCAATCTTCTTGTCTTACCCATAAAATATGTAAGATGGTTTGCATTTCTCAGGCCAGATGTGTTCTTGAATAAGTTTTGCTGAAGAAGCAGAACTGTAAATTATTTTTATAATCAGGTTTTCAAGATTTTTGAAAATCAGTGCTGTCCTAAGGGAAAAATGTGAATATCATTACTTGCTGCTTGGTTTTGACTTTATGTAGATGCAGACAATTTCCATGATTCTCTACATTATGGAATCATGATTATGTATATATGTTAACCAAAACTTGAAGTATGATGTTTGTTAACCAAAATGTCATTGTAATAAAATTCAGTATTTATGTATGTATGCTATGTATAATAAATTTTTACAATTGATTTTATTTTCCCTTATTAGTAGTAGGAATGGAATTAATTCTCCCTGAGCATTACTCTTTGCAAAGCACTCTGTTAAAAAACTCCTTTATAGATTCATTTGTTCCTGATAAGAATCCAATGTGGGCATTATTATAAATGTTTTTTTTTTTTTTCATGCATTTAGAGACTGAAATTACCTTGTGCAAATTAATCCAATTGGGACAAAGAAAATTTAGGACTTCTATCTAGATTCATCTCAAAACAAGGTAAATGTTTTAACTATGTTTAACTTGGTCAGTTAAATGCCTCAAGTCTTATGTCAGAAAGTCTTAGGAATTCAGAGCATTTCTGTGCTCCATGAATTGTAATTTTGTCTGAGTGGCTGGGTATTCTCCTGCCCCAGCCCTATCATTGACTCTCCTTGGTACTTCACCTTTTCTTCATTTCATATTATAAGTTATTTCATGTTCTAAAATTCAACTGGTTTAAAATAAAATTGTCATTCAAAGATTTTGAGCAAAATAATGGAATGCGAAGAAGTAATACTCAGGCCTGGCATGGAAACAATGGGAACAGGTGTACTATAGTGTCTTTCCACTGGACCGATCACTTAAGAGAAAGTTTCTTGTTCTCTCAGGCTTAAAAAGGGAAAAATAGCCAAATAGGATGGTTGTTCACTTTTAAAAATGATTCATGTTGTTTAAAAAGTTTGAAGATCCTTTCTTCTACTCTCTCTCTCTCTCTTTAAAACATATTTACTCATTTCCTTTATATCCAATTACATGTTTTGTTAAGATGCACAACTCAATGTAGCAAGTCCTTCTCTTATGTTACTTGCTTGAGGTCAGTGGTAGCATAAAGCTATAATTTTTGTATCTTCATTATATATCCATATTAAATACTTCTATTTAAATATTTAGTAACATGTCTATTTATTTTAGTCTTCCATGTGTCAAAGTACTTTACATTCTTAACTTACAATAATAAAATATGGTATCAGAAAACATAGTCTTTATATATTGAACTATTTGTATCATTTGATTTTTTAATTTCTATAGCTACATGAAAAAGATGGGAATATTTTGATTTACCTTTTATGTAGATAGACAAACTGAAGAATAGAATACTGGTTGTTTGTTTAGTCACCTAAGCTTCAGATATTCTGAGTGGTATGACTGTCTGTTAGCCATAGCTGTTCACATAAACATGATAATCTGAGCCCTAAATTTCTTTTGAAGTAAATTATCATCTGTGTAGATAAGAAACATCCAGCATATACTTTTTATTGTAATTTAATTAAGAGGTTCTAGAGAGTTTCTGTGAATCCAGCAGATGCGAAGGCCATCATTTTATTTTTTTCAGTCTCCCTTATTTCTCTACCACGATGTTGCCTTGGTAAGTATTGGTTGTTGATGATGCTATCAATGTTCCCCTCAAACCTACAGAGACCACCTTCAGTGGGGGGTCAGAAAAATTACTCACATTTCATTCTCTCCCAGTCTCATCAACAATGGGGAACTGTGAGATTCAGACCAAATGGCTTTTCATGACACCCTGGTCCTTTACTTGGTGGACTCACTGCCCACTCCTTAATGCTCATGTCTTATTCTTCAGCTCCATCAAAGCATTGCAATTGCCTGAATACACTGTGCTCGGTCACGTATCTGGGAATTTGTGTTTCTTTTTCTTTTTGTTTTTTGCTTATCAGCCCTAAATCTACACTTCCTGAACTGCTTTTTGAGACTGTCCAGTCACTTTCCCAACCCATCTATGCCTTTGACTTTTTCTGCCTCTATTGTAAGTATAATAAGTAGCCTGCCTTTTTCTACTCTAATAACAGTGAAGTCATTTATTGTGTAGTTTTATAGTGTAAGCACCTTACTAATCACTTTTCATACTTATGTAAATGATGTATCACAAATTCCTGGAATGGCTATTTATATTCTCTCTCCCACTTTTTATGGTTGAGAAAACTGGGTACTAGTAGGTTGACTGCCTAGGTCACACAGTTAATAAATGACAGCTGGTACTTAAATCCAGGCCTATTTTTTTGAAGCTAGAACTCTGAATCACTGACTACCTCAAATCAATGAATTAAGAGGAAGTTCAGTGTCATTCCTTTCTGTACACCAGTAGTTCCTCGCCCCATGTGTGTATATGGTGAGTGCTTGGTTCAGAAGGTACAAAGTGAGAACACACTGGGGAGTGCCACTATGTGTCTTTGAGGCACATTTATTTATTGTCCATTTATTCTTTCAAGTATTAACTCAATTCTCATAATAATCCTTTGAGACAGGTACTATTATGTCTCCAGATTTACAAATGCATATTATTGAGGCAGAGAGAGGTTAAGCTGACATTAAAGTCATGTAGTCAGTGAGCAACTGAACTAAGATTGAAGTACAGTTGTCATTTGGATTACAGAGCCCATGACGCCGACCACTGAGCAATACTGCCTCCATACACACAGTCCTCTCATTCTACTGTATCGCCAGCAAAGGGCTCCAGGAGGCAGTCTGAGCATTTGTTTACCTTTTAACTAAGAACATTAGTGTATACACATTGGGTTCTTTGCTGTTACCTGGCAGAGTAGTGTTGTCTTCTGAAAGATGATCCTATGAGAAAAACAACAATAACAACAACCTCCCTCCCAGGCTGTGCAAAGTAGAGTATATACATGTAATTCCAGTGAATGGAGAGGATAAGACAGGAGGATCACAAGTTCCAGGCCAAGCTGGGCAACTTAGCAAGACCCTGTTTCAAAATAAAAAAGTAAAAAGGGCTGTATAGTTCAGTGGTAAAGCACCCCTGGGTTCAGTCCATAGTACCCAAGCAAACAAACAAAAAACCTTTTAGGTGTACAGTTAGAGCTGAGCAAACAGAATATTTTCTTCTTATTTAGGAAATTAGGAGAGGGTAGTGAGACTTGAAATTGCAATAGCTCTTTCCAGTTCATGAACACATAGGCCATTTGGTGTTAAGTACATGCTTTCCTCTCTCACAGGGGCTGTCGGAGCAAGTTGCTCTCCTTGGCTGGAGTAGACAGCTTCTTTAGTACAATACTTCTAATTACTTGCCATTGGTAGATAGTAATGAATGATAGTTGGATTGGATGGTTGTAGAATAGAAAACAACAGCTCTCATTTATTGAGATCCTGTGAAGTGCCAAGTGATTAACACATATTTTCTTGTTAAATGGTAACAAACATGAGTTTTAAAATCAAATTTAAGACAATCAAAACCACTAACAAGACTTGTTTCACAGCCCTACTGAATTTCTTCCATCTTTCAATAAATGTTTATCAAAAGGTTAACAAATACATGCTAGGCCCTGCATGAATACTGAAGATACAGTGATAATTAAACAAGAAACATGACTAACTCATTCATGGAGTTTATGGCCAGGGAGTTTGAGGGCTAAACAGATTCCAGCCCACCGTAGGTATTCCTATATCTCATCTGTCTTCTAATTCCAGTCCTGCTTTATTATCCTTTTAAGAAAGTGATAGAGAGGATTTGGAGTTGTTACCCTTGGTATCTTCAGCCATGTCAGAAACAATTGAAATGGCCCTTCATTTATTTGCCTTGATCCATCAGGCACAGTTATCAGCCATATAAAATTGTTAAAGACATTTTTATTTGCCTAGTCTCAAACGCTCCATCAGTTGCAATTAGTACTCTCTACAGGTCCCAGGGAGGCTCTGGTAAAACTTGAAATTTGAACAATGAGGAGGCATACATTTCAGACCTGTCATATAGGAGCTTTGATCTTAAGAGAATCATAACTAGTTTTCACAGGCTTTGTCTGAGTTGTATCTCTTCTTAAATACATATCTAGGGACTGGGGTTGTAGCTCAGTGGTAGAATTCTTGCCTAGTATGTGTGAGGCACTGGGTTTGATGCTCAGCACCATATAAAAACAAATAAATAAAATAAAGGTATAAAAATACATGTCTGAAGGCTATTTCCTCTACTTATTGTTAATTGACACAATTAATGTAATAACTATTCAGCTGGAATCCTTATAAAACCCTTTATCATTCATCATATCCTTTGAGTTTCATAATAATAGTGTGAGGTGTATATGTATTATCCCTCATCCTTTACATGGTGAAGTAACCAGACCAGTGAAGAAGCCTTCCTAAATTCACCAACAGGTAAGTGGCTAGATAATGTTGCCATCACTCAGGGCCATTCCATTTGCTGGTCTGTGTGTGTTTGCTCATGTGTATGAATATGTGTGTGTGTGTGTGTGTGTGTGTGTGTTTGTGTGTGTGTGTGTAAGAGAGAGAGAGAGAGAGAGAGAGAGAGAGAGAGAGAAGAGGAGGAGAGGAGAGGGATAGAGATAGAGAGAAAAGAAGAGAGAAAGGGGAGAGGGAGACTGGGGATGAGGAGGAAAGAAACTTCATCTTAATAGATTTTGCATTTAAATCCAAGACATCAGATACCTTTGATGGCATGGAAAGTTTTTGGTGTGTCTGGACTGAGGATGGGAGGACAACCATGAAAAAGAGCCAATTGCTACAGATGACTAGGCAGAGAAAATGTGGAGTGTTGCTAGGAGACCAGGTCTGCTGTCAGCTCAGGAATGAGAGCACGTCAGATGGAGGGCACTGGGCTGGAATTCATGTTTGACAAACCATTGAATCACGCATGCCACTGAGGCTGAGTCAGAATCAGCCAGAGTGGAAAGTAGCAGAGTTTTCCTGTGTCTTTGTAAGTTTTTCCTGTATTTTTTTTTTCAGATACAAACTCCTAACTAAATATTGAGCAGTGAATATGGAATGCTTGGAAATGTTGTGACACCCTGAGATAAATGGTACTGTGTTTTAAAACACCATTCACAATGAAAAACTCTCCCAAAACAATAAGCATAGGGAAGTTTTAAATTGAGTCCCTTTGAGGTAGCTGAAATTATTGATCAAATTAATCATCATTAAATGAGTTAAAGTCTAGATTTTGTACTCTTTTGGGGAGAAGATGACATGGTGTGTCCTTACCTGGACTCAGAAGAACTAAGCACTAACTTTTGTGCTTCTACCAAGCAGCCATGTGGCCTTGGACATGTTGTCTTTCTCTGTGGGTTTCTGCCTTCTCAAGTGAATGAGTTCAGAATTTGGGATTATAGTACCTGCAAAATATTCAGCTTAATTTGGTTCTGCGACTACAAACAGTGTTACCAACACAGATCAGTTTATGTTAGTCCTGAAGTATGTAGGTGCTGGGGTCACAAGGTAGAATTGTAGAGGGAGGGTATGTGGATGAGTGAGTAGGTATTCTCACTTTGCTGGAGCTGGAATGATGACTGCCACATCTTTGCATGATTAAGATAACACTTTACTGTCTTGAAGAATCTCCCAGCAGCCAGGAAACAACTTTAGGGAATGTTCTCGCTTTTGTTGGGTTATGATCAAGCATATTGTCTTTCTTGTCAAAATTCCAGAAAATGGGGAGCACTTGGCTCTCAAAATCTAGAATGTGCTCCTGCCAAAGCACATGAATATATGAAAGCTAAGGATAGTTATCCTTAATTGTTTCAGTATGTAAGTGTGTGTGTGTGTATAGGTATGCATGTATTTCATATATTAAAATGGCTGCAAGCCACTAATGCCAAGATTGAAGGAATAAACAAAGTCAGAGTTGTCCAAGAAATATGTACTGAATGGATGAAATAAAATATGCTCAACTCACATCTGATGCTTTGCAGCAAGACAATTTGTGTTACCATGAACAGCATAAGACAGAGGTGTGTTCCTATTTCCCTAGAGGATTTTCCCTGAAAGGTAGCTGATACATCTGCAAGAGAAGTGCTTTAGTTTAGGTACGTTTCTGCATCATATATCAGTGCAGATTCAGTCATATTGTTTCTCCAAAATAAATCTGCAATAGTTCATGTATAGGATACAGAGTCTGACACCTTAGGCTGGAATTCACTTCACTATCTGACTAGTCTGTTTCTAGCCTGATCACCTCTTATCCTAAATACCAACCAAACATTTTCTGCTTCTCTCTTCCTTGATATTTCTCCTCCTGCATCCTCCCACCCCCATGTCTAAATTCTACCCTTTTTTTTCCAGGCCCTTTTGCAATGCCATATCTTTTAGGAAGCTTTCTTTGGCCTCTGTAGTCTTCAGAGTTCTCAGAAATCCCATAGGATTTTAATGTGTGCCCAACTTATGCAGATACTCTTTCTGTTTGCACGAATTATTTGTTCTAGTCTTCTCCTCATTGCTGGGCTATGAGATCTTTGAGATCAGAGCCTCTGGCTGTTTTACCTCTGCATTGCCTTCACATCACTGTCCTTAGGTGCTAATACCTGAGAAGAGCACAGCAGTGGACTTGGAGGGAGGTGCTGTTTGACAGGTGTCCTTATTCAGGTTGAGTCCAGAGCAGGACTCCACAAAATTAGAGGGCAGATCTCCTCTAAACAGAAGAGAGATTTTCAAAAGAAGTGACTGTAAACACGACAGTTCTGATTGTCCATAGATTTGATTTTCCGAATACATTTCCCTCTCTCTATTGTACTTGAATTTGAATATTGTACTTGAATTTGCATATTGTACTTGAATTAAGAATTTTACATTCTTAATTTTGTTTTTATAAACTGTTACAGGGAACCAAGTAGATAAATGAGGAAGTGAAACAAAAGTTGTGAAAGAAACAGTTGAAAATCAAAGGAGAGACTGTTTCATGGGTCACCAGGCCTGCCCTCAAATGCACATGCAAACTGTTTTGATGTTTCCCCTGTGGTTGTAATGAGATGAGATTGGTTCTATCATATAAGTAGGTACAGCTTTTTATGAGAACAACATTGTATTCTGAAAAAAAAATAGGACATCTCTTTCTTTTTTACAGTGATGGTTTTAATATAAGTTTAAGAATGCAGAATCAGTGTTTTAGATTTAAGAATCATTAGAATAAATAAGATTTGGGGATCCAATTACATTTTATTAATTCAGAAACTGAAGCAGCACATAATTGAATGATTTATATTCACATATCTTTTAAAGACTCAAGGGTAAAATCTGTGGGTCTTGACTTGTAGTTTTGTGTGCTGTCTTTTGCTTACATGGGAGTAATGATTAATCTAATAACAAATCATTTGCTGCATGAATTGCTTCAATTGCTGATCCTTCTTCAAAACAAGGTCATCTACCCTCAAGTGAATTCTTGGTAAGTCTTGTTTATCATTTAAAAACTTCAGGAAAAGTACATACAGCTGCAGCCGTGATTCACCAAACAGTCCCATTTGTAGCTCATCTGAGGTATGGCGTTAGAACAAGAAGAGTGATCATCTTTAGTTGCATATGACATCTCTTCCTTTAGCACACTCTTACTGGGCATCCATACACCACTGGCTTTGAGGATGAGATTCAGTTTATCATAAGCCAAGCCTTAAGAGATTCTGGCCCTACACTTGCACCTACTTTCCTTGACCACCTAGCAATTTCTGGGCATGCCACTGTCATTGTCCTTCAATCAGCCCACCAGAGCTGCTGTGGCAGCCAATTTCCAGGCCAAATGACAGGATGTGGTCTAGGTCTTGTGGTTGGTACCACATGTGCTCAAGCTTGCATGTAGAAGCAGATTGGCCAAGACTTGCCTGTGAACTGTGAAGAGGTACACAGTTTGAGGTTTGCTGTGAGGAAGAGGGTTTTATCAGAGTGTGTATTAATGGAATGACATCCTCAGCATGATAGCATTTCTTATCTGAAACACTGAGGAAGTGGGGTGAGAGGTGAAAGTAAATGACCTCCAATTTTCCTTCAAGCTCCATTATGAAGCTATTATAAGCAAACCAGAGGTTACAGGCTAGGGTTATTTTTAATCTTTTTAATTCCAGCATACCATGTATGCAAAAAAGTACACAGATTATAAATCACAAAGTGAACAATCCATTTAATGGAAATTTCAAATTAAATATATCTGTTCCTTAGAGCCAAACTGATAATAAATGTTTGTATCAGTAGGATAGTAAGTTACTGTTTATATTATCTCTGCATACATCCTATACTTTTGCTTTTGGTATGTTCAAAGTGATATAAATGTAGTTGAAAAATAGTGCAGGAGGTAGTGATTCTGATATGACATTGTTACAACACTGATTTAAGGACAATATTTACTTTTTCTGGAATAATATATGTTCACTGTAGATAATGGGCAAAATACAGAGAAGCAAAGTAGACATCATAATCTAAGGAACCAATATTCAGCATCACCACCCACACTTAGCCATTTTGCTTTTTGGGATTTCAAATGCACACATGCCACATGTACATATATATTTAAGCAAAATTTGAATCATACGGTATATTTTTTCTGTAACTTATTAATTAAAAATATAAATTATACTCTTAAATTTTTAAATGACCACAGTGTAACTATTATTTGAAGATATTGGAATTTTTTTAACAAATACCTGCTGTAGTTATTTGTAAGCAGTTTTGCACTCTTAAAAATACTGCTTGAAGGGGAGAAGGAAGATGGCGGTGAGGGGAGTGCATTGTCCCCGTGTGCTGCTTCACTGTGTGGGAGTATGACAAGTCAGGACGGCTAAAGGATATTTTGTTAGGAATTTCCAGCAATAGTGGGGTGCTCCGGAACCTGGAGGAAGGATTTCCATCGCACGAGGATCGGCTACGGGGACTCAAACGCGAGAGGTTTGTCGCACGGAGGGTAACACTGCTTATTCAGCAAATCGCCCCGCGGCTAAAGTCTGGGATAGAGACGCAGGGTTACAGCGCTGCAGTTTCTGCCAGCCGCGCAAGCACCGTACTCAGGGCTGAATTCTGGGTTCGAGACGGGGGAAGGAAGCGGTCCATCTCGGTTCTCCACACCGGTCAGACCACAGAGGAGGCCAGCAGCCACCATGTTGGTAAACTGACGTCACCACCCCTGTTTTTGACTGACCGCAGCTCATTCAGCCATAGAACAGGTAATTTCAGGCTGCAATTCGCCTGCGGCCTGCAGACAGATTGCTAGGGCTCAGCGCCTGGGTGCTTCTTAGAACCTGATCTTATCAGAGTGAATACCGAGCGCGGGGCGGCCGAGTTCTGGCTCCCGGAACTGAGCACGCGGGGACTGCTTCTTGGAGCTTACATTTATAGGAGCTTACACCGAGCACGGAGTGGCCGAGTTCCGGCTCCCGGAACTTCCCTGGCCCGGGGCTAGGAGCCCACGGAAACTGCTTCTCGGTCCGGGTCCTGCTGAGGGCCAGTCAGGACTCACCCGGTGCTTTGGTTGCCCGGCAAGGGGAACGAAATGCTGCCATTCGCATAGGATACCAACATGGCAGAGATCTGACGTCTGCAGAAAGCGGCGGAGGAGGGAACTTCATCAATACCAGTGGTGACATAAGCAGTTGGTCTCCTGGTAGGGGGGGTGAGGCACAGTCACCCGAGTCTCCTCAATTTGTCGTCGAGCCAGAGGGAAGGAGCCGGGCCGCCGCCAGCGCCCGGAGCAGGCCCAGCGGCTCGCCAGCGTGGTGACCGCGTGACCCCAATTGGAGAGGGGGCGGAGCGGAGCCGCCACCCGCAACCGCAAGGTGGGCAGACCCGCGACCCAGTGGTACATGGGCGTGGTAGGAGGGGCAGGGCAGAGCCGCGGTTCGCGCTTGCAAGGTAAACAGACCTGTGTCAGCCTGGCGGGTCAGGCCCAGTGGCCTGCCAGTGTGGTACACACATCACCCCAACTGGAGTAGGGGCAGAGCAGATCCTTCTCCCACGCCCGGATCAGGCCCTGCCGGTGTGGTGGTCACGTGACCCCAATTGGAGTGGGGGCGGAGCGGAACTGCCACCCGTGCCCGCAGGGTGAGCAGACCAGTGATCAACCTGCAGATCAGGCCCAGGGGTCCGCAGGCGTGGTAGGAGGGGCAGGGCAGATCCGCCGCCCGCGCCTCCAAGGTAGGCAGACCTACAACAGACCGGCGGATCAGGCCCAGGAGCCTGCCGGCGTGGTACAAACACCACCCTAATTGGAGTAGTGGCAGAGCAGAGTCGCCGCCCGTGCCAGGAACAGGCCCAGTGTCCTGCAGGCGGGGTAGTCACGACACCCCAATTGGAGTAGGGGCAGAGCAGAGCCTCCACCCGTGCCCGAAAGGTGGGCAGATCTGCGACCGACCAGCGGGACAGGCCCAGTGGCCTGCCGGTACGACAGACACGTCACCCCATTTGCAGTAGGGGCAGAGTAGAGCCGCCGCCCACGCCTGCAGGGTAGGCAAACCTGCAACCGACTGGCGGATCAGGCCCAGTGGCCTGCCGGCGTGGTACACTCGTCACCCCAATTGGAGTAGGGGCAGAACAGAGCCGCCGCCAGCTCCCAGAACAGGCCCAGTGACCTGCCGGCGTGGTAGCCACGACACCCCAATTGGAATAAGGAGAGAGCACAGCCGCCGCCCGCACCTGCAGGAAAGATACGCAAGCAGTATGAAAAGACAAGGAAAGAAAGGACCACAAGCAATGCAGGTCAACGCAACTTTAGAAGAGGTAACAGCTGCAGCAGATGGAATGTCAGATAAAGAATTCAGGATATACATGCTTCAGATGATCTGGAGTATCAAGGAAGACATTAAACAGCAAAATCAGACAATGAAAGATCACTTCGACAACGAATTACGCAAACAAATCCAGGAAGCAAAGGATCAACTATACAGGGAGATAGAGGTTATAAAAAACAAACAAACAGAAATCCTAGAAATGCAGGAAGCAATAAACCAACTTAAAAACTCAATGGAGAATACTACCAGCAGAGTAGAACACTTAGAAGATAGAACATCAGACAATGAAGACAAAGTATTTCAACTGGAAAAGAACATAGACAGCTCAGCAAGACTGTTAAGAAACCATGAGCAGAACATCCAAGAAATATGGGATAACATTAAGAGACCAAACTTAAGAGTCATTGGGATACAGGAAGGTACAGAGCTCCAAACCAAAGGAATGAGAAGTCTATTCAATGAAATAATACAAGAAAACTTCCCAGACTTGAAGAATGAGACAGAATCCCAAATCCTAGAAGCCTACAGGACGCCGAATGTGCAAAATCATAAGAGATCCACACCTAGACACATCATAATGAAGATGCCCAACATACAGAATAAGGAGAGAATTTTAAAAGCTACAAGAGAAAGGAAGCAGATTACATTTAGGGGTAAGCCAATCAGGATAACAGCTGATCTGTCAACACAGACTCTGAAAGCTAGAAGATCCTGGAATAACATATTTCAAACACTGAAAGAAAATGGGTTCCAACCAAGAATTGTGTATCCAGCGAAATTAAGCTTCAGGATGGAGGATGAAATTAAAACCTTCCACGATAAACAAAAGTTTAAAGAATTCGCAGCTAGAAAACAATCTCTTCAAAACATCCTCGCCAAAGCATTACAGGAAGAGGAAATGGAAAATAACAATGAAAACCAACAGTGGGAGGTAGGACAGTAAAGGGGGGGGGGAATAATCAAAGAGGAAAACAAACCATGTTTAGTAACAGAAATAAACAAACATGGCTGGAAGAACAACCCATATCTCAATAATAACCCTAAATGTTAATGGCTTAAACTCACCAATTAAGAGACACAGGCTAGTAGACTGGATCACAAAACAAGACCCAACAATATGCTGCCTACAGGAGACGCATTTGATAGGAAAAGACATACATAGGCTGAAGGTGAAAGGTTGGGAAAAATCATATCACTCATATGGACTTCGGAAACAAGCAGGAGTGTCCATACTCATATCAAATAAAATAGATTTCAAGCCAAAGTTAATCAAAAGAGATAAAGAGGGACACTACATACTGCTTAAGGGAACCATACACCAACAAGACATAACAATCATAAATATTTATGCCCCAAACAATGGTGCAGCTATGTTCGTCAAACAAACTCTTCTCAAGTTCAAGAGTCTAATAGATCACCATACCATAATCATGGGAGACTTCAACACACCTCTCTCGCCACTGGACAGATCTTCCAAACAAAAGTTGAATAAGGAAACTATAGAACTCAATAACACTATTAATAACCTAGACCTAATTGACATATATAGAATATACCACCCAACATCAAGCAGTTACACTTTTTTCTCAGCAGCACATGGATCCTTCTCAAAAATAGATCATATATTATGTCACAGGGCAACTCTTAGACAATATAAAGGAGTAGAGATAATACCATGCATCTTATCTGATCATAATGGAATCAAACTGAAACTCAACGATAAAAGAAGGAAGGAAAAAGCATACATCACTTGGAGAATGAACAATAGGTTACTGAATGATCAATGGGTTATAGAAGATATCAAGAAGGAAATTAAAAAATTCTTAGAGATAAATGAAAACACAGACACAACATATCGGAATCTATGGGACACATTGAAAGCAGTTCTAAGAGGAAAATTCATTGCTTGGAGTTCATTCCTTAAAAAAAGAAAAAACCAACAAATAAATGATCTCATACTTCATCTCAAAATCCTCGAAAAAGAAGAGCAAAACAACAGCAAAAGAAGTAGAAGGCAAGAAATAATTAAAATCAGAGCTGAAATTAATGAAATCGAAACAAAAGAAACAATTGAAAAAATTGACAAAACTAAAAGTTGGTTCTTTGAAAAAATAAACAAAATCGACAGACCCTTAGCGATGCTAGCGAAGAGAAGAAGAGAGAGAACTCAAATTACTAGCATACGGGATGAAAAAGGCAATATCACAACAGACACTTCAGAAATACAGAAGATAATCAAAAACTATTTTGAATCCTTATACTCCAACAAATTAGAAGATAGTGAAGGCATAGATAAATTTCTTAAGTCATATGATCTGCCCAGATTGAGTCAGGAGGATATAGAAAACCTAAACAGACCAATATCAATTGAGGAAATAGAAGAAACCATAAAAAGACTTCCAACTAAGAAAAGCCCAGGTCCAGATGGGTATACAGCAGAATTTTACAAAACCTTTAAAGAAGAACTAATACCAATACTTTTCAAGCTATTTCAGGAAATAGAAAAGGAGGGAGAACTTCCAAATTCATTCTATGAGGCCAACATCACCCTGATACCTAAACCAGACAAAGACACTTCAAAGAAAGAAAACTACAGACCAATATCTCTAATGAACCTAGATGCAAAAATCCTCAATAAAATTCTGGCGAATCAGATACAAAAACATATCAAAAAAATTGTACACCATGATCAAGTAGGATTCATCCCAGGGATGCAAGGCTGGTTCAATATACGAAAATCAATAAATGTTATTCACCACATCAATAGACTTAAAAATAAGAACCATATGATCATCTCGATAGATGCGGAAAAAGCATTTGACAAAGTACAGCATCCCTTTATGTTCAAAACTCTAGAAAAACTAGGGATAACAGGAACATACCTCAATATTGTAAAAGCAATCTATGCTAAGCCTCAGGCTAGCATCATTCTGAATGGAGAAAAACTGAAGGCATTCCCTCTAAAATCTGGAACTAGACAGGGATGCCCTCTCTCTCCACTTCTGTTCAACATAGTTCTCGAAACACTGGCCAGAGCAATTAGACAGACGAAAGAAATTAAAGGCATCAAAATAGGAAAAGAAGAACTTAAATTATCACTATTTGCAGATGATATGATTCTATACCTAGCAGACCCAAAAGGCTCTACAAAGAAACTATTAGAGCTAATAAATGAATTCAGCAAAGTGGCAGGATATAAAATCAACACGCATAAATCAAAGGCATTCCTGTATATCAGCCACAAATCCTCTGAAATGGAAATGAGGACAACCACTCCATTCAAAATATCTTCAAAAAAAATAAAATACTTGGGAATCAACCTAACAAAAGAGGTGAAAGACTTATACAATGAAAACTACAGAACCCTAAAGAGAGAAATAGAAGAAGATCTTAGAAGATGGAAAAATATACCCTGTTCATGGATAGGCAGAACTAACATCATCAAAATGGCGATATTACCAAAAGTTCTCTATAGGTTTAATGCAATGCCAATCAAAATCCCAACGGCATTTCTTGTAGAAATAGAGAAAGCAATCATGAAATTCATATGGAAAAATAAAAGACCCAGAATAGCAAAAACAATGCTAAGCAGGAAGTGTGAATCAGGCGGTATAGCGATACCAGACTTCAAACTATACTACAGAGCAATAGTAACAAAAACAGCATGGTACTGGTACCAAAACAGGCGGGTGGACCAATGGTACAGAATAGAGGACACAGAAACCAATCCACAAAACTACAACTATCTTATATTTGATAAAGGGGCTAAAAGCATGCAATGGAGGAAGGATAGCATCTTCAACAAATGGTGCTGGGAAAACTGGAAATCCATATGCAACAAAATGAAACTGAATCCCTTTCTCTCGCCATGCACAAAAGTTAATTCAAAATGGATCAAGGAGCTTGATATCAAATCAGAGACACGCCGTCTGATAGAAGAAAAAGTTGGCTATGATCTACATACTGTGGGGTCGGGCTCCAAATTCCTCAATAGGACACCCATAGCACAAAAGTTAATAACTAGAATCAACAAATGGGACTTACTCAAACTAAAAAGTTTTTTCTCAGCAAAAGAAACAATAAGAGAGGTAAATAGGGAGCCTACACCCTGGGAACAAATCTTTACTCCTCACACTTCAGATAGAGCCCTAATATCCAGAGTATACAAAGAACTCAAAAAATTAGACAATAAGAAAACAAACAACCCAATCAACAAATGGGCCAAGGACCTGAACAGACACTTCTCAGAGGAGGACATACAGTCAATCAACAAGTACATGAAAAAATGCTCAACATCTCTAGCTGTCAGAGAAATGCAAATCAAAACCACCCTAAGATACCATCTCACTCCAGTAAGATTGGCAGCCATTAGGAAGTCAAACAACAACAAGTGCTGGCGAGGATGTGGGGAAAAGGGTACACTTGTACATTGCTGGTGGGACTGCAAATTGGTGCAGCCAATTTGGAAAGCAGTATGGAGATTTCTTGGAAAGCTGGGAATGGAGCCACCATTTGACCCAGCTATTCCCCTTCTTGGTCTATTCCCTAAAGACCTAAAAAGAGCATGCTACAGGGACACTGCTACATCGATGTTCATAGCAGCACAGTTCACAATAGCAAGACTGTGGAACCAACCTAGATGCCCTTCAATAGACGAATGGATAAAAAAAATGTGGCATTTATACACAATGGAGTATTACTCTGCATTAAAAAATGACAAAATCATAGAATTTACAGGGAAATGGATGGCATTAGAGCAGATTATGCTAAGTGAAGCTAGCCAATCCCTAAAAAACAAATGCCAAATGTCTTCTTTGATATAAGGAGAGTAACTAAGAACAGAGTAGGGTCGAAGAGCAGGAGAAGAAGATTAACATTTAACAGGGATGAGAGGTGGGAGGGAAAGGGAGAGAGAAGGGAAATTGCATGGTAATGGAAGGAGACCCTCAGGGTTATACAGTGGAGGAGGTAGAGAGAGAGGAGGGGAGGGGAGGGGAGAGGTGGGGAGGGGGGAGGGTGGAGGATGGGAAAGGCAGCGGAGCACAACAGACACTAGTATGGCAATTTGTAAATCAATGGATGTGTAACTGATGTGATTCTGCAATATGTGTATGGGGTGAAGGTGGGAGTTCATAACCCACTTGAATCAAAGTGTGGAATATGATATGTCAAGAAATTTGTAATGTTTTGAACAACCCACAATAAAAATTAAAAAAAAAAATACTGCTTGAAGGTAGCGCGCTCGCCTGGCATGCACGGGGTGCTGGGTTCGATCCTCAGTGTGACATAAAAATAAAATAAAGATGTTGTATCCACCGAAAGCTAAAAAATAAATATTAAAAATTCTCTCTCTCTCTTTAAAAAATATTGCTTGATGCTCATTATAGTATTAAATGTTAATTTCTTATTTCCTTAGGGTTCATCTCTAGAGGTAGATTTGCTGGATGAAGTAGGATGCATTAAAGCATTAAGACATTTGATAATCTTGACAAATAGTCCTTTAGAAAATTGGTACCTCTGATTCCAATAGTCACTGCCAACTCTCTAGATTATACTTTAAAAAAAAGGGAAACAAAAAAAAAAATAAAATAAAAATAAAAAAAGGGAAACATTAAAATTTGATGGATTAAAAAATTCATCGTGTCTTAATTCCCGTGTATTATGTTTTAGCCACAAGAAAAAAAATTATTCTTTAAATTTTAATTTGTTATATGTGACAGCAGAATGTATTACAATTCATATTACACATACAGAGCACCATTTTTCATAGCTTTGGTTGTACATTCCACAAGAAAATATTTTAAGTGTGTTTGTTGCTCAATGTTCTTGCCTTTTGTCCATCTCATTGAGGTCTTGATTATTTTTCTGTCACATGAGATTTATTTTATAACTGAGAATACATATACTTTTTATAATTCATTATTTCCTTATGTTGTTTATCACTCATACTCAGACCTGAAATTAGCAAATTTAACTGGAACTAGTATGAAATAAATTCTAGATACTAGAAAAATAAAATCCTTTCTTTATAACTGTCAGATCAGTCTTATTTGCAACATTTTCTTTTTGATTTGAACATGAGTGTACCTATAAAATATAAGAATAGTACAAACAGATGGTAGTGAAATAGCCCAGTAGCAGTTTTAAAAATTGAACTGAAGTAATTTGGAATAAATACGATTATCCTATTTTTTATTTTTTAATAAAATTTCATAGTGGCTATTAGCCAATATTTGCCCATTGATTAATTTTATTCAGGATTAGTATAGGAGTTGATTGTATTTATGTGTCACTAGAACTGCAAGTAGGCTTAATTGACTTGCCAGAAAAAAACTTCCTGAACATTTGAAGCTTAATTCAATATTTATTCCTGGTGACAGATTCCTTTTAAGGGCAGGCACTGAAAAAAACATTTTTTATGGTTTGTAATAAGATATTCCAACATTAATGGAAGCCATTTGACAGGTATTTATTTCAGCATTTATCTTGTAAACATTTGGATACTGAGTGCTTAAGACAAACCATGATAGCTGATGTCAATGTCATGGGTATTTGCTTAGTTCATCAGTTTCAGTGCAAAATATGTCATTCTGGAACATGCTGGAATTTATGGAGGAAATTAGGAACTTCGGAGTTGATGGATCTCTTGGAAGCTAGTGGAAAAATGTTTTAGAATCCAGAATTAAAGCCAAGAGTTACTAAAATTTCTCTAATAAGTAATTTTCCTTGATGTAATGTATTCTACTTTTTGATCATTTAAAAAGATTTTGTGCATTCTACATGTAATATGATTATGGTGATCTGTTCTGGTTAGCTTAAAGATGAACATTTTTTACTCAATCAGCAGGAGATAATGAAGTAAGGGCAGTATATAAGCATGAAAATTGGAGCCCTAGCAAGAGACTGGAATTTAAGTTTGAGGTAATGGAAATTCTCACTTCAGGCACACAGTGTGTTTTACTAAAGAGAGCATTTTAGAGAAAACTGGCTATTAATATGGATTTTCGGTCTTGAGTTTTTAATGTGAGAAGGGGATATGGCTACATATAGATAGTCAATAATTCTTGTTCTAGAAGCTCCTGCTTCTTTGATGTGACTGTGGTCACTTCCCCCTTGAATGGGGAGGTCTTGGTTGTAGCACTATTATGGCAATGCTGGAGAAGAAAAGGGAAGACATTGTGATTAAGAGAAGTCCCTGGTCGCTTGTATAGGGAACACATTTAATTTTTGTGACTTCAGGAACTGACTTGATAGTTCCTAGGACCCTGTTACCCCAAATGCAAGACAAGAAACTTGAAAGAGGTACTTTCTAAAACCACTTCTGCCTCTTCTATTGTACGATTTCTAAGACAACAAAGTTATGTGAGATGAGAACAATCCCTTTCTCTGCTACAAATTCCTCCAACCCATTGTTTTCTCCCTATCACAAGAATAAGAATCATAAATTCTTTATGATATCAATATGATTTCAATCATTTTGTTATTATAACTTTAAAAACTGGCCTGTACTTATTATCTCCATCTCTTCTCTTCCCATTTTCTCTACAACTTATGCTAATTGGATTTCCATCTGCATCATTGCACTGAAATGTCACTCTAAAATTTCCAACTTGTCTACACCTTGCTCTAGCCAATGGTGAGTTATCTGCTGCCAGCATTCTTGACTTCTCCACAGCATTTCACTCTTATGACTTTGCATCTTGGAACCCTTCCTTCTCTAGGAATCCTTTCCTCCAGTCTACCTGGATTTCTCTCTATTTAGCTGGCTACTATTTATCTCCCTTGTTGGCTCTTCTCCTGGACCTTTGTGTGTTACACTTCAGCCACTCATTTGTTGAAGAGATGGGTAGAATTTTAATACACAGGAATGAAATTGAGGAGGACTTGGAAAAGAAGAAAAAGATGAAATGTTATAAATTTTAGAGAAATTATATTTGCGGGGAGCTTAAGGAAGGTGAAGAGGAAATTCATTTATGGAAGAAGCTTAAATCATCCTATCAAACATATAATCTCTGCTTTGAACGTAGGAACAGATTTCCAAGGACTGTGAACCACAATTTTTTTTTTTTTTTTTTTTTTTTGTAGCTCTTACACTGGGGATAAGTCAAAGAAAGCTAATTTAGTGATGCTTGTAAGCTAATTAAGCCTCATATTGAAAGTACCAGTTAACTTTTTAAAATGAAAAACCAAATTTCTTAGTGATGTCCCAGAGAAGAAACCAAGAACATGTCACCATAGACTTCCTTGCTATTTTTAGTGTACTTTCTCCTAAGGGTATTCTATGACATGGGGTTAAACCACATGGAAGCTGACATTTTTTCCTTAATTATGTAAATATTTATTGGACAACTAGTATGTGGATGGTGCTGATAGGTGAGGCTGTCTTAGATAAATAAACCAGAAAATAGAATTTTCCTAGGAATGCTTTAAGGTGCCACCTAAGAAAATACTGACTTTATTCATAAGAGGTATTTTTTTCCATGGTTTCTTGGGATGCTGCTGGGCATGGGAGGGTATATATAGCAAGGGTTTAGTTTGTCATAACCGATCAGAAAATAAATGACTTAATTGTGCCCTAGAATTTTGTATTAAGAATATTTATTCTAGGGATGGGGATATAGCTCAGTTGGTGGAGTGCCTGCCTTGCATGAACAAGGCCCTGAGTTCAATTCCCAGCACCACCAAAAAAAAAAAAAGAATATTTATTCTAAAATTATTTTAATTTTTGTTTAAGATTGATGTAAGTTTAAATGTATAAATGGGTAGTGTAGTTAAATATAAACACTTTCAAGTCTAACTCATCAGAAAAAAAAATAGAGGTTCCTCAAATCCCTTTCTTGTAGAAAATAAGGAATGAACTCTCTTCAAGGCCTCTGCCTCTCTGCTCCCAGTTCTTGTCCTGCAGGTCCTGGGGCAACAGCCTAATTCTAGAGGCAACCCAGAAAGTCTCTACTGATCACCACACAGACTTTACTCCAAGAATAAAGTTAACTACTACAATAACAGCCATGACCAGAATGGGTGGGAGAACACTTGGACACTTTTATATGTCACAGAAAATCAAGGGCAGAAACTTTTGAGGCACTATTATTGAATCTTGCAAAAGCACATACCTGATGTTTAATAACACATTTAAGATGCAAAGAGAGACTTTCAGTCTTAAAGATGCAAAATGGAAGTCTGGAAGCAACTGCAAAAATGACTTTAAAAAATGACTTTTGTACCAAGAAGTATCGGGTTATGCACAATTAATCCCGTCCCTAATGAAATACCCTAATGCATTGACCAGAGTGAGAATTTAGCAAAATGTCTGTCTCAAGAATATTTGCTTTTGCCTTTGGCCTTCCGGGAAGTAGAATGCTCTACTCAGGCATGGAAATGATTAATTCTGTCTCTTTGTGTCAGACTGTTTACATTTTAATAAACTACAGCTCATGCTATCTGCAAACATCTATAACTGACAAATAAGAAGCATCCTGTCCTTTGCCAGTAGCATTCCAGAAATGGCACATTTTTCATATATCATGAATCCATTTGTAAAGGTAGAGCTCCCAATTTTGAAGTAGATAATCTCAGGAGCCATTTTGGAGGGAATATGGTTTGGGCCCAAACATATTGGCTTAACAGAAGAGTATTTTAATATAACTTTTTTTAGTTAATAAATATCTTTATAATGGAAGCTCAGAACTAAACATAAACTAAATTATCCAATAAGATTTGCACATGTTTCCCATCTACCACTTTCCTCTGTGCTCTTGCTTCCAATTCTGATGCTACCCCACTCTAGTATTCTCTTCCCTAGAGTTCACATTAACCAGGGTTTTCCTTCCCATGAAGTCCTTGGAAGTGGTTGGAGTGTAAGGTTTGCAAATATGAAAGATTGTGTAGATGGGCTGGGGGAAGCATTCACAGTGAAGCAAGATACTATTATTGGCCCTACTTTACAATGATAAAAACCAAAGCACAAAGAGATAAAGTAACTTGCCCAAGGTTACATCGCAAGTGAGAAAAGCTGGAATTTCATCATAGGAAGTCTGGCTTTGCTTTTAAAATGCAGTACAATCCAGATGCAGTGGCATGCACCTGTAATCTCACCTCCTCAAGAGGCTGAAACGATGAGTTTGAGGTCAGCCTGAGCAACAAGGTGAGAACTTGTTTCCTATAAAAGAAAAAAAAAAAGATTTTAAAAAGATGCAATGCTTGCACATGATAATAATACTGGGATTATTGTTAATCAATAAGTTTTCACTAGACTTCTATTGAATCCATGACATTCAAGTATAAATATTCTACTCCGTGTGTAGTGTGGTAATGTAGTGCCACAAATATTCACTTGTTAGAACTAGTTCTTGAAAATGAGAAATTATTTATTCATTCAAATTTAATTTGCTAAATTGGGGTTGTTTTATGCAATTGCATTTTGAGACTAGAGCCTTAAAGAATATCCACACCAAGGATTTTGTCAAGAGTGCATATGTCATATATGTATGTTTATGGTAAAGGGCACAGAATTAGGAAGTGTCCAAAGACAGGTGAACATGAGCTGTGAAATTCATTGGGAGATATTAGGGCTGAGGCCAAGAGAGAAAGATTCAAGAACAGAGTGGTAGTATTCTAGTCTAATTTTGAAGGGAGAGTGGCATATGAATATAATTGACATACAATAGCTGTGAAGAGAGATGAAGAAGGCCACTGCAGAGCTATGGGGGATGGGTTTAGAGGGAAGATTATAATTCTCTTTGTTCTGTGTTGAGGAATTGAGGTAAACTGAGATTGGAAAAGTAAATTGGCACGTTAGGGGGGTCTTTTGAGAGAAAGGAAATCTATCATTTATTGAATTCCCACTGTATGCCAGGCTTATCATGTACTTTTCTCATGTAATTTTCATAACCACAAATAGTTGTGTTTTGTATTTTACCCGGGAAAGAACAGAAGCGTGGACAGATGGAGGAACTTTCTTAAGGTCAGTTGTATTATGCTAGTATTTGAGTCCAGGCTTGCCTGGATTCCTAGCATACATCATCTCCATTCTGTCATAATATTCTTCTGGAGGCAGTGAGGAGCCATTAACAATTTCTTAGGAAACTGACACCAGTTTATCTAATAGATAGGTGGGGGCAGGGTTGAGAGGACCTGGGAAATGGAGAACTAAAAATGGTCTGCAAGACTCTGAATTGAACTCAAGGTTTAGTATTGTTTAGATTTTTTTAGAAGTAGGAGGCTTTGGTAAACATGAATGGGGTGACCTATTTCCATCTCTGAAGTTGTGGTTGAACCCACATTCCCATCGTTTTTTCTGCTGGCCTTTGTATTCCTGACCTTTTGAACCACTGTCCTTACTTCTACCTTTTTATGGGGTTTTGCATTAAAGACATAGAACCATATTGCACTAAATCAAATTTACCCGTAAATTCCTGGCATCAACCTTTTGATGGAATGCGTGTTCTTATGGATGTAAATTCTCCCTGGGCTGGGATTAGTACACAGGAAATTCCCAAACACAGTGCATTATGTAAATGCTATCCTGAGGCCCAGAGAAAAGAAACTGGAGGACACTCTCAGGCAATTGTAGGGAAAATAAAAAGGAGTAGGGAAGGAAGGTGTTTTGGTTTTGTTTCAAAGTCCACCTCCTTCTCACTGTCTGTATCCTGTGATCAGAACAACGAATTTCACTGTCCTCAGAGCCCTTCGCTCAAGGATGAAGTAAGGTGTTGGTGTTCCAGGTGTGTGATCACAATCAAACCAACCACATAATCACTCCCACCATTCCTACCCACCCTCCAACCCTGTATTTCTAACATGTTAGTTTCTAATGTTAGTAGATAGATTTGGGTTTACAATTCAATTTTTTTTTCTTCTGATATTTTAATGACAAATGGAACAAAGTAGCACCAAACTGTGGTTTGATATGAAATCTTTGTTTTGTCCCTGTTGTGAAACCTTTGCTCTTTCTAAGATACATTGCACCACCCAGTTACCTACATACAAAAAACAGTGGACACTTAACTGAAAGCACCTGCAACATTAAAAACGCTGGAGTTTGAGCCATTGAGAGGGAAATACTTTCATGAGTCACTGACAATTTACAATATCCAGGGAACTTTCCCCTTAAGTCTGATTTGGCATTCATGGTTCCTCTAATTCCCACAAAATTAATATGTGAACTTGAACATATTTTTTGTGCACTTATATCCTTGAGAAACTTGGCAGCTTTGGGTGCTAAGCAAGTTACAAGTAAGATATGAGTTTTCCTACAAATCTCAAGCCTAATTTAAAAATAGGTGCCCTGGATGTAGCCAAATACTTCATTAGTAGTGGCAGATATTATATTTTTCTATGGCTACTTCTTTACCTTAACCTCCATTCATTTTAGGAAAATTAAAGCAGTGAATTTCAATAAATTTAATACTTCCAAAAGCTGCTTTAGGACAAATATTTCTAGCTATTTGTTGCAAAATTCAGGTATTTCTCAGGCATTGGTTAGCTTTAAGAAAATGTTTTAAAAAAATAAAAATATTTAGATAAAGCCATTTCTTTTGGGGAAAAAATCTTGATTTTGGCCAAAGGCTTAATACCTCAGCAATCTAATATTTCTCTGAATCAAGAGAAATAACCTAAAATCAACCTCTCTTACTTGGAGAAAGTTCTTATTTTTTTCCTAAAAATTAAATTATACCTATTGGTGTTTCCCATGGTAGCTTACATGTAATATCACCATGGTGCCATTTTCCTTGCAAAATATCCAATTATGACCAGGAATCCTCATTTTCCACTGTGTTGAAAACAACAAGTCAGGTGGAAGACTTTTAAACAAGAGCATGCAATGAAGAGAACATGCTTTGGGCTCCTTCAGGGTACTGAACAAAGGTCAAGAATGTCTTCATTCTGGACCCTTGGCTGGTGTTCAGGTTTTCTTTCCCACCCTGAGGATGCTGCCAGAATGAGGAGCCCTGCATTAGTGGAAATTGGTGACAGGCATTGTTGGAAGGGTGGGTGGCAGATCCAGTGGAGGTGAATGGGACTGGAGGTGGTAGAGAAAGGGGAAGTAAGGACATAATGATGAATTGAAGCATTTCATTTTTTCCAGTTCTGACAGTTCATAGCTTTCTCATTCCCTTGGTCTTTGCTTCTTTCTTCATGACACCATGACTGTAGACACAGGGAAGAAAAGGACCTCTGTGGCTAAAACCAGTGACCTTTCTGATTTTTCCATCCTCCCATGTGGGATGACAGTTATGAGCCTTTCATGCTGTCTAATGGGGCTGGGCTGGGAGCTTCTTACTCATGGAGGCCTCTCCCTGGAGTATATTTGCTAAACACACTGTTATGGTTTAGATACAAGGTGTAGCCCAAAAGCTCATGTGTGAGACAACAAGAGAATGTTCAGAGGTGTAATGATCAGATTATGAGAGTTGTAACCTAATCGGTGGATTAATCATTGGTATGGATTAACTGGGTGGTAGCTGTAGGCAGGTAGTGTGTGGTTGGGGAATGTAGATCACTGGAGGTGTGCCTTTGGGATTTATATTTTGTCCTTTGTGAGCAGAGAGAGATCTCTCTCTACTTCCTACTTGCCATGTCCTGAGCTGTCTTCCTCTGCCATGCCCTACTGCCACAATGTTTTGCCTTACCTTGGTCCTAGAGCTATGGAGTCAGCTGACCATGGACTGTACCTTTGAAACCATGAGCCAAAATAAACTTTCCCTCCTTGAAATTGTTTTTGTTGGGTATTTTGGTCATGGTGATGCCAAAGCTGACAGACACATACTTGCCTGAGTACTGAGTATATGAACCAGCAGTGTAAAAGTGTAAGTTGCTCAGAGACCTATGGCACAGGGGTCTCACAGTTAGTGGGCAAGACATACATGAAGACAGGTAGGTATGCTTTTATGGCACAGGTTGGGGGACAATTGAGGCTTAATTCAGGGCCATAGAAACACAGGGTCAGCCCTGCCAACTACCACAAAGTAGGTACTGCCTGCCTGACCCTGCTTCTTCTTTGTGGCCCATCATTTTCCTGAGGGAAGTCCTAAGTAACTGGAGGGATGCAGAAAGGTGGTTACCTAAGTAGAACTTCCACTCCTATACATGCCTTGTTGGTAGCCAATAAGAATGCCTCCTTCCCCATTCCATAAAGGACTCCCAGCAAGTCAGTTGTTTTCTCCCTAACAAAATCTAGCCTTTGTCTGGAGAATTTCTTTTGCTTGTGTGGCTTCTCTGGTCTTTACCCAAGCATCCTTTTATTATCAGGGACAGAACACCATGACCCTTCGCACAGGGTTAAAACAACAGCTGTAGCTCAAGTTAAGGCCTCATTTTGCTGACTGTTTCCATCCTCCCTATAATGTGATGCCAGCATCAGCAGATCAGGGGGCCCTGTTGCCCTCGGCTTCCAGTATGTTGTTGAACCTGTCAGGACAATTAACTTTCATCTGCTCTTTTAAGTTGATAGGACATTTTACCCTTTCCATTGCTTGTCTTCCCCTCCTTTCCCTTCACTCCCTCTCTGTTACCAAGAAGTTGTTTTTAGCATTCCTCGGACCATTTACTCCCCATTCCAGCTCAGAACTTTGACCTGTG
Organism: Marmota flaviventris; assembly: GCF_047511675.1. NCBI lineage: Eukaryota > Metazoa > Chordata > Mammalia > Rodentia > Sciuridae > Marmota > Marmota flaviventris. The sequence continues at coordinate 46,208,940 of NC_092505.1, read as the reverse complement.
TTTGAAACTGCAAGAGTTTGGCTCCTGTCTTTCCTGTGGATCTTTTACTGTGCGGGTGTTGGGTTGGGGGCGGCAATAGCACCCATTGTCCTCACTGTGAGGTTAGAGATTGATCCATGAGAAATCTGATATTGTACACAGGAGAGTGTAGCTTTTCACTATCTTTTTGGAAAAGTACTATTTCTTCAGTGTGCCCGTCAGCAGACATGAACTGAGATCTTCTATGGACAGGGCACTTTGCCGGTCCCTTAAGGGAATATGGAGAAGAAATCTGTACTCTCCTAAATTAGATTAAGTCAGAAGTGACTGAGGTGATACTGGGAATTTCCATACTGTTCTTTCTCCTTTTATGGTAGGAAAAAGGAGGACCTTTATTCTGGTTTGATCTGTGTCAGCTCCTTCTCTGTCTCTAATGCCCCCATCTTCATGGCCAGATCCAAATTTATTTTCTAGTTTATGGCTATTTCAGAATGAAGACGCATTATGCATTAGTGTTGGGAGCCTGAGGAAGATGGAAAGGAGGGGAGTGGAGCCCCCCATGTTGACCTTTTCCATCCTCCTCACGCTTGCAAAATAGGCTTCTAGTGAATACTTTTCCTGTTCCTTCATCTTTCTCTTCACTCCCTTGTTCCTATGGAAAAAAATCCTCTCAGTACATAAAGGTTTTTTTTTTTTTTTTTTTTTTTAATGAAACGTGCATGAATTTAAAACTATCTGAAAGGAAGATGTCACATCTACACCATCTCTGTTTGCCTGTCCTTTCTTTGCAGGAGGATCCTACAAGACAGAGAGAGATTCATGGCTTCCTTATTTCCTTGAAAAGTCCCCACTATCTTTGATAGACACTCATAGGAAAACCCAGGAGGACCAATGAATGCTTCCTTCAGATGGAGGACTGATGCAGGATTCTGTTTCCAGGGAACCAGAAAGAGGAATAGCACTGGGAGAAGGGAGGCCTTGGGAGATAGCTGTGAGAGGGAGCAAAGCTGATCATTTCAGGCCAGATTATACTCAGAACCAGAGAGTTCAGATATGTTCCTGAAGCTTACTCATTTAGAATTCTTACCCCTTTGTTTTAGTCAGTTCTTTCACTGCGGTGGCTAAGATCTGACCAGAACAACTATAGAGGAGAAAAAAGTTTATTTGAGGGCTCACAGTCTCAGAGGTCTCAGTCCATAAAAGACTAGCTCCATTCCTTGGGGCTTGAGATGAGATAGAACATCATATCAGAAGAGTGTGGTGGAGGGAAGCAGCTCACATGATGATCAGAAAGCATAGAGAGAGAGAGAGAGAGAGAGAGAGAGAGAGAGAGAGAGAGAGAGAGACTCCACTCTCCAGATACAAAATATGTACCCCAAAGTCATGCCCCCAGTGACCCACCTACTTCAGCCACTTTCAGTTACATTGAGTTAATCCGTTCAGGGGATTAATTCACTGATTGGTCTCCTCTCAACTCTCTTGCATTGGCTCACAGGTAAGCTTTTGGGGGACACCTCACACCCAAACCATAACACCCCTCACCTCAACCTGACAACCTGTGGGTTGCGAACTTTCATGTGCACATAAATCTTCTGCAAGATTTTAATAAAATGTAGTTTCATGCATTACACCTGGCTGGAGTTTGGGATTAGCATTTCTAACAAGACTCAGGTGATGTCTTGCTTCTGTTCTGCAGGTCACCTTTTAAGTAGTGAGACTGGAAGCCACCCATCATTTTGTAAAAGGAAACAAGATATTTAAAGTTAATCCTTCCAAATTGTTTGAAATTGATTTACAGGTAGTGCAGACATCGCCTTTTAAATTTCATCTCCTTCTGCTCCAGTTTTTCCCCTTCCCCTCCTCCCATGCCTGTGCAGTTGGCAGCAGCTCCAACAGTCCTCTCTGTTGTAAATGAACCTAAGTTACCCTAGGATGAGGTCACATTTTCCAAAAATGTTGTTTCTAGTCTGTGGTAAAGGGGGAGGGTCTGTTTGAACAGTTAAGGCCTGGGAAGTCTGTCTTTTGTAAGATAGCCTGAAGTCTGGGCAGAGCCAGGATTTGAGGACTTTTCCTAGTCAGAGGATGTGGGGAGGCCTGGAGCAGCTGCATATGCTTTCTAATCCGGCCTGATGGATTTATGGAAATATACTTTGTGCTCATGTGTCTGAGGCATCCCTGAGAACTGCTCCTGGGAAAGAAACTCTATGGGTACCTAGAAGTCGAGTCACATTTAGCTTAGTCACAGAGACCTTGAAAAAGGGATGAGTCAATCCAGATTACCATCCATGACTTCTTGACATTATGTTCCCTGTAGATATCGCTTTTCAGTGAGATAGTATCAAATATAATAAATGAAATGAAAACACGAAGCTCATTTAAAAAGGATCTAGGGTAAGACTTCATCTTTTTCTGTAGACTATTTATTGAGCACCTGCCATGTGGACCCTGTTGAGTACTTAGGAATACAGTGGAGAGACAAAAGGAGGTGGTAGCTGCCCTCATCACACTGCCTACAGTGCAGATTAGGGGGACAGCCGCCTCCCTAGCTGTATTAGTATACTTAGGCTGCCATAACAAAATATCTCAGACTGCGTGACAAACATCTGTTTTCTTAAAGTTCTGGAAGCTCAACATACAAAGTCAAGATTCCAGTTGATTTGATTTCTGATGAGTGCTCTTTTCTTGTCTTGAAAATGGCCACTTTCTTGACATGTGCTCACATGGCCTTTCCTGGGTGTGTGGACATGGGAAGGTGGGGGGGGGGGGGGGAGAAGAAGGGAAGGAAAAAAAGAGAGAGAGAGAGAGAGGAATAGAATGAGAGAGAAATGAGAACAGAAGGTGAGAGCACTCATATCTCTTATAAAATATTAGTCCAGTATGTCAGAACTCTACCACAATAACCTCATTTAAGCACGATGATTTTCTTAGAAGCCCTGTCTCCAAATATGGCCATACCAGGTTTAGGGTTTCAATGTATGGATTTCGGGGGACACAAATATTCTGTCCATTACCCAGGTAAACACACAGATAAAATCCAATTACAAGCCAGGCATAGTGGCTCACACCTGTAATCCCAGCGGCCTGGGAGGCTGAAGCAGGAGGATTGTGAGTTCAAAGCCAGCCTCAGCAAAAGCAAGGCACTTAGCAACTTAGTGTGACCCTGTTTCTAAATAAAATACAAAATAGGGCTGGGGATGTAGTTCAGTGGTCTGGTGTCTCTGAGTTCAATCCCTGGTATAAAAAAAAAAAATAAAAGAACAATTATAAAGTATGATATGTGCCAAGAAGGAAAAAGACACTATTGTTTTATAGGTGTATTCTATGAAGGTTCTTTATAAGATTATTTTTATTATCTGCTAAAAATAGAAATCAGAAGTTCCAGGCAAAAGCAATTGAGAATTATAATGTATTCTGTGTGCGTTTTTGGAACTCTATTTTATTCATACTTGCCTCAACACCCACACAATAATCTTTGACTTCCTTAAAGAGAAAATGATTATTTTGTGAAATTTAACCAAGAACATTGCCTGACTCTTGAAATGTAATTACTAGATGCCTTTCATATCTAAGTCCCGGACCTTTCAGTATTCAGAGAAACTAGAGAAAGGGGAAAGGGAAAAAAATATCACTATGTATTTGGCAAGAGGGCCTTTCCCACAATTCCACAATTCCACTTACATTTTTGTTTATCAGTTAAAGGTTCCTGTGACAATGAACTGGAAACTTTTTTGTGTGTGGTTATTTAAATAAAAGGGGTGAGATGAAGAAGGCACTAACTTGAATTATAGTTTTTCAAACTGAGTTTTATAAGTTAAACATAACGTGATCACAGTTTAAGATTCTTTGGCATAAGGAAAATCAACTTGGAAAAGTTTTTAGAAGTCTTTATCCAAACCAAAATAAACTTGGTAAGGTGAAGATAGCTGGACACTGGAGTGTATACTATGTGCATATTATTATTATTCCTAGCTCTGAAATGCACAATTGAAACTTCTGTATGAGCGAAAAAGTCAGCGTTCTTCCTAAATGGGATGCCCATGTCACACCTCCTTGTTTCTGTTGGGAAGATTGAGAGTTCCCTGACTGATAGAGGCCCCTCCCTCAGAGGACAAGAAAGGCATGCCTTACTTCAGCTACTGAGAGAAGTAAGAAGGCTTAGGCCTAATGAACCTGGAAGCTGACTTTCCCATGGTGGATATTATGGCATGATTCTTGGAGAATGGTGTTCACTGCGATGGCTAACCTTTTAAGAGGAATATTGAAAAAGGAAAGCTATTTAAAATGGAGAACTGGGTGGCAAGGAGACATACAACCCTATGAAGAGAAGAAGGGAGGACTATTGAGCTTAGTTCTTTAGATTCTACCCATAATACTGGGTGAGTGGGAAGATGGGGGCAGTACCCCAGAGTGTTCACATATGCCTGATGCCAGGCTAGTAGAATTCATGAGGACCTATAAAAATCAGATTAATGGGTAAAATATTCAGAATCATAGAAGTCACTCCTACATAAGAAAGATCTGTATGACAGTTAGGACTGTCCACAATGACTGACTCCCTGGAGTAGGGGAGAGAGTGAGGTTGGCCTCTCTCTAGAGAACCAACGCTCCATGGCTGAGACAAGGCGTTCTGCATGCTAAAGAGGATTCTAGTGCTACACAGCTCATCTACAAACCCTATAGAATATCTTCTGAGATTTTGAGATCTTCTTTCACCTCATCATATTCCAAAGATATGACAAAATTGGGTGTCCCTTGTGATGTAAACTCTCAGGTCAGCCTGAGCAGTGGGTGATAGCTTCACTAGAATCTCAGAGACCAAGCCATTCCACGTGCATGTTATTCAGGATTTAGGTCCCTGTGATATTCTTTTGAACACTGTAATTTTAAAAGTCAAATTCTTGCATTGCCTACATTGTTTTACTGGTGATAAATTAGGCATGTAGTCACTAAACTGTGGGTTGGAGGGAAGAGCTTTGATGATAACATTATTTCTGTGACTTCATTGTTGTAGTAGTGCCCTAGAAGTGTGATGTAGTATATTGGTGAATAACATGAGGTAAGACACCAAATGCAGTCTCCTCATAAGAGGGTCAAGAGATTTTCAATTAATGTACCAAGGCAATTCAATGGAAAAAGGTTTGTTTTTTTTAAGCAGATGGTGATAGAAATATTGAATAGTCATATGCAGAAGGGGAAAAGCCCTCAATCTTCATCTCACATAATATAAAAAATTAAGTAAAATAGATTTAGACTTATATACAGAAGCTGCAATTGTGGAACTTCTACAAGAAAATGGGAAAATCTCAGTAATTTGATATGGCAGTTATTTCTGAATGGAATATGAAATGTACAAAGCATAAAAGAAAAGAAATTAACAAATTGTACTCTATTACAATAAAGATGGTTGCCCTTTCAAAAGACACTCTTACAGAAAGGAAAAGCAGGTCTAGACTGGATAAAGTATCTGCAAAATACATATCTGACAAAGGACTTGTATCCAGAATATATAAAGAACTTTGATAACTCAATAATACTTAAAAAAAAAGTTTAAAAAGAAACAAAGAGTAAAATATTTGAACAGACATTTCACCAAAGAAGAAATACAGATAGCAAATAAGTACATCAAAAATTGTTCAACATGCTAGGCTAAGTGGCACACGCCTATAATCTCAGCTGCTTCGAAAGCTGAGGCAGGAGTACAGTGAGTTCAAAGCCAGCCTCAGTAAAAGCCAGGCGCTAAGCAACTCAGTGAAACCCTGTCTTAATAAATTACAAAATAGGGCTGGGGATGTGGCTTAGTGGTCAAGTGCCCCTGAGTTCAATTCCTGGTACCTTCCCCCTCCCCTCCCCCCAAAAAAACAAACTTGTTCAACATCATTAGAGAAATTAAAGACTTGTATGTAAATGTTTTAAGCAGCTTTATTAACAATAGCTAAAAATTTAGAAAGAAATATTTATCAATAAGCATATAGCAAAACAAATTGAGGTATTGCCATACAATAGGTACTACTCAGAAATAAGAATGAATAAATTATCCATAAGCGCCATAGCCTGGTTGAATCTGAAACTATTTTTGCTGAGTGAAACAAACCAGTAAAAACTATTTGCCATATGATTCCTTATTCCTTATAAAACATTTTAAACTAATCTGTGGGAAAGAAAGCAGTTCTTTTGTTGTATCAGATGAACAAAGGTAAAAAGATGAATTACAGAAGGACAGATGGAAACTTTTAGGAGTCATAGACGTATTCATTGCTTCATTGTGGTGTGCATTCATGGACGAGTACATGTGTCAAAACTCCCTGAATTATGTTTTTAATGTGTACAGTTTATTGGTCAACTACACATATATCCATACAGATACACACATGTATATGCATGCACATGTAGGTGTTTACATAAACAGACTCATACACACACAGCTGTGTGTTCTTAGGCAAGTTGATTATTTTTCTCTCCTGGGCCTATGTTTGTACAGATTGGGAATATAATACTGTCTTCATGGAGAACAGTGGTGCTGAGCATAGAGCAAGATCTCAACTAATGTTCACTAATATTATTTACCCCATGGTAATTTCACTTCATTTAAACCTTAGTTGTTTATTCTGCCCCCATTTTTCTTTTATTTTTAGGGTGTCTTACCAGGAAAGAAACTGTTCCCTCAAGAGCTATTTTCTACCATTTGTGTTCTTTTGCTCTTGGTTTCGAAGGTCCCATGCCTCTGCAAGTGTGGCTAGAACAAATAGCATCCCAGGCCTGCAAGGGGAAGTCCTGTGCTTGGAACTTTTCCACCCTCCTCTGCAGCTGAAAGGCCTCCCTTGGCTGAAATGCCTCCCTCAGCATTTCTGTTTTGAACGCCCTTTCTTGGGGATCCTAACCCAGCTGCAAGAATTCACTGTGGGCTGAAACCTGGCAGATTAGATCTTGGGGAGGAAAAGTGATTTGAAAGTAATAATTGTTCTTAAAATGACAAACAAGTATTGCAGGTTTCTGTTGCTTTTTATGTTCCAATTAAATTGTTGGGGATTTTGTAAATCAGCCAAAGGACACATTTCCTAAATGATAGATTTCCTATGCTTCTTTAAATTAAACAACCAATAAACTACAACTTTTTTTAAAAAAGTAAGTTCTTTTTAAAGCAAAATTTTACTTTTATAGCTACTAAGTTGCCCAAGATTTGTATCTATTTGTTTAACAGAAGAGTCTAATAATATAGTAGGTTCAACAAATCATTCCACCTTTTTCATATTTAATTGTGTTTTTGTGCAGATTGAAATGACATTATCTTAGTGATGTCAAAATCAGTGTCATTTTTTCCAATCCCATTAAATTTTTTTTTGTCGTTGTAGATGGATAAGAATGCTTTTATTTTATTTTCTTCTTCTTTTTTTTTTATGTGGTGCTGAAGATTGAACCCAGTGCCCCACTCATGCCAGGCAAGCATTCTACCAATCCCATTTTTATAGAGAAAAACAAAATAAAAAATGTCTTGCTGTGTGCTGGTTGTCCATCCTTGTGACTGATGATTTTTCCTTTAATTACCTCCTATCTTTCCTGTCATCCAAAGTGACCTCCCAGCTAGTGACAGCCTATTTCCTGCAGATCCTAACCAGCACCTACAGCTCATTGTCATTATTAGTCTCCTGTTCACATAACATTTATGACATGTCAATTTACATACTGGTTCTACTAATGCCACGGAGTGGGAATTAATAAGAACTGCATTTTGCTGGGCATGGTGGCACATGCCTGTAAACCCAGCAGCTTAAGAAGCTGAGGCAGGAGGATTGCAGGTTTGAAGCCAGCCTCAGCAATTAATCAAGGCTGTAAACAATCTAGTGAGACCCTGTCTTAATATGAAAAATAAAAAGGGTTGGGATTGTGGCTCAGTGATTAAGCACCCTTGGGTTCAATCTCCAGTACCAAAAAAACAAAAACAAAAAACCTTGCATTTTGCATAGCTGTGACATGAGACTACTTGAGTTTGCACATAAGGAAATTGCTACATATTAATATCTTAATTTCAGAAGGAATTTAACAGTGTCTTTTATTATGTTTCAATACTCATGACCTGCTAAACAAATGTTTTCTGATTGGTATAACATAAGTTTGCAACTGCTTGAAAGGTTTTCCCTGGTTAAAAAAAAAAATGAATTGGAATTAAATTTGAAGGAGGTCTTGAGCAGTGAGCTGCTGGGTGTTACTCCCAATTCTCTGAAAGTGATGAAAGTTGTGTCAAGCTGAGACAGCTTTGTAAGAGAAGACAGCTGAGAAAAGATAACAATTTTTTTAAAGGGGTGTCTTTCTGATGGAGGGTTAGTGAAATGTAGTAGACCAGTATTTCCCTACTATTCTTCAAACAACATATATATTCAAATAAATAATCATAAATACCTAAAACTGTACAAAATTGACTTACCTGATACTTGTGAAGACTCAAAAGTTTCCATACATTAATTGGAATCAATGATGAGAAATGCTTGCCATAAAAAAGAAACCAAACAAATGAAATCTTGTGCTTGCCATATCTTAAAGAGCACACTGAAAAAATAGAACTATAGCTCATAATTTGACACATTCACAAGAACTACATAAAAATTTTTGTGAGAACGTGGTTGTTATTTTCCAATATCTGAAAAGATATCACAGGAAAAAGGGACACTTGCTCTTGATTTTGTTCTTCCGAGAAAAAATCAGGAGGAATGGTGGAAGTTAATGGGAAGTTGATTATGATTCTATGTAAGAAAAATTTACATTTTGACTTAGATCTTTTGTAGGAAAGAATGTTCTCTTGGAAAGTCGTGATTTTCTTCACATAAGGAAAATTTAACCAGAGACTGAACAAATATCTTGGATTAATTTAGATTAACATATCTTAATTGCATACCCTACCTACCAATCACTACCCTCACAAGGTATTTTGCAAGACTCTCCGTCAGAGATGGCTTGCAGAGACATTATATAGTGTATCGCCTCTTGAATATTTAGTATATTAGAAACTGAAAATTCCACAGTAAAGAGATCTATTTAACTTTGTGTAACCCAATGTTTAAACCTCTCAAGTTTTCCACATATCATGGAATAAGTATGCTTCAGGACACGGTTTGGGAAGTACATTAATAGGAAGTGGACCAGATGGCTCTGATTCCATGAAACCATTCTCTCCATGTGTCCAAATGCATTTCTGTAAATACCTACACACATGCACATATGGGTGTCTGTGTGTCTGTGCAGCACAGAGTATCAAGGCTTGTTTATGTATAGCTGACCACTTTGAAAGATTTTCCTAAAGGAATTATAAATTGATAGCATGATGAATAAATAATCCGTTAAGAACTATGCCTGCCTCAAAAACACTACAATTTTTACTTTCCCTCAGAGAGGTCATGAAAGCCAACTGTGTTCACCACACATCAACAACCACTCATCAACAGGAGAGTGAGGCTGTAGCCTATGACTATTTTCTCCTTTCTGTGGCCCCTCCCTTAACATTTAGGCAAACGGCCAATTTCTTGAAAGTGGTATAGGAGGGCAGAAGGGGATGTGAGTGAACATAGGGTAATGGTTGAACCACATCTTAAACATCTGGTTTTATTTATGTATAAGCACCATGCAGAGAACTTAATTAATGTGACTGAAAATAACCATGTGTCCATTGAGACATTAGGTAGTGCCTCGTGTGTTTATTTCTCTTCCCTAAGCACTCCCTAGGCCTGCTCTCCTTAGCTTACCTTCAAGATTTCAGGAGTCCTGAAAGCACAGTTTCTCTTCCTCTTTTCCGACTTTCTATTTTTCTTTTCCTGTAGTTTTCTATCTAGTAATTTACTAGATTCTGTGTAAGAAATCTAGTAAACTAGTATTTCTATCTAGAAAACTACTACTTTGGCAAGGGTTGAGGACTGAGTCATGGACATGCTCTTACTCACGTCTTCTGTAATGTGAAGCCAAAATCTGAGGCAAATTCCCACACAGCTGTGACAGGAGGCCATTTTTGTTCTTGAAATGCCACCTACACACATTTGCACCCATCTGCAGAGCCGTATTTTCCTGTTCCTCTGGAAGATTCTAAGACTGGAAGTCGTGTAGATAGACAGCAAACAGAATGCCTTTCCAGTCTTCTATACAACTTTTTAAGCTTCTGAATGTGATACTGACCCAGAATCCACTGCTTTCAGGATCTGTTTCAGCTGTGTCCCTCTACTCTTAGCAGACATTAGAAGTCTTCAGTTCTGATAACCTCCTCCAGTTAGCCAAAGAGATGGGAAGTAATGGTATTGAAATAGAGAGGAGTTGATAAGTGTAATTTTTATGGCCAACAGTTTCAAACTGAAATTTAAACTTTCTCTGATTTTTGTTCTTTTGGATTTGTTTTTAAAGTACTTGGCTATTATTGTCATAGTCTATCAGTTATCTCCAGGCAAAAAGGACCTCTAATAAAAAAATGAGCAATCTCTATTGTAGTTGTTTTCAAACCATTTTTATTAAGTCAGCAGAAGCCATGTTAAAAATGAAATCAAATTCTCTCTCACTCTGTCTCTTTCTCTCTATCTCTCTCTTTAATTGATCCCAGGGTATTCTACCACTGAACTACATCCCCAGTCCTTTTTTATTTTTTATTTTTATACTGAGTCTCTCTAAGTTGTGTAGGCTGGCCTTGATCCTGCCGTCCTCCTGTCTCAGCTTCCTGTCACTGAGATTGCAGATGTGCACCACCATGCCCAGTTCCAGAAATGAAATTTCTTGAATTATTAAGATTTAGAAAAAATGAAAATAAGAATAAATGCATACCCTGGCACTGCTCAAAGTTCATGTATTCTGGATCCTACTGTCTTTGGAGTACCCCTCCAGGAACTCAATGTGACAACCACTGCTTTAGAACATGGGAAACCAGAAGAAGACCTTTGTGTATTAAGAAGGATAAAATCTTCCTCCTCACAAAACCACAGAATCTTACACCCTGTCTGTCTCCAGTCCAATGCAGTAGATACTTTCATTTGCCAGCATGATATGGACACATGAGTAAGAATAGAAGGTATATTCTGCCATTTTATTTTTTAGCCACCTGTTTCCAATTGTCCCAGATGTGAAAAATACATAAAAACTTACATAAATATTAAATATATAACAAAAGAATATAATTATATAGCAATATAATAATTTAAATATAATAATATTGATTAATATGATAAAATACAAGCTCTGGTTTATGTTTTCCAACCTACTTTAAAGCATCTGTGTCATTTTTTAAAAAAATATTTGCAGAACTGAAAACTAGAGAATTAATGGGTATAATTCTTTTCCTATCAAATTTCAGATAATTTCATTTTTGCTCACTAATTATTGGGTATATACTGTGAGAAAAATGTTTATGAGACTTAAAGATGAATAAAGCAGAATCCTGCTCAAGAAAATATAGATCAATCATCTAACTTACAAAAACAGACTGAAGAGTAGCATTGCGTGACAGGATTGACCGATTAGAGGGATCTGGCAAAAATTGATGGAATCGGTGTGTTTTAGTTAGTTTTTTTTTTTGCTACTCTGACTAAAAGACCCAACCATAACAATTGTAGAGGAGGAAAAATATATTTGAGGACTCATGGTTTCACATGTCTCAGTCTATAGACAGCAGGCTCCATTCCTTGGGGCTTGAGGTGAGGCTGAACATCATGGCAGATGAGGAGTATGGCGGAAGGAAGCAGCTCACATGATGATCAGTGAGGAAAGAGAGAGAGAGAGAGAGAGAGAGAGAGAGAGGGAGGGAGGGAGAGGGAGAGAGAGAGAGAGAGATCTCCGCTTGCCAGATACAAATATATACCCCAGAGGCATGCCCCACCACCTGTGGCCACACCCCATTTGCCTCCAGCTAACACTCAGTTAATCCTATCATGGGATTTATTAACTGATCGAGTTAAGGCTCTCATAATCCGATCATTTGTCCTCCAAACCTTCTTGCATGAACTTTTGGGGGACACATCACATCCAAACCACTATGCAGTGATAATTGAGTTCTTCCATGAAACATGGGCCTATCTCTATTGTGTCAAAGGAGATGGGTAGAGAATAGAGTGTAATGCTGAAGAAAACACATCAGAAGGAAATGTGGATGTTTAGGGCTTGATAGAGGACAATGAATAAGCTGATGTCACTCTTTAACTGCAGAGAAACAAAGCAGTTACTTGAAGGTAAGTATAGTCAGATATAAGCTCTTGAAGGTTTCAGGCAGAAACACTTCCACAGAGGTGGTGGGTATATGGAACCAGAGTATATTGATAAGCAAGAAACATGAATGGGATGTGGCCATGCCATTAAGGTGATGGAAACAAAAGTTGTATCCATGCTAAAGGAGTCTGGGAACTGAAGCATAGATGCAACTGGAATGAGGATGATTGATGGACTTTGAGCTGGTGAAACTGCAGCTTCAGAAGATTGAAGACTCTGTGGGAAACAGGGGGACAGGCTTATCCTGTCAGTTCAGTGGTTCAGAACATGGCTGGATAATGTGATTGGCACATAAACAATCAGCTACAAAGATTTTTAACATCAAACAGTAACACATATTTTTTTTAAATGAAATATATTCTTCTTGATTATTCTCTTTTCAAAAAAAATGTGAATAGTTTTTACTTTTCTAAGAGCATACACATTCATTGCAAAAGAAAACAGCATAGAGATAAGCAAAAACCAGAAAATGACAATCATTGCATACTCTCAGTGCTCAAGATAATCATTGAGAACACTATGAGGTTAGTTATCTTTCTAGTCTTTTCTCCCTGTTTATAAATATTTGTTTCAAAATTTGACTAATACCTTTTGTAACCTATATTTTCGTCTTCTAATATGTCATAAAGCTTTTTTCAATATTGTCTAATCTTTTTCTGCCACACCAATTAGAATAACTTAATAGGATTTCATGATTTAAATTGCCATGAATTTCTTTAATTCACATTAATGCTGAGCATTTGGTTAATTTAATCCTCTTTTTGTCTGGAAACACTGTTTACTAAGGAAAATCCCTTTACAGCATTTTTTTTTTGTATTCAAAATTAATTATTCCTTGAGGATACATTCTTATTTGTGATGTTATGGTGCTCAAGCATTGATTTTATAATATTGCTGCTCATTATGACAAGCTATCCTGTCAGTAGACTTCAGAATGACAGTGACTCACACATACAAGATGGGAGAACTCCCAAGTTCTGATTCTGACTTCATCATCATCTACCATGAGTTCATTTGGCCAGAACAAAGGAATTTGGCAGTATTATGCCAGAGTAGACTGTGCTTTCTTTTTACATCTTCCACATAACTAAATCCATATTACCACAGAAATGAAGGGACTGTGTTGGTCTTTACCATTTTGTTGTTTGGTGCATGTTATCATAAGACATTATTTACAGATATGTGTCACATCTTGTATCAGTTTTTTAACTAGATAAATAGAACCAGGTATATAATAAGAGATTTATTACAAGGAAATGGACTACATGATTTTGTGGCTACCTTGGCAAATCTGAGAAGGCCACCAAAAGGGCAATTGAACTCATGTTCATAAACTGAAGCAGCTTGCTATAGAAGGATTTGCGTTTTCCTGAAGGAAGTAAAAATCCTCTTAAGGCCTTTCCTTTTTGCTTTTAAAACCTTCCAAATGATGGAACCATCCCTCCCAAATTGTCTCCTTTACTGAAAGTCAACTGATAGGGATTTTAGTCACAGCTACAAAATACCTTCACAGCTATATATACCTCAGTTAGTGTTTGGGGACTGTATTCTAGCTAACCTGACATGTAAAACTGCCTATGACACCTCCCCACCTCTGTAGTTAATTTTTCTCTTTCTTTTTTTTCCCTCTTTCTCCCATAATTAAAACTATGAAGGGGTTTTTAAAGGGTAAGGGCAGGAATACAATCCAATAAGCAGGAATGTGGGAAGAAGAAAATCTGCATTATTTTTAGCTATCTTTTCTTATAACTTCAGCTCTACCTTTTCCTTGCTGAGGGAAAAGCATGTTTAGAGATCATAGCTGTCAGGAGGCCATTAGTGTGGAGCCTAATGGCCTCAGTATTCTCATCTCTGAGAAGTAAATCTAGGATCCTCCCTTTCATTGTCTTGCATTGCCTTAGAAAATCTGGACTCTACTTGCTACTGGGCCTTCCTTCATTTTACTAGGTCCCATAAAATCTAGCTTTTTTTTTTTTTTCCCCCAACCTCAAAGGTACCGGGAAACCTTTGTACTTACTTTTCTCATTTCCTTGTATACCTTCCTCCAGGTCTTCTCTCTCCAGTCAGAGCTTTAGAATTCTGAGCCCAAGTGTAACCTCCTGGAGAGATCCTGCTGTGCAAATTCAAAGGAGTCTCCTTCCCCAGTTATTCTATCCCACTGTCCTATTTTCATATGTATGGTGAAAAGTTCAATCTCTAATAATCTTAGTGATTTGGCAGTTCTGTCTATCATTGCATATATCACTTCACCAACACCTTTGAGAGCAGAGACTCTGTTCTCCAATAAATCATGTGACTAGAGCCTTCCCTGATGCCGAGTAAGAGTCTACACCATACTTAGGACACCAATGGATGCATCCCAAATCACTTTCCAGGTACAATCAATCACTTCTTTCCATAAAATGTTTTTGTTTATTCCTTCTAACATTATATTTTTCTGGCTATGCATATTTTATTATAAGCCACCTTACAATATTATTTTTTGGAGATTGTCAGTTTATACTCTATAGACAAATGTGTGCATTTGCAGAGTTAATCAAGTGTGCCTGGTGAGGTGTTCCATGTTCCATGCATGAGTGGAATATAATATACATTTTAGGATTCTTTTCTTTAAATGTCTTGTAATTCGTATTGAGACCACAAGAGAGGCAAATGCCAGAACTGGATTCTATGTGCAGTATGCTCTAGGAAGGGGTGTGGCAGCTGTTAGGGAATTAAAAGCAGAGGGAATGTGTCTTGGCTGGAAGTTTCTGTATCATTCCACCACGCTGATTTCTCTGTACTGTAAAATTTCTCCCATTTGGCATCTGGTTCAGCCAAAACTAATGTCATATGGTGGGATTATGAAGTGTGGCAAGAAGGCAGCAAGCATCTGTGAGTAACTTCTACTTCTAACAAGTGCTGAAAAAGTGTTGGATGATGATTTTCAAAATATCCTGGGAATGGAGTTGGCACCTATTGACTCCCTTGTTAGTGAATTTGTTTTGTTTTTATTAAAAGAAAAAAAAAAGTATTTGACCTTGCATATATTTTAATAGATGTACAGTACGTAAACAAAAAAAAAATAAAAGGCAATAATTTTGCTTTTATATCATATTTATTTATAGTGTCTATTTATCTAGGAAGTCAGGAGAACAATATATTTCTATTATTTATTTTGTTTTGATTCCTATCTGGAATTCAGCCAAAAAACATTCCAAAACTCTTATTTCAGTTAAAAAAAAAAAAAAAAAAAAGACTGGTTTTAAAACAGATTTGATTTGCCAGAATTTACTTTATTTTTTATTTCTTTTTTTAAAGAGAGAGTGAGAGAGGGAGAGAGAGTGAGAGAGGGAGAGAGAGAGAGAGAGAATTTTTTAATATTTATTTTTTAGTTTTCGGTGGACACAACATCTTTGTTAGTATGTGGTGCTGAGGATCGAACTCGGGCCGCACGCATGCCAGGCGAGCGCGCTACCGCTTGAGCCACATCCCCAGCCCCAGAATTTACTTTAAACAATTTTTTTTTAATAAAGAAATGTCTTTTACTTCATTATATTCTGTTAGATGTGTGTATATTTAAAAATTGCACTTTGTGTGTGCATGTATGTGTGTGGTACTGGGTAGATTGGGGGTGGGGTGCTCTACCCAGTCCTTTTTAGCTTTCATTTTCAGTCAGTATCTCATTAAGCTGCTGAGGCTGGCCTCAAACTTGCAATGTTCCTGCCTCAGCCTCCTGAGTCACTGACATTATAGGCATGTTCTACCATGCCAGGCAAAAATAGCACTTTCTTGTGGGAAGTTTATAATTTAACATTTTGGATATAATATCTAGCAAATATTTTATGAAAAAAGTTTTACTCTATTGCTTATATTCCTTTCTGGTGAGAAGGACATTAATTTTCTCAACTGCTTATATTGCTTTCTGGTGGGAAGGACATTAATTTTTCTCAACTTCTTATATTGCTTTCTGGTGGGAAGGACATTAATTTTTCTCAATTGCTTATAATGCTTTCTGGTGGGAAGGACATTAATTTACATAGATTATCAAGATATCATTAAGGCAGTGTTTAATAATGGATTAATGATTACACCCTCTCTAGTAATTTCTGAAATAGAAAGGAAATCTATTCTGATAATCAAAAAAGAATATATGATAAGGCAGGCAATAGATACCAAGCATAATTAAACTCAGAAGAGATAATACTCTTTTCCAAGAAGCAATTATCAAAAAATAGATAATATAATTTATTACTGCTCTTTTGTGGATATGAACGTTTTAGTTTCAGAGGGAGAACATTTTCACAAATGTCATTTACTTCTACAAAGTCACTCCTGCAAGAATGTTATTTTCCGTCTGGATCCTGATTCAATAAGACCATCTACATTGTTATTCTTATTTGAATTAGGAAGTAATGCAGTGACTGGATTTTATTTGTTTCTTGTAAATTTTTACAGGACATAGATTAAGGCTGGCATCTTGTATTTGTACCCATGACCTTTGTTAGTATTTAAGTGGTTAACCTCGACCCATAGTCACTAGCTTTGCTGACTTTCAAAAAAGGAATATCTTCTCTAGCTGAAGTTGGTTTAATAATTATAAACCTAGAAGAGTAAATGAGAAAAATGTTGCAAGTAAAATTAAAACTGTAGCACATTACCTGTATCAATTTTTGGCCCCTATAGACAGGATGCAAAACTATCAAATCACTCTCTTTTCCAAGAATCCCACCCAACTCAGTGGTTGGATGGAATCCTGACTTGTGTCCATGAGTGATGTGCCCTGACCCTACACTATATAATAAACACAAATCCTAATTGCTGCCAATCAGAAAAAGTCAAGGAATTCATTGAACTCTAACAATGGCGAAGTTTATCCTGAAGGAGAAATATCATGGAGGTGTGAGAGCAGTCATTGTATTCTGGAAAGACCATAAGGTAGAAATATGAAGGGACTTCTTAGAAATGGCAGGAGATGTACAGATGGCAAGGGTGGGGGGACTCTCTGGGATTACAGTGTCAAAGAGTAAAATCAAACCCAATGGGTAGTGAGTTTCTGAAAGATTTCATGTAGTCTGTACAGCCCAGGTGCAGTGCACATGAACACATGTGAAGAGACTGGAGTATTTATAAAGGCACAGATTTGTTTTACAACTTTATGCCTCCCTTAGGCATGGCCATTTGCTGAATTTAAAAATATCGTCCTACAAAGTAGGGACAAAATGTATGCTAGGGCATCAAGAGCCTGGTTAAGCTTTAGATGAGCATAGGAGGATCACAGAGCCTTAGAATTTTGCCCAGTCATTGATAAAACCGGATTCAAAGCTAGTCTTTGTTGGCTTCAGAGCTTAATTTGTTTTTGTTTTTTTCCTGTTTCTTCCAAATGAATTTGCTGACTTGGCACTCAAATGAATTGGATCTCCTTTTTCCTTTTCCTGCAGTTGCTGGGGAGCTAAAAGGAGACTGAGTAGAGTGGGAAGAACAACTTTTTACTGAAAGTCATTTTTTTTAGCTTTACTGAGTTTTTAACTGTGATCACATATTGACCATCAGGAACCATCAAGGAACTCCTACCTTCACCGCATTCATCCCTGAGCTTCCTTGTCCCCATGATAAGATCAGACGGGGTAACCTGTATGCTGCCTTTCAACTCAGACCTGTGTTGAGTTCCTCCATCTGACTCCAGGAGCCCACTGAGGATGTGCAGAGTGTGTGGATGCAGGGTTCATCCTCCTTACTCTCATACTTTCTCTCTCACAGTCCTTCACTCATAAGACATGAATCTTATTTAGTTCTACTACCAGAAATTATTTTAGGAAAAACAATGCCTATCTCTAATGATGACTTTTGAAGTGAAAAGTTCTACCCGCCTTCATTTTTCACATTAAAGTCCATTGATTCACCTTCTTTCCCAGTTTGGTTTCCTACCAAATGAAATGAATGCAACACAGAACATCAGCAAACAAACATAAGCACTCATCAGTTTTCTCCAAAATATGGAGCTCTGGGGACTGATTCTTCCCTGCCTTCTCCTGCCTCTAGTTTCTAAGAACAGTCACCATGCTGGAATACCACTTACCCTTAAAAGGGAATAGTAATGAGGCCAGTGTCGAGTCGGAGCTGTTCCTTTGAATTCAGGCCAGAAGGCTTAGTGGAGGGACCACAAGTGATACAAAATAGAAAATATGGTATTTTTATCCATAAGGGCTGTTCTGGAGTAGGATACTACATTTTTTTTTCATCTTTCCCTACAAAGCTAATAATCTTTTCATTGCTTTGTAATTTGAGAGTTTGTCGTATGCTTTTGTATTTTTTGATATATCACACATTACTCCTGTGAGATAGATGGCCAGAAAAATATTAAAATGCTTATGTCTCTCTTTCTTTTTCTTGATAGATTCTTTTTTTTTATGGAACCAGGTTACCTAATTCCCAATACTGTACTCTTTTTGATGTCCACAGTGTAATTTCATAGTCACTTGATACAACCTTTGTGGATTGGATCAATTAAACAAACAGCATCTGGGACTGGTTGTGTAGTTCAGTGGTATAGGTTGCCTAGCACATGTGAGGCACTGGGTTTGATCCTCAGCACCACATAAAAATAAATAAAATAAAGGTATTATGTCCATCTACAACTAAAATAAATAAATAAATAAATAATATATATATATATATATATATATATTTTTTTTTTTAAGCATATCCAACATGGCCATGGCAGTCAGTCACCAACACGATTCAGAATATCAGATTTCTATTCATGTCTATTAGGTTAGTTACAGGTTAGGGATCTCCCTCCAGATAGGTCTTCAACAAAATAAATATCTTTCTCCTACCTGCCTCCTTCATTCTGACATTGCATTCACAACAGTGGCAAGTTTTGAGGCAAACTGGTGATTACTAGATGACTTTGGTTTAGGCATTTGTAGACATGATTCATTAAGATATATTATTTCCTTTGGGAGAATCTATTTCATATGCATATGCAATTCTAAACTGAAAAATTAGATAAATTAGATAAGAAAAATAAAACACAGTGGACAAACAATGATTTTCTTTTACTTTCTTCAGATATTCTCTTTACATGTTGAGAAATTTTAAAAGTTTAACTTCCCATGTTTTTTTTTAAGTTTTCTTTATAGTATTCCTTTCTACTTAAAAATTTAAAATTGTCCTTGTAGACAAAATGCAGAATATTTCTCTCCCTGTCCTTGAGGATGTAAAAACAACCACATGAAATCAAATGGGAGACATTGTTTAATTTAGTTTTTAACTTGTTACCAGAAGATCATCAATGACCACACCAGATGTTGAGCTCTTGACCTAGGTCTTTTGGGGCCTTTCAGGTTGCAGAACCACTAACAATGTCTTTAAGTTTTTGGAAATCACTAATGGAAACTTTTAAGAAGTCGCTGACAAAAGTGCTAGTTTGCATTCTGTAATTGCACTAAGCAGAAGCCAGATGTGAGCCTCTCACGGTCTTCTTACTGGACAGATTTTAAGCCTTTTGCTGAGTAGGCAGTAAAGTTCTCTTAACTCCCATAAGCTTGGTGAAGACGAAGTCTTAGTAAGCTTAATGGAGAGAGGATATGAAAATAATAAGTGAAGAACTTGTGGTAAACACAGATTTTAGTGTTTACTTAAGGGTCATGAACTCGACCATATGGAAATTAATTTACAACTATTATATGCCAGCTTGGTAGTAGGTGTTCATTAAGTATTTGTTGAATGGGTTGCATGTTGATCAGCTCAGCTTCTGTATAGAGAATAATGAAAATGTATCCAATCTGTCTGAAGCCCAATAGCTTTCCACAGACAATAATGCAATTTGTCTTAAGTCAGAGCCACCTTGTGTGGGGACAAGAAAGCAAGAGGTGTGCATGACTCAAAGATCATCAGTGACAAACTGGACAAACACCACTTTGTATATTAATGATCCTGAAGATGTAAGTAGTGCCTTTATAGGTGATGAATATACATATTTTTAGTCTGTATATTGCTTGTCCTTAGATGACCAATCTGATTCAGTGTCCTATAAAAGGATGTGCACTTGTAACTTGAAATTGCTAGAACAATCTGATTTTCTGAAGTTATTTTGCAGGTGGCAGATTCTGGAACCATTAGTTCCAGAGGCATTCTGCCTTGCAAGCCTCAGGTAACTCCTCTGTGCACACATGGATTTTGCACTAAACGAGTAACACTAAGGTTTACAGACCCAATAAAAACTATTTAAATGTCTGGCTATCCTTTGAATATGTCTCTATCCCAGATTTTCTAAATCTCTTCTGGAATCTCTGCAGCCAAGTTGTCAATTATCCTATAACTGGTGGTCTCCTGCATGCCATTTGATAAAAAGTATAAACGAATTTCTGTGGTAACAGTTACTATGAACATCATGACACACATACAGAGTCATTACATGGAAAGAGATTAAAGGCTGAATACCCATTTAAGAAATATCTAAGGCAACACTAGTCACCATTCTTTTTTTTCCATATGCAGGAATTTTTCAATCTGTTCCTCTAAGTGTACAGTAATAATTATAGGAATTACTACCATATAAAACATGGGGAACAGATAGATAATGCATTCATTTATTCTTCCCACCAGCACTTGCTGGGCACCTACAGAAGGCACTAAAGTCTATGGGAAAGTAGGGATGAATAAATCCAATTTTATGCCTGTACCAATTTTATGGTCTACAGAAAATGAACTTAAAAAGATCTCTTTTATTGATTCCTCCCTCCTCAGTCCTCATGTCATTTCAGAAGCCTTTGGAGAATTTATCAGACTCTCTATTACTTCAGAATTTTGTGTTTTTCTCCTCATGCTCCTTGGTAGACTTTGAACTCCTAGAAGTCAAAGACTGTATACTTCTTGCCTTTGTATTTCTGTTTTCCAATCAGTATAGTTCTTAGTACATATTATATGCTAAACAATTATTTTTTTAAGACAAAGACAAATGAGTGATCTGGTGACTGAGCCCTAAAAATGTATAAGATTTTTAGATAGTGGTTTAGTATCTGAATCCTGTTTCTTCATTGTAAAAGAAGATAGTATATGCCACATATCACCAAGTTATGACATCAGAGTTTAATTTTGGCAAACTATGAATCACTATCAATATACAAATTGCTTATTAAAACTGAATATACACTTTTATTTAACTGTTAGTTGCCATGTAACTTTGGTCGGTAATGATGTGAGGGCTATTAGTGGAGAACTCAACTGCCACATGCCCTCTAAAAATTTCCTTCTTTATAGTGCACAATTGTTAAACAGAAATTTTAAAAGCAGTGTCCAATGAAGCTTACCAAGTCTAGTTTATTCTTTAAAACTTTTAACCTTACTCTTATCCATAAAATGTGAATTATTATGGCATATGGTTCCAATCAGGGTATGATAAATACTATATGAGCTTTAGGAAGGAAACTGTAAGGTATGTTTCTGGCTTGTCTTGAGGAAGAAATAAATGGCCTATACAGTCATTTCCATCTTTGGTTTCAGTGATTAATGTATCCTAGAGAAACAACTTTTTTTAAGTTAAAAGGCAGGTTTTATCTCAGTTTCTTCCCTGGAGGGTTAGGCAAAATGTGACCTGAAAAATCATCAGGTTTTATTATAGATGACTTTTTTTTCTGCTCCTGCTTGTGATTTTTACATTTTTTTCATTCTGTAGTTAGTTCTTGTTCATTTCTAGTTTTTAAAAATATTTTTTAATTGTAGATGGATACAATACCTTTATTTTATTTATTTTTATGTGGTACTGAGGATCAAACTCAGTGCCTCCTACGTGCAAGGCAAGCACTCTGCCACTGAGCCACAGTCCCAGCCCCTCAGCTCTAGGTTTTTGTCTGGGAGGACCTGGAGGGTGATTAAGACAATTCAGAAACATTCCTGCTGTTTGGAGGGAGAGTGGGTGCTCATAGGCCCCAGGAGACCTCAGCACTCCTAGTTGCCTGGATTCTGAGTAACTCACCAGGTTTACTCCCTGTCTCCAGAAACGCAGGCCCAGTAAGGACTCCATGTTGTGACACATCTTGCCATTAGCATTCTCAGGTACAGTTTGAGAGGGAATCAAACAAGGCTTACTGTAAGTAAGCCTTACTTACTCTTGGATTTAGCTATATTACAATGAGTGCCAAGCTCAAACTCAGTTTTGTTTTTCTTACATTTTAGTGTTCATTCAGTGTGAACTAGCTTGTTATTAGATTTTGGAGGTTTTTGAAATCAATGAAGACGTTTAAGTTTAACAGATTTTAAATGACTTTGTTATGAAAAAGAATGTTAGTAATGACTTTTTGTTAATATTATTTGAACCCACATGTTGGGTTCAAATAATATTAACCTGTTAATAATACTAGCCTGTTATAGGAATAAACCATTGTTTTATTTATTTTTTAGTTATGGATTTGTTCAAGAAGTTTTGAGTTTCTGCAATATATGACCTGAAAGAAAGGCAAATAAGATAATAAGATATAGTATTCATGGCTGAAATGTTTACAGATTAATTTTGCCAAAATGCCTTACCATAACATCAAAATTCCTGTTTCAAATTATGAATATCTATCAGTAATTTAAAATATCCTTAAAAAGCATGCTTGGGGCTGGGAGTGGAACTCTGGTAGAAGACTTGCCTAGCATGTGGTCCCCCAATTACCCCCCCCCCCCACACACACACAAACAGCACACAGCATGCTGATTAATAATCACACAAAGAGACTAGAATCATGCAAATAGAGTGAGTACATGTGAGAGGCTGAGGTGGAGACTAGGGAAAAAGGTTGGTTGAGAGTCTCTCAGTCCATTCATTTGCCAAAATCTGAGATTATGATATTTTAGTTTTTATACAGAACTTTACCTAGAATAGCAATTCTTCCCTGGGGTTTATATTCTTGTTGAGGCTTGGGGCTCAATAAAGCCCATAGAATTATATGCAAAATTGTGTATATATAAGCATCTTTTGGGGGAGGAATCTAAAGCTTATACTAGATTCAAAGCAATGATTCAGGAATGTTAAAATCACTGAAGTAGATTTTGATTTATAACTTGTTTCTCCTTACAGGGATCACAATGTGTTTAGTGGCAGGATCCTGGAATTGGGTTAAAAGGCATAAGTTACAGGCCTAAGTCTTTTCTTATCAGCAGTGTAATATCTGAGAATTTATTTACCTATAATGACTTTATATATAAAATGAAGTGATAATTTTGTTCCTTCACTCCAGAGAGTAAAATGAAATGGGCTATGCCATTATTTGTAATAAACCATGAAAGATTTGCCAACATAAAGATATTACTATTGTTTGAGTGTCTGAATCTGCCAATCTAGCATGATTTTGTTTGTTAGTTGAGATTTTTATTTCATTGCCAATTAAATACAACCTTTGTATTTTTCCAATGTGTCAACTTAGTTTCTTAAAGAAAGGGGATTCAGTTTTGCTATGACTGTTTTATTTTTTTTAATTTATTCATTTTTATTTGTTCTTATTAGATATATATGACAACGTGACAGTAGAGTATACTTTGACATATTGTACATTCATTGGTTATGACTTATTCTAATTACAATCCCATTCTTGTGGTTGTACATGATGTGGAGTTTCAGGGATCATGAATTCATATATGAACATAAGAAAGTTATGTTCAATTCATTCTACTATCTTTTCTATTCCCACCTCTTCTCCCTTCCCTTTATTATTCTTTGTTTAATCCATTGAACTTCTGTTCTTCCCTCCCCCATCCTTTTTGTGTGTTAGCATCCACATATGAGAGAGAATATTTGGCCTTTGTTTTTTGGGGGGATTGGCTTACTTCACTTTGCATGATAGTCTCCAGTTCCATCCATTTACCAGAAAGTACCATAATTTTATTCTTCTTTAAGGTTGAATAATATTCCATTGTGTGTGTGTGTGTATATATATATATATATATATATATATATATATATATATATATATATCACATTTTCTGTATCTATTCATCTGTTGAAGGGCACCTAGGTTGGTTCTATAGCTTAGCTATTGTGAATTGTGCTGCTATAAACATTGGTGTGACTGTGTCACTGAACTATGCTGATTTTAAGTTCTTTGGGTATATACTGAAGAGTCGGATAACTGGGTAAAATGGTCATTCCATTCCATATTTTCAAAGGACTCTCCATTGCTTTCCATTATAGTTGTATCAGTTTACATTCCTACCAGCAATGTGTGAATGAACCTTTTTCCTACATCCTTTCCAACATTTATTGTTACTTGTATTCTTAATAATCATGGAGGTCTCTGTTTTAAATGAATCAATGCTAGTACCTGAAGCACCATGACTGCTGCTCACTGCATCCTTGAGGAGGGGGTGGGATCACCACTCAGGATCAGCACATAGAGTGTTGCTGGCCTATGTCTGAGTCAACAGAAGAAACTTGGAGGAACAATTGTGTTTCCTTTGGATTAAAGCCAAAGATAGATTGAACAAATGAGATTGAAGATTAAGTAGAAAAAATGAGATTATCTATCACATTAGATTATCAATTGAATTTCCTGCCTTGTCTGCCATCCAATCTTAAGCAAGTCATAATCTCTCTAAGACTCAAAGTTACCTCTTTTAAAAATGGATATTAAACAGGAGGGTCTGTTTAGTATGTTAAGTATGAAATGGTTGTATCTGTGGGATGTATTTTGTCAACAGTAAGCCAATTTAAATGATATTCATTGATAGGGAATAATCATTTCAACAGAATTCGAAGGCGCAAACTAATTGGTTGACTTCCTCAGACTTTCTTATGATGGGATTTCACTGTTTTGTTTATTCAAACAAGTATTATATACTTATATATTAGTTACTATTTGGAGACACAATATATGGGGGATGCATCATTGGTTAAGAGCAAATTTCTCAAATAAGAAATCAGAGACTAAATAAAAAGTGAGAAAGCGTTTGGAAGAAAAGGAAGAGTCAAGTGGTTTTTAAAAAAAGCAAACTCTGCTACTTATTAAGGAATCAAAGAGGTGGGAACAAAATGGTGGTGTCGAGTAGGACTTTCAGAAGAAAATTTCATTCACAATGTTGATAAATGTTGAAAAATGAGAAGAGAAATGATGCGGAAGTAGAGACACTGATTTGCAATAGTCCAAAATAATTGTTAGGAAATACCCATCCCACAGGTAAATACATTTTCTTCACTTAAGTTTCCTGCATTTGATTTAAATTCAGCTACTTAACTAGTGGGCACATTTCCTATTTGCACCTCTTGTTCCCCACTCCAAACCTCACTGCTAATTAACAGCACATGTCAGGGAAAAATTCCAGTAAGACATTTCAATATGAGATCTGGGTTTGCTTTGGCTCTCTCAGATCTCCTCAAGCTGCCCAGATGGTTCTTAACCTTTTGCCTTTGTTTAAATGGGAAGAGCTTCCAGTTATCAGTAGTACATCACTTCCATCCTGCTGTCCTTTAGTGTAAATTAAGGCAAAGGGCATGATAGAAAAGTGGCAGTAAAAGGAGACCCTTAGAATCATTAAAGGGTGAAGGGGAACTGCTCTAGGGATCAGAGCAGGTGAATGGAAAGGGAGTGACAAAGAGGATGACCTGAGAAATTGAGTGAAGAATTCAAAACAGAAAATGTTCTTTCAGAATTTAGCATTTTTTTTAATCTTTAAGGATTTAAAACCTTTAAAGTATCTTTTGAACAGGCTTTATATTCATATAAAATTTTAATAGGATTTTATATACTTGGGCTCAATTGCCAAATACCATGATGTAGGTGCCAGTGGGTGGCAAGTATACTCGTATCCATTAGATATATAAAGAACCAGAGAGGTTAAATTTTTTTCCCCTAAAGTTACACAACAAATAATGTGGGGGACAAAGTTCAAGTACTGGTGTTCTGATAACAAATTGTTTGCTTTGTCAACTGTTTCTAATTTCCATGAAGCAAACTGAAACAAAACACAAAAAAAAAGTCATTTGTCTAGATCTTTTCAAATATTTAAAACTTATCCATTTTAAATTTACAATTATTAAAATTCACCCTTTTAGGTGTACAGATCTATTACTTTTGACAAATGCATAGTCATGTAATAACCATATAGACAATAAGACACAGAGCAATTCCATCCCTCCAAAAAAATTCCCTCAGTTCCTAACAATTACTGACCCATTCTTTGTTTCTAAAATTTTTCGTGTGGAAAGTCTGTAAATTGAATCAAACAGTAGGAGGTCTCTTGAGTTTGGCTTCTTTCTGTTTTCAAATATACATATATATTTTAAATAGCTTTAATTAATTAACTAATTAATTAATTCCAGGAATTGAATTCAGAGGTACCCAACTGCTGATTCACATCCCCAGCCCTATTTTGTGTTTTATTTAGACACAGGGTCCCACTGAGTTGCTTAGTGCCTCACAGTTGCTGAGGCTGGCTTTGAACTGGTGATTCTCCTATCTCAGCTTCCCAAGCTGCTGGGATTACAGACATGTGCTACCACGTCCTGCCTTCAAATATTTTATAAGGAGAATATATCATTGTTTTCTTCTTCTTCTTCTTCTTCTTCTTCTTCTTCTTCTTCTTCTTCTTCTTCTTCTTCTTCTTCTTCTTCTTCTTTCTTTCTTTCTTTCTTCTTTCTTCTTTCTTCTTTCTTCTTTTTCTTATATCCGGGACTCTTAAATCCTATAGAAAGTTCTCAGCTCTTTCCTGAGTTTCCATCATTTCTAATCTGACTTTTGGTTGAGTTTATAAGGAATAATTATTGATCTGTGATTAGGCATTTCAACTATGTCTTTACCTAGCCCACCCAACATTCTTTATAAAAGGAATCTACATAGGTCTTGTAGATGCCTTTACATCCTGCTGAGAGTTACCTTGTCATGATATGGAACCACGTTACAGCTTTTTAGATCAGTATAAATATTGTTTCAGAAAGTAGTTTGCAACATGTTTGAAATTGTAGCAAACCCTCTGTTAGGAAATTAAATGTAGTTTCAAAAACAGAAAATATGAGCTTCTGTGGTTGTCAAGGGAACCACTGCTTGTAAATTTCTGTTTTTTAAATATGTAAATATAAGAACAGAATTGTTGAAAGGGAGAAAATTTCTTCATCTTGGGTGTTAGAATATGGCTAGTATTGACTTCTGGGTGGAAAAATAAATACCATAATAGAATTTCAGCTAAATGGGCTTCTATAATCTCATAAATAGTTTAACATGGGGGATTAAGAGGCAGGAAAATCAGATGTAGGTATTTGGGTAGGAATAGTCTTTCTCCCTTGTGAACTTTTAGAGACAAGTGTATAGAATCAATCACATCCAAATAGCATGGACTGAGGAAGGAACTGTTTGCAGATAAAAATTAAAACGTTGCTCTCAGAACAAGAGAGAATGAATGCTTAGCAGGTAAAACAACAGACCTGTTCTAAAAGTACCAGGTTAACTAATGAAAGGGAGGGTCAAAGGTTTTCTCTTTGCAGACACAAATGCCAAAAATGGGGGGAAAAAAGATTTACTGGATTTATTGTCAATGAGTATGAGAAAATTATCAAATTAGACTAGATACTTATTTTCTCTTATTTTCATTTGTCTTGCATGTATTTCTAATTTTTAATATTAATGTTAATGTTAATGAAGACATTCTGATGTTTTGATTGTTAAATCACATCTACAAAGAAAACCAAAACTTAACACTTAGTAATTCTGACATCTGCTGACAGTTTAATTGTAGACAATGTTTCTAAGAGGAAATAATAAAACTTCAAACTCTGATCTTACAAATCCAAAGCTCCCAATGTACCTGTAAACGTTCTCCTGTTTCTGAGTCGTCAGTGTCCCAGGTTTACTGCCTTGGATGTGAGCCAACCTGCTTTCCTTCCTTCTCTTTTTTTCTTTCTCCTTCTTTTGGGTTGTCACAAAAACTTAAACATTTAATTTTTAGTCTGAATTTCGTTTGACATCAAATCTCGGAAAATTTGTCAAACTGTAATCTTCACATGTTGATTTAGAGCATAGAATTTAGTAGATCCTCAGGATCTTAAGGCAATCCATATAGTAAATTGCATATTTGAGCAGATGAAGACATGTTTCAACAACACACCTGCAGGAATATGCGAACTTGAAAGGTTATATCCTTGAAAATGAACAATGTGAAATAAGGAGTTCTACCACTAACATTTCTGGAATTGGAGAAAAAAGCAAATGCTTTATTTGAAATTCCACTTTAGAACGAAACGTGGACAGAAGCACATCTCAACCATCTTGGACAAACATTCCCAGGACATCAGTTAATGTCTGTCAGTACCTTGCCATGGTCTAAAGGACAGGGAACTTGTCCCATTCTGGCCTTCCTGAGTGTAGCAGTAGGTATAGCACTGAACAGGCCCACATTCAATGTTTGGGAATAAACTAAAAATAACAAAGCAAGGAACAACCACAAGGATGGATAAAGGAAAGGAAGAGGGAAGTGTGGCATATGATAAAACAGCTTGTCAACTCAGATATTTAAGTTCCTGTCTGATCACATAAACTGCCTCAGATGCAATAGATAGCTCCTGGGTTTATAAGCTTTCTGAGCTGAAAAAGTGGTATTAAAAAAATTCTACATTTCTTATATATTTTGTTAAAATGTTTAATAATTGGCAATATTTTACTTTACTATTTGATCTGTTCAATTAAATGTATTTCCACATAATGTTCTCTTCTTTACACTCACAGGTGATGGTGCTATTAATAGGAACCTTTTATGCTCTATAAAAATGGTAAATTTATGTTAGTACTTCTTTCATTTTAAAGAGTTGTGTTTGTCCTTGTCCCCAAGCAATGGTTAAATGCCTTTCTTAATATTTTGCAACTTCTTTTTTCTTCTCTTTAAAAAAAGCGCACTTGTATGTGTATGTATGTATGTATGTGTGTATATATATATAGATAGATATAGATATAGATATATATGCACATATATGTGTGTATGCATATATGCACATTTTTCTGATTCTAGAAATATCATTGGCTTTTTTTAAAAGAAAAAAGCAGCTATAAGTACAAATAGTTTTATTCATTACTTTTGTGATAGACTTATTTATTTTCTGATTCTGTTTGGTTTTCAGTTTGGAATTCTTTGATTTGTAATCTAACTGAGCTCATTTTTTCCTCCAAGAAAAGCTTCAGTTCATATTTATTGATCATATACAAAGATTTTATTATACTTTCATTTTTCTCTTTAGTCATATTATAATTTTTTTTTTTATTTTGAAAATGCATTAGACTGAAATCTTTCAAAATATGAGGCAGGAAATGACATACACCCTTAACCCAGTTTCTTTTAATGTTATCTACTTACATAACCATAGTACAATGATCAAAATGAAATTGGCATCCATACCATACTATTAACTGAACTGCAAACCTTATTCAGATTTCACGAGTTTTTCCGCTCTTGTCATTTTTCTGATCCAGCATTGAGTCTGTGATTGCACACTGCATTAATTTGTTAAGCTCCCTCAGTCTCTTCCAGGATATGACAGTTTCTCAGTCTCTACTGGTCTTTTGACACTTTTTTAAAAAAAAATATTTTTCTCCTTTTTCCACGTGTACAGATTGCAGGATCACATTGGTTATAGATCCATGTGTATACATACAGAAATCCTAGTGTCAGTTGTATTCTACTGCCCTCCCTATCCCCCCCTCCCCTCCCTCCCCAAATGTATGATATGTCAAGATCATTGTATTGTCTTGAACAACTAATAAAAAAAAATAATAAAAAAATATTTTTTAGTTTTAGATGGACACAATATCTTTATTTACTTATTTATTTATTTTTTATGTGGTGCTGAGGATCAAAACGAGCAACAGCCCCAGCCCCTCTTTTGGCACTTTTGATAAGTGTTGATCAGTTATTCCAGTTGAAGCATTTAAAATATTTATCATAAATCTTAGCTTCAATTTTAAATGTTTCCAATTTGCTTATTCTTTTGTGAATTATGATTGCATTCATTAGAGATTAAATGATGTCCCTTAAAGATTAGAAATGATTGTGATTATAATATTAATTTAAATTATACTTTTTTAGAGATATTTTTTCCTACATGATTATCATTTGATATACATAAGAATTTATTTTGGTGTTGTTTTTCTTCAGTTTATGTATATTCACTTATCAATTTTAAAGATGAGAAATTCTCTCATCTAGAAATAAGATATACCCACATATATTTTAGTTTAGTTGATTTATAGTTTGGTTATCTTAAGTCATTTAGTATATTAATCAATTTGTAGTTTATTTTACTTGTAGTCCCTTTCATCATTTCTAAGCATAGGAAATTCTTCTTCATCCAGGTACCAGAAATATTTAC
This sequence comes from Marmota flaviventris, assembly GCF_047511675.1. Lineage (NCBI taxonomy): Eukaryota > Metazoa > Chordata > Mammalia > Rodentia > Sciuridae > Marmota > Marmota flaviventris. The sequence goes on along the minus strand of NC_092505.1, from coordinate 46,178,429 downwards.
ATGAGTTTTCTTTTTTTTTACAAAAATTTTGGGCAAAAAATTAAGAATTTTAGTTCATACCCTCAATACATCTGTAGTTTGTTTTTAGTGTGATATTAAGCTAAGACTGAAAGTCAAAATGATGTTTTCCAAGTAATCAACCAATTTTTCTAACACCATTTACTGATTTTATATTCTATTCTCATTGATTGGCATTGACTCATTTTTCCTACATAAAGCTCATTTATATTCTAAGAATTGTTTATGGGCTTTCTTGTTACATTGAAATTCTATACAACTTTCTCTCACTAATAGATTATTATAATTGTTGTGACTTTATTATAGCAAGTTCACTTTTATTACTTTCAATTGAAAATATCTATCTTTTTGCCTTTTTCTTTTTCTTTAAATATTTATTTATTTATTTTAGTTTTCGGCGGACACAACATCTTTGTTTGTATGTGGTGCTGAGGATCGAACCTGGGCCGCACGTATGCCAGGCGAGCGCTCTACTGCTTGAGCCACATCCCCAGCCCTGCCTTTTTCTTTTACCATCTGAACATAGAATCATCTGAATAAGTTACAATAAAATCTCACTGTTTTTTCTAATTATTTTGATAATTTTATATTCTAGAGAAATTTATAATTTTTTTTCATGTAGCTCTCACACCTTACTTGTAAAGATCATATTTTAAAGGTTTGTCTGTTGAATCTATAAACATTCTCTTTCCCCATTATACATGTAAACTGATTATTAAAGGAATATTGGAAAGTTGTTTTATATGGTTATTTTTTTTGTCTATTTAGTTGTAGTCTTACTAAGTTTAATAGTTCAACAAATTTTCTTCATTTCCTCAAATTATAATAATATTGGTCCCTGATTTTTTATATTTTCTTTACATATCCTGTTTTGGGGTTCAGAAGTTCCAGAACATGGTTAAATAATAATATAAATAAGAACTTGTCTAATATTTTATCAATAAGTATGATTTTTGAATCAGAAATTATATCAAGTACATCAGATACTTTAATTTTAATAAAAGGGAAGTATAGGAATGTCATTTGTTTTCTAATGCCTAATGACATTTCTAAAAGATTGTCAGTTTGAGGTATTTGGCCACCACTTGATAGGTGCATATCCAGGTCTCACCAAATGAAGTTGTCAAGTTAGGATACTTACAAGGAGATATGGATTAACGTATATGGTTTTGAAAGGTCCTTGGATTTCTCAATACATTCTTTGTAATTATCATTAGGAGACAGATAGATTAAATAGGAAGTACACTTGGATTTTATGACCTCATGCTGAATTGATTCAATGGTCTCAGCTGCTGGGAATAATCAGCTTCTATTCACATATTGAGAGTTCCATTAAATCAAATAATTTACATTAGGTGCCAGAAAGATGCCAAATTTACTACAGACGCTCAGTAAATATTCATCACCCTACTCAGACTTTTAAGAGATAACCAAATATTTGTTCAGGCCAGCATTCCAGGAGTTGGCAGTAGCAAAGGGAAATCTCAGAAGGCCTGTAGGTGGTGGCTGTGAGTCAGTGGTGATTTCAGGCTTGCTACCTCCACCAGTTCCTGGGAATTTTCCCCTGTCCTCCTTTAAGCTCCTCCTTAGGCTTGCTTAGTCCAGACCCAAAAACATTGTCCCTTTTTTCTCTTATGTCAGTTTGGGCTCTTAAGGGATAGACTTTTTGAGGAAACTAAGAGAAAACCCAAACACAAGTTAAAGTAATAATAATAAAATAATCATGATCATGATTTTTTCCCCTGTATTCTGAGAACCACAGAGTTTTCATTAATTCTGGCAGTATTCATTGAATGCTGAATCCTGTGCAGGGCACTACAACAAAGATTAAGCAGTGGCACACGCCAGTAATCCCAGTGGCTCAGGAGGCTAAGGGAGGAGGATCCTGAGTTCAGAGCCCAGCCTCAGCAACACGGAGGTGTTAAGAAACTCGGTGAGACCCCGTCTCTAAATAAAATACGAAATAGAGCGGGGAATGTGGCTCAGTGTCTAGTGCCCCTGAGTTCAATCCCCAGTAGCCCCCACTCTCCAAAAACAAACAAACCAAAAAAGATGAAGCTTTGGCACCACAGATCAAAAAGACCTTGCTTTGAGTTGTGCCTTCTGATCTGGGTGCACAACTAGCAGAACATCTCAGACATGGATGGCAAAGAACACCTGCTCTAGGTGTGAGTCAGCTGAGAAAATAGAGAATTTCTGGCCTCTAGACCTTGGCTGCTATGTCCCCTCCATTGTGCACTTTTTGTCCCCCCCCCCCAATCCCGATCCTAGATGGCTAAACCAGACAGCACTCTGCCAGAGTAGGACATCCTTTGATGTGTCTTGGGTGAGAAGGCAGCTAAAAGCCATTGTCCAGTGAGAAAGCCTTTGTTATATCTCTTAATAAATATGGTAACTATCCAGCTAAGAACAGGGGTACCATTTATTAATTGTCTTCTATTGGGCATGATGCTGCAAAATATGGCTTCACGTGTCTTAGAAATTATGAAAATGATCATTCATTATTCAGGTAAAGTGTGGAAAATAGAAGGAACTTGGGGCAGGAATATGTAGGAAAGCCGCCTCAGCCCAAAAGCCAAAGAATAGAGAGCAGAGGGCTCTGGGAACAATGTGGGCAGAGAAGGTGGTGGAAGCCTGTGTTCCGTGGTGGCAGAGAGGAGGAGGTGAAGCCTAAACAGCATAGAGGACATCTTCTGTGTAAAATACACACACCAGCACTGGGTGGGAAGAGCAACGGAAGGAAACCCTGAGCAAGGAGTGATGCTTGGCAATCTATGGTATATGAGTTCAGTAACCACTTAGGATTCACTAAATATTAACAATATCTATGTAGAGATCTGTTTTATTTTAGTGAAAATAAAGCAAATGTTTGCAAGTACTTTTTCTGTAACTGATGACCGCCTTCTCTATAACCTGATATTTCATTATGAGGACATAATTCCTCAGAGTAGTTAATTTTTTATTCCAAGACTTTTCAGTTACCCAGCACCCACCCAAACCCTCTCATACTGATTAAGGTTGTATTATCGTATTTTATATAGAGGTGGAATTAGCTGGCTCAATGCAGGTTTTTGGATGCCTTTATGAATATAACATTAGTAAAATGCCACAGGCAAATTGGTACCATCCATGCTTTATAGCCAAGGTATTTTCTGTTTGGCAGTTTCTTCTCAGAGCTAAGTGGCAGGGATTTAGTCAGGCATCATAGCTGCAAATCATAGGCCTCAGAGCCAAATTGCCTGGGTCTGATTGATGAAGTCTGTCATTTCTATCCCTGTTAACATGAGCTAGTTACTTTTACTTCTCAGGGCCTCAGTTGTGTCCATTGTAAATGAGAACAACAACAATGCCTGCTTTATGAAATCGTCATGTGGATTCAATGAGTTATGGCTTATAAATCACCTAACACAGTGTTTGCCTTGTAAAAAAGCACTCATGTTTAACATAAAATTCAGAGATTCTTTCCTAGATCAACCCTTTTCAGTTTATAGCTTTGTATATTCTGCAAATATCCACTGTGCTTCAACATTGAAAAGCCATACCTAAATAGCAGAACATATGAGCACTCCTCACTTCTGCTCACCCTGCAGCAATACCTTGAGGAAGACATTGCACAAATCCCTGGATATTTCATTTTTAAGTAAAAAGGTGAGGAGAAAGAAAAATAAAAGAGTTTCTCCAGTTCTAATACTTCATGTAAACACTGGAATAAAACTCTGTTAAATTTCTTTTTTTATATATTTATTCTTTTTAGTTGTGCATGACAGTAGAATCTATTTTAATGTATTTATACGAGCATGGGGTATATCTTATTCTAATCAGAATTCCACTCTTGAGGATGTACACAATGTTGAGATTCAATGTGGTGTTTTCATATATGTATATAGGGAAGTAATGTCAGATTCATTCAGCTATCTTTCCTATTCCTGTCTCCCTTCATTCCCCTTTTCTAATTCACTGAAATTTATTCTTCCCATCCCCGGTCCCCATTGTATGTTAGCACCCACATATCAGAAAGAATATCCAACCTTTTATTTTTGGTATTGGCTTATTTCACTTAGCATAATAGTCTTTAAATACATCCATTTACTGGCTAATTTCATAAAGTCATTCTTTTTATGGCTGAGTAATACCCTATTGTGTATATATACCATTTGCTTCATCCAATCATCGAGGTTGGCTCCATAGCTTAACTATTGTGAATTGAGTTGCTATAAACATTGATGTGGCTGCATCACTGTAATATGTTGATTTTAAATTCTTTGGATATATTCTGAGGAGTGGTATAACTGAGTCAAATTGTGGTTTCATCCCTAGATTTTTGAGGAATATCCATACTGCTTTCCAGAGTGCTTGTATCAATTTACACTCCATACCAGCAATGTATGGAGTGTATCCTTTTCCCCACATTCTTTGGAACATTTATTGTTATTTGTATTCTTGATATTTGCTATTCTGATTGGAGTGAGGTGAAATCTCAGTGTAGCTTTGATTTGTATTTCTCTAATTGCTAGAGATGTTGAACATTTTTTCATATATTTGTTGACCATATTTCTTCAGTGTCTGTTTAGTTCCTTTGCCCATCTATTGATTGGGTTATTTCTTTTCATTGGTGTCAAGCTTTTTGAGTTCTTTTTATATCCTAGAAATTAACACCTTATCTGAGATACAGGTGGCAAAGATTTTTTTTTTTTTTCCTTTCCGTAGGCTCTGTCTTTGTGCTTTTGATTGTTTCCTTTGCTTTGAATAAGATTTTAAATTTGATACCATCCCATTTATTGGTTCTGATTTTACTTCTTGAACTTTAGGAAGTCTTGTTGAGGATATTGGTTTTTATGCTGACACATTGGAGTGTTGTGTCTACATTTTCTTCTAGTAAGTGCAGGGTTTCTGGTCTAATACCTAGTTTTGATCCACTTTGAGTTACATTTTCTGTAGGGTGAAAGATAAAGGTTAAATTTCATTCTACTACATTATGGATTTCCAGTTTTCCCAGCACCATTCATTGAAGAAGCTATCTTTTCTCCAATGTATGTTTTCATCACCTTTATTGAGTATAATTGTATTTATGTGGGTTTGTCTCTGTATCTTCGATTCTGTTCTATTGATTTTCATGTTTGCTTTGGTGCCAATACCATGTTGTGTTTTGTTACTATAGCTCTGTAGTATAATTCAAAGTCTGGTATTATGATGCCTCCTGTTTTGCTTTTCTCGCTAAGGATTGCTTTGGTTATTCTAGGCTTCTTTCCAAATGAATTTTTCTATTTCTATGAAAAAGTTTGTTGAAATTTTAATAGGAATTGCAATTAAATCTGTATAGAGCTTTTATGTAGTATGGCCATTTAGACAATATTAATTCTGTTTATTTAAGGAGATGGGAGGTCTTTCCATCTTCTAAGATCTTCTTTAATTTCTTTCTTTAGTATTCTGTAGTTTTCATTGAAGAGGTCTTTTGCCTCATTTGTTAGATTAATTCCCAGGTATTTTTTCTTTATTTATTTCATTTTTGAGGCTATTTTAAATGGGATAGCTTTCCTAATTTCTCTCTTTCAGCTGATTTATCATAGGTGTATAGGAAAACAATTGATTTGGGTGTTAATTTTATATCTTGCTACTTTGCTAAATTCATTTATGAGTTCTAGAAGTTCAGACCAATATCCTTGATGAACATAGATGCAAAATTTTTAATAAAATACTGGAAAATCACATACAAAAACACATTGAAAAGATAGTGCATCATGATATAATGGGTTTCATTGCAAGAATGCAAGGTTTTTTCAACATATAGAAATCAATACATGTAATTCATCATAACAATAGACTTAGAGACAGGAATCACATGATTATCTCAACAGATGCAGAAAAAGCATTTGACAAAATACAGCATCTATTCATGTTCAAAACACTAAAAAATTAGGAATAGTAGGAACATACCTCAACATTGTAAAAGCTATAAATGTTAAACCCAAGGCCACCATTATTCTAAATGGTGAAAAACTCAAAGCATTCCATCTAAAAACAGAAATAAGACAGGGATGCCCTCTTTCACCACTTCTATTCACATAGTCCTTGAAACTGAAGCCAGAGCAATTAGGGAAAAATAAATAAATTAAAGGGATATGAATAGGAAAAGAAGAGCTCAAACTATCTCTGTTTGCCAATGACATGATCCTATATTTAGAAAACTATGTTAAATTTCATTTGATAAAATGAAATGCTGCTAGTTGTGTTACCTGGCTGACACATCCTCCCCAAATGAAAAGGACTTTCCAGAACCTGAGAAATAATGGTTTATGAAGACAAAAAACAAAGTCCAAATTAAATAAGTGACAATAAAACATACCTTCACATACTGGAAACATTTTCTAAGATTTTTCTATCATTAAAGATGTCTTGTAAATTTAGTTGTGAATTTCTCAAATTAGTGTTTCAAAAGAGTCTTAGAGATCTTTTTTCTATGAACATGGTCAGAATTCTGCTTCTAATTTACAGATAATCCTGATTCTTTTTGGAAGTGCCAATAGCTACTTCTGGGTATCATGATTGAGGAATATTAGGTTATTCCATTTTAAAATGAATCAATTTTTAAGTATATAACTTGATAATAGCTTGTATTCACTATATTCTTTTCATCCATATTTGTGCTTTATTTTTCCTATTTTGAGGATTCAAAGTATAGAATAAGGTATTGAGATAAGGTACAACAATTAACTGATTTACTGAATATTTTTTTTATGTGCAAAGAACAGTGTTTTTGTGTTTCAGAGGTAAGGATCTTATTATTTCTACCTTAGAAGTGAAGAAACTGAGGCACAGAGAGATTGATTAATGTGCCCAAAGAAACAGACCTAGTGATAGAGTTACAATTTAAATCCAGCTGTGTGTTTATATGTCAACATAATTGAATAAAGCAGGATACAAAATTTTTAAAACTTAAAAAGAGTTAGCCATCTTAACTGACTACTCTGCCTATTAGTGACTAAACATGAAGAGTAGATTTTTTAGGCAAAGACAGTTTCAGTATTTTTAGCCTGAAAAAAATCTCAAAATATAAGAATAACTTTTGGATATCTGGTCTGCAGAGGGTAAAAAGCACGTACCTAGGGGTACATTATCTGGAGAGGCACTCAGTAACAGGCAAAAAGAAAAAAAAATCTATTAGTGACTCTAGGTGAAAACTTCAGAGGAAGAAATGGTTCAGTAAGCATGAAGCCTATGTTTTGTGTGCCTTATATTTTTTAGGTCTATTTTAAGTGCTAAATTAGATAGCCTATATCAAGGACTTGATACAGTGCTGATTATAAGCTTATTTAAGAGTCTTTTTTAATTTTTTTTATTTTGATAAGCCTGTCTGCTTATTAACAGTGTCTCCCTCTTGTTAGCAAGGACAAAATTACTTGCCATATTTAGGGTGGCAACTGCTAAGGTAGAGAGGGGTTTCAGTGAGTAGGCACATTTAGCTATACTGAAATGACCCGAATATAATTCTATGATAAAAAATATAATTCTATGTGTTATCTCTCAGGCTATTTGTTCAAAATCCTTTTTAAAAAAAATCTTCGAAAACATTGTTTCTTTTTGTTTAGTAAAAATAAAGAACTCTCAAGTGGTAGAATTATTGTACAATAATGCTATATTGGAGTTTACTGTGTGCAACAAGTAATAGTAAGGGAGATACTTGAAATTTTAAGAACAATTATTTCTACACTATTTTTAACAAGAAGGGCCCCTGTGCTAAACAACTACAGGAGTTTTATTCATCATGTCTTTATGTCATCTAAGATGACAGGCTGTCCTTTGAAGCAAGTATACTTATAAGCTCTGTTTTGCAGATGATAAAAGTGAGAACTGTCACAGTGGAGCAACTCACTTGATACCTTACCACCAACATGTGGTGAATGCATTAAACCAAGTGGCTTTGTTGACAGATTTCTGGGCATCATGTTGTCTTTGTAATATTATGGAGAACATTGACACATCATTCTCCAAATAACTAAATGCCTTTGGTTAAAGGGTACAAACCTTTAGCTTGCAGGACAAATCTAATTCAGACTTGATTTCATTGATCCCTACTGTTTTAATCAGCGTTTTTTTTTTTTTTTTTTGTCCCTGTGACCAAGAGACTGATAAAAACCAGTATAGAAGAGGGAACGTTTATTTGAAACTCACAGTTTCAGAGGTCTTAGTCCATAAATGTCCAACTCCAAAACTCAGAACATCATGGCAAAAGGGCACGAGGGAGGAAGTAGCTCAGAGCATGGTAATCAGGCAGCAGAGAAAGTGATTTACTCACCATTGACAAAGTATAAACCCTAATGCACATCCACAGTGACCTGTCTCCTCCAGCCACATTCTACCTGCCTATAGTTACCACCCAGTTAATCCATATCAGTGGATTAATCCACCAGTTAGGTTATACCTCTTATGAGCCAATGATTTTACTTCTGAAAATTCTTGCATTTTTTCACACATGAGCTTTTGGGGTCACCTCATATTTAAACCATACATATACTCTTTTAACTATTTGCCAATAAATTTTATATAGATTACTAGGTTATCATCTCTATAAAAATGGAAACTCCTGCCAATACTTGACTTCCATTTCCAAGGCAGCAATTTTCTTATTTCTGTTTTTAATTTGTTTTTTGGGGGTACTGTGAATTGAACTCAGGAGCACTAGGCCACTAAGCCATATCCCTAGCCCTATTTTGTATTTTATTTAGAGCTAGGGTGTCATTGAGTTGCATAGTGCCTCACTTTTGCTGAGGCGGGCATTTGAACTTGCAATCCTCCTGCCTCAGCCTCTGAGCTACTGGGATTACAGGCATGTGCAACCACGCCCTTCGAAGCAGCAGTTTTCAAAGGGTTCTTTTTCATGACCCTATCATTTCCTAGAGCAGACTTCTCAAGGTTGGATTGGCAGCACCAGCTTCATCTGGGAAATTTTTAGCAATTCAATTTTTCTTGCCTTGACTCAGGTCAACTTAATCAGAAACTTTGGGAGAAGAGGACCAACAATCTGTGTGTTTTGTTTGTGCATTTTGGTTATTGATGATGTTTCGTTTTGTTTTAATTTTTGTTTTTTGAAATACTGGGAATTGAACCCAGGGTCTAGCACATATTAGGCAAGTGCTCTACCATTGAGCTATATCCCTAGTTTCTTTCACTTTTCTTTATTTCTGTCTTTCCTTTTTTACTTACTTTTCTGTGTGTGTGTGTGTGTGTGTGTCTGTGTGTGTGTGTTTTGTTTTGTTACTTTTAATTGTCCAGGCTGGCTTCAAATTTGCAATTCTCCTGCCTAAGACTGCTGAGGAGTTGGGAAGCAATTTGTATTTTATCATGACATCCCTATGATTCTAAGGCATGCTAAGGCTTGAGAACCACTGTTCAATGGTATTTGATGTGACCATTTGAGTGTTGATACCAACTTGGCCCCTCAAGGTATTTTGGGGTTTGACCTATTTGGAGATCCTCTCAATCTCCAACTTCACAAAGGGAAAAGTTAATATCCATGCATTATACTATTTAAAAAATTATATTTCTTGGGCTGGGGTTGTGGCTTATTGGTAGAGTGCTTGCTTGTCTAGCATGTATGAGGAACTGGTTCAATTCTCAGCACCACCTATAAATAAAATAAAGGTCCTAACAACTAAAAGAATGTTTAAAAAATTATATTTCTTTAGGGTAATATGTTAAATAACCATGTACAATTTTATTCTGTGTATAATAATAGATCCAGGGAACTTTAACCTCATTAAGCTTTTTTTTTTTTTTTTTTTTTTTTTTTTTTTTTGGTAAAGAAACAAAGATCTTACTAAATCCTGAGAGTTATTACATTAATTATCTTAAACCATTTTGAGTTGAGGGTGTTGACCCCATGACTGGATCCACTCCCTTGAATGCACACCCCACTCTTTCAGAGCTCATCTGTACTTTAGGTAAATCATAAATATACCACTTTCTAGAAGTCTTTGAGGTCATTCGCAGAGAGCTGAAATCACAATTGTCACATCAGCAAATTTTAAGGATCTTTTGTTTATTATATGCAATATAATTTGGAGGATGCTGTTTGATGTTTCTTATAAGAAAAAAAATTAACTATTCTTATATATAGTAAAACGTTTTTTCTGTACTGGGAAAAGTCGCTTGTATGCAGGTTCTCTGAAAACTCTTTAGAGCCTAATGCCATTGTAAAATCCCAAGAGAGCATATTTTTCACTAAAAAAGTGATTGACACATGATATGTACTCGTTATATATTTGTTTAATGGATAGCCAATGGCGTATGATTATCAGGTTATAGGAACTTTCCTATTAGGTCAGTTACATTATAGGAATATACCTTCATAAAATATTATACATTGTTATTTTTCTTATAAAATCTAGAATATGCAAATATAGTACCACTAGTTAGTTCAGCGATGTTGCCTGCCTTTTATGTACTTTGATCACCCATAACTAGTTCTAAAGCTGACATATGAAAGGCACTCATTAAACATTTATTGAAAAAAACTAATGAGTGGATGGACGGTGGATGGGCAGGCAGGTCAATCTGGTCAGCTAGATAGGCATCTATTATCACGAATATTACAAATTTGTGCAATGTAAGCCAAAAGCATATTGCATTTTTAAAAGCTGGACAAGAAAGAGATTACATAATTTAAGAGTAAAATATTTGCAGCAAAGAGAAAGCTACTTTTCTTAAAAAAGGAAATTATGAAAGAAAAAATGTATTTGGTTTGGATTTCTGTATTAAAACAATGTTGAAAATCCATTGTTATACAACCAAAAAAATCAAAAGGAAAACTTTATAAACAAAGCGGAAGAGGCCAGCTGAATTTCAAGTGTTTAGGCATAAGAAAATGCCAAACAATAGAGACAAGTGCAAATTATTATTTTAATGAGCTACATAGAAGCATAAGAAAGGGAACCACATTTGCTCTTCCTAATTGTGTTTATTTCCCCACCAAATTAAAACATCTGCATGAATGGTGTGAAAAGTCTGAAATCACTCAAATATTTATTCGTTGTTCTATTAATTTTTCAAAGCAAATTTCTGATTATTTGGAAGCAGTTTGTGTTGGGTGTTGTGTAAGTACAGGTTTCCAGATGTCTGTAGTTCAGCATTATTTAGACGGAACATCTGGAAAACGCTGGCCTGGTATAAGGCAAAGATGGTTAGTTAGGGTCCCGGGCATTAATGATTCCCAAAAAATGACTTTTGAAAAACTGTTTCCCTTTTCTGGCTCTCAGTTTCTCATTCGATTAAGGAGAAGGATTTGGGTGAAAGTAGGATTCCTTGCCTTTCCGTAGCACCCGGTTTTCCCTCTAGCATCTTTACTGGGATTCTGTAGACATTGCTTCTATTTGTTTTCCATTTTTGAGAGTGTCCACTCTTCCCTGGAAAATGACATCTTAGGAAGGCTTTCTAAAAGGCCATTGAGGCTTTGGGCTCTTCAGCAGACTTAAAGTAATCAACATGTGTGTGGCAGCCACCCAGCCAGATCACGCACAGGAAAAGTCACCCCACCCCTGGAGGTCTTCACACTGAAGACCCACACTGTGACCCTGTTTAACTTTGCTGTGCATCTGGGGCTGATCAGACATAGGAGGCTTTCATGAAAGGGGAAGAGTGCTAAGATGAGACCTGGAGGTCAGGCCTGTCCAGGCATATAAAAAAAATGATGTTGTGAGCGCATCATCGTGGTTTGTTTGAAGTTGCCACTGATACTATATTTGGGGATCCACTAAACTGCTTACATTTTTTGAAAGGAAGAAAAATAAAAAAGTTGGAATTAGATGGAAAAGGAAAAGCAAATTTGGCTATTAAGAAAGGTTTTCCTCTCTTCTCCAAAAGGAATATTCTAATTCTTTTTTTTTTTCTGAATGTCTTTGACTTTTACATCATTAGCATCACATAATCATGTGTGAGAATCTCTGATTTTATATCCTGCACTGTTATCTGATGCAGGTTTCTTAAAGCACTAGGCCATTGTCTCTGAAGGGAGAAATTTGGGCTTACTTGATACCTTCACATTTTTCTGCAGAAGTAACCTTATACTCTTCCAGTCAAATGGCTCAGGTTTGTGCCTTCTTTTGCTGTGACGATCATGACTACTGGCAGAATAGTGTCAGATGGCTAGTTATGTGGAATTTCTTTCTCATTGTCATTTACATGTACCCATCCTGAGCACTGAGATGACATGAAGCACAAGTCCTTATTGTAGAGATGGAGAGCAGACATACTTCCATATAAATAGTTATAGCAACATCAATTTTGAGTTTGTGGATATATATTTATATTTATATTTTTCCCCCTAAATAATGTCACATGGATTTTCCCATTTGTTCCTTATAGCCACTCCTTGGGGAAACCTGAACAGTTATTGAGAACCTTGTAAAAGCTAGGAGAGCAATGGAACAACTTAGCTGAGTTTCCATGAATGGAAGACAGACTCAGACCATCTGTCCTTTTACTATTACAAAGTACCACATAAATGGTAATTGAGCTGATTGTGAACACCCTGACCTATATTTGGATGTAGAGATAGAGGAACATTCTTGTGTAAGAATAAATAAATAAGTCAGTGAACAAATACCATTGAGATTTTTGACCCCTTTTCAATTCTGGGAACTAATCTTAACCTTTCTCAGGTATGGTGATCATGAAGCTCTCACATTGTACTTCTGGAATGGAAAGAAATACCTTGTATTTTTGACGTTAAGAATCGGCATTCAATCCAGGGGAAAATGTGGTTAAAAATAACATCAGCATGGTTAATCTCCACGCCTTTGAGGACACTGGGAGGGTCAGTTCCCTTTGGGCTTTCCTTTCTGCTGTTTGCTCTTCCTTCGATGTAGGTCAAAAAAGTGACTGCATTGAATCTTCCCAGTTATTAAAATGAATGGCAGTTTTCTTGGATTCCTCAGGGGAGACTTTGGTCAAACTGTGTTCCAAGTTCCTATGTGTTTTGGACAGGAATGAGTGGTATAGAATCCAGTAGTTTCTTCCTACAAACGTCATCGTGGCACTAAGAGCTCTGCATGTATTTTCATAATTGCTTGGGCCATTTCCATCTAAGGAATGCCAGATGGCTGTATAAGAAAAAAAAAAAAAAAGAAGTATTTTCTTTGTCCTAAAATAGCTAATAGGAAAACAACGATCCCAAGCAATGCGTGCAGAAACACATAAACAACCACTTGTACCTCATTCCCTCCTTATTTCCATATAAAAATAAACTGGTAGCATGAAGTAATAGAGTTAGAAAGATCTGAAGTACTTAACCTAAATCTTAGTTTTCTCATTTATAAAACTGTGACTATTAATACCCACCTTATAATGATGTTAAGGTTAAATATTATAATACCTTTAAAAACTATTAAAATAAAGAATCGAACACTGACTTCATCCTTGATAAATTATGGGAAGGATAATCTAAACACTTATTTCCCTTTGTTCAGATCTGTTATTCTTGGGTTATGGATGTGTATATGTAGAGATATATCTGTCTAGGCATTAGCAAAATTTCTCTTCCATGAAAGCACTTTTCTGCCCTCTTGGGGCCAATTTTCACAATTCCTAAGCCCCAAAGTAATTTGGCTTTAATTATTCAAGCCAAAGAGAGAAACTTTTCAGGGAGTAGATTGCGTTGAGATGTAATGTTCTTCTGTTTGCTTGTGAATCCACAAACAAAGCTTATTTCCTGTTCCAAGACTAACAAGGGCTATAGCCTCAGCAGTATTCAACATCTTAAACCACATGCATAATGCACTGTGGCTTAGGGGTGTGGCTCAGTGGCAAACACATAACTGTGTATGCTGGCAGTGGATGTCCTAAGGAGAAATCCAGAGGAGAATTTCTTTTAAAATCTATTTCCCATTAACTCAGCTGTTTTGGGGACTTGTTTTGGTTATTGTCTGGAGTCAGATATATTTACTATGCTGTTGCTGGCTCCTTATAGTCAACGGATCTTTCTCATCCCATGTGTGTGCTATTTAGTCCCTGGAAATAATACCTCTTTTTGAAATATTTTTGAGATGATACTCAAACTTTTGTAACTGGAGAATCAACAGTAAAAACAGTTCTTTATTTTTTTCTTGAGAGAACAGCTGAGGTGGCTTAAAGTTATACTACTTAATAGAATTTCATTGCTTTAGTCATAGCTGATTTATGAAGGAAAAAGAAATGACATTACCCTATGTATCAAGTATCACTTCTGCCTTGAACAAAATCCTGTAGGCTATGGGAGACCACTGCTGACTGACAAAGCATCTGGAAAGGAACAAATGCAAAGGAATATAGAAAAGATATGGCAGCTTCCATGATACAGAGAGCCCTGCCACCTGTCTGGCTTTAAAGCTGATATTTGCAACACATGATAAAAATATTTTTAAAGGAACAGTTTTAGTATACCCATATGGCTGCCTCAGACCTATCTGCAATGGCTGCAACTGGTAGATGGAAGATTGGTCGGTAGAAATTCTAAGACAGATTTTAATCAGCATAAGAAAGAACTTTGGAATGACCAAAGATGGCCAAATTGGAATAAGCTCTTTTAGAAGGTAGTGAATTTCATGTCAGTGGGCGTATTTACCCAGAAGCCATATGGCAATTGACAGAGGATCCAAGCACCAGAATAGAGGGTGGTGTTTCACCAAGTGGCCCCTAAAGACTTTTAAACCTCTGAGAGTCAATGAGAAAGCAGGGAGAAAATATTAAACTTATATTGGATTTTAATTTACAGATTTGGCATTATTTTTACAAATCACATTCTAGATTAAAAATAAAATAAAAATTGAGAATTGAGGTTATTGTTCCTGTTACACATGAGACAATTAAATTAAAACAGGTAAAGATTTATCACATAGATATCCAGCAGAACAGAAAATCCTACCTGTGACGTGCAGTGGATTTTTCTCCCTCCAGGATAAAAGATCCCCGGATGTACTAACTGGTAAAGGAAGCAGAGGACTGAGAGGCAGGATAGCAAACTTGGAGCAAGGGCAATTAATACAGATCTGCTGTTATGCCTGAACTCTAAGGGAAAATATCCACCCAGGAAGCAAAATACAAACTACCCCCTCTCTCCACCACATACATACATACACACCAATTTCTCCATCCAAACTTTTTTCTAACATTTTACTTCTAATGGGCAATTTATCTCTAACTCTATCCTTAAGGCAGGGTTTCAGGCCATTCAAGAGTGATCTTGCCCAAAGGAGTTCTCCAAAGGTACCGATTCACCCTTAGCTCATTCAGAGAATACCTAAAAGATCAAAGTAGTGAGGTCCCAAAATTTTTGCCTTTGTAGGACAAGTTCAGGGGGAGTGTAACTATAATGACTAAGCCAGAGCCTACCAGTGCCAGCTTGGAAATAATCAGAAAATCTGGACCCACTCTCATGTGAGGAATGGTTCAAGATTGGTCAGAAGAATACTGTAAGAGTAACAAGGGGAGTTCAGGTAAGACTCCTAGGTCAGTGTTGGTTCTACTATAGAACACTCTCTTACTGACATAAAAGAAAGGTGCTGGCATAAGAATGAATTATTCTGCAGTGAGTGAAGAAAACCAGAGGGTCTATAAGTAAGGCTTGGTATATTTTGAAGCCACCTTTTAAAAATTTCATGCTTAAGCCAGGCATGGTGGTGCACGCCTATAATCCCAGCAACTCAGGAGGCTGAGGCAGGAGGAGTTCAAGTTCAAAGCCAGCCTCAGAGATTATCTAGGCACTTACCAACTCGGCAAGATCCTGTTTCTTTAAAAAAAAATAAAAATAAAAATAAAAAATAATAAAATATATATATAATTTATTTATTTATTAAAGGGCTGGGGATATGGCTGAGTGATTCAGTGTCCCTAGGTTCAATCCCTGGCACCAAAAAAAGAAAAAAAAAAGTTCATGTTTAGTTTCTAAAATGGGTTGAGCCAATTATACTATTGATGTCATTCATTCAGGAGTTACATAACCTACTTTGTAAATGTAGCAAGATAAAGGCCATCATAAAGACCATCTGGCCCAGGCCCTTTGTTTTATAAGAAATAGTAGCAGATTTAGAGACAGCAAGTATGTTGCTGAAGGTCACTCAGCAGTTCACCAGCAAAGCCAGAACTAACATGTGTCTCTGACTCCTAGCCCCACACTTCCCCTTTTCCCAATTCTGCCTCCTTCCTCACAAGTCTAGTAAAGAGGCTGCTGCAGCTCTGAACACATCAGCTTGACAATGTGGCAAGAGGGAAACAGAGCAGAATGATAGATCAAGAAGGTCCCCTTGCTAAGGTCAAGGCCCTGGAGAAGCCACAAGGCCACCAAGAGGGGCAAAGAGGACACAAGCTTCTCATTTTGACTCAATCATGGAAGATGTTGTGGGCTTAGTGTTGGTGTCTATATTCATTCAAATACGTCCACAATGTCAATCTCTCCTCTTTCCTAATATCCACTTCTTCCCAGTCAGTAACCTCAAATACAGTCTGTAGCAGCTCCTCTCCCAAACCCTATCCTGCACTTTCTGGGTATCTCACTTTGGTCAGTTACAGTTACCTCACCTAGAATATCCAAGTTGATCCCAAGGGTCCCCTCCTTTATGGAACCTGACTTCTCTCTCCGTAGGCATTCACTTTATCATGCAGTGATACCTGTTGACCCCCTGTTCATGTTTCTCTCAGAAGGAATAAAACTTATTTGAATAAAAATAGGAAAAAGTAGGTCAATGACAAGAAAATGCAATAAATTCTCTCATTTCATGAAGACTTGAAATGGGCGCTCACTCAGTCTTTTAAAAGTTTAACAAAGGTTTGCGGAGCATCATTTCTCATATCCAATCACACCTTTTCCTCAAAGGTCAACACAAGTATTATGTTCTTAATGGATTCTTCCCTTAGTTCCTCACCTGTAAGTACTAGATACTTCTCATAAATCAACAATTTATTGTCTACATTTGGGCGCCAAAGAAGTTTTTCACCCCTAGCAGACCATAAATTCCCAGAGAATAATATTCTTCAAGAAAAATACCAAGAAAACAGAACACATTTCTTTCCTATTTTTATAAAGTAAGATCAAAACAGAGATTCACTGATAACCTACCCACATCAAATTCTTGGTCTCAGTGCAATATTTTACTTGCAGAAATTCTGCAGTGATTATTGAATTGAATCTTAATTGGGTTCTTGACGTTCATGGACATTTTCAAGCCATTAGCATGTAGTAACCAGGTCAATTCCACTTATTCTCTGCTCCTGGAAAAGATATTTGAAAACCTAGTGGTAGGCAAAGCCAGGGTTGTTAAAACCATCATTTCCTTAAAGGAGGTCAGAAGTCCTGAGGGGAAATATTTACAAGGAAAATCTGTTTTCTCTTTGGAATTTACAGATTTTATTTGTCTATTTTTCTCATCTTACATGTCTACCCACGCCTTATTCCACGTGGCAAGAAGACAGATCCACTTGTCCTTCTGCAAATGTGTCCCTCATCAGTAACTGATAGGCTTTCAGTGAATCAAATATGATAAGAAATCCTCAACATTATTATTGGTTTATTTGGGTTTTTTAATGTGAGAATGACTGTGCTTAAAAAATAGCTATCTGGAGATGGCTATTATTTTTAACTAGTTGCCATAATGTAAATACTTGGTTCTATAGTAAATGCCACTCATTTTGACTTAGGTGGCCCTTCTATGTGTTCCTATGTAAATCTCCTTTGGGTTTGACTAACTGATCATTGTCTCAATTTCTTGCGACAGCTCTCACAATGCTATAACCTCTTATCTTGGTATTGATATATATTGAGAGATATTCTTATGCCCCATGCCCTGTATACTGTCATGTCAAATTGATGACTGGACTACAGTGGCAGATTGAGGGTACTCTGTCAGTATTTGATGAAAGGACAAATATATGGACAACCTTTCACCAATTTCTTATTTAGAGCTTCAGGTGTGCTAAAGGAAATTTGTCAATGGTCATAAATAAACATTCAGAGAGATATAGAGATGTAGCTTTTCACAAGCTGAACAGACCTTCAAATTAAAAGAATCTGTTCTGTTTTGTTGAACTTCAAATGAGTTCATTTTTTTAAAAAAAGTTATTTATTTGTTCTAATTAGTTGTACATGACAGTAAAATGCATTTTGATTCATAGTATACAAACGGAGCACAATTTTTCATTTCTCTGGTTGTACACCAAGTAGAGTCACACCATTCGGGTTATTATACATGTCCCTAGGGTAATGATGTCCATCAAATGAGTTCATTTTTATTAAAACTTGTAAAATTTCTTAACCCTCTTCTTTGCTCTGGTAAACAGTGTCTTCAGAACTCTGCCCCCAGAGAAGCAACATAGAACTTAGACCTATCAGTGGAGGACTGTAAGGACACATCAGAGGATGACTATAATATTGTTAGGGAGACACTGTGAGGTGAAATCCAGAGGTGTATGGGAGTGTGTGGGACTTGGTTGTGCATGGAAGACACAGCAGAGGAAATGATGTCTAAGATGACCAGTGAAAAAGATAGAAACATCAGGCAAAGAGTTGGAAGGAAAATTTTCCAAGAAGAGAAACACTACAAACTCAGAGTGGAGACAATGAATGGAACTGTGACAAAATTGAATGGAACCACAGTTCAGAAACTAAGAGAAAATAATAATAAGTGAGTCTGGGCAGGTAAACCAGGACTAGTCAGGCAGGAGTTTGTGAATCATGTTATGGAATTTGAACTTAAACCTCAAACCAGTGGGTGGATGGGGGAGGGGTTTTTTGAGAGTTTTAAATCAGGAAGAGATAAGATCAGATTTACATTTAAGAAAGATTATTCTGGCTGTCATTTGCTGAATAGATTAAGGGAAGCAAGAGTTCACAAAAAAGTTCCCTGCAGCTGTTTTCCCTTGTACATTTAAATATCCTGTCCTTCCAGATCACACATGTACACACAGAAACACACATTTTAGAATTCACTTGTCAGACAAATTATATAAATGAATCAAATTCACTCACCCTTCCTGACCTATTCCTGAAATATTTCTTTATTCAGAAAATCATGTGGTCACCTCTACCTTTGCTTACTTTTTCATTCTGCTTCCATTTGTTTCTTCATTTTATATATACCATCACTTGTTTTTAAAATAAAAAATATAGTTAATGATGAAATCTCCTGCTCTACTCATAAACAACTCCTATTAATATTTGGAATAGAAGATTTTTCTCTTGGGTTATTATTACATAAACGTAATCGTGCTCTATAGTGTTCAGCCTGCTTTTTCCTTTCAAGAATATCATGGCCATCTTTCATGTCTCATTATACTCAGTGGGCATACAAGGTTCTGTCATACGATTGTGCCTCAATTTAGTCCATCCCTGTTTGAAATTTTGCTTTTAATTTAACCTGACCAGAATTTGTATGGCATTGTAGTAATTCAGCATCACAAAATTAAGGTTACATTTCCTAGCAGACTTCTCTGTGGGTATTCTAGGTTTTCAGCATTTTTCAGACACTTTACCAGCTAATCAAAAGTATCTTCCCTTTGGGAATTTTTTTGCATTAGGTAAACCTTTCACTTACAATAAAATGAAAGGAAATGCCTAGAGGAAGAGGGTCTTCATCAAACTCATTTTTAGAACAAAACAAAATGGGAGGTTTAAGTACTATAAATAAAACCAGATGTAGCACTCCAGAATGCCTGCAAAATAATATTTATTTATTGGCTTTGATTTATTTAGTCCTATCCTGAGAAATTATAAGAAAAACCAGGTCTGTTGGTGTTCATTTGAAACTCTTTTTTTCTTAGCCTTGTTTCTTATTCTGTTTTAGTGTTATAATAGTTTTACCAGGGTCACTTCATGATTTTTGTAGAAAGAACACTGAATTAATACTCAAAATGCCTTAATTTAGTTGCCAGCATGGTCATTGATTTTATTATTGGGAGAATATAGCATACAAATTAAAGGCCTGAATTTTGGTGTAAGATGGAATTGAGTTAGTCAGATTCAATTATTTATTATTTCAAGTTTTCTGAAATATAATGAAGCTGTTGGTGAAAACCTCACTGTTATTTGTTTTAAATTTTGGTATTGTAATTTGCTAGGGTTGCCATAACAAAATACCACAGACTGGGTAACTTAAACTACAGACATTTATTTTCTCACAGTTCTGGAGGATGAAAGTTCTAGATAAAGGTGTCAACCGGGCTGGTTTCTTCTGAGACTTTCTCCCTGACTCCTAATGTCAGCATTCTTCCTGGTCATCAAATGGTCTATCAGAGGTTCCCATGCATCTTCAGGCTTTTGTTCTGTGTCCTGATCTCCTCTTTTTATGTGAATGCTAATCAGATTTTATTAGGGCATATCATAATTGATTTCATTTTAACTTAATTTCCCCCTTAAAAGCTCTGGCACCAAATATAACCACATTCTTCAGTGCTGGGGTTAGGGCTCTAGTATATAAATTTCAGGGAGACACAGTTTACCTCATAACACATGGTAATATGTAAGACATTTGCTTCAGGTTTCTTGCATGTTCAACATCCAATAACAGTAGCAGCAATTCCTACCTGGCCTCTCTGACATTCATTCTCATTTGAGAAGTTGGAAAAACGACATTTGTCCTGCCTGTATCTGATGCTGACTTGAGAAAACTTATGTTAAAGTTCTTTACAAAATAATTGGTAGGAAACTGTTGTTTATCTTAAGTGTACACACAGGTACTTGCCTTCTCTTTGAGAATGTGAAAATTGCATCCAGGAATTCACCATTAGCTTCTTTTAAGTTAAAGCTCGAAATGAAAGGGTAGAGAGTGGGTTCCTGCTATCTCCCTGTTATAGGGTCTTTAGCATCCTCAACCCCTGGAATAGGAATGCAGAAGGCTAATAAATCCCCTTTTATATAGTCTTTCCCATAGTAACTTTGCTCACCTGGGGTAAAGGGTAAAGATTAATGCAAGTGTAACAGAATCTTTCTGCTTTGCCCTCTCCAAGTAGAGGCATGTAAGGATTCCTCTGGTATCACAAAACAGTGTTTGCAAATAGAAAAAAAAAAAAAAAAAGAAAGAAAAAGCTGCACACATTATTTTGCAATAGGACCACATGTTCTCCTGGGTAGGAAAAGTTGAGGTGGCAACTCTCAGATGGAAGGCTTTATTCATTTTAATAATATGGATAGGATTTTTCTCTGTCTTAAAATTGGACATATGATGCACTCTTTAAAATATAAAAGCCTTTAGATAATCCAAAAGTTGGTCATTTAGACATGGGAAATGTGACATATCTTATTTGCATGCACTACCAAGTGAAACTTTCCAGTGTGAGTATGTGTCCAGGTTCCAAAACACTTGAGATTCAAGGCCAGGTGGAGGCCTTGTTGGAGGGAGGGGGATATATTGGCAGCTGCCGCCCAGCGGAATCAATCTAAACTTGCTGTCTCACTACACATCCTCTGGTGCTTGGTAACTAGTTACCTAGACTTTCTCCTCTGTAAGGAGATGGAGATGTTTCTGGAAAAGATTTTTAAAAGATTCAGTTACTCCATTGTTCTAAAATTTTCATGTGCTTCCTAAAATATAACACAACATGCACTCAGCTTTCAAACTCCATCCTACTTTGGACCCAGTCTACTTTATCAGTTTCTTGGTTTCTCCAAATCCCACTTCCATCCCTTAGTTTCCCAATTCAGGAATCCTCAGAAACAGATGCAGCATTCCTACTGCTACGGTGATATTCCCTTCCTGAACCTCTGCCTGTTGAAATCCCATCTGTCCTTCAGTAACCATTATAAATTCCATACTCACATTAAGATCTCCATGAAGACTTCCCAGATCCAAATCCACTGACTCAGAAGTGTTCTCTTGAATCCTTATACTAAGTGTTTTTACTGCTAAGATCCATTACTTGACCCTGAGTTATAGATGGATCTCATTTTCACTGTATCACCTAAATCAGCTGTTGAAAACCAAGACTTTTACTTCAGTTTTCTCACCATGATCCCAACCACCCAATGCCCAATACCCAGTACAGGATATTCATTGAATGTTGGTCAGGTTGAACTGAAAGATAAGTAGTCTAAGCCTCCAGGCCTCTAGAAATACATAACTTTTAATACCACATGCAGAAAGAGTTGGCATATTGAACTCTGGAAGTTCCCAGTGGCAATCTTTTCTTAGCACAGACCAAACATGCAGCTGCTAAACTCTGACACAGTGTAACATTTCAAGAGGATGGGAGCCAATGTCAACCCACAGTATGTGCAAAATTGAAGTCAGAAACCCTGAGTTTTTTTTTAACCACTGAATATAATTTTATAGTCTATTTGATATGATTTTTCTAGGCTGTTTTTCAATTCAAACGAGCCTCTTCATTTGAACATAATCTTATAGTTCTATTCTCATTAGCAGTCACTTTGCAACTTTAATTGGGCTTCTTCTGGGTGACATGGAGAGAGAATATCAATGTGGCTTATTCTGGCTGCCACTGACTTTTACAGGGAGATATTCTGTGTGTAACTATTTTTTTTTATATGCAGTTGTTAAAAATGGTAGACTCTTCATTTTCCTGCTGAACAAGGTAGATTGGCCACTTGGGCTTAGGTGCCATGGGAATACTAGAGAAATCATTAAGTTTGGAGTCAGAAGGCCAGGTTGTGGAATCTAGCTCCTCTATCAGGAACCATTTGACCTGAGAACACGTTCTCACTCCGTGTTTCAGCTATCCATTCATATAAGCATAGGATGAACTGAGGTGATGTGATACCCGATGATCTCGAAGGGCTACTCAACATCTGCATTTTAGAATTCTGGTATCACTTCAGGGATGATTTTACAGTTGAAGTCATTCTTTCATCAAAGTTGGAAGGTTTTTTTTCCCCCAAAGTTTACATATCACCCAAGTTAAGTCTCAAAAACTCAATTAGTCTTTTTAGTCATTTTGAAGAAATAGCTAAAAAGGAGTTTTTTAAAGTATTGTTTTTTTTTAGTTGTAGATGAACACACAGTATTTATTTTTATGTAGTGCTGAGGATCAAACCCAGTACCTCACACATGCGAGGCAAGCACTTTGCCACTGAGCTACAGCCTCACCCCTCCCCCAGAAAGGTTTTTGATCAAAGGAGTTTGAAGATGATGGAATACAATATCCCATTCATGGTGATTAACTGTGATAATAGTATAATGAAGACTCTGAAGCCTTACCCTACAGAAGTACTTTTAACTCTTAATATTGTTTGTTTTCTACTTTATTAGTCTTTGAACTTCCAGGGGAACACACTTTTTGGAAAGATAAGGGTTAATTATTAACCCTAAAACATCGATTTCCTGTCCTTCCAGGGTTTTCTGACTGATTTATAATCATTGATGGCTTTCTCATTTTAGAAACTTCTCTCTAGCTTTCTCTGAGGCCAAAGACCTAGAGTATGTCTCAAATGAAGACTACCACTTGCTGTTGCCACCATATTCTTAGTTGACTGGTTATGAAATTTTAAGGATGCCCTTAACTTTACATAAATTTTGATGAACTTGCTTCTTGTTTATGTGTGAATGGAAATTGCGGAGGTTTCCCAAGAACTTAGACTGTCCTCCAGGCTCCTGACTCCCAGTTAATTCCACCATCACCAGGCTAGTGTTTTTACAGCTCAGAAGACATCATCAAATTGATCACATGTCCCCAGTCTCAATCCCTTCCCCCTGCTAGGAGATGAAGGCTTCCAAAACCACCTCACATATATTAGCTTTTCTTTTTCAAAGTCCTTTTGAAATGAAGTAGTATATATTTTATTACTACATTTATACAGATGTATGCATACATAGGTATGTCTGCCTTCCTTTTGCTACAAATAAAAGCCAAAATACTTTATCTATATGATTAAAGTTCTCTGTGATCCAATCCCATGCAACCTTGTTTCTGCTTGGTTGGTAATCCAGACCTCCCACATGAGCCAGGTTGACCAAAACAGTATTTCATAAACACATCTGAGACACGCTGCTTGTTTCTTGCTCATGTTCCTCTGCATCTGAGACATCCACATGTTTTTTCTGTTCTCCAGGAACCTCAATCCTCCCCCACTTTTCCAATGAAGACTTTCTTGAACCTTCCTGGCGACTGTGACCACTCACTTCTCTCTTCTACATTCAGTGTTGCCAGCACCCACTCACTCTGCCCTCGAATCCTGTGGAACCTTAGATCTTGTTATTAATATCCCATGTATGTCCTCTAGTCCTAACTGGACAATAGGTTCAGTATCATGTCACATTTATTTTGTGTCCTCAGAAACATGGATCTACCATAGTTCTTTTCCTGACAGAACTGATCAGCAAACCCTTGTCACGTGGATGGAATATGCGTCAACTCACCTCTGCTTTAACACAATGATGACTAAAATTCCTACTGTGTTTTTGTGAATGTTTTAATCAAATATGTAGATTATAATAATACTCCTGATACTCATTTTGGGGATATGTCTTTTTTTCACCTATAAAATGAAGCACTGGGACAGGCCAGCTTTTCTATAGTTATTGGAAGTTAGAATTCACAAGCCCAGTTCAAAGCTGATACTACCTGAGGTGTTTAGTCAGCAAGTATATTTTTCTCCAAACTTTAACTTTCTCAGAAATTCAGACAGACTAGACTTACCCCTTCTCTCCTCCCCAATAATGTGTCTTGGCTAAAGCACAGAGAATGTTTGGGTTTATGTACAACCTGTATATATGGCATGGACATTTAATTTCTTGTACAGCCTCAAGGTTATTGCTGTGGCCAAATACTTAAAAAGGTGCAGGTGTGATGCCAGAGGTGCTTATGAAACTTTGAAAGAACCCTGTCATCAAAACCACCTTTTTAGTAACACCATGTGGCCCGTCAAGCGAGGAGCACTCATTAGTCAGCTTGATGGGTCAAATACCTGAAGAGACCTCAGACTCTTTTGGAAGTTCCCTCCAGGAAGAGTCTCTGGAATGAACTTTCCTTTGGCTTCTAGCCATGGTACATTGCTTTACATAAGCTGAAGTGAGCATTTGAGAATATTTTTTGAAGTTAACTCCCCACTCCTCTAAGAGCAAAAGATCACATTTCACAGAAGAATGTAGCATATTTATATATTACCAAAAAGGTATAAGTGGAAAAGCTTTTGATTTGCTTGTTTGCTTTTCTTACATTTCTCTTGGTGGAGCACTTTCAGTGGACTATTAAATTTATTTAGTAAACACAAAAATAGAACAGAGATCAAGCATGTTAGAAAATGTCATGATAGAACTTTTGTATGTTCACTCAGCTCTAAAGCCCTTTGCAAGTCATTAATTTCACCTGGCTATTTTCAGTGTTATCTTAACACTGTTATAATTTTCAGCAAAGTCCCAAATGATTAATTCTTTTCTCTGCCCAACATGCCTCCCTTTGTAATCCACTCAGGAAACATGGGTACTTCAGGGAGAAACAGGAAATAAACCCACAATTTGATTCTCAGTCCTTGGCCTCCCACTCCTTCTTGCCATGACAGATATTTTATGTCAGCCACTTTGTCATTTGTCAAAACAATGTTGCAGACACAAAAAATTTGAAAATAGTTTTCAACATATTTTAAGTTCAGTAAATTAGTTCCAAGTTTATATTAAGCTATTTCACTGTTGATTTTCAAAAGGTATTTTAGAAAGTAGATATCCTAGATAATTACTATTTTGCTCATCACAGTGGACAAAATGAAATGACTGTGATGTTGTCCAGTTTCGGATGAAAAGGTGATCTGTCTGCAAATAACTACAGAGACACAACTCTGATGTAGTGGCACCTCCTCATCCACAAAAAATCTTAACGGGGTTTCTCCAGAAATCTTCACCATGGATGATTTTAGGACTGTCAGCAAAAGAGTCTCTCCAAAAGAGTTCAATGTAGATAAACTTCCTATTTTTGTGTTGTCCTATTTTACTTGGCCACTGGCCAGGAAGAAATCAGCACTCCAGGTGCTGGACACCCCCTTACTCTTTTTTCACAAATATTTATCTAGCCTAGCAGTTTGTGGAAATGTGTAAACGCCTCTGGCCTTGAGTTGGAGCTTTACAGAAATGTCTACATTTCTAAGATAAGAAAAGTTACCAGTTAGGCTCCACGGTAACAGCTGGCAGTGGGAGGAAAGAAAGAGGAGAAGATGCTCTCCCCTTTTTAGGTTGTCCTTGAAGGGTTAACTTGCCCAGAACAGTGAAAGAAAAAACTGCTTTTATGTGAACTTCTGCAGACTGTGAACTTCTGAGCCCCTCCCCTTACATGCTGGGTATAAAATTCTGAAACTACCTGAACTTGGGGTCCAATAGCTGTGCCCTCTGAACCTGGATGCAGCCAAATAAAACTGTTTCCTGCTGTCTTCGGTGCCTTGCCTCATCTGTCCTTACAACACTTAGAGTGAGCACTTAGGGAACTGGCTTCTGGCACCAGTGAAGTGGGGGCCAGCTAGAACTGTTAACAGGTCACTAGGGAAGATAGCATTCATTTCCATTTATAATAATGAAAAACCAGGCAAAAGCAAAACATGAGTGAAAAGTATACACAAAAACTTTTGTATTTAAACTATGAAGTTTATAAAGAGCAACTATGTCCAGCAGTTTTCTACATGGTGTTTTAAAACACTGTTTGTATCAGCATGTGCTCCCATACATAATAACCAACTACTTCTGGAGGCATAGTTAAAGGCTCATCTACTATCATTTTGAAGAATTTCACATTCTATTAGGTAGACAGTCAATAAATGACCATTTTTATTGCTTTTATTTTTATTATTAGTATTGTAAAGCACTTTGTAAACTATGTAAAGATAAATCTTATTATTAGCAACTTCAAAAACTAGGTTATGCTCACTAATATGATGATTGCCCATGAGAGGAGTGTAGTGCTGAGCTTTTATAGAGAAATACTGGAGTTTTATGTGTTTTTCAAAATCTGAACTGAGTAAGATTCTTTACACATTCAAGAGATGAGTACTACAAAAATCATGAGACATTGGCAAAACTGGATTATAAAATGAATGGCATAGACCTTCACAAGAAATATTCAGAGAAGATTAAAGTTAATATTTCCAGAAACAGTAGCAGGAAGCAAATGTCAAAGAGGTCTTGGCCCATACTCCATTAGTCACCCTCTGACATCTCAAGGGAGACTACAAACAGTGTGGAGGTTCAGATGTGCTGGGTTCTCCAGGCACCCTGTCCTAGTGCTGAGAACCAAAAACAACAGCCACTCAACAGTATTCCACGCAGACCGGTTTAATTTGATCCAAGGCAGACACAACTGGTCCACATTCCAACACTAAGATAGTGCTCACTCCTCCTGGCCCAGCAACCACTGCCTTCTGACTGCTCTCTTGTCAGGAAGTCAGACAATTCACAGATGGCTGGAGGGATTTTATCCAATTAAGCTCACATTTATTTTTGGCTAATATTTTGAGTTTTTTTTTTTTTTTTAAACATCAAGCCCTTTTGTTTTAAATAGTATCTAATCTGAAATAGCATGTTGAAAAGTTCTGCTTCTTCATTTAGTGTTTTTTCTCCCACCAGAAAGATGAACTTTATTTAGATAAGAAACCTAGAAAATTGAGCATATGGAGTGTGTTGTTCCAGTGAGCTAACAGGGTAACCTCTTTCTGCAGTGGCTTTTCGGCGTCAGTGTTTATCATTAAAATGTAAACATGGGATTTAAACTTCACTAGAGTGTTTAAAAAAGAGCAGGAGTCTATTAATCAGACTCAGTAAGTAATTGAAGAAAACCATATAAGCAGTTTGGCAAAAGAAAGTGCTTTCAAAAGACATGTTCTTCCTTTCCAACCTATTCCACAGAGGAACTGTTACTCCTTAGAAATCTCATTTCCCCTTTAATCCTGACAAAGTATCATTTTGAAATCTATAAATATTTACTTATAACCATGACTACATTTTAGACTAACATTCCATGAATGCAAAGATAAGTTCATTTTCTACACTGGCATGGACACTTAAGAATGACTGGATTCTTCAAAGCTAGAAATTTCCAATGTTCTATACTGACTAAGATATAAGAAAGAAATACAGTTACTAGAAATTTCCCTTTCTCTGGGGATATATCTTTTTAATAAATTTTACCTTTTTTGTGTTCAAAAGGTCTTTGAGTTGCCTTGCTACAGCAATTATTTTTATATTAAGATTTTTGAAATGGAAATACAAAGAAAACCTGAAAGAAAAAGAGAAGTGTGCCAGATATACTAAAAAATTCCATGTAATATAGTTACTATAAATGAAATAAAATTTAATTCTGAGCTTCCAAGAAGTCAGGGCAAAAGGGCAATATAATATATTATGGACTTTCCAACATATACTAAACTTAATATTATAAATCTCTCAGGAGAAACAAGCTATTATTTTTTTTTGCTTCTGAATGATAAAAGTAATTCATACATGGGTCTTTTTACAAGGTATATTATCATAAAGAATGGCATTGCTAATTAGGAAATAAAATGAAAAGTCATGTTTAATGTGGCAATTTTTTGATTGTCTAAAAATATGATTTCCTTATATTTAGAGTTTAGGAATTTCTTTAAATAAGATTGAATTCTTACTACACAGCCAGGTCTTTAAGTTTGAAAGATATAATTTACAAGATTTAGTTTAATCCAGGAGGTCAAACTGCTTCCAAATTTTGTTTTGAAATACTACTTTTTTTTAAAAGAATATTTTTAAAATTTTTTGTTCAATTTAAAACATATTTATATTTATGTATTTGACTTTGGGAGGAAAAATTAACTAGGGTTCACAAAATTTTGAAGTAAATTTGGAGATTTTAGCAAGTGATGAAATATCTACAAAAGTGTCCTGTGTCACAGTATATATCTAATAGCTCCATAAAACAAAGACTTACATTTTCAGGCCAGGAATTTTTAGGTTTCACCTCTTGCCAATTTTTTTCCCCCTCTAACTGGTGTGTTAATGATACTAGCTAGAACTTGAATATTCTGTGATTTAGAAACCTAATGTCTTCGGTGTCTACTTACATCTTGAAACCTGATGAGCAACCTCACATGGGGCTAAGAGTCTCCTAAGTTGCTATATTGTGAAACAAAGTCCAAAGCAAAAATATAGTACCTTATCAAAAGGTGATGCACGATATTGGATAAATCTCCAAAGTTAGGGAGGTGAATATAGAGGAAAAAAAAATCTGTTTCTTTATTGAAAACATTGATATCTGAGTAGTAGAATGGAAATAACTTATTTTGGACTCCGTGTTTTACTCCCACTGTTCAAAAAGTTTTCAGAAGAGAAAAAGTATTGTTCCTGAAGTGCACAGTGTTTCTTATGTGTTTTAATGTGCTTTAGAACTTGGCTTTTTCCTTTTTTGTACATATCTCACAAGCTGTTCTCAATTTCATTTTCAAAACTTTTGAGCTTCATATTCGCCCAAATTCAGAAGCAAAGGAACTTTTATATTTTTCCTACTATGTTTGGACATTTATTTTTTTTCTTTTGTGATGTGTGTGCCTTCTGTGTTGAGAAACATCGCCACAGCAAGAATGGGCAAAATAGGAAAAGAAAGGAATGGAAAGCATGGAGGGGAGAGGAAGAAAAAGAGGAGGCAACTGACCTATGCGGCCCTATTTTTATTTTGCAAAGTACAAGAATGAACTCTGATCTGAATTATTGCAGAGCCCTCCTGCTCGCTACAAAATCTGTTTTCCACATAACAATTTTGATTGCCATTTTAAAATGTGCTTAACATCTCTCCTTAAATTTCTTTAATAGCTTCCTCTTGCACTTAGTTTGACATGGAACTCTTGAGCATAGACTAAAAGTGACCTGTCCTCCCGTTTCTCAAATCTCCCTTCTTAGTCACTGCTCAGCTTTTAAAATATGCCAGGGCTTTTTCCACTTGAGGGCCCTTTCCCTTGACTTTCTTTTGCCTGAAATGATCTTTCTTCTGCTAAGCTCATGACTGGATTCTCCACTTTTAGGTCATTGCAGAGAGATCTTCCTTGATAATGGATCTGAGGGTTCCTCCTTCCATCCCAATCCTGCCAGGCTCACAACTATGTTCATTTATACCTACTTAGCACTTACTCAAACTGCTTTCACTAAAAATTACTCACTAGAGATTTGTCTCCTTCAGTGAAAATATTAACATCCAGAAAGCAGGTCCTTTGCCTTGGCCACATATGTGTTCTCCTTGGCTAACATAGTGTCTAGCACAGAGTTAATGCAAAATAAATGCTTGCTGAATAAGTGAATGAATGAAGTGAAGAATTTGGGTACAACTGGAGTACTGGACTCACATGGGTTTTCTTGAGTAGTGTGATGGGAAGTTGCAAAACTTTTGGTATGTTCAACTCATCTGGGAAAAGTTTTCTTAATGATGGATAGGACAAAGTTATGCTAAAAAGACTGGAGCCAAA
Organism: Marmota flaviventris; assembly: GCF_047511675.1. Taxonomy (NCBI): domain Eukaryota; kingdom Metazoa; phylum Chordata; class Mammalia; order Rodentia; family Sciuridae; genus Marmota; species Marmota flaviventris. The sequence continues at coordinate 46,148,041 of NC_092505.1, read as the reverse complement.
TGCTAGAGTTCTTGAATGTTCTGATGCAGTGTCTGGAATCTCTCTGTGGTCCATGGATAGCTACTGGAGATTTTTCAATCATTGGTGTGTGCTTTCGAAATATCTCCTTTATTGCTGGCTATGGAAAATGACTTGCGTGTCAGAAGAGCCTCATTCACTCATCAGCTCATGACACTGCAACTTCCGAACATCAGCAGGGTGTTGATTTAGTCAGTGTTCATTTCTTTTTCCAGGCAGCATGATTGCCACGTAGGGTTGTGCTTCTGGGCTGGCAGGAGAAAATGTTTGCCTGCATTCCTCTTAGCTTGGGTTAAAATGATCCAGGGCTTCTTTCTCACATCTCAGAGGCCAGTGGCTCACCTTTTAAGTTCAATACCATCTTCTTGTTGAATCATTCCCCTTTCCTCAATTCTTCTTTATTTCAAAATTTCTTTTTTCTAATGCATAGAGTTACCCTCATATTAGAGCTACCCTCTTCTGTGGTTGGTTTTAAGGATACCTTAAAGAAATCCGGTTTGAAGCCTTCAGATGCCATTTGCTTTTGATTTGCATTGGCGGAGTAGTTGGTAGTTTCCACTTTAGTCAAAATCTAGTACTTATGAGGTCGGTAGTAATCTCCATCCGTTAATACAACATTATATGTACTGTGCACATGGTTCTGTGGACTTTTCCAATGAAACCCAGTATGTGAATTTTATTTCTATGACAGAGTACAAATTTATCAACTTTCCAGTTGAAACAATGATCTTTTTTTTTTTTTTTTTATGGACTCTGGCAGACACTTTTAGTTTCATGAACTGCTTTACAATAATTTAAAAGCCAAGGCCAGTTCATGAAGAAATTTTATGGTTCAGTGTGAAGTTATGGAATCTTCTTTATGTTTGTATGAGGAAGATGGCATTATGTTTAACACAGAGTGAAAATACATTCATATATATTACTGCACCAAATAAGCAAATAGGCAATGTGGTTTTTCAAACATTAGCTGACCATTCTCAAGAGTTACTGAAACATATTCACCTGTGATAACTATTATTGGAAACTTTCAGCGTTATGTCCTCTTAGTACTGTATAGTTTATGAGACACACTGACATGTAACATACCTCTCAATCTATATGTTAAAGATTTGCTTTACATTTTTCTCGTAGACATATCATAGATATTATTTATATGTAAATTAGGTGGGAAATAAAAATAAATAATTTATATCATCCCTATTCACAGAAAGTTCTACTTGGAGATGCAAATATACTGAGATAAAATATAAGGCAGAATATGTTAAGTACTCATAGAGGAATAGGGATAAGATGATATCTGGTGTTTCACCAGAGCTATAGGTTTGGGAAAGCAACTCTTAAGGAAAGCAGGATTCAAGCTTGGCCTTATGGGATGTGTTACATTTTAATAAGAAGTCACACAGAAGCAAAGCTTCTCTAAATCCATGCAACAGCCTGAGCCAAGGCATAAAAAGGAAAATGAGCATCACAACTATTTGTTTGTGTTCTATCAACTTTAAGGCCTCGTGCTATGCAATCAGAACATGTCAGTACTAATGGGTTTTACACAATACTTATGGTTTGGCTATTAATTTGAGATAATTTTCACTAAAAGGTGCCTATTATATTCTCATAAGTGGTATGTTTACAGGAATTATAGATTATAGTCCTTCATGAGAGTGATGGGTTATATTCATTCAAGGGAACAGATTCACATCTTGAAAACTGATAGATCATTTTATAAACTATATGCTAACATTGGTTCATTTATTTTGAGTGTTTTTTTTAAAAATCACATTGATATATATTACACAGTTAAATCCTTCCAAAATGCTATGTGGTAGATAGTGATATGCAGTTTTTTGTGAGTGTATTTTTCTTAAGGGAGAACTGAAGTGCAGATGTTTAAAAGACCTTTTCCAGGTTTACTTGGCCAATAAAAGTGAACCTACCTACAATTTAAAACCCACTGTTTTCCCTCTGTACTTGTATAACTGTCACTATGTAGATGCCCATAGAATTCCTATTTATCTGATTAGTGTGTGAGAAATTGAGAAAAATAAAACAGATAAAAAGAAACATCCAAAATTAGAGGTTTTGAAAACCAAAACAATTCTGGCTGCACAAAATTTAGGTCATAGGGAAAAATAATGGAAAAAATGTACTTTGAGGAAAGATTTAATAGGAGGAAGGTCATTAACTAAGAATACGACACTGTAATAAGGATAGGACACTGTAAAATTAAGCAGTTTTTTTTTTTTTTTTTTCTGGGAGAGTCAATTCTTTATATATCACCGGCCTGCAGTGACTAGGGGCTTGTGAACCCACTGTCGTTTCTATTTTTAAGTCTTTGAGTAGCTACTTTTCCAAAAGAAGACCTATTGAATATTATATGATGTCCTATAATTTTATATTTTGTTCTTCAATAATAATGAGTTTTCATTTCTTCATACTTTAAAACAAACCCAAAATATCTTTTGGATTTCACTATGAAAAAGACTGCTAATGAGAATATTTATTTTTCTGATATGAAATAAATGGATCTTTCTGTAGACAATCTCTATGACCAAAGCACAGGTCAAAATGTCTTAAATTGATAAATTTAATTCTTTTGTGTTAAAAATGAGTTCTTGCTTTGTCCATGGAGAGTGGGTCTAAGTGGTTTAGGAGGAAGACAATGTCTGTGTGGTGATTATTAAAAGTCCTTCCTTTTGTATTAGTGAGAATCAGAGTGGTAAGTTCAGGGTCTCTTACATACTGGAGTAGTTTACTCCTTCACTTTTAATTCATCACTGTCTGAAACCCGAGGACATATTTGACGGAAGGATAGGTTTCCTACTTCCATCCTTTGGAAAATGTAAAGAGTATTTGTCCTCTGAGTTTCAGGATTCATGGGAAAAATGGGCAAAATCAAAGAGGAGAAAGTATAAGACAAAAATATTGAAAATGAATATACAGCCCTGGGGAGCTTTTTTTCTATTTAATTAATTATAAAGCTAACATAATCACATAGGTTTTGTTTCCTGAAAACATAGGTGGCTAAGAAAATCGAGGAAGGAGATTAATGTGGAACAAAGCATATGTATTCATTTTCACCAATGTCAAAATATCCACATATTATTTTGGGAACACTATCAACTTCCTGACATTTAAGTGTGGATGTTAGATATAGTATAGTAGAAAAAATATGTGTAAGTAATGACTATGAACTGGAATCCTGGCCTTACCACTTTCACTCTACAAGACCTTGAATTAATGTTTTTATTTCTGTGAGCCCAGCTTAGACACGTTTGCCTTCATTTGTTCCTTCCTTTCCCTCTACAGCTTAACCAGTTGCAAAAAGCAGTGGAAGCTGCTCACACTTTCTTCATGGCCAATCCCGAGCACATGGAAATGCAACAGAACATTGAGAATTACAGAATGATGGCTGGTGTGGAAGAGTTCCAGCTGATAGACCGAGAAGCCAAACCTCACCTTGTGAGTTCTAAGGACACCTGCCTCATGCCCCACGGAGCTGTGTGCTCCTGAGTTTCATTTGACCCAAACCAGATTCATGTGAATGGATATCTCAATTTGAGTCTCAATTTCCAGTCGTGTTTTTATTTTCAGAGTCCTCAGATGAAATATTATAATTATCACAGACCAAAAAAAATCAAGAAAATATTTAAGTTTTTAATTAAATTTTAAAAATATTAAAAATTGAGGGAAATAAAAATTAACTTAGCGAATCAGTGTGTTGGGAAACCCAGAACATCATACAAGTATCTGTAACCCTCAGCTCCTCTCCAACACTATTTTTTTTTTTTTTTTTGAGACATGGTTTACTTTCATTTCTCAGGCTGCTCTTGAACTCCTGGGTCCAAATAATCCTTCTGCCTCAGTGTCCTGAGTAGCTGAGACTACAGGCACATACCACTATGCCCTGCTTCCAACACACTTCATACTTAGGAGCTTTGTCACAGGAGCAGGTCACATCATGACTCCCGGGTTCTTGGGTCACAGGTTTGCCCATGGTACCTGTACTTTTCAAATTGGGGTTTTAAGTACATCCTCAGCCCTTTTATTTTTTTATTTTATTTTATTTTTTCAAATTTTTATTGTTGGTTATTCAAAACATTATATAGTTCTTGACATATCATATTTCACACTTTGATTCAAGTGTTCAATGATAAAGTACCCCTGGGTTCAACACCAAAAATCAATACATAAATTGATTAATTAACAAATAGCAGCATTGTATGTAATTGTTGAAATGTAAAAGCAGCCCAGATGTTTATTAATTGATAAATGGGCAAACAAAATATGCTATATCCGCACAGTGGAACACACTCAGACTTAAAAAGGAATGAGTACTTGCTTTTGCTATAATATGGATAAACTTTGAAAATACTGTGCTACATCAAAAGAACCAGATGCAAAAGGCTATATATTGTATGATTCCATTTTTTTATGAATTGTTGAGAATAGGCCATTCCATATAAGCAGAAAGTAAATCAGTGGTTAGAAAGAGCTGAGAGGAAGGTGAAAAGATTGTGATAATTAATGAATATGAGGTTTCTTTGGGATAGATGAAAATGTTGTGGAATTAAATAGTGGCAATTGCAAAAAAAAAAAAAAAAAAAAAAAAACAAATTGGGGTTTTAAAGAGCCACACAATTCTTTTTTTCTGAAATGTTATTTGGAATCCCATGTTAGAAGGACTTTTTCCCCCCATTTTTTGTCATGACCATTCTCAAGGGCCTCTAAAATCATTGCAGTGAAGGATGAGAGAGAAAGATTTTAGATGGAAGACTACTTTTAGTTGTTGTTCTTCAATTGGGCAAGGCCTGCAAGTGGGTGTTATTTCCATCCACATCTGCTGTCCTGCACTTGTTCTATGCCCCTACCCACGGCAAAGGGACTAGAAATTAAAATCTTAATGTGTGCTCAGGAGAAGAATGAAATTACTAGTACCAGAGCAGCCTACTTGCTCATTCAGTCCTCTCTCATTTACAATTATTCGAATCCAGGGAGGTTACAGTCTGGGCTCCAGGTGTAATACTGTTTTATCTCTCTGCAGCACATGTGAGCTCCACACCCCACCTTCCTACATGATCCTGAGGCTGCTTGCATGCTGCTCTTTGAAAATATGTTTTTTTCTGTGTATTTGCAGGAGAGCTACAGTGCAGGCGTTAAACACTATGAGGCTGATGATTTTGAAGTGGCTATCAAGTACTTTGAACGAGCTTTACGAGAATATTTCAGTGAAGATGCGGAGTGCAGAACTTTATGCGAAGGGCCTCAGAGATTTGAAGAGTATGAGTACTTAGGGCATAAAGGGGGTCTTTATGAAACTATTGCAGGTAAAGCTTATTTTTTCTTTTTATTTATTTTGTCATTACAAAAATACTACATGCATTTTGTAAAAGAATTGCAACAATTTAGAAGTATATATTCTAAAAAATGAAAGACTCTCATATGTCAATCCCATCCTATCTCCCCTTGATTATTTGTGCAGTTAACATTTTCCAGTTGATTTGCAGATATTTATGTGTCTATAATTATTATTGCATTTTTATAGAAACAGGGAAATAGTATAAGTACTGCCTTTCAACATATTTTTGTTTTATTTGTGCTTAACAATTAATTGTGGACTTCTTCTAATGTAAGTATATAATATTCACCTGATTGTATTTAATGACTAGGTAATATTCCATTATGTTGTGTTGTCATAACTTATTTGACCAATCTTACTGATGAATATTAAAATTATTACAGGGTTTAATTTTTATAAACAATGTAGTAATAAACACTTTGGTATAGTATTTTTCAATTACTTAAAAGAATAGTTTACTATATATGAGAATGGTATTTAAAATAGTAGGTAATGGTCAATATACAGTAACTGCTGATATTAGCTAATTAAGCATTTGCGGGCCAGGAGAGTTAGTTCCCTGCTGTATACCATGCATGAAAATAAATTTTATTTGTATTAACAATATAATTATAAAAAGCAAAATTGTTAGAATAGATGTAAGAGATTTGTGTTATGTTGGGAGAGGAAAAACTCTTCTAAGCATGACAAAAGACAAGATAAATCAAGAAAAAGACTTTTTACCTAAGACCCATCAATATGAACTTATACAATAAATTAGTTGATCTACAAAAGACAACTGGAAAATATTGCAAAATGTTTTATAGATGGAGTTAATATCCTTCATATTTAAAGGCTATATTTAAAGAGAGCATATAAGTTATCATCACTAGTATTATTACTAGTGGTAATTTATTAGCAGAGAGAGAAGCTAACACTTAACGTAGCAATTATAACACAAAGTTCTTTACAATTCTGTAGGCAGATACTATGTAGTTATTTACCCCCCTCACCATGTCCATTTTGTGTTTGTTTGTTTGTACTGCTTCAGTCAAATGAAAAGGGAATTTATTGAGGCCCCAGGGCCATGGGGCTTGGGCAGGAGGCTACCCTCTGAGGGAAGGAGAAGCCCATGGAGGGGCCTTATTTGGCTGCTTCGTGGAGTGGAGTATGCTGCTGTGGCCTTTTTTTTTTTTTTTTTGTAGGAATTGACAGTGTGGGGTTCAAAGGAGCATGACACCTACAGCAGCTGTCTTTTTGCATTGGTTTCTAGGCAAGCTGATGCAGGGAATGGTGGGTGCTGCTACTGTGTAGGCAAAGCAGCAGGTGCAGGGTGGACGCTGGGTGTGAAGTCCCAGAGAGTACAGCCATCCTCCCTCAGTCTGCAGGCATCAGATGCTGCTGGTCAAGTGGGATGCTCTTAGGGCTTGGCTTTTGGCTTTGACATTTTTGGTGGTGTCACTAGGCTGGACTACAAAAGGGCTGCCCATCAGCATTTTCACAATTATCTGCATCTTTGTGGCAGTCACTTTATCACCTCATTGAAGAGACTCCTCTCCCTTTTTTAAATGAGGAATTTATCCCTCAGTAAGATTAAGCAACGCAAATAAAATGATGCTGGATATCAAATCCAGGCTTTTCTGAATCTAGAGAGCATATTGTCAAAGTCTAGATAACTGAAAAATGAAAAAAGTAATTTATTCAACAGCTGTTTGACAAACATTTGTTGAGTCTGTATTGTGTTCCAAGTTACACATATATGAAAATAGTGTTCAGTTTCATAGAAATGCAAATTATTGAAATCAGTTTGTTTTCTCCAACTTCTAGTGTTCTCTAAGAAAGCACCTAACCAGTAACTGAAGCCAAGTCCCAGGAAGTTATCTTTCAGGCCCACATCGTTCTCAACTCCTCCTTTCATCTATCTGATTTGTTACAAAACTTCAATAGACACTACCTCCCAGTAGCACTTAGGATTTTCTGGCTCTCTGCATCCCTTTTGCTAACCCCCTATATATTTTAACTAAACTATCATGACTGCCTCCTTACTGCTTCTAGTGTATAGTTCAGGTTTGACACTAAACAGAGACAGATAATTTTGTGTTTTAGAGACACAAAATTCTGTACTCACAGACCTACTTAAACCTCACCATCACTACCACCAATGGTTTATATTCCACTTGGAATAAAAGCCAAACCTTCGAGGACTTTCATATATATGTTCTCATCCACCAGTTCCCCAACTTCTCTTTGATTGATGCTTACTGCACCTTTAATTCCTTGGGTATATCATGTTTATTTTTACTTAAAGACCTTCAGAATGTTGTTTTCCTGTGTCATTTGTCTAATAAGTTCTATTTCAGTGCTCAGTCCTCAGTACCTAAGCATAATGACTGGCAGACAGTAGGTACTTAGTAAATATTGGCTAAATGAATAGGTGGATGAATGAATGAATTAGAATGACAGATAACTAACAATATTGCAGACTAACTGGTTAACAATCTTCCATGTTTGTGAGAATGTAGGTCATAAATTGTTAAGGATTTTAAAGGGACAATTAGGGTATAGCTACCAAAATATAGACTAGAATCCATATATTTAGTAGACTCAAAATTACATTTAATTTTTCCCTATTACTCAAAATCAGCTCAGTTCACCTAAAATCAATAAACCCATGAATTATTGAGGATTTGTTCCCCAAAGTTTTGTTTCCCTGGGCTTCTGGGAGATCCATTTGCCTGCAGTATTGTGAGCATTGCTCAATTCAATGTCAGTTTTTTGTGTGTTTTACATTTTAATTTCAAGTATTTCTCTGTACTTATTTTTTTTTTGGAGGGGGGAAATAGGCAGGCTTTTCTTTTATTATAGTTTGCTATGTTGTGATATTGTGGAAATATGTGCTCAGTCTCCACCCCCACATTCAGCTCTAAACCTGCCTCTGTGAATGCCCAAGGAAAAGTGTTGGCAAACATCCGAGATCTGGTTTAGGAAACTGACTATTTCCCATAGATCAGCATTTGGTGATTTGCTCAAGGTCATTACCACAGCACATGGTTTACTGGAAAAGAATACAGGTCTTCTAACTCAGGTTTTTAATACAACTACCTCTGCCACCACCACAACTTCCAATAAAGAAAAGCAATAAAAAAGAGTCAAACCAAATATTGTCAATTTCAGAAATATGGTAAATCTTCTTGGGAATTTGAAGCATATCCAGTTTATTATGAGAAGGAACATTTTTAAAGTATTCCCACACAAGTGTCTTGGATCGCATGCTTATTAAAAACATATTAATTGCACAATGACATTCAAGCAGAACACAGGCAAGGAATACAACTCATAAAAAGAAATATGACAACTCTCACTATGTAAATTGTTGTCTGGTTCAAAAGTGTCCTAAATTAGGAGTAAAACTGGCATTTAAAATACAGACTGTATTAGAAAGCCATAATGTTTGTATTTTAGAGTTAGAAGAGACATTAAAAGTTGGAGAAAAATACAAATGGCTGCTGAATGCAGTTATTGATGAATAACCCTGAAGGATATCATTTTGTCCCTTTTGTTGCTGTTTATATCCAGCTTTGAAAAATATTTTAATTCAGAAAATCATTTCATGGTGCATGTGTTTTCCATCGTTTTATTTTGCTTGTCATTTGGAATAGGGAAAATGTATATTAGAAGGTAAAGAGGAATGTAAGCGGTTAAGTAGAAGACAGCTGAAGGTTATTTGTTGTTGTTCCTTTGAGAAATAAAATAACTAGCTGTTTATTTCTAACTAGCTAATCAAATAAATGGAACTCACTCTTCCTCTCACATGGCCCAGCTGGGGCCAGTAGACTTCAGGGATTCTAACTGTGCCCCTAGGAGTGAGTTAGCCAGCTCCTGTGAACCTGGCACCGTTTCCCCCATACCAGAAAATGCATGTTTCCTTCCTATTGTGTTCTGAGATCCCTCTGCAAGATCATCCAGCTAAGCTGAGCTCTGACTAAACAGAAAACCTGTTGAAAGAAGGCAGTTTGGGTAAATTAAGTTGGACAACCATAGTCAAATAGATTCTATCATCCTCCTCAAGGCAACCTGCTCAGCCCAACATGAACGGACTATTCTTTCTGGAAAAGACTGCCTCTGTCTTCATTGTCAAAATCAAATTCTGGGCAAGAGGGAAGAATGCGAGCCATAGAAGAGGGAGGAAGGAGAAAGAGGAAAAATGTTTACCTGAATTCTTTAGCTTTCAACCTTTCCCCTACTTAACCAGTTCCTGGTAAAGAATATACAATGTCCAGGTGATGGGCTAATTTATAACTGGATAGAGTCTTCATCAATAGATGTCAAGAATAATAAATAATATTTTTATTATTTATTTTATTTTTTATTTCCTCCTTAGGCAAATTTGGCTTGAAAACATTTCCTTTATCTGTATTTCTGCCTACTCTGCTCAGGGAAGGGGAGCTTTTTTGTTTCATTTCTCTGCTTAAACTCTAAATCGACACAGTGGCCTCATTCTCTGAACAGTTCCTTCATATCACTAGAATTTGAACTTACAACCCTCATTCCAGGATGCTTAGGACATCCAAAGAGAAGTGTCAGAGTTGTTAAATAATAAAGTCTACATGCAGCTGGATGTGGATGGGGTGAAATGGCTGTCACATTCAAAGGGGATAAAGAAAGGGATACATGGGAAAGGAAGGGTACAACATACAAAAAGGCCATGAGCCAGAGCGTTTGGAACCTACCACTGTTGAGTAATGGTGAAGAGACCAGGGCAAGTCACTGTCTTGGTGAGAAGCTTCAACCATCACAAAGTGCTGATGATAGGCACTTTTCTCTGGCAGTGTGGGAGGTAAGGAATGCCCCCTTGGAACTGCAGCTGTAACAACACCTGGCTATCAGCAGACAGCAGGACATACCTTTGGTTCTTGTCTTCCAGATCACTACATGCAGGTGCTGGTTTGCCAGCATGAGTGTGTGAGGGAGCTTGCCACCCGCCCTGGCCGCCTCTCGCCCATTGAGAACTTCCTTCCTCTGCATTATGACTACCTACAGTTTGCCTACTACCGAGGTAAAGCATGGATTATCTGTGAGGACTTTGGGGGGTCGCTTTTCATCATTGCAGACACTACATTTTCATGGTTTAGTCCTCTGCTTTCTTTATCACCAAAGTATGGAATTTATACAATTTTCCCTCATCTCATATCACTGCTTGGGACAAGAAGAGCAGAAGGTGACACCATAAAATAGGCACAGTACAGAATCTAATACTGTGATAATTTCCTGAAAATTATACCTAGGCTGACACTATATGATTTTTAAACTTAATTCTTGGAGCTTAATTTTAATAGTAATACATTCCTATAACTTGCAGACCCAAATATTATAAATCCTCCTTCTCCTCCATGTCTCCACCACCCAGTTTCATGACCATCAACCTTGTTTCTTATCTATACTTCCAAATTTTGTATGTAAAAATTAATGTACACTCACAGAAAATGTTTCTCCTTCTTCTTACTTTTACACAGAAGACAACATATTATTTATACTATTCCCCCACTGTTTCTTCACTTAATGCATGTCAGATTTTTTTAGCAGGTTAGACTATGAAATCACCATTTTGTTAGCCAAACGGCTAAATATTTGCAAGTTTTTAGTGTTTAGCATAAATGTATCAGTATGTGGAGATCTTTCTCATCCATTTTTATTCATATCTACATGTCATTGAACTAATTTATTTTAGTGTCAGCTTATTAATGGGCATTTGTGTTGGTAGTGATCTGTTGCTAATGCATGTACTTTCAAGTGAAGAGCATTTTATGTATGTCATTGCACATCTGACCACAGGTATCTATCTGTAAGATCATGTCTGGAAATTCAATTGATGGGTTAAATGATTTATTGGTTGTAGTTATGACAGATGTTGCCAAATTTTCCTCCAGATGGAGTGCATTTTCCATTGCTCATCATCAGAATATATTATCAATTTTTAGATGTTCCCCAGGCCATTAAGTGAAAAATGAAATCTCAATATAGTTTTACTTTCCCTTTATTTTATTGAGAAAGAGATACTGAGCATCCTTTATTGTGCTTTAGAGCAGTTAATAGAATTGAGATTGCTGAAATTGGTCTTTGGTGCCACATTGTCTAGCATCTTCATTTTGTAGGGAAGTGATTGTCTTGAAGTCACTTCTCTTAGTGACATGTCATAATTCCTAGTTGCTCTTCTCACTGTCACCAGTATTTGTGCCTTTTTAGAGAAGTCACTAGTAAAGAAAGTATTTCCCTTCTAAAATAAGAAGAAAAAGACTCAAGCCAATATTTTAACGCTACTTTGGAAAATCAACATTTTTAAGCTACTTTGGCAAAGCCTCTCACTTTCCAAAAGCAAAACATTACTCATTGTCCTGGCACTGATGGCAGATAATAAATCATGTGCTCAAGTCATTAGCAGTGACTGCAAAGGAGTTGAGAGAATTGCTTAATGTTATCATTCTTACTAAAAAATCAAAGCAATCTCTGAAAATATGTGTGTATATGATTTCTTTTAAAAGATATTGAAGTGTTGTGACCTAAAAACATGATATACAGCATTTCAAAATTTTGTTTGTGATGGTTAAATATTTCTAAATATTTCTTCTATAATAGGTAAATGTTTCTATAATGAAGAGTTTGTAGTTGAAACATTCTTAATTGTTGCTTTTCATACTTGGCCACTGTTGAAGCTGATGTTATGTGGTGAGGGGTTGGAGAGAAGTCCTCCAGAACATCTGGGGTTCTGTGAGTCTTTCTGTGGAAGCAGCACTTTACCCCAAATGTTACAGCATTTTGAAATTACTTATATTTCTCATACATTATGAATAAAATAGTACATCACTGTGGTAGAAGATCATACTTAACCCAAACTCAGTACAGAAATAAGAATTAATTTCTCCAATTCTGCTGTTTGTATTAAATAAGTTATTAATGAGCAACTTTGTGTAGAAACTTTTGATAATCTATGCAAAATGTCTAGCACCCAATCAGACTAAACATAATCCCTTTTGAGTATGTGAATCCATGTCTTTCCTTTATCTGTATTTCTGCCTACTCTGCTCAATTTGTCTTCTCTCTTATTGATGATTGATGTTGACTTTGATTGGAAAGTTGAAGTTTCTTTTTAAAATCCTCTGGGAAGACTTAGGCTAACTCTAATGCTACATGTCCTTGACCTTTCAGTTGGTGAGTATGTGAAGGCCTTGGAGTGTGCCAAGGCCTACCTCCTGTTCCACCCAGATGATGAGGATGTCCAAGACAATGTGGATTACTATGAGAGTCTATTAGATGACAGCATTGACCCAGAATCCATTGAGGCCAGAGAGGTGAGACCAATGATCTGAGAAAAAGCTCTTTATTCTGCCATGTGCTCTGGGGAGAGTTGATAAATGTACCACTGCTCTTAAAGATACTGAACGATTTAGGAAAGGTCCTAGAACTTAATTCTTTCAGGCTTCATTCATGCCAGAAGCACATTTTTCTCATACATGCTAACTTGAAAAACTGTGGCATGGGGACTTCCCCCTTCCCCCCCAGACTCTGAATATTTCTGTTAGTTCATTTGTCATTGTGTAACGAAAAGTATTCACTCAAACATTTATCATAGCTCTTAGCTGTTATTTAAATATAAATTTTCTTTCTTTTTTTTCCCTCTAGGACTTAATTATGTTTGTGAAACGACATAAACTTGAATCTGAACTGATAAAATCAGCTGCAGAGGGACTGGGATTTTCATACACTGAACCAGTAAGGGCAAAGTGAAAAAAGGAAATGTCTATTAAAGAACTTGTCGGTGGAATTCTTACTCACAAATAATAAGAATTTAGTATTTTTTGTTCCCCATCCTCACTTGATGAGGATCTAATAGTGCCCTCCTTGAGTTAATATTGGGGTAGGAGTGGAATCTATACTCAGTATATGTGATGAACTTCAAAAGACTGACCTATTTCCATAGCACCCAGGACCAAAGTCAAAAGCAAATATTGGAAAGAAGTATTTTGTACATGATTCATTTGCCTCAGGATTGATTTATTTTTTTGAAAAATTTCAATGCAGCCAGGCACAGTGGCACATTCCTATAATTCCAGCTGCTAAGGAGGCGGAGGCAGGAGGATCAGTAGTTCAAATCCAGTCTTAGCAATTTAGCAAGGCGCTAAGCAACTCAGAGAGACCCTGTCTCTAACTAAAATACAAAACAGGTCTGGGGATGTGGTTTAGTGGTTGAGTATCCCTGAGTTTAATGTAAACATTAAAAAGGCTTCAGAAACAACAGCATTGGGCCAACTCTTTATGCTGTCTTTCTTCATTTCCCAAGCTATCTTCTAAATTGTTCATGCAAATACACACCATTTGCAGAGCTAAAGCTATGGTGTAGATAGTCTGTGTTCTGATTTCTATTTGAGAAAATATCATAAGCAATTTCTATAGCTTTTAAAATTATATATATAACTGGTGGAAAATAAGTAATGAACCCTTGTCATGCTTCTGGATATTTGAATTGTTTCTCACATACTTAATGTTAAGCATTTGTGTCTCTATTAAACTATAACCATAGAATAGATTTCTAGGAGCACAATTACTTTGCCATCAAACCATGAGGTTGTAAAGTACTCAAAATGAAATTACTTTTCTAAAAGAATTTTCTGATACCTTTACTGCTCCCAGTTAAAGTATTGGTTTACTACAAACTTCTCAGTACCAAGAAATAATATTTTGAAATCACCTGTATTATTCATGTATTATGTAGAAAATAATACATCATTGTCATTTTAACTTGTATATTTTCAATGAACAGAAAGAATAACCCTTTTCAGTATTATTACTTGCCTTTGAATTACCTGGACATGGACTTTGTTCACTATTGGTCACTAATATATTCTTTATATATGCTTATGAAATTATATGCCTATCAATTATTATTTGTAGTATATTTTATTTGCAGCATTTTTTTAGTTTTTATTGGTTTGAAATGTTTTTATTGGTATGCTTTTAAAGTTAGGTTAATTTAAGGTAATATTTTTATTGTAATGCTTCAAATACATTCACATTCCCATTTATTATTTTTCAAATTTGTGTTAGCTCAAGAGACACCAGAAAACTGCATTTACTCCCTTTATAGTCTTGCACAGATATTTTGTCAAGTTTGACTTCTTTCATCTATTTGTTTTATTCTTACAATATAGAATAGTTAGACTGAACAATATTGCAAACTTCTTTCTGACACCAAATTCCAAGTCATTTTCTGGGACAGAAAATGAGCTAATTCCATACTATTTTTAAATCCATTTGGGTTTCATTTTGCCAAAATTTCATCAACATTAGCCTGCCTTTTTATTAATTTTTTAAATAAAAATAAGTTGTATTTTATGTAAAGTATAAGTTTCTTGATAATTTAGGTCTTTTGAATATTTTAAATATGTTTTAAATTTTATTTTTCAAATGATATTTTAGTAACAAATACAATTTTTTGCTTAATTTAAAACAGAATTATTGGATCAGATATGGAGGACGACAGGATGAGAATAGGTAAGTCTTTCATTCAAAGTATGAACTATTTCTTTTTAATGAGAAGGAACACTTATAGTCAAAATATAATATAAGGAACTTAGCACTTATTAAAAAGATAATTAAGAGTTTTAAAAGCTACAAATTAAGAGCTCTGTATCCTGGTTCCAGCTTTTCCAGTATGGAAGGTCATACCTTTGTATGTATGACTGTAAGTAAATATCTTTCTCACTGGGTCTCATGACTTTTCCTTAAAAAAAAAAAATTGAATCCAGCAATTTGAGTGCTGACATTCTGTGATTCCAAATCAGGTAAAAGTTAATGATATTTTTTATTTATTAATAGAAAAGAAAATGAAATTTTCTTATTGCATGTTTGAATAACTTAAACTCTTGATGTATTTTAAGTTACCCATTTGAGATTACATGGTCCAATCTGTTCACTTTCAAACTGGGGAACAGGCTATGTGAAGGGAAGGCACTTTAAACTTAGAGTTTCAAGGGATTTGCAGACCCAGGTCTTACTCAGAATCTTGAGGTCTTTCACTTGATTTTAAGGACTCGGCTCTTAATTAGTGTAAGATTATTGCAAGAAATCTAAGAATATTATGTGCAATTTGGATTTCTCCAGTTCCTATGTGTTATAAAGGCAGCTAACTCTCATTTGTGTGTTTGCAAAGTATGACACAAACATAAGTCTTCTTTCTCAGAATAGTACAGAACTAGAACATTAGAATATAATTTATTCCAATTCAATCATTCAGTGATGCAGTCCATGTTCAAGGCACAATATTCTGAGCATTAAAAAGATTCATATGATAACTTTTTCTTGCTCCATTGGAACTATGCTGTCATCTGAAGGAGGTTAAGTTATAGATACATTTAATTGTAATGAAGCTTGCAAAAAAGATTCACAGGAGTGAAGTGGAACATATTCATTGAAGAAATAGAGAAGAACCTCATAGAGGCAGGGACATGTAAAGTTTGATTTTAAAAGACAAGTGGACTTATGTAAAACAGAAATATGTAATAAGAACCATAGAATTCTTCAGTATACTATCTTTTCTTTTGAACATCTTTACTCAGTGGAAAATTTCATTGCAACTTTTTTTGAATGGACAGGGTCCCTTCAGGAGTGAATGTAGAGGGGGCAGAAGTTCATGGATTATCAATGGGGAAAAAGTCATCGCCCAAGATAGATCGAGATCTAAGAGAAGGTAAGTTCCCATTGGCTTTCACTTTTAAAGGAGGGGAGGAAGAGGGTAATGTGTGAACCATTCTTATCTAGATTAATGCAGAATCCACTTTCTCTGGAAAATTAAGTTTAGGACTAAATTACTAGAGTTCATAAAAGCCTGAAAGCAATGCTTAAAAACAAGAATGACTCAGATTTGTATATTATTAAAAATGTGCTTCAAATTCACTTGCCCATTGTTTTTTTTCCCCCTACAATAATCCTGTGAGTTAGACAGAGACAGTGTGTTCATCTCCTTCCTGAGTTGAATACCTGAGGCTTAGTGAGGCCACAGAACTTAGCTCTGTCATATATAGTCAGCTAATGAATGCTAGATAATGTGGGAAAGGTCATATGGGATATAGTTAGTTCATCTAAAAAACTTGAAGACAGAGCTGAGAAGTGCTTTGAGAGAAAGTACAGTTTATTTATTTTTTAAATTTCTTGCCAGGCTGGGAATCCAACCCAGAGCCTTTGGCCTGCTAGGCAAGCACTCTACCTTGAGCTGTACATCCCCAGCTCAAAAACAGACTTCAGATTGAATTGACAGGGTGTGGAGAGAGCCATTCTAGTCTACAAAACAAATAGAGCAAAGGTACAGAGATGGGAGAGTAGAATATTATATGTCTAGTCATGTAAGATTAAAATTAGTGGAATCACAACTAGAGAGTTGCCAAAAGTAGTTTTTAAATAGAGCCAAATATTGTTATAATAATAAAAAACTATGAGTAATATAGTACTAATAGAAGTACTCATTCTTATCAATTTTTCATTTCTGTGTTTTATAATATTTCAAGCAAATTTACACACAATTCATTTTAATAGTAGCAGTCTCTCATGTGAAGGGGTTTGGTAACTTCTCCAAAGTCTCACAGCTCATAACATGTTGGGCAGGCATCTGAACCCAGACTTTGGAATCCAATTCCCAGTTTTTCTTCTTAACTTTCTGCATGCAACATAGCAATGTGTATTCCAAAGCATAACCTTTTTTTTGTTTTTGTTTTCCCATATTTTTATTGGTGCATTATGGTTGTACATAATGGTGGGATTTATTGTTATCTATTTATACATGCACACACTGTAACAATATGATTTGGCCAGTATTATTCCCAAGCACTTCCCCTTTTCTTCTCCTTCTCCCTTCCCCCATTCTCATTCTTCTCTTCCCATGATCTCCCTTTGATTTTTTAAAAATTTGTTCTAATTAGTTATACATGACAGTAGAATGCATTTTGACACATTTACACAAATGGAGCGTAACTTCTCATTCCTCTGGCTGTACACGATGCTGAGTCACACCAGTAGTGTAATCATACATGTATATAGGGTAATAATGTCTGTTTCATTCTACCATCCTACCCATCCCCACCACCCCATCTCTCCCCTCACTCCCCTCTGCACAATCCAAAGTGCTTTCATTCTTCCCTACCCCACCCCCCACTATGGAAAAGCATAACTTTTGATTAAATACAGTTATCCCTGGGTGACCACCTGGAATTGGTTTTAGGACCCCTCCCCCACCACCAAGGATACCAGAATCCAATTATTCTCAATCCCTTTTATATAATGTCTTACTATTTGAATATAACCTATGTTCAGCTTCCTTTATACTTTAAATTATATGTGTAAATTGCTTGCCATACCTAATACAAGTAAATGCTATGTAAATTGGTGTCATACTGTGTTATGACAGAATAAAAGCTGTACATATCCAGTACAGTCTTTTTTTCCAACTATTTTCAATCTAAGGTGGTGAATCCATAGCTGCAGGACCATACATATGGAGGGCCAACTACAGTTGTAGATAAGAAGAGGCTTTCAAAAACCTGCATTGAGAACTGTATTTCTTTCCCCACGAGAGCTTTTCAGCACATTCCTCTAGCTGATTTAAAAATGTCTAGCTCTCTATACTCTTACAATTCCTAGTTCTTTTCTTCCTTAGCTTCCAAGTCAGTTTGAAGCAGTAAACAGGATAATATGCTCATCTGTGACCTAGACCTTAGTTTGTAGCCACAAACCCCAAGCTGTTTTACAATTGCCAGAAAGCTTCACGGTCAGTCAGAGTTCATGTTGCCTTTTAAGCTGAGAAATCACCTAGGAAGTACATGCCAATAGGCCCGCACTTTGCTGTAAATGTTTAGGAAACTCAAGAGCAGTTGCCAAAGTTCAAAACTTTTTTTAAAAAAACAAAACAAGACAAAAAAAAACTTTGCTACCAGGAGGGAATCTGATGTTCAGTAACGTAACTACTGACTAGGAAGCTTAATGGGAAAAGTGGAACATAGGACTGACTACATGTGATGATTGATTGATTGGGTTACCAAAGTCTACCATCTCTTTTTGTTTGTTTGTTTTGTTTCGTTTGTTTTTTATTTGTTTTTGGTTGAATTGGAGAATGGATCTTAGGATATTCTTTGAGAACCTACAGGTCTGAAAGGAAAAAAAAATAAAATTCCTACTCTGTTCTCATACCCAATACAAACATGTTTGTGACCAGATACGTGGGATTTTCTCCCTGCACCCCAAGCAGTTCTCTAAGGGATACATACCAACTTGATGTTCTCAAATTCAATTCAATTCTGATGTTCTCCACCTGGAGAGTGTCAGGTCCCACAGGTTGAGGGCTTAGCCCCACAAGATTGCCCCACTTCAAACACCAATGGCAATAGCCGGTTGTCACTTATACTTCTGAGTTTCCTACTGACCAGCTACATATGTGGCTTATGACCCCCTCTTTGAGCTTGATTAATTAGCTAGAACAATTCATGGATCTCAGGGAATCCCTCACGTTTACCAGTTTAATATGAAGAACTTTATAAAGGAGACGAATGAACAGTGAGATGCAGAGGTGATTAAAACTAGGGAGTGGAAAAATACAGAGCTTCCTTGCCCTCTTGGGGGAATTGCCTCCCAGCATCTCCACACGTTCATTACCAAGAAGCTCATTACCCCTTGTTGTAAGAGAACTTTTAGGGAGCTGAATTTCCAGCCCTTCAGCTCCCTTCCCAGAGGTCCACATTGAGACTGCAAGTTCTACCCTCCTCATCACTTGGTCTTTCTGATGACTAGTCCCATCTTTAGTCCATCCAGGGACTACACCTGAAGTGACTTCATAAGCATAGACTCAGGTGTAGTCAAAAAAGGCTTTATTACAGCCAGGCTTGATGGTGCACAACTGTAATCCCAGTGACTTGGAAGGTTAAGCAGGAGATCACACATTAGAGGCCAGCCTCAGCAACTTAGTGAAGCCCTAAGAGACTTAAACCCTGTCTCAAAATTAAAACCAAAAAGGACTGGGGATGGTGCTCAATAGTTAAGCATCCTTGGGTTCAATGCTCATCCTTCTCCCCTGCAGAAAAGCTTACAAGTAAAAAAGACTCTTCTATCATTAGTAAATCAAATGGGTGTTAGAAGTTGTGAACTAGGAACTACGGACAATAAGAACACATACATTTCTTATTATACTGCAACTTCTGTTCAGTGATCAAGCATCTAAATATGATGTACATTAAGAGCAGTGGAAGACAGAGGCAAATGTGCTTCCTGGTAATGAATGGGTGGAGATGCTGGGAGGCAATTCCCCCAAGAGGGCAAGGAAGCTCTGTTTTCTCCCTCCCACTCCCTGGTTCTCTTCAACTCTGTACCTCACTGTTCATTTGTCTCCTTCATAAAGTTCTTCATATTAAGCTGGTAAATGTGAGAGATTCCCTGAGATCTATGAGTTGTTCTAGCTAAAAAACAGAAAACACTTAGGCTGGAAGAAGATGTTAAGGAGGCAAGAAAATATGCAAGTGCCACAAATTATATTTCAACTTTTCTCATCTTCCACAAAGATATCATTATTTCCTCGGGCTTCTCACTTGTATCTAGTTGTATTCCTAGTGGACGTCTCCTAAGCATTAAATGGGAATCACCAGGGGCCACATTCTGTCCATAGAACATGCAAGGTAACTTACTAAGGACTTTTTTCCCCTTGTTCATTCTGCTTATAACCACCAGCTTTGCAATAGTCATTGGGAATATGGTAGAAATGAAATGACTTTGAACTTGGAATCAGAAGGCTTAGTTTTTGCCGATATCTTATTCTAATGTGCTGTGTGCTAATGGAAAACTAGAGTCAAACTCCTGAGCCCCTTTATCCTGATCCGTGAAGGAAGTGTGGCATCATTTTTGAGGTGTGAAAGTCTTTTGTAAACTGTAAAGGGCTGTACTCATATAAGGGCTCATTAACTTATGTACCCCATCAATACCTTGTGTGACATTGTGATATTTATGGAAAATGATTTTTCTTACTGTGAGCCACAGAGTGAACACAAAGGAGTACTTTCCTAGATAATCTCTTTGTTGCAAGCAGAGAATCAGAGCCAGGCACATACTTTATGAATGAGAGAAGAATTAAGTTATTTAACTAAATATCCTGGAGCTGTGGTTAGGAGCTGGCTGAAACCATCAAGTCAGGCCACAGGAACCACAACCTATTGGACTATGTTTTAATTTTAATTTTAATGTTATCCTCTGTCTGGTGTGCTACTAGTCATCTGCAGGCTGGTTAACCTGCCTTATGAATGGCAAGATTTGGTTTTTTTTCTTTTAGCTAGTGAGTGGGAAACTAGTGTTTTATGAAGTGTATATGTGGGAAATTTCTGTATAAAACTCTATGCTTCATGATAGCTTTATTAGCTACTTTAAAGGCAGGTTTGTATTACAAATTCTCCCTGAATCTTTTAGGATCTAGATATTTAAGACTCAATGTTGCACTTATTGTTTACACAATCTGTGTGTGTTACTTATCATCCAATTGGGGGATGTTAATATCTCTCTAGCATTCCTTTGAAATAGTCCCCATCATGTCATAATCTTTATTAAGATGCCCCAGTATGAACTTTACAAAATATTCCAGGCACAGTTAACTAGATCAATCATGGTGATGATGATGATGATGATGATGATACCAACAAATACAGAGCTTGAATGATAGGCATTTTTTCCAAATATTTTAGTTCAGTAACTTTAAAAAAATCATACTTCAAAAATATGCTAATAGTGTTCAAAGAAATAAAAGCTCAAAACTTGACAAAATACAATCTAACCTACTTCAATAAATTTCCCATGTGTCTTCCATTTTTTCCATTTCTATTTGAATTTTATAGTAGCAAGGTCTTTGCAGTTAATCTACAGATACTTTCTCTTTCTTGTTGAAGGAACATTTCATTTCATATTTCTTTTTAAATTCTTTTTTTAGTTGAAGATGGACACAATAATTTTATTTTATTTATTTTTAAGTGATTCTGAGGATCAAACCCAGTGCCTCACACATGCTAGGCAAGTGCTCTGCCACTGAGCTACAACCCCAGGCCCTTCATTTCATATTTCTGCATTAGAGTGAACAAACAGTTCACTTTTCCAAATAATCCAGCTACATGGATTAGAGCAGCATACCAAAATTGTATTCTGTGTTAAGAGGGTCTTTGGGAGGCTAATGCTTTGTTTTGTTTTGTTGCTATTAAAAAAAAAAAAAGGCCCAAATAGAGCAGTTAACAGCAGCTCTGTTATCTCACAGTTGCTATGGGTCAGGGGTGTGGGGTCAGTGTGGCTGAATCAACTTCAGTCTGTCACATATTGGTGGTCAAGGCTAGGATCTCTTCCCAGACTTGACTGGGAAGTATCTTCTTCCAAATCAGATGGCAGAATTCGGTTCCTAGCGGGTTGTTGCCTGTAGTTCTTCAGTTCCTATTGGATGCCAGCTGGAGGAGGTCCTCAGTTCCTTGCCACGTGAGCTCCAAAGCAGCCACCTGCTGCATCACATCAAAGCATGGGAAGGCAATGGACTGAGTCTGCTGAAGATCCAAGTTGCAATCTTATATAATGTAAGGAAGATGTGACATTCCATCACCTTGGTCATATTCTCCTGGTTGGAGAAGCAGGTGCCAGGCCCACCCACACTTGTGGGAAATAAATTACACCAGGGTCTGAAAGGCAGGAGGCAGTGATCATTAATGGCTATCTGAGAATCTCTCTGCCATGGGAGGGAAAGAAGGGAGAGAGGGAATGAAGAGAGGAAGGGAGAAGGGACAGGCAAAGGAGGGAGGAATTATGTTCATTAAGGCTAAAATCTTCTGCATATCACATCACTACTTAGGAGATCCATAGGGCTTATTCACACAGTAAAAGTTCCAGGAAATCCTTTTCAATTTTACTTAACACAATACTTGGCCAAAAACTTGTCAGCACAAAAATATTGTAGAAAAACATATTTTTCTGTTCATCCAAAATGTGTGATACTGAAACTGGGGGCTGGTGAATATGTTTTTAGAATCCAAGAAATTCTATATTTATAAATTTTGGTGACAATTTTAAAAATTAAGGGATGAAATGAGTAGGTCATCTGATGACCACCTTGTAGCTAGGTGTTGCCTGAGATTTCCCTTCTCAGTTAAGGTCACGTTGGCCCAGTTGTTCATACATCAGTGATTGAGGACTAAGAATAAATGAAGGGGATAAGCTTCTAAATAATATATTAAGGCCAGATGAAGGCCAAAATTCATCACATACTATAAGATTTTAAAGTAGATTCTATAGAGAAAAGTTGTGGTGGAAAGAACATGCCATTATACACCACGGTGTTGTAAGAAATGCTGGTTCAGAAGAGCCTGGTCCAGAATATTTAGAAGAATATGCATGTGAAATCTGTTGTTTTATCTTCAGTGAAATAACATTGACCATTTTATTAGGGTTGTTAATTTGAATTTAGATGGCTTTATGGTCTTGCTTTTATTTAATCTTGTAAGTAATTTTTGGTATTATACTTGTATGAAATAATAAAAATAAATACAGTATACATAGTTTTATAATTACAAAGATGGTAGAAAAAAACCACAGTAAAATAATTTGTTCACACTGGAGCTCCTTAGGGACCACTGGCTGTAACAGATAACCATACATTACTCAAGATTGAGAAACACTATCTCATTCTTTTAATGCTCTATTAATCATGTTTTGTGATAAAGCCCCCAATTTTTTTCTAACTAGACTAATAAAAAAGTAGTGCTACTCCCCAGGTTGAGTAATCTGTTTTATAGAAATGAAACACACACCAATTTTGATATCTCCGCACGTGTGATTTAGCCCCATGTGGTCATGGGGCTGGTTAGAGAAGCAGGTGTCAGACCCACCCACACTTGTGGGAAAAAATTACACCAGGGTCTGAAAGGCAGGAGGCAGTGATCATTAAGGGCTACCTGAGAATCTCTCTGCCATGGGAGGGAAAGAAGGGAGAGAGGGAGTGAAGAGAGGAAGGGAGGAGGGAGAGACAAAGGAGGGAGGAATTATTTTGCTAGACTCGGGGAGGACAGGGGAGATGCACCTCCACACCCTCACATCCTCCAGAATGAACTGCCCTTACTCAGGTATTTATCAGCTTGTCAGGTCCTTATACTTATCAGGAGTGTTTTAAGGAGATATATATATATATATCCTTATACTTATCAGGAGTGTTTTAAGGATATATATATATATATATATATATATATATATATATATATATATATATATATATATATATATATATATATCAATGTTTTCTGTTCAGTTTCTGGTTCAAAATGTCTGCACTCTGCTGCATCTGAAGATTTCTTCACCATTAATGACTCCTACTCTATAAGGAAAGGACCTTGTTAGGTCTAGATTTTATAATTTTGCAATCTAAAATGTGACCCCAAAGAATCTCACTCCGAAGAGGCTCTAGAGAGCTAATTTCTCTAAAGTTGTAGGCTTTCTCTAGGGAGAGAGCAGCCTACAGGAAACCCTCCTGTGCAGAAAAAGCAATGTCAAGACTTTACCCAGAAAGCAGAAAAAACAACTACTACAAATACAAGACCTCCTGGAACCAGTTAAGCAGGGGGATGGGAGAGGTTGGGGAAGGAGCGGAAGATTGGTGTGACACCAGGGTCACCTGGCAGAGGCATTGCTGTGATGCCAGTGAACTGAGTGGTACATGTCATACCTGGGCAACACCGACATGTGACCAATTCATTTCCTGTAATATGACAGAGGTATAAATGAGGGGCTGTGGAGAAGGATGAATCTTCCCAGAGGAGAATTCTAGGAGTTGCCTGATCTACTTTTCAGGACCATGGGGGAATCAAATGTAATTTTTCTATCCCAAAATACCATATTAATGCAATATATTATTATGACACTATAGGAAAATATAGCAGTCAAATATCTGACTTTTCCCTGAATTCATATTGTGTTTCTTGAGTTTCCTACGATGTTATTAGTCATTGTGTCTCCATCTTCCTGAGTAATCTGTCTGTCCCAAAGTGTCCACTCAAAGCTGTTGTGTGCTCTGTGTTCCCTCTTTGAGGAGAGATAATAAGATAATGTGCTCTGTGCCTTCAGGTGGCCCTCTGCTCTATGAGAACATCACTTTCGTCTACAACTCAGAGCAGCTGAACGGGACCCAGAGGGTTCTCCTGGATAATGTCCTATCAGAGGAGCAGTGCCGGGAGCTCCACAGCGTGGCCAGTGTGAGCATGGAGTGGGGCAGGGGCCTGTCATGAGCCTGGAGGAGCCGTGGTCCGGTCCCACTTTTAGGCCTGACTTTTGACTTTGTTTAGGAGAAGGACACTGATTGCAGAGAGATTTTCTTAGTTTTGGCTTCTGATGATTTTTCACTTTTGCAGATGGGAATATCCCAGTGGCTTAATTCCCAGGACAATGCCCATCCAGCATGTTCCCTGCCTAGCATATAAAGTCACTGGGGGAAATCCCTTTATTTTAATCAATACTCAACTGATATATGGATTATTGCATTCTATTTATATTATTATTTCTATATATTTCTACTAAAAAGGAAAAATATTGTATAATGAAATGTAGTGAGAAGACAAAATACAGGTATTTCTTTTGATTAGAAAAAAATAATTATGCCTGTATCCTGGAATAAAATGGGGATGGTTCTGAGTATTCACCTTGATTATCATCTTTCTGGCAGCCAAAGCAAAAAGAAAGACCGGATGAATTCATCATTGTCACTTATGAAACATCTTCTTGCCTTTTGCTTCCAGGGAATCATGCTTGTTGGTGATGGCTACAGAGGAAAAACTTCACCCCATACGCCCAATGAAAAGTTTGAAGGTGCAACTGTCCTGAAAGCGCTCAAAGTAAAGTCTCACTGTGTTTGGGTTTGGGTTCCTAAGTGTCAACCCAGAGGCTTTAGTGAATGACAGACACAGAAAAGAGAAGAGTTTAGAATATACATCAATCAGGAGCAAATATGAAGCAGAAACTTTGTTATATTTGTTTTGGGGTGGTGAGGATTGAACCAGGGTCTGGTGCATACTAAATACATGCTCTGCCTCTGAGTTACACGTGCCCAGACACCTTTATTGTTTTTAATCAATCCTTCATTCCGTCATTAATTTATTAAACTTCACATTTACATTAAATTTGTACCTGACAAAAAAAACCCCACAAAACCCCTGTCCTCAAAGAGCTCATGATCTGGTTATAAAAACATACCCAAACAAGTAATTATTCTTTACAGCAAGAAGTGTTATTAGAGAGGAATTAAGAATGTATTATGAGAGAAGAGGGAAGGAAACAATTAGCTTTTAATTTTCCCTTTATAATTAGTAAGAGCTTATTTCAGCAGCTCTTTATCCTAACCCTAATCCCATCAGTATCCCCATTAATTAGTGTAGATATAGCCACCCTGTATTGTCTTCAAAGCCCTCCCATTGACCTACTGCTCTCTCGCTCTCTCGCTCTCTCTCTCTCTCTCTCTCTCTTTCTTCTTATTCAAAACAAGTTTATTTCTTGCTTGCATAAAATGAAATCATCTGGGAGAGATGTGGAGTTAAGGAAAGGAAACACTAGTCCTCACAATCATTCAAGGGCCAAACTGAAGATCTTTGCCATCTTCAAGTGGTTTTCATAGTTATTTTGGGTGTGTCCATCTACATAGCAGATGGGAGAAGAAAATGCAAGGATCATGGTTGAAATTTTAATGGGGTGTACATTCCTACACTCACATTGCCCTGTCCAAGACTTACTCACATGGTCTCATACACATGTATGGCCCTGAATGGGTGAATGTGCTTCCTTGCTGGAGCCATATGTAAGGAACATATCTCAAAAAGAAGCAAAAGTTTTTTTGCAGACATTTAGTAATTTCTGCTGCCAAACTCTTCTATTGCAGGCTTCCAGCCTTAGGCAAGCCTGAGCTCAGATTTAAAGTATCTATTTAAAATGCATAGTTAAGGACATAGATATTTTAATTACTGAAATGAATACATGCAACTAAAGTGACTAAAGGATCTAACAGCTTGTGAAACCCCTACCCCAACATTCCACAAAGGATAGGGAGAAGAGACTAAGATAGGGAGTCTCTAAGATCAGGTCTGAGGAAAAATAAAATTCCTGTTTTTTTAATTCTACTGGTCAATCCACTGCTTTCTAATGTTTTTATTTTGCTTTTCTTTTCAGTTTGGTTATGAGGGCCGAGTCCCACTGAAGAGTGCACGTCTGTTTTATGACATCAGTGAGAAGGCTCGAAAGATTGTAGAGTCCTATTTCATGCTGAATTCAACCCTTTATTTTTCCTATACACACATGGTTTGCCGAACAGCCCTGTCTGGTGAGAATTCAGAGCCTGAACTTGTTCCTTTCTACCCACAATACAATGGGAATTTAAACTATGTAAAACAGAGCTCTATTTCATGTAGCCTAATATTTTAGAAGAGTTCTGTATTTCTAAAGGAGGAAGAGAAGAAGGAGGAACAGTAGCAACTTAGGAAACTCAGGACTTATTTTTTACATCCCTCTTTTGCTCCTTTTTGGTCCCCTAAAATTCCTGAAGACTCTCTCTCTGAATATTTTCAAATCTATTTCTCTTTATTGTTGACATCATACAGAAAAAATGCTTTTCTTCTCTAGGCTTCTCTTTCTAAGGGACCAGGGACCTGGACATTATGGTTGCTGTTTGTTAAAGAGATTATTGAAGAGATGTCCATTATCATTTCTCCTGAGCATCTTCTCTTCCACCCACCTGAATGCCACAGGAAAGATGCCATAGGAGTAGGCAACACTTGGGGGAGTTTCCTCTGAATCAAAATCATTTGTTTTCATTTTCATTTCATCCTTATCCTTTTTGAAGTACAACCCATGAAATGCATGGAGCTTATACACGTATATTTCTATCAGAGTGTGCTTATAGTTGAAGAGACAGGTGTGATTTGCCCAAGGTTTCACATCAAGTTCAAGTCAAAACCAGACCAGTGTCTCCTGACTGCTTGCTCACTGTCCTTTCATCTGCTGTGCCTCCTCTCCTCTCATTTACAAAGGACACCAGGAACAGGAGAAGACAGTTAATCAATATTGTTCCTTTTTCTGGCAGGTCAACAGGATAGAAGAAATGACCTCAGTCATCCCATCCATGCTGATAACTGCCTGTTGGATCCAGAAGCCAACGAATGCTGGAAGGAGCCTCCTGCTTACACTTTCCGGGACTATAGGTAAGTCCGCGACTCCTTCAGAACCAAGCTCCCACCCAACAGTAATCCATGGGAACTGGAAAGCTATTCTGTTTCGCTTGTCATCTTTATCTCTGCGAAGCAGAGATTCTCAAGTAATCTGAAGCGGCTTCCATAGCTGAGAAGTGGCAACTTCATTTTTATCTTCAAAATCATGCACATTTTCCTCCTACCAAGGAGAGTGTATGTTGTGTTGTGTTGTTGTTGTTTTTAAATCATTGTGTTTTCACTGAGGCATACCCTTTTTGGGTATGTACATCTCAGTCTGAGAACACAAAGTCATGGTGTCCTAGCATACCTGGGGATCTTCTCATATCACTTATCAATGACTCACACATTTGAAGAACTATGTTACATTTTGCAAACAAGAAAACAGAAACTCAGAAAAAAAATACTCTTTTATGATGTTGAAAGATATCTTTGTCTATAAAGGGAAGAATCAGGAGTCGTAGTCCCCATGTGTATAATAGTGTGTTAATTATTATGACACTTTCCTATTCTAAAATAATTTTTAGCACCCCCTGTCTGCAGGCCAGGGTCCAGGTAATTAAGGAAAAAGTAGTTACTAGTATGTGAGAGAAGAAGAGAGTTAGAAGCAATGTGGGTGGGTTCAGAGGGCTCCATTAAAATAAATCTAGTTAGATATTCTTTGGAGGAAGTGAAATGTGATCTGAGCTTTGAAATATGATTAGAACTTTTATGTAAGTAGAATTAATAAATCCTTTAGAGGTATAACCCAAATTATATCTGATCTTACCTTCAAGGGTCTGGTGGGTCAAATATTGAGATGTCTAGTTCAAAGGCAACTTACTAATCAGGAAGCCCAATCATCACCTGTCTTCATGTTCCACAGTGATGATATTTTGAGAATATTGTCCTATGAATGTCTCTCCCTTTCTCCTTTAGTGCTCTCCTGTATATGAATGACGACTTCGAAGGAGGAGAATTCATATTCACTGAAATGGATGCTAAGACTGTGACTGTGAGTAAGCTTCTTCCTACAAATTTATTTAGTGTTTTTTTATTTTGTCTTACATTCTTCCAAGGATTTCCAGAGTGCTGGATTCCAAATACTTCTGAGCTCAAGAATTCAAGGGGTGGAAAGAGTCCAAGTAAATTGATAAACCATAAACTTTTAGAAATAGAAGCATACATAAACATCTTCTCGTTCAATTTGAAGATAAATAAAGAGTAGAGATAATAAGGATTTGATGAGGACCACATAGATAGTTAGTGTTCAACTTGGAACCAAAATCTAGACTTTCTGATTCTTTGATGGAAACATAAAAACATTAGTTCTTAGTCACCCAAATCTAGGACAAGTCAAATAAATATACAGAATAAATTCAAGTAACCTGGTGTTCCACATGCTTGGATTGAGCATTGGCCTCCAAATCCCTAGTTACTCAAATGATCAAAAAAGGGTCTATGCATATGTGTGTATGTACAAATACTATTTTAGTCAGCTTTTTTGATGCTGTTAGTGTGTTAATTATTTTGAGAAGGAGAAATTTATTTGGGGTTTTATGGTTTCAGAGGTCTCAGTCAATTCAATAGATTGTCAATTCCATTGCTCCAGGCCAGAGGTGAGGTAGGAAATCATGGTAGAAGAGTGTGGTGGAGGAAGGAGGCTCAGGACATGGCTCCAGGAAGCAGAGAGAAAGCGAGCTCTGCTCACTAAGAACACAATATATACCCCAAATGCACCCCCCCAATGACTTACCTCCTCTAGCCACACCCTACCTGTCTACAGTTAGCACCCAGTTAATCCCTATTAGAGGATTAATGTACTGATTAGGTTAAACCTTTAATAATACAATCATTACATTTCTAAACTTTCTTGCATTTTCTCACACATGAGCTTTTGGGGGCACTTCATATCTAAACCATAACAAATACAAACATATAATTTTAGTGTAAGTAATAAACCTACAGAGGTTGATACACATACACACAAATATGTAGATCAAAACCTAAATTTACCAACATTCGCCTAAGCAAACCAGTGCCTTTGGAAAACCAGCCTCCATAGCACTTACAGACTCTACAGTTAGCATCTCCCCCCACCCCTTTCAGTACTGAGATTGAACCCAGGCATTCTTTTGGCCACTGAGCTACATCCCCAGCCCTTTCACTTATTAATTAATTAATTAATTTATTTATTCATTCATTTATTTTGGGAAAGGTCATTGCTAAGTTACTGAGGCTGGCATTGAACTTGCTATTTTTCTGCCTCAGCCTCCCCAGTTGCCTGGATTACAGGCATGCACCACCATACCTGGTTTAGTTAGCATCATTTGATCTTTAAACAAAGAACATATATAATGGTTAAAAAAAAAACAGGTTTTTCCAACTGAGGGAATAAATTATAAATAGGTTATGAGATATGTCTTTCTTCCATACAAATCTAAATAATTGGGACCTGTATATGATAAACTTCAAGGTTTTGCATTACATAAGCCATTTCTCAACTTTTCCTGAGTTTTGTAATTTTACTCTCATAGCTTCATGCTTTTCTGAACAGTACGTCATCTATGTATCTTTCATGACATACTACTGTGCTGTTGCAGGTGATATAAAATGTCATATATTCCTTGGTTTAAAGGGAATTTCTATGAAGATTCTGGTTTAACTTGTTTAGAAATATTGTTATAATTAAAAAAATATTTTATGCAGTTTAATACAATGATATATGTTCAAAAGTTTGTGATGCTTCACTGTTTTTTTTTGTGTGTAAATTTAAATATTTATCTGGGGAGTGTTTTGATGTTTCATAATGTAGAAAACTAAGTGAATTGATGTTCTTGGTTGGAGTTTAAAAGCCCTACACTAGAATGTCACTTTTGTAAAAGCTGTATGTAGAAGTCATTTTGTTTCTGAGCTTTGCTAACACTGAAACTGAGGTACAAAATCATTCCCATCTTATACACTTTGGAGAAAATCAGTTTCAAATAAAATCAGACAGGTGGTTGAGAAGATTTCTTTGCTTCTACTCCCCCTAGTGGCCATGTTTGGAGACGTTGAATGTTTGAAAGAATTGATGCTTGGAATACTATGTATGAATCAGTTTCATTCACTGTTGAATGTAAGTTAACTGAAATTCTGCTTTTTAACCATGTCAAAGTAGATACTATTCTCCTTTTATTTATCTATAATTATCAGATAATTTATGGTTTTAAAAGGAATGGATCTAACCTCTCCTCAAAAAAGTAAATGAAAACTGGCTTAAATTTTTAACCCAAAGGCTTATCAATTCTTTAGATTAATGCATATGACAGAGTTTTTAGAACATTTCAGGGATAATTAAGATTCATGGGTAAAGATTTTAGGAATTATTGAAGTTGAAGAATTTCCAGTTCTTACCTCTTTCCCATAGTAAATTTATTCCAGTCTCAACAAAGAGAAATGGACAGTTTTCCTTTTCTGTTTCTCTTATTTGACTTCCAAAGGACAAACAGAAAAGTATTGACCTCAGGGCCACAAAAAGAATTAGAGTTTTCCCATCCTTTACTTTGGAAAAATCTTGATATTGTATAATGAATTGAACAGTGACTGAATGTTTACATTGATTAAGGATAAGTACCTCTCAAATTCTTTCCAGCTCTTTATTATCAGTTAGATGGAAGGAAAAATTGTTTGTAAAAATCATACTTGGAAAATTGTATACTTGGAAGACAAATTTTAAATAATAGCATTTATTTGTGGAACAAGAATTAAAGGGTTTGGGGCTCTCCGTGTAAGTTTGAAGAAGATAAAATTTAATAAGTTGTGTTTGCTTTGTGACAAATGAAATTCAATGTTAATGGTGCGGTGTTCCAAAGTATGTCTGTAACCATTTAATTAAACTCCAGAACACAGTGTCCTGTAGAAACCATGTCAGAATTGAGAATGAAAGCTTCTTTATTCCTCCATGTGTGACAGGTGAAGCTCCCTGTTTGGTCAGTCCTGATGGGCCCTGAGAGCCTACTCCCCTGTCATCAGTTCCAATTGCTTCAGCCATTCCATAACTTGTTCTCCTAAGCTTTCTTGAAAATTTTCATATTTAAATATCCTTTCAATTCTTCTAATTTCATTAGAAAGAAAACTCTGAGTTGTCCTGACAGTCTTTCTTTAATATCCTAAAATGTTTCCACCAAGAACTGGTGATCACAGAGTGATGGCCATCATGTGTGGTCATGTGAGTTCTGACCAGCTCCTCAGAGGGTGCTGTTCAGAGAACTTGAAGCTCCAGCTCCCAAGGTCACTTACTAGGAAGGTTTTTCTATCCCACTTCACAGGCTTCACACATTATTTATTGTTCTATTTCTATGCAGAAAGGCACAGCAAGTTCTGTCTCTGCCAAATTGGAATCATACTGATACTATGGACACCAGATTTACATCAGAACAGTCACCTCCATACAGCTGCTTAAGAGAAGCCACTATCTAGAAAAGACAAATCACTCTTTGATTATTGTGAATAGGAAAACAACCAGAAACTGACTTCTCCCTTCTGCTCCTCCACTTAATACTCACACACGCACGTGTACACACACACAGAGGCATAAAAATACATGCATACGTGGGCATACACACACACCTGGGCCTCTGACCTCTTGACTCCTCCACCTTCCTCCAACCTTCCGTGTGATTCATACAGTCTGGGAGTATAAATGTTATCCCAGAACTTCAGGAAATGCTTCAGACATTCTTCTGGAAGGCACTAGTGAGGAAACCACAGCCATCTCATGTTATGCACAAAGAAAATGAAAACTCCCCTAATGGGCCTGTATCAACTCAAGTCAGTTCAGAGAACAGCTCATTCAAAGGTCCCTCTCAGCATGCAGTAGAATGGCCAGTCTCACTGTTTTGCATTTGCTTTACTTCCTAAGGTCTACTATAGAATTTGTAAGGTTTCAATATTTCCTAAAAAAGAAAAATAGTCTCTACTCACATCAGACACTTCTTAAAACCACAACCAAGGCTTCTAATATCCAGTTGCTTGAGCTCACTCAACTTGAAGAGCCTGCTTTTCCATCTTCCACCCCGACCCAGTGCCCCCAGCAATATCTGTTTTTCCCTCACTGCCCTTTTCTACCTAGATATCACTGGACAGCTCCACCTGAGCAATGCGCAAGCTTTGAAGTGTTGTGTCAGTCATCTCAAAACACCTAGAGGCCATGGAATAGGTCATCCCAAGGGTAGTATGTTCGCTTCACTGAAGCTAGTCAAACAAAGCCTGATTAACCACTGGCTAGCAATAGTTTGAAGGGATTAATGCATCATTTGGATTAGATTTGACTTTTAGAAATCTTTGGATTGTGACAAATGTATAAACCATAAATACACAATGAAGGAATTAGAAAGGGTGCTCTCATGTAACCACTATCTAGATGAATAGTTAGGCTTTTCCAGTGCTCAGATGTCTTCTTGATTTCTTTTTAACTCCACAAATATTAAATGTACACCTGCCTTGCACATAGATGCTTTGCTATGTTAAAACTATATAAGTGAATTAAAAGAAACCTTTGCCTTCTTGGAATCTCTAGGCTATTAGCACAACATGTATTAAGCAATTACTATGTGCATGAGCTATTCCACATATTTTGCTTAATTTTTTGTATTTTATTTTATGAGGTTTTATCTACAGATCAAAAGACTGACAGGACTTCTTTTTACAGCCCCAGCATTCCATTATTCTTTGACTAAAACCTTAACCCAAATAATTTCACGGAGGGTAATGTTTATGATCTAAAATTAAAAAGTCTAGCTGTCATTTTCTTTTGCAGGCCTCTATAAAACCAAAGTGTGGGCGTATGATCAGCTTCTCATCTGGAGGAGAGAACCCACATGGGGTGAAGGCAGTCACCAAAGGACAGAGGTGTGCTGTGGCTCTGTGGTTCACCTTGAACCCACTTTATAGAGAATTGGTGAGTTCCTAACACTCGGAAGGCCAGTTAGACCTGCTTTCTGAACTGATCAATCTACAAAGTCCTTTAACTTGTTCCATATCCCTTCAGGATCCTAAGACATCATGACAAAACTTTCACAGAATTCTTTCTTTTTCTTGTTTCCAATGCTAGGACTATTTTCTAAGCAAGAACAAACATCCCTGATCTGGTCCTGACGTGGCAATTACATATCTTATAGGAACTATGAAGGCAGCTTTTAATCTGATCATTTCTAATAAGTGAAGCTGTTTTCAGAAATAGAATCATCAGTGTTATTGGGGAGTTACGAATCAAGATTGAGCTTGTTAACAAATTGGAGCCTTGGGAGAGAGGAATGACAGTTTGTGGGTCTCCAAGAGAAAAGACTGTATTATTTTCTTGGCAAAGTATTAAATGATCACTGAATAATTTATCAAACATGTGAAAGAGGATGAGGGAAGCTGAAAGCTTTTTATGACTTATTACTACTACTAAATTAAATCTTAATATCGTATTTGAAGTAGCTGAGGACACTTAGCCTGAAAAAGAGACTGTGATCTCATCCTTATAGATGTGCTTGGGCAGCAGTTGTAGTCTACACTAGTGAAGAGACATGAATTAACACCAATAGGTAGAAGTCCCTGGGAGAAAAATTATCCCATAAGGGATAACTTTCAAATTATTAGTCCTATCAAGTAGAGTTGTCTGCTTTGGAAGTCCTGATTGGTGGCTCCAGTTGAAGCCCAGTCAGCGACGTGGCCTGAAATACGTAAGTTGAGCCTCATGACAAGGGGTCACCTTGAATGACTGCAAAGTCTTCTTCAGCCCACGTTCTAATGAATCTATTCATTAAAATGATGGTCTGTCTGGTTTTGCTCTTTAGGGTCCCTAAATTGAATCCAGTTTCATCAGCAACTGCTTTAAAACAATCCCTTTTTCTTATGTATTTTTCACAATCAAAACTATCTCACACCAGCTACTAGGGAGTCTGAGGCAGCAGAATCACAACTTCTGGGCCTGCCTGGGCAACTTATCAAGAGTCTGTCTCAGAAAAAAGAAAAACAAAAACAAGGACCAAGGCTTTACCTCAGAGATAGAAAGAGTACTTGCCTAGTGTGTGCATTTTAGGCTCAGGGTTCCATCTCCAGCACTGCAACAAAACAAAAATGAACTCACAAAAGTTCTTTACCCACATTCTCTGAGCATTCTTTCAGACATTTAACACAGGTTCACAGAAGACTTGTTAATTGCCTGGAAAGCCCTGCAAGGCAGGCTCTTGGAGCACAGGATGAACAAAACATAGTTCTTGACTGCAGGGAGCAGGGAGAGATCAAGAAGACAGGAAATGGGAATACAGGAAGACTCACTTAAACTCAGAAATAAAGAAGATGATACCTATCATGGAAAGAGAAAGAACTATCCTAACAGGGAAGAGAGCACAGAGCTGAGAAGTTCAACAGCACTGAACAATCTCCTTCACCAAGAATTCCTTTTGTTCCCTATTTTTTTCACCCACTTTTTTTTAATTGGTGCATTATAGTTGTACAAACGGATGGGATTTGTTGTTACATATTCGAACATACACATGATATAAAAATATAATTTGGCCAATATCATTCCCCAGCATTTCCCCCTCCCTGTGTTTTGTAAACTCCAAAATACCAGTGTCCCTCCAAAGCACTCCTTCTACAGTAAGGCCCCTAGGTAAAGGCGGAAACAATGAAGAGTAAAATTGTTTAAAAATTGCCTTACTGCCAGAATTTTAGCCTTACTCAGAGGGAATTTAATAATTCTGTATTCAAACTTCCTCTTCAAACATATTGTTCTAGCAATGAACTATAAATTAATAAAATAAACACAAAGTAATTCCCTGCTCCTTCCTAATCAGAAAACATCAATGCCATTGTTTCCTCCTTGGATGGAAAAGTACTATGAACTTCTCCAGTCTTCAGGCAGTAGCGGCATCTAGTGGCCACAGTTGGAAATGGCAAGAGCCTCTTCAACAATAAAAAATTTTGTCTATGCCTTGATTCCCAAACTTTCTTCTCATTGGAATTACCTGGTAATCTTTATAAAACTATTAACAACTGACTCACACCCTCATAAATTCTGATTTAATTTCTATAGAGTGTTATATGGGCATCAGGAGTTTCAAAGTCTCCCCAAGTGAGTCTAATGTGTAGCAAAGTTTGGGAACCCTGGCTAAAACCTTTTCTCAGATTGAATCTCTGAGTGAGGAAAGCCTGCAGGCAAAAAAAAAAAAAAAAAAAAAAAAAAAAAAAAATCATTAGTTCTGGCAGATTCCCATATATTATAGATTACTTTAAATACACTGGAATCTCAAGAGGTATTTAGCAACATAAATTATACAAGAACATTAGAGTTTCATGTATTTCATATTTAGGTCTTGAATTTCTTTCCCTTCATAAGAGACTTAATTGTGATAGTATTTTGTGGCCATCAGATGTGAGAACTTTGCATGTGTGTCAGTTTTTCTTTTTTTTTTTTTTAAGCATCAAGATTTTCTTACCATATTCATAAATTAGTAAACAGGCCTTTTTAAAAAGCTATAGCAGCAATTTAGTTTACTTTTAGTCAGTTGGTTATTTTGGTTGTCTTTATGTCAACATTGTTTTCAATTATGAGGTCTTGCATGAAAGGAGATTTGTTTTTAGGCCATAAAACAGTTGTTTTTATAAGTTGCTATGCTTTACACTGTGCTAGAGACTACCTCTGGGGAATACAGACTAGATGAGGCTTAACCCCCGGTTTCCAGGAGCTCAGAGTCTTTGGAGAGATGATACAGGTGCCCAAGTAAGTAAAATATGATACAGAAGGTGGTAGGAATTGTCAGTAGCAAATGAATGTGCAGGGGATATAAAGAAGTAGGCAGGAAAGGGTCATTGAGGAGATGATGTTTGAGGTGAGATTTACAGGGTGAGTGAGATTTCTGTAAGGAGAAGCATTTTAGAGGAGACCTTCATATGTATGTATTGACTCATTGAATATAAATGCCAAATGTCAGTAACTTTTTTTGTACACTATAAAATGGAGTGACCAAGAAGATAAGATTCCTTCCTCCCCGGAAGTTTACATTCTAGTGGACAGAGACAGGCAACAAATAGGCAAAAATATTACCAATTGAGAGAATTTCTCATAGTCATAAATGGTGTGTGCAAAATGGAGCAAGGTAATTGATTTGAGAATAATGGGCTGTCAAACTGTGAGTTCTCGCCAAGCAAGTGACATGTGAGCTGCAACCCCAGTGACAAGAAGAGCCAACAGACATCTGGAGAAGAGCATTTCAGGCTCAGATGACAATGCAAAGGCCCAGAGACAAGAGGGAGCTTAGAGAGGTAGACAAAAAAGGTGTTGGAGGTGTAGCTCAGCAGTAGAGTGTATGCTTTGGCATTGGTAAGGCCCTGAGTTGGGTTTCCAGAATCAAAAACAAGCAAACAACCTCCCCACCATGAAAGAAATATTACAAAACAAAAAACAAAGAATAGTGACTGGGTTATGACATGCAAGATGGAGCATAGTACAAAAGGAGAACAGAGAAAGCAGGTCCACACTTTCCAGGTTGGATCAGTACTTTGAAATCCATTCTAACTGCTAGGAAGCCATTGTATCCTTCTCCTCCCAGTTTGCTCCCCCAGTTCTGGGAATGACCAGATCCAGAAGATTACTTTAGCAGATATCTGGACTTAGAGTAATGACAGAAAAGGTGAAAGACGTGGGAGGTTTGAGATGCAGTGTGGTGGTCGACCGGCTAGACCTATGGCTGGTTGGTGTGAGATAAGAGAAAACACAGGATACAGTGGCAACATCCAGAAGGATATTTAATTTAGACTAGGACTTGGCAGTTCTTTTGAGACTGTAGTATTTAGGGATCAGGAGGTAAGTCAGGAAGTTGGAGTGTAAGAAGAGGAGAGGGAAGAAAACAACGTAAGGCTGATGACACAGAAAGGTCTAAATCAGTGAGCTCCTTATAAGCACACAGAGAAATATGAACCCAGACCTCCAAGCCATTGGAAGCCAAGGGTCTGAGTACTGAGCAGCAGAGTGATATGGCCAGGTTTATGAGCAGGACCCAAGAAAAGCACATGAGTATTAGAAGCTTGTGAGTAGCGAAATAGGGAGTTCAATTTGGAAGTTTCTGATGCAACCGAGTTAGGAAATAACGTGGACCTAAACCAGTGGCTGTTAAGAAGGAGCTTTGCCTAGGGCACATTGGGCAATGTCTGGGGACACTTTGGTCATCACAACTTAGGGAGACATCCTGTTGGCTACCTGTAGTAAGTAGAGACCAGGGACATTGCTGAACATTCTACAATGCACCTGACCCTCTCTCCACACACAAACACACACAACAACAAGGAATGATCTGGTCTAAATGTCAGCAGCGCCAAGATTGAGAAACCCTGGCCCAAAATAAAGCCACAGTATTATGCCTGGAAAAGAAAGGGGCAGAAAAAAGAGACAAAATGGAAAGGACGAAATGGCTTATCAGATGCAGGAATCCATGGTCAGGTTATTATGGCAAATGGGAGGGCAGCGGCTTTACTGCGAGGTTTAGTATCTGAGGAACAGAATAGGTCTGTGGGGGAGAAAAGGTGCATTCAGTTAGAATACTGAGCTGAGCTGGAGATGTTGATGAGACCATGAAGTAGCAAGAGTAGGAAGTGGTTGAATATGCAAGACATGTTTTGCAGGAAAGAAATCATGGAAAATAATTACTTAGGACAAAGGAGATGAAGATGAGGTTTCATCCTTAACTGGATTTAGCACCAATCCATGCCCATATGGATGCCTGGAAGTGTTCAGGAAGCATCTGCCACTGGTATTGATTACTATGCTTGTAACAGAAACTTGTCAATTGTCTTCTTTGCAGGAACGAATAAAGGCCGATGAAGTGATTGCAATCCTGGATCAGGAGCAGCAAGGAAAGCATGAACTGAACATTAACCCCAAAGATGAGCTATAAAAACAAGAAAGAAAGTTCTATCAAATATTTATTTAAATTGTTAATCTTAAAAGAACCTTTTTATTTTTGTACAGAGCCATGGTATAAATTAACAGGTTAATATGAGTCATTAGATCTCCCTTCTGTTCCTTAGGGTGCTAGCTTTGCTTCACTTCTGTCTTTCTTGGTTTTTCTTCAGATGATATTTCAAAGCTCAGTCACCTTCCCTTGCTCCACATATACACACCACACACAAACACATCACACACGTACCACATAACACACCACACACATGCCACACATATAAATACACGCCAAACACATCACACATACACATACACATGCACAAACACATCTAAACACCAAAAATACATACCACACAAAAAAACCACACACAAAACACACACACACACAATTTGCTGCACATTCAAAAACTCAGAGAGAATAA
The DNA here is from genome assembly GCF_047511675.1 of Marmota flaviventris. NCBI lineage: Eukaryota > Metazoa > Chordata > Mammalia > Rodentia > Sciuridae > Marmota > Marmota flaviventris. Next base: position 46,109,080 of record NC_092505.1, on the reverse strand, counting down.
GCTGGTTCTTGGCGAATCCACACTCTTATGTGTGTCCCAGCTCTAAAGTTAGAGTGTGACTTGGTCTCAGCATGCTTTCCTGGCTCAGTGCCTTTCCGCTATGTCCTCTGGAGGTGCTGACAGCCGTGAGCTCAACTCTCCAGAGTCAGCTAAGCTTTGGGTCTGCAGAGCCCCTGGTGAAGTCTGCACGGCCTCAGGTGTCCTGGGCATGAGGGCCATCCAAGCTCCAGGAGGGAAGCTCTTGGCTGAGGACTGCCTGCGACAGAGGGGCCGTCTTCCCAGGGCCTTGCTGGAGCTTTTGGTTCTGGTGTTCTCACCAGGGAACAACCTCACTCTGTATACTGGAAACTTCAGCTAACCCTCCAAGGTGCTCCGGGAGAGACTGCCCTCTGAGTTGTCTTCAAAAAGTCACAGAGAGGTTGGAATGGAATGGGTCTTCACTCCAGTGACTTTGGAAGAAAATCTCTAATCCCACCTGGCTCAGGACACTATGGCCAGGCTGTTGGAGAGCGGCAGCCCCTAGAGGAAAGGGATGTTTTATACTAAGAAAAGTGAGTCTGATTGATTCCAGTCTTCATCTGCTTATATTCAACGGCCCCTCCACATTGCTGCTGCCCAGCTCACAGATTCCTGCTTGTGTCGGAGGTGTTTAATAAAGGGAGCTTTGTTTTAATATCTTCTCCCGGGTGCCTGTTTTGTCTTCAGACAGTGGTCCCGCAGCAGCTCCTGGACAACCTAGAAGCACTGTTGGGCCACGACTCTTTTGCTAGCAGGCACACAGCTCCTGGGGGACACTGCTTTGGAAGAAACAGATGGTTGGCCCAGGGGGATATTAATCCAGAGAATGACTGGTTCTGATCCCAGTACTAAGGGGGATGCTGCAAAGATGTTTTACAGTCTATGGGGTTATTCTATAGACTGTAAAACAGGGTGTGTGGGCCATATTTTACCAGTGTGAGACTGTCACCTTTGTGATGGGCACTGGTAGAGCTAAGATTTACTTTCTACAATGCATGTTCTTGGTTAGTGGTAAGAACATCCATTCTTTGAAACTGAAAATTTGAGTTACAGTGATTTATGTGCCGTCTGTTTTCCGCCAAACTTTCTGCTTACATTTTCATCATGGGTAAAGGGAAAGAGCATTAAATTATAATCCCAGCCCCATCATATTTACCCTGCTGTGTGACCTGGAGCTACCTTCTTTCCCTTTCTGGACTTCAGTTTCCTTCTCTAAAAATGACATAATTAGGTATAGCTTTCCAGAAACCCTCCCATGTGCTCCAAATACAAACAAATAAATCCCCCAATCAAAACTAATTTTAGAAATAGTCCCAAATAAGAACAAATTCATTTCTGCTAACATTTTGAGACTTGCAAATGGGTTCCTTATATGCACATGTGATTATAAGATTTTTAAACCCAATTTTAAGGGCTCAAAATTCTTGAGCTTTGAAGCAGATTGCTATTTGTCTGTTCTTCCACTGCGAAGAGCTTGCTGGCACTCAAATTTGCTGATAGGAGGATCCAGGCAAGGATCTGATTTCTGTTTTCTGGCAACAAGGCATCAACAGAGAAAACAGTCCCTGGTTCTTTGCAATCCTGGCTTCCTGGGTGCAGTGGGTGCTCTGGGAGAGCATTCAGGCATTCAGCACTGTCTGATGCTCGATCCCACAGAAAGTGGGTGAAGGCCTCAATAGACATCATTGTGTGAGATCCACATCTTGAGACATTTGCTGACAGCACTGGGTAGTTATTCCCGTTTTGCTGGTTCACCATGTTGCTCGACACCTGGAACATCATGCATGTGCTAAAGCATTTATATTTTAATCTGCTCCACATCAAACCATACATAATTTCATTTAAATATTTAGGGAGTGTCATCAGATGACTAAAATATCTCAGACTTAGAAGTTGCAGTATCTGTATGCTAGATAATCCCTCTTGTAGAAGAATAGAAAAGCCCATTGGAAAATTTGAAGTTTTTAGAGACGAAGAAAGCCATAGAAATCACAATTCAATTCTTTCTCTTTAGGTAGAAGCTCAGAGATGAAACAGAGCCAGAGCTAAAGCCAGGGCTGTTGATTTTGGTTATGTTACACGAGGCTTAGGATCCTGGTGCCGGGCTTTGTCCACCTACAGGAAGGGCTGCTTCTTATAATCCAGCTAAAGATGGAACTTGCTGACTAATCCATGGATCTGCAAATCTGTGTCTGTCCAGAAGGAGGGAATGTTTTTTGTTCTCTTTCTTCCTTTTTTATTTTTTTCTTTCGGTACTGGGGATTGAACCCAGGGGTACTTTATCACTGAGAAAACAGTCCCTTTTTATGTTGAGACTGGGTCTTACTAAGTTGCTGTTCAGGCTGACCTCAGACTTGGAATGGTCCTGCCTCAGCCTCCCAAGTCACTGGGATTACAGGCGTGCACCACCACAACCGGCTGGGGGAGCCTTTTACTTATTCACACAGAGGTGATAAATGTACTGGAGGCAGCCTAAGCTGAAAAGCTCAATTTTTATGTTTAGGGCTCTTGGTTGGTATGGCTTAGAGAACCACCATTTGTCTTGATGACTAAGCTTTTGTTTTCATCTGTTTTATTGTGTTGAGTGCTTATAACACAGGACATGTCCACACACGAGGAATCCCAGGAGGTGTGCTGGGCAGGGGGTGTGAAGTAAAGTGATTGCTTGTGGTCACTCAGCGTGGAATGACTACAGTTAGCTACAAGCATGGTCTTTTGAGCCAGGGAGGAAAAAAAAGCACTATTACCACTGTTCCCTGGGCCATCTTCCTAGGCACATTAAATATAAAATAATGAATTAGTGTAAAGAAGAAGGTTTGACTTTATCAAGTCAGGAAAAACTCCTCTTTTGTCTTCCGGCTGAGCTACCTGATCTTGTGATTTTGTGTGTGATTCCCCTTCTTTGACAAATATTGAATATGAGTTGCATAATTCAATTTGATTCAGGCCCACATTGGAGAACATACCTTGTGCCCAGTGCTGCTTTTGTGAAGCTCACAAAAGGAAAGAGGATTGTAGTCCAGTGTCATTTTTCCTCTCCCTCAAAGGCAGAAAGACTCTTGAGCTTAAGTTTCTTCTCTAGAGAAGACACAGGACACAGTGATCCTCCAGACGGGTGAAGTGCTTGCTTCACAGCACTGTCAACGGACAAGGAAATCTTAGGTTTAATGCACTCTTCATCATTATTAACACATATGTAACATTTTTTTGGCACTTAATCAGCTGAAAAGAAGCCATGGAATGAGTCAGTATCATTTAATAATATATACCTATGAATTTTAATTGAAGTACAAATGCTGAATTATTTCCCATAAGACAGCCACAGGGAACAACTCCCTCACTGACGTCAAGAGAGGAGATAATGGGGGCCACCTCACCAGCTCCTTATGCCAAGGCATTCAGTGTTCTGAGGTGGCTGACAGTGGAATGGCTGAGAAGTGGGAAAAAGTTGAACTGATCCCACATCCAAAACTCTTCAGGGAAACAGGAACCATTTGGCAAAAATTCCAAACCACAAGTCCATGGTTCTACCTCCTGCCAAGAAGCCTGTGATGGGAAGTGACCTCCCTACATAGTCCCAGTAGCCCACCCACCAATCAACTACTCCCAGATAATTTGATGTTTCCAATATGAGATGTGGGGCCCACTTTGATTTGGACGGGGTTGACGTCTTCAGACATATCTAGACAAGTAACATCCCCCATTCTTGAGCTCACGGCTGTGTTAGAACTGCAAATTCTGTCACACACCCCGCTTCCCTTCCCCTCCCTGTAAATCACAATGTTTTCTGTGCCCACTGCTGACCTCTGAGGCCAGACGATGTCAAGTGGGGAACAATCTGATTATTGATCCTGGTTTTCACTACAATGGATGGCAGCAATCATGTGAAAGTTTGGATTAATGAGTCACCTCTGGCTTCAAAAATCTTGTTAAGGCTCCACAATAAAATAACCAAAGATGTTCCTGCCCTCTCTTTTCCTGATGTGTTGCTTGGGAGGAAAGTTTGAATGCCCCATTTATTCAACAAGCAACACACCTTTCCTGGCCCCTTTGTATGATACATCTGGGGGAAGGAAAAACAAAAGAAGAAGAAGACATGCCCTGCTGCCCTCCCCTTGGCAGGCCAGCCACACAGGAGATCCAGATAGAGTCGAGTCTGACAGTTTTTCACCTTGACGGTCCCTCTCCTAATCACTCATCAGCTCTTGAAGGCCCCCAAAGCTTTAGGTAGGTATGACCAGGTGCCTTCTTCATCTGAGTGTCCATTTCAACAGTGAACTGGGAATCATTCACCAGTAAGAAATCTTGCCTCAAGCTCCCTTTGTCAGACTTTGGCAGGATGATGGCATATGTCCAAGAAATCCTGGGTAGACCCTAGTTAAACCCCTTTTTCCCACTTTATGGTTTTAACTCTGAGTTACTGTCTGGTGGTGGGTGGGGAGAGGAACAGGGACTGGGCGAGAAGCATTACCTGCTCTGTCTCATCTTTTTCCACTTGTTAATCCTGTATCCCATTGTTTCAAAGGGTTATAATCATGGCTGGCATTTATAAAAAATTTTATGGTCTTGGAGCACTTGGCAATCATATATAACTACATAATTATCTTGAGAGGCACATCAATGCAATCTTCGTTTTATAAATGGGGAACATGAACAGTCATAGGGAAGATGGGGTAGTGACGTTCTGGTCATTTGTGGATTCAGTCCTCAGTTTTTGAGTGGACACTCAGTAGTGGGTTTGGAGCAGTATTCAGAGATGAAGAAAATTACACTGCTTCCTTTATGGAAGTCCACATAAAGTAGGAAAAAAAATCAGTGTAAACAAACGATCAGTATAAAATAAGGTCAATGTTCTGGTAGGTGGAATAGGCCCAGTGGACTCCGAGAAGAAAGTGGTTGGGTCTAGGGGAAGGGTTACAGAGAGGAAAGCTGAATTGGTTCTTAGGTGCCTGCCCATTCCACTCCCAACAGGCAGATGTGAGTCCCATGACCTCTGACTATCACTGTCCTCAACTGGAGGGTGTTGAATTTGAACTGGGTGCTTCTTGGGTTCTAAAACACTGGGCCTTCAGAGATGTCAGGGAGAGTTCATATTAAAGTTAGTATTTTGGGGTAGGGCAGAATGGGATCTTTACTATGGATTGCCTCGGGCAAGCACCTTAATGAATGCTGTGAAAATTCAAATAAATACCAGGTAAAGAGGAAGTTTTATTTTATCCCCTTGCGAGGGAGTCATTATTTAAGTGGGTGGGGTGAAGCCCTCAAGGACTGTGCTTCCTACCAAACAGGAAAGGAGTAACTGCTGCCAGGAATCGCTGAGGGAGCCCATCCTGCAGACTGAAGCCAATGACAGTACCAGAACATTCCCTCTGCCTGTGAGCATTTGAAACTTTCCATCCCGCAGGCCCTGGAGCCCGTGTGCATGTCCTTACACTTTCATGTCAGAGATGGGAGGGATGAGGACATTCCAGCCCTCAGGTATGAGATCTGAAAAGCCTAAAGCATTTGGAAAATTCAGTAAGTCTTCTAATAAAATCTGAAAGCCATGTAACATCAGATTCAAGGCTATTTTTTTTCCCCAAGATTGCACAGGGAATGCAGTTTCAGAAACCTTGGGAGTCACTGGAAGAAAATCATCTCCAGCAGAAGTTAATGGGGTTAATGTTCCTCATTTAAAACCAAAAGGGTCAAGGAGAACATTACGCAATAAGTATCCAATCACACTTAGTTTGTTTGTTCTATCTACCTGCTTTTTGGTTTGTTAAAGTCTGTAAATGCCTTTGAAGGTCTTAAGCAATCATATTCCTTAGATTTAGAATAAATTATAGATTCCCTGAGGCTCAGAAACTGACTTCAAGGCTGCTGGTCACCAGGGTAAGACTCTGGTTTCTCATGATATTCCAGTGTTTAGCAACATTGACTGAACAGACAGCAGTGTTTTTCTTTTCTATATTTGAAGTTCAGAGTTTCAGGACATGTTTTTCTTGCAAGATAATATGAACTAAAATTATACTTCTTTGAAGTTAATATTGGTAATTAAATAAAGACTAGGTTCATCTCCCCCCACCCCAACCGCACCCCAGTATTCAAGTTAAAATGTAACACCTGTTAGCGCAATTGCCTTCTGAGTGGTCTTACTTTTAGCCACTTAATATGGAGTCAAGAACAGCCCTGGAAGACCTGGCTAGAGCTCCCTGGCCTAGACAGTGTCACTTCATGGGAGAACGCTTATGCTTTTCTTTGACATTTAGCACTGGCGTCACTAACTTTCCACACCATCCCAGGAGACATGCAGGGGAAAAGAAATAGGGGCTAGATAAATATTTTGACTGAAGTCAAAGTCACAGCAGAAGGTCAGTTTCCCAACTAAAAAATAAGTGTACTTTGGGACGAGTTGCAGTTCTGACCTCGTTTAGGTCTTTGGATGATGAGGAGGAGACATGAGCTGTGTGACCCTAGGTCTCACCATCTGCTCCACACTCCAGTGGAAATCCAGAAGGAGGCAACTGTCTTCAGCAAGATGGTCGTTGCCTCTGCTCTGAGCCGGTCACCTGGGGTTAAAGCTCTGTTCAAACACGCCCTGGCTTCCTCTGAGGGAGCACTGTGCGCCTTGTCTGAACTTCCAGGCCGCAGGGCTGAGTGCAGTGTGCAGATTTTTTCTTCCAGACATTTGGCTTCTGAGTGATGTATTTTTGTCTCTAAGGGTAATAAAAAGTACATCTGATGTTGCTCCCTGTACCAGGAACTTTGCTTTAAAGCACTGGTGCACCACTTCAAAGTCTGGACACCACGTAGGGGATTGTTCCTGGGGACTCCAAGGTGTGCCTATGAATTGGGACATACTGCCCACCAAGGCGCTACCAGCTGAACACTGTCAAATATGTCAAATATGACTCATTACTGTACTGAAAACTCTAAAGTACCTCACCTTCAGAATCAGTGTAGTAGATAATATTGTTTTTTTCAATGTGGCAGAGTAAACCCTTCATTTGTATGCAGGTAGGTTTACCAATTATACTGGAATGGCACAGAGGGCTGAAGAGAACAAGCCCATGACAGGGACCTCAAGAGAATCATTGCCACAATGGGGTTGTGGGTTGTGTGTTTACAGTTGAGCAAATGAAGGCCACTGCAAATACTGACTCACAGTTGGAAGGGGCCTTAGAAAGCACGTGGTGGTCGCACCCCTTATTTTGAATTTGGGGAAGCTGAGGCCAGGGGAGAGTTGTGATTTTCTCAGATTTACTAAAAATGTTAGTGATACAATATGGACTCCCACCCAGACCTCCTGGCTCCTAGTCCAGAACTCCATCACAGGAATCCATGGAATAGTAGAGAAGAGTGCTGTTGAGTCACAGAAACCTGCACCCCTTGCTGCCTCTTCCTAGCTCTTTTATGATGGACACATTCCTAACCCTCTCACGTTTAAAGTTGTTATCTGTAAAGGAAAGATATTCTATGAGTTTTCAGGAGATTGAATTGAGCTAATAGATGAAAATGCCCTGAACAGGGCAGGGGAACATTAGAAAACAGTGGCTATTTTACTACCTCAGAACACCTAGAAAGGACAAAAATAGATAAGAATGTAAGCTCTCTGAGTATTTTGCAAGCTCTCATGAATTTTTTTTTGTGTGTTTTTCTTTTGAGACATTATTCCCATGAAAAATTTTATAATTTTCAGATCCAATTTTCATATAATTACATGTAGAAATAGTCTCTGGCCACAATTAACAAATTGAAAAGAGAAAGTTTTAACACAAAAGTGAGAGGGTGTTTTAACTTCAAACAGGTTGTCCATCACTTGTGCAGAAAAGAGATGGCTGACTGTCCTACCTTAAGTGGCTGTGCATGCTGGCACATGCCTATAATCCCAGCAGCTCGGGAGGCTGAGGCGATAGGGTCACAAATTCAAAGGCAGCTTCAGAAACTTAGTGCAGCCCTAAGCAACTTAGCAAGACCCTGTCTCAAAACAAACAAACAAACAATCAAACAAACAAACAAAAAGGGCTGGGATGTGGCTCAGAGGTTAACCACCCCTGGGGTTAATCCCTGGTACCAAAAAACAATCAACCAACCAAACAAACAAAACAAAACAAACTTATGTGGCCCTTCTGACTCCCTAACTTCTTCTACAAGTGATGTTTCAGCTGCTTTTCCTAGTACACAGTGCCCCAAGCATTTCAAATACAAAATCATTGGTCAACAGCAGAGGGCACTATTAGCATTTTGCTTTGAGGGTCTGGGGTGGGGCATGCAGTCTATGCAATCATTCATTCACACATTTTGGAAAGTCTCTCTCTCTTCTCTCTCTCTTCTTTCTCTTCTCTTCTCTTCTCTTCTCTTCTCTTCTCTCTCTCTCTCTCTCTCTCTCTCTCTCTCTCTCTCCCTCTCTCTCTCTCTTCCAGTAATGAAGATTCAACCCAGACCCTCTCACAAACTAGACACATGTAGACCCATACTCTACCATTGAGGTACATCCCCAGCCATTTTAAAACTTTTTATTTTGAGACAAGTTGCCAAGGCTGGCCTCAAACTTGTGATCCTCCTGCCTCAGCCTCCAGAGTTGCTAGAAGCACCAGCATGCAGCACCATACCTGGCTTTCATTTTGGCAAGTCTTGATTTAAAATCTGTTGTGTGTTCTGCATTGAAAGGAATGCTGAACTAACATAAGATGTGGTACTTGCAGACCAAGTGCAAAGAGCATGTACAAAATATGAAAAGATATGTGTGGTACCTGCCTGAATACAAAGGATACATGTATGTTTGGCAGGTTTTTGAGGGTTTGGGATAGGCTGTGTAGCCCAGGGAAATATTGCAAGGCAGTTGATCTAGAGCTGTTCCTTAAATGACGAGGAGGAAGTAACATAGACAACACAAGCAAAAGTGAAGAGTCATGCACTGCCATGAACATCAGCATTATAACTGTGACAATAGCTATGCTGACGAATATCATTACCTCTACCACTTACAACAATCATCATGGCTCATGTGGGAGGCAGCTTGCACAACCATGATGTCATTCAGCCCTTGCTGCAATCCTGTGACTTCAGCTCTACGGGTATTGTTCTAATTTGACTAATGAGACAATCGAGCTCCTTCGAGGGAAAGTGACCAGCCTAAGGTCATACAGGCAGTGAATGGTAGTATTGGGAGTTAGTTTTACTCCCTGCTAATGCAGAAGGAAATCCTGAAATTTGTGGCGCAGACTTTCCTAGAAATGAAGGTTTGGAGTGTAGTGAGGTTTTTGTTTGGTTGTTTGTTTGGTTTTGGGTAGTGGAGATTGAACTCAAGCATTTAACCACTGAGTCACATCCCCAGCCCTTTTCTGTATTTTATTTAGAGATAGGGTTTCACTGAGTTGCTTAGTTTCTTGCTAAGTTGCTGAGGCTGGCTTTGAACTCAGGATCCTCCTGCCTTAGCCTCCTGAGCCTCTGGGATTACAGGTGTGTCCCATCAAGCCTGGCTGGAATGTAGTGTAAACAGCACAAGTTTCAAAAGTTTGCAGCCTACCTCTGCATTACTGAGGGCGTGGCAAGAAGCTAGATTGAGGCACTGGGGCTTAAACCTCAGGGAGAAGGTTGAGATTTGGAAAAGCCAGAGGTGGTGGTTTAGCCAGAGGATGGTGTATTAACAAAATCAGCATAGTGGACTTGGAGGGAAGAAGAAAGGTGTCAGGGAGACCAATGAAGAAAATGCTATTGTAATCTAGGCTAGAGAAGGGGTTTGGGAGTCCTTTGCTCCAGTGAGAAGGAGGAGGTTTGATCACTGTCATTATCTGTAATTGCTGGCACAAGGGAATCATACAAAGCAGACTGGTTTCTAATTCATTTTATATTGGTTTTAAATTATCTAGAGAACCTCCCCCATTGCCTGCATGTACCCTGGGCTGGGTCATCCAATCTCACTGACCAATGGTCTCCACCTTATTTACCTGCTCTCAAAGCACATGTGAGGACAGCCTACATCAGAAGAGGTACTTTAAAGGAAAAAGAAATAAGAATTTGGAGGCTGCCAAAGTCACCAAGGCAAAAAGACAAAAACCGTGAGTCTGAGATGTTGAGCCTAGGAAAATAATGGTGTCCTTAGTGCAGACAGGGAAGCAAAAGCTTAATAGGGAAGGTGACCTTATCTGACAACAGAACTTCCAAGTGGCAATGGAACCCTCTCCTGGAATGTTTCAGAGCAAATATATTTCCCATTCCATGTATTGATTACATGCTTTTCACCTTTTTCTTCCCCTAAAAACCTAGAAATGATCTATGAAAGATTTTTTAGAAGTAAATAAGCTAAAGTGAGAGAAAACTGGTAAGTTGTTTATCTACTCTTCAGATGACATCAAAACAAATCGCCATCTTTTGGGGAATCGGGGCTCTCTGCATGCCGCTGCAGCCCTGGTCTGCTTCCTCAGCACCACCTGTGGTAGCTCTGCTCCCCTTTCCTCCCTGCCTGCTAGCACCTCCCTCTCTTATCTGGGGTGTTTATATTCTGTTCTTTCTGCCTAGAACACTCTCATCCACCAACACTCCTGCTTCATTGGGGAATTTAGGCAGTAAGGTACTTTACCTGGGAGTGAGAAATGCCCAAATCAGCCTAGTTCTGGCAAGCGTGGGCAGTTGGTCACCCTACAGCGTGCATTGCTTTAGCCTGGGATACTTCCCACTCTAAGAAGCCGTCTCTGATCATCTCCACTCCCAGGCCAAGTTCAGTCCCGGCTGAGCGGTGCAATTCTTTCCTACTTCTTCCTTGTTCACACGCCTACACACTGTGTGTATGACCATCTCTGCTGTCCGCAGAAGCTGCTTCTGTGCCTCCACTCGCTCAACATCCTGGTTCAGCAACCTTCATCTCTCTGCAGAATCACTGCAGTACTCTCTAGTTTTCCTCCTTGCTTCCCCCCCACCCCACTCTTGCCGTATATATTCTTAACATGAAGGCACAGGAATTCTTTAAAGGCATAATCTTGCTACTCCTCTGCTCAAAGTAGTTTTCAGCTTTTCTCTCACCCCAGCCAAGTGAATGGCCCACAAGATCTGAGCCAACTATCTCTCTGCTCTATCTCTCGTATACTCTCTCCTGGGTTAGTTGACTCCAGTGGAATTGGATTCATTACTCCTCCTAGAACACGCTCAGCATGTTCCTGCCTCAGGGCCTTTGCATTTTGCTCTTGCTTACGCCTGAGCTATTCTTCTTTCAGGTGTCCCCAGGGCCCATTCCTATGTCTATCAAATAGAAATCACAGTACACCTTCCTGGAAAAGTCTCTCATGATGTCTCTTTACAATTGAACTCTGACAGTTGCCATTCCTTTTTTTTCCACTCTATGTTTAACTTTTTTTCATGCATTTATTATCTAACTTTCTACTTACATTTTATCTAACTTATTTTGTTCATGGGTTGTCTTCCTCCACTTAGAAAATAGCTTTTAGGACAGGAACATATTCATTACTATTGTTCCAGAGTTTAAATTGGTCTATAGAGAAGAAACTTCTGAGTTTGCATGAATTCATACTGCCCACGCACATGATTAGTGAAGGAGAAAAATAGACAACAGGAAGGGCAATGGACCAAGAATTGCACTTTCAGCTCACTCAGAATTTTAGAGACACTGAAAAAATTACTTTCTAACCCCGCTTCTTGTTTTCTCCAACTATAAAATGAAGGTGTTGGACTCAAAGCTCTTTAAGGATAGTACAAGTAGAGGTATTCTCAGCGTCTGTGAGGCCATGTCAAGAAAGACCTAAACCCAAATTTGTTGTCAGATGGGATTCAAAAGCAAGAAGCTTTAACAAGGGAAGGAGAAACCCTGCACATGTTCCAGCAGAGAAAAAATATACGTACAAGAGACATGAGAATTCCATATGTGAGGAAATGCACGGAAGCCAGGTGTCTGAGCCAAGCTGACACAGACGACTCATTACAGGACTAGAACTGAACCTCAGCCCAGGGATAAATTGTCCAAGCAGCCTAGCACAGGACCCCATGGGAGGGCACCTCACCATCTCATATCCAAGTTCTGTACCAATCCAATTTGGGACTAGAACATTGCCTGGAAATCTTTCCTTGCAACCTCCTAATGGCCTCCAGTGTGGGTGGATTCTCGAATTAGTCATATGAGAACAGAGGGCTTAAGAGAAGACACACGAAAGTTCTAAGATGTCCCATTGGGAAAATAGCATCCCTTCAAAAAAGGGAAGGAGTTCACACAAAGTTCTGCCTAAGGCTGTGCTGTCTCCAGAGGTAGAAACAAGTGACCCACCAACTCAGAGAGGGTCCAGAGAGAAAGAGCACAAGGGGTTGAATTAGTAAATTTAAAGGAGACAATTCAAGTGTTAGAGCTACCACACCCTGAGCTCAAGAGACCAAACTGGTTATTCAACTTCCCCTGTATAGCTACCATGTGGATACAAATCTGAACCTGGTAAGGTCAGAGAGTTACTCTGCAGTAACCAAATCCATGCTGTTGCGGTGGCTATCGGGTAGATCTTCCTCTGAAGTTGTGGTTGAATAGAATTTTGCTGTTGTCAACCTTGTTTGGTAACACAACAATGACAAGTGTTGCAGTGTAATTGTCACTGCTGAAATGTTCTCTTGGCAGTTTCTGATGTGTGTGTGTGTGTGTGTGTGTGTGTGTGTACAAATCTTTGTTTACCATCCTCTTTGTTCTTTATAGAGTAGCTCAGAACTTGATTTCCACTTCAAGGAAGTAAACATGGAATGGATTTATACCCAACTAGTAGATATCAAGCTCATTATTTATGCCACAGGTCGTATTGGAATGCTTTGTGCTTCTCTAAAACCTTGTGAGATAGAACTATAGTTTCCACTTATAGAAAAGGAAACTGAGGCCATCATGGGTTAAGTAAAATGCCCAAGACCCTGTGGAGAGCAAGTTTCCAGGTCAAGATTTTAAGGATTTGCTCCAAAGATACAGAAATATTTTTTCAAATAAAATTTTATGTGGAATACCATTGTACAATACAGGAAAAATCAGGACTGCTTGTGTTGAAGCAAGAGTCAGGAATTTGGAGCCCCATCAGCAGACAGCCATCCCCATCTTCCTCCAGCGCCTTTCTAGATGACTTTGGAACACATCCCCAAAGGCCTTCAGGGCAAACTCTATCATCCTTCACTTTTAGGAGCTATGGATCTAAGATTTCAAGTTCCCACCATATTCAGATGCAGACTACAGACTCCTTCCTCTGATGAATACCAGCTAATTAGGCCTCTGATATGGAAAATCTGAATTTATTCATCATTCACAGAATCATAGATGGCTAAAGGTGCAAGACACCTAAGAAATCAACCAGTTCAAACATCCCACATACTTAATAAAATTGTAAGTTAGAATGGCCCAGCAGAGTTATCTGGCCAGTTAGCCTCTGTCTTCCAAAGAGTTAATATTTACAACACTTAACAAGAAAACATTCTATGCAGTCAGGGAATTAAAAAAAAAAAAAAAAAAAAAACCTAGGGCAGGGTCCAGGTTTCTCGCCTTCAGGCCTTAAGGCTGGATCTGAGGAGGCTCGGGGGTTGGAGTTGAGGTGTCTGGAACAGCAGGAGCTGGGAGGAAAGTGGCTGTTTGCAAACAGTCTGAGATTAGTTAATAACTGTGAAAGCTGTCTTGGTGCATGACAGTGGAATATGAGCTCTAGCCTTTCAGCCATATATTCAGAGTTGCAGTGTTTCTTGTCATTCCCAGAACTCTCCTAAGGTCATTGGGGCTTTGCTCTACTGCTGATGCCACTTCCTTTTCAGGAGAAGAAAAAAAAAGGCAGGAAGGAGTAGTTTTTACTGCCAAGGCCATATGAAAGAATTCCACCCAGGTTCACACAGGTGCAGATACCTGAGGGGTAGTGCCACACCAATAGTGCTGTCTCTGGTAATTGGGTTGACATCATTCAGCCACCTTAGAAGACTTGATTCCATTCCATGGTTCCTGTCACCTCCCATCTGGTGGTAAAAACACCAGGGTGGCAGCTGAGTGATTATGCAAAAACAAATGAAAGAAACTAAAAGGTGATACTCTTCAACACAGAGGCAGTCTCCTGGCTTCTGACTCAATTCCCAAGGACAAGAAAAGGTCCAAGACCCCAGTCACCCACAATGGGTACAGGAGATCCAAGAATCATAAAAGTATATACCCATGGGAGTAGAAGGCTCCTTAATGGTCGCTTGCTCCAACACCCTGTGTGAGGTTTGAATCTTCAGGATGAATCATCCCTGACCCCAACCAGACTGACACATGTACTGTCCTCAAAGAGCCTTGGTCTCCCTCATTGCTAGATCTTTCTTTGCACAATTTTTATTTTCAGCCTGCAGTAGCCTTTCCTCTTCCCCTGTTTATTTTTGGGCCTATCCACTACTTGCTTACCAAGTCTCATTGTAGATAATATTTTCTTCAGGAAGTCTTCTTTGATCACTGAAGTATGCATTTAGATGCTATTAGAAAAAATGTCATAGCAAGTGGAACTACATATGTCTACCATTCATCAAACTGATGTTTCCATGTCTGTTTCTTTCCTAGACTAAGAGCTACATTGGGATGGAGAAGACTGGCTCTGCTATGCTTTAACTGCAGAGCCTACTACAAGGCCCAGTCCAATAAGGGCATTCAAAAAGAAAGAAAGAAAGAACGAGTGAATGAATGAATGAATGAATGACTGTGTCTTGACTGCCGATCAGGTATTTACACTCATAATCTTACATTATCATTGAAACATGCTTATGAAGAAGATAAAACATTTAGGCTTATAAAAAGTAACATTTTAATTCCCATGTTATGGATGAGGAAAACAGACTCAAGAGACAAAGGAAAGTTTCTTATATATACTTAGTACATGTACCAGCCAATACTGTGCTAAGTACTTTTAAATCGTTTATCATCCTCATTTTTATAATTGACCTTTGAAAAAAATATATTTATTTATTTATTTTGGTACCAGGGATTAAACCCAAGGGTGCTCAACCACTGAGACACATCCCTAGAGAACCCCCACTTTTTAATTTTTTTTTAGATACAAGGTTTCACTGAGTAGCTTAGGCCCTCTCTAATTTGCTGAGGCCACCTCTGAACTCATGATCCCTCTGTCTCAGCCTCCCAAGCTGCTGGGATCACAGGCGTGCACCACCTGAACAATGATCTCAGTCACAATTTAAAAAGTTAATTATATTTTAAATCTGCACGCAGTGAAGTTCATACTTTTTAGAATGAGGTGCTTTGCATTTTGAAAAATGCATGGAGTGGCACAGCCACCACTGCAATCACGGCACAGAATTCTTCTGTCCTCCTGTGCTGCCCTTTGTAGGCATTCCCTCCCTCCTCCCTGGCAGTCACCGGTTGGTTTTCCATCCGTATATAATTTCTATAATCATATTTTCAACAAATAGAAAAAGCCAGGCCCATGGAGTTTAAGCAACTTGCCCAAGGGAAGCTGCCAATAGGTGTTTGAGTTTACTTTTGAACCCAGCACTTCGTATTCCCTATAAAGGTGGAAAACATGAGTGCAGAGCCAAGGAAAACAGCTGTCACATCCCCTTGCCTACCTCCCACCTTCATAGAGAGGGCTCTGTCTCTCAGTGTTCTGTTAGAGGCACCGCAAACCAGCCTCATTACCGAAGGCAAAATCTAATAATGTTCCACCTCTGATCATTCACTAGGTGCTGAGGGAAGACTCCGTTCCTACCCAGTGGAATCATCTGAAAACCATTACCATCTGCAGGCTGCTTAGCAGACTATGGTGTAAGAGATTGGTCTTTTTCCAGTTTCCTCACTTATCTCCAAGAAAAGAGTGTTCTGAGCAGAGGTCACTGTTAAACATTTAGCTTCCCAATTCACCAGCCTCCCCACTAAGGCCCAGGGCCTTTGCCAGACATGGGTGAGACTGCAGGTGAGCCCTGCTTGCACAAGGTGGGTGCTGCTGCTAATTGGGTTGATGTAATTAACTGCCATGGTTGTTCACCCGGGAAACCAGCCATGGTCTCAGCATGAGCAGCCTAGCTGGGCCAGCCTGAGGCAGCAAGCACAAATCTTACTGGGGCTCCAAAAGCAAACAGGTTTAGAGGCAGCTTCAAAGGTGGAGAGCTTGGCTGCCGCTGGGAGAGGGCCATTTCCCTGGGAGGCGTTGGCTTCAGAGGCCATGAGGGATAGAGAAATCATTTTATCTTCATCCTGCTTTTAATCGGGGTGGCAGGATATTGGTGCCACTTTTGTCTAAAGATAATCTCTTTTCTAAATAAAAAATCTATGTGTTTGAGGCAGACGAAAAATAAGTGAGCTCTGATCCTCCCTGACAGATGCAGGAAATAGCTATAGGCCTTTGGCTTCTACCTTGGGTCCCACTGCAGCCTCTTCTCCCCAGTCACCCTGAAAAATCAACCCTCTATCTTTCTTTACTTAGATGATGCCTTAGGAAATAATTTGTAATTCATGAGGCCAATCCTTCCCTCTAGGCCCACATCCTTTGCTGCAAAATGACATATAGTCATGCCACCCAGTAACTTGGATATGCTTGTGAGGCCTTCTCAGAAAGTAGCCCAGACATGTGAGGCACAAGAGTCTCTAGACTGCATCCTGTATTCTCCATAATGGACTAAACCCACGGCTCTAATACAGTACCAATGAGAGCAAATAGAGAAAGAAATTTCATTGGCTGGAAACACCTCACTTGCTAGCTTTTTACTATCTACTGGGGTGATATGGGGAGACTTATTTTCTTTCTATATGGACATTGTCTTCCTCATGTGAGCAATGGAAGAAAGGATATTTATTTTCCAGGGTTATAGAGAGAAAAATGTATGTCAAGTAGCATACAAAACACACTTGATAGCCGTATTTATAATCATTCCTAACATCACAATTACCCCTACTCAACAAAATTTAAACAATGTTTGAGTGTTTCTGTAAATTTTATGCTTGAAGCATTCTCTCTCTCTCTTTTTTTTTTTTTTTGCTGCCAATCCACAATAGGATACAATACAAAGAATGCCCCAGCCAGTGCCCAGTCTTTATTCCTGAATGGTACCTACCCTGAGAGACTCTTCTTGTGTAACCTAAACTGTGTTATCCTCCAAGAAGCAAGCATATGGAAGGATCTTCTGAGTCAGTGAGTTCAGTCCTTTGAGGCCAAAACCCAGGACTAGGCAATGCTGCCAGCCCTTGTTCTTTTCTTCTGCATCCTATCCTGTTTCCTCTGGTTCTCAGAATCAAAGTTCTCCCCTAAATGGAAGGCAACTTATGATAAGAAAATCTTAAGAAATCACAGACCAGCAATGCAAATATGAAAAGCCAGAAGTCCTTTTCCTCTCCTACTCTGCTAGCTTTCCCAGTCTGAAGAGGTATGTGGAGTCCCCTCCTGACACTCAAAAGTGAACATTTCCATCTCTTTCAGTCTTCACGTAGTTTAGGAAAATTTTTCGTATCCTGATGTCTGGGCATCAGAGGAGAGGGTGTGGCCCACGGAATATGTATAATTAAATCTCAAGGTGTGATATAATTTGAATGCAGAAAACTATCTGTTATACCACAACTAGCTCAGGAATGGTGAATGTTATAACTGACTTGTTGCTTATTTCCTGGAGCGAAATGATACCAGATTGTCTTGATTCACAGTCCTGTGAGCTACCTCATCCCCCTCCCTCTTTAGACCTCAGCAACCCAGAAACATGGGCATAATGGAAATGGATGCGAATTAGGTAAAGAATTAATTTACAAGACAGTCCCTTCATTCATAGGAATTCTGTCAGCATGTCTGAGGTTAAGAATCAATTTAGGTGCCTTTTGCTCATTGAATGTACATGAACTTTTCATTGCAATAAAACTTGAAATGTAATGATCAGCTTTCATCTCAGAGCTCTGAGCTTGTGTTGACATTGTATCTGAATTATCTGACCTTCTTTTAGGGCTAGAAATTAAGGGCTAGAATATACTTTACGGAATTTGTAATGAAACATTTAAGACTATATGATCACTCTGTGACCTGTGTGTACCCAAGATCAGGACTACTGGATCTCTCCTTTCCTAAATGACCCTTCCAACAATTTTGCCATCTCTGCTATAAGATGAAAATTACCATCAGTCCCTTATGCTCTAAGGAAATAAGCTAAAAAATATATGAAGCAGAAATACCTAGTAATTGGTGATGGTTATTTCTAGTGTTGGGATTAAAAGTGAATTTATTTTTGTTGTTTTTATTCCCCCCCCCCCCACACACATTTTTCAATTTTTAACACTTGAAACATTTATAATTTTGTTCCAAAGAGAGATATATTTTTTAAAATTACTATTTTCAAAAGACTGATACAGTGGCTTATGAAACACTTTATATAGTCAAAAGACAGAACACACCTTCAGTGTTATTGCTATTCTGTCATTATTCAGTCTCTCGACCACTTATAAATGCTTGGGTCTTGCCTAATCCTTTCCTGGTGAAGCCCAAAGATGTTAGATTTAAATGGTACTCAGAGAAGCATCCTATCCTCCTGTTACAGCCATTTAAAGACTGGACATTTCTGGATCAATGCAAAATGTAGCCAGCAGTGAAGTCACAATCACATCATACAATAGTTTATGTGCTTGAGGTCCAGGCCTTGCGGAATGGAGAGAACAGGGGATGAAAGAACCTGGGATGGAGAATAGAGCACTGAGTCATTAAATTCTCACCAGATGTCAACTGCCATGCTTTAGCCCACCCAATAGCCTAAGGCAAAGTCTTGTAGCTGCTGTTTCCCCATCTGTGGGCCCTAATGCTGACCAACCATCCCCTCTGGCACCTTATAAGGGAAAGCTAATTAGAAAACTCATCTTGCAGGAATGCTATAGGGAGACCTTTCACACGGAATGGAACCACAGTGCCCACGGGCACTGTGACTCAGTACTGGAGTTGTCTTCCAACACCCAGACATGAAAATTCCCCGCCCAAAAGAGGAGGTGACCTATATGGCAAAGGCCAGTCAAATTCACCTGGACCCAGTCACTAGGAGAGAGCATGGGAGTGTCAGGTCCACACAGTGCTTGAGAGCACTGGTTACACCCATGGTGTCAGCAAGAGAAGCAAATAGGCCGGTCAGCTCATTTACTCTTATTTGTGTATGTATTGTCTGCCCCTCATGCACCAAGAGCTGTATTATTTTCAAGAGGTGAAAGGAAGATGAATCAGATAGACCTGGTGTTCAGGTCTAGTCATAGTGAAAGATACGCCTTAAAATGTTAAGTGCCTTGTAATTACTACAAACAAAACATATATAAAAAGCCATGGAATTCAAAAGTCAGGTGTAGCTTAGCCTGAGAAGGAAAGGAAAGTCTTCACTAAGACTTAACCCTCAGTTGGGTCTCAGAGAATGAGCAGGATCTGGCCAGGTAATGAGAGGGAAGCCAGTTAGAGGACAGACGTACACAACTGGGCAAATAGGAACAAAGGGCAGAGTAATCAGAGCAGCTTTGGAAAGTGAATGCCATTTCCTAACCCTTCTACAACTCTCAGTCATGCCACTCTCTAAAACTGTATGAAAATGTTACTGCCTTACCTAACACACACAATAAAATTGGTATTCCCAAAGTAGTCCAGCAAATCCAAAGAGACAGTATAGGGGAAAAAAATGTAAGAGTTTAGCTATTTAACGACTCCAAAAAATGAACAAATAAATGAAGACTGTCTTCACTTCAGGATGCTGTGCTTCAGAAAGCCAGGGGCTCAGCCCCAGATGGCTCTAGGTGACTCTTTCACTTCATCTGCCCACTTAATTATTTAATAGCTTTTTTTTTTTTTTTTTTTTTAACTAGAGTGGCTGGGAACCATTCACAGCTATCTGTGTGTATGTGTGTTGTTTTAATGTTGTTACTCCTCAGGCTTTATATTTGTTTTGCTTTTATTTTCTCATTTCCCAACCTCCCCTGACCTTGGTTGTACAAGGAGGGGTGAGCTTTCTTGTATGGCATCTATGGGAGACAGTTATATGCCTGCTACCATTTCTCTTCTCTCCTGAAACCATACTGATCCAGAGAAAAGATGTGGGTCTTGCACAGATCTCCCCTGCTCCACTCTTCTTTCTTTTTTTTTTTTTTTTTACTTGTTCTAATTAGTTATACATGATAGCAGAATGCATTTCAATTCATTATACACAAATGGAGCACAACTTTTCATTTCTCTGGTTTTACACGTTGTAGAGTCGCACCACATGTGCAGTCATACCTGTACCAAGGGTAATGATGTTCATTTCATTCTACCATCGTTTCTGCCCCCATACCCCCTCCCCTTTCCTCCCTCCCCTTTGTCCAACTAAAGTTACTTCATTATCCCCTCAGCCCCCCACTACCATTATGGATCAGCATCCACTTATCAGAACATTCAGCTTTTGTTTTTTGGGGATTGGCTTACTTCATTTAACATAATGTTCTCCAATTCCATCTATTACCTGCAAATGCCATAATTTTATTCTCTTTTAATGCTGAGTAATATTCCATTGTGTATGTGTACCACAGTTTCTTTATCCATTTATCTGTTGAAGGGCATCTAGATTGGTTCCACAATTTAGCTATTGTGAATTGAGAGCTGCTATGAACATTGATGTGGATGTGTCACTATAGTATGCTGACTTTAAGTCCTTTGGGTACAGACAGAGGAGTGGGATAGCTGGGTCAAATGGTGGTTCCATTCCAAGTTTTCTAAGGAATCTCCATACTGCTTCCCAGAGTGATTGCACCAATTTGCAGTGCCACCAGCAATGTATGAGTGTACCTTTTTCTCCACATCCTTGCCAACACTTGTTATTGCTTATATTATTGATAATTATTATTCTGACAGGAATGAGATGAAATCCTAGAGTAGTTTTGATTGTTATTTCTCTAATTAGTAGATAAGTTGAACATTTTTCATATGTTTGTTGATTGATTATATATCTTCTTTTTGGAAGTGTCTGTTCAGTTCCTTAGTCCATTTATTGATTGGGTTATTTATTTTTTTGGTGTTAAGTTTTTTGAGTTCTTTATATATGCTATAGATTAGTGCTTTATCTGATGTGCACATAGTAAAGATTCTCTTCGACTCTGTGGGCACTGTCTTCATGTAATAGATTGTTTGCTGAGAAGAAGATTTTTAGTTTGAATCCATCCCATTTATTAATTCTTGATTTTATTCTTGCAGTTTAGGAGTCTAGTTAAGGAAGTCAGGATCTAATCCAACATGATGATTATTTGGGCTTACTTCTTCTATTAGGCGCAGGGTCTCAGGTCTAATTCCTAGGTCCTTGATTCACTTTGAGTTGAGCTTTGTTTGTGCATGATGAGAGCTAATGGTTTAATTTCAATTTACTGCATATGGATTTCCAGTTCTCCCAGCACCATTGTTGAAGAGGCTATGTTTTCACCAATGTATTTTTTG
Organism: Marmota flaviventris; assembly: GCF_047511675.1. Classification (NCBI taxonomy): domain Eukaryota; kingdom Metazoa; phylum Chordata; class Mammalia; order Rodentia; family Sciuridae; genus Marmota; species Marmota flaviventris. Next base: position 46,087,688 of record NC_092505.1, on the reverse strand, counting down.
GCACCCTTATCTAGTATGAGATAACTGTATATACGTGGGTTTGTCTCTGTGTCTTCTATTTTGTATCATTTATCTATATATCTATTTTGGTGCCAATACCATGCCATTTTTGCTACTGTAGCTCTGTAGTATAGTTTAAGGTCTGGTATTGTGATGCCTCTTTCTTCACTCTGCTTGCTAAGGATTGTGTTGGCTATTTTGGATCTCTTATTTTTCCAAATGAATTTCATGACTGCTTTTTCTATATCTATAATGAATGTTGTTGGGATTTTAATTGGAATTACATTAAGTCTGTATAATGTTTTTGGTAATATGGGAATTTTGACAATATTAATTCTACCTATCCAAGAACATGGGAGACCTTTCCATCTTCCAAGATCTTCTTCAATGTCTTTCTTTAGTGTTCTGTAGTTTTCATTGTATTGGTGTTTCAACTCTTTTGTTAGATTGATTCCCAAGTATTTTATTTATCCTACGGCTTACAATGATAAAGAAAGAAGGTGCAGGAACAACTGCTGAGGTCAAAAGGAATCTTGGGAGAGCAGAATTCCCTTCTTTGCTCCCATTTTTCTGGAGACAGATATAAGCAGAGAGGTAGAACCCATGTACTAACACGGATGGGAACACAGATCCTTGACCACTGAAGACTCAACAGATTGTGGGGACCTTGAAGTGGAACTTTGCAATGGTACTCTTATTCGTTTCCTAGACAGTAGAGAGTCCTCAGAAGAGCAATAACCTCAAGGTACTTGTAAAAGTGGGAAGAGAACAGGCCATGCCTTTCCGGAATACTCTTCTCTAGTACCTATATAACCTGCTCCAAATTTAAAACTTTGATGCAAAAGGTATGGGGACAGACTGGAGCCTTATCCTATAACAGGCTCCATGCATGTTTCTTCACTAAATAGGACAAAACTGCCTTTGCCTCAAATTCCTTTCTCTGATCCTCAGTGTCACTATCATATCCATCTTTCTGGAAATAACATTATGAATGTCATCCTTCTGCTTTTAAATCTTCATTAGCTTCCTTCTGAGTTTAAGAAAAATGAATCCTAGATACTAAGCCATGTACTAAAAGTTGATAGGTTCTCATCTAATTTGTCGATATTGTGTCTTTGAAATCCCAGCCCCACATCTAATGCTTCTAACTATATTAAAGCACTTGAGGATCTAGTATTGCACACACCCACCTATTCACAGGGGATTGTGACTCCTCTGTGATTTTCTGCTTGGATTGCATTTCTTTTGAATCTCCAAAAAGGAAAAGATTAGTGTATAGATTTATGACTCACCTTCCTTGATGTTCCAGAGTCTAGGGTAACTACTGCTCTATCCTTCAATAGAAGCCTTATCACATATTCCCTGTATTTCTCATTAGGCAACGTGAAATTTCTCCCTCAGTACAATTAACTTTGTTCCCCTGAGAACAGAAGCAACTTAGAGGCATAGATTTTGCATGTCTTTTTGGTTCAATTGTATATTCTAAGTACCTAGAACAGTATCTTACAAATATTGGATTCTCCATAAATACTTATTGAATAAATTGATTAAATTTCAGTACATATTTAATGAGTGCCAACACCATAACAGGGTGACCTATGTGCACTTCCTGTCTTTCCCCATCATCTATTGTGTTCCTTGAAGGGTGGAAATTTCTGCTGTACTTAACACAGTACCCACCACTTATGAAGAACTTTGTAAACATTGGTTCAGTAAATGATATATTCAACTAAATCAAAGAATATCTTTATAATGAATAACCCTCGCAATATCCTTTTAATTCATAAATAACTATCTTCTTTCTGCCTCTATTCTTCAGACTGTTGTAACAAGGTTCTGTGTTCCCCTTGAGTAGAAAAATCAATAGCAAATATTTGCTCTACCTGTGTTACCATAAATGCTTTTCACTAGTGCTTATATACTAAATATGCATTTCATTGTTTATTATGAGTTGAGATAAGTGTAAGTGGTAAAGGGAAGTGATCATGAAGGAAATAATTAAATTGAGAAAGAATTCAATTCAATTCAAGGAGAAAAAAAAAATGTTTAATGCCACACCCATTGCCTGCCCCTACCCATTGTATTTCTTAACCCTTTTACTTGCATGGTAGACACTTATTTCCCTTATAAAATTTATGCTATTTGAATACCCTTAATTTGTACTAGAAAAACCTACTCTTCAACATAAAGAATTAGCTTTCAAACTCAGGATGCTGCTGTTTTATCCACTTTTACATTGACTGATGCTGTGACTTTAGTTTAGTTGCCATATTTAAAACAATTCTAACTTACTATTCTCAAGTAATATCTGGAGCTATCTATAAGGGCAGGATGCTGGAATATTCATCTTTGTGTTGCCGTTAATTAGCCCAGTTCCACACACAGAAATGGGAATGATGAATGTATTTAGTTATCACAACTTAGATAATTTAGTTGATCAATTTAATACATTAACTTATTGTCTTGCAATTTGCCACACAGTATGCTTCGTTCCAGGATAATACAAAAGCAAATATGACAGTTCCTCACAGTTTGGTAGATAAAGCAAATTCACAACATTTCATGAAACAATTTCAGCATATAGATACAACTATGTTTTTAAATTTATAAATCAGAGAGTAGTTAATACTTATGAACATAGATGCAAATATCATCAAGAAAATATTAGCAAATTGATCCAACAGAGGGTGAAACAAATTCTATACCACAGCCAAGTTGTATTTATTCCATGTATGTGTGACTTTTAGAAAAACCTAGAACATCAACAGGCAAAAGGAGGAAAATATATTATCATATATAGCAAGAGAAGCAGAAAAATCATTTGACAAAGGCTAACACCCCTTCATGATTAAAAATTTCAAAACAATTAAAAATTGGTGGGGGAATGAGTGGGGGAATTTCCTCCACTCAATGAGGAATATTTTCAAATAAACTAAAGCTATTGCCATACTTAATGATGAGAAACCTTGTTTACCCAGTAAATTGAAAGATAGGACAAGGATGTCTGTTTTCACTACACCTACTTAACGTCATTCCATAAATCCTAATTAGTGCAATAAAACAAGAAAATTAAATAAAAATCATACAGACCAGAAAAGAAGAAATAAAATTGATCTTATTATCTGTGTAGAAATAATCTAAATAATAACAATGAACACTGGAACGAATGAGCAAATATTGCGAGGTTTAAGGACATAAACTTACTGCATAAAAGTCAATAATTTTCTTATGTAAAGCAATGAATGACTGAAATTTTTTCAAAATCTCACAATAGAGAGATCCAGGATAGCAGAGCAGAGGAGGTCACGTTCCTGGCTACTCCATGGTGTGAAACCAAGAAAGAAGACAGGCAGCTTCACTGTAAGGTGGGTGAACAAGAAAAAAGGGAGGGGCGAACTTTACTGGAACCTAAAACTGGACATTCAAAGAAGACTGGGAACACAGGAAGTTGAATAGAATAAAATAAAGAAAAAATCTCCAATGGCACAACTGCTGCCACAGCTGGGCTAGAAGCTCTAGCCAGGGAGGTCCTTGGTGAGCGTGATAGAGGGATAAGGGAATTAAAAGAACCTACATTTTTGCAAGGACAAGGCCTGTCTGGGTACACAGCATTAAGAGACTAAGGACATTACCCAACAAACCTGAAGGATGTGCTGCATGATATCCATGTGTGGAAAAAGAAGCTGCTGTCTCTCCAGGTGGCATGCAGAGGACTAAGAAGGAACCATTTTGCGGTTGCGATGAGGGGTTGACAATGGCGGAAGCCAATTCCTGGTAAATCCACATTTGGCCTGAAATACAGACCCAGTAAACGCACGCTGCATGACATAGAGTGTACTTAAGTGACCAGGAGAAAATCGAGTGGGGTCCACAGATAATGTAGTGTATGAAGAATTGGCTCTCCCATCACATGAGTGGAATCCAGGGGAGAACCCTGGGGTAAAGTCTTCCAGTGTGGACCAGCAAGTACTGGGCACTGGAGGTGCACTGATTTAAAACCTCCAGACCAATTAGCACACAGGGAAAAGCCTGGAGCCCTAAGCCTAAGCCCTGTCTCCAGGAACTCTGCCTATGGGATTACCTCTTTCATTCTTCTAAGGTCTTCTTTAATTAGGATCTCCCAAATGCTCTTGGATAGGCAGAATTAACATTGTCAAAATGGCCATACTACCAAATGAGTTATACAAATTTAATGCAATTCCTATTAAAATCCCAATGATATTCTTCATATAAATAGAAAAAGCAATGAAATTCCTTTGGAAAAATAAGAGACCCAGAATAGCTAAAGCAATCTTCTAGCAAGAAAAATGAAGCAGGAGGAATTACAATACAAGACCTTAAATTATTCTATAGAGCCATAGTCAGTAAAATGGCATGGTAGTGGCACCAAAACAGATATGTAGAACAATGGTACAGAATAGAAGACACAGAGATAAACCCACATAAAGAAGGTTATCTCATACTAGACAAAGGAGCCAAAATAATACTTCAAAGAAAAGATAGCCTCTTCAACATATGATGCTGGGAAAACTGGAAATTCATAAGTAGCAAAATTAAATTAAACCCCTATCTCTTGCCCTGCACAAAAGTCAACTCAAAGTGGATCAAGGACCTAAGACTTAGACCAGAGACCCTGCAACTAACAGAAGAAAAAGTAGACCCAAATCTCCACCATGTTGGCTTAGGATCTGACTTCCTTAACAAGACTCCTAAAGTGCAAGAAGTAAAATCAAGAATCTATAAATGGGATGGAATCAAACTAAAAAGTTTCTTCACAGCATATAATAAATAATGTTAAGAGAGGGCCTACCAAATGGAAAAAAAAAATCTTTACCACACTCACCTCAGATAGAGTATTAACTCCAGGATATATAAAGAACTCAAAAAACTTAATACCAAAAAAACCAAGGAACCCATTCAATAAATGAGCAAAAAAACTGAATAGACATTTCACAGGAGAATGAATACAGTCAATCAACAAATATATGAAAAAAATGTTCAACATCTCTAGCAAGCAATTTGAGAAATGGAAATCAAAACTACACTGAGATTCCATCTCACTCTAATAAAAAATGGCAATCATCAAGAATACAAGTAATAATAAATGTTGGCGAGGATGTAGGGGAAAGGGTACACTCATCCATTGCTGGTAGGACTGCAAATTGGCACAACCACTATAGAAAGCAGTATGGAGATTCCTAAGAAAATTAGAATGGAACCACCATTTGACCTAGTCATCCCACTCATAGGTTTATACCCAAAGAACTTAAAAACAGCATATTACAATGACACAGCCACATCAATGTTTATAGAAGCTCAATTTACCATAGCTAAACTATGGAGCCAACTTAGGTGCTATTCAACAGATAAATGGATAAAGAAATTGTGGTATATATACACAATGGACTATTACTCAGTCTTAAAGAAGAAGGAAATTGTGGCACTTGCCAATAAATGGATGGAGTTGGAGAATATTATACTAAGCAAAATAAGCCAATCCCAAAGAACCAAAGGCAGAAAGTTTTCTCTGATATGCAGATGTTAATTCACAATAAAGGGTGGGGGAAAATAGAGATATTTTGTACTAGATAGAGGGGACTGAAGGAAAGGGAGGGGCTTTGGAGATTGGAATAATAGTAGAATAAATGGGACATTATTACCCTATGTGCATATACAATTACATGACCTGTATAACTGTACAACATGTACAACCAGATGAATGAGAAGTTATACTCCCCTTATGTGTTATGTGTCAAAATGCATTCTACTGTCATGTATAACCAAGTAGAACAAATAAAAAAATTCAAAAAAGAAAAATAATCTGCAGTATTAATACTAGAATGAATAAATGAAATATGTAGGCATAAATATAACTGTATATATATATGTGTGTGTTTGTATATATATATATATATATATATATATATATACATATATATATATATATATATATATACAAACACACACATATAAATATATAATGAATAATAGGAACATTACCAAACTCTGAAAAATTAAAGTTCTAAAGAAATGTAAAATCAGGCATGGTGGCACACGCTTATAATCCCAGCTACTCGGGAGGCTGAGGCAGAAGGGTTGCAAGTTCAAAGCTGGCCTCAGAAAAAGGGAGATGTTAAGCAACTCAGTGAGACCCTGTCTGTAAATAAAAATACAAAATAGGGATGAGGATGTGGCTCAGTGGTTGAGTGCCCCTGAGTTCAATCCCTGGTACCAAAAAGAAAAGAAACAGAGATTTTACATACATATGGATAGGAAAACTCAATTGGCAACAGGTCAGTTCTTTTTAACTTGATGTATAAATTCAATCAGTTCCAACCAAAATCTTAGCAAATTGTTTTGTGGATATTTACAAGCTGATTCTGTAGTTTAAACAGAAAGGAAAAGATTCATAGTAGTAATAAAAAAAGAGAAAAACAAAGTTGAAAGACCCAACACCACTCAACTTCAAGACTTACTGTAAAGTTACAGTATTTAAGACACTGTAGTATTGGCAAAGCAGTCAGAAAATTTATCAGAGAAACAGAATAAATACCCAAGAAATGGACACAAAGATAGTCACTTAAGTTTGACAAAGGAGCAAAGACAGTATGATGTGAAAGAGTGATCTTCTTAACAGATGTTCATGGAACAACAGAATAACCACATACCAAAAAAAAAAAAAAAAAAAAAAAAAAAAAAAAAAAAAAAAAAAAATCTAGACACTTACACCTCAACCATATACAAAAAAGTAAAATAAAATAAAATAAAAAATAAAAAAACCACCAAAAAACCCATCTAGACTCTAGGCACATATCTCAAACTTTTTACAACAATTAACTCTGGATGGTTCATATACCTAAATATAACATGCAAAACTGTAAAACTCTTAGGAAATATCTATAGAAAATTTAGTTACCCTTCAGGTTGGTGATAAATTTTTAAAAGCACAATACCAGCAGCACAATCCATGAAAAAAAAAATTACCAGATTAGATTTCATTAAAATTAAAAAAAAAACTAATCTTTGAAAGACATATCCAGAAAATGAAACTACAATCCACAGACTTGAAAATAGTTCACAAGATATACTTGATGAAAGACTGGTATTCAAACTATAGCAAAAATTCTTAAAACTCAATAATAAGAGAAAAAATAGGCTGAATAAAAAAGGGCCAAATATATGAACATCCACTTCACCAAAGAAGATAGGCAGATGGCATATAATCACATAAATATGCTAACCATCATTTGTATTAAGAAATTAAAAGCTGAAACAATGAGACACTACTATCTACCTATTACAATGGTTGAAAATCAAAACACTAACAACACAAATTTTGATGATTGTTGCTAGGAATGCAAAATTGCACACCTACTTAGACAGCTGGACAATTTTTTGTTTTATTTTGTTTTTCATTTTTTACAAGATTAAATATACCTGTACTGTGATCTAGCAGTTGTGCTACTTACTACTTATTCATGAGTTGAAAAACATATATCTTTACAAATGCCTGCACATAAATGTTGATAATTAATTTATTTAAAGTTGCCCAAACTTGGAAACAGCCAAGATGTCCCTCGATGAGAATATGTATAAATAAATTGTGCTAATTCCATGTAGTGGAGTACTATTCAGTATTAAAAAGAAATGAGCTGATAAACCACAAGGAGATGTTACAATCCTTTGATGCATTTTGTTAAGTGGAAGAAGCCAATCTGAAAAAGCTGCAGCTTATGTGATTCTAGCAATGGAACATTCCAGAAGACGCAAACTTATGGAGGCAGTGAAAAAATCAGTGATTGTCAGGACTTGGAGGAGGGGAAGGATGAAGAAGTGGAATACAGAAGATGCTTTAGGGAAATGAAGCTATTCTGTATTGGTACTGTAGTGTTGGGTACCTGTCATCATGTATAGTGAAAAACTATGCAATGCTCAACACAAAGAGTGAGCCCTAATGTGAATTATGGAGTTTAATTAGTAAAGTAATATTGACTGATCAATTGTAACTAATGTAATAATGATGTAATATATTAATAATAAAGGAAACTAGAGGCTGGATGGGGAAGTGAGGAGAACATGAGGATTCTCTACCTTCCACACAGATTTTTTTCCCGTAGACCTAGACCTGTCAAAAATAAACTATATCAATATATTTAAAAAGCGATTAATAATGGAGGGACAGCAGCAATTTTATCATAACAAATACAAAGGAAAAATAGAAATTATAAGTCATAAATAAAAGCATTTTTCTTGGAAATATTTGCATTTTAAATAAAAATCCCCCACTATCACCAAAAATATCTGAATATTGTTTTTGCTGGTTAAAGAATTGAATTTTTCTGACTGGAATGATTGTCTTATGCAGATATTAGAGCAAATGATCTTTGTCATCACCTTACATTATGGAATCCATGAAGCAACCGTTGACTATAGGATATGGCTTCTGGGCAGACAGTAGAAGTAGATAAAGGGCAACAACAATAATAAACATTTTGAAAATGTCTCTGTGTGCTGATTTTGCAACATATGAGGTTGTTCAGAGAGAGAATGAGATGGTCTTTACAGATGAGATGATTCAATATTGCAGTTTCCATTTAACAATGTCATTCAGTAGATATTTTGTGGGCAATTAAAATGTCTAAGGGAATCAGATACATCAGCCTTGATCCTCCTTTCAGAGAGCTCAGAATATAGTCATGAAAGCCTGTAGGGTAGGAGGCATTAATATGATAAAATTGGTTAACCCTTGGCAGCTTAATGAGACTAGGGTTATTTCCAGGTAAGAGAAATCTGGAAAGCATACTGGAGAAGTCACTGATTAAATCAAATCTTATTCAAGACAAAAGGGCAAGATTTATTAGTCAGAGCTAGAGAGGGAGAAAAATTTTACACAAGGAGAAGATGGTGAGTAGGGGCAAAATGGGAGTGCAGTATGGAACTGAAGAAAGCAAATTGATCAGAGAGGAACTTAGAAGAATGGCAGCATCTAAGAAGGATAAATAGGAATTAAAGATCCTGGAAGCAGGATGATCTCACAGTGCCCTTATTCAATAATCTGGGAGAGATGTAGTAAAGACATGAATTATGCTCTTTCAGTGAAAATAAAAAAGAGAAACTGAGATATATCATGATGGAAACATTTATCAAGATTTGATAATCATTTCATTAAAGATGCATAAAAGAGGGGGGATGTAGGAGATACAAACGAATAGGATGTAAAACAAGTTTGGGTAGGAGAAGGTTTGGGCTTAGGCACTATGAGGATTTATTATCATTATTATTATTATTATTATTAGTATATTAATATTGATGGGAATTATATCAGACCTTTAGCAGAATTTGATATCATGGGACTGGAAACAAAGAGGAACTTAAGTTCTAAAAATACACTGTTAGAAGCCACACATAGCACACACCAAGGCTGACTCATTTTATATTCCTAATAAATTAATGTTAGCCAAAACTTTAAAAGTGGATGAGTTTCTTTAATGAAAAGTGTAGAAGAAGAAGAAGAAGAGGGGATTAGGGTGGGGGAAACACTTGGAAAGAAGAGATTAAAAGGGAAGAAGTAAAAGGAGGAATGTGTCTTTGAAGCAAGGAGGGAAAGCCAGACCAGTGTCAGTGAAAGGAGTGCAAGTGACTTGGTAAAGGTAGCTCAGAGTGACTCCAAGACCATTGATTTTGGTTGTAAACCAGTCCATATCCAGACCCTAAAATTTCAATATTATAATACTTTCCCATAGCAAAATAGATGAGATGATTTTTCTCAGAGATTTTCTGAGAATCTTCACCAGTATAATATCATTTAAGAACCTGTATCATAACCCCTGATATTTGTGCACACATATGGTAGATGAACACTTAAATTATTCTTTGTAAGTGCCAAAACAAGCCTTTATGATAAATCCTTTAAACCTCATCTTCACAGGTGAGAAAACTGGAATCGAGGAAATTGAATTACTAATTAAAGAGATGAGATCTTAGAAGATGGAAAAATATACCCTGTTCATGGATAGGCAGAACTAACATCATCAAAATGGCGATATTACCAAAAGTTCTCTATAGGTTTAATGCAATGCCAATCAAAATCCCAACGGCATTTCTTGTAGAAATGGATAAAGCAATCATGAAATTCATATGGAAAAATAAAAGACCCAGAATAGCAAAAGCAATTCTAAGCAGGAAGTGCGAATCAGGCGGTATAGCGATACCAGACTTAAAACTATATTACAGAGCAATAGTAACAAAAACAGCATGGTACTGGTACCAAAACAGGAGGGTGGACCAATGGTACAGAATAGAGGACACAGAGACTAATCCACAAAGCTACAACTATCTTATATTTGATAAAGGAGCTAAAAGCATGCAATGGAGGGAGGATAGCATCTTCAACAAATGGTGCTGGGAAAACTGGAAATCCATATGCAACAAAATGAAACTGAATCCCCTCCTCTCGCCATGCACAAAAGTTAACTCAAAGTGGATCAAGGACCTAGATATCAAATCAGAGACTCTGCGTCTGATAGAAGAAAAAGTTGGTGCCGATCTACATATTGTAGGGTCGGGCTCCAAATTCCTTAATAGGACACCCATAGCACAAAAGTTGATAACAAGAATCAACAAATGGGACTTACTTAAACTGAAAAGTTTTCTCTCAGCAAGAGAAACAATAAAAGAGGTAAATAGGGAGCCTACATCATGGGAACAAATTTTTACTCCTCACACTTCAGATAGAGCCCTAATATCCAGAGTATACAAAGAACTCAAAAAATTAAACAATAAGAAAACAAATAACCCAATCAACAAATGGGCCAAAGACCTGAACAGACACTTCTCAGAGGAGGACATACAATCAATCAACAAGTACATGAAAAAATGCTCACCATCTCTAGCAGTCAGAGAAATGCAAATCAAAACCACCCTAAGATACCATCTCACTCCAGTAAGATTGGCAGCCATTATGAAGTCAAACAACAACAAGTGCTGGAGAGGATGTGGGGAAAAGGGTACTCTTGTACATTGCTGGTGGGACTGCAAACTGGTGCGGCCAATCTGGAAAGCAGTATGGAGATTCCTGGGAAAGCTGGGAATGGAACCACCATTTGACCCAGCTATTGCCCTTCTTGGACTATTCCCTGAAGACCTTAAAAGAGCGTACTACAGGGATACTGCCACATCGATGTTCATAGCAGCACAATTCACAATTGCTAGACTGTGGAACCAACCCAGATGCCCTTCAATAGATGAATGGATAAAAAAAATGTGGCATTTATACACCATGGAGTATTACGCAGCACTAAAAAATGACAAAATCATAGAATTTGCAGGGAAATGGATGGCACTAGAGCAGATTATGCTTAGTGAAGCTAGCCAATCCCTAAAAAAACAAATACCAAATGTCTTCTTTGATATAATGAGAGCAACTAAGAACAGAGCAGGGAGGAAGAGCAGGAAGAAAAGATTAACATTAAACAGATAGATGAGGTGGGATGGAAAGGGAGAGAAAAGGGAAATTGCATGGTAATGGAGGGAGACCCTCATTGTTATACAAAATTACATATAAGAGGTTGTGAGGGGAATGGGAAAATAAACAAGGAGAGAAATGAATTACAGTGGATGGGGTAGAGAGAGAAGATGGGAGGGGAGGGAGGGGGGATAGTAGAGGATAGGAAAGGTAGCAGAATACAACAGTTACTAATAGGGCATTATGTAAAAATGTGGATGTGTAACCGATGTGATTCTGCAATCTGTATTTGGGGTAAAATTGGGAGTTCATAACCAACTTGAATCTAATGTGTGAAATATGATATGTCAATAGCTTTATAATGTTTTCAACAACCAATAAAAAAATAAATTAAAAAAATAAAATATAAAAAAAGAAAAAACAAAGTTCAAAGGCAGTTTTTAAAGAAACAATTTAAAATGCATAAACATTTTTTAGAATTCAAGATAAAAATCTCCAAGAACTAAGTAAAAGAATTGACATAATTGGATAAAATACTTACAAAGTGCTAATATTCCTAATATTTAAAAACTCTTAATATTGAGATATTAAATAAAAATACAATAGAAAAGTTTCTCAGAAAAGTATAAAATTACATCTTAAAATCTTAAACATATAGAAAATGTCCACACACTTTTACAGTTTGGAGAAATGCAAATTAAAATACTGATACTGTATCTCATACACCAGATTGACAAATTTCAAAAAATGTTAAAAAAAAAATAAAGAGATGAGAATAAATTGAAGCTCTTCTGATAATCAAATTTACCTACATCACACTAACATCACCTTTCACAAAGGGGTGATACAGAGATCCAGACCCAGGAAGCATTCCCTTTTATGTCCTGGTACACTGGGGCCTCTTTAAGAAAGAGAATAATTGGATAGTATTTCAATTGAAGAGAGAAGTGTCTGGGCATTTTCAGTTTCTTATAATGATAATATAATCTTGTTTGCAATAGTTTTAGAGTTTAGAAAGTGCTTTTTCAGTTTAACATGGTATTGACATCTTCTTACCTTTACTGAATCAGAATGATTAGCTCGATTTTGCAGCCAAGGAAAATGAGAAAAGAGTATGTAAAGTCCTCATAGTCATAGGCTGGATCAAGACTATATGCAGATATTGCTCTTGACATTCTTGGTATGGAATTAAATTTTAAGAGGATAAGGGAAAATTAGCTTTTATTATGTGATGTTGCAATGAGAATTAATGGTGGTGTTAGCAGTACTAATGTATTGGGGATGTTTCCAAACTGATAAGTATTCTACCAGAATAATTAAGGGAGTCAATCATATGTACCAGAGTGCAGGTAAATATGATGGAGCTTAGAGCAATGTTGGAGGTCTAAACACCTTTGTAGTTATCAGAAGGCCGAGGGAGACAAATAAAATTTCGTATCATGTTGGTCCAGTAGGATTTCTTAGTTACAGGGGCTGCTTCTGAATTTCAAGATAGAGTTGGGGATCAGGAACTGATCTCTATCAGAAACAAATGGCTGCCTCCTTCAAACCAAAATGAATCTTTTATGAGGTAGAGGACCTTATCTAGACTGATGCCTGAATAATTTAATGGTTCTGGACTAATGGTACCCAGAGGCATGTACGTTGAATAAATTAAGTGAGATAAGCTCTCCTTATCCTTGTGTTGCTAGTACATTTCTTCTTTATACCATCTTCTTATGCTGTCATCATTCTAAAAAAGTGACTCAGTCTCACCTGAAGGGCAAAGAAGCTAAGTGGTTGGTAAGGTTGATGACATGTGGTATGACTAAGTATTCCCAGAATTGAAGGGTTGATCTTTCCCCCTGCGGCAAGGCACAATGTGGCAGCTGCTTTCCTGAGACTGCCCTGACTTGGTTGCCAATTTCCTTAATCCAAACCCAGTTAGTATGTAGAAGAAGCTGTGTTGAGGGACAACAAGAAAATGGTTTGTTTGGCCGTTGACTCCTGCTCATCATGAAACACTACTGATTTAGAGGGAGGGTAGAGTTGATCACAGAGAATCTTAATTAATTGACTTTCTGACAGGGATTTATCAGGGTTTGTTTGTTTCTAATAAAACTGAACCATTTACCAGGGTAAAAATGTAAGGATTTGTCTAATCTGGCTCTGGAACTGGCTGTACCTTAAAATCACTGGGGGAGTTTAAAAAAAAAAAATTAATGCCTAAGCACCAGATATTTTCAAAGATTCCCTAGTTCTAAAATGAAAAGTAGTTTGAGAATGACTAATCTTATAAATACCCTTTTATTTGGGGATTTGGTTTTCAAAGCCTTCTCACTTCTATTACCCATTTTATTTCCATAACCACTTCCAGCACCGATCCAGACAGGGTTCCTTGCTTCTCTCTGTTTTATTAAAGAGATCAAGTTAGCAGCCAATTTCCTGATTCCAGTTCAACTTTCTTCAGCTTAGTACTCTTTGTTCTTCTTTGGTGAATGAAGGACAACAGGTAGACAGAAGTGTTCATGCCTACAAGGACTTGATTATGTGACAATTAATCATTATGTAGAGCACTTGAACTGTGGAGATTTTTCAATGTTTGCTAAACATCCTACATGAAAACATTAAAAAATTCTGCAGAGCTTTCAGAGAATTATTTCTAATAAGTGCCTGCATCAAAATCATCAGGAGGTCTTGCTAAAATGAAGAGTGTAAGCCGAAAGCCAAGAGAATATATGGTCAACCAAAGATGGAACTTGGGAGTCTGCATTTTAAAGCTCTCCAAGGTGATCCTTATGCCCATGACACAAAAGAAGCATCACAGTGGAGCCCTCAGTGTTGCCTGTTGTCTCAGCATCAGCATAGATTCCTGGAGAATCTATGGAGAATCTATTTTCACTGAGATTTAGAATTAATATTTAGGGAACCATTTGCAACAATTCTGTTGCAAAGTGAGGACCTGAGAACCTTCAAAATCTGGTACTTGACGCATTAGAAATATTTTTTCTAGAATGTCACTAAGCCTGAGGTTCAGCTGGATAAACCTGGTAAAAACCAGAATCGTAACAAAACCAAAATAAGCTTTTATATTGATAGCTAGATTAGTTATGGATAGTCAAGAAATATCCTGAACTTCTTATGTAGGATCATCAATAATGTTTCCTGTTACAGAAAAATACAATGGGAGACCACAGCTCTAGCCGGAAGAGCATTGATTAAATTTAGTGTCAGTGGATTGGCATCTTGGTTGCACCACTAATTATCCAGGTGGCATTTGGTAAGTCACTTAACTTCTCTGATCTCAGTATTTTTATTTTTAAAAAAGTATTAATGCCTGATATGTCAATGCAATAGTGATTTTAAGTTCCAAATGGTATATTAAGTAGGAAAGGGCATTATAAACTCATCTATATAAGTGCAATAATTTATAGTAGAGACAATGAGGTCTTTGCTGGCCCCAGTGGGCTACTTATTTATTTAGTAGAAACAGATATATAAATCTTAAGAGAAAATTCCCTTTATACTATTTATCAGTGTGGTGCAATGAGATATATTATTATATTTTATTATATTCTTTATCTCTTTATTAACATAATAAAATAGTATGAAGTCACTCAAAATGTATTTTCAAAGGTTTATAGATATACTCATTGTGCTAGATGGAAAATATAGCATATAACACACACAACACACACTCATATATATATATGTGTGTGTGTGTGTATATATATATATACACACATATATATATATAATCATGCCAATATTATAAAACATATGAAATATAAATTTATTAAATTTATCTACCAAACACAAGAGTAGATGTGCCCACCTTTTGCCCATAAACAAAATAATCAGATAACAATATTCTATTGTATATTCATATTATAATTTTAAAAAATATATATTTTTTAGTTTTAGGTGGACACAACATCTTTATTTTGTTTTTATGTGGTGCTGAGAATCAAACTCAGTGCCTCACGCATGCTAGGCGAGCGCACTACCACTTGAGCCACATCCCAGCCCCTCCTCATATTATAATTTGATTCATCTCTCCTTTTTGGCTATTTTGGATGTTTTCATGGTTGCGGTTATTGCAGTGTGAGGTTTCAGCAAAAATCCCTGTTCATCAAAGCTGCCACTTCTGGGTCTACACTGCACATTAAGCAGTGAACATTTTGTGTATTTGTGTTTGTGTGTGTGAAAAATAACGACATCCATATTATTATACATTAACATAGATGTGTATATGTATACATATATCTATATGTGTTTCTATGTGTGGGTGAATATGCACAATACATATACATAGAGAGGGATTATAAAATTAGCAAGTCATTTTTAATTATTATTAACTTTCATTTAATTACTATTAACATTTTAATTACTAATTACTAAGTTAGGCATCTCTGGAAACAATCTAAGACGAAGAAAAGAAAAGTATGAGTTAAAAGATCAGTTGCTAAATTGAGATCATGTCTGGTATCTGAATAAGATGGAAGAAATGAGCCCAAGAGGATATAGATAGAAAATTTCCCTGCTTCCAAAAAAATAGTATACCTGCTGAGACCTAGAGCGTGGCTTCTTGATGGCACTTTCAAATCAACTCTGTACAGAAGTGAGTGGATAAAATCTTTGGTCCACTGTTGGAAAAATTTCACTGAAGATTGTCCTCTTTGAAACTCCTTAAGGAACATATCTTTTTGTCATTGTTATTGCTTTTGGTGGGGCTTATTTTGTTTGTTTGTTTGTTTTCCATTCATCTGCTTAAGAGCTGAGAGCCTCCCTTACAGGTCCTGCCACAAATAGGGAACTGCTTTGTTTGTTGGTTTAAAGAAAAGCAACAGAATAGTCTTATGCTTTTTGTTTCTCTTTGTGGGAAAAGTAGGGAACAATTTTATCTCCAAATAACTTGGAGGTAAATCGGTAACTTTCTAGAATGAAAGTTAAGGAATCTTCATTAACAGTGTGTTAAAGTTTGAGCTCATTTCATAGTTCTACAAATAAAAAACAAATTATTGAGTGAACTTTCTCATATATAAATATTTACCCATATCTTTGATAAGATCCTCCAGTAGATTCTAGAATATGAGCAGTCTAGGTCAAAGGATATAATAAATTTTAAATCTCTTTGAATATGTTGTCCAGTTAATTTCCTGGAAGACTATACTAATATGTATTCCCATCAAAATGAATAAAGTGCTCACTTGACCTTGCCTGAACTTAATTGATCTCAATTAATAAGCAAGAATCAAAGAAAGAGTTTTCTTATTTTCTTCAAGGCATTCTTTATAAGCAGTGTAATTCTGTCAGATTGTCCTCTACCATTATACATAAAGTTACCTTTTACTTCCATTAAATGCCCTTCATTGGGTTGAAGAGATTGCCTTCTGTTTCTATTTTAATGAAAATTGTTCTTTAATCATGATTGGGTATTGGATTTCGTCAAATGTTACCTCTGCATTTGTTTAAATGACAATCTCACATTTATTCCATTTGCATTATGAATCCTATTGATTAAATGTCTGATCTGATCATCAACCATTCTTATAGCCCTGGGATGAATCTCATTAGGTATTGGCTTATTATCTTTTTTTAAAAAATATATATTGCTGAGTTCAATTTGCTGTTTTGATGGTAATTTTACAACTGTTTTCCTGAAGAATATTGGTCTTCCTTATTCTTTTTTTTTTTTTTGTAATGTTTTCATCTGGCTTTCATATCTGTGTAATTTTGACCTCAAAATAAATTAGAATTTTTTCTTCATATTTTATGCAAAAGTTTGTGTAGGTTGATTTAATTTTTAAATTTATATAATGTAGACTTCACTAGTTTAGCCATGTGAGCCCAGAATTTCATGTGGGCATGAAATTACAAGTTAAATTTCTCTAATAGACATAGATCTATTCTGGTATTCTATTTCATTTGTGTTGATTTTGATAATTTGTGTCACATAGGAATGTTGCCCATGTCATCAGCTGACAGACCAAGGAAATATACTAACTGAAGTGTGTGTGTGTGTGTGTGTGTGTGTGTGTGTGTGTATCCACATATCTATTTGGAACCATAAGCCGAACAAGAGTTCAAGCCAATGTCTCCAAATATAATTCATGGCCATATGGATAATCTTAACTTCCTTCCTTGCAGACTTGTTAATTCCTATTCCAACTTGAGAATCCAGCATCCAACCATTCACCATCCATTTACTTAATTATTCAATTCTAGTGTGCACATACAGCACTATCAAAATTAGTAATCTTACCCTCATTGAAAACAACTTTAATGACTAGAATACTGTGCCTATGTGTAATTTCTTTTGCTTTTAGTTTTATATACTCAAGTGATTTTCAAATTTCACTGAGCATCTTTTCCCCCAAATCCTTTGGTGAGATTGTTTCTTATATTTGTCATATAGTTAGATTCTCTTGCATATAACTGGCATTACTCAATTTCATAGATGAGTTTTAAATTAGCATATGTTAGGCTTCACCATATATACTGCAAAGTTCTATTGGGTTTTAGTAAATGCAGAATGCCATGTATATAGCATTATCTATCACTCCAGGATAGTTTCAGGGCACTAAAAATCACCTGTGTTTCACTTATTCCACCACCTTCCACTCTTCCTGAGCATGGGCAATCACTGATTTTTTTTTTTCTTTTTCTTTTCAATTCTCTCTATAATTTTGCCTATCTGAACTGTTCATTTAATAAGAATCATAATTTTTAGCTTTTCAGACTGTTTTCAGAGTGGCTCTTTTCACACAGCACTCAAAATTTAAGACTCCTCCATGCTAATTTACATTCTCATTGAATATCAATATTCAGTTGAATATCTGTATCACAGTTTTTGGAATCCTTCACCTATTGAAGGATGATATAGTAGCTTCCAGGATTGACAGGTGTAAACAAGGCTGCTATAAAAATTGGCATGTTGATCTTTGAGTTGTTATAACTCTTCAAATCAATTACATGTAGAAATGCAATTGCTATAATCATAAGACCAAGTTTCATTTTGTAAGGATCATACAATCCATCTTCTAAAGTGAACACACGATTTTGCATTACGAGTAGAAATACATAAAATTTCCTGTTACTATGCATTTGCACCAGTAATCAGTACTGCTAATAATCTGTTTTGTTTTGGTTTAGCCATGCTAATAGATGTATAGAGGTGCCTCATTGTTTCAGTTTTCAAATTCTTAATGACAAATCCTTTTTATGTGTTTTCTGACATCTGCATGTCCTCTTTGATGATATACAAATTGGCTACTCATTTTTATTGGGTTGTTTGTTTATTTATTGTTTATTTTTTAGAGCTCTTTCCATATTTGAACATAAACCTTTTTTTATTTGATGAGTGTATCACAAACATTTTATCTAAATCTGTGGCTTATATTTTTGCTCTCAACATTGTACTTAGCAGAAAAGTTCTTAATTTTTTTCAAATTCCAATTGATCATTATTTTTTATTTTCATGGATTTTGTACATGTAATCTAAAATTTCTTCACATATTTTTTCCCCTATATATTCTTTTTTTTTTTTTTAATTTTAATATTTATGTTTTAGTATTTGGCGGACACAACATCTTTGTTTGTATGTGGTGCTGAGGATCGAACCCGGGCCGCACGCATGCCAGGTGAGCGCGCTACCGCTTGAGCCACATCCCCAGCCCTATATATTCTTTTTAAGTTTTGTAGTTTTGCATTGTACATTCTTGTCTGATCCATTTTGACTTTATTTTTGTGAAAGGTATAAGGTTCATTTAGTTGACTTTTTTTTTCTAACATGGATATCTAGCATGATTTCCTAAATAAGTATATTTTCAACACTGGGCTCATTTACACCTTTTCAATTGGCTTTATTTTCATGAAACTATTTCTAGCTCCTGTTTTCTGCTTCATTGGTTTTATTTTGCAACTTATTTATATTTTGTGGGGTTGGGGATTGAACTCAGGGCCTAGAATATGCTAGAAAAATGTTCTACCACTGAGCCACATCCCTAGCCCTATTCTTTCTTGAGTAGTGCTAACTATTCTAAATCTCTAACCTTTAAGTATATACTTAAGTGTCATTTTTGCTGATATCTACAAAACAGTTTGCTACAATTTGTTTAAATTTGTATTGAATCTATAAATCAAGTTGAGTACAATTGACATCTTTACAATATTAAGCCTTTCAGTTCATAAATATGAACCATCCTATCTAGTTGGGTCTTTGATTTGTTTCATTACAACTTCATAATTTTCCACAATTATGTTATATGCATATTTTGTTGTATTTATACAGACTTACTATTTTTTTCAATGTTACTGAAATGGCATTTTTTATAAAAACAATTTCAAATTCCAGTTGCTTATTGCTGGTCCATAGAAAAATGATGGATTTTCTTTTTTTTTTACATTAATCTGGTAATTTGTCACCTTGATGTACTTGCTTATTAGTCCCAGGAAAGATTTTGTACAAAAATGATCATTTTGTGCACAAGTGAAGACTGTGTTATATATTTATTTCCCATCTACATATATTTCATTCCCTTTGCTCATCTTACTATACCACATAGAACTTCAAAGCCAATGTGGAATGAAATAGAAAGAGAGGACATCCTTGCCTTCTTCTTCATCTTAAGGGAAAGCGTCCAGTTCAACCTTAAGTAGGACAGACCTTTATTAAATTGAGGAAGTTCCTTCTATATTTAGTTTCCAAGAGATTTTTTTTTGTTTGTTGGATTTGGCTTTGATTTTGATCATGAATATGTCTTTGGCTTTATCAAATACTTTTCCTGTACTTAGACATACGATGTTTTTCTTTAGCATTTTGATATGGTGGATTACACTAATTTTAAAATGCTGAAACAGACTTGCATACCTGGAATAAATCCCATTTGGTCATAACATATATAATATTTTCTATATGTTATTGAATTTAATTTGCAATCATTTGTTGAGATTGCTGTTCATGTGAGGTATTAGCTTCTAGTTCTCTTTTTTTGTTGTTCTTTTTATTTTATTTTTTGTAATTTTTTCATCTAGTTTTGATATTAGAGTCAAACTGGCTTCTAGAATGAAGGTATTCCCTTTGCTTTTATTTTCTAAAAAATTTGTTCAGAATTGGTATAATCTATTCCTTAAGACTTGGTAGAATTCACTATGAAATGATTTTGGTCTACTGTTTATTTTATTGGATATTAATTATTGATTCAATTTATTGATAGGTATAGGCCATTTCAGACTCTTTGCTTCTCCCTGTGGGAGTTTGGTAAGACGCTTTCATAGAATTTGTCATTTCATCAAAGTTATTAAATTTGTAGCCTTGGAGTTATCATAGCATTCCATATAATTCTGGTCATGTCCACAGGGTCAAAAATGATGACTTCTCTTTTATTTCTGGTATTAGTAGTTTGTACCTCCTTTTCTTCTTGATTTTCTGGCCATAAGTTTATCAATTTTTAAATCTTTCCAATGAAACAGTTTTTTTTTTTTGACTAATCTTCTGTTTTCCTCTTTTTAATTCTATTAATTTCTACTCAAATTATTTCTTCTCCTCTGTTTGTTTTCAGTTTATGTCAACTTTTTTTTTTCTTTTTTGTTTCCTAAAGTAAGTGATTAGATTACTGATTTTACGTCTTTCTTATTTTCTAATACATGGATCTAACTATAAATTTCCCTTTAAGCACTGCTTTTTAGTAGCCTACCAATCTTTATGTCTTATTTCCATTTTCATTTAGTTAAAAGTATTCTAAATTTCACTCAAGACTTGCTTGTTTCAAGTGCTATTTAGAATTGGGATATTTAATCTCCCAATACTTGCAGATTTTTCACCTTTTATTATTAATTTCTGTCTTAATTTTCTTGTGACTTTAGAGCATATTTTGTATAATTTCACTTCTTAAAAAGTGTATTTTATGGCCTGGAATGTGATCTTTCTTGGTGAGCTTGAGCAGTGTGCAAATATTCTATCATCGTTGTGTGGAGTGTTTTATAAAAGTCAATTAGATCACATTGATTGATAGGGCTGTTCAGGCCAACTATATCCTTTTTGAACTTCTGCCTATTTAATCTGTCAATTTTTAAAAAAGTTTTGTTGAAATCTCTCCAACTGGAATAGTGAATTTGCCTACTTTATTTGTTGTTCTGTCAGTTGTACTTCATGTTTTGAGACTGTGTTTTAAGATGCACACACATTGAAAATTACCTTAGAGTGTTGACCCCTGTTTCATTAGGTAATATGAACTCATTATCTCTGATACCTCGTTTTGAAGTATGTTCTGTCTGAAATTTACATATCTATGCAAGCTTTCTTTTTAAAAAAATATTTATTTTTTAATTTTAGGTGGACACAATATCTTTATTTTATTTTTTTATGTGGTGCTGATGATCAAACCCAATACCTCATGTATGCTAGGCAAACACTCTACCACTAAGCCACAACCCCAGATTTCTTTTGATTAGAATTAACATGGTTTATCTTTATTTTAAAACTGAGTCTTTGTATTTCAAATAGGTTCTTTATAGAGGACATGTAGTTATATTTCACTTGTTCTTATTCAATTTGATGTTCTATCTTCCTTAGTGTTTTTAGACCATTTGTATTTAAAGTGATTGTTCACACATTGGATTGGAATCCAGTATTTTAAACTGTTTCCAATTTGTTGCACATGTTCTTTGTTTCTTTTCCTTGTATTTTTCTGACTTCTATGGTTAATTAATTATTTTATGTGATTACATTTATCTCTTTGTTTTGCACCTCTATTATACTAATTTTAAATTTTTAGTGGTTTTCATAGTATTTTCAATATTAATTTAAAATTATACCAAGTTCACCTTCAAATAAAACTATACCACTTTACATGTAATATACGTATTTTACAATAGTGGATTCTCATTTCTTCCCTGTCATCTCTGATAACATTGTTGTCATCTATTTCATTTATCCATATGCTATACTCACTCAATATTTTGTTACTATCATTAATTTAAAATTATTTTTTAGATTAAGGATAAGAAAAATGTAAAGATCTTATTTTACATTTCTTTGTTCCTTCTGTGTGCTCTTCCTTTTACAAATGGTTAGGAAGACTTACTTTCAAAGCTATCTGTGCTTGGAAATCTATCTGTGAGAAGTTTTAAAACTAAAAACTTGTTTTTAAAAATCATATGTTGACTATGTATATTTACTCTTTTTCCTGTGCCCTGTCTTTGTACATAATGCTTCACAATAAATTTATTCATTTTATTCCAGTTGAAATTCATTAGATGAAAATCACTCTTAACATGCTCTTGTCTTTCAAATATATGTATCAATAATGAGGTGTACTTTTACTTCCTTAAGTTAGTAATATATCCTTTTTACTTTCTTGATTATTATTGCTAAAAGACTTATTCATTGTATTATTATGTCAGAAACCAACTCTTGCCTTTAAAAAATCTTTTGTTGCACTTTTGCTTTCTAATCATTGATTTTCACTATTATTTTATTTCTTCTGTTGTCTTTGTGTTGACACTGTCATTACTTTTCTAATGCCTTAAAATGAAAACCTATCATGAAATATACCCTTTATTCATTTCTAGTACATAGCAGTGAAACAAAATCCTCCTTTGTGTCAACTTGAACTGCATACTAGAAGTTTTACTCTGTCATATTTTTATTTGTATTATATTCAAAATATTTTGTAAATTACATTATGATTTATCCCTTGATTTATAGGTTACTTTAGAAATATGCTAGTTAATACTTAAATATTAAACATTTAATATATAAATATTAAACATTTTTAAAAGAATACTGTAGCATATTTTGGGGGGGACATACTCTTGTTAATTTTATGAAATATTAATATCAAATTCATTAATTATATGGTTCAAACTTTCCATATTTATCTGATTTTGGTCTTCTAGTTCTATCTGCTATTGAAAGAAAACTTTAAATATCTCAATTTATTTGTGTCACATTTTCTTTTATATACTAAGATTGTGTTATTAGGTAAAGACATTTATAAAATTGTTAAAAGTTGTGTTTCTTATTATTTCTAATAATGCTTTTCATTTTAATGCCTACTTTCTCTGATATTAGAGTCAATCTGTGTAAATTTTGGTTAATATTTGTACCATATATCTTTATTCATTCTTTTATTTTTAACCTCTCCACATCTTTATGTTTAAGGTATGACTCATAAATTGAATGTGCATTTTATTTTTACCAAGTCTGAAATATGTACTCTTTACAGATAATTATCACTGATATTTTTATGTTGAAATCTGTCACCTTGCTATTTGATTGTCGCTTGCCCCAGCTGTTCCTCTTTTCTTTCTTATTTCTTGCCTATTTTTCAATTAATCATTTTTTCAATGATCATTCTATTATTCTATTTTCCTAGTAATTTGATTTTTTTTCTTTGAGTGCTTACCTTAAGGATTACAGCAAGAGTCACTGAATTATTAGTGTCTATCATACATTAGTATTTTGCTCATTTCTCCGAAAGTACCAGGACTTGAATACTCTTAAGTTTTATTTACCACATGCAGAATTCAAACTTTTTTTTATTCTATTGTCAGGTACTTTAATACTACATATACTTTAAACACCATACTGTATCACCATTGATGTTTTACCATTATGTATTACCATTATGCTATCAGGATTCATTTCTATTTATCTGTGTGTTTACCCTTTCTAGTAATTTTTATTTTCCTACTTACATTTCAATCTGGGATAATTTTCTTGTATTTCTGTCTAGGATAATTTTCCTTCTGCCCAAAGGACATTCATACTATATATTTTAGTCAAAGTCTGCTTCCACTGAATTACCATTATTTGTTTGAAAAATTCAATATTGTTATGTATTTTGAAAAATATTTCAGTATTTTAGCATTATCAGTGTGTTGTCTTCTGGCTTTTATAATTTTCTTGAAGAGCTATCTTACCAGATTTTGTTATTGTAGTTGTTGTTGCTTCCCTGAAAGAAATGTCTATTCTATTGGTTGCTTTAAAATATTTTCTTTTTTGCCTTTTTTTTTTTTTTTGTGTGTGTGTGTGTGTGTAATTTTTATCTAATGTATCTAAGGGCAGTTTTGTTTGTAGATGTCTTTATTAAGGTACTTAAAGCTTTTTGAATCTGTGAATTAATTTATTTAATCATTTTTGGAAAATTCTTTACTGTATACACTTTACCTGTTAGGCTGTTTCTCATGGACTTTTCCCTCTCTTGTCTTTTGTGTTATTCTAGAATATCTAATACTTGGGAATTGAATGCCTGATATTAAATATAACAATTATAGTATCCCTATATATTTCCCATTGGGAGATATTTTCTTTTCTTTTAATATACAAATGGATTTTTGTTTGATAATCATACTTATATAATGGATTATGCCAATTTGATGCCAAATTTTAATCTTTGTGAGAATTGGTCTATTTCCAGTTTCCCCTTACTCCTATCCAATTCACAAGATTTATTTAATCAATTAATTATCTTTTTTCATTAGTCACCAGGAAGATCCACATCAAGTTTAGTGCTCAATTAATGTATTGACCTTGGTTTTTGCATTTGTTTTCTGTTTTTATAACACGTATTCTATTTATAATTTGATTATCATACTGATATCTATTATTGTAAAGATTCTTAAATGCCTTTAAAAAAACTTTTAAAAATAATTCATTCTTTTATTATTAATAATTTGTATTATTTGGGGCAGTAAACTGGACTCTAAGTGGATGAATTCCATATTCCCTGATTTGCAATCTAATAATGAGATAATAGACAAGCAAACGGCCGGAAAAGGAGAAAGTAGAAAAGCTCTGTAACAGGTGCACAAACCTTGGGCTGCAGGAATGCAGATGAAGGAATGGTCCAGTTTTCCTAGAATGATGAGGCTGGGCACGGGGGTGCTGGCATAGCAGTGGAAACTCGAATAATTAGTAGAATTGCTAGGAAGGCAGTATTACTTCAGGCTAAGGATACAACATGAATAAAGATAAAATAAGAGAAAAATAAGATATTTGGAGAAACAAGACTGCTCAAGGAAAGGAAGAATGAAGGATGTGAGGGATATTGCTGTGGAATGGAGGCAAGGAAAACTAACCTCTGAGATTCTTAAACCAGCCCTTCTCTGCTACAAATATGACCAAATTTTATTGTTTGTTATTTCTTTGTTGATCTTAATATTTGAGCAGGTTCTTTAATGACCTCCCAAGAGATTTGTTTACTAAGTAAAAGACAAGAAACAATTGCTGCCTCCAGGTCTTAGAGTAACCAAGGAAAAAGAAACACACCTGCCTTTTTGGTCACTAATACTAATATTTTACTTTCTTGCATCTTGAATGGTAAGCTGAAGCCACTAGTTGGAACGGAATGCAGGCCGCTCTAGGGTGATGATTCAGGATGACTGTTAGACTTGCAAAACTGAATGTGGGTGGTTTTGTTGTGTAATCTTTGGCCTTAATCTTTCTGCCTTTAATGAAGTGCTTTGACTGTCTCTTTATGTGTGTGCCTGTTAGAAGTGGGACATCATGGAGTTTCTTAATGGAACCTCATCAAATTTAAAGTCATGATTGAAAAATTGTTTGCCTTAGGTTAAAGAAGTCCTCTTTAGTTAATTTGTTAGAGAGAGAGAGAGAAGAAATACTATTAATCAAAGCCAGACTTAGCAGTTGGCGCTATTTTATTTTGGGATTTAACTTCCACACAATAAAATAATTTGGACAAATTTGCTTCCTATTTTAAGGGTACTTTAGATACAGGATTTAATATGCATAGAACCAGTGTCCATCTTGCCATGTTGGAGAGAAAATATGGATATAAAGTGTAAAAAAAAAAATATTTTAAACAGTAGCTAAATCACCAACAGAATATTTTCTTTATCACTTTGAAAGAAAAAAAAACAAGCATTTTTTTCCAATCAGTATGCTATCACTTCATATGTGTCTCAATATTGCATTTAATCCTCCTTCAGCCAACACTTATTGACTGTATACTACATGCCACCTTCTTTGTTAGACTCCAGAGACCTTAATGATTAAAATACAGGCACTGTTCTTAATGTTTCAGAGATTAGACTCTAGTTAGAATCTGCAGATATTTGTCAAATAATCTGCATATGAAAGGATAATTCCAGATTAAGAAAACACTTTGGACAAAAAAAAAAAAAAAAAAAGAAAAGCACAATTTTATGAGCACTGATAATAAAAGGATTGTAAAAAAACAAAACAAAACCCTCATTGTTTGCTGACCTCAGACCTGAATGGTATAGAGGGATTTGGAGCTATCAACTCCTTGATTCTGTAGGACGAACAAAAACTTAGAGATAGATTCTTGTTCTCTGGACATTTATGTCTTTTCCTTGAAGATCTGCAAGGCTGAAGTTTCCTAAGAGGTTCCTGAAGTTAGATTTGTCTTTCTCCTCCTGGACCAGTCCCTTCACTAGTCCTTTGAATTCATCCGGTACATCTCCACAGTGCTTCCAGAGTGACATTTCCAAAACTTGACTTCTAGACTGCCTCACTCCTCCTCCACACCTGACATTTCTCCTGTACATGGTTGCATTTCCATGCTCCATGTTTATATAAAATCAGGCTCAACGTTGTTCTGGCAGCAGACATGCCATAATCTTCCCAGACTCCAACCAGCCTTACCAGATTTGTCTTTCATCACTCCTCTTCACACCCCATACACCCTGAGTTAGAAACTCAGTTAATATTTTGTAGCAAAATCATTCACTTTCCTGAAAGAAGCATGCACAGTTTCCTGTTCCTGGGAAGCATCCCTTTCCTTCTTTGCCTGGAAAAATCACAGTTCTGGTCAAATGTAACTTTGTCACTGAAACTTTCTCCTACCCTCTAAGGTAGACTTAGTTGCTTCCTTGGTGCTGTTTCCTCAGCACTGGGTGCCTTCAATAGTTGCAGCTGTACTATTAATGATTTGATTTTGTTTTATTTCATAAATCAGCTTGTGAATTTCTCAGGGTGAGGACGAGGTCTGGTATGTTCTTCTATAATCTTATTTTGGTTCCTGCTGGGAGAGTACTTAATACCATGCTCACTTACCTGGTTTTATTGGCACACAGAAAGCTAGAAGTGCCTGGGAGACCCTTTTTCCAAAGATTGATACTCATAGGATTATGAAATCTCAAGCTCCCTGACCTCAGGTTGGGACCTTTTTGAAATAACTTGATCTTTCAGAGTTCAGTTTCAAGTTCAGGCTGAAGTGTCCTCTCTCCAGGACTCTGGCTGACACTGTACCCTTGCTTGGATGGCTTCTTGCTCTCTGCTCTCCTGCTTTTTCCACTTATTGCTTTCCATTAGCGCACTTTGTAAATAAATAATTTGTACATTATAATTTTTGTTTCTGATCCCATGTTAATTAATTGATACCAAGGAGAACAATGTCTTCTCATGGGCATGCAGTCCTTTTTCTCCACTAATGTTCTTTCCAGATTCTAAATGGGAGATTATTGTTCACTGGAACCAAGTTGTAAGGGAGACTTACAGTTAAGGAAAAGCATTTTGCAGGAAATTCACCCTGGGTGTACATAGATCCTGGTTCTTTGCTTCATGGAGTTCATGCATGCATAGATTTGACCTAACTCATTTCCTCACCACATTTCTGGCTGGTAGACAAGGGCAGGGAGGAAGGAGGAGCTGAGTCATGGAAGCTTAATTCATTTGTCTATTTCTTGGCCCCTAGAGCTTGGTTTAATTGAAGAAGCTTTCAGTGGGATTAACTTTGCTGCAAGAAAGCATGCTGGGTCTCCTTTCAAGGAAGGCTTTGGCTGTATTGGAACAGCATGAATACTTAAGGTCTTTGAAGAATGCAGGTATTTTCAAATTCTGATGGGGCTGGCTCTCCAACTAGGCTCAACAACATCACCCCCTCCTGTGCCATCTCTGCTCTGCATTAAAACTCTTTTAGGAATAGCAGCATCGAGGTACAATGGCACAAGACAGTCATGTCAGGTGACCAGAACAGCCCTCCTTCCTGGGGCCAAGGTAGTCATCACAAACATTAATGAGGTTTAGGGAAGACCAGCCTTGCCTTATCCATATAAGACCCAAACAGAAGTTTCAGGCCTCATCTAATAACTATGGGTAAATGTCACTCTCAGAATCTTGCTAGTATGCTATTTGCTTGGCTCAAGCTGAAATGGAACATGTTTTGCCAGAGAAATCAGAGAAATATTTGGTAATATAATTGTCAGGAGTGATGAAAGAATATTGTAGAGTATAAAGAAGAGACCTGGTGAGTCATCCCAGACCAATTATTGACTAGCTTCCTGGCCTTGGGAGATAATCTCAAATTTTCTGGGTAATAGTGTTTGCATGTGTACAGTGAGGTGGTCCCTATGAGTTCATGTTGTCAATATTCTACGATTCACCACTATCTCATAGTATTCAGTGTTTCTATGGACAGTGAATTGTTCTGGGATCACCTAGCCTCTCACAGAAGACTGGGAAACTTTCCATATGGCATTCACACCAACACATTGGAGCCTTTCTGATACATGTCTTAGAGTTAAAACTGTAAGTTACTTGCAGGGTAAAACTAAGCTGCTATCCAAATGACCTGAGGGGTGGCAAGTCCCTCTAGCAATTTTTAGATTTTAGCTGAGATGTCAAGTATGAAGAAAACAGTCTTTTCTAAAATTATGTAATCCTTTTAGAGGGAAAAGTCCCCAATCTAGATCCCATGGTATGTATTTTCTGGCTTTAGCTATATGGGAAGATATAGGTTCCCATTCATGTCTCTAGTCCAATGAAGCCATTTATTAATGTGTTCATATTGACCTGCCATTCTGGTGTCACTTGTAATGTTCATTACATTAGATAATTGCAATTGCTGCCTTTCTGTAGCATGGCTCCGTATCTCTGTAATCAAAAGCATCTTTTCTACCTTTGGACTCTCCCAAGTAGTGCATACTGCAGTCTTACTCTGAAAGACTTTACTGATATTATGTGTTTGTATCTTCTACTACCTTCTCTCTGAACTTTAGATTACTTCACCTAAAAAGCAAATTCAGATCCAACAACCATCTTGCCCTAAAGATATTGTGTGGAGACTGGCATAAATTAAAAATTATGGACTTTAAAAACTCTGTAGCACTGGCATATATTTTATTCTATCATTTTAGAAGGGTCAACAAGATGCAAGGCTTTGGAAGCAGAAAAATCAATTTCAATCTTGCTTTTTCTACTTTAATTTCTGAGTAGCTTTGGGCAAGTCATTCCAAATACTCAAATCTTTATTTTTTCATCTGCGTGATGGCTAATTGTATGTGTCAATTTGAATGGACAAAGACATGCCCAGATAGCTGCTAAAGTATCATTTCTGATGTGTTTGTGAGGGTATTTCTAGAAGGGATTAGCATTTGCATCACTGGACTGAGTAAAGAAGATTAACCTCCCCAGCATGGGTGGGCATCATCCATTGAGGTGGAGGTGGGACTTTTCCTGCTCGCAGATATTGAGGGAAATTTGCAATATCCACCTACACACAAACACCTCAACCAATTTTTAGGATTTTAGGCTCAGTCTGAATTTCACCTCCAGCTTTCCTGGTCTGCCAGCTCATACAGAGCAGCCATGGAACTGCTATTCTCCAGTCACATGACCCAATTTCTGGTTTGGTTTCTCTAGAGAACACTAACTCAATCTGAAACATGGCAGTTTTATCTCTTTACTCATAGGACTGTACAGGGGTAGAGAAACTGGATGAAAAAAATCAAATAAACCCTTCAATGTAGAAGTTATTATGTTTATGTAGAAGTTATTATGATTATATTTATGATTATTATTATATCATAAATCTTATCTGTTCCTATTACGAAGATCAACCTAAAAGAGGGAATACTCTAAACTTATACAGGGCAAGGACAGGTAAAGATGTGTAGGCCTGTGGAGGTGGGGGCTTTTACTTTGTTTTGTTTGATTTATATGAAAAACACTCATGTATTTGTAGTAAATACCAAAAAAAAAATGTTAGCAATCAAAATTTCTGAGTAGTTCATATATGGACATGTATTAATTTTTAAACCTTGTTTATCTTTAAAATTATATGTAACCAGAGAAACATCTATAGAGCTTAAGGTATGCTTTTAGATACTAAATCCTTTTTTCTTCAATAGGAAATATGTCACTGTCAAGCAAATGGGTTATCCAGGAGAAACAGAAGCATATATTACTGGAGCCTGAGCCCCAGAAAGAAATACAGATAAAAATGGAAATAGCAGGTGAGTTCTCCAGTCTCCTAAAGCATTATTTCCCAGCTGGGAATTAGGAGTCACCCTTTTGCCACAGCTCTGTCCCTTCAGTGACAGATAGTAGCTTGAACCACAGATGATGCTATATATAGTATGAGAATGCAGTCTTCAAGGAAAAAAATATAGATGCATGTGAAGATTAATTTTGAATATACCCCACTAGTATCTTCTCACCTGATTATATCTTTATATTGAAAGTTCTTCAGATAAAGAAAAACATATTACCTATTTTTCCTGTTTGCACATTATTTATTATAACTTAATAAAGGAATCCACCAAGCCTTTAAACATTTAATATATTTTAAGCATTTTACTTTAGGGATTGGGATAGAAAACGATATATTAAATGGTCAGGTCACTGTGCAGGAGGAACTTTTAAGATACATGGCCATAAAACAAAAACACAAAGCAAATTGTGATGACATGCATAAGAACAGGAATTATATTCAAGCTGGGTGAAGTGGCATACTCCTGTAATCCCAGCCCCTCATGAGGCTGAGGCAGGAGGATCACAAGTTCAAAGCCAGCCTCAGCAAAAGTGAGGCACTAAGCAACTCAGTGAGACCCTGTCTCTAAATGAAATACAAAAAAAAAAAAAAATAGGACTCGGGATGTGGCTCAGTGGCCAAGTACCCCTGTGTTCATCCCTGATACCCTCCCCCGCTTATATAGTTATATATAAATATAATTATTTATATAATTATGTACTTATATAATCATATAAGTATATAATTATATTAATATATAAATATATATTATTTATATACTTATTATTATATGAGTACATAATACATATATTATTTATTATAACTTAATAAATAATGTTATATATTTATATAACTATATAAATAGTTATATTCAAACTATTTAACAACTCATGTGAAATGGGCATATACAACATAGAATGCAGATGTTGATCAGTCACAGTGGGTTTCCCTGTGTCAAGGAGCCCCTGGTATTTTGCAAGACTTTTCGATGGATAAGAAGTATAATTGGAAGTAGCTAGGGACAAACATATTTTTTTTTCTTTTCTTCTTTTTTTCCCCTTCTATTTCTTCCTCCCTAGATTATGAAGAAAGTGCTGTCATATTTTTCCTCACAACAGTGAAAATACTTTTTATTATTCAGAAATAGGCCAAACTGGATGACAGGGGTCATCCATACTCTATCATGGAAACAGGAACAGAACTAAGTGCTACGGAGTCACTTCACTGGTAAATGATCAAAGAAGCTTTGTTATGGAGGTGGTAGTTGAGTTTATTCTTGAAAGATAGGTAGAAAGAGGCAGATTAAGTAGGGGGAGTTAGGGTCAAGGCATTCTGTTGAAGAGACTAGCATAACAAACACACAGAAGCATGAAGACCCAAGAATTGTTTGTTCATTCTACAAATAGTTATTGGATGACTATTACATTGGGATTCATCAGTGAACTACGCAAAGAATCTTCTTTCCCTGTAAGGATTCACATTCTAGCAGGGAATGTTGAGTAGTCAGAATTGGTTAGAGCATCTGAAGACATCAGACTTTGAGTTAATAATTGAAAGAGTTAGAGAGGCTTTATCTTGATGGCAATGGCCAGCTAGTGAAGGGTTATCCCAGTCACAAAGAACCCGAGGAGCCAGCACTTGTTGGATGTAATCTAAAGCACACAGATTCTGGAAGAATCACTCTATCTTCATGTAGCACAATAGCATAGCTTTAGATTCCTGTGGGTATATGTGTTCAGCCTAAAGGGGTGTACCATTTAAAATTTATTTGCTGATTGGGAACTGTAGTGCCATGAAAAAGAAATCTACAATATAATAGAAAGGCATGTTGCACCCTTGACTCTACCACTAACTAGCTTTATGAACTTGGACATGAATTTTATTTCTGAGACAATGTTTTTACTCAAATTTCTGTACCAATAATGTTCACTTTTTCTGCTTCATAGCATTATGGAAGTCAAAGAGACAATTTATATGAAATTTCCTGAGAAAATCAAATTAGTATACACAAAGAATACAAAGAATGAGCATTTATTTATGCACTGTGTATAATTATTAGGCCTCTTACTAGATTTTCTGTAACTTGTTTTTCTTGCTAATATTCTTCTTTTTTTAATAAAGATAATTTAGAGATTTTCCACTTCTTTTCCCCTGTGGTGACATCGTCTGTTCAATTTCCTGAGAGATTAGTGTGAAGGGATATTGTCATGGAAAATACCTTGAGGTGGTACATAGATCTTTGCTTTTCTTCCAGCAATTCCTTTTAGCACTTAGCACAGTTTTTCCTTGGATGTTATTAATTCTTATGGTCTCCTAATTTTAGCTACCTAGTGTCAGGAAGTAAGCAAGCTCTCTTGTCTTCCTCAAGTGGTGGGCTACTTGACATAGAGCTACAAGTGTCCAGGAGACTGAAGCTAGAAGAGAACTTTGAGCTCCTCTACTCTGTATTTCATCTTAGAGATCAGAAAACCAAGGCCCCCCTCTGTCTTGTCTGAGGATACATATGAGTTCCTAGGAGAGGGAGGATGAGATGCTAGGCTCTCTGCTCTCCAGCCTATGTCCCTCCCACTCCTGTGCACACGTCTTCCCACTTCTGTACCCATTATCTCCTCTATACCTCGCCTTGGGCTCTCTGTTGCTTCTGCAAAGGAAGAAAAGAATGAAGAAAGAAAGCCTAATGTCTCTCTTGCAAATTTTGGGTACCATTTAAAGTGAGAAATGTACCAGGAAAAGACTGATTTCGGCAATATCATGCAAAGAAGGGGCTTTCTCACAGAAACACTTTCTTCAAGTCTTTGGAACAGAGTAGGAGCTTTAACATGGTAGGGTGGCAGGATTCATCCAAGATAGAAATACAAAAGTCTTCTGTTTAAAAGAGTTAAATTGACATGAAGGAACTTTAGGACTATTTAAAATAGTTTGCAAGCTAATCTAGACCCCAGAGTGGAGTTATAAGTTATACAATTATCTCCATTATGAGAGAAGCCAGCCCTTGAAAATTTAAATAATTTTTCCAAGATGACCAGCTAGAAACTGGGCTAGAAACATAGGGGATCATACTGCAAAATCTAAATTCTCAATTACTGTTTTGTTCAACACATATTGCCTATGCATTCTCTTCCATGTAAGCACTGGTTGCCCTATAGCATGAGAGATGTGATAAAAATCACAAAGCCCAGTGTCTTTTCTGGATTCTGCAGATTATTCATTGGAGGAGAATACTTGCTCTAGTCCTTCTAAGGGGTTCCAGGCTTAAAAACAAAACTGGCTTCTTTTGACAGGCTATATATATATATATATATATATATATATAGATAGATAGATAGATAGATATATAGATATAGATATAGATACAGAGAAATAGTGCCATCATTGTGCAATATATATATATATATATATATATATATATATATATGTGTGTGTGTGTGTGTGTGTGTACACACAGGTACATATATATGTAGTGTTATAGATAGATAGATAGATAATTTTGTTTGTTTTATTTCATTGTAGCCAGAGATATTCATCATTAATTCGGGCACCACAATGAGCTTTTTTCCTTCATTCAAAAACAAAAGTGAAAAACCAAAATGTCAAGACTAGTGGAAGACACAGCAGGAGACGATTTACATAGCTCCAAGGTCTTAAAATCTGTAATTGGTTCTGCTACCCACATTGTGTGGATACCAGTGTTCTTCGTGTCATGGGTGTTTGTGGTTAAAAACTAGTATGGGGGTAGAAAAAGTTAGCAGTAGGCACCCACTTGTAAGCAGAACTCTAAAGTATCCACTGACACATTCAGTTGAGAAAGAGAATGGGAACAATGATAATAGCACAGCTTTCTCATGGAAGAGGACTTTTCTAAGTTGAGGTTATGTTGGTTGTGATGAAGTGAGAAAGGAAGGTCTGCACTGGCTGGACCTTGCTTGCTATTGGCTAGTTGAATGCAGCCTTCCTGTAAGACTCCAATTCCTTTTCCTGGCTGAGTCTCAGTTTCCTACTGCATACAATGAAGTGTTTAAACTAAATGATTCCTCGATTCTTGGATTATCCTTCCACAATCAGAGCTGCATCTTTCTCAACTCCGAATTTCTACATATACTCACATATATCAGAGTATCAAAAGAAGCTGAGGAACCCTTTGGACAGGAAGTACAAAAACAACTTTGAAAACAACCAAAGACCATGTGCCACTTCTGTGCAGACCTTTGCTGGCTCCACCTACCCACCTACCCAATCAGATTTTCACACTTACCAATGTTTATCATACCTGGTTTCCTCTTGAATGCACTCAATCCATTCAACATGAGGAAGAGAGCCTGGTATTACACAAGAGTACCACGGAAATAATTGGAATGAAGTTTACAAGAAATTAGTCCCTTAGCCAAAAGACAGGGAAGCTCTTTTCCTCGGGGAAGGAAAGAGTACATTACAATCATGGGAGAGGAGGCAGGCCTTCACCACTCCCGCCACCCTCACCAGGGGAGGTCAAAGTGTTATGGAGGCTGTGATGATGAGCAAAGACTGTGGTATTGTACCACAAGACAAGAAGTAATGAGGCAAGGAGATGAAAGACAGAGCGAAAGCCAGCCAAGCGACATTCTTATGAATAGGATATTATACCAGGGAAGAAGAGGGGCAGTATCTGAGGAGACAGAACTCCCATTGATTGCTAAATGCCGACTGAACACTAGCCAGCCAAGGGACAGTGTGATGCCTTCTGGTGAGCCTTTGAGGAGACCAGGCTTAGACATGACTTCCTGCCTTACATGTGACTCTTGAAAGTATCATGGGCCTGAGGGCAAGGGTCCATAAGAGTGAGGGGGCAGGCCACCGCCTCCAAGGAATGGTTTGAAATGCCTGGCAAAGTGCAAAAAAACTATGAGCCTTTCCACCATAAAAAGAAGTTAGGGGCATAAGGTTTGAGTAGAGAATGGAATACAATGTAGATGTCTTCTGCAGAGAGGAAAAAAGGAAACAGGGAAACTGAATGATCCAAAGACAATTTTGATGTGGTTTTTCTGATAGTTTGTGCTATTTTTGAGAAAATTACTTACGGTGACAACACCTTAGGGGTCCCCAAAAAAGCAAAAGGAAAGGGAATGCCACACACACACACACACACACACACACACACACACACACACACTTCTCAGTGGCCTGAGAACCCTTTTTAACAACAGGTATTGTTAGTCAGCATTTGTCTAATACACCAAATGTGTTGGTACCTAGATGCCACTATAGTTCCAGAATTCTTGAGAACAAACTTTCTGAACATTTCCAAAATGCTTTTGGCAGGAGGCCCTATGGAATGACACGGCAGAATTTTCTATTCATTTTACAGCCCAGAATCTGACAGTGGGTAGATCTTTTGTGTTTTCTCCTTTCACTTTCTTTTGAAATTTCAGCATTCTGTACCCTAGGCATTGTGAGTGCTTTCAGGAGCTTTCTCTAACTCTTGATTATTAATGGGGCAGAGTCACATTAGGAAGACATTGATAAATTGGAGAAATACTGGATAAAAACTTAACTAAAAAATGGAAGAGCAGAATGCTCAGCTTATAGAAGGTAGTACCTGGAGTTTAAGAATATCCAACCATTACTTAAAATCATAATAATTTATCTTCCCAGATTATAGAGAGAATGTCAGATGAGTTAAAGGGCTCATAAAATTCATCATTTTCCTTTGTTCCTTATTCCAAACTCTTCTAGTACTTCCTGTCTCTTGTCTCCCTATATCTAATTTTTATTTAAATTCCCAAATGCTGGTCTTCCAAGGTCCTAGACCTAGAATTCTGATCAAAACCGCAAAAAGGAAGTTTGCTTGCTAGTACTTGCCACCCACTTGGCACACACACACAGATTCAGGATTAGAATGAGGAGTAACGAATCTCATAAATTTCGAAGACACACCCAGCGTAACTCTAAAAGCACCAAACTAATGAACTACGTGTATCTGAAATATGTATGTGTGTGTCTAATGTTGAGGGCTCCATGAAGTTTCTCTAGAGAGGGAAGAAGTTTCCAGATCTGTATTTAATGTAGAGTGTAGCTTTAGACTGTGATTTTGTTGTAAAATTATGACCTCTTTTCTATACTGGCAGGGTGTTTTTTAATGCTACTATCCTGCTATTTTCCAAAGAATATTACTGACAAGTTGTGGGTCCAAGCCCCTCATTTTATAGATATTAAATCTGAACTGCAGACTGAATCCAGTCAACAGACTTCTTTCCGTTCAGTGGTCTTTCCTCTCTGGATATGTCCATTAAAATCTATAAATCAACATAACTTGTTTGGAATAAATCTAAAGCATAAGAAAAATGGTAGTGTCAATCGAGTTATTAAAAATGATAGTGGACACTAAGCCTTCTGTGGGTACAAATAAGATGCTGGAAGTCTATACTCAGGGTTCGAGTGCCCCATGTGCTTGCCTACTAGTAGGAGAACTTAGAACACAAATGTGGAAGAAGGGCCGACAGGAGAATGGACACTGGCTTCTGTTAGACTGTGGATGACTGACTCATAATTAAGACTGCATTCCTCAGGTCTAGGAAGACACCAGTGTGTACCCACCATTCTTATGCAGTACATTTTTGCATATTTTTATTTTACTAACAGAAATGCCTTCTACACCAAAGAGGATCCCTGTGTCACCTCCTTAGATAATGCAAATGCTGCCACAAAATGTAGAAATGTAGCCCCTGGATCTCAAATATCCTGGGCAAATTTTAGATAACCCAAGCCTGTTTATTCAACATTAGGTCTTTGGTATTTCATAACTATTAACAGCCGTTAAGGTAATCAAAAAGCTCCCAGCATAATAACAAAACATTGTCATCATCCATTATTTTTTTCTAATTTTCCATATCTCAGTAACTTTATGAATGAAATAGAATGAAGAGATAGCCAAAGATAGTTTCACAAGAAACTTTTTTTCCCCTTTTCAAGATTTTAGTGGTATATACACACAAAATTGGAAATATCTTCTGAATGCAACTAACTGCTCATGAACTGGCATGCAATGTGGTACATATCAATCTTACAAATGTTGATTTCAATTGCATCACTAACAGGCTTCTAATTACTTATCTTGTATTTGCAACATATGAATGTAATACCCCAAATGTTTTTTGAGCATTTCATGGCTTATAATGTTTTTTGTTTGTGTTTTGTACTTGGGATCAAATCCAGTGCCTCATGTATGCTAGGCAGGCCCTCTATCACTGAGCTGTGTCCCCAGCCCTAGATGGCTCATAGTTTTTTGAAGAAAGATGACTATGTTCTTTGCTCCAAAATTTCAAATATTTTTTAGATTTGTAAACACTAATTAGAATGGTCAATTCATGCGTTTAATTTCTACTTCATATATTTACTTCCAACAATCTTTGATAACACACCTACCTTTAGCATCTTTCCATTTGTGAAGAATATTATACATTTTGGGGCACAAGAATCATTAGAGTTGAAAGAACACTATTATATATCCTTTTACAAAAATACAGTGGCTGGGTTTTTGCTGCAAAATGTATTACATGGTCAAATTCTTCTTTTTGAATGACTACTGTGGATGACAGTACCATATGTCCTTTGAACCACATTGTTTAGCCATTGGGCCTTGTGTTTGGATAATTTATTTTAGAATACCATCAGAAGACTCAGTCTGAGACCTAAACAATAACTTCACCATCATCACAGTCTAAAGTGCCACTGTCTCTATATAGTCACCTCATATTTAACCCCTTTGAAATATTTTCCTCCATTAATTTTAACATTTTTGCCAGTATGGGGAGAAACTGAAAAATTCTGATTACAAAAATATTGTATCCTATATTCTTCTGTATCTCCTTAAAAGATGATGCAATACTTGTGGAAAAATTGCATAATTGTACAATAGTAAGTTTACTTTATCATCTTTCCATGTTTCTTATTGTATCATCTTTCAAGGTCATTTGTCAATTATAATAAAAGTCACATATAATTTTAAACATTTGACAATACATAAAAAGCCAGGTAAAATGAAATGTTTTATTTAATCCAAAATATCCTCTTTTTTATAGATAATCAACATAAAAATTATCAAGTAACTATTTTATATTAATGGAATCTTATGTGTATTTTGCACACATAGTGCAACTTAATTTTGACTAGTCCTATGTAAGTGCTCAAGAGTCACATATGTAATTAGTGGCTAATATATTAGCACAGTTTTAAGTTCTCATTCTTTTTTTTTTAAATAAAAATGGGCTCTTAGAGTTTATTTTACAGTTAACTAAACAAATTTTATTGACAACAAATGAATATGAATTCATATTCAGTTACATGTTTTCTATAGGATTTTAACATTTTCATCACATCCTTTTACCTTTCTTCCTTTAAAAAAATACTCATTTTTATCTCACTGGAATTGCACAATGAAGATAAAATAATGCCTAAAATGCATAAAAGAAAAAAAATTAAATGTCTCAAGATGTGTAGAACAAAGATCATTATCTTTCCAAAATGTATTTTAGGTTTGTAAAAGGGATTAATGGAGCCTATGATAATAGGAAAAAATAAATTTTATTCTTATTTTTTAACTTATTTTTCCTTGTACTTCAGAAAACCTAAGATAATAAAATCATTGAATACCAATCCATATAAATGGTTAGCATTTCTCAAAAAAGAAATAAAAAACTAAAATTGAGCTGCCCAGAAGTCTATGATTGTATATCAAATACTGGTGATTTTCATAGATGTTTAGTTTTCCTTGCCTCATACTGACACTACCACATCAATCATTTTATTTTGGATAATCTATCACCTAGGATTCAAGAAATTAAAATTTTGGTGTCATTTATATTCACAATGTCTTAATAATGTGATTATATCTATAACTAGGAAAACAAATTGATATCACCAAATATTACATATGTAATGTGGAATATGTGTATAATGTCTATACACATAACATGTATATGTGCTATGTATTTTCTGTAAAATCCTCTGTAAGTCTAAGGTAACATATTGTTTTCAAGCCATCTAATATTAGTCAATGAAAGAATATTTTTTCATTTCTTTAATAAAAATCATTGAATTATTTTGTTAGGGACAGTAGATAATTTACTGACTGAATTGAAAGGAGATATCCTTGAGTTTAAAAGGTAACATGGCCAAATCAGAGCCCATTGTCTGAAATTATTCCCATGTACAACCAGGGTGATCCGCATCACATTTGCAAGTACTAAGCAAAATGGGGCAGTTACCGCAGTTACAGACACTAGGAAGTTCTGCAGTTTAGCCCCTTCTGGTCTTTAGTCAAATAAACTATACCTGTAAACGTATCATGTATCAAATAAGGATACCTTTCTGGTATTTTCTCTTTTATAGATTGGCAAAAAAGAAAACAATGATTGTTTGTGCTGAAATGAGAAAACATCAATATGTGTACTTCTTTATTGCTTTCCTCGGTGTCTCTTCCTCTCCCCATGTATATAAATAAAGATAAAGGTTAGAAATATGGAAGACCCAGACATAAACTCACATACACTAATACAATTTCTCAATGCATTTTTATTTATTTTTAAATTTTATTGCATGTCTTGGCAAACATAGGTGGCTTATAGATTTGCCTATGGCTCACCAAAAGCCCAGAACACAAAAATACCAAGAGACAAGCAACTGAAGCTTTAAAAAAAGTATTACATCTATAAGAAAGAAACATTTGAAAACATTAATAAAGCATATAAAACTTTTGACATGTGCTTAATTTTGTATAATTATAAAAATAATAAAAAAATCCAAAATCTCTTTAACATTCAACATCCCACATACTGTATTTTAGGGGAATATAAGAAAACAAAAGTTAAATGGATTTAAGGAAGAGAATTCTGCTCTCTGTTCCTCTTTATAAGTTTCTCCCAGCAAAGATCATCCTGTTTTTCAGCTAACTGCACTGAGTTGAGGTCACAGAAGGTCACTTACCCTCCACTCCAGTTGTCTGTATGCCATGCCTTTTCTTCTTATCCTAGCTAGTCATATACCCAAGGAATAAAAGTTGACACCTATATGTAATTGTGACAATGTATGGGTACACCAAACTCTTGAGATACAGTTACAGGCATTTCTGAGTCCCTAGTGCCACTTGAATAGATCAGAAGTCCTAGGTTCATTAAAAATCTAAGGACAGTAGAGGAAGCTATTTGTCTTCCTAATAACGGCCAAAGCACAGCTTTTGATTTTCCCCAAATGAGTTTTCAAATCTTCATGCTCATTCCAGAAACTAATAGTGCTTACAATCATTTAAGCACAAAATGTTGAAATCAAGGACTCTCTTTCTTTAACACGCAAAATAAAAAAATAATAAAAAATGATAACTTTCCCTTCCCCCCATCTTACAATTATGGTGTTCTTACTTGACACTGCATTATTACTGAATAACATTTCCATTAAAATGTAAAAAAAAAAAATACAAAAAAGCTTTTAACTGTGGTTCTAGAAAACCCACTATCCCAAGAAGAAAGAAAATACAAAGTATGCAATTTCACACACAAAACATATATACACTTCTCAAATGCAATTCATACATTTTAGAGCTCTATTAGCCCTTTTGCACTTTAAAATAAAAATGGAAGCTTCTGTGCAATGATAACCCTCTACCAGAATGCATGGACAGATTTTAGCGCTCATTAGCATATATACAAAATATTTGTTTTATATTTTGAAAAAAATATATATATATATTTGTTACAAAGTTTGTTTCCAAAACATCTAGGGGGAATATTGTCATTTACATGTTTCCCCAAAGTTCTAAAACAAGTCTTTGTTGAAGCAACAGCTTCCATGAAAGGGTTACCCCTCCAATCTGTGAAACATGGTTAAGTATGTGCACATTCCCCAAGGGACTGAGGGAAACTGGGTCCCCGTGGTTACTTTCTAACAAACACTTATTGATCAAAAAAGAAAAATAACACAGTGATGCAACCGATGCCATAGGAAAACTGATTTCACAATTCTATATTTTCCAAATCACCATTTCTATTTTAAAACTTGAAAAGAAAAAGATAAACATGCCTGCATGTGCAGTTTTATAGAACAGTAAGGTCTTTAAAAGAAACATTTACTTTCTATTACTTATGTTTCAAAAGACCATTAAGGAATTTCAATTTATTGCTTGATGATATATCTACTTATTAGAGACTCAGTATTCTGAATCAGTCCTGTTATTCCTGGGTATTATTAATAGAGAATACAACTATGCTGTAACAACTAGATAGATGGCATTCATCCCAACTGAGTCAACCTGAATTGTAACAAGGAGTAGCAAATGTGTATTGAGTTAGTCAATCCAGAAGTCAAATTTAGTTTTAAGACTCCTATAATGGCAGCAAATGTTTCCTCAATAAATACTACGGTATCTGGTATTAAATTTGAGGAGATTATTGATAGATCCAGCTTTAAGCTGGCTGTAAGGACCTTTAAAGAAATTTAGTTGTACCTACATTCCTTGTTCCCAAAAGAAGCAAAAGAGGAGATGTATTTTCCTTTAGTGTTTCACAAAGTGAACACAAACATCCCTACTTGAGCAATGGCATTAGAAGGGATGCCACCAACATAAAAGGGGCCAACACAGAGAACCATGTACATATATAGTCTTACCATATTAATAAGTAATGGCAAAGACAACTGAATCTATCCAAAGTTTTGATATGGCATGTGTTTAGCATCCAAAAAACTGGAAGGACCTCACACCATTGTCACTCACACGCACAATCAAGCTCTAGACACCTTTCATCATACATGATGCCCCTGATAAAAGGGGCCAAGGTAAGCCATCCCAAACAAGTAAATTTTTAAAAGGTTGATAAGTGCAACTCAATATCTATTCCTTTAAGTTATATTTTAAACAATATTCAGTGCCCCCACCCAAAAATATATATTGTATATTTATATATTTATATATATTTATATATGTATATATGTATATAGTCTTAGACTATAAGAGTGAAAATGCTTTATAAAAGTCAATGAGAGATCTCTACAGCTTAAGGAGACAGCCACTGCTTTTTTTTTTTTTTTTTTTTTTTTTTGCTCACTTCTATCTAGCCCTGACCACTCAGTCCTGCAAGCAAGAGATTTGAAGGCTTGAAGCCAGAATCAGAATCAGATGCCAGGTCAGAGGTTAGCTAAGAGGTAGCCTCCTACTACTTCTTTTCTTAAGAAATCAGAGAAAAGGAAGGGGAGGAGCTAGAGACAATGCTGTGAAGATCAAGCAAGGGTGCCTTTTAAGGGGTGGGCTGGCGGGAAGAGTGTAGGAAGAGCCCACAAAATGGGGTTTACTCCCCCTCCTCTTTGATGCGCTGCTGCTTATTGCGACGAGCATCCATGTCGAAGTTGAAGTCATTCCACTCGTCACGCGGTGGGAAGGAGATGGTCTGGCGGAGGGTAAAGCGCACGGCATCAATCACACGCTCGCCACGGGTCTCACTGGAGCCCACGCTGACTGTAGAGGCACCACTTGGGGTCCGCAGAAGATGGGGAGGAGAGGAGAAGTCGTGCAGCTGCCTGTGGTCCAGAATGCCCTTCCAGATGGCATGTCGGAATTGCTCAGGGATTTTTAGACTTGCCAGATCCTGTGCCACAGGGAGGTCCAAGAGAAATGAGAATAGATGCAAACTGACATTTATTCCATACCATTTTACCATCCTTATTTAATTGAACTCAATTTACTGATCTGTAACCTAGAAAATAAAATATCTTTCTGATGGTTTCATGTATGTAGCTAAGCACAAAGGCATAGAATTGGCTTATGGATAACAATTCACTTATTCTCTGTTAACCTTAGTTTCTTCATTGGTAAATAGAGGAGTTAGCAGTAGTATGAGAGGGCAAAATTCTAAAGAGAAATATCATGTACCTTCTGACTTCCTGTCTACTCGGCTCTAGTAATTAGAAGAAAGATGTTAATGGGATATCACTACAACTGGGGAGTAGATGAGAAGAAAAGATTACTGATGGAGATTGAGCACATTCCATGTGCCAGGCACTGAAGTAACTATTTTATATTCATGATCTCATTTAATCCTCTGTTTAGTGGTAAATATTCTTACACCTTTTTATAGATAGAAAATCTGAAGATCAGTAAGGATGTCAAGTCTAACATTATACATCTAGGTAAATAAACTGTAGGCTCAGGATAGCTCCTCAACCTAAAATTGACCTATTGGTCAAAGGGTCTCTTGATGTTTGGATAAAACAGAGTATCAAGATACAGCAAAATTGTGTCCATGTTCTATAGATGTGGGTAGAAGTCATTTCAAATTGTGTCAGTCTTAGGTAAAAGCTCTGGTCTCAGTTTCTTCATTGGTAAAACAGGGTATAATTAATTGCTTTTTTTAGGTATCCATATATTGTGGACTCAGGCAACTATTATAAAAGTATTATATAAATTACTAAGCACTCTATAAAATGTTAAACATTTATATTGTTATTATATTAACTCAACTTTGTACCTCACAGAAGATACTAATGAAGACCATTATTTTAATCACATTCCTCTTCTAGGAAAAGATGCCAAATAACTTGATTGGTGCTAAGAGAAAAGCTGAAAAAGAGGTAATTATTTCTAGAAATGAGCAGGGAGAAGCTGAGGCAAGGATGAGAAAATTCTATAGGTTTTCAACATTTGCCAATTCAGAAATTTGCAACATAGTGTTACATCTTCCTATGATGTGAATTTTCAGGCCATTAGAAGTACTCCAACTTCCTACTATAGCAGAGGAACAGTGTAATGAAGAGAATCCACAAATAGATAAGCTAATATGGTCTTTATGCTTCTTGTACTTTTTATGCTTTTTAAGCTCTCAATTAGCCCGAAGTTCCTTGTA
This sequence comes from Marmota flaviventris, assembly GCF_047511675.1. Classification (NCBI taxonomy): domain Eukaryota; kingdom Metazoa; phylum Chordata; class Mammalia; order Rodentia; family Sciuridae; genus Marmota; species Marmota flaviventris. The sequence goes on along the minus strand of NC_092505.1, from coordinate 46,043,145 downwards.
AACTAGACTCCATCAACTAGTCAACACCAGCTGAGATGGACTTGCGCAGAACATCTGCAGATTGAGTGGAGCCTCCTGCCATACTCCTCAGTGGGGGCAAATGAGCAAATGATAAGCATGTATTGAAAAATATAGGAAAGGGCAGATTCCCTGTTTCCTCAAGGAGGGCTCTACTACAGAAGACTCTCAAATATAGGGCAGCTTTGTTGAGTGGGTGGAAGCTGGTATAAAGTGATGCAAATCCTGTTGGAAGGTACTTTTAAAGTTCTCTCTATAGTTTTCATTTATATTCTTTTGGGCAGCATCCAGGGGTGATTTATGGGATGGCTAGGGGTGGGTGGAAAGGCAGCATAGCAGGTACTTGTCACCATGGGGCTTGGGCTCTCATGCTACAGGGACATATCTAGCATCGGTGCTCAAGGAGGGGGTAAAGAGAGGTCCCAACTGCAGAAGCAGGGGCAGAGGCAGAGACTGTCTTCACCCAATAGTGCAAAGTGCTCTCCAGAAGCTAGAAGAAAGGACAGAGAACCCCAAAGAGAGCAGCATGAAGAGCAGCCTGGAAGAAAAATCAGATTGCTGGGACCAGAATAGCAGCTTTGGAGTGAGCAGTAATTCAGGAAATGAGGTAGGAAGCCAGAGAAAGTCCCCTCACCTCCAGATTCTTTCAAAAGCCAAATCAAAGTAAAGAAAGATTTTGAACTCAATTGGATTAGCTGAGACCCAGAGAAACAAGAGGATAATCCTAAATTCTTGTTGCTACTAAAAAGAATGTCTAGGATTTGAACCCATGACCAATAATCATTCTCAATGATCAGGGATGGCTGGGCCTATTCAGATGAGTTGATGAATGAAGTAACTTAGTTTGAATTGAGAGGAATGGCTGAATCTTCCTTAAGTCCTACTTTAAGGAGAGGGAGGAAAGGCCAGTTAATAGAGTTAGAGACTGAGGCTTACGCCCCTGGCTCTGTTCCTGGTTCAGTCATCACTCACTGTCCTATCATCTCTCCATGCCATGATTTTAAGCAAGAATAACATGGCCTGCTTTCTACTGTCCTCCCTGGGGACTTGTAGAGATTAATAAGAACATTTGAAAAGTTCTCTCAATTCTTCAGATTAAATTTATTTCCCCCCCCCTTGTTTAACATTTTTAAAGTAAATGTTGCTATGTTGCAAAGGAAAGCGAATATGATCTTTCTGCCAAAGTCTCCCAAGTGCTGGGATTTACAGGTATGTACCATGACACCTGGCTGGAGATGATCTCTTGATGGTGGGAATGATCTCTTTTTTCCTACTTTGAATATAGTATGGGCGCAATAGCCAACTGTTGGCAGATCAGACAAGCTGAGGAAGATCAGAGTGCTGAGTTTTAATATGTCTAGGTGGAGGTGGAGGCCTAGGAATCTTTTTAAAAATTTTTGTATATGGACTCAATGCCTTTACTCGTTTTTATGTGGTGCTAGGATTGAACCCAGTGCCTCACACTTGCAAAGCAAGTGCTCTACCACTGAGCTACAATTTCAGCCTAAGGCCTGGGAATGTTCCTACTGTGATTAGGGGTTCTTTCAGAATTGAAGATTAGGGGCATGGAAAAAACAAAATTTAAAACTACTAAGGATTGAACTACAAGGCATGTGTCACCAGAGGGAGAAAGTGAAGAAATAAAACTCAAGAGAAAAGTCTAACAGTTACTTACATCCATGGAGTAATGCTCAATCTGATAGATGGTGGTCAGCCCCTGGGTCGTGAAATAGTCCAGACATGATGAACAGCCCAACCTTGCTAAGAAACTGCAGAGGGAGGAGGGAAGAGGAAGGAGGAAACAGAAAAAGAGAGTTCACCCCAACTGCATTGGCGAGATAAAGGAAAACCCAACATGTTGCCCTTGGATGTCCTACATAAGAGACTAGGGGAAGATAAAATATATGTGGGCCTCAAATTGGAGGTTTAGGAATTATAACTTGGGTTTTATGTCTACAGAAAATAAAACCAACTATGTGGATTGCACAGATCAAAGTTTTCAAATGGTGATCTGTGGTATTCCAGGGTTCTAAATGTGTTAGGAGCCATTGCAGGGGGTGAAAGGAAGAAGTCTAGTGGTCAGGTTCGCAGCCCTCTTGCCTCCTGGCTCTTCACTTCAAAATGAGTATCTCCACAGTAATTGTTTTATACTTGGATTTCTGAGAATGGTTCATATGAAAAACATAAAGAAATTGTAGGCCACAATTTTAGAAAATCATTAACACTTTAGGATTTACTTCTTCCACAAAACACCAATCCTTCCCTTTGTGATGCTGAGAGTGATGGTGCCACCATCATCACAGAGCCAATGTCTGGGTGAGATGAGCCTTGCATTTTGCCATCTCTGATGAACACTTCATGGAGACTAACACGTATCATTCTAGCAGCCACAAGAAAGAACCATTCTGCACAAGAAGCAGAGGCAGGAGACAAGTACTGGCAGGAAATCTAGGAGCTGACTCTTGTCTCTGTGAGAAACAGATCTTTCAGGCTTCATGCATTTCTGTTTTCTGCCATTTGCACTCCCCTTGCCGTGTTCTGTATGCAGAGTGGGAGGGGTGATGTGCTTCTTGACTCTGTCATTTTGGTTAACATTTAATTTTCTTATGGACATTCAACTCCAAAACAACAGTTTAGTGGTATCTGAGAGATATGAGGCCTAGAGAGCAGGAAAGGGAGCAAGATAGCAAGTACTGCCCTTTTTGGGAAACCCAGCCCTGAGCACCAATTTGGAGTCAACTAACAATCTACAAACGTGAGGGAGGAGAAGGGAGTAAGTGAAGATGAGAGAACAGGAATGAACCTGTATGCATAGAAATACACACATTCACTTTCTCCCAGGCTGACTAGAGTAGCTCTTCTTGACTGAACTATGCTGACCACTCCACAGATCAGAGAATAGTGGCTGAACTCAGCCACTGGTCTGTTTTCTTGCTTTTCAAAAGTTTTTTTTTTTTTTTTAATCAACTTTGACAGTGTCCACCCTCCACCCCCAGCAATGCTGAGGACAGGTCCCCAGGAGCACATGCTGTGGACTCACCTGACAATGCTGCAATCTGTGGGATACGGAGGTGGGGGGGTGCAGTGGGAGGTGGATGGCATGGACAGTGGGGGAGGGAGGGCCTGGGTGGGGCTGAGTCCATTCATGTCTCCAGCCATTGGCATGTGGGTGCTCATCATAGGAACTGAACAGAAGCAGGAGGAACAGAGAGGGTTACTGCTGTTATCATATACCAGCACCCCAGTGGTCCATCTTGCCTGGTTTAATGTTACCAAGGGCCTAAACTACCAGTCTTGTTTTTATTTCTCATCTCTCACTACACTCATTCAAATAAATTATATCTCGTCAAACAGAATAATCACCAGACTCCAAACTAATTACACACTTCTTGATCTTTGTTCTCCTAGGACAATTTCTTCCCATCCCTTTCTCTGCTCCAAATTCTCTGCCAAATGGCTCATTTCTCTGAATGTGAACAGATTCCTCCTTGTATTGGCCTTAATGGGCTATATTTCTCTCTCCCTCAATTGACGAATCTCCTCAAGCAGAGAAATCAGATCTTATACATGTTTAGATCTCCACAGACCCTAGCACAGTGCCTGGCACAGTAAGATGCTCAATAAACTTAGGTTAACAAATGAACAAACATGTGAATAAGAGAGAGACCTTTGGGATATTCATTTGTGAACAGAAGGACTTATTTAAATATTTGTAAGAAACCAAATTCCTAAAAAGGAAGGAAATAATTAAAGATTCTAACTATTTTCTGATGGTCTGTCAGCCTTCTATACAGGAATATTACCAATACTTGCTGATATTTTACTTAGCCATGAACTCACTGATAGGGAATATTTAATATTTGTAAAACACAAATAATGATAAATTTGAAACAAATATTACTTTCAGACCCCCAAAAGAGCAAAAATACTATATCTATAAAAAGATGAGTGTAATTTGTTTCCTTAAGTAAATAGAAGTGTACCCAAGGGGAAAGGCCACTAACTAGCTAACTACTAGCACTTGACCCTATTGCATCTCATTCTGTTTTCCCCCTGATTTTCCTAATTACATCAGAGGATAACTATGAACTATAAATAAGAAAAAGCAGGCAAAATGAAAGTTGTACAAATGTGAATCATCATTCCCAAACCCACTGTTTTATCTTTCCAAGAAATAAGTTGGGATTGTCATAACATGTAAAATAAATTAGGAAATGAATGCTTCCTATTCTCTTTTGCTGTCACAGCAGCAGGTCAGGTTTTGACTCATGCAGTTATCACTAGTGGGTGTGCAGTCTGGCTCTAAAGTCTGTGTTGCTGTTCTAGAAAATCACACCACACTCACCTCTCTCTCACTAAATATGAACAGGGGCCATGATAACCATATCTGGTCACAATCCAAGCCTCAGCACTTTTTTTTTTCTGTTTTTATTCCCCCCAGAAAATCCATTATTTAAGGCAACACTGAAATACAAGTTTAAAGCCTCCATCCAAATAATTAGGGGTTTCAAAGAATAATGTGAAGTGTTTTTTTGTTTGTTTGTTTGGTAGAGTAAGGATTATAGGGTACTTTTGCAATGTTTGGTCTTCTGCATCTCTGAAGATATTATGTATCCTTCTGTATTTTCACTATCATTTTTTCTTTCAAGTCTGTGTATCCATTTTATTATATTTAGTTCTACTGGGCAAGATAATTATAGCAAAGCTATATGCCAATCATTATCCAATTAGAGACAATTTATCATTGCTTTTTATATTTATACTTAGTCAATATGTGAATTTACATGTGAATAAAGAAAAGTCAGAGCCTTTTGTAGATCAACTTCCTACTGACTGTTTTGGGGATGGAGTTGATGAGTTGAGAAGGCTGATTATCAGGATACAGACTTATAAAATGTTAAATATGCAGAGTGATATTTTTATGGATGGAAAGATGAACATTAGCATAGAGAAGTGATTTGTTCATAATTTTATAATAAGAATCCAGACCAGAATCCCTTTCTTTACATTTTAAGTCTACCACATCATGCTACTTCCCACATACGGGACACATTCAAGCTCAAAGATGGCGGGAAGATGGATTTCCATCCATGTTGGCAGGAAGTGCACTGTATCCCTCATAGAGATCCTCATCCCTACTGAAGGATTAGCCTCCTGCATCTCTACCAGTGTGTTATGTAATATATATCTCCAAGTGAGAGGTGATTCTGCAGAAAAGTCATGTTACTCAACTTTGGTCTGATCTGTCCCATTGTGCCTCTGGCTTGGCTTAGGAGAAAGCCTCTTCCCCAACTGGAGCAGTCTTCCCCTGTACTAGCCCTTTGGTCCTTCAGCTACAGCAATAGAAGATGCTTACTGTTGGCTCCCATGCCATCTGGAATGGTGGTGGGGGTTAGGGCGTTGCGCTGCTGGGGATTGATCAGCTGGCTCACAGAAGGCAGCTTGTTCATGCTGTTCATTTTGTTCAGAGGTGGGGAGCTGTTACCATATGAAGTCTGAGACTGCATCGAGGTCCTAGGAACACAAACATGGGAACCATGGTCAGCATGGGACTGGTCATTTCCAACAGGTCTTAGATTAAAACATGGCCGCAAACCATATGCTTGAAAATTGTTCTTCCAAGACTGATGATAAGAAGTTATTTGTGTTTCCAGAAGAGAATATTTCCAAGACAAGGGAAGGAATGCAAAGCTCCCACCAAATTATGTTTTCCCTGAATGTGGAGGGTATAAAGTGTAATATCTTTATGAAGTATCTCCTTTGTGAGAGGGAAAATAACAGCATCCTCCTTTTGTCCTTAGTATTTCCTCCATTCTCCTTCTCTATCTGTCTTCAACTCAAACAAGTTTGAAAAACAGTAAGGGAAAAGAATTCAGAAAAGACACAAAGGCTGATGAAAGACATGGAGATGCAAAGCTCAGATTGTAGCTCAGGCACTTCATCTGTAGCTTTGTAGGCCTATTGGGATATACAGAATATAACTGCAAAGCCAATCAAATAGGACATTTGGAAGCACATCCTACCAGCATACCCAGGCCCCAGGTTGGAAGCATGCTTTCTCAGCCGAGAGGTTCATGGGCCATGTGAGAACCTGCTGCAATGCCAACAGCCTTTCTATGCAAGAGGTATAGAATGAGGATCAGATAATCCAAATTTTAGCTCCCTTCAGATACATTAGGAAGCTATAGTCCCTATGCAAGCTACTAATTAACAACCTAGACTTTGTTTCTTTAACAGAAAACTATAAACTACAATCACATGTGTGTACCCATGCTAACATCTAATGTCTGCATTAGATGTTAAAGCTTGGAAAGCTAAAGAGAAACAGGCTTCATTTCTGAGATGCTCATAAAATAGCAGTTACATGGGGAAAATAATCCATCCTACCATGGAGGGCTATGAAAAGAACTGAAAAAGAATAGAAAAACAGTTATTTAGATCACAGCATTTATAGCAAGTAATTATTTTGACTATACAACAAAGTTTGACTTAAAGCATATTTCTAACCTGTAGTTGGAAAAATTCCCCTTTAACATTCCTCAAACAATATGTATTATTTGGTTCCTATCTTCCTCCTTCTTGCATTAGCCATATTTATATTAAAGGACAAATTTTTAAAAATGTCTCTGAGGTATATTGCATAAATACGTGATACAAAATTTAGAGGCTTTGTAAATGAAACCAGGTTTCAAACAAGCAGAGCACAATGTTTGAAAAAAAATTTTAAAAAATGTCTCTAAGCACTTCAGTGTAATAGGGGGGTGGTAGTCTTTGAAAATCCCATCATGTGTCCTCTACAATTACAAGAAAGCCCCCATTCCCTATTGCTGAAGAGCCACAGCCAGGGTAATGTAAACAATATGTTATACATTCATTTGCATTAAATTAGCATTCTCATGAAAAATTAACAAATCCACTACATTTTACAATCACTGACTTTAAGGTAGGAAGACACTAATTTTTTTTCTTTAGCTCTTCTCTTGTACCCACAATTATAGGTCCAAATTGTATAAACAGGTCTTGATGTAATAAGTCCTCTTAATTCATACTACTTCAGATTGCTCTCTTTCATACACGTTCTCAATGACTATGACAACATTCCTGTGGATACACGTCACATATGGCGGGCAGGGATGGGCAGAAATGATTATTACTTTTTAACAGAGAAAAGCAAGTGTGAGTATTTAAGAGGAAAAAAAAATGTGGCAAGGTTGCACATTGCTGAATGGATGGGTTACAGGTAAAGTAGGTCTCCTGGAGTCTTGTTCAAGAGCTTTTGTTTGTTTTCATTCTATGACACCTCCCTGAGAAGTATGGGCAATAGGTTACAGGATCAAGAAATGGGTTAAGTGGTAAGAGAAATGTGGGAGACTAACATAGACAGGGACCAAAGCAGGTTACTACAACAGAGCCACTCCAACTGCCACCAAGTACTTCCTAATCCACTCCATGCCTGTGCAGGAGCCTGGCAGAAGAACCAGCACATTTAAACCTATGCAGGAACTTCTGTAAGTCCACACTAAAGTATAGAAAAGCACAGGGCAGGGAAGTGAAGAGAACTTTTGCCAGTTGCTTCTTCACTGTCTTTGCTCACTATAAAGTACCTAAGATGTTAGGTGACCCATTTTCCCAGATGCAGGTTGGCCCTCTCTAACCAAAAGAGACCTCCTTCTGTCTCCCCTTCTCCAAAACATCCAAGAACTTATGTACAACAAGAACTTACAGAAACCTTGTTTGAACCACAATTAGGAAAATAAAAGTATATTTATAAGATTTGCATTCACCCTGTAGTAAATGCCACTTTCTACATCCTGTTACAAATCCCTCTCCCTTGTTTTAATTATTTTTTAGTATTTTATTAGTTCATTTGTGATTTATTGTCATAATATACTTAATTTGACAAAGGTAGATCAGAAACCACAGGTGAAAAAGAAGGAAGGTGGATTTTGGAGTCTGTCGAAATATCTAGGTCACCTGGATCTGACACAGGTGAATTGACTTTGGAGGTTACACAAGTGTCTCCCAAGTTGCATTTTCTTAATCTTTAGAAGAGGCACGAGACTCACTCTGGAAGGTTTATTATTAAGATTGAAGGAGGTCAGGTAAGGTGTGCAGTGATTTGTTGGCACTGAAGGAACACTGGTTCTTTTCACTCTAAGAAGTGAAAAGTCACTTTAACCCTAAATGGTGAACCCTGTAATAATGGAAGGGAACAATTTAGGAATTAATAGAACTGGCCAGAGGTCACAGAGAATTTTTTCATTGAACAAATTCAGAAATCAGGGTGAGCAAATGATTGAGGGAAATTCTGAATGCATTCCCTATAATGTACAAGTGAGCTTTAAAACCACAGACCATCAGGATAATCTGTTTATTAACAAACTCACAGTGTCTGAAATAGAAGGATCTCGTTAATAACCACTGCATACTCAGGAAAAAGGAGCGAGTCTGAATAAATTCATGGTTAATTTACAGGGCATGAAAGAACAACCATATTTTTTCCACTATAAATATGATGTCATGGTCCTTGTCAAATAGTCCCCCAAATTTCTGGAAAAATTAAAGAGAAAGAAAAGCATTTGAGAAAATAGGACCTGTGCAGTGTTAGTTTTCTCACGTCTACTTCACTGTGTTCCCATCATTCCAACCAAAAGCAAAAAATAAAATAAAGTGAGAAAAAATAACATGTCAGAAAAAATAACATGGTTTAGGCCTGACATTGTTTTCTCTGGGATCTCACTAAATATTTCTAAGAACTCAGTGTTATGGAGATATTGAAAGTTATATCTCATATATGTCTAGTTTTGAGGAAAAATCCTAGTGAAGCCTCACCCCAGTTCTTTACTCTAACAAAATCAGCTTCTGTGCTAAGAATAAAATTCAGAATTTCAGAACTTTTGGTTTTCCATCACTCAGGATTATATTTCCTCATTCCAACTCTAGTGATTGTCTATGTGGTGAATGTCAAAACTCCTGATAAGCCACAGCTACATTTTTTTTTTTAACTTTCAAAAGAAGCCGAGAATTATACAAGATTTTTTTCTTTTGACTTTCCATTACTAATGGGAAAAAAAAAAAAGCGTCTCAGTAGAACAGTTTGATGATACCTTGGGGAAAATCTATTTTTTTCTAAACTATTTCTTATAATATGAGAAGGGAGGGAAATAACAAATGTTGAGAAGAATACCCCATATAATTTGAGGAAGATATGGGGGAGATATGCCCTCAGAAAAGGAATGGGAACTCTCTACATTTGCCCCAGTATTGTCCTGCCGGTGACCCCTCTAACCCAGCAATCCCTCTTGTACAGACAAGTGCAAAATTGATTCCCTAGCTGGTCAACGTTTCTTTCAAATATGTTTCATGGTTTTAAATATGTGCATTTATATAAAATTGACTAAAAACATATCAAAAACTTACATAAAATTAAAAGAAAAAGCAAACGTTAAAAAAAGGGCAAACATACTTACCAATCTTTTAAGGGATTTGTGAATTGAAGTTATAAGACAAACTGAAAACTCTTTGCAAATGTAACATCTGCTTTTAGTAACATACTTTTATCTCAAACATAAAGCTATAATTTCTCAAGAATTTATCTAATCTACTAGATTAGTTTCATTTAGAACAACTTCTTTTGTAGTTTTAAAAGCAATTACTCAAAGCAAAGACAATAGGTCCTACAACAGATTTCTGGCCAAATATTTGCTAATGCTTATGTCACGCTGGGTCTTAATTTAAATTCATTTTAGAAAATTTGCCAATGGAAGACAATTTGAGGCTTGTTCAGAGATGTCAATAAACAATACTGTGGACCCACCAGAATGAAATTAAACACTTAGAGGACCAAAATATTTTTAAGCTACTTTAGACATTGTAATTAATTTTTCAGGTTGATGACTTTAATACAGAGTATCTTAAGTAAAAATACTAAATACATATGCAAGAATTATAGACAGGACCAAAGTGATGGTTCTATTACACTCATTCTTTGGCCCTAACTCATGGTACTTCAAGCTTTTATGTATTCTAGTATTTAAGGGAAAAAAAAGTCAAGAGAGACAGAAACAAAAACTGCAAGATAAACCAAGATGCAAAAGTTTATTGAAAATTAAAATCACACATCCATAAAGCAACAACCTCAATAACAAGAAATCATTGTCTTGGTGACAGATTGAAGTGCTAGTGACCTGTGGGAAGATGGGGGAGGGTGGGTAAAGCCTTTACACTATATCTTAATATGGAAAGAAACAGATTCTCAACTCTTTGAGTCAGAAAACAAATAATGAAAGCAAAAAAAAATCATCTATTTTTTTCTCTGTAACTTGTAGACCAGAAATATTGATTTTAACATGTCTGCTTGGACATCTGTTAAACAAAACATCTCTCTCCTGGATAAATGACACTGAGCATAGTCAGTACCCTGGCTGATTTTATAGTGGGTAGGATTGAGAACCAGGAGCCCCAGTTAAATAAATGAATCTTAGATTTGGTAAGAGGAATCTGAATTCCATTTTGGACATTGCATAATGGTAAACAAGTACTTGGGGCAATATTTCTGGGTGGCTTTACCTTCCTATTAAAACCAACCACAAAGCTAGTTTACCTGCCATGGGTCTAAACAACAATTCAGGGGTTAAGTCTTTAGGGTTTCGTGTGCAAACAACACTATCGTATCAGATGGTGACCTACGGTGCAGAGAAAACTCTGACAGAGCACTGAGGAACTTTCTACCTGTACATGAGGAGAGGATACTAAAAATGCAAGTTCTCAAAAAGAGGAAAAGAGCACCCACCTTGCCCTCAACGTAGGCTACTTAAGGTGATCATCACCTCTCTGCCCAGCAGTGCACGTGGTGCCCTAAATTGTTACTATTTGCAATATAACTGCATGACCAGCATTAAAAGGGCCTGACTGAGTCCCTCAGCCGCCAATGCATTACCTATGTACAGACAATAACAATTTTTGTCTCCTTTTCTTAAAAAGACATCTTAAGTTTGAGACCTGCTCAAAAGCTTCATTATGAGTTTGAGAAACACAAGGGAAGGGAAAAGAAAAGGGTTCCAATAAACATCCTAATGGCCCCTCTTCGGCTTAACCCCTCCCTCCCAGGAAACAACAGAAATCTCACGGACATACACAGTGGTTCCTGTCTGACCAATGTCAGATCTAAGGATACAAAATCTGTAGAAAGCGTCCTTTCTTTAAAGTTTTGAGTCCCTTCAAAAGATTTTCTCACTAGTGGCTGTGTGCCTTTGAGCAGTTGGGTCTCTAAGCCAAAGTGTCTTCAAGTTCTGTTTTCAAAGGCTGGATACAAACACATATACACACATGGAAACCCAACAAACACACAATTGAAATACAGAGACACAGCTCTATGGGTACACTGATCGGTTTTGGGGGTTGGAATGTCTAAAGAAGACGTCAGATTGTTTCGGAGTTTCTCTCCGGGGCTCCACAAGTTCATTCCTGAGGCAGGCTGAAAGGAGACTGCAGAGAGGAACCAGAGAAAAGAAAAGATGAAGGCTTAAAACTTCACATATCCAAATCCAATGAATGCAGAAACACTCTCCTCACACCTTCATGATCATAGTACAGACAGGATAGAATGCCTGCAAAGGGATTTTTGTTCCTTCCTAATTTTCCTCCTTTATATTATCCAGAAATTTCTCCTTTTCAAGAATTTTATGAAGAAGAAATGAGGTAGGGCTGTAGTAGGTAGCCATGCGTATATGTCTGAATCATCTGTGGAACTTATTTAAAAAAAAACTGCATTTCTCAGATCATTTCTGAGACCAAGTTGGGATCCAGGCATATGTATTTTTAACGGGTTCCAAAAGCGGATTCATTTGAGAGTTCTGGATACAGGGTAGGTCACAGTGCTTCATACAATGCTTGGCATAAGGGTTACTGGACTCAACTAATTGAAAAAGGGAGTGCAGAAACAAGAATAAACTTTAAGCTTTCACAAAATGTCATCTGCCCAATTATTATACTTCATTACTGTTCATGTCTAGCCAAACGATGAAGTATGAAGAAATGTGATCTTATCTCAGTATGGGGGTTGTGTCGTCATCCGTTTGTGAACTATTAATGAGAATTTTGTATGGTGCCCAGATTGAGATGGATAAATACCTTAATCCTTTCAGTCACAAACTTGGCCTATAAATGCGTATATCAAATTCATGACAGCAACTTTTGCATAATTAAGAAATCAATTGTGCCACAAGGATGCCAGGAACAAGGTCTTTCATTTTGCTAAAGGTTGTGCAACTCCATGAACTGTTCGGGAACTATTTCCCAGACTGGCTTTTTGAATCTACTGTTTACTCCTTTCAGAGGAACAAAGCCATTTTTACTTAGTTAGCACTGAGAACTAGTAAACCATCAAAACCCGGTACTATCTCAACAAAATCTGCCAAAATACAAATTGGTGTGGAAGCAACTTATTGCCAACTAAAGAACCAGAGCTCTGACTCCTTGTTTGGATATTAAGGTTTGGTGCTTCTCTCTCAGCAAACAGCATGCAGCAGCATGGGACAGCAAGCAACAATCAAGGTGGTATGCAATCATGATAAGAGATTATAGACCATAGGAGTTTCAACCTTAAGACCTAGAACTGAGAGCATCCTAGGATGGGATGTGCAATGCAGAGAAGTGATGTAATCTGCATTTTATTAATCTTTGAGTTTTTTCTTCATAACCAATTCAGAGCTAATAAACCTCAGCCTTGAAAGCATAGTTATGAAGTTCAAAAGTAACACTGCGTATTCTGTAAAATCCTGTGCATTTTCACTACAGCTATCAGGTTGAGCCATGTGAAACTGCCAATATTTATGTTTTTTTTTTTTTTTTTTCATCTGTAAGGATAGCAATTTCAAACAAATATTCTGTGAATGTGGGGGATGTCTAGCCAAATATAGAAACATAACACTAATAACTTCTATTTATTTACATATTTATGTCTTTGGTTTTCACTCATGTTAATAGCCTTTAAAATATTTCTTACTTCTCACAACATGGATACATGGAGCTGTAGAAAAAAATATTAGTACTCTTGAAGATAACCATAGACAAATGAGCTTAAAGAGTTACACCTTTAAATCAAAACCGCACGAATAAAATCTCAACTGACATATAACAGAGACTCCAAAATGGGAATTGATACTTGCTTTAGTTATAGTATTACAACTCACTGAACTAGTGAAACAGACCAAACCATTATAAAGAGCTCTATGTTCTAAATTTTATTCAGTCTTAACTGTATTATGAATTGGCTATGAAATCACAGATGTAGTTTATTGGGCCTCAGTTTTCCTACTTGTGCTGCAAAGGGCTGGAGCTGGGCTCTGGCCAATCCTGCTCTGTTGCAATATACTCTGACTTGTGTTACTAATGAGGCACCATCATTGAGTGACCCTGAGAGAGAAGGAAACTCAAAGTGCACCTCAGGATGTCTCAGATTTGTATTTAGATTTAAATGGAATTTATCCCATAGAAACTAGAAAAGAAATTTTCCAGAGGAAAGCAAGAGTTAGGCTAAGCAAAGCTCTAACAGTCACGTTGGCCTGAGAACAGTGGAAGCTAAGAAGGAAGGTCAGCTACAGAAAAGAATAAAAAAGAAATAGCACGAGTCTGAGATATAAAAGTCAAAAGACTGCCGAATAGGTGTCAAGCAGCTTGTGAGCTGTTTTGCTATGAGTTAACTAACGCCCCTTAGAAATACAAAGACAAGGAGTCTAGCACAAAAATGGGCTCCACTTTGTCCTCTCATTAGAATCAGTCTTCTATAAACATAATGGCCTGTATTTATACCAATATGGGCAAGTTAACGAAAATCAAATTTCTTCTTAAAAAATGGAAAGCCTACTTTTATCTGTCTGTAACAATTTGACTCACAGCAACTCAGTATAAAATCTATCTTTCCTAAAACCTATGATCATGAAGGTAATTGTGAAGGAATTTATAAAAAAGGAAAACCATGCACAAATGAAAAGCAAGCAGAGAGAAAATACACAGTGGGAAAGCAATAGAAGTAATTAAAGTGGAAATATTTTACTGCCACCTTGTAGAAAGTGTATTTCCTTTCCACAAATTTTCTTTCTAGTATAAAGAAAAATATAAAATTGATTCCTTACCAGAATAAAATTGATACTATGTTTTGGAAAGGAAATGTTGAGCTATGACAGGCATTTTCCAAGCTGATTTACTCTTTTAACTTTATTGCCAGAAAATTAGATTTCCATTTTTCTTTGTCTAGTCATTCATGGTCTTTCATGAAGATTTGCATGAAAATTAAAGAGCTGAAAAAATCAGCTGAAAAATAAAGCAACTGGAGAATTTATATAGATGCCTATCAGTCACTGGGACCCAAGTATGTATAATGTTACAAAGGAATAATTAGACCAAATGTCTATATTTTGCAAAGATTTCATTTTGTAGTTAGATTTCCATGCATAAGTTATCACAGCTGTAAGATAACAACTCAAAACCATGCGTATCATACTTTCAAATGAACAACCCGGAAAACTACAAGCTATTAATTCCCCACTATAATCTGTGGTTATGTGTGCAAAAAAGGTGCAAATATGTTCCTAAAATCTTTTGAGCTAATTTTATGGGCACAATGCATTTTCTTCTCTGATGAAATAGATCATTTTATAAAACATATATAATAAAAAAAGTTCCCTTTGGAGCAAGCCAATCAGACAGCAATCATGGGGAAAACTCATTGTGTAGGGATACAGGCTATGTATTTTCAAGTATACCATGTAAACAACACAAATAGCATCTGTCCCTGATTGATGTCAATCCTACTGGATTGTGAAATCTCTAAAATAAAGACATTGTACTATCCCTTCTCTTGTATAATCTATACAGGCTATTTTAAATTGTCATATTAATTTACACAATGCTGAGAATAAATTTCCAGAGCACTCTTCAAATTCAAAAGGAATTTTGGTTTGGAAGGCACCACTGAATTGTAAACCACGAGAAGGCATGAGCTCCATTTTTCTCATTTCTATCTTAATGCTTTCACGTAGCAGATCTTCAGCAAACACTTGTGTGATCAAGTCAACTATTATAGTCTTATCTGATAAAGGAACCGGTGTTATTACCCATTTTATATTTGGATAGACAGGCCTCACTTTCTAAGATCACACACACACACACACATACATATACACATACGTATGTACATACATACACAGAGATCTCAGTTATAGGCTACTGTAGTTTTTGTTAGTTAAGGCAATGTCATTTTAAAACTCACATTAGGATTTTCTAAAACCTTTTAATAGCTGACAATATACATACTAGCTCCTGAATACACATATGCAATAAAAACTGCACTTCAAGAAGCAATGGAAGAGGGGCCACTTATTTATCTATCAGAGTGCTTGGCAAACTATAGAAAATGGGTCAAATCTGGCGCATAAGGTAACAATGGATTTTACATTTTTCAACTGGGTAATATTTAAAGAGTACTGTTCATGTCATGTAGTAAAAATATGAAATTCAAAATTCAAGACCCATAAATAAAGTTTTATGGTAACAGCCATCTCATTCATTCATGTATTATTTGTAGCTACTTTTCTGCTACAAGAGCAAAACCAAGCAGTTGCAAGAGACTATATGAACTAAACTATATAAACTAAACTATATGAACTAACTCCTAACAGTGCTCTACATAAATAATGTTTACCAATCCCTGTGCTAAATGGTCAGAACCTTCGCTATTATCTGGAGTAAACAAACAAAGAAACAAAAAGGAAACGGTAGCACAAAACAACTAGTACAGCATGACATGTCACTATACTCTGTTCCAGAGTGAACCAAAAGCAATTTGGGACATTTTATAATTCCAAGATATATGTGTCTTGGGGAAGGGACTTATCCCTTCTGGGTCTGTAAATGATGTTTCAGTTCTCTGTTTCTTTGATCCCTGTTGTATGATTTTATGAGAACTAAACTGATTTTGCACTTGAATATATTAACATATATTTCCATCTGATACCCCCCAAAGCCATATGATTGGCAATAGGAATTCTGTCTGCAACCCCAAGCTCTAATTCTCCATTGGAATATAGTCTCCAAGGAACCACCTGATTAAACATCCTGATCAGCCTTATGTAAAACACCATATAGCTATGAAATGCAAAACTTTCATACTGAAAGTAAATGATGAAATCCCTTCCAGCCAGAAAGTGTATTAAATGCTCAAATAGCTTAAAGTCCTTTGAAGAGAGAGCATGAGTGTTTCTTATCCTCCTGCTGTTCCCCACACACTGAAGACAATGGATACTCAGCAAGTGCCTCCTGTCTATCAGAGCTGTACTCCAGACACCTCAACCACATTCATATTTATTAAAGAAAGAATAAGGAGTCCTTTTCATTATACTTATCATATTCCTGTAATAGCTAATAACATCAGAGAAAACTATTATTGATTGTTCATTTACCCTTTATTTAAAAGGTCACCTTTGCCTTAAAAAGGTAATTTTGGCTTCATTTATTTTTGCCTAAAACATTAAATGTTTGGGTTTCTCAAATGTGCATATATATATGTCATGTGGTAAAAATATGAAATTCAAAAATTCAGGACCCATAAAGTTTTAGTTAGAATATATATATTCTATCTATCTATCTATCTATCTATGTTCATTTATCTATAGAAACTCTGTCAATACTTCTAGCACACATTCAATTAAGTGATTATTCTTAATCACTAAAAGGTAAGTGTAAAGAGAGTCCTGATTGGTCAACTTTTCATTGATTTATAAGAGTTATTCTATTCTTGTTAGTCATAAAAAATTAACATCATCAAAGATCCAAGAGTCAAGGTGGAACTTAATATATAAATTGGCTATGTGTATATGCTAATCTCTCCTGCTCTTATAAAAACGTGGTGCTAGAAGACAGTCTAGAGCAAGGATGCTCAAACATGGCCACATGGTATTACACTGTCCTTCTGCACTTGGGACATTTTCCCAAGGAACATACAGTGGGTCTCAGAATCCTTTTCCACAAACCATTCAAATAAGTCATGGTGTACTAAAAGCTCTTCACTCTCTAAAGTCTATGGTAGTGTTCCTAAAAATGGATTGTGCATTTCAGGAGATGAACAAAAAATCCATCAGGATGAAATAAGATTTTATGTTTTTAAATATACATGTTATTACTATAATCAAGCATTAGTAACTCTGTTAGTATGAGTTTCTGTTTTTAATTTCAAAACATAGACAAAACTTGTCAAAGAGAAGGTTACGATAAGGCACACAGAAAGCTCAAACTGAAAAATAAGTGCCACAACACCTCATCTGAAGCTATTATGATCTGCTACACTGCCCATCAACATTCTATTGCTGGTGTACATAAACAGTCACGCTTGCCCATGCCTCCTTGAATGACAGATGGACATACTCACTGTTTCTGAAGTAAGTGTTGGTGCTGTTGCTGCTGCTGCTGCCTGTATGTTTCAATCGTGTGCTGAGGAAGGTACTGCATCAGCTCCAGGGACTCTTTGATCTTCAACAGCATTTCATAAGTCTCTCGGCCCCTCACCTATGTAAGGGAGAAGAAGGAAAGATGGGACAATGAAGAACTGTAGAATTGTTAGAAATGCAGTCAGTTTTCCTTATGCATGGATTCTGTATTTGTAACTTCACCTGCTTATTAACATTTATGTGTGACATGAAAATCAATACTCTTGGCACTTGCACTGGTCATTCACAGACACGCATGGTGATGAAAAGCTTGCGTCACCTGTGCTTGTTCCCAGCTGGGGGTGAACAAGGAGAAGGACTGCCTTCTTGTTGCTGCTCTCATGTTGCAAACAGTGTCCTTTTCGTGGTCTGTTTAGTAGCATAAATTTCACATTTTTGTTCTTTTTGTTGGTAATTTTGCTGTATTAAATGTCCCTAATACAATGCTAAAGGGCTGTTTGATGTCCCTATGTGCAAGGCCATGCTGTGCTTTATGGAGAAAATACTTGTGTTAGATAAACTTCATTCCAGGCATCAATTATAGTGCTGGGGGCCAGGAATTCAATGTTAATGAGTCAAAGTATATATTAAATAGGATGTCTTTATACAGAAACACATGTAACACCTGGTTATGTAGTGATCTGTTGATGTGATGTTGGGACCAGAGATTCACAGGAACCTAATCTTTTATTTCCCCTAGGAGCAATGGTTAACTATTCATAAATATAGTTTTCATAACAACTTCATAAAACATAACTACCATAAGAAATAAGAATCAACTCTGGAAGAACGAAAAGTTTTCAGCAGAGACAAAATGTGCTTCCTTTTAAAAGAAGCTCTTAAAAGCTTAAAAATGTTAAGACAAAGGCCAGGAACAGGATGAGGTGAGCGGGGTCCTGAGTGTGAGTGCCTATTTCAATTGACATTGCTAGGTACTTTGCCTGCTTTAACCCAGTCCCCAACCTGAGCACACAGTGCAGAATTGACCAGAATTTGAAAATGGAAGGAGGCTCTCTCCCTTGTGCTGGGTTAAATCCCAGCCCTGGGGGCCTTTCACTGAGCAGCTTTGCCTGCCCTTCCTCTTTTGGTCTGCAACCTGATTTCTTCCTGTGCATCCATAGCTCCAGCCTCACTCCACTGAGGCATGTATCTCATTACTTTGTAACTGCCCATGTGCTCAGTGGAAGACTAGCTCTCTGAAGGCAAGAACTGTGTCCTACTGCTCTCTAATTGCCCAAGGTCTGGCCCATTTCTCCCTTAATGAATACCACGAAACACATGCTGAATTGATAGAGTTGTTACCCCCACCCACACATGCACTTAAATTTTGCTTATTTTCCCAAATTTCAACATGTAATCCATTACAGGGTACTTCCTAAATTAAAATTTCACTAACTTTTCAGAGAATTCCCATGTTATAGGCTGAAAATAGTAAGTATTTTGGGATATTTAGTATATCAGGGTAATGCTTTACCTAAAGGTCACAAATCCATTGCCATAAGTAGCTTGAGAAACAAGACACTGAGAAGCTCAGCTGATTCGATGTTTGACTGGTTGATTGGTTGACTGGTTGTCTGTTGCCCAAGGGCCAGGACCCAGGGAAGGTGTGGAGCAAGATGTGACACACCTAAACCTGTTGAGTGGCTTTAGCTTAGATCCCAGGGCGGCAGCTCGCAGAGGCTCTCTTGGCCCAGCTTGCCTGTCTCATGTCACTTAGATGGCATTTAGGATTATAGTGAGCACCAAAATTTATTGCCACTCTAGATGACAAAGACCTAAGATAGTAGAAATTCAATGAACTACAACCATAATCTAATTAAGTAAGGTTATTAGTGACCCTGAGAACTGGGCCAAGCCTCTGACTATTCACATATAATTGAAGATTCTGCCTTGCTAGACTGTTTTGTGTTTTTTTTGTTGTTGTTTTTTTCTGGTACTAGTGATTAAACTCAGAGGTACCATACCACTGAGCCATATCCGTGGTTCTTTTCATTTTATTTTGAACAATCTTGCTAAATTGCCCAGGCTGGCTTTGAACTTGTGATCCTCCTGCCTGAGCTTCCCCAGTATCTGGGATTACATGTGTGCACTCACTGTACCTAGTTGCTTGGCTTTCAATATTACACTCCCCAAAAAGAAAACGAAAGTTCCCAACACCTAGAAATGATTAATGCTTGAGGAAATGGAGTGCTTATTACCCTGATTTGAACATTATGCATTGTACACAATGTATCCAATTATAATGTACCCCTTAAAGAAGTACAAATATTATGTCTCAATAAAAAATAAGGAATCACATTCAATATGTGATTTCTTAATTCTATAATTGCTATATTTCAACTTTGTGAACTTTTTCTGACAAAATTTGCATACTAAATTGTTATGTCCACACTGTCTTGTCTTATCATTCACAGATAATAAAGTACAAGTTTATTTTAAATACCTGGGATACAAAAATATTGTTAGGAGGGTATCATTGTTTGGGAGAGAAGATAAGTCGAGAAGCTCATGCTATTAAAATATTTCAACTATGAAGGAGAAGGGTAATTTCTTGAATTTAAAAAAAAATAGATAGATTCTTTTTGCTTTATTTTGATACCTCCCCCTACACATTATGGACTGAACATTTATGTCTGTCCATAAACTTCATACCCTAACCCTCAAAGTGATATTAAGATGTGGGGTCTTTGGTAGGGTATATAGATCACTTAAGTGGAACCTTCATGAAGATTAGTGCCCTCATGAAAGAGACTCTGGAGAGCTCTCTGGCCTTCTGTACACCTGTGGGCCATGAGATGAAGGCAGTTTGCAACTCAAGAGGGCCCTTTCCAGAGCCTGACAGGCTGGCACTTTGATTTTAGACTTCTGATCTCCAAAAGAGTGAGTAATAAATTTCTGTTATTCATAAGCCATCTCAGCTATGTTACCTTGTTGCAGCTCCAAATTGACTAAGATAGCTTCTATCTCACCACCATAGATAATTGGACGACTATCATTAGTAAAATCTCGGTAGGAGATTGGTAAAATAAGGCAATCATGAACATCCACAGGAGACTCACTGGTAGATATAACAGCTCATCATCTGGGGATCTTCGTTTCTTGATGGATGTCATCTGGATACCATGTGTGTTCTGACGAAAAGCTGGTGGAAGAAAAAGGCAAATTTCATCCTGGGAACATTTGTGAAGCAAATGACATACATTAAACATATTGAGTTATTAATATTAATATTCATAACATTTAATAACACATGCTGAACAAACATGTAGCTCCAGCAACACCCATGACATTGGTCCTAAGCATCCATTTAATTGGTGATGGTTACTTTTACATTAAATGAAATTTTACCAATAATGGGGTAGGGAAAGGTTGGAAGCAATAAGTGAAAGAAGGAAATTCAGGATGCTGGGTAATGTCCTTTAGCTTAAGTTATGAGGCAAGAAACCTCTGCTTTGCTCATTTGTGTGTGTCTGTAAAGAGTTATTAGGAAAAAAAAGAAGAATCACTTCTGCATTTCATATTTTAGGTCATTTATTTCCTAAAGAGGCAAATGAATGTTACATAGACTGTCTTGCTAATGGTAAAGTGAGGGAATTAATGGGTGATCAATTCCTAAGTTTCCCAAAATTAAAAGTGATACCCATCCAGGATCCAGTGGACAGAGACTATCCTTCTACCAAAAATCAGTCTATTCTTACTTGAAATCATTAATTTATAGACAGAGTACTTAGGGAAGAGTTAGGAACTATGCCATCAGGCAGGCTAAAGAGTACATTTAGAATGGAAATATTTATCTATCTATATCATATATACGATTTTTTGAGGAAAGAGCAGAAAAAGGGAGAGCTCCATAGAAAAAGCATATCATACTAAACAGAAGTTGACGGTGATGAATTTGTTTGTAAAGTATAATACAATTTTTAAATTTTTTCTGGATACTAATCAGTGATGATTAAACCCTTTTTAATAAAATAAGTCATAGTGTACTGGTATACTTTAAAATACTTGTAGTGCTATCCAGCTTATGCAAGCATACCTTCTAGAATCAAATTTTACCACAAGTGAGAAATACATGGGGGTCATTGGTTTTCAAACCCTGTCATTTTGAGTTCTAGGACTCTATGCAGTGGCTGCAGGTAGACCATGGAGCTGTCGACCATCCCTTCAGCCTGAATAGCTCTGCTTTCATTGATTCTACATTATAGGTTCCTTGAAATATTTTATTTGTTAAAAAGCTTCCAATGATTAAAAAACAAGTTTGAAAACGTGAAATTACTGAGGCCCCAAGAGGGTCATATATGTGAAGTCAAGACTCAATGTGACCGAAATCTACAGAGCCCCATACTATGCTTGGCAAAATTTGTCCACAAATATTATTGTTCTCATAGTCATGACATGGGCAGTGCTATTTTAGGCTTCATGCTTAATAGTAGGAAGATAAATTGATACCAACAGGCTAGATACTGGATCTCAAACTTTTGATATCATTAGAATCACTTGAATTGCCAGGCTGCACACCCAAAATTGTTGATAGAGCAAGTCTGAGGCCTAGAAATTTGCATTTCCTTCCAGTTTCCAGATGATGTTGCTGCTACCTGTGTGTTGGTCACCTTCTAAGGACTCTTGTACTAAGAAATCTGGGCACAGACTGTGTTTGTAAAGCCACAGTGTTAGACCTGGGATTCACCTCAGTGACTCCAATAGGTTAGGCCTTCTCTCACCGACTCTCAAGTCATATTTGCTGCTGACATGCACAGGTCTCACCCTACAGCTTCTCCAACATCACCCCAACCCTTACATCTGGAGAAGACTCAGTCCTACCCCACGGGCCACTACATCTACTTACGGCGCTTCGTACCATCGCCGTTCTTTGTGCTGTCCGAAACTTGCTGCTTCCTGATGCTGTCTTCGTCTGCCTTCCTGTCTCTTCCTGGGCAAGCACAGATCCGGGCCTCGAAGCAACGGCGGCCCAGGACCTGCCCACTAGGAATCAGAGAAGAGAAGAGGAAGGGGTTAAAGTCAGAGAATTTGAAGGCCTCCTGGAGTCCTCCCATTTCTGTCCCCACTGCACATGGGCACCCTCACCACCCGTTCCACGTGGCTGCTCTGAGGAAGGACCTGGAGCACTTGGCAGAACACGAAAGTGCTTCTATGCCACAAGCAATATTAGTAAATAACATTCCATTTGTTCTGCAAAGAACCTCCAAGCCATTAGCAGAACAGCTGTATTTAGCTACATATTTTGAAGGAAACTTGAGTTAAGCCAGTGGATGTCTTAGGATAAAATCCCCTTAGGCAGCCCAGACTTACTCAAAGAAACTGTTAAATGCCTTGGGGCCACATGAAAACAAACACTGTCTAATCAAAAACAATTCCAGTCAAATGTCAAGAATTCAGGTATAAAGCAACTTATACACCTTCCCAGCTCTTCTTTCCCTTCTACTTTTACCCACCCTCTTCTGTCTTCACCTTCTGTGATCTTTTATAGTTAGTGTTTACAGCAAGAATCTAAAGCACAAAGGACAAAATCAAGGGCAGCTCTCCACTGCGCATGCAAAGTTAATCACAAAACAGACAATTTCACTCTGTCCTCTGCCTGTGATCGTTTGTAAAATGACAGCTCTACACATGCCACTTACTCTCTGGTTTCTAGAGTAACAATGATTAAGATTGGACGGCGGTTCATCCCTCCAACACAACTGCTGTTACACATGAAATTGTATAAGACTGTCGTGAATTCAGTGCCAACCTGAGAACAGGAGAAAGAAAAAATCTGTATTAATGGTAGTTCAAACTGATGTTCTTTTTTCTCAGGTTTTCCCTTTCTTGAAAGAACTCTATTTCTAAAGAAGGGAGAAGCTTCCTTCTAGGAAGGAAAACTCTGAAAATCCATTGTAAATTCCTCTAGGCTTTGCCGTCTAGAAAGCTGCAAGCTAATGTTGGCAACATTGGACAAGACATAGGTAAGATAAGCTTTAACAGCTCTTTGATCTTTAATCCCATTCATATACAAACAGAACCAAATCACCCAATTCAAATAGGCTATACTCAATACAATAATATTCCCGAAAGGGAAGAGCTAAAAAGAAAATCACTACAAACAGCAGCACTGCTCCAAGGATATTTTTCTTATGTAGACAAAACAGTATGACACAGATTTGATTATACAGTCCCATAACTAAAAACCCTGGAGCTTCAAAGGTCCTCCAAATTAAATAAAATAGTCTGAAGTGTCTAAAGTGCTCATTCACGGTTAAGGCAACTGAAGCCCAGAATAGAGAATCATATGCCAAAGATCCTCACAGCAAACCAAAGAACTTTGGTCTAGTTCCTCCTGTTGCTTTCCACTCCACTACTCTGCTCTACACAACAGATTTATAAACTTGCCCTTCTGGTGAGTTGAATTTCAGCTAAGAGATTCCTTTTAGGGACTCCCATTTATATACTAGTGTAAGAATACTTACATTCATTACTGGGGCATGTCCACTACCAATTGCCAGTTGGATAAAACAATATCATTTGTAAACCCATTTTCCAGTTCAATCGTTATCTGGATGGGAACATGAATGGGAACACGGGTATGGAGCCATGTTCCCAAATTAATTCAGTACGTATTTAGGAGTTATGAAGGGGAGGAACATGGAAAAGAGAGACAGAAGGAATACAAAAAGTTGCATATTTGATGATAAGGACTAAGAAAATAATTAGTGCCAGAAATACTCTGTCATCAAAACTAACACTTCAGAACTACCTCAGTCAGTTGGTTAATCATTTTTTCTTTTCTTTTTTACCTGGGGTGGTTCATAAGGTACCAGCACACTCTGTCTTCCTGTGATGGGGTCTTCTACATATTGGGCATGGCTGTTCCCTTCCACTCGAATCAAATGACTAGGAGGGGCAATCTGTCCTGCAGAACAACAAAAGACAAAACAGTTAGTTTGCTTACTCTCACAAGAAAGAAGACAAAACAAAACCACATAGATAGCATTCTGGTGGCCAAAAGAAAAAGGAAAAATATATGCTTGAAAAAGGAACGATCCTGTTGCTAGATATCTAACACAGGTGGATATCTCAATCTTGATGGCAGAAGGAAGGGCTGTAATGCTCTTCTCTAACTGAGGGAACAGTCCTTGCTTTGAAGTTTAAGGTTAACTATTCAAACTGTTATGAAATTGTATGACCACATCAATTACCTCATCCATGGAGGGGATTTTGCCATTTTCCATAGAAAATGGAAGAAAACCAAGCAATGCTATCCCAAAGTCTGAATAGCAAAGATACTAAGTAAGAGGACTGGAGATATAGTTCAATGGTAGAGCGTCTACTTGGTATATGCAATGCCCAGAGTTCAATCTCCAGCATGGACAAGAAATCAAACAAAAAATCTAAATAAGAAGCAGAAGATTGGAAGGACACGCTTGACCTTCACTTTGCTTATTTCTTTCTCCTTTTCCATCTTAGGCCTTGCTTTGGTTAAAAAGATAAGAAACTTGCTGGAAAGACTGTGTTGAAAGAGTCCCAGGTTGGAGACAAGAAAAGGCAAGCAAGTTTTAAAAGGAGCCTAGGCAAAGTCTTACAAAATTGTAATAGTTGGCAAGTCTCCAAAAGAAAGAAACTGCTCCAAGAATTAGCAGCTATAAAGCTGTTCTTAACTTCTGCCTCTGTAGTTCTGTTCTATGAAAACTACTGAATAAAAGTAAAAAGCTAGGTCAAGAAGTGCTCTTCAGCATCATTTATCTTGATCCAAACAAAACAACTATTATGTGAAAAAATTGAGAAAATATTTTTTAAATCGTCATTTTGATGGAACACAAGCATTTTAGGTAAACTGATAATGAAGCCTATCTACATGGAATGTTCTTTATGCAAATTGTTAAGCGAAAGGCAAGATGTGAAGGCATGGCTAAGGCAGCCATGTGGGCAAGAACTAAGAACTAATGTGTGAAGAAGAGTTGTGTGAAAGAGAATTTTGGGTTTATTTTCTTCTTTTAAATTTATCCATTCTCTTTCTTCCTTTAGCAATTTTACTCTATTACTTGCTTTATATTGACGTATTCTAACTACCTACCAATATTGGTTTCTAATATTTTTACATGAAGTATCCCAACTCCCAACCCTTTCTGCACCATCACTAGGCTTTGATGATTCATTATGTTTTCTCCCATTTTATTTTCTACTTCTCCAATAAGTTTCCCACAAGTCAGATCCAAGGGAACCCTTAGAGGTTCTACAAAGCTGTGGTGCTCAGAAGATGGGGGTGGTGCATACATAGACATAGAGCTTAAGTGAAGTCCTCCAGAAACTTGTCCTTGACTCCTGGTCCTCCATCTGACTACCCCATCTTAGGTTCTAAATCTTCCGTTTCCTCTCCTTACTCCTCTTACCCATTATTTTCCTTCTCATTTCTTTTTCTTCCCCATTTTCTCTTTAATTTTGTTCATTATTTCTCCCCATCCCCCTGCCCCCTCTTGCCCTTCCAGCTCTCCACTCATCTAGACTTGAAAGTCACTCTGGGAAAAGCACAAACATTAAAGAACACTATAGCCTGGGCCGAGCAGAATAACTATCACACTGTTCTGCTTATACCCTCTCATAAAACAAAAACAGCAAGAAAAACAAAGCAGAACAAAATAAAACAAAAGGAAGGAAGCAGTAAGGAGCAGAGAGACCAGTCTAGGTAATTCAGTAACCACTAATATTAAATTAAATAGTTTAAACACTGTAAAAGCCACTTTTTTTTTTTTTTTTTTTTGTTACCAGGGATTGAACTCAGGGCACTGGGCCACTGAACCACATCCCCAGCCCTACTTTGTATTTTGTTTAGAGAAAGTGTCTGAGATGCTTAGTGCCTCGCTTTTGCTGAGATTGGCTTTGAACTCTTGATTCTCCCTGCCTCAGCCACCCAAGCTGCTGGGATTTCAGGTGTGCACCACCACACCTGGCAAGACCACAAATTTATTTGTCATTATACTCAGATACTCAGTCAAAAAGGAGGCTGAGCTGACATTGGATTGCAGAAGCCTGAACCAGGTAGACAGGAACCAAATAAAAGGCTCCCAGGATTTTTACCTTCAAGGAGCTCATTTAAAGAGACACAGATTCTAATCACCCTTACCCTCATTGAATTCACGGCTCAGCTCATGGTTGGGGCAACGCTTCACCACTTCAGTGACGTGTTCAGCTTTCTTGTAGACAGGCATGGCACGGATGACAGCTCCCTGAGGAGGTGGGGTCATCACCTTGATCTGGATGGGGCATGTCTTTGCTATTTGGCAGTACAGTTTCTTCAGC
This sequence comes from Marmota flaviventris, assembly GCF_047511675.1. Classification (NCBI taxonomy): domain Eukaryota; kingdom Metazoa; phylum Chordata; class Mammalia; order Rodentia; family Sciuridae; genus Marmota; species Marmota flaviventris. Next base: position 46,016,353 of record NC_092505.1, on the reverse strand, counting down.
TCGGTGGAATACTGCTTGGAGACGGGGCCAGAGGTGCAGGGAAGGAGAGAGCCAACAGGAGATATTGTTACATTCCAAATCACAACAGTCAAGGCATGCCCACTTTTTATAGGCTTTATAGCTGCATGATATTACTGTTACAATATACATGATATTTGGCAATCTTATTAGAGGAAGTTATATTCATTAACCAAATCAAAACTTTTTTTCTCTGTAAACAAAATATTATGTTGCTAAAGGTAGCACGTTTGTGCCATTATTTCCTACTATACTGTCTTTAGAATGAAGAATTTAGGTTCAGAGGAGTTAAAAAAAATTATGCCATGAGTAACTTCACTGCTCACCAAAAAATGAACAGAAATATAATACTTTCATATGCAGAGTGATACTGACCAACAAAACTATAAAGATAGCTTTGTGCTTAATAAATTATAATTAATTCTGCCCTTATAACTCTAGAGATATTCACAGGAATTGGTGTTTGTAGAATGCTTTTTGAAGACAGGATATCTGGCAGAGAATGAAGGTAATTTATCTGATGTCAAGCAGCTAGAATACTGTTAAGCATGAGCACCCGCAAACTATTGCACTGATCTTCTGATGTCATAAGCAAAAGAGAATGCAAGAGCTGGGAGAAGGCTTTTGTTTCTATGCTCCTCAAAATGACAGGCATCATGTAACACAGCTGATCACAGCAATGAAAGGAGCCAGATGTAGCTCTTTTCCCTCATAGTGACTGAAGTTTCCTCCCCACTCTTCCTTCTTCAAGGAAAGGAAGTTCAGTGGAGGTTAGTTAGTTGGAAAACTGAAAAAAACAACAACAACAACAAAAAAGAGTGAAGAAAGCATGAGACCTAGAACAAGGACAGCATGAGTCCCATCCTGCGTCCTGCATTGCTACCCTTTCTCCTCTCTGAGCCAGAACAGAAAGCCTTCATGCTAATCTTTCACTGTACTAAACCTTGCTCTCTGGGTCTTCATTCTGACTCACTCAGATGCTGGGATGAAACCACCCAGGCACTGGAAATCCTGGCCCAAAGTGGGGCACCTAGTAACATGTAACCAAACAAAGGGTAAACACACTTACAAGCTGCTGTCATCAGTCGGCAGCAACATCCTTCCAGGGGAGGGACACAGGGGAGCAGCAGCCAGAGTGGCAAAAAGATTCGTTATTGATAGTCTCACCCCAACTCACCCTAACTCAACCTATAGGCAAACAGCCTAGCAAAGAGCACAGTTTAAATGATCAATTTATCTCTTCCTTTTGAAATATAATGTTTATTTAAACAATATTTCTTTTTCTCTCAACCATTTCAGGCATATGAATTTTTCAGTTAAAGACTTCCTAGTGCTAGAAGAGTATTGTGAAATCAGTCCCCCATGCCCACAGGCTAAGGATTTAAATGCAGCAAAAGGGTTTTACATAGCTGGGAGATACAGGAAACATTCCAAAAAAAAAAAAAAAAATCAACCACAGAAATAAAATTCTACTTGGGAAACACTGAATAAAATGTAGATATATGCGTTTTGCCCTTGTGTTTTCAAATCATTACAAAGGCATTGTTTTCAGACATATTAAGAGTTCACTTTTATGGAGAAGTCTAAGGCAGTAAGTGCATCCATCAGCATTTCAGTTAGGAGATAAAGGATACATAATTCTGAGTTTTTATCAAATGAACCTAACAAAAAATGACTGAAAAATCAGTCTGACAGCTATCACCTAAAGGCAAATAAGGCATTCTTTCAAGTATGTAAAGATTGCAAAAAAAGAGTAATGTTCAGAGTAGGACAGTTTCTTAGGAGAAACATTCCATAGCAATAATTAATATACTATAAATCAAATTTGACAGTCTAAAGTACAGAAGTACCAAGAATAAGGTTAGGCATCATCAAAAACAAATCCTTGCTCATTCTCAGGGTAATGGTAATCTAAGTTAGGTAATCTAGGTTATAAGTTAACTACCAATAATAGATTCATTAATTATTGAGTTCTGTTATTAGAAATTCAATCCTCACAACTGCACTACGAGGAACATATTACAGGTATACAATGACTTAGCTGAAACCCTTGGGGCCAGAAGTTTCAGAAATCAGAATTGCTTAGCAGTTAGAAGGGGAGTAAAGTTCATATATCAAATATGATAAATACCTCCATCAGCAATTAAAGCAGTACTTCATCATACCCAACATTAACATTCCTGTAGGATTCATAAATATTCACTTGGAGAGGGAAACCATGATAAAGCCTCACAGTTCAGGCTAGATTTCACTACCAAATCACAATGCCACAAAGTCAGAAAATTAAAACAAAACAATTTTGAGTTTTCAAAGCTCTTTGAATTTCAGAATTGCAGATAACAGATAATGAGCCTGTATTATTATCTCCATTCTATAGATAAGAAAATCAAGGCATAGAGAAGACATGCCTGAGGTCACAAAGAAGATCTACTCTGTCCTTGTCATGTAACAACAGTAGGTTACCTCTCTATTCTTTCAGCTCAGCAGTGCAAATTTTTGTACTTGTACATTTTCTCTAATTTACAACATTGTGGCTCTTCGAAAACTGAACTTCAAACATATACGATCTTCTCTAATGTTAAAATGGAGCTTAAAAGTATTCCACTGAACATCAATAATTTTGCTCTCTTTCTCAGTAAAATGTTTGCTTGTTTAATTTCAGGAAGAGGAAGCAAGTAACACAATTGAAAAAAACCTGGGCCGGGTGGAAGTCTACCTGGGCTCTAGTGACTTCTAGTATGACTCTGGGGAATTTGAGAGTAAGAGCCTCCTTTTAGCAAGGTTTAGTAAGAACTTTATAAGGTATCCCCATCCCTTCAAACCCCTTCTCCTCTACTTTCCATCGCTTGTACTACCTCTACAAATTTTTATCACAAGCTTTTTAAACATATCATACGTTTGCCACCCACAATTCAAGTGTGCCACCCTGTAGAATATTCCTGTTTTCCCTCGGTTCTCTATCCATGTCAGGGCAATGTACATATTAAACCCAGTGAGGAATGCATCTCATGCTGCAGGCCGTATTTTCCAATGTTAGTGATGAGGGTTTCATATTTGAAAAAATCAAAATACCTGACCAGGGCCAAGATGCCTTAAGTGTGCTGCTATTTATTAAACTAGAGGGAGTGAAGTGATCTGCCAGGATCTGTTCTTTACAAAATCGAGTCTCTGCCCCTCAATTTGCTTTTTGTGGCAAGGTGGTTTTGTGATGACATTTTACATTTTTTCCAGTATGAAATTCAGTCTCCTTGACCTATGCTATATTAATAACTCCTTAGACTTGGGTCATATCATTTATTCCTTAACAAAAGCCCTTTATATATTTTCTAATTTTCTAGGCTTCCTTGAGATTACAAAAACTGGAAATTGATTTACATCAAAATTTTTAAATGCTTTGTTGATTCAAGTTGACAAAAAACTGTGAATTGGAGCACCTATGAATTCTTGGAATATCTGTCTTTCTCTCTGGGATTTCCAAACTCATCTCAAAATTGCTTCCTAAGATTGACCTAAGATCCTTTATTTCTAAAGCCTCATTTGCTTTCTTGCATGGGGATTTTGTTTTAATCAACTTTACTGATGTATAAATTTCCTGTAAAACCACCAATTTTTAACTATATAAGTTGATGACTTTGGACAAAAGTGCACAATTGTAGAATAACCACCACAATCAAGATACACAATGCTTCCACTCCCTCTCAAATTATCCTTTCCTCTTTGCTGGTAATCCTTCTTCAACCCCTGTGCCTGCTTTCTCAAACCATACTTTTACTTTTTCTAAAATATTCTATAATTGGAATAATACAGTATATAATCTTATGTGATGATACTTTTGAGATTTGTCCATGGTTTTGTATATATCATCATTCTATTTTATCTGAGCAGAAATCTGTTAGTTAGCAATTTACAAATTATTTTTAGTTTTCTCTATTATGAATAAAACTATTATGAACAGGCATGCACAAATCTTTATAAAGACATGTATTTTCATTTTTCTTGAATAAGTACCTATATGTATGATTTTTGGGTAAGTGTATACTTAACTTTATGAGAAATTTCTGAAATGTTTTAATGTTTGACAAAGAGGGTATGCCATTCTACATTGCTGGGTTTCAAAGTCTTGCCAACATATGGTTGTGTGTGTGTGTGTGTGTGTGTGTGTTTTAATTCAAACCATTTTAATATGTATATAGCAGATTTCATTTTGGCTTAAATTAACATTTCCATGATGATTATTATGTTGAGCATCTCTTCATGTACTTATTTCATTTACAATTACATAAAATAAACATACATTTATATTCATTTTATGTAAGTTTAGATATTCATTTTATATTAAATATTTCATACCTTTTAGTTCTTTTTTTTTTTTTTTTTGAGGGCAGGGAGGGTGGAGGTACCAGGGATTGAACTCAAGGGCACTCCACCACTCAGCCACATCCCCAGCCCTACTTTGTATTTTATTTAGAGACAGGTCTCACTGAGTTGCTTAGTGTCTCACTTTTGCTGAGGTTGGTTTTCAATTTGTGATCCTCCTGCCTCAGCCTCCTGAGATGCTGGGATTACAGGCATGTGCCATTGTACCCAGCTTAAAAATAGAACTCTTTTTAAATTGAATTTCTAGTTGTTCATTTCTAGTATATAGAAGCATGGCTGCTTTTTATATATGTAGCATGTATTCTGTTACTTTGACAAGTGTATTTATTTGTTCTAGTGGCTTCATGTAGATAGATGCCTTATGATTTTCTATACATCAACTGCAAATAGAGTTTTACTTCTTTCAAATCTATGTGCCTTTTAATTTTAATTCTTACCTCACTGCAAGAATTGATCAAGGGTTCAATCTGCTATAGTTTCTTTTTTCAAATTAGAATCTTAGATCATTGATTTCAGCTGGTCTTGTTTTTTTAATATAAACATTTGATTCTACAAAGTTCCTTCTAAGCACACTTTAGCTATATCCATAAAATTTTGATAGATCTAAATTTAAATATTGAGGAGCATATGAATCATTCCTTTTGGGTATTCTTTTAGTTCCCTCTCATATACAATATAATAAGTGACAATATTTAACATTTTTGGAGAAAAATAATTCTCTACATCTCATGCTTGTACCATAGGTCCATTTCTAACATATTTATTTCCCCCTTTGATTTTCTTTTACCATTTAATACAGATATTTTCATTGCTATCCCTAGGGTTCTTATATCTCTAGGTAGGTTTCTACTGCACACAAGCATTAAGTAAAGTATTCAGTTAATTTTATAACTGAAAAATTTATATAATTTCTATATAAATTCAGTTAATTTATATATAATTTTATACAAAGACGGAATATTTTAAAGCTAAAAACTTCTTTGTTTTCACAAGTCCATTATATTGAATTTCCAATAGCTCTTTGGATGGATCTTAAACACTTCAAACCTTATATTTGAAAGCTAGAAGTATCTCACCCCATAACGTTATCACTATGAGAAAAGTTATGAAGGATTAAAGACTTTTATTAACCTCTTTCCAACTTCTATTTCTACATATTATGTGCTTTTTTTTTTTTTTGAAAAGTATAATAATGTGCACATAGAAGCTCTGGCAAAAAAATTATATTCATTAACCTATAGCTATATAACATTATCATTTTGAACTTTTCTCTGTCTACTCAAACATACATACACACAACACCCTTATGTAAACTGAGGGCATAAGATTAAAAATTGAGTATTCTTTATTTAACATAAGGTGACTATTTTATAGTTTAAAAATACAATATTAAGGGGTTGCTATTAAAGTATTTAATCATATAATTCTTACAGAATAAACCAGTTTAAAAATAATACCAGTCAGGACATTTTAATACATAAATCTTTGGTACATAAATAAGTTTTAGTTAGATCTCTTGAAACGGTAATTGACAAAAACAAAACAAAACAAAAAACAGTGTTGCAGAAAAGTCCAATCTGAATTTTTTTCCATAAAATTGCTTGTTCTGATGTCATGTGTATCTAATTAGAACAAATAAAAAAGACACATAAAAAGAAGAAGACTTATGAAGCAAAGATGGACATGGACGTAGGAAAGTTCCTATCAAATAATCCAAGCGAAAGATGAAAGAGACTGCTGGTGGAGAGGAGGTGGTGAGAAGTATCTGGTTTCTAGGTATATTTTCACCAGATTTGCCAATGGATAGGTTGGGATGGGAAAGAAAGGGAAGACAATGTATTCAACTAAAGCAGGGAAGAAAAATGTCATAGTAGCAGTGATATTTAAACTAGGCTTTACAACTCAAGTTATCATTCATCACTGGATTATGTACCCCAAGAAGGGGAGGTTGGAAGAACCAAGAGGCAGGCAGCAGGCTTTCTATGAGGAAAGCACATCGTGAGTGAAAGCAAAGGGATATTTACTGTGGGAAGTATCAGTGGGCTGGGGAAGGAGACCGAGAAGCAAGCAGACAGCAATGAGATTAAGGAAGGAGAGCAGGACCAGATTCTAAGGAGCCATGGATATCTTGAGAAACTATCAAAGAAGAATCAGTGAACACTGTAAGGTGGGAGAAAGAATGACTCATAATATTATTAAGAAATACAAAGCTGAAGCAAAGAAGAAGCAGGGAGACCCCACATGAATTAGTCAAGCAAGAAATTGGCCTAGACTATTGAAAAAGAATGAAAACGTAGAGAAATGAGAGTAAACTTTCTACCCCAAATTCAGTGTTCTTGTTATCATAAAAGATGTGCATGCATGCACCAAAACACACCAAGAAACATTGTTATTTAAAGCAAAATTTGCTTACAAAAACAATGCCAGTTATTTGCTTAACTCTTATCTGAAATCAAAGTGGAATGAGTGAGTTAGTTTTAACATAGGGCTCCTACTATTCAACAGTCAGCTAAGACCTGGCTTAGTCAATGGACTCACTAACAAATAGAGAAGAGAGTTTTAATTCTGGACAAATAAAATAACATAAAGTAATCCTGTAATTAATAGATTAGTTTCCTTGTGAAGGAGGAAAGGGCTCAGTTCTCAAAGCCAGGAAAGCGACTGTTACTGTAGTCTATAACTGGGGGCAACACTTACTAGATTAGGAGTCAAAAGACCAGATATAAATCTGCCTCTTCTACTTATTCCCTGTGTCTTTATGCTGTCACTTTGCTTTTGACAGATAGGAAAAATGTATGATATATATCTCTTAAAGTGGAAGAAAAAAATCCTTAGTCAACTGAGAAGACCAACACAAGTCATGTATTTTTATTATCATAGAAGCCTCATCCTTTATAAGATCCTCCACACAGAATGTTTAATGTAGCTTAAGCAATTTTGAGACTATTATGCAAACTTCATTTCCACTTAAAGAGAATGTGGTTGTTACCAAATAACAAAAGTCTGCTGAAGTCTGAATATTAACCATTAATGATTAATCATGACTGCATTTATCTATATATCTGCTAGCAGTCAAATTCTGAATCATGTTAAAGAATGAGATTCATTTTTTTGAAAAATGAATTAATTTGGTTTATCCACTTCTATACTTTTTAATACACATCCATATATCTATAAGCATACATAATATAATTTTGTGCCTTTAAAATGTACCTAAATTACATTTTTCTATATTTATCCTTAGCAATCTATTTTTGCTTCTCATGTTTTCAAGATTTATCCATTTCATACACACAGATACTTTACATTCATACTAATAGCTGGAAGGAGGGAGGCAAATGAGATAAGATGGCAAGGAACATTTTTCTTCACCTATACTTTATTTAATAAAAAGAGTTGAACCAAAACTACTAACAGTTTAGTATGCTAAACTGTGAATACTAACAGCTACTCAGGTAACTACTAAAGGATACTCAGTTAAACAGTTGATACTAACAGATACTACTTAGGTGTCTTCATTTACATGCATTTATTGTGTATGTTTTAAATATTTCCTAATTTAAATTTTTAATGAATAAATTCAGCATGAGCAGCACCAACCTTTAAAACTGTTACAGACCTATGATTTCAGAACACACAGAAGATGTTAGAATCCAGAAGGAACACGACATAATATCTTGCCAAGTCTTACTCTCCCTCCAATTTTCAGATATACAGCTAAGACTCACAGAGGGGAAATGTGTTCATTAATTCAACAAATATTTATTGAGCTCATGCTTCATGCCAGGCTTTGTCATGGATCCTAGGAAACCCTAGTGCTCCTTTTCCTGGAGAACATGGTATAAAGGAACACTGATATTCAATCGATCACATCTAAAACTGTGATACAAGTTCTGTAGAAAAGGCAGAGATAGAAAAGGTGACAAAGGTCTACTTAATATAAGGGTCAAGAAGTCATCCCTGAAAAAAAATGTTTTTTAAAACCTGCACCACTAAATCCAGGCAATGAGGGGATGGACTGAGACTTTCTTACTTCTGTAAAGGTAATGCTTCTGTACTCTATCATACTCTAATTACAGAGTTTCCACAGAAAACCAACCTGCATTTTAAACCAAGGCCTTGATTCTATGTTTCCATTATTGAGTCATCCTAATTCAAGGCTTTTTTAGTTGAAGATAACTTTGTTAAAATTTTCTTAAAAAGTGAAATCAGGAGAATTTGAGCTTCCGGATCATTTGGTTTAGGTACTTCGTTTACGAAAGCTAAGCTCCAGAGAAGAGATGAGATATGCTTAAAAACACTCATCAGCCAGGACCAGTGTTCTTCCTTATGTACAACGTGGTCTTAACGTTCATAACACTGGGCTATGGTGGGCCTGGTATATTTGGTACCAGTGAATTTACACAAATACACAACTGGAAAAACACATGAAGAGACAAAAAGTGTCAATTTCAGAGTTCACCTTTAAAAAAAATGTGATTACCAACTTCCTAAAGGATTATAAGGGTACTGCTTTTTGCCTCAGGGTCACATCCATTTTAGTTTAATAAATAAGTTTGTTTAGGAATTGAGATTTTCTTCCTAAATGGTAACCTTATTCTCTGAATGGGAGCGCAAAAGTAAATAAAACATAAAATGTCCAATAATTGTTTTAAGAACTAGCTCTGCTCCATCAGACCTTGGGCTAGATAAGTCTGCAATGGGTTCTACTAATCTATTTTTTTTAAAGAGAGAGAGAGAGAGAGAGAGAGAGAGAGAGAGAGAGAGAGAGAGAGAGAGAGAGAGTTTTAATATTTATTTTTAGTTTTCAGTGGACACAACATCTTTATTTGTATGTGGTGCTGAGGATCGAACCCAGGCCATACGCGTGCCCGGCGAGCGCGCTATTGCTTGAGCCACATCCCCAGCCCCAGGTTCCACTAATCTTTTTTACATACTTAGTTAAGACACCAGGTGCAGCTGTGGCTCTTTAAACCATGCACATCCTAATGTGAAATTAGAAATAAAATATTTTGATAAAGAAAAAAAATAAAGAAAGCACATTTGAATGAATTTGCTTCCAAGGATGAGAGTGACTGACCTCTCCAAAGTAGTCCTGAACATCTGACAGCCACAGAGGCATTTCGGTCAACTCCCACAACCCCCCTGAATCTTGAGCTAATTACTCATTGGTGCAAAAATTAGAAAGTTATAGTGTTTTAGTTTGAATACTTCACAATTTGGTGCAAACCATTTGAAGAACCCTGTTTCCAAGTTCACAACGCCCAAGTGAGTCTTTAAAAAGAATGTAGAAATGGAAAAGACAGTAGAATAAATCTAACATAATTTTCCTATGAACATATATAAAAATACCTTAGTGAACCCCATCACAGTGACCACCCACAAGAATGGGGTGCTAATTAGAATAAGATATATCCTATGCTTGTATAACTTTATCAAAAGGGATCCTACTCTTATGTATAACTAAGAAGAACTAATAATTTTTTTTAAAATGAGGGGAAAAAAGAATGTGCAAAACAAAGTTGTGACCATCTTTCTGAAATCTGATCAGACATAAATAAAAAGAATAGGAATCAATATATTTTCACATGTACATGTTTGCAAATTCAATATGTTGTTCATTCCAAGGAAGTGCTAACCCATGATAAGACTGAAGAACCTAATTATTTGTTGCACTCAACCAAATTTCCTCATCGAAGACATGACAGTTTTGAACATCAGTATGAACAAAATATTTCTTTAATGCCATGGAAGAGAAGTGCCTGAAAACTAACAAATGAACTCAACTCTTTCTTGTTATCCAATATCCCTGACAAAATGGAAAAGCAATCTCCGCCTACATTTTGTTTTGTTTTGCAAAGGAGGGGAGGAGGTTTGGCATACTAAGGGGTGAGCTGCTTAAAGCCAAATATCATGTTCAAATAAAAATAATTCCAGGGGATTTTGGAAAACAAGAGCAAATTCTGCTCCTTTACTAATAATATGTTGCAAAGAGAAGGAAGGGGGGGGGGGAAGCATTCCTGTGATTAGGACACCACCATCACCACCTGCCTCAGTGACATACTATATTATATACTCCTGGCTGCCAGACTAGTAATTCAGTACAACAATTCATAGAGATGCCAGCTGATATCAGCACACACCTGCATAATTTTTGAACAGCTCCCTTTCCTGAAGGTACAAGCAAGACCCTCCCTCCCCACTACATTAAACCACAGATACACACACACACACACACACACACACACAACTTTACTTCTCTAAACTTATTCCAGAAAAAGTGCCAATATTGTATGTAAATTTCAAACTAAATATGGATAAAATGAACTCCCAGGGAATGAATAAATCAATAATTATATAAATCATCTTGTTACTCAACACTTTTTTATGGGAAGCAGTTATACAGGCCAGTGCCAAAGCCTGATACTACAATTCCAGATTGATCCGCATATGACATTCTATTATACTAAAAGGAAAAGTTTAAATAAAATGTACATTATGTCTATTGAGTGAACCCACTAAAAAAATTAGAGTTAGCTTATAAAACCAAATGCAGTTGTGACCCATTAACACTTAGGGAAAATTACCTATCCAGAGAGAATGGCTGGTCTGAAAAAAAAAGAAAAATCTAGATGTGCTTAAATACATCAATAAACATATTAGTCTCATTTTCTTTCTGGCTTTCTGAATGAATCTGAGTTCATTTAAAATAGAAAATAAGGGCTGGGGTTGTGGCTCAGCGGTAGAGTGCTTACCCAGCACGAGTGGGGCCCTGGGTTTGATCCTCAGCACCACATAAAAAATAAATGAATGAAATAAAGGTATTATGTCCAAATACAACTAAAAAACAAATATTTTTTAAAAATAGGAGAGAAAAAATTAACAAGATTTGCCAATAATCTTAAAGATAACTACCATTCACTAACAGAAAATGCTAGATGTACTTCTAATTTATGGTTCCTATTTTAAGAGAGTTCAAAAGAATGCAAGAAGTAAAATGTGGTCTGTGATACTTTAAATAATCTAAAGTACATGGGAAAAATGTCAAGCCCAAAAGTTGTCATGACATTTCCATGAATCTCAGTTTAGCAATTATCAAGTACAAAGCCTGTCCTAATGGATGTTAGTGTTATACTAAAACATTCACAGATTTTTTTTTTTGCCTTTTCTAAACTGTTTTCCCGGGAATTGCCAAATTAAAATTTCCCTTTCAAAAGGTATGAGGATAGTAAAGTCAATAATTGTAATTGGTAGAGGAGGCCTTGGAAAACTAGACCCAAACATCTAATTCATTAAAATACAGAAAGAGTCCTATTCAGAAAGAGGTAGACACAGCTGCTATTTGGTCTGCTTCTAACATATTAAATAACCATCCCATTGAATTGTATTGGGATAATTATATACCAAACTCTGGATTTGTTCTCTACAAATAAACGTACTTGAGAAACACTACAAATTTTATAGAAAAATATATTTTTTAAATTTTAATGATTAAAAATTGCTCACTTCAAAGTTTAAGTATATCCATTCTAAACAAACTTCAGTTAAATGCTCTGTAATGGACAGTATACCTAAATATCAGAAACTGAAAAGGGGGGAGTGAAGGGGTATATGTAGTTTGGGAATGGGGCAAGACTTTCTTTTAACAAGCCAGACTTAAGGGGTTGGGTTAAAAAGCAAAATATCATTCAAGAGGCAACTGATTTTCCTTCCTGTGACTAGGAACATGGTTTTATCATCCTATTTCTTTTTTTTTTTTAATTTGTTTTAATTAGTTACACATAACAGTACAATGATCTTGACATATTATACATTTGAATCAGATGGGATATAATTTCTCATTTTTCTGAGTGTACAGGTTGCAGAATCACATTGGTCACGCAGTCACGTATATACCCACAGCAATTATACCCTATCTCTAAACTGCATGTAGTTAACTGGGCAGTAATAGCTTTGTGAATTAGGAACAGGAAGACAAGGAGACAGGATTCTAGTCTTCAAACTGTCCATGAATTGCTGCATCTTCATGGGCAAACTATGTCCCCTCTTGAGTCTCAGCTCCCTGATTCATATACCAGGCATTCCACCTCAAGACTCTATGTCAAATGAACTTGCAAACAGGTCCTAGGCCACCATATCCTTTTGGATCTACAGTAAGAATCAGGCAGAAGCAGATCCCAAAACTGGCCCCAGAGTCATCTGGCAAGGTATTCTCCTCCCCACCTCCCTTCCTGCCACAGCCGTCTAGCTGCCAGACATGTACGAATTGTGCTCTTCATAGTTTAAAAAAAAATCCTTCCTCCAAGCACTTTTCCTGACAGCCCCAGCCAAAGGGCCGCCTGTTGCCACCTGTCAGTTGTGGGGATTAATTACCTGAGCTGAGGCTGGGAGCGGCACATTCTTCCTGAGGCCTCACCCACAGATGTTGACATCAAGCAGGTGGGCTGTCTGCTACTTGCTCACCATGAAGACCAGCGGATGGGGCCTGGCAGGTGGGGGTTCCAAGGGACACTTTCATTGTACCATAAAGCAGCACACCTCTGTGGTTGAGGAATGTGCACTGGGGCCTCTCCAGGAGACCACAGCCAGTTCTGTGGCTGGCCCTGGGCATCAGCTGAGGAGGCAGCTTGGGCCTCCCTGTAGGAGGACAGCATGCTGGCACCAACCTTGGGAAGGGGTGGGGGTGGAGTCTGTTAGCCTCATTCTAGTTGCCTGAGGTTATGAATTTGGTAAGCCAGTTTAAAAAAAAAAAATGTGACAGACTTGATTGGTAATTTTGCAACTTTATCTCCCCAGGAGAGTAAAAGGACCTTTCATGTAAAGTTTCCTGCCACTGCCACCCCTGTTAACCCTGCCTGACCAGTAATACTATTCAGTTACCTCCACAAAGTAGACCCTGGAAGGCATTTTTCAGAGGAACTGGTATACAGACGGTGCTCAGAAAATGTTAGCTTACCTTCACATGTCTCCTACAGTCATATCAATATGAGCCTAAGGTCAGAGTGAGATGACTGCTGTTTTGTACATGTAAAACAGAAAGAGTGTGAAGCAACACTCCAATAAATGGTACAGTGAATTGAACTAGAGGTAGTTGTCTTCTCAGTGCTGATCAAACACCTTCAGAACACTTTCCTTACTACCTGACACACATGGGCTCCCTGTCCCTATGTAAACAAACTTGGGAAGACACAAATATCTGTTGAATAAAAACTCTTTTAGCAGGAATCCTGGTAGAATAAAGGACTTTTACTCCTCACCTTCATAGTACATATTTATTTTTATTAAATAAGACCCAAGGAAAAGATTCCACCAGGAGTTAGTAGGAAGATACAACTGTGACTTCTAATTTCTAATCCTGCCATCATTTCACTGTAAATGTATCTGGACTTCTGCTCTTCAAAGAGATGCTATCTGGGGGACATGGTTGATAGGCAGATAAGAGAGTTTTTTGGATAGATGTGTGTGCTTCTCTCTTTCTCATAGCAGCAGACAGTGTATGCCAACCCTCCAGCTACCCTTCCACTGTGGAAGCAGTAGTCCAAATAGGGGAACTGCTATGCATTTTAGTAATCATTTGCCCTTAAGGTAGAGAAACTGTCATCTCTCCCCCTCAGGGTGACTCACTGTTCCCAAGAGTCTACAAAAATCATAGGCTACTACAACTACTGTTTCTGTTCCTTTGGGGCCCAAACTTGTAGCTCCTGTTCCTTCCTCAGCCTCACCTTGGCATACCAAGAAGACAGCCTTTGGTTACAAAGGCAAGAACTCTGCTCAGAGTTCAGGTCACTAACTGCCCATAGGGATATGTCTTATCCTCTGGTTTAAGATGAAGCCTTGCACTCAAACTAGTTGGAGTCCCTGTGCCGTCATATCCCCTATAGCCATACTTCTTCAACCTCCAGATGCTAGAGATGAAGGTTACTGTCTATACTTCCACACACTCTTTCACTCTCTTATAAAATGACTCATGGTAAATAACTTTTCAATCTCTAGTCCCTAAAGAGGGCCACACGATTCCTGATAGAAACATTCAGAAATCATTCATTGCTGAAGGCATTTACAGCCTTATTCCTATGTCATGGCCCATACATCCTTGGCAAGAAAACACAAAACACACATGCTTTTTTCTTGTAGATCTGTCACAAAGTTTTTTTGTATGTTCATTCTCAAAGTGAGCCCTCAGCTCAAATAATGTAATTTATTTTGTATCTGCGAGGCACTTTTTATGGGAAGGCTAGGTAGGCCTAAAGAAGAAATGGAACAGTGTATATTGACAGTGTTGAAGATAACAGCATCTATTGATTTCCATAAATTACACTATAACTCACCAATATGTAGCACCCTTAATAATTATAGAGCATTTTCATATATCCCATTCATTTAATTCTCAGCTACTCTGAGAAAATCATCTTCTCTTTTTTGTCAACAAAGAATAAAAATCAAAGGCTTAAGTAGGTATATTAGTTTGCTGACAATAACACAATGATAGAAGACCAGTTTAAACCTCCAATCTAGGTTTTAAATTCAAATCCAGGCCCTTAATTGTACATATTTCCATACCATACATGCACATTATATGATGTTTTCCTGCGGGTGATGGAGTCCCTGCTGTGTTCGAGTTATTGTACTACATGTAAAGATGGCAAGAGGTGGGACCAAGTCTCTACCCTCCATTTGGAAAAGACCAACATACATATTTATTTTTAGAATATAAAATATAAATATAGAATTATGACACAGACAAAGCAGAGTTTGCATTTCAAAGTGCTTTGTAGATTTAAAACCCAAGATCATTGAGAAGACTTGAAAAACGTTTAACATTGCTCCTAGATGCTGGGCTTGCAAACACTGCAATGAACATCTTCCAAGCCTTTACTGCATGTGTTCACCCTCCCCCATCTCTTCATCTCTGTCTCTTTCTTTCCTCATCCTTCCAACAAGTGTTCACAGGTAAGCTCTTTTTAAAACAACAATTGTTTAACAAAATTAGTCTGAATTTGGAGAAGAAAAAACAAGCAATTAATTCCTTAACTGTTTAGCTTACTAATTCAGGTTTTAATTTATAAACTGAATTATGGATAGACATCTCATTTTTTAAGATTTTAATATGATAATAAAAACATTAATATCTGCACCCTTTCACAAGTCTCAGCATCTCCTACCCCTAGATGTATCCTCAAGTATTCTGTTTATAAGGAAAGATATAGAAAATAGGGATCATGTTTTGATATATGAAATATAAAAAGCTAACCCCTATTGAATATGATGTACAGTATCCACACTTTGATAAGTTCTTTTATGTCTTATGTGATCTTCATACTTACCTGTGAGGTAGATGCATCAACTCTCATTTGCCAATTATTTAAACTGAGAGGTCAATGGGTTAAAGAAGTTTTCTGAACTTTCATAGCTACTGTGTGCCAGGGCAAGGCTCAAATCCAGTCTCTGGTTCACAATGCCCTTGTTCCTCACCTGTATAGGCAACAGCGGAGGGTACTGGGGAAGAAAATCCTCCTGCTGGCCTCAAGCCCCTATGTGGATTTAGCCAAGTGATGCAACTACTGAGCCTGAGTCTTAATCTTTAAGATGAAGATACTAGTATTAGCCACTACAAGCTTGTTGTGTCAGATGAGAGAAGTTCATGCCATCCTGATCTTACCTTGCTTAGTGTCAACGCCTGATGAATGGAGCTATCATTTTTGCATCACGTTGTTTAGTCTCAGTAATTATTCTCACTATGCATTTTTATTACCAGATCAGTAACCAGCTATTATTTTCAAAACAAACTTCTAGGTATCCTTCTTTACCTCGGCACTAGCTAATATTATTGTATGGGAAGATATGTTTCTTTGATAATTTAGAAAACTAAGAAAATAAAATAGGGACAATGAAAAAAATTAGAAGATTAGTTCCAGCACTACAGATGAAATCAGTTAACTGGACTCTCTATTCCATTTCTGCAGTTCCCATAATGCACCATGTTTCATTTTTTTTTCCCCAGGGTGGGTAGAAATAGAGATTCTACTTTCTGCTTCTACTTATAATATATCAACTCTAATCCTGATGCAATGTCCTTCTGACAGGAACTAAGACAGGCAAAGAGTTTTAAATCTCTCCATGAAAGAGTTCCAACAATAATTGTTGAGAATCACTATTACTCTGATATTTTATATCCTTTATTCTTTTTACTTCAGAGAAATGGCTGCCCAGGTGTAAATATAATAGGATTTAAAAATGAGGGAAATGAGTAGCAAATGGATTTCAAAACATAAACAGAGGCGATGCTTGTTGATCTCCATTAACTTAACTGTATTTCTTTTCAAACTTAATGATACTGGGTGCTTTTTTGTGTTCTGTGAAAGTGAACTTACAAATGCTAAGAAAAGTCTAAGGGACTTTAAGGTCCCTTCAACTACAGCTGTCCCCACATTTCCATGTGAACAATGCTGAGGTAGATTTCTTTGAAGGCTATACCATCTTGCAGGCAGGTTGCTGAGTTTCTTTATTTCAGATAAGTACAGGAAGCTAACATGCTGAAATGCCTAGATCCGAGGGGTTATTGTTAAGATATTGCCAAAAAGGAAAGGTGTAACTTAATAAATTAGATCAGATTTGCTCTTTAATGCCTTCAAGCCAACTCTTAAACTTTTGCTCTCCTCTCTCTTTTTAAATAAATCCTTAAGAACTAAAATGATTTTGTGATGTCTATTTCCATGGTTGTTAATTAGGCACTATGTAGGCCACTATTATGTAAGTGTTTGTGTGAGCTGCAGGTGGGGGTGGTGGAGCAGTGATTTAAACAAACCCTTTCCTCTGCTTGCAACACCTCTTAAAAGCTTATCATAATGTTACTTCCTACTTCTTTATAGTTCACTTGTTTAAGATGGAAACATGCTTCATCTTGCTTGCTATTTCTTTATTCTCTATAAACTTAATATTCTAATTGGCCCCAACAGGGAACAGAAAGCAACATACTCATGTTGGTCATGCTATGCAGTTAGAGTATATTTATTGTAATTTTTTAGTAATAACAAGAAAATTAATAAAGCAAACCCTTAAGGATCGGTTGCCTATACCAACAATTTTGAAACACTGAGCCAGGCACAGCTGTGCACTCCTATATACAGTTCTAGCTATTTGGGAGGCAGAGGAAGGAGGATCACTTGAGCCTAGGAGTTCAAGATCAGTGTGGACAATATACTGAGACTAACTCCAAAAACAAGTCAAAACAAAATAACAGAAGGAAACATTACAAGGAAGGATAAGAGAGAAAGGAAACAGAATAAGACGGTTGCAACGAAAAATGGAAGAAAGGAGAGAGGGAGATGGGAGACGCATGAGGCTATGGAAAATGAGATAGCTTAGTTTGTACCAAACTTAAAACTCATGTGCTACCTTTGATAGCTCGCTAATGCTGAACCCAGGATGATGAGAGAGATAAAATATTCCCTTATCCTTCGAGAACTGTTTTTTGAAATGGGGATGGGGATGCCAGATAATATCTAACACACCCAGTTATAGTTCCATTTTTTTTTTTTTTATGGTGCTGGGGATTGAACCCAGAGCCTTGTGCATGTGAGGCAAATACTCTACCAACTAAGCTATATCCCCAGCCTACAGTTCCATTAAAAAAAAAAAAAAATGGATCTGATTTTACCCTAAGTACCAAATACTGCATGAATTATACTTATGCTAAATATTTCTCTCATTGTTTATCTGAAATTTATTTTTAACCAACTCTCTGTAGTTTTCTATTTGCTAAATCTAGCAACACTAGGTTGAAAAAGATAAAAACTTTCTTAAATTTTTATGACCTGCATTGAAAAGGTCAAATTTATGCACTCTATGTATCTGTCATTTATATTCAATATTTGTAATATTTCCCATTCTGTTTCCAGTCAAGTGGGTTCACAGGCAAGTTGAAAGGGGAGAGAGATGTTTCTGGCAGAGGCAACAGCAAGAAACCATGAATGGAGAGGGAAAACAAAACTTGTCTTGTGATGACTGTGATATACCTCTTCAGTTCTCAACCAGAGTATCTGGAAACCCAGCACACTGTGAAGGACACGGTGCTCACACAGGCAGAAGCTCACACCCCCACTCTCCAAACTGATGTATAATCTCAAGAAAAGTAATATAACCCTCCATCTGAAAAGTGAGGGTTATACCTGCCAATATAACATGTTTGTTATAAGGATTAAATGTGATAACATATAGATGTGTGTTTTGAAAACTATAAAGTATTTTACAAACAGAAAGGGATTATCATTCATAGTCCAGGATTGGTCCAAAAGGAATACTCTCATCAGAGTGTGACATCGTTAGAGGTCAGTGTGCAGTCACCAACAATGGCCTATATTTGATCTGAGTTGTGTAGTAAGAAGTTCCTTCTACCTGCCACTGTAGAAAAGAGTTTTGGGGAAAAAAGTCCAGGAGCATTGATGGGGCTATTTGAACCAAGTGTATCAGAGGTGGGTACATGGAAGGGCTTGCTATGAACAGAGACAGTGAGAACAAGATGAGGAATATTGCCAAAATCTACTCAGCAGGATACCAATGATTCTGTTTCTTGGGCACGAGATGAGGGATGGTAGCATAATTTGGCTAATCAATATCATTATTTCTCAAGTCACAGGACAAAACATATTGGTTTGCCCAGTCCTAGAAGAGCTATACTTTTCAATGCTACCAAACATAGCAAACACAGACCTAATGCTAGAAGGTATCTGCTAAATGATTCCATTTTCCTAAGGTGAAGATTATCATTACTAAAGTGCTGACTATTCCTAGGAAGCTCAAACACCACCTACATTCAGTTTTACATCTTATTCTAATGGTTAAGAAAAGTCAACTCTTTTTATTTTTGGCAGGGGGAATGTATTGGGGATTGAACTCAGGGGCACTCGACCACCAAGACACATTCCCAACCCTATTTTGTATTTTATTTAGACAGGGTCTCACTGAATTGCTTAGTGCCTCACTAAATTGTGGAGGCTGGCTTTGAATTTGCAGTTCTCCTGTCTCAGCCTCCCAAACCACTGGGATTATAGGTATGTACCCGGCAAGAAATGTCAACTCTTAAAATGGAGACACTGACATTCTTAGTTGCACATATACATTTGCTTCATCTCCTTAGAAAAATCAAGTAAAAATGATCTGTTCTTTCAAAATGGACATTTTCCTGAATGTGGAATGCTGACAGAAACAAGAGCGAAATCTCTTGAAAACACCCAATACCCATGGACATAAACCATTCTCCATTCAATCAAAGGGACAGGCATTCTGAGCACCTGCTTCAAAGACAGACCCAACAATGGCAGCACCTAACTAGTGAGCCACATCTTTCTTCACTTGCTTCTGTGGAACTCCTTAGGATGGTTTAAACCCAGACATATACTGTGGCAGCAAAGTAGCTGTTGTTAAGGTGGGGACTCAGCACAGAGTAAGAACGGACTGCAGGGCTTTCATTATGCTAATTACATCTGAGATACCAGAGTCTAGTACACATACTAGAGTCAATTTTTCCACTTATTTATCGTATTGGCCACTAGAGTCTTTCCAAATAGGATTAACACACACACACACACACACACACACACACACACACCCCAAAAAGAAGAAGAAAGAAAAAACTAAAAAGCTCAAGAATTTAGAAGTAAACGGCAGAGATAACTTGTTTTAAATGTCTTCATAATCTATAATTTATTTCCCCCTCATTTAGTCTTTTAGCACTTGAGGTTTAATTTTTATCAAATATAATGAGCTATCTATATTTTTTCAGGTTATATAAATCACTGTCTAACTAGTTTAAAAGCTATATGGAGAATCTGAGATATAAAGATGGAAGGAATTTAATCCTAAAACCTTAAAATTTTACATGTGAAGGATCCCACTGTAGGTATAGAATATGACTCCATCGAGGTCACAGTAAACTAGGGACAGATTAAAACACAGATTTTAGTCTCACAGGAGTTTCATAGGTCCAGGATACCCTCCCTCTATCCCAATGCAGATGAAAACATTTAGTGCAGGACCTGTTCTCACAGATAGAAAAGTAAACAAATGTATATCCTTAAACAATTTTGCAAAAACAACAACAAAAGGAAGAGAAAAACTTATAAAATCAACATTATATTTTAACAAAATATCAAATGTACTTGAAGTTTTCTTCCAAACACTGACTGAGTCCAAGCAAAAATGCAGATTCAGAGAAGTAAGAATTGTGTTTCCCACAAAGAAAAGGGTGTGCCTGCTGTGTCTAGGGCAGCCAGTGCTTTCACCACACCAGCGGCTTCACAGTCACAATCAGCACAAAGAGGAAGCAACCCACAAGTTCAGGGACCTACAGCCCCGTACTGGAATGGTGTGATCTGTGAAAACAGCTGCAGTACCATGGTGGAGACCCGTTGCACACAGAAGTACACAGAATGAACGCTGGTCTCCTGTTTTTGTTGATGTTCATTCAGAATTCCTCTTGGAAAATTCCTGATTTAGACCTTATTAAAGCGGGGACAAGCCCATACATTTAAATGATACAAAACCCATTTTTTTTTTACTTTGATTGATAAGAAGGCAAGCCTAAAAATCTGTTGTTCAAATCATATACTAGTCTTCACCCCCATGTCTCTCCTTCTAAAACTTAGAGGAAAAAAAAATCTGTCAGACTATCAAAGCATTGCTAGTGCCAGTAAAACACATCATTAAGGTGAGTAATTTTCCTGTTTACTTCAAACACTTTTTTTCCCAAACTCCAACCTGGGCAGGTCTGATCAGGTAATGCCTTGGAACGAGTAAAAGCGTCCCCAATTTCTACATAAACGCTGCAGGCCATGGGGCAAAGACAAGTCTCAACTGAGCACTCCACGGTAGTCAAGCTTCCCGGCGCCTCTGGTCTTGTCTCCCTCATACCTTACAAGTAGCGTCATGTCTCCCAACCTTCCAACTCGGCTTTATCGGCAGCACACATGCGCACACACGTCCCACTTATTTTTTTACTTTTACTTGCCATTAATATGTATGTACAACAAATCTGCTTTGTAACAACTGTCTCTTTCTTGTGCACCTTTCAAATTCAAATACTTTTGACTCTGAATTCCTGCATTCTTCACATGAAGACAGCAGAGTGCAAGAAAGATCTTTTCTCATTGCTAAACTGTTCCACTTTGAAATCCAGTACAGGGAAGAACTTACTTCTCAAATTTCTCATAGAAACAGTTACTGTTTTGAAGATATATCTTTATGCAAATAAATCTCCCGTGTAATTTGTATTTGCCTTCTTAAAAGAAAAAAAAAAAGGAGAGAGATTGAGAGAGAAAATTGCTACCTTTAATGTAAGATTAGTCTTTCAGTGTGGTCTACCTCTAAGGAGACAGGAAGCTGGAGTTAGAGTTTAGTCTTTGGTCTATTTTGTAAACGTAGTCAGATCAGTAAGTCTCCTTGAGTTTATTTCCTGATCTATAAAATAGGGCATGAAAAGTTTTGTCCCTCTGTTACAGAGGGATGGTGAGTTCTGTTTTTTTGCAAAGAGTTCTGCACTCTTTGGGTGAAAGGTATTGAGTTTGTATGAAGACAATTCACTTACATAATCCTAGACATGCTCTTGATTTGGGAAGGCAGCTTTCAAGCCAAAGGCACAGGGATTTTTACAATAGAGATCAGCTTACACCCTGGTCTGCAGTACTTATTTGCTCTTAGCATTCTCCCTATTTCCTTCTTGGTGCCATCTCTGTCATCACTGCTTCTTCCCCCACCACACATAATTTGTTTAGGTAGAACAGGAAAATGGCAAGGAAATTAAATAATGAGTGACACAGTCTTAAACTAAGTAGAAGCTCATGTTGCTTCCCAACCCCAGGGTGGCAGAGGCAAAGTAAAGGAAGCAGGAAGGAGAGACTTAGCAAAGCTGATCGTATTCGCTGTTCACCAGTGAGGAGCAAGAGAAGATCTAGTCCCACCCTTGCCCTTGCTCTCTTTATCTCATTGTTAAGTGCTTAAATTTGAACAGGCAAAAATGAGAGCCGTTAAATAGTATTAGGTTCACAAGGGTGAAAGTCAGGATAGTAGCAGGAAGAACCCTCATTCCAGGGTCATTCACTTCTGGATTAAAGCTAGTTCTGTATTTATTTGGTAGGTGAATTTACCCTAAAAAGGTAAGTAATTCTGCAACAGTGCAATGGAAATATTAAATACCTACCTTGGTGAATTATTGTATAAACCAGTTACCACAATGCAAAATGCCTCATGAAGTTCCTGACTTCACACTCAATTGGTGGGGACTACCAATTGCAGTTCTACCATCTAAATTTCAGAATCTGTTATTAGTTGCCAACTCCTGACACTGGAATAATATATACAGAAGAATAAACACAATTGATTTGGTGCTAGAGTTTAAAAGATAGGTCAAATATCACATTATGTTAGAAAAATGAGGGAAAGAGCAAAGAGCTTTTTTTACCCTTTCTAGCTATGTTATTAATGAACTTTTAGTTTAGCTGGTGAGATATCTCCAGTTATAGCTGCTGACCTTGAGCTACACTGGAGCCATTCTACATGGGTACTATATACTTAGAAAAATTGTCCTCAAACCATTTAACAGTTATCCACCCGCCAGTCCCTGGGGTTGCTTATATGAAGGAAAGGGTAGTCCATCAAGTCCTATGCAGGGAAGTCCCAGTTAACTGTCATGTTTTCCATTAGCCATTCATTTAGCAAAACCCAGAGGGGTAAAGAAATTAAGATGCTCACATTGTCTGAAGATTCATTTCCCTCTAATGAGAGCATGATAGCTTTCCTAGCACACCAAGTTCCAGGCCAAATTATAATGCTAGCCCTATATATTGTAAATTAACCTACTACTTATCAGTCAAATGCCACTTCTTTAATTATAGTGCTCCTGTAATAGAGAAATAAGATTGGAGGGAAGGTTTGAACAGATAGACTGGAAAGAGATTCATGCTGCTATTGTAAAATGAGCACCTAACAAGAAAACCGGGATCCAAACTTTACTACCAGGTAGCCTTGAGACTCAGTTTGACACTTGATCTGTGCAGTTCTGTGTCCCTATCCTCAACATGAAGACAATGAGAAGAACACTGAGCTCAGAGTGTATAAAGCTCAAACAATTTGGAAGTGAGAATGTCCAGTGCATTATAAATGTATAATAGATAGAACCATTACTTAAGAATTATCTAAGAAATGCCCTCAAAAATAATTGGGGAATTTCCTGCCTATTTAATCTTCCTCTATAATACACACTTATATTTAAGTCAATCAACTGAATTGAAAATAAAGAAAAACAACCCATTCAAGTAGAAATATTTAATAGTTACAAAAAGAAGTCAGAACCCAAGGAACCTCACCAGCAGATTCTCCTCTGCACCAGAATTATAAGGATTTGTGTTGTCACAGATGGCACAGCCTGATCTCAGCTCAGAGTCTAGTGACTCTGAACCCCTGGTACTGGCTGGAAAGGTGGCAGGTAGCTATTACATGGGGGAAAACAGACAAGAGAAATACAGCTACTCCTTTCAGGTAGCCTTTTCTAGACCATCTTAAACAGCAAAGGCTGATGCAGAAATTTTTCTTTTCTTTTTTTTTTTTCATTTTTCTCGTAATATACATGACCACTTTTGAACATTTTAAAACCTCATGGAATTCTATGTTCAAATTACTCTAGAATTTATATATGATGCTTATTTCACTTCATACACTCGTTCCTTTATTCAGTCAATATCAACTGAATGCCTAGATACTCCTTTCTTCTTTCAAAGTCCCAGAAGAATTTATCTTTATTTTTTCTTACTGATTTGTCTCTTATTGTAACCATTGGCCTTTATTTGTCTCCCCTACCAAAACTCCAGATTTCTCAATGGAGACCTTACTTCATCTATTTTTCACTCAAGGGCAGGTATAATAAATTATAGCAACAACAAAGTTATATGCATACTAGGTAAAGAGAAATGACACTTGTAGAAAACAAGTGAAAAGCTATATTTCAGATTAATATTGCTAAGATCTAAAATTCAAATTCACTAACATAACAGGAATCATGATTTTCACTCCTGCTACAAAACTGGAAGTTCTTTTTTACTCTGGTGAAATAAATGCTGATTTTTCAACTCTCAAAGTTTAATTTTATAGAATTAGCTCTGTCCATATCCACAAATCAAATTGTAGCCTAGATGGTTTTTGTTTTCTTTTTCAAAACTACAAGTTTTTGATCTCTTGTATGAGGAATAGCAATAGACTCTTACATGGGTAGCTCTTAACTACAATTTGTAAAAAAAAAAAAAAAAAAAAAAAAAAAAAAAATCTTTATTTAGCAACTGCACTTTCACCTTCCAGGTCAGATCTAGAATCTGAATTCCAGATATGTTTCAACTATCTTTCTGCAATCAATCGTCTAATACTCTCTCAGCAAATCCCCTTCTCCATCCTATTATAATCCCAGTAAATGGCCAGGATCCTCTTTCCAGAATATAATAAAGGCAGGCTGAAGGTGTGGCTAACGTTTAATAAGAATTATTAATTCCTAAATTGCATAACATTATTATATATCAGGTGAGATGTGTCCATGAGATAAATACAAATGTACAAATGTACTACAGAAAAATAGCTTATCTTGGTTTAAAGAAATTAAAGTTACATTTTTGGTTTATGACTAAAGAATTAAAGGGCAAGTAAAGCAAAGAGCAGTATAGAAGTATCTGAAGCTAAATTTAGTTAGAAGTCATCTGATCTAATTTCTAAAGAAGCTGTCCCAAATACTTTCTAGTTATAACTATAAAATAACCATGAAGCTCTTTTCCAACTCTTTCATTCTTTCTATAATATTGGGCCAAATAATTAGGTAAGGAAGAAGGAGAAGCTAATTCTCCTGAAATTAACAGTGGACTCTAACTTGTTTGCATGGATCTAACTTTGAAAATTACTGATTAAAGCTCTTAATCATATTATACTTAGTGGCAATTAGAGCAAGCTCTATACTATGTTTCTCAGAAATAAGATGTTCTAGGTATTCTGAAGAAAGAATTAACTGATTTCTTGAATTCTCTTTTCAGAACCTTGAGTCCCTAATCAGATGATTTACAAAATCATCTCTCTTGTTCTGGCAATGATAGCTAGGTTTAGGAATATTATATTTGTCAAGAATTCTAAATCTATCTTTGGGAACCAGTCAAAATAAAAGTAGATTATTAAGAGTAAATATTCTTTTTTATAAATTCATGATCTCTTAATAATTCATAATTATTCAGCAAAAAGGAAAGATTTTATAATTCAACTTACTGAATATTCATTGGAAACCAAACATGGGTAAAAAGACATATACAATTTTCCAGTGACTGATTTTATAAAATAGCATTGTATTTAATATCATGCATTTTTTTTCATTATGCCCAAAAACTGAAGTGAGAGATGTTTCTATTTTCACAACAATTATTAGGAATGCTATTTTTGCCAAAAGTATACATTTCTATTAGGATGAGAAAAAGGAAGAAGGCTTAACGGTTTTAGCCTAATATAAACTTCTTTTATAGACAAGAAAACTAAAGCCCAAACTAGCAGAATGATCTAGCAAAAGCCCTTCAAGCCTGTCACTAGGTCCTTGGCCAGATCTCTCCCCTCTTCAATCAACAAAACTTCCTCCCAAACATTTCCAATGTAATTTACAGCCATAGAGATAAGGTGCTGTCTTATTTGGCCAACTATACACCCATGGGTCCTGTCATACACAAAGCAGTAGAATAAATAACCAAGGTGAATACTAAATGATGACTGTAAAACATGGTGCTAAAAAATACCCCAATGCTTGAGGAAAATATCCTTTGACCTGTTTGTTAGTATAGTCCTGATAAGAAGTAAACCCCAAACAAATGCGTAGGAGATGCTACTATTGTAGGAGTCAGAACAACTTCAGTCAGGAGAAGTGGGTTTTAAACTCTGAAGTATACACAGCCATTCTATCCCCAGCTGCACACTTACTCCTCCCCATGCTTATCTCTTCTCTGAATTCTACCACCACCTCCCAGTCAGCCTGCCTACCCTCCATCTTCTAGCCTCTGAATACTGCCAGTTATCTTCCCACAGCAGAACATGACATCATTCCCCTACTGTCATTTTCTCAATGCTTGTGAGATCAGGGTTCAAACTCCTTAGGACGGAATTCTCAGTCTTTCTCAGCTCAAGAAATAGACTTCTGCATATGTCTATGAACTTCTCTCCAGCTTCATCTCTTTCCTCCACGTGTTCTGTGCCCCAGGTGTTATAATAAGACTGCTTCCTACTCCTGGACATGTGTGACATACTTCTATCTCCATGCCTTTACTCCCTCTGATTCCCCCACCTGGAACATCCTTTCTGTTTTCCCCAATGCAAGACCTTTAAGAAACACCACTAAATGTTAAATCCTCTGTGAAACTAGGTAAATTAGTCTGCTTTCTATGTGGCTCCACATTTTGTTCAACAACAAATATCATCTGAGAACGGTGTGTTGTGACCAGCTATAAGTGTCAGCACTAAGACAGGGAAGTGAAAAGACAAAAAGTTACTGCCTCTGATCTTCTGCATATGTGTGTGTGGTGGTGGTGGTGGTGTTGGGAGTGTAGTAGGGGAAGATTTTATCCATAATTAATGCTTCCAGTTTAAATGCATGAGCTGGAGTCTGCTTGGAAGACAAAGGTAGTAGTGGATAGAGGGATATTCCAAACAGATTATAGCACCTGTCATGCTGAATTACAACTAGGTTTATCAGTTTGCCCCAAATGGGTGCAAGCTCTTTGAAGAAAGGCTAACGTTATCTATTAATATGATTGCTCTACAGCATTTAGCCTTAATAATAACTAGCATGATTTATCTAGGCTGGCCCTGGACTACGTGCTTCCTATACTGAACTCTCAATAACCTCCAAGGGATATTATTTCCATCTGACAGAGGAGGATATTGAATCTGGTCATTTGCTTCTTACACCAGCTAGTAAACTATGGAGTTCTAGCTGCTTTTCTTCAAAGTATGCTTTCTGGAGCTCAAGAAATAGACTCTAAAATTAACAGTTCTATTCAGTGAATAGCAACAACTGAGACCTAACATGAGGCCTTCAAGTTAGCTTCAGCAAAGCCATCTTGGCAAGGCTGTGCATGTGCTTAGGGTGTGAACCATTCAAGGTGGCAGTTGGGCAAATCCTGTGAGAGCCATTATGAATGTCCACTTGGTCATGTCAGTTTGGGTGACTAGGAATTTTAAGGCTTTTGAAAAAATTAAAATATTTCAGGCAAAATTCTTAACAATGTATTTTTTTGTGTGTAATTATGGAGCTCAACGCATTGCTGTTATTTTTTTAAAATAATTTTTTAGTTGTCAATGTACCTTTATTTTTTTATTTATATATGGTGCTGAGAACCCAACCCAGTGCCTCACACATGTTAGGCAAGCACTCTACCACTGAGCCACAACCTCAGCCCTGCTGTTATTTCTTGAAACTTACTCATATTTTTAAAGAAAGGTTTTTAGTGGGGAATTGCCCTTAGATCTAGATTTCAGTATAGTTCTTTCATACTGCGTTTTATAAATTTTTCCCTCAAATAAAAATTGTATTTGTTTTAGAATGCCTAAATGTTCAAAATAAGGTGGAAAATATGTGTCATCTTGCTTGGCTGAGAGACCCATTATTAAAATTTTGTTATCCATGAAATCATTTTCAAATTATGTATGAATGAAAGGGAAATTCAATGTCTGGATGTGAGTAATAATGCCTTTTCCAAGAAGTTGATCAAATATATTCAATTTGGCTTCCTTTAAGTAACTTCTGAATTTTCCAAGCCAGAGGACAGCATTTGTCCTTGACATATACAATATTTACAATTGGCTCAGAGAGTATGGAAAGATTTGCATTTGTAATCTAGAAAAGTTTTATTACATCAGCTCACCCTGTGGAGGCTTAAATGATTCATTTTACTAAAAACTACTGAACTTTAAGTTTCCTAAGTATTTTAAATCTTTAACAAGAGCAGTCTTTCTTATGAACTCTGGACATTTGATACAAACTACAACACATACCTGTAATTTTGTTCTCAAAGTATGTTTTGAGAAAGTACATCACTGCCATAAAATATCACTGTTTATTAAAGCATGTAGATAGTAATGTCTATTTGGGAGGAAAAAAAAAAAAAAACTAAGACCTCCTCCATCTTTCCCATAAGAGATTTGCTCTTATAAAGATAAATAAAAGGACAAAGAGTGGTAGATACAATGAAAAATTCTGTTATTTGATATTATTATTATTATTATTAAAGACTATTCCCCCTGATTTCTGCTATTTTCTTCTTAATCAAATTTTAAGCAATATCTCAGTGTATTTGAGAGCAAAGATTCAGGTACTTCTGATTTTTTTTTTTTTTTTACAAAATATCTGCCATGAACATTTAAAAACTTGGAAAGCAAAATATATATTTGTTCTACTCCTGATATTCCTAATAATATTATATCCACTTCACATTGATAACCATGTTTTTGTACCACTTAGTTCAATACTCACACTGTCTGAATTTTATCAAGATGTATATTTTAACCAGACTATCAATACATATGCCTGTTACATGAGGAAATAATACTTTAAAAGTAATCCTCTAAAACTTTATAAATCTTCTTAAAGTTAGACGTGTTTGAACAGGCACTGAAGCACAAACAAGTCTTGGCCCTATCTCATACAGAATGGGTTGGTTACAGATGTTTTCCTGCAAGCTACGTCTTGCCTATTACAAGAACATTCATCTCCCAAACACATCATTTCACCTACTTTGCCTGAAGCAAAACAACACACACACACACACACACACACACACACACACACCCCACAGAGTTTTATTATTCTTAACTCTTAACCTATTCTATTCATCTACATTCTGATAGAGGAGAGGGGACCAAATACCAGATTTTTGAAACATCAAGCTTGCTTTCCCTCTGTATGAGCTAGTGCCAAGAAGGGAGTCTAACCTGTATCCTCTCTCTCTTTCTTAAACCTACAAAACCAATGCCTGGGCTATCACTGACTCAGAAAGCTGGAGACATTAGCTCATGAAATGATTCAGTCATGAGAATTCTGACCAGGCCTCTCCCCTCACTGGTGCTTCAGGAGGAAAATCCATCCCTAGCAGGTATGGCTTCTGATCTAGGCACAGTCATTCATGTACCTGTGGACATATACTATGAGTAAGGGGCCGCAAGAAAACAGCAGTCTCTCTAGGGAAGCAGATAGTTTAACAGCATCCACAGCACGCCCCAGATAGGAGAGTCTCATGAAAAGGCTCTTCTCTCCCACAGCCAGCCCTTCCAATCCGTCTAGGAAAAAAAGTGTAAAATCTATTGTCTAGACTGCTTATGCTTCTCCTTAGGGAGAGAGGAAAGGTAGAAGGGTCAAGTTTTTTGGCAGTTGGTAGGCTTTTGGCTTTTATTACCAGGGGTGAGAGAGAACGTGGTAGGAAGTTTTGAAATAGGTTGGATAAGAATCATCTTGTTCAACCATTACCTTCAGCCTGGACCCTAGGTGAAAGGATGTGAAGTTCATTTTGCAAGACAGGAAGCTACAAGGCTTACCTGCTGCTTGTATCCCAAGGCAGCAGTAGCAGTTTGCATGAGGATAGGCTTCCTAGTTCACAAACCACTTTTACCTCATTATCTCATTTGATCCTCACAGCAGCCCTGGAGGGTAGGCATCATTATCATCATTTTAAGATGAGAAAACTGAGGCACCAGGGAGGTAAGGCAATTTGCCAAGGTCCCAGCTAGAGAATGGCAGCCCATTTTTTACTAGCAGCTCTGCTCTAGAAAAATGATCTAATCATTTTGCCTCCTTTCCTGGCTCTCGATTTCTCCTATCTTCTTATCCAGCCCTTAGAAGCAGTGACTTTAGCAACTAACTCTTGCCTTCTCTGATCCATCTTTCCAATGTCAGGAAGCCATGTCACAAATGTGTGCTCAGACTCTGCACTGTGTGTCTGCCCTATCTTGGCATTTTCCAAAGCACTCTTTTTTACTCTGGTCTCCCCCAGTGACCTGCAGACACCATCAGATTAATCTGTTTTATATACAGATCTGAGCACAATGATTTCTGTTCTCAAAGCTATTCAGAGTCAGCACACTGCCCTTAGGACATGGTCAAATGTCTTAACCTAATGCTGACAGCTCCTATACTGGAGCACAGCTTCAGGCAGAATAATAAAGTCACTAGCTTGGGAAAAGCATGGGTTTGTCCTGCGTTTTTTTCCTTGGCTGCTTCCACTGCTTCTGTTGACAGTCTAGTCTCTTCCTCACTTAACCAATAGCCATGCACAACAGGTTGATGACAGTCCTTCTCTCTTTCCAGCCACAAAAGACTCCTCTCAGCATGCACAGAACTCTAACTCAGATGGAATTTCAGAGAACACTTGATTCACTTCTCATCTAAACCTTGAGTCAAAGATCTTACCTCCATCTTCACATTCTCCAGAGACAAAAGATCACTACCACTACAGGCTGTGTGTTCCACTCAAGTACCCTGACAATTCTTCACGATGAGCCAGAATCCACCTCCCTGTGACTTCTCCACTCACATAATCATTGTGACCTTCACAGCTATCCACACAAGCCCAGAATGTGGCTAGTTTCAGGAAAGCTGGGGATAAGGAAAGAGCCCTGCCTAACAGATGGACAGGGTCCCCATTCCTTAGCACAGGGCCTCGTCTGTTTGCAATTAAGACTATAAAAGTGACTCCCCTGCACTGTTTTCTTCCAGAACAGTTGAATTTATCTCAAAGTTGTGCTTCTTAAACAACCATTAAATTATTAAAATGCAAAACTGAAATATATTTTGCAAAAAAACAATGATTACTTGTCTTCTATGGACTACTTCAGATTATACCCTCAGGATATGCAGACTTTCATTTTACTCTGTTATTAATTGAGGTAAAAATTAAAAGTACTGTTCTAATCTTGCTTCTACCACATAGTAGAAGGCTCGTCATCACAAGCCAGAGCTTCTCCATGGAGTAAATTCTCTGCTATGGTTCCCACCATATCTGTGAGTAAGGCATATTCAGTATTCTAATCCTAAATCCACAACCCATTCTAATGAAAGTCAGCATTTACCAGACCCTGCGTTAAACACTTTCTATTCATTATAAAATTCGACCAATAACACTGCAACCAAAAGGAGCATAATCAAACTTTCTGGATAAGGAAACTACCCTAAGGAAAGTGTTGTATAGCAGGCCAAATAAAGAGAAAGAGGTGGAATTCAATCCCAGGTCTATCTTACCACAAAGGTGAATTCTGTCCTGTATGTATATCACCTGTCTCCTCAGGCACTTTTTTTAATCCACTAGTAAAAGAACTGAAGTCCCTGCTTTCACAAAATGGAAAGGATGTGCTAGATACAGTGTCTGTAATCATCAGTCTTGAAAATAAATTAAAAGGATACATTGAAAGAATCTTTTATATCTTACAGGATTGCATGCTTTATGAAACCTCATTGAAATTTAGAAGAGAACATTTTTGTTTTAAATCAGGAATTTGTGGAAAGAAGATCATACCAATATTTCTTTTTCTGTTTCTGAAGTCTAAATTCTAATGGCAACCAATATAAGAAGGCCATAGAGTTAATCTATGCCCTGCGACCACATGCTCAAGTGACAATTTCAAAACAAATTTTTAAACCATTTGCAAAAGGAAAACATGCTAGCTTGAAATGCTTGTAAACAAGCCTTAAAAGGATATAACCTCTTACTAGTCATATTATTGTGTGGGCAGTAACCAAGAAAAAAAAAATGGCCATTCTCTTTCCTCCTTTTCCAATTTACTTTGTGCAGAAAGATGCTTCATATGATGACCAAAGTTGACTCTCTATGTGACCAGCATGAAAAGATGATGACACAGCTCTGGCCATTTCTTCCTTACATGAGGGCTCACTGTCTCTAGGAGGCAGACATCACTGTGGTCAAGAAGAACATTGAAGGCAGACAGCATAAGCCTAAGCACCAGATCTAAACTCCTTGAGGTTGGGCTATGTTCTGCCTGAGTCATTAGAAAGAAAAACCTACATTCCAAAATGATTATAATAAAATAATAGTTCTAACATTTAAAGGTCATATAAATAAAAATATGCTACATGAAAATACTGCTTCAATTACACAATGACATTAACCACTGAAATACAACTACCAGTAGTTTTCATGGAGAAAAGGTCTTAAAAATTTTATTGATAAATTTTTATTTTTTTCCTCAATAAAATACAGGCAGATATTGATGGATATTGACAGAGATCTTCTTTTTTAGAAATTTCAAAGCATTTTAGAAAAGCATACAAAAATTTTTATCTATTCATGAAGACTACCTAAAATATATTTTGAAGAAAATGAACAGTTCTCAAAAAGAAACAAGGCTTGCTAGGCAAAAGTAAGAAATGTCCCTTCTTCTGCTTTCCTGAAAGAGCTGTCAACTCCCCCAGGAAGACAACTGAAGGAAAGGAGAGGGCATGTCCTCACATATATCCAGGAGACCACAGAACACAGTGATCAAGAAAGTGAAGAGTTTAGGTTTGTTTTACAATCTTTTAAATTGGTTTGGGTCTCTTCCTCAAATTAGATGTCTATATCCATAAAAATATATCATCAGAGCTACAGAGTCTAAAACAACTCACTAGCCAATTTAAAGTGTGTTTTTTTTTAAGCTCTTTGTAAAACGCTTGGTTAAAATCTGTTAATAAACCATTTTACTTCCCCTCTTTTCTATTTTTCCTTCTGGTTATCCTTTCCCATCTCTACTCCTCATCCCAAAGTGTCTAAGCAGATGATTACTCTTGGGTGAGGGGTGAGAAAAAAGTCTATAAAGTCTTGAAAGACTGTTCCTAACAATTCTTTCTTTCTTTTTTTCATTTTTTTTAACAGTAGAAACATATTTATTTACTAACTAGAGGGATGATCCTAGTTAAACCAATACTCTGAAATAGCTGTATATAAAATATTTGGGATAAATATAGTTGAACACTGGGCTGAAAAAAAAAGCAGAATGGAAATTTGCTCAATAAACTCAGCTTGCTCATTCTTGAAGCAAATTGGAAGGATGGAATTTTTTATTCTACTTTTTCATAGATCTAAATACAGATGAAGTTCACAATGCAGTCCACCACCAATTTCCCATTCTTCAATCTTTCTTGCTAATGTGCTTTCCTTACATCCCTGTTTCTGATGGTGAACCAATGTGCCACTGGAAAGCGGCAGACTGAGTTTTTCTGCAGTTAGCTGTAGTTTATTCAAATTCCTTTTCCAGGGTATAAGAAAGCTGTGTTCCAAAGTGCTTTCAATTTTCATGATGAGGTTTTTGCCATTACATGTGATGACACTACCTGATTGGGCCACTGTACCTATGCTCTGCACTAACCCACTCCTGCTTCCTTCACATGTTCACAAGGCACCATCTTTCTTCCAGACGCTCAGTGGTGTCCAGGGTGGGCAAGGGCACACAAGCCCAGAGAGGAGAACAAGGTTTGGCACCAGAAGCATCCTAACTCACCACAATTCTTACCCTTGGACCTCCATACTTGTGCAAAGAGAAGATAAGCATTATGACTGAAAATGATGTGCTAGATAAAATATCCATTCTGACATATGAATATGTTACAGAAACTTACACAAATGACCATATATTTGTTTTTGAGTAGAAACTAAACAGGAAGTCTATAATTCCTTCTGGTTCTGATGCAGAATGATAAGTCTTTCTCATCTACATCACTTCCTATGTGATTCCTTTATTCTTTTAACAACAAGAAAAGGTATAGAGATGATTAATGCTTATTAAATTATATCATGCTTCTCAGACATAAAGTATAAATATCTGCAAAATATGCTTTGTGACTTTTACACACAAAAACATAGGCTAAAATCTTTGAAGATACATAAAAATAAAATATAACCCATTACCATGAGTATTATGGGAGAATAAAACAACGTAAAGAATGAGTTGTCTTGTGATAACTGGTAGAAACTGTCAATTCTATTTTTAAAAGACGGACTTAGGCAATATTAAAAACAGTTATTTACCATGTATCTTCCTAAACTCAAAGGGAACAAAGTTAGACAAAAGACATTTTAAAACATTGTGTATTTATTTATAATTGTATAGTTTCCACACAGTCTGGGTGGGAGAATAAGCAAAAAGGAAGAGGTTATTTCTGATGTGGGTTAGTTCAAAAAGATACCATTAATCATCACAATGGGAACACATTTTCTAACCATCCATTCTAACTGGGAAAGTATAGAAAAAGTTATTACAAATTCTTCTTAAGAAAAATTCTTTTTTTAACCTGTTTATCAATCTACTTTATCAAATGATAAACTATAAATAATTTCTAAAAGGTACTATCTGTTAATTCCATGATTTTGTATAGAAAGGTTAAAAGAATAAGTATAGGTGAGTTTTAATAATAGTGGGTAAAACAAGCCCTGGGAGCTTGTATTTTTTATATATATATATTATATATATATATATATATATATATATATATATATATATATATATAATATATATATATATATAATATATATATAATATATATATATAATATATATATATATATTATATATATATATAAAATATATATATATATATATATATATATTATATATATATATATCCTCCTCTATCACCATGGTAAAGGACTATAAATCTCCCCACTAACTAACACTCTAAGCCCTTGTCAGACCTGTTGCCTTCTCAAGACCACTCTATGTTGGGGAATGGGCAGGCAAGAATAATAAATACACAAACTATATTTTTGAAATAATTTAAATACATTTTTTTTTCTTAAAAGCTAAATCCTTGGTAATATCATGAAAAATAATTCAACTTCTTAGAATAAAGAATAGTCTACACTATGGAAAATTTTTTTTAGTATCATTTCTGGCAATAGGAATACATTATATAAATATTCACTCTAATGTTCCTATAGAAAATTTGGAGAAATGTACACTTCTAAAATTATTCCATATTAAATGCACCGAAATTCTGGCATGTCAAAATGTCAATTAAAATATTTATGATAGATATCAGTAATTCATTTTACGTAAGTCAATTTTATAAAAATAACCATTATAGTTGTGTTATAAATAAACAACACATAAGTCAAGGAATATAAGATACTAAGCAAAGTTTATAGGACTATGAGAATCATTTTGCTGTTTTAGGTGACTACAGGGGCTTTCAGTAGCTCTAGCCTTGCATTTACCACATACAGTTAATCATATCTGTGACTTGCTTGATGACAATTCTTTGGTCAAAAGTGTAATCCATAATTACATTGTCCTAATGATAAAGTGTGATTATCTCTCCCAAGAATACAGAGAAGGAAAACAAAACAAAAAGAGTAGAGGTCCTATATATTATCTCCACAGCTCTATATTCACAAACATAAAAATCCTAAATTAGTGAACAAGGTAGAAGGAAAAAGTAAGAAGGGTGGAAGGTAGAAGGAAGAAGTATCTTTATGGCCCAAATTATCAATTTATAACCAGTATTCATGTGTGTGAAAAAAATGTATATATATATATTAAGGATATTTATTTTTGTATTAAAAAAAGTAATTTTTTCTTTTTTGTAAAGAGAGAGAGATTTTTTTTTTTTTTTTTTGTCGATGGACACAACACAATGCCTTTATTTTTTATGTAGTGCTGAGAATCAAACCTGGGTCACGTGCGCTAGGCAAGCACTCTACTACTGAGCAACAATCCCAGCCCTAATTTTTTCTTTTCATGATCCAGTAACAGTAATCACATTTAATTTTATTTTTTTCTGCTAAAATGTTGCCAATAAAACACTGAGGAAATAAAAAATAACTGATTAACAGGTAATAGTATATAATTATTCATGTTTAAAGAAGTAATGTTTTTACATTAGAAAAAAATATTTTTAATACAATATTTATGTCTAGGAACTTTACATCTATATTGTTTCATGTCAATTTTTTGTATAAAATGGAAAACCTCAGAAAACTGGCTGAATTATAAATACCGATATGATATAGTATTTGAGATGGTAAGTCTTAGTAACAAAAATCCAGGTGAGTGAATAACACATTGGATTCTTAGAGCTTCATCTCTCAGGCTCCTAAAGCACTTTACAAACTTTACTTAAGCCTCCAGACATCATGCAAAATAAGTATTATAACATCTACTTAATAAATGCAGAGACAAGACCACATGCCCTAGTTCACATTGCCGATCAATACCCATAATTGGTCTTTCTGAATGCTGTGTTCTACTTACTGAGTCATAATCTTCAGTAGTCTGTCAGAAGCCTCCTCAACTTCAAATAAGAACAATTAAATAATCATTGTTCTTCCTTTTTACTGAACTTTGGAAACCATTTAAATAAAAATTCTTTTGAAATAGTCTTCTCAACCTAGTCATTATATTTTTCACAAGTTTCACGGGAAAACAAGATTTATATTTTCGCAGATGATACTGGTCAAACAGCATAAAAAGAAAAGCAAAAATAAAAATTTAGAAAATAACCCAGGAAGGAGCTCCTATTTGATTGATGAACTTGATATTTCAGTATTTATTCTGCATAAAGCACATAGAATTTATGTTGTCTATGTTCAGACCTTTCAAGTATAATAACAAGGTGGTAAGTTAAAAAGTCTTTTTCACATAAATCTTCATTATTAGATCAAACAAATAATAAGAAGGCAAATTCTATTTGTAAAGTAAGATTCTTTCCCTAATTTACCCCAGAATAAACTAAATCTAGAGTCTATATCTACTATCAAATGTTGTTTTAAATTTCAGCCAAGAGGAGCCTGATACTGGTGTCAAGATCATTATTAAACAGCACAGGAGAGACATCTGCTAAGATCAGTACCTATAGACCTCTGTCTGCCTAATTACAGGACCCCTTATTCTGAAAAACATTCCATATCAACAACACATCTGCAGGGCTTCAAAGTACCTTTCTATTCTACAACAAACCCTTTAATCTAGAAGGATTGGAAGGTGTTGGGCAGAAAAGCTATTTCACATCTCCTCTCAGCCACAGTGATCCAAGTAAATATATTAATTGCTGCTGATATAAAATTCAAGGTTTCACTTTATATGGAATTGCTTTTGCTCATTAACTGACAACCGAATGCTAAATGCCTTCATGAGAATTGAGCATCTGCCCTTCACCAGAAGATGTGGGAACTCTTGCAGACTTGGCCACACTGTGGAAATGGCTAAATTGGGGGGGGGGGGTGAAAACAGGAGAAGGTACAAAGCTCATATATGAGAATGCACCAGGAGTAACAATCCCATAATAAATGGCTCATAACACTCAGAAATGATTTTAAGTACACATTCATTTTAAGGGATATCTGTTGACCTTAATGATACATCATATTTTTCCTGAGTCATTAAAAAAAAACTCTTATGACATTATTCTGTTTATACATCAATTTTCAGGTGATTTTTGTTATAGCACATTACACCAATTAAAAATAAACAGTTAGTAAGCTGAGGAAATTGATTTGAAGCCCTTTTAAATCTCAGTGACCTTTTCTGATTATAGCTTTGGTCAAGATGGTTAAATTATGGAGTTTCTGTAAATTCTCTAATGATAAGAACAAAAACAAACAAAATAATCTATGTCAAGTATTCAATACTGCATATCAGACCTTTTTTTATAAAATAAAATTTTAGTAATGGGAAATTAGGGAGGACATTTACTCTAAGAATAAACTGAGAAAAAAATATTCTGATAATTCATTGCTTAGCTAAATGTTGCAAGAGGATAGTTCACATTTCTTTTGAAAGGAGTATGAAATTATTATTTCTGAATGAAATACAACTACTAGTAAGCCTTCCTAGGATGCTGGCTTTAGCTTACAGTTATTTTGTTTGAACTTCAACCATCCTTAGTCACTGTTAACACATTGCACAGGATGGCATTCAGCTTGCCTACTGTTTTTGTTAGTCCTGGAGTGTATTAAAGCTTTAAAAAAGTTCTTTACTGTTATTTAAAGATCTGGGGAAATCACATAAAAACCCGAGTTTCTAGCTGCTCTTTAAAAATCAGTCTTTAAAGCTAGGCCAACTTTCCCCCACATAATAGTCTGGAACTGTCAAGCAGATGACTCTATAAGCAGGGTATGCAAGTTCCTCCTGCCACAGTCCCTGAATTCACCATTTGGCTCATTTTTGCCATCCTGTTTCCCCAATGGCATCTGAGCTTTCTACCTCTGAGGCAGCCTATCATTAGTCAAAATGATCTGTTGAATGCAAAGGGCCTGATGATCTGAATCCTGATCTTGAGGAAAATGTCTATGATGATTAATTCATATGATAATCTTCTCCATATTATTCCATCATTCCAGGAAAGTAGAAAAACAAGATACCAAGCAGTTGCTGATACCTACAAATACCAAATTGGCCACTACTAATAATGTAAATGAGGAAAAGAGGAGAAGGTGGGAAGGAATAGGAGACAGGAAAGAAGGGATAGAGAACTTAAGAAAAAAGAACAATGAAAATGTAAGAGAAAAACCAAAAAGAACTTTTGTAGTAAACAAAAAAGACTAATAGAAGCTTTATTTAATTTTTAAATTTTATTTGTTGAATAAGTAGTCAGTCCTCATAATATTCATATATAGTAACTCAATATAAAAATTGTCTTTTAAAGAGAAATCCCATGGTGTAGTCAACAAATCACTTAGAACAGTGTGGGAGGGAGATAAACATTAAATGAAACTGACTTCTCTAATTGATCTAAGTGAATTCAGGCAAGTGTGCAGATAGGTATCTTGTTCTGGACCAGAACAGCAGTAGCAGGCTTTACCATCAACATTTATAAATCCAAACCCTAGAAATAAGTGACGTGAACCATCACCAAGAATCACCACATAGACATTCTTCCTCAGTATTCTGTGAATTTGAATGAGGAACAGTGTGGATACTGGCTCAGCATGTTCAATGTCACCATTTTCATCATCATGAGAGGATTACAAAAATTCATCTCTATACATATCTCAGATGCTTTACAAAACAGCTAGGGCAAAGAGTGAAAAAAAGCCTCATTATGAACAAATGTATCACTGACACAAGCTACTAATTTCTCTCCTGTCCTTCACCAGTACAATCTAAGAGCCACTCAACTACGTTAGATAAAGCCCCAATTAAGGCTCAGATTTTTTGAGGGGAGTAGTGCTCCTGTTTTCTTTTTCTTTCTTTTTTTTTAAAAATTTTCTTTATTTTTTGGTGGTGCTAGGAATTGAACTCAGGGCCTCATATATGCTAAGCCTGCCTTTTACCACTGAGCTACATCCCCAGGCCAGAAGTGCTTCCTTTGTGAAAGGAAGCTGATAAATCATATTTACCATTGAAAAGTTTGTATGTACATCACGTCCTTTGATGGACTATGCTTAAGAGTCTACATTCCAGAGGACCATGCAATGCGCTGGCTTGCATTAGATTTCGGCCAAGCTGGCAGCCTTTTTCTAAAAGTCTTACATTACAGGTAACCTGATGACAGGGAGGGTGGGCCACACATCTCAGCTGCCTGTCTGCAGAGCCAAAGGGAACAAGTTTGCAAGAATGCAACAATATGCTGGGATCAATGGAACTCTCCCTGGAACTGGCTGTTCCCCCTTTCAAAGGACACCTCCCTAATCTCTCCACTTGCTCAAGGCAGATTCTTCAATGCTCTGAACTTGTCAGGAGTCTGGCATCATTAGGAAGTGCAAAGGGAGAATGCTCTCTATAAATCATGGGCAGAGGCAGAAGGGACCAAATTCATGGACAATTAAGAGTCAGGATCAGAACTGAAGGCTCCTCTTTGAAACTACAATTGTTTCCTTTAACCATGAAGAGACAAGGAAACGTTTTTAAATCTTCATTAAAGGGTCTACCCTATATCTGACATGGTGCTCCACCCTGGGTCAGAGCATCTACCTTAAAGAACTTGAAGTCCATGACAAGATAAAGACAGAAGAGGAAAAAGTGATCTTTCACCCTAAATGCAGGCTCATTACCTCAGTCTGAGCACAACAAAATATATATATATATAAAAAAACTAACAATAACAAAATACTTTGAGGGTTTCCACAGTATGTACAAAGAGTACTGTGAGCCATGGGCTGTGCAAAAATAATTCTCAAACTATTAAAGGTGTGTGAGGCTAGTAATCAAGACAGACAGACTGACACAAAGCTTTGCCACTGGAGTCCAATACAAAGCACTCTGCCACAGGAGTGGGGTTCTTCTCCCCGGCTCTGAGTTCTCAATTAGGTGCCATGGAAAGACCTTCCAGCTCCTCCAAAAGCATTTCAAATCAGTATGCTTCTGTTTAATGGCCTCACAGCATATTGATATATGGATAGGCTACAGTTTATTGAATTGGTCCTGCCATGGTGTTTAGGTTATTCTACAAGTTTGTCACTGTAGATTAATATGCATACTCTTAAATAAGTGAAGCCGATTGTTATTTTTTATTTAATGCAGAAGAATACGAAAGATATCCCCATAAATAAAGCAAAATTAAGAGCAAGGAATAGATGCCTGAAGTTAACTGGTCTTTAAATCTGGGAAGGGTCCTTCCTAGTGCTGGCAAGGAGGCCCCACTTGGGCTGGCTCAGAAGGCAGTGCAGCCAGCTTCAGCCCTGTATTCAAGAGAGCCGGTTATCACCTGGCCATGTATATGTATAGTGGATGGTATCACAGCTCCTTGGGGCTGGAGTATGCATGTTAATGGACCAAAAACATTTAAGAAAAAATAAGGTAGTGGACATTTTACTTCACATTCTCTCAGATTATCACCTGTGGTGCAATGGACCCCTCAAGGAAACTATAATAAACTCATGAAATAACAGGATTCAAATTCAGACTCAATGAATACCTGTATGCCTGTGACTAGCCAGGCACTGAGAGGCAAATTTACTGGTTGTGAAATTGTCATGAAAAAGAAAATATTAACATACCCATTTGTAGGTGAGAAAAGTAAGGTTTAGAGAGATTGAATTTGAAGGGAAAGTCCATACACTACTAGAAAATTCGAAAGTTGAAGTCTATCTACACTTGGTTTTCTTACCATCTCCAAACCATCATTTTTTCAACTGTCCTAAGGCTGATGATTTCCAACTAAAATACAAGATAAGCAGTGCACACGGTATTAAGTGATAGGCCTCTATGACTAGTGATAAATTGTGGAAAAATAAAATCTGAAATTAAATCTTAAATTGAGTATACTTTGTAAGTATATGTGTATATAAAATAGATACTATGGAATAATGTTATCGTTTTACTTTATTTCATTGAAGGAAGTTTAAAATAAATATCATATTTTTATTGAACCGGAACCATAATCACATTTATGAT
This sequence comes from Marmota flaviventris, assembly GCF_047511675.1. Taxonomy (NCBI): domain Eukaryota; kingdom Metazoa; phylum Chordata; class Mammalia; order Rodentia; family Sciuridae; genus Marmota; species Marmota flaviventris. Next base: position 45,974,591 of record NC_092505.1, on the reverse strand, counting down.
TTTAATTCGAAAAAAGCAAAGGAAAAATGCGTATATGCTTTAAATATGTTAGTTACATTTTGACAGCAATTCTGAGAGAAAAACCAGAAAATTCAAAGGGCAAATTCAACAGGACTGGATAACAAGTGATGAAGGGTAGAAGAAAGATTCTTGAATAATTATCAGAAGACTATACAGTAAGCATGGTGTCACGCAAATAACAGTATGTGAGCAATTCTAAAATGTATCATTTTATTTTAAAAAGTTGCTTTAAAAGTACAGATGGCTAGAAAAATAGATGTGCAATATAGCACCAAAAACATATCCTCCAGCAGTTGGGCTTAAGGATACAAGAGGACAGCACCACACTACACAGGGCCTGTCTGCTCCATTGTGTCCCCACCCTTCCATCAGCCAAAAAGAGAGTCCAGGCAGGATGGAGGAGAAACCTGAACTAAAGAGGTAGGCCTTATATTCATCTTCCTCCTTGGCTGGTGATTAGCCTTGCAAGTTTTACTCCTTGAATTCCTCATTTATAAAACTGGGGATAAGAGACGTAGTCATAAGGCTCAGCTGAGATAAATATATGAGAAAATATTTTCAAAAATTTGAGGACTTTGTATATATGTAAGGATATATAAACTGGCCCAAAGTACTACATGATGCTATGGTATATACAGGTATCCATGACTAAGAAGAGAATATCTTCTTAGGTGCAGCTACTCAGACAAGGGTTCAAGTGTCCTAGATTTAGAAGAAATGCAACTAAGCCTAAAATAAGAAATGCAACTAAGCCTAAATAATTGCTTACTTGTAAGCAAGAAAGAAACTTAATTAAAATGTAAACACCATCTTCTCTAAAATCTACAAAGTAGGCAGTAGACAAACAGAAATCCAAAAGACGCAAATTACTTAGCAAAGGTTGCTCATGAATGGCAGACAAAATACTTGATTATAATCAAATTCCTTCTCAGAACTTCCTGTGCTGATTATTAAGACTATCAGAAAACATAGTACGTTCACTGTTTTCATCCCAATTTGATGCACACGCTGAATGCCAGAAAGATGAAGTGATTAATTAAGGTCACACAGAAGATCAAGACTAGAATCCATGTTTTCCAGCTCTTAATCTTTACTCTTTTCTCAACACCCAAGTGCCTATGCTTTTTATCATGGTATTGATATTACTGCTGTTATTTGGAAGGAAACTGTACCAATGCATTACACAAAAATTCTTTATTTTCTTTCTATTATATTATTTAGGTGGAGATCCCCAATGCTTTTTGTGAGACAATACACTCTCTCAGAGAAGAACTTTGAATGAAGATGGCTGGGGAATGTGCTAACTGCAGAAAGACCTTAAGATTTCTTTGTGAGGAGATGGGATTGATCTGATGTACTTGTAGCAAGCTTCATCCCCATGGTTCTTACATGATTTTAGAAGGGAAGAAGTTATTCTTTTAGTGGCCTCAATATGCCCATCATCCTCTCAGACAAGTCCATTCATAATACAGTGGAGTCCTGACTCAGTAAAGCAGGCAAGTAGCGGTTAGCTTTGAAGAGCTGTGATTATAAATGTCCAACTAGTGATCACCATCTTAAGCCACATGTGTCCCCTTTACAAAATGGTCATCCTGGTCTCAGAATCTTACTTAGATCAATCAACCATCCATATGAGGCCTGTAACTCTTAAGTTACTCACCTGCAGTATCCATCTCCAGGATTATAAATACAAAACAGACTAAAGATTATCACACAATTGATTAGCAACATGTGGAGCAAAGACAGAGTTTTAAGCTGCTACTTAGACTTCATGGTTGAAATATGAGCTGTGACAGAACCACTTTGCACACCATAAAAGGAACACAGTAAAATAAAATAAGTTTTAGGACAATTTTGTGACAGACACCCTGATGTGAAATAGTGGAAACGGAAAGGATACAATGGGGAGGGCGGACATCAGAAATCTACCCAGCTACACAAAAGCCTCTGTAAATTTCAGGATTTTTATCTAACTTAATCTCCTTGTTCTTCAGCTTTCCTCACTAGCACAACAGGAATTATAAAATGGTCCTACCTACTTCACAAAGATGTGAGATCAAAATGAGGGAACAGATGTGAAATTGTGCTGGAATGTCGTCAACATTATGAGTGTAGATAATTTAATAAACTCTGTACCACTGGAATCCAGTCTATAGTGAACAAGATACTATATAAAGGGTAAAAATGAAAAAAAAAAAATTTCAAAGAATCATATTTTTTCCACAGAGAAAAAGAATTGTGAAAATAATTCTAAAGTTATTTTTAAATAAGATGATATATTTGGAAGATTTGTATAATCCATGTAAATGTTAATTTTTTTTTTTTATAAACATGCATGCCATTTTGGTCTGGAGCATTCTTTGATCAGCCTGTTAAAACCAGCTTTGTAAGTTTCTCCCTTATATTTGAGCCATTATTGTGTTAGAATGCATTATAAACTGTAAAATAGAATAAATCATTTTTAATTTTTGAAAGAATATGTATTCTTAGAAAAGTTATATAAAGAAAGGTTTTCTTTCAACATTTTAAATCAGTATTCATTTGAACTAACTCAGGGTGCTGTGTGCAGCTGTAGAGGTAGGTTTGGGGCAAGTTAGTAAATCGAACAGGAAATGTCTCAATTTGGAATTGGGAGAAACCCCAGTGGATGAGGAAGACCCTGGTACTGGGCAAGGCGAGATGGCAATGTATGCCGGGGATCTTACCGTCCAGGTGGCAGACTTGGCAGTGCTCGACTGTTGGAAGGACACATCGAAGCTGTGCGGTCCCGGGTAGTCAGTGTTGGAGGGGATGGCCGGCGACGGTGACAGGGCATCGAAGGTGGAGCTGGGCTGCGCATAGGGCGAGGGCGCTGTCACGCTGTTCTGCGCATGGTCTGTGTTGTAGGGGCTGGTGGACGAGGAGCCGTTCTGAATCTGCTGGTCCATGCTGTTTAGGAGCCCCAGGTTCGTGTACTGTGGCTGCAAGAACACCCAGAAACCCTAACATCAGCCATCTAAGCCAAGATCAGTATACTCCAAAACAGGCGTCATGTGGTGCGTATTTCTAAAGAAGTCCCCTTCAGGCCCCAAAGATTTCACTTGAAAAGTAAAACAGGCAATCTGTGATACACAGAAATGTCAAGAGGAGTTGGAGGCCTATGTTTGTAATGATCTTCACAGTTCACAGGTTTCTTATGATGCCTTTGGGTATCCTCAAGAGTGTTGCAAGTAGAATACATGCTTATTCACAGACTAGGCAAAAAAAGTGCACTGTGCTCAGAAGATGCTTAGGGATACTTCAAAACAAAGAAGCACTATACCACAGCTGTGACTTCCCCTAGGGAGGGGGCATATAGTATTCAGAATGAGAAAGACCACTTGATACATTTAAGGGATTTAAGCATCATATTGTTTTATATATATGTAAAACTATATATATGCATGTATTATTATATGGTTAATATAATAATATATTGTATTATATAAAATTATTCTATTCAACTTTAATTATTTTACATGAGGAGCAGAAGCAAACTCAGCTATTCCATTCAATCCAGAGAGCATCTGTCTAAATGTTAATAGCTGCACGCCCATTCCATGACATTCATGTATGTACACACACACACACGGGGAAGGTGGTAAAAAGAACAGGAAACATCTCAATTTGGAATTGGGAGAAACCCCAGTGGGTGAGGAAGACCATCAAACTGGGCAAGTGAGATATATATATGCGAGTGTGTGTGTATCCATATGTGACAAAATGAAATAATCTTCAAGTTTTTTCTTGCTCTTATACTTCCAAATTCTATCCCAGAGCACCAATAATGTTCCCTCAATCCCATCCCACAAACTAGTGTCACAAAGACTGGGGGGGGAATGGGTAGCTAGCAGGTAAACGAAAATCTTATGTAAATATTTTTAATTAGTTAATTTATTTAGAGATGAGTTTCCAGCCACGTTACCCAGACTGGTGTGGAACTACCGGGCTAAGGTGCTCCTCCTGCCTCAGCTTCTGCAGTAGCTGGGACTAAAGGCCTGCACCACTGTGCCCAACTTCAACTATATGTTTTAAAGTAAAGTTCTACTGTATCATCTAAACCTGGTCTAAATTTTAAAATAAAAAATATTTTTTTTTCTTTGCAGCTCTTTGTATTTTACTAGAGTAGAACATGTACAAGGGAATCACAATTTAATCATGAATAAAATCCTCTGCTCAATATGGTTCAGAAGTGCATCAGCTCATGTCACTCCATCTGCCAGCTTCTTTCATGTCTTCTATGTGAATGGGCCTGAGCATTAGTGTCAAGGACTCAGTAAGATGTTTGTGAAAAGAACAGATTAATTTCTTCCCATTTCACCTACAGAAAAACTTATTATATGACTACCAGAGAGGGGAGGTAAGAAGCATCAGCTAATCAGTAGAGTAGAAATTTAGAGACTAAACCTGCTTTGAGTCCAGGGCTCTGTCACACCAGGCCATCACATCCAGGGCCTGATCAGCTGAGTCAGGGTCCTAAGCCTAGTTTAATTGAGCACATTTCCAGAAGAAGCAACAGTTTTCCCTTTGTAAAGCCCTTTGACACATGGGAATCTCATATTTTCTTCAGGTTATTGAAATAGGGAGAGATCAAAAGCAAGAAGAAGGCAGCCCTATCATTACGCATTTGTTAAAGAAGCAAGAAAGCTGGCTCTTCCATTGGAATACCTCTTCAAGCTGAGGAAAACCATGAAGAACAAACTCACTAAGAAAGAGGGGCTTGCAATTCTTTTTAAATTTTAAACTCTAAGTATAATAAAATTATTCTATTTAACTTTAATTCTTTTTACATGAGGAGGAGAAAGGAACTCAGCCATTCCATTCAGTCCAGAGAGCATCTGTCTAAATGTTAATAGTCGCACGCCCATTCCATGACATTCATGCATTCGCATTCCACTGCTGAATGCCACCTCCCCATTTGCTCTGCAAATAACTATTAATCTCTTTACACTTATCCCCTTGCTGACAAGAGCAGCTGTTGGTCTCGCCTTCTCTCCCCTCTGACTTCTATAGCTCCTGCCCCTCTCCTATCCTCCATCTTGGGCTTCCCCTCCTGACAGGTGTGGCAGAACTATAGGTAAAGCAACTACAGAAGGAAAATAAAACCTGAGGCCCAGTCTGGTACAGATGTGTCCACGCCCCTGGCTGAACTAAAGCTCTTAGGTATCCAAGCCTGAGGCAACCGCCTGGAAAGGGGGTTGAAAAGATATTATTTCTGTTCAAGTTAAGGGTCAGTATACAAAGCACTCCCTAACCTCCTGTAGGAATCAGATAATGCACCCAAAGGCACGTGCTTCCCTACAGCAGTACAATTAGGGAGGCAGCCGTCCCTGACAAAAAGGACAAAGGAACTGGCTGAGCACTTTCTCGCAGGCAGTAAATGACTGTTGGACCACCCCTTCCTCCGCCTCCTTGCTACAGGAAGGAACTACAGCTAATTGTGGGCTTGGATGAGAACAAAGAAGCAGGGGCCCTTGGAATGTTTTTCCCCAATATGTATAAAGGGAAAAGTTTGGGGCCCAGCTTTAAAAGACAGTGAGTAAACACTAACCCATTCTCCAAAGACTTAAGAGAAAGGGAAATTCCATTTACCAAAGAGTCACAAAGAAGACCCCTGCAACCACAACAAAACTGAACATACTGGGTGGCACCAAAGAGGCAGAAACTGTATCCAAAGCTCAGTGAGAGCGGGGGTTGATGGGTCTACTTTTAAATGCCATGTTTTAAAATTCTTTATAATTCCAAGTAACATATTATTCTTAAAAAACAATGGAACTTTTTCCTAATGCTAATGCTTCAATTCATATGATAAAGCTACATTTCTCAATATTGCAAAAAAAAAAAAAAAAAAAAATAGCATATTATCCAAAATAAAAGTGAGAAAACACATTTCAATTGAAATGTTTCCAAATTAACACTTTAAAGACAGAACCTGAGCATTATACTCAATTCTTTTTTTTAAACATAAAACCAGCACTAATTAGTTCAAAATTAACAAAAACATCCAAGTAAGAACTGTGCGACTGGAAATCTACTTGGATACTTTTCTCAATGTTCTAAAAATCAGTAAGTCAAAAGCCCACCATAGGAAACAGTTCTTTGGAAGTTAATCATTTAAATATCTAGTTTTGTAAAAAGGTTTTTATTTGCTTATTTCTTTGATTAAACGAGAGATTGCATGTGTTGACAGAGTATGATTGTAGGCCAAGGGCCCAGCAACATAGTAAAGAAGAACACGTGATAGGACCAAGAAAATAACCTGAAGTGTACAATGCTAAATGAGCATGCAGGATCTCTTGTTCATCAATTATTAAGAATGTTGAAACAGTGATAGTAGGGCTTTAAGCAAAGCACATCACTCTTCAGGGGACAGTCCCTGTTTGACTAACTCCATGGTTTGCATGCATATGAAGCTAGCCCTCACCCAGGTCAGTGAATAATATCTACTTCTCATTTTCCACCACAGTGAAGTTGGTAGGGGGAAGGCAGCAATGCCTGGGCCCCTTCTTAATTGCCATTAATTTTATAAACACAGAGGGAAAAATGCATTTATGGGATATTAAGGCAATGCTTATTGACAAAGACAAGTAAGAGTATCAGGGATTAGAACATAACATTTTCACATGGGCCATAAAAACTGCCCTTGGAAGAACACTGTTTGGCCCCATATGTCCCATGTGTTTCTTATCTAAACAAAGTTTATTAGAACATTTGAAGTAAAAAGTAAGTAAATTCTCCCTCTCTAACTATAAGGTACTTTGATCTCAGAATAACCTAAACACACTTTACAGGCATACAAATATGAATGCATGGCAATATTAGATATCTATCCCATCATATCCAAAAGAGGAGGCAATCTTCTTCCACAAAGTATGGGAGAAGAAAATGAATACAATTTGTCTAATAGTTTCTGTAATCCCAATAAAGTGGAAAAAAAAAGAAAATTATTTTCTCTAATTTTAAAAGGTAACTTATTTCCTATGAAAGAACTGTGAAATAGTTTAGGTCCAGGCAACAAGTCTACTATCAGAAGTGTTTAGAACTGGAATATATTCAAGTTCATCACAGACTAGGCAACTTTAATAGGAAGGCAGAAGCATACTTTGGTTGCAGGGACTTAGCATATCCCAGGCATCACAGAGTACTCTCAGAGTGTTCTGAAACATGGGTGCACCCAGGTCTGAATATTAAAGCTGTTTATTTTCACCATGAAAAAGAACAAATATAAGCATCAGTTCCCTAATATAATGAAGAGTGTTTTATTCATTATTTTTGGTTGTTTTAATTTTTTGTTCATAAGTTCTTTTACATTCTCAATATTTTACAGACTGATCTGTTCACTAAATTTCAGTTCAGATGCTGGAAATTAAAATAGCAATAGAGAGGACATGATTTTCTCTGTTTGATCTTTTAAAATGTCCTATAAATACAGTTCCTCTAATTTTATTTTATTTATTGTTGTCATCATTATCATCATCACCATTATTATTGTAGTATGGAAATTGAACCCAGGGGCACTTTTACTGGTGAGCTACATCCCAGTCCTTTACTTTTTACTTTGAGACAGGGTCTTCCTTAAGTTGCCCAGGCTGTTCTCAAACTTGCAATCTTCCTGCCTCAGGCTCTGGAATCACTGGGATTACGGGTGTGCTACACTGTATCCAGCTCATTTTATTTTTTTTTCCTGCATTATGTCTTTGTAATGATTTCAAATTCGAATATATTATAAGCCTGATATTTCTTCTCATAAGTGCAACAATAATGTGTTGGTATATATTGTTATAAACAGTGCTCAATATTAAATAACTAGATTTATTCTTAAAGTTGTGGCTTAATTACTTATAAAAGGATTGAACACCAAAAAGGGATTCCAATCAAATCATTTGAAGAATACAGTAGAAACAGGGACTTATGTATAATTTGTATTCCTGAAAATCTCTCCACCAATTTATCAATATTAGAGAGAGATTATAAGTCCTTTTGGCCAGATATTACTATCTGCACTAACTAGTTTATGGCAACAAAGCCAACAGCAAATGGTAAAAGGTTAACTGAAATGGGAATAGGAACCAGAAAAGTTATAGGAGAGTTTACTATTGGGATTTATAATCATCATTTATCTCAATTCATACAGATCCTTGATTCAGGAAACAATTCCTTGTACTACTAATTTCATTAGGAAGAAACTGTATTTATAATCCTGGAGTGACTGTTAGATGAGGCTAGGGAATGGAACCGGTTTCAGTAATCCTACATTTCTCTGTGGATCCTGATAATGCAAGAGAACTCTGAACTTAGACTTGGAATGACATGGGGTCCAAGACCCAACACTGCCACTAATGGGCTGAGTCCCCCAGGGCACTATAGTTGAACACTTTGGACCTTAGTTTCCTAAAAGGTAAAACCAATGTAAAATTGAGGAGACTGAATCTGATGATGCAATGTAAATAATATATCAGTTCTAACACGCTGTTTGCTCATCTCTGTGAGGCTACTTTTAAAAAGAGCCATAAGACCACTTTGAAAACAGGTTCATAACATAACTGATTTTTTTATCTTTATAAATAATTCCCTGAACAAAACTAAAACTCCTGTTTTAGAATGCTGGTATAACCTTTCACCTCAGGCATCATGGAGGAGCTTTTGTGAACATTCTGTAGTCCCTCCTGGGAAAACAGTTTTCTTTGGGACCCTGGCTTTACAAAGTGTTAATTTGATAATACTTAAGCAGACAGTACTACATTTTCCTCCCCTAATATTAGCAGGATAGTGATTTTCAACAAGTATTGCCTAAGGGAGAAATATTTGTCATTTTTAAGTCTTCAACCACCTGCCCCATCTCAAAGAAAGATGGTTTGTTTTATGCTAGAATTAAACACAATTAACATGAAGCACTCCCTTTGAGGTCAAGAAGATATTTGTATTATGTCAAGCAAAAGCACCAACTTTCCACCTTAGAAATGCATCTACCATCACATTTTTCTCAAAACCAGATTTTGTTAAAAATGAAGTATTTCACTGCTTTTGTCTTGTAAAATGATCCTAAATAGTGAATGCTTGGAAAGTCAATAGACTCACACCTAATAATGAACAAAATGTTAGAATAAAAAGCATTTAAGTATACATATATCTCGAAAGAGAGTAGGCAGAGGGGTTATGAGAATGTGTTATGTTCTTATATAAACTGTCAAGATTCCTAAAGGGTCAAGATTCCTTAATTTAGGAGAGAGATCCCCTAAAGTCTTAACTGGCAAGCCAGACAAAGTTGGCTAATTGGGTGGACAAATGTGTCCACAATTATTACACATAGCATTTGAAAAGACAGGAAGTAGGAAAAGTATTGAAGATAAAACATGATGCAAGTATAGCTAAATTACAATGTCTAGAGCTCAATTAAGGAAAAATAAATTTGAGAAGTATTCCTTTTCAGTAACCACAATAAATGAACAAAATAAAAATCATGAGGAATCTCAAATCTGACACACATTATTATTTGCCAATCTAGTACAGTCTTAACAGAAAGCAGAAGCCTATCATTTTAATATTCAATAATTCTTGATCCAGATTTTAGAGAAAAATGTTTAGTGTTTCAGTTTACTCAAACAAGAAGTTATTTCTTGAAGCAGAAGCAAAAATGCATTTCTCTATTTTGTGTTTTGAGGGCGTTTTTTTAATCCATATCCATCAATTGTTTTACTGGCTTTATTTTGCACACATGGTAAATGTCAGAAGAAAGCACACAATAACAAAATCTTCAGTGAAAGCTCAGCCATCTATATGGAAAAATCTCCCATGGCTTTAGAAGCTCAGCAATAATACTTTGCTCATTTTTTTTTAAAAAAAAATATGTTTAGTTGTGGATGGATGGACATAATACCATTATTTTATTTATGTATATGTGGTGTTGAGGATCAAACCCAGTACGTCACATGTGCTAGGCAAGTACTCTACCACTGAGCTACAACTCCAGCCAACTGCTTTGCCCATTTTTAAAGTGAGTTTAAAATAGCCCCTAAACTAATAATAATAATTTTGATAGTGTATCTGTCTAATCTATTTCAGAAATTGTGAGTTAACACAATGTGAATGTGATATGAAGTTGAAAATATATCAGTTCTAATAAAATCATGATGAACATGAAGGATAAAAACAAACAAAAAAAAGCTGGCACATATTTAGCACCTACATTCAAGCTTTTCTATAAGAAGAATATTTGCTTTATTAGCTACTACTGCTACAATTATCATTATTCTTACTGAGTCCTTACTATGTGCCTCATAATATTGAAATGCACTGCATTTTCAACTGTATTTATTTATTTAATATTCAGGAGATAGGTATCATTATCATCCCATGTTTTACATATATTTTTACAGATGAGGAAACTGAAGCGCCACAAGATTAAGTAATTTGCCCAAGGTAGTAACAAGAGCCAGAATGTGAAACCAGTAAATCCGGCTCAATTACCCGCTTTAGCAGCCTCATTTCTGATTACATGTGAACGGGAGTCACTCAAACGTCTGCCTAGAATTTTTATCTAAAAGTTACATTCAAGGAAAGCACATTTCTTTTCTATCTACAGATTTTTTTCCCTGCCCATTAAACACAGGGTATAAAATTTTAACCAGGGTTAAAGTGGATATATCTGTAGAGTTAGAGACCCAGCTCCTCCAACCCACCACCAGAAACAAACAACTCTGGTCATGTGACTCTCAAGATGGACATATTCAGTCTTTTAATGGTGCTGTTTGGAACTCCCCTTCAACAAATAGGCCTTCCTTCAGTTTTCTGAAGGTAAACTCCTTCAATCCTCAAGTCTTTCACAGATCCTGACTGTTTCCCAATTCATCCTTCAACTCTTGGCTTCAACATCATCTCTCAGGAGCCTTCTTTTACTGCCCAGGTGGATTATGCTCCTGTGTTTCACATTTCCTAGCACATTCTCTGTGTATCACATGATTATACTTAAAATCGGCTATCTGTCTAAATTATTTTCTGATGTTGTTCTTCTCTAATACACAATTTAAGAAGACCATATTTGGCATATTTAGTGCTAAATCCCTAGTACCTGGACTTTCTGAGACATAGTAGATGCTCAGGAAATAATTTTAAAAAGAATAAATGTAAAAACACTACAAAATAAAATCACTTTCAGAAAGTATCCCTTTTGTTCTAGAACAACTAAGTGTTGCTTTTTTTATTATCTTGAAAAAAAGTGTCCAAATGAAATTTATCTCTTCATATATTATTGCCAGGTGAACATTATAGAGTATCATCAAATAATCTCTCCAAGACATTTCCTTTGTGTTTTACCTTGTCTTGGTAGGTGGGAATGGTGCTTTTACCTTCAGCTTTTATGGGAACTAGTAGCAGAATAGCCAGTCCTGTCACTCACAATACAGTGAGTAACACCTGGTAGCTCACACCTAGCTGAGAAGTTTACTAATGAGCTTCCACTTCCTTAAAAAGAACACATACACACTTTGGTGCCAAGGCAGTGTTTTCTACCTGATGATCTAGATTTTGTTTCTAATGCATCTAGGTCAGCAATAAGAATCCAAAACTTTGTGGTCATATCATTTTTCATTTCCTACTGCTGGCCATTATGACCAATGCAGGTTGCTTTGGAAAGAAATCACCTGGAAACACACTTAAGAGTGACACTTAGTTTCTTGTATATAAGCCACAAAATTGGTTCCTCCCTATCTAATTTCCATGATTTCTGCCCAGTTAGCCAGAATTTAGCTTAGAATAATGACTTAATTAATGGCTTACAAATGTATGTTTTGAGGAACTAAGATTATAGTTTATCCAACTCAAAACTGTTTCTCGGAAATTATATAAATTCATGACATCATTTTCCAGACTTTAAAATACATCCTCAGAGTCCAAAACAGGAGCTTTTATTTGCAAGAATACTGAAGCATGAAACAAGGAGTATATTACTGGGTATACACTATTCTAAGTGTATTCAATTGAGGGTCGAAGCTTCAAGAGTTCTGATTAGTGTTTGCTATTCAAATGCTTTGCTGATTGATACTTTTTTATTATATTAGAGACACAGTTCTCAATTATTTAATATGCTTCGTAATTAGACATGGAGACTTACATATCATTGGAGTGTTCCTTTAAGCTCTTTTAACAGCAAAGTAAAACTGAAGTTTGTAGCTATGTGGAAGGTATTTCCTACTCTGAAAGGGCACTTAAGTATTCATTTCAATCTATTTACCCCAGTATGAAAGCAACAATCCATCAATCAGTTTAATAATTATAACAACTCATTAGTGTCTTCAAGAAAAAACAAAAGGCTGGGCCACTATGTTTAAGAGCAAACTCACTTCAAGACTTCACAGGCATCCATTAGTAATAACACCATAGAAAATAAAAAGGGGAGAGTGTTTGCAAATCATCAAGCTTATTCACCCAGATCAAACCACCCACATCTCTGGTGATGATCGGGAGACATGCAGGGAACAAACTGACTCAGGTAAACACTTTTAAAAAGTGATTGCAATGCATGATAAAAATCTAATCTGTTCAGCTTTTTTTTTTTTTTTTTTTAAATCAAACACATTCTCTGTCCTCATGGGTAATCAATTATGTGAAAGCAGCATACATTTCACATTTTTTTTTTTACCTATTAGGGTACAAGTTCTTTCATACTTAGGAAACTACCCTGTAAAATTTTCCCACTGGAAGTATAATGAAAATAACACTGGGATCAACAAAAAGAAAAAAAAAAGACTTGCAATGTGTTGATGAAAACAATATATATATATATATAAATTTGTTCTAGTTATACATGAGAGTAGAATGTATTTTGACATATCATACATATATGGAGTATAACTTCTCTTTCTTATGGTTGTACATTATGTAGAATTACATTGATCACATAATCACATATGCACATAGTAAAATGAATTGGACATTATTATCCTATCTTTCTTGTTTTCATCCCCCTCCCTTCCCTAATTCCCCTTTGTCTAATCCAAAGTATTTCTATTCCCCCTGCCCTTATGATGAATTAGCATCCGCATTTCACAGAAATCATTTGGCCTTTGGAAAACCATATAATTCTGTTGTCTGCAAAACAGGCAGGTGAACAAAGCTTATGTAATGTATGGGAGCACGTTACTTCTTTTGCATAGGTTAGTTATAGTCTCTCCTTAGTGTATATCATGTATCTTATGATATATTTCTTTCTGAAGATACCATTTCAAGCCACAGCAGTCCATGTTTGTCCCCAAGACATCCAGGGAACATTATAGGATACAGAGATAAATAGACATATCCTCTACTCTACAACAGCCTTAGTCTAGGGAGAGGGCATCTGGTATACAGAGAAGTAGAATGTGTACAGGGTGGAGGCCTCATTCAGAAGGGAGGGATCTGAGAAATCTTTAAGGCAGAACCTTAATGACTGGAAAGGACCTGTAGATACATACTTGGATGTGGCAATGTTGAGGGAATAAAAAAGGTTTAGAAAAGAGTCTTTTCTGAAATCTCACTATTCTGAATTTGCCTTTCTAGCACTGGACATTGTTGAAGTAATTCCCTAGGAATTACTAAGGCTTGTAAGAACTCATACCTCACCCAGTATGACCATTTCTCTCTGTGTGCCTGTGGAGTCCTCCACCTTAGTCTGGTAACAAAGTTTTATATAGTCTATTTGAAAGTAATCAAGCCATTCCCAAAACATCTGATGTCCTGCTCTGAGAGGGTAATGGTTTTCCTTTTAATTCTGATTCCATCAATAGGGTGACACTAATCCAGACTGATTTGAGTAAACAGGGCACATTCCCCATTGTCTCTGTGATCTGAGAAAGAATAAACTTGAAAAAGATCACTGCCTGGATTGGAAATGGCCCCTTTGGGTGTTTTGCGCAAGCTTAAAAGGAAAAAGAAAATGCCTGTGCAGAGTTCTGTCCAAAGCGAGCTCACTTTTGAGGGTGGTAATTCTCATAGGGGTATTATACTAAACTGCACCTATTAGTGGCTTCAGCACCAATAAGAAAGTAGAACTATTTCTTTTGTAGTGTTTCCAGAATGGCTGACAAGAGAGTTTTATAAATTTCTGCCTCTGGCAACACACCATAGCTTGATTCAAAATTCCCTCTTTCAGCTTTTAAAAATAATTTTTTCCCCATTTAAGAAACCCAGGCAAGATGCAATCCTGACTACAAGTTTTGCATGAAATATTAATTTATCCATTTATGTACACACATTCACTAACATACCAAAAATGCTTTATTCTTGCCAGTTATTCCCTCACCTAGAACATGTGCTTTATCTTAGCAATAGTTGCTGAATTTTAAATGGACAGGTGAGCATTATCTGGTGAAGCCATCTCAGCGCAAATCTCCATAGCAGTCCAATTTCACATTGTCTTTGGTAAAGAAACTTAAAAAATTTTTATTTATAAATCATAGTGTATAAAGCTATGCTTTATCAAACAGAATAAATTTAGAAACAAATTTCAAAGAATTTTTTTTCTTTTTTCTTTTTCCCCAGAAAGGAATGTGTTTTGTGTAGTGCAGATGTGCTACATTATCATCCTAAATAAGAGAATCAAAGGTGGAGACGTCTAAAGTACTGCTTCTGAAAAGCCTTTGTAGACAATTCAGTTTCACTACTTATTCAAATGAGGCTGAAGAGCAATGTGGCATTTGGTAAAACCTCGTGGTTTCCATAATGTCTGAAAGAAGCGGAAAGAAGGACAATCACATGCTAAAACTGGATACTTTCAGAATCTGTTCGTATAAGTGGAGGAACAGGTTGGTAAGGAAGAGAAAAAAATGAGGTACAAGCTTGGATGTCTCCCTATTAATCACCTTCTTCCTCCTACCCCTTCCCTGGCTTTAAATCAAGTCAGTGGCCCCAACATCACTGCCGCCACCTAGCTGTGGCCCCCCTCATCTCTCCTGCCTTAGCCTATTAATGCCTTCTCAAGTTGCCTGTTTTCTTCCTGGGTGAGATGGAAGTGGTGAAGGAGGCTGTGGCAGGAGAGGATATTAATGCGGGTAAAGATATGTGTTCTCCTGATATTTCCCTTCAAATATAAAGTCCTAAATATGTTTTATTGTTTCAAAATGAAATTTGAAAATTTTATGACAAAGATTTTTCATTTGTGATACTGAAGTTTTTGTTGTTGATGATGATTTAATAGGGTGGGATTTTTTTTTGTTGTTGTTATTTAATAAGTCATTAGTATTTCTGTCACAGTATTACTTCCCAGTTGGGATTCTCATTTCAAACAAATGCCATACTTCAGCTTTAGCATTACTACTTGCATTTACAACAGTGACCAGAGAAAAAGTTTTTTTTAATCCTATATCTAAGATGAATATTTAACGAATACAATTTAATTCCTAATTAACATAGAGAATCAGTCTGAATTTTGTTCCTAATTTTGATTAACTTTAAAACATAAACCAAGATTCAAAAAAGGTAAGATGCCTTATCAGTCTCTGGCAAAGTCTAAGGAACTGAGCAGGAAATCCTCTACTTCTCCCAACCCAAGCAATCATTTGGTCTTATTCTTTACTCTCACTGTACTATGCCAACAAAGTGCAGTGCAAGTTTAGAATCCTGAATTCTGAACACTGTTCATACTTTAAAAACATGAAGGTCCTGGCTCTTAGTGAGATAACAGCCCCTACGATCTTGTCTTGCTGTTTCAATGGAAGCTTCCCTTTTTGACATATTAAATGCAGACCAGCATTAAAATCAACACATTCCCTTTTTAAATCAATATACTATGCTCCTTCATGGGATCTGGTACAGTTCTTTTTGTCTTCATTCATTTTCTACATGCTACACAGAATAACCTTGGTCTTCCCCATTCTCAGATGAATTCTGGTCTTCCGACCATGTGAAATTGTACCTTCATCATGAACACCTTAAACTCTGTTCCTCTTTTTAGAACTTGTGGTGTCTCTTACTAGTCCTATTTTATACTGGAGTCATCTATTAGCATCTAAAATCCTCCTTTGATTGGTGGATTCTCCAGGGTTCACGGCTAAAAGGTGCTCTTTTCTACTTTCCTAATGATTTCTTACAGTGGGAGAAATAATCTAAATGGTTTATGGCTGGTATATCAAAATCATTGCATCTAGTGACAGGCAAAGTTAGACTACTTTTTCATTTTGGAGTGGTGTATTGGGGAAAAGACTGAAACAAAAATGGGGTCTTTATTTTTAAAGTAACCAAGTAATTTGTCTGAACTGGGATACTTTTGACAGTGAAAAGGGGTGTTATTAAGAGTTATGCTGGAACAGCTGGTGTAAATAAAGACAAACTAAGACCAATGTTTCCTAATTTATCTATGGCAGAGACCACAGTTAAAGAGAGCTATAGGCAGAGAACACATGAGTTGTATGGGATCTTAGAAACAATCCATTTCTACTTTTCCAAAAGTTCTAGAAAAGTGATGGATGTTCTTACAAAAATGGCAGCCAAAGTATCAGGTGGAGAAATGCATTTTTACACTTCTAGGCATTTCTAGAGTGAACTTATTTATCTTCCCAAGAGCTCCCTAAAAGAGATCAAACACACCCCTCCTCTCTGCAGTCCTTCTGTGGCTTGTCATTGTCACTATATTAAACACTCTCTCAGTGTTAGGGTCCTCATGGAGATGCTCTTATCTTATATTTTCCTGACTGTATTTCGTAATCATCTTATGCTTTCAAAATGCATAGGAACTACTGGACATTTCTAAGTGCACGAGCCATCACTCCACCCCTGTGCCTCTATTGTTTATTACTTTACCTCTCCTTCCCTCTTACATTTCAAGGAAACAGAAATTTCTACCTCTCCTTCCAAGTGCAGTGGCATCTTACATATTTTTGTGGATTTTCTTGATCTTCCTACTTTGGGACTTTCTTGCTTGCTTACTTTATATGGCTCACACTTCTCACATGACACTTAGGATCTTCCCTATGTTATAATTGTATGTGTATGTATAATTGGCTCACTCTGCCAATGAACTATAAACTTCTCAGTGTAGAAGTATTTTCTTAACTCATTTTTAGAGCCTAACATTATATACATAACTGATTTTAAACATTTATTTGAAAAGAAAGAGCAGTTCTTTTTCTAATCTGTAGTTTTCTCAATACTACTTTAAATGAATAATGACAAAGTACAACTCAACTAAAAAAACATAAGTGCAAATTATAAAATGTTCAGAGAATGGACACATTAAAAAATTACACTTTATTATTTTCTTGTGCCTCTGAGGTATGTTTGAAAAGATTAGAAATAAGATTAATCTTGGGATTAATTTACTTCTTAAAAATTCAACCTATTATCTTCTAGACCAAAATGTCCAACCCTACATCTGAGTACCTTATGTAGGAGCTCCTAAACTGGCACTGGACAATGACACTGTTATCAGTAACCTAACCTTTTTCTCATTACACATCAAATGAAAACTAGCAGTCCATGGGCTTGGACAATTTTTAATCTTCAAAACAGTGAAATTTTAATAGAAATGATAAGAATAAGTTGCTTTTCACTGAGATATATTTTGGTTACCTGTGCTCATTCTTCCTTAATATAAAACAATTAGAAGTTAGGGCTGTGGCTGTGGCTCAGTGGTAGAGCGCTTGTCTAGCTTGTGTGAGGCACTGGTTTCAATCCTCAGTATGACATAAAAATAAATAAATAAATAAAATGTCTATCAACAAATAAAAAAAAAGTTTGAGAAAAAATTAATTAGAAGTTAAAAAATATTCAATAGGACAAAAAAAGTTTGATTTGATCATCATAATCTGAAGAGAAGATTTTTACCTATTTCTGTTTCTCCTACCAGGTCAGGTCCTGCTCAAAGTAATCACATGCACATCAAAGAAAGCTAGAGTGCATTTGTGGCAACATATTACTCAACCATTTGATCCAAATCCTTCCTTGATAAACAAATCTTGTGACCTTAAATATATACACCCTTAATAAGCACAATAGAGAATCTAAATTCTCTACAGGCACATCGTCTAAAAAAATGTTAACAGGTATGTTCAGAAAATGAATGTAATATGATAAAAAAAAAATAAAGCAGCCAGTATTTTATTTTATTTTATTTTTGGTTGCTACAGATGATCCAGCATTCATTCATGGTATACTCCCCATACCCCCGTTGAGGATCACTGCTCTCCTAAAGAACAAACCAAACATACTTTCCTTAATCGAGATAAAGGATAAGTGATTCATTATCACCAAATCATTTTTCCAGTAGTAATGAAGGAAGGTAGATCTATGATCTGCAATCTTAGATCTCTTTCTCCCAGTCCCCTCTCTGCTTGAGGGCACCCAATTGGAAAACAAGTAGTGCAATCCAATGCCACAGCCTGGACTTAGGGATGCAGCCTGACTGACACCTGAATTAAGCCTGCAGTTTCTGCTTCTTGCCCACTGCTATTTTTACAGGAGGCTAAATATCCCAGAAGCACAACATGGGAAAGCTTAAGATAATGCATTTAGTTAGCAAACAACAGTATTAAAAGAAAAATCACTCCCTCTTAAAACAAAATGGTTCAGCCTGTCTGAACAGTACTGAGGTAGGAGAGACTGTTCCCCTTGACCATGGAGGCCCAGAGGTCAATTAAATGACAATGACCTGGACTCAGAGCTCACACTGCTACCTCAGCACTTTTGCTCTTGCATTCAACTAGGTTTTCACAATGGGTTTTTCACAAAAGCTATTTTGGAACATATACTATGAATTGCAACAGCCCTCTTTAGGGTCTTCAATTTCTCCTTGATATTGAGAAAAGAAGTCTTAACAAGCAGAACTCAATCATATTCCTAGAGTACTCTCAAATATGGAAATAAAAAATCACTAACTCTGATTTGTTAAATGAAGCATGTTGGTGTATGAACTTTGAATTCTTGTTACGATCCTAATTCATTAGACAAAACTTTCCTCCTTCATTTAAAATCCCAGATGAGGACTTCTGATAAAGATCTTTTCTAAAATGGAGTGTGGGTCTCTGTTGCTCACATTTACACATGCATGTGCTTGCACACATATTCACATATGCACACATCTATGCAGCCTAGGTTTTTTGGGGGGTGGGGGAGAACAAGAAAGTGGAACTAAAACTTAATCAGTGAAGAAGCTCCTTTATTTTGAGCCTATCTTTCTCCAAGTCTGAGCTGGGTCTCAAGACAGTCAGTGGGTAGCGGAGTCCAGGGTAAAACCACTGTAACCCCAGGGTAGAACCTCAAGCCCAGCTTGTTACATCCTGCCCAGGTTCCCCTCCCTTCCGGAACTTTTCCTGTTCATTACAGCAAACCCAATCTAGCTCTGCTGAAGTGATAATAACTGGAAAGTTGTGAAAAAAAGGGAATCAAGAAGGAATACGGCTCTTTTGTCACTTTTTACTCATCAACTCAAAGAAATTGCCTGTAAATTAAACCAACCAATTATTTGAAGATGGAGAGTACACTATAGTTCTCAAGTAATTTTGATTTTTTTTTTTTTTGCGGAAACTTCTAAGCCTCTTTTTTATTCATAACCTGGCTATTTAAAAAATTATTGTGGAATAACAGTAGAGTGCTATTTCTCTATTGATGTTGCTAATAAATATGAATCCCAAAACATTGTAACTTTTGCACTGAATTTCAGGATTCTTGGGACCAGGTGGCCCAGGCATTTCATAGTCTATAATGTAGAGCTGCATTTTTGTAGAGGACTGGTTATGAAAGTACACTGTGCATGGAAAGAAAGCTGCCCCTAAGAACTAGAACAGAACCCTGACCATGAAACAATCCCACAATATGCCGGCGGAAGGATATGAAAATCATGAAGTAAATACACCAAAAAACACAGGGAGGGAGGAAAAGTTCAGCCATATATTTTTTTTTTTCATAGATTCCTCTGTGCACCTAAGCAGCATTCCAACAGGAAACAGACAAATGCCGCCTTTTGAGCTCCTGACCACACATTTACCTAACGTTTTTGAAAAACACAGACCTGTGTAAAGGTATTTTCTTTCATCATAAGGATGTCATATTTTCCTAAAAGGCTGACTCTTTGGCCTCTACCTAAAAGTAATCCCTACAAAGATCTTCTAATCACAGTGTTTATGCAGTTTTTTTTCATGACATTACATTCATTTTAAAATAATATTTTTTTCCACTCTGTACATCCTGAGCTTTTCTTAAAGATATCTCTGAACCAACTTTTCTTCTGTTTTATAAAACTTAGCTACACAGATCTTACACTGATTATAAATACTATGTGAAATCGCTCGTGAACAAAGGCATATATGTATAACAGACGGATAATAGAGATTGCGACTGAGCAAAATGGGATCCGATAGAACACAACAAGATGATCATAAAAAGTTATCACCGTTTAAAAAGCATTGTTGATGAGTTAAAGCTCTCAACTCAATTTTAAGGTAACTATCAATATTAAAGCAAAACAAGAAACTCAAGTTTCTCTACTGAGGACAAGTAGGACTGCCTGAATGTTTTAAAGGAAAATAGACACTTCCTTTTCCTTCTTCTGATAACTCGATATTTCCCCTGTTATATTTACACAGTTCAGGTGTCTAGACAATAGCATGGTCAATGTGACAGTGCCGGCTCCATTGCCCTCTGTTCGCCTCTTCCCTTTGCGGTCTGCCTGGAGTACTATGCATTTTGTTTTGATTTTTAAGGAGCTCAGTTTGAGGACTCCAGCCTACTTTTCCAAGCATTCACCTGCAAGCATTTTCATCCGAAACACTGAACTCTCCACAACCAGCCCCCCCAATCTGATTAGTGTCAACACAGCTGCCCTATTCTGAGGAATGTAAACTAATATTGTTGTTAGACCTCCCTCAACCTTAGGAAACTTCCTCAAAGCCTTAAGGTCTCTTCAGGATTTTTTTTCCCCCCCTCCTTATCCTCTTTGCCCGGTAATTTAAATCCCTAAGTCAAACTTGTTAAGAAATCAGAGAATCATCAATTCCTTAAACAAAATCTTGCCTGCTATGATAGACATTTACATGTATGCATGCATAATATTTAATAATGTATTTGCTCTTAGAAACCTCTGTCATTACACAGCAAACATCCAAGTCAATCACCAGACAATAGGTACATTACTAAAATCTCTTCAGGATTTAAGTGGGTCTCTGGATTGATAAAATTAAAAATGAAGATGGCTTTCAGAAAAAAAAAAAAACAAATCTCACCACCTGATCATTTTGAGACAAACAAACTTCATTTGCTTTTAAGATGAACTCTGGCTATAGAACTAAGGACAACATAGCCAACTAATTTATCTCCCTGACACATGAATATCCATCAGAACAATCAACTCAATGTATGTAACAAAGTGCGATCTGCTAAAGCAGCCTGTTCTTAAAAAGAGTGATTTTATAAATTCCTGAATATTGGATTTCTTCAAATACGCAATGTTAACCAGAAATTTTTCTTTTCCCTTTTCTCCAAAAGTTTCATCTCCTACTTTAAAGAAAAAATAATAATAATCTTAGAGCTACTACAGAAAACATTAACCAAGAAAAGGAGATTCCCATATACAATCTGCAAAAACATTACATTGGGTAACCGAGAACCCCAAACATCTTTTTATTTTAAAAACCAAAACTGAGAAAGCATCTCTAAATGAAGTGCTAAAATCTTAAATCCTTACCTCACTAAATTGAGTCTGGGCATTGTTTTCCAGGTACAACATGTTAGCTGTAAGTTTGATCAATGCTGCTGTCCTCTCTTCTGGTTCCAGGGTTTTGCCAACCCCCCCCCACCCCCTCTGAGACCCTCACAGTATAAATCTACTAAGAAGACAACAGAACTCAGGTTCCTCTCTCTCTTTCTCACTCTCTCTACATACTTTTGGGTTCCCTAATATATACCCAACTATAGGCATGAGGGGCGGGACTCTTCTCTTTACCTGTCCAATCCATCAACTTCCACCTGGACTCCTCCACTCCAATGGAGTGAGGCCTCTCCCATCTCATTAAGTAGTTAGAATTCCTTATCACCAATCTTTAAAAGAAAAAAGAAAGGAAAAAAAAAAAAAAAAAAAAAAAAAAAACAGGAAAGAGACAGACAGGTAAAACTTTCCCTGTCTCTTTCATAAGAAAGTGCACTCTCTCCCCAAAGCAAAACAGAGTCTTCCAAAGAAACCGACCACCACCAGGACTTACAGGAGGCATTTCAAAAAGTTATTTTGTACTTTAAAACTGGAGAGTAAAATGTCAAGGAAAGTTTTTGAAGTTTTTTTTTTTTTTTCTTTTTTTGAGTTTAAATCCTAGATTTAAGGTTTCATGAATGATTATACAAATTTAGAAATTAGGGGCAAATACTAAAATCCATTGTTATACTTCCTAAATTAAAAAAAAAAAATCAAAATGTGCTGCCTGAAAGCTGAAAAATTTCCACCTATTCTCTCCTGAGACATGCCAGTGGTTTCATACGGAGCAATGCTGATAAAGCCACTTCATTTTTCTGACTAGGTGTTGATCACAATTCAAACCATTGGTCCCATTGCCTTGTAAAAACAAATAATTATCCATATTACATATAGGAAATATAAATCCTTGGAAATATGTCCAGTTTAAAAAAAATCTTCTCTAATTGAATATTTACTTTATCCACTTTATTACACCTAGATTTTATTAACACACAAAGACAATATTATTTCATGTGTGTGAATGGATAATAAAATTGAGTATTTACATGATGCTTCTATTGAAATGATTAATAGAATGTATTCTAAAGCATGACAGATCTATTAAACTTTTGCTTTAAAAATGTATTTACATAAATACATATAAACACATGTAGGATCTGGCCGTGGTCATCATGATTTAGTAAAGATGAAATATACACTGATAGTTATATGATTTTTCTAAAATACTCTTTCATTATGCTCAGTGTTTGGATTCAGTTAGATTTATATCTGTCCTCTACCCTCTAATCAGGAAGCCAATTTCCTCTGTTCTGCCTGAAACTTACAACTGGCTAAGATTATTATGCATATTTAAATTTCTTCCAAAATGTAGAAGAAGATTAGATGAAAATTAGTAATCATAATAGATTAGTACATAGCTTTCAGAAATATAGTTTGTAAATATGTTTATAATGTTGGATTTGCCTCCTCCTTAATTCTACTTTGGCATCCATAAAATGCATGCATATAAAGGATGATGTGGTCATTAGGATAAAGGTTATTTTAAGGTTCCTGAATTACTATCAATAATCCTGCTGCTGCTTTTTTTTAAATGAACAATTTTCTATAGTATAATTTGATCTCAAGTATCCAAGAACATGAAAATCATATAAGGCTACACATTTATATCACATAAAACATTCATTTCTTCACTCAAACATTAAGAAGAATGGCATCTCTTTTACCTGTAATTAAACAAATGAGCACTAGCTATAAAGAAAAAAATTAATTAAAAAATGTAGCATAATCATTTACACTATGTATTTCAGTTTTATACCCACTGGCAGCTATAGGGCAATAGTGGAAAGCAGATGCCTGCTTCCTTAAAACTGTGCTCTATTACAGTGTCTGGAAAACTTGGATGACCCAAGAATCACCCAAGGTTCTTTGTAAAAACAGGGATCTGGTCTCAGCGCAGTCTGACTGAATCAAATTCTCCAGATTTGCAGGCCCAACAACTGGCTTTATATAGCCTTCTAGGTAGTCCTGAATAAGTCAGACTTTGGGGTCAGTGCTCTAGAGTAGATGCTGTTAGCACAGCTGCCCAGAAGGTGGTTACAGCATTGCATTATTATTATCATTATTTTTTACTCATGGGATAGTGTAACCATTTGAACCCCTAAATCTAGAACTGAAGGTCTTAAGTGTTGATAATATACAATCAAAATGTTAAACTTTAGTTTTCACAAAGTCCAAAGATTTCCAGCAAGTAAAAAATGGTCAAATTTCTTCTGTGTATCAGCACAGCATGAAAAAAATCTGACTATGGTCTTGATCTAGCATAAATCTACCAAGATTCCAGACAAAATCTCAGACAATATAGGTACTGTGACTCCTTGAGGATCTCTGGTAGTTGAGGAGAAGAGCACTGGACTGGGAGTTAGAAGATGTGGGCGGTGTTCCCAGTTCTGCCTTCAGCTAGGTCTGTGCCCTAGGGGCAAGTTACTTAACCACTCTGGATTCAAATTCCTTATTTGTGAAATGAGGGGCAGAACTAAATTATTTCTTAAGATCATTACTAAGATAAGGGTCTATATCCTTGTCCAAAATTCAAAGAAGTGACTTGGAGGATTACTTATGTTTCTCTTATTTTACTTTGACATTTTCCCCCTCAATTTGCTCATCTTCATATTATACAAATAAAATAGTCAAGTTGTATAGATAATAAGATAATTAAATGCCACAAAGCAAAAAGGAGAAATATGTTGGGACAAAATGCATGTTTTTTGCTGTTGTTGTTGTCTGTTTTGCCTTAAAATGAAAAATCAGCTGACAGGCCATATAAATTTGAACTTCGCACAACATTTCCCTAAGAGCTAATTAAACTATTTCTTATAATGTATGATTTATGAATTAGTGTGAATATTTTATGTAAGTATCATGCATTTATTTGAGCACAAGCTTACAAATAAAGTAACAATTCTCTGTGCTCACCACACAACAATGCTTATCCATGGATCTCAAAGATTTAGTAATGTGTATTCATTTTCGCAATAACCTAGATGATGTAGGTAAGTACTATTATGCACACTTTGAAAACACATGAAAAAAATAAAATACCTTCAGTGAATGTCCCAAGCCCTCAGGAGTCAAAAAAACTCTCTTTAGAGTTCATAACTTTCCATTCTCAGGTATTTCTCCAGATGAGTTGAAGTTTCATGGCCTCAGAATTAAGGGTCAGTACTGTCCTCTGGATGAAAATATCATTGATATAAACCCACAGCTTTGGGAACAGATTTCTTACAGGTGGGATCATCATGTATTTTCCAGAAATAGAAAAATGTCAGTATTTTATTGATATGCTTCTTAACAGTTATTCAATTCTTTATCATAAATGTTTGAATATTTTTTTCTCTTTGCATATATCTGACTTTTCTTGCACATGTTTTTGTGGTTTGCTTTTTGGTACAGAAGAACTCTAATTATTTTCCATAATCAAATGTATTATTTTTCTTTTTATATGACTTGCTGGTTTTAAGATAGGTCTGAAAGGCCTTCCCTAACCCAGTGTTATAAAATACTACAAATAGATTGCAGTGTTAGAGAATCTTGTCCAAATATTTTTACAGGCAAATTTTCTAACTTTCCAGAAGTCATGCTTGTATAAGAAACATACAAATACTATCCATAAAATAAATGATTTTTATCATTTATTGAATAGTATGTATTTTTCTCTAATTTGAAATGCCATCTTCCGAATGTACCAATGTCAAAGGCTCTATAACATATCCCCCTGAGGAAGCTAAACAAGTATAAGAGCCCTTGATACACAAAGCATTTATCTAAAGCTCCTAACTCATACAATGTAAGGTTGGATAGAGAACAACATTACACATATGATATTTTAGAAAGGGATGGAAGCGATTTTTGTGCTCTTACCTTTTTGTGCATGCACTCAGGTGGAGGAAGGGAAATGCTAAGGTTTTGTGAACTCAAGTAATGTACACCCTCATGATGAGATTAGTTCTATTGAATTGAAGGGGAGGTGAGATTAGAAGAGGCTAAGGGTTTGGGTAAATTTGGCTAGGATTAGGTAGATATTAAAGGAAATAAAAAAAATTGATGACTGGTTTTTATAGCAACAGTTGAAACTCTAAGAAATAATGTGTATCTAGTTCTAAATAGATCATTCCTTTGATTCTTTAACCAAAAATCTACCTGAGGGAGGTAGAAGAAAGAATGCATCACAATGTCTCTTCCCTCCTGCCTTCTGGAGCTCCCTCCCCATGACCTTGTCTTTTCTAAAGAGCAACTCTGATCATATCTCTCCCCAGGATACCCCAATGCCAGGGGGAGGAAACTGGCTATTTAGAGAGGCATTCAAAATCCTTCAAAATCTCTCCCCAAACTACCTTCTCAGCATCATCTCCCCTATATTCCTATCTGTGGACTGTATGCTGGTCTCACCCGACCATTTCTGTCCCTCTGCTCTATCTAGTTCCTCTGTTTTGAATGCCACCATTCTCTTTACCTGATATATTAAGACATTTTTAGATTCTTTTAATACTACCTTCATAAGGACTTTTTCAATTCCCTATCTGAAGTTAAATCTTAGCCCACACGAATGTTTATAAAAGCATTCATAAAATTCTACCTTTCAGCACAAAAGATTGTATACTTGTTTGTCTCCTTCATTAGACTATGAGCCTTATTGAAGTGAGAGTAGATTTCATATCACGCGTAGCCTCTAAAGCCCAATGAATATAAGTTCAATTAAAGCAGTTTAATTCTTATAAGAAAGAACTAGAAAGTTTATTATGAGACTGACACTTATTTTAAAGATGTCTTTCCTGTAAGAAACTAAACATGCTATCTAATTAAAATAGAAGAGGAAAAAATGATGCTCTCAATCAATCCAAGCTCAGTATCTCAAATATCAATAATTGTTTGTCAAAAGAGAAACTTGCCAGCATGATAAACCTGTAATTGTCAAAAAAAAAAAAAAAAAGGTTGGGGTTTTTAAAACATATGTGAAACATCAGAAATGTGGGGACTTTCCAAGCTGCTGCAGAATAAAATCAATTAGGTCCTTTTAACATCAGCTACCATTAAGATAAAGGATGATCAACAAAGCACACTGAGTAACTTTTGAAGTACTGATCTTCCCTGAGCCAAGTTTCTCTTACCTCACATAGGTGACAAGAATAAACATTTGTAGAAGCTACTGAAAGCCACTAAATTAATTCACCAGATCAATTTTCTCTCTAGTCTAAAGCTAAATTCCAAAACAAGATATAATACCATACCATTTTTAGGGTCACTGGCTAGGAAAGGAAAATGAGTTCAGTCCCAAGTCTGACAGCTGTACTCAAGATAACAGTGTTTTATTTGTGTAAACATTCAATAAAAAATAAAATAGCGGACAGGGTTTATATTTTCTCTCTCTGAACTTTTTATGAGTCAAGTGCTCTTCAAAACATTTACATACATAGAGCTCATTTAATTCTCATAAAAATTATGATTAAGGCTATTTGTATTATCCTTTACAGACAGAGACATCTCTATGTAGGGTGATACCAAGCAGTGGAGTCAATATGAGAATCCATACATTTAGGTTCCAGAATCCACACACAGACTGTGCTGTTTGGTTAGATGGCACCTTCATATCCCTCTGATCCTGTATTTATCCCTCTCTCTTTGTTAGGTCCAGAGCAGCCCAGCAGCTCATTTCCCAGAGAACTCACTCTATGATTATAATAGTAACAATATTTTTACTACTCCCATGGATTTAGATAATGCTTTGCTTTTGAAGATTTCTAAAACAGGCTGAGTAAATAAATGCAGAAATGTACAGAGACACAATCACATTTCTTCACATTGACTTTCATTATGCATTTAAAAAGAATTAGATTACAAAACAATGTGATATTTAGAAGAAAAAAAGAAAAATTGAAATTAAAAACCAGCTAACTATAAGCATACCAATCAGAATTATTGTCAAAAAGTTTTCTTTGGCATCCTCTGTGTTTATGTATGTAAAAAATTAAGATCACATGGTATATAATTTTTTGTTAGTTTTCACAGTATTATGGCCACTTCCTTTTTAAAACATTTATGCAACTAAAGATACTGGTTCAAATATTATGGACTTAAATCACTAGATGAGTTCAATCCCAAGATACTAAAAAATACATTTGCATAAGGATATTATTATAGCACTGAGGATTATCTTTTCCAACTTTATAAATGAAAAAGTCTTATTTTATATGAATTCCCTTGATTACTAGCAAGAACAACTGTGTTTCAATGTATTCATTGGCTCTTTGCATTTCTTTTTTAAATAATCTGCTAATATCCTTTGCCTTCCCCCCCATCTCTGTCCCATTGGATTAGTAGTGTTTTATTATTAAAGATATTAAGACTTTGAAAAGTTTGTCAAATATTTCTAGGTTATTTTCTTTTTATTATAAATGCAAATAAGAACTCTGATTACTTTATTACCTAAAATGATTTATTTAACACATGTATTATTTGTTTATACTATAAATATTATTGGAAGCATAGAAAACATAAAGTATATGGAATATAATACAGTCATGTGTTCCAAAACCTGTAGGTAACCACTGTTAAAATTTTGATATATTCTCTGCCAGAGATACGTACTATACAAGTATGTATGTTTTATAAACTGAGCATATACTATTAAATATTACACACATATTTTGTTAAATGTATATTTATATGTGTATACACACACACACACACACACACACTCATACACACACACGTTTACTATTTATTTGTATATATTCATGAATATACCTACTTTTTAAAATTAACCTGCTAATAGGAGCATATTTTCAGGTCATTAACCATATTTTCAGAACAACATTATGATTTTGAATTGCTACTTAGTCTCATTGAATTAGCCACTTCCCATTAATCGAATATTCATTTTGCTTCCAGTTTTCTTTAACACTCTAAGGGTAAAACAAAAAGTACTATGCTACTAATTAACATAAGCTGAATTATTCAATTAACAGACAACATTCCATTGATAAATAACACTACATTGATTTCCAGACATTATACCAGTTTATGTTTAGATCAACAATCTGCCCTGTAGTTCACCTTACCACAATAGCACTAATAGCTGATATTATTTAAAATAAGATTAATATTTTGTATAAAACTTATGAAAAAATTACCTTCTGCCTATTGCTATGTTACATTTTTCATCTTAATAAACATACTCATCTCTACCCCCATTGATTGGTCTACTTTGGAAAGAGCATGTCTTTAAATCAAGCCCATTTGTGTTTTGTTTTTGTTCTTTTATTTGGGGCAGGGGTGGGGATACTGGGATTGAACTCAGGGAACTCAACCACTGAGCCACACCCCCAGCCCTATTTTGTACTTTTTATTTAGAGACAGGGTCTCACTGAGTTGCTTAGTACCTTGCTTTTGCTGAGGCTGGCTTTGAACTCAAGATCCTCCTGCCTCAGCCTCCTGAGCTGCTGGGATTACAGGTGTGTGCCACCAGACCTGACCTGTTTGTGTTTTCATACTGTTGTGTTATTTTTTTTTATCCATTATCTTGTAAATCAAAAACTGTAGCCACATTTCAGCTCCCAAAAGTAAGAGAAGTCACAGCTTTATGACTTTGGGGATGCTTGAATAATCCCATCCCCCATATTATAATATTTAACTTTCCCACCCAACTTTATTACAGTAGTTTATATGACAGATTCCAAATAAATTTCAGTATACTTTTAGTTATTTTATTTATTCAGGTCTTTAGTTACGAACTTGGCTATTGAATACCTTCAACAAATTATTTTTTAAACGTTAGATTGTTTTGTGCTTCATGCCTAATTAAGACTGTATTTCTGTCCTTGACATTCCTATTTACTGTCACATTCTCTATATGTGAATTCTCTATGGTGAGTGGTCATAAATGACACAGTCTATTACATGGAATAGTAAAAAGCTCTAGAATCCTGGGGTCCAGGTCTCATTTACATCATTTTCAGTTCTTTTTGTTAAGTGGACCACAAATATTTGTTCAAGCTAATTACATAATATATCATCTTTCCTTCTAGTTACATACTGAGGTATTGCCCAATGCAATTCCAGATTTTAATGATCTATACTACCTAAAACCACAGGGAAGGCAACCCTTCTTGCCTGTATGGATGGTACAAGAAAGATCATTGCCCTAAGAGTCATAGACTTAGGTTTTAAGTTCTTGCTCTTAAATTGGTAAACTGAAGCACAGTATGTCCCTTGTCCATGCCTCAGTTTTTCAACCTGTTAATTAGACAAGTCTAATTAACAGGTTATATATCCTGTATAACTCTGATTCCATTTTTTTTTTTTTTTTGGTCTTTGCATGTGTCTGTTTAACCACGATCTGAATTTTGCTATTGATGAAGACAGACAACTCCCCTATTAGCTGATACCAGACATCTGTCTCTTGTGGAATTTCCTTCCTTTAGGAGCCTATGAGGCACTTGATTCTGTGGACTTTTTGATGTCTATCAAGCTTTGAGCCCTGGCAATTTTAGGCTTCACTTACATTTCCTCAGAGAGTTCCAACATCCTTCTCCAGTTTCAGCTCCTGCTGGGCTGTACCTTTCTTGTAGGCGATGTGTCTACTGGTTGCCACAGTTCAGCTCCCCAAAATAAGAGAAGTCACAGCTTTGTGACTTTGAGGATGCTTGAATAATCCCATCTGCAAATCTCATACCCAGTGTGCATACCACCTGTGTGTCATAGACTACAGGAGTTGAATTAATCCACTCGGAGACCTCTATTTCCACTTATTATGCATTCTCCTGTACTGCTCAAAACTGTACTATCCCTTGATACTAAATATCATTTTTGAATGATGTGCAAAGTGACTTAACTATTGTTTTCAAGTTCCACTTTACTCACTCCGTGATTTGCCAACTGTCCTTGACATTGCTACCTAGCCTGTTTCCTAACTCACTGTAAACACAACAAAGGACCTGATCTGCTAAATCCCCTGTGATTTCTAGAGTCCTTAACTAGGACTGACACTGTCAGGGTCTACACACTTCTAAGGGACATGATTTTCTTACTATGCAAATGCTTTCATAATGTCTATTGTAGAAGAAAACAACCCTCTGCCAGAAAAAGCACATGAAACAAAATCACAGGTAAAAAATAATAATAAGAGAATCAAAATGATTAAAAAAGAAAAAGACTGAAACCTTAGCTGGATCCAGAATAGCTGACTTCCCTACTACCTCCTGCAGAAGGATTGAGGTAAACTAGACAGGTCGAAACATGGTGTTTGTTAGAACTGGGGAGGCAGTATGCACTGGCTACTCTCTCAGGCACAAATATCACCAGGCTGGTGTAATCTTCTGTTTGTGACAACAGATCATGGGAGGAAAAGCACCTGTCTCTGATAACCATTTCCACTCACTATAAGTATATGTTATAGGAAAACTTGTCACACAGATATAAATACTAAGTGACTTCCTAGTGTCCTTTTTGTCAAAGGGACCCCAAGTACAGAAGAGAGTGAAACTTATGTGAAGTTATAAAAAGGGGTGAATAATGTAAGCTTTGGAATTTACCACTGGGCATTGTTTTTCCCAATGGAAAAGCAAACCCAACTTCAAGAATATATGAAAATGTTTTATAAGAATTCCATGATTGAGTCTAGCTTTATAACATTCTATATTTCTCCCCAGGATAGTCTTGAGTACTTCTATTGGAAAAATCACATTAATTGGCAAAGAGGATGCCAAGATTTGGAAATGTATAATAACATTAGGATGTGTACTGTATATTATGGTTTATAGAGTACACATACCCTATATTTCACAATTTTGCAGCTCTGCATATATTAGTTTCTTTATTTTCTCCAACAGGCAGATTCAAGTGCATTCTTCAACACCCACATAACACATTACCACTTACTCAACACTTGTTGATTGTCTAATATGTACTTAGCATTGTGTTCAGATCTATCTTTTGTCCCCTCCCCCTATCCTTGGTCATTTCTTGTCTTTTCTAGGTAGACAGTTGCTCTCTCCTCCAAATTTTCACCCTATTCTTGGTTGCCTAGATCATTATAGATCTCATTTTTTAATCATGTTTTCATGAGTCCCACAAGAAAATAAGAACTTGAGAGCAAAGGTTGTGCCCAGTTTAGTTCTATATTTCCTGCATTGGAGAGTGTGAAGAGTAAACAGTCAAACTCTTAGCTACAGGACTCTTCTGGTTTGATCCACAGAGTAAGTCTGTGAAGCACACATGGCATCATTACTCCGAGTTCTCAGATAAAGAAATCAGGATGCAAGGGATGAATAATATAATGAGGTTCACACATAAATTATGCTTAAGGCTGGGCCTTAGAACACAGGTCTGCTGACTCTAAACCACGTGCTTTCTATGTGCAAAAGTTGCTTGTCACAGAAGAGCTTGCTGTCTCATGCATGTGCCAACAATGAGTGGGGATCTAGTCTTAGAGTAAATCAATTTTTTGGTTTGCATGCTCTGCAAGGGGAAATGAGAGGTTTTGTTGGTACAAATGACCCCCACAGATAGACTTTTTCCTTTAGCAACCTTTTTCCTCAATCTTAGTCTCCTGAGTTTCCTACTGTTACAGACACAATAACCGTTTAACTCCAGCTTCCCAATCCTGATTCACAACTCGATTAAAAAGTGGTGCAACCAAGTAGGTGTGTCTCTGTGACCCAAGTGGTTAAGCCAGATATTCTGGCCCATAGAAGCTGCTGGTTTGATTTTGTAAGAAAACATTATCTGCATCAATCAAACTGGACAACTCTGTCAGCAGAGATTTTAAAACATCACAAGAAGAGTGAGGCATATAAAAAATAGGTGATTTCCAGCAAAGACTGAAATTTACTATAGGATTAATATATATGTCACTTAAAGGTAAAGGAAAATGAGGGTAGGGGAGGCAACTCAGTGGCTGAGTTTTTTGCTTTAGCAAATGTGAGGCCAAGAATTTGATCCCCTGTACCTCCCCCCCCCCAAAAAAAAAGAAAGAAGAAAATACAGCAAAACTAAAGATTATATCTTCTTATCCTAATAAATAATGAGATTAAATCACTTATTCAAATGAAGTCTAGTATAGTGTGTTACAATTACAGAAAGAAATAAGTAGCAAAGCAAGGCTTCATTATAAATAATTTAAAGACAAATGTCCACACATACACAAGCACACAGGAGCTAAGTGGCAGTTGGAGCCAACTAAGGGCCAGGTACATAGATCAGTGATAGAGCTCTTGCCTAGTATGCACAGGGCCTCCGAGTTTGATGCCCAGCTACCCCCCCCCCCCACACACACACACATACACAATACTGAGGAATTATTGATAATTCAGTTGTTAAGTAGATAAAATAGCAATATCGCTCTCATCTTAATTCAGAACTTACAGTCTCTTCTCATTCCCTTTTAATTCACTAAGTTTTGTAATTCAGACAGATTCTCTGTGGGTTAAGGATTTTAAGCTACATTGTCAAAGAGCTAAGTGGCAACAGCATAAGTGGTATGGCCTGAGGTTGCAGGATTATGATCAAACCAGCACATAGGGGTTCATCATTAGAATCTCTTTAAAAGACATATTCAGCTTCTTCTCTCCTTACTGATTCCCCAAAATGTCATTTTTAGAATTTTTATTTAGCAACCATGATGAGTTCCTGGTCATGGTCAATAGTTAGAAGATGACTTCAGTAAAGTAAAACTTATGCAAAATCCTCAGACATTTCTTAGTCATGGTCCCTAGTTAGACAGAAAAATCAAAATTAAGGTTAATGTAAATAGTAGCTGGTTTAAATTAGCCGATTTGATTTGATTCTAATATTAAACCATAGATCTATTTAAAAGCTGTTAAGACTGGAAAGTGTACTAAAGACCCTCAATTAGAGACCATTTAATTTCATCTCACAATACACTTATGCACATGCATGTTTCCTTTCATCAGTAATTATATACTTTATTGTATGTGTTCCTGCAATAAGACCTATGCAGATAGAGGAGGAGGTATATGTGCATATGAGGAAGATGAAGTCCAAGGACAGGTACTGAATCTTATATCTATAATTACAGATAGAGTTATCTATGGACATAGACTTAAATTGATATGTTTACAAAATTGAAAAAAAATATGTGAAATAGTGACCAAAATAAATGCTAAGTATTAAGCTATAAATTATAGTTCTTTGGGAAAACAGAGGAAAAAATTAATTCCCTTTGGAGAAGTAAGGAGTTAAATCTTTAAGATGGAGAATGATATGGAGGGAAGAAGAAGAGAAAAAGACTTTCCTAATTTAAAGCAACAGCACAGCAAAGACATAAAACTACATATTAAGAACAAGAAGGTAGAATCCCGTGAGGCTTGGAGGGACATGGGGGATGAAAACTAGATAGGAAAGACTTACGTTAGAATAAGACTGTGGGAGACCTGGATTCTTTGTATCTT
Organism: Marmota flaviventris; assembly: GCF_047511675.1. Lineage (NCBI taxonomy): Eukaryota > Metazoa > Chordata > Mammalia > Rodentia > Sciuridae > Marmota > Marmota flaviventris. The sequence continues at coordinate 45,940,442 of NC_092505.1, read as the reverse complement.
CCTCAAGGTAACCTCGGGCTTCCAGAAGGCTTTATGACTTAACTTTCTTGAATATAAAAATAACGGCTAGATCAACTCTTATTTTCTATGACTATGTTTCTAACACCTGAGATTAAAAATGGAAACTCTTCATGTGGACTGAAGGAATATCAAAAAGACACTAGAAATTTGGGGACTGTCTTCTGCTACTGCTATCTCAAAAGATCAACATCAACTCCCCTTTTCCCTCTCATTTTCCCCCAAAGAAGTGTGCCAAACCCACCCAACTGTCACAACAGTGTTTGCCCTCTGACCTTTGGCAAACAATTACACAGGATGCCTTTCCTATACTGCAGGATGCTATACTCTTGTTTTTTTAAAGACTGACCTGCAGGACTAATTAGAGAGGTAAACTCTGCCTATCTGGGACTAACATTTACATTTAGACCCATAAAACAAAACCAGGCCTCCTAACAGATCCCTAGACTTGGAGGATTCTAACTCAGTTGGGGCTGACCCATGTTCTCAAGATAAATTTAAGCTATCCAAATGCAAGGACCCATTTCTTTATTACTTTTCTGAAAGACTATGAGTCTTTAGCCGTTAGTTTTCAATTAAGCATTCACTTATAAATTCTTTTCTCACTGTTTCCTAGGACTATAAATGGACACATCTATGATAGTGTCACATTCTCTTCTTATACCCTAGCAATAAGAGCAGGGAAGGCATAGAGGGCTCTGATACCGTCTCTGGAGGGAAACGTACAATTCCAAATATAAAAGAAGAAAAAGAACAGTTCATGGTGATAATAATATGAGTAGCAATGCTAAGCACTGCTAAAAAGTAGAACTGAAGAATATTGTTTCAGAATTTTAAATCCTCAAATAAATGTAAACACCAATTTCCAGTTTTTTTCTAGAGGATTTTTCTAAATCCTTAAATTCTTCAGAAATCTTATAATCAATCCTTTTCATTTTAGAAACAATATGAAACCCAAAGATTGAAAAGGAATGTTCTAATGCTTTGTAACAATTTTATGCACATCAAGTGGTTTTCCTTATCTTCTTATTCTTAGTATTGTATGCCCTATTTGAAAGAATAGCATTACCCCATGACACATAACTATAAGAAATACTTTATTTCCATATGTGGCCTATGGCTAATATTCTAGATGTACTGAAAGTGAATATCACACACCCCAATCAGATGCCTCAAGTTCTGTTTTAAAACCTATTTTCGTGACAATAAAAGGTTTTGTAATAAACATAGTCTCTAATAAAAGACAACCTCTGTTGTTCTCTGGGGAAAAAAAAAAGTTGTTTTTTTCCCCCCATTCTAAGTTTGGGCCTTATAAAATATAAAGGAAATGTCTGAATCAAATGGGAAACGGTAAGCTATAAGAGGAAAAAAAAAGATGATGCTTCAGTCAAAGGAGTAAAACAGAGCCCAAGCACATTGGAAGGCACCTTATTAAAAACCAGAAACAAACAGTAACATCAAGCAAAAACATCAAATTAAAGGAAAGCAAGAAAAGAAAGAAAATATGATACATTAGGCCCTCAGTAGGTATGCAGAAAGTAGTTTTCATCTTATATTGAAGGGGTAGTACCTGAAATCTAGCAGGAAGAACTAGAGTCTACATTTGGGGTTAAAAAAGGAGAACTGATACTGATGTGGGGAAGAATGATTTTGGAGTTGTAAAGACCTTGTCAGAAGAGGACTCAGTATCATGGCAAATGGAATCTTTATATGTAGGTTATAAGTTCCTATCCTCTCTGAAGGAAAATATGCACCCAAAATGGCCACTGAGTACCCGGGTCTTAAGGATATATTTGATAACAGTATTTATTAACATTTTGTACAGCACTGCGTCTTCACAGATTTATTTGCTATATCTGATACTATATTTGATAGCATGCCTGTCTTGGCTTGGAGGGGAAAAAAACAGGTCAGCCTGAAATTCTGAGTTATGATACATACTAGGTCTGTAGCCCTTAGGAAAAACCAGAAATTGATGTTTACATTTATCAAATGAGGATTATACTACCTCACAAGTAACCACAACCGTTGTCAGATGAGAGACATACTGTTTTATAAATTATAAACTGAAAGGGAAAAATAGAAATTAGAACTAGCAATGGTACACTGAGTTGTCAAAGCAATAATATAGGTGTTTTTGTATTCTCCAGATACAGGCACACCACATTTTATCTTTCACATTTTTTTTTTTTTTGGTGGTGTTGTTTTTCCTTTGGATATAATTGTGTTTTTTTCCCCCAAGTATCCAGTGATTTTTTTTTTTTTTTTTTAATCTTCAGGGGATAGACTACATGAATGTGTGTCCTCTTACCTCCTAAGGAAATTAGAGGCCAGTAACTTCCATATTGTAATTATGGAGTTAAAGGCCAGACTGCTTGGGTGGTTAGATTGATGACCTTTAAGATCTCTTCTAACCCAAAGATTTCTACAAGAAAAAGAAAAAAGAAAAAAACATATAGACAATAATCCTCACACAACATAGTTAAAACAGAAAAAAAAGCCATAAGTGGAAAGGATGACTAAACAATATTTTTGAATGTCACTTAGCATTTGTGTTTTATGTTTTAACGTCCAGAAAAATCATTCTCTTCTCTGATAAATAAGGAGTAAAGTTACCTGAAAACATGTCGTAGCGACTATTCTCTAACTGGCCAAGGAACTGGCTTCTGAATTTTGAATCATGGTCTGCTATAAGGAAACAATTTTTGCTTGGCAGCTTACCTTCTTTGTCTAAATTAACACAATATGTTCAAAATTAATGAAGGCATGCCCACAGAGATCTCTAACAGGGCCCATCAACCTTATTAAACAAATCCAGTTCACAATGGTTTCTTGGAGCCATAATGGCCTGAAGCTGTCTTTTAGATTTACTATCTAAGGACTTTGGCCTAAAAGAAGATTTACAAGGGAAATTTTTGAGGAGTAAAATAAATGCAAGACTGAGAATTACTCTGAGGAACGAAGTTCCACACAATCAGAAGGGATTAAATAATACAGGAAATGCCTTACTTGGTATAGTGGAAGTTTCTTTTTTTCAGATGCAAACATTATAGGGGAAAGTGCATATAAAACATTACATTAAGATAAAAATAACTTTTAGAGTGATTGCTTCACATCCTAGTGACTTAACTCCATAGAGACAGGAAAAAAGAAAGAAAGAACTCTACCAGTAATCATCTTTTGGAAACTTTCTCACTGATTTATTGATCATAGAGAAGGTCACAGAGTAAAAGAAGAGACCCCTATCCTCCCCTTGATGTCTGAGGATACAGCTGCTTTCAGATGCTTAGATAAAAGACCCTAAGTGCAAAGTAGTAGTATTATCTACTTATTACCCCCACTTATCTGCTTATGCCTTCCTTGAAGTCCTACTTCTGTCTGCAATATCAATCACGTCTCTGGCAGCTTGTCTTACTACAAAGGGAGGATTTGATCCCCTCCTGAGCCCTCTAGAAGTCTCAGACTTGTGCAAAACTAATTCATTACACCACCAAGGCTGTAGGGCAAGTTGTCCAGGCGGAAATAGCACACTCTTATAGTCAATTCTTGAAAATGAGGCAAAAATTCAATCTGCTTTCTCACCAAACACAACACAGTCTAGGCACTGAATTTGGCACTAAGTAGGTACCAAAAAAAAAAAAAAAAAAAAAAAACAGAGGAAAAGTCTTGATATCGTCTCTGTGTAGTTAGGAGCTCTAGTTACACAAAATGACCATGTTAGGGCAAATATAACATTACCCTGAAAAGTTCGGTAATCTCAAGTTGGTAAGTTTTGATTGCTGAAATACAGAGTTAGTTTCCCGAGATAATATTTGGGTACTTAATTTTTTATAGGAAGAACCCTATACTCAGGCAAATTTAGTTCATGGCTGGCTCCTTCACAAACTGGTTGCATGATCTAGGGTTTGTCATTCCAAGTCTCTGTGCTTCAGTTTCCTCATGGGTTAAAAAACAAAACAAACAACAACAACAACAACAAAAACTGGCTACTTGATGATCATTAAATCAGTTCTCCAGCACTGACAATCTAAATGAGTGAGTGGAGCATTAGGTTATGAAGAAAAATAAGCTAGCTTTCCATTAAATTCAAAATAGGTTGTATGGGAAAATACACATGAATGTTTGGGCCAGGGATGAGAAGCAAATTAGCAAAACATCTGTATGAACTCCTAGACTCACTATAATGGTTTGTTTATTTAACTGTCTTCATTAAATGCTCTTACTACATCAAAGGAATGTATCCAAGCCTCACAATTAGCCATGTAAATAATAGCACAACTTATCACTTTGCCATATTCAAGAAACAAGTTTTCTGATATGCTATCAAATCCTACTGAGGCTAATATTCATACTAAACCCATTAGGCTGGGCATAGACATATGAATCAGGGTTTATACATAGAAAGTTCCAACACATTCTAAAAGGAAATGCATCAATCAAGAAATCTGCTGAATTTTGATGTGAAGTGACTATTGATCAACCTTAACAGAAGAAACTGTCCAGACTTCTGCCAAATGAGAGGAGCCAGGGCCTCACTCTCAGAAAATCAAATAATCACCCAAACATAGCTTCATTCAATCATATTTTGGTACTGCTACTACCAAATATGCATAACTATTCAACTAGGGAGGTTTACAAACACATTTGTAACATTACTGATGTGAAGGCAATGAATAGTAATTAAAGAAAATGAAGATATGCTCAAAGCTAACTAGACAACTAATCCCCAAAATACCTTTCTCCCTCAATTTGCCTTTTTTTTTTTCCCATTATGTTATCCCCAGGTAGACTAACGTGACAAAGGTGGAGAACACGTTATCTGTGAGATCCTAACCTTTTTAACTTGGAGGTCTGGAACAAGAACCATATTTTCATTTGTTTAACAGCAATGTAAAATATGATGGATGCTTTTTACTTAGTCATACATACTAACTTGACATTAATGAAGTTAAGTGGCTTTTAATAACATTTAATTAAACCCAAAATCCAAAGAAGTAATGCCCTTGGAATAGTGTTGGATATACATTGTATGTTGTTGTGAAGATCAAGGGTGATAATAGATATGAAATAACTTACTAAACTGCAGAGAGTAATGCAAACATAAAATATTTGTTTGTTTTTGATGAATAGGCATCATTTTTAAAACCCTTACTGCAATTAGCTTTGGTTCATTCAATGGAAAATCTTTGACATATTACATGATTATACAGTGGAAGTGACTCATTAATTTCAAGAAAAAACTTGCAACATTAAACATTTTGTCCCAGCAATCTGCAGGGATGACTTGGATCGGTCTTTGAATTTGCATAAAATCAGAGAAAAATGTTCTTCAAAATAAAAAAAAAAAGAACAGCCTTTTGGGCATAATACTTTTTGATAAGTCCCCAAATGCTCAACTTCTGCTGCTTGATTCTATTAAAAATTGCTTAATAGATTTCAAAGAAGCATTTTAAATTAATATTTACACGTACCAGATAAACAGAAAAGCAACAGATAGCATACGGGAATGGCATAAAATCCAACAAGAAAGACAAGGAAGCACTGTAAGGATTGTTGAGTTTTCAAAACTTACATCAAGATGTTGTGGAGAGGCTGAGGGTAGAGGTTAATGGTAGAGCACATGCTCACCATGTGCAAGTCCCCATGGGTTCAACCCCCAGCACCAAAAAAGTAAAAACAGGACAGGCAGATTACATCACTTTCCGGAAGGAGTTAGCAAATTTAAAGAGATGAGTCTACTAACCCCCACACCATTCCACAAACATTTGCTGAGCACTAATAGGTGCCAAGCTTTGTAATGTGTTTAATTGAAAAGAAAAATATGATTTTTGCTTTGACGGAGCTGTGAGCCTGGGGAACAATCTGTTGGAACTTTTGAATCAATCTGTGACTCATTATTGGAAAATAATCAATGGTGACAAATTTTCATCCTTTAAAATATGCCTTCAGCCACAGTCAGTGTATAAAGTAAGTGATCAGATTGGGTAAGATGGGGCTGGGGATGTGGCTCAAGTGGTAGCGCGCTCGCCTGGCATGTGTGCGGCCCGGGTTGGATCCTCAGCACCACATACAAACAAAGATGTTGTGTCTGCCAAAAACTGAAAAATAAATATTAAAAAAAAATTCTCTCTCTCTCTCTCTCTAAAAAAAAAATTGGGAAAGATGATTCTAATATAGAAAAATTCTCATTAAAGTAAGAGTACTTTTTTTGTGTGTGTGCCTAATAAGCTTAGTGACAGGAGAAGCCAAAGAAACATAATTGCCCAAGCTGGACTCTTGCAAACATGTTTGAAAGCGTAAAGGTATGTAGGCATTTAAAGTTTTATTCATCTTTTGATGTACTCTTTTAGGGTACTTAAATCTTATATAGTATATTTATTATAATCATAATCTTAATCAGAGACAATATTAATGCTATATATTAGATAAATTATGAGCAAATTTTTGCTTGAAATAAATATCACCTAAAGAGAAGAATACCAAGTAAAGACCAGTCAACACCTCCATACACCACACACATAATTTCTGATCCAAACAGATGGTGAGGCTGGCTTCTCAGTTATAAATCAAAACAAAAACGTGTATAAATAAGAAAATCTGCAGTGCTATTATTATAGGAAATAAAATTTGACTTTCATTTTGACCCAGAATAAATTTCTACTGTGTTATTCAGCTTGTTCATTAGATGGAATTAAAGTCTTGGAAGACAGAACTTATTAATGCCCTTCATGTTAAATATTTTTAGAACTACATATTTGCACTGAGTGCAGTGGTGCATGCCTGAAATCCCAGTGGCTTGGGAAAAGCTGAGACAAGAAAATCACAAGTTCAAATCCAGCCTTAGCAACTTTGTGAATCCCCAAGCAATTTAATGAGACTCTGTCTCAAAATTAAAAAAAATAAAAAAGGGCTGGCGATGTGGCTTAGTGGTTAAGCTCCCCTAGGTTCAACCCCTGATACAAAAAAACAACTACGTATTTGCATAAATGCAATCAAGGATGGGAAGAACAAATAGTATATATTAGTTAAGTACTTCTAAGGCAAGGCATGGTTCTTAGCACTTTATATACACGTTCTGATTCAGTACATCAGCCTGTGAGTGAGGAAGAAGAAACATAAGGAGATGCAATGGGTTGCCTGATATTACACCACTAGTAAGTGAAGAAGTCTTCTGCAGCCACACTGACTTGCTTTTGTGCTGACCTTAGAATGAAACAATGTTTTTTTATCCATATGTTGATTTGTGTTTGTTACATGCATTGAAACCTGTACACACAGTTTCACTATGACATCCATACGCCCCTGACAAACAATATGCTCTTGCCACAACCTAATGTTAAGTCAAATTGATTCAATAACAAGTCAACCCTCATGCACAATAGGTGACATTACATCAGAAGTAGTTTTAGTGTGTATGCTGAGTTTTGGATGTTTTAGTCAGAATTGCTTATGATAAAGAAGGAAAAAACAATTGTTGGATAACTGTGTTAGACTTTAAAATCATTTTTTACTATTTGTCATTCACAATTTTGGAGTAGTTTTCAATGATTATCCCTCCACAAATTGCAAATAAATTTTTAAAAAGCAATTTGCCAAGATTTACATTTGTGATTCAAGATATTTTAAAAGAATTTCTTTTGTTATTTCTCAATGATAGAAATAACACTGCTACCAAAATAAAGGGGAATTGGAATTTGAGGCTTGTAAAACATTTTAACATCTATACAGAACTACTCCTTAAATTGTGTTTACTTAAAACCACCTATTGTGTTCAGTGACTGACCAAAGAAAAAGAAAATCTAAAAGAAAAGACAACAGTGGTTATGCTTGCTATTGTGATGTCATTTTATTTCTCTCCTGTCTTTTTTTTTTTTTTTTTTTTTTGAGACTGGCTCTCACTCTTGTTGCAAGGCTGACTTCAAAATCCTGGGTTCCAGGGATCCTCCTGCCCCAGCCTCTCAAGTAGCTAGCACTACAGGTGCACACCTCCCTCCACAGCATTGATAAGCTCTTTATATTCATTATTTCATTTAGTTTTCACAATAATTGTATTAATCCCATTTTAACAAAAGAAAAAAATATAAAGTGAGAAAGGAACAGTTACTTCTACACTCAGGTATTTCAACAGAGCCTAAAGTATTTAGTCTTTAAAATGATTCTCTGATAGTACAATACTACTTGATTTTGTTTTATGCATTGGCATAGTGTATGGATTTTCACATTTATGGGTTATTCTAAAAAAAAAACCCTCTCATCTAGATTTGAATATTTATTATATAGATTATTTTATAACTGATAAAACTAAACTGGAGAGGTTAATCATATATGTCAGGTCATACAATTAAATGATATAGAATTCATGACCAGAATCTAGGTCCTAAAACTTTTAAAGCTCCTTTTCTATACAACAATCTGCTCATAAGAATATTTGAATCAGAATATCCTCTCCAGGTGTAATTCAGTTATGAGATGTTGGTTTGTTTCTATTGCCCGGCAAACAATTTATTGTCTCCAAGTATATCTATAGTAAACATGGATGCTAATAGTTTTCCAAACATTAGCTAATATTTAACTGAACTATTTCATAGATGAATATGGTTGGTTTTTTGATACTGTTAGGAAAGGAGCTAGAAATGAAAACCCAACTTCACATTGATTTAAAAGATGCTGAGAATTTTTCCAAAAAGAAAATTATTGAATAAGATTTCATCCATTGCCATTCAGATATTAAGCCGAGAAAGAAATTCAACAATGAATTTTTCCCATTTGTACTGTACAAATTGAGATTGATGCATTTTTACTTTTTTCTTCACTGAATTTAAATCATAAACTATCCCTATTTAGTTAGCAACTACACATACCCAGAATAAGAAAATACGAGTCATTACTATTCAAGTGTTTTTTTTTTTTTTTGGTTGGACTGGATGAACAACTGGCTTAGAAAAAGAGAAGAAAAATTCGCTGACACCTCAGTTATTGCCCAAGATGCTATTATACAGTGAAGATAAATTTTGAAGCATATATACTTCATAATCATTAAATTTATCAGCACGATTAAGAATGATTTTATATTTGTATAAAAGCAAAACTTGATGTGGCAAGATTTGTGTCCATCTGCAATTTATATCTTTTGGTTCACATTTTATAATTTATTCATCTAAAGACACCAGCAAAGACAACATATACTTAATATTTTCATTAAATCACCCTAGGCTTCAAGGAGAAGGATCGAAAGAGGTGTGCACAAGGAGAAAAGATTACAATAAGAGATTTTAATCCCTCTTAACCCAAAGAACAAATGCAACCCAGATAAAAAGTTTTCTCTTTAAAAGGAACAAGGTATCTGATGTCCTAATTGCTTTTGCTTTTGTTTTTGTTTTTGCTGTTTCAAAGTGGTAAGTAGGTTTGGGCATTTTTGTTTTAAGTCAAAGAAGAAATTTTGGTGTGCAACATTTATCACCTTTTTTTTTAAACATGATTTATGCTTTTAGGGAGGTTCATTTTCAGAACTCTGAATGAGGAGACAGTCTGTAGAAAGACATTCCATCGAACTGGTTAGGCAAGTAGTTGTTTGGAAGGAACAGTGCCTGGGGCTTGCCAGGTAGATGGAGGCAGCAGGTTGGGAGAGCAACCGAAGGAGTTGGTTACTTCTCCTTTCACTAGCCCCAGACAGTATTCAAGGCTGTGACTAATCTTCATTGGGGTAATCCTTTGCCACCCACCCTACCTCCACAAAAGGCACAGATGAGGAAGGCTCATTTTCTCAGATATAAAAATGTTGCTTTTGTATTTAAGTTTTTGCAAAACTCTTCCTCACTCCCACCCCAAGGATAGGAAGAAAAGAGCAACACAGTCACCAACTCTTTAGATTCCATGCCTCACAGGTCTTACTTAGAAAAGGTTTTGTTTTACAATGTTTCATACAGGTTACACTGGTTTACATGTCCATTTTTTTTTTTTTCTTTTTGGATTGAGAATTGAACTCAGGGGTGCTTTACCACAGAGATACATCTCCAAACCTTTTAATTTTTTTTTTTTTTTTGAGACAATGGTCTTGCTAGGTTAGTTAGGTGCTCACTAAATTGCTGATGCTGGCCTCAAACTTGTGATCCTCCTGCTTCAGTCTCCCAAATTGCTGGGATTACATTACTCATAATCCTTGAAAATGTGTTTAGATGTACTAGGTACCAGTCATTGCCACTGAAACATAGGAGGAGTTCTAGTAAGATGGGATCGACAATTGATCATTACAGAGTAGGAAAGAACTGAGTCTTCACCTACCCCAACTCTCTGCTTTTACCATAAAGAAAAAGACCAGAGGGAGAAAGTACATGTCTTTCAGTAGAAAACCTTCTGGGGACAGCAGTGTGGAGCCTGGAAGTCCTAGGCCAGTGCTCCCTCACTATACTTTATGACACTTTGCAACTGATAAAGTTTGAATACCTTTAAAAACACAGAGACAGTATAAAACATAAAGATCCAAACTGAAAGGAAAGAGAGAAAGAGAGAAAAAAAGATCCAAAGTGAAAAATGTTTCTTTCCCAGGCCAAAGGATCACCAAAGAGCTTGATCTCGTACATGATGTGTTAATCCTTGAATTTCAAGAGAAGGAGATAACATACTGGGATATTTGTTTCTAGAAAGATTTTTCCCCCTCCATATCTTTACTTTTTATTTTTCTATCAGGTCAGTTCCAAATAGCCAATTTGTTTCTTTTGCTAAATAGGCTTACTGTTGAAAAGCAAATAAAACATCTTAGTTAAATTGAAAGGTTTCATCTATTTAATGCAGTAGCAGAGATGGTTTATACTGATTCCTTTCATCTAGCATAGATAACATCACTAAATCTATAATGTACCAGTAAAGATCTATCTAGTGAAAAATGGTCCCATATTCCACCCAGACATTTAAAAGAGAGGTCCACTTTAAAAAGACACATGTTGTAAGGCCATCTAGTCTTAATTTGAAGGAAAGCAGGTAGCAGCATTCACTAGAACAAAGAGTTCTCGATTTCCCAGATGAATCATATGGGTTTTATTTTTAATTTAGATTCTGTTTCATTATTCTGTACTACAGAGTACAAAATTCAAATGAGTACAAAATTCAAATGTTAAAACACTTTCTCTTTTTCCACCTCTTTAAGAAGATGTGCCAAAAAAATGACTTAAATAATATCTGTCAAGAGCTCCTACCTTCTTGGGAGGATGGTAAATAAATGCAAGGAAATGAGCGCTTTTGTTATCTATAAGTGAATTATAGGTCTTTCCCAAACTCAAAGAAAGTTTTAAAAGACAGGAAAGAATTAAGTTCACATCACTGCAGAGAAGATATTTCTGATGGGCACTCCATGTCTACCAGTAAGGTGCAGAACCAAGGGAGCATCTTCAATGTCCCTTCCAATGAGAGATAAATGCTGCACAGAGGAAAAGTATGATATCCATGTACATGTGCATGTTTTTAAATAATTTCTTTTAACCTGGGGATGACTTCTATAATCCTTCCAATCGGGAATAATATCATAGCTGCTGGTTTCATCAGCCTTGTTTTATATCTCTATCTTAGCATTTTACCAATATGGTTATTGTTTCCTAGCTAATGAGATACACACCGGTATCTTCATGAGATTGAACACCACTTTGATTCCTTCTCTAAGAAATCACACATGTCTATTCTAGACAAATGTCGGGGAAGAAAAAATAGACAATAGGGCCTTATCCGAAAAGAACAGTCAGCCAGAGGGACTTAACCCTAATCTCAGGACACCCACTTCTCTTCATAGGAAAGCATGAGAGAGAGCAGAGCACATACAAGCTCCTCCACACGATGATCAGCTCAGCAAGAATATCAGGTTGGAAGATATTACCATTTTCCTTAGACTGACATCTAACCGGACTTTGTCTATGCCCACACTCTTTGTCATGCATATAGAGTTCAAGCCAACCCAAGCCAATCCTCAATTCCTTACACAATTTATCATATTCGTGTCTATATATTGGCTGGGGCCTCAAACTGATAGCCTACATTATGTGTTCTGTGTGTCCAGGAAACTTTAAATTGCTCTAAAGGAGTCAAATATTTTTTTCAATTCTTTCTAAGCATTACTATTTCTTGTTCTCTTACCCTTAGTTTTTTCTACAGTCTTAAATGATTTTCTCTCCCTAAAAGAACCCCTTGTTCATTCTTTTTGTTCAAGACCTGGGTTCAATCGCTATCCAGCACTACACTAAAAATATCAAAACTTGCTTACAAAGACATGTATAGCCAAATACTTCAAACACTTAAGAAATACATATAAATATTTCTCCTAATTACATTTACCTTTTAATTTTCTTTCTTTTTGTTTTTCCTTTTGAGACAAGGGTCTTATTATATGGCCTAGGCTGGTCATGAACTCCTGAGCTTAAGTGTTTTCTCCTCCTCAGTCTCCTGAATAGTTGGGACTACAGGTGCTTGCTACCTAGCTTTACTTATTTATTGTCTAAGTGGCGTAACCCAGTGAGTCCTTGCACATGTTTTTAAATGAATCACAGATAGAAATATTTAAAGTAGAAACTGGCCAAAAGTTTCTTTTTTGTCATCACAGCTGCATGTCCTTGTCCTACTTACTTCTCAAAGCCTGACTGTCTTACCTATAAAAATTGGCACTAAATAATGATTGTCTTAGTGATTCTACAATACCATAATAACCTGGAGAGTTGATGATTCCAAATCTAAAATAGTACCCAAGAGGATAATTAATGTTACTGACGCTGGTTCTGAGGCCACATTTTGATAACCACTGAATTAAACTGGGTAGAGGTCTATGCAACTTTGCTTTTATTATCATGCTAAGATTTAAAGCCAGGTATATAGGCACATCCAATTCTAAAGCTTATGATCTTAATCGGAAAAAAAAATATATGCTTCCTTATGTTATGATATCAACAATAACTAAATAACATCATCATCACCATCATAATTATATATAAGTTTTTGTGAGTTCTATGAGATCTGAACAAACACAAGATTATACTGATTTTCAAAAGAAGTATGTCTACTTCAAAACTGATTGCAGTTTGAAGAAAACTCAATTTCATCTAGTTTCAAGTGGGAAAGGAGGGCCAAGTTCTATTTTATCACATGCCAACAAATCTTCAAATAGTACTTTATTATTTACAAAACTCCAAATGAAAATCTATAAAATTTTCATTTTTATTCATATATTAGTAATTATCACACTTAGAACTAATAATTCACTATTTCTAAATATTCATATTCTAAAGGGACAGCAATCATTACCACTGAGGACTTGGCCTCATGTAAGATATTGTGCTGCTTTACCAGCCTTATCTCAATTCTCAAAATAACTCTTACACAGGATGTAACCAGCATCATCATTTTTATTTTGCAGATGAGGAGACCAAGGCTCAGAAATATCTTGTCATTTTTCCAACATCAGCAAAATAGTGAATGTTAAGTTTGGATTTGGACATAGGCAGTCTGCCATCTACCTATAGAATACAGGTCTAGAAAAACCAGAGAATTGGGTTTAACTCTGGGTTTCTTACAAATTTTATCAGAAGTGTTGGAAAACTCACCAGTAATCTTGATTTTCCTGACTTTAAAGAAAGGCTGGGCTAGAACTAGAATAGGTATGGAGTTCTTAAATATAAAATTGTAGAGTTTTCCAAGTTTTGTAGATTGAAACTACATTTCCTTGCTGAAGGAAAGAACATGTGACTAATAGGAGTAGTACCACTTCAAACAAATCGTATTCTTTTTAATCCAGTGTGCTAGGATTTCATTCTGATCAGTTTTTAAGAGGATGCAAGGTCAGAATCAGCCCCTGTGCTTCTGCTGAAATCCCTTTCTGTTTATCTGCCCTCTTCAACTTTGTCAATCTGGATGCATACGCACTGAGCCCAGTGTCTTAAGTAACACTGCTGTGGTTACACTAGAGACAGGTGTTTGGGGAACTATTTCCCTGGGGCTATCATTTCCAATTCTTCCTCCTCAAAAAGAGAGGGAGGGGACAGAAGGAAAGGGGTTGCTTTTCAGATTAAACACAGGGACTGCAAACACCTTCCCCTAGGCAATAAATTCTCTGCCAGTGTGTGCTACAGTTTACCCAAACACCAAAGCAAAAAGCAAACAGCCCCTTTTGTACGGGAAGAGCTGTCACCTGTCAAGTCGCATTTGTGAATTTCTAGAGAAAAGAAAAAAAGAAAACCCTTTCCCTTATTTTATTAAGCAGTCTGTTTGTTCAAGGTTGGAAATGCATACCTGTGTTTAAGGTAAAGTCCCTGAGTTGGCACTCTTGAACAAAGTGATGCTTTTCTATTGGCTATGCTATACAAAGAACAGAACAGAAAAAGTCTGCTCTTAAGGAGACACTGAACTTAGTCTAAACAGTATATAGTGAGCTATCTCATAAGGGGAATAGGTAATTACAATTCCATTTCACAAAGAAGCAGAGGGCTTTTGCTATGTGGAAAATGTTTTCTTGTTTGCATGTTTTATTTATATTTATAGAATAAATAACAAAGCCTACGTAGGGCAAATTATGTTTAAACGATACTAGTCAAGGAGTAAGGGTGCTAAAAACAAGGTTTAAGAAATGCTAGGAGGAAAAGAGGAAAATGTTATACCCATTCCAATGTTCAAGGTTACTTTGAGGTGAAAGCTTGGAAATACACTTTGTCCCCTTTACCATCTCTTTTCTCATAATATTCCCATCCCAGATAAGTTTGTTCACTCTGCAACTAGATGTTACATTGCCAAGAAGTCTTACCCATTTTCAACCAAAAATACTATCCATATTAGTTCTTTAGACACATCTTTGATTTCAATAAAAGGTATGTCTAAAGGGATAATTTTATCTTGATGAGAAAATGACCAGTTGAATTATCCAATAACCTAGAAGTAAGTTTTTGGTACTGGGGATTGAACCAAAGATGCTTTACCACTAAGCAACATTCCCAGCTCTTTTTATTTTTCATCTCGAAAGAGGATCTCATAAGTTGCTTAGGGACTTGCTAAGTTGCTGAGGCTGGTCTCCTACTACTGGGACTACATGTGTGCACCACACATCTGGAGTATTTGCCTCTTTAAAAAAGACACTGTAGAACCAAAACTGATGTCAAGTCTGTGAACATTGTTGCACAGTACGTGGAAGTGTAAATAGACAATAATAATGAAGGACAAAAAAACTTATGGAAAAAAAAATTTGGTATGATTGGTGTTCATATAATTTTACCCAATATTTATACCTTTAAGTATCCAGTGTAAGCAAATGCTCTGTACTTAAATACTTCTCTTACACATCTATGTAGATCAGTTAAAATTTAAAACACATTAAAATTAAAGTGGAAGATTAGTAAATGAGAAAAAGATGTCTATCATATAATGCTAATTAAAAGGAGCATATTTGCAAAATTTATATGACATAATTCCAATTATGTTTTGTAAAATCTCTTTTAGGAAAAATTCTGGAGAAAAACTAGTGTCCATAATTGTTTTTATATAGTGAAGTGAAAATGCTTTGCATACTTCGAAAGTTCATTTTAATTGTACTGCTTTTATAATCAGAAAACTTTGTTAATCTGTATTTCATTTAAAAAAATACCTATTACCTTTTTTAAAGAATTTGTATAGAATTAACACAAACAGATAACTGATAACAAAAATAACATTTTTTTTTCTTGACTACATATTTATATTCTGGCGGGAGCTTTGAATAAAATAAATCAATAAAAAAATCAAAATTTTTTCATAATATTTAAGGTAGATATTATATTGATCTGTACAAATGAGGAAAGACAATTTCACAGAGATTATTAATGTTTCTCAGCTAAAACTGTGAGTCTAACTCTATTATGTCTAATTCCAGTGTGTCTAACAACAAATTCCATGAGCCTCATATTAAATGTAAGGTATTCATCAAAAATTTTAAGTTTAATTAATTCTACCTACACTGAATTCTAGTGGTTGCCTGGATTGTCAGAAATGTTTGGCATGAATCATGAGGGAGAAATAGAGAATGTGAAGAGGAATGAGAGAAAGTACAGGAGGAACAAAGGGAGGATGACCTTGGTGGTACAAGTGTAGCTCTGGAAGCTTGATGGAGACCATGGTAGGAAGAAAAGGAAAAACAGAGATGCCCTCCTTCGAGTGAGCTCTTGATATTGGTGTCAGACTTACAGCTGGCTAACACTGCACATCTCAGAAGCCAGGATACTTATCACAGAAAATGGCTACTGTATGTATTATATGTGGGGGAACCAGGGGTAGACATGTGGAGAAAGAGATTTAGGGTGTTTTAGTGACTCACGCAGTGGTATGGTTAACTAGCTTCTTGTTAATCCAGTGTGCTAGGATTTCATTCTGATCAGTTTTTAAGAGGATGCAAGGTCAGAATCAGCCCCTGTGCTTCTGTGGTTAAGTTAAAATAATGTTTAGTGAATTACTGAAAAATACTTTATGTTTTTAGAGCATTTGCTTAATATATATTTGAAGGCTGCAATGTATCAAGTGAAGATTTATAGCTATTATGATCTGTATCTCTAATATTAGAATGTATCTATAGGTGTGGTTCAGTTGAGTTGTATGTGACTGAATTTGTGTGTGTGTGTGTGTGTGTGTGTGCATATGTACACATACATGCAGACAGAGGGAAGGTGATTTAGTCAGCTCTTTTTTGCTCCTGTGACTTAAAGTCCTGCCAGAATAATGTTGGAGGAGGAAAGTTTATTTGGGGGCTCATGGTTTCAGAGGTCTCAATCCATAGACAGATGGCTCCACTCCTTAGGGCTCAAGGTAAGGCAGAATATTATGGCAGAAGAATGTGGCAGAGGGAAGTGGCTCACTTGATGATCAGACAGCAGAAAGAGATTCCACTCACCTGATACAAAATACATACCCCAAAGCATACTTTCAGGGACCCAACTCCTCCAGCCATATCCTACCCATCTTTAGTTACCTCTTAGTTAATCTCATCAGGGGATTAACTCACTGATTGCGTTAAGGCTTTCATAACCCAATTATTTCTCCTCTAAATTTTTCCATTGCCTCACACATGAGCTTTTGGGGGACCTCACATTCAAATCATAATAGAGGGAAAGAAGAGAGATATTGGAGGTGATGTTAATAAAATTTGGATCACTTCAAATTTCAGCAAAAGAGAGCTTTGGCTTGGTTTATGGTCCTGCTGAGAAAATATAGCATTATTTTCTTTGAAAGAAAAATTTCACTTTGATAAGCAAAAGAATAAATGAGGCTGCATATTTTTCTTGGTACAAGGAAAGAGCAATGACACTGATAAATACCTTACTCAGTAAAATAGACTATAATTCTTCACTTGAGTTCATTACTTTAACAGTTGAAAGTAAAAATTATAACAGTGGCTGGTGTGATTTTCAATGTATGCAAATGTAATATGAATGACAGCTATAATACAAAGGGAAAAGAATGATGAAAATGACATTATGCTAAGATTTCCACATTTCATTTGATGTAGTAAGATTAATTTTCAATAGATTATGGAATATTGATAATAAATATTATAAAAGTATTAGTTTTGAGATCACTAGAGTAATCACTAAGAATATGAATAATGATATAGCCAAAAAACAGAGTAGATAAATTAAAATTAAATATTAAACATAGATCAAGTAATTTAAAAAGGCAGAATAAATGGAAACAGAAGAATAACAGAGGCAATTAATAAAAAACAAACAAATGATAGTCCTAAAATACCCAATATTGATAATTACATTATATATAAATGATGTAAATACATTAAATTAAAAGACAATGATTGCCAGAATACATGAAAATGATCCAAATATATATTTTGTAAAGAAATCATTTAAATTATAATGATAAAAGCACATTAAAATTAAAAACATGGAGACAAGATTTATCATGAAAAAAATCAAAAGAAAGATTTGCTCTATTAGTATTAACAAAGACAAAGTCAATTTGGGAGAAAAGCACATTATCATAAATAAATGAAAATACTATGAAATAATAGCAGGGTCAATTCATCATTAAGATATGAGCTTAAACATGATATATCCAATGACAAAGCTTGGATATACATGTAGAAAAAACTAAAAGGCTTGAAAGAAGAAAGGGAAGATCCATAATTATAGTCAAAATCTTCAACACTCTTTTCTCAGTAGCGAATAAAATGAATAGACATAAAATAAAAAAGGATATAGAAAAACTGCACAATGGCATCAACTTACTGAATCCAATTGAGATTTATAGAACTTTCCATTCAATATAAGCAAAGTATAGTCTTTTCAAGTGCCTGCCATCATTTCCTAAAATAATCTACATCCTGATTTATGAAACAAACTTTAACACATTGACAAATTGAAATCATAGGAATTATGCTTTCTGATCATAATGAAAGAAAATTATGTTAGTATGGAAAGATAAGAGAAAAATGTCCAAATGCTCAGAAATTAAATGACATGCTTCTAAATATTAATGGTCAAAATGGAATTCTGACCAAAAATTAGAAAATATTTTAAAATGAACAAAACTGAAAATTCAGAGTATTAATATTTATTTGAAACAGCTAAAGCAGTGTCTAATGGGAACTTTCTTGAAATCAATGTTAAACTTTGTGAGAAAGAAGAAAAATCTCAAAAATATAACATTCTAATTTAAGAAGTTGAAAAAGAAAATCACAATAAGTCCAAAGGAGAAGTTAGGAAATCTGATCAGAAATAATGAAGTTGAAAAAAGAAAAACAACAGAGAAGAAAAGTGAAATAAAAATCTGAGATATGCTTAAAAGATAAATGAAATTGATGAATCTCTGGTAAGACTGGCAAAGAAAAGGCAGGTAAGAAATGAAAATAGATAATATCATTATAAATATTACAGACATTAAAGGAATCAGAAAGGAAAATTCCAAATAAGTATATGGGAACGCATTAACAACTCTGATTAATTGATTTCTCAAAAGTCACAAGTTATGAAAACTCACCTAAGATAAATAATCTCAATACAGTCCTATACTATTAAAGAAACTGAATTCATGCCAGGTACAATGGTGAGTCCCAGCAACGCAGGAGGCTGGGGCAGGAGAATCATGAGTTCAAAGCCAGCCTCAGCAGATTAGTGAGGCACTTAGCAACCTAGCAAAACCCTGTCTCTAAATAAAATATAAAAAAAGGCTAGGGATGTTGCTTACTGGTTAAGCACCCCTGTGTTCAATTCCCAGTACCAAACAAACAACAACAAAAAAGGAAACTGAGCTCCCCCAAAAGGAATCTTATGCCCAGACTGTTTGGTGAATTTCATCAAATGTGAAAATAAATATATAAATAAAAATCTACATTACACAATCTAAAAAAAGAAAGAAAGAAAAGATAGAAATACAGAAATCACACTGTAGAACATGAAGAATAGGATCTCTAGGATTAAAATGACTACAAATCATTACTAATATCATCTCTCAATGGTGGGATTGACACTTGCTTTGAACCATGTTTTTTTTTTTTTTTTTTTTCCCTATCTTTCAAAGTCTGAAGCTCTGGAATCTACAGAATTCTGTCACATCATTTTAGTTACTACAGATGGTGCTGCAGCAAAACTTTCATTTCTCTGTGTGTGTGGCATGCTCATTTGTGTCCATGCACATAAGCATGTGTGTGTTTGAGTGTGTCCTTTATATCTTAGTTGTTTTATGGAATAAATACCTATGTCTGGAACTTGATGGCCAAATGAAGTTTCTTAAAAATTAAATAAATTAGAATGGGCAAATTACCCTCCAATATATCAATTTATGCTCCCACCAAGAATTGAAAAGACTATTTTTCAGCAATCTCACCAGCATTAACTATTATGATTTAAACCTTTTTTGATCAGAGAGATATGATAAATATGTCATTGTTTCAACCCATACAATTTTTATTAGTTGAGAAGTTGGAAATATTATGTCCATTTAACATTTGTATATTCATCATGTGTGAATTACCTATACCCGTTGCCTATGGGGGGAATTCAAATTCCTCATTACTTTTTAAGCATTCATTTTATTAGGGTTGTTAAACCTTTATCATTAATTGTAATTTTTAAAATTTATATTATTTTATATATAAAATTTTTAGCCAGATTTTTTTCAGTCTTATCTTTTAAAACTTCCAAGCTTCACATTATATTTTTATAACAATAGTTACCACATTTGGACTACTTTTCCCCTTCCCAGTTTTGATCAATTCTAGTCATTCTTCAAGGTCTAAATACAAATCACCATCTCTTTAAACTATTGCCATTCTTTCTCTGGTAGACTAAATCATTACTTTTTAATGCAACTTTTTAAAATACACATATATCTGAGTAGCTTTTGTAGGGAATTTTATTCACATTTGCTTTTAATGCTGCATTCCTGCCTTTGTAAAGTAAGAGACTTTATGATTTTTTCATCCACATCATAAACATCACAACATATAGTAGGTGCTAAATAGTTACTGTGGTTACACCAGTATGCATGACTGAAATCATGTAAATTTTGTGTCATTTAAGAGGCAGGGTATTATGCTAGGTGCTACAGCCTAAGCCTTTCCAGATATCTGGTTATTGACCTGTTAATATGTAGAAGTGAAGGCCCTTCACATTTATCTGGAATCATGCAACAAGAATTTGCAAAAACAGATCATGTTAGATAATTACCACTCATTTTCCTAGGGAAAAAAAATCAAACAGTTTTAAAGGGTTTTCCTCCATGTGCAGGAAATATGCAAATGCAAAAATTAAGAGTAATGTGGCCAGTACCAATCATTTCAAGTTGTTCACCTTTTGAAGATAGGATAGGCAGGCTTACACATTTCACAAATAATATAAATCTGAAATATAAAGTAATTTATTAAGTGACAGACTCAAAAACCAACAAGGTCTTGAAAAGATAGTTAAAATAGGATTGTTTGAGACACCTTCCTTTACTGTCCCAAAGAATTTCGTTTTCAGTGATATAGAACAAGACACAAAGACAATTCCCTGTAATTCATTTCAACTCTCCCCTGTTAATCAGAATAAAACATTTGTGATTCCATCACAACTAGTTATTAAGGTAAAGTTTACATGAAAAATCAACACAAAATGGAATGAATTTCCCAATGTCAATATTTCTGTCATTAATAAGCTGACACGTCTGTCTTTTCATGTCCAAGGGTTGAATTTCTTGCATAGGAAGAGAATGCTTGGCTGAGATTCCCAACTTAATAAAATATTATACTGATGAGGAAATTAATTCATGTGCAGACTTTGGAAACTATTTAGCAAATGGGTTGTACACACAAAAGTGAAAATCTGCTATTAAGTAATGGAAGAAAAAATCCTCACATCCTTTGTAGCAACAGGCTAGAATGATGAGGAAAAAGGTGGCTTTTAATATACAAACAGTAAAACCAATTAATAGTATCCTGAGCAAGTCTAGCCTTTTACTTCTTCTGCTGCTGAGGACTATTATGACCTAGTCCCATCTCTGTGATGGTAACATGTAGACACATACGATATGAAGATACTGGAAGAATTCTGAGTCAAGGGAAGACCCAGGATTCACATAGAATAAATGTCTCAGTTCTTTGGAGACAAAATCAGGGCCACCACAGATAGGCAAGCTCCTCTTTTCAGTCAAGTTCATTCTTGCTCTAATTTTATATACCTTTCCATACCATTGCTCCAAGGGCCCTATTTTGTTTCCTTCATCCTATTCCATTTTTTCCAGCTGTTTCTGAATCCCCTATTATAGGGACCTACTATATAACCTCAAGCACTAGTCATGATGAAAAATATGGCCCCTGACCTTTAGAAACAGAGAAATAAACAATTCATACTGGTTGGAATGTATATGAAAGGGATTCACATAGAAGGAGGACGAATAGGACAATGAAGGACAGATAAGAATTGGATAGAGAGGAGAAAAAAATGGAAATGGTATTTTCAGGGAGAACATTTCCAAGAATACAAAGAAGTTAAAAACAGCATGACACTTTAAGAAACCACATGATTCAGTATGTAAAAAGATAATAATAATAGAAATAGAACTTTAAAAGCTTGTGATCCTCCACTTTAAACTTATAAGTCTTTACCTACTTCTATAAATCCAACAGTAACAGTGGAAAAATCTCTACAGAAAATACAAAGACAGTTTTGCCAAAGTAGGTACTACCCATCAAAATGCAATATTTTATGTGAACTGGGAATATCCTAATTTTAAGTTACGGTCAGTCAAATAAGAGTTTACACATCTTCATGTTCACTTATAATGCATCCAAGACCCTGAATGACCCAACACTTGGAATTATCTGACAACTTCAGTAGTCCAAAGATAACTGGGAACAAATCTGTATTGAAATGAAAAGGGCCAATGACATAATGTATTTTTCCTACTCAATTTAGCAACAAAACACCACTGTATTTGCAAAGTTACTGCTTTCTATGTTTGGTTGTTTCCTCTATCCTTTTCCCCCTTCACTTTTTCCCAATATTAAGAAGTACATTTTATGCCAAAAAAGGTGTATTCCAATAAAATCTTATATTGAGTAAAAAAATACCAGGCATTTTCTAAGACATTATCATTAATTATGTCAATAGGCACTTTAGGACACCCCACACTCTTTCCTAGCTCTTTCCCCTGTTTTTATAGAAATTTTAAGAGCAAGATTTATATTATAAATAAATGATTTTTAAAAGAGAAGAAAATCCACTAGCACTATCTACTGCATAAATGCAGTCAATTTTATCTAAGTCACCTACACATCTCAGAAAAGTATTTTGATATTATTAACTCATTATATTCCTTACCTTGTCTGGGAGTTATGTGACATATAAGATAACCATTTCATAAATAAGAAACTGAGGCCTAAGGTTATGAGTGACTCAGTTGTAAATCCAGGAAAGGCCTATCTTTATCTCAGTTATCTTCTTTCTTCTTATTCTGATACCAGGTAATTAAACATTTGTATATGCCTAGAATTGACTTTCTCCTTTTTCATCACTCAATCCCCAATACCAAAAAAAAAAAAAAAAAAAAGTCCAATGAGAAGGGTTGTTTGCTATAGTGGAAAGTACCCTCAAATTAGATCTAGATGCTGTCTCTACCATCTGGAAAATCTTGAGTAGTGTCATCTGCTCTAAGTTGGGATTGACATTAGGAACAACTCATAAAATATACAAAGGATTCTTTCCAACCTCTTCCCCACATATTGTAGAGAGTTATGCAGACCCCAAATCCACAAACTACTACTAATCATGCCTTGGCTGAATAGATAAGTTCTTTCCAATGTTCTATTCAGATCCACCTGCCTCTTTAGATACCTTTAAAGAAACAGGATTTATAGAATTGAGTAGAGCATGGTCTACTGATTAAAGAGGAAACCCAGGCCACTCACCCACATGGGGTCACTGAGGTCCGAGTCTTGCATGCGGATACAGTCCATGCTAATCTCAATCTTGTTTGTTGCACCATTTTCTGATGGTTCATCCACAAAGTTCAAGTCAATGGGCTGAACTGAACATATAGGCCTAATATAATGGAAAGAAAAAATGTGTGTTAGCCAATGGGAAGGGACTAAAATATAATCACTAGGCTGGTAAGAATGAGTGCTTTCTATTTCAAAGTTTGCAAGGCTCACTACTTGCTGAGAGTCAGGAGAGTTTGAATCCTGGCTCAACCTTTACCAGATATATAATTTCAAGCAGTTCAAATCTAAATCTTATTTGTTAAATGGGAATCATGACCCCTGCACTCTTCAAAGAATTGCTGGATGGAATGAAGAACAGAAGAGATGGATCAATGATAAAGCATTTTATACCCTATCCTGCATGTCCTCAGTGCTCTGATATTCTCCTCAACTACCTCCTTATTTTATTCCACTTATTCAAACCTACTTTTAATAAAAAACTAGTAATATTTTTCATAGCAATATAATAATGATCAACAAAATTGGGTGTTTTACCTTTTCAGGCAATAACTGCTTTATAACATTGGATAAGTCTTCAAGACAAAGGGGTAGATTTTGAGCACCAGAAAGAAATGATTTGGGGTAATTCAGGAGATCCTTTTAGATTTTCCAAAAATTTCTCTCTTTAGAATAATAATGATCTTTTGGTATTGGAAACTGAACAAACAACCACAGGGTTTGAACACAGAGATAATATTGGAGGCAAGCAATTTTCCTGACAACATTAATTTTTTACTAATTCTAGAAACACACCCTAGTGAGTTATATTTGCACTATCCACATTTACCTATATTTAATGGTTCGAATACAATGTACTCTTGCTTATTTGATACTTACTGTTCCAGAAAATCCCAGATATGCTGGAAAACCTCTGGACTAAGGAATTCACTTGTCTGTGTGCTCTGGGACATGGTGGATCGGTAATAACTTTCTTTCCAAGAGAAATGCGCTGGGGTTTCTACAAAGCTTAAAAGGACAAAAATGAAGCTAGGATTATATTTCTGCATTTATGATACAGGATATTTAAATTAAAGCATATTGTATCAAAACATCAAGGAAGTCTATAAAATCACACAGGTATATATAGTACATTTTTCAAGTTGCATAATGATGTTTCTTTAGGAAGCACTGTGGATCCATTTGGCTATAAAATCAGACAGACTTCCCATGCTAGACAATCAAGCCTTTTATCAAATTCGTCTTTCTTAATTAATAATGTTATTATGTGCTATCGTTCCCCAATCCAACATCTGTGTTCTGCAGATTTCAAAAAGAAAATAAACATTCCCTCATTAAATTTGACAGCAAATCTGACCTATCATTAAACCCATTTTATAAGTGTCTCAACTGCTTATCCTGCCTCCAGCAGGTAAGAAGTAGAATCAGAAAATAGAAAAGAGCTCAGAGAACTTCACCTTCAGGTTAATCATCTCTCTCATAACTAAAATCTTAGCATCACACTCAAGGACAATAAACTCAAACTTCTGGACCTAAACTTTCATTTTTAATCACTAGCTCCTTTGATGTGTGTGTGTGTGTGTGTGTGTAGGTGGTATTTCTAAATTGGAGTTTAGAATACTATGTTAGACTAAGGGATAAGCAAGCAATTGAACACTTTGCAAATTAATAACATTTTTGTTTGCTTCATTTTGCTCCTGGATCTTCATATTTTTTTACTTAAGTATTTTTTTTTAAACTCTCACCCCCACACATCTGAAGTGAAACACCAGGTTTCTCAGGTAACGCAGTCTCCAAATCTGAATATTTACATCTGAATATTTATGTGCAAATCATCTTAGTAGTGATTAACTGTAATGATCAGTGGACTGATTTTTACCCCAGGACAAAATTAGCTAAGCTTTTAATCATTATTGCTCATATTATAAAGAGTCATAGTATCCTAAGACAGTTAATCATCATCTTAAATTTTCAAATATATGTTACGGTCTAGTAAGAGAAGATAATAATATTGGATTTATTAATAATGATTTCTAAGCTACCTGAAACAGTACATTCATCTGCTCAAATTACATATATAGAGAACACCTATTATTTTCCAGGGAGCATCATGGATATTAGAAATAAAAAGTGAATCAGGAATGTCTCACACCTCCGGGAAGTCACAGTGTAGAAATAAGGCAGGAAAACAAGCCTCTGATAAAATGGTTAACAGTATAGCCAGTACTGGGAAAACATAAAAATTGAATATATAACCTTATCTGTAGGACCAAGGAAATTAACAGATGATGAGGAGAAACTAGCCAGGCCAGGTAAAAACCAAAGGTATGGAGTGGGCATTGTGTAGCAATAGCATAAACAAAATACTAAAATGGAAACTAGTTTGGTGAATGTGAGAAAATGGCAAGTGACTATGTTAGTAAGGTACAAAAGTTTGGAACAGATAATGTTGCAGGATGGAGCAACAGAGAAACGTAGAAACAGATGCTATCTTAAAAAGTGTTTGTATAATTCAATACTTGTATTGAAAGATTTTTAAATGAACTTTTTGAGATAGCTGTATATTTGCATGTAGTTATAATAAATAAAAACACAGAGAGGTGTCTTGTATCATTTAGCCAGTTTTCCCAAGGGCAGCATCTTGTAAAACTATTGTACATATCACTACATGATAATGACATTGATAAAATCCACCAGTCTTATTTAGAAATTCTTAGTCTTATACTCATTGTATGGTGTGAATTTCATTCTATATAATTTTATCACATATGTAGGGTAGTATATCTACCCCCATGCTATTAATTAAAGGATTTAATACATGAGATGGACACACATTTAGAATATGCTCTGCATTGATCCATGTGGAAGATCTATGGAGGAATGATATATATAGCATGATAGTTCAAAGTTAAAGTGGGTTATTTAGGAGGTTGTTTTACCAATCGAACTAAAGACAATAGTAGCACAGAATCAGCATGGGTGGAGAAGTTGGAGACAAATTAAATCATTAGTGAAAAGGGTTAAATAAGTATGGGTTTATTACTGTTGGAGAGAAATGAAATAGTCAAGCATGTTTCCAGCTTTTTTGAACAGAGGGACTGATGATTCCACTGAAGACAGTTTGAAAATTTGGCTTGGAGAGGAAGGAGATGCTGAGTTGCATGTGGAGTTTGAGGTACCTATGGATATATAAAAAATAAATTTGCCTGTTTAATAAATCTTAAACTTTAGGCAGAAGAATGGGCCTGATGTTTAGAAACAGAAGTCCTTATCACAGGATGAAAACGAATCCATGAAGGTGTACACAGTGATCTAGGCAGAATATCCAATGAGGAAAGGAGGGACACCATTTGGAGAATCTACGACCTGGCTAACTAAGAAGTGTAGGGTCTAAAACAGTAATAAAGTTATCAACACTACCAAGGGATTTAAGAAGATAAGACCTGAAAAACAGATTTGACATGAAAAGACCATTAGCCACGTTGGTATTAGTACTTTCTGTTTATTAATGATGGCACAAAAATTTCAGTGATTTGAGGGATATACAAAGATATGAAGAAAATGTTCTTTTTTTTCAATTTTTGTTTGTTATTATGAATGGACAGAATGCCTTTATTTGTTTATTTTTATGTGGTGTTGAGGATAAAACCCTGTGACTCATATATGCTAGGCAAGTGCTCTGCCACTGAGCTATAGTCCCAGCCCAAAGAAATGTTCTTTTGATATAGAGTTATTATGCCCAAAAAGGTAAATCAAAAAGAATGAAAAATTAAAAGATATTGGAAAGAAAAGGAATGTTGTGGAGAAGGATCTTGGAAGAGGCGGGCAGGAAGGAGTTGATGGCTTAAGTGGAGAATATGGTATTGAATGAAAACCCCTGGCTCCCTCATTCCAAGAGGAAGGAAAAAAGACAAGATGACATGTGGATTTATATGTTTTTATAGAAGACAAATAGAAGTCATGGCTGATGCCTTCAGTTTCTTGATGAGGCAGAAGGTAGGCAAAGTTAGTTGAAATGGCAGGGTCAGTCACTGAGTGGTTGGAAGAGAAAGGTAAGGGTTTAGGGTGGAGTTGATTAGGAAATGTGACTTTTTCATGGCCTCAGTGTTCTCAGTTCTGTGTTTCTCTCTGGTTTCTATCAGCTATTGAAGTAGGGAAAGACACAGGAGAAAGCACCATACCTATTATTCCTCTGAATAGGTTGTCAGGAAACTGAAATCTAGTATGGGGTCCAGACTTGAGGGGAGGGGAAGAGAAATGAGGACAGAAATGGATGAAAGGGAACTAGAAGGTTTTATGAGGTTAAAGAACAGATACATAAGAGAATGAAACGAGAAAGTCAAATGATGAAAATGGAAGTTAGTGTCCCTCTCAAGACCACATCTAGAAAATGTACCTATAATTAGAAGAGCATCTTGAAATCCACTATCTTTAAATTAAAGGGTAAGTTAATTTTATTTTATTTTTAGAAGAAGGGCAGACTTGATTTATGTATTGCAATTAGTAAGTAGAAAGGAAGTGGAAAATAATGGAAGTGGAAAATAATTTACAGAAGTGAAAATTATAAAATACTTAGATGACACTTTCAAATGTGTTTGATTTGCACTAACATTTATCTTTAGACTAAACTGAAGTAGAAATAAATAGGAAAAATAAAAGTAAAGACTGTTCCTAAGCAATGGTAAAAATGAATTATCCAAACCCCAGAATGCAAATCAACTTTCATGTGAGAAGTTATGTACATGACTCCCAAGTCCATTTCCAACACCCAAAGACCTAAGTACCCAAAGCATCCAGGACCTTGCAGCCTAGCATCCAGGCAAGCAGTCGAAAATAAATGGAGCAACACAAATTGTATTCTCAGCAATCGCATTATCCAGTGTGTGATTCCATATGACAAATATAAGAGTTTTTAAGTTGGCAGATATTTAATTGTAGTTTCTAAAGAGATTGATAGTAACTGTGACCTAGGTCTTACATAACAAAAAAGCATGGAACAGATTCAAAAAGAGGCAAACAGAAGACACTGTAGTGTTTTCTAGAGTAGAAGAGAGAGTCTCGATTCCACAGCCACATGCCACTTCTTACACAGATCTCCACAGCAAAGTTCTGGTTTCTCCCTATGCCATTAATTTATGTGGCTCCCACCCCATTTCTGTCTGACTCCCAAAGACCTTCCTTGTATTTAATATCGCTTCTAGCCAGCGATGAAACCTTGGGTGATCCCCCTACACTCTTCCAACCTCAGCTTCCTAGAAAGCGACACAGGGTGAGCATCTGTACCCTGCTATGTTTCCACTCTACCCCATCCTCAGTGCCCTCTTCTCCAAAAGTACTTTATAGACCCTTATTTGAACTATACTCTTTCTCCTTTGAACTTTCCCAAACTTTTGCTTTACCTCATCAATGCTAGTTTATTCTATTTTGCTTGTATAACAATTAATCTACTGTAGAGGATTTTAACTAATTCGACGATAAAATCCCTCTCAAATCCGTCTTGTAGTTTTATGGCTGCTTGAGGCTCTACTGGCATGACCAAGTTAGTTAATGTATTTGAACCTTGGTGTCTTCAACTCTGCTTCCTGCAGAGGGTGGTTGAGAGGCTGACTTAAAATAATGTGCTATTCATTTTTTATATAGTGTCTGGTCACAAAGGCATTGGTTCTCTTAGATCAAGTGCTACATAATTTGTACCTGATAAATTAAACTAATAAGGATTTATTAAAAAAGGTCTGTTAAGGTTGTAATCATGCCATATGAAAGTAATTGTATTAGAAAACTTGTATCATCCTTCATTTCTCGTCAGTCAAACCATCCTCCATCTATGGCCTTGAGCCAAAAATGATGCTCCCATTGCCTCTCTTTATTCTGGATCATCTTTGTCTCAGGCTTGCCACATCAACTGGCAACTTTCCCCTTAGGGCCTTAAGTTCTCAAAGAGGATTTATTACAAACAAACAAACAAAAACAAAAACAAAACAACAAAACAAGCAACAACAACAACAAAAAAAACAAGGGTAGAGTTTGGAATTGATCCATATTATATTTCATAAAACAGTCAGCAATGGGGAGGGGATTCCAGATACCCCTTCTTATTAACAAGAAGTTTGGGTTTTACTTCTCTTATGCACACTAGAGCTCTGAGCATGATTTTATTAAAAAATTTTTTTTTGAAAGAAAAGGAAAGACCAATGGTCTAGGTTAGGAGAGATTCAAGGTCTCTCCTTTGCAAACAAGTGCTAATTTTCCTACTCCCTGGATCACCATGCAAACAGGGATAGAGATCAAATAGTGACAGGGAAGAGGTCAAATAGTGCCATTGGGCAGGAAAAGTGAAGCAAACCCCATCTATCTCCAAGTCTTTGCCTTTGATGAATCTCAGCATCAATTCACACAGTTCATTCAGGAAAAATAAGCTTCATCAGAAGCTAAGTCTCAGCATGATTGCCCAAACTTTGGTATCTGGATATGATAAATGAGAGAACACAGGTTTTATATATATAAAAAAAGTATCTATTCCCTTTTTCAAAACTAGAGATATATTGATTCTATACAAACATGCCCTTATTGATCTAACAAAATAGGACAGCATTTAGTAGTAAATAGAGTCAGAAGCTCATGGCTGCTACTAGATTTCCTGCCTCAGTCCCCTTGACAGGCTATTAGTCATTCTGATAGAGGGAAAATATGGCATCAGGAATCCCAGTCTCTTGCAGGAGTCTCCTTGCAAGCTGGGCTCACACTGCTGCTCACATTCCCATAGGAAAGATGCAGTCATGCTTGAGTCTACACCTTGAGTGTGTCAAAGTTGGTAGCACCCTTAGATAGTGCTTTTCTAGTCTTGCTCCTGCATTTCATAGAGAAGCTGAGGTCAGAATACTTGTCCTAGATTCACTATTGTCTCGGGGTGTCAGCTAATGAAAGCAGAAATGTTATATAAGCAGAAAGAGAATGTTAAATTCTCTGGAATTTTCTAAACCAGTTGTTAAAATTTAAAATTAAATTGTATTAAAATACAAAGATTTTAATAAGTTTTTCAAAATTCATCTATGCCTAATTGTTTTTTTCTATCATAGGTGCTTCTGAAAGCCATTTGGAAAAGTAATGTAATTCCTCAGATTAAAAAAATAAAAAATTCATCTGTGAATTCAATGCTGCCTTTCTCTGATAATATATTTCAAATAAAGGTTTTATGTGTAAATGATTCAACATGATATTGAGTATTATCTGGACAACTATGTGAAACAAGTAATGAATATGACTCAGCTAGTAATGATAAAGTTGGGATTTAGATTCAAGATTATACTACTTCAAATTCATGCTTAATCAAATGACTTATATGATTTTATGATTTCTAATTTTCATTCATTATAGAACTTGGAACATAAGCTTTTATAAGGAGGATGTTTTCTATAAAAAATAATCTATTAATTTTGTCTCATCACAATAGCCTTCCCTTTTCTACAAGATGAGCATAAAATGGCATAGGAAACAAGTAGTGGTAGTTGAAAACTATTTAGAGAGTCTAGTTCTTTTTCAGATTCTCAATATCACCAGAAGGAGCTGATTTACAAATGCAGCGAAAGAAAACAACTGATTTTACTATTACTCAAGGGAACTTGACCAAATACTCTGATAGCATCCTAATCCTTAGATGAAAGTGCTTCATAATTCTAAATAAAGTTAGTCAATACCCAAAAAACCAAATGTCAAATGTTTTCTTTGATATAAGGAGGCTGATTTAGAGTGGGATAGGGATAGGGAGCATGGGAGGAATAGACAAACTCTAGATAGGGCCGAGGGATTGGAGGGGAGGGGAGGGGGCATGGGGTTATTAATGATGGTGGAATGTGATGGACATTATTATTGAAAGTACATGTATGAAGACACGAATTGGTGTGAATATACTTTGTGTACACCCAGAGATATGAAAAATTGTGCTATATATGTATAATAAGAATTATAATGCATTTTGCTGTCATATATAAATAAAAATAAATATGACTTTTGCTTCTTCTGTTCATTCACACATCCATCCATGTATCACCCATCCATTCATCAGCCACCCATGCATCCATTCATTCGTCCAATCTTATCAATTCATGGAATTATTAGTTAAGCCTTTCTCACCAACCTCTAGATAAAATGTGTTTTTTAATTGACCTTAGGCACATTCTAGATCATATAATTCCTTTACATTTTTAGTTCAAAACCATTCACATCTTTGAGTTTTCTCTATTATAATCATTATTGATATTCTCATATTGTGTTTTAAAGATGCCAAAGAATACCTTGATGTATTTTAGTGCATTATCACTTCATAGCACCCAATAGTCTCCATGGGCCCTGGAGGACTAAATTTATTCATAAGCTTGATTTAAATCCATCTTCCCAAATCACTCACCTGCTCTAAATCAGACCTATTAATATCTTTCCTTCCTTATATGGACAATTTCACTTTCAATTTCCTGTTGAAAAATGACCAGGTAGTTTTTTTCTCTCTCCATCCATCCTAACTCAAACCTATATATCAACCTCACTCTTAGTAACCAAAACTTTAAAGGTCAAAATGCATTTACAGCACATGTTATGTCTTAAAATTTCAATGTATTACAATTTAAACAACAAAGTATTGCAGCCAATGAAGTCTTTTTTACTTATCACTGAATTGATAGATTCTTAAAAGAATCTCCTTTCTATACCCATTTCTCCTCTGCTCTACTGCTCCTCATAGTTAGTGGACCTCCTTTTCATCTTCAGAACACATTTCCCCCACCATGACCTTCCTTAAGATTTGATTGCTCTCAGCTTGACTCTACCATGACCCAGATTTCTCTCTATTCAGAGAGAAATAGAATAACTATAGACTAACTCTAGCTTCCTTCTCTCATACTCCCCATCCCACTAAGCCTTTGGTTAGAATTCTCTCCCAAACTATGTACCTATGGGATGCTCAGTCTTCCCTTAAAAAGCATTTCTTTAGGTTATTCCTTCCCTGACTCAGAATTCACAGTCATTTACTTTGTGCCCTTGACAAAATAGTCAGGTCTTTGCTCCTTATTGCTTTAGGCAAATCTATTTGTCCCAATTATTCAGCCAGATTTAGCCTACAGGTTGTTTTTCACCCTGTATCTTTTTCAAACTGTGACCTCTTAGTCTCCACCAGCATTTCCAAATTCTTTAATTCTCTACATTTGCCAATGCCCAGATCAAAACTTAGAGAGAAAAGGTGCAATATTTTTATTTTTTGCTGTTTGAGTGTTCTTGTCCTTAGTTAATTCTATTGTAATTTAACCATGTTGAAATGGTATTTTCTTTTTGTATATACAGGTCTATTGCTCTAACAAGTAAGGAACTAGCAGTGAAGAAACATTATTTTCCTAGGCCTTTCTATGACAGAACTATAGAATGAAGAAAACTAGAAGGCAGACAGAGACATACATGAATGTATCTTTGCATTCCTACATGAAACAGAATCCCTGACATAATAACAGAGCATTTATGAACACTTGTTGAATGAATGACCTTAGAGTCATAAAGAATGGCCTTAGGGTTGGTGTAGAAATATAAATTCAACCAACTTCTACTCTCTTTGATTTTCGTGGTGCTGGGGATCGAACCTTGTTCCTGCTAGGCAAGTGCTCTTTCATCAACCCAACTCCCTAGATTTCTTTATGTTACATCATAATAGCTTCAGTTAAAAAAAAAATAAGTGCATATTTTGAAATGAGACAGAAAAAAAAATGAAAACCAAACACAAGAGCAAAGAAGTAGGTACTTCTCAAGTGCCTAAGGACTCATGTATGATACCACAACCCATTAAGTGATTGATCCTGGGGGATCAAGAGAAATGTACAAGTGCATGCTATTTTTGGTTCCAAAAAGCAGGAAAGTATGCAGTATTCTGAGAAATATCTACTCTGCAATACTAAAAAAGAAAGAAAGAAACTGCTATTTAAAAAGTGTATTTTTCAATTTTCTAGAAAACTTGGCTATCCAGAATGTCATATTTCTTTACAACTCCTTGTAGGATAAGTTTTAATTTAAATCATTATAGCACTTTTTGTTCCTTTCCTTTTTTGTCTTATGGTCCATTTTTTTTTTAATCCATACTATCCACGGAACTTGCCAGTTCTCAGAGGGAAGAACTATCTTTTAGTTTCTATCCTTTGCAGCTTTACATTCTAGCACAGTATCTGGCACAGAGTAGGTGTAAAATAGTTGCTTGTTAAAGAAAATTAAAAAAAAAAAAAGACTACATATAGCAAAACCAACATCTGTAGCAGAAACAGCAGCTGCCATCTAATTGTCTCCATGAGCAGGGCACCCTGCAACCTGCCTGACAGTCACTGATTAATTGCACAACATCCTGTGAGGTGGATACCAACATTATTCCATTATTCAGAGGAGACGATGCTCAAGATCACACACACACACACACACACACACACAAAAAAAAATGAGAATGAGAATGGGAACGTCTGTATGTAAGGATATAGCTTCAGAGTCCCTGCTCTGCCATTTTCAAGGTTAATGACTTTGGATTAGTTATTTGACTTTTGTAAATCTTAATTTTCACATTGACATCATGAGAATGAGAACAGCACCTTTCCAATAGGGGGAGGGGAGGCCTTGCATCATTACCTTAGATGGTTACTCACTTCCCCACTATGTGGCAACAGGCATCACACTTTATAGGTCAATCGAATCATTTGAGTACATGTGCAAAATGTAAATTCCCTGTCCCTACCTCCAAGAGATTATTTTTCTAATGATCTGGTGCGAGACCCACAATTCTGCACTTTCAAGAATTACACTTGGCTTCAGGATTTGCCTAAATCTCAATCTATTTGGAATTGTTTACTTTTTAAAATTAGAATGCCTTGATAAATCTGTATTTTCTCTAAATAACCATCATTAAATAGAAAGTATCAGAGTCTTGTTCATTCAGATATCTTTTCTTTCTTTTTTTTTTGGGGGGGGAGGCAGTGCTCGGGATTGAACTCAGGGTTGGTGCACACTCTACCACTCAGCTACACTCCCCAATATTCAGATATCAAGTTAACACTTGAATAAAAGAGTTCAGTGTAATAATTACAATTAATATTATAGAACACATACCACATACTGGACATTGTTCTAAATGCTTACTGGATTAACTCATTTAATCCTTTCAATATCCCATCATAAATTTTTACTATTATAATCTTCACTTTATAATAAAACAGTATGGCACAGAGAGCTAAATAAATTTCCCAAAGCAATTCCCCATATCAAAGAAAAAAAATGCAGGCTCAGCAGTCAGCCTGCCAGGCTTGAATTTTTGATCCTCCCATCAACTAGGGGATTGTATCATTGTGTTACATCCCCAGCCCTTTTTATTTTTATTTTTTAATTTTAAGAAAGGTCTTGCTAAATTGCCCAGATTGGCCTTGAACTTGTGATCCTCCTGCCTCAGACTCAGGAGTTGCTGGAATTAGGGCATGTGACACTGAGCTCGGCCAAAGCCGGCACCTTTAACTGTCACATTGTGGTCACTCTCCTGGGAATGGATATAGGTCAGAGAGGTCAGGGCTATGGGTGGAGGTGAGAGTCCTGCCTTAGGGGCTTGGGGCCTGATACCATCGCTGGATGGGATCTTAGGCAAGTGCCTCCCCTCTCAGGGCTCAAATTCCTCCTCTGTGAAGAGAGGCGGTTGACTCTGATAAACTCTAAGACCCTCTGGTCCAAAGATTATATCATTCATTTTACAGAAGACTAAGGCCCAAGGGTTGCTATCAGCAAAAATGTACTCCCTCTTCTAGAAGAGCTCCATTATTATTTTTCTTTACCTACCAATTCAAAACACTTCCTTCTGGGTCAATCGTCCTTTGTCCTTCCTTCTTGCTGAGGAAAGCCAAGAGTACTGCAGCCTAGAGAAGGTAGCTCTGTCTTCCCCAATCTCCTTCTAACCTCTGTTTAATCTGACTCCCAGAGTACTTCCACCTGAGCCTATTTGAGCCCTATGTCTCTCCTGGGGAGGCCCATCAGCTGTTAGCCCCTCCTTTCCCACTGTCTTCCCCAGCAATGGCCTTCCTCACAGCTAATTCATCCTCAGTGATCTCTGCTCTATCTCTGCTGACCTCTCCACTTTCTTGCTGTAGTCCCCTCCCAGGCTTGACCTCTCAGGCTTCCCTTAGCCTGCATTTTTCAAACCTGGGAATGCTTTAGAATACCTGGGATACTTAAAATACACATGACTGAGCATGACTCCAGTTCAATTAAATGAGAATTTTGAAGAGTAGAATAAGGGAGTAAGTATTATTTTAAAGGTTGGAAGTTCCACGAGGTTCTAAGTGTGGTACAATAAAGAGCCATTGCTATCTATCCCTGTGATTCCCAAGGAGAGAAAAGAAACAGATCAAAATCACCTGGGCAGCTAGATATACCTCACTCCAGGGAAAGAAGTCTGGGCATGTGAAGCCTAACACCTCCCAGGTGGTTTGAAGAAGCTGCTTTAGGAAATGAGATTCTAGGCAGACATGGTTGTGCACACCTATAATCCCAGCAACTTGCAAGACTAAGGCAGGAGGGTTACAAGTTTCAGGAAAGCCTTAGCAACTTAGCAAGACCCTGTCTCAAAATAAAAAAATTAATAAAAAGGATTTGGGATGTAGTTCAGTGGTAAAGCACCCTGGGTTTACTTCTCAGTACAAAACAACAACAACAACAACAACAAAACACCACCAAGTTTCTAGCTGAACCTCTAAAGCCCTAGGGATCACTGTACCCTCCTCTTAGATGTCTTTGCAAAAAGCTCCAGGCTTCTGATTTTGTCCTGTGCCAATTTAGTATTTCTAATTATAAAGAGCTGTGCAGAGATAAAAATACTTGACAGGGCCATATTCTTTGTTTGAGCTAGCTGGCCTGATCACTATGGGGAGTCTCTTTTCCCCTAGGTTTCTTTCCTCCTATGTGTAAAGGAAGGGTATTGGATTATTATACAGTCACTAAACTTCCTTCCTATTTTATTATTCTATAACTTTAAGGTCCACAGTCTATTGTTGCTCATGATTACACAAGCAGCCCCAATTCTTTCTACTCTCAGCTGACAACAGGCAACTCATCTGGGCAGACCTATTTATTCCCCACACCTGGGACCAAAGGCCCACTGTAAGCTGATACCACAGCTGAGACTTCTTCGGACTTCTTTATTATACCAACTCTCTGCCCAAACTTGAGATCAGGCCTCTGAATATCCACGGAGATCTTCCGTGTCAGTGCTGTCTGAGGGCAACGTCATCTGATGGTGATCACCTCTTTCTTTTCTGGGCTTCCACCTCCTGCAGGAAGATACCTATGAGGGTGGCTCCAGAACCTTAGGGTGAACACACACAGCCCTGGGCTCTCAGCCTTCCAGCTGTCAGCTGCGGGCAGGAGGTGGTTACCAGAGTGACCATAGAGCAGCTGCCATAGCCTTCTGATTGTCAGCTTTGTTTCACTGAGAGATGGCTCAATCTGCCAGGAAGGGTTGGATGGCAGAGGTGAAGCAAAGAAGGAGTGGCTATGGTGGGGTCTTCCCCACCAGCTTCCTGTCTCTCTTGTTGACTTGAGATGCACTCCGTAAAGAGGCTGGGGACAGGTTGGCCTCTCAGGCCATGTGCCGTGACCACATTCTATATACTCTGTATTTTTTCCACAAGTCAATAAAATATGCTTAAGCCAACAATGATAATAAAAAGAATATTTAACATGATTTTTTTAAAAAAAGTAAAACCAGGAGTGTTCATGGGGTTTGGCCTTCCCATCAGTGAACTATAATCTCCCAGCTTGGCCTGATGCCCTGATTTTGTATCTAAGAATGGAAGAGGGAAAAGAGGGAAGAACAAACAGAAGAAGCAAGGGTATTTTAGTCCATCTACTAAATAAAGTGTTCTGAGACAAAGGTGGAAGGGAAAAAATGAAAACCTTGTGGGCTAAATATGCTGGGGGCAGGAATTTGGGGCAGGGTTTAAAGGAGGAAAGATAAAAGGATTGTAGCTTATGAAAACAGGAGAGAAAGATGAAGAAAAAGAAAGTGTTACCCAAGGTTATGGAGTGGGTCTTTAATGTCCTGGAGACTAAGAACAAATGAAAATGTTAAAAGAATGGAATTACGTGACTTAAAAAAAATCTCTTTGTGTTTTTTTTCCACTTTCTTTTATAGTGCTTGTTATATGTAATACCACTTAGAGAACAAACCCATGATGGCCACAGATTCAATGGTGTCTAAAGCATTTCATATATATATATATATATATATATATATATATATATATATATATATATATATATATATTCATTCATCCAGTCCTGGGGCTTGAACTCAGTCTCATGCATGCTAGGCAAACACTCTGCCACTGAGCTACATTCACAGTTCCCAAAGCATTATATTATTAAAGACATTTATCTATATTTCAAGAAAAGAAAAGAAGTTTTGTTGTTGTGTTGTTTGTTTGTTTTTTTAAGTTTAGAGAGAGGATAGGGTATGCTTCCATAGAAAAAGGGTTTCACAGAATGATTGGCTCAAGAAAAGCACTCTTTTTTAAATAGAGCTCTAGCCACACAAACTGTTTTTGGAAGGTTTTTAAGAAATGCTAGTTTGCATAGATATAGTTGATGGTTTTCAGTAGTTGTGACAGAGCCCAGCCTACAAAACTGAACATATGACTCTCTGTTTTATGGAAAAATGTGTTGACCCTGGCTAAAAACTAAAATTTTAACTGTGTTGTCTGTCGTGAATATTTTAAATTATAAAGGAGGGACTTGGTAAGTGTGCTTTCTGGTCAGAGAACTGGGGGATAGAAAATGATTTCTGATAAACTGGATACAAAAGGGTCAGCCGTAAAGCCTAAAGGATGGGCAATCACTGAGAACAAGCTGAATATCATATATTATCTTTCCAGAACTTATCAGGAAGCTTATAGCTGAAGAGTGGGTTGGAGTTTTCAAAAATGACCAAAGATCATCTTTAAGTAGAAACATACACCACACCGTTGTATAAAAGGAAGTTGCAATTGCCAAGGGCAGCCTGGCTTCCTGAAGAACAAATCTTCTCACTCCCACCAAACTAATGGGGAGCACCATTTTCCATGGACTGGTAGCTTTTGTCTTGCTTCTGTTTTCTTCTTACCATGCTCTTCAATTTGTCAATGAAATCAATGCATTTTCTTGCAGCCATCAGAGCTCTTCACATAGACCACTTAACCTGGAGACATTCATGCATTCAAACACTTTATTCTTTTTTTTATTGATTAAAAAAAATGACAGCAGAATGCATTATAATTCTTATTACACATATACAGCACAACTTTTCATATCTCTGGTTGTATATAAAGTATGATTACACCAATTCATGTGTTCATACATGTACTTTGGATAATAATGTCTATCACATTCCACCATCTTTGCAAATCCCCTGCCCGCTCCCTTCCCCTCTCACTCCTCTGTCCTATCTAGAATTCATCTATTCCTCCATGCTCCCCCTCCCTATCCCACTATGAGTCAGCCTCCTTATATCAGAGAAAACATTCGGCATTTGTTTTTTTGTGGATTGGTTAACTTCACTTAGCATTATCTTCTCCAACGCCTTCCATTTACCTGCAAATGCCATGATTTTATTCTCTTTTATTGCTGAGTAAAATTCCATTGTGTATATATGCCACATTTTTTTTTATCCATTCATCCACTGAAGGGAATCTACTTTGGCTCCAAGTTTAGCTATTGTGAATTGTGCTGCTATAAATATTGATGTGGCTGTGTCCCTGTAGTATGCTGTTTTTAAGTCCTTTGGATATAATCTGAGGAGAAGGATAGCTGGGTCAAATGGTGGTTCCATTCCCAGATATCCAAGGAATCTCCATATTGCTTTCCATATTGGTTGTACCAATTTGCAGTCCCACTAGCAATGTATGATGTACCTTTTTCCCCCATCCTCGCCTAATTATTGTTGTTTGTCTTCATAATGGCTGCCATTCTGACACATGTGAGATGATAGAGTAGTTTTGATTTGCATTTCTCTAATTGCTAGAGATAATGAACATTTTTTCATATATTTGTTGATTGATTGTATATCCTCTTCTGAGAAGTGTCTGTTCAGGTCCTTGGCCCGTTTATTGATTGGGTTATTTGTTTTTTTGGTGCTTAGCTTTTTGAGCTCTTTATATACCCTAGAGATTAGTGCTCTATCTGATGTGAGAGGGGTAAAAATGTGGTCCCAGGATGTAGGCTCTCTAATTCCAAATTTTTGTTAAATATACCTTTCTCAGGCTGGTGACAGAGCACATGAACAAGGCTCTGGGTTGAATCCCCAGCGCGCGCGCACACACACACTCACACACACATGTCTTTTCTCTCTATAAATAATTGTTAGAGTGTGGGTTTTTTTGTTTAGTTTTTATACATAAATAATTCATAGTAAACTTCAAACATTATTTCTACCACCTTTTCCAAGTCTCCAAACTCATCTTATATTCATAATTTCTCTGCCCCCATGGCAAACCGAATCTTTATCATTATTGGCTAAATTTACAATGTTCTATGCTTATATATTTATTTAACAATACAACACTCTCCCATAGTAACCATGAAATTTTTAAATAACATGACAAGGGTTTTCATCCTTAGTCAGTTTAATGTTATTAATATAGTATTCTCAGGTTTATTTTTTTCTCTTTAAAAAATTCATTTGAAAGATAAATACAGATCACTCCTATCCTAAGAGCCTCATTCTCTTATTTCATCATCATTCCCTGGTCATTGCAAAGCTGTCCCTGAGAATTGGCTATGTTATTTATTAATCAAAGTCCATTATGCACAGATTCTTTTGTAGTATCCTTGTAGTTTATCCTCTTAAAATGAGCACTTTTGGGTTGCGGTTGTGGCTCAGTGGTAGAGCACTCACCTAGCACATCTGAGGCCCTGGGTTCGATCCTTAGCACCACATAAAAATAAATGAATAAGGGTATGGTGTCCAATTACAACTAAAAAAATAAATATTAAAAAAATGAGCACTTTCTGTTTTTCTATATGTCCTTTGTCTACCAGAGCATCCTCTCAGTTGTTATCTGTCCTCACTGATTTTCAGTGCCAGCTTTTTTTTTTTTTTTTAAAGAGAGAGAGAATTTTTGTTTATTTTTTAGTTTTTGGCAGACACAACATCTTTG
Source organism: Marmota flaviventris (assembly GCF_047511675.1). NCBI lineage: Eukaryota > Metazoa > Chordata > Mammalia > Rodentia > Sciuridae > Marmota > Marmota flaviventris. The sequence continues at coordinate 45,899,825 of NC_092505.1, read as the reverse complement.
TTTGTATGTGGGGCTGAGGATCGAACCCGGGCAGCACGCATGCCAGGGGAGTGTACTACTGCTTGAGCCACATCCCCAGCCCCATGTGCCAGCTTCTTAAAGTCTGAAATAGCAGTTTTCATGGCAAGCTTTCTTTCCTTTTCCCACATGAACACATTCCTTTAATTCTATGCCTTGCACATATATTCCTATTACTACTAATTTTATGTCTCCTCTTCCTAAGCTCAAGGTAAAGACTGATTTTTGAAAGTTGGGTTTGATTTCAAGCTTAAAAGAAAATAAACATTTCTCTAAGGGAAAAGGCTAACCCAATGCAGAACAAATATCGTCTAGCCTAAATCTCAGATTTTACAAAAGCAATACACAGCTTAGGAATTGAAAAAGCATGATTAATTTTCAATAAGGAGAGCAACCTCATTTAAACAAGATGTCTACATCCCTGATTTTGGATTTTTCTCTATAACCTGTAGGATTTTGAGGTCATGTTATGAGGGTAAAGAGCTTAGAAGAATTAAAATTCAGTAGAGCTGTGTAAAAATCCTACAGCTGCTTTCTCTTCCCATCCAGCTGCTTCTAGGAGATATCGGCTCTCCACATCTTAGTTATTACATAAAACTTTATATCCATTTATTTTTCAAAGGTGTTATGTTTGTGGAAAGCAAATGACAAAAACTTTCTCAAACAGATCTCTTCATCCGTGTGAAAGATATTTCATAACCCAATGCAGAACAAATACCGTCTAATGCAGAACAAATATCCATCAATCTATGATTGATCTAGATGAGCATGTGTGTTTGTGTGGTGTTTTAATGTCTAGTTGTAGATACTATTTTAGAGATGTGGAAACATAGGAGCAGATTTGGGACAGAAAACAGTGTGTGTATGTGTGTGTGTGTATGTGTGTGTGTACACACGCACATGTGTGCACGCGCGTGCGCGCACGTGCACTCCAACAGCTTAGTTTTGTAAATGTACACACTGACAATTTTAGGAAGGTGTTTCAATCAATAGTATGAATTAGGTCTAAAGACTCAAAGAGATTCTGCCCCGTCCTTTCTTGGAGGAGACACATGTTGTGTTAGGAAGATGGACAGAAGAAAAGATGCAGAAAGAGATGAGGGCTACAGAGGGAAAACAATTTAGAGGACAGAACTGTTATTTTATTTGGGGTCCATTAAAAAGATTGGGCTGGCATGGTGGTGCACGCCTGTAATCCCAGAAGCTCCAGAGGCTGAGGTAGGAGGATCGAGAGTTCAAAGCCAGCCTCAGCAAAAAGCGAGGCGCTAAGCAACTCAATGAGACCCTGTCTCTAAATAAAATACAAAATAGGGCTGGGGATGTGGCTCAGTAGTTGAGTGTCCCTGAGTTCAATCCCTGGTACCCCTAAATAAATAAAGAAATAAAAGATTGGGCTATAAAACTCAGGCTATCATAAAATTCTTCAGTCTTGTCAGAGTAAGAGTTATAAATTTCTTGCATCTTTACTGTGTTTAGCAATGTGAAGCTGAAAAGTTCCTTTACATTGCAAGTCAGAAACTGAATTAGGAAAAGGATTAGCAAATTTTATGTCTTTGAAAGAACTGTGGAAGTCACTTTTCCAGGATTTTTTGAAACTGAAATTCCAAATAAATAAAAGATAACATAAACTATAAATTATCACCTTGTTTCCATAATGTCTTCTAAGTCCAGTGAGAAATAATCTTAAGGAACTTGTATAATGTAAATTCATTAAAACAAAATGGTCATATGTAGATATGCTATTCCTTGGGGTGTGATCTCATTTTTTAAAAAGTGGATAGAAATACATTTTATTAAAAAGGGGAGGTTTAATATGATTAAAGATATGAACTATTCAGGTCAATAACAGAAGCATTTAATATTGGTTAAGAACATGAATTTTAGACTCCACATTTTGATTCACTGCAGATGTCTGATCTTCAGCAAGTGACTTAAACTTTCTAAATCTCAGTTTCTTCATATGGGGAGGAAGGATATATATATATATATATATATATATATATATATATATATATATATATAAAATACATTATGCTATTGAAAGAGTAAATGAGGTTTATATAACGTGTCTAGTACAGAAACTTGTGAGAACTGAACAGACTGTCAGTAATAGTCATCATTATTCTAAGCTGAGTTAGCCACAAGAATAGTGAGCAGGACTTACAATGAAGAATGTGGTTCCATTCCTCGGAGCCTCAGTATTCATGTAGACTTATAATTACTTCTCAGATAACTGTATGGTCTCTTGAGATTTTTTTTAATGAAATGATAAGCCTTTACTATTTCCCAGTAAGATTCATTTCAGTTTATGTATGGTACCTGAATTCTTCAGAGTTACTGGCTCCAATTTTTTGGTATTTGATTTATATACCATAAAAGGTTTGGTCTCAGACTCAGTACCCATGACGTAATACTAAGTAAATAGAAGCATTTACCATCACTGTCAGTATGTAATTAGAATCACATTTTGTTGGCATGTATATACCTAATAGGCCCTAGGATTTATTAAGGCATATTGCCTACAAGAACAGAGGTAGCACATTCATAGACCAAAGGTGCTTTTCCTGATGACTTCATCTTCTAGCAGATGAGAACATATCCTCTATGAGCCTGTTTTAAATGAAACATTAACTATAGTAAAAAGTGAATGCTATAATCCAAATAAATGGCACCATAAAATTTTACTTCTTTCTCACACCAAATCTTATGAGGATATTTCCCTGCTGGCAGCTTTCCAGTGAGGTTTTCTCTAAAGCAGTGGCTCAAAGATCTAGAATCCTTCTATCTATGGCTCAGCTGCCCCCTCCAGTCTCAGATATTTCTGCTGGGTCTTCTCTATCCAGTCTATGGGTGACGAGAGGACTAAGTACAGAAAGGGAACAGGGTGATAGGAAGAGGAGAGGAAATAGAGAGAACATGGAGGATGTTATGTTAATTTTAGGGCCACATCAGGAAGCAGCATAAAGCACTCCTGTCCATATTTCATTGGTTATAACCAAGTCACATGGTGATGCCTGACTTTAAAGGAAGCTGGAAAACATATGTAACTGTGCCCAAGAGGAAATTAAATACTTTGTTAAACATAAAGGATTGTCTCTCTTTCCGTGCCTCTCCCATGGTGGAAGAATTGTTGAGTTCTTGGATTTTTGTTTTGTTGTGTTATAGATTTTGTATTTAGACTGAATTTTTTCTTTTTCTTTCTTTCTTTCTTTTTTTTTTTTTTTTAGAAAAAATGCCTTTGGGGGTGTGTGTGTGTGTGTGTGTGTGTGTGCACATTTGTGTGTAAAATGACTAGGAAGGATGCCAAACTCTTTGTCACTTTTTTATCTCCTCCTTTCATATGCCTTCTTAAGAAACTAGAGGCCTCTCATTCTTGACAGAAACTTGGAGAAATATAAGGTTGATTTCCAACCAAGAGGACTTGAAATCTTTACAGGGAGGTCCCTATGACACTACTAAGTGATTAAACATCACCAATGTGTAGAGTAACTTCTCAGGATGTCCAGGAAATTGGTGGTATGTACACACCTTAACACATCTCTGTCATTTTCTGTACTGATGTTGACATCTCTGCATTATTCACTTTTCTGATCTATGCTTGAGCAGTGATCCTGTACTACTTAAAGGAAATACTTCTGGGACAATTCTAAGTATTCATCTCTTTGATGACCAAACACAACACCAGGGTTATCAGGGAGCACTGGGCACATGACCACCTCCCCAAAGTACATGGCAGAGAGTGTTTAAGCCCAGGACTTAAAGAGAGAATATTTAAACCTGAATAGTGCTTTTTCCAAATTCCACCTTGTGAGTGGCCTGAGTTTCATCTCTCCCTCTTCCCCTGCGTCCCCACACAAACACATGCATACACATTTCCATTCAAGGCGTATCTTTAATTCACTTTCAGGTGACAATACAGCACTGGGTACCTGTGAATAAACCATATGATATGGAGAGTGGGAAATCCAACCTTTCCAGGTTGCTTTTGGTGTTTAGGTATTAAGGATAAATGAGAAGTATTAAAAACATACTGTGGAGAATAAAGACCAAGGTTAAACCACCCTAACAAGATTAGACTTAAAAAAAACAAAAAAACTTTTGCTTGATCAAATTCTTTCTGATTTGTGGTTTTTAAAATCTCTCAAAAGAATTAGAAACTAATTTGTTTCTAATTATATTATTATTATTGCCTTGTTCATTAATCTAATAAGCAATTATAAGTGTTGCAAAAGCATCATCCACAATTAATATAAGATTTTAACCATTGACTCAATCAATAATAGATATGAACTTGCAAGTTAATTGCTTAATTGCGGTATATATAAGAGAATATTTTATACTCTCTTATAAAATATTTTTAGGAAAAAGTCTTTATTATTTTATGCCAGTCTTCAATCTCTGGTCTTTTCACAATTCAAAGAGTAAATAAATCAGGGTATGTGAAGCTTCGCTTTCTGCAGTTAACACTGGATCAGTCCACTGGGGGCCATGTACCTTCAAGACTGCTCCCTAAAGGTTTGGGTAAGATGGACTTGTTTTAAATTAAGGGAACTCATCCCAGGAAGAGGAGCTTTTTATTCAAGAACCAGAAGACCAAAGGGAAAGTATCAAAGGTTAGTTTTCTCTCCTGGGCAAATACCAGATAGTCACTTGTAAATTATTTACTCAAGTGCTAATAATGATAGTCTAACCCATGCTAGGAACAAGTGAGGAGTTGTCTGTTCATTCAAAAAAACATTTGCTGAGCACCTCTGACTTTCCAGGCAGTATGTTAAGCGTCAGAAATACAAAGAATAAGTAGAATGCTGCCAGAGCCCAAGGGTGGTGGGTAGAGTTGGAGATGAGGGTGATTAGATCATGAGGATTAATGCCCTTATAAAGCAGGCCTAGGAGAGTTGCTTTGTCTTATCACTATGAGAAGGCAGAACAAAAATGTGCCATCTACCCAAAGGATAGCCCTCATCGGGCAGAGAATCTGCTGTTGCTTTGATCTTAAGACTTTCTAGCCTCCAGCTCTGTGAGAAATAAAATTTTGCTGTTTACATCCACTCAAATTTTTGGTATTTGGTTACAACAGCCTGCACGAGCTAAGATACTTATCAATAACCTGGTAGCTCCCCTCAACAGTATTTTTCAAAAACATTCCTCCCAGATCAAAATAAATCTCTTTCCCCACATTCTCTTACTGAATTCTGCCTTGTGCAATAGTTAGTTGCTCATATGCTCATCTCCCTTCCTCATAGTTGGGGAAATATGCTGTATCTTCTCCATCACTGTGCCTCAAAGTATGTGCTCAATAAAATACATATCAGTTCAAACTGTTCTATTTTCTTTCTCTAGACATGAGAACTGAAAATCTCCAGAAAAAGAGAAACTCAAGATGTCTACCAGCCAGTTACTACTTGTCTTCCAGGGGCCTCCGGACTCTCTCTGTATTGGTCCTTCATACCCTCCGCTCTTCCTCTCTGTCCATCTACCAATGACTACCCAATGTTACAGCTTCCTATTATGGAAGCTCCATCAGTCCACTTCTCTCTCCCTCTCTTCACTTCTGTAAGTAAAGGATCTGGCAATCCTTTACTTAAAACTTTACAAGACATGTAACAGCAGTGTAAGAATCCAGCTGGTAGAAGATAATAAGAAGTGATAGACCTAATTGGGAAAAAAAAATTGTACCCATTTGAAGATAAACAGGTTATTTAATTTTTTGTTAGTGGCCAGCCCAAAGGATGGTGGGCTTCCAGTTAGCATGGTAGAACTTCAGTACAAGGCAACACTGAGTTCTGACAATCCACTAAACTTCTCCATTCTCTGTAATTTCCTTTTCATCTTTTCCCCTCTACCTGGAGTATCTCCATCTTTTCCTATTAAACTCCCCATCTTTCAAAGCCTGGAGCAATGTTACTTCCACCTTGAAATTTCCCTCATCCCTTCAGATGGACTTTGCATCCTCCCAACTCCTGTGTTCCAATTGCATCTTTTAAGCAACTCTAGTATGCCAATCCCCAGAGCTCCCCTCACTTTAGCTCTGATCCTGTATGTGAACCCTGTCTTGATGTTGTCATTCTTTACTTCATCCAGCACAGGACCTTGCACAAAAAAATGCATAGCTTGTTGAATTAATTGCACACCCCTGTTCTACCTCTTCAGCAAAGTAACAAATGGGCTCTTGACTCTAAATTTTACAAGAAAGTTTCTGAAAAGCTAACTCTGGATGAGAAAAGGCTCTGCTTCCAATGATTAACAGTCCCTCACTCAATCAGAACAACAGTGGCAACACCCAGCTTTACCTCTGACAGCACATGACCCAGGCCGTGTTGCCCTGGCCATGGGCACTGTTACCAATGTCTCTACATGCTATTTCAAACTTCCAAAGACAGCAGAGAGGCATTACAATTGATGAAAACACTCTTGATATTGAACTTATTTATAGTTTTTGGAGGAGAGAGAGGCAGTTTGATGAGTGTGCTGTTAAAACTCTAGGAACTTGGCAGCAGCCAGCGTACAGGAATTCCCCCTGCTCTGCATTTTAACACTGCTGTGATTTGTAGACATCACTATTTAATGAAGCACACAGCTGTGCAAGAAGAGCAGGAGGCAGGGTTTGGCAATTAAGAGCCAGCAGGAAATCTGGCAATCCTTGTCATCTGGAATTTCCCTAACTCTGTCAAGTCACCCCTCCTTCCATGGCCCTCCTCAACCTTCAGGCACTCTCTGAGAAGACCATTTTAATAAAACACATAACTGAGCCGAGAGATTGCAGAATAACTCCTTCCCTTTATCTCATCTTTAGCAAGTGTATTTTTGTAAGTCCAAGAACTAGAGTTGGACAAACCAGCAGGATAAAATAAGAAATGATCCAAATCTTCAGCTAAAATGGTAATGGAAACATTGAGGGAAGCTAAAAAAGAAATTTCTTTGCTGAATGTTATAAATTATGTCTTTTAATTAAATTAGCCCTGCCCTTTCCTATTTTAGCTGCAAACAGAAGTTTCCAAAGCAGTGATCTGAAAGCTGAGAGAGTTTCTGGCATCCTGTAAAGTTGAAATTTGTAGCTGAGTTCGAATCCTAGCTTAGGAACCTATTGAGTCTGAGAACTGGGCAAGTTATTTTAGCTTCTTTGAACTATATTTTCCTCTTTCACCCCATGGAGATAATAGCATCTGCTCCATAGGCTTATTAGGAAGATCCCCTCAAAAAGTATATTTAGAAAGGACACTCAATTAAAATATATTTTTTCCTCTTTCTTTCCTCTCCCGACTCCTTCTCCCAACACATACACAGATCTTCATGACTTAATTGTATAAGTCTAGTAAAAAATAAGCTGCTTTTGAAAACATAATAGATTCAAATAAGTATTTGACAACTGGGGTGTCACATGGCACATTGGTTTTGATATTACTGAGAAAATGATATAATTACAGTATCTTGATTTCAAATAATTCAAAGCATTTATTGATATATGTATACATACTTAAACCTTTCCAGAATATACTTATAAAACATAAACATGGTAAAAGGTGTCTGTATTGTGGATAGAGGAAATGGGAACAAAGGTTAAGCTGTATGACCCACGCCTCCAAGGAGAGCTACGACCCCGAGTTCTGCAATCCCTTAGAGTAGCCTTCCCATGTTAAACTGTCTCACACCTGTGCCTTCTCTTGAGGGTTATAAGTCATAAACAGGACTAATGATCCATGGGACCATTTATTAGACAGCATAAATTTTAAAAACAATTCTAATTCAGTTTAATAAAAGCAGGAAAACATCATAATAATTATAAAAGCAAATTTCAAATCATACCAAAAGAGAAATGTAATAGTTTATTTGATATCATATTATCCTTGTTGTCAATAAAGCTTAGTATTAATTACTGAGTATTAATTAGTAAGTGAAAAAAATCCACATTGCAGCTGACATACACTTAAATGATGTAGAAGATAAATAATATAACCAAATATGTATTAATAATTTACTTATTGATAATGTTACATAGGCTAATAGGTTAAGTGAGGACAAATATGAAAGAAAAAGAGATGAAATCTACATTACCACATAGGGAAAGTTAAGATATATTATAGTAACTTACATTTCAGATATATAAGAGGATTACTTTTTGTAGGGACCATGAGAAAATAAACAGGCACTCTAAAAATTTCTTAAACAACATAATGGTTCTTAACACTACTGTTCTATTGGTGTCTCTGAACCATGGAGCAATGTGTGGGGATAAAGAAGTCTACGAAGAGCAATCATATTTTAAGAATTATAGAAAGTAAAAGTTCTCCTTCTTTTGCATATTATATTATTTTCTAGAAGTTTAGGCATGTTCATTGTTGAGTCTAGTAAAATAGCAGATGATAAAAGAGTGCCAAGCAGCCTGGGGTGTTTAAGTCCATGATTTATCTTTTTTAAACACATACATTCATGCTCCCCTTCATAATCTGTTCATGTGTGATCAGCAAACATGCATCATTGGCTCAATTTATGCAAGGCACAACAAGACACATCGGCATGCTATTTCTCAATGAGGATATGCCATTTGTGTTCTTCCCTAGAAATTAGATTTATCCAGGCCAGAGAAGAAGAAATTTATCAACTAAACTGAATGTCATTGTATTGACCAGAATTTAGATTTTGGAATAAAACATCAAATGACAGAACCAAAAATCAGGCGCAGTTAATGAACTAAGGAAAAATAGATTGTTGTTTTTTTTTATACTTTGTTTCAAAAAACAACAGGTTGGTTTCCTTAAGTGAATATATTTCTCATGACAACTACAACTGGCAGAGAAAATGTTTGCTGTAAGCAGTTCCAAATTTGAAGTTAAAAGATAAGTACATATAGCTATTTGGATTCAATGTTAGTAAACACTTTTTAAGCTCTGGATATTGTCAAGGCTGCTTTAGGATTCTTTTTCAATCTGCTGATCCAGATCTTGAAAGCAACTCAGCAGCTTAAGCAAATAAAGAAGAAATAACAAAAGAAATAATAGATGAGCCTGAAATGGAATAAAATGCAATGGAACAAAATGGAATAGATCACATACCATTGTATATAATATGGAAAGCAATGTTTAAAAAACTTGCTGTTTAATTTGTAAAGATAGATATTTGTGTGTGTGTGTGTGTGTGTGTGTGTGTGTGCACAGTGCACACAAGCTACATAAGCAGCATCTTCATTATAGCTAGTGGTCAAAAATTTTAAAAAGCCACTCTAAATAATAGTTAAATTGACTTTTTTTTTTTTTTTTTTGGTCCTGGGAATTAAACTCAGAGGCACTTGACCACTGAGCCACATCCCAAGCCCTATTTTGTATTTTATTTAGAGACAGGGTCTCACTGAGTTGCTTCCTGCCTTGCTTTTGGTGAGGCTGGCTTTGAACTTATAATCCTCCTGCCTCAGCCTTCCAAGCCACTGTGATTACAGCCACTGTGCACCACTACATCCTTTAAATCCACATATAAATGTAAATAAGTTTACATAAGTAAAATATTTACAGTTCTAAATATGGGTTCTAAATTTGCCTTACAAACTTATAATTTATTATACTAGTGGTAATAATAACAACAACAACAACAACATTTATAATACTATTATGCTTTTTAAAGTAATCATTTTCTAGGATAATTATCTAAAGTTTTAATTAGTGGTATTCTACTTAGTAAGGTTATATCATGAAATATGTAAAAGAATGAAAATTTGATTATGCTATAACTATAAATATATAGCCTCTGACACAGCAAACCTATGTCTAGAATTATCACTAAAGTAAATTTTTAAAAAACAAAAATCACAAATGTACATAGATGGTGACTGTAGATTTTTTTAATAATAGTAAAAATATGTAACACCTAAAAGTGAACATAAAATATTGGTTGTAGTAAATCCCAGCAAATCTACATAATACAATGTTATTAAAGTGATCACACTGTTGCACATTTAAAAAATGCATATAGAATAAATTTAAGAAATATTATTTTATCTGTGCTGTGATTACATATATGTAAATATTATGCAGGCATCTAGTTAGATTTTTGAAAGGGCATAGGAAAATAGAAATGTTTAATTTCAGTTATAAAACTAACAGATGCTTTTTAAAAGATAATATTTTTAGATAACGTTATCATAAAATAATATTATAAAACATGATCATATGGTTCTAAATGCAATCAATGTTGAGAACAATTATCAACAAAACTAAAATGCTGAATCTGCACACATACTACAGAAATCTTACGTGAGCTAGTAATAATGCTTTCAAACCACCAAAACAAAATAAAGTAAAATCTACTATACAGTGTGGGAGTCTTTTTATACATTAAATAAATTACATGTAAGAGGTTGAGGATGGTTCCTCCTCAGTTCTGGATGCCTATTTGGTTTTCCATTGAAATAGCAGGAGTGTAGTGTCTGAACTGCTTCTACATTAAGTTATGTTGCAAGACTTCTCTCTGGTCCTTATCTACCAAGGCTGGTGATAACCTGTGTTTTCTGGTCTTACAGAGTTTTGTCTTTCGCCTGACTGATATGTAGGAGCTAGCTAATTCTGGGTCTGATTTATTGGTGTTGGATGGAGAATAGGTACCCCAGTGTCAGATGTATAGTTGAATGTCACAAGATGCTAAGAGCTCACTGGCAGACAAGAGGAATGGTCTCCAGTACAGGGAAAAGCAGAATTAAGAACTAGGGTCTGCCAATCCATTTTTTTTTCTCTCTCTCTCTCTCACACACACACCTACCCCCCCACACACATCATATATAAAACCATATATAAAATATATACATAAATATATATTTTTTGTGCAAGATAATGGTTGACATAATTGTCATTCTGTGTGCTATTTATAAGGATGAGGGGACTGATGAGCTAAAGCAAAGCAGCATTTGTGAAATATTACAATGTGACATGGTGGGAGAGGTCCATGCCCTGGTGGACATTATATTTGGAGTAGCAATACAGAATTAATAAATTATTTTTTAGTTCTGTAAGTCACGATAATCTTAGCCTTCCATTTGGATGTCTGAAGACCCTAAAGTGTCATTGCTATTGTTAAAAAAAACTGGTAGTATTATTAATTCATGATTCATGGGTATTTTCTCCCTAATATGAGCAATTTAAGGAGGCAGTTGTATCTTTTCAGGTCTAAACTAGTGGTCTTTTCTACTTTTTGACATACAAAAAATCTGGGTAATCCAATTTATTCCCAAGAGGATTTTTCTTCCATACATCTTGAAAGCAACAGATCCCATTTTGATTTTCCAAATGTAAATTTGTATATTATAAAGAACATGTATTCATGTAGGAAGGACTTGTAGCAGATATCACCAACCATATCTAAGAATGAACAACACTGAAACTTAAAAGACAGAAGAGACAACGTGATCACCATTTTTATGTGATCTAGTCATTTATTCTATAGCAACATCTTTTAAAATTACATGTATGTTTAAATATTTCCAATCATCTCACTGAACTATATTAGTCATTTCGGTGTTCCATCTTTAGATTCATATGGGAGGGTGGGGAGAAGGGGTGTGTCTGAGTATGAATACATTTATTTAACTCCTTGGATGCATGTTAGAATCAATTGAAAAGCTGCCAAAAAAAAATTTTTTTTTTTTTTTTAAACCAGGGCCAGGCTGCAACCCATACTCATTAATTCAGAATATTGAGGGGTTGGGTTAGAACATCAATATTTATCACAAACTCCCTGCATGATTTCTAATGTGTAATCAAGAGTGAAACTCCCAGGTTAGCAGATTGTAGAATGTTAAGATAGAAGAGGAGCCTTAGAGATAAGCTTGTCCAGTGCCTTTTCCTCTGTTTCTTTCTTTCTTTTTCTTTCTTTCTTTTTAAATCTATCCCCATCAAGATCATCAGCCAGGCTTTTATTCATTTAAGCTGTATTTGTTTCTTAGTAAAATTTATTGGAAGCAAAATCTTAAAAGTAAGGGGAAGAAAGATGAAAAACACAGGACAACTCTCACTTTTCCTTAATAAGAAAACCAAGACTCACATAGTGACATTTCTTTGCTCAAGGATTCCATGTCAGAACAAAAGTAAGCCCTTGCTTTCTTTTTTATTTTTTAAAGAGAGAGAATTTCAGTATTTATTTTTCAGTTTTGGGCGGACACAACATCTTTGTTTGTATGTGGTGCTGAGGATCGAACCCGGGCAGCACACATGCCAGGCGAGCGTGCTACCGCTTGAGCCACATCCCCAGCCCCAGTCCTTGCTTTCTATATTCCTTATGTTCACTCCTAGCAGTGCCTTGATATTTCTGGTCTGTAAAAATATGTAGCAATTCATAAATTCAACTACCTTGCAGCGAGGATGCCACCTATGTGGTCATGATATTCCTAATACAGATTAGGATTTTACAGTATGGAATAATTTTATGGAATAACTTGGTATTTGACATAATATTAATTATTTGAAGGTGTATATATTGCACACTGAATAGAATTAATGTTCCAAACATCAGTCAAGATAGATGACTTACATCTACATAATTTCATTTTTACCTGCTATATAATCCTTAAACACACACACACACGCGCGCACACACACACACACACACAGAGTTTTAAATGCTTTTGTTGTTGCTGGTTCTATCTATTTATTTATTTATTTTGGTGCTGGGGATTGAACCCTGGCCTTTGGACTAACCACCGACTCTACCCTTGAGCTACATACAAGTCCTAAACAAATTTTTATTAGTTTTAATTAGTTTTATACATGACAGTAGAAAGCTCTTTGATTTATTGTACACAAATGGAGCAGAATTTCTCACTTCTTTAGTTGTACATGAAGTAGAGTCACTCCATTCATGCAATCATACATATACCTAGATTAATGACCTCCATCTCACTACATCTCATTCCATTGTCTTTCCTTCCTCTTTGCCCCCATTCCCCCATTTGTCCAATCCACTTATCCCATGCCCCCCCATATGGATAAGCATCCACTTATCAGAGAAAACATTTACCTCCTGTTTTTTTGAGTTTGGCTTATTTAGCTTAGCATGATATTCTCCAGCTCCATCCATTTACCTGCAAATGTCATCATTTTATTATCTTTTAATACTGAGTAATATTCCATTGTGTATATGCACCAGAGTTTCTTTATTCATTCATCTATTAAAGGGTGTCTAGGTTGCTTCCACAGTTTAGCTATTGTGAATTGTGCTGCTATAAACATTGAAGTGGTTGTGTTACTGTAGTATGCTGTTCTTAAGTCTTTAAAGTATAGACCGAGGAGTGGGATAGCTGGGTCAAATGGTGGTTTCATTCCAAGTTTTCTAAGGAGTCTCCATATTGCTTTCCAGATTGGTTGAACCAATTTGAAGTCCCACCAGCAATGTATGAGTGTGCCTTTCCCCCACATCCTCACCAACATTTATTGTTGTGTGTATGTTTGATAACTGCCATTCTGACTGGCGTGAGAGGAAATCTTAGAGTAGTTTTGATTTGCATTTCTCTAATTACTAGAGATGTTGAACATTTTTTCATATATTTGTTAACTGAATGTATGTATATCTTCTTCTGAGAAGTGTCTGTTCAGCTCCTTAGCCCATTTATTGATTGGGTTATTTGGTTTTTTTTTATGTTAAGTTTTCTGAATTACTTATATATACTGGAGATTAGTGCTCTATCTGACATGTGTGTGGCAAAAATTTGCTCCCAAAAAGGGGGCCCTCTGTTCACCTCATTGATTGTTTCTTTTGATGAGCAGCTACAAGTCCTAAACTTTTCAAAGAATAAAATATCTGCTACTGTGAGATCATTTTCTTGAGAAATTCAGATTATAAGATAGTCTTTTTTGGTTTGCTTTTGGTTCACAGATACTCACCACTTACCACGTTAAGCTAAACACTGTGCTTTATCTCATTTAACCTTACACTAATCCTGCAAACAAGGTTTTATTATTATCCTCATTTATCACTTAAGGAAGCTGAGGCTCAGGCTGGCTTGCCTGAAGGACACATCTGGTAAGAGAAGCTGAGACATAACTCATTCTGATAGAAAAGTCCAAGCTTTTGTGCCTACGTTATCAGCTTTCCAAAAAGATAGGGCATTGAAAAGCCCAAGCTACTAATCACTAAATCAAATTTGTAATGATAACAATAAGTATAAAAATGGAAAGTACTTGAGGGCAGTCATATTTCTTGGAAAATATAGTTTAAAAATCACAGTATTTTACAAATATTTTGAACACTAGATTACTATGACTTTTATACTTTTCCTCTAAGGAGAAGTGATAAGCCACTCCTAGGAAATCTTTTTTTGCTAGTTGGCTGGATTTATCAGATTTTATGAAACTTCTAATGGCAAGGGAATTTAGCCTTTTTTTAATTTATTTTATACTTTCAAACCTTTCTATAATTTTTTTTTGTGTGTGTGTTTTCTAGTTGTCCCCACCATTTTGTTTAACTCTAAGAAAACAAAATTTGGGGAGAGTTCCAAATGTGTGGGAAGTTACATAAAATACTAAGTGATAAATGCAAAGTGATACACACTACTCATACAGTCAAGGAATATTTATCAAGAGTCTGTTCTGTGCTATGAAAAAACAGAGCCTCAGGAAAAAAATAAGGTCTTGTTCTTCCTTGGACTTGCAGCCTTGTGAGGCAGGACAGACTTGGGTCAAGCACAGTAATTACTATCATGAAATTCATGAAGAAAAGAACAGAGGGTACAATGAAAGTATGGGTTAGGGGGGCTGATATCAGGTACATTTCCCTGAGAGGCAGACATTTAAACTGAGAGCTGAATAACAGGTAGATGTTATCTAACTATCAGACTCTCCAGAAAGCTGAAGGAACCACTTGTAAGTTATGGGTGGCTTCACAAGGGAAGTAATGGAAATTGAGGTTTGCAAAGACAATTCAATATTATCGTGCAGAGAACCAGAAAAAGAACATTTGGCAAAGAAAAATAACACCAGCCAATCTGACCTCACCACTTAATCTTTTAAGTCAGAGCAGGACAGACACCCCATGAGGCACCCTACATGCACAGACACATGCACCAAAGGACTCTTTTGCCACCACTGTGACTTTTATCATCCAGCCAACTGCACAGAACTGGAATGAAGTGTAAGGAAAATCAAGATGGTAGTTGGAAAGGGGATGAATATAGGTTGGTTGTCCAAACGTGAACGCAGAGAAATGTTCTCTGGGAGAGTTAACGACAAAATGCCTTTTATTCACAGTAATGTGTGGTCCTTTGCAGTGGATGGATTTTTATTACAGATCTGGACTCTATCTCAGTGACTGCACTTCCTCCTTCAGAGGTGGGGAGGACCAGGGCGGGAGAGGCTTTTGTTCTGGCTCAGTTTTCCCAACAGCTCATCTTGGGACTCTGGGTAAGTCCTGACCTTTTTTTCTGGGCTTCTATTGCCTTCTTAGAGAAAAAGATAAAGTATCAGAGTTAAACATTCTCTTGTCCAGCAATGACAATGCAGGATCAAAATATGGAGTGTTACTGTACCTCCTGCCTGTTTGTTTCAGGATTTAAGGATCTGGATTTGGAAAACTACTTTTATGTAAAATCTGAAAAACCTGCCCCTCTTCACCTTTTCTCTTAAGCCCATCACATGCAAACCCTAATGCACTGGCAGTTGGTTGCCATTTCTTTTACTTTCATTTAGACAAACCTTCTGGTTGAGTAGTCATAACATGGCATCAGTGACAAGGGCTTAAGAACATGGGGTGGGCTTTGGGTCCCACCAGCGAGTTGGGAAAAAAATGACTTAGCCTCATCAAAACTTGTTTTCCTCATCTACAAAATGGAAATGATAATGACACCTATTGTATACATCTCTGGAGGAACACATGTGATATAATGCACGTGAAGTACAGAGTATGATGCCTGGCAAGCATTATCCAAGTCAGTGCCTAGCAGCTGTCTTAAGGATGTAATTTATTAGCTTCCTGCTATTTATACATGCTTCATTTCCAATAATATCAGTAACAGTTTAAGATAGGAATTATTTCAGAAACTTTACAGAAAAGAAAAATGAACATTAGAGAGCTTTCCCAAGATTACTTTGGAAAAACAGAGCTTAAGACTCAAATTCAAGTCTGTGTTTTGTGGTTCACTGAGTCCCCATATTATTACCTTGTTAAAGACAGTGTGGTGGACATAGTAACCTTCTGCACTGTTCAGCTGTGGCTTTCTCCTTTGGCTCTTTCCTGTGGCATCTGCCCTGCTCATCACACCCTTGGCAGGGCCCCCACTGGTTGCCTTGGGACCAAGGCAGGGTAGAAAGCTTTGTGGAATGCACTGTCAGAGTCCTACTTAACTTCTGAATGAGTAAAGAATTTCAGGCCTTAGGGAAGAGGCGACTTACCAATCAAACTTCCCCTTCTACAAGTCAAGAAACAATGGAGAGATAATCTATGACAGCCAGCAAAAGCTCCCTAATGCCCTCAAGTTCCAGAGAGGCCCCTGGAGGGTTTCAAATCTGAATCATTTTGGCTTACAAGGAAGTTGGTTTCAAATGAACCTTTGGAAAGTTGAGATTCATTCAATAAATCTTCCCCACAGTTTCTGTCTGATGTTTCACATTCAGTTAAAACCTTTAATTCCTCCCCGGGAAGCTACTAAAACAACAAGAACCCACTGGAAGCTTAGTGAATAACCCACTAATGTAGTTCCAGAACCAAGGAACCCCCAAAGGCCAATTCAGCAGGACCAGTGTCAAGCATAGGCCCTTCGGTGCTAATTTGAGGAGTTCTTTGGCCAATCCAATACTATTAGGGAGGTCCCAGGTCTCCTCCAAATAATGCACTTGTCCTCAAAAATTTCAAACTTGCAAGAAAGGCACGCACTTAAATCTATTAATCTATTAAGGCTAAATTGTGCACATGGTATTCATCTACATAGGAAAAGAAGAAAAAGGAGGAAGAACTAGAAACAAATTGGAAGTACTTCAGATTCATGGGTGATTCAAGTAATATTCATGAAAACAACTGAGTGTCAGGCATTATTGCCCCTGATTTCACAAAACCAGAGTACAGAGACAATGAGTAAGCCATCCAGGATCACTTAACTAGTAAATGACAGAAAAGGGTTTGAATTCTGTATACAAGTTCAAGTCTAGGTCTCTTTCTACAGGACCTGCTGAATCTATGAAATTTTTGCTTCCATTTTCTGTGGAGTGAATATTATCCAAATCATTTCTGTTTTACATTCCTCTCACATTTCTGGTGAGCTTAAAGGTGGTATACATCCTTAAGTTACTGCCAATCAGTTCTCACTTACCCTTATCTCCAGGTTCCTAAAAGGTGGTTGCTAATACTCAGTTGGACTTTTGTCTTCTGACTGCTCATTCATGTGGGGTACACCTCACTTACATTTCTACTCTATTAGTACTCTTTCCATCTATTATGGTCCTTAAGAACACTAAAAAGAAGCATTTTTATAACCTTTATATCTTCACAATTATGCTATACATAACTGGTGAGGAACAACAAGTGGAATGGTATCTTCGAAATACGAGGGTTTTGTTTAAATGTAATGCAATAATAGGAATAGCAATGATAGAAATAAAAATAATATTCAATAACATTGAAGCTGATTCTGTACTAGACTCAAAATAGTTTCATATATATTTCAATAATATTTATTATTTAATATATATTTTCATATATATTAAATAATAAATATTATTTAATATTTATTAACCATGAAACAGGCATAATTTATTTTCTTCTTTTTCAAATTAGGAAACTGAGACCTAAAATGTTTTTATAACTTACCCTAAGGAGCCAATAAGCTAGCAGCAGAAGGATGCTTTAAACTTGACAATTTTCAAGGTCTTTTGTTATTCAAACTCCTTCATCATAAGCCATGGAAATAGAAGAGTCCCAAATTTCATCTTGTCACTATAAGTAACCAATTCCAATTCCTAGCTTCAAAGTCATTTATTTTAGAAAATGTGGAAACCAATATTACTTACCCCTTCAGAAATCACATATCACATATGTTCTAGTTTGGATAGGCTTTAGTAATCTGCCTAACGAGGATATATTAGCATGAGTTCTGTGATATATTAACTTTCAAAAAGATTTGTATAATAGTAATATGACTCAAGTCTTACACTCCTAGCATAGAATGCTGGGATTGTTTCCAGTACCACAATCACCCCTAAAATTGTCCCTGTAATTGTTAGGTGATATAAAAGAACTCACTATCTTGACTTCAAGAAGTGGAGAAGGTGGTGCTACTAGACATTCCTGTCTCCAGATCTCTGTGTATCACTTCTTTCATTAGAGCACATTGGTTTTAAGGTTTTACCTGTCACAGCAAAGGACAGAGACTGTTAGTGTGTCAGAACTGCCCCAGGCAGTTGTTCCTGTGCACCTATGATCCTGAAAATGCCACTTTCTTGCTATGGTGTCTATCTGCCTCATATTAAAGTTCCTGAACTTGCAACTAGAAATTTGACATGTCATTTATTGGCCCTCATCCCATGGGGCTTCCATTTCTTATCTGTAATTCTGAGATAATAATAAACTCTTATAAGGCAGTGTTAGGGTGAGAGTCAAATGAGACCAAGCCCAGAGGAGCCCCAAACATTGGGCCTGGCTCATAGTGCAGTAGTGAAGAAATGCCTGTCGAAATGAATCTCTGCAGGACGGCACCATTTCTTCTTAATGCCTGAACAATTTAAGATGCAGCTATATATCAGAAAACCTTCCTACTAGTCTTCTTGCTCTTCATAGTGCTGCCCTACAGCTGCTGTTTAACAACATCAATTAGAAAAATCAAAAGGATCATCTTCAGGAGCCTCTGGGAAGACATTTAACCTCAAGTTATTGCACAACCTGTTCGTCTAGCTTTTAGCGAGGCTCACTCCAGACACTTCAAATGTCCATGCAGATTAAGCGTCTAAGACTTCTAAAAGGTACAAGGGGATTTATCTACTCAGCACCACAATCAGACAAGTGTTCCCTCGTCACCAAACAACGTCAGCACATATAACCTGTCTGTTTCTAAAACAAGATATGGCCAAAGCTGAGATAACCTAAAAGCCATTCCTCTAGTAGTTAAAATCTGAATTGGTAAATATTTGCGTAAGGAATTATAACTCAAGCTTCATTAATTACTTAATATTATAATTTAAATATGAAGATTACTTTCTTATTCTTTTCCTTTCAAGTCAACAGATGAATTTAACTTCTCTATAATAACAGAGTCAACTTTCAACAAAAATCAATGCTGCTATGCATAAAGCTTTGTCAGGAGATGTAGATTTATAGTTTTGCAAAACTCCAGGAGTTTTGTTAAAAACACATATCTGATGCCATTTTATACCCAAAGAACTCAAACCTAAGTTGATAAAGTTCAGGTAATTTCTATTTTCTAAAATTTAATCACTCTAGAATCTTTATATCACTGGTTTGGACAAAACAATTTACAACTAGATTTTTAATTGATAATACTTGCATTCAAATTTGATGTTTTATCATCATTTGAATGAAGTCTCTAGGTGCCTCTTCAACCCCATGCAAAGTATCTTATTATTATCTTATTATTATTTGATGCTATTATTATTATTTGAATCAGGACCCCATACATACCAATCACATGCACTATCACTGAATTTCACACCCAACCTCATGTCCAAACTTTTAATTTGAGTTTTTAGTTCACATTTAATAGGTAAAAAGTTAATAAAACAATTTCGCCATACATCATGTTGGGGGGTAGAAGGTGGAGAATTGCATATAAAGAGCAATGATATTGCGTGAGGAGAAGTGATTGTAGATCATTCATTAATTTTGTGACTGGAAGCAAATCTCAACCAGTGTCTTAGTTTTCTCATCAGCAAAATGAGTGCTAATAGCACCTTTCAGCTGGATGAGGTAGTACACAGCTATAATCTCAAACACTCAGGAGGCTGAGACAGCAGGATTCCAAGTTCAAGGCTAGCCTCTTGCAATTTAGTAAAGCCTTCTCTCAAAACAAAAAAAAAATTTTTTAAAAGGGCTAGAGATTTAGCTCAATGATAGAGCACTTCCTTAGCAAGTGCAAGGCCCAGGTTCATTCTCAGTATGGCTAAATAAATAAACGAATAAATAAATAAAAGTAACTGCTAAAGGTGATTGTTAAGTGTTAAAATGAGGCAGTGAATTTGCAGCACTTGGGACAGAGAGGATGCTTTATCTACTGATAGAGGAAAGAATTGACAAGAAAATTGATACCTTCCATTCCCACATGAATGTGAGCTCTGTGAGCAAGAACCAGGCTAAATATTTCATCATGGTGTGCCTGGGAGCTAACCATGGTTAGCACTTGATAAGTGTTCAAAAACAGTTTGCTTTCATTCACTTGCATTAATGTCTATTATTCCTTTTTATTCCAACAGAATTTTTATGAGACACATATAATAGATACTGCCCTTTGTATTAGACACTATCACTTTCACAATGTAGTAGTACTCCATTAAAAAAGTGGTATCAATTATTGAAATATTTTGTAAAACTATCTTGAGTAGCAATTTAAATATAATTTTATTTTAATAAAATATATAGATCATTATCAAATACGAAAGATAATGTGCCAAGCAATATAGAGACACAGTAATAATTTTTTAAATAAAATTTACTACCATTCAGATACTCTTCTAAGAACATTATGTGCATTAGCATATTTAATCCTCATAAAGCAAGTTCTATTACTAATCTATTTATAGATAGGTCAAGGAAAGAATAATCTTTGTATGGTTTCATATCTAATTCAAATGTAAAGCTGGGCCAGGTTTGTGGCTCAGTAGTATAGCACTTGCCTAGCACGTATGAGATACTGGGACCACATAAAAATAAATAAATAAAATAAAGGTATTGTGTTCATCTACAACTGAAATATATATAATATACATATATATGCATTTTGTATATATTTTTAAAAAGTAAAGCTTACTGGAAACTCAGGCATTTTGGTTTTAGAAATTATCATGAACTACTCTATGTTCCCCTTTTGAGGAATAACCTAGAGCCTATGTCTTAATGAAGAAATGATTTCACCTCCAATTGAGGTGAGACAAACTGAGGAAAATACTGAAAGGACCAGTTATTGTAGCTCTAGGGATGTTTCAATTTAAACTTTTAGAAATTTGACCACAAACAGGCTAAAGAAGAAACATTATATGATCATGTTAATTGAGGGAGAAAAAAAAACATTTAACAACATCTAATACCCCAGTATGATAAAAAGTCTCAGGAAACTAGGAATATAGGGAACTGCCTCAATTTGACAAATAACATCTACAAAACACACACAGCTAACCCATGTGATGGCAAGAAATTAGATGTACCCTAAGATGCTAAGATTGGGACGAAAGCAAGAATGTATGCAGGCATCAATCCTATCCAATGCTGCTCTGGAAACCCTAAAAAATGGAGTAAGATCAGCAAAACATAGAAAAAAAACCTGAAATTTGGAAGAAGAAAGAAATAAAGCTGCTTATATTCACAAATGACTTGATTGTTTATATAAAAAGTCCTAAAGAATCTGTGAAAAACTTCATTTAATAAGCCACTACAATAAGATCATAAAAGACAAAGTTGGTATATAAAAGTTGTTTCCCTTTGTATCAGTAATAAGCAATTGAGAGTTAAAATTTATAAAGTTCTATGACAGCCCTAAAAAAAAGAGAGAAATATTTAAGTGTAAAACTAACAAAATACAGAATCCACATGCAACAAAATTCCAAACTTATAAAAAAAATCAAGAAAGATCTAAATAAATCTGGAGATTTTGTTTTTATGAACTAGAAGACTGAATATTCTCTACACGTTAGTTCTTCTTAACTGGATATATAAACTTAACATATTCCAAACTAAAATCCTGTAAAGTTATTATTTAGATATTGGCATATTGATTCTAAAACACGTGGAAAGATGAAAGATTAATAACAATCCACACAATACTGAAGAACAAAATTAGAGGATTCACTCTACTTGACTTCAAAACATTTTGTAAAGCTACAATAATTAAGATGTGTGATATTGGCAAAATAATTCACATATTAGATCAAAGTAGCAGAATAAAGGGTTCAAATATAGACTAATACAAATATCATTAATTAACTTTAGAGGAAGAAGTAGAACGTCTTCAATGGAAAAATTACTGTTTCAACAAATAGCATTGTAACATTTGACATCCAAATGCCAAAAAATGAACTTTAACATAGGCCTTACAACTTCCACAAAATTATCTCAAAATGGATGGTAGAACTAAAAGTAATTTTTAAAAATATGTACAAAATTTATAGAAGAAAATATGGAAAAAATGTAGATGATTTGGAGTTTGGAAATGAATTTTTAGGTAAACATCTAATAGTAATCTCTAAAAGAAAATAATTGCAAGGTAAATTTTACTAAAATTAATACTGCTTTATGAAGGAAACTGTTAATGGCCACAGGCTGAGAGAAAGTGCTTGCAAAAAAATACAACGGATATCTCAGTAGCTCGTGAGGTTGAGGCAGGAGGATTGGAGTTCAAAGCTGTCTTCAGCAACTTAGTGAGGCCCTAAGCAAAACAGCAAGACCCTGAATCTAAATAAAATATAAAAAAAGAGCTGGGAATGTAGCTCAGTGGTGAAGCACCCCTGGGTTCAATCACTGCTACTAGTACTACTACTACTAATGCAGTGGATAAAAGATCTTTATCCAAAATATACAATTCAATATAAAGCAATATAGAACTAAAACTCAACAATGTAAAACCAAATTTTTAAATGGGCAAAAGATGAGAACAGATACCTCAACAAGGTCTACATACAGAAGAAAAATAAGCATATGAAAAGATGCCTAACATCCTCCCTCATTAGAAAAATTCAAATTAAAACAGGAAGATACCACTGTACACTATACTATACTATAATGGTTAAAATCTAAACAAAGCATGACTGCCCAAACTGCCATCTGATTGCTGGTGAAGATGTGAAGCAGTAGGAACACTCATTCATTGGTGGTGGGAATGCAAAATGGTACACGCACTCTTGAAAACAGTTTGACAGTATTCTTAGTAAGCTAAATGTTGCCTTACTATAAGATCCAGCCATCCTGCTTCTAAATATTACCCAAATTATTTGAAAACTATTTATACATAAGAATGTGCATGGAAATGTTTGGAGCAATTTATTCCCCAAATTTAAAGCAACCAAGGTGTCTTTCAATAGGTGAATGAATGCCATATTCATTATGCTGTTATTCATTCTACAGAATATATTATAGTGCATTTTTCAGCAATAAAAGGAAACGTATGGCTGGGTGTGGTGGCTCGGGCAGCTGAGACAAAAGGATGGAGCAAAATGCAAGGTACTAAACAACTCAGTAAGACCCTATCTCCAAATAAATAGAGCTGGGAATGTGGCTTAGTGATTGAGTGCCTCTGAGTTCAATCCCTGGTACCCGCTCCCTCCCTCCAAAAAAAGAAATGCATGATCATAAAAACCATAAAAAGATATGAAGGAATCTTAAATGTACATTGCAAAGTGAAGGAACAGATCTAAAAACAATATATAGTGTTTGATTACGATTATATGACATTCTGGAAGGTGATACTGAATGTGACTAAACAATGTCACTGTATTACAAACTTATGAAACAACTTCACTATAGAGATGGAGGGGGAAAGGTCTTAATCTAAGAAACTCTGGAAATTAGTAGAGTCCATAAGACTTAAGGCAAAAGGAACTGTACATAAGCCCAATATTTAGTTGATAAAATTGTTTTCCACAGGTTTCTTTTTAACAATTCTGAACACTATACAGGTATATTGGAATTAAGTAAATTCAGTGGACCTTCCCAACAACCTTGTGAGGCCTAGAGGTATATATTATCCATATCTGTCACCCATATTTTATAGTTAAGAAAACCAGTACTGGGAGGGAACTCAATCTGATTTAAGATTATAGAGCTAAGGACCACAAACCTATCAATTACATTCTCTGCTCTTGATCACTACCTTGCATGGCTTTCCATTTGACTATATGACCTCATCCATTCAAGTAAGCCAAAAGCAAAAACCTAATTTCTATCACAATTCTCTTGCCTTGTAGATTAGTACAAATACAAATAAATTGCCTTTTCCAAATTTATTCAATGATTCCTTTTTAGCAGACATGGTATTCTGTCCTTTGTGAAATAAGTAGTTGGTTACTAATGCAAAACCACATGTGGATTTAGCTATTATCATTCCCCAAACAAAGACAGATACTTCAGGCTTTTTACCATGTTTACTTCAAAGAGAAAAACGGTCACACCTTGTTCTTCTCTCCCTTGTTTTCAATTAATGTGTCCTTTGAGGGAAAACATTTCCTGGGTGTTCATGAATGTAGGGATGAGTAACTAACATTTAGTGGGTTATTATAAGGAATTGGAAGAGTTAGTTTGAATTCTAAAATACATACACTTAGAGCCTCACTTTATTTGATTTACTGTATCACCTTTCTTTAAACAGCAATAAAATATAAACTTCTGGAGTCTGAGGAACTATCATCTTGTCTATTCCTGTTACTTTACCTGTTAAGCCTTAAAACGAGAGAATGTTGCAGAGAGGCTATAAATCAAAGATTGTATGTAATGAATACCTATGACATAGTTATTCTGAAAATAATGAGGGTTGTTTGTTTGTTTAGGGGAGAAGTAGTTCAAATAAGTTCTTTTCTGAAAACTCTTCTGAAACTTTCCCCTTTACAGGAAGGACATCAGTCTTTTGTACTGGCCTTGAGATCATATTAAATAGAGTGCAATGCACTTGCTAATTAAATCTCCATGGCGATTTAATCCATGTTCTGTCTGCCTAAAGGAGGTGGAGAGGACACACACTGAGATGGATTTCAGCAGAACTACCAGCCATTCAGCTTGAGTGGCTTTGGTGGTCATTGCTCCCAGCATTTTAGTATTTTTCCCTCTCCCAGTTCTAGATGGATTCTGAATCAATGATTCTGTACTAACCCTGCTCCTGCCCCCACTATTCTATTTCTCCTCTCAAGTTCAGGAATGAAGTGCATGCATATAATACTGTTTATGCTTTTCTTACTTTGCAGTTTAAAATAATGCAGAATTCGCTTTCACTTACACAAGGAGGAAAGGCTCTGTTTTCTAACTATGCCTGTTTTTAGCCTATTGCCTGTAAGTTATGTCACATTTCTTTGGAATGAGACATAACCTACATTTAAAATGAAAAGAAGGAGAAGAAGAAGAAAGGAAAGATAAAAACAAAAAAGGCTGGGGGAGGGGATAGGAGAAGGAAAGAAAGGCAGGGATAAATAAACAGAGAACAGAAGTAAGGGAAATAAGAAAGGGAAAACGAAAAACCAAGAGGCATGCATTATGAAAGTAAAATCCATAGAAGTTTTGTATTTGTTGAAATCCCCAAAAAGAGCGTTTAAGAAGATAACACTAGTATGTGAATGAACTTAGGTGAGTTTGAATAATCAGCCATATTGGTGTCAACTCTCAATTGCTGTATGTAAGTAAAATGAGGCTAGAAATAATAATAGGATCATAGTTGCTTTCAGAAACCACAGTCCACAATAATACCAAGATTTGAACTGTGGCAACAATGGTTAAAAATCATAAGGTTTTGTCCTTGCCATTCGTTACTTTAACATTGAGAAGCTTATTTTCTTTCCGTTCTTATATGTGAGTGTCTGTCACCAGATGACCTGACGATCTATGTGATGGTTTGGTTCTAGCTATGATGGTCTGTGCTTTTATTACTCACCAATTAAAAAACAAAAACTGTTTAAGTTTACATTTTAAATACATTTTAAACAGTTTACATTTTAAAAACCCAAAGGGCAATAGTAGCAGAACAAAACAGTTCTAACAGAAAAAAATAATACTTTTCTATTATATTAACAAAATAAGAGGAATCTTTTGGCACTATAGATATTAGTGGACAGCAATTCAGACCCTTAGGACACCTAAAGTAAAGCATATGCTTTCTCTTCCAGATAGGAACCGTAAAACTTAAACAGAAAAAGGGATTATTTAAGGCAGTGGGTTTTTTTTTTTTTTTTTTTTTTTTTTTGTTTGTTTGTTTGTTTTTAACCAGACATTTGGAAATGTGTGGAGGCAGAAGGCATTGTTGTTTGACTCATCTTGGGTAAAAGGGATGTTACTGGCATCTAGCGTGAAGAGACCAGAGACGGTGCTAAACATGTAAAAATGCACAGGAAAGTTCCCCACCTCCACAACAAAGAATAAAATCCCCAAATGGAGTTGCCAAGGTCAAGAAATGGAGTTGCCACATACAATGAATTACCTTTCTGTATGTCTGGCAGTAATATAAAAAGTTATGCTACTAAATATACCATGAATAATTTAAGTCACTCTGTATCTTGGTGGTCATGATGATACAAAGACTAAAAACTCACGATAGTG
This sequence comes from Marmota flaviventris, assembly GCF_047511675.1. Lineage (NCBI taxonomy): Eukaryota > Metazoa > Chordata > Mammalia > Rodentia > Sciuridae > Marmota > Marmota flaviventris. Next base: position 45,873,395 of record NC_092505.1, on the reverse strand, counting down.
ACAACTTCAACTAATTTTCTGTTATATTAGCACACTGGGGTCAAGAGTCCAATCAAATAAGCACCTTCAGGATAAACTTTAAGCACATGAGAAAGAGTTATTGCAATGCTAGTTGAAAATGCAAGGTTCAAATAGAAGAATTAAATACGTTTCTACAAACAATTCTGTAATTATCAGGAACTGCATCAATAGAGGGATTTCACAAAAATGATTCATACCCTCATAGAGCTGGTCAGGATAAAAACCAGAAGCAGATTACAAAACAGTGAAGCATGATGATCATAGCCCAACTCATCATTCCTCTGCCTCCCTCAGTCTAGTTGGGATTGAGTTCTTTCTAAAACAACAACAACCACAACAACAACAACAACAAAACAACTCAGTTCTTGGCCCGTGAGGGTTTTGCTTGAGATTAAGCCAAAGAACTGTGCAGAAAGTTCTTCGAGGTGTTGCTGTAGGGGAATCATGAAATGGCAATGATTTCAACAGATCCCCATGAGACTTCTGAGACAGATGCAGAGACAGCCCAATGTCAGAGCTAGAAATACAGGAGCAAAGACTTTCAGACAAGGAAAGGTAAATCCTGAGATGGGGGCAGAGGAGGCTGACTGGTTCAACACCAAACAGAAAGTTAATATCCCAGCCAGAATCCTGGTCCCCAAAGAACCTGCACAACTGACAAGAGCTCTATAGATTAAGTAAATATATAATCTACTTCCTTTATATTTACTTTATTGAGTTCTTCATAACATAGATGACTTAAACTCACAATACTAAGAAAACATTTTATTACAATCTACTGAAAAAGTTTTCTAGGAGATTGGGGTTTGAAAAGAAATAGCAACCTAAAGCAGGTCACTAAATTAGCAAGTAGCAGAGTATGAATTTAAACCAGGTCATTTCATATCTGGTCCCCAAATTTAACTCTTTGGGACTCAATATGGTAGAGAGATTGATGAGGACAAGGAGGCAAGGATTCTATTATTCTGGAGATGGACAACTCAAGGACTTTTCCTGCTAAAAATATAAAGATACAATATATAAATAAATCAGAATAGTAAACTGTCTTATCTGGTCTCAATATCCACTCTCTTCTCCTTCAATTCTCTTCCCCATAAAGTGGCTGACAACATCTCAAGTGGAGCCTTTCATATAAATATTATTTTCTCAAGGAAAAATTTCCCCAACAATTTAAGACACTGCTCCTGTGTATGTTCTTCAGACATTGAAAAAATATGCTATGGTGGCCCTTGAGGATCAGGTAAATTGTAACAGCAAAGTCCTTTATTTTTTGAAAAAAAAATTGTTTAATTGATTTTATTTTTTTAAATACATGACAGCAGAATGCATTACAATTCTTATTACACATATAAAGCATATTTTTTCATATATTTGTATATAAAGTATGTTCACACCAATTCATGTCTTCATATATGTACTTTGTTTTTTTTTTGCATTACACTTCTTATTACACATATATACCACAATTTTTCATATATCTGTTTGTATATAAAGTATGTTGACACCCAATTCATGCCTTCATACATGTACTTTGGATAATGATGTCCATCACATTCCACCATCCTTGCTAATCTCCCCTGCCCTCTCCCTTTCCCTCTCACCCCTCTGCCCTATCTAGAATTCATCGATTCCTCTCATGCTTCCCCTCCCTACCCTACTATGAGTCAGCCTCCTTATATCAGAGAAAACATTTGGCATTTGTTAGTTTGGGAATTGGCTAACTTCACTTAGCATTATCTTCTCCAACACCATCCATTTACCTGCAAATGCCATGATTTTATTCTCTTTTATTGCTAAGTAAAATTCCATTTTGTATATATGCCACATTTTTAAATCCATTCATCCATTGAAGGGCATCTAGGTTTGGCTCCACAGTTTAGCTATTGTGAATTGTGCTGCTATAAACATTGATGTGGCTGTGTCCCTGTAGTATGCTGTTTTTAAGTCCTTTGGGTATATACTGTGGTGAGGGATAGCTGGGTCAAATGGTGGTTCTATTCCCAGTTTTCCAAGTAATCTCCAAACTGCTTTCTATATTTCAACACCCTCAGAACACTACACATTGTTTGGGGAGGGGTACTAGGGATTGAACTCAGAGGCACTCAAACACTGAGCCACACCCCTAGCCCTATTTTGTATTTCGTTTAGAGACAGGGTCTCACTGAGTTGCTTAGCACATCACTTTTGCTGAGGCTGGCTTTGAGCTTGCGATCCTCATACCTCAGCCTCTCAAGCCACTGGAATGACAGGCATGTGCCACCATGTCCAGCTAGAAAACTGCACACTTTTTGCATATAATCTGGATGTACTATTCACACACACACAATTCATGACAATCCCAGAAGCCCATTGATGGACCCCAAATTGATAAGGTAACACATTTTTGTCAGTGAATGGGTTACTGTCTAAGATATGTGTGATCCTGAACACATTAAATGAGCCTCAGGGTCTCAGTTTCTCAACCCATATGAAGGTGAACTTGGACCTTGGCGACTTCATAATCTTATGTTGCTAATGGAAGTGGAAGAGCATGGAGAAGATATTTCAGGAGTCAGAAAACCCCCCTGTCTCTGCCTCAAGGTGTGTGTCTGGAGCCTCATGTCTACAATTGTGAAGTGAGCAACAAATACAAGATGATGTGTGAGTTCCCTTTGGCTCTAGCATTTTGAGATTCCTCATTCAAGGAAGAGTAAATGGTAAAGGAAATCATTTTATCTCCCTAATAAGCAGTTAGGGTTAGATTCACCTGCTCTGATGGGGCCTCTCAAACCACACTTCCATAGACCAGACATCATACAGCTCCTGGCAAAGTCTCAGGGTACTGCAGGACAGGAGGGATGCAGGAGCAGAGGGTATCAGTTTTTCCATCAGCTACCTTACCAAGGTTAGTGGCCATAAACCTTTGAAGGGTTGAACCATATCAGAAGCCCCATCTTCACTTGCAATAGAGCATGGTGATAAGGACTCAATTGGGTTTTGAGAGAATGAGTCAGGAAGTAGCTTCAGAAGCAGAGGAGACTAAACAGCTGTTTCTGGGACACAGGGGCGTTGTAGTCAATACTCTCAGTGTCAGAAATGTGTGTGAACTGCTTCCTCTTGAGCAGCTGAGTGTCTGTTTGTAATCACGGAGCTTTCCCCAGGCACCAAAAGGACTGGAATAAATCTTTCTTATCTTAGGAAAGATCACACCTTGTAGTCCCATTCACTGAAAAAGTTTCTGAATTTTTTGTGACCTGGTGATCTAGGGACTTGAGTTAAACTGTATCCTTTGTGTGGGTTTCAAGTTACTTGTCTCTAAAAAGTGTGTACTAGGGGGATTAGACAAAATTATCTCTGAGGCATTTTAGAGTATGAAGACTTTAATTTTAGTGCATTTTTCTTGCAACTAAAATATTTCTTTAAACTCAGCTCCCCAACCCCCAGATCAGTGTAGAGAGTCACACACTGACTATAATAGAAGATGTTAGTTGTTAGGTTTGTTTAGACCACAGTATACGAGGGTTTCTTTGAAATAAAGAGCCATAATACAATCTAGCGTTCCAAAGAGATCTCCAATTGAATGCTTCACAGTGTTAGGCTTATTCAGTTATTTAATAGGTATTTATTGAACATCTGCTACATTCTAGAACTTTGTGAATCAGACATTATTTTTGCTCATGGTGGAGGAGAAGACAATCGGGTAATGATAACATAGGGCCCAAAGTTACTCACCACAGAGCTGTAGAATTAGATGGCAGCTTACAAGGGGTATCTCATCCAAGCACTGATCTGAAGCTTGATATTTCTTTACAGTGGTTTTCCATGTGACTGTCTCGCTGCCCTTTGATCAACCTAGATTACCGGGAGTCTCTATTTCTTGTAGCAGCCCATTTCATTTTCATTTATAACTTTACATTCCTTTCAAATTACTTGGAGCACAGGCCAGGTTCCCATAATATGAAGGAAGTAAACAGTTCAACTGAGGGAGAGTTCAGGGTCATTGAGGTCATGCAACATTCTGGCATCAAGAGTCAAATAAGAGTTGGTTTCTGACACAGCTGAGATCATCCAAACAGGAAAGTGCTTACCCATTTCTTGCTTGGTTGTCCCATTTCTAAAAGGAAGAGGTTGAATTATGTAAAAGGAAAGCTTTGTGTTCATGTGAATACTGGCCTAGGAAATATAAAATCTATCTAAAGTTTTATCACAACTGAGTTAAATCAAGTGACACTGATAAGGGAGTGATCCTGGTTCACCAGATTCTAATGACTCTTGAGACTCCTTCCTAATCAATAAACAAGAAGACTTAGTCCACTCAACTGTGTTTATCTATAGACTACTTCTCCATTATCTAGAATGCTAGTTTCATTTCTTCATTACCCCAACCACATTGAACCTCCTGTTTCTACCACTAAAACCCTGATTCTTTTCCCTCAGTCAACTTCTCAGTGCAATGTTTCACTGGTAAAGTATCCCCTTACTCAGAAAGATAGCAAACTGTATTATTATTTTTATTTCTTGGGTATTTTTAAAAATTTATTCTTATTAAGCTCTAGTAGCCCAGTCATCTATGTTTCTGAGGAAGCCACAGTAAACAGCCACCTGTCATTCAATTTTTGAGGGCAATGTTGTGAAAATCTTTGGTCCTAAAGAACTGAGGATGCTATGCCCACACTTTCATATACTTTAAATCATCTCTGGATTACTTAGAATACCTAATGCAATGTAAATGTTATGCAAATAGTTGTTGTATTGTATTATTTAGGGAATAATGACAAGAAGAAAAAGACTTAACATGTTCAATACAGGTGCAGTTTTTTTTTTCCCTGAATATTTTCAATTCATGGTTGGTTAAATCTATGGATGCAGAATACAGAGGGATACAGAATACAGATGAATACAGAGAGCCAACTGTATTTCCAACTCATAGGAAAGCAACGGACAGGAAGATTAGACAATTTACAATGTAATATCTCATTACAGAAGAAAATGTTCACAAAGTTAATAAAAATGAAAATGTGACTAAAAAAAAAAAAAAAAGGAAAGAAAAACTATGGATGCCATGCATTGCCATATCTCACTTCTGTAGACAATATGATCACCCTACCTCTGAGAGCGTTCGGTTCCTAGCGATTATGTTTAGAATATTTCTCACTCGCTGTTTTTATTCCCAGCCTCGGTACTGAGGAGGAAAAGCTACAAGACTAATTCTAAATATTTTCTCTTTGCCTCATTAAAGAAACATGCAAAAGTACAGAGGACAAACTAAGAAATCAGCGCCCAGGATGGAGGCCTGGCCCTGGCCTCAGAACACACATTCCTCCTCCTCTTACTTTCCTTTCCTGGAATCATGAGTCAGAGCTTTGCACCCTTTCCTTGTCCCTCTACCACAAAGCCAAACAATTTAGAGAACTTCTAGCCAAGCTCCTCATCTCACAGGGGAAGGAGCTGCCACTCAGAAGTGTGACGTATAGTATTCAAAGTGCTAGGGCTGCTTGGTACCTGGTCCAGACAGGCACACTGAGTTTCCACTTCTCAAAGCACTGATCTCAGTGCTCAACCCTCCTCCCTGTGTGTTTATTTTTCAGCTAGTTTTTAAGCTGATATTCTCTCAGTGTTGTTGTTTTATGAAGGAGAAATACGTGACCTCTGACTCATGCTGTTATCCTTTTAAAGGTAAGACCGTTGGGAAGATACAAATGCATTAAATTTTATCAGATTTCTATAGAAAAACAAGCTGAGATAGCTTTTCCTTTCTCCCTTCCTAACCTTCTTATTTTCTTCCAATGAACACAGTTACTGGAGGCTTACTTGTGAAGCACCCCTGGAAATACACAGATGAAACTAACTGGAGTTCACAGGAAGCCAGGCACTTTGAGAGGATTCAAAGCAAATGCTACAGGAATGTAGAGGAAGGAGACCTCAAACCTGTGCCTTAAGAATAGGAGGAGCTGGGGCTGGGGTTGTGGCTCAGTGGTAGAGCACTCACCTAGCATGTGCAAGGCCCTGGGGTTCAATCCTTAGCAACACATAAAAATAAAAATAAAATAAAGGTATTGTGTCCAACTACAACTAAAAAATAAATATTTTTTAAAAAAAAGAATAGGAGGAGCTGGAGTGAAAAGAGTAAAGGCAGGAGGGGTGAAAGGAGAGACAGACTGAAGACAAAGAAGGAAAATGCTGGAAGATTTCAAAACAAAGTGAAACCCAGGAAGAGATAAGATGCTGGGGACAAAAACAGGAAGACAAACTCAAGCAAAAGCAAAAGCCAGCATCTCCAATCCACTTGGCTCTTGGTCTCTAACTCTGCCAAAGCCATTAGCATCTGTCCCACTCCCTATTCATGGGCCACCTCCTTGTAATCTCCTCTCCTTTCTGAAGTCCCTATGCACTATGACAATCTACTCACTACTTCCTATCTTTGATTACATTAAAATAATCGTCCACATTTGGGAAATGGTTGTTTCTCCTTTCCCCAGGGCCTGTTATATTTCACAGTTTTCCTTATTTCTTCCACCTTTCCCCAAATTATTCTATTATGTATTTATTAGATTAATTATCTCTACTACAGATCTATGAATATATTCTCATTATAAAATCAGAATAATATGAAAGATTATAGAATAAGTCATGAGAATCTTCAATTTTCCTGCATTCCCAGGTTAGCATTGTTAATAACTGTTTCTTTTTTACCTTTACATATACATTTTTTATAATTCCATTTCCTCAGTGTAAATAATTGTGAAACGTCTTAGGCACAGATTAATTATATAGCCTTTCCCATCACCCACATTTTCCTTCTGTCTTACTCTGTTCCTATGTCTGTTCTTACTTTCAGACACACTAAAGTGTCACCCTTTTGAAAAGATTGCCCTGTTCATGTTTTTCTGCCTTCATGAAATTCTCCTTTTCTGAAATTCCCTTTCCCACCATTTTCTTGACTTTGTAATATAAAATTAGTCACTCTTTGAGCTTAACCTCAAAGTATTCTGTTGTCCACTACAATATTTACAATATGTTTGGCAATTTATAAATATCTCTTTTCCCTACAGGATGTTAAGTTTTGAAACAATGAAAGTATCTTGCTGAACTAGGTATTCCTGGCACCCAGCAAAGTAGCCAGCAATGCCACAGATACCAAATAAACGTTGAATTACTGAATGGAAGAATAAAGGAGTAAAAGAAGATTTTTTTGAGGGAAAATATAACTCCACCATCTTGAGGTGTGGTCATAAATCTATAGAAAATCTACACCATGTTATGGGTTTTCTTCCACCAGTGACACCTTGTACTGCAGTCAGAATGATACTTCACCAACTGCCTTCCTGCAGTTGCTGAAGCTGCAAATGTCTAGGATGTAATCAAATCTTGTTAGACTCAAACTTCGAATGTAAAACTTTACTAAACCTATTTTTCATCCTAGGTGACATGTCTGAATTCTGCAGATTTCCGTCTGGTGAGAACATTGGGCGCTTTAACACTTTGAGAGCAGGTGCTGAGTTGTTGTTATTCCAGGTCATGCAAGACAGAGATTCTACAAATTCAGAAGTAGTGAGCAGAGGGTACGGCTGGCAGGCTACTGTGATGACTTCATGTTCAAGTATAAAGAGGAGACCGAGTTCCCAACAAAGGAACAGAGGATGAAATCATCATCTTGGCTGTGTTTGGAAACTGAGATTGTTCAACTATATGGTGGGACATTCAATATGCTAAATATGATAGGGGATGGAACTGACTCACCGGATGCTAGGGAAGAAATATAGCTCTTCATGTTTTGGAAAGGGCATTTTTTTCCCCCTGCTGTCTTTCTGCTTCTCTGGCATCTTATATTTCAACAACTGAGTTGTCAAAGAGAGATTTGTTTCTAAAAGGAAGTGAATAAATTAAATATATGCTATAAATTGTCATTGAAACATCACACAGATAACAGGGTCATCACAAAGCAGTAAAGGCTAATGGGTGTGACTTCATTCTAGCTTTGCAACTTACTGGACAAAGGCCATGGGCAATGCACATAGTTGCTTTGTGTTGATTTTCTCAACTGTACAATGAATATAATAATAGCGTATCTCATGGAGTTGTTGCAAACTTTAAATGAATAGGTACATATAAAGCACTTACTCGGATACGTAGTTTATATGTTAGATGTTGCTGTTAATCGTAGTAATGTCTTTATATTCATTAAGGGCTTGAATTATGGAAAAATATAAACCTGGGCTTATATCTCAGCTTCACCGCTTAATAGCTACATGAACCTGGCAAGTTCATTAACTACTAAACCCAAATTTTCTCATCTGTACATGGAGATCATTGAAGTCTCTAAATCATTATGTTTTTGTGAATATCAGAGGAAATAACATATGGAAAGTGCCTAAGAGGATCCTTGGTGCATTAAAGTTCTCCCAAGTATCATTTCTAATCCTCCTGAGTCATGCAGTAACTGAGGCTCCAAAGATCCAAAGATTCCATCTCTTAAGAGTCCCAGTATAGAGGAGGAACAATAGGGCCAAGAGATGTCTAGCAGTATAGAGAGATGACCCTGAGGTCGCAGAGGGAGGAGTAGGAGTTTTCAGAGCAGGATAAACAAACAAAAAGAGTTAAGGCTTTCTATATAACGTAAATTAGCTAAAAGCCGTTATTGATTTCCTTGGGTTATTCTTGGCTACTATAATACATACTTCAACCTTATACATAACCTATATTGATTCTTCCCCCTTAGGGCCAATTGCTAGAAGTGAAACTACTAGGTCAAATAGCAAACATTATTATGTTTTTTCCAAAGTACTATTCTAGTTTCCCCCAGGATGATGTGACAATTGTAAACTAGCAATATAGTAATAATACCCACTTCCTAGAAGCCTTTACAACACAAGATATTACCTTTAAAACAAAAAAATAAAGGTGTCCAATCATTTATCAGGAAATGACAGCTTGTTCTTAATTTTTCTCTCTTGCAAAACTAAACATTTTTCACATAATGCATTGGGCATCTGCAGTCTTTCTTTAGGGAATTACCTATTAATGCCTTTTTAAATTTTCATATGCAACTTCTGTTTTGCATTGGTATATGAATGTACATATTAAGAACATCAACACTGTCACAAAGTGAAATACTTTTCCTACATGCCTTTAAATTTATATATTCAATTTACACGATAGTATTATTTCAAATTATAGACAATTTGAGTTTTATATGACCAAATCAATTATTTCTTTTTAATGGCTTCTACATTTTATTTTCTTTCTCTTCCTTCCTTCCTTCCTTCATATATATATATATATATATATATATATATATATATATATATATATATATATATTGGTAACAGAGATTAAATCCAGCAGTGCCTAACCACTGAGCCACATCCTCAGCCCTTTTTTATATTTATTTATTTGAGACAGGGTCTTGCTAAGTTACTGAAATGCTAAATTGCTGAGCCTAGCTTTGAACTTGTTATTCTCCTGCTTCAGCCTCCCTGTACTGGGATTATAGGTGTGCATCACCATGCCCTGTCTAACTTTGCTTTTATACTTAAAGAACACTTCAAAGTTTGATAAATGTACAATTATAGGCACTGGTTTTTAGTGTGTTTGGTTTGGGTTCTTGACTGTTTAACCTTTTCTTCCTTCTCACCAGCAATGAGCACTAATAATCTCTCAATAGCACTCTTCTTTATAATAACAAATAGCAGAGTCTACTCCTTGGATTCCTATTATATTGACTGATTTCCTTGTCTATTCTTTCATTCTTATTTACTATGCAACTGTGTATAAGGTTGTAATGTGTTTTCATATCTGGTCATAAAAATCTAATTTATATTTTTCAATTTTTTTCTAGGTTAATTACATCTATAGATTTTTTTTAAAAAATTAGATGTTGATGAACATTTATTTTATTCATTTATTTATATGAGGTGCTGAGAATCAAACCCAGTGCCTCACATATACTAGGCAAGTATTCTGCCACTGAGCCATAACCCTAGCCTGTCTCTAGATCTTTTTTATCCTTCAAATTCTAACAACAAAATAAAATTTGTTAGACTTGGAATTTCATTTTATTAGAGAGAAATAGCATGGAGTCTTTACACTATCAAATATTTCAATTCAGAAAATGCTCTCACTACATTTGTTCAGGTGCTCACATGTTTCTTCTTGAGATCTTCCTCATACATAAATGGTACTTTTCTTGTTAACTTATTTTCAAGTAATTCATGTTCATGTTATTGTTCTAAATAAGATATTTTCTTATTAAAAATTTCATGTAATTTTGCTAACATATGAGAAAATTGTTAATGTATAAATATTTAATTTTTTAACTTAAATAATTATAAGCTTCAAAATTTATACTAATGGGAGTGACATCAGCAAGATGATGGAATAGGAGATTCCAACTCATGGCCCTCAAAATTTGAATAATATCATATAGAAAAATACCTTCATAGGGGCTAATGAATCCAGGTGACAGATCATAGTAACGTAGTGGAGCACAGAAATAAGAAAAAATTTGCATTCCAAAGATTATGAAGGGCAATTTCACAATAACAGTGTCCCTTATCCCCCATGCCTGGGCAAGGCAGTGTGGAAAGTGACACTACTCACATAGAGGAAGGACAGTGAAGCCAGCATTCAGCTTTGCTGTGGACTCAAGTACTAGGCCTGCCCTATTATATATACCCTAGCACTAGGCCATCATCCCCTGAAGACTCAGACACCAGGCCCACACTATGGGCAGAGGCTACAAGACTAACTCAGCACCAGTCTGGCTATACAGACTCAGGCCAAAAGACTACAATTTGGATCCCCTGGACTCAGGCTTCAGAATATCCCCACAATACAAAAGCTCCAGGACCACTTTCAAAAACATTAGTCACCAGGCCCACTCCAGTGAACCCCAGCTCCAGGTTTGCCATGATGGAACCGGGCTACAAGTCTTTCCCTGTGGAACAAGACCAGATCGTAGGCCTGCCTGCTCCTCTGAACTCAGACACCAGGAAGATCTCTGTGGACCCAGAAACAAGGCCAGCCCACTTTCTGACACATTCACCAAGCTAATCTGCCCAAAGACTCCAACAATAAGCCCAATGCAGACCCCACTAGCAGGCCCATTCATATAGTCTTACTGGTAAAGGGCTTTCCTTGGCAAAATCAATCCACAAAAGCTGTAAAAAAGTGCCTACATCTTCAAGTGTGCAGACACCAATAATCACAAATAATCAGGAGAACCTGACACCATCAAAAGAATAAAACAGAGCACTGGTATCTGAACTAAAAGAAAGAAAGCCACCATCACCACAACAACAAAAAACAAAGTTGAAGAAATATGAACTGACTGACAAAAATTCAAAATAATCATTGTAAAGAAACTCAGCTACCAAGAAAACACAGATAAACAACTAAATGATGTCAGATAAACAAAACATGAAAAAGTTAAAGAAAGAGATTGAAAAAAGAACCAGAGACACTAATGCTGACGAATGCAAAACTGAAAAATTCCAGAGACCTTCAACACTAGACAGAACCAATCAGAACCAATGGGGAACTCAGAGGGAAAAAAAGAGAATAAAAAAGAATGAAGAAATGTAATGGAATTTTAGGAACACGATGAAGTGAACCACTATAAGTATATGAAGTACCAAAAGGAGCAAAAAAGAGGAAAAAGACAAAAAAAATACTCAAAGAAATGATGACAGAACACTCCCCAAAACTGGAAATGGAAATGAGTAGTCAGATGAATTCCAAAGAATGGTACAACTAGATTTGCTTTACATGAAAGGCTGAAAGTTGAAAGAAAAGATATTAACTAAAAGCATAAGAACTTACAAAAGTATACATTCACCACAAAGGTAATAATAGAGTCAAATTCAGAATATTCTAATGCTGTAATGGTGGTGTCTAAATCACTTTTAACTACCTTGTGAAAAGAATTTAAAATAATTATAATTGCAATAGTTTGTTCATGGATAGCAAATATATGAGCTGACACATCTAGAGTACTGTATCGAATAGAATTGGTAAAGAGGTCATCCTTGACTTATTCCTTATTTTCAAGAAAAATCTTTCAGCTTTTCACCAAGTAAGAAGTTATCTGTGCATTTGTAATACACAGGCTTTTATTATGCTGAGGTATATTCCTTCTATACCCAAATTTGTTGAAATGTTTTTTAACATAAAAGGATATTATTGTCAAATGCTTTTTCTTCTTCAATTAAAGTGATCATATGATTTTATACTCCATTCTGTTAATATAGCATATCATATTTATTGATTCATATATGTTGAATCCTACTTGCATCTTAGGGCTAACTCCACCAAATCATGGTTTATTATTCTTTTAACGTACTGTTAAATTTGACTATTATTTTGTTGAGGATTTCTGCAACTAAATGCAACAGGAATATTGATTTATAGTTTTATTTTCTTTTAGTATCTTTGTCTTGCTTTGTTATTAGCATAATACTGTTCTACTAAAATGAGTCATCAGCAAACAAACAAAATTTTATCTATTCCTTTCTGCTTAGGTTTTTTGTATTTCTTTTGTGGTTGGGCTATTTTCTTCTGATGCAATAACCTCTTCAACTTACAAGGGGGTTATTGGGACATAAGCCCTGATAACTTGAGGAGCATCTGTGTAGAAGAATTTAAAACAATTCTATACCATGGAAACAAATACCCTGTTTAAAAAAAAAAGGGGGGGAAAGATTCTAAATAGACTTTATTTTAACAGGAAATTTGTGAATGGTCACTAGGTACACAAAAAATGTTAAATACCACTAATAATTAAGAAAATGCAAAGAAAACCCACAAGGAGTTATCTTACACCTTACAGAATAGCTAATATTAAAAATACATGAGACAGGGCTGGGGATGTGGCTCAAGTGGTAACGTGCTCACCTGGCATGCATGGGACCCTGGGTTCGATGCTCAGCTCTACATAAAAAATAAAATAAAGATGTTGTGTCCACCAAAAACTGAAAAATAAATATTAAAAAAATTTTTTCTCTCTCTTTTCTCTCTCTCTCTCTTAAAAATACATGAGACAGTGAGTTTTGGAAAGGATGTGCAGAAAAGACAGCCCTTGTACATGTTAATGGGAATATAAATTGACAGAGCCATTAAGGAAAATAATACAGAGATGGACATTGAATCTGCTGGTGCCTCCTGAACTGACAAAAAAAAAGTCTGTTGTCTATATAAAATTATATCACTTTAAAAAGAAGGCGACCCTGTCACTTGGCAACATGGATGAAACTGGAAAATAATATGATAAGTGATATAAACCAGACACCTACAGATAATAGTGCTTGGTAAGGGATGAGGGGAATGGGGAGATATTAGTGAAAGGTTACAAAGTTTCAGTTATGCAGAATGAATAAGTACAGAAGATTTAAGGTACAACATAGTGGCTAATGCTAATAATTCTCTATTGTATACTTGAAATTTCCCAAGAGAGTAAATCTTAAATCTTCTTAACACACACACACACATACACATTCACACATACATACACATACACACACACAAATGGTAACTATGTGAGGTGAGGGATATTTTATTTTGATTGTGGTACTCATTTAATAACATATACTTATATGAAACATCACATTGTATACCAGACATATGTGTAATTTTAGTTTTCAATTATACTTTAATAAATCTGTAAAAAAGACAATAAAATAAAATTTTGTATTTTTTTATAATAAAATAATGAATTTTGATAAAGTGCAGAATTCTTTTGGGTGAACATGTTAATGGGCACAGGAAAGTCTGGCTACACTGGAAAAGAAAAGTTCTGGCAGGATTTTCCAATTTTGTTCCTCAGAAGAACTAGTTCTTAGTCAGTGAAGCATGTTTCATAGCCACTAAAGCTCCCTCTTCAGCCTCTTAAATGGGGTGACATTTAGGAGATCTGAAGGTATAGGTTGTAGTTGCATTTTTTTTTTTAAATTGCAGGCAACCCAGCCACTTGGTGGGTGAGGGGGAGCAGAACAAATCTATGTGATAGCATTCTTCCATGTAAACCTTTTTATGTGTAAAAATTGATTTAGATGTCAAGGCAGGTGATATGAAGACAGGCTGAGTAGACTAGTGGAAAAATCTATGGGCTGGAATATGGGTAATATTTCTGATACCTAAATTAGCTATGTGACCTGGTACAAATTAGCACTGCCAATCTAGAATTTATCAAAATATAATTTTAGATGATATTCCTAAATACAATCAAAATTTCTTTTGCATTCCCTGGTTTTATATTCTTTTGAAAAATGACCTATGGGCATAGCAATTTTTTTCTACTTAGCATGAAAATTATATATTATAATTCAGTAATTATCTTTTGAGGAAAGTCCTTCTCATATGGGCTCCCTCCCCCACAAACTGATGTTGAAATCCTAACACCCCAGTTGATGGAATTCGGAGATGGGACCTTTGCAAGGTAATGGGTCATCAGGGATTTGCTGTCATGATTGGGCTTAGTTCCCCCACAAAAAGTGATTCCACAGCTATCTAGCCTCTTCCACCATGTGAAGACACAGTGAGAAAGCTCACATCTATGAACTAGGAAATAGGCAGTCAATGGACATTGAATCTGCTTATGCCTCCAGACAGAAAAAAACCTCTGTTGTCTACAAGCTATCTAGTTTATGGGCTTTGTTATAACAGCCAGCGCAGATTAAGACATCTTCCAAAACACATTATCCACTTGCCAGCATTAGTAGAGTGAACAAAACTTAACCTGTTTTTAGACTTGGTGTACTAGATTCTTCTATTTAATGTCATTATCAACTCAGTTCATCTCTGATTTCAACCTCAGCTGTGGAAGGCAGGTCTGTGCCAGTTCCAATCTACCACACATGGGTAGAGCCTCATCTCAAATTCACTTCATGTGTACATCTATATTCTGCTTCATTGCCTTCTCTGATGCTGTAGAAATTTGCTCAGCCTGGTGCAAGGCAGCCAGGATAGGCACAGAGTGTTCAGGTCATTAATGTCCTAATGCAATCTACAACCAATGAAGCCTGTGTGTAAAGCTCTAGCCTTCTGGGGTGCTAAGGAAAAGTTGTGGGAGGTATTCTGTATGTTCCTCAAGAGATTCTTTGGGAAACAAGCCGTCATGGCCCACAGCAGTAACCTCAATAAGTCACTTCATAATGACTCTTCTGTTTCCCTATTCTACTTCCTCTGCTCCTTCATTCTTGCACCTTGAGATCATCACCTAAGTAATGTAACCAGCACCCAAGTCCTTGTCGTAAGCTGTGCTTTTGAAGGAACCCGAATTAAGACATTTTGAGATGAATGTTCCAAATAATAATGACCATTATGTTTTTTGTCTGAGTTATGCAGATTAAAGTGAAATGGTTCAGGATTGAATGGATCATCATCAGAGGTTTTGGAATACTATCTCCTTTTCTTAGGAAAATATTTTCTTGTACTGACATATTCCTGAGCCATATGATACTGAACTTCTGTAAGACCCAAGTTCTGTGCCAATTACTTCAATATTATCATTTTCATTCTATTAGCAACCCAACTGCAAAGTGAACTTTGGCAATGATGTAAGAAATTTAGAAAACTGAATTTAGACTAACTAAGTTGTAGAAGCAAAACAACTACAGAAAACAGAACTGTGATGTAATGTTTACCCAGGTATGTCAGGCATGAAAACATGTGCTTAAATTTCTCTCATCAGTGTTTCAGTATAGTATCTTTCCTGTATTTTATCATATTTATTGCTAAATATTTGTGATGTTATTTTTATGGTATAGTAAGTAATATTGTTTTCCCCAATTTTTAATTACTTTTATTCAAAAATAAAATAGACTTTTTAATGTTTAAATTATGTGCTAAATTACTTGCTAAATTTACTGACTAATTTTGATGGATTATTTGGTTTTATAATTTTCTTAGGAATTTCTTTGATTTGCTTTGTGTATTTCCAATACTTTTGATTTATGTTTATTTACTTATTTGTCTTATTACCCTGACTAGAGCTTACCAAGTAACACTAGATGAAATTGTCAAGCGTAAACTTTCCTTCTTCCCAATGCTAGGAGAGCTCCCCAGTGCTGAAGTAGAATAGAGCACATAGTGGGATAGAGAGGGGGAGCATGAGAGGAATAGGCAAGCTCTAGAGGGGTGGGAGGGGAAGGGAGTGGGCATGGGATTAGAAATGATGATGGGATGTGCTCTATATGTGTAATAAGAATTGTAATGCAGTCTTCTGTCATATGTAAATTTAAAAAAACAATTAAAAGAAGGAAAAAAAGAGTTATTAAGGTGATTTTCTTTCTTCCTTTGTAATGGTTTTGCCATATTTTGGTCATTTACAAATTATATTCACATCAATTCGTGTCTTCATACATGTACTTTGGATAATAATGTCCATCACATTCCATCATCATAATATCATGAAAAACCAGGAATATGCTGGTCACCAGGAATATGCTGCTTTTTATAATGAATTATGGTGTGCTTGTTCCTTCATCCTCTATATTTTGAAAGAAATGAATGTAAGATCAGTATTTATTCTTGCTTAACACTTCAGTTGAAATTATCTGGGTCAAAGAATTTTGTGATGAAAGGTCATTGGTAACAAAGGCCCTTATCTAATAAATTTAGAAATACTGAAAATTTCTCTCTTTGTGAGTCAAATTTGATAAGTTACAGTTTCTAAGGAATAGGTCAATTTCATGTAGGCTGTTTGATTTATTGACAAGGTTTTTCATGATATTATGGTATTATCCTTTGTTGTTTGTAGAATCCTTTATAGTGGTATTGCTTCTCTGACTCTTGGCTTTGGCTTTTGTGGTATTTTTAAATCATTTTTATTAATTGTATCAAAAGAATAGACTATTGGCTTTGTTCAGTTTCTCTAATATTGATTTTTGGTTGTACCTTAATATTCTTTCCTTTTACTTACTTAGTTTTTTTTTGTTGTTGTTGTTGTTCTTCTTTTGCTACTGTTTAGGGTAGAAACTTACATCATTTGTTTTAAACTTTTATCTTTAAAATAGATATTTAAAAGCTACAATTTCCCTTTGCACTGTTTTGACTCCACTCTATATATTTTCATCTGCTTCTATTTTCTTTTACTTCAATACATTTTCATTTATGATTTTTTTCATTTATTTGTTATTTAGATGATAATAAATTCCAGATATTTGGGTAATTTTTAAATATTGTGTTTAACACTTAAAATCAGCAACTCTAGAGATGTGGCCACCTCAATGTTCATAGCAGTTAAGCTAATTTACAATAGCTAAGCTATGGAACAACCCTAGGTGCCCTTCAATATAAGAATGGATAAAGAAAATGTGGCACATATACATAACTAAATATTACTCAGCCATAAAGAAGAATGAAATTTTGGCATTTAACAGTAAATAGATGAAACTGGAGGCTACATGAAATGAGTCAATCCCCCAAACCAAAGATCAATGTTCTATCTGATATGTGGATGGTGACTCACAATAGGCTGGGGGAGAGGGAGGAGTGCAGGTTCACTGGATTGGACAGGGAGGAATGGCGGGAAGGGAGATGAAAGGGAATGAAAAAGACAGTAAAATGAATCAAATATAACTCTCCTATGTTCATAGATGAATACACAACCAGCATAACTCCACATCATGTACAAGCACAAGAATGGGAAGTTATCTATGTATATATGATATGTCAAAATACATTCAACTGTCATGTATAACTAAAAAGAACAAAAAAATATTTTGAGACATTTTATAGCCCATCATATGATCTATTTTGGTAAATATTCAATGAACATTTTAAATAACGTGCATCATGCAGTTATTATATGTTATGCACTTCTAATGCCCATTGGGTCAAGATCTTTTGTAGCTGTGCTGAACCTTTATTAGTTGTTCTGTCAATTACAGTGTGAGCATGAAAACAACCAACATGACTATGGATAGCTCCATCTCTAGATATGCTGGGTTCTGCTTCTCTTTCAGATCTCAGTTATTAAGTACATAAGTATGCAGCTTATTATTTTTTCTTGGTTAATTGCCTATTTATAATTATATGTGTTTTCATTTTTAATAATACTCTTCTTGATTTCTACTTTGCTTATTCCAGATTTCTGATAAATCTATTTTGTGAAGCATGCCAGCCTAATTTGTTAATTCAATATACTGATCTCTCCTTTTTAACTGGAGGGTTTATCAGCATTCAGTGCACATGTTGATGTGCTTGCATTTTTCTGTGTGTTTTCAACGTGACCTTTCTGGTTTTCTTGTTCCTTTCTTGCCTTTTTTGGTTTGATTACATACTTTTAAAAGTATTCTATTTTGTTTTCTCTACTGGCTTTTTTTTTTTCATTGACGCTTTCTTCTTTTATCTCTAGTCATACAAGTACATGTAATGGATTTTAAAACTTTTCAGTTACTTCATTTATGTTGTAGATTTTGTTTCATTTCCTTTTACGCTTTTCATTTTTTTTTTTTTTTTTTTTTGCTTAGATTCCTCATGTGTCTCATATAAAGGACATATTTTTATTTTATTCCTTGAGATTATTCATAATAAATCCCTCTTAGTTTTTGCTTTCTACATAAATTTCAGAGCTATCTCTAAGTTTGTTTTTTATTAATTGTTTTTCTCTTTGTGTAGTAATTTTTTAGGATTTATACTGGACACTTAATGATTTAAGATCTGACTTAAATATACTGGATTTTTTTAAATTGTAGATTTTGCCCAAGCAAGCAGCTCAATCATTGATTATTTGCTCTGTACTTGTATTAGCTTAGTTTTATGCTTTGTTAGGACCTATGAGTGTCATACCTAAAGTGTTTCTCAAGTCCTTCTAACTTAGTGGTATTTAGACTCTAAGCTTCTCTTCTGTGGGTCTTATCAAGGCTGAGTTTTAGGTTTAATAAGCAGGTATAGCATAGACCTTACTCTACAACAAGAGTCAGCAAACCATGGCCTGCAGGTCAAATATAGATCAACACCTGGTAATTTTATAATTAAGGCTTTATTAGAACAGAGCCACACCCATTCATTTATGGATTGTCTATAGATGTTTTCACATCATAAAATCAGAGTGAAAGTAGATGCAACAGAGTCCATATGGATCAGAGATCTTTTTTGGGGGTGGGAGTTATCTGAGATTGAATTCAGGGGCACTCAACCACTGAGCCACATCCCCAGCCTTTCTTGTATTTTATTTAGAGACAGGGTCTCACTGAGTTGCTTAGTGTCCTGCCTTTGCTGAGGCTGGCTTGGAACTTGAGATCTTTCTGTTTCAGCCACCCGAACAGCTGGGATTACAGGCATGCACCATCACACCCAGCAGGATCAGAGATTTTATAATATTTATACTTTAGCCCTTTACAGAAACATGTTTGCTTACCCCTGGTCTGTGAGAGGGGCACACACGAGACATGGCCTTTCTGATGTTTCAGCTGGAGGTTCAGGATACTAACAAGATTTCTCCACTCTGGCTGAGTTGTGGCATCAAGGCCACCCAGCACTGTGCACTCTCCAGTGTCTCCGTTCTTTTCTCAAGTCTGTAGTTATCTGCTTACAGTTTACCCTCCCACAATCTCTTTTTGAACTTAAGAAGCTCAGCCAGACTCTTGACAGAAAAACCTATACAAATTCTGGGGTCTCCGTTTAGTTCAACTGCCTACTTTCTAGTGCCCTACCCCCCTGAATTTCAGCTCCTTCAGTAACTCCTAATTCTAACCTTTGCTGTAACTGTAGTGTTGAGCTCTGCTGGGGCTTAGGCTCCCTCTCATAGTCGAGGAATGGTTCTCAGGAAGACAGTTGGGACAATCATGGGTCAACTCCAGGAGCGTTTCTTCATTTAAGAGAATTTCAGGCTTGTTTAATATTTTTTTTCCTATTTTTGTCCAATATTGGCGTCTTTCTATATGGTCTCAAATGGAATTCCCCTACTGTCATTTTAAAATACCAAATTCATTTTTTTGGCAAATGCATGTAATAAACACAGTTACACATGAAACCTTTTACCTTTTAATAGATAACTATGAGAGTGATGGGATTATACTTATATTACTTGATAGACACTCATATATAATTACCAAACTATAGAGGGAATTTGAATTTAGGAGACTGCATCAACAGTTTTTCATCTAAGAAGCTGCAAAGAATGTCTTCAGCTGCCTTTCATATGGGAGCTGACATCTCACTAGGTAAATCAACAACCAATTTACCAACATTGTATTATCCATTCCACTTCATTTATTAATATGCACATCTCTCATCTCCTCTTTTTCTAGTTTAATTAAATTAATATTAGAATTCAGACTGTAGGTTTGCAGACTTCCAATTCTATAGTTTCTGCTAGAATATGAAACATCTGCCCTTCCTTGCATAGAAAGAATAATACTCTATAATCATTATTTTTGTATTATTTGTATTAGTTTTGTGAAACAATCCTTAGGAGTTTTGAGTTACAGTATGATAACTTCCTTATTATTATTCAGCCAAAATACAGCTTCTCTATTAAATGATCACATTTCTAATAGTATAAAATTAGGACATTTTGTGTTGTTTCTGTCATTATTAGAATTTCCAAGGAAGCATAAGAATTGTGTTTAATTAAAAGCCTCTCTTAAGTTTATAATTGTATACAAGCTTACTGATGATGTGTTTGATAAGTATGGTATGGCTATAAATAATAGAGGCTTTATAAATATTTGAATAACTGGATTCTGATGTCACTTCCTTTGCTAAGGAAAACTACTTTAAGTTAGGTATTAGATATTCATCATAGTCATTAGTACTCATAATTATATGAACACATATTTGGAATGTTCACACTTTTTAAAAGTTCCTTTCTGGCTGGGTTGCATTTCACATAAAGGACCTAGGTTCAAATAACACTTTCATATACTGGAAGCTATAATTAAGTCAAAGTTGTACTTAAAATTAAAAATAAAAAGACAAGCCTTTAAAATAGAAGTGCTAATAAGACCTTAAATGAACTTTCCTAACTGTCTTGGCTGTAGAAATTAGCTGACTTTTATCTATAAAAAGGGTAATTGGTATATTAGTTAGGTTACTCTCTGCTGCAAGTAATAGATATCCCAATTAAAAGTGGCTTTAAAATATATTTTTTCACATGACAAGAGGCCTGAAGTGTGATTCCATAATTAATTAATCCAGTGGTTCAGTATCATCACCAAGGACTTGGGTTCTTCCATTCTTTCTGCTCTGCCATTCTCAACATGCTGACTTTTGTCCTCAGACATGTCTCCTCATAGTTGCAAGCAAATTACAATGGCTGCAAACATCGGATATAACTCATCCTCAAGCCTTTTGTACTAGAATTTATCTCAGATTTTTTTGTAGAACATACTACATGGGAACCTGATGCTATGCAAAAGCAGTTTAACAAGCGGACACACAACAGAGTATAACTCAAACCAAGATCAACTCTGTAGGTAGCAAGAACTGACCAATATTGTGATATCCTCTGCTCCCAGTAGCATTCTGACACATATTTACTAAGTGGATTTCTGATGAAGGGAGATTGTATCATAATTCACTTCTGTAGCATAAATATTCCCCTGGGGCCAACTTTAAACTATGAAAATGATGTCACTTAATGCAAAGTAGAGAAAGAACAGAAGCATACTCTTAATAAGGGAGAGTTCTACCGTAAAAATGTGATCCATGTAAAAAATTACTGAACAGCTCAGATAATAGTAAAACAATTAAGGAGTGATATATTTTTATTTTGATTATAGATATCTTCATTTTAATATTAAGACTATATATCTTATTTTTTAATTAACATCTATGTTTCACAATGATTTTTAGAATTTCCTAAAAATTTAATATCCAGTTCCCTGGAGCAGGTGTGAGCTATCTCTAGCACACCACTGACCCCTCACCAGCTATCTCCTACCTGACTTTATTAACATCAAAGCTTTATACTATACGCGCATCCAAAAGATTACAGATTTTAACCAAACATTACAGAAAATAAATAGTACCATTTTGTTCACTATAAAAGTTGACAAAACTTTTTCATATTGAATATTCAAGTGTAAGATTGCACAATAGCCTGAGTTCACCAAAATATTTTATGAAATAAGAGAAAAATAAAGACATAAAGAGTAAGTCTGTCACATTTTACTGAAATTTGATGAAGAGAAAAGAAAACTTTAACTGGAAAATGGCATTTTGAATGCAATATAGGCACAAATCTCAAATTCTGTGTCATTGTTTTTTGCCTTAGGCTATGGGTCCTGTGTGAGTCTAGTCAAGGCATATCACACCACAGGGACATCATCCTCAATTGAAAACTAGGTAGGAGGTTCCAGATAATACTGAATGTCTATGCTAGCTATACAGTTTGTCATTTTAAGTTAAAATAAAATTCTAGTGCTTAGGATGTAGCTCAGTGGCAGAGCACTTGCCTAGTATATGTGAGGCCCTATGTTCAATTCCTAGAACTGCAAATAAATAAATAGATTCTATGAGACCTTTGGCATAGTCTCCTCATAGTTGCAAGCATATTACAATGGCTGCAAACATCATATATACCTCATCCTCAAGCCTTAGTGAATGAGATAGGTCCTCAATAAATGATGTCAAATTTATGTTGAATAATATTGCTAAGTATTGTGTTATAGTTGTTATTTACATTTTATTGTTGTTTTACATGCTTATTTTCCCTATATACTCCTAACTTCTTTAAGGACAGGTCTTAAGGGGTATAGGTGAGGTGAAAGAATCTGCTCTTAGGTGGCAGTTAGACCTAAGTTTGAAGCTCAAATCGGTACTTTTCTAAAACCATACAGATTTTAGACATGTGACTTAATCTCTCATGTCATTAAATCTCCAGGTTTGTGGGGGGCTTTTAAAATGTATTTAAAACTCATTGAGCTAAAACACACTTAGTAAGCATTCAAAAAATTATAGCTATGTATTTGTTTCTTTTATCCAAAGCACCTAATAGTGTGCCTGGCACATATTAGAATCTTATTTTCCCAAAATGCATAAGCAAATGAAAGAATGAAAATAAACAATGAAATAAAACATTCAAATTACAAATTTGAACAAAATATTGTTCATTTTGCTGAAATTAGTGCTGATATTCTTCTAGTTCTGTAGGAACTCATCTTCATGAACTGCCTATGGGTCCATGAATAGGATAGTGTAACCACTTTGAGATACTATTCTCTAAGATGCTTTAAGATGCTATTCCTTTAGATCTCTTCTTCCAGTTCTCATCTCAGTGTCCTTCATTGAAGACACAGGGATTCAAGGACACAAATTCTGTGGTTCTTGACAGCTCTAAGACCCTTCCAGACCTTGTTCTTTACTTGTAACTATAATCCCTATTGTACAGAACTCAAATAAATTTTTTGAAAATATTTTTATTAGTTGTTCATGGACCTTTATTTTATTTACTTATTTATATGCAGTGCTTAGAATTGAACCCAGTGCCTCACACATGCTAGACAAGCACTCTACCACTGAGCCACAACCCCAGCCCTCAAATAATTTTTTAAAACACATTAATGCTGTGGGCAGGGGTGGTAGCTCAGTGGTAGAGCATTCGCTAGCATGTGTGAGGCACTGGGTTCAATCCTCAGCACCACATATAAATAAATAAAATAAAGTTATTGTGTCCATCTACAACTAAAAAGAGAAAAAAAGCATATTGATGATGATATATTTAAACACTAGTCAGGAACATCAACTTTCAGGTTTCCAAAGAATGAATACCCAGCTACAGAAATTATATCAGTTCTCTGATTAACCCAGAAAAATCTATTAATTTGTTCAGCTTTTCCAGAAAAAAGCTATTGATTTGTTCAGCTTTTCCTTGTTATAAGAGGGAGAGTGACAACCTCAATGATCCTTATGTTTTGTAGGTAAACCAGAATTCACTCTAAACAATTTTTGAAGACATTTATAAAAGCAGGTCTCTCAATTTCCCATAGTTTAAAGTAGCTAAAAAGTGATGATTAACATTTTTTCACTCTCCCAATTCTGTGTCCATGAATAGATTAGCTCTGGCATCTCTGCCTACTGATTTCTCTATTGATTTTGAGACTAAACTACTACAAAGTTTACTGCACAGTGATAGTTCAAGAACTTGTCTCATGATCTTCCCACCCAGGTGTTCTCAGGGAAATGCAAAAGCTAAAATTTGGCTTCCCTCCACTAACCCAATTAAGAACCCTTCCAGCTCACCAAGCTGGACAAGAAATTACATAGAAGGCATGGGACAATGGAAAATAGAATGACATAGCATGAAAGACTTGGGCCAGGAAATTTCTTGTTGAAATCTGAGTGCAGGGTATCATGATACACTGGAAATTCTAAATTACTAAGTCATTAGAACACACATAAAAATGTCTTGTAATTTCTAGATTTTTCAGTTTATTTATTCTATTGATCATTTCTTTAGTTTGTTTTGTAGCTTTTAGAGCATTGGTGTATCTGAGAATCTCAATTTCTCCAAAGATAAATATTGATCATTTACCCCCCTAAAAAGAAACAGATGAAAAATATTCTTAAAATTAATTTCTACAAAACCAAGAACATATATGAGCTGAAAACTTTCTTACTTTTTAACCTCTTAGAAAATTTCCAAAATTACATTAAGCTACTCAGTGTTCTAATATCAAAGTCAGTGAACAAAATAATTATTTAATCTAGGATTAAACTATTTTCTCGTCCTATAGCATGTGGAGCAAAATATGTTATATTCTTTTACACACATTTCAGTTTAAGTATATATATATATATATATATATATATATATATATATATATATATATATATATATATATAATCCTTGTTGTTTTGATTTTTTGGAGTGAAGAAAAATTTTTTTTAGAAAATGTTTGGTATTAACATTCTTTTACTTAGGTAAATATTTATTTCATGTTTAGAGGATATTTCAACTGGTTTTATAGTTGAAGACATTTTACTGGCAAAGGGGACAAATGCTTTCCCAGCTTTAGCTAATAAGAACAAAATTGTCTCACAAATAAATGGAAGATTAGGAATATGGCATTTGTTATGAATAATATAAACACACATTAAAAGGAGGGTCTAATCATCATTTGATTCTTTAATCTCTTTAGCCCTACTGGAGGGTGGGCTGAAATTCAACCATTTCTCCCCCAAGCACAAAGGACTACATGAAAGATTTGCAATGCTTCTCCCTACCTCACTGTATTGTTGCTAAAATAACAAAAGAATAAGAATCTATTTAGATTTAATCCCTTGAAAATATAAAGATTATAGAAAACTAGACAAGTATCTTATTATAAATTAAACATGGTTTAGAACAAACCTTTAAGAAAACTAAACACTTAAGGAATTTTTACTTACCAATTATAACTCATGAAAAGCTTAACTATCATATACCTAAAAAGGTTTAGTCTTGAGTAGACTCAACTGAGACATCAATACAGTTAGTTTATTTGAGTACAGTGATTGAAAACAAAGTGACCTGCATATAAATGATTTGAAAACATAACTGTACCTTTTTTTTGATTCACTTAGTATAAATTTAGCAGATAACTCTATTGAGTAGAGTTTTAGAAGGATAATATACAATAACTCCTAATAATGATGTATAATCAGTATAACTCAGAAACTGAGAAATAAGGTGATTGTTCTTTGTAAGTAAAACAAAAAATATAGTGGAACTGGTTGAGAAAAATCATTAAAGAGATGAAATGATCTCAGGTCAAACTACAGCAAAACCTACAAAATATATTAACATATCGAAAGGAAGAATGTGCTAGCTAGGTCAGTGGAGGTTGTGTTTGTCATTGGCAAGGTAAAGGAAACACAAGAGAGAAGCCCATTCTGACTGTAGGGACTCCAGTCCTATGCTGCATATGTATACTGTGGAACAAGAGCATGAGTAGATGTCTACATGGATCCCTTAATGTGTACATCTTTCCACTCTGTAGGAAGACGGATACACCCAGCTACTATGTTACCCATCTATCTTACAGGTTTTCTTCCTTGCCATGCTCAAACAGCAACAGACTGAATCTATTTTGGTGTCTCCTACAATATATCTACAGGAGACCCATAGAATCCAGCAGAAACTTATTTAAGATAGCCATATTTCTCACCTAAGATATAATGCACTGTCCCCTTCATTTTTGTACATTAATCTCTGAATGTTTTATTAAACCAGAAAAATTCCTGGTGGCTCATCAGGCTTCTAAGCTTTCAAGGATGAGGACCAGTTTTGGGTTGATACATCTGTTCAGATAATGCCCAGCTGTGGGAACCACATGCCCTTCTTCACATGACACCCACACCTGGAATAAGGCCCATCTCCACAAATTTCAACAATCTTTTGTTGAAATTGTGAAACATGTCCCTGATATTACCACTCTTCACCACCTTAGTACATAGTACTGTTGACTTTCATAAAGAATAATAGCCCCCAGACAGGGTCTTTGCATTTTTTCACCACATAGATAAAGTGACTCTTTGAAATATTAGATAATAAAATCCCTTATCAAGGAAAATCAATCCTCCTTTATAACCACCCTCCACACTGTTGATCCCTAACAATGGACCTCTTTTCCTATCTTTCTGATCTTGCTCACTTGATTCCATCCACTCTGACCTTGTATTCCCTCTCTAGAATGCTCCACCTCTACAAGCTTAACATACTCATTCCCTTCAGATCTTTACCCAAAGGTCAAAATTCACTTTTGTTGAGAGGAATTGTTAGATGACCATCATATTTTATGTAGCACTCTTTCTAATCCTGTCTTTCTTTCTTGATATCCCTTGCCTCATTTTTATGCAGAAACTTCTCATGGCTTATCAAATGATATGCTTCTTTGTGGAATAAAAACATAATTTCCATGGTAGCATGGGTTAGAATTTATTCACTAGAGCCTGGAATATAGCTTATATTCACAGAGATGGGATTCTTCAGTACCTTTTAAAATGAACATTAGCAAAAGAGAAATATTCAATATTTAAGCCTAGTTGATTCGATTCTACCTTTGCCATTAGTTAGGCATTTGTATGATCTTCAGCAAGTCACTAACTCTCTAACCTCTTGTTTATACAGAAAATGAAAATGATGGTAGATTAGGGTACAAACACTGTGTTTTCTCAAGACAAAATCTTACACATCTATGAGGAATGTGGGCCAATAAGATGTCTAAACTTTCAAATAGCATAAATGGGAAGACTTAGTGAGAACATGATATTTTAAAGATGACATATTAACTATTAGTATTGTTTCTCCTACTAACCACTGTAAGACTTAGGAGTACTACCCAACCCTTTTAAGCCTCATTTTTATGGTGAGAGGGAAAGCACTTTTTCTTTCTCAATAAGATTGTTTTTCAGTAACGTTTAAAAAAATTATATCTTAATCATCAGGCAAAGCAATATAATCAATGGTGACTACAAATTTTAATAACTATTTCTCCATAATTCATTCAGCCAACAGTTATTTGTGTTGAATACCGGTGTATGACAGGCTCCGTTCTGGGTACTTGGGATTAAACTGGCACAAAGTATACAAATACTCTGCCTCATGGTGTTTACTTTCCAGTGTAAAGAGACAGATAGGAAAAAAATAAACTTAATAAAGAAATAAATAACTAGTATTTTGAAAGGTCATGTGTGTTATATGGAAGAGATAGCATGGTAAGGAAGAGGGGCTCTGGAAAAGAAGGGGATGTCAAGTTGCAATAAATTTGGTGTCATGATATTTGAGCACACAGTGTCATTCAAAAGCTTTCCTTTCCCCTCTTTTTCCTCTTCCTCTCCTCTATGTTAGTCAGCTTTCCTTCACTATAACACATACCTGAGACAATCAATTTTTAAAGATTTATAAAGATTTTATTTTAATATAAAAATTTTAAACAATTTTTAAATGGTTTATTCTGGCTCATAGTTTTGGAAGTTCCAGTTCAAAACTGGAACTGTTGATTTGGGGACCTGTGGTGAAACAGCATATTGTGGAGCAAACCTGCTTACCTCATGGCCAGGGAGCAAAAGAAGATGAGATCAGCATTAGAGTTCCATAATCCACTTCAAGGGCACACCCCAAATGACCTGAAGACCTGCCACTAGACTGTACCTCTAAAAAATTTTCACCACCTCCCAAAAGCACCAAATTGGGGTCTCAGACTGTAACACATGGGCTATCTGAATCATAGAACACTAACACTCCTTTTCTTTCTCTTAGGTTTTCTTAAAAATCTGAAATTATATTATAAACATATTTTTCCTAAAATTAAGGAAACTTTATACTCTGTTATGGTTTGAATATGAAGTGCTCCTGCAAAGCTCCTGTATGAGATGATATAAGAATATTCAGGGGTAAAATGATTAGCTTGTGAAAAGTGTAACACAATCAATGGATTAAACCACTGATGGATTAACTGGGTGGTAATTATAGGCAGGTAGGGTGGAGCTGGAGGAAGTAGGTCACTTGAGCATGTGCTTTTGGGATTCATATGTTGTCCTTGGTGAGTGGAGTTCTCTCTATGCTTCTTGGCCATGATTCCTTCTACTATGATATTCTGCCCCATCCTAGGCCAGAGCTGTGCAATCATCCAACCATAGACTAAACCTCCGAAACCAGGATCCAAAATAAACTTTTCCTCCTCTATATTATTCTTATGAGGTCTTGGTCACAGTGATGAAAAAACTGGCTAACACACATTTCTGCTGGAGTAGGTGATTAAGGTAACATACTTTTAACAGATATTACTGTAAAAAAATTTTTGAAATTAGTTTGTTTACTCTTTCCATGAAAAAATGTTTGAGCTTCCTAATTATGAAATCTGATTGAACTCATAAGGTGCCCTAATACCTATTTTTTTCAAAGAAGCTGTATTTCCGAGGCAAATGAATAGCAGTATCTTTAAAAATAAATGCATACTTTTTAGTCCACTTGTTTTGAAACTCATGATTTTATTATTGACTTTTCTATTCTTAGAAAGCACTATAGCAAGTAAAGAGATGCAAATTTGAGGCCTCTTTTTCTTTTCTTTCTTTTTTTAAATTTTTAACAATAATCCTTTACTTAGCATAAGCCTTTCTAGGATGACTGAAAAATATACAATGACCAAGCCACTGTACCTTGCAGAAAGAGATAAATGAAAAAAAAAAAAAAAAAAAAAGAATAAAAAAGGATGACAGGCTTCCTAAAAGACACCATAACCCCTAAGAACAAGCCACACAGAACTTGTTTTACAAGAAAGTGCAATAAACTGATCCACTATTGACAATCTAGATTGTACTGTGTGACTAAAGAGGGCAGCACAAGAAAATCTGTGAGTTGGGCCATCTCTAGGAAAGGCTGCTAACATACAAACCATATTTAATTATTTTAGTGAACTCTTCACCAGGGAATTTAAATAAAGAGCAAGTTATTGTCTTAGCTCAGATATTCACATTTTTAGAAACTTTTGGTACTTCAATAAAGACCTACTTTTTAGGGCAGGAGTCAGTAAGAAAAAGTCTAGAACAAAAGTAAAATCATAGCCTAAAATCCTAAACTGAAGGGGCTCATGGGCTCCTT
Organism: Marmota flaviventris; assembly: GCF_047511675.1. Classification (NCBI taxonomy): domain Eukaryota; kingdom Metazoa; phylum Chordata; class Mammalia; order Rodentia; family Sciuridae; genus Marmota; species Marmota flaviventris. Next base: position 45,843,871 of record NC_092505.1, on the reverse strand, counting down.
TTTAAATTTATGTTACAGTCCAGGTTATATTGACTCTCCTCATTGTGTGTTACACACTATCCACCTGCAAACTGATAAAGAATATTGGTATCTATTGCCAGGCTGTTGGGAGTTATTGAAGCTGACAAAATGCTAGAAAATATTATTTACATTCTGTTCCTATTCAATGAAAGGGATCCATGAGAGGTTGATAACAAGAGTAAAATTGGTTATCTAGCCTGGCAATTTCATGTCAGGGTTTCAACCGGTTGAAACTAAATGACATTCTTTGGTCAATGGCAATCAATCTTGGCACTGCTTTGTGATGAGGAAGCCCATTCATGACCCAAGGTGGCCTAAGCTTCCAACAATGCTGCATCACATTGCTTACAAGTTTCAACATGGAGACCAAGCATTTCTAGAAACCATCTCTAACTCAATCCAGATTCATTCACTTCCTCACTTTCACTGTTGTTATGAGGAGACAGATTCCAGCTCAGGTTCCCACCTTTCTTATATTTTCTATTTGGTGTTTCACTTGATCTGAAACAATGTGTCATGGGACAAAAACGTGTGTGTGTATGTGTGTGTGTGTGTGTGTAGAAAATTACAAAATAAAATCATTTCAATCGAATTGAACACTTAATGATTTCCTACTTATATGTGAAAGGCTCAATGTGAGATAAGTATATATTCAAAAATAATTAATCAATTAGTCACTGAAGTCAGTAAATATACATACCATAAAAGAAACATAAGTAAAGTTCTATGGTTACTAGAGAAAGAAAAGAACACCTTATTTGTTAAGATAAATGAAACCTTCATTGATCCATTTGTTCATCTATACACCTATTTGATTACTATGAATCTATAAAATACCTCCTCTATGCCTACAGGAAATATCCATACAAACCATTCCATTATCAGATATATAGTCAATTTCTCAAACTTTAGGATGCCTTAAACTTCAGGGTGTATGTCAAAATACGAAATTGGCTAGGCCGTAGCTTCAGATTTTTGATTCATTAGGACTCAGATGGGTCTGAGAATTTGCATTTCTAACATATTCCTGGGTGCCCCCTCTGCTATGTTCTTAGGATCCCACCTTGGGAACAAATAGGTTCTAGTGCTATTTCTCAAGCTGATCAAATTCACGATTCACTTTGCATTTCCTTGTTAAAATACAGATTCTCACTTAGTAGTATTGATGTGGGCCCCCAGTTTTGCATTATTCCCTATGTTTCATTTTGAGTGGTAAAGGTGAATAAAAACTTATAAGTAAATATGCACAAAATACATTATAAATAGAAATATATAAATTAAGATAAGTGTTGAAAAAGAGACGGAATTTCCACCAGGAAGCTGGTGAAGGTGTTCAGAGGGAAGAGGGTTGATGCAAGATGGGAGAGAGATGGAAGGTACAAGAGATAGTGATAGACAGGAAAGTGTAAGATGGTGAGATCTAGGACTGGAAGGTTGTGTGGGTTGGTGACGCAAATGGAGAGGAAATGGGAGCTCCTCAAGCCGAAGAAGCAGTAGAACTGTAGAAAATATTATGGGATGGTTGTCAAAGGAAAATGAAGTTCCCAGAGTCAGCAGAAGCCACAATAAAGAGGGAAACTTAGCCACCTAACAGAGGAGGGTTTTCCAAAGGTCAGCACACTGTCATCAAGTTCAGAGAATCATTCGGATGCAGAGATCTCAGAGAACATGAGATTGTTGAGTGAAGAGGTAAAGGATGATCTGAAAATAGTAGCATTGGCCAAGAAATGCTCATTTCTTCTCTTGGCCTCCTGAATGAAAAGGAGAACTTGTAGAAGTCCTGGCCTCTACTGAGGGGTGAGGGGCAACAAGTATTTTCAGAGAGAAAACAGCTTCCAGATAAGATGGGAAGGCAAACAAATGAAAGGAGAAAAAGGATGAAGATGGAAAGAAAAGTTTGTTCAAACTGGTGGTGAGTCAAATTACCACACTGGGGGAAAGATATCACATCAATAAAGGGGACACAGAATAAAAATGTAGGTAGGATTAATCCAAAAGGGTTGAGAGTAGGCTCAAAGGGCTCTATGTAAGTCAGCAAATTTCAATAATAGAGATTAGTAAAGGAGATTTGTGAAATATCTACAGGTGAGGGAGCAAAAATATTAAGTAAAAAAAATAGTTAAAGGGTAGCTTTTGAAATAATCATCCCTAAGTTTCCAAACGGAGCAAATTCAAGTCCTCAAGGTTGAAGTAAGGTGCTCATTATTCTATTGGAAATGTTTACTTTCCAGGTAGAAAAAAAAACGATCCTCTCTGGGGTTACATAAATGGTAAGAATGATGGTTGGAAACACATGCCTTCTTTAGATTCAGACCATTTCTCTAGAACGTTAAATTATTCATTTTTAGGGTCCCTGTCATAAGTGTTATGCTTCAAAATCATAAAAATCATTCCTACCTACAATTTCCGAAGAGTTAAGGCACTGACCATAAAAATGAAAATGTGGGAGAAATCACCAGTGTCTAGCTATTCTACCCTGGGTAAATTTCATAGCCTCTGGGTGCCTCAATTTCTTCATCAATACAATTAGGATAATAAGTGCTAACATTTATATATAAGGTTTAATATTTAGATATTTTCTTTAGCTATTTCTAAAATTAACTCATTTAATTCTCAAAGCACCCTGATAAGTTAGGTAATACTATTATTGTGCTCATTTATACATGAGAAAATAGATTAAGCTAGGAGCTCTAACATTCACTAGAGTGAAAATAGGAATACTGGCCCCACCACACATCCTGTCTCTTGATTAGCAGCAGATAATACCAGTAACCACACCTGAAATGGTTTAAGGAGTAAATGTGAAAAGTCTATGCAGAGCACAAATTCAGAATTCAAAAAACACCAGATTTTTAGCTATTCAGTTCTCATCCCCACTTTCTAAAAATATAGAATCCCAAATTGAGGTATTTTAAAATTAGTAATTGTGGTTTTTGTAGTTGCCCTAGTTAATTAAAAAAAAATAATTTGAACCATATGTCATTTTACTTTTATTAAATTAACAAAATTTAAAAATAATAATATCCAAACTGGAACTCTTTGCCAAAATATATGGGCTCACTCATTTAAATAGTAATATTTTCCAGTAACTTTCAAGCCTTTACCCTTTTACTGGCCAATGCTGTCCCTTCTCAGGCGACAGCATGTCACAGAGGAAGCAGCAAAATTTTGGATCAGATTGGCCCAGCTCGGGTGAGAATGAAAGTACAAGGAAGTTATCCACTTACTAGTTAGGTCACCTTGGTAAAGTTAGTTATCTCTGAGCACCATTTCCCTCATCTGCAAACCATAGCTACTAATTAGCTAAAACATTATATTCTCAGGTAAATTGCATAGCAACTTGTATGGGTTGAACATGCTTGAGTTACTTTCCTCATATATTTGTTCCTTTGTACAAGCAAGGAAATAACTGAAAAGAAAGTTGATTGCATAACATTTTTAATGTATAATAAAAATTGCAACCAACTATAATGTTCTAAATAAAGAAAATAATAAATATATGAAGTTGCATTGATATGATAAGATCCTAATGCTGTAACTGGTATGATAAATGTAAACACACATGACAACTGGAAAATGCTTATTATAATATTTTTATAATGAATAATACAATGAAATTGTTTATGATTATAACTTCTCTGTATAAAAAATTTTTGGACCTAGAAGGAGACATGAACAACTGTTGTACTAGATTTTTCCTCATTGGCTTCCATGATTATTAAAATATATAATTTGTCTAAAAATACATATTGAGATATAATTAATATTGAGTTATGCAGATTTTTATATGAATATGTTTCATCTAAGAATACATAAAGTGCTCTGATACTTATGTTTCTACCTGGGATTCAAAGATCTTCCTTTACCTCGTACTTAATTTAGACAATTCTGGAACCAGATTTACTACAGAAAAAACAAATACTTAAAAACTTCAAATTTTTAAATTTCTTATCCTATATTCACCATCTATCACTTCATAAATCTTTGTTTAACATTATTGAATAGTTTGTACTCTACAGTGAAGTTGAACTATTCAGGGCATTCTCCTTTCCCTTTTCCTATCTCCCCTTGTCTCACCAACCAGACAATGTTTATCAGTTTATTTAAATATTAACTAGCATACAAATCTTCTTTAAAATTTACTTAATAACTCAGGTACTAAAAAAATTCATTCCTGTAACATCAAAAAGGCAAATATTTTTATCAGCCGTATATATGCTTTATTTATTTTTAAAATTTTATCTGATTTTATTTTTTGTGGTACTTGTGTTTGAATCCAGGGCCTTCACATGCTAGGCAAGCACTCTACCACTAAAATACATACCAGCTCTTCTATTTAATTTTTATTTTTTAAGATTTGCCTGGACTGGTCTCAGATACTTGCAATCTTTCTGCCTCAGTCTCCAGAGAAGCTGGAATTACATCTTTATGCCACCATACCTAGTTTATGTGTTTTTATTTTTGGTACATTATTGTTACAATATCTTACTTTGTTTTCCAAATTGGGGCAATTTCGATTTTGCAAAGCAAAGCTTGATCTGATTTTTTTTTTAAAGTACTCTGTGATATTTTGAGCTTTTTCAGGAATCTTCTGTATTACCAAGAAGCAAAGAAATGCAGAGCTTCAGGGAAAGAAAGAAAAAAAAAAATAAAAAGGAAGGCAGGGAGAATAGACAGTATTAAGAAAAAACAAGCTTTTTAATTCATTCCTCTGAAGGATTTAAGACTTAGAGGTAAAACCGTATTTGAGTTTTATGTAGGAAGATAAGCTGGGACCTCACATGTCCAATAGAAAGGCCAGCATAGCAGTCATAGGGAGGGTGACACTGCATGCTTTCTCCCAATGAGCATATATGAGAGGGAGCCCCATCCCCCTGGAGGAGGGGCAACCCCTGAGAGGGGGAGCCCAATCCCTCCCCGTCCCTCAATATGAAACTGCAGAAACGTCCAGTGCGAACATCTAGGGTGACCCGTGTGCACTCCACACTAACTAGAAAATAAGTCATGCATTAATTGTCAAGTTTTAGTGAGGAATTCAATCAAAGTCACATTAGCCTCTACAGAAAACTAAAACACAGCTTAGGCAGGTACAAAGATTTATCATATCAGATAGCATCAATTAAGTAGCTAGAAAAAGCTCATTGTAACTAGAACTTTTTAAATTGCTCATAATTTTGTTGGAAAAATCCTGTCAAGTAGAAACTTCATTCATTGTCCGAGATGACAAAAGTATTCAAAAAAGAACAATAAAATGCAACCATACATCTTATTAGCATTCTTTATTTACAGGCAGATGCAGTATTATGGAAAAATTTGAAGAAAGCAGGTTTCCTCACTGAAAGCTCTAATGAATATACTCTAATTATTTATGTAGTTAAGAAGTAAATGATGCCATTAAATTCAAGCATAAAAATAGAAGTTTAACTGAGCCAGAAACAAGTACATGAAAAAATGCTCACCATCTCTAGCAGTCAGAGAAATGCAAATCAAAACCACCCTAAGATACCATCTCACTCCAGTAAGATTGGCAGCCATTATGAAGTCAAACAACAACAAGTGCTGGCGAGGATGTGGGGAAAAGGGTACACTTGTACATTGCTGGTGGGACTGCAAATTGGTGCGGCCAATTTGGAAAGCAGTATGGAGATTCCTGGGAAAGCTGGGAATGGAACCACCATTTGACCCAGCTATTGCCCTTCTTGGACTATTCCCTGAAGACCTTAAAAGAGCGTACTACAGGGATACTGCCACATCGATGTTCATAGCAGCACAATTCATAATAGCAAGACTGTGGAACCAACCCAGATGCCCTTCAATAGATGAATGGATAAAAAAAAATGTGGCATTTATACACAATGGAGTATTACGCAGCACTAAAAATGACAAAATCATGGAATTTGCAGGGAAATGGATGGCATTAGAGCAGATTATGCTAAGTGAAGCTAGCCAATCCCTAAAAAACAAGTGCCAAATGTCTTCTTTGATATAATGAGAGCAACTAAGAACAGAGCAGGGAGGAAGAGCAGGAGGAAAAGATTAACATTAAACAGAGACATGAGGTGGGAGGGAAAGGGAGAGAAAAGGGAAATTGCATGGAAATGGAAGGAGACCCTCATTGTTATACAAAATTATATATAAGAGGTTTTGAGGGGAATGGGGAAAAAAACAAGGAGAGAAATGAATTACAGTAGATGGGGTAGAGAGAGAAGATGGGAGGGGAGGGGAGGGGGGATAGTAGAGGATAGGAAAGGTAGCAGAATACAACAGTTACTAATATGGCATTATGTAAAAATGTGGATATGTAACCAATGTGATTCTGCAATCTGTATTTGGGGTAAAAATGGGAGTTCATAACCCACTTGAATCTAATGTATGAAATATGATATGTCAAGAGCTTTGTAATGTTTTGAACAACCAATAAAAAAAAACTGCAAAAAAAAGAAAAATATTAAAATGGAAAAAATCTAATTATTAATTTAAAATAAAATATTTAAAGTTTGATATTTTTAAGGAAGCTTTAAATAATGACTACCTCAATGAAATGTCAGGATGTTCCAGGTAGTTATGTTAAATATAATCAATAAATTTGAGAGATTAATCTACATAACCTCAAAAGCAAGAGTCTCTATCAAAGTGTTCTTCCTGTCAGAAATTTTTATGTGTTGTTATTTATTCCAATTTATGCCAACATCTATAGTAAAGAAAAAGCTTACATTATGAAGCTACTCTAGGTAAGCATGTGGCTGATTAAATTATCACACCAGCTTTCATTCTGTCTTTTGACACCAAAGACTTTCTCAGTCTTAATATTATTATGAGGCTGGTTTTACCCTTAATTATGAGAAACTGCCTAAGTTAATGGAATTTGAGAATAGGTGTTTGCTGTCCAACGTGACAGATTATGCTTGCTCATTTGAAACAAAAGGAAAAGGTAATGGGAATTTGAAAGTAGCAAGAGATTTGGAGCCCTTGCATTTCTGCTGTTAACCTTAATCATTTCATTCTATTCTTCAAAGAGTCTAATTCATAATAAGAGAGTCAGATATAAGTGGAGAATGGAAAGCAGACAATAAGAATAAGGATTAGAATGGAGTGACAATTAATTTTCTCCATTTAAATTATCTCCCAAATATTATGGCTTAAGGAAAAAAAGAAATGTTAATAACTGTCATTTCTAAAACCCTGACTAACCAATAAATACACATCACTCATGCCCATTTCTCATCCTATCTTAAATGGAACAAAGTGACTTTCAGAGGCTGGGAAGTGCATAATTACATAGAATGGAGACTTTGGACTTTGATCATAATTATAGTGCTTTATCCATCCATCACTTGTTGCTTGAGGACTAGTCCTTGGTGAGTTCTTTAAAGGAGATAGAAACCCTGTCAGGACAAATTTGAGCTTCAAAACAGCTAATCAGAAACTTGGCTTTCTTGTCCTGAAATAGAGATTGAAAATTGCCACTTTAAACTGACAACCCATTTGGCTTTTAAGTGAAGTGAGAACATGAAGTCTCGCTTTGAGAAGACATGTGTCTCTGTTATACATTATCTCCAGGTACCTTTTTATGAGCTTCTGTTGAGGCCTGGGAGCCTGTCTCAGTGTAGGTAGTGGTTTTCAAAATTGGGTGTACAAACAAGCACTCATCCAGAGTACCTGCTTAAAACACTGATTTTGCATTTCTTCCCTTGATCTCCATTTTCTTGGAGGAAGACATCAATCTCAAACTAAAATCGAGAGAAAATCCTACAGCATAAGAAGGACTGGAGTTCTTTCTCCAAGTGTGGTCTGATAGTTACTCCAATCAAAATTTTTTGTGTGTTTATTTGCAGTGTAATTCCAAGGCTCCAACATAATTTATGAAATCATTGTCTCAAAGACTTGATATAACATCTGTCTTCATACCTGACCACATCAGAAGTGTATCCCTATGCTTCCCAAATCAAAATTTGGGCTCCCAAATATTAGAGGTATCGTCAAACAGTCAAATATAATATCTCCACACAACACAGTTTGAAGAGCTTTAACAAAATTTACTAACAAAAGTCACTCTTCCAATTTGCTGCTTGGACAGCAGGTGCTTGCACCTGCTATCCTCAGATGGCTTCTCTGGAGTCCTCCTAACTTCCTTGCATTTTGATTTAGTTCTACACAGGTAATTTTACTTTGGATTTCCTGAAGTCTAGGAATGTATCTTATTTGTATTTTCAATCTTCCCCAGGTCACACCATAAAAATAGTAATAAATTCATGAAGTAGTTTATTAAACCAACAAGGCCTAGTTTGGGTTTCTCTATCTATGAAGTTGGTAGATTAGCCTCCTTTGGCCGAAATAACAAGATTATTACAAACTTAATGGTTTAAACCGACACTAATGTATTATCTTACAGCTCTGCAGGTCAGAAGACTATGCAGGTTCAATGAGCTGAAATCATGGGGATAACAGGGCTGTGTTCCCTTTGGAGGATATAGGGGGAAATCTGTTTCTTTGCCTTTTCTAACTTTTAGAGGCTGCTCATCTTTCTTGGCTCATGACTCCCTTCCATCTCCAAAAGCCAACAATTGTTTGTAAAGTCTCTTTTTCACACCACATAGCTTGGATTCTTCTACCTCCTACTTTTAAAGAATCTTATGATTGTACTATGCCCACAGGAATAATCTAAATTAATCTACCTATTCTAATGTCAGTTGATTTTTAGCCTAAATTTCATCAATAGCCTTAATTCTCCTCTGCTATATTGTTCCTGGCATTAGAATGACGCTGTCTTTCTAGGCCATTATTCTGCACACCACACTTGCTCACATCCCAGGTACATCGGTTATGTAATCCACAGGGAAACATTTTTTTTTTTTCACTGTAAAATTTTACACAAATCAAATAACATTTTCTGTTCTATGGTAGACATAATATTAAACTGGAGTCAAGAGATTTAAATTCTTACCCTGATTTTGGTAGTATGTTGCTGGGCGATCTTTGGCAACCCACTGAACTCCACTGGGATTCAGAGTCCCTAATTCTGAAGTTTAAGAATTAAGAGAGACAAGCCAAGATGATCTTTGTTCTTAATTTAAAGTTGATAAACAGAATAGTGGAACTCAAGATATGCATATATGAGGTAACAATTATTTGTGGGAATGAAGCCTCAGCCCATTAGCACACAATAGAACTGAGCAATACACTAAGATTTTCATAGTTGCATTTCTTAGTTGCATTGGTTTGTTTAATTCTCGAGGTCCTTGTTATGAATGGCAGATCAGAGATTATCCCTACTTAACTTATGAGCAACTTTGGTTTAGATAGCTTAAGTGATTTCATGAAGGTCATCTAACCAGTTAATAGTGGAGTTAAGACCACAATCCAGATCTTTAACAAGTTCTGTGCATACTCTGCTACCATCCCTTTTTCTCTGAGATAAAATGCATGTGAAGCTTGGCAGTAGCACACAGGATTAGAACAGCATTGTAGTATTAGTTAACTACAGTTGGTCATAAAGGTATTTTGAAATATTTTTTCTTGTGCAAATTGAAGTTTGAAGCACTTTTTTTTCTGCTTAATACTAATGGATATGTTAGACCCTGCAGATAGAGCATAACAATATTCATTTACTTAAAGAAATATCTAATATTCTCCCTGTGCTCAGCCTTGGTTCATTTCAAGTACTAAATAAAAACATACAGATTGTACATGGTGGCTCATTTCTTCCCTTCAGATAGAGAAATCTGGTCATCGTGGTGATAGCTAATACCTGGTTTTCACATTGAACTAGAGGAATTTAACATTTATCTCACATTAGAAATTATATTAGTATATGCTATCTCAATTATTTAGAAAGTCTTAATAAAGCACATAAACCACTATAAGGGCAAACTTTTTGTTTGTCTTGCAATGATCCTGGCAGATAAAAAGGATATTAAAGGTAAGGGATATGACGTGGCTCTCTAGAATTAGCAGTGGCTAGAAGCGGCTACTGACCCTGAGATCATAGGAAAGGGAGGTGGGGAGTAGTTGCTCCAAGTCAAGAGACCCGAACTGTGACAAGGCCCCTTGACAGGATCTACAGTCTTTAAGGATAACCCAATAGGAAGTCATTCAGGGAAACGGGTATCCCAACTTCACTTTGCCATTTGTTGAACTCAACAGGAAATGGGAGGAAAGAGGAAATGTTTAATGCAATCTTTAGATGTCAGCTTGCTGGACACAGAATACAAAGAAGGATGCAGGTAGATGTGGAGGGTGTGTGGAGGACACCTAACACAGAGCTACATCTGCCTGCATGTTATTTTATTAGAAACTACAAGTTCATTGTCACCTTGCTGCCTTTCAGGATGCCTTTAGAAACACAATTAATCAAGTTGGCCTTTAGCAAAGCACAAAATTCACAGCAAATAAGTAATTCACACAAGAAACTCTTCTAACTCGTAGTAGAGTACTTTATCAGTTTGTTGCTGCTTTTAAGTAAAGGGTGACTGTGAAAAATAATACACAGTATTTTACGAGTGGATCACATTGTAATGGTGTTTCCTTTTACTTTATTCTTATACCTTGGTTATCACATTATTTCAAAGTTTAATCTTAATTCATCCTTGTCATTTCAACTGATTTAGTTTTTGAAAAGATATTTGGAAAGAATTTAATCTGTCTCAGAAATACTTGGTTCAAATAATCTGTTTTCACAAACTAGATGGCAATTCTAAAAACTCAAGTTTGCAAAAACAAAAAGATCAAAATAATATCCCAAAAGTAAATTAATAAAGATTTAGCTCCAAAATCTGCTGAATTTTAGATTCATTTTGAGAATTCACATAATTAAACAAAATAAAACAAAACGAACTCACTGTGTACAGTTTTTGTGTATAATGAAATGTTAACTAATCCACTGCTTACTTATTGATATTGCATAATTTCATCCATGTTTTGATATTATTGTGAAAATTAAGTTAGTAATCGTATGGTAACATGTATGATTTTAGCCATATCACCAAAAGAAAATCTAATAATCACCATAGTTTTGATTGCCTTTTTGATTTTCAGAAAAGTTTTTGCAAAGACCTAAGTAAATGGACTCAATCCTGAGCATAATTAAATGTATAATATATATTAATATGTTCAGGTGGAAAGCAAAAAAAAAAAAAAAAAAAACAGGGGGAAATCTCATTTAACTGAGAGAATGATTAGCATACACATTAGATTAAATGTGTATTAAAACTGGCTTTTTAAAATGGCATTAATATTCCATAATTAACAATAATAACATGTTTTTATTCTATATTGTGATAAAAGGAAATTCATGAATTAAGGTAGCTTGTAGTTAAGAATATCAAGATATCCTGCCCTTTCTTTTTTTAAGAAATTCTTTCATGACTTCTTTCTAAAGACAAGGTCAGGAAAGACAAATTTAAGTATGTAGATGACTATGATTATGGAATGATTAAATTTGGTCTTTCTTAAAATAGATTTTGTAAACTGAGAACTGCAAGGGTTGTCTGCTTATAAAAACCAACTCAAAACCATTCACTTATTGAGCATCAAAGAGAATATTGTATGATACTTACTTTGACAATACATAGTATCTAAATTTTTTATAGTGATATTTCATTTATTCATTATTTATTCAACGAGGATGGATAATAGTAACAATTCAGTCCTTAAACTATTTGACAAATAGTTTAATTGAAGAAAATATCTTACATTAATCATATAATTCTTTAAAGTTACATAAATGAACTTTATTCACATCTTATTCATCTTGTACTTGCAGTGCCTTACACACAGCAGATGCTTAGTAACAAATATTTCTCCTCTTTATTTGATGATACAGTTTTCATCACAAATGAGAAGTACATATTTTAGCCTAAAACAATTTATTATGCAAATAAATGTTCCCTGACCATTCTGAACTGCAATCTCAGAGATTGCCACATGTTCATGACCTTTCCCCCAAAATGACACTCACCCTGATGGAAGCTCAGGGTATTCTAGGAAAATTTAAAAGTATTTTAAAATTCTATTCCTCCTTAGAATTTTATAGTAAGTTAAAAACTGAGACAATATTTATTCCATGAACTCACAAATTGTCAGGGCAATATGAAAAGCCATTTCCTTATTTATTTATATTTATCAGCTTCTCTTGATAGTCACTAGAAATGTCTCTATAAAGACATGTGCATATTTGAAGTGTGAGGTGCTAGTCAGTAGAAGAAAATGTCTTCTAAAGCTGCTAGAGGTCCAGGTACCTACTTTAGGAAAGATGTCTTCAAGGGAAACATTAAGGGGTTGATGTTTCATCAAAATTATGTTCTTAGAAATATTATTTTGAAAGATGAACAATGAAGTTGATAATTTTGAGATGAAAAAAAATCTCTGAGAAATAGAAAATTTGGGGTGTTTTGCCTTTTTAATCAACCCATCTATAACTAAATCTAATGTTCAAGTCATCTCAGAAGATTAACTGCAGGATGATTCATTTGTGCTGTCATTCTGTTTGTGGCCCACAGAGAGCAAGGCAGGAATCAAGTCACCATTCACATTTCCCAGTTGAGTCTGGGAGACCAGCTACTTTTTCCTTTTTCTCCCTCTTCTTCCTGTTTGTGCCATTCCCTTTCTGCCTTATTCTGCCTCTTCCACTTTCTCACACATCCCAATAGAAACCTCACAAGAAGAGAAACAAGAGTCTGCATAGTCCATATCAGTGTTCTACATGGTGGCACATCATATTAATGAAAGCAGATCACACATCTTTCATAATATGCTGTAACTAAGTCCTGTCCAGAGCCATCCGATGCCACTTCTAGTAGAGGCTCCAATAGGCACAGGTGGCAAATGTCAAGTTAACCCCTTTCTAACCCTGCCGTTTTTAACACTCAGAGGATCTCTCTCATTCGTCTTTAAAATAAAGTACGAAATTCCAACATCAAATCTCATGCTGTTAAATTAACAACATCACACCGCTCCATATGACTTGAATATTTCCCATAACTTTATGACTGGAAAAACACTGTTCAGATTTCATTTACCAGTTTAAAAATAGCAAACTCTAATTTGAAACACACTCTCTCCCTCTCCCTTTCTCTCTCTCTTACACACACACACACACACACACACACACACAATTGTGCACTATCAATAATATTTCCTCTCAGTACTAGGCAAGTATTTCTTAGTACAAACACAAATAAGATTCAGTATAATTACAGGTTTTTAAAGTCAAATATGTTGAAAGATGATGTTTGTTATGAAACAAATCAAAAAGAAAATATTACTTAAAGCTAAAATGACAAGCCACAGTCTGTTTTGTATAACAATGGCTATTTATCTATTTTTAATATATAAATCAAAACTAGTCGGTATTTATTTTGACTTGAAGATTATTCATAGATTATTATATCCCTGTCCAGTGCAATTTCATTTTATTGAGTGGGTGGGTGCTGGGCAAGGCAAATAATATATTTTAAACATCTTAAAGTGGTATGATAATTTAAAAAAAATGAATTGTTTTCAAACTTTGTCATTTTGTAGATCTGGAGATAAAACTAAATGATAAATTTAGAAAAGATGCCCACAGATCATTTTAAGTCTACATAAAATCCAAAATAATATCACTGTGCAGACCAAACAAGGAGGGGTTCCTCTTTGTACACAGCAAAAACACTCATAATACACAAGGCACTGAAATTAAGTTTTGATAGAAGTTATGTCACATTTAAACTCACCGCTGGATGTAAGGGTCGGGGCGGTACTGTAGGGTGGCACACCGTGAAGTTTCAAAATTCATTTCCTTCAACTCTCCTTGATATCAACCAACGGAGAGCAACTATATAAAATATACACATATACCTGTGTATATATAGATATTTAGCCAGAAGGCTAAAAGCAATAGGGTCAAATGCCATCAGACATAGAAGTTTAGACACTTCCCCCCTTCACACATATTTGCAAAGAGGCGGAGCATTTCTTCGTTTTAGCCAATGAAATCCATCGAGTGACTAAAACATCATAAACAGTTGATTCTTACCAACTGGGCATCCTCTCTAAAGTTGTTCTTCCCCTTCTATCACGGCTTTAGAGTCCTTGATGTATGGTAACCACACTTGTTGGCAACTTGGAGGCATCTCTGAACTTCTGCTCTCTCTCCTGATTGGATGTCGGCATGAATGGCATCAGAGTTTAATTTCAGCAGCCTGGACTTTTGTGATAGAACTGAGCTGAGGAGTGTCCACCTCGCTCCAGCTAAATATCTTTCCCTTGTATCTGGATTCTGACTTGATTTGAGGACTTCTGTGACTGCGTCTAGGGCTAAAATGTTTTGCAGGGCTGCTTAGGGAAGTGTTTTTTTCTTTTTAAATCTCTTCCCCTCCTCCCCCCTTCAGCCTTCCTTTCTGCCAACCGCCTGTTGTGGTCACAATCTCAAATAGCAAAGACAGGGAAATTCCTTGATTATATTTAACCTAGAACGCACTCTTCAGTCTCAACTAAGAGAGAGAGAGAGAGATATCCATTCATATCTCTTTAGAAATTTTGCCTGCCCCCAATAAAATAAAACAACTTTCACTGATCTGTTTAAATCTTCTACCTCAAACACACCAATACATGTATATATAATTTTCTTAAAGTGATATTAAAATGGGAAATCATATTTTATTTCAGAACATTTTTTGAAGCTTAACAGAAGTATTTCAAATTGCCTGCTAATGAAAATGTTCTAGTTTATTTCAGTGTAGTTCACTGTTTTTACCGATTCATTTTTGGTTTTGCTTTGACTTGACCTACTTTGAAATAAAACCATGAAATCATCCATGCATTTAATAATTAATATCAGGAAAAGTATACATACAGAATAATTTCCTTCCTGTTGGAATATGTGTTGTAAACTTATCTTGGTTCTGTAGATTTGGAAGTTGAATGAAATATGATTCAAAAGCTAAATTAGAATAGACTCGAACTGAAAAAAAAAAAAGTATGCCCAAGTATTACTAACATGGCAAGTTCACATCTTCCATTTGTCTTCTAATTATAGGACACCTGTAAACTAGTGACATCAGAAGATGTCCAAGTTGTGAGACAATCTAAAGTCATTTGCAAAGAAATTTGACATTTCCCTATAAGAAATTCTGGTTCAAAATGTGTTTCATAAAGATGTTTTATTTGTTGCTTCAGCCAGGATGGAAGGGAGAAGCTATTTAAAACTTGACATTCTCTTCCTTTACTTAGCCCGAGTGTGTCTAACATCTGTGAATTGTGAAATTCACAAACATGCCGGCCTGAGCCCCAGCCAAATCAAACAGCTTGTTCTACAAAATGTGAAACTTGAAAGGAAGATCATTTTACTAATTAATTAGATAGTTAATTGGAATTAAAGGGCTTGGTTTTCTTTCCTCCTATTGGCAATTACAAATGACCTGAATACAAAGTTCTTAAATTGAGGATAATCAATATCCTGTGACCAAGCCAAGTGGGTCTGTCACACAGGTCATCGGTTTTCCCATTTATAAAACAAGGGAGATGATAGCTTCAAGTGCAGAGGTCTCAAATTTTAGTGTACCTGTGAGTCACCTGGAAATCTTGTTAGTGCAGATTCTGGTTCAATAGGTCTGGGGTGGGGCCTGAGGCTCTGCATCTCTTAACACCTTCCGAGGAGTCCTATATGGCTGGCCCTTGGACCACCCTTGGGAGTAGCAGTGTCTAGTGATCTTTCCAGGTCTGAAATATATAATCCAAAGTTTCTAGGAAGTAAGAAAGGACTATTTTAAACATTCTAAATTACCATCTAAAACTGTCGACTCCCAAATAATCAATTTTCAAATATTCCTCCTGTTTTTTTTTAATTTTAAAAGACTTACAGCTTAACTCATATTAAAATATTTAAAATATATGCCATGACATCAATAGTTGTTATAAAAAATTCTAAATTTACTTGACTTAGAAGGACCAATTTTATATAAGTAATTATGAAAAATATTGGTTCATACTACATAATAGAAATAAATGGGCAGAGTTACTTTGACTAAGGAGGAAAAAAAAATAACAAACTCTTTAGATTTCAACACCATACTAATATCACACAACCATCCACAACCTGGGAAAATAAGTGACAATTAACTACTTAAATGTATGAATTATTTTCTTGGTACGCAAGTTAGATACTCTTTTGAGACTGTAAGTTTTTTTAGGCAGAGGTTGTAATAGACTGTGACATAGAAGCCTAGGAGAAGGTAATTGTCTTTTTGAACTGTCTGATGGATGTCTGTGAACATGTTTGATCTATATAAAGACAAGGAGAAAGGGCTCAGGGAAGCAGCATCATTTAGGGTCTGGAACACTAGATTCAGTGCTTCTTCCCTCTCAACTTCCAGCAGCTAAGAATGTGCACTCTGCCACACTCAGAGAGATTCATACTGCAAGCTCTTCTCGATTATAGCCATGAAATGTTTCACTACTGCTCTATTTTATGCAGTCTCTCTTCCAGGTTGTGTACTTTTCTGGTTGATCTCCTGCCTTAAATCATATTTTGTTCTCCACCAAAGATTTTTAAAACCTCAAATGCACATCCTTCAAAAACTGAAAAAATGTCCCTCATCCCTCCAGATAAAAGAAATCCCTACCTGTAATGTCTGAAATCATCATATCCACACTTGTGTTTGGTCAGGGATCCTACAACTTTCCTCGTTGATTCTAGCTATTTTTGAGTATGATTCATCTTAGTACTAGACCACAAACAACTTGAAGCCAGGCTTTCTGTCTGATTCATCTAAGGACCAGCAACATATTGCACAGTAGATGAATAACCTGATTATAGGTTTGTAAAATTCACCTAGCAATAAGTTTTACAGATGATTAAAATTAATTTCCATAAAACACTTAACTTTTTAGATTTAGCCTTATGATACACAGTTTGTATATAATAAAATTCATCCATTTGGGCTGGGGCTGTATCTCAGTGGCAGAGCACTTGCCTAGCATGTGTGAAGCAGTGGGTTTGATCCTTAGCACTACATAAAAATAAACAAATAAAATAAAGGCATTCTGTCCATCTACAACTACAAAAAAATTTAAAAAAAGAAAAATCACTGATTTAAAGTGCTCAATTTAAGGAGCTTTGATACATTATACAACATTATCTACCATCATAATCAAGATATGAAATATTTCCATTACCCCCCAGACTCCTTTGCAGTCCATCCTCCCTCATTGAGGTCCTTAGGCAAGCACTGTCTTGCCTTTTTTTGTCATTATAATTTAAGTACATATTTTCTAGTAACATGTTATCCAGTAGAACTATTTGTGAAGAAGAAAATAGTCTATATTTGATATTTGCATTGCCTGGGATGGTAACCACTAGTACACATGGTCAATGTTATTGAGGAACTAGATTTGTATTTTTATTCAATTTTAATCAATCTAAATGTAAATGTTCACATGTGGCTAGTGACCATCATTTTGGATAAACAATGCTAAACTGCACATAAATTGAGGCACACAGTATATATTCTTTGCTGTTTAGGTTTTTTTGCTTAATGATGCTTTTGCTTTTGAGATGTGTATAATTGTGTTAACTACATCAGTGACCCATTCTTTCTATAGCTGTTCAGCATGTAAATTCCTTTTTTTTTTTTTTTTTTTAACCTACAATTAAGAACAATCTGGCAGTCTGGTCTCAGATACTTAATTATGGTCACAGAGTTCAAAGTCCAATAAGGTGTTAAGATCTCAGTGATAAGAAATCCCAGAACTTTTTCTTGATCCTACTGAGTTTCCCAGAAATGTAGTATTTCCTTCCCGGTAAGACTTCTGCCACACAACTCTAAAGAAGGAAGCATATATACTGAAAAGCAGTTGGTTAACCTGGGTTCATCTGGACTCTGGTCCTAACTTACTCGCAGAACTTAGCAGACTCTTCAAATTTTTGATTCTATCTTCAAAGAAGGAGGTATGTATCAATGCAGATTCTTTTGACATAAATAGTGGAAATAGACACTGCCTCGGTAAAATCAAAAATATTAAAACAGGAAAAAAGAAACATGAAAATTCAGACTGGAAGAGAAGAAGTTGGAAAGCTTGGTTTCACAAAGGGCTGGAACCAGGATTGTTTTAAAGATTGAATTAAGAGGAATGAGTAGAGTGACTTCATGTGACCATTTACATTTAGATTGATTAAAATTGAATAAAAATACAAATTTAGTTCTTCAATAACATTGACCACATGTAACTAGTGGTTACCATCCCAAGCAGTGCAAATCTCACTACCACTATAGGGTAAAGTCAGATTGAACAGGTTTTTTTTTTTTAACTCAAATTTCTCAATGTAAGATTCAAATTCCCAGAAGGGAGATACCATATTTGTTCAAGAAAAGTCTGAACAGTCTACCAAGATGGAACAAAGAGTTTTGAAAAGGAAATAGACGGAGGTTCTGTTAACCAAAGAGAGGGCAATAGATATAGGGTGATAGAAAAGGACAGATGCCATGAGAAAGGCTGAAAGCAGTTGACCTTGCACCTTCCCTACAGCTTTGGCACTCAGTGACTGTATGATCTCTGCATGATCAGAGAAGCTGAACTCCTTTGTGTAGGGATAACTGAACCTTGGTTCTCTCCAGGGCATCCAAACCTGCACCACTTTACAATATAGGAACCACACAAGGGAGTGGAGTAAATTCTCTAGATATTGCCCAAACTGAAAGGACTGCAGAGTTCGATAATTTTTCGTTCTTAATACTTTTCTGACATAACTTCAGTTTAACCACCTAATATTTTATAAAAGTAGAAAACAAAGCTCTGCTTTAGGTGGGATCCTACTATCCTTCCAACTTAGTGATCTAATATTTGCTACAGTCTACACATAGTAGTAAAGCCAGACCTAGAAATTAAGTGTACTGGATGGTGGCCTTTTCTTTTTTAAAAAATTCAATGAAAAAGCAAATTCAGTGTAAACTTAGTCATCTGCTTCTTCTGCTTTCACCTCCACCTTCTTTCAGGTCCTGGAATACATCACATGGAAAAATGTATCGTTAAACTAATGTCTTAGAATCTACTGAGAAGAAAGATGCTTCGGGGGCATGTCCCAAGGAAAGGGACACTTTTCTATTTGGAGGACACTCAAGGAAACAGAGGCCAATTGGGTAGGGAAGAGGTTGGCAGTTTCTCTAATAGACAAACCTGATACCCTCTAAGTCACACCCAGTATCCAAAAGCAATGTGGGTGGGCTTCTTTACCAGACATCCCTGAACAGCTGTGTGTGGGCTGCTCCTCACTCCCACCCCTCCTTTGCTAGAAGCCCATGTGAGTGGGAGATAAATAGGGAAACACAGGAAGTCCTTATTTGGAGTTGCCCAGATTTTTTTTCCTGAACCATTTGTCAGTTGCAGATGTGATGTACCTTTGCTCTAAATGTTTCAGTGTGTATTTCTGAATATGAGGAAATATCTTACATCATCACAGTTTAATCATAAAATCAGGAAATTAACATCCATAAAATATCTCCTCTATAGGACTTCCACAGATTTGTCTGTTGTCCCTGTAAGGTCTTTATAGGAAGAGAAAATCCTGGATGTTTTGCATGCAGTTGGTCTGTTTCTTTAGTCTCTTTTACTTAGGGACAGTCCTCGAGTCTATGTTTCATGACATTTCATGACACAGATATTTTTGAAGAGTACAGGCCAGTTGTTTTGAAATATACCTTAGTTTTGGTTTGACTAATATTTCCTCATGGTTACAGGTTTAGTTATATTCTTTTGGTAGAAACATCACAAAAGCGATGCTGTGTCTGCCTCAGTGTATCATATCAGGAATTGTTTTGTTTTTAAAACCCACCAATGGGTTTTCCCCAGGGCTCCTTTCAGAAAGCAGATTTACCGTGAACCTAAAAATTTAAATGTCAAAATTTACACACTCCCTTCCAAGATTCTGGGTATCTTAGTTTTACATTGTCATTTGATTTTGTGAAATGTACACATGTGAAATGTTTTCACCATAATTGTTTACCCTTGTTGTCCCTTTATACTCCAATTTCCTCTTCCTAATTTTTAATCTCTGAATGAGTTGTGGTGGTATTGTAGGGACAGACGAGGCAAGGCACCGAAGATAGCAGGAAACAGTTTTATTTGGCTGCAGCCAGGCTCAGAGGGCACAACTTTTGCTGTAATCAGTCAATCCTCTGAACCCCGAGTTCAGGTAGTTTCAGAATTTTCTACCCAAGCATGTAAGCGGAGGGGCTCAGGAGTTTGCAGTCTGTAGAAGTTCACATAAAAGCAGCTTTTTCTTTCATTGTTTTGGGCAAGTTAATCCTTCAAAGACAACACCTGAGAGGGGGAGAGCTTCTTCTCCCCTTGCCAGCTGTTACCATGAAGCCCAATTGGTAACTTCTCTTATCTTAGAAATGTAGACATCTCTGTGAAGCTGGAGCTCAAGGCCAGAGGCCTTGTTCATACATTTCTACAAACTACCATACTGGATACATGTTTGTGAAAAAGTACTAAGGGGGTGGCCAGCACCTGGAGTGCTGATTTCTTCCAGGCTAGCCCCCAAGTAAAATATGGCAACACGAAAATAGGAAGTTTATCTACATTGAACTCTTTTGTAGAGACTCTTTTGCTGAGAGTCCTAAAATCAGCCTTGCTGAAGATTTCTGGAGAAGCCCAGTTAAGATTTTCTGTGGAGAAGGGTATGCCACTACAGTGGAAGATCAGCTGCAAGATTTTTAGGAGCCAGCCTAAAGTATGTTGAATCAGGGATGATTTTAGCTTGAGTTTGAGAGAATACATTGAGATAGTTTGCAGTTATGTTTGTGAATAATTAAATTATAGTTACTCATTTGGTGTAGGAAGAGCTTCCAACAATACTTCTCATGTTAATGTAGTTTATAAAGTACTTGTAAGATTAAAAATACACAAGCAGAGTTATAAGGATAATGGGTGATGGAGACTGGTAATTTATTGGTAGTTTAAAAGAGTTTCAGTTTTGTAATATGAAAAACTTCTGGAGATCTGTTGCATGACAATATGAATATACTTAACACTACTGAACCATATACATAAAAATAATTAAGAGGGTAAATATCTTTGCTATTCTTTTTAAAAATTGTAAGAACATAAGTAGAATAAATGAGGAAAACAATAATCAGAATAAATATCAAGGGTAAGAAAAATAAGAAGAAAATATGGAGAGAATTTGTTCACAAATGTATAACATGAAGTTCTCACTTGTGTTAAAGGGCCACAAATTTGTGAACATCTAAGGTGGATTTTTATGTGATTTTTAAATCCACAGTAATAGCTTAGAATTGGTTAAATTTAACACTTGCTAGGCATAAAATAAATATTTATTGAAGTAATATTTTAAAGATGATAACATGAGCTGAATCTTCCAAATAAATTGACCTTTAGCTTTTAGTTTCTTATTCTGATGCATTTGTTTGATTGCTCATTGCAAATAACTAACTGGCCATGGAGGATGTTGTGACAAGACCCAGATTTCTAATGGGTTTCTGGTATCATTTGCTCACAGGGCTATTTAACACTCATTTACTTAATGGATGATTAATAAAAGCAACAAATATTTCTTGAGGGCTCCTCTCTGTGCTAGTCAATGGGCGGGGAGTTGCTGGTAACAAGCAGATCAATAAGAACCAATCCTTATGTTCGGATAGCTCCCAGGAGGGTTCAAAATGATTTTCTTTTCCTCTTTGCTTCTTGAGTTTCAAAGACCCTGAGGTGTACCCCTGAGATACAGATGACCAGCAGACCTGCTGGGCTTTTAGTTTGGGGTATCAGGTGCCTGATTAAAACTGATGAGATAAGATGTTTACTAGCATTCATAATGTACATGTGTAGGTGGGAGAGAAGAGAATGTTGAATTCTTATTTGCTTTTCTATGGTTAGTTTGAGCCCATGAGAGACAGCTGTGGCTGAACGAGTCACAAACACACATTCACAAATTTGTGCCTTGTTGTTTAGGTACTTCTCATCAGGAAATTATAAAAGACCCAATTTCTGGCAGGAAGGGATGTGGCTGAGAGCCAAGATCTGTATATTGCAAAGACTATGGCAAGACAATCTCTTTTTGGTGTGTGTACCATCCTTAAATATAGTGTTTACCTGTTGAGCCCATCTTTCAAAAGAGGGCTAAAGAGACATTTATAAATGCTTTTAAAAAACTGAACTATACTCAAAGTTAAAAAGGAATTTAGAGATCATTTACTTAGAAAAAAATCCCAGCAAGCAGAATGACTTAAAACTAGCAAGTCTTTCTGTAATGGTTTAGGTTTTATAGAATACTTTCACAGGCATTATCTCATCTCAGCCTTACAACTGTCATGTGAAGTCGATGGCTGGGACAAGTGGTGTCATTACTGCCATTTGTGTGTGAAGAAGCAAGACTCAAGGCAGCATAGAGAACAAATTCAGTCATAAGACTGGATAACCATCAGTAGCTGTAGCCTGTTGTGGACCGAGCTCTAACAGGGATTGAAACCATCCACTCAATAAAACATAATTAAATGCCTTTGATATGCCTGGTATTGTTCAGTGCTCCCGGAAAATAAGGGTAAATAAAATACAGTCCTTCCCCTTCTTATGTAGTATTTTTCAAAGCCAGGATTTTTATAGTGTTTGCCATTTACTAAATACTTTATGTCCATTACCTCTGTAGATAACCACTAAAATCCCAGGGAGGTATTTAAATTAGGTATTCTTTTCTCCTTTTACTCAGGAAGTGACAGTGGCATGTCTGCAGGATTCATTCAGCCAGATAATATTAAGGCAGCCTCTGAACACAAATAAACCTATTTCCCTGAAGTTATTACCAAACTTAGAACACCCACCCCCGAAAGGCTCAGAATACAATCATAAACATTTTAAATCTTGCAGTCTATGCATGGTGTCTAGCACACGTCCCTCAAGATCTTCTTGGACCAATTAGCCCATGATAACAAAAGCTCCACAAATGCCAGCCCCCAAAGGAAGGCATGAGCTCATGGTGAGCACCCACATTTGGGCCCAGAGTCAAGAATGTTAACTCTGCTTGTTTTGAAATGTGGGTCGTGCACACTGTTAAAGCATGTGTGGGTGGATGCACTGATAAAATGCTTCTGTGGGATGGAAATCCTTATAGGGCCTCCATACAGGGGAATCCCTGTGGGATGACCCCTGAGTGCATCTTGTTTACAACAATATCTCTGTGCCAATTTTCTGAGGGGTAAATTTAAAGCACTACCTTGGAAGAATAACCTCTCTCTGAAAACACAACTGTTCTTTGCCACCTTCAGGTAATAAACATTGTTTGGCTACTCAGCTGCTGATCTGTTCAACCCATCTGGATTCCTGTTCAATTATTTCTGACATTATTCTTGTGAAACAAAGAAATAATTTTCCCTATGGACCTGACTACCATTAATATTATGATAATGATTGTAAGGAAATTATTTTCAAAGTAAAAATCATTCTTCTTTTTTGTATCATAAAACTCTGACACTATGTGCACAGAAAAATGGGAAGAGTAAGTAGATGACAGACATGCATGCATATATACACATATGTGTATAAATATAAATATACATGTACAAATATGTTTGCTCATAAAAACATGTACACATACATGTTCATGTATCACATAAAGTATACATATGTGTATGTATATAGAGTATGCATATTTACTTATATGTATAACATACAATGGTTACATATATATAATAAATATATGTAAACATATGTACAAGGACAGAGAGAGAACTCATTAGCCAAGTTTCTTCTCTATTTTTTCTTTCTGTATTTTAAATAAAAAATTATTTAAAAATGATTTTTAAAAATAAAAATAAATATAATGGAAGGTACAAAACATTCTTATGGTGCAAAGCAGGAATATGCACACTTTACCACAAAGGCAAAGCAAAGGAAAGGAAATTCACAAACTCTTAATAATTAAGTCTAGGTAATGGAGGACAAAAAGTCTCTCTCTTTTTTTTAATGTTTTTAGATGTTGATGGACCTTTATTTTTATTCATTTATTTATATGTGGTGCTGAGAATTAAACCCAGTGCCTCACACATGCAAAGCAAGCACCCTACCACTGAGCCACAGCCCCAGTACAGGTCTTTTCTTATTTATACTTTCTGTTGTTTTTGAATTTTACAGAGTATATAGGCATAATTTTTATATCAACAAATAATGTACAAGAAATAAATATTAAAAATGGTCTTCCTGGGGAATTTTTAGTCATGGAGTAAATGTGTGTGAAGAGAAAAAGTATGTCTTTGTTTCAATCTATAAGAAGCTATGAAACTGAAAGTCATTGTCTTTGGAAGGTGTGCATGATTGACTGGTGACAAAAATTATATCAAGATGAATGGACTCTAGAAGAATGTATCTCAAATTCCTGATAAACTGCCTTGGGATCTACAAGGCGTGTTCATGCTAAGAAATAGGAAAGCTGCCAGGCACAGTGGTGCGCACCTATAATGCCGGGGTTTGGGAGTCTGAGACGAGAGGATTGTGAGTTCAAAGCCAGCCTCAGCAAAAAGTGAGGCACTAAGCAACTTAGTAAGACCCTATCTCTAAATAAAATACAAAATAGGGCTGGGGATGTGGCTCAGTGTTTTAGTGCCCCTGAGTTCAATCCCCAGTAGCCTCCCACCCACGATGGGCTGGTGGGTGAGGGTGGAACTGTGTGACCTCAGGTCACCGGGTCAGGGTGCAGTATTTTACACTGAGTTCTCTCTACTGACAACCACAGTCTCCAAAGAAAATACAGCCTTGTTAAAACATGAGTGATGTAGAGTGTGGATGTGTACAGTCTGGCTCTCCTAAGGTGGAGACATAAATGACTGCAGTCACACCGCTGCTCCTGGGCCACTCTGCTTCCATACCTAGGCCACACTCCTCTGATCTACTCCCAACTCGTAACTGAACCTGGTGGGGCTGCTAAACCAGACCCATTGCAACCTACCTGGAATACCCCCTCTTGACTCAAGAATGTCTCACCAGCCTGGCCAAACATTTCTAGAAAGCGCATTTTGGATTGAAACTCTTTTTATTGAATCATTTTCTCCTTTCCAAGGCTGTCAGGGGGAGCTTTCACTATCCTCTTCTGCTGCCTCCTTCTTTATTCTCCACATTCTCCCTCATGTATCTTTTGCATATCAAATCCCTTGTTTAGGTCTGCTTCCAGAGAACACAAAGTGTTCTCACCCATTTAGCAGTTAGGATGCCCACTTGAAGTGTGTGGAATGTGGACAGCTCCTGGCTAAGTGTGGGACCCGATTGCTATAGATTCCACTGACACTGACCTGGGAAAACATCAGTCAGCGGGGTTGGATCTAGTATGTGCTAAGATTCACACACACTTTGTGAAATAGAGGAGCAGCAGTGCGTACGAGGACAGCAGTGCAGTATGGTTATTCCTGAACTGTATTGACACCCTGCAGAGAGATATTGAGAACCTGAGGGCTCTTAAGTTGCAATTAAAGGTTAAGTGTCAGAGCCAGATGGTCTCCTTTTAGCTTACAAAGAGACAAGGGCCTCTTTACAAAAACAAACAAAACTAAGCACCAGACTGAGAACCTGGTAGTTAGAGTCACAGCGCTCCAGAAACATTTGAGTGCTCAGCTAAGGCTAGTTGGAAACACCTGTTATCCTGTTATATAGGATAGTGACATTGAGAAGATTCCTCTGGTAAATTGTCTATCCAGGCTCTCCTGCCCTTTCGGAGATTGTACTGATGATGCACCCTTTCCTAGCAGAAGCTAGCACTTCCCTCATATTGAACAATTTTGTAGAGGCCGTTCTCCCTGACACACGGGTATCCCACTTCAGGAGTGCCTTCACCTCCTCTCTTGGCTGTCAGACTCCTAACTTGGGTTCCATTCCACCAGAATCCAGAAAGAAATGTGCAGGTCAAAAGAAGGAAAAACACAAATAATATTTCAAAGGAGTTACCGGAATTAAGTAGCATGTACCAGTAAAATCCAAAGAAATATCCAGAAGAGGATTTTGAGGGTAATCCATGGAGGGAACTGGAGAAATAAGAAGACATAATATAAAGTTCATTGACTTAGGTGCATTTTCTCATGGTATAGGTTTTAATGCCCTAAGAAGTACAGTTCTGGTTATACTCTGCAGCTCAAGGATGGTGGTAGAAGAGGTGATCACAGAGGTGGACTCATTAATATCCATATGGCCTTCAAGTAATAGAAGCCACGTGGTGGCTTACCCATCAGATACCAGAAAATTATAATTACTATAATGACCATCAAACAAGGTTGGAGGCACAGTCAATGGGGCTTGACCTGCTGGGAATTGTAGAGATGGTCAATTGAACAAAGTATCCCTAGGAGTAGAATAAATGGACAGCAATCAAGAATGCTGCAAAACATCCATAGCCAGAAAAAAATCAAGAATAGGGGAATGATAGGTTAAGGGTGGTCATCCAAATACACAGTCACAATCTCTTAATGCATTCTTGGACTTCATTGTATCTTTAAATCTAGAAAATCTAGAATCCATTGACTGAAGAGGTTTCTGGGTCTAAAAAAACAAACAAACAAACAAAAAAAAAAACAGAAACCTTTAACAAATGAAGGAGGAAACAAAAAAATAGCCTTTGGGCTGGGGATGTGGCTCAAGAGGTAGCGTGCTCGCCTGGCATGCGTGCAGCCCGGGTTCTATCCTCAGCACCACATACAAACAAAGATGTTGAGTCTGCTGAAAAACTAAAAAATGAATATTAAAAAAATTCTCTCTCTCTCTCTCTCTCTCTCTCTCTCTCCCCTCTCTCTTTTTTTAAAAAAAATAGCCTTCAACCAAAGACAGCCAGCTACATCTGTATCAAAACAAGTTGGATTTATTATTTATTATAACAACAATCAATATGCAACATGAGGATATACGGAGCATCTCAATAAGCTGTGAGAAAGGACTTACTATAGGGTTTAGGTTTGGGTTACCTTGTTTGGGGAAGGTTTCAAGGATTGGGACTTTTTTTGTGTGTGTGTATACTGAGTATTATAAAATTAGGCAATTCTGTGACTGGGTATCTTTTTATGTCATATATATAAGGTAGGCTGTATGAAGTAAAGCAAAATTTGTAATGTGGTAACAAGGCAGCAGTAATTCATATTAGCTAAATTTAGCGGTATATGGTCATTTTGTGATTTGAAGAACATTAATATTTTTGACTGTATAAATCAAAGATTACAAACTGGCCTTAATCTTGTCTCCATTCATCACAGTCATGGAGAGTTCTTGTCTGATACTGATTGTATCAAAATGTAATTATGATCATTTGGAGAACACCAAGGGCTAGGGTAAGTTCCAGGTTGGCTTCTGTACTGCCAGGTTCAGCTGACAGCAGACCTTTCTAACTGTCATGGGCTACTCTTCTCCTTCTCAAGGGCAAACTTGGTTATAGACAAGTTGACTTGGTCAGTGGATGATGGCTTAGAATGGACAGCAGCACCCTTCAGGAACATTTGAGGATGACTTTGAAAGACACTGGAGAAAGGAGATCTTCCCAAAGGGTAGAGCTGTGCATGGTGAACCTGGAAGGAGAAATGGAACGAGGAAGGAGAAATGGCCTGAGGTGATTAAAATAAATAGATTCTTGAACAGTTGCCAGTGGTATGCTCGATTGTCAAAGGCCAAGAAAGAAAGGGATGGGGAACATGAAGGCAAGGAGGTCCAGAGCATGGACATATGAGAGTGGGAGTAGAATCAGGATTTTTGTGTCACCAGTTCACTCTTATCAGGACCCAGGAAAAGAGACCAAACAACTAAACACATAAAACCACGTCAATGTGACAAGTGCCATTCACAGAACCTAAAGAAGACCCAACATGATGTGAAAATAAGAGGTAGAGATAAACCCAGTTTAAACAGGAAAGGTCTTTGTGAAGAGGAGATCCAGAGAATGAGAAAGAAGGAGCCATGTGAAGAGGGAGGAGCAGGGCATGCTGGGTGTGGGGCACAAGGTGGGGAAGGGCTAAGGGTGTACAAGAAACCAGAAGAAGACAGTACATATGGGCCAGAGTGAGTGAGGGGGAGATGGCAAAGAGGAGACTGACATGTTTAGGAGCCAGATTAAACCAGGCCAGGGATACACTCAAAGAGAAATGGGAAATTTTGGAAAGTCTTTACTCATGGCTGGGATATGACCCAATTATGTTTTAAAGAGATTACTCCAGCCTGTCTGTAGGTCAAGAGTGGCATAGGAGGATCAGTTAGGTAGCTACTAAGATCATCATTTGGCTTAACAACAACCTAAATCAAGACAGGACCTCACCTATCCTGTGAATAGGTTACATTGTCTGCCATAAGTGGGGAGTAGCCGTGTAGGTGGGTGACACAGCCTTTCTCTCACTGACATTCCAGCACCTGACATTCTGACCTACTCAATTCCCAGAACATATGTGGCATGGTATACCTAGAGTTCAGCAGGATCGGGTACTGAGATAATACTAGGAGATACCCCCCTGAACCACATTGCTTTAAATATCTGCCCCATATCTTATTTTTTAAAATTCAACTTCTAACAGTCAATTTTGGATTAATGTATTCTACATGAACTTCTGTTCCTAATCTGGTACTGAAGCAAAGCAAGAGAACCAAACAATGGTGGGTAATTAAACCTGTATAATCACATATTCTATATATATATATGGTTTCCTACAAGGAAATGAAAGCAATAAAAAAGAAAAGGAGTAAGTTCCCACATAAACCAGGCAGAGTTTCCTGGGGTTCTGTTAGTACAGGGCAATACTTCCCAAAGGTACACAGAGCCCTCAAGAACATGTGTTACCCTGAACATAGTCCATCAGATTGCTTTTCTAAGAGACCATCAAGGGGTGATAATGACATCCTATCTTCATTGGTAGCATGATAACTAAATTCACTCTTATGTTCTATTAAGAGTTTCAATACATTGAATATTAGTATTTTCCAAGAGTGAAAAGGAAAAGCATTTCCTTAAAGAAACTGACTTCAGAATTTGCTCGATGCTATGTGAAATTCACCTGGCATCCTTGTATAGAAAGACATCTAAAATGAGTTTTAAAGAGATAATGAAAATTTATGCTAAAATTATTTCTAATTTATAGAATGGATTTTTGTCAGAAACCTGCCCTAAATGGTTATAAATTCAGAAAATAGGAGAACTCAGTGGTACAATCAGCTTGGCAACATCTTGACTAGATAGTAAGAGAAAGACAAAGGAAAAAATACCATTATATGAAGCCCCAGTATTTACCCCCTTGAGTCCTAAGTTTGAAACTATTAGTACTCATTCATTAAATTTATACTTGATGGGCTAGGGATGTGGCTCAGTAGTAGAGCACTTGCCTAGCTTGACACAGGGAACTGGGTTTGATCTCCAGCACTGTAAGATGAATAAATAAGTAAATAAATTTATACTTGATGTTTCTTATCTTGGAGAGAAGACTTACATATCAGTGAAGCACGAAATTTATCAAGTTTTTAAAGTACACTTTTTTTTTATTTTAACATTGAGGTGCTGTGTGGATTTCTATGTAAAAATATTAAAATACTCTTAATTATACTTCAAGTAAAATAATGAGGAATTAATATTTTGGTAACAAATTAGATATTGCTGATTGGAGCTCTTGCTTAGAGTCAAAATTTAAAAATAAATAAGGTAAAAAAACTTCAGGGAAAATTTAATGTGAATACTTTATAACATATTCAAGCCAGCCGGCATCCCAGTTATTTGGAAATGAGATATCAAATGGACAAAGTTCATTAAACAGCCAAAAAGTAAATATGTAAAAATTTTTACATCACCTGCAAATTTTATCTTTGTGAAATCTGTATCCACCATGATCTAATATCCTGATGATTGCCATGCTTCTCTGTTTTGAACTGTAAAAGATACCCTGGCCTCAGAAACCCCGGCTTATCATGTATTCAAGAATATGAAAAATTGTGTTCTGTATATGTAATATGAATTGTAATGCATTCTGCTATCATATATAAATTAATTTAAAAAAATTCAGGTCCATGAGCTAAGGAATTAATTCCTAGAAAACTCATGATATGTACAGTGTTATTGTATGTTCTCTTTATTTAACCTTATACTAGAAAAAATGTTTTTATATCCCCAATAGTCAAAATTATTATTTTTTAAACTTCTTTATGCCTATTGACTTGAAATGATTCCTCTTTGTTATTTTACTATGTTAAACTTTGTTTTCAATTTTCAAAATTGGGAAAATTGTTATTTATAATAACATATAATGCTGCAAATGCTTACCAATATCCCTTTTCTATTCTGTTAACCTTTTTAAAAATAAACTTTCTAAGTTTGAAATAAATTTTGATGTTCAGAATTTTAAAAATTAACATCAGCTCAACTACAGATTCTACACAGATTTCACCAGGTTTTGCGTATCCCAATGCATCTGTCCCCAGACCCTCTTTGTTAGCTGTGACCTGTGTCAGCTCCTCAAAGTCTCTAACATTTCATGACCTTCAAACTTTTGAATAATCCTCCTCAGGTATTTAGTTAAGCATCTTTCAAACTGGATTTGACTTTTATTTTCTTTATGAATATTGGCGACAATGGTAAGTTGACCCTTGTAACTTTTGGACATGGGTAGGAAAACTTACACTAATACTTAATTGTTAAGGTAGCAGAAAATGGTTTGCAGAATCCAGTGGAGGCAAAGCTTAAATATTCCAAGATATTCTTGCCATACTTTGATAGCATAAAGCTAGTCTTCAAAGAATGGGAAGACCAAAATGTATTCTTTATATACATCAGCATTTTAGAATGTGATAGGTATTTTACCTTATAATCTTTACTTCATGAATGATAATGTTTGTATATATATTTTCCCTATGAATAAAGTTTCCACAATTATCCTAAATTTTCTGCTGCAAATTGTACCATTTGATGACAGTGATTTTTAAAGATATTGGTGATTTTTAATCCACAACTGTCTCTCTGAAGTTTTATTACTATGTATCTATAAGTTGAATTATTTTTTTATTCAGCCAATTTTGTATTATTCAGCATTTTGAAAGTATTGTCTATTTTTCATCAGTACCAGAAATGATTAGCCAGTATCCTTTAAAATATTGTCTATTCCCTATTCTGCTTTTCTTTGAAAATTTTTTCCACATTTTTCACTTCTGATCTTCTATGTTGCACGTTGGGTCATTTCTTCAAGTTTGTTCTCTAATTTATCTCTCATTTGCTGCATCAATTTGCCACTCAACTTATCCACTGAGATTTGTTTCATTATTATTATTATTCTTTTAATTTCTGAAAAGATTTATTTGGTACTTTTCCAAAAATAGTTATTCTTTATAGTTTTTAAATTTTTATATGTATTTTTCTTGCTTGATTCCATTTATTTAATATACTAATTTATGAATTATCTATAACAAGTTACCTGAAAACATAGTGGCTTTAAACAATACTCATTAATTATTTGCAGTTTCCTATGGGTCAGAAATCCAGACACAGTATAGTGGCATTCTCTGCTTCAGAAGTTCTTAAAGGTGATGGTCATGGTATCAGTTAGGGCTGTATCTGTATGTTAAGGCTTAACTCATGAATTTTGTGCTAGATTAAGTTCCTTGCCACTTCTCCCTGGCACTTGACTGGAAGTCACACTAACTTCCTTGCCACATGGACCTCGCCAACATGGTTGCTCATTTCATCAAAGCAAGACAAGGGAACATGGAAGAAAAAGTAGAAACAGGACAGAAATCACAGTTATATGTAATAATGAAAATTATTTCATCATATTCATTAAAGCAATTCACCACATACAGCCCTCCAATAAAGAGGATAGAATTCCACAAGGAAGTGAACACTAAGGGTGGGGTCACTGGGATTCATCTTAGAAAACTGCCATTAGTTAACCAGTTATTTTATACATTGTATCTATTATAATATTTGATGTCTCTGTAAGCCCAGTTCTGCTTTGTTGTTTTCATTGCTTTTTACTCACAAGGTCTTATTTCTTCACGTCGTGTTTTATTATTTTTGACAGTGAATTGTTTATTTTAATCAGTTTTATATATGGAGTTTTTCTGTTTTTGAGATCTGTAATGAAGGTGAGTTTCTATAGGGAAGATTTTTATTTGTTCCTACCAGGTACCTATAGAAATTTTTAATCAGTATCTGATAAATTCTCATCTTGAGATGTTTGGATGAATAAGGTAGTATGAATTTACACTGAAAACTTCAATTAGAGTTAGGTCAAGGGTCAAAATTATACATAGTGAAGCTTTCTTCCTCTATCATGTTTGTTCAGTCTTGTAACATCTTTTTCCCCTGCCTTAATGTCTCCTAGATGAGAGAGAGCATGGGTTTACTTTTGTTTCAATATTTTATATTGTGTACAGTCTTTGACATCTCAGTTTTATGGCAGGAAGAGATCCTAGTAGACCCCTTAGGCTGAGTAGATATTTTGTTTCATGTTTTTTATGCACTTTGAAACCATGAACACCAAAGGTCAAATTGGCCCAGGTCAATAAACACCATCAGAATAAAATTTGCTTTTGGTATTCCACCACATCCCATGATTACTACCTTAATTTGCTCTTCATCTAGAGGATATGTCACTTTTTCTCTAGTTCACTGATGTGTCCAACTTTATTTACTTATTTATTTTTAGATATATAGATTATTTTATATTCTGTTTGTTAAAATGTTAATTCATTCTTTTATAATTATTGTATTCACTAAAATGCTGTAGTTTTATATTTAAGAAACTGCCCATTTTATTTCTAAGTTTTCTTGCCCCTATTGATAAAATTTATTGTCTACTTCTTTTGACAATTTTATTGCAATTACATTTAATGTATAGATTAAGTTAGGGAGAAGATGACAAGGTTCATGTTCATATTAATCCTTCTTTTATCTCTTTTATTTTTTATTTATTAGTCTTTTTAATTATATATAAAAATAGGACCTATTTTGACATCATTATAAAAGCATGGAATATAACTTGTTCTACTTCAGTCCCCAGTACCCCTCCTGCCACTTTCCTCCCCATAACCCTTATTCTCTTCCCTCTACTGACCTTTCTGTAATTTGCCCATAGTTTTTTTTTTTTAATCAATTTCTTGTGGATGAACACAATGGTGAAATTCAATGTGATATATTCATTATTGCACCTAACTTTGAAAAAAAATAAGAGACTTTGTTGTTTCACTGATATTTGATCTTATTTTCTAGACTACCGTATTACTAGAAGTAGAAAATTTGAGGGTCTTTAATGATTCATTTTGTTTGATAAATATGAAGTAACCAGATATCAGTACTAGAATGTACATTGAGCATTGGAAGTCAGACACTGTTCTTCAAAGACCTCACTGTTTGATAGCGAGGCAATTGTACAAATTGTGATATAACACAATATAAATCCCATGGTTGAACACTCTGGGGGCACAGAGAAAGGCACAAACAACTTAGCACAATAAGACTCCATGGTATTTGTCTGGCTTTCACAGTTTGAAAGATAACTGAGATAATTTTGCATTTTCTTCAAACAGCAGTAACCCATACACAGATGTTTGACAAAATCACACTTCTGATGAACTGTTTACTAATGATGTTAAACTTCTGGTCAAGTTTAAATCATTTATTGTCTTGGAGTCCTCAGTGTTCTAACATCAGAAACCTGAGTTTCCTTCTTGGCTTTAATAATATCTGTAGGCATGAAGACATCTTTGTTTACTTGTAGGAAATTGAGCCCCTGGGAGGTCATGGCCTCTTTCTTTCCACTTTGTGTGAGGTCTCAGGAGGAAAAGACACCATTAGAAGAAAATCAAGCTGCCAGAGAGCTCCAGGATTCCCAGAAGGAGTCACTGGGTAAGGAATGTCATATCAGAACCTGGCCATCAGCAAGATTGGTAATGGAAATAGGAAATAGGGTGGCAAGGAGTTATGTGTTCCAAAAGCCCTTTACTTTCTTCTTCGGTGGATCAGGAAATGTACGTATTCTCTATGATTTCTAGGTAACTAAAACATGAAGTTGAACTTATGACATGACTTTTAGAGAATCTTAGAGAATCACATAAGGTAAGATAATTAATGTGAAAGCTTTCAAATAGCTCTACATGCTTGAAAGGTGGCTTTCTCAAAATTTTCCCTATTTTTACCTAACAGATAAGAGAATAAGATATGTTGAGTTAAAATGGCTCATTTCTCAAACTGAATTTCAGCCCTCCTCCCCCTAAATCAATCTAAGCCTTTACAGTTTATGATAAAGTTTGGACCTCTGGCAGTCTAGAGGTCCTGGACCACCATACTTTCAGTAAAGACTTATTTACATGTCCATAGAGGTTATCTTCAGCCAAGGAGGTGGGTAATAAAAGGAGAGAAGGAAAGAGTGAAAGAATAAAGGAAGGGAAAAAGGAAAAAGGAAGGGAAGAAGAAACCTGATTCTCTTTTTTTCCATTAGAATTTGTGTGGGAAATTTGCAACCCTAATTTTACTTTATAATTTTTATTGAGAGGACTCTCAATTTAGCTAGGTAGGTAAGCATTTTGTGGGAGATGGTGGAGAAGAATTAAGGCATATTAAAAATATCTATCAGAAAAATGGATGTTAGCTAAACAGCAGAGAGAATTTAAGAAGTATTTCTCTACCAAGCATATTATACTTATCATTTATAATTCTTCCATCTACCTTGCAGTTTATTCTTAATTTTTAATGTTTTTTTTTTTTTTTTTTTTTTTTTACAGGTGAGGAAGGTGAAACTAGAAAAACCTTGTCCAAGGTTACATCACAAGGATGTGGTAGATCTAAAATTCAGACTTAGGACTGTCTAAATTCATAGATAATGTCTTTGTACAATAGTAAACCAATTTTCCCTTCTCTACTAATTATTTCTTAAGAAAATAGATTTGTTTCTTTTCAGTTCTCTACTAACACATTCATTCAGTTGCTGATCATTTATTTAAGATAAATTATCATTAGAGACTTGCCTGGAGTATTAACTTTTGGGCCAATCTTGGAAAAGGAAAAGACCTTTATTTGTTTTTTTGCTGTTGTTTATTTATTTTGTTTGGTTTTTCTGAAAGATGAATGAAAAGGAAAGAATTTTCTTTTCCAGATGAGGGCTGAGAGCCTGGGGTTCTGAGTAATGTGTATATTTTCCTTATATTAATCAGACAGTAGTTTAATATTTAAAGGAAAAAATAATCTGGTGAAAAAATTTTCTGAGTCCAGGATGGTGCTTCTTTGATTTCTGTGACAGTAATAATAACTAGGATACAACAAACTTCAAAGAGTGACTATGGGCAGCTTATATGGCTGTCTGGTGTGTCTGGTGAAAAAAAAAAAAAAAGAAAAGGCAGAAATCAGCATGAGCCTATCAATCCTTCACCTTCCTTGACAAACAAAATAACTACTTAAAGAAGAAGAAATATAAATGCTTTCCATGTTCATCTTAACAGGAAGTAAAATTAACTAGAGTTTTGTCACTACAAAGGAAATTGCAGGAATAAGCAACTCAAGGAAAGGCGGGGGAAAAAAGAGTGTTAGAGGAAGACAAGGAGAAAAAGAAAACATAACCTAAAATGTTCACATTTATCATGTAATTCAAATTTTTTCACCTTAAAGGTTAGGAAAGTGAAGCCCAGAGACAGGAAGTTACTGTTCTAGGAATAAACAGGCATTTGGGACTAAGACCACAGCCATCGGCTTTTAGCCCAGTGCTTATATATAGACAAGAGAAATATATCTTTAGTGTTTTAGGCAACATCATGAGTACCTGTTTCACTGTAAACTAATTTTCAACCTAACAACTGAGCCCTGGGCAAGAGATTCTGTTCTTTTGCAATAGATATTTATCCTTCAAAGCTTATTTACTGGTGCATCCGAAAATTTATAAACAAATTCTCAACCCAGGAGAGTATCTATTGCAGCCCACCAGTTCTGTGCTATTAAAGTGAAGCATGTGCCTCTGTATTAATGATGGAGGGTTCCCTGTTAAATAGCAGACTCTATGAGCTATATAATTTAACACGGGGGGCAATCCAGAATTTACAAACAGAACTTCTGGTACAAAAAGAGTGTGTGAAATCAGTGTCATGATGCAACAGCCATTCCCTGCAGCCCAGGGAAGAGGCTTGAAAGTGCAGTCAAAGAGAATTAATATTTTCTGGCTTGGATGCATCAGTGGCTGCACAAGGTGATTGTACTGTGCATTATACTTTAATTATAACTGCGCTGTAGCCATCTGCTCCACTTCATTCCCTAATTATAGATGCAAAAAGCATTTCACAACTCCCACCCATATAAAAGATCTGAGGGATTTCATGGCAGGCTTGCTCTGAGCTCCTCCCTTCTTTCTTGGCCTGTGGACTCTCCCTCCAACGGTACATCTAAACAGACCAGGAAAATGTTTGTGATGCACTGATCACTCCATAAGGTCTGAGGTGTCTGAGCTTGTTCCATCCATTAATGATTCTCCTCTACCATTATTACATACATTTTGGCATATGCACTCTGGCCAGCCCTTCCTATGCCATGGTCACATGTAACTTCCTGTTCACATATACTTTTCTGCATGCATCCCCCCGCACCACTGATTTTTTTTATTAGCTATTTTATTTGCAGTGAAATCACTTCAAGCATCTCTCTAACTCCTGAGAATTTTATAATGAAGATGTCCTCATTTTTCAGTGGAGAGGAGAGATTCACACAGTTTATAAACGTTTTCTTCAAAGTGATACAGTAGGTCAGTGTCAAAATCAGGCTGAAAGGCACCGTTTCTCACTTATTACTTTCATGCATCATTTTAAGTGTCATTCAAATTCCCATTTGGGGAGCAGAGGTATACTGGAGCCAGCTCACATTGCCTCACAAGAGATAATTTTTCCTGCTTCCCTGGGTGATACCTGCTAATAAGTTACTAGAATACCAGTAAATATGGGAAATAGATCTATTTTTTCTTAGGGAAAAAAAAGGCATTTGAATCACAGAGCCCTCTTTATCTCTGAACTTGAATAATGTGAATATAAACACAACTCACCAAAGAGGAAAAAATGTACTTAAATTAGACAAGTTATGCTTTCAATATTCTAAAGATAGGATACTAACCAGAGAGAATGAAGGCTTTTTCTCCAAGTGCTAAGTTCTGCATTTTTGGCTTTAAGTTTCCATGGTTTCTAAAGTAGCCTGCAAATTAGGAATTTGGTGTCTATGGTAGCTGAAGGTGATGCCAAGGAGTTCCAAAACCAAAGAATCTAGTAAGACAACCAGTTCTTGCCATCCAACTTCACTCCAACCAGACACTGGCATGTGAATGAATGCCTTTCTGGAAGTTAGATTTGGATATTTCTGAAGAAGAGTAAATGAGTATATGTGGCCTTATTGAAGAGTACAAAAGGGGAAACAATTTATAAATTCAAGTTCCTTCTTCCTCCTATATCTTGAGCTTTCTAAAAGCACAAGTTTTAGTTATTAACAAGATTAAAGTTCGAGTCCAACAATAAAGTTATAAAAAAACAAACAAACAAACATATCCAACCTGAACCAAAGAAAGGTCTGCAACATCACTGATGAGACCAAAAATAAGCAGTGACTTTCTAGACAGAAAATGAAGTGTAAGCTTTTTACCCAACATCTAGTGAAAATATCAAATCACAAGGTAATAGAAACACAACACTAAAATTCAGCACATGATTAGAGGTTCAATTAGGTTCTCTATATAGCAAAGACAGCTGCATCAGATGGTATGTATGCTTCCTAATGGACATTCAAATTTATATATGTGCTGATCTCAAAAAATTTATTTGTGGTGACCTCAGAAGTATTTAGTCAAAGCTGATAGGAAGATTAAGTGCTAATATGCAATTGCCACATTCTGCAGATGTCTTTTTGCAACTCTTACTGGATCTACCTTTGGAAAGTCCCTCAAGGGCAAGTTAATTCAGTTAATAGGACATTAGCCTAGCAGTCAGGAGTTTTAGTAGTCTTAGATCTAACATCAATGAGAAAAAGTGCTTTTGAGAGCATCTAAAGCAGCAGGGGACAGTATAAAGAGGCAGTAGGTTGCAATAACGAAAAGTGGATCTACTGGATTCAACTCCCACTTCTGCTACTTACTGTCAGACTACAGGCAACTACTTATGCCTTATATGCCTTTGTTTTTCCATCTGCTGGATAGGTATAATAACAGATCTGCATTCCTCTTCAGGTTAGTCTAATAATTAAAGAATTATCCTGGTAAAATTCTTAAAAAGTTTTTAACATGTAGCAAGTATTAATTTTGAGTTAATTTTTAGACTGATACATCTCTTTGATTTACAAGGTTTAAAAAAATTCGTGAGAGTTTAAATGCACTACTCAAGTGTATATGGCAAATAAGGGGTAGAATTAAGATTAAGACATATTAAATGGGGGTCTGCTTTATTCTTGAAGTTTTGTTGCTTCACCACAAGGGACCTATTTTAAAACTTACATTTTTATT
Organism: Marmota flaviventris; assembly: GCF_047511675.1. NCBI lineage: Eukaryota > Metazoa > Chordata > Mammalia > Rodentia > Sciuridae > Marmota > Marmota flaviventris. The sequence goes on along the minus strand of NC_092505.1, from coordinate 45,805,418 downwards.
TTTCCTTTCCTTCTTCTTCCCCTTTTCCATGTTCCTAATCTCAAGGAAAATTAGGATCACATGTTTTTTCTGTCTTAAGCTAAGTATCTTATCCCCACTGCCTGGAAGAGATCACTGCTCTCAAGAATAAAGTGACTCCAAACCTTGGAACTGGAACAATGACTCTTTCAAGACCACCAGATGGGCAATAATCATTATATTTAGTGATAATGTTTGAATCCCAGCCCTTGTATTCCTCATTTAAAAGCCTACTGTTCCCCTTGGCAAAGAGAATCCTAACCTCTGGGACAGGTGTTTCTCCTTTGCTAGAAAAGTAATTGAAAAGGTTTTATTTTATCTCAAAACCTTGGCTTCCTCTTTAGACAGGCAATAGAGACAAGGACCAAGTTTTGGCTATCAAATGGGTATGCAATATGGGGGCCTAAGAGCAGCCCTCAAATCAGCCTTCTCCAGCAGGTCTGGTATTCTAAGAGAGCCTGCCCTTTCCATGCTCAGTATTCAAGGTGGCCAAGCTCTTCGAGCCAACCATTTGAGAAGTCAGAGATGGAATGAGTTCCCCTTGGGTTAGACGATTTTGACAGAAGTTCCATTCTGCAAGAAGAAGGAAAGACTGAGGGATATTCCCAGCAATTGCCAAGTCTCCTTTTCTTCAGGGAACTCCTGCTTTCACTCTCTGAGTATGGTTTGCTCTACCATTTGGTCTACTTTCAGAAAAAGGAAACTAAATACAGTAAAGTTGCAACAACTTGGCCATCTGGTAAGTCCCCTAGTGTGCATGCCAAGATGCCCAATTCTACATATCTGATTCTTTTTGTAAGGACATCTGGTTCCCCTCCATGGGAACATTTGGTTCCCTTTGTGGAGACATCTGGATCTCTTTTGGGGGAATATATAATTTTTCTCTGTGGGGGGGTCTTCTGGGATGCCAATGGTTAGGAATCATTGTTTAGTGGGACTAGGGAACCTAGAACATTTTCCCCTATCTGGTCTGTCTGCTTAAAAGCTTCTGTCCACAAGACTTGTTTTGGGGAATTCCCTCTAGTTGTATGTCTCTCTAGGTGTCTTGTTTATATCTGTTACTGATCGTATGACATATCACAATGCTGCATTAATCCACACCAGTAGACTCTTAGGAAAGATCTTGGCTGAATGAACCATATATAACTATAAGCCTATGATTGAGAAAAAGGTGGTGTTTTACTGTAACACACTCTGGCCATTGAATGGTGTTCATAATTATTATGCAATCTTGTTTTTGAAGTTGGTCTGTCAGAGGTCAAGGAAATGGAAGAAATTCTGTATGTGTTGACATTTATGAAGTTACATTATAAAGAGTCTGAACAGCCAGAAGCCAAGTTAATGGTGCAGAAAAATTTACAACCTCTGATATGCAAGGATAGCAGGTCACCAGAAAAAAAAAAATGTTGAGAGAAATTTAAATCCTTTTCTTAATTTTAACCCAGCGCTGGTTGGTCTGGCACTTCTTTCAGCTTCAATAGTCCTTTTTTTGCCTGTGTATGGTTGGGAAGGCTCACCAGCTGAAAAGAACATGCAACACCAAGTTCCCTGCTGTCAGCACTGGTAAATTATGGCCTGGGGACAGGAATGGTCACCACTTTTAAGACACGACAGGACACCCCATTTGGCCAGGGGACAATTGCTCCTAGGGCAAATCAATCATGCAGTACCTCATTGGCATGAATGCACAGGCAGAACAATAGGGCATGCACCTACAAGAAGCTAGGGGTGGGGGACAAGGACTAGAGTCTCCCAAAGTGCTACCTCTTCTATTAGGCTTTGTGGGCCCCAGGCAAAGGTAGTTAGGGGGCACCCTTAGAGACTTTCAAGAGAATGGGACAAACCAGAGGAAAAACGGTGGCAGATATGAGGATGAAATTATGGCCCCAGAGGAACCCTGGGTACAAATAACAATGGGGACCCAACTGCAATTAACACTATGGCTATGCTAGGAGTGACAAGTCATGATCAACAGCTTCTATGCTCCAATCCCTTGAATTCAAGCTGGGAGAGCAAATATTAAGGCATAGCATTTTGTACATGACAGATTGTTCAGCTCTCTTCTAAGATGAGATTTGTTGTGTAAATTAAATACTCAAATGACCAACCAGAGAAGGAAACTAAGCCTACTCTGGTGAAGGTCTTCTAAAAATAGTAAGTAAGGCCATACGGGCCAATGGGACGCTGGGAAGGGCAATCAGTGTTGTGTCTACCAAGGTTTTATTTAAGGAGGGAAAGAGACTTGCCCTAAGAAGAAAGAATACCTCCACTTAATAGGTATTAATAGCCTCTTCCACACCCATGTTTTAAAACATAGATCACCTTGGCCCTACTGGTTCCTCACAATACTCTACTCCTGCCTGATAATAAACCTCACGTTAATGAGTACTGATTTGTGTAAGACTGGAGAGCTATAAATGACACTCTTGATATTCACCCCACACTACCAAATCCCTACACTCTGCTGACTGCTTTGATGCCAAGTGAATCTGGTTAGTTCATGGTGCTCAATTTAAAGGATGCATTTTTCTGTATCCCACTGGAAAGGAAGTTCCAATTACTATTTGTTTTGGGATAATAGGACCATAATACTAAAGTAACCACCAGGTATTTCTGGAGTGTCCTACCTTAGGGATTTAGAAACTCTCCCACATGGTTTCATGAGATTCTAGCAAAAGCCCTGCAAGGGTGAAAGCAGGATAAAGGAGTCCTTTTGCAATGTGTGGATGACCTGCTTATAACCATCCCTAACTATGAACATTGGCTTTCAAACACTCTAACTGTACTGAACCACCTAACCTTATGTGCATATGAGGTGTCTGTCAAAAAGGCTCAGATTTATAAACAAGTCATTTATCTGGGATTCCAGATTAGCCAATAAATCTTCCAGATCAGAAGCAGGCTATCTTGAGGCTCAGAAAACCCAGGAAGCAGATACAGTTTTGTGGGTTCTTACAAATAGCAGGATTCTACCATATGTGGATCCCTAATTTTGTCCTAATAGCCAAACCCCTGTATGAGAACTTAAAAGAAACCAAAATAAAACCCTTGATTTGGATCCTACAATGTCAAGCTGCCTTTGAAAAGTTAAAACAAAGCCTCATAATAGATCCTGCCCAAGATCTATCTGATGTAAAAAGGGATGATATATGCAAACCAGGTATAGCCCTTGAAGTCCTCATAAATATATTTGGAAATATACTGCAACCAATAGAGCATTTGTACAATAGCTTGGCCACACAGCAAAAGGATGTACCCCTGGCTTTGAGTGGCAGCTGCCACTTGTAATATACTCCAAGATGATAAAAGCTTTACTCTAGGACAAACATTACTGTATTTGTTCCTCACTGTGAACCTTAAAATTGAGTCTAGCTTAAACACAGAAACCCTGTTGCTAGCAGATGATCATGGGTCAATACAACATGATTGCCTGAAAATCTTGGAGACTGTTTAATTTTGTAGGTTGGATTTGTTTGATCATCCTCTCACAGAGCTGGACTGAGACCTCTTCACTGATGGTAACAGCTTTATGGCCAGTGGCCAATGGAGAGCTAATAACAGGTGTTAGAGTCTACTGTAAAATATGTGAAAATACAGGCTTTGTATGACTGACAGATTCTTCCCAAATGCCTCATATCATGGGAAATTTAAGATACTTGCTTGTACTGATAAATACCTTCTCAGGATATATTAAGGCTTATCCAACAAAGCCAAAAAAGTTTCAGAAATAATTAAAACATTCCTAATGAACCAATCCCAAGATATAGATTCCCCTCTTCCATTCAGTGACTGAACAAGTGAGCAAAGCATTAGACCTTCAATGGAAATGACCTGCTTCCTGGAGACCCAGGAAGGAAAATGGAAAAGATGAATCAGACCTTAACAAAAATGGTGGCTAAGTTATGCCCCCAAACTCATTTATAATGGGATAAGGTGTTGCTAATTGATCTCAGAATATGGATGGTATCCAGAACTGTACTTAGATTGAGCTCCTATAAAATAGTATATGGGATACTCTTCCTGCTCCCCCAGGTCAAGAAAAGTGAAATATAACTCTAGCATTAAAAAATGCCTACATTAAAACAGTATTACAACAAATCAGTCAAATATTAGCTGCTATACATGAGTGTGCTTTTTCCAGGTTCTTACCAATAGTGGAATCACTTCTTGATTCCTTCCAGTAAAAGCCCAGAAGTGAGGATACCAGGTACACCCTTCTATTGTAGGATCCCTCTCTTCACCTGTTTTCAGCAGTGAGAGAGTCATCATCACTCATCTTTCCATAGAAAGGGAAAGTAGAAATTAACAGTGGGGAAATGCAGCTGGGGTCTACTTTATGCTTTGAGTACAAACTTTACTCCTGGAGCACAAGTGGCTTATTTTAAAATTGACATTTTTTTTTTCCTTTTCTTTTTCCTCCCAATCTACCTTTCCCTAACAGTGGGGGAAAATATAGACTACCATTTTCTATCTTGTCCTTCACTGCCTACAAGAGTGTCACTGCCCACAGGATTTTCAACAGAGACAAGGACCAATCTTTTGGAATCAATTTGACCCTTTCCCATTGTCCCCCTCCCTTCCCCAACAGTGATTATTAGATTACTTGCATTTATCCATTTTAACAAATTTTATCAAATCCTTCAGGTGATTGAAGGTACTCAAAAGGATTTCTCCAGTAAAATAGTGATTTTTACTATTAAAATTCAATTCAACAGATTGAATTCTCTGACAAGATCTTTTGACCATAGGTAGATTTTTTTAACCTATTCAACATTCACAGTATGAGTTTTTAGAAAAGTTTATTATTAATTTCTGAAATAGGAAAATTATTGTTATAACAAAAATAGCAGAAAAGATCCCATGATTGATATAAAAGTGTTTGAAATGTCTTCAGAAGGAAGGTTAACATGATGCAAAACAGTCTATCATGACTCAAATTCCAAGCATATTATATGAGTTTCAATATGTAAATGACTATTATTTCACAATTCATATACAATTAAATTTATTAATAATCTATATATAATTTAATCTGCTTTAGATTTTTAAATTAAAATTAATTAAACATTAAATTTAGATTTTGAGACAGCTTAGAAAAAGGGCCATTTATGAAATTTATTAATTAAATACAAACAAAAAATTCAGTGTCAAGCAAAAGCGAATTAAGCAAACATATAAACTAAAAGAGTTAATATGAATGATCTTTATATTTGGATCTGAGTTTCTAAATCACCAATATAAAAATGAAATATTATTTAATTGATAAATTTCATTATCAAAAGGAGAGGAGGTATATGACAGTTTTTACACAGAAACTGTTTATCATACTACAAATTTTTTTAAATAAAAATATTTTATGCAAAATATCCTATTGAGTATTTGAAATACTGAAGCAGTTGAGTATTGAAATGCTAAGTCAATGTCATTACATGAAAATGAAATAAGTATGTATTTTTTTTCATTTACACCAGATGACAATAGCCAGAGCTTTATCAAAACCTTAAGGATAGCATGAACTCTTGTTGTTTCTCCTTTCCCCTCCTACTTTATTAAGGTACAATTGTAAATAGAAGTTGTAACATTAAAAGTATAGAACATGATGTTGATATTTGTGTTCTGAAATGATTACCACAACCTAGCTGATTTACATATCCATCAACTCACATTGTCTCCTTCTGCATGTGTCTGTGTGTTGAGAACCAAGATCTACTCATTCAGCCAACTGCAAGTATGCAACACCTTGTTATTAACTACAGTCACTACACTCTACATGAGATCTCCAGAGCTTTCTCTGCTTACATAACTCAAACTTGGTACCCTTCCTCCAACATTTCCCTACTTCATTCACCCTCAGGCCTCGCAACCACCATTCCACTCTTTGTTTTCATGAATTTAGCTTTTTAAGATTTCACACACAAGTGAGATCATGCAGCATTTGTCTTTTTCTGTATCTGGCTTATTTCATTTAGTATAATTTCTTCTAGGTTTATTCTTGTTGTCACAGATGACAGATTTCCTGATTTGTAAAGGCTGAATAATATTCTGTTGTGAATGGGTATTATCCCATTTTCCTTATCTGGTCATTCATGGATGGACACAAGTTGAGTCCACATCATGGATATTATAAATGTGACCCCTGGAATGTGGGAGTGCAGAAATCTCTTCAACTTATTGATTTCATTTCCTTTGGATATATACCCTAGTGGGGGGTTAAATTTCCAGATTATATGGTAGTTTTATTTTTAAACTGGGAACTACCACACTGTTCTCCATAATAGTTGTACTAATTTACATTCCCACTAACAGTGTACAAGGGTGTCCTTTTCTCCACATCATGACCAACACTTGCTATCTTTTGAATTTTTGATGGTAGCTATTCTATCAGCTCTAAGTAATATTGTCATTTTGCATTATGTTTTCCTGATAGTTAGTGGTGTAACTGTGGATCATTTTATGTCTTCTACTGAGAAATGTCTATTTAGATCTTACATCCTTTTGATAATCAAGTCATATGCTATCTTGCTATTGAGCTGTGTTCTATATGTATTTTGTTCTTTATATATTATAACTCCTAATTAAATATACGAATCAAAAATATTTTCTTCTACTATGTAGGTTATCTTTCACTTTTAATCATTTCCTTTGTGTTATAAAAACATTTTAGTGTGATATAATCCCATTTGTCTGCTTTTACTTTTGTGGGGAGATCTATTGGGATAATATCCAAAAAATAGCATTGCCTAAACTAGCATAAAGAAAATTTTCACTGTTTTATTCTAGTGGTTTTATAGTTTCAGGTCTTATGTTTAAGAATCTGCTACACTTCAAATTTGGAATGCCCTCCTAAAGGCCCCTGTGGTATAGAATTTGTTCTAGCCTATGACACTATTGGGAGGTAGTGGCACTTTAAGAGTTGGGGCCTAATTAAAGGTCTTAGGTAATTGGCTGTGTGTCCCCAGAAAGGACTGTAAGGCCCTATTCTCTTACTCTCTTTTTTCACTTCCCTGCCATAAGGTGAATGGACTTCCTCTGCCATACAACCTTATCATAAGGCACTGTGCTATCATAGACACAAAGCAATAGTGCTAATTAGTCATGAATGTGAAACCTCAAAAACAGAACCAAAATAAACCTCTCCTCTTCTTAAGTTGATTGACTTAAAAACTCTCAATCATTTTCAGATAATTTTTATATATTGCAAGAGATGAGTCCAGTTTCTTTCTTCTGCATGTGGATATTTGTTTTTCCTATTATCATTTATTGAAGAGACTATCTTTTTTGCCACTGTGTGTTCTTTCCACCTTTGTGGAAACCCAACTGATTATAAATGCCTTGATTCATTTCTAGGATCTCTATTCTTTCCCATCGGTCTGTATCTCAGTTTGTATGCCAGTCCCATGCCATTTTGTTTGCTGTAGGTTTATAGCATATCTTGGAATCAGTAAGTGTGATATCTTCAGTTTTCTTCTTCTTCTTCTTCATGGTTGTTTCAGATATTTGGGGGTTTGTGCTTTTATATGAATTTTAGTGTTTTTTATTTCTATTTTTTAAAACAATGCCAATGAAATTTGATGGAGATATGTTGAATCTGTAGATTTCTTTAGATATTATGGACATTCTAGAGCAGTCCTTCTTTAAATTTATGTGCACAAATAATTATCCATTTACTTTTTTCTTCTTCAATTATTTTTATCAATATTTTATTGTTTTCAGTGTATCAATCATTCACCCCCTTGTTTAAATATATTCCTAAGTATTTTTGATTTTATTGTAACTGGGTGCTATTGATTAATTTGTTGAACCATTCATTTTTAGTGTGTAGAAGAAACTCAATTGACTTTTGTGAGATAATTCTTTATTGTACAATTTTACTAAATTTACTAACAGCTTTAAAAATTTTTTTTGGAGTTTTTATTGTTTTCTATATATAAATCATGTCATGTTCAAACATAGAAAATTTTACCTTACTTTCTGATTTAGATACCAGTTGATTGTCCTTGGCTTATTCTTTGGCTTGGATTTCCAGTACTCTATTACATAAAACTGATAAAAGTGAGCATCCTTGCATTGGTCCTGGTCTAAAGGAAAAAACAAAAGTTGAAAGTTTTTAAACATTTAGTATGGTGTTTACTTTGGGCTCTTATATATGGTGTTTATCACACTAAGTTACATTCCATTTGTTGAGAGGGTCTGTCATGAAAGATATTGTCAATGCTTTTGCTGCATCTATTGAGTCGTATGATTTTATCTTTCATTCTTTTAATATGGTGTAGCGTATTTATTGGTTTGCATGCATTGAACCATCCTTGCAAACCAGGAATCAATGCCACTTAATTGTTGTACATATTCCTTTTAATGAGCTATTAAATTTCATCTGCTAGTAGTTTGTATAGGATTTTTTTTTTCATCTATGTAAATTAGGAACATTGGCTTGACATTATCTTCTCTTGTAGTTTCCTTGTTTGACTGTGATAAGTTATGCTAGTCTTATTACAGGTTTGGAAGTGTTCCCTCCTCTTCAATTTTGGGAAAAAGAGAATTTATATCCATTCTTTTTGTACTGGGCAGAATTTAGCAGTAAACCCATGAGATGCTGGATTTTCTTTGTCGTAAGTTTTGAGTATTGATTCAATCTTTGTACTTATTATTGGTCTTTTTAGACTTCCAATTTCTTTATAATTTGGTATTGATGAGTTGCACATTCCTAGGAATTTATCTGTTTCTTATAAATTATTCAATTTTGACATGTAATTTTATTCATATTATTCTTATATGACCCTTTATTTTTCTGTGGTACCAGTTGAAATATTTCCTCTTTCATTTGTAATTTTACTTATTGGAATCTTTTCTGTTTCCTTAGTCTAATAAAAGGTTTGAAAATTTTATTTATCTTTTCAAACTGACTCTTACTTTCATTGATCTATCCTCTTCTTCTTCTAGTCTCTAAATTTCATTTATTTATTCTCTGGTCTTTATTATTTCCTTTCTTATGCTAGCTTGGACTAAGTTTGTTCTTCTTTTTCTAGTTCCTTGAGCTGTAAAGTTAGATTGTTTATATCTTTCTTTTTTCCTTAACTAAGAATTTATCACTATGATCTTCATTTAGATGTGATTTTGCTGAGACTCATAAATTTTGGTATAATGTTTCTTCTTTTATTTGCCTCAAGAATTTTTAAAAAGAATTTTCCTTTTGATTTCTACTTTTACCCATTAGATGCAAGTATGGATTGTTTAATCTTTATATATATTTGAATTTTCCGATTTTCTATTTCTTATTAATTTCTTGTTTCATAACATTGTGGTAGGAAAAATATTGATATTATTTAAATCTCATTAAACTTTTAAGACTTGTTTTGCAGACTACTATCTGACATGCCCCAGGAGAGTGGTCCATGTGTGCTTGAAAAGAATGCTTGTACTGTTGCTGTTAGCTGGAATGATTTGTATATGTCTATTAGTCTCACCTGACTATAGTGTTCTTCAGGGCTGCCATTTCATTATTGATTGTTTTTCTGGAAATCTACCCATTGCTGAAAGTGGGTTATTGAAATCCTCTACAGTTATCATATTGCTTTTTAATTAATTTCCCCTTATTAATGTCAATATTTGTTTTATATATTTAGATTCCTCAAAGTTGGGCACATATATATTTATAATTTATAGTCACTTGATAAATTGATTATTTACCATTAGGACCTTCTTTATCTCTTGTGACAGTTTTTGACTAAGTCTACCTTGTGTGATACAGTTGTAATCAGACTGGCTTTCTTTTTTGCTACCATTTGTGTGGAATATCTTTTCCATTCCTTCATTTTCAGCCTATCTGTACCTTTAAAGTTATTCTTTTGCAGGCAACATGTGTTTGAATTTTTTTTCTTCTAATTTGGCCTATGTAAATTTTTCATTACAAAATTTAATTCACCTACTTTTAAAGTAGATATTGATAGAAAAGAATTACTATTCCTATTTTGTTAGCTATTTTCTGACTGCAGTTCATTTTTTTCCTTTCTTCTTGTCTTCTTTGGTGATTGATTAATTTTTGTAGTGATATATTTTGATGCCTTTCTCTTCATCTGTTAGATATCTTGCATTGGTATTTTAAGAAGTAAGCACCTGCCAGATGTGGTGGCACATGCCTGTTATCCCAGCAACTTCAGAGTCTGAGGAAGAGGAATCACAAGTTCAAAGCCAGCCTGGGCAGTGTAGTAAGACCCTAAGTAACATGATGAGACTCTGTCTCAAACTAAAAAAAGGAGGTGGGGGGGCTGTGGAAATAGCTTAGCATGAGAGCCCCAGGGGTTTAATTCCCAGAACAATGACAACAATAAAATAAATAAGCACCATTTTAGCTTTTATAGTCTTAAAGGACAAAATAAGCCCCTCACTCAGTCAGCTGATTCAAAAGTTTTGTGTGGGTGACTGGTGGATCTGTGGACATGCTTGTTGTTTGAGTCCTCCTGTGGGCTGACCTGGTACCTAGGTCATCTTGCAGGCAGGCCAAATACCTGGATTCACAGAGGCTGACCTAGCACCTTGGTCTGTGGGGGCTGGCCTGGCTTTGGAGTGGGACTAGAAACTGGGTCCTCAGAGTCTGACCTGGAATTTGAGTGGCACCAATGTGGTAAGTCTAATGCCAGGGTCCATGGCACAATTAGATGCTCACTTTACTCTTTCCTCCTTGTGGTAGTGTGAGTCAACTCTCCACTGCCATAACAAAATACCTGAGATAATCAACTTAAACAGAGGAAAGGTTTATTTCATATCTTAGTATTAAAGATTTCAGTACCTAGTCCCTCAGCCTTGTTGGTTTGGGGGCAGTACCTCATGGCTAGGAGTGCATGGTGAAGTAAGCTGCTAACCTCATGGCAGTCTAGAAGCCAAAGAAAGAGAGAAAGAGTCTCGCCCTTTGAGGGCATGTCTATAGTGACCTAAGACCTTCTACTGGGTCCCACTGCTTAAGGATTGCACCTTAAGCTAGGTAGACTTCTGCATGATCTAAGTCATGAAGCATCAGGCTGGGGAACAAGCCTTTACCACATGGGTTTTTAGGGGGCATTTCATGTCCGAAATGCAGCAGGAAGGTATATCTTTCTACACCATGCTGCAAAGGCTTGGAGGGTGGTGACAAAACCATCCTGGTCTGTACCCATGTCTGTGTCCCACAGGTGTTGTCATCTCTTACTTGGATTTGTTCACTCTTGGGAAGTTATTTTCGCACATGGATGGTCCATCAAACTGATATTTCTGTCAGGAGATATATGTGAGAATTTCTATTCTATCATCTTGCTTACTGTTCTTTCTGCTATGATTTTTTTTGCTATATTTTCTTTCTTACATGTTTATAAATATCAATTAAGTATAAACAAAGATTTGAAATCCAAATTTACTTCATTGTCCATTTACATTTTAGCAACAATATCTAAAGGCACTTAGGCATTGTGGAAATTTCACTTATATATCACCAGTCTGAAAAACCTAGACATAAGTATATCAGTATGCTGTCATCAATTTAGTGCTAATAAAAGGTTTTATAGAGGAGGTTTGGTCTTACTGCATACTATCATAAGACTGTCCCGTTAGTAGATGCAGCTGATATTTTAACAAAAGTATCTATGAATAAATGAATGAATAAATGAAACAAATGAATGAATTTTGGCTATCGAGTTTAGGATAGTACTCCCCTCACAGACAGCATTAAGTAACCCCAGCTGTGGAATTTGGAGGGCTCAGTGGGTGATGAACCAGACAGCTCAGTACTCCACTTTCCAATTTCATCAGCATCTTTTATAAGCCATCTGTAACATTGCAGTGATACCTCAATTAACACAGCCTTTGGAACAAAGCTCCTTTATAATCAAGTTGGCAGCATTGACAATAGCTCATAAACATGCAAAGCATGCTACCATGTGTCATTCTACTCAGTGACAATGTTCTAATTAAACTGCATGTGTGCACATGGCAAACACTGTTGTGCTTAACTCCCGTTGGCACACATAGTCAATACGGCTGATCTCAGAATGCCCATGGCATTATTTAGTTTGTTCTCTCCTCTTGGCTTTTTTTTTTTTTTTCTGATCTCTCTTGACATTTAATGGCCATATCTGCTTCCACTCAAGTTGCCTTACTGTTCTTTACTTACTTATGGTTCCCTATCATAGTTTTTAAAAGGTGGGGTTTCCTGTGGATAACTATTCCTGTGTGGCTCCCCTGATGGACCTTGGCTAGTTCTGAGGTACTATATATTTATGCAACTAGTTACCACACAGTATAACATCACATCTGCCAATAGTGCAAGGGATGGATAACAAAGGCTTTAGGGAGAGCTAGGTAGACTTCTGCGTGATCTAAGTCATGAAGCCTTCATTGTTGAATCACTACCAACTCCTAAGTAATTCATTTTTGCTGAGCTTTGTTCCATTCCCACATTCTAAAACAAGAAGTTTGGTGACCTCTAATAATGTTTCCAGACCTAGCTTTCTGGAATTCAAAAGTACAACTGGACACCTGTGACTCTCTCCAAGAGTTTGGAGAATTGAAAATACATGTTTTGGCTGATCTGTTTTATGACTTAAGTCACAAAAGAAAACAAATTTCTATGACAATATTTCTCTTTTACTGGGCTTGATGGTGCATGCCTCTAATCCCAGCAACTCAGGAGGCTGAGGTAGTACCATTACAAGTTCAAGGCCAGCCTGGGCAACTTAGTGCAACCCTATGTCAAAATAAAAAGTAAAAGGGGCTGGGAATATAGCTGAGTGGTAGGCACCCCAGTGTTCAATTTCTGGTACCCAAAACAAAACAAAACAAAATTTTCTTTCAATATAGAAGAAATTATCTCTGGGATTCTTAATAATCCCTTAGAAGGAAAAAAGTTCAGAGAATTACAAAACTACGTGGTATGATTTCACTTTTGTTCCCGGAATCCAGACAGATGTTTCCAGCCTCAGGAAAGGATTCACTGTTTTTCATCTGTGACCATAGAAGCATGTATCAAAACACACCTTCCACCAACCTTTGTTCTTGAGTCCCTGGGATGTGTATTGCTCCGTAGGTCTCTTCCTTTGTGCACATACTGAGAAAAAATATACTAGCATTAAGTTCCTAAAAAACACACGAATAAACACATTTTAAATATCACCTATTGTTAACCCGGCTTCCTCCTACTCTTGATTCTCCTGGCCTTTCATCATCCCTAGGTAGTGGGAGGGTGGAAAGATGAATTCAAAGTACATAATTTGGGATTGCTGGATTTACCCTGCTCATAAAGCAACACTGGGCATTTTGCCTGTAACTCTTTGGAGAGAATTTACCAGGGACTGTCCCCAAGCTTACCATGAACTCATAGGGTTTAGAGGTAGAAATGGTCATGTCCCTTGATGTTCACATATTCAAAGTTCTTTTTTTTTCTCCTTTCTAGTTACTCTGCCTTCATGAAGTACTGAAATCTCAGATTAATGAAAACTGTCAGAAATTTTAGCAAGTGTTTCCTCTGCTGCAGACCCTTCCACACCTTTTCCAAGTGAGAGTTGATTTCTGCCTGAACCTTTCCTTTGGTAAAGAACTCACTTCCTCAGGAGGGAGAAGTCAGCTCCATTTCTGCACAGCATCAACTTTGAATTCTTCTCTGTATATTGGAGTAAAATATGCTTCGCTTCAATTTCTACCTAATGAAATTTTTCATTCTGCCTTTTGGGGCCACCGATTATTCTGCTAATCCTTAATAGCTTCTAAAATCTTTGAAGGCCGCTATCACAGTTTCTGAGATGAAGTTTCTTGAATTCTCCCAAAGAAGGAAGTCGAGTCAAAAAATTGGTTTAGAGAAGAAATGATAATTATAGGGATATGAAATGATTTCCAGGTGGTCACAATATTATTATTATCATCATCAGTAGAGACAAAGTGAAAATTAGGTAGCAGAAGAGAAATGAAACCCTCACATCCTCAAATCTCAAATAATGAATTGATGAATCAGTCAGATTTATCAAAAACAGCAAGTCAGAGCTCCAACTTGGCAGGAGGAAAGCTGTCACATTCCCTCTTTCTACTCCTATCTCCTCAGACTCCCTCTGTTGCTAATTATCTACTATGAAAGTCTTGCTGCAAGCTTACCAATGATTAGAAAAAGAAAGCAAGAGATAAACTGATAAAGTTACTAAAGCCAAGCTCAGAGAGACATGGGGGGTGACACAGAAGATGACACATTCAGGGTACAAAGGATCATTTTCCAGGTAGGAGAACAACCCCACATTTAATACTTCAAAAGTGAAAAGGGACAACTGAACTGGTCTGCATTTCACTCTGCACAGAAATATCAAAGGGCAAAATGAGGGTGCAGGATGCTGTAATCCGCAAAATGCAGTTGTAAGACTTAAAATGTTTTTTAAATTTATTTTTCAACCAGAGTAGTGTGGCTATTAGAAAAAAAAAAGTTCAAATAAAAGGCTAGATCCATGGAAGTGTGTATCCATACAGATTACTGATGTTCAGGCCAAGCCGAGGATATGGTTCTAACTACCAAGGCTCTCAAGAAATTCAAACATTCTGGATTATTTTGGGAAGAATTTGGTTAGGCTTTTGAAAGTAACAGAAGGCATTTGAGGATGTTCGGCTTAAATCAGAAAAAGCTCATGGAGAAATGTCAAAGCTCTTATGATGAAGAAGAATTAGAACTAGTACGGGGGGTGGGGGGAGAAATTAGAAGGCAACATAAAGTTGACTTTATGAACAGAGAGGACTCTTCAACTGTGAAGTTGGACCTCCCAGTCAAGAAACTGAATCTTGAGTTCATGGCTGAGGATGCTTCCGGGGAAGTTCAGGCAGTTGATGAACATCCCAGCTCACTAAGTCCTTAAACTATCAAACCTCAGAAGAAGACAGAATTTTGAGATTCAAGTTTTCTCGAGTTTTAAGACAAACATCACTGAGGTAGGAGAAAGGGATCCACATTAGAAGCCTAAGTTCTAATAAGAGCTTTGCACTAAACAATTTTGACTTTAAGCAAATTGTTTTTCTCTTTGGGCTTGTTTATTTCTTTTACAAAAGTTAGAAATCTGACCTTGGGTGAGTGATTTTCAAATGTTAAATCTTACCCAGAAACATAAAAAATGAAAATAAGTTAAATATTTATACCTGAGTTGAAGGAAGTAGGGATGGGTTCTCTTTTCTGTCTGAGGCTTCTGAAGGCAGCTTCTGAAGGGGCTTCTCACATTCCTCGGAGACTCCAAGCAGCCTTGTGCATCATGTCCCCACGATCCCTGGGATCCTACGAGGATGCTGGATACTCTATGTATCATCCAGCACTTCCTATCTCATAGAATCAGGAAAAGAAATTGGGATTTTGAAGGTCATCAGGAAAGTTAGTAATTGAGGTATTTAACACCATTCAGGTATAACCCCCTAAACGTACTCAGTATCCTACTATTTCTGAGCCTCTGTCAATTCATTTTCTTAGGACTAGAATATCTTCCCACGTTTTATATAGGCCCAAGTACTATATACATTTCAAAACAAAGCTCAAATTTCCTCCAGAAAAAAAATTTCCTAAACCTGCCCCACTTCCCATTCCTTTGCCATCTCTTGGAACACTACATTGCATATGTTTGTTTTGTATCCCAGAGACAGCATAATGAAAAGTGCTTGAAATTAGGAGTGGTAGCTTCTCTAACTTGCCAATAATGTCACCTTGGGAAAGTAACTTAACTTCTTTGAGCCTCAGTTTCCTTGTTTGTAGAGCAGGAGTGGGCTTGCACAATGAAGAGGGTCTTTGCAAAGATTAAATGAGATAATTTATGCAAAACATAGAGCACAAAGAAAAAGCCTTGAGATTAACCCCATCCATTCTTTCCTTTTGCCTGGGTGAAAGGAAATTTAAACACTTCTTTGGGGAAGAGCTTCCTACTTTTATGACTTGGTTATCTCTGCTCCCTATTTTCCTTTGACTCCATCATCACTCAATATTCATAATAGTGAAATGGAGAGAGAGAGAGAGAGAGAGAGAGAGAGAGAGAGAGAGAGAGAGAGAGAGAAATTGAATAAGTAAAGAAGAAAGTGTATTATCTCTTTCATTAGCAATGTTTTATAGAGCTTGTGTTTACTTATCTAATCTGATTTGATCCTCATAGCAACACCCTGTGGAAGACATTGCTCTTTTACTGATAGCTGAGAAAACCCAGGTGAATTATTAAGTACTTAACTCAAAGTCACTCTCTAGTTGGAGAGGAACTGAGATTCAAAATTGGTCCTTTCTTATTTTAGAACTCAAGACTTTTCTACTTTGTGTTACTAGTTAAGTGCACTTTTTTTTGTTTGTTTCAGCTCATGGAAGAGTAAAATGCTTCCATTTGGTGTGAATACGGGGGAAGAGGAGGTGAGATCTCACTCCACATCAGAAGACTAAGAGAAGTATCCTGATCCTGCAGGAAATAGCCTGATGTAGTATTTTTTTCACCTGTGGGAATCTTTCCTGGTACAGTTACTGCAAAACACCAAGATTTATGGCCCCATTCTGTGGGAATATCTATGCTCCTTCCTCACACTCAAAATCTCTGTCTGAGATGTGAAACTTCTCTGGGAGAGTTTTTTTCCTTTTTCAGCCTTGCCCTTGCTTGTTTCTAGATAGATCCATAGCTCACTCTGTGCTTCCCATCCCTGGATTTTGCAATCACCCTCAGGCCTTTTGAGAAATAGGAGTTGTCCCTGAAGTTCACCCTAACACATCAGCTAAGAAGTCCCAGAAGCTTTTGGCTGAGACTCACAGATCAAGGCAGAGCATTGAAATAGGTACCAGCAATTTACTAATCTCAAATATGGGGTATCTGGGTACAGGAAACCCCATAAAACTCTTGATGAAACAGTTGCCAACATATTTCACCTACCTTCCTTTTCCACATACTCTGTTTGCCCCAACTCACCTTGATATATAGTTCAGAATGATAAACATGCTTCTGAAGGCAGAGCTGGGCACTAGCCCTTCCTTCCTCTGGGCATGGCTGGGGTTTACATGCAACCTATAACCCACCACTAAGGATGCCTCACACAAAGACAACCATTTCAGGGTATGGATATTTTCCTCATTCTGGCTAAATTCATAACTATTGGCTCTGTGCTAGCTTCAATGGGAACACAACAACCTTCCTTCCTCTCTTCCTTGAAACATGGCTACCTAAAATAGAACTGAGACAAATTGCATGGATTTTGCCAGATTCACTTCTTCATATTAAACTCTGAGAATTGCACAGTAATGAAGATATTTTGAAGAGAGCATGATAGAACAGAGATGTCAGACATGGCTCTTTATACCTATTTCATATTCTCAGCAACATTGTCAAGAATTAACATAGCATCGGGAATGTTAGGGCCATTGCATTCCTAACATCAGTGGACTTTTTACCTCCACACTCCAAGGCAATGGGGAAACTAGGATTTATTGCTTCGGTACCTACTATTTATCAAGCATTGTGCAAGTGGCTTGTGTACTTGTTTTCTATCATTGCTATGGAAACATGGTGAAGTAGGTATTAAACGACCATTTTCAGATGAGAAAATGGAGTGTCAGGCTACCAGAAGTGAATAGGAACATGAGTTTATATTCAAACTCTGCTCTCTCTACTATAGATATACTTCTGTTCTTCCATGCTTAATAAGTAACTTCCACTTTCTAGTTTTCTGGTTGCACTCTGGGTCCTTTGGAAATCACTGTAATGGGTTCATATGGAATATCTATGTCAGAATACCAGTACTTGTGAAGAAAAAACATAATATAGCTGAGATCTCCTCCTTGTGGATGACCACCGAGAGGTAGATCCAGGAATTTATAAGAAGGTTTAGAATTGTATGACAAGGGACAGACTGCACATAAGTGACAAGGGGGTACTAAGTGAGGGAAGGATAAAATACACCCCGGGAAGTCTTCATTGAAGAACTGATCTCTGAAAGAGTGAAACTTATCTAGAGCAGAGGGCCAGGGTCTGGGAGATTGAGGGTCAGCCTTGTGCATCAGTTAGCTTTTTTCCCCTCCCAGAGAAAAGATAAATTTCTTTCCAAAGTCTTTGTTTTAGAATGCTCAGTGACCACAGTGATGGTGTGCAGGACATAGCCTCACATCCTGATGTTTTAACACAAAAGGCTGACCCACTCTGCAGGACTTGCTCCAGAGACTATGCTTTGGTGTACAGATTACTAGGGTAGAAATTTGGTCCTAACCTGCCTGGTCCAGCTATGAGATCCTTACAATTTTTTGTTTGTTTGTTTTGTGGGCTGACTGGTAGTTTTTTCTTTGCTGATCCTCAGTGGACTCTGAATTGAAATAGAAATGGAAACATTGGAAGGCTGATCTGTGAAGGGGCTTCTAGTGCTGGCTTGCCATAGGTCTTCTCACAAAAAGCTCATGCTTCTAAATATAGGGGAATGAGCTCTGGAATGAGTGTCAGGAGTTATTGGCCCAGCCCTAATGAGGTGTGTGATCTTGGGTAACTGCTTTTCACTTCCTGGGTTTCAGTTTTCCCATCGACAAAATGAACAAGCTAGAGAGGCTCTCCCAAGTCCCTCTGCAATGTGACATTTATGAATCTAAATATTCTGTCTTAAATTATTTCTAACAAACATATCCCTTTCAATAATAAAATAAAGGAAACAAAATAGGCCTCCTGAAGGCACCAAAATGAATATTTGATATTATTCAATTAAATCGGTTTTGACTGGAATTTAGCATCTTTTGCACAGACAATGACTCAGAAAATTAATTAGCTCTTGCTTTAATTAAATAATAATCCTGTTTAACGCCAATTAAAATACCACATCTGAGTCCATGTGCTGCGGTAAGGTGTAGTTAATGCAGGAAACATGCTCCTTGGCCATGTGGAGCTGGGTTGATGACTGAGGTGTTGGGACTCCTGATTTCCAGATAGACACTCAGGGCTCCAAACCACAGCACAAAAATTACCAGAGGCCATGGGTGCAGCCCTCTCTGATGAAATCCTGCATACCTTAGCTTTCTTCATCATATTATTTTGCTTGTCTTATTATTAGCATTAAAGACACAGAGAAAAATCTAATAACAGTGCTGAGTTTTCCAGAAGCCAAGCCATTTTGCCTAGTCTAGCATTCCTCCAGAAAATTTCAGTTATGGCTGCACTAAAGAGATTTTTGGACTTCTCTGAACATTAGAGTGATATTACTCATTTAGATTCCTGCATGATTAAAATTATTAAATAATAATCATAAAACCCTCCTTGCTGTTGTGATCAGACTTATTCTTTCTCTCCTTTAAAATGACATGATTTTGGCTTCGGCTAGTTTATGTCAGCTGCATATACTGTGTTCAATTTTAGTTTCATATGTAATTGCATCATATGGCATTTCTAGTATAGCTTATTTTCATGACTTAATAGACATATTGATCAAGTTTGCTTTGAAAAAAGTAATGTCTAAGATTCTACAGTATGCATTCATACTTTAGAGTCTATGATCAAAAATTCAAATGCTAAAATTCTAACCCACAAAGTGATGGTACTAGGAGGTGAGTCCTTTTCACAAGTGACTAGGTCATGATGGAAGAGCTCTCAGGTATGGGATTAGTGACCTAATAAAAAGGCTCAAAGAGCTCATTTGCACTTTTTCCACAATGTGGGAACACAGGGAGGAAAAGCTGACTATGAAACATGGGCACTCATGGAACACCAAGTCTGCCAGGGACTTGATTATGGACTTCTTATTTTCCAGAACCCTGAGAAATAAATTTCTATTCATAAGCTACCCATTCTATAGTGTTTTGTTGCAGCAGCATGAGCAAAGATAATTTCCACTATAAAGAAATGATAAATGTTTGAGGAGATAAATATATTTAATCTGATTTAATGGTTATATGATGTATACATGTATCAAAAATTCACATGGTACCCTATTAATAGGTGCAATTTTTATATTTCTATGTATTGGTTAAAAATAAAATTTTTAAAAGCCTCACAAGAACCTTTGAACACAAGTGTCATTGTTTCTTTTTTATAGATAAGAAACTTGAATTTCAAAGCATTTAAACAGTTTCCCCAACATCACAGATCTAGACCTGCTACTCTCTGTCTCTGGGCACTACTCTGCATGTAGCGGGAATTCAGTAACATCAAATGAAAAGATGGAAAATTGTGTTCTTCCTTTTCATAAGTCCTCCAAGGAGCATAGAAATTTAGGACTACACAAGTTGGCTCTTCTTTGTTGGTGCTCCACATAAGCAGTCAATGCCAAGACCTTAAAGAAGTAGCCAAAAGAAAAACAAAATGAGAAATAGTGTAATTTAAAAAAATAATATCCCCCCCAAATATATAACCAAGTTTGTTTGACTAAAAATGTCCACAAAACACTGCTTCTCCTTTAAAAAGTTGAGACTAATCCCCATTTACTCCCCTGGGCTGGTCTCAAAATTTGTCTGGCTAATAGAGTGTAGCCAAAGTGAAATCCTGGGACTTGCAAGAATAAGAAGAAGGAAGTCTCGCAAGTGGTCCTGCAGGAATGTAATTCCCAGGGAGTGCTGAGTTGTCATGTAACATTAACTGCCCTGGGATCTGAGATTGCCATGCTTAAAAGGCCATATGTAGGTGCCCTTGTCAACAGTTCCAACCAGTCCCAATCTCCCAGCCATCTCTGCCAAGACATAAAACATGTGAATGAAGTTGTCTGTGACACTCTAGACCAGTCATCAGCCATCTAGACCAGCCATCTAAATACTCTCAAATGACTTCAATCAATGCCACGTGGAGCAAAAATATTGCTTGATTGAGTCTATCCGGATTTCTTGACCCACAAAATTATGAGATATAATAAAATGGTTATTTTAAGTCATAGACCTTGGCATGGTTTGTGAGTTAGCCCTAGGTAACTGGAATACGAAACTACAGAGGAGTGGGGAAGGAAGTAATCATGATATGTCTTAATATGTTGTTTATTTCTACAGTAAAATTAGAAACTGAAACTTATAAGTCATGGCACTGTATCTCCTTCTTCTCCCCCAAAAGTTCAGAAGTCAAATGCTATTGCCCAAGGGTAGGTCCTTTTTTCCTCTATGAATTCAAGAAATCTGGAAGTACCATGTGCCAGACTCTATACCAAGTAGTGCCAATGAATGGAAGCCTCATATGAAAAAAAATTAATCAATAATTTCAAGAGAAATAATAGATACAGAGTTTAAGTATATGGGTTCTAGAGTTAGACTATGGCAAAAGTGATTTCTACACTTTTTAGTTGATGGAATTTGCTTTAAGCCTCTTACACAGTCATTTTCTTTAGCTCCAAAATACTGTCAGGAACTATCTTAGAGAATTATGTTGAGGATTAAATGAGATAAGGCATATAATAATGATTAGTATAAATTATTATTCATGTAAATAATTGCCACACAATTAGGGCACACAGAAACAATAGTACAGCATCAAGGAAGGACACTTGGCCATATTGAAGGCAGGTGACTTCTGGAATAATGTAGCTAAGTGTTTGAAAGTAAATCCATGCCTGAAATAGGTATCTCTGCTTGTGTGACAAATTGCTACCCTTTCCAGTATGAAAGGGACCTGAGTCAAATTGCCACAGGCGATCAATTGGTCTCCTGGAAGAATAGAATCATATTAGAGGATCAGTGTTGGTCTCTCTTGCTGACACAATAGACATTCAGAGGCAGCAAGAGCTAAGCCATTCTCAGCAAGTGGGAATCCATGTCATTAAGCCGATGCCTAGCTTTCAGCTCTGCCACCATGACCAAGCTGTGCACTCTTTGTGCCCAACTTAAACTGAGTCATTTTTCTACTTCTTTGTTCAGTACTTCCTTAGTGGTAGAAGATTTCTGTTGCATGTAAGTATGGGATACAGTATATTCACATCTCTGCTTATCCTTACACATATATCCACATAGCATCATCCCAGATCTATTTTCTCTGATTTTCTTGATTGGACATCAAGGCCATTAGCCACTACCTAAAAATCAATCAACCTGTCTGTAAACCTGTTTATAGATATCTCTATGCTCTTTCCTTATAACACATCTGCTTCCACATAAAATGTTTTTTAAACAGATTTCATTGTTCAGTTCCATGCATTGGGAAGATTTTTTTCTTCTCAAGTGTAGGGGTTACCACTGAGTGAAACACTATCACTCTTTAGATTGCATTTAAAAATAAAGATGATGCATCTGTAATATTATTTTGAATCTTTTCCTCCCCTTTGAGGAACGGTCAAAGGTTCAGCTAGGGAAGGTTGCTGGTACAACCCTGGTAGATGACATGGAGGTTTGGACTACATACTCATGCAGTTTATCATGCCCTCTGGTGCTGCTCAGAGTCAATCCCAGCTTACCAGTTTATCATGTCTTCTGATTATTCTCAGGTTCAACTACCCTTTTCATCTTATAATGGACAACAATTGGGCACATATAACTTTATTATTTTATGGGTATTTCAGAATCCAAGTCATAATAAATGTTTTCAGACTCAGAGTCAGTTGCTATTCCATATTAAAACATGTTTCTCTACCATGGATCAGTAGTATGCCAAGAACTTTGTCACAAAAGATGCAATTTTCTAATGCTGAAAACAACCATGTTCTAGAGTTTCAGGGGGATATATTATAAATCTTCAACCTGAGTTTCCCATAGGCTTTATACTGTATCTTTTCCCAACACTGACATAGTTGGGAAATTATCCATAGTGTCTACTGGATAATTTCACCCAAGTGTCCCAGCAGATTGGACTATAGATGGATGGCTGCCAAACTCTTTTCTGCTCCTAGTTCCACTCAAGTCTTCCAGTCATTCAATGACTCAAAATATAGGCCAGAATACTATTCCTAAGTGTGTAATATTATGTGCCCATTGCCAAGAAGACCACCAGGCATCATGCTTTTTCTTTGTAGGTTATAAGAGACAGCAAATTTTCTTTTAGAGACTTTTTTGTATAATCTAACCAAGCCCAAATGAAGAAGAGAGGGAAAGAAGGCTAAGTGTAAGAAAAGTTAAAGCTGTAAGGAATTCTTGAGCAAAAAGTCTTTCCTCAAGGATCCTGGAATAGCTCCCTTTGTGTACTGAAAGTTCTCAGTCATTAGGGAGAAGAAGCTAAGAAGTATAGTCTCAGTGCTAATGCTACAATGCATGTCAGAGCACACAACTAAAGCCTATGTCAGCTATGTTCTCTACAGTTAGGAATAAAACTCCCAAATTGTGTCTTATGGTTAAATATTTTTTCAAAGTGAATTGAATTCAGAGACAGTTACCAAATCACAATTAACACACTATGACTACAAGTGCTGACTCAATATGAATTTTTTCATATTTGTTGATGGAACTCCACTATTACCTACGTTTGTTCTAACCAATACCTGAATCTAACTCAACTTCATTCATTGTCTTCATTATTGGCATACAAGTCAAGAAAATGCCTTGAGGGAGTTTTAGTCTAAAAAAGAAAGGTGTTGTTTTTCCCTGCTTTCAAGTTTATGACTTGAAAATAATTTCCAGAAGGAGTTCATGAATAGTATTTGTGCTTTAGTGTAGGATTTAGCAATTCTTTCTATGAAGGGTCAGAGAGAGAATGTTTTCAGATTTGCAGGACATATGGTCTCTGTTGCAAATACCAACTCAGTCATTGTAGCATGGAAACAGCCTTAGACAATATGTAAGCAAATAGATATGTGTGTTTCCAATAAAACTTTATTCATAAAACAGGTAGAGGGAAATCTTTAGCTGTATGGGCCACAGATTGCCTATTCTTGATATAGTGGAAAAGGATAATAATTTCTGATCATGATTCCTATTTTTAACTCTTCTAATCAACCAAATGTCACTTTGCCTTTTCCTGAATAGTCCTCATTACTCCCATTTGTATCATATCCTTGTATTCACAGCCCTAGCACAGTGTCTGAGGCATGGTAAATTTTATGGTTTGCTGGGTCAACACATGCATAACTTGCTGATAGACTTTGGCACAATGGCTGACAGTTTACATCCAAATCTAATATTCTCTTTAAAATGTCAACTAATCCAGGGAGTTAAATTTATCTCCAGACCTCTATAAATCATGAATTTTGCATGTCCCCATGCTAATGAGATTAAACAAATATGCAAAGAGTTCTAGTCATCTAAATCAAGCAAGTGTGGGCCCACATTCAAGGGCATTGTTGAAGGGTTTGAGATATTCTCTTAACTTTCCATTCATTCAGACTCAAAGGAATCCCAGAGGAGAAAATGAGTCCATTTTGGAAATAATCAAGATCATATTCATGAACTCCTTAATCTTACAGCCATAATTCTTTTTGGTAATATGGACTATGTCTTATTTGCCATGAGTTACTAAGTCAGTTCACCTCTGTTGCTCTCTTATACAACAAGTAAGCTCAAACACCAGTATTTTACCCATGTCACAAGCAAGGCATAATAAACCAAATACCAGATAAATTTTGAGAATTCTGCTACAGATTCAAGAGAACAAAATCATGGGATGTGGAAATGCTAGTTACAATATATATATATATATATATATATATATATATATGATGTGGAAATGCTAGTTATATATTATATATATCTTCTAATCATCATTTCACATTGAGGAAATAAAACTCAGAATGACCCCAAAACAATAACATCAGATCAAGTCACTTCTCTGTTTATAATGTTTCAATGACTTCCTTGTCATTTATTGACTCAACAGATGTTTCTATAGCAACTGGGGTGTACACTGGTGATTTATTGGTGTACAAAGCATACTTTTTCTTCTTTTATCAAGCTTTCATTCTGGTGGGGAATGTAAAGCATTTAACAAATGAATTAAAAATAGTTATAAACTTTCAAAAGTGCCACAAAGAACAAACAGAGGAGTGTGTAAAATAAGGGTGAATCATGACTGGCAGGCATGGAGGACTTAAGATATGATCAGAGGATGAGTAGAGATTTCTGAGGCAAAGAACAGGGTAGGAATACATGAGGAAGAAGGGATAACTAAATATTAAAAAGTCTTCAGGAGGAAAAGAAATCTCCTTCTAGAAACCTAGTATAGAGTGACAGGGTGAGGAAAAAAGCTGTGTAAAATGAGGTTAGTAAGTCAAACTGCAGCCAGAACATGAAAGATCTGATGATTATATTAAAGATGGACATTTAAAGAAGAGGTTTTTTTTTTTTTTTTTTTCTTTTCTTTTCTTTTTTTTTTTTTATCATGAGAGCACTCTGATGAAATTTTCAGCAAACATGATTTGCTACTCTGGTTACTTCATGGAGTCTGGTAGGGAGAGGCAAGAGGTTTGGACTGACGCTGTTGCATAGGAGATGGAGGATCCTGAAGACCTTGAGTCACGGTAGAGAGGATGTAGAGTTATGAAGACTTTGGGTATGTATTTGGTGAATCACTAGAGAAGATGACTTCTGCTATGTATCACCATATCTATGTAAGATGATTCAAACAAGGTGTTAATGAGGTATTTGTTGATTCAAAGAAAATCAAAGAGGCAATGTGAGGTTGCATGATCAGGAGCTCAATGTCGAACCCAGGTTCCTTAGCTGTTGTTCAATGCTCTTTCTATTTTACTATTTTACCATTCTGTCTTATCAGCAGTAGAACTTTGGCATGGTAGATCTCCCATTCAAATGAAAATGTATACAGCTTGATATCAACTGGACCTGAGTTGATTCTGTCTTGTTATTCAGGCAATTCCTTGATCTCTCAATGAAGTAAATTCTTCACATACCTAATATGGTGATAACTAATCAAATAAAGACTTGCTAAATTATTAGGTTTAGCTTTGGTGCTAAGAAAACAATAGTGAACAAAACAGTCAAAATCTCTTCACTTGTGAATTTTGTTGTTGTTAGAAAAGACACAAATGTGGGCTGAGGCTATAGCTCAATTGGTAGAGTGTTTGCTTTGCATGCACAAGGCCCTGGGTTCAATCCCCAGCACACACACACACACACACACACACACACAAGACATAAATGTAAGATGATTCAAACAAACAAGGTGTTAATGAGGTATTTGTTGATTCAAAGAAAACCAAAGATGCAATGTGAGGTTGCATGGTCAGCTGTAATGACAGTATACATGGGGTGCTTCAGCACTAAGGGGATAGGGATCATTACCAGGGAAGTGAGGCTTGCAGTAGGTCAGAAGGCAGGGACAGAGCAGAAAGCCAATAGATAATTAGTTCAGCAAACAAAATATATAAATTAATTTTATAGAATGCTAGAAGGTAATAATAAATGCTAAGGAAAACTAAATTAGGTAACGAAGATCTTTTGAATAAGATGATCTCTCTGGGCTAAATCAGAAAGGGAAATTTGAGCCAAGACTGATGATAGAGTGATCCATGAAGATAACAGGGAAAGACTGTTCCAGGTTGAAAGAACAGTCAGTGCAAGGTCCTCAGGACTAGTGTTTGCCTGGAGTGTTGGAAGAGCAGCAAGAATGCTAATGTTGCTAAAGCCCAATGAAGCAAGCAGTAGGAAGTAGGATGGAAGGACCAGAGGTCAGTGAAGTAATGTGAAGGAGAGAATAGGACTGCATCAGGTCTCAGAGGCCATCATGAGGATTTCCTCTTTCACTCTGAGTTAGATTTGGCATTACATGCAGATTTTTACCAGAAGAGCAATATTATCTATCTGAGAACTGAGATAATATCTATCTCAGAGAGTTACTATGAGAATTAAAGTAAGTAAAGGAGTCTAATTTCTGTGTAGAAAAGAAAGATAAAAAACTCATGCTGATTTCTTCTTATGACAAAATAGAAATAAAAATTTGCTAGAAGCTGCAAATATACCTTTTGATGGCAATTGCCTCTGATCCTTCACTTACTCTTACATGTGTAATATCTCTTTATTCTAATTAAGATTTGGCCATTTTACTGCATTAGGCTGTGGAAGAATTATGACATAGTGATGACAACTCCAATTCATCAGACAAACAGTAATCTTGTTCAGAAACTTCTTAAATTAGTTCCTCATCTGAGGCTTAAAAAACATCCTCAAATACCCTGGAACCATTTGGCAAAAAGGCTTATGTCACTTTTTTTTCCCTGAAAATTTAGTTGCATCCCATTTTCCTTCCCTGAAGAGATTCTGAATTGTAACCTACAGATAATGAGGAAGGATATGTTTGGCTGAGCTGTAATGGCAGTGTACCTGGGGTACTTCAGCACTAAGGGGATAGCGAGCATTACCAGGTAAGTGAGGCTTGCAATAGGTCTGAAATGAGAATCCACCTTAGCTTTGGACAAGAAGCAGAAAGCATCTGAGGTATCTGAAGCAAACACAGAGGTGCTGAGGTGTAGGGCATAGGTCATGTCAGGATGGACAAAGGTTCTACTTGTTCATTTCTGAGTGGAAGGAAAAAGGGAACATGCTTAGTAACTGAGGCTCTTTTGTTTTATTTTTCTCCAGAAAGAATGAGATTCTTTAGAAACAGGTGCAACCTAGTTTACAGAATTCAGGGAAAACAAAAACAAAAACAAAAAACAGGTATTTACCAAGAGCCCCTTTGGTGAATATTTAGGAGATTCGGGGTTTAAAAACTACCAAACTACCAATGCAACTGTGTCTATGGTCAAATCCAACATAGTCTGTATGCATATTTCCTATATTTGGCACCATTAATAGCTACCTGTTGATATTTTTAGTTATTTCCAGTTAATTACAGAAATGTGAGAATCTATAGATACATAGGAGAAGCATAGACTTGGAATTGGAGAGACCTACAGTCAAATCTCACCTCTGACAAATACAAATGAGATGGTTCTAACCAGGCACAGCGGCCCACACCTGTCATCCCAGCAGCTCAGGTGGCTGAGACTGGAGGATTGCAAGTTCAAAGCCAGCCTCAGCAAAAGAGAGGTGCTAAGCAAATCGGTGAGACCCTGTCTCTAAATAAAATAGAAAATAGGGCTGGGGATGTAGCTCAGTGGTTGAGTGCCCTTGAGTTCAATTCCTGGTACCAAAAATAAATAAATAAATAAATAAATAAATAAATAAATAAATAAAGATTTGATTTGACTTGGTATCCTTGTCTGTAAAATGGATAGAGTCAAACCTAATTCTAGAATAGTATAAGGATGAAATAAAATAATGCATATAAATTAATGTATTTTCTGATAATATTAATATGTATTACAAGTACATAATTCATAGGGTGCTTATGAAGATTACTTTCCAAATACATAGCCCAGTGCCTCATACATAGTAATAGATCAACAAATGAGAAAGATGGAGTTGATGATAGTGATTATCATGTTTGATGACAAGGAAGATGCAAATGTGTTTAGCAAAGAAGAGATTTTAACTTAATGACTGTGATGATTGCAGAAGCTCTATTATTATTAGGATAGTAAACAAAGGTTACCACATGGGCCATGTGACAAATCCATTGAAATTTGTTTCTCAAGAGACAGGATATTTTTCACTCTCCCAGCCCTATCAGCATTCTTACTCTTGAGGGGAGACTTCATTTATCCCATTAGCTGAAGTTTACATTAGCATGTGCTTATAATCTAATGCTCTCTCTGGTCAAATACTTGAGGCAGTTGTGCATTGTCATGATTCAAATGGACAATTAGAAAATGATTTCAGTCAACTTATCCAAGAAACCAATTGTGTAGACACTGAACCTTTTGTAACAACTTCCACTGTATAATGAGACTCAGAAATAGCTGAATCACTTGCTCTCTAGACAAGAGTCTAGACTCTTACATCACCTCAGCATACAGCTATGACCAATCCTCACACCCAAAACTTCATATAGGTTTCTAAAGTCCACATTGTTCAGAAATTGAAAAAAAGGTGATAAGACACTTGTAAAATATTTCTCAAAATTTATCATGCCCCAGGATCACTGGCAGGAAGTCTGGGTGGGGACTGTATAATTTGTATTTGTGACAAATTCCATTTGATGCAAATGTGGATACTTGGGAGTTCAAACCTTTGAAAAGCACTGCTTTAAAGTATTGGCCTTCAAACAATTTATCAGCAGTTAATATAATTTTGAGAAATTATGTACACTTTGTTATTTAAAAATTTGTAATAAGTTGAAATAGTTTCAAATGTAATAATTTCAGAATACTATAAATACTGACATTGTAGATAAACTATTTTATCCTAAATAAAAATTGTAAATGATTCAAGTTGGATATAAATTCCACAATTATATACCAATATGTCTTTTAAAAAATACATGAGTAATCTTAATCTCAATTTTGGAAATATTATATCATTTTTTCTCCTTTCAATCATATGTTCATTCCATACTCCTTGTATTATTTTTTTTCCTCAGGAATATACTTTTACCTATTAGAGTCTTTTATATGATCACCCAGCCCTACATATATGCAATAAAGCACTTATATAAATTTAAATTTATTTATAATGCCCCAGGTCCATAATACTTAAGTGATAAAATATTACTAAGTATCAAGCCCCTTATGTGCCTTTGTGCACTCCAGGGGTATATAGACCCCTTTTTAAAGAGGGCTTCTCTAAGAGTATTGTCAGTTTTCACGTTTTATACCTCACATGTAAACAAATATCTATTCTTAAAAATAAATACATATTCTGTCTTTATTCACAATAGTCACAAGTAGCATTTATATGTCACTTATATGACACTTTACTGCAGAGTACTTTCTTTTATCCTCCAAAATTATGTATCAGACATTACTGTTATTATTTTCCAAGCGGGAAAAGAATTTCCAGGAAAACTGAATTGCCCAGTGCCACACAGCTGATAAGTAATAGATGTAGTCTCAAATCACCTGTAACTATAATTCCATGAACTTTCTACTGAATTACATCAGATCCCAGGGCTCATGTAGCCCCTGATACAGTTGAATAATGCACAGTCTTCTTTCTACTCAAGGACAGGGCTTCTTGGAATTTCCTTGAGTACCAGCCAATGAAGAACAGGTAAGACTGAGAGAGCACCAGTGGAGTCAACAGAGACTGGAAAGGAGTCACCCCAAAAGAAGATCTGGCAGTTTCTTCACCACTCAGAGAACTTCTCTTTTATTCCTTTAGAGCTCGTCCCCCAAACTTCACTTTATAAACTTTCTGACCCTCCCTAAAATCAACAATGTGAAAAGGGGTGAGGGGCACATTGAGCTTAATTTGGAAGGACTGATGATGGCAAGGTCATCCAAACAACAGTCTTCATAGGACAAGGATCCAAATTAATAACCGTACTCTTCAAAAACAAAGCATTAAGTAGAATATATAGTAAAAATACAATGAAGTATTAATGACAAAGAAGATATAGATAAAAATCAAATTTCAAATAGTCATTTTGTTTTTAAGAAGATTAATTGCTGGTTTGGATCTTTAAGGCATTTACCCTACTAAATAGTGTATATGAAGTGGACAGCATTGTGTTAACATACTCTACCAAAGTATAAAATGTCTTTGAAAAGCTTTCTTAGATTTTGTCCAGAGAGATTTGCTATCTTTTTCTTTTTTGGAGGTCTGGGGCAGGATCCTCCCACTATGTACCCAGTCCTTTCTATTTTTTAAATATTTAACTTAATTTAGTTTAATTTAATTTAATATGCAGGGTCTTGCTCAACTGCCAAGGCTATCCTTAAACTTGCAATCCTCTTGCCTCAGGCTCTTGAGTTACTGGAATTACAGGCATATACCAGTGAGTCCAGATCCAGAAAATTTTATTAGTGGAGTAATTGTTACTTCTGCAATATTTCTTTGCTGCCTTTATTACATTTGCATGATGAACTTTTCCAGCACAAGACATTCAAACATTTTATGAACTTCTACTCTAACTACAGAAAGATCTACTGGCACTGCAAGGATGAACTTGTGCTA
This sequence comes from Marmota flaviventris, assembly GCF_047511675.1. Lineage (NCBI taxonomy): Eukaryota > Metazoa > Chordata > Mammalia > Rodentia > Sciuridae > Marmota > Marmota flaviventris. Next base: position 45,774,583 of record NC_092505.1, on the reverse strand, counting down.
AGAGCCAAGTATATGATGCATGGCATTTTTGGTTGAAAGGTGACGCCAGCTAGCCATTAAGATGATATGATTATGTTAAGATTTGCATTCATATGGATATTGGACTCCTGCTGTTCACCTAGGCCGGCTACGGGACTCCTGGAGAGTTCCCATTGGTTGGGGAAGTACAGTAGGAGGGAGTTCCGGGGGGAGGAGCTCGCTCGGCGGTCCGAGAGGAGGCCGCGTGGGTGGAAAAAATCTTCCCCGTACGGGCCACCAGTTGCCGCAGTCTGGCTGGGCACAAAATCACGAGCCACTCAAGCAGGAACAAAGTTTATTTTTTGAAACTGCCGCCAATGTCCGGTACCGCCCGGGAAGATTTTTTCCACCCACGCGGCCTCCTCTCGGACCGCCGAGCGAGCTCCTCCCCCCGGAACTCCCTCCTACTGTACTTCCCCAACCAATGGGAACTCTCCAGGAGTCCCGTAGCCGGCCTAGGTGAACAGCAGGAGTCCAATATCCATATGAATGCAAATCTTAACATAATCATATCATCTTAATGGCTAGCTGGCGTCACCTTTCAACCAAAAATGCCATGCATCATATACTTGGCTCTTAGCAAACTTGAGTGTCATGAGAACTCATGGCTGACGCAGAGTCAAGGAGAGCTGGTAAGGGCCTTGATGTGGAAGATGTTGCAGACATGGAAACAAGAAACCAAATGTCAATGGCACGGTCTGCTTCAAATACATAGACCTTGGTGTTAAAAAGCTGAGGGGTAGCCCCGTGTGAAGGATGTAGAGAAGATTAAGGTAAAGGGATGTTTGAATTAGATTTGAGGTCTACTTGGAGTGAGGTGTTTATTTGAGAGAGAATTAAGCACTATTCTCACCACACCATTTCACATGACTTTTCATAACTGTCTTATGTCTCATTCGGGCAACTTTGTGCTCCCCATCCTGGGATTCAGGGATAGCAAAAGTCTGTGCATGGAACACTCTGACAAGTACAGAAATGCCTCTCGAGGACAGTGGAATGGAGGCTTGGTCTGGCATTAGGAAACATGACTGCGTATTGGTACCACCATTTACCAAATGTCACCACAACCAGAGTATACGTGGTAATGGTTAGGGTGAAATAGATGATAGGAAGTAAAATAAGCTATTGTATTCCCTATAAATATTACTAATTTGTATAATGCTTATAGTTTATTTAGAAAACAAGACAGATACTTTGATAGAAAAGACAAAATATGCAATATAACCCTGGATTTGGTTAAAATGAAATAAAAATAGTTTTTTTTGTTTGTATGGAATAAGTCCCGACAGGTTACCCATCAGCTCAATGATCCTTCGTAGCCCACAACAGTAAACTACAAGTTCTCTGATTGAGGTTCCTTCAAGTTAGATTTACCGAGGAATTGCAACATGACAAAATAACAGCATGGCTTTGAAAGAAGCCGACAGCGTCACTGCTGGCTCCAAGTGAACGGATGCCATGGACAAGCCCTCCTTGTCATTTCCTTTTCTCAGAGTGCTTTTCTTTGCCTCCCAAGAGTCAAAACAATGGTAACTGAGAAGCTGGCATCAGCTTGAGTGACAGTATGTGTTCCAAGACAGTTAGTTGATTGATTGATGGACGATGATGAGTGTTGTCTAAAAGAACAGAAAGCTGTGTTTCCTTTTTGAAACCATTCAAATTTGGACAACATAGGCCAACAATCAGACATTTCTAAATTTAATGTGCGTACCATTTCCAAATAAGCAAGAGAGGCTTAAAACCACCACCCCCCAGAAATCACATACACTAATAAGTGTCAAAGTAATCCAAACATAAGAAAGCTCCTTCTTCACCTGCACAGATGCCACAAGTCCCAGCTGATGAAATGACAGTAAAGAGAACACAGATATGCAAATTCAAGCTAATGACAATCATAGCAAATCTGTCTCCACAGTATTTTCTCTTACTTTATCCTATTGTGAACCCTTTCGTTGGTGGCTAGAGAAGGAATCTTTAAGATGATACATTCCAAAATTTCCATTTTATTATAAGTGGAAAAGACTGAAATCTCAATGAGGAAAGTCCCATAGCAAAGATATGATGACTTTTGGTCCACATTCTCAAAGTTCAGCTTTGTTGGTTTTTTTTGTTTGTTTGTTTGTTTTGTTATGTTATGCCAGTATTGGGAAGCATCCCAGTAGGACACAGATTCCCCACTCAAATTAGGCTAATTCAAGGTATGTTTATCCACAAAAAGAAACCACAAAGGTAGAGTGTAGGAAAGATATTAGAGATAGTTCTGAACTGACTCTGGATACAGTGGCAATGTCCCATCCCAAGGCCCATACAGTCCAAGGTGGGTAAAATGGACCTGGAAAAAAGTGAGACCTGCAGAGCTGCTGCCTTCTGGGAAGGGCTACATGCAGGGGTTGGGATCCAGAGAGATAAAGAGCCTCACCTCTTTCCTCCCCACTCTGACCTTCTGACCTTCCCACTGACTGAACCTCTCTGAAAGGTAGAGAGCATGCTGATGCAGTCCATGGAGTCAGGCTTCTGAGGAACAGAGCTGGTGGAGCATTGGTATGGAAAATTCCTGTCACAAAGGCACAGTTTATGATTTTTCAATACATGTCATATAATAAGCACATCATATTTTATCTATATGTAGAAGCAAGAAAAGAGACACAGGAAAAAACAGCAAAAAAGAAAGTGAGAGAACAGAGCATAAATCTGTATGGCAGGCTAAAAAAAAAAAAAAAACCTGTTCAGGGGACTTATGGGAATTTCCCCCTGACCACCTGCTCTTGAATGCATAGAGGGGGGAATTCTAAGAGGCCTCAGGGTGCAGGGACTGAAGGCCAAAACAACCTTTAACATTGCAGCTGCAGTTTATTTATATTTGAGCATTTGATACACAATTTCAACCAATGGAAGGGCTTTTTGCCTGCTACTTCCAGAGTTGTTGAAAAGACTCTAAGACCTAGAGTGTCAGGCTTCAGGTTGATGCCCATCTTAGAGGCTTCCAATATCATAGAAAGGAGAGCAATCATTTAAAATAATGCTAAATTGAATTTTATATCTAAAGTGTTTCTGTATTCATCATCTCCTAAAGCCCTGAGAGAACTCAATGAGGTATTTTCTTTTTTTAAAATTTCCATTTCATAGAGAGGGCAAAAGATCAAGCAAGAGAAATGATATCCCAATGTTGCACAGCTAGGGAATGGCTTCAAACCCACACCTTCTCAGTTTGTGTCCTCTGCAGTCTACCTCATACTTCCTCACTTTTACATATTTGTAGCTTCAGAAGTTGTGATCTGACTTGCTCAACCTCAGTATCTACTACAGTCAATTTATATATAGGCAATTGCTCAGTATATTTTATTGATCTTTCATTTTACTCTAGCAGAGAACTAGAGAGTTTGAGCTAGCATTTTTCAGGTTGGAAGTGCCAACTGGCAATGCAAGAGAGGTTAGTTTTGTTGTTACAATGACTAGGGCATATTATAGTATTAGATAGTGAGGGCCAGGGAGTCTCAATTGTTTTCCAGTGTGAGCATCAATATTGCACAATACCTTTTTTTTTTTTTTCTGACCAGGTACAGTGGTACACATCTATAGTCCTAGTGACTCAGCAGGCTGGTGCATGCTGGTAATTCCAGTGAGTTGGGAGACTGAGGCAGGATGATCAAGAGCTCAAGGGGAGCTTTAGCAACTTTGAGATCCTATCTGAAAATAAAATAATAAAAGGACTGGGAATGTAGCTCAGGGGTAAAGGACTCCTGGGTTCAATCTCCAGTACCAAACCAAATAAAACAAAACTTCCTGTTCAAATATACACCCCCCCCAAAAAAAAATCCTCTCAGGGAAAAAACCCTTCCATTCAGGCTGATGTGGTATAGTTAGCAAGGACTCATAAACAAATACTTATTAAATTTTAGTATATGTCAGTTTCTCCTGAAACATGCATAGAAAATGCACCTCACTTGCCCTCCCCTCAAAAGATGCTGATTCAGTTTGCAGAATCTGCATTTTAAAATATACATTCCCTTAAATTTAGTCTGTAGATAGTGTTGGTGAAATACTGGATCAAGCTTATTCAGGAGTCCAACCTTAACATTATCAAAATTGTAGATTTTCATTTTATAGCCTTCTGTCTTTGAATCCATGGGGTGTCTATCAGTCTACTTGTTGGTCCACTGTCATTCCATATGATCTACCTTTTATTTTTGTTCTGAGACTGAGACCTATTTTTTGATGTTTTCTTGATTACTTCTTCTGTCTTCTGACCAGAGATCAGTATTAAAACCTCCAAGGTACAGCTATCCAAATTAGATGACCAGTGCCTTAGAATCTTGCTACTCAAAAGTATGCTCTGCAGATCAGTATCATATAAATCATCTAAATACTTTCCTAAATTAGAAATTTGGATTCATTAGGCCTAGGGTGGAGCACAGTCTGCCTTTTGAGAAAAAAGTCAAAGTGATGTCCGATGAGTCTCTGAGACCCTTTCTCATCTTCTACCACTGGACTCTGTACTAGGGCTTAGATCCTATTCATACTTAGTCGTCTTCATGGACTTTGACTAGATCAGGCCTCCAGATCTCAGGCTCAAGAATGGTGGCTATAGAAATCCTCAGCCCCACAAAGGACTATTCCATTAACTGGGTATCACTCTGTAGTCTGAAGTTTATTCTTATTTTGTAGCATTGGAAATTTGTAGGTACATCCACAAATTATCAAGTAGGCAAATCTCTGTTCTGTCCTTGGTACTTTTTAAATACAAGGCTGTCACCCCTGTTAACTGCCCAGGTTTCTCCCTCAATATTTATTTTATTAGATGTGTTTCTTACCACTAACAATCTGGTGATGGCCCAATCTTTTCCTGCCAAAAGCATTTTTATGAATAGAAGAAAATGGATTCTACTGTGTTTCTAGTTAATTTTTGGTTCCAGGGCCTTCAAACTGAATAAAAAATACTCTTCATTTCAGCTTCTTGGTAAGTTCTTGTGAGCTCTGTCTTCAAGCAGGTCTAGGGTGCTTTCTTTTTTTTTCTTTCCTTCCTTTTTTTTGGTTGTTGTTATTGCTTGTTTTTAGTACTGAAGATTGAACCCAGGTACAGTTTAACACTGAGCCATATTCCTAGCCATTTTATGTCTTATTTTGAGACAGTCTTTCTAAGTTGCTTAGGTCCTCACTAAATTGCTGAGGCTGGTCTTGAACTTTCGATCCTTCTGCCTCAGCCTCCTAAATCGCTGGGATTACAGATGTGTGACACCATGCCCAGCTTCTATTTCTCTTTTCAATGCTGTTTCCTTTCCAAACCATGCCCTTCTCTAATTCCTTCACCATATGAACATCTACTCATCCTTCAAGCCTTCTCTCTGTGGTCTCCAAGGGGTGGAATTAGTTATTCAGTGGAATACAGGGTCTGACTCTATGTTATCACTTATTTTTATAAAGTCTGCAGACATAGTGTGATTACATCAAAGGATTTGTACACTGGAGGTGTCCCTGACATCCTGCATGTATTATGCACATATGCCTATGCTTCCAGACTCTATGAACACTCATTTATTCACATCAAGTCCTGTGTGGACTCTATATGACAAGAGGTCAGGGCTTTGACAAATACAGTTTCCTATTTTCAGTATCTAGCACAGCTCTTGGCACATTTTTGAAGATTCTATAGGTTATCAAATAAAAATATGACTTGATTGCTTTTAACAATACCTTTGCCAGGAGATTCAACAGAAGAAATGACAGCAATACTGTTCACATGGAACACAAACCCTGATAAATGTTCCCTTATTAGGCACAAGCCGTCCCTTTTTCTCAGCAAACTCTAGTCCCTTATCTCTAGAAGTAACCTCTGTGTTGGACCTTTCATGACAGATGGCTAGAGGCCTTTTCAGGGTAGTCTTAAAGAGTAGAAGTATGGAGATGATTGAAATATGAGACATTGCCCTGTAGTCAAAATTCCAACTTTGAAGTCAGAACCTTGAGGCTTTTTGCCCAGAGATGCCAAAGAAGGATACAAGCCCAAGAGGTCAGGTTGCCCCAATCCTAGTAAACTGTAAACGGATATACATGAGAGGGTGTGGTCCTCCTCAGTGTCATTCACAACCTTTCACTTGGACTGGAAAAGCCTCTGTTAATACATTAACATAAAACTTCCCCTGGGGTACCTAGTCACCAGAAATGCCTGTGGGTAACCAAACCCAGAGTCATAACACCAGTAAAATGATTCGGTAAAATGAGTCAGTCTCTGCATTTTCGCACCAAGGCAGAAGAGAGCAGCCACCTGTGGATTGCTCCAGTCAGCAGAGCATTTGCACAGCCAGAAAAAGTGCAAACACAAGGAGTTCTCCTCCCTCCAGAAGTGCCCTCCTAGGTTATACTTACCCTGCTGAGCTGCTTCCAAATGCATCTCTAAGCAAAACAGCTGCAATTCTGAAGAATCTGAGTACTAACAGTACTTGAGTCACCTAATTATGAAACTCATAAGATGCTGAAATAATGGGAGACTGGGCTTTCAAAATCTATTGTATAAGTCATGCATACTTACAAATAAGCAAATTTTAGAAGGAAAAAAACCCGTTGAGGTGATCTTTGTGGCATATATACACAATGGAATTTTACTCAGCAATAAAAGAGAATAAAATCATGCCATTTGCAGGTAAATGGATGGCACTGGGGAAGATAATGCTAAGTGAAGTTAATGAATCCCCCCAAAAACAAATGCTGAATGTTTTCTCTGATATAAGGAGACTGATTCATAGTGGGGTAGGGAGGGGGAGCATGGGAGGAATAGATGAATTCTCTATAGGGCAGAGGGGTAGGAGAGAAAGGGAGGGGGCAGGGGATTAGCAAGGATGGTAGAATGTGATAGATAGACATCATTAGCCAAAGTACATGTATGAAAACATGAATTGGTGTCAACATACTTTATATACAAGCAGAGATATGAAAAATTGTGCTCTATGTGTGTAACAAGAATTGTAATGCATTCTGCTGTCATTTATTTTTTTAAAAATCAATAAAAAAAAAGAAGGAAAAAAACCCACCTGGAATAAAAGCTGAGTTAAAATTATATCCTGCAAAATCTTATCCATTGTATACATGTATATACACACAAGTATATAAATCTATATATTTTTGGCAAAAGTGAGATAATATTGTGTACAGTTTCAAATCTGCCATTTTTTTCACATCAGAATTATATATTGTTAAAGTCATTCCATGATGGTAAATATAATTAATTATATATTTTTATGGTTGCTTAGTATTCTGCATGTGTATAAATGGTTTAAGCAATTCATCTGTGCTAGGCATCCAAATTATTAAAAATATCTTAATAATTAAGTAGTGGCAGGCATTCTCTTAACTATACCTACCCTCCAGTCCTTAAGTACCACCTTAAGATGAATGACTAGAAGTGAAATTGTGAGATCATAAGACAAACAGGAAACCTCCAAACAGCTCTCCAGAAAGTGTGTGCCAACTTACTCTTATTATAAAGAATATTTGAGAGGCCCTTTATTTTCCAGCCTCACCTTCTCCAAGATTTTCATTTTAGAATCTTAAAATTTGAAAGTGAAGCCAGACTCAGTCAGCTAAGGATCAAATGTTTTCTCTCATAGGGGGAAGCTAGAGAGAAATAAAGAATTGTTTTAAAAAAGAGGATCTCATAAAAATAGAAGAGTAAAGTACAGAAAGGGAATCAAAATGGATCCAAGGTGGGGGAGTAGGGATGGCAAAATAAAACTGACCTAATTATGCTATGTGTGTATAAATATATCCTAATCTATTCTACTTTTATGCATGTATCAATTAAAAAATAAATTAATAGAAGGAAAACCAGGATCAGGGGAAGGGAGAAGGAAAAGGAAGCAGATAGCATTGGGGATTGAAATGGACCAAATCATGGGATAGGCATTTATTTATGTCAAAGTGAACTTCACAATTATGTATAATTATAATGCACTAATAAAAAATAAATCTAAAAAAGAAAAAAAGTTAATTGTATATCTTATTTTGACTTTAATTTTTTTGATTGCTGTTGAGACTATTATTGTATTTCATCAGTCATTTGAATTTCCTGGTGAAATTTCACTTCCTGACTTCTGCCTATTTTTTTTTTCACCATGGTATTATCTTTTTCTTACAAGCAGGTAAAAATTACTTATAGATTAAAGGTATGGGAAATGTCACTCCCATATGTTTTCATAATTTATATTTAGATTTTTAACTTTGGCAATAATGTTTTTTTTATGATGCAAAACATTTCTATTTATTGTAGCAAATATATCAGTGTTATTCTGATGGTCTCTACTTTTGGTGTTTTAATTTATGTGACATTGTATTTGTGGCATCTAAAATCTAAAATTGCCATTTTAAGAGTTAGAGATTGTTTTATTTTCAGAATATTATTCTAGGGTACTAAGTAGTTGTGGAAATATCAATAAAATATTCCTTAAAAAAATGAAGTTAAACAAAAGGGGGGCTGGTGTTTTGGCTCAGCGGTAGAGTGCTCGCCTTGCACGTGCAAGGCCCTGGGTTCGATCCTCAGCACCACATATAAATAAATAAAACAAAATAAAGTTAAAAAACATATTCTTATTCATGGTTCAAAGATCACAGGCAGGCAAATACCATTAGTGGGAGATGAGCTGTCATCTGCAACCAAGTTACAGAAAGAGGCCAAAAAAGGGGCCCAGGAGGAAAACCCCTGAATAGGGTCTGTGTTTATAAACTGGGCCTCTAGTCCAGTGAGATATTGTTAAGCATTTAGCTGGCCAACTCTCTAGGAAAAATAAATAAATATTCTTATATATCTAACCTTATTATAAATTTTAAGGGCAATACACAAAATTTATAAGAAAATGGAACATAAAATAAAATACTTTCATTACCTTTTGCTTAACTTTTATACAATCGACTCATGGTTCCAACTGATTAATGGATGTAATTTCAACGTGAATGTTGGTCAATATTTTCTATATAATGAGTAAACAAGATTGAAACTGCAAAACTTTCCTTAGAACATTGGTTTGTCAATGAATGAGGGAATTGTTTGTGGAATGAGATGATAGTTTTCAAATACTGGAATAATTTACTATTTTTTTGTGCTATTCATAATATAAGGGAGTTACTATTCAAATTTAATTTGCACAATTAACATTTCACCATCATTTTCTGTCCATATAAAATATTTTTTCTCCAATGTTCTGTTTTAATATTTTTATACTTAGTCTTAGATTTAAATAACTTAATTATAATGTATCTTGGTAAAATTATTTTCACAAATGAACAAATTCATTTCTTGTTTATTGAATTTTGGATCATGGGAATCTGTTTTTTTTTTTTTTTTTTTTTTAGTCTTTTCCTGCTCTGTATTTCCTTTTTTATAATTTTTTTTAATTGTTAGTTCTTCAAGTTCACTAATTTTTTAAACAAATGTCTAATTACTCTTAATCCCATCCAGTATAGCTTTCAGTTCAGATGTACTGTTCTTCATTTTACAAGTTTATGACATTTTTCTATCATCTTTGTTTCTGTTGACATGTAATATAATTCCTTTATCTTCTAGAACATATTGAATTCATTGATAATAAATATTTTAAGTGATAATTCTAAAATCTGTGCCATCCTTGGTTAGTTTTTATCAACCAAGTTTTCTCTTCATGATGGATTGTTCTTTGCTTTTCTGGATTTTTTGTTGTTGTTGTTGTTATTGTTGTTTTTGGGGGAGGTGAAGTTTAATGTGCTGAATGCTGGGAAGGTTTTGTATTCCTAAAATATATACGTTACTTTTGTTCTGGTTCACATTTAAGTTACTGGAAAGTTTTGTCATCTTTTTGGGTTTTATTGTTAAGCTCTATTAGGTGAGATCAACATAGCATTTACTCCAGGGTTAATTTCTGTCCATTACTGAAATAAGACTTTTCTTAGTTTTCTGATCTCCCCCCAAATTATGAGGCTTTCTTTTCTGTCTGCTGAGAACAGAGACTATTACTCTGTGTCAGTTCTAACTCCTTTTCCCTCTAATACTTTTAGAGATCTCCCTGATTCACTCACTGTTTCAAGAAGGTTTCTCACATGCATGTGCTAATCAGTGCTCTGCAGAACACTTGAGGGAAATCGCCTAGAAGCCTCCTCAGTTCCCTTTCCAGGTAGCCTTTCTTTCTCTGCTATTCTGCTTTTTGAACTTGAACTTCACTGTCTTCCCCAGATTCCTGGCTTCATCTTCTCTACTCAGGAAACCTCTGGGTATGTACTGGACCCTTTTCTTGCAACCCAGTCAGGAAAACTTCAAGACAGAAAGCTAGGGTAATTGTAGGGCTTGCCTTTTCTATTTCCTGTCTCTAGGTATCACTGTCTAATTAGAATGGCCAATAACCATGGGTCTCATCTTATTTAGTCAAAAGGAGATTTTTGTGGTTCTATATCTTAGCAAAATGCCAGAACACAATGGGATATTATATGAACAAATTCATTTCATCTTTACTTCTCTCTCCTTTCTTTCTTTTCTACTTCCCTCTCTCTTTCTTCTCCTTTATTTCCTTCCTTAATTCCATCCTTTCCCTTTTCTCATTTGTTCACTGATGACATCCAATTTTCGTTCTCAGTTTTCATTTTCAATCTCATTTTCTCCCACTCCCCTTCTTGTACACTATCATATGAACTCTAGGACTAGTCTCACCTTTCCTCAAAAATGTTCTGAACTTGAACACCTTGACTTTTGTTCAGAATCTTCCTTTAACTTGGAATTATAATTATTATCTTCTCATTCATGCTACCTCCAGTCCTCAAGAACCGGTTTCAATGTCATTTTCTCCATCATGTTCTGTTGGAATATCTCAGCCGTAAAGATTCCCCCTTATATACAGGGTAGTTTCATGTCACACAATATAAACAAAACACTATGGGGTTGGCACTCAGCTCTGCCTAATTCTCTATGCAATTTCAGTCAATCTGATAACTTTGAGACTATAATATCTCAGGAAACTTCTGGGTCAGAGTTCTCTAGAGGAGCAGAACCAACAGAATATGTATAATTATAAAATTTATTAGGTTGATAATAATAAATATTGTGGGACTATCTAGCTTCTGATCATATAATAATAAATTTTATTATTTATTATTATATGATCAGAAGCTAGATAGTCCCACAATGGCCATCTGCTGAGGAACAAGTAGTTCTTCAGTTCAAGAAACTGGAGACTCAGAACAAGAGGGATGAATTATGCACCCCAGTCTGAGATTAAAGGCTTTATAACTCCCTGGAGTCTCTGATCAGAAGCCATGTTGGAAGAGTGAAGGAGCTGGACTTCAAAGGCAGCAGTGGATTGTTGTACCTGCTCAATAAGAATAGAGTTTGCTGCACTGGTTTCTTCTTTCTTCTACATTTATTCCATCCAGATCCCCAGCCTATTGTACTTCTACCACTCAATTCAGAGAAGGTCTCCCCTCTGTTTGCTGCCTCCCATCCTGGTCATCTCTGGAAAACATTGCCTTTGACACACCAGAAGTCTCTTTATCCTAGGCATATCTTAATCCAATCAAGTTGACAATCCAGATTAACCATCACAATATCTTATGATGGTCTTACATATATATGGGGAATAATTCTGAGATACACACACACACACACACACACACACACATTTGTTCTTTTTAGATGTACATGAAAGTAGAGTATATTTTAACATATCATACAAACATGGAGAATAACTTCCCATTCTTATGGTTGTATGTGGGTTCCCTCTAAATGTTACATGTCATTTTTATCTGACAGGCTTTAAAATTCTATCCTTATTCTGTGTGTCAGGCATTTTCATAATAATGTGTCTTGGTGGAGGTCTGTAGTTTTGTATATATAGTGTCCTATAAGCCTCCTGTATTTAATTTTCCATTTCATTTGTTAGAGTTGGAAAATTTTCTATTACTATTTCATTGAAAAATTGTGCATTCCTTTTCATTTCACCTGAGCCTTCATCTACTATCCCAATAAATCTTAAATTTGGTCATGTCAGTTTATTCCATATTTCTTGGAAGTTCTGTTTATGGTCTCTTAACATCTTTTCCCTGTGGTCAACTTTGTTTTCAAGATTAATATTGCCTGAAACTCTGCCTTCCAAATAATCTAGTTTGTTGGGCATGCTTTTAATTGACTTTTTAATTTGGGTTATTGATTCCTTCATTTTGAGGATTTCTGCTTGATTTTTTTCCCAGAATCTCTCTCTCTGTTTATTAAAGTGATCTTTCACTTCCTATATTTTCTCTCTGATTTCACTCTTTATACTATCCTTTACTTCACAGATCAGTTTAACTATGTACATTCTAAACTCCTTATCTGACTTTTCTTTCAGTATAGTGTCAATGGATTCTTTTATTAGAATATCTTAGTTTCTTTGGGACAATTTGTTCCTTGATTTTTCATGTTGTTTATGTGTCTACCCATCTAACAGTATGAATCTGAGCCAGTAGAGTTTCTACCCTGTGGACTTATAATGTCCCTGAAGTTTTCCAGTACCTCACTGTGTAGAGGGAAACAAATAATAACAACCAATGAAAACAATATACAGCATTAGATCAAATAGTTCCTGTTATGATGTCCACAATATTAATTTTCACAATGAACAGAAAATATATGATCAGTTATTACCTATAATAACAACAGTAGTTTGCAAAAGAATTTATAATTTCAAATGGTGAACAGGGGGAGAACGGAAGAGATATAGGATGTGATGATTATGAGGGAGGAGGAGAGCAGATATAAGTAAACAAATTAAAGGAAGAGTAAAAGTGAGAAAAATAGAGATTGGCTGTTAGTGGAAGAAAAGAGAGAAAGAGAATCAAGGAAAACATGTAAGTAAAAAAATATATAAATTTTTTAAAAAAATCAAAACTCAAAATATAAATAAAATAATACAAAACAAAACTAAAATATACTAATCAAACATCCTAGTCCTCAAACAACTCATCCATGAAAAATAACTGGCTTCAAAAATGCCAGAGAATAGAAAAAAATATGAGCATGTATAAATACCCATGTACATTAAGTTCACATTTAAATAGAGAAAAGAAGAAAAAAGAGAGAAAGAGAGAGAGAAAGAAAATCTTGATAATAAATTATGGAATTATTTCTATTGGAGAAAAAGATTCTCAGGTTCTCTTCTCAGCAGTTTTAAATGGGGTCATCTGGAGCATGATACTGCACCCTCTGTATTGGTGGAGCGAGAGAGGCAAAATTCCTGGAGGTAGGATTTTGGTTTAGGTGAGCTCCAGGCTCTTTGTTGAATGCCAGTTGGTCTGGGGATTTTACATCAGTGCACCTCCAGAACCTAGTGACTGCTGATCCACGTTGGAAGGCTGTATCCCAGGGATTTCCCTTGGATTCCACTTGTATGCTGGAGAAGCCAATTCTTAGACCCCTCTGTCACCTGCAATCCCCATGTTTTCTGGTCTTGGGATCAGTCTCCAAACTCAATCACTCCTACCACTGCCCTTCCAAATTCCAAGACAGATGTATCTCTCCCAGTCAGTCCTGAAAGCAATATGAGAGGGAAGGGTAGAACTGGATGGATTTTGAACCTCTCTCCACACTTGATTTTCTTCTGGTCATTTAAGTACACTCTATGGTAGTGCAGTGTATGTTTACTAGGGCTTTAATTCAGGCCACACCAAGGCTTGCCAGGAATTGTTTCCCTCAACTGCCAACTACAAAGTGGTCCCTTCCTTTGTCCTCCACATGCCCACTTTAGGAGAGATGGCAGCTTCTTTCCTGCCAAAAGTATTAGCATGGCTTCCAGTTTAGTAGGGTAATGTCCTCGATCTCTAGATTCTGCTCCATACCCAGAAATGCCTCAGGCCTACTAAAAATGTGGGTCCCTTTGGTTCCCTGAAAATGTGGGTTCCCTTTAAATCCCCTTCATTTGCTCGCAGAGGGACCACTCTGGCTTGTGCTTCTGGCCTGGCCGAAGCTACGGCTGTGCCGCTGGGGATTTCTTTCTTATTTTATATTCAACCTCCTGAGTCCCTGATCTGCTTTGAATATCCAGTTTTAAATTCCCTTAAAGCCCCCCACTTTTTTTTTGTTCACCCACCTTGCTGAGAAGCTACCCATCTGCTTTCATGCCATGGAGCACCCAGGAAAGCGACCTCCTCTAGTTCGCCATCTTGAAATTGAGGGAAAGTAATTCTTATATCACAAAGTGGATGTGTTGGATAAATGGAACCAATATTGGGATGCAGAAGTGGAGACAGGTAGAGCTTCATATATATAAATTTAATTTCAGAAGATGTACAGAAAGAAAAAGTAAGGGAATTAGTTGGATGAAAATGAAGTGAAAAATCCCTATTTTTATTTAGTTAGTCTTAGTTTCTTAATTCTTTGTGTTCCAAGATAATCTCACAAAACTGTACCTGAGGCTCATGTTTTAAAGTGTGCACATGCCTGATGCGGAAAAGTAAAGTAAGTACTTCATCTGATAATAATTTTTTTAAAAACAGCCATGTGTTTAAGACCTGGGTGAAATTTTGAATGCATTGGACCTAATGAGAAGGAGAAAGCTATTCTCCAATCTTTTTCTTTTTAACATTTTTTTTAGTTGTAGATAGACACCTTTATTTTATTTATTTGTTTTTTACTTATTTATTTTCATGTGGTGCTGAGGATCTAACCCAGTGCCTCACATATGCCAGGCAAGCACTCTACACTGAGCTATAGCCACAGACCTAGTCTCCAATCTTATACAATTTTAAAGAACACATTTTGATTTCAGAGACGAGAATATAATCACTGCCTAAGATGCCCTATCTCTAGCTTAACTGAATGATTATGGATAGAAAAGACAATTCTTAGGATTTCCAATTCATGGCCCAGGAGGTTAGATAATGGTATAGTTATTAAAGATAAGAATACATGAAAAGAAAGAGGTTTTAATAATGTAGCAATAAAAAACAAAAATGGGATCTGGCAGAAACTGAGTTCCCTCTGGAGATGCTGCCTGGCAGTAAGAGTTTGAAGAACTTTTTTCTTGTAACTCCCATCAAAATGACTAAATTCTAACAGTTACATTTTCTAGTTTCTTCATCCAGTGTCCTGGTTCCTGGAAAACAAAATGTGTTCAATCCAACCTAAGCCTGTCCAGTTTGTTCTCTTAAGCAGAAGGAAAAGTCATGGGCTAGTCAGTTACTTCAATTTACATCCACTTCTGGAGAGAAGTATCAGTTTTCATACATGTCTACTTTAACTTCCCCAGATCTCCAGGGGGAATTTGGTTATATCGATATGGAATTAATGGATATGGAATTATTTATTTTTATTAATTCCATATCCATTAATATATCCAAAATAGATATATTGGAATCAACAACACATAGAAATCACATGGGAAGTATGAATGCCTGTGCACACTGTGAAATGGGCTGCAGTCAGAATTTTTGATAACATTTTAAATAATGAGAATGGAGAAAAATATCTAGGGAAGCTAGAAAATAGCCTGAGAGCTAAAGAATAAAGAAGATGTGAGAACAGAGTCTTCACAGAAATGCAACAGTGACCCAGAAATTCCTCCATTCCAGAGATGTATTCCTCCTTTGAAGTATGAGAACCAAAGACATATTTCCAATGAAGGAATTATTGTCTATTTTCCAGTAATTTGCATCTGGCATTGTAGAAATATAATTGTCAAAGCCACTGAATAGAAGAAGATAGAAATTTCAGGCTTTTGCTTTTTCTGTCTCCTTCAGATTCTAATCTGCCATGGTTGCTTTTATATTATCCCTTCCAGATTTGCTCTTTAGACAAAATTAATAGTAGAAAATCAAAATATAAGTAAAAATTCACTGATAGAGCAAAGCACTGATAAGAGAAGATATAACTGAAAAGTTTTATCCAAAGTCTTAGTAGGCTTCTCTAAGCAGAAGGTAGAAGCTGTGGTAGCATGAAACTTTTGAAAATTCATGCATTTTTGGTGGAAAATGTTTTGTAAATGTAAAATACTGTGAGTTTATTTTTCTGTGTGGCTCCAGAAAATGAAAGTAATATATTCTAGACTGAGAGTTTCTGATGATCAACATACGAAGGAGTGGGCACTTAACACTTGTAATCCAAAACTTCATTTTTCTGTAGAAAGTGATAGGCATTTCAGAACTTAGTCTCGCTTTTTGTCAGCAATCTGAAAAGAGAAAGAGGTTAAATTTTATAGTTCAACCAATGCATTGATTTTCATAGCAAGTAACTGGTCAGTTGTTTGGCTGAGTATAACTGCCTTCTCAATTTTATTCTTCATACAAGCTTGTATGTGTCATCAGAGTCATGTCAGAAGGAGAATCTAAAATGAAAAAATATTAAAATAGATTTTTTTTAAAAACTACAAAACTTGAGCAATCTGAATCTCAAAACACCGTATTTATAGTTCAGGAAAATAAAAATATTAATATCTACTCAAATTCTACTTGGATGTGGGATGTGTGAAAACCTTGACTATACCTACAAAGTACTCAGACAACAATTCATTAAAAAAAAATGCTTTTTTTCTCCCTAAGCATGATTTTGTTTTCTTTTTTTAGGAGTTAAAAATATTTCTAGAATTAGTTTTTATGATATTTTATGGGACCTGGTCTTTCCCATAGATTAAATTTTGCTTCAGGATCTATGATGTTTTAGAAAGTCTATTTTAACACAAAACATAGAACTCAAATAGTACCATGTAATTTTAAAATGTAACATGATCACTGCTCCTAGTTTATGCTAAAATGAAAGAATAATGATATTATTTTATTGATAGCAACACAACTACTGTTAACTGATAGACAATATTTTAGATTTTCTTTGATTGGTGATTATAGCCTCTATTAATTGTGAGTTTGATTTTGAAGGCTCTATTCTCAAACAAGCCAGTTAGTATGTTTTTGATCTTGGCTGCAAACAAATGAATATCTTAAACCTTTTGCATAGTTTTGCAGCTGTGTGGTCCTAAAGGCAGACATGATGAATGTAGGCAGCTTTCTAGAAATTCATATCATATTTGATAAATTATAAGTTTTACAGCATTCTGATGGTATATATGTATTCTTTGAACAAGATAGAATTCTATAGATGATGAAAAATAATAAGAAAAGAGTTTTGGCTTGTCCACTATCACATAGTCAAGGAAGGGAGAGAGCTGGGACTTAACTCCCTGATCCAGTGATAAGTTCCTACCAAATTCCATTCCTTCACTTGGCGATTAGCCTTTGATAGTAGCTAACCTACTGAATAGCATGGTATAACATAAACACAATAGACTTCAAAGTCAGAAACACCTAGACTTGAATTCAGACTTTGTACTTACAAGCTGTTTGGTTTAAACAAATTCTTTATATTTTCTGTATCTGATCTTTGAGTCATAAATTTCGTAAGAGTAAATAGTAATACACATCTCATGTAGGGCTTTGAACAAAATTGCACATACTAGGATTTCAACAAATATTATCTTTCCCCTCTCTCTTTCATGTGTGTGTGTGTGTGTGTGTGTGTATTAACAATTGTAACCCAAAACTTCATTTTTCTGTAGAAAGTGATAGGCATTTCAGAACTTAGTCTCACTTTTTGTCACCAGTCTGAAAAGAGAAAGAGGTTAAATTTTGTAGTTCAGCCAATGCATTGATTTTCATAGCAAGTAACCAGTCAGGTGTTTGGCTGAATATAACAGAATATAACTGCCTTCTCAATTTTATTCTTCATACAGGCTTGTATATATATATATATATATACATATATATATATATATATATATATATATATATATATATATATAGAGAGAGAGAGAGAGAGAGAGAGAGAGAGACAGAGAGAGACAGAGAGACGGAGAGGGGGAGAGAGAAAAGAGAGAAGGGGAGAGAGAGACAGACAGAGAAGGGAGGGAGAGAGAGAGAGAGAGAGAGAGAGAATCATTAGCTGATAAAATTGGTTTCTAGAGACAGAAGTCCATCACAAACTATGTAGGATATAAAGAACACTAGTGGTCCACTATATTTTAATACTCATTTATTTTATACAAGCTGCCATGGTTTTTTAAATTCAGCACAGGTTTTGGAATAGGGTAAAATTTTCCTTACCTGACTTTAAGATATTCAAATCTTTCATTGATGCAGTTGAACATATTATTTAACAAAGAATTTCCATTTAAAAGTTTTTAATAGATTTGTGTTGCTCACAAATCTAATAGCAGGCAGAAGACTGGAAACAAGGAGTGGAGCACTGTCTCCACCTCTCCTCTCTGTTTCTCTCTGACAACTTCTGTATTCACTCAGATCACATCTCCATTCTTGTTAGAAATATAGCTGCTGGCAAATCTGTCACTTCAATGTCTCTTCTTTGTCACTGTAGAGAGAATGAGTCTGCTTTCCTGGTCTCAGACTATAACATCTGACTGGTGGTCATCCAATCCTCTACTAACCCCTTTAGAGAAGGAAAGAAGGGTTCCATTGTTACTTCAGCTTGGGTATTACACACCCTCCCTAATTTTGAGAAAGGGACTTGGGGTAATTATTAAAGCATTAGCTATAGAAACAAATGGAAGTAGCATACTGGGCACCAAAATCAAGTTAATTTGCTGATGTTATAATATTCAGTAATAACACAAAGAAGATGAGAGGGCTTGATCATCAATTCCTGAAGAATATGGACAATCTTGCTTTGTGAAAAGATCTGGAGCCAAGTAAATATAAGAAAAGACACAGACCTCAGATTAAATTTAAGAAAAAAATACACTGCTGTCTGCCAAGAAGTAGAGAAAACAAACGAGATACTCACTTCACCATAAAATAAAACAAAAGGAAGCATGAAAAATGCTTTTACATGAATGATAATTCTACATATTTTACATGGTTTAGCAAAATGTAGAGGTGGGATAGGTGAGTGATAAATTGTGTGTTTACAATTTCCATGGTGGAATGGGCACTTTCCATTTTAAGCAAACCTAATATAAAATTAAATGTGTAACTAATGAAAGAGACATTTGTACTTTCTTTATTTGTTTTATAGAAAGACCAAGAGGAAGATTATCTTATAAAAGTCTCCCTTAATGCATTGAACATTACTCAGCAGCACCGTGGATATGTACATACTTCATGTCTGCCCTTTTATTGAAGAGACAAAGTTAAAACATAGGAAATATCAGATCCAAGTGGAGGGTTAAAAACCATTAAGCTGAGTCTATGAAGACTCTAATTTGGAAAACTAAAAGAGAAGGTTGAGGGATCCAGAAGCATCAGTATGGAATGAGCATGGCAGTTGTTTAAAATGTTACTAAATTTTGAATCAGTTTTATATGCATACATCATAACAAACATAATTTTGCCTATCTTTAAATAAAATCAAAAGGTTAAAAATGTACAAAAAAGAGCAATTAGGGTTTTTTTTTTCCATGCTGTTTACTACATGCTTGTGTATGGCTATAGGGGAGATTATACTCTTCTGGAAAACAATGTCTTTTTGCCTCTCTCAAGGAGATAATTGCTGGTCGGCCTTTCTAATTTTAGAGCTAAAAGCCCTGGAGACTCATAACATCCTGTCCTGCATTACACACCATCAGCCTGGACAAAGCCTGAACCTCATAAGCTTCTCTAGGATGGTCAGGGATGAAGAGATTGCCAGATTCTTAGACCAGGGCTCAAGGCTTCATGTATTTTCTTGGGTTTTGTTTTCTCTTCAGAGTCTAGCACTGTGTCTTATTCATGATGGATGCTAATTGAAATTTGTTTAAATTAATTGATTAATACATGAAGCAAAATGCACAGCAGTGATTTTTCAAAGCTCCTGTTGCAATAGATCTTCTTTTGGCATCATTCAAGCATCAATTCAAGAAGGATTTCATTAATGGACATTACTACATGCCAAGGCATTTGTAATGTGATAAAGGGACTTTTGCCTCTAAGACACCTGTTTGAATTCATCCCAAGTCAATAGGAGCTAGAAGTTACTGCTGCCAATATGAAGGGAGCTCACAATGGATTACGGTTTAGATCCCAAGGAACAGGTGTCCTTGTCATAAAATCATGCATAACTATGAACCAGATGGGTTAGGGCCCGAAAGAACTGAAGAAAAATTTGCATGTAAGGAGGAAATTCATGGTCTCGCTATAGTGCCTAAAGAGGGGCATATAAGATACTTAGAGAACTAGAGTTATTCAGCCCAAGTTATGTCCCTGATTCTGTCATGTAATGAAATCTTTATTATGAAAAATTATTTCAGACTCATCTTCTACATTTCTTGCCCCAGTCCTGGATTTACCTGTTTCTCTAAATATCTGTGATGTTTCAATGGTAATGTTATCTCTGCATCACAATCTAGGTAGTAGCAGTGTTCAATGTTACTTCATTGTTTTGGGGTCTCTTTAATGGAAAGAACTAGGAAACATAAAAATTTAAAAAAAATTACCAAGGGATATAAGATAGCAGATTAAAAGCACTCAGCACTTGTCTACTTCTCTGTAAAACAGAATCAAAACAACAGGACAGCAACTATGTACTGAGGTGGGTGATAGCAGTAGACTTGGGATCTGCATGGCAAATTGACACTGTAGAAGCTCTCGGCACTTCTCAGCTTATTGTCATTGTTTTATAACAGGGAGCCAACTTGAGACAATCTTATCCTAGCTTACTGCTCTGGAGTCAAAAGCCACTGTGTTTTCCTATCTCCAGATCCCCGTGGCAATATCACTATACTGGTTCAGTGAATGGCTGCCTTGAAAGTCAGTTGGCTCCAGAAGAGAGTTGTGCTGAGACTTCTATGCAATTGGAAACTGGACTGTAACGCATAAGGAAATGGAGGAAGGAAGTCATCTAAAGCAATATGGGAGAATAAGTGGTCACATGCGATTTAACATGAGAGAGAAAAGTCTCAGAACTGGAATGTCATGAGCAATGGGACCCACCACCAATTTCTCCAGCACCAAGAGTTGAGAATCTCTGCTCTTGGAGTGTGCTGTACACTGCTATGTCAGAGTCTGCACAAATCAAATAAAAATACCATCACCAGGAGCAGCAGAAAAGAAATTGGAAAAATACTAAACTAAAAAGTGAAAAGTATAATAAAATAAATTATTTTTTAAATAAAAAATTTTGAATGAAGAAAAAAGAGAAAATGGAAAAAAGGAAGAAGAAAAATTTAAAACTAGGCCACAGTAGACATGGCTGGGTGGACTAGGCCACAAGTAGACATGGCTAGGTAGAGTGTTCAAACTCCACTGTAGATATTTACTCACACTGCTCTCAGAGTATGTATCCCAAGTAACCCCAGAGAAATCTGCCTGGGGAACTCTGAGTTTCACTCTTGCTTCTTTTGGCATGTAGGACAGCTGAGAGGTATTCAAACTGGCTTCAGACACAAACCACTCTTGTTACGCAGAACAAAGAAAAGAAAGTAGTGAGTAGCCCCAAGTCTTTGTTCTCTTGATGGGCCTTAGCATAGGTCACCCCTAAACTGTATCACACAACACAACCTAAGATATGGAAAGCACCTCTGCTCAGCATAGGTTGGAATTGGTTATCTACATTTGCCACACAACTGAGCACCTTGGCAGAGAAGAAATTTTTTAATACATTGTTTTGTTATTGCTGTTTTTTTTAAATATGTATATATGGATATGTATATTTTTCCTTCTCTCTTTTTATTTCCTTTTAATATTTAATTTTATTCTTTTTTCTCATTTATTCCATTTATTTCTCCCAAATGCGTCTCCATTTTTTTAAGTTTTAAATTTTCTTTTTCCTTTCTCCCTTTTCACTTTTTCTTCATTTAAAACTTTTTATTTTAAAAATAATTTATTTTATTATATTTTCCCCTTTTTAGTTTACTATTTTTCCCCTTTCTTTTCTGCTGATACTGGTGGTGTTTTTATTTGGTGTGTGCTTTCTTTCTTTATCTTGCTGTTGTCATTGTTTTTTGTCTTCTGTCCATGTGCTGCTGAGGATCAAGTCTATCACACTAAGTGCATTGATGGGTGCTCTTCCACAGGGCTACATTCTCAGCCCAACTCAGTAAAACTGCCCCTTACTCCCTGACTCAGTTATGATTGATTCTTGGTAGGTACTTAAACTTAACAGGGGAGATTAAAAAAAAACACCCAGTCATTGACTAGGCCACAAGTAGACATAGCTGGGTGGAGTTTTCAAACTCCACTTGTAGACATTCACTCACATATCAACAGCAAAGAGAAATAATATAATAGTTATGGACAATGCAATGTGTGAGGGGCCTTAGCATAGATCACCCCCAAACTTTATCACACAACATATTGCTGACATAACTGGAGGGGTTAACCACAGAGGGTCCTTCTCATATATTCTTCTGTCTATACCATACCACTCAAATCACCAGAGGGATCTCAGTATTATGAGAGCTATAGAAAAAGTGTGTCCTTCAGCTCTGGCACAATGTGCATGTGTGGAAACCCTCTAATCACAGAAATGAAGCCACAGGGAAAACCACTATGAAGTCCAGTTGGAATTAAACTCAATGCTATGCAACAACGAGATATTCCAGGGCATGGTATAAGCAGAAGACTTACCAAGGAGGCCTTCCCATAACAGTGGAAGAGCTGTCCATTTGAATAGATGCTTAAGTCTATTAAACATGAAATATGAAACACATGAAATATGAAAAAAAACCAAAAGGACACTGATTCCTCTAAAATTTATAACTTTCTATAACTGATTTTAAAGATCAAAGAGATCAAAGTGGATGAAATACCTAGATAAGAAAATTTTAAAATGACTAGAAAAAAACTAAATTCCAAGAGGGTACAAATAAATAGGTAAATTAATTCAGGACAATTACACAGGATGTGAAGAAACAACTCAATAAAGAGATTTACAATAAAAACAAACAGAAATATTGGAAATGAAAAGTTTAATGAATCAAATTAAAACCATTTAAAAAACTCACCAATAGAATAGTTGAAGATAAGAAAGATATCAGGGCTTGAAGGCCATATTGAGGAATTATCACATTCATAGAGTAATGAAGAAAAAATATAAAAAGGACAGAACATACAAGTCCTATCTGACACCATTAAAATTGTCAAATGTATGCATAATTATAATAGATGAATGAAGAACTACAGGCTGAAGTCATACAAAAACACATCCAGTCAAATACTAGCAGAAAATTTCCCAAATCATGGAAACACAGTCAGGTTTTTTATTTGTTTATTTGTTTGTTTTTACTGCTGCTGTGACCAAAAATCCTGACAAGAACAATTTTAGAAGATGAAAAGTTTATTTTGGGGCTCAGAGTTTCAGACATCTCAGTCCATAGAGGGCCAACTCTGGGCCCAAAGTAAAGCAGATCAGCATGTTAAAGGGCACAGAGGAGGAAAGAAGCTCAGGACATGATCTCAGAAAGCAGAGAGAGAGAGCTCAGTCACCAGGGACAAATAAATACACCAAATTTATGTCCACAGTGACTATCCCCTCCAGCCACATCTTACCTGCCTACAGTTACCCCTCAGTTAATATCTAGCAGTTAATTAATGCATTGATTAGGTTTAGTTGATCATAACCCAATCATTTCACCTCTGAACTTTCTTGCATTGTCTAATATATGAGCTTTTGTGGGACACCTCATATCTAACCATAACACACATGAACATCCAGGTACAGGAGGCATTTAAAACCCTTAATATGTATGACCAGAAAAAAATCTCCACAACATATCGTAGTTTTAAACCACCCAAAGTACAGAATAGAGAATATTAAAAGATGGAACAGAGAGCTGATAAGTCACACTTAAAGGCATACACATGAGAATACTAGCACATTTTAGCAGAAATGTCAAGGGCACAGAGAGCAGGGTATGATGTATTTTAAGTCCTGAAAGAAAATAAATTCAAATTTAGATTACTATTGCTAACAAAACTATCTTTCAGAATTGAAGCATAAATAAAGAACTTCCATGATAAGCATAAACTAAGAGAATTTATGACCACTAAACCAGCACTGCAGAAGTTATTAAGGAAATTCTACAAAAGAAGAGGAGAAAGAAAAACACAATTATGATGTGCATGTGGCAAAAATTTGCTCCCCAAATGTAGGCTCTCTGTTCACCTCACTGATTGTTACTTTTGCTTTTTAGTTTGAGTCCATCCCATTTATTAATTCTTGATTTTATTCCTTGCTCTTTATGGGTCTTGTTAAGGAAGTTGAGGTCTAATCCAATATGATGAAGATTTGGGCCTACTTTCTCCTCTATTAGGTGCAGGATCTCTGGATTAATTCTTAGGTCTTTAATCCACTTTGAGTTGAATTTTGTGCATGGTGAGAGATAGGGTTTTATTTTCATTATGCTGCATATCAATTTCCAGTTCTCCCAGCATCATTTGTTGAAGAGGCTATCTTTTCCCCACTGTTTGTTTTTGGTGACTTTGTCTAGTATGAGATAACTGTAGTTATGTGGATTTGTCTCTCTGTCTTCTATTCTGTACCATTAGTCTGCATGTCTATTTTGGTGCCAATATCATTTTTGTTACTATAGCTTTGTAATATAGTTTAAGGTCTGGTATTGTGATGCTTCCTGCTTCACTCTTCTTGCTAAGGATTGCTTAGAGCACTAATCTCCAGAATATATAAAGAATTCAAAAAACTTAACACCAAAAAATAACAAACAACCCAATTTATAAATGGGCTAAGGAGCTAATCGGACACTTCTCAGAAGAAGATATACACTCAATCAAAAAAAAAAGAAAAAATGGCCAACATCTCTAGTAATTAGAGAAATGCAAATCAAAACTACTCTAAGATTTCCTCTCACGCCAGTCAGAATGGCAGTTATCAAACATACACACAACAATAAATGTTGGTGAGGATGTGGGGGATAGGCACACTCATACATTGCTGGTGGGACTGCAAATTGGTGCAACCAATTTGGAAAACAGTATAGAGATTCCTTAGAAAACTTGGAATGGAACCACCATTGACCCAGCTATCCCACTCCTCTGTTTATACTCAAAGGACTTAAAATCAGTATTTTTATATATATATATATATATATATATATATATATATATATATATATATATATATATATATAATGGAATATTACTCAGCCTTAAAAGAGAATAAAATTATGGCATTTGCAGGTAAATGGGTGGAGTTGGAGAATATCATGCTAAGCAAAGTAAGCCAATCCCAAAAAACCAAAGGCAGAATGTTCTCTCTGATAAGTGAATGCTGATTTATAATGGAGAGGGGGAATACATAGGAAAAATGGAGGAACTTTGATGGGTCAAAGGAGTGGGAAGGTAAGGAGAGTGCATGGGGACAGGAAAGATGGTAGAATGAGATGTACATCATTACCCTAGGTACATGTATGACTGCACATACGGTGTGATGCTACATCATGCACAACATAGAAATGTAAAGTTGTGCTGCAATTTTGTACAATGAATCAAATTGTATTCTGCTGTCATATATACCTACTTAAAATAAATTAATTAACTTTTTTAAAAAAGGAAAGAAAAATTATGAGTGTGGAAAAAAATAAAGCCCACCAGAAGAGTAGATGAGTAAATGAGAATTAGGGGGAAAAAACTATTAATACAGAAAAACTGTGAAACCTCCAAAATGAATAAGAGAGGATGTAACAAATATAGAATAGTCAAAACAACCAGAAGAAAAACAACAGGAGGAGAACAAGCATACACCTTTCAATAACAAACCTTATTGTAAATGATCTTAATTACCCAATTAGAAGATGCAAATTAGCTGACTGGATTAAAAAACAGACCCCAACAATATAATGCTTGCCAGAAACTCACCTCACTGGCAAAGACGTAGACTGAAAATGAAAGGATAGAGATTGATAGTCCAAGTAAATTGAATCTAAATGCAGACAGGAGTAGCTATACTCAATCTAAAGAAACATATTTAAAGCCAAAATAATTTAGAAGAGACAAAGGTCACTGCACATCAATAAAGGGAACAATTCATCAACTGGATACAATTATTATAAATATGTATGCACCAAACATTGGAAAACCAAATTTTATAAAATGAATACTACTAGACATAAAATGAAATATAGGCCCCAACACAATAATAGTTGGAGAATTTAATATTCCACTCTCACCAATAAAAAATTTTGTCCACACACAAAAACCAACAAAAAAACAACAGAGTAAAACTACACTGTAGATCAAAAGAGCTTAACAGACATCTCTATAATATTCCATTCAATAGTTGCAGATTATACATTCCTTTCATCAACAGTGAACTTTTCTGAAATACATCATATATTAGGCCACAAAGCAAATCTTAATGTATTTGAAAATTTAAATCATTGTTGTATTTTATTAGACCATAATGGAATGAAACTAGAAATCAACAACAGAATCTACAGAGATTATACAAACACATGGAGATTGAGCAATACACTTTCAAATGAAATGGGGGTCATTAAATAAATCAGGGTAAACATTTTTAAAATGCTAGAATCAAATTAAAATGGGAACAAAACCCCTAGAACCTTTGGTACACAGTGAAAATGGTTAAAAGAGGAATGTTTATGGTGCCGAGAAAACTGGAAATCTCCATGTAGATAATTGAAACTAGACCTCTATTACTGTGTACTAGAATTAACACAAAGTGGATCAAATACCTGAAAGTAAGAGTTGAGACTTTGAAACCAGTGGAAGAAAACATAGGGGGTATGTTTGCTTAGTTTTTCCTCAAGCTCTTTACATTTTTTATGTTTGTGCTGTATCTACCTCAACCTACTACTATTACTTACCACATTCTCCTTGTTGACTCCCATTTAGTCTTAGTTCTCCTAGTATCTGCTTAATAGCCAACCCAGGCCTTATGATAATGTCTCTTCAGTCCTTTTGACTTTCTGAAGCTGTTCTCTAACAGGATGTTTCATGGAAAAAATTCTTACATATTGATAAATTTATGTTTACCTTTTCTACATAAAAGCCACTCTTGCTGGATATAAAAATCCTCAGGTGGCACTTTCTTGAGTATCATAAACAAATTACCCACTTTTTTTGCATAGTAATTGTTGTCAAAAAAAGTTTGATATTGGTTAGATTTTTCTGTTGTTTTCTTGTAGTCCTCAAACGCTATTACTAGCTTGCTTCATGATGCTTCCTTGTTCTGATTACCTCCTCACATTTACCTGTCTGCTCACTTTTCTCTGTTTACACTCAACTTGGCTCTATTTTGATTGTTGTATCTTCTCTGTATGGTCTTGCAGCCAGGACCTTACTTTCCATAAACTAATGCACTTACCTGATATTAGACTCTGCAGATCCTCCTAGTTGTAGTGTGGTTCTCAAAACTGGCGTAATATGACTTACTATGGATACTCATTGTCTAGTTTGGAATTTTCCTCTTTTCTGGTCCATGAGATTCCCTCCATGTTCAAGTCACAAGTTGACATCATGCTGGTTGTTGATATATTTTGTCTTTCCTGGTGTTTGTCACTTAATTTAAGTTTACATGTTGTTCATGTGTTTTGCTTTTACTCTCCATCTGCTCTGTTTCTATGACAGAGGTTCATGTGATTGAAGAACTGTGATGTCATCACTCTTTCCACTAAGGCATTAATTTTAAGTGGCTAAAGAGATTTAAAGACTTCTGAAGAAATATTCCCATCTCTTTCCTCAAATTCTATTGTGCAAGACAACTGTCTGGCGCTAGAATAAGGATCAAATTTAAATATCCCTGGTCATTGAATTGCCAACTGAAGTTACTGAATAAACTTTGCAACATAACGGCAATTTATCAAGTCACCCATGTCTTCAGGGGCAACATGACAGATTGCGAAACATTTTAAGCAATGCCTTGTGGAACTACACAAACACAAATGAAAAACATTCTACAGGAGACCTAACCCAGATTATGTAAAAGAAATGACACGTAAACAAATGGTGAGAAGGAAGGTCTCTAGTACACTGAAAAAGGCATTTCAAACCAAAGCATTGTCAACTGTAATAAAGAAGCTTTTACCCCAAATACCATGTAAATGTGTATTTTTATATGCTAGTATTCAACTGTGGATGAGGGAAGCCGAAGAGAAGACAAGGGAAAAGCCCCAATGCAGGGTTGTTACCCTGCTTTGATTCTCTAGAGGCTTTTGATGGAAGGTTGCAGGTGGGGGAATATCAAAGGTCTGTGACACTGAAGATCACCCCAAGGTGCTTCTCTCACATATTTATTTCTCAAAAAGACCATACTGAAGAATTTTATCTTAAAATAGCAGCTTTCTTTTGGTTATTATGATTTAAAATAATTTTAAACTTAGTGAAAAGTTGTAAGAACAGTACAAAGAACTTGTCCCCTGAACCATGACACAAGCTGTTCCTGTGAGTCTATTTGGCATGTAATTTTTACATTCTTATAATCTAGTCATGAATATGAGGAGGTAGATGTTTATTCTTTACTAACATTTAATCCTCAGATCCAGCTTACCTTTCACTTAATTGCCTCCATTAAATATAATTGTTATTTGCTTTTAAAGATATAATATATGTTGTCTTTAGTTGCCATTTTTCTTTCATCTTTCATTTCTTTCAATCAAGGATAGTTCATCAATCTTTCTTCATGTAAATTCATGTATATGTATTTTTGAATTTTTATTGGTTTATTTCACTTAGCATGATATCTTTTTAGTTATACATAACAGTAGAATGTATTTTGACATATCATTCATACATGGGGTATAACTTTCCATTCTTGTGATTGAATATGATGTGGAGTTATACTAGTAATACATTCATATAAGAACAAAGGAAAGTTTTGTGTGATTCATTCTATTGTCTTTCCTATTTCTATCCCCCCTCCCTTCCCTTCACTCTCCTTTGTCTAATAAGTGAAGCTCTACTTACCACCCCCCCACACACCTCCCCTATCCACTTATTGAGTTAGCATCCACATATCAGACTTTGCTTTGGGGGATTGGTTTATTTCACTTAACATGATACTCTCCAGTTCTATCCATTTACCAGCAAATGCCATAATTTCATTTTTCTTTATAGTTAAGTGATATTCCATTGTGTATATGTACGACATTTTCTTTATCCATTCAACTTTTTAAGAGCACTTAGGTTGGTTCCATAGCTTAGCTATTGTGAATTGAGCTGCCGTAAACACTGATGTGGCTGTGTCACACAGTATACTGATTTTAAGTCCTTTGGGTATATGACAAGGAGCAGGATCCTCAGTATTTCTTTCATTCTACTGACCTTAACACTTTTGAAAATCAAACACAGTTTTAATCTATGACTCTTGACATAGTCATTGAATAGCCTCATTGTCTTGAAGGCAGAGGCAATTTTTCCATCTTGGATACTAAACTGTCTTAATTTGCAGTGGAGTTGGGCTTGACGACCTCCAAAGCCATTTCTAGCTTTAAGGTTTCCAAGATTTTTCATTGCTTTCTCTGATCCATTAGGCTGATTTATACCTAATCCCTGTTATTCATTTTTGCACAGTTAGATCTTATAGATGGTTACATATGCAGCTATCACACTGCTAAAATGTGCATCAACTGGAGGACAATAGTTTACCATCTACAGGATGGAAACACATACTTTTGATCATTCTCAAATAAAAGAAGACAATGTCAAAGGCAAAAAAAAAAAAAAAAAAAAAAAGAGAGGAGATTCAGTTTCATAACAAGGCTTAGTCAACAAGTTTAAAACCAGGAAATTAAAGACTTGATGAAGAAATCAGAACCTATTGAATGTAGCTGAATTCCAGATAAACCTTTTGTATGGCCGCTATAGTCTCTCTGTCTGAGTTGTTTCTAACAAGAAATTTTCATATCCTGGGGCAAACACAAATTCTAAAAAGAAGCCAACGCCCCCCTCTCCTTTCTATTTTTATTTACTTTATTTTTTAAGGATTCTTCAGAAGTATTCAACCTGAATGCCTAGAAGGAAATTGCTTTCTCTTCAAGTAAACTACTTCCATGGCCCCTCACCTTTCTTGGGCACCAGTTTTATATCAAACATTAATGGAAAGTAAACAAACCCAATTATCAAAGCCACTGGTTTTATTTTACCAAAGTAAACCTAAAGCATTCTATCCTATTACAACTTTAAAAAAAAAGGAAAAAAAAAAGTCTAAGTCAAATCAATCTCCAACCCACACACACTTCTTCAAACCAAAACACAAAGTTAACACAATCCCAAGGTGGTAGAGTGGTTTAACCACAAATTTCCTGGCAGCCATGTGATCTGACTTTAGTTTACACAGCTGAAATGGAATGGTGAGGCCCCTGGTTAGTACAAGGAAGGAAAGAAAGTGTGATGGATGTGTGCCCACTGTGGTCAAATGTGGCCAAGTCTGCCTTTGGACATACAATGGGGGTTCCATTTGTGAACATTAAAAAAAAAAAAAGCCAAATTAAAGAAGCGAGACATTCATCCTGCAAAATGTCTAGTACATGCTGGAAACTTCTCAGGCTAGGAGGGGTAGTAAATGAAAGAAAAATAAATAAAAACAAATATTTTTCTCTAGGGTAGGCATGACACAAAATAGAAAATGATACATGTGATGAGAAATAGAGGGAACTCTATAGAAATACAATAATGCATGGCTTAGTGGGTTATCAGCTTCTATCATGTCAGGAAGAAGGAAAGAAAGGGCAAATGATGGGCTTAGTTCTCCAGGCACAGAAAGACAAAAGTTCTCACACTATGGAAGCTGAAAAGTTTGATTTCATAGAATTAGAAAATAGAACAGAGGAAGTTCAGCAGCGTAGATGGGAAAGGATAGAGGGATGTCAGATAACAGGAACCAAATTAGTTGGACTGCAGGAATAATAGTAATCTCCTATAGCACAGAAGAGTGACTAGACTTTGCAACAGTGTATTATATGTTTATGAAGAACTAGAAAACAGGAGTGCAAAGTTTCTCATTACAGAAAAATGATAACATGTAAGGATATGAAAATGCTAATTAGCCTGATTTCATCATTACACTCATATGCATGTTTAAATTATCACACTGTATCCCATAAATATGTGTAATTGTTAAAAATATTTAAAACCATTTTAAAGTGCTTAGTTTGGGTTTGGGGAATTTATACTGGGAGATGAAAAGGAGAACATATTAGAAACTCTAAACTAATAAAAAGAAAACTAATTGAACTTGGGTATAGTTCTTTAAGAAAACAACACAATAACAACAAACTAATATGCAACTACTTGCTTTGAATTGAATTATTTTCCTCCATGTCTCACTGACTAAAACCTTGTAGTCTCGCACAAGAGGAAGATGATCCCACCATTACAAGAACCTGGGTCACTCAGAAACAAACAGAGCTTTGTTTGTTTCAAGGATCAGCCATCTTTACCCCAGAGTTGAGGTTAGCATCTATCCTGAGAATCCAGCCCCAAGGTCAGACTAGGCAGTCATATCCATGCCTTGCATTGTATTATAGGGCCTCCATCACTACCATCTCAACACATGCAAATCCTGCTCATCCTTTAAGGCTTGCTCTATGGTTACATCCTCTTGGAAGTTTCTATGGAATTTCAAGAGGAAGTAATTGTTATCTGTTGAAAGTCCCTGCTCTTTAGTTTGTCTCTGCTTTAAGGCTTTTACTTCATACTGTCTTGTTTCATAGCTCTTGGCACATGTTCTGTGTTCTCTGTAAGGCCTGGAGGGCACAAGATCTATCTTATTCATTTTTACCCACCCAATACCAATCAAGACTGAACAGGACCTCCTGGGAGTTTAACAAATTTGGTAATAAGTGAATAACTATGCTGTTGTCATAGAGTGAATAATTCTGATGATTGCATAACCAGAATAAGCTAGGTTGTACTGTTGTACAAATCATTGCAAATTTCATTGACTTCCATTAGTAAAGGATTATTTCTCATTCATAACGGAAGTACATTGTGGATTGATTGAAGGCTCTGACTCAGGTATGCAAGTGACGAACCTCTGATCCTGGAGAATCAGCAGTTACTATGGGGAGCTGAAAAGAAAATGGTGAATCAGGTGCTAGACAGTAAAAGGTTTTTCCTGGAAATGACTTTTAACACTTACCACATATCATTATCATCACTTCCCATTGTTCAAAGCTAGTCAAACACACACATCCAATTTCAAGTGGTTCAAGGAAATGCAGTTATGTTTGTGCCTAGAATATTCACTGAACCTCTCTAGTGGTTACTAAAAAGATCATAAAAAATTATTTCTCAATCTGCAAGTTTGAGTTTCTCATTCTGTAAGTGTGGAAGCATAAATATGGTCATTTCTCCCAACAAACAAACAAACAAACAACAACAAAAAGTTATCCAAAATCATTTGTCTATAGGTCTGGATTAGAAGTCAAAAGTTATAGGAATTAATCTTAACTATTTTTGTGTTATAATTAGATATATGGATATAGATTATAATAATAAAATGGATCAGTGATTTACTATGTATAAGGAACTATGCTACCACTGGAAATGGGAATATCCCTGCTCTTAAGGGATGAAACTAGGGGAATATTTCATTTAATATAGCAATAGTTAATGAAACACTATTTAATAAATGACTTTTTGTTATGTGTTTTCCTCTAACAGCATCAGTCATCAGGGAAGGAAGAAATGGAGAAAATAGGAGAGAAAACTGTCTAGGTATTTGTGAGACGGAGTGATTTGACCTTTTAAAAGACAAGACATCTTTCAAAAGAAGGGCTCATGATAAATATACATATAGATAGATAAATAGTTACAGATATATACTTGCAATTATGGATTGTTGAACTATCCTCCAAATATGTGACCACCAAATTAGAGATTTCTAAGATTTTACTGGTTATACAACTTTATCCCAAAGAAACATATAAAGAGTTAAACATGCATTGCTGAGTCCAGGGTTGGAGAAACAAAGGTGGAAGGTAGGTAGAGAGGGGAAAGGAGAAACGGCAGCTAGGAGCAAGGCTATTGAATTGGCAAAGGCAGTTGATTTAGGATCTAACCCAGGACTCGACTACTGTCATGGGGCACACTATACAAATCTTGGAGCAGAGGAAAGTTCTGATTATGAAGAATTTGAAAAATAGGTGAATCCTTAAATTACCTAAACGAGACCAGAAAATTATTTTTAAGAAGAAGGTGGAAGGGTAGGGGGAAAGGATAATGATCAAAATGCTTCTGCATCCTACTAATTTACTAAGTCTCCTGTAAGGTCCCTAGGTTAAGGAGCCATCCAGGGATCCCTGAAAACTTCTCAAAGTCCCCACTGTGGCAGTTAAGAGTGACAAAATTATCTTTTAGTCTCACCATGGGTTCTATTACTAACTTAACAAGTGGTAATGGAGACATAACATCTTAAGAGGCTCACAGAGTAACTTCATGTGCTTACAAAACCTGCAGTGACACCCATCCAACAGCATCCTCATTAATGTGCCTACCTGGAGAAGGCTCTGAGGTTGGTGTAGCTCTGCTCTAAAAACCTAATCTTCTATTTTAGAACTCACTCCCCTCATTATTTATTTTATTTATATATGACAGTGGAATGCATTGCAATTCATATTACAAATATAGAGCACAAGTTTTCACTTCTCTGGTTGTACATGAAATAGAGTCACACCATTTGTGTTCATACATGTACTTAGAGTAATGATGACCATCTCATTCCACCATGTTTTCTACCCCCTTGTCTCTTCCCTTCTCCTCCCACCCCTCTGCCCTATCTAGAGTTCATATATTCCTCCCATGCTCTCTCTCCCTATCCCACTATGAATCAGCCTCCTTATATCAGAGAAAACATTCGGCATTTGTTTTTTTGGGATTGGCTAACTTCATCATCTTCTCTAACTCCATCCATATACCCAAAGGACTTAAAAACAGCATACTACAGGGACACAGCCACATCAATGTTTATAGCAGCACAATTCACAATAGCTAAACTGTGGAACCACCTAGATGCCCTTCAATAGATAAATGGGTTAAAAAAAAAGTGGCATATATACATAACGGAATTTTACTCAGCAATAAAATAGAATAAAATCGTGACATTTGCAGGTAAAGGGATGGAAGATAATGCTAAGTGAAGTTAGCCCCTCATTATTTTTTATACTGTAATGGTAGGAAAACAGGGCTGTTCCATCTTGTGACTGTGTAAGTGATTATACTTAAGGGTTGATCTTGGTTTTTAGTCCTGGTGAGGAGAAGAGGGACTCTCCATAGCCCCATAGGAGAGAGACTCTCTTCTGCATGCCCCTATCCATTGTGAACTATTCAACATATTGGGACTTCTCTGAAGATTTATTTTGTAATGATATTTCTACTGCTTAAATATAATCAGTGGGCCTATTCTAAAACATTACTTAGAGAAATTCAGTTTCTTGACTCAGAAGAATCATTAAGACAGATGCATAAGAAATACTGTATTAGTCCATTTTTCTATCATTATAGCAAAACCTATAAAGCTGCATGTTATAGTTTAGATCTAAAATATCCTCCTTTAGCTCAGGTGTTGAAGACTTGGTCTCCAAAGCAACAATGTCTAGAGGTGGGACTTTGGGGAAGCAATTGTATCATGAGGGCTCTGATCTCATCCATGGATTAATCCATTTGATGGATTAATAATATGAATGGATTACTGGGAGGAGGTGGAGACTATAGGTAGGTGGGGCATGGTTAATAGAAGTAGGTCACTGGACTCATTGCCTTTGGGGACTACATCTTGTCCCTGTCCCCTTCCTTGTGTGTGTTCTCTCTACCCCATCTCCCACCGCCTCAGCCCCGCTTCCCAGCTGCCATGATATTCTGCATCACTTATGCCAGATCAATGGCATCGACTGACTATGGACTGAAAGCTCTAAAACCATAAGACAAAATCAACCTTTCCTCCCTTAAGTTGTAATTGTCAGGTTTATTGGTCATAGTGACGCAAAGCTGAGTGATATACTGGGTGACTTTATAAAGAAAAGATGTTTATTTAGCTCACTGTTCTGTAGGTTCATGGGCATGGTGCTGGCATCAAGCATCCACTTGGTTTTAATGAGGACTTCAAGGCAGATGACATTGTGATGGCAGGAGTGTATGCTAGAGGAAGAGATAGCATCACAAGGCAGGAAACCAAGAAGACCAAGGAGCAGCCAGGCTTGTTCTTTTATAACAATTCTCTTTTGAGAACTGACTCAGAATCCCATAAGAACTACCTTAATGCCTTCCAAATGTAGTGTCCTCAGTGAACAAAGGACCCCCTTCTAGGTTCCATCTCTTAGGGGTACCACAACTTTTTCTCATTGCCACACTGGGGACCAAACTTTCAATTCATAGACCTCAGAGGAAAAACAACCAAACCATGGTGAAGATGGGAGCTAGGGACTTCAGGGCCTATGGACTTCAGGATGGGGAGCTTGCTCTACTTTCTCTTCTGTTAGGCTAAGTTCCAAGTTCAGACCTCTCCACACCAATGGTAGCACTGCAGTGGGCTGCAGGCATTCAGAATGGACTAAATGCCAGATTACTTAAAGACTTCGTGATATGAGCCATGACAATGATGCTAGTAAATTAGGGCTCAGTGCACTTTCATCACTTTTGGAGCTCAGGACTGATATTTTGGGCCAATAGTCAAATAATTTAATAGGCATTTACTTATATAAAAAATTTGATTTTTAAATTTGTTGCAAAAGTCTCAGGCCCCCCAAAAGTACAGAGATTCCTTAATGAACATTAGAATACTGAGGAGAGAAGGATCACTTAGTGCATTTGTTTACTGTTTAATCAATATGTTTAGAGATTCTTACTTTAAAGTCTGGCTGCCCTGAGAAAAACTGGAAGACACAAAAAAGGATGGTTTGACAATTTTAAATACTAGGGTCATTGGTAAAGACTTATGTTTTCCTTTCTTGGTACAGAAACTTCTTGGGGAGAAAAATCAAAAGTAAAAAAAAAAAAAAGTTCTATGTCATCATTATACTTCTATAGAGTTGTCTCCCCCCACCCCAAGTAATGGTGATTGAACCAGTGCTACATCGCACACGGAGCTATATCTCCAGTCTTTTGTTTTATTTTCTATTTTGAGGCAGATGCTCAATAAATTACCCCTCTGACCTTGATCCTCCTGCCTCAGCCTTCCAAGTCTCTGGGATTACATTTATGTGCTAGAAGTCTTTCTTTTTATACAACTTTATTGCCACCACTTAGACTCTTCAATTTGTCTCCATTCAATAAATTTCTTGTTTTGTATTTAACCTTCCCTGTGTTTCCCTGGTCTGAATGTGAAAAATCTCCCAGTTCCACATGGAAAGCTTCTTTCCAAACTCATAAAGAACAGAAGAAATAATGTTGTTAAGCATGTATTTCTTTCTAGGTACTTTGTGTGTGATTTGGTCATTTAGCTCTCTTGATAAACTTAAGATGGGCCTCATTATCCTCAGATTATAGAGGAAAGATTTGAAACTAATAAAAAATTTTCCTGCCCACATAGGTCTATTTTTCCTACTAGATAATTGCATTTCTTTAGCTCTTTATCTGAAGTTTCCTAAAATTTCAAGTGAGGTATTACAGTTCATTGTATATAAATTTAAATGTATACTCTATTACTAGCAATTTCTCAGACAGCAAGCATTTCCAGATCTTTTTGGTTGTTTAAATGTAACATGAATGTATATGTACTTTGGTGTAAGTGTATTTTTCTGGCTGACAGTTAAATTTCTGAAAAAAACTGTATGTATTTTTGATGTAAAGAAAGCCATATTTTAGACTGGAGTTATTCAAATGACTGAGGTTGTTGCTCTGTGGTAATGAGCAGAGAGCCTGTGCTTATTGATCCGTAATAATGATACATACTCTATGACTCTTCAAAGATGTTCTGCTACTTATACTGTTGTCTTCTGTAAGCTTCTGAGCTTGAATCACAGGAAACAAGCAAAGTGGCAGAATATGAATAATTCAGACCTGTGCTATACAGATAGAAAACATCTCCTTGAGTGAATCTACCAGGTCTATTTCACAACTAAGCACAACTTCATTCCTTGTCTTTATTTTCTAGATAAGATATCCACAAATATTTCTATGGAAATATATATATATATATATATATATATATATATATATATATATATATAGACACACACACATTTAACATATAGATAAGTGCATATATAAATGCACAGATATGTATCCAGATTAGAATTTACTTCTTAGTTTCAACCATCTTTATTACTTTAAAGGTAGTTGAAGCATGTGGTTGATATTCAAGTCTTCTTTCTATGTAGAAAATGGAACTTGATTAAAGAATGGAGAATAAGGGTACCCTACATATAGATGGTATTTGACAAAGAGCTTTCACTTTCTTATTTAATTCAATCCTTCAAACAGACTTATCAGTAGCAGTAGAAATATTAACCCATTGCATAGATGAATAAACAGAAGCTTGGATTCATGTTCAATATTGCATATATGGTAATAGAGCCAAAATATCATAACATAAATTCAATATGTATTTTATCATATTTTTTCCAGAAAGATGCCAGTCCTAACTATATAGTTTTCATCTGTTTAAGTATCTATACCTATGTATTTATTCATATTCACCATCTATCCTCTAGTTAGTCAACTTTGTATTTTGTTAGGTTTGAGCTTTTTTTTTTTTTAAAGAGAGAGAGAGAGAGAGAGAGAGAATTTTTTAATATTTTTTTTTTTAGTTTTCAGCGGACACAACATCTTTGTTTTTATGTGGTGCTGAGGATCGAACCTGGGCTGCACGCATGCCAGGCGAGCGCGCTACTGCTTGAGCTACATCCCCAGCCCCTGAGATTTTTTTTTTTTTTTTAAGAATACCAGCGATGCTTCTGTTTTTCCACTTCAGGGAAGAAATAGTTTCAAATTTGATTGCATTCACCTGCCCCTGACCTACAGAGTTCTCATGTCCCTCAGGACTGGAAATCTTTTCTACTTCCCTCAGTCACTTTGATGTGTTCAGCCCACAAGTGTTATGCAGAAAATTTAAATACAAGTCTTTAATTTAGCAGATCCACCCACAAGGTTCCAGAAGCTTAAGTCAGCATGAGTCTTTGGGAAAATATCACCCTGGAAAAAAATAGTACATGTGAGAAAAACACTGTGAATTTAGAAGCATTTGTTTTACAAACTACAGATGCAGAGTGAAAGAAAATGACATCTCGCTTTGATATTAAGCATTCCTCCATAACACATCCATCTGCAGCATGTTCTGTAGTCACTTACCCGCGAAACCTTACCGCACACAGATTTGCACACGAGGCACAATACAGCTGACCCCGTTTTGCAGATGGAGAGAACAGAAACACAGAGAGATGAAATGAACTTCTCAAAGTTTCCAATCCTTTTTCAGACATCTGCCATTGGGCAGGAACTAAATAAGCCACATAGTCTTTTATTTAAGTTAGAAAAAGGAAATTGTAACAGCTCCAGGTTTTGCTCTTTAGGAGGGGATCACTGGCTAAGATCTCATTAAAAGGACAGTCAGGGGACTTGTCTTGAAGCTATTTTGTGTAGCAAATCAGTCTTTAATGAGCTTGTGTGTCTATTGGGGTAGGCTGAAGAGGAAGGCAGTACCTGTCAGTGACATAAAACTGACTTGAATAATCTGAACAAGTGGCTATTCAAAAGAGCAAAGCAGTTGTGTAATGGAGGAAGTCTTGAAATGGGAAAAGAAAGGCTCAGCTCTCCATCAAGGCCCTGCTTTCTTGGGCAATTTTTCTTGCTACTCTGAGCTTCAGTGACCTCATCTTCAAAATAAAAGGGTTGGACTAGATTAGGGCTTCTCAATCCTTGGCTTTTAGGTTGGCAACAGCAGCATCACTATATTACTAGGAAATTGCTTGATATGCAAATTCTCAGCCCCTACCAATTACCTACTCAATCAGAATACTAAGAGCAGAACCTGAAATCTGTTTTTTGAAGTCCTTTATTTGTTTGTGATGTGTGATATGTTAGGGGACATCTGGCCTAAATATTCTCTAAAGTCCTTTTAGCACTAAGATTTTGAACTCATCATGTTATAAACAATGACATCTTTTCAGCTAATTCTAAAGATACATATAGTTCATTTTCATACTGTGTGAAGAAAGTACGCATCAATCTTCTCTATTTTCATGACAAAGATGAGGAAGAGATTATAGAAACTATAGGAACCAAGATGTGAGATGGTATAGTCTAATGTCTCTCTCCCCTTAAATAAAATCCACTTACCTTGTCTTTCTGCAGCTCACATTTTGGAACCACAGTCGGAAGAAAAAAAAAATGCCTCATCAGACATGGAACTCAGGACAATTCCTACTGGGCTGTGGCTTGCAGCCCCCAGATAAAATATGAACATAACATTAGTCACTTGTTTCAACCCTCCAGAATATTTGAATGATGCATAAAATAATGCAAATCAAAGATTGTGTAGTTCTTCAACAAGCAATACAATGAAGAAACCTTTCAAGGTAGAGACCTTGCAGTGAGATGCCTGAAGCCAGGGTGCTAAAGCTCTCTTGCTTATTTAAGCATGTAGCCTGACACATAGTAGGTGATGGGAAAATGCTTATTCAATCAGACTGGTCTGTCCAGATTTCTGGGGAGATATAACAAGACTCTTGTTCTATTATAACTAAAAGAATAACAAACTATACTGTAAACAAAGTAGAGTAACCAGACTGGAAGATACAGCAAACATAGTCAAAAAAATTTTAAAAAAAGAAAGAACAGTAAGACAATAACAAAAGTTTAATCCAAAGAATAAATAGTATTGGTGGAACGTGATGGGGGCATCTTGAAATAGCTGAAGAGCAGGAAGGCTTCTCTCCATGTAGAAGGAGCATAATATGTAACAATGGGTATAAATGACAGGAAGGAAATTGTTTGGCTTTTTTTTTTCCAAAAAATAGTTTTCTAACCACAACGCCTGAGCAGATTGAAGAGATTCAGGAGATAGACATAATAGAGGTGACTCTTTAAGACAAATGCATGTTTTATGTTGTTTGCACTTTGTTTTCTGCTTCCATAGCCACACAATTCTCTGAAGATTTCCACTCCACTCTGTGCCCTGGGAAGTTGATCTATCCTGACTTTATCCCCTGGATATTTTTGCCTTTCCAATTCTGATTGGAATTGCAAAATGAAAGATACAAGTAAGCGATTGGAGGGTGAGAAAGGAGAACACACCTTATTCTGTCTCCTACAACTGCCTCCCTATATCTGTGAGGGTAAGATGGCATCAAGTCCTAATACATGACTACTCTTCCATACTCCAGCTCTCTTATGACATTGCTCCCACCCTTCCCCATTTGTCCTGGGGAGGCAACCACTTCAATGTTCCTAATGTTGGCTGCTTCTTCCCTTGTTGGTCCTCCTTACACTGCACACACCTATTCAATAAACTCAATAAACTTTTCAGTTACCATGTGGGTGTACCATCTGATTAACTGGTTGGTTGCCTCAGAGAAGTAGTTTCCAGTCTTTAGCCTACATCAGAATCACCTGCAATGTTTGTTTAAATTCAGTTCACTGGATCTTACCTAAAGAATTTCTGATTCAATAAATCAAGAATGTTGCATGTCTGACAAGCTTCCAGGTGATAGAGATAGTGCTGGTCAGGGGACCACATTTGAAGTATAACTGCCTCAGTGATTTCTAATAATGTTCACACATTAGAATCACTTCATTAACTACATACAATTACAGATTACTGCAATTCTTTCTGGATTTACTAAAACAAAACCTGAAAGGTTGGCATGTGTATTTT
The DNA here is from genome assembly GCF_047511675.1 of Marmota flaviventris. Lineage (NCBI taxonomy): Eukaryota > Metazoa > Chordata > Mammalia > Rodentia > Sciuridae > Marmota > Marmota flaviventris. The sequence continues at coordinate 45,733,881 of NC_092505.1, read as the reverse complement.
CTACAGTTTCTCAGATGACTATAATGAAGCCAGACTACTTCTCCAAGACTCTTCCATCCATGAGACAATGAGACAGCAAGATGCCAGTTATTCTGATGCCTCTTGGCTTAAAGCTAATGAGAAGGCTCCAACTCTGCCTGGAAATGAACAGGAAGCTTATGCTTCCTCTTTCTCCAAATCCCGTTCAGCAACTTTTCATGAGAAGAGAAGTGTCCACTGTGAGGAGATGTGATCACCTCATTCTCTTTGTTTCCCTTCGACCCTTGGCACACATCTTCTGAGTGAGTGCACTCAGCACAGTGGCTGAGCTCTTTGAAGACAGGGATTGAACTGTACTAATTTTGAATCAAATGTGTTTAACACTTAGTGAATCTTTGCATCATCAGCACACACAACCTGCCTGGAACTTACTAGTGGGGGTGGGATGGAAGGTTGTTGAATAAATTAATTAAAGGATGGAATGGATGAATAGACACTGCTCTTCCTTCTTTTTTCTTTCAACATAAAATAATAATAAACATTTTACCCCCAGACACTGATTTTAACAAATATATTTGCCAAAGCAGAGGAACTACTAGAAATGAGTTGGGTGGCCTCATAGATCTTTCCCATCCCTTAACTTCTTGGTTCAACAAGTAATTGAAAGGAATCAATCTCCTGCTGACTGACAGTTTTGACAGCTGCTGTTCTCGGGATGTCAATGTATAATCTGTTATTCTACTTACCAATTTAAAACTGAACAGAGACATATGCACTGTCAGTCTCATTTCCCTGATCTTGCTCCTGGCCCCCAGATCCCCCTTCTGCCCTGTTTTATCTTTTCCCTCCCTCATGTCAGTGAAGTGCCTTTTAATTCTGAACAATTCCAAAGCTCCTCTGCCTAGAGCTGGAAGCTGGGTAAAAGCTCATCGTCCCTGAACATTATTACAGTACTTTCACAGTGGAATCTCCAGCTTTGCAAACTAATAGGGCATCATAAATTTGAAGCTGTTCAAATAATAAATGAATCTTTTCTCTTGGCTTAGCCAAGAAAAGGGGATATTAAAGTGAATAAGAGTAATAATAAAAAGCAAGTTAGCAGCATGGGTATAATTAAACTGAATAGCTCACACACACAAAAAAAATAAAGCTCTGAACATTGACTTCCTCTGGGACACACCCCAGTACACCCAGACCTCGCCTTAGAAAGGTATGCACAGCTTGTCATCCTAATGTAAAGCAAACACCTACACTCAGCCTCCAATTTACAACAGGGAGAATAATTTGGCTTCCTGAGTCAAAAACTCTTCCAGCTCTTTGGAGCCTAAAAAACCACCTATCTTCCCTGTTCTCAGAATTCAGAATACCCAGTGCAGTTCCTTAAACTGCTAAGGTGACATGACCTGATGCCAGGGTCTGTAACTTATATATGTTGTAAATGCATTTTCCTCTGTCAGAATGACTAGCCAGCAACATGGCAGGGACATCTTGGCCCCTAGAGTTGCTTTGCAGATCACCTGGGGGCCCTTCCTTCCAGAGCCTTTGCTAGAAAGTGTGAAGGAGCTCATAGCTCTTAGTGGAGCTGCTCCCATCTGCACTTTCTCCCCTGGAGTCGTTTTAAACCCCAGGAAGAACCAGTCACCCAGATTGGGTTACACCCACTTTCCTTTCTCAAGAACTTTGAGTCTAAGTCACCTAGGGATGAAGATTTGGAAGTTCTTCCTTGTCACTCTGGATAAATCGAGCTTGTGGGAACACAGTCTCCAGGTTATTTGTCATCAGGAAACACTGTGTCTATGTAGTCCTCATCCTCCAAGTAGGCTATTCACACAAAGGATTCTCTTAGGATTTCTTCCTATTAGGGGGAAAATGAAAGATACAGCATAAAATAATTGTGTATACCATATGTATGATTTTGAAATTTCAATAGCTTTTCTTTTGTAAAATTTCCTTTCCTTTGCTTTTGAAGATTACATATCCTTTATCTAGAGAAGCAAATGGAAAAGGCTGTATACATCCTTGGACATGATAGGTTAAATCTGGTTTCCAGTTGTGTTGTTCTGTAGTCTTTTTCAACTTAACAAAAATCACCTCTGAGGTGGAACATGGCTTAAGTATGGAGAGCTCCTTCCCACCATTCTGTAGTCACCATGGACAGATGGGCTCTCAAAGCTGCTAGATTCATAGGAAAGAATGTCTTTCGGAAGAGCTCTAAAAGTCTTGTATTTGAGTAATCCATTTGACAGTTGGTAGAGCTGAGAAGCTGAGAAGGGAACGTATTTGTTGAGATCACTAAGAAAGCTCAAAGCACATTCTTTGAACTCTTCTGAAAGATATTTTTTTTTCTTTTTCCCTTGTGATATACTTGGTACTGACAGTGTTAATCATATTTATCATGAAATTCTGAAACTATTATGCCTAAAATAAAACAAGATTAATTGTTCATAGTATTGAGTCTTACTTACCATGTGAGTGATTTTCGATAATTCACTTGCTTTGTGGAGACCTATGTTTTCCTATTAAGAGAATTGTTAAAACAATGGTATTGAAGATACATTCAAGCTCTGATGTTTTTTTGTTGTTCTACTAGCAATGGTAGATGATTTCTAATGTAATTGTTGCCTCCATTAATGTGGATAGGCAAGAATTAAGTGCATTTATAATCACAGGATAAGTACAAACGTATTATGAACATAAAAGTTCCTAAGATCAAACAAGTTATGCTACATATATGCATAGTATGTCAAAATGTACTCTATTTTCATATATATCTAAAAAGAACAAAAATTTTTAAAAGGGTAAAAAAAGAAAAATATCAATGTAAAGTGACTTAGCAATGCTAGTTGCAATTGATTTTTAGGGAGTAAAACTGCAGAAGTATTAATAAACCACAAGAAAATCTTTTATCGACATTTTATGCTCCAGACTGGGTAAAATCACTAATAAAATAATTGATGATTTCTTTTTTCAAAATTCTTACGATCAAACCAAAACTATTGTTTTAACACTTAATTCATTTTATGAGTTATTTCATTTTGTAGGGCAAAATAAATGGAAATCCTGGACTTGGAATTTCAAGTCTTGTTTTTCACCCAGCTTTACTATTTTATTTCATTAAATAACCATGGGAAAGTCTGAGCTTGTGCCTCATTGAAGTGGAAATAAATGTTAAGGTAGGGAAAGAGCAGAAATTTTATATTAACATGTTCTTGAAGAGACCTTCTATTTCACCATTCAATATAAGAGAAATCTAGAACAATTCCCTAACTATTCATATCTTTCCATATGGAATTATACAGGTTCTTTGGACATAGAAAGTACAAGATTGGGATAAAGAGAGTTGGAGACATTGGCTACAAGAGTAGAAGTTCTAGAAAGTCCCTCCCTTGTTGAAGGAGTTGTGTTAGAGGAAGAGTAACAGCATGGATTCAGTCAATAAGAAGACAGTGTTATCATAAACTTTCTGGTTTTGAGATTTCTGCTTCACCTTTCCTGTATTCCAATCTGTTTCCCTAAGAAGGTAAAAGCCCCTGAAGAAACATAACTAGTGCACCTCATATGAACACAATTATAGTCCCAGAAAGCTGTGTTCTTATTCATATGTGTGTATATAAAATCAACCCTACAACTTCTTAATTTAAATTAAATTAACTTAATTTGTTCCTATTAAGCTAACAGTAACTATAAATGATTTTTAAAATAAAAAAATATCAAAGGAAAATGTAAACTTTCATCTAGACTTTGAGCTATAGCTTTACAGTGTTGAAAGCACTCTTTCAATATAAAATCATTAAATCCATTGAAAAGGTAAAAGTCATTACCAAATATGTTTCATTTCTTAGTGAACATCATGTAGAAGCAATAACAAAACAGTCAAATGTGTCCTTGCTTCTGGGCCTCAAAGAAACATAGATGGAATAGCTTAGATCTATTGGCACAAAGGCAGAATCATCATAAAAAATTAATTTGTCGAAAAAGTTGCCAAAAAACTCACACCATACCCTCTCACACACAAACACACCTTCCTGAGCCATCAAGAAAGGAGGATGGGTATATACAGAGTCCACAAGAAAATTATCCTCACCATGTATCACTAAGGGTTAATCAATTAAAATACCTAGGAGTGCTGGTCAATAGAATGAGTCACCCTTTTAATATACAGTTCACATAATGTCAGGAGATGTCCTTGAAGCAGAAGAGTGTGGCAGTGTGATCTACCTCCACACTAATTTTCCTCTTCCCCCAGCCATAGGCACACTCTTATAGCAAGCTGGAAGATTCTCATTTCATTGCAGAAAACAATGGAAGTTAGCACCCTATATTTTGAGACTCAACTGCCATGGATTATCTGATTTACTATGTGAAAAGCATAAAAGATAATAATGGAGCATAATTAACTACACAGTCATTTTAATCAACCATGAGGCAACATGTGTCAGGAAGATACTTCCTCTCTTTGGGTGTCAAATTGATTGAACCAGATCAATGGTGCTTGACATTGGTTGCACATTAATAAACCTGAAGGATCTTTGAAAACTATTGATGCCTTCCTTAAACAATCAATTAAAATCTCTGTTCGTAGGGGCTGGGCACTGACATTTTTAAAAAAAAGGTCCCCAGGAGATTCTGATGTGCCTCTAAGTCCTAGAAGCAGAGGTTCTTTCTGAAGGTAAGCCAGGGGAGTGCATCAGTGACAGTACAAAATCTACCTTAAAGTGACATTGTGAACTCCAGGATATAAACAGAAAAGTAATTTAGAAGGGGACACACTTAAGTCATTTCGACTCAAGGGGGTCATGCCCCCAAATCTTGCCACTGTGCAGATGACAAACTGAAAACCCCAAGAACTAAAATCACTGATGAAATCACTTAACTTATTTGAGGAAAACTGAGATTGCTATTTCTGATGGTGATATTCAGACCCTGAAGCTTTTTTAGTTTTCCATGAGTTGAGTTGCTTGAGAAATAATACACCACTCAACAAAATAGCACCCCAAAAGGGCTATTGCCTCATTCTGGCAACGAAAACTGGGTTTTCCCTTAGGCCTTGCTTCGTAGGCTGGAGTTGCCATGGGAAGCAAGGATTTATTGGGATGCCAGAACAGACAGGCTCTGAAACCACCCCAGCACAACCTACAGAGCTGCCTATAAATCAAAGAGAGCCCTAGGGTCAAAGCCACTTAGAGACACTCCCCCCACACCTCCTCTCTCTCTCTCTTTCTCGTGTGTGTGTGTGTGCGTGCGTGTGTGTGTGTGTGTGTCCCTCCCTCCCTCCCTGAAATTACAAAGGAGAAGGTGTGTCAGGGACATCCAACTAAAATTCCTAGGCATAAGTAATAATAACAGAAATTTATGTGCCCCTTTCATCCACAGTTCTCAAAAGCACAAAATGTGCTGAGATGACTCATCTTTTGAAAGCTGTCCAATGTTCTGAGGGGGGAAGGAGGAGGGATTTTGCATATAAATTCAAGCCTGGGGATGTGGCTGTAAGGGTCCATCTATCCCATTCTCCTGGTTTCTGGCATAGGTATGATGAAACCAAGTCCTGTTTCTTCTTCCCTTTGGCAAAGTCAATTCTACACCCTTCCAAGGTATAGTCTTCCACCCCACCCACTCTTTTTTTTCCTCTGGAAGATGTCCTACCAGTAGATTGCCCTTCTAGGATGGGATTTGAATCCTTTCTGTTATACCATTCAGGCAACAGTGTGGAACCTCTTTTCCCCATCTCCTCAGCCACTTGGTTTCTTCTTTTACCAACATTGCCCATCCCTCCACTGAAGAGTATTGCCTTGTCCGTAGGAACCTAGCAAAATCAACCTTGATATTTAATAATATTGTCATACATGCACCATATTTGTGAACAAGAGTTTGAGATCATAAAATCTTTCTCTACTATCTGTGGAAATGAGGGACAGCTGGTCATCTTCCACGGTTAGAAGGAGTTTAGTAGATAGCAGTTCTTGCCAATTCTTTTCCTTAAGCACTTATTTCACTTATTGCAAAGCTCAAAGGCAAGATTAAGTTTGGAACACTTACAAAAAATTTAGAAAAAAAAATTACATTACACATCTCTGTTTCATTAAGGACTATTTTGTTGTATAAACAAAGAGGTTGTTTGCAGGAGGGATGCTCTTTTTTTCCATCTGAGACCTGCTCATCTGTTTGCCCTTCCCATCACCAACTTTGCTAACAGCCACCCCAACCTATAGTGTACGGTGACTCAGCCCTGCTCAGAGGTCTGGAGTGGATCCACATCCTATCCATGGAGGTGATTTGCATCTAGTTCAGTAAGCCAGGGCATTACCTCAAGGGACATCGTAGTCTTTCTAAACTTGACTCTGTTTCTGTCTTGTCCTTGACACCCGGTTACCACCACCGAGTCTCTGTCAGGGTCCTTGTGCCTGCTTTCCTTCCTTTGCAACTTGCTTAGCAGGCCCGGCTTCTTGGGACTGTTTTCTTTTGCTCTCTATCAAATTTGCACCTTGTACATGATGCAAGAGCATGCAGAGCCTGTGATGAGAGAGGGTGGAAACAAGCTTGGAGTAACTCCTGAGTTGAATTCCAGATTCTTGCAACTGTGTGCTTTTATTCCATTCGCATGATACCTGTCTACTTTTTTATTGGATAGTAGTCAGTGTGGAGCTTAACTAGATGTAAACTCTCAAGACAATTGCACTTCTTTTTTTTTTTTTTTTCAGCTCTTCACTTTCTTCTTATATCATCATGACTAGGATTGTGTTTCCTTTCCCCACTTCTGTGTTCTCACGCAACTTCTTCAGCTCAGTCATGGACTAAATAAATATGCAAGACAGCTATGCTGTGGTGAAAGGTGTCCTGCACACATCTGATTGAGTTCCAATTTCTCTATTCATTAGTGGGTAAACTACTGCTGTTGTTGTTTTTGTGGTCTTGAGGATCAGACTGAGGACCTCAACACATGCTAAGCAAGTGCTCTACCACTGAGCTAGAAGCACAGCCCTTGGATGAACTATTTTACTTCTCTGAGCTTTAGATTACTTGGTGGTGGGGGGTGGGGTATGTGGCTCACATAAAATGTGAAACTGAATCACGTTATAAATATGTAAACTGTTTTCTATTTCTAATGTTATGAGAATAGAGTGACAATACATACAAAATATTCTTAAATACTTCCTTAGAACAATTTTAGAGCCATTTGGAAAGTCCTTTATAGGCAAGTACTTTTCAGGTTCATTTTGGTCAGAGTCACAGAAGCCACAGTTTTATAGTTACTCATATAGTGCTAAAGTTTAGTATCTATATTTATTTCTTTAATGTAAATTTTCCCAAGTCTTTGCTAGAGCACTTTAGCTAAAATATAACATCAAAGAAGTCCTGATCTAGTGGGAAAGCTTCAAAGGCTTCCTGCAGGGCCAATTAGCACCTATAAAATTTATCTCTGTTGTCACTAATGGCTATTAAAGTAAAGTGAGGGCTAATGAAGACTGATAACCACCAACCACCTCCTGGGATTGCTGCTATTTAAGTGGAAAAATAACCCTTAACTCTCTACACTGAATATTCAATGTGGGATTGGTTTAAGATTCAGTAACTATTGCAGATTGAGGATCTTTTTATGATTCAAGTGGAAAACATTGCTGTACCCTCCAGCCAACACATCTTGGGTGTCTGCCTTGTCATTAAAACAAGTTGACATGACAGTCTGATGAAGTGAGAAATGACCTCTGTGTGTGTTCTGAAGGTTTCTAAACACAAGTGGGCACATCAGCGCTGGTAGTAGAGAAAACCTTCTAGGCTAGGGAGAAAGGCAGGTCAAACCCTTCCTCTGCCATTTTGCAGCCTCTTGATCCTGGGCAGGTTAATTAACCCAACTTTGTCTTTTTCCTCTTCACTTATGGGGGGCAGGGAGCTAATGCTAATACCTACCCCAGGAATTGTAGTGAGTGAAAAAAAAAATGAATTCACAGTACTCTGTGGTCACTAGCACTTGGTGACCATGTGAATGGATTTTTTTTAATATTATGATTAACAAAGGTAAATGATATTTAAAGTCAATGGTAAAAAAACTTTGAGCTTTGTTATTGTATTTAAAAGATCTTTTCTTCTATAAATAGTTCTCCAATTATCATTATAATTATAGGTGTATATTTCTATATAATGTAGATTAAGTGATACAATGTGCAGATTCTTGTCTTGTGTCTTATTTATATCTTCCGATTATAAAAGTAACACATTCTAAATCTGTTTTTGAAAGAATAAAAAAAAAAACTTAAAGGAACATTAAAAAAAAAAAGAATCTCCACCTATATACAATTATCCAAAGGCATCTGTTATTTTGTCACATTCTCTTTCAAACAATTTTTAACATCAAGAATACTACCAAAATCAAAATAAAAACAGATATTTGGGGTTTATATTGGTATACCTGGTATATGTAAAATTTCCTATAAGAAAATCAATGGTTATGTGCTTGCTAATACTTGGCTTTTTTATATTATCATTTCTACTTCAACCCCTTTAAAGCAGGATCCTCAGTCCTGACTACATATTAAAATTATCTGAAGAGTTTTAGAAAAACACTAAATCCCAGGCCACATCCTGAATCTATTACACGGGATCTTGGAATAGAGGTGTATGTTCATGGTTTCTGTATTTCTGATTTTGATTTACAGCCCAAGCTGGGAATGACTGCATCAGAGGGATTTCCTCCCTTGGCTCAGGAAGAAGTCTCACTTTTTCTATCTTAAAAGAGCAGAAAGGAACCACTCCTCAGCTCTGCTGTCCTACCAATCAACCTCTACTTAACATCAAATCTCCTGGAAGAGTCTCAGTTCCTTTGCTGACCTTGTGTATTACCGCTCCTCCTTTATCATTGTTATTTGAAAGATTAGAAGTCATGGGTTATCAGGATATTCAGCAAACTGCCTCCCCCAAAATATTATTTTATCCATATAGCATCTTACTATTAAATTCTCCATTCCTAAGCTCACATTCCTCATTTATTTCCTTTGACACATTCTAGGCAGATCGCACATGCAAAAAAGAAAGAAAGAAATGTATTCTGGAATAATGTGGAGATGGGTTGGGGTCTCTGACCTATTCCCTCTGGGATGGAAGGATTTAAGGAGTAACAGCATCAGCCCCTGGGACCCCACCTATGCCTTCTTAGGAGAAGCTTCTGGTCACTCCCCATTTTCCTTCTCTACTTCTTCTTCTGTTCCTTTCCTGTAGAAAATGGATGATTTTACTCCACTAAGTGTCCTTGGAATACTTCCTGGGGAAAAAGTCCTGCTCCAGAGTGGGAAGTCAGATATGCTCTGTGTTCACCGAATGAGCCACATCACAAAAAAAGAGAGTGGGAGGGAGGGAAGAGAGCAGGAGGAAAAACCTTTCTGAACATTTCACTGTGCAAGAGGCTATGGAAATTCCCCTATGGTCCTTTCAATAAAACCCCCTTTTTTAAAAACACACTTTTCAAGTTTTCCTGAGTTGAATTTTTGGTTTGATTGTCTAATTGGTTTTAGATTTGGCAACAAATGTGTGGATGGACAGAAGTTGTCCTCAGGGCAGCCAAGCTGGGTTCCTTTACTCCCTAGAATAGATCACTTCACACATGGTAATTGCTGGGGTTACTGTTTTGAGGGCTTACTATAGGCTATTCTCATTTGGTAAATCTCAAAATAGCACTCCAAGGGACAACATTCTCCAGCAAAAGGAAAACAGTTGTGTTTCCATGTGTGTGGCACTATTTCCCGCCCCACAGTCCTTGCTTATGCTTCTTTTGGACAATTCCCCTCTTCAACATCTCCTCAACACCAAATTCCAAACAAAGCTGCTAGTTTCAGTGAAAATATACACTCAGGTTGTTGACCTATAGCTTTCTTCTGGTCTAAACTTTTTTTTTTAACTTCCATTTGAGTTCTGATGTCTGATGTCTATTAGTGTTTTATAAGCTCTGCTACTATAAACTCCACGTGTTTAGCACAGTGAATTGGACATGATGCACACTCAATAAATAGTTTTGGAATTAATGATTAAAGTTATTCACAATAGACTACAGTTGTTTTTCTTTCATTTCCTTTCCTCTTTCTCTCTCTCCTTTTAATAAAGAATGTAAATTTATAAATGTGGTGTACCTGGAGAAATTAGCATTCATCTTGATTAAATATTTCTTATTATTATTCTAATTCTTAATATTTGATGTTGAACAACAGTTTTTGCATAGTATTTTCTGAAAGATATAAAAACAAAGCATTCCTCTTAATGTTGGCTAAGCCATGTTCAAGAACAAAAGGATTGACTAGAGGAACCTGAGAGAAAAGCTCTTGTTTTTCTTTTTTAATTAATTAATTTATTCTAATTAGGTATATATGCAGCAGAACGAATTTCGATTAAATGTACACAACTGCAGCACAACTTTTCATTTCTCTGGTTGTACCTGATGTAGTATCACACCATATGTATAGTTATACATGTACCTGGGGTAATGATTTCCATCTCATTCTACCATTTTTCCTGCCCCCGTGCACCCTCTCCTCCTATCCCTCCCCTTTGCCCAAAGTTTTTCCATTTTTCCAACTGTCCCCCACCCCATTATGGATCAGCATCCACTTATCACAGAAAACATTTGGCTTTTGGTTTGGGGGGATTGGCTTACTTTGCTTAGCATGATATTCTCCAACTCCATCCATATACCTACAAATGATCTGTGTGTCTATACTTTGCACATCTCTGCTTATTCTTCTAAGTTATAATTCTAAATTTGAAATTTCTCATATATTTATGTTGATAAGAGTATAAAACTGAAAAAAGAGAAAGTTATAATTTATCTTTAGAATTTAGTTATTTATAAAGATTGGGATTCTGAAGCACTCACAAAATAATGAAAATAGTCATAGTCTGGGACTCAAAAAAACTGAATTATAAACCTAGATCCCTCTCCAGCTCACTGGAAGCAGTGGGAAATCTGACTCTATCTCAGATTTTAGGAGTGGGCTCATCTTCATTTTTAAAACAAATTGGAACAGGTGTTTTGTTGTTTTGTTTTTGTTTTTGTTTTTTTTTTTGTACTAGAATCAAATTCAAGGGCACTTTACCATTGAGCTATATCCCTAACCCTTTTTATTTATTTATTTATTTATTTATTTGAGACAAGTCTTGCTATGTTGCTTAGGGCCTTACTAAGTTGCTGCGGCTAGATTCCACTTGCCATCCTCCTGCCTCAGCCTTCCAAGGCACTGAGATTACAGGCACACACCAACTATAGACTACTCTATATTTATGCAACCGTACTCTCAGACTCTTCATATTATAATATTTCCCAGTACACAACAAGCTGCTCAATAAATGTTATTTCTCCAATTTTTGCCTTGGTATGTTCATCCATCAGTCCTAGAGTCATCCCTTGGTATCATACAAGGTGATTCACAGACCCTAATTGAAAACCGCTGAGTACTCAGAGACTGAACATTTTGATTTTCTTTCATCAGATGAACTGTGGACAGCTTCATATTCAGAGGTTGAACAGTACCATTGCTCCCTCCCCTACCAGCCTAATTACTATAGGTCTACAGGTCTTGTCACACACATGCTAGGACTGTGTGATGATAAAAGTGTTTTTCTGCTTGCTTATCTATATATGCATGGTAAAAAGCAACTGGGTGTTAGGTGACATAGGTGAGGTTGACCCTGTATCGATTTCCAAGTCCTGGTAGTTGTGTTAAAAAGAAGTATGTCCCTTAACCAAACCAAGTGGGTTGGCCTTATGTAGCTTTAGTCACATAGGAAAAAGATCTCATGCAAGGTGAAAGGCACAGCCATAGGGAACCAGACTGGATTCTGGAAAACAAAAGAGTGTAAAAGCTCTCCCAGGTCATGTAGTTTCAATCAAACCAACCTGGGAGACTGGGTGTGCAATAGTTTATTCCTTTAATTTCATGGAGATAGTGAATTAAAAGAATGGTTAGATATATGCTGGATGATCTAAATGATTTCCTTACTCTTTTCTGTTTTCCAATTCATCCTTAGTATTGGTAATTTTGAACAATTCCATTTTATTTCAGCTATTTTTAAGGGAACCAAAAAGATGGGGTGGGGAGCAACATTTGGTCCAGAACATTAAAGGGAAAATACTTCATCTCTTAATTGTGGCATTATGGGGGACCAACCAGTGATCCTTTCTTCTGATCTTTCCCAGAGAAATGTTCTGCTTTGATTCTTTCACCTTATATTTCATCTTAAACAAATGAGGACATTACTGTGCATCCTCTCTCTCAGTGTAACTTCTCAAGTGTTAGAAATGCAAATTCTTGGACCCCAAGAAGCCTCCTGAATTTGATACTTTTGAGGTAAGTATGAGTAACTTCTGTTTAGCATGCATCTCCCAATGATTCTGATGAATATTAAGATTTAAAAAAAAAAAAATCTCTTTTCAAGCTAAGCACAGTGGCACATGCCTGTAATCCCAGCAACTCAGGAGAATGAGGCAAGGAGGATAACAAATTCAAAGCCCAGCTCAGTAATTTAGCAACATAGAAAGACCCTTTCTCAAAATAAAAAAAAATAAAAAATGGCTAGGGATATGACTCCATGGTTAAGTGCCCAGTTTCCAATCTCTGGTATCCAAAATAAAAATAATAGATAAATGAATACAAAGTAGTCTGTCTTAAAAGATAATGGGTTGCCTGTCACTGGAGGTATTGCCAACAAATTCATCTACAAGTTTTGCTCTTCCAGTAAGCCTTCTGGCGCCTCCTATTCTCTGGATTCTTATGCTTATTTCATTTTTCTGACTCATCTTTCTGCTTCTATTACCCCCTTCAGTCTCTTACATTTAGAGTAATAATTTTAAAATGTGGCACGTCCCTAGCATGTGCAAGGGCCTGGGTTGGATCCCTATGCATCACAGGTTTTCAAATGCACTTGGAATAAAAATTAAGTACCTTCAGGTGCTGTGGGAGGCCCTCTCTGCCCTCATTCCTGCCTTTCCCCTCATGTTTTCCTGCTCCGGATATGGAGTCCTTCCTTCTGTTCTGTGGACAGGCCTTGCTCATGCCCTCCTCAGCCTGTGGGCTCTTGTTTCTCCTTCTGGCTCTGATGCTCTACTCTCTGAGAAATATTAGATCCATTTTATCATTCAGACCTCATCAAAATGTTCCTTCTATAAGGAAACCCATCCTAACCACCCTGTATAAAATGTGAAAACCTTCACTCACAATCAGTCATGTTAAAACTCGTTTATCCAGCGGAGTGTGATGGTGCACACCTATAATCTCAGCCACTCTGGAGGCTGTGGCAGGAGGATAACAAGTTCAAGGCCAGATTGGGCAACTAGAAAGACCCTGAAAACTGAAAATATAAAAATGACTGGAGATGTACTTCAGTGGTAGAGTGCCCGTAGGCTCATCCCCAGCCACACACACACACACACACACACACTCATACACAAAATTTCCATTGTATTATTTTCATGGCCCCTATTACCACATTTTATTTCTTGGGATTCTTATGATGCCAAATATGTGCTTCGAAGAATATAAGTTCAGTAGATTAGACAAAGAGGAATGAAGGGAAGGGAGGGAAACAGGAATAGGAAAGACAGTGGAATGAATCTGACATGACTTTCCTGTGTACATTTATGAATAAACCACACTGAATCTCCCATGATGAACAACCACAAGACTGGGATCCTAATTAGAATAAGATATACTCCCTGTTTTTACAAATATGTCTAAATATACTCTACTGTAATGTATAATGAAAAAGAACTAATAAAAACAGATGAAAAAAAGGGTAAGTCTTGAGCTGGGGATGCATGTCAGTGGTAAAGTATATACATACTTATAATACATGAGGCTCTGGGGCCAATTCCTAGTACCAAAATAGTTAAAAAGAAAAAAAAATTAAGTCTTACCCATTTCATTCATAACTACATCCCCTGCAACTAGATGGAAAAAACAAAGGGAGAGAGAAGAAAGGATGTAAGAGGAGTTAAAATGCTTTATACTAGCTGTTCTGAGCAGTTTGTTAACAAATAGGTATTTGTCAACTATTACACATTTTAATGTTTACAGATATTGTGTGAATTTTAAAGATCAATAAATTAGTGCATATTTCATTTCATGCACCCTCTTCTCCAATCAAACTGCCTTATTCATGACTGTTTTAGAAATGAAAAAAGAAAAGAAAGGTCTGCATGGTTGATTTGCTCAAGGTCATATGGAGAAGGGAGATGTGTTCTTTCCATTGCACCACTCTGGAATTTCTTAAACACTCCAGCCAGACTTACACCTTTTCTCTAAAGAAAGCAAGAGAGAGTTCAGAGACCTTATTTTTAAACCTGCATTAAATGGAAACCTTTGGAAGAGCAGGTGGTTGGTAATGCTGTGAATCTGGCTCAGCAAGGGGAACACTGAGGTCATGATATTTTTCACATTTAGTAACTTCAAAAATATAGGGATGATGTAAACTTCCTCAGACTTGTTGCCAGCCTAGTGATACTGGGAACTCTGGGCAGGAGGGAACATCATTGGTCATGACAGGCACATGTGTGGCCAATGAGCTCTCTCTAGTCAATAGAGATGCTCTGATAATACTTTCAGATGGCTGTCTTGGATTCACATCCTGCTTACAGTAACACTAGCAAGGCTACTTAAATTTCCTATTAGATACATGACAAAAATATCCTATGATGTGAAGAAGTCGCTAAGACCAAATAGTACCTACTTCACAGAGTTGAAAGATTTAGTGAGCGAATACACTTAGCCTTTGCTCACCTGCTGGCACTTTAGCGGCATTCACTAAATGTCGTGTATTAAAATTAAAATCCAGTCAAAATGAGAGTGTATTTGAATGTTTGGTTTTCTAAATTGATCGGGGCTTTTCGTCACTCCACCTGCCCTGGACTCTGCTATAGAGTCGCACTCTCAATGGAAGAACCATACTATCACAGCATAGACCTGAAAGAACATATGTAGAGAAAACCTGGTTTAAAATGAAGTATCTGAAGCAACAAAGAAAAATAACACTAGATTGGAAGACTTAACCCAGGACAGAGACAGAACTCAAATTAGAGTCTAGATCCCTTTTATCCCTGTCCACTTTCTTCTCTGATCCAGATAGCAATATTTACTGCACTTAACTTTTGACTCACTTGATCTTTTAAAAATTTAGGCATATTAAATTGACATTTAAAGAGTGAACTACAAGGTATACTCTGTGTTGATTTGGTATTTGTGCATATTATGTAATGACTACCATAATCAAATTAACACCTCTATCATCACCCATGTTATATATTAGGTCAAAGAACATGTTCATCTCATAACTAAAAGACTGCACCCTTTGACCAACATCTCCTAATTTCCCCTACCACTCAGATTCTGGCAACCACTCCTCTGCTCTTTGTTTTGATGAGTTGGTCCATTTAAATTTTTTTCTCCTATATTAAATACTTTCAGCTCCCTGAGGATAAGATAGGGATTAGATTAGGGATCCCCAGTAGGTTTCTTTTCAGTCTTCCTTTCGTACTGGAAGTTCTCCTGACAATACTATATATATTTCATCACATAGGGGAATCACAAATGGAAGAGTATATGTAAGGACACTTTGGGATCTAAAATTCCATGCTTCATTATTCCTAATGATAAGTCCAATCCAGATATTCTTGAATGCCTCACAAATGTACTGTTAAAGACACCAGGAGAATATGTACAACTCTTAACATCCAAAATGACTTTTTAAATGGCCCTTAAATACAAGTATCAATAATTCAGAATTAAATCCTGGATAACATTTTGTTTCCAAGCAAAAAGGGCAAATGATGAGCTTCAGTAAATGGCAGAGGACTGTAAACTTATAGAATTTATAGTTGTTTTAGTAGTAGTTCTGTTGCTACTTGGACCTCAAATTTGATGGAATTGATGATTTTCTATTAATGTGGAATGATTCCTTGACTAATTCTAATTGGCATCCCTTGGTTCCATAGTTTGTAAACAAATCCCCATGAATTTGTACTCAACAGTAAGAAAACTGAAAATCATCTTGCTTGACTTTACTCAAGCAATGTGCTTCTGCAAATCTGTATGCATATTCTTTCATAATTCAGCTATTTTTTTTGGTTTTTAAGGACTGAACCTAGGGGTGCTTTACTTTTGAGCCACATCCCTGTTTCGTTTTTAATTTTGTAGTTTCAGACAGGGTCTTGTTAAGTTGCTGAGGCTGACTTTGCAGTTGGGATCCTCCTGCCTCAGCCTCCCAAATCACTGGAATTACAGGCATGTACCCAGCTATAAATCAGCTAATTTTTTTTTACTGTTTTTTACTATTGATTTATATATATATATAAACTTCAGGATGATTTATCTTAATTTGATTGCCCTTTAACTGGCACTTCAGCATTAAAAGAAAAGCTAACCAATGTATTTTATCTCTGTGCACAAGAAGTTGGGTGAAAGTAATACTCACTTCTTAGCTGCTAGGGAGGTACCAGATGATTCAAATCCCTTTCCCAAGATGTCAAAGATCTGTCCATAAACACCAAAAGGTTGAAGAGATAGCACAATTAAATTCCTTTTCCATCCTCACGTGCCTATGAATGACTTAGCAGCAGAAAATAGCTGTGTTCCTCTCAATGTGGATTTAGACTTCTCCATCCCTAAACAGCTGGACAAATAGGCAGACCCATCTGTGCCACTGCAGAAGAAAATACAACATTGCCTGTCATTTAGGCAGCAGTGTTTCACTGCAAGACCATTCGGGATTTTTTGCTCTCGCATTCTTGCGGTCTCCAAGCACCGCCAGTTTGATCTCTCCATTACATTTCTTGTGGGCCCATTCCTTTCTTCTAGCCCACAGCCAGTACAGAGTTCAAGTCCTCAGCCTCTCTGACCTGGATTACTACAGTGGCCTTTCAGGCCACCCTCCCTGCATCTATCCTCCTCCTTGTCCCAAGCTAATTTCTCCAGAACATCAATCCAACTACAGCTTAGACTTGCTTGAAAATCTAGTAGCTCCTGCTGGGTATGGTGGTGCACACTTGCAATCCCAGTGGCTTGGGAGGCTGAGACAGGAGGATTCTGAGTTCAAAACCAGCCTCAACAAAAGTGAGGCGCTAAGCAACTCAGTGAAACCCTGTCTCTAAATAAAATACAAAATAGGGCTGGGGATGTAGCTCAGTAGTTGAATGCCCCTGAGTTCAATCTCCAGTACCTGCCCCCCACCCCAAAAGAATCTATTAGCTCCTGATTGCCTGCAGAATAAAATCTAAACTTCTTAGCTTTATTCTCATGTGATTTGATACCAATCTATCTTTCTATTTTATGTTCCTTCCTCTCTCCTATTTATACACATCACACTCAGAGCCAAAGAAATGTGCTACTCTAGGAAATATTAGATTATATTTATTGAGCATTCTCCGAGTGCTGGACACTTTTACACACATTATGTAAATGTGTGTAATGAAATAATAACATTTTACAATAAGTATTATCAGTTTACAGAGACATTGAGTAACTTGTCTGAGATTCGTCAGCTACTGGAGGATTGAGCAGGATTCAAACCCAGGTCTGGGTGTCCATACTTTCTTTCGTCTTGCCCAGGATGCTTTCTCAAAGAACTACGCTTTCACTTCCTTTCACATGCTGTTTGTTTCATTCTGGAATGTCATTCCATTTCAACTTGTTAGAGTTCTATTGAGTTCTTAAATCCATCCAAAATGTTGTGAACTCTGTGACATTTAAAATTATTATGATGAAATTATCTTATGAATATAATATGAATGATAGTAGAGATATTTGTGTGCATGACTTAAACTCCTGGACAAATGTAACCTCCTGAAGGACAAGGGCTATGTCAGCCTCACACCTGGTATTTAGTACAGTATCTGAAACACAGTAGGTCATTTAGCATAAATGACCATGTAGATAAACTATTTCTTTTTATTATGCTTACTTATTAATTTAAATCTCACAGAGATATTGCAAAATGAAATCACTGAATACTATCCAGTACTGGGGGTTGGCAAGAAACAAAACTTACAAAAGAGCATAGCTCAAACTTCAAAAATAACTAATTTGTACCCAGAAATGTTAGACTTCTCATGATAAAACTGATTACTCCTAAAATAAACTTCAACCATTTTCCTGTAAATGACTAAATTATTTTTTTCAAATGATACCATGATTAAAAATAGCCATTTTTCTCTAAATTGCTCAAACATTAGTCTGCTTCCAATCTTGGAGCAAAATAAACTGACAGTCTTTCCGCGGAGATAGGTTGCAGTGTTTTCCTGCATGAACTCACAGCTAAGCAGAGGGTTGGGTGGGCTCCAGATCGAGTGCCACATTTTTAGTTTATTACAAGGATGACAATTACAAAGACACAAAGCACATGGCCTGATCTCAGGCTTTTGTGGAAAGCACTGCAGTCACACAAGATGTTCAAAATCCAGCAGAGAAATGCCTATTTATCTGTCAAGGGGAGAAAGTGTCTCGGCAACCTAACATGCCAGGAAGATTTCATTTCTGTGGGAACTGCTAGCTATATTTGAAAAGTAAATAAAGGTGAATTAATGCCAGAAAATTGTGTTTCGAATCTTTGAAATGGCATTAATAAAAAAAAAAAAAAATGCTTCCCAGTTGGTAAACACACAGAGACATGCGCCGAGGTGCCTCCAGTTCTCTACCTTGTAACTCCTCTCTAATCTCTTTGTTTCTTCCTAGTGGAGAGGGAATTGCTGCTGTTGCCGCCATGAGCATCCTGCTGTAATCCCTCAGTTTGAGGTCCAAGTATTATTCCTCCAGCATACATTGTGTCTGTTGTAAGTTTTCATGTAAATCTAAACACCTCACTTCCTGCTGGAATGCCTTCCTGCCTTTTAGCATCCATGACGTCCTCCCACTCCCACTGTCTTAAGGTGCAGCTCCATCACTACTTTCTCAGAGAAGTCTAATCCAGGTGAATCTTTTCTATGAATAACCATACCTCTTTCCCACCTCCCCCTGTGCTTTGTATTGTGTTCTATAAATTTCGAATTTTCCAAAGGCAGAAAAAAGGTCCTATTTACTTTTGTATCTTGCAAGGCATCTTACCATAGTGGCTGATGGAGCATGTTGTTATGTTTCCTGAATGAATGAATAAATGAAGAATAAATGAGTTTCTTCCAACCACCTCTCCTTTGTTGGGTGGGGATGGGTGGGCAGTGTACAGGGATCGAAACCGGGCTACTTAACCACTGAGCTACATACCCAGACCTTTTTTTTTTTTTTTCTTTCTTTTTTGAGACAAGGTCTTGCTAAGTTGCTGAGGGTCTCACCAAATTCCTTAGGCTGGCCTTGGACTTGTGATCCTCCTGCCTCAGCCTCATAAGTGGCTGGGATTACAGACTTGAAGGGAGTTAAAAAAAAAAAGATTTGAAGTAAGATGAACTTCTTGGTATAGAAATCATAAGAAATGGTAGCTGTTCTTCAAAATGGTATTCTTTCCTCTCTGTCTTTTAGAATCTCAGAATCCTCAATGTTTTATGTTACAGTTGAAGAAATCAGGATTCAGAGATGAGCTCACTCCAGTCATGGGGCAGTCAGTGGAGAAAGAGTAGAAAAGCAATAATTTGACAATGGGCTCACATAATGATTCCTTCACTAAGGCATCTTCCACTACCTGCTCTATGAAATGAGAATATCTGTGTGTTTTCTTTATGCCCCATACGAATAACCTAACAATGAGGATTTTTGACCTTTCTCCAAACTCAAAACCCATGCCAGGACCTATAACTGTGGAACCTATTCTTGACATATGGAAATGTATCTTTCATATATGTGAAATTAGACTTACCTGAGATGCATTTCTTACTAGTATTGTAAAAGCATATTATATTTTATTTCCTTTAAATGAATTACATATTTATAAATGCTTTTTAAAAAAATATTGAAAATAAGTGTAAGAGAGGCCAGGAATGAGACTTGACTGTGCCTGTTCCCCCAGCACAGTTGTCAGTGCAGCTGGAAGAAGAATCCACTCAGCTTGAGGTTGAAGATCAAACTTTATTGCTAGTTTCAAAGAGCAATGTTATCAAATCTGCTTCCCTACCAAGTCTAATGTTGTTGTTTTCTAATCCGTTGTTATTTGGTGTTATCTTAATTGAATCTTTCCTTTTACTTTTCTCAAGTTCATTTTATTGGTGTCTTTCTAACTTCGTATATTTTATGCTTGGCTACTTTTTGATTTGTAATAAACGTATTAAGGAATAGGCTGTCTTTGAGTTTAGTTTTAACTTTGAAGCATGAATAAATAAATGTAGTCACACATGAATAAATGATGATATTTGTATATGAGCAATATTATGCAACACCTAAAGTACTTCTAAATTATTTTTTTATCACAAACATTGTACTCACAATGAATTGTTAAGCAAAACAATGTTCTTGTTATAGTCACTTAAGAAACAATTTCTATTCAATTTTTTATCATTTTCTAAAAGAATATTGACATTATAGTTAATGTGTATTGAAAATTATTATGTTATTAAGCTTAACAACCACAATTAAAAAGTGCAATATAATCTTAATCCTGAAAAAAATACAAAGTACACACATACACAATATTTCCACAAAGGAAGATAGAAGGTAAATAAACAAAAATATAAACTACTCTATTCCTAATTATAAAATAATTGATTAATTTAATTTTAATTTCAGAAGTTTTCCAACTTTCCACAATATGATAAGTTTACTTCTTTTGTAAGAAGAAGAAATAGGTGTCATTCTTTATAAAGGCTTATGCCACAAAGATGGCACATGCATCGTCTCTAGACTGGTCAATGAAAGTCCCAGTTTCCCTCCTTGCCTCTTTTCTAGTCTGCCTCCCTTTCTGTCTCTTCACTGTTGAAATTCTTTTTTTGTTGTTGTTGTTATTGTCTTGTGGTTCTTATTGAACATTCTTAAGAATCACTCTGTAACCAAAGGGATCTTCAAATGCAAACCCTTCAAAAATTGTTCACTGCTTATGAAATGGAATTTGAAATCTTTGACATGAGCAACCACCCTCTCCATTTCTACCCTAGTGTGTACCTATAGTTACCACTCACTTTCTCTCTAAACAAGTTCCACATTCAGGCCAAACATCGCCAAATTCAACTTGTCACCTACAAGGACTTGAATTCTGCCATAAAATCATTTTCCACTTGTAGTTTATCACAATATAATTAAAATGTTCTGTGTCCTTCTTGTTTCAGGTGAATAAGCAACTTACTTATTATATATTTTTATGACCATCATATCATACTGCCCTCAGTTGTAGTTATTCATGTTATTGGTACATATGAAGGATAAAAATAAATGACTTTGAAGAGAACTCAGAGCATGTGTTGTCTATTTCCCCGCTGGTACTCTCTGAGCAGTGTGTCTTATCCAGCTCTCTGAGCTGCTATCAAGTTACGCAGTGAGAGCTTGCATGGAGTGGGGGCTTAGCAAGAGAGGATTGAAGGGAATTATTAAATAAACCTTTCCTTTTCCAACTCATGCTGCTTTGCTATCCTAGAAATCTAGATCATTGGTGATTTTGTAAAATTACTTTTGTCTTTGGAACTGACACTTAGAAACTTTAATACTCAAAATCTAGAAGGGAATCATATTCATTTCCCTGTTTGAGAGCCGTGAGGGGTTGAGCCCATTCCATGAAGACAAAACTGATAAAAAGGGTCTCTAATTCACAAGGGTGGGTGAAAACAAGGGTGAAAGGGGAAGAATCCACTCATCTTGAGGTTAAAGATCAAACTTTTTAGTTTGGGGGTGAGGAGGTATTTCTTCAGTGAGGCATGGTTATGGTTTGGATGTAAGGTATAAACTGCCCCCCGAAAGCTCATGAGTGAGATGATGCAGAAATGTTCAGAGGTAAATGATTTGATTATGGTAGCAATGACCTAATTGGTGGATTAATCCATTTGATGTATTAGTAATTTTAAAGGACTACAGTACCAGGTGGTAACTGTAAGGCAGGTTAGAGTGTGGCTGGAGGAAGTAGGTGGCTGGGGGCATGTCTTTGGGGTTATATTTTACCCCGGTGCCTCCCTTTCTATCCCAGCTTCACAGCAGCCATAACCTGAGCAGCTTTCCTCCAGCACAGCATTTCACCATGATCTTCTGCCTTGCCACAGGCCCAGAGCAAAGGAATTGACTGACTATGGACTGAGACCTCTGAAACCAAAGAAACCTTCCCTCCTCTAAGTAGTTCCTGTCAGGTATTTTGATCAGAATGATGAAAATCTGACTAACACAGGCACCCTAAGCATAAATCATTGTAAGGACAAAGGACATGCATGGCCAAGTGAGTAAACACCAGAGGAGAAAACAGAGTAGGAGAATCTGGTAAGTCTGAACATCCAAGTCCTTAACATCCAAGAAATGTGCCACAGCCCATGGCATGATGTGTAGAGAGCTGGCAGCACCTGAGGGCCATCAACAATGTGATCCTCTCATTTATTTTCACCTTCCACATTAATAATGAGGGATGTGTTAGCTCTCTCTAAAAAGAAGAACATGTTTTCAATGTTTAAAAAGAATTGTATATTGTCAGCATAACTTATATACAAACAGATATGAAAAATTGTGGTATATATGTGTATTAAAAATTGTAATGCAAAAAAGTACATGTATAATGGTATAAAATTTAAAAATTTAAAAAAGAGAAAAAAAATAAAAAGAATTGTATTGAATTAAAGTCAATCTGTCCTTAGGATTCATGCTTTGTGAAATCTTAAAAACTTGGGCCCAAGACAAAATTATAATGGCATTTGATTCAAGCTATGAGACACCAAAATGAAAAGGGATGGCTGAGCAAAACATTGCCTCTGTCATGGTCATCCCAAACAGTCCCTCAGGCAATATCTGATGCTGCAAACAGACACTGAAGAACAGATTTCTCTAAAACTGTCAGAGACACTCTGCTTTCCTTGAAACCAACTTCAAAGAAGTAGTTAGAGTGAATTCTTCCTATTTTACTGTAGAAACCAACAAGAATTTAGTGCAAGAGGACTCTGAATTCTAACATGAGATACCTTACCTCCTCAAGGACTGTGATGTACAAGTAGTAGTAAAGATGGGTCCCAAGGAACCCAAAAAGTTTTCATACTATGAAAGAGAATATTTTAGCCAGTTTATAGGTAGCAACCTCTCCAAAGATTCTGGAGAAAGGAAAAAATAACATCAGTGACAGGTTCAAAGTAATGACATCAAGCCAAGTTCATGAACACAAGAGTGAGATGGTTTAGAGGTTCCTAGAAATAATAAGGAAAGGCTGAAAGGATTAAGTTCCTATGTATCAGGATGTGGGCAAGATTCAAAGGTCCACTAATGGTGTCATTAGGTTAAGAACTAAAGTCATCAAGCCAAGGAATCTGCTTTGGAATATCTTTTCTAACCATAAGATTTTGGACAAGACATTTAACCTCATTAAGCTTTGGACTCTTCCTCTGTAGAGCAAAAGAAGGGACACCTGTGTGTCTCTTGTGTGCCTTGATATACACCAAAGGAGAACTGCTTTCTTCCTAACCTCACATTGCTCTGTCATTTGAATTTACTAGTACCTTCCAGGGAGCAGAAATGTTAATCTACTTGCTCAGAACCGGAGATTATTGAGCGCAGCAGCAGTATCTTAAAGTCAGATTTCAAGATGTGTATTTCGAATCTGACCACACCATGCTTTGTTCTGGCCTCTGAAGCTTTATTGAGTAGATGCTGGGTCTGCTCCATCTACAAATCATCTACAAACTCACTCTCCTAAGGTTCAGACCTAAACAGTTTTCTCCAATTCTATTTTGTAAGAGTTTTTGGTTTTGAACTTTCCCAGGCATTAACAGTATCAGCACGTTCTCTTCAGTTTGGCTTCTTTGGGGAATATGCTCTTTGTTGAGAACTCTGGAGAAAAGGAGGAATGAATGATGGAATTTGGATACCATGCCAGACACACCCTAAGCCACACCCAAAATACATCAGAGTGCCTTTTTACAGGATTTTGGGAAGATTAAAGAAGAGAATGCATGGAAAGCACTTAGGACAGTCTCTGGCACACAGTACCCACTCCATAAATGTTAATTATTTAACAATACATAAAGATCACAAATATTTGTCTTTGTCTCTATGTACTTAATTAGATAGCTCCCAAGTTTTGGGAAAAGTGCTTTAGGACTGACTGGACATCTGAATATTTGATTTAATAGAAAAATGGAAAAAAAAAGAATATTTTATGCTTACTATAAATTTTATTCTTGTGGTTCAGTAAAGAAATAAGAAGTTCTAATAATAATAAAAAAATAAGAAATTTTCCTTGAGGCACATTACTTTCTCTTTTGTGAGTAGCTCTATGGAATATTCTGGTTAGGCACTTAAAAGTGACTTATTCTTTGGTCTTTGAGTAGTCAATACTGGTGGAAAAATTTGAATGTGAATTCCTCAGACCTGCCTCGACAGACTGTGCTTAATGAATTATGAAAGCAGAGAGTGAAACATATGGTCATATAGCATATTTCTTTTAGACTTCTTGCAGAACTCAGGTATCAGGTCTGATAGAACAGTATGTAGAAGTGTTGGTAGGCCAGGGGCTGCAGAAGGACACAGGCAGACATAGCCCTTTTCTGATATGGCTTGGTGGGGTGGGGGGTGGGGGGGTCAGGAAACATTGCTATTTAACATCCAATTTTAGTTTTCCCATTTTGTCTTTTCAAGTCCCTTTTGCTCTCTTCAAACTTAAGCCTCGTGCTCAATGCTTAGAGAATGACTAAGGAGGCATGTCCACTGTGGGTGGAATTCCCCAGGGGAGGACAAGGAGCCAACCAAAGGGGCTGTGAAACTGCGGAGATGAACCAAAGTACCAGTTTAAAGTAGTCCAGTTAAATTGAAGACCTAAACGTTTCCAAGAAATGCTCACAAGGGCTTAGGAGGGAGTAGTCCTCCTGTAACAAGCAGTGTGGTTTGGGGCATGTCTTATTTTGTTTAGATGTCACTCAAGGGAGTGATTGGAAGTTCACAGAACCTGACTAACCCTGCTCCTGCATCTTTCTTTTCTTTTCCCCCTCAAGAGAACTATAAGCTCAGACTTCTCAGAAATATAAGGGTCAAATTATATTATCTTTCTATTACCTATGATGCCATTTGACTCTGTGTTGACTAAACTACATTCAACCAATCATCCAATTGGACATTTGTGTTTACTATGTTCAATACCAGAAAAAAAAAAAAAAAAAAACAAGGACGAGTAAGATGTGTTCCTTGAACTCAAGGACCTTACATCTAGGGGATATGTCAAATGCCTAAATAGAGGATTAAATACTGTGTAAATCTGTGCATAGGATGCTAAGGGGAACTATAGAGTGGAGTGGGGCAATTCTAGGTTGAGGATATTAGACTTAGCTTCCTTGAGATGCCCCTCACATTGATTTTCAAAGCTCTATCCGATGGTTTATTTGATATGTGAGCTCCCCTTTCTCAATTTTGTGAAAGATCTTGAGTATGAGAGAGACTCCATTTGCTGATAGCCTTGTTGGCACAAATACATGTTAAGCAAGAACAGATTGCTAAGCAGCAGTCGCCACAGAAATATACCTGTGAGATAGAGAGCCAGCACGCTGAAGGCAATCGGCTAGTTTTCAGCATACGCCAGTTCTCATGTGCATGTGGAAAACAGGATCAGCAGAGGGTGAAAGACAAGAAGGAAGGACAGTGTCAGCAAAGGTCTGGATGTCACTTATCAGTCACTATGACAGCTGCCAGGGCTCAGAGGGCAGCAGAGCATAGGAGGGCCGCTGGACTGGGTTCGGATGCATTCCCCAGGCTTTGCATCACATACCCAAGATGGTGGGCCTTGCTCATCTGAGCTCGCTGCCCTGCTTCGCCTCCCTGAACGTGTGCTTTCCAGGCTGCGGTATCTGCTTTCCTCTCAGAAAGGATTACTCATCTGTCCCCTCACAGCCATGCCGTCAACACCAGGGAGAGCTGCTGCCTCCCTGCCGAGCCAGAGGATCTCCACCCACAGGTCACGAAGCACAGAAGCTCCACAGGCAGATTCCCTGGAAAGTGGACAGTGCTGTGTGGCACGTCCCGCACACCAGCCTACCTAACACTTTGCATCTTGTCTGCATGAAATGAGAGAAGCAGAAAAGCATGGGGGAAAGGGGACTGGACTTTGACTCCCTCACCTCAAATCACCTAAGGAGAAGAACTATTAACTTACATAGAAACTACTAGTTGCCGTCTGGTATACTGGGGTACACGCCCAGATTTTGAAAATTAACCCTGAGAGCCATGCTTTGACGTAGATACCTTAGCACAACACTTCAGATGGTGGAACAAAGGTACAAAGGGTCTAGCTAACTTATCTATATCACTCAAGATTAAGAACAGAACAGAAATCTAATCTGAATCAGGGCATGAAAAAGCCTATGTTCCCACCTCATCTAGAGAAAGAGAGTAGTGGTGGTGGAGGTGGGGGGGTCCCTCTGTTTCTAAAATTCTATGGTCCTTTTTAAGTCAATTGCTCTGGTAGTAAATTATTTCAATAAAATTATAAAGACTATATATATATATATATATATATATATATATATATATATAATCATACCACCTAGAGTGTCATTATTTTCTGTCCTAAACATTATTAAGTTGAATTGAATTGCATTTTCTTTCTTTTTTTTAAGAGAGAGAGAGAATTTTTTAATTTTTTTTCTTTTCTTTTTTTAATTTATTTTTTTATTGGTTGTTCAAAACATTACAAAGCTCTTGACATATCATATTTCATACATTAGATTCAAGTGGGTTATGAACTCCCATTTTTACCCCAAATACAGATTGAGTTTCCAGTGGACACAACATCTTCATTTTTTAAATTTTTTATGTGGTGTTGAGGATCGAACCCAGTGCCCCCTTGCATGCCAGGTAAGCGCGTTACCGCTTGAGCCACATCCTCAGCCCTGAATTGCATTTTCAAAACTTCATTTTTTATCTCTAAAATAATGGTTCCAGTTCAACAGTTTCAAGAGGTTCTTAAGTGGCTCAAAATCAATCCTGTGTTTACACATACAGTTTTTAAATACAATATTGCAGTACAATATACCTATATATCAATTCATATATATATATTTATACATATATATGTATGTATCATAACTGTACTCAGTGATTATAATGAAATGAACATCCAGCATCCAGACTGAGAAATAGACTTCTGCAGATTCCAGAAGTCCCCTTGTGCTTCCTTCTAGTCATCAGACTCCTCCAGTCTCAAGGATAACTACCATCCTGACATCTAACAGCAAGAAAAATATTGCCTAATTTTGTCCAATACTAAAGCATAACAATACATATGCCCTGTGTATGGCTTCTTCTCCATTGCTTGTTTGTGAGATTCATTCACATTTTGATAGGTTATCAAATCTTAGATTGTTCTTTCATGTCAATGTATAATATTCCATTATGGGAAGACATTACCATTTGTATAAATGACTGATAATAGGAACTTGTTTATTTGTTTGTTTTTGGCTTTATAAACACTCTACCACATGTTTGTTTTTTTTTTTAATGGACATACAGGTGTATTTCATTTGAGTGGATCACTGGAAGTATATACATTGCTTGACTTTAATAAATAGTTTGCCAAATAATTTTCCAAAGTAATTTTATCAATTTGGACTATATAAAAATAGTCAAGAACATTTTTTGAGACAGGGTTTTCCTATGTTGCCCTTCCTGGGCCTGAATTCCTAAGCTCAAGTGATCCTCCTGTGTTAGCCTCCTGAACTGCAGGGACTACAGGTGCATGCTACCATGTCTGTCTTAAAAATCAAGAACAGTTTTCACTAAATACAATATGAAAATATGAGAGTACTACTCACAGTGGGAGAAAATTCTACAAATAAATGTTCTCGACAAAGGACTTATGTCCAAAAATATACAAAGAACTTCAATTTGATAAAAGAAAAAAAAGCAAAAAACAAAGGCACTATAGGAAAACAGGCAATATATTAGAATAGATATTTCAAGAAGAAAATAGAAGTACAACAAAAATATGAAAAGAGAGTCAATAGAATTAGTCGTCAGGGAAACTCACAATAAAACTCTCATGAGGAACTACTACACATCTACTGAAATGGTGAAAATATAAGCACCTTTCAAGTGGTAAACCTAAACCATACTAACTTAAGAAACCATAACTTGACTGCTTCAGGGAACTAAGTATTGCATCTGTGTAAGAGAACTATAAAAATTTGCAAAGCTAGAATTGTGATGGACAAGATCCAGAGAGATATAGACTTTGGGCACACCAGCTCTTCACAGGGAACCTCCAATTAAGCAAGAACAAAGTAAATCAATCACCAAGTCAGCATTTTAAGATGGAAACTTCTCTTAAGTTCTGTTTTAATTAAATCTCACACAATTCACAATTCAGGTTCCCCACAAAAGAGCTGAACATGGAGTTTTGTTCTTTTCCTTTTTTTTTTTTAATCTGGATTTTATTTATTTATTTTATTTTTGAGATGAAGATTTATAGAAGAAATTTAATTGAGAAATGTTTCTGTGGGGAACCAAAGAAAAGATTACGGGGTAGAAAGGGATTAAATAACAATGCAGGCCTTCCAAAGGCTCAATCTACAGAGAGCTTTGGACTTAGTTGACCTTCCAGAGCTGTCCCAAATTAGAATGAAAGGGCTAGACACTCAGATCTCCACTTCGATTAGTCATTTGATGAAGTCTCTTTCTAGGAAGATGGAGGGAAGACTTTGAGTAAAGCAGTTGTGCTTGGCCCTTTGGCAGTCCCAGGAGAGGGACTGGGCTGTGAGTGGTCAGCCTCCAACACTCAGCACCCAGGGAGGGAGTGGTCACTTCATAAAGTCCTCCCATAGTGCTCTTCAAAGTGGCTCCACCATTTTACATTCTCATAAGTCATATAAGAAAATTCCACTTATTCCCTATCCTCACAAACACTTGGTATCCTCAGTCTTTGGAATTAGAATGTGTCCATCTTATCTATGTTGTTAAATTAACATTCCTAGATTTCTTCTATTTTCCAGTTGTACTTTTATTTCCCTTCATATTATAAACACTGATATCATCTCAATATTTGTCATCTTTGACTTTTCCTTCCTTTGATAGATTTCCTTCCTTTGTTAGATATCGATCCACTTTATTGACCTATTTTAAGTCTAAAAAAGTACAGATTTTTTAGAATAAAATATACAGTAAAAACAAAAAATAAAATCCATGTAAAAGCATTATTTTTTCTATAAAATGTATGTAAAAGGTAAAAAAATCTCCCACATGAGACCAATAGAAATATCCCAAGAATTAACAACACAAAAAATTTTCGATGGCCTTTAATCACAATTACTATAAAACAACATAAAAGTTAAGCTGAATGGCATATTAGAAAGACAAATAAAGATATTGGGTCCACCTAAAAAAGACTAAAAAATAAATATTAAAAAAAGACATTCCCTATTAAACTCATACACTATTATTTTACTGTACCGATTTAGTTTTGGTTTTCTTATTTTTTTCACCATTTTCTCATGGAAACAGACATTGCCTTTATACTTTTTTTTTCTTTTCAAATTTAAGCATTTTAAGCTGGAAATTTCTCTTAAGTTCTGTTTTAATTAAATCTCACACAAATTTTTATGCTGTGTTTTGATTATATGCCATTCAAAATATCTTCTTGTGATTTTCCTTGTAGTTTCTTTTTGATCAGTGATTTATTGGGAAGTCTATTGTTAGATTTCTAAACATTCAGGTATATTCAAGATATCCTTCCTTGGTATTTATTTCTAATTTAGTTCTAATTGTAATCAAAGAAAATACTTTGTATGGTTTCAGTGTGTTTATAGGTACTAAAATTTGGTCTATGGCCAAAATATATCATCATTATTGCTCTATGTAAACTGGAGGAAAATATGTGCTGCTTGTGTTGGGGAAAATATTTAGCAGTATCAGTTAGGTTAAGTTGATTTGTGGTGTCTTGGAGTTCCTCTCTATCTTTCTTTCTTTATTTATTTTTATTACCCATTAGAATAGGAATGTTGAAATGACCTACAGTTAGGTGCACTTGTGTGAGAATATGAGCTTATATATTAACTACTGCTAAAGCTTTTTGCTTTCTTGCATTCCTCCTACTCATTTTTGCTTCTTGTGTATTAAAGATCTGTTGTTAGATAAATGTATATTTAGATTGCTACATTTTATTGATATATTTGCCCTATCTTTATGAAATATATCACTATATCTCAGTAAATATTATTTTCCTAAAGTCCAACTTGTTAGATATTAATATAGGCACCTCAACTTTTAAAATTTGTTTTGTGTATCTTGCCTTCCAATTTTATTTTTCTGTTTTTTTTATTTTGGAAAGATATAATATAAAATGTTCCTATACACCTTTATTGTCCATTTCCACTTCTCCTGATTTCAGTATCTTACATAATCAGGATATATTTGCCCAAATCTTAAAAACTTACATGGACACATTACTATTTATTAAACTCAAAACTATTTATATTTCATCAGTTTTTCCAGAATCCCATCCAGGACATTTTCTGCAATTATTGATCATATCTCCTTCATTTCTTCTGGTGTCGGAAATGTCTCACAACGTTTTTTCATAACCTTGACTATTTTAAAAAGTAATGGTCATGTATTTTGTACATATCCCTAAATATGAGTTTGTCATTTTTTATGATTATCTGAGAATTATGGATTTAGAGAAAAGATACTACAGAAATGATGTGTGCTTCTCCTCACCTTATATCATGGTAAATGATAACAACATGGCTTACTACAGTATTAAACTTGATCATTTGGTTAGGTTAGTGTCTACAAGGTATAAAAGACAGTAGAGTTATTATATCTTCTCTATCCAGTTTATTCTTGGAAACAAACTTCTTCCCTGTAAGGAAGAATATCAATATATATATTGCATGGAATATTTGTGTAAGAATGATTGTTGTATTTCTCTCATTTTTTTATTGGTTTCATCATTTATAAATATTGGTAGAGACTCATCATACTTATTTTATGCTTTTAGTAATAATTCAGTATGATATTTTTACTTTGTTGCTCAAATAATTCCAGATTTGCTCATTGGGAGCTCTTTTGTGTTGGCTCCTATGCCATGCTAACATGGCCCATCTTTTGTTTCTTGGATACTTCCTTTGTGGCACTGGTTCATTTGGGATTTTTCTTGCTTCAGTTACAAAACACAAACTTCACCCAAAGGGTCTGGTGGTATTTTTATGTAGATCCAAGATTCTAACTTATACCATGATCCCTTTGTCTGGGAATGAAATACCTCATTCCTTGCTGGAAATGAAATATCTCAGTTTTTCTTTGAGGAAAATATTTTTATTTTCCCCTCATATTTGAAGCATAATTTCTCAAGGTATTGATTTCTACACTGATGTATCCTTTTTTCTTTTAACACCAAAACCATTCCACTTTCTTCCTCCTTATATGGTTTCTGATGAAAAGTCTGGTATAAGTTTTATGTTTGTTCTGGCTTCTTTCAAAACATTCTTTTCATCTTTAGTTTTCTGAAGTTTGAATATGATATCCTTAGGGGTGTGTATGGGTGTATTTTTTGTATATTTGTTAATTATTTTTCGTGCTTGTTCTCTAAAGTTCCTGTGATTTGATGTGCTTTTAATTTTGGCAAGTTCTCATATATACATATAAACATATATGTACATACATGCATATATACATAGTGTGTGTGTGTATTCATTTTCCCCTGATTCTCTTTTACTTCTGGTATTTCAGAGAATGTCCAATCATTCTTGGGTTCTTGAGTGCTGGTTTGTCCTTCCTTTCTTTCTTCCTTTTTATTTTGCCTCTTTGAATTTTGGTTTGGAAAGTTCCCATTTGCTTATCTTGATACCTTCTGATAGCTTCAGCAATGTCAAGTGGACTGATGAGTCAGTCATCAAAGGCATTCTTCATTTCTGTTTCAGGATTTTTGATTTCTAAACATTCCTATGATTCCTAGGGTTTTCATCTCTGCTTACAATATCCATATGCTCTGGCATATCATCTAATTTTCCCTTAGAGCCCTCAACATATTGATCAAATGTATTTCAAATTCCCAATGTGAAAGTTTCAGCAGTCATATCATAGATGACAACGATCTGAGGATGAATTATCTCTCCTGACTTTGTTTTTTCTTTCCTTTTGGCATTCTCTGAAAGCTGGGTATATTTTATTGAGTAACAGAGACTGAGATTAATGGGCCTTTAGTGTGCGGATTTAAGCTAATCTGACTAGAAGTTGGGCTGTTTAATGTTTGGTCTTCTGTAAATGCCAGAAGACTCGAATTTCTTTAGTGCCCTTGTTTTTGTCTCCCTTTCTGACTTTGGGTTTCCTTAAGTACTACTCTTCAAAGAAATTCTGTGTCTTGCAGTTCTTTCAGCTGTAATCCACTGTTATTATACTGGAGCCTATTGGTGTGGGGGTGAGGTGTGAAGGAGAGGAGATTTCCATTATCCTCTGATTAAATCTCAGTCTTCTAGTGAACCTGTATTTCAGTATTGTGGGACTTCACAAATGCTTCTTCAGTGGTATTGCTTGTATTATTTTGGTTTTTTGTTTTGTTTTGTTTTTTTTCTCTACCCCATACTCCTCTCCTTGGCTATAACATCAATATTCTCTTAACACTCTAATGCCTGCTCAATATGGTTTATTATTTTTTCCTCTCAGGTAAGACAAGAAGGCTGGAAGGCAGTGAAGGGAGAGGAATTCCATTACTTGATGTAGGATAAGATCCTGGAAACAGAATTTCTCCTGAATAGTTAGCCTTTTTGATTCTCTGGTTGTATTTCTCAATGATTATTATTATGAATTGAATTGTGCCCCCCCTCCCCTGCTACCCAAGAAGGGGATTTACTGAGGTCCTAACTTCTGGTACTTATTCATATAACCTCATTTGGAATAAAGGTCTGGGTAGATTTACTCAAGTACAGGTCATTAGGATGGTGTCCTTATAACAAGAGGTAAAATTGAACACAGGTGCCACTCAAGAGAGAGACAGTGTGATGACCCAGATATGGGTTGGAATGATACAGCTACAGCACAGATCAATGGCACTACAGGAAGACAGGAAAAGACAAGAGGGAATTCTCCCCTACTAATTTCTGAGTGGGTATGGCTCTGAAAATACCTTGATTTTACTCTTCTGGACTCTAGAAGTGGGAGAGATCAAATTTCTGTTGTTTAAAGCCAAACTATATGTGGTACTTTTGAAATAAGGACCTTAGAAAATGAAAACAATTGTTATTGCCCTACCCCTGACACACCTATATCTTGGATCTTGCTAGATTTTTTAATATTATTTTAGTTATTGATAGACCTGTATTTTATTTTATTTATATGTGGTGCTGAGACACTGGGTTAGATTCTGGCTGGGCTTTTCAAACTATAGTTCACAAACACACAAAAAGTTTTGATCTCCCTGTGACTGCAAGACCAAGAACTTTGACTCTCACACTAGTCCATAGTGAGTCTCCAGCAATTTGTTAAATATTTTCATTAAAAAGTTCATTAAAAGTTCATTCAAATGTCCCTACAAGCTTGTGGCTCAAGGGACTTCTCCTCCAGGAAATCAGATATTAGTTTTCCTTCTCTGGATTGTACCAGTCTCTCCTTGTACCAGGGTCCTGGTTTGTCTTTTGACGTCAATTCTCAGATAGGTTCAAGAAATGACACTGATTTTCAGTTTGAGGAAGTTTTCCTTGTCATAATGATGAAGCAATGAGTTTCAAGCACTTTATATGACAAAACTGAAACAGATTATGGAGGAGATAATTTAGAAATGGGACTACTTCTTCTCATTGTTGCTAGGTCACTAGAGGTAAGTCACTGTAATAGGTATAGCTAGGAATTATGTGTAACTCCATGTGTGCATGGGCATTCTAATTATTTATTTACTTATTATCTTTTTTCACTTTGTGTGCCTACTTTTAATATGTTTCTTATAAACAATGTATGTCTGAATCTCACTTTTTTATCTCGTCAGGTCATCTCTATCCTTTAATTGAAGTATTTAGATCATTTATTGTAAAATCAATTATTTGTAGGATGGGTTTGAAATCTATTAGCTATCTGTGGTCTATTTTCCTTTGTTTTTAAACTATTCTAACTACCTTTGGATTAATTAAATTTATTTTCATCTTTTATTCCTAATAATAAGCACTACTGATTTGTTGGATATCTCTCTTTTATTTATTGTCATGCTGAGTTTTTGACTAGAGATCTTTAACTTAGTACAGTCTCTCCTGAAGCAGCACTATATCACCATAAACACAATTAAAAAAAAAACACACAATTTTCTGCTTCCACTTCATTCCTGCCATTTATTTTTGTTGATATTGCTGGACATTATTTATCTATGTTTTATGAACTCTTCTGTATATTATTTTCTTCTTAATTGCTTGTCTATAGAATGATTTTAAAAAGATAAAAACATTTGATATTTATCATTTTATTTATAATTTTGGCTTTATGTTCCTTTCTGTGTATCTAGATTTCTTTCTTTTGCTCAAATAATTGCCATTAACACTTCTTGTAACACATGTCTGCTGACAATAAAATTTCTAAGTTTCTGTTTGCTTCAAAATCAAAGTATTTTACCTTCATTTTTGAAAGATACTTTCAAGAGACAGAGAATTCTAGGTTGGTCTCCACCCACTTTTTCTCACTGTTATAAATTGGATCTGGGATATTTCTCAAAGGCCGTGCCATGAAGGTTTACTTGCCAGCCTGTGGTGCTACTGGAAAGCGGTAGGAATTTCAGGAAATGGGGCATAGTAGAAGAAAGTTAGGTCATTGGGGATATGGCTTTAAAAGAGATGTTAGATCCTGGCCTCTTTTTGTCTCTCTTTTTACTTGCTAGCCACAAATAAGGTAAGTAACCTCCTTTGCCAACACTTCCCACTACAATTCATTGCCTTGCCCAAGGACCAAAGGTAAGAGGACAAGTAATCACGAACTAAAACTCTGGAAACATGAGTCAAAATAAACCTTTTCTTCTTCATAAGTTATTTATCTTTGGTATTTTGTCACAGTAATAGGAAACTTAATAATACACTCACACTTAGATATCACTTCATTATTCTCCAGTTTCCATTATTTCTGAATATCAGTCAGTGATAATTCATGTCTTGATCCTTGTAAATGTAAATTCTCTTTTTCTCTGGCTTAGTTTGAATTTTCCTTTTAATCATTGGTTTTAGGCAATTTAGTTTTAATGTTTCCTAACTTTGATGTTAATTTTGAAGTCTGGTGTGGACTTTGATTAAGTTATTGCAGCATGTATTGACTTTATCACAGGCTGATCTTCATAAATTAATTCAAGCTTAATTCAAAACTTTTACATAAAAGAGAGTGAAAGAAGTTTCTACCCTTTCAAAACCTATGTTACTTTGTGGTTATTATTATTTGTATTTGAATTGATTTAGGATAAGTCTCAGATATTGAGACACATAAGATGAGGGTTTCTATTTCAAAACATGCTCACATTTTAAAAATATTTAATATTCTTTAATATTTTAAGGCAAACACCTTTGCACCAAATTGGATCAATCAAGGTGCAATAGTAAAAGTAGGTGTTTAAAATATCCCTTTCCTTTTCTGCTAGCCACTTAACTAGACCATATTTGCAATTTACCTGAAGTTATTGTGACTGCATGATTGGGTTCTGGCCAATGGAAAACAGGCAAAAGTAATGTGTATCTCCTCCAAACTGGTCCATAAACTTTCAAAAGATAGTCCTATGATCTATCTTTTTCCCAACGAGAAAACTTCAAGGATATAGCCTGATACAGGTACACAACAAAGGGATCCTACGTTTCTGGATGACTACATAGAAGATCTCTAGCCTTGAATTTTATATAGTGGAGAAACAAACTTCTATTTTGTTAATCCATTGAGATTTCAGTTGTTGGTACAGTAGTTAGCTTGCCGTAGCTAATTCAGCTAAATTCAAACAGTAATGTCAACAAGCCGAAATACTGGGCAACCCTATACATGTCAAGTGCTGTAGTAGGAAGTCTGAATTTGAAACCAATTACCTGTATAACCTGAGGAAATACACTCTATCATATTTAGTTTATCATTGGCAAAATGGGAGAAACATCATCTATACTAGAGGGTTATTGAAAAAAACTTCTTTTTTGAGTTTGCAAAATTTCTTCATAAACTGTAAGCAATAATACAAATATTAGCTATTAACAATATAGAGAAAATGAAGAATGGGGCAGAGTGTAGCTAGCTGCCAACCGAATGTAAAAGAGATAGTGTGCAGAAAACCCACTATAAGTGAGGTAACTTGCTCTTGGATTCATTCTGCTTACATTCTTTTTGGGGAAAAAAATGTTCTGGCAAAATGTCGTGTTTTTTTTTTTTTCTGGTTTTCTCTAGAAAAAATTTAGGGAATGATTAAAAATGATATTACATTATGTAGCTATTAGAGTAAATGCTGCAGGTTGCAAACACCAAAGCATTTTTTGGCACATGTATGCTCAGGTAAAATAAACAGCACCCTGAAATGAACACTCATTGATTCTCTGGCAACTATAATGAATGAATGCTGTTGAGTTAAATGTTGGCAATAGCCAGGGAAATTAGTGAGAGCAATCACCCAGAGTTCTTTCTCTTATCTTTGGTACCACCAAAGCTAAAAATAATGTTTCATTTCCCTCTTAATATGAACAGTGGCTGGGGTTGTGGCTTTGGTGTTAACATACCTTATATACAAACAGAGATATGAAAAATTGTGGTATATATGTGTATTAAGAATTGTAATACAAAAAATAGTACATATATAATGGCATAATTTGGCATGAACATACTTTATATACAGAGTTACGAAAATTGTGCTGTATATGGATAATAATGAGTATAATGCATTCCACTATTGTCATGTATTTTAAAAAAATATGAACAGTGGTCAATAGAGACATTTCAAGTAAAATTTTGCTTGGAACAAAAGTTCCCGGAGGAATAAAATCAGACAGGATAATCCTTAATTTCCAATTGTCAAAAATATCCTGGTGATTTCTGAAGATAGAGAAGCTTATTGTAGTATTAACTTAACACATAGTCCTGACTAACAAGCTCCAGGTCATATTGGCCCTAAACTCTTCTTTAATATCCTGTCCTGAATGTACATTTTCTTCCTAAGCTATGTTGTATTCTATCACAATAAATATTCTATGTCTAAAACTGAACTCATTGTTTTTTCTATATTTGTAAGGCTGTTCACAAAGAAAAAAATATAACATTAACTGACTTGAGGGAAAATATGGGTAAAAATAATTCCATTCAACTGGGCAAGTCCAAATAAAATATTAGGAGCAGCTTGATTTATAGGCTAATATAGGGAGATCTTGCTTTTTATTCATTTCTCAGTCCTGTTGCTTCATTTTCAGGCAGACTGTATCTTTGTAGGTAAAAAAAAAAAAATAGGCAGCAGCTCAATATCTATATATCATTTCTCAGTAACATCATTGCTAAGTAACTCTTTTAAAAATTCAAATAGACCCCGATGCAGTGGTGCACCCCTGTAATCCCAGCAGCTCAATAGGCTGAGGCAGGAGGATCACAAATTCAAATCCAATCTCAGCAGCTTAGTGAGACCTTTCTTAAAATAAAAAATTTAAAAAAAGAACTGGGGATGTGACTCCGTGTAAAAACACCCCTGGGTTCAATCCCTGGTACAAAAATAAAATAAAATAAATAGTAACATGTACAAGTGAATAAAATTATAAATTAATATCAGAGATATCAAGTTCCCTCTATATCAATAAACCAAAAAAAAATAACACTTCAAAATAAATTTTAGAGCAAATAGAAATTTAATAATTATTAAAAATCAATGAAAAAACTTATTTTTGGATATAAAAATTGAAACTCTAATAAACAGAACCATCTATATAAGCTAAAAAATAATTTTTTTAATGTAGAAGCTTGAAGTTGTAAAAATACCAAAATAAACTAAAATCTTTTCTAGGATAAAAGAAAACCATAAATCCATATCTGGCAGAAGGTGGAAGATCTTGCCATAGATATGGGGAGGAATTTGTTGTATTTTTCATGATTTATTTTTATATATGTTATAAAAGAAAATGCTGAGTACATTCTTATGATTTTTGCCTTAGTCATCTAAGTGAATTTAAATATAATTTTTCCTATAATAAAATTCAATAAGGATCCTTTGTATTTTTCCGAGATGTTTTCAATTCTTCTTAGAGATCTGACTTTCACCTGGTATAGTTTTTCTTTCTCCTAAATAATATATGGTTATCATTTCTTATAGTGCCAAGATAATAATATGTCATAGGTTTCATTTCATATTCTTTGTTCACTCAAAAGATGGCAGAACAAAATTAAGAGAAAATCAAGAACAGATGACCAGGACTGCAGATTTAAACACAACCACATCAATAATTATATTACATGTAATGGGGTTTATCATGTCAATTAAAAAGTAGAGATTGTCAGGAGTAAGATTTAAGGAATAATATCA
This sequence comes from Marmota flaviventris, assembly GCF_047511675.1. Taxonomy (NCBI): domain Eukaryota; kingdom Metazoa; phylum Chordata; class Mammalia; order Rodentia; family Sciuridae; genus Marmota; species Marmota flaviventris. Next base: position 45,695,376 of record NC_092505.1, on the reverse strand, counting down.
AACTCTTCATTTTTACAAGATTGTAAACCTACAGATTTATCCCAAATGTAAGAAAAAATAAAAATCTCAAGGAAAAATTTTAATAAAATGTGACAAGTTAATCGTTCAAGTCACACAAAAGAAGAAAGATCCTTGAAATGCAAAAATTGGTACAGAGAGAAATATGAGGGACACATCCATGATTTATCTAGCATACCTGCTGAGGTAGATAAAGTGGAATAGATTTAGGAGGAGGGTGTAGGAGCCATTTCCCCACATGTATTTCTACTAAATACTTAACTGATACAGTGGCAAACATCTTGAAAATCATATGATAATCAGTATGGGGAAGAAAAGACAACATGCTTCAAAATAACACAAGAGAAATGGCTGAGCCTGATTTTCTTGATTACATTAATGATCTGCAAAATCGATGCTAGTAGCTACCTATCTTCAGACTTTCCTGTAAGAAAAATAAACCTCAATTTTGTAATCACTGCTATCCAGAATTCTTTTGATTGCCAACATGCTTATTTCTAACTATTCTAATTTCTACAAAGAGAACTACAAATTAAAAACAGTACCTTTCAATTCCCCTTCATCATAATGATAAAATTAGCAAATATTATAATGTCAAAAAGGAGGCATAGAGGGCAAAATGATTCACATTCTATGTATATGGGTTTACAAATTGGCACACCACTTTGGAGAAAAAAAATGGGAATAAATATCATATTTAAGGTCATGTAGATCCTACAATATAGGATTTGATTTTGAATTCTCTAGAGAATTATTTTATATTACACAGGAAGATATGCAGAGGTTGTTTATTACAGCATTTCTCTCAAAAGCAAATAATTATAAAACTACATATCTACCAGTTAAATAAATGTTTTAAAATTTGTGATATTGTAGTATGAGTGTATTAAACGGTTAAAATAAATGATGTAGTTCTGTATGTGATAGTATGGATCAATCTGGAAGACATAATTCTGAGTGAAAAAAAGTAACATGCAAAAGGATGCACAGAAATACACCACTCGTGGAAATTCTTAAAGCAAACAATAATGATGTAATGTTTGTGGACATAGAAACTGCTAGCTATTTTCCAAAAATAATTATCTCTTCTTTATACGAAAAACAATTTCAGCTGGGTGTGGCCTCCAACTAGACATTACATTTTCCTACTTTTACTATACAAGATCTCTAAGAGCTTTTATTTATGTTCAACTCTCTATTGATATTTTCCATATTCAAAGTTAAAATTGAAACCTTTAAGAAATTAATTAAACAAATAAAATAAATAAATAAATAATTTAATAAAAAATAAGAAATTTATTTCATTTTTGTAAACTACAGTAAACCACTGAATTAATGTATTATTTTACTTAAAAAATACAAATATAGTGAAAGAATAGCAGGTACTGTTTAGATTTTGTAAATCTTTTTTCATGTCCAACTTCATTTAAGACAAGTGGAATCCCCTATTTCTGCATTCAGTCTGCAGCAATGTTGTTTTGTTAAAATGTGTGAAGAAAATTTGGCCTCACATGCATTTGCAGATAGAAAATGAAAGAGTATGGAGACCCTAGAAAAATCCCCAGGGACCCCAGGAGCCCTGCCGTTGCACTCAGAAAACCGTTGCCTTAGGAAATGCTGAAACTACAAAATTTTGTAAATCAAAGCTGATTACCTAATGTGGACATTCTAGCTCACTATGAACCACTGTTTGAGTAAGAAATAACCCTCAATCTTCTCTGAGTCACTGTGTTTTGGTGACTGTAGGTTGGAGAAGTTTATTTGATATACCAAGTAATATAAATATATAGCAAGGTATAAAATGTGCTCTGCAAATATAGACACCTAACACAAACTGTGACTTAGAAAGTGTACGAGAATGGACTAATTGTTCCTCACTGATGCTCAGGTAATGAAATCCTCATCCCAATATTCTGACATGAAGAGACAGAGCCTTTTGGAGATAATTAGGTTTTTAGGATGAACCCTTATGAATGGAATTAGTGTCTTTACATAGCCCTCTTTTCACCATATGAGGGTACAAGGAAAAGAAATGTTGTCAGTCTGCAAACTAGAGGGCTCTTACAAGACGTTGATTATGCTGGCTCCTTGATGTCAGACTCCTGCCTCCAGAAATGTGAAAAATGAGTTTCTGTTGTTTATTAACTACCCAGATTATGGTAGTTTGTTATAGCAACCCAAACTGACTTAGATACAAGAGACTTCAAACATACTCATATTTTACTTACTCTAAAAATATACTTGAGGAAAATAAGTCTAAATTTTGTCCTTTGTTAAACACGTGTTGTAGATGCTTGGTGATTGCTATGTTATTTTCTATATGTCTGAATTTTTTTTAACCAAATGAATGTTTCTTTTGGAGCACAGCTAAGACATCTGAATCTATATTTACTGCATCTGTCATTATGTTCTCAAAGAGTGGAAGTAAAGATCTCAATTTCTTTTTACAAAGATAAGCTCATTGAGACTTCTTAAATAGGTAATTCTAAAATGGATTGAATAAAAACCTTATGGTTTAGATATGAGGTGTCTCCTGAAAAGCTCATGTGTTAGGCAATGAAGGAATGTTCAGAGGTGAAATGATTATGAGAGCTGTGACCTAATCAGTGGATTAATCCACTTAATGGATTAATGATTTGACTGACTGGGTGGTAACTGTAGGCAGGTAAGGCATGACTGAGAGTGTATTCTTGGGGATTATATTTTTATCTTTCTTTTGTGGACTCTCTTTTTCTCTCTGCTTCCTGGGTGCCATAAATTGAGTGACTTTCCTGCACCACACCCTTTTCCATGATGTTCTGTCTTACCTCACTTCCAGAGCAATGGAGCCAGGTGACAATGACTGAACCTCTGAAATCATGAGTTCCAAATATACTTTTCCATCTGTAAGTTGTTCTTGTCAGGTAAGTTGGTCACAGTAATGGAAAGCTGACTAACACATTAAGAAAATGAACAAAGCATGCATGAATAAATATGTAGAATATATTTTATACACTATTAGGTTTAACTTAACTCTTTATAAATAAGAACTATATTTTCCTAGAGTCATAATATTAGAATATACTTTCATGATGTAGCCAATTTATTTTGCCTATCAGTTTTTAAACTAAAGATCTCAAAATAATTAATAGTAATTATTTACACATTATATGCACTTATGATTGGAAATTTCATTATAATTTATTATTTTCCATAATACTAACATGTCCTTGTTTATTAGGTAGTATAAGGATGACTGATATGGGGTAATATGATGGAAAAACTGAGGTGTAGAGAAGTTAAGTGATATGACCTTGGCCACATAGCAAGCTATTTTATCCACTTAAATTATTTTGTCCATATAAATGTCAAATGAATTTTGCATTTAAAGCTTAAATCTCAAGATCCTTTATCTGGAATTTCCCAACACATTTTTCCTCATCTTCCATTGGTCAGAATAAGGTTGCCTGCCATCCCAAACCAGTCACTGTCAAAGGAGGAGGCACTAGCACAAGCTTTATTCTTAAAGTAATCAAGATCCATCCTCTGGGATTGTTGAAGGTTGGAGGGACCCACCTTTCCCTGAACACATTTCTATACCTCTAAACAAATTCTGTTTGGAAAATGCATTGAAATGGCTGCAGGGTGGGTAGTCTAACAGTCTCCTCCACAACTATCTTGTACTTTTCCTTTATTTAAACCCTTCCTTTGTGCAAGATGAAAAAAGGTTTACAAAACAAATCCAAATATAATAATAATGAGAGAATAGCCACAGTTCCCTTAGTTCTTTGAATTTGTTCAACATTTTTAAACTCATTTGAGTGCATGCCAGTTTGTAGAACATGTATACATGTTCTCTCATTATTATTATATTTGGATTATTATATATGTAAATATATATATATATATATATATATATATATATATATATATATATATATATATATATATATCTCATATATACTCAACATTCCTGGTAAATTGATTGCTAAACCTTGTTATTTCATAACCATTTCTTAATCATCTATTATATTTCCCTTCCCTCCCCACAGACACTCCTTTCTCTAGATAGAAAGCTTTGTTTCTTCACAGTGTGTCAAAGTCAAGTCAATACGTATCTAGTAGTGATTCTGGGCCAGACACTCATCTGTTTTATTTCTATTGTATGTATATTTCCCCTAGTTAAATTAATCAGAGTAAACATCTATAACCATGGCCAAGCTGGAAATCACTAAGTTACTATATTCAGTGCATCCTCAAACTTGGAGCCAGCAATTAGTGAGAGGAAGACAGAACTAAACACTGTACCAAAGAATTCTACATGTGCTGGTAGCCTATTGAAAAGATAGTACAGAATAGAGAAACATGTTATTGAGCACCAATATATAAATTCTGGAAGCCAACACAATGCTTTGCCTAGTGTTTTGTGTCCAGAGAGCTCACTGGGCCAGGCAGTTGCCTCACAGTAGACACAGGACACCCATGTCTGTGGAAAGTCCCTTGAAGTCACTGGAACATACACCAGTTGTGTTGTCTATGGATATAAATATAGAATGCTTCACTCACGTCAGCCCCCACGTCTGACCTTATTAGTCAGTGCTACCTTGGCTGGGTCTGGAGGTGAAAGAAAGAAGAACATCTTGACCAGATGATGCATTGACACATTCAGGAGGGGCACTTGTGCCCGAGATGTGGAAGAAACTCAGATGAGACCACACTGGTTTCTCTGGCGACTCGCAGGAAGTTCCAGACACTTCTGCTGTGGGTTTATTTGTTTGTTTGGTCTTTCTCTAACATAATTGTTTCTTATAAAAATTGCATGATATCAATATTTAAAATGTAAAATAAAAAAGAGAAAAAAATTCATAGTCTTTATCAGGTAGCATAACCATTTTAGCACTTTGAAATAAATTTCTTACATTTTTCCCTATAATTTAAAAAAACTGTTTTTAATTTCTAGTCTCTGCTGTGGAACAAAAAAGCCATATGGTCAAATGCCTACACACCACCCAAGGTGATCATATAATGTGTTCAGTCCAGGACAATTTCAAGGACAAAAGAAAAACTAAAGTTAATTGTAGAAGATTTTAAAATTTCCATATGTTCACCAATATATTGGTTACATAATATTGCTATACCTAAAAGGAAAAACATTCAAACCTATTTTCAAAGCTAATATTTATTCTGAAAAATTAAAGTAATATATGCATGTACATTAACGTATGGGGGAAAACTATATTAGTTACCTGAACTCAACAACCAAAATAAACGACTATTGTTTTGGTTGCATTCACTAAACTTTACTAACTCTCTAAGTTGTATCTGTTTCTAATACCACGGCACTGGTATGTTTTGAGTAATATGTTTTACCAATAATTTTCTCACTTTTTTTTCAGAAAAAAACCTGAAATATTTCTTTAAAAGTGTATTCTACAATTAATGAATTTGAAATTGCTACAGTTTTCATTTTCATCTTTGTAGACATTTTTTTATTGAGGAAGTCCTCTCTTCACAGCAGGTGAAGTATTTGATAAACTCTGCAAAATTGCTAAATGGAGGATATTCTCTAGTATGTTTCATATAAAATGTATAGATATTTAAGCCCAAATATCCACGTAAGAATAAGATTTAAGCTCCATTTAGAGAACCTCTTTAATAAATATTTTTACAAGTCAAAATTCCATCAAATAAATTGTCTCATTTTCATTCATTTGGAAGCTTCACCAAGCTTAGGTATTACAAAATATAAGGATTTCTCAATTTTATTTCATTGTAAAACAGAATATTAATTTATCCAATGCAAATAAGAGGTTCATTAAAAGTCTTTCCCTGACTTTACATATTACAAAGCACAATTACATAATTTCAAACGTAATGTTTTACACATTGTGAACTTTCATCATTTATTTGTTCCTGTCTTCTCTTTATAGGGATACATTTTAACATCTTCTTGTTATAGGTCTTATTTTCAATAATTATACTTTTTAAAAAAAATTTCAAAACTGAAATTTTTGGCACTTCATTCATTGAATACTTAAGAAATTAAATATTTCCAATTGATTTTAAATGGACTATAAACTAAATGTAGAGGACTGATTTGCAAAAAGTTCAGTGCCATGGCAGGACACAGATTTCTTTACAAATTTTTTCTTAAAAATTGAAACATTTGAACTGAGGTTGTGGCTTAGCAGTAGAGCGCTCGCCTAGCATGTGCAAGGCACTGGTTTTGATCCTCAGCACCACATAAAAATAAAATAAAGGTATTGTGTCCAACTACAACTAAAACAATATATTTAAAACATTCAAACACTTTAATAGTGAATGATAAGCAGAATGAAATAAAAAGCTGACATTTCTATGCTACTTACTGTGTTTTCTGTATCCAAAGCCAGCTTTTTCACATAATTTTCTGTGGAAGGTGACATTTCAATTTATTTAGACATTGTTTTATTATTCACTAGGTGGGCAATGTGTAACTTTTTGCCATTGTAAGAAGAATGTGGTGAACATATCTGTTCACTGCTGGTGCATCTACCTTCCTCATTATTGGGGTGTAGTCTTGAAGTTCTAATAGTGTGCTAGGCTCCAATGTGCTATGTATTTGAAAGCAGACGATAATTTCAGCTGTCTTTGGCTTTCCCCATATGTAGTAAGATATTTCCAGAAAAATCTCTAGATCTCTTAGCATGTAACAGTATAGTCTGTCCCCAGTATGAGGAAGAAAAACCTGACATCTGACCTTGGTTTCCCATGTGTCTCACAATTACTGGGATGTGCAGGAATAAGATTCCCCTTCTTCTTTTCCCATATGACCACTAACTTAAAATGTTATGACCAGTTCATTCGGGTCTTAGTTAAAGTAGGAGATGAGGAATTGAGAAAAATTTTCTGTGTTAACAAGCCTTACTTTAAATCTAATTATTTATCTGTGGACATAAAATTCCTATTTTGGTTGCCAGAAGCTGGATATTAACGTTTATTTTTTTTCTTTTCATTCCTATTATTACAATCATAGAGAAAATAAATAATTTTATTCAGAAAGTTTAGTGAACTTCCATGCTATGTATGCCCATAAACAATAAATAGATGCTTCAGGCTGACTTGAGTGAAAATCAGTGATATGGAGATGCAAAAGAGACAAGTATATTCATACATTTCCTAAAGTATTCCTCTGCCTTGGATTACATTACTAAAGAAGAAATTACAGGTTCAAAGTAATATATATATGAACATTGTCATCTGATAATATTAACAAGCTAAACAAAATAATTTCTTTTCTCTACAGAATATCTGTTAGAGCATTGGTTTCATGACATTTTTGCAAGGATTACCATTTTTAATTTTTTAAGCAAGTAAGCTTGAACTAATGAGAGATACAATTGAATAACTTGATCTATGGATGTAACATGACCAGGCCTTGAGCAAAATCAGGACTGAATTTTGTTAATAAGATCAACTGCTTTCTAATTTCCCTTTATTTTAACACAGGATTTGGTTACCTGGAGTACTAGACTGGCTATTTAGTAATGTGATGATCTTTTAAATTTGTTTAACTCTTTTAGTTTTCAAAATTGCTGATGTTTTACAGACAGGATTTTAAAATTTTTCATATATAAAATGAAGTGCTAATAATTCCATTTTATAACCAAACGGAGACTCAGAGAGGTTAAATAATAGACAGTCAATCTAAATTATAATTCTGATTCTATCACTGACTTTTTATGATAGCAGAGAAAATTTTTTTAATGAGAGAGAGGAAGAGAGTGAGAGAATTTTTTAATATTTATTTTTTAGTTTTCGGTGGACACAACATCTTTATTTTATTTTTTATGTGGTGCTGAGGGTCAAACCCAGTGCCCCGTACATGCCAGGTGAGCACGTTACTGCTTGAGCCACATCCCTAGCCCACAGAGAATTTTTTTTAACAATCCCCAAGCTGTTTTCTTACTACCCAATCGAAATTAGGAAAGCACTGTAATAAGGAATAAATACCTTTTAAAAATACATTTATTATATTTTTATTTGTTCCCCCAGATGAAAACTGTGGACTACTTAGTAAAGCACTAATAAAAACTGCAAATAATTAAAATAATATACACAGATTATGATTTTTAAAAAGTGTTTAAGAAATATGAAATAAATACACATTAAGAACAATTTCTTAACTTTCAGTCATACTTAGGTTACTATACTCTTAACATATTCACATTTCATTTATAATTTGAAAGTTGAAAAACGAATACCTATTTTAAATTCAGTATTTTACAAAATCATTAACATGACTTGAAGTAAAGTCTTGCAAAACCTGCAGGTACATTGTTATATCAAGCCCCTCCCCCTTCCTCCTCCTCCTCCTCCTCCTGCTCCTCCTCCTCCTCCTCCTCCTCCTCTTCTTCTTCTTCTTCAGGATTAAATATCTTAATACTCATTAAGTATCATTCAGAGCTTGGAAAGTAACAATCAATTAATGAATAGTAGTCTCATTGAATAGGAGTACCAGGCTCTTTCTCATATATTTTGCTGTGTTTTCTTTAATAAGTCTTTTTAAGTTTATAAAAATAATTTTAATGTTTAAAATGTTGTTATGTCAAGGATTGGCTGAGATAAGGAAAGAGAAATTGAACCAAAAGAACTTTACATTGTAATTTACCTTGCAAAATTATAGAAACATAACAAGCAAGAACTATAAGAACCTTATATATTAACCCTTCTAAGCACCCACAGAAAAACACGTGTGGACAGGTGAAGGACTGGCCCAGAGAGAGAGAGCTGCATTTCTATCAGAATCCTGGTGTATAACACCAGCTCCAAAGTTCCCAACACTATGTGTATTTTATCCTTCCTCTAATCAGACAAGAGTCATAGGTTTTACCAATGATAAATGCGGAGCCCTGCTAAAATCCCAGCCAGCCCTGCACATTTTCTGGGCATCTTCTGAGTGCTGGGGCCCAAGCCAAATGCTCTGGGGGATAGAGTTGAGTAAGTCATGGTCACTGCGCTCTCATTTAGTGGTGAAAGCAGGCACACACACAGGTAACTCGATTCCAGGTCAAACTGTGATAAGTGTTATCTTAGATCAGTGGAGGAGACAGGTCACACGACTGGAATAGCATGAAGTCAGGCCCGAGGCTGAGGGCATGCTGTTATTTAGGAACCCTATCAGGTTCATCTCACCACTTGGCAATGGTCCCAAAACCCTGTAGCTTCTTGTCCTGGGTGTGCTGGGTCATAGGATGCTTCCATCCACCTCTCCTAGAATCTCCTGCTAAAAGCTGCTGGAATCTGAGAGTATATAAAGGCAAGTGAGGGAATAAATCTGTTCTACTTTTTAAAACAAATTATTCTGAAATGCCTGGCATTATGGAAAAATGGTCTGTTTAAAGGCTACCTTTCTTCTCTCTTAGCATGTCACAGGAGGTAGCAAACTTCAGAACTCCCAGTTTTCTACACAGTTAGGAAGTGAACAAAGCCAAAACTGTTTAAATTCTTTATTTTTCCAGGGCGGTTCTTCCCCTGTGATGCCCTAGCTGACTGCCTCCCAGCAGGAACTGTGAGGTTCCTCAGACTTACCTTCTGATCTCCCAGATCACCTATCAGACACTTTATTAAATTTAATATTCAATTAAGTTCAATTGTATCAAATTTAGCTTCTACTACTCCTTCAGCTGTTCCCCATTTCCCAGATTTCTGGAAACTTTTCCAAAAAAGGCTTAAACTTAAAGCTACAAGCGAAAGGGAAGAAATAAGACCTTTATCTACCAACTATCACATCACACTGAATAGACTGCAAAAATGAAAAGAGGAATTAACTTGGGTGACAAAAGGAAAGAAGAATTAACTGGAAATCCAGAGGTCTGTGGTCTCCCCCTGGCCTTGGATGACTTCCCACAAACTTCCCCCTGTTCTAATTCCCAGTCTCCTTGGCTGTCAAAGAAGGGGGCTCAATATGTTTGTTGGCAAGACTTTATTTTGGTGACCTATCATTTTCCTCATAGTTGTTCTTTATACTATCTCAACAATCATAGCAATGGTATCATTATTTCTAAATTACAAAGAGCTTAGAGATGTGTTATTCTTCAGAAAATACATATGAAACCATACTTTCAACATCATAATTCTATGGTCAGGACCTGATTTTATATTGAAAAGAGGGTAAGTTGAAGCTCAGGGTCCTCCACTCCAGGCCCTTTCTGAGGCAGAGTTGACCTCTAGAGCTTATTCTGGCCTAAATCAGATTCCTGTGGTCAAACATAGACCCAAACCAACTGTTGAGGCTTTGAAAAAGGAGGAGTCACTAGTGTGAATGAATCTGAGAAAGCCACAAATCTGCATTTCTGCATTCACTGGCCAGAACCTCCAGCCACAGTTCAAGGAAAGCTTCAGGCACAAGAGTGTTCCTCTTCTTTCCTCTTGACACAGACCTCACTGCCTACCTCTCATGCACACTCTGTCTTCAGTCACCTCCTAATGGGAATGATTTCTGCTCAGGAAGTCTGACCTGAACTGAAGGTGCAGCTCTGCCCCAGCATTTCTAACTGACTAATGCACAGCTCCATAGTGTCCTTGAGGTTCAACGTGACCCACACTATTTTTATAGCCTTCCATCACAACAGCATTTTTCTGACTTCACTGTATCTTTCAACAGTACCAACATTTCTTTTGACAATCAGGGGTTCAAATATTCTAAGCCAACCCTGATGTCTTCTCTTGACTTCCATTGCTAGTTATTGTCCAAGTCCAAGAGACTTTCTTCTTATGATATAGATAGACCCCTGTAATACTTAGATCTCATCATAAGGTTCTTGAACAAATACATTAACTTTTCATATGATACTCCCTGAGATATTTCTCCAAGCACATGTTCTTTCCTAATCAAATCACACCTTCATTTAGAAACACTGAGAGGATCTCTGTATCTATCATGTAGTCCCTTTTATGGTGTCCAAAGCATTGTTTAATCTGGAACTATCAATCATGACATCTTATGCCCTACCACTAAGTGAACATTTCCCCCACCCATGTATTTACCTGTGTAACACTGCTAACTGGTTCAATATGTCCTAACTGATTCTCCATACCATTTTTATTAAACTTTAATTCTATTCTCCAAGAAGCAGCTTAAATGACATCTTTCCATTACACATAGCTAAGGCCAAATGTCTGTTAATCTCCTCATCAGCATAAGCTGTTTCTTTTTTCCTCCTAAAGAAAGAGACTATGATACTATGTCTCCTAATTTGGTCAGTTGTTTACTCCTGTGCTAAACTCTCAGTTGAAAGGAGGGAAGTCTGTATGTACTCGGCATGCTCCATAGTGATGAGAAAGAACTGAGCTGGACCAGAAGCAGAGCTACATGAGAGGTGCTCAGTCAAGCTGAAAGAAACTGGGCAAAAGATTAGTGGCCAAATAGCTCCGTCAAGCCAGCTCCTGAGTTCCTGGTTGATTGTGGAGGCACACTTCTGGTATTATGTTTGTCATCCTGAACTGCACATCATTGGGGAACTCAACACAACAAATCCCTCAATAACAGTGGCATTGAGTGGTGTTTCACAGGGAAACTAAAAGAGGTACGAAAGAGAAGAAAGAAATCAACGGCCCTCATGATCTTTTATCTGTAATTCATTATGTGATTTTGGCAGGAAAGATGCCAGTTATAACATGGCTACCCTTCACTGACTTTCATAGAAATACTGTTTTTATAATAATTGGAAAATTCCAGAACTAGGTGGAGCTCTATAAAAATGCAATTCAGAACAAGGAAGTAGCTTTCTTCATGCTACAAATCTCAGTCATTCAATAAAGCAGGATAGAGACTATTTTTTTTCAGATATTTATTATGTCCTATAACTACTATTATTCTTCTAGCCATCTCTTCACTGACTTAAGGTACACAAGAATTCAGAAGACCAAGATATCCATATTTAAATGGTATTCATCTTAGAACAATAGGTGACAGATTGGATCTCAAATCCCACCCCAGGTCCTCCCTTTCTCATTATGACTCATATCAGACTTAGTAGTTTGTTTGTCTTTCTCCAGGCATAAACTATAAGTCTGTAGAGGACAAAGCCCTTCTGACTTGCTTGTTCATCTCAGCACATAGAAGGGGCTTTGCCTCATTAAATACTCAGTTAATGGTCAAAGGAATTGATGCAAGCTTCTGCCATTCTACAGCTCTTCCCCATGTCCTGGTTTTCATAATAGTCACTAGAGGGTTTCTGATTCAACCTTGCCAGGTAATATTCCTCCTACAAAAGAATTAATTTGTTCCATGCATTCCTAACAGTCATTCAGCCCACAGCCCAAGAATCTGGTTACTCAATCCAAATACCCAGGCTTTTGGACATAAAGTGAGCACACTGTGCCTAGCCAGCCCTCAGCACAGGGACAGCGTGTGCCCTGGGCCAAGGACTGGCCTTCCAACCCAGCAGCTGCACCCTGAGTATGAGGACCAGGGACAAGGCCACCTGGGGCTTATCCTCTCCTTCCACCTGACAGGAAGATGGTTTAAGCTTTCTCTTGTACAATGCACAGGAGGTGAAAGAGGGAGGGAGACAAAAAGAAGTGGTCAGGTTGATTTCATTAGTCATAGAAGCAGCTCCTCAATATTTCTTTTTGAAAAGATGTTTGGCAGCTTTAGCACAACATGCTCAGGCAGATTCCATTTAACAGGACATTTGAGCAGTCTTGGGTCTTCTCCTTCTTCCTTCTCCCCTCTTTCTCCGATCCCCAGGAAAGATTTCTTTTTTTAAATTGGGTATTTATAGGGAAGGTTTATAGATTTAATTTCAATAAATGTGCACTTTTATTCAATATTAAGTTCTTTTTATTAATAATTTCCTTTATTAATCATAATGTATTTTTTAGATGTAGATGGACACAATACCATTATTTTATTTATTTATTTTTATGTGGTGCTGAGGATCAAAACCAGTGCCTCACATGTGCTAGACAAGTGCTCTACTGCTGAGCTACAACCCCAGCCCCAATATTAAGTTCTTAACAGTAGATGTTTTGAAATAAGTATACAATGCAGTACCCTCTCTTTTTAAAAAATGCTTGTCATCTGGTTTTGTTTCCTACTGAATGTAAAAATAATATGCTTATGGTAGAAATTTTATGATATATATGTGTGTATATATGTGTGTGTACACAAAACTATTTGAAATATATACATATACACATATAAACGTAACTATATTTAAATTTTTTTTCATATACATTACTTACAGCTTTTAGTTAAATATTTAGTTCAATATTTTTATTAGTACATTTTCTCTCACAGCATAATTATTTGATCATATATGAATATATTATGATTTAATCATTAAATGTTTTTAGTTCTATGCTTTTTGACACTTAGTGTCTATTACCTACAACATGATGACAGTTATCTTTTACAAGATCTTCTTGGGTATTCATATAGAACAAAGGAGTATTAACTGAAGAGAATGTATTCTCTCTATTTGGTGAGATATGACACTAACTTTTGCTTTTCAAACTTAGCCAATAGATTGAAGATTGGACTATAGTTGGTTTAAGAGACTTAAAGAGAATGAGGGAGAAAAAGTATAGTACCAAAACTACATTTGCCAGTTCTCCATGCTCATTACAACCCACAGTTTACCATTGCCAAAATTCCTGCTTATTAAACAATCTGCCCTGAGACTCCCTCAGACTTTAATTGAGCCATAGTTTTCTTTAATTCTCTCATCCCTTTAATTACAACCCTAAAGCATCCAGAGACCCATGTGGATCAGTATATGAGCCAGGCCAATTTCAACCAGTATAGTTCAACAGGTGAAAGTAATTAAAGGAATTTTATCTATATAAGGTCTTTGAAGAGACCCAAGCAAGAGTCCATAGCAAGTTACACAATTTTTTCAGTTTTCCGTAATGTTATGACAACCATAATACCATTTTCTTAGGCCCTTTATTCAAGAGACCAAATCAGTGTCCTCAGCAACAAAAATCTTTCCTCAGTAGAGGAATGAAATGAGAAAGGGAATAGAAAATTTTATTTTATGGGCTGGGGTAAGAACTTAAAAGTCAGTAATGTTGATCTTGTTTTCCTCAAATATTCAATGAAACTGGACAAGCTACCAGCTCTGCTGGTTCCTATAAGAACATAATTGTAAAAAGAAAATCTCAGTACTGGAAAAGTTACAAGTTAGCTGAGGCGGTAAGCAAATGGTGAACTGTTTTAAGAATCAGTCTTCCACTATAAGAAGACAAGTGTTGCATATTGGTCACTGGCTCCTTGTCTCGCTGGGTTCATGGGGATAGGGAGATGACCCAGATCTTTAATGTCATCAACATTGACTCACCTAACACCACCAGCAAGGAAAAACCTGTGGAGGGTGGAAAACCATTTGACACCTAAGTTTAACCTCCAGGAATGCACACTTAATTAAATGAGAGACATATGAAATCATGACTAAGTAGTTATTAAATGAATTAAATACACAACAAATACTAACATATTTCAAAATACAAAAAGAATGCTTCTAGTGGAGTTGGTTATCATGAGCTTCAGGAAGGGAAACAGAAGGCAATTGGACCATGAAGAATTTTCCTTTCTCGTAGTACAAATATAGTTTGCTAAGGGTATTGAATTTGAGTTTCAGGGGTGATCTTGAGGTATCACCACTTAAATAAAGGGGCTGGCACTCCACTTGGTCTTCACAAATGTTTGGTGAGGGTTTATTGTGAGCTACGTGATATGCCAAACTCTAGGTATATAAAGATTCATTAGACATGTAACTCTACTCAAGTTACTGTGGGGCAAAGAAAATCATATTTATAATCCTCTGTAGTTTACAAACCTTATTTATATCTGTTATATGAAGCTTAAATTAAAAAAAAAACTGTTAGGGCTGGTATCATTTCCTCTATCTCATCCATAAAAACAACACAGAACAAAGCAAAATCCAAATAAGAAGATCAAGGAGAGTTTGTTATAGTCCTTAAACTGAAAGGATATGTATCTTATTCTTATTTTAGAAATTTATTATTCCAACAATTAGGTAACACAGATCCCAGCATCTGGGAATAAATTGTCTGCTTATATGACATTTACTAAGAGCCAAGGAGTTGATTTAGCTCATTAGTCAGTTATGCATAATTTCCATGATTCTTCATCAAATTTTGTATTGAAACATTTATTTTAGTTATTGCCAACATTTTGTAACTTTGTATAAGTTTTAGTCTCCTATGTTCTATTATTTGTTATAATGTGAAATCTAAGTCATTCTTTTAAAAATACATTTAACTTTATGCTTATTAATAGAAATTAAATAACTATCAATATATAGTCCATATTACTATGGTTTAGATGTTGTTTATCCCCTCCAAAACTCATACTGAAATTTGGTTCCCAGTATAACAGTGTTGAGAGGTGGTGGGACCTTAAAGAGGTGTTTGGGTTATGAAGTCAGAGCCCTCATGAATTGGGTTAATTCTTGAGAGAGGGATCACTTCCTCTAGCTCTCAAAGGACTTGATTAGTTACTGGTAGAGTGGATTGTTATAAAGCAATAGTGCCACTTGTGTTTATCTCTTCCTCATGTTCTTCTGCTTTTCAGTTATGTTATGGTGCAGTATGAAGCCCTTACCAGATGCAGCAATCCAGTCTTGAATGGGCAGCCTCCAAAACTGTAAGCTGAATAAACTTCTTTCCTTTATAAATTATCCAGTCTTGGATATTCTGTTATAACAACAGAAAGGGAAATAAAATAATAATTATGTAAATAAGTAAAGATCTGTGAGGTCCAATGATCTGGCAATTGCTAAGAAATTTAAGGAGAGGCTGCCATATAAATTTTAGAAAATATTTTTGGAGAAATTATTGCATTCAATCATTGTACGAGATACTTTGTGTATTTCTTGCTGCATTTCACACTCAAAACAAACCTCTAAGTTTGAAATTCTAGATTCTATTTTGCAAATGAGAAAATGTTCTCAGAAATATATAAAAGCTCCCCTAAGATAATGTTTCTGAAACTGTAAAGAACCAGGACATATCCAAATGAATGCCTGTTATCCCAGGATTAAAAAGTAGAAAATGTAGTTGTCTACAACATTATTTTACTTTTTTTGTTTTGCTGAAGTTAGTCACTATGATCAACTTAAACATCTAAAATGAAACGTTGTTTATTTATTTTTAGGGGTACTGGGGATTGAACTCAGGGGTGCACTACCACTGAGCTACATTCCTAGCCCTTTGTATTCTTTGAGACAGGTTCTTGCTTAATTGTTTAGGGTCTCATTAAGTTACCAAAGCTAGCCTTGAACTTGCAGCCCTCCTGTCTCAATCTCCCTAGCTACTGAGATTACATTTCTGCTCCAAAATTCCATTTGTTGCTATCCTTTTTGTGCATTGCTGATAGAAGCAAGTTTTGAAATGTTTTAATGATATAATCAGTAAGACCTTTGCTACTGTAAAAAAATTCCTGCATTTTTCAAGATGGTGGAATAAAGAAGTTCGCTTTCCTGTCTGCTTCGTGGTGTGAAACCAAGAAAGCAGATAGGTAGCCTCTCAGCAAGACTGGGGACTTTATTGGGATTTAATGCTGGACATTCAAAGCAGATTGGGGACTGAGGCAGTTGGATGAAATAAAATAAGAAATTCCCAGTTCCACTGCTGCTGCCATGGACAGAAGCACTAGCCAGAACAGTTCCTCCATGAACAAAGTGGAGGGATAAGGGAATTAAAGGAACCTGCATTTTTAGAAGGCCTGAGGCATGACTGGGTATGGAGAGATCAGAGGTCAAAGACATTGCCTTACTAAATTGAAACGAGTGCTGTACAATATCCTTATGCAGGAAAGAAACCACATCTACCCCAACTGCCTGCAGAGGATAGAAGAAGAAACCATTTGCAGCTGCAGTGCAGGGGCCAGCAGCTGGGGGAGCTGATACCTGGCAAACACGAGTTTGGCCTAAAATACACTCCTGGCAAACCCAGACTATACAACACAGAGTGTGCCTAAGTGACCAGGAGAAAACAAATGTGGAGAGGGGTTCACACAGGGGAATATCGGTTGTGGAAACTCACCCAGTTCCCCCCTCCCCTACTAATCCAGCTGCTTAGAGACAAACTTGGCTGGGAATTAGAAGGAGTGGGAGAGAGAGAGAGATTGAGTTTGGAAACTGAACCCAAGAGATCAGGAAACATGGGGTCTGCAGGTGATGGAGGGGACTAAGAATTGGTTCCTGCACTGCACGAATGGAAGACTGCAACCATGGGAGAGCCCTGGGTTGTAGTCTTCCAGGGTAGACTGGCAGCTGCTGGGTCCTGCAGGTGTGCTGATTGAAAGTCTTCAGACCATTTACCATTCATTGAAGAATCTAGACTACATAAGCCTAAACCCTGCCTCCAGGAGTTCTGCCTACGGGATTTCCACTTCTACTCCAGCAACCCCAGTCTGAGGGTAGAGAAGGCATCTCTCTCCAGGCCACACCACCTAACATTGCTCAGAAGGGAAGCTGAGAATCTTTTGAACACCAATGGAAAGAATTCTTTAACTTTTCATCAAGATATTTTTAGTATTAATTTAAACTTTTTTTTTCTTTTTTTCTTTTCCCTTTTAATTATGACCTGAACATTTCATGGACACTCATGCACATTCATATGTTAATTTTTTCTCACTTCCACCTTTTTAAAAGCCAGTTATTTTTCATGGACCAGTGTTTTGAGAACTAAGATGTTTGACTGGTATATTTTGCTTTTGTTTTAAATTCTTTAATTTTAATTTTTAAAATGTTTACTTTATATTTTTTGCTCTCACTTATCTGTTTCCATGATTCTCTTTCTCTCATTTCTTCTGCTAACAGCCAATCTCTAATGTTCCTTCTTTCACTCTTATTTAATTTTTACTTCTATTTTCTCTCCTCCTCTCTTATAATCATCACATTCTATATCTTTGATTCTCTCCCTGTCCACCATTTGAATTTGTAAAGCCTTTTACAAACTTACTGTTATTACTGTGGGCTACAACTGATCACATAATTTGTGACAATAAATATTGTAGATATTATAGCAAGAGTTATTTGGTTTAATGCTCTATACTGTGTTCATTGGCTATTGTTATTATCTGTATCTCCCTAATCCCTGAGGTAGTTGAAACCTTCAAGGACACTAAAATCCACAGGGTAGAAACTCTACTGCCTCAGATACATACTGTTAGGTGGGTAGACATACACAGCATGATAAAGCAGGGAAACAAATTATCCCAAACAAACCAAGATACTCCAATAACAGAATCCATTGACACCACTGAGGTAAAAATGTCAGAGAAGGAGTATAGAATGTAGTTAGTTAAACTGATCTATGAAGTGAAAGAGGGTATAAAGAGGGAAATCAGAGAGAAAATACAAGAAGTAAAAGATCAAATAAAGAGCTAGAGATAATAAAGAGAGAGAAAGGAGAGAGAGAGAGAGAGAGAGAGAGATCCTTGAAATGAAGAAATCAATAAACCACATTACAATTCAAGTGAAAGAATCATCAACAGACTAGACCACTTGGAAAACAGAGTTTCAGGGAATTAAGACAAAATACATAATCCTGAAAATAAAGTTGACTATGGAGAAAAGATGTTAAGAGACCAGAACAGAACTTCCAAGAAATATGGGATAACATGAAAAGACCAAATATATGATTGATTGGGATAGATGAAGAATCGGAAATACAAACCAAAGGAATGCACAATCTTCTCACTTAAATAATACCAGAAAATTTCTCAAACCTTAAGAATGAAATGGAAAGTCAAATACAGGAGGTTTAAAGGACCCCAAATATACAAAATTACAACAGACCTACACCAAGGCATATTATTATGAAAATGCCTAACATACATATAAGGATAGAATTTGAGAGGATATCAGAGAAAAATGACATTTTGCATTTAGGAAACCAATCCAGATTTCAACTGATATTTCTTAAACCAGATCCTAAAAGCTAGGACGTCTTGAAATAATATATACCAATCTCTGAAAGAAAATTGATGTCAATCAAGAATACTATACCTAGTGAACTTAAGCTTTAGAATTGACAATGAAATAAAAGCCTTCCATGATAAACAAATGTTAAAAGAATGCACAACTAGAAAGCCTGCACTATAAAACATACTAAAATATTTCATGAAGAAAGAAATGAAAATTAAAAGTGAAAACCTGAAAGTGGAGGACTTACATTAGAAGAATAGTCAGTCAAAGGAAAAACTAATTCAAATTTAAACCCAGAAAAAATCAAAATGAAAGGGAATAAAAATAATTTCTGAATAATAACATTGAATATAAGTGGACTAACGTCATCCATCAGAAAAGACTGAACTTAAAAACAAGACTCAAAAATATGTTTTCTCCAAAAGACTCACCTCATAGGCAAAGACATCCACAGACCAAAGGTAAAAGGATGGGGGAAAAAACTTATCATTTACATGAATCTCGTAAACAAGCAGAGGTTTCTATCTTCATATCAGATAAAGTGGACTTCAAGCCAAAGGTAATCAGAAGAGACCAAGAAGGTTATTTCATACTGCATAAGGGAATTTTACATCAACAAGACAAACAATCTTAAATATTTATGCCCCAAACAATGGAGTATCTACATACATGAAACAAACCCTTCTCAATTTCAATAAGCAAATAGGTCACAACACAATAATACTGGGTGACTTTAACATGCCTTTCTCATCACTGGATAGATCCTCCAAACAAAAACTAAATGAAGAAGTTATAGATTTAAAAGATGCAATTAATAATTTAGACTTAACAGACATATATAGAATATCTCATCCACTGATGACTGAATATACTTTATTCTCAGCAGTAATGGATCCTTCTCTAAAATAGATCATATAACAAACCACAAAGCAACTCTAAGCAAATACAAAAAATTAGAGGGAATACCTGAATCCTATCAGATCATATTGGAATAAAGTTAAAAATCAATGATAAAATAAAACATAGAGGGTACTCTAACTCTTAGAGACTAAATAATATGCTATTAAATGATGAATAGTTAGCAGAAGAGATTATGAATTGCTTTAGTCAGCTTTTTTCCATGCTGTTACTAAAAGATTGCCAGCACAATTTTAGGGAAGAAAAGTTTATTCAAGGGCTCAGAGTTTCAGAGGTCTCAGTCCATTGAAGGCTGGGTCCATTCCTCAAGGTTCAAGGTAAAGCACAACACCATGACAGAGGAGTATGGCACAGAGAAGCAGGTCATATGATTATCAGGAAGGAGAGAGAGAGAGAAAGAGAGCGAGAGAGCCCTCCACTCACCCGATACAAATATATACTCCAAAGCTATGCCTCAATTTCCACCTCCTCCAGCCACATCCTACTATGTCAGTTACCACTCAGTTAATCCCTATTAGGTGATTAATTCACTAATTGGGTTAAGATTCTCATGACACAATCATTTATCCTCAGAACATTCTTGAATTGTCCCACACTTGAGCTTTTGGGGGACACCTCACATCCAAACCATAACAGGGAAGAAATAAATTTAAAAAATACTTAGAATAGTGACAAAACTTATCAAAATTTCTTGGACATTATGAAGGTAGTTGTAAGAGAAAAGTTCTTTGCATTTAACTCATTTCTTAAAAATATAGAAGTTACCAAATAAATAGCATTACATTTTAAAGCCCTAGAAAAAGAACAATAAATCAACACCAAAAGCAGTAGAAGACAGGAAATTATTCAAATCAGAACTGAAAAAAAAATTAAAACAAAAAAATCATAATCAATGAAACAAAAAAATGGTTCTTTTTGAAAAAATAAATATAACTGATATACCCTTAACCAAGCTAACAAAAAAAGAAGAAAGAAAATTCAAATTACTAAAATTCATGATGAAAAAAAATATTGTGATGAATACTACAGAAATATACATGATGATCAGAAGCCATTCTGAAAATTTGTATTTCAATAAAATGAAAAAGCTTGAAGACATTGACAAATTTCTAGATATGTATGACCCACCAAAATTAATCAGGAAGTCAAAGAAAAATTAGATCAATTTCAGGCAATGAAATTGAAGATGCCATCAAAAACTTACCAATGAAGAAAAATCTCAGGACAGATGGATTCTTAGCTGAGTTCGACTAGACCTTTAAAGAAAAACTAACATCAATCTTCCTCAAATTATTCCATGAAATAAAAAATGAGGGAACCCTTCCAAACTCATTCTATGAAGCTAAAAGGTAGATATGCTAAACCCAAGGCCAATATTATGCTAAATTACTTCTAAAAACTGGAACAAGGCAGGGATGTCCTCTTCCACCACTTCTATTCAAAATATTCCTTGAAAGTCTAGCCAGAGCAATTAAAAGAAAGAAATCAAGAAGATAAATATAGGAAAAGAAGAGCTCAAACTATCACTATTTGCTGACAATAAGATTCTATCTATATTTAGAAGACCTAAAAACCTCCACTAGAAAACTTCTAGAACTCATAAATAAATTCAGCAAAGTAGCAGGATATAAAATTAACACCATAATTCATCTATATACCAATGATGAATCAACTGAAAGAGGAGTAAGTAATACTATTCCATTCATACTAGCCTCAAAAAAAAATACGTGGGAATCAATCTGACAAAAGAGGTAAAAGACCTCTACAATGAAAGCTACAGAACACTAAAGAAAGAAATTGAAGAAAACTTTCAAAAATGGAAAGACCTCCCATGTTCTTGGATAGGCAGAATTAATATTGTCAAAATGACCATACTATCAAAAGCACTATACGGATTTAATGCAATTCCTATTAAAATTCCAATGACATTCTTCATAGAAACAGAAAAAGCAGTCATGAAATTCATTTGCAAAAATATGAGTCCCAGAATAGCCAAAGCAATACTTAGCAAGAAAAGTGACGCAGGAGGCATTACCATAGCAGTCCTTAAACTACACTACAGAGCTATAGTAACAAAAATGTCATGGTATTAAACCAAAACAGATATGAAGAGCAATGGGATAGAATAGAAGACAAAAGAGACATACCCACATAAATACAGTTTTCTCATACTAGAAAAAGGCCCCATAAACATAGATTGAAGAAAAGATAACCTCTTCAACAAGTGGTGCTGGGAAAACTGGAAACCTGTATGTAATAAAGTGAAATCAGACCCCTTTGTTGTCACTCTGCACAAAACTCAATTCTAAGAGGATCAAGGACCTAAGCATTACACCACAGACCCTGGGCCTACTAGAAGAAAAGTAGGCCCAACTTTCCATAATTTCAGCTTAGGAACCAACTTCATCAGTAAGACTCCTGATGCACAAGAAGTGAAATCAATAATTAATAAATGAGATGTTATCAAACTAAAAAGCTTCTTCACAGCAAAGGAAACAATCCAAAATGTGAAGAGAAAGCCTACAGAATGGGAGAAAATCTTGCCACCTCTACCTCATATACAGCATTAATTTCCAGGATATAAAAAGAACTCAAACAATGTAACATCCAAAGAATAAATAAATAACCCAATGGATAAATGGGCAAAAGAACTGAACAGGCACTTCACAGAAGAAATATGAATGTTCAACAACTATATGAAAAAATGTTCAACGTCACTAGCAATTAGAGAAATACAAATTGAAACTACACTGAGACTCCATCTCATTCCAGTCAGAATGGCAATTATTAAGAATACAAGTAACTTTCACTTTTGCCAGCACCATTTGTTGAATACGCTATCTTTTCTCCAGTGAATGTTTTGGGCACCCTTGTCTAGTATGAAATAACCATATTTATGTAGGTTTGTCTCAGTGTCCTCTATTCCGTACCATTGGTCTACAAGTCTATTTTGATGCCAATACCATGCCATATTTGTTACTATGCTGTAGTATATATAGTTCAAGGTCTGGTATTGTGATGCCTCCTGCTTCACTTTTCTTGCTAAGAATTTTGCTTTAGCTATTCTGGGTCTCTTATTTTTCCAAATAAACTTTATGGCTGCCTTCCTATGTTCATATATGAATACAAGACCAGTGTAATGCCACATCATCTTCAACCACAATAATAATAATGGGATCTTAATTAGAATAAGTTATATTCTATGTATGTATAATATGTCAAAATGCATTTTATTTTCATATATATCTATATAGAACAAATTACACCCTTCCCCTTTTAGTTAACTGAAATTATTTTAGAAAAACTTTACAACTAATCTCCACTGTTCTTATGCAAATATATCATCTTATCTGGGCCACCCTCTCCTTCCCATATTTCACCCCCACAATGTACCTACTTTCAATGAAAACAATTGCTCTAACAGAAGGGCTTGTAGAGACTCTATCTCAAATAATATTACCAGATGATAAAATGACACCTTTTTTTCTGGTGAATGTGACAGATTATTGCAAATGTTATTTTTAAATAACAATGCAACATCCTTTAATACTTACAGCAATAAGTAGATGACCTGGAATCTGCCACTCACTGAGCTTAATTTTTCCCCAATTTCAAGTTCCTCATCTTTATGAGAGGCCTGTTAATAACTGTACTGTTCACTCTACTGGCCATTTGAGAAGATCAGAGGAGTTAATAGATGAGAATTCAAATATTTTGTACAAAGTATGAAAAAAAACTGAAATTTTGTCAATCTGTCTAATAAATATATCTCCCTTCTAATCTGGCTCCTGTAGTGTAGGACTTCATTTTCCTTTGAGACAGCCTCCTACCTTTCCAAGAAACCTAGGAACTCTAATTTAGTTTCTAAGTCATTTTCAGGTTAATCAGCAATACACAATGAGTCTTTGGTGCACCTCACAAACCTGACCCATACCACTTAAGTAACTAATCATGGATGAGGTAGGAATTGTTCCAGCCTGGGGGCATCCAGTGTTTTTCCATGTCTTAATTTAATGACATAAAGTTAACTTCACCCTCATGTGAGATGATGTTTTGGAGAAACACTCTTGTATAATTGACAAGGGGTAAGACAGTGCACTGTAAGAGTCAAAGCCTAAATTTTATACATGGCTTTGCTGCTAACTATGTCTATGATCTTAGGCTTGTTGTGTTCCTGGGCTTCATTTTTTCTCATCTATAAAATGAAAAGGTTGGATTAGATAATTGATATGTTTTATTTAACAAGCATTATTTGGAACCTACCATATGCCAAATTATATTCTTAGAGTTGATGTTATAGAGATGGATGAGACTATGTTCTCTGCTTTAAGGATTACAACATCTGGTACCGGAGATAGGCACAAGCTAATAACAATATTCAATGTGATGATCTCTAATGACTATTATAATTATGAATTAAAATGAATGTTTCCCTTTACCTTGTAACATATGTATATAACACATACACACACACATACACACACATGCACACACACAGAGTCATTCATAAATAAATTGACTGCAGGAAAGTTTAAGCAGACACACTCTAAATGATAATTGTCAATTAAAGAAGTGCTATTACAGAAGATAAGAATTATAATACTTTTCCATTGGATTTCAATTACAGTTACTTTGCTCATATACAAAGAAGCTAATTGTGAGAGGTTTATAAATGGCTTATTAATATTGAATAAATGGTAGCAAAATAATTCCAATTATTTTCATAATTATTAGCCATTTCTGAAGCCAAGTGGACCCTTGTTCAAACCTCTGCACTTGAATGTCCCTCACTATTATAGCAACCAAGAAGTGACTGTCTTTGATATTTTTTCCCCAGCTGTGCAGTAAGAAATAGGAGAATTCTTTAAAGAAAAATTATGTAGGAGGGTATCAAGTCCCAGGATTCAGAGGCAGAGTCTCTAAATTCAATCCTGCCTCTGCTACAAGGGTATGTCTCAGATAATAAGCTACTCCAGGAAAGTCAACCGATCTGTCTGTGCAATAGTTTGCTTTTTTCTTTAGTTAAAAAAAATGATTATTTTTGTCTACCTCACAGGAAAGTGGAGAAACTAGAAATGTTTGCAGTATTTAAAAAATTTATACTTGTTCAATGGTAGTATATATTTTGGGGAGCAAAATAGGAAATAGTTGTAAGTGTTGGGAGTAGGAAGTCTCAATGAACAATGTATTTGCATCAGTTCAGAGCTTCAGGGGACTTGGAGATAGCTTAGTCCCATCTTCTTACTTTACGGATGAAGAAACAAAAATCCATTGGAGAAAACGCTAGGTAAGATGTGCCCTATATTGTACATGCACATACTCCAGCCAAATGCTAACAACTGGAAGTAATAGTCACACATGAATTAAATAAATTTGGGAATGTTTAGGACAATATCTGTTTTCAATGACTTTTATTGTGTTTTTGACATTTTTACATTGAATACTTACATAGTCTACTAATTCACTGGGCACTTTCTTTCTAGATTTCCCTAATCAACATAGGTTATCTTTGCCTACTAGTACATTTTCTACAAATAAAATAATACTCTACATATTGATTTTTAAATCTATCTTCTTTGTCAATATCTATGTGACATTCATCGATGTTGTTGTGTACACCTTCCATGTTTTATTTGTTTTGTTTTGTTGCACAGTACTCCGTTTATGAATATATTACCATTTATTTAACCACTTATCTCTAATGCCACCTCTGTTATAAATCAAGCATCCATTTACACAGAAGTCAGTTCCTCAATTCCTCATTCTGTTCATTCAAAGGATGAATTAGAAAAGAGCAGCAATGACTTACAGAGTCAGGTGATAACTGGGATTTAAAAAAAAAACAAAAACAGTTAATCATGTAGATGTGGAGGTGAAAGTCATTCAGTCAAAAGGCTGAATGACTTGAGACACTTGTACGTAGAGGAAGAGATGTAGATGGCAGTCAGCACAGTGGAGTTTGAGAAGGAAAGGAATGTGCTAGAAGGTTAGGCTACAGAGACAGGCAGGAGATAAAGCAGAAGCCTTTACTGCCAAGGATCCCTGGGGGCAGCAGGAAGTCATGAGAGGGTTTTGATGAGGAGAATGAGGTGATCTGATATGCACAGAGCAAACTGAGCTGAGAACTGCCCACTCTAGCGTTCCTTGTCATCACCCCATTCAGAAAAGAAAAATGTTTCTTTTTACAGTAGGCCCATATCGTCCAAAGATTTATAGATTTCTGGAGAAATTCCAGTGTAATGCTCCAAGTTCAGAACCAACTGTTCTTTGGAGAGAGGAAGATTATAAACAACACTTCACTTTTGAGCATATGCGTGATTCCCTTTTGTCCATGGGGGAAGAAGGAGACAACCCTAGATTTTTTGGAAATCAGGCTGATTACAGAGGCAGAGAACATAATTACTTCAATAATGAGCTGTCTTAGGAACCAGAATTTCCACTAAAAAAAGCCGTCATGAGACATTACAGGAAAATCCTCTGGAGCCATAACACTGAACACCAGCTCTGCAAAGAATTGTAAATTAGTTAAAATGAGTACAACTCTTAGCTAAGAGATCCTGCTTAGGAAAAATCATAAGCAAATAACTCAGATCACTAAATGCAACTTGTCCCCAGTTAAAAGTGGCTCCATTCTCTGGGATCTTCAAGGAAAATTAGCTGAAGGATAGCACTTTCTCTAATGGTTTGAAATTTCAGATTCAAAGTCGAGCATTCATTAGAAACCTTGAATCATTGATTATATATACTTTCTCCACTGTTCCAGCCTACCTTTGAGCATTTTTAAATTACTTATCTTTTATCTTCATTATCCTTTTTTCAAACTGGTCTTTATGTCTATCTTACATGATTGTGAATCCTCTACTCAATGAGAATTTTAAGTAGATTGCAAAAAAACAAACAAAAATGACATTTTAGTCAGAGGGATCTTGATACCAATCTGCCACTTGCTAGTGGCCCAGACAATGATATCTCAGTGAATCTCCAATTGCTTCTCTGTGAATTGGAGTCATAAGGTCCCTGTTGGAATACTCTATTCTTTTAACAATTTACTCTCAGCCTTAGTCATACATTCAAATCATCTGGAGAAGCTTTTTAAAAAGATCTTTACCAGGGTCTTTTCCACAGAGATTCCGCTTTAATGGATTGAACCCAGAGGCACTTAACTGGTGAGCCACATCCCAAGCCCTTTTTATTTTTTTTTATTTTGAGACCAAACCTCGATACATTGTTGAGGCTGGCTTTGAACTTGCCATCCTTCTGCCTCAGCCTCCCCAACCACTGGAATTATAGGCATGGGCCACTACACCTGGCAGCATTTGAATTTTTAAAAAACTTGAGTGATTCTAGTGTATAGTCATAGTGGGCAACCATTGCCTTGAACCAAACCATTTCAGCAACAAACCACAGAAATGTACAAAATAAACTAGACATGGGGCATACTGTACTGCCTTTCACACTGACCTAGCTCACAGATCACAAAAATAGCTTAGAGGGAATCTCAGAAGAAACATCAGGCTCTCTTGCATCTCTGTCTAGTGCTGGCATGAGAATTTCCCAGCAGCAGCAGGGGGACAGGGGAATCCCACTTTAGGGTGGAAAAGCTTGCTTCCCTTCCTCTCCTCCTTTTCCCTTCCTTTCTTCCTTCCTCCCTCCCTGTCTTCCTTAACTCTTCCCAATACTGGGGATTGAAGTCAGGGCCTCATACACTGAGCCACACCCCCAGCATTTTCGTTTTACTTTTGAGACAAAACCTTGTTAAGTTTCTCAGGCTGCCCTTGAACTTGCAATCCTCCTGCTTCCCTTCCCGAGCATCTGGAACTATAGGCATGTGCCACTGTGAGTACCCTGGCAAAGTTTTACCAACTGGAGAAAAGAATAGTGGAAGAGAGGAAGGAAGGAGTTTCATCCCTTTAACTCCTTATGTGGCAGAAGTACCCTGGAAAGAGCATCCTGAAGTCCCAGAACGGCTACTTTTGAAAGCTCACTCTATGGAAATAATAAGCTTTTCCAGAAGCTTCCTCCCTTGACCCTGGAAAAGCATCTCATGTTAAGATTGAGAACTACCATTTTGTGCATGCTTGCTGGGAGTTAAGTGCGCTGCTCAGCTTGCACATAGATAGCATCCAGTCCTTGAGTATCTGTTTGTACAGGGGACTTTGCCAGCTTTCCACAGGAGGGTGAAGTGGGGCTTCCACTGAGGACTATGGAACATACCTATTTTCCTGCCACACACTGAGATTTCTCAGCCACTACTCTGCTGTATGACAAATGATTCTCAAACTTTAGCATACACCAGAGTTACTTAGGAAGCTTACAGTTTAACTATATTCAAAGCCACAAAGATGAGCTTAATAAGTTTTAAGCAACATAAATCATACAGATAATACTAAACAAAACAAACCATAAACACATTAGTAAAAATGTTCATCCCATTAAACAAAGGCTCCTGTGGGGTCACCCTAGAATTTCTGATGCAGTAGGTCTATTGAGGGGCTCTATAGTTCCTAGCAAGTTCCAGGTGGTGTTAATGCTCGTGGTCCGGCGACTCCCCTCTGACATCACTCTTCAAAGGCGTTCACAATGAAGCTCCTCAAGCTGGGTTATCCAGAGTCAGATATGTTTGCTCCCATCCTGTTTATGATGTTCTTCTTTTTAAGGTAGTTAAATGAAATATTAGGTAACTAGTGAAATATGAATGTAAATAAAAGAAGTTTCTCTCAAAGGCCAGTAGAATACTTTGCAAATATTCCATAGAGCATTGTTCTTTGTATTAGTTTTTCTTTGTAATATATATATATGGTCAGGTTAGCTGCTTTTTGGGTAAGAAGACCAATCTATTAGTGGGGAAAGGGGGAGGAGATAGACGTATAAAACTCTAACTTCTGAATCCAGAGTGTTTCCTAGGTATTTTGTAATTTCTTTGTTCTTCTTTAAAACCAGAAAAGGCTTTGGCACTATATCAAAGTACCATCAACTCCCTGTGTATACACATATTTTAAATTTTTAAAAATGTTTCTGAAAAGCTTCTGAAAAGGTGTCTATCATTTTTTTAGAGAGAGAGAGAGAGATGATTTTTTAATATGTATTTTTTAGTTTTCGGTGGACACAATATCTTTATTTTATTTCTATGTGGTCCTGAGGATGGAACCCAACACCCCGCGCATGCCAGGCGAACATGCTACCGCTCGAGCCACATCCCCAGCCCCAGTTGTCTATCATTTTTACTTTCTTTAATTCATATATTTTAAAAATTATTCATTATTATTTGTATAATTTAATTCATAAAACAACTGACCGATCATGGACATATTTAAATACTGAACTTAAAACTTACTAATTGTTTTTTTCACACAGAAATGATGAACATTCCTCTTCACTTTAAGTACTAAAAAGTAGAAAAGTAAACTAATTTGGAGGTAGGAAAATATTCTGCAGCAAAAGAGAAAAGACAGATGTATTCTAAGAACTTGGAAGAATAGACTTTTACATATGCATGTGTACACATAAACTCACACATAGCAACATCTTCATATCTCTGGAAAGACACATCATAAATATTGTTACACAGATTTTTGTTAGTAAATGGCTTTTGACTCCTTTATCCAATATTCAATTAGGTGAGAGTTTTTAACATTTCTAAATGATGTAATTTTGTATTTGTTTAATATAATAGCTTTTTCTTTAAAAAGTGATGGTGTTGTTATTATTATAAATCTTTCTTGGAGATTTCAGAAAGCATTTTATTTCTTGTATTCAAAGCTGGGTACATATGTAATAATTATTATTTAGTACGTAGTTGATTACATGGTGTCATTATTTTGACATCTTGTTCTATTTAATCTGAAAATGTTGTATTAAAGTCTTCTTAAACAACTGATAATGTTGTATTAAAGTCTTCTTAAAAAACTGATAATTCTTGAAGCAACAACTGACACATTTTTTTAAAATGCCATATTCTAGAACTTACTTCTAGATTAGAAATAATGTCTGCTGTGTTGCAAAAATTTATATTGCATGTATGTTTATAGCTTTATGGAAAACCAAGTCTGTTGGTTTAACAACATTTTTTCCTGAAGTTCATATAGGAGAAACAATATTACAGCCGGGTGCAATGGTACTTGCTTATAATCCCAGCGATTCATGAGGCTGAGGCAGGAGGGTTGAGAGTTCAAAGCCAGCCTCAGCAACTTAGCAAGACGCTAAGCAACTCAGTGAGACCTTATCTTTAAATAAAATACAAAACAAGGGCTGGGGATGTGGTTTAGTAGTTGAGTACTCCTGGGTTCAATCTGCAATACAAAAAAAAAAAGAAAGAAAGAAAAGAAAAGAAAAGAAAAAGTAAATCGGAAATATTTTAAAAACTGGATAATAGTTTCAAAGTTATAAAATAGCAATGGGGAAAACTAGTAGTTATGAAAACACATTATCAATTCACAATGTGACAGGTTGGCAAAATAGAGACATCTAGTACTGGTCTACCTCTCCATGGGACAGTACCAAAAAAAAGGTAGGTAGCTCCGTGGGCAGGTGAGTGGCCATGAATGAGCAATGAAAATTGATCACAGAGAAAATGAAGCCTGATAATCCAGAGATGAGGGAGAATAATAAAGCAAGAGAAGTGGAATGGCTGGGCACCTGGCACCTTGAAGAGGAAAAGAGTAAAGGCAAAAGAGAAAGTCACACTATGGGACACAGGCTGCACCCTACAGATAGATAGCTAAAACAAATAAGTGACCTGAAGTCTCCAAAACAAACTAGATTTAGAGAAGAAATTCACTGCATCTCTCAGCAAACCTAGGATGTTACTGCTGGAAGCCATCTCGCGAAGTGTCCTACTGTCTGAGACTACATTTCCCTGGGGATCAGAAAACCCAGCATAAACACACCCAAGGGTTCCTATGAACACCATGCTGCATTGACTGGGCAGGCAGT
The DNA here is from genome assembly GCF_047511675.1 of Marmota flaviventris. Classification (NCBI taxonomy): domain Eukaryota; kingdom Metazoa; phylum Chordata; class Mammalia; order Rodentia; family Sciuridae; genus Marmota; species Marmota flaviventris. The sequence goes on along the minus strand of NC_092505.1, from coordinate 45,664,585 downwards.
GACCATGCAAGACGGTCTTGGCTTTGGGGGCTGCTTCTGATACAAATCTGCCAAGATCCTTTATGTTGTGCAGAGCACAGGCTGTGGCAAAGAGGGAGTGGAGGACATTGCTCTTTGGAATCAGAGGTCCCATAAACCTTCCATCTGTGGCTTGAAGCAACACCAGTCATATGTGGTTTCCTGTGGGGGGGCAGACCTGAAGTTACCAGGATAGAGGGTAGCAAAGTCCTTGGCTCCTACAACACCCCCTACTTTCAAAGAACTCTGTGGTCAATTGCCTGAGAGGCAAGCAGGGATCCTCTCAGGCTTAAGCATTGACCACCTTTCCAGTTCACATACTACAAACCTCCTGAGAGAATACACCATGGTGCAGTCAGCATTCTACCTTATCCCATGAAGCAAGAAATGTCTGCTGCAGTGTGGATTCTACGCTGATTCATTTGGTGAGAGCTGAGGGGGATTTCAATAAGCTGCAGCCATAAACCAAAAGTCCACCCACAATTTTTCCTGGTGGGGTTCTATGTTAGAAGACCCAGACAGAAGATTAAGATAGGCATAGCCTGAAATCATCCTCCCTCACTTGATTTTCAAGCACTTTGGCTTGAAAAGAATAAAGGTAAAAGAGAAAGTCACACAATGGAAGAAATGTTTACTCTTATTTTCTGTTTGTTCTACCTCTTAACTTATTTATTTATTTTTTAAAATTTTATTTTATTTTATTTTTAATTTTTTAATTATTTTTTCTTATTACTCAGAATGAGAAATTATACCCCATTTGATTCAAATGTATGCAAGATCATTGTACTGTCATGTGTAACTAATTAAAACAAATAAAAAATAAAAATAAAAATGATTTTTTCTTCTTTCTTATTTTCTATTTTTCTTCTTTTAATTTGAATTTATTTTTTGCTCATCTACTTTTATTTATTTTTATTTTATTTATTCATTCTGGCGCTTCAAATTGAACCCAAGACCTTATGCATATTGAGCATGTGTTCTGCATCTGAGCTACACTCCTAGATCTACCCAGAGAAATTAAGCCCAGCTCAGGCCACAACCTAGTTCTGCTCAAACCTTTCTTGGTGCTTCTACTTAAAGAAAAGGGGGATAAACTTCCAGATGTTAACCCATACATAGATAGTCACAGCTGGGGAAGATGGCTGAGGTCCTGCTTATTGGCAGATAACTCCACAGTTTGAGAGAGAGAGAGAAAGAAGAAGAAGAAGGAGGAGGAGGAGGAGGAGGAGGAGGAGGAGGAGGAGGAAGAGGAGGAGGAGGAGGAGGAGAAGGAGGAGGAGGAGGAAGAGGAGGAGGAGGAGGAGGAAGAGGAGGAGGAGGAGGAGGAGGAAAGAGAGAACTCAGTGATTGTTAGCACTGTACATGCAGAGACTTCTACATCCATTGTGACTGCACCTAGTCAGCTTACATAGGGCTTATAAATATGAAGGTGAGTCCCATAGAAAGGGAGCTGTGATTTTAGCTCTCTAGTTCTCCCCATGAAGCATTTAGATCTGTACCAGTCTTCAATTAGAGGGCAAATGTTTCAGCCGCTTCAATATGAGTCAAACAATCAGCAACAGGATCACTTTCAAGTAACAACTACTATCAACAGTGCCTGTGGAAATCCCCAACTTCTGATAGGGGACATCACTCCCATAGTAGGAGCAATCACAGGGAATGCATCACCCATAGTCTGATTCCCACATCTGCCTGAAGTACCAGTATCACCAATCTTACAAGATTTGCAGAGAGAATAGGTCTTTCCCAATCTGATGCAGAATGCTCTGCACTCAAATCCCTGAATCACAACCAAAGAAGCTGAAAGAAGATCATACTGCAGATACAGATGGAGATAAACTTTAACATTAAACAACAAACCGACACGTCAAGACACACTGCCGAAGAAACCTTCATACCATGAAGGCCACAACATAAAAGAGAAATAGCCATCACTGCACAAATCTCAACATTGAAACATAAGAAATATGAAAAAAAAACTTGGGAATATGTCACCTCCTAAATTGCATAATACCATGGTAACCAATTCCAAAGGTAAGTGAACAAAATGCTGGAGAAATAAGCAAAAGAGTGACTTCCAAAAAAAAAAAAAAAAAAGTCTCAATGAAATATAAGAGAATCTAAATAAAAAGTTGAATCAATTAAGGAATATAGCACAGTATATGAATGAATAATCCAATAGTTGGAAATTAAAAAAAAAAACTAAACCAAAAGCTTGGAAATTAAATGCTCAATAAATCAGATGTTAGAGAATCAGTTGAAAGCTTTCACAACAGACTAGATCAAAGAGAAGAAAGAATTTCCGAGCTTGAAGATGAGTTTGATGAAATATTACATTTAGACAACAGTAATGAAAAAAATAAGAAAGAATGAAGAAAGCATGTAAGGTCTCTGGGATGCCATTAGAACATCAAACATCTGCACAATTGACATACCAGAGGGAAAAGAACTACACTGCTGAGGGCATAGTAAACCTATCAAGTGATACAAGACCAGAAAATTCCCCAAATCTTGAGAAACACATGAGTATACAGATACAATAGGAATTTTGAAACCCAAATAGACTTGACCAGAAAAGTGCTTCTCCACAACACATTATAGTTACTTGGCCAAAAATACAAAATGAAGGAAGAATAATAAAATATGTGGTACAGAAGTGCCAAGTCACATTCAAAGGTGAGTGCATTAAACTATCAGCTGAACTTTAAAACTCAGGAGGGCACAGAATGATGTATTTGAATTCCTAACATCAAACAACTACCAACCAAGATTACTATACTCAGAATATCCTTCAGAATCTAAGAAACTATAAAGACCTTGTAAGATCCACATAAACTAAGGGAATTTATGACCATTAGAACAGCACTACAGAAAATGCCTAAGAGAATCCTATATATAGATGATAAGAAATCATGAGAGCATATGAAGAATAAATCCCACTGGAAGAAAAGATATGCAATTGAGAAATAGAAAAGGATAAAACATTATCAATACAGTAAACCAACAAATTTCAAATATGACTAACAGAGGAATTAACAAGCTTAGAATATTCAAAACAATGAGAAGAAAATCAATGAAATTACAGAAAATGGTTACATAACTTTGAATAATGACTCTGAATGTTAATGGTCTTAATTCTCCAATTTGGATTTTAAAATATTACCCAACAACATAGTGCATGCAAGAGTCTCATCTCACCCACAAAGACATGAACAGACTGAAAGTGAAAGAATGGAAAATAGTTATTTCAAACAAAAAGAATCCACAAGCAAGTAGGAATATCTATACTTTTTATCCGACAAAATAAAATCAGAAGAGATACAGAAGTTCATTATATGTTGATCAAAGGAACAATACAGAAGGAAATCATATATATATATATATATATATATATATATATATATATATATACACACACACACATATATATGTATACAACACATACATTTGTGTGTATATGTGTGTGTATGTATGTATACACAAATATGGGAGTATCAATTTTATGAGACAAACACTACCAGACTTATATATAGAGAGAGACCCCAATACAGTGATAGTAGGTTATTTTAATACTTGATTTTTACCAACACACAGATTATTCAGACAAAAAAAATCAGCCAAGAATATCATAGTTACTTTGAATCATACATCAAATAGACTTAACAGACATCCACAGAATATTCCACTAAGAGTTGCAGAAATACACATTCTTTTCACCAGCACGTGAAACATTCTCTAAAATAGACCACATATTAGGCCACAAAACAAGTCTTAACAAACTCAAAAATATGGAAATAATTTCTTGTATTTTATCTGATCACAATGGAATGAAAGAAGAGAAGCTGGAAAAACTATACAATCAAGTGGAGATTTAACAATATACTGTTGAAAAATTGTGGGTCATTGAAGTCAGAGAGAAAACTTAAAAATTCCTAGAATAAAATGAAAATGAAAATACAGCAAACCAAAACCTAGGTATATAGTAAATGCAGTACTAAGAGGGACATTTATAGGGATGATTGACTACATTAAAAAATAGAGATATTAAATAAATGATGCATTTCATGGTCTTAGAAAATAAAAGAGCAAATCAAATCCAAACTGAATAGAAAGAAAGAAAGAATAAAGATCACAGCAGAAATAAATAAATAGATGCTAAACAAATGATTTGGGAAAAAAGCTAATAAACTTAAGATTTGGTTCTTTGAAAAGAAAAACAAAATTGACAAAACTTTAATTAAACTATCCAAAAGAAAGGGAGAGATGATGGAAATAAATAAAATTAAAACTGAAAAAGATATGGCAACAGATACCACTAAATTTGAAGAGTAATTGGGTAATATGTAGAAAACTATATACCAAGAAACTGGAAAATCTAGAAGAAATGGACGAATTTCTGGAATTATATAACCAACAAAACTGAATCAAGGATATGAAACAATTCAAATAGATCAAAAGCAAGTAATAAAATTGAAGCAATAATAAAAAGTCTCTCAACAAGGAAAGTTCAGGACAGATGGACCAAATGCTTAACTTTACCAGAGCAATGCTATTTATACTAGTCCTTAAAACATAAATGGAAGGAATCCTTCTAAACTCATCCTACATAGCCATCTACCCTGCAACCAAAACTTGACAAGGATAAAACAGAAGAAAACTATTATTCAATATCCCTAATGAATATAAACATAAAAATATTCAACAAAATATCTACAAATCAAATTTAACAGCATATTAATCATATCAAACACCATGATCAAGTTTATTTTATTTCAGGGATGCAAGTATGGTTCAATATATACAAATCAATAAATATAATAATTGATATAAATAGAATCAAATATAAAAATCTCATAATCATCTTAACAGATACAGAAAAAATCATTTATAAAGCTCCATATCCCTTCATAATAAAAGTCCTGAACAAATTAGCTAAAGAATGAACATACTTCAACATGAATAAAGGTCATATACAACAAACCTACAGCTAACATTATACTTGATGGGTAAAACCTGAAATCATTTCCTCTAAAATCAGAAGACAAGGGTATACACTCTAGCCACTTTTAATCAATAAGGTTAGTACTTGATTGTTTTAATCAGAGCAATGAGGCAAGAGAAAGAAAGAAAAGAATTAAATATAGGAAAGGAAAGAATAAAATATTCCTTTTATAAACATGATATGATTCTGTACTTAGAAAACCACATAGACTCCACCAAAAGACTCTTAGAACTGATAAACAAATTTAGCAAAGTAACAGGATATGAAATCAGGTAGCCTTTCTACAAATCAATAATTCACTTGATGAGGATCCATTTAAAATAGCCTCAAAAAATTAAAAAAAAAAACACTCAGAAATAAGTCTAATCATGGAAATGGAAGATAATGAAAACTATAAAACACTGAAATAAAACTGAAGAAGCCATATATAAGACCAAAAGATCTCTCATATTCCAGGATTGAGAATTAATATTGTTAAAATGACCATACTACCAAAATAAATGCTATGGTTTAGATATGAAGTGTTCCCCCAAAGCTCACCTGTGCAATAATGCAAGAATGTTCATAAGGTAATTGATTAAATTATGAGAATTGAAACTTAATCTGTGAATTAATCCAATGATTAATTGGACAGTATCAGTAGATAGTTAGGTAGGTTGTAACTGGAGGCAGGTCACTGGGGTATGCTTTTGGAGTATATATTTTCTCCTTGGTGAGTGGAGTTCACTCTTTCTGTTTCCTTGTGTCATGTCCTGAGCTGCTTTCCTCTTCAATACCTTTCCACCATCATGTTCTGCCTCATCTTGGGCCAAAAGCAATGGAATTTACCATTTATGGACTGGAGACCCAAGAAACTATGAGCTCCTAAAAAACATTTTTTCATCTAAAAGTGTTCTTGTTGGGTCTTTTGGTCACAGCAATGCAAAAGCTGACTAAAATAGAAATTGGTCCTGAGAAGGGAGATCCTTGTTGTGACTAACCTGACCTTGTGGCTCAGAAGCCTTTGGAATTCATTTGTGAAGAGATGAATTTTGAAAAGTTTAAAGATGAAAGCTGGAAAATCTTTAGAGTGCTTTCATTTATAGTTTTTAAAATTGGGGGGAAAATATCTAAATAAGTTACTTTAAAGTGTGGATTTTTAAAGAGAAGCCTATCTGTGCATCAAAGATTTCATGTCTCCTTTCCACAGAGTTGAGTTGATACTAAAAAGTAGCTTTCTAGTTCCTTTTACATTTAGATGAAGGCATTTAACGAGGCTCCAGTGAATGGAATAGGGGCAAAGTTAATGTAATCTACTCATAGGACTGACCTGAGTCTCTTGGTTCAAAGTTTAGTTTCCCGTTACCTTGAGCAAGTTACCTAACACTTTGTGCCTCAGTCTCTTGTCTGTAAAATAAATTGTAAAATGGTACCTACCTCAGAAAGGTAAATGAGTTTAAAATGAGTTAATGCATATTCATTCTTAGACATTATCTGGAGATCAGTAATTCAGAAAAGTATAAGTATCACCAACTCCATTAAAGATGCCAATATAGAACAGAAGTTTTGTGCTTTGATTCATGGGTTGGTCCCTGGACAAACAAAGGAGACTCAGGCTGCCCAGGACGCACCCTATTCTTTAAAAGTCAGGAGAACAGTGTTGAGATCATGGGAGGTGTTCTGTTTGCATGGTTTCAGAGAGTTTGGAGGTGAACTCTAGTAAGGTCCCTGAAGCTAAAATGTTTCTTATATGAGTAAAGGCCTTGGCTAGAAATGGTAAGACAGTGAAGAAGAAACCTTAAGAAAACACCCCTCTGACCTGGTCATATTTATAGTTGCTTGGAAGTTATCAATACATATTAAAAAAACATGAGCAAGCACATAATAGAACATTTACCGTGCAAAAGGCATCCTTCTAGAAACACGACAAACACTATCCAATTTAACCTTCTAAATAAACCAGTAAAAGAGAGTCTGTAACTTACCTGCTATTTATTTATTTATACTGGAGATTGAACCCAGGGATACTCTACCAGTGAGCTGCAACCTCAGCCCTTATGTATTTGTTTTATTTTATTGTAAGACAAGATATCACTAAATTGCATAGGCTGGGCTTTAATTTGTGATCCTCCTATCTTAACCTCCTGAATAGCTGGGATGTCAGGCATGGGCCACCAAACTCAGATTACCTACAATTTATTGATGAGTTTAAGTAGCTTGCCTAAGGTCATTCAGGTAGTAAATCATAAAACCCGAATTCAAATCCAGACAACATGACTCTGCATTCTGTTCCCTGAGCTGTTAAGCTTTGCTGTCCCTCTCACCAAACCAAGGGAGAGACGTCCATTAATGTTATTTTTAGTACTGATTTATATTAGTGTAGCATATTTAGTCCTGTAAAGCAGCAACAGTAATTGACCATCCTTTCTCATCATAGTCAAAAGAAACAGACAAGACTGATATTAACTCTCATTTTATATTAAAAAAATGAAGATCAAAGAATCACAGTAACATTCAGAGGAGCACATAGTGGAGACCCAGGTCCTGATTAGTTTACCATAGGTGCACAATTATTTTATTCACCACACACTACTTTTCTCAATTCTCTATGTTGTCTTAAGGACAATATGAAATAAAATTTTTTCTTAGTTCCCTCTAACATCAGCAGAGTTATTTAATCAAACAGATGAACTTTAAAGAAAAAAAAATAAAGAAAGAAAGTTAAGCAATTTTTTTTTAATTACAAGGAATGCTTGATTTCAATCTTTCAGGTAACCCATTTACTTATTAAGAGTCATGAGGGCTTTTGAAGCTTGACACAATTGTACAGGATGACTGGGTAGAACACGGCAGTCCCTCTTCCCCTTTATCTTCAGCCAGCGTGCTGGATTGCTCCTTTGCCAGCTAGTGAGGCAGGCGTGTTGGGACATTGTACAAGCAGGAACCAAAAGATTTGTTGGAAGAGACCCTGGGGCTTCAAGAAAAGGACCTGAATTCAAATCCCTTATGACATAAAATCTCAATTCACTGGGAGAGCCTCAAATCCTCTGTTCCTTTAGACCTCACTTTTCTCATCTCCAAAATATGGATATTTAAACAGGTAAAGGCTGAAGTCCCTCCCAAATTCTCAACTCTTTTAGTGGTCTGAGCTCTTTCCCTACCTATCCATATGACCCTATGTTGAGTCTCAAGTTTCCTCACCAATAATCCACGACTAAAGATATTTTCATGAATATCTCTGTGGATTAGTAAATACATAAAAGAAAATTCCAAATACCGATGCCTTTAAATATGAAATGTGCTTTATAACTTGTAAATACTACCATTAACTAATTAGAAAAAAAAAATTTAATAAAGATGTCAGCAAGTGAAAGAATTGCTTGTGATCCTCATAAAGCTCTTAATGGGTTAAATGCTTGGACATCTGGTGAAATATTAGCCTCAGCTGTTTAAGTGACATCTTCTTGGGTCAAATTTCTCTCCTCTCTCCAATCCATCTGCTCACAGCTTGTCATGATAAACACTGCTGAGTTACAAAGCAAAAAGTACACAGCAACAAGACAGGCACAGCATCTTGGATCTTCACTAGACAATAATATCAGAGCAAAAACAACACCCAGGCATCTGCTTTTCCTGTGCCAACCCCACCACACAGTCCATTCACCCCTGCCCATCTTCTCTGCCCTGTGTGTTGCAGCCACATGCCAGAAAGGAGAAAAGCTGAAGGTAAGAAATCAAAACCAGGCACAAGTGATTGAAAAAGAAGAAACAGACTTAAATGGATAAGAATAATGCCAGGTGGAAAATCTAGGTGGCACTTGCCCTTGGTTCCATGAAAGTAGAATACACTGTGTGATTAATAGTCACTAGAATAGAATCATCTCAAAGTAGGGTCCAGGGGATCAGGGTTCTTGACCTTATCTATAGAGGACACCGATTTGTTCTGAGACTTCAGCAAAAGGTACTGACGTTTCAGCCTAGTTTCTTCATTTTCTGTATTACCTTTGTCATCAGGCTTAAAGTTTAAAAACTGTTCTGTCAAAGTTTGACACACCTGAATGATAAAAAAATTTTTTTTTTGATTCTTAATCTGGTATTCTGGAAAGAGCACATACTGAGAAACCCATGGATGTGTGGCTGAGAACTTTGACCTTTAACTTTCTAGGAGTGAACTGTAGTTTCCGAGCACAGATGCATCATCATGAGTTGAGATTCATACTCCTAGTTCTGTTTATTCTTTTCTTATACAAAATAAGGGGATTATATAGATGCTGCGTAAATTTCCCTGTTGACAATCTGAGAGTCCATGTGCTATTCTGCTCTGTTAAATGTTTAAAGCCATTGAACATCCAAATGCTCTGTCATTCTATACAAATTGTGTATCCATACACATTTTCCAAAAGCAACTTCTTCAGTCTGGAAGTCACTAGCATCAAAATGCCCTCATTAGCCAGATTATGATACTTCTATACAATGCTAATAGCAGGTATTTCTTAACGGTGCAATTTCAAATGATAATTTTTAAAAAATTACCCTTGACTGTAGTTTCTTGTTCATCTCCCATAAATATTCATTCATTATGTAATAAAAATAATGAAAGAGGAAATGTTGTCCAAGAGGAAAGGAAGGAATGCTGCTAGCAAGAATCCAAAGACAAGACAGAAATTGACTCAGCACTTAATCACGTTAGTTGCAAAAAATAAAAATAAAAAAAGTAATTTTGCCTACCAATTCGTACTTTATCAGTAGTCATCTGTCTCCTCTCCTTGGAAGAAAAAAAAATAGGTTCATTTTTTAGCCATCCCTAAGGACCTGCATCTTTGTATTTTGACTTTGCTTATCATTCATATTCCAGTCATTTATTCATCTGACCGTCACACACTCCAGTGAGATCCCCATCTGTCCAGTGCAGTGTGCTATGGGATTAGGACACAGTGATAAATAAGATGGATTCTGCTTTCAAGAATATGAAGTAATGGAAATTTTCACACACTTCTGGTGGGAGAATAAATTGACAAATCCACTATGAATAAAACAGTTTGATTAGTTGTTCCACTTAAAGGTGTGATTGTATATTTTAGGACCCAGCACTTCCACACCTAGAGGAAGCTCTTGAACATATGCAGATGCTGAATGTGTGCAACTAGAAGTCACATACAAGCATGATCAGAAAAGCACTGTTTGCAGCAGAAATTGATGAACTGGAAACAACTTTAATACTCATGTGGATAAACTATAGCTACATGGACCAATATTAATGAATTTCAAAAACGTAATGGTGATTTTTTAGAAATGGTCACAAAAGACTTCCTGTAATATGGATTCAATTATATAAAGATCAAAACACTCAAAGCTAAAGAATATATTCATTAAGGACAATGCTTTTGATAAATGACAAGACAAGGAAGGAAATGGGAAATAATTGGCATCATGGACAGAACGAGAATATTCTAGAGATGAGGGGCACGGAGCACTTGAAAGGTATTGGAAATGCGTTGAGTAAAGAAGTAGCATTTCTATGAAGTCATGTAAATCTAGTATACATAGTATTTGTGTACATGATAGCAATTCAAATCAATAAATGAAAACCTATCCCCAAAAAAGGAATGAAATACATACAAAAAATCAATCTTCAAAGTGCAAATTAAATATTTCTGGCTACATATAGTCTCTAGTAACATCACTGATATTCCTTCCTTTTTACTACTCTTTCTAAGTTTTAAATTTTAGTTGTATTTTGATAGCCTTCCATTTCTTCTGTATATAATCATTATTTGGGCACAGATTTTGTTTCCTGGGGACTGACGGCATCTTGTGTGTAAAATATTGGCTTCTCTTCATCTCTCCTTCACCTACAGCCACCTTCTTGGGAATCAGTTGTGATCTATATTCTGTAAATACTGAGATTCACCTTCAAGAAATTTGACTTAAAATCTTAATTTTGTGATTTAAAACTAATGAGATCTTGAGCATAAAATTCCACTTCTATAAAATACTACCTCTACTTTTAAAATTTTTTAAAAATAAAAACTTCAGGATTGTCCTGAGAATTCATTGAGATTATATTTGTTTACTTACATTATGAAATATTACATGCATTTATATTTGGGTCTTCATATATAGCAGGTACTCAACAAATATCTCTTGATGATTTTGACATTCTTACTTTATTATGTGTCATGTCCATAATTATGTGTCAGGTTGAAATATGCAGGGCAGGAAAAGTAACTAGAGATTGAAATGACCTTCCCTAGGAAAGGTCGATTCTGAGACATTCTAAAAGAAGTCACCCAGGAGCACTGATTTAACTGAAAAATGTGGGTGGAAATTTTTCAGCATTGGGCCCTCTGAACTGTTGATCACATTGTTTAAAACATCTTGTGACAACCATAAGTGAAAGGCTTTTGGACGATGTGGCAATGAAAGCATACTCTAAGACTTATGAAGAACATTGATGAAGACAATGAATGATGCATGACAGATTTGATAGCAATTGAAGTAAACAGAGCCTGCTTTTACTTTGAAATGAAAACACTTTGTCAACACAGTCTTGAAAATATAAAATAGGAATTTTTGAGTTACCCTTCTAGACAGTGCTAGAAATGTTTGAAGTTTAATTCCAGTTTCATAAAAAATATTTAAAAATATGTTCTAAAGGTATTTACTAGTGTTTGTCTGAATAAAAAAATTAAAGAGAATGCATGAAGAAAAACAACTTGTTTTATTTTGGAGTATGCATATTAAATGCCTATTTGATTATTATCTTCTTATTTCCAATGTAATTTAAGACTTATGGTCTTATTTAAATATCTATGAAGTGAATATTATAAATTCCACTCTACACAAGACAGATTAGATGTTCAGACAGTAAATGACAAAGCAAGTCTCATCCTATAATTACTGATACAAGATTCATGCTGCCACATTTGACACACATTTACCTTCAACCTTTACCATGGAAGAGTTATCTTTTTAATACTCATGCATTTTCTTCAAAGTTGAAAACTATAGTTTTATAGTTTATATATTTATATATTTAGTTATTTGATGTGTACTATATACATTTTATATATTTTTATTTTTATACTTAAAACTACAGTAGGCATACAGTACATTACTACTGAACACATGAGCTCATATGTTTACCTTCTAGGACCTACTTGTGCTAAACACTAAAGCAGAATCACAGACTATCACTACTCTCAATGGACATGGCACAATTTTCATCTTTTGTTTGCCTATACCCAGCAAACTACCCAGGCAATTAAAATGTCAAATGTAAGAGATGATATTTTGTTTTTCACCTAGGAGAGGGGCCCTTTGATTTATTCCATCCTAAAAAAGAAAGACTACCACCTTAGCAAATGTGAACCACACTGCTTATATATCAAAGCCTCATTTGGTACCCCATAAATGTACACAACTATGATTGATTAATAAAAATATTATTAATGATAATTTTAAAATTTCTTTTAAATATAACATAGTATATTTACTATTTTTAATATAACATAGTATAGACATAGACTAGTACCTTCTGCTTGTCTCCTACACTGCAACTACCACCATCGCAAAGGAGTCCAAAAATCTCGTATAGTTTCAGCATATCTCCTTTTTAATAGTAGTCAGAACACAGTATTTTCTCTCTTTTTGTGAAGATTCTGTTGGAATAACATTATTCAATTTTTTAAAAATATCAAATAATAACAAAAACAATAGGTAATTATGAGCGCTTTTAACACATTATTGGGACATTGAATCTTACAGACATAAGGAACATGGATGATTAAAGAAAACTCTGTCCATGGTACCTATGGGAGACAGTTTTCGTGAAATAACCTAGAAGTTTTAAGGTCAAATGATTCAGATTAGGTCTCTCTTAACAACTACTTAGAGTACAAATTTTCATAAAAAATTGAGAACTACTTCTCAAAGAAAATGAATCACTGTAATGGCTAAAGCTTCAATATGGACATTAATAAACCCAGATTAGAGTCCTCTTTTCTCTTGCATTTTGAAATGTCTTTCATAGTTTAGAGGTTCATTTTTAACCAACAACTCAAAGTAAAGACTGGTAATTCTTAAGTTTTCCTAAGTGCACTGTCATCCTTCCATTGAGAAAAAAAAAAAAAAAATGTCTACCAGGAAAAGAGCTCAATTTGCAAAAGCATGAGAAATTCTCACAGCAATTAATGAACAATGAAGAAACAAATGAATCTTTATTTGTATCTGTGAATAGAAATAAAGTAGCATAAGATGAATGGGAAATGTCATCAAATAAATGAAAGACGCAGATTATAAAAGAATGACCCACAAAGTGTAAAAGTGACATAGGAAAGATAATGATTTTTTATATTTTATTTACATTGGCAAAGAATGTTGAGAATATGTTTCATTGGAGAAATAAGAACATACAGGCAAAAAAATCAGCAATTAAAATTAAAGAATTTTAAATAGCTCCTGGGGATTAAAAATGCATTCTTAAAAATAAAAGTCCAATAAAATTATTTGAAAAAAAATTAAATAAAAAGATCTGAGAATGTAAAAAGTAAAGAGAAGAGAGATAATATGAAAGAAGGTGCAAGAGACAAGGTGACATAATCAGGTAGTATGGGACTTCAGGAAGAGAAAATGATGGGAACAAATAAGTGGACCCCAGTCTTCATATTGAGAGAGCTTATAATGTCTGTATAGAGAGGAAATAAATGAATTAATTTAGTAACAACCTATGCCTTTATAATTTGACAATATCAAGGTTAAAGAGAATATCTCAATATTTCAGAAGTGGACAGACAGAAAAGAAAGGAAAAAATGCCTAGAGGAATACTTATGGGACTGACAGCAGACTTCTCAATGAACTTTGTAAATTGAAGACAGTGGAAAAATACCATCAATATTGTGAAAGAAAGTTATTTATAATATAGAATTCTCTATTGTGCCAAATATTTAGTGTAGTTACTAGAAAATTTTTTAAAAATTCACATAAGCAACCCCAATATTTTCTTTCATATACCTTAAATGAGTAAGTCAATTCTTGCTCATTAACAAAAGAAAAACAATATTGAATCTAGGAAAGAAGTTTCCTGATGTAGGAACACAATAAAGTACTAGAATGATACCCTTACAAGTACACTTAGAGGATAAGCAGTCTCAATTGTTGTGGAATGTAATGGGACCTGGGAAAAAGATTTAAAGGGAGGTGGGGAGACAAGGACAATGAAATTCCATGTAATTAACTGTGGATTAAGAAACATATGGGGATTATGAGAAATATGTGAATATATGGTAATTCCATATTACTTGGTCTTCAAGAAAAAATAGATTTTAATAAAAAAAGAAATTAAACAGAAAAGTGCTAATATAAGTATAAACTAAAATGAAACACAACTTTTACTAATTAATGATGCATAATACAAGTGAAACTAGTCAAAACAGATTCTTGGAAAATTACGCACCAAGTAACATAGAGGCTCATAGCATTCAATGTTTAGAAAAGAAAATTAATTTTAGAACATGTTGTATTATTTAGTCCCTACTGAAATAAATAAATTTATAGAATCATAATAATATTGTTTATTGACATTAAATTTTTAGAGTCAACTTATGTACAAAGTACTAAAACATTACATTTAATTTCAGAAGATAATGCAAATGTTAACATTCAAAAAATGCATGCATTGTGGTATGGCTGACAGGAATTATGTGTAGATAGAAGAATGTGGTATAAAATAGGATAGGGATATTATTGTACTCACTTTACACAGTGAGAAACTGAGCAGTACTCTCTGAAGTTGGTGAAATAAGAAACACAGGTATAGGGATTATATTTATATAATATTGAGTATAGAACTTACAGTGAAAATTATAAATGTAACCAATGGAAGAACTAAAATAACTAACCTAATTTAAATATTGGGGAAATAATAAATAGTGTGATAATGCTAAATCCTAATCTTGTACAAATGGGGAGTTAATAGGTATCATTAACATATACTAATTTTAAAAAATAGAGGTATTAGCACATTATTAGGATTTTGGAAATAACCAGCAGATGAAATAAATTTGTAAGTGTTTAAATATTCTGAAGAATATAAAAGTGTAGGCCAGAGAACTGCTGATTTTTATTAGGAGGTTTTTATTATACTTTTATAATATGCATATAGTTTTTTAAAAATTATAAATGTATATTAGTTACAGAATATTTAATTTCTAAAAGCTAAAAATACTAAAATACACATAATATTTGTATAAGGCTGTCATTTGCAATGCATTTGATAAAGTTTCAAATTGATTTTTAAAAATTGTATCTCTCCATCAATCAATAATACAAATGCTCTTAGGAAGTTGAATGCAGCCTTAAAAATAACTATTTTGGCAAATTGTAATGGCATAAGTAGATGTCTAACACCTTTTGATGTTTGTAAGGACAAAGGGGAGGCTTCAGAATATGTTCAATGTGATATGATGTTTTAAAAACATAACTTTTCCTTTCTACAGATACAAACATATACAATTTTAGAGAATAGGTCTGGAACTCCGAGCACTGTCAATGGGAAATGGTGAAGGAGTACTTGGCTGTATTGTAACCTTTGTTGTTTCTAGGACTTTTTTTTTCAAAACTCAGTCTTTTTTTTCCACTTTTCATGGGGGAAAGTGACACCAGTATGATGATCCCCCCACCATGCCTGACTCTTCCAGTCTCAATAATTGTTGACTCAAAGTCAATCTTATTTCATTTATCTCCCTACCAATTTCCACCCTTTTATAGAAAATATTGAAGAAAATCTCAGATATTATCTATGAGAATTTTGCCATGTGTTATAGTTTGGATAGGAGATGTCCTACCAAAGCTTCTGTGCTAATGCAGGAATATTCAAAGGTGAAATGATTGGATTATGAGAGCCATGACCCAATCAGTCCATCCTAGTTTGAATGGACTGGGTGGAACTACAAGCAGGAGGGTGGGGTTAGAGGAGATTATATCTTGTCTCCCTGTATCCTCCTTCTCTCTCTGCTTCTTGGCCACCATAAAACAAGTTGCTTTCCTCTACCATTCCTTTCTGACATTATATTGTGCCTCACCTAGGGCCAGAGCAATGGATTTGGCCAACCATAGACTGAAACCTCTAAAACTATGAACCCCAAATAAAATTTTTCTTACCTAAGTTTTGTTACAGACTAAGACAAAAGCATCTGTTCATATTTCCATTAAGTCATTTGATATTTTCTCACTTTTAGGAGTTCTTTATAAATTGTGGACACTTGACTTTTTCTCATTCATTATCATTTATTTGAGTAACAGGGATCTTTTTCCAGTCATTGGCTTAATTTTAAATTTAGTATACTGTCATTTGGAAAAAAAAAACACATTTTAAGGTATATTATACTCAAACTTATTGAAAGTTTACTTTCATGATTTGTGTTTTTTTTGAATTTGTTTATGAAATCTGAATTTCAATGTTGCTAACATATAATCCTATGTTTCTTCTAAAACTTTTAAATTTTCCAGTTTTATATTTCTGAAATAAAATAGATTTACATATATTATATAATTACATATTTCTGTAATTAACAATATTATTTTAAAGGTGCAGAAAAGTAAAAATCTTCATAATTGTAAGCCTTTAGAATCCAACTATTAACATTTTTTTCTATGTATTTCCAGTGTATAAGTTGTTTTGTTGCATTGAGATGAGAGCTTACCCACATTATATATGCATTTTTATTGACCAAAACTTAAGAATATATATTTAAAACTACATAGTATTTACTAGAAAAAAAAAAAGTTGAGGCTGAATAACACAGAGTTGAAAGGCTTGAGAGGGAATTTGCATGGGAATTCTCTTTTACAGTATGTACTTAGGATGTATTGAACCCAAATCAAGGACATTATTAACACTTCTGTTTTTTTTTTTTTTTCCACAGCTTTTATTTGTGCCTCAGATGTAGAAATTTACAGTTTTCCTATTATTTACTGTTCATATGTCTATCTCCTTCACTAAACCAAAAGACATATTAAATCAGAGACAAATCTTACTACCTTTTGCATAACTAATTAGATCTGGCAAGTAGTAAGTGCTCAAGAAATATATAAAGGAAGGTCACAAGGCAAACTTTGAATGAGTAGAGAGGAGATCTAAATTTCAGTTCATCAAGTAGCTAGTTGTTTGACTTTGGAAAAATTTCTTCTAAAACTTTGTTCCTTCATCTGCAAGTTGAGGAGAGGGGACTAGATGATCCACGAGTTTCTTTTCTCCTCTGCTACTCCAGACTCCAATCCTTTGAAAAGTGTTTAAAGTAGCCATAAATATTCTCTAAAATATTAATATTTCATTATCCTATTAAGGAGCTCAGTCTTTCAACAACCTATGACATCTAACACTAACAGATGTTTACTTAAATACAAATGGAAATTGTAGTCCCTTAAGACTGCCAATTTTTCAGTAGAGATGTCCTTGCAGGTTTGGATGGATGAGCTGTTTTCTGGTAAGTAGCCATCAGGGAGTGAGCTTAACATAAGATACCCATTGGAGCTCTCTTGCCACAGTGATTTCTGGCAGGATATGGGACCATGTCAGTTCTTGGCTAATTTTTCTATCAGCCCCATGGACGCCAACCTGGTAAAGGGAGCTTGAGATTACATCTCCCTCTAGTGACTAAAGCCTTCTCATTGTGCAAGTCTCTGGTGGCACATAAGCAAGAATATTTGGCTAGAAAATTAAATCAAAAAGATAATCTAGTATTTCACTAATAACTCAAAGAAAACTGTCACTGTTGTTCTGTGGGAGACACAAGTGCATTACCTATTCCACTTTATGTTGAGAGAACTAAAGCTTAGAATGTGTTTCCTAGAGTGTCTAAAACTACATAGTGAGAATTCTTCCCCATTAATACAATTCATCAGGCCTATCATACCCCAAAGTCTCAAATTAACATATGATAGCATAATCCCTCATCTATTCATTCTAGATATAATTTTCCACAAAATTGGCTCTGTTGGAACAGTCATGAAATATAGAAAAATGTCTGGAATGCAATCTTTCAACTCAACAAACTACCTATGTTAGAAAAATTAGTAACAATAGTTAACCAAACTAAACTCAAAGTCAGTGCTTGGGAAGGAAATAAGTAGGCCAAAGAATATTTGGCTAGAAAAATAAGGGCTTTATCTTTCTTCTATGACTCTCCCCAAGAAAACTGGTAAATATGCCACCATACATTTTATTGGTACTTGTATTATACTTTATTTGCAATAATTCAGTATAGTTCAAAGGAAAATATGAGTCAAATAGCTACTTTTCCAAAACTTGCAACAAAGAAAATAAGGAAAAAATATATATCTTGGATTGACACAGAACTTGCATGAAGTCTCATAAATAAGGGGCCAACCCAGTGATATCATCTCAAAACTAACCTCAGGATATATTACCTTTCACATCAGATACTCTCCCCCATCTCTATATTAACAGCTTCAGGACACGGTATTAGGGTGTCCTGGATATTACAGAAAATGTTTGCAGTCATAAATACACTAATTTAGTCATAATACATTAATCAGCCTTCTTTGCATTAAAAACTGTTATACTGAAATGCAAGCAGACTTTGGGGAAGAAGGGATTTTCACCAACTCACTGGGAAGTCCCTGTGGTTTCTAACTTCCATTTCTCAGTTCATTTCATGAAGCTCTTAATACAGATGGCCCTATCATTTCAGACCAACATAATCAGATTTTCTCACCATAGACCTTGAAGCTTCTTTACAAGTCTGCAACTTCTCTGCAGTTATAGAATATTGGGTTGAATTAGATGTGAGAAACTAATCTGTTGATCTCAAGTTTGCAACACAGAAAAACTAAGACCCAGAGTGAGAAAGAGATTGTCTAAGATTACTTAGAAAAGATATAACTAGAAGCTAAATTTCAAGATTCTAAGTCAAGTCATTTTTACGATTCTTGTGTGTGTGTGTGTGTGTGTTTAAAAACTATCAGAGAAAATGTTTCCAAATAAATGTAAACTCACTTTATCCATTCATAACTTATTTTCTTAAAAGTTTTCAGCTATTTTAATAATGCTACTATAGCTCAAGACATATTTAGGATTCTTCTTTATATATTATTCTTCTTTATACATACCAAGTCAATGGAACATTTTTAATGATTTTCTTAGCTACCCGATTGTTACCTCATTAAGGCCCAGTCTTTGTTTTATTCTGCCTGTTTTTCCAACCCTTAGCATCACACTTGGCACATAGTAGATTATCAGAAGCGTTTTTTTTTGTTTAAAATTAACTGATGTTTATCTTTTGATGAAAGATTTAATTATTAAAGATAGCCAATGTCACAAGAAAAAATCAAGTTCTTAAAATTAGTGGTTGAGTTGGGTAATATGAATCATATAATTCTTTGTCCTTGTCTCTTCCTCTCAGGCTCAGAGTAATGTGAACAAAGAGACTATTCCTTGTGTACCTTAGAATCCCACAACACCACTCCCAATTCTTCGAAGAAAGAGAATTCTTGTATATATTCAGTTAATATCTGATGAATAATAAAATTGTTGGGAGTAATGTGGATGAAGGTAGAGAGCACTTACATAGGAATTGTTGAAATAAGAATGTAATGATAACAGTTTTTACTTAAAGACGAAAATTTAACTTGGTATATTTCCAAAGTTGTAACCCTCAACTAGCCACTTGGTACTATTATCTGAAATAAAATGAATTACATGTACAATAGACTTTACCAGGAATTGACATCAAGATAACTTTATTTGCCAACATCTTAAACCCAAAGTAGTTCTAAAGAGTTAGTTCTCTTTCTCAAAGATCTCATTCTGCTCCTTCCAGGATAAAATATGAATTTATGTCACTGTCCCCTGACCAGTAGGACTTACACATTAAATAAGGAGTATTTATGACTGTGGTGAGTTCTCTGATACTTTCTGGTGTTGTTTGTAGTTGGTGTTTAGATACTGGTTACATATATTTATGTTTACCAAGATGTCAGGCTATTAAAAAATGCCCACCTGAGAATAATGCCCTATGGCAAGTGTTATGAAAAACAACAACACACTTAAGTCATTGAAGGCTGTTTATTAAATGTATTTTTGAAAAACCCAATGAGAACTAACTACCTAACAGGTGTCTCCTTTCAAACATATAATTTAATAATGAGGCACAGACCCGTATTTCCATCTGATCTTAGATTCTTTGGGGAATAGGATTAATGATTCCTACATTTTACCACACATTATCCTGAATAACGTTAGAAGTGAGTTAATCCTAGAAGTAAATAAACTTCAGGACTTTGAAGTTCCATGAAGCTTAATGAGTGTATAAAAATAGCTTAAAATTTGCAGGTAACTAAGAAGGGTAGTCAATAATGCTTTGGAGTTTTCTTACCATCCCAAATGATTTTTTCTATATAATGGAATATAATTGAAAGATCATGTTCTATTCCTTAAGGAGAAACTCCCCTATTTGAGATTCTTATTTTATCCTACTTTAACACAGGATTTAGTTTTTCTGTTTTATCACTGCACTGCTTTTTGAAAGAGATTATAAACTGGTTGTATTCAGTCCTGTCCATGTGCAAATAGGGTGTTTGATGATGGATGAGAGAAACTTTCTCTTCCACAGTGGTTCTATCCCTCTAGGTGTCCTGACATCATTTTTCATCTAGAAGGCTTTTCGATATTTTGAGACAATGAGTGTCCCTTCATGGGGCAAGTCTGATGGAGGTTTATCAAAATGTCAGGACAGGATAAACAGCACTTTCATTGGAAAGCCAGTAGGGTAAATTGCTTGCTGCTGTGTTGTTGGCATTTAGTCAATAAGGAGTACAGTAACAAGATCCCTCACCTCCGATGATGTACATCCTCATTCCAGTTTAAAGCAAGTGAGTGAATGTGACACTGGTTTTACTCTCATGTGATTCTTATACCCCAGCCAGAGACAGCCCTAATCTGAGAATGGGCAGAGCTGAGAGTTGGGGTCTTCAGCAGCTAATGCTCTTCCTATCTATATACTCCAGATAATTACACTTCCCAGACCTTCAGAGCTCCCCGTTCACTATGTCACTAATTCTCTTTTTCTCCACAATCCAAGGGAATCTTTTAAGTTTCCAATATGGGTAAGATCTCCTCCTCCCAATGCATCCTACTTTCTCTCAGTTTTGTGACTTTAAACATGTGAATCCTATAAAGTCTTTAAAAACTCAAAAGCCAAGCACTGACACAGTTCGGGGTTTTTTGTTTTGTTTTGTTTTTAATTTCTGCTATGCCATCCCTTCTTTGAGGCAGTGTAAAGAGTGCTTTGCTAAATGGACCAGGAGTTAAAGATGAAATGTCAGAAGTAAAAATTACGTCATTAGTACTTTGAATGTATTATCCCACAATAACTTCTACATGCATCAGACAGAGGGAAAAAAGGATGCAAGCTCCAATGAGTATGTTAGTAGCTTGTTATTTTGAGATGATGATAACAAGTAGAGATCATTTGATTAATCATTCCATTTCTGGTGAGAATAGCCAAGATCAAAGGAAGGAAGTGTCTCACTCAATGTAACAGTACAGTAAGTTGTTAGAAAATAATAAGATTCCAGACGAATAGTTGCTATCATCTTGGTTGAAGTTTAGAGGAAAGAACTGTATGAATTTTACTGTTTGTGAAGCCCATATTTGAATTCCTATCTAAAAAGGATTTTTTTTTGAAACTCATAAAATTTAAAACTAATAAAATTTGTCATTTATTAGTTTGTGTGATTGCAGAGAACTACCAAATACTATAAGCGATATCTATAGGGAATCTAAACTAAAATCTAATATTGGGAATATTACATTGGTAAAGTTGTTATAATGAACCTGCATGTGAAGTATTTAAATATTTTGCATGGAATAAATGCTCAGTAATTTATATCGGTAGTTTTGTGTATGATGATATACCATAAATGTATCTTAGATGTGTAGCTGAAGACTGTCATTGCATTTGTAGATTAAGGACACTAGTTAGTTAGATACTGAAATAAATAAATAAATGAAGAAAAAAAATGTTTTAAAGGCCAGAGTATCCCTTAAGTGGCAATGATATTTAACTTCTATTACTCACTTCTTCCTCAAAAACTCTGATAATAGCATTGAAATATTTATAAATAGGATTTGTTACCATTTTCAGTTAAGACATTTTAACTAATCAGGCTACTTACTAGTTGAAAAGGAACAGAATAAGAAAGACAGGTTATGGGGTAAAAATGGGAGTTCATAACCCACTTGAATCAAAGTGTGAAATATGATATATCAAGAAATTTGTAATGTTTTGAACAACCAACAATAAAAAATTTAAAAAAAAGAAAGACAGGTTAAATGTCTAATATGCTTTTTTCCATGCAAGAAAATTGAGTTGAACAAAAGAGAGTAACTTTCCTAAGGAACAAAGATTGTACCTTGTACAGCTTGGTTCATAATTCCAACACCATATGTCCAGACTGGGTCCTCTTACCCTCCCCATCCCATTTATAGCATAAGGCTTGGGAGTCATAAACCTCAAACCTCAAAATAATCCAGATTCTTCCTCTGGCTGCATACTACACCTCATTGTAATCATCAGAGGTTCTGTAAATTGCCTTACGTTTTACATCCTTCACTTATTTTAATTTGTCCAGATCCTTCATTAAGATTTTTTAAATTTATTTTTTTATTTATTCTAATTAGTTATCCTGATAGCAGAATGCATTTGATTCATTGTACACAAATGGAGCTGGTTTGCTCTTCCAGTGTGTAAAACTATTGCTAAAATAAAGTGAAAGACAATTTCTGGTTGTTTACTTAAGCAGTTGAAAAAATAAACAAATGCAAGAATGATTCAGGTCCAACAAAGGGAGCTTACCCAAACAATCCCCATCCCAGAGACACAAAAATACTCGTTAAACAAACATAAAGGACAATATGAAGAACAGTGAGAACTACCTCTATCCTAGATACAACTGAAATATTTTCTCAGAACTGTCATGCTCAACTTAACAATAGGTAATGAAAGCTGATGTTAAAGAGTATTTTTAATGAAGATTTTTCTTTTATTAAACCTCACCCACTTATAATGCATGTAAAGAGACTTAAAGAGAAAACACAGAACTCAGTATCAGTAACCTGGTAAATACACAGACAAAGAACAAGTGAAAATGCCAATTGAGAAATTCATACTCGTTCAAACACCATAAACAGCTCCTTGGGATCATAAGAGCTGTATTCTATGGTTTGGAAAAGGGAATTAAAAAATAAACAAGAAATTATGTTCACCAGTATAGAGTACAGGCAAATATTATTATAACTGTGGGGGGCGGGGCGGGGGTGGTGGTGCTGGAGACCAAACCCAGGGCTTCACAACACTTCTAAGCTCCTTTATTTTGGCCCTGAATCATTCTTGTATTTGTTTATTTTTTCAATTGTTTGAGTAAACAATCAGAAATCATTTTTCACTTTATTTTAGGAATAATTTTAAAAACTGGAAGAGGCAAATCCTCTTTCACTGAGCTATAATCCCAGTCCATAAATATATGATATGAGACTACCAAAGAGAATTTGCAAGAGAGGAAAATCCGTATGGCCAAGAATACCCTGTTTACATTTATTTTGCAAAAGAAATTTTGGCTATCTCTTAACCTGCTTAAGTGTCCCCAGGCTCAAAAATAAAATTGCAACATTATCTACCACAACTATATGATGATATAAATGATGAAGAGACAGAAAACAGAATTTCCTAAAGGATAGGCTGTAGAGGTGAGAGAAAGAATGATGTTAAGAATAAATTCAAGCCCAATGTGGTGGTGCATGCCTGTAATTCCAGTGACTGGGGAGGCTGAGGCACGAGGATCACAAGTTCAAGTCCAGCCTCAGCAATATAGCAAGGTGCTAAGTAACTTAGCAGGACTCTGCCTCAAAATAAATAAATAAATAAATATGGCTGAGAATATAGCTCAGTGGCAAAATCATCTCTGGGTTCGACTCCCCATGCAATAATAATCATAATTATAATAATAATAATTATTATTATTTGACCCGAGGAACTGGAAAGATAAAAGGGTAGAGTTGCTATCAATTGAACTGGGGAAGTCTGTGGAGAGAACAAGTAATTCTATGCCTTGCTCAGCTCAATGATCACATTTAATAGCAAACCTCTAGGAATTTAAAGGAGCCAACTATCTAGTCAATCCATTAGCTGTCTGAGGTCTAATACACATGGGTATGGTTTGTAGGATACCATGGCAACATATTTCTTCATGTGGCTGTTCCAGATATTTCAATATGAAAAGAAATTTTTCTTGTTCTTCACCCCCAACAAATATTGTTTACAGAAAGATGGACTACAGTTATCTGAAGGAGGGACTCTATTTTATGCCATCCTTGCATTTCCTAATTATTTTATTATTGAAAACATATCATATTTGTGGGGAGAAACATTTTGATATATATTAAAGTCATACCTCAGGTACGATTTTTTAATGTTTTTTAGATAAAGTCAAGATAAAATTCTGGCTGGAATGAAGGATACATTGATGGAAGAACCAAAGTCAAAAGCAGTTTTAACACAATATTTTTCTATTAATAATTATAAGCATGAAGTTCTTTCTCTTTGGCTGACAAATTTCTTCTCTTAGAAACTGTAGGGGTGCTAAATTATTCATCTTTCCTAGTGGGAATTTAATGAATACCTAAAATGTACAAATGAAAAAAATAGAAATCGCAGTCTATTATTTAGAATTATAAAGGTTTCTATCAGGGCAGTAAGAAAATTAAGATCTACAAATCTGTGAGTCAATGTTGAGAAGAAGTATAATTTTCATAGAAGGGAGTCATTAGATACTATGTCAGTCAGAATATGAGCAGAAAACAGATGGTACACTGTTGAAGAGAATTTAATGAAAAACAAATTATAAAACTGTAGACAATGTTTAGGTACAAAAAAGAACGATGACAGTGTACCCAGATTCTACTAAGGGGCAGGATAAAGCAGTCAATGCCAGCACCTGGTAAGACCTACAGCTACAGAGGGGCTGTGGCAGAAAGCCATAGGTTGTTGGAGCCATAGGTTAGAGTCATGGCCCACTAATGGCCCAATAGAAAGTAATCCAGGGAGACAAATGTCCACTCTCTGACTTCTTGAGGATGTCTCCCAGTGGCAAAACTCATTTGAAAACAGACGACAGAACAGTTCTGCCAGAGCTCCATTGTCTCAGGTTGAATGATCTCTCTCCCATCCATAGAAACTGTCCTCACCTCTAGCTGGCTCCAACACAGTATGCTGAGTACAAAGTCTGCACTTGTACACCTCATTTACACTAGATGGGCTCTAAAATCCCACTCTCAACCACCGTGCTTTTCTCCTCTTCCACATGAACATGAAACTTATTTTGCACTGAGAGTTCAAATAGAGAAGGGAAAGGGAAAATGATAAAACCAAAGTACTAACCTTTCATCATAAAGAAAAAAACTAGAAAAAGAAGAGCTGATTAAAATAAAAAAATATTAGAATGAAATCACCAAACAATGGGAGGAAATCAACACAGTAAAGTTGAATTTTAGATAAATATCTTATCAAGGCTTGTTAGAAAGAAATAGCAATACCAGTGCTAAGACAGAAAATCACTACACAGAGTAAAAGAAAAATTAGGTGATATTATAAATAGCGTTATGCCAATAAATTTGACATCTTAAGTAGAATGGACAAATTCCTTGATAGATACAACTTACTAACATGAATATAAAAATAAGCAGAAAATCTATATATTCACATCTATTAAATATTTTGGATTCTAGATTGAAAACCTTCCCACAAAAGAAAGTCTTGTCACAGATTCTGCATGATATAGAGAATGCCTAGATTTTAGAAGAGAATATCAATCTGCAGAATGGTTTTTTTTAGTATTCTGCAAATTGTTTTATGAAACCACATAATCCTGACAAAGGATAGACATTAGAAGAAAAAAACATATTGATAAGTTATGACCATGAAAAAAGCTCATGACTAAAGATAAAAAGCTCTAACAAATATCAGCAAACTGAATTCAAGAATATGTAAAAAAAAATGATATGTAATGACCAAGGAACTTTTAAATTGGAAATATAATACTGGTATTTTTGAAGAATGTTATTTCCCACATAAATAGTATAAAGAAGAAAAATCATACACTTATTCCAATAGGTACAAAAACAGCATCTATGAAAAAGCTCTCAATAAGCCAGCAATAGAAGGAAAGCTCTGCAATCTGATTCTGGTCATCTATAAAATAACCCCAAATTAGCATTATTCTTAATTGTGAAGGTCTGAATGCTGTTTCCATACAAATAGAAATAAGGTAGAAGCCTTAACCTCTTAAACACTTGCCTTTACCTTTTTGTGGAAATCGTAGGTATGATAAGGCAAGTAAAATAAAAGTAATAAAAACTTAAAATAGGAAATAAAATAACTGTTATTCATAAACAATATAATTGTTAATATTAAGAGTACAATAAAATTTACAAAACATGCTTTTAAAATACATGCAACCAATAAGTTCAAAGCACAAAAATTGATAATTTAAAATCAAATATTCTTTTATTTGTAAACAATGAACAGTTGGAAGACAAATTTTTTAAAAAACATCATTTAATGTATTGCCAAATCCATCACATACCTAAGAACACATTTAACAAAAGATGAGGATGATATCTTTGTTGAAAACTACAAGACATTTCTGGAAAGAATACTGGAGAGAGTATATGAGTATATAATATTCATGGATCAGAAGACTAAATAGTGTTAAAATTTCATCTCTCCCCAAATTCATCTCTAGATTCAATGCAATGCCAATTAAGATCCTAGCAGGATATTTAAAGAAATTGAACAAATGATTCTAAAATTTATGTGAAAATGCATCTAGAATGACCAAAATATTATTACATTTATGTCCCTTTAGTATTTATATAATCCCAGAATCTGTGATACTTTTTATAATAACAGAATGACCCAAGGTCAGAAACACCAATAAGAAAAACTCAATAAAGAAATATACATAACCCAGTGCAGTGGTGCACACCTATAATCCCAGCAGCTCAGGAGGCTGAGGCAGAAGGATTGCAAGTTCAAAGCCAGCTTCAGCAAGAGTGAGATGCTAAGCAACTCAGTGAGACTCTGTCTCTAAATAAAATACAGAATAGGGCTGGGGATGTGGCTCAGTGGTCAAGTGCTGTTGAGTTCAATCCCTTGTATCTGCTTCCCTGCAAAAAAAAAAAAGAGAGAGAGAGAGAAATATACATAGATAACAACTTTATACTCCTTTTAAGGCATTACTAAGGTCTTGATGTATATTATATCTTTTAGTACTCACAATAATACCATGAGGCATGAATAATTTTTCTACCTACTTTATAGAGGAGGAAATTGAGTTAAGTAACTTCTCTGAAGTCAAACATACATATATATATATATATATATATATATATATATATATATATTGAGGGAAAAGCCATAAAACCAAGTGAAAACTTGCCACAGTCTGGCTGGGCACAAATGCCGCAGTCTGGCTGGGCACACAATCACGAGCCACCACACAGCTTGTAGATTCAAACAGCAACTCTTTATTCCCGAACTCACACCAGCCGTCTACAATCACGTTCTGGGGAAATCCACGTTCTCTGCCCAAATCCACCTTCTCTGCCCAAATCCACCTCCACTGGGCTTCTATCTCCAAAATATACTGTCTGAATCCCGTGAGAACTCAAGGGGAACTCAGGCAGCAGGATACGCCCTATTCCCAGGAGGAATAATCTTAAACCTTAAACCTGGAACCTAAACTGGGAACGCCCTAAACACAATTATCTTAAAACCGGGAACACCCTAATCTGCCTTGGTCCTTGAGCAAGGTCACCTACATTCAATGTCGCTGCAACATGTCAGCAACATGGGGTACGCTGGCAAGGAAATTGTCATACCTACTTGGCTAATGGCTCCCAGCATCTCCCCCCTTCTGATTAATTAAACAACAAGCAATGTGGCTTAAGGACCGTGCCTGGTAGGTTGTCCAATTCAACATATGGTTCTTACCCGTCATCGGAAAACTGACCTTTAGGCGTCAGCCTCCTGTCTTAGGTTGATACCACTGCAATTGAATCATACCCGTCACTGACTACCAGTCCAGCATACAGCCATACTTGTGGATAGGTCTATGCACCAGTGGGGGGGTGAGGTTTTTTGCCTCACCTCTGTTGGCCCCCAAATTTGGCCTTGGTGCCAGTGGGGGAGTGAGGTTAATGTGGCTTATGGACCGTGCCTAGTAGGTTGTCCAATTCAACATATGGTTCTTACCCGTCATCGGAAAACTGACCTTTAGGCGTCAGCCTCCTGTCTTAGGTTGATACCACTGCAATTGGATCATACCCGTCACTGACTACCGGTCCAGCATAAGCCATTGGCGCCCAAATTTTAGACCATCACTAGCAGAAGGGAGGAGGATACAGAAATGCCACGACACCAAGCCAATTGACGGCTCCTTGGGAAAAATTGCATCACTGGTGACACCATCAGCAAAGATATGTCAGCACTACCACAATTCGCTGCACCAAACGATAGTTACATAGTCCAGGCAAGTTCTACAAGCAGTTCAAAGCAGAGGAATCTATCAATATGTCCATTTCCTTCCAAAATCCGTTTCCTCCCAAAGTAAGTTGACTCTTTGATTGAGCATTACTTGTTGAGTTCTTCACCGGCACTGGGATGGAGATAGGAATTCTGGCAATGATGGTAAAGAGACATTATCCTGAAAAGAATTATTAAATATAATGAAAAGGAAAGGTGAAAGTAAACAAACAGATCTGTTAACCTACTTTAAAAACAATCCTTAACAGCTTTTTACCTAATTTAAATTAGTAAACAAACAGATCTGTTAACCACCTTTAAAAACAATCCTAAACAGCTGTTTACATAATTTAAATTAAACCATTTAAATCACGTGAATAAAAAAAATAATAATAATTCGGATCCATTTTTTCATGAGCGCTCCTCATATAAGAAATATGGACATACGCACATACAGACATACAACACAAAACACAAGAGTGTACACAAACGTACAACACATAAGAAAATAGTAAAGGCCTTGTAGCTTTACCTAGGTGAAATCTCCATTGCAATGTTTAAAAACTCCACAGTCAAAAAATAAAACTGATCAGAAAAACATTAACCTAGGTTTGTATGAGCTCAAAAAATAAAAATAGAACCTTATGATGTGGAAAAATGCAATAATAAAATAGCTATTGAAAAAAGCATCCTGGTTAATCACTGTCGCAGATGTAAGAATGGCCAAGCTGGAGTTCTGGATATCAGCTGTTATGGATTTGAGTCAAATCATCTTCTTTTCGATCTGTAGAGACTGTTTTAGTTAATCTCTCTGGAATCCAAATGGGCTGCTGTTCTCCCTGTGGAAAAACACAAACAGACCCCCGACTCCAGACAATCACAGGGTCAGGACCTTTCCATTGTCCTGTTAGAATATCTTTCCAAAGTACTTTAGGCTTATGTACATTTTTTGGATACATATGCCTTTCCGCAGCACTAAGTCCTGATGAATCCAAATTTAAAAAGTTTAGAGTAAAAAGCGTTATTTTAAGTTTATCTTTGGGGGATATATACCCCTTTCCAATTCCCTCTTTTTGCTTTAATAAGTATGTTTTAATAGTTTGATGAGCTCTTTCAACTATGCCTTGTCCCTGTGGATTGTATGGGATTCCTGTTATATGAGTAATACCAAATGATGAGCAAAATTGTTTAAAAGAGGTAGAGGTATAGCCAGGACCATTATTGGTTTTAACTGTTTAGGAACGCCCACAGTGGCAAAATTTTGTAAGCAATGAGCTATAACATCTTTAGTTTTTTCTCCGGCATGAAGGGAGCCCATCAAAAATCCAGAAGAAGTATCGACTGTAACGTGTAAATATTTTAATTTTCCAAATTCTGGCAAGTGTGTGACGTCCATCTGCCAAATATGGTTAGGTATCAGTCCTCTAGGATTGACTCCAAGATTAACTTGTGGTAAAAATGTCACACAATTTTGACATTGTTTTATTATATGTCTGGCTTGTTCCTTAGCTATTTTAAAACGCTTTTGTAAAGTATTAGCATTAACATGAAACCTTTTATGAAAATTTGTAGCTTCTTCAAATGTAGAGAAAATATGTATGTCATGTGTAGTTTTATCTGCTAAATCATTGCCTAAACTAAGGGCTCCATGCAATCCTGTATGTGCCCTAATATGTCCTATAAAGAATGGATCTTTTCTGTCCCAGATTAGACTTTGTATAGTGGAAAAAAAAGAGAAAACAGTAGAAGAAGGGGAAATCCTACCAGCATCTTCAAGAGATACTATAGCATTAACTACATACTGACTATCAGAAAATAAATTAAATACAGAATCTTTAAACATCAAAAAAGCTTGTAAAACTGCATTAAGCTCTACCTTTTGAGCTGATTGTTTGGGTACTAAAAATGTAAAAGTTTGATCAGGGGTAACTACTGCTGCTGTACCATTATTTGACCCATCAGTGAAAATATTTGGAGCATTCATGATAGGTGTTTTTCTTGTCATTTTAGGAAAAACTACAGGATGCTTAGACCAAAAAGACAACAAAGGATTAGATGGTAAATGATTATCAAATGAAACATTAGATTTACACATGATTATTGCCCAAGTATTTAACTCATTAGCTAACTCATCAATTTGATCCATAGTATATGGAGTAATAATTTTATTGGGAGAAATTCCAAACACTCCCTTCGCTGCTTTTATTCCTTTGAGTATTAATTGTCCTACAGCCTCAGGATACCTAGTAAGAATAGTGTTAGGAGAATAAGATAAATGTATCCACAATAATGGACCTTCTTGCCAAAATACTCCTGTAGGAATATTTTTTGTTGGTAGTACAATAAATAATAAAGGCAAACTTATATCAATTCTATCCAAATGCATATTTTCCATATATGTTTCAATAATTTTTAATGCCTTTCTTGCTTTAGGAGTTAACATGCGGGGTGAATTTGGATCTGATGGACCTTTTAGAATATCAAATAAAGGTCCCAATTCTCCTGTTGGTATACCTAGATAAGGCCTTATCCAATTTATGTCTCCCAATAACTTTTGAAAGTCGTTAAATGATTTGAGTTGATCTACTCGTATTTGAATTTTTGGTGGACGGACCATGGTTGAGGATAACAGAACTCCTAAATAATTAATTGGAAAATTTAATTGTACTTTATCTATTGCTATCTCTAGATTATAATTTTTTAATAAGTTTGTAAGTGTGGCATAACATTCCAGCAATATGTTTTTATCTTTATGTGCCAATAATACATCATCCATATAGTGAAATATTTGTAGTTCAGGATTTTGATTTCTAAGTGGCTGGATTGCTTTGTTAACATATATATGGCACATAGTTGGACTGTTAGCCATCCCTTGAGGGAGTACTTTCCATTCATATCTCTGATCAGGACCTTCATGATTTAATGCAGGGATAGTAAATGCAAAACGTGGACTATCCTTGGGATGAATTGGAATTGAAAAAAAAAAAACAATCTTTAATATCTATAGCTAAAACATGCCAAGTTTTTGGCAAAGCAGACAATTGAGGAATCCCTGATTGAGCAGGTCCCATAATAACCATCTCATTATTAATGGCTCTTAAATCTTGCAATAATCTCCATTTACCAGACTTCTTTTTGATGACAAAAATGGGAGTATTATGGGGAGATATGGAAGGTTGTATATGTCCTTCCGCTAATTGTTGTTTGACCAGATCATGGGCTACTTGTGTCTTTTCTTTAGTCAGGGGCCACTGAGGAACCCACACTGGTCTTTCTGATTTCCAAGTAATTTTGATTGTCTCAGTGGCCCTTTCTGAAAATCCAACCCATGTCTGTCTGTTCCTTGATCTATTTGTACTGGTGCTGCTATACATTGCCCTTGTTTTCCTAATCTTTTTTCTTTCCTAAAGCCTTGTCTAGCCCTAGTAGTGGGCGCATTAGGATTGATGTTATTTGTTAACGTCAAACCTAATTGATCTAGGACATCTCGTCCCCATAAATTTATAGGAAGATGATCCAATACATATGGCTGTATAGTTCCTTCACATCCTTCAGGATCCTTCCAATCTAATATCATAGAACTTCTATGGGGATTAGTCGCCACTCCTAGGCCTCGAAGCGTTTGAGTGGCTTGTTGTAATGGCCAATGTTTTGGCCATTCTTGACGAGATATGATGCTAAGGTCAGCTCCTGTGTCCAGTAGCCCATTAAACTCATGACCTTGAATATTTAGTTTTAGCATTGGGCGAGAATCTAAATTTAAAGACAACATAGCCCAATCTACACCTGTGGAGCCTAATCCCCTGGAACCTCTTTCTACACTATGACTAGGAAATTTATTATGTAGGCTGGGTATTATTAACAACTGTGCTATTCTATCTCCAGGTGAAATTACTGATATACCTCTTGGAGAACTAGCTATAATTTTTATTTCACCTACATAATCGGGGTCAATTACCCCAGGACTTATCATAAGTCCTTTTAATGTAGATGAACTACGTCCCAATAATAAGCCTACTGTTCCTTGGGGAAGAGGTCCTTTTACTCCTGTGGGAATGATTTGAACTCCCAACTCTGGAGTTAATACTGCTCTGGCAGAGGCGCAGATGTCCAACCCTGCGCTCCCTCGGGTTTGTCTGATGAGGGATTTAATGGACAATGTGTCCTGGGCACTACCCTGATGGTGTTGCTGGGATCCTCCACTGCCCCGTATATTTGTGGTTGTGGGCCCCGGAGCATTGGGCCCCCCTGTCCGTTTTTTGGCAATGGAGCCTGATGCCTTTCTCCACGATATCTTGGATAAATACCTGGTCTTTGTCCGTTTTTTGATAAGGGAGTACCTTCTATGGTGGTTTGAGAGCGACATTCATTAGCCCAATGTCTTCCTCTAAGGCATCGTGGGCAAATACCCGGTATTCTATTCCTTTGATACCTACTTTTGTTAAACCCTCCTCCTATGGGGCAATTCCTTTTAAAATGTCCTGTTTGTTCACAATCATAGCATGTTTTTGGCCTGGCATCTAAAGCCTGTTGTACTGCAGCTGCCAAGACTTGCCCTTGTTCATTAATATCTCTACATAATTTAATATATGTGTTTAAATCTTCATGTCTCCATGGTCTAAAAACCTCTCTGCAGCAACGATTTGCTTGGTCATAAGCCAGTTGTTTTATTAATGGCATTGCTTGTTCTGTATCCCCAAAAATTTTGGCAGCCGTTTGAATTAGCCTATCTACAAAGTCAGCGTAAGGTTCATTAGCTCTCTGTATTACCTTAGATAGCTGACCTTGTAAATCTCCATGTCCTTGTAAAGTCTTCCATGCCCTAACTGCGTCTGCAGCAATTTGTGCATATATAGCAGGATCATATTCAATTTGTTTCCGTTGACCCTCATAAGGTCCTTTTCCTAACAACATATCTAGATTTCTTTGAGGGTAACCAGCTGCTGCATTTTGCCTAGCTGTCTCCGTGCAAAATTCCTCATTGGCAACCTTCCATAACAAATATTGTCCTCCATTTAGTACAGATTTACACATGCTAGCCCAATCTGCTGGCGTCATGTCCAAGTTAGTAATGGACTCAACCATGCTTACCATGAAGGGAGCTTGGGGACCATAGGTTGTTACAGCCTCCTTTAACTGCTTCACTGTTTTAAAATCTAATGCACGGTGAATTCGCTGCCCTCCTGCCTGTTCAAGTACAGGGCATGCTAATCTTTGAGGTCCTGTCTCAGGATCCCATTTATCAACTACAGGGTTTGAGGGCCACTCAGCTGTCTCCATCGGTGGGGCTGTTGGTTGAATTACGCCCTCTTGTGATAAAACGGAGTTAGTAACAGCCTCCTGTTGTGGCCTTTTTCCTAACAACCCCTTTTCCTTTAAATTTTCTTCCTCTGTCTGACTAGCTCGAGAGACCTTCTCTTTTGCTTGATCTAAAATGTCTTTCTCCATGGTCTGAACCTCTAACAATTTACTTAACATCTTTTCGGTTTGTTTTTTACTAATTTCTAATCTACTATAAAGATAACGCAACCCAATAAGATAGCACAAAACAAAGCCGAAACTGAATGAAACAAAAACGGAATAAAAAATCATTGTATCAATTTTCTCTTCCTCAGGGCCGACAAACTTCAAACCTTTAGTCAACCATTTTTTCCAGTTTGCCTGAGAAATTTCTAGGGATAGGCAGCTTGAAACAAAAACAAGATAAATCAAAACAATAACACATTGTTTTTTGACTTGGTCACCCATTCTTTCGCTCTTCCTCAGGGGCGAGCAATTTCACTTACCTCCAAGCTTTAGAAGTTCCCCGTATGAGCCGCCAAATGCCACAGTCTGGCTGGGCACAAATGCCGCAGTCTGGCTGGGCACACAATCACGAGCCACCACACAGCTTGTAGATTCAAACAGCAACTCTTTATTCCCGAACTCACACCAGCCGTCTACAATCACGTTCT
This sequence comes from Marmota flaviventris, assembly GCF_047511675.1. Taxonomy (NCBI): domain Eukaryota; kingdom Metazoa; phylum Chordata; class Mammalia; order Rodentia; family Sciuridae; genus Marmota; species Marmota flaviventris. The sequence continues at coordinate 45,630,031 of NC_092505.1, read as the reverse complement.
GGGGAAATCCACGTTCTCTGCCCAAATCCACCTTCTCTGCCCAAATCCACCTCCACTGGGCTTCTATCTCCAAAATATACTGTCTGAATCCCGTGAGAACTCAAGGGGAACTCAGGCAGCAGGATACGCCCTATTCCCAGGAGGAATAATCTTAAACCTTAAACCTGGAACCTAAACTGGGAACGCCCTAAACACAATTATCTTAAAACCGGGAACACCCTAATCTGCCTTGGTCCTTGAGCAAGGTCACCTACATTCAATGTCGCTGCAACATGTCAGCAACATGGGGTACGCTGGCAAGGAAATTGTCATACCTACTTGGCTAATGGCTCCCAGCAAAAACTTTTGTATTCCAGGTATTATTCATAAATGAAAGGGAAAGGATTAAAATGGCACTTACCTTACATATCTAATATGAACAAGCTGAGCCATGTTTACCTTTCCAAGTTATTATCAATATTTGTGGGAAAAAAGAGCTGATATTTTGTTATAAAGGAACTCGTTCCCTTTCCTGGTACAGATTAGAAATATGTCTTTACAGGATTTTTCAAATGGTGGAATAGCCTTTATTTTGATGTGAAGTTTGAATGATAATTTGAAAGTAAAAATAACACTGAAAGATGTGAGGGCCAGGATGAATCCCCAAGTAATTATTCCTAGCAGTTATGAAGTAAAGAAGATAAACACGGACATTCTGAGACTTACATTTGCCCCCATCAGTGTGGAGCTCTGAATAAAATGAACTTTAAATAGCCAACCTATATTATTATACATGTATTATTTGATAAAATTAAAAAGGTAACTTTTTCCTGGATTATTCAGTAAAAGAAAAGTATTAGAAGTAACTTCCCTGCTTGCATTGGGGAAACATTTTTAAAATATATTGTCCAATATTCGTTCTAACAGTATTTTAGAAACAGAAAGATATAAAATCACAATTATAGAGTTGGAGGAATCCACAGTCTTGTGAATGAACATATATATAAGCTTACAACTGAGATTACAGTGAAGTCAGAACTAAGAGAAGATAGTCTACATTGCCAAAAGATAAATGGGTTGAATGTCTGAGGAAGGGAATAATTCAAGATGGGTGAAATCAGGACAAGGACAAGAAATACATTGTGGATAGTGATAACCATAATCAGAGACATGGTGGCATAAAAGATCATACCATGTTCAGCGAATTGCAAATAATTCAATATGACTAAGGAAATGTGGCATACTGGGAGGCAATGAGGCTTGGGAGGCAGAATTTGCAGTATTTACAATTGTATAAGATTTTCCATATTGAGAGAATTTATTTTTAGTGCTTTAGTAAACCATCTTACAATAGAGTCAGGATGATAACTTAAAGGCTATTGGAATAGTTCACAGAAAAGATGATATGAACCAAATTTAAGTATGGAAAAATGATAATGAATAAAGGACTTGAGGATAGTGAGCAGGTTGAATTAATAGACATTGACAAGCAGTTGGACGTGAGGACTGATGAAGAAGACAGCCAAGGTTACCTTGGGATTTGTGGCATAGGCAGCTGGCTGAGCATGGGCATTAGTAAAGAACAATTTTGATTCAATCATTGTTGAACTTGTAGACATCTGGAGTAAAATCAAGAGAGGTCTACAGCATAAGTGGACTTCTTACTTTCCTAGTGGAGACTTTCTTCATACTTCTTTTGTGAATTAAGCTTTGAAAAAATAAGAACGCCCCTGAGTTTTCTAGGCTTTGACTGTCACCAAATAGCAAAATGACTATTGTCAACTTTGCAATCCCAGTTTTACTCAGACCCTGAGATTTAAGTTTTCCTTGCCATAAAGACTTAGATATAATTCCTTTCTAAATATTGTGAATGAATCACTCTGTCTAATGATCTGACATTAAGTAAAAGAGAAGAAGAGAACTTGCTGTGGAACAGATGAAGGTAAGGTCGAGCAAATATGTTGAATCATGAACACCTGCTATTCCACACATAATGAGCTATTTTAGAAGTTTCACATTGAATAAGCAAAAAAGCCCCTAAAGAAACAGAAACATCTCCACCCAGAATCATCTCTTCTCTTACTACCCTCTGTGATCTTTTTCTGTGCTGCTGAAAGTGAGCTAAATACGGTTACAAGTTCCACCGTTGGCATTATTTGCATGTAAAACCTGACACAACTGACAGAATGATCTCTGCTCACTTATCTTCCTTTGGTCCCCACATTTGTTCATGTCCCCATCTCCTTCTTCACCAACAATCTCAACCAAGCTCCAGAAATCCAGTTTCACAGTGCATGTTAGACCTCAGGGTCCTAGTTTTTAGGAAGACTCCTCTACCAGTCACACTTTACCTCTGAAGCATCCCACTGCCTATCGCTGGGGTACTGGGAAGGCCGAGGACTGAGGATCAAGAAACACTAAAATTTCATCACACTTCGCCTCACATTTTCATTTCATGAAGTGAAAATTGTTATTTCTCAACTATTATATCACAGTGAAATCTCAATAAAATGATGTTGTGAAATGTTCTTTGTATATGTGGTATACAAATGTGAGGGGTTATAATTATTCTCTAGCTTTTTTCCAGCCATTTTATATATTTTTTTAATTACATTAAAATTAATTTTACTTTCTTCCTTTTTAACATAAGGATTAAAATATTGCCTTAATACAGTGGTTCTGAAAAAAAAAATAAAGAAGCACATTTCACGAGAACTTAGAACTCAGAAGCACTAAATATTTAATGAAAGATGGTACTTTTGATAGATGGATTGATATTACTAATATTATTCTTATCAATTCATTCCAAAATAATCAATGTTTGATTCTAACCTACATACAGAATACAAGTCATTAAAGACTTTGCAGGGAGACAGTGCAGAGGGGATGGTGCAATCACACATTGTGTACAGAATAGAGCAGAAGTGTTGCTCATTCAAAAAGTGCCACACAAGTCACTACCCTTGCTTGGTACTAGTGCAGCATTATTCACCACAGAGGAAGTGTAACATTGTTTCACATTGCAGGTGTGAAACAGGCTAAGCCTTCTTAAAATCTCTGCCCTGATGGAAGGAAGACTAGGACAATATTTTGTGTGCATTTTAAATCATTACTGACAGTAAACTTGAACTGTCTCTTCTGGTCCTTCCCCTAGCAATGGGGTTGCGACAAGCAAGAAAGTAACATTACCCTTTAAAATGTGGGAAATTCTTATCCTGCCCTTGATTTTCAATCCTAGAACTTGAAATTTGGGTAAGATCCTAAGGTCATTTGCTCAACCCACTAACTGCCCAGATAATCAAAGTAGACCCAGAGAAGAGAAGTGACTTGTTAAGTGTTATACAACCTACTTGTATAGAAATTAATCTAGGTTTTCTGACTCCCAGCTGAGGCTTACTTCCTCCTTATTCTGTTCTAGGTTAATTTGGGCTCTGCTGGCCAAGACCACCTTGTTGCTAGCTTTCTGAAGCCAAGCACCTGGGTGGTTTCTTATCTGAGTCTTGGACAGTAGCCAGGCATATGAACAGGCAGGGATGGCTGACTCAGACTTTGGAACACTGTGTGCCTAAGGGGCCATGGTACAGTCTAAAAGAAGGGTGTGGACTCTGAGCACTTCCCCATAGCTCCTAAATTTTGTCAGCATGACTAGGTGAATAAGAGGGAAGAAGCATGGTCTTACCCTGCAGGCTTCTGTTAATGAGTTCAGGGACATGAAGCAGCTTTGATTGCTCACTCAACTTAGGCTGTGTTCGGCTCAGGTAGACAGAACAGTGAACTAGAGGGTACTCAGTGTGGAAAGAGTAGAAAAGAGTTTTGTTTGGTAGAAAAGGATGTTTTATTTTGCATGCATGCATTCATTTATGCAAAGGATATTTGCTATGCAAACATTCAGATATACAAAGGCAAGTAATACAACCCCTGTTCTTTAAATGTTTATAATAAAATGTGAGAGATGTGTATGCTCTGTAACCGTAATAAACACAGGGAATTGTGAAAATCCTGGGGTGCTGTCTGGCATATGTTTGTGTTGTTTGTGTGTTCAAAAAAAAAATGTGTGTTGTGTTCCACAGCATTTTCGAGGACGTGATGTCGGAGCAAATCTTTAAAGATGCAGAGGGAATATGACATTGGAGGTATGAAAAAACATTGTTGTTCTGGGAAATGTGTAGTTCAACATGGCAAAGTGCAGAATCACAATTAAGTGTTCTTAGGAATGGAAAAATTGGGTAGGGTGGAGAAAACACAACAAACAAACAAATGAAAAATAAATCACAGCAGACCCAAATGGTACCATCCTATTAAGATAAAGTTGTTTAAATGTGGCTACTGGGTTAATTCAGTATAACTACACTGAAGAATTTCTGAGATCTAATTTAATTCATTTTTTTTCCTTTTACAGATGAGGCAACTGAGGCACACAGAGAGATCTCAGCATGTTCAGGTTCACAAAGGGAGCCAGAAGCATATTCAGAACCAAAGCCCCTGCTCTGCTTGGTCCCAGACACAGCCCCTCTGCAGCTTCTTACTGCCATTGAACTTGAGAGTCAACAAATTTCATGTTTATTATTCACAAAGCTCTGGGTTTGCCCCAATATAGATTGGTTAAAGTGGTTTGTGCAGAACACAGTTTCTGTTACACCTGTAAATAGACCCCAGATTTTTTATATTCCAATTCTAATGCTTTGAAGTAAAATGATCTTGTGGGATTTCCCCAAAAAAACATTTGACCCTTAGATTAAGCTGAGAACTTAAAAATTTATGATGCCTGAAGAAAAGGTTTCTTTTGGGTAATCCCGCACACTAAAACCAAAAGCTGCCCAAAGCCAAAGCTATAAACAGAACTTTGCTCAGAATGAAAGTTAAATGGACTCAAGTCATCTGTTTTCCTAAAGTAGACTATTTTACATGGTCTATCAAATAGCAATTCAGAATGTGTTAAAATAGGGGCACCCTTTACTAGTACAAATAATCTGTGACATGAACATGGAGAAATAGTCCCTCTACCTTATATGTGAAGCTACAGCTCCATAATGTTCACAGTTTTTATTGGTGTTAATTTTGGATCATGTCACTAGAATTTTTTTTTTCTTTTCTTTTCTTTTCTTTTTTTTTTTTTTTTTTTTGGTACTGGGGATTTAATTCAGGGGCACTCAACCACTGAGCCATGTCCCCAGCCCTATTTTGTATTTTATTTAGAGACAGGATCTCACTGAGTTGCTTAGGGCCTTGCCAAGTTGCTGAGGCTAGCTTTGAACTTGCGATCCTACTTTGTCAGCCTCCCAAACCACTGGGATTACTGGTGTGTGCCACCATGCCTGGCTAGAAATTTTTTAAATAGCATGATTTCTTTTCCACTAAAAATAAGCATTCTTACACATGAACTCCTTTGGTTTGAGTCTTCTGTGGATCAAAGTGCTATTATTAGCCCATATTTGGAGGTAAAAAAATGAAACTCAAGATCTCCAAGGGTAATAATAAGTGATGACATAAACCTACATTTTGATTCTAAGTTCAATGGGTTAAACATTACTTCTGGCCCATTTCAAACCTTTTTTTTTTTTTTTTTTTTTTCTTTTTGGATTTGCTTTGTTCTTATGAAGAAGCACATTGTGGCAACCAGAGATCCAAATGATACTTGCATATCTAAATGTCTGTTTGCTTCTAGGTAAACACTGGCCCTATAGATTTCAGAATATTGAATCTTAACTTGTTATGTATTAAAGGTTTTGTTATACCTATCACCATTGAAAAAATTGTTTTCAAAATGTGTTCATAAGGACTCTCCCCAAACACAAGTTTCCAGTTAAATTTTCAATTTCAGTCTTCTCCTTAGTGAAGCAAAGTTATGGCAAAAAATATATATATATATATATATATATATAAAATTTGTATATATTTCTCTGGGCAATGACAATGAAAAGAAGAGCAATAAATAAAAATAATTTTTTTAAAACTCTGAGTACTTTTGTATCTCACATTTTTTAAATCATTATTACTTTTACTATCCCTTTACATTTGGTCAACATAAAGCTTTGCTACATTCAATTTGATTTGCATAAGTCCAAACTTATCATACCTTAGTACAGAACATGATTTTCATTTCTGATTCTAAGCACGCAGATTTATTCTCATTTGCCTGAATAGATATTTTTCTAGGCAAGTATGTATAATAGAGAAAAGCTCACAGCCAGAGTTGTTTTATAGTAACTCATTTTTATGTAGTCTGAAAAAATACCTCATCAATGCTGTATGTTATAGTTCAAACTAATACACACATGACCATTGTGATTGAGAGCTAGGTGAGGTCATTTTGTAGAGGTCAACATTTAACTCCATTCTGCAACTGGTCTCAGAATGAACTCAACACTCATTTTAAACGTTTATCAGATAGCAATAAAAAAGAACATTAGTGAATACAATAAAGCTTCACATAAAACAAAATCTACTTACAAATTTCTACTACTTCCTTAAATGAAAAAAAGAAAATTACATTTTATTTTATTTTTTTTAAATAGTCTTTTATTTGTTATTAGGATGTTTTTCTTTAAAAGTATCAGAAAAAACATTTAATGTAATTCATATAATAAAGAGGTTTTTAAAATATGTTCTTATAAGAGAGATTTTAAATTTTAAATTATTAGGTAAGTAGTTCAGGAGAAATTTAGTTGTTCTATGTGGCAAAGCCAAGATAAACTCATACCACTGCAAAACCACCACTAAAGTAGAAGCCAGAAATGAAATTAATGAAATGTAGACAATAATGTAGTTTATTATAGATATTTTAATGACAAGATATAACTATGATGTTAAATAGGTTATATCATAACTAATGCATGTCATAAAATATTAAATGTCATTATCTCATTAGATTTCTAAAATTAAACATTGACTTTCTAAAATTTAAATCTAACTAAGTATAATTTCAATTATTCTAATGTTGATAAAAAGGTTATGAATAATACATATCCAACTTTATTTTTAATAAAAGAGAATAATATTTATTCTACAAGATAAATCCTTAACCCACATACATGCTTGGTATATGCTATTTTGAATTCTTAGAATTACAGATATTTATATTCTTTCTTTTTTGGTATCAAATATAGTTTGCAAAATGTGAGTTTTTAATGTCAACAACCAAACAAGGTGGCACAATCCCATAATCACAGCATATGTGAGGCCCTGGAGTAAGAATAAATTAAGTGGTGAACTGAGTACATGCATCTACATTCTTCTCATATTTTACAACTTCAAAAATCACTATAAGTAGGTATATCTATGCAAAATTATAAATGTTACATATAAAGTGACTGCTATTACATATATTAATTTTCAGTTAATAAAAATGAGATATATTGCTGAAAAACCAGGAAGATTAACCTGTGGAACAGAATATATTTATATATTTATATATTTTAAATATATTTATATATGTATATATATATATACCAGCCATCCTGTTCCCCCTAGTGAAGAATATATATATATATATATATATATATATATATATATATATATATATATATATATATCACGTCTAAGAAAATCCAAGACTTCTTTGAACTGAGGCACAGAGTAGAATCTCAGATGAATAGTCACATTTGAAAGGAAGAGGAAACTCTCATAGCACAGTTCTCACTCTTGCACTTTTTAAGTTGAGCAGGAAAACACATTCCCAGAAAAAAATTCATATTCCCAGAAAGGCTAATAATTCTTAAATCTGGAGATAAACGGATAAGCTAGACTCATCAACATTAAAGGAAAATCAATAATGGGGGGCAACTTAAATAAACATAACAACTAAAACTCAAGAAAATAGAGTTCCTTGTGTAAATACTTCAAAAAGTATAATTAGTATCATTAGAATAATAAGAGAGCTTATCCTATTGATCCATCAATAACTATTGTGAAAAGTTACCAACTGGAGATCTTGAAAATGAAATGTGTTTGCCAAATTTAAAATCATAGTAAGTGAATTTAGTAATAGAATAGCTACACCTGAAGATGATTCAGAAAATTTCTTCCTAAAATACAAGGAAAGATCAATGAAAATAAAGAAGTGTGGACTTCCAGGTTTTGATCCATCATGTAAGAAGATTAAAACTATTCTGCATACTAACAAGTAAAATGATAAACAAACCTTCAAAATCAACTCTTCTTAAAGACACTAGAGAAGAAAGGTTACAGGATAAAACACTGTTCTCCAAATTAGAGAGAAAGATAAATAGATATAGAGAATCACAACTTTACCCATGCAGAAATTTCTGTGGAAACCAGTACAGAGAAAACCTAAACTACAAACTGATGAACTGCTGGAGGCTCAGAGTGGACAAGCTGAGAAATAAAAACTCCAAGGGGACCAAGTTGGAGTTTTACCTGCAGAGCTCTACCAGCTCCTCTTAGTGAACAACAACAACAAATCTCATGCTTTCAGCAAGGGGAGAACAAAAGGAATCATTGGACAAGATCCTAATGTGTTGGGGTTATAATCTACCTAGGAAATGGAAATATCCAACTCCAGCTCCCTATAGACTTATACACGGGGAAAGAGAAATACACAAATACAATCCATGCCAGCCATCCTGTTCCCCCTAGTGAAGTAGGGAAAAAAAAAAAAAAAGAAAAAAGAAAACAGACAGAACCAAGAATTGCAGTTAAAGCTCACAGGTTTTGGGCTCAGGTTCACCACAAGACACAGCTCATAGGACTGCAGAATAGTCAACCCTTTAACACTACATTACTACATTTACTACAGTTCCTTTTATCCAGTTCATTATGTTTACCTTTTAACAGGAATTACAAGACATGCTAAAAGGCAAAAATACAGTTTGAAGAAACTGAATAAGTATCAGAACCAGAGTCAAATATGGCAGGAATTTTAGAAATACAAGATAAGAAAAAAATTAAAACTATGATTAATATGCTAAGGGCTTTGATGGCATAAAGGAGTAGAAAAAGCGTTAAAAACAGATGAATAATGTAATCAGAGAGATTAAAAGTCTAAGAAAGGATCAAGAAGAAATGCAAAGAGATCAGAAACACTGTGAAAGGAATGAAGAGTGCCTTTGATGGGCTTCTTAGTAGATTGGACATAATTGAGGGGGAAAAAAGTCTCAGTTTGAGGATATGACAATAGTAACTTCTAATTTTTTTTTTTGTTAAAGAGAGAGAGAGAGAGAGAGAGAGAGAAAGACATTTTTTTAATATTTATTTCTAAGTTTTCGGCGAACACAACATCTTTGTTTGTATGTGGTGCTGAGGATCGAACCCGGGCCACACGCATGCCAGGCGAGCGCGCTACCGCTTGAGCCACATCCCCAGCCCAACTTCTAAAATCTTTAAGGAGCAAAGAAAAATACCCCCCCCCCAAAAAAAAAAAAAATATCCAAGAACTGTGGACAACTATAAAAGGTGTAACACATGAATAATAGAAAAACTACAAGCTGAAAAAATACATAAAGGAAAATAAACAATATTGAAGGAATAATGACTAAGAAATTTCCCTTTAGGAAATCAAAGATAACGAATAAAAATCTTAAAAGAAGCCAGAGAAAGAATGCTTTGTCCAAAGAGGAGCAAGAATAAAACTTATATTAAACTTCTTTTCAAAAACCAAGCTAACAGAAAGTGGAGTTAAATATATTGTGTTAAAATTAAAAGGCTACCAACCCAGATTTCTGTACCCTATGAAATTATTATTCAAATGTCAAGAGGAAATATAATTTCTCAAACACTTGATGAAATTTATTGTCAGTAGGTCAGCATTGCTTTCAAATTTAAACTTGCCAAATTTAAAATCACAACCCCAGCCCACTAAATTAACTTTGAACAGAGAAAATTTCAGATCCAGGAGAGGTATTAATTTTAAAAAGGGCATTACATAATCATAAAGTGGTCAATACTCTAAGGAGACATATTCCTTCCTATGTGTACATCCAACAGCAGAGTATAAAAATACACACAGAAAAAACACATAAAACCTCAAGGAGTAAAAGATGAATTTCTCATTACAGTTGGAGACATAATATTCCTTTCTCAGAAACAGACAGATCCAGAAAATCAGTAAGGTAATAGTTGGACTCAACAGCATTGTGAACCAGGATATTGTTGACATCCATAGACAACATTATCCAACACCAGAATACACGTTACATTCACCAAGCCAGCTCATATTCTGGGTCATAAATTCACCTTAACAAATTTAAAATAATAGAAGTCATACAATGTTTTATCTCAGAAAACATTGAAATAAAATTAGAAATTAAGAACAGGAAGGTAGCTAGAAATCCTGAAATACTTAGAGATTGAAGAACATACTTCTAAGTAACATATAGGTCAAAAATAAATTTAAAAACACCTTTAAAATATTTTGAATTAAATCAAAATTTAATTTTCAGGATGTGAGTTATAGTGATAGCAGTGCTGCACAGAAAATCTATAGAATTAAATGTATTTACTAGTAGAAAGTAAAGAGAAATAAAAATCAACATTCTAAGTTTCTGTCCTAGGAGACTAAAAAAAAAAAAGAGCAAATATTAAATGAACCACAAGAAGAAGAAAATTAATAGTAAAAATTAGAAAAGAAATAATGAATTAAAAATGAGAAATCAACAGAGAAAATTAACAAAGCCAAAAACTAGCGTTATGAAAAGATCAAGAAAATTAATAAATCTGTAGCCAAGATAAGTCTAGAGAGAAAGAGATAGAGAGCCATAAAGTGAAGACAAAAATTACTTACTGTTAGCAATTAAATAAGGAACATTACTACAGACCCCAGGAAAATTAAAAAGAGAATGGAGGGGCATTATGAACAATTCTATGACTACAAATTTTATATCCTAAATGAAACAGACCATTTTTAAAAAAAGAAACAATCTACCAAAACACACTCAAGATGAAATATATGATCTGAATAGGCATCTGTTAAAGAAATTGAATCAATAATTAATCACCTTTGAAAACAGCAATTATGAGGCCCAGAGGGCTTCACTGGTGAATTCTATCAAATGTTCAAGGAATAAATTATGTTGAATATCTATAATCTCATCAAGGGCTAGAATCAGAGGGAATGCTTTCTATTTCATTCTATGAGGTCATCATCATCCTAATATAAAAACTAGAGACAGATATTGGAAAAAAAAAAAAAACTACTGACCAATTAATCTTATAATATACATGCAAAAATTCTCAAAAAGATATTTTAGCAAATCAAATCAAACAATGTATAAAAAGGACTCTACACCATGACCTTGTTGGATTTGCCATAGTTACGCAAAGGTGATTCAATATTTGAAAATCAACAAATAATCCATCACATTTACAGGTTAAAAGAGTGAAAAATCATATATATTGTCATATCAACAGATTACAAAAAGCACTTGACGAAATCCACACCAATCCTTGATTAAAAAAAAAAAAACTTCAATAAATGAGGAACAGAATGGGGCTTTATTAATTTGATAAAGAACATCTACAAAAACCTACAGCTTACATTCTATTTGATCATAAAAACTTTGTGTCTGATAACAGGAATAATCCAAAAATACCCACTTACTCCTGCTTTTCAGAAATACTATCTAATGTACTAAAACAAAAAAGAAAATTTTAAAAATATGTTGATTATAATAAAAAATGAAATTAAACTTTATAGGTAACAAGATCATCTATATAGAAGATTTGAAAGTACTGAGCAGAAAATCCTAAAAATTAATAAGTACTCATGGAAAGGGTACATCAAGATGTAAGGTTAATATATAATATTCAGTCACTTTTTATATATAAGCAATAAATAAACAGAATTTGAAATTAAAAATACATTGCCATTTATATTAGCAACAGAATATCAATCTAATAAAATAGATAAAAGATTTATATAGAAATATTCAAAAATGCTGATGAAAGAAATAAAATAACTAAATAAATAGATATTTCATGTTAGTGGATAAGAAAATTCAATATTGTCAACTTGCAAGTTCTTTCCAACTTCTTTTACAGCCTTACCATAATCCCACCCAAAATCTAACAAGTTATTTTACAAATATCAAAACCAGATTCTAAAATTTATACACAATATGAGGAACCTAGAAAAGTCAACTCAATATCGAAAAAGGACAATTTAACTGACACTACCGAACTTCAGATTTATTATCAGCTACCATAATTATTGTATTGTGGTACTGATGAAGGAGTAGACAAACAGATCAGTGGAGGAGAGGAAAGATCCCAAGAGTATAGTCACATAATACAGTCATCAGATTCTTGACAAAGGAACAAATAGAAAATAGAAATTTTAGTTTTTTTCAACAAATGGTCCTGGAATAATTGTATACTGACATATAAAAGAAAAAGTATCCAAATATCTAACTTACACTCTTCAAAAAAATAACTCAGAAGGGGTCAGAACCTCAAATGCAGAACACAAAATGTAGCATTTATAATAGACAATATAGGAGAAAATGTAGATGACCTTGGGAATGTAAATGACTTTTTAAATACAACACCAAAGGCATGACCCATGAAAGAAATAACTAAAAAATGGACTTTATTAAAATTAAAAACCTCCAGTATGAGAAAGATAATATCAAGAGAATGAGAATATAACTCATAGAAGATAGAAATATTTGCAAAACAAATGTCTAATGAAGGACTTTTATCTAAACCACACTGAGTTCTTAAAACTAAACAATAGGATAATGAACAACCCGATTAGAAGGTGGGCAAAAGAACTGAATGGAAACCTCATCAAAGAACATAAGCAGGTGGCTAGTAAGCATAGGAAAAGATTTTCAACCACATACATAGATCACTAGGGAATTGCAAATTAAAATAGCAAATAGATACCACTATGCACCTATTATAATGGCTGAAATAAAAAACACTGACACCACCAAATACTGCCACGACAAGGAACAGCAGAAACTGTCATTCATGATAGATGGGAAGGAAAAATAATACAGGCCCTTGGTAAGACAGTTTGGCCATTTCTTACAAAACTAGACATGCTCCTGTTACAGGATTCAGAAATCACACTTTTTGGTATTTACCCCCAAAATGAAAAATCTGGATCCACACAAAAACCTTTACATGGATGTTTATAGAAACTTTACTCATGATTGTCAAAATTTGGAAGTACCCAGTATAACCTTTAGTAGGTGAGCAGTAATAAATAAATTTTAAAAGGTGTTATACCTAGACAGTAGAATATTAGTCACTACTAAAAAGAAACAAGCTATCAAGCCATATGGAGGACTTGAAGTACACTAATTTTTCATACTATTTACATTAAAAGCACCAGTGCAAAAAGATCGCTCTGACCTTCATATTGTTTCTTAAAAGCAGGAGATGAAATTTCCATGTGAATAACATCCTCTCCAAGAGACAAGAAAGTAGAGGTCAAAGGAATTCTGTACAAACAAGTTTGGCTCAGTTGCCCTTATTTTCCTAGTACCTTTCTGTCCAATTAATTACCCTAACCCAAGACCCTTTGTCTTATCCTACTTTTACAGTTTACTATTCTTTGTCTAATCCACTCAGATTCTGTAAGTGCTTCCTCAAGTCTTCATTTCCTTATGTGGACTCCCATGCCCTGTAAATCTTGTATTAAATAAATCCTTGTGCTTTTCTCCTGTTGATCTATGAGATGCCAATTTAAATTCTTGAACCAATCTGGGACACTAAGACAACGGAGTTAGAGCTTTGTCTCCTCTACATGTAAAAGGATATGAGGACCTGAAATACATATTACTAAATGAAAGGAGCTAATCAAGACTATACATTGCAGCAGTCCAACTATATGACATTCCAGAAAAGGAGACAGTAAAACTATCATCAGTTTTTGCCAAGGGTAGGGAGAGAAAAGGGGATGAGTAAATGGGCACAGAGGATTTATAGGACAGTGAAACTATTCTGCATGACACGTGATGAACACAGGTTATTACACATTTGTGCAAACCCAAAGAATGCAGAACACCAAGAGTGATTTCTTATGTAAACCATAGACTATGGGTGAAAATGTGTCAATGTAGGTTCTTCTGGCATAAAAACAACAACAACAAAAACAAAACAAAACAACAACAACAAAAACACACCCATCTGGTGAGAGAGATGGATAATGAAATGGTTGTGTGTTGGGTGGGTGTGGAATGCTTGAGAACTCTGTATTTTTCTGGACGAATTTTGCTGTAAACTTAAAAATGTTCTAAAATAAATCATAGGGATTTAAGAAATGAAGGGACATCATTATGAGTTAACTACATACTTTGAATATAGACAGAATTGTGGATCACTTGGTCAAAAATAAGTGCATTTGAGATCTCTAATGCTTATTCTACCAACCTTCTTCCCATCTCTGTGTTTCTATTCGTTTTACATTGGTTATATTTATAAAATACATATTCTGTTTCCTTACCATAATGACCACAATTATCTGATGCTTGTTCTGTTTTCAGGTGGAGTCACTGCTTATTAAGTCTTTTTTGTTTTGTTTTATTTTAATCAAAGTCTTCATTCCTGAGTTCTTTATTTGGATTCCTCACTTAATTGAGAAGATTTTGCTGTGAAGAAATGTCTCATAAAGGGCTCATGTGTGACACACTCCCTAAATTCTTCCATGTGTGAAAGTCTCTGCCTGTTCTGACTTTATGCACGAATGGCATCTTGGCTGGTAGGATATTTTTAAATTACAGCCTATTTCCTTAGGAATCTCAAAGACATTGGTCCATTATTCAGAATTGAATGTCATTGGAGCAATGTTTTCTTTAGGCCTGGATTTTTATTCCTTGTAGATATCTCCTTTGTAACTAGATGCTGGAACAATTTTTGTATTATTTTTCTTCAGATTTTTTTGTCTGCCTTCTTTATTTTACGGGAGATAATACACTACAGATCTGATTCAAGCTGCTTATTCTTTTCTCCCTAATTCGAATCCCATTCCTCACCCACACAGAACTTCTACTTTTCATTGTAGTTGCTATTGTTTTGTTTTTCAGTACCGGTGATTGAACCCAGGGGGAATTAACCATTGAGCTACATCTCCAGATTATTTTATTTTTTTTAATTTTAAAGCAGGGTCTCACTAAGGTGCTGAGGCTGCCCTCAAACTTGCAATCTACCTGCCTCAGCCTCCCAAGTGGCTGAGATTACAAGCATGTGTCACCATGCCTGGAAATACAATCTCTATTTTGACTGTTATCTATTCTCTGTAGGCTGCTCTAATTTACTGTACAAATTACATGTTATAGTTTTGAGATGTAGCCATATTGAAAAATGCAAATTGTGTTTACATAAGTATAAAGTATACATTCTTCCAATAGAGTTGGGAGGTTTACAAGTCTTCACTGACATGGTGTTTGCCCTGAGTGGTTCAGTCTACAGCTCTAAGGACACAAATACAAGAGCATATTTAAGAGAGAAATTGGTGAGTCAAGCAATGTGTTTCTTTTCGGCTTTCTTAGGTTTCCCTAACATGATTGGAAAATACTGTTGTTCTACCTGCAGTACAGAAGATTTCCCCTTTTACAACTTCCTTTTAATATAGTATGAAACACACAGTGAAGTGCCAAATAAATTTCACTATTTGTGAAACTGAAGTCATATCTACTTCATGAAAAAAATTGAACACATTTCTCTACATATGCTGGTTACTGTGTTCATAATATATTACTTGAGTTGGGCATGGTGGTGCATACTGGTCCCAGCCACTCAGGAGGCTGAGGCAGGAGGATCAAAAGTTTGAGGCCAGCCTGGGCAACTTAGGGAGACACTAAGCAGCTAAGCAAAACCCACATCTCAAAAAAAAAACAAAACAAAACAAAAAAAAAACAAACAACAAAAATAATGGTTGAGATGGCCAGGAACCATTGCACACGTCTGTAATCCCAGCAGTTTGGGAGGTTGAAGCAGGAAGATCACAAACTCAAAGCTGGCCTCAGCAAAAGCAAGGCACTAAGCAACTCAGTGAAACTCTGTCTTTAAATAAAATACAAAATAGGGCTGGGGATGTGGCTCAGTGGTTGAGTGCCCCTCAGTACAATCCCCAGTAGAAAAAACAAGAGGGGGATGGGATGTATCTCGGTGTTAAAGTGCTCCTGAATTCAGTCACCAGTGCCAAAAAATATATATACATATAGTTTACGTATATATTAGATGTATATATGTATATATGTACATATGTATATACTCCTTGAAAGTTTGGTAAAAATAAACAAAATCATATAAACCTTTCTTATATTAGAGGTAGTATTTGAATATCAATTCAATATTTATACTCTTATCCACTGAGTTCATATTTATTTTTCTTGAGCTAAATGTAATTTTTTTCTAGATAATAGTGTTCTTCCCTTTTAATTCCTATTATCATTTTACTGTTATTATTAAATATTTAATTTTTATTATTGAATAGCAACAAATTTATTCATTGTCTTTTGTGTCTTTTTCTTAGAGTAGTTTGAAGAGAGCTTTGTCTACTATTAATTAATTTTGTATTTATTAGGAATTGGCTTTTGATTTGTTGTTTTGTTTCATGTTTTACTTATTTTTAGCTCATACCCCTGGTATCTCTTCCAAATTTCTGTACTTTGAAATTATTTTCCTTTTTAGTTTCTCAAGTTGTATATGATTTGCTCACAAACTCATGACTTACCTCAGAATGTGTTTCTCCACTTGCAAACATATACTATCTTTGAGTATGGAGGTTTATAATTTCTTACATAAATGATTTTTAATTTAGTTCCACTTTGGTTCATAATTCTACTCTATTAATCATTTCCAGAACATAGAATTGCCAAGAACATGGCCTATATGATCTCCATTTTTTGAAACTTGGTGCAGCTTCCTTTGTAACTAATTGCTTATTTAGTTGCAAAGAACATTTAGATCACATTAGTTAATTTTGTCTTCAAATCTTTAATATTTAGGGCTAAATTTTGTCTAATAGATCAGTTTTTGATAGACGTATATTAAAAGTCTCTGGCAGTTATGAATTTGGCTAACCCATCTCACGAAATATATATTTTGAGGTTATGTGGTTTAGTAACTCATTTATGACTGTAAAAAAATCTTCATTAGATTGTCACATTCATCTTTATTATTATTATTATTATTATTATTCCTTTTTAAATTGAACTAAATAATCATTAACATTTTATTGCATAGTCAATATCTAGAAAGTTACACAAGGTAATTTCATTTTCAGATTCATTGATATAACCATTCTCATCTTTCATGCATTCCCAAGGATATAAGAAAGATCCTCAGGAATCCAGAATCCAGGCCAAGCATGGTGGTATGTACCTATAATCCTAGTGGCTTGTGGGTACTGAAGCAGGAAGATCAGAAGTTCCCAGTCTTAGCAATTTATCAAGGCCCTAAGCAACTTAGATCCTGAATTAAAATAAAAAATAAAAAGTCCTGGGGATGTAGCTCAGTGGTAAAGAACCTCTGGATTTTATTTCTAGTACCAAAATAAATAAATAATTTAAAGGGCAACTCATGGAATATTGCATTGGATCAGTGAGGTGGTGATTGTAGTACTTATGGAGTATATGCACATTTATATGTGTGTAAATGTAAAACAATTTTAAAGGTTTGGACTAAATAAAACTTCTTGGGCTAAAAGCTTTTGAAGTGTAGTGAAGTCATGCTATAAATTCTCACAATTTTATAAGAATTTGTTGTGATAATTATGAGAGGAATGGAATAACAATTATTCCAAGGAATAATTGTTCTCATACTCAGTAAAACATTGATTGGCATTAACTGTAATAAAAGTAACATTTAATATTATGGAAAAGTCCCTCCTTATCCAAGTTAAACCTGTCCATTGCAATACTTCATATAGTACTAATTTACTGAAATTCTTACTTCTAAGTAGGTGGTTAAACTTCAGTGACATCTTTATTAAAATTCTCATGATTTTTTTACTAATTTACTTTTTCTGGCACCAACGTTCACAGTAACCATGTACATAATAATTCAGTAAATATATATACAGTATTTATTTGGAACAGGACACTATCTAGGTCTCAGGACAGAAAAAGACCGAAGGGCAATGTTTTATGCACCAGAAATTTACATTAGTAAACTAAAATCAATTAATGATGATGCAATGGGAAATCATTAAGGGAGCACAGAAGAGTAACTATAGTTACTTTTTCCATGGGTTTCTAGGAGAGCACTTGGTGTGAGAAGATTGTACAAATGAAATGCCACAGGATCCAAACTTCAAAGGATGAGGCAATCTCAACAAGAGATTAAGGGAGGTGGGGTGTGGTTTCATGAGAATTGTGCCTTCCTTAGTTGGAATAGCAGGTGCTTAAGTAGTTGGGGCATGAAAGGCAGGACAAGAACAATGGTTCATGGACTTAAATTAATTAATGAATAGTAATGATTAACATCATGATTATAGCCACATCTACCACTTTAATGATGCTTACTGTCTGCCAAGAAGCATTCTAAGTTCTATCCATATGATAATTAATTTAAGCCTCAAAACACCTCAATGAGATAGCAACTATTATTACCTCCATATTATAGATAAAAGAAGTAAGGTGCAGAGAATTTAAAGCATTGCCAAGGTCTCAGAGAGAGAGAAAGTAGTAGAAATAGAATTAAAACCTAGATATTGGATTCCAAATCTGAAGCTCTTAAAGTCTTACAGAATATTTCAAATAACTCCAGACCGAAGACAATTTTTATAAAATCAGCTGCTTTCATAGAAAGGCATACAGATTTAATTTGTTTTTCTATTTTCTTGATATAAAAGATTCCCCAGGATAAATACTTACTTGTAAGTACCATCCAGATACAAAGGCATGCAACACAAATGGGAACTGACAAAAACCCTAAAACTTAGTGAGCCTATTATCATTGTTTAGAATTGATATTGGTTTTCATTATGAAAAATTGAACCTTACATGCAGTGAAAGTAAGACAGCATACAATAAGCTCTCAGAGAAGAATCATAATTGACATTGTCAGCTGCTGCTGTCCCTGTGGAAACGTAAACTTGTGCATATTTCAGGTCTTTACACATGGCCCTAAAACTCCTATGGGGAAATGGCTTTCTTTAAAACTATTTAAACTACTTTAAGTTACATTATCGTGGTATTTCTAAGTTCCAGCCTGAAGCCAACATCTTTCCAGTCCTAATTTGATCCCTGGTTGAATTCAAACTTTAAATTTAAAGTTTCCCTTGAAGCCATGAAGCCAACCTGAATTTTATCTGCCTTTTTAGGGACTTAGAGGAAGCTCCCCCCTCCAGCTCTCCCACTCTTACGTGTGCTATACCAAAACATGCCAAAGACTCTTTCTAAACAGGGATCTGATTAAACCTGGTGTCTTTAAGAGACTTGTCCCATAAGCTCATCTCATCGACTGTTCTATTCACGATGCTGATTTCTCAAATAACCCACTCCTGTCTGAGTCCAAATCCCAGAAATAAATCTCCAGCCTTTCCATGATTCTGGACACATAAATATGCTGGAGATGACCTATGTTTGCTCTATATTTGCTGTCTTTCAGATTTTATGGACAATGTTTGTTCTTCTAGAAAATCTTTCCCTATACCTGTCGCCTTAAATTTGAGAAAATTTTACCTGAATTACAACACCCAGGTCAAATAATCCTATTTATTCTAGAAGGGTGCTCTTTCTTCTTTAAAAAAAGTTTTTATTAGTGCATTATAGTTAAACACAATAGTGTAGTTTATTTTGACATACTGGTATATGCCTGGAATATAATCTACTCCATTTCAATCTCCATTTCCATTCCCTTTCTGTGTTCTCCTCTCTCCTGTTTCTCTCTATTGTACTGGTCTTTCTTCTATTTACATATTGCTTTTTAAATTGGTGCTTTATAGAGATGCATAAAGATGGAATTCACTGTGGTTTATTCATATATGTCCATAGCATAATTTTGCCAATTTCATTCCACAATTTCCTTCCTCCTTTTACTGTTCTTCCTCCCTCCCCTTTGACACCCTTCCTCTACTCCACTGATCTACTATATTTTCATGGAATTTCCCATCCCTCCATCATGTTTTTTAACTCTAGCTTTTGTATATGAAAGAAAACATTCAACTTTTGACTCACTGAGTCTGGTTTATTTCGTTTAGCATGATGTTCTCCAATTTCATCCATTTGCCAGCAAATGCCTTAATTTCATTCCTCTTTATGGCTGAGTAAAATTTTATTGTTTATGTATACCACATTTTCTTTCTTCATTCATCTGTTGATTGGTACCTGGACTGGTTTCATAACTTAACTATTGTGAATTGCATTGCTATAACAGTGATAAGCCTGTAGCACTATAATATACTGATTTTCATTCTCTTAGATAAATACCAAGGAGTGAGATAGCTGGGTTACACAGTGGTTCTGTTTCTATTCTTTTGGGAAATCTCCATACTGCTTTCCAAAATGGTTTTACTAATTTGCAGTACTACCAATTATATATAAGTGCACCTTTTCCCCTGCATCTTTGCCAGCATTTATTATTTGTGTTCTTGATGATTGCCATTCTATCTAGATTGAGATTAAATTTCAGTGTAATTCTAATTTGCATTTCAATTATTGCTGGGAAGTTGACCATTTATTTTTGAAAAATGTCTGTTTAGTTATTTTGCCCATCATTGAGTGGGTTATTTTTTATTATTTGTATTAAGTGTTTTGAGTTCTCTATATAGTTAGATACTGAACGCCTATTGGAAGGGTAGCTGGATAACTTTCTCCCCTGCTATGGGCTCTTTCTTCATACTCTTAATTTGTTGTTGTTGTTTTCTTTGGAGAAGCTTTTTAATTTAATGCTCTCCCATTAGTTGATTCTTGGTTTTATTTCTTGATCTTTAGGAGACTGGTTAAGGAAATTGGTACCTGTGCCAATATGTTGGAGTGTTGATACTATACATTCTTCTAGCATTTGTAAAGTTTCTGGTCTAATTCCTAGGCCTTTGATACACTTAGAGTTGACTTTTGTACAGGACAAGCTGAAGGAAACTAGTTTCATTTTGCTCCATATGAATTATGCAGTTTTCCTAGCACCATTTCTTAAAAAGGCTATCTTTTCTCCAACATATTTTTTGGCACCTTTGTTGAGATGACTGTGTCTATGTGGGTTTGTCTCTATGCCTTATATTCTATTCCATTGGCTTCATATCTGTTTTGATACCAATACAATGCCATTTTTGTTACTATAGTTTTAGTATGATATCAGATATTCTGATGCCTCTAGTACTGCAATTGCTTTGGCTATTCTCAGTCTTTTATTCTTCCATGTAAATTTTAGGACTGTTTTTTTCTAGTTCTGTGAAGAATGCCATTGGTATTTTGATGGGGTTTGCATTGAATCTGTATAGCACTTTGGGTAATATGGCCATTTTGACATATTACCAAGAAAATGGGAGGTCTTTCCATCTTCTTGTGTCTTCTTCATTTTTTTTTTCTTCAGCATTAGATAGTTTTCATTGTAGAGGTCCTTTACGTCCTAGGTTCTTTTTCTTTTTCTTTCTTTCTTTTTTTTAACGTATTTTGAGCCTACTGTAAATTGAAGATTCATTTTTGGAGTACAGAAAATATATTGATTATTGGATATTGATCTTGTATTCTCTTATATCCTGCTACTTTCATAAATTTGTTCATCAGCTCTGGAAGTCTTGTGGTGCAGATTTTTTGTTTTTTGGTTTTGGGGGATTTTCTTTGTTTTCTTTTCTTTCTTTCTTTTTGTTTGTTTTCTGTTTATTTATTTATTTATTTGGATTTTTTTTTCGTCTTCTACATATAGGTTCACGTCATCAACAGACAGCGATAATTTGACTGCTTGTCCTATTTTATCACTTTAATTTTCTTCTTTGTCTGATTTCTCTGGTTAGTGTTTTAAGAACTGTTTTGAATAGGAGTGGTAAGAGTGGACATCTTTGTCTTATTTCTGATTTTAGAGGAAATGCTTTTAGTTTTTCCATTCAGTGTCATGTTGACTTTTGATATTTCATATATAGACATGCTGCTGAGGTAAGTAAGTTCCTCAATCCCTAGTTTCTCCAGCATTTTTAATACAAATAGGTGCTGGGTTTTGTTAAAGTTTTTTCTGCATCTATTGAGATGATCGTGTGATTCTTGTCCTTAATTCTGTCTGTATGATGAATTATGTTTACTGACTTGTATATATTAAGCCAAACTTGCATCCCTGGGATGAAATCCCTTAATCATGGTGTACAGTGTTCTTAATGTGTTTTTAAATGTAATTTACTAATATTTTTATTAAGGATTTTCGTGTCTATGTTCATCAGGAGAATTAGTCTGTAGTTTTCTTTCCTTGATGTTTCTTTGTCTGGTTTCGGTATCAGAGTGGTACTGGCTTCTTAGAAAAATTTTGGGAGTGTTCCCTCACTTTCTATTTCATGGAATAATTTGAGGAAGACTTGTATTAGTTCTTCTTTAAAGGTCCAGTAAGTGAGAATTCATCTGGTCCTGGATGATCTCTTTGTTGGAAAGCTTTCAATGGCTCCTTCAATCTTGTAGCTTGATATTAGTCTGTTAAATTTTTCTATATCCTCTTGGTTCAAATTGGATATAGGTCATATGTGTCTATAAAATTCTCAGTGTTTTCTAGATTTTACAGTTTATTGGAGTGTAAATTTTCAAAATAGTTCCAAAGGTTCTTTGAGATTACAGAAATGTCTATGGTGATAATTTCTTTTTCATCCCTAATTTTGTACATTTAGGAATTCTTTCTCTTTGGGTTAGATTGGCTTAGGATTTATCAATTCTGTTTATATTTTTAAACCAACTTTTTATTGCATTGTTTTGTTTTTGCATTTTTTCAATTTTATTAATTTTGGCTCTGACCTTAATTATTTTCTGCCTTCTACTGATTTTGAAATTAGTTTGATCTTCCTTTCCTAGGATCTCTAGGGCATCGTCATATTATTTTGGAGGGATCTTTTTTGGTTTTGATTTGAATGTAGTCACTCAATGATATTAGCTTTCTTCTTAGAACTGCCTTTATACTGTCCCTGAGATTTTGATATGTTGTATCTCTGTTCTCATTTGGTTCTATTTTTTTTTTATTTCTCCCTGATATTTTTTCTATAACCCATTCCTTTTTCAAAAGTGTATTGTTCAATCTTCATGCATCAAAATTGTCTTTGTTTCTTATCTTCTTATTGATTTCTAATTTTATTCCATTATTATCTGACAGAATGCAAGGCATTATCTCTCTCTCTCTCTCTCTCTTTTTTTTTTTTTTTTTTTTTTTGTATTTCTAAGACTTTGTTTGCATCCTGAAATGTTGTCTATTTTAGAGAAGGTTCTACATACAACTGAAAAGAAAGTGAATTCAGTTGCTGATGGATAAAATGTTTGATAGATGTCGCTTAGGTTCATTTGACTAATATTATTTTTTGGTTTTGAAGAGTTTTTAATTAGTTTATCTGGGTGATCTATCTACTGGTATGACAGGTGTGTTAAAAATCACCTGGTATTATTGTATTATAAAGTCTACTTGAGGGTTTTTGTTGAGTTTAATTTTTGAATGTAGGTGTATTGATGTTTTGGGTATAAATATTTGCAATCATTATATCTGGTTGGATGACTTCATTAACCATTATTGAGTGACCTTTGTCTCCTCTGTTTAATTTTTGCTTGAAGTCTACTTTGTAAGATGTGATGGTAGCTATTTCTGCTAGCTTTCAGGTTTTTTTCATGGTATGTCTTTTTCTATAATTTCACCTCTAGCCTGTGAATATCTTTCCTGTAAAGTATCTTATAAGAAACATATAGTTGGTTCTTATTCTTTAATCCAACCTGCCCATCTATGTCTTTTAATTGGAGAATTTGGACCTTTTATATTCACTATTATTATAAAAAGATGATTTTTCTTTATTGTCTTTTAAATGTATTTATAATATTTAACTCAGACTTGATTCTCGTTTGACTATTATTTTAGTGAAATTAATCTGTACATTGTCTTTGATATTTATTTTTCATTTCTTTTGCATGTAATATTTCACTGTTTTTTAAAGTTTTGTTTTATTTATTTATTTATATTTGATATTGGGGATTAAACTTAAGGGTGACATAGATATATACATATATACGTATTACATATGTGTGAAATATGTGTGTGTACATATAATATATTATTAGTAGTATATATTATGTAATATATAGTAATAATATAGTAAAACTTACTGAGATAGGATCTTAGTTGCTTAGGGCCTCACAAAGTTTCTGAGACTGGCCTCTAACTTGTGATCCTGTTGCCACAGCATCTGAGACTGGGGTTACAGGTGTTGGCCATCATCCCCAGCTTCATTAATTATGTTTTGTACTGCTACTTTAGTGGATATGAATTCTTTTAGTTTCTGATTACTATGGAATGTTTTTATTTCACTTTTAGTTCTGAAGGATAACTTTGCTGGATATAGCAAATTTGGTTGGCATCCACTATCTTTTAGGGTTTGCTATACATTATTGTAAACCCTCCTGGCTTTTAGTGTCTCAGCTAAGAGATCACAGAAGGTCTAATGGACTTCACTCTAAATGTGACCTACTATTTTTCTCTGTGGCTTTTAAAAAGCTATCTTTGTTTTATGTATAAGACATTTTAATTATAATATGTCTTGTAGAACAGCTTTTTTGATTTATTGTATTCAGGGTTCTAAATGCTTTTGTATTTTTGTTTCCATTTCATTTCTAAGCTTTGGGAAAATTCCTGATGTTATTTAAAAGGTTGTGCATTCCTTTAGTTTGTATTTTAGAACCTTCTTGTATGCCACTGATTCTTAGGTTTAATTTCAATGCTATCCAGAATTCCTTGAATATTCTGGTCATGGTCTCTAAATACATTTTCTCTATTTCTGACTTTATTTTCCATATTATATACTTTCTCCTCAAGATCTAAAAATCTGTCTTCTATGTGGTATAATTTATTGGTGATGCTTTCCACTAAATTTTTTATTTGATTTATTGACTCTTTTTTCCCCAGGATTTCAGGGTTTTTTTTTTCTTTTTTATTTTTTAGAATATCTATCTCTATTGAAATGTTCTTATACTTTCTGTATTTTCTGTCTTAGTTCATTCCTTATATAGTCTTTTAGTTCATTGTACTTTGTTTTAAATTTTTATTTGTCAATTGAACTTTATTTATTTATATGTGGTGCTGAAATTCAAACCCAGTGCCTCACACATGCTAGGCAAGCACTCTGCAACTGAGCCATAACCCCAGCCCTCATTGTACATTTTAACTATGAACTTTGTGGATTCTTTATCTGACATTTCCTCGACTGTGGTGCTAATGGGATCAGTTGTTGAAGTTTATGGGCTATTTGGGGCAGCTTCTTCACTTGCTTTTTCTTATTGTTTGTAAGTCTAACCATTTGCTGAGTTAATTATCTTTTCTACTTCTGTAAAAGGACCTATTTAGTGAACTTCTCTCTTGTGTGAGTATTCAAGTATTGATATTCTCACACAGTGTGTATCCTCTGCTATTTCCAGTCTCATCACCACTTTGAGAAAGATCTTAAACCCTGTTAACTGCAATAGCTTTAGAGTGAAGCCATGTACTCATAGACATTAGAAAACTCTTATGGAACATGTTCTTCATGATTCCCCAAATCTAAGTATAAAATTGGAGTCATTTAGTTAATTGAGAAGTTGGTTATTAACAATAGTAAATTTACTATTAAGCTACCTGGGGGCTTAAAAGAGAAAAAGTAGCAAACAAATAAAAAGACAAATGAAAAGAGAAAGTAATACAACTAATAAAAAAGAAAAAATGGGGGTGGGAATTCAAGAAAAGAACATGCAATACAAGAGGAAAAAGATTAAGAGGAGCAAGTGTAAACATGAGCTAATAAACCAAATTTTTTAAAAATTATTCCAGTTAATGCTTCAAAACATTAGAAGAAATATGATTAATTGGTCTGAGAACTGCAATATAGAACAATTAGGGAACTTCTATTGGTTTGATATGAAAAGTAATGTCTGTATGATCAAAACTGGCATTAGTGCTATTTATATTACATTCTGAGCTATTTGAGGTGGGGAGATAGCTTATTGAGTCTCCTGATTTGGGATTTATCAGAATTTGGATCTTTAGAAGATGCCCACCACTCCTCATTTTTACCTATGTTTCCCTGGGTATGGAGGTACTGATCACACCAG
Organism: Marmota flaviventris; assembly: GCF_047511675.1. Taxonomy (NCBI): domain Eukaryota; kingdom Metazoa; phylum Chordata; class Mammalia; order Rodentia; family Sciuridae; genus Marmota; species Marmota flaviventris. Next base: position 45,603,896 of record NC_092505.1, on the reverse strand, counting down.
TTCACTTCTAATAGAATTCTAGGAGGCACCTCTGATTTTTAGTTTAAGGTAACTAGTAGCATTTTGGTGGGTTAGCAGAGACAGTCCCTTGTTGTGTGTGACAGAGCAGCCAGGTTACCCTCTATTAGGGAATTGCAGTCTTTTGTGCCCTTCTGAAGTAAAGCTTTATGTAACCAATGTTGTCAAATCCAATGTGGATTCCCCTATGTATATTTCAGAGAGTATGGTGTGTGGCAGTCTAAGGTAGAGGTACTATGGTCTGCTTGAAATAAAACTGGGTGGCCCATAGGAGGTACAGTCCTGCTACCCCCTCTGGAGTTCATTGGTCATAGGTTGGTGGGCTTGTATCTGGATTCACTAGGCAGTAACTGGTTTCTGTGGAAAGCTCCTCATAAGCCCCTTTGTGGGGTGTACTACCTTGCATATATGTATGAGGTTCTCCACTGGCTAGTTGGGCTATCCCCAGGAAATGCCTTCTGTGCGTCTATGAGTCTGAATGAGAATTGAGTTAACTGGTAACTCCAGGACTCACAGCTGTGGACCCTCTGAGTTGCTGGGGCATAGGAGCTACTTTTATTATTGCTACAGTTCTCTCACCAGCTGATGCTTCTTAGTCCAGAGGTCCAAGTCTACAGTTAGGTGCTGCTTCTGTTGGGTTCTCTCTCTTGGTTGAGGGGGCATAGGGCACAGGGTTTAGGGCTGTCAGTGGCTGTTGTGGCATGCTGAACACCCACTCCCCTCTGCTGAGGCTTGTTTAAAACATCCTATCTAAGGGCTCTGTGGTAGCTTGTAACTGTGGGGCCTGTGAATGTAGATTCTCTGTGAATGGCCTATGAGATGTACAGAAGACATCATCCTGGCTGCTGCAAGTGACTGGAGTTTTATGAGTCACTGTGCTGGAGGAAGGTGTCAGTTTACCTGTCTTCTCCTGAGCTCCTGGGGATCCTGTGGGGAGTGCTGGGTTGGAGTTCGCACTCCTCAGGAGTGGCTCTGAAATGGGTTGTCTTCATAATCCATTTAGAACAAAACTGTAGAGTGATTGCTGCTAGCTGAGGTTACCCAAACCCCATCCCCTTCACCATAGATAAGAGGAGTTGGGTGGAGCTAACCTAAGTACACCGTAAATGCCTGACATTCTTGGAACCCTGGAGGATCACAAAAACCCACTCAAAGAAAGAATTGGAACATAGATTTAGGATCAAAACTTCATTTCACAGAGGAAAAAGCTGAGGTCCAAAGAGGCAAATTATTTTCTCAAGTCATGTAAATAGTTACTGGTAGACCCCAGTCTCTAACTCTACCAGAAAGTTTTTTTTTCCAAAAGAATTTAAACATTTAGCTGTGTTAAAAGACTGAGGTGAAGGTAATGAAGAGGAAAAAGAAAGGAAACAGGGTTGTGTTTAGAGCTTCATCTTGTGTACTTAAATGTGGTGGAAATAATCACTGGGTTTTTGAGAGGCACTATAATTGTAGTGTCTATGAATTGTAGCTCAAATGTGCAGGTGGAAAAAAAATTGAATTTTCTTTACTTTCATAATTCAACCTAATGTATACGTTGCATCCCCATCGCACCACGTAATGGAATCTTAATCTTGATCATTTTAGGGTTCCATTTCTTTTCCTAGGTTTTCATGCTACTTTCAAAGGATTTATTTCATTTCAAAGCACCAGGAAGCTTCTGCTCCTCTGCTGCCATCTAACCATCCCACTAAAATCTCCACTATGTATCTGATTCACGTCCCTCAGTCTTACAGGTGATTGCTCAGTCCTCCCTCTCTCCCACAACCAACAAGTTCTCTCTTTGTCCCCACTGCTTCCTTTGCTGCTTCTGGACCACACTGGACCATACAAAACCGTGAGGCTAAGACCCCATTTGCATCAAACATACAGGTTATTTTAACATTGGGGTTTACTTCTTGCCCAGCTTTCATGGCAAATAAGGTACAAGTCTTTTGGATCTCTGATTCCATTAATCTATATGAGGATTTGATTGTCTCCCCCAAGGTTCAGATTGCAGTGCTAAAAGCATGAAGGTAACTTTTTCTAGGTCCCAAACCAACTATGTATTCATTGCTTTGGGGTCTAGCTTTCTCCTCATCCTAGGAAATATTTTATTTTTTGTCAAATTTTTGATTATAGCAAATTGAAAACATACATAAGAGTAGAGAAAGTATAATGAACCTCAATGTACTCATCTCCCAGTTTCAACAACAATAAAAATTTTAATTTTGTTTAATTGATGGTATCATCCATTCTCTACCAACCTTGTTTTGGAGCAAATCCCAAACATTTTATAATTCCATTTGTAAACATTTAAGTAATCTCTAAATGATAAGGATTCTTTTAAGAAACATAGCACAATATAATTAACACAGAAAACTAGAAATTTCTTAATATCATCAAATATCTACTTGATATTCACATGTTTCACACTTTCTTGAGTGTCTAATGAATATTTTACTATTCAAATAATTTGAATGAATTGGGATCCAATGAAAAATAATTCAATGCTATTGATTAATATGTCTTATAAATCTATTTTCATCTATAGGTAACATTTTCATCAACTGCCTTCACCTTCCAAAACCTTTCCTTGAAGAAACCAGGTCATTGTCCTATAGGTTTTAAGGATGATGGACTCCTGTATAAACACATAAGATAGCCTCTGAAATCTATTTTTCAAATTCCTTTCCATTGCCACCTAAATGACACATAAACCTTAAATTAAACTGTATTAACACAATAGAAACTTATTTCTATGTTTAAAATCAATGCTACTGGTTCACTGAACACTGATTCTTCTCCATACAATGATTTGAGAACCCAGAATCTTTACCCTTTATGGCTCCACCATGTTGAAGATAGGACTTTTGTGTTAGTTATGTGGGACCTCTCATTCCAGTCAGCCAGCAGGAAGTGGAAAGGAGCATGGATTATCCCATGTGGGAGGTGTTTATTTTTTAATGCAGCAAACATGGACAGTAGCATATCACTTCCACTCATATTCCACAGCTACATTTCACTGCAAAGCAGGACAGACAGCATGTCTAACTGTGTGCCAGGAGGAAGAGGAGATAGAACTAATTTAAACACAAATAGTCTCTAAGTGTTTCATTTTAAAAGTTCAAAAGCTAAAAGAACAGCCTTTTTAATCCATCCTGCTTTGTTTCTTTGTTTTCTTAATTATTAAATTTGTATTTACCTAGATTGACCTGGTACCATAATAGTGAAAGGAAATAACAGAGTTGGGGAAGAAAAATGTCAATTATAGTTTCAATTTTTTCCTGCCAGGCAATGTAGAATTTTACAAAACAGGTTTATAGCATAGCAAGATTGGGTTTGGCTCTGATCTACCATTACCTATTTGAGTAAACAGTTAATATAATTTCTCTAAGACTTGCTTCCTCTATTTATAAAATGACACTGATAATGCCTTACTTCTTAAAGTTATATATGGCCTTAATGAAACAATTAAGCAAAGATTTTTAACATGATGCCTAATATAAGATGGAATCTCAATTAAATGTTAAGCAGGAAGAATAAGAAAATGATGAGCTTGTCTCTAATTACTAAGTCAATCACCAGTATTTTAAGGCTGACACTGTAGACCACGCCTCTACACATGGATCCCATTTTTCTGAGTATAGTCATCAAAACATACCTGAAAAGTTTTAAATACCCATATATTCATCCTGAATGTTGAACAATTAATAAATTCAAAGGCAGCTGAATTAAATAATTTATAGAAACATATATAAAAGTTATGCCATTTTGAATATTATAAATTACACTATAAGTAAAATTCACACTTTCAAATGAATTATTTCCTTTTCAAAAGGAATCAGATTGGAATAATTTTTATTATTGTTCTGATTCCTATTTTCTGTTTTGTTTTGAACTTGTCAGCTTTTTGCCTTAAGCAATATGTACAGCTGATCTCCAAATGCCTGGAAATGAGAATTTGTCAACGTAACTCTTACTTTGCCATTTTCACTGCCAGGCTAAGGGATCCAACTGGAAATAAGAGCAGCTGCTGTTAGTGTCCTAGTTTAGGTCACTTAAAACACAGCTTTAGTTTTATCCTCTTCTAAGTACAGATATTTCAAGATCCCGTGGAATGGGACATGACCCATCTATTTTATATTTGGATGCTACTTTTACTGAAGATAGACAGCAGGGTGGGGGTAGGATGAAGGAAAGGATGGAGTAAGAGCCTATTGATGCCAGGTCAACGATATCTATATTTTTAGAATACCTTTCATTTCCAAGAATGTGTCCATGATATCTCACTATTCTTGGTCATAAAAACCTTTGAAAAGTTAAATGATTGGGGGAAAAAAAAGTTATTTGGTGTAACCCTTGAGTTGAGCAGGGAACGTGGTTGGGAATCAGTCCTATTCAGCTCCATAAGCTACTCACCTCACAGAGAACCTTCTTTCTTAGTGTGGAAGGGAGCCACCATTCCACTGCCCTGCTAACAGCCTATTTTTATGTTCAGGAAGTAGTTATTGCAGAATCATGAGAATTGGAGATGGAAAGAATTCACTATGCAATCCATTCCAACTTGAGGCCACTTAAGAAGAATTTTTAGTCTGCTTTCCAAAGGTGGTTGGGCCACCAAATTCCTTTTACTGTGTGCTGAGCTGAATTAACCCAAAGCTAAAATTCTGCCATTTCATAAACAAAATCATAGAGGTGCTTAGGGTCTACTCATATCTAGATTTAATTGAAATGACTTCCCATGAATAAAACTATCTTTGCACATACTTAAAAAAGGGGGGCACTTATCTTTTTGTAAACAAACCACTATACTTTGATGAGAATATATAAACATAAAAAGCAAAAATTCAATGTGAAGTACATAAATGAATGAACAAGACAAAAATCAAAATTTATGTGGCACAGATCTTGTCATTATAATCCTGAGTATTTATACATTAACCAAATTGAAGTTGTAGAATCTGCAAGTCAGAAAATAATTGAAATTTCTAAATAGGTTTCGTAACCAGAAAATTATTTGTAGTATTTGTAATGAGCTTACAAACCAAGGTTCTATGTACTATTGCATAATACTGTCAATTGTTTAGGAACTTTCCAAACATGTGACTGAAGTTCCCAAGTATTATTGTTGCAAAGTTGCTTCAGAAGGAATTGGCATGATATCTGGTGAATTAGAAGACTCGCATGAACTTATGATAGAATCATATTTGTGGTGAAATAAATGAGTTTGGGAAAATTATGAGCTTGAAAATTCCATTCACCTTAAGTCAGGTACAGGAAGGGAGCCTGTAAGGATGGACATCAACAGCATCATATTTTAGTGTAATCTCTGACTATAAATTATTTGAGTGAGTTATGATAATTACTGGACTTCTATAAAATGAAAAGATTTAATTAAATCATTACCTCGTCCTCATGAGAGCTCCACTAATTTACCCAGCATAGCTATTCTTGCTCAATAAATATTTACTGAAGGAATTTTACACATATGTTTGCTGAAAGATTTTTTCATCATATTACTTCTAGAGCATGTCTTTCATAGAAATTAATGAGGAAAAGTTAATGAGGCATATTGACTTATTTTACAAATGACTATACTCTATATCATCTATAAAAATGACTATATAAATTATGTAATCTGGAATATAGTCATTATTGTTCCAGAGTATTAAATCATGTTTTAATGTTCTAGAATAATAAGTGTAGTTCACAAGTTTAAAAGAATCAAAACTTGAAAAACAATATAAAAATTAATAAAACTTCTACAGTAGTCAGGTTTATCAGCAAAACAGAGCCAATAATATGTACATACATAGGTACATAAATAATAAATAAATATATTTATAATAAGGAATTGGCTCATAAAAGTTATGGAGTCTGGCAAACCCTGTGATCCGCAGGATCTATGTTGGCAAGCTAGAGACCTAGGAGAGCTGATACAGGTTCAGGATCTAGGAAGAACCAATGTTCGAGTGTAATTCTACAGCAGGAAAAAGGCAATGTCTCAGCTCCAGGACCTTCAGCTAATCAAATTCCACTGAACTGGGGAGGATCATCCTTTACATTCTCTTCAGGCCTTAAACTGGTTGGATGAGGCTTATGCATAACAGGGAGGGCAATCTGTTTTACTCTGTCCATTTGTCTAAATGTTAATGTCTTCCGGAACTACCCAGAACTACATACAGAATGATGTTTGATTAATAGTTTGGCACAGCATGACCCAGTCAAGTTGACACATAAAATTAACTATTGTGTTGGTCCTTTGAAAAGACCTATATTCATAGAAGTTTTAGTCTGGGAACTTACCAACATGGAGAATGGAAAACAAAGGGTAAGAAAGGACCATGTGTGGGAAAAGTCTTTATATTTAAGAGTTACTATAATGTCCTGAAAGCCCTGTGAAGGAAAGGAGACCTGCTCAGTTTAGACCAGCAGCTTATTGCACAGAATGCCTTGAACGGGCTATTAATTTTCTTTTCAGCAAAATATTTTCAAAAACATGTCAGGTGGGCAGGGGATATAGCTCAGTTGGTAGAGTGCTTGCCTCACATGCACAAGGCCCTAGGTCCAATCCCCAGAACTGCAAAAAAAAAAAAAAAAAAAAAAAAAAAAAAAAAAATTGCAGATGTCCATAGAGACATATACATTTATACATAGATACATATGTATATCTCTACATATATGTTTGGTTTATAATTTAAGGGATGGGGATAGATTATAATGTTTGATAGAAATGGGCTATATTTCTAGGATGCTTTTATTCCACATCAGAAATCCTTATTAGTATGCATCCTAGATATGGAACTATATTAAGAAATAGAATTCTAGCCAGGCACAGTGGCACATGCCTATAATCCTAGCAACTTGGGAGGCTGACCCAAATTAAAAGGACTGGGAATGTAATTCAGCAGTAAAGTGCCCCTGGGTTTAATCCCCAGTGCCAAAAATTAAATAAGTAAATAGAATTGTATAAAATGTACTTTAAGTATCTGTTAGACAGGAACCTTACATAACTTGGAGGTTAGAAAAAGCTTGTTTAACTTCCTTTCCTCAAGTTTGCACTCTGTGCTCCATCCATAGTCCTTAAGTACTCTTATCATAGCACCTGGAACTCAAGGTTGCACCATTCAGTGGGACACTTGACTTTCACCAGTGAACCTGTCTTTTAGGACAAAGTGTCTCTTTTTCTTCACACGTCCAGGTAAGTCCTGGTACCAGGACATATCAAAATTTTTTAAGTTAATTAAGGAAAATTAAGATCTATATTTTGGTGACTTAACCACACTATGTGGGGATTTAGCCAAGTCTATTATCATCTCTGATTCTGGAAGAAAGAGAAGGACAATGATTATTTGGCCACCTCACTATTAATGTATTGATCAAATAAAACAGATGGTATAATTGCACATTGCAAATTATAATTTGTCTTTTTAAGGTGATTATCTATTAAATGCAATTTTTATCATTTTTTAGTGACCACTATTTAGTAATAAAAAATATTGAATCATTGAGGAGAATAACATAAATTAGGTTTACTGGAAGGCACCTCAGGCATTAAGAAGGACTTTTTTTCTTTGGTAACCAATATGATACTTACAACTTCCCAGAGAGATTACCTAGTAGTGTGAGAAGTCAGTGTGACTGAATTAAAACTTTCACCAAGCAGTATAGTAATTTCACACACTATGTCACTTTCCTTACTACTGTCTGCATGATTCTCCTAAGAATCATCCTTAAAGTTTGGTTCCTTAAGTTTGGTTTCATTCAGAATATGAACATGAGGAAAGAAGTTGTACAGGATCTAGTCATTTTCATTCTGTTTCACATTAATTCTTTTTTTTTTATATTGATTTCCTTTCCTGTATCTATTCCAGTTTAGTGACTTTTCTCTCACTAGCGGAATTAATGCTTATCAGACTGCCTCTCTCAAATCTCCTTTAGACATGTTACTTGCTGCATAAATCCTCATTGATTGATTTATTAGTTTATATTTCTCTCACTGTCCTAGTCTCTTTGCCTCAAAATCCTTTGCTTTCCCATATTAAAGTTACCCTAGTAAGCTTGGAGTCTCCCTACAACCCAGCCTGAAATTGCTATGTATAATACACAGCACCACCATGTGGGACCTTCACTTTCAATGAAGTCTTTATAATTCTATAACCAAGACCCACTGAGGGCAGGACATTTGAAATCATCAAGTCTGCTACCTTCAATTAAGGATTCATATGAAATGATAATAAGAGAGAAGAGTTAGAGATTGACAAAGTGTTTGTGTGTGCTGTTCAAGGTCACTCAGCTTATGAGTAGCAGAGCTGGAATTAGAATTTCAGTTTCTTTACTCCTAGTTTAGAGCTCTTTCCACTGAACAATTCTATCTCCTTTTCTGATGCTAAAGTTTTAAATAGTCAAAATTGTTCAGTACCTTCAAATGGCCTGGTGTAAATTCCAAGGACTATTAGGGTTCATTCCTCCTGGGGTCAGCCTGACACAGAGCGCTGAGCTGGCCATCTGCACACCAACCTGGGGACTATGGAAGGTGTGTGTTAATAACTGTGTGTACTTTGGTTACTACAAGTATCTGCAGTTTTAAGGACTCTTCATGGATCGCATTTCCTTGCAAGCTGCACTACAGTGACCCAGACACAACACTGACAGCTGTGGAGTAAATAAATAAAAACAAAGTATTTTGATCTTAATGGTGGTGGGGGGGGGGGTTGGGGATGAGAAAGGAGAGAAGCAGACAGAATGAAACAGCCACAGCTGTGAAAAGAACAGATGCTGGCCAAGAGAGGGAGAGAGTGAGAAGGGGAGGAGAGAAAAGATTAGGCTTCCGCCAATGTCAGAAATGTTGAAGCTCTTGGAAAGGGATACACATACTTGGGACAGGTGGGAAGTGTTTACATTAAAACCAGAATATCAAATGCCTCCCCAAATACTGGCCAGATCATTAAAGACCCAAGTTGACCCAAAGGAAAAGGCAAAAGTCTTTGCCCAGAAAGCCTATTACAGAGAGAGCTTCCAGAATTCTTCATATTCCATTCAGATTACTGGGTATCAGTTTTGTGTGGCTGGATATCAGCTGTGTGCATCAACATAGCAAGCTGTAAGCCAGTAACTTTGAAAATGCAACATCCTGATCAGCAGCATGAGCATCACCAAGGAAACTGACACAATTGCAGATTTTCTAGCTCCATTCTACTCAGCTAGATAAGAAACTCAGGAATTGGAGTCTGGATTCTTTGTTTTAACAAACTTTCCAGCAGAATCCAATGCACATTTGAGACCAAAACTCTTAATTTGTGTGCATGACACTGCTTAGTTTCCTTAGGATTCTATAAAGTGGGAAATTAGTGCTTATCAGTCTGACTTTCTCAGATCTCCTTTAGATGTGTTACTTACTGCAAAAATCCTCATTATGTCACTCCCAACCAAAAGGCCTCCTCTTGATTTCATATCTTGTTCCATTAGGGTTCAGTGGGACCCTTCCCTGTTATTAACGAGCCCAGTATCCAAATAGGCAACTGAGGCAGGAGGCTGTATGGTTTGTATCTCTGATGGCTGAGGCACCACAGCATCTAAATCTACAGGCTGAAATCCTGAAATGCATGCAGTGAAATTTGTATTGGCCAAGACACATTCTAACCAGAGACTAACCTAATGAAAGTGCAGTGTCCTTGGTTTCAAAGCCAATTGAAATAGCTTTCTGCAGTGCTTTTCACTTAAGGAATGCAAAGTAGTCCCCAAGCCATTAAATAATTGAACTTGAACACACACGTGTTTAGCAAAGATTTGGAAATTGTGACTTGAAGGAAGTTCATTTTAACATGAAGAAAAACTTACTCTCTATACCTTGACATTATTTGTGGGTTTTTGATGATATAGTGACTAGGAGTTGAGAGAACTAGTTTCTAGTTCTACCTCTTCTACTGGTCTCTGGCCCATGGACAGTCACTTTTATTTTCTCATACCAAGATTTCTATTCTAAACTGAAGACCTTGGTAAGAAAGGATACTTGAAGTCCTTTCTCATCTCTCATAGACAAAGTCATTGTAATGAAGCTGGCTAGTTAGTTGAATGAATTAGAACAACTAATTAGGTAAGAGTCCTAAGTTCAATTCCCTGTGTGGCCAGCAGTGCTTGGTTTAGTGTTCTCCTTTTATAAACTTGTGCACTAGCTTCCAAATGACTCTGGAGGGTCACACTTCATGACATGGTACCAATATGTTGGAGAGAATCACTATATTCTGCTTTGTACCCAGTGGTATTATGGCCACTGGAAGGAAGTCACAAAATTATTATCAAAGAAGCTATTTTAGAGGTAAACTATAAGACAGTTTCTAAGTCTAGAAAAACATCTTTTTATTTCCTGGGACTTTTATCTACTAGATTTGGCCCTCATGTTAAACATCTCAATATGTCCAAATCAAGTCTTGCTTGCAAAAGGACAAAATTCTAAAACTACGTTCATTACTTACTAAATGTCAGCTACCACGGCATTGCCTATTTTAACCCTCAAAATAATCCACTGATAGATAGTAAAGTTGTTGCAATGCTATCTATATCTATATATTTTTTGTGTGTGTGTTAAGGAGGCAAGAATCACTAGGAGTCATCCTTGGTGTCTGCCAATGATATCTATCTTAAACCAGTGGAATAAACAATTAAACACACATATACAAAAGGTAAAAGAATACCTACTGCCAACAAAAATTAAACTGATTTACTTGTAGAATGGTTGCAGTTCTAAGATTGTAACAAAGTCATTCCCCCTCTGTTAAGCCTCAGTGTCTGATCATTAAGATGAGCTTGATATTATCCCCTTCATATCCTGTGTAGGTTGCAGTTGGGAACAGTTACATCTACGAGTGTGAGCAACTGATGAACTGTAGAAAGTGAGGCAAAGTGAGAGAATTTGGTTTCATGAGTTTGTCAGGGTTTGCAGAGAGACCTAGACCAGGGACTGGGGCTGGCATATGCAGTCCATGAATCATCATTCAAGCCACCCTCAGTCATAAAGTGAAAGACAAGTCTGAACTATTCCTCGATTTGTTGTGGTTTATGATGCTTAAAGCCACACCTACCTATATAAGAACCAAGAACTTATGAGAAATTTCTGTGAAATGCCTGTTCAATTGGCTATAGCAAACTTAGGTCCAACCCTTTCATGATAAACCCAGCTTGGTTTGTTTGCTGCTTGCCTCTGGTTTCTAAACTTGCCCTTATGTAACCCTCGGGAGTCCTAATTCAGCCTCAAACTTTAATGAAGATGGAAACCTTGCACATCAGGGCAAAGAGCCCTTGTTCCTCCCAACTTCCAATCAGCACATCTTGAGCTTCCAAAGTTTCACAAAGGATGCTAGTGTTCCATCAGTTTAATAACCAGGCAAAGGCACCCAGACCTCACCCTGGGCTTATTACCGTAACCCAGTTTAAGAGCACAGAGACCACAAAGCTACTGCTGTGTGAGCTGCAGCAGGTACTGCAGTAATGCTAGGCTCCTGGATCATTGCAGGGCCAAGGAAATGTTAAAAAGCACAAGGCCTCCAGCAGCCTCTGGGGGAACTGCTGGAATGTTGTTTATCTTCAGACCGCAACAACTGCTCCAGTGTTTCACAACAGGAAGGTCTGACCTGGAGCTCAGACACGGAAGGCTTAGAGAAGCAAGGCCTGAAATAACCCCCACTTCTCTCCTACCTCTGTCTCCCCACCCTGATGAACCCCTCTCCCGCCCAACAGTTAATTAAAAAAAAAAAAAAAAAGGCACAGCCAGGGCTGTGACCTCGAAATAGACACAGCTTTCTGAATAGCTTGCAGTTAACTTAATACTCCAGCTGAGATGGAGACCTCCTGATCCAACAAGACTGCAGGTGATTGGGAAACCTGACACCATGCTTTCCTTCTTTTATTGTCTTGACCCCTTGGTCCAGAAGAATTAACCTTTCTCTTACAGCATGTGTCTTTAGTTCTGATATTTTCTCTCTGATCTCTTCTATCAAAGGGGAAGCTGATTATGATTCAAATTCTAAAATAATAGGCCAAGCCTAGTCATTTTAATTTAGCCTCATGTGATTTGGGAGAGTTTGTTTTTAAAAGTCCTAATAAGTAGTTCTATGACCTTGGATGATTCAATTAACCTCTTTGGAACTTAGTGCAAAATGTCTCCAAAGATGACAAGAGGTGTATTCAGGCCCATAAAGTGAGTGGGTTGTACAGATTCAGGAGATCTCTTGAGTCTCCCTGGCAGAGAGCATAGGAGCTTTAATGTGGTGGGAGCAGATTTTGACTAAAGAAAGAATCTTTGTATACCAGACCATGAAGATGTTCTTGAGCTCATCAGGACTTATAATGGGGAAATGGTCTGTCATAGCTATGGCTGAGTCTCGTGTCACCTCAACTGCTTTTATACAATCTGCTTCAACTTGGCTGCATTTTTTTTTCCCTCCATGAAGGGGAGCAGAGACAGAAAGCTGGATTTGAGAAAATTTTTATCTTTTCAGGACTTGCCATGATGGAGAAGCACTTTGTTTGAAGGTAGATAATAATTATTTATGAAAAAAGTAAGTATTTTTTTGAGTTATTTTTATACTCTGGATATTAGGGCTCTATCTGAAGTGTGAGGAGTAAAGATTTGTTCCCAGGATGTAGGCTCCCTATTTACCTCTCACTGTTTCTCTTGCTGAGAAAAAAACTTTTTAGTTTGAGTAAGTCCCATTTGTTGATTCTAGTTATTAACTCTTGTGCTATGAGTGTCCTATTGAGGAATTTGGAGCCCGACCCCACAGTATGTAGATCGTAGCCAACTAAAACAAGGGGGAGAAATGAATTACAGTTGATGGGGTAGAGAGAGAAGATGGGAGGGGATGGGTGGGGAGGGGGGATAGTAGAGGATAGGAAAGGCAGCAGAATACAACAGACACTAGTATGGCAATATGTAAATCAGTGGATGTGTAACCAATGTGATTCTGCAATCTGTATACGGGGTAAAAATGGGAGTTCATAACCCACTTGAATCAAAGTGTGAAATATGATATGTCAAGAACTATGTAATGTTTTGAACAACCAACAATAAAAATTAAAAAAAAAATACAAAAAAAAAAAAAAAAGAAAAGAAAAAAGTAAGTACTTCATGAAAGGCCAAGGTTCGTCGTCAGAGATTAAAATGCACACACACAGATAGCAGTGACAAAGATGAAGCATTTTACTGCAAGCTGGTTCTAGCTTATATAGAAACTGAGAGTCAGTTATCTTAAACCAGGAAGCTCCCGGGGCCAATCATAGTAAAGGTCAGGTCATCACCTACTGTGCATGCACATCCGCCCTGCATAAGATTCATGGGGGGCACGAACAGTTCACCTGTGCGGAAGACGGGAGGACCAATTAGAAGGTTTTCAAAACAACTTGTTATCCGCCCACTGGCAACTTCCCCGTCGCCATGTTGCATTAGGGGCTCCTTATCTGAAAGGCCCAGGGAGTTCTAGCTGCCCAATGGCAATTTGCCCACCGCCATGTTTGAAAGGCCCGGGGAGTTCTCAGGGAGACTCCCAACACTTCATTCCCAGTCTCTCTTGGAAACATTTAACCTTCCAGTTAAGCACTCCAGCAGGTCCCAGTGTACCTACTTCTGGACAAATTGACTAATCAATTTATTTCTTTATTCAGCCAGCAGCTACCATACTCTCTGTCAGATGTAAGAGATGATCGATATTCCTATTTTGCACATTAGAAAAGGTATAGAGAGAACTTATAGATAAAAAGTCAAACTTTGATATCAGGCAAAAAAAAAAAAAAAGATGAGGGTGCAAGTAGCAGGTGCTGTTGACAGAAAGCAGTGGACAACTTAATTTCTGACTACAGCTGCTCAGAAGGCCTTCACGAAATCAGTACATGTTGACCTGCGCCTTGAGAGCAGACAGAAATACAAGGTAAGCTCGTTTCAAGCAGAAGTCAAAGCAAAAAAGAAAAGTGTGAAGGGAGTCTATGAGACACATGGAAAAGAGTGGATGATTAGTTGAGGCCATAATGGATTACTGACCATACCCTTTTCAAAGCCTCTGGAGGGACTTCTGGCACCCACCAAATTGAAACAGTATTTTTGAGACCAGTGTAGTGAGTATGTTGAAAACACAGGCCTGAGTGTCCAACTAACTGTCACTTACTGGTTGCTTTACTTTGAACAAGTTGTCTGACTTAGGTAAACCTCAAGTTCATTTTCAACAAAATGGTATCATAAAATTACCTGTGGTATGAATTAAATAATAAAATAATACAAAATGTTTGACACAGTACTTAGCACAAAATAGGAATTCAATATTACTATTTTCTATTTTATTTCTCTTGGTGGGTGATTACTAGAAGCAAAAGACTAATGTATCCCTATTTTATCCTCATGGTCTGGAATCTAGAAGTCAAGTCCTCTGAATAAAAACAGGGCTTCCGTAAACATCTTCATGAATGAATGATTGGATTAAGAATAATAAGGGGAACAGAAAATATCAGATCTAGTCTCTCCTATTAGCAGATTTGACTTTGACTCATATCATTGAGCTGCACATCTATTTTAAAGCATTTATATTGTACCGACACAGCAAGCCTTCTGGCTAGAATTTAGTGCGCATAAGTGGGCAGTGGGAAAAGACAGATGCCAAGAGATGGGCAGAGCATCCTTGGGTCTAGTGCTTTGCTGTTGCCTGTCTCTCTAGAGAACTTTGGTCTGTGACTAAATTCCATCAACTGTAAAATAAAACATAATTACAGTGACCCTTAGTAAGGTGAACTCATTAGATGACTCCAGGAACCTCTTTGAAAAGGCATTTTGTTAAAACCCAACTGGATAATGAGGTATCCCAGAATAGAGAACTAATTGAAAGAAACAGCATTTTAAATAAGACATCATGTGATTTCTTATGTTCTCATCAAATTCAGAATTATAAATAGAAAAGACCATAGTTAACAGCTGTGAAATAATAAAAACTTTCAAATAATTAAAATGCAAATTTAAACACTAGATAGATAACTAGTTGTTTGGGGTAAGAAATGGGGTATATAAGAACATGAGACATTTAGCACCAGCGAGCTATAAAGGGCTAAGATGCAAAAGATAAAGCAGAAGAAATAAAAATTTTCACAGAAACACATATAGAGTAACCAACCAACCAAACAAACAAACAAAATGCTGTGGCAAATATCTTGTACCAATGGGCTTACAAGCCATTTGATCTTTCTATATGATATTTTTGTATTACAGATCCTAAAAAGTATATATGTTTTTTAAAAAGTATGAACATTTTAAAACTAATAGTTACTGCCAAAATTGTCCTTCAAAACTACTGTAGGAAGTTATGCTTACTACTTTGTATTTGAAGGGTCCTGTCTCTGATGCCCAGGTCAATAGAATTATTACATTTAAAAGTATTTCTTTTTTGAAAAGAATAAGTGAAAAGTTAGAATCCACTTTCCATTATCAGGTTCAAAAATGTTGGTATGACCATGTGATAGACCACTGCTCTGCAATAAAAATAAAAGGAAACTGATACATTCAACAATGTGGATAAATCATATATATATATATATATATATATATATATATATATATATATATATATATATATATAATTATAAATATGAAAAAAGTCAGACAGAAGGCCAGAGATATCAAATAGATTCATTGACATGAAATCCTGGAAGAGACAATATTCACAGTGACAGACATCTGGGGCTGGAAGTAAGTGAACTATCTACAAAGTAGCATAAGGAAAATTTTCTGTATTTTGATTGGGTTGATGGTTATAAGGGTGAATGTATTTGTTGAAACTTTAATTTCCTCTCCATAAGTCAACTAAAATAAGTAAATTTTAGTTGACTTATGGAGAGGAAGGGTATGATCATCAGGACTTAAATGTAGTTTAGATTGTGTCTGACCATGGATTCTAGTGTTTTTCCTGTAATCTTTTATTTTCAATTCTTACTTTTCTAAAATCTGAAATCTGACTTATCACTTGCACACATACAGATCTTTTAATGTCTCCTATGACTTCAAGAAGATTCTAACTTTTTGGAAACACAAGGTGATTTAAGATCTCTTGTCCTTCTGAAACTACCCTACTTGCCAAACTATCCATTCCTGACCTCTCCATCCATTCAACTGCTCCCCAATTAGGCTGAAATAACAACCCCTACTATTTCACATTTCTAGGCTTCATATGTGTCTGTCTGCTAAACACCTTCACCTTCTTTTACCAATACCTCATTACCTCTAAAATCTGACTGTTTTCAACCCTATGATACTTTACAGCTGCCACCATCTCTTACCATACATCTACTGTAGTGTGTAACATACAACATCCTTACTGTAGGTTTTCTGAATTTCCCCTCCCACTAGGAGCTCTTTGAACATAGGACACTTCCCTCTCATCGCCTCACATGACCAACATAGCACCTGAGAGGAAGTATTAAAAGGGCATTTGCTAAATGAGTAGGTATGAAAAGTTAAAAGTTGCAAACTCAAAGCAAGATGAAATTCAACTTGAAGATTCTGACTTAGTGTTTTACATATGCCTTAGCAACATTGACCAGTCTTCTTGTTTGCCAAAAAGGGTTTGAGGCCAATTCAAGGACATGGAGGCTAAAATTCTGCATGTTGATCTCAACTAAAACCAAGATACATTTGCATGAGACAGTGATCACTTAACTGTCTTGCTGCTAAGAACACTAATATTTTGGCTTTCCAGACAGGCTCAGTAATGTGATTAGGAGACATTTGAAAAATGACACCCTACAGTAAAATGGAGCTTTGTGGCATATTCCTCAATCCTAGCTCCTGATCCTTTAAAACCTTCTTTAGGAATGTTTTCCCCCTTTCCTTGTGTATGTGTATAAAAAAAAAAAATGAGAATAAGGACTCTCTTCTATATCCCTACCTGCCAAATTAGCCATTACTTATTTAAGAAATTTTAATTTGCTATCTTTAAAATAAACCTGAAATCTTTCTTTCAAGTCAGTCAATGAAAGTCTAGGCTAGATTATGTGGCTAGTCATTCCTTATATAAGCAGAAAATTACTTAATGAGTTTTGTCCTCATTTCTCATCTTCCTCATTTCCTGCTGATCCTTGATAGATGGCATTTGTCACAGTCAATGTTTTCCTTCCACTATTATTGGCTGATAGAATCTGAGGTTTAGAAAGGAATCTGATCTTGAAATTTCCTATTATTTCTTTGTCCAATGACTGAAATTTCTGTTTGACAACTCCCTTGACACATTGCTCATTAGCTCCTAGGTGCATTGCATCTCATTTATGAACAACACCAGCTATTTTACCTTGTGAAAACCTTTTCCTGTGGCTTCCATCGTCTAAATATATTCCTCTAGGGTTCAGAATGCAAGGATACTCTCTTCTCCATGTCAGCTCTTCAGATATATAAAGATGAAACTAACTACTTATAATAATCTACACTGAAGCACCCTGATCCAAGCCTCCATTATATCTCATCTGAATTACTGGAAAAGCCTTGTTAGTGCAGTCTCTGCTTCCCCTTTGACAAGCTATTTAATGTAGAGCATTCATAAGCTATCTATCTAAGTCAGAACATCTAAAGTGATCCCAATAAAAATTAAGTCAGACATGTCGTCTCTCCTTTCAAGACAGTGAAAGGCTCTCACTGAGGTAAGAGTCAAGAGCCAAAGCCTACAGTGACCTGCATGACTCTGCATGGTCTGAATGCAGGTGACCTCTCTGATCTCGACATTCTCTACTGACCTCTAATTTACCACACCATAGACATACTATTCTCCTCGGTTCTTCCAACACTTTTAGAATACTCCTGCTCCCAGGCTTTCTCTTTTTTTATGTAAATTTTTTTTAATTTATATATGACAGCAGAATGCATTACAATTTTATTACACATATAGAGCACAACTTTTCATATCTTTGGTTGTATACATAGTATATCCACACCAATTCGTGTCTTCATACCTGTATTTTGGATAATAATGATCATCACATTCCACCATCATTAATTCCCCCATGCCCCCTCCCTTCCCTTCCCACCCCTTTACCCTATCCAGAGTTCGTCCATTCCTCCCATGCTCCCATTCCCTATCCCATTATGAATCAGCTTCCTTATATCAAAGAAAACATTTGACATTTGTTTTTTGGGATTGGCTAACTTTACTTAGCATTATCTTCTCTAACTCCATCCATTTACCTGCAAATGCCATGATTTTATTCTCTTTTATTGCTGCTAATATTACTTTGTGTATATATGTCACATTTTTTTATCCATTCATCTATTGAAGGGCATCTACGTTGGTTCCACAGTTTAGCTATTGTGAATTGTGCTGCCATAAACATTGATGTGGCTGTGTCCCTGTAGTATGCCGTTTTTAAGTCCTTTGGGTATAAACCAAGGATAGGGACAGGTGCTCCTAGGCCTTTTCAATCATTGTTCTCAGGTATGCCCATGGCTCTCTTTCTCACCTTCTTCAAGTGTTGGTTCAGTAAGACCCTCCCTGAATTCAAATTTGACTACTTTCATTCAGCATTCTTCTCCTTTCTAATTTTTTTTTCTCTACAGAACTTACTAATTTTACATACATTCCTTCATTGCATTTATTCCCATTCCTTTCCCTCAACCCTCCATCAGCAAAATGTCTGACAGAGGCAGGGATTTTCATGCTTTTCCCCCCATCATGGTAAACCAAGTGATGGGAATAATATCTGGCACATAGAAAGTGCTCAATGTTTGTTGTTAATTGAAACCCCATAAATGTCTTGCTAAGTGTTCCACATCACTTTCTGCTTTGGATTTGCCTTTTCCTTACCATGAGACATTTCTAGGTCCACATACTGCTGTCTCTGCATGCTCTAAAAAGATGCATGAATATTCTGTATATCTTCCTTGCCACTCTGGGACTCCTGTCATTTCTGACGTAAGTCTTTAGTATTTTTGGCTCAGATATGTTACAGCACCATTCTTTGTCCAGTGCTGCTCCCCTGTGCCTCATGGTGTACCCTAGGACCTCACGAGAATCCATTCATGAAGTAGGTCTAGCTCAGCTGTAATCCTAGATCACCTCATTTTGGGAATGTTTATTACTTAACCACTCATCACCTAACTCCTTCAAGTTAACCAATGAGCGGGAAAATTTACTTTCTTAAAAATTGTTGCAGTTCCCACAGTTTATTCTTCTTCCCCAGCTCCATATTTTTTTAATCTATTCATGGTCCATATGAAAACCAGATATATTATTTCTATGGCAAAACCAACCTGTGCCAGAACTTTCATTATTAATATCTAAAACACCCATACTTTCAGAAGTCCCAAAGCATTTTCTCTGAAGATTTCAATCTCTGCTATGAGCTTTGAAAAATCTATTTTGAAACTAAAAATTTGAATGTTTCTTCCTTTCATGTGTCTGAGCTTGTGCAGTAACAAGCCACACTCAGGTCAGGAGTCTGGAGAGAATAGACTCAACATTCAAGAAATGGGAATGAGATAAACACATTAAGTTAATTTTTAAAAAATCATGTTCAGCTTTCCAGAAAATAGAATGGTTTGGATTCCTTGCTAGGAAGAAAGGGTTAGCAAACATTTATAATCCAATATCCCATGTGCCCAGCCTCAAAATCACCCTGTGCTCCTGCTATAGGATCTTAAGGGATATGCTGAGAACACTCTGCAAACAGATGCACATGATTATTTATTTTTATATTATTATTTTCTCCACAGAACTTACCAACTTCTAGTGTATCATTATTCCAGTGATTTATCTCTTGTCTAGATGAGTTGAGATAATCACATGTGAGTCACAAGAAATGCTTTTGCTCCTAGGATCCCAAGTTTGTTGCCACTTGAAAAAAATCCAAGTCCCAACACTGAGGCCAAGCCATGGATGCATGGCCAACATGGCAAAGGTGATATGATGGCTCAGATGAGAGGCTGTGATGATAGAACTAGTGAGAAATAGTATTCCAATGGCTAGGGAAGTCAAGAGGCATCAAAGAGAAAGATTTAACATGGGGAGTTGCTTTTATTGTATTTCCAGCACATATCTCTTCTGCATCCCAATTCCACCATAATCCACTGTGAGCTCAGGTAATGCAAACTCATTTTCATATCAGCAAAAGGGATTAGGAAGGTAAATCTTCAGAGGAAAAAAAAATATTCACAATGTATTTTGAAGTTGAATGCTGTATAAATTATTTTTTATCCACTCTTTTGTATTATTCATGCCTCAGCTTCCTGTCATGACCATGAATAAATGAAATTTGACAAATGTTGTTTAGTCCATTGTGCCTCAAAGTCACCCTAGAAGTTGAAGATCAGCTGCAACAAGTTCCAGGGGTTCACAAAGGGTGAGTGTGAAGACCTTCAAGATAATTCAAATCAAAAGAGTTCCTCAATCTTTTAAAACTCCCTTTGATAAATCATACACCCACACTTAACTGCATTTGAAATTCAAAGTAAATTAAATATTGTGGCAAACGGAAAATCAGATCAATGAAAAGTGCTGCCCTGTATTTATAGACACATGTCTTCAAACTTTTGTAGACCCTCTTTTGAGTACCCTAGTGTATGTCTGCAAATGGCAAAATATGTCTTACCACCAATTTTTACATAACCCTAAAGATGGTTTTTACATGAATAAATTCTTGGAAAAAAATCAAAAGAAGAACACTTAATGATTCATAAAACGGACAAAATTCCAAATTTTAGTGTCTGTAAATAAAGTTTCATTGACACACACTTACCCATATTGTCTTTTTCTGCTACATAGCAATAGAAAAGAGTAGGTGCAGTAGAAATCACATGGCCTTTAAAACCTGGAATATTTATTATTTGAAGTCTTACAGGAAAAAAAAAAAAAAAGGTTGCCAATTCCTAGTGAAAACCAATGCCTTCTTTCAAAGAAGAGTAAATTCAAACTCAAAGGGATAAAGCCTCTTAAGGTCTAACAACAGGAATGTGTCAGAGGTAACTCTTGAACCCAATCATCTTAATTCCATCTAGGGTCTTTTTCTATATCACATAGGCCCCCTGAGTCCTAGGGATTATAGGTAGGGTTCTAGGCAATGACTAAGCTATAAAAACTACAGCCATTATTCAAAATGTTTCAGGAGCATAAATAAATAATGCACTTCCTAAAGATAGGGGAATTAAAAAGGCAACACAAAACACTGGCATTAATTACAAAGGTGAGTGTGGCAAATTCCTTTTGCCCTACTATATGACAGGGCAAGTACTATAACCTTCTAGTCTGAACTAAATGTCGGGGGTCTGTTGATCAGAGTACCCATGTGTTATCTGTACTTATTCTGATCCTGCCACTGAAATCCAAAAGGTCACAGATGCAGGGACGTGGAATATTTCAGGTGATGGAGGTCATTGGAAAAAAAAAAATCTAAAAAGAGTATCTGAGGTTAGGAGAAATTGAACTCAGTTTTCTGCTGGAGGCTACATTTTTATTTATTTATTTTCTGACTGGCACGTGTCTTCTTTGTTTTGAATAATGGAGATAATTATACATTCAAGGGATCACACTCTAAACCCCCTGGATGATTAAGAAATCTTATTGCAGGCAATCATGAGAAAATATACAAAAGGATTACCAAGAGAGACAATGAAAAGCACACTTCTTCCAGCCCCTTGCTTAGTACAGGGGCCTAATCACCAGTCTCCTCCCTTTCCCATGGCCTAATTGTTGATATTACAGGCCTCTCTCAGGGCAAGGCAGTGTTCTGTCCTAAACCCTGATGATGTAGAATCAGGGGTTTGGATGGATCTCACTTGGGAAACTGCTGCCTCAGTGGCTTTGACACAGTCCTGGAAGTAGAAGTTCTGGATATGGAGTTTCCCTTTGACTGCTGCTAGCGGGAGAACGAAAGCATTCATTCTCTTCAGGCTGCAAGGCTCTCAGTATAGAGAAAAAGGCACGCTGTGGATCATTCATTCATAAATGATGAGTGGATTTATGTTCATAAATATTTATTGAACAGTTTCCACATGGCAGACATTCCTTCAGAAACTGGGAATGACATGTGGTTCCTGAATTTTTAAGGCCCATGTCTGGTCAAGCCAGGAAGATAGACAAGCAAAGAGGAACTTCAGACCTGTGACTTAACTAGATGAAAAAAGTATGTACAGATGTTGGGGGCGGTAGGGCGACTACTTAATTTTTCTGGGGCTAAGTGACAAAGGTTAATTAATTAAGTAAAATTAACCAGGAAGAGTGGTTAGAAGAGGCTCTTGTCAAGCAAAAGGGATGAGTGTGAAGGCCTGAAGAAGAGGGAAGAGCAGGGAACAGGAGCACCAGGCAAGAGAGTCAGGAGGGACGATCATGAAGAATGTGGCTAGAAAAGATTCTTAGTGCCTATCAGGATGAGACACAGAACCTTAACCTAGGGCAATGCAGAGCCTCAAAATGCCCTTAAATATGAAAGTGTGTGATCTGGTAGCAGGAATAAATCTGCTTCTTTCCTGTTACCATAAAACCATACTTTCCCCTCCAGGTGCTACATGTTATGACCTACTATGCCATTAATTACAGATATAACAATAATAATAGCTCTAGTAGCTCATATTATCATGTTGGTATGTACTTGTCACTGTGTTATACACTTTACCTGAATCAATTTATCTAATCGTTAACAGTACCCTATAAACCCAGGTACTATTTTCTCTAAACTGAAAGATGAGGAGACCAGGGTAGAGAGGTTAAGTAGCATGTCTAAGAATGCATGAGTCTTAGAAGAGAATTTAAATTCAACACAGTTTGAATTCAGAGAGCAAACTCAGCATGAGCCTGGTAGTTAAGAAATCAAATTCAGCTTCCAACAGTGAAGCTGACTTCCCTGTGACTGTGTAGCTATGGTCTTTCTCTGTCTCAAGGTTTCCTGTATTTAAGTGAGAAGGATGGATGAATCCCTTTCTTCAGTTCTAAGATCTACATATTTCTCATTGATATCAGCATAAAAATAGGAGTTTAGTTTATTTGTCTCTCTCTATTCTAAAGGCAAGAAACAGAGTTAAATAAATCAACCCTAGAGAAGATATACGATTTCCGGTTGTAATCCCACATCTCTCCTCCTCTCTCCTCTCCATATCAGTCCTCTTTCCCAAGACTTGAGGTGGAAACAAACCAAGTGTAAGATTTCCATATACAAGTGGTGACAGTCAGAGGATCAGGAAACACAACATCCCCAGAATCTCTCCCCCACATGTCACTGTCATCAAGCTTTGTCTTCTTTGTGGTCCATCAACAGTGACAATAATCCAGCCTCTGTTTTCTCTCTGTCAATTACACTTTAAGCTGATCAGGGTGAGACCTTTCATAACAGAAGAATCAACAGCTCTGAAAAGGTAGGTGTTAAAAGCCAACAAAAGGATTCAGTGTAAAAAGTTGCTATTGTG
The DNA here is from genome assembly GCF_047511675.1 of Marmota flaviventris. Lineage (NCBI taxonomy): Eukaryota > Metazoa > Chordata > Mammalia > Rodentia > Sciuridae > Marmota > Marmota flaviventris. The sequence continues at coordinate 45,580,489 of NC_092505.1, read as the reverse complement.
TTTGCTGGATTTGGAGTGACCAAGAGGAGCCTCTTTCCAAATTTCACCCCATTTTCCATAATAAGGAATGGAAGTCATGGTTGGGATAAATGACCAAAGAGAGGTAAAGAACCATCCCATTGTGCTGTCCTTGGGTTACGAGGCCATGTCAACATTCAGGTTGGCTTTTGACACTGGAAAACAAAACTCAGTGATCTTAACTTTAGAATTCTTAGACTTCTTGGAACCACAGGTTTAAAGTCTTGGCAAGCTTGAGTCAAAGCTTTGGTCTCTGTCTCCTTAGGGAAAAAAAAAATATGAAGAGCCAGTGATTTATGGTCTGTTCTTCTTGAAGAGCTCTCCAACCCCTGGCCACTCAATGGACTTTGAAATATGCCCACAGGGATCCTTTATCCAAAGACAATCTCTGGGTGCTTATTATTCACTTTACTAGTGTAGAAGCTCTTTAATCATTGTCTCTATATTTGCTTTAATCTAGAAACTGTCAATTTATTAGCTCATAATGTGCCTGAAGCTTCTCACCGTATAACTGAGGAAAAACTTGTATAAATTTAGAAGATGATTTTTAAAAAGTCAGATTGGTGTGAGAAAGGGATATGCAGAGACAAAAGAAGATCATTATAGTATAGAATTAAAGTTTTCATCTGAAGATATGTGCTCCAAATTTTACTTTAAGTGTGAGATTTTATCTCCAGCTTACAACAATGGGTGAGTAATTTATTGTATACCTGACGCATATCAAAAGATTTTTAAACACCAAAGTTGCCCTGAGAGATGCTCCTGAAAAAAATCAAGACCATGAGCTACAAAATAAAGGGGGGGAAATGCATTGATAGAGAAAAACCAAAGGATAAAGAGAATAATGTTCTGGGTACAGGATTTGCTCAGGAGCCCAAAGTAGCACAGACACAAGTAGTAGACAAGGCACATGCTAAAGAGAAAATGGCATAAAAGATTTCTGAGAAAGGACTGAAAGGATGGCTTCACCTTGAACTTGAGCAGCAGGATCCTTGGCTTCTGGAGTCCTATGAACTGACCAGAGCTGGTCTAATCACAGGAATCTCTATAAGCCCTATCTATACATTCGACCTCTATTGGTACTTATCTCAGGCCATTCCTCCAGAGTTGCCTTATGATCAAGGAAGACACTTGTGTTTTCTTATAGAAGATGCTTTTAAGTTCACCTTGTTTAACCCATTCACTTTACAGATGAGGAAGTAAGGAGCTAGAGAGTTTAAAGTATATGGATTCAAAGTTACTCAGGTTAAAATATGATATACAGAATTAAAACCCTGGATTGTCTGATTACAAAACGATTCTTTATTCCAAATGCCCATTCTTTTTCCCAAATAATCACCCCTTTCCTCTTTTGGGGGGGGGTGAGGTGCAAGGGAACAGGTATGGAACCCAAAGCCTGTGCAGGCAGAGCACATGCCACTGAGCTATTCCCCATCAATTCCTCTCACAGTGATAGCTTCTGCTAAGGCAGAGAAATACTGAAGTTGATTCCTCAAAATTATAATTTAAATCGATATTTGGGAACTAATTATCTGAGTGGAATTCCCAGAAATTGGGAGGAAGACAAAACCATCCCTTTTGTTTTGAGGAGGGTCTCACCTTCCATCTCACTGGTTTAAAATAACAGGTTCTGCCTGCTCTGCCAATTAACCATCCCAGTTATTATTTTCTTACCAGAAATGGAATTTGGGGATTCAAAGGGATTTAAGTATCATCTAGACAGATTTTCTTATGAGTAAGAAAGCTGAGGTTGAAAGAAGTTATCTTACAAAGTCACAAAACATTAGAATTTGAAAGAACGATGATATTTAGTTTATTTTCTAAATTTAGAGAAATAGAAATACAAAAATTACTTAATTATTACAGTGCCTTTGTTTCCCACCATCCATAATTAAAAACTGTTCATATTTTGTCTTATTTACTTTACACATTTTTATAAGAAATAAAATTTGCAGATAAAGTGAAATAATTTTCCTAACCCCTAGTTTCAACCCAGTAACAGTGATACTATACATCTATTTATGAATTCTTGCAAACTGTTTCATATAATTCCATAGACACATATGAACATCAAAGGACAATACATATTCTCTACAAGTGCCATCAGTTTAAAGACCTTACAATCAGAAATATTCTGATTTTATGTGATTATATACTATTCTTCCTAGAAATATGTGGTAGAAAAACCACTGAAGGCTAACAAAATCATAGATAATTTTAACCTTACACACCCATTTAACAGATGGGTCATAGAAGTTAAGTGACTCCCCTTGAGAACATAGGGTCACCCTGCCATTATCTCAGGTCTGCTCCCCAGACCCATCTCAACATTACATTTTCCACTAGAAAATTCCACCAAATTGTCTCATTCTTCCTATTCATGATGTGCTGTGGTTGTTTTTCCCCACATCTCTCCCCCATGCCTCCATTCAGAAAGAAACAATTCTGGGGCTAAGAAATTTCATACCAGAAACAATATACTCTTTGACTTCACACATTGCTCTGAACAGCAGGGCCAGCCAGCCAGACACCAGACCTCACACACCATTATGAATCTGTCAGCAATTAGAATTCCCAACACTATTCAGTTTTTACTTGCTTCAATCAACTTGTCACTGCAGCAAGGATTATCTACTTTCTCAACATAAACATCAACAGAAGTGAGAGCAATGGCTTGTGTCCTTGGGAAGGCACCGCCAGAGAGAATGTTAAATAGTACATTCTGCAGACAAGAGGGATCTGGGGCTGTAATGGGCCATAATTAGAGGGGGCAGAGCCCTTTGTGTGAAACCTCAGAATTCTTTGCTTTAGGTTTGGGAGACATTTTTGAAAATGTAAAAAGACTGTCTCTGCTTCTCCTTTCTGTTTCCTGAACTAGAGAAAAAGACACACACACACAAAGAAGAAAATGCATCCAGTGCAATATTAGCCACCCAGAATCAAAGGGCCTGGGGATCACATTGCCCATCCACTGATTTGGAATCTAAGATCAAGAGAAGAAAGTCTGGGGCCAAGGTGGAGCCTGAGACAAAGCGAAGTGTCCTACCGAACAGCCACCTGCTCTTCCACCTCATAACACTGTCCCCTGCAGGACAGGTGGGAAGGACTTGAGAAATAAACCACATTCTCTCCCCCAAGTTCTACCAGATGTCCACAACATGGAGTGGTGCAGAGACCAAGCAACAACTGAACAAAAAGTGTGAGCGTAGGGTGAGCCCAGGATGCCAGGAGCACCTGGAGGAGAGTCAACTCTAATTCCTTGTGAAGATAGAGAGTGTGTAGGTTCATGAGTAGAAATTAACTCGATTCCTTTCTCATTGGCTAAGGAAGCCAGAGTTAGGTGAGTGGGCGCAAAAGAAGTTTGGTATCTTCTATCATAATAATTGCTAACATTACGCAAATTAACTTACTTAGTCCTATAACAATTTTACCAAGATGTCACTACTATCGTTGTCTTGGAAGATGAGGAAACTGAGGTGCAGATATGAAAAAGCTGAGAGTCAAATCCAGAGGGGCTGCTCCAGCACTTCCACTCCAACCACATAAGGAGAGTAACCAGCTCTCCTGGTTCCCGAGGAACTGACCCAGTTTTAACATGAGAGTCCTATGTCCCAGGAAACCCTTCAATTCTAGATAAAACAGAACAGTTGATTACATAGCTATGTGGACTCTCATTTGTCAACCATTCAGCTGAAAATTCAAGATGTAATCCAGCTAGTCCAGTTGTCATGTCTGACTTCTAGCCCCTGGGAAACTGGAACTGTGGGGAAGAACTTACATATATGCCAAGTACTACTATAACTAAGAAATTTTCAAGCTTTATGTCATTCTAATTTTTGCATGGATCTTGGATAAGATGTATAGATAAGAAAATGTAAGTTCCAAGAGGATTGGGTCAGTCTCTTAAGGTTCCAGAGTTAGCAAGTGATATAAACCTTGGCAAGTAGGATGACCTTGACACTTCATTGTTGTGAAATCACTCAAATGGGGAAGTTTCAAAATTTGAAAAGCCTACCTGTTTGGTGTTTGCCCCTGATGTAGGAATTCACCGTAAGAAATTGAGATTTAACTGAGAATCGTCCCTTTTTAAAAAAATGTATTTATTTACTCTAGTTTGTTATACATGACAGCAGAATGCATTTCAATTAATAGTACACATATAGAGCCCAATTTCTCATGTCTCTGGTTGTTCACAAAGTAGAGTCACACATTTGTGTCTTCATACATGTACTTAGGCTAATGATATCCATCTCATTCCATTGTCTTTCCTTCCTCCCCTCACCCCCTCCCTTCCCCTACCTTTTTCCCTATTCAAACTTCCTCCATTTCTCCCATGCTCCCACACCCATCCCCATTAGGGATCAGCATCCACATATAAAAGAAAACGTTCAGCTTTTGGGTTTAGGGGATTGGCTTACTTCATTTAGTATAGAATCGTCCCTTTTGAGTAACACTTTGTGCTTCCTCCTTATCACCAGCCATGGGATACAAATTGGGCCACACATTGCAGGCAACTTTCTCAGCACCTTCCTCAGTGTGTGCTATGTAAACACCACTCCTCAACTTCTATCACTCCCCTATCTTGTGTGAGTGGAAAATTCTTTTCCAATCCTTGGAGACCAATTCAAATACCACCTACCATGAAAAACTTCCCTAAACTTCCAAGTTTTTAATTAATTTATATTATTATTATTTTATTCTTTGGCAGTACTGGGGATTAAACCCAGGGCCTTATGTATACATGGCAAGCAAGAACCCTACCACTGAGCTATGCTAGCACAGTCCTGGACATTGCAGTTATAAATTGACTGTTCTCTCTGTTCTCTCTTCTTTCTTCCCTCTATATCGTATACCTTTTAGAAATATATATATATATATATATATATATATATATATAATATATATATATATACACACACACACACACACACACATACATACACACCAATATGCCTTCCTCTACAATCACAGCATGTAGAGATGGGAAGGAGGGCTGCTCTATGCTCTTGCTATGCTAGAACCTCATCCAAGCAGAGTATTTATTCCATTCTTTCCTTGATACACCATTGTACCAGTGGTAGCACCTATGCTTATGTACTTGAATTGTATTTAGTTATGACCTTGATATTTCTATATGGAGACCTGGATAATGAAAACAAATATCCAGGATGTTTGTATCTGTCGGGAGATAATTTCTTGGCACCTCTTTAGGTCAGGCTCTACTCTAAAATGAAAGCAAAAGATAAAGAATTAGCTATGATTGTAGCAGGTGCTTACTTTTACAACACCTAAGTATCTTCACAAATTATTTGGTGTTAAGAACATAAATTTAAAATGATTTAATAGAAACAAATTCAAATCCAGGAGTCAGTTTCCACTTTGTTGGCTATGACCCAACTCACTGTGAGATCTTTGTTCCTCTTTTTGCCCACACCGTAGGACCATGTTAGTAGAATGATATGATTTGCAGGATACCCTCCAGCTCTGTGTGCCTATAATCCAGTAATTTTGGTAATCAGAGCAATTCTTTTCTCCGCAGGGACATTCTGTTCCCCATTGGTATAGCTTTGGCATTTGGAAAATTCTGAATGAATAGTAATATCAATAACAAATTGGTAAAAAAACAATTAAGCCACTTGAGGAAGAAAAGGGTATTCTGTTTGAAGGAAGGAAGCCAGAGATTCTGGAGGGATGTGATGTGTGAAATGCAGGCTGGGGGCTTAATGAGTTTGAGGCGTGAAAAACCCAAGCTTCAGGGCTGCATTCTCTGGCAACCCTGAGCACGGCATGTTTCCATGCCCTCTGTGGCCTGGTTCTATTTTAGAATGTACTCTACGCCTGGATCATCTCACACAGCTGTGACTGTCTATTAACATTTAGGCATGGACCTCCATTCAAGCAAAGGGATCATGGTCAAACGTTGACAAACCTAGGGGACAGGCAGCTAGACGAGAACAGTAAGAAACAGTCAGAAATGATTGTGGCCAGAGAGGTAGCAGTTATTGTGATTGAGTTGAAGCAAATTTAGCCCAGTGGACCAGTGGGATAGGAGATTGTCCTGTCAAAGTCAGCACCAAGCAGTGTTAAAAAATAACACTGGAGAGCCCCACCCACTAAGAAATGCTTCATTCAGCATCCAAGAGCTCCTCAAGACTCCATTGATATAAACATTCCATTCTAGCTAGGATGTACCCCTTGAGACCTTAATTCATGTAAAACTTCAGAGCCAAGATGAGTGGTTTTGCTGTGCTACTCTCTTCTCGATTCTGAAATCCCTTCCAGGGCCTAAAGTACAGAGTTGTCAAGTCCTGCCCTGAATGCTTTAGTTAAGTGGATGCCCAGCCCAACTGAGGAAGCTGTGACAGGGTTGGGTTAAGCCCTCCAGCTGCTAGGCACTACAGATATGGCTACCACGGAAACAAGCCCCTTGTCAATCATTTAGTGATGCACATGGAAATCACTGGGATGCAAAGTGGACTAAAGTCCCTAGAAAATCTGTTCTTTTATTCCTTAAAAAGAGTTGTCTGACTTCTTGAAAGACGAGGTAACCACTTCCTCACTAGAGTTACCTCTGTGACCTGAACCATAAAGGCACTCATATGTGCCCCCATATAAGTGCACCTTACCATCACAGTCAGTTCTCTCTGATGCATCTTGTTATGATTTAGATGTGAGGTGTTCCTCAACAGCTCCTGCGTGAGACAATGCAAGAACATTCAGAGATGAAATTATTGGGTTAGGAGACCTTTAGCCCACTCAGTGAACTAATCCCCCTAATGGGATTAACTGCAGGTGGGTAAGGTGTGGCTGGAGGAGGTGGGTCATTGGGGGCATATCTTTGGGGTATATGTTTGGTATCTGGCCAGTGGAGTCTCTGCTTCTGATCATCATATAAGTCTCTGCTTCTGATCATCATCACTTCCCTCTGCACATTCATCCACCATGATGTTCTCCCTCACCTCAAGCCCCAAGGAATGGAGCCAGCTGTCTATGGACCAAGACCTCTAAAACTATGAGCCCTCACATAAACTTTTCCTCCTCTAAAGTTGTCATTGTCAGGTCTTTTAGTCAGAAAAAAAAAAAAAACTGACTAAAATACATCTCAATGTCAGAGACGGTGTTACCTATTCAAAACTCTTCTTCTTCTTCTCCTTCTCCTTCTCCTTCTCCTTCTCCTTCTTCTTCTCCTTCTCCATCTCCTTCTTCTTCTTCTTCTGAGAAATAACTGAGGCTCACAGGGTGAATGACTTTCCCAAGGTCCACATAGTGAGTTTGTCTATGTTATGCTGGTTCTGGAATCAATGTCTTGCAGTCTAAACGTGTTAGTCCTTCAATAGTTCTGCAGCCAGAGTGGATTTTACTTTGAAGTTAGTGAAGTTTTCAGATTATTTCTGTTTAATGGCTCCTAAGGCTCTGGGAAAGACCTTAGAAATGTGTTTAAGTGGTCTTTTCTTTTATTTCTTTCTTGCTTTCTTTTAATTTTTAAAAGTAAACTATTTTAACTATTGGTTAAGAACACTTTTATTCTTCAATCTGTCTTCCCTTCCATCACTCACACCTTCCTGTTAGGTGTTAAGATGGCGTGATCTGGTTTAGGGACTGTTGAGGTAGGCTTACATTTATCTGGGGTTTAGTAGAATAAAATTATATGGTTCCCTGTTGCTTTCATGAAGAGTTGAGTGTTTACTTACTCTGTTATAAGACTATAAGACTGGCCTCCAAGAACACTGCTACAACCAACTATGATTCAAAGGGCAGGGCCAAAGTTCAGTTCATACAGAAGAATGAATGAAGCATGGGGGCACAGGAAGCTTGAGGGTTTTGGAGAAAAAGAAGATTGAAAATACATAAAGTCAGGTTGTCTGTGAAAATTCTTCCAATATTTACATATCATGTGTCAAAGAAACTTGATGAAATGTTTTCCCACGTTTGAAAACATTTTTTTATTAATTTTATGATAATATTACCAATCATAAAACAGTGAAAACTATCTAAACTATCAATTCTTTTACAAAAACATATTTCAGTCAACTGAGAAAAGATTTTGTCATATGAAGATTTTGTCATATGAAGAGGTGATCAACCAATATGTAGTAACAATAAGTATGATATGTTAATTAATAATAGTGATATGTTAATTAATAGTGATATGTTAAATAATAAATGCCTTATGCTTTTTTCTGGATTCTTAATTTTTCAGGCTTATAATACCTGTAACTGTTAGAGATTAATTTTGTCATCCAAAAGATTCATGTTTGTGCCTAATTTTGTATTTATAATGTTGTATTCTTTTTTGTTAAAGAAATCTACCCCCTTCCCCCTCAATCAAATAAACTTCAGTCATCCTGAAACATAGATCCATCCTTTGCCTGAAATACCGCTTTAGTGAGTTTACATTAATCACAGGATTACTGAGAATGACTGGAAATTTCCTGGGTGGGTTTGGTGTATAAGGGACCCAACCTTATTCAATCATTCTAGCAAGATTGTCATTTGAATTTAGCAACTTGGAAGAAAGTTCAAGGTCTTTTGCTTTATGCACAGAAAGAGCTCCCTGATGTCCATGCATTTGGGTCAATTTCATTGCTAGTTACAGGACCAAAGTTGTATAATACTTCACTATTACTCATCAGTGTTATGTTCTCATATTGCCCGTCTCCCAAGCAACTAAACCACCTACCTTATTTCATTGAACCAAATTTAATTTTTCTGTTTGTTATGTATCTGAGTCATGAATTATTCTTCCCCATTTTATGAAAAAAAAGGATACGATCACAGCGATAAATTATTGACATTTGAACTACTTATTTCTTCTCTGATGTATTCTTTACTTAGAGAGCTGCTAAAAGACAAAATAAGATAATACATATGAAATATCCTAGCTCAGATGCCAGCAAATAAGTGCTTGGTAAATGTTAGTTTAATGTTGGATGATTCTTTACCCATAGGTAAGCATTTTTCAACTTGGGTTCATGAAGTACCCTAATGCCTGGAGGCATTTCTAGAGTTCCTTGAAAGAAAATGTGGTCACAGCACACAAGCTTCAAATTTCTTTGCTCCAACATGCATTGTGGATTGTAAATATGTAGCCCAGCCCATAGTTTTTGCAAACCTATTGAATAGTTAGGAAGTCTTATTGAAAGCAAATTTTTGAGGTGATTTGTCATCAGAAAATCAAACTGACTCAACTTTCCAACTTTCAGATCATATGATCTTGCTCAAGTCATTCTACTTCTATTTGTATTGTTTTATCTGCAAGACAAAGATATTTATAGCATAGGGGTCTATAAGAGAATCACAGTAAAACAAAACATGATAAAGCCGGGGCGCATGCTTATAATCCCAGTGACTGGGGAGGCTAAGGCAGGAGGATCACAAGTTCAAAGCCAGCCTCAGCAAAATAGTGGTGCTAAGCAGTGAGAGCCTGTCTCTACATAAAATACAAAATAGGGCTGGGGATGTGTCTCAGTGGCCAAGTGACCCTGAGTTCAATCCCGATAGCCCCAAAATAAAATAAAACATATGATACACTTTGTAGTCTGATCGCATGTAAACAATGATACTATTTTTGTGTGTTTGCTAGCAAAATAAGATGAAAAACTCAAGCACATCAGCCAACAATTTAAGCCTCATGTGCCTTCTTCACACCCAACACTATCTTTTTTTAGAAGCAATGCCCAAAATAATAGTTGCTAGAGAAAAAAAAAATAGGGCAATCTCACCAGTATCTTTATTTTCATAGAGGAAAAGAAGAGATAGAAACTAAAGTTGATAAAGAAATAGAAGCAAAAACATATTACATAAGTAATAAATGTAATCAAAAGACAAGTGAAAATAATAAACATTTTAAAAGGAAAGGGAAAGAAGTATGAAGTACAGTGCAGATAAAAAAAGTCTTATTCTTTTAGGAAGAAGGTCAATAATAACTGATGTCAATAAAACAATAAATAGAAATATAAACATCTTTTTAGAGTTTAAAGTAGAATGACTTGAGCAAGGTCATATGATCTGAAAGTTGGAAAGTTGAGCCAGTTTGATTTTCTGATGACATATCATCTTAAAAATCTGCTTTCAATAAGATTTCCTAACCATTCAGGTTTGCAGAAACTTTTTAGAAGTGATCCCCAGCAGAACCATAAAGAATGGCTCTTAAAATAATTGTACTAAGCTGGAAGTAGGAAAGGGAGTTGAGAAGATGTTGGTTTCTAACACAAAGTCATATGTATTATTTGATTTTCTTAAACACTTGATAAAATATAGAAGAAAAATGTAATTCATGAAGACTTGAAAGTTCTTTCATATCATTGGCAGGAAGCACCAAGATAACCTCAGATATTCAATATTGCTATTATTAAGGATTTAGTTCTCAGACATTCTGTTCTTCATGCTTTATCTATGCTGTGTAGTAGGACAGCCTCTAGACACATGCGGCCATATAAATATAAACTAATAAAAATAAAGTGATTTCAGTCTTAAGCCTCACTTGACATATTTCATGGCTGGTGGCTAAAGTGATGGGTAACAAAGAACTAAGAATTAGAGAATTTTCCATCATTGCAGAAAGTTCTATTGGATAGCATTGTTCTATATCCTTACTCTAAACAATCTCATCCACTTTTCAAGTTTTAATTACTACTCATTTCTGGATGACTCCCTGACCTTTATTTCTAGGCAAAGTCCCTGTATCTGGAAAAATATGCCTTTAATTGTACCTCCTAATTGGACTGGTCATTTTCACCAGCTCTTTTAATTCAACTTATTTAGATATGCATACATTGCATTTCCCATGGAAGCCATTGCTTTCTTCCCACTTTCCCTGCCTCTGCTACTGAACTGCTCTCTGGAAAGCCGCTAATGTCAATTGATTGGTCTCCACTACTTGCTTGCAGCTCACTACCCATGAAGTCCATAGCTAGCCAGAAGAGACTCAGCTTATCGCCTCCTCCTGACACACCTCTTCTGGCCAGAGTATCTACCAGGCCATCATGTTTTGCTTACTTTAGGTGTGTCCTGTGCTTCCGCTAAATGAACTCCATTCTGAAACTAACACATTCCTGACTGGCCCCCTGGACCTCACTCAGATAATTATCCATATGACTTTTTTCCCTAGTCAAATGAATTTCTCACTTTCTGTAGCTATGATGCATTCTGAGTGTTGCTATGTAGATTTTTATGTAACCATAATAAAGTCCTTGGGGAATAAAAAGGCCTTTGGTGAACTCAGAATACTATTTCTTTCCAAAGTCAGAGAGAAGGCTTAAGTCTGTCTGCTGCTATAAAACTAGACCACAAAAAGTCAGTGGCTTCACAGCAGCTGAAGCATGTGCTACTGAAATGGGTTAAAACCAAAATATTTATGGCATCAATATCAAAGAGCACATCTCCTGGATGCCTAACATAAGTAAATGGCTGTCCTAGGGGAGAAACTGGGATACTGTCAAGTAGTTCACAGTCAATCAAAGGAGAAACAGATATCAGGTTGTGGATCCCATGGAATGGCAATCTCAACATACATTTCAATTTTCTTCTAGTAGATCCTTTGGATTGCAGAGTTTACAACCCTAAATAATATAATTTGCAGATTTATTTGCAGTTAGATTTTTAGACCCGATTAATTTCTAATTTAACCAAGCTCTTCCACATAGGACTATACAATCTTGGCCAAGTTTCTTAACCTCTTTGCACTTCACTTCTTCTCATCTCAAAATTGAAGAGGTGACATTATAGTTATATTCCTGAGAAAGTTATTTGAGGTTTCACTGATATACTTAATGCAAAGATCTTAGCACATTTCCTGGTATATACAATTACTCCATAAATTCTCAGAATCACTATTAAGAGGAAGAAATGGAAACCTCTTTCCAAGTCCTGCTTCAGGATGCCTTAGAAGTAAGAGGGTAGAATGTGTCATATCCATTTTTCTGGTGTATATATGGCAGACACAAGGCCATTCTAAAGCCAGCAGTTCCAACAGAAGCTCCTGATCAATTGCAGCTAAGGTCATGTGACTTTGGTGCCTGCTGTTGGGATAGCAACTTCCTGGATAGCCAGCTTTCTGCATGGAAGACATGACTAATACCTGGGTGGGTGGGCTAGTTTTGCAATGTTGCTCTGGAGTTACTTCTGAAATCCCAGGTTTACCTCAGCTTTTCTAATGAAGTTGTAAGTAATTAATTCCACTCACTAAAATACTGTGTTTAAAATAGTGGCATGGTTTTTGCTACGTGAAACTCAACTTGTTATAAGCAAAATGGAAGAACTAGCATCATGTCTGTGCGCTGGCAAGCTCCCTAAAAATAACTGGGTTTTATCACAGCTCTCAATATCTTCACGGATGAAATGGACAGTGGTTCTGAGGCAAAACAGGGAAATGGAATTCTATTTGTTTTAAGCACTAAGAGAAATTTCCTTCACCATTGTGTTTCCAGGTCTACCATGGAGTAGGGGCCACAACTGTGCACTTTCAGGTGATACAGCAAAACATCTGTAAAACAGGCTCAACTCTTTTTTGTTTTTTCTTCAGTTCATTGGTCACTGGGAACTCCCCATGAGGTCATAAGCATGGGTTGCTGGAGAGAAGAAAATATAGCAAAATAAGGATTGTGGTCCTCTGGGCACTTGCTAGTGAAACTTACATGTGCTTTCAGGACCTGCTTGACTTTTATCTTGTGTTAATTTCTTCCCACTGATGATAGAGTGCTGTTGCACCTGCAGAACCTTATACTTTGACAGGTCAAACAACATCCAGTATATGGTGAGCAGCTTATGTGCACGGCAATTGACTGCCCTATGTTAATTGATTACTCTATACTAGAGTCCAGTGGCAAGCCCAAAGCTCTTTCTCAAAAAGAAGGTAGTTACCTGAAAGGGTAGCTTATATGTGCTTAAAATCCCAAGTGATTCACATAGAGGAACTGACCAAGGGTTCTATATTAAAATCTCTATTTGCCACAGTTACTTCAAGTACCATTAGTTCTACTGTAGTATATAGTCCAAATGGTAAAGCAGCATACATAGTAACCTAGACCTACTCCAGATCCTTCCTCTTTTCTGGGCTCCACTCAAAATTTGCAGTCCTCTGGATAAATTGCTCAATAGTTTCAAGCAGCAGATCCAAATGAGGTACATGTTATTTCCAAAAGAACTCCATTAAGCATGGTGTGGCTCTTTCTTAGTCAATTAGTACAACAATTTATCACTTGTCTTATGGGGATCATATTAACACATTCCAGACCACTGATCTCCCTGAGAAATACCCAATGTGACTTTTGGAGACAAAATCCCAAGAATTTTAAAGAGATAATGTTTGTGTGTGTGTGTGTTACACAATTGTTATTAATAGCTATTACTTCCTATTTACCTGGATCAGTCAACATGATATAAGCAATTAAAATGAACCAGTGGGATACTGGAGAGGTCAACATGTTCCCTGCTAACTAGAATATAGCATAGGGTTGAAAGGTTGATGTAACCCTGATTATGTTTTTGATACTTTCAGCTGAAAGCTAACTGCTTCTGCTGGTCTTAATAATAAGGAGAGAGAGGAAAGGAAGAAAAGGGGGAAGAGGGGAAGGGGACAGAAGGAAAAGGAAGGAAAGGAAAGGAGAGGGTACAAAAATATAGCAAATCAATAACTGCATACCAGGTACTTTGCTCAAGCAACAAAACCATATCTGGGATCAATGGCTGCAGAATTATTCTAAGGGGTTGCCAAAATTAGGTGGAATAAATATTGATTGATGCTTGATCATTACCAAAATCCCAAATGAAGTTCTTCATTAGCTTCTGGGGAATGGTATCTGCAAGGAAATCGGGAGGCCTGGCCCCCTGACTGCCTTCAGAGCACATTGTGGGAGGTGCAGACCAAAGGAGGGTTTACACATCAGTGACTAAAGTTTCCTGCCACTAAGCATAAGAAGTCACTCATGAGCAGCGTCCCTAAACCACAGCTACAGGATGTGGGCACAAGCCCTTGTATAATTGTTGGCCGAGAGCCAACGAGCATTCATCCCTGAGCAAATACTTGGACTTTTTTTTTTTTTTTTTGCTGTTATTAACCTTTGAAAACCACAGGCATTAGCCTCTCTTTTTCTTCCCCTTGGCACAAGTCATCTTCTTTTCTCCAACTTGGTCTCCTGTGTGTAAAGAATTTCTGAGGAGCTTTTAAGCCTAAATTTAATACATTTGCCCTCCCTCTCCTGCCCCACAAAATGCCAGGCAGAGGTAAAGAGGCCTAACAAAATATCTGTTGGCACTGCTGGCTTCCGCCGCTTTGTTTGCGCGTTTTGATCAGATGGGAAATCAGAGAGGTCTATGAGTGACCTTAGCCTTTAAGAAAAGAAAGATAAATTCTGGAAATTCCCCCTAACAACTATGATCTATTGTTTTCTCACTTTAGAATTAACCCAGCAAATATGATACACTGATTCAGATGACAGGCCTCTGCAAATGGAGATATTATATTAGAAAGCGCAGTGTGCCAAAAATAGGAATTGGGAGATTTGCTCTAATATCAGCATTGCCAAGAATTTGCCATTTTTTTTTTTTTTTTTTTTTTTTTACCAATTTCTTCCTAGTTTCTAGGCCTTTGCTTCATAGTCTGTGAAGTGAAAGCATTGGAGTAGGTGGTTTCCTTGCTATCTTAGCCCCAGGGCTCTGAGAATTGGCTTCCTTAGAACAGCACAGCAAAGGAACAAGGAAAGTGAGCCTTAAGGCGAATGATGCAAAAACAGCCAACTCACAAATCACCCACTCTTTTCCACTTAAAAGACAGCCAAAAGTCAGGCAGAAGAAGAAGCTTGATTGGCCTCTGGAAGGTGAGGCATTCTGACTTTTGACATCCGCTCTTATAAACTCTAGAGAATTCATCAGTCTTGCCTCTGTAACCTAATGCTCCACATCTTGTCATGAAAACCCAAGCTTACCTTACTCTAATCCATAACAGTTTTGTTTTTTAAGTGAAAAGATGGCAGACAGACATTATTGATTCCAAGTCAACACAAGGAGAATTTCCTAACCATCAAAACAGACCAAGATGTATCAAAAGACTGTGAGGAATTAGTCAGTGGATATACTTATGTCATTTCTGAAAGGAGGCTTATTAAAAATTTTGTGAGAATTACTGAACGAAATAAAGATCCAATAATGAGGAACATTCACCTTGACACTTTTGTGGTGATAGTACTTAATGCCTCCTGTCTGTTCTATTCATTGTTAAACTTATAGTATTCCTTTGGGAAATATAAGTGGACATTTCAGATATCAGTCTGAAGAAACTCAGATATACATGAAGGTCCCCAGGATTCTGGTGCCAATTGTGCATAAGGAAAAAGAAGCTAAGTGAAAACACCAAGCATCAAATGAGAAAGTCCATGGTGACCAAGAAACAACTCTTGGAGGGAAGTGAATTGAGTTGCCTTGGATTTGTCCCATTTGATGCTACTGAAGTCACAACACTCTATAGAAAGGTATTCAGTGTTTTATATTTAATAAAAGAATTTGTCTTCCCTTTATTGAACCCTCAAAAGATCTTTATGCAGCAGGCAGAAATAGTATCATTGTCTCCAAATTGGGGAAGACACAATTAAACATTAGAAAAGTTAATCTTTCATGGTTTCATATGATAGATTCAGCTTTTTCCCAAAGTGTGTGTGTTTGGTGTAATTAGCTGATCATTAGCAATAATTATTTGGAGAATTATAAGATCACTAGCCTTAAATGATTATTTCTTCTCTCCAAATGTTACAATACAGCAATGCCTTTTATAATATCCCCTTTATCTATTTTTTTCTGGTACATTTGAGTGAAGGGGGGCTCAGTATTTCACAAAGCAACCCTTTCCATCAGTGGACACTTATAACTGTAAAGAAGTTCTTCTTATCTTGAACTGCTATCCTAATTCCTGAATCCTCTCACACTCTGGTCATAATCCTGCCTTCTAGGTCCCATTTATCAGTTAATGGAATATCTTATCTGGCAGGCAGTCCCCATGAAGGGTAAAGAGTTCTCATGTCAACTCTGAGTTCACTTCTTCACATGAAACAGTTTTGGTTCCATTAAACGCTTATCCTATTGTCACAGACTAGGTCTCAAGAATAAGAAGTAGCTCCCTCCTTTCATCCTTTCTAAGCAAAGTTCCTGTTGATGCTGCTACACTGTGTCCTTTAGGAGGATATCAGGGAACAGGATGGCCTCAGTTACAAAAGGGACAAATGTGCAGAGAGAAGTCAATTGTCAGAGCAATCCTCAGAAGAATGTGCTGGACATTTCAAAGGTTTCTGCCAGCAAATGCCACTATCTTGAGCCATATGGGGATTTTCAGGGAGCAATATTACAATAATTTGCCAATAATGCCTGCTTCAGAACCACTGCCAAAATAATCTAACGACTTTTCATCCCACTACTGTTGACAGGACAGCTAAGGATTTCAACATTTCCTTTCACAGTCTGAATAGAAGTTCCTTGCCTTGGGGACTATAACAATATTTGTTAATATTGGGGAGGGAGTGAGTAATGTAAAGGGGGACAAGAGGAAAGGACAGATATATTAATGGAAGAAAAAAGAGACAAAATAAAATAAGGGATATTCAAAGTTGAGGTTTTAAAGGCTTACATCAAATTGTTGTTTGTAAATGTATCAGAGAATAAATATTTGAAATTGAGAAAGTAAGATATTTTAAGACTTAGAAATAAGTGATACAAGCCCAAATCAAACAACAAACAAACAAAAAACTTAGCTGGAGTTTTCAATTTGAATGTCAACCAAGATATCTCAACTTTGGGTCTTGAGAAAGGCAAAAAGTCTATTGTAATAATTTTATGGTAATCAATATTCAAAAAGATGCTTTTCTAAATGTATTTAAATAAAGTAAGATTTAAAATTACAAAAAAAAAAACACAAAAACCCTCTCCTGGATTGTTCAAAATTAGATCTAACTTATGGAGACACAAAGAAGAAATGAAAAATAAGAGTAATGGGAACAAAGTGAGTTAGGATAATGTTTTTGAAAATGTGGTTCTCAAAACACTCTAAGATCCATGGACATGGTTTCATATGATTGCTTCAGCTTTTTCCCAAAGTGTGTGTGTGTGGCTGGGGGGGTGTAATTAACTGATCATTAGCAATAACTATTGGGTCCTGGGAAAGGCAAAAAGTTTATTGTAATAATTTTATGGTAATCAATCCCAAATGGAGCAATCTGAGACTTAAACAGTGAGAGACCAATGACATTCCCATCTGCACTTCAATTACAGAGTTCCTACTTTTTTTTTTTTTGGAGGTGTTTAGGGGCTCCTATGGGAGATTTTATTTAAAGAAAGGATCCATTACTGAATAAAAACATTTCAACAAAAAATATGCAAAGGGAGATGAGTCATTGAAAATTCCTAATCCAGGGAGTGATACAATCAAACTGTGCTTTCAGAATCTGGCAACCAAGCACATAAAGGATAGAAACAACCTTGGAATAGGGATCCCAATTAAAGGATATTGTAACTATCATATATGAGCATAATTAAAATCTTGATCTAGTCCTATCACTATGAGAATGGAAAGGAGAAGGAATATTTGAACAGTTGTGAAAGGAGAATGAGGTTTAAGCTCAATGTCTGGATATCGGGATACAAGGCCAAACCACATACAGATGTTGTACGATATGGAATGCATTTATACAAGTGAAAACTGATGGATTTCAGTGATTGAGAAATGGGACCATAAACATGCTAAATTTGAAGGGCCATTGGAACACTGATATGTACACAATTGGCAAACAGAAATGTGAAACTGGATCTTGGAGTAAATACTGGGGGTATGGATAAGGATGTGGAAGTCATCTTCATAAAAGTGATAGCTACAATAATAGAGCTAGGGAGAATTAATGGGGAATACATATGGATCAGAAGGGTGAAGACCAGAACCTGGCAAATGCCTACACATAATAAGCAGGAGAAAAAAGAAACCAGAGTCTGCTCAGAGTTTATGATCAGGCACTTATTTGATAACATTACTTGGGTTCAGCAATATTTATTTTCCAATTTTAATAAAATTTAGTAAAATAGATACACCTGAAATGTGTATCTATCCAGTCAATCAAGCTTTCAGTTTTCTTGAAATATTAAATATTCAAAGTCATATAGTACTATCTAAAAATTCTAACTGTTTCTATCCAAAAATACAGTGGACTGAAGCAAAATCTTCAATAATGGCATATCTATGGATAATGTACCAAAAAGAGTCTCAAAAACCAACACTCCCACGGGCAAGAGAATAGCCAAGTTTGTTGCGATTTCCAATAAATGACATCAGCCCTGTGTAGGTCTCAATCAAAATGGGTTGGGTTAACACCATCAGTCCTTTTTCTCTTCCAGATCCAGCAGAATTCTTATGGGCATTCTGGATAGCTGAAACAAGCTTCGATGTGAACCCAGACAACTGAAGAACAAAAGGGGAAGGCAAAGAGTTAGTGAATGAAGAGTAGATCCTGCAGCACCCCCTCCCAGTAAGTCCTCACAATGGTTGATCACTCTCCTGGGGCCGCAGTTCTTATTTCTTAAACATAAATGGCTTCTTAGAATAGTTAACATCGCTTCTGTTTGTCTTTTCATAAATTAATCAGTTAATAAATTATGTACATAATAAAATTATCTCGTCTTGTTTATTTTCCATTATTCATAACTTGTACAACATTAAGAAGACAGTTTAATAAATATTTGCTGATAGTCTATTATAAATCAGGCATTTGTTGGGCCCTGTTGAAGATTTAAAGAGAAGTAAGATACTGTATCTGCCCTCAAAAATTGACAATAGAAAATCTAAAAAGTGAACTTGTACCAATAACATAGAGTTTACTAAAATAAGCACCAAAAAAAAAAAAAAAAAAGACACAAAGTGCTAAAGAACACAAAAGGGGAAGACACGATTCTTGGCTAGAGGATCAGGAGTGACTTCAAAGGGAGACTCTTAAGACAATCCTTAGAGGATTGATAGAATTTCAATAGGTGGAAAGAGGTTCAACAGGTTAAGGAGGGCCTGGTGGACAGGAGCTATTTTTTTTTTTCCATCCCAGCAGACTTTCCATCCTTTGGAGTTCTCCTTCTAATAGTACCTCAACTCTCCATTGCACAACCACTCTCTTCCACTTGGTTCCTAAGTAGAGTTTAAGTGGAACTGGCATTAGCATTCACCTCAGGCCACACCAGTCAGGGGATCTTTCCCTCTGGTTCAGACATGGGCACAAAATCAGTTGTGCTTGCCAAAATTATAGAATATGAGCCAGAAAGTCATTTTGTCACAAACAGCAAACCTGACAGAACACATATCCAAGGATGAGAGAACTAAGACTTGGGCAGAGAGAGAAATCCTTGAAAGAGTTATTTAAATTACTAGATAAGCCAACTCCTGAACTTTTAAGTTAAATGAGCCAAAAAAGTTTTTTTTTTTTTTTTTTTTTTTTTTTTTTTGCTTCTTTTGATCAAGCCAGGTGGTATTGAACTTCTTCATTTGCCATCAAAAGAAGAGGGCAATCCAGGGAGTATGACAGAGCTATAGATAAGGCAATCTCTTATCTTTGTATTCCCAGAAAGTCCTCACTATTTCATTCCGACAAAAGCCTAACAGGTGAAAAATGTATCATCATTTCCATGTTAGACATACTGAGAGTAAATGAGCTACCCACAGTAACTCTACTTTCTGCATCATGGTAAAAAGAACATTAGGAATACAGGCCTACTCAAAGCCAGGTTCAAGCCTATTTTTTAGGCAACTGGCTTCCTAACCTGAACTAAAACTCCTTGAATTCATTTCAAGTTAAAAGAAAATTATTAATCATCCTCTACAAGGGGATTGTTGTTGTTGTTGTTGTTGTTGTTTTCATTTCTCCAAGAGAAGGCCAGTGTTTACTTTAAGAGATCAACCCATAAGTATGTCCTTGTGAGGAATCCCAGTAGGAGAAAACTGTGGTCAGTTTTTCACCATAATTCAATTGTCCATATTCATTATATCCTATATTTCTATTTTACACCAAATGATAAGAAAAAATATGAAATTGAAAATGTATCTATCATTATTATTTGACCTAACCCATAAGGAAGGAAGGAAGGAATGACAGGAAGAAGAAAGATCCAAAATAGATGAGTAATATAGCATTTTATATTCATTTCCCCTTTCTGAGTCTTTTTGAAAAGAAGCATTGAAATCTTCAGTTATTAAAATAATATCAGAGATAAAAAAGAAAGAAAAAGTAATGATTTTGATGATAAAAATAAATAGAGTTTATTGATAAAACTAGAGTTTGTTGAAGTACTTCAATGTCTGTGGGACTCCAAAACAATCCAAAGTATTTGTCCCTGTCTATTTTTCATTAAAGTAATATTCACCTAACTGGATAATATCAAAAAACTTAAAAATTGACTCATTTTACTGAGGGTAAAGAATGTAACAGAGCCAGGCATGGTGGTGTGCACCTGTAATCCCTGAAGCTATAATCCTGGAGGTCAAGGCATGAAGATCAAGTGAGTTCAAAGCCAATCTCAGCAATTAAGCTAGGCCCTAAGCAATTTAGTGAGACCCTTTCTCTAAATAAAATGTTAAAAAGGGCTGGGAATGTAGCTCAGAGGGTTTGCTTACCAGTACCAAAAATATAAAAAATAAAAAAGAACGTAACAGGCAAGCAGGGTTTTGCATGTTCTTCATGACTCTCCATCCATAGTACAGACAGACCAAGGGTTCCTCTTGTTACTAGTCTCCAGAACCACCATCCTCTTAAGAACTTGGTGGGGATCACTAATACTGAGATGAAGAGTCATCATAAACCCACAGTATGATGCCCATGAGAAGATGGCATCATCAATAGGGTATCTTTGGGAGAAAAGCAGACTTTCATATAATCATCAGAAAGCACCAGGAAAACGACGATTCAGACGCATTCTATAAAATAAGCTTCCAGCATTTGTCACAAGTGGGAAGGTCATAGAAGAAAGACCAAGACTGAGTAACTATAATAGACTGGAGAAGAATAAAGAGACACACAACTAAATGCAGAGGGAGGTCCTGAATTAGATTCTGGAACAATAGGGGGAAAACGTTTAAATAAAGTTTTCAGTTAATTTAATAGTATTATACTGGTATTTCATTACCTGATATTGTAACTACATAATGGTCATATAAGTTGTTAACAGAGGCTGAATAACGGGGGACATGGAAACTCTACTACTTTTGTAAGTTTTCTGGAAATTAAAGTTATTTCAAAGTAAGAAGTTTTGTAAATCTTAATTAAAAGAAAATCTTTTTTTCTCTTTTAATTTTTTTATTAGTTGCTCAAAACATTACAATGATCTTGACGTATCAAACATTTGATTCAAATGGGGTATTAATTCTTATTTTTCCACTTGTACAGATTGCAGGATCACATTGGTTATACAGCCACATAATTACTAACAATTCTAAGATTGTTTAAGTTTTCTAACTGATCAAGGAAATAGACTAAAGAAAAAGTTTACAAGATATTGTTATCTTGTTTCTCTTATCTTTATATTTTAATATAAACCTATATAAAAATTATACAAACATTAGTAAAACATTAAAAATGTGTTTTCTATACATTGAAACAATTCATTGAAGAATTAATCTATCCCAAACAGTTGTATAATATTTTGTTTTCCATTTTAATTTTTTCTGAATACTTTCCACTGGATATATTCTTTTTTATGCAACTTTGACAGTAAAATTTTATTTTTTATTTTAAATTTAACCATTATATTTTATCTTCTAAGAGTATTACTTTTAATAATATTACTTTCTTGTGGTTTTAGTTGTTAGTTTTAATTGTATTAAATTAAATTTAATGCTATTAAGTTTGTAATAATATTTAACTCTATGAAGGCTAAATTTCCTGTGGCCAAATTTTGTTAATTTCAGAAATAATATGTTAATTTTCAGTTTATTTATCATCTACATTTACTAAATGCCACTTTGATTTTAGTTGCTTTGACTTTTATGTGTCTACAAATTATTTCCAGTAGTATTGGTACTATAACTCTCCATGTCATTAACAGGAAAGGACCCTTACAGTCATTCAAGAAATATTCACAAAACACCTACACTATATCCTGAGTATGTAAGTGCTATGAATAGACAGGCAAGAATTTGCTCTTATTGAGCTTTCAGTGATAGGAGACAAAAGGTAAAAACAAGCAAATACAAGTGATTTTGATGGTGATAGACTCTAGGAGGAAAAACAAAAGTGGTAAGGGGAGTGAGAATTCCTTCACTTATCATATTTAAGGCAAGTCTTTCTGAGGAGGTAAAAATTAAGCTGAGTCCCAAATGACAAAAATGAGATAGTCAGGTGAAAAAGGTATTTCAGGAAGAAAAAAAAAATAGCTCTTGCAAAGACTATATATTCAAGGAACACAGAAAAGGACTGTAAGATGGGATCACAAGAGACTGGAGCAATGGCATAGGGAGTCTTTGAGGTCTTATCAAGGGTTTTGAATGGAACTGATTTTTAAGGAGAATTTCAATGCTGTCTGATTTGTATTTTTAAAAATAATCCTTGCTGCTTTGAAGGTCAAGGATAAAAGTGGCAAGATGGGTGAGTGTGGAGAGTGCAACCAGGCAAAAGAAGTTAGTGGCTTGGAGCAAGACAGCTTCAGTTCAACCAGGGATTTTGTTGTTGTTGTTGTTTGGGGGTGGAGGGGCGGTAGGACAATAGACTTTGCTGGTGCACTTGAATACAGGGCTGAAGAGAAGAAAGGAATCAAATGTGATACCCAGAATCTTGACCTGAGCAACTTGGTGGAGAGTAATATCATTATGAGTTGAGGAAGCTTAGGAGGGCTAGAGTTTGGAGATGGTGAGATACTGGGATCCAGGATTTCAGTTAGATGTGCACCTGGGTCTGAACATGAAGAAAACATACAGATTAATAGCCCATATCTACACTTCAAATGTCCATAATAATAATAACCATAGAACCAGAAGTTAAGAATGACATTTATGAAGTTAACAACCTAAGCAAGAAAAGATGTAGAACACAGGGTAGAAATCAACAAATTCTGAAAATTCCTCTTGAACAAGGTGGTAGGCACTTGGGAAATGCAGAGGGGATCTAACTGGTAAACTGAGTGTTCATCCAAGTGTTTCAGAGTGTTGTTCAACACCAAATAACCAGTGAGCACCTCAACAAAAGCATGGACCCAGCTCCCCTAACTTAGCTCCTAAATTCCTTTCTACTACATAATGCTGCTGTTATGAGAAATACTAAATTTCTATATGTTATTTCTAACATATAGAAATTTAGTATTAAAATTCTAATATTTAGAAAAAGATTCCTGCGTCTCACTTGGAAAAAGTGCAGAGAAAGTATTGAATTAAATATTTTCAAATCACGTACTTAGGACACACACTCACTCTATTTCCTTCTTTCTTTCTTTCTACTTTTTTAAAGATGAGGGTCTGGTTTTGCCCAGTTTGGCTTTGAACACAGGATCCTCAGCCTCCTGAGTAGCTAGGATTATAGGCATGCCTCACTGTGCCCAGTAACTGCATTTCTTTATAGTTGAATGACCACATATAATTTATCATTCAAACCCATATTCTCTTAAAAAGAAAAAAGTTACTATTGTTAATAATGTTGGTACAGCAAGTATCTGAGGGCTTGGGGACAGGATGTGGAAGAAAGGGCAAAAAAACAGGCAGTTTCCATATCTTCAATCACATCTATAAGAGCTGAACTATTTCTATCTGTTTTATATATTTGAGTTCTGAGTAATTATATTTGTAAGGTACTTTTTTAAATGAAAATAACTGGACTAAGATTGCCTAAGAACTTCCAGCTTAGGTAGTCCATGATTTAATCCACAAATGTCTGTAGGACCTAGTATCCTATCCATTTTTTAAAATCAATCTTAAAAAAAGAAAGAAAGAAGAAAGAAAATAAGTACATAAAAGCCAAACAAAATTTTCTTCTATTGCATTTCACTTATATCTCCATTCAAATAAATCATCTAGTTTTCTAAACATAATCACAAGTATGGCTTTCTATACAACTAAATCAAGACTACTTTCAATGGCACTTAGAGGCAAGTCAGTTTTTACTCTGGTGGAGAATGTACTGTGTACTTTAGGATGTTAAGCAGAATCTTTAGTGTCTACCCATCAGACACCAGTAGCACTTCTACTCCAACTGTGACAACCCAAAATATCTCCTGACATTGTCAATGTCCCCCAGGGGCAAAAATCATTTCCCCTTAAGAATCACTGAACTGAAGGACATATAGCATGATGGGACAGAAGTATTAGGATCAGACAGATCTGGTATTACACTCACTATGGCACTGGCTAGTTATGTGACCTTGAGCAAGTTATCCAATCATCCTGAATTTTATAATTTTCTTTCCATAAAATAAAGATAATAGTATCAAATTTACAAGTTATCAAGATAAAATGAAATAAAGGATTTATGTATGAGCAGTGTGCACATGTGTATATGCAGGTGTACCCACATCCTTACTTGTTGCAAGAAGGACTAGAGAAGTAAAAAAGATGAGACTGAAGTTTGGAGTAAGATTGCAAAAGTCATAAAGAAAGGGCATCCCAATAATCAGTAAATATTAACTGTTATTTTCAGTAGTGACATCGTCATCAAAACATGATGGCTTTTAAGCCAACATGCAATTATCTCAACATTTTCATTGTAAATACCCTTTGGATCATTAGGGTGACTTTTCCTAAATCAATGTTTGTCAAATTGGATTATTGAATGTTCCCTCAGTCCTTATCATAAGCTTCATTTCATGAGAATCCTCTGTGGCTTCAGAATCTAAGTGCTGGAAAGAAAAAGTTGACAGTATTTCAAATTCAACGAAGTTGGCATTTCATTAGAGTCAGATGCACTTCATTTCCAGTCATTTCTGGGAGCCCTCTCCAAGCCGGCTTATAGAGAGACTTGTTTATAGAGAGACAAGAAGAGCTTTGAAGGAGAGGCAGACAAAAAGCCAAGTCCCCAAGCTGGCTCTTGAACATTTCAAGCACCTGAATTCAATCTGTGTGACAGGAACGCTGTGTCATCTGATATGAATGCCACCAGCCACATACTTTCTTCTAAAAGCTTTTATACACCCACCTCTGGCTCCCTCCTTTATTCCAGTCTCAAAAACAGAGGGTCAAGTTTTAACAACTCCAGTTACACAGGGGCTCTGCGTTGGGTAGAGTAAAGTAAATCAGCACCCTTGAGGGGAGGGAGTGAAATATTCTTGACTTTACAGCAATTATTTACCAGCTGAGTGCCTGGGCCTCTGGTGGCTTCAGGTGCTGTCTGCCAGCAGTTCACTGCCTAGAGTCTCAGTTTTCCTCATTACAACCATTACTTGCTTCCTGTTTACACTGGGCAAAGAGACCAGGTTTCTTGCCTGCAGGCCCACATTCCTCAGCCTGAGCAGGTTTTCCAAGCCTTCAGGCTACAGGTTTCAACCTCCCTATGTAGAGAGGGAAGCACACTGGCTTAAAGACCAAGCTTATCCAACACTGAATACTTGAAGTTGCATTGCTGATCAAAACATATACATCACAACTGTGGGTAAGTTCAGTTGTATAGAGAGAAATAAGAGGATAAGGCAGAAGTTTCTTCTTTAGGTAAGAGGTTTCCATGCATCCTAAATTCCATTCTTGTTTTATTCCACTTCCCCAACCCTCCTTTCTTCCTTTCTGAACATACACATACACCACACACACACACACACACACATCCATGTAATGCTGGTGGCATTACATGGATATATCATTCATAGTATATTGAACAAAAATACAGAGAGAGAGAGAGAGAGAGAGAGAGAGAGAGAGGCACTTCAAACTCCAGTTAAGCTGAATTAGTCATTAGCCAAGAACATTTCATATAGCTTTGTAATTTGTTTGCAGCTTTTACTCACGTTTCCTTTACTTAAAAGGTCTTTTCTCACCTTCTTTGATACTTAAAGCACTCATACTTTGAGTTTCACATCAAATGTCATCATACCTGTTAACTATTGGACTTATCTGTTCCCTCTTTTAGGCTCCCATAACCCCTTAAGAATCCCTCTATTAACAGTCCTAGCACATTAAATAATAGTTTGTTAATTACCTTTTTGCCTCCTCCCTTTATACCACAAGTGTCTGGAGGCAAAATCTACTTTACAGTCTTAGGATCCCAGGTACTAGCACATTGCTTATTAGATGGTACACAATGCAAGATCAATGAATATAGAACTAAATTTGATTGCTAAAACATTGGCTTACTTTCACGATCTCCTTCACAAGAGGGATAAAAATGCTGGGAAAGAGTGGAAAGGGTTATTGTGCAGATAACTTTTGATTTGCTGTAAAGCATCCCTGATCCATTCACTATTATCCACCAGCTTTGGGTCCTATTCTTATTTCCAGAAGTACACTCCAATCCTAACAACGTGATAGTTAAAGGAACCTGACCAAGAAATTATTAAAAAAAAAAAAAAAAAGTGAAGATAAGACTACAAGTTGCAAATACAACGTGAATAAATCAACTGAGAGTAACTGAACCAGATTGCAATATACAATATTATATAATTGTATTAATAAATATGAATATTCACCCAGTCTCTCATCCCCTTGCACACACATACATGCACACCAAGAGAATCACACACACAGAGAGACAATTCCTTCAGGTTTATACCCATTTCCCTGAATAAAAGCAAAGTTTTTAGGTATGGATATAGAGCTATCATTGCATGACCTTAACCAATGACAGTTAATTTCTTTGATTAAGTTTTTATTTATTTGTTTGTTTGTTTGTTTCTTGGTACTGGGGATTGAGCCCAGAGCCTCGAACATGTTAGACAAGTGCATTAGCACTGAGCTATATCCCCAGCCCTTAAGTGTCTTATTTTTAAAAAGAAGATTATTGTCCGAATCCCTATGTATGGGATTTTTGCTAATTTAATTACATGGATTCATACTATAATAAACAAAAATACAGTTACATTATCAGATTATTTTTATGTCTTATCCTAGTGAAATCCATGCCAAAAAACCTAGTATTTCACATTTTCACAATTGTTTTATATGAGATGCGTAACACCAAGTATGTATGCACAGATTGGAAAAGGCTGGTTAGGTGGGGAGATGAGCAAGACTGTCTGGAAAGGGGCCTTTTGACCACCATGTTAGCCAGATGTGGAAATGGGACAGTTAATGAGATGAGTAAAAGAATAATGTATTTTGATGTAGTATTATATAAACTCCATAGCAATGTTGTAGATCAATGTTAAGAGACTTAGATATAGTAGAAATTTGAACTTGAATGCATTTTTGTGCATTAGTGCTCATTCCTTCAGTACCTTCCTTCAGTACCAATCAGCTTCCACCCAAGGTTACATGCTGTGAAACTGATATCAACAGCTCAAGTTTCAGACACAAATTTCTAACTGCCTGACAATCAACTTCAGCTCACAGTCTATGGTGTCAAACTTAACATGTCCTAAACAAAACTAAACCCCTAACCCAACTCTTATTCTTGTTTTCCCAACTTGAATTAATGGAGTCACCATTTACTCAGGGCAGAAATTATATTTTCATTGACTTCTTCTCCATCATCTTTTATATCTTGTCAGTTACTTTTCATTAATTTTATCTGAATAATTTAAAATTTCCTCATCTTCTGTCCCTCCTACTATCCCCAACTTGATTTAGAATCTTATATCTGCTATCCAAATCATTATAATTGTAATGGAGGAATGTATAAAAATAAATTTCATCTAAAGTTAGTATCTCCTTATTTATGAATATTATATATCCCTTCATGTACCTCCACTTCTCACTTGATCCAAACTTCTGTTTTAGTCAATTAATATTTATTTTAAAATCACTATGTTTTTTCTGCCTCCTCTGTTAAACAGTGTCTTGCACAAATGCAAGACTCTTATCTCATTTATGTTCCTATCATTAGCAACATTAATAATGCCTGTACTTTGTAGGTGTTGGAAAATGTTTTTGAATAAAGAAATTCCAGGTGCTACAGAAAAAAAGACTCTCGGCATTTAGTTAGAACATTTTAAATATATTTTAGCAATATTACTCATTAGATTATAAATAATTTGAATTTTTGACTGTGTATTACTCAAGTCCACATTATTTCCTCCCCTGTGCCACAAGAAGTTTGCTAAATTGAATTAAATTTCTGCAGAAATGTGATTTAGTGCTGCATTTCCTCCATATTCCTCTCTTATTTCCCTACTTGCTTCAAAAAGAAGTAGAAAAAGTAGTTTTTATAACACCCTGTTAAGTTCTTATGTGAAAATATTCACATAAAAGGGATTCTAGATCCCCCAAATTATCTTTCTTCTTATTTATTCTTTTGCAATAATGTAACTGAGTCTTAATCAAAGCCAACCTTGTAAAATATCCTAAACAAAAAGAATACTGCAACATAAAAACCAACAACAAAAGAGAAACTAAGACTCAAAGAACAGGATCAAAGTACTCATCCTCTCACATCCCAGATGGAGATCATTTGTTTCCCTAGAGAGCTGGGACTTGGGGTGGCCCTTGAACAAGAAATGGCTTGGCAAAAGGAAGTACCAGATTTATGCCAGGAAGGGGGAAAAAAAAGACTTCAGATTAACAATTTAAAAGATAGAGCCTTAAAACACACACACACACACATTTTACAGATCCACAATGTAATTTAATTGACAAAAAACCAACCAATAATTAATCGACTAGTCATCATGTGTGGATGTGCGTGCAACTTCAATTGCACACACATGTGCGTGTGTACACACGTACACACACACACACACACACACACACACACACCCATATTGTCCTTACTTCCATCCAGTATAAGATAATGTGAATATTGTTTCTCTCTTAGCATTTGCTGGTGGGAGGGCTAGGGCAAAACACAATGCTCCAGGATACTAACTACATTGATGGCTATTTGGGGAATAATTAGTCCATACTCCTTTCAATATCTTAATTTTCATTTTCTTTTTAAAAATACTTGATTGCATTTATATGTAGCAGAACAAAACAAAGCACTATCAGATATTATAATAAGAGAGTGAAATGTCTCTACAGTGTATAGAACTTATTCTTCAATCTTTTACCCTTAACTTCTTCCAGCTAAGGAAACTGACGCAATGATTACCTAAGGCACCAAGTATGAGGAATAAAAGAAGACATGGCCTCAGAAGTGGGGATTTTGTAATAATCAAGGCAGTTAGTATTTATTTTGACTTATAAAAGCATACAACTATGAATCCACAAATATACATTATTTAATGTTTAGAACCCAATTTGCTTGGAAGGAAGAAACATAAAGTTCTCTGCACCGTTAACAATGATAATAAGAAAAGAATAGGAGCTTAGGGAGGAACAGAAGATGAGCGATTGATGGAACAGGCATCAGAATATTGTTATTAGTAATGACTTTTCAAAACAGGGAGATTTTATTTTGCATCTGAAGTTAGGATATGAACTCCCACTCTATGTCCCTGATGCTCTCGGCACATCTACTCTTACATAAATACCTCTATGTGCTATGTTGTTCTTCATGGTTTTCATTTTGTTTTGTTGGCTTTGGTAGTTAAAGGGTCAGGCTAGGAGCTGATGTTGATGCTTTGGTTGAGGGATTGTGAAATAAGCGTATCACATGAACTGTGGCAACATGATCCATACACTGAAATAATTTAGTGCCTGTGATATTGTGGAGCCAGAGGTAAACCACGATACCACAACCTCTCAGGACTTCCGCATAAATCTTGAGAGAACCATTGACTTTTTCTGTGAGTAGGATGGATCTAAGCCAACTGTACCTCCATAATTAGGGAGAATGAAGGCCCTAATTATCCTTTAATCACATACATTGTTCTGCAAACTCTTTTTAAAATGGGGGACTCGCTAATACAAAATTATTTATTTATGTGTGTGTGTGTGTGCATACACACTTGTTTGAATAATGCAAAAAATGTAATATATGTCATCCAACCACAGAAGAAATTTACATGCAGATTGCCAATTTTTAAATTTATATCAAATAAGCTTAATATTCTGAAGTGAATATAAAGGTAAATGTGAAAAGGACAGAAAAAATAAGAATTTCTAGGCCCACAAGCATAGGAATATATATGTTTGATTTATTGAAAATAAATCGTTTGGTCTTTTCACTGAATTTTCAGCTCCATCTGTTATTTCTGATTACTTAGTGTCCCAGCACTTAAAATACCTGAGGAAAATAAGAGAAGTATAAGGGACTGTTCCTGCTACTGATGAATTTTTTAAAAATCATAATTGCTTTATACTTTATGGAACATCGATAACACAAATTACCCCCAACTAAACTTACAATGGTCCAGTGATATTGAGTGATAGAGAAGCATTTATCATATCCATTTTGGAGAGGAGGCTACCAAACTCCTAAGAGATAAGTGATTTAGTTAAATATGACCAGAGAGCCAACTCTGACTAACCACACTTTACATTAGTCCAGACTTCTTCCCAGAATAAAATAATTAAGATTTGGTTATATAGAGAAAGCTGTATGGTTCCTGCTGACAATAAATGCAATCATTTTGCAATTTTTAAATGATGTTACACTAAACGAAATTAGCAAGGGGGAAGTACCAAGTATGTTAATATAATATGTTTACATAAGTAAAATAGCTGTGCTATAGATATACAGCTGTTCTATAAATCTATTAAAGGTTTTGTTTCTATAGTCCCAAGTTTGTATCCTATCTTTTTTCTTCTGGTGAAGAATAAAAAAATGGTACATATCATAGAAACACATTGCTTTGCCAACAACACAACTAATCTAAGAGTGATGGCCCAGCTGCTGCCTACCTTGCAAATTTCGAGGAACTTCTCACTGGTGTATTTCATAGGGTGTTCAGTGAAGGTAGCATAAGGAACTTCAGTGGACCATGGGTTCCAGCGGGACAATAGGGACTGCTCCTCTGGACTCCCCCAGTAGATCCTAAGACCCTCTCCTGGTCTCCTAAAAGAAAGAGTTTTCCATTAGGTTAGTCATTTCTATCAGATTAAAACAACCAAATACAAGTTTGGGAAGGCAAAGTAATATTTCACTTGGCTTTTCTACTGCTGCTGAGATTAGTGGCTTACCTCCCATCTAGTTCAATTATTCTAAGTAATTTAGAAGGTAAGAAGAAAAGAATAAAATTATTTTCAAACATGGTGAGTTTGTTGTTGAGAATTCAACATGAAAATGGAAGTCTGGTGCTCATGACAGTGACCAGAGCTGGAAGTATGGGTGTTAAACTCACACTAACATTCTGATAGCAAGAATTAAGAAGGAGAGAGAGAAAGGGTATCAAGTAAATGGGACAGGGACAAGAACAGTCAAGGTGATTTTACAACAATGGTGGTTTCCTTAAAGCAGTAAACATAATTAAAAAGTGGGAAAGACATGGGACTTCCCAGTTGGTAGGACATAAGGGATGAGCAGTTGAAAATGCCCAGTTTCTCAATTCAGTGGTTTCAGCTTCTGTTTCTCCTGGCCCTCCATTTTCTGCACACATTCCATCCAGTGAAACTGTGGCAAAGGACATGTTAATGTTTGTAGGGAGATCGTGCCTGCCCCTCTCAGTAAATTCACAGTCCTGGTCAATAGTATGTGGGAAGAAGCCACTGTCTGGCATAGACTAGTTCTGGTCATTGGATAAATCCAAGTGCAGACCAAGAGAAAGTCAGCTTTGGAACAGTAAAATCATGGCAGAAGAGTGTGCCCATGTTGGTTAACAAAATTGTCATTTCTATGGCCTGTTCTTTTGAATGTGCCCATAAGAATTTAATGGTTGTGGGTTTAAACATCTCTGAATGCAAAGAAATGCCTGCAGGTTAAGCCAAGCTCAGGTGCCTTGCATTCAACCAGCTTCAACTAAGTTGCCTATAACTCTAAGCAGCCCCATGAAACATTACAGAGGTCTGGTTTCTTCTAGAAATTAAAGCCTTTGGGATTTCTAGATGAAAACCTGGAGCTTAATTGTTATGCCTTCACAAAGCTGTCACTTCCTGTATTAAGGAAGGATTCCTTTGGGAATGCTTTTGTAGTTTCTGAATGTTTATCCCTGTAGAGGTGCGCACAAACACAACCTCACACAAATGCCTCTCACCTCAGCCTCCCCAGGTGGTGGATCCCTGAGCTGCTTCCTACAAAAGGAAAGAAAGAAAAGAGCCCAGCACAATCTATCACCCAGTTCTCACAGTTTTGGTAATTGAATTTGAAAACCAACATGTATCATTTTATGTAGTTAATGTTTTGCCAAAGAAGGAAAAAAAAATAAGAAAAAGGAAAAAAAGCAGAAAGTATTGTGCATGCCTCTAAAGTTCCCTTTCTAAGCCCTCACCTTCTCAGAGACTGTACTGGCATTTATCATTTCCCCCAGCCTGGCACTTTCCTTCACTCTTTTCTTTTCCTGGCTTGGCAATAAACACTGACCTCCATGAATATTCTTTTTTTCTTTTTTGGGTACCAGAGATTGAACTCAGGGGCACTCAACCACTGAGCCACATCCCCAGCCCTATTTTGTATTTTATTTAGAGACAGGGTCTCACTGAGTTGCTTTGTGCCTCACCGTTGCGGAGGGAGGCTGGCTTTGAACTCTTGATCCTCCTGTCTCAGCCCACCTCCACCCGCCTACCCCCCAACCTCCCACCCCTGGAGCTGCTGGGATTACAGGCAGGCACCAACCCCTCCTGGCCCTCCATGAATATTCTAATCATGCTGGTTAATGGAACTTTCTGGCTTGAGTCCATTAAAACAACTTGCACAATGGAATTATTTACTGCTTCATATGTCAATTTATGTATTGGGTGCAATTTTTCTTTTATCCAAAGGGGATGAAAACCTGCCAAGATAGCTTCTCTAATAAGTACCCATGATTTTCCTTTACCTTAGGGAAACACTAAATGAAGTTTGAGCTTTGGTTACTTCTGAATAACCAATCAATTTGACCATGGCAGTGATCTTTTTCAGAGATGTAGTGTACTCTTAAATGTAGAAGTTCAAGTAAACTTCTTTCCTAA
Source organism: Marmota flaviventris (assembly GCF_047511675.1). Lineage (NCBI taxonomy): Eukaryota > Metazoa > Chordata > Mammalia > Rodentia > Sciuridae > Marmota > Marmota flaviventris. The sequence continues at coordinate 45,547,416 of NC_092505.1, read as the reverse complement.
GCGCCAGAGGAAAAAGTTGAAAAGATAAACCTAAAACTAAGTATTCTCTCCAAATGCAAAATGTATGGGGCATACCTAGCCTTATAGTATCAGAGGCATATTTAAAGCCTATTATCATCTTCTCTCCTGTCACATGACCTACGGGAATTATGGAGACTAGAGATGTTTTTTTATGACCAGAAATGCTTCATGAAATAGTAACTTTGTGTTTACATGATATGTCATGTGAGCTAGTAAAATGAAGTTAAAAAGTGCAATGAGCAGGATCTATAATAGTTCTGTGTTACAATCCTGGTTTTGAAATTCCATGTGATCATGGGTAAATCACATTTCCCTTTCTGACTTTGAATTTAAATCACTTCTTTTTCTGAAACTTTGGAACCTATTTTCTTATATGGAGAAGTAATATGGCTGCCAGTTCTCTTCTTTAGAGAGTCTTTAGAATGTCACTTTCCATGACCTCAGTAACTGTGTAAGTGATGTCAATAGCTATAGTTACGATGCTACCAGCATTCACCTAGCCAAGGACATATAGCATCCAGAAGGGGCCTCTGGGTCATGGTCTTTTTAGTTTAGAGAAATAAACCCTCCATAGCAGAATAGTCCTGTACTGCAGAAGTCACACTGAGTATTGTCATATCACTCCTAGAGAATTTTAAGACTTACCACAATATTTTATAAACATGTAAAGACATTAATCAACCATGAACAGCAGGGATGGGATAACAGTTTAAGGTTTGTAAACTAAAAGGTCACAGCTAGAAGGGCTCTTGGAATTCATAGCTCCATGTCTTCTCTCTGAAGATGGGAAAACTGAGACTCAGTTCCAGGACTTTCCCAAAGCATCATGACAGAAAAGGGATGAGCAGAAGAGAGCCCTGGTCTCCTGAGGCAAGGTTCAGTGCTCCTGACATCATTCTGGGACACACAAAGTACATTCAGAGTTAAGATCATGCTACTACACAAAACCACCTTCTTTCCAGTAGACAAAAGTTAAAATTAAAAAGGAGCCTGCCATTGTTTATGGGCAAAAACCTTGTCTAGGGATCCTAGCTAGATATCAGAAAGTCTTTGTCTCAAGCCATAGATTTCTATAGACACTCAATATTTAGCAATTATGAGATTATAGGAAAATAAGGTAGGACTGGCAGTGAAGGGGAGAATAACAAACAATTTCTGCCATGATTGTAAGAAGAGCGGGCCTTTCTCACTGACCTGCGACAAGGGGTTAATTGAAGTGGGGGTACAGTCCCAAGACAGGAATGCCAACACCCAATTATTAAGCAATGAAAGAAGGTGCACTCTTCCTAAAATCTTACTATGGGAGTCAGCTGGGTTTTCCACCAGCTCTATATCTTTGGGCATTTTTATACCACCTTTCTGATCTTTATGTAACAACAATTTTGGAACAAGAGGATGATAAATGATAAAAATGTCATATCTACAGGGCACTATCCAACTAACAAGTATTAAATGCTCACTGTGTACTTAAGTATCTACTATGAACTATTTAAAAATTTGCATTTTTAAATTTTATTTCACCCAGACCACAATTTTCTTGAGCAAAATTGGAAGACATAAAATAAGAAAGAAATAAGATAAAAAGGAAATAAGATAAAGAATATGACAAGACTTAATCAGATCATCAAATGAAGAACTGCTAGTGAAACAGAATAAAAAGGGGGAAAAGGAAACACCACAACCACCCAACACTGCTAAAGTCAGAAGAGTGCATCTAGTGTATAGCACAGAGGGAGTATTGAGGTGTTTTATGTTGAACAGAGCTATTGACCCTGCTGCTTCCATCTAACTCTGGGTCCCAGGATATTTCTTTTGTGTTCAACCTCTGTTTCCCAGTAACATTTTGATGTATATGATTTCCTAAACTTAAATCGTTCTGAATGACTCTCATTTGGATAAAAGCCAGACCTGCAGTTGCCTTCTTCAGAGCAGATGAATACGGTTTCTTAAATAGCTTTCTAATGGGCTAAAAATAATTTTCAAACTATCCCAGAAGAGGATCCCTAAAACATTCCCCAATTCTCTGTCTTCAGTCCACCCTTTACACAGAACATTCTGTGTTCATGGAATTATTGTGGGTAGAAAAATGAAGAGGCTCAGCATCTAAATCATAGAAGCCATAATCCTATGGCTATCATTTCCTTCCAAGACTCAAAACAGGTAGAGATAGGAACTTGCCAACCTCATTACAGAAGTAAAAGATCACCCCTTACAGTCTAGTTTTATTTCCACCACTTTGTATCCTCAAGGGAGCCAGCTGTATCTGGCCTGCATTCCCATACTGGTGGAAGTAAGGAGGGCAATGCAGTCTTCATTTCTGGTAAACTTCAATGCTGGAAAGAGACAGAGGTAGGAGGACCATCCATAAAGACTTGGTAGAAAAGGCTTGTAATAATCAGAGATTATTAGAATCCTAGACTGAGTTGGAAGTTCCCTCAGAGGCCAGTTTCCAATTCTTCTATGTTCATATATACACACTCCAAGGGCAGAGTTTTCAAAGATCACAGCTCTTCCTTAAATCATGCTAATTACATGTTCCTCTCAGTGACTCAGACTCAGAATTCTAAAGCACAACTGTTGGTGGGGTAGAAGGCCTAAGCCAAAAAAAAACTTCGTCCCAGCAAACCTGTAGTAGGTTTGTCTTCCACACCAAAAACACAAAGGCATACTGAGAACCTGAGGTTTACACCAAAGGGACGAGTCACCCAAGTGGCAAAGGACCCAAGCATGAAGAATAAATGTGGTTGAACACCACAAAAAGTAGCTCCAAGTTGAATGGAGGGAAAAGTTTGTTCAATCGCAAGCTTTGTTATACAAGAAATTATTTCTGTCAGGAAGGACTCCTCTCCTTGGAGTCATTTTTAGCTGACCTAGAAAATATGCCAGCCAGTTACCAGTCCGGGTTAATTTGCTCATTCCTTGCATTCTTCTTCCTTGAGAGAGAAGCCAGGAATCCATTTGAGTAGGATGACATAGCCAGCCAGCTTTTTCCTTTGACTCCCCACTCTTCTTCTATCCTGGCCTTCAAAGATTCTCTGCTAGGCCATTAAACTACCAGATAGCAGAACAGAATGAGGAGGCCTTGCTCCCCAGAATGAGAAATGGCAGTTTCCATTATTACCTCCGTCAGCGGCCTCTCCTTTCTACTCATCTCAAATCTCAAAGCTGCACCACAGAATTAAAAACATAGCTGGAGGCACCAAACTGAGATTTATGAGGAAGCACAGACATTAACTCTTACTCTAAACGCAGGGCGTGTGCTTGTAAGTCTGGGTGAGCAAACAGAGGGAGGCCTTCGGGTGGGGAGGAGGAGGGTGGGCCAGGAGGGGAGAGCAGTTTAGTGCAGCAGGAGGTATTTTCTTAAGGTCTCCTTTTTCCCTACCTCACAGCCTGTATTGTTGAAAGGTGAGTCTTCAGGGCCCCCTGAAATGTTAGTCCCTTGCTTGTTTAATCTGGACAAAAGCTGGGACAGAGTTGGCACCCTGGAGGGTATTCAGTGCTCCTTGGCTCATTGAATGACCTCAGAGGAAATATTTTCCATGACAAGAACCCAAAAGACGCTGGCACAGAGTCAGACAATAAGATTTGCAGAATGTGTTTACATTCTCTCAGTGTCCCCAGGCGGTTCCAAACCTATGGGCAGGTGCTGCCTTTATCTACTCTCTTTGCTCACCTGGCTCCCTCCCAGAAGTTTCCAGAGCCTTGAGCTCTTGAGATTAACCATTTACTGGCACAGGTAACCAAGAAATTCTGTGGGTTATATTACTTGAGGAGGAAGTAAGTGACAAAGCAAAATGGATCAGCAGTGTCCACAGGAGAGATTTCAGGGCACACTGGTGTTTTGCTAAAAACCATCAGTGGGAGTTCAAAGGCTGGGTCTGCACTAACTTGCTGTGTGATTTGAACCCTTTATTTCTCTCCAGGAGTCTGTGAAATTAGGTAGGTGAAACCAGAGCATCTCTAAGTTCCTTTTTCTGACCCCAGTAAATCTGTGCAGACAGATCAGAATAATTTCTAGGATAATCTGTGTTAGACCAGTTAAACAAAAACCCAAGTACAACTTAATGAATATGAGAAATCTTCAGAGGGCTATTGAGCAGAAGAAATAATCTTAAGCTACTGGGGGGAAAAGTCCTAAAGGGGTTAAATCAAAAGCAGATGTCAGAGAAAATGAGGGTGAATGCTTACAAAAAGGGCAGTGACTAAATAAGGGCTATCTACCAGGAACAAAGTCCTCAACAGAAATGTTTATCTGCTTGGGAAACTTGAGATGAGCTTGTCCTAGAGGTAGGTCATCTTCATAGCTGAGGGAAAGAAGGAGGCCCACACCAAAGTTTAAACCCAAGATTTCGGGGTTCACAGTAGTAGGATGCATATATGAATTTGACTTCCATATTCCACATTTTTTGAATGTTACATGTTATGATAGTAAGATCTTTAGTTTGGCAGTCAATATAAACTGGTCTAATCCTAGCACATATCCTAACTTAGAGTAAACTCTATAGTACTTGTATTTAACTATAATAACTTTATTTTGACTTAGACCTAGGTACATTTCTGGATCCCATTTGCCTTTTTATAAAATAGTGGAAGCAACGGATTAGATAGTCTCTACAGGACACTGTAACTCAACAAAAATCTAATATTTAATAATTCAAATCTGTCAGGTCACAAGATTGGTAATCTTTGGGTTTCACTTGAAAGAACACCCAGAAGTTTGTTTGTTCCCAGCCCAGAGCTGGAATGAATGGATTATTTGAAAGGACATCATTCTAAAATTTATATAATTATTTCCTTAAATAGATTATACAAAAAATAGCTAGTTTTTTATTGCATAATAAAAGCCATTACAAACCTCAGACATTCAGACCTAGAAAAAATTTATTATTCAGCATTTATGTTGTATGTTCTTGACCCCTTAATTTCATCAATACAGAGACTAAAACCTAGAGAGTTATCTTGGTCACTATTTAATACCTTTATAATATCTTCCTGTGCTCCAGTGGTTCTTTCTATAAAAGAAAGAACTGTTACATATGATGATTTGCTTGACACTCTAAAAGATCCTTGACTGCCAAGCTAATAACCTTATATGTCAGCTATCTCTTCGACATCAGGTTGCTATTTCTTGCTGCTATCAACATTCCTGACTCCAGGTGCTCTTCTTCTAATTTCTGTTTTCTACACTTCTGTTGACAGGGAACCTGGGAATGCATTATTATTAGGGTCATGGTAAGATAATTTAAAATATCCTCTTTTCAGCTCATCTTCTAGGGAAATGCATCCATTTTCTAGGAAAATATTGGATTTCTCTGATGTAATTTAAATGGAAAGCAAATTCAATGAAGTTTATGATAACTTTTGGACTAAGGGGAAAAAAAAAACAAAACAAAACTCCATACCCTTTTACTCAAGCACCTAAATGGCCCATCCAGTTAGCATCCATGCTTGTCAGAATGAAACAAAAATGATAACCTTCTTTCCACTTGACATGAAATTTTGTCATTATTAGAGCTATACTCCTCAGGCACTGGCATTGTTGGATTCCATACAAAGTGTGGGTGTAACTCCTACAATATTTCATAGTTACTCCAAATGGCAACATTTTAAGCAAGTCTCTGAGAACATTTCTCCATAAAACTCAGAGAAATTGCTTTGGAATATAATGTGATGAGAACTTGGAAACAGGAACAACCTCTGATCATTGACTCTGTGATACAGTCTTCATTCATTTAACGTGTTTTCTGGTCTTCTGCTTTGTGCCAACTATCCTGAAAGAATCTTGAAAGATAATAAGTCTTCAAGAAGTTCAGAACAGGCTCTATAAAATAGATGTTCTCTTCTGGGGGTTGATGGATAGGAAGAATTGGATAATTGAAAAAAAGGTGATTGAAAACATAGCAGGAAGTAAAATGAGGACACAGGAAGTAATGAGAACAAAGATCCATATAAGAAGAATTTTATACAATTATGTGCTATGATTTGTATTTGTATTTTTATGATGATCATATTGACTTCCAGCTGGACTGCTTTTGAACAAGCAGGGTAGAGGGAGACAGTTCAGAAAAAGGCTATACGGAATGGTGGAGGCTGGGGCAGAGGGTGATCGAACATGTCAGTGAGGGGTCTAGAGCAACTTGATCCTAACAGAGACACTGGTGAAGAGCCACTGGGGAATAAGTGTGGAGTGGTTTAATTAGAAATTTGTCTGACTACCAGACTCAAAACTACAGAATGGAGAGGCACTTGGCACAGAGGTGAGTGGCACACAAGGCTACGCCATGTGCCTTACCTGGATGCAAAGTCAAGAGTGGAGTGAATCTTGCTAGCTGTTATCTTCCTGATGCATACCATTGTGGAAGTGAAAATGTAAATCAGAACAATTTTTAAAAGGAGAGAGAGAAAAAAATCAGAGCTTGAGTGGTAGTTGTGGTCATGGGAGGAACAGAAAACATTAAGTATAAACTTCGTCTTTAACAGATTTGGTGTGGTGGCTCAGTGAAGTAAATTAGTGGGTTTCCAAATCTGACCTTTCTCAAAAATATACTATGAGGGCTTAATATAATTAAAAATGTAAAGTTTTCTAACAGCACCTTGTAAATGGTAGATATTCAATATTTGCGAGTTAGACTATGACTTACAGCACACAAAATATTTCATCACCCATTATTGTATTATACTTTATAAAATTATTACCTGAAAAATCAGAAAAGATGTGTAAAATGTGTAAAGACACAGAGCTAGTGAAGGTTGAGATGTACACCTAGATATATCTGATTTGAAGGTAAAACTCCTACCTAGCCTCCTACTCCTGAGTCCTGAGGTTGATTTGCAAGGTGTGACTAAGTGCTCGGGAGAACTGAGGGTTGGTTAACAAAAGGGATATTTAGTGGCTTTGCTGGCAGAGGTTGCCTCCTCTCAACAATGCTCAGAGTACAGGTCTGGATTAGGACTGTTTTTGCAGTGATGGAAGAGAAAGGTCAGATGCAAAGACACAGAACTTATCTCATCCAGCTCCAGTTCTTCTTCTTAAAAACAGCAGAGCAAATCTGGCAACATCAAAAGTAAAATCTGAAGAAGCTCAGCATTAAAGCTGCCTCCCTTATGGTTCATTACCTTGGCACTGAACCTTAGGAGGAAGCATATAAAAAGATTGAAATAAACATACTAGAAAATTAGCACTATTGAGACGACAATGGGATTTTTTTCTTTTTTCTTTTTCTTTTTTTATTTATTTTTGTTTCTCACATATATGACAATAGTGGGACTTTTTTTCTTTTAAAAATCTTTTGTAAGGGGCAGGTATTGTTTTCACATGGAAATAAGTGTCTGCATACTTAAGATACAAGAGATGAACATAAGAGCAAAGGCCAATAAGGGCCAATCAATATAATAAGAGCTCTACATTCATCTCTAGTTTTTACCATAAACTTATAAGGTAGATTTAGAATCTTTATTTTACAGATGAGGAAACTGAGGTCCAAAGCCATCAAGCAGAAACTGGCAGACGTGGCACTAGAATTTTGGCTTCTCTGATTCCGCATCTCCTCATAATGTATCCTATGGCTGTACAAGACAATGAAGAAAAGAAGAATCTGTACTATACAGTCATTCATTCCCTCATGAAAAGTTGGTGGGTGGGGAGCTCCCATTTTCATTTGCCATCTCTCTCCACCTGAACCAATCTACCCTCTGCCTTTTTCCACAGAACCAATTCAACCAACTCAGAGGCTTCCAGTTGCATATAAGATTTAGGAACATTTGGTCAGCCTAATTTTTAAGACCTTTTCAGTACAGTTCTACCACATATTCCCAATATCCAACAACACCTCAGAAATCTAACCAAACAATCCAACTTGCTGTCTTACAACCTGTATTACAACTCATGTGAAAATTTCATTCAATTATGCTGTCTACCTGTTCTATCACCAAATAAACTATGAACTATTTAGGAATAGAGTCTGTGTCAGAATCATGCCCATTGTCCCCACAACCATCCATCTTGTAACATGTGCTCAAAATAGCTTTGAAATGAGTAGAACCATGCTTTTCACTCTTAAAACAAAAACCAAAAACAGTGCTCCTTCCTCAGACCAGAGTAATCTGGTTGATGCTGCTTTTGTCTTTCATTAGTTTATATTTGTGAATTTCATGTTTTAAAAGGGGCTTGTAAGATGTTTTCTGTTTGTTTAAGGAGGATGGGAGAAAGCCATCATCAAGGGTGCTGTGTACATAAAGTGAGTTTGTAGAGATACACCCAGGACAGAAGAGGCTGTACCTTTACAGAATAAGCAGTCTATGTCCCTGCTTTGAGTGCATTTTGCCACCATTTCTATCACGCCATGTCTGTACTGAATTCTGTGCCAAGAATTTTCCAGGTGGAGAGGGGAGAGGACAACTCTTGCAAGGTTTACAGAAAAATGCCACATAATAAAGGAAATATTTTGAGGCAACTCCCTCTATTATAAATTGGGACATTTGGTGAATCACATGGGTTTGTGTAAGTCTTCAGCTCCCCTCTTAAAAGGAAGTTACTTTTAAGCACCCCAAATATCCAAGTTTCAACATGTACAGAGTATCTAGGTGTTTTTGGTTGTTGCTATTTGTCTGTTCTGAGAGAAACATTTTTTCTGAATTTCATCTTTTCCATTTCCTCTCAAGGGATATTGAGAGTAGATGGTCTAGAATACATAAAGGGGTAACTGGAGAGACAGGGTGCTGCAGGCTTCTGGTCCAACTCTGCATAACCCTGGAGAAAGGGCTGGGGCTTCTTAGGACTGGATAAGGTGCAGAGGGCTCTCTGGCTGACCAATCAGGAACCCATGTCTCTCCTCACAGGTCCCTGTGGGTCATGCTCCTGAGACTGAGAACATTTTTGCTTTTTCTACTTTGGAGGAATTTGAAATGGAACAAGTTTCAAGAAATTACATGTAACATGCCTATTTATTTTTCCTTTTCAGTTTGTTCATGGTATTTCACACAATGAGCTATGTGGACAAAGCAAAAATGCCCATCTCTAACTTTCACACACAGATGTAGTCTACAATTAACATTTTCCCACTTGGTCATGGTCAAGAAAAGCCACATGCTCAGCTATTCTAATTGTTTAGCATAAATTGATGTCCAATGGCCTCCTCTATCCCTGACCAGAATGGTTACGTCCACCTACGCCAGGTGAAACTCCGGTGACAAAGAAATCTGTTAATTAGGATGTACTTCGGTGTAATCAAAGAAGTCATAGAGTTTAGAAGATGCAGATTTGAATTAAGTGCCAGTACTTACATTAATACATGACCTAGGAGATCCCACCCTAGTCCTGTTTTCTCATCTGCCTGTTTATAGTCCCATGTAGGACCATGTAAAATGTCTGGTACCTCTCTTCATGAGGTTAAAGTACTCCCTTAGCAAAACTTGGAAAGGTAAATGAGAAAAAAAAAAAGGAATTTCATAATTTTTTTCTTGTTCTCCTGCTAGCTTTGTTCTAAAACCCATCAATTCAGAAACCTATGGGGTGAAGAGGAAGAAAAATGGCAAGAAATACTAAGCTCTGTACAAAATCAATGAATTCGAGACATATCTTGAAGTAGAAATAATTCACCTACATTTTACTGTGTATATTTGCTTTGAGTAAATGAGCAAAGTTTTACTCAAGGCTTTCCACTTATCTTCACATTGCTGTGGCATTGCTTTGCATACATACAGGCTTGTATGAATGATTTTGTTATTATTTAACCATTGACCACAGACTTTGCATTTCCGCCCAGGTTCAGTACAACAGTACAGATGGAGAGCTGGGATTCTCCCTTTGTTCCCCCAGCTCTAGCATCTGTCCCTCCTTGTGTCAGGTTTTACATGCATGGGTAAAAAACAATCAGTCCATGTTTCCACATTCCATCTACACGTTCATTACCCAAATGATCAACTCTTGGTCATACCTCAGGCCCAAGTATTTGTCCTTTGGCAGCAAGATATTTTCTTGGAAGGACAGAACCATTGAAGAGCCCACACAAGCCTTAAAAGCAGATGTACAGCCATTTGGACAGGGAATTTTAGGTATCAGGCAAATAGAACATGGTCTAAAAAAATACATGGTAAATTTCAGGGTGAATTTGAATTATTGGAGACCTTATTGAAACACAGATTCTGATTCAGTTGTTTGAGAGTGGGGCCTGATGTTCTGGACTCTATCCTTCTGAATTCCTGGGTAATGCTGATGCCACTGGATCTAGGAACAAGTTTCTGAGAGACAGAGCACGGACACAAGGTCATCCAATCCCTTTGGACCTGAGAGCTCCTCATGTTATGGGCATGCACACAGCTAGACAAGAATCAAAAGGCTGCATAAGGTATGGGCCCACAGTAGGGTTTGGATTAAACAGTGGATTACACCATGGTTTTTACCTGATGGTGAGTCAGGAGTCTAAGCAGAAGAGGATACTAACAGTCAACTGTTTTTCAAGGCAAAATGCAAAAGCTACAATTCACATTTTCTTACCATAACAGAATTATCACACATAAAAGTTCTGAAACAAATTAGTTTGCATTAAGAAAACAGACATTACAAAATTACATGTGAAGATTATTCAAAGGTTTATAGTGATAAAACTTTTTGGAGGAATTTCTCTCTGCCTTTCTCTCTATATATATGTGTATGTATATGTATGCATGTATGTGTACATATATAAACACATGCATATATATATATATATATATATATATATATATATACACACATACATATATATAATTTATTTATTTATATAATTTTAAAAGCAACAACTGCAATGAACACCTAGTTTCTTCAACCATTCCTCAATTGACAAGGTCAAAATTCCTTTGCCAGCCATGTTCCCTCTTCTGAGCATCTTCTAGTTTTCCAGCTGTATGGCTAAGCAAGGAAAACTACTCCAACAGTTATCCCCATACTGTGTGATAGGCCATAACAACTCCTTCTTCCTCCTGGAGGGGCACACCTGCTAACTTAGCCAACAAGCTGCCAACAACATAATCTGTGCTGGTGACATACCATGCTGCCCTCTTGCCTAGAGTTCACCATCAAATACAGCTTCTATTTCTGGTTATTTTTATAATTATCAGTAGGATTTATTACAGCAAAGGATTAAGTATACAAACGGAAAGAAACTTTTCTAAGTCTTTGTCACACCTGCCACTGCTAAACTCCATCGTGAAGGGTTGAGTTGTCAAAGTGACTTTGGGAGAAATTAGGCATGGAAAATATAGCTCACAGTTAAATTCCACCTTTGGCATCTGATCTTTCATAAAGAAGCTTTTGATCAGAAACTATAAGGCAGAACAAACAAACCCTCTTGATGACTTATTTAGGCTAAATGCTTAAGGCAAAAGCAAAAGAACTGAATGTGGGATGTCTTGGTAAGACAGGCATTGAGTTACCTGCTCATCATAAAATGTACTACCATCATAGAAATTGTCCCTAAGTTAAAGCAGGTAGAGTCTCAAAAAATGTTAAAAAAAAAAATCTATCCTGGTCAAAGCTTAAAAACATCTTACGTGTTCAAAAAAAAAAAAAAAAAAAAAAAAAAAGCAAAATATATCATTTAAACATGAAACCAAAGAAATTATCTTTCTAAAACATAATTAGGGGATGGCAGAACAATTCTGTGTCTGGCAAATTAATTCTATTTGCATTGTAAGCATTATCCAAGACTGTAAGAGACAAGAAGGCAAATTTTGAACAAAGTCTTTAATTAATCCTGCATCATGCCTAATGCATCAGTGTGTGCCCTTGGGAACTTTTGATCATTTAAATTAAAATTTGCACATGCACACAATCCCCTCAATGTACAAATATGGGTACCAAAAAAAAGACTTCTTCTGCCATATCCCCACATGCTTCTAGAGAGAGAAGAGAAGAAATGAATCTCAGAATATCAAAGCAGCATTTTTATAATAATTTAAAGGTCAAAGAGACCAAGACCTTTTTTATAATCTGAGTTGCACCCAAAAGACTTTATGCAAGTAATTATCGAAAACTAAACAAAGTGAATTCTTATTTAAAGTCACAGGACATAGTTTAAAAGGTTAAGATTTAAAACTTTCTTATCAACAATATTATTCATTCAACAATTGCAGGCTAAATGAAGCTATGTGAGAAACACTGCCCTGGGCAGCATTCATCAAGATGCACAAGGAAATTTCTTTGCCTTTGGTTTGTTCACAGCCTATTAGGAATGATATGAGTTCTAAGAAAAACAGGAGGAGGAAAAACCATGAGAAGAGAAACTGGCATCATATCACAGATGGGGACACTCCACATCTGACTTCACATCAGTCAGTCCTTAAGGACTTAAGTTGCAATTTACTTAGAATGTGATAAAATGCAAAGTAGTCACTCAAAGATTAGGAGAAGGGTCTATTGCAAATAGAAGGACATAATAAAAGTCATGGATACAAGATAGTGTTGAGATTTTTCTATCTAGGTGGAATGAATAATATGCATTATTCTTAAGCTCAAAGTCTTTAATAACCCATTTTTTCCACAGTTCTCTCTGTCTCTCATTCTTGTGTGTGTGTGTGTGTGTGTGTGTGTGTTTCGCGCTACTGAGGGTGGTTAGAAATGCGGACATTCATGTTCTGCATAGAAAGACATTTTTTACACACAGAAAACTCTCTGTGCTTATCTCTGGCCTGGATTATGGCCACACTGGATGGCCACACAGCTTCTATTTATGAATTAGGGGCTTTACCTTCATCAGACACTTATTTTATAGCAATTTATGAATCAGATTTTATTTTCTATGTTTATGAGGAAAGTGAAATTCAAATAGCCTACTAAAATTGCTGAAGGCCAATTGTTTAATTAACCTCAAGGCTTAGGTTTCCTTCCTTGAAACCCAGCCCACTTACTCTCTCTCTGAAGGGGACAGTGTGTATGTTATTGTAATAGAACTCATACACACTGTCCTATTACAAAAATCTTGTAGGATGCCAAATGTTTCAATAGTGTTAATTTATAATTCCAGTTCAAACTTTGCTAATTCTTTTCCATACAAGAACCAAAGTAAGACCCAAGCACTACTTTTACTATTTTATATATTTTCTATGGTGATATTATACCCTGCACCTGGTGGTTGTATAATTCAGAATTGGTTTCAAGAAAGAACTTGAGTTTTCTCTCTTCTTTCATACAATCTTATATATCACTGCAGAGTAATATAGTGTCTGATGACTTGATTCCATATCTTATTCACAGTTTTCATTCTCTAGAAACTTCAGCTTCAATCCTGAATATCACCAGTCAGTCCCCGGCCATCTGGTGATAAACTGATGAGGAGACATTCACATGTTTCACATATCCAACTGCCCCCTTTTTCTTAGCACTTAACAGAGTGTAACTGAAAGAAACTATAAAGTATTATACAGAAATTTGAACATTCCAGTGTGATTTCAATTTTGTATATATCAGGGAAGTAGTCAACCAAAAGTTTGGACTTAAAGACTGGAGTCAGGAAATAGAAGGCATTATATTCAATCTAAGGAGTTTGTCCTTGTACTCTAATGTACTGTCCTATAAACAACTAGAGACTAAAGGAGGCTTTTAACAAGGGAAGAGTTATGGACCTGACCCTGGTTTTGACTTACAAAGAATAAATGCCCAAAACTTAACAGGAAGGATGGATTTTGCAGAGCATAAAGTAAGACAGAAACGTAAGAGCCTGCGTGTAAAGGGATTGTAGGACCTGGACTGCCACAGTGAAAATTTAAATAAATAAATAAAAGGAGAAAGACTTCAAAGATCAAAGGATCATATGATTGGTTAGAAACAGCCTTAAAAATTCAAATCATGTACCCATCTATTCTATGACTCTAAGTTTTAACCTTCTGAGTGAGAAGACAGTGATGACCTTAACCAGAGCATCAGGACAAGTTTGGGAGAGGAGAAGGTTTATTCCCAGACTGGCTGAGTTTGACATTCTGTATGGTAGCTAACCCATCCTTGACACTTGTACTTTCTTTCCTGATGCTTCTTTCCCCGTGTTCTCTCAGCCCAACCCTCTCCATGAGTGAAAGAGCTGTTCAGTTCTCTAAGATTCAGATTAGGAACTCCTCAATTTTAACTTCAGCAGAAAAGAAGAAAGTGGTTAGTCCCTCCAGGCAAGTCACCACCAGTCGGTGCCATTTGTGAAGGTGGAGGTGGGAGGTGAGGGCCACCCATCCCATCAGACCAGGCCTCCAACTCCGCTGAACTGGAAGCCAAGCTAAGGCCACTGCCAGGGGAGCCTACCCACCAGCTCATTTATAACCTGGGGAACAACAAAGCAGATATGGGTGGCAGGGAATCACTTCCCACAATCTGGCATCAAGTTGCCAACTTTAAAAAAAAAAAAAAATGAAATTCCTAATGAATGACATAAACCAATTAGAGAGCTGCCTAAACTAAGCCCGAGTTCTGAAACACAGGCTGCAAGTTTTTTTTTTAAGGGGAGTGATCTGAACAAGTTCCAAAGCAAGCAGACATGGGACCCTGAGATGCCTGAATCCTGTTCTGCCTTGGAAGGCAGCCAGGCAAAGACCCCTCTCAGCTGTCTCCTCCCCTCCAAGGACGTTTTTAAAGCAAGGCTCCCCAACCTTCCATCCAAGTTAACCTGCCCAGGCTTTTCTGCTTGTTGTCATGTAGCCTTTAATTGCAAAAGCTGGTGAGAGCCATTCATTAAATGATACGTGGAAAAGAACTGAGATTTGGGATGACTTGTCACCTTTGATATATTTGCAAATCTATTTATTCGATACAGAATTTAGATCCACTACTGAAATTTTTTGTGGTTCTGCCATTTTATGGGTAGTGTTAGAAATCTATTAATTGAATATCATAGGCCAAGATTTCTACCATTATTTCTTTTAATTTCCCCCATAACCCTATGAGCTATGCATTATTATTACTGTTGTTGTTATTATTTACACTTCATAGATAAAAGAAATTCAGAATCAAAGAAGCAAAAGAAAATTTTCAAGATACCAAAGTAGTAACTGAAAAACATACTAGTTTTAAAGTGTGGTACTAGCTAACCTAATATAATTGCTATTTTTGCATAAAATTTAATGAGAGGGAAAAACAAGCAGAGAGCACAGATAAGCAAAAAGAAAAAGCAAAAAAATAAGGAAAATTACATCTAATCCCACCACCCAGGGATAATCACTGTTACTATTCTGTATAAATCCTGCAATTGTAAAAGTTTTAACTGACTGCTTTTTTCGAGTTCCTACACTGATGCTGCAAAAGTTTTTAAGCAGATTATATCTTCTTTTTGTATTTGGAATCATCAAGGAAGAACGTGGAAGATGTTCCCATGTTTCTCAAAAGTGACTCAAGAAGCAGTCACAAGTCCCACCAAATGCTTGAATGTAGCTTGGCATCTGAAGAATCAGAAGGCATTTGTGTACCTTCAATACCTGTCTTCCCAGAGCTCACCTGAAACGGCAGCTTCAGAGGCTTCTCTAGAGCTCTGGAAAGTCTGCACTAGGGCCAAAGGGGCCCTCTGTAGCCTTCATAAACTTTCTGTACAGTCATAGTTAAAAACACAGTGCCCCTAGCTTCAGTCTGTCCCTATCCCAACTAGTGACTATCAATCTTATCTGCTTAGTTGTCAGGGTTGCTTTCAGGAGCTAATGAGACAAACAAAACAGTATGCAAATGAGAAAGAGGATGGTTGAAATCTCTAATAATTCAGGACTCAGCTTCTTTTGAGAATTTCCTAAAGAGTTACAGGAGTTGGGATACTATTCCTTTATAGCTCCAAATCATAAATTAGTGATAAGACAAAAATCAAACTGCTAGCATAATAATACTACAAACTTTCATTGGTGTAGAGCATGAAGAGTAGTAATGATAATAATGATGTGACTGATACTTATCCTCTTGAGCATCGTATTGCTAAACACCATGTAAATGCTTTGCCAGGATTTCTCATTTAGTCCTCAGCATGACACTGTGAAGACATATGCTCTTATCACCATCTCACACATAAGGAAACTCCTTACAATTTATAAGACACATTTGTAAATAACTAGATCACCTTGTTTGATCCTCTCGTCCCCATTACTATTTATGTTATGTTGGATAATGGAACTATGACCCAGAAAGACAATTTCCTTCAGTTCACACAATTTACAGAAGTCTGATCTGGGTTCATCATTTGGTCTACCTAGAATTTTTTTTCAACTAAACTACAACTTTCATATAATATTAGGAATCTTCCCATCCAGTTAATCTTAAATACCCCAATGTCAGCTTCTTACTATTTTGATAGGGATCTTTCTGACTTAGTCTCAGCCAGCTTATATAATTTGAAGGACACTTGCAAACTGTTCTCTAAAATGGCCTCATCCCAAGCCTCCTCTACAGAGATAATAATCCACAGTTAAATATGGCCATGCTTCTTTGCCTTAGAACATTTCAGAAGCCATTATTCCTCCAGAAGAAAACCAACAGCCTTTTAATAAAAGTTCCCATGTAATTGCTGGTTTGGTTAATAGCAAGGATATTTATTTGTTTTATTTATCCCTAACAGGGCTTCAGTAAAAGTTCTGCTAAGTTAAGGTGCTCAATAAAGCAGCCTTCAAGTGACCATCCACATGCCTCTTCACTTTATCACACACTTTATTGATTCATCACCAAGAATTAGGGTTTACGACTTGGATGAATGTAGACATCAAGTATGTATGAGTGTTGGGCAGAGGTGGACAAGTGGTTTAGGATAGGGAAAAGGAAGGCCACATGAGTCTGTTCAGCGGAAGACGAAGGATGAGACATATACGGGAAGCATCGACAACTGATTTGATGTGGCTATGAGGACATAAATGGAATCCAAGAATGAATGGACAGATTAGAAGAGTAGGTTGCAACCATGTTGCCAAGACTTGTGCATTGCTCTAAAGCCATCCCTGCTGCTCATTCTTGATCAGTAGATACTTCCACTGCCACTGTATCAAGACCACTTGCCATAAACACAAAACTTACTTACCATCTCTAGTTTTATCATTAAAATAATGTGTTCCCTATTGCATTCCCTTTATTCTGGATGATTTAACATAAAAGTAATATTCTAAAATAATAAACCACTTAACTGATCAAAATTTAGGCTTCAAGTAGATATGGCATATTTACCCTATGACTTCTCACAGCCATTACCACAACTCTGTTACTTGAGATTTTCTATAATCCAGTTTGTGAAGCCTAAGTAGATAATGGGGCCTCACTGGAAAGTTTTGAGCAGAGATGAGTTGATCAGAGTGGTATGTTAAGAAGATAATTTGATCATGTTAAATTGAATGGATTTGAGGACTTGTGGAAACTGGAGTCAGGAGGATCTAAAAAATTCATAGTACTTACTATTTATTTAGTGCTATATTAGACATCTTCAATCAATATATAGCCTCAATCCTCTGAATGCTATGAAGTAAAAGCTATCATCACTTCCATTTTGTAGAAGCAACAGCGAAAAGAGAGAGAATTTAAGCAACATTCCAAAGTCTATGTCATTGATAAGGAACTGACCCTCAACTTTTACTAACGCTGCAGAACTTCAAAGTTCAAAACTCTTCTCAACTGTGTAGAATCACCACCAGGAAGCCATGATAGCCACTGAAGTGTGAAGTAACAAAACTCAAATTAAGAGCAGGACAGTAGGAATGGAAAGGGTTAGGTTTGAGAAATGTTATAAAGACAGACTTGACAGAATTTGACAGTCTGATGAGATTGAGGGGAAAGAAGAGGAAGAAGTTAAAGATGACTGATTTTTTTTCCAGCCTGGATAATTGGGACGATAACAAGGCCATTCTCATAAATAAAGACCTACAGAAAAGAAGCAGATATTTTGGGAAAGAAGAGATAGGAAAAGATGATGTGTTGAGTTTGAGATGCCTGTGGGGCATACAGGTGGAGATGGCCTTTGGGAAAAAATGCAGCTGCAATGTGTTTCCAATCACTGGGCCCCCAAACTCCCTAAAGGTCCAATCAGCATTCGTCAACCTGGGTTTTCAGTCTTTAACACTTACCCGATACAGGTACAGCATATTTGTGAGTGACATAGGATAAATGTTCCATAAAAATTTCCATGAAATTTTTTGGGAAAAAAAAAGGCTCACACTTGGATACAAACATCCACAAACTCAGCCACCTGGTAACAAGCTGAAATTTTTCTGCAAAACCATCTTAAGCTGCTTATTTTCAAAACTCATAGTATTAGGTACAAATCAGTGGCTTGAGGATAGATTCAATAATAGCTGAGTAATTCCTTTTTTTCCCTGCAGCAAGCTGCCCTTGTGAAGGTTAATTTGCTCCTTCATGATAATGAAGTCTATTAGGGTTTTTGAAACTGCAAGTTGGCTCAAAATAATATCATTTGTTCAGGGCGAGGCCTAAGAAGACCCTTGGTTCAGCTGAGGTGGGAACAGAAAAGAAAGGGACAAAGGAGCAGAGAGTAGAGAGGAAATGCAAACCCCCCAGGTCCTCCACAAAGCTGAATCTGTTTCAGTTACTAGGAATTTTTAATCATAAAATAGATTGGGTTTGTCCCTTCTAAAAACATAGTAAATCGCCCCCAAATTATATGACAAATAGTATATGATTTCCTTAGTCACGCTGTATACTGTACTACACAGTCCTTACCTCCTTGAATGTATGTTGACCTTTGGAGTTATGCCTGTACTTCCTACTACAGGCTTACTACAGATTCCAGAAATAGCTAAACAGAATATATAGACTTTGCTATCTTAGTTTATCTTAAATAGCATCTGCTTCTTACATGCAATATGTTACTCATTAAAAAAGAAATGAAGCAACTATGTTATTGATCCAAATCTAAACATTGTGAAAACCAGTTTTATTATTTAGCTGAAATCATAATGCGCGCGCGCACACACACACACGCATGAGAATATTCTCTCTCTTCTCTATGTCTCTATTTATAATCAAAATGCTGATTTTTATGATTCTAGTGTTGGGTGATAAAGTCATATTTTATCATTATGGACTCAGTTTTCAGTCTTTTCCCCATATCTTAAATTGGGGAACAGTCGGAAAAAAAGATACATTTGAGTTCTGCTTCCAGAGTTGATATTTTGGGGATAGAGATATAGAGCACTTGCCCAGCAAGTGTGAGGCTCCAAACCCTTTTGAAAAACTGATATTTAAAGCAGTCATATGATTCTTCTGGGCAATATTAGCCTCAACTGAAATAACAGATAACCATGTTCATAGCTTCTGTCTCCTTTGCCATCCTCATATAGAAACTCTCAAAAACCATCTTGATTGTTCTACCTAAGGCCAGCCATGTGACACTGTCTGTATGACAGTACAGGTATAACTCCCTGAGGAAGACTTCCTCTCCAAAATGACAAAGGCAAAGCCGCAGGGAAGGAAAGCGCTTTGCTTCTTCCTCTTTCCCCTTTTCTGTAGTACAGAAGTGAGGCTAGAAAAAGCAGCAGTACCATCTTGCAACATGAGGCAGGATGCAGGAATATTGTGGTCTTTAGGTGAAATGAGAGCAGAATGAAAAGTTGAAGAAAGATTGAGTCCCTGAAGTTCCCAGTGTGCCAACATTGGACATTAGACCTGAACTTTATAAATAGGTGTTAGAGTTACTATTCATTTTAATTATGTATAATTCGTGCAACTAAACCATTGAAACTGACCTAAGAAAACAACTTCATTATAAAGAGAGGTCTTTCCCAATACTTGATAGGGAAACATAGCCCATAATTAGGACAACCAGCTGGGCTGACCAGGGTACCCACCAAACATATGGCAGCAAAGGTCCATAGATCCACTGAGCAGGGTCATGTCCCCTCAAAGACCAGGCCTCATAACAGAGACAGAAGAGAAAGTAGAAAACTGCCTAGGAGCCAGACAGCCAGCCATTCCATGTCTTTCTATCTGGGCCACACAGTTTCTTATGACTAATCCATTCTCTGTGTGGCAGAAAGATATTTTTTGATGGGCAATTAGAGACATTCCTCTGTTCCACATTCACTTGACTGGCCTACAAACCTGAGGTTATGTCTTTTCCTAACATACTAATATAAGTTCCCAGTTTTCCCTAGTGTCTCTAAGTCCCAATTCCAAATATTGAGACAGGAGCACTTGGTTGGGAGTGGGGAATAGAAAAGAGTAAACATGTATTCATTCAGCTTCATTCAAAAACTAATTTGTTCAGCTCCTTCTCTGGACTGGCACTGTTCTTGACACTTGGGATGCAGCAGTGAACCAAACCCAGTTTCAGCTCTCATCTTCTGGTTCATGGAAACAGGAAAGAAACAAACAAATAAACAAAATGTGGTGGGAATATGTGATAGAAAAAATAAAAATAAAGCAGAGTAAAGCAAAAAGGTCGATGTGGCTATTTTCTTAATAGGATGGCCAGGGTTCTGATACGGTGACACTTAAACTGAAGTCTAAAGAAAATGAGGGTGACATCCTTGTGGAATCCGGAGACAACATTCAAAGTACAAACAACAAATGCAAAGGCCTAAAACCAGAGCTTTTGCTTGGTAGGTTTTAAGAAAGCCAAAGAAGCCAGCACATCTGAAGCAGAGTGTTCAAGGAGGCAAACTAACAGGTAAGCCAAGAGAAGCCTGTGACTAATGGGCTCCATCTTTGTGAACAGTGACCCTACTCAGGCAAGATTCACATGGACTGGGAAACACCCTTCACAATGCCTAGTACAAATGAATACAAGAGGACTGACTATAGGACTCTGAAAGGAGAAATGATCCCATGTGAAAAAATAAGAAAAGTCTTTATAGAAAAAAAAAATTAAGGCAACATTGCATAAGGAGCTTCACAGCCAGAAAGACCTGAGTTCAATTCCACATGGATCAAACATAGGATCTTAAACAAATGAATTAGCCTCTTTGATTATCATAAAACAGAGTTAGTACCTACCTTAAAGAATTGTTGTGAAAAGGAGATAAATTAAGTTATGTAGTTATTTATGCAAAAAGAAGCCCTATGAGGAAAGAACTCTGTGATCAGGAAACATTTTTCTCTTTTAGACACTCATATTAGTATAATATATGGAAGTGCATCAGTAAGAAACATTCTTAGCATTATGCAATCTGATATTTCTTCATTTACTTAAAGTACCTTTTTTATGTGTACATGGAACAGTCAGGACAGATATCCTCAAAGGGCCCTTCTGTTTCTGGCACCCAGCTATTAAAATATATTCATTAAAAATACTCTAATTTGGGGCTGAGGATGTGGCTCAAGCAGTAGTGCGCCCACCTGGCATGCGTGCGGCTCGGGTTCGATCCTCAGCACCACATACCAACAAAGATGTTGTGTCCGCCAATAACTAAAAAATAAATATTAAAATTCTCTCTCTCTCTCTCTCTCTCAAAAAAAAAAAAATACTCTTATTTGGGAGCTGGGGATATGGCTCAGTTGGTAGAGTGCTTGCCTTGCATGTACAAGGCCCTGGGTTCAATCCCCAGCACCAGAAAAAAAAAAAAAGTCTAATTTCACAGCATCAAAAATTTCCAACCAATAATATTGCAGATATATCTTTTGCTTATTTGTATTTATTATTGATACAAGAGAATGGTTCATTGGCTTTTATGAAAGAAAAAAAGTGAATAAATTCTGAGAGTCACAAAAGAGGCATTTCCATTTATGAATACTGGCAAAGCTGAAAATGGTGAATCAAAAAATTATTACCAATCAGTTCTGAGAGGTCATACTTCTTTAAAAATCTGGCACAAATATGAGGCATTAGTAACAGAGCTTTTATATAAAGATGAAAGTGAGTGGTCAAGGAACTCGAAAGCCTTGAACAATTAATACATAAACTTTCTGGTAATTGAAATTATGGGCTAGGTAACTCAGATCCAATACATTAATTCACCTTGTGAGTAGGTTGATTTAAAGTTTCCTTTTTAGATATGCATGGTTTACTCAGTAATAATAACAAAAGAGAACCACAAAATTCCACCTACACAGCATCACTCCCTCTGAACCAGCCCCTGCATGTCAGGTTCCACCGCATTTAAACCCACACACCAAGAGTTTAACTTGAGTTTGGCTGGGGGACTTGGACGAGACTTTCACTATTCAGAAACAGAAAATATTAATTATCATCAAATCTGTCATTATTCCCCCATCCCCCACTCCCCATCCTCACTTCGCCCATCTGATCCTTTCTCCCTCCAGCCAACACAATAAAAAGCAGTGATTTGCTGAGTAGATTGTGGTTTTACTCAAAAAAAGAACAGGGGGCCAGCTGTGTGTACCTCTGCAAAGTAATCAAAACAGGGCGATGGGAAAGGTATTCCTTGAGGGGCCTCAAGGCAAATTTGTAGAAAATCCCCAAAATATCATTGCACTGAAGTAGATACAAAAGAAAGATGGTGAAGGAGGAGGAAAGAAAGGAGAGGCAGAGAGAGACAGGAAGGAAGAGGGGAAAGGGAGTAGCAAGAAGGGAGGAAATAATGAAAGAAGACTAGAGGGAAGAGAGGAGAGAGATGGAGAAGGAAGGAGCCAAAACAAAAATGAAGCACACAAACATGTGTTGAACGCCCTCTCCCCCACTCTCTGTCTTTTGAACTGCGTGTCCAGGCAGATACAGGTGTTTGAAGAGTGTGCAGAAGCAGCAACCAGTGTTGGCCAGGCTTGCTGAAAGAACAAACGCCTACCACATATGACTTCAGGAGCACCCGGATGACCCTCTGCCCAGAATAACACCACTTCATCTACTGGCCGGTACCTAACATTCCACCGCTCGTGCTTCACAGTTTTTGGAAAGGGCTTTGATGCTTATTGGTATGGCCCTGGGTTACAAAACTCTTTCAGCCTGTTTGCAACTATTTAAAAATCTTGTGGGTGCTTTTCAAGGTCTTTCTTGGGTGATGGATTAGACCCTGAGATAGAATAAGTAAATATGAATCAAAATAGGTATCTGAGCTGGAAGAAGTGTCAAACCAGAAAGGTAAATTCATTGAGGACAAAACTTCCCTGTTCAACGTGAACTCAATCCTTGTAAAACCAGGCTTACAATGCATTTAGTATTTAGTCTGTATTTAGAAACTCAGAAAGATCAAAAACAGCTGTTTTGTTTTGATTTTATATTTATAAAATTATATGTCATATAATTAGGATAAAAATGTCCCAACCTATTATGCTTTCTTCCCTCTTCCCTCCCTCCCTCCTCCCCCAACCCTGTCTCTCTCTCTTTCTCTCTCCTTCCCCTATACACATTCATATGCATGTACATAGGTACACACTGAAACACAGGCACACAAGATCTCACAACAGTATAGTTCCAGGGTTGATTGGCTCCACAACTAAATATAATTTTATGCTTCTTTCTTTTTTTTTTTTCCCTTTTTGTGATGCTGGGGATTGAACTTAGGGCTTCATGCATACTAGGCAAGAACTCTACTGCTGGGCTACACCCCTGGCTCCCCAAATATCATTTTTATGAACAAGGTTTTCTATCTTTGTTTTTGGCTGTCCTTTATTTTTCACATTAGCCTTGGGATCAAGGTACAAGATAGCTAAAGGTTTCCACATGCAGACCAAATAGTGTGGAATATTGGTCAAAAAGCAGTGAGAAAACGTTTCCCTTAATTTAACTAGCAAAATTTTATTTATGTGAGAAGAAATATTGCTTTGTAGTTAGAAGCACAGACTTAGCATAGAACTGAGTTGAAACCCAGCTCTACCAATTAGTCACTGTGCTTTCTTGGACTAGTTATTCAACCTCTCTGTTCATGGTTTCCTTGTTCGTAAAGTGAATTTAATGATAATATAGACCCCATAATATATCAACTGAGCTAATGTATGTAAAGATCTTACAAAAGCATCTGAATCATACTAAGTCCTTTCCATGTTTGCTGTTCAGCCTTGGATTGAGCCCCACATTCATGCCTACAGCATTGATTGAAAGGGGAGAGCGTCCTAGGGCTGGAAATCATCCCTCTAGAACTACACGGCTCCTTGGATAAATAAATAAAAGACGCATAAATAAAACTGATTCTGGTTAGAATGGAGGGTGTAAGTGGTTGTTGGGTACGCAGTGAGCCTTGTCTGCTACACATACATCCATTTATCTTTATTACAAACCTATGATTCAGGTAGCACCATTTTCATATCACAGAATCTAAGGCTTGAAGAGGTTAATTAACTTGCCTAAGGTATTAGAAGTCACTATGGTAGGGCTGGTGCCTCACACCAGTCTGCAAGTCCCGTGTTATTTCCATTTATCTTTTTATCAGAAGACCCAAGGTTTCTCATGGCATCTGTTTGCATGCATTTCCTTTGGCCCTATGGAGACACATGCAAAATGGCTTTATATTCCTGTATTTATTTATACTTTAATTTAGAAGGGTGGAAAGACGGAGGAAGAGAGTAAGAAGAAGATAAAAGGAGATAAAAATTCTTCAATTATTGTTACTAATGAACCATTTAAGTCTCCTCTTATTTATGATAGTCACACTTTTCAAAAACATTGGATTAAAGCTATGCAAGACCTAGTTTATCTCCTGGGAAGTCATCTCCCTTAGTTTGGTATAAGCAGTGGATGCTGATATGGGATCTATATTAACATCAAAGTCTCTGAGTAAAAAAATAGAAGATATAAAGGTATTACTGATCTCTCCTGTCTCTGCAACACAAATCACATCTGACGATGGAGATAACAGAAACTGAGTATAGATGCAACGTAGAGATCTTCCAGCTATAGACCTGTGATCTGCCAGAAGATTCTAACTCCTTATTTAGAGACCACATCCTTTGCCTCTCTGAAGGACTGAATCCAGGTTGCATTCCTACCATTCATTCATACCTTTCCCTCTATAACTTTCCATAAACACACCATCAGAGGGAAACACATCTGTACTGTTCTGTCCAAAGCCACAATCTGCAGGTTGATAATGAAAGTCTAGACACAAACTGAAGTAGTATTCAGAGGTTTTGCTTATGTCCTTAGTAAACTTGCATAGGTTACTGCAGACGGGTTCATGGTATGGAGGCCAACTTCCCTCATTTTTGCTTTCAGTTTGGTGAGGTTTTTCATGACCTTTCATTGAGGGCTTACTACATGCTAGGGACTGTGCTAAGTATTTTTTAAAATTTATTCATTTACTCTAATTTGTTATACATGACAGCAGAATGCATTTCATTCATAGTACAACATAGAGGCCAATTTTTCATGTCTCTAATTATTCACAAAGTAGAGTCACACCCTTTGTGTCTTCATACATGTACTTAGGGTAATGATGTCCATCTCATTCCACCGTGTTTCCTATTCCTATGTGCCCTCCCTTTTCCTCCCTCCCCGTTGCCCTATCTAAAGTTTCTCCATTCCTCCCATACTCCCCCCAATCCCCATTATGGATCAGCATCCATATATTAGAGAAAACATTCTGCCTTTGTTTTTTTGGGAATTGGCTTACTTCATTTAGCATAATAATCTCCAACTTAATCCATTTACCTGAAAATGCCATGATATTATTCTCTTTTAATTCTGGATAATATTCCATTGTGTATATATATCACAGTTTCTTTATCCATTCATCTACTGAAGGACATGTAGGTTGATTCCATAATTTATGTGCTAAGTATTTTATATGCATTATCTAATTTAAGCTTTCTGATGGTCCTTGAGAAAGATACAGAAAATGAGTCTCAGAGAAGTTGACTAATATACACTGATTGGTAAGAAATCATACAACTAGAAAATTGTAGAGCTACAACTTTAGTGTAGGCCCATCTGACTCAAAGGCAATACTCTTTTTAAAATTAATTAATTTATTTATTCTAATTAGGTATATATGACAGCAGAATGTATTTTGATTCATTGTACACAATTGCAACACAACTTTTCATTTCTCTGGTTGTACATGATGTAGCATGGCACATATGTGCAGTCATGCATGTACCTAGGGTAATGATATACATCTCATTCAACCATCTTTTCTGCCACTATACCTCCTCTCTTGCTCCCTCCCCTTTGCCCAATCGCAGTTTCTCTATTTTTTCTATCTCCCTCTCCATTATGGATCAGCATCCACTTATCAGAAAATATTCAGCCTTTGTTTTTTGGGATTGGCTTACTTCGCTTAAGCTGATATTCTCCAACTCCATCCATTCACCTGCAAATGCCATAATTTTATTATATTTTAATGCTGAGTAATATTCCATTGTGTATATATACCATAATTTCTTTATCCATTCATCTATTGAAGGGCATTTACGTTAGTTCCACAGTTTAGCTATTGTGAATTGAGCTGCTATGAAAATTGTTGCAGCTGTGTTACTATAGTATGCTGATTAAGTCCTTTGGATATTGATAGAGGAGTAGAACAGCTGTGTCAAATGGTGGTTCCATTCCAAGTTTTCTAAGGAATCTCCATACTGCTTTCCAGATTGGTTGCACCAATTTGCTGAGTGTGAAAGGCAATAATCTTAACCATGGGGCCTACTTGTCTGTTTCTGTATCCTATTTGTGTCTCCAGATATATTAGAGAATAATTCTTTATCTGAAATCTTCAGAATCAGTGGTTGTGATTGAACTTCAACTGACTCATGCATAGAGTATTCAACAGGAAGTGACAAGACCTTTCTCAAAAGGATTTCCCCTCATACTAGGTAATCCCCATGTTTGTAATCCCAGAGGCTCAGAAGGCTGAAGCAGGAGGATTGCAAATTTGAGATGGGCCTCAGCATCTTAGTAAGATCCTGACTCGAAATAAAAAATAAAAAGGGCTGTAGGGTGTGGCTCAGTGGTAGAGCACTCCTGGGTTCAATCCCAAGTATCAAAGATTTAAAAAATAAAAAGACTAGGAATCACCCTTCACTATGCTAACTATCTACTTGCTGAAGTAGAGATTGACCAACTAGGTTCTGTTGGCCAAATCTAGTCCACTGTTTGTTATTGTAAGTAAATCTGCATTGTAACACAGGCACATATATTTATTAAGAAAATTGTTTTTTTTTTTTTTTTTTTTTACTCTATGACAGTAGTATTAGGTAGATGTTACAGATACTGTATTGTCTATAAAGTTTCATATATTTACTATCTAGTCCTTTGGAGAAAAAGTTTGCTGACCTCCCAGGATAGGATATATTTGAGGTCAGGGATGTTCTAACAGATTTGTTAAAATTTGTAGAACTTGTTATTTTATTCGACGTACAGACTTTCTAAGAATACTGATCAGAAGTTCTTGAGACTGAAAATAGCATTCTAGATATGGTTTCTTGTGCATCCCTCCCATTTTAGGAAGGGGATAATAGAAGAGGGGAAAAAAAGCCCAAATTTGGAAGACAAATAGACCTGGGTTCCAGTTTTGGAACATGGTGATCAAGTGGGGATAATTACACTCAGGTTATATTCCTGTGAACATGAGGCTCAGTATATAAAGTACTGAGCACAATGCCTGGCATATGGAAAATAGAAGTTATTTTTCATATGGAAGAAACTAGGCTGTTAGGTCCTGGTGTTTGCAAGAATGAGAATCTGGGTTCCCCGAGTTGCAAGCACTATCTTGCTGCATGATGTCACATCCAACTTTATTTACTAAGCACTTGAACTATAATGAGATGAATAGAAACAGCAACTGCTCAAAGCACCACTTACCCCATTGCTGAAAAAAGGACATTATGGATCTGAGTTGAGCAATCTGTTCCATATGTAAAGTAATCTGCTTCCCAGCACCAGCTCCCAGCACCCCACACTGGGAGAGAAGACACAAGTCTGCATGGCCCTGACTCCTCCTTGAACCCTGGACCCTACTGCTCTCTCTGCACCCAGGAAACCTTCAACCACTACCCAAGTTCTCACCTGGGAAGACTTCATCTGATGATTTCAGGTGATAGTTGCTTAGAGTAATTCAGAGGCTAAGGGTCTCAATAATCGTTTAACTCCACAAAGCCTACCATGAAAAAGAAGACTAAGTAAAATAACCAAGGGTTCAAGGAAGGAGCATGGTGAGAAGGGTCTTTAATATGAGACAATGCCCACCCTTGAAGAGGTTTGATTGGCCTGGTGACATGAAGCCTGATAAATGACAAGCTCTGATGTTCATAAATCTGCCATGCTTGCTGTTTCTGCAAGAGACAATGCTTACATGGGGCTACAGAAGCAAAATAAGGACCAATGAGGCAGATTTAGAAAAACAGAGGTTTTCAAGTGTTAAAACTGATTTTTAAAAATGGAACAGTCTGCCTGAGGAGGTAGTGAGTTCCCTAATTTCTGGGCATGTCGAAGCAGATGCTAGTTTCCTCTTTGCCAGCTACAATAAGGGTGATTCCAACACACAGTGTGAAATTAGAGTAGTGATGCTATAAAATACATTCTAGTTCATGTATTAATACTACCCAATCCATGATATTGACGTTACTACTCAATATATTTGTATTGTTGCTTTGGTTTTGAAGCTGGCTGTACATATTTTTTTCCCCCAACAACATATCTAATTGATCAAGGGACTTAGCACACTAGAAGACCACAAAGTTACAGTTAGTCTTCTGCAATCTACCCTAGCCAAACATGTACCCACTGCAAAAGCCTAGTCAGTGACACATTTTAATTTGGAAAGGTTTGAATCCCTGTTAATATAACACATTAAAAAATGAAAACTTCTAACACAACAATACTGCATTTGCTCCCATTCTTAATTTCATTGTAATTGTCTGTGTTGTTTTTCTTCATCAAACTATCAGACCATTCGAATCAATCTTTCTTTAGTTTGAATTTACTGTTTTATGAAATACACATGTGGCTTAGAAATTTCCCCGGGACCTTCGAATATGAGATACGTGTGACACAAGTGATTACAGTGTCTCCTTTGTAGCCTGATAACTACATTTCGGTAGACTTGTAGGCTTGCCACCCTCTCACACCCAATGCCATCAAAGCCCCACAGAGCTGGAAACAGTAAGGGAAGTGCCTTGATAGGGCAGAAAGCCACACACTAAAGGTTTCACACAGACCTCCCGTTCCATGTTACTTCCTCTCTCTCCTTCTGTTGCCAAACCACCACAGTTCAGCTAATTCCTCCCCCAGCAGCGTCTCACCCAGCGCTGCAATTACAGTGGAGACAGAAATGGAGTTGGAAATGAAGTAATAAGGAGGCAGAGAGTGGAGGCTACCATGATTCATCCCTAAAGCACGCAGGGTCATTAAAAATATATACATGGTCCGGTAATCACTAATTTTACCCACTAACTAAAAGAAGGAGGAAGAAATGAAAATTAGGTGTTTTGAGAAAACCCTGCCTCTCTCTTGGTCTGTTCCAGAGGAAGCAGCTTGCTTAAGGGGACGTGTATGTGTTCTAAGCACAGTGCCAAACCTGTCATCATAAGTAATCCCAAGGTATTATTTAGAACAGCCACGGCCAAGTAAAGGAAGAGACTAGGGATTGCTAACAATGTCTGGTCTTTACACTTCATGGTTAAAACACACATTCTACTAAGTTTTTCCTAAATTGAAATCATTTATACATCAATACTTTAAAGTAGGCTTGAAGCAATATTTGGGTACTTGTCTTTATGGCCTCAATTTTTCTAGAAGAGAAAAGTGAAAAACTGATATGACATCCCAAGAATTTTTTATCATGGCCCAATTTTAAGGGAATTTGCTTATTTTGTTTTCTAATTGTCACCAACATGGAAATCTGCACAGTTCCCCTGAAATCCACTTCTCCCAACTGATGTGTTCCTACCAGCAGGGTCTTCCTTGCCTCCAAGAATTCTAATCTTCACCATTTTGACTTTTTTTTTTCTCATGCTCTTCCATTTCTGCTATTTCCATGCCTAACTCCCCACTTCCAAAGTCAATTGAAGATCTCCTGATGTGCCTCTCCTATAGGGTCACCTCACCTTCAAGTTCAGTCAGTCCAGTAGTATGAGTACTCATCTCCTCACCCCTACTCCACTGTGCCAGCTTCCCAACAGGCCTCCCTTTCTCCATCCCTCCTTACTCTGTTCCCCCACTCAAATCAATTTCTAAGTTCCTTCTGTTATCAATCACACAAACTTTCGAGGGTCTTACTATAGTAGTATTTCCAATTTTCCACCTAGAAAATCCTTATCCAATATCTAAGGTCTACGCCCTTTCAGATGCTATCCTCTAGTAATTTGAGCAAGTTAAGATACTCAGTGTAGTACACACATTCTACATTCAAAGCCTCTCTCCTTCATCTGCCCCCATCTCTATCTTTATCATCCACCTTGCACTCATTACACTCAAACAAAAACTACACCCACTCAATGTTCCGAGTTTCTCTTTCTGACCTTGTGGCTTTATTTTTGCTAAACATTCCACCTGGAATAGCCTTTTGCTTCAATCTCTTCTTCACATCCCAACTACTCACCTGGTATTCTCCCTCCCAAGGTCATGTCATATTCTACTTCCTTTGGTTTTCTCAGAGGCAGCCACAACCACACAGATTCTCTACTCAGTGTCAACTCCTCTTTACTGGTATGACTTTGTTGCACCTTCTACCATAGATATCAATATACTTAAAATACTTCTGTTATTATAACAGGCATTATTTACAGCAGGAACTGTGTTACTTAGCTCCATATCACTACCACAGCTAAAATAGAGATTTGTATATATTCATGCTCAATGCATGCTTGTTCTATTTGAACAGCTTGTTTGAACCTGGCTTGAAATATTACTTTTATGCATACTGCTTGGTGTCTAAGCCAACATGTCAAGTAAAGATTGATTTGGAGAAGTTTAGTCAAAAAAGAAAAGGGCCCAGAACTCCCTACAGGGGATGCATTTATTTCATTCCCTTCTTCCTGGAGTCATCAAAAGTCATGAATACACTTAGTACCTTCACCTCAACAAATATTTGATAAATTAGTGGTTTTGTGGGTTGCAATTGTTATAGTCAACAGTGATTTCACTTTTAGATATTTATAAATATTCATTAAATTTTCAAGATGTGTTGTGAAAACTTAGTGCTCTTTTTCCCTTAGGAAAAGAAGTGTAGATCAAATTAAACTTAAGGTAGGAATTAATTATTCACATGCTTTCAAATGTGATCAACATCATTAAACTCTCTCCAAATATTTTTAAATTGGCAATAAATAAATTATTGCCAAGTTGAAGGAAAAGTCTCATTTCCTTCAGGGAAAGAGAGAGGATAGTGAATCCTGGGGATTCTTACGCAAAAATTTTAATTAGTGCTGAAAGTTTACTGCAAGCCCATTAGAAAATGTATGCCCTGAATTATAGTTTGGATCTTAAATGTTCCCCAAGGCTCATGGGTTCTAGGTTCTATCTAGCTTGTTGTGCTACTGGTAGCTAGTAGAACCATTAGGAGGTGGGGTCTAGATAGGTGCAGTTCTGCACACCTGTAATCCCAACAACTTAGGAGGCTAAGGCAGGATGTTGACAAGTTTAAAGCTAGCCTGAGCAACTTAGCAAGGCCCTTAGCAACTTAGCAAGACCTTTAGACCCTGTCTCAAATAGGCTTGGTATGTGGCTTGGAGGTTAAACACCCCTGGGTTCAATCCTTGGTCCAAAAAAAAAAAAAAAAAAAAAAACAAAGTGGGGTGGATTTAGTTGGAGGAAGTTAAGTCACTGACTTCATGCCATTGAAGAAGATATTGAATCATTATCTCTCTCTCTCTCTCTCTCTCTCTCTCTCTCTCTCTCTCTCTCTCTCTCTCTCTCTCTTTTCCTTTGTGGCAACCATGGAATGAGCAGATTTCCTCCACAATGTGTTCTTGCCATAATATGCTGCCTTGCCACTGGGTGAAATGCAACAGAGTGCAGCCACCAAAGACTGAAATCAGGAGTCAAGATAAATTTTCCTTCTTTTACACTTATTGTGTCAGGTATGTTGTCACAGCAATGGAAAAGTGACTAATACACCCCGATATCATAGTCTTAGAGAATTCTCAATGCAATTACCTGGGTTCCATGCCTCAACTACTACACTCCCACTAAACATACGAGAGCCATTAAATCAAGAAATCAGTGAGATTACTGTCCTTTGAGTTCATATTCTTTTTAAGTTTTGTATGATATAAAAGCAAGAAAAAGTAACTTAGCCTTGAAATTTATCCAGAGAGTTTGAACAAATGGTTACTGCATTTTTTGACAATTTAAGGAAAGCACTATTTTATGTTAACTGGACTTAGAGACTGACTTTTGTATCCCTTCAGGAGGGGATTTCTCCCCAGTGATTGTTAGGTATCACACTCACCCAATATTTTTACTTCATGTCAAGCTTTTTACTCCTCACACTTCAGATAGAGCCCTAATATCCAGAGTATACAAAGAACTCAAAAAATTAAACAATAAGAAAACAAATAACCCAATCAACAAATGGGCCAAGGACCTGAATAGACACTTCTCAGAGGAGGACATACAATCAATCAACAAGTACATGAAAAAATGCTCACCATCACTAGCAGTCAGAGAAATGCAAATCAAAACCACCCTAAGATACCATCTCACTCCAGTAAGATTGGCAGCCATTATGAAGTCAAACAACAAGTGCTGGAGAGGATGTGGGGAAAAGGGTACTCTTGTACATTGCTGGTGGGACTGCAAACTGGTGCGGCCAATTTGGAAAGCAGTATGGAGATTCCTGGGAAAGCTGGGAATGGAACCACCATTTGACCCAGCTATTGCCCTTCTTGGACTATTCCCTGAAGACCTTAAAAGAGCGTACTACAGGGATACTGCTACATCAATGTTCATAGCAGCACAATTCACAATCGCTAGACTGTGGAACCAACCCAGATGCCCTTCAATAGATGAATGGATAAAAAAAAAATGTGGCACTTATACACAATGGAGTATTATACAGCACTAAAAAATGACAAAATCATGGAATTTTCAGGGAAATGGATGGCACTAGAGCAGATTATGCTTAGTGAAGCTAGCCAATCCCTAAAAAACAAATACCAAATGTCTTCTTTGATATAATGAGAGCAACTAAGAACAAAGCAGGGAGGAAGAGCAGGAAGAAAAGATTAACATTAAACAGATACATGAGGTGGGAGGGAAAGGGAGAGAAAAGGGAAATTGCATGGTAATGGAGGGAGATCCTCATTGTTATACAAAATTACATATAAGAGGTTGTGAGGGGAATGGGAAAATAAATAAGGAGAGAAATTAATTACAGTAGATGGGGTAGAGAGAGAAGATGGGAGGGGAGGGGAGGGGAGATAGTAGAGGATAGGAAAGGTAGCAGAATACAACAGATACTAATAGGGCATTATGTAAAAATGTAGATGTGTAACCGACGTGATTCTGCAATCTGTATTTGGGGTAAAATTGGGAGTTCAAAACCCATCTGAATCAAATGTATGAAATATGATATGTCAAGAGCTTTGTAATGTTTTGAACAACCAATTAAAAAAAAAAAAGAAAGAAAATTGTTAGAGCTTGGCTGAGGCAGGTGGGAGTAATGCCTACCCCAGCCTCGCCCATTTCTAACAGGTTCCACAGATCCCTGGCTCAGGATCATTAGTTCTTTTTCTAAAATTCTTCACATGATTCAGTGAAAAACTTGGAGTGTAAGAATTTTAGAATAAAGGATTCGAAGTATTGAGGCATTGACAAAATAGGCTGTCATCAGGCCATTTTCAACATACATTTTTTTTCCTCTGGCTTCAAGACAAATACAACATTATTTCCACATAGGAGTGGGAAGACACTGCCTTAGTCATCTTTTTTTGTGCTGGTCAATGGAAAGATCCTGGGGGTAACTTCCAATGTGCCTGGGCACGTTCAAAATTTGTGTGAGTTTCTCTAAAAGTATTCTTTATTTAGTGACTGTTGAGAGTATTTCAGACACAAAATAAGGGGCATCACTCTTCCATGATGAAAAAGGGGGACTGGGGAAGGCCCAGACCCAGGAAGGATGAAGTACTGACTTTCTACTCTAGGCTAACCAGTAAGGAGGAGAAGTAAAAAAGAAGGAAACATCAGGCCACAGCCATAAAATGAATGTACCTACTGCTGATATAAAAATTCCAAGTAATAAATGACATCCCACTGTTCAAATCCTCTATGATAAATAAATTTGTCTGAGTCATATAGGGACAATGGCAGCGAAACTGGGTTTAGATCTCAAGTCTCCTGAATTTTCTATGATATTCAAAAATATACTTCCCTTCCCATCCTACAAGTGCAGCTAGCCTAGAGAAAACAGACTGAAGGACATAAAAACTTTTGATTTTTCAGACTCTGAGGCATCTTTTCTGCCCTCTCATCACATAGCAGCACTTGCCACCTCAAACTGCCACCAACACACTTCTCTACCTCTCCAATCACACCGAAAGCCCTTGAAAAGAAAGATGACATATTTTACCTCTCCACTTAGCTCTCGAGTGCGTGACATACAATACAAAGTGAATAGTTATTGAATTAATGGATTGACTCCTGATTCTGTGTAACTACAGAGGGAAATTCTAGGATCAAAGGGTTTTAAGAGGAGCTGATTTCCACTCAACACGTTAAAAACCATTCTAACCAGTCTTCTTGAGTTAGACAGGCAAAGGAAAAAGTTGTGAATTCTATTTTACCAGAAGCCTTCAAACAGAGGCTGTATAATAATATGTTAGGGTTACCCGAGAGAAAATGCCTGCCTTGGGTGGTCTCCAATTTACTGAAGCTATGACTATTCTACTCCGGACCCCACATCTTATCATTGAGAAGAGTCTCTAGCGCCACCTTCCTGTTAGATGGGGTATTTTGTAAAGGTCTCTCCTTGTCTAAACTGGTTAGTGGATTTACTAACCCTAATTAAATATTGAGCCTCTGCAGTAATTTTAAACAGAGAAGAACTTAACAGAAGTAGTATACGGTTGGGAAATAAGCTTAATATTGTAATATTGAGCTTATTTATATTTGAAGAATGACACCACCATCCTGTGAGTAAAATCATACAGATAAAACATACAGGAGTTTCAACATATATCAATCAGTACAAGAAAATACAGACAAATCAAATCTGAAAACTAACAAGATCCTTTCAGTTAACCTGAACCATCACATGTGGTTTCAAAAGGAGACTCATTTAGAATCACACAGCCAGAGCCTGGTAGAGTTGGCACAACATTCCGCTGATTACAAGGCCAGAATTCTTTTCATTACCCAATGCTGTGAAGCCCACTGTAATATAACACTTAATTATACAGGTTTGGGAATACAAGTCAAAGCAGATCCCAAGTGTAATAATAGATGCTTAAAACTACATATGGGAAAAGCATGCTATAACATGAGTAATCTATGACGTAAATAAATTATAAAGGGATTGATTGCACTGTATTTTTCCCATCAAGAACTGAGTTGTATTCCCAGATCATGTGGGTCATCTGTGCTGTAAACTATATAATGTGATCTCATTGGAATCCAAACCAGATGAGAGACATTGGGGCATCAGAGTGTAGAGAAAATGCAAAATACAAAAGTACCCTATTAGGCTTTGATTTAGAGCAAGTTATTTAAACTGACCAACTACCCTGCAAAGTAAGTATTTTCATCTCCACTTTTACAGATGAAACTAGGGTTCAGAAATAAAAAGTGCTCATCTATTGTCATACACCAGTAAATGGCAGTGAGGATTAAAATCCACATTGGTTTACTTCTCAAACTCATGTTTTCCCTAAGGAATCAGGACACTTCAGTTGTCCAAAGCTCAGTAAATAAGTTTAATTTCACCTACTTCACTTTCCATCTTTGCCTTAGACAATCTCTAAGGCTCCTTCCAGTTCTGGAAGCTCTTCTGATACACATATTAGGATTGAAAATCCATATATATATCCATATATATATATATATATATATTCTATCGAAAATAAATAAATAATATAAAACACAAGCATGCATACTACCTAGACTGTCTAGACTTCTTTCTTTTCATTTTTCTGATAGGGCATACTTATCAAGGTGGGTTTGAATGTTGACACCAACTGAGGGCCTTCAGTAAAGAAGCGACACATTCACAGTTTCTTTATATGCACGTGGGCAAGCTTAAGGTAGGCATCTACTATGCGCAGGACTCTATAAACAGCTGCAGCTTAAACAGGCAACATCCTCAGTGTGGACAGGAGTCAGCTGGTGCTGAAAGACGAGATCATTGACCATCTCAGCTCTGTGCAGTAGGATCTCAGAGGACTCCTCTGCCTTTGAGTCCATCAGCCTTAGAGGGCTTTCCATGCAGAGAGAATAACCCATCTTCAAGGCATTTTAGAGCAATGGGAAATATCTCACCAGGCCTGTGAATCAAAGAGGCCCAATTCTGTCCTTATTTACCAATGACTATCATAAGATGACTTCACATTCAATTGGGCCTAAATTCTTTATTTATAAATTCAAAATTAACCATCACCCGGGCTTCACTGAATGGGGTTGGGGGGGGGGGGGAGAGAGAGAGAGAGAGAGAGAGAGAGAGAGTGTCTGTGTATCTAATCAAATAATGAGTGTACTGGGGTCTTGCAGATTCTATGCTATGACCCAAAGGTACTAAGAGCTGAGATGATCACTCTCTCTGTAGTCAAAATTTTAGCTGATTCTTTCACTCTCATTGATTTATTCACATCAGAGATAGGCTTTTACTACTGTCTTTATCGTGTGTGTGTGTGTGTGTGTGTGTGTGTGTGTGACCAAGGTAAGAAAAGCATGAGTTTGGTGTCATGCAGATAGGTGTTTCATCCTAGGTAAATCACAGCCTGGCTTTGTGGCCTTGAGTATGTCTGATACTCTGTCTGCTTCAGTTTCCTCATCTGTAAAATGGAGAGAATTTTGCCTGGATAGTGTAATTGAATTCATAATGACATTATCTAAAAGAGCCTAATACATCTGGTTCACAGTAACTGTGTGATAAAATTGTAGTAGTCACTGTAATTATTCACCACTACATTCAAACGACCAATGATGAACAGTAGGAAAGGAAAAGTCACCCCTTCCCAGGCCCCTGCCCACCAACCCCAGGTCTCTTGGCCTTTCCAGCTGTCATTGACTTGCTGTGGGACAGGAGCCCATACACAGTTAGTGCTAAGTGAACCTAGCATACTGCAGCTCTGCCCTTCTGCACTTTCCACAGGCTACCACTTGAGCACTTCTACTGCCACCCAGCAACTACCCAGGGGAACTACATGGATTTCAGACAAGTCCAATTTAAAGGGATAGTTATTTGAAAATTCCAAGAAGCAAGAGGAAAGACCTTTATTGAAAGCCTTCTCCCTAGCAGTGAAGTTCACAAGGAGTTAAATGCTGAGATGGGGTTAAATTCAAAGCTCCAACACTGTCCAGACCTGTTCCTTTCCATAAGGTATGATTGCTGTAAAACCACCTGGGCTTTTCTTTTCTCTTCATCATCTTCATCATATTATTATTATTATTTTTAAGAGGACCCAGATAACAATTTCAAATTACAGAATTTTAGTTCCAAAGGATACCTAGGAGAGATCATTGCTAGGCTATTCTTTCATTGCAGATAGAGATGTTAAAAAAATACAGAGAAGAGAGAAGAAAACCCATGTCAGAGAGTTTATTAAGGAAAAGTCAAAACTCTAATTCCACTCTACTATCTACACAACCAATGCTCCTCTCCATAGCTGTTTCTAAATAGCAGGTTCCCTGAGGAAAATAAAAAAATTGCTAGAACTTGTAGATTTGGGTCAATGAACAAGCTGCTTAGTGGTTTACCCAGCTTTCAGTTCTACTCTCAGTTTTGCCATCAGGGTTCTTGGTCACAGTCTTCTACAGCTATAAAGTAAGGGGGTTGAGGGGCTGGAATTGTGGCTCATTGGTAGAGCTCTTGCCTACCATATATGAAGCATGGTTCTATTCTCAGCAGCACATCAAATAAATAAATAAAATAAAGATATTGTGCCCATCTATAGCTAAAACATATTTTTTTAAAAAGTAAGGGGATTGAACCAATCACTTGAAACTCCCTTTCAGCTCCAAAGCTTATATTTCTTATCATTCATTCTCATTTATTGAATGAAAATAATAGCACCTTGGAAAAATTTAAACATATCATTAACGGTTCTTTTGCAATAAATCAGAAGAAACAAATCCTGAACTCTGATGCTCTGGCAAGCATCCCTCAGCCCCATGCCATTCCTTAGGATGGATTCTTATGAAAACATGCCCAATGAAGCCCCAGGGCTTGTCCCATCTGTTGAACGTGCCTCTTCTCACTTACATCCTAGCTGGTACACAACACATCAGTGCAGTCTCTCCTTTCTGAAGGGATCTTTGTCAGTGAAAATCATTACAACTTTTGTTTTTGTTTTTTTTTAAAAAGCAGAGGGGCCAGCATTAGAAACAAAACCAAAATAGCACATGGGTGATTACTAAGAAATACTTTGGAAAATCATGGGGAGAGGTGGTATATTGTAATAGAGGATGGATGTGTAGACTAGATTTTAAAAGAAAGACCCAAAACTTTAAACTCTCACTCAGAAAGTTAGAGTAATAGAATTCTTACTGTGTTTTTTGACTTATGCCCCACCCTCCACCTCTGTTTTTTTTTTTCTTGTGTGTTTTTATTCTTATTTTCTTATGTGTGCTTTATAAAAAGAATACCAAGGCTATTAACTGGGGTACTTTTAAGGATAGTTGATCCAAAAGCAGTTCTAAGATTTAATTGCTAAGTTTCAATAGTCCCATTCAGTGAAGGAAAATACATAAGATGATTCTTCCCATAATGAGAATAGAAAAGCTAAATCGATGGGGCTTGCAAAATCAACAATTAAACAATGATTACAAGCAGCAAGAGTAAACTCAAGAATACTCCATGCCTTAAAGATCCAAATTCCCTGGCTGCATAGACTCTGGGATTATCCCAGGAAAGATTCAGCTTTTTCAGAGAACCAATTTCTTTCTTTGAAGCCAAATCCCTGATCTACATTCTATTTATGCTTCAGAATCCTGCCATTAAATAAATGCTGTATCTCTAACATTGATGGGTCACCTTGTTATTCAGAGAAACAGACTCTTACAGAACCTCAAGTCAGGTACTCTCAGGAAGCACATAGTGAATGCAGCATACCTTTGGGGGTGGGTGTCAGGCATTCCCCAGCAGGGATGGGATCCTGCCCTCTGCAGGAATTCCTGGGCAACAACTTCCTAAGGAGGTATTTCTCATTTAAATATAACTTCTTGGCAACCAAATATTTATCTGGAAGAAATTGGGAGTGGCCCTGTCCAATAAGGCACCTGGGTTCAATCCATTACTCAAAAATAACAGGATTGTGGCATTTGGGGAACGCCTCCCCAGAGAGATTTGCCAAGAAATAGCTCAGCAATCCCCCACCATCCACCCATCCTTGTCAACACGCCTCCCTTGGCATTATGAGTGAGTGGACAGTACCACACCCAAGATCAGATCCAGGGCATTCTTGGCACAGATCCCCAGAGGCAAAGTCAGGGTGTGCATGACAAAATCCTCGCTTATTGCCCAGTTCATCACAGCATGTGATATAACTTGATCTGTGCTGAGGACAGTAGGTCCATAAGCCCCAAGGCAGTTCTGTTTTCAGCCTTTAACTCCATTCAAGCAATTCTCAAGTGCCTTTGCTCTATTGGGTTCTGATATCTTTAGTGCTGCTGGTATGAAGGTGACTTTCAGAATCTTACCTCTAACCTCAACTTTCCACACCAAGATTATGCATCTGACACCTCTCCCCAGAACTGGCTCAAAGACCTGATTACACTTTTCTCAATGGTCCACTCTATCCCATACACCACTCCCTGTATTAATCACTCAGCATTTATTAAGCACATGGCAATGTGCCTATCACACTGAAGCTGCTCTACAGATTTATTGAAGCACAGAGATACATAAAGAATCCAGGCTTTATCATTCCCAACGTCCAAAGTAAATAAAACCTTCTACCTGGCCATTCAACACTGTCCATGAACATGTTTTCTCTCTGTCCACTTTCTCTATGTTCCAGATACTCAGGAGACTACTCATACTCATACTAAGCTACTTCTCATATTTTGCATCTTCACATCTTTTTGTCACATTTTTTATCAGTCTATGAGGAACCATATTCTTCTCTATCAAAATCCATCAACATATTCATTTTTTAGCAAAATTTGCACCACTAAGAAACGTGTGCCCAGTGTATGCTCCCACAATATATTGCTTTCATATTCCATTGAAGGTTTGTAATGTTATGCCTTATATGAAAATTAATTTTATATATATTTAGTTTCCTCATCCTCAATTAGATCTCAAGCTTATTTGAAGACAGGGCCAATGGGTGTTTTATCTCTTACATATACATATGCATATACATGATGTTTTTCCCAGCAGAGACTACTAGGCCACTGCCTTCTGTTTGTTGAATAATCATACTGAAACTATCACAACTAATTCTGTTTCTGGTATCTGGATGCAGCAAAATATAAGTTATCATAAATTAAAAAAAAACATGAGGTAAACACATAATGGTGGCAACTATATAAAATAACTGAAATAGTCTTTTAACTAAAAAAAAAGGACTATAAATTATCTGCTGTCCTGCTGCTCCCACTTATAAGTCATGTTTTGTGTTATAATCAGCTTCCTCTGGTGGTCAAATGATATAAGGTATAACCAAAGGTGTTTTAGGTGACCATGTACTGGATTTAAGATCACTTCACCATGTACATGTATGGACTCATCCCTTATATGCATTTCCTGCCTGGTTTGAGTTGGATGATTCCATCTTGTTCTTATGAAAATTTTTACATATGCTTTCCTAGTCACAGAAAAAAAAATATATCCCTTATCTTCCATCAGTGGGGTTTCACTGTCTCAAACCAACACATCAAGTTTCTATTCCAATCAGAAAACTGGCTCCAGCTCTCTGCTAGTCACTGCATAACAGTCCTTGAGTTGACTGAATGATTAATACTCCTTTCTTGCTAAATTTATAAAACAGACCTGTAGTCCTGACTGTCCTCAGTAGCTTCTCAGGGAACAGCACTTTGAAATACTTTAAAGGATCCATGTAGAGTAACTTCTATCTTTGAACAAAAAGCAAAGCAAATTGGATTTAAAAAAAAAAGAGTTAGTTAAAGGAAAATAAAAGAAAAGGAAGCTAAATGGAAAAGAAAAGGAGCACTTATAGCAGTCACCAGGTGGGCACTACTCATGCATTCTTATTTGGTCCTCACAGCTCAATGAGTACACATTGCCAATAAGTGACGATCTAAGCATGGAATCATGATATGTAGAATCCTCCACAATACTGTTATTTTACATTTAAAAAACCACAATCCTCACCACCTTTGACCCTCAGGACCTGGCAGCATCTTATTCTGTGAATCAGTTACTTAGGATTAGGTCTGGCTGCAGTATAAAAGAAAAATCCCATCTAATGACCAACTGTACATCTCTTCTCTTAGTAAAAGAAAAAAAGGTGGGTGGTATAGGACCAGAAGGGCAGATCCCCTGAATCATGAAGAAGTCAGGCTCCTTTAAATACCCCACCCTGCCATCCCTACTTGTGGTCCTAGGATCCATAATCCACAGTGGCTGGAATGTTACATCTATATGGGATGGGGGAGTAGGGAGGAAGTAGGAAAAGTCCCTGAAGAATACTTCCTTGGCTTTTGAGGAGTCTTCCCACAAGGCCCTCCCATTTTTCCTGCTCACATTCTACTGTATGGAACTCAGTCAAATGGACAGACCTGGCCTGAAGACAGCCTGAGTGAGGTGGTTAGTGTTTCAACTGTGCATAGGCTTCCCCAGTAACTTCTAAATTCTGTCAGAAGGGAGGATGAGAGAATGTTACTGGGAACCAATACCAGGCCATTAGTATTTGCAGATGGTTTTCTGACTCTGATAGTGAATTTCAAGTTATAAAGTCAGAATTTTCATTATTTTAATTTAGAAATGGTAGTAAAATAAACCTGTTTTTTTTCCCTTTCTTATTCATGCCTAAAGATATTCCACAGAGAAGGTATAAGTTGCTGCTCATTGCCTAAGTGGAAATAGAAGATGTGCCAACATGCCATGACTCTTTAGCTCAAAGCCATTCTGGGAAGAAGAGACTCACGTCATTATTAGCTGCACTACTCTCTCACTCTGCAGCCACACTAAGACTTTGAGACCCCAAGTCCTACAAAGATCATGGCCAACCTGTCTCCTCAAATACACATCGAAATACAAACCATAGTACATCACCAAGCTGAATCTTTTCATGAGTGTGAAAATATAAAAGATCTTCTTTCTAGATTCACAGATTTCAAAAATTAAAAAAAAAATACTTTAAGGATAAAGTTATATCATTTTTGGTAGCAAGGTTTGCTGTTGTCTTTGATCTGTGCTTGTCTCCATGTCTGGTAGTTCAGCACATCTACAATTTTTCTTGGATTTCAGTTCTTATCCTAAAGCATATGGACTGAAGAAATGTTTCTACAAATAGTGATTAATATGAAAGAGAAAATATTGTGTTGCTTTATATTATTTAGCGAATGAGTATTTGGAAAGAGAAGAGGTAAGAGATCTGAGTTACTCCTTAGGAAAAGCAAGAACCTGGACCCTTGTTCAATAGTCTTCTATCCCACTTTCTTCTCAATGGAATTGCTTTGATTTGTGCCTAAAAATTATGTCTTCATGAATGAGGTCATAGTCCATTGTTTTGATGAGTCTAATAGTTAGACACATCTAAATAAAGAAAAAGATAATCAACTTCATACCTTGATGGATATTTTTAATAAGGACTGGAAATAGGAATCATACTTTAAAAAATGAACTATACTAGTGGATCCAGGAATTTGAACTAAGGAGAAGAGTGGGAGAAAAACAAAGAAAGACAAAAGAGGAGAAAGGAGAAGAATGTCAGTTAAACCTGGAAAAGTAGATCAAGTACTAATTCTAGCCCATCTTCTTTGTTCCCATATCATCCTTCCCTTGCAGCTAAAAAATTAAAGGCAAAAATGCTCATATTTTGCTACAAATGTCAAACATTCCCAAAGCAAAAACTGTCATTGGTTACTATACCCCTTGTCTCCTGACAAGGGGTTATTTTTCCACATTTTATAAAACCAAAACTAGAAAGAAGTTTCTAAAATATTTATTAATTATTGGCTTAAGAGATGGCAAAGACTTTAAGATCTTCTAATGTAATTCCTTTCATTTTACAAGGGAGTAAACCAAGGCTCTGCAAGAAGAAACGTCACAGCAAATTGGAAGAATAATTGGGACAAGAATTCAGATTTTCTTATTTTCAAACCAAAGATGGAGCCTCCATAGTACATTTCCAAGTAATTGCCCTCATTAAACTAGGCTTGACCAGGGCAGATGCCCTTTATCAGAGTGAATGAGCTAAAAAGAGGCATTTCCATCTGCCACCAGCTTCTCCTTACCTATACCAGTTGCAACCACCTCCAATGCTCTGCAGCCTCCACTTAATCTAAAACATTTCTCAAGAACTCATGCAAATTTTACGAATCTCTTAGTTTAGCAAAATGCCACAGCACCAAGATGAATTTCTGATTTTTATCCTTCAAATCTCTTCATCATCACTGATAAAGCCTTCTGTTTATATGATACCTCTCCCCCAAGAAACCAAGGTGATTTATGGACGTTATCCCATTACGGAATAAGTAATTATCCTACAGATAAGTGGGCAATTTTATTCATTTTATACACTGAATCAGACCCATTTCCCAGCAGTTCCAGAAATGGTACCATAGTTTGTAGCAAGAGCTTTCTGACCAATTTATATGGGAATCTCTTCATTTTCTATGAATGCCAGTGCAAGAAACTCATAAAGCAGAACTATCCTAGCTCCTGCAACATGCCCTTCATTTATCTACTCCTAAATGCAAAACTCGTCTCTACTTCTGGTCCTCTGCACCCTTCATATTTAGCAGGTTCATGTTACACTGGCCTATTGACAGTTCCCTCAATCCTTTGAACATATTCTCCTTTCTACCTGGAACACACTCCATAATATCCTTCATCTTAACTTTCTGATCCTTCTTCTGCTTCCAGCACCAGGATTTCTTCCTCAGAGAAGTCTTTCCTTATCTTCTTCCACCCCAACCTGGGTCAAAATCCTGGATTTTGACCAGTCTGGTCCCCTGCCTGTGGTGCTCTCCCTCCAATGATGCCTACTTCTTTTTTGTTGGGTTGTTTTTTAATTTTATTTAAACACTTTTATTTTCTTTATTTGTTCTAAATAGTTATACATGGCAGCAGAATGCATTTCAATTCCTTCTACACAAATGGAGCACAACTTTTCATTTCTCTGGTTGTACAAAATGTAGCGTCACACCATATGTGCAGTCATACATGTGCCTGAGGTAATGTTTAAACATATCATTCCACCATCTTTCCTGCACCATGCCCCCTCCTCCTCCCTCCCTTCTCTTTGCCCAAAGTTCCTCCATTCTTCCCATGCCCCTCCCCCATTTATGGATCAGCATCCACTTATCAGAGGGTGCCTACTTCTTGATTTTCATGCCTTTGTGTAATAGCTTCCCCTTGAGTGTGGGTTGGATTTAGTGACTTGCCTCTAGAAAACAGAATGTGACAGAGTGATG
The DNA here is from genome assembly GCF_047511675.1 of Marmota flaviventris. Classification (NCBI taxonomy): domain Eukaryota; kingdom Metazoa; phylum Chordata; class Mammalia; order Rodentia; family Sciuridae; genus Marmota; species Marmota flaviventris. Next base: position 45,502,888 of record NC_092505.1, on the reverse strand, counting down.
AGACGTCCCCTCCAGGATTAGGTTATCCAAAGCCTGGTTTCTCAATTTCTCAATCTTTCTTTCTTTCTCTTTCTCTCCCTTGTTTCCTCTGAAGGAAGCCAGGAGCCATGTTGTCAGGCACCTTATGTAAAGAACCATGTGGCAAGGATTACTGAGAGTTCTGGCAACTGCCAGTAAGAAACTGAGTCTGTCAACAACCACATGAGTGAGCTTAAAAGTGAGCTTCCCTGGTGGTGGGGTGCCACAGCCCCACAGATACATTGATAGAAGCTTTGAGAGAGAAAATAGCTGATATTATCAATGTTTCTGTTCTTCAAACAAAGGGCTAATATGTTTGCTGTTTTTACACAGCTGTTTTCAGGTAAGTTTAACGTATCAATATAGGTTTCACATACTCTCCCTTTCAAAGCCCTGATCAGTTGTGACTTTATGCCCTCAGTATGATTTTAGATTACTATCTGCTTGTCCTCTTAATTGTCAGTTCGATGAGAGCAGAAACTCTGAGTCTATCATAACTATGGTGTCACAGAGCCCAGCACAGCACCTTGCATATGACAAGTGCTCAGTAAATGTCAGACGAGTGAATCGTTTATCTCAACCTTCATCTTCTCCTGCAGCCTTTCAGGCACCCCAGATGATTAATATGTAATGCATCTTCCACTTGTGGGCTCACAGCCTGACCCTTCTGCCCCCCTCTCCCATACCAGGAAAGTTCAATCCAGTCATCTCAGGCCAGAGATTCTGCTTCTGCCAAGTCTTCCCACACCTTAAAGTCCTCTTTTTCTCACCTGCGGGCCCAGTTGAAATCTTTATAATTCCCTGACTCTACTATCACACAATACCTCCCCTAGCTGACCCCTTGCTCCAGTTTCTATTTTCTCCAAGCCAGCTATCATATTATTACCACCCTTACTTTTTCTGTAGCAAAATTTTTTTTCAGGTCCTTCCCTGCAAACACCGTCTACATCTCATATCTTAGTAAGACTAAAACCTAAACTCTTCATACTACCATTTGAGACTATTCCTGAAGTTTGACCTTCCCAACAGTTGAATCCCAGTGCATGTGAGCCTCAAAATAATCATATTAGTTGTGCATTTGCCTACTGACGCTCAACTGTCCTGTTCCTCCTTATCTCTGTCCCCAGATTCTACTCACCATATAACAATCTGTTCTAATTCCACCTTCTCCATAAAAACTTCTCATCTCTCCCAGTACAAATTCTGTCTCCCTCTCCTGTGCCCATGGCATTGTTGGCTTTATTCCAGATCCCTAAACCAAGCCTGATTTGGGATAAACCATGATTTGCATCTATGTCCCCACCAGACAGTGAACATCTTTATGTCTTGTCTCTCTGTCCTGCACAGTGCCTGCCATATAGCTGGCCTCAGGAAGGACTCACTGAATGTCATCAAACTGCTGTTTGGAAACACCATACATTTAAGGAGCTGCTTTTTTATTTTCAAAATGCTGCTGGGAGAGAGGATTATTAATCGGTGTCTTTTGGTTCTTTTAAAGCAAAGACCACAAACCACCTCTTAAGCCAAGAAAAAGATATGATTAGAGGGAAACACTTCAATACCTTTAATTCTCTGAGTTTGAAAGAACAATAAAATGCCGGCTTCCACTAGATTATTTCTTCTTAATTAAAAGTTATCCTGATTCTTTTGGAACACCCAATTTCTGGTCAGGTCAACAAACAGTAACCAACACTACCCGCCCCTCCCTTCCCTGCCTTCCTAGCCCTTCTCCTGAAGTTATGCAACCCTTGGGGGCGGCATACTCTTCAACTATTTGCTCTGTGCTCATAATTAGATTGTCTAGACAGGAGATGTTGCTGGAGCAATAGGAAAATATTTTACAAGGTGCTCCGCAGAACCACACTTATAACAGTGATTAGAACACACTGAAGACGCAAAGCCAGCAAAATCAGCCTGGGCCACGAGCCGATTTCATCCTAAAGCAGAGGCCCTTTGAAGCTCTCATCTGAGGAAGAGATGCCAAATTAGAACTCTGAGGACAGGGAGCAGCTCCCTGGCCTTCAGATCCGTGAGAGCAAGGCTGAGCCGATAGAATAATGTCTACCTGCCCTCCCCGTGTCCTCCACATGCTGACCCTAAATCACCCAGTCAGGATGAAGTTTGCAGCTTTCACCAGCATCTCCAAAATGAGATGCTTGAAGGTCACAGTAAGCAGTTTCCAGGACCTCACTTCTGCAGCATGGTGTATCCTTTTTATTTTGCAGAATGCAAATGTCAACAGCAGAGAGAGAGATGCACAATGCCTGCTCTTACAGGAAGACATTTCTTGGCCTGACCTCCTCCTTCAGCTTTTGTTGGCATATCAGTGTGACAGCAACAATATTTTCCAACAGAAACCCTCTTTAGAGAGATCTTTCACAGAAGGAATTGCTTAGGTAAAATCATTTAGTTCTCTAAGATGAATGACTTTTGAAAAATTGCTACACCGTTAAGAGTACTGCATTTCAATACAAAAAAAAAACAAAAAACTTAGAGACTTTATTAATTTGGCAAGAGGAGATTTAGCAAGGAGAAGAGCCTTCTAACAGGAAAGTAGATAGGACCCAGTCCCTGAATGTCTGTAGTTCTGTCAAAGTTATTACATACATTGCATTACTTAACTTCTTAATACATACCAGATATTCTTCTAAGCACTTTATATGTGTGATCTCATTAAATCTTCAACACAGACCAAAGAGATAGGTAGTACCCCAATCCTGTCCCCAGTCCTCAGTAGAAATGAGGAGACTGAGGCCTGAATTGTTAAATAACTGTTCCAGGTGGCCAGAAGCAGATCTGGGGCTGGCTCCCAGCCAGTCTGACATCAGAACCTGCTCTCCACATTCTACAGAGCTCTGATGGGAACACAGATAAAGAAAGGGGGCCTTTTTACACTCAAAAACTTCAATGCATTTGAGGACAAGTATGAATTGGGTGTATGACAAAATGAGGAGGATATGAAATCAAAGGATCTCATGCTTCAGATTCTACCACCATCTGTTTTCAGGACCAGTCATTGAACCACTTAGAATCTCATTTTCCTCATCGTTCTCTCTTGTGGTACTTTTGAAAAAGTGGGAGAGGTGACAAATAAATATGGATTTATTAGAAACCCTTAAATGAACACATACTTTTATTTTACCATTATACGATTGAAAAAGAATTTTCACATTCATCATTTAAATCTGTAATGACTGTGTGAATTAGGCCTGGCAGAGATTTTTATTTATTGATATTTCACTCCATTCACAATATCTTCAAAAAAAAATAAAATACTTGGGAATCAACCTAACAAAAGAGGTGAAAGACTTATACAATGAAAACTACAGAACCCTAAAGAGAGAAATAGAAGAAGATCTTAGAAGATGGAAAAATATACCCTGTTCATGGATAGGCAGAACTAACATCATCAAAATGGCGATATTACCAAAAGTTCTCTATAGGTTTAATGCAATGCCAATCAAAATCCCAACGGCATTTCTTGTAGAAATAGAGAAAGCAATCATGAAATTCATATGGAAAAATAAAAGACCCAGAATAGCAAAAACATTGCTAAGCAGGAAGTGTGAATCAGGCGGTATAGCGATACCAGACTTCAAACTATACTACAGAGCAATAGTAACAAAAACAGCATGGTACTGGTACCAAAACAGGCAGGTGGACCAATGGTACAGAATAGAGGACACAGAAACCAATCCGCAAAACTACAACTATCTTATATTTGATAAAGGGGCTAAAAGCATGCAATGGAGGAAGGATAGCATCTTCAACAAATGGTGCTGGGAAAACTGGAAATCCATATGCAACAAAATGAAACTGAATCCCTTTCTCTCACCATGCATAAAAGTGAATTCAAAATGGATCAAGGAGCTTGATATCAAATCAGAGACGTGCCGTCTGATAGAAGAAAAAGTTGGCTACGATCTACAGTCGGTGGGGTCGGGCTCCAAATTCCTCAATAGGACACCCATAGCACAAAAGTTAATAACTAGAATCAACAAATGGGACTTACTCAAACTAAAAAGTTTTTTCTCAGCAAAAGAAACAATAAGACAGGTAAATAGGGAGCCTACACCCTGGGAACAAATCTTTACTCCTCACACTTCAGATAGAGCCCTAATATCCAGAGTATACAAAGAACTCAAAAAATTAGACAATAAGAGAACAAACAACCCAATCAACAAATGGGCCAAGGACCTGAACAGACACTTCTCAGAGGAGGACATACAGTCAATCAACAAGTACATGAAAAAATGCTCATCATCTCTAGCTGTCAGAGAAATGCAAATCAAAACCACCCTAAGATACCATCTCACTCCAGTAAGATTGGCAGCCATTATGAAGTCAAACAACAACAAGTGATGGCGAGGATGTGGGGAAAAGGGTACACTTGTACATTGCTGGTGGGACTGCAGATTGGTGCAGCCAATTTGGAAAGCAGTATGGAGATTTCTTGGAAAGCTGGGAATGGAGCCACCATTTGACCCAGCTATTCCCCTTCTTGGTCTATTCCCTAAAGACCTAAAAAGAGCATGCTACAGGGACACTGCTACATCGATGTTCATAGCAGCACAGTTCACAATAGCAAGACTGTGGAACCAACCTAGATGCCCTTCAATAGACGAATGGATAAAACAAAATGTGGCATTTATACACAATGGAGTATTACTCTGCATTAAAAAATGACAAAATCATAGAATTTACAGGGAAATGGATGGCATTAGAGCAGATTATGCTAAGTGAAGCTAGCCAATCCCTAAAAAACAAATGCCAAATGTCTTCTTTGATATAAGGAGAGTAACTAAGATCAGAGTAGGGACGAAGAGCAGGAGAAGAAGATTAACATTTAACAGGGATGAGAGGTGGGAGGGAAAGGGAGAGAGAAGGGAAATTGCATGGTAATGGAAGGAGACCCTCAGGGTTATACAGTGGAGGGGGTAGAGAGAGAGGAGGGGAGGGGAGGGGAGAGGTGGGGAGGGGGGAGGGGGGAGGATGGGAAAGGCAGCGGAGCACAACAGACACTAGTATGGCAATATGTAAATCAATGGATGTGTAACTGATGTGATTCTGCAATCTGTGTATGGGGTGAAGGTGGGAGTTCATAACCCACTTGAATCAAAGTGTGGAATATGATATGTCAAGAAATTTGTAATGTTTTGAACAACCCACAATAAAAAATTAAAAAAAAAATAAAGTATGTAGCAAAAATAATTTCAGGAAATATACATTATTATATAAAATGTGCATTTTGCCATTAAAAAAAAATTTGAAATTTACATCCACAAGAATTAAAGTTCTTTTTATTTTACAAATTTAAGTGACAAGAAAATGGTGTGACTAAGATCAGTCACATCTCTAACTTTATGATTAATTCACATAGAATCATAGTCTAGTCTTCCCCTTCTGCCTCTACTTTTTTGGTACTGTTAGGTATGGAAATTTGTTTTTAATTAAAATCTGGAAATGCATCCACTTAGGATAGAAATGAGATTTAGATTTCCTTATCATTTCAGATAAGGAAAGATAGCAGAAGGTATGTACTAGCAACTAGCCACCCTGAAGGGTAAGCCAGGGCGTTCCCCAATGTCCTGGTTTTATCTCTGGTGAATGCTCTGAAAAGAGTCTGGCTTCATCTCACAAATAAATGACACACAGCTGTTGGTTGTCTCTTGCCCTTTCTCTCCACATGAAGCCAAAGGCAAGCAGAAAAAAAGCAAAGCCACTGTTCTGTAAGCAATGGTGCATGGGAGACACTGGCACATGTTCTGCTAAGTTCCAACAGTCTTCATAGTGCCTTCTTCATAGAAGCCCAAGTGACTCTACCCCAAAGTAAAGAAGAGAGAAAGGGAGAGAACGTTATTGATCCACATTAAAGAGCAATGGACACGGAGTTGGAAGAATAGGTTTTGAGACCCAGCTCAACAGCTGATGGTGCCTGGATCCTGGAATTTCTTTCAGTCTCACCTTTCTCATATGTAAAATGCCAGTGATCAGTCCAGCTTGTTCCTGGGTGCGAAAGGTCAAATGGCACCGGAAAGGCACTTGAGAAACAGCATCAGTATTACCGCCTACAGCCTGTGGGTACCAATGTGAAACCAAGGCAGTTTCTTTTAGCAAGGGAACTTGCTCAGACTCTGTCCTGGTTTTTCTTAGGAATCAGTTTCTTGTTGTTCTGCAGCTGATTTTCCCTTACCTCCCACTCTGTCCTCTGCCTACTGCTGCCTCACCCCTGACCTTATAATGGTGACTTAATGCCTGAGGAGGGCCAACTCAGCTGGAAGTAAAGATAGCGATCAAATTAATCTGCTTAGTTCCATGTTAACAAAAGCTTTAACCTGGGAGAAAATCAGAACTTGTTAATACCTGGCTGTCTGGAAGGCATACTACAAAGTGCTTTCACGTTGTGACATTAGAGCCTAACACTGAGACTGTTAACTAAGCAGAATGCCATTAATGTCACCTTTTAATGTAGAAGGAAATGAGGTTAATGGCTGTAAAATTGAGACTGGAACCCAGGACTCTACTCATAGTGTAGTACTCTGATATGGAGGATTGCTAGAAGTCCCTTAGCAGTCCTGAAGCAACCACCTTACGTCACCCATGTTTCTCCCCACCATCACCACTCCCCTGACCCCCAGATGCCCAGCAAGCCCTGCGACACCTGACAGCATGCCAGCTGCTGGCACCAGCCTTCCCACTCTAAACACAGAATGTGGATCTGGACAAGGCTGCACTGGTTAATTAGGAGGCCTGGAATTACATCAATTCCCAGTGGTAATAATTGGATGCTTCATAGGAAATTAAATAAAATATTCCATAAAAATGAAATTTGTCTGATTAAACTAATGAAAGAAGAAAAGCAAAGGATGGGAACATTGGGGAATAGTAGAAATATGCAGATTTCTCATCTTTCAAAGTGCAGGTTTTATGCTTATTACTTCAGCATGTCAAATGGAAACCTATTTTTCAAGTAAACAAACATTAAAGTAACTAATAATGATCATTATTAACAATTGTAAAAAAAAGTATGATGTAGAAGCTGAAAAAAGAAAAAGAAAGTGGTTTTATGTAAACCGATTTCTTTTTTTTTTCCTTTTTTGCACGACTATGGATTGAATCCAGGGTGCTCTACCAATGAGATACACTCTCAGCCCTTTTTTTATTTTATTTTGAGACAGGGTCTTGCTGAATTTCTAAGGCTGTCCTCAAACTTGCAATCCTCCTGCCTCAGCCTCCCAAAAAGCTGGGATTATAGGTATGCACCACCAAACTTGGCTAAATAAGTTTCTATTAGGAAGGTACTAGATAATATTCAGAAAAGATAGGACCAAGGATTTTGTGTTGTTACAATTAAAAATAAACAGATTACAAAACTATATTAGGGGTTGGGGCTGAGGCTCAGCAGCAGTGTGCTCGCCTAGCACATGCAAGGCCCTGGGTTCAATCCTCAGCACCACATAAAAATAAAATAAAGGTATTATGTCCAACTACAACTCAAAAATAAAATTTACAAATACTATGTTAGGAGAAAAATTCACTCAATAGAAAGCTAAGTAAGTAGATAAAATAGCAATACATATTAAAAATATAATAATACAAAAATTGAGATGGCAGAATTAAGACACTATCATATGAACATCTGTAAAGAAGTTAAAATCTTACTAATTGAAAGAAAAAGATGCCAAGTTGGATTACAAAGTAAAATTTAGTTATATGCTATATGCATGCAAGTACACATAAAAAAAGATTCAGAAAGCTTAAAGTAAAAATAGACAAAGATATATCGAAAACTCAAAGAAAAAGAACCTAAGTGCTGCAATTCTCCACAGACAAGGCATTAGAAGAGATTAACTTTATAATGGAAAATGCATTCACCATCTACAAAGGGTTGTGCATGGAATAACACAAGATCCACATTCATAATGTAAATCGATGTAAAATAATCTGCCATCCTAAGAGGAAACTAAATTAGTCTACTGAATGACAGATCAAGTAGTGAAAAAAGTTATTACTAAAAAAATAGGCACAGATAGAGGAAAGATAAATAGCACGAGGACTCTGGATCTGAACACTATTCATCAAACTCGAAACAGAGAAAGCAGTGACATAACATTAAAGTATTTATGAAATCAATAAAAAAAATCTACTTAAGTGTAAAAGTACCCAGAAAATCATAGAAAGAAGAAAAAGTAAGAGAATTTTATCTTCTGAATACAATGTAATAAAATGAAATTAATAATAAAATTGAAAGGGGTAAAAGCTTCAAGTAAAAAAGTTATTTCAACCTATTCTCAGGTCACAGAGGAAGTGAACAAAGAAAAATAGCAGGGTATATGAACTGTAATAATGAAATACTATTACATACATGGAAAATTGACATAGAGGGAATTTAATGTGTAAAGCTTACATATCTAATAAAATGACTATAAATGAATCAAAATTCCAGGAGAACATGCTGAAAATTGCAACACACACACACACACACACACACACAAATAAATCAAAATAAATAAATAAATAAAGAATGAATGAATGAATTAAGGAATAATGTGCATAAAGGTCCCAAATAATGAATGAGAAAGTAAAAGAATTCTATTATGAACAAGCAAACTCAACAAGGTGGTACTTTGAAAATAATCAGCCAATCAACTGTTCATTTGCTAATTGAATCTTTATATAAGGATTAAAAGTACTATGTACAAAATAATCTTTTGTTATTTTTAATAACTTCTTTTATTGCTTTCTCAATTTAATGAATAGATATAAATCTAAAAAAACAGTATTTTCTAGTAAGATACAGAGAACAAAACCTTATCATAAAAGAGAAATCTAAATAAGCCAATACTATAGATAAAATAAGAAAGCTGTAGTGAGTTGCCTCTAAAATTACCAGCTACAGGAATTTTCACAGGTGAATCAGAACAAACTTCTACTACCAGATGAAGCCATTTCTTTAGCTGATAAAGTCAACAAAAAAAAAACTTGATTAATAAAGAAAATAGTGACACAAGTCTGCAAGTATGGACAAACAAAAGAAAACTATATGTAATCAAACTTAGGAATATTAATACAAAAATTAAATATTAATAACATGTATTAATTCCAAGTGGAATTCATATACTGAATGTGCAGAAATCTTTCAATAATAAGAAATATGTGGCATAGCTCACCATTTTAATTAGATCTGAGGAGGAAAATATAATAATTTTCAAAGATCTATCAAGTCTTGAAAAGCCATGGCATAACCTCAAGTGCATATTACTAAGTGGAAGAAGCCAATCTGAAAAGTCTATGTATTATATGATTTCAACTACCCAACATTCTAGAACAGGCAAACTATGGAGTCAGTTAAAATATCAGTAATTTTCATGGATTGGTTATAGGAAGGAGTCAGTCAGAGATGATGCTGAACAGCCTGCAACGTACAGATAAGTTTCCCAACGGAAGAACTGTCATGTCCAAAACATCAATGAGAAACTGTGAAACTGTGAAACGGTGCCCTAAAGCAACCATAACACATTTGTATATGCTATAACTAGAAGTCAATAGATTGGTTGAAATTCAATGATGGAAAATATTTAATCCAAAGAGGAGTAAAGAGACAACAACAATCAAACAAAAAACAAAAAAAGGAACACAGAGAATAGATAATAAATGGCTTCACTCCAATCACATAAAAACTATCTATCAAAATGGGAAAACACTCAAAAGGCAGATATCATCAGAACAGATTAAAAGCAGGATCTAATTACGTGATCTCTACAAGAAACACACTTTAAATACAGACTTTCTCACTAGTAATCCTAGTCTAAAATAAGGTAGAGAAAAGGAACTCAAAGGTAATAACCAAGATGCATGAAGAGTTACAGGAAAAGTCAATATGTCAATATAAATAAATATTTAACTATGTAACAAAAATAAACAAATAACTGCAAGATCATAGATAAGCAGAGAGTAAATGGATAAAGAAGATCTGCTATGCAAAGAGTAAGTATAAAAATGATGAAGTGGCTACAATAATATCTGATTTTAAAACAGTATTTAAGACACTTAGTATTGCCAAAGATAATGAGAAATATTTTACAATGAAAATAGGCTCATTTTTTAGAAGAAATTCTGATTGTCAATGTGCCTAAATCTAACAGAAGACTCTCAAAATGCATCAAATAAAAATTAACAAAATTAAAGTGAGTACTAGAAAATCTCATAATAATATATTTTAACAACTGCCTCAGTAACTATTATAAAACTAGATAATAGTCAGTCAGTAAAGACATACTATGCTAATACATTAGGATATTATATTTATAGAAACTACAAATAGAATTCTTTTCAAGAGCACATGGTACATTCACAAAGATAAGTCAGAGTTTAGCCCATAAAATAAATCTCTATATATTTATAAGAATTCAAATTAAAGACAGTAGTTTCTTTTAATTAAAATTAAGTTATATATTTAGAAAAGCACAAAATATTTGAAAATGAGCCAATGTAACCTCTAACATATTCATGGGTTTTTCAACAAGAAAAATTAGAAAGTATCTCTGGATGAAAATAGAAATATAACATATTAATGTCTGTGTGACGTGGCAAAATGAGTTCTCATAAGAAAATCTATAACTCTAAATGCTTCTATTAGGAAATTAGGGGAAAAAAACTATAATCAACACCTTGGGTTCCACTTTAAGCAGTCAAAAAAGAAGAAAATCCAACTCAAAGTAAGTAGAGGAAGAAATAACACAGAAAAGAGTGGAAATCAACTAAACAGTAATCAGAAAATTAGTCAAATTAAAAGAACACATGTTCTCACCAAAACTGACAAAATTGATGAGATCATCAACAACAACAACAAAAAAATAAGGACACAGATCACCATTATTAGGGGAAAAAAAAGACGAAACTGTCTTACCATTATTAAAGGGCAATAAGGGAATATCAGTAGCAACTTTATACCTTCAGATACAACTTAAATAAACTTCACATATCTCTTGAAAAATATAACTTACCAATTAAATTAAACCAAAGAAAAAAATATAACTAAATCAATACTGATAAAACAAATAATTTAAAGAACTTTCCCACCTAGAAATAGATAACCTGTCCCACATGAATTCCTTCATAAACTCCATCATACTTTTAAGGAAAGATAAAATTTAAGAAAGTAAAAGATAAAATTCAAGAAAATAAAAGATGAAAATCTTTTAGAAAATAAAGGAGAGAATACTTCTTAACTTGTTTTATGTGGGCAACATATTCTAAATACTAAGACCTGGTAAAGGCATTACAAAAGAATAAAAATAACAGACTAATTCCACTCATGAACACAAACACAAAAGTACCCAATAAAATATTAGCAAACTGAATCCAGCAATGAGCTTATCTCAGGAATGAAAGACTGATTTATATTTGAAAATATTTATAAATGTGATTTTCATTTTACATGCTAGTAATCAAACCCAAGGCCTCATACAGGCTAGGCAAACTCTGTACCACTGAGATACATCCTCAGTCTCAAAACAAGATATTTTTAAAAATTAGGCAAATTGATGGAAAATAAATATTCATAAATATATAAGTTCTAGGAAGAAGAATAAATGGAGAGTAACTCCATCAGATACCAAAACATAATAAAGATTAAAATAAAGCCATTTTTTTTATTTTAAAAAATAGATAAATGGAATAGAATTGAAAACCTATAGTCACAAATACACAAAGTAGAGTAATATATGACATAGCTTCATTTCAAATCATCGGGGGAAAGGTGAAATCTGAATAAATGATGCTGAAAAATCTAGCATACCAGCTGAAAAGGTGATTACATCTTTTCCTTGAAACAGGAAGTTTAGATTAAATATGTTTAAATGTGTCTAAAAATAAAATTATATAACCACTAGAAAAAACCTTGGAAATTTATTTTATGATTTCATTATGGAGAAAGTCATTCTTTAAAAGATACAAAGTTAGAAGCATTAAAATACTGACAAATTTGACACTTAAAGGTCACAAAAATAACATCATAAAGTTAAAAGAGACATGAAAAACTGGGAAAAAATATTTGCAATGTATCTTCAGAAAACAAATGAAGTTTTTTGATACATGAATAGCACTGACAAGTCATTAAGGAAAAAAAATCAGTATCTTAATAGAGAAAAATAATGGGTTGTGGTATAAAAAAAGTCACAGAAAAATAAATAAAATTACTTTCTAACTAAAGTAAAACATGTTAGACTCCCTTCAACTTCTACTGACACAAATTTAAAAAAGAAGATGATTTTCATCATACACAATATTGGTTAGAATGTGTATCCAAGAATATTCCAAGGCTTTGTGGGAGCATCAATTGATATCACCTGTTTGGAAGGCAATTTGGCAATCTCTGTCAGTTAATATTCACATGACTTTGACCTAATAATTCCACTTTTGGAAATCCACATTACAAATCCTTTGCATATGTGTGCAAAAAATGTCCTATAGGCAAGAATATTTATAGCAGCATTGTTGGTAGTACTTGAGGTAAAAATAAATATTTATTTGTCGATGTGGTGCTGGATAAATAGGTTAGACTTAAAACATAATATGCTGCACTCTTAAACACTGAGATTGATCTACATAGGATTAGACAATTTGTCTTCAAGGTATGTCATTGGACATAGAGCATGAGACAGGACAGTTTATGACATGTGCTCCCCCTGGGTAAAATAACACACAATAAATAAGCACATATGGATAAATACTTTGATATATGTATAAATACCCATGTATATGCACAGAAAGGGTTTTGTTCTTTTATGTTTATAGACCATTTCTTTAAAAATAGACAAGAAACTGTTATCATTTGTGGTGAGAAGATTGGACTGAGGGTCTGGGGTAGAAATGAAAAGTCTTAATTAAACATCTTTTGTGATGTTCAAATATATTTTTCCAATGTATATATTATTGAAAAATCTACCAGTTTTTTAAAAGTTTATAAACTAAAGGAATTAACCACTTCTTTGACTTGTGAAAAGAATAAATAAAAAGTAGATTTTCAATATGGTAAGCTTTGCATAAGAAAAACCACAATCACTTGATAAAGCTGTGTTTTTTCACCCATATCTTAAAAAAAAAAAAAATTACACTTGTCCTTATGGAGCTCACAGTTCAGTGGGAAGAACTCACATTCTATCTTAGAGGAAGACTGCTGTCCTCGGGCTTAAATCTAAAATGTTTAGCAAATGTGCTTCTTTCCAAGATCATACAGGAACGAACTTAGTTCAATGATCCTTCTTTGTAGAGCTCACTCATTCCCTCAATAACTATCAACATCTCTGAGAAGTTGATCTCCCGGTACTGAGCTTCCAGGGGAGACTCCCCAAAGAAAGAGCTATCAGCCATCTTGAGTTCTATCCACTGGGCTTTTCAAAATAATCTGAATTCCCAAACGTGTTACACATTTTCTTACTTCCAATCTTTTGACTACGTTCTTCCCTTTACTTAGAATGTTAATGCTGGTTCTTAGATTTTTAAAATTTTATTTGTTCTTTTTAGTTATATATGGCAGTAGAGTATATTTTAACATACTTATACAAGCATGATATCATATTCTAATTAGGATCCCCGTCTTATGGGTGTGCATGATGTGGAGATTCACTGTAGTATATTCATATATACCTATAAGAGTCCTGTTAGAGTCATTCCACTGTCTTTTCTATTCCTATCCCCATCCCTTCCCTTCATCCCCCTTTGTCAAATCCAGTGAATTTCTATTCTCTCCCACTCCCAGCTTGTTATGTGTTAGCATCCACATATCAGAGAGAACATTTGACCTTTGGTTTTGGGGGATAGGCTTATTTCACTTAGCATGATAGTCTCCAGATCCATATATTTACCAGCAAATGTCATAAAGTAATTTTTATGGCTGATTAATATTCCATTGTCTATATATACCATATTTTATTTATCCAATTCATCTGTTGAAGGGGACCTAGGTTGGTTTCATAGCTTAGCTATGGCGAATTGAGTTGCTATAAACACTGATGTGGCTGCATTGCTGCACTATGCTGATTTTAACTCCCTTGGATATATACCTAGGAGTGGGTATAACTGGGTCAAATGGTGTTCACATTCCTAGTTTTCTGAGGAATCTCCATATTGCTTTCCATACTGGTTGCACCAATTTGCAGTCCCACCAGCAATGTATGAATGAAGTTTTTCCCCCACATCCTCGCCAACATTTGTTGTTGCTTGTATTCTTGATAATTGCCATTCTGACAAGGGTGAGATTCTTTTTCCCTGGCTAAATCCTACCTAAAAACAAATATTGGCTCAAGTGCTCCCCCAGAAAAGTAATTCTAACTATGGGCCCCATGGATTGGGTTAAAAACCTTTCTTCCTTGTTCTCACTGCTCTTCCTACCTTACAGTTAGCTATTTACTTGTCAGGTTCTCCTGTTAAAGTACACATTTGCTTAAAGGGGCTGGGACAAGGAGACCTTTGGTGCCTGACATAGAGTAGGAACTCAATCATTTGATGGATTCAATTGCAGAATTTCACTATTTCTCTCAGTTCTCCCAGCATACACTACTGAGTTGACTTTGTTACTGATTTTCCTGCCTGCCTCTCCCTACTGCACCCCTTCTCCAAATCTCAGACATCATACTTACTTGTCCAGTGAAATGGCAGGGAAGACAAACTTGCCCAGGCAAATACGATATACAGCACTCAGGGGAACCCGCTGCACCTGCACACAGCTGAGCATGATGAAGTCATATTTGCAGATCAAGAGTGTCTTGTCTGTGACCAGCAGAATTTTCTCCTTCTCATTGTTCCAGTGGTCTATCCTGCAGGGGTCATCACAGGGCAGAAAAGTTGATAACATGGCCTTCCCAAGTATAAGACAATGGCATTTGCTGAAACATCTAGCACAGAAGACAATGAGGTTGGATCATATTGGAGGGAAGAGGGACTGAGGAGTACCTAAGGTCAACTCCTCTCTCTCTCTCTCTCTCTCTCTCTCTCTCTCTCTCTCTCTTTCTCTCTCTCTCTCTCTGAACCCATGACTAATTGAAGAGGGAAGGTAGGCAATGTTTTATCATCACAGAACTCAAAGGTGATTACCCATGGCAGAATCCATTAGAAGAATACCAAGTTTGCATCCTGTGGCATTGGACTGATGTATACATGTCCAAATCTTCTCTAGGAAGCCTTCATGGAGCACATCTTCCTCCAAGGACACCCCAAACAGCTCTTTATTCTAACTCACAAAATTTACTCACTAGTTTATGCTGATCTCCAACAGCCACATCACTATCTGGAGACTTAAACAGAGGCCAACATTATCTAGAAAGCTCATATCCTTCTGGTAGAAATATAGCTGAACAAGTGAAGTGGGATTCTTCAAAATCAACACTAGATAAATATTTATTGATTTTATTTGCTTCAGAATTGAGAGTCCTTCAGGGCACACATGAGAAATTCTGAGAGTTAAGAAATCCTCCAAGAAAGAACAAGAAGGAATCAGAACAGTGGTTTCTGGTTAGAAAAAGTGAGCATTTCTGTAATTCCCCTGACCCACAGCACTTTTGCTGTCTGTTAGTCTTTAGGGTATCTTACTTTGTGATCTCTTAGAATTGTTTCAGCACATTTCATACTAAAAGACCATAAAGGTGTGTTGGCTCAACGGGAAGACCAACAGGAAGAAACATGAAAGAGCAATAGAGATGTAGAATACAGAAAGAGGGAAAATCCGCAGATGGAGGGAAAGAAGGATGAGATCACTAATTGAAGTCCTGGTGGATGGCAATCATTGAATATTTATAAGGTTCTCTCTACATCCATCCTGACCCTTTGAGGAAGGTTATATCCAAAGTCCCTCTGCTAAACTATGGTGCTAGACTTGGCACCCAGTGGAAAGAAACAGAATAGAACCCCATAGATCTGTTAAAATCTTGGCTCTTTGGATTCCACCCCCTCTAACACGCAGTGGTATTCAACTCCTACTCTACGGAGAGAAAGAGAAATCTTGATAGTCTGTTTAGCACTCTCAATCTTAGTCAGGAAGAGACGAGAATTCTGAAATGTCTTCTCAGAGATCTACATAAGCTTCTCTAAATAGATTGTATCTACTTAGCAGTACGTTATAAGCTGCTGCCTAATAAACCAGACTTGTTTTTAGTCTAAAATAACTGCTGCTTTTGGTTAAATGGTTTTACTGAAAATGTCAGCACTCCATAATGAGATTTATTTTAAAAGGTAAAGGATTCCGGGAAAAAAAGGGAGAATTCTTTTTAGGAACACACAGTGCTCTGCTGTGACATAGACTCTGCATAATTTACATGCCGGGAATGTCTGAATTTAAGTAAACATACAGGCTTATAAATAGTTTAGGGCCACCATCTCTAGCTCTTGGGTGGTATATTTATTTATTTAGACTTCAATCACACCTTTTTTCCCTAAAGCACTCATGCAGAAAACACTGAATTACATATTCCTGATATTAATACCCTTGAAGTTTGGATGGCAAGAATAACAATAAATAAAGAAATACAAATAACAATGATACATTGAGTTTGGGCAGCTCAAAGGTTTACAAAGTCCTTAAATAACCAAGCTTTCATTGAATCCCCATAATAACCCTTTAGAACTCACTGAATGTTACCACTCATTGTAAAGACAAGGAAACTGAAGCCCAAAGACCTTACAAATGACTTACCCAGGGTTTTACGAATAGGATGGGGATCTGACTCAGACACTGAGACAAGGGGCTTGCTTTCTCCCTAGTGCCATCACCTTCAAAAAGAAGCCCCTTTGGTGTGCTGTGCAAGTTTCTTAAACCCTGGGAGGACCAGATGTGATAATAGGTACCACTCTAGGAACTGTTCCCTCCAGCAACTCCTTCCTCAAAACATCACTCATGACTGTCCTATTCCAACCTTGTCCTCCTTTGGTGTTCCCTCTCTTGAGGAAGAACCCTCTCTCCATCCAGGTGGGCAAGCTAGAGACTTTGGGGTTGTCCATTGCTTGTCACATTTCCTCACCTCCTGTTCCAGTTCCTATTTTATTCCCAGAATGTCTCTCAACCCCCCCCCCTCCCTCCCTCTCCATTCCCATCACCCTGGCTTGTCTTCCATTACCTCCTGCCTACACCACTGCCCTTTATGCTCTCACTGTGCCTGGGATGCTCACCACCTGGACCTGGATCACCTACATCTGCTCTTGCCCCCTTCCAACCTCTGCATGCTACTGCAGGGAGGTGACTCTTCAGATAAAATAAATCTCCTCTCTACCTCCCCACCTTGGCTTTGCTCACCTCAGCTCTCTGTGGCTCTTATAAGAAATGACAAAAATTGTTAACCTGCTATGTATACAACCAGAGATATGAAAAAATGTGCTCTATATATGTAATAAGAATTGTGATGCATTCCGCTGTCATATATAAATTTAAAAAAAAATGTTAACTAAAATGTTCTGCAGTGTTAAGCCTCACCACTACTTCAATTTCATTTCTGGCCAAGTCTCTCTGCTCTCTTCTCCTTCAGCTCATTTCAATTTCTTGGTTTTCAACATGGCCCTTCAACTAAGGGGTCTTTGCACCTGCTTTTCCCTTTGCATGCAATGTTCTTGCTTATCTTCATCAACTAATTAACTCCTACAGAACTGGGCTCCACCACCACTTACTCCAGCACACCTTCCCAAACCTCTGTGTCCATTTCTATTCTTTCCAATATACACTTACACAGACCCTACATTTCCCTTTTATTATGGTACTTGTCCCAGGTGAAACTTTACAGTGATGTCTATGATTATATAATTCATGTCTCCTCTTCTATGCTGTAAACACTGCAAAGACAGAGTCAGATCTTCCTATTGTGTCTCCAAGGTTGTAGGTTTCCAAAAACAATATATTTATGAAATGAACTAGGGAAGAATGAACAATTTTTTCTCTGTGCAACCTTGGCTTGGCTCATGCTGCCTGGGGAATTCAATGCTTGGTTTTATACACTAGAATACTCCCCCATAAAGTAGCACAATTAAAAAGTAATCAGGGGGCTGGAGTTTGTGGCTCAGCGATAGAGCCCTTGCTTAGCACATGCAAGACACTGGGTTTGATTCTTAGCACCACGTAAAAATAAATAAATAAAATAAAGGTATTGTGTCCAACTACAACTAAGAAAAAACATTTTTTTAAAGAATCGGTAATGTTGATGACATAATAATGAGAAAGAGTAGGATACACATGCTACATACTGTATAGATGAAATTTTGTAACAATGGCAGCAAAATAATGTACACAGCCAATTTTGAGGTTGATTATTTTTGAGTGGTAGGATGTCAAATATTTATTTTAATGCTTTTCATGCTTTAATTTACCAAAGTTGAATCCATTCTATAAGAAATATATTCTACCACTACAAAAAAAGAGATTTTCAAAAATAAAAATACTACCATCATTCAGGTTCACAGCACAAGTATTTCCTATCTTATAGAGTCTTACTCTCACCTTTCTCCTCTCTCTTCCTTTAAATACACACAAGCCTGTATCAGTGCCTCCCCTGGGGCCCTAGTCAGAATGTTCCCCATATTATAGTGATTTCTGTATCTATTCTACCTATTCCCTTTACACACATTAAATGGGAATCCATCTAGCGTATAATCCATTATTTTCATATCTGGGTCTCTTACCTGTGCCTAACCAAAGCCAAAAAGAGAATAGGGACTCAGCACATAGGCAGGGAATGGAATGAAAAGTAGAACCATAAGATCTATCCCCTCTGTTCTGAGAGCCAATGTTTCCTGCAAAGGATTTTTCACCACTTTTTGTTTGTCATTGCTGTTCCTCAGCACAAGCACCCCTGCCATACATGATGGGAAGGAGCCTAGATTCCAGGTTAGAAGAGGGTACCTGAGGAGCTCAGTGCCTGCAGTTTCCTAGGATGATAACAGATTCACCAGCAGAGGGCAACAGCGAACTAGCAATGACAAGCTGGACCCATCCTGTAAATTTCCAGGGACTACCACCCAGTTGTTCAAATTATCCCAGATGCCTCCCTAGAAGCCCCAGCCTCACACCAAGAGTACTTTCAGTTGCTTTTTAAAAAGATTGTGCCAAATCAGTTTGTGGTTTTAAAATGATTTCCTTCCCTGAAAGATTTTCTTCTAATAATATTCTCTCAATATCTTCCTTCTCCTATTTCTCTCTCTCTCTCCCCCATCTCTCTCTCTCTCTCTCTCTCTCTCTCTCTCTCTCTCTCTCACACACACACACACACACACACACACACACACACACACCACTCAGCAATAATATCTTTCCTGATACTGAATGCAGTGACTATCTGTGATTTGCATTATCAATCTTTGAGCACGCCCCAAGCCTCTTAGGATGTCCAGGTCTTGGAGTATAAGATAGTGTGTTGGCTAGCCAGGAATCAGCATCCCCGGAGGAAAACACTGACTCATTCATTACACACATTTCCCCTGAGCATCCATTGCGTTCCAGACCCTGAAGAGAATCCAATTCGGGTTTGCTCTTCAAACACAAACTGAAGAAAAATGCATGGCATTAGAGCAAAGCAATTTCCCTACCCCTGAGTTAAGTGGAGTCTTGTAAAACCTTTAGCTAAATAATCCACATACATTTCTTTCACTTGTTTGGTTACTCTTTCCTAGGGCCTCTCCAATTTGTTTAAAATAGGAGACCCTCAAAGTAAACTCTGTATTCCAATAAAAATGTTATGCCACAAACCTTCCTTGTTCACAGTTATCCTAGGCTGGCTTCCTATGATGTGTTATTTTCTCCCTGCTCCCCTGTGCTCCAGTCATGGACCAGGCTTTGTGCTCTTTATAGGGAATACTGAGATTTTACTACTTTTAAGGATTACACAAGACTCTCCTATGTGAAGGAAAATACATAGGGAAGAACAGTGTGGCACCCAAAGTCACAGTGAGACTTGATACAGGTGACTTGAGTCCATGGGGGAAGAACCAGGCCTTGGAATTGGCAGTCCCCTGCCCACAGGGTGAGCAAAAGGATTCCCAGGCATCCATTTGACACCATTAGAGAAGGTTCTTTTATCACCACTTCATTTCGTGGTGTCAGTGAAGCTCTCAGTGTTGGAAAAGCACAAAATACAGATTATTCTTTGTAATGGGAACAAGGATAGAACTCAAGAGTGTTTATTTGTTTTTTCAACACTTTTAACATGCACTTATAACAGGGCAGATAGAGTCTCTTCATAAAATACAGAGAAGACCTAAAAATATCCATTTATGAATGTTCCAAAAACCATTTTTCTCCTGAGTAAGGGAAGTATTACCAAAGGTATCATTAGATTCAGTTGACTGTAGGGGGCAAAAATAGTCATTTTTACTTTAGGAAACAAAGGAGTTTGTGAGTTCTGAAAATATAGTAAGAACTACAAAGAGTGATTTTGAGTTGAGAAGAAAAAAAATGTGTGTGTGTGTGTGTTTGTGTGTATCTCAGGTCTGGTGCTTTTGAGATCTGCACATACATACAAATAATTCTACTGTGATTATAATAACAGAAGTCCCCAAGAATTAAACGGCTTGTCTGGGATCAAGTACTGTGCCAGATGCCATTATATATTAGCTCTTTTAATCATTACCAAACAATCCTGTTGAACACAGATAAGGAAGCTGAGTCCCAGCAAGGTGATATGGACTGATTGTTTGTAACTCTCTAAAATTCCTTTGTTGAAGCTCTACCCCTTAACATGTAGTATTAAGAAATGGAGTCCTTGGGAGAAGATGAGGCTTAGATGAGATAACAAGTACTGAGCCCAATCAGGAGAAGAGACACAGGGGTTTCCTCTCTGCCAATTAAGGAGACCGACCGGGGAAGGCAGCTCTCTGGAGTTCAAAGGGAAGGTCGTCACTAAGAACCAAATTCACCAACCAACTGGTACGCAGGTCTTAGACTCTCAGCCAAAGAACTGTGATAAACAAATGTCTGTTTAAGTCATCTAGTCTGTGGCATTCTGTTATGGCAATCAAAACTAATTCAGGAGGTTAACTTATTCTAAGTAACAGCCCAGATTCATCCAAGATATGTTTTGACTTCAGACCCTGAACTCTCCACTTGACCAAACCACCATCCATCAGGAAGGTAATTAAGACTCTTGTTTCAATCAATAATGCTGCCAGGTGCCTGTGTAGGTCTATAAAATGTCTATCAGACGGTCCCTAAGAAGTTTATAATCTAATTAGGGAGAAAGATACGTAAATCAACCATTATGGGATAGAGCAATAAGTAAAAAGATGGATACAGGTACAATGTGATTTGGAATTCCCCATGAATGGCTAACATTTACTTAATGTTAGTTTCATGTAAGTTTTGCTCTCAGTACTTTATCTGATTGTTTCATTGAGGTTTTCAACAATCTCTGAGGAACATAGTGACATTATTCCCATTTTACAGATGAAGAACTAAAGCATAAAGAGGTTAAGTAATTTGCCCAAAGTTGCATAGCCAGAAGTTTGGGGATTGGAATTTAAACTAAGGGAGTCTACCTCCTATGTTTGGAATTCACCATGTTGTTCTGCAAAAAGGTGCTTAAAGGTACCCAGGTCATCAAGGCTCTGTATGAAGTGTGCTTGGAGAGGATTTTGAAAAATGAAGAGGAGACAATTTAGTATAGGGTAATTAATTTTAACAAAAGGTAAAACATGCCAAAATACAGGGACATGTACATGATGACATGTTAGATGAAATGTCTTCACATAGTATGTAGATGAAAATCATGGAAACAGAATCACCTAACAATGTCAGAAAGCACTCACAAAAAAATTCTGATTCAGGAGTGTGGCAACAGGATCCACACATCTATAACCTTTGGAAAGGTACCTGGGTTCAAGACAAGGTTTTGAAAGACCACACATTTTCAGGGCTTCTGAGGAATTTGAGTCATTCTTAGAAACTTTTAGCTACCCATATAGACCCTCTTTGGCCTTAGTCCTGAGGAACTTTTAGCTGTCACTGAAAGATTGTGGATTTACACAGCCTTCAGGATTAGAATGCCTCAGAATACTTCTAAGTAGTTCTTTTTCACTCCATACCATGAATCCTGAATTCCCCACTCACTTTATCAAAAGTTTTTAAACTGTAGGAATAAACACCTGTGTCTGACTCCACATGCCAGGATAATTAAGACTGGGGCACATCATCATATCATGACATACTCCCAACCTGGTCTGGTGCAGAGAAACTGCCTTGCGAACACCCATTTCTTTTTTCACATCCCTTTCCTGAAGACACACTATACTTGACCAGAAATTTCTTCAAGATTCTTAAGAACTTGTATTGTGACCACAAATAAGTCTTTATCTTCTTCTCATATTTCCAAGTGCTAGATTCCTGAGCAGTGGCAGGCTTACTATCATACAGGCCTGGGATTGAGATGCATCTCTGTCACTTACCAGCTATGACTTCATGCAAAAAGTTACTCATCCTTTCTGAGACCCAATTTCCACATCTCCAAAATGAAGATAATGGCTTTTGTGAGGACAAGAAATACTAAATGTAGAAAGAACTTAGTGTAAAACAAATTATGCATAAAATATTTAATTGCTATTGGTCATTAATGCAATGATAATGAAAAAGGAAATGATTATTCTAAATTCTTTAAATACTTCTGCAACATTTATTGAATTAATGAATGGATACATGCAGTAAGTCTACTTAAAGAGAACTCCTCAAGTCTATTACAGTGTTCAGATATACAAAATATTTGTGTGTTAATTTCCCCCAAATACTAAAAGAACAGTTGTTCATTATATACATATAAAACAAATTTCTCTGTTTTCCAGTTTGCCTGTTTGTCTGACACAGCTGGGTGCACCCATTCATTATATTGGATATTATATTTGAGTTACTCTGGCTTAAAATATATACTATGTATCATATATCAAGTTCCCCTTGCAGGTGGGTGCTATGGGACACCTTAGACAATACGAACCTGGAGCAACTGGAACACCCCACAGGCAATCCATGAGAGCACAAGTTGAAGCAATCATGCCACATTCATTTGGATACCCTGAGCTCAGAAACCAGCAGTGGATTCAGATATTCACTCAAGTCAGAAGTCACAAGGGCAGCAGCTTAGGATTATAGCTCAAAAGCAAATTTGATTTTTATTGATTTGCAGTTGAACTTCTCATTATATGGTATAAAGAAGGTATTTCTTTAGAGAAACAATACCAGGAAACTAGGCCAGAAGTAATTCCCCTTACTGATCTAACAAATATTTATTGAAAAACTATTACATTATAGGCTTTAGTGGTATAGTGGTGAACCAAATAAACCCCTATTCCTCTGACACTTACATTCTAGGAAGGAACACAGATAAAATGAAATAGACAGATAAATACAGAGAACTGGATAAAAAGGCTTCAGGGGATAATTGTGGGAATGGTATTCTGGGTCAAGAGAGGACATACTGCAAAGGCTCTGGAATGGGATTCAGCCAGGCTATGACACAGCAAGAGGCCAGCACCACAGAAGCCAAGGGAAGGAGGAGGAGAGTGGAGGAAGGAAGACTCAAGCAGAAGCCAGATCACATGCAAGAACAACCACTGCTCCTTTGCAACTTATGAATACGTTTTTAACATTACCCATTTATTTTCCCTCACTTTACAGAGGGAGAAAGCAAGCCTCAATAAATTGACATGGATCTAGCACAAAGTGACAGAGCCAAGGCCAGGAGCCAGCTCTTCTGACTCCTTTCTCAGTCCATATACATTCCATCAAGCTGCCCTTCCCACTTACAGTTCCTATGCTACCACCCCATTTTGCTCAGTAACATCAGCAAGAGGATATTTGAAAAGCCACACAAAGAAAAGAATCTGGGTACACCCCAGCTTCTTCCTTTCCCACAAAACTACTGAAAAGATGTTGAATAGCTCAAGTCCTCTATAGCACGCCAAGAGTTCACAAGAGACCTGCCCCTGAGAGGCTCTCTCTCTCTGAATCCACTTTAATAGAGCTGGCAGGAAGCAAAGCCCAGTGTTGAGGAGGAAGCAGAGAAGATGGCACAGAGGGACACAGATAGAAAAAAATCTTGCCACCTACAATTGTTCAATTTTTTTTGAAGGGATATTCCTCCACTGTGCTAGTTACAGCTGTTTGAATACAGGAGATACAGCCCAGATCAGCCAAACCCAAGTGGGGGAGATGTGCTATAAAAATCCTCAGAGGAGTTCCACAGAAATCCAAGAGCAGAAACCACAGCACAGCTGGGCTCCATGGAACCTGGGAAATCACAAGGAATGAAAGCTACTCTCTCAAAAACTGCCTCTAACAGGATTTCAGTATCTCTGTATACATCTCATCTGTTTTCTCTTGAAAAGAGTGCTCCTTCTGTTTATGTTTTATTCCTGTTCAGTTCAACCTTTATTATGACCTTGACTATGCCTGACCCTACAAGTATTTTCAGACCCATCCTCTTAATGTTGGTGTATCTCTGTATCTTCCAGTTCAAGATAAGGAATTCTGTTAGTTCAAATAATCCAAGTGAACTATCTTTTGGTTCATGGGCTGACTTATGGTCAAAAACTGAAATTCCACGATAAAAATTGAAATTTGTCAGTGAAGAACACTTTAGTTTGTTTTTAAAGAATAGTTTTAGCTATTCTACTTTATTTGTCTTCCATAATTATTTTACAATAAACTTGTATATATCTACCAAAATCTTGCTGCAAGTTTGATAGAAATTGTGCTAAATACACACATCAAATTTGGAAATAATTGACATCTTTACTGTGTTGAGTTATCTAATCGACAGCACAGATATCAGTATCCATTAGGTTTTCTGTGATTTCTTTCATCTGCATTTTATAGCTTTAAGAATGCAAGTTCTATGTGTGTTTTGCTAAATTTATGTCCTTCTCTTTCCCTGACCATTTTCTTTATTCAGAATTTCACACTTTTATTAATTTATATAGGATAGCATTTGAGGAATCACAGCAACACTTGGACTATCCAGCTATGTCTGCTGGATAGACCAGTGGGGGCAGAGGCTTCCTTCTCTTTAAAGTGGTTGCTCTTCTAAACCCACCCTGGCCTTCCTACAGCAAGACATCTGGGGACAACTATGGACTCCATAGAATTAGACAACTCTTCATAGAGCACTGTTCAAATGAGGAAGCATGCTTACACATAGAAAACTATGGGATTTATCTATCTAACAACTGTGATAGTCATATGTGTTGAGGTTATAATTGTTAAGATTTAAGTCTCATTTTTTAATGAAACATATTTGGCAGCCTCCTGTTCATCAAGATTAATTTTGTATTATTGGGTAATTATTTCCAGAGTCTACTGCCTTTCTAATAAATCAATACCATATTTGATATTATTCAGTATATCAAGAGAGAAGTGTCCACTGTGATCATAAAAAACACATAAAAACAGTGCTTTAATTTTTATCTTATTGATATAAATGGTTACCATACATAAAACTATGTCAAGATACCAAGGCGAGTTCATGAAATGTTTTTGGAAGAGACACACACAGCTGCCTCTCATATGAGAGGGTATGGGCTGGTTTCCACACACCACTGTATCAAGGGAGTGGAGAGGGGCTAGTCAAGACAGAGAGGAATGGCAAGGCATTGGCAAACTGGGACCACATTTCCTATCTAAAACACTGAGCAGGGTAGAAGTGGCCTACGATCTCCAATTAATGGTTACATAACAGAATGTGGCTCAAAACTTTAGTCTGGTAATCAAAATACATGTATTTTCTTGTTCCTTCTTACTCTTCTAGCCAGTTTTTAGCTCTTTCACACCTGCTCACCATAATCCAGCTGCACTGGATTGTCTGTGCCTTTGAGTATAGACCAAGGAGTGGGATAGCTGGGTCAAATGGTGGTTCCATTCCCAGTTTTCCAAGGAATCTCTATACTGCTTTCCAGATTGGCTGCACCAATTTGCAGTCCCACCAGCAATGTATGAGTGTGCCTTTTTCCCCACATCCTCACCAACATTTATTGTTGTTTGTATTCTTAATAGCTGCTATTCTGACTGGAATGAGATAAAATCTTAGAGTAGTTTTGATTTGCATTTCTCTAATTGAGATGTTGAACATGTTTTTCATATATTTGTTGATTGATTATATATCACCTTCTGAGAAGTGTCTTTTCAGTTCCTTGGCCCATTTATTGATTGGGTTATTTCTTTATTTATTTTGGTGTTAAATTTTTGAGTTCTTTTATATATCCTAGAGATTAGTGCTATATCTGATATGTGTGTGGTAAAAATTTGTTCCCAAAAGGTAGGCTCTCTCTTCACCTCACTGATTATTTCTTTTGCTGAGAAAAAGCTTTTGAGTTTGAATTTATCCCATTTATTGATTCTTGATTTTAATTCTTGTGCTATAAAAGTCTTATTAAGGAAATTGGGGCCTAATCTGACATGAGGAAGATTTGGGCCTACTTTTTCTTCCATTAAGCACAGTGTCTCTGGTTTAATTCCTAGGTTCTTGATCCACTTTGAGTTGAGTTTTCACATCAATGTTTATAGCAGAACAATTCACAATAGTTAAACTGTGGATGCCCTAACCTAGATGTCCTTCAGTTGATAAATGGATAATGAAAATGCAGTATATATACGCAATGGAATACTATTCAGCATTAAAAAGAGAATAAAATCATGGCATTTGCAGGTAAATGGATGGAGTTGGAGAATATAATGCTAAGTAAAGTTAGCCAATCCCCAAAAAACAAATGCTAAATGTTTTCTCTGATAAAAAGATGTAGATTCATAATGAAGTTGAGGGGTGGGGAGCATGGTGAATTAGGGGAACTCTAGATAGAGCAAAGGGGAGGGAAGGGAAGAAAGGGGTCATGGGGTAGGGAAGACAGTACATGTATGAAGACACAAATTGTGTGACTCTACTTTGTGTACAACCAGAGAGATGAAAAATGTGCTGTATATGTGTAATATGAATTATAATGCATTCTGCTGTCATACATAACAAATTAGAATTTAAAAAAATCAATAAAAATTCAACATTTCATGGCATAACAAATATTGTTGTAAGCATTATACATATATTCAGTAATTTCATCCATAAAAATAAGTTTCTTCATATCCCCATTTTATAGATGATAAAACTAAGACCAAGAGGATATGAGATTACACAATTTACAAGATTTGCAAGGTCCAATAGCTGATAAGTGATGGAACTAGGCATTTAGCAGCACCAGACATTTTTCATCTCTTGGCTCTTTCTGTGTCCTCCCTTACTGGTGGCAGTCAAGGGAAAACAAACACTTCCAAGTACACTTTTGACTGCAGTAACTAAATGCCCTCACTGACCTATAATGCAGGTCACTGAGGGACCATTAGCTATCTGGATGAGGTTGCAGCCATGGAGAATTTATAGAGAAAAGCAACGTGTTTAATTAAGTGGTTGTTGAAAACACCCACCCTGCATAAATAGATTCTGGCAACAGAGGTGCTTTTGTTGCTGCCAGAGTCCTGCCACAGGTCATTAACATCTTGATAGATTTGAGGCTCTTTTAAGCCTGAATACTTTCACCCAAGGACAGATGCAAGGCTTACTGGGCTTTGCTTTGCATTGCTTGGAGGCTAAGGGGTGCAGAGACAGGACTACACATGGACTCTGCTAGTGTCAGAAACTCTATCAAATTAAATTTGAGTCAAGCTCATAATTAGGTTCAAAGCCATAACATGTGCCATACACTGTGTGGAGTACTGGAAGGTGAGGCGAGATAGGCCAGAATTAAGTGAATCTAAATGCTTTCTCAATGTGCATGATGACTATACTCATTATAAAAGGAGTCCAAGGAAGAGAAGTTAGATTATTCTTGTTGAGGTCATATGGAATGGTTCTTTGGACTTGGTATTCCTGCTAGATAGGAGAGATCTAGGCCAGTAAACAAGCAGGGAAATGCATTCATGTTAGAGGAAATCAGGTGATGAGTAAAACCATGAGGCCAAGACATAGCATTAGAAATTTGGGGAAACACCAGACTCTTTATTTTAAGTGATTATTTCTAAAGGTAAATAGGGCTGGAGTGGGTAATTCAGTCTTACATGCAGGGTCTTAAAAATGCAATGAAATTGTATGGAGATAGTGAGGACCCATGCAAGTGCATGGACCATGAGCATGAGAGTGATCTGGATAAGTGCTTTTTAAATTATAAAGTGTACAGGAATCCTGTGACAATGCATGTTCAGGTTCAGGAGGGCCTGAGGGATGAGACTTGAGGGTCAGCATTGCTAACAAGTTCCCAGGGACCATGGTACTGCTGATCCCAGGACCACAATTAGAATAGCGGGAATCTGAATACCAGGAAGTGTGCAAAAAATGGTGTTAGGTAGAACAGTTCAGAATGTTAACTTAAGTTGCATAGTAGATTTATCCTTCAATTCATTGTGACTATAAATCTCTGATTTCTAAGGTTTGGGTCTTTTACCCTTTTAATTATTAGTAGTAGTATTTTCCATTACAGTTAATTCAGCAACCCTTATAACATTAGTAGACTGACAGGATCAAAGTGTGATTGCCTTTAGTCCATCAGTATCATTCACCATTCCCTACAGGTGTCTGAGTCTTTTAGTGATTTCTGGGCAAAGACTAAATAAAGTCAAATCAACAGCACAAGTCAGAGAAAGATCTGGAGAGGAAAAGGTCTCCAATGAACCTCTGACCCTTGTCCCTGCAAACAAAAGACAATCAACAGAGAAACTAGACACAGGCACAAAGATCATTTAACCAATTTAAACTGCAGTGATCACTGTGTCAGAAGATGAAAAAATCACAAAAGGCAGCAAGAACAGTGTAATAAGAAGACAGCGAGGCTGGGAGGGAGGTGTCATGAAGTCAAGCTCTCCTGTGACCCTTAATAAGTGGTTGCCCCTGGATAGGTCATTTAATCTCTGGATTTCTTCATCCATAAAATAAAGCCAATAGTTCCTCCTGGCCTTGTCCCCTGGGTCTGTTTGAGGACAGCAAGAGTAAAAGTGATCCCAAAGCAGTGCTGGGGGGATCAGAGGCAGCCTGGGGCCTTGAAGATGCTTCTTAGTCACCTGTTCCTCAACATTCCTTTGTCTCCCAGGCTCTCTTTGTTTTTAATTAAAGATTTGGGAGAGCTCTTTCTTCTGGAAATATCTTTCTAAACCCTTCTACTCACCTCACCAAGTCCAAGTCCAAGAAACAGAATTCTCATTTTTCAAACATGTTTCTGCCAGAGGAGCTGCAGTATGCTCAGCAGGGGATGCCCACTATGAAAGAGGCAGCCCTTGCCCATCATGAGGCTGTGATGTAATAACAAGGCACACATGGGATCGTTGCTCAATAGTGAAAGGATTATTTTTAGCAAAAGTCAGGGCAGCATAAAGGGTTTCAGTTTTATCACTGCCACTTTAGAGCTATGATGCTCTTTCTGGCCTTGATTCCCTTATCTACAAACTGGAGGTAACACTTCATTGCCTCAGACTATTGCCAGGCAGTTCAACTAAGAAAAAGTGCTTTTAAACTACAAAGTGCTACAGAAATGTTACTATTTTATCAAAAAACATATTCAGATTCATCCTGGTACCAGGGATTGAACCCAGGAGCACTTAACCAGTGAACCACGTCCCTAGCCCTTTTTAAAAATGTTTTACTTAGAGACAGGGTTGTTTTACTTAGAGTTGCTCAGGGCCTTGCCAAATTGCTGAGGCTGGCTTTGAACTCACAGTCCTCCTATCTCAGCCTCCCAAACCGCTAGGATTAAGGGCATGCTCCACTGTGCCCCACTCACCATATATTTTCATTTCTCTTTCCAACTACAAAGTCTTACTCCGCCCCAATAATAGACATCCCTACTCAATGCTTCAATTTTAGAAGAATAACAATAAGCCCTTAAATCTGGTTAATGTGGGTAGCTATTGACAGTTTGAAAAGTACTGAATAACAGGTAAACAATTGAGTAGCTTTACAAAACCTATATTGTGACCAAGAAAAATACAAGGAAAAAAAAGAGAAGTACCATTTAGAGATAATAAAAATTATATGCATTATCTCCATGTAATGGCAAATGCATGGTCAGACCAGCTTATCACAGTGCTGGGTACATTTCAAAAGCTCAATAAATGTTACTATTAAAATATAACAATACTTAGCAAAAATGCATGAAAAAAATGTGGAATAACATAACACCAAAAATTAACAGTGGATGTTTTTCATAACTAGTGAATTTCTTATGATCCAAAGAACATATTAAAACAAACTCCCAAATTAATAGAGAAAAAATAACCCCTACCCAAGTTCATGAAGCTACACCGGTAGGAACTAGAGGATCCCAAGTCTCCTAATTACAAATCTACCCACTTTCTATGACATCATTTTCCTACTTTAATTCTATGTCTGTATGTTTAATGTAGACAATTAATAGGATTTCACATTCCTATTATAACAAAGTCCTAGGATAGAAACTGGGCAGGTTGGAGCAAAGTGATAATTAAACACATTCTAAGTATTTTTCACAAAGATGAAGAGTAAGAATTACTTGATCCCACCCACCATAGGCAAGTCTTCTCATTTAGCAATAATAAAAATAATGATGATGAATCCCCACCCCCCACTTCAGCCTAATGTGTGCAGTGGAAGATTCCATCTCCTCCTGCCTCCTGAACCACTGTAGCTAAGATATCTCAGAGTATATGGTGCTGAAGAGCCACTTCACTGCTATCATATCATCCTCTCCGAGACTCCAGAAAGTGTCAAGATGGTCGTCTCAGCATTGGCTTAATGGATCACTTCTCAAGACACATACACAATTTCTTAAAGTGTACTTTTCCATAGAGCCAAGAAAGAGATTGAGAAGAGGAGGTCAGAGCTAAACAAACACTATCTTATCTTTAATGCTCTATAGGCATATAAATCTCCTTGATACATGAGGCAGAAGACCTGGCTCCTTTTAGGACACTTCTTGGGATATTCATTATGGTTTCAGCTAAACTGGGATCTAGCTGGGATCTGGGTTCTATGGATCTAGCACTCCAGTTCCCCTCCTGGCTTCTCTATCCAGGCCTTGTGTCCTTTTTCCAAATGCCTTTTTTCAAACTATTTTTCTAATTTACTGAGTAATATACCCATACAATTTAGAACACCATAAAATACTTCAACTGAATTCATTTGAATGCCATCCTTGGAAAATTACTTTACTTAATTTCTTTTTATGTCCTAAGCCTCAACATAAGGCACTATTTTAATAAACAAGCATTCCAAAATCCATTTAAAAAAAACACTTTTGAAGACAGGATATGAATCCATATGTAAAACTACCTACTCAACCTCTCCACATGGGTGCTCTATGGACATCTCAAAATCATATTTTCCAAAATTGTAATCAACAGGTTCTGTAACAGGTGAATGGTAAGATTGTTGGGAGGACTAGGTGAGACTGTGTGCATAAAGTAATGTCTATCATTTTTGTCTTATGGTGGCTTCTCAATAAAGTTGAATTATCATTTCCTTCTAAACCTGGAATAGTAGCAGGCAATCCATCGATTTCCAGGCAAAACCCGAGAGTTGTCATGGATTTTCCTCATAAACAATGAAACACAAAGATCCACAAAGCCCAGCTATGTCATATGTTATATGCTCCGTGATAAACAATGAAATTCCTTTTAGTGTTTCTCATTTAAAGAGGGGATCATGTTAATCTTTTGCAGTAGAGGGCACCAGAGTGATATTTCAGGAAGAGGAGCCTGTTGTCATTTCCAGCTGGGGTCAGCAAGATGGATAAGAGCCAGCAAAGCCTGCCTCAACCTCAGGTCCAGAAAACAGTCTCTCTGCAACCATGTAGCCTTGGACATGCTGCAATAACATTTCTCTGATTGCCTCTGTGCATACTTTATGCATCCATTCATCAATGAAAAAGGTAACTTTTAATGAATTGCATAATAACTTCTTAATGTAAGAATAGTATTTCCTCAATTTTTAAAATAGTATTATGATGTAAGAGTTGCAGACAGGCTATGCTTTTAAATTTCACCTTCATTGTTAACATTTTCCATTACTTTCTTAAGTTTTGAAAATCAACAAAACAATAATCAAAAAATAAAGCTCTGACCCGTGGTGTTTATCAATTTCCACAGTGTAATGTTGTCACTGTGGCTGAATTTAAGCTGCCAACATAATAGCAGTGAATGGGGAGTTAGGAAGAAATGTGTCATAGCACAACATAATTGATATTTCATTAATCAAATATAATGGTCAAAAATTACCTCAGGAGCATGAATAACAAGAAAATGAAATAAAATAATCATAAAGTGGTGAGTTTTGACTATATTTATTTTTATTTTACATTATATTTTATGAAATTTTTATACAAATTAGTTTTAATAATAACTGGTTCTTAAAATTCCTGAAACTCACCAATCACCTCTTATGAGCTAGTATAAATCAACTTTAATACACCATTTGGTAAGTCCCTGACTGATACTATACAAGTAAATATCTGTCACCCAACCTTCCACACATTGGTTTGTCCTTGACATTTCAAACACATTAAGGTCAAAAATCCTCATCCACAATTTCATGGTAACAAAGCTCTGAAGATAGCAGATGTGGTACCAGCACATTTTATACCTGGACCTGCCATTCACAGTTTTATTTATCTTACTTTGAATCACACATTTCTCTTCAAAATAATTACTGTATTTAATTAAGGGGGGGCTATCTTAGATTCTTATATTTCTACTTGGGACATAAAATAATAAATATTATGCATTGTTTTACCTTTTTTTTTGGGGGGGGTGCCAGGGATTAAACCAAGGGAGTGTTTAGCCACATCCACATTTTTTTTTTTTTTTGAGACAGGATCTCACTAAGTTGCTGAGGTTGGCTTTGAACTTACAATCCTCCAGCCTTAGCCTCCTAGTCATTGGGATAACAAGTATGCATCAATATGCCCAGCTTTTTTCACCATTCTAAAATCTGAAAAACTCTCAGTTTTGATTCACATCAGTTTCCAAAGATTTTAAATAACTGATTATGGGCTTATACTGATCTTCATAAAATGTCAATACATTTCTTTTTGCCAACCCTTCAGTGTCTTCACATCACTAATGGGATAGAATCTCAGTTTTTTAGCATAATGCAAAAGGCCCATAAGCATTTACTTCTCCAATTTCTCCTCCTGAGAATTTCCACGTTGTCCTTCTCCATCAAACTATTTCTAGGAGTCTGACCAACCATGACTAATGACTGAATTGAGCTCATCAATCACTGCACACCTGCATCTTATACCTTTTGGAAAGAATCAGAATCCAATCAGCCTCATGACTACTAGAGCGGTGTTGTCTATCTTCCCTGCTCTATCACTTCCACCTCTCCATCTGGCCATTTCATGCACCCCAACCTCCATTTCTCATTTGTAAAATGGTGATCATAAAAGCAACAAGGTTGCAGGAAGTTAAAGCAAATTTATGAATGTAAACATATGCTTTAATGTGCCAGGTATATTAAAAGGCCTTTTACATTCATCATTCTGAAACTGGAATTCTTATTTAAAAGCAGATATACTTTGCATTGCTGGCAGAGCAACCAGAGGCATCTCATCTCCATGCAGGAGCTGAGAGTCAATGTGCATGAAGCCCCATTATCTCCATTATACACAGAAGTGTTATGAGAGGGTATTGTGTGGTTGGTGGGATTAAAGAAGATGGTCTACATTGAGGATTTTATAATTCATGGGACCTGAATGAATGAGTCTCCCTTCTCTATAAAATAAAGAAGCAAGAGGCAGAGTAGTCCCAGGCTCTCTCTTTCTGAGCTTGTATGTTTGTTTGTTTGATTTGGTTTTATTGTTTTGCTGTTGCTGTTTTAGCAGCCCATTTTCTTTGTTCTCATTACTACTGTTTCTTTCCCCTTTCCCCATATTGATGTCCTACAATCTCTAATCAAACAAACAAAAAGACTTAACTCTTCAAGACCTTTGGGAGCTTCTGTCAACCCTCCTCTTTCTGACAATGGGGCCTCCCTCCTGTGTCTGAACAATCACAGTGACTGAGCCTCATTCATTGAGTTCAGAAGCCAGCCCTTCCTATTGGACAAGACCCCAAAGGACCAGCTTTAAGTTTTAAGTAGCAAAGAGAAGAAAGTAGCAATTCTCACCATTGTGGAAATGACTGAAATCAGGACCTTTTTTGAAACCATCTTTTAATTGGAAGGAGAAATTAAAGAATTATGGCAGAGAGGCAGACTGAAAAGAATACCAAACTCATCTCATATAAAGTGAGATCGGTTCCAAACTGTAGGAAAGAAATGTGAAAGCAAACATGATTGCATGGAACCCCATGTACACAAGATAGATCACTCATTGTTGTCCTTAATTTAGATAAGTACCAAAAAATAAAAGAGAAATGGAAAATGAGTCTATAGATAGGCTTTACCCATTTCAGAGCTTCTTATTAGATTCAAAACTGGGTTCAAAGTTTGGGTCTTTGGGACATAGCTGTTCATATTTATCTGAAATTAATGATTGTACTAATTATTGTAGCTGATATTAAGTCAAGCACCTAGAATTATGGTGCTAAGCTTCCATGCAGATTGAACAATCTGATTTATCTTTGGTCTACTTACATCTGCAAGTCTTTATAATCACTAAACAAAAATCAAACAAACAAAAAGGCACATTTTTATACAAATAAAACCAAACTATTTAAATATACAATATTAACTAAATTAATGGTCTATCATTTGAGAACTCAAAAAGGGTTACAACTAGATTTTGAAAGGCCATATTTATGCATTCTTCCTTATAAGAGAGATGCATTACCAAAACAAATTAGGTAAGAATTTATTTCTGATTGTACCTCTAGAATCTATGTGGATATGGTCCTAATTAAAGCAGGGTTTTTATTTGCTTTAGTCAAATTTTACTCTGTGTAAGGAGAATGGGGGGTAAGGAATAACATGGAGACTGTTCAAAGTAAATTATTGAAAAGCCTGAATTATAGGCTTCCCTTTTCATTAGTGTTAACTCAGAAATGATAGAGATGGGATAGGATGCAAATGAAGGTAGAGACAACAAAAGATGAAGAAGGGGAAAGGGAAGGAGAAGATGGAAAGGAAGATGGAGAGGAGGAGGATGGAGAAGCAGTCTTTAATTGATAGTTCGTGCTTGGGAATAGAGGAGGACACTAAAGTAAATCTCACTATCGTGTAATTCCAAAAGACACTAATTAAAAATAAAACTATAAGTAAATAACAGAAAGACTTCAGTAGAGAGAAGGGAACAGGAGGGAGGAGGGTAAGAAAAAGGAAATTACTGGGGGCTGAATTAGAGCACATTACATTCGATGCTTTTATAATTATGTAAAAATGAATCCTAATCTTATGTATAATGAAAATATATTTAAAAAGAAAAGAAAATCCTCTATGCTATAGACACTTTGCAGATATCATCTTATTTAGTCTTCTCAAGAACCATTTTATAGATGAAGAAACAAAGGCTCAAATTGGACAGGCAAGTTGTATTTCAAAAGTTCTATTCATCCAATTCTGGAACCCATTTGAAAGAATAGTATAAAATAGAGATTAATCAGACAGACTCACAGGTAGTTTGGCTCTATTTCCTGTTGTTTGAGGCATTTGTTCTGCTGGCCTGGGATGTTAAACTTTCAAGTGTTGCCCTCTTTCAACTGAGTTAAATATGTCCGACTTAACTAAATTATTCTTCCCTCATAGCATAGGAATCACTGAGCTTCTCTGCGGATTCTTTGGCAATCAGGTTACCAGGCCAGAAAACAGAAGTTATTGAATACATTAAGTGTCATAGAAGGATATTCACATTTTCCATTTAATATTATGTGTTCTGTCGTAAATAAATTAACTAATTAAATAAATAAAAGAGTTGCCTCTTTCCCTTATCATGTGGATATTTTGCTTTTTGTTGTAAAAAACATGAAATCACTAATATTCACTGGGTGGGTAAAGAAAGGGTCACTCAGACAATAGTTTCTAGGCCCAACAAAAAGTTAAACATCTGCATGCTGAAAATTTGCAATGAGAACTCTCATCATTAAGATAAGCGTTGAGGGGTAAATGCAGGAGGGTAATAATATAAGGACTTATGTGTTAGACTTGTTTTTTATCCTAATTTCCACAGGTGGCCTGGTATTCCTTCTCATATGGCTGACTGTACATAAAATACAATTTAAACTATACAAGTTGATCCATTAATTCCCTTTCCTACTCAAAGCAATTCAGGGAAGGTACCATTCTTGAAGTTGCACATTTATTCTACACACTGCCAGCCTGAGATCTTAACCTTGAACTCTACTTTCTTGCCATTACACTGGAATGGAATGATTAATAGCCCAACATGGTTATAGGAAATGAGACTAGAACTAGAGATTTAGGAAGTTAATGCATCAGTCATTGAGAGCCATGCCACAGGCCTGCCCTGAAGTAGTCTTAGTAACGGCCAAACAAGAGGACCAGCCCAGATAACAGCAGGAAAAGTCCAAACTGGCCATTTGATCAGCCATGCGACAGAAGGAACTTGTCTTCCTAGATGGAAAAGCCAATCAATTCTCATATAGCAACCAGAAGAAAATCTATCAGAGGTTCATTTCTTGTTCTGCTATAGTGATGTCAAGGAAAACATTTCCAGTCTAGTTCCTTTGGCCATAGCTACTCACTCTGTCAGGAGCCAGAAGCCTTGAATGGTCTCTCCATAAGTCTCAGCTATGTGGCCTTTCAAGTCCTCCAGGGCAGTCTCAATGGCCCCTGGCTGCAGGGAAGAAGAAAATACCTACTTTAGAGAAGATTAGGCCACTTTGTTAGAATATCCCAGATTTGTTAGAATAACCCAGCCGTTCCTCCACAAAGCAATTCAGGGAAGGTACCATTCTTGCAGTTGCACATTTATTCTACACACTGCTAGCCTGAGATCTTAGCCTTGAACTCTACTTTTTAACAATTTGCTGAGCATTGGTGAAGCAAAAGTAATCCAAGTCTTACTCCTACTTTCTCATGCAAATGCAGACAGCCATTTTCAGAGGACCAATTTTTCCAAGTATGTTAATCAGGAAATTTCAAGTATTTAGAACTGTATACATTTTTAAATCAAACCTTTCTCTTAGGAGAACACTTCAATAAAACAGAATAGCATTTTTCTTCCAATGCTTTGATCATAAATTTTAGCTCATTCTGAGAGATGAGCTTTTTTTTTTACCTTTCTGCCTCACTTTCTTGGCTCTTTCCCAAATAAGTGTTTCTGCTTACTGGCCTAGTTCTACTTATTGATCGACACCTATCCTAATGAAGCCTGAACTAGACTGGCAGTGAGTCTAGATTGGTAAATCAAGTCAGATCTGATGGAGGAGGCCAATTTGAGTCCAGAAAGTTGGAGAGGGATTGAAATGCTAATGCCTTCAGAGACTTTCATTCACCCTCACCAAGATAACCTGCCCCTGCTCCAACCTGCTGCTAAGGTAACCTGTCCCAGGGATTGTCCCTCCCTA
The DNA here is from genome assembly GCF_047511675.1 of Marmota flaviventris. Lineage (NCBI taxonomy): Eukaryota > Metazoa > Chordata > Mammalia > Rodentia > Sciuridae > Marmota > Marmota flaviventris. Next base: position 45,465,387 of record NC_092505.1, on the reverse strand, counting down.
AGGGAGTTGTTAATTATGCCCTCTTCCTGTCCAGATCATTTCTCCCCAGCCCCTCCAGCCCACCTGTTTCCCACCTTTTGGCCATCCTACCGAGGATCTCCTGGGCTTAGTCCCTGCTCAGGAAGAAAAAGATAAGGGAAAGAGACCAGGAGAACAAAGGAAGCCTAAGACATATAAAAAAGGCAAAACCCCTCACTTTTTGGGATACCAGGATATCAGCTATGGCCCCCTTCTCCCTCCCGGGAGAAGTCTATGTTACCCTTTTTAAACAAACCCTGCTTTATATTCTTGCCTCGGCCTGCTTCCCTAATGTTGTACTTCAACAGGTGAGGGAGCAGAATTCATCACTGGTAACTAAGAGTATCACTGATAAGTTCATACTTTCTAGCTCAAAGATCATAAACTTTGGTGCACATGGAAATCACCTGGAGTATGTGTTGGAATACATATTTATGGGATCATCCCAGAATTTCTTATTCTGTCAATCTGGGTCAGGAAAAAGATAATTTGTATTTCCAACAAGTTCCCAAGTGATGTTGTCAGTGTGAAGTTTGTACTTATAAGAATCAATGCCATCAAGGCAACTATTCTCAGTCCTTGGTTGCATACCAGAATTGCCAGGGAGGTTTGAAAAATCCTAACACCAAGGATGCAGACTAGAACGAGTATACCAGAAACTCAGTGGACGGGGCCCATGTCTAAGTATACCAAGAAATTTAAAGCATCCCAGATTATCCCTATACCCAGTCAAGGTGGAGAACCACTATAGCCTGAGACTTATAAAATCTGTTTTATTTTATTGATAAGAAGAGATTACAAGAAAATTGACCCTTCATTTTTAGGTATCTAACATGGTGCTGACTCTGTTCCCAGCACCGGGCTGCAGTAATGACAATTCAGTTGTAATATCTCATATGAATTCTCTGTATAATAGGACTTTAATGCCAAATATCTAAACTGCTGTACATATTAACATTCCTAATCCTCTTAGTATAAGACCCTCCTCTCACAAAAGGAAACAGGGACCCTAGCCTGGCCAGGACTGATGCAAATACTTGCTGGTTGTATGATTATCATTTGCTTGTTTTTTTCTACCTTTGATAAAAGGCTCTGAAACACTTAGAACATAATGTCCATTTGTTAAGGAAAAGATTATGGGAACCTATCTATGAAAAACAAGAAAGGAATTTAGCTGCTTCAGCTGGAATGAGGGTAAATGATACAGTGTCACTTACTTAGCTCCTCCCCAAGCCCATCATCCAGGAATGAACAGCATTGAGTGACCTGGGTTCATATTCCAGATCTGTCACTGATTAACTCTGTGATGATAGCTAATTATTTGGTTTTCCTGGACCTCCACTTCTTTGCCAGTGAGATGAGAGACTGGACTAAGCCAAAATTTTATGAGACAAGCTGATGAGCAAAACATCCTATAAACCTTCGGGGAAATATGATCAGAGCCCTTAGAGTGAGAGACTCTGATTCCATCATTTTAACAAGTTTCTCACTGAGTTGGATAGTCAGCCTGTGGACTGAGTGATTTCTAACTCTATCACTGTCCGCTGCTGGCTAGAGAGTTGTCAGAGAGCTAACATGGCCTCTCAGGCTTGCTGAAGCCTGTCATGAAATCAGTAACTTCTGGAACTTGCGTCCAATGCACCTTGAACTTCTGCTAACTGAGAAGTTGGTGCCAACATGACTCATTTCCTGAGATTCTGCAGGCAAGGTTAAACTGCCCTGGAGGGAGATTCCCATGATCTCCTGACCGTCCTCCCTTCACCGAACCTGGGCACCCATTCTGCAGTCTGACTTTTCCAAGTACACTGTTAAAAGTTTTCTAAGAAAAATAATGCTTCTTTGATGAGTCAGCATGGGTACTTTTCTCTCTTTTTGTATCACAGAATTTTGGCCTCTCACAAATATAATTCAGTAGTGACACTAATACTTTCCAGAAAAAAGTGAAGTTGGAGAATAATGAAATAATCCCCAAATAAGCATTTTATTGAATACTTTTATGCCAGGCATTTTGCCAAAATATGTGAAGATAAATATAATAATGTAGAACATTTTCTAAACCTTACTTATCTTCCCTATGTAAAGTAATTGGCAAAGTCGATGAAAAAGAAAAATGATTTACATTTCTCTAATTGCTAGAGATGTTGAATATTTTTTCATATGTTTGTTGATTAATTGTATATCCTCTTCTGAGAAGTGTCTGATCAGTTCCTTGGACCACTTGTTGATTGGGTTATTTGGTTTTTTTGTTTGTTTGTTTGTTTGTTTTTGGTGTTAAGGTTTTTGAGAGATTTAAATATCCTTGAGATTAGTGATCTATCTGATGTGCTTGTGGTAAAGATTTGCTCCCAAAATGTAGGCACTCTATTCACCTCACTGATTGTTTGTTTGTTTGTTTGTTTTCTGAGAAGAAGCTTTTCAGTTTGAATCCATCCCATTTATTGATTCTTGATTTTAATTCTTGCGCTATAGGAGTCTTGCTATTAAGGAAATTGGGGCCTAATCTGACATGATGAAGATTTGGGTCTACTTTTTCTTTCATTAGACGCAAGGTCTCTGGTTTATTTCCTAGGTCCTTGATCCACTTTGAGGTGAGTTTTGTGTATGGCAAGAGATAGAGGTTTAATTTCATTTTGTTACATGTGGATTTCCAGTTTTCCCAACACCATTTGATGAATCTTTTCTCCAATGTATGTTTTTGGCATCTTTGTCTAATATAAGATAACTGTAGTTATGTGGGTTAGTCTCTGTGTTCTTTATTCTGTACCATTGGTCTATAGGTCTATTTTGGTGCCTATACCATGCTGTCTTTGTTACTATTGCTCTGTAGTATAGTTTAAGGCCAGGAATAGTAATGCCACTAGCTTCACTCTTCTTGCTAAGAATTGTTCAACATCTCTAGCAATTAGAGAAATGCAAATCAAAACTACTTTAAGATTTCATCTCACTCCAGTCAGAATGGCAGCTATCAAGAATACAAACAACAATAAGTGTTGGTGAGGATGTGGAGAAAAAGGCACACTCATACATTGTTGGTGGGACTGCAAATTGGTGAAGCCAATCTGGAAAGCAGTATGCAGATTCCTTGGAAAACTTGGAATGGAACCACAATTTGACCCAGCTATCTAACTCCTCGGTCTATACCCAAAGGACTTTAAAACAACATACTACAGGGACACAGCCATATCAATGTTTACAGTAGCACAATTCACAATAGCTAAATTGTGGAACCAACCTAGATGCCCTTCAGTAGATGAATGGATAGGGAAACTTTGGTATATATACACAATGGAACATTACTCAGCATTGAAAGAGAATAAAATCATGGCATTTGCAGGTAATGAATGGAGTTGGAGAATATAATGCTAAGTGAAGTAAGTCAATCCCAAAAACCAAAGGCTGAATGTTTTCTTTGATATGAGGATGCTGACTCATAATGGTGATGAAGGGGTAGCATGGGAGGAATGGAGGAACTTTAGATAGGGCAAATGGGAGGGAGGAAAAGGGAGGGGTCAAGGAGGTAGGAATGATGGTGGAATTAGTTAGACCCTACGTACATGTATGAAAACACAAGTGGTGTGAAAATACTTTGTGTACAATCAGTGACTTGAAAATTTGTGCTCTGTCTGTATGATAGTAAATGAATTGCATTCTGCCATTGTATATAACAAATTAGAATAAATAAACAATAAAAATGATCTAACTTTTTTTGAGAGAGAGAGAGAGAGAGAGAATTTTAATATTTAGTTTTCGGTGGACACAACATCTTTGTTTGTATGTGGTGCTGAGGATCGAACCCGGGCCATATGAGCGCGCTACCACTTGAGCCACATCCCCAGCCCATGATCTAACTTTTAATCCAGACATTCCACCTCTGAAAATCAGAAATTTCTGCATATGTGCAAATGACAAGTGTAAATTCTTTGCAGTCATGTTTTGGGGTAGCAGCATTTGGGGGGAAGAAAACCACAAGTACCTATGAATAGGGTACTAGTGAGATATATTTTGATGTAAATTTATACAAGTAACATGACAAAGGAATAAAAATAATGAAGAAATTTGTGTTAATATGGAAAGATTTCCAAGTATTTTATCAAATGAAAGGCAAAAGTTATCAGAAGAGAGAATAAAATAGGCCACTTTCTGTGTAAAAAGAAGTGGAAATAAGAACTAGTATTCCCACTTACTTGCACTGGCCTGAAGAAGCTCTAGCAGGGTCTATAAGAACTATTAAGAGTGGATTCCTATAGAGGGAAGAATTGATGTAAATGGACAGAGGTGATGTTTTACTGCACACCTTTTCAAAAGTTCAATACTAAAAATGAAGTTTTTTCTTTACCAAACTGGTTGGTAGCCTCTGGAGCTCCCTCCAATTCTCTGTGTGTTATTCTTACCTTCAGTGAAAATAATGGTCAAGCCCTTATAAAACATAGAAAGGAAAGGGGCCTCCATAAAGAATTTCACTCTCCTTTATTTTATTATTGTTGGTCACTATAATAAATTAAGATTAATCATCTAGTGTGAAAAGTATTGAGTGAAATAATAAAATAAAATGTTCAAACATTTTGAATTTTGCCTGGAATGTCAGTATTTAAATTTTAGCCTTTCTTGGGATGTGTGATGAGTCACCTCAATATTCTGTACATCCATACATATTACATGTATAAGATAATAACATATTGGGAGATGTCATGAAACATCACATATAAAAATATTGACAAACACTGACTAACAAAGGTTCTATCTATCATCTTTCTCATTATTGCTAATATAAAATAGAAGGGAAATAATCATAGCAGAATTTGGGGAGCAAATGGATAATATCATCCAACAATTAGCTCTGAGACTTACATTAGAAGCATAATGAGTAGTACCATCTCTTACAGTCTATCCCTGAATAGTTTCTATCAAGGCAAATTACTCCTTCAAGGCAAATTACTCAGGGAATCCCCCCAAAAATAAGTGTGTGTTTTCCTGCATTTCCTTAAATTAGGCTAGCCAAGGGTCACTAGTCACAAAAACTATATCCATACCCATACTCTTTTCCATGTAAGGAGCTCTTCAGTTGGACAGTAAGGGGAAGGGATGGTACAGGAAAAAATGTTCCTAGAGACTCAGGCACTCAGGTTTCTCCTGTGAGCACCATCATGGTAAGATAGAAATCACTTTGCAAGGATAACATATGGTAATAAAATCAGCTCTAAATCAGATGTGATTTATAAAGGCAAAGTAAATATGTCTTTCCCTGAAAATGAAGACAATCCATTTTGTCACATTGCTATTAAGGGTCTGCCCTCAAAAAGAAAAAAAAAATCATCTTTATTGCAATCTTCAAGGAATATCAGTATAGAGCAGGGAGTTGAGAAACCTCTTGCTCAGTGAGATATCTATTTTCTAGACCAAAAAGAAGTTCACACAGGCAATAACAATAAAATTAATAGATGCATTTATCCCCCATGTGAGAGCAAGACACAGGGAACCCTATAGCAAATGAAGAGGGAAAGAGAGAGACTATGAAAGCCAAATTAGTGTCATGGAAGCAATGACATCTCTTTACACAATGGGAAGTCCTGAACCTGCTTATTAAAGTCTCGTTGCTCACAATAGAACACAGGCTATAAAAAGGCCATGGGGAACCATTAATTAAATATTAAAAGATCAAATAGTTTTAGTCCCATTAGTTTGTATGTAATTTACATTCTCAAGTACAAATTTAGAGATAATTCCCCATCCCAAATCGCTTTCAACTTTCTGATAAGGTATCTGCAAATATAGAGTCCTACAGGGAGTTTAAAAATATCTTTCCCCATGTGGATTAAGTATTATTTCTTTCATAAGAAGTTGCTTTTGAATACAGTCTCCACAACTAAGATGATTATCATAATGTACCTCAAGTTATTAGCCTTGAGGGATACTTTTGTTCAGAGAAGGCACTAGTCTATATTTAGATATGTCTAAGCAATAATAGCAGATGAGCTCAAACTGGAAGAAAAAGTTATCAAGCGTATAGATGACAAGGGGTTTAGACCTTCACTTCTGTGACCTCTAACTCACTCTTCTAGGTCAGAGGTAGTGCAGTGTGTTGGAAAGTGTCAAGAGTCCTGAATTCTGGACCTACTTCCCAGTCCTTCATGGTCTCTAGGTTGCTGCCTGATCTTGGTTGGACAAGATACACCTCCTTTGTGTGCTTTATGGGGTATTTTAGACATTCTCTAAGACCTTCTACCACTGAACAGAATTCTCCTAAACTAAGTCAGAGTGGCATCAATTGGGGAAATAATAGTATGAAAGCCTGATGGAAGGAAATAACCTCCTTTGACTGATTAGTAAAGAACAATGAGGTTTTAAGGACCAGACTGATTTCTTTCATGATCTGATACTCAGTCCTATATTTAATAACTGAGATTAAGATGTTAACATTACCTCTTGTTGGCCAAGAATTAATCTGAATTTTCATTTCAGTTATCCTTTTACAAAGCCAACTTGAAATTCATTTAGTTGATTCTTTTTATTATAGCACTGACAGGTCTATCTGGTACCTGAGTTAGTTTATCCTGCCACAGAAAGCCAAGAAATGGCTTTCCTTCCTAGTTTAAATTATACACATAAAAAACAACCTAAATATCCAACAAATGTTAAATAAATTTCAGTATATCCCCACAGGGGGATATTATAGAACTGTTAAAAATAATGTTACAAGGCTGGAGGTGTTACTCAATGGTAGAGTACATGCCTAGCATATGCAAAGCCCTGGGTTTAATTCTCATTCACTCTCTCTCTCCCTCTCACACACACACACAAATGGTATAGAAGGATATTATTGACATAGAAAATAATATTGAGCATACAATCTCACTTTACATAAAAATTATATATGTAAGAAGTTTAAAAAGATATATACCCAAAGGTGTAAGTGAATAGTCAATACTGTTTGGTTAGTTTTCAGTAGTGGGATTATGGTGACTTCTATTTTGTTTATCCATATTTCCTAATTTTGTATTGATAAACCATTTTATGTGCAATGATTTTTAAATCTTTTAGTAAAATAAAATGCTGACCAAGAAATCTTTTCATTCACTCACTGCTCTTCTGAATCTGCAACATCTATCCCTCAAATTCTTGATCTGTAATAATTTTTTTTTTCATTGAAGCACTGGCTCCAGAACTATGAAATGGCAGCTGGAAACTGGTTCTAGCCCCAGCTTTGCTCTTTCTAGCCTCATGGGCAAGTCAAAGCTCACTAATAACATTCAGTCAGCAGCTCCCCCTTTCTGGCCTTTATTTCCCTCTGCAACTGAATGGATTGACAAGCTCCTTGGGGTACAAAGTGTGGACTGTGGACAAAAACCTTCAGTGTTTCCAGAAGGTTTGTAGAAGTGCAGAATCTAATTTGTTTGCACAGTAGCGATTAAGAAGCCCTGTACGACAGCATCTCAGATCTCACTTCAGCTCTAAGGAGAGATACTTTCTGAAGAGGTTCATAGATTTGAAACTTTATGAGTCTTGGTTTTATTTAATTATCTCTTCAGAAAATAAACTGGCTCTTGTTTACGCCTATAGACCCTAACATCTCCATTTCTATCTCATCCTGGAATTCCTGTGACATCCTGGGCATCTCAATGCCATTCTTATAACCACATATAGAAATGTGAATGTTAACCGAGAAAAGGCATCCATAAGAACAATTTTGAAATAATTTATGAAATGTTGATAAATGTGTCATATACTCTGAGAACTTTTATAGAATTAGCTTATTTAAACCTGACATAAGACTGGGGTTTTTATCCACACTTTTCAGATGAAGAAATTCATACACACACACACACCTTTCCATTTTCTCAACTACCACCACATCAGGAGATCTGTTGTTTATAAGCTAGTAAAACTGAGTTAATCCTTTATTTATTTTTTTTAAAAAGCCTGTCATTATAAATTTCAGTTGAATCAACAGTTGTCCTTTCATTATCCTCACATGTGCTAACACACATTGGTTATGCTCACAGGCTAGAAAGAACTCATGCCTTTTAGTCTGAAGGAGAGCAAATGTTGAGTGCACTGGGAATTTTGCCCTCATGGCCAATAAAGAGTTTTCAGATACACAATAGACTCACCAATAAAATGAGAATAAGCTTTTGAGAACTTAGGGTTGTTTTCTACACACCTGATGAAGATGTTCTTCACGCTGATTAGACTGATTCACTGAAAACTCTTATACAAGGGCCATAAATTCAATTGTGCATGATAAGAAGAGCAGTGCATTTGACTGGGTAGGCAGATTCAGAATCTAGCTGCAGATTTTCCATTAATAGTGTGTGGCTTTCAGAGTTCAATTCACTCCTCTGAAATTTCAATATGTTCACTTTTAAGAAAAATATGGTAAGCCCTCCCCTGCCTACCACACATTTTCACTGCAGGGAACCAAACAGATAAAGGATGTGAATTTATTAAATAAGTCACACAGAGACACAATAGATGTGAATTTATTAAATAAGTCACACAGAGACACAATAATAAAAGCATTATGGAAATATATAATAACATATGTAGTGGCTTTGGATTGTGTCAATTTAGCTAAGCTGGAACTACATTTTCTAGAATTGTGTTTGCTTTATTTCCAAAGTGGAGTTGGCTGAAAGAGACATCAGTGCAAGATTCAAAAGGCAAAAATGAAATATCAGTCATTTTCCTTGCTGAAAATCAGTATAGGTCATTTATACACTGGGGCAGCTTGTGTTCAAGGCAACTACTACCTGGTCCCCTTGATGATAAGGAGTGGAACCTGTACCAGTATATCCATATTAGTCTGATTTCCTCCCCGAGATTCTCCTAACCCTGGGTTGGCTAAGTGAGCAGTGCAGTGGCATTAGTTACCAGCTACTAAAAATGAATCCCAGTGCTGGGAATGTGGCTTGGTAGTAGATTACTTTCCTGGCATGCCCTGGGTTATAAATACATACATACATACATACATACATACATACATACATACATACATACATAAGATGGATATCATCAAAGTTAGATGATGGCAGATAGACAAAGGTTTACTTTGTCCTGAGAAGTTTCAGTTTTGCCATGTATTTTTTCCCTCTTCACTATTCCCTATTCCCTCTTTACAACTGCTTACTGGTTGACCTATACCAAATTAGGCCCATCACCAGATGCAAAGACAACATCTCTACATGGAGTTTTAGTCAGGTTTCACGATTGCCTTGGCTCCCAATGATAAATCCCTTACTCTATATCACTGCATTGCTCCTTTTCATCAAACCCCGACTTCATCAATATCAAAGATTATAAACCTCTAGAGGATGCTTTGATTTCCTTTGCAGCTCTATCTCATAATTTAACTTTGCAGATTCAATAAAGTTCACATATTTTGGAAAGCAGACCATATGTTTGACATATGCAAAAAACATAAACACACACATAATATAGAACCTACCAAAGCACCTTGCACATAAGAATCTACATAATGTTTAAGCACACACAACCAGACACACACACACACACACACACACAAACTCACACACATTCAATTGCTTTAGTTAAAAGTGTATCGTAAAAATATATTTGTAAGGATACTAAATTAGAATTCATTAGTGAAATCTTTGTAAATAGTTGCAAATTCTTGGCCCCAAATATTTATGATATTAAGTTGAAAAACATTTTTTTCAACCAGCGATTATTCCTTGCACACGAAAATTACACCTCTGAGGTCACAGTGCAATTCCCTAATTTTACCCCTAATTGATAATAGCTAACCACTACCTTTATTGACAAGAACATTGAAGAACTGAGAAAGAAGATTAAAAAAAAAAAAAAGCTCAAGAGGGAAAGTACTAGAAACTCAGGAAGTACCTGATCCAGATGCAATAAATTTAAGACACCTTTTTACATCCAGTTAAAAGAGCCTCAACCTCACC